>NC_069662.1:99580293-104380293 GCF_027244095.1 Hemicordylus capensis
CTGCCACTTGGAGGGGAAAGCTAAAACACCCCTCTATATACATATATTGGTCAAAATGCTGTGGAGCATACCATGGACCCTCACTGCTGCAGGCATCTAAAACAAGACTGGCACTGTTATACAAGAGTAATCTTGCACTAATACAGAAAATTGTGCAATCATGCTTTTTAATCATAATTAAATCACATTTTAATTGTGATTAATTTAATCATTATTAAAGAGAGCGCATAGCCCTTTCCTCAGCTGCAGAGAGTATCTGCCTTCCTCCCACATTCCCAATTTGAATGTCAGATATACATACTAGTGGATCAAATACTGGTAGAGTTATGAGAGTCCCCTACCCCTATGCTTTAGGAAAGCCTACTCTCTCTCTCTTTTTAAGTACTGCATGTACATGTATTGGTTCAGTTCCTTGATGACAGCATAGGACTCCACATCAGTGCTGTACACAGATGGCTTCTATTACAAACTTGTGGAACCAAAGCTGTTCTCTGGAGAAAAAAGGTACATTTGGATTGAACGCGATGAGTGTGCTTCCAAATCAGGCTCACTGCTCTAGAATGTTAAGTTGTCCTAATTTTTCCAGAAGCAGAGCAAGTAAACAAGGTACTCTGATTTTTAGAATACACCATTTCCCAGTTGCTCCATAGTAGACTGCCAATACTGATGCACTTTGAATTAGTTTACGTATCATCCTCTAGTTACCTGCTGTCTTTAAGGTCCTGGAAACAAGAGTCTACTGTCTTGAGACGCAGGCCACGCTTGGAGCGTGCAAATCGCATATAGTTGACTACTTCATTCTGGTGGTGATCATTAAGACCCAGCTCTGCCTGTGAAGAGGATTTTTAAAGGAGAGCAAGAGTCACATAAATACAGTAGTTTGAGATAATTTGGTTCTTCTGTGTTTTAGAACATATCATTAATTTAACAGGAAAGAGCATGACATATTTCATCTAAAGAACAGAGCTGACAGAAACATAAGAACAGTCCTGCTGGATCAGGCCCAAGGCCCATCTAGTCCATCATCCTGTTTCACAGTGACCCACCAGATGCCACTGGGAGCCTACAGGCAGGAGTTGAGGGCATGCCCTCTCTCTTGCTGTTACTCCCCTGCAATTGGTATCCAGAGGCATCCTGCCTCTGAGGCTGGAGGTGGCCTATAGCCCTCCAAGTAGTATCCATTGATAGACCTCTCCTCCATGAAGTTATCCAAATCCCTCTTAAAGCCATCCAGATTGTTGGCTGTCACCACAACTTGTGGCAGAGAATTACACAAGTTGATTATGCGTTGTGTGCAAAAGTACTTCTGTTTGTTGGTCCTAAACGTCTTGGCAATCAATTTTATGGGATGACCCCCTGATTCTAGTGTTATGTGAGAGGGAGAAAAACTTTTCTCGATCCACTTTCTTCACACCATGCGTGATTTTATAGACTTCTATCATGTCTCCCTGCAGTTGTTTTTTTTCTAAACTAAAAAGCCTCAGGTGTTGTAGTCTTGCCTCATAAGGAAGGTGCTCTAGGTCCCTGATCATCTCGGTTGCCGTCTTCGGCACCTTTTCCAGTTCTACAATGTCCTCCTTTAGATGTGGTGACCAAGATTGTATGCAGTACTTCAAGTGTGGCCGCACCATAGTATTGTATAAGGGCATTATAATATTAGCAGTTTTATTATCAATCTCCTTCTAAATGATCCCTAGCATGGAATTGGCCTTTTTCACAGCTGCTGCACATTGAGTCGACACTTTCAACAAGCTGTCCACCACGATCCCAAGATCCCTTTCCTGGTCAGTCACCAACATCTCAGATTCCATTAGCATATACTTGAAGTTGGGGTTTTCATTCCAATGTGCATCACTTTACACTTGCCAACATTGAACCACATGTGCCATTTTGTCGCCCACTCACCCAGTTTGGAGAGAGCCTTTTGGAGCTCCTCACAATCCGTTTTGGATTTCACTACCCTAAAGAGTTTGGTATCATCTGCAAATTTGGCCACCTCACAGCTTACCCCAACTTCTAGATCATTTATGAATAAATTTAAAAGTACCAGTCCCAGTACAGATCCCTGGGGGATCCCACTTCTGTGAAAACTCTCCATTTATCCCTACCCTGTGTTTCCTGTCCTTCAATCAGTTAGCAATCCATACATATACTTGTCCCTTTATCCCATGACTACTAAGTTTTCTCAAGAGTCTTTGATGAGGAACTTTGTCGAAAGCTTTTTAGAAGTCCAGATATACTATGTAAACTGGATCACTTTTATCCACACACCTGTTGACACTCTCAAAGAACTCCACAAGGTTGGTGAGGCAAGATTTACCTTTGCAGAAGTCATGCTGGTTCTCCCCCAGCAGGGCCTGTTCTTCTATACAATTACAGTTTACAATTTTAAGAATGCTTTCCATCAATGTTCCTGGAATAGACTTTAAACTAAACAGCCTGTAATTTCCCGGATCGCCCCTGGATCCCTTTTAGGAATGTGCACGGAACTGGTCCGGGGCCATGTTAGAGGCCTCCAAACCGGTTCGGAATTGGGCTGTCTGGCGAGGGGTGTGTGTGTCTAGCTTTAAGGGTGGGGGGGGGGGGTAGTGAACGTGTGACATGTGCGCGCCATAACAGGCACATGCGTGGAGGCACCTTCACCTTTTTCTGGCCAATGATGGGGGCAGGGGCGGCAGGGAGGAATGCTGCCGCCCCTAAAACTTTGCTCAAAAGTGGAGCGCTGGAGGGGGAAAAGCGGCGGGAGGGGTAAGTACTACCCCCCCACTCTTAAAGCTAGACACACCCCAGTGCCGGACCGTGCCTCCGTGCACATCCCTAATCCCTTTTTGAAAATCAGTGTTACATTTGCTCCTTTCCAGTCCTCTGGTACAGAGCCTGATTGTAGGGTTATATATTTTTGCAAGGAGGTCAGCAATTTCACATTTGAGTTCTTTAAGGACTCTTGGATGGATGCTGTCTGGTCCTGGCAATTTGCTAGTTTTCAATTTTTCCAGACAGTTTAGAACATCAACTCTTCTATCTGACTCAAGTACTTTAGTCTCCGTCCCTGAAAAGCCTGGTTCAGGAACAGGGATATGCTCAGTATCCTCTGCCATTAAGACAGATGCAAACAACTCATTTAGCTTCTCTGCAACCTCCATATCCTCCTTAATAATCTCTTTCATTTCATTGTCTAACGGTCCAACCGCCTCCCTTGCACTTTTCCTGCTTCTGATGTATTTAAATAAGTTTTTGATATTCCCTTTGATGCTTTTAGCTAAATGTTCCTCAAATTCTCTTTTCGCTTCCCTTTTTGTCACCTTGCATTTCTTTTGCCAGAATTTGTGTTCCTTTCTGTCATCTTTATTTGGGTAGGCCTTTCAATTTCAGAAGGAAGTCTTCTTCTCCTTTATGGCTTCCTTGACTTTACCTGTTAGCCATGCTGACATCCTCCTGGACTTAGTGATATCTTTCCTCCTTTTTGGTATACATTCTAACTGGGCTTCTAGTATCATGGTTTTGAGTAAACTCCATGCACTCTGGAGTGAAGTGACTCTCCTGATTTTCCCTTTCAGTTTTCTTTTCACCATACTCATTTTGGAGAAGTTTCCTCTTCTGAAATTCAAAGTATCTGTTAGATTTCCTTGGTGATTCTCTCCCCGCATGAATGCTGAATTTGATCACACTATGCTCACTGTTTCCTAAGGGGTCCATGACACTGACATCACACACCAGGTCCTGGGTGCCACTCAGGATTAAGTCCGAGATCGCCTTCTCTCTGGTTGGTTCCAAGAGCAACTGTTCTAGGACACAGTCATTCAGCACATCTAGAAATGTGACCTCTTTGTCATTACCTGACTGTGAATTTACCCAGTCTGTGTGTGTGGGTAATTGAAGTCACCCATTATTACTGCCCTGCCTCTCCTTGATGCCTCCCTGATTTCCTTCTGCAACTCCCAGTCACTGTCAGCGTTTTGATCTGGAGGGTGATAGCACATCCCCAGTAGCACATTTCCTTTCATGCCTTGTATTGTCACCAACAGGGTTTCTGTGGAGGACTCCAGTCCACCTAGGTTTTCTAGCTTGTTAGATTCTATCCCTTCTTTAACATACAGTGCTACTCCACCTCCAAAGTGCCCCTCCCTAGTGATGTGCACGGTCCGGAGAAGTCCGGACCGGCACCGAAGGGGGGCCTTGTTTCTAGGGCGGGGAGGGCTTGCTTAGCCCTCCCGCCTCCTTGCCCCCGCCAGCGCCCGTATTGAACAGTATAGGGGCGCTGGAAACCAGCCGCCCCCCCCGCCGCCGCGGCGAAATAACCCCCAAAGCCAGCCAGCCAGCCAGCCCTCCCTCCCTCCCAGCTAGCTGCCCTCCCACCCACCCACCCACCCGCTCGCTCACCCGCTCGCACACTGGATAAAAAACGAGAGGAGCTCCGGCACAGAGCTCCTCTCGTTCGGAAGGCCTCCTGCAGAATGGCGGCTTGCGCGTGCGCGCATGTGCGCACCGCAAAGCACGCCGTTCTCCGGAGGCCCGGTCTACCCGGCGGGAAAGGGCCGGGTAGACCGGGCCTCCGATCGCTGAGTAGACCGGGCCTCCGATCGCCGGAGGCCCGGTCTACCCAGCGATCGGAGGCCCGGTCTACCCAGCGGGAAAGGGCTGGGTAGATCGGGCCTCCGATCGCTGGGTAGACCGGGCCTCCGGCGATCGGAGGCCCGGTCTACTCAGCGATCGGAGGCCCGGTCTACCCGGCCCTTTCCCGCCGGGTAGACCGGGCCTCCGGAGAACGGCGTGCTTTGCGGCGCGCGCATGCGCGCGCGCGCAAGCCGCCATTCTGCAGGAGGCCTTCTGAACGAGAGGAGCTCTGTGCCGGAGCTCCTCTCGTTTTTTATCCAGTGTGCGAGCGGGTGAGCGAGCGGGTGGGTGGGTGGGAGGGCAGCTAGCTGGGAGGGAGGGAGGGCTGGCTGGCTGGCTGACTTTGGGGGTTATTTCGCCGCGGCGGGGGCGGGGGGGGCGGCTGGTTTCCAGCGCCCCTATACTGTTCAATATGGGCGCTGGCGGGGGCAAGGAGGCGGGAGGGCTAAGCAAGCCCTCCCGCCCTTAAAGGCATACCCCCCACCCGGACCCGAACCAGGCAGGGCCGGACCGGTCCGGCAGTTCGGCCATTCTTTGGAATGGCCGCCGGACCGGTTCGGGCACACTGCTACCCCTCCCTGTCCTTTCTATAGAGTTTATATCCAGGGATAACAGTGTTCTACTGGTTCTCACTGTTTCGCCATGTTTCTGTTATGCAGAGCTGAACAATAAATTGCAAACCAAATAAATTTATAAAACAAACCAAATAAATTTATAGTGATACAAGACTTCTTAGGTTCCAAAACTACCTTTTAATCAATCAATTAAATGTAAACCAAGTTACATGTTACCAAAATGTCTGCAGGTAACAACAATTTCAGGGGAAGCGAAATTTTTAGTGTATCTTTCTGCACTAACCACACTTCTGCCAGCTCCATGATGATCTCAGTTCAAGTCAGCTCCCTGCCATATGTAAGTGAAAGCAAAAACATTGGGAGATCTTATCATGGATCTCCTGAGTCATATCTAGTCTGGTAATCACTAGGAATCAGAAGGAAAGGGTATATTTAATATTTGTCAGTCCCTATTGCAGTATTTTGTGCAAAATTTGTTTTACACATTTTTATTTTAGTTTGCTATTGCTTTATGGTTTGTTATCATGAGCTGCCTTAAGCACCTGCAGTTTGGGGAAGAAAAAAACTGTCCTTATAAATGAACATACCAAGCCAAAACATCCCAAATGAAGGTGTGCCTTTAGCACACAGTCCCACAAATTTACTCAGGCATCACGGATGTAAACCCTGCAGCCTGTTACTACATTGTAACAGCAAATTGAAACACACTTTTTGGAGAAAAACAGGACAACAAACAAACAAAAAAGAACAATCCCGGTCTATTTTGTCATTTACTCCCAGATTCTTACACAGGGCTATTTGCTAATAAGGGGGAAATCCTATCCGTACTTACTAGAGACCAGAGTCGCATCTATCCTTCACAGATAGATGGACCTTAAATTGGCACCACGACAAAGCAAGTACACAGTATAGGTGAAAGGGACGGGGGGAGTCCTGTTTACATCCTGCCCGCACTAAGCGACACGGCCCAGCGAGGCAAAGAGCCGACAGGGACGGAGGCATCCGCCTGCACCGAAAGGGGCGGCGCGGGGGTGGAAACACCAAGTCAGCGTACTGATGATGCCTTGGATCACGGAGGCCTCACAACAAGTCCTCCCGAGGGGCTCTCAAGACATTTCTCTGCCCTCACACAATTCCCTCAGCGCTTAAGCCGACTGGCTAGGCCCGGCGCCCGTAAGCCCAGGACGGTTGGGCCTCTTTCAGGCGGGGAAGGCACCATCTCAGGGGAGACAACTCCTCAATCGCCGTTTAGGGTGGGAGACCTGTGGTAAGAGAAAGCGAGCCGAGGAGAATTAGAGGCGTGCCAGAAGGGGAGCGAGGGGGAAGCCAACTCGACACTAGCTCACCATGACGAACTCGCCGGGCCTAAGCGCAGAAGAACGGATGGTTGATGTTCGGGACGACGGTTGCCATGGTGACGAAACGGAACCCTCGCGAGGCGCTGGCGGCTCTGAAAGGCCATTGGCTGAGGAAGGCTTCGCGCGAGCGGAAGTGAGGTGAGGGGGTAGGTGCGTGCGTGCCAAAGGGCAAGGCAGGTGGACCGTTTCTTTTCGGTTTGAGCGGCGCGCTCTCTTGAGAGTAGTAGACTTCATACGATAGACAACAACAACTGTTACTAGACCGAGAGTGCCATTATCTGCTGGTTGGGCGTCCTCATTACATCTGGGAGCATTTGATTATTCCGTTTTCGCTCCTGCAAAGTAAACGTGTCAGCCGCCCGAAGACGTAATCCAGGACTTTAGCGTAGCTGCAGTTGGGTGGTCGGCTGCTTATCCTCTGCTCACCTGCAAGAAAAGGCAGTATCAAAGGGATTCCTGCTCTTTTTGACTGATCGGATTTCGTGTAGTGTATGTGTATTTTTTTTAAAAAAAGTTTTTAAAACTTAAAAAAAAAACATGCCGCCTCCTCCTCCTCCTTTATTATTATTATTATTTCTTGTTTACACAGTCAGACAGGCGTTATTGACTGGTTTGTTTTATCCAGACATCGAGTCCTTCCCAAGGACCTGGGATGGCTCAATTTTATTGTCAATGGTTATAGATATCGTCACAGAATATAGGCTGTTCCCAGTAAAGCTGCTTTTTGTAATTGGCTGATGGTGATTTCTGTGGCCCCTATGGTGTTGAGGTGCGCTTCAAGGTCTTTTGGAACTGCACCCAGGGCGCCAATGACCACTGGGATTATTTTGGTCTTTTTCTGCCACGGCCTTTCAATTTCAATTTGTAGATCTTTGCATTTTGTGATTTTTTCTATTTCTTTTTCTTCTATTCTGCTATCACCTGGTATTGCTATGTCAATTATTTTAACTTGTTTTTCTTTCTTCTCGACTACAGTGATATCTGGTGTATTGTGTGGCAGATGTTTGTCTGTTTGTAGTCAGAAGTCCCATAATATTTTTACATCTTCATTTTCTTCAACTTTTTCAATTTTATGGTCGCACCAATGTTTGGCTACAGGTAGCTTGTATTTTTTGCAGATGTTCCAGTGTATCATCCCTGCTACTTTGTCATGCCTTTGTTTGTAGTCAGTCTGTGCGATCTTTTTACAACTACTTCTTCTTCTTCTTCTTTCTTGTTTACACAGTCAGACAGGTGTTATTGACTGGTTTGATTTATGCAGACATCGAGTCCTTCCCAAGGATTATTATTATTATTTATTATTTGTAGGGTTTTTTTCCTATTTCTTTTTCTTCTATTCTGCTGTCATGTGGTATTGCTATGTCGATTACACAGGCTAGTGCTCCAAAGCTGGTGCATTGCACTGAGACTAGAGGTCATTGGTGGGGTGGACAGCTGTTGCAAGGCTGGGTCTCTAATGTCAGACTCTGGGGTCGGGTTGGAGAAGGAGCAGGGCGTCCCTGCCACAAAAAGCAGGGGTCTCTTGAGTCTGGCCTTTTTGTCAGGGGCGCGGGGAACCAGGACAGCCAGACCGCCAAGGAGGGAAATAAGCACTCACCGACTAGTCATGCAATTACTTCATCTTCTGTTAAAGGAAAAAATTAAAATAAAATAAAAGTCTCTCTTCTTTTTTTCTAACTAGTAATGCTGATTATTACACAGAGAGTGAGCAAACTAGCACTCACTCTGCTGTGTGCCAAAATGGCAATTGCCTTCTTTTCGAAATAAGGATAAATCTCACCCCTTCCAGATGCCCTGTTGCTTGCCTACCCCTGGTGGTGGAACATCCTGCCCTATGACTAAGACTCAGATGTAATCCCAGCATGAAATGGTTGGTGTCAGCGTCACAGTGTATAACCCCCATTCCATTCTGCATGACCTGCCTGTCAACTCCAGACTATTTCTTTCATTGACCTGTTCCTCAGGTCTCCCGTGCAACTGACAAGACCAAAATACCCCTTTGTCTAGTGAAACTGGTAAGGCGGGGGGAAATCTTGATAACATCATCAAGGTGTATATGTGTACCAGGCACTGAGCATATTGCTTTAAAAATTATTAAAACAAAACACCTGATGAGGCATCAGTGAAACTTTAGCTTGCCTGTTTCTCCGGAGACCAGAAAGGAAGGAGAGAAGAAATGGCCATATGGCAGATGATGTCCACAGTCATAGAAAAGGAACAAGAACTGAGAAGGTTAACCATTCTATGCTTGTTAATAGTGACTGAAGAGATACTTCCCTACATGTAAGAGTTGTTAAAAGTGTGTGTGCTGAATCTACAATGTGTACAACTCTATTGAAACAAATGGTGGGATGAGGACTAAAATTGTGCTTCACATGGAACACATCTGTTCACAGCTGACAAAGCACATAGGAAGATAGAAACCAACTGGAAATCTGCCTTCCTTGATGACTGCCTACCAGTTCAAACACTAGATAAATGCGCATTTTAATAACTTGGATTGTATCCAAAGTTAGTCATTAACTAAGCACTACTGAAATCAATGAGAGAAGTTGGTAATTACTAACGTAAGTCCCATCAATAGGAATTAGTCATGACTAATCTTTGGATGCAACCCTTCATTTTTGTCTTTCACAGGTGCAACAATGGAGGCTCAAAAGCACTTTAAATGGAATGTGTGAAATTGGTCTCAGAGACCACTGTGATCCAGAAACTCCAAGGACAGTCTCTTTGAAATCTCTCGATAAATGGATAATGTAAAGTGCATTGTTACAGTCTATTGTTTCTATGAAAAGAAACAAAAACAAAGACACCCCCCCCCCCATTTTTAGCCTTCTTTCCAGTAGGCTTATGAGATCATCTGGCATTCTGTGTGTGTATCCATGTGTCCCCCACTATCAACTTCACAATGCCTGGACCAATATGAACCAAATCGAGTACAGTTGTAGGGACACATAGGGGCACCTCAACGGTGTCGTTTGTGATGATGTCATCCACCCCGATCCAAGTGTAAACTTTTGAGGCGCAAGTGGGCTAACTTGTGAACCGCCTAACTGATTTGAACCAAATTTGCTACAGATGTAGGGACACCTAGGGATGCCCAAAGGGTGTGGTGTGTGAAGATGTCATCTACTCCAATTCAATATGATGGCCTGGTGAACATCTGAGGTGCAACCAAGCTAATTTGTGGACTGTCTAACCAATTTGAGTGACATATAGGGACACCTCAATGGCGGTTTTTGTGATGATGTCATCCATCCTGATCCAAGATGGTGGACACACAAACTTTTGAGGAGCAAGTGGGCTAACTTGTGAACTGCTTAACCGATTTGAACCAAATTTGCTGCAGCTGTAGGGACACATAGGCACACCTCAACGGCTAAGATTGTGACGATGTCATCCACCTCATTTCAAGATGGTGGACATGTAAAGTTTGGAGGTGCATTAACTTATGGACAGTCTAACCAATTTGAACTAAATTTGATACAGCTGAATGCAAAGGTGTAGTTTGTGACGATGTCACCCACCCCAATCCAAGATGACAGATGCATAAACATTTGAGGCACACGTGCACTAACTTGAGGACTATCTAACCAATTTGGATCAAATTTGGAACAGCTGTAGTGAATGACACACAGGGACACCTCAATGGTGCAGTTTGTAATGATGTCATCCATCCCGATCCAAGATGGTGGATGCATGAATATTTGAGGTGCAAGAGATCTACCTTGTGGACCTCGATTTGCACCAAATTTAGCCCAGATATAAAGACAGTGAAAGGAAAGTAGGCTGATTAGTTCTTACTAGAACAACTTGTTATATATTTGCAGTTTTTAAACTGGTGTTGCTTCTGTGAGAGTCTACAAATATTTTGTAGACGTTTCTAAAGATAAGACTTGTCAACTCTCTGTATTGTGTTTGCTTCACAGTGTACAGTATTGTTTTTCTATGTATTTTAGGAGGGACCAAGTTTCATTTTTCATCAGCACTAACTGAACTATGTTCATATATGCCTCTCATCTGATAAACAAAGCACTTAGAAGAGTATGATCAACCAACTAGAGCTAGCATGCTTTTCTTAGTCTGGCGACAACTGTTTTCAACAAAGCTAGAAACAAGCTAGAGCAAGGATTCCCAGCCTTGTGTCCCCAGATGCTGCTGGACTACTACAAGTCCCATCAATCCTAGTTATTGGCCATTGTGACTGGGGATGATGGGAGCTGTAGGCCAAAAACATCTGGGGACTCAAGCAGTGCTCCCTGTAACAGGGAATTCCAGATGCTGTTGACAACAACTCCCAGCATCCCCAGTTGCAGTGGCCTTTGGCTGAGGATGCTGGGAGTGCATAGAATGAACTGTGCAGGCGCGCCTCGTAGTTGGGAAGCGACGCCGGGCCAGACGGCAGGCCTCGGCGTCGCTCTGCTGCACTCGGCGATCCGCCGCTGCCTGCCACTGCCGCGCTCACTCCCGCCACCACCGCGCGATCCGCCGCCTGCCACCGCCGCAAGCCATGATTCCAGGGACACACGATGATGATCTGCCGCCGCCCGCCACCGCCGCGCTCACTCCCACACCGCCACAAGCCATGATCCCAGGGGCACATGATGACGATCCACGGCCGCGTGATCTGCCGCCGCCCGCCACCGCTGCGCTCATTCCGGCCAGGGTGCAGGTGTGTGTGGGGGGGCAGGGGGAGGGCACAAGTTCAGGGGCAGAGCTTGCCCTGGGCACCGTTTTCCCCAGCTACGCCTCTGTGTTGAGGTGTCTCTTTCCTCTCCCCTTCACATACACAACAACCTTGATGCACATACTTTCAGTCACTGCCATTATGTAGAAGTAAATCCTGTTTACCTTAGTAGAATCTGTTTCCATTTAATATGTTTAGAATTGAAGTGTTAATGCCAGTTACCTCTCAAGTAACTGAGTAAAGAGGCACCTTTTTAAAGTGATGATTTCCCCTTTTTTCTAGGAGGAAAGCAACTGGCTCTATCCAGCACTGCATCCCTCCACTGGCTGTTGCTGGTGTCTATCTTCAATTTCATTTTTAGACTGTGAGCCCTTTGGGGACAGGGAGCCTTCCTTTCTTCCTCCCTCCCTCCCTCCCTCCCTCCCTCCCTCCCTCCCTCCCTCCCTCCCTTCCTTCCTTCCTTCCTTCCTTCCTTCCTTCCTTCCTTCCTTTGTAAACTGCTTTGGGAACTTTTGCTGAAAAGTAGTCTATAAATATTTATCATTCTTTCTTTTTACATTGTGAGCCCTTTGGAGAAAGGGAGCCATCTTTATTTATTTGAATTACTCTATTTAAACCGCTTTGGGAACTTTTGTTGAAAAGCAGTATCTACATATATAATTCTCTAAGTCATACCCATGGCTAATCCCATGTGCGGCAGCTCACGCGAGAGTTCACAAGCAGAAGCACCTGGTTGGGCAGTGGTGATTCCATATGCAGATTGGGAAGAGGAGCCTGTGAGAGCAGAAGCACCATGGTGATTGGGCAGTGGGGGTTCCGTATGCAGATAGGGAGGAGAAGCCTGTAACAGTTAAGGTCAGTTGGAATACAACTGTTACTGGTTGGAAGATGTTCTTGATTGTAGAGGAGAGGAATCTATACATATAAATGGATAGTAGGCAGGGGTCTGTGAAGAGAAGGGTCGTGAGGGAGGAAAGAGCCCCTTCAGGAGAAGGAGGCTGCCATTATGTGAATTAGATGAGGGAGCAAGATCTGTTAACTCAGGAAGGGGGGGGGAGAGAGAGATAAAAGAAGGGAGGAGAAGAAATGCAGAGGGGAAGAGCAAATGGAGGAGAGAGAAAGAGAGAAAAAGAAGGGCAAGGAAGAGAGAAAGAAGCAAGGGCGAGGGATGGGCCCAAGCCTGTCAGCAGCTTGAGTGGAACGAGTGGCCATGGTGGAGGCAGCAACGAAGGGCCCAGTCAACCACTGCTGCTGTTTGGAGCTACCGAGGCCATTGGCAGAGGGATGCAGGCAAGCCTGGGCCTGTCAGTGGCCTGAGGGGAATGAGTGGCCATGGCGGTGGTGGCAGTGAGGAAAGGCCCAGTCAACCACTGTTGCTGCTGCTCCTGTGGGGAGGAGCAGGAGCAGGGCTTGGGTGAGGAGGTCTCTGGGGATAGGCTTCAGCAACGCTGCAGATCAAGAGAGGTGAGGGGGATGGAAGCAACGGGATGGAGGGGGATGAGCAGGAGTGCAGGTCATGTGAGAGGTGAGAGATGTCTGAGGTGAGGGGGACTGTGAGTGAGGGGGGCTCTGGGGTGAAGGGAGCAATCAAGTACTAGTGCGCAGATGTTCTGCGTGGGTTAAGCTAGTTATAAATATTGTCGTTAAGTTCAGTTTGAATAATTTGTGGATTGGATTTGAAATCCTACTTAAGGGCAAATATAACCAGTTAAGTTGTTGGTGTCTGACACTGAATAAGTAGTCTCATGACTGCTATGCAGCTGGGGGAGGTACAGGATCCTTCCTTCAGGCCATTCTATTCAGAAGCATTAGATGGAAGCAGTCTGTTCAGGGGTGTAGCTAGGGGAGAGGGGGCACATATTCATCCCTCTCTCTGGCGGGCCCCCAGAGTGAGGGAGATAATGAAAAAAATAGGGAGGGGTGGAACTGGAGGGCCCTCAGGAGCTGGGGGCCCGTGTTCTTTGAACCCTTTTGCACAATTATAGCTACGCCCCTGAGTCTGTTGTATTCTAGCCAGTATCTTTTCTGTTTTGTTGTTTAGACGTCTGTCAGAAAAGAAAAGGGAGGGAAAGGAGAAGGAGAAAAGGGAGTTGTTTCTGAACAAATGCTTAGTTAAATCTATATAATAAGAATACTTTGTGATTGCGAGGGAAGCAGCTATAAAACACAGTCTTTTTTATCAATCACAGCAAGTGGTGTACAACATGTCCTGTTTTTATATGGCTAGGACATAGTGAAATTGCTATAGGTGGTTGTTGTTATTGTTTTGAGCCTTCTAAAGATTTCAAAGTATGTGCACTCTTCTAGTCTCTGAAGTTGCATAGTTAAGGTAGTAGTGAAAGATTTCTAGATGTATTATGGCACCAGTAGTTACTAACTGAAATGCAATTATCTGTGCTGGAGCCCTCTCACCAAATGGAAGAGACACCAGGAACTTGAGGGCTGTGGTTCACCTCATTCTTCCAACGGTGAGCCACCCAAGTCAGTGATAAAAGAACCTGCCCCAGACACATCTGTGTTGAGAAGACAATGAGTCACTACCAGAAATTTATATCTCAGTTAAGCATCTCCAAAGTTGTACCTAAAAGACCACCCAGCCACTGGTGAGTATCTTTTACCACATGGTAGTATCTTTATTTTAATGTATTTTCTCCTTCCCTATTTTAATATATGATTCTGCAGAAAATTACTCTGTGACACATTTAAACAAAGTTCCTTCCCTGGCATCTCCACGATAGGGCTGAGAGAGATTCCTGCCTGCAATCTTGGAGAAGCCGCTGCCAGTCTGTGTAGACAATACTGAGCTAGATGGACCTATGGTCTGACGGCTAGATGGACCTATGGCAGCTCCCTATCTATCTATCTGTCTGTCTATCTGTCTGTCTATCTATCTATCTATCTATCTATCTATCTATCTATCTATCTATCTATCTATCCAATAGTATAGTGTGTCAGCCTTACAGCTGATAGCTGAGGAAAGTTGCCCAACAAGCACAAGTAATTAATTTACACTAAAAGTCATTTATATTCTGTTTAAATACATGAATTGGTGTGTGATCTCCAAATGCTTATGCCAGTATGATTTATGTATGTATGTATTTATTTATTTATTTTGATTTATTCAATTAATTATTAATTATTTATAATTATTAATTATTAATTATCCAGCTACTTTACACCTAAAATGTTTAATATTGATACAAGTGGTAATAAATATAAATGCAAACATACCCACATGAACAGTTTTTAAATTGTACCCATGCAGTCTGATCTCTTATTTGTTTACCGGAAAGTAAGCCACTGTGTTCAGTGACTTAGATACTGTGCAGTGTCCTGCCAATGGAAGAGCAGGGTGCACGCAGGCTGCCTCCAAGAGGAAGACATTGACGGGCAGAAATCCTGTCAATGCTGCTTGCAAATATTCCGAGCCTCTGTGGTTCGTAAGGATCGCATCTGCACTGTTGGAATCTTTCATGGCTCTTAAGGATTGCATCATCGCTGTAAGACGGGAGAAGCCATGGAGGCTCTGTGCATTTGCAAGCAGTCTACAGGCTTTCTACACTAATGGAGCCAGCATGTGTGCCCCAGTCTTCAATCACTGGGATGCTGCACAGTATCCAAGCCAATTAATCTAGTTTATTCTCAAAGATTCCATTTTATTCCCAAGTTAGGTGTGCATATTTTACACACACACACTCTCTCTCTCTCTCTCTCTCTCTCTCTCTCTCTTAAGAAGTCTATATTTTAAATATAATTTCCCCAAGGTATGGGATTATTATTTATTCATATGTCACACTTTTCAACCATATATATATATGTGTGTGTGTGTGTGTGTGTGTGTGTGTATATATATTTCCAAAATGGTTTACATAGCAAAAGGAATGAGAAGATGGACTGCAGTCTTAGAGAGTGAGGTCAGTTTGTCAAGAATTGAGAGCACTACTATTACAGCACAAGAAAGTGAACTGAGTAAGAGGATTACTGCACACCATAATGGCATTTTTAATTAGTAGTAATGAAACCAGACTTTCCTTTATTAGCATAGGAACTAGTGCACACAACATTTTCATTTCTCCTTGGGAAAATGGTTACGAGTTTCTGAATAAACAGTTGCTGGATTGCTTGTAAGTTGTATCCTCTAATGCTGTGCTTGAGAACTAATAATTATATGATAACAAATGGACTTCCTTCTTGGTCCTGCTTTACTGGAAAAAGTTAGTACGAAGTGATTGATATTGCATGCATATCCTAAAGTCAGTCATCATATGTGGTGACTATGGATCAGCCATCACCATGAGATTTGTTTCCCTGCCTTATAAAACGTGACAGTGAGCCGAGCATGACTGTGAGCAGAAGCCATTTGGTGGTAGTTTAGCTGATCCGTAGAAGACTTCTTCATATGAATAAATGGCAATGTGGAACAGCAGCCTTTTGGATGTACTTACCATTTACAGGGGAGTAACAGCAAGAGAAATGGCATGCCCTCAACTCCTGCCTGTAGACTTCCAGTGGCATCTGGTGGGCCACTGTGTGAAACAGGATGCTGGACTAGATGGGCCTTGGGCCTGATCCAGCAGGGCTGTTCTTATGTTCTTATGTAATTCCAAAAGCCTCCACTGGATGGTGGCTTCCCAAATGAATCAGGCCTCTCAAATGTCTCTCTTCATAAAGGATGTCCTGTATCTAGGGTTGTCACATTCATTGGAGAGAATTCCTGGACACAACCATCAGAAGTGTGGGGTGCGGAACAAATGTTTAAAACCCAACGTTTTTTGACCAAGATTGGAAAGAGTACTCAATAGGGGAGCTTTGCAGCTGTTTCATGCATATTTTCCCCATAACAGAGCTGCACAACTCAAATGCCCAGTGGGCCAGAACAAGAAGTGACTTGGAGTGTGGGGGCCAAGGTCAATTTTCAGCATTATTTTGATGTAATTGTTATTTTAAAATGATTATTTAATGAGGGGAAAGAGGGATGGTGTTGATGGGCAGGCTTGGGGAACATCTGGACTCAAAAGGCCAACCTCATTGAGCTACTGCTGCTTAACAGGACAGGCCAAGTACTCTTCATGGCTCCTACTGTTGTTGCAGGATGTTCTTTTTGTGGGCTGGCAGAAAAGTCCCCATGGACTGGATTTAGCCCCATGGCCGCATTATGACAAGTTAATGTCAGCCCTAAGCTATGTTAGACTTTAAAAGGCCCCATAGCATTACAAAAAGGGGTCAGAAGTCCTGCCTCAGCACATCACTCACTTCCCTCTCCATGTTGCTCATGCAGCGTTCATCTGAAGAGGCAAACTCTGCCTGTAACTGTAATGGTGAGCGTTGGTTTCAACCAGGCCCTGGTCTGTGGCAGTCTGTGTGAATAGCCCATAGTGACTTTGGTTAGTATTCATCACACTTTCTTATGCAGCAAACCTCCTCATCTGGAAAACTTCTTAAACTGAAATTGGAAAGACGTTGAATGTTTAGAGGATTTTATGATATAACAGCGTTCTGAAAACAAGGCCATGTTTAGGAAGAAAAGTCGGCTCAAATGTTTAGGGCTTCCAGTTCAGTATTTGCCTCACTGATTCTGTTCTAAGGGTGGCTTCAAAATGGAAGCCACATAATACAAGCAGATGTTTTTCCATATGATTCTCCCCCATTTTAGTAAAGGAAACCAATCCCTACAAATGTTGATTTTGATCCTAACAATTGAAAGCAGAGTTCCACTCTCCTAGTTGGAGTCTTTTGCACTACTCAAAAAGCTGCTCCTGGGAGTTGGGGAACTCTCAGAGACATAGGATGTAGCCTAGGACACTGCAGCTAGAGGAGCGCACTGGACATGGCATTGTGGCAGTAATAAATAATTACTTTATTTTTGCAGAAGACCGTAGTGTTTTCTTCACAACTGAGTTAAGATTTGGGGTCAAAAATACATCATTTGTCATGGTGAGTATAAACCTATAGTTCCTGATCATCCTTGAGGAGGTTGGATAGTTCCAGCTCCCAGGACAATACTCAGAGATTAAAACAGTGTTATCAGGAATGCAGAGGTGAGTCATCCCAGGTCTACAAAAACAGTTTACACTCAATCCTGTAGACATCTTACTTTTGAAACTATTTGGACATACTCCTGTCACAACTATAATAGGGCAAGGGGAGACAGTTGTCTGGGGGCCCACTGCCTTGGGGGGGTCCCAGAGGCAAGTCACATGACTGAATCCCCCAGCCGCGCACCCACCCAGGCTTCCTTCAGTTGTATTCATTCTCCGAAATGGATGTGAGTGTTAGGACCTGGAGCTACCAGAACCGCATGTCTTTCTCTAGTACCATTAAATAACTTGCATTGTCCACAATTTACAAAACTTTAAAAAAAAATTAGGATGATGTTCTGTTGTGGCACATAAGTTATATACATATATATGTGTATGTACATATATGTGTATGTATTTACATATGTGTGTGTGTGTGTATAATTTTTTTTTTACTATGATTTTTGTTACCACTATTCATCCTCATTTAAGATTTCTTTACTTCATGAGCTGAGCTTCAGTGTGTGTGTGGGGAGGGCATTTTAAAATCTTGCCTCTGGGTCCACTCCAACCTTGCTACACCCCTGGTCACACACGTTGAAAGGAGATGGACAGAGATCCACGTACATTTGCAATCCCCATCAATGCAGATGGAAATAATGACAACAACGGGAAGAGAAATTCCTTTCCTCAGAACTGTAAAATGTATCGTTAGGTTGCAATTTTTACACATGAAACCCACGTGCATCATATGCATCACAGAAACATGTGCTATAGAGCCATGGTTGGCTATGAATCTTCACATGTGTTTCTGCAGCTTGCTAAAGGGAGGGAAAAGAAACTTTAGAGGAGTTTGCAAAGATTAGGTGTTCTCATGCGCAGCCTAATCTGGGCTAGGGACACCCAGCCTGGGTTAGGCTGGGTGTAAAAACTGCCAGTAGGCCAGTGCCACCTAACCCGGCTTTTAAGCCCAGTTAACCAAGGCTAAGGGAGCAAGCACTGCATGGAGCAGGGCTGATCATGTGGGAGCATGGAACATAGGAACATAAGAACATAGGAAGCTGCCATATACTGAGTCAGACCATTGGGCTATCTAGCTCAGTATTGTCTTCACAGACTGGCAGCGGCTTCTCCAAGGTTGCAGGCAGAAATCTCTCTCAGCCCTATCTTGGAGAAGCCAGGGAGGGAACTTGAAACCTTCTGCTCTTCCCAGAGCGGCTTCATCCCCTGAGGGGAATATCTTGCAGTGCTCACACTTCTAGTCTCCCATTCATATGCAACCAGGGTAGACCCTGCCTAGCTAAGGGGACAAGTCATGCTTGCTACCACAAGACCAGCTCTCCTCTCCTGCATGCTCCCATCGAGCAACAGCGGATTGTTTTGGGGAAAGGCAAGGTTTGGGAAGCATTCTGCCCTCCTGCCCGCCCAGTAGGTTGTATGAATGGCCCCAGGTGTGAAGCACTTTTGAACATTCTGAAATGCTATATGCATGCTAAGTATTATTTATTTATTTACTACATTTATATACCTCTCCACACAAAAAAAGTCCCTGGGCAGTTCACAATATAAGATTATCTTAATCTTCCCAAAAAACAGTGGCCAGAATCCTGATTAACTCTGTGTGCACACAGCCTAAGGAAGCACATATGCGGTGGATGCTCTTGCTTCAACAATGTGGGTGCTTGTGTGTGTGTGTGTGTGTGTGTGTGTGTGTGATTTTTGCCAATCTTCCTTTCCCTTAGAAGTGCTCAGTGCGACCCATAAATATGTCCCCGAGGGCTGCGCGCCTCTCCATGCATGAGTGCTTCTTTTGGCTGCACGTGTACAGTGTTAGTTGGGATGTTGGCCACTGATTTTCTTTCTGTTTTATAACTGCTTCTCTTGTAAACACACAATGATCTTATGTGGATTTAACTAAGACTTTAATCCAGAAACAGCTCCATTTTCTCCTTCCCCCACCCTTCCCTTTTATTTCTGATTCCATCCCCCACACTCTCTACAGGATCCCCACAGGGACAAATTTCGAAACAACAAAACGCAAAGATTACTAGATAAAATACAACACTAATCTTCAAGGAACTCTTTCCATATTAACTCATCTGCTGCAGGAGGAGCCCTGCACTGAGTATCCCTTGGTAAATTCATGCAAATACACTTCATATGGTTATGAACTGCCTTAAGCAATTTGCATTGGGTGTGCAAATAAAATAAAATAAATATGGGGCTCTGGGCAGGCCTGGTGGGCTTCATTCCTGCTTTGTATTACTTGAGAATACAACCTATACACCCAACATTGTCTTGCAGTTGCACATGAATGGGAGATTAGTAATGGAGGAGAAACTGTGTTTCTGGGAAGTTTGTCCCCATTAGTAGTAGGGACGTGCAAACCAGTTTGATGTAGAACAGGTTCGACATCAAACTGGTTTAGTTTGGGGCTGAGTTGAACCTTCCTTGGTTCAGCTCAACCCCGGACTGAAACACCTCCCGGCCTATTTGGGGGGGGGGTTGCGGAACTTTTACTAATTTTTTAACTTACTCCCTTCAGGGGGCTTCTCTGAGGCGGCGGGTGTTTGTGTCCATGGAGGTACCCCTTTCCCCTGCTGGCGTTCCTTCTCCATTTTGGAGGCTGCCATTCCTGCGCAATGGGCCGCCGCGCCAGGAGAAAGGCCCAAATGGGCTGAAGAATGCCCGAATTGGACCATTTTTGAGAGAAGGAAGGCCGGTAGGGAACATCTGTGGACCCCCATTGCCTCAGAGAAGTCCCCTGGAGGAGGTAAGTTAAAAAAATCTTTTTAAATAAAAGGTCCATGAACCCCCCCACTCCGGACTGGACCGAACCATGATGGGTTGAGGGGGTACTAGACCAAAATGGCCCAGTCTGGTTCAGGTCTTGTTCAGACTTGGATCGAACTGGGCCAGCTGGTTCTGTGCATGCCCCAATTACTAGTCTTCCAACTGAGGAACTCAGGGAAGTTGACTTCCTTGGAACACAATCCAGAAACTACTACAATAAACACTGATCAAGTTTACATGAATCTAGAACCCAGGAAGAGAGTGACTAATTCTCCATTTCCAATCTTAACCATAGCGCAATGTTTATGAAGGATAGAAATAGTTATCACATTATTCTGTATATAAATGTTTCTGGAATATAACCCTGATCTGATTCTTTTATAGGCTGTTCCAGACATTTGGGCTCGGACAAATCATTCACCCTCAGAAAATTCCTTTAATCAATCAAACCCCTTTTGTGAAATGAGTCATATCAAGATACTTGCGAAAACTTTCCTGCCAATATTTTTCTGGATTCTCTTCTTTGTGGGAGCAATAGGGAATGCCTTAGTTATCCTAGTCTACTGGAGATACAGGGGCAAGAAGAGCCCGACTGACACATACCTGATTCATTTAGCTATTGCTGACCTGCTCTTCATTTTCACTCTTCCTTTCTGGGCAGCAGCAGCTTGGGATGGCTGGAACTTTAAAACCGTGATGTGTAAAATTGTCAATAGCATGTATAAGACCAATTTTTATAGTTGCATGTTGTTCCTAATGTGCGTCAGTTTTGACAGATATGTTGTTGTCGTCTGGCCAATGCAGGCTCAGAATTCAAAACTAAAAAGGCTCATGCGACATAAATTAATTTGCTTTGGGGTATGGGTGATTGCGGTTGCTCTCTGCATCCCAGAAGTCATGTACAGTCAAACGGAACAAATTGGTAATACTACTGTTTGCCGAATGATTTATCCACCCAGTGTTAGCAGAACCCTCAGAATTATTGACCTGTCCATGAAAATTGCTATAGGATTCCTCTTTCCACTTCTTGTCATGGTGGTTTGTTACGCCCGTGTAGCACATACTCTTCTTCAAGCCCGAAAAACTCCAAAGCACAAATCACTGAAGATGATCATTATTATTATTTTAGTCTTTGTCCTCTCACAGTTTCCTTACAATAGCATTTTGCTGGTGAAAACCATGGTTCTGTATGCCCCTGCCATAAAGGACTGCAAAATGTTGGAAAATATTGCTACTGGATTCCAGCTTACTCAAAGCATTGCTTTTCTTCATAGCTGCCTGAACCCTTTTCTCTATGTTTTTGCTGGGGAGAGATTCCGTAAAGCTCTCTTTCAGATGATGAAATGCATGACCCAAGGCCCCATGAAAAGCCCTGAACAATGCAATTCAGCTGATGCTAGCCAAGGACAAAACTCCCGACGTTCTAGTGCATTGTTTGGGCGATCAAAACTGGGAACCTCTTTAGCTCTGAGCTCTCCTTAGAATTATTCATTATAGCTACTAAATTATTATGGAGACTTCTTTTGACAATACGCAGCATATTGTCTCTTAGATTCTAATGCCATGAGAGACAGATAGCAAGCAGGTTGCCTGAAGAGTGATCCCAAGCAGTGGTGTACACATTTGACAACCATCTTAGCAGTTACCAATATTTTAATTATCAGAGTCAATCAATCAATCAATTTATTTGTTCAGCCATAACAAAAACATCTGACTCAAGAACTGGGTAATTAAAACAATGACATAAACAATTACGGGACCCTCCAAAATGCAAAGATTGACTTAGAACAATTCAGAAGTAGCTGGCCCTGTACAGAACATCTGCGTGCTAGGACTTTATTGCGCTCCTTAAAGTCCTGTCACAGCCCCTGCTTTATTGCTCGGTGTCAACCACCCCCTCCCCTCCCCACTCGCAACCACCCCTCCCTTCCCCTACTTTCAGACACCCCACTCACAGCCACCCCTACCCCACTCTCAGCCACCCCACTCACAGCCACCATCCCTCCACACCCCTACTTGCAGCCTCCCCCCTGCCATAGCTGAATTGATCTGAATTGTTCTCCCTGCATCTGCTGTTTCCCCCAGGAGGAAAGCTCTGACTGAACTTTAGGTAAACAGAGTCCTTTGTAAATGGTAAGGGTCCCACCAACCAATCTTTCTGACTCACCTTGTAAGAAATATGCCTCTTCAATATAGTTGGCGTGTATAGTTGTTCTCTAAGGTGGTACGCCAGATGCTCATAGAAATGCTAATCAAATGTCATGGTAGCATAGTTTCTCATCAGAAATACAGGGCTAGTTTTCTCTGTTTCACTCAGGGCATTCATAATTCAGATCGCGGAAGTATTCCCATATAGTTAAAAGCTGTAAAAACAGCCTACTAAGATTGTCCCCACCATATGAATTGCTCTTAACCTTTGGGTAAAAACTTAAGCAGTGTCATTCTTTATGAAAAGATTCTTGTGAGGGATAAAGTGAGATTCATTTTAAGAAAAGAACACTGACTTTTGTGAATCACGTTCATTATTACTGCTTCTTGTTCAGAGCTCTGAAGCTTGAAAGCAATTCTGAAGCAAATCTACATTTCCTCATAGACTGGTTACAATCAATTCCTATGCGTCATTATATATATGAGCATTTTGTGGCATTCCTGATTACACACACAGAGCCAATGCATGTACAAAGAGTATACATATAAGCTCTCTGTGTGCAGAGTCAGTCTACTCATTGAGGAGGGGAAGGGGAACATGAATCTGCTCTTCCCTCCACATATTTATATATATACTTTTTGAAGTTCTGCAAAGGGCTGTTGTCTTTAATAAAAGTATAGCAGGAAAACCAAGAAAAGTTTTCTGGGGACAAATCTTTCCTTCACTTATCCCAGATTTGAATACTTAGGTCTATGTGATGGGATGCATCAACCAATTATAAGCTCTTTGGGATTTCTTCATGTATAGGATTCTTTCTAATGGCATCAGTTCATTATTTATTTTGACCCAGATTATTGAACTGTCCTGCAAAATCCATGTGCATAGATTCCTAAAAAGCATAACAGAATAACACAGCAGGTGCCAAACACTCCTTTCATGTTCTTCTATATAATGTTTGTACATTAATCCTGGGTTTTTTAAAAGTAAAATTAAAATTAAGAAGGGTTTTTTTTTTTTTTTTGTTTTTTTGCCATTTTACTAATTATCTGCCAAGGATATGCTCAGTATCTTTTTATTTTAAGTTTTCAAAGTACAAAAATTCTCATTGCAATACATTATACAACAATTGAATTCATGTGCAGAAAATATGAATTAATTGTTGTATAATGTATTCCAATGAGAATTTTTGTACTTTGAAAACTTAAAATAAAAAGATACTGAGCATATCCTTGGCAGATAATTAGTCTTAACATATCCTTATTTATACAAAAACTCTACACAGCTGTTGATTCGTAATTGATTATATCTGTACCAGTGTTGAAAAAATTGTTAAAGCCTTATATTACCTACCTTCATATTTCCTTCTTTCTTCTCTAAAGTAGATACAGCATGTAAGTGTTAAACAATTTGAAAGAGCACAGCACTCATTTTTCATAATATAGATGGAACATTTAATTTTTCCTAGTGTTGTGCTAGGAATGTTGTGCTTCGGTGAATTTAAGCCAGTCAATCAGAGGTATTTACACAGCCACCATCAACCTGATGCTGTATGGCTTCACTCTAACCCTCTTTCCCTCCCCTCAGAGAAGCCAATAGAACTATCAGCTACCCTGTGAGGAGGAGGAGGAGGAGAGGGAGGAAAAGGGAAAAGGAAGCGGAAGTAGAAGACAATAAACACCTTCTCCCCATTGCTGTATTTTTAAATGATTTGCTGTTTTTAATAATGTTTTAGAAAGTTGCACAGAGAGCCTTGTCAGTTGAAGACCAAAAATGCTTAAAATAATAAGTAATTAAATAATAAATATTGAATAAGCAGGGGGAGGAAGTCTGTGCATGTGTGTCATATTAACTGTTCCATTTGGAGTATTATTAGCTGCAGGTAGCTTTGAAGGAAAGCTCCTATCCACAGATGGAGAAGATGAGATGGGAAGAGAAGAGATGACCCCAGAGCACTATCTCTTCCAGATGTCCTCCCCATCCATGAATAGGATTATAGAATCCTTTCAGAAGAGGAAGGAGGAATGAAAGGAGGATTCCTCCTCCTTCCAGTGCAGGAAACTCCTACAGCAGAGTTTCTTAAACTTGGGCCCCAGAAGTTGTTGAACTATAACTCCCAGAATCCTCAGCTGCAAGGGCTTTTGCTTGGGGATTCTGGGAGTTGTAGTCCAAGAACATCTGGGGGCCCAAAGTTAAGAAATCCTGTCCTACAGCATAATTGACAGATGGCTGTCCAGCCTCTGTTTGAAAACCTCCAGCAGACAGCCCGCCCCGTACAAGGCAAACTGTTCCATCTATATATATGTATTTCTCCTAGGTGTGCCCAGGGAAAATGCGTCCCGGCAGCCCAGCTGATTGGCTGGGCTGCGGAGGCGCCTGATTGGCTGGCACACCCAGGAGGAGGAGAATTGGCTGACCCGCACCGGTGGGACTGGTCTGGCGACTGGTGGTGGCTGCAGATCTAGCGAGTGAGAGAGGTGTGGGGGTGGGGGGACAGAGCGAGTGAGAGAGGCGAGGGGGGAGAGAGACAAAGCAGCGAGAGAGGCGCGGGGGGAGAGACAGCACGAGCAAGAGAGGCGGGCGGGGGGGAGAGAGCGCGAGCGAGACAGGCGCGCGGGGGGAGACAGAGCGAGAGAGGCGCAGTGGGGAGAGACAGAGCGAGAGAGGCGCAGTGGGGAGACAGAGCAAGCGAGGCAGGCACACGGGGGAGACAGAGCGAGCGAGAGAGGCACACGGGGGAGAGACAGAGGAAGCGAGAGAAGTGCGGGGAGGAGACAGAGCAAGCGAGAGAGGCGCGGGGGGGAGAGACAGAACGAGCGAGAGAGGCGCGGGGGGGAGAGACAGAGTGAGCGAGAGAGCTGTGGGAGGACCAGCCAAATGAATTCTCCCAACTAACCCCAAAAAGGAAGTGAACTACCGCACAGATGCTCAGTGCGGGTTCGGCTAGTTTGTATTACTCCTCCTTTCATTCCTCTGTCCTCCTCTGTAGAGATTCCATAATCCCATTCATGGATGAGGATGTCAAACAGCTCTTACAGTTAGGAAATTCTTCCTAGTGTCTAGCCTAAATCTGATCCCTTGTAATTTCAAAGGGCAGAGAAAGAATAGTACAGAACTGAATACAGAAACAAGACCCAATGTGTTTTGAAGCAATAAGGCCTCTTCAGGGGAGTCTTTATCCAACACAGCTTAAAACATTTTTTCTAACTGGTTATTTGTTTTACACTGTGTTGGATAAAGATTTCCCCCCGAAGAGGAGGACTTGTTGCCTTGAAACATGTTAGGACTTGTTTCTATAAATAAACAGTTCTGCACCATTCCTTCTCTGCTCTTCGGTTTTCATTGGTTTAGTGCTCCCCCACCCTTTTGTGTATCCTTGTAATTTCAACCCATGTAGATTTTGATCCTCTCTCCATGCTTTAGGCAGGCTATCCAGTCTCTCTCTCAAGCATCTTGTATATTTATCTGATCAGCTGTTTGTTCGACCCTTAATTTTTTTTTTAAAAAGTTCCTAACACTTTTGTAGTGATCAGACTCCCTTCCAAGAGTTAACACCAGCCTTGTCTTGACTGACAGGCTGGTGAACTCTAGGGCAGCCAATCAATACACTAGATGGGTGGGACCTAGGGAGTGGTTTCTGGGAATTCTGGGAACAAGACGGCAGTACTTGTTACAGAGAAGTGGGTGCAGAAAGGCTTAGTGAGGGGCAATGGAGTTTGCTTCCTCATGGTCGAAGACAGCATGGAGGTTTCTCCCATGAGATAACTCTGCAGATCCTTAAAATAAAGGATTGCAGGAAGCTTGATTCTCCTCAGGAATTGGGTGAGTTCAAGGAAGAGGAAATTCAGCATAGGGAACAATTTGTCAGATTGTGCATTAGAAACTTATATTTCTTTGGTGTGTGGGTTTTGCACATTCCTGGTACTGTTTTATTATAGTTTACCTGCAACGTAACTGAGATAAGAAACAGTAGTCTACACCAGGGATTCTCAATGTTGGGTCCCCAGATGTTTTTGGACTACAACTCCCATAATCCCCAGTCCCAGTGGCCTTTGGTTGGGGATTATGGGAGCTGAAGTCCAAAAACATCTGGGGACTCAACACTGAGAATCCCTTGTCTACACCCATCCTACCTAGGGCATTGCAAAAGCCTCTATATACATTTAAATGTGCCTAAGACAACCTATTTTTGTAATCTACTAAGTATATCTAAGAAAGCTAGAAAGCCTCAGATGGAAGCAGTCTGCAGTAATTGAATAAAACACTTTTAAAAAGTCTTTTCTTTTTATAAGCCTCTCCAAGTTGGTTTTTAACTCAGGAAAGCGGGTGGGAGGGCGATTTTCTCTGGTGCAAACACGTCCTCAGATGTTCAGCAGCTATCAGTTTTCTCATCCTGTGTAAGCTTACACATGGAAGGTTTTTGTACTTATCCAATAGCAAAATAAATATAGTTTCCCCTGGGATTCCACCCCAAGCCCAGAGAGGTTCAAGCTCTGTCGATAAAAGGGGTGGTCATGGCAGCATTTTGAACCTACCGATAATACAAGATAGTTTTAAGAGAAGCCTAGCCAAGCAGCTCAGCAGGGATGATTCAGTATTTCTTTCCCTCATGTGAGCTTGCTCTGAAACAAAGGCTTTAATCCACTACAACTTTTTAAACTTAAAAACAAAACAAAACACACCTCTGGTAATCCTGCTCAGGGAAGCAGGTGTGGGTGGGAGCTTCATGACTGACACAAGAGCCAGCCAATCAGTGTTGTTGACTTGGGGGATAGAATTATATATCTGCCCCAAATATGATGTGTGTGCTTCCACAGTGAGCTAAAATCATGCACTTTTGTATGCAGCCTAAATGATCTTGGCATTGGCCCCTTAATATTGTTATTATGTAGCTGTTTGATTCTGACACTGTGCAAATGATGCAGCTGTACACTGTTGTAGATTTCCATCTAAAGAACACCAGAGAACCTAGCACTTAGGGAGAGTAGAGCACATGGCAGTAGTCTGAGAAATGATATTTTAAATCAGTGGTGACTAGCGAACTTTTTGTGCTGGTAAGATAGAAAGAGGTGCCCTAAAGACACACAAACCAAATTTTCCATGGGCTCTCCCATAACTGAAGTGATGACTGTTTTGCTATGTCATCTCTCTAACTCTTTCCCATCTTAACTCACCCAGCAAGAAATTTCATGTTTCCCTCTAAGCATTTTCAGTGAGCCATGGAACTCCTCTCATTCAAAAGATGTCTAAGGGCATCCTTTTTATGGAAATATAGTGAAATGATGCCCTCTGGTGGTAGATTTATTGAAAACTATATGCTTTCCATTCTGATGCTGCAAAGGCCTTTCCAACACAATTGGACAAAATGTGTCCCAATTGCATTTTTGCTTTTGCATGATATTCTTGCAAGTCCCCTTTCGCTGGCAGCAGCACTCTGTCTGTTATGTATGCCAGGAGGTGCTTGCTGTGTTGTTTAGTTGTTGCTGTGTTGGAGGCAAACGGGAGGCACTGCATTGTTTAGCTTTTTGTTCCTCTGCAGCTCCTGTAGTTTTTTGGGAGCTGTAGTTGTTGGGTGGAGATTCTGCAGACCCTACGTGTATCTCTAAATGCCTGCCTGGAAGCAGTAATGGGCTGGATGAGGGAGAATAAACTGAAGCTGAATCCATATAAAACGGAGGTACTTATTGGGCGGGGTCAGAACTCCAGAGACGATCTTGATCTACCTGTTCTAGATAGGGTCACACTACCCCAAATAAACAGGTTTGCAGTCTGGGAGTACTTCTGGATCTACACCTCTCCTTGATTTCTCAGGTTGTGGCGGTGGCCAGAGGTGCTTTCTATCAGCTCCGGCTGATGTGCCAGCTGCACCCATTTCTTGAGATCAATGACCTCAAAACAATGGTACATTTGTTGGTAACCTCCAGACTTGACTTTTGTAACGCGCTCTACGTGGGGCTGCCTTTGTACATAGTCCGGAAACTCCAGTTGGTTCAGAATGTGGCAGCCAAACTGGTCTCTGGGTCATCTCAGAGAGACCACCTTACTTCTCTGCTGATGGAGCTTCACTGGCTGCCAATAGGTTTCTGGGCAAAATACAAAGTGCTAGTTGTAACTTACAAAGCCCTAAACAGCTTAGGCCCTGGGTATTTAAGAGAGCATCTTCTTCACTATGACCCACACCACCCATTGAGGTCATCTGAGGAGGTCCGTCTCCAGTTACCACCAACCCGTCTGGTGGCTACACAGAGACGGTTCTTCTAGGTCACTGTCCCGAGATTGTGGAATGCGCTCCCTGCTGAGATACAATCCTCCCCATCTCTGACAATTTTTAAAAAGCACCTGAAAACCCATCTTTTTACCCAAGCTTTCCCAGCTTTTTAAAATTGTCTGTTTTTAATTTTATGGCTGTTTTTAAATTGTTGCATTGTTTTAACTTTTATATGTGTTTTAATTGTTTTTATGTTAACAGCCCAGAGACAAAAGTTTGGGTGGTATAGAAGTTTAATAAATAGATAAAATAAGATTCTTCCCAGTTGCTCAATAAGCAGGGTTGCCAATTCTGGTTGAAGCTATAACTTTTTTCTTTTCCAAGGATTTTTTTCTTCAAAATATTAAACCATTAAAATCTCCAAGGTTGTTTTCTACAGTCACTTGGAGATTGATGACAATTTCTAGGGACTTGGGGCCAATCCTGGAGAGTGACAGCCCTATCATTATGAAGGAAATCTGCCCCACCTTCTGATGTTCTGGCTAAAGAATGCAAGAGGCAACAAGAAGGCTGAGACAATCCAGATGGCTGGACGAGCAAATATGGATGCTTTGGTTGCTTGAGAAAGTGCATTGAGGGCTTGGAGAGAGAGAGAAGCCATGGCAGTGAATAATGCACATTGCTGGCTCTTAGCAACATGAATATTCTGTCCATCTTGGCTTTCAGATCCTGGCAGAGCCATTCTGATGGAAACAGCTGCTTAAAAATAAAACTTGAAATGGGCTGAGAAGGATTTTGCATGTTTTTGTGTTAGCACAGCCAAGAGAAGTGGTTGTATTGCAGACTGTAATGATCTCCAGCATCTCAGCTCTCACATTGCTGATGGTGAAAATGGGGTCATTTACACATCCACTAAAAGTAAAGTGTGTAAAAGTAAAGTCAATTTCGACTCCTGTTGCCCACAGAGCCCTGTAGTTTTCTTTGGTAGAATACAGGAGGGGTTTACCATTGCCTCCTCCCATGCAGTATGAGATGATGCCTTCCAGCATCCACATCCACTGAACTAATCCAGAAGGTTGGGAGGAGCTTAGGCTTTTGCTTGCTACAGTTTCAGATGCTCTCAGATGACAGCACCATCTAAGTCCAAACTTGCTTTACAAACAACGGTGACTGTGGCCAGTGGCGTATCCAGGGTAGGGCAGCCAGGGCACGTGCCCTGGGTGCTACCTGGAGGCGGCGCAAGTGCCAATGATTGTGCCACCCACAAAATTCAGAAGCGAACGGATGCCGCTGGGCAGGCCCACTGCTCACCGCTGCGGCCGGTGGCGTGTCTGGTGGGTGCCCAGGCAACTGGAGGACCTGGCACCCGCACTCTCCCTCGTGCAGGCTCAGCAGTGCACTTGCACGAGTGGCGAGATCTTCGGGGCAGTGGGCGGGCACTCCCATTGGCTGAGAGAGCGTGTGCTGCGTGCCCTGAGCTGATTGGGCCACCCGCCACCACGCCGGTTCTCCGTGCTTTGCAGCCTGCACGTGGAGGTTGAGGGGACAGGGAGACAGACTAAGCAGCTGCTGGGGGCCTTCCTCACGTTCTGTACTTCGTGCTGCCATTTCACCACTGCCTGCCCTGCTGCTGCATTTTTCACTGACTCCAAAGTAAGTAACTCTGCTCAAAATCTCTCTCATGTGGTGTGTGTACGTGCTCCATAAATGTCAGCGGGTTCTTCTTTCTCTCTGCTCCTCTGGGGCTAAGAAAACAATGCTGTGCTTGGGTGTGTTTGTGGGACGTGCCTGCCTCCCACCTGCCTCTGTGCCTGGGTGTTTTGGGAGTCCTGAGATATGCTCCGTTTTTCTCAGGACATTAATTTTCCTCCCTACTTTGTCATTACCTCTCGGTAAACTTTGGGGTAGTAGTGAACAAGGGAGGGGTGACCAGGGCTGGTGCAACCCAGTAAGCAAGGACTGCATTGCAGGGGGGTGCCGACATTGTGGGGGCGCCAGCAGCACGACCTGCCAGGGGTGATGAGGGTAAATGAATGCTGATGAGGACGGAGGAGGATTGTGGGCTGGGGAACGACAGCACATGCCTGCTGCTCTCTCCTTACTTCGCAGGCCAATTTACTTAATAAACCATTGGCTTGGTCACTATAATCAGGAAGATGTTATGGGCAAAGCTTGTAAAGCTCTCAGGAGAATTCCGAGTGGGAAGGGGGCTGGGCAGCAGGCAGTAATCGGTGCAAGGAGAGGGGTGGCTGGGGGAGAGAGAGACCTTGATGGAGGCTTGCAGGAGATATTTTCTCCAGCCCCAATTGTCTCCAATGATCCTTTCAGCGCCCAGCAGCAAACCTTGAGCTGGGAAAGTCTTCTTTTTTTGCAATTGATATTTCTTTTCTTTCTACTCCCCTGCTAACTGGGCAAAGAGTCACCTTTTACCGTGGTGATTCTCTTTATTTAGCAGGGGGAGAGTAACTGGCCCTATCCACCCCCAGCACAGTACTTCCAGTGACTGTTGCTGGGGTCTACCTTATGTTTCGTTTTAGAATGTGAGCCCTTTGGGGACAGGGATCCATCTTATTTATTTATTTATTATTTATCTGTGTAAACCGCCCTGAGCCATTTTTGGAAGGGCGGTATAGAAATCGAAATAAATAAATAAATAAACAAACAAATAAAAATAATAATTAAATAAATAAAAAAGCCCCACCCACTTCTCTTTGCGGGTTGGTTTCGCTTTAGACTCAGCTTGGAAGCTGAAGAAGGGAAAGAATGAAGTGCATGCTCTCAAGCAGTTGAGAGGTGAATGTCTTTTTTTGTTTGTTTGAGTGAAAGGTTGTTGGCTTTATGATGGTACACACCCTCCAACCCCACTCCTAAATTTTTCTTCTCCCTCCAGCTCTAGCATAAATGAGGCTGAAATTATCTCTCTTTTGTTTGCAAAGGTTTTTTTTTAATCCCCCTGCATTTGGGGAGGGGGGTGAGAAACGTCCAGTGAAGCTGGAGACCAGGCAGATCATTTGGAGAGAGACTCCGACAAAATAGAAGGCATAGTAAGTTTTTTAAAATAATGGGGAGCAGGAGTATTTGAACACCTTCCAAACACATTCATGTATGTAATTATATATTTTTTTTTCTGAGCACCCAAGTTTGAGACCCCTTGGCCTAAGGGGAAACATTAATCATTTCCTTTCCTAGACATTTGGGGAAATCTTTCCTTATGCTAGACAAAGAGCCAATGGTTATGTGCAATTCTGCTTTTTGTAAAATTGTTGGCATGTTGAGCTAGGGCAATGGATACTGCCGATGCAGTGAAGCCTTAGGAGTGTCGGACTTTGGAAACTCAGATTCAAATCCTCCTCAGGGACAAAACTTACTCCTCCGCCCCGCAAGTTATTTCATGTTAGAAATCAGGAGAATCATCTTAAATTCAGAATACCCTTCCTTTTGGGTAAATAAGGGTATGGCCTGTTTTCAATCTCTATTTTTAAGGAACTTGTCTTAAGTTTTTCAGTTTTTAGCTTTTAAAATAATCTTTTTATTTGAACCTAATAATGACTGTGATTGTTAATTTGACACAGTAGGGAATGCTTGACTAACAATCAGAAGGTTGCTGGTTCGAATCCCTGCTGGTACTATTTGAGCAGCAGTGATATAGGAAGATGCTGAAAGGCCATCATCTCATACTGTGCAGAAGGAGGCAATGTTAAACCCCTCCTGTATTCTACCAAAGAAAACCACAGGGCTCTGTGGGCGCCAAGAGTCAAAATCAACTTGACACCAAAGCTTGATGCAAGGATGTGAAAATGCATAATCAATTTTCATAATTGATCATGCATTGGCTGAAGTTAAATGCTGCAAGATGTCGAGATGGCCACTAGCTTAGTGATTCCATGAACCACTGACTGGAAAGTGCTGAGGGGTTGGTGGGGCCCTGTCCCTGGTATTGGCCCTGCCCCCTGCATCTGACACCAAATGCAGGAGGTGGGGCTCGGTGGCACACGCATGCTTTGCACATGCATTTTTTAAAAAAAGGGTGGAGGGGGATATTAAGCCTTGCATCAAAATAAGTCTGTGCAAATCAGTTGAAGGGGATTTTTTTTTTTAAGCTGCCTTTCTTGCCTGCAGTGTTCCCTCAAGTTTTTTTTCCATCTGTGTGCAGATATGAGTTTTGTTCTGGGTGGCAGAATCAAGGTAGTATGTGTGCATTCAGAGTGGGGCCTTCCTGATTCAACCTGGACGGAATCTAAAATTAGCATGCACATCAAAAACCATCATAGACCAATTTACGTCAGTGAAAGCAAGGAGGTGCAGTTATACTTTTCAGGTAGTGCCATAATTTGTTAATTAAAAGATTAATGAGCTTGACTTGTATTTTTTAGCTGATATTATAGTAAAGTTATCTGAAAGACAGGTGTCAGATGTTTGGACAGGGGCGCAATTTCAGTGCTTGCCCTAGGTGCTGTTTTCCCTAGATACTGACTGTGGCATCTGCAAAGCTGGAGATTCTGCAGGCTGAGTCATCACAATGTCCCCTTTGAAATCTGCATACGCAAACAAAAGGAAGATACAAACGCACATTCCTTGTTCACATTTTACATATGCGATTATTGGAATTGCTCTTCACATAAATTCCACTGGCTAGTCGGTGCAGTGGTTTGGGGCCTGTTTGAGGTTCCTCTATGGTTATCTGAGAGACATGAAGTCTTTTTGTGTTCCTCCTTTTAAAATCCTTGATTCCCTGGATTCAGTGCAGCAGCAGCAGGAGGAAATGAGCTGGCGGAGAATGCTGAGGCTAACACAATGAGTAATCATTTTGAAACATCCTGATTTCATATTGCAACAGGTTTGTGGTCATTAATGTGAACTGGCCAATCCTTTGGGGAGGCTAACTGGTTGATACTTCTGGGGGCCAACTGATATTTCAAAAGATGCGATTATGGCTATCACCTTGGAGAAGGAAGGTAATTAAGGAACCAGAACAGACTGGCAAATAGTCAAAGCCACCTGATGGGAGGGGCTGCTGAGTCAAGAGTGTAAAGTGACAACACTCCTCTCCTTTTGCCTTAGCTGGAAGTGTGTGTATAGCGAGTGTAAAGAAAGAACAGTGACAGGTGAAGTGTTGGACCGCAAGAGACAAATTGGAATGGAAAGGCCTAGCTCAGGAGAACGGAAGCACTTTGGGTTGCAGGGTCTGCTCTCTGGGAACTGATGCAATCCTATCCATTACTGACTTACTGGAATGTTCTGCTCTTCATCTAATGCTCAGCTTGTAAATAAAGCAAGTATTACAAAGACATGATAGTCTTCCAGTGATCTCTCTCCTTCAAGGGAAACCCAAACTCAACTAGTGCTGCACCCTTGGTCCTTCTCACCAATCAGAAAAGTGGGGTTGGGGGCACAGAACACTATAAAGATTTGCTGTAAACCCTTCCCTAGCCTCTCTCTCTCTCTCCACCATGTATATATGCCGCATGGGGACAAATATTGTTCAATTCAGCCTATTTGTGTTGAAAATCAGAAACAGTTATTTCACAGCTCCTCCTGCAAATGTTTTATGGGCTATCTGGAATGCCTGGGTTCAAACAAATTATTTACTCCAAACCCTTCTTAGTATTTATCACTCTGATATCTGATCCAAGCCGCCATGGGGAATTCCTTGGCTATGCACAGCAGAACCAGAGAACTCTGTTATTCTGATGTCACAGACAGATACTGTGCAATGTCCTCTTTATCTAGAAATCAGAAATCTTTCAGGATGTGTCACAACATTGTTTCATGGGCAATCAGCAGAAAGGACAGCATAATTCACAAGGGGGAAAGGAGCTCTTCCAAATACAATGCTCTGAAATGATATATTCAGATAATATTTCATTAGTTGCCCAACACAGCTTAATTTATGATTTCACTATCTTTCACCCTGTAAGATGCTTATTTATGATACTAAAAAGGGCCAATGCAATTAATCACTAACCATGAGTGCAATCCAATCAAGAATGTACCTGGTGTGTGTGTATGTGTGTCACAGAACTCTGGATGTGCACACCTAAAAATGTAATGAATGAAAAAAAAACACACGTTTGGAAATGTGGGTATCATACAGGCACACTAATCAGACAGCCTGGATTGGTACAGTTCCATATAGGTTATTTAAATGGTTTGTTGCCACATCATGTATTTCAATACTTTTAATGTTGGGTTCTAATTGATTTTAATGTTTAAATAATTTTAATTGTAAACCGCCCAGAGACACAAGTTTTGGGTGGTATAGAAATATGTTAAATAAATTTTAAAAATGTATAGAATAGCTGTAATTTCCACAGGAATCAGTGGACCTAAAATGCAGAGGCAACTTCTTAAATCCCAGTTATCTTGATGGCATTGAGACTGCACTACTGCCTTTAGATACCAACCAATCTTTCCAACTCACTTTGCAAGAATTCCTCTTGTATATGCGTTCCTTGTAAAGCTGTTCTATGTGATAAGGCAAATGCTTCATAATAACATAAGAACAGCTCTGCTGAACCCATCTAGTTCAGCATCCTGTTTCATACAGTGGCCCACCAGATGCCACTGGGAGCCTACGGGCAGGAGTTGAGGGCATGCCCTCTCTCCTGCTGTTACTCCCCTGCAACTGGTATTCAGAGGCATCCTGACTCTGAGGCTGGAGGTGGCCTATAGCTCTCCAACCAGTAGCCGTTGTTAGACCTGTCCTCCATGAAAAACAACCGCTTCACAAAACTGCTAGTCAGACGTGATGGTCGCATAGTTTCTCAGCAGAGATACAGGGCTAGTTTTACTGTTTCACTCAGTAAAACATTCACAGCTCAGGTCAAAAACATACTCACATATAACTAAAAGCTGCAGCATTCTGCTAAAATGGCCTTTACCAGAGACCTTTGTCACTATTCATGTAATCCTTTGCATGTGGTTAGAGGAAGAAAAGTAGACTAACTTTAAAATACCCTGATTTTTGTAAGCCACTTTCATTATAACTGCATGTTGTTCAGAACTCTGAAGCTCGAAAGCAATGTAATAAGATGATATCTGGCTTTTTGAGGGTTCTGAGGGTTATCTACATTTCTGAGGGTTTCTGAGGGTTATCTACATTTCGCCACAGGCTGGTTATAATCTTTTCATAGTGTTCCCGTATGAGTCGCTGAACATATTCCTTCATCACTAGTGATGCTGCAAAACTCCATGAGAAATGGGTTGGGGGGCTGTGTTAGGGGAACCCCTAGTCCCCAGTAACCTTTCGCCCCGTTATTCCCCATTACAATGATTTTATTCACTTCTGTTCAGCTTGAATGCAGGCACTGTTTATACAAAGAGTTGTGAAGATCGGAAATCACTCCAAAGGAACCAAACACTGGACTTGCTGAGAGATCCATGAATGACCTTGCTGGGTGTAAATTGTAGCTTTGAAAGTTAGATTAGGTGAAATCCCAAATTCCCCATTAGTTATATTCATTAGGGCCTTTGCTTAGGAGAAATGCAGATACCTTCTTATGTATACTATTGTTGCAATCCTCAAGGCCCTGGCAGCCACACTCAGTATAACTAAAGAACCCCATTGTAACCCTACCCCTACTCTCCTCCACACCTGGTCTCTCCCACTCCCACATTAATATCCATAAGAGATTGAAATGGCCAAGGGGCCAGGAAGGAAAGCAACACTTATTTTGACATCTATTTCTCATCAGTCAAGGCTAAGAGAAGATGGCAACAACCATTTGAAACTTCCCATACCAAGCCATGGGGTGCTGGAGTTATATGGGCCCTTCGAGTTATCCTGGAAACCAGTCTGGCTGCTGCATTCTGCACCAACTAGAGTTTCCAGAGTATGTACAAAGGCAGCTCCACAGTAGACAAGCCTGGAGGTTACCAGCATATGTACCACTGTTTCAAGGTCATTTTCATTCTAGAAATGGGTGTAGCTGACGTATCAGCAAAGCCACCCCCACCACCCCCCGCTCCAAAACAGGGAAGATATTTAGTCTCCACCTTCTTTGTTTCTGTGGAAGCCAAATTCATGCAAATGTACAGCAGAGTCCTACATGTAGTTGCTCAGAAGTATGTTGCACTGTATTCAGGGAGGCGTACTCTTCACAGAATTGCAGCTCTGGTGTTATTTTAGAAACAAAACAAACCCGAACCCAGAATACTAAGAGGAGAAAACATGGAATTCTGGAAAATGTGCCAAGATTAGTACTGAGATGAAGGGCAAACTGGAATGGAATGCAGTAGGGATTGTTGGTGCAGATATACTATGAAGTGAAAGAAAATGGCAACTCTGCACTTTTGATAATAAGACTTATTTGGCAAGTATTGGTTTGTTAGTTTTCAGTGAGCACCACAAAACAAAGATGCTGTAGGTTGTATCCAAAGCAAATGAATCCTGACTAAGCACCACTGAAATCGATGGGACTAAATATAGAGGCTATTCGCATGCATGTGCAAAACCCAGACTAAGGGAGCCCAGCCCGGTTTTGCAAGTGTGTGTGAAACGCTGGGATCGGGCCTGATCCTGGTGGCTACAAGGTGGCAAACCCACCTAAGTAACCTCTCTCTAAAAAGAGGTTAAGAGAGCGAGCGCTCTCTTAAATCATTTGTCAGTCGCGGCTGCTTGCAACTGACACATGATCAGTTGCAAAGGACGGATTGTGGGGGGGATCCCCAAAATGCACTGTGCAATCATGTGGTGCATTATTGGAGCTCCGGGGGGAGGGGCGATGCGCGGCTGTGAGTCCCAGCACCCTGACCCTCGGAGCTGCTGAGCGAGCCACCGGTCGTCTGGGTGGGCAATCCGCCTGCCTAGGGAACGAATGGAGATCGTCTGCGGGGAAGACAAGTTAAACCCACCTTCCTCAAAGCCCTCCCCAGAGCTCCTCTCACTGATCATGAGAAGAGCTCCATAGTCTCACTGACTTCAGGAGTGCTTAGTCAGGATTCACTTGCTTTGGATACAACCCTATGTTCATTTGTAAAGAGCATGGTGAAAACCTTGTCATGAAAGGTTTAAAATACAAATGGAAGGGGAAAAAAGCATCCAGACATCTTTTTCTTTCACCAAATATATTTAAAATCATACATATAAAGCACAGTATCCCTTTCATATTAATTCAAATCAAAAACAGCTTTGCAAGGTTGTCATTCTCTCCAAAACCCCATAGCAAAATAGATTAGAAAACCACAGCTAAAACACTACATGGATTTCAAGTCAAAATCCATTTTATATTGCACAGTCCATGGCAAACAGTATTTCAGTTTTTCATGTGAAAGTCCTATTGCTTCAGTTCAAAGTAAAACACACTCCTAGCACTTGAAGAATAATGAGATGGCAATAATTCAATAATGAGATGGCAAATGCATAATTCATATTGTATTGCTTCTCTGCAATACTTCTATTGTGTTTTCTTCTTAGCCAGGGGGCTTGCATGCTGGATGAACACTTTCCCCTTGCCCCACTGCCCTGATTTTACCCAGTACTCAAATCTGCCCCAGTATTTCACAGCAATACCAGCACTGTACAGATAACTAAGTCCCCCTTTCTGTGTCACATAGCCTTGACTGACAGAACATGTACACAAGTGGGGCAGTGAGGATGAAAGCAGAAGAATAATGGTAGCATACTGGATGTTCTGCCTACTAAAAGACATGATTTATTTATTTATTTATTTTTATTTGACATATTTATATCCCACCCAAAATGTATGTCCCTGGCTGGCTTGGTGTTTGCTCTGATGGCAATGGAAATGTTACCACAGCTCTCTACTGCTGTAGTACAGAGCTGTAGTAACAGGTGATGTTACTACAGCTTTGTCCTGTACTGCTGTAACTTCCATTCCTCACACAGTTTAGCACCCTTTTGCTAAAAGAGGAACCAGATTATCTTCCTCCTTTTCCCATCATGCATCATTAGCATTAAGGATAGGATAAGGTTGCCAGCAAATTTACAATTGGGCCTTTTAAATTAAATTGGACAAATAAATTGGAGACAGTCTTAGAACTGTATGCTTTTAGAAAGCAAAACAGCCCAAGCTTCTCTTCCTACACACCTTTACCATGGCAACTTCTTTGCTGCTAATATGGGAAAAGGTTTAGTATAAGCTTAGCAAGTATATATAGCAAACAGGACTCAAGCAGGATGCAACCCAAAACCTCCTGGCTGTTGTCATATAGAGGGGGGGGGTCTCATCTACTCCATACAAAATATTGCTTAACAAAGTGCCACCTTCTACATGCTCCTCACAAATTGCATGACATATCCATAGTTCTCCATATTTTCATAGCAATGTTGGCCTTGGCACTGGAGCTTAATGGTCTGCAGGTGGAAATTTTCAAAGTTCTTCAAGTGTACAATTTTATAAATACTGATTATTCTCCACAGGAAATCTGTAATTCCTGTGATAATTCTTTCTAGCCAGAAAGGTTTTTATAACACATTGGGAAATTTTGCAAAATAGAACCATTTCAGTTAGTTGCTTACAAAAACAGAATGAACGCATTTTGTGTTTTCCTGAGAAAACAACTTAAGAAATTGTTTTAGAGGTATAAAATCAGTTTCACTTTACTCATTTACTCACATTGGGTTGCATCCAAACCCCATCTTTCCTCTTGTAGTATCTAGTGTTCATGTGGGGGTGGGTGGGTTGTGCAGTTTTTGTCAGTATCTTCTTTCCACTCCAACCCCCTGCATCCCCTGGACATATGTACCAGAGGGTCCTCCAACTCTCAGGAGCAGATGCTTGAGGGTGCAGGGGACTAGGGAAGGAAGGGGGAAATCAACGAAAATCATGTGTCTCCCCCAACCCCAAATGTGCAAGCACTAGACAGCACCATTATTTATAAAATCACAACTGCTCATATCCTTGCCTAAAGGTGCATACAGACATACCTTAAAAATAGGACTTGTTCAGATTTCCATCCCCTTGGGGTGAGCCCAGCTTTCACTGGCCCTTGCTGCAAAAAGGACAGATGCGTGTGCCACTAATTTGAGTGCTGATTCAGTCTTAAGACTTGTTTCCCCCAATCTTTAGGCAGGCTAAGCATTTTATACATATATCTGCATGTGCATGTACTCAGTTAAATGTACATTCATCCCCTTTAGAACACAAGGAAAGCAAAAATAATGTTAAACTTGATTCCAAAAAGTTTTTTGAGGAGGGGGAGTAATTACTCAAAATAGTACTTGTGACATCACTAGTTTCAGCCAATCAGCACTACGCATCGCTTCTGCTGCAATGGCAAAGGACCAGTTTCCCCCTGAGCTTGATCTGGAAAAGAAGAGATGCCATGTTTGAGGTGGGGTGGAGCGGAATGCAATGAATGCACTTCCAGAGTGGATTTGTCACTCAAATTATATATATCTGTATGCACCTTTGCTTTGTGTGAAAATGTACACAAAAAGAGTGACATGCCTATTTCTGAGAAAATATTTCATTGCAAAAACTCTGCGAGTGGGCTAGAGGTTGTGCATGGACAAAATAGCATCTGATGAACTGGATCTGGAGAAACAAAATATATGGGGGAAAGACTGAAACTAGGGATACAGACGGTCAGAATAGTTATGTACGCTTCTGACCTAGACTGACTAAATCCAAAGCAAATGAACCCTTTGAAAAATGCGTATTTTGGATTGCGAACTATTTTTGCATCAAATGCAACACTGCATAGTTTTATTTATTTTTGTTTTTTGTTTCAGTAAACAAAATGGGATGCATCCAAAGAAAGTGAATCTGGATGAAGCCCTACTGAAAGAAACAGGCCGTAAGTTAGTCACCACAAACGTGTCTCCATCGATTTCAGTAGTGTTTAGTCAGGATTCACATTCTTTGGCTACAATCCAATGGCTTTTGAACAATTGGCACACAGTCCAGAATTGTTAGTGTTCCTATGAAAGATCTTTCCTTTATGTTTGTACCTACAAATAGGCAAAGTTAGAATTATTGCATAGCTCCAAAGGGGCTTCAAACACATCTGTGTTTTTAGTGCTTATTTATATATAAATAAGGTTTCTTAAAAATATAATTTTAAAAAGATACAATATATAAATATTATATATATGAAAGGCTATGGGAAATCACTTCCGTCATAGATCACAGGGTGCTGAACAGTTAAGTGGAAAAATACTTTTTTTGAGAGAAACCTGTAGGGGAAAAAACAACAGAAGTTAGTTAGTTAGTTGTTTATTTACAATCTTAGATCAAACAAAAACAACAGAAGAAAACATCAGATGAGTTTAGACTGTAGAGGACAATAATCCTGTAAGCTACGATTTTTTAAAAAAAGTAACATAATCCCCCAAATCAATGAGATTTTAGTTAGCTGTAACTACATTTTCCTAATGGCTGACATGATGAGGAAAATTACTCAAAGTAGTACAGTTAAACTAAACTAAACTAAACTAAACTAAACTAAACTAAACTAAACGACACATTAGGCAATGCTAGTTGGACTACTTTGAGTAATTTTCCTCATCATGTCAGCCTTATTTTCTTCTCCTAGCACCCATCATTTGGGGTTTGGAGGCCCTCAGGGGTTGGCTATGAGCCCTCTGATGGCCTGGGCCCCTGGGCTATGCCTGGCCTGGCCAACACCTGGAGTCTGCCCTGATTTAGAGAGAATAATAAATAATTTTGTCTGTCTGTCTGTCTGTCTATCTACCATATTTCTGTACCACCCAAAACTTGCATCTCTGGGTGGTTTAACATTAAAATCAATTAAACAATTAAAATAATTTAAACATTAAAATCAGTTAAAACCCAACATTAAAAGTACTAAAACTATAAATCTAATTAAAAGCCTGGGTGAATAAATGTGTCTTCAGTGTCTTTTAAAAAGTTGACAGAGATGGGGAGGCGCTTATTTCAACAGGGAGCATATTCCAAAGTCCAGGGGCTGCAACAGAGAAGGCCCATTCCCGAGTAGCTGCAAAATGAGTTGGCGGCAGCCACAAGCAAACCTCTCCAGATGATCTTAACGGGCGATGAGGATCATGGTGAAGAAGACATTCTCTTAAATACCCAGGGCCTAAGCTGTTCAGAGCTTTATAGGTAACTAGCTTAACCTGCGCAGAGCATCTGCGAGCTAGTACTTGATTGCTCCCCTCACCCCCTGCCACAGCCTCCCTCAACTCAGAGATCTCTCCACCCTCACCTGAGCTGCACTCCTGCTCCTCCTCCTCCATTTGGTTGCTTCCATCCCCCTCACCCCTCTTGGTTGCGGCTGCAGTGTTGCTGGTGCTTGTTGGTCAAGCTGCAGACCCCTATCCCAAGAGACCTCCCCACCCTCATCCCACTCCTGCTCCTCCCCACAGGAGCAGCAGTGGTTGACCGGGCTCTTCCTCGCTGCCAACACCACCTTGGCTGCTCATTCCCCTCAGGCTGCTGAGAGGCCCGGGCCTGTCCCTTGCCTGCCTGCCTCCCCCAAACAGCAGCAGTGGTTGACTGGGCCCTTCCTTGCTGCCAATAGGTGCTGATATGGCTGCTCATTTCGCTCAGGCCACTGACAGGCTTGGGCCCATTGCTTGCCCTTCCTTCTTTCATTTCCCACCTCCCTTCTTTTTCTCTCTTTCTCTCTCCTCCACTCGCTGTTCCCCTCTTTCTTCCCCTCCCTTCTTCTCTCCCTCTTTCTCTCTCTCCCCCCGTTTCTGAGTTAACTGATCTTGTTCATCTTGTTTCCTTATCTAATTCACACAACAGCAGCCTCTTTCTCCAGAAGGGGCTATTTCCTCCCTCACGACCCCTCTCTTCACAGACCGCTGCCCACTATCCTTTTATATAGAGAGATTCCTCTCCTTTACAATCAAGAACATCTTCCGACCAGTAACAGTTGCATTCCAACTGACCTTAAACATCACAGGCTCCTCCCCACTATCTGCATATGGAATTCCCACTGCCCAATTACCATGATGCTTCTGCTCTCACAGGCTTCTCCTCCCTATCTGCATATGGAATCTCCACTGTCTAATCAAAATGGTGCTTCTGCTCGCAAACTCTCACGAGAGCTGCTACACACGGGATTAGCCATGGGTATGACTTAGAGAATTATATATAGATAGATAGATAACCAGAACCTTGCATTTTGCCCACAAACTTATCGGCAGCCAGTGTAGCTCTTTCAACACTGGAGTAATATAGTCTCTCCTAGCTGACCCAGAGACCAACCTGGCCACTGCATTCTGTACTAACTGCAGTTTCTAGACTACGTACAAAGGCAGCCTTACATAGAGCACATTGCAGTAGTCCAGCCTGGAGATTACCAGCATATGTACCACCATTTTGAGGCCGTTCATCTCAAGAAACAGATGCAACTGGCATATCAGCCGAAGCTGATAGAAAGCATCTCTGGCCACCGCCTCAACCTGAGACACCAGGGAGACATTTGGATCCAGAAACATCCTCAGATTGTGTACCTGTTCCTTCCGAGGGAGCATGACTCCATCCAGAACTGGGAGATCAAAATAGCCTCTCAAGTTCCAACCCCGCACAATAAGTACCTCTGTCTTATCTGGATTCAGCACGTATAGCCTAAGAATAGATCTTCAAATGCACTCTATGTAATAATCTGTTGGATTCGAGTCAAGTTTTTCTCCACTTGCGCTCTCGTCATCTATCTTGCCGCTTCAGCCCCCGTAGTTCTTTCGTAGACCAAGGAGTCAGTTTCGAAGCGGGTTGGAGAGGATGCTTAGGAGTGATTGTGTCCACTGCCCTGGTGAACTGATTGTTCCAATTCTCCACCAGAGTATCGACAGGATCACTGGCAAAGCTAAGACTAAATCCCTCCAAGGCTTCTTGGAATCCTATTGGATCCAATAACCTTCTCGGATGGACCATCCTTATGGGCCCTCTGACCCAGCAGAGGTGAGATGTGGTCGTGAGTCCAACCTTAACCAGGTGGTGGTCCGTCCATGACAATGGGGAAATCACAGAAGTCCCCACCCATGGAACACCACTCTGTTTAAAGTGAAAGACCAGATCAAGTGTGTGACCAGCAATATGCGTCAGTCCCGAGATCACTTGGGATAGGCCCATAGTTGTGCTATGAACTCCTGAGCTACCCTGGACAAATTGGTCCCGAAGTGAACATTGAAGTCCCACAGCACCAAAAACTTGGGAGACTCCAACACCAAGCCCAAGACCAAGTCCGTCAGCTCAGTTAGGCTCTGTTGGGTAGCAGGGTGATCAGTACCCCAACAGAACTCCTAGTCTATCCTTGGTCCCCAAACTTAAGTACACACATTTAATATGGTCAGATACTTCAACAGGATCCTGGCAAGGGAGATATTGTTCTCATAGACCACAGCCACTCCAACTCCCCGCCCATGTCCCCTCCCCTGCTCCTCAACAGAGTATCCTGCAGGGAGAAGTTGGGAGCAGGCTGGGCCACCAGCCTTCCCCAACCAAGTCTCTGTAATACATACCAGATCAGCCCCTTCATCCAGAATCAGATCATGGATGATTTCAGGTTTATTCTGGACCGACCTGGCATTACAAAGGAGCAAGGCGAGGCTCTGTGGGTGGTTGGCATTGCTTTCAATGTCAAAGAGCTGGCAGGATAGCCAGAAGGGGAAACAGCAATTAAGTTTCTGATTTTCCTTCCCCTGTAACAGCCTTCTATTCCCCACGTTACTTCTTCTACTCCTCACAACCACTGGAATAGCTGCACCATAATCAGTGGATATACCACGTCTTCCCATCTCCAGACAGACCCAGGCACATTAAAACTAAACTCACCCAGGATTTCAAACAGAAGCCAAATTAAAATACCCACCCACTTTTACACACCCACAAAGAATCCTAAGCCAAACAGCCTATTAGCCTATTTAGCATCTATTCTACAAAGGGTGACATTCTATTTATTTCAGTCCATACTCCAGTTGCACTTACCTTGAGAAGGTGTTGTCAAATACAAGTATATAGATCCCAGCATTTCTAACCTTCACCTTCCCTCTGATTGTTTCATTATGAGAGTTACACCGAGTCATAGGAATAAGAACCTGTAAAAGTCACAGAACAAAGCTTGAAATGGTTTCTGCTTGGAGGAACTTTGTATCTTTCAACTGAATCAAACTATCTTTGAGTACAGTTCTATACATAGGTACAGTTACTCACATGCTCAATACAGGATCCTGTAAGCTATGATATCAGGTACAGCAGTACACTTCCTATCTGTGCCATGCATTTGAGGGGCCTGTATCCACATTCACTTTTTGTCCAGCTACACGTCCCTGTCCCCTTTACCAAGCCTGGCTAAGCTTATCGGGTCCGGCCTCAGAGCAGGGACAGGGAGGGGGTTGAGCATCACCCTGTGCCTCCTCGGTCCCAGGCTGCTTGCTCCTTGTGCCTGCCGCTCTCTGGGGGCCCCCGATTCCACCAGCCAGCCTCTCGTCCCCGGCCAGCTCCTCATATGCCTCCTCACAGGCTATGCATTGCCCGCCCCCAATTACGGGGCCAACGCCCCTCTTTATTACCTGTAATTGATTACCCCTTTCAGCTGTTGCCACGGCCTCTCCCCCTTCTCCTTCCTCCTGCTCAGACCCCCTCCCTTTGGGAGGCATGCTGCTGATGTTATCTTCGCATGCCTCTCCTTCGGCCTTTTCAGGGCTCTGTTCCTCCTCCACTGGAGCTGAGTCCCTGCCCAATGGCAGTCTTTCCGCCACTTCTCCTCGGCCGCCACCCATCCCTGTTCCCTCACCACTCTGCCCTCGAAGGTAAGGACAGCAAGCCTCGCCGGACACTTTTAAAATGAATGCAGGTACAGTCATTCACACAAGAACATGTACAAGTGTACAGACATCTGTACATTCAAGATGACATGAAGGGACCATTCTGGGCAGACCTACGGGGTAGAAGGCTTCTCTAACCTTGCTTTCCCCCCAGACAATACTCTGCTGCTTGGTGGGAGTGCGCTCCACGCTCCCACATAATCAGCCCTGCTCCATGCAGTGCAGAGCAGGGAGGATTGCTCTGAGGCCAAGAATCCCACAGTGCACTGGGGGATTCCCCAGGAGACGGGTGCTCTGGGAACCCATCTCTATGTCAGCGCAAGCTGCAAGCAGCTCGCGCTGACACATGATTCTGGAGCTGATGCTCTTTACCCCGGCTACAAGACGGATGGCAGCGCTGGGTTTAGTGCCACAGCACTGCCAGGATCTGCACAAATCCTGGCAGTGCTCATGGGCAGCCAAGCCTAGGCTTCTCTGCTTAAGCCTGGGCAATGTCTGAATAGGGCTATAGTTAAGATCAGTGCCAAAGCTAGCCCAGTGAAGGAAACCAATCCCTTAATAAAGGAATCTGCCTCACTTTGCACTGATCCCATGGGGTCTCTTCTGACTCTTGGTACACCACACTGAATTTGATGCTCTTTGGGTCTGATGAAAACATCCAGCTTATTGTAAGGCCAGTTTCCTCCACGGTGATAGGAATAATGCTGTAGGTGTTTGACTTAATGAACAGCTCTCTGTTAGCTTCTCCAAACTTTAAGATATCTTCCACAGTGAGAGGCAGCTTGTTCCTAAAAAGGTGGGGGAGGGAAACAGGTGAGAGTGCCAGATTTGAATGATAACACACATGAGCATAGAAAACAAGAAATATGGAGGCTCCTTTCCTTCTTGAGGAGCATTCTCTATTATAAAAATTCAGCATTTCAGGGTCCCTTCACAAGATTTGGAACAGGGTCAAGTCACTGTGTGTCTACTTCCTGTTTTCACAGTGAGTCACATCGCCTGTTTTCACAGTGAGTCCCATAGCCTGTGAAAGGAAAACTCCGTTTTCTAAAAAGTATATAAACTGGTTATACAAAGCAAGGTCTAGGTCCTGCAGGATGTATGCTCCGTGAGCTCACATGTTATGGGACTCATAGCAGAAACATGTATTGGGTTCACTCCTTTCATAATGCGTGGTGACCCTAAGCCAACTCCTGTAAGATTGTTGCCCATTTAAGGCGCTGTACAAGGTCTTTGCACGGATCATGTCATTCATTTATCATGTTTACATCCCTCCTTTTCTTCAAGGAACTTTGGATGCTATAGATGGAGTCATCCCACCCCCCCCCCCACCCCAACAGCCTGCCAGGTAGATCAGGCTGTGACGCAGGGGCTAACATGATGCACAGAGTTACGCCTCCATAATGCTGCACCCTGGGGCTGCTGTGGACTTCAAAGGCAGCCTTGACACTGTTCAGAAGCAGCGTTTCTGCAGGGTTCCCCTGTCGCGAATGGGGAAATCTGAGGAAACCTTCCTTCTGCAACTGCTGCTTCTGAACAGCGTTGGAGCTCCTGAAGAAGTCTGCAGCAGCTCTGGGTACAGTGTTACGGAGCTGTTATGCTGCGAATCATCCTAGCCAGGAGCTGTCCAAGGTATAAGCTTTGCTGCTGAGCAGGGATGTGAATCCATCTTTCCTTGGTCCAAGCCTGACACTCCATCCACTGTATCACCGTGGCTCTCATTCATGTTTCTTTACTTCATCTACCTACTCTCTCCTTTAACAAGGAAACCTTAACTGAGATCTAAGTATCCTCTTTTACCTGCAGAAGCTGGTTTCTGCCTGCAGAGCAAATATTTTTCCGTATTCTTGCAAGACTCTCATGCAAAGAAAATCAATAAACACCCAAATAATTGCTTGTGTAGATAAGCAGCCTGTTTCACACAGCTAAACATGCACATAACCTGTGCATGGAGCGGATGTTTTTCTTTTGCCTGCAATCCTCTGGATTTCCACCCTACAGCATCAATCCGTGGTTCCACTAAGGTCACATGCAATTCAATGGGGCTAAACTAAGATAAATGCCCTCTGAATCCCATTCATGTCCTACTTTACCAGGGGGGGTTGGAACTGGTTTTTCTGTTTCAGCTGTTGACAGAGCTTATGATGTGATGATCCAGCAAAATGGTTAAACCTCAATTCTAATGGTGAAGAATGAAAATGAATGTTTTATAACACCTTGGGGAGTTCAGTAAGTTTACTTTCATTATAGTGCTTTACCATTTGGCAAAAGGAGCAAACAGGCAAGTTAATTTCCTTCTGTCTACCACATAGCAAGCACTGCAACATTTCAAAAGTGAGATGACATGATTCATCAAGTCTGCATTATCTTAGATCTTCCTTTAAGGTTAAATTTTGCTTTAATTACATGCAAGCAACAACCTCAAAAGTACATTGGAGTCCTGCCTGCTCAGACATGCAGGGCACAAATGCAGGCTTTATTCTTCAAAAACTTCTAGAGCCTGAGCAATGGATTTTGCTTACATCAATTCTCCTGACTTCAGCAAACATATCTCTGCATCCTGAGCCATTTGCAATTCATCAGATTCATCAAAGGTTGAGGAATTATAGGTGCTGTTTCTGGGGCAAAGAGAAAAGGAGGCCATTATCAAACATTTGATAATTGTTTATTTTCCAGAATTGTACATTTCAACCGCCAGTATGTATTTATTTATATATCCCCTGCCTCTCTTACAAAAAGGAAATCTGGAAGCTTACAAATACAGAACAAGATTAATGAAAATGCATCTGACAAGAAAACAACGGCAGCACAGCATGTCAGCAATAAGTCCTTCAGCCAGTAATCAAACTGTACAGTCACCAAAGGTTACCAAGAGCCTGGGCAAACTCTCTGTTGGTTATTTCAAGCAGCACTGGCTGCCTGATAGGAAGTTTTCCCCTTCCTCTCCCTCCCTCCCTCCTCCAGAGAGGGAGAGAAAGGGGAAAACATCCTATCAGGCAGCCGGCACTGCTTGAAATAACCCACTTTGCGCGTGATGTCGTCAGGGAGAGAAAGGGGAAAACATCCTATCAGGCAGCTGAGAGCTCGCTCGGGCTCTTGGCAGCCCAGGCCAGGCCCCCTTTGTGCGTGATGTCATCAGGGAGAGAAAGGGGAAAATGTCGTATCAGGCAACCGGCGCTGCCTGAAATAACAAACAGAGAGTTTGCTTGGGCTCTCGGCAGCCTGGGCGTGGGAGGGGGGAGTTCGCTCTGGGCTCCTCTGGAGCCTGAGCCACGCCCCTCTGTGTGTGACATCATGCGCATGGGTGCATCTGGAGGGTGCCGCTGAGTGGGGCCAGCCCCAGGCCGCCGTTCGGCTGGCTCTGCGACTGAAAGAAATATTTCACATATGAGCTCCCACCAAGAAAGTGAATTATCAAAACTAGCAAGAGAGTCAAAAACCTGAATATTAATCCAAATGAAATTACATGAGAGGTCTTTTCATGGTGCATGACTTGCAGCCAAAGAGTATGCATGAAAAAGGTTCCACTAACCACAGAGAAGAAGCAAACAAGCAACTCTGTGTAAAGGAGTCATTTACATCACAATTTAAGGCTAAATTACCAATATCACTGTAATATTATCCGCTTTTCCCAGCATGGGTAAAAAGGAATGCACCACATATTTGCAGATTTTATTTGCAAAGTGCACAACAAATAAGTCACAGTAGACTGCCAAAAGTACGCTATGGTAACTCGGGATCTGTATAACTCCCTTACCACTTGAAACAGCTCCACTAGATGGCACTGTGTGGAAGCAAAGATAGCAGGAGAAATAATATTTCTGCTCAGAAGTGACCTTGTCCATCAGCTAAGTCATCTCTGTATTATAAAGACTGGGCTTCAATGGGCAGATGTACCAGCAGGAATTCTCTGAGGACCATTAGGAAAACCTCAAGAATCAGGATCCCCCAGTAACTGGAGTTACTAGCAATTATCAACCTAGCAATTATGGGGAGACATGGTAGAGGTTTATAAAATTATGCATGAAATAGAGAGAGTGGAAAGAGAGAAAATTGTCTCCTTCTCTCACAACACTAGAACCAGGGGTCATCCCAGGAAACTGATGGCCAGGAAATTTAGGACCAACAAAAGGAAGTACTTTCTCACACAGCATGTAATTAGCTCATATCATCAGTAATACCATCAACTCATCGCTAAGGGAGGGTAGGATGCCTTGTTTGAAGGAGCCAATGATTAGACCACTTCTTAAGAAGCCTTCCCTAGATCACTCAGCAATGGATAATTATAGGCCGGTCTCCAATCTCCCATGGTTGGGCAAGGAGATTGAGAGAGTGGTGGCTAACCAACTCCAGCCAGTTTTGGAGGAAACTGATTATCTAGACCCATTTCAGACTGGCTTTAGAGCAGGCTAAGGGGTTAAGACAGCCTTGGTCAGCCTGATGGATGAACTTTACCAGGGAACTGACAGAGGGAGTGTGACTCTGTTGGTTCTTTTGGATCTCTCAGCATTCGATACCATCAACCATGGTATCTTTCTGGATCGCCTGGGGAGGATAGGAGGCACTGCTTTGCAGTAGTTCACTCCTATCTCTCAGGCAGATTCCAGATGGTTGAGCTTGGTGATGGTTGCTCTTCGAAATGGGAGCTATTATATGGAGTCCCTCAGGGCTCCATTCTGGCACCCATGCTTTTTAACATCTACATTAAACCACTGGGTGAAGTCATCTGGAGATTTAGCGCAGGATGTTATCGGCATGCTGATGACACCCAAATCTATTTCTCTTCATCATCATCATCATCATCATCATCATGAAATGGCATTCATTCCCTAAATGCCTGCCTACGGGCAGTAATGTGCTGGATGAGGGACAACAAATTGAAGCTGAATCCAAGCAAGACAGAGGTGCTCATTGTGGGGGGTTGGAATTTGAGAGATGAGTTAGATCTCCCTGTCCTGGATGGGATTACACTCCCACAGAAGGAACATGTATGCAGCTTGAGAGTGCTTTTGGATCCAGGCCTCACCCGGGTATCCCAGGTGGAGGCTATAGCTAGGAGTGCTTTCCATCAACTTCAGCTGATTTGACAGCTGAGTCCATTCCTTAAAGAGAACAATCTCAACACAGTGGTACATCAGTTGGTAACCTCCAGGCATAACTATTGCAATGCGCTCTATGTGGGGCTGCCTTTGTACGTAGTTCGGGAACTTCAGTTAGCTCAAAATGCGACAGCCAGACCACCCTCTGTGGTAACCTGGAGAGACCATATTATGCCTGTTCTCAAACAGTTGCACTGGCTGCCTATATGTTTCCGGGCAAAATACTAAGTGCTGGTTATTACCTATAAAGCCCTAAATGGCTTAGGTCTGGGCTACCTTAGAGAATGCCTTCTTCTGTATGATCCCCATCACATGTTGAGGTCATCCAGAGAGGTCCGTCTGGTGGCGACTCAGAACCGGGCCTTCTCTGTAGCTGTAGTTTGGGCTCTTTGTTGGCCTTCAAGAGAGTCCTAAAGACTTGCTTGTTTGGCCTGGCCTTCCAAGGTTTTTAAATTGCTTTTATGTATTTGTAATTGGTTTTAAATGGCTCTGAACTATTTTGATTTGTTTTTATATTGTTTTAACCTGTTTTGTTTTTATTTATTTATTTATTTATTTATTTATCCATTCATCCATCCATCCAGTTTATATACCACACTTCCAAAGTGGCTCAGGGAGGTTTACAACAAGATAAAAACAATTAAAACCAGTTAACAGTTAAAATCAAAACTATAAAAACAGAATAAAACCAATTAAACAATTCAACAGCTAAAAAACCCTGGAGAACCAGGGCAACCATTTAAAACAATTAGAAAACAAATTTTCAGTCATTTGAAACCCTGGAAGGCCAGGCCAAACAGATAGGTTTTAAGGGCTCTCCTGAAGGACAGTAATGATATTGAATTACGAATTTCTGCCAGGAGCACATTCCACAGCCCAGGAGCAGCTACAGAGAAGGCCTGCCTCTGAGTCACCACCAGACGAACCGGTGGTAACTGGAGATGGACCTACTCAGATCACCTTAACGTGCGGTGGGGATCATGCAGAAAAATGCTGCTTGTTGTAGTATTTTACTTGTTTGCACCACCCAGAGCCTTTGGACAGGGCGGTATAGAAATGTAATAAACAAATAATTAATCTATGGAGTTCTTTGCCATGGGATGTGGTGATGGCCACTAGCTTGGATGGCTTTAGAAGGAGCCTAGACAAATTCATGGAGGACAGGTCTATCAATGGCTGATGGCTATAGGCCACCTCCAGCCTTAGAGGCAAGATGACTTTAAATACCAGTTGCAGGGGAGCAACAGTAGGAGAGAGGGCATGCCCTCATCTCTTGCCTGAGAGCTTCTCAGAAGCATTTGGTGGGCCACTGTGTGAAACAGGATGTTGGACTTGATAGGCCTTGAGCCTGATCTACCAGGGCTGTTCTTAAATTCTGTTTCTCAAATCTTCTGCAAATTTTGACAGTGTATTTTCTGGATGTTTGAATATTCATTGAACATTTAATATTCAACATATGTACCTGCCATCTGAAGATTATGTAGATAGTAGGCATACAGTTTCAGTTTTAGACAGTATTTGACATGCAGCAGTCAGTATCTTATATCTATCTCTGAAAGAGATGGAAAAGTTATGATCGTTATAGATTCATAACCTGAGTGCCTGTGGGCGAGTGGGTGGTACTGGCAGATGAGGTAATACACAGATACTTTGGTGATCAGAACATCTGGAAAGAAACCTAAGGGGCCAACCCCTCAAACTACCCCCAAGTAAATCAATGGGATAGAATGTTTGTGGGCTCAGGGTAGTTAAAGGACAAGCAGGTGGGCTGAGCAAATGGAATTCTGTGGTGGGGGGGGGAAGCAGGGATTGAACAACAACAACAAGAGAGGGAAATTTCTCAGCTTGAACAATAGTTCCCCAAGACAGTCGCAAAATCTTTTTTGGAGGGGGAGGTACTAAAATTCTTAGTTTTCTCACCATCCATTTCACACCATTGTGTTTCTGAGGGGAAAGGGGTTTGACATATACAGTAAGCTATTGATATGTGTTAATCTCACCCTTAAATAAAATAAAAACAATGACAAATATGTGAACTCTCTTGAACAACCAAGGGGGAAGTCGCACACTGAGGCTGCATTCATACAATTATAAGGATCCTGGTTAAAAACTTAATCATGATCAGGATTCAATCCTAGTTATCAATCCTGGTTAAATCCTGGTTATTGGGAGCAGTCTGACCAGGATTGCCCTGAAATTCTGTGTTCTCACAATCAGTTCTTCAGGGTCTGCTGATCCTGATTAACATTTTAACCAGGATCCTTGTGGTTGTGAGAAGATGATCTGAATATGTTAATTTGCTGATCACCGTGTTTGTGTGTTCGCAGGGGAGCACACACACACACACACACACACACACACACACACAACAACAACAACAACAACAACATTCACCACTAGATATAACCTATTCCATGATTCCTTTCCCTCCCTACACCCTTAACAAATATTGATGAAAACATTAAACTGGCCTCTCATTAGTCATTAACATTTGAAACTTAAGGGCTGGATGAAAAGGAGATAGAACCAGGGGCGCAGCAAGGTTGGATTGGGCCCAGAGACAGGATTTTAAAATGGGCACCCCCACAAAGTCCAGGGCCTCCACACACCCCAGGCCCCCAAGGATTTAAGTCTGATATTTCAAAATAAGTATGCTGCCTGGAAATACATTTCACTGAATACACACAAGCACACTTCACAATATATAGTGATATACATTGAATACTATATATTTGTGCTACTTTTAATGCCTAGAACACACTAGAAACACTAATTATTAAAATTGGCCCCTCGCTGCAGATTAGCAAAGGAGACTGTCAACCATGCAGTGTGAGCCTATGTATGTTTTCTCAGAATTCTGAACAAATTCAGTAAAGTTTGATTCCAGGAGGTTTTTCACACAAGGCTTTTAAAGAGAGCCAGCGTGGTGTAGTGGTTAAGAGTGCTGGACTAGGACCGGGGAGACCCGAGTTCAAATCCCCATTCAGCCATGAGACTTGCTGGGTGACTCTGGGCCAGTCACTTCTCTCTCAGCCTAACCTACTTCACAGGGTTGTTGTGAGGAGAAACTTAAGTATGTAGTACACCGCTCTGGGCTCCTTGGAGGAAGAGCGCGATATAAAATGTAAAAATTAAAAAAATGTCCTTTAACACACATCTCCTCTGGAATGGAGGTGATGCATTCACATTGATGTGTTTTAGAAAACCAAAGTAACTCCATTTTACTTAGAATACCTCACTCTAACTTAAAGCAACCCCAGCCCAGCTCAGTGACATCACAGCCTCACATGATCAACGTCATTATCTCTCTCCACTAAATTGTATCTATGAAACTTGGTTCTCACAAGATTCTCATTGTTCTTTTGCTGACAGTTAAGAAAACAGGATGTAACCAAATAAGGAGTGATCACCAGATGAACAATGAATCATTCGCATGTGTACTAGATACTTAGTCCACCATTTTGTTGCCATGTATACTATGTCTAGGGTATCAGCATCATTCAGATTATTTGTATAAATGTAAGATGCACCTATAACCAATTTGTAATCAGTTTGAGAGCGTAAAGCCCTCTGATTACCTGTTGCAACTGCAGTGCAATAAATTGCCTCAAAAGAGATTCCCACTGTGTCTGTTTGATTGGCTAAAAGGCGGACCCAGGGACGAACTGAATTCACATCAACATATTGGCCAGATTTACCCTGAAGTCCCTGTGAGTTATTGGGGAGCAGTTCACACGCAATTCAGGTTTTTCACTGCTCGTTAGAGTATAGCCTGATTTATATCTGGAGTTTTTAAAAAAATCCACTATTTTGCATTGGTTCTTTGGGACAACTTCAATTTTGCAGTAAAGCCTTCCAGTAAACTTGCAGTAAAGCCTGCTGTGTGTAGAAGTCCCAGGCAGTGTGTGGAGAATTGCAGCCTCAGGCAGCAAATCTAGCTACATTTAGCTGGAAGTACATTTCACTGAAACCTAAAGGACTTACTAGCAAGGAAAGCATGCCTACTTAAAAATAAACTCCACTGCATTCAACTGTCTGAGATCCTTTCCTGGTAAGTGCATATAGGATTGCACATGCTCAGGGATGTAAAGCAAACCAAACTAATTTGTGCTCCTAGCACAAGAGCGGCAAGAGAAGGTGCTCTCTAGCAGCTTGCAGGTTGGCTGCTTAGATTGCCGGCCAGGAAGGCTGGCTGAGGGCCCTTGGGGCTCAGTGGGTGGGCAATGGGGAGTCATGTGACATGTCTCTGGGAGGGCCCTTCGAGGCAGTGGGCCCCCAGATGACTGTCTCCCTTTGTCTAATCATAGCTACGCCCATGGATAGAACTGATGAGTGGACCCCTCCACAAAGAACGTCCAGGGAAAAAAATGCATATGAAGTAAGACCCAAGTTAGAATACAGACTCCTGTATCTGTTGCTAACTTTTGTTTTTTCACCAGCTTAGCCACAGGCTGAAGTAACACATGCATACCAGGAATATACCATATTTCCCTGATGCCAAGACCAGTTTTCCCCCAAGTTATTTGCTGTTAGAAATTGAAGGGTTGTCTGAAATTTAAAGTCCTCCTTCTTTTAGGTAAATACACGTACAACCTGTATTTAACCTGTATTTTAAAGCGGGGTCAGATTAAATTTAGAGTTGCCTGCTATTTGGGTAAATATGTTACTGCACTGTTTTGTTGCATGTTCGTACATGCTTGGAAATATTTTCCAACATGCAGTCGCATTCAGTGGAAGACAAAGCTTTCCCCCCTGCATGATCAGATCATCTGCAATGATTATTTATGCATTCGTATTGTCCTTACTGACCCAGCGTTTGGGAAATGAACATGTCAAGACATTCTAGGTATCTGAATACTTTCCAGTCATGTTGAGATGTTTCATGCATACATAAGCAAAACTAGCCACAGTCTAAAATGTCAAGCCCAACCAATTGAAAAGAACAGGTAACAACAAAGAGTCATGTGGGCTTGGGGTGGGGGGGAGAAACCTCAATAAGTCCTATCACAGGAAAAAAATCACATAACACTTTATCAAAAACGAGACTCATAAAAATAGGGCAGCACTGCGGTTTATCTGAGGTGCCATTCTCACTGAGGTGGTAAACCGGTATCTTGATCACATCATTGCAGACTGCAGGCAGAGGCTTATAAGACTGAGCATAGCGTTTGATACAAAATAGAAGCACAAGGTGAATTCCCTCCGGTTGCTAGCAGCAGATTATGGTGATTTCACCACCACATTTCACTGGAGGCAAGCAACACTAAAGTTTTTGAGACATCAAGCTTTATATGGATAAATATGCCCTAAGGAGAGGAGGGAGGAGGCAGAAGAGCCTGGTGAACTGCCCACCTTCCAGTCCGGCTCCCACTGCTCCAGCAGAGGTAATCCACCCTCCCACCGCAACTGTTCCCTAAGGGCTAATGAAAAACTATCTTGCCCTGAGGGGAGGAGAGAGAAGGCAGAAGAGCCTGGTGAACTGCCCACCATCCAGCACCTGCTGCCCCTCCCTTTCCCAACTGCCAACAACTTCAAGATGGCCAAAGAACCATTTTGCCCTGAGGGGAGGACAGACCAGGCTGTCAGATAACCTGATTTAAGGCTGCAGCATGAAAAGATCTGGCTTTTAATTTATTTCTTTTGTTATTATTTATTTAAAATATTTATGCCCCACCCCTCCAGTACACTATTGTTCGGGGCAGCTCACAACAATAAAATAGATACGATATACAATAAAAGTAATAAAATTATCCAAATTGAGTAAACAAGTTAAAAAGTCAGGTTAAAAACCACAATCAGTATTAAGTTCAAATTAAAAGTTATTTTAAAGGCTAAAAATGAAGAATTATAAAAACTAAAAATGAAAGAACCTACCAGATATGGATACCTACCAAAGATGGAGCCTTAAAATGTTTTTCTATTGTTTATTTTACTCTACAACTTTTTCATTAATGATTATTTTAATATTTTACGGTTTGCCTGAAAAGCCATAATGAGATGCCTAAAATAAATACATAAATTAATATGTTCCTGTGGCACCTTAAAGTCACACAGGCAGTGAGGGGCAAATGTGCAGGCCCTGCTATCTCTCTGTTCCACCACATGTGCAGTATTTCTGGACTCAAGAGTATGTGAACTGGGCCTAAGAGCCTTTTCACATGAGACACTAAAAGTAACTTCGAATGTGTTTATTTTCTCACTCCTGTGCATTTAACACCTACATTATATAAAATTCAACAGGTGAACATTTTATTTTCACCCACCACTTCCCCTCCATATTGGGAAAAATCTTGTCTGTTACCATTTCTATCGGTCAGGCAATTGCTAAAGGCACAGGAGTCCTGTCAAGGAAAAGAAGATAGTAACCTGTATCTACATTGCAGCTCCGTGTGCTTATAACACATTGCAGCAGTGCCCAACTGAAAACATGGACTACCTTTGGACATGACGCCAAAACGGAGGCAACTGTGCCAGAGGTTTTTGTGGTCGTCCGAATGCGTGAAACAGCGGTTTCATCACACAACTGACCCGAGGTTTTCAACCCCAAACCATAATCGGAACCTTCAGTTTGTAGTGAGTTTCGCTGCTGGAACCTCAGGTTTGAAGACGTCATTGTGGCAACCGAATTCCGCCACTGCCCTAACCTGGGTTTTGTGCGGTGGCTGCTCCCAAAACCATAGAGAGGGTGGCTCAGACTAGCCCAGAAATGCATCAGCACTATGCCTGCCGTGCTTCTCGCTGGCGGCCTCTTTGATCAGTTGCCCTACCCTCCACCATCTCTTCATGCCTCCTGTCATTGCCTGACAACAAGGACGCTGCATCACCATGTCCCAAGTTTGAATACATGTAAAGGGAGAGAACCACATTGGGGAATGCCCACTTTCCACTGTGTGGAAATGGGTTTAAATGCATTTTAAAGTGGTGTGAGGAATGGGTTTAAATGCCCTTTTGCTGCCGAGGGTGGGCAATCGATGCCAAAAAGGCATGATTGCACTGAGCATGCCCCCTTGAAGATCATTGCTAATGGTTGCCACTTTACTGAATCCTGATGCCTTGCCTGCAGTTTGGCAATGTGTCTGCTACGGAGCATGCTGTCATGCAGCCTTGGCAGACCAGGAAGAGGGAGGGTCACCTCTGCTCACAAACCAGAAGCTGCGAGACCATGGCTTGACAATCATCTGCAGGATGATTCCTGGGCTCACAGATTAACCACAGTTTTGTCTGCCTGAGGTTTCATGGTATGTCTGAAGGCAGCGATGGTAAGAGGTCCTGGAGAAAATAAGTCATCTTTTTCTGCAGGGAACCCTAGCACCCAAATCAGAGAAATAGGGCTGGCTTTTGGGGTTGGCCAGGTTGGGCACCCATGCCTATCAGAGGGCCCATCCATCCAACCTCTTGAAGTTCCAATGCCCACCTCTGTATGGCAGTGGAGGCACAACATCTCTGGGCTGAGAATCATTTCTTCACTGCTCTCTCTCAACCCTCCCCATCCTTGATTTGGCTTCCTTCAGAGGTCCCTGGAGGAAAGCTCTCATTTGCAGACGGAGAAGAAAGTGACAACCACAAACCAGTGTCTCTTCCAGGTCTTCTCCTCTTTTATGGATTTCTTCTAAAGGCATCTTCTTCCAGGGTCAGTCCAAAGATTGCTGGCACTCCCAAGCAAAGCCTTGCTTTGGTGCCTCCCTCTTCCTTCACCTGTGCGGATGTCCCAGCCCCTTCACCCATGCAGGCAGGTGCCTCCTGTCATCGAAGTGGGTGGATGGGTGGGTGGGTGAGCAGTCCCCATTTCTGTCCAAGTGGATGGGAAAGTGATCCATCCCCATCACCTGTCTGCCTGCCCATGTACTGTTCTCAATGCTCTGCTGCCTTTGCCTACCACTACTGGCTGCTTCTGGGCAGCTGGCCTATCACGTCACATTATAATGATATTGCCAATCATTACATGATTGTTATGTGCTGTAGCAGACTGGCTGCCCAGAAGCAGCTGGCATAGGCAGGAGAAACAGATGGAGGTGGCGAGGAGAGCAAGTGGGCAGCCAAGTGGGCAACAGGGACAGGGAACACCAACTCAGTCGCCCACCTGCTTGCTTGTTCAGATGATGGTGGGTGCGCACATGCCAACAGAGGGGGAGGTGGTGCCTGTGTGGACAAAGGGGGTGGGGGTGCAACAGTGCACCCCATAGGTTTTGCCCCAGGAAGCCACCTAGGTCTACCTAGCAGGTGGGCTAGCCCTGCTTTTGGCTTGCCAGGTGGCACCTGTCGGCACCCCTTTTCGCTTGGTGCCATAGGCAAATGCCTAGTTCTCCTAATGGGTATAGGAAGCTGCTTTACACCAAGTCAGACCATTGGTCCATCTAGTTCAGTTTTGTCTACACAGACTGGCATCAGCTTCTCCATGGTTGCAGGCAGGAGTCTCTCTCAGTCCTATCTTGGAGATGCCAGGGAAGGAATTTGGAACCTTCTGCATGCAAGCATGCAGGTGCTCTTCCCAGAGCGGCCCCATCCCCTAAGGGGAATATCTTACAGTGCTCACACATGCAGTCTCCCATTCAAAGGTAAATCAGGGTGGACTCTGCTTAGCAAAGGGGACAATTCATGCTTGCTATCACAAGACCAGCTCTCTCCCATACACGGGCTGGGCAGGGCCAGGCCAGCCCTGCCTTCTTCTAGAAGCCCACTGATGGATGGGGTAGGTGCCTGTTGTGTTCCCCTTCCTTTAGAGCCAACTTGCATGATGGAGGTGGTGGGAGGGACTTGCCGCAGACTCTACTGCAGGGCTGCTCAACTCCGGCCCTCCTGCAGATGTTGGCCTACCACAATCCCTGGCTATTGGCCATGGTGGCTGGGGATTATGGGAGTTGTAGTCCAAAAACAGCTGGGGGGCCGAAGTTGAGCAGGCCTGCTCTACTGCTTCATGACAGCCATCCAGATAAGCCCCCACCTCGCCAAGTCTTGTAGTGTAGGGCCCACTGAGGCAACTGGCCAAGGGTTTCTTAGAACCTAGAGCCATCACTGCACAGAGAAAACAATGAAACCAGAAGTCTACCTTGGACCTGAAGTTGTCCACTGTGGCTGTGAGCCATGTGTGGACACTTCCTGTGTGCAGAGGCATATCAAGGGAAAATAGCGCCTCGGGCAAGTACTGAATTCCCACCCCCAACATCTAAACATAGTTTAGAGAACACTAATAATATTCTGGAGGCGGAGATTTATCTCATCTAGCAAAAGGAAATATATACTTTAAACCCCCACAAAACAAAAGCAAACCCATACCACAGATGTTATGGCTAGTAGTGGGTGCGAAAAATGCCTTGCCTTCAAATAATCCATCTGCAATGGGGTAGGGTAAGTGGAGGGCAGTGCCTTGGGGCTCATCTCTGCTTTAGGCTATGCAGAAGGTCCTCAACTGGGCCTTCAGGACAGTATTCTCTACCCATGTCTGCTACCCAAGTCTCCTTGGCAGCTCCAAAGGCATGGAGTCCTATGGCATTTTTGGTATATCCGTTATATTTACAAATATAAACATGGTGCATGGAGTAGCAGCCAAATACTGAAGCAAGCAATGATGGTCTTTCAAGCAGCATCAGTCCCCATTCCATTCCAAATCCAGCAGTGCGTATTAGCACCCCTCCCCCCGCTGCTATCTGCCAGCAAGTAGCAACATTCATACATTTATTTATTTAGTTGTTTAACTTTTTTTTTAAATATCCCGCTCTTCCTCCTCCTCCAAGGAGCCCAGAGCAGTGTACTGTTAGAGAAAAGATGAAATACGTGATGGTTGCTTGCGCTGATGGGATTTGTGATTGCTCTGTAAAACATGCTTTAACAAAAATATTCGCCCTGCTTTAGTTCTCGTGCTCAAGTTGGTGTGAGATTAAGTTAACAATCAACTCTTTGTTCCATCTATCTCTTTGAGACAGCACATGACCAGTTTGCTGGGGCTGAGACGAAGCTCAAGGCCAACTCGCCAGGCAAAAGTGAAACTTAAACAGGCCTGCTCTTCCTCGAGGGAAGGAGGGGGGAGAAGGGGGAAACATGAGAAACTGTCTCAGCAAATCAAGGCCTGTAGGAACCAGTTGAGCTAAACTGCGCAGATGCAAGAATAAATTATAAACGATATGCTATATATATAGGATGTTGCCCTAAGGTTCGGGGCGGCCACCTTTCTTGAGAGCTCTGTGTCATTGCAATAAAGTTTGATTTGAAACTCTGATACTGGTGTCTGGCAAATTACCTAACCAAGAGACCCGAACCAGGGTGGGGAGGTAAGCCCCTCGGCTTACCCACAACAGTACTACATACTTAAGTTTCTCCTCACAACAACCCTGTGAAGAAGGTTAGGCTGAGAGAGAGGTGACTGGCCCAGAGTCACCCAGCTAGCATCATGGCTGAATGGGGATTTGAACTCGGGTCCCCAGTCCTAGACCAGCATTCTAACCACTACACCACGCTGGCTCTAGTCCATGAAAGCCTGTGCTACAAGTGAGTTAATCTTGAAAGCGCCACAAGACTGCTTGTGTTCTTACTGCATCAGACAGCATGGCCCCTCTGGAGACTGTTACTACAGAAGAGCAGCAGCCCAACTTTTTAAAGTGTGATCATTTTGATTGCAGTCAAGATTCAGAAGTCTCTTATCTTGACTTAACAATCTGATGGATTTTGTGTTTGCAATCAAGATGATCACACTTTAAAAAGTTGGGTTGCTGCTCTTCTGTAGTAATTTCCAGAGGGGCCATGCTGTCTGATGCAGTAAGAACACAGAAGTCTTGTGGCACTTTCAAGATTAACTCATTTGTTGTAGCACAGGCTTTCATGGACTAGATGAAGTGAGCTCAAGTCCACAAAAAGAATAGATAGAACTCTTTGGGGACAGAGGAAGCCAATTAGATGTTATCTTTGCTTTTCTGTAGCACTGAACTAATAAAAGCTAATCAAATCATTCAAAAAGAAAAAAAGATCCTTACGAATACCCCAAACCAGAAACCAGCACTCCATTTCTGTGTTGTGTGACCCCCACCCCCTGCTTTACGTTTTAACTCTTCTTCTCCATCCCAGTATCACTACGCAAGAAGAGAAAGAGATCAGTCGATCTTACATGTTTACATATTTAAGTACTGTGGCCAAAGCAGCTCTTTGTCTTTGACAAATGGTTTTAAATTGTTTATTCTTCTGTTGGCTTTGGGGTTAAGATTTTGTAAGCTGCCTGCCTCAAATAGTTTTGAAGAGTTGAAACAACAACATTAGGCAAAAGGGGAGCGGGGGAGGAAGAGGAAGAAGAAGAGGTCTAAAACACACCAAACCCCAGAGACTGGAAGCCAAAGGAAGCCAAAAGGATCACCAAAACACACCCAGTGCAGGGAGGGCTTGCTTGCTGGGGGAAGCGCCGCAGAAAAGAAGAAACCCCTCCCCACACCTTCCGTTCTGAGCGAGGCAAGAACTGAAGTGTGTGTGCATGTGCGCGCCCCAGGCAGGGGACACACGCCGGACTGATTGGGGAGGGGGGTGGGATTGAGGAAAGCGAGCAAGGGAACAAAAAGCAACACGCTCGCCTCCTAGCAATGCAATAGCCCTGGCCAGCAGATCCGAGAGAAAGGAAGGAAAGAAAGGGCGCTCGCACGCACCCCTCCCCCTTCCCACCTCCATACAACCCACTATCACCTCCTCCTCCTCCAAGTGGAGGGAGGCGAGAAGAGTGGATTTACAGTGAATCAGTGTGAAGCAGAAGCAGGCACTAGGCAACATTTCCATAACAACAGAGAAAAAGAAAGTCTGACACAAAAGTTCCTGCCTTGGGCTGAGTTAACCTTTTCTCCCCATGTTTTCTCCCAATATAAATCTCCCCCTGACCAAAGCTGCTATTTACCCTGCAGAGGAAAATTTACAGTTACCCTATGGCAGGGTTTGTTGGGTTCCCAGATGTTATTGGACTTCAACTCCCATAATCCCCAACCAAAGGCCACTGGGGCTGGGGATTATGGGAGTTGAAGTCCAATAACATCTGGGGACCCAACGTTGAGAATCCCTGCTCTATGGCACCTGTATATTTTTCCAGTGGGACAAATGACAACCAACAAGATGGCTTCCCCAGCACAATTTCCTCAATCCATTCTGGGCCCTTCCACAATCTCTCTCTCTCTCTCTCTCTCTCTCTCTCTCTCTCTCTCACAGACACACACACACACCAAAACCATAGGAAATACTGCTCATGAATCATCTTCTATCATGCTTCCTATCTGTACAAGATAATACATGTCATAATGGGAGGCAGGAGAAGCCCAGGCCAGGGAGCTCATGCCACCAGCTCCTGAAGAGACACCAACAGACTGAACTAAAGCCATTTATTTTACTGCCTTTTGTATTGCTTTACTTAAGCTCACTAGGGATGATAGAACATAACCTAATTCTTAGCAGGGAACCAGGCCATGCAACAGACTTGGTGGCCTGGGCTATCAGAAATATCGGAATTCTTAAAGAGGCATCCCCTTACCCATGATGCAGAGGCAGCCGATTGTGGGGCAATTGCCCCAGGTAGTATGGTGGTTGGGGGGAGGGTGGGGGTTCTTTAATTCCCAACCTAACACTGGTACACAGGGGAGGCTGGGCAGGTGGAGGGAATGCTGGGGAAATCACACAGGCCGGGAACAAGTGTGGGGAGGCTGGGAAAATGTGTGGGGATGCCTTCTCCCACGGAAGAAACTCCGGGAGGAATGCCAGTCCTCAGGTACCCCACGCTTTCCCCCAACAGCCTCCCTGTGCTTGTTCCCAGACTCCCCTGCATAACTCTCCGCCCTCCCCATGGACCCTCTTGGCATTCTCTCCACCCGCCCAGCCTCCCCCATGCCAGTGCAGGGTCAGAAATTAAAGAAACCCCACCACCACAACAACTATACTACCTGGGGCAATTCACCATGATCAGCTGCCTCTGCATGATGGGGGGAGGAATGCCTCTATTGGAATCCCAATATTTTCAATAGCCCAGACCTACAACAGACCCAAATGCTAACTGTGTCCATTAACCAACAGCACTTCTGTAATTCTAAGCCCCAGTGGTGAGGTCTACCACATCCATGATATCCACATCTTCACGTCAACCAATGTGGTGTACCAAATATCATGCATTAAAGTCCTCTGTCAATATATATTGCCAGAATGCTGGGGGTGGCCCTGTCCACCCCCAGCACTGTACTTTCAATGACTGTTGCTGGTGTCTATCTTATGTTTCTTTTTAGAATGTGAGCCCTTTGGGGACAGGGATCCATCTTATTTGTTTGTTATTTCTCTGTGTAAACTACCCTGAGCCATTTTTGGAAGGGCGGTATAGAAATCGAATTAATAATAATAATAATAATAATAATAATAATTATTATTATTATTATTATTATATATTGGTTAAACTGACCTGTCATAGACAATGACTAAATGGACACAAATACAGTAGGATACTATGACCAAAAATATTACGAAGCCTGTTGGTGAGCATTTTAATCTCCCTTGACATAAGGTCACAGACCTCAGGGTGGCTATACTTAAGAAGTTAAGTTCAGGGGGATGTTTGTAACATGAAATAGCAGAACAAGAATTTACAGTAAATTCTGATTGTGTCAGTCTCTCCTTGAATAAAGATATGAGCTTTATGCACATTACAGACATACATAGCCAGTAATTTCTCTCCTTTGCTACCTGGTATGTATAAAACCATTCACATATTTTAAGTGTCTCTTTAAATGTATACAGAATGTTTGTCACTACCTGCCTGTAATGGACCATCCTTGTGTTCACCCTGCATCTGAGGAAGTGGGTTATAACCCACGAACGCTCATGCATTAAAATATTAGTTTAAAATATATTGCCTTATTCTTTAAAATCAAGCTAATAGACTGACACCTTCTTCCGCTCTGTCTGCTTTAGTTTTATGGGTTTTTTTTTAAAAAAACTATCCACAACAGGAAACTCTAGAACTGTTAAATGTGCACTACTGCTACCATTCTGGGTCATACCTGGAATTTAACTGCATCAGCTCCACCACTGCAAGGTAAGGGATGATCTCCTCTTGCCTTAGACTGAAACATTACAATGTAGATGCTGGATAGACAGAATACAGCCTTCTTAAAGACCAGGCCCTTTGCAAGACCCATTTGTTTTTTCTTATTAATCTGTTGATCTTTACAAAAGGGATTTATTTCATTTTGCAATGCCCTCATATTCTTTTGTTTTTCCTTTTATATATCCCAAGCAGCTTTCAAATAAGAAATGTAATTATTTCATTATTATTTCATTGTTTCCTAAATCAAGAGGCTTTGCTATGAAAATGTCTATTTGATGATGTTTGGTTAAGCAGAGCCAGGTTACAGGACACAGAGCAACTGGACTATTTTCTGAGGCCATGTAACACTATTACAGAGTCATGGTTCAATTTGTCAAAGATGGGCACAAACAAATCCAGACACTGGGATCCTTATTCATGCTCTTGTGACTGGTCCTCATATAACCATTGAGCTGATTATGAGAAGACAGTGGGTATCTAGGTTTTAAAAGCATGCATCTCATTAAAATACCTCATTTTGATTCAAGGAAGCATCTGGCTGGCCACTGTTGGGTTATTTTAATTTAAATTCCCACACATTTAGTTTATATACACATATATCCAAATTTGATCATTTAACTCAGGCATCCCCAAACTGCGGCCCTCCAGATGTTGCTGAACTACAACTTCCAGCATACCCAGCCACAAAAAATTGTGTCTAGGGATGCTGGCTGGGAGTTGTAGTTCAGCAACATCTGGAGGGCCGCAGTTTGGGGATGCCTGATTTAACTGATCAACTAAAACTCAGACAATTAAAAGACCAAGATTTCTTCCATCCACTCATGATGCTACTATATAGTGTGCCTACAAAAAAGAGGGATAGCATTGTAAGAAAGAAATTCCTGCTGATTTCTCCTTGTGGGTTCTTCTTGTGCAGGCAGTTCCCACTAGATTGAGTTTCGGTTTTGCACTTTTATGGATGAATAAGGATGCTGGGCTGAACACCATATAGATAAGTCTGAGAGTAAAGAACCATTACCTGCAAATGATGGCCCTTTCCTCAGCAAAGTACAAGGAAAGACCAGATGGAGAACCACCACAAATGTATTCACCTCAGTTTCCTAAGAAAACTTCAGGAATTCCTTTCAAATGGGATATTCTGTTCACTAAATTAAGATTATTATTTTAATCTATTTAATATGCATATTAGCACTATTATTATATGTTGCAATATACATCTGAGACACATTATTCTGTTTCAGGGTACAGGATAAATCACCTTTCTTGAAAACACAGAGGACTACTGTTTTCTGCCTGACCCTGTTTGTGAAGTATGACTCTTCAGTTTGTTTCATTACATATTGGGTGTTAGTCCTGGATTTGCAGTAGATCCCCTTTAGAAGTGTGTGTGTGTGTGTGTGTGTGTGTGTGTGTGTGCGTGTGCGCGCGTGCATGTACATACACACACATACAAATTTACTGTTGATTTAACATAACAGAAATATAGATATATAACAGGTATATAACAGGCAAGGTGTTTCAGCTTCTGCCTTCTTCAGCCACTCTCATGTTATCATGATAGAAAGCTACAGTAACATAAATAAAATGCAGAGAATTTTGAAGTTTGTATGTGTTCCTGGGATTATGTAGATAAACAATTAACTTGGCTAGACATGCTCAATCTATGGTATTAATTTTGTGGCATTTTATTCTTATTATTAATAAGAACATTTGTATATCATTTTCAATTCCCTTTTCTAAGGCAGAAGAAGTGTGAATATGAATATGTGATAATGTGTTTTTTTAGTCAAGAGGGGCAGAAGAATTGTTGCTATAATGGCACAGAGGGGATTTCAATTCCCTTTTTTCAATTTTCAATTTCCTTTTTTCAATTTTCAATTTCCCTTTTTCCTATCAGTACGCCCGAGTAGTGTAAGTCAAGTTACTATCCTGTTCCAGGGTGAGCCAGGGTGTCCATCAAGGCAGGGAGCCCACAAGAACTCAGTCAGCTCCAATGGCAAGAGTGAGAACCTCAGTCAGTGCTGAGCAGGGAGACGCTGGGCACTGCTATATAGATGGAATGTTGCACCAGCAGTTTCTTATAGCTGTTGCCCAGGCACAGTGCACTGGCCCTGCCCATTCCCTACAAAAGGCTGTTTCTTAAAGGGGCCTTGCCTGATTTTGTAAGTGCTGGCTCCAGCCTCCGCTAAGACTGCTGGGTCCTCAGGGGAACCTGCGGAGTCAGAAGACAAAGGCAGGGCTGTGTCCTTGAGCCATGGTCCGGGTGCTGGCTCAGGTTTCCTTATTTCTCCTGATGTGGCTCTGGGTCCTCTGGGGTCTGGCTCATAGGTTTTCCCCACCCTGTCACATACCGCTCATCCCCCAGTTTGGGGGTGGGAGAGTCCAGGATCCAGGTCCATGACTGTCACCATCTCTTATACTGATATGTAAACTGCTCTGAGTATGATTTGGGATGGCACAAAGCTTACACACGTAAGTACACATGTTCACATGTTTCTCAGACATTTAAGCATATATTGGTATGGGGGCAGAATGCTTGTGCAGAAATGAAGCATTAGAGCAGACATGATGGTAGGACATCTTGTAGGGGAGAATTTAGCAGGGCTCTGGGTATGATTTTGGGTCTCCTAAAGTTTATTTGGACTGCACATCTCCAGTTCCTTATTCACTTATATGTTTACAATTATTGGTGTTGGGGCAGCGCATCTGAGATTGATTTGAGCAAAAAGGAAACAATTGGCCAGACATACCATGAAATTTTGTAGTGCACAGTCTTCTAGTACGTCTAGTTCAAAAATGAAGCATGGGGCCAGACATGAAGCATACAGTTCAATGCTTGGTCACAGCAGTAGTTGTCTGACAGGATGATCTGCTATGGGTATATGATTTGGGGTGCTCCAGAGCTTATATGTGGGTGCAGCTTAGATAGTGCCCTACTGTTCCCAGTTCCTTCTTTCTAATTCCACTTCCTTATTTGACACAGAGCTGAACAGCAGTGTGGGCAAGGAACTGATGTTTACATACACTTGCTCCCCAAAATAAGCTTTGAGCTACTCCATCTCATACACCTTTGTGACCAAAATATCATTTCCTTTGAGTTGCACAAGCATTCCATCCAGCATAAAGCATCATTTTTGTGTGACATGCTTTAACATGTGAAGTCCTCAGGCAATATTAAGGAATAAGAGGGGCAGGGCTACACACCAAAATAGCCCTTGCGCCAGTGCAAATAATATATCTGCACTACTGGGAGACGGCCCCAGTGAGATATAGTAGCTGAATGTCTAGTCCAATCAGGAGCAGAGCCAGGCTGGCAGCTGCCTGTGTGTGGTCGCCGGCGCAGCCCCCTGGCTCCGCCCCCCACGTCTGACATCAGACGTGCCCGTCAGATGTGGCGGTGTGGTCTCCCTTCCAAACAGGGCCGTGTGACCCTCTTTGGAAAGGAGATTGGCCCACACTGCTTTGAGCAGCGTGGGCTGGAATGAATCTCCCTGCCTTAAAGGCAGGGAGAGCCGTTCCGGCCACACTGCCAATGCAGCATGGGCCGATCTCTCTCCTAAACAGGGATGCGCGGCCCTGTTTGGGAGGGAGATTGATCGGTCCCGCTGTGTTGGCAGCAGGACCTGGAGCAGCCCTCCCTGCCTTTAAGGCAGGGCAAGTTATTCTGGCCGCACTGCCAACGCAGTGTGGGCCGATTTCGGTTCCAAATGGGGCCACGCAGCCCCGTTTGGGACAGAAATAACGCCCCTGCGTCTGACGTCAGATGCGGGGGGCGTGTCTGGGGCCGTGCTTGCGGCCCCTGATTGGGCACGGCTTGGGTTCTTTGAACCTGTTCACCCAATGGTGGCTCCACCCCTGGGTCCAATTCTTCATTTTTGTGCTGGAAATACTAGAAGACTGTCCACTGCAAGATGTCATAGTATCATGTCTGGCCTATTGCTTCCTTTTTGCACAAATTATTCTCCACCACGCTGCCTCCATACCAATAACTGACAATACACACATGCATGAATGGGGAGCTGGATGTTTTGCACTACCCAATAAGCTTTGGGCCACACCTGATGACAGGAGATCTCATGGGGGACTGTCTACCAGTAGGGGTGTGCATGGAATGGGTTTTGCATTTCATTCCAAGCTCCGAACGTTCGGAACAGAATGCAAACTGGCCCAAATGTTCTGACTGAAACACTGGGGGTGACCTGATGTTTTGATAGAACAAGCCCATTCCACTTGGAATGTTCCAGCTTAAAAAACTTTGTTAAAAAAAAGATAGTGAAGGCAGTGCTGGGGAGCAGCAAGAGGTACCTTTAACATTAAGTTAATAGAAGCACTTACAGGTACCTTTAAAATTAAATTAATTGATGCTCTCTCTAACCACAAGTGGTAACGCCAGCACTGTGTATGCCACTGCACATGAGTGGACGCCAGGTGAGCGCCGGTCAGAGATGCACCACCACCGCAGGGGATGCCTGCTAGAGCACCAAGGCGGTGGCTTGCACAGTGCTGGTATTACCACTGGTGATAAGAGAGAGCTTCAATTAATTTAATTTTAAAGGTACCTGTAAGTGTTTCCATTAATTTAGTGTTAAAGGTACCTCTCACTGCCGCAGCCTACCCCACCAGCACTGCCCTCACTATCTTTTTTTTTTTTTTAAGCTGTAATACTCGGAATGTTCTGAACAGAATGGGGTTGTTCCATTCCGAGCTCAGAACAGGACTCTCTTTTTAGGGGTGTTCGGTTCCAAGCTTGAAACACTTGGAATGGCCCATTCCGAACTTGGAACATTCTGCACATCACTATCTACCAGTGGTGTGAGGTGTATGATCTGGGGTGATGCAAAAGCGATCAAGCATGCTGCCCCCATGCCAATATCTCCCAGTATATCAATGAATGGAATGGAATGTATCTACCCTGAAGTAAGGTTTGCACCACCCCAAATCATTTACTGACAGCATGGGTAGAGGCTTTTGTCCCCTAAAACATGACCTCAGACCCAATGCTTTCTTTTTGCACAAGACAATTTATGTTCAAATTATGAAGAAATGTGTGCACCCCTAAGTAAGTTATTTGAATCCAGGTCATTCTGCTCCTAGACTGACATTATATCAACTTCATTACACTTTTGGTAATTGTGTCCAGCAACAGTAATGCCCATCTTGACTTACTACCAATTTGCAACAAAAATGGCTGTATTTACCTGAACCCAAGCCTCTAAGTTCTTTGATGTTAAAAATGGGGAGGGGGTGTTTCATCTTAAATACAGAATACTTTTCTTTGGGGTAAATACTTATAACCTGTATTTTTTTAAGGAGATTGTCTTAAATTCAGAGTCATCTTCTATTCTGGCAAAGATGGGTGGCTTTTTATTTGCATGTTCACAAGTTATCACATATCCCAATTCACGTGTCTGCCATTCTGAAAACATAGTTATAGAATTAATGCTACAGACTGTGCATATCTATCCAAGTTAACTATCTATCTACATTGTCCAGAAATACATACAAATATGAAGATTCTCTGTGCATCTTTAAAAAAAGACATAAGGGTCTATTGCAGATCTTGGATGACATGAGATTCTTTGTTGTAGCTGCCTCCTAATGATTACCTTTTATGATATGATTTTAGTTACAGAAAAGTTTCTCATTTTTAAAAATTAGTGATGTTTTTAAAAGCAATTTGAAATGAAACAGGCTTTAAAGAAACCTTAAACCACATCCACTCCTCAAAATGTATTGCCTGACATCTACTTTGTCAGTTCTGAGAAGAGGAACATTTGAGCATAGCTGTACATCTGGAGAAGCTGAAACGAAAATGTGTTAGCTTACAATGAACTTGCCAGTTCATTCCAAGACCTCACCAGCAAATTTAAATTAGGAGAATTCTCTGGGGCACTGTCAATTAAAATGGTCTCAGTCAAATGGTGGGGATGGCTAGGCCAGCACCCAGTTTGCCATCATATGCACCTGCTATTTGCAGGGTCTAAGTACTATATTTCCTTATGATACCATAGTGTTCAGTATCACCTGGTGACTGGTGGATAGAAGTAGATCTCAAAACTAGAAATATTCAGGTTAGCAGCACTGTGAACGTCACAGTGCATAAAACACGGTGTCATCCTTAGTCAATGGTTATCATCTCCGGTTGTTAGCCTGACACCACATCCTGTCTACCCAGCTAAGGAGTGTATAGCTGCTAACAGCCTGACTAGATTACTTAACAAAAGTCCTATTGAAATTAAGTAGTTCTTTAGCGTAAATAGTTAATAGAGCTACAGAGTAAACAGTGTGATGTCAGCCAGTGCATATAGCGATACTCTTTTCCTATCACAGGTCAAAATGAAACCCTTAAGACATGAACCACACCCACTCTGACATACCAGAAACCGCCAACCTGCTACTGTTTATATAATCATTTATCTTGGGATGAAAAAGATATGAAATGAAAGTTCCCGAGTTTGTCGGGGCTTGTGAATTTCTTTGATTAACTTACTTCATTTACATTTTGTAATCTACTCCTTCGACATGTATACAAATCAGAGGCTTAAGTCAGTACAAGGGTATAACTCACTGTATGTATGTAAAGCAACCCTTCTACCTATACCTCAGTTTTGCAACTGTTTGCAACCATACGCTATAATGCTGGATCTAAAAACTGGGTCTAAACACTAAAAGCTTTTGGAACTCAGTCCAAATATTACGACTTGAATCCATCAAACTCGCAGTCCCCAAACTGTTCCACATGGGTGCCTTCCCTCTAACCATAACCTATAGATAGGATTGCTACATTGCATAATCAGGGTTGAAATTCTATGTCATATCAATGATTATGTGCTTTCTTCAAGTAAACCAGTTAAAATTAAGAGCTTAGCAGCAAGGTAAACCACACAACAAACCAGATTCACGTATTAAAATCATTTCCAAATATTTGTGATTACAGGTATTTAAGGAAGGAGGCTACATGGCTATCAGTGTCACATCCCACAATGTCACATCCCACATGCCTGACAATTATGATGACTACTACTACGACAACGACAACTATAATGAGAATTTTTTAGCAGCTTGTAGAGTTTTCCTAGTATGCATGTACTCATTTACCTGTATCTTTGGAGTGTTTGGAAATGGGTTGGTTCTCATAATATTAATTTTCTATCAGAAAGTGAAGATGGTAACTGACATATTTTTAGTGAGCTTAGCTACAGCTGACTTGTGCTTTCTTTGTACTTTGCCATTCTGGGCATATACTGCCGCTGAGGAGTGGATCTTTGGCACTGTGCTGTGTAAAATCATCCGAGGTTTCTACACTTTGAATCTGTACGGCTCTATGTTAACTCTAACCTGTGTAACTATTGACAGGTATTTTGCTATTGTCCAAGCCACCAAAGCCCACATCAGCCAAGCCAAAAGAAAAGACTGGGGTAAAACAATCTGCATTTTGGTTTGGGTGATATCTCTGGCATTTGCTCTTCCACAATTTATCTACAGTACACAGAATACAATAGACAAAAGTGTATGTTGGACAAAATATCCTTCAGATCGTGTGGCACTGTGTGTGGAAGGAATCCAAATGGTTCTTGGATTCTTCTGCCCTATACTTGTTATGATGGTTTGCTACTCAACAATTATGAACACTTTACTCAAGGCCAAGGGTTTCCACAAGCACAAATCCTTGAAAATAATATTTGCTATCATCATGACATTTGTTCTTACGCAGACACCCTACAACTTGTTGAAACTCATACGTGCTGCACATAGGCGTATCATTGTGGAGTACAATTTTGAGCATGCACTGATTGTGACAGAAGCTATTGCTTATTTCCATAGCTGCCTCAACCCTGTTCTCTATTTCTTCATTGGCGCAAAATTTAGGAAGAATTTGGTAAGAATTCTTAAAAATATTGGATGTACTAAACATCAGCAAATCATGGAGCAATGGCAAATGACCGAAGATGATGCCTCAAAAACCTACACTGGCTCACATAACGTAGAGGAAACAACCATGTATCCAGTGTGAGAGCATCTTCAAGATTCATGAGTATCTTCAGCAGAGTTTCATTTTTGGTCACTCTGAGCACTCATCAAAGCAAATGACAAGAGCTGTATCATTTCACTGTAGTTATAATGTGGGTAGGGCTTATGAAAGCTTCTCTGCAGCACAACAAGGGAATTATGTATTTCACTGCAGTCCTGATTCCTACGGTATGGATATCTTTTGAAAAATGACTGTACTGTCCTAACATGCATTAATTTTGTACTGGATTCTGAGAGGGAATTGGTTGAAATCCAGCGTTTGTTTTGATTTGTAATTCATTGCTGGTTCCAGAGCATGCCAGACCAATTTGCTTTGTATAAGAAACTGCAAATAATGTTTTGTTCGGTCTTTGCTTGCAGCATGAATTTTTTAAATATTAAACATTGACTTTTCAGGATAAAAAAAGTGCAGTTTTGCATCATGTGTTTCTTCTTGTTTTAGTTCTGACTTCTACTGAAAGCATCTGAACATATGAAGATGTTTTACACTGACTAAAGTCAACGACTGGAACATAGGAACATAGGAAGCTGCCATATACTGAGTCAGACCATAGGTCCATCTTGCTCAGTATTGTCTACCAGGGTGGCCAGAACCTAAGGGGTATACTCGTGGGTCAAATGGGCTGTAAGCCAGAATGTGGCTTTAAAAAAGCCAAATCTGGCCACCTAGCTGTCTACACAGACTGGCAGTGGCTTCTCCAAGGTTGCATTCAGGAATCTCTCTCAGCCCTATCTTGGAGATGTCAGGGAAGGAACTTGGAATCTAGATGCTCTTCTCAGACTGGCTCCATCCCCTAAGGGAATATCTTATAGTGCTCACACGTCTAGTATCCCTTTCATATGCAACCAGAGCAGACCCTACTTAGCTAAGGGGACAAGTCATGCTTGCCACCACAAGACCAGCTCTCTTCCCACTGGGAAGGACTGGTCCAGCTCTCTTCCTACAATTAGGTCCACCTAACTCAGTATTGACTGTGGTAGCAGCTCTCCAAGGTCTCAGGCAAAAGGTCTTTCACAGACTTCATGTCCTCAAAACCATTTAATAACCCCAAATCCACTAACACTTCCAGTATTATAAAACCCCCACAACAAAGGCACTTGCAAGTAAGAATGAATGTGTAACACATCTTTTGGCTATCAAATATGATGATTACTCTCTGTAGGCCTGTTCACGTGATAAATAAGGTAGGAGGAGCATCCTACCCAAGTTTGAGAGCAGTGTGCGCTCTTGATTTTTGATAGTCTGCGAGGGAAAAACAAGGGAGGAGGCACAGGCAGATATCATCTGCAAGCCTCCCACTGAGTAGGAGGATTTTCCCTCCAACCTCATTCAGTAGTTGGGTAGGTTGTTGGATAGGACAGAGTCTCCTACCCAGCAGCTGGGTGGGATGGAGCCTCCTACCAAGAAGGAGCCTTGCAGACGATCACTCCCTCCAGCTCCTACCTTGCTTTTCAAAAGGACACTATCACAAAACAGGAGTGCACACAGCTCCCAAACATGGGTAGGATGCTTGTCCTACCTACCCTACTTATCATCATGTGAATGAGCCTACTGTCTTTCACTTCATGAATACAAGAGAAGCTTTGGCTAATTGCAGCTTCCTAGCACACATATATGGACTACAATTATGATGTATGTGTTCAGTCACACGCTATGATCTATTTAGAACATAGGAAGCTGCCATACTGAGTCAGACCATTGATCTATCAAGCTCAGTATTGTCTTCACAGACTGACAGTGGCTTCTCCAAGGTTGCAGGCAGGAATCTCTTTCAGCCCTATCTTGGAGAAGCCAGGGAGGGAACTTGGAACATTCTCCTCTTCCCAGAGCGGCTCCATCCCCTGAGGGGAATATCTTTCAGTGCTCACACTTTTCAGTGCTCCCATTCATATGCAACCAGGGTAGACCCTGCTTAGCAAAGGGGACAGGTCATGCTTGCCACCACAAGACCAGCTCTCCTCTCCCTCAAAAACAGCTTGCCTCATCAGCATTTGACAGAAGAAACTTCAAAGAACATAGGAACATAGGAAACTGCCATATACTGAGTCAGACCATTGGTCTTTCTAGCTCAGTATTGTCTTCACAGACTGGCAGCGGCTTCTCCAAGGTTGCATGCAGGAATTTCTCTCAGCCCTGCCTTGGAGAAGCCAGGGTGGGAACTTGGAACTTTCTCCTCTTCCCAGAGCGGCTCCATTCCGAGGGGAATATCTCATAGTGCTCACACTTCTAGTCTCCCATTCATATGCAACCGGGGTGGACCCTGCTTAGCTAAGGGGACAAGTCATGCTTGCTACCACAAGACCAGCTCTCCTGTTTATTTATTTTAAAAAGCATATGCTGCAAAAGGTTCTACATACAGGTTTCATGTAGACTTCTATATGCAAGCGTTTTACCATCTAGGGATTTTCTAAAGGCTGAAGAATGCGCAGGACTGTGGTTATGGAAATAGTTACTTCCACCAATGACTCTCAATGCTTCTTTGTCAGACCCTTACAATAGAAAAACGTTGCAAATGCAAACATTTCTAATTCTGCCCCCCAAATATCAAAAACACAAAACTCCGAAGCCAGAAGATCAAGCAATAGTCACAATGAGAGATGACAAATGCATGAGTGAGAATTTCATTTTCAATATCCTTCCAAGCTCTCAGCCAACTGGGAGAAATGCCCCAAGCAACATTCCCCCATGGGACCTTACTGGGCTGGGGCCTGCCAACTGTCAAGTCCTACTTTGAACTGCAAATGATGTTGGGAAAATATGCCTGAGTTCATACAGCATCTGTGGTGCTTCTCCTCTTTGCAAGATGGAGGGATGAGAGGATGTTTCTCTCTCTCCACCATGCATCTAGAAGACTGAGTGATGTGGGGGCATCTATGCAGAGACATCAAACTGGCAGACTCCTCCCAGCCCGCAGCTTACTGAAAGGTCACATGTATGGGCTTCCACCAAGGAATGCTCATTGACACAGTCTTTTAGGATCAAAGGAAGAGGAAGGATACTAACCCATTCCCCCATCACCACAAGTGAACAGGGGCTTATGTATCTATCACTGTGGACATCACAATCAAATAGTATTTTTATTATTTATTATAAAACTTGTATGACACCTTTCTGCATAACAAACAACAAAAAACAATCAACACCTCCTCCCCCAATTATAACAGTAATAAAATCAATGTTACCAACCCCCTCAGAACAGACTCAGACTTAGCAGCACCACCAAACAGGCATGTACATAGCTAAGGGAGAGTGGGCTCATGTTCATCCCTTTCCCTGGCAAGCCCCATGCATGTGTCAGCCATGTCCTCTTTGTGTAATGTCACATGCAGGGTGTGTGGTCAGCACACAGAAAGGCCGCATACAGCTCTGAGCAAGGGAGAGGATGAAGACAATGAAACTGGCTGGAACTCAGTAGGAGGAGTGAGCCAGGCTGGGGTCCTTGAACCCTTCCGCCCAGTTATAGTTCCAACCCGCCACCAAATTCAAAGAAATCTCAAACCAGGCCATAAGTCCTGTGAAAAAGAATGGTCTTCACAATCCATCTGAAAACAGAAATGGAAGGGACCAGCTGGGCCTCATGGGGGGAGGGAGGATCACAGCCTGGGAGTGGCAGCAGAAAAGGCCCTGTCCCTTCAGAGGGTAGGAAGACCCAAACAAGATTTACAAAAAAACAAAAATCAGGGTTTGGTTCAAAGTGGTATGTTGGCCGATCAGTCTGACTGCACTGCCATTCAGAACAATACTTTAAACATGAGGACAACAGTTATGAAGCCCTACACATCCTCTCCAATAGCTGAATTAGTAAAAGCTAACTCACACCTAGGTGCTGTGATGATGAACAGAAAAACCATGCTCTTTACATGTGGTCTGCTTGAGAGAGAGAAAAAAGAGTTTCTCCCCACTCTACGAGCTAAACCAGAATGCAGTCTCTGACAAAAAGAGCAAATCAGTGTGGTTTACACAGGAACCAGTCACAGAATGGCAAAATAACCTAATTGTTTTGAGAAATGAAAAGAGAACTAATTTAAACTTGTGCCTGAAGGGAGAATATATTCTTTTTGAACATAATGTGCATTTGAACCAATAAATTCTCCTTAAAGCACCAGCTGAAGTTTGCTTCTCTTTTTGTTTCTCTGACCATTTGGGGGTGCTTTCCTCTTCCCCTTTTTGGCTTTGATGCTTTCTCAGCCATGACTCACTAACTTTGCATTTTTTTTTTTAATGAGAACAAACAAAAGGGTAGGAAGGTTAGGTCAGGTTTTTCTTGGATTCTGGGCATGCCATCCAGGGCTTGTTTGGTCCAAAGGTTGGCCTGGTACTTTCATTAAAAAAGAGTGAGATCCGAAGTCTTCTAAAAGTTGAGACGGGAGCCAAAACGTGCAGGCAGAATTCTGGCCAAAGGGTCAGTGAGAAAAAAACATGTACCTGCCCCTGCATTCTAGCCAATAGGAGAAGGCAGAGCAAAGATTGACATGTAAGTGAAGCAATGATACCATGCTTGTTTCCCTGTGACCTACAGTCTCATGCCTTCTTGTGAGTCTCGAAGACAATACCTGAGGTAAGTCTGTTGATACAAGCCCTAGCTTCCCGCTACTTCCTAAACTCAGATTCTTACATTGCTATGCTCCTAACCCTAAATCTTCTCTTCCCTCTCTTCAACCCTAGATTCCATTCTCCCCAATCCTAACCACCCAATCCCAAAGCACAGTGTGTAAGGAAAAACAAATCTTTTATGACCTACAAATATATACAGAAAGGTTTGCATGAAGTTAAGTAACTTCAGCCCTGTTCTCTCCCCTACCGTTATTCCACCGTCGCAAGATGGTGACTAGAGACAGGGCTTCTTCAGGAGTGGCTCCGTGCCTTTGGAATGCCCTCCCCTGTGGAAGTCTGTCAGGCCCTATCTTTGGCAACATTTAAAAAGGCCCCGGAAGCCCATCATTTCCTGGAAGCCTTTGGCTGATCCTGTTTTAGCCTGTGCAGTTTTAAGTCCACCACACAAGCTGCTTTTTAGTGATTTTTTAAAAAACCTTTTAATGGAGCTGATTTTAATTATTGTTTTGTCTGTAATCTGGCTTGCAAGGCATTGTGGATTTATTCATTTCTAAATAGTTTTGACCTTAATGTTAATGACTGGTGCATGAAAGAGAGTTCCTGAATCTTGAGTTTAAATCACGCTTACTCACAGATCAGTCACACTGTGGTCCATTGATTCTTCTTCAGTTTGGTTTTCATTATGGATAGAGTCGCCTTCTTGTAACTGACCCACTTCTTCATCTGTGATGATATCAAAGTGTGCATCATCTGTGGGTTTAGCAGCTTCGTTTGTAACTGTACCACAAAAAAGGATGCCAAATGAGAAGCTACATGTAAGGCAAAAGGACTTAACATTTTACATTGTTTATGAAACCACAAGGCCAGAGGGAATCTGAACACACTGCACTGCACAGCAAAATCCCATAATGCAAGTACAAAAAGTGCATTCATGGGGATTTCCTATGTATGTATGTATGTAAAAGTGGCAATCGGTAACCAAGTTCTTCTTAAAAAGGAAAAATTATGGTGTCTGGACAAGGCAGAGGAGAACCTGTCCTATTACTGGATTCTAACTGCCCTTCTCTCTTCTGCCATTTCCTCCATAAGACTATAAACAGGGGCGTATCTAGGGGTAGGGCAGGCAGGGCACGTGCCCTGGGCACCACTTGAAGGGGGGCGCCATTTTGTAAAATTAATTTTTTTTTAAAAATGGCTGCCAAAAACAAAATGGCCACCGTGCATGCTCAAATGGCCTCTGTGAGGCCCTAGGTCATGCCAGGCCTTGCAGAGGCCATTTGAGCATGCACGGTGGACATTTTGTTTTCAGTGGCCATTTTAAAAAAAAGATTTTTAAAAATGGCCACTGCACATGCTCAAATGGTCCCTGCGAGGCCCTAGAGGCCAGTGGGGGGAGGAGGAACCTTTGCAACCCCCCCAGCCTTTAGGAAGCCCCCAGAAGGGGCTACAGGTAAAAAAAAAATAATATATAAGATAAGTCACTGTACACATATTCAGATTGGCACTATGTACAGAGAATCAGGGCTTGTGAATACTGAGCTGATGCTTATGAGCTAGGATTGTATTCATTTGCTCTTACTTTGCTTCTTGTGATAAGTGAGTTAAATGTGATGTCTTGCTAATGTGGCTATTAATGGTGAATTTGTCTTTGAATCAGTGTGCAATCCTTAATATTAATGCCCACTGAGAGTTTCTTGCTCTCTTTCTCTCATTTTAACTGTCTTTCTGAAAAACTAGAATATATTCCAAGCGGTGACACAGTTTACTCTGCATATCCTTTAATTATTTTCAGAGTATCTGGGAAAAGTCAAATTCTCCATTGATTTTTAAAACGTATGTAATGGTGATGCTACAATACATAGTAGAGAATTAGACAGGCACTTCTGTTTAGTTTTCCAAGTACACCTCCACATAGTATTTGGGTATTTCATGAGCCCCAGCATACTGAAATTTGTAGTTTTCCAGTATTTTTTGGTCTGGCTAAGTCCACTGCTAAAATAGTTTTTGAAAGATTAAAAGATTAACGAGCCTGACTTGTATTTTTCAGCTGATATTATGGTAAAGTTATCTGAAAGATGGGTGTCAGATGCTTGGACAGGGGGTGCAATTTCAGTGTTTGCCCTAGGCGCTATTTTCCCTAGATACGCCTCTGACTATAAATCTTAGCATGCAGCAAGACTGTGATTGAAGCCTGCAAATGAGATTACCTAGAGCAGGCCTGCTCAATTTAGGCCCTCCAGCTGTTTTTGGACAACAACTCCCCTAATCCCCAGCCACAGTGGCCAACAGCCAGGGATTAGGAGAGTTGTAGGCCAACATCTGCAGGAGGGCCAAGGTTGAGCAGGCCTGATCTAGAGCCTAGACTCTGGATGCTATCAGGTAGGGACATTTCACTCACAGAAGAGCTGCACTGCTGCAATCTCACAGGAATGGATAGCAGAGAAAAGGGAAGCAGCCAGAATCCAATGGGCCAAATATTTTTTAATGGAAACCTGGATTTCATGTGTAATTGTGTCTAGGGGTTCTGCACATCCCTATTTTCTAGCTTTTGTAGTGGGGGAAAGCTTTGGAAATCTATGGGCCATGTCCAATGAAGATTTAGAACTCGAGACAGTTGGGACAGGGATTCCAGTGGTAAATAGTTGGGACTTTAATGGCAAAAACAGCACTGTCTCATCTTGACCAACTGACACAGAATATACATTTGTCGAACTGGTGTTGCTAATACAATACATTTACAATACAAATGGTTCTGTTGAAAAGAAAATTCCTGATAAAACAAGGGTGATTCTGTGATATCACCAGGCAGAAAATGGCCTACATGTTCCGCATTTTAAGGTGGGTGGTTCCCAGCTGCCCGTCCTACTGTGAGCTCCTAGTGAAGCATCGGTGGTCTTGAGCAAGAGTGGAAACACTTAAACTGGCGCACCTGCACTTTGGAAGTAGGACTTACAATGGAAATAAAGTAAGCACTGCTCCCAAAGTGTTGGTGTGCTACCTTAAGTATTTGTGCTCTTGCGCAAGACCACCAATGAAGGTGTTAACTTACTTAAAGAAAAGAGTTGCTATTTTAGAATGCTATATTCCTGGTTTTTTGTACCACAATTGCAATGTCTCTGTGCAAGGTTGTCCCCGATTAGGGAATATTCCTGTGTGAGTTCCATGGTTACCTTTAAAATACCAAGAAACCTGAGCAGACAAAGGAGTGCAGACAGAGGAAAAACAGGAGGAGCAACTGCTCACTGAAATTTGGGAGTGGGAGAGGAAAGACACTTTGGGGGGGAGATATGAGATTTGGTGGGGTTGTTCAGTAAAAGGAAGGATGAACTCCTCAAATGCTTAGGTGGGGCTCTGCACCCCTGAGCAGACACAAGAATGGAATTTGACCAGAGACTTTTATAAAACATCTAGCAGGGTTGTTTGGTATATACAGGAGAATGACTTACCCATAACTCTACGGACCAGGGACAGTGGTGAGGCTAGCAAACCTGATGACTCTTCTTGGCTGGTATTTGATCCAGAGTCAGCTGAGCTAACACTTAACTTCTGAAAGCAATTTCGACAGCAGCGCTCCTTCTTCCCAGTGTGCTTTGACATGATATAGTTATTGCAGCAATAGTAGCAGAAAATGCGCCCACACATTCTAAAAATAATTATATGTAAAAAATGCGGTTCTTCATGCAATTTTAAAATGAAGGCATTCAAGAGATATAGTATTCAACACACAATGCTTTATTTACAAAGGAAAACCTTGTTTTCCTAATAACATTGCATAGCACAGATTTGGCTATTATTTGTAGTCAGTGGCAAAACATTAATTTATATCTCCTTCTCTGCTTGCTTTTACGAAGACCTTCAAGACATTCCTGTTTTCCCAGCCTTTTAACTGAAATTAAAAAGTTCCTTTTTTATTTACTGAGTGTTTCTATCGATTTTATTTATTTATTACATTTATATACTGCCCCATCCAAATGGCTCTGGGCAATGAAAATTTATGAATTTTAACTGTTTTATATTGTTTTTACATTTGTTATGTTTTAACTTTGTACACAGGCTAGAGATGCCTATATCAGGCAGTATAGAAATACAATAGACACCTGCAATTTGGAAATTTTCCAAATCCTCATTTATAGAACAATCCCTCTTCAGTTAGATATACACACACAGAAGGATGAATGCACATTGCCTAGAAGGAGCAGTGAAAAGCGCCATGTCTTTATAGTGCTCCGACATACAATCTTTGCACTTTATTAACTCAGGGTACTAGTTAATGATGCAAATGTTGGGCAATCTGATCACCAAACCTCTGTGTCTGGCCCATTTCTTCCAGGAAATGGAGGAAATTTCCCCAATCCCATTATCTGCGCTTCCTTTATCTATGGTCATAGCGGAGAATGAAACTCCCGCGCATAATGGGGGTTCACCTGTATGCTTGTGAAAAACTGCAACAATTAAAATATTGCTAACTATTGATCCTTTAACCAACCACAGCTATACACAGGTTTTTATCAAACTGACCTGCAATGGTGTCGGCGACTCATCCAGCCAAATTCTCTTTTACATTCAAGGCAACAGTTTACTTCTGCATCACCAAGCCACCTTTGCTCTGCAGTGAGCTTCTGCTGGAATTCCAGAGCATCTGATTTCTGCCAAAGGGCATCTTTGTCCCTTTCAAAGGTATGAATAAAGAAAATATATAATCTGAGAATTCATTTTTTAAAAAGCCAACCCAGGTTCAATACAACGACGACAACAAATCTCCTCTTGTGTCATCATTTAACTCTGACGGGTCCTCATCTGACATTGTTTGGACTAGTGCATAACAAGCTCTGAAGGGGCCTGTGTGCAATAATTGAACAAGGGCTCCATTTGAAAATTTCCCCGTGGGGATGAATGGGACACTCAAAAAGATTAATAACTCCTGAATGGCTGGGCAGAAAGCTCTGGAATTGCACATGGTATTAAATTAAACACTTAATGCTTTCACGTGATTTTATTTTTTAAAAATCTGGCAAAGCTACAAAGAACCATGAAACTAGTTCTGTGAGCTGAAGGAGTTTTTAAACTTGGTTTTCCTCAAGCATCAAGCTCGCATACCACATTGCAAATTGCTTTGGAAACTGAGGGGAGCTTCAAAAACAGTTTGTGAAATGGCATGGGAGTGGGCGGGCGGAGGATCAGCTGTTCAAAAGACAAAAATATTCCAACATTCCTTTGGCCTGTTGGAAGCTGCTTGGGTAATCACTGGTCCCTACTACTAACAGCTTATCACTCAGCGGTGCTTTATATATTATGACAATACAAATATTTATATACCGTGTTTTTTAAAAAAGTTCCCAAAGTGGTTTACCTAGATATAAATAAATAAATAAAATTGCTGCCTGCCCCCAACGGGCTCACAATCTAAAAGGGAAACAGAAGATAGATACCAGCAACAGCTACTGGAGGGATGCTGTGCTGGGGATGGATACGGCCAGTTACTCTCCTCCTGCTAAATAAAGAGAATCACCACTTTTAAAAGGTGCCTCTTTGCTCAGTTAGCAGGGGACTTCATATATTTAAATACTATGATTTTTACAGGTGAAACATGGTGCTGGGGAGATTTAGAGCCACTGTGATTTTACAGGATGTTTCCGCAGTGTACATTAAATGAGAAAAAAGACATGGCAGGTTTTAGATGTTACAGTCTTAATGGGTATAAGGCCAATTAGTAATACATACCCACAATGTATGAAGCAAATTTCAGAGTCATGGTCAAGTCATGATCTGGTAGAGGTCAGAATCCTGCCCTGCCCCTTTCTCAAGAAAATACTCAGTTGAGTCTGAGTAAGTAAGTAAAGATGAGCAACAATTCACACATATACAAAATTGGGAGAATTTTGACAAATGAATGTGCAAACGTATTTCGGCTTTCTGCCCTAGATAAATGTTATGAGGGGGAGATATATTTTCCAGCAACTTAAGAAGACAAATGTGACCCACAAACCACAAGATTTAATAAGTGCAGATGTGTCAAAAATGTGGCAAATGTGCTCAGTTAAGAGGTTACATTACAGAGAACACAGAGCCACTGCAAAGGAAACAGAAGCAGTCTGCAAATACCACATTCTGTATATGTTTCTCTATTTCCATTTAATTGGCACTTTTGAAAGCATATTGCCATTTGTTTAAGTGACAGAAAAAAGGTATGCCATCTGCCTCACAGTAAACTGTTTGCTTATTAGTGTAAAACATTTCTGTCCGGCTACACGTCCCTGTCTCCTTTACCCAGCCTGGCTAGGCTTATCGGGTCCGGCCTCCGAGCAGGGACAGAGAGGGGGTTGAGCATCACCCTGTGCCTCCTCCATCCCAGGCTGCTTGCTGCTTGTGTCTGCCCCTCTCCGGGGGCCCGACTCCTCGGCTGGCTCCTCATATACCTCCTCACAGGCTATGCATTGCCCACCCCCAATTATGGGGCCAATGCCCCTCTTTATTACCTGTAATTGATTACCCCTTACAAGTGTTGCCCAAGCCTCTCCCCCTTCTCCCTCCTCCTGCTCAGATCTCCTCCCTTCAGGAGGCATGCTGCTGATGTTAGCCTTGCATGCCTCCCCTTCGGTCTTATCAGGGCTCTGCTTCTCCTCCACTGGAGCTGAGTCCCTGCCTGTTGGCGGTCTTTCCTTCGTCTCTCCCTGGCTGCCACCCGTCCCTTTCACCTTGGGCCCTCTCACCACTCTGTCCTCGGAGGTAAAGACAGCCGGCCTTGCCGGACAATTTCCAAGATAACTTACCACGATAAAATTTAAAAACAATGGATACTGTATTGGTACTGGTGTTCTTTCAAGTCAAACTGGAAGTAGATTGGCCAGTGCAATGATTTAGGATTGAGCTGCCTTCTCTATATTCCAGTCATATAGTATGATTTATGATCTTCCCATGCAGTGGTGTAAGAAGCCCTGAAGTGGCCCAAGTTCAAGAAGTCAGAAGCCATTTTTTGCAGCACCAGAAAATTTTGTGCAAAGCCCCCTGCTCCCCTGCCACAGCCTCACTCATTGCCACAAACTATTCCCGGTGGGGTGGTGGTGGTACTAGCTCCCTCCCTGGCACTTGTTGCTGTCACTCCTCCTCCTCCTATCGTTGCCACTATTTCCTGGCCAGCTTGCACGGTGGTAGGCAGGCTTTTTCCTCTCTCATGCGAGCATCCCCCACCTGTTACTGCCTCCGCCCGCCTCACCTGTGTGGGTGGATGGGTTATTTTCTCTCTCACAGAAGCAAAAGAGGAAAGAGGCCATGCACCCCCTTACCTCTGTGGAAAGCCAGCTGGGAAATGGTAGCCATTATGCATGCGAACTGATGCCGTGCATGGCTGGCATCCGAGTGCATGCAAGATTGCTGCCATTTCCTAGCCGGCTCGCACAAGGTGGATAAGGAAGTACATGGGCTCTTTCCTCTTCTGTGAGAGAGGAAAGAACCCATCCATGCACTCAGGTAAGGTGGGTGGTAGCAACAGGTGAGGGGCACTTGATGGCCTCTCTTCTCAGTGGGGAGGGAGATGGGGCAGCTCGTGTTCTTTGAATGTCCATCCAATTACAGTTACACCCCTGTTCCCATGGCCAAACTTTATGCAGAGGCTGAAAAAATCCGGATATAATGCGGTGCCTGTGGAATTGGTGCTTCAGCCCTAATCACACAGTAGGCACCAGTGTTCCCTCTATCAGAGATTCCCAGATGTTGTTGACTAATGCAATGGCTTTTGCTTGAGGATTATGGGAATTGTAGTAAACAATATCTGGGAATCCCTGTTAGAGGGAACACTGGTAGGCACTAGTTCACATGACATAAGGCATACATCGCTTACCATTGTGTAAATTATATTAATAATTACTTAGGGGTTTTTTTAATATCAAGTAGAAGAAGAAGCAAAAAAGAACTTGAGAGTATCCCGCAGACACTAAACACTGCCTTTCTAAGGGGAGACAGATCCCTTGTTGGTAAAAGAACTCTGGCAGTGAGATATTACCCAGGAACAGTGTTTCTAGTCCCGTCTGGGATTGTTGTGGTCCAGTTACAGTATCCTGCCTGCTGCAGTGAGCGGGACTTCCCAAGGGGCTCTGGAGCAGGATGGGAGGCTGGACTGAAACAGATCCAGGGAGGCAGTAGCCATTCCTCCATAATGTCTCATTTCCTCACAGCTATGAAAGTGTAATACCTAGGTAAGAATCTGAAAACCCTATCCTCTCCAAAATTCTAGAAACCATCATCATCATCACATTTAATGCTGCAACAGGAGATTCCATAGATCGGAAAGGCTGAATTTCCATTCAACAAGGGAACCACAACAACATAACGGTGGCCCCCATTATTCATGGTTCCAGTATTCGTATTCCGCATATACGCGGTCGGGAAATATAGAATATATGCTCAAGCTTGTTATCCATGGTTCATTCGTCTCACATATCTGCAGTTTTTGGCACATGGATCCATCCATATATGGTATATAAGTAGTAGTAGTAGTAGTAGTTGTTGTTGTTGTATGTGGTCGTGCTCTACTTGCATGTGTTTGTGGGTCGTGAGAGGAGTTTGGAGTAGGATGGAGGAGTGATTTTGTGTGCAGTTTTGGAGTGTTTTGTGTGTAAAAAGATAGATTTCTGAGCATTTGGCAGCTCTGGGTAGCCTTTGGTGTCCTCAGGGAGCCATTGAGAGCCCTTAGGAGCCATTGCTCTAGAGCTTTTGTAGCCTTTTTGTGTCTTTCTGTGGAGCCTTTGAGAGCCTTTCTTCAGGCATCCCTTGTTCAGATTCTTGGAGCCTCTTGCAGCATTGTGCAGTAAAATGCTAATTAAAGTACTGTATCACTTTAATAAATGTAATTTTTATTTTTATGAAATTATTTTTTAATTTAAAAATCCAAATAAAATTTAATTTTAATCTTGGTAATTACTTATTGTACTGTACTGTATAACTGTTCTTATTGTAAATAGCAATTACATTTTAATGATCCATTAAAATTCATCTTTAAGTATGTACTGTACTGTACAGTATCAACAAAAAGTTGATCTCAAGTATTCACTGAAAATTGATTTTAAACACTATACTGTATCCATTGATTTTAAACATCAGTCCTAAATTGATTTTAATTATCAGTTGCAGTACTGTGCCGTCCTGTACATGTATTGTACTCTATCAATTTTGTGTGTTTGAGAGAGTTGTCTGGCACAATTCCTGTGCTGTACCGTACATCATCATTGTACAAATTTTCCCTTCAGCCACAGTCAAAATGAGCAAGTGCACAGCGGAGAGCTCTGCTGAGGGGAGTGGCAAAAGGTCTCACAAAGTGTTACCCTTGAGCAAGAAGGTGGCACTGCTGGACATGTAGGCTCTTAGGGACAGCGCAGCATCCATTGCACACCATTACAACATCAATGAGTCCACTCTCCGCTCCATCAAGAGAAGCCAGTATCCATGCAAGTGTGGTATTCCGGCACTTCTCAGAATCTCAAGGTGATATTCTATCCATGCAATCCCCACATGGAATGGATGGAAAAGGCCCTTAGCCTGTGTATACAGGACCAAGCCCAGAGGAACATGCCACTGAGTAGACCAGTAATCCGTGAAAATGGGTTGTGGCTCTACAGGCGGTTTGCAGCAGAAGGCAGTCAAGCCATGGAAGCATCCGAAAGCGCTGAGTGCAGTTTCCAGGTGAGCAAGGGCTGGTTCAAAAGATTCAAGCACCACTATAGCCTCCACAGTGGCAAGCTGGCAAGGGAAGTAGCATCCGGGGACCACAAGGTGACACAAAGGTTTCCAGCAGAGTTCCAGCAGCTGATTGAGTCCAGAGGGTACAGACCTGAGTAGTTCTTCAGTGTGGATGAGACAGGCCTATTCTGGAAGTGGATGCCATCCTGCTCCTTCATCAGCAAAGAAGAAATAACTGCTCCAGGTTTCAAGGCGGCCAAGTACTGCTTCACTCTGCTGTTATGTGCAGGGGATTACATGGTCAAGCTCATGCTCCTGTACCAAGCACAGAACCCTTTTCTATGACTGGTTAAACAACTGTTTTCTGCATGAAGTGCAACGAAATCTGGCCTCCAAGAACCTGGCCTTCAGAGTCCTCTTGCTGCTTGATAATGCCCCTGGCTATCCTAAGACCCTGCAGTGCACACACCTGGAGATTGCCTTCTTGCTGCCCAACACCACCACCTTGATTCAGCCTCTATTTCGGTCAGCGATTGCTGGAGGAGCTACAGCATTGCAGACTGCATTGAGAACATCGTGGCATTGCTTGCAGAGATCAAGCCCTACACATGGAACACATGTGGAAGGAGTTGTGGCCTAGGGCAATCACCTCTTCATCTACTGCAGCCATTCCCTCTGTAGCTGATGAGGTGCAGCAGACTGCCAACCTTGCGCACACCGTTGATGAAGGCCTGAAAGACATCCAGCCACATGAGGTGGAGGAACTCCTCCAATCCCATCAGGAGGTGCTCAGAAAGGAAGAACTGGAGGAGAGCATCCAGGCAGCTCCTGAGAATGGGCAGGGAGAGAGAAGAAAAAGGAAGAGACACTCCCCAAGCCCGTAACCACAAAGGGGCTCTCTGAGATCCTGCAGCTGGGGCCTGGCTTGGAGGACAAAGTGTTTGAACTTGATCCCCTGATCGAGCGCAGCTTCAAGTTCAAAAGGCAGCTGGAGGGTGCTTTGCAACCCTACAAGGACACATACTGGGATTTACAAAGCATGGGGAAGCAGACGACCATCTCCAGCCACTTTGCAAAGGTAGCTACACCCACCAGCACAGCTGCGGAGTGGCCGTCATCACCAGAAAGTGACACCTCCACTTTCCATGACTTAGAGGAGGAAGAGGATGATGACGACGGCAATCAGTAGGTCTGCCTCTTCTGCTATGTAATCTGTGCTCCAAGCAGAAAACTGGAGATGGAGTGCCGCTAACTCCAGCAGTAGAGTGAAGGAACTCCACTGCTTTCTAAACTTGATTTTTGCTGCTGTAGGCCAGGGACTAGAGAGAGAGAGATGGAGAGCTGCAAACTCGAGAAGTGGGGTGAAGAAATTCCCCTGTATGTGTTTACTTGACCTGAAACCAATTCTGTGTTGTCTTTTTGGCGAACCTACCAACCAGTCAGGCCAGGGGCGTGTGTGTGTGTCTGTGTGTGTCTGTGTCTGTGTGCGTGGGGTGAGGGGGAACTGCCCCGTGTGTTTACTTGAACTGAAACAAATTCTGTACTGCCTCTCTGGCCAACCTACCAACCAGTCAGGGAAGGGGTTTGTGCTGCTAAGTGTTGGACTTGAACTGTGGGGTTGGAAAACTTCCAAGATTATGCACTCCTGGAGCACCTGGACAGTGGGAGAGCTGAGGTGATTGTGCTCCATCTTTGTTTCTGCTTTTTTCCTGGGTTTTTGGTGGGGTTTTTGGCCATATTGTGGGGCACTGGAACCCAACCCCCTAGCTCCCATAGACTCGTCTCATTATTTGTGGTTTCGTTATCCGCAGTTGTAGGTGGGAACAGAACCCCCGTGAATTACGAGGGCCCCCTGTATCTACCAACCTGAGAAGTTCAATTAACCGTTCTTCAAGGAACTGCTTTGTTTTCGTGAGGTCATCTAATTCAGCCAATAACTTCTGCTCGTTGCTATCTTGATCTGTTCTCATCTTGCTGAGTTTCTCACAGTAGTCCTGAATTTGCTCATTTGCTTTGTTGACTTCCTTCTGGGCCCTGTTTAAACACAATTAATGATCTTCAAGTCTTTCTGCTACTAGCCTTACCTCAATTAGCAGTATTAATGTTGTTGTTCTAACACAACAGAGCTATACTTCAAAGCTGTCTCTAGTTCTCATTAATTTTCCAATACAGAAGAAAAAGTTACATAGGAAGCGGTCTTCTACTGAGTCAGATTATTGGTCTATCTAGCTCAGGATTGTCAACACAGACTGTCAAGGGCTTCTCCAAGGTTGCAGGCAGGAGTCTCTTTCAGCCCTATCTTGGAGATGCCAGGGAGGGAACGTGGCGCCTTCTGCATGCAAACATGCAGATGCTCTTCCCAGAGCGGCCCCATCCCCTAAGGGGAACATCTTACAGTGTTCATACATGTAGTTTCCCATCCAAATGCAAACTAGGGCAGACCCTGCTTAGCAAAGGGGTCAATTCATGCTTGCTACCACCAGACCAGCTCTCCTGTTGATATGAGTGTATATTTATAGTTCATATGAGTGTATATTTCTGCCAAACAATGGTCACCAGTATGCTATCACAGTTGTCAACTTGAATTTAAACATAAGGGTTACAGCCAAAAATGCAACCCAATATTCACTGTGATACAGTTTATGTAATTATTATGAAAATTTATATCCTGTCTTCCCATAATAATTGATAGGAAACTTCCTCTAGAAGGCTCTCAACCAATAAAATAAAATAGTTAAACTACTTTAAAATATTTGTGTTAAAATACTCAATTTTCCTGCAGGTTCAAAACCTGCCAGAACAGTTTTGACAATACACAGTTTTGACAATACACTGGAGGTAATAATGTGGGCCTCCCAGGTTTAGAGTTTAAGCAAGCCAACAGAAAAGGCCTTCTCCCTTCAGATTTAAACTAAAACAAAGGGCCAGTTCAGATGATACTTCATCCACTATCTGCTCATTTACAGTAAAGATGGGTGCACACCACAAGAGTGCATGTCCTTCATGGTATTCCTAGTGCACAGGGGCATCTTTCCCTAAATGCACTGGGGGAACAGTTCATCTGAACCACACTTCTATATATTGCACAAATATTACTATTTGGGCCATGTGTTGAGGAGCAGTTCAAACAGCCCCATCATACGATTAGGAAAAGGCACTTCCATATGCTGGGAGCTGGGGAAGAACATTCACACTCATGGAGTGCACACATCTTTATCATGTAGGCTTGGGCCACCAGATGGAGTATCGTCCTAATCAACCCAATGAACTGAAGGAGGGAGGTATACTACACTAAGGACAGAAGCAGTCTTACCATGAGGGAGCAGTTCATTTAGCTAATGTTGTATTCGTCCCCGTCCCCCCCAGTCGTGACTAACTTGTCCTATTAATTTCAATGGGATTCCTGTTGATTAATTTAGTCAGGATGTCAGCCTGTGTGCTTTCTAGATATTTTGATGAACAGCTTGATAGTATTGGTGTACTGATTTACACTCAAAAAGTTCAAAAAACATGTCAACAGGAAAAAAAGTAAGTGAAATCCTAGGCTTTTGTGGTTTAATTTTCCCCATTTTCTCAATAAAAACAGGCATAATCAAAAATTAAATATTATTTTGTATTTGTTCCAAAAACTAATAAAAATATTCCAGTTAAGTATAAAATGACCTTCTAGCTGTTCCTTACATTCAATTGTAGTTAGTCTGTTTAACCATCACAAGATTTAACCAACCAGAAAAATCCTAACCTTGTAAGTTCTTTTTTCAATTGTGCCACTTCCTCCTCTTTTTTTTGCAGGGCTGATTTGCTTTCAGTCACCTGATCCATGGCAAGGTCCAGTTTTGTACAAAGATCTCTTTTCACAGCCTAACAACAACAAAATAAAATTACAAATTAAATAGTAGCAGAGGTACATAAAGGGCTTTTGATCTACTACCTGGAATCTGGAACGGAATGAGATCATAGAGAAAGCTCAGGATTTTTTGAATAAATGCATTTTGCACCATTGAGTCTCAATCTCTCTAATACTTGGGTTTCTGTTATGGATAGAGGGCAAAAAGGGACCAACCAGACCCATGAAAAGTGGTATGGTGTGCGTATAGTGATCACCTGCCCCATCAGAAGGTAATATAACAAGTTCTATACAGCTTGAAAACCGGCTTTATGAGCAACCCTCTAGAGACTACATTTTCAGTAGTGTATCTTCAAGGCTATGAACATATGACTGAATAAGTCCTCCATTGTCCATGTCACAAAAAAGTCAATCTTGCAAAATTCTAACACCAGATTCAAGTTCTGTATAGACATACATAGTTCAAGTAATCTAGTCACCATGGAAGTATATTCATTGTGTTGTATGCAGATGTTCAATTCCCTGTCCAACAATGAGCTCCAGGAAAACCAGTACTATTCGCTTGCATTAGAGGCCCATTGTGTACATCACTGATTGGCTGGTACTTGTAACATCACAAACCCACCTCCCACCTCCAACCTTGGAGTAGATTTGCAGCTCTGTCAAAATAGATGTTTTCTTTTAAAAATACTGAAGCAACAAACATTCAAATGAATTTATGCTCATCTTCCACTTTAAAAATTATTATTAATTATTATTTCTTGTTTACACAGTCAGACAGGTGTTATTGACTGGTTTGTTTTATCCAGACATCGAGTTCTTCCCAAGGACCTGGGATGGCTGAATTTTATTGTCATAGATATCGTCGCAGAATATAGGCTGTTCCCAGTAGAGCTGCTTTTTGTATTATTTATTATTATTATTATTATTTTTAAAGGCAGGCAATCTGAAGGCTGGGGTAGGTTTGCTCTGCAAGAGAAAAAAACTGCAGAGAGTCCTGTTTAAATTGTGTCTGTAGGCACCTGAAGAATAAAGCATGCAAGCTGAGCAAGCAATAAAAAGAGGAAGACGAAATGTGTTCAAATTGTATTGCTGTGTTAAATTTACTTGGAACAAGGCATGGTTCAAACAAAGGCTTTTGAGTGCAAATAAACAGTTTTGGTTACAGATCAAACAACACATTCAACTACGTTTCTAAGATATTATTTTGAAGAGAAGAATCAAATATGATTTGATATAGTAGCCAACATTATGTCACTAGATTGCTTTCTGATAAAACAATAGGTTTGTACAGATATTAATTGTGCAGCAAGGATTAATTACACATGTTACAAAGAACAAGAGCTAGGGTGGTACACAGAGTACTCAACCTGAACTTGCGCAGCAAGGGATTGATTTGTTTTTTGTTTTTTAAAAAAATGCTTTTATTAGTATTACAAGTGGAAACAGAAAGGTTACATCTCTGAGACTCCAACAAGACCAAACAAGTTTACATACAAGGTCTTATCCTTTAAAACAAAACGAAGGAAAAATACAATAGTGTTAGTTGAATCTAAAGGGTCCTAAACTAGGCATCAGACATCTGTAGCAATCAGTAAAGAATCTTGAACCCCACAAGGGGAAATTAGAAAAGAAAAGGTCTGTCCCAGCGTGATTGATCATCCCACTATCAAACTGTCTGAAGAGGAGAGAGCCAACCCAACTATGATATATAAAGTAGATATGATACAATTATTTTGAACACAGGGCAAGACACCTCCAATACTCTGTGATTTGAGCATCACAGATACGAAAAATTATATTAGGTATTATTGATAAGATTCTGTATTCTATAGGGAGGGGAATATAAGTTCCCTTGTTCTAATTTTGTCCTACTTCTGAATTAAGACCTGTATAAGTAATAATAAGAAACAAAATTTATTGAAACTTTCAGTAAGTGGGATAACTGAGTCTTGTAACATATATGTTTAATAAAGTAGGTTTTATCATGTGTTATTCTCCAAAACTCAACAAAAGGACATTTCCTAAACAAATCATGGATCTTCTAGCCCTTTCCGTCCCATCAACATTAAATGAGAGATATAATGTATTAACTTATATGTTAAGCTGGTGGGCTGAGACAGTCTAAAATGATCAAAGGTCATCCATGATTCTAGCCAAACTGAAAATGAATTCAAAGAATTTTAAATTCCTTGTTCTATCCAACTGGATAACCAATTTACAATAGGAACCACAGCAGCAGACTTCACTAGCAAGATGCTGTACAGTTCTCTTCCACATGAGTTTCAATGTTATAAATAACAGGTACAGGAATCTAAATAAAAATTGGTCCTACTAATAAGAGCTCAAAAACAGAGATGTCATTTTAGGTGTACCTCAGATATCTATATTAAATATATCCTAATATACATGATTAAGTACACTTCAGTACCATTTATAATATTGTAATATCAATACAATAAAGGGGAAAGATCTCTCAGGCAAGACATATGTTAGTTCTATATGTCTCTGCGTTTAAATCACACCCTAAATTGCTTCAATCCCTTCATACTGGCTCTCTCCTCCAAAAACCATTCGGCTACCTCCTAAAGAATCCATGGGAGATTCAAACAGCAATACAGAGAAGGCTTGTTAATGTCTGTAGGCTTGACTAAAAACCTAATCGTCAGAGAGAATAGAGTTTAAAACTCTCACAGAACACTCCCCCTAAATTCAGAATTATTGGGCAACTGTGTATGCAAAACGGTTTCAACCAAGATTATCCAATGAAGAGGAAAATAAGAGTTAAAAAAACGCTAGTTCTGGCATACCAAAAGTAATACGTGTGTTATAAATACAAAGCCACATATCCACCAGTCAAGAAATTCACATCCAATCGCAAACTGGAATACAAAAACCATAGTAAAATAATGAACAGAGATCAGCTAAACCTTTAGTAGTCCCACTCCTCTGTAATGAAAACCAAATAAACATACTGGAGAGATAAATGGAGGGAACTAAATTCAGCCTTGACTGATATTTATAACCTACAACTGGGAGCAAAAAAATGTCAGACAATGGCAATACAATATCCCCTCTATACATGTATCTAATCCTTCACAGTTTGCTTCCAATTGTTTGCATTCAGCTAAACTTCTCAGAGTGTTATTATTAAGTATAATAATTATTATTAATAATTATCAGGTATTCATAACAGCCCGTGGGGAGAGAGGAGGGAATAATAAACTGAAACTAACAGAAGAAGCAGAATACCCTTCAGCTGCTTGTCATTCTTATCCCTTTAAAACTATAATGTCCTGTGGTTAGGAAAAACCAATAATCCTGTTCCATATATTTGGATATGTCTGCACTGTTGCGACACTTTGTTTCTAAGAATTGAGTTTGCAAGGATATTCTCAATTCATCCCTAAATTCCCCCTTCTTAATACATTCTCATTATGTCCCTAAAAAAGGAAAGGCAGGAAGATATATGCGACAGTTCCTTAGGTCTATTAAACCATCGGGTCTACAATGCAACTTAATTCCTGATTAGCTTGTTACCCATATTAGACCTTGTTTAGAACTCCCTAAATATTAATGTTTAAAATATAAAGGACAGTTAACACAGGGAACGCCTTGAGGGACCAAGTATTAAGGCTTGGTATTAAGTTACACTCCAGGTTACAGCTACAAATGAAACCCAAAATAATCACATATATTCAGTTTCAATCAAGCTGATACGTGTTAACTCCTTAGGTTAAGACTTTGAGTGCTGAGGCTATTTAAGTATTAAACCCTGTATGAAGTTCCCTAAATAATGTTTGGTAGGAAAAGGAGGGAAAAAAGGAGGAGAAGCAGTACAGAAATACATTGAAGAAAGTGCATTGAACACAGGGAATACACTGACAAGCCAATTAATGAGGTATAGTATATGCTTATACTCAAAGTTAAAACCTATAGATAGATAAATAAAACCTTGAATTAATCACATATCTTGAAAAGTCAAAGAGAAGGAGAGAAGCATCAGAGAAAAAAGTGGGAGTCAACATTTAGAATCTTTGAGGCTTTGAGAATCTACCCGCTCACCCAGCAAAGGGTTAATTTGAGATCTTAGAAACAGTGTCCATAGACAGTTTCTCATACAGGAGAGACCAAACAGTGCCAGGACTGTAACCTTGAAATACTTAAGAAAAAGTTTCTGCGCAAAGAAATCTCTCCAATTGAAATCCTTCCTCACAGACCTCACCGCAGCTGAAAGCCAAGTAGTTCTATTAATACACACACACACAGTAAACAGCTGAAGCAAGTAAACTTTCAAATAAAATTAAAACTTTCAGGTTTGTTCTATTAGAGTCTTCTAAATTTATCTCAAAGTAAAACACGTCTTGACTGTCACTCCCCATACCAATTATCCCTCCAAATCTATAACAAGATCAGCATTCAAACAAATAAACAAACAAAACAAAACAAAAAATAAGGAATGGGGAATATATCTTCATCACTCCAGCTCAGCCAAGTAGGAGGTATGGAATTCTTCAAAGTAAAGTCACAGTCTCAGCAAACTCCTTCTCAACACTTTCGTTTCTCTAGTCAGAGCTTGGGTAGATAGTTAATGATGAAAGGGTGATTATTCCGCCATAAAACACTTTGTCAGCCGTGCAAACAGAAGGAACTGTAAATGGAACTTTTCAGAGCAGTCAAAGTCAAATCCTCCCAGAAAGCAGGTAAACAGAATTTGTCCAAGTAGAGCTTTGTAAGACAGACATGAACAGGTTAGATATGTGGTTCTACAAAAACAGTAAAATGAAAAAACCAAATCAAAAGAGATAAAAAGAGCCATTCTTCTATCCAAGCCTGTCTTCTTCTCCATTCCTCTTCTCCATTGCAAATACTTGTCTGCCGGAAAGTTCGAGGTGGGGGAGGAGGAGGTTCACGAAGAGATGGGGGGGGGACCCATAATAATCTCCAATGAATGCTGTGAGTAATTTAGAGTTCAAGAATAAATAAGAAATAAGTAATTGCTGGGATATCAGACATTTCAAAAAGTTCTTCAAGACAAAACTGAAAGCTGTTAGCATTGGAATACTGAGATCTCCAGCAAAGTAAAAATAGCAAAAAGTAAGCAAGAACTTTCAGTAAAGGAAACAACAACAACAACACCATAAATCTGCCAAACTCACGGCGGTGGACATCTCAGAGATTTATTAGTAAAGATAAAAAGAAAAGAGCAGGTCGTTGGTGATTAGGCGGTGGAAAGCCTCTCTTCATTCAGTCCGATGATTGCAGGAAGGTCTCTCCAGATGTTCATCCAGGGTTTTCCAGACTTTTCAGGGTCTGAAGACCCCCTAGACTCCCACCTCTAGGAGAAGGACCAACCCCTGCACACATAACGACCTTCATCTGGCTGATGGAAGGTGATAAGACCAAACAATTGATGAAAACCCTGACAGGTGGTTTAGTCAGGAATTTTCGTTCCCGACGCCATCTTGCTTTCTCAAGGGATTGATCTGGATGCTCCTGCCACTGGCCTGCAATGAGATGCCTAAGCGTATACGTACCCCTCTCACGTGATTATTCAGCAGGAGGACAGTGTGGCGGGAGAAACAGGGGTGCACATGCACCTCCCCAAATGATTCAACAGGCCAATTTGGCAGTATCATCCGAAGTGGCTCTATGAAGCTTACTGAGTGACCTTGAGTCAGTCACCACCTCTCAGTCCAACTTACCTCACAGAGTTGCTGTGAGGAAAAACGTTACGGAAATCATGTACTTGCCCTTAAGCTTCTTGTGGAAGGGCAAGATAAACATGTAATAAATACAATACACAGTCCAATGAGGCAACTTTGGTTGTGACCGCTGCTCTTCAAGCACATGATTAGATTCTCATCTCAACTTTCTTGTGTCATATAAAGAAAGGGGAATTATACAACATAGGAGAAAAATCCTCCCACACCAGTCTTAAAAAAGGCTGATTAAAATAAAAGTTTCAATTTTAAACTGAAGATTAAAAAAACAACATGGGGGAAGAAGAATACTTGGAATCAGATTATCTTAATGTTGAATGTTTAGGGAAATGTTAGGCACTTCAGAGAGTTAGAAAAATACAGCAGAAGCTCAAACTCTGGTCAAAAGGTGAAGATAGGCTCCATTTTTCTGCTCTTGAAGCAATTTCCAAACACTGCAACTTGTGGCATTTATCAGTGCCTCAGAAATTTAAGCTTACTAGCTTAACCCGCGCAGAGCATCTGCGTGCTAGTACCTGATTGCTCCCCTCACCCCCTTACCTCAGAGATCTCTCCACCCTCATCTGAGCCGCACTCCTGCTCCTCCTCCTCCATCTGGTTGCTTCTATCCCCCTCACCCTTCTTGGTTACTCCTCCATCTGTCGTAAATCTGTTAGCTCGGCTAACTCAACAGGATTTACAACCCCCTTCAGCACTCCCCATGTGAGTCAACAGAAAGTAGCAGTGAAGCTGCATGAAGGAAAACAAAAGGCTCACAAAGAAAATAGTAAATGAATCAAGTCCCCTGAACTGAACTAGATACCCAGCAGCCAATCAGGCTTTCCTGAGTCAGCACTTCTGCTTCCTCTCTTGTGGTCTCCTGCACCTGCATGTCTCCCACTAAGCTTTCCTTTTGAGACGTCTTCTCAAGACAGGTGAAATCCCAGACTCCTCCTGATCAGGATTCATGTCTGGCAGCTGTTCCGATTCCTCAGCTCCAGAGTCTGGTCTCCCTGCCAAATCCTGTTGCTGTGCCTCTGAGGGGAATCCTCCCGTTCCTGCTCTGACTCTTCTGAGTCAGAAGTCTGTGCCGTGACACCATCCCTTTACTCCATCCCCTTCACCCCTCTTGGCCATGGCTGCAGCATTACTGGAACTTATTGGCCAAGCTGCAGCCCCCTATCCCCAGAGACCTCCCCACCCTCGGGGAGCCCTACTCCTCCCCACAGGAGCAGCAGTGGTTGACCAGGCCCTTGCCTTGCTGCCTCCTTCCACCAATGGCCCAAACAGCAACAGTGGTTGACTGGGCCCTTCCTTGCTGCTGCCGCCATAGCCACTCGTTCCCCTCAGGCCGCTGACAGGCTCAGGCCCATCCCTCGCCCTTTTTTCTTTTTTATCTTTTTTCTCTCTCCTCCTCTCTCCTCCAGTTGCTTTTCCCCCTCTGTCTGTCTTCCCTTTCTCTCTCTCTCTTTCTCTCCCCCCGCCTTCCTGAGTTAACGGATCTTGTTCATCTTGTTTCCTCATCTAATTCACACAATGGCAGTCTCTTTCTCCTGAAAGGGCTCTTTCCTCCCGCACAACCCCTCTCTTTGCAGACCCCTGCCCACTATCCTTTTAGACAGAAAGACAGATAGATTCCTCTTCTCTACAATCAAGAACATCTTCCGACCAGTAACAGTTGCATTCAAACTGACCTTAGCCATCACAGGCTCCTCCCCCCTATATGCATATGGAATCCCCACTGCCCAATCACCATGGTGCTTCTGCTCTCACAGGCTCTTCCTCAAGAGCTGCCATACACAGGATTAGCCATAGGTATGCCTTAGACTATTAAATATATAGACTAGGCCCGGTTCAAGACAATCTTAAACCATCACAGATTGTTGAATCATGAATGAGTCACCAAGCCTGTGCTTCCCTGTTCCTTTTTCTTTCTCCTCCTGCCAACACCCGGCTAAATGCAAAGTTTCCTGATTTCTTACACCAGTTTCCCATAAGATCCAAACCACTGGTTTAAGTGGTCCTAAGCAAGGGTATCACAACATGGGAAATGGTGACTTAAGAAACCAGGAAACCTTGCATTTAGCCAGCAAACATGGAGAGAAGGAAAGAGGAGTGGGTAGGATGTGATGACCCTCGGTCCAGAAGCCCCTCGGTGGGGGAGATTTGAGCAGTTCTGAGGATGAGTCAGAGTGGGAAGCCTCAGTTGCATCGGTTCTGCCTCCTCTGCTATGCCTAGAGGCGGCACCCTGACTGTCATCCTCAGAGTCAGGGGACTCATCTGATGACAGCCACCCAGGGCAGAGGCCCCTCAAACTTGTCAAAGCCAGCACCCAAGAAAGAAGCTCTGACAACTTGTCCAGAAGAGTGGGCAGAGCTAGAGACAGGGCTCAGGGAGCAGGACTATTTCAAGGCTCCGTTGAAAACCACTCCTCCCTGAAACAACATCCTCCCATACCTGAGATGATGCCCGGCACTCAGCCTCATCATTGCTACATGTGGAGCTCACCGAATCCTGAACTGCACTGAGAACTAGTCCCTGGTCCCATTTTGTGCTCTAGCTTGATCTCACAGCACCTCTGATCTCACGGGGACCCAGTCAACCTTGGTGGAACAGAATAGGGGAGATGCAGGCAGGCTTCTTGGCTCATTATCCTGAGAGAACCACCAGACAACAAAATGGAATTCCAGGGTATTCCAGTCATATACCCATGTTGATTTTCCTGGGTCATTAATTGGCAACTAAGGCAGGATCTAACACATGCAGCAGAATGAGGTGGCAGGGTAGGCTGCAGATGGCAAACAAGAGACCATTTTCAAACATTCTCCAGGGCCAAAAACAAAACACAAAAACCCAACCTCCCTGCAAGCAGAAAATCAGGGAGAACAGTTCTAGCTCAGCTATCTCCTCCACATACACACTTGGTTGTCACAAAGGTATTTCACGAGGGCGGGGTCAGATTCCAATTTCAGCTCCAGTAGGGAACAGGAAATCTTTAAAGAAGAAAAACAAACTCCACTTGTTCTGTGTAAGATTGGAATGGGGTGGGGCTATGATAACAGATTTTCATCAAAAGGGTTAGCAAAATTCCTGAAGCTAAAACTGAGAACACCTTCTTTAAAAGGAACTCCTGCTGGGGGGCAGGCGTGTAGAGCATTCACAAAATGTGTGAGCATACACCTCTGAGTCCTGGCCATGGGTTTTTTCTCTGCTGGATTCAGGGCCTGCCTTAAGCTTCCCTGTCTGTAATCGTTGGGTGCTTATCAATTGTGGAAGAATGTTGTCAGGCTCAGAGACAGATGGTCAGCTATTTTAGAGAGTCTAACTCTAACACAAGTAGTTGTTGGGGGAGGAGCCAACATGGCAATGGAGTAACAGCTCCATTAGAGAGCTCCTGTTTTGTTTTGTTTTTCCATCCTCTAATGGTCAAACTGCATTGAAAAGATTTTAATCAGCCTAGAGTGAGCTGGATTATTTGGTTATTGGATATCTGACTCCTTGGAATTTTTTTGGTTGTTTGGACTGCTATATTTTTCTTTTCCTCCTGCTATTCCCTCGTTGGACAGTTTACTGAGGCAGATGGACAGAAGACAAGAGATAAGCTAGGAGGAATGGCTCACAGTGGAGCTTGTCTGTACAAAAATCACGGCTGTTGCTTCAAAAGTAGATAATCTTAAAAAGGGATTTGATAAATTTGCAGAAACTCTTGCCACTATAGGGAACGGAGGACGGAATAAATCAAATGAAGTAGGTTGTAACAATCTCATGCCAAATGGACAGAAACCAGGAGGTGCTCAAAATTCCAATTATGAGGAAAGGAGTAGCTGTATGAGCAATTGTTTGAGAGTATTACAGCCAAAACAAGTGGTATTACAAATATCCCAGAACTGGAGGAGTGACGTCTCACAGGCAAGTACCGTAGCTTCTCCTTTCTCTTCACCCATATATGCAGTGGAGATGGACGGGCAGGTCTTATGAATGTATGGAACCACTACCAGATCATCTGTTACAGGTAAGCAACCTGTTTATCTGGATAGTGGTTCCAACATCCATAAGGACTGGGTGAATCACAAGCTGTAGAGTATGGAGGTGGGTGCATGAAGCTACGGTAGGATCCTTTTCAAAACCGCCCATCCAAAGTCAGCTGCAGCCACCAATCTCACGTCCAAGGCGTAATGCTTGATAAATGTCTGGTGTGATGCCCACGTGGCTGCCAAACAGATGTCCTGTAACCTGATGCCCGACAGAAGTGTTGCGGAGGCTGCATATGACCTGGTGGAGTGTGCTCGAATCTTAGAGGGCGGAGTAACCTTCTGCAAATCATAAGCCATCCTTATTAGCTCTACTAGCCAAAACGCCAACCTCTGGCCACCCCCAAGTCACAAATAGATCTTGAAGGATCTCCGTGTGTAGTTCCCACTCGTGTCACTGCAACACTATTTCCCTGTTCAACAAATCTGCCAAGCAGTTTAGGCTGCCCTTGATATGTATTGCTTGCAAGTGGAGACCTCTCGGAATACACCAATTCCATATCTGTAAATGGAGGTTGCACAGTGCCCGTGACACAGTTCCCCCTTGTTTGTTCACATAGGCTATTGCCGTGGTGTTGTCCATCTGTAGCTGGAGTACTGTGTCTTGCAGACTTTCTTGAAAAGTGAGCAAAGCCCTGTATGGAGCTAGCAGTTTGAGGAAGTTGATATGCATGTGAGCCTCCCTTTTATTCCAGAGGCCTTGAGCCCTTCTCTTCCCCATGTGGGCCCCCCAGCCCCGCATGGACGTGTCCGTCGTCAGGGTACAAGATGGTAACGGAGTCTTGAATGGCACCCCCCTCAAGAGATGAGCCTCCTTTGTCCACCAGTGTAACGACAGCAGGACCAGCCATTGTAGTAGAAGTTGTTTGGTCTGCCAGTCTCAGTGTGGATGGAAAAGACGGAGGAACCAAAGCTGCAAACTGCGCATCCTTAGCTTTGCATAAGACACTGTGGTGGTGCATGAGGCCATTAGGCCCAGAAGAACCTGTATTGACTTCGCTTTTTGTTGTGGCGTCATTTGGAATCGTCGCACCAGGGTGCAGATGCAAAGGTACCGCTCTTCTGGTAGATAAGCCATCTGCTGAAGCATATCGAGTCGCACTCCAATGTACTGCAAGCTTCGCACCGGAGTTACATGAAACTTTTTCCAGTTGATCTGGATCCCTAAATCACTCAGCAGAGACTTCACAATCTCTATGTCAGAGAGTAATTGCTCTCTGGTTCTGGCCGTTATGAGCCAATCGTCAAGGAACGGGTAAACCGATAGTCCGAGTACCCGTAGGTGAGCAACAATGACTGCCATGCACTTCGTAAATACTCTTGGTGCCATTACTAGCCCAAAGGGTAGAACATTGTATTGATAGATCTGTGTCCCTAAAGTGAAGCGTAGATACGTCCGATAGTTCTGCTGTATGCCTACATGGAAGTACACATCCTTGAGGTCGAGCGTTGCAATCTGTTGCTCTTCATGGAGCAGGGGAAGGATGCTTTGCAATGTTGTCATGCAGAATTTTTGTACTTTGATGTATTGATTGAGCCAGCATAAGTCCATTATTGGACGAATTCCTCTGTCCTTCTTTGGTATCTAAAAGTATCGGGAATAGAATCCCGTTTGCCCGAGCCCACTGTACTGGTGATATGGCCTCTTTTCGCAGTAATTCCTGCACCTCCTCCCGCAAGACAGGAGTGTCTGGTGTGAACCTCATCCCCTGGAAAGGAGGAATCTCCCTGAACTCTATAGCATAGCCTGTCGAAACTATCCTTAAGACCCACTGGTCTGATGTTATACGGTGCCATGCATGAGCATGACTTGCCAGTTTGATGGTATTTCCGGCAGGCATCAAGGTGATCTTTTTCCTTGCACTTGTGTTGGTGTAGGTTGTCTCGCGGGGAAATGATGCTGAGATGTTGTTGGCTAGTGGGCTCAGTAGCAGATCAAAGCTGCTGCTTTGGTTGTTGGGCCGCCTTTTTGTGGCCTTGTTGACTATTTCTGTTCTGAGGCTGAAACTGCTGTCGATTGTAGCGTTGGTATTGTCGTTTGTAATCCCGTCGCTCAGGCTGTCGATAATAACCCTGTCTCTTCTGTTACAGTTGATACCTTTGATATGACTGGGATCGAGTGGTATTAAACCTCTGGTTTGTGAAGGAGCGTGCTGTTAATTTGGACTTTTTCCACTGCTCCATGGTTGTGTCCGTGTCATCCGAGAATAGACCTTTTCCTCCAAATGGTAAAACTTCAATACGGTCCTTCATATCTTGCTGTAGCTGAGTGGCCCTGAACCAGGCATGATGCCGCAGAACAATTGCGGATGTCAGAGTACGTGACTTGGACTCCACCAAGTGTTTTGCGTTAGCCAGTTGTTGCCTTGTGGTAGTAGTTCTACATAAGAAGATTGCCTCAAACTTCTTCAGAAATCTTTCATGATCCAAAGATGCTCGTTGATCACAAAGAAGTTCCCACAGTGAGTGGGTGTACTTAGCCTGGCAAGCAATATAGTTTGCGATTTTTATTGAGAGGCAAGCGGTGGAATAGGTTCGCCTCCCCAACACATCCAGTTTGTGCCCTTCTTTGTCTGCTGGAGTCGTATGACACTTACCCCCTTCTGAGGTTGTAGCAGAGTCTATCACCAAGGAGTTTGGTGTGGGGTGTCTAATCAAATACTCGTTCTCTTCCTCCTGGACACGGTATAAGACTTCCAACCATTTGGAGGTAGGCATCAATGTCTGGAGCACTTCCCAAGCAGACTTCGCTGCCCATGATATATGAGGCAACATTGGTAGATATACCAGTTGTAACCCCGACGCTTTGTTCATCATATTATACACTGGATCATCTAAATCCAGCATCTTCTGTTTCACATCTAGGCCAAGGATACGGGCCATCTCTGCTATCTGCTGGTGATATCCCTTCATTTCCTCATTTGGAGAAATAGAAGGAATTGCAGCGACATCGTCACTTGGATCAGGCAGTGTGGGTTCCTCCGGGGGTTCAGGCTCCATTGTGTCTGACGAGTAGCCACCCAGATCATCATCATCATCCCCTGAAGAGGAAGGCAGTGGTGAAGCAGGAGGAATGTTGCTGCTGAGCTGCCAAGAGGCATCTACCCTATGAGTGGGAACTAGGTGGTCCAGCAGATTCGCCTGGAGTGAAACAGACCTTCTAGATGACGCCTCCTTCTGAGGGAGTTGTGTAGTTTGTAGAGAAACAGACCTCATCTTCACGGTTGTTTTCATCAGTTCCGATGGCCAATCGCCTTGCAGAGAGATATTCTTTGCAAAGTTATGGGGGCGGCAGTATGCACCGCTGATTCCTTTAATTTCCTTGGGGAATGCGGTTGGTCTCTCTCAGACAGCCACAGTTGGAAGAGAGAATACTCCTCTGGAGAGATGGTGCAGGTATTGTGCCACCCTCCCCGGGGCAGAAGGCCTGTTGTAGGAGTAGAGGGACATGTAAAGGATGGTGTCATTGGGACTGGAATGGTGTCCCTGAATCCCTGAAAGGTGTTAGAGGGCGTAGTCTCTCCCGACTGCAGCATGTGGTAAAGAGTGTCCTCCGCACTGATGTCATGAGTTGGAGGTGAAGCTTCAAAGCCCATTTCGTGGTCCAGTACAGGCTCGAGTTCAGCATCATGAATTATCGCCATCGTATCATACTGTCCCACGTCGGTGTCGAGGTCGGGTTCGAACGCTCCCTCCTCACTATACTTGTCCAGTATATAAAGATCTTAGGCTACTCTCGACGTCAATGTCGTCTTCGAACTCGTAGCTTCTGCTGCAGCCATTGTTGTCCCAGGCATCTTCGGAGCCGACTCCGCTTCCAATGTCGAAGCCTCCATTGTAGCAACTTTAGGTGTCGGAGCTGCCTTCAACGCCGATGGCTTTGTTGATGCTGCATCTTCGATGTCGACGGTTCTACTGATTCATGTCTAAACATTAATGGAGACTGATCTGGTGTAGGAGCAGGTAAAAGCGAGGCTGCCCGGCATCGAGGGCTCCGATAGGTCTGAAGCCCCATAGGGGAAGGCGTGTGTTCGGAGGCAGTCTCGACCTCTTTTGTCTGGTGCTTCTTAAACCTCTTCTCCTGCAGCCCCATCATCAGTGTCATCGAAGTCGAGCCCTTTCGTTTCAAGACCGGTAGGGTCCCCTCCGGTTTCTTAAAGGCTTGGGCTGCAGTAGGAGTCGATACCTTCAAAGTCGAGGTGCTCGGCGTTGTGGCGTTTTTTTCTGACTTTTTCTTCGATGTCGAGTTATGCTTTGCTGCCGAAGCAGTCAACACGGCGCCTTTAGATGACGCTGACTCCGAGACTTTAGACTGCGTCACAGCAGGTCTCGAGTCTGAGGTCCCCCGATGCTTAGGCTGCAATGCCTGCTCCATTAGCGCCACTTTAAGGCGAGCAGCTCTGTTCTTTAGAGTCTGCTTATTGAAGGTAGAACATACAGAACAACTTGAAAGATTACAGTCCTCTCCTAAACAGCACAGGCAAAGTTCATGCCCATCCATGGAAGGGATTTTCCTGCGGCAGTCGTGGCACCTTTTGAAGGTGTTTTTTTCTCTTGGCTTTTCCTTGCCTGAACTCAAAGGAAAGCCACACAAGTCAAATTTATGGGGCCGCAAAGTTTACCAAAGAGTAGCCCGTGTTCGTTCCAAGTCGTTTGCCAGATAAAGCCGTCGTCCGTTTCGAGTCGTTTGCCAGGGAGGTCCGTCGTCCGTTCCGAGTCATTTTCTTTCTTTCTTTCTTTTTTAAAATCAGTTCATCTTAGCCGAGGGTTGTCCAAAAAGGTTAGTAAAAATCTGTGTCAGTCGTAGATATCTATTCAGTAATCTCTCTGAGGAGCAAAAGTTTCCCGAAGATGTGATCGCTTAGGCAGTCAACAAGAAACTGAGGAAAGGGAATGCATAACCGCTGTTTAAGAGTACTGCAGCCACGCGCTGCCGGTCGTTGGGTGTCGTGAGGAGTTAGAGAATTCTATCTGAAGTATGGTCTGCGCAGGCGCAGAACCCAGTCCTTATGGATGTTGGAACCGCTATCCAGATTAGACCTCATCAGCTTCTACAGGCATTATAAAGAAACTGGAGACGCCACAAATGCACAAGCCCTATTGTTAAAAAAATGCTAATATAAACAATTACTTTTAGATTTTAAAAAGGAGAGCAACTAAAGAAAGCTGGCAGCAACTGTCAGAGGTTGTACAGTAAAATCTAGAGAATCTTGCACATTCTGGTATAGCGTGACACAAAGATCAGGCAGAAAATTGGAATGCCATATATCTGCAACTGTATGGGAATCTCACTTCCATTAATTATACATGCAACAAAGTGACTCCATGGACCATATGTCCCTAGAGGCAGAGCCATCCATGTGGACACTATCAAACTGCTCACCAGTATCTATTGGGGAGATGAAGCCATTAATTGGAAAGCTGACAAGGAACAAGGCCCCTGGTCATGATTTTATTCCTATTTATTTATTTATTTCATTTCATTTCATTTCATTTCATTTCCTGCTCTTCCTCCAAGGAGCCCAGAGCTGTGTACTACATACTTAGGTTTCTCCTCACAACAACCCTGTGAAGTAGGTTCGGCTGAGAGAGAAGTGACTGGCCCAGAGTCACCCAGCAAGTCTCATGGCTGAATGGGGATTTGAACTCGAGTCTCCCCAGTCTTAGTCCAGCACTTTAACCACTGCACCATGCTGGCTCTCATATTGACTGGTAGGCACCAGTATTGGCAGCACTCTTCACACATATTGATAAATCCACCCATATCCCGGAAGACTGGAGTATGGCAATTATTGTCCCAATCCATTAAAAAAAGGGCAAAGGAAAGATCCTGCCAACTACCACCCGGTCAGTCTTTTGAATGTGATCAGCAAACTTTATACAAAGCACTTATTTGTGAAGTTCTATGATTGAATAGAAGATAACAATATTCTAGCTGAAGAACAAGCAGGATTTAGGCCAGGAAGATCTACAATAGATCAAGCGATGATTTTGCAACATCTAGCAGAGAAATATGCACATGGTTTTAAGATCCCACTTCATGTGGCTTTTGTAGATCTAAAGTCTGCTTTTGATTCCATCCCTAGAGAGAGGTTATGGAAGTAACTATTGTTAACTAATATTGATAAATGTCTCCTATTGCTGATATATAGGCTGCATAATAACACCAAATTGAGAGTTAGATGTGGCATTCAGAGTCAATTAAATGATTCATTCCCTATAATGTGAGGAGTCAAACAAGGGTGTGTGCTTGTCCCATTACTATTTAATTACTATATCAACTCAGTAGTAACCCATCTTGACAAAAAGAGTTCCAACTGCCTAAATTAGCACATACAGGTGAAACTCGAAAAATTAGAATATCGTGCAAAAGTTCATTAATTTCAGTAATGCAAATTAAAAGGTGAAACTGATATATGAGATAGACGCGTTACATGCAAAGCGAGATAAGTCAAGCCTTAATTTGTTATAATTGTGATGATCATGGCGTACAGCTCATGAGAACCCCAAATCCACAATCCCAGAAAATTAGAATATTGTGAAAAGGTTCAACAGTCTAGGCTCCAGGTGTCCCACTCCAATCAGCTAATCAATCCATAACACCTGCAATGGGTTCCTGAGCCTTTAAATGGTCTCTCAGTCTGGTTCATTGGGAATCACAATCATGGGAAAGACTGCTGACTTGACAGTTGTGCAAAAAACCATCATTGACACCCTCCATAAGGAGGGAAAGCCTCAAAAGGTAATTGCAAAAGAAGTTGGATGTTCCCAAAGTGCTGTATCAAAGCACATTAATAGAAAGTTATGTGGAAGGGGAAAGTGTGGAAGAAAAAGGTGCACAAGCAGCAGGGATGACCGCAGCCTGGAGAGGATTGTCAGGAAAAGGCCATTCAAAAGTGTTGGGGACTTTCACAAGGAGTGGACTGAGGCTGGAGTTAGTGCATCAAGAGCCACCACACACAGACGGATCCTGGACATGGGCTTCAAATGTCGTATTCCTCTTGTCAAGCCGCTCCTGAACAACAAACAATGTCAGAAGCGTCTTACCTGGGCTCAAGAAAAAAAGAACTGGTCTGTTGCTCAGTGGTCCAAAGTCCTCTTTTCTGATGAGAGCAACTTTTGCATCTCATTTGGAAACCAAGGACCCAGAGTCTGGAGGAAGAATGGAGTAGGGATGTGCACGAAAGGCTGTTCGGCACGGCGGGGGTAGGGCTTTAAGGGTGGGGGAGAGTGTACTCAACCCCCCCGCCACATTTGCCCCGCCGGCGCTCTCGGAATTAGAAGCCCCTCGGGACGGCAGCGTTCCTCCCTGCCGTCCGGTTGCCCCCGTCGGCCGGAAGTGGCTGGAAGTCCCATGCGCACGCGTGCGCGCGTGCGCACGGCGGGTGCATGCGTGAAGGGGACTTCCGGCCACTTCCGGCCGACGGGGGCAACGGGACGGCAGGGAGGAACGCTGCCGTCCTGAGGGGCTTCTAATTCCGAGAGCGCCGGCGGGGGAAATGTGGCGGGGGGGGGGTGAGTACACTCTCCCCCGCCCTTAAAGCCCTACCCCCGCCGGCGCCGAATCGCCCCCACCACCCGAAACGTTTCGGGCTCAAGCCTAGAATGGAGAGGCACACAATGCAAGATGCTTGAAGTCCAGTGTGAAGTTTCCACAGTCTGTGTTGATTTGGGGAGCCATGTCATCTGCTGGTGTTGGTCCACTGTGCTTCATTAAGTCCAGGGTCAACGCAGCCGTCTATCAGGAGATTTTGGAGCACTTCATGCTTCCTTCCGCAGACGAGCTGTATGGGGATGCGGATTTCATTTTCCAGCAGGACTTGGCACCTGCCCACACTGCCAAAAGTACCGAAACCTGGTTCAATGACCATGGGATTACTGTGCTTGATTGGCCAGCAAACTCACCTGACCTGAACCCCATAGAGAATCTATAGGGCATTGCCAAGAGAAGGATGAGAGACATGAGACCAAACCATGCAGAAGAGCTGAAGGCCGCTATTGAAGCATCCTGGTCTTCCATAACACCTCAGCAGTGACACAGGCTGACAGCATCCATGCCACGCCGCATTGAGGCAGTAATTGCTTCAAAAGGGTCCCAAACCAAGTACTGAATACATATGCATGCTTATACTTTTCAGAGGTCCGATATTGTTCTATTTACAATCCTTGTTTTATTGGTTTCATGTAATATTCTAATTTTCTGGGATTGTGGATTTGGGGTTCTCATGAGCTGTATGCCATGATCATCACAATTATAACAAATTAAGGCTTGACTTATCTCGCTTTGCATGTAATGCGTCTATCTCATATATCAGTTTCACCTTTTAATTTGCATTACTGAAATTAATGAACTTTTGCACGATATTCTAATTTTTTGAGTTTCACCTGTAGGCATGTCTCACTTCTTTTGTATGCCAATGATATGGTTATTCTTTCACAGTCTGTGGTAGGGCTAAGAAGAGCCCTAAAATCCTTTGCGCAATTCTGTAAGGAGGAAAAGTGGCTGATAAATTATCAAAAGATGAAAATAATGACCTTTGCCAGAAAAGTTAAGGACAATAGTTGGTATATCAATGGCAACAAAATAGACCAGGTACACTGTTTTAACTATCTAGGAATAACCTTCCATTCTTCAGGTTGGAGAGATACACACTTAGATTGTGTTTCACAAGTAGCACAGAGGAGTGCCTCGCCTATTATATCCTACTATCATACCAAAGGAGGGCGATATGTCCCTGCGGTTTTGAAATTATTTGAGGCAAAAGTAGTGGCGCAGCTACTATACGGTGCAGAGTTGGGCCCTTGTTTTAACCTTGCCCGGATAGAGACAGTACAATCTAAGTCTCTAAGCTCAAGTATGCAAGCCCCTAAATGTGTCTCTAATACAGCATTAAGACTGGAATTGGGAGTCACGCGAGTGGAAGCTCAAGTGTGGATTACTACCCTTAACTATTGGCTGAAGGTGGTATTCTCACCAATGGGTCTGGCCCCACTGGTGCTTGAAGGAAGTTTCCAATCACAGCGGAAATCAGTTGTTAAAGAAAAGCTCGCCTTTTATGGCTTTTCCCTTGCTGCAATCCATGGGTTACGAACAAGCAAAAAAGGCTGTAAAGCAAAGAATATTGGATATGGAATGGCAACAGGAGATAAGCAAGGCCCCAAAACAACTTAAATCACAGAGACATGCTTTTAGCACCAAGCCAGCTGATTATTGCCAAGCCCTAATAACTTCCCAATATCGTAGAGCATTTGCACTGGCCCGCTTTGACATATTGCCTTCAGCAGTTTTATATGGTAGATATGGTGGGATTCCTTATTCTGGACGTTACTGTCCATGTAATACACAGGCCATAGAGGATGTGGGTCATATTTTATTATACTGCAATTTTTATAAGGATTCGTGTGAATCATTGATTTTACCCCTGATTAAGGACCTACCAGGCAGAGGAGATAAAGCATATATTTTATTTCTCTTATCAGACCATCAAGCCCACGTTACTCACAACATGGCTCGGTTTTGTGTAATAGCAATGAATATACGATGGCATCTAATGAGTAATCTACTGGAGTAATCTACTATACTACTGTATATTCATAGAGTTATTGTTGCTATATTATTGTATAGACCTGATTTTGTGCTCCCCCCACCCTTCTTGCTTCTGTACTGGTCAAAGACTGTAATAAAGTTTATCTATCACAAGTAGTTGTTGACACAAATGCTCCAGTGAGTTCTTATTTTAATCAGATCAAGGACCAACCTGCATCTCTTTGAATTCTTCTTCTGCAGCATCTGCTTGCCGGTTCTGCTCTTCAACTTGCTGCTTTAATTTTTCACATTCTTCGCTGATGGCCTGACATGATTAAAAAAAGGATCCATCAGCACTGATAAAAATCAATCTATTTTTCAAGGGTCACATAGTTCATTGGCTAAACTAAGAGACCATCCACAAAACATGTCACACACATGGGAGTGCGGAGGTTGAAGTGACAGGAAAATTGTGGTAAAGGAGGGATTTGAATAAAATCATGCGACAAGAGGTCCAAAAAGATCTTTAAAAGTGTGACTTAATTTATGGATAGTCCCTAAGTGATAGTTTTGCTGTTGCCTTAACAAGAGACTGGAATTCAAGATAGTAATAGCAAATGAAAATCAAAACCCCAATATCTAGTGGCCAGTTTGGACAATCTTACCATTTGCGCATAACTGGGGAGCAGTATCATGGCTCCACACTCAGTTCACTGGGAGCACCTGTTCCATCCCTAGGACAATTGTTTATACGCTTGGGGACATCAAATCTGAATAGTATTACATGCATCTAGCCCTCACTCTGCTGGGAATTGGAAAGACAGGGCTCCAAAGCACCTTCAGTATTACATGCAAAACGTCCAACACGTGTAAGTCCAAAGTGCATGGTCAGTTCCCAGATTTTACACAGGTTATTAACTGTGCAGTTCAGCCATTAGATGTTTTACACACAGGCACTATTCAAACAGAATGCTTATGCACATACATCCAGCAGGACAGGTACTCCTGGTGAATAAGAGGTTGAGATCCTGTTCCTGCCCCATACCTAGCGTGTAAGAATATTCAAACCAGCTGAATGGCATTATACTCAGAAAAGCTTTAGGCTCAATATTCCAGGTGGTGAAACAGTTCAACAGGTAACTAAACAAGCTTTTTTCATTATTCTTGAGAGACCCACACCCCTGGCTTATATATGACGACTGATGAATATTCAAATGTATATTAAGGGTGTGCATGAACCAAGGTTTGAACACCAGTTTGGCACTGAGTGGAGTGGGAAGCGGGAGCTTTAAGAAAGGAGAGCAGGTATTTACAAAGGAGAGCAGGTACTTACATACTTACACTTTCCAAAGGAGAGCAGGTACTTACAAAACTTGTACTTACCTGCTCTCTCTGTTGCCCATGCAGCTTCCTGATGGGGCTTTAAGAAAGTACCTACGCACAGTGCCAGCACACAAATACACACAGCAGCAGCACCATGCTGACCATGCAAATAGTGCCCACACATGCACGGATTCCTTGTGCAAGCTGGGGCCATGAGTGGGCACTTGGGGTGAGTGCCGCCCCAGCAGGAAGATGCATGGGGTGGCGGAGAGCAGGGAAGGACCTGCTCTCTTCTTCCTTAAAGCTCCTGCTCCCCTCCCACTCCCCTCCCTGAGGTACGTGCACACTCTTAATGTATATGATACTTTGGGGTGCTAACTTGATGATCAGTGATGTTTTGTCTATGTTTTAATGCCAATGTAGCCCAGCATTTAACATTTAAATGGTCCAGTGCAATGAAGCATGACGAATCTGTGAAGGCAACAGATAACACAAACTCTATTGGAAAGTACTGTGGATTATCAGAAACTGGTAAGTAAGTGTGACCTGCAGACTATCAGTGGCAAAGATCAAATACGTTGTTTATGTGTTCACATAGGAAAATAAGAATTGTCTTGCTAGATCATATCAAAAGTCCATTTAATCTAGAATTCTGACTCCACCTGTCCTGAACCTACTGCCAATCAGTTGCACTGGATGACCGTCTTCTAACACTATGTAGGCATGTGAGATAAATTTCTTTGTTGACTCTATCTCCCCTTCTAATTCCCTCAATGTGCAGAATGCTTCACTCTCTGATTGCCCTCTGGTGGCCCATAAAGCAAACTGGGACAGGTGTGGAAGCAGCATGAGCTCTCTGCCTGGCTAGTTCCCAAAGTGAGTGAAGAAGGGCAAAAGGTATTTGCTTTTCCACAGACACTTCTCATCCTCACTATTGAATTTAACTGTGCCGCAGATTAAATCTTACAGTGCCCAACCAGGCACAAAGGAAATGCTACTGGATGTGCCTTTACTTGCTTGCTCAAAAGCAGTCCTGTAAATTCTCTGACTTGAGTAACTAGATCCAATCTACTTAAATAAGCACGCACACACACAAATGAATTAGTTGTGAAACAAGGTTGTAACTAAATAATGTAACACAGGAAGATTAACCATAAAATTTTGAGTCGAGTATTCTATCAAGGAAGGATCCAATGTTAATTTACCTTAAATTTTGTTTGATAGTTTATAATTTCTGTGCTCAGTTGAAATTTTACTGCAGATAGTTCCTCTTTGCTGGTCTCCTGTAAGCTCTGGGCCTGTCTCTCTGCCAGCTCCAGCTGAGTTTGCAAACTAGGCACAACTGCAGCACAAACTTTAGATTCCTCCAATTTCTCTTGTAGTCCCTGGTTCTCCTGACTGAGCCTTGAGAGATCAAGCTGCAGCTTCTCTTGTTTTTTGGCTGCTGTTTCTTCAGTTGTTCTGAGCTTCTCCATAATTTGAGAGAGCTTGTCTTCTGCTTCTGCCTTTTCAGATGTTAGTGTGCAGATCTGAATGCCAAATTCAGCCATATCAGTGTTCGTTTTGTGGAGAAGGTCCTTGATTTCAACATTTTCCATGTTGAGCGTTTCCAAGTATTGCTTGACCTTGGACAATTCATCTGTGAGGCACAAGAAGTTCTTCTCCAGCTCAGCTTTCTGATGGGCCTCTTTATCCCTCTCATCTTTCAGCATTTCTTCTCGTTCTTTACACTGAAGAAGTTCCTCCACATGGTTTCTGTTGAGCCTTTCGCTTTGCTCTTTCAGATGCTGGGCCAAGTCCTTTTGCTCACTCAGAACAGTCTCTTCAACATCCAGTTTTCCTTGCAGCTTCTCCTTCTCTACAGCTGTCTGCTGAAGCCTGGCTTGAAGGTCCATAATCTTCTCCTGAAGCCTAGATACCTCTGCTTGGCTGACATGCAGCTGTTCCTCAGAAAGAGCCAGCCTTGAAGCCAAATCTCTTGCTTCTCTCTCCTGACATACTGCCTGTTCCAGCTGGGCTTTCTCCACAGCACTTTTCTCAGAAGTAAGGGATTCAATCACTTTTGTCTGATGAAGGCAAGTTTTTTCAACGTTTGCCCTTTCTGCCTCAAGGTCTTCTGCTTTTCTCCTGTACCTCTCAACATGTCCTTGTAGCTGCTTACACTGGGTCTCAAGGCCTTGCAATGCCTCATCTTTCTCTGCAAGCTGCAACTTCAGAGACTCTTCACACTGTTTTGAGGAGGACAAGGTCTTTTCCATCTGAAGGCCATGCTCTTTGGTATTTTGGTGCTGTGTCTGCAAGACATTTAAGGACTCCTGGATAGCTTGTTCTCTTTGTTTGAGTTCTTGGTGATCCGACTGCAGAGCATTCAGCTTTTCTTCCAGAACTTGGTTTTGCCTTGTGGCATTCTGCAGGTTTTCATCCAGCAGTTTGTTTTGTCCCCGGAGTTTCTTTTCTTTTTCATCCACAGACACCACTGCATCATCTATTTGACTTTGGAGCTGTTTCTCAGAGGCTCTCAGCTTGGCCACTTCCGCTTCTAAGGACAACGTAGATGCATATAATGCTCTCAGCTTCTCCTCTAACTTCTGATTGGTTTGCTGCAGCTTTTCAATCTGACATGTCAGCTTCTCGTTTTCTTTACGCTCATTTCTCAGCAAGGAGCTTTGCTGTGTGGCCTCCTCCTTCATGCTTTCTATTGTTTTGCTGAGATGCTCTTTGTCCGAAATAAGTTTCTTCTTTTGCTCTTTTAAGCTCTTGATATTTTGACTTAGTTTTGACAAATTATTTTCCAGCAGCTCAAGTTGCTCCCTCAGGTTTTGTACTTCTTGTTCCTTTGTTGTTTTCCCATAGCTGAACTCTTCCTCAAGTCTCTCCCTCTCTTTCCTTTCCTCCTCAAGTTTTATTTCCAGAGATTTTATGGAATCCAGTGAAGTTTTCAGCTGGATTTGAAGATCAGCCATTTCCTTGCCTTTTGCTGTTAGCTCCTTTTGAAGGGCTGTCTTCTCAGTTGACATTATTTCCAGATTCACTCTCAGTTTTCCAGACTCTTCCTTGGAGTCATCAGCAAGGTTCCTCAGCCTGGATTCAAACTCTTTCTGTGTCTCCTCTTTCAGACGGAGTTGCTCCTCCACAAGTCTAAGCTGAGAAATGTGCCTATTATTGAGCTGCTGAATGTCAGTCTTGTCTTGTTCTGCCTCGTGAAGCTTCTGCAATAGCTCCTCAATCTTCAGGGCAGAATCATACTGAATGGAGGCTTTTTGCCCTTTCTCATTCATGAGAGCACCAACCTTGACAACAAGTTCTTCATTCTTCTGCTCTGCTGACTTTAGTCTGGCAGTAAGCTCACTGATGCAAAGATCCTTCATATCTACGGAAGTCCTGGTGGTTTCCAGCTCTTGGTTCAAGAGAAGTAGCTTTGATTCAGCGTCCTTTTTACTGGACTCCAGTTCCTCGAGCTTTGCAGAGTATACTTTTTGCTTCTCAACAGCATTCAGTTCTAATGTCTGCAAACATTTCTGTAGATCCTGAACAGTGTCCTGAGTGCAGTGGGAGATCTCCCATTGTTTTTCAAGCTCTCCTAGCATTTTCATTAACCTGACATTCTCCTCACCAATATTGCTGCTCTTTTCTCTTTCCACTTGTGCTTGCTGTTTCTCAAGGCTGAAGGCTTCCTGAAGTTCATGGTTTTCCTTTTCCAGATGCTGGATTCGATCCTGCAGTTCCTTTTGCTTCAGCTGTGCCTGGTCAAGATCCACATGCAATTCGTCAAGACTCTCAAGGGGCTCAGAGTTTATAAAGCTATTCCCATCAGGGCTGGAAGGAATGTCTTGGGCCTAAGAAATGGAGAAAAATGGATATGAGTAAGATTAGCTTCAGTTTTTAAAGCAGCTATACGTAGGTTTCAATCATCTTAGGCAATTACAATACTTCCCCCAACTCCACCTTATTTACAGAGCCTGAGGGAATTTCCACAAGTTAGGTAAATGAGACATTCAGTCCAAAGAGCCTCTTGTTTACAAAAGGCTACATTGATATCCAGCAAAAGGGGGAAAGAGACAGTGAGTTCCAGCTAACTGCACAATTGTTGCCATGTCCACCTATTCCACTGCACCTCAGTGCACCCCTAGTCTAAATCGTGGCTGTCTGCAATGATTATATCACTGTTTCTAGTAAGGAGGAAGCCTCTGCCTGAGTGCATTCTGTTGATTCAAGGAAAGGAAAAGAGTCATTCTGGCCAGGTTTCTCTTGAGTGTCCGCAGGTCAGTAGAGGTAAAGTTGTGCCATCGAATCGGTGTCGACTCCTGGCGACCACAGAGCTCTGTGGTTTTCTTTGGAAGAATACAGGAGGGGTTTACCATTGCCATCGCCTGCACAGTATAAGATGATGCCTTTCAGCATCTTCCTATATCACTGCTGCCCGATATAGGTGTTTCCCATAGTCTGGGAAACATACCAGCAGGGATTCAAACCAGCAACCTCTTGCTCCCTTGGCAAGTTACTTCCCCGCTGCATCAGTAGCATGATTCAAAAAGGACTAAGAGATACCGCTCTGATAGTTATTGCCCTGAAGAATGCACAGAGAGTGCCAGAATAATACTACTACTATTTATATACCGCTTTTCAACCAAAGTTCTCAAAGCGTTTTACATAGGATCTAGCTGGGCCAGGTGCAGAGCATCTGCACTTCTAGTTCTCTTCCTGCCGCCTGCCCCCGCCATTTTCTTTCCCCATCAGCTGTCGCCCCCATCGCCATTTTGTTTCCTGCCTCACCTCCGCCAGCGCTTTCCTCTACCCCTGCCGGCAGCTCGCTCATGAATTCTTGCGAGAGCTGCCACACATGGGATTAGCGACGGGTATGCCTTAGAGAAATATATATATATACTAGCTGGGCCAGGCGCAAAGCATCTGCGCCTCTAGTTTTCTCTCCCCGCTGCCTGCCTGCTGCTGGCGCTTAATTTTGGCCAGCCAGTTGGCTGGCCACCCACCCTCCCACCAGCTGCCTCGGCCCACCACCTCCTCCTGCCGCCATTACTGTTTCCTTCCCCATCACTATCTGGGTAGCTGCTCGCGAACTCTCGCAAGAGCTGCCACGCATGGGATTAGCGACGGGTACGTTTAGGAGAATTATATATAAATAGATGGATGGATGGATGGATAGACAGATGAAAATACAAAGCTTTGGAGCACTGAATAGACAAAGCTTTGGAGCACTGAAACTGGAATGCAGTTTCTCCCTCCTAAGGAGTGGACGCTCAGATAAGCCAAGGAACCAAGAACATCCTCCCTCCTATATATGACTTTTAGATTCAATCAAGTGAGTCATGCTGAAAATCACTGTCTCCATTCCCCATCCAGACTTTCCTCCCTGCTCCCAACACACACAAAAACAACACGCTCATCAACTCTGATGTCAGAATTCTAGAAGGTGGAAAGTGCTCCGCTTAGCCACTCAAAAGGACACAAAATCCCCTCTTAGCTTCAGCATTTGTGGTACTCCAGTTCAACATTCATCCAGCCTTCAGTGTTTCTTAGCCTTGCCTGTTAATACCCATTTGGATGTGCCTTGCTGATCCCAAGGATTGAGGTTGCTCACCTCTCGCAAACCTGACCATTCACCCCACTGAAACCCTAGGGAGAGAGCGCATTTTATGGATGAGTCCTAGACAGTGTTCCCTCTAACAGGGATTCCCAGATGTTGTTGACTACAACTCCCAGAATCCCCAGCCAAAGACCATTGCATCTGGGGATGCTGGGAGTTGTAGTCAACATCTGGGGATCCCTGCTAGGGATTTCCAACATCTAGGAACACTGTTAGAGATTCCCAACATCTGAGAACACTGGCCCTAGAGATTCTCAAGCCAAGAATCTCTGAGTGGAGAATCACTGTTTTAAATCGCTATATTTGGGTGGCTCCATTCCTTACAAGCTGAGAACTTAGCTGCCTGGAGATTTCCCTTGCCAGGTGAATCTCTCATCTCATTGCTCCAACCAAAGGCAAAACAGCTAGGCAGGTAGCTATAGACTTCTCCCCGCTCCCTCTTGCTCCCATTTCTTAGTGCCTGCAACTGTATTCCCTGTCCCTCAGCACTAACCTGTAAATGTGTATTGGAGGCTCTTCAGTGCCATTCTCAAGAGCATTAACCCTTTATTACCAGAAACCTTGCCAAGAAGGTTTTCTCCATGGCCAGAGACGTGGTGGCACTCCATCACTCACACTTGGAGGCTGACTTGGTGGAGCAGCTGGTCTTCCTGAAGACCAACCTCCCCCTGCTGGGCTATCCAGAGGGTGAGTGACTCATGGTTACCCCAACCCACAGCAACACCACTGGCAGCTTGCCCCACCTTGGCAAACCACCCAACCAGATGTGTCACAGTCTGCCTGTTCGTGCTGCTGACACATGCAGACATGTATGCACACCACTGCCATGGCCCATGATGAGGTGGACTAGTGCCCTGATCCATGTTTCAGGCTGTCAGCTGGGGCCCAGCACCAATCTGAGGCCATTGTGTTTTCCAGACACAGGCAGGCAGGCAGGCAGGCAGAAGTGTTGCAGGATATACATATGCTGGAGAAGAAGAGAAGAAAGAAGAGTTCTTCTCATGGTAAGAGTGTAGAAGCTTTGTTTCTTGCCAGATAATTGGTCCATCAGTATTGTCTACAGTACACAGAGTCAGACTTCTTCCAGGTTATAGGAGGGATCTGTCCCAGAGCCTTAGATCTGGAGATGCCAGGGAGGGCACCTAGAAACTTCTGCATGTGCACAAGCATGCAGATGCTCTTCCTAGAGCAGCCCCTTTTCCCAGGGGCAATATCTTAGAGTGCTGCTCAATTTTTTTCCTGCTCCTTCCATCCTGTTCAGAGTCTTCAGACAGCTGAGCTGCCCAGACCATGACTGCTCTGTCCTCCTGTCTCCCTGTGGCAGGCAGGATGGAAGGAAGGAAGGTTTGATTTTGTGGTTTTCCCAGCACTGAATGTAATATGCTGTGCTACTGCTGCTATAACTATCTGGTTTTGCTGGATCTCAGATTGACAAAGGCAGAACTTTGAGTTGCGGTTTGGTTTGTTTGTGAGATAGTGTTGTGGTGAGAAATGGACAGTGGCAGCTGTGTGTGTGTGTAATATTTCTTGGTGAATGCTGTAATGAGCTCCATGTCTGGCTTTGAGACTAACTTGTGCTTCTCTCACTGCTCTGGTTGGCTCTGCAATCTGCATTGCAAGGTGTACTCAGTCAAAACATGGCTGAAGCTGCTCTAGTTGAGCTTATGGCTATACTTGCTGCTAAGGGTGCTGCTGTGGAAGCTGTTGTAATACTAGGAAGTAAGAAGTCATAATTGTGTGAGAGAGAGCAACTTCTGCCAATGATGTTACTGCAGTGCAGGCACTGTGGCTGGCCTTGGATTCTGGGTCAATGAATCTTTTTTGGCCATTTTTGGACTGTGTTTGAAATGTGTGAGTGCAGCTTGGATCCTATGGGGGTTTGGGGGAAAGGTTAAACATTTGTTAAAAATCACCTGCTTGCCCAATCCTTTTGTGGGCTGGGTGGTAGGTAGCCCTCATCATGCCCTACCACATAACCCACTTTGGTGTCCCTAGGAACACCTATGGGGAACAATGAGGTGTTTCAAATTTCCCCATTGTTCCCTATGGCCGAAACACTCAAAGCATTTTGAGTTTGTTGCATCGAAACAGCCAGCTTGGCTGCTGTTTTGATGGAAAGTTTCAGCCATTTTGCATTTTGTTTCGAGCAAAATCTGTTTCATGCTCATCCCTACTTTCCCCCTTTTTACTGCCTAATGGCGATGGAGCAAAACAATGATGCTATACGTAAGAGAGCATGTCAAGGTAGCAACTAGATTACTGCTGTGCTGGTAAGGAAGTGTTGCTCATGCACACATTTGTCCATACCTGCAAGTAGCTGCTCACCAGACTACTCATACTTGAGCTGCGACTTGGAGGCTTCCACAGGTAGGACTGAGAGCCAAGTGAAGATAACGTTCTCCTGAAAACAGAAAAGAAAAACAAAAAAATCAGGGGGGAAACAAGCAACTATATTCAAGTGTCTCTTTTCAGCAACTATCCAGTTAGTTCTCTTTTAGGAATAAGATACAGTCAGCATGGCTGACTTCCCACTTTAATTGAGGGATGACTGAAGCCCTCTTCACATGTTATGTTCAATGCACGAACAATCTGTGTATAATGTATGTGCATACAGATCTCTATGTTCATTCTGTTATTAAACATTATGTGAAATACGCATATAGCAGTATACTTCCTATCTGTTTCCTGCATTTCAGAGGGCCTGTACCCAGGTTCACTTGTAAAATGAACACATGTACAGTCATTCACACAAAAATATGTATATGATGACAAGGAGAGAGATAGAGATAGATAGAGAGAGAGATTGATTGTATTGGGTTAAACCACTGAATTTATCCAGAGAAAGAGACCAGTGGTTTTTCTATAAAGAGCCCTGCAGGACTGCATTCATCAAATTAAATGAGTGTTGTCCTGTCCAATAAATAGTTTTACCAGAGAGAATCCCATAATTTCTTACACCACCCTTAGGAAAGGAGCACTTCAAACTCAACTGGTTTGTTTACCTGGCAAATGTGGGCCATGCTGAGTCTAAGTCGTAGCCTCGAGATGCCAGATCAAACTGAACCTCAGTTAGTTCATAGAGGTGACCGACAATATCAGAGCTCATTTTTGGGTTCAGGAAGGGACTTCTTGCATAGTACCAGTCACTAAATAAATAAAAATTGTGATTAGTGAGCAAAAAGCATAATTCTCAATTAGATGCGAGATAACAAAATGACTATTAATTACATTGTGGCTTTCATATATTCCAGAAATGCAAGGTGGCTCTGGAACTGCAATCTTTCTACCATAACCAAACTGGCTGTCTCTAACAGCCTTGCTGGCAGCCATCTGTGGCAAATGAAGTAATTTACTACAAAGAGAATCCTTGCACAAATCTATAGCACACAATCTAGTTGCAAGTAAATCTAATGGAAAAGAATAGAATTGGACTTGGTCTTAACTACATTTGCTAGACTGCTATCACAACCTTTCCTACTGTGTGCGAAACCGGAAAGGTAGCATACAGAGGCTATAAGTTTGTTTAAAGTGGAAATTTAAAAATGGAGTGCACAGGATGGTGCAGGAGGAAGGAGAGAGAACATCACCAAGAACAGCTGTCGCATGTGACACTTGTGCTGCCTTGCTGCTACAATAGAAATATTTGTGGTATTGGTGAAATTCCTTGGAAAGTATCCCCACAACACCACAACCTAGAGAGAAGATGTGCGCATCAACCACTCTTTATTCCTTTATAACCATTTACTTTACAATACTGAACATTTTTCCTCCACCACTAGTCAACAATGTGGAGTGAGGGTAGGGAAACTCACCATGCTAATGGCAATACTATGCAAAGCAACACTAAGTACTATAGAAGGGGCAGTGGGAACTTGACACAGAGCTGCCATTTCTGGTGGCAGCTCCATGTTTCTTACAACATATAGTTCACTCCTACTGACAGACAGGGGTCTTTCCCAGCTCCACTGAGAGATGGAAGGGATTGAACTTGGGAACTGCTACATGCAAAGCATGCCTTCTACTACTGAGCTACAGCCCCTAAGGAGCACTTCCATCTATGGTTATTATAAAAATGCAATTGCAACAAATGCTCTTAAAGTACACTCCTTTTGGCAATTTACTTTTGCATACAGGAAATAGCAGGCCTTTGACTCTTACTGTGAATCACATACCCTCATACTGAAATTTGAAATGGTGTCCCTACTTATGTGGGGGACAGACTAGTAAATGTATTAGGGGTGGAATCCCTAATGGTGGGCTTTGCCCATCAGTTAGAGTAATACATTTTAAATCCTGATTTAGTTAAAAAGGGACCCCAAATTAGGGATATGCACTAATTTGGGGTCCCAAATTAATTTCAGAAATTAATTTGGCAAATTAATTTTGTAAATCATTTCGGCGGGGCCAGGAGTGGTACCTTTAAGCATGAGTAAAGCAAGTCCTTACCTGCTCCTCCACTGCCCCACCGCATTTCCTGGTGTGCCGCTGCACTGCTCAGAAGTCCATGTGCGGCTGCAGTGCTAAATGGCAGCGGGATGCACATGGCCACTGCGCATGCACGGCAGCCATGTGGGTGGTCAGCAACACCATGCTGACCATGCACATGGCTGCTGTGCATTCGTGGAGGCCATGTGTGTCCCGCCACTGCGCTCAGGCTGCTGGGTGCAGTTCCGCAGCAGATGTAATGAAAAACCATGGTTTGTGGCAATCATAGTTAAGGGCACACACCATGGCTTGAACTTCAAGACTTACAACAGGCAAACCATGGTTTTGAACCACTTGTCTGCTTTTCCACCTATCCAAGGCTCAGCTTCAAAGATTCATTTCTGTCTCTACAGTGCAGCAGCCTTTTGAGTCACAGCAATGGTCCTAACTATGGTCTGTAAATTCAGACATAGCAGCAAATCATAGTTAGCACAAACAGTGGTTTGCAAACAAGCTTTGCTATGGTTTCAGATTCTGCTTTGTAGGCCCCAAACAACCACAGTTTGTGTGCAGGCTTAGATTCAAACTTTAAAACAAACCACAGTTTCACATGACATTTGAAATCAGACAGTGTCACTCTTATGTTTTCCAAGCACACAGGAATATAACATCACATCACATAAATGCTAAATGTAATAATATTTACCTTGTTACTTTGGTATTCATAAAACACTGTTGCAAAGTGTCTGCAAGTCTTTGGTGCATTAAGGAGTAACGTATAAACGCCCTTCCCTTACCAAGGGATGTTCTTAGCTGGAACAAGAAAACAATCAAAAATGTATTTTTGTAAACTGTATGAGATGGGATGATAAAGAGTCAGACCAGAGTTGTTATACCAAATTTGTCATACCATTTTTTAGAGCCACAATCACTAGATCATATGTAGGGAGGGGCCCGGACCGGTCCGGAGGCCATTAAAAAAGCCTCCGGACCGGTCCGGACCTGGGTGGTCCAGTTCAGATGGGGGGGGTACCTTTAAGAGCAACGGGAGGGTTTACTTACCCCTCCCGCCGCTTTCCCTCTCTGGTGCCCATAATCCTTAGAGTAATTGGGGCGGCAGGACACCTCCCTGCTGCCCCTTCCCCAACGTTGCTTGAAAAAACTCCCAGGAGTCCTTTGCGCACGTGCGTAATTGGCCACCACAATTACTCTAAGGATTACGGGCACCAGAGTGGGAAAGCGGCGGGAGGGGTAAGTAAACCCTCCTGCCGCTCTTAAAGGTACCCCTCCATCCCAGTGCCGGACCGCAGTTGGCGGTTCCGTGCACACCCCTAATCATATGGTCTTATTAGCAGGTTATGTTACAAACACCTGCATCTTCTGAATGAGCATATCATAATGGCCCTTTATACTACAGCCAGAAGGATTTATCTCTGAGTGCTCACCCAGAATAGCAGTGCACATCAGATGGCTGCTTCTTGACTTAAACTATTTAGTAACAGCACCACTCACTTGGGCACGGCATTTGACCCTAGAGGGTCCAGCCTCAACCACTCTGTCAGGATGATATCACCTCCCCCATTTAAGCGGCCCATTCAAGAACTCACAAAGCAAAGTGGGAAATTATCACTCTCAGGCCTGGGTATAATCTCAAAATATACAATCTCACTCGTCAAGTTAGGGGAGATGAGCAAATAATCTATACTCTGTTATACCATCAGGGACCACATTCCCTCCCACCGCCTCTATTTTTCTGGTGGAAGCATTGAGGAAAATGCTATGTGGGGGGAGAGGCTATCTGCAAAGGATATTACACTCTTGCACTTCTCTGCTCATCATTCTGTTTGCACTTAAGCACTTCTACATTTCTTATAATGTTCATACAGCATTTCCCCTAAATGCTTAAAGCTCTTCAGAAATATCACATGAGTAATTCTTACCAAACACCTTCAGTATATCAGGCAGCAGCAATATAAGAAGATGCTGAAAGGCATCATCCCATTGTGCGTGGGAGGAGGCAATGGTAAACCTCTCCTGTATTCTATCAAAGACAACCACAGGGCTCTGTGGTCGCCCGGAGTCGAAACCGACTCGACGGCACACTTTACCTTTAATCCTTACCAAAACCCTATACAGTAGGTTAGTATAATCTACACATATCTTCATAGCCAAATAAGGTGGCTGAGTGCCTATCAGACTAGAAGCAAAACAGCACCATAAATAAGTCTATATACATGCGGGGTGGGGGGACTACCTAGGTATGCAGAAGTGATTACATTTTAAAAGTAAGATGAAATAAAGTCTGAAAAGGACTGCCCATGCTCAGTGACCTCTGACCCCTCCTCAGAACCCCAGAATGTTGAAGGTGTCTCTTGGAAAAAGAGCATGGGGGGGAGGGAAATGTTTTTGGCTGCCTAGAGCCTTTAACAGCTGATGGTATCCTGAGGCAGACAGAAGAGTTGAGGAGACTGTTGTTCATGAAGGCAGGACTAGAACTAATAAGTTGAAATTACAAGGAGGCAGATTTCCACCAGACATCTGAAAGACTTTCCAACTGTTTGACAGTGGAATGGTCTCCATCAGGCAGTGGTAGGTTCTCCTTCTGTAGGGTTTTCAAACAGAGACTGGATAGCTATCCATCAGAGAAGCTGTTCTGAGCCCCAGGGGATAGGCCTAGAGGACCCCCACAGTCCCTTCCAACTCTTTAACTCTATGATTCGATGAGATGCAACCTTTTTGCCACAGATTCCACTTGTTGCTATTACTAACGTAAAGGTAAAGTTGTGCTGCCGAGTTGATGTTGACTCCTGGCGACCACAGAGCCATGTGGTTTTCTTTGGTAGAATACAGGAGGGCTTTCCCATTGCCATCTCCTGTGCAGTATGAGATGATGCCTTTCAGCGTCTTCCTATATCGCTGCTGCCTGATATAGGTGTTTCCCATAGTCTGGGAAACATACCAGCGGGGATTTGAACCAGCATCCTCTTGCTCCTTAGGCAAGTTACTTCCCTGCTGCACTATTAGGTGGTTTTGCTGCTGCTCAAAGGCCTCACAAGGCAGTTTACAATAATCATCAGAAGCAGTCATACGACACACAATTTAAATATACACACACACACACACACACACACACACACACACACACACACACACTACAAACATAAATTACAACTGTTATAGCCATACTATGGATATGATGGCTGAGAGATGGTGGTTTGCCCCACACCATCTGGCAATTCCACGGCTGAACTCACATTGGAATCAGGAATTTACATACTGAAGCTATTCACACATGCACCGAAAACAAGGCTAAGGAAGCCCAGCCCAGTTTCTGGTGCACATGTGTACTGCCGGGAGCCACATGGCTCCCGGCAGTGGCGCGGCAGCAAGCCCACTTAGGGAGCCCACTGCTTAGCCCAGGTTTTGGGGGTGGGGGGGCCCAAAAAGCAGGCTAAATGCTTGTATGTCGGTGCCACGTGACTCCACGCGGCATCTACACATAAGTAGCCTCCTGACCTGTGTTGGGAGGCTCCCCATAATGCACTGCGCACTCAAGTGGTACATTATGCAAGCTCCAGGAGCCTCCTGGCCCCCAAACCTCCCTGCTCCCAGTAGAAGCTGGCAATTGTCTGGGCGGCCGATCTGGCTGCCCAGCAACATGGACAGGATCATCTGCGGGGTGGTAAGCTTTTCGCGGCTTTCTCTCCTCGTCCCGTCCGAGCCCATTCTTCAATCATGAGAATGGGCTCCTTGTCACTCATGCTCCTATCCAGGATGCTACTCTAGTTCCTGATGTTTACTCTATGGTATCACTATGCTATTCTATCAGATACAGTTATCTCCTGTTTGTACACACAAGATCTAGCTCTGAGCAAGGGAATTAACAAACGGCTCTCTTAACCTGTTTGAAGCATCCTCTTAACTAATCCAATCAAGTGATTAACAGCCACTTGCAGTTAAAGAACCTTTGCAGAGTTGCCTGTCCTGCGGTCATTTGTTTTGTGGCTTAGGTTCAAAAATTGGGGATAGGGAGATCAAACCAACAGGGAGCCAAGCCCACTCTAACTCTTGAATGTACTGGTTTGGGTTTTTGATGCTGCTGTTTTGTACATGCTTCTAACCATTTGAAATGATTCCATACTGTGTTTTAAAATAGTTGTTAAGTCTCCTTGAGGATCCTTTGGAAGCCAAGGTTGGGCTATGAAGTGTCATAAACAGATCAATGAATAAATATGAGATGGGAGGATTTGCCCCCTCTGGCCCACTAATACGTAGTAAAATTATTACAGTCCTTAGACCAGCTTAACATTTAAATATGGCCCACTAATGAGTTTACAAGGTGGAAAAAAACTGTGCTCGAGTGAAAGTGGAAAGTCACCAATAACTATAAAGACAAAAGCAGTAAATTAGGCAGGATACAATTCTGATTGTAAGTTAAAGGGAAGCACAACAGGCATACTATCTAAAGCACTGTTATTCCTTCAAACTGTAGTAGAGCAATACGATCCCCTGGATTAGGGAATCTTCCCTTTCCACATAAGTGCTACTGATGGTCCAGTACAAGTCTCTATGTTTCATTGTAATACATGTAAAAACATATTTTCACATTTCCTCGAGATCCCATGGGTACCCACAGACTTTACCACACTGTAGTAAATATTTTATACTGCACTTGAAGATTCACTGAATTTAAGACTGAGGTGCCAACCGGCCACTGAAGCAGCAGCAAAGGATTTAAGAGCACTGCTGATGGAACAAAAAGGGCAAAGGTGCGGCATGCTGTTAATTTGATCCTGGAAATACACTGCCACTTAGAGAAATTCATGGAAGTTAAATAGAACAAATGACTTTCATCCAATCTCTTTGAATTCAAGAGGAGCTTCATTTGAACTTTCAGAATCAAGACTAGAAATTTCCATCATTCTCAAAACAGTTGACAGATCTCCCAAAGGGGAACATGGGTTGCCTTGATTAGGCCTGAGGGGGGACTAGAGTGTTGACTCATACCCTGTTGTGACTATTATGATTAATATAATAGTATTTATATTTATATATTTATTTTCTAAAGACATTCTCAGTTTACATAGTGTCCTGCTCTGGTTGCCTGCAAGGTGAGGCAAAAGTGAGGCAGGGCCAGTCCTGCAGGACCTTGGAGAGGTGCCAGGGAACAAGTTGACTCAACACCAAACAGAAGCAGAAATGAACCCCTAAGTCAGAGATAGGCAACTTCGGCTCTCCGACTGTTGTTGAACTACAGCTCCCATCCTCTCCAGCTATAATTACAGCTGGAGAAGATGGGCATTGTAGTTCTCCAACAACAGCTGGAGAGCCAAGATTGCCTTCCCCATCCCTAAGTGCTTCTGAGCCAGCCTACCCATTCTGGACCTCCCTGCCTGGGGAGTGAACATTCTGAAAAGGCAGTCTCCGGCAACCTGGCACTCCTCCTCCATTCTATCTTCTCCATAGATGCTCCTGCTGAGCTTGGCATCCAAATATTGGAGTGGGGGTGGGGAGACGATGGTGTGGGAGAGCTCAGCTCTGTAATGGACTCAGGTTCTGTGGGTGCTACCCCAGGGAGCTCAGGCTGTGAAATACTGTAACTTCTTCAGGGGACTCCAGCCCTGTGGCTGTCTCGGGTTTTGGTCTGGTGTCATGATCTGAGGCTGGGGCTAGTGCTAGTCCTGGCTCCTCAGACTCTGGCCTAGTGTCATGATCCAGGAATGGGGCTAGTGCTGGTCTCTGATTCAGAGTTGTGATGTTAACAGAGGCTGTTGCATAAAATGAAATACAGTGAAAATATGGTTCCCTTTCCCAACTGGGCTCACCGTCTCAACAGAGACACCAGTAGCATCCACTGGGGAAAAGCTATGCTGGGAGGAACAGGGACAGTTGCTCTCTCCCCAATAAATATAAGAGCACCACTACTTTGAAATATGCTATCTGTCCAGTTAACAGGAACTATCAAAGTGGCAACCATGCATTTCTGCAAAGTTTTGACTTCCCTAGGATCGATTCTCTACCACACTCCTCCCGCCCTCCACCAACCACTTGGTGACAAGCCAAGTGAGTACTTCAAGAAAAACTGGTGTTTTTTGGTTGTTGTTTTGTATTATTTGTACTTGAAAAGGAGGAACCTGCCCAAACTACATTTTCATAAACTCATGAGTCAGAATGGAAAAAAAATATGACAGAACAGTACAAATGTTGGCATAAGTGGAATTTGTAATGATTATTCATGACAGAGACAATATAAGGGACAAAAACTGGAACACAGTGTACTATCTGATGTTGTATTCTGCAAGATGTCAGCAATAAAGACTGGCTTGAGCATTATTTTCTGTTCCAGCCATCACTCAGTACACACTCACATGGACAACTATATTATGACCAAGATCTAAAGACCTGTGAAACTAGTTCCACAAACTCAAAGGGGCTTTTGGACTTGCTTTTCTTTAACAGCAGTCTCCCTTCCCCCAAACATGGCAAACTGCTTTTTTGACACAGGGGTGAGTTTTAAAATCAATTTGTGATATTGCACGGGAGTCAGCTGTCAAAACTTCCACCGAGCTATTGCAAATGCTTTGTATGAGCGTACATATCTCTTTGGATCCAAGCCTATGCAAATGAGTTGAAAATGAATATGGCCAATAGCATTTCTTATGAATGGTGGCATTTCCTGTCACAGGACTTGCTGCTGGTTCTATCTGCAATTTGCCGGTTCACACATTGTGGTTTTCCACATAAATGCATACCCTAGACAATGTCAAGACTACTCCTGTGGAGAATTTTTAAAATGTAAATTCTAACCTGCATTAATCTAAAGATTAAATTTGATTCATATTTTCCTTTAGAAATGGATCTTGTTAGTGCAAGATCAAACTACTGAGCATATCACATACATACACTGACATAAATATTTTTCTTTTTGTACCCAAAAGCTGCTGTTACAAATGCTTTGATTTATACACAAAATTAGAGCTGTAGTAAGCAGTCTGCAACCTGGGAGCAGAAGCATTGAAGCTTCTTTTGCAAAGGAAGGGACCTTCATGTGAGGGAACTTGGAGAAGGGTTAGGCTGGTGTGGAGGCACAGATGCCTCTTCCTCCTAACCCTTTTCCGCTGCCACCAAGTGGACTTTTTGTATGGCTGGGTCCTGACCTTTATCAAGAATTACAACCCACCCCCCTAAAAAACCCTCGGTAAAATGGAAAGGCAGGCATGGGGTGGAGACAAATCAACAAGCTTCTGATCTTTATATAACAAGAAAGCTTACTTTTAAAAAATCAGTTCAATTAAAACATTACTTTTACAGCAAAAAATGCAAACTCAAAACACTAACAGAGCATATCAGGGGAAATACGACTCGGGAAAAATGCACCCACCACCTTGCTCTACACTGGTCCCCACACAGTCTTCTGTACTTTCTCTCCTCTCTCAGCATCTGGCTTGCTGGTCAGTCTCCTGTCCTGACAGCACAGGTCTGGGGCTCACTCCAGCCTGGCTCTTCTTTTTGTAAATAGCCCTTGTAAATTGTAAATAGCCTTTGTAAATTCAATTTCAACTCTGTTTGCAGACACAGCACTGAATCTCTCAGCCTGTGCTGACAATTCCTCAGCTCTGGTTCACTGACTGCGTCTTCAGAGAAATTCTTTTTCTCTCTCTGCCTACTGACTTTCTCCAGGATTCTTCCTCTCTTGCTTCTCCACCTTGACTGCTGACTTCTGACTGCCTTCTCTTGACTACTCTGGATTCACTGCCTCAACTCTCTCAAAAACTCTATCAATATATACACTTTTCTGGCTCAACAGTTTTTAAACCCATCCACAGCACAAACAAAATTCCCTCCATTTTTCAAAATCTCTTTTTCCCCTCCAAAAATCAACTGTCAGACTTCTAACCTAAACGTGAAACTAGAGTCATCCCTCGCCAACCACAAGGGTTCCATTCCTGGAAAACCTCACGGTTTGTGAATTCGCAGTAGATGAGCCATTGAAATCAATGGCAAACAGGTGGTTTGGGGAACTGCGGTTGTGAAATGACTGAAAGTCCCCCTGACCCCCGGAAATGACCCCCAGAAATCACCCCAAACCCCTGAAAATGACCCCAACCCCGGAAATTCCACCCCCCCCAAACCATTAAAAATTTTTTTGCCATACCGCAGATACTCATGTCGAGGTTAGCAAGGGCAGTCACAATTTCTCAGTTGCGGATACTCAAATACGCGATTGGGAACACTGCAACTGGAGAGGGATGACCCTGCCAGAACTCTTTGCAAGGCAAGTACACATATCAACCCATTACAAAAAGAAGATTTTAGGGATATTAATTTAATTCATAATATAATACAATTTACAAGGGCTATTTACAAAAAGAAGAGGTTTGGGAATATTAATACACTATACAATACAGGAGCTTATTTACAGAAACCCAAGAGGTCTAGGCCTCGTTCCTCCACAGCTGGACATGAGGAGCGGCGGGATGCTCATGGATCCCTCCACTTCCCACCTATCTAACCCCCTTAACAAACCTCGCTTTAAGCCAAGGTCTTTTAGCCAAGGTGAAGGGTGCTCTTGTGTGCAGACCAAGGAGTCACAGAGACTGACACATAGAGCACCCATCTGAGTGGGGAATCCCCAATGCAATGTGTGTGCCACACGTTGCACTGAGGGATACCCAGAAGCCAGAACAACAAGTTCCAGCCCCGGATTCTTCCAAACTGTTCTGTGCTTCATAGAGCTGCATGGAGGAGGGCCGCCCGTGTGGGCGCACAGGAGGTGTGCTGAAGAGGATCTGCTTGGTTGTCTTGGGGGGAAGATAAGATGAAAGCAGCCTCCCCCCCATGCCCTCGCCGCCCATCCGGGGCAATCGTGTGAATCACCCTGGTATATTGTGTTTCTTCATTGTTGTCATCCTCAGTGCTAGACCAGGCTGCCAGAATATAATCGGACCCTGGTTAGTGATCCTGGTTAAATGCTGCTAAATTTCAGGGTAGCCTGGAAATTCTGGGTTATAGCCTGGAAATTCTGGGTTATCTTGACACGCTCCATGGGAGAGCACAGAGCTCACTGATCATTACGATCATGCTCATTGTAAGAACGTGGCCAGTATGGCTACAGTGGCAAACTGACCCACTTCACTTACTTCTGAAATAGACTTGACAAAGCGTATTCCATCATTTGCTCCTTTAACCTTAGCCAGACAGTCACAGAAATAATCCCAGTAGTCTTTCCGGGTCCTCAGCAGAGTGGATTTTTCCTTCTGGTCAAACTTTGGAAAAGAAAAGGGGGAAGTGTAACTTTAAATCAATGACCCACAAAACAGCATTTTATCTCTTCATGAACATTAAGAGAATAGAGTGATGTCTTCCCAATAATTATTGGAATTTCTAAGAAGTCTAGATGGAACTGGATAAACTAACATAAAATATAATAATAAAACGATGGCTTGACTAGATATCACGCTAAACTATTGTTTAATCATGATCAGGGATGTGGGCTAGGACATTTTCCATGGAAATTTTCCAAAATGGAAATATTACCACTCCTATTTTTTTCATGGAAAATTTTACATTAAAAATATTATTTGATTTTATGAAATGATGCAATATAAAGAAAGGAGACGAATACAGTATCAGGCAAATTTGGCAGTTTCAAAGCTGTAATTTGCTTGTTTCAGGTGATTAACCCTAGGAAGTGTATAAGTAGGGGCAGGATGTGTGAGTGCATACACACAGAGTCCTATTGATTTGTAAAAGGTGGAGGAGGGTGTTGAACAAAATCATAATACACATAAAAATCCAAAAATGAAGTTATGCATTCACCTGAATGGTTTTAATGTGCAAAGCTAAAGTTAAAATTTGTATTTCATGTCAGTCTGCAGATGAAGGCAAAACAAAAACTGAGATAGTTTTGGTTTCACAAGCAGTGTCTTATTTCTGCTGGGGAGCTGGGGTGGTTGGAAACAAAGAGGGAGGGGAGGAGAGAGAGAGAGAGAAGTGGAAGGAGAGATGGAAGGAAGAAGAAAGGAAAGAAGGAAGGAAGGAGAAAAGGAAAAGAAGAAAAAAGGAATGTAGGGAGAGAGGAAAGGGAGAAAAAGAAAGAAGGAAGGAAAGCGGGGGAGAAAGAGGGAAAGTGGGGAGGAAATAAAGAGGGTAAGAAAGAAAGTGGAAAAGGGAAAGAACTAATGAAAGAACCAGAGAGAGAGAGAGAGAGAGAGAGAAGGAGGGAGGGAGGCAGAAAGGAAGGGCAAAGGGGAAAGAGAGAGATGCTGGGTTCAGACGTAATGGGGAACAGGGGAGAGAGCAGCCAGAAGTCCTGAAACCTGAATGTCCAAATGCAAGAAACCACAATTTGTACCCTACCTCAACCCAAGGAGCCAGATTGGCCACCCACACGATTACCAGCTCCGTCAGGGAGCTGGTAGGGGCAGTAGGGATCGTGGACCCCGGAAGTCTCTGGATGCCTGCACAAGTGTGGAGGGCATTCTGGGGAGACTCCCGAGGCTGAGAGGCTTGTAGGAGCCTACCAGTTGGGGGTCTCCTCGTGAGTCTCTGTGGCGCGGAGTCGCACCACGACTCACGATCGGTGAAATAGGGTTAGCAGAGTGTTCGCTCCACTAACCGCATTTAAGGGTGGGAGCACTTATAGAGGTTTGCTGCTAGGAGCCACATTGCCTCAGAAAACTGGGCTGGGCTCCCCTAGCCCGGTTTTCGGAGGTCGTGAGAATAGCCTCCTTGACTCATTGCACGAATTGTGGCTCAGAGAGGCAGCCTCCCCATTTCCAGCCAAGTGCAAGTTGTGCCCGGTGGTCACTGGCCCCTCAGGACTCGGCATCTGGAGTGCTGAGTGGCAGGGGGCCACCCCATAGAGTGTGGGGTGCCACTGCTTAGACTTGGCTCCTGAGGTCTGGAAAGGATGGCACCACTGTCTACATTAGTTACTAAATGTAACAAGGCCCATAAATAAAAGTCCACTTCTAACTGCTAATAGCACTTACCTGCAAAAGGTACTCAAGTTTGTAGGAAAATTTGTGCAAGCTGATACAGTCATCTGTTATTGGTTCCCCTGCTTCTGTAAATTCTTTGTTCAATTCTGTCACAGCGTCTTTGGACAAGAAAACAAAACACAATGAGTGGTGTAAACAGAGACAATGTCCACAACTGAACTGATAATCTCTTTTCATCTTCATTAATACTTCATATTTTACACTGGGAACTTATTGATGGGTGGGTACTATAAGAATTCACACAAAGCAAAATGCCAAATGAAAGAATGCTTATGAAGCTATTACAACTTATGATAGTTCTACTCATTTATTTCATCCTACTAGAAATTAGTATTATTATGTCAGAGCTGATTCATACATTATCCCTGGTCTCCCCTGCCCCAATTGTAAGGCTGTGGGCAGAACCTATTGACACTTATGTTGTGATTTCCTAGGAGCCCAGGAAAAGCACAGAACTGGGCACAGAATTCAATTTTTCTATTTCATTCATTCATTTTTTTTAAAAAGGTCAACTTTTTAACCCTCAGGCCTGCAAAGTGATACTTGGGCAATGTCTGCTGGCATCTCAAAAGCCAGAGAGCTGACTGGGACTGCAGTGCCCTGAATAGTGAAAATTGTCTCTCCTAATGAGCAATGAAAACAGACTCAACTATGCAAAATAATAAGCACTGCAAAAATGTCTTCTGTATTCTAAAAGGAGATTTTCCAGAAGAGGAGAATCTCCAAGAGTGAAAAGCCAGATGGGGAGTCACAAAATTTCAGCTGAGTGTGCAATATAGATTTAAAATTTAAGGAACGTTGGGTGACCGATGTATATCCAATACACATTCAACACTTGGGTGCATATAGAGGGTGGTCCATATGCACCGAGGGCTCCAGCCTCCACTGATCACTAGTGTTGCAGCACTGCAGTCAAGGCAATACCTGTGTGATGTAAGTTCACTCATGTGACATTTTGCCTGCTTTTTTAAAAAAGAGGTATGTTCCTGTGATCTGAATTAACACCATAATGCAAAACAGGGAGCAGTGAGAAGCTCCTATGCAAATATTCCCTTAAGCAGTGCTGAAATGGGACACAATTTATACCAGCTGGAGGCACTACAGGCCAGTTGTGGGAAGCAACCACACCACGGCAGCTTTAAATCAAGTGCAGAGCTCATCATGCAGATTTCCTCCAAACTTATCTCCCCCAACCCTTCAAATTACAGATTGGAACATTTCCCCATACATTCGTGCAATTAAAAAGAAAACAGCCAGTCTTCTTGAGCGAGCCACTTCCTACAAATTGGTCACCATGTGCTGAACATAACGTAGCTCCCACATGGGGGCCATAATGTGTGAACATCTGCATTCACTTGAGTAGCACTAGTCAAAGGTGGGGCTTTTATGACACCCATGGTGCCCTCTGGATCCAACACAACAATCCTCTTTCTCCCCTTCCTAGGCAAAGCATGAGGAATACACTGAGGCATAAAGGATGAGTCAATCAACACGCAGACAGAATGTACCCTGTAAATCTCGGATAATCCTCTGCAGCTGACTTTCTCCACTACTTGCTGCCATTGTCACAAAGGCACTGCACCATTCAACTCTTCAGCCAGCTATGGGAAGAGGGCAGAGTTCATGCTGTCAGTGACCATTTGCTTAGCAGAGACCAGTCTTCTTTGCGGCATCAGCAAGTCTAGATTAAAAACAGAGTTTATAAGATTTACTAAATCTGCTACTGTGGTGTCTGTCTTGGATTTTTAAACCATATGCTTAGTTTTTGTAAACCAACATTATAATTTTTAACATATGTGTATTCACTAATGTATGCGATCTAGGACACCCAAGTCCAGAGCATAAAAAGAATCACATTACTCTAAATAGATACATTATTCTCCAAACACTGGGACAAGTACAGGTCAATACAGTGCTGGGGACAGCATAGCAGTCAGTCCTTAAAATGTCACACTTTTCAAAGTATGTTTTAATCCATCTATCCTCCTTGTCACAATTTGTCACTCTTATTCAGACACATCCTTCATTATTTAAGAAACATCTATTTTTATTGTCAAGTAGAGAACATTCTCTGAAAATAAGTCACTTTTGAATTATTTTTATCCTGATTTTTCTGAGAAGATATTTATAACATTTACATATTTACCTCTCAACAAATTAACAATCCTCTTCTTTTTGCATTTTGCAGACTGGTCAATCAGTAGATTAAGCTTTCAAACTCAGGTTCATAAACTCTGGTTAGAAGAAGCAAGAAGTTGTTGGGTTTGGACAACAGGGAAAATTCCAGTTTGTTCTTAACCACAATCAGATACTGTAATCTTCCTACAAGGGGAAGTGTGTGGCCTGGGACTTATTACTGTCTTATTAAACCATGAACCCTTTCTCACAATCAGTGAGAAAGGGCTTCAGATTCAGTGGGGAGGAAGCCTTAAAAAGCTTACCTCCCTGCAGACGATCCATTCCTGTTTGTTGGGTGGGCAGATCACCCACCCAGATGATCACCAGCTGCTGCCGGTAGCTCAGAGGATCGAGGTGCCGGGACATGTTGCCCCGCCCCTGGAACTCTCATAATGCTCTGCGTGAGTGTGTGGTGCATTATAGGAATCCCCCTCCCCTCCCCAAAGCTGGCTGGGAGCCCCACAGTCTGCCAGCCTATCCAGGGCTGGCAGACGAGAAGAAAAATTAGGTTAATAGAGCGCTCCCTCTCTTATACCCATTTAAGCGGGTGGCTCTGGAGCCGGGTTTGCCTCCAATGTGTCACCAGGATCAGGCATGATCCCGGCGGTTCTCATGCACAGTCAAAATTGGGCTTCACTTCGTTAGCCCAATTCTGCCTGCGTGTGAGAACAGCCTCCGTGATCAGACGATTATGGTTCCCAAGTCAACATCTGAAGCAGGCCACTGTATGTTCAAGTCCTTGACATATAGAAAACTATAAATGTAGGTTTACCCTTAGAATAACAGAAAGCTTGACACAGTCTGTATCAGGAGCGTAGCAAGATTGGAATAGGGCTGGAGATGAGATTTTAAAATGGGCCCCTCAATGCTGATTAACAAAGGAGACTTGCAACCATGCAATGTGACCCTATGTATGTTTTCTCATAAATCCTAACAAATTCAGTACAGTTTGCTTCCAGGTAAGTGTGTAGAGAATTGCAGCCTCAGGCAGCAAATCTAACCACATTTAGCGGGAAGTACGTTTCACTGAAACCTAAAGGACTTTGTAAGTTTTTGTCACAAAACAAGCCACTTATAGGATTTTATTTGATGTTTTTTTAAAAATTTAAATTTTTTAAAAAACCAACAATTTGTCCAATCCACTTCAATTTAAATATACACATTCCTCCCACATTTCTCTGCTCAAAACCAAAGCCCTATGCCTAGTCATTCCAGGTGATCTAAAGGCTGGGGCTGAAATGGTTGTTTGTTTGTTTGTTTTTTATGAAGGCAAAGGGAAGATTCTTACATATCAGGGTGGGACTACTTTTTTAAAAAATAGTTTTTTAAAATTAAACAAATATTTTTAAACCAGCAAATTCCTCGATATCTGAATTAAATATTCAGAGTCATTTCAATCTGCTCTACATTCCCCCCACCTTATATTAAAGCTCTATGGCAAGCAATCCCTAAATATCTCAGGGGGGTGGGGATAACCACAAAAAGGAAATCAAATCCTACCTCCATTACTAAGCCTGAGGAGTCAAAAGTTGGGCAGAGCTGTGGTGGGCAAGGGCAGCCAGTGCGGCCACACTGCCTCCCTCCTTCCTTGCTGCCTGCCTGCCGGCACTTGAGTTCAGGCTTCAGGGAGGCCTGCATGGAGGCCTCTCTGGAAGCCCCACCCGCCCGCCAAACAGCTGAGAGGCAGAAACTGAAGGGGCTACAGCAGCATGCAGGCTGCTTCACTCCCCTGGTCAGAGCAGGAGGGCTAGTAGGAAACGGGGGGCAGCAGGCAAGGCAAAAGGGACTGGCTAAGGGGACTTGGGGAGCCCTCCAGGCCCTGCGGGCCTAAAGACATTTGTCTCCCCTTGCCCAATGGAACTTACACTCATCACACATTTGAAAAGGCTGTAGATCAGGTTTCTTCACTAGATATTCAACTATGGCCAAATACTGTTTTTACTCCACGGAAATGTGTTTCAGTTTCATTTTTATTTATTTACGGTCATTGACCAGAATAAACCAGCAATTACAATTGCAAAAGCAAGAAACAGATGTCAACGAATGTACAAATAACACAATAGCAATTAGTGTGATACCAGATCATCATCACAGCAGTCTCATACACAGTCTGGGCTCCCCTTTGAATCAGTCAAGGAGCTACGCACCCTAATGGCTATATAACAAAATAGAAGAGTCATTATCCACAAGTAAAAATTTAACTTTAAAATTGTCAGAATATCTAGGGAATCTGGTCAATAAGGGTAAAATCACACGGTGCCTAAAATCTTGATAAAAACTACAGTACAATAAAAGATGAGCAATGGTTTCGATTTCACCAGAACTGCAGGGGCAAAGCCGAGTCTCCATGGGTAGGTGTTGAAACCTCCCAATAAGCAGAGCTGATGGAAAAGCATTAAAACAGGCTCTTGAGAAGGCCCAGTGAAATTTGGAAAAAGTGATAGATGCCAGGTATGGTGCAGGAGAAAAATCCGACCCGGTCTTTAATTATCTATAGAATGCAGGCAGACAAGCCACCTCATTCTGCAGCTCAGTATCCTCCAATCGCTGACACACTGTGTTTTTTGCTCTCACAAAGCCCATTTCAAGTAAGAAATCTGGGGCTAATCTGAGAAGGAGTTTGCTGACTATCTTTAGACACCAAGGGGGCTGAGGCATAACCGATAAAAAAATTGGGTATGAGCCCTACTGGCTGGAGATGAAGTTTCAGCCAGTAATGAATGATTAACAGCCAAGCCCTGGTTTCTACCTTTAATAAACCAGCCTCTTGGCAAATCACCACATTAGCTGTGCACCTAGGAGCAGATAAAAGGGCTCCTAGGAAGCCTGACTGGATCCTTTCTAGAGTGACAAAATTGGTATAGGGACCTAATTGGGACCATCCCCAAGCTAACTTGGCAAAGAGGCACCTTTTTAATGTGGTGATTCTCTTTATTTAGCAGGGGTAGAGTAACTGGCCCTATCCACCCCAGCACAGTACCTCCAGTGACTGTTGCTGGTGTCTATCTTATGTTTCTTTTTAGATTGTGAGCCCTTTGGGGACAGGGATCCATCTTATTTATATATTATTTCTCTGTGTTTGATAGCAGCAGGGACATAGCCACCGCCCTGAATATGGTGGAACTGCTGTATAGCCGCTGCACTTCTTTATGACCATCAACAGAGCAAGTGAAGTTCTTAACTCTGTTATTAAAACAGACAATTTTAGTTTTGGAGTAGTTGATAACCAACTGCTCCTCCTGGCAATGGAGAGCCAAGGCTACCAGGTCTCTCATAAGGCCAATCATGGTCTGCGAAAGGATCACAGCGTTGTCGGCATACAACAGTATTGGTAACCTTTTGTCAGGTATTTTTGGAGCATGGATGTCTAAACTCTGCAGCCATTCAATTAACGCGTTAATATAAGATGTTAAATAGGTGCCAATATACAGCCCTGCCTCACTCCTTTTGCGGTTGGGACTGAGTTAGATAATTGGCCCTCTAGACTAAATCAGACATGGATAGTGGTATTCTCATGTAGTTTGTAGATTAGTGGTAACAGCTGCTTATTGATTGATGGGTTTGAAAGTTTTGACCATAGAAGGTCTCTAGAGATAGAATCGAAGGCGGCTTTAAAGCCAACAAAGGCTGTGAAAAGAGAGCCTTTGTCGTAACAGACATATTTTTTAATTAAATACTGCAGAATTAGACAATGATCCATGACTGATCTACCATACCTAAAGCCGGCTTTTTCTTCCGCCAAAAGTCCTTCTTGTTCTAACCAGTTGCATAATTTTATACAGAGATGTTTGGCGTATAATTTACTGATTATATTAAGAAGGCTTATTGGCCTATAGTTAGCTGGATCCTCTCTGCTTCCTTTTTTGAAGATGGGAACTATAATGGCGAGACCCCAGTCATATGGAATTTGGGCTGTCTAATCAATATATGTAAATAGAGCGGCCAAAACCGGGGGCCCACCAGTCAACGTTAGATTTTAATAGATCGGGAGGGATGAAATCATTGCCAGGGGCCTTTCCACTCCTTAACTGAAGAATCAGTTGTTTAAGTTTCTTGGGATGTAACGGGGCCATTGGGGAGTGGAGTCAACTGGTAAATCCAGCTAAGTGTGCATACACTGGTCACTGTAAAGAGAAAAGACGTGAGATTTCCAAGATTCAGCTGGAATTGAACTGGCCATGTGCCTGGGGGAGGAGTTAGCACAGACAGAAGTCAGCTTCCAAAAGCCCACAGAATCCTTATTCCTGACAGTTCTAATAAGGGTTGTCCAGTTTTCATGTACTGCAGCTCTTTTCTTGTTTCTTAAGAGAGCCTTTTAAACCCTCTTTCTCTTAATCACTTCTAATTTCATCAGCGTAGATGGGTTGGCTTTAAAACAGGCAAATAGTGAGACAACATCTCTCCTGGCAATCACACACTCCTGATCAAACCACTTCTTTGTGCAACAGTCTTAGATTTAGAGTGGGTAAGACAAGGGGGCTATTCTCACGATCAGCAAAAATCGAGCTAGGAGAGCCTAGCCCGATTTTGGCTGATCGTGTAAACCACCAGGCACGATTTTGGCTGATCGTGTAAACCATCGCAGGCGAGCCCGGTGGCTTACAAGCGGCTAGCCCACTTTTTTAGCCCTCCCCTTAGCCCGGGTTTGCGGAGCAAGTGCTGTGCAAACCCAGGCTTTCCGATCATGAGTAGCTGCGGCACGGCTCCGTGGCATGGCTACTCACGAGGAAACCCCCGGAGGGGAGGCGAAAAGCCGCCTCACAGCTCCGGGGGTCTCCCCAGTCACAGAGCCGGCAATCATGTGGGCTGCCAATCTGGCCACCCAAGGCTCTCTCCCTACTCACCCTGCTAAACCAGGTCTCACTGACTGTGAGACCCGGATCAAGGTCTAGACAAAAGTGGTTTGAGGGTCTGAAGAAGTGCATCGTAAGCACTGAGAATCGAAGAAGAGTTTCCTAGCTCTCCTAAGAGCTTAGAGCGGATCTCATCACCGTGCTCTGATTTGGTCCAGTCAGTAACCACTTGCTTTAGCTGCCAGTTCCACTTAACTTTAAGCAGCCCAGGTTCGACAGTTGAATTCAAATGTGTGTACATGGGGTGTTTAAGGGAATGGTCTTCAAAGTTGCAGAACAAAATGAGAGGGAGACGGTCACTTCCTGGTCTTGGTACAATTTTGAAGTTCATTACCCTCGTGACCAAGTCACATGAGACCATTAGATAATAAATAGTAGAGAGCTTAACCCCAGACCAAAAAGAAAATTGTCCAGGGCAATCCCCAGGGGCAGCTCCATTCAGGATAAATAGATCTAATTTATTAGCCATCTGGGACAAACACAGCCCAGCAATTTAGCTAATAGGGTCTAAGGAAGTGTGAGGAGGGAAACAGAAGTTAGCATCAGAAACAGGGGGCCAAAAGGAGAACTTGTCAAATAATGCGGTATCGTTATGGCCCATCCTTGCATTGCAGTCACCACCACTTATCAGTAAAGCAGTTGGGTAATCAGAAATTAATTGGAGAATATCGCACTACACTTCCTTCCACTGTAATTTGATTTGGGAATGTAGACACTGTGGAGGCAAATACAGGTTAACACAGAGTAACGCAAACTTAAAAGATAGCAATGCTGCCACAACCCATCTGGCATAAAAAGGCAATTTTTGAACTTGGACTTTTAACCATATACAAACAAATAACCCGAGGCCACCCAATGGTCTACCACCCTTAAGACTCTGGGTTGCCATTGTCACAACCGGATGGTAATTGGGTATATCAAATTCAGAAATCATTCAGGTCTCCTGGAGAAATGATTTTTTTTTTTTAAGTAACAGTCCAAACTTTTCAAAGACCACCCGAATACGTTCCAAGAAATCAAGGAAAATTGAGAGTTGGATGATAATAGTCAATCAATAGTGGTGACCTACGCAGTGTTCTCCTTGTTGATGTGGGCTATCGTGGGCTGGTTTTGGAATGAGCAAGGGAGAGAAGTTGAAATTCTTCAACTTCAGCCAGCAAGGGAGAGAAGTTGAAATCCTTCTCGAATATCTTGTTTAGCGGTTGGGTTATCCTGTTTTCCAAAATGCTCTGGCAGTATTTCCATTTGGCCTGTATGGGCTGCTGGATTACTTGTGGATATTGCCAAATCCACATCCAGCAAAGCCAGTGTCTGGATGTGGGCTTGCAGGCAGTCTTGTTGGAACGAGCATGCCTGTAAGATGACTTCCTGGTAGCAAGCCTCCCGAATTTCTTGAGCCACAGATTTGGAATGATCAGAGTCCTGCAGTCTGTGGCCAAAGGATGTACTATATAAAGTGTGGGTTTCTATTTCATAATCTTGGCAGACGCTAAGCAGTTGTTTTGATGAAAGTGGAGGGGCTCGGCGGGGATCCTCATGGGGTGTATCTTCAGATATCGAGGGCTGAGAGGTCAATTTATCCACATTTCGCTGGGAGACAGGAGTGCATCCCAAATCAGATCTCAGTGGGTGCGAAGAAATGGCCACTGGAGCTGGCTCAGATGAAGAGAGATTTTGCAGAGGTTCATCTGTTAATTGTGTTTTATGAGCAGACTTAGAAGCAAGGGGCATATAACTTTGAGCTAGAGTTGATTCAGTAGAGGCCGAGAGTACATCCAGTTGCTTTATTGGTAAATTGCCCTTAACTGGGGAACAGCAAGTTGGAGTCTTAGGGTCATTTGCTGCATCACTAATGCATGGAATGTCAGCTGCTTCACCCATAGTAGACTCACGGAAATGTGTAATTTCATGTATTTTGTCTTATCATAAAATAAGAAAGTACCTCTGGGTTTAAACTGTTCATGTGTATAGAATGGATTGTGCCTAGCTTTCCCAGTGAGTCTTGAACTCACCTCAGTTCCTCTACTCACCTGAACAAACATGCATTCAAACAACTATTCTATTTATAAGCATGCACTGAACAATTAGCAAAGAATTCACTCTTTACTACTTTTCAGCTTGAATGCACACAAAATAGTGGTTAAAATTAATTAAGGAGTAACTAATTTGCAATAGATCTTTACTATACACTGTCAAGGATGCTACAAGGAAGATCTATGCTGGCCAAGGATACAGTCTATGACTTTCACTGAGAAAACACTGAGAAATGGGATTTCATAGATGTATCTACTGGACTTGGAATTAATTTGCCATCAAAAGATAAAAGACTGCTTTGGATGATGCCAGGCGCGGCTCATGAACGCACCTCCGGGGGGGGGGGGCGGCGGGCAGCTTCTTTAAGGTAAATGGAGCAAGTGCTCTGTGCTGCCCAGCAGCCCCTGCGCCAGGGAATCGCCCCCGCCACTCATCTGGCCACTGGCGGGGGCTCACCTCCGCGGGAGCCAGGTGAGTGGCGGAGGCGATTCCCCGGCACGGGGGCTGCTGGACGTCACTGATGCTCTGTTTACCTTAAAGAAGCCCCCCCCCCGGAGGAGAGTTCACGAGCCGTGCCTGGATGATACTTCACCCAGCCACCTCACCGCACATGATGAAGAAATGAAAATACCATAAGTGCACACGTTTCCCTGTATGATGCCATTCCTTAATCACACGGGGGTATGCTCAACCCAAACTGCTCCTCTACTTGCATTCCTAATGCTATTTGTAGCATGTGCAGATGTCAGGTTTGGATGAGCCCCCCCCCTCCCCATGCAATTAAATAAAAGTGTGCTGAGGGGAGATTCAGGCAAATCTTGTTCCTGGCAGGGGTTCAGTTCCTCGCCTACTACTGTGAGTAACAAAAACGTGAGTAATGAGGCATTATGCCTATGGAAAAAGGGGAGCTAGGTTCCAGAATGGGGATTTTTAAAAAACCAACAAAAAAGTGAAAAAACATGAAAAAAATTCAAAAATAATGGAAACTGTCTACTGTACCACGCTCCCAGGTGCTTAGGAGTGGCCCCCCCAAATCTGCAGAAAAACATGGGGAAAATGTTTTGGGTTTTTTTTTTTTTTTAAGAAACAAGCCACAAAATGGCTCCTCCTGGGCTCCTGCAGACAAAATGGTGACTGGAAGTGACCTCCGTGGTTCACTCTAGGAACTGTGGATATGTGGGTTTTAACCCTTTAGTATCTGCAGACACTGAAAACGGATGTCAGACACCCATGAATAAGGAGAACTGCAAATAGCGGTTCTGTGAATAACAAGGTTCTACTGTATATACCCTCACAGTGTGGCCACTTCTTATATATTGGTGAGCCAGTTGGGAGAAATATCGTCTGAACGGGGACAATGCTCATTGGCTTGTTAATTCATTCACCTTTAAGAAGATTTAAGAAGCTACATCCTAAGCATTAAAAATGGGGAATGAAGAAATGACTGAGATGTTAAAAACCGGTCAGAGGACAAACATTAAGGAGGCCACATGTCAGACTCAGGACTGCTTAAAATGGTTAGCAAAAAGTCGTGGGCGGTTAAACCAGCTTAAGCTGAGAAACAGATGGGCAGTAAGCAGTCCACACTCTTACAGCAATGGAAAAAGGCTCCCACAAAAGAAAAATATCCCAAACAATACTATGTGGTTGTTTAGAATCTTTAGGAGCTAAGCCATATATGACCATGGAAAGCATGTTACTTGCAATAAAGCAATATTCTGAAAGGAATTGACTTCTGGCTGTTTCTAAATATATCAGTAGCAAAGGGGTTGGGGTTAAAAGGAACTTTCAAAAATGGTCCACAAAACAGTAGCAGTAGTAGTAGTTCTAGTAGTAGTGGTGGTGGTGTTGCCATATCACCATGATTCTTATTTTGTTCTGTACTTTATTTCAAGTCCCAACAAACACACAGAAGTTAAAGTCAACAGAGAACATATTTATAGCTATATCTCTTTCACAATCCAGACAGAGGAAGCAATCTTATTCTCAGCTAAAAGTCACATGAACGGGAATGACATGCACAGAAATCTGACTGAATTATCCCTGCACTATAAACCCCTCCGGTATTCTACCAAAGAAAAACCACAGGGCTCTGTGGTTGCCAGGAGTCGACATCGACTCGATGGCACACTTTACCTTATCATTATACAACTAAGTAGTAGCTGTGTCAGTGCAAGACATTTACACTGCACAGCAATACCTGTCCATTTGTGTAGTAAAGTCAAAAATGGGCAGAAAAGGAGAAGGGGACATGGTGAGGGGTGGGCAGAGCATGACCAGGTGAGTGGTCACCTCCCAGGCGCAATTCACCTCATCCTATTCATCTCCTAGGCTCAAGACATTACTCGCACTGATGTAGTGCTGCACAAAGACACAGCATATAAGTAATGCTACAACAATACCCAATGCATAGTGGTATATATCCACTTTGCCTAAGTAGGCATGTTCAACTATAGGATGGATAATCACAAGTCCTATTGGTAATCATGGCATAGCATCAGAATAACCAGAAGAGGAACATACCACTCACAGAGTTCAATAAAAGCCTTAATGGATTTAGCTGTCTCCCCTTTACTATGATTGCTTGAATTCAAAGAATTCCAACCCATTCCGCATGGAATGAACCTTTGATGTGTTCACAATGGATCATATGAAAGATCCATTGTGCTGGCTCAGTGCCTAGAGGCTGTCAGGACCTGGATGGACCAAAACAAGCTCAGGCTTAATCCCACCAAGACCAAGTTGCTCTTGTTCAGATTGTGATCTGGCCAATTACTGTATGAGAGTTCAACTCTTGACATGGTTGCACTTCCCTTGAGAGAGGCGGTTCGTGATATGCGGGTCCTTCTGGACTCACGGCTCCTGCTTGAACAGCAGGTGGAGGCTGTGGCCAGGGGTGCCTTCGCCCAGCTTCGGCTGGTTCTCTAGTTACAGCCTTTTCTTGACCGGCAGGCCCTGGCAACAGTAACTCATGCCTTTGTTACCTCTCATTTGGATTACTGTACCACAGTCTACCTAGGGTTGCCTTTCAAAACAATTAGGAAACTTCAACTAGTCCAGAATGCAGTGGCCCGCCTCCTCATGAGTGGCTGTAGATTTGATAGTGTCACACTTCTTTTATAGTCGCTGTACTGGTTCCCTGTTCGCTTTTGGGTCCAATTCAAAGTGTTGGTTCTCACCTACAAAACCCTTATGGGCTTAGACCCTGTATATCTCTGGGATTGCCTTTCTCAGCCGGTTGTATCCCGTCCTGTGAGTTCTTCTCAGCTGGCCCTCCTTAGTGTCCCAGGCCCTGATGTAGTGTATGGTGCCTAGACCCATAGGAAGACCTTCTCTGTGGCCGCCTCTCTTTTTTGGAACACTCTTCCCCCCCAGATTTGTTCAGCCTCCTCCTTAGTTGCTTTTAAGGCCCTTCTTAAGACCAACCTGTTTCATCAGGCGTTTGACCTTTAATTTTAAAAAAAATTGTTATTGGTATTGTTGATCACCACCTAGAGTCTTTGGAGGAGGTGGTATATAAGAAACTTCAAATAAATAGAGAGAGAGAGAGTATTTGAAATGGAAAGTTCTGCAATGGGTTCTCTAGCTCAGTGATCCAACGGGGTGGAACACCAGTACAGTGGAGTGGTGGCAAATCTATGGTGGTGGGGGCTCACCATCTGCAGACCAAGGAGACCTGGGTAGGTTTGCAGTAGCCACAAACATGGACAGCAGCATCAGCAGCCAGGAGAATGATAATCAGTGTGCTGCTACTGCCCTGATGGGAGAAGCAGAAAGCAGAGACTAAAAGACTCTGGGGCTATTCTGATGATCAGCAAAAATCGGGCTAGCGGAGGCTAGCCTGATTTTTGCTGATCGTCAGAACCACCCGGCTCGGCTGCGAGCCCGGTGGTTCTAGAGCGGGTAACCCGCTCTGGAACCCCTGTTAAAAAGTAGGTTTGCGGAGTGAGTGCACCGCAAACCTGCTTTTTACAATCGTGAGTAGCCGCGGTGCACCTTTGCACCACGCCTACTCATGAGTAGACCCCTGGCCGGAGGCGAAAAGCCGCCTCCCGGCTCCGGAGGTCTCCCCGCCTCTCTGTATTGGCAATCAGGGAGCAAATGCGCAATCAGGGAGCGAACCAGGACAACTACAGCTAACTGAATAGTTACATCTACAAGTGTGTATTTTAAACTATGTGGAACAAATTCAGACTGGTTTTGGGATGAAATAGAGGAAGAAACAGCAGTCATCACTGGCAGGATTTGAATTCTGGTTTCTTCATGTGATGTTCTTGGCCTCCAAGGTGCTGTATCAGAGAGTTTAATTTTACTTTATTATACAGGTTTTTCTTTAGTGAAAATGCACTTCCTTTGCAATGGCAGACCCAGCATGGAAACTTCCACTGAGAGAGATACCAGAAGGGGGGTAGTAAATCTACACCAGGGTTGCACAATTTCAACCCTCCAGCTGTTGTTGGACTGCATCATCCCCAACCAGAGTGGCCAACAGTCAGGGATGATGGGGTCTGTAGTCCAACAAGAGCTGAAAGGCCAAAGTTGTGCGTAAACAAAGAAACACAGGAGGCTCTCCAGAAAGAGAGGTGTGGATTCTAATAGCAGATTCCAATTCCACACAAGGTTACACATGTGTTAGCTGGATAGCTGCAAGGAGTCTAGTTGTGGGAGGCAGGAGAAAATACAAATTAATTTCATGTTTACCTTAACCTGGTGTCCAGGCTCTGTTAACCTCACATGGTATCAGAGTGGAAACTCCAAAACACATTCCTGAGTTTTTCTAGGAATGAAGAGAAACATCCAGGTGACACTGAGGCTGGCCAAGTTTCACATCCTGAACATGACTGAAGAGAAACCTTATGTAGCTAAGGTATAAAGGGGGTCTACTTCATTAAACAGCAAAGGAAGTATGCAAGATGCAGGGACAAATGTAACTTCTATCAAATCTCTGCTTTCTTCTTTGGCGACGAAACACAGTTTTTGCATTTGTTTTGTAATCTTATTTATAATGTAGTAGATTTGTACTGAATTAGAATTATGTACTTAATGAACTTTTATCTTTTTAAAAGAAAAATACAACTTGTGTGATTTTTAATTTGGCTACTAGTCTCCGCTAAATACATCATATCTGTATGACCCAACCCTATAACTAAAGGGAAGGAGAAGGAAACCTTTTTGTTTTGTGCGTGTTTGGACCCAGTGGACTCCCAAGAGTGGAGCTTTTGCCCACAACCAAATGGGGAGGTTTTCCCAGGGGAGGAATCCTAAGTGGGTAAGGCAGACCCCAGAGTCTCAAGAGGTCTTTTAAAGACACAGGACATTTAATTGACAATACCCGTTTTCCATTGCTGGTGGCAAAGATCCCACCCTTTTGTTCATTAGTGAGGGATTAGAAGAGTTAAGAAAATTCTGTTTGGTGAAGTCTATTAACTTGGGACTTCAGGCTGTCTGACATCTCCCTCAAAATTGGCTTTGTGCAACCCACTTTACCACTCCCATCAGTATCAGCTGTGAGTGGTACTACTGACCTCAAACAAAAGAAACAGCACCATCTGCCAAAAGCAACATCTAAACACATCTCTCTCCCATGCACCCAACTCTGAAAGCAGCACTCCTGAGCTACTTAGAGCCAGGAGAGACAAAGGCACATAGATGGAAGCTGCTGCTCCCTGTGCCTGAAACCCTCACTGGCCATGGTATAGGTCGAGAGGAATGAGAGAGGTTTTGCCAACCATGCCAGTGTCTCATTGCTGCATTTGCAATACGCTTGGAGAGTTGTTCATGGACAAAGCAGAGATGCTATCCAGTATCTATACACTGTGTGGATAGTTCCCGCCCGCCCCGTCCCCCATTCTTTCTGACTTCATTATTTTGTGAACATAGTTACTGTATTGTCAAGTTGTTGCTGCTGCAGGAGGAGAAGATACTGACTGCCTTGCCCCTCTGCAACCAGTGGCACAGCAGCCGCCATTTTGATACAGGATCAGGCTCTGAGTGAAATGGCCAGTTAAGAAACAATGAGGTTGTTCTCACGACCAGCTCTACCTGGGTAGAGAATCATCATGATTGCGCCTGATTGATGATCATGAGAATCATTCTGGCACCCCTCTGCTAGGTAGCCCGAGTTTGATACCTGGGCTAAAAGTGAGATAGGGGGACTCATGCGTGCCATCTGCCTCACTACCCGGTCATGTGGGTGCTCAGGCTGCTGGCAGCCATCGAGATCATAGAGCTGGAGGGAAGGAGTGACCTAGCAGCAGGAGGTTCCCCAATGTACCACACTGCTCGCGTGGTGCATTGTGGGATTCCTGGTGGCTGGGCATCTTTCATGGCTCTGGGATACCACACTAGATCACCACACTGCTGATCAAGTGGGCATGAGGTGTGGTGAAGCCCAGGAGCAGCAGGAGTCATGTGGGGGAAGGTAGGTAGGCTCCTGACCACCCTCCAGCCCCAGCAGTCGTGTGAACATCCTTAGTGTGTTGTTCATGTACATGAGTGAAAGTATTTACTGGCAATATCTTTCTTCCTCCTATGATAGATCCTGTATAGATACAAATGTATAATAAATATATGCAGAAATGGATCTTGAAGAGGAGTCAGTGGCTGACTCCAGACTAAGTTCCTCGATACTACTCCTCAGTACCAAGTGGTAATAACGGAAGTAAAGTTGTACCATCGAGTTGGTGTTGACTCCTGGTGACCACAGAGCCTTGTGGTTTTCTTTGGTAGAATACAGGAGGGGTTTACCATTGCCATCTCCCGTGCAGTATGAGATGACGCCTTTTAGCTTCTCCTATATCACTGCTGCCCGATACAGGTGTTTCCCATAGTCTGGGAAACATACCAGTGGGGATTCGAACCAGTAACCTCTTGCTCCCTAGGCAAGTGACTTCCCCTCTGTGCCATTAGGTGGCTGTAGTAATAACTACTCAGGAGTTATTGTAAAGGAATACTAAATTTTAATAGGACTTCAGCTAGTAAATGTAGTCTGCCCACTGGCTGACATCTTGACTAATGGTGTCACTTTGAGGGGCTGCAGGTCCACGATGGGAGCCCTCAAGCAACCCCCCCATGCCCCCCTGTTCAAGCCATTAGAGTTCCGAGTACTCCCTGCCCTCCAGAAGGGCTCCACAACATTCAAAAAACAATGCTGACCCTCAGCGATGTGTTTCCACTCTTGCAGAGCCCTTCTAGAGCACAGGGAGTGCTTGGAATGCAAATGACTTGCGCAACAGTGCACACACAGGGAGAATTGCGCGAGAGCTCCCGTTAGTCTGACTTTGCTAGTCAGGACGTCAGCTACTGTGATTAACTGGGTAGCAAGTAGAACTAAGGAGAACAAGTAGAACTAAGAAGCCTGGTGTAACAGGCCCCAATGCCCAGCAATTCAGAAAATCTAATAAAATAAGATCAACAGAATGCACGGGCAAAAGTAACGTTAGGCTACACCAAGTTAAACTGTGCCACAGACACACTGTGCTATTTGTCTGTATCAGTTTCCCAACTCTAACAGTGAGAATAAAAAAGCAACCTACATAACTGCCAACCTGTCCCCACTGAATGGGAAAATAGGTTGGCAGGTATGAATCTACACCCTATAGCAGGGTTCTTCCTTGCAAGGCCAGTGAGCCAGCAGCAACTCCCATCAGCCCTACATGCAACTCCCTAATTGTTTTTTGGGCCTGTTTGAAGCTTCGGCCAATGCTGAATACTCCATGCAGGCCCGGCCCCACCCCCCAGCATCACATGGAGGTGACCATTCCGATCACACAGTGCAACATTTTGTCCAGCATTGGTACAGCTCCTTTAAGGGAAATGGAACTCTCTTGAACCCGCCCACCAACCATCTTGAAAGGAGTGCACAGAGCATCGAGAAGCAGAATCCTTAGTGCTCAGTGTGTGCTTTCCCAGATGTTGTTGGGGCTCAAAGTAACTGTTTCACTTAAAGCCCCCAGCACTACCACATCACCACAAGGGCCCTACTGTGTTAAGAGCGACACTGGGAAATGGCCCTCATGTTAACTGTTTTTTGTCAAAGTGGCCCCCACTTCAAAATCAGTGAAGATCACTGCCTTACAAAACTGTTGTAAAGCCAAATACTGTCACACATTTTGCAAAAGGTAAATATTTCAAATAAACAATAAGTAGCAATAAAGATCACCGATAAAAACACAGCCTATGAACATCATGATGCCTAACATGCAGTTAGTTTCTAAACAAAGAAGAGGAACCTGCCCACAGATAATTTCACATCACAATATTTCAACCACAAAATAAAATTAGCCAATCAGCACTTGAAATGGAATGCGCTATGGAACCTTTGATATCCTGTTTGGCAGAGTTATGATTTAATCTTAATCTGATTAACATTCTTCAGATTAAGATCTAATTTTTATTTCCCCAGAAAAAGAGCTATATTAAGCTCATTACCACTTTCCCTCCCTTTACTTCTTTCCAAAGTAAAGACAGAAATTCAGATGCAAATGTGACCCATTATACCAATAAGAGTTTGCCATGGTTTGCCACTGTTCAATTATACCTTTAAGTTCTTTCTTGTCTGGAGGTGGAAGCAAATATAGCAGCCTGTATAGCAACTAGTATCCTTTGTGCCATTTTAAACAATTTTTGTCTACAATTAAATTCACAACTTGATGCTGTCATTTCATTGAACATCTTCACCTTGCACAGAAGATATGTGTGAGACTGTCACCTCATTCATATTTATTTATTTATTTATTTATTTATTTGTTAAAAGATTTAATATTCCGCCCAGCAGTGTTCTATCGCCCCCCCCCATCTGTGTGCGGAATGAGTTTTGTTCTGGGCGGCAGTATCAAGGCAGTGTGCGCGCACAAGCATTCAGAGTGGGGCCTTCCTGATTCAACCTGAATGGGATCTAAAATTAACTGAGCGGACATCAGAAAATGTGTGAGTGCACGCACATGCACACTCCTTAGAGGGAACAGTGCCGCCCAATCCACAGACTCAGGGCAGTGTACAAAGCAAGAACAGCATCTGAGGGTTTTTGTTTTTTGTTTTTAAAGATTTTAAAGGGCGGAAAAGAAATGTCTTCAATGTATATTATTAATTCTCCTGGGTGTGCCTTAGAATATGCGTTCCGGCGCCCAGCTGATTGGCTGGGTGGCGAAAACACCTGATTGGCCGAGGCGCACCCAGGAGGCAAATGGTGGGCCTGGGCCCGGCCACGGAAACAAGCGGCGGCGGTGGGCCTGGCCAGGTGGCGGCACGCCCGGCCACAGAGGCCAGGCGGCATCGGCAGCATGCCCAGCCGCGGAGGCCAGGCGGTGGCGGGCCTGGCCGTGGAGTTGGATGGGGGGAGGAGGGAGGACAAGAGAGAGTGGGGCAGGAGGGAGGGGAGAACAGCTGGCCCCAAAGAGCACACAGATGCTCTGTGCGGGTCGGCTAGCAAGATCTTAAATGCTGAAAGTGAGGAGGCAGACCGAATCTGACAGGAGGGGGCGGGGGTGGAAGAGAATTCCAAAGTGAAGGGGCAGCAACAGAGAAAGCCCTTCCACGGGCCCTAGTACTATGGACCTCTCTGAGACTAGAGACCAAAAGAAGGGCAACCTGAGAAGATCTCACAGGATGGGACAGGACTGGCCAGGAGATGCGGTCCTAAGGTAAACAGGTGCGAAAAAAAACCCTGAAGGGTTTTTAAAGTGAAAACTAGCACTTTGAATTGGACCCAGAAGCAAATAGGTAACCATGACCAAATCATATGGCGATGCATACTTGGGTAGGATGCTGTACCTGGGTATACATAGTTGTATATACCCAGGTACAGCCTCCTACCGAAGTATACATGGTTGTGTGAATGGGACTGTGCACATACACACACCCTCATCCACAAAACCATGTATACTTAGTTATATACTTTGTATACTTGTACTTTGTTTCTCAGATCCGTTACTGACATATATCAAGTATCAAGAAAGCACTGGTACAGTACACTGCCCTGCATAATAGGTATTGCACAGCAAATGGATATCAAATTTTTATCTATCACAAATAACTTTTTGAAGTGAAATTCACTCCAATTTCACTCTATGAAAATAGACTGCCAAATGAATATGATTGTTGTGTGTTCTTTTATTCTCAGAAACTGGGAAATAAATTCAAGGTACTGGCACTGACCTTTTAAAACCCCTGTAATATCTGGGTACTAAAAACCTCAGGGAGAAAGTTCTTCCATGTGAGTTCCTTTCCCCACCCAGTTATAAAGATCCATTTCTTTGTGTCATGTCCTGCCCCATTTCCCATCCACTGGGGCCTTAGACTGCTATTGACCAAGAGCAGGGCCTTTCTAGTGATAGCCTCTATTCTATACAGTGGAATTTCCTCTCCTTTGAGATGAGGTTAGCACCCTCCCTCCCTTCTTTCTGAAGGAGTTGGGAAGAGTATCTTTGAGTCTTTTCTATTTAATCTTGCCTGGCAATTTTGCAGCATAGAAGCTATAGTATTATTTTTTAAATGACTTTTTAAAATGAACACAGGAAGCTACCATACATCGAGTCAGACTATTGGTCCATCAAGCTCAGTACCATCTACACTGATTGGCAGTGGCTCTCCAAAGTTTCAGGCAGGAGTCTCTCCCACTCCTACCTGGGGATGTCAGGGAATAAACTTGGGACCTCCTACATAACTATGAGCTATGGCCCCATTTCCTAAGGGAATTTCTTACAGTGCTCACGTGGAGTCACCCATCCAGATGCAAACCAGGGCAGTTCCTGCTTAGCAAAGGGGACAATTCATGCTCACTGCTACACGACCAGCTCTCCCCTATTACACGGCTTGCTTTGTTTGGTCAGGGAACTGCTGATAAGAGTTCAACATTAACTGTTGTTTTAATTTATCATTCCAACTGATGTATGGTTATTTTTGTAAACAACTTTGAGTACTATTGTGGTTGAAAATGGTTCATAAATAGTGTAAATGATAAAAATTAAAAAGTTAAAAAAAATTATGACATAGGTGGCCATTTTCAGTATGATTATTGTGCTCAGAGAGTTGTCCCCAACTGTTTCTAAGGACAGATTTTGGATTCAGAGCATAAGACTGTAATGTTTTCTATTATCTTTTGGAATTATAAATCAAGGGACAAAATACTCCTGTCACAAACTTCAGCTACAACATAATATTCCACAATATGAATAACTAAATATTTTACATTGCTACTAATATTTATGTATAAACCATAACAAATAGAAACTATAACTACAAAGGATAAAATCTAAAATAATTATACAAAACAATATAGATTATTAAAAACCTCATTCAATGTCTATTTATTTATTAGATTTCTGTACTTTCTACAGATGTACTCTATGTACTTTATGAACCATGTAAATAAAATAATTAAAACAGTTCTGATTGCCCCATCTCAAAAAGGACACTATTGAGAGAGAAAAGGACAACCAGAATGACCGGGGACTGGAGAAATTTGCATTTGGGTTGTTTTTCTTTTTGCTATTACAGCTTAATCACAATATTAACATTTGTACTGATACCCTTTTGCACTAGCACCCTGTGCAACCAACAAGCCTTAGCTTAGTTCTGCGTAGAGCACAAAAATACACTCTAATAATAAGACATACAGGTACCTTCCATACCATTATTAGCCCTACACCTTTTTTTGAGCCTTCAATCCTTGATTAATCATCTTTGATTGTTAAGTAGAAGGTGCAAAATCAAAATGCAGTGATAAAGGCTTTAACCAAACAGTGGGAAGGTCTGAGGTCTAATAGTTTGCTCAAAGGGAAAGGAATTAATTGGCTTTTGTAGCTTCTTTTTTAATATGCAGCAAAATTCAATGACAGAGAGTTTTCTGTTTTTGAGGTTGTTTTTAAATCACACTATGTGCCAAAGAGGTTATACAAGTCTATAGAGATTACTATTATTACATCTGCATTTCAGACATGAATCATAAGAAAAACATTGATGGGAGCGGCCCAGATAAACTTCCTTGTGTTATCATCTCACTGCTTTGGCAGAGGCAAACCTCTGTCATCTGCAGGGAACTAGGCCTGTGGGGTTAAGAGGCTGTTATGAGACTCTTCACATGATCAGTGTGAAGAGCCGTAAGGAGGTTTGCGGGGCGAGCTGGCTTAGCCTCTCAAGGCTCAAAGGGCTTTTGATCGCAGACGATCAAAAGGCAGCCCTGGGCGGCCGGATCGGCCACCCACACAACTGCCGGCTCCATCACAGAGCCGGTGGGGGCTGTGGGAATCGGGGGCCGCGCAGGCCCTGGAAGTTCCAGGATGCCCCTCCCGGTCAGGGGTCTACTCATGTGTTGCTGCACGCCACAGTGACACATGAGCAATAAGATGCGCTCGCTCCGTTAACCTCGTCTAAGGGGAGGGGTATTTATGGAGCCTGCCTGCCAGGATCCGTGCAGCTCCCGTTGCAGCACACGATTGCCCAAAAGCAGGCTAGGCTCCCTTAGCCTGCTTTGGGGCGATCATGAGAATAGCCTCTATAAGTCAGCATTTTAAAAAAATCTAATGTGGTGGAAAGGCTGGAATACACAGGGAGATTCACCAAGCGTTGACATGCATTCAACAAAATGAAGGGGTTTAAACATACACAGAATGCAAACACTACTGCTACTTTCATACCACCCTGCAAGTAGTCAGAAGAGTAAATAGTATAGAGACTGGTAGTTAAAAGCTACAGTTCAGCGACAGGCTGGCAAAGTGATATGTGGGAGAAGAGCTAGGAAGAAGAAAGACAAGGAGGCGCTTCACAAGACACACGTGAAGCGCCTGAGGGGGTGCTGCAGGGAGAGCAGGCTTAGCCCACTCTCCCCGCAGACAAACAGCCACTCGTAGCTAGGCGGCCAGATCGGCCACCCACACAACTGCCGGCTCTGTCACGGAGCTGGCGGGGGCTGCGGGGATCAGGGGCCACGCAGCCTCTGGAAGTTCCCGGCCGCCCCGCGCAAGTGTGCAGGGAATCCTGGAGAGACGCCCGAGCCCGGGAGGCTGCTTGCAGCCTCCTGGCCAGGGGTCTACTCATGTGTTGCCGTGCACCGCACTAACACACAAGCAATGAAATAAGGCTAACGGAGCACTCACTCTGTTAACCTCATTTAAGGGGAGGGGGAATTAGGCGGGCTAGCCACCTTGGGAGCACTGGGCTCGCCTGCGAAGGCCCCCTTTCCAGTGGTCGTGGGAACCACTGCGCTTGCAGGCGAGCCCGGTGCTCCCAAGGTGGCTAGCACGCCTAAACCATCCTCCCTTAAATGAGGTTAAAAGAGTAAGTGCTCTGTTAACCTTATTCTGTTGCTCGTGTGTCGCCGCAATGTGTGGAGACACATGAGTAGACCCCGGCTGGGAGGCTACAAGCAGTCTTCCAGGCTCAGGGGTCTCTCCAGGATGCCCTCGTGCACTTGCGTAGGGCGTCCTGGAACTTCTGGGGGCCACACGCCCCCCAATCCCTGCAGCCCCCGTCGGCTCCGTGACAGAGCCGGCAGTCGTGTGGGCGGCCGATCCGGACACCCAGCTACGAGCAGCTGCTCATCTGTGGGGAAAGCAGGCTAAGCCTGCTCTCCCCGCAGAACCCCCTCAGGTGCTTCACACATGTTGTGTGAAGCGCCTCAGTAAGTGGTGAGTGACAACACTTTCAAATACTTAGGAAGGGGATTCTATGCCTATTTAAAATGGGAGCAATTCCCTTTGACAGGGGTGCAGACAAAAAGCAAGCTTGAGGAGCAAATGAATTTTCTGCAAGTGAGGAAAGTCACTTGGGGGAGAAAAATACGTTTGGGAGACTGAATAAGAGATGGGTTATTAGGTTTGAGGAGGCAGGGAGTTAAGTAAAATGAGGGGAAGAACTCCTCAAATGCTTGGGAGTGGGTTTCTGCACCCTGTCTCAATGGACCACAGTTGCAGTGCACAGGATTGGGCTCTTGATCAGCTGAAGGGGATAACAAGAGATCCTGCAAATGTCGTGGCAACTGATTGAGTGGGTGAACGTTACCTAAGAAGAGCATTGCAGGATCAGACCAATGTAGTTCAGCATCGTGTTTCCCACAGTGGCCCATAAGGTGACTCTGGGAAGCCCACAAGCAGGGAAGGGAGGCCTGACCCCTCTCCTGCATTGCTCTCTGCAACTGGCATTCCGGAGACATACTCCCTCTGAACCTGGAGATAGCATATCGCCATCCAGACTAGCAGCTAAGAGTGGGTGACATCTCCCTTACTACTGAAGATAAGCTCTAGCGAACACCCACTTTTGCGGGCTGTCACCAGGAGGCCGTTTGCCAAGCAAATGGATCGCCTTACCTATCCTGTCTCGCTCGTTCACGTCTTGTTTACTCTGCTTCCTGCAACAGGAAGCCTTCTCATTTTTGGTCAGCTATTCCGCTGTTCCACCCGCAGCAGATCGCTGAGGCTGCTGACCCCATTACACAACACATTGGATGCTTTCCCACGGAGGCTGAGAGAGGAAAATAGTGCCGTTTTGAAACTCATTTCTAGTACAAAAATGATAGTACTCATGTTTGAAAGTTATTACAACCAAGGCTTTTAAAAAAAGAAAAAGGATCAAAGTGAAGTCACCCCCTCCCTAGCTCCCCCCGTTCAAAACATATGGATTCGGAGAGCACTTGTCTGAAAAAGCAAAATTATTGCGATGTTAAAATCTCAAAAGACACCCTTCTTCCGAATTGGGCCGTGTGCGTCAGCCTGATTGTGGAGGATAGTCCGTCAGAAACCGGGAATCGCATTTATGATGTTAGCTAGCAAAAAACAAGCAGAGCAGCAGCAGCAGCAGCAGCAGCAGCGGCAACAAGTGAAAATAGAAGAAAGTTCTAAGTTTTCCTTCCCCGAGAAATCTCGCGCTACAGCACAGCCGCCATGAAGCGAGCTGCCCCAATCAGCCACTTTCCTAATAAGGCACCGCGTTGTTCTGTGGACATCGGGGCTGGATTCGCTATGGGAGGGAAGAAAACTACCCTGTTCACAAAAGAAAGTACAATACCTCAAATGTAAGGCAGCCATTACAAAGGGATACGCTCCTGAGGCTTTCCTACAACTCCCATGATTCCAGAAGGCCAGTAATTCCCATGATTCCTCTGGACAGCGCTCTAACTTTAACCCTTTAGCTGCAGTGCACACAGTAGAAGAAGTTCCACAAGCCCACATCTGCATTTGCTGCATGTATTTGGACGAACGAAAATGGCACAGAGCTGTAAGCAACAAGGTTTTGAATTGTCCAGAACTTTGCATCAGGATGAGTGGCACAAAAAGAAAAGACAAGAAAAAAAAGAAGGGGGGTGCGAAGGAGAGAAAAGCTGGGCATAGTGGCCGAGCCCCAAAGGCTGCAGTTTGTAAGAGTCTATAAAGATCATTTATTTAATTATTACAAGATTTAATATACCGCTCAATCCACAGACTCAGGCCAGTGTACAAATCAAGAATAGCATCCGAGATGATTATGATTTAAAAATTTTGATTACAGGAGGAGTTATTCAGAATTAAGTTTATTTTTCTCATTAGGGGCTAGTCTAGGAGACATGACAAGAAAATGTCAGCATAATGTATGGGCCTGGAACTGCAAAAACAGGAGGACTTCTTAGGCATCTGGCAGTGAGTAGCTCACGAGCAGCATTTAGCTTGACTGGTCACGAATTGTGCAGGTGTGTCCTATAATGAAACAAATAGATCGCTATATAGTAAACGCAGTTTGGGAACCACTGTAATAAAATAAATAAATAAATAAATAAATAAATAGGCAGATTACTATTTTATCACTCATCATATACCTGCCAACATGTCCCTATTTCCCCATTCAGGTGAATGGGAAAATATGGACATGTTGGCACTGGCAGCAGGTATGCCATCAGTGATCCATAGAATTGCCCAGACAAAATGGCCTAGCCCATTCTTGTATTTACAACAGCTTCAGCTGCAGAAATCAGTAGATTAAACTTTTCATGACATTTAACATTTATTTATGTTAAAAGAAAGAAACATAAGCAATATTTATTACTTATTTGATTTATTATCATTTATACCCTGTCCTATTTTAAAATGGCTTTTGACAATTTTAAAAGCAATAACAACACCAACAACTATTTATATATGCTTTTCAACAAAAGTTTCCAAAGTGGATTACACAGAGAAATAATAAATAAATAAGATGGCTCCCTGTCCCCAAAGGGCTCACAATCTAAAAAGAAACATCAGATAGACACCAGCAACAGTCACTGGAGGTACTGTGCTGGGGGTGGATAGGGCCAGTTACTCTCCTCCTGCTCAATAAAGAGAATCACCATGTTTAAAAGGTGCCTCTTTGCCCAGTTACCAGGGGTCCTGCTAACTGGGTTAGTAACAAGATGAAAACATGCAATCAAATAACAGAAAGAAAGCAACAACCAGGTAAAATACAGCAGCTGGGTAAAAAACACGTTAAAAGTCTACACTTAAAAATTCCCACCAGAACAGAAGTGTTTTTAAAGCCCCCTTGAAGGTGAGATATAAGAGGGCCAAAAGTACTACAGAGAGTTACAGACTCTTGGCACCATCACCACCAAAAGGTCCTTTCCCTTGTACCCACCTGCCATGGGTCTGTCAGCAAGGAACAGAGAGAAGGACCTCAGATGGCGAGCACAATTTCCAGACAAGGTCATTTTGGGGAGGCAATTCCTGAGATATTCTGGTCCAAGACCACTTGAGCGATGGTTTTAGTGGGAAAACAGCCAGAGGGCAAATGGCTAGGCAGTCCCTGTCCTTACCATTTATCAACATAAATTTGCAGTTTAATGCAACTTCTCTTGGTTAACAAAAATAGAAATATAAAATTCATAGGAAAGTGTATTTTTCTTAGACTTGGAAACTGGATTTGAAAACAAAGAGTTTCTTTCATTCAGCTCAAACAAATTGGCTCTCTCCAGCAGAAGCAGAAATGAAGCTTTCATTTTCATAGTTTGTTTGTTCTGTTTTCATCACATATATGAAAGCAAAAAAATCCCCACAAGCACTTCCTGGGATTTGTTCTCACTTTTGGCTGGCTGGTGTGGGTTGGATGGGTCCACTTCTTTCTTTCTTTTTTAAAAAAATCAGACTTCTCTTTTTCTTTTCTCTCTTGTGGTCATTTGGTATAGTTATCATGCTCACAATGTATGATCAAATAAATTTTCACTGATTTTATTATTTATTTGTTTATTTCATTAATTGATTTGATTTCTATACCGCCCTTCCAAAAATGGCTCAGGGCAACCCATCAAAATGGTACCTTCCAGATTCTATAACTTCTATTAACAGAAGATGGGGCAGTTCTGGGATGTCAGGAAGCTACTTTGGACAGGGTTGGCTTCAGGATTTAGAGAGGCCTGGCTAAATGACCACCTTAACCAATAAAGGGTGAAAGTAGTGACGTAAATATAAAAAAATAAAAATAAAAAGCAAAAGCCCTACTGGATCAGGCTGAAGGTCCATCTAGTCCAGCTTCCTGCTTCACACAATGGCCAACCAGGTGCATCTGGGAAGCCCACAAGGGCGGGGGGGGGGAATGCAATGCCTCTTCCTGTTGGTGTTCCTTGTTCAGGGACATGCCCCCTTTAATCCTGATGGAAATATACAGATCTCTGGGCTAGTAGCCATTGATAGCCCTATCCTCCATAAATTTGTCTAGTCTGCTTTTAAACTCTTCTAGACTGGTGGCCATCAACACATCCAGCAGCAGCAGCAACATTGTGTAAAGAAGCATTTCCTTTTGTCTGTCCTGAATCTCCCAGCATTTAGCTTCAACAGATGACTTCAGGGGTTCTAATATTGTGAGAGAGGGACTCTGTCCACTTGATCCACACTGTGCATAATTTTATACATCTCTATCATGTCTCTTCTTACTTGCCTTCTTTCTAAACTAAAAAGGTCCAAACGTTGCAGTCTTTCCTCACTGAGCAGTCACTCCAGTCCTCTGATCATTTTGATTGCCCTTCTCAGCACCTTTTCCAACTCTGCAATATCCTTTTTAAGGTGTAGTGACCAGAACTATACACAATATTCTGGGTGTGGTTGTACCATAGATTTATATAAGGGCATATGCACAACCTAAACTTCCGAAAGCCCTCTGTCCAGTTTAGTTATGGCCCTAACTGATTCCATGCCTAGTTGTGTGAGAGGGGAAACTAAAGGAGAGCTTTGCCATACCAGTAGACTACTAACTGGGGTGTAACTATAATAGGGCAAGGGGAGACATCTGTCTGGGGGCCCACTGCCTTGGGGGGGGGCAGAGGCAAGTCACATGACTGACTCCCCCAGCTGCACACCCACCCGGGCTTCCTTCAGTTGTATTCATTGTCTGAAATTGATGTGAGTGTTAAGACCTGGAGCTGCCAGAACACCGTGTCCTTCTCTAGTACCATTAAATGACTTGCATTGTCCACAATTTACAAAGCCTTTTAAAAAATAATTTAGGATGATGTTCTATTGTGGCACATAGGAGATAGATAGATAGATAGATAGATAGATAGATAGATAGATAGATAGATAGATATTTTACTATGCTTTTTGTTACCACTGTTCAGCCTCATTTAAGACTTCTTTACTTCATGAGCTGAGCTTCAGTGAGTGGGGGGGGCATTTTAAAATCTTGTCTCTGGGCCCACTCCAACCTTGCTACCAGGGTCGGACTGGGGGCACTGAGAGGGCGGGGAAATATATGTGTGAGGGCACCAGGTTTTGAGCAAATGGGTGGGTTTCATCATACTTTTTTGGTTTTATTTAATTATTTTTTCTGTTAATTTTTGATATCTGACCTCTGCTTTCTGTTATTTATAGGTTACTATAAATATTTCAAATGAAGTATCACTTGTAACTATTAAGCGCAATTCTATATAATAAAATAGTTTGGATATATGTGTTCCTATGTAGTCCAGTTTCTGCAAGATTGTTAGAAACTGAAGTGGATGGCATCTTAATTCACTCTGTGAATCACTCCATAATCCCTGTTGTTGACTACAACTCCCAGAATCCCCAGCTGCCATGGATTTTGCATGGGAATTATGGGAGTTGTAGTCAACAACATCTGGTAATCCCTGTTAGAGGGAATACTGGCTGGGAGGAGAGGGAGAAAATGGGGAGAAGAAAGAAATGGGAGTAAAGAGAAATGATGGGGGTGAAGAGAAATGACAGGGGAGAAAATAAATAACTGGTGGAAGGGAGTGGATAAATGTGTAAGGCAAGGGCAGCTTAAGTGGTGCAGAGGGGAAATGCTTGACTAACAAGCAGAAGGTTGCCAGTTCGACTCCCCGCTGGTATGGTTCCTAGACTTTGGGAAACACTTCTATCAGGCAGCAGCGATCTAGGAAGATGCTGAAAGGCATCATCTCATACTGCATGGGGAGGAGGCTATGGTAAACCCCTCCTGTATTCTACCAAAAAGGAAAACCACAGGGTTCTGTGAGCGCCAGGAGTCTAAGTCGACTTGACAGCACACTTTACCTTTAAGAGCAGCTGGGCTACAGGAGGAGCAGCTGGGCTGTAGTGTCTGGGGGCGGTAGTGGGGGGAGAAGAGAAGAGCCTCATATCCTGCCCTCTGTGGCAACTGAACTCAACAGTATTTTCCAGCAGAAATGCACAGCTTGTACTATAAACCAACAGTTTATAGTGTTGGTATGCCTTTACCCCCACCCCCACCACAAGTACCCAGAGGAAACAGCAACCAATTGCGACCAAGTTTGTTTTTCTTTTTAACAACAATATGACATAATCCAGCGACCCAAGGCGAACTGTACAGCAGGGCCTGCTGCTCCTATCGCAGGAAAGCGCCTACAGAACCTCCATCCCTAAGCCTGGCCGGCTGAGCTGCCACCGCCTGCCTTACTTGTGCAGCGCACCCCTTCTCAGGCTCAAACCCTGCACGGATGGCTGCTCCCGCTTTCAAACCCTCAACAGCGGCAGCTAGCCAGCTTCGGAGGGAGCCCTTTCCCACACTGAGTGCCCGCCCCAGCAGTGGCAATTCTAGTGTCCCAGGCAAGCCAACGGGGCAGCAAACTGAGTCTCCTCAGAGGAACAACTCGTGGAGGAGCAACTCGTAGGGTTGCTAGGAGAGGACTGATGGCAAAACTGGTGGGTGGGGGTGCGCGTATTCCAAGCATCTGGCAGGTTTCCTACTCTGCCAGAGGCCCGTGAAAGGGCAGGCTCGAGTCGAGCCTTTTGTTCTGAGCGCCGGCGCCTCCTTCCAAGTGTGGGCACCGGAGGCAGCCAGAGGGAGGGCCCTTGGGCAATGCGCACCCTCATCCTAGGCACCTGAGGACTGCTGGTCTCCTCCTCCGACACCCTTTCTCTGGCTTACCCAACCTGAGGCAGAGATTGCAAAGGCTCTCCTAGGGACTGTGCTGGGGGGTGGGACAAAAAGACCGTCTCTGCAGGCTGGCTGGGCAGGCCCCAGGCCAGGCAGCCATATGGAGGAAGGGAGCTCAGTTCACAGAGCGGAGGGAGGGATGAAAGGAGCGCATTGTCTGGTGGCAGCATGAGCGCGCAGGCGAGGGGCGCACAAGGAAATTGCCTCCCTGCTCGGCGGGCCAGTCCGAGCCTGCTGGGGGGTGGGACAAAAAGCCTGTTTTTGCAGGCTGGCTGGGCAGGCGCCAGGTGGCCGTATGGAGGAAGGGAGCTCAGCTCACTGTCGTGAATCTGTTTGCTCGGCTAACCCAACAGGGTTTTATAACCCCCTTCAGCACTCCCCCTGAGAGTAACCAGAAAGCAGCAGCGAAACCAAATGAAGGAAAATAAAAGGCTTACAAAGCAATTAGTCAATGGATTAAGTCCCCTGAACTGAAACTAGGAACCCCCCTCTAACACTAACTCAGTAATAAGTGGAAGGAAAAGACAAAACAAGGAATGAAACAAGTGAAGAACACAGAACAAGGAATTAAGGGAACAATGCAAGAAAGTACAGACAAGACAAACTGGGACACAGAAATGGTTGAAATCCAAGAGCACACTATCTGCAGCCAACAAAGCTGCAAACAGCATCAGAGCAAAGAGAGACTGTTGAATATATATGGCTCAAGAGAACCAGCAACCAATCAGGCTTCCCTGAGTCAGCACTTTTGCTTTCTTGGGATCTCCTACACCTGCGTGACTCCCACTGAGCCTGCCTCTTGAGACGTCGTCTCAAGACAGGTGAAATCCCAGGCTCTTCCCCATCAGAGATCATTTCTGGCAGCTCTTGTGAATCTTCAGCTCCAGAGTCTGGTTTCTCTGCCAAATCCTGTGGCTGTGCCTCTAAGCCCTCACTAGCTGGTAAGTCATCCTGCTCTGACTCTTCTGAGTCAGAAGTCTGAGCCATGACACTCACAGAGCGGAGGGAGGGAGAGAGAGGGCGGGATGTCAGGCAGCAGCCGGGGCGCGCAGGCGAGGGGTGCACCAGGAAATTGCCTCCCTGCCCGGCAGGCCAGACCGAGCCTGCTTGCTACGCCCCTGCCAGTACTTCATAAGGGCCCTCCACCATTGATCAGTGCCTAGTTCTACAGCACCTTATCTGGAAATACTCCTCCTGCAGGGTGCCCTCTCTTTATGCCGCCTTCATTGATCTTAAGGCAGCATTCAACTCCATCTCACATGTTAAATTATGGGAGAAATTTGAAGCCTTCTCCATTGACCAACCTCTTTTATACCTTCTTTGCACCCTTCATGTAGACACATCACTCAAGGTGAGATGTAGTCCCCAAGGCCACCTCAAAAGAGCTGTTCCAACCCAGAAGGGCATCAAACAAGGATGCATTTTGGCCGCACTTCTCTTGAGTTTTTACATTAATTCTAAGGTGGGCCAGCTCAGCAACCGAGATTTCCAACCCCCCTCCCCCAAGCTTGCGGAGAGACACATTGCCATTCTGTTATACGCGGATGATGCAGCCATTCTCTCAAGGACCCCCATTGGGGGTCCTTAGAAGAGCTCTAAGGGCCCTGATGCTGCACTGTAGGGAAGACTGCCTGGAAATCAACTACCACAAAACTAAAATTATGCCCTACGCCAGGATCCACTCTTGGTGGATTGAGGGGCATAAGATTGAGCAAGTAGCACACTTCAAATACTTGGGAGTAGTTTTTCATTCTAGTGGCTCTAGGAAAGCTCATGTGGCTTTAAATGTGGCTTTAAATGCTCAGAGAAGCTCCTCTGCCATTCTCAATTTCCTGCGGACAAGAGGAGGTCATTTCGTACCCGTGGCTCTTGTTCATAGCCAAGTCACTAGCTCAGCTCCTCTATGCTGCTCAGTTGGGCCCCTTCCCCAACATTGCGACCCTGGAACTTGTACAATCTAAATTCCTGAGGGCAGCGCTCCAAGTACTGAGTTGTGTCTCCAGTGCCACGCTGCGTCTGGAGACAGGCCTGCTCAAGCTAAAGGCTAGGGTGTGGATGGCCATTCTCTGTTACTGGCCAATCCTTTTGTCCAATCGGTCTTGCCCCCCTAACCCTACACAATGAATACCAATCTAGCTGGATTCAGACAATTGAGACCAAAATAGCTACTATGAGTCTTTCTCCCTTGACCTTGCTCAACATGGGCTACGGTGAGGCAAAAGCAACCATCAAGCAGCGCATTATAGACATTGAGCACCAGACTGATCTCAGCACTGTCTCAAAATTTCATATCATTGATGGGTTTAGATATTCCGCTTCTCCAGCAGCATACCTCATCCAACTGGAGGTTCCAAAGCACAGAAGGGCATTCACTTTGGCTCGCTGCCATGGCCTCCCTTCAGCAGTGCTAGAAGGCCATTATAGAAGGACCCCACTTACAGAGCGACTATGCCCCTGTGGCTTAGGGCAGATCGAAACTACAGAGCCTGTTCTCCTCTACTGCTCGTTCTATAGAGACATTTGTGCCTCTCTTATCCTTCCACGGCTAAGCAAGTATCCAGGTTGTCTGAGCCAATTCTACAGCTCCTTGCTACTCTCTGACTCTAATCCTGCCATTACATATAGTGTTGCCAGGTACTGTGTGGCTGCGATCAGCATACGTCGGCAGATGACGGGCAGTGAACCCTATCAGCCTTAATCTGACTCTCTGTGATTCTGGGCAAGCCCTGCAATTGCTCATGTGCCTCCCTTTCTATGGCTCCTTATAACTTTCAGTCTGGCTGTTTTCCAGTTTTACTTCTCAGGATTTTATACATTTCTGTTTTCTTATGTCTTTTATAATTTATAAATTACAGGTGAAACTTGGAAAATTAGAATATCATGCAAAAGTCCATTAATTTCAGTAATGCAAATTAAAAGGTGAAACTGATATATGAGACAGGCGCATTACATGCAAAGCGAGATAAGTCAAGCCTTAATTTGTTATAATTGTGATGATCATGGCGTACAGCTCATGAAAACCCCAAATCCACAATCCCAGAAAATTAGAATATTACATGGAACCAAGAAGACAAGGATTGAAGAATAGAACAATATCGGACCTCTGAAAAGTATAAGCATGCATATGTATTCAGTACTTGGTTTGGGCCCCTTTTGCAGCAATTACTGCCTCAATGCGGCGTGGCATGGATGCTATCAACCTGTGGCACTGATGAGGTGTTATGGAAGACCAGGATGCTTCATTAGCAGCCTTCAGCAATTCTGCATTGTTTGGTCTCATGTCTCTCATCCTTCTCTTGGCAATACCCCATAGATTCTCTATGTGGTCAGGTCAGGCAACTTTGCTGGCCAATCAAGCACAGTACACTGTATACTTTTGGGTTATCTTTTTAGCCGGGCTAAAAGATTTACGACAGTGATCCACTGCCAGTTAGTGCAGACAGTACTGAACCATATGGTTCAATGGTCTGACTTGGTATAAGGCAGATTATCTCTCTCTATCTGTTCAGTCGTGTCCGACTCTTGGTAACTCTATGGATCAATGAACTCCATGCCATTCTATCTCATACAGCTTCCTTTAATTCTGCCATGGTCATCCCAGTGTCATTTTTTTATAATATCCAACCACTGAGTACAAGGCCATCCCCGTCTCCTTCTCCCGCTGATCATTCCCAGCATAATTGTCTTTTCGAGTGAATCAGCTCGCATGACATGACCAAAATATGTCAGTCTTTGTTTGGTAATCTTAGCTTCTAACGATATTATTGGTTTAACTTGATCTAAAACCTCCTTATTCATAATTCTCGCTGTCCATGGGATATGCAGCAGTCGCCTTCAACACCACATCTCGAAAGCCTCCGTCCTTCTTCTATCTGCCTTCTTCAAAGTCCAAGTTTCACAGCCATATGTGGCTATTGGAAACATTATTGCATTAACCAATATGTATTTGGTTAGGAGACTAAAATCTTTGCTCTTCCAAATTGTACTCATGCTCATCATAGTGGTTCTTCCAAATGCTATACGCCTCCTGATCTCAGGGCTACAGTCACCACATTGATCGATTTTAGAGCCAAGAAAAATAAATTCCTTTACTACCTCAATTATCTCATTATTGATCTTCACTCTGACTTGTGTATTCTCTGTAGTTGTCAATATCTTAATTTTCTTGATATTAAGGTGCAATCCAAATTTTTCACTTTCTTCTTTAATTTTTAAAATTAACCATTCTAGATCTTTCTTGCTTTCCGCGAGCAATGTCGAATTATCTGCATATAGGCAGATTATACCAGGGAGTATATTCTAAGGACCAGGGCCAGATGGCATCCATCCAAGAGTCCTTAATAACTTAAATGTGAAATTGCCAACCACCTTGCAAAAATATATAATTTATCTCTACAATCAGGCTCTGTACTGGAGGACTAGAAAGTAGCCAATGTAACACCAATTTTCAAAAAGGGATCCAAGGGCGATCTGGGAAAGTATAGGCCAGTTATCTTAACGTCTGTTCCAGGCAAATTCATGGAAAGCATTTTCAAGGATAAAATTGTAAAGAACTAGCATGGCTTCTGCAAAAGTAAATCTTGCCTCACAAACCTTTTGGAGTTCTTTGAGAGTGTCAACAGGTGTGTAGATAAAGGTGATCCGGTTGACATAGTATACCTGGACTTCCAAAAGGTTTTTGACAAAGTTCCTCATCAAAGACTCTTGAAAAAACTTAGCAGTCATGGGATAAGGGGACAAGTACATGTGTGGATTGGTAGCTGGTTGAATGACAGGAAACAGAGGTTAGATATAAATGAAGAGTTTTCACAATGGAGGGAAGTAAGAAGTAGGGTCCCCCAGGGATCTATACTGGGCGCTTTTCAATGTATTCATAAATGATCTAGAAGTAGGGGTAAGGAGCGAGGTGGCCAAATTTTCAGATGACACCAAACTATTTAGTGTAGTGAAATCCAGATTGTGAGGAGCTCCAAAAGGATCTGTCCAAACTGGGTGAGTGGGCGACAAAATGGCAAATGCAGTTCAATGATGGCAAGTGTAAAGTGATGCATAATGGGGAGACAGCCCACAACTTCAAGTATACACTGATGGGATCTGAGCCGTCGGTGACTGACCAGTAGAGGATCTTGGGGTCGTGGTGGACAGCTTGTTGAAAGTGTCAACTCAATGTGTGGCAGCTGTGAAAAAGGCCAATTCCATGCTAGGGATCATTAGAAAGGGGATTGAAAATAAAACTGCTAATATTATAATGCCCTTATACAAAACTATGGTGCAGCGACACTTGGAGTACTGCGTACAATTCTGGTCACCACATCTAAAGAAGGACATTGTAGAACTGGAAAAGGTGCAGAAGAGGGCAACCGAGATGATCAGGGACCTAGAGCACCTTTCTTATGAGGCAAGGCTACAACACTTGGGTCTTTTTAGTTTAGAAAAAAGACTACTGTGGGGAGACATGACAGAAGTCTATAAAATCATGTATGGCGTGGAGAAAGTTGATAGAAATTTCTCTCTTACACACATAACACCAGAACCAGGAGTCATCCCATGAAATTGATTGCCAAGAAATTTAGGACCAACAAAGGGAAGTACTTTTTCACACAATGCATAATCAACTTGTGGAATTCTCTGCCACAAGATGTGGTGACTGACAGCCAACAACCTAGATGGCTTTAAGAGGGATTTGGATAACTTCATGGAGGAGAGATCTATCAGCAGCAATAGTCTGAGAGCTATAAGCCACCTCTAGCCTCAGAGGCAGGATGCCTCTGAATACCAGTTGCAGGGCAGTAACAGCTGGAGAGAGGGCATGCCCTGAGCTCCTGCCTGGGGGCTTTCCAGCAGCATCTGGTGGGCCACTGTGTGAAAAAGGATACTGGACTAGATGGGCCTTGGGCCTGATCCAGCAGGGCTGTTCTTATGACTGCAGTGCACAGGGAGGTGTTTCCTTTCTTAAGCATTTTTCCCCAACACAGTTTTCTTGCTAAAAATTCCCCCACAAACTGTTCTTTTCTCCTTAAGCAGTTGTTGTCTGCAAATTTCCCTGCTGCCCCAGCCAGAGAGGAGGGCATGCAAACACAGAGAACCAGTGTCCTCCTCTCCCTGCAACTCCATGGAGTCCAATCTTCTCCCCATGTGACTCCCCAGATTGTGAAGAAAAGTGGAGTAATGTTCCTTATATAGCCTTTTGTCCTGCTTCCCAGTTATTGATTGCTCCAGTTCATAGTTTTAAACTAATCTGCCATCCCCATGGGTTTTGTTCCCCTCAAAATCAGTGTTGGGGAATGTTGGGGACAATTTTACATCACTATACTTTTTTTCAAAAACATTTTCATTTAATATTTTCACTTAAATACATGGGCTTTTCCGGATTGTGATATATTCCAAGTTATGTGAAAATTCTGCCAAAAAATGATGTTCAAAGATGTTGCATAATATACTTAGGGCAATCTTCTGAGTGCTGGCCACCTGCAGCAATCCTTGAATAAACTATGAGGCTGTTCTCACACATAGCCAAGACCGGGCTGAGGCAGCCAAGCCCAGGCCTGGCTGCGAGTGAGATCCTGTGGGAGCTGACCAGGTTAACATACAGAGTCTACGGAGCCCACCGCTTCAAAGGGGTTAAGGGAGTGAGCACTCCCTTAGCCCAATTTCCCTGACCCTGTCCAGCAATAGCTAAAAGTGCTGTAACAGTGACGGACACCCGCCCATCGCTGCGGAGATCCCCATAATGCACCTCACACTCACGCGGTGCATTATGGGATTTCTGGGGGCCAGGACGATGTGTCCTGGCCCCCAAATATCCTTGCTTCCTGAACAGCCGGTGACTGTACCCAGCAAGGACTGAGTGATTGCGAGGAAGGTAAGTTTCAGCAGCCTTCCCCACCACCCACCCAGTAGCCCTCTCACGGAATAATGAGAAATGGCCCTCTCACCGAATTATGAGACATAGCCCTCTCACGGAATCATGATAATTTTCAAACTCCTTTTATTCTAACTTGAAAACAATACCTGCAACATTGTTGTATGTAATGTGGATTTCTTGTTTTATTGTCATTATTTTCACTGAATTTGGAATATATCACTGTCTAGGAGGGCTCCATATTGCAACTTGCAGCATGAACCTTTAGTTTTGCACTAGCATCTTGTTGCTCCATACAGGATGCCATTTAAGGACTCTTCCCCCTCCCAGTTGTGTTTCAGGCACAGGTGATTATTCTTCAAGAGAACCTGAATCTATGGCCAGGCCAGCTCATGGTTCTACTCACTGAGCGTCTGTTGGTATTGGCCTATGTATTGTTTACTCCTTAACTGTACAAGCAATCAGAACAACCCTATAAATTCAAAAGCCACCCACCCCACTTTTAAAATGAACACAGAAAGCTGCCTTATACCAAGTCAGACCATTAGTCCATCTTGCTTAGTATTGTCTACAGCAGGGATTCTCAACGTTGGTTCTCCAGATGTCATTGGACTTCAGCTCCTATAATCCCCAGCTCCAGTGGCTTTTGGTTGGGGATTATGGGAGTTGAGGTCCAATGACATCTGGGGACCTAATGTTGAGAATCCCTGGCCTACAGTGACTGGCAGTGGCTCTCCAAGGTTTCAGACAGGAGTCTTTCCCAGCCCTACCTGGAGATGCCAGAGACTGAACCTGGGGCCTTCTGTATGCAAGCAGATGCTCTACCACTGAGCTACGGCCCCATCCCCTGAGGAGAATATGTTACACCAGACAGGACTCATATGCTGTCATCCTTCCAAATGCAAACCAAGGCCAGCCTTGTTTATCTTGGGGACAATTCGTACCACTAGAGATGCACATATCAGGCGGTATAGAAATATATGAGAGAGAGAGAGAGAGAGAGAGAGAGAGAGAGATCAGCTCTCCACCCAGAGATACATTCATGGTGTGTATGTAGCTGTTTTTAACATTTCTGTAGTAGAAAGCAATGAGATATTTAAAAAGTAACCACAACAAATGCTCTTAAAATGCACAGCTGTTTTCAGATCTAATCTTGAATATATTCAAGATCATACCTTTGAATCTTTCTGTGGTTTTGACTTCCTTCTTTGCCTTCCTCCTTGCTGAAATGGCACCCCTGCCTCTGCATTTGGGTTTTTTTTTTAAATTTATGTGGTGCTATATGGATTGGCAGCCACTCTAACCAGAGCCACTGTTCAAGCACAGAAGGCCACTTGGACGTTTTCAAAATCACATGCATTTTTTGGTTTTATTAGCCACTTGATTAGGAACAAAGAACAATCAATGCAACATATTTATGGGTACTTTTTTCAAACAACTGTTAATTATACTTAAGAAGACATTTTAAAAACCTCACGTACTATTATGAAAGCTACACAGATTGAATATGCTTTAAAATCAGCAATAAAGACAGTTTCTATATTATTATAGTGCTCCAGATTTATAATACAAAAGTGTTGCTCTAAAATATTATAATCACTGTGGATCTGAGGCCAACTGTACACACATTGTATTACTGCTGAACTGTAGCAAATAACTGCTTGAAGAGTTTATATTGCAAAAATAGTTGCAGGTTTTTAATTGGTGTAATCCACAATAGGGTTTCCAATTCCGAATGAAACTATGGGGGGGGGGCAATATTTTTCCAATATTGGGTGGGTTTACAACCCTAGCCTACACTTCAACCATTCTGTTCCAAATTTCCTCCTCCTTGATTGAAGTCAAATCCACATTTAAAAGTCTTAAAGAATGAAAGTTGCATTCAGATGTACCAATATATAAACAATATATAGACAAAATTATGTCCTGTTTTGCATGGAAAATACAAGCACAGCTTCACAAATGTAGCTTTGTTTGGTCAAATATGTAACTGCATATATGGCAAAAGCTACATACAATACAACAACAAATATTTATATACCACTTTTCAACAAAAGTTTCCAAAGCAGTTAACATAGATATAAATAAATATATAAAATGGCATCTGACATTTGTTTTTATTTTTAATTTTATATCCCATTTGCCCCATTTTGGAGGTGTCGAAAGTGACTAACTACACAAACCTCAATCACAGAATAAAAACAGCTGTACTGGTATGCCAAGTTTTCTATATATCAGTTCCTTAACACCTAAATGGTTACATTTCAGAGATTAAAGCAAGATTTAATTAATTAAAAATACATTTTATTTATTCTAAATGAAAACAGATATGTTTTCCTTTCACTTATAGTTCTGCAAGCATATAAACATTTTAGCACAAGTAAAGACAGAGAAAAACGTGGTCCAGCTTTTGGAAAAGTCATGTCCAAAGCAAAAGAGATGAGTAATGTTAATCTGAATTCTCATTTTCTTTTCTGTGAAGAAATCAAGAGGAGCTGTGTGTATTTCTTTTAGGCTGGCTGTATCATTCAGGCTCATTTAGTACATGGATGCATCTTCATATGGGCCCATGTGAAAAGAATGAATTCTAGGGCTGGAGGGTTGGGTCTTGCTGTGGAATGGAGAGCACTGCTTGTACAGGAGTTTCAGATGCCGTCTGAATTTCACTCCAACGAAGACGTATAGCACTGGGTTGAGGCAACAATGGCAAAAGGCTACTTTGCGGCTAATATCGAATGCAAAGAAAACAAGTCTGCGGCTTTGACAGGACAGCTTGATTATACTCCAAGAAGACAAAACTTGCAGGAAACAAAGCACATTAAAAGGTCCCCAACACAAGAAAAAGACTAGCACAATAGTGAATATGAGTTTCACAGTCCTGTGCCTCCTCTGAGACCTTGATCTAAGCAGAATCTTAAGTATCTTGATGTAGCAAATTGCAATGGTAATGAAGGAAACTAGAAAGAAAACTATTTGCTGGGACATCTCCACCAGTTTCCATGTATCATTTATATATTCACAATGCTGTTTGCCACCTTTAGGTATTAGATCAGTAAAAATTACTTCAGGGACCACAACTAACATACTGCTGGTCCAAATGGCCAGGCTCGCCAGAACACCACATCTTCTTGTTTGAGTTCTCAGTGTTGACAAGGGATCTACCACAGCCAGGTACCGGAGAATTGTCATTATGGTTAGCAAGATCACACCGCCATAGAAGCTGACAGAGAAGATGGCATTTACAGCCTTGCAGAGAAAAGGACCAAATATCCATCCATAGAAATTAGACACAATCCCAAAAGGCAGTGTGCAAGAGAAGGCCAAGTCACTGATGCACAGATTCATGATGAAGAGATTTGTTAAGGACATGAGGTTTTCGTATTTCATGATGATCCACAAGACAAGGCTGTTTCCTAGCAGACTCAAAAGAAAAATCAACGAGTACAGGACACTACTAAATGTAGCACTAAGGCTGACAATGTCTTCCATATTACACCAGTTACCGACTGGGTCATCATAATAAAAAGTTGCTGAGTCTGTGCTCTCAGTGTAGTATGTTGGTTCTGTCATCTGGATTTGTAACAGGTTGGCACACTTCTGCAGCTGTGGGTAACAACCTCTCAAAGCAAAGAGTAAGAATTGCTACTGAGGCTTCATTGTCATCACCAATTTAAAACGGAATAAGGATGTCAATGACAAATATGGAAACTAAAAAACAGGTAGTGGGATTTTACTCTAGAGTAGTAAGCATTAGCATTAAATCCAGTACAGTTAAGAAAGAACTTTAACTGATGTTTATTTTTGCTGACTCTTTCTCTTCTAGTTGGGCGAATAAAAGATGGACCTAAAAGTTGTATTCAGTTGGCAACATTCAGACTAAGTTAGTCATGACTAAATCCAACGGAAATTAATGAGACTTAGGTTAGTCATAACTCTCAGTGATTTCAATGGTACTTAGTTGTGACTAACTAGGCTAAATCTGCTCACTGTCTTCAGTTTGACCAAGCTCAAATAGTTACTTTCAGTTTTCAAAATGCTTAATACCAGTGGTTTTCAAACTTCCTGCAAACCTAAGATTCTTCAGAAGATTTATCAGGGTTTCTTCAGTAAGGAGATCAATAATGGTAGACTAGTTTTCCTGAGAGACAGCTAGCCTCCTTTCTCCCTTACAGTCTGCAGCCACACTGTTTTGCCTATTTTCTTTTGCTTTGGATTGTTTGGTAGGTCACAGGCTTAATTTGTGTGAGGTGATAGTGACGCCCAAAAGACCTAGCCTAAGTGATGCCCTGTGTCCTCTCGAGAACATGTCATTGAATTCTCTTCAATACATGTCAGACACTCTGTTTAGACATTAAGATTTACATGCATACTTGTGCCTGTACACATCTATATGCTTTTGTGTGAATGACTGTACACGTGTTAATTTTAAAAGTGAACCTGGGTACAGGCCCCCTGAATTTCAGGATATGGATACGAAGTATACTGCTGTATGTGTATAGACTATAATGTATAAATAATTATAATATTCAGATTGTTACGTGCATAGACTATACACAGATTGTAGGTATGTCGAACTTAACATGTGAAAAGGAATATTGTCTTAGGGAGCTCCTCAGTGGCATGTCATTATAGAAAGTGTACTTGGTTGTCGCACGTTTATATAAAAACATAGCAGACATACACTCCTCTCTAAATTTACAAAACCCACAATGGGTGGGTTCAGACATCATGCAGAATCATGGTTTATTTTGTCTAATTCTGGATAGTGTGTATATCTGAACCCACACCAGTCAACAAAACATAATTTATTTGGGGCAGTCAAACCACAATCTGAACCCAAGGATTAAAGTTGGTTTCATGGTCTCATGCGATGTCTGGCGCAGCAGATGTTGGGGCTGAGGGGGCAGAAGGCTGGGCTTGCAGGTGGGGTAGATGCAGTTGCAGGAGGTTATACAGACAGAGCTCCCACCCCCACCCCGAATCCACTCCTGACTGGAGTGTGCCAGTCCACATATTCGCTGGATTTAACCCAACCTCCCTGCGGGCTATCAGGGACCAGGATAGACAGGGCTGTTTTTCTCCGAAGGGAGGCTGTGAATTCTGGCTTAGCCAGAATTAGAGTTAAGTCTGGGGTTAAAAAAAAATCCTCAATTTCCAGCAGCTTTTGGGGAAAAAACCTCCGGGACTTCTGCTTTCTCCGAAGGTGTTGATGGAGGTGCTGATGGCTATGCGGTATATGCAAATGGTCCATCTAATCCCTCGAATTAAAATGCCTCTAATCTCTCCAAACACTAGTCTGAAATACAAGCTCAAGACTTAGCACAACCAGCAAGCACAACAGCTTTGCACACAACATCCAGTCCTCAAACCCTATTGGTGCCAAGCACCGGAAATAGCAACCCTCCAGCTGCATGCATATCTCCATGGCCAGCCCCTCTCAGGACTGAGTGGTCCTTGGGAGAAGGGCATAAGCACTGGTTGTTGTTGTTGTTATTAATTCGATTTCTATACCGCCCTTCCAAAAATGGCTCAGGGCGGTTTACACAGAGAAATAATGAATAAATAAGATGGATCCCTGTCCCCAAAGGGCTCACAATCTAAAAAGAAACATAAGATAGACACCAGCAACAGTCACTGGAGGTACTGTGCTGGGGGTGGATAGGGCCAGTTACTCTACCCCTGCTAAATAAAGAGAATCACCATGTTAAAAGGTGCCTCTTTGCCAAGTTAGCTTGGGGATTGCATGTTCTATCACCACACAGGGCTTTCAAGCCTGATCCCTTTGTCCTGTTGGATGGCTCTGCTCATGAGGCATGGCCGAGAGTCTGGGGCCCCCCTCCTCTGCAAACTGGTACCAAATATAGAACAGTATCACTGGAAAAAAAATAAGGGCTTTCTTTTTACTCTAACTAAGGGTTATCCTGTTCATGGTAGATTTTCCTTCACCAGATTGCATAATACTGCACCAAGATGGGGTATCTCCAAACCAGGGAGCCAAGGCTGAACATCTAGAAACATATCTATCTGTCTATATACAGATTTATAGAGATCCCTCTATAGAGTTGGAGGGAGCAGTACTGTCCACAGGAACTTTAAAAATATAGGCAATGTTCAGGCATGCAAGGCAACCAATGCCCTGTTGCCCAACCAGACAACACACACAACACATTTAAAAGGGTGCCTTGCTGAGCAGCCACGCTAGATCAGATGTTTTGTGAATGAAAGGGCTCCTTCCACCTGTGCCTCTTCTCCTTCCCCAGATGGAAGCTGTCAAAACATTTTCAATGGTATCTTGCATGCCAGGTAACGTGCCGAGGTGTGCATTGCAGGTTGCTCAAGAAATCCAATCCTCAATCCTGCTTGGAGCCAAGCATGCAAGGAACCAGCCAGCCCCTTCCTCGGAATAAGTCAGGCTTTGCCCGTCAAGACCTTGGAACTCTTGTCTTTCAAACTGCAGCAAAGGAGGAGTGCTGCAGAAAACCTGACTTGCTAGCCCCTCACTACCTCCCTGCACACAAGTCCCACAGTGGATGAGCAGTTGCATTGGACAGAGACAGACACCAGATTTGTGTCTCTTTCATTGACTGGACCACAGGAAGGTTGTCATGGCCAGGGAAGCCCGCTGTGCATGGGGTTGGCACACTGATATTTCTAATAAGCACCATGGTATCACTCCCTCAATGGGCTGGCATATGTGCCCTTTGTGGGAAAACAAACCAGTTGTCCAATTTCTTGTGTTACCAGGGTTTCATGTGTTAATGCACAAATCACTGCAGTCCTGAATTGCTGGAGACAGCTCTTGCTGTCCTCATTTTGTCATCCCATCCTTTTAGTGCAGATGGATAAGGGGAGGCGTAAGACACTAGGTGGGAATTTGTGAATGTGTTTCTTTCCCGTTAAATGCAGGCACTGCAGGGATGTGGCATCCCTGTTACCAAACAGCAGCAAGAGGAGAGAGGAGATGGCAGAGGGCAGGGCATCAGCTCCAAGAGGTGGCCAGCGAGAAATGCAGATACCCTAGAACTGATGCATTTCTAGGCTGCTCTGCCAACCAGTCAATGGTAGCAGGAGGAGTTTACAGCAGCAGCAGAATATGGACGACACAATGCCACCTTCTAACCTCAGGTTTTAACAATCTGTATGTTCAAATTCAGGTTTGGGAGCGAAAATAGATCCAGGGTTGGGTGACGAAACCACTATTTCACTCATTTTGATGACCACAAAGTTGAACCTCTGGCATGTTTACCTCTGGTTTGGCATTATGTCTGAATGTAGCCAGAATCTTGAGATAAACCAGTGAGGGGGCTTCTGCTAAAACCTCCCAGCTAGTGTAATTTGAGCAAATCTTTGCACCCTTATTCAATGACTGAACCAGTTCATTTAATAATACCAATAAGATTGATCAAATTAGGTTTCTTTAACCAGGTGAGAGCCCTTCTTTTCTTTTATAATGGTTTCATATAGTAAATTTCTACATGTCAGTCTAAAAGGAATAGTAGTTTAGGAAAATAAACCATGTAACAACATAAAATAGATAGTAACAGGATAAGTTGTTTCAGTATGTGTCAGCTGGAAAAGAATAGAAGAAGTTAAGACAAACAATATAACCATTGTAAAAAAGATAGGAACAAGATGGGTGATTTCTATATGAGTCACTTTAAAAGGAATTGAAGGAGTTCTGAAAACGGAAACATGTAAATACAGACAATAGACAGAAACTTGATAGCTGATGTGGATTGTTCACAAAATGGAGAACACTTTGATAAAGGTGTTAATTGGATCTTTTAAATAAAAAGATCTGGGCAACCTTCTCCTTGTAATAATATAGTTGGAAGCCAATCCCCTTTTCCCTTGTCACAAGTTGCAACAACTTTGCTATCCCTGCACTAGGGATGTGCATGGAACAGTTCGGCACTCCATTCTTGGAGCGCCGAACTGCTTCCGCCAACTGGCATTCAAGCCAGTTCAGAGGATGGGGGCGTTTCTTTAAGGGGCAAGGGAGGCACAGCCTACCTGCCAGCCCCCACCCTGCTGCAGCCTCCTCCCTGCAGCCCCGGTCAGTATCGCCGCACAAATGGCTGACGCACATGCTTTTTGCGAGAGTCCCATGGGAGGAAAGTGGCGGGGTGGGGGCTGGCAGGTAGGCAGCACCTCCCCATCCTCTGGGGAGTGCATGGAACCGGTTCTGTGCACTTCCCCACCCCTTAATCCCAAACAATCAAGGATGAAGGATGATCTTGAAGAAAGTTGCCAGAAGAAATGCAAACTGCTAAATAAAGCTTTTAAATGTATAGGGAGCTGGATCTATCCAAACAGAAGGTTTGTAACTGCCAAAGAAGTATCATTGGCCCATCTGGCTACCTACTGAACACTGAGCAATTGTACTTTAAAGTCAGTGGGGCTATTTACACGGCCACGCACATGCGCACAGGCAGGTAGGCAGTGGGGCGGGGGAGGCAGAGTTCAACGTAGCTTCCCCCAGATGACCGCTCTGAGCCCTTGTGGCATGCAAGCTTACACCCACAGTGTGGATAAACAAAGGCCAGGACCCATTATGGTATTCAGAGGTATCCTGCCTCTGAGACTGGAGGTGGCCTATAGCCCTCAGACTAGTAGCCATTGATAGACCTCTCCTCCATTAATTTATCCAAACCCCTCTTAAAGCCATCCAGGTTGTTGGCTGTCATCTCATCTTGTGGCAGAGAATTCCATATTATGCTTTTTGTGAAAAAGTACTTCCTTTTGTTGGTCCTCATGGGCTTGGCTGCTTGTGAAAACAACCCCAGTGTTTATAAGATTCTGTGGTGTTAAGCATTGTGTTTGCATTTTACAAACAACTCCTTTCCCACATTGATTGCTCATGCCTTGTCTTGGGTCTTTTGTATCATTCAGTCACTCAATTATTATTATGAGGAATCCAGATGAAGTTGATTCCAGATTGTTGCATTCCAACACTTTATGCCTACCTTTTAAAAGGCCTGATTTGTCATGATTTGTTAACTGCCCAGAGACGAAAGTGTGGAGCGGTGTACAAATCTGATAAATAAATAAATGATTTTTCTGACTACACGCAGTTGCAGTGCCAGCCCATCCAATATGGACAAGTAAAGTGCTACTAATGCACCTGGTGGGAGAAGTGGTCTGTGAAGCAATTGTGGGTAACACACTTCTTTCTGTATTGTTTAGCCTGTTTTTCCTGGTTGCACTGCCATTACCATGCCTTGCTACATGGTCCTTCTTCCATAACTAGAATTTTGCCTTTTAAAAACACCTCATCTTGGTTTTCTGCTGAGGTGTGAACACATCAATAACACTCTAATTTTAAAAAACAGATGGTGCAGCTGCTCTGGTTTTAGACAGGAAATGACTAAGGGCCCATTTCAGTAACACTGGTGGCTGGGAGACAAGGCAACAAGTACAGGAAATAGTTAATTGAAAGGCAGATTTCAGTAATACTGATGATCACAAGGGAACCAATTCAGGAAACAAATATTTTATCAGAGGCTGGAAGAAGCAGGAGCCACTTTAAAACCACACAAAATGGAGAGACCTTTGCAGAATGAAGGATGCAGTCCTAAGCACACCTTCTCTTCTGATTAAACATACTTATGATCCAGGAATGGGTGCTGTAGGTTCACATCTGCAAAATACAGACTGCATGTCAATCTCTTTATTTCATTGCACCCTCTGTTGTTGTAAGTGGCTATTGCAGTATGTTTTTAATCTCTAGTAACACCCGGCAAGATAAAATGTGCAATGTCTATGTGGGACATGTGAGGGTAGGGATTGGACTGAGCTGGAGTGACTATATGTCAGCAAATGTTGGTATATAAATCAGATAGATAGATAGATAGATAGATAGATAGATAGATAGATAGATAGATAGATAGACAGAGCACATACCTTGCATGCAGAAAGCTGCTTAGGGTCAACCTGACAAAGATCTTGTGACTCTTAAAAAAAAACTTTCAACCAGTCATAGGGCATTCCAAGTTTAATCGGAGAAGCAGTATAGCAACTTCAGGGAGTCGGATGAGACTGATCAGCCTAGCAGGTACTGGGAGATAGCCTGCCAGCCACTGGAGAGGCATCATCCAGAAGAAGCGCATGTGCTTGAAGGGCCACCAGACATCCCTATAGAGAATCCAGGGCTATAATGGAACATGCCCTGGTCTCTGTCTGCCTGAGGGTTGCAACAACTCCCTAGGCTGAACCTGTTAAGTGCTGCACAGACAATACATCTTCTTACAAACAAATGGAACTCTGACTCTTCTGTGTACCAGAGCCTAGCAGGATGGCTTACTCAGGAGTGGTCCTTCCATGAGGCGAGGTGAGGCAAGATAAGGCAGTTGCCTCAAGAAGCTGATTGTTGGAGCACCAGAGGGTGGCAAGTACTCTAGGACCCTTTCCTTATTTCTGTTTCAGCCCCCTTTTCATTACCAGTCTAATGGTGCATGAGGGAGGAGTTGGAGGAGTGCACGGTGTGAGTGGCTGTAAAGAAGGTGGAAGAGATGAGTGTGCATGTGAGGGGAAACGCCACCATTTGGCAAAGGAGGAGGGTCACTTGAGGGGGGTAGCGTTTGATGCTTTGCCTTAGGAGCCCTGAGGTCTTAGACCACCACTGGGCTCCACTCAACCCTATATGAAGTCAAACTGCCCTTTGTGGGTGACAAATCTGACACTGAATGAATAGTTTGGAAGAACGTGTTTGCACTTTGAGGAAGTTTTCTCTCCTTTTTTGTGGTTTTTCAATTCAGTATCTCACCTCGCCCATTTGGCTTTTACCTAAGGGAGGCCAATCCTGGTTTGTGTTTATTCTACATGCAAGGAAACTATAAACTATACATCAATAACATATTTTACATAAAGCCAACAGTGTGAGTGTGTGTGTGTGTGTGTGTGCGCATGTGTGTGCATTTGTTCTGCAGGATTATGATGTAAGATTATTGCTCAAGTGCCTTTCAAACAGTACATTGATTCACAGTAGCCCCAGGAACAGCGACATGAGGAAAAGCACAATTACAGGACACAAGCAGTGTTGTGTTGTGTTCTATAACTGTGCTTTTGCTTATGTTACAGTTCTCAAGATGACTGTACTGTTTAGAATCAGTGCACTGTTTGAAAGGCATATAACTATTTGTTGTGGTACTGCACATTGCAAGCTTTGCACATCAGTGTGCATACAAGATCAAAATTCCTGAAACTGCAAACCTTATTCTGACAACCCTTTTTAGCCTACTTTCCAGTAAGCTAAAAATCACCCAGGATTCTCTGTGTGTATGTCCATCTCTGTGTGTGTCCACTGTTATCATCTCCGCAATGCCTCGACCAATATGAACAAAATTGGATACAGTTGTAGGGACACATAGGGACACCTCAATGGCATAGTTTTTGATGATGTCATCCACCCCAGTTCAAGATGGTGGATGCGTAAACGTTTGAGGCGCAAGTGGGCTAACTTGTGACCGTCAACCCGGTTTGCACCAAATTTGGCACTGTTGTAGTGAGTAACACACAGGACATAGTTTGGGATGATGTCACCCACCCCAATTCAAGATGGCAGATGTGTAAACATTTGAGGTGCAAGTTGGCTAATGTGAACCACCTAACCAATTTGAACCAAATTTGCTGCAGCTGTAGGGACAAACTGGGGCACCTCAATGGCATAGGTTGTGATGATGTCATTACCAAGATCCAAGATTCAAGATGGCAGACACATAAATGTTTGAGGTTCAAGTGGGCTAACTTTTGGACTGTCTCACTGATTTGAACCAAATTTGGTACAGTTGTAGTGAGTGACACATATGGACATGTCACTGGTGCAGTTCTTAATGATGTCATCCACCCTTATTCAAGATGGTGGACACATGAACATTTGAGGCGCAAGAGGGTAACTTGTGGACTGCCTAACTAATATGAACCAAATTTAGCACAGATGTAGTAAATGACACACAGGGACACATTAATGGCATGGCCTGTGATGATGTCATCTACCCCAGTTTAAGATGGAGAAGATGTGAACATCTGAGGCGCAACTGGGCTAACTTGTGAACTGCCTGATAGATTTGAACCAAATTTGCTACAGGTGTAGGGACACATATGGAAGGCTCAAAGGTGTAGTTTGTAATGATGTCATCCACCCTGGTTCAAGATGGTGGACACGTGAACATTTGAGATACAAGTGGAAACCGATTTGGACCAAATTTGGTACTGTTTATTTTAATTAATTAATTGATTAATTAATTTGTTTTATATCGCCCCAAACTTAAGTCTCTGGGCATAAGGGACAGGTGAAGGGACACAGAGACCACCTCAAAAGCATAGTTTGTGATGAGGTCATTCACCCCAATTCAAGATGGCAGATTCATGAACATTTGAGGTGCAAGTGAGAAGCCCAGCAGAGAGAGAAAGAGAGAGTCCATCTAGCTCCCACCCAGTGCTGCCTGGAGTGAGAGGCCAGGTGGGTGCTGGGGTTTCTTCTGCTGTTGCCTGCCTGCTTTTGCTTCCCCTGTGGGGCTGCAGCCCCAGGTTAATATCTGTGGGAAGTGTGGGCAGGACTGGGACCAGCCCCTGAGTGACTCAGCTGTTCCTCGGGTCACCTGCTCAGTTTTGAGTTTTATAGGAAGGCTCCTTGTGGTGGCAGGGTCGCCACCAAAGGGGCGACACCAAAGGGGGTCGCCCCTTTGGGGGAGCCACTTCGGGGGAGGGCTAGAGGGCTTCTGTTTAATTAGTTTTAAGCTGTTTTAGACTTGGGTTGAAATTGCTGTAATGTGTTTGGGTTCATCTGAAGATGGGGGGGCAGGGGGTGCCTTCGTTGACTATGGGGCAGCCATCCCGGTGGTGGTGGGGAATAGAGGAAATAATGTTGGCAGGTCAGCGGGCTGTTCCAGGGGAAGGGTAGTCAGAAATTTAATAGCTGTCCCCCCTTCCGGCTGTCCTGCCAGCTCTTTGACCTCGGGGAGCACTGCCAACTACCCACATAGCTTTTCCCTGCTCCTCTGTAATACCAGGTCAGTCCAAAATAAATCTGAACTCATCCATGATTTGATCATAGATGAAGGGGCTGACCTGGCATGTATTACAGAGATTTGGTTAGGGGAGGCTAGTGCTCCAGTTTGGTCCCAGCTTCTCCCTCCAGGATAATCTGTAGAGGAGCAGGTGAGGGGACGTGGGCGGGGATGTGGGGTGGCTGTGGTTTATAAGGCTAACATCTCCCTTACCAGGGTCCCTGTCAGGGTATCAGACCATATTTAATGTGTGTACTTGCGTTTGGGGACCAGGGATAGATTGGGACTTCTGTTGGTGTACTGATCGCCCTGCTGCCCAGCGGAATCCCTTACTGAGCTCGAGGACTTGGTCGTGGAACTCGCATTGGAGTCTCCCAGACTCTTGGTGCTGGGGGACTTCAATGTTCATTTTGGGACCAATCTGTCCGGGGCAGCTCAGGAGTTCATAGCGGCCATGATAAGTATGGCCCTATCCCAAATGGTCTCTGGACCGACGCATATTGCAGGTCACACGCTTGATTTGGTCTTTTACTCTGATCAGGGTGGTGTTCTGTGGGTGAGGACTCCTGTGATTTCCCAATTGTCATGGATGGACCACCATCTGCTTAAGGTTGGACTTACAACCACTTCCCACCTCTGCAGGGGTGAGGGGCCCATTAGAATGGTCTGCCTGAAGAAGTTATTGGATCCATTAAGATTCCAAGAAGCCTTGGAGGGATTTAATGTTGGCTTTACTGGTGATCCTGTTGATGCCCTGGTTGAGAATTGGAACAACTTGCTCACCAGGGCAGTAGACATGATTGCTCCCAAGCGTCCCCTCCGACCTGCTTCAAAATTGGCCCCTTGGTATACAGAAGATCTACAGAGGCTGAAATGGCAAGGTAGGCACCTGGAGTGCAAGTGGAGGAAGACTCAACTTGAATCTGACAGACTGTGACATAGAGCACATCTAAAGATCTATGCTCAGGCAATACGTGCTGCAAAGAGGCTGTTCTTTTCTGCCCGTATTGCCTCTGCAAATTCACGTCCAGAGGAATTGTTCAGGGTTGTGAGGGGATGAGTATCTGCCCCCCCTCCCTTGAACCAGAATTTGGAGTCATCAGTTACCCGCTGTGATGTGTTTAAAGAGTTTTTCGCAGATAAAATCTCCTGGATTAGGGCCGACCTAGATGGAGACTCCACAGTTAATTTGATGTCTGAGCTGGAGGTGCCCAACGACTCCTTTTATGTGATTCGACTGGATCAGTTTCAGTTTGTGACTCTTGAGGATGTGGACAAGCTGCTTGGATCAGTGAGGCCTACCACTTGTTCTCTTGACCCTTGTCCAACATGGCTTGTTCAATCTAGCAGGGAGATTGTTGTAAACAGCCTGGTGGATATCATAAATGCTTCTCTGAGGGAGGGCAGGATGCCTCCTTGTCTTAAGGAGGCAATGATTAGACCTCTTCTAAAGAAGCCTGCATTAGATCCCTCGGAGTTGAGCAATTATAGGCCTGTTTCCAACCTCCCATGGCTGGGCAAGGTAATTGAGAGGGTGGTGGCCTCTCAGCTCCAGGCGGTCTTGGAGGAAATTGATTATCTAGACCCATTTCAAACTGGTTTTCGGGCTGGCTGTGGGGTGGAGACTGCCTTGGTCGGCTTGATGGATAATCTCCAATTGGCAATTGACAGAGAAAGTGTGACTCTGTTGGTCCTTTTGGATCTCTCGGCGGCTTTCGATACTATTGACCATAGTATCCTTCTGGAACGTCTGAGGGTGTTGGGGGTGGGAGGCACTGTTTTACAGTGGTTCCACTCCTACCTCTCGGATAGATTCCAGATGGTGTCGATTGGAGACTGTTGCTCTTCAAAATCTGAGCTTAAGTATGGTATCACTCAAGGCTCCGTACTTTCTCCAATGCTTTTTAACATCTACATGAAACCGCTGGGAGAGATCATCAGGGGATTTGGAGCTGGGTGTTACCAGTACACTGTTGACACCCAGATCTACTTCTCCATGTCAACTTCTTCAGGAGCTGGTATATCCTCCCTAAATGCCTGCCTGGAAGCAGTCATGGGCTGGATGAGGGAGAATAAACTGAAGCTGAATCCAGATAAGACGGAGGTACTTATTGTGCGGGGTCAGGACTCTAGAGAAAAATTTGATCTGCCTGTTCTAGATGGGGTCACACTTCCCCAAAGGAACAGGTTCGCAGTCTGGGAGTACTTCTGGATTCACATCTCTCCCTGGTTTCTCAGGTTGAGGCAGTGACCAGGGGTGCTTTCTATCAGCTCCAGCTGATATGCCAGCTGTGCCCATTTCTCGAGATCAATGACCTCAAAACTGTGGTACATCTGCTGGTAACCTCCAGACTGGACTTCTGTAATGCACTCTACTTGGGGCTGCCTTTGTACGTAGTCCGGAAACTTCAGTTGGTTCAGAATGTGGCAGCCAGGTTGGTCTCTGGGTCATCTCGGAGAGACCATGTTACTCCTTTACTGATGGAGTTACACTGGCTGCCAATAGGTTTTTGGACAAAATACAAAGTGCTAGTTATAACTTACAAAGCCCTATATGGCTTAGGCCCTGGGTACCTAAGAGAGCGTCTTCTTCGTTATGAGCCCCACCGCCCATTGAGGTCATCTGAGGAGGTCCGTCTCCAGTTACCGCCAACTCATTTGGTGGCTACACAGAGACGGGCCTTCTCGGTCGCTGCCCCGAGATTGTGGAATGCGCTGCCTGCTGAGATATGATCCTCCCCATCTCTGGCAATTTTCAAAAAACACCTGAAAACCCTTCTTTTCACCCAAGCTTTCTCAGCTTCCTAAATTCTGGGAGTTTTAATTTCTGGTTTATTTTAAAATTCAGAACATGATTTTGGGGTTTTTAATCACTGTAATTGTTTAATTGTTGTTTTAAAATGTTTTTAAATTGTTAATTGTGATATTGTTTTTTTAATTTGTTTTAGCTCTTTACTGTTTTAGTGGTGTGTTTTATTTGTAAACTGCCCTGAGCCATTTTGGAAGGGTGGTATACAAATAAAATTTAAAAAAAAAAAAGATAGATAGATAGATAGATAGATAGATAGATAGATAGATAGATAGGGCGGGCTAACTTGTGAACTGCCTAACCAATTTGGACCAAATTTAGTCTGGTTGTGGGTATAGTGAAAGGAAAGTAGGCAGATTAGTTCTTACTCAAACTTGTTACATTTATTAAAAATGTAATTCCTGAGCAGCATGTGACACCTTTGGAAGAACTGGCCGCTTTGGCATGTATGATCCTCTAGTTAAAGATCATCCCCATAGTTCCAGGGGTAGCTAGTAAATGTGAGGTGGCGTATGTGACCTCACTGTGAGAACATGCCATATGTGACTACTTTGAAAACATACTTGTTATATTCTATCTAGTAGTCTTTTATGTTTTGTTATTTTAGCAGTTTGTACCTATGGAGATCCTGTAGAGTGTGTTGGGAGTGGAGTCAGAAAGAAAAGAGAGGGAAAAGAGAAGGAGAAAAAAATGGAGTTGTTTCTGAATAAGGGCTTACTTAAACTAACATAAGACTACGTGTTTATGAGCGAAGCAGCTATAAAACATGCTCTTTGTACATACGCTTGCAGATGGTGGGATGTTGACACTGGCCTGTGATATAAAGAGAAAGTTTCTTTTCATATGACAATGAATTTTTCCAAAAGATTTAATATTGCTTTTGTTATAACTTTCTGAGGATAAGACAGGAATATGGCAGTCTCAATCACCTGTAGGAACTTATTCCATATTTTCTAAATTATGGTTTTTCTATAGCCAGCAAGAAGTTCACACCCAGATAAAACATGAAACCCTTGAAGTTTTATCTTCACTAAGCATCATAAAGATCAAATGGATTAGTATAACTTTGAAGTGCTTTTTACACCTGAAATGAATCCAAATTGATTGCAGACTCTTCCTTTTCCATTCATGGAAAGACACTGCCAATACTACTGCATCTGTGTCAACTGTGTAAATGTAAACCTCTGTGAGACCACATACCAACCAAGGCTTGCCTAAGATGAAGAAATATCCTAGTGTCAGCTTCCTGGTGGTTACATTTGTCAAGGATGCTTTCTTTTGCTTTATCCGCCTCCCCACCCCCCGCCCCTGTTCCACAACCACACACGTTGAAATCACAGGAATGCTGTCTAATGACCTACAGGAAGTGATTCCCTCAGAAAATAAATGAAATAATTTGGTTTTCTTTATATAATTTCTCAAAAAATCCTGCCAGTTCCTCAGTAGGGCACCATTCTGTTTAACTTGCCTCTGTCTTTCAGAACCTCGCATGGCTCATTTATAAGATTTTGTAGCAACATCATCCTAAATATGCCACACCACAGGCTTGTTCACACCATCATATGTGGGTAGGAGATGCTTCTTACCCAAGTTCAGGAGCTGTGCGCAACTTCCCAGAGATGGGAAGTTGGATCATTTGGGAAGCTTGGTAGGATGAGCACAATTCGTTCCCCAGCTTCAGAATGAGGTAGGAGGAAAAACCATGATACCCAGATGGGGCTTGGCAAGTGACCAAGCTCCTCACCTCCGTCCTTGTTTTTAATTCACACATGATCAGAAAATGGGAGCATGCACAGCTCACAGACTATGGTAGGAGGCATCTCCAACATCATTGTGAGAATAGCCCTAATGCCTTAATCTCTGTTTACAAAAGTGATTAAGAAATGGGAGAAAAAGTCCAAATCAGACTTGAAAGAACTCATTAGAAGAGATGTGTCTGTAGCTTTCTTAGGATGTGCAAATAGTCACACTGTTAAGTTAATTATGATGATATGAAGCAAAACAAAAATACAGATGATCTATTTTTTCAATGTAAAAATAAAGATCACAGAGTTGAAAATTGGGCACTACATAAGCAGGAGTGAGACCAGTTTCAGGGAACTAGAATTTCAGAATGGAGTGGACATTTATAGATGTCGTAGAACTCATTTGGAAGGAATTTTCATTATAAAACCATTCTTAAAGTGCAAAACTAGCATATTTTTTTTGCTGCAGATAACTGGATGGCTCGGTGGGGACTACACAGAATGGTACTATAGAGACCATTTTGGATTTCTGAGCAAAATGAAAATGCCTCTGTATCTGAATTGTATCAGAACCAAATGTAGGGATGTGCAAGCTGGTTCAGTTCGAACTGGCCTGGTTTGGGTTGTCCGAGTTCAAACCAGACCGGCCCCCAAAATGGGGGGGTGTCAGTCTCAGTTTGAACTGAACTGGCCCCAGTTCTAAGAACTAGTTTATGGGCTAGTCCGGGGATATACATGTAAAGGGGGATTCAGCAAGGATTCCTATTTACAAGCAAAAGGGGCATTCTCTAGCCTAAAGGCTGATGGGAGAGTGGGGGAGAAAGGGTAGGCCCAAACTGGGCTTCAGCCAGCCCAGCAACCTGGGTGAACTGGTTCTGCCAGACCCAGGAATCAGAGCAAGCCAGGGCAGTTCAGATTTGGTCTGGATTCGAACCAAACCAGCAAAACTGGTTCCATGCCCCAACCACATTACCTATACAGTATGTACATACAAGAACGTTTGTTTGAAAAAGTGCAGTTTCCAACCTAATTTTATAAGAGTTGTCACTCACCTATTGTAGCAATGTCTTGTTTAATTAATAGGGCTGAAGGTTGGAATTGCCTCACATATTACATTTTTAATGGACACACAGAAGACCTAGCAAATGTGTATATGGCTGGCCGCAGATATCACAAGTGCCAGGGAACTGGGATTAGCCATATCTTTCTGCTGCATATATGTATGGTGATAAAACTCATTTGCTACTGTATGGTATGGAATATATTAACTCCTGAAATAAGGGTGTGAACTGCAGTAAATTGGGCACTCACTTCATTGTTGCACAGTGAAAGCAGAGATGTCTGTTTTCTTCCTTCGGTAACACAGTGGTAAGCTCTAGATCAGGGAACCTTTGCTGTCCAGCTATTGTTGAACTACAGCTCCCACCATCCCCAGCTGTAATTTATAGGGGCTGAGGATGATGGGAGTAGTAGCTGGACAGCAAAGGTTGCCTACTCCTGATCTAGTTCATATTTTAGGGCAGTGTGTATTGTCCTTACTTGTAGCCTAAATTAATAAACCCAATACTCAAGCATTTGATTGTGCCTAAAGTAGCTCTTTGGATCCTAGTAAATGAGTCCGCATCTGCAATTAGGAATTTATCCGACTTCTTGACTTTTTCATGATCTTGTACCACATGGCCACTTTTCTTTTCTATGGTATATACACACATCAGGTAACATTGGGTTATCTGCGCTATCTCTTTGGATGGATTGGAGTTTGCATATCTGTTACTTTTCTAAATTAACATTTTGCAGGTCCTGCAGTTTTGTAACTGCACACTTATGCAACAGAACAGAATTGTTGCAATACTTCTTTCTCCAGAAGCTGCCCTGACAATGCAGCCTAGAGCCTTGCTTGAAAGAAGGTCTGTGATGGAGTCCCACTGCTGGTAGCAAGCTATGGACCATGATAAAATATACTTGTGCACTGCACTGGAAAAGGTTCAATGGGAGGATTTACACACAGGGCTTCTGCCCCGAATTTCCTTCAGAAGAGATTGTGTGCGTTCTCACACCAGCCAAATTTACCTCAAAGTCCCTTTGACCCACTCCACACACAAACCGGGCTTTGTGATGTGAATTCTAGCTTACCTTGAGGTATTTCCGGGATTTTAAAATGCTGGTTTTAAGCTACTTTTTCTGAAAAGTAGGCACTGGCATAGAATCATTCTCATGATAAGAGGCATGCTCTTTTTAGAAATGCAGGTCTCACTCCCCCCTGCATTGGCTAGGAGGAAAACACGGGGCATGCCATGTGAACGTGTTTCAAAATAAAACCGAGAGCTGAGGGGAGGGGCTGCTTCCCTCAATGCAGCAAGTGTACTTCGGAGTGGCTTCGCTCAACGTTTGTTTGTTTGTTTGTTTATTAGATTTCTATACTGCCCTTCCAAAAATGGCTCAGGCTTCGTTTACCCCGAAGCCTGAAGCCAAGTGCGAATAACTCCCAGTGGCAATTCAACTGCAAGTGTGAAGATGTCCATCCAAGACTTGAGCATCCAGGTTAGGAGGGGGTTCTCTGTTTCAGTTCAGAACAAGCCACCAAAGAGGGCAGAGAGATCAAGATGAGGAAGTGAAACTGAGAGGCCTATAGCATGGTGCTACACAAGGCCAGCCAGTAAGGATCCCATGAGTGTAATAACCCTGGGCCCAACAGAGGAGCAGTGGCCCTGAGAAGGTTCTAACCAAAGTGTACACACTTGTGCAACGATTTGAGGATGGAAACATCCCCTGGCCCCAGAGAGGTTCCGTACTGCCAGCTCCAGCTTCTGCTGAATGCAATGGGTTATGTGGGATGGGAAAGCAAGGTGAAGTGGTGCTTGGTAACAAGCTCTGTCCCTTCATTGTTCAGACGAGAGAATCAGACCTAACTTAAATGTTCTTACAGGGTGGTCAGGCAGCCATCATCATATAATCTCTGATTTCGCTGAAATTCTCTATCTAGCCAGTTGTGGTGCTCAGACAAAGTTGCTGCCTATGCCTATACATTGAGGGATAAACTATATTTCATATGCAAAAATGTATAAGGAAGCCCAGATGGCCTTTATAAAAATGAAAAGCTGTACTGAGAATCTGAAATTTTGATCAAAGTAGCTAAGGGAAGGAATGCTTTACTGGCTGTTTTTGCACTCTGAATTGCTTCTGCAGCTACACTCCCACTGTGCAGTTCATGATACATGTCTAGCTTGATGCAGCTTCCCTGGGCGTTTCCCAGATCACATGCTGCAACAGTTTCGTAACGTCTTCACTAAGTACCCCTCCATTTTGCCTGTGTTACAACATCAGTGTCAGCAGAGTACCATTTTTATTCCCCATGCCCAGTTTCGGATTTTTTCCCCCTTTTCTTTTCATTTTAGCCCTGCAACATTGCAACATTGAATTGCCGGAAACTTGCTGTATTTTTCTGTTTTAGGGAGGCTTACCCTGTAGTTTGCACGCTGTAGCGGGGTGTGATGTGGACAGTTATTTTTATTCCTGAAATAACTTTTATTTGACTGCGTGGGTGGGGGGGGGAGTGGGTGCTTCACACTGTACAGCCGGGGCGGAGAAGAAACTGTCGCTGCTGCCACAGCAGTAGCCAGCAGCAGCGATCAGCTGCAGAGCCGCTTGTGAGTCTCTTGCCTGCCTTCCCTCCCGCAGCCCAAAGAGCCGGAAACAAGCAAGCTCTGCTACTGGGGATGCCCAGACTGGCAGCCAAATGCAGTGCCCCTTACTGCTCTGCTTCCATCCATCTGGAGGCTTTACAGACAGGGCTTCTACCCCAAATCTCCTTCAGAAGAGAGTCTGTGTGTGTTCACACACTGGCCAGACATACCCCGAAGTCCCTTCGAGATCCTTGGACCAACTGCACACACAAATCGGGCTTTGTCTTGCAAATTCTTGCTTAGCTTGAGGTATTTCCGGGTTTTAAAAATGCTGGTTTTAAGCTACTTTTTCTGAAAATGCCAGAGCAATAGGGAGAGGCACTGATGTAGAATCATTAGCATGATGGGAGGTAATCTCTCCCCCCCCCAACCCCATTGGCTAGAAGGAAAACATGGAGGCATGCCATGTGAACTTGCATCAAAACAAAACCCGAGAGCAGAGGGGAAGGGCTGCTTCCCTCAATGCTGCGATTCGAACTGGCTTCGCTCAACATTTGCCCCGCAGAATGAAGCCATGTGCGAATAACTCCCTGGAGACTTCCAGCCGCCCCTCTTCCTTGCTGCTGTCCTCAGCCTGGCAAGTAGGTGCAGCAGGGAAAGCAGAGCGCACTCTCCCCTCCGGCAATGCTTGGAGGCTACTGATCCTGCACAGCAGCTCCTGTCTGTCTCCTCGGAGCGCCATACAGGCCTGTCCTTAGGGCGGGGTGACCAGGGCGATCGCCTCAGGCCCTGCACTGGGACAGGCCCCGCAGGGGAGCAGCCTGCCTTGCAAAAAAATTGGCCTTCCTCCCCTGTCCCAGCTCGACCAGTCTGTAGAACTGCAGCCTGCAGGAGCCACGAGCAGGCTAGCCTGCTCTCCAAAGGCTCCCTCCACAAGAGGAGATGCTGCTACAGCTCCCTTCCCGGGATGGACTCTCAGATGTTCAGTGGATAGGCGGAGCTTTCCAGGAGTTCTCTGCTGGAGCAGGCCTCTCTGAAGCCCCCCAGTTTCCTGAAGCTCTCTCCAGTCCCTGAAGCTCTCCAGCCAGGAGGCAGAGTGGCCAGGGCTAGCTGCCCACCAGAGCGCTGTGCACACCCTCTATCCTGGGCCTGCCTCCTCCTTCTCAGAGCCAGCAGTGAAAGGTATGGGATTTCCCTTTTCCCCATAATTCTCCACCCCCTTGTATATTTATGGAATGGCTTCCGAGAGGGCTTTGATATCGGGCACAGATATAGGGCAGGGTGGGAGGGCTCTGAATATTGAAATTGAAATGGATTAGACAAATAGCTTATTTTTAATATATTTTTTTTGCATTTTTAAAAACAAAAATCAAAAAAGTCCTGCAAGTGGCTCGTTCCATGGCAGAAAATTACAAAAACTTCTGGAACTGAAGCCTCCCCACCCCTCGACCATCATTCCACCCCCATGTGAAGGAATCTGCCCTTTGCCTTCATAAGAAGAGTAAAAGCACCCCACTTTTTGCCCCACTCTTTAGATCACCTGGAATAACTTGCATAAGGGCTTTGATAATGGCACAAATATAGGACGGGGTGGGGGCTCTGAATATTGAAACTGAAATGGTTTGGACAAATTGTTATATATATCTCCTATACGTCTGATAAGTGGCTTTTTTCATGACTTTTAATACATTTTCCTACTGCAGTAAAGCTGCCAGAAAGAGTTCTCTCTATCCATAGAGTACTTCACAACTAGTGAAAGTAGGGCTAACTGTAAACAGCTAAATAAACTTCATTTATGTTATTAGTACATGCACTATTCTCAGGTTGTTTTGCAATCCCAAATGTCTGAGTGAGAACTGTGAAGCAAGGGGCATGTGCTGTGCTTTTAACTCCGCCCCCCCTCCAAATGAACTATATGACCTAGCTGGTTGGACATGTCCAAAAACCTCACACACATACTCACTCACACTATTTACACAGTATGTCATCAGTCGGTATGATTTTGTAATCATACAAAATGTTAAGGGCCCCCCGCACATGCTGATTCGCCCCCAGCCCCACACCCTGCTAGGGACGGGCCCAGCGCCACGGCCCATGTCCAGAGAAAAGGCAAGCCGAGGATCCTTGGAACGCTGCCCACTCGCCTGCCGCCCCACCCCCATGTGTGCAAGGGAGGTTCTGCCCAGCAGCTTTCTGCTCTCTTGCTCCAAGCCGCCTGTGTGGTCTGCAAGAGAGTGGGAGGGAAAGGTAAACCCACACGCACATAGGAACATAGGATGCTGCCATATACTGAGTCAGACCCTTGGTCTATCTAGCTCAGTATTGTCTGCACAGACTGGCAGCAGCTTCTCCAAGGTTGCAGGCAGGAATCTCTCTCAGCCCTATCTTGGAGAAGCCAGGGAGGGAACTTGAAACCTTCTACTCTTCCCAGAGCAGCACCATCCCCTGAAGGGAATATCTTGTGGTGCTCACACTCCTAGTCTCCCATTCATATGCAACCAGGACAGACCCTGCTTAGCTAAGGGGACAAGTCATGCTTGCTACCAGCTCTCCTACCCAACACCCTGGGGCCAAGGGAGATGCTGGGCTACAGCACGCTGTCAGCCCCCTGAGTGCCTGCCTCTTCAGCAAGGCCAGCCACTTGTGCAACCCAGCGCTGAACCTAAGGGTCACGCTGCTGCGCTCCTGTATGAGAGAGGCAGAGCTGAGGTGGCAGGTGGCACCTCCTCCCACAGCGCCCAGTAAGGAGGCGGAGAGGAGAGAGAGTCAGCTGGAGGACTCCTGGACTCAGGCCATCCCCTCCCACCCCTGCACCTGGTTGAGCACTTGGGAGAGCTCTGGGAGGGGGCCCCCTTCTTTTCAGGAGCAAGGAAAGAAGCAGCGCAGCCACCACCACAGCCCCTCCCTAGCGGAGGGGCACTGAAAACTGTTTAGAAGAAACCAGTCAGGTGCCTCCCTCCCCACTACCCCTGCTGCTGCTGCTGCTGCTGCTGCTGCTGCTGCCTTCATGCCTGTGGCGCTTCTTTGCCCTTCGGGCAACACCCGAGGTGCAGAGCCAGGTGGCATCAGGTTGCCAGTTAGGGAAAGCCGACACACACAGGCCCCCTTCAAACTCTGCCATTTACACAGCACAGGGGTGATGTTCCAAGCACAAATCAAGACAACATGTTTTATTACCACTGCTTTTGTAAGAAAAACTTTCCTTTTACCTGCCAAACATACATCAGCATGTAGAAATGGGAAACTTTTTCTTGGGCAAACCCGGGAGATCCAAGAATGGCCACCTGCGCCCAGCTGTCAAAAAACCCACCCAAACACAGATGGAGGGAACTTTATTATTGGGAGCAATTGCAACGCCGCTCCGGGGAACACTTCTCCCTTTCACCCTCCCCACAACTCCATTGGCCCAAATGGAGCAGGAAGAGGGGCAGATATATGCAGTTCAAGGAGAATATGGACATTCCTGCCTTGAAAACACGTTGCAATGGATGGAAAGTATGAACAGCCACCAGCCTACAACACAGCACTGGACAACTCTAAAGTCTTGGTTTCAAAATACTGTACTATTCCATTGCACTTTGTAACGCTTTACCCGTTGCAAATCGCATAGTCTGGAAAACGCCCGGGAGAGGGGAAAGCAATTAATGATTTGGAGCAGAAAGATGGCTGGCAGGGACGGCGTTGAGCATACACATCCCCTGCTGCTCCTCCGCTCAAAATTGTTCCATCTTGAAGCTTCTTTTCAGTTAAGAAAATAGCTGTTGAGACTTCCTTTCACACATGTATGTGTAACTTGTAGTTTGCCCCAGAGATAATGTTAAGTTAAAGGCAGGATGGCTCTGAGAATCAGTTGCAGGGGAGTAATAGCAGGAGAGAGGGCACGCCCTCAACTCCTGCCTGTGGCTTTCAGCAGCATCTGGTGAGCCACTGTGAGAAACAGGATGCTGGACTAGATGGGCCTTAGGCCTGTTCCAGCAGGGCTGTTCTTGAGGTCATTCACAAAATCAAAAACTGTGTTCTGCCTGGGTTTGGGAACTGTGTGTACTCCCGATTTTTGTTTGTGTGGAAGCAAGGTTAGAGGAAAACCTGGGTAGCTTTTTCTCCTACCTTGCTTCCACACAATCACTTCTACCCAGGTTTTCCTCTAACCTTGCTTCCACACAATCAAAAATTGGGAGTACACACAGTTCCCAAACCCAGCTAGAACACAGTTTTCTATTGTGTGAATGACCTCCTTATGTTCTTATGTTCTTATGTAAAGACATGACTTGATTAAAATCCTCTCTGTATTCAAGCTGTGTTTTTGTAAGGCTAGGGGTGTGTGTGTGAAAAGAAAATATCCAATTTAAAAGAGGGCACAACTGGAAATAATGTTATATATGTATATTTCACAATTTCATGTACCATTTTAAAAGGATGTAGAAATGTAATTGAGGTCACCCCGGTTTATACAAAAGACACCCAACAACCTTATGGTACTGTACTGTGCATTGCTCAATTTCTTGTAAAAGATGACTAAGATCTCCATCCAGCAGCCATTTTGCAGAGATGTTCCCTTGAAAATATGACTCAGTCCTAAGAAGGGCACTGACTGTCTTTTGATTATTTCAATTGCCATGGTTCAAGCTTTTGATGTAAATGTGATTGGTTGGATGTGTTCTAAGAATGTTCCAAGAACATGGACCACCTTGATAACGAAACTGTCCCAGGGTGATTGGTGAACACCCCTAAATTTGCATTTGGGCTTGCATGGGGAAATTAGCTTAGAAAGGAACAGTTCCACATCAGATTAAATTTGTGCAAAGTTGTGGACCCAATAAATGACTGGACTAAGGCAAAATCTACATTTCAAAATCAAAAGAAGGTTGATTTTGGAGGCATTTAGCTTAAAGTCCTAATTGTATAAATTCCCAGGAGGGCAAGAGAAAGAGGCTTTTTAGAGAGGGAGGTGGCTGGGTTTAGGAAAAAGGAATAGTGGGGAATAGAGATGGATCCAGTGAAGGGCAAATGTTCATTTTACCTGATCTGGACAAAGAGACCTCAGGGCTCTTGGAACAACTGAAGGAACTCGTTCCTCATGGACAGCTCAGTCAGAGGCAGGGGTGAGAAGGTTGGAGGGGTTAGTTGATAGAGGTGAATCTGGAACCAGCTTCCTATGTTGGCGAGGAAGACTGGGCAGATCAGGCTAGGCAAGAAAGCTGATCTGGAGAGTGGCATGAAGAACTGAACACAGCCTGGCGTGGCGGCCTGTGAACAGTGAATCACCCAATCAGCTGGTGACTCCAAGGTAGATGGTACACAGAGAGCACACTGGATCATAGAACTGGGATTTGATAGACCCCAAAACAGGTCCTGAGGGAACATTCCAATTGACCTTTTTTGTTGAATAGGTGTGTTGGGTGGAACTGGCAAGGATTCCATTGTTGCTGATTGCTCTACCTGGGTGTAACAATGTGGGAATTGCCGAGGCAAGCCAAGGCTGATTGTCATGAAAATAGAGTGCATAGACATGAGAAGAGGAAATCTGCATGGACAGAGAGTCCAATAATCCAATCTGTATTTTTAATGGGTGCATCTCTAGGTCCTTATCACTGACTCAACCACTTTTGGGAGGGGGGAGAGTTACTTCCACGAGCCTTATCTGCGTTCTTCCAGTTGAGTTAATTGGAGCATTAGCTTGCTGCTATCCTTTGAAAAAGGAGGGGAGGGGCCGAGGCAGTTCACTCTGAGTGCAGAGTGGCCTTGGCTGGAAGGTAACTTGCTTTAGCTAACTTCTGGGGTCTACTTAGGGTATCCCAGATAGGGAGGGCGTGCATCTGCTCCCCTTTCCAATTTGCTTGTCAGTAGCCAAATCTAGGGGGGACAGCCTACTGTCAACTATGTGATCTGTCCCCATATGCCACAAACTGAGAGCTCACAATGCTGTGAGACTCCTGAGCATGTCAAAGTGTGAGATCTCCAAGCCTGGAGACTCAAACACAAGTGAGGGGGCTCCTGGGAGCTGGCAGAAAAGCATTGCTAGTAACAGCCCAGGTCACCCTGAGAAGAGGGACCATCAAGGGCCCTCACCTGTTGCCCACACCTCCCCCTTTCCCTGCCTCCTTCCCCCTCTCCTCCTGCTGCTGCCCACTGCCACCACTCCTCAACCAGCTCATGCAGCAGTAAGGGGCTGAATGGGCTCTTTCCTTTCTCGAGTGAACGAGCAAGGAAAGCGGCCATTCCACTTCTTACCAGCACATGAGCTGGCTGGGAAGTGGGAAGCGCCCATGCACAGCCACCACTTCCCAGCCAGCTTGTGCGTTGATAAGAAACTGGATGGCCTTTCCCCTCTCTTGTTCACTTGAGAGAGAAAAGAGTCCATTCATCCCCTTACCATCATGTGAGCTGGCTGGGAAGTGAGGGCAGTAGATTGTATTTTCATGACAATCAGCCTTGGCTTGCCTCGGCAATTCCCACATTGTTACACCCAGGTAGAGCAATCAGCAACAATGGAATCCTTGCCAGTTCCACCCAACACACCTATTCAACAAAAAAGGTCAATTGGAATGTTCCCTCAGGACCTGTTTTGGGGTATATCAAATCCCAGTTCCATGGCAGGCAGGAGAAGCAGCAGCAAGAGTGGCAATGCACCACATAGTCAATTTGAGTGGGGGACATTTGTGGAGGACTTTGTGGCATGGGGGCTTTCCACCTCCCGCCCAAGTGCCTAAAGTAGCAGTACCTACAGCACTGCAAAACAAAAAGTGGGGAGCAATGTTCATTTATTGAACATGGGCCTCTTCTGGCCTGTTCTGACCTTGCTGTGTCACTGGGGATTTCTGTCTTTACTTTTGCTCCTAGCATTTCAAAAACATATCTTCTATTTGTGTTTGTTGTTCTTCTTCCTTAATGTCCAAATAATTTTACTTCTCCTGTCATTTGTGTGGCTGGTTTCTTTTGAGCTCCTGGCTCTCTCATGAGAGTTCCTATTTGATACACATGTATACAAACACTTATCTGTCATAGTCAGTTTTAAAATGCTTTGAGGGTGCACTTTAAAAAGAGGAACACTTCAAAAGACATAATGTGTGAAAACAGCCTTAGTTGAAGGCTATGGGTACAGTTACAGGACAATTAACAGTATTCTCCAAAGTACTTCTGCTACTTTGTTTGTTCTTCTTTCATCTGTTCTTTTTTAAATATTTCTACTTATTTATGTTTGTTTATATATATTAAAATTAAGCTGCTTTTCTTCATAACGTATAAGTCCACTACTTTGCTCCCGCACACTCTAACCTCTGACCTCTGTCTTTTGAAAAAGAAGGGGGTGGGATGGGGAGAGCAGCAGTGACTGCTGCCAGATAAGGGGAGATGGGGGAAGACTGGTGTACGGTATGCTCCATGGACCACAGGGAAGATCAGGGTGGGAGGCTGGGGGGATTAGGGCAAGGGAAAGATAGGGGGCACAGTGCATTCTGGGCACTATGGCGAAGATCAGGGTTGGGTGATCAGGGCAGAGGAGGAGGTTCAGTGCATAGTGTGCCTGAATGGTATGAGGACAGTTGGGGTGGGCAGACAGGGGCAGGGGGAGATGGGTGCATGGCACACTCCGAATGCTGCAGGGATGATTGGAGGAGGGAGTGGAGAGAGCAGTGCATGACATTCTCCAGAGGGAAGATCAAGATGAGGGAATGTGGAGACTGGGGCAGGAGACATCAGCATATGGCATGCTTTGAGCACAATGGGGAAGTTCAGGTTATGGGGCAGGGAGACTGGTGTGTAGTACACACAGTGGGGAAGATCAGAGTGGGAGTGGGGGATTTGGGAAGAGAGAGATCTGTGAACCATGAGGTAGGGCTGGTGGTTCAACTCAAACTGGCGGTTGCGGGTGGGTGGGTGGGTGGAGGTTTGGCTGGGCCTGCTTCTGGGCTACACCCTTTACTACTGACTTGGGCTTTGCCCATTTTTCAAGGGTTGGCCGCCTTGTGACATCTCCAAGCTTGGGTGAAAATGAGGTCCTTTTAATTGCCCTGGTGGGCTAACCAGTGGGTTCAATGCATAACTGGGAAGGAATGCACAGACTCAAGGAGCACCCACACACTTACAGAAACTAATAAGTGGTGGTTCATTGAGGCGCTGGATACTACGTACAAGTGGTAGAATATGCAATGAGAGCAGCATAATTAAAACTTAAAGCAAACAAAGCCTAAAATAGAATGGATCTTCATGACTGATGAAATAGCATGGCATGTAAAACATACAAGGCTGTAGCTCAGTGGTAGAGCATCTGCTTTGCATGCAGCAAGTTCCAGGTTCATTCCTTGACATCTCCAGATAGAGCTGAGAAAGACTCCTGTCTGAAACCTTGGGCAGCTGCTGTCAGTCAGAAAATACTGAACTTGATGGACCAATTGTCTGACTTGGTCTAAGGCAGGTTCCTATGTTCCTATATCTTTGAGGATGGGACCAAAGCTCTGCAACATCTGCTTTGCATTCAGAAGGTCCAAGGTTCAATCCCTGGCATCTCCAAGCAGGACTGGTAAAGACTCCTACCTGAAACTTTGGAGAGCCACTGCCAGTCAGTGTAGACAGTACTGAGTTAGATGGACCAATGGTCTGAGTCAGGATAAGGCAGCTTCCCATGTTCCTAGTGGAGAGATGAAACCACAATGCAGTTGGATAAATAATAATGCAAAGCCAGTTTTAAAAGCAGATTATTTTCAAAAGTAAGTGATTAAATATTTCTGCACATTATCTGCGCCTCACACTTCCTCCTGCCCTTCTATTTAAAAAGCTTCAGTGTATCAAGCAAAATCATAACTACCTTAGCATAAAACGGAATAGACCCAAGATATAGTAGGGAGGTGGCTGCAATTCATCTGGAGAAGAGCCTTCACCCCCCAAAGAGGAAAAGCAATACTAACCCTTATGGGCTTAGCACCTGTATATCTCCAGGATTGCCTCTCTTGGCCAGTTGTATCCCATCCTGTGAGGTCTTCTCAGCTGGCCCTCCTTAGTGTCCTGGGCCCTGGTGTAGTGTGTGGTACCTGGGCCTGTAGGAGGGCCTTCTCTGTGGCTGCCCCTCTTTTTTGGAGCACTCTCCCCCCCCCCCCGATTTATTCAGCCCCCTCCCTGGCTGCTTTTAAGGCCCTTCTTAAGACACACCTGTTTCGCCAGGTGTTGCCCTTTAATAATTTGTTTTTAAATTGATTGTTGGTATTTCTGTTGTTCACCACTTAGAGTCCTTGGAGGAGGCGGTATATATGAAGTTTCAGTCCATCAATCAATCAGTACTGATTAAAAAGAGAAATGCTCAAAAAAGAAAGGAGATTGTTCAAGCCAGGGGGAAAGCAAATATCCTGATTAAGTGAGAAACAATGGCTGAAATCCAGGCTAATGCTGAACTAGCCCTCAGGGACATATTTTCAGGAGGCACAGTGGACTTCAGAGGGAAGGGAAAATCAGTGAAAATTCGTCCTCCCCTGTAGTATTAGCTCAGCATGAGTCTAGATGTCAGCCAATATTCACAGAATAAGCTCCAGAAATTAAGAGATATAGCCCTCCATTGAGATGGGGAACTTCATATGGGGAACAAGGAAAACAAATACAAAGAAAAATGCTTAATTTAAAGATGAAAACCAAAAATTAAGAGAAATAGAAAGAATTTGGAAGTGGGAGAGGAAGTTGAATAAGTTGTTCCAAGAAATGCTCTACTGCCAAAGTGTCTCCAGGAATCCAGCCAGACTCCTCCTTTCTCAACCCCTTTCTATCTCTTTCCCTGAATAGGGAAAATTCAGGATCCAAAATATCATAATTTTCTCTAACTTCACAGGCCTATATTGCTGTGGAGCTCCCAGAACCCTCTTTTGAACCCCTTTGCCCCAAACTTGTCTCATATGTGCAGAGCCATATCTTCAGATCATAAGTGCCAGTCCAGCATCTTGGCTCTGATCCCAGGCATACCTGGCAATATGGCATAATAATATATTTGTAAGAAGACCATCTTTCATCACCAATGTTCTCAAAAACATCTAGTAATATTGTTTGGTGCTTCTGCTGATTCAGCATCCTTTGCTGCATCTTAAACAAAGATCATGTGGAGGTAAAGCCAGGCTTTCTTTGCCTTTCAGCACTGCTAATCCTTAAAGCTCCAACTTTGGTTCATCAGGCCTGCAACTCTTCCAGGGGTATCAGAAATTATACAGGAGTTCTCAGGAATGGACCATCACCCACCTCAGAAATTTGAGGTTTTGGGATGCATCTAACATGGCAACCCTAACCATATTAGTTAGTTTCACTTCCATCTCGGCAGGCAACAATTTAACTCTGGATTTCTAAGAATACTTAACAAGAAGCAAGACCCACTGAACTTAGTGGGGCTTGCTTCATTCATTCAACATTATCCAACCACCAGGCAGTTAGTTTGAATTTCCTGTACTGAAATTCTGGGGTGGGGGAAACTTGAAAGCAGTGGCTGACACCCAGACTAAATTACTCCTGAGTAGTAGTATTGAAACTAAGCAGTCCTTTAGAGTAATTCCTGAGTAGTACTGTTGAGTAACTTAGTCTGGATGTCAGTCAGTGTACTTAAAGAATAGCCTGGGTTTGTTTGTTTTAAATATTGACAGGGAAGGTGTTGTTTTTTTAAAAATTAATTGGCTTTCCTGTTCTTATACTAAATGGTTAAACTATGTGCAAAATCAAGGATAGGAGAGCTGGTCTTGTGGTAGCAAGCATAACTTGTCCCCATAGCTAAGCAGGGTCTGCCCTGGTTGCATCTGAATGGGAGACTTGATGTGTGAGCACTGCAAGATATTCCCCTCAGGGGATGAAGCCGCTCTGGGAAGAGAAGGAGGTTCCAAGTTCCCTCTCTGGCCTCTCCAAGATAGGGCTGATTGAGATTCCTGCCTGCAACCTTGGAGAAGCCACTGCCAGTCTGTGAAGACAATACTGAGCTAGATAGACCAATGGTCTGACTCAGTATATGGCAGTTTCCTATGTTCCTATGAAGTTCCTATAGGGATTTTGAAAGCACAAGAAGTGTAAAACCCGAATGGAATATCAGCTATACAGACATTTATTGGTAGTACCACTATTGCTTACATTACATTTCCCACCTCAACCACTAAGCTTCAACAGGCATGTCCTTCCTTTTTCAAAAAATGGGCCTATAACCTCACTCCCTAATTTTGCAAGAGCTAGACAGAGAAAGAAGACAATTGCATCAAAGAATGTTGCAATTCTTTGTAAACACTCATTTTGAACTTGTGTGGGGGTTGAGAAGGTGGGAAGCTTTACGCCATAGAACAGAGCAAACTTCTGCTTAACTTGGATTAATTTTGGTGTCCATGATCCTAGTTCTGATAGGATTCAATGACCCTGTATACACAATAAATTATCTCCAGTTTAGATTAATCATGTAAATACTTTAAGGTAGTTGTACAGTGGTATCAACCAATTTAGGTAAACTGTGAATATTCACTTTCACTTCTGTGGAAGTGAATATCACTTTCACAGCTAAACTATTTACATTTCCGAATTTCTTCATATATCCCTGACAAAAAAGACTGCAGCCCAAATCCTTTCTGTTGGGTTTTCTTGTTAAAATCCCATGGTTATGTTAAGGCACAAGGGGTGGGTTGGAGGGTTGATAATAGAGGACTGTTGAATTCCCTCTTAATGTATGTAATTATGAGATGTTTAAGAGATGTTAACTGCAAAGTTACTTTTAACTTTCTTCTTTTTTTCATATTCCTTTCCTATTTCTGCTATCTTGTTGGAAAAATAATAAAAAGTTGTGTTTTTTTAAGCGAGAGTGTCTCAACAGACATGTGGACAAAGGTGATCTGGTTGATATAGTATACTTGGAGTAAGGGGACAGGTTCAATTTTGGATTGGTAACTGCTTGAAGGACAGGAAACAGAGGGTAGGAATAAATGGAGAATTTTATTTATTTATTTGTTCAATTTTTAGACCGCCCTTACAGATTAGCTCAGGGTGGTTCACAAATATCATAAAACAGTTAAAGTCAATCAATGATCAGTTTTCACAATGGAAGTAAGTAAGACGTGGGGTCCCCCAGGGACTGATACTGGGACCAATACTCTTTAACTTGTTTATAAATGATTTAAAAGTTGGGATAAGTAGCAAAGTGGCCAGATTTGCAGATAACACTAAACTATTTAGGGTAGTGAAATCCACAACAGATTGTGAGGAGCTCCAAAAGGATCTCTCCAAACTGGGGGAGTGGGTGACAAAATGGCAAATACACTTCAGTGTAAACAAGTGTAAAGTGATGTGCATTGGGGCAAAAATTCCCAACTACACATGTACACTGATGGGGTCTGAGCTGTCAGTGACTGACCAGGAGAAAGATCTTGGGGTTGTGGTGGCAGCTTGTTGAAAGTGTTGACTCAGTGTGTGGCAATTTTTAAAAAGGCTGTTTCCATACTAGGGATCATTAGGAAAGGGATTGAAAATAAAAATGCTAATACTATAATGTCCTTACACAAATCTATATAGTGGTCACATTTAGAGTACTACATACAGTTCTGGTCACCATATCTTAGGAACGACATTGTAGAACTGGAAAAGGTGCAGAAGAGGACAACCAAGATGATCAGGGCCTTGGAGCACCTACCTTATGAGGCAAGGTTACAGCATCTGGGGCTTTTTACTTTGGAAAAGAGGCGACTATGGGGAGACATGATAGAGGTGTATAAAATTATGCATGGAGTAGAGAGAGTAGACAGAGATAATTTTTTCTACCTCTCTCACAACCCTAGAACCAGGGGTCATGCCATGAAACTGAAGGCCAGGAAATTTAGGACCGACACAAGGAAATACTTTTTCACACAGCGCATAATTAATCTATGGAATTCTCTGCCATGGGATGTGGTGATGGCCACTAGCTTGGATGGCTTTAAAAGGGGCTTAGACAAATTCATGGAGGATAAGTCCATCAGTGGCTACTAGTCTGGTGGCTATAGGCCACCTCCAGTCTCAGAAGCAAGATGCCTCTAAATACCAGTAGCAGGGGAGCAACAGCAAGAGAGAGGGCATGACCTCATGTTCTGCTGTTGGCCTCTCGGAGGCATCTGATGAGCCACTGTGTGAAATAGGATGCTGGACTAGATAGGACTTGGGCCTGATCCAGCAGGGCTGTTATTATGTAAGCTCAACTAGAGCAACTTCAGCCACATTTTGACCGAGTACACCTTGCAATGCAGATTGCAGAGCAGACCAGAGCAGTAAGTGAAGCACAAGTTACTCTCAAGGCCAAAGAAGAAACCCATCACCAAGAAATATTACATTCACACGGTTGCCACTGTCCATTTCTCACCGCAACACTATCTCACAAACAAAACAAACCACAGTTCAAGGAAGGAAGGCACCCAAGTGCTGCCTTTGCCAGTTTGTGATCCAGCAAAATCAGCTAGCAATAGCACAGCATAATATACTCCGTGCTGACAAAATCAAACCTTCCTTGATTCATTTCTCCTTTTCGGATGAAACTTCTTCAAGAGTGGCATGCTATAAGGGGCTCTCTCTGCCTCCCAGTCCCTTTGAATACATTTTGAAACTCTGTCCTTTTGTGTTCTCCCCTCCCTCTTCCCTCCCCCCCAGGCAATGGGGGCACAATTACCCATGACAACTGAACCAAAAAGCAAGGAGATTGCAAGCCAATTGGAAGCCAGTGCCAGAAAACCAACCAGCAAGGGGAAAATAAGACTTCAAAATGGCACTCGAAACTTCAAAACGTTTCAAATCAAACCGGGGTTATTTTGTTCCAAGCTCAAAACAGGCCCTTTATTTAAACAATGTTTTGTTTTGAGCTCAAACACTTGAAACAGCCTGTTTGGAGTCAAAATGTTTCAACCTCAAAATGTTTTGCACATCCCTACTGTGCCTGATGTCACTAATGAAAGATATGGCATGACTGGCTTGTTGGACTGGAGCATGTGTACCTGGTCTGGTTATACAGGTGAGAGGTTTTGTGTTTAAGGAGGAGCTGGGAACAGTGTGTGGGTTTTTGTGGTTGTTGGGTTTTATTGATGCCCACATAAAAATAATGTGGGTTATTCGCCAAAGCTGAGCAGCTATGGAAAACTAGCATCCTCTGTCTTATAGCTTTAACATGATTTGGAAAAGGGTAAGTAACATAACTGCAAGGTCTAATTGCCTTACTGACCTGTTACACATCACTAATCAGCAGTCTAGTGGATAGCTATAAATTTTCCTTTGTTGTGATGATCTGACATTAAAAATAGTTCTTGGCTCATATATCATTAAAAACAATTATTGGCTGACACTAGCTGCCAGCCCTAATGCAAAGGCAGAAATCTTTAGTGAGCTTGCAGCTGTACCATGCGTATATGCTGGTACTTTTTGATGAACAGTACATATAGATTTAGCTGATTATTATTCTTCATCATCATAATGGCAGCAAGCACTTTTGAAAATTTCTATATGGGGTACCATGCAGCATTCAGTCATTTTTATATTCTCATGTACAGCTATTTTTGCAACTCCTTTAAAGGTAAAGTGTGCCGTCGAGTTGGTGTTGACTGCTGGCAACCTCAGAGTCATGTGGTAGAATACTGGAGGGATTTGCCATTGCCATCTTCCGCGCAGTATGAGATGATACCTTTCAGCATCTTCCGGTATCGCTGCTGCCCGATATAGGTGTTTCCCATAGTCTGGGAAACATACCAGCAGGTATTTGAACCGGCAACCTCTGACTTGCTAGTCAACTCCTTTAGAAGAAAATAAATTCCATTGTATAACTGTTTTAATTTGGATGTATTCATCCATGAGCCAGACCCACACATTTTGGCCATCAATACCTTCTCAGGGAACGAATGCTCATAGTTATTTTTGGCAATATCTACCCACCTAAAAATGGCAAATAGTTGATAGCATTGCTGCATTTACACTTTTCTCTGTACTATCACCTCTTCTTTACCCCTACCTGCAAATCATTAGGGTAAAATTGCAGTCATTTTTTCACAGAGGAAAGGGTTAGGGTAGGATTAGGGCTAGGTTAGGGTAACAAGGAACAAACTGTCGTGCTTTCTCCATAGAGTGCTCTTTGGTAGACATTCCTGCCAGTTTTCATCCCCCCCCCCCGATAATATAAATAAAACCTTATGGTAGTTTTGTGTTTTTAAAACTGTTTAAAGCTTTTAAAACAGCATTGCAAATTTGGTACAGCAGGCCCTATAGTCAGAACAATAAAAGCACGGTGACATACTGAAAACTGAAAGTACTGCTATGCTGTCACCTGCTTCCCATCTCTAGGGATGTAGACCTTGTCCAAAATCACCATGAGCATTCACCCCCCCCCCCCCGATAATACTGATCACACCAGCTGGCTCATGTACTCTCTGGATTTCCTCACCTGCTCCACGATAGTTACAACATTCCAATATTTCTTGGGTTCCACTCCATTTGAATTCCGGGAGGAATTGTGGATCTCAGACTATTGGTAACAAATTATGCGCATGCATCCTGTGATGTGTAACATAATAATTTAGAAAGCAGAATATTTCCCATTGCTAGTGTTTGAAGGAGAATAATTTGTTTAAAATGAGAAGAAATATATTAAAAACCTACAATTCACAGTTAATAATATATTTTTTTAAATGTGCAATTATCTGGATTTGGTAAGCACCACTAGTTTTTATACAGTGAGTACAGTTTTGTGCATATAGAGCATGACCCACACACATGCACTTTAATATTAGGCAATTCCTTGGTATGATTCTTCAAACAACTGCAGAACATCACTGGTTCTGCATTAATGCAGAACACCACTGGTGGATGTGCTGTTTTATGCTGTACAGTTACAGAAGTCTAGGGTAGTTATTTTTAAAATAGAACCAGGACCTTTTTGCCACACTTAACATGATTTGAAAGGGAGGGTCATGTTAAGTGGAGAGATCATTTTTTGTGGGGGCGGGGAGACCTCTCTTTCACTTCTTGCAAAATTAGTGAGGCTGTAGAAAATAGTATATGCAGGAAATAGTATTCCTCGATACGCTCCATAAGCAGTAAATGCATAGACTCTATAATATTGCTCAGCGAATCAAGCTGTTTCCTCTCACCCACGTGAAAGCCTTCTAAGTTGGTGAGTATTTAAGCTATTATTATTTCATAGCTTTATGTGTATATATAGCATAATAATATATTATAGATTTTAAAAAGTAGTTTGGGTATACTGCTATATGAGAGAGAGTTAATAAGAAAAGTCATTTGAACATGAGTTAGAAATTTATTTGGGATTTATAGAAGGAGGCTTTACTGAAAAAGAGAAATGTATGAGAAGTCTGATATGAAAAGGAATAAAGATTTTATGTTTTCTCAGGAGCATTATTAGCACCAAAAATATCAAACCAGAAGAGCATAGGATATAAAAATTAAGTATGTCAACTGAGTAATGGATATTTTTACTGCCTTGGGTTTCAGGGAATAAGCTTATTAACAAGGCACTTAGACCATCCTATTTGTTTTTCTACCCAATATAGTGTTTAATTTTTACTTAATTGCATACTATAATTACATATTTAATTTGCTTAAAATTAAGTATGTCACCTGAGTAATGGATATTTTTACTGCCTTGGGATATTAAGTAATGGATATTAAATAATGGATATTTTTACTGCCTTTATTTTTTAACCCAATATAGGGATTAATTTTCTTAACCAACCAGAAACAAGATAATTAATTGTATTGTAGAGCAGGTTTTAATGAGAGAAGAGTTGTAAAGCTCTATGCACATTAACACCCCAATCCCAAAAAAGGTTACTTTAATGATTTATGTCACACACCGAGATATTTGGAGCATGTCAGAAAGAAGCTAGATTTGGGAGGAAGGACCATAAGATGGAAGTTTACAAGGTTTTACTTTCTTGGTCCTGCCCTTTGTGCTTCAGGATAGAGAAGCTGTGGCAATAGGTTGGGGGCAGTAGAAGCGAGGATGGTAAGTGGAAGAGAAGTTAGAAATGAACAGGGCTGACCCACAAATGAGGCCTGTGGGGGTGGCTGCCTCAGGCTGCAGGTTTAGTAGAGGCAGCAGCATGGATGCCTTGCGCCGGCATTATTCCTTGCCACATGCCCCTTTGAAAGCCTGCAGAAGTCACATTAGAAGCTCCCAGCCCTCACCTACGCAGCCTGGACCATGCTGCCCCTATCCGACATTGCTGCTGCTGTCCCTGAACTTTCTTTAGATGGCAGTATGCTTTTGGAACAAGACAGAGAGAGGGGTTGCAAACTCTTCCCCCACAAATGCATAGGTCACAGGGTTGATGCAGCAGTGAATCATAGCAATTATTCTATCACTTGGATGGTTAAACCTAATACGTCATCACAATTGTGATCGGTGCCACATGAGAAAAGTGAATTTTGATAGGTGTGCAGCAGTTTGGCAATATTGTAAGTGGCACCCTGAAGATGATCATGAATGTTGTATGGCATCCTGAAGATTAAACAAGCGTTATCACCATAATCAGCCAAATTGCCTTCTGCTCTCTCTCTTTTCTAATAAACATTCTGTTTATGATGTAGCAGAAGGCCATAATGAGCCATAGAATGACTTGGTCCAAAATGACCATTTTCTATGAGGATAATGAGAATGGCAGGTCTATTTCTCAGATTCTTTTTGGTTGCCAAAAAATGCTAACCCTGGCACAGAGACCAAGAAAGCCACACCCCATGTGATAACAGTTGTGAGGATATCACAGACAACTCTTTCTAGCTTTCAGCTTGAACACGGCAGAAACAATAAATACATACATACATAACTTTATTTCTAGCTTTCAGAGTGAACACTGCAGAAACAATAAACAAACAAACAAACAAACAAATAAATCTTAGCCGCCCCATAACAAATTGTTCTCTGGGCAGCTTACAACACAACATTAAAACACGAGATAAAATTAAATCTTGGGCAGATTCCAGAGGGTGTCTCTCAGGGACTGTTCTTCTTCAAAAACTGAACTTCGGTATGGTGTCCCTCTGGGCTCCATTTTGTCTCCGATGTTGTTTAACATCTACATGAAACTGCTGGGAGAGATCATCAGGAGATTTGGTGCAGGTTGTTATCAGTATGCCGATGACACCCAAATCTATTTCTCCATGTCAACGTCATCAGGACAGGAGAGGGCATAAGCTCCCTAAATACCTGCTTGGAGGCAGTGATGGGCTCGATGAGAGGTAACAAGCTGAGACTGAATCCAGATGAGAGAGGTACTTATTGTGCGGGGTTGGAACTCGGGAGATTATTTTGATCTGATTGTTCTGGATGGGGTCACACTTCCCCAGAAGGAACAGGTACGTAGTCTGCGGGTGCTTCTGGATCCAAGTCTCTCCCTGGTGTCCCAGGTTGAGGCAGTGGCCAGAGGTGCCTTTTATCAGCTTTGACTGATACGTCAGCTGTGTCCATTTCTTGAGATAAATGACCTCAGAACAGTAGTACATCTGCTGGTCACCTCCAGACTTGACTACTGTCGTGTGCTCTATGTGGGGCTGCCTTTGTACGTAGTCTGGAAACTGCAGTTAGTCCAGAATGTGGTGGCCATATTCGTCTCTGGGTCATCTCGAAGAGACCATATCACTCCTATCTTAAAACATCTACACTGGCTGCCGGTAAGTTTCCGGGCAGAGTACAAGGTTTTGGTTATCACCTATAAAGTCCTAAATAGCTTGGGCCCTGGGTATTTAAGAGAATGTCTTCTTCGCTATGAACCACACCGCCCATTGAGAACATCTGGAGAGGTTCGTCTGCAGTTGCCACCGGCTCATCTGGTGGCTACTCGGGGATGGGCCTTCTCCATTGCTCCCCTGAGGCTTTGGAACACACTTCCTGCTGAAATAAGAGTCTCCCCATCTCTTACAACTTTTAAAAGGGCAGTCAAGATGTATTTTTTCACCCAGGCTTTTAATTAGATACTGTTTTAATTGTTTTAATTGTGTTTTAATAGTTTTAACTTTTTAATTTTAATTGTTGAAATGTTTCAATCTTTTATTGGCTGTTTTTATTGTTTTGTAAACCGCCCAGAGAACTTCCGTTTTGGGCGGTATAGAAATGTATCAAATAAATAAATAAATAAATAAATAAACAAATAAATAAATAAATAAATAAATAAGCAAGCTATAAAGCCCTTAATGGCTTAGGCCCTGGATATTTAAGAGAATATCTTCTTCATTATGAGCCCATTGAGATCATTTGGAGAGGTTCGTCTCCAGTTGCTACCCTGAGACATAAATGGGGTGCAACAACCGAAAACAATTGTTAGGTATCTACTGATAGTAAAAAAAGATTAATTTTTTTAAAGCAGTGTTCCCTCTAATAGGGATTCCCAGATGTTGTTGACTACAATCCCCAGAATCCCCAGCTGCAATGGTTTTTGTTTGCAGATTATGAGAGTTGTAGTCAACAACATCTGGGAATCACTGTTAGAGGGAACACTGGTCAAAAGGATGATAAAGAAACTTCCACGGTAGAAGCCTTCATTATAAATGGATGAAAATATCTTCTACATTGGATCTCCAAACACCCACTCGTGTGCTTCATAGTAAGCCCAGAAATGTGAGGGAGGAAATGAAAAGCAAGTCAGAAATGGTCAAATTGAGTAGACCAATATCAATCAAGCTCTTGAGTTTCTTGTATCTGATGACGATGTATACAATAAGTGCATTGCCCAGAAGGCCAAATATTAATACCAAAGAGTAAAGCAGTGACACAAAATTGTAACGCCCTCTATCTAGGGTTACCTTTGAGGACGATTGGAAAACTACAATGGGTCCAGAATGCAGCAGCTCGTTTACTTATGGGTGCCAGAAAATATGACAGGGTAACTAACAACTCTCCTGCAGTCATTGCACTGGTTGCCTATTCGCTACCGAGTTCAATTTAAGGTCCTGGTTTTGACCTTCAAAGCCTTGCGGGGTTTGGCACCTGTTTACCTACAGACCCGCCTTTCCCATCCAGTTACATCCCATCTGGTCAGATCTGGTCAGATGGCTGGGCCCTTTTGTCGGTCCCCGATTTCCGAGAGGTTTGGGGAGCTAGAACCCGTGAAAGGGCTTTCTTGGTTGCTGCCCCACTTCTCTGGAATTCCCTTCCCCTGCAGATTCGTTTAGCTCCTTCTTTGTCGATTTTTAAATTTTTATTGAAGACTTTTCTTTTTCACCAGGCTTTTAAATCTGTAGTTTATCTATTCCCCACCCCCACCCCCGCCGCTGTTAGTTACTTTAGTTTTTTTTAGAATGTAATTTTAATGCTGTCTTGTTTTGCATGTTTTTGCATACTGCCCAGAGTCTTCGGAGTGGGCGGTATATCAAATGTTTCAAATAAATAAATAAAATGTGAAGCAAATTAATTGACAGTGCCCAGTAGTGGGAAAACATGGTACATTAAACATTGTGGTTATCAGCTCTGCAGAGGCAAGCACTGAATGTGGAGAGAGCAGCAGTTGTGGCCACATAGCGAGCCGGTGCAGAGGGGTGTAGTTAGTCAGCATGCTCTGCTCTTGTTCCCTGGGTACACTAGCTGACATCCTGGCTACCAAAGCACACGTATAATGAGGAAGTGTCGGGACATGACTGAGGCTCATGTGAAGTGTGCTTCCTCTCTTCTAGATCACTTCTAGAGTGTAGGCAGAGCATGGACACTTCTCCCTCTTGCGCAATGGCACAGACTGGGAGAGTTGCCCACTAGCCCCAGTGGTGTCCCTGCAGTCCCTCATTACACGTGTGCTTCCAGTGTATTTTTATAACACTTGAGCAAGGCTATTGTGATGTAGATGGCGTCAATGCAGCAGCACAGCAGCTGATTTTGCACTTGTATTTTTAAACTAGCTATTGTGATGTATAAATAAATGTTCAGGTTTTGTGAAGTCAGAAGGGTCAAATCCCTTCAGGAAACTTGGAAGTTATTTAAGGCCATGGTAACAGAAGTTCAGATAAAAAGCATAGCAGAGATTGGAAAGGGTACAAATAAGACCAAGAGGATGCTGGTATGGTGTAGGAACTGCCATTTTTTTTCATGGCAGTAGCCATTTTTGACTTCACAGTGCCCCAGGGTGACACTACCCCCTGGTTAAAATGGCATCCATCTACACTTAAGCTCCTGCTGGCGCTGATACAGAAAGCAGCAAAATTACTACTCTGATAACAGAATGATTATTATTATTAATCCAATGGGCAACAGGTCTCATAATGAAAATTACTGTATTTTATCCCTATGTTTAGCCTGCCTCATCATCATTGGTTTCAGAATTAATGGAAAGTGAACTAAATGCACCCGTTTCACTTCTATTCATTTCAAGAACAGATACACAACCTTGTTGCCACCTACTCAGGAAAGGGATCATGGCGTCATGTTGGACAGGTCACTGATAACATCAGCTCAGCATGTAGCAGCAATGAAAAAAGGCAAACTCAGTACTGAGAATTCTTAGGAAAAAGGTTTAAAGTAAAACTGCCAGCACTGAATGACTTTATAAAAGTCTGGTTATGTCCTGATATAGAGTTGACTAAACTTACTGAGCTAGTCAAGCTAAGGGATGGAAGACAAAATAAATAAGTATATTTTAAACTATGGCAACCTTGTATTAAATGTTGGAAAACAAAATATAACATACAGGTAGGTATCAATCTGTATAATTGTTCATCTTGGTTATAAGATACATCATTGTTCACCTTTTTCTCTTTCAAAGTAATTGCATATTATTATCTTGAATTTATTTTAAAAGTATTTTTTGAAAATTTGAATATATATTTATAAATTACAACTAGGGATGTGCAAGAACCAGCGGCCAGCTGGTTCGGTGGGGGTTTACCTTTAAGGAGCAGGGAGCGTGCTCATCCCCCCCACCGCATTTCCCACCGCATTTCCCGCTTTGCCACTGCAATGTGCCTAGAGCTGCCTTAGCCAAGTGGACACTCAGAAGTGGATCCCATAGTGTTACCATTAAATATATAGAAACTGCTATTACTGGATATGTGTACTTTGTGAGACATGGGGAACGACTGCTCATACAATTTAGATCTTCTCCCTTGGGAGGAGAGACCCGATAGAACTTTTTTCTTTTTCTTTTTAGATTTTAATTTATAAAATGTAATTAGGGATGTGTACAAACCGGTTCGGTGGTCCTTTTCTGGACCGCCAAACCAGTCCGGAGTTCTGGAGTTTGGGCCGGTTCGGCGGTGGGGAGGGGTTACCTTTAAGGAGCAGGGAGGGTGCTCACCGCCCCCATGTTTCCCCCACCAGTGCTGTCTCTAAAGTGGCTGGCATGGGGCGGCAGCGTGCCTCCTTGCAACCTCAGTCAGCATCAGACTGACCAGTGGCCAGAGTACATGTGCATGTCACACATGGGCACCAGCCACTTCCAGTCTGATGCTGACCAGGGCAGCAAGGAGGATGTAAATTGTATGAGCAATCATTCCCCATGTCTCACAAAGTACACATATTCAGTAATAGCAGTTTCTATATCTTTAATGGTAGTAATACTGTGGGATCCACTTCTGGGTGTCCACTTGGTTGAGGCAGCTCTAGGCACATTGCAGTGGCATAGCAATGTGATGAGAGTGGCCCCAGGACAAGACTCGGGGTGGCTTTTTTGCCACCACTGCCACTCACCCGCCATTTGCCACAGTTTTGCCTCTGGCCCACCACTCACTCTCCACCTGGCTGTCCATTCTGCTTTCCTTTGCTAGGCTGGGCTGCGTCACAGTCTAATGATGTCACCATGATGGGGCAAATCAGTGCCGTGATGTTTCAGACTATGTTTGTGGCTGGCCAGGTGAGGAAGGCTGGGGGCAGCGGGTGTAGGCAGCTGGGCAACCACAAAGCCAGCAGAGGCTGTGAAGTCTGGCAGGAGCCATTCCTGATGACGGGGACCGTGCCTGGCACCAGGAGGGGCTGCCGGGAGGGGAGGGGGAAATGGTGGCAGGGTTTGGCGACACTGGGTGCCTGTTTTCTAGGTGACCCAAGAAACAGAAGGAAGGGGGCAAGCCCCCAGAAGTACAATAGGCACTGGTAGCTTAGGGACATTTGTCGTCCCCTCCATTCTCCATTATAGCTACATTACTGGCACATTACTGCACAGCCTCTTCCTATGTCCACAATCTGTCCTAACAGGAAGTTCTCTTTATGCCTCCTTCCAATTAGGCTCTACAGGTGGGCTTGTGTTTCTAGCCCTACCGCCTTCTGCCCCAGCCTGCTCAAGCCTCTTCCTTTGCCTATTGTCATTTGGCTCTAGATACTTTCTTCCCTTGCCCACTTCCTTGTAACTCCCACCCCTGGGTGATACTTGGCCTTCCTAGCTGTGGCAATTCCTCAAGGTATGCCTTCCAGGAAAGGGCCTCCTAGAGACCTTTGGATTCATTCCATGTTCTCTTCAATCCCCCTGGCTGGCCTTCCGGCTGTGGGCTTGAGGCTCACAGGAGCAGGCAAAAAAGAAAAGAAAAGAATTATTTCACAAAATATATCATTCGGCTGAAGAATTTATTGTCATGTGATAGTGGTTGGTTACTAGTATAGACAACATTGAAAAAGGTTTGAACAAATGATGGAGGCTAGGTATCTATATCTATATTTCTCCTGGGTGTGCCAGGGAAAATGCGTCCCGGCAGCCCAGCTGATTGGCTGGGCTGCGGAGGTGCCTGATTGGCTGGCGCATCCAGGAGAAAGGACAATTGGCAGGCCCGGCCTGGCTGCGACGGGTGGTGCAAGGGGCAAGGAGGCAAGGCGAGGGGGAGGACCAGCCGACGGGCGAGGAGGCAGCAGCGGTTGCGGGCCCCGATACTGCGGGTGGGGGGAGAGGTGGCCAGCTGCAAAGACTGGTGCTCGGCCCGCCGGCGGTGGCGGCGGTGGCACTCGGCCCGCTGGCGGCGGTGGCACTTGGCCCCACCGGAGACTGCGGGGAGGAGAGAGGTAGCCGACCCCAAAGAGCGCACAGATGCTCTGTGCGGGGTCGGCTTGTATCAATTAAATCATCATTGATTATTAAAGTCATCAATATGACTAAATGGAAACTGAATGTTCTTGGAGCAGTGTACTATGCTTGTGAATACAGGCACTCCCCGATTTACAAACATCTGACTTACAAACATCCATACTTACAAATAAAACTGCATAACATATTAACATTAAGGAAGTCCCCAACTTACAAATGCCAACCCTCACATACAAACAAGTCATCACTCTTGGGAACTGTATGTTTTACAAGTTATGAACTTCTGACTTACAAATAAACTTTTGGAACACAATGAGGCTCTACACACGATCCGTGTCTAGAGCCTAGCCAGGCTCTGTGGGGAGAGTGGGCTTAACCTGCTCTCCCCACAGATGAGCAGGGAGCTTGCCCTGGGTGGCCGTAGCGGTCACCCCACCCACATGACTACCAGCTCCGTCATGGAGCCAGTAGGGGCAGTGGGGATTGGGGGGCAAGTGCGCGGGGCATCCCAGGGAGACTCCCGAGGCTGGGAGGCTTGTTGTAGCCTCCCAGTCCGGGGTTTACTTGTGTGTCGCCACGGTGTGGAGCCACGCCACAGCAGCGCATGATCAACTAAATGGGGTTAGTGGAGCACTCGCTCTGTTAAACTCATTTTACGGGGAGGGATATTTTGTGAGGTTTACTGCTGGAAGCCGTGCGGCTCTCGTGGCAGCACACAACCAGGAGGAACCGGGCTAAGGGAGCCTAGCCCAGTTCCTCCTGGTTGTGAGAATAACCTCAATGTGCTTGTAAGTTGGGGACTTCCTGTACTAGACTCTGGAGACATACAACTCATCATTTACCTGTTTAAAAGATTTAACTACTGTTATTTCCTAGCCATGTTGATTGATAAAATATTTGAATTGGTGAATCATAATTTTTTTATAAATAATAAACTGTGTTAAATATTTTTGCATATTTTCCAACTCTTAATATAAATATTTTTCTGAGAATACTGAAGTAAAGGGTTTTTAAAATCTTAAATACCCCTACATAAACAAAACCCTACATAAGCAAAGAGACACCTTTTACCGTGTTGATTCTCTTTACTTAGCAGGGGGAGAGTAACTGGCCCTATTCACCCCCAGCACAGTTTCTCCAGTGACTGTTGCTGGTGTCTGTTTCTTTTTAGACTGTGAGCCTTCTTTGGGGACAGGGATCCATCTTATTTATTTGTTATTTCTCTGTGTAAACAGCCCTGAGCCATTTTTGGATGGTACATTTTGGGTGGTACAGAAATCGAATGAGTGAATAAATAAATGCCGTTAAATTAACAAAAGCATTTATCCATGCTAAAACAAACAAAGAGACTCTTCCTTTCCCCTCTCAGTTTGGGAATCTGAAACATAAACGATTCCTTATTAAAACCACAGCAAACATGGCATCATAAAACAAATAGATTTCATCCCTCAGTTTTGTGGAACATCCCAATTTAAAAGATGTATTGATAATTTCTGCAGAGAAGTGTCACGTTCAGTTTATTCTGGGGCTTATTACTGGAAGGAAAGCATAGTTTCATCCTTAAATGCAAATATTTGTCTGCTAAGATACAAGCTATTTTTAGATTGCCTTTGCATTAGCTTTTAAACAGGAAGGGAGAAGTCCACACATCTGTGTGACCTGAATGCATGTGTGCCCTGAAATTTTGGTGCCACTGATTAACTGGGAAGGGGGTAAGTGTTAATTTGCAGCAAGACTAATCCCAGACTCTGGTTGACTGATTGATCTTCCAATTCACCTGATGTACACTTTTGGCTTTATTAGATGCTGATATCTATGTCTATTCTCTTTCACTTCTTCATAATCATGCAAAGACTAATGGGATGAGATTTTATGAAGTGATTACCAATCCATGTTTGCTTCCTAATGTTGCATTTGGAGGGAAGAAGTGCAGGTGGGAGGGAGAGTGCCCACCTCTATACCTCCACAATACCTCCTTGGTGAAAGCACCTTGCTGCTTTTGGCTTGTTTTTCACTTTAGGCAAGCTTCTTAATAGCCTCAGTGGCCAACTGGATTAAGCATTGATGCCTGCTACTTCTTCCCTCCAAATGGCTGTTGCTGGTGTCTATCTTAGGGTGGTTTTTGTTTTTTTTAAAGATTGTGAGCCGTTTGAGGACAAGGAGCCATTTTATTTTTTTTATTTATTTGTTTGTTTATATCTATGTAAACTGCTTTGGGAACTTTTTGTTGAAAAGAGGCATATAAATATTTGTCATCATCATCGTGTCTGATTGTGAGACCTTTGTGGACAGGGAGCCATTTTATGTATTTATTTCACTTTGGGAACTTGTGGGAAAGTGGTATAGTCACCTGGCAGTAAACTCCATGAAACTCCTTTAACACCCTCATAATGCAGTTGGCTAGAACGTTGGCTAGAACGTTCCTTTGCTTTAAAAGAGGTCCTCTTTCAAACCCTGTAGTTCATTAGCCATATTTACACACACACACACGGATTCCTGCACAATATGGTTTATTTGGAAGCCATTTTAAACTCTAATCCTGACTTGAACCACATTCCTTTCCTGGGCAGTGATGGAGAAATTCTGGGAATTCTGGGTTCATTTAATGAGCAGAGGCTCTCACCGTCCATCTGGTTCAAGCTTTACTGATCAGGGCATGCCAGGTATCTCTCTTCCAAGAGCACACACTCAGGCTTTTGGCAAGAGTCTTTTATACTATTTACATACAGGCTATAGGATTGAGTACAGAGCCTATCAGAGGCCAAAGTTTCATGGTATACGCCAATCATACTAGTACAAGCAGAATAAAGCTTAGCTATTGGTAGACAAGGTGAACCAATTACAGGGCAGAAACGAGCAATAATGCACCAATCAGCTTTAGCTATGCTGGGGTAGGGCAAGCTGTGGTCAAGTGGTATCTATCTCTACTCAGGCAGGGCAGAGTATTGTTTCCAAGAAAAGGGGCCCTTGTCACAGCAGGGTGCAGAAACTTGTGACCTTTAGGCCTTATGTAGGTTACTCACAGGTGAAAGGGGATAGTGGGATTTTCCTTCATCAGCAGTTCCAAGGGTAATGGAATGAGGTATGTTACCACTTTCCCCAATGACTGTATCCATGAGCAAGTTTTCAAGTTGGCATTATATATACCCACTGGGAAGCGAACATCTCCTACTATAAGACCATATGTTTACAAAACACTTAAATAAATAGTAAGGCTATTCTCATGACACGGCTACCTGGGCTACCCCAGGCAGCTTGTCTTCTCTGCAGCACCGGGAGCAGAGGGCTTCCCACTTCTCCAGAGGAGAGTAGCCCAACTTTTTAATCCAGTGTTTAGCTGAGGTTGAATGAACCACAGGTAGTTTAACCTTGACAGCCAATCATCTGGGCACTGCCACTGGGTTTACAGGCTCTCTCCTGGCCCACCGCCATTTTCGGCAGTGAGCCAGGGGGAAGGAGTGGCTGCACCAAGCATGGCAGTTGTTTTAAGGAGAGCAGCCACCATGCTTGTGGTGCAGGGCAACCTGGGATGCAGGTGGGAGGAGTCCTCCTGCTCCCAGCTCTTGTCATTGCCACATGGTGCACAGCACAGTGGAGGGGAAGACGGCAGCTACTTGCCTGCTAGGGAAGGCAGGAGAGCTTCTGCTTTCTCCACAGCCCTCGGACGCAACTGCCAGAGGTTGTATGTATGACCTTAGTCTCTGAAAGGTGCAAAATACATCAGTGAGAGAATCTGAATTTTTTTGGACATAATTTCTGGTTCCATTACTGACATATTTTACATGTTCCACACACTAGCTATAATAATAGATAGTTTTGTTGTTATGCCGGGAAACTGAAGGGGAAAATATAATAAATACAGACAGTATTTTAAACCAACGTTTTGTTTAGTGTAAACATTGTCTAAATAGACACTACCTTGCATTAATATTTTGCCTGTACTATAGTACAGAATGTAGCAGTGTGTTAATATTTAGAAAGGGAGTAGGTCAGAAATCATAATGTAGCACATCTCAAAATTATTGTTTTTGAGCCATATGGCAGAAAGATTTCTGGTGCACCACCAATGTAAACTGTCACCCTGTGCCCCTGGTCAGAGAGCCACCTTTTTGCAGTAGGGTTTTCTGCTTTCTGTATTGCCACCAGCAGGAGCTTCAGTAGATCTTCTGCTGGGTGCCACCTTAAATATGCATTCAGCACTGGGTTGCAAATGTTGCCCTGAGGCAGAGTTGGTACAAAGATGGCCACCATCATAAAAAAATGACAGTTGCGACACCATGCTGACATCTTCCTGGGTTTATTTGTACCCTTTAAATCTCTGGTGCATTTTATCAGAACTTCTCTTACAGCAGCTTTAAATACCTTCCAATTTCCTAAAGGGATCTGATCCTCTTGGCTTCAAGAAACTTGAATGCTTATTTATCCATTGCAGGCTAGTTTGGAGGAGTGCCACCCAGTGGCGGCCGATGAACGTGCCTCCAGGGGGGGGGGGTGCTGGGAGGCAGCTTAAAGAGTAAAGTAATTCGGGACTCACCTCCGCGCTGGTGGCACCTGAACACTATTTGGAGCCACAACATGCTGCCCAGCAGCCCCTGTGGTGGGGAAGCGCCTCCACCACTCATCTGGCTTCCACGGAACCAAGCCCCCGCCAGCGGCCAGGTGAGTGGTGGAGGTGCTTCCCTGCCGTAGGAGCTGCTGGGCAGCACGCTGCGGCTACGAATAGCGTTCAGGTGCCACCGCGGCGGAGGCGAGACCCGAATTACTTTACTCTTAAAGCTACCTCCCGCTGCCCCTCGGAGGTCTGTTCATGGGACGCCTCTGGTGCAACCTGGTATGTGCAATCAGTTTGGAGACCTGATGTTACAGGACGATGTCCCAAAGTGGTCTTGGGCCTCCCTTAAGAGAGAGAGAGAGTGTGTGTGTGTGGCATTCAACTGAACCACCCCTCTACACATGTTCAGATACCCTGTTTAAACAGGGTTTTAGAGTATATGTAGGAGGAGGATTCAGATGAACACCCTCCTTACACAATTAAGAGATGCTCAGAGAGCCTTGGGATGTTTTCTAATGACATCAGGCGGTCATGGCCTTAGTGCATATCCTTCCTTATCATGTATGATGGTTGGCACTTGATCAAACTGACCCTACATCAGCTCTGCTCAGGGACTATAAAAACTGGTATAGTATACCCAGGGGAATTAGAGGGAAGCACTGCTAAAAATGCCACTCTGCGACAGGACTGCTGCTCTCCCAATTTTTGGTGCTTGCCTCAGCAGACAACCAGCTCTTCAGGAAATAGACGCTGGCCTTTTCTACAAAGGTACAAAACATAAGTGGCACTTCAGGAAACATGGGGAGACAGAGGCCATGGTGTGAATTGGTGTAAAGGGGCATGGTTAAGCAGTGTGCTTGTACACTAGGTGCACTGTACCCATTTTTATAACTCCTGAAGGAGGCTAATATCATGTTAAATTTTTAATTTACTATGATAATCTATACTATGTATAGTATATTTTTCATTTTCAGGAAACAAGAAGATGAACAATTCTACCAATATGGTAGATTTTGATCTGTCACCTACGGTTGACTATGACAATTTTGCAGTGCCGGTGTACAATGAAGCTTCCAGTAAATTTTATTCCAATTTGGTGCCACCACTTTACTCTTTGGTATTTATATTTGGCCTTCTGGGCAACACACTTGTTGTACTGGTCCTCATCGGATACAAGAAACTGAAGACCTTGACTGATATCTACCTGCTCAATTTAGCCATTTCTGACTTGCTTTTCATTTTCTCCCTCCCATTTTGGGCATACAGTGCAAAACATGGGTGGATATTTGGAAATGCAATGTGCAAGATCCTATCAGCCATTTATGATGCAGGCTTCTACAGAGGAAGTTTCTTTATCATTCTTTTGACTATTGATAGATACCTGGCCATTGTTCATGCAGTGTTTGCACTGAAAGCTAGGAGAGTTGTCTATGGCATCCTCATAAGTGGTATCACATGGGGGGTGGCATTCTTGGCCTCTGTGCCAGGGTTTCTATTTTTCCAGAGCCAACAAGGAATTAATTACTGGATCTGCACATCTTATTATCCTTCAAGAAAATGGAAGGAATTTGTAATGTTAATGATGCTCATTTTGGGCCTTGTCATTCCATGGAGCATTATGGCTTTCTGCTATATTCAGATTATAAATATTTTGAAAAAGTATAGGCATGAGAGAAAGCAGAAAGCTATTAGGCTGATTTTTGTGATCATGATCGTGTATTTCATCTTCTGGGTGCCATTCAACATTGCCAATCTGCTGAACACCTACCAAGATACATTTTTCTCATGTAGCTCTGAACATGATTGTGGTGGTGGCAACTTAACTTTAGCGATCCAAGTGACAGAAACAATTGCTATGGCCCACTGTTGCATCAATCCCGTACTTTATGGATTTGTGGGAGAAAAATTTAGGAAATACCTCTCTGTCTTTTGCCAAAAACACAGTCGGTTCTTTCCAGGTCTTGCTCGCCCTATTTTGGAACGATCTACTTCGTCTTACAGCACCACAGAATACAATATTTCTGTAGGTTTATGAAGTGCTTTCCAGGTGTGTGTGTAGATACTTCTTATTCACCACAGCGAAGCTTTTTATGGACATTCAGTTTTTCCTTTCATGTACACCCAAGTTGAGGAAATTATACTTGCTGCACTATGTATGTTTTAATTGCTCTACAGAATGATACTGTCTTTCAGTAAGAATATTGGCTAATGAATCTTTTAGCAGTACAATTTCATTTGAAAAGATTATTTAGAGATGGCTTAACAAAGGCAAAGAACATGATGCCATAATGTTTTTTTCAAGAAAAAGTAGCCATGTGTCACAGCATTAGTCTATATGAGACGATAAAACACAGACATTCTCTTCATCGTGTTTCATGTGTCTCTTTGTTTGTGTGCCTTGCCCTCCTGAACAGTTGTCTTGGCCTGACTGGGATGGGTATGTCACATTCAGGGGTGGCCCAAGTTATTTGGGCACCAGAGGTGAGACGTCAACAGCCCGCTCCACCCCCACAGGACTGAAACAAAGCTCAGAGCAAGGAAGGAAGTCTGGCAGCAGGCTCTTCCCTTCAAAGCATACAAGGATGAGACTCAGAGCTATAACTGAGCAGATGAGTTCAAAGAACCCAGGTCTCCCAGCTTCTGAGGGCCCCCCAGCTCCACCCCTCCCTATTTTCTTCATTATCTCCCTCACTCTGAGGGGTCACTGGGGTAGCCTCGCCATGTTCCCTGGAATTTAGAGTAGCCCACAGATTTTGGCTTCTTCACCTGGCTGCTACATTCCACCTGGATTTACTCGGATTTCAAATGCGCCACCCACTTTGCCCAGGTTTTACTCTGTCTGGATCCGATCACATGGGAGGGAAGAAAAGGAGGGGAAGGAAAGGAAGGCTCTGCGGCTTTGTCTCCTGCCATTGGCTCCACAGTTTCTCCGCAATCATTGGTTTGTTTTATTGCTCTAAACCACTTAAAGACTTGGGTAGTGGCAGGCAGTATAAAAATCTGTCAAATAAATAAAAGGCAAATTAGTTGCCACGTAATTTGCATAATATGCAAATTAGGCCACCCAGCTTTGGGAAGCTTGAATATGGTGACCCTATGCCAGGGAGAGGGGTGAACACGGGGTCCCTCTCACCTAGCTATACCCCTGCTCAGAGCAGTGAGCTCCAAAACTGACCCCTGTGGGGTTTAGAGTGGGAATGGGGCAAGGAGCTTCCTCTGGTTGCCCCACGTGCCGCTTTCTGTCAAAGCCTGCAAGGGGCAGATCAGGAGCTGGCAGTTCCCAAACCAAGCCCTGCAGGCTTTAAAGGGCGACTAGAAGAGGCTGGCATCAAGCAGCCATGGCTTCTTACCTTAGCATGCCAGGGTGTAGAGGAGTGGTGCTTCTGCGTACCTACACAGCCAGAATAATATACAGGTGAAACTCGGAAAATTAGAATATCGTGCAAAAGTCCATTAATTTCAGTAATGCAAATTAAAAGGTGAAACTGATATATGAGACAGACGCATTACATGCAAAGCGAGATAAGTCAAGCCTTAATTTGTTATAATTGTGATGATCATGGCGTACAGCTCATGAAAACCCCAAATCCACAATCTCAGAAAATTAGAATATTACGTGGAACCTCTGAAAAGTATACAGTGTACTGTGCTTGATTGGCCAGCAAACTCGCCTGACCTGACCCCATAGAGAATCTATGGGGCATTGCCAAGAGAAGGATGAGAGACATGAGACCAAACAATGCAGAATTGCTGAAGGCCGCTAATGAAGCATCCTGGTCTTCCATAATACCTCAGCAGTGCCACAGGCTGATAGCATCCATGCCACGCCACATTGAGGCAGTAATTGCTGCAAAAGGGGCCCAAACCAAGTACTGAATACATATGCATGCTTATACTTTTCAGAGGTCCGATATTGTTCTATTCTTCAATCCTTGTCTTCTTGGTTCCATGTAATATTCTAATTTTCTGAGATTGTGGATTTGGGGTTTTCATGAGCTGTACGCCATGATCATCACAATTATAACAAATTAAGGCTTGACTTATCTTGCTTTGCATGTAATGCGTCTGTCTCATATATCAGTTTCACCTTTTAATTTGCATTACTGAAATTAATGGACTTTTGCACGATATTCTAATTTTCCGAGTTTCACCTGTAAGTACAAACGCTAGAGCAGGGCTGCTCAACTTCAGCTCTTCAGGGTGCTTTCCAGATTACCTGCTCAACAGCAGCAAAATGTTTCGGTTCGGGCAAATCGCATTCAAAACATAAATGGCAAAGTGCCCAACGGGGGGAGCAGACTCGCGAAAACTAACAACCAGGAAATACAGCAACCTTTTACACCGGACATACAACATTATAGCAATAAATTGCAGCCTTTAAATCTGAAACAAGGCATCGGAAAGGTGAATGGCACCCTGCTGTCACAACACAGGAAGTGCAGAAGCACACTTTGGAGATACATTGCGACCCCGTTGCAGGGTCTAATCTGGGAAGTGCCCATGTGGTGGTGGACTGCAGCTCCCATCATCCCCAGCCACAGTGGCCAATATTCAAAGATGATGGGAGCTGTAGTCCAACCAGAGCTGGAGGGCTAAAGCTGTGCAGCCCTGGGCTAAAGCAATATGGGAAAGGGCCTAGGACTAAAGGGAAGACAATACAGGTGGGGTCTGAGGAAAGGGACTGAGCAAGGTAATGGACAGAGGCAAAGCTGCCAATATACAGAAGGAAATGGGGGGAGCTAGTAAACCAGGAAAAGCAGAGGCATATCTAGGGAAAATAGCACCTAGGGCAAGCACTGAAATTGCATTTAAATTTTATGTTTTTGTGAAGTTGGCATCTTCTCTCTCTATGAGCAATTTTTTTTTTTCGTTCTCATTTTTTGATATTTTGGGGAGTTAGAGGAGAGGTTCAAAAATATTCTTTCAATCCTCTTATATACTTGACTCTAGACTTACTTTGATCTTTTTGGTTTTAATGAGATTTTAATAGTTGAGCTGAAATGTTTTCTTGCATGTTTTTTCTTTGTGTTGTCATAGACTTCTTTGGAGGTAATGGTGAAGTGTTTTGTAGGGAGGAAAGCCAATACAGTGATAATAGAAATATGCTGAAGATTTTGCTGCATGATTTGGCGCAGAGCTTTATATTTTGGCTGGTTATTGTTCCACTTTGAGGGACACCTCTATGTATTCTGCTGGTGATATAATAACTATATTTTTATTTGGGAGTTCCTGTCTAGAATTTATGGTGTTTTTGTGTCTGTATGAAACTAATAGCTTTTATAAGTCAGGTAACAACCAACGGAACCTTCATTTCTTGTCTATATAACTTAACATTGAAACCCGGATCAGGAATTTTTTCCATACCTTCTTATCTGTTAAGATAGGTGTATTGAATTTATAGTTCTCTACAGGAGAAGCTTCCTTTTGTTCTTGTATTAGTGGGTAGGGTTATTAGAAGACAGATTATCTTAGATTTTATCCATCTAGCAGCGGAACAAACGGTATTATTCAGTATTCTGTCTGGAATTATTTTATCATTATTTCTACATGTTAATCAGAGGAACTGGGATGGAAAAGATCAGAGGAGATTTGAGCATTTGGGACCTTATTTCGAGAAAGCTTCTGGATAATTTTTGAATTAAAAGAAGGATGACATTTATGTAGGGAAATTATATTCATTGATTTTATGGATTTCAGTGAGTTTCATTTATGAAGGTTTTATTTTTTGTTGGGTTTAAATTTTTCTTTGGCGAATCATAAATTTTTACTGATATATTAATTAATAATATGTTTATTAATACTTTTTGAGCTTGTGGGTATGGGATGGAACCCTTACTGTGGAACACTGCGGATGTTTTGCTCTGTGCCCGAATCAATTATAATAGTCATGTATATGTTTCTTTTGTTAATTTTGGCTCTCCCCTCTTTATATTGTTTAACTGCTGGATGCTCAATTGGTTTAGAGCTCTGAAATTTTACTGATGGTAAGACTAAGGCCCATTTTAACATTTCTTACTCTATAATTATATACACATATATAAAAATATATATAATTACTATTTGTGTCTTGCATATAGAGGAGGTTCTTATGATGGATATGTTCTTGTTTGTAATCATGTATGACTCTCAGAGATGTAACCTTTTCTGTTTTTACTTATATTACTAATAAAAGCATTATAAAATAAAATAAAAATTAGAACAGTCTACTTCCTCCTCAGAGGCGCTTTTACTCCTGGACTTCGGGGCCGAAGTCCAGGGCCTCCAAACCCCCTGAGGGGTTCCCAAATAGTCTTTAGTTCATCCCGGATGGTGTGGTTTGTGCCTCAAGAACCTAAGTGTTAAAAAATGATGCTTAACTTGCAGTGGGAGTGTGGGAGTGGGGACTCCAAAGGCCTTTAGGTCCAGGCTCCAAAATTACCTACGTGCATCTCTGTTCCTCCTACATCACAACAATATACAACATTTCTACTGGTTTGTTTGTGAAATACCTTCCAGTTGTCTGTGGGCTAGTTATCCTTCTCCTCGTAAAGTATTTTGGCAACTCCAGTATGTTCTTTCTGTATGTATTGAAGTTGAGGAAATGGCTACACTTTCTGCACCCTCACATTCTGAGTGCTCCAGAGAATGATATTTCCTTTCCATAAGAATGCTGACTGGTGGACAGGGGTGGCTTCCCCACGAAGTCAACTGAGGCAGCTTTTCCAGGCATGCCTTTGGGCGCAGCAGAATGTGCCCCTGCCCCTTCCTACCCTGGTGGTTGGTGCTGGCCCCAGGCGGGAGCCTGCCCTGACACTGTCATCGCTCTCTTTGGCCCCCTGCCCCACCCCTGCCTTTTCCAAAGCCCAGGTACTGCTGCTCTCGGTTCTTTGTAGAGCACACGCTGCTGCTGCTCCGCCACCACACACCCAGTGGGAGGCTGCCTGGGCTTCTCAGGCTTCCTCTCAGTAAGTTGGCAGAGGCAGCAGCAACATTCTTGGTCCCACACTTCTAATGTGACTCCTTCCCTTCAAGTATAGGAAGGACAGCCAGTGGAAGCCAGGGCGGAGAGACCTCCTGCTGCCGCCACCACTGCTTGAATAATTGGGGGGGGGGGCAGGAGAAAGCCCAGGCAGCCATCTCAGGCTTCAATAATTTCTCAAGAATTTAATATGGGGGGGGGGGTGTTTCGGGGTTGTTAGGTGAGATCCAATCAGATGCCCCTCTTGTCCCCCACCAGCCTACCTCAAGTGGCAACCATTTTCCTGGACTGCACCACTTAAATGCTTCCCCCCTCTACAAATTATTCCTGCACACAGAAAAGTATCATGTAAGGGAAAGAAGTTTAGCCCAGCATTCTTCATGACACACTATATTCCTATGTGCAGGGATAAGCAACTGCTTTTGTCTACATTGGAATTGTATGGGGAGGAAGATTCAAACATGGAACCCAATCCCAGCCTGAAATGATGCGATCCAGGAAAAGTGGGCCCTAACCCTACTCTATTTTACAACTCAATAGCCTTTTATTATTGCTGGTGGATGGAAGTCACCAATGTACACAAATACTTCTAGTTTTAAGAAAGTAAAATCCATCCCATGTTAATAAAGTTTACACACACACACACGTCCCAGGTTCAAACTCTGTCATCTCCAGGGACAACTGAGAAAGACTTCTTCCTGAAAACTTGGTGAGCCACTGCCAGTGAGTGTTGACAATACTAAGCTAGATGGATGAATGGTCTGACTCTGTAGAAGGCAGCTCCCTATAGTCTCCAACATTTCATTGACAAAGCACCTTCCTCAAAGAACCATAATTCCCTTGCTGACAGGTCCATCCAAGGACCGACACACATACACACATGGACACACACACACACACACACACACACACACTCACAGTTAGTACATTTTAGATGATTTAAAGCTGATCAGATAAATGCATAGAGAAAGTGAGGCCTGTCACTAGCTGTTAGTCATGATGGCTGTAATGTTAATCCTCCAAATTCAGAGGCAGTATACTTTTGAATACCACCAGTTGTAGTCAAGAAGTTATTCAAATTCTCTCTCAGAAAAATGAGCAAATACAACTTCTTCATACAAAATAGATTAGGATTACCTTGCCTAATTTGATAGATTGAAAGAAAAGCCACCAAATTGCAAAAATAGGCAAATACATATCTACCACCAATCTGATTTCAAACCATACCTGGAATCACCTCAGGGTTGTTTTTTTAAATGATTTAAGAATAAGCAACCAAGGTCTTCAATGGCAGGGCAAAGAGGAATCTTTAAAAACAATTCCCCATGATTCATTTTACAAAATCTTATTTTTATGCAAGTATATAAGAACTACCACAAAATAAAGTACTTTTGGTGAGAGAGGGGAGGGGGCAATACTTAATTCTCAGTTTTTCAGTCTGTAACTCTCTGAAAAAGAGTGAGTTGGGCGTTTTATTCCACTGCAAGCTTATTAAAAAGAAATATGTAAATGTTATCTGTATGCACAGTTGTTATAAGTGTAGATCGATTTTTTTAAAACCACAGTCTTGTTCAGGAGAGCCATTAGAGAACCATTTTCTCAGTCCGTTTGTTATATAAATTACTTTGAGAAGGGGTGTGAGAGAGAGAGAGAGAGAGAGAGAGAGAGAGAGAGAGAGAGAGCAGTATAAGTATAAAAGTTGTTGTGCTGTCAAGTCAGTGTCGACTCCTGGTGACCACAGAGCCATGTGGTTTTCTTGGTAGAATATAGGAGTGATATACCATTGCCTTCTCCCACACAGTATGAGATGATGCTTTTCAGCACCTTCCTATATCACTGCTGCCCAGTATAGGAGATATAAGTATATTAAGCAGTATTTAAGTATAATAGTACATACAGACCCGTAGGGAGGCCAGCGGCAGCCCGTGTTAGCCCACTGCCACGGCCCCCCCTTCCCCACTCCCTGCATCTGACATCAGATGCAGGGGGAGGGGTTTTGTTTGGAAACGGGGGGTGCCCCCCATTTCTGAGCAAATGACTGGCCAGCGCAGCATTCGCAGCACAACCGGGAGCAGCTCTCCCTGCTTTAAAAGGTAGGGAGACGCATTCCCGGCCAGGCTGGGAAGCTGGCGTTTGACTATTCAGCTCAAAACGGAGCTCCATTTGTGCCCCATTTCCGAACAAAACCCTGCCGCCTGTGTCTGATGAGGGGCGGGGAAGGGGCACAAGGCATGGCCCTTGAGGTTCTTTGAACCCGTTCACACAATGGTGGCTTCGCCCCCTGATATGGGAGCTGCACTAGCTCCCAGTCAATTTCTGGAACCAATTAAAACAAAGTCCAGGTTTTAACCTATAAAGCCCTAAATGGTTTGGGACCGAGTTACCCGAGACAGTGCCTTGCCCCATATGTCCCAGCCTTAAGCCTTAAGATCTTCCTTGGAGGCCCTCCTCCAAGAGCTCTGTCAAATGAGCTGAGGTGGTTGGCTTGGCTACTAGGGAGAGGGCCTTTTTGGTGGTTTCACCCCATTTATGGAATAGCCTCCCCAGTGAGGTCTGCCTGGCTTCATCACTTTGTTCTTTTAGCCACTAGGTAAATACCATTTTTGTTCACTCAGGCCTTTTAAGTATAAATTTTGATTTTTGAATTTGATTTTTAAACTGATTTTAATTTTTTAAAAATTCCTTGGTGTTGCATTTTGCATCCCCCTGCCCTGGTCTGTTATGATTTAATATGTTATGTGTTTTTATTTTATGTTTTAATGCTGTATTGTGAGCTTCCCAGAGAACAATTTGTTATGGAGTGGCTAACAAAGTGTATGATATTATATATATATATATATATATATATATATATATATATATATATATATATAAAAAGAAAAGGTACAAGGAAAAAATAGAACAGTTTAAAACTCGTAAACATAGGATTCACTCTAACTTCCATATACCTGCATGTGGTAGTCAAGACAGGAGAGTTATAACAAATTTTTTAAAGGTCAACTTTGGTCTAGACTCAGTGTTCTCACTTTGCAACTGCAGTGGAAGAGAATTTTAAACTGACACCAGAGCAGACCACTGTACTATACAAGCCACTCTCCTCCCTCCAAAAACCCCTAAAACAACACACACACCCCACACATGGGCTGATGGAAAACTAAAACAAAAACAAAAAAACCCAACGATCAGGGCAGCTGCTGGCTGGGATTGATACTTTGATTTCTGAGTCCAGCAGGCCTGCCCAGCGTTCCAGTGTTTTTTTTTAAAGGTTTGTTTGTTTGTTTTAACCTTGTTTGAAATGGAGTTCCAGTGCAGTGATGTTTTGCACCAACTATTCTAATGACCACTAGGGGCATTGGGAGTAGAGGTAGTTAGTAAGGGCCCCCTTACCTGTCCCTGCTTTGCCTCTACTCTATGACATCTGCCTTGACTCCTCAAGTATTTCCTGTAGCGAGTCAGTCCTACTTCCTTTCTCCCTGGAGAGCAGATGCGAGCATCTCTCTCTCTCTCCTCTCCTATTCACTATGTAGCTCATAGTTTGGATAGGTCTTTCCTATCTTGAATGTACTTAACCTAATAAATCTTATTTATTGTATACAGCACTGCAATCTCCATGCTTGTTCTTGACTAACTGCAACAATAAGGCTCTGCACTACTTCGTAACTGGAGTGGGCAGCTTTCTCTTGGTGCTTGGCGAAACAATCACAAATTACAACATACCTCACACTCTCCTGTAGCTGTGCCAGTGTGGGTCAGGGAAGGGCAACAGGTGGACTCACAGTTTGTGTGGCCCCAAAATGTTTGAGTTCACTGCATCCCATGATATTTAGTGCACACAGAATGGCTGGAATCCCACATTTCTTAGGGTGGGGGGGGGAACCTGGGGGAATTAGCATCCCAATCCAGGTGTTCAGTGGTCACTAAAAGCCATTAGCCTAACACAGGGGTTCCAACAGGGGGTACTAGTACCCCTAGGGGTACTTAAAGAGCTTTCATGTGGTACTCGGAGCCCTCATGCCTCTATATGCTGTAGCCGTGCTATTTGTTCCCCAACTGAGGATTGCCAGCTTGGAGCCTATGTGTCCTCAGCAATGTGTCTGCTGCTCAAGGGTAGCAAGGAGGGTGAAGACCCTCCTCCACTGCTGCTAGCTGGTTAGCTATGTGCTGAAGCGCAGCATACTCCTCCCCTCAGTCTGACTGACAGGTTTCCGAAAATTAGCACCAAGTACTCCCATTGAAATCAATGGGAACTTATCCTATTAATTTCCATGGGAGTACTCATGAGTAACTTAGTCTGCATATAAACCAGCAACTGGAGTAGCTTCTCTCATCACTATAACATTAAAAATTTGTGTGCAGGCACACACATACACAAATCTCTAGGAAGTACAGTAGTTGCTTTCTAACTGTGAGGGTTCAATTCCTGGAAACCCTCCATGCTGGCTAATTCGCGGTAGGCAAGACATAGACTTTAATGGGAAACAGGGGGTTAGGGGAATCACGAGAGGGAAAGTGCCCCAAAATATCCCCCAAAAGTGAAAACATCCCCCCTGGCTCTCGGAAAAGATCCCCTGACCCCTGGAGATGATCCCCCAAGTCCACCCAAATCACCCAAACCCCCAAAATGCTCCCTGACTCCAGAAATGATCCCGTCCCTCAGAATGACCCTTTGACCCTGGAAATTGCCCCCCCCAAACTGCCCAAAATTTGGATAAATGATGCCAAATCATGAATACTTGGGTCGCGGTTGGTGAAGGTGGTGACAATTTTCCAATCACAGATAATCGAATCTGTGATTGGCAAATCCGCGATAGGCAAGGGACGACTGAACACGAGTTGAAAGTTTGCAACAGAGTAGGTACACTTATTTTAAAAGGTTGGGAACTCCCAGCCTAACAAAGTGGAAATCTACCAAATTAATTTTTTCCAGCTGGTTTTACCCCTAGTTCTTCTTGTTATAATCACAAAAATCACAGAGTGGCTGGACCCTGAGAAGTCATTCAGTCCAATCCCCCAAACTTATAACACTTTGTGACAGTGTGACCTGACAGTCTGTGGAACCTAGCTGAGGCCTTGTCCCACAGCCCCAAAATACCATCGGAATTTGAGGGGGGTGTTGACAAAATTTAGGGGGTATTTTAAGAAACTTGACAACCTTCCAGGAGACCATTTAGTTAAATCATGCTATTGGTACTACCAAGAGGGGAATCAGTGGGCAGATATGCTACCCCATATTCTGCAAATGTACTCTCTGCCTTCACTAGAGGAACTTGGGTCTTGGGGTAGGGAAAAATCCGTGATTGACTCCTGGAGGCGAATCAATCGGTGAGACCCGCTTAGAGACAAGATCGGTGAGACTCGCCTTCAGAGGGTTTGTGGGGAGAGCGGGCTTAGCCCACACAATTGCCGGCTCCATCATGGAGCCGGCAGGGGCTGCAGGGATCGGGGGCCATGCGGACCCCCAGAAGTTCCAGGATGCTCTGCATGAGCACATGGGGCATCCTGGAGAGACCCTCAGGGCTGGGAGACTTGTTTCAGCCTCCCACCAAGGGTCTCCTTGTGTGTTGCCACGGTGTGGAGCTGTGCCGCAACAATACATGATCAAAAAGGCAGGGTTAGTGGAGCGCTCGCTCCGCTAACTTCGGCTAAAGGGAGGGAGAATTAGGAGAGTTTGCTGCTGGGAGCCGCCGGGAGCCGCCCTGCTTACACATCTGGTAAAGTTGAAGTTCCAGGTCTAGCTCTCTTATTCAAATTGTACTCATCAGAGTTGTAACTACAGTTAGGTATTTAGGATTATAACTCATTTTATTCTCATGCATGTTGTTTAGCTAGTTATGTTTTTACTGTCTTATTATGACATCTGTTTTTCTTTAAGCAGGATGTATTAGCTATTATGTTTTAAATTTTTATGTTGTTTTATTATGCTTTAATATGTGCATTATGACCTGTGGTTACAATAAACTTACTTACATGTTCCATCTGAGAACTTGGATTGCCTTCCTCTCCCCTTCCATCACACTTCCGTCACCAAAACTGCCCAAATTATCCATATATATAATTTGCTAAGACGTACCCGTGGCTAATCGCAGCTCTTGCGAGAGTTTGCAAGCGAGTGGCTGGGAGGGAGATAGGAAAGCGACAGTGGCGGTGGCGAAGAAAAGGCCAATGGGCAGGCAGGCAGATGGAGAGAGAAAGGGGCTGGTGGAAGAAAGCGGTGGCCAGAGGGAAGCGGGGGGAGGAACAGGTGACCAGAGAGTGCGTGGGGGGAGGAATGGATGACTGCCAAGCAGGGGGGAAGAACAGATGACCGGCAAGTGGGGGGGGGATGAGTGACCGGCGAGCGGGGAGAGGGAAGAATGGAAGTACGGTAAATGGGAGGAGGAATGGGCGAGTGGTGAGCGGAGGGAGAGAAGACCGGGTGACAGGAGGGGGGGACGGACAAGCCGGCGGGAGCAAAAGTCTGAGTGTACTCGTGCACAGATGCTCTGTGCAGGTTCAGCTAGTATACTGTATTTATATGAGACATGAGGTCTTTGCAGAACTGCTCACCTGTTGTATCTGTTTTTTAATAGGTTGGCTTCTGAGAAAATAATAAAACTGCATTGGTATCTCACCAATACCTTCTCCAAGAACTACATGTTTGATTTTGTATATATTGGAACTACAAGAGACTCAACAGTGACTGTTTCATTAGCAGAAGAGTTTTCAATTCCAAGTCCTTGAATTCTCATCTCCTGTGCTCAATTTTATCAATACCAGGTAAGTACAGTAACATTTGAAACATGCTTTCGCTTCCTCAACAGTCCATGTTCATTTACACAAATGCCAATTTACTGTACTCTGGCAAAAGGAAACTTGATATAGAAATTGCCTCAGTTGGAATCCAACTGACCCATGTGCCGTACTACAGTCATGTGGAGGTGGAAGTTTTGAGAAGGAATGAATATACATACAGGCAGAGTACGCTGATGATCAAAGCAGAGAGTTTTGAAGATCAAAGTCAAACATTCATAGAAACATTCTGGGAAGTATATTTCCACACAATGGTAGGGCAAGGCACACATCAGATGGATACTGGTCTGTGGGAGATCTCTTCCACATGATTAGATTTAATCATGAGACCACATGATTAAAAGTAGAAGTGCCTAGAGTACGTCTGTCAGTCTCTTGAGCATGGGAATCAGAAGTCCTCCTGGAGAGGGAACTGGCTGGATGCTGCAAGCTAGGAGGAGGGCTGAGAAGATGAAGTAACTTCCTCCCCTGGCCTACTCTGAGGCTGACCTTGTCTGTTCCCAACGTGTAATTCTGGGTTCAAGAAAGGAACACACTTCCTCCCCCTTGGGACCTTACAACATTACATTAGTCCCACTCATTAGAAAAGGTGTCCAGTGCACCTGGGCATTTTCCAGATTACAAGCTGCAACAGTAGCGCAATGTGTCTGCTAACCCCCCCCCTCCACATTTCCCATGTTTTGACATTGTGGTTGTTGCGCTGACACTAGGGTGCCATCCATATTCCTGATGTCTTGACTCAGGTTTTATTGATGCGTTATGGCCCTATAATGCTGTAATAGCATTGCAAGAAAGTAGCTGTATTCCATTGAAGGGAGGCTTGCACCGGAACTTATGCGTTCTAGCAGGGTGTGGTGTGGACGGTTATTTTTATTCCAAAATTACAAGGGAGAAGGATACAATTAAAAGGCAGTTCATAAAACGGGAGGGTGGGGGGACTCTGCTGCACGAACTCCCAGTAGCCCTCAGCCCGGTGGGGCAACCACCAGCCTCTTTCCTTGGTCTCCACTGACCGCCACCTCACACATACAGCTCGCTTTACTTAACCAGAGTGCTTTCTGATTGAGGTTGGTGAGGTACAGAAAAAGCAGCTTCACGAGCTGGGGTGGTGAAGCAGCTACTGCAGCTACCACTGCAGTAGCCATGGATTTCTCAGCCTGGCCACACACACTGGAGGCGGCTGACAGCTAGAGAGCTCATTCCTGCAAGGCAGCCCTTCGCGGGCCCTTTCCAGACTAGACCCTACAACGGGGTCAGGATGTATCTCGCAAGTGTGCTTCCATACTTCCTGTGTCGTGGCACCGCAATCCCTACGTGGACAGCAGGGTGCCAATCACATTTCCCATGCCTTGTTTCGAATTTAATGGCTGCGATATAGAGCTAGGACGTCGTATATCCGTCATAAGGAAGTTGCTGTTTTCATGAACATAGTGCATATCAGTGTGTGTTTATGGGGCTGGGGCGGTTAGCCAGTGTGCTCCCATTCTCCCTGATCCCAGGTACACTGTATCCGGTTTTTAAATGCATGAAGAGGGTTTAATAACAACAGCTTTGTTAGCCACCCCATAACAAATTGTTCTCTGGGCAGCTCACAATACAACATTAAAAACACCCAATAAAAACACATAAAACACAACAAATCACAACACAAAACAACAACAAAATACAGGATACAGTAAAAACGGTTTAAACACATGGAAAAGAAAACAAAACCTATTTTTAAAAGCCTGAGTGAACAGAAAGGTCTTTAACTGTATCTAGAACAAAGTTCTTTTAGGGGGAGAGGCAGAGGGTAAGCTCAGGTGGAGCCACCATTGGGCGAATGGGTTCAAAGAACTCGTGCTATGCCCAATCAGGGGCTGCATGTGTGGCCCCAGACACCCCCCTACGTCTGACGTCAGATGCAGGGGCGTTATTTTGGACCCATCGGGGCCATGTGGCCCCATTTGGAGCCAAAATTGGCCCACGCTGCATTTGCAGTGTGGCTGAGGCGACTCTCCCTGCTTTAAAAGCAGAGAGAACCACTCCTGGTCCCACTGCCAACGCAGCAGGGCTGATCGATCTCCCTCTGAAATGGGGCCATGTAGCCCCGTTTAGGAGAGAGATCATCCCGCACTGCATTGGCAGCATGGCTGGAGAGAGATCATCCCGCACTGCATTGGCAGCATGGCTGGAATGGCTCTCCCTGCCTTTAAGGCAGGGAGAGTCATTCTGGCCCACGCTGCTCAAAGCTGCTCGGGCCTATCTCCTTTCCAAACGGAGCCACGCGGCCCCGTTTGGAAGGGAGTCCATGCCCCTGCATCTGACATCAGAAGCGGAGATATGGCTAGACAGGCGCGTCTGACGTCAGACACGGGGGGGGGCAGGGGGCCATCGCATACAGGCCACTGCCAGCCCGGCGCCTCTCCTGGGTAAGGTCTTGAGCAGGCTGCGCTCCATCTTGCTGCTGTAGCTTACCAGCAAGGAGACCTTGTTGCAAGGACTTTTTCTGTGTTCCTGTTCTCTTGTTCCAGTTATCTGTGTTGCCTTGCTTCTAGCAAGCTGCTGCTGATAACCTCAACTTGTTCCAGCTGTTGAGTTTCTGCCAGAAGGGTTGGCTGGTTACTAACCCACCTCCTCTTCTTGGACTATTTAAGCCAGTATCAGCTAGGCAGAGGGTAAACTTCTGAGTGGGCTGTGTTCCAGCTGTTGAGTTTTGACCAGAAGGGTTGGTTGGCTGGTTGCTCAGCTCACCCCACCCCCTCTTCTTGGACTCTTTAAGGCAGCTGAAGTCAGAGGTGTGGCCTGCCTGTAGACAGCCCCCAAAGGGGGCTGGTCTTGGGTGGCTGGGCCTTCAGTAGTGGGGCTGGTGGCAGTAATGTTGTTTTGAAAGACTTGTCTGGTCTTGGGACTGCCTCTCTGCTGTTTAGCTGAAGGATGTGACGTAGCTTGTTAGGGGATGGGGAGGTAGGGTGTGTGGTTACTCAGCAGGGGGTGGCTATTTCAGTGGTGGTGGGGCACAGAAAGAGAAAGAGTGTTGGCAGGTTAGCAGGCTGTTACAGGGAAAGGGAAAAGAGCAGCTTAAAAGCTGTTTTCCCTTCTAGCTGCCCTGTCACCTCTTTGACTTTGAGGAGTAGTGCCAACTGCCCACAGAACCTCATCTTGCTCCTTTTGCAATGCCAGGTGTTGGAAGGGAGAGATTCTCCCTGTCGCTTGTCTCTTGGTTAGGTAATTTCACTGGACACCAGTATCAAGGTTTCAAACAAAGCTTTATTTAATTGCTAGCAAAAGCTTCTGGATGTGCCCCCCCCCCCCGGCAATTCCTCTGTCTCTTATACTCTGCAATCAACAAATTTCGCACCTGCACATTGTATACAAGCCAAAGTGTTACTTTTAACCCCAAAGGTTCTGACTTGCTTCCAAGTGTGATGTTTCACACTTTCCATTCCTCAAGGCATCTGGCTTGTGGCCTTGGCCTGGTTCCCCTCCCCGTAGAGACATACTTCCAAGCCGTGTCATTATAAATCTACCAACAACCGCAAACACCATTTATAGGGTGTGCATCCTAGTTAGCTAAGTGCTGTTCAAACTAATCATGCTTTTTGGCTGCTCAAGCAAATTGCAAATAATATTCCAACACAGGTCAGTCCAAAATAAACCAGAAATTCTCCATGATCTGATGTGCATTGCAGAGACCTGGTTAGGAGTGGCTAGTGGCCCAGTATGGTCCCAGCTTCTCCCAATAGGATACTCTGTTGAAGAGCAGGTGAGAGGATGTGGGTGGGGAGGTAGAGTGGCTGTGGTATATAAGAACAGTATATCCCTTACCTGTCAGAGCACCTGCCTATATTGAGTGTGTGTACTTGAGTCTTGGAACCAGGGATAGACTGGGACTTCTGTTGGTGTACCAATCACCCTGCTGCCCAACAGAATCCCTAACTGAGCTGTCAGATTTGGTTGCAGATTTGGTATAGGAGATGCCCAGGTTGATGATGGTAGGTGACTTCAATGTTAACTTTGGGACCAAACTGTCAGGAGCAGCTTGAGAATTCATAGTGGCCATGACAACTATGGGCCTTTCCCAAGTGGTCTCAGGTCTGACACATGTTGCTGGTCACATGCTTGATTTGGTATTTTGCTCTGATCAGGTAGGTGTTCTGTGGGTGGGGATTTCCCTATTGATTTCCCTATTGTCATGGACAGACCACCACCTGGTGAATATTCAATTTGTGGCCACTAGTCACCAGTGTTCCCTCTAATGGGTTCCCAGATGTTGACTACAGCTCCCAGAATCCCCAGCTGCAATGTCTTTTTCTTGGGAATTATGGGAGTTGTAGTCAACAACATCTGGAAATCCCTGTTTGAGGAAACACTGCTAGTCACCTCTGCAGGGGTGAAGGGCCTATTAGGATGGTCCTCCCAAGGAGGCTATTGAATCCAATAGGATTCTAAGCAATCTTGGAGGGCTTTAATGTTAGCTCTGCCAGTGATCTTGTTGACACCCTAGAGAAAAACTGGAATAATGAGCTCACTAGGGTGACAGACCCGATTGCTCTTAAGTATCCTCTCCGCCCAACTTCTAAATTAGCTCTGAGGAAAGGTAAGATGCCTCCTTGTTTAAATGAGGCCATCATTAGACCCCTTTTAAAGAAGCCTCAGAGTTGGGCAATTATACGCCTGTCTCCAATCTCCCGTGGTTGGCCAAGGTAATTGAGAGTGGTGGACTCTTGACTCCAGGAAGTCTTGGATTAAACAGATTATCTAGACCCATTTCAAACTGACTTTGGGGCAGGTTATGGGGTGGCAACTGCTTTGGTCAGCCTGAAGGATGATCTCAAAAGGGGAATTGACAGAGGGAGTGTGACTCTGTTGGTCCTTCTGGATCTCTCAGGGTTTTCCGATACCAACGACTATGATATCCTTCTGGGTCACCTGTGGGGACTGGGTGTAGGGGGCACTGCTTTGCAGTGGTTCCGCTCATACCTCTCAGGCAGATTTCAGAAGGTATTACTTTGAGACTGCTGCTCTGCAAAGTGAAAGCTTTTGTATGGTGTCCCTCAGGGCTCCATTTTGTCTCAAATGCTGTAGCTGGTTTATCCCAGTCTTTGTCTTAGAGAAAGCCCACGTGAGGGGAAGCAAACTGCTTAATCATCCCCTCTACTCTTTCAGAACAAAAGCTTTCCTAAACTTTCCTGTACATAGTAATTAGTCCCTGCCACCACACCCAATTATTATCAGAGTTTATCTCCCCCCACCCCCAGCTTGGGTGAATTTCCAGGAAAATTATCCTCTTACTATTGAAATACAAAAATCAAGCTTGCATGTGGTGAGAAAACCTGGTAGCTGATGAATAGTCAAATTGAGACATGTTCTGCACCAGAGCAAGCCCTTTCCAGCCCCCCTTTCCTGAGTTTAAAATCCACCCAAGAGGCTTATTGAAACTGTAAAGAACAAAAAAAGAAATACTTTATTCAAAATACTACAGACAGCTTCCATCTGAGGCGCTCTCAGCTTTTAGTTAAGAGGTAAAAGAAACACCCAGTAGTTGCAAGAATACTTCAGAAAACACCCCTGTTGCAAGGAGCAGGGATGTAGGACAGTACAAAAGCACATTTAAAAGTTTACAGAGACTTTTGCAGTGCCCTGGATGGATGGGCACAGGCTATTGTTTCTTAGCTTAGTTATGTTACAGGTACACAGTCCTAGACCAGTTGCAAGGATATACAGAGCACACTAAAGGAAAATAAAAGTCTAACACAATCTGACTGACTAACTGTTCCCTAGGCTAAACTTCCAGAAGCCAAAAAGCCCTGGCTTCCTTCTTGAACTTACCAAAACCATGGTAGAGAATTCAAGCCCCTGCAGTCCTATCTTCCAAGAACTGCAGTCCACCTTCTTGCAGCCATTTGCCCGGCCACATGTCCTGCTGCAAACCCAGCCTGGCTCCAACTGAACAAAGAAACCCTTCTCTTCCTACCTCATGGCTTGCTAGGTCCCACCCACAGGTGTCTGATTGGTTCAGCCCTGGAGGTCACCTGCCTGTCAGTCAGGAGAGGGTTCACTTCTGGTTAACTTTTTAGGGGAGAGGAGGGCTGATCAGTGCCTGATCATTACAAATGCTTTTTAACATCTACATGAAACCACTGAGAGAGATCAGGGAATGTGGTGCAGGGTGTTATCAGTATGCTGATGACACCCAAATCTACTTCTCCATGTCAGCTTCATCAGGCAATGGCAAAACTTTGTTAATTGCCTATCTTGATGCAGTAATGGGCTGGATGAGGGATAACAAACTGAGGCTGAATCCAAACAAGATGGAAGCCGCAGTTTGAGAAATGGGATCGATCTACCTGTTCTGGATGGGGTTGCACTCTCCAAGAAGGAACAGGTCTGCAGTTTGGGAGTACTTCTGTTCCCGGCCCTCTTTCTGATACCTCAGGTGGAGGCAGTGGCCTAGAGTGCTTTTTATCAGGTTCAACTGGTTCACCAACTGTGCCCTTTCCTGGACGTGAGTGACCTTAAGACAGTGGTGCACATCCTGGTGGTAATCTCCAGGCTTGACTGCTGCAATGCACTGAATAAGTGGGGCTGCCTTTGTACATAGTCTGGAAGCTGCAATTGGTGCTGAATGCTGCTGCCAGATTGGTCTCTGGGACATTCCATATTAGTCCGATTCTAAAATATCTACACTGGCTACCAATAGGTTTCTGGGCAAAATAAAAAGTGCTGGTTATTACCTATAAAGCCCTTAATTGCTTGGGCTCATGGTATTTAAGAAAACTCCTTCTTTGGTATGAACCCCGCTGTGTATTAAGATCTTCAGGGGAGGTTCGTCTGAGGGTGCCGCCAGCTTTCTGGTGGCGACTCAAAGGCGAGCCTTCTCTGTAGTTGTCCCAGGGCTGTGGAATGCACTTCCTGCTGAGATTAGAGATGCTCCATCCCCGTTGGCTTTTAGGAAACTACTAAAGACACATCTCTTTAGCCAAGCTTTTTAGTTAGTTGGTGTCTTTATGGATATTTTAAATCAGAATTTTAAAAGTTTTAACTGTTAAGTTCTTGGTTTGTTTTGTGCTGTAAACGACCTAGAGACGTTGGTAGTGGCCGATATACAAACTTATTAAATAAATACATAAAATAAAGTGCTGGTGCCTGGTGATCCTCATTAGGAAAGCTATTCCACAAATGGGTGCCACCACTGAGAAGGCCCTCTTCCTAGTAGCCACCTGCCTTACCTTGTTTGGCAGGGCACTCAGAGCAGGGCCTCTGAGAACTTAAGGTCCGAGTCAGGACATATGGGGCAAGGCGCTCTTGGGTAACCTGGTCCCAAGCTGTTGGGACCAGGTGTTAGGTTTTTATTTTATTGTGATATTCTGTATCATGTAATAAATTCTTCATTTTCAGGAAACAAAGATGGACAATTCTACCGATATGCTAAATTATGATCCGTCAGCTACAACTGATTATGACCTGTCAGCTATGACTGATTATGGCAATTTCGTACAGCCGGTGTACAATGAAGCTTCCAGTAAATTTTATTCCAATTTGGTGCCACCACTTTACTCTTTGGTATTCATATTTGGCTTTCTGGGCAATGCACTTGTTGTACTGATCCTCATCAGATATAAGAAACTCAAGAGTATGACTGATATCTACTTGCTCAATTTGGCCATTTCTGACTTGCTTTTCATTTTCTCCCTCCCATTTTGGGCATACAATGCAGCACATGAGTGGATATTTGGAGATGCAATGTGCAAGATCCTATCAGCCATTTATGATGCAGGCTTCTATAGTGGAAGTTTCTTTATCATCCTTTTGACTGTTGATAGATATTTAGCAATTGTTCATGCAGTGTTTGCATTAAAAGCTAGGAGAGTTGTCTATGGTGTCATCACAAGTGGTATCACATGGGGTGTGGCATTCCTGGTCTCTGTACCAGGGTTTATATTTGTCAAGAGCAAAAAAGAACTTAAGTGGACCTGCAGATCTCATAATTCGGAAAAACTGAAGGAATTTGTAACATTAGTGACACTCATTTTGGGACTTGTCATCCCATGGAGCATTATGGCCTTCTGCTACATTCGAATTATAAAGATTTTGATTAAGCGTAGGAATGAGAGGAAAGAGAAGGCAATTAGGTTGATTTTTGTGATCATGATTGTTTATTTTATCTTCTGGGTGCCATTCAACATCGCCAATATGTTGTGCATCTACCAAAATACAAGAAGCTCTCAAGACAGCTTGGATATAGCAGTCCAAGTGACAGAAATCATTGCTATGGTCCACTGTTGCATCAACCCTGTGATCTATGCATTCATGGGGGCAAATTTTAGGAATTATCTCTCTATCATTTTCCAAAATCACATATCAGTTCCTCTAAGTAGGCTCTGTCCAGGACTTGATCGCCCTAGTTTGGATCAGTCTACTTCCACTTACACAACAAAAGAAAGTGACCTTTCTACAAGTTTGTAATGCACCTTGTGTGAATATTTACCATTCATGAAACTGTTTGTTGAACTTCTGCTTTTCCTTTCTATATGTACTGAAGTTGAGTAAAATCACACTTGCTACATTGTTACACAGCATTAAACTTTATGAAATAATAAAACAAAGACATTGTCTCATGTGTTCTGTGTCTCTGCTTGTGTGCTGTGTTTTCCTGAATCGCTGTGTTGGGATAGGCATGTCAAACTTTGGGGTGGCCCAATTTATTTAGGCATCTGAGGCAAGGCATCAAATGCCACCAGCCCATCAGCCAGCTCCAGCCCTGCAGGGTTTAGATGGAGCAGCATGCAAGGAAACGAGGCTGCCAGCTTCCGCCTTCCACACTCCTTTCAAAACTTGCAATGTCAGAGGGGATCAAGGAGCTCCTGATCTGAGTCTAGCAGGAGGAGAAGTGTTCCCTCTAAGGCATGTGCTCATACGTGGTGTTTTGTTTTTTTAAAAAGTCTGATCAGTTAATTTTAGATCCTGCTCAGGTTTAATCAGGAAAGTCCCACTCTGAATGCATGTGCACACCCATTGCCTTGATACAACAAAACTCATTCTGCACACAGATAAGAAAAATTAGAGAACACTTGTGAGGGGAGACAGAGTCTTGCTTGCAGCCTTCTCAGAGGCATGTGGGGCAACCATTCAGTTGAAACCTACACGGGTCAGACTGGGATCTGGCAGCTCCCAAGCCAAGCCCTCTGTAGGTTTTCAAGGGTGGCAAGGAGAGACTGCCAACAGGCAGCCATGGCTTCTTACCTTACCGTGCCAGGGTGGGAAGGAGTGATGCTGATGTGGTTCCTACACTGCCAGAGTAATATGAGAACAGAGCCAAAGGCAAGACGGGCCCTAGGACTCAAGGGAAGACAGCAAGCAGCCAGGTGGGGCTGTAGGAAAGGAACTGGACAAGGTAGTGGACAGCAGCAAAATACTAATGTAAAGAGGGAAGGGGAAGCTAGAAAACCAGGAAAGGAAGAGAGAAGGAATCTGGGGCTTTGCTGGCTGTAGTCATTTTGAAAAAGCAGTGGTCTTCATCACCCTCATTTAGGCATTTTCTGATGCCATTAAGCTGTAGGATGTTCAAAACATTTGTGCTGGTTTCAAGTGCAGTCTTACTTCCTGCACACATGCTGCTGTAAGCTTCCACTGCTTGCTAAGACAGTCTTGCCCTCTGTACACATGTCAACACATGTGTTGACAATCTTGCCCTCTGTACACATGTCAACACATGTACACATGAGATCCAACACAATTTTTGCAGTGCTGCCAGCCAGCTCATGAATTCTAAGAATCCATACGCCCAACCCCCACCCACCCACGCCTCATTGCCACAAAAATACAGTCATCCCTTTCCAACCACAATTTTACCAACTGTGGTTTTGAGTATATGCAAATAGGAAATTGTGACAGGTCTTGCCAACCGTGACCTGAGTATCTGTGTTTGGCAAGGTTTTTTTCTAGTGATTTTTGAGGGGTTTCAGTGATTTTGGGGAGGTTCTGAGGTTCAATCTGCTCATTCCTCTTGATAACCCTTGCTGGACTTTCTGTCCCATGCCAATTTAAAATGCCTTTGAGGGTTTTTTTGGGGGGTTTTTTGGCGGGGGGTTCAAAAAATGTCCAGAGGTTCGATCTGCTCATTCTTCTTGGTGACTCTTAGCAATATTACAGAGTCTTTTTGTTACTTTTAGCAATTTTTTTGTATTTTTTAATTATTTTAAAGTCTTTTTGTGGTCAAGGTTCCCCATCCCCCTGTTTCCCATTGAATTTAATACCTCGCCAAGTGAGAATTTGCCAAGGGCGAGGTTTTGCTAGAAAGGAACCCTAGCAGTTGGTGTGGGATGACTGCAGTCTTGAAAAATAGTGAATACCCCTTGGAATTCAAAAGCTGGCTGGCAGGTAACATTGCAAAAGTCATGCAAGATTCCTGCACAGGGTGTATACATAGGATAAAATCAAGCAAAAAAGTAGTACGGAAACTTGCAGCACGTGCCTGGGAGTAAGGCTGGGCTTGGAACTTGTATGAAAGCTTTGAATTTCCTGCAATCTGTTGCTATTTGGAAATGCCTTTAGAGCAGTCTGTTTCCTCCTACATTAAAACTGCTCACAACGTTTCTACATTTTTGTGAAGAGGCTTCCTATGGCTTGTGAATAATTACCATTAACCATAGTTGAGCTTTTTGTGGAACCAAAATTGAAGAAATCATCACACCCTCTAAACTATTTACATTTTAATTGGGCCACAGAGTGATCTTTTCTCTCAGTAAGAACATTCACTAATGAACCTTTTATTAATGGATTTTTCTTTGGAAAGATTCTTCAGAGATGGCTCATCAGAGACAGGAAATAAAGAAAATGATGATGCCGAAATGTTCTGGTAGAAGTGGCCCCTCCCTTCCCTAAGTGCCACCACTGAGCTGCCAGAACTGTGTTCCTCTGAGGGCAGAAGAAAGAGGTGGAGCCTAAGGAAATGCCGCCATCCCTGTTCCAGCTGAGGTGACCCCTCCCTCCTCTTCCCCAACTACCAGCACTAGGTTGAGCCAGAGGCACCAAGATAGAGATTAGGGAGCACAACAGACCTCAATTGCTCCAAGGGCAAGAGTCAGAACCTTGGTAGTGCTGACCCAAGAGCTGGGCACTGCAACACAGAAGGAATAATCACCTAGCACCTCCTTGCAGCAGGCTGCTGATTTTTATAGCTGCTTCCTAAGTGGAGTGAATTGGCTCCACCTCTTCCAAAGGAAAGACTGTTTCTGAAAGGGGCCTTGCCCAGTTTTGTAAATGCTGACTCCAGCAATGCTCGGGGGGGCTCTGGTAACACTGAGAGGTCCATAGTGGACTCCTCCAAGTTGGGGGACAAAGGCAGGGCTATGTCCTCAGCACATGGCAGCTGGTCAGGTTTCCCTGTTTCTTCTTGAATGGGAGGTCCCAGCAACATCTGATCACCTGGTTTCTGGCTCACAGGTTCCTCCCGATCTGAACTTTCTACCTTGTCCCCAATGGAGGGAAGGACCTGGATAACTGTGGTTATGACAGGAGGTCATGACAACCACAGAGCTATCAATGGAACTGAAGTAGCTGCCAGTATCCAGCCCACCCACCCCCATGCTTTTGCTGAGGATATTTCTGTCCATCACTCTGAAAACTGCTGAAAGTATATATTTATATTAGGGACTTGTGACATTTGCAGAACTCATGATTGTGCATCTGCTCACCTGTTGTTTTCTTTTGTTTCACAGCCTGGCTTCTGAAAAATTAAAAATCGACAACATTGGGCATTTCTTGAACAGCTGCTCCAGGGACTCCACATCTCCACAGTTTGATTTAGCACGTAATTGAACTGCAAGAGACTTCTGACTGTTTCATTAGCCAAAAGATATTTTGGTACCAAGACCCTGAATTCTCATCTCTTGTGCTCGAGTTTAATTCTAAGGTAACTACATTAACATTCTACTATAAGAAATCTGTCTTGGCTTCTTAGGAGTGGCTATCCGGCCAGAAGCCTGATGTTTAAAATCAAGGTTCCAATGAATATGAAAGAAACAAACCCTTAAAACCATACACTAGGGTCATTTGCCTTCAGGCCATTTGCAGAGTAGCTTGCCTGTCCTTTGTGCATCTTAAAGGTGCTAACTGTGTCCTCTGTTTATCACCTCCAACAATGTCTATGAGGCAGGACTTGCAAAATTTGTGTTTTTAACCCTCACCAGCTGTCATAGGGCATTTCTGTACCCCTAGAGACTCAAAACATTAATTAATTGCTAGTACTTCATTCTAAAATTTTGTCCATTAGGACATTGTCAGCGACACCCTAGTAAACAAAACCTGCAAAGAACAGGTCATTACAATACATGGTTTTGCCTCCATAATTAAAAAAAACCCCAACTGTTGGGGTATAAGCATGCCCCATTAGGGGCATAGTCATATCTCTGAGTTAGTTGACTTACAAAACACCCACTATCTTAGTGAAATATATTTTTCTAGGATAGGACTTGGTTTGCCTCTGCATGTTGACTTACGGTTTGCCTCTGGTTGACTTATGGGTCCAGGTGCATTGAAAGTTCACCATAATGGCAAATTTGCAAAAAAGTTCTGCATTTTTACCTCTTGGCACCTTGCAATGACTGCCCCTTTTGTAACCCCCTCAATATGTTTTGAGGATGACCTATTGGTCAGGGTACATTCAAAATTCATCATAATGGCAACTCTGGAACAATCTCACCTAGCAATGACTACCCCTTAACACATTAACACCTAACAATGTTATCTGACCCCTGTGTCACCCCTGTACACAGGGGGAAATCATTATCACCTGTTCTCTAGAGGAAGGAACCTCTTCTGGACCTTGGTATTCTTGCCAAGTCATTGCACTTTTGACCTTTTAAAATAAGGAGTCTCAGTCATCATTACCTAGAAATATGGGCTCCATTGCCCCTTTCCTACCAGCAAGGACAGGAAAACAAGTGTAAAGCTCAAGCAAGAGATCAGGAGGCAGAGGAGAAGGAGAGCAAAACAAAATGAATGCTCCTTCAATAGTAAATACTTCAGTGTACCTCTGCCATGGTTGCCAAGGCTGGCCAATGTGAGTTACCCCATAACAAAAACGCTTGCATTTTCATGATGTCTGGTGAAGGTTAAAGCTGGCTGTTCTTGTGTGTGAGGGGTACTTATCTTCAGTTTCTTGTGAAAACATATTTTTTCATCATTTTCTCTTGCCACATATTTAAAAGGAGCTTTGAAGTCATGCATATTACTGTGGGAGTGGGGTATTCAGGTGAAGTTAATCAGATAAAGTTTTATCCAGCTTGGACACACAGTAAGAAGGAAGGCATGAACAAATGTCAAGGAGAAAGCCTCTGAGCATATACTGTTGTGAACTACACCTGGTTTCGCACTCGGTACATGCTCAGAGGGAAAGAGGCAAAGTCACATCATACACAAACTGAATTGGTTCTTGGAGATGGTAACCATGTAGGATCTGGGCGCACAAACAGAGATAGAGAGAGACACACTCAGAAAGTTCAATGGGCTTTATTATAAAAAGTTGCTCATCAGGACAAAATAAAAACATGTTTCCAATTCAAAGTGTAGTGTAATGTGCCTAACTAACATATGTGTGTGCAATCAGTAATTACAGCTATCTAACAATCTAACAAATCCTAAATAAAACATTTAGAGAGAAGCAGAGAAAGAAGGAGGAGGAAGAGGGGGCTTAGGAAGGGGGTAGCAGTGATTAGTAAGGAGGAGGAAAGTAGGGATCCAAGGCTTGTGAAGGCAACATATTACCAGGATCAGAGGCTTGAGAACGGTGGAGCTTTCAGCTGAAGGGGAGAAGCTTTTGGCTGGAGACAGGAGCTTTTAGATCAAGCATGCAGTTTGCTCAGAGCACGGCTGAGAGTCAGACCACCATGGCTGGGGAAGTCTTGACTTCTCACTTTGCAGCAGAAGTCACAAACAGTCCCTTCTCCCTTGGCAAGAGTTCCTGCCTCTAGCCCTGCGGCTTGGGATGCAAACCCTTGGATTGCTCATGAGCAGATCTTGCCTGTAGACACAAGATTGCTTGTAGGCAAGAGACTGCTTGTAGGCAAGAGACTGCCAGTTCTCTGTCCAGTAAACTATTCTTTGTAGTTGTATCTTCCTTTGATCTCCCATCATCTTTCCTGGGTCCCAAAAGGTGACAACTTGCTGTTACCTTCTGGATAATGTCTTTTTAATTATTCAGGCAGTCCAGGGAGATCTTAATCCCATCTTCTGTTAGCTGCTATCTTGGAGAGGAGACCAAAGCATATCTGCATCTCTGAGCTGCAAATGGGCCTCTTCTCTTGTCCCCAGATTTGGGCCTGGTCCAAGAAGGTGTTAGTAAAAGGACTAAATCTACAGGTGTTCTTCTAGGGTGGATTTTCTATAGACAGCAACTGAGTAATCCCCTTTGGGCATAGCAGAGCAATCACTGACAAAGATTAACATAGACTTCTTGCAACAGGAAAGGGGAGATCAGCCCCTGGCCTCTTTCACAGACATTTTCTGAGTTACATTTTAGCATATTGATTAGCTCAGGCCTAGCCCTTGTGTTCCTGTGAGTGCCCATTTCACAATACAATGCTGGATTGCTTCCTCCTTCACAGAGCAGTTGACCTGGGTGTCAGTTCACCTTGAGTTCAGGCATTTAATCAAACTCTTATAAAATGAAATCAGACACAGGCCTGAATTCCATATACTTCTGGGCCGGTACCTCTGGATCTAAGGTTGGGGTACATGTGCCCCAACAATACCAAGACTTCTTAATAGAAGAAGCAGTATACACACCCTCATGTCTGTCCTGGGCCCATAACAAGGGTGCCCCCATTACACCATTAGGTTCTGACCTTGAAATTACAGTACCTAGGTGTGCCTCTGTGGCTTCCTCAAAGTCCATGTTCATTTACACAAATGCGTATTTACTGTACTCTGGCTAAGGGAAATGTGATCTATAAATCACCACATTTTGAACCTGCCTGTTTGCAAAACTACAGATGTGAAGGTGAGTGTTTTAAAATAAACAGCCCAGTTTTCAAAACACTTCCCAGAAGAAACAGATATAAAGGCAGAATACTGTATATGGAGGAGTTAAGCAGAGAGTGGTGAGGATCAGAGTTAAACATGTATACTACAATTTTTGATCGGGGAAAAAAGCATATTCCTGAACAAAGGCAAGGCAAGGCACACATAGAATGGACTACTGGTTTCTGGGAAATCTGTTTCCGCTTGACATTGGGACAGTTCTGATGATACTTTCCTCTCATTTGATTAAAGGAGGGACATGCCAAGAGTGCTCTGTTGTGACATCTTTTGCAGATGTCCTGGTGACCTCCTGGCCATCTTTATCACATGGTGGGGGGAGTTCATCTGAACTGCCAATCAGCATGTCACCTGAATACTAACTTAAACTGGTATTTGGCTTGTGGGTGACATGACCATTTGTCATAACTATACATGAAAATTCATTTTCATGTATAGTTATGAAAAAACATAACTATACATGAAAATTCTGCTGGCTTTACTAGAATATACAGAAAATAGATACTTAGACATTTATTCTCTGATCAGCTTCCAACATTGATAAAGTATTTTTACAGCATACAAAAAGCGGAAACTTGATATACTAGGAGGTCAATGTACCCCAATTATCATAAAAGATAAAATGAACATTTTAATATATTATGCCTCCTATTAGACTCCTTTCACGTACTCCACCCAGCTAATCATAAATAATAAATAAAGAATATGTATATATTGATTTTAACAACAACAAAAGCTTTCAAAGCAATTGATAATTCCTTTGCTCTTTGTTTCTACCTCCTTTTTTGATCCTCCATCCTGGACTGGTCTTGCTCCGGTTTCCATTTCTTTGATTCATACATCCTCTACATATTTGTTCCTAGGTCAAATGTTTTCCCCCATTTCTCCCACAGTTCCTGTGTGCACCTGTTGCTTTCTCTGGCCCCTTACCTCCTGCCCATGCCTCCATGCCATCTAACCTTCAGGCCAGGGTTGTAGCTATAATTGATTGAATGGGTTCAAATATCCCAGTCTGTCTAGCTCCTGAGGGCCCCTCAGCTCCACCCTTCCCTATTTTCTTCATCATTTCCCTCACTCCAAGGGGCCTCTGGCAGGCACAGAGTGAGCCTGGCAGTGGCCCATGTTTGGCCACAACCTCACCCACTGGCCCAATCCCCTGCATCTGACGTCAGACATGGGGCAGCTAGCCATGCCCCCACATTAGACACAGGGGCGTGGTCTCTCTCCCAAATGGGGCCGTACGGAACAGTTTGTTAAGGAGATTGGCCCGCACTGGGTTGGGCAGCATGGGCCAGAGCAACTCTCCCTGCCTTTAAAGGCAGGGAGAGCCATTCCGGCTGCGCTGCCAACACGGCGCGGGCCGATCTCCCTCCCAAATGGGGCAGCGCAGCCCCATTTGGGAGGGAGACCATGCCCCTCGCTCTGCGCCTGCCAGAGGCCCCGTGGAGTGAGGGAGATAATGAAGAAAATAGGGAACGGTGGAGCTGGGGGCCCCTCAGGAGCTAGGCAGGGAGAGTCACTCCGACTCGTGCTGTCAATGCAATGCGAGCCAATTTCATTTCCAAACGGAACCACGTGGCCCTGTTTGGGAGCAAAATAACACCCTTCACGTCTGATGTCAGATGTGGTGTGTGTGTTGGGGCCATGAGGTGTGGCCCCTGATTGGCAGCAGCCTGGGTTCTCTGAACCTGTTCACCCAATGGTGGCTTTGCCCCTGGCCTCTGGGGAGAGGGGTGAACACGGGCCCCCTCCCCACTAGCTACACCCTGCTTCAGGAACATACTGAGCTATTGCCAGTTCCAGCTGACTTCTCCACTCATGTAATTTATTTTTTTTTTTAAATGGAGGGAATAAGTGGGTTTACTGGCTGGCAATACCATAAATGCAATCAGGCCTCCTTAGCCTGCCAGCCCTGCTGTGCATTGCCCAGTACAATTCCTAGGGAGAAGGGGCATTTGGAAGGCCACTGTCAGAACATGAAGGCCATGCTGGATCAGACTGGTGATCTGTTTCCAACAGTGGACAACCAGATGTCTCTGGGAAGCCTTCAAGCTGGGCATGAAGATGAAGCAGCAGCCTTTTCCTTATATATGTCCACAGTATCTAGTACCATACAAATAGCGTAAAAGGATCAGAAACGAAGAATCCAAAACATAACACAACAGATCCAATGATACAACTGGATAAAAGGACATAAGGAATGAACAGATAAATGTGAACTATTGCATAATCCACCTCACATTATCCATCATTATCATCATTTTTATATGACTTTATAATTTACAATATAGTTCACATTTATACATTCATTCTTTATGTCCTCTTTTCCAGTTGTATTATTGGATTTGTTGAGTTGTGTTTTGGATTCCCAGTATCTAGTATTCATGTGTATACTGTTTTAACAACATGGAGGTCCATTTAGTTCAACTGTCTGGGAGCTATTGAAAGACCTCACCTCCTAAAGACCTAAAGGATTTGTTCAAGCCTTTTAAAAAGCTACCTAATTACTAGCGATTGCCATCACATCCATGTATATTCTGCATGCGAACTGTGTGTTGTGTGAAACAGTACTTCCTTTGCCTATTGCAACCCTGCTGCTGATATAATACATTTGATGACCCCAAGTTCTCATACTCTGAGAGAGGAAGAAATATATCCAGCAACTCACTCCACATGGTTTGTAATTTTAAAATGCAGATGGGAGCTGAGAAGAGGGACTGGACAAGGTGATGGAGAGCAGCAAAATGCTAATGTAAGAAGGGAAGCGGGGAGCTAGAAAAATAGGAAAAGAAGACAGAAGGAAATAGGATTAAAAATGCAGCATGAGCATCAGTGTGGTGCCACCCACAGTGTATAGTGGATGTCATCTTAAATATGCATTCTGCCCAAGGGGCAGTGTCATTGTGGAGGAGAGTGGATGCAAAAATGGCCACCACCATGGAAAAAAATGGAACGAGTGTCTATTCAGTGGTGGCCAGTACGGGTGGAGCGGAAGGCAGTAAAAAAGCCACAGGTGAAGCTTGATCCCTCACCTTTCCCTGCCCTGGCCACCTTACATAGGAACAGGAACAAAGAAAGCTGCCATATACTGAGTCGGACCATTGGTCCATCTAGCTCAGAGTTGTCTACACAGACTGGCAGCAGCTTCTCCAAGGCTGCAGGCAGGAGTCTCTCTCAGCCCTATCTTGGACATGCCAGGGAGGGAATCTGAAACCTACATGCTCTTCCCAGAGTGGCTCCATCCCTTAAGGGGAATATCTTACAGTGCTCACTTATGTAGTCTCTCATTCATATGCAACCAGGGCAGACCCTGCTTAGCTAAGGGGACAAGTCATGCTTGCTACCACAAGACCAACCCTCCACCCTGAGAGGACAAAAGAGGCTTTCTTTTTGTTTTGTTCTCCCCCTTTTGGGGGAGAACATTTTCTATTTGTCTTTTTTGTCTTGTCTCCCCTTTTGGGGGTGAACCTTGCCCTTTTTGAGGGACCTTCTCTCCCTCAAAGATCCCTTTCCCCTTTTGGAGGACTGTTTCTCTCCTTCTGCACTTCTCTCTCCCCTTTGCAATTGTCCCCAGCTATAGTTCTTTTGAATTTTCTTTTGATTTTATTGCGTCTCCTGTTTTGAATTCTGCCCTGTGCGGCTGAAACCGATCTGCAGATTGAATCAACAGGAGTGGCGAGAGACCCTGCCACATTCGGTTCAATATCTGGGCCTCCAACCTTCTCCCCTTATGCTCAGAGCCCTGAGACCGGTGTTATCCACTTCTGCTGAAATGTGAAAGACTTCAAATTTTAGAAAGGTGGGAATAAACACACTCCTTCAATGTTCCCCTGCAGAGTCATTATATTAATATCACTTTTCAACAAGTGGTTGACATAGCCAAAAAAAAAAACGTAATAGGGAGGAAAAGGGTGTCCTGTCTCAAAGTGGCTCCCATTTTAATAATAATAATAGAATTCTAGCAGAAACTGCAGCAGGGAATGATAGGAGTTGTAGTCAATGTCTGGGAATCCCTATTACTGGAAACGCTGGAGGAGACACCAGCAAGAGCCACTGGGAAAGATGCTGTCTTGAGAGGAAGTGACAATCTTGCTCTCCCCGTTAATTAATCCAGAGTCAGCCCTCCCAGAGGCATCTCCTCATCTAGTGAGCCAGATTCAAGCCGCCTTGAGTGCCCTTCACAGCCTCCCTAGCTGGAAGCCAAAGGAGAGTAAGCTTCTTCCAAGCCCAGAGGGGTGTCCAAGGAAGAGAGTGTCTCTGCCCATCCTCTTTCCCCAACAATCCCTCCACACCTTGTTTTGCCTCACCTCCTTTGCGGTCATGTTAACCCCAGATGTGTGGGCTGCTCAATCGCCCAGTTCCCCAAGGGTGTGAATACAGAGGCTGTGAATAACTTCCATGTTTTCTGAAAGAATTTGAACCTTATATTAGGAGAGTTGAATGTTTATGTATATATTACATTAGCCCTGCTCAGGAATTGTAAAAAATGGGTATGCTGTACCCTGGAAATGGGAAACAAGAGTGTGCTGGCTAACCATGCCTCTCTGTGCTGACATAATATACGTGCTCATGCCTGCAGCTCTGCCCACGTTCATTGCCTTCCACTACCAACACAAGGAATGCAGGGAGAGCAGGGGGTCCACAATCTGTGTGGGGGCACATATTTAGCCAGCATGCTCCTATTCCACAAGATCCCAGAGACATGACACCCATTTTCAAGATATCTGAAGAAGGCTAAAATCGTGTTGTGTTTCTATTTCACTCTGATATTCTGTATCATGTAATTAAATTATTCATGTTTTGGAAACAGGGTTTTAGAGTATATGTAGGAGGAGGATTCAGATGAACGCCCTCCTTACACAATTAAGAGATGCTCAGAGAGCCTTGGGATATTTTCTAGTGACACCAGGCGGTCATGCCCTTGGTGCATATCCTTCCTTATCATGTATGATGGCTGGCACTTGTTCAAACTGACCCTACATCAGCTCTGCTCAGGGGCTATAAAAACTGGTATAGTATACCCAGGGGAATGAAAGGGAAGCATGGCTAAACACGCCACTCTACACAAGGATTGCTGCTCTCCCAATCTTTAGTGCTTGCCTCAGCAGACAACCAGCTCTTCAGGAAATAGACACTGGCCTTTTCTACAAAGGTACAAAACATAAGTGGCACTTCAGGAAACATGGGGAGACAGAGGCCATGGTGTGAATTGGTGTAAAGGGGCATGGTTAAGCAGTGTGCTTGTACACTAGGTGCACTGTACCCGTTTTTATAACTCCTGTAGGAAGCTAATATCGTGTTGAATTTTTAACTTACTATGATAATTTATATTATGTAAATACATTCTTCATTTTTAGGAAACAAGAAGATGGACAATTCTACCGATATGCTAGATCATGACCTGTCACCTACAGATGATTATGACAATTTTGCAGCGCCGATGTACAATGAAGCTTCCATTAAATTTTATTACAATTTGGTGCCACCACTTTACTCTTTGGTATTCATATTTGGCCTTCTGGGCAACACACTTGTTATACTGATCCTCATCAGATACAAGAAACTCAAGAGTATGACTGATATCTACCTGCTCAATTTGGCCATTTCTGACTTGCTTTTCATTTTCTCCCTCCCGTTTTGGGCATACAATGCAGCACATGAGTGGATATTTGGAGATGCAATGTGCAAGATCCTATCAGCCATTTATGATGCAGGCTTCTGCAGTGGAAGTTTCTTTATCATACTTTTGACTATTGATAGATATTTGGCAATTGTTCATGCAGTGTATGCATTAAAAGTTAGGAGAGTTGTCTATGGTGTCATCACAAGTGGTATCACATGGGGTGTGGCATTCTTGGTCTCTGTACCAGGGTTTATATTTGTCAAGAGCCAAAAAGAACTTAAGTGGACCTGCAGATCTCATAATCCAGGAAAACTGAAGGAATTTGTAACATTAGTGACACTCATTTTGGGACTTGTCATCCCATGGAGCATTATGGTCTTCTGCTACATTCAGATAATAAAGATCTTGATAAAGCGTAAGAATGAGAGAAGGCAAAAGGCAATTAGGCTGATTTTTGTGATCATGATTGTGCATTTCATCTTCTGGGTGCCATACAACATCGCCAATCTGCTGCATACCTATCAATATTCATTTTTCTCATGTAGCTCTACTTATAAATGTGAGGACATTTTTGGTTTAGCAGTCCAAGTGACACAAATCATTGCTGTATCCCACTGTTGCATCAACCCTGTGATCTATGCATTCATGGGGGAAAGGTTTAGGAAATATCTCTCTATTCTTTTGCAAAACCACATAGCATTTCCTCTCAGGAGGCTCTGTCCCGGTCTTGCTCAACCTAGTTTGGAACGGTCTACTTCCTCCTCCATCACACATGAAAATGTCATTTCTATTGGCTTGTGAAATGTGTTGATTTTTACCATTCATCATAGCCAAGCTCTTCGTGGAATTTCAGGGTTTAAAATTTTTTTTCTATATGTACCAAATTTGAGGATATTATCACACTTTCCACTCTGTTTACATTTCATTGGTCCACTGAATTATCTTCCTTTCAGCAAGAATCTATTATCAATGCAGATTCATTTGGAAAGCTTGTTCACAGTTGGAGTAACAAGGCAAAGAACTAGGAACATGGTATAGTAATCTTCTTCAAGAAAAATTAACAATGTGTTCATCTATATGAAAGGATAAAACTGGCCAGGTCTGTCCAGAATAAGTCAGCAACCATCCATGATTTGATTCTGGATGAAGGGGCAGACCTGGTATGTATTACAGATACTTGGTTAGGGGAGGCTGGTGGCCCAGTCTGTTCCCAGCTTCTCCCTCCAGGGTACTCTGTTGAAGAGCAGGTGCAGGGATGTGCACAGGGAGGTGGAGTGACTGTGATCTGTAAGAATAACCTCTCCCTGACCAGGATCCCTGTTGAAGTGTCTGACCATGTTGAATGTGCATACCTAAGTTTGGGGACCAGGGATAGACTGGGACTTCTGTTGGTGAACCGATCGCCCCGCTGCCCATTGGAGTCCCTAACTGAGCTGATGGACTTCGTCTTGGGTCTTCTCCACTGCTGCCCCAAGGCTCTGGAATGCACTCCCTGATGAAATAAGAGTTTCCCCATCTCTTACAACTTTTAAAAAGGCAGTCAAGACACATTTGATTCACCCAGGCTTTTAATTAGATACTGTTTTAATTGTTTGATTATTTTTAATTGTTTTAACATTGTTTTAAGTTTAAAATTGTCATGTTTTAGCCTTTTTACTTGTTGTTTTTATTGTTTTGTTGTAAACTGCTCAGAGACTTGCATTTTGGATGGTATATTGTATTCTACCAAAGAAAACCACATGGCTCTGTGGTCGCCAGGAGTCAACACCAATTCAAGGGCACAAGTTTACCTTTATCTTTGCAAATATGTTAAATAAAACAAATAAACAAACAAACAAAGGAATTCGCGCATTCGTGTTTCGTTTGTCTTTGTGTGCCTTTTCTTCCTTAACAGCTGTGCCAAGATGACAGGGATAGCTGCTGTGTCAGACTCAGGATGGCCCAAGGCATTTAAGCACCTGAGGTGAGGTGCCAAGTGCCAACCCCTCACAATCAGTCCTGATCCCACCACATTTCCTGTTGCTCCCTTCCAGCGAGGGAGATGAGAAAGGGCCTAAGCAGTGGCAATGGTGGCAACCCATGAGACAGTGGCAGAGGGGTAGGTGGCAGGACAGAACATATGAAGAGCCTTGCTGGGTCAGGCCTAAGACCTATCTAGTCCAGCATCCCACCGCCCCACCGCCCCAGTGGGCCAACACATGCATCTAGTAAGCTCATAAGCAGTACTGCAGATGAAGGCAGGGCTCCCCTCTTGCTATTACTCCCCTGCAACTGGTTTTCAAAGGCATACAGCCTCTCCTCATTTATTTATTTTTTATTTAACACATCTGTAAACATTTACCCCTGCTCCCTGGGCAACAAGGCACCTTTTAAACATGGTGATTCTCTTGATTTAGCAGGGGGAAAGTAACTGGCCCTATCCACCCCCAGCACAGTACCTCCAGGGACTGTTGCTGGTGTCTATTTTATGTTTCTTTTTAGATTGTGAGCCCTTCGGGGACAGGGAGCCATCGTATTTATTTATCAATTATTTCTCTATGTAAACTGCTTTGGAAACTTTTGTTGAAAAGTGATATATAAGTATTTGGTGTTTTTTAAAAAAAATTAAAATAATTTTACTATAAATAAATTTTACTAGTCATAAACATGAATAGTACAACTGGTACGTAATGACATCCATTAACCATCCTTCCAGATATGTAAATAATTAGATGGAGGAGAATGACTAAAATTATCTTGATTTGTGAACAGAATAAAATATAAGTATTTGTTGTTGATGTTGTATACTGCCCAAAATGCAGTTTACAACAAAACAACTACAAATAAAAAGGTTCAAACATGACAACAATTTAAAACTTAAAACTTTAAAACTATTAAAAACCATCCAACAATTAATAGCAATAGCAATAGCACTTACATTTATATATAAATGTAAATATATAAATTTATATATAAATATAAATCCTCTATAGCCAGAGCTCTCTAAGCGGTTTACAATGATTTTAGCATATTGCCCCCAACATTCTGGGTACTCATTTTACCGACCTTGGAAGGATGGAAGGCTGAGTCAACCTTGAGCCCCTGGTCAGGATTGAACTTGTAACCTTCTGGTTACAGGGCGGCAGTTTTACCACTGCACCACCAGGGGCTCTTTTAAAATTAAAACAATATATAATTAAAAGCCTGGGTGAACAAATGCGTCTTGACTGCCTTTTAAAAGGTTGTAAGAGATGGGGAGGCTCTTATTTCAGCAGGAAGTATGTTCCAAAGCCTGGGGGCAGCAATGGAGAAGGCCCATCCCTGGGTAGCCACCAGACGAGCCAGTGGCAACTGCAGACGAACCTCTCCAGATGATCTCAATGGGCGGTGTGGTTCATAGCGAAGAAGACATTCTCTTAAACATCCAGGGACCAAGCTCTTTAAAGCTTTATAGGTTATAACCAAAACCTTGTATTTTCCCCAGAAACTTATTAGCAACCAGTGTAGATCTTTTAAGATAGGAGTGATATGGTCTCTCTGTGATGGCCCAGAGAACAACCTGGCTGCCGCATTCTGGACTAACTGCAATTTCCGTACTACGTACAAAGGGAGCCCCACATAGAATGCATTGCAATAATCAAGTCTGGAAGTGACCAGCAGATGTGCTACTGTTGAGGTAATTTATCTCAAGAAATGGATGCAACTGGCGTATCAGCCAAAGCTGATAAAAGGCACCTCTGGCCACTGGCTCAACCTGAGACACCAGGGAGAGGTTTGTGTCCAGAAGCACCCCCAAATTGCGTACCTTCCTTCTGAGGGAGCATGACCCCATCCAGAACAGGCAGATCAAAATCATCTCCCTAGTTCCGACCCCGCACAATAACTACCTCCGTCTTATTGTTATCCCTCATCCAGCCCATTACTACCTCCAGGCAGGCATTTAGGGAGGTTATTTCTTCTCCCGATGATATTAACATGGAGAAAAAGATTTGGGTGTCTTCAGCATACTGATAACACCCTGCACCAAATCTCCTGATGATCTCTCCCAGCGCTTTCATGTAGATATTAAACAACATCGGAGACAATATGGAGCCCTGAGGGACACCATACGGAAGTTCAGTTTTTGAAGAACAACAGTACCTAAGGGACACCATCTGGAATCTGCGTGAGAGGTAAGAGTGGAACCACTGCAAAGCAGTGCCTCCCACCCACAACCCCCTCAGACACCCCAGAAGGATACTATGGTTGATAGTATCAAAAACTGCTGAGAAATCTAAAAGGACCAACAGAATCACTCTTCCTTTGTCAATTCCCAATTGGAGGTTATCCATCAGGCCGACTAAGGCAGTCTCCACCCCCATAGCCCACCCGAAATCCGGTCTGAAATGGGTGTAGACAATCAGTTTCATCCAAGACTGCCTGGAGTTGGGAGGCCACCACCCTCTCAATTACCTTGCTCAACCATGGAAGGTTGGAGACAGCCCTATAGTTGCTCAACTCTGAGGAATCCAAGATAGGCTTCTTCAGAAGTGGTATAATAATTGCCTCCTTAAGGCAAGGAGGCATCCCAGCCTCCCTCAGAGAAGCATTTATGATCTCTACTAGGCAGTCTACAACAACCTCCCTGCCAGATAGTATTAGCCATGTCATGCAAGGGGCAAGAGAACAGGTGGTAGGCCGTGCCATTCCAAGCAACTTGTCCACATCCTCATGAGTCACAAACTGAAACTGCTCCAACCTGACCACATAAAAGGATTCACTGGACACCTCCGATTCTGATACTGTAGTAATTGTGGTCTAAATCCAAGTTGGTCCAAATATGAGAGATTTTATCCACAAAGAAATCATTAAACATGTCACAGCGGGTAATAGATGGCTCAAAATTCTGATTCAAGGAAGGAGGGGCACTTACTCTCACAACCCTAAACAACTCCGCTGGATGTGAACATGTGGGTGCAATACGGGCTGAAAATAATCACCCCTTTGCTGCCTGTTTTGCTGGAGCATAGATCTTCAAATGTGCTCTGTGTTGTAATCTGTCAGATTTGAGTTGATCTTCCTCCACTTGTGCTCCAGTCGCCTACCTTGCTGCTTCAGCCCCTATAGTTCTTCCATATACCAAGGCCAATTTTAAAGCGGGGCAGAGAGGATGCTTAGGAGCAAACATGTCTACTGCCCTGGTGAGTTTGCTGTTCCAATTCTCCACCAGGGCATCAACAGGATCACCACAGAGCCAACACAAATCCCTACAAGGCTACTTGGAACCCTATTGGATCCAAATCACTTCTCAGGCAGACCATTCGAAGGGGCACCTCACCACTGCGAAGGTGGGGGTGTGACTGGTCCAACCTTAACCAAATGGTGGTCTGTCCATGACATTGAGGGAATCACAGGCATCCTCACCCACAGAACACCACCCTGATTAGAGTGAAAGACCAGATAAATCATGTGACCAGCAATGTGTGTTGGTCTCAAGACCCTTTGGAATAGGCCCATAGTTGTCATGGTCGGTATGAACTCCTGAGCCCTCCCCCCACCGACAAATTGGTCCCAAAGTGGACATTGCAGTCCCCCAGGACCACAAGCCTGGGGGACTCCAACGCCAAACCTGAGACCAAGTCTGTGAGCTCAGTTAGGGACACCATCAGGCAGTGAGGTGATTGGAACACCAACAGAAGTCCCAGTCTATCCCTTGTCCCCAAACCTAGGTACACACATTCAATAGGGTCAGACACTTCCACAGGATCCTGGTCAGGGAGAGGTTATTCTTATAGACCATAGCCATTCAACCTCCCCACCCACGTCCCTGCACCTGCTCTTCAACAGAGTACCCTGGAGGGAGAAGCTGGGAGCAGACTGGGCCACCAGCTTCCCTCAACCAAGTCTCTGTAATAAATACCAGGTCTGTCCCTTCCTGGAAATACCCTATAGCACTCAAGGCTATTTGCCATTGATAGACGTGTCCTCCATGCATTTATCTAAGCCCTTTTTAAAGCTATCCAAGCTGGTGGCCATCACTGAATCCCATGGTAGAGAATCCCATAGATTAATTATGTGCTGTGTGGGGAAAATTTTTTCCTTTTGACTGGCCTAAATTTCTTGGAAATCAGTTTCAGAAATCGAGCCCTGGTTCTAGTGTTGTGAGAGAGAAAGAAAAACCCTCTCTCTCCACACTATGAATACTTTTATAAGGCTCTATCTCCCCTTAGTTGCCCTTTTTCTAATCAAAGAAGTCCAGATGTTGTAGCCTTACCACATAATGTAGGTTTTCTAGCCCCTTGATCATTTTGGCTGTCTTCTGCTGCACCTTTCCCACTTCTAATATCCTGTTTGAGATATGGTGACCAGAACTGTACACAGTACTCCAAATGTGGCTGCACTATAGATTTTTATAAAGGGACTGTATGATTAGAAGTTTTCCTTTTTAACAAGTTGTTCTAGTAAGAACTAATCTACTTATTGTCCTTTTACTATCCCTACAATTGGACTAAATTTGGTCCAAATCGGTTAGGCAGTTCACAAGTAAGCCCACTTGTGCTTCAAATGTTAATATGTCCGTCATCTTGAATCGGAGTAGCTGGCATCATCACAAACTATGCCATTGAGGCATGCCTATGTGTCCCTACAGCTGCAGCAAATTTGGTTCAAATCAGTTTGGTGGTCCACAAGTTAGCCCAATTGCACCTTAGATGTTTATGAATCCACCATCTTGGATTGAGGTGGATGATATCATTACAAACTACACCACTGAGGTGTCCCTACATGTCACTCACTACAACTGTACAAAAATTGGTTCAAATCAGTTAGGCAGTCCACAAGTAAGCCCACTTGTGCCTCAAACGTGTATGCATTCACCATCTTGAATCAAAGGTGGATGACACCATAGCAAACTATGCCATTGAGGTGCCTCCATGTGTCCCTAAAGCTGTAGCAAATTTGGTTCAAATCAATTATGCAGTTCACAAGTTAGACCACTTGCACCTCATACATTTATGCATCCACCATCTTGAATCGGGGTGGATCACAAACTATGCTGTTGAGGTGTCCCAGTGTGTCACTCACTACAACTGAACCAAATTTGTTTCAAATCAGTTAGACAGTCCACAAGTTAGTCTACTTGCTCATCAAATGTTCATGTGTCCATCATCTTGAATTGGAGTGGATGGCATCATCACAAACTATGCCATTGAGGTGTCCCTATGTGTCCCTACAGCTGTAGCAAATTTGGTTCAAATTAGTTAGGCGATTCAAAAGTTAGCCCATTTGTACCTCAAAAGTGTATGCATCCACCAGCTCGAATTGGGTTGGATGACATAACCACAAATTAAGCCACTGAAGTGTCCCAGTGTGTCCCAATAACTATTCAGTTTGGTTCATATTGATCCAGGCATTGCGAAATTGATGTGGGGTACGGACACACAAATGGAATGCTGGATGATCTCATAAGCCTACTTTGAATTTTTATTTATTAATTCAAAACCAGAAATATTACAAAGCTCTGATCCTGCTACTGAATAACAGACTTTGATTGATTGATTGATTAAGTGCCGTCAAGTTGGTGTTGACTCTTAGTGACCACATAGATAGATTCTCTCCAGGATGATCTGTCTTCAACTTGGCCTTTGAGATCTCTCAGTGGTGCATTCATTGCTGTCATGATCGAGTCCATCCACCTTGCTGCTAGTCATCCTCTTCTTCTCTTGCCTTCAACTTTCCCCAGCATTATGGCCATCTCAAGGGAGCTGGGTCTTTACATAATGTATCCAAAGCATAATAGTTTGCGCCTGTAGGGGTGTGCAATTCGGGTTTTCGGTTATTCGGTTCGGGGCCCAAACCGAATCACCCCCGTTCTGTTCTGTGCCCTGATTTGGTTCGAATTCGGATTAAATCCGAATCTGAATCCAAATCGATTCGGGTAAGAAAAACGGGTCCCAGGGGCAAAATAGTGGGTTGGGGTGGTAGTGCCCAATGGTTGGAGGCTACCACCCAAATTTCAGGGGAATTGGGCAAAGGGCTGATTTTGGGGGAATTTTTGAGTTAGTGTCTTTGGGGCAGATCGGGGGCATAGCGTGGGATCTGGGCAAAAAAAGTGGGGTGGGGTTGTAGCGCCTAATGGGTGGAGGCTACCACCCCAATTTCAGAGTGATTGGGCAGAGGGCTGATTTTGGGGGAATTGTTGAAGTTTACACGTCTTTAAGGTTCTATAATAGCAAATTAGAGTGGATTCATGGTGTTTCATTGAAAATCTCATTAGCTATCATAGAATCCACACTCAGAATACCTCTGAAACAACAGAACCCTGTACCCCATGGGTTAGAAACCCATGGGGGTGGTTGGCACCCTATGTGCACTACACTACCACTCGCTCTGGGCCACCCCAGCACCCCCCAAGTGCACTTATGGGGCTGTTGAAAGCTCCATCTATACCCTATGAGGAAAAACCTTAAAGACGCGTAAACTTTAACAATTCCCCCAAAATCAGCCCTCTGCCCAAATCCTTTGAAAAAATTCAGGTAGCTTCCTTGACCCTACCTGGCACTACCACCAACCCCACACTGCTCTAGGCCACCCCTTTGCCCCCCGCGTGAAGCTATACATTTGCTGACACCTCAATGCTTCTCTATGGGGAAAAACCTTAAAGACACATAAACTTCAAAAATTCCCCAAAAATCAGCCCTTTGCCCAATTCCCCTGAAATTTGGTTGGTAGCCTCCATCCATTAGGCACTACCACCCCACCCCACTATTTTGCCCCTGGGACCCGAAATTCGAGCTGACGTCACATCAGACCTTTTTGCATTCAAATCAATGGAGGCAAAAAGGCGGGAAATTCAAAGAGAAGTCATCCCGAATCACCCGAATTTTTCGGACCTGAATCAGGTGTGATTTGGCTCAGCCCTGAAAAATATCAGGGGACATCGGGGGTGATTCGGTTTGGACCCGAATCACCCGAAATTGCTTGTTTCGGGCACAGATCGATCTGTGCCCGAAATTTTTTGCACATCCCTATGCGCCTGGTCATTTGTGCCTCTAGTGAAAATTCTGGATTGATTTGTTCTAGGATCCATTTGTTTGTTTTCCTGGCTGTCCATGGTATGCTCAAAAGTCTTCTCCAGCACCAAAGTTCAAGAAGTGCATGAATTTGAATTTGAATGTATGATTTTGTGTTGTGTTTTTTTAGTTAGAAAAGTCAAAAAGCAGCAGCAGCACCACCACCACCACCACCAACAACAACAACAACTTTTTTGTTTAGAACTTCTCTGAAGAGGAGATAAGAAAAATAAAAATAGAGGAAGTAAACAGGAGGAAACAGACAGAGAATAGAATTACAAAACATGAAGAATACAAATACCGGGGATTTTTGCTGATTTCTGCTTTCCCCAGAAGTGCTCTGAGCAATGTGCAATTATGCCTCGAGGGCTGCCCTCAGGACTATAATTGCACGCTGCTTAGAGTGCTTCTGGGGAAGAAAGATCAGCAAAAATTGCCATCCCACTTGGCACCAATACTTCAGAAGCAGGGGCCCTACTGCTGCAGGTTTGCATCTTTTCACTGCATGCACACAGCTTTAGTCAGTGTACGGGTGTGAGGAACCAGTGTGAGGAACCAGTTCAAATTGAACCCAGTTCAATCTGAACTGGCCCAGATTGACCAGCCCAAGGGGGCCAATCTGAGTTTGAGCTGAACCGGTTTGGCCTGGTTCAGATCGACCTGGTTTGGCCCGATTTGTTTTCTTTTTCAGATGCTTGTAAAGGGGAATCTGGTAAGGGTAAGAGATCCCAAGAAGTGAAAGGAGTTGAAAAGGGCAGGCTCGTTCACCTTACCCATGGTGGTGGCTCCTTGGTGGCAGCAGCGGACTGCTAATGGCTCCCCTAGACCTTTCCATCAGTGTAGGCCAGCTGGGGCCCAGTTTGGGCTTGTGTGCATGTGCAGAAGCCATTTGTGTGACCTCCATGCATGCACTGAGGCCTGAACCAGGTCCCAGCTAGCCAATGCTGATGGGGGGGAGTGCCGGTGAGGGGCAGGGGTGGAGCCACCATTGGGCGAAAGGGTTCAAAGAACCCAGGCCGCCAATCTATCTATCTATCTATCTATCTATCTATCTATCTATCTATCTATCTATCTATCGATTTATATTTATTTATTTTTGCATTTATATACCGCCTTTCGTTAAAAGACAACCCCAAGGCGGTTTACAATGGCGAAAAGCCGCCGAGAGAGCCCTGCCCTGTGTGGCTTGGGCTCCATAGGAGCCCAGAGCGAATTCCCCCCTCCCACGCCTGGGCCACCAAGAGCCCGGGCAAACTCTCTGCCAAGTATTTCAGGCAGCTCCAACTGCCCAATAGAACGTTTTTCTTGGGCTGGGCTGACGAGAGCCCGAACGAGCTCTTGGTGCGTCATTTCAGGCAGGGTCAGCTGCCTAATAGGATGTTTTCCCCTTTCTCTCCCTCCAGAGAGGGAGAGGAAGGGGAAAACGTTCTATTGGGCAGTCGGAGCTGCCTGAAATACTTGGCAGAGAGTTTGCCCAGGCTCTCGGCGGCCCAGGCATGGGAGGGGGGAATTCGGTCTGGGCTCCTATGGAGCCCAAGCCACACCCTGTGCATGTGACGTCACGCACACAGGCATATTGGAAGGGGCTGCCAGGAGAGGTTGGACACAGGCCACCGCTTGGCTGGCTCTGTGCCTGCCTAGGGGAACTGCTGCCACAGGTAAGCTGACCTCCCACCCACCCTTTTCTACCCCCTTTCACTCTCTAGGGATCCCCAGTGCTGTAAAGGGGAATCCTTAATGGGTCAAACCTGGCCGAACCGGTTCGACCAGTTTGAGTGCACGAACCGAACTGCCAGTTCTAATGAACCAGTTCATGGGCCAGTGGTTCAGTTTGAATTCAGTTTGAATTTGAACTGAACCACCCGGAGCAGTTCCATGCACACCCCTAAGTCAGGATGTCAACTATTAGTTAATTATATATACAATACATCACTGTTCAACCAAAAAGTTCTAAAATCAGCAAAAAGAATAAGACATGTTCCCCAAAGCATTCACAGTCTAAGAAGTAAACACAGAAGAGACAACAGCCACAGCCACTGGAGAGATGCTATGCTCCGCTGAACAGGGACAATTGTTCTCCCCACAACATCTTAAGGAAAGGAGAGGCACTGCTTTACAATGCTATACCTCTTTACTCAGCCACTTGGTTATAAAAAAATACAAGTCTCATCAAACAACATTTGTTACATAACAACCAAAAAGGTTGCCCCTCTCTTTTTTTCTTATGCTTTGCTTGATGTCTAGCTTGTTGAGGTGTTCTGAAGAACTCACAAGCTGGTTTCTCCAGTCACATATTCCTCCTGGCTGTCATTTTCAGTTAATTATGAGGTGCAAGTTCTGAGGCAATCACACCATGGCCAACACACTCCCCTCGCTTTAACTCCAGACCAGGGATTCTCAGCGTTGGGTCTCTAGATGTTCTTGGACTTCAACTCCCATAATCCCCAGTCTCAGTGAACTCTGGGTGGGGATTATGGGAGTTGAAGGCCAATAACATCTGGGGACCCAACGTTGAGAATCCCTGCTCTAGACTGCCAGCTGGATGAAGAGTTCTGAAGAACTCAAAATCTTCTTCACATCTTTACTCTTGCAGTAGATTTTTTTAAATGTAGTAATTAAAAATGTAATACTGTATATTTGCCTTGCACTCATTTTCTTGTTGCTGGTGCCATATTTCTCTCTCAGACCCAGTCTCTCACACCTCTTGAGCAAAGATGCTCCTTGTATAGTGTTTATTCTCTTATATTTAGCAGGGGGAGAGCAACTGGCCCTATCCAGCCCCAGCACAGCATCCCTCCAGTGGCTCTTGCTGGTGTTTACTTTACTTTTTAAAAAGATTTTAAGCACGTTGGGGATAGGGAATCATCTTGTTTGATATTTTATTATGTGTAAACTGCTTTGAGGACTTTTGTTGAAAAGCAGAATATAAATACCCATCGTAGTAGTCATTGTAGCTGTCCCCCATTGCACCTGCCTCATCCCGGCACTGTGCACAAATACGTGAATACGAGTCTCATCATCATGCCCTCATCGCCCCCTCCCTGCTCCCCACAACTTGCCTCTCCTTCAGTATGCACAAGAATGATCAGAGTGGCAGCCCTGGTGAAAATAATCCCTCCCAGCACTCAAACAGCTCCTCTTAAGAACATAGGAACATAGGAAGCTGCCATATACTGAGTCAGACCATAGGTCTGTCTAGCTCAGTATTGTCTTTACAGACTGGCAGCGGCTTCTCCAAGGTTGCAGGCAGGAATCTCTCTCAGCCCTATCTTGGAGATGCTGCCAGGGAGGGAACTTGGAACCTTCTGCTCTTACCAGAGCAGCTCCATCCCCTGAGGGGAATATCTTACAGTGCTCTCACACATCTAGTCTCCCATTCATATGCAACCAGGGCAGACCCTGCTTAGCTAAGAGGTCAAGTCATGCTTGCTACCACAAGACCAGCTCTCCTCTTCTCTTGGTGTCTAATGCTATTCTCAGAATGCACATCCTCCCCCCTCAGACCAGCACCTCCTTCCTCTGCTCACAGACTCCTGCCACATACTTGAGTGACGGGAGTGGACAGCGGAGGGTGGGGGTTGCTTCTGCTTCTTTCTGGGAGCTCGTTGGGAAAAAGTGAAGGGTAGCATCTCCTCTAAGGGGAAATGGAGACTCCCTTTCCTGTCTCTGTCAGACAGGCATCTCACTTGAAGATGAGCAGAGCTCCTGCAGGGGTCCCTTTCAGGCCACCCCTCCTTTCAGCATGCCCAACCGCTGGCCAGCTTTTTCTGCTCCCACTAGCCCTAATCATCTCTCACCTGGGGAGGGCAGCTGAACTGTAAGTACACAGGTGAGCAGACAGCAACACTGCTGGAGGCAAGCCATGAGGATCTGAATGGAGGAAGCAAGAAGACTGGCTGGTGACAAACAGGCAGCAGCACTAGGGCTGGGGTGTCAAACTCAATCAGGTGAGGGGCTGGACCTGACTCCATCGCACTTTGGGGGGCTGCACACAGCCCCACGCCACCCCCTGCCGCCCTGCACTTGCCCTGCCCGCAAACCGCCCTCTGTCCCTCCTCCCTCCCTCCCTCTCCTCTTTCCTCTTATGTCTCATCCATGTGTGTGGCTGGTGGAGAGCGAGATGGAGTGAGTGAAGGGCAGGCCCTACCTTGTGCAGTATGAAGTCGAGGGGCGGGGCGGGGCTGGTGAGTTGCACAAAGTGTCTTGGCAGGTCCCATGTGGCCCCTAGGCCTTATGTTGCACATCCCAGGGGTAAGGGAAAGCTCATACTGAGGATCACTGGATCCTTAGGGTTCGACTAGAGAGGAGAACTGGTCTTGTGGTAGCAAGCATGACTTGTTCCCTTAGCTCAGGGGTGGGGAACCTTGGCCCTCCATCTGTTTTTGAACTACAACTCCCATCATCCCCAGCATGTGGCTGGGGATGATGGGAGTTGTAGTTAAAAAAAAAGATGGAGGGCCAAGGTTCCTCACCCCTGCCTTAGCTAAGCAGGGTCTGCCCTGGTTGCATATGAAAGAGGGATTTGATGTGTGAGCACTGTAAGATATTCCCCTCAGGGGATGGAGCTGCTCTGGGAAGAGCAGAAGGTTTCAATTTCCCTCCCTGGCTTCTCCAAGATAGGACTGAGAGAGACTCCTGCCTGCAACATTGGAGAAGCCACTGCCAGTCTGTGAAGATGATACGGAGCTAGATAGACCAATGGTCTGACTCAGTATATGGCATCTTCCTATGTTCCTAGAGGTTTTAGGGGCTATGTCAAAAAACGATAATTGGGGGTGCTTGGCTAAACTGCATCTCCTTCTTACTGTGACCGAGATCTCCTATCGTATGCAGCACTGTCACAGTGCTGCTGTAGTTATATGCCTCTAGCAGACCAGAAACCATTTGGCGGGAAGGGACAGGCCCACAAAGGGAGGCTGCTCCAGGCTTACTTCCCTACTTCTTCTGTCTCCAGAGTGTCACATACAGGCTCGGACTGGCCCACAGGGCAACAGGGCATATTCCCGGTGCCCTGGCCACCCTATATTTCCCCCCACAGGAGTGTGTGTGTGCGTGAGAGAGAGAGAGAGAGAGAGAGAGAGGAGGGCGGGGAGATATATAGATATATAGAGATCTATATACAGATACACACACACACACACACACACACACACACACACACACACACACTCAGGAAAAATAGTCCAGAACCCCACCCACCCCTGCTTAGTGTCACCATCCCAAATGGATTCAGAGACCTCTGGAGTTACTATTACATGTTTGGAAAACAGAGGGACATCCAGTCAGGCGTGGGCCGTGAATGTGCCTCCGGGGGGGGGGGGGCTGTGGGCGGCTTCTTTAACTGGAAACGGAGCCGGTGCTCCGTGCCGCCCAGCAGCCCCTGTGGCGGGGAATCGCCTCCTCTACTTACCTGGCTCCTGTGGAGGCGAGCCCCTGCCAGCGGGTAAGTGGCGGAGGCGATTCCCCGCCGCGGGAGTTGCTGGGCGGCACGGAGCACCGGCTCCGTTTCCAGTTAAAGAAGCCGCCCCCCCCCGGAGGTGCGTTCACGGCCCGCGCCTGCATCCAGTTACAGCTATCCTGCGGTCATGTCTACTTTGGCCCCAAAATATAGGCCAGTATAAGCGAATCCAAATATTTCATTTTGTTACCACTGCTCTACACCAGGCCTGTCAATGCTGTGGCTCTTGAGGCATACATGGCATGCTTGTTGTGTGCCAATCAGGACAGCAGGGAAGCCCATGGAAAAGATTACTTGAGCTATCAGCCAGTAAGCTCCAAGAAGACTTGACGTATGCTCGGGGCCAGCTCCAGCCTCCAGGTTGGCAAGCTGCCCTCCATGGGCTCACTCCTACCTGGATTGGCCCTGAGAGAGTTGCTCTACTGCCACCACCCACAGAGGTAGCCTTGGGCATCAGCATACTGGGCTCTCAGTACTTGCCCAACAACATCTAGCTCTGGGTATACTCACCCATCTCCTTTCGCTACAACCTCTGCACTTCTCCTCATTGCAAGAAGGAAGTAAAAAGGATGTGGCATTGACCACAATACTGAGATCAGAGTTCTCAAACTTGCCAGATTTTATCTATGCAGAGATACACTAGTGCCAGTGCATTTGTGCTCATGGTCAACAAGAGAACAACTACTGGCAATGATGACTGCCCGTAACAGTGAAATGTCAGTTACAATAACCAAAGTACGTAACTGAAATATGGTGTACCAAGCATTCCAGTTGTTTGTTTGTGGTACGGGAGAGTGAGGCTGCTGTGATGTAGGTGGCAACAGCACCCCAGGAGAACCAATCATCTTCAAGAAAGTTTCCATGGTAACCAATGTGTTGTCATCTCTCACTGCAGCTCAACAGAAGCAGCCAAGTGCTCACATCAGTCTGTGTGTGCGAGAGTTACTCCAAGCAATAAAGCTTAACTAAAGTATAGGTGGCCCTCGTTATTCACGGTTCTGGTATCTGCAATTCCATGGTTGGGAAATATATACTTGACCTCGGTATCCGCGGTTCACTGCTCTCACGTATCCATGGTTTTCAGTGCTCAGATCTGTCCACATATGGTTGTGCTCTTTCTGCACATACTTGTGGGTAATGAGAGGATTTGGAGGAGGATGGAGGAGTTATTTGGTATGCAGTCTGTGTGTGTGTTTGCTTTAAAAAAACAATTTCAAGAGCATTTAGCAGCTTTTAAAACTTGTTGTGTCTTTCTGTGGAGCCTTTGCAAGCCTTTGGGAGCCCTTGGGAGACTTCCTGCAGCCATCCCTGTGCAGATTCTTGGAGGAGCCTCTTGCAGCATTTTTAAAAATAAAAATAATAACTAAATAACAATTAGCATGAATATGCAAACCCACATCATGGATTCTCAGATTCATCTTGGGCCATCAACCACCTTGGCATGGATTCACACAATCATGCTAATGTCGGTAACCCACATGAAACCTAAATTAGAAAAATTGGGTAAACCAGGCTCTAGTCACAAAACTTTATCTAAACCCTTATGCCCGTTTATCCAGTTCTATTTAATTACAGAGCATGGATGTCTGTCTGTAAGCAGGGTACGTTGAGTGTTTGTTTTTGTATGGGAAGCGGACTGTATACATATTTATGGTGCAAGAGTAATCTGTTGCATTTTAAAATCAGATTACCCCTGTTGGTCCAGTAGAACAAAGTCAGTCAGAAAAACAGTATGTAGCCAGCCAGTGAGCCAGCCCGTCACATACCAAATGAGGTATGTGAGTTTTCGAGTGACACAGAACTCTTTCTCAGATTGAATGGTCAACAAACTTAAAAGGAAACAAGCTATTTCTGAGTGTGGGCATGATAAACAGAAATATCTATACTGTTCCTTTTTGGAATAAATGTTCTCTCCCATGTAGCCTGAAGAAGAGCTCTGTGTAACTCAGAAGCTCACATGCTATATTTTGAACACTTTGCTCCTAAAATAAGAGGTGGGACTGAGCAAGATTTCAGTGGTTGAGATGGGGCTTTAGTGCCGCTCCACATGGTTAGAAGTAAATTCAACTGTACATAGTTAATTAAATTTATGCAGATATATTTTATTTATACAGATAATTCTGCATTTTTGGTACAGAATCTGTGTTGCCCTAGTGCAAAATGTATTTATATTTAGCACAGAGTGTACACAGTATGGCAAAAGTGAGCTAACTTCAGTTTTGTGTTTTATTTGTTTGTTTGAAACTAGAATCCCTGTGGTCCACTAACATGCTTTAAACAAAGCAAGAGCGCACACATACTCAGCATCCCTTAACAGTTAAGACATACAGTCAACCCCTTGTGCTCCCCCCCACCCCCAGTGAGCACTTGCCGTTTATTTCAGGCAGCCTTTGCTGCCTAAAAGTATCTGTTCCCCTTTCTCTCCCTCCAGAAACAACCCAAAAACAACAGAAGCAAAACAAAAACAAAACAAAACAAAACCCACACCAAAACCACCAGGCCCTCGTCCTCGTTGCCCCCCCCGCAAAATGGCTCCCCCAAAGGGTCAACCCTTTTATAAGCCCAGAAAGGTAGCAGCCCTTTTATAAGCAGATGTTACAGCCGCCACTGCCGCCGCCGCCGCCACCGCTGCCTCCTCCTCCTCCTCCTCCCTGCAAGGCATCAGGCAACTGAGGCACAGAGCACAGGGCAGCAGCCCTTTTATAAGCCCATAAAGATGGCTAATCTGGACTTCCAGTGGGCTCTTCCGGCTGAAATAGCAGCTTCCCCATGAGCTCTGTGGGCCCCCACCTGCATCCTAAAAATCCGGTCCTTTAATGAGCTACATAAGTATTGACTACAACAATCAGAGAAAACTTACATCTGCAGCTACCTATCGAGCACATTGGATGGCTTGCTGAAACTTCTTCCCCTGCTATGTTTGACCTCAAACAATGGACGATTGAGCAACGGGACTTCCTTGCTTCTCCCCTCCCACTTCAGCCGGATCTTCCTTATCTCCCCTTTCCTCCTTAACATCTGCGACACGGAGACTGTTACCATTGCCATTGTTATTGTGACATCACACTCAAAGGGGGAGTGGCCTGGGCTTCCGAGAGCCGGAACGAGCTCTCAGCTTGTCATTTCAGGCAGCATTGGTTGCCTGATAGGACGTTTTCCCCTTCCTCTCCTTCCAGAGAGGGAGAGGAAGGGGAAAACATTTTATCGGGCAGTCGGAGCTGCCTGAAATAACTGGCACAGAATTCGCCCGGGCTCTTGGCGGCTCGGGTGTGGCGGGGGGGGGGGGAGTTGGCTCTGGGCTCCTCTGGAGCCCAAGCCACGGGGCGTTGGCGGCCTTTCCCATTGGCGGCCTGGGTCCTTTGAACCCAATGGTCCAATGGTGGCTCCACCCCTGACTTTGAGTACCATTCAGGTGTGTGTTGGAGGTTCCAAGGGAGCATATGGAATGTTCAATAGGTCACGGGCTGCTGTATACCCAGGAGTGGTCAACCTATATCATGCCATGAGCATAGTGTTCACTCTAATGTTTTTTTACCTCTGGCTGGGAAGAGACTTGCTCTGGTGGTAATATCTGGACTTTGGGTACACATGTACAGTCGAGCAGGGGTCTTTCTGAGACTGGCTCTGTGAAGACACAAGTCACCAACCTTGAAGAATCGGCTGATGTTGGGCCTTATGGCAATGATGACAAGAACAGAGACTACTCCTGGATAACTACCATGTACTGGCCTTTGCAGCGAGTGGGCAGAAACAAGAGCTATAGATCACCAGGAGGGTGAATTTGATTTCAAGTTTGGAGTTGTATGTTAGTTTTGTACTGGATGTGGGATGGGGGCGGGGGTGGGGGTGGAACCTGGGAATTTGCCCCATAGCTGACCCTTCTGGAAAGTTTAATAATGTTTTCCTCACTTACTTATGAGGCAGAATTATAACCTTTGCCTCATATTAAAAAAGGAACAGCTCAAGAACATTAAAGAATCGGAAGAGAAACTCAAAGCGGCTTGGTTGGAAAATAATATCAACCCGTCCCCTAGTTCCTATTCCAGTCTTCTGAAGCTACAATATGAAGTGAATCTATTACATGCCAGGCAGGCTGACTTCCTTCTAGCTTGCTCAAGGCAAACTTACTGGGAATCAGGAGAAAAAGTGGACAAACTGCTGGCCTATAGAATCAAATACAAAATCGCTCCCATATAGGAGGCATCAAAGACAGTAATGGGCATTTACATATGGATAATAAGGCAATTAACTCGGCGTTTGAAATTTTTTACTTAGCACTGTATAATCATGTCCTCTCTTATGGGTGTGAAGAGATCCCGCACTTCCTAGATAAAATTCAGATTCCAACCTTCACTGATACACAAGCCACACATCTTGCCGCACCCAGGGGCGTAACAAGGTTGGAGGGGGCCCAGAGACAAGATTTTAAAATGCCCCCCCCACCTGCCATCACCGCCTACCACAAAGCGGGGACTGGGCGGGCGGGCAGCACAAAGCGGGGAGCGGATGGGCAGGTGGCACAAAGCGGGGAGCAGGCGGACAGGCAGGCGGCACAAAGCGGGGACCAGGCGGGCGGGCAAGGCACGGGCCAGGAGGAGGAAAGCCGGGCCGGCCAGGAACCGCGGCCGTGGAGAGGCAGCTATGCGGGTGGGCGGGGGAGGAAAGCAAGGACCATGTGGGTGGCCAGGGAGGGGAAAGGAGAACGGGGAACCATGCGGGCAGGGAGGGGGAAGGAGAGTGGGGGACCATGCAGTCGGGCGGAGAATAGGCCGGGAGAAGGGGAGAAGCAGCCGGGCAGGAGGAAAGAAGCGGGGACCATGCGGGGTGGGCGGAGAACAGACGGGGGGACGCGCGGGCCATAGGGAGATGAACACAATCTTCCTCCTCTTAGTAAAAACTAATTGCGTTAGCCCCAATGTGCACCTTTCCTCCTTCCCTCGTCACTGTGTCGCTAACTAATCTGAGAAGTCCTCCTGCCGACGCTCCTCCTACATGTCTTAAGAAGTTATTGTTTTAAGAGTGCCCAGGGCATACCTAGCCGTGTGTGCAAGTGGCAATGCATTACTATTTTTATTGCTAGTAAAGTAAAGCACTTCTGGTGAACCTGGAGAGATGCCCAACTACTGCTGCAAAGGAGAGCAACGGGGTCTCTTGACCCCACCCCATCCCCGTCCCGAATGTGCATAACTAACCTTACCTGATTCTTGAGCCTCTTGCCGCTCTGTTTTTTTTAATGTAATGGTAGATCCTAGCTTTCTAGCTTGCTTGCTGCTAGATTGATTCGTTGGTGGGCAGCACTAGGAATAATGGCGGCGGCGGCGACCTCCTCTTCCTTCCTCGGCAGCACGCGCTAGGCAGCAGCAGCAGCTGAGCACGCGCGTTTCTCTGCACCAGCAGCAGCCAATGGGTGGGGAAAGAGGAGGAGCCCTGTCGGCCACAGAACTAGGCAAAAGGGTGGAGGGTGGGCGGAGGCAGCAGCAGGCAGGAAATACGGCGCTCCGGAACAAAGGTGGAATTTTTAAAAAACATTTTTTAAAAATACACTTAATCAAGGAAGCTGGGGCCAGCGCTGGGTGGGGGAGGCACGTCACATGTCTCTCGGGTGCCCCCTAAGCTGTGGGGCCCCCAGACAACTGTCTCCCCTTGCCCGATCATCGTTACGCGCCTGGCCGCACCCATGTCCTTGGCTGAAATCCAGGAAGCAATTAAAAAAATTAAACCTGAAAAGGCCCCAGGCGAGGATGGGTACCCATCTGATTGGTACAAAACGTTCTCTGATAACCTAGCCCCACTACTGGCTGAGGTGGCTACCGAAGCAGCAAATACACATGAATTGCCTAAAACGATGTATATAGCAAATGTGTCTCTTATACCAAAACCACAAAGGGACCCACAGCAATGTGAAAATTATAGACCAATATCATTATTGAATGTTGATGTCAAAATCTTTGCCACAATCTTGGCAACCTGTCTTAATAGCTGTGTACATACAATTATACACCCAAGACAGGTTGGCTTTATCCCTAGGCAGCAGGGAGCAGACAATATACGTCTGGTTCGCAATCTTATCCACATTACGTCCCATAGGACCGACCAGGCTCTTCTGCTGTCCCTTGATGCTGAAAAGGTCTTTGATAAAGTACATTGAGACTTCCTCTTGGCAACTCTTGGGAAATTCAGATTCCCAACCTATTTCCTAAATTGGGTGTGTACTATCTATAAAATGCCTGCAGCTAGGATTACTACTAATGGCCAGCAGATGGGACCCATCTCCCTTCAGTCAGACAGGGCTGTCCCTTATCTCCATATTGCATTTTGACTTGGCCCTTGAACCTCTGGCTTGCGCAGTGAGGCAAAATGTAGGTATTAAGGGGATCGAGGTAGATGGGCAAGAACATAAAATTGCGTTATATGTGGATGACACCCTCTTGTTTCTTGCCAAACCACAGGAATCCGTCCCTAAACTTATGGAATTATTACACCAATTTGGGGACCTATCTGGATACAAAATTAATTGGCGCAAATCTGAGGCCATGTCCATTGGGAAATTGCCCCTCTCTCATAGGGATATGCCCTGGCCCTTTACCAGGAAAACAGACTCCGTGAAATACTTAGGTATCCTAATTACTAAACAACCTAATCTAATAGTCAAAACTAACTTAGATAAAATACTTTCACAGATTAAGATAGACTTCCTCCGCTGGGCTGACCTTCCGCTGGGTTTGTGGGATAAAATAAATGTTGTAAAAATGAATGTTATGCCCAGATGTATTTATACTTTAAGAGGGCTTCCACTGCTTGGGGAAGAGAGCTAGTCTTGTGGTAGCAAGCATGACTTGTCTCCTTAAGCTAAGCAGGGTCCACCCTGGTTGCATATGAAAGGGAGACTTTACATGTGAGCACTGTAAGTTATTCCCCTCAGGGGATGGAGCCGCTCTGGGAAGAGCATCTAGGCTCCAAGTTCCTTCCCTGGCATCTCCAAAATAGGGCTGAGAGAGATTCCTGCCTGCAGCCTTGGAGAAGCCACTGCCAGTCTGTGTAGACAATACTGAGCAAGATGGACCAATGGTCTGACTCAGTATATGGCAGCTCCCTATGTTCCTATGCTTATTCCTCAAAGATACTTTAGAGAAATGGACAGAGCTGTGAGGAGGTTTCTCTGGGGTAATGGCAGGACTTAGGTTGCTTTTAATAAACTCCAATTGGCTGCAGACAAAGGGGGCTTCAACCTTGTGAATCTTAGATTGTACCATAACATGTTTTTAATTGCACAAGCTATCCATTGGCATGCCAATACAGATGGTGAAAGGCCAGAATGGGCTCAAGTGGAGCTAGCAGAACCGAAACCCTTGGCGGGATGGGAAGCACTTGGCTCCAGATATCTTAAACACCCCCACTACTAATCCCCTACTATACTAGCAGCCCGACATGCCTGGAAGGAACTGGCAAGACAACTAAACTTCGATCCCTATGCCGACATGGATATGACACTGTGGGGAAACCCACATATACTGATAGGCAAACAACCAATTTTGTGGTAACATTGGATTGATAAAGGGATTTACCGGTTATCACAGCTGAAAAATGTAGATGATAGCTCCAAAACCTTTGCACTCCTGCAAGAGGAGTTCCATTTACCACTGATGTGTGCCTGGCAATATATGCAACTGAGACATACCATATCTGCTCAATTCGGTCCAGATGCCTTGGCACCCCAGCTGTCTTTGGGCATGTCATTAAGATGGCCTCTCTCCCAAAACTAAATAAGTACCTATATGCCAGTGTGCATAGAGTCATGGACACTGGGTTAGATTTACATAGGGACAAATGGAACCTGGAACTTACTGATAAACTGTCACCTGAGCAATGGCAAGATATTGTAAGTAGTGTTCAATGCAGTACATTGGATCTTAAATTGTGCCTCATCCAGCAGAAGATTATTTTCAGGGCTTATTGGACTCCTCTATATCTTAAGCAATTAAAAGTGTTCTCAAATAGTAACTGTTGGAGATGCAGTAATCTGCATGCCAATTTAACACATATGTTCTGGGACTGTTCCATAGTGCAAGGCTTCTGGAGAGAGGTCACTATGCGAATTAACTTAGTGCGGGATTCATCTCTTGCACTGAAGGATCGAAATGCAGTGTTGGGGTTTATTCCATCCAGCTGGGGACTAAAATACAGTTCTAAACAATGGCTTTGGCGGAGCCTGCTGGTTGCCAAGAGATTAAGACTGAGGCAGTGGAAATCTCCCAATCCCCCTCGGTATGAGGATTGGGTACAGGACCTGCTTGAGCTTGTGGCATGTGAAAAATGGGCCCCCTTAAAAGTAAATAAATAAGATAAATAGTCAGAAATCTGGGATAACTTTATCATTTCTTAGAATATGAATCCTTCTGACCTATCCACATCTTCTAGTGCAATGGTGATTCTCCTTTTTTTTTTTTTTTTTGGATAATCTCATCATCATCAGTTTTATTACGGCCATTGGCCAGCAAAAATAACAGCAATAAACATACTCAACACGTCAATAAAACAATGCTAAAACACAATATGACAGATTACAATCAGTAATAATAAATTATTTAAAAACAACAGACAACTCTCGCAGTTAGGCACTTAATAGGGACCTCAACCTAATGTCAATATTGAAAAATTTAGCCACAACTGCTGTAGTCCCAGGGCTCGAATCCGCGAGGCAGTAATAAGTATAAAAGAGATCACACCTTCCAGGAAACTTGAGTAAAAGAATGGAAATGAGTTCTGTTTTAGCATTGTTTTATTGACGTGTTGAGTATGTTTATTGCTGTTATTTTTGCTGGCCAATGGACGTAATAAAACTGATGATGATGATTCTCCTTTCTTCTCTTCCCTCCCCCGCCTCTGTTCCCCCTCCCACTTCTTTCTTGGGGTGGGGGGTTGGGGTGGGGAATTGGGCATGTTGTTGCAAAATATAACATGTTAAAAATACATTAAATTTTTTTAAAGATGGCTAATCTGGGCAGCAGACCCTCAAGAACTGCTGACTCACTCCCTCTGGCCCCAATCCCACACAGACTCACCCACAGGGCAGCAGCCACAGCCCCACATTTTAGGGGGCACACAGGCTGGCAAGCTGGCAACAGCAGACTGTAACCACACAGGCTCTCACCACTAGGCAGCTGCTGTCTCTGGGAAGCAGATGTTAAAGCCGCCGCCTCCCTGCAAGGCTTCTGAAAACTGAGAAGTGGGTTTATGGAGAGTGGGTTTCCCCACATCAAAATAAAGTGGATGGTGGCAGCCTACTTTGAACTCTTTAAGTCAAGGATTCAACCCCAGTGAACTCCCCCCTCCTCCTTTGGCACGGGTAGGAATCATGACACCTACGGATCACACACACACCCTTTAAGTGTTCTCCAACTGAATTCTAACTGTCCTTTCCCCTCTCTCTTACTGTCTTCATTCCAGTTAGGGTTTCTCTGCCCTTCTTTGCAGGGGTCTCACCACTACTGGTGCTGCCATGTGTCAATCAACCTCCTGCACAGACTTACACTACAAAAACAGTTTACCCCTTTACAAACAGGTTTTAAAATACATATAAATAACACAATAAATAAATTCGATAAACAATACTAAAAAAATGCACATTGTCATCGTCAGTGTCACAGCTTTGAGTGTTTATTTGGAATCTTTTACTGTGATAAACAGCTGCAAACAGTACAACACAAGATGATGAAACAAGTAAGAAGGAAAACAGGAATTCGCGTAATTTTGAAGTGAAGAACAAAATAGTACAAGTAACCAGCGCCGATGGTGTGGGTCCTTCTTCCTCAATTGTAACATGGTTGAAAGGAGAAGGGTAACAAATGGGGGCAAGGCCCCGTTCATGTGGTTTTGCTAGTCACATGCATCACACAGTGCCATGGGATTGTACCACAGATAAGTTGCTCCAAGTGGCATGTGTAAATGGGGTCTGAGATTCTTCCCTCCCCCTCCCACACACACACTTATGGTAACTGAGCTCCTTTTGCTACACAGTTGCCAAGTTGTTTTTTTAAGAAGAGCTGGTCTTGTGGTAGCAAGCATGACTTGTCCCCTAAGCTAAGCAGGGTCTGCCCTGGTTGCATATGAAAGGGAGACTTGATGTGTGAGCACTGCAAGATATTCCCCTCAGGGGATGGAGCCACTCCAGGAAGAGCAGAAGCTTCCAAGTTCCCTCCCTGGCTTCTCCAAGATAGGACTGAGAGAGACTCCTGCCTGCCCCCTTGGAGAAGCTGCTGCCAGTCTTTGTAGACACAATACTGAGCTAGATAGACCAAGGGTCTGACTCAGTATATGGCAGCTTCCTATGTTCCTAAGTAAATCTCCTGGCAGATAAGACACCTTATTGAATGGTGATGAGACTTATGTTTGTACATTTCATAGTTAGGAAGATTACGGGCCAGAAGGCTGGTAGATGATGTCCCTGGATAAAGAACTAATAGTTGCATGATAGATGGAAGATCTTTCTGGAATGTTCTGAATTTGAAAGGCCAACAAAGCATGGAAGAGGTGCTCTCCAAACTAAGGGGAGAGGTTAGAGGGCAAACGTAGTTGTGCAACTTCTCTGTGTGTGAGACAGAAATCTAATAGAGAAGCTGAGAGAGAGAGAGAGAGAGAGAACAGAAAGCTAGAAATTCCTTATGGAGCACAGGGGTTCTTTCTAGGAATCTTTGCTGACCTCTAGGAGTGCACGTGTGGCATGCTTCCACACTTGATGGTCAGCTTGTAAAAACCCCAAATATTTTAATGATACCATAAGTCTCTGGTGAGCTCTCCTACAAAGGAAGCCAACCCCTCAGTAGCACTGCCCCTGAAACGTTGCACTGCTCAGGGGAAGTGGGGAGCATGTAACCAAATAAGTACAGCAGAGCAGAGCAGAGCAAGGATGCAGATGTTGTTCGGCTGAAACTCAGTGAGTCTGATCCTAAGCATTGGTCCAGTTTTGAAAATTGCCTGGGAGTCCTATGTTGGCAGCACTGTGAGCTCTTGAAAGAAACATCCAGATGTCAATTCCTGTTATTATCACTGCCCAGGAAGTGGGGAACTAGTTTCATAAAGATCTCCAGCAGCGAAAGGTGCAGGTGAATGATAAGGAAGAAACCAACTAAACAAAAAAAATAATAAAAAAATTGAGTTGTAACTTAGGATGGTGCAACAAAATCCAGAGGATAAAGTGAGATCTTTTGCAGTATTCAAAATGTTCTGCAGAGGTGCGGAAACAAGTTTTTGATTTGTGCTTGCCAACCAAAAACATATTTTTAGAAGAAGGGAACTGTGGTTTTTTTTTGAAGAAGAGAACTTTTTAAAAGAGAAACATTTGTCCACTTGAAGTTTGCAGAACTAGAACAAATCTTTCTTCACACAGGAAAGGGTTATTTCTTATTTTCTGAAGTGCATCTATTCTGGTTGTGACAACGTGCCTGGTTGTCTTCCAAAGAATCAAGCTTTCAACACCACTTGTTAAAAGTTGGTAAACTGGTAAGTCGATTTAAGTTTGGAATGTGTTTGCTTCCTTTTTGCATTTATATGGATAAACAGCAAATAAATGAATAAAATAAAATAAAATAAATCAATAAAGATTAGGAATACTGTTAGAATTTCTCTGTTGAAAAGTAGCCCACCAGGATGCAAAAAGGGCATTTATTACACATCAAAATTCACATACACTTGTTCATACAAAATACAGTTGTTTATCCAAGCATCTAATTAGATCTGTAGATTTGTGAATTTGTTTTTAACCCGTTTTTAATGTTTCAACTGCTTTTTAAATTTATATTGTGTTTGTTGCAAATCGCCCAGAGATGCAAGTTTGGGGTAGTATACAAATATATTAAATCAATAATATATTAAAATGTAAGCTACACATGGGTGAAGAATGTCACTCAAATGTTGGGCAGAAGGCTCAGAAATCAGACTTTGGTGTTTGGCTCACCTGTCAGAAGAGAATGTTCCTCAGGAACCTCCAATTTCCTCCTTCTTACTTACCAACAGATCATGCAAAGCTGCCCTTAGTATGTAGAAGTAACAAGACTAGGAAAGAAGGAAGTTATTATTGGATGTGCAAAATGCCCATCGCTATGATGGATGGGATATGTGCAGAGGATAGACTTGTAAAGTATAGGGGCCTCTATAGGTCTCTTTTGCAGTGTATCTCCATGTGCTCTTGCACACTGAAGTGCAGTACACATTTCCTGCAGGATACTAGCCAATTAGGGCAAGCCATCCATCCAGGGACAAAGGTGGAGAGCAGGTTTTGCCCTCACAGCAACAGTGTTCCAGACAGCATTGCTTACTTTTCCTATAGAAATGAACAGCAACTATTCATGCATGTGGAAGAAATTAAAGGGATGCACTTAGGGACATCATTGGGGTGGAGGGTAAATTTGCTCCCTGCCCCTGGTGTTACCTGTCATTGAGACTGTGGTCCCAGATCTGAGGATTTCAGCCTGAAATTCAGGTTCTATAGGGTTGCCTATTCTCACAGCCCCATCCTGGGTTTCTTGGTCATGCTACAGTGTGATGGAATCCTTGGAACTGGCTTTCTATATAGATTTTTGGTGTGATGTGTGAGTTAGGAGCCTCCAAATCCCCAGTGTCACTCCAACTATAAAAGGAGAACGTGACCATAGGCAAGATACCAAGAGTGCCACTTAGGCAACACTCCAGATGGAGGAGTGGGAGAAGGAAGTGGGGACAGTTTCATTTCCACTTAAACCAAACTCATTTTAACCTGTGACTCATTCTTTTACTATGACTATAACTGCTACTATGAATATTTTGCACTGCTTATCAACAAAAGTTCTCAAAGTGGTTTATGTAGAAAAATAATAAATAAGACAGTTCCCTGTCATTCCCCCCCCCAAAAAAACCCAACAACCCCCCGAACCCAATTAGGTTAGCCCCAGCAAACCCTGGAGAGATGTTGTGCTGGGATTTGATAGGGACAGTTGCTTAAAAGGTGCCTCTTTGCGCAGTTAGCAAGGCACCTTTTAAAGTGGGAAATGGGGAAAGGGTGGTTTTAGGGCCACCTGAAAAGAAGTGGGATCCTGTCCTATGTATAGCATTATATTAGGAAAAGTGGGACCGTGCATTGCCCCCTTGTTTCAGACCACATGCAGTTATTTCACATGAGTACACTACTTATATTTCCAGCAACCTCACCAGTTTTTATATATACTAACAGCACAGTCGTGCTTACTTAGAAATTACTTACATGCTTACTTAGACATGTATCCACTGTGGTCAACAGGGCGTAGTCCCAGATACATATGCATAGGATTGTAACCTCAGGCAGCAATCTCATACTGGGGAGTAAGTAATATTGATCTCATGGAAGCTTACTTCTGAGTAAACATGCTACTGAGTACACTACTATTAAAATTTTATTTAAAATATACTAGGTTTGTATGACACAGTCACAGATTTTAAAAAACAAACAAAAAACAGAAATGGCTATTTGACATATACTGCATAGATAACATTGCTATAATTATTATTCAATTTATCATCATCATCATCATTATTAGGAGAGCCAGTGTGGTGAGGAGAGCCAGTGTGGTGTAGTGGTTAGAGTGCTGGACTAGGACCGGGGAGACCCGAGTTCAAATCCCCATTCAGCCATGAAAAAAAAAACCTAGCTGGGTGACTCTGGGCCAGTCACTTCTCTCTCAGCCTAACCTACTTCACAGGGTTGTTGTGAAAGAGAAACTCAAGTATGTAGTACACCACTCTGGGCTCCTTGGAGGATGAGTACATTTTGTATTTTACAACATCTTTCCCAGTCCCACCCACCGCCACCCCCAAGCCCAACCTTCCTTCCCTTCCCCTTTCAGCACTGGTTGGGGGAAGATGAGAAAAGAAAGGAGAGACGGAAAGAGAAAGAGGGAGAAAGAAAGCAGAAGGGGAGAGAGGGAAGAGGAGAAGGTGCATCCAGGGGATGGAGCTGCTCTGGGAAGAGCAGAAGGTTTCAAGTTCCTTCCCTGGCATCTCCAAGATAGGACAAGATTTTTTTATTGAACCAACAAACTACCAAAGCATACTGTACGTTGCTCCAAGATAGGGCTGAGAGAGATTCCTGCCTGCAACCTTGGAGAAGCCGCTGCCGGTCTGTGAAGACAATACTGAGTGAGATGGACCTATGGTCTGACTCAGTATATGGCAGCTTCCTATGTTCCTATGAGAAGGGATGCTCACCATTGCACTAGTAGGTGTGGGTAGATCAGACGGGTTTCTATTCTAAGAATAGTTCAAGGAAATTGTCCCAGATTTCTGACCATTTATCTGATTTATTTACTTTTAAGAGGACTCATTTTTCATGTGCCGCTAGCTCAAGCAGGTCCCGCACCCAATCCTCACTCCTAGGGGGATTGGGAGATTTCCACTGCCTCAGTATTAACCTCTTGGCTACCAGCAAGCTCCACCATAGCCCTTGTTTAGAACTTGATTTTAGTCCCATCGGATGGGATAAACCCCAGTACTGCACAGATCCTTCAGTGTAAGAGATGAATCCATCACTAAGTCAATTTGTATAGTAACCTCCCTCCAGAAGCCTTGCCCTATGGGACAGTCCCAGAACATATGGGTTAAATTGGCATGCAGATTACTGCATCTCCAACAGTTACTATTTGAGGACATTTTTAATTGCTTAAGATGGTAGTGTTAAATGCAGCTCAATGGATCTTAAATTGTACCTAATCCAACAGAACAGGGTTTCTTAACCTTGGGCCCCCAGATGTTGTTGGACTACAACTCCCAGAATCTCCAGCCACAAAGGCCATGTCTGGGGATTCTGGGAGTTGTAGTCCAACAACATCTGGGGGCCCAAGGTTAAGAAACCCTGCAACAGAAGATTATTTTCAGGACCTACTGGACCCCTCTACATCTTAAGTGATATACTGCTTTTTAACAAAAAGTCCACAATGTGGTTTATGCAGCAGAGAAATGAAAAAATGGTTCCTTTCCCAAAGGGGCTCACAAAAAAAGTCCAGCTTATTATGGAATGTGTGTTGCCACTCCATTGTTCAGAGTGTAACATAGCACATCCTACCATGATAAACAGAATGCAGGGGGCATTACCGCCTTCAGCTTATCTTTTATGGGGAAAGGGTCAAATTGTCTTGAAAATTATCACATTAAGGCAGGTCTTTTTGAAGATTCTTATTGTAAAATTTAAGATGAAAAGGATGAAAAATGGTTGTGCTACCATCCCTTGAAACCCAGCTCATCAAAAATGGGTTTGACAGCTTCTTGTCAGGTCCCCCCACAAAAAACACACCCATTCTAGGTACAGTTTTCTCAGTTCTGAGCCCATTTTTACTTACAGAGTTCATTATATTGATTCCAGCGAGTGTGGAAGCACACACTGACTCTGTATATAACAGCTTCCTATGGTCCTGCTAATGCTATTAGTCAGACCTGGCCCTTGGGGTTTTTAATTATTTTAAAAATAATGTTTTATGTCCTATTCTTTCCTAGGGATGATATAACAATGCTGTTGTACATGCTCAGTACTCTCTGATATTTCCTTCTCTCTTCTTCTCAAGTAGCTGCAACAAAGAGCAACCAAACTCTAGAGCAGGTATAGGCAACTTTGGCTCTCTAGCTATTGCTGAACTACAACTCTCATCATCCCCAGCCACAATGGGGATGAATGGGACTTGTAGTTCAGTAACAACCAGAGAGCCAAGGTTGTCTATACATGCTCTAGAGCAGGGATCCTCAACGTTGGGTCCTCAGATGTTATTGGACTTCAACTCCCATAATCCCCAGCCCCAGTGGCCTTTGGTTGGGGATTATGGGAGCTGAAGTCCAATAACATCTAGGGACCCAACGCTGAGGATCCCTGCTCTAGAGCAATGGTTCCCAACCAGGGTTCCTCCAGATGTTGCTGAATTACCATCATCCCCAGCCACAATAAATTATAGCTGTGAATGAAGGGAGTTGTAGTTCAGCAACATCTGGAGGAACCTTGGTTGGGAACCACTTCTCTAGAGGGTGCTCAAGAGAGCACTGCTTAGGGTAAGGTCTTGCCACGCTCATTCATGCACCATGGCATTTTCCGGACTACGGGCTGCAACAGTTTTGCAACATGTCCGCTAAGTGCCCCTCCATATTGCCCGTGTAACAACATCACTGTCGTTACGCTGTCACCAGGGTGCTGTTCATATTTCCCATGCCTTGTTTCAGATTTTATTAATGCACTGTAGCCCTACAATGTTGTAAATGCATTGTTGGAAAGTAGCTGTGTTTTTCCGTTGTGGGAAGCTTGCCCTGTTTTTCATGTGTTGCAGTGTGGTCAGGTGTGGATGGTTCACTCACAGTGCAATGATTTGCTGATTTTTTATAGCCCCTTTCTGCCCATCCCTGAAAGAATAATGTTGCCACTCATGTTGAATGAAATAATTTCCACGCGGGTTCATGCACAAGGGTGTGGGGATGCAAGCCACAAGGGTGCAAGGGTGCAACTCGATACTCATCAGCTTTGGATTTGGATTGCACTTGCTCATGTTTTTCATAAGCCTTTTTTTTTTGTTTTTTGACACATTCATGTTGTAGATTTGCTGGCTCCTTTGGCAGATCGAGGATCTGCTGATATGTAAAGCCACATAATGCATATTTTTTAAATATATTGTTGCCTCTAGGTTTTTCATTTCTGCTTTCAGCCCTAGGTTTCAGTCATGTTTGTCCCTGGAATTTGATATGTAAAGCCGTTTTTTCCCCTTTAAAAAATATATATATTTCCGCTCCGTTTCAATTCCGCTTTCGATCTTGGCTTTTGATCCCATTTATCTCACAGCCCAAGTGTTCAGTGCTTCTGCTTGCGCAAAGGAGAAAGTTGCTGCCCCTGCCTCTGCTGGCACCTTTGCACAATTGCAACAAGATTGTTTTTAAATAGTTCATCACATCAGTGCCCCCACCCCCCTCTATAACCCCATTGGTCCAAAATTGAGGAGGAGGAGGGGCCAGTGAATGCGATCCAGGTGGAATATGGACACCATATTTCGACACTGGAAAATCCACTGCAGTGGCGGGCAATATGGACAGCAAAACCCCTGCCACAATGCATAGAAAACCACCTGAGAACCACTGCACTTGCAGTTTCAAACCGCTACTTCATCCCGTTGCCCTTTGCAACCCTTTAACCGTTGCGAATCTCGTAGTCCAGAAAATGCCCAGAATGCCAGGAAATTATGTGTGTTGAGGTCACACCAAATACGAATCCAACAAATATTTATATACTGCTTTTCAACAAAAAGTTCCCAAAACAGTTTACAAACAAACAAATAAATAGGGCTCCCTGTCCCCAAAGGGCTCACAATCTAAAAAAAGAAATATAACATGGACACCAGCAACAGCCACTGAAGGGATGGTGTGCTGGGGATGAATAAGGCCCTACTAAACAAAGAGAATCACCACTTTTTAAAAGTGCCTTTTTGCTCTGCAGACTTAATAGATGTATTGAGGCAGTATCTGTTGGGGGTTGTTAATTGTACCCCCAGTAGGTAAACAGCAGAGCACTAGGAAGAGAGCACACACTCCAGGTACAGAGTAGGTAGCAGAGGATGGTTTAGTGGTTGCAGCTATTTAGAGAAAACACATGGAGATTCTTGTAGAGCTAAATACTAAGCATTTATTGGTTAAATACACTTGGATAGGAAAGACCTAATCCTAATTTATAGAACTACAGAATGAATTGGTAGGGGGGGAGAGAGATGTTTCCATCTACTCTCTAAGAGGAAAGGAAGGATTGCACCCCCACCCCCAATGAAGACAGGACACACTTAGTTGGAATAAAATAGGGCCACTTCATTATTATACAGTGGAATAAGACTTGCAATGAAGTACCTAACTAACCAGAGTGTGGGTACTCCTCCCATGTAGGACCACCTCCTAGGGAGGGCCATCCCCACACCAGGGCGAAGGGCCGGGTATTGATTTGGTCAGGCGCCAGGTCCTGACCTCTCACCGTGAGGCTTTCCTCGAGTGTAGGTAATTTCCTCAAATGAGGGTACTCCTCCCGTGTGGGACCACCTCCTAGGTAGGGCCGTCCCCACACCAGGGTGAAGGGCTGGGTACAAATACTGTCAGGCCGCAAAAACCCTGAAGGGCTGTTCCTTGGCCCCCCTCAACCCAAATGGCCCTCCAGCCGAACACCGTTAATCAATCTATCTACCCAACACCCATACTCTGAATTAATTGAATTTTTCTAAGTAACATGCTAAAATAACACAGAAAATGTGGTGAAAGCATTGCAGGTTATCTAGGTCAAGTCAGTACTTGATACATACAATTAAAAGAAGGCTAGGGTTGTTGTTGTTGTTGTTTAAGTTTAATCAGCTTGTCCGCCCATCATAATTGTCACATTGCCTTATATGCATGAACACCTTCATCTTTGGAAGCCATTAAAAACTTGATTGGCTATGACACCTACAAAGATTTTATCTGAAAGATATTATACTTGCATCTAATAATGGCAGCACTTTGATTTCACCCTTCAGGTGCTTCCCAAATCATGTAGTTCTTCCAATTCCATGTGGCCACAAATTTAATAAAAATCTCAAGTGAGCTGTTATCACACTTTTGAGACTAGTTATGTTGCTCTATAACATCACAGAATTCTTAACGGATTTGGCCATGTTTGCTGAAAATGCAAGGGAAACAGAAGCAAGAGCACCAAATTATAAATGACAGAGATATTCAGGTAGCTTAAATATATCCCATAATCCCATGCTCATCTGTAAAGGAAATGTAAGTTTGGTAAACATAACCAGCATCTCCAAGTTGCAACTGGAACAAATTTAACATATGGCTAGTGCCGGTTTGGCAAATCAAGTACAACTCTCCTTGGCAGCTGGGGGTGGGGGTGGGGGGAGACAAAATTATAATTATAATAAATACCACGACTTGCTCAGGCCGAGCTGCAGAGCAACTGTCTGGAATGGAGGCTGCTTGGACCCAATTGGCCCACCTCCTTCCCCCATTGGTTGACCCCTGTCACTTGGAGGGGGAGGCAAGATGGCACCCATGCCTGCCTCATGTGACAGGGGCACAACCCCACACCCTGCCTTATTGTGCTGGTGTGGCGGCGGGAAACCGGCATTGTGACTCAGCACAGGAAGTGCAGAAGAGTCAGATCATAGAGTAGGGACAGCTAGGGAGACCCTGACTCACTGTCTCTACTCCCACTGCCCCTAGTGGTCATTAGAATAGTTGGTGCAAAAGGTCGATGCACTGGAACACCATCTCCAACAGAATTGACAAGGTATGATATTCTGTACTGTGGTTCATTCCAGCTTCACCACTGCCTTGGAACACGACAGTGGCAGAAGGGTGGACCAAAGCCCCAGATTTGTCTTTTCACTGAAATGCACCCATGGAATCTATGCAACTGAAGCTAGCATGTAACCGTAGCTAGCACAAAATGTTACAAGTCCCCAACTGGCAACCAGTGTCACTCATATGGAATGGTACAGTCGGAAGGAATCTTGAAGGCCATCTAGATGGCGAGGAGGAGTAACTGTGGATGCTTTAGCTGTGGATATCCTGAATTGAGTAAGGGGTTGGAAGAGATGACTGTCAAAATACCATACCATGACTATATTGCCTAAGTAACACAACTTTTAAGGCTGTGGAAATCCATAATAAGCTATGGCACTGTTCCAGGTTGTGAGTCCCTTCATGAAAGGGAGCCCACCCACCCCCTTCATGAAAGGGAGCCCACCCACCCTATTTCTCTGCTACACAGATCACTTTGTGGACTTTTTGATTAAAAAGCAGCAAACATATAAACTATAGTTGCAACAAATATTCCTAAAACACAGTGATTATTAGCAATTTAATATTGCACATATTGCCCCTCCCCAAGTGAACTTGTGAAACTTTCTGAGAATCCCTCTCATTTACTGGAATCTGCAGTGTCATTTTTGCAAACCACTGTTATCTCTGAGTCAAGCACATACTGGCGGATGGAGATATAGGGTGTTGCCTTCCAAAATGCCACAGTACATTTTTTAGTCTTTATGGTGCCTCAGCAGGGTATAGCACGGTTGAAGTGGGATAAGGACAAATAAAGATGGACTCCCACTCCCACCCCACTCTGTGTCTTTGCTCCAGAAGAACAGTATGGACATGGTGGAAAACAAAATATTTCCAGCATGCCCTTTCTCTCCCTCCTATGCAAATCTGACACACTCCCCACACAATGGACTCCCCTCCCTCAAGGTGCCCCAGAGACATTTGTCCCATCTTGTTCAAGTATAGCTACGCTTCTGTACCTCAGTATCCTGTTTCCCCTTAAAATGAAACAGCAGAAAGGCACTGCTGGCAGATGCTGGCATATATCGAGGTGCTTCACACAATCAAAGTGAAGTGCCTCAAGGTGGTGTGCAGGGAGAGTGGGCTTAGCCTGATTCCCCGCACACAAGCAGAGCCGCCCACACGACTACCAGCTCTGTCACAGAGCCGGTTGGGGTTGTGGAGATTGGGGGCCGCCTGGCCCGCGAGAGTCCCAGGATGCCCCGTGTGAGTGCATGGGGCATTCGGGGGAGACCCCCGTGCCGGGAGGCTTCTTGTAGCCTCCTGTTTGGGGGTTTACTTGTGTGCAGAGGCGCACCACGGTGGCACACAATCAACCAAACAAGGTTGGGCACTCGCTCTGTAACCGCGTTTAAGGGGAGGGGGATGGTAGGCAGGCTAGCCGCCAGGGAACCACTGGGCTTGCCCGCGATCCTGGTGGTTCTCATGATGGGGGAAAACTGGGCTCCCTTAGCCCGGTTCCCCCCACCTCATGAGGATAGCCTCATCATGTTGGAAAATGGGATTTACGTAGCCCAAACAAAACAGTCGCTGTGCAGGGTAATAAATAGTCACAAATAAGACATTAAACACTGCAATGTTCAGAAACCAATGGAGAAACATTTCAACCAGTACTATTTTGTGGCTGAGCTTAGAATCATCATACCCTAGATTCACATCCTGATTATCTATCCTGGTTTAATTCTGGTTAACCAGAGTGGTTTGGTCAGGATTGCCCTGAAATTCTGGGTGCTCATAATTAGCTCCAAAGGGGATGCTAATCCTCATTCACCTTTTGCCAAGGATCCTTGTGATTGTGTGAACCCAGCCATACTTAAACAACAGGGATTCACCGTGAGTCTAGATTGTAGAGTTGCAGAGTAAGCATTTATTGACCAGTTTTATTTAGTTTATTTACTAGATGATTACTGTGTATGCTATTGGGGAGTTTGTTTCAATTGTTATACAAAGGTGTGTTGATTGTACTGTAAGTTCTGACATTTTGACGCTCTGTTATGCCTGGTCACTGACTGTAATAAATGATATATCAGCAAATTTGACATAGTTTGTCCAGGGTTAAACAAATATTTTATTAAAGGTTTTCATACTACATATATTAGGGGTGTGCACAAACTGCAATTTGGGCATCATTTGGGAGCAGGAGCTTTAAGAAAGAGGAGAGCTCTCCGCCACCCCATGCATCTTCCTGCTGGGGTGGCATGTGTCCCAAATACCACTGTGTGGTACCAGCACACACATGGGGTAGTGGAGAACAGGTAAGGACTTGCTCTCTTCTTCCTTAAAGCCCCTGCTCCCCACTCCCAGATGGTGCTCGAATTGCATTTTGAACCGCGGTTTGTGCACACCCCTAACATATATTAGTTATCTCTTCCCTGGTTAATAACTTGTACCTAATATATTGAACACTAGTGCACATGGATGGGAATGGGGGCTCTGTGTGACCTCTAGCAAACAGAAGGAGAAGGACATGCCTGATGAATTGGAGAAGAGAGCTGGTCTTATAGTAACAAGCATGACTTGTCCTTTTAGTTAAGCAGGGTCCCCCCCTGGTTGCATATGAATGGGAGACTTGATATGTGAGCACTGTGAGATATTCCCCTCAGGGGATGGAGATGCTCTGGGAGGAGCAGAAGGTTCCAAGTTCCTTTCCTGGCATCTCCAAGATAGGGCTGAGAGATATTCCTTCCCGCAACCTTGGAGAAGCCACAGACAGACAATACTGAGCCATACCAATGGTCTGACTCAGTATATGGCAGCTTCCTATGTTCTTGTGTTCCAACTTCCTAAGTGTCTATAAGCCAACCTACATGCCAAAAGAGGTAAGTGATGTCAAGCAGGACTCCAGGGACTGTACCACTTCAGAATGCAGGGTTGGGGGGGGGGTCGCATGTCCAAAGACTCCTGCATGGCATCTCCTACATACTGAATTCCACACTTTTCATTCAATGTTGCCTCTTTATTTAAGTGCATGGGATCAAATGTGGTTGATGATGTTCAGTTGACCAACAGTTTATATGAATCAAGCAGACCTGACGGTGCCAGACTTAGATTCAAAGGTTCACTTTTGGTTTCCTTTACTTTCTGAAACCAGCAAGTCTCTTCTCTTATTTTATGGTTGCAATGGTATATACAAAATCACAACTTTTTTTAAAAGCTAGAATGGTCTAGCTTTTGATGAGGATGCCACGTTGGCTGTAAGCCCACTGATTATTTTAATTTCCCAGGACAAAAGCTTTCTCATTCCTGTAGTATTGTACAGCACTTAACATACTTTCAGACCAAAATAAGTTAAACAACAGTGCAACTGTTAAATAGAAAGGCACTGAAATATTTGAATTGTATATTTGTACATCTGCAGATCAATGCTTAGTAAGGTTCCAGTCATTACAGACTTTACTAAGTGAACCCTTTTCTCAAACCCTGTTAACATCTGTTTTGAAGGAAACTCTTCTCTTTTTCATATCTTGATTTCCCCCCTCTCTCTCCAGTGTTGAAAGTTCAGGATGTTCCAAAATGGAAATACAGCATCTCATTATTAGTGGTTGTAGTGCAGATTTATACACTATTTTGCAGGTGCTGAAATGTTCTAACATCAGTGCAAATGACCATTGGAAAAAACACAATGAATTGTCACTAAGGAAGAGGTTGCATTATATTCTTAGCTCCATCTGCTGGCAATGGTCACTGGTGGGGTGGGGGCAAGCATTATGAATCTGCACTAAGAAGGAAGTTGCATTGTGTTCTTAGCACCACCTGCTGGCAATCTGAGGCAATCCATGAAACAATGTGAAAGAACTGTCTTTTTTCAATAAAAGGAATAGGCATTTTAAAGGTAAGTAAAGTGTGCTGTCTAGTTGGTGTCAGCTCCTGATGACCACAGAGTCCTGTGGTTGTCTTTGGTAGAATACAGGAGGGATTAACTATTGCCATCTCCCCCGCAGTATGAGATGCCTTTCAGCATCTTCCTATATCACAGCTGCCTGATACAGGTGTTTCTGGGAAACATACCAGCGGGGATTTGAACCAGCAACCTCTGGCTTGCTAGTCAAGTCATTTCTCCACTGCACCATTAGGTGGCTAGGCATTTTACAAACACCAATTTATTCCTGCTTTACTACGATTAGGGTTGGGAGGAGTTCAAACGAGGGAGAGATTGACAATGCCTTCAATACGTTAACAGCAATGTGTTGTTCAGATAGTCACTGGCATTACTTGGCCTTATTTGGCCTTATTCATGATGATTGGCCCCTAATGCATAAGCATCTTAAGAAGGTTGTACTTTGGAAGAGTGCTGAAAATGGTAGTATGGGATACTCTGGCATCTTTGCAGAGCTGTGTGGAGAAACCTGTGAGATAGAGGTATGTCTGGAAGTGACTTTGGAGAGTGTCGGCTCTGTCTGCCACCCCTGGGCAAAATTGCTTCCTTCCAGAGCTCCACGAAATACTATTTAAAAAAATAATAAAAATCCTGGTGTTCTAACACTCTAACAGCAATGCACTAGAACAATGAGAAGGTCCAGCGACAGCAAAACCCATAGCAGGTTTCACGCTCTATAGTGGGGAAGATGCAAGGTGATGGGGGGGGGGGAGATTATATGTCCAGTATACAGAAAAAGCAGCGTTTGGTGGTGGGGCTGGGTGGGGGACTTAGGAAGCCTATGTTCCTTTCCAGCACTTTCATGGTGTTCTTGTGCAAGAAGAGTAGCCCAACAACAATTTCATTTCATAAAGGGAGAAAGCAGTAATAACAGTTCTGTGATGTCCGGGGAGCGGGAAGGGTGTGTGTGGTGCCCTGGGTGCCTTCCAGATGGCAGTTCAGCAGTAAACAGGGGGCAGAGGAGGAGAGGTGGGCGGAGAGGTGGAGTGGCTGTGGTCTATAAGAACAATATCTCCCTCGCCAGGATCCCTGTCAAAGTGTCTTTGACCATATTGAATGTGTGTACCTAAGTTTGGGGACCAGGGATAGACTGGGACTTCTGTTGGTGTACCAATTGCCCCAGTGCCCAACGGAGTCCCTAACTGAGCTCACAGACTTGGGCTTGGCATTGGAGTCTTGCAGGATTGTGGTGGTGGGGGGCGTCAATGTTCACTTTAGGACCAATTTGTCCAAGGCGGCTCAGGAGTTCATAATGGCCATTACAATTATGGGCCTATCCCAAGTGGTCTTGGGATCAACACATATTGCTGGTCAATGCTTGATCTGGTTTTTCACTCTGAACAGGGTGGTGTTCCGTGGGTGGGGATTCCTGTGATTTCCCCATTGTCATGGATGGACCACCATTTGGTTAAGGTTGGACTCACGCCCACGTCCCACCTCCACAGGGGTAGCAGTCCCATTAGGGTGGTTCACCTGAGAAGGTTACTGGATTCAACAGGATTCCAAGAAGCCTTGGAGGGATTTAGTGTTGGCTCTGCTGGTGACCCTGTCGACACTCTGGTGGAGAATTTGAATAATCAACTCACCAGGGCAGGGGACACGATCTCTCCTAAGCATCCTCTCCGACCCGCTTCAAAACTGGCCCCTTGGTATACGGAAGAACTAAGGGGGCTGAAGTGGTGAGGTAGACGACTAGAGCGCAAGTGGAGAAAGACTTGACTCAAATCTGACAGATCATTACATACAGCACATTTGAAGATCTATGCTCAGGCGATAACATGTGGTTAAAAAGTGACTCTTTTTCTCCTGTATCACATCTGCAAATTCACATCTGCCGGAGTTATTCAGGGTCGTGAAGGCGCTAATGTGTGCCCCTTCCCCCTTGAATCAGTATTTGGAACCAACAATTACTCTCTGTGACATTTTTAATGAGTTTTTAAATGGACAAAATCTCTCATATTCGGGCTGACTTAGATTTAAACTCCACAGTTCTTACAGAGTCTGATGCCGAGGTGTCCAGCAGCTCCTCTTATATGATGACCCTGGATCAATTTCAGTTTGTGATTCCTGAGGATGTGGACAAGGTGCTTGGAATGGTGCAGCCTACCACCTTCCCTCTTGATCCTTGTTGTAGAGGCTACAACAACCTCTACAGGCTGTTGTAGAGGGCCTGGTAGAGATTATAAATGCTTCTTTGAGGCAGGGAAGGATACCTCCTTGTTTTAAGGAGGCAATCATTAGACCGCTTCTGAAGAAGCCTGCCTTGGAACCCTCAGAGTCAAGCAACTACAGGCCTGTCTCCAACCTTCCATGGCTGGGCAAAATCTGAACTTCTGTATGGTGTCCCTCAGGGCTCTATATTGTCTCCGATGCTGTTTAATATCTATATGAAACCGCTGGGAGAGATCATCAGGAGATTTGGTGCAGGGTGTTATCAGTATGCTGATGACACCCAAATCTACTTCTCTGTGTCAACATCATAGGGAGAAGGCATAACCTTCCTAAATGCATGCCTGGAGGCAGTAATGGGCTGGATGAGAGATAACAAACTGAGGCTGAATCCAGATAAGACGGAGGTACTTATTGAGCGGGGTCGAAACTTGGGAGACAATTTTAATCTGCTGCTTCTGGTTGGGGTCACGCTCCCCTGGAAGGAACAGGTACACCGTCTGGGGGTGCTTCTGGATCCGAACCTCTCCCTGGTGTCCCAGGTTGAGTCAGTGGCCAGAGGTGCATTTTATCAGCTTCAGCTGATACACCAGCTGTGTTTATTTCTTGAGATGAACGTCTTCAAAATGGTGGTACATATGCTGGTAACCTCTAGGCTGGATTACTGCAATGCACAATATGTGGGGCTGTGTAATGACCTGCTGGCCAGCTGCCCAGAACCTGGGAACCACTCTCTACAGGGGGGATGGCGGAGCCACCAGACTCAGTCTGACAGGAACAGAGATAGAATGTAGTCCAAAAAAATTGCCAAAAGTCAGCACCGGGGATTCCACAGACCCAGGATCAGGGGTGAACACAATCGTAGTCAGTCCAAACAAACAGGCTCATTTCCAAGGTCAAGGTTGCTCATAGTCAAGGCTGGTCACCATGGACATTGGTTCCAGCACAGATCTAGCTCTCAGGCTGCTCTAAATAGGCTGTGTGCTGAAAGTCCTGAGCCTTGTCAGGGAGATGCAGCTGGGTCAGAGCTGGAACACTTGTTCCTTCTGGCCAGCCTTTCTGACCAGTGGCGTTCCTCCCTTTGAGCCTGTACTCTGGCCAAACGTCGCTGCCAGGGATCTGGGACAGGCACCTCAACTGCGGGAGCCTCAGAGGCTTTATCAGAAGGAAGAAGGGAAGGAGGCAGAGGGCTTGCAAGCTTGTCAGCTCTGGCCCTGCTAACCCTAACCAGAGTCTCAACCTGCTCACCTGCTCTGAGTCTTCATCTGAGGAATCCCCTTCCACGTCCCTCATTGGGGTCATCACAGGCTGCCTTTGTACATAGTCTGGAAACTGCAGCTGGTCCAGAATGCAGCAACCAGGTTGGTCTCTTGGTCATCTAGGAGAGACCATATTACTCCTGTGTTGAAACAACTACACTGGCTGCCGATACATTTCCGGGCAAAATACAAGGTGCTGGCTATTACCTATATAGCCCTAAACAGCTTAGGCCCTGGTATTTAAGAGAACGTCTGCTTTGCCATGAGCCCCACCGCCTGTTAAGATCATCTGGAGAGGGTCTGTTCGTCATGGGGGGTGGAATCCACAGGCACTATGCACATGCAACACATGTATTCCTCTCTTTCTCTTCACAACCTGGCACAGGCAAATGCATCACTTGGAAGCAGTGGGCAAGGGGCCTCCTCCTCTACTGTATTTACCCAAATCAAAGATGATGCTGAATTTAAGATGACCCTCTTTAAAAGTAGAGGTTAAATAGAGTTATACCTGCATTTACTTGAAATGAATGGGACTCTTGAATTTAAGATGACCACCTGATTTCTAATATCAAAAAAACTTGAAAAAAAATCTATTATTGGATTCCGGTAAATACACTACTATCCTATTGGCCAGAAATGGGTGGGATGGATAAGGGGAAGCATGCTGTGTGAATGAATCGAAGTGGGGGGAAACTGTAAGAAAAGGCAGCAATGTGTACACCCTGTATTGACTCTGATTAACACATATACATGCTTTAGATACTCTTGTTCTAACACTTCCTCCTGCAGTAGCTCCCAATCTGGAAGATGCCTATGAAAAATACAGTTCTTTTACAGTTGTTTTCAAATTCCCAGAGATTCCCAGCATATAACAAAGTCACCGCCTATAGCTGTGTCTCAAACGACCATGTCATATCCTTTTTCTCTTTCATTAAGTAACCATATCTTTTTCCATCCCAGGGATCAAGAAGATGGACAACATGACAACCACTTCATATTTTGAGGAAACCACACCTTTTGACTATGATTATAGTTCAACTCCATGCCCAAGTGTCACTGTCTTGGAATTTTCTTCCCGTTTCCTGCCACCACTTTACTTTTTGGTATTCCTGTTTGGTCTGCTGGGCAATATGCTGGTTGTGCTGATCCTCTTCAAATACAAGAAGCTAAAAAGCATGACCGATATCTACCTGCTCAATTTAGCCATTTCTGACTTGCTTTTCATTTTTTCACTCCCATTTTGGGCTTACCAAGCAGCAAAGGAGTGGATATTTGGAGATTCAGCCTGCAAGATTCTCTCCTCAATCTATCTCCTGGGCTTCTACAGTGGAAGTTTTTTTATCATTCTTTTGACCATCGACAGGTACCTAGCAATAGTCCATGCGGTGTTTGCATTAAAAGCCAGGTCACCAGCCTATGGCATCCTCACGAGTGTTATTACATGGGCGATAGCAGTGTTAGCCTCTGTGCCAGCGATGATATTTACCACATCACACCCAGAAGCCAATCGCTCCGTCTGCGCTCCTCATTATTCATATGAATCCCAAACCAAATGGAATCAATTCACAACACTGAAAATGAACCTCATAGGCCTGATCTTTCCAATGATTGTTATGACCTTCTGCTACACACGAATCATAATTACCCTGCTGAGATGCAGGAATGACAAAAAGAACAAAGCAGTCAAGCTCATTTTTATCATCATGGTTGTTTATTTCTTTTTCTGGGCCCCATATAACATTGCTCTTTTGCTCCAGACATTCCAAGATTCATTTTTCGACCGCAGTTGTCAGCGCATTCGTGATTTGAGTATCGCAATACAAGTCACAGAAACAATTGCAATGGCACATTGTTGCATCAATCCTGTGATCTATGCCTTTGCTGGCGAGAAATTCAGAAAATATGTTCTCAGCTTTTTACATAAGAATGCTAGACATCTCTCAAAATATTGCCAGTTTGTGTATACTAGGCCTATGGAGCGTACTAGTTCCACGTTCAACACACCATCTACTGGGGAGCAAGATATTTCAGCTGTGTTGTAAAGGATGTCCAGAGTGAATAAGTAAGATTAACTTTTGTGGGTGCAACATTCCAGACTGCTTTGCAGATTTGGCTCTAGAGAGGCTATAAAAGGGCTGAATCACTTTTCTTCTCTATTTCCCACAGAGACAAGACCTAAATTGGATGGCTTTGCTTTGCTTATGTCAGTATACAAACTGCATGATAAACAACAGTTGCATGCAATGAAACTGGGGACGTTATAAATATCATCTGGGATTCCAGGGACAGCAAAGAATATGTGCGTTGAACCAAGCCCTGACTCAAGCATTGCATATACACTATGCTCTGGCAACCAGCGAGTCTTGGACAATAATACAATCCATTTGCTGAGGCTCTCCAAGGGAAATTCTTTGGATGAAAGTTCATGTGACCTGACATCCTGTCTATATGTATGGCAGCCCAGAGCAGAGGTGCTCTTATCCCTGGACTTCTGGGCCTAAGTCCAGGGCCTCCACAGCCCCTGGGGCCCCCCAAATCCTCTTTAGTCTGCCCTGGGTGGTGTGGTCGCCTGGCTGAGCATGATAATGCTTGATTTGCAGGGGAGAGGGCCTCCAAAGGCCTTTACGTCCAGGCTCCAAAATTACCTACGTGCACCTCTGACCCAGAGATAGTGAGGGGAAACTCTTCCAACTTTCTGTTCTGAGTCCATGCTAATCCCTATTCTGATTTCTGTCAGAATTTCTATTTTGATGCTTTCGTTGTGCTTCATTTGGACATATGCTGGACCCAGGACAAAACACAACTCAAATAATCAAATTATAAATAGGCTGGGTTTGCATAATCAGGCTCACTAATCCTGATTAACTTTTTAACCAGGATCCCTGTTGTGTGAACCCAGCCATAATAAAACATCTTGATAAATGAATTAGTTGATATAATAATGGCGACGCAATACGCATGATGGATCTATGCATGATGGATTTTAAACAATGGGATATGGAACACTGAAACTGACGTATATACATTGAAACGTCTGTTCTTTGTTGCAATTCCCTCTTTCTATGTTTTAATATACGCAATAAAATAAGGTCTGGAGAGAAGTCTTGATAAATGTATCCAGCTCTTTCTTTAAACCAGTGGAGTAGACTGCTGTCCCTGCTCCAGAGATGCTATTCCAGAATATTCTGCTATTAGTTACCACTGCTATTTCATATCATTTGATCATTTGACAACATCTCAGGAATCAGTATGAGTTAGGAACATAGGAAGCTGCCATATACTGAGTCAGACCATTGGTCCATCTAGCACAGTTTTGTTTACACAGACTGGCAGTGGCTTCTCCAAGGCTGAAGTCAGGAGTGTCTCTCAGCCCTATCGTGGAGATGCCAGGAAGCTCTACAGACAGGGCTTCTACCCCAAATCGCCTTCGGAAGAGAGTGTGTGCATTCACACACCAGCCAAAGTTACCTTGAAGTCCCTTCGAGATCCTTGGACCCACTCCACACACAAATCGGGCTTATTCTTGTGAATTCTAGCTTATCTCGATGTATTTCCAGGTTTTTAAAATGCTGGATTTAAGCTATTTTTTCTGAAAATGCTGGAACAAATAGGGAGAAGCACTGAGTAGAATCATTAGCATGATAAGAGAGATACTCTCTTTAGAAATGCAGATATAGCTAGAAATGCAGAGAGATTTAGTAATCTCTCTCTTTCTCTCCTCCCCCATTGGCTAGAAGGAAAACACGGGGGCATGCCATGTGAACTTGCAAAAACCAAAACCCGAGAGCAGAGGGGAGGGGCTGCTTCCCTCAATGCTGTGAGTGTAATTTGAAGTGGCTTCGCTCAACATGTACCCTGCAGCATGAAGCCATGTATGAATAACTCCCAGGGCGGGAGTTTGGAACCTTCTGTATGCAAGCTCAAGTCCATGAATCTTGTTACTCAGACATTAAAGCAGAGATAGCACAGTAAACTAAAATGTAAAGAAGTTGTTTTATCCTGATAGAATCTTATTTGAAGCATTATCCTTCTCTGGAAAGAGCTTATTTTAAATGGAGTTTAAAGGAAGACAAGGTGTTTGATTTAAAAACAACATGATAAACTAATGACAGTGCTTCTTTTTCTAATGCAATATGGCTTGCATAATTGTATAATTATAATACAATTATTAATAAAACATGCTGATAGGTGAACACAATAAAGGGGAACACAGTAGTGTTGTTTATCAAACTACCAAGCCTTTCATGGCTGCTTGGAAATCAGCTCAGTAACAGACAATGAGATTTATTTACAAGTAACAACCAACAGCAACACAAGCAATTAGGAATGAATTGTTAAAATTCCAGTAATAAAGGCTGGCTTTGTAGCATAGTATGAATGTGTAGTAATTACATTTTGTTTACTTGTACTCTCGATTCTGAAAGGTTTGTATGTGTGTATAATTAATGGGATGATGAGCCCTGGAAAACTTTATAACGTGTCAGGATAACACTGACTGAAGTTTCCATCAATATAAACAAAAACTACTTCCCATTCCTATGTAAATAATGTAGTGGTGCATGAGAATAGAACTGCAATAGGGCTAAAGCCCACCCACCTGACCAGGATCATGTGTATATGTGTGTGTGTGTGTGGGGGGGAATACAGGCATTCCCGTACTCCAACCCTGCCTATCATAATGATGGGCATTTCACCCTTATGTGTAAATAAATAAACCAGTTCACTCAGTAATATTCTGTCTCCTTGTTATGGTGTCATGCTCAGAACATGTCACATAAATATTATTATTATTATTGTTATCAACATTTTATATCCCGCTCTTCCTCCAAGGAGCCCAGAGCAGTGTACTACATACTTAAGTTTCTGCTCACAACAACCCTGTGAAGCAGGTTAGGCTGAGAGAGAAGTGACTGGCTCAGAGTCACCCAGCAAGTATCATGGCTGAATGGGGATTTGAACTCGGGTCTCTCCGGTCCTAGTCCAGCACTCTAACCACTACACCATGCTGGCTCTTCATTCAGGCATTCATTGTCTGAACATGCTTTACTGTGTTAGGTTGCAGGCACCAAGTTAAGAAAAAGTTACTGTTGCAGTCTGCTGCCCGCAATATGTTTCTGGTACCTGGCTTTTCATTTACTACTTTTAAAACATGTCTTATAATTTCAAATGATAAAGACATTACAAAATTGTGCATTTGTCATCATGCCACCAACCTAGCACTTGACATATTAGGGTTGTAATCATATATGCAGCAGAGCCTCCACACTTCTGAAGCATGGGTACTCTTCTACAAGAGCACGATTTTTGCTGCGCTCCTCTTGCTCCAGAAGCACTCTTTGACCCACAGAAACACATCCCTGAGGGCTGTGTGGACCTCAGGGACATGTCTCTGGTATCAAAAAGCATTTACAGGGCATGGGAAGCATGAAAATTGTTGTGCTCTTGCACATGCTTCAGAAGCGTGGGGACTAGTGTTGTGTGTGTGTTTTTGTTAGAAGCACACACACTGTTAGGATGTCAGCCACTGAAATTAACCAACATTCAACCATCAGTAACATTTTATGTTTCTAACTATACATTGTAATACATTAAAACAATTCCAAATCTATTACAATCTATGTTAGGCTAATCAGTCTTCATCCTCCAAGTAAAGAATAAAAGTAATACAAATAAACACAGAGACAACACTGAAAAACATATAAAACCCTTGTCATTGATATATACGACACTAGTCAAGCATCCCTGATACACATATACTATCATGGGCATTCGATAATTATAAAGCTTATAAACCTATATCCTTCCTAAACTGATTGGCTGACAGACGAGCACTGGGCGGGTGCAAAGGTGTTGCGTTCCAGACTAAAACTGCACCATCGTGCGAGAGGAGGAAGGGGCACTGTATCTGCATTTCCTGCACCGCTTTATACTCCGCTCTTTATACACCCCGAAAGAAACTGACGGCTGTCTTCTCATTAAGAAAGCAGTATTTAAAATTACGCCGCAAGTCTTCTGTGTCAGTTCCCACCGTCCACCTCTGCGGTCCCTTTAAGGCAGGTTTTTCTGGAATACTGTACACCGGGTCATGTGATGACGCCGAGGAAAGAAAGGGGAGAGGCATCGTTATCGGTTTACGCATGCGCGCTCAATCTCCACTGTTTTTCCCGCCATCCTTTGGAAAATTGGAATTCTCGGCTGGACTGAGGGCCTGAAATAATCGTCTAAAGAGAGTTCTGGACAGAGGTAAAGCCGGGGCCGGGGCCGGGGCGTGGCGCCGAGAGGAGTCTCCCGCGCGCGAGGATGTGGCCTCGGTCCTCGCACTGCTTCCGTCTCTGTCTCCCTCCCCCACCTCACGGAGTTTCCTAACTCAGCTGATTCCGCCCTTTCCTGTGGAGAAGGGGCCCCCTTTTTCTGGAGCGGGGAGAGAAATAAGGCTAGGCTCTCCCTCTGCTACTCTTTTCTAATCGCGTCTTCCCCTCATGCCTTGTGAAATTTCAAGGCAAGGTGTAGGGAAGGAACAACCGCTGTGGGGTACTTGTTGCCCGGAAGCAGCAGCGCACCGAAGGAGGCTGGTTAGGCACGGGGCAGTAGGGACACCCTTGTCTGTCCCATCAGGTCGCATCCCTTTGAAGGGGAGAGCGGCCGTCCCGTTGTCCTCGTTACTTGAGTCTCTCCTGTCTGTTTTTTATTCCTTTAAGGCTCAGCAGTGTTCCCTGTAACAGGGATTTCCAGATGTTGACTACAATTCCCATCATCCCCAGCCAAAGGCCATTGCTGCTGGGAATGATGGGGGTTGTAATCAACAACATCTGGACATCCCTGTTACAGGGAATATACAAATCTTAACAAATATGTCAGACTTGCGCTTAGTTAAAAATGCCCCAAGACATTTTGGTGCCTGAGGCAGAAAATACAAACGATTCCTCCTATCATGCTGTTAAAACTATAAGAATAAACCAAGTAGTTGGCAATTTGCTGCTCTTTGGAGTGGGCTGCCTCCTGGCAGGGTTGGCCCTATTTGTTACATCAAAACACATGAGAAACAAATACTGCCCAATGAAAGGAGGTTATTTGTTATGGCACCTGTATCCCATGCTTCACCCAAGAAAGCGTAGGCGAGATTTATTTCATTTTAGCTTTACAATATACCTTGTGAGGCAGATTAGGTGGAGAGAGTGACTGGCCCATGGTCCTTGGCAGGCCTTGACAAATGTTCTTTGGATTTAGGTGCCAGGCAATGGATGCTTGACAAAATTACTAGACTTAATGATGAACATTGTGAGGGGTGATTAATGGGCTTTTCTTTACAAGTAACATACTTAGAACAGAAACAGAGCTGCCTGAGACAAAGATTTTATTAAATAACTCTGCCTTCTGAACATCCTAATCTAAGCACCATGGCTCCCTAGAGCCTGGGATTAGTGTTCCCTCTAACAGGGATCCCCAGATGTTGTTGACTACAACTCCCAGAATTCCCAGTTGCAATGGCTTTTGCTTGGGGATTATGGGAATTGTAGTCAACAACATCTGGGAATATCTGTTAGAGGGAACAATGTCTGGGATTTGTTAAATCCTGAGTAGAGATGTGAACCCAGTCAATCTGCTATATCATAAAGATTCTCAAAACAACATTGTGGGGATGGGGTGATCCCCTCCATCTGCTGAATACTATCTCCAAAATGAATCAACATTTATCCTCATCAGCTTGAGAGAGATTCAATACTAATGCCTACTGAAAGAAATTATCCACTTGTTAGCCATGAGCAAACAAGCTCCATTATCAGACTGTCTTTATGTATGCTGAGATCCAGGTACTCTGCTGCAGAAGCACAAGAGCCTAGAAGGAACATGATTTGGGCCCTGCTTGCCACTTCCTTTGACAGCTCACAAACACAAGGAGCACCCCCACTGTTCATCATAAACGGGTGTGTGGCTAGCTGTCACTTTTCTATTTCTCAGTGGCATATTTAAGATTTACACAGTGTCTAAAAAGAAAGCCCATCACCCATTGTTACAAAAAATTGCTACCACTTTGCAGCATTTTTAACACAGAAAACTAAGATTCTGGACATAAAATTAAAAAATGTTCTCATCAAACTGACAATTTGACTTGTCAGAATGTATAAGTTTCTTTTGTTTGTTGTTTAGCCTATTTACATTCCGCCCCAGACTCACGTTTCTGGGCAGTTTACAATAAAATAACATAAATTAAAATAATAATTAAAACAGAACAATTTAAAACAATCAGTAAACTCAACAAATCTAATTAAAATATACCATTTTGGATGAATATACAATTTCCCCTATAAACAAAACAAAACTGGTCTGTGTCTAGTTGTCTGAGTACATAAAACTGTTTCTTTGGCAGACAGTTATACTTGTTGTTAATAGTTTATTTTTCTAAATAACATTAAATCTGCTTCCTTCATTTCTTTGTTAGCTAAATGATGAAAAATAGCAAGGAACCCTATTTTGTGAAGTTTATAAAGTCCAAGGAAAATTCAGAATTTTTCCTTCAGGCGCTTGAGGTAAGTTTATTTCATACTAATAGGTGAGGCCCGTTGTTGACTGGACATTCATTTTGTGTAAATGTTCCCCCAGCATATTCCAGTGTAAAAATGTAGAGCATTCAAGTACGTTGTGGAAGGATTGTTTACACAAAAATTGGTATCTGTAGGTAATCGGGAAGTGTGACTTTATTTTCCACAAACAAACTCTTCAAAATATATAATACATTTTTATAAAATATGAAAGAGAATTTTTTATTAATTTGAAATGCACACATGCTCACTCGCCCACTCCCCGCCACTCACTCTCTCATTCACCCCCTCCCTGACGCTCGCTCACTCACTTGCCCCCTACCTACCCTCTTCCCTATCTGCATATGGAATTCCCACTGCCCAATCACCACAGTGCTTCTGTTCTGTAACCTCCAATTGGTAAAGCACTGTGTGGGCGGGGTTTGCCACATACAACCTTAGTGGTTTTTTTTTATATATATATATATAAATTAATTACACACACACACACTAGCTGGGCTGGGTGCAGAGCATCTGTGCCTCTGCCGGCCCGCTCGGCCCGCTTCTCCCCACCCCCACCCCCCGGCTGTGGTTTCTGGCTGGCTTTCAGGCTGGCCCATCCCCTCCTGGCTGCTGCCTCATCCTGGTGGCCAGCCTGCTGCCACTGCCTCATCCCGGTGGCCAGCTTGCTGCCGCCTCATCCTGACGGCTGGCCAGCCGGCCTGCCACCACTGCCTCATCCCAGCGGCCGGCCCGCTGCCGCTGCTTCATCCTGGCTGTCGTTTTCTCACTGTCGCTAGTCTGGCAGTTGTTCGTGAACTCTTGCGAGAGCTGCCATGCATGGGATTAGCAACGGGTATGCCTAGGAGAAATAAATATATAGAAGATATGTATAGATGTTTAAGCAGTTCAGTAAACGTAAAGAGGCTCACCAAATATAGTAACTCTGTGTTGGTCTCAAATAATGCTAAACATTTTATTGTCTCCAATGCTGCAGATGTCTGCTTGCCACCGCTGACTATTACTAATAATTCATGTTGACAGTGTCATATACTTTTCTTATATCCTTTTTGCTTCATAGGGACACTTCGAAAAAAGTTACGTTGTTGAACTGAACATAGGGAGCCGTTTTAAAAGCAGTTTCAACTATTTATAGATTTTTATTTTATGGCGCAGTCACTGACCAACCTGCTGCACAATGTACTGCATGTAGAGAAGAGTTCTGTTAGTGCCAATAAGTTGTGATTTTTAGTTGCGCAATATCTGGAGTTTGTGTTCCAGGCAAGTGTTTCCGAACCACAAGCCTGCTTGAGGTTGCACAGTGGCTGTACAACTTTAGCGCACCTCATTTGTGTCACAATAGTTCTCTTGCACAAATGCCATTTTGCACTACTCCACTAGTGCAGTAGTGCTTGTTCCATATGCAGATGCTGTGCAACATGTTGGCCACTGTTTCCATAATGATACAATAAAAGTAACTGTGCTAGCAAATGCAGAGCATTCAATTATTGCTTTTGTGTATTTTGCAGTCCATTAAAGAATTTCAGTCAGAAGAATATCTCCAGATCCTTGAAAATGAAACTGCACTGAGAATACAAGAGAATGACAAATCCCTTTATATTTGTGATCAGTTCAGTGGCACTGTTTTTAATCACCTTCAAAAGGTTTGCTCTATATTTGCTTCTGGTGGGATGCCTTATACACATAGAAAAAAATGTATGTACCTGATTCTGTACTAAGCATCATCTCTGTATATCCAGTGATTAGGTAAAGTACAAAGTGACTGTCTAACACAGTATATTGACAAGCAGCATTTCAATAAGAAAGTGCTAAAAGAATACCAAATAGTTCATGTCGCCATCTCATGCAAATATAGTTTAACTCCACTTCTCTTTTTAGATGCAGACAGCAGATGTATGAATACTTTCCAATCACATATAAGCTAACAGAAACAATTTTCCTTTCCTTCCATATTATTGACATGTGGGGGCTATTGTTAGAGTGAAATATATTCTGTGTATATCATTCTTTAATCTTCTGGAAGCATTCAAAGCTACCTGGTTAAACAGTATGTCTGAATTTTGTTAGTAGATCAATAGTTGTTTTGGGCTATTTTTTGAGGTCTGTTTGGGATGGAGTTGTGTTGAGGTGGAAAGAAATCCTATTGACCTTAGTTTTTCTTGTCTTTGTTTCAGCTTGGTTGTAGAATTGTTGGACCACAAGTAGTCATATATTGTATGCAGAACCAGAGATGTGTGCCAAGGGCTGATTATCCTGTTTATAATATGACTATGGCTGATGTCACAGTATCCTGTACAAGTCTAAAAAAAGAAACAAGGGTAATGCCATATTTAAAATGGGTAAATGTATTGTCTGACATTCTGGAAGAATCCAAAGCTATCTGGTTAAACAGTAATGAGCTGTTGAGCCGCTCTGGGCTTTTCTTCTAGATGTCTTTCTTCTAGATGGCCACCTCCAGTCTCAAAAGGCAGGATGGCTCTGAGAACCAGTTGCAGGGGAGTAATGGCAGGAGAGAGGGCACGCCCTCAACTCCTGCCTGTGGCTTCCAGCAGCATCTGGTGGGCCACTGTGAGAAACAGGATGCTGGACTAGATGGGCCTTGGGCCTGATCCAGCAGGGCTGTTCTTATGTTTTTACAAGTTTACATTTGTCTGTGATGGTTTTAAAACACATAGTCCTGGGAATTGGGAGCCAAACGTTTTTTCAAATTGCCACCTAAAGGCACTAGTGAGTCTCTCTCTCTCTCTCTCTCTGGGCCTCACTCACTGATATGAAACTCCCAGACCAAGCCACAAAAGATAGAAACATAGAAACATGCCATTTTTCAGAAGTAGATTCCAGACCTCACACAGACTACCAGAAAAATTGATTAATTTGCCAGAAAATTTGGAAAAATTCTCCCACTGAAAAAGCATAGGGAATGATACTTTCCTGATAAACTGTTCTGGGGTACCTTTTGAGGAAAAAAGTCCAGACTTTCACTGAATTATGAAGCAACAAACAAACTGGTGTTTGTTTTTTAGTTTACTACATTTCAATCCCTGTCGGGTTTCCACGAAAATCACTTAAGGAATAAAAAAACACGAGAAAGCTTAAATGCTGGAGATATAAATATATTTTTCTAAACACATAAGCTCTTCTGCACTTCAACCAGCAACAAGTGAAGGGAGAGCACATGGTCATTTTGTGGTGCAGGAAGAATGCTTTCAAACTGCAAGCCTGGTTGTGTGTGTGTGTGTGTGTGTGTGTGTGTGTGTATAGATGTGTGTACACACACACACACACACACACACCCCATTTACAAAGCCCTTCCAGAGCACAGGCAGTGCTTCGAACTCTAAAGGCTCTTACGCAACAGCACATGCATGCGGGGCTGGGGGAGTGGCACGAGGGCTCCCATGGCACCCCACAGTCCCTCAAAGTGTAGGGGCTTCGTTGGTTGGGATGTCAGCCACTAGTAATACTTATTCATTCTTCTGGCAGGTGATAAGGTTTTATCATTGTATGGTGACATTTCAAACATTTGAAGGCTATCATGTCTCTTCTTTAGCCTTCCCCAACCTCCTTCCATCAGCCAAGATGTCCACTTTCAACCTGTCTTGCTACTGTTTGAATTATATCCCCTTTTTGTTACTTTTCTCTGGATCATCTCCAGTTTGCCAGTATTGTTAAGTGTGCTGTGCCTAATTGGACACAGTACATAAGCAGTGTTTCTTTTACTAATATAACCATAATGTAGCATATTTAGTGCTTTGCAAATTTTAATTGTTCGTTCATTGGTTTGACTCATTTTTTTCTGATCTACTTGTATGATTTCTTTTCTTCTGTAGGAAGAGGTCCACCAGTATGTACAGATGATGGGTGGTCGTATCTACAGAGATCTTAATGTGTCAGTTACACATCTTATAGCTGGAGAGGTTGGAAGCAAGAAATACTTAGTTGCTGCTAATTTAAAGAAACCCATTTTGCTTCCTTCTTGGGTGAAAGCACTGTGGGATAAATCGCAACACAGGTAAATGCACTGATGTATTTAGGAAATACATGGTATACATAGTATGCCTTTAATATTTTGTACCACAGTATTTCCTAAAGAGAGTTTTAAACTTTAATATTAGCTTCTTCTTAGAAAGTGTGATGCTCGTACCATAATGAGAAGAGTTATACTATGGGAGTGGAGAGCCTTCAGTGTCCCTCCTCACTTGGAATTATGATAAAAGAGCAAAAACTGAAGCATGAGATCCTTGCTGCTGTATAGCCATTACATTCTATATTGTATTTACTTGAGCATAGCTCTCAAAAAATTCATATTTTCTGCCAACGAGTGACAAATGACACGATATATGTGTGTGTTCCCTTGTTTCTAACAGCATGGTCAGATATACAGACCTAAACATGAGAGACTTCCTATGTCCTTTGTTCTGTGGCTGTACAGTCTGTGTTACTGGTTTAAGTAGTATGGACCGCAAAGAGGTCCAGCGCCTCACTGTTGAGAATGGTGGCCAGTATACAGGGCAGCTGAAGATGAACGAATGTACTCATCTTATTGCTCAAGAGCCAAAAGGTAAAAACCTCTTTGAAACATGTGCCTTTTACTTGGTTGGAGTGGAAGAGGCTGCCTGCATTTGTGCACGTTTGCAGAACCTAAACACCACTTTATAATTCTCTCATAAATCCTTCATGGATGAGGTAGTATATTTTTTTTATCTTGACGTGCTGCAAAGAGCAAAACCTAGTTTTCTAGTGGTCTCACTAAAGTAGAGATGTCACCTTAATACAATCGGATTTCTGAGCAAACCTGCAACAGATTGTGCTGTTAGTTATTTTGAGAAAACAGAAAAGACTTTTCAGGTTATATCGCCCATCTGTCTAAAGAACTGTGGCTCACATGCTATTCATTGTAACTTAGGTGGTTAAAGAGCTGCCTGCATGGCTCAAAAAACATGCCTGTGTTGCTGCAGAACTAGGCTACTCCGCTCCTACTAGCTGTTGCACAATTTTAACATAAACTGTCCTTAACCTTGTGTGTGATATTATTGACAGATTTGCCCGTGGCCAAATGGTTAAATACAGGGTCTGTTTCTTTTAGATTCTGGTAACTCTGCAGAATGATGCAAGACATTTTTGTTGGCATGAATAATCTGATCATTGGTTGTTCAGTGACCACTGTGAAAACATCAGTATGAAACGTGATTGTAAACTGCCCAGAGACTTGTGTTTTGGGCAGTATGTAAAAACGTTTAAAGAAAGAAAAGTCCTGACCAACAACAGCATGCTACATTTAAAAACAATATACTATACGTACCTGCTAACTTGGATGTAGATTCCAATGGAGTGAAGACATTTGTTCATGATCTACGTGCTAGTATGTTAAAATAGGAGCCTTGCATAAAACATTTGATGGTTTCCCCTGTTTTTCTGCTAGGTATGTGTTTTTTACTAGTTATATATCTGTGATGAAACAGATTAATTTTGTGCTAGCATAACAAGGGAAGATGCAGCATTGCGCAATTACTAGCAGAAGCCGATGAGATGTCATGGAACATCATTTTAAACAGTAAATAATTGCACAAACTGCCCTCTAGTTGTGCCATTGGTGTTCCCAGTTAAAAATGTTAAGGCACTATCTGCTGTGCAAAAAAGTGGTAGTGCTCTATGGTGTTGGAAGCACAACATCTTTTGTTGGTGCACCACTAGTCTGGAACAGAGGTTTTCACATCTCATACAGTGTAGCACTTAAAAAACCATGGGTAACATCTTGGGATGCTTGCCTATTAATGTGCTCTTTGCAGTTTCTATTTCTTTAAGAAATGTATTTGAATGTTAACTTTGTGTCTCCCCCCCCCCCCCGTACTTGGGAAAGGCCAGAAATATGAGTGTGCAAGAAGGTGGAATGTTCATTGCATATCTATCCAGTGGTTTTTTGACAGTCTTGAAAAGGGATTTTGCCAGGATGAATCCATGTATACGATGGAAGCTGGACAAAAGCAAGAAAATGCACCTAACACATCAACTCCAACTAGTGAAACTAGCAAGCCTGATAGTAAGTGGTGGTCCATCATATTTATGTACTGCGTTTACAATCTATCTGTCACCTTTCTGCCTTGACATTCAAGGCAGTTGACAATTTTTAAAAATGCTAAAACACCCACAAAAAATCTCAAAAGCTAATACAGAGTTGTCTCGGGCCATGTATGAGCTCCTTGGTCAGAGTGATGCTTTTTCTACCTTCCCCTCAAATCTCACAGACCTTAAGTAGCTCTTAGACCGGTGCTGGTCCGGACCAGACTGATGGAATGAACTCCCTGGCCTGAGCACCACCTCTTCATAAGGTGGCTGAGTGTCCATAAACTGTTTAGAGTTTTTGATAGCATTGTGATTTGATTATGACCTCAGCCTTGGAAACTTCTCAGTATGTCTCTTGCAGAGTTATTGGCTCATAAATATTTGGAGAATCTGTATACTATTTTGGCTTTTATTTTGGGAATGTTGAATTGTTTTTAACAACAATAAAAAGTCCAGAAAATTTCCTGATGTCAGATCAATTACTATATCTACAACCCTATACTAGTACCAGAATTTCAGTATTAGTAAACTAAGGATAAAATTGAATACCTAAAATTAGGGGTAGAAAGACCAGTAGATTTGTTACTAGCATGTCAAGTGTTTTTCATAATTAAAGATTTATCCCATGTACACATTCTTTCTGTATTAAATACTTGTTGTGATGGTTATATGAAATTCCTAAATCCTGAAAATATATTTGCAAAATAATGTTTTAGTCTTTCATTTTGGATTTCTTGGTGCCTCTTTTTCTTTCCTTCATTTCCAAAATGACAGGATAAAAATCAAGCTTGGGACACAGTGTATCCTGAGTGATTCATAGGGCCATTTCCTTGGAGGGACAAAGAGTAAGGATTAGGAGAAGCATTTTTAGCCTTTTTAAAAAAATACCCAATTCATAGTAAGGTCACAGGTGGTGAAAGTATGCACTCTCCTTAATCAACTCTAATTCTTCTCTCTGTTTAAATTTTATTCAAAGGTCACATGCTCTCAGATGTCAGCCATATTTCAAATATCTGCTTAGGTGGCATCAATGAAACCACATATAACTCTGCTATGACTAGCAGACTGGATCCTCCTCCTGATGATCTGAACAATTTGGATATTAGTTCCTTTCAAGCTCCTGAAGATTTACTAGATGGATGCAGAGTACGTCTAATAGTGCATGTGAAATTATCCAAATATCTATATATAGAATATGGATTGTCTATATGGATTGTCTATCCAAATATCTATCTATCTATGTATATGTATATGTATGTATGTAAAAATATGTATTTAGGGACTAAATGGTTTTTGAGTTTTGCAGGGAAGAAGTGCATGATACTCTCATGAGCAAATGTATGGAATCAGTTACTTTTGCTGCTACTCCTGTCCTGCAGTTATAACAGGCAGCAGAAGGTATTGAAAATCCCACTCAACCTGTAGGGATGTGAATGGAACTGGTTCAGAGGCCCTTTATGGGCTTCCGAACCGGTTCGAATGGCGGGTGGTTCCTCTGGTTCGACGGTGGGGGTGGTGCATCTTTAAGGGCAGGAGAGGGTGCACTTACCCCTTCCGCCGCATTTCCCCCACTGGTGCTCCATTTTGGTAAAGCCCCTCAGGGCGGCAGTTTACTTCCCGGCTACCCTGTTGCCGTGTCTCCCGGAAGGGACAGGAAGTATCAAGTGTGCCTGCGTGCACTGGCGGGTGCACGGTTCGTGTGCGCACCCGATACTTCCGGTCACTTCAGGGAAATGTGGCAACGGGGCGGCAGGGAGGTACGCCCCCTCCCTTAAGGGCTTTACCAAAACGGAGCGCTGGCGGGGGCAATGCAGTGGAAGGGGTAAGTGCACCCTCCCCCGCCGTTGAACCACCCCGCCTGGTTCCGTGCACATCCCTAGCATCCTGGCCATTCCGTCTGTAGTTTGTATTTTATTCAGTTCTAAGGAGGCCCAAATTAGTTCATGCATTTCCTTACTGATAGCGTAGAAGGTTAGAAAATCTACTCCACTTCAATGGCTGCAGTTGACATAAGTGACTTATAGTGAACAGTAGTTTCCTCTTATACTGTGGGAGTTCCTGCAGAGAAGACTTCAAAGGAAAATTTAGCAGTATTTGCCATTGTAGCTTGTTTGTAAATTACCCTTTGGGACATGTTCCCCCTTGCCGCTTGCTTTTCCTTGCAGATTTACCTGTGTGGTTTCAGTGGCAGAAAATTAGATAAAATGAGAAGGCTTATTAACTCAGGAGGTGGTGTTCGTTTTAATCAGCTCAACGAAGATGTGACACATGTCATCGTGGGTGACTCTGATGATGAACTAAAACAGTTTTTGAAGAAGACAGCACAGAGGTAATGGTAACTAAATGTCTTAAATGACAACTGCAAGCACATTCCCCTCTAAAAGCATTGATAACAGTCAAATGGTTTGAACTAAAACTCTTTCTCCACACTGTATATCCATTTCTATTCAGTGGTGAGTGGGAATTATTCTTAGGATTTTGGACAGCTAAGTGAAAATGATCCTTTTATAGGTCCCATGACTTTGGTCGTGCCCAGATTTATGGGCATGTAAGCTCTGTGATTTCTGTTGAACTTGTTAGTTGCAAGAATATGGATTGCATTTGCAGTCATAAGAGCAGTTTTCCTAGGCTGTAGGTTTGGGTAGCAATGTCCTTAATTTATATGGTTTCTTTAAAAGCCAGCCATAAGTAGGTAGCATTCAGGGGGAACGTTGTGGGAGTGGAATTATTCTGCTTGCTCAGTGCAGGGATACATAGTTTTCAGTATTTCCCTCTTCAGCTGCCTGCACTCTGTGAAGGTTTGGGAACCCTTGAGCATATTTTCATGTATGTGTATATGGGCATCAGTGTTCCCTGTAAGAGGGATTCCCAGATGTTGACTACAATTCCCATAATCCCCAGCTGCAGTGGCCTTTGGCTGGAGAATATGGGAGCTGTAGTCAACAACATCTGGGAATCCCTCTTACAGCAAACACTGCTGAGCATGCATGGAAGGCACTGCAGAGGAAAGGAGGGATTGTTGAAAACCATCCCTCCCCTTATTGCACAAACAAATGTTCCGCTTCCACAATGTTTGCTTTGAATGCTACCTGTAATCTAAAGCCGTGTAAACAGACATGTGTCTCAAGTCTCTGTGTCACTTTTATGTTCAAAAGTTTTGTCTAGTCTGGACTTCGTAGCTGTAACATAAAATATGGATCATCTTTTAAGAAAGGGTAGATTTTCCTATCCATTTAAGTTTATGGTTTTGTTTTATAGGCCATATGCTGTGACAGCAAAATGGCTTTTGGAATGCTTTAGAAAGGGTTATTTACTTCCTGAGGAACAATATATCCCACAAAGCTACCAGCCAGTGAACATTCCAGTTCCAGAGCAGCCTGCTCCCCAAAGAAATAGTCTCTCCAGTAAAGAACCTGTGAATATTGTGCAGGCTCAGGAAGCAGATGAAGATCTTCTGTCCCAATACATAACTAAAGATTCCACAACTGGTAAGAGATCCATCCATTCACCCACTCTACTCCCACTCCTCTCCTTGCCATCTCTTGCTCCTTGTTCTAGTGTTTTCTTGTATCTGTAGCTCTCTTATCCTCCTCTTCCATTAATAGATCACAGTCCCTTTTGACCCTAGAGTTTATATGAGGTTTCTCCTCATCTCGTTGGCCCCTATTCCTCTTCATTCTTTGTCACTCTTTCCTTCAGTCTTCTGCCACCTCTACCCATTGTTCTTCAGGGACTTGTTTTTCAGCCTGCTGCCTGTTTTGTCTCCCTGCCTTCAGTAACTTTGCCTCTTGCACTACATATTCCTTAGTTTGCTCTTCTCACTCAACATTCCTGTCTGCCGGGTATCCCTATTTCTGCCTTGCCCATCCTAGCAACACTACACAACTCTTTCTTTCTTTAGAATTACATTTTGTGGGTAACTTGATGTCAATGCACTCACAGAAGCTGCACTATTTGTTACCATTCCGTGACAAATCCTCAGAAGTTAGAATGTTTGTGAATATTCTTTGATTGGAGCAGCCTTGCCATGAAGGCCATGATGGACTTGCAGAAATATAATAGGTGACAGTCTGTTTATTCATTATCCATAGACATAAAACATTCATTAGGTATCAAATTTAGTTTAATACTTAAGGGGAGTCAGCGTAGTGTAGCGGTTAGAGTGCTGGACTAGGACCAGGGAGACCCAAGTTCAAATCCCCATTCAGCTATGATACTTGCTGAGTGGTCCAGTCACTTCTCTCAGCCTAGTCTACCTCACATGGTTGTTGTGAGGAGAAACTTAGGTATGTAGTACACCGCTCTGGGCTCCTTGGAGGAAGAGTGGGATATAAAATGTAGTAGTAGTAGTAGTAGTAATAAATAAATAAATAAAATTCCATGTATAGCATGCTTTTAAAACATGGGGCACTATCTACTGGGTGCTCCTGCTTCAGGAGAGCTGGTGTTGTGGTAGCAAGCATGACTTGTCCCCTTAGCTAAGCAGAGTCTGCCCTAGTTGGATATGAATGGGAAACTAGAAGTCTGAGCACTGTAAGATACTCCCCTCAGGGGATGGGAAGAGCAGAAGGTTCCAAGTTCCCTCCCTGGCATCTCCAAGGTAGGGCTGAGAGAGACTCCTGCCTGCAACCTTGGGGAAGCTGCTGCCAGTCTTTGTAGACAATACTGAGCTAGATAGACCAATAGTCTGACTCAGTATATGGCAGCTTCCGATGTTTCTATGTTACTAACCTTTATATGACTGGGGCTTGTGCAGGAGCTCCTGAAGTGAGTGAAAGTTGAGTGCAAGTAATGCCTGGTAGATTGCAACTATTAAAGAGGGTAGCATCAACAATGATTCCCAAGTTTAAAAAAGGGAGTGGATTTTATTTCTGCATCACATATGCCTAATCCCATCAATTTGGAGAACATTTTTTCCTTTCCTTCATCAATGCACCTTCCTTTTGAGTTGTATAATAATCTTTTTCTGAAGACTGCAACATTTTCATGTTTCTTCCAGTTTATGCTGATGACTACAGTGATACTAATGACATTACCCTTAAAGAAGGAAATGGGTCCCCAGTCAGATATAGTTCCTTGGCAGAAGCTGCTACAATTGTTGAAGGAGCCTTGTTCAGCAGAAAAAGATTTCTTCTTCTGGGTTTTGAGAAAGAGGATGAATCCTTCCTAAAGAGTCTGATTGAAGAGCATGCTGGGAAGGTCCTACCTCAACATAACAAAGCAGTTGCTGACTATGCAGTGGTTCCTCTACTGGGGTACAAGGTGGAGTCAACTGTAGGAGATGTGGTTACAAATACATGGCTGGTAAGGACAAGTTGTTGAATAATATCTGGAATATGTTGGTAAAAAGTAAAATTCTAAATAAGGAAAATGTTCTGTATCAGCATTAGTTTTCATATGTCTGCATTATGAATATACCAAATTAGGAATCCTATTTATGAATTTGTATTCTGGTCTCATTTTATTTCTTCTTATGTTAATCACTGACATCGAGATTGAGATTGAGATTGGTGACATCATAAGTGAAGAAAGTATCCAATTTTGATGATTACTAGAAGTATATATATGGCTGCTTTAAGTACTAAAACATCAGTTGACTTTTCAGTTGTGATCTTAAACAAACAATCTATGAAAAATATATGTGAGAGCATTGGAATGCTCATAAAACTTTGCCTTAAGAGCTTGAGATAATCCATTTGGTCGTATGGAGTGCAGTGGCTAGTTGCCCAAGGACTTTTGTATTGCTACAGCTGAAATAATTTCTAACTTATTTGTTAAATTTACATTTATTTGATCATTGTTAGGTGATGTGTATAGAACAGCAAGTTCTTCTAGATCCACAATCAAGTCCACTTTTTATGCCAGTACCTATGATGGAAGGAATTGTCCCACTGGAAAAATGTGTTTTATCTTTCAGCCAGTTTAGTGGAACAGAGAGAGATTCTTTAACATATCTAGCAATTCTGCTTGGGGCAAGGTATGTGATATGTCATTGCTTCAGTTAATATTTTTTATTGACTGTTTTTAAAGTACAGAATAAAAAGATATTTATAAGCATTTACAACAACAATGTATATTGTATTGATGAATGTCTCACAATTGCACACAAAAATTGGAAAATGTATTAACATTTGTGCTATGCTGTGTTAACTGGACACCACGCAGTGCTAAGTTTTAAATTATCACTTCTCGGTTGCTGCTGCCAGGGACATTTCATGGGTTATCCCCTCCCACTAGCTCTGAGGCAGGACAGATCTGATTTGATAAAAGAAAGAACACGCTCACTCAGGGCTGAGAGAGATAACCCCGCCCCAGTTCTTTCTGACCTTGCCAGCTCCTGGCAGCAGTTTTTCCTCTCTCTCACTATCTGTTTGTTACTATCACCATCTTTGTCTCCCTTCCTATCGCTGTTTTTCAATTCTAACCTCCTTTATATCCTTCTTAATTTTTTTTTTAAAACCTCCTATTGGCTTTCTCTCTTACTGTCTCCCTTCTTCCCCCCTTCTTCCTCCTACTGTTGTATGGAGCACGAGTATCGTGGAAGAATAGATTTGGTCCTGCGAGGTCCACAGCAAGTGGAATTCGGCCAGGGCAAATCTAAGCCCTTTGGCGAGCCCGCACCCAATAAAGCGCCACTCCAGGGAGCGGTAACGGCTGTGAAAGAGCCGCCTGTTCTGCCTCTAGCCACAACAACGTTGGCGACGGCCAACTCAGAGCCACCCTTGCCGTTCACCACCAGGTCCGCGTCGAGTCTCCCACCTTTGGGCCACAAGACTCGCTCATCAGCGGCCCGGCATACAGCCATCCAGCCAGCAGAGCATCTCCAGGTCAGTTTTCTAAGGCTGTCCATTGCCAACCTTCCTCCGTCCTCTACAAAGATCAGCTTTACTGGAGCAGCGAAGGCTGAAAATGGCAGCTGAAACCTCAAAAATGGTGTGAACAGAGGGCGGAGCCGCCATCTTGTCTGCGGAGGAATGCACCAGCTTGCTGCAGGGCCTTCCCACAAAGAGACTCCATCAAGGGAGATAACGGGGCGACCTGGGGGCGTTCGCATGTTACGGCTCTAGTGCAGGTGGGAGATGAAGTTCCTTCCACCTCTAGTGCATGCCTTTCCCTTCCCAAAGTGGTTCCACCCGAGTGGCAGGCCTGGTTCAAGAATGCTGTTGTAGACACTATACAGCAAATCAGACCTGCCAAAAAGAGCAAGAAAAGAGATAGGAAGAAGAAGTGGGCTGCTTCTTCCTCTGCGATTTCTTCATTGAGAGACTCTGCTAGCCCGCCTCCTAAGAAGGTTAAGTCTAAGGAAAAACACCTCAAGAGTAAAAAGAGGTCTCAGGGCAGAAAAGGTGCTCAATCATCCCCGCACTCATCTGATATATCTGAGCATGATTCGGGGGATCCAAAACCTCTTAACCCCAGGCCTATGCTGAAAGTTGGAGCAAAACCGCCTCATGGTCTGGACTCTGATGTAGATGATAACACTGTCAGGACTGAGGGATTGGGCCAGGACCCAGACACGCTCCCCAACAGGGAGGAGGGGTAATGGTCAGGAGGAGAGGACAATGAAACTTCTGTCTCTGAGGCTTTTTGTGACAGAGGACTCCAACCCCCTCATGTCAAGAGTCATTAAAACCATAGGGCTTTATCCCTCCGCGAATTCTGAGCCTAGTACATCTGAAAAGGGGGACCTGGTTTTTCCAAGGGCAAAACCAAGGGACTTGCTGTTACCTTTACCTGACCTCTTTGCTGAGGTAGTCAAACAGGAGTGGTGGCATCCAGCGTCAAATAGGAAGCCAATGTCTGTCTCTAACCGATTCTATTCATTTCAGCAGGAGGCTTCTGATTTACTAAAGACTCCCTGCACAGATGCCCTGATAGCGCAATTGGTGTCAAATTCCCTTGTCCCACGAGATGGTGAGGTTATCCTGAAAGACCTGGCCGATAAGAAAGCTGAGTTGGCCTTTAAGTGAACTCATGATAATTCCTCCACTCGAGCAGCAGCAGTGGCATCTATGGCAGCCCGGGCCTCCCTGTTGTGGATAGATGACCTCTTAAATGAACCACCTTCGGATTCAGTCAAGCTGAGGCAACAACTGGTCAAATTGCAGAAAACGCAGGCTTTTATAGCGGATGCCACCTTGGACTCGATCAGGTACTCATCCTGGGTGGCGGTGGCATCAATCTTGGGACGACACCACCTCCAAGAATAACCTCACAGCAGTCCCGTATGATTCCATGGAACTCTTCAGGGAGGACGCACTGAAAGATGTCCTCATCGAATCAAAGGATAAACGTAAGACCATGTCATCAGCAAACCGGAAAACGGACCGGCCTCCATTTAAAAGGAATTTCCAGCAGTTTCAGCCCTTTCAGGGCTTCCGTCCCTTCAGAGGCCAGGACAGAGACACTAGACAGAGAGGCTCATGGAATTGGCAACGCTTCTCCTACAAGGGGCCAGGAGGCTTCAGACAACAATCAGTGCAAACTAAACAAAAACCACAGCAATGACTCTCAGATAGTACAGCTCAGAGGCCGCCTGACAAACTTCCTCGCTGTCTGGGAATCTTCTGTAAAATACAATTGAGTTCTAAAGGTTATCCAGCACGGATACAGAATAGAGATAGACGCCCCTACCCACACCAAGACCCCGCTCATGGACAAGGCATTCCGAGAGGCTCCAAGCCATACATCATCTAATGGAAATCAGAGCGGTGGAACCAGTTTCCACCCCACAGGAGGGAGGGGGCGTTTATTCTATTCTATTCACTGTCCCAAAACGGGATGGATCCAAAAGAGCAGTTTGGGATCTAAAATTTTTAAACAGGCGGGTCAGTCGGGAACGTTTCTGCATGGAGACCTTAAGATCAGTATCGGAACCCTTCACCACCTGGACCTCTTAGCATTGATCAATCTGAAGGAGGCATACCTGCATGTCCTGATACACCCGGAAAGCAGAAAGTTCCTTCATTTCAAGTATGCAGGACTCCAGTCAGTACGCTGCTCTTCTCTTTGGGCTGTCCTCCGCGCCCCACATGCTCACCAATGTTCTGGCGCCCCTGGTGGCACATCTTTGGCTTCGCAGAATACGGGTTTTCACTTTTCTGGACAACTTGCTCGTGCAGTCATGATCCTTACAGGAAGCGCATCAAGACATAGCACTCACCGTCTCAGAGTTGGAATGCCATGGGTTTGTGATAAACTTCAGAGACATCTGACACCAAGCCACCAGCTTCGTCATCTGGCCGTAGTAATAAAAACAGTTGAGGGTCATCTTCTCTTGCCCCAGGATCGGTACGAGATGCTCACAGATGAGATAAAGCATGTACTGGTGTCACCGGCAACTCTACTGACATCTCTGGCGAGGTTGCTAGGCCTCGTGGTGGCAACAATGGACGTAGTCCCTTGGGCATGTCTACATCTGAGACCTCTTCAATGGTTCCTGCTCCCTCATCAGGGTGCATTGCATGGAAAAAGAGGATATAGCTATTGCTACCGGCCAGGCTTCAAAAATATATCCTCTTGTGGCTGTCCCTGGCCAATCTCCTACATGGGAGGGATGTTTTGGACACCCCAAAACTCATAGTGACGATGGACGCCAGCAACGGGCTGGGGGCACACTGCCTACACCTCTCAGCCCAAGGGCTGTGGGACAATCAGGAGAGAAGGCACAACACAAATTGGTGAGAATTGCGTGCCATCTGCCTGGTGCTGGAGACTTTTCAATCCATGGTTCAAGACTGTCGTGTTAATAAGAACAGACAACACTACAGCGAAGGCCCACGTAAATCGGCATGGGGGAACCTGCTCCAAGTCTCTCCATCAGGAGGCGGTTCTCCTTCTCGCCTGGCTGGAAACCAACATTAGTTCCATAACAGCTCATCATGTGAAAGGAGAACTGAATCTGGTGGTGGACTGGCTAAGCAGGGAAGATCTTCGTCCCGGGGAATGGGCCCTGAATCTGCTGATAATCAAACAAATCACAAGGAGGATGGGGAACCACATAATCGACCTGTTAGCAGTTCCAGAAAATGCACAGCTGAAGGACTTCATGACCAAGGTTCCATGCAGAGAAGCAATGGCCGTGGACGCACTCTCGAGCCCATGGCCAAGAGTCCTTTTATATGCCTATCCTCCAACTCCCCTACTGGCCAGAGTTCTATGGAGGGTGCATCTTCTTTGAGCAAAGGTCATCCTCATAGCACCATTCTGGCCCAGAAGACCTTGGTTTCCAGGGCTCCTGCACCTATCGACAGAGCCACCGTGGGAAATTCCAGTTCTCCACGACCTTCTCTCACAAGGTCCCGTACATCACCCCCCAACCCGAGCTGGTTACGGCTTGCCGCTTGGAAACTGAGCTGCGAGTCCTGAGCCAGCTTGGGTATTCGGAGGGTGTCCTTTGAATCATGCTAGCATCCCACAGGCCTTCTACTGACCGTATATATCAATCTAACTGTATATATCAATGTATATATCAAGGGCTTTTCTGCGATGATTGGCATGCCATTCCATATCCAGGGGTAGTGCCACGTTGAAACATCTCCTACAGTTCCTTTAGGAAGGACTGGGAAAAAGTTTAAAGCCAAATATTTTAAAGTGCCATGCGGCTTCACTGATAGGACTCATTTCTGGAAGTCCGAGGGATACTTGGCAGACTTGTCCACACCTCAAGAGATTTTTGAGAGGGGCCACTCTGTTGTGACCTCCAACTGTGTACAGATTCCCGACATGGGATCTACATGTGGTCTTATGGGCACTCCAACTTCCAACTTTTGAACCCATTGCTACTATCCTTATCAAGGTTTTATCTTTTAAACTGGCTTTTTTGGTGGCTATAACTTCAGCCAGATGCGTATCGGAATTAAGAGCTTTGTCTGTGGGCAAGTCTTTCTGCATTTTTCAAAAAGAGGCTGTCAGACTAATACCAGACCCTTTTATTCGCCCCAAAGTTGCGTCAGTTTTCCACCAATCGCAAGATGTTTTCCCTCCATCCTTCTGTCCTCACCCGAGTCACCTGAAGGAGAAGCTATGGCACAAGTTGGATGTGCGTAGATGCCTAAAAAGTACATGGAGAGGTCAGCCTCCTTTCAAATGACAGATGCAATGTTTGTGTCTTTTCATCCATCGTCAGTGGGATCAGCAGTAACTTCCTCAATGATCACTAAGTGGATACGGACATGTATTGTTATGGCATACCAAGCCCAGCGTATGAAACCGCCTTCTCACATCACTGCACACTCCACTAGGGTGGCAGCTACCATGGCAGCTTTTTCTTCTAACGTGCCAGTACAGGACATTTGTAGGGCACCTACCTGGTCTACTCCATCAACCTTCACCAGGCACCACAAGATAGACCCTCATGCCACACTTCAAGCTGCTTTTGGCAGAAGAGTTCTTCAGCAGGTCCTTCTTTAGGAATAGACAATGGAGCTCCCGCCCAGTTTGGCCAAGCTGTGGTATGTCCCATGAGATGTCCCTGGCAGCAGCAACCGAGAACGGAGCATTGGTTTCACTTACCGTGAAGGCTTCTTCTGGTTGCTGTTGCCAGGGACATTTCAACCCACCTGGTTTGGCACTCCTTGCCTGTTCCTGATTGGGGGTTCACCTTGCACCTCAAGAGTCCCTCAGTTTCATTAGAGAACATGTACGGTCTTCAATGGGTTTTAGCTGTCTTCCTTTTCCCGTTCTTTTTCTATTCCTACTGTTATACTGTTTTATCTTGACTGAGTTTCAAATAATGCATGCACTGCGTGTGCTTCCGTGTTACCTGTTTTCTCTCTATTGTTCATGACTCGGCCCGAAAGAACTGGGGCAGGGTTATCCCCCTCAGCCCCGAGTGGGTGTGTTCTTTCTTTTATCAAATCAGATCTGTCCTGCCTCGGAGCTAGTGGGAGGGGATAACCCATGAGATGACCCTGGCAACAGCAACCAGAAGAAGCCTTCACGGTAAGTGAAACCAATGCTCCATTCTATTAATTTTTTGTCATCTAAAATCTCTCAAATTTTAAAATAGAGAAAGTAGAATAGTAGTAGTGGCAGAAGAAGAATTCATAAACTCTTAAAATAAGATACCATTCAGCAGCAGAAGTTACTGTTGTGATTGGAATGTACTCTCTGTGCTCTTATAGACCACAAAGAATATATTTTATAACATTTTATAAAATCATAGATTTTATTTTGGATAAGAGTTGTTTTTGATTAACAGCGATATATAAAGTACCACAAGTCTTGTTTTAAGGTTAGCATTCTCTCTATTGAGGCTTGATAAGGAAATGTTACCTGGTTTTAAATTTTAGAGTTCAGGAATTCTTTGTCAGAAGGGCTAACCCAAAGAAAGGAATGTTTGTCAGCACTCACCTGGTGTTAAAAGAGCCAGAAGGCTCCAAGTATGATGCTGCAAAGAAGTGGGACCTTCCTGCTGTTACAATGGCTTGGCTGTTGGAGTCTGCAAGGACAGGAAAGAAGGCTGATGAAAGCAAGTTCCTGGTCGACAACGTAGGCACTGCAGGTTGGTTTGCTTGAAGCTTTGTAGGCATGTGTAGTACGTGTATCATGTCATTGTTGGAGGTGGCAGCAGCAACAGTGTGTCATCAGTGCAGTATTACCTTGTTAATGGGAAGCTATAGATGTAGCCTGTGCTTGTTCTCTCAGACATCCTGATGCTAAACATTTTCTGCCAGCATATTTATAAAATGCTTTATAAATAGCAAGTATGATTATTGGTGGCCTACTACATCTCGGAACTGGGCCTTTTCTGCAGCTGCTCCTGGTCTATGGAATGCACTCCTGGCAGATATCCGCAGTTTAGGCTTGCTGTCAGCCTTTAAGAGAGCCCTAAAAACCTATTTATTTGGCCTGGCCTTCCAAGGCTTATAAAGTGTTGTTGTTTTTAAAAGTATTTTAATTGGTTTTAAATGGTTTAAATCATTTTTGAATTGTTTTTATATTGTTTTAGCATTGTTTTAATTGTGGGTTTTATGTCTTTTTAAAAGTTATTGTACACTGCCCAGAGCCTCTGGATGGGGTGGTTTATAAATGTAATAAATAATAATAATAATAATACATACCCCCAGTGAGGCACTACCTTGGCGTGGTTGTGGGGCTTGTGTGCTCTGAGGAAGGTGAGAGCTATGCCAGAGGTCCAACCATACTGGACAGGTCTCACCAGAGGAGCCAGACAAAGAGTGCCTCTCCCATCAACAATATGGTGAGACGTAACTTTAATAAATCTATACCAGATCGGTTGTCGCCCGGGTCAACAAGGACCGTGCCAGGTGCTATAGTCCCTGGACATCTGGTGGCAAGTGGGCAACAGGACTCAGGATCTTCAGTTGAGCAACCAGGGCTGGAGACTGCAAGGTTACTGGAAGAAACGTCGCTTAACCAAAAAAAAAACAAAAACAAAAAATGAAAAATGCCAACAAGGAAATAATGATCTGCTATTACAAGTCTAGTCCAACTAGAAGAGGTTATTTAAAAAGAATGTACCAAATTTGGAAAGAGAAACATCCAGATACAGAAATAACAGAACAAAGGTTAGCAGACCAGAGAAGATTCATTATAAGAAATAAAATATTCACAGGAGTTGAGCTGGAAGAACTGCAAAGAGCAACACAGGCTCAAGATATGGAAGAAGAATTACCACCAATTGAAGAAGTTGCTCAGGCGCAGGTGGAGGAGGTGTTGGAAATCGAGGATGCCACTGTTGCTGAACTGTTTCAAAATCAAAACCAGGCAACCGCCCCTTTGCCTTCACCTCAAAAACCCAAATGCCGTTTAACAGAAAAGCAACAAGAACTAAAGCAAAAAATAACTGAGCGCATGAACCAAACAACCACCAGGGTTCGACTTCCAGCTCTAAAAACAGTTGCCAAAAAACAACTTGCTCAGGCATTAAAAGATGTCAATGCTGCACTTGCAGAAACAACAACCAATAATTTGCAAGAAACAAACCAACTAATGTACAGTGCAGCAACAATAACAACACAAGAGCTCGGATATAAGATCAGTGGACCTGTCAAAAAAGAAAGCAGTACATCACCTAAATGGAAGATTAGATTAGAAAATAAAATCTCCAGGCTTAGATCAGATGCTAGTAAATTGAAAGATATGAAAGACAAGAAGCTGAAGAATGAAAACACCAAACAGTATCTGATCCAAAAATACCACCTAGATTCAAGGAAAATTAGAGAAGTCCTGGAAATAATAAAGCAGCAAATAACAGCAGTGTCAAAGAAGATTAGCAGATATGAAGCCAGAATTACACAACACAGGCAGAATCTCCAATTCCAGTCGAATCAGAGACGTTTCTACCAAAGCATAGAAGGAGAAACTGCAAGAAACGTAGAAACACCAAATAAAGAAGAAACAGTGCAATTCTGGGGGAAATTATGGGACAATCCAATAGATTATAATAAAAAAGCAGGCTGGATGAAAGAGGTCAAAAAATGTAACCAACAAATGCAAGATCTAATAATAACACCAGAATTAATAAGTGAAAGAGCAAATAAAATTAAAAATTGGACTGCACCAGGCGACGATGAACTGCATGGCTTTTGGCTTAAACACCTAACAAGCCTTCATAAACAACTATCAAAACAGTTCAATCACATTTTGCAAGGAGGTGATATTGAACAATGGCTAACAACTGGGAAAACTCATCTCATCATGAAAGACCCAGCAAAAGGTGCAGTTCCAAGTAATTATAGACCGATAACCTGCCTGCCAACCATGTGCAAATTATTAACTGGAATAATAGCAGATGAAGTGATACAACACTTATTAACTAACAAACAGCTTCCAGTTGAACAGAAAGGAAATTGCCCAAACACCAGAGGCACAAAAGACCAGCTGCTGATTGACAAAATGATTTTAGATATCTGCAAGAGAAGAAAAACAAATCTAAACGTTGCAAGGATTGACTACAAGAAAGCCTTTGATTCATTGCCTCACACATGGATACTAAAATGTTTAGAAACAACTGGTGTCAGCAAAAACATTCAGATATTTATAAAAAAAGCAATGAGCATGTGGAGTACACAGTTAACAATCAATGGCGAGACACTTGGACAGGTTAGCATTAGAAGAGGCATTTTCCAAGGGGACTCACTATCCCCTCTGTTGTTTGTAATCGCCATGACCCCACTTTCACAATACTAAACAAAACAGGCCTCGGATACCAAACATCTAAAACATCAAGTAAAATCAACCATCTGCTGTACATGGATGATCTGAAGTTGTATGGAAAGTCCCAGTCAGAAATTGAATCACTGCTAAACACTGTCCGTATATTCAGTAGCAGTATAGCAATGGAGTTTGGACTAGACAAGTGTGCTGCATTAATAATGAACAGAGGGAAAATAAGAAAAACAGAAGGAATAGAACTGCCCAATGGAAGCAAGATCAAGAACTTGGAAGAGAAAGAACATTACAAATACTTGGGCATTCTCCAGGCTGATAACATTGCACACACTGAAGTTAAAAGAAAAATAGGAAGTGAATACATCAGGAGAGTTAGAAAAATCCTCAAGTCCAAACTCAATGGCAGGAACACCATACAAGCCATAAACACCTGGCCTATACCTGTTATCAGATACACTGCAGGAATAATAGACTAGACCCAGGCAGAGCTAGAGACGCTGGATCGTAAGACCAGGAAAATCATGACCATCAATCATGCTCTGTACCCCCGCAGTGATGTAGATAGGCTATACCTCCCTCGCAGCTCAGGTGGAAGAGGAATGCTGCAAGTCCATCAAAGAGTAGAGGAGGAGAAAAGAGGCCTTGAAGAATATATCAAGGACAGTGAAGAAGATGCACTTCAAATGGTCAATAACAAGAAACTATTCAACACCAATGAAAGAAAGCAGGCCTACAAGAAAGAACAAGTCAAGAACCAAGCAGAAAAATGGAAAAATAAGCCCCTGCATGGTCAATATTTGCACAATATAAGTGGAAAATCAGACATCAGCAAGACCTGGCAATGGCTTAAGAATGGTTACTTGAAGAAAGAAACAGAGGGTTTAATACTGGCTGCGCAAGAACAGGCACTAAGAACAAATGCAATAAGAGCAAAAGTAGAAAAGTCAACAACAAACAGCAAGTGCCGCCTTTGTAAAGAAGCAGATGAAACAGTGGACCACCTAATCAGCTGTTGTAAAAAGATTGCACAGATGACTACAAACAAAGGCATGACAAGGTAGCAGGGATGATACACTGGAACATCTGCAAAAAATACAAGCTACCTGTAGCCAAAAATTGGTGGGACCATAAAATTGAAAAAGTTGAAGAAAATGAAGATGTAAAAATATTATGGGACTTCCGACTACAAACAGACAAACATCTGCCACACAATACACCAGATATAACTGTAGTCGAGAAAGAAAAACAAGTGAAAATAATTGACATAGCAATACCAGGGGATAGCAGAATAGAAGAAAAAGAAATAGAAAAAAATCACCAAATACAAAGATCTACAAATTGAAATTGAAAGGCTGTGGCAGAAAAAGACCCAAATAATCCCAGTGGTAATTGGCACCCTGGGTGCAGTTCCAAAAGACCTTGAAGAGCACTTCAACACCATAGGGACCACAGAAATCACCATCAGCCAATTACAAAAAGCAGCTTTACTGGGAACAGCCTATATTCTGCAACATATCTATAATAATAACAGCAGCAATATTGATAATAAAATCCAGCCATCCCAGATCCTTGGGAAGGACTCAATGTCTGGATAAAACAAACCAGTCAATAACACCTGTCTGACTGTGTAAACAAGAAAGATAGTAATAATACATCAGCACTGAAGATGCACTGGCCCTGCTATTGAGACTTTTCTTAAAATGTGTTGGAATCATGAGTCCCCTGCTAACTGAGCAAAGAGGCACCTTTTAAAAGTAGTGATTCTCTTTATTTAGCAGGGGGAGAGCAACTGGCCCTATCCACCCCCTGCACAGTATCCCTTCAGTGGCTGTTGTTGGTGTCTGTCTTATGTTTCTTTTTTAGATTGTGAGCCCTTTGGGGACTGGGGGCCATTTTATTTATTTATTTATTGTATATCTATGTAAACCACCTTGGGAAGCTTTGTTGAAAAGTGGTATATAAATATTTGTTGTATTTGTATGAGATAGTCTTTTAGGAGTTATTACCATGCTTATAATTCTGAATTTCTTATTACATAAATAAGAACAGCCCTGCTGGATCAGGCCCAAGGCCCATCTAGTCCAGCATCCTGTTTCCCACAGTTGCCCACCAGATGCTGCTGGAAAGCCCACAGGCAGGAGCTCAAATCATGCTCTCTCCTCTGCTATTACTCCCCTGCAACTAGTATTCAGAGGCATCCTGCCTCTGGAGCAGGAGGTGACCTATAGCCCTCCAACTAGAAGCCATTGATAGACCTCACCTCCATGAAGTTATCCATATCCCTCTTAAAGCCATGCAGGTTGTTGGCTGTCACCACATCTCGTGGCAGAAAATTCCACAAGTGAATTGGGTGTTGTGTGAAAAAGTATTTCCCTTGGTTGTTCCTAAATTTCTTGGCAATCAATTTCATGGGGTGACCCTGGTTCTAGTGTTATGTGAGAGAGAGAATAATTTCTCTCTATCCACTTTCTCCACACCATGCATGATTTTATAGACCTCTCATCATGTCTCCTCGCAGTCGTCTTTTTTCTAAACTAAATAGCCCCAGGTGTTGTAGCCTTTCCTCATAAGGAAGGTGCTCTAGGCCCCTGATCATCTTGATTGTCCTCTTCTGCACCTTTTCCAGTTCTACAATGTCCTCCTTTAGGTATGGTGACCAGAACTGTACGCAGTACTCCAGGCGCGGCTGCACCATAGTTTTGTATAAGACTATTATAATATTAGCAGTATTATTTTCAACCCCCTTCCTAATGATCCCTATCATGGAACTGGCCTTTTTCACCTCTCTCTGGGAAGGGAGAAAGACAGTCCTATAATGGTTGTGGGTGTGTGCGCCAATCCTAGTCTTTTAAGGCCAGGATTGGTGGTGCTAACAGTTGCAATCTGTTGCAGAAAGAGAATGTAGTGCTATTCATTAACTTATTTGACCGCCATTCCCAGTTTTAAATGTACATTTAAATGCCTCTAATAACTTAGGTGCTGTTGCTTTAACCATGAAACATTGGCTCATGAAACAGCATCATACCACGGATTATGATACATTTATTAGTTAAAATAACTTTCCCCGTTTTTTGCACTCTCCTAAAATGCAGTGTCCCTCATTTAAACTTGGCTTAAGCATCTTAGAATTGAAAAGCATGCAGAAAATGGACATGAAAATTATTTTTGTTTGACATTTAGGGAACAGCACAGCCAATGTTAAATGCCAACTGTAAAACAGAAGATGGACTTCAAATCATTCTGTCTTTTGAAAGAAAATATTAGAATACATCTTTTCAAAAACTATACTCACAAGAGAGAAATAAGTAAAACACAAATAATCATGCATTATTTTTTTACATTTTAAAGAGCAAGAGAGCTTCACAAATCACTCAGAGAAGGCAGGGACAGAGGTAACATCTTCAAATACTCCCAGCCGACCTAGTAATCTCTTTGAAACTGAGAAGAGAACAGCTGTGACACCTCTTGATATGAACCGGTTCCAGAGTAAAGCTTTCCAGACTATTTTGCACCATATTGGTAGGAAGCCAAGCCCTCCAGCAGAGGGGAAACCATTACAGAAAGAGCCATCTCTGCATCTGGACACACCATCCAAATTTTTATCTAAAGACAAGCTCTTTAAGCCTTCTTTTGATGTCAAGGTAAATGTCTTGGAAATCTTGTTCCAGTATTGAATGTTTTGGGTACAATACTGCTAGTAGGTGGCATGTCAATAACAATGGTTACCATATTCGTGGAAGTTTTTGCTGTGCTTGGAAAGGGAATGGAATTTGCTTTTTGCTTAGTTATAATTTTGTACTACCTTTTAATATTAATAGTAGATATAATATCTGTAAAAAATAAACCAAAAATACTGAACCAAATACTGTACACTTAAGAAAAATATCAACCCTCTTGATACCTTGCATGACTAAAAGGGTTCTTCTACTGTATGCCTGGAATACTAGGTGTTACATACTAGGTGTACATAATAACAATATTATTTGTTTCCTCTTCTCATTCTGGTAAAATTGGTGAAGAGCACCTAGAAAGCCCATTTTATTTTTATTTTATTTTATTTTATTTTATTTTATTTTATTTAAAACATTTCTATACCACCCAAAACTTGAGTCTCTAGGGCCGGCGGTTTACAATTAAAATCAATTAAAACATTTAAAACCCAATATTAAAACTATTAAAACTATAAATCTAATTAAAAGGCCATTTTTTCTTTAGGCAAGTTCAGGGGATTGGATGTGTCTGGTGGGAATTCTGACATTTACAGCATCTTGCTTTTGAAACTGCTACTCAAAGTGGCATGCGAAGGAGATACAGTTCATAAAACAAAACCAGTCATATAGTTGGGCTTGCTTTTGTTTGTTTCTTTCTGAAGCAAACTTGAAGGAAAGCATTTAGTTTTGGAAGAAGTCATGAATACACTGAAAAATGTTTGAATACATTGAAATGTTGTTATAAAATCATGACAGTTATCTCACAGTTAATGAGTATTGCCTATTTTGAAATTTTCTGAGGAAAAGTTCCTTGTGAAATTTTATTATCTAAAATACATTAGCTAAATTTTATTATCTAAAATACATTGACTTTTGGTTTGTATTTGACTTTATGTGGAAAAACTAAGCCATGGGTCAGCATTTAGATTAGTCATGACTAAACAACACTGACATAACTGAAACAAGTTAGTCATGATTAACTTCTTATGTCCTGTTAATTTCAATGGAGCATTCATGACTAACTTAGTCTGGATGCTTCGCATGGATTTTTAGTCTTTGATGGGGAAAATGTAGTAATTAATCATTGTTTCCAATCTGTTTTTGCTTACTCATGATTTTATTGACAATATTGAAAAGTTGGCTCTGAACCTCTATTTGAGTAAAGTAAAGGAAAAGTGTGCCGTCGAGTCAATTTTGACTCCTGGCGCCCACAGAGCCCTGTGGTTGTCTCTGGTAGAATACAGGAGGGGTTTACCATTGCCTCCTCCCACGCAGTATGAGATGATGCCTTTCAGCATCTTCCTATATTGCTGCTGCCCAATATAGGTATCAGTGGGATTTGAACTGGCAACCTTCTGCTAGTTAGTCAAGCATTTCCCCGCTGCGCCACTTAAGGTGATCGAGTATTTGAGTATATTCTTCAAAATAAAGTACATCAGGCTTAGAGATTTTACTGCTTCCCTGCAAAGACAAATGGTACTGTTGATGCTGTTGTCTTGTTTCTTGCCTCTATCTCTGAAGTGGTGTATAAGCATCATACAAAATACTTGGCACAGAAGAAAATAAGGGTGGGGTGTGTGTGGAGCAACCAAACACTTCAGTTGGTTTCTCTGTGCTTGCTTTCTCTGTGCTATCCAGCTAGCCATGGAACGTTGATTGTTGGTGCAATACTGTGCTAGGCTTCTTTTTGTGGTGAGGTTTTAATAGCATGTTTCTCAGGAACATTTGCCTGGCAGGGGGCAGAAAGGACAGCTATGCCTCACTTGCTAAAGATAAGATGTTGTTTTACTTGCTGCATTGTGTACGGTACATTGTGTGCCATGACAGTTAAAGGAAGCACCTTGGATTAGATGTTGGTAAACTGAATTACTACCTTCTAATTAATTATTTTTCAGGATGCTCTAGCAGCTTTGGAAACTCCAGGGGGCCCTAACCAACGGGTCAGAAAACCAAGTACTCCCCTTTCAGAAGTCATTGGTCGGAACTTAAAACTGGCTTTAGCAAACAGCACTCGGCAAGCAGCTGTTCTCACCGCCAGTCCTCAGCTGAAGGCAGCACCTCAAAGAGTGGTAGGCTCAGGTTTTCCTTGTATCGTAGGCTCAATTAAGCAAGTACAATGTTCATTAGTTGAACTTCTGAATATTGTTCATTTGTACATGAAGAAATGTTCATCCCAGTAATATTCACATATGGCTTACTGGGGTGAGGAGGGACTTGATTCACCGTTTTGTCTCACCTGGAAGAGGTGAAAAATGTTCCAGTCCACAGATCCCTGCAAGCAGTCATGGGCATAAGCGTATTTTGCTAAACAGATCAATGGTCTGTGTGACCAGCTTTAACAGTGCCAGTCACTTGCTAGGGATGGGCATTGTTCTGGGATAACTTGTATTCAAATCAGTGTTCTTTCTAATTCTTTTCATCTGTGTGCGGAATGGTTTTTGTTCTGGGTGGCAGTATCAAAGCAGTGTGTGTGCATGTGCAGTCAGAATGGGGCCTTCCTGATTCAACCTGAGCGGGATCTAAAATTTACTGAGCTGACATAAAAAAAACATGTGAGCACCCACATGTCCGCATGCCTTAAAGGTTACACTTAACTCAAACCACCACCACCACCTCTACCCCCAATCCTGAAAAATTTATTTAGTGCTGTAGTGTTAATTGTCTGCCTGGGGCTGCTTTCATGTATTTGGTACTGTTGAGTTGTGCTAATGCAAGTTACTGCCTTTCATTTTATTTCATTAAATACTTTAAAGAGTGGAGTTACATTAATGAGTGTGTCTTTGGAAGTGTTGGAAACATTACTCTTGACTCTGTTTTACCTAACTCCATTTGAATAGGAGGAAGAGTTAAAACCTCTAACTGATGTTGTTGTATGTGTGAGTAAGAAGCTTAGTAAAAAGCAGAGTGAACTGAATGCTATTGCTGCTTCCCTTGGAGCAGATTACAGGTATGTGCAATTAACAGAATTATTTGCTGAGATGACTTTGACTTACCTAGCTCTTTCTGATTTGTTTTGCTTTAGTTTGCTATTTTATTCATGTAAATGCTGCAAACCTTCTCCTTTAAAAGTCATTTATCCCATGTCATCTTAGGTTGTGTAAAACTAGGCCTGAAGGCCTCAGAATTGCACTAAAATAAAAGGAGAACATTGGTCAAGGCCTATAGCTCAGAGGTAGGGCACGTGGTTTAAATCTTGGACTCTCTGGCCTCTCCAGTTATAGGATCTTGAGTAATGGGACTGAGAACTACTACTACTATTTATAAACCACTTTTCAACTCAAGTTTCCAAAGCGGTTTACGCAGAAGAATAAATAAATGATGGTCTCCTGTCCCCAAAGGGCTCACAGTCTAAAAATAAACATAAGGAAGACACTAGCAACAGCCACTAGAGGGATGTTGTGTTAGGGCTGGATAGGGAGAAGAGACCTGAGATAGGAGTGAGAAGAGGCCTTTTGCTCAGAAGAGTCCCTGCCTGCCAGAGCAGACAGTACAAAGCTACATGGGCTAATGATCCGACTTGGTATAAGGAAGCTTCCATTTTTCAAATGACACCCCAACTTCTTACTCTAGGGTAGTCCCATTAAGTTACTATCCTGGTGGGATGTAACACAATGAGTAACTGTAGGCCCTAGAAATGTGGCTACGTAATTTTGAACTGGTGGATATTCACTTTTATATTTTTTGGAAGTGAAGGTGTTCAGAGCATCAAAATGATTGATTTCTGATCACCATAATTGCCATTGGAAAAACAGTAGCCTGCAAGGTATTTGCATAGAGGTGTATAAATTCTTCTGCATGAGAAGATGGCAGATATGGGTATTTCTAAGGGCTATTGAAGTTGGGCAGTGGGTGTGGTGCATGCTGAGCCATCATTCTGATAACCATAATGGGCTTTTTCCTCCTAGAAAATGGCAGTTGTTAACATGGAATCGATATCCTTTATCCTAGATGGTGCTTTGATGAAACTGTAACTCATTTCATCTACCAGGGAAAGCAAAACGATAGCAACCGAGAATACAAATCTGCCAAAGAAAGGGGAATACACATTGTGTCAGAGCACTGGCTTTTAGAGGTACGGAGATACCCACTTTGCTTTTTTCTAACGCCTAGCATGGGTGTGTGGGCGGGGGGGAAGTGTGTGAATCAGTTTAAACTTGCATATCATCAATATTCTGTGCATGTCACTCTGCAGTCATAACCTTCACTAATGTAAAGTTTCAGTAATTTTAATTCAAGTACCATGTGTATTATTCCTCTAATATTCATCTGTTTGAAGTCTAGCCTGGCAAGATACATATGCTTGATTTTCAAAACCATATCAACCATTAATAACATTTGTGTATGTGTTAGCAAGACTAGTCACCTGCCCTTTGTCTTCTGATTAAATGAGTACAGCTACCAAAGGGAGTGAGATAACTGTGCTATTCAGTCAGTGAGAAACAGAGTCTCCAAGTAAGATATTAGTAATTGGTGGGGGAGCAGTATGGCCTCATTCAGTAGTGTCACAGTCTTGGTGGCAGTCCAGGGATAGGCCCCTATTAGCTATCCCTGCCCCCCAAATGGCACATGCCTCCTGCCTGCACCAACCATGCGTCTTGTGCCACTGTCAGATGCAGACCGTTGCAGGGGCTGTGGCCAGCACCATGCAGGGGGAACATGTGGCTCCTCACCCACTCCCAGCTGGCGAGCACCTTGTTCGCCAGGTGGGTGTTCTTTCTCTTCCCCACTCCTGGCGAGGCAGAGAAAAGAAAGCACCCAGCTGGTGAACAAAGCAGTGCCCTCTCTGATTTTTTAAATCTGTGTGCAGAATGAGTTTTGTTCTGGGTGGCAGTATCAAGGCAATGTGTGCACACATGTAATCAGAGTGTGGGACCTTCCTGATTCAACCTGAGTGGGATCTGAAATTAACTGAGTGGACATTAAAAAAAAACTTGTGTGCGAGCGCATGTGCACGTGCCTTAGAGGGAATACTGGAACAAAGTGTTCACCAGCTGGAAGGGACTGACAAGCTGTGTCTGTGGCTCCCAGGCGTGAGCATTTCCTTCCCTAGCTGGGTGTTTCCTTTCTGCCCCTCACTCAGAGCAAAGGAGAGAAAGAACACTCAGCTGGCGAACAAAGCACTTGCCAACTGGGAGTGGGTGAGGAGCAGTGTTCCCTCTAATAGAGATTCCCAGATGTTGTTGACTACGACTCCCAGAATCCCCAAGCAAAAGCCATTGCAGCTGGGGATTCTGGACGTTGTAGTCAACATCATTTGGGAATCCCTGTTAGAGGGAACACTGGTGAGGAGCCGTGTGTCAAGTTTCCAACTGGCAAGTGCTTCCTTGGACAGCGGGGCAAGGGCGTGTCTTGGGGAAGAGGCAAGGGAGTGCCATGCCTTTCCCCCAGCGACCCCGGGACATTTGTCCCCCCGCATCTGACAGTGGCTGTGCCCTGGTCTCATCCATGTAGTGGCCGTGAGATTCGTGACTGTCTGGGACCAGAAAAGGAGTGAAAGAACAAAAGACCTCTTTTCCCTGGAGTGGGAAAAGAGGACAGTAACAGTGTAGCACCTTAAATTCCATGCATTGTAGACATGACAGCACATCTTCTGCCTCCTCTTCTACGTTATTCAAGATTATATTGGCAACAAATTCTATACTCATTCCTCCTCATGCCCACTCTGTGAAGCTTGTGGAGCTCTGCAATTTTATTATTTCCCTCCTCCCTGTATGTGGTAACAGACAGGGCTGAAAAGGAGTGAAAAGTGTAAAGCATTGCTTACTGTTGTATTCCAGTGGCTTTGGCTACTGTTTACAAACTTTCCCCCTCTTCTGCCCACAGAAGCATTACATGCATCTGATGAACTGGGCTCTTGTTCATGAGGGCTTATGCCACAATAGAATAGTTAAGTCTATTCTTTTCCAAAGAACCTTTGAGGAACATATGTGGTATTCTACTGAGCAGAAAGGGGGGAAAGAGTTTTCTTTTTATCAAAAAGTATATTGCTCACTTTCTTGCTTGAGGTTTGCAGCATTAATTCCATCCCCGCCCCCTTAACTTCTTCCTATTATCATTTTCCAGAGTGCACAAGAATATAAACGACTGCCTGAAGCTCTTTATCCTCACACATACAATCCTAAAATGAGTTTGGACATTAGCAGCGTACAAGATGACAGATGCTCAAGTAGGCGTGACTCAGCTGGGAAGGAAGACGAGGTATAGTAGATGCAATTCCCCCCCCCCTTTTAAAAATTTGTTATGAGTATCTTAAGCTGGACAAATAAATAACAAAACAGCAAATAGATTTATGAATTGTTTTTACTTAGATTATATTGATTCTGAAATCTATTTGATTGTGAAAGTTTCAGGTTTGTGTGGTGATATTATAGCGGTTACAACATAAAATTTAAAAAAACATGGAGTATTAAATCACAGTTTAAAAGCCCTAACGATATGACAGATATTGATAGCCTCCTCAAACTCTTCATATTGGAAGTCTAAAAATAGCTTTGCTTCTGTGTATTTGCTCAAGGGAGTATTTTCAATTTATAAGTGAAGTTTTTATATTGTCTCATGTTAAATATCAACACAAATTGCTGTCTTTTTGGTCCAAGATATATAATACCTGAATCTCCTGTTTCAGATTATTTCAGATGATGATGCAGAAGATGTTACTACTGACCAAATAAACGAGGCAGCTGCTATAGAAAAAGATGATGCATCAAAAGGAGGTGACTTTTTTGTGCACATTATTGTATGGCTTGGCATCTAGCATCTTGAATTTTGTGGAATATAGAAGGGGGAAGTGAAAAGGGGACCTATTTGGATTTAGTTGTGTGGAATATGGTAGAACATTAATATACTGATGATTCTCTTGTATCCAAGTTTTAACACAGACCCTGGAAATGAGGGAAAACTTTCAGCGTCAGCTACAAGAAATAATGACTGCAACATCACTAGCAAAACTGCAAGGACGGAGGAGGTCTCTGCCTAGGAATGGTTTTGATAATTCTCCGACAACTCCTGATGGCCCTCGTGCACGTAATGGCCGTAGTAGAGTCTTGGAAGCGCTAAGGTACTAGCTAACTGGCATGTGAATATATCTAAGGTTTTGGACTGCAGTCCTAGAAAGCTACACATATGCAGCGGGGCGTGTGTGTGTGTAATACCTCTTTTTTGACATTTCTGCTGCTGCAGCTGCTTACTTGGCTGTATGGTGAGATCCTCAGTTGGAAAGTGGCTTGCCTGTTCCTTCATGTGCGTATCTGCAGTAGAAGACTTTAGACAGTCAGCTGTACATAATTCTCCCATGTGCGCATGCAAGACAGTTTCTGGGATTACAGTCTTGATTTGCTTGTTCGGGGTTTTGATATTTATGAACATCACAAGAAAGTAAATTCTTCTAATTGCTTTTCAATATTGCTAGACATACTATGTTGTGAATAATGGGTTGGATCCCACATACTGTGTGCAGAAGAAAGTTTGCACAAAGGGACTTCATCCTCCTCCTTCTCAGAGCAACCCCCCACACCCCCAAAAAACGACCTCGCCTGAGGATTGGAAGGCCTCCCCCTGAGGCTAGACGAGGACTTGAAGGCCCATGCCTCCCATTAGGGGCAGGCATGGTGTGAATTGGCTAACATTTGTGCCACCCCTGCTTTTCTTGCCAGTTGGTAAACTGCTCTCGCTCATCAGCCAGTGGTGAGGCAGAGAGAGTTTTTCTGAACACAGATTAACCTTATTGGAAGCAAAACCAACTGCATCAGGTGAGGAGGATCTACATCTAGTCCCTAAAATTGCAAGCATGGTGTTTCTGCACCTTGACAGGTAATTAATGCTGTGAGCCTATCATAGTGCTAACATACCTGTTCAGAGGGGAGAGGGAGCAATCTAGTGTCAGTCTCTTTGCTCCTTCATTTTTCAACATGGTGGCTGGAGCTATTCAGTAACATTCCTGAACACAGATCTGCAGCTTTTGGCTACATTTATTCCCTGTATCCAGAGTCAGAGAAAATAGTGTCTCCCTCTCCATAACTGCTCATCTATGTCTTCCTAGTATATAGATCTTCCTCTCTAATCTTGTTATATGCCTTTCTTTCCCGTGTCTTTCACTATAAATGATTTAGTTTAGTATTATTGTGAGCCCATCCTCAAAGCTCTAGTGAAGGAGAACGTCCTGTTCTTCAGAAGTTATGCCAATAGTAAAATATGCAACTGTGTAAAATATGTAAAGAAAGTAAATTATTACCATTTTGGCTGAGGTGTATATTTTGGTTTTCTTGAGGAATTTGGATGTTGTGGTTTCAGAAATTGTGTAGATTTATTATTGATTTCTATACCCCCCCCCTTCCAAAAATGGTTCAAGGAGGTTTACACAGAGAAATAATAAATAAGACAGATCCCTGTCCCCAAAGGGCTCACAATCTAAAAAGAAACATAAGATAGACACCAGCAACAGTCATTGGAGGTACTGTGCTGGGGCTGGATAGGGCCAGTTACTCTTCCCCTGCTAAATCAAGAGAATCAGCACGTTAAAAGGTGCCTCTTTGCCAAATTAGCAGGACTTATCCTTAAAATTGAAGTGTAACATTTCTAGCTATACTGATAAAAGGTTACAATCTGACACAGAATTAAGTTTAATGTTGGATTGTGGTTAATAAGTTTTCTATTGCTGTAGTGTAGACTATAACCTTCATGTACTGAATATCCATATTGTGCACGTTTTCATTATTTATTTTGTTCCTCAGGCAGTCCCGTCAGGTAACACTTGATGTCAACACAGAGCCATCCCAGAATGAACAGATTATTTGGGATGACCCCACTGCAAGAGAAGAGAGAGCGAGGCTTGCCAACAATCTGCAGTGGCCCAGTAGTCTTTCTCAGTGTTCTGAACAAATTCAGACGAACGCAGTGAACACAGGGGACTCCTCATTTAGGAAGTCCTTGACTGATAGAGAAATTGCTGACATGGGTAAGATGATAATACAAGTGGTTGAGTTGGACAGCAATCTTTGATTCTAAGTTGGCATTACAGTGTAAGGAAGGTATCCATGAGATCTGTTTTTCAAAGAATAGTGATGATGTCAGTTGCCTCTACCATTTTTTATTTGACTAATTGGCAAATGCCTCAATACTTTCCTTAAGAACAGCCCTGCTGAATCAGGACCAAGGTCTATCTAGTCCAGCATCCTGTTTCACACAGTGGCCCACCAGATGCCCCTGAGAAGCCCTCAGACAAGAAGAGATGGCATGCCATCTCTTCAGCTGTTGCTCCCCTGCACCTGGTATTTAGAGGCATCTTATCTCTAAGGCTGGAGGTGGCCTGTAGCCACCAGTCTAGTAGCCATTGATAGACCTGTGCTCCATTAATTTGTCTAAGCCCCTTTTAAAGCCAACCAAGCTAGTGGCCATCACCACATCCCTTGGCAGAGAATTCCATAGATTAAATACATTCTGTGAGAAAAAGTACTTCCTTGTGTTGGTCCTAAATTTCCTGGTCATCAATATCATGGGGTGACCCTTGGTTCTAGTGTTGTAAGAGGGGGAGAAACATTTCTCTCTGTCTACTCTCTCTACTTCAGGCATAATTTTATAATCTCTACCATGTCTCTCCGTCATCGCCTCTTTTCCAAACTAAAAAGCCCAAAATGCAGTAGCCCTGCCTCATAAGGAAGGTGCTCCAGGCCCCTGATCATCTTGGATTCCCTCTTCTGCACCTTTTTGAGTTCTACAATGTCCTTAAGATACTTGATTATGACATGGTATGTTTTTGTATGGCTGAAATCCTGACTAATAGTGCACTTGTGGGAGGACGTTGGTTAAAACTTCCTCCTCTTTAGTACCTAATATCTTCTGAGCCCCGGTGGCCTCATGATTAAATGTAGTAGAATGAGCAAATTGACTAATCTCTTTATCCATTTGTTCTACCTTTTTTTAAATTCTCCCAATTACTCAACCAACACATACTTTCAACAAGAACAATCTCCATCGCCAAATCAACATTTCCTTCATTTGTTTGCAGTTCAGATATAGCTAGTTTATGGTCCAAAGACCAATCCAAAACAGGACTTGGAAGGTCTGTGGACTTAGTGTCTGTGCTCCCTTTAGTGGAGAAAAAGATAGAATTTTAGTTTGTCTTTTCCTTCTCAAGGACAAATCACTTTCCATGGGGCAAGGGCGAGGGAGAACCCTAGATCCCTATAACCTTGTCTATTAAGAACCATTATTTGAACATCCAAAAACCTATAGTAAATAATTACGAACATAGGAAACTGCCATATACTGGGTCAGACTATTTGTCTATCTAGCTCAGTATTGTCTTCACAGACTGGCAGCGGCTTCTCCAAGGTTGCAGGCAGGAATCTCTCTCAGCTCTATCTTGGAGAAGCCAGGGAGGGAACTTGGAACCTTCTGCTCTTCCCAGAGCAGCTCCATCCCCGGAGGGGAATATCTTACAGTGCTCACACTTCTAGTCTCCCTTTCACATGCTACCAGGGCAGACCCTGCTTAGCTCAGGGGACAAGTCATGCTTGCTACCACAAGACCATCTCTCCTTTCTAAGGGCTTTTTAATTATCCCAGCCTACCAATTAAAAAAAACCCCCAACTTTCTCTCCAATAGGACAATTATATATTCTTTGTACCAAGCAATCAGATAAAACAGTCACATAGATCTAATATAACTGTTGCTTTTGCCCACAGGCTGCACACAACAGGCGAAGAGCCAAAGGCTTGCGCCCTTGGCAAGCCAGGTTCTTAAAGAGGCCTCTGGAAGAGTGAGGGCGAACAAGCAAGCTCTCAGCAAGCAGCCACAGCTGCGCAGATTTCCCAGTGTTCCTTTGCTTGCTGCAGCCTCTGCCCTTGGCAAGCCAGTTTTATAAGCTGCTGTTTATGAAGGGTCAGACTTAAATAATATATGCATTTTTCTCTCCTCATGGTCTTATTCAGAGAACTGTTCAATTCTCTCTTGGTCTTTAAGTATACAAAATCATGCAGTAATGACCCTCATTTATTTATTTTTTATTTCTCTATGTAAACCATTTTGGAATATATTTTTTTGAAAAGCGGTATATAAATAGTTGTTGTAGTTGTCGTAATGATTTTCTGCTTTATAGGTGCTGATGAGTCTGTGAAAACAGTTGAGGCCCCAAGGCTTCCTGCCTGTGGAAATTCAGAAACTTCTATAAAAGGCTATGATCTGATCTCAACACCATTGGCTCCTGCTATTGCTTTTTCATTAGCAAATCCTCCTGTGGCTCCCCAACTCAGAGAAAAAGTATGCTATACAGAAGGATGCTGAAAATAGATTTCTACTTGCATTGAGATATTGTACTCCAGTATATTTGTGTTTCAGCTGCCATTGGAATCTGTCAGTTATTTAATCTTAAATTACAGATAACAGATTAGAACAGACAGCAAACATTTTTATTTCGATAACTTATCAGAAATTTCTTTTAAATCATTTCTGTAGCCTAGTTTGTCCTGCTAGCTCAAGAGGAAGCATTGAAAGTTTGAAGCATGAGAGGAACTACCTGAGGTTCGTTTAGTTAAAATAATTTTATTCTGAGGAGCAGTAGTTCAAGAATTAGCTTTATTAGGATTTGAAAGGTCGAAATATTTGGTCTGTCAACCAAGACAAAGAATTAAAATCTAATCTTGTGCAACAATCTGGCTTTATGCTGCTAAATCTGCTGGCTTCCTCCACTTTCTGTGTTTCATACAGAAAGACTTTTCCTCTGGCATGTTAATAGACTATACTTCATTAGAGAAAAAGGCTTTTACTGTAAGTTTAGTTTATCATTAAGCAGAGATGAACACTAACATCAAAGCTTTTTTACAACAAAATTTGACCAAACCTTCCCTCCATTGACTTTCCAAAAACTGTCATACATTTTGAGACTGTATTAAGTTTTATTTGGGAACATGGATACTTGGGAGACAAATCACACATCAGATTCATTGTCTCCCGTTTCTCAAATTTTGTCTTTTAGGTCATAATAGACCAAAAAGCAGAGAAGCAACGGAAATTCCAGTTGTCCTCACTTAACCCTCAAGAGCGAATCGATTATTGTCATCTGATTGAAGAGCTCGGTAAGATATCAAAAACCCTATTGGGGTTCTATTATCAGATTCTAAACATGGCATATAGAAAGCCATTCTGTGGTGGGAAGGGAAAGATGGACCTCCCTTCCCCCAAGACAATCATCAAGCTCCTCTTAGGCGCACTGGTGCATGCCCACAGGATCCGTGCTGCTCCCAGCAGTGCGGATCACTGAAGTCCAGGAAAATAAGTCCCGTGAGTCTTCAGGAACGAGTCTCCATTGAGTCCCATAACGAGTCAGGAACGAGTCTCCAGGAAACCCAGAATGCATCGTGTGAGCAGCGCAGTGCATTGGGGGATTCCCCCGTGAGCCGGACACTCTAAGCGCCCAACTCTTGTGTATGTTCAGCCCGAGCATGCACACGATCCTAGACCTGGGTTAGAAGGCCTGCTTATGCCCTCTAACCCAGGCTGGGTTCATTGCAGTGTTCCCTCTAATTTTTTAAATCAGTGATCGGACTGGGTTTTCTTCAGGGTGGCAGCATCAAGGCAGTGCGCACACATGTGCATTATTATGTGCCACTGTAGATACAAAACACACACACACAGTCCCTCTAGTACACTCCTTCCCTTCCCACCCCACATACCTACCTCTCTCCCTCCCTCTCCCTCTCTCTCGTACACCCCACCCCACAAACCTCCCTCGACATACATGGGCACTAGTTCCTCTAGTACACTCTTTTTCTTTCTCTTCCCTTCCCACCCCACCCAACTCCCTCTACACACACACCTACACACACACCTACACACACACCTACACACACACCTACACACACACCTACACACACACACACACACACACACACACACACACACACACACACAGTACCTTTAAACACATTCATACTCACACACCCTCCCTCTGGGTACCCTCCTTTCCGAGATATGAGCCACCAAGATATAAGAGCTCTGCAACTGCAAGAAAGGGCTTTGAAAGCAAGTTAAGCACCGGAGCTCCTGGCAGAAGTCCCTCCCCTGGCTTTCCCATTGGACAAGGAGGCCTTAGCCTGTAGGGAGAGGTTGGGGGAAGCAGAAGGGAAGGGAAGCTGCTCGGGAGCCTTCTCTGAGCTGCTAAACGGGAGAATTGGCTCTCTGGCTTGCAGAAGGGGAAAACGCTCATTTCTTCGCTCTGGCCACAGCAAGCGCTAACTCAGCTGTGGCCGGGGGAAAGACTGCCGGCACTTCAAGCAGCCCTTGGAGCTCAGCGAGGCTGCGTGGCTGACGGAATCCTTTGAGCAGGGGGCTGGAATCCTGGGCACGTGCTAACCTTAGAGGGAAGAATGCTTCATTGTCTCTTTAAAGAAACCCATCCATCATCATTATGGTGATTGATTTATTTTTAGGTGGGGTAGTTCTTGAGAAGCAGTGCTTTGATTCTAGCTGCACACACACAGTTGTGGGATACCCTCTTCGAAATGAGAAATTCTTGGCATCGATGGCAGCTGGCAAGTGGGTACTTCATCGTTCCTACCTCGAGGCATGCAGAGCAGCACAGCGCTTTGTAGAGGTATTTAGCACTATTAAGGGCATTGTAGAGTTTTTGTATTGCTTTTTATTTTTATTTTTTTAAAAACTTCCTTACTATTTTAGTGTTCTAGTGTTTTAGTGTTTTAGTGTTTGGCTAGTGTTTGGATAGCAAACTGCCTAGCAACCCCATGGATACCGTCTTGAGTTCCATGGTGTGGTGTGGCGGTTATGAACTACATAAGTAAATAACTTCTGAAAGGTAGCTTCAGGAAAATGCCTTAAGTGGAATGTAATTATTTAGATAGCCCATGGATTTATGTTTAACCTTGTGAAAGAGGACAAACCAAAATAATTGTAAACCATGTGTGATAAAGGTCAGGTAGGTTCAAACCCAATTTCTTTGTCTCCCTGCTCCCTCTTTCTCAAACATTGAGCTTTACACCCATCAAGTTAAAATCCCGAGCCTGCTCTTTTCTATCTAACAGCTCTGCTGTGCTGAGGTTTGTGGCATTTTTCTTTTGCACAGTTACATTCGTTTCTTTGAGAAACTCAATATTTTTGCATTTTTCTCTCCCTTTTTGACACTTACACATTACAGTTTTTTAAAAAGAAGACTTTGCTTTTTGGGGAAAAAATTAGTATCATGCATTTTTCAGTAGGTCCAACAGTCATTTGCAAACATTAGACCAAGTTTTCATAAAACATTTGGGTACAAAGTAAGTGTGTGTGTGTGCGTGTGTGAGAGAGAGAGACAGAGATTGATCATTAAAATGATCATTCCGATTATGAATACAAGAAACAAGTAACTCCCTGAACAAAAACGTGAACTGCTTTTGAGATGGAGAGTAATAAAGGTAATGAATTTATTTACAATTGGAGGTAATAATCTTAGGCTGCAGTCCAGATACCTGTTTGCTAGTTCCACATTCCAGTAGGGAAAGAGGCTGGGGAGTGAGTTTTTGTTTTGAAGAGCAACTTTCTATGACATGTGGCAGGCCATTTTTGAAACTCTGGGGGACTTTTAGCCAAATTTTCTGATATGACATAACTTGTGTGTGTGCTATTACAAGAAAAACAAATCCAGTCCTACAGAGCCCACATGGAGTCCTTCAGTGCACCTAAAAGAGCTGCCTGGATGGTGGCCTTCGTTTGTGAATGCTGAAAAAAGCCAAAGGTTTAACTGTCTCTGCCTTTCAAATCTGTTCTCTTTTCCTGTAGAATGCAAGCAATAGGTCTGTTAGTTTAATTTTCTGTTCAGGAGCATCTCTTAAGTCTTGAGATTTGGTTCTATTAATATTTAATTTCCTTTGGTTTTCCTCTCAAGACTGGTTTGTTCCTGGGATTTTGTTTTTTTGAAATGTTCCATTACACATGATAGAATTACTAAGAGTGAGAGACTGTCCTCATTCTAGGAGGAAGATTATGAATGGGGAAGTAACTCCATACTCAGTGTATTATCTGGAATCAATGAAATCCAGAAGAAATTAGCAGTTGCAGCAATGAGATGGAGGAAAGCAATACAAAGGAGGAGAGAGGAAACTGGAATTACTGAGGTATTTATGTTACACTTTATGTACTTTGGATTCCCCTAAGGAGAAGAGGCTGTGTCAAAAGTTTCTCTCAAATATATAAAATATATTAAATGCATCTGTTTTCTATAACAGAAGTGATACCTGTTTTAATATTTTAAAGTAGCATTTTAACTATATTTTAGTGAAGTCGTTTTTACAAGGTTTTACTTCATTTAATAAAATGAGTTAACTAATGTTGGGTAGGCATGTTCAAAACTGCTTCAAATATGAACCAGTTTTGTTGCCGCTGAACCCAGGGGGGTGCGGCAAGCGGCACCTTTAAAAAGTGAGTACAGCAGGTCCTACCTGCGTGATTGCTGCTCCATGCAGCTTCCTGCTACAGCAGCGCTCCCTCCCAGCACTATTTGCATGGTCAGCAAGGTGTTGCTGACCACACAAATGGTGTCCGCAGGTGCAGAGGCCATATGTGTGCTGCCGCTGTGCCACCGCTGTGCACAGATTGCTGGGGGACAGGCCACTGCATCAGGAAGCTGCATGGAGCAGTGATCTGAGAATTTTTAGAAAGCATTTGAAAACTCACCTCTTCACCCAAGTTTTTTCTGTTCTTTAAATTTTAAGGTTTTAATTCATGGTTTTTAAATTGTTAAATTGGTTTTAAGTTTTTGTATATATTTTAACTTGTTTTATACTAATGTTAACCGCCCAGAGACGAAAGTTTGGGGCGATGTACAAATGTATTAAATAAATAAATAATCATGTAGATCAGGTGGGACCTGCCGTACTCATTTTTAAAGGTACTGCTCGCTCTCCACCCCTGGCCCCGCACTTAAAGCACCAAACTGATTCGACCGCACCACGAACTGTTTCATATTCAAACTTGTGCATGAACAGAGGTTCGTACAGATGCCTAATTTTGGGCAATATCTGTATGCAATCATTTTGTGTATAAAAGGCATAAAGCATAGCATAACTGGTTTGTTTTTTGGAAGAAGGGTTATCCTCATATAGTAAGGAATATCTGGCCTGGCTCAGACATCGCCAGCCTAATCCCCATATTCATGATTTAGTGGCTCAGTAATATGCCATGAGCCTGTTTGGGGGATTTTATTCACTTCCTAGTCTTCTCTAAATATATTTTGCTGCAACATCCAGCCTGGCAGTCTTTGGTTCTTCTTTGTTGTTGCTGTCATTTACACTGATGGACTCTCACGCCTGCACAGGAGTCCCATCGGGAACCTTTTAAAGTTCTTTAACTCTGCTACATTTTGGCAGTAACTCTGGCCCCTCCTTGGTGCTGCAACAGCTCGCCCTCAGTTCTTTGTCGTCTGCTGAAGGATCTACAGCTCCAATCAAGGTGCCTTCTCTTTTGCTCTAAACAAACAAAAAAACTCTATTTTTCTCACCCATTTGAATATTTTATTCTGTCTCCCTTTTAATTTAGTTTTTCTCTTCTTCCTTTTGTCTTTTGCTCTTAGTTGTGCCTCCCTATCCCCCCATTTCCTTATCTCCGTTTCCCTACCTGCCCCCCCCCCCGGAGAGGGGCAGAAGTCTGAATTTTTTAAAATTAATTTTGGATGCACTGCATGGCTGGATGCGCTGCATGGCTTGTCAAGTCTGTCGACAGACGGACATTCACGTTGCCTGCTGTGCCTGCAGGAATCAAATTGAGTGGAATCCTGCCCCCACTGCCTGAAGTTCACAAAACATGCCAGAAAAAAATAGGGCACTATGACTCTGATCCCTGCTTTGGGGAAAGGCCTTATCCGCCTCATGGTTTTGACTTCAACTGCACTGACCACCGCACCAACCACAAAGATGCACCCCATGGATTAGGATCCTTCCCACGCTTGGCATCCCAGGCCCGATCTCGATGCACATCTATCCCAACAACATTGACCTCGATCGCTGCAGGATCAAGTTGCACTGACCTGGCCAAACCAATGCTGCCTCCATCAAATCTCAAAACAGATTCCCTGGTTGTTGTGGTGGTGGAGGAGGAGGAAAAGGAGATCTCATTCAGTCGAAACTGAATCCCTTAAAGCCTAAACTCCTGGCATGGCAGGGATTACCAAAAATCCCTAAGAAAAAGAGAGTACTAGCAGATGCATGGACACTGACTACACCCAAGCAACAACAAGACTGCTCCATATCAAAAGTCAAACCGAACCATCTCATTGATCCACTAATGCTAGATGAGCTCTCTGGCAGAGCTCAGGATCCAGACGCTTCATCTCCAGTCAACCAGGGACATGATAGCCACCATTCGGAAGGCTGGCAATCTCCCGAGAATGATCAGGACCTGGCTGTTTCTTCTGGTGTGGAGGTAGATCTCTGTCCCGACGATCACTATGCCCACAGGGATTGACAACAGCAGAGCAAATTGAGTCATTATTATTGTGGGTACACCACCACCAATGCTGTGATCTAGAGTGGGATGACACCTACACTGTTTACTCCAGATCCCCCATTACTCTATTACAGGTCTTTGCACATTCGATGACAATATTGCTCCAGGTCACCACTTTGAATGACCTATCATTGTCAGATTCGATCACTGTCTCACCAGTGTGGGCAATCCCAATCTTGTGGATGATCGAGGTCCAGGTCCAACTCTTGCTCTAGACATCAAAACTGATCCCCACGGCTGTCAGCGCCTGCACAGTCCTTGGGGATTCACCCACTTAAGCAATTTTTGGCTCCACACCAGAAGTCACATGAGACTCCTAAGTCTATGGAAGTGATACCCTTACAGGAAGACTCTGCACCTGACCCAGTGCCATACTCACATAAGGCCCACGTGCAGTTGGACATAGCTTTGAACTCAGTAGCAGAGTCTGACCAAACTGATGCTAGTACCAGTAGTAGTAGTACCGACCACCTCTGAAAGGCATTCCGGAACCAAAGCCGGAGTCCCCTACAGAGTATGATCTCACTCAGAGAGAATTCTTCAGAGGGCAACATCATTGGGACTCCAGATTATCAACAGACTAAACCTGAAGGAAGACTCTATATTTGGTCTCATTGAATCGTATGCAAGCATCCTGGTTGCCTTGCCAATGTTTAAGCTGTTACTCAACATTACCCAAGTGTGCTGGACTTTAGATCAGTGGGCTTTAATCCCGCTCCAAAGCAACTCATTATATCAACTACTTGGAGCTCATGGCAATTTTCAAAGCTCTCAAGGGCTTTCTGCCACACCTCCATCACCACCAGGTGCGAATCCAGACAGACAATACTACTACCAAAGCCTATGTGAATCACCAAGGAGGTCCCTGCTAGCCCTCTCCTTACAAATTCGGAATAGGGGCCTCCATCACTGAATAGTTCTCTCAGTGATCCATATCTATGGTCAGGCAAACACACTAGCCGATACCCTCAGCAGACATTTGGTAGGCTCTCACGAACGGCAATTAGACAAGACTTGTCTCATGAACCTGTACCACCTCTGGGGTACTTCAGAGAGAGAGCTTTTTCCTTCACAAATCAACCATCAATGTCCTTGCTTCAGCACCAGAGCAGGATTAGGAAGGGACTCAATGAGTGATGCTTTTGCTATCACATAGAACTCCAAGTGTTCCCATGTGTTCCCACCAATCCCTCTCCTACCCAGGGTTCTTCAGAAGATAAAGTAGGAATGTGCTTCAGCCATTCTGATAGCCCCTTTGTGGCCACAGAAGGCCATAGTTCCTTCACCTAAATCTGTTGGTGATGGGAGGATGGCATCGCTTACCGTACATTCCTCATCTACTTACACAGGAACAAGGAAGGGTGCTCCACCCAGATGTTTACTAACTTTGCCTCATGGTGTGGCATCTTCCCTAACAGACCCTTATCTAGTGGAAATCTTGGAAGCTTCCTGTAAACCTGTGACCAGAAAGACATACCAGAATAAATGGAAACACCACGTTGAACAGCTAGGCCATAATCAGAACAATCTGACAACCTCACATTTACTTTCTTACCTTTACATTTAAAAACCTCTGGACTGGCTCTGACCTCAATCAGAGTACATCTGGCTGCCATTACATTCTACATGACACATGTTAACAAACCTCCACCCTTTCAAGACCCTACAGTGAAGCACTTTCTCAAAGGATTAGCCCACACTTATCCTGATACACCTCTCATCTCCCTGCCTTGGAACTTACCTTTTAGTACTTACCTAGCTGATGAACCATTTGAGCCTCTTGCCTTGTGCAACCTTCATCTCTTCACTTGGAAAACAATTTTTCTGGTTGCTATCACTTCGGTACGCAGAGTGAGTGAAATCCAGGCACTTTGGGCTGAATCCCAGTATTTGGTCTTCCACACAGACAAAGTACAGTTGGGCCCAGACATAAGTTCTTGCTAAAAGTGGTTTCCACTTTTCATAGGTCATAGACAATCTTGCTGCCTGTCTTTCCCCCCAGTCCAAGATCCCCAGCTGAGAGACTCCTACATTCACATTGCCCACCTCAGAAAGAGCCAATACCTCTTTGTATCTTATAGGGAAAACACATTGGGCTCCTGACATGCCTCACAAACCTTATCCAGATGGATTGCAGAGACTATTTCACTACCATATCAGCTTGCGAGGAAACCATTCCCAGCACTGGTTTGCACCTACTCCACCAGGGCGATTAAAACCTCTGTGGCTTTTGACAACAGTCTCCCCTGGAGACTATCTGCCAGGCAGCCACATGGGTGACACCGAACTCCTTCATCTTGCATAATGCCCTGGATGTCAAGGATGCCACATTCGGCAGGGCTGTGTTGAACCCCATCTTCCAGTGACTGCTCTCCTCCTCATACCTGGATATGTAAGCTGGCAATGCACCCATCGGTGTGAACAACAGAGACCACGAAGAAGAGCGGCAGGTTGCTTACCTGCAACTTAGGTTCATCTAGTGGTCATCTGTACATTCACACACTCCCCCTTTCTCCCTGCTACAGTCCCTTTAAGATCCATAGACACTCAAAACTGAGGGAGAGCTGTGGTGGCACCAAGGAGGGGACGGAGTTACTGCCAAAACGTAAAGTGTGTCATCGAGTTGGTGTCAGCTCCTGGTGACCACAGAGCCCTGTGGTTGTGTTTGGTAGAATACAGGAGGGGTTTACCATTGCCATGTCTCAGTATGCCATTACCATCTCTCAGTATGAGACTATGCTTTTCAGCATCTTCCTCTATTGCTGCTGCCAGCTGGGATTCGAACCAGCAACCTCTTGCTCCCCAGACAAGTTACTTCCCCGCTGCACCATTAAATGGCTTTGTCAAAATGTAGCAGAGGAAAAAAGCTTTAGAAGGTTCCTGACAGGACTCATGTGCACGCGCGAAAGCCCATTGATGTGAAAAGATGACCACTAGAAGAACCTAAGTTACGAGTACGCAACCTTCTGTTAGTGGCAAGGCAGGATTTGAAACATTGGTTTGCAATAGATTTGCAAACCATGATTTGGAGATAGCACGGCATACTATGTATAAAGAAAACTAAATGAAGCAAGGAACTTGTGCAAAAGGGAAAAGCATGCAAGCTTGTCTTATTTCAGATCCTCCAAAAGATGATTTGAAGGGTTGGGCTCATGGGGTCTCACTCTCCACCACAACAGTCTTTGGTTTGTGCTTGAACTAAGGGTGTTTAATCCAGAGGAGCATTTCTGTGCACTCTGCACACTCACTGGAATGTTTCCAGAAGAAACAATAGAGTTGCACCCCATATCAGATCCTGGATACAAATTGTGACCAGGGCAACCAAAACACCTTGAAGCCAAAGTGCACTCAAAAAATAACTGGTGGATACACATTTTGTACACAAACAGCTCTAGTACTATATTTGATTTGATGCATCTAAAGCTCATGTTCAGATGAATGCACTTAATCCTAAATATAAATCTTCCTGAATGAATCACTTAGGAAAAACTAGCTACCACTTATCAATTGCATATGAAAAGTTGTATGTGTGGGATTGGTATTTCCACCCCACCCCAATGTATTTATTTGACAATGGATGGGGCATTTATAAATGTATCATTTCAAAGTGAGAAACATCTGAAATTAGAGTTGGTTGGGGTTTTTTGCAGCATTATTATTATGTGTGTGTTGGTTTTTTTTTAATGGATTGATCTTTCTCTAGGGGGCATTTAGTGGTTGGAAAGTTATTTTGCATGTTGACCCAGCGAAGGAAGCAGGCTTCAAACGTCTTCTGGAGTCAGGAGGAGCAAAGGTGTGTGTGTGTGCTTAAGTACTATATTATCAGTTTTGTTGGCAGTCACAGGTGGAGGCTGGATTGCATCTGTTTGCCCAGGAATGGTTGCCTTGCAACTCCAACTTAGGCTGGTGCTGGATTCTTACAAAGGAAGGAGCTATTAACCAGAAGCTTTTTTACCCCTAGTTGCAACCAGATGTATTAAATCTATTCAAAAAGACACCCCCCACACATAGACATTGCTTTCAGTGATAAGATTTTGTAGTACCTCTGTGGGTCTCCTCCTGCCTAGGTGGTCCCTAGGATGAACCTTGTTACTAAGCCTTTGAAAGGAACTCGCCACCCCCCAAATGCACTCTCCTGTTCTGCAGTGTGTGTTGGCTCATTCTCCTGAAGCAAAAACGTTGCTGCTGCTGAAGCTTGAAACAGTACCTCAAAGCACTGAGAATTATTATAGCAATTGGCACCTGCTGGTTGCCACTTTTGTTTTTACTCCATAGCAAGACAGGAAATAACCCATCACCCTCTGCCTTAGTATTGTAGACTAAAAGAAAAAAAGGTAACCTCAACCACCATTGTGTTAATCTATTAAGAGGCAAGAAGTGACTGGTTACTTTCTGCCTTACTATAGACTTTTTTTTTTTAGAAGTGACCAGCAGGGGCCAGCTGCCATGATCATTCTCAGCGCTTCTAGGCACCGTGTCTCCCCCACCCCCCATTTATGTTGCCAGTGGCAACTATGTGAGTGATTAGGGCTAGGCTTCCCAAGAGAGTTGTTCTATCACCACCACACTGAGGCTGTGGGCACCGAGGTGGTCTTTTGAAGGCCCTGGGCTGCTGCCCAATGGCATGCACTGTAGGTAAACCAGAATCTTTTTGTGTATTTAAATTTACAGGTGTTGCCTGGTCATTCTTTTCCTCTCCTCAGAGATGTCACTCACCTTTTTGCTGATTTTAATAAGCTGAAACCAGAGGATGTAAGAGTTAGTACTGGAAAGGCTGCAGCTCAAGGTGTGAACTGCCTGAAGCCAGAATACATTGCTGATTACCTGATTCAGGTTTGCATACTAGTAGCACAATATGACTTCTGTTACACTTTTAAGAAAACACTACACATCTGGAATACAATGGCTGTGATTCAGGAGCTGTTGCTCAGAATTCTGGGTGTGTAAGGGCTTTCCCATTGTATTATAATTGGAAACCTTTGGGTATGGTTTGTTTGCACAGAGCTTTGAATATTGCTTTGGGGGTAGATGTTATTATGATGAAGTCCCTCTATCCATTTCAAAGAACAAGTGGGTACTGTCTGGATGGATACAACAGTGCTCAGTGATAACTTGCGTTTCCCATTACTTTTTCCTGCTCTTAATCACCTAATAGCTCTGGCAATGGCTAATATTGCAGACAAGGCACTATGTAGCAAAAAGAGTGGAGAAGAGCAGGGATTCTTGGGTTCCTAGGTGTTGGACTAAAACTCTCTTTAGTCATTGTGGCTGGGGATACGAGTTGTAGTACATCATCATCTGAGGATCCCTGAGGTAGAGAACATGGAAAGGGAACATTGATAAAGAGTTTGTGAGTGTTGGAAGAAATGGTTTTAAAAGCCAAAAGCATGGGACTCTATTGTAGTGGCTGGTCAATAGAAGTGCAGTAATTTGGCATTGATTACTCCTTCAAAAGCATCTTTAAAAACCAACATGTTTTTTTTTTTTGTTAAGGATCCACCACCTCCTGTGGATGGCTATCGTTTGCCAGAAGCTGCTGCTTGTCTTCCTCATAGCAAAGAACATGGAACTAGGTTGTCTCAAAAGCGAAAAGCACCTGATGAAACAAGCATAGTTAAGCGATCCAGACTGTATTAAGATTTTAAACAAAACATTTTCTATTTCTATTTATTTTTCTTTCAATAATACATGTCTTTATAATACTTCGTTTAAGATGTTCTCCTTTGCTCTGAGTTGTCTCACAGCATCCCCTTTCCCTGTAAATTCGGCATCAGGTATGATGGAGAGAACTCTTTGGAAAACATCAGGGTTACATGTTTTCCTAGGAATGACTTCTGAACAGAATCCCACCAATCAGCTACTTTGCAAAAGGTGGGAGTATCCAGTGCTACCTCTGGAACGGCTCACTGGAAATTTTAGTTTTTAAATATATTTTGTATTGATGGTTGAGAGAGAGAGTACTACTTTCTCCCCATTGAGAAGTTAGTAGCTGGTATGGTAAATGAACTTTCCAAAGGGACAAAGTAATGGATAGCTCATTATTTTAAAAATGCTAAGAACAATGTATTCATACAAAAGGGATATTAAAACAGTGTGAATGTAAGTTTATTTCATTCTGGGGGTTTACAAAAAATGACAGTTGATCTTAAGTAATTGCCATGCAAAACCCAAAAATCTTAATACATTAGATCTGCACAGTTAATCACATAAAACCAGGAAGGATGCATAAAGATTGAAAACTCAACCATGCCTTCTTACAAAGTCCATTGTTACATGATCCATACATTTAAATAATGTGTTTTGTAGAGGAGCGTGTTATAGTAGTAGCTAAACACTGTAATGAAAACTAAGTAGGTGGTTTTTCTTATTGTGACAAGATCAGCCAGCAGATGTCAGCCGATTAATTTGTCTTGCATTTCTATAGCACCTTCCATCAGGGAAACTCAAAAGCATTTTACAATAAAGTCAGCCTCACAACACCCCTGTGAGGTAGGGAAGTATTTTCTTTACAACCTACAGAACTGAGGCACAGCAATGCTTCCACTCATTCCTATGCCATACTTGTGACAGACTACACTTCCTTCCTTCCAATGGTTTTGGATCAGATTTCTTCAGCCATGTTCCTGGAACTTAGCCTTTGCTTGAATACTTTAATAGGCCAAGTGAGTAATCTATACCAGCAATAACTTTATTTTTTTTAATGGAAGTGAGAAATAGTTCTTAAGTTTTCTTTATATATTTGATGAATTCATTTTGCACTTAATATTTCCATTCACTCAGCCATCACAGATGAAAGCTATGTAGGTTCAGAAGAGAATTCCTAGTCCTACAGTATTTATTCCTATCAAGACACTTTCTTCTCTTCTAAAATAGAACTATTCTACACTTTAGGCAGGGTGAGGTAGCAGTCTAAGCTTAGAATTCTGGACTGCCATTCATTGCAAATGGAATATTTTTGAATATCCCCCCCTCCCCCAAAGTACACATCAGCAACACAAGTGTAGCCTTCTATTCCTGATATACTAGTTTTATTTTTAAATGTGAAGTGTTTGTGGGGGCACATTCAACCCCTCCACCTGCAATGATACAATCCAGTTCTACCTCATCCTGGATAATGTATAATAGCTCTTGATCTAGCTGTCTCTGAGAGATAGATGAGAAGTTTTTTCTTTCATCCCTCAACATTGAGCTATTCAAGTACTTTTCTGCACTGTCCTTCAACAGATGTATTTTACCCATAAGAGTAAAATGCACTCCTTTGGGATGGCAAAACCTCCAAGAGGGGCATGATATGAGGAAAGTTTCTATTTGTAAGAATTTGAGTATACTGCTTTCCATGACACCTTGAACCCCCCACCAGACATTTTATACTACTCATTGTTGAATCTTCAGTTAACACTATCTTTGACTACTAAATTTATGTGCAGTGAATAAGCAGGTACTTTTCCTGTAGGATTTTTGCCAATTTTTAAATTTCAACGGGCAATTTTAAAAGCAGATCAGTTGTTTCTGCATTAACTCAGCTTACGCACAGTTTGTCCAGAATAATGCAGACACTACCACCATGCAGAGGCAGCTTAACACTACGTCAGCTATACAGTATCAGGGATCATAACATCATTCCAAAGCCTCAGCATTTTCACACACAGGTCCTACTGAGGTTTAAGCATACAGAAGACATGGTCTATGTAAACATGGCTTTAACTGTACAGCCCATCTGATGTTCACAGGAACCTATGCATGTAGAGCCCAATCTCACCTGCAAGTGTTTGAGGGCAGGATAGGAACTCGGCTGGGCACTACATATTCAAGCCTCATTCAGAGGCAACTAGACACTCTGAGCAGGTGTGGCACAATCATGATCCCCTGCTGGGTGTAGGCTCTGCAGTTAGAGCAACATCTGCATACAGCTTGTTTCAACCCTAACAAATGTAGGATTTGTACAGGGATCTCTGTAAATGATGTAAAGGCTTTTCGGGCACACCTAATAGTTCTGTAGAATGAACACCCCTTTATAGATTGTATTCACTATCAGCTGGAAAACAGAGTTGTGTTAAGTGCTCCAACCATGTTTGGAAGTAGGAAGTCTGTTCCACAAACAAGCTCTGTTGACAACATTCCAGATTTAAACCCTTACATGCATGTGGAGTTAGCTTTCAGGAGCTTAATAAAACATAAATTATGCCCATCTTGAACAGAATAATGCCATGTACATTGTTAAAAAGTGTCCATAATTCAATAGAACAGCCAAATATGTTACCCATTATAAACTGGTACATATTTTCCCAAGAGTATTTGTTTTTACATCAATTCATAGAACGGGCAGGTAACCTAAACACAAACCTAGAGTGGAGTCTAATAGGCCAACTTTGATTTCAGAGACAGATTTTTCTTACCAGTACTTTCTGAACTTCAGATATGCCTCAGTATATAGTAGAGCAGATTTAGATGCTTTCCATTTTCCTTACTACCTGAAAATATACTAGTAATGAAGTGGCAAACTCACTCAAGCTGCCTTCTCCCTTTTTTCTTTCAGACCTAAAATCAGTACATCAATTCCATAAACAGGATGAATATTATTACACAGGGAAAGGAGTTAGGCATCTTTCAGGATCCAGAGCTTTTGCACAGTGTTAAGACATTCACTGACCCCTTTATACACCTGTAAGCCCACCAAATGAGTGGTGGGCTTACAGGTGTATGAGTAAGCCCACCTAACCCTAAACACAATTGCCCTCTGGGACAGAACGTTTACAGAATAAGTCATGCTTTTAGAACTGTATCTTGCTTTTTCAAGCACTGTTCAGTAAATTAAGTAGACAATTCAATGGCTTGAGCATGTGTGGATACAGTTCCCATTATCTAAGAGGCCAGAATCTAGGGCTTTAAGGGTAGGACTTCAAGTTGGAATAAGGTACAAATAATAGTGACTGCAATCTCAGCAGTACTGCTTCCTCACTAAAAGCAGGAAATCTGTCCCCTTGACACGAGTCTGATCTTTGTCTATAACACCCAGCATATTATCTCCACTAGCAATGGCTAAGCTCACCCATCATTAGCAACAGTGAACAGCTGATCATACACAGCCCAATTCTATGTGCATCTACCTAGAAGTTGTCCCACTGTATGTAATAAGGTTTACACCCAAAGAAATGTGCAAAGGATGTCAGCCTTAAGTTTCAACTTCATGGTCATATATCCGCTGTGTCATGCTTAGTTTAGAATGATGCATGCCATCATAAGACTTTCATGTAAAGACTCATTAGACTCCACAAGCCATGTATAGTTCCATTATATTTATTAATGTTCACAATGTTTTCTTGCTCTGCCAACCATGCCCAAGAATTCAAATGAAGATACAAAGGACAGCTTCATCTACTCTATCATACAGAATATTAAAACTTGATTCATGTGTAACAACCTTAATAAAATGCCAAAGTTGGTATTTAAAATTAAGTTCCCACTGTCATTAAGCGACATGCAAATCCACATAATCTTAGTTCTTTAGTTTTAATACCCTGCAAAAGTTTTGCTGGCAAAGAGACATTTTCCAGGAAAGATACACAACTCAGTGGTGTTAGCTGTAGGTTTACTTTCGGTGATCTGGGCACCCAGAGGCCTGGCTTTAAATCAATATAAAAGGCAACTATATAGTAGATGTTTCAGTCATGTCAAGCAACTCTTTATAGGAATAAAGCCAATGCCATTCTAAGCACTAAGGCAGAGGGAAGAGTTCTCATTAATCAATGATTTCATGCTGTAGCCAATGGTCTACTGTAAAGTCATTACTGCAAAGTCATCTTGTTTTTATAAAGCAAGGTAACTAGACTTCTTTCCTATGAATTTGTTTTACCTACTCATCTCATAAAGTACTGTGCTCCAGTGATGTTTGAATGCCTACTTGAGAGTCCAGAAAGTGGCTGGATTCTTGGAAGATTTATCAGCACTGGACACACCAAAGATTTAGATCAGAGGACAAAGATAGGATTACTTTCTGTACCCCGGGAAGTTCTTTGGGAGTTGGTTAGAAATATTTTTACTGTCAATGGCATATAGAATATAGCATTAACCTTAGCTCATACAAGTACTATTATACTAGCTTCTCTCCAAATAAATGGTCATACAGTTGGTCAGAAGAATGACCTATAGCTGAAGCTGTCACTAAATCTTTGGGCAGCAGAGGAAAAAAAATGCCGTAAGCGCAACACTTTATTCCCAGAATTTTTCCAAATTTCAACCAAAAAGAAGCCACAAAGGACATATTTCACTAGACATAGTTAATTTCATCCTGAAAATACAATGTGTGCGATCAATAGTTGAAACCTGCCATAATACAGTGTTAAGGCTAAGTATACGGCATATGTTTGTTTTGTTTTTTCAAAAAAACTCCAGATAATTAAGGAGTACAGACATTTATTGGCCACTGAATGCAAACCTACAGAAATCCTAGTCTCTTGAATCCCAGTAAAGAAAAGGTATGGATAGTCTGCATAATCTATGCTGCTATGTGACTATACTGCAATTTCTCAAGCCAGGAGGCTTAGAAAGGCATTTTTAAAATAAAGTGTTTAAACAGATGAAACCAGTTAATATATGCAGACTAGGGTCTCTAAGTTTTGTATCGGGATCTGTATTTTCTGGTAACCTAAATCAAAACAAGGTAAACAAACTACAGCTCAACACTACACTGCATATTTTGAAAGTGGTATACACTAGAGGTTTCTAGTAAGTTATGGCTACATATGAAAGGATGTAATAAATGGGGGCACAGGACAAGTTGCTCATTTAAGGTCACTTAAATTTGTTATTTATACTAAATCAGAACCCAAATGGCTGACTTCTGCAGGAGGAATTTCTGAGAGGAATCCAGTAGAGCTGGTTTCGAGTTTCAGATGGCCACTAAAGAGTTGTAACCTTTTCCAGAAGTTGTGATCCACATGGTGTCCACAATGAGTGCAGCAAGTCTGAGGTAGTCAACCCTTACGAAGGCTCAGTATCTGAACATAAAAAGATTTGAAATAACCACTGGCTGCAGATAGTTTTGCAGAGTAATCAACACACTGGAGACTCTTGTTCAACCACTTACATTAATTTCCCCCATATCCAAGGAAGAAGTCAGGTGTACCATATTAAGCATACTTCCATAGTGCAGAAGAGCCAATCACTTACGTCAAAGTAGTCTGCACTTGTTGTAGTAGATCCAGCAGAAATAAGACGGCATGTTCATAATAGCTGTAGTTTAGTTACCTTAGACTGGAAAGGTACCAAATAACCATTCCTTAATTGTAATGTGTGTGCAGCTTTACTGATCCCCAAGCACAGCATATTGGTTGTCTAGCTGAAGTTTAGTTGCCTGGGTTTTTGAAACCTCATCCCTACCTCTAGTTTTGTGTTTTACTACTTCAAAGCTCTTCTCCATTTCTTTATCCCTATGGGAAAATAAATGTAATCAGTAAGTGTCTTAAATGCACTTGCCCCGTAGAAGTATTAATTCAATGACACTAGTTTTGATTGCAAAGTTCCATGAGTAGGGCCTCTGACAGAGTGAAGCTACAGGCCAAGGAGCTACTGCAGGTATGGCTAAGGACTTGTGCATGGCTCAGTAGGAGTACAATATTTCTTTGAACGGACCTTAATGCTGTGACACAAACTGCTTTCGAAACACCAATGTAGAGCTCGAATTTGCTGTTTGAAAACACAAATTCAAAGCTCTCTTGGAGAGCTAGTGGTACACTTCTTTGGATTCTGACCATAAGCAACCATGCGAATTCACACTCCCACAGAAGTGTGACCACCACAATACATGAACAGTAATTAATATGGCAAGTGCAACATCCAGTAGCTATTCCAAAGAACTATACCATTAGTTCTGCATGCCCCAGGAAGAGTTGAACTTTTGTTGCTGGAACAGGTGGTCTTTATGTTACATGTCAAGCCTTGCTTGAAACAGAGACATTTCATAAGCTGTTTGAAATAGCATGAAGGGATCTACCATTCAAAGTTTTGTTTTTTGTTTTTTAAATGCTACCAGGCACAATCATGGGCTTGGACACACCTAAAGTACTTCTCTGAATCCCAATCATATTACACACTCCCAGGTCTAGTGAGAAGAGTCCTGGAAAAGCCATCTTTGTCAGCATATTTTATCTACATGCAGACAAAATTGGAACAAGGTTTAAGCTGTAGTTTAAGAAAGGGAGCCACCTGAGGGAGACCTACTTATTTCTTCCATTAAAGATACGGAAAACACTGAAGTCCTGCAAATGGTCGACTGAAATTAAGATCCATGCAGGAATGTGATTTGACATTTGGAGTGGACACAAATCCAGTCTAGTAACATTGCACCAGCCCACCCCTTTGAACCACTTCCTGTTTAAGTTAAATTACTGTTTAAGAAAGCCTGCTGTCAAGACCTGTGGATGTCTTGCTACATGCTACTTATAAGGGCATATTTGTGCTTTATAGTTTACTTGCTTCTTCTGGTGCTGATCACACCATATACTTATTTATGACCTCTGTGGATAGGGTTATGAACTCTGAGCAAATTGTTGAGGGAAAAGCAACTTTAAGGTAACTGTGCAGATTGCTATTACCATACTTACTTTCTGGTATCTACATGCTTGGCAGTGGACTGCAACGATGGAAATTGTGCATCACTATAGATCTCTGGGGGTCCTTGTGGTGCTTTCCGTGTCCTGGTTTCTCTTGCACCAGGAGGCCTATATACTCCGCTGGACTGCACTGGTTCTGGGCTTTCTGTAAGTGAGTCAGAAATAGTTTACAAACACCCAACTACAATTAGATGAGTGTGCATTATCTCATTTTGAACAATGTTTGTAAATATCAAGTTTCAAAGTACTGTATGTACTTGCTGTGATATTCTAGTTTACTGAAGATATTTAGTTTACATTTAACACACTAGTCACCTAATATAGAGGGATTCTTTATTCTAACAGCAACCTATTGTGCTAAAACTATTTTAACACAAAAGTAGTTACCAGAGTGTCACTTTAATAGAAGTTACTTTATATTCCATGTTATTTAGAATTAATCACATAAAGGAGTAATTTATCTTAACTTAAGTTGCTGCTTATGAAATGTATTCCTCCCATAAATACTGCAAGTCATACAGCAACTAAAATAGCAAGAAACATCTTCTACAGCCTTTCTGGGAGAAGGCAAAAGCAGTCATGTCTGTTGTTACGGCAAATACAAGCATGCATTCTACCAAGAACACTAAGATGACAAATATTTATATGCCACTCTTCAACAAGAGTTCCCAGAGTGGTTTACATAGATAATTAAATAAATAAAACAGCTCTCTGTCCCCAAAGGGCTCACAATCTTAAAAAAAACCCTATAAGATAGACATCAACATCAGCCACTGGAGGAATGCTGTACTGGGGATGGATAGGGCCAGTTGCTCTCCTCCTGCTAAACAGAACTGCCATTTTTAAAAGGTGCCTCTATGCTCAGTTAGCAGGGTATAAAATAAGCAAAAATCTCGCGTGTTCTATCTTCTTGATATCATAAACATTTTTTATTCTAAATCTTCAAGTGGTATGCAAAGACATTAATGTATTAAATCTTAATTTTTCTAGCCACTGATGGAACTAGCAGTTCTAGTACTTGGAAATCTGAAGTTTCCTTCCAGTTCTGGGTGTTTGAGAACGCACAAAAATACTAGCCATGTTCTACAAAGACAGCTGGTTGTAACACAGGCTAGTTAGCAGTAGCTACCAATGTACAAGCAATATAGATCCACTACATTCCCTCTACTTTGTTCTTCCTATGTGTTTCACTTTCTCTATATAAGGTACATCTTGCTCATTTATATGGATCATGTTATGCAACACTGAGATGGGTGAAACCCACAGTTTATGAATAGCAACAGGAAGCTCCTACTGTTTTAAAAAGGACCATAAACCAAAGCTTACCAATAGTTTCAGCAACAGGTGTTTGTGTAGGAGCAGATCTATTCCAAGGACCAGATGACTTATCCATACCTCCTCCTAGTTCTTCACTGCTATCTCTTGGTTCTTCTCTCTTTTCACCTTCATCATCATCTTTTTCACTGTCAGAAAAAGGCATTATGCTTGTTCACCACTTGCACTGAGAGAGCACATGACACACCATGTACACTATGATATTAAGCACACAGTGTCAATGTTAATGAAACTATGTAAGTATCTATCTATTTTGGTATGGTCCCCCAATGGGCACAATGTTACCACACAGAGGACTGAGAAGCTAACAAAGGAAAAATGAGCTACCAACCATGGCATAGAAACTTCATAAAGCTACAGCTCTGCATTTGAAGAACAGCATGCAAGGATTTAGGAAGCCATTAGTTATAGTGCTCAAGGGAGACTAAAAGTCAATGTGTTTGCTACTCACACATGTTTAAGGAATATACAAATAAGGTAATGAGAAAGTGTAGTAAGAAACAAGGTACACGCCCTTCTGTATGGAACACTCTCTCAGTTGTTTAGGTTTTGGAAGTCACTGAGTAGTAAGGACAGAACTTCCAGAAGCGTGTTTTAAAAATTCAAAACTTTCTTCCCCAGTCATACCATGAATGAATGAAACTTTATTTCGATTACTGATCAGAAGCATATCAAGGCAAGTGTTAATCAATACTTACATACCAATCAAACACTGAAAACAAAATAACATTTGCAGATTAAAACCCACCCCCATTTCATTCTAGATCTATTCTGGTAAAAACACACATCCTGTCAGACTTTACTTGCTATTAGGTGAGTAGGGTTGTAGGAACTGGTTCAAAGTCAAACTGGTCCGATTCGACAGCTCAATGTCGAGCCGAAACACTATCACCCCCAGTTCGACATCAGACCAACCCCCCACCACATCCTGTTCAGGGAGGTTCATGAATTTATTTTTAACAATTTTTGTTTCTACTTACCCCCTCCAGGGGGCTTCTCCGAGGACGTGTGTGTGTGTCTGTCCATGGAGGTTCCCCCTCCCCCCCATTGGAGGGGAGGTTTAAGGGGGGCAAACCCAACTGGCCCAGTCTGGACCGGGCCAGCCATTTTTGTGCAAACCCTTATTAGAGTTTAAATGTGCTGTCCCGATACCCAATGCTTGCAGGACTACACCAAAATATTTAAATTTATGATTACTACTACTAGGGATGTGCCAAAATGTGATTTGGAAGCTGAATCATGGCACAATCTGTTTTAAACAGAGGGCTTTCCCAGCCCCTTTAAAGTGGAGGAGAGCAGGTCCATTCCTGCTTCTCCTCTGCTCACCACCACTGCCATACTGGCAGTGCTCTCCCAGTTGCCCCCACACAGAATTGCCTCGCGAATGGCCTCTGTGCACACATGGAGACTATTTGCATAGCTAGCAACCATACTGACTACACAAATGGGCTCAGCACATGTACAGAGGCCATTTGCCTGCCAGAGACACACGGGCAGCTGTGGGAGAGTGCCGCTGCCACATATGGATAGCTGGGGGGAAGCGCCACCAGTATGGCAATGGCAGCAAGCAGAGGAGCAGGGATGGACTTGCTCTCTTCCGTGTTAAAGGGGCTGGGAAAGCCCTCTATTTTAAGTGGATTGTGCCGCGATTTAGCTTTTGAATCACTTTTCAAGCACATCCCTAACCATTACGTCAGCCATACCAAGAATCTGAGAAATGTAAGACATTTTAACAAAGTTGTTAAGATGTGCACACAGGCCACAACTGCTTTGAAGCAATATCACATGCAAGTCAAATTTAAGCAATACTTGATCAGTGGTGTTACTTCTGCTATTAAGCCACTCCAAGGCAGACTGAAATAGTTATGAGCTTGCAAAGAGAATCAGTACCAGCCATGTGTACTCACAGACTGTTGATTGGTATACTGCATCTTTCTCACAGATTTTAGTTAATATGTTAATACCTTATTTGCATGGAGTGAACTCTGAGACCACTGTAGTCAATTTCTTCCTGTTCAAATTCCTTCCAATCATCTTCTTCCTGAAAGATACAATTATTATATAGGCCCATTTTCAGTACTTCACAGAAGGCAGGTAATCAGCATACGAAGTTACAAAAATGTGCCATATTGTTAAGAATATTTATACCCTGCTTTTCAGCAAAAGTTCTCAAAGCAGTTTACACAGAAAAAGTCATAAATAAATGAGATGGTATCAAAAGGGCCTACAATCTAAAAAACAACATGAGGTAGACACAACAGCCACTACAAAGATGATGTGTTGTGGTTGAAGAGGGACAGTTACTGTCCCCTCATCACCACATAAGAGAGGAGAGCTGGTCTTGTGGTAAGGTAAAGTGTGCTGTCAAGTCGATTTCCACTTCTGGTGTCCACAGAGTCCTGTGGTTTTCTTTAGTAGAATACAGGAGGGGTTTACCACTGCCTCCTCCTGCGCAGTACGAGATGCCTTTCAGCATCTTCCTATATCGCTGCTGCCCGATATAGGTGTTTCCCATAGTCCGGGAAACATACCAGCGGGGATTCAAACCGGCAACCTTCTGCTTGTTAGTCAAGCATTTCCCCGCTGCACCACTTAAGGTGGTTGGTCTTGTGGTAGCAAACATGTATTGCCCCCTTTGCTAGGTTGGGTCCTAGAATACACCAGGGCAGGAAGCAACACCCTGTCATTAAGTCCTTTTCCTGGTGCATTACCTGGGAAAAAATGGCTGTGCCCTAGTTAGTAATGCACCAGAAAGAGGACACAATGTCATGATGTTGCTTCCTGTCCTGGTGCATTCTAGGGAGGGACAGTGGAGAGAAAGGCAGCAATTAGAAACACTGTGCTGTGGCACTGATAAGGACTATATTGAATTGGACCCGATTATTGTTCTGATTCAATGCACAACCCTACTGGCACAATTCAGATGCTCAAGTGTAAGAAAAACTGGAAGAAAAAGTAGATCATTCAAAATAGGACACACGGGGTATTAGATCTCAGTTGGCACTTGGAGGCCAGGCTTAAGCCAGCAGTATGTGGAGGTTGAATTGTGGGGGAATTTAAACCCATGCACCTTGATGTTTTAATGTTACCCAGCCAAGCTACTGGATAGAATAGCTTTAAATGAAATTAAAAATACTTAAATATTCTAGCACAGTGTTTTACAATTCAACATGTAACACACACACTTTTCAAAATATTAGAGGTACTTTACAGAAGGTAGAGAAGTAGAATTTGTATGTATTCAATATGTTTTTGTCCTGCTTTTTCTCATGTCATGCAGCCCCTGAAGTCATGATAGCTTAGAGCCAAATATTCTGAGGTTCTGTTTGATTATTTCCTCCACCTGATCTTCCAGGTTCCCCTTTGACCTGTTTTTAGACAGCTAAAGATGGGAGGGAAAATTTGCACACCTTCCTAGGCAAGTATAGATGCTTTTCATTTACATAATGTTCTGAGTCAATGCCATCCCTTAAACGGATCTCCTTTCTATAAGCAAGGAATTCATTTAAATTGGCAAGCTATTTTTTATGGCCAAGACAGTTCTGACTATATCCATATTTTAAGGCACAATTAATGCACCAAAGTAGGTAACGTTGGGATAAGAAGTATTCATTAGTGGCAAGTTTACTCTCCAACAGTTCAAGATGGCCTATTTTCAGTTGAAAGGCAACACTGATGAAAACAGGATAGCAATCCAGACTGGTAACTCAAAATTCAACAAATGAATGAGAAGCATAAGAATCCACCTTTCATTGTATTCTCTAACTCAAGGTAATCCATCTCATGCATTTCACACAGCTTCCAATGATGGTTAGCATAAGGGCTGTGACCTATAGTGATGACTTAAGGGTGCCTAAGTGCAATTTTAGTATAGTTCCATTCACCTCAAAGGCTTGCAACATGTTTGGAAAGATAGGAATACTTTTACCACACAGTCACATTATTGTAGAGCTACAAGGATGGACATCAAGTTTCTGAACAGAGATAGCAAAAAGTTCTAATTAAGTTTCTTACTCCTTTGTTCAGCTGGGGTGTACATAGTACAACTTAAGTGGTAATTTTGTTTTGCCTCAATGCTGATGTGCACAAACAAGTGATTGCAAAGAAATTGTTTTAATCCATTCACTATGGCACCTGACAGCCAGAGCCACAAGTGGGCCAAACTGGGCATGGGTCTACCCAGAATCCATCTGATCTTTTTGTGGTGGAGCTGTCACATGAGTCACATGTACAGAGATAAGAAAATCATCATAGGGAGTATGTTTTCTTATTTCTACAAGTGACTTGTGCAGTAGCTCCTTCTAGTCCATCAGTCAATTTCCCCCCATATTCCTACAGTAACCAGGGACTTTCGAGAGAAAACTGCCTGTGGAAGGGGAAAGACTTCAAATTGCCAAAGGCCTTCTGCTCTGAAGATCTGCAGGGGGAAATGAATAAAACTAAAGCTCTGCCACGTAGTGAGATATTGGGCACAGGGGTGGGGTTTCACACCAGGGTTCCAAGCCTGGCCTTGCTTCATGGTCCAGATCAACCTGGCGTTGGCCCTGACACTTGCTCTTCGTGACCATTTCCCATATACATGTGACAACTGTCTATTCTACCACAAATGTATTCTGTACAGATATTGGAACCAGAGAAAGATGACTCAAAGTCACTACACAAGAATGAATGACAACCTGGAACAGCAGCCATTAGGAGCAATTTAAAGCATCATTCATGCCTTTTTACATGCACTGGCCCCTTAAAACTAGGGAGCAAGTCATCTGGTTTAGAGTTAAGGATAGGAAAATGTGCCAAATCTAGGAAAATGTTCTGCCCATGGTTTTTGGAAACTATGAAGTCGCTAAGTTTCAGATCTTAAGTAGTATAATAGATGTACTAAGTGTAATATTTTCATTATATCAAACGTGCAAGTGTGAAGAGCTCACGTCACAGTGAGAGATATTTAATCCATATTATACAGAGAATGCACCAGGAAACATTATTGGAAAGCATAACGCATAGTAGGGCAGGCTCCACGGCCATGTTGCTTGCTCACTCAGTGGCACGATTTTAAGCAAGCAGAAAACACTCTGTTGTTCCACTTACGCAGTAGTAACCAGCGGCTAGAATACAGGGGAAGACGGCTCGGGTTATTACACAGTGCTAGCTACGGACCTCAGATGTCGGTAACTAAGCAACTCAAATGACCAAGTTCTAAAGGAAATAGGTAGTTTAGCTAGATAAACTCCTGGGTCAATATCAAACGGTAGTTACAGCATACGAAGAGGCGCGAGACAAGCGAGTCTCATACGTAGGAACTAGTAGAACAAACGTGAGAGCGAGCTCGCCTCCTCCCCCGCTTTTGTGCCAAGAGCCTCGCTGCACGCCTGCCTCTACCAAGTGCAAAGGGCCTCCCGGAGTTTCAACCAACGGCCAAAGGCAGTAAGTGGGGGCCATTTCCACATGTTCCAAAGCAAGGCCAGCAGGGCCTGGCTGACCCCGCAGCGGCGCCCTCTGTCGACAGGAAGCTACCAACGCCCACAGGAAGTGGTGAGGGAAGAGGGTTCTTCTTCTTCCTCCCCAATCCAACACCCCCCCCTCAAATTCCTGGCCATACTCGAACCCACGACCCACCCAGTTCCACCCCAGCCCTCGCGATACCTTGTTCGCCGCCTTGCTAGAGGAAGCATTGGTATTAGAAGCCGCGCCCGAGCCCCCTTCGGCCTGCCGGCTTCCCCCAGTCCCGCTGGCGCTGGTCGTGTTGGAAGAGGTGGCCGAGGAAGCCGCCGTACTGCCCCCTCCCCGGCTAGCTTTCTCTTTTCGTTTCTTTTTGTCCCGCTTGGCGAAAAAGTCGTCCAAGCTCCTCTCCTCAGTTTCGGCCATGGCGGCGGCACAAGCAGCAGCTCCTCCTCGCACTCCGGTTCAAACCGGTTGTGACTGACGGGTTGATTGGACGCGTCTCCCTCGCGCCCGCTCGCCTGGACGGCGGTTGGGTGCCTCCAACGCCTCGGTAGTTTGAGGGGGGCAGGTGGGCAGGAAGTCTGGGAAGGCGGGCGGCGACCCCCCTCACAGGTGAGATTCCAGCAGCCTCACGTGTGCCTTGGCGAAGCCCGGTCCCCAGCCGCTCCCCTGTTTCTCTTCATGGGCAGGAGGTGGTACGCTCCGAAGCCGCCGTCCGCGCGCTCTTTCTTTTTGGTCCTCTCTCCTCACGCGGCGGAGCCTGTTCAAAGGAAGGCAGCGGCGGCTTCCGCTCTCCACGTTGGTGGCCACCACTTGACACAGCCAAAGGAAAGGCGGGGGTGGGGGAAGAAGGGAGGGACAGAGCGTGGAGGGCGGAGTCAAGGAGCAAGAGTCTCGCTAACGTGGTACTCTAAGCGGCACCTTATTGGGTATGATCGCGGCAAGGAGGGAGAGCGCGTGCGCTGCTCCAGCTCCCGACCAACCCGCCGAAAGGGAGACTTACCCTCGGAGCCAATAGAGGAGCGGCGTCAGATGACGACGGAGGAGTGCGTGCCGGTAGGGAAGGACGTAGAGATCTACGGCAGGGATTGGTCCAATATGTGTAAGGCGGGGAGAACTTTTGGAGATTAAGGTTCGTTGGAGTGAACTGGGTAGGGCTGGGCAGGGTGGAGGGATGAGTTGCGCATGCCTAAAGAATGAGGAGTTCCTGAAGAATTATGGCGTGGCGAGCTGGTAGCGGGTGGGCAAAAGGCTCAGCTCTCTTCGATATGAGCCAGACGTTCTTCCTTGTTGCTTTTCGGGTTTTCACAGCGCAGTACAAAACAAGTGATGCAGAGGGTCAGAAAACTCGACGAGAACTCCTTTGGTACTCGGTTCCAGAGTTCCCCTTGACACTCATCCGTTGTTCACGGTTGTCAGTCGTGAGTAGAATCTTCACTAGGAATCCGCTTCGGTTGATAATTACTCTCCCCCCCCCACACACACACCTCTGTGGTTGTGCGCCTTTAAGGGTCGTATGCTAGGCAGGAATTCAACAGACGCAGCTTTTCCATCACGACATCTCTCAGGAAAGGGTGCACCTGTTGAATTTTGCCTGTGCCATGCTGTTAGTTCTGTCATTCCTAATTCTCGTATCTCTGCATTTTGCAGCAAACCTCACAGAGAGTTTATGAGGAGGAGAAGCAGTAGGAAGCTATTCACCATTAGCTTGCATAGGGCAGTAATCGTGCATAGTGTTTCTGTTTAAACTTAAAATAATGAATTTTTTAAAAAAATATGTAGCTTTTTCTGGTGATTGGTGATCAGATTAAGACCTCTTTATATTTTAAATAAAACGGATCAACTAGTTAAAATAGAAAATGCTAAAATTAAAAACGCAGGTATAATTTGGGAGGAACAGAGGGGGTGAAGACTTAATAAGCACACTTTAAACCAATATAATTAAATGTAGACTTGCCAAATCAATTCTACTTTAGGTGCAAGTCCATTGGTTTAAGTGTTTCTGAGTAATAGTTTTTTTTAGGTGAAGGAAAAGGTCAGACACACTATGTAAGGAACTGTGCCCCCTTCAAGCTTGCTGCTTAAAACAGCAATTTTGACTAACTTAGAGTAAATCTACTGTGAGCAGATAGAGTGCCAAACACGAGTAAATTTACTTGTGTCACCATTGCCTGTTTCAGGGGGGCATGTTTGTCCCATGTGGGTCTATTGTCCTTTGTTTCATGATTCATTATGACAAATTCATGATTCATTATGACAAATTCTAATGAATCAAAAGGCAACAAGGGTCTGGTACATATGTAATACAGGACACTAGAGTGTAAATGGATGGGTCTCCCCTGCATGGTAGTACAACTGGCATCTGTATTGCATTCATTTTTCTTGGAAGCAAAGTAGTAGAGTGGTGCAGTGGGGAAATGCTTGACTAACAAGCAGAAGGTTGCTGGTTCTTATCGGGCAGCAGTGCTATAGGAAGATGCTTTTTGGGTATGATCGCGGCAAGGAGGGAGAGCGCGAAGGACACATGTTCATGAAGAAGTGTTCTTTATCCACACAGGCTGCCATTTGAAATCCTGAGCTTCATTTTCTGAAATCCTTTTTCCTACTAACTCTTGTCTTCCAGAAGCATCCTATCACAATTTCCTTTCTCTCCTCACTGACAACCCTCCACTCTAAGAAAAGCATCCCCCAAATCTGTCCTCCCTTCCCTCTCTTTTCAGTGTTTACCTTTCCACCACAGAGTAAAAAGTTTGGTTCCAGCTGTTTACTCTGTAAACAGCTGGAACAGGTTTGTTTGGCATTACAGACATCCCCTTTTCCTGGCACTTCAGAGATCCCCTTCTTTTGACAATTCTCTCAAATGGTTGGACCATTAGACAATGAGGGAGTGAAAGGGATTATTAAGGAGAATATAGAGGTTGCAGAGAAGCTCAGTGAGTTCTTTGTGTCCGTCTTCATGGCAGCGGATACTGAGCATATACCTGTTCCTGAACCAGGCTTTTCAGGGATGGAGGCTAAAGAACTGAGTCAGATAGAAGTGATGAGAGATGATGTTCTAAACTGTCTGAAAAACCTGAAAACTAACATATCGCCAGGGCCGGATGACATCCATCCAAGAGTCCTCAAAGAACTCATATGTGAGATTGCCGACCTCCTCGCTAGAATATATAACTTATCTCTGCAATCGGGCTCTGTACCAGAGGACTGGAAAGTAGCCAATGTAACACCGATTTTTAAAAAGGGATCCAGGGGCGATCCAAGAAATTACAGGCTGGTTAGTTTAATGTCCGTTCTAGGCAAATTGATGGAAAGCATCCTCAAGAACAAAATTGTAAAGCACATGGAAGAACAGGCCCTGCTGGGAGTGAACCAGCATGGCTTCTGCAAAGGTAAATCTTGCCTCACCAACCTTTTGGAGTTCTTTGAGAGTGTCAACAAGTGTGTGGATCAAGGTGATCCAGTTGACATAGTATACCTGGACTTCCAAAAAGCTTTTGACACAGTTCCTCATCAAAGACTCCTGAGGAAACCTAGCGGTCATGGGATAAGGGGGCAACTACATGTGTGGATTGCTAACTGGTTGAAAGACAGGAAACAGAGGGCAGGTATAAATGGAGAGTTTTCACAATGGAGGGAAGTAAGAAGTGGGGTCTCCCAGGGATCTGTACTGGGACTGGTGCTTTTTAATTTATTCATAAATGATCTAGAAATAGGAGTAAGCAGCGAGGTGGCCAAATTTGTAGATGATACCAAACTCTTTCAGGTAGTGAAATCCAAAATGGATTGTGAGGAGCTCCAAAAGGATCTCTCCAAACTGGGTGAGTGGGCGACAAAGTGGCAGATGCGGTTCAATATCGGCAAGTGTAAAATGATGCACATTGGGATGAAGAACCCCAACTTCAAGTATTTGCTGATGGGATCTGAGCTGTCGGTGACTCACCAGGAGAGGAATCTTGGGGTCGTGGTGGACAGCTCGTTGAAAGTGTCAACTCAATGTGCGACAGCTGTGAAAAAGGCCAATTCCATGCTAGGGATCATTAGGAAGGGGACTGAAAATAAAACGGCTAATATAATGCCCTTATACAAAACGATGGTGCAGCCACACCTGGAGTACTACGTACAATTCTGGTCACCACATCTAAAAAAAAGACATTGTAGAACTGGAAAAGGTGCAGAAGAGGGCAACCAAGATGATCAGAGGCCTAGAGCACCTTCCTTATGAGGCAAGGCTACAACACCTGGGGCTTTTTGTTTAGAAAAAAGACGACTGTGGGGAGACATGATAGAGGTCTATAAAATCAAGCATGGTGTGGAGAAAGTGGATAGAGAGAAATTCTTCTCCCTCTCACATAACACTAGAACCAGGGGTCATCCCATGAAATTGATTGCCAGGAAATCTAGGACCAACAAATGGAAGTACTTTTTCACACAATGCATAATCCACTTGTGGAATTCTCTGCCACAAGATGTGGTGACAGCCAACAACCTGGATGGCTTTAAGAGAGGTTTGGATAACTTCACTAGTCGGAGGGCTACAGGCCACCTCCAGCCTCAAAGGCAGGATGCTTCTGAGTACCAGTTGCGGGGGAGTAACAGCAGGAGGGAGGGCATGCCCTCACCTCTTGCCTGTGGGCTCCCTAGAGGCATCTGATGGGCCACTGTGTGAAACAGGATGCTGGACTAGATGGGCCTTGGGCCTGATCCAGCAGGGCTGTTCTTATGTTCTCCCATGCAGTCTGTCTTGCTCTTGAGATTTGTAATTAATTCTGTCACTCCATTTCCTTCGACTCCCCTTCTTTTATCTCTTCTCTTTCAGTTCCTTCTCCCTCCTGCTAGAATCACCCATCCTAAGATTGTTCTGTTCCCTAATGTCTATGTTCCAATGCTTTTCCAGTTCATATTTGTATTCACTTCCCACCAGTCTAGGAGTTTTATCCTCAGAACTTGCTGGTTTTAATTTTTTCAGTTGTTCTGCTCCAATGTACTATTGTTAATTCCCTCCATAATTGGATTGATAGTATTGCTGACTCCCTTCTTGATTTTTGTGGACCTTTAAATATGTTTTAAATAAAAGTTTACTGTTATTCAGCTTGTCTTGCCTACCTCATATCACTCTGTTCTTTTGCAGAGGTTAGCCCTTGGCTTAGAGAATAGTGATGGACAGTGGCCTTTGTAGTATAAGACTGAAAGAAAAAAGTAAAAGGAAAGAAGCAGCATTCATTCTCCACCATATTCCCCAAATGAGGTGCTGCTGTCGATGTATACATTATTTAGAGTTCATTTTTGCAACATGCTGAGAGACAATCAAAGTCATGTTAATTGTGTTTTAACCCATCTTGGTAATAGAATTTCTTCTAGTAGATCATGTAAAACATCCTGATGGGAATACTTTGCAATGGTGTAATTTGTTCTTACTGTTTATATTTTCCTCTTTCTGTGAACACTTGTGTGCTTTCCATAATGCAAAGTGGCTTCTATTAAAAATAAAACTAAGCATTGTTTTTGTTAAAAAAATAAAAAATTAATAATTTTTTAAATTTCTGTTAAAAATAAATCTAAATAAAGATAAGCATTTATTGAACTGAGGTCCAAAGTTGTATTTACCTCAAAGTGCTGATTACATAGACATTTACAAAGTATAGATTTGTATTCCAAATTCTACATAAATTTGTGCCTTCTGTTGCTAAATAAAATGAAGCAAGCAACAATTTTCTCATGTTTGCAGATTGACCCTATTGTAAGCATTTTACTCAATGAGCTTAGAGAGATTCAGTTTCATTGTAAACTGCCATAGGACTACTGTATTAATTTCTACAGCATCTTAAATAGATACAGGATGGTGAGAAGAAGTAAAATAGAGCTTGAAGGTATCACAGGGCGATTCAAATGGTTCAAATGTTTTAAGCAGCTTTGGAACCCAAAGTTGGGTGGCAGTTGTGTAACAAGCACCAAGAACAAGAGACTTTGTGGTTTGACTTAAGAAAAATTTTCAAGTCCATATGACAGAGCTTTCATTGCTTTTGCCCATATTTCTGTCCACTACAAAATTAATTACTGGAATTTTCTCTTTCACATTGACAAGTATCAATCAAACCTTGATAGACTCAAACGTTTCTCCTGATAGCACAAAATTGGCGTTTGCATTGTGGCTGAGTGGTATAATAAGAGAGCACTTAGGGCAGTGTGAAGTTCTTTACCATGTTCTAAAAAAAACACACCAGGATCCAAATGTCCATATACAGTGTTTTGTTTAGTATGTACATAGTGGCTTCTTAGCTACCCATTTTCAAATGCCTCCTGGTAGTTTCATAAGGGAAAGTTTCCAGCCCCATATATGTGTGCAAGTGCTTTGCTTGCATCTATGGGCTTCTCTGAACCCTCACCAGTATTTTTAAAACTTCCTTGCTTCAGGGGACTATTCTAAGGGGCAAAATATCTATGATTGGACCTCTTGATGTCATCAGGACTGTGGCATTGAGAGGATATTGAGAGAAGGTGAGTGTAACCTTTTCCCTGAGTGGTTTTTCCAAGATGTATCTTCTCACCTCCAAAGCTGTTATCTGTCCCGCTGAGGAAAACATACAGATACTTGCCCCCTAGCAAGAGAAATAGCAGCTTTCAGGGCAGGGGATTCAGACCAAGAAAACAGTATGGTGGTAATGGTTCAACCTGGGATGACCTAGGAAAGGTTGTTTTCATGACCAAGCCAGGGTGGGGGAGCAGGAGGGAAGACAGGCTCTTACTTTCCTGCTCCCACACATGAGCTTCCTCTAGGCTCTGCCACCCACGTGCCTACATGTGCAGCATGGTGGCAAGCTCCAGAGCTCAGATGGGAGGGGGGAAACAACTTACACTGGATCCTCCAGCATTCTACGATGCACTGTGTGAGCAGCAGAACAGCTGCCTTCCACATTGCAGCAGCTCCACTCTGCTTGGCCCCTCTTTCTCCCTAACTCTCTGATTTACATGGCCACTGGCTGCCTCAGCAGTTTTGCAACTGCCAAGCGGTGGCAGTGCAGAGGACTAGGGGAGTAGGTAGGAAGGGGTTTCTTTTGCTCCTACTGCACTTTTAATCTGGGTAGCTGATCTGGGCTACCCAGGGACGGAACGTCTGGATCAGGAGGGCTCCCAGTGCCCCAGATGACCGGAACTACCTGGGATAACTCTCTAGCTCCATTGTATACTTTTACTTTCAAAAAGCTTTTGACAAAATCTCATCAAAGGCTCTTGAATAAATTTAGCAGTCATGGGATAAGAGGGCAAGTCGAATGGATTAACTGGTTAAACAAGAAGCAAAGGGTAGGAATAAATTGACACTTTTCAGAAAAGAAGCTAAGAAGTGTGGTCACCCAAGGAACTCTTTTGGGACCAGTTCCCCCCCCCACTTGTTCATATATGATTTGGAGTTAGGGTAAGCAACACAGTGGGCCAAGTTTACAGATGACACGTTATTCAGGGTGATGAAAATCAGAGCAGATTGCGAAGAGCTCCAAAAGGTTCTCCCCAAAGTGGGTTAATGGGCAATAAAATGGGAAGTGCAGACCGGTGTAAGTATGTGTAAACTGATACACAATGGGGCAAAAATCTCTGTTCACCATATGCACTGCTGCGAGCATGTGTGAAAACAAGATCTCTTCATCTCATATGGCCTTAAACTGACTTGGCTTTTTGTGTCTCTTGGTCATATTCTAGGATACACTCTTTGTTCATATTAGGCCGTAGCCAGACCTATTGGGCCTCACACCTTACCACTGCTGCATGTGAATGAGAGACTAGCCTAGAAATCACCTAGCACTCTCCTGCAGCCAGTCATTTTCTTCCACAAAAGCCTGCCTGTCATTGTCTTCTCACGGAGGAACTCCATATAATCTTCCAAGGAACTTCAGGCCGGCGATCCCACAACACACTTTGCAAAGTGCTTCTAGATCAAGGGAGCCCCTTTGATGCTAATACTCTTGAAGTTTGGTCTTGTGTGTGTTTACTGAAAACACAAGTCATAGGAACATAGGGAGCTGCCTTTTACCGAGTCAGACCATTGGTCTATCTAGCTCAGTGAGGTCTACACTGACTGGCAGTGGCTCTCCAAAGTTTCAGGCAGGAATCTTTCCCAGCCCTACCTGGAGATGCCAGGGATTGAACCTGGGATCTTTTGCATACAAGCGGAAGCTCTACCACTGATCTATCTTACAGCAAACAGTGCTTGCATGTAGTCCCCCATCCAAATGCAAACCAAGGCAAACCCTGCTTAGCAAATGTGAAAATTTATGCTTTCTACTGCAAGACCAGCTCTTCATCCCAAGTTCGATTAAAATCAGTGGGATGTAGTATTTAATGAGTGTGCATTTAGATTGCATAATTAGACTAGTTCTTTTCAGCAATACTGAAAAAAGAAAGGGAGAGTCAGCTAATTGAAACTGATATTTTATTCTCTAATTATGTTGGATGTATTGAAACCTGTAAGCAAAGCAAGCATACGTGGGGATGCCTAGTGTAGTAGGTCAAGCTATGGCCTACTTAGGTTGACAACTCAAACTGAAGCGGACTGGATTGGCTGTCGTCGTTTCCATGGTCACTTTTACCAGTGAGCACCTCTTCTGCTTTGAGTGACAATAATTGTCCTCTGAAGGCAATTTGAAAATCAGCTGAAAGTTAAACAAAAAATGCAAATATTATTTCATCAGAGAAAAATAAACTCAACAGTGCTGTGATGAAATTTTGGCAAGATAAACAACAAAATGACACGTATACTTAATTTGTATAGATCAGCCCTATGGTTGCTTTAGATCCCAAACACACATCATTGGTTGCATAGGTCTACCTGATCTTTCGCACACGAGCTGTTTTAAACATTAGGGCCAGGAGATCTAGGCTGGGATCTGGGAGTCCTAAGCCTACCTGAGCTTTGTGTTTTCCTCTCTAACCAGCTGATTCAAAGTAGGTGGAGGGGGAAGAAAGCTGAACGTATTTTTCCTGACAAAGAGGATACAGTCAAATTCAGCCAAGATTTTAAGGCTGAAAGGGAAAAAGAGAAAAACAACAACCCAGACTTGGTTGTCATGACTCAGTTGTCAAAAAAGAAATTGGTTTTTTTGGTAATCAAATTTTCCAATGAAAAAGACAGATTTTGATGAAGTATTACAGATGGGAATTCCATTTACGGTCAGCCGCAGACTTACATTTTTCTATTTTTCTCCCATGGAGAACATTTCTTCCTATTTGCTGCTTTCAATTTGTGTCTGAAATGGTTACACACTGAGGTATGCATTAAAATGCATTTTTACTCAGTAGGCACATCTTCATACTGCTGCTTTGGCTCTTAACTGCATTCATTGGGCTGTATGCAGTACTTTTTGTAAATGTTTTGGGCTGAACAACATTTATTAAGCATGTGCAAAGTGATGGTTTCAGTCATGGCTTCATTTCTTATGAAATCTTTTTAACGAGAAAAATGAAAACAACTGTATCTTCTTCAGAAGTAGCATTTAGCTAACCTTGGAAAATGGAAAATGGTAAATTGAGTAATTATGAACTAACACAAGCAGAGGTATATACTGTCCTAAATTTTAGATAACTAGCTGACCTGGCACAGAGCATCTGTGTCACTAGTTCTCCCTGTCTCTCCTCCCATCCCTTCAGCCGTTCTCCTCCCCTCCCTTCAGCCCCATTTCATTCTCGCCCGGTGCCAGGCTGGCTGCCACTTCCTCTTCCTGCCTGGTGGCCAGGCTGGCCACTACTTCCTCTCGCCATCTAGTGGCAAAGCCAGCTGCCACTCCCTCTTCCTGCCCGGCAGCCAGGCCGGCTGCCGCTTCTGCTTGCTGACCACTCACCTCCCTCTCCCCCTCCCCTCGCTCACAAACTCTTGCGAGAGCTGCCACACATGAGATTAACCATGAGTACGTCTTAGCGAATTATATAGATAGATTTGTTTGCTTTCTGGACTGGAACTGATGTCTTTATACCAATGTATGGTGCAGCCATATTTGGAGTACTGCTGGTCACCATATTTTAAGAAGAACATTATAGAACTGGAAAAGGGCAGAAGAGGGCAACCAAGGTGATCAGGAGTCTGGAGCACCTTCCTTATGAGGCAAGGCTTCAGGATCTGGGGCTTTTTAGTTTGGAAAAGAGGCAGCTATGGGGAGACATGGTAGAAGTTTATAAAACTATGTGTGGAGTAGAGAGAGTGGACAGAGAAATTTTTCTCCCTGTCTCACAACACTAGAACCAGGGGCCATCTCATGAAACTGATGGCCAGGAAATTAAGGACCAACAAAAGGAAGTACTTTTTCACACAGTGTGTAATTAATCTATGGGATTCTCTGCCACTGGATGTGGTGATGGCCACTAGCTTTAAAAGTGGCTTAGACAAATTAATGGAGCACAGGTCTATCAATGGCTACTAGTCCGGCTATAGGCCACCCAGCCTCAGAGGCAAGATGCCTCTCAATACCAGTTGCAAGGGAGCAATAGCAAGAGAGAGGGCATGCCCTCATCTCTTGCCTGTGGGCTTCTCAGAGGCATCTGGTGGTGGGCCACTGTGTGAAACAGGATGCTGGACTAGATAGGTCTTGGACCTGATACAACACAGCTGTTCTTATGCTTTTTTCCTATAAAGATCACACATTACACATTTTCTACAACTGGAAAATATAAAGGGGAGCATTTTATTCTAAGTTAAAAGTTTCTCTAACAGTATTATCAGTCATGACTGATGGAGCAGCCCAAGTTCTCAGAGGATAGTCTTCCTAGTCTTGCTGCTTAGCTCAGGGGTTCATAAGGTTGGAGGACCCCTGAGTCACAATGGCCTTTGCGGCTTGCAGTGATGAGAGCTGTAGTTCAACAAAGTCTTGGGTCACAAGGTTTGGAACCCCTGCCTTAGTGGATGACGGGATATTAAAACTTCACACATGCATTGCGAGTCTGAGCAAAAATGAAGCCCTACGCCTACACCTGATGTTTGCAGATACATTGTTGTGAACTTTTGGAATTGAGGTTTTTTACCCAAGCCAGGATCACCATCACTGAGCTGTGCTGCCCTCCCCACCATCTGCTGGTTTCAAGCTATATTTGCTTGTGCTGTAAAAGCCACAATCAGCTAGTCTGGGGAGTGCCCAGAAGCCTTTGGCAAGCCTTCTTGGGCCTTGGTGTAGTCTTGCCTCTGGTCTTCTGAGGCAGGAAGCGACACTGCATAGGAAAGGCAGCAGTGGCAGCCCCCGAAAGAAGGGGGGAGGGGCGTAGAAGCAGCAAAGTATTTGCAGAGGGTAAGATGTTCGTTTTCAGAAAGAGAAATAACCGTATATTTTACATTAACACTCTCATCATCATCATCATCAGCAGCAGCAGCATAATCAGGCATAAGTCCATGGGGAACTGTTACAGTGGCACAGCAAGATTGGAGGGGGCCCTGCGACAGGATTTGAAGACGGTTCACCTGCATTCACTGGGCAGTGGTGACAGGTAGTGCCTACCTGGCGGGATGCCCCATCTCCATGCCACTCTTCGGCTGAGCCGATGTGGCCTGATGATGTCACCGTGCTGGCTCAGTGAGGCAGAGCCACCCTGATGCCAGTGAGAACAGGCCTACTTTAAAGGGGCCTTCTTGTCCTTCTCCTAGTGAGAACAGGCAGCCCCTTTAAGGCAGGCCTGTTCTCACTGGCATCAGATCAGTCCTTCCTCACAGATCTGGCATGACTGCCAGAGAGAGCAGTCAGTGTGAGTTTGGACCAAACACCCAGTGGAGGGGAGGGGCAGGCTGGTGGCTGGCAGCTCCTGGACACCTGTACCCCCTGAGAACTCCCTCTGTCTCCATTGTAGCTGTAACCTTGATCTGTGGGAAATGCAAGTGACCACAGGAGTCCGTCAATCAGGAGGGAGAGAATGAGCTACGCCTGCATATGAGAGGCGAGTGGGGGGTGTGGGCAGGCAGGACAAGGAGTCCTAGTGCTCCATACCATGGGATAACTTCCTGCCATCAAGGGCTAAATCTGTTCCATCTGCTCAGCCCCACCCCTCTGCATAAAATTAAATTAAGAGAGATACAATTCCAGGATGAGTTATGGGCAGCATTAGCTGATTCTTGATGGAAAGAAACATCTGGTATAGACCTACTTTTAGATAAGCAGGAATTGTTCATATAGAGTTATACCAACCTGACAACATGTGCAGTTTTCAATCTGGAAATTAAAAATCCTAGTTAACTAGGATTCAGTTAAAAAGGATTTTCCATCTCCAGATTTCCAGATCTATAACTGAGGTATCAATTGCAGTACAAATAGGATCCTCAAATCCCATGGTGACTTCAGCAACACATATGTTTTGCTTACTACTTGATATTTCCTCTTGAATCCACTCAAACAGAAGTGGTTCAGATTTATTCTTCCCCCTTTCTGGACTCAGAGAGACTATTATGCAGGTTCAAGGCACAATCCATCTTTTAAAATAAAATAAAATACCTGCTCTCTTCCTTGTCTAGAAGGCAGTGGTATGCAGCAATGTCTTTCTCCAGCTGTGTTTTAATGGACAGCAGGGTTTCGCGATCTCTCTGCTGTTGCTCAGTCTCTGCTCGGATTTCTCCTACTTCTGCTTCCAGTTTGGTCACGACGGAGCCTAAATTCTGAAGCTCTATGTCATGCCAGTGCTTGGCATCATAGAGAGAGTTCTCCAGGCCTCTCTTCTGCAAGGACAAATGAATTACAGGTCTCATAGCAGAGATTTGTTTCTGGCTGTATTTGCACAAATCTTTCTAAATCTGTGCACATTGTTTATGTAGCACAGAAGCCTTTCCCATGATCCTAAACTTTCCCAGGAAGCTTTTCACATGGGACTTTTGAAGCCCTTTAACTCACATCTCCTCTGGAATGGAGAGGGTGTGTTCACATATCGGCTAGATTTACCCCGAAGTCCCTGTGAGTTATCGGGAAGCAGTTCACACACAATTTCGGTTTTTCACTGTATGTTAGAGTGTAGCCTGATTTATATCTGGGGTAAAAAAATCCACTATTTGCGACGGTTTTTTGGGACAACTTTGAGTTTACAGTAAAGCCTCCCCATAAACTCACGGTAAAACCTTCTGTGCATAAAAGTCCCAGGAGAATGATGTTTTGGCATGGGCATACTCTCAACCAAGTGATCGGCCAGGTGCATACTGAGGTATTACAGTTGCAGGAGAGGACTGTACCACTGGATGCCTGACTACGTGCTGATCAGGATAATGTGAATCCTGGTGGCATCACTCCCTTACATTTTTCAGCAACAGGGCAAGTTGCTTACTGGTCACTAATTGTTTCTGCATTGTCACAATATGTCTTAATACTGCTCTGATTTCTCCAAGTTTAAGTGTCCACTACAGGGTAATGAAAGCACTAAAAAGATGTATGTCAGACCTGCACAACTTGTGACCCTCCAAGCTGAACCCAGTTCATAAGCCATCTCTTGGGGACTGACAAAGGGTCTGTCAAACATACAGTTTTTACTGTCTGATTAAGGCTGTAAAAATGGCACTGCTGGTGTGTTTTGCAAAGCACTTGGTATAGGCTGTGATACAGCGGTGGACTGCATTCAGCTTGGTGGGTTACTAGTTGGGCAGTCCTGATTTGTGCTGAGGCTAGAATCTGGAGGGCTGTGTGACAATTTCAGTGTGTGAAGCAGGGGCATATCTAGGGTGGGGCAGGCAGGGCACGTGCCCCGGGCGCCACTTGAAGGGGGCGCCATTTTTTAAAATTAACTTTTTTAAAAAAATTGGCCACTGAAAACAAAATGGCCACTGCACATGCTCAAATGGCCTCTGCGAGGCCCTAGACCATGCCAGGCCTTGCAGAGGCCATTTGAGCATGCGCGGTGGCCATTTTGTTTTCAGTGGCCATTAAAAAAAAAATTTTTTTAATGGCCACCGCCCATGCTCAAATGATCCCTGCAAGGCCCTAGAGGCCAGCGGGGGGAGAGGGAACCTTTGCAGACTCCCACCATGGCTTTTAGGAAGCCCCCTGAAGGGGCTACAGGTAAAAAAAATTAATTTAATATAACATAAGTCACTGAACACATATTCAGTTTGGCACTATGTACAGAGAATCAGGGCTTGTGAATACTGAGCTGAAGCTTATGAGCTTGTATTGTATTCATTTGCTCTTACTTTGCTTCTTGTGATAAGTGAGTTAAATGTGATATCTATTAATGGCGAGTTTGTCTTTGAATCAGTGTGAAATCCTTAGTATTAAGGCCCACTGGGAGTTTCTTGCTCTCTTTCTCTCATTTTAACTATCTTTCTGAAATATTAGAATATATTCCAAGCAGTGACACAATTTACTCTGCATTTTCAGACTTTCTGAGAAAAGTCAAATTCTCCATTTATTTTTAAAACTTGTGTAATAGTGATGCTACAATGCACAGTAGACAATTAGGCAGGTGCTTCTGTTTAGTTTTCCAAGTACACCTCCACATAGTATTTGGGTATTTCATGAGCCCCAGCGTACTGAAATTTGTAGTTTTCCAGCATTTTGGGGGGTCTGGATAGGTCCACTGCTAAATAGTTTTTGAAATATTAAAAGATTAACTAGTTTGACTTGTATTTTTGAGCTGATAATATGGTAAAGTTATCTGAAAGATGGGTGTCAGATGTTTGGACAGGGGGCGCAATTTCAGTGCTTGCCCTGGGCGCTATTTTCCCTAGATACGCCTCTGGTGTGAAGTAGAACATTAACCTAACCCCCCCCCCTTGATTTCCCCCCTAACAACAGCTCCACATACTGTTTGATATGTTGCTTCAGAAGCTTGAGCAGCTTTAGCATCTGATACTTCAGAGTGGAGTTGTGGTCAGTGATATGAGAAGATGAGTGTACAAGTCCTTGTTTCCATTTAAAGAGGCTCTGTGGACCGTGGCCATAAACACACAGGGTTGAAAGGAACCAAAAGGTCATCTCGTTGATTTCAGTGGGAGAGGCTGAAGCAGTTATTTAACGTTCTTACTGAATCAATGGGATTTGAGGTGTTTTGTTTTTCCTAGATCTAAATTTTACCGATATTATTTGCTGAAAAGCAGCCTCTCTCAAGGTTTTTCTAAGAATTATGCACTCATAATTATAATGGATGCACTGTGCTTATTAAACAGATTTGGAAATTTGCTCTCCCAACATGCCCTTATGCATCCAGGTTTGACCATCTTGGAAACTGTGACTGCACCAGTAAATAGACACTACTTCTCATTCCTGACTTACCAGTGTTCTCAATGATTCAGTCTCTGCCTGCAGGCTTTGTATTTTGCAAGCTGTCTCATGAAACTCTGCCCTCAGAGATTCAATCAATTCCTCCTCTTGGGTTCGTACAGCAGGTGCACTTTCTGTGGCTTGCTGACAACATTTAATAGTGGCAGACATAAAACACTGATTATCATTTGCAAGTCTGTTATAATGTAGATCACTGGAAATTTAAAATAAGATTACTGAGGTTTTAAATCCTCAGCTTTCACCACTATTTATGTAAACAAATATAACTTTGGAATGGAATGATGAGTGAAGAAAATAGAAAGGAAAGTTATTTCATTATATATATATATATATATATATATATATATATATATATATATATATATAATTTATATTTATATTTACAAAAAATATAATGAATGGGCCTTCCCAGTTTCTTAAGCCTAGCTTTTTAGAGAGACACTTCATCTCCCTGATTATTTAGTTGTCCTTACCTTGGTGTGGAGCAATGCACCAGTCTCAACACGGTTCCGTTCAATATCTTTCTCCCAGTGAATCCGGATTTTCTCTAATATGTCATCCAGGCCAATTCCGATGGGGGAATCTAATTCTTCCAGTGGTGATACAGCAAGCTGCTTATATAGCATCTTGACATCCTAAAAACCACAAACAAAACCCTCAAAACATACATGTGAGAAAAAGTGCAGCCACTGCCACTGAAATAATAGCTAGATGAGTTATTTCTTTTGGGTGCAGCTATAGCCCTATTCAGAAGTTTTAGTAAAGGGTTGGAAGTCCTGCCCTTTAGCGCTTTCCAGATTATACCCTGCAATGGGGTCACGACATATCTCTGAAGTGTGCTTCTGCACTTCCTGTGTTGTGACACCGCAGTCCCTACACTGCCAACAGGGTGCCGTTCACATTTCCGATGCCTTGTTTCGGATTTTATCGCTGCGATTTATTGCTATAACATTGTATGTCCGACGTAACATACAACGTTATAGCAGTATACAATGTTATAATGTTGTATGTCCGACGTAAAAAGGCTGCTGTATTTTCCAGTTGTTAGTTTTCACAAGACTGCTCCCCCTGCTAGTAGCTTTGCTATTTACGTTTTGAATGTGATTTGCCCAAAGTGAAGGATTTTGCTGCTGTTGAGTGGGTAACCCGGAAAGCGCCCTGGCCCTGTCAGTCATTTCCGGCAGCACACCACTCACGGTTAGAACGGCATTTGTCTGAAGAGGTGAACACTGTATATTATATTATTATTACATATTATCAATATTATGTACTATTGAAATGGCCTCTTGATTTCTCTCTATTTTGTATTATGTACAATTAGCTAGTCAGTCAGTGTAATGTATACAATTAGCTAGTGTACAATTAGCTAGTCAGTGTAATGTGTGTGCAAAATGCTGATCTGGAAGTGCTGAAGCTACTGTGTACAATAGCTTTTTATAGTGCAAAGGCTGTCTAGTGAGAAATAGCTCCATTTTCAAGAGGAGCTGACTGCTAGAAGAGGATTCTTAGACTGATCACATTTTCTAGGAAATTTATTTTCCATCTATAGTGGAGCAGACATTCTAACTCAGAAAAACATTTCTCTTGAGAAGACTGAGTGCTTCATTTGGATGGTTAATTCCATCAATCCTGTTTGTGCTGATGGTGAAACAATTGTCTAAGTCTGGGGTTCTCAAATTCGGGTCCCCAGATGGAGTTGGACTACAACTCTGATCATCTGCAGCCACAGTGGTCAAAAGAGACGATGGGAGTTGTAGTCCAACTACTTCTGAAACCCAAGTTTGAGGACACTGGTCTAGATGCCCAGTCACAGGCCCAGATCCTGAGGGAGTATTCCATTGCGACCACTTTTTAAAAATTTGTTTCAGAGCCAGCTAAATTAGGAGAACCCTGTCTTAGGGCCACATGATCTTTGGATGTATCTCACCTCCTATAATTCTACAAAAGAAGAGGGGCATCCTTGCATACACAGAAGTCTGCATTTCTCCATGGAACTAGAGCACACTAAGGTTCACAAGGCAACATTTAAAGGTTTTGAACAGTTAGAATTAATGGTGCCAGCCACCTAATGGCGTAGAGGGGAAATAACTTGCCTAGCGAGCAAGAGGTTGCTGGTTCGATAGTATGGTTCCCAGACTATGGGAAACACCTATATTGGGCAGCAGCAACAGAAGATGCTGAAAGGCATCATCTCATACTGCACAGGAGATGGCAATGGTAAACCCCTCCTGTATTCTACCAAAGATAACCACAGGGCTCTGTGGTCACCAGGAGTCGACACCGAGTCGACGGCGCAACTTTACTTTACTTCAAGCAAGCATAACCCTTTGCTGCGGTGTTTTGGGGATAATCTCCATAACTTCTACCTAGCTGTTCATCAGATGTTCATTAGACTCCATAAGCTTGGACTTTCACATTTGTTACACTGTACTGGCTTGCACAAAAGCAAAAAGAGTGACTTGTTTCGGCTGCTGAAACCCTGCATTAAAGACAGCTTGCTTGCTGGTTATGTCATTAATTATACTTACCAAATGGGGGGAAATTAAAAAAATTGTGCTTTGCAGCATTAACCCTATTATTCAGTAAAATCAAGGAACACTGTTTATGATGAAGAAATGTTATTGGATTTGACAAGACCAGCCATTGAGCAGAGGGAAACATGCGTGAATTACCTGCCTAAACAAATACAGTTTAGCTATACATTGTTCCTCAGCCTTGATTTACCTCTTCATGATTCTTTGACAATAAACTTAGTTCTTCTTTCATGCTTTCAATCTGACTTTCCAGGTCCATTTTAGTCAAATTTGCATCATCAATCACTTTATAGAGGGAGTTAATTTCGTCTTCCACTGCCTTCCGGAATGGTTGTTCATTTTCATACCTGCAGAGCAAATGGACAGTGTGTCAGCTGTAACACAGAGCTCAGTCCTGGCAGAGACATTAACCATCTCCTGAAGTCATAGCTCCATCCCACTGGTAGATGTTCTGTAAATCCTCTTCTCTAGCAGTAGCTCCTGTGCTATTCCCAGTATGAATCAGTACAGAAAAAGAAAATTGTCCAATGGAGAATTACCTGTCTTTAACATCTTCAGCACAGGCTTGAATATTCTCTGTTTGCAGCATAAGCCGGGCATTTTCCAGGACTGCATCCCCGACCTAAAACAGTCCAAGCAATCAAATATAAAGAACATATACAATCTGAATCTGGAATAGACCTGAACACCTTTGGGGTAGCCAAGTGTGTTTTATGCAGAGTATTCCTTGTCGACTGATATGCATGAACCCGAGACCCCTTGAAACTGCTCCCCATAGCAGCATGGAGAAACTCCTCGGATCTGCATGGTCAAGATGAGCCAGGGCATACAAACCACTTGCCTGCGGAGCAGCTGACGCAAGGAACAAGCAGAATGAGCCTCCATTCCCATCACAGCATCCCCCCAGTGGCTGTCGCTGGTGTCTAATTCCTGCTAGATTGCGAGCCCTTTGGGACAGGGAACTTTTATTTTATTTTAATTTATTTATTTAGTAAGACACTTTTTGAACTTTTGTTGAAAAGTGGTATTTAAATTTTCATAGCAGTAATGGTAGTTGTAGTATTATGTGAGTTTTGGAATGAGGGTATAACTCCATTTAGTAAATACACTTGCATCATCCCTTGCAAGTCTGCTCACCATGTAGTAGAATATTGAGTGTCTAGGTGTGGAGAGAATGAACAGATGTTATTTTTTCCCTCTCTTTCTACAAGAGCACCCAATGAAGTTGATCTGTAGTAGGTTTGATACAGACAAGAAATTACTTCTCCAAGCATCACACTGTTTGTGGATTTCATGCCACAAGATGTGGTGATGGCTTTTAATTATATTAGACAGATTTGTGAAAGATAGGTTTATCAGTGGCTATTAATCATGATAGCTCAATGGAACTTCCATGTAAGTGGTATACTTCTGAATACCAGATGCTGAGGACTAGTAGATTGTCATTTTACAGTTCTATGAACAGACACAAATGTTGGAAGCATTTGAAATCTGCATCCACATCTCATTGGCACTCTAACACTGATGGTGGCATTCTGGAGACTCAGGTAGGGATGACTTGAAATCAAATAAATCTACCTATAATCAGCAAGAAATTAGCTTCAGCACTTGCGATAAATATGTGTCTGCTGTGAAGTATTCTTGATTCAATGGAAACCTAAAGATCATACAGATAAAAAGAAACTTTGAAATACAATTTTATCTGTGTTACAAGTTAATGTTAACTGTAATTAATTAGATTAAGAAGAACTTTAATTATAGTAATGGCTTCCCAAAGTATTTGTGGCAAAATAATACTTGCACCACATTTCACAAGTGACAGTAGTTGACATCCAGACTATTAAAGCACTGGTGCTGCAAGAGAGGCAGTGGTGAAGCACTGCTGCTTCTGAGAAGTTATAGACTAACACTGCACCAGTAGTTGCCAGGTGGGGGGCAAATTTTGGCGACCTCTTCTTACCCAAGCCCAGAATTATACTGTGCCACCTGAAAACATGTCTCTGAGGGCTGTGCAACCCTCAGAGACATATTTTGAGCAGCGCAGAGGACTTCTGGGAGAAGGGGAGGTTGTTGAAATTTGTTCCCCCACCTTTACCCCAAAAGCAGTGGAGCTGCTTTAGCTGAACTCTTCAGAAGCACCGGTGCTTCTCCCATCGCACTGGTGCTTCATTAGTCTGGATGTCAGCCAGTGTGTAGTTTCTAGAAATAAAACAAAATCTGGTATACCTTGCTTAATGAGATTCTGAAATACTTTCTGGCCCTTATCCAGAAGGCCTTGCACTTATGTTGCATTAGTGGGTACAAAGGGCTTATAGGACTAGAGAGCAGAATCCTCTTTCAGACCCAGCCTGATTTGAGGCAGGGGAGAAGAGAGTGCTTGGGCTTGTTCTTAATGCCTCCTTTGTACCTGCTCCCTTTACTTAGCAGAGGTGAATAAAATCCTTCACTGTGCCCATAGCCTGTTGGAGAAGGAGAGATGTGCCCAGATTGAGTTCTTATCCTGTCCAGCTAAACGACTGATTGGCAACAAACCAGCCTTGTATAGTAAGTGCTGAGAAAAATGAAACTCTTTCAACTGCTCTACTGGCAACCAGTGTTGCCTCTAATGTTTTTTTCATCTGTCTGCAGAATGCGTTTTGTTCTGGGCGGCAGTACCAAGGCAGTGTGTGCGCACCTGCATTCAGAATGGGGCCTTCCTGATTCAACCTGAGTGGGATCTGCAATTAACTGAGAGGACATTAAAAAAAACCCCATGTGCACACACACACATGCATGTGCATGCCTTAGAGGTAACACTGTTGGCAACACTAGTAGGTTGTGGGATGTCGGTTCTCCCCATTCATAAGGCACTCTGTTGAATCTCCAGTTGAGCAGATCGTTGAACTGTGGCATCTATTTCCTTTTAATGTATTTATAATTGCCACAGTTCAACATTGTTAAGCGTACTTTAGCCAATTGGAATGGATGGGACTAGGCAAATGTAATTCTGAGTTGCCTTGTGACTATAGTTGTTGCCACAGTTTTTTCTTGACTTTTCAACCAAGAGTCTACAAGGTTTTAGAAGGATGATTGCAGTAAGCTATGTCAGGGGTTTTAGGGGGAATTAAATACTGTAAAAGACTTTTCTCAATGCATTTCCCCCCCACATCACTGCAACAAAAAATGCTGCTATCTGCTTCAGCAGTATAGCTTAAGTAAACATTTATTTATTTAAGATTTATTTGTTTAAAATATTTCTATACCGCCCAAAACTTGCGTCTCTAGGCGGTTTTCTATACCGCCCAAAATATTTCTATACTGCCCAAAACTTGCATCTCTGGGCAGTTTACAGTAGAGTCTTTGATTAATACTTGTTCTCAGTTCGTGTGCTATTCTTTTTACATGCAAATTGGAAGAAGGGCTTTTGCTGCAATTTTTAGCACTCTGTTCTCAGATTTGGAGAAAGATGCCGCATTTTGTTTTGCTATAATAGCTGTGCATAGTTGTCCTGGCAACTGTTAGAAGTTCTAAAAACTGGTCTCCTTGGCCTGCATCACACAAAATAGGCTGCCTACCTGTTAATCAAAACTTAAGTGTCATTTGTCATCCATGTTGTATTAAACCATGATTGTCAACAGAGATATAGTTTTTTGATTGATTGATTAAGGGCCGTCAAGTCGATGTTGACTCGTAGCGACCACATAGATAGATTCTCTCCAGGATGAGAGATATAGTTAGAGGAAGCCAGATTTTAGTTCAGTGTTTCCACTTATAGCTTCATCAGTAACGGATGGGTTTTTGGAAGAAGAAAAAAAGGGTTGTGTGAGCACATCTCACAGTTCCAGAGCAGGTGTCAAGAACAGAATGACTGGCAGATATTGCTGATGGATGGAAGATGGTTTTATGTATTATCCTCCAAATTCAGTCCGTGAGGCATAAGGCTCTTGAGTCTGTAGAGCAAGTATTTTTTCTCAAGAAAAAAATCTCAAGATGTGTATGTTGTTGTTCAATAGGAAACATTTCTCCCTTGTGCTTATTTTTAGATTGTGAGCCCTTTTGGGACAGGGAATCATCTTATTATTTTTTCTATGTAAGCCACTTTGAGAACATTTTTTGTTGAAAAGCAGTATATAAATATCCATAGTAGTAGTCATCGTTGTCGTCGTAGCCCTCTGAGTCTAAGAAAGCAGAACTTAGAAAAGGTTTGGGGCAGAGCTGTGAGACAGATCTCAGTAATTCTTTGGTGAGTGAGGCTAGATCCCAGTGCAAAAGCTATCTATTTCCTTAAGACAGGGCTGCTCAACTTTGGCCCTCCTGCAGATGTTGACCTACAACTTCCATAATGCCTGGCTATTGACCACTGTGGCTGGGGATTATGGGAGTTGTAGTCCAGAAACAGCTGGGGTGCCTAAGCTGAGCAGGCCTGCCTTAAGGTATACTGCTCAACAACAACAAAATCTAGCTTTGGGAGGAGAAGAAGAAACAATTCCTCAGCTTTGGCCTTTACTTTTCCTGCAACCAGTCTGAAAGAGAAATCAAGCAATCTTTCTGGGGAAAGGGTTTTCAGTTGGTTGGCTCCCTCATACAAAGGAGCGCTTCGGTGCCAGTACATTTTTCAAAACCAGAAAGGCTAGAGAACCAGAAAACTCTCTTTCTTCACCTCAAAGCAGTTGTGCCAACTGTACCACCAGGGGGGCACCTAGGTGATTTTGAAGCCCTGACCTGAAGGGGCTAGGCTTCGGAGCCCACCCACCCCCTGCTTGAGGGCTTGGGGAGCAAGTTATTATTATTTTTCTTTAACTTTTCACTGTCCATTTTGGGCCTCTGTGCACACATGTGCGTATGCAGAGAGCCCCTAAATAGACCAAAAATGGCCTGATCTGTCATTTGGGAGGCAGGCAGGCAGGTAGGCTCAGGGAGGGAGCTCTTGATGCGGCCTCTGCCTCCCTGCCTTGGTCTCCCTTTGAGTGGCTGTCCCTGCTGCGCAGCAGCAGATGGTTAAAAGTTTTTAAAAATAATAAGTGGCGCGGCGGGGTGAGTGCAGAGCAGCGGAAGGGCTCTGGGGAGGCCCCTCCCAAATATTTGGAGGCCCTCTGAGACAGGTGGCCATGGACCTAATCTTCAAGATCCATGGCTAAATCCGCCTCTGTGTACCACTGACACTTCAGGCATAGCCTGTGCAGGCAGAAAACCACCAGTGTTGGGTGATCAAATGAGGAAATACACATCTACTTATATTGGTATAAAACTGACTTTGACAGTTCTCTCTTTTCATAACGTATTCATTGAGAACAACATAGTTCTGAAAGGCTTACTTTAAAAAAATTAAACCTGGAGCCACACATACCTAAAACGTGCCTTTTTAGCATGTGCGAGAGTTCTCTTTATTCCAGATGCGTATTTCCAGAATAGGAACATATGAAGCTGCCTCATACCATTGATTCATCTAAGGTTGCAGGCAGAAGTCCCTCTCAGCCCTATCTTGGAGATGCCAGGGAGGGAACTTGGAACCTTCTGCATGCAAGCAGGCAGATGCTCTTCCTAGAGTGGCCCCATCTCCTCCTGAAGGGAATACCTTACAGTGCTCACACATGTGTCTCATTCAAATGCAAGCCAGGGCAGACCCTGCTTAGCAAAGGGGACAATTCATGCTTGCTACCACAAGACCAGCTCTCCCTTGATTTGTATAAAGCCCATACAAATGCTAGAATTCTGAGGTAACCAATTATCTGAATAGTCTCAAATTTAACGGGGGAAGCAATACAGCCTGAGAGCTAAGTAACTGGTCTAAATTATGAATCAAAATCGATACTAAGGTCATTCACATCATCCTAATTCCTGGTGGCTAGGGAGGGCCGGGGGGGAAGGCAGGTGTACCCACCCCACCCGCCGATCATCTTGATCTCGTTGCCGCACCACTCCGCCCCGCCACACACACGATCGCTGCTGCGGTGAGTGGCGTGGTGTTTTGGAGGCCAGGGAAACATAGCCTGGCCTGCCTCCAGAAACTGACAATGCACTGCAAAAGGAGTGCAGTGCATTGTGGGATTGCCCCATGAGTCAGGTGCTCTGGGTGCCTAGCTCTGTGTCTGCTTGGGCTGCTTGCAGCTCAAGCAGACATATGACCAGAGACTGAGGTAAGAGGGTGTATGCATGCTCTATTACCTCAGTAAAGGCCCAGGGTGGGTGGGATCCCAGGCTCTCTGGCAGGGCAGCGCTGAGATCAGCCTTGATCCCGACCTTTCACATGAGGTCTTTGGACTCTCTGGTCTCTCAGGTCAGCCTTACTATGTCTTTGTACCTAATACTGACAAATGCATTTGGAGGAGTTCCACAGCCTTTTTGAAGCTAGCTCCATCTTGTAAAGCTAACGTTGCTTTGCTAAATGGTATTTGTGAATATGCTGTGGTTGATGCATACACTGAGAAAAGGCCAATGACATATTCATGTAGGAAACAGACACCTATGCACTCATTACACATTGGATTGCCGACTCTGACGGAAGCTATTTCTATTTCTGAAGATCTCCCCCCCCGCCCCAGTATTTTTCACAATATCAAGTGTTTAAAATCTCCAGAATTGCTTTCAGTCGAATTTGTCTAGATGCCAGTTTCCTGGAGGCTCCAACAGAGCAAATATGGGATACAGGAGAACCTCAGTATTCACGGGGGTTACATTCTCCGCAATTACCGCAGATATGAAAATCGTGAATACTGAGTCATTGTGGCAATGGGAATGTGCGGGTTAGCTTCCCAAAGGTCCAAAAATGGCCCAAAGGGGTGGGGTTAAAAGGGTAAAATAAAGTGCCCTATCATACTCTGTGGGCCTCCAGCGATCCAGCAATGCCCCCCAGAAGTAGAAAATTGTCCATTTTTAAGCATTTCCCTGCAGTTTTTCACAGGGGTTTCCAAGTAAATGAGCCACAAAATGGCTCAGTTTCACAAAATGGTGGGTGGAAATGACCTCAGAGGTCATTTCCACCTACTCCCAACCCAGGGGTGCACCCTTTGTGTGCTGGATTTTGGTCGCATATACCAGGGTCAGGTGCTAATTACCTGACTGTGGAAATGTGAAATCGTGGATGCCGGGTCTGCAAATGCCAAGGTTTGCCTGTATATGGCCTTTCTTTCATAGAAATAATTATCCATATGCAATATCTGCCTTATGAGAAGTAGTCCTCATCTCTTTGTGTGAAGAAACATTGAAATTTGCACTTTGGCTGCTTGATCCTATGAGTCTTTGTAATGGTAGATAGAGTTTTGATACTCTTGATACTCTTTACATAGTGGTGAGTTTGCAGGATTGGAGTAAAATATACCTTCTAAAGCAATCCCCTTCTTGAGACGTTCATCAACCAGGCTGCAGCCATTCTGGGCCACAGTATGTGCCTGACAGAAAGCAAGAGCATTGCAGAACGTTGTCTGCAGAGCAAACACTTCCAAATTGCTGAAACAAGCAAGCCAAACTACACAATACAGGAAAAAGCTAGCAAACAAAACCCTCGTTTTGCTGCTGTCTAATCTGATCAAGGCAAAAAAAAAATCCCTTCCCATTCCAAAGTAGGGCTCCTAAATGTGAGCAATTTTGTAACCCAGCTTGGTTATCCCATTTTATCCTAACAGGAATGCTGTAAAGAAGATTAGGCTTACACACGAGCCCTATCCAGACATTACATTGTACATGTGTACTGCTGTCTGTCTATGTCTATGTTCAAAAATTGGCTTTTTCATTTCATTTTGGAAACGGGCAAAACGTTCACAGTTCTTAGGTGAAAGATGTGCCAGTCCTCTTCTGTTTGCAGAAACACAATCAGAATATGCAAATATACCTCACCTTGAATAGGCTGCTGTATGCAGCGACATGGGAAAAATATCGTACTCTACAGCTTATTTTTTTAAAAGAAATGAGGCTTTTGGAAAATAGGACCAGTGAGATAGGAAGATACAACTCAGATCTCACTTTCCTCATTACAAACAGTATGAAGCTGATCATGAGATAATACTGGGTATATGCACTCTGCTTTGGCAGCATTCCTTTTAATTTATGTATTGTGTGTAATCATAACTGCTCTGAGGGTGGGGAAATCACTGATTAGAACTGGGCCAGACATGGGAGAGCTTTTCCTTCTTGCTCTCACATGCACAAACCTCTCAAGGCAATTCTCATATTGCCTGTAGATTTTTCACAGCACATTGTGAAATGATAATGCAGATGATCATGGAGATTAAAACAGAAAGATACTATGCAGGATAGCTGTACATGAGCATTGGACTGTGTTTAATCTGCAGATCAGAAACTCTTGTTTGCTTAATGATTCATTAACGTTTGTCTTCATTGTCAAAAGAATGTCTACTTACTTGGTGGTAGATGGTCTCCCAGCTGTCTCTCAGAGCTCCCCAGTTATTGGCACTGGAAGACTTCTTGTTCAGGTAAACTCGGATGCGGTCTTCAAGTTCCTGGTTTACCTGCTCTAAAGCTCTCACCTTTTCAATGTAGTCCACCAGACACCCATTCAGGCTCTCATAGGACAGGCCCCGTCCCCTTTCCAGCCCTTGGGGTAATGGTATGGTTGTACAAGAGCTACGGAGGCCTTGTAGGAAAACACTGCTTATGCCCAGAGCTCTGCGGGACACCCGGGTGCCCAGACTGCTCACACCTCCCGTCGGTACAATGCCCACATAAACACCTGGTGGTCTCGACAAGCTTCCTGCTCCACCAACACTAACCCTGCGGCTGGTGGCCCCTGAGCTTTCCGCTGTGGAAGTTGAGGGCTGTTGCCCCAAAAAGGAAGCCCTACGCCTTGGTAACGGCATGCTGAACCTCGGAACTTCTGCACTAAATGAATCGCCTCTCGCCTCAGTGCCCCTTTGCTGTTGCACACACTGGTGGAGATCTGCAGAGCCAAGCAGGTTTTGGGAAGGGGGGCATTATTTGTGCTCTGTCCCAAGAGCTTCTGGGACATTTCTCATTGTCTTTGGCTTCTCATCAGAGGCGTGTTTGTTAGGATGATTGTTTGGGACTTTTTACTGGCTCAGCAATCTATTTCATGAGCAATCTGTCTGCTGCAAGTGCAGCACATGGAAAGGATAATGCAATTCACAGCCATAATAGAAAAAGGAATTCCTTACATATTTAAACACTGGCATTCTCTAGACTTATAGATGCAGGGTCTACACATACTATCAAGAGCCCAGCTAACTGATGCTCCTTATATCAGGAGGAACTCAACTTAAATAAGCAAAACTGCTGGTCCCATTCAATGTGAGCCCAAGTGTCAAATATCTAGCTTTTGACACACAAATGCACAGTATCAAAAGAAAGAAGCATCATGGATTATAAACTATTCAGGAACTAGTATTCATATTTTTGAGTGCATACAAATATAGCATTATTTGAACGATGGGACTACCATTCTCTTTCCAGTACTGAGTTCAAGAAATATGAGTTATGTAAGTTTGCAGCAGAAGTCAGCTGTGGACAGTGCTGATTGTCTTGCACCTGTGACACCACCTTCCCACAAGCAGTAGTTCAACTCTTTTAAAACTGATTATGCTTTAAAAGCAAAGGTGTGTGTGTGTGTGTGTGTGTGTAATAAATTTTAAAATGAGTAAACCTGCAGTGGTCAGTTGTTATTTTTTTAAGTGGACTGTCTGACTAAAGTGTGCTAGTAGGGGCAAGTCTAATGATTGAACTACCAAACTACAATTTGATTTGCTAATATTTATGTCTGTCATTTACATCATGAAAGTGGGAGGAAGCTGGGCTCACCCTGTTGGAGAAAACTTCACTTTGATGCCTCTTGTAATTTCATGTAAGCCCCCACCGCCACCCTAAACAATGTCCAGCACCCAGTTCTAATAACTGATTCAGTGAGGGAAAGATGATCTACTCTGCCTCTGAGTATCTAGATAGCTTTAGTAAATGCCTGTTGAACTCCCCCATTTTCAGCTATGGGACAGAAATTTATATTTCTTTATAAACGTGCCTCTTTCTTTGATGTTATATAAATGCATGCGCTTGGTATCTGTCTTCTGAGGCCTCTCAAATACAAAAATAAATACAAAAACCACAGTACTCTGAGAAGAGACAAGCTGACCAAAAGTGAAATGAACTCCTCTCAAGTGTGCTGTGTTCTATTATATCTGGATTTATTCTTTTCTGAGTGTAACTGAATGAATGTTTTCACAACGGGGATTCCTTTGAGAAAGCAGCTGACAAACAGAACTGCTTGCTCATCGCCCTCTGTTGAATGCTCTGGGGCTGCATTTCCATTTAAGAGTCAGCCCCACTGAACACAGCGAGGCCTACTTCTGGATACTTAGGATTGCATTGTTGGTCTTTATGAACAGAGAGCTGTACGACACTGTGTGTATGTGAGAGTGAGAAAAATAGAGAGGTGGTGTGTGGGGGTTGTGTACTACAGCCCTAAAACAAATTGTTCCAGTGAACTGTTGTGTGCCCAGGTGGCTATTAATTGTCCTTTTCTGGTTTATTTTTAAAGCAATTACACCACTCAGTTAATGACAATATAACAAACCCAGCATGTTTTTTTAAAATATTGCTGGCAAAAGGTAGAATGAAGAAGAACTCTTTCTATGCCAGCATATGCAACACCAGCAGTTAAGCATGCTCACTTGAGAGCAAGTCCCTCAGTGTTGAGTGGGATTTACTTCCTAGTGTGAATCTACGCTAGGATTGCTACCTAGTATTATTGGTTCTTCAGATTGTTGCTGATCTGTATTGAGATAGATAAACTCCCTGCTTACAAACCAAGGCACGCTACTCCATGCAAACCAAACCCAGCAATTTGTGATTGCACTACCAAGGAGAAACAGAAGGACCCCTCTTCTGACAGGAGGGCCCAAATGCAACTCTGTCGTTTTGCTTTGCCTTCCTTGACTCATCCCCTTTCATCTTCATGCAATGGCTGAGGTTCTGGCAGCCAAATAGACAGCATGATGCTCCGCTACATGAATGCAAGGGCTCTTGCCAAGTTGGCAGTCATTGAGCAAAAGCCATAGGCCTGTGCAAGGAAGAAGCAGACAATGGACAGCTTGAAGAACTGGAAGATGATGTGCTTTTGCTGCCGTTCCGCAGACCTAGTGTACAGTTACAGGAATGTGGTCTGCACTGCCGCTGACTTTATAGGAATAAGTCCTAATAAAGATTTTATCTATATATTATATATCTATCTATCTCAAGAGTTTATCTATCTCAAGTCCTAATAAAGATTTTATCTATATATTATATCTATCTATCTCAGGAGTTTATCTATCTCAATTAATTTAACATATGAACAGGCATATGAACAGGCTAGGATGCAGTTCCAACATAATCTTTTGCATCCTCTTGATCCCTTTCGGAATGGCTGTTGAAGATGGATGAATCTGGAAGGCATGTAGTAGAAATAAGGCAACCATGCAGCTTGCTTGAAGGCCTGTGAATTGAGACTGGCTTCCTGGAGATATTCATTTCACAAGAGCCTCTCTGAGCAATTGCATGGATGGCCCATTTGACAAAACATCTTCATCCATAGGGTGCCTATGGGAATAATTTCCCAACGCCAACCATTGAGTACTTATACTATAAAATAATTAGTTATCTTAAATTACTGCAAAGGCTTTTTCTGGTGTACATGCCTCCAGTGGTTGGAGAGCTAGACCAATCAGAACAATATACTTACATATTGAGCAGCACATCTTCATAACCATAAAGACAGAAGTAAGAGGTTTAGGTGACAGAATGATTGGTCTTCACAACAGATAAATTAAAAAAGTAATAGAACACCAGAGCAGATTCTACAAAGCACCATATTGCCCAGAATAAATGAGCAATCTGGAAGAACGTGGGAGTAGAGAAGCATACTATCCAAAAGGGGGGGGGGGAGTGTTGAGGGTTTTTTAGTCAGCAAACTGAACATGTAACTGCTGTATAGCTACATCTTTAATAAATGGCTGTTTTGCTGTTGTGAATAAGCACTTAACACACTGATAGTGATAACTCCTTTTGCACTGATCCCAGAGGACAAAGAAGAGTCAGGGAAGACTGGCTGTTCATCAGTGGTGACCTACTTTGATGTTCCAAGGCCATGGGGTGTTCCAAGGTGTGCTCTCAGAAATTTATGGGACACACAGAATATGCACTGTTTTTTACTTTTGAAATGGACAGATGTAGCAAATGTGGCCACCACTATTTACTTCTCTAGTTCTGCCCAGCTGCACTTGGGCCTGAGTTCAACCATGGCCTCATTGTGTGGGTCACTCACTACCTCTCAGCTACAACTCTCCATTTGTGAAATGGAACTTCTGGCAACTCTTCTCACTAGTTGCTGAATAGCTAAACATGATGGCTGACTTTCCATGCAGTTGTACGCCAGCGTAAGGAACCCACTGTGGCTGCTGCACCGTGGGAAAGGCAGCCCCAATGGCATTGTACAGCAGGTCAGGCTGCACAGCAACATAAAACAGCATCCACGGCAGTGTCTTCTTGTGCAGACTTGACTTGTTGAGCAATACTGTCGGGACTGCCTTTCTTCTTTTTTTTCTTTTTCTTTTACATTTATATCCCGCTCTTCCTCCAAGGAGCCCAGAGCGGTGTACTACATACTTGAGTTTCTGCTCACAACAACCCTGTGAAGTAGGTTAGGCTGAGAGAGAAGTGACTGACCCAGAGTCACCCAGCTAGTTTCATGGTTGAATGGGGATTTGAACTCGGGTCTCCCCAGTCCTAGTCCAGCACTCTAACCACTACACCACGCTTTCTTGTTGAGCAGCAGTCCTGGAAGCCCCCTTTCGCTGGTGTGCCACTGCACGGAATATCAGCCAATGAAGATTGAGAAGTGCTACCATTTTAACTGTAGCATTTAGAAATATCTAACAGTACTGTCGCACTTTCTGTGTACCAGCTCTGGGTCCTGTTGAGTTTATGAAGTAAGTCAAACAATCCAGACCATTCAAAAGAAGGCAATTGGCTTAGCAGTTTCTGGGATTGGCAGGAAGGATCCACATCTCTGAATCCATGAGTCAAGCTTGACCTTCAGTGGACATAATAAAATTAGCTAAAATTCATAATAATGGAATCGTTCAAACACGATCTAATTAAAAGTCCTTCTGGAATCAGGACTACATGAGACGTGTCAGACCAAATGTTAAGCCTATTTTTGAAGTAATAAAGGAGCCAGAAATGGAGTACCATGAATCAGAATTTGGAAGCCAATAGTAACATTAACATAAAATTCCCATCAGGCCTTGCTCTCAGATGCTCACAAACTGAAATGTCCCAGACATTCCCAGTCTGGCTCCCTATTTGCACATATGGCAGGGAGTGGATTCTTTCCCGGTTTGTCGGCCAATCCCCTAGTGCTCAGAGAATGCTCAGTCAGCGGGCAGTTTAGTCACAGCACATTGTATTAGGGGAAGAGGGATAGCTGTTTTGTTCCATGGCTCAACCCAAAAGAATGCTAGACTATATCCTATCTATGTTCTAGTATATCAGCAGAGACTCCTGTGCTTGCTTAATCTTGTGAAATAGGTTTATGAAAAAGAGGGGAGAACTGAACAGATTAAACAAAAAATCTAGCTTGGCTACTTACAAAGGAAGTACATATTGTGAGCATTTAGTAAAGGTGACACAAGGAACCAATTCATCAAAGGTTTTTGCTTAGAAATAACATTTATTTTATAAAGCTGAAGTTTGTTCTGTAAAGTTTTTAACCACACTTATAAAAAAGAGGCTGATAATTCTTAGGGGAGGGGGAAGCTGAAAATGTTTCTCATAATTCAGGGTTACACAAAGATTATATTTATAATATATATAATATATATATTTATAATTTGGAGACAATATAGATGGGGCTGCACGTACAAGGGCAGGAGTCATATTTCCGAAACTTGATCATGTCCTGCAAATAGCGTTTCTTGACAGAAGGGGTTAACGAGGACCATGCCTGTGTCTCTGTAATCGCCATTGGCTGGAGAGCGTGGCTCAGACAGGTGGTCCTAGAAGAAAGAAGCAGGTGACGGGGGGGGGGGTGAGGGGAGAGGAAGAAAGACGACGCTTTAGAAATGCTGTCACATATTCATTCTCCGTACAATGGTGTGCGTATGTGCACCTGTGCAATACAAAAGGATTCTAAAGTGGCTACACAGCTGAGTTCTGAATGCAGACTGTTAAGTGTTGTTTCTCTGCAAGGTCTCTTCCTTTCAGCAGTGCTTATATGCGAGTGGTGCTGAATGGACTGTGCCTAACATAGGACAAGAAGTGCCTAAGAAGGCGGGCCTTAGTGATCCAGATGTACAGCTTCAGAAGACAAATCAAAGTAAACTGGAGCTACTAGTAATATGACTTCCTGAAAACTGGGAAATTATTCTCCTCCCCCCCCATCTTTTTTTTTTGGAACACCAAAGGATTGCAGATTCACCTTGTGAAATGTGTACTGGTATTTTCCTTAGTGATGCTTTAAAAATCAAATAATATTTAGCAAAATGTCATACCACAATCCCACAGTTCTGCTGGGCCTGAATGTGAGGGCATTTGCAAAGACCAAGCATTTAACCTCAAAACCAGAACTGGAGTACCATGAATGCAGTTCAGTAGCACTGGCAGCCCCCAGGAGAAAGATTGTACCTTGATACATATGTAAAAGGATGTAATATGTAAGGTGCATCTTCTCCCATGATAGTGCTATGGTGATGGCAAAAATGGCAAGTGCTGAACCATTGCCCTGCTGTGATGTCATAGCACTTTTGTGTGCATTCTAGCTGCTGAGAAATGTATTTCTCAGCAACAGAGCATTCACAAATAGGCCAGCTTCTGTGAAGAAAGTGAAAGGTCAGTTTTTGCCAGGACCCTCACACAGGAAGCATAGGAGAACTGTGTGGACAGGATAGGGATGCTCAGTGCAAAGAAAAGCTTTGTGGGCAGTACAAAGGGACAGGGGTGTATCTAGGGTGGGGCTTGCAGGGCACGTGCCCCGGGCGCCACTTGAAGGGGGGCGCCATTTTGTAAAATTAAAAACAAAATTAAAAATGGCTGCCAAAAACAAAATGGCCACTGTGCATGCTCAAATGACCTCTGTGAGGCCCTAGGTCATGCCAGGCCTTGCAGAGGCCATTTGAGCATGCACGGTGGCCATTTTGTTTTCAGTAGCCATTTTTTTTTTAAAAAAGATTGTTTTTAAAAATGGCCACTGCACATGCTCAAATGGTCCCTGCGAGGCCCTAGAGGCCAGCTGGGTCAGGGGGAACCTTTGCAAAAAAAAACAACCCTAGCCTTTAGGAAGCCCCCCAAAGGGGCTACAGGTAAAAATAAAATAAATAATAATATAAGACACTGTACACATATTCAGATTGGCACTATGTACAGAGAATCAGGGCTTGTGAATACTGAGCTGACGCTTATGAGCTAGGATTGTATTCATTTGCTCTTAATTTGCTTCTTGTGATAAGTGAGTTAAATGTGATCCTATACCATAAAAGCCTTTGGCGTGCGGCCGTGCTGCCCGTGTCTTTTTGGCCCATTCTGGGCATGCGCGGAGCGGAGCGCATGCCCAGATCGGGCCAAAAAGATATGGCCGCCCAGAGACGGGCGGCCATGTTGGCTCTAAGCAGGGAAAGGCGGCGGTGGCAGGAAGGACTGGCCCTGCTGCCGGAGAAGCCTGGCCCCGCTCACGGCAGCGGCGGCCGCCGAGAAGACTGGCCTTGCTGGCGGTGGTGGCGGCCGCCGAGAAAACTGGCCCCACTGGCGGCGGTGGTGGCCGCCGAGAAAAATGGCCCTGCTGGCGGTGGCCGCCGAGAAAAATGGCCCCTGGCTGGCGGCCGAGAGGAGGAAGAAGGGGGGGCCTGATCCAGCGCCCCGGACCGACCGGGCGCTCTACAAACGGGCGGGCGGCACAGCAGCGGGATGTACGCCCGCCCCCTTCCCTGCCATGTCTCTGCTCTGCAAAAGCGTTTTGGAAGGAAGCCTTCTGCGCGTGCGCGCGCAGAAGGCTTCCTTCCAAAACACTTTTGCAGAGCAGAGACACAGCAGGGAAGGGGGCGGGTGGGAGTACATCCTGCTGCCGTGCTGCCCACCCGTTTGTAGAGCGCCCGGTCAGTCCGGCCCGAGACTTAAGGGGGCGGCAGCTGCAGGGGGCTTCAAGCGCGGGAGGGGTAAGTAAAGCCCCCCCCGCCCTAAATAGAACCCACCACCCCCATGCCGAAACAAAACCACCCCAAGTCCGGGGGACTGGGCCCGCTGGCAGCCCAAGGTGAGGCTGAGAGCAGCACCCCCCCCCACTAGAGCCCGTTATTGAAACGGGCTTAAAAATACTAGTGTCTTAATAATATGGCTATTAATGGTGAGTTTGTCTTTGAATCAGTGTGAAATCCTTTGTATTAAGGCCCACTGGGAGTTTCTTGCTCTCTTTCTCTCATTTTAACTGTCTTTCTGAAAGACTAGAATATATTCCAAGCAGTGACACAGTTTACTCTGCATATCCTTTAATTATTTTCAGAGTATCTGGGAAAAGTCAAATTTTAAAACTTATGAAATAGTGATGCTACAATGCATAGTAGAGAATTAGACAGGCACTTCTGTTTAGTTTTCCAAGTACACCTCCACATAGTATTTGGGTATTTCATGAGCCCCAGTGTACTGAAATTTGTAGTTTTCCAGCATTTTTTGGTCTGGCTACGTCCACTGCTAAATAGTTTTTGAAATATTAAAAGATTAATGAGCCTGACTTGTATTTTTCAGCTGATATTATGGTAAAGTTATCTGAAAGATGGGTGTCAGATGCTTGGACAGGGGGGCGCAATTTCAGTGTTTGCCCTAGGCGCTATTTTCCCTAGATACGCCTCTGCAAAGGGATGCTTAGCACAAAGTTCCACACAGGACTGTATGGAAGCTAAAGGGTAGGGATGTGCACCGGACTGGTCTGGGGCCATCATAGAGGCCTCCGAATTGGTCTGGATTGGGGCCGGTCCGATGGTCCGGCGGGGGTGGGGTATGGAGCTTTAAGGGCGGGGGGGGTAGTACTTACCCTTCCCACCGCTTTCCCCCCTCCGGCGCTTGACTTTTTGCAAAGTTTCTGGGGCGGCAGTGTTCCTCCCTGCCGCCCCTGCCCCCGTCGTTGCCCGGCAAACAAGGAAGCTGAGTGTACGCATGCGTCCATTGCAGCGCACACGCGCCCATCGCCACTATGTGCACATGTGCCACACACACCACATGTGTGTACATGCAATGTGTGACGTGTGCAGCACGTGTGTGGTGCGGCGTGTGAGCACCACAATGGGCGCATGCGTACACTCAACTTCCTTGTTTGCCAGGCAACGACGGGGGCAGGGGCGGCAGGGAGGAACACTGCTGCCCCAGAAACTTTGCAAAAAGTCAAGTGCCGGAGGGGGAAAAGCGGTGGGAGGGGTAAGTACTACCCCTCTGCCCTTAAAGCTCCATACCCCCCAGTGCCGGACCGCGCCTCTGTGGTTCTGTGCACATCCCTACTAAAGGGCAGGGATCCCTGAAGAATGATTTTTTTTAAAAAAGTTGGTTGTGAACTACAAAATAGAACTAGAGGGAAGCATAGTTGGAGAAAACAGAGACCTATGTGGGGAAAGGAGGCAGAAAAAAAAGTCTATAGAGATAAGGGCTATGGAAAATGTTTAGAGATGGAGTTCCAGTGCATCGACCTTTTGCACCGACTATCCTAATGGCCACTAGAGGCACTGGTAGTTATTGAGGGCTTCCATATCTGTCCCTGCTTGCCTCTACTCTGTGACCCCCTGAGTCCATCAGGTACTTCTTCTAGTGAGTCAGTCCTCTTCCTTTCCTCCTAGAGAGAAGATGGAGACATCTCCCTCCCTCCCTATTCATTATGTAGCTGATAGATAGGATTAGGTCTTTCCTATCCTAACGTACTTCAATAAATCTATTTAGACTCTACAGTGATCTCCATACATGTACCTTAACAGCTGCAACAACTAAACTCCACACTCTGTAACTGGAATGGTAGCTTCCTTGGCACTTTGCTAAATAACCACAAACCCCAACAGAAAATACAGCTCTTATGGAGAGAAGAGGCTGTTTGTAGGAGAAAGGGATGACAAAAGTGCTGGGGAAGTGGGGAGGCTAGTCATCAGGATGGCTAAAGGTATTGGGACAGAGTAGCCAGGGGACTGGAAGCAGGAAAGGAGAGTGGGTGATGGGTGAATGTAGTGGAGGAAACACCAAGGAGAAAGTGGGGCTGGGTTATAAGCTCACATAAAACTCCTCACATGTGGAGGAGTCTATGCTAGTTGCAGGAATGAAATGGACAGGCAAGGGAGTTTTAGAGACTCAGGGAACCAAGGAGGCCTATTTGCAAGCCATCGAACCTGAGATTCCTGTGCCTTTCATAACAGTATAGGAGATTAAATTCTGCTGGGTGTGATTTCTCCCATTGCTATACTGCTGTGGAATGGCAGCTAACCAGACCACTGTTTTATTATTGACCTTCTGATGTTACCTCTGATGTTTCAAGGGACTGTATCTCTCTTGGTAATTCTACGGCATGCCTGTTGAAGTAATCCATGGTGATAGCATTGTTCCAATAGCTCAGGTTGCTTTCAGGGTTAGACGTCTTCTTCTTCCTCCGCATGCAGCAGACAGTTAGTAGGACAGCTGTAACACAAACATGGAGAACTTGCTTATGCACCAAGGGGACATTGATCAGTGACTCATTTGACTAGTAGTGTTAGTGATCAGGAGCTCTCTGCTCCTCAGGCACCTTGAAGCAGCGGCGGGCCTTTCATGAGGCAAGGTGAGGCGGTCACTTCAGACAGCAGATCACTGGGGCACCAACAAGGTGAGCTCCCCACTACCAATGGAGCAGCTCTTCAGGACCAAGCTTTCCTTGCAAGCTTTCCAAAGAGCATCTCTCCTCACACTTCTTGCAAGAAGCAAAGGGAGAAAAGAGGAACCTGTTGGCAACCTCCCCTGCTCCCTGTCCCACCTCGCTTCAAAGCTTGCAATGGTCAGATTTGAAAGGGGGTTAGCCCCTATCAGGAAGAGAGGGCAAGCCAGCATTTGGCACCATGCCTCAGGTATCACAATACCGTGGGCCCAGAGGTACACCTAGGTCCTTTTGGAGCCTGGACCTAAAGAAGGCCTTTTGGCCCCTGCCGCTGCCACCCAGATAAGCTGCAATGCACTATTTTTTACACCAGAACATGCTCAGGGAAAGCTGGAAACTCTTTTTATTTTTATTTCTAGAAGAGATTCTGAATAAGATACTTGCCACTGACTTGCAGAGCGATGCCACATTTTGCATGCTTAGCATTTGGAGCCCCCGCCGGCCTTTGGGGGACTGGACCACCACAAGGAAGTCCAGTCCAAAGAGCACCACTGCTTGGGCCACCCTTGCCCTGAAGTGGTGCTCCTTGTTTGCTCCAGCCCATCCCACCCACCCACCCAACCATTTCTGGCACATGACAACAATAGCAGTGGACTGATTTGTGGAGGATTCTGCCTTGGGTGGGACATCGGACTTGTGGCTCCTTCTAGACTTATAGTGAATCTAGGATTCATTTTTCAAAATGAATATTTTGATACTTACACTTCCATACCTATGTTCTGATTCCCCTAGCTTTGACTCACACAATACTACTCGTATTGTTGTTGGTATCAAATATTTTATGTTCCCAAATCATAAGCATCTAGAGTGAAAAACAAGCCTTTGTAAAGTCTAGGGATGAACTAGTATTACCAACAGAGTAAACAGAATCAGCTTTCATGGCATGCTGTCTTCTTAACACAAAATGGTTGAGAGAGGGCGAGAGGGAGATCTCACACAATCATATCTGTTTTGATTTGGATCAAGGGGTGCCTTATCTTCTTACTACCACTGAAAAAGCTTCAGAATCTGAGCAATTTCATCTAAGCCAGGCATAATCAGACTGCTAGGCACACTTCTTTGAATTATAAAGCTGTGTAAATTCAGACAGGTTGGAATGTGATGGGTTCAAAAAGGGTTTCAGCTGGGCAAGATTGCTCTCTGCTCCTCTTCTTTCCTATTTTCGTCAGCAAATATATTTGTCTTAGGTCACCTTAGGGAGGTACAAGAGGTGCATTCACACTGGGCCAACCCATGGTTGCCTCAAACCCCATGCTGTCTTTTGTCATGCTTTATAACGAACATCTTCACATTGTTCTGGCTTCTGTATGTGCCTTTAAGCTCTCACCCAGCTTAATGCAAAGTAAGAGCAATAAAAACCCCACCCAGAGACATTATCCAAGCTCTCTTCTTCACTCTAATCCAGATTTAAAGATTGTTTTAAACCCCAACCCACCAAGCAGCTGATGCTTGTGCAGCCCCTGGTAGGCTTTACAGCCTCAATGATTTTCTGAAGAAACTGACCAGGAGGACAGGGGCCTTAGGTAGCTACTTTGGATACTCCTTCCTTTCCCCCCAGCCCCAGTGATAACTGTATGGCAACAAGCCACAAAACTCACGTTTGCTTTGCAGGAAGTCTGTCCTATCTTTGCAGCTGGCCCTGAAAATCCTAAAACCAACCACAAACACTGTACCTGAAAAATGGAACTGGGAGTTCATATCCAAGAACACTGGAATTTGCATTAACGAGGTCATTTTATACACAAGATGAAGTTGTTAAAAATCACTGGCTGACATTCAATAAAACTCCACCAGCACAGCAGGGATTTTGTTGTGTAAGAGGGGAGGGGCAATTTCCAGCAATCTCCCCTTCCCTCTGCAGCCACCTGTCCCTCCCCAAACTGTCTCCCTGAAGGCCAACCAAACTTCAGAGACATGGTTTCAGGAGGCACAGGCAGCTACAGAGGGAAGGGAGGATCACAAAAACTCGCATCCCCTTCCATGCAATGGAAAACCCTGTCACACTGGTGGAGAGTTAGTCTGGATGTTGCAAGAGGGTTAGCGGGGAAGAAGCCCTAAAGAGTTTACCTCCCTGCAGACCCTCAGCAGTGGCCTCTTTGGCAGGCGGATTGCCCACCCAGACAACTACCGGCTGCTGCTGGTAGCTCGGAGGGCCAGGGTGCCGGGACACATTACCCCGTGTCGCCTCACTCCCTGGAGCTCCAATAAAAATGCACCAGGTGAGTGTACAGTGCATTATGGGGATCGCCCCTCTTCTCCCCGAAGCTGCTCGGGATCTCTTAAGTCTGCCAGACCAGGGTTTCTCAACGTGTGGATCTCCAGATGTTATTGGACTTCAGCTCCCATAATCCCCAGCCCTAGTGGCCTTTGGTTGGGAATTATGGAAGTTGGAGTCCAATTACATCTGGGGACCCACACGTTGAGAATCCCTGTGCCAGATGATCACAATAATGGGGTGTTTTTTTGTATGCCTAGGCAGGTTTGCCACCAAGATACCACTGGGATCGGGCCCAATCCCGGTGGTACACACATGCACTGAAAACTGGGATGGGCTTCCTTAGCCTGGTTTTCGGTGTGCGAATGAATAGCTTGTGTATCTCATCTATTCAGTCATATGTCCAAGTGACCCCATCTAAAAACAACACTCTTTATTTTGGAACCTCAGTTACACTATGTACATGTTTGTCTTTGTAAATATAAGCAGGAATCCTCCCACACATGTAAATTCCTACATTTTATTTGAGCTTTACCTGTGAACTCATAAGAACATGTTCATATGAGAGATCACATGATCATTCAGCATCAACAAAAGAAAAAGGGACTCCCCCCATTAACCAGGGACATTTAGAAAAGAAGTGATCATGCCACATGATAAATACTTTTAAACACAAGGAAGTTCTTCTCACGATCCGTGAGAAGAGCTTCTTACGGGTCTATGGGGAGGGTGGGATTAGCTCGCTCTCCCCGCAGACAATCAAAAGGCAGCCCTGGGTGGCTGGATCGGCCGCCCACATGACTGCTGGCTCTGTCATGGAGCCGGCGGGGGCTCTGGGGATTGGGGGCCGTGTGGCCCCTGGAAGTTCCAGGATGCCCCGCGTGAGTGCGCAGGGCATCCTGGAGAGACCCCTGAGGAGGGAGGCTGCTTACAACCTCCTGGTGGGGGGTCTACTTGTGTGTTGCCGTGCGCTGCGGCGATACACAAGCAAACGAATGAGGCTAATGGAGAGCTCACTCCGTTAACCTCATTTAAGGGGAAGAGGAATTAGGCGGGCTAGCTGTTGGGGACACCCCCCCCCCCCAACATTAGACCCAGAGCCACCAACCCAGAATTATATGGAACCCAGGCCTGTGTCTGATTCCATTTTATAAGAGTTCAATTAAATGCCTGAACTCAGGGTGAACTGACACCCAGACCTCATGAACTGTTCTATGAAGCAAGAAGCGATCCAGCATTGTATTGTGAAATGGGTACTCAAAGAAGCACAAAAGCCAGGCCAGAACAATCCAAATGTTAAAATCTAATTCACTATCAGATAATGTCTGTGAAAGAGGCCAGAGGCTGATCTCCCCTTTCCAGTTGCAAGAAGTCCATGTTAATCCTTGTCAATGACTGCTCTGCTATACTCAGTTGCTCTCTATAGAAATTCAACATAGGTAAATGCACACAAAGAAAACACCTATAGACTTTAATTCTTACTTTACTAACATCTTAACACCTCATGGGATCAGGCTAGCAAATCTGGGACAAGAGAAGGGGCCCATTTGCAACTCAGAGATGCAGATTTGCTTTGGGCAATGTCCCCCCTCCCCTTCTAAGCTTACAGCTTACAGAAGATGGGATTCAGATCTCTCTGGACTGGCTGAATAATTAAAAGACGATATCCAGAAGGTAACAGCAAGTTGTCACCTTTTGGGACACAGGAAGGATGAGGATATTTTGAATAGACTCTATGAGAGATCAAAGGAAGATACTACTATAAAGAATGAGGCTTACTGGACAGAGATCGAGCAATCTTGTGCCTACAAGCAAGATCTGCTCATGAGCAATCCAAGGGTTTGCTGCCCAAGCCGCGGGGCTAGAGGCGGGAACTCTTTCCATGGGAGAAGGGACTGTCTGTTTGTGACTTCTGCTGCGAAGTGAAAAGTCAAGACTCCCCAGCCATGATACTCCCTAGCAATCTTGTACCTACAAGCAAGATCTGCTCATGAGCAATCCAAGGGTTTTCTGCCCAAGCCACGGGGCTAGAGGCAGGAACTCTTTCCATGGGAGAAGGGACTGTCTGTTTGTGACTTCTGCTGCGAAGTGAAAAGTCAAGACTCCCCAGCCATGATCTGCTCATGAGCAATCCAAGGGTTTGCTGCCCAAGCTGCGGGGCTAGAGGCAGGAACTCTTTCCATGGGAGAAGAGACTGTCTGTTTGTGACTTCTGCTGCACAGTAAGAAGTCAAGACTCCCCAGCCATGATACTCCCTAGCAATCTTGCCTAACAAGCATACTTGCTCAAGAGCCATCCCAGAGTTTGCTGCTAAGCCGCCGGGCAACAAGCAGGAACTCTGTCCATGGACAGGAACTCTCTGTGACTTCTGCTGCGCAGTGAGAAGTCAAGGCTGCCCCAGCCATGGTGCTCTGACTCTCAGCCGTGCTCTGAGCAAACTGCTTGCTTGATCACCGCTCTCAAAAGCTCCTGTCCCCAGCCACAGCCTCGCTCCTTCAGCTGAAAGATCCACCGTTCTCAATCCTCTGATCTGGGTAATATGCCACCCCACAAGCCTTGGATCCCTCCATCCTTTACCCTCCTTCTCCTCCCCCCTTTCCCTCTACTAATTCCTGATCTCCCCAAACCATGCCAGCCTTCAGCCTTCCTTACCTCCCCCTCTTTTTGGTCTATATCTGAATTCTATTAGGCTCTAGAAAGATTTAATACACACATATATGTTAGTTAGGAACACTGGGTGAATATTGGTGCTGGCTAGGGTTGAAATACTGTTAGTAATACTGATAGCTTGCTCTGCTTTCTGCTCAGCTAGATTGATGTTATTCTTTTATACTCAGTAAAGCCCATTGAATCATTTATGATTGGTTTGATCTCCTTTCTTCCTTGCACCCAGATCCTACATGGTCACTATATAAAAGAACTGGTCACTTGGTGACACTGATGAAACAGGCCTAATTTCGTATGCTAGCTAATGAGCATATTTAGTATACAAATCAGGCCTGGTTCACAACATAGCCGCCTTGGGAGCACCAGGCTTGCCTGCTAGCCCGGTGGTTCCCACAATCCCTGGAAAGTGGGCTAAGCTCCCTTAGTCCACTTCCCAGGGATCGTAGAAATAGCCTCAAGTTGTAGTTAAACTATGGAATTCACTGTTACCAGATGTGGTGGTGGCCAGCATCTAGATGGTTTTAAAATGGGATTAGACAAATTTATGGAAGACAGTGCTATCAGTGGCTACTAGCTGTACATTTCCATCAGAATCAGAAGGAACACCAATAGGAGTTGGCCGTCTTCCCACTTGCAGGCTTCCCAGATGCCCCTGGTTGGCCACTGCATGAAGCAGAACGTAAGAAGCAGCTATGCCTTCTAGGGATCTGCACGGAACCAGGCGGGAGTGGCTCGAGGGGGTGGAGGGGTGCCGCTCATTTTCCATAAAAGCCTTTGGGGTGGCAGTGTACCTCCCTGCCGCCCCTTCCTCCTCTGTGGCCGGAAGTACCGGGTGCACATGCCTGCGCACCTGGTACTTCCGGCCACCGTCCGAAGAGGGGGAAGGGGCGGCAGGGAGGTACACTGCCGCCCCGAAGGCTTTTATGGAAAACGAGCACTGGTGGGGGGAAAGCAGGGGGAGGGGCAAGTGCACCCTCCCCTGTCCTTAAAGTGGCAACCCTCCACCTTGCATACCCTCCCACATTGCAGTGGTGAAAACAGGAATATGCCTGTGAATGTCTAGCAGGCATGGGTAAGCAGCCTGGGAGGGGAGGTGTCCCATTCTGACCATACACCTGCCACAAATAAAAAGGAGATCATAAAGTGCATGCCAAACCCATTATTCCAGATTACCAAAGCAGATGAGCCAGCATTTCACAGGTGAAAATAGGGATAGAATTGCCAAAGATCAGTACTCAAAACAAAAGATTACTGTCCAAGTCCCCCACGCCCTATTACACACTGCTGAAGACTGGACTCCACCTGGAGCTTTTACGCACAGCAGGTTTTACTGTGAGTTTACGGGGAGGCTTTAGTGCAAACTCTAAGTTGTCCCCCAAAACCGACACAAATAGTGGATTTTTTTTAACCTCAGATCTAAATCGATTATAAATCAGCCAGCATAGCATAGTGGTTAGAGTGTTGGACGAGGACCAGGAAGACCAGAGTTCAAATCCCTATTCAACCATGAAACTCAGAGGGTGACTCTGGGCCAGTCATGTATCTCTCAGCCTAACCTACCTCACAGGGTGGTTGTGAGGATAAAAATAAGCATGTATACCACTCAGAGCTCCTCGGAGGAAGAGTGGGATATAAATGCAATAAATAAATAAATAAATAAAGCACAGTAAAAAACCCAAATTGTGCATGTGAACTGCTCCCTGATAACTCGCAGACTTCGGGGTAAATCTAGCCAATATGTGAATGCACCCCCTCCGTTCTGGAGGAGATGCGAGTTAAAGGGCTTCAAAAGTCCTGTGTGAAAAGCTTCCTGCTAAATGTGATGCCCTGCACAGCGCCTATTTACAACTATTTACATACAGGTGCACTAGAAACCTGATGCATCCGCCTATTGGCCGCTGCCACTCGCCTCCTCCCACAGGGCACATGTGCTTACGGTGCCTTTTGTCTGAAAGGAGAGGTGCCGTAAGTGTGTTTCCAGCTATTCTGTGAGCTGCAACCTTGAGTGATCGAGGTTGCAGCTCACAGAATCTTTGGTGGACACACGGCACCTCCCTCTTCAGACAAACAGCATCGTAAGCATGTGCGCCCTGTGGGAGGAGGTGAGTGGCAGCAGGATGGCTGGAACTGCTCCCCATTTTGCCTGCTGTAAGAGTGAGCACTGTTTGTGCTGGTAACCTCTGAAAAGGGCATTTGTTTAGGCTATTCTGAAAAAACCCTGTTATTCTAGAAAGCTTTTAAGCGTTGATTTTAGGTGGTAATTTGGGATATGGTGCATTTATCATTTTCTATGGCAATTGTATTTGTTTTATTATTTGACTGATTTCTTAGCCACCTTGGGTGGACTTGTCTTAAAGGGTAGGATATAAATGTTTTAAGTAAATAAAGTAAAGTTGTGCCGTCGGGTCGGTGTTGACTCCTGGTGACCACTGAGCCCTGTGGTTGTCTTTGGTAGAATACAGGAGGGGTTTCCCATTGCCAACTCCCGCGCAGTATGAGATAATGCCTTTCAAATCGCTGCTGCTCAATATAGGTGTTTCTGGGAAACATACCAGTGGGGATTCAAACCAGCAACCTCTTGCTCCCTAGGCAAATTACTTCCCCACTGTGAATAGATACAAATAAATTGTCCTTACCCTGCTTTTAGACACATTGTAATATGATGTGTCATGATCCAGTCAAGGTTCCACTGATAATCAATGACATAAGTGTCCAGCTCTCTCATTTAAATCAAAGGTACTTAAATGTGCTGAACTAATTCTGGTTTGTGCCCTAAAGCAGTGGTTCCTAACCAGGGGTATATTAACACCTAATGGGTCTTACAAGGCTTTAAAGCAGAGGTACACTTACCCCTGGACTTTGGGGCCAAAGTCCAGGGCCTCCACACCCCTTGGGGGCCCCCAAATCCTCTTTAGTCTGTCCCAGGTGGTGTGGCTGTCCGACGGAGCATGATGATGCTTAATTTGCAAAGGAGGGGGTGGCCTCCAAAGGTCTTTAGGTCCAGACTCCAAAATTACCTAGGTTCACCTCTTCTTGTAAGGGATACTCAGAGCCAGTGGTGGAGCCAGGGAACCTATCCCAGGTTCTGCCCCGTCCCTGGCATGCCCTTTATGCACTACATCACATGCAAATGCTGGCTGGGAACGAGTCCTAGAGGGCTTAGGTGTGCCCTCCGGAGACTGGGCCATGCCGATGTGCATGTGATGTCATGCGCAAAAGGAGGCCATTTGCATAACCATGCAAATTTGTGTGGTCACAGAAATGGCCTTCATGCCTCTGTGGAGGCAGAGGCTGGAACTGCGCCTCCACTGCTGGATGGTCAGTAAGTGAGAGGTGCCCTCTCCCCCCCACACACACTCCCCCCCACCCAGGCCACTCAGACTGGAGCAGAACTCATAGCCCAGTGGGCCAGGCTGAGCCTCCATTGAGAGATTCCCTGTTGCAAAGAATCACTGAACTCCTTGCAACAGGAGTTCAATGGAGTGAAATGATTAACTCCTAGGAGACAAGCTGGAAGCTAATCCTTTACTTCCTCTGACAGAATGCTTACCATGTTGATGTCATCTATATTGTTTTGCCTTAGTCAAATGCATTGATTAACTAGCCTCAAGCATGTACCCTTTTGCTGTTACTTTGAACATTTTTTATAATTACACACTAGGTAGATGTACTCAAGAAGTAATTTAATTGCTGTCTCACACATATAGCTTAGCCTCTTCCTTCTAAAACAACCCCTTTTGACTTTTAAACACTCTTTGGAGCAAGAGGCGCTAGGAGCCTGCCTCTTAGGCAAAGACAGACCAACAACTTAAGAAATGGAGATGTTGGAGAACAAAGAAAATTGCTTCCTGACAACAAAAAACAATATGCAGAGGATGCTACTCTGAACTGAAGTCTAACAAAGAAACAGTTTTGTCATGAGAGGGAAGCTTTATGATAAGAGTGACTGACACTTTTGAGATCCATGACGGAAATTGCTATCTTGAAAGAACACTGAGTGCAGATCTATAGGATCCAGTTTTGCCTAGCCAGCAGCTCTGTGCTCAAGAGCGATCCCCAGAGTTAGCTGCTCAAGCTGCAGGGCTAAAGCAGGAATTGGACATGGAGAAGGGACTGTCTGTGACTTCTGCTGCGTAGTGAGACGTCAAGACTACCCAGCCATGGTATTCTCTCTCTGCCTTGCTCTACCACCAGCCTGTTTGACTGCTCAAAGCCTGCATCATTCCCAAGCCTAGCAATGAACAAATAATTAAACTTAAGCCTTCCCCATGACTGATGAGATGCCTATTCAACAGCTCAGCCTGCTCCCTCCTCCCTAATACTAATCACTGCCATCCCCTTTCCTAAGCCCCCCCTTCTTTCTTCTTTCTCTGTTTCTCTCTCAATGTTCTATTAGGATTTGTTAGACAGCTGTAATTATTGATTGCACACACATGAGATAGCTAGGAACATTGCACTACACCTTGAATTGGAAACCTGTTTACTTTGGATGACCTGTTTGCATTTTATCCTGATGAGCAACTGTCTATAATAAAGCCCATTGAACTTTCTGAGTGCCTCTCTCTCTATCTCTGTTTGCGCGCCCAGATCCTACATGGTCACCATCTCCAAGAACCAATTCAGTTTATGTATGATGTGACTTTGCCTCTTCCCCTCTGAGCATATACAGAGTGCAAAACCAGGTGTCGCTCCTGGCCACCCTTAGAAGCCTTTTAAAGGCAGAATTCCCCTTTGCTTGTAAAGGGGAATCCTCTCTGGAATTGACTCACACCTGAAAAGCCTAATTTACTGAATGTTCGGGATCTTCCTAGATCATTCTTCTTGGGGCTATTGGTGAAATCTAACTGGTCTGCAGGATGATGCAGCAGGAGCGAAGCTGCAGCTGTTTTCACTTAGCCCCTTCACTGATATGGATCATGCTGGCTGGTATGGAAGAGAGACCTGCGTCAGCTGCTTCCATAGGGAAGCACTGATGTGGTGTGCAGGAGGAGATAAGTGTAAACAGCTGCTGCCAGGCCCTGCTGTGATAAGCTGCTATCTGAGCCTGCTTGACCTTCCTTTCAGTATCCAAGCACACCTAATCTGTACGTTTTCTTTGAGGGCAGAAAGAAGCGGTGCTGTCCTGTGAGTTGAGCACACGTGTGTGCCTGCTTTTAGCAAGCAGTGGTGACCGGGAGAAGCTAAGCAAGTTCAAACATAGCTAGCACGGGGTTGACGGTGTGTGTGTGTGTGGGGAGAGCATGGCAGATGCACACCCCTAGGCTGCAGCCCATGAGCTTGAGTGAGACTGGGGGAAAGGCTGAGGCAGTCCATGCAAAGAAAGTTATACTCCTGCATGCTCTTCAACTCCCACTAGGGTCCAGAACCAGTGCTTCAGTCGCAAAATTGGTGCTAGGAATGTAAAGAAGAAGAAGAAGAGAGAGAGAGACCCAGACTCTTCTCATGGAAGGACTTCAATGGAGGGGGTGGTGATGGAAAGAGTGAAACCTGGGCATGATCGGGTTACTCATCCTGAGTTAATCATAAAAGCAGAAAGTCATGTAATATGAGCTAGAATGGGATCCAAGGGAACATGTCATGAACCCTTTTATGTTCTGCTGATTTTTCCACACCGCAAGCTAACCTCTGCTCACATTTTGTGACATCAGCAGAAATGGCTGAATGAATCCACAGCTGTAAGTCTGAGTCATGCCCTTCCATCCTTCACTTTGTCACCACGTCTCCCTTTAATTTCAGAAATGGTTTTGATGTTTGGCTTCAAGGACTTAGAATCCAAGACATGGGAGAAGTCTCTGGAAGTGATTTTGCAACATATATTGCTCTTTCAGTTTGCAGACGGGAGTGCATCTCCTACACCAATGATTCAAGGCTGCATGAAGAATATAAAACCAACTGGAATTATGACATTATGAGAACACTGATCTTGGCAACATTAATGCATTTTTTGTGATTGACAGCTGAACACCAGTTAGCACTTTTCAAAGGAAAGTTAAGTGCCTTTAAAATTTTGATTTTAAAAACCTGACTTAGGGTCAAAGATAGATCTGCAGTTGCCATTGAACCATTGGAAATACCAGTGTTGTCCACGTTTCTATATTTGCCTTGTGTCCTGTAGATGGCAGCAATCTCCTGGCTACTCAATATGTCTGCCAGAGCTGTTCAGTTTTGCTGAATATGAAGCTGCATATTTCTGTGAGGTTTTTTTGTTTTTGTTTTAATAAAAGCAAAGTGTTCCCTGGTAATCGAGTGAAACAAGGGAGCTGCAACTGGTCTGTCGATCTGGCTGGTGTTTGTATATCAAACCTGATCTGTAATGCATGCCTTTCCGCTCCACAGATGATAGTAGAACAGCGTGCAGTGCATCTCGAGTCAGTGATGACGATACTATGATTATTCTCTGACTGAAGACCAAAAATAGCATTTAAGAGAGTTGAACTGCTCTTAGAAAGTATTGCTGTCCACAATGTACACATTCATTCCTTATATCCCTCTGCCATCTCTGGTCAGGTAAATCGTACAGGTTTCAAAGCATGGGAAAACGGATGGGAGGTGGGGGAGCATCCCCCAAAAGCTGGTTACACTCACATAAGGGGCTTGTGCTAGCCCAATGGTATAATGCCCCTCCCTTTTTTGCTTGAACACAGGGATGTAGGGAGCTCACTTGCGGGTGGAGGATGAAATCCTGCTGGTAGCTTCCTGCCCCTTCTGCTGTTTGATCAGTGTGCCTCCCAAGCCACACCCCTGCATGTGACATCAGATGCAGGGGGTGTGGCTAAGTCAGCCCCTGAAGAGTTTCCCCAGTCAGCAGTTCATGGAATCGCTGACTGGGGAAACTCTGCGGGAACTGACTGGCCTTGCCCCTGGTACTGGCCACACTCTCTGTGTCAGATGCCAGATGCAGGGGGCGTGGCCACTGCCCAGGAGAGGATCTGTTCATACTCTCTCCCATCCTCCGTAGTCTTTGAAATGCTAGCTGGATGGGCTGCCCCCCCCCCAGCCCAGCCAGTGTTTCAATGAAACACTGGTTGGGGAGGAGAGGAGTGTGCCTTGCGCTCTCAGCCAGTGAGCAGTTTGTTCACCAGCTGGGTGTGGGAGGGGGCCTCCCTGGCAGAGGGCAAGGGGTTGCCTTGGTGCCCCCCTCTGAACCTGGTGGCCGAGGGACAATAATCTATTGTCCTCACACTCCTGCTTGAACAGCTTGACCTCCCTTTGGCATATCACAAACTGCTGTTGAAATCCCCCCTTCATTTCAGAGGCAAGTTGCTCTTTGTGGAGTGGGGGCTGCTGTTCAAGAACAACATGTCTAAAGCCCATTGGCATTGTTACCAGTTCTTGAAATCAGACATGTGAGTATTGAGTGCATGTGTCTGTGGGCGAGAACAGAGAACATCCAGTGATAGGCCCAGAAGTGGGACCCTTTGGCTTCTGGTGAGTTCATGATGGAACCCAGTGGTTTTGGTAGGCCCAGGCCCAGGGCCTTTGGAGGTTTTGAGTGGGGCCAGGTGCACAAAACACTCTATTCACCTGGAAGCATCCTTAACATGGTGCTAGGAGTTTGGGTAGGACTGGCCTGGGTACTCATGGAACTGACATCAATTTCTGGGCAACATTTTGAAAGCAATCTTAGACATCTTAATGGTTTGATGTTGTGAACAATACTGGGGGAAAGAACACTCCAGGAATGGTTTTGGCATGAGTAGACAACCCTATCTGAATAATGCACGTGGCCCTTCGCTGTGGTTTTGCTCAGAGGTGCCTGGTCTGTATGCCTGGGGTCTGACAAAAGTATGTTAGTATTCCTTTAGGGCTGCAAGGAAGACTGGTCCATGCTTCTTAATGTGAGTTAATGGTTGTGAGATGGCTCTGGAACATTCTGAAATGTGGGGAGGCTAAAAAAAGGTAACGCTTTCTCCCCACCCTTTAGCCAAGGATGTGTGTGTGTGGTCAGCGTAAAGAAATGGCATCAGCAGTTTTCTAACTGGCAGATACAGAGCTTAAATGGAGACACCAAGAGAGACAGAACTGAAAGGTGAGGAAAAGCATCTTGTGGTGCTGGGAGGCAGGGGTGAGGTCTGCCTAGGGAATTTGATGTAATCTGTTGCTGACAATCTGTTGTTGAGAACCACTGAGAATCTGTTGAGAACCACTGGGAATGGGATTGATCCTGGTACTCGCTGGCTGGGTAGCCCAGTTTTTTTACCCGGGCTAAAAGTTAGGTTAGAGAGTGCCTCCTCCCTCACTCATGCTGCTTGGATATTCAGAGGCTGGGGGTCCTCCCCCTACTCCCACTGGCCTAAGGATTGGTGCGCTGCTCACTGCAGCACCTATTGTGTGGGTGCGTGAGCAGCAGCACCCACAGGCAACCAGTAGTCATGTGGGGGGAAGGTAGGTAGGATCCTGCCTTCCCCCCAGCACTCCCCGACCCCAGTATGATGGTCTTGTGAACAACCTTAATGTATATCTTTGTAAATAAACCAAACCTTATAAAGGCTCCACAAACCTCCAGTGATATCTCCACCAGTAGAAGTCAAAACCCAGTAGTATTGCCCTGGGACTTCTCGCTGTTTGAGCAAAGTGGGGACCATGTGTAACACCATGAATATATGAAGCTGCCTTATACTGAATCAGACCATTGGCCAACCTAGGGCTGCACAACTTTGGCTCTCTTGCTGGTTTTGGACTACAACTCCCATCATCCCCAGCTACAGTGGCCAATAGTCAGGCATTATGGGAATTATAGTTCAATATCTGCAAGAGGGCCAAAATTGTGCACCCTTGACCTAGGTCATTATAGACTACATTATAGACTACATTTACCAGCAGTAGCTTTCCAGCGTTTCAGACAGGAGTCATTCTCAGCCCTCCCTGGAGATGTCAGAAATTGCATCTCGGACCTTCTGCATGCAAAACATGTGCTCTACCACTGAGCTATGGCTCCAACCCTGAGCAAACCTTTCCCCTTGCTTTTCTGGCAACTGGCCTAAAAAGCCTACAAAACTCAGCTGGTCCCTCCCCGCCCCCCCATTCATTTGGCAGCTCTACTATCTTGAGCTCACTGAACCTGCTTCATGGTTCTTTGACCCCTGGCCAGGGACACTAATGAGAAATTTTGCATGCCATGGGCAATAATGGCTCTAGCAAACCACCTTCAGCACTCTTTTTAAAAGGCTGAATTTGCATGTAATGTGGAACCGTGGGTCCAGTGGGCCGGTGGTTCTGCTCCCCACCCCCGCTCTCCTTTCCAAATTTGGACACAACGGATTGCACTCTATCTGCAGTCAGCAAGACTGCAGAGAGCAGGGGGAACTGGCTGTGTGGGCTTCCTCCTTGCATGAAGGACAGCCCGCAGAACCAATCACGGCTGGAAATAGGGAGAAGCTTCCTCCCTCAACTATGGTTGAAGGGAATCCAACCTGTGGTTCCAAAATCAGATGCAATACAGGCTGCATTGAACCTCACATTGTGGAACCAGAGTTGCATGCATTCAGATGTAATGGTATGACAACCTCTGGCCCCTTAAACTCCGGTGTTGCGTTACATGCAAAAGCGACCAAAGGTTGTCTTCAGTCTGTGCTTCAAACAATAAATGCCTGACTTCTTAATTCACTTCCCAGCTTAAGCAAAGCTTCAGCTCTTTTAATTGTTCACACCGCAGGGGCAGTCTGAGCAGGATTATTTATATCTGTGACTCAAGCCCAATTTGGAGAGATTCAGCCCAGGGAGTTCATTCTTCTTGACCATTCAGTTTTTGGCATTGCATCAAGATAGCTTTTATGATCTGGCACAGCTGCTTGTTGACCAGAGAGTGAAGTAAAAATGGTAGATTTTACCCAGCTCACCACCTGTTCATAGTCTTCTATCACTAGCATTTGTATAACAAAAAAGGGTTGAGATGTAGCTGCTGTGCTAGTTCCACAGAATGAGAAAAAAAGAAAGAAAGAAAGACAATTTCCCCAGTTTAGCAATTTGTTGTGTTATGCACGCAGGAACTCCAATGTGGAAAAAGAATTTTGGGTAAGGCAGTACTTCTGTTTGGGATGTGAATTCTAGATGTTGAAAGTTGTTGACAAACTCAGGGTTCTTCTTTAGAACTTGTAATTAAGTTCTTCCGTATTCAGGCTTGATGGATGATCATTGAATGATCTGAATATAAAGGATGTAACTCCTCAAGATATGTTAATTGAACAACAGATTGAACTGATTCTGATGCAGCTTTTTATGTCCACAGGATGGCTCCTGGAGTACATATACAGGTGGCCCTCATTATCCGCAATCCTGGCACCCACGGTTTCATGTATCTGTGGTTGGGCAATATGGACCCAACCTCGTTATCTGCAGTACAGCAATTTCACATATCCATGGTTTTCATCACGTGGTTTCGTCTTTATATGGTCGTGCTCTTCCTGCATGTGCACATGGGTTGTGAGAGGAGCTTGGAGGAGGACAGAGGAGTGCTTTGGTCTGTGTGTTTAGAGTGTTTTGTGCTTCAAAAAGACATTTTAAAGAGCATTTGACAGCCTTGGGTAGCCTTTGGTGTCCTTAGGAAGCCACTGAGAGTCCTTAGGAGCCATTGCTCTAGAGCAGGCCTGCTCAGCCACCCTACTACAACTCCCATAATCTCCAGCCACAGTGGCCAATAGCCAGGGATTATGGGAATTGTAGGCCGGCATCTGCAGGAGGGCCAAAGTTTAGCAGCTCTGCTCTAGAGCTTTTGGAGCCTTTTTGGAGATATTTCTGTGAGGCCTTTGCAAGCCTGTGGGAGCCCTTGGGAGCTTTTCTTGAGCCATTCCTGTGGAGCTTCCTGGAGGAGCCCCTTGCAACATTGCGCAGCCCTGGCAAGGCGCTAATTATCACTCTAATAAATTTAATTTGGATGAAAATTTATTTTTTTAATTTAAAAATTCAAATCAAAAATGTCATTTTAATCTTGGGTAATAAATTATAGTACTGCACTGTATAACTGTAGTTAATTTAAATTTCATTTAAATTTAATTATCCATTAAAATTCATTTTTAAATACTGTACTCTTTAAAATTGATTTTTAAATATCCATTGAAATTTGATTTTAAATACTGTAACCATTAAAAATTGATCTCAAGTACTTTATTGTATCCATTACAAATTGATTTTAATAATAATAATCTTTATTACGGTCGTTGACCAGCACAAGTTATAAAACAGTAATACTATACAGTAAATGCAATATAAGGAAAGTGTTGCAGTATTACGGAGATTAAAATTGATGTAGCATTAAGACTGAGGGGGCGGGAATCTAAAAACAAATTGATTTTAATTATGCATTGAAAACTGATTTTAATTATTAGTTATAGTACTGCACTCTCCTATCCTGTATGATGCTCTATCAATTTTGTGTGTGGGGAGTGTTGTCTGGCACAATTACTGAACTGTACGTAATTGTACAAAATTTTCCTTCCTCTACAGTCAAAATTAGCAAGCGCACAGAGGAGAGCTCTGCTGAGGGGAGTGGGGCAAGGTCTTGCAAAGAGTTGCCCTTGAGCAAGAAGGTGAAACTGCTGGACATGTTGGCTCGTGGGAACAGTGCAACATCCTTTGCACACCATTACAACATCAATGAATCTATGCCCGGTCCATCAGGAAAAGCAAAGCCAGTATCTGTGCAAGCACATCTCAGAGTCTTAAGGTGGTGCATGCAACAGATGGGAAAGCCCCTCAGTTTGTGGATAGTGGACCAAGCCTTGAGGAATGTGCTACAGTCATTCATTAGTCATTCATGAGAAAGTAATGCGTCTCGACAGGCAGTTTGTGGAGGGAGGCAGTCAAACAGTGGGAACATCTGAAGGTGCCGAGTGTGGTTTCCAGGTAAGCAAGGGCTGTTTTGAAAGATTCAAGAACTGCTGTAGCCTCCACAATGTCAAGCTGGCAGGGGAAGTAGCATCGGTGGACCACAAGGCAGCACAAAGATTTCCAGCAGAGTTCCAGTAGCTGATTCAGTCTGGAGGGTACAGACCCAGGCAGGTCTTCAATGCTGATGAGATAGGCCTGTTCTGGAAGCAGATGCCATCATGTTCTTTCATCAACAAAGAAAAAAGAACTGCTCCGGAGTTTCAAGGCAGCCAAGGACTGCCTCACTTTGCTGGTAAGTGGCAGTGCTGCACAGGACTGTGTGGTCAAGCCCGTGATCTTGTACCGAGCAAAGAATCCTTGTGCCCTGAAAGGGAAGAATAAAAGCCAGCTTCCCATCTTCTGGAGAGCCAACAGGAGAGTATGGGTGACTTTAGCACTTTGCTATGACTGGATAAACTGCTTTCTGCATGAGGTGCAGAGATATCTGACCTCCAAGAACCTGAGCTTCAGAGACCTCCTTTTGCTCGACAATGCCCTGGCTATCCTGAGATCCTGCAGTTTGCACACTGGAACCTGGAGACTGCCTTCTTGCTGCCAAGCACTACCTCCTTGATTCAAATGATAGACCAAGGCTGGTCATAACTTCAAGTCATACTACACTCACTGCACCTTCAAGAAGATGCTGGATCCCATGGAAGCTGATCCCTCTCTGTCAGTCAGCGATTGCTGGAGGAGCTACAGCATCGCAGACTGCACTGAGAACATCGTGGCATCCCTTGCAGAGATCAAATCCCACATATGGGACGTAGTGTGGAAGACATTCTGGCCAGTCACCACTTCACCTGCTGCAGGCTTTCCCACAGTAGCTGATGAAGTGGAGCAGATCACCAACCTTGAGCACACCATTGGTGGAGAAGGCCTAGAAGACATTGAGCAACATGAGGGAGGAACTCCTCCAATCCCATCAGGAGGAGTTGACAGAGGAAGAATTGGATGACATCATCAAGATAGCTCCTGAGAGTGAGGAAGAAGAGGAGAAAGTGGAAGCGATGCTCCCCAAGCCCTTCACCACAAAGGGGCTGTCTGGGATTCTGCAGCTGGGGACCCTGGCCGACAAAGTCTTCAAACTTGATCCCCTGATGGAGCAAAGCATCAAGTTCAAAAGGCAGCTGGAGGCTGCTTTGCAACCCTATACGGACATTTATGGGGCTCTACAAAGCAAGGGGAAGCAAAGGACCACCACCAGCTACTCTGAAAAGGCAGCTACACCCACCACCACAGTTGTGGAGTCATCATCAGAAAGTGACACCTGCACTTTCTTCCTTCAAGGAGGAAGAGGGTGATAACGATGACTGTGCTGTAAACTCCAGCAGTGGGGTGAAGGAACTCCACTGCATTTAAAACTTGATTTTTGCTCCTCAGGCCAAAGACTGGAGAGAGATGGAGTGCTGCTAACTCTAGCAGTAGAGCAGTGGAGTGAAGAAACTCTCGTGTATGTTTACTTGAACTGGATCCAATTCTGTGCTGCTTCTTTGGCTACCAACCAATCAGGCCAGGGGTTTGTGCTGCTAAATGTTGGACTTCGACTATGGAGTGAAGAAACGTCATGATTATGCATTACTGGAGAAGCTGAGGGCCACTGCTGGAGCACATGGAGAGTAGGAGATTGGGAGAGCTGAGGTGGCCAAGGTACAGTGCTGTGCTCCATCCTCATTTCTGCTTTCCCCCTGTTTTTTGGGTTTTTGTTTTTGTTTTTTTGGTTTCTTTTCCAGGGCTCTGGAACCTAACCCCACAATTTCCATTGACTCAAGGTTTCATTATTTGCTGTTTCATTATCTGCAGTTGTAGGCTGGAACAGAACCCCCTTGAATAACGAGGGCCACCTGTATTCACAAATGCTTTGCCCTAATTCTATGCAACTTGCTTGTAGGCATGGAAGCAGGTTGGACTTTTGGATTGTTTTGATTTTATGCAATCATCTACAGGCAAGTCACACAGATGTTCCATTCTGATAAAACCACTGAAATCCATGCATCCATTATCATTCCAGGATCTTGTGAATTGTGATCACAAGATCACAATGGTCAACATTTTCACAGCATAAAGGTCTAAATCGGATCGTCAGTAGGCAGCCTTTTGAACTTCCTCAGCTCATCTCCTAGTATGAGAGATGTACCTTTACTGGAAATGACTGTTTTTCCAATATGAAAGAGCACCTCCTGAAGAGGTGCATTTTGTATTGTTCTACAAAGTGCTCTTTCAATTCTCATTAGACTTGGAATTAACATTTTAAAAACTGGACCTGGCATTTCATTCTATTCACTATGTATGATTCCATTCTCCACCATCAGGGAAACTTAAGACATATTTTTTCATATGCCCCAGAGGAAAGATTTTCAAGCTCCACTCATCAAACAAATAGTCATTTACATATACATAAATTGCCCCTATTTCTCACACTTTTCTGAACACTTGGCATCACACTGTTCTATGCGGAGGCTGCCATGTTTTCTTGTGAGACTGTAGCCCGATTCAGACATTATGCTGTATGAGTGTACAGATGTCCATACACTCATACACATATTTGTGTGAATGACTGCACGTGTGTTCATTTTAAATCTGGATACAAGCCCTTCAAATACATGGTACAGATAGGAAGTGCACTTCTGTACCTGCGTTCAGCATAACATGTAAATTACTGTATCGATGTACAAATCTGTACCTGTGTACACTGTACATTCATTTTACGAGTGTTGAACATAATGTGTGAATGGGCCTTGTGTGTAAGCTTTAATGTGTGGCTCCTATGAAAATATGGTGGCTGGGACATTGGCAGCCTTCAAGAAGCACATGCATGCCACTGTGGCAGACCTGGGGTGGCAGATCAGAGAGGAGGCTAGAAGAAGGCTTCCTCACCATTTAATTGATAGTCAGAGACTTAAGCTACCCATTTCTGTGTTATGGGAACAATGTTTTGGAAAGTGTTATGGGGACACTGTTTTGGACCCCTGCTAACTTGGCAAAGAGGCACCTTTTAATGTGGTGATTCTCTGTATTTAGCAGGGGGAGAGCAACTGGCCCTGTCCACTCCCAGCACAGTACTTCCAGTGACTGTTGCTGGTATCTATCTTATGTTTCTTTTTAGATTGTGAGCCCTTTTGGGACAGGGTTCCATCTTATTTGTTTTTTATTTCTCTGTGTAAACCGCCCTGAGCCATTTTTGGAAGGGTGGTATAGAAATCGAATGAATGAATGAATGAATGAATGAATGAATGAATGAATGGAGTAGGCCTGTTTTTCATTCCTAGAGACTTACTTTATTGACCCTCCTGGCTATCTCATTAACTTGTTACACTATTTTGCAAAGTTAGGCAAAGATCACATCTGCAAACCAAGGATCAGAAGCATTGTTCACTTTTCACTTAAAAAAAAATTTTTTTTTTGGTGATCACATACCATAATGTTCCAACTTGGGAATGGGATGCAATGAGGTCATTCACATGACTGTGTGGGGAGGCTGGTTTAACACACGTTCCCCCCAGATGACTGATGCCTGTTTCTGGAAGCTCAGGCCACGCTCCCAAATGATCCACTCTGCATGCCTGCAATGCAGAGCTCTGGAGGCCAACACATCCTGACCTCCGGAAATCCCACAATGCAGTGTGTGACATATGCGATGCATTGGGGGATTCCCCCAAGAGATGGGTGCTCTAGGCGCCCATCTCTCTGTTCACTGGGGCTAAACATAGCCCAGCGAACACAGGACCCTGGAACCTGAGTTAGGGCTCACTTGAACCCTTAACCCTGGCTAAGAGCCAGGTTTCAAAGCATGGCTATGATGCACTGCTAGGCCTGATCCTACTGGTTCTCACACGCAGCCTAACCCAGGCTGGGCTTCCCTAGCCTGGGTTAGGCTGTGCATGAGAACAGCCTCAGTGTCTGACTGCTGCACTGCTGGAGGAGATATTACCAGTGGATACAGAAGTCCTAGTAACCTTTTTCAGAACTGCAGAACATGCTAATCATCTGGGTGCGAGAGAACGGAAGCGTCAGTCTCTGAGTATCTCTACAACCAAATCCCTTAATCTCCCCTGATGGACTAGCATTGGCCATAATTAACTCCAGTGTAATATCCATCAGTAGAAGAGAAAATTAATTATATCTGACAATGTTTGCATGACCATCAGGAAAAAACAACCCAGCCTGTGCTCCTTCCTCCTTATTATACTATGTGATAGATGATGACTCAGGGATATGATGAAACAGGGAAGGAAACATCCCACTCCAAAATCGTTGGGTGGGTGCAGAATTGCCCTTTTGCATGCTGCTTAAGGCTTTTCCAAACCAGTGGTGGCTTCTCATAGCAAAACATTATAGAGACCTACAGCATTAACCCAGATGTTCAAAGTGATATAATCAAGCTGGAAGGGACTATGATGGATCTGGAAGTGATGAGAACATGCATCTGCACATGAGAACAGCCTCATGGTGTCATGTGGCAGAGGATCATCAATCACCCGCAAAACAGCACCAGTCACAGAAAAGCTGATGATGTGAGTAGCCTTGGATGATTATGATCAAACTAGAAAAATAATACTGAATAAAATTACTACTATCAAATCTTCAGGTACTTGGACAACAAGCAGGTTTTCCAGATTTCCCCAGCTTCGATAATCACCTTGATCTTTGCATCATGTACATTTAAGATACTTAAGGAAGGCAACAGAGATAGTCAACTTACAGCATGAGGAGATGGGGACACTGATCGCCAAGATGATCCATGCTATATCCACTTTGCTGAGACAAATGGTTGTCCTGTGTTGGGGCTTGTCCTGCTCTGTGACATGGGAAATGTTTCCTGGCAGACCAGGCTTCCGGGTTCCAGCAGGCACCAGTCTGTTTAGGAAATTTCCTGTTGCTGTTGAGGTGGAACTTGGCAGCCATGTGGAGGGTTCTGTGGAGAGCGCACTGCTTGGGAAGCTGATATTATGCCCAGAGGGATACAGAGCTGTAAATGTCCCATTAGGACTTCCTGTTGTATACAGTGAAACATTGGCCTCAATGCTTGTTTGGCCAGTGTGACCTAAAGCTGCTGTTGCAGTCCCAGTCCTAGCAAAATAACCCTGTTTCGTACTCTGGCTCGAGGTTACCCATGAGTTATTTTTGCCCAGAATATCCCATATGCTGTAGTGTGGAGGTTTCAAAGGCACCGTCACCATTTCGGGAGCAGTAGATGGGCCAGTTGTTGGAGTCTTAAGATTTGTTTCCTGTGTAACCAATTCTGTTGAGCTCCCTTTCACTCCTGCTTTGTTAAGGCTTTCCAGGGTATCAGTGTGGAGAGGAGCAACCAAGTCTGTTGTCGTTACCAGCACAGTGCTATTATGATTGCTGTGAATTGTAGGTTGAGGCTGAAATGGATAATTTGAAGACCAGTTCCTCATGGTGGGAGAAGAATGCAGCTCTGTCTTTAGATAAGGCTCTGGAGATTCTGTGTGATTGCCTTTGACAATCTGGAAGGTTTTCCCTTTGGAAAGAGTCTCCCCAGAAGACAAAACACTCTGGTTGTATAAATGAAATGGTTCCTTGTTACTGACAGGATGGCTGCTGGTTGATTTCTTCGGGCCAAGAGAAGGAGCAAAAGTCACCACTGAGCTAATAGAATGAAAATTTGCAAGTGCAGCTGTGGGTAAAGGCTGGGCTGCATGATGGCCTTTGGGTTGAGGTGTCATCCTCATAGCTGAGATACTGATATTCTCTGTCCGAAGGCCCTGAGATGATGTCAAGTTGAGAGGTGGGACCTGAACAGCAAACACTATTTCTTCTGTCAGTGCCAAGATCAGTAGAACACCTTGAAAAAGACAGACAACAAAGACAGGCATTAAATAATAACAATAACAACAACAACAAATTAATTAATATAAATAAACAACTTTATTTGTTAGCCACCCCATAACAAATTGTTCTCTGGGAAGCTCACAACAGACGATTAAAACATACAATAAAACACATTAAATCATAACAGACAAAAAAGGTGAACCAAAAATACAAAATACAATACAAAGCAGCTTAAAAACTCATTCTAAAATTAGTTAAAAATCAGATCAAATCTGAAAAGCAGAATTTAAAAGGCCTGGGTGAACAAAGAGGTCTTCGCCTGGCATCTAAAAGAACAAAGTGATGAAGCCAGGTGAATGTCACTGGGGAAGCTATTCCATAAATGGGGTGCCACCATTGAAAAGGCCCTTTACCAGATAGCCACCTGCCTCACCTCTTTTGGCAGGGGTGCCCAGAGGAGGGCCTTTGAAGTAGATCTTAAGGTTTGGGTTGGGACATATGGGGCAAGGCGCTCTCTCAGGTAACCCGGTTAAAACCAGCACTTTGAATTGGGTCTGGAAATGGATTGGGAACCAGTGCAGCTGACGAAGCACTGGTGTAAAACAAAGGCAAGCAAAGAGTGGTAAGAATTTCTTAGTACCATAAAAACTTGAGGTCTGTAAAAGAGATGAAGCTGGCAGAGGTCAGTTCTCTGCATGGAGGCAGGGTCATTTGTGTCTATGTGTTCATGTACACAAACAGATTCTGGTGTAGAAGATGGCACTTACAGAATCTCAGCTTACTTCAATTAAAAACCTAATAGTCCAAAAGGTTGCGGAGACAACAGAGAGATACTTGTAAGGGCATGGGCAGTTCAGGGGATACTGGTTACTTATGTAGTCTGAATTTCTACACCACTGTGTAAGGATGAAGGTAATAGTTCATGTATGTTCTGCTTTTATATTCATTGGAAGCTGCCTTATCCTGTCAGATCATGGGTCCATCTAGCTCAGTATTATCTGCTCTGACTAACTCGTTCAAGGATTTTAGACAGGAGACTTTCCCAGCCCTACCTGAAAATGCCAGCAATTGAACCTGAGACCTTCTGCTTGCAAAGCAAAAGCTATACCACTGAACTACAGCCACATCCCCATCCTCATTTTCTGCTTTCCCTCTACGATGCCCAGGATAGCATACACGAAGCCAGCATGGTATAGTGGTTAGAGTGCTGGACTAGGACCGGGGAGCCCCGAGTTCAAATCCCCATTCAGCCATGATACTAGCAGGGTGACTTTGGGCCAGTCACTTCTCTCTCAGCCTAACCTACTTCACAGGTTTGTTGTGAGGAGAAACCTAAGTATGTAGTACACCGCTCTGGGCTCCTTGGAGGAAGAGTGGGATATAAAATGTAAATAAATAAATAAATAAAATTAAATTAATACATGAAGATAGCCCATTCTCTCCTCACAACCACCCTTGGAGGTTGACTGGGCTAAGGAAGTGTGATGACAAATATTTATATACCGCTTTCAACACTGATGCTGTGCTGGGGTTGGATAGGGCCAGTTGCTCTCCCCCTGCTAAATAAAGATAATCACCACCACGTTAAAAAGGTGCCTCTTTGCTCAGATAACAGGGAACCAGCCCAAGGTCACCCAGTGAACTTCATGTGAGAAGGAATCTGAACCCAGGTCCCCGTGGACCAAGATCAACACTCAGATCACTGAACTACATTTTCCACACTGGTTGTATAGAATACATACAAGATATCCTGAAAGATTAGTTTCTATTATTCTGATCAGGGATGGCCAACTGATGGCGACAGGCGGGATCTACTCCTATAGCAATTTTATCTGGCTCTTAGAAGCTCGAGCCCACAGTTTCACTCCTAAGGAAAAAATACAATATTTGTAAGTTGTAATAAATAAGAGATATTCCATACTTGAACACTATGCCTCTCTATTGGGTTTTGAGAGTCATGCCCTGGTAATGTATACTGTGTACTGTTCCTGAGCACATGTATTCTGCAGCTGTGAGGTGCTTACTGTTGGATGGCACCAGTGTTAATGTGGAACCTAACCCCTTGAGGAAGTCAGTTTTTGCGGCAAACTGCACCACTGACCCCCAGACCACTGTCTGTAGAATAAGGCATCCCATGAGAATGGAGAATTCAGTGTGGCTATCTCTCTTCCAGAATATAGCATACAGCAGGCAGAGAAGAGAAGCCAGCGGTAAATGTAGGAGAAGGAGTAAAGGTAAAGCGTGCTGTCGAGTCAGTCAATTCCTGGCGACCACAGAGCCCTGTGGTTGTCTTTGGTACAATACAGGAAGGGTCTACCATTGCCATCTCCCATGCAGTATGAGATGATGCCTTTCAGCATCTTCCTATATCGCTGCTGCCCAATATGGGTGTTTCCCATAGACTGGGAAACATACCAGAGGGGATTCGAACTGGCAACCTGTGGCTTGCTAGTCATGTCATTTCCCCACTGCGCCATTAGGAGAAGGAGTACCTTCGGATAAAACACATCCAGATGGCTCAAGTCAGTAGATGTGTCATGTGTGACAGGGGAAATGAACCAGACAATCAAGCTAGAGGGAAAAGCCCTTTCCAGTGTGGCAGTCAGTTTCCATCTGACCATGAAAAGAAAGCATATCTGCTGGATCTCCTCCAGTGGAAGGTTTATTAGCTCTGCAGCACATCCACATATATCAAAATTACATCTCCAATTGCTGCTATCATGAGGAAGATAAAAAAATACCTCCAAAATCTTAGACAAAAATGAACTTTTGATGACCTCAGCTGGCCACTATTTTGTAGCATCGGTCTGCCATGGAGGACACGGAATGCTTGTAGGCAGCTTCTGCAGAACTAGCTGGTCATACATTCCAAGGTCCTTTTAGGACATATTGCTCTTCAGATCACTGGTTTAATACAATGCAGCAGCTCCCCCACAGATATAAAGGCTAAGGGTGGCAGCTGTCCAACCTTATCTCCCAGAAGCACTAAACTTGTGCTTCAGAGAGGACATTCATATTTCTTCTGCATTATTCAATGAGAGGAGACGTTTGGCCTCACACATAAAATGATATAGGAAAATTAAAAATAAAAGTTGAGAACAGCACAAAAGCATTTGAATAATTTTATCAAGACATGATGTTTACCCTTATATTCCTGCTATGATGCTTTCCAACAATGGCAGCACCCAAAAAGATATTTGACAGGCAAGGAGAGATAAAAGTAGATTCTGAGGGGTGAGCTCCATTTCACTTATGAAACCTTCTCAAACAGAAATATCTCCAATCTGACGTGAATGTCCTGATCCTAAATGTATTTGCTTAGCAGTGCAGTTAACTATTTCAATAAGATCTACAACGAAGTACTTACCAAAGCAGTTCACATGACCAAAATCCCTGGGGCTAGGGAGGGCTGGCGGGGGAGGAGCCTTTCTGCCTCCCCACACATGACTGGTGCCAGTCCTGCAGCATCTGCACACCCACATGACCGGCGCACAACCGCTATGGGAGTGGTGAGAGTGAGGCTGGGTCCTCTTGCACCCCACAATGCACTACATGAGGAGTGTGGTGCATTGGGGGATTTCCCCCCTTCTGGGCTGTGCACCCTCCTCCCTCAATTTTAGCCCAGGTTTCAAACCTGGGCTACCTAGCTGAGGAGCACTGGGATCAGGACCAATCCTGGCACATCTCATGACTAGGTCTACCTGGGTAGGGCTGCACTAGCCATGAGAACAGCCTCAATGTTTAGGACCACAACGTTAACTGATTTCAACTTCCTGCCAATAGCTATGACAAACAACAAAACTGCCAACTACCAGTAGGGGTGAGCAAAGAATGTCAATGCAGTTTTCAGTTGGGGGCAGCATTCCCTCTAACAGGGACTCCCAGATGTTGTTCACTACAGCTCCCAGCAACCTCAGCTGCAATGGCCTTTGCGTGGGATTCTGGGAGTTGTAGTCAACAACATCTGGGATTCCTTGTTAGAGGGAACAGTGGTGGTAGTGGGGCACGCACCCAAGCTATGTTTCCAGAGCCCAGAGTTTCAGAAGTGCTTAATCTGCCAGAAACCCCATTTGAAGGCCCCCTGCTATCTCCTTGCTGTGGGACCGATTAGGCCTTGCTTCATCAAAGAAAGGTTCCCTGCCCATAGAATTGGAGTTAATAGAACCTAAGCTGGCACTGGTCAGAACCATGATTATTTCCATGCAAGGCTTTAATATTCTTCATATAAGCCTAAATATCCTGTGTCTTAGGACCAAACTAGACTTGATGGTGGCAGCCAGGGTTCACTCTAGTTTTTTTCATCTGTGTGCAGAATGAATTTTGTTCTGGGCAGCAGTGCATTCAGAGTGGGGCCTTCCTAATTCAACCTGAGCGGGATCTAAAATTAACTGAGCGGACATCAAAAAACGTGTGAGCACATGCACACGGGCACACCTTCGAGGGAACACTGGTGGCAGCATGTTTGCTCTTCATGCATCTGCCTTTTCCTGCTATAAAGCAGAGGGTGGTGTGTCTGATGCTAACATCAGAGGAGGTATGAGGGTGAAGGGAGTTGAACCCTCCCTGTCTTGCCACACTGTGGGCCATCACCCAAACTCCTTTCTTCTTCAGCTTGGCTCCAATACCAAGCTGGGCCAAGAGAGAGATGCCCAGGTGATGAACCAAGAGAGGAAAGGCAGGGGAGGGTTCAGCTCTCCTCCCCTGCCTGCCCCTTCGGATGTTAAAATTAGACTCTCCGTTCCCCCTGCTTTATATGTGAAATGGGCAAAGATGTGAACAACAGATGTGGCTGTTGCCACAATATATTTGGCCCTTAGGGCTAGTTTAGATGTGATCCTGGCTGTGTGAGGCACTAACAAAAAGTCTTGACCAGTGTTGAAGTTCCACCCATCCAGTACCGTGTTGATCAGGTTTTTTAACCCATACACCAGATGACATGTGTGGATTGTTTGCCCACTAGCATTCGGTGGGTGGCCTAGGAAGACACTACACTGAGATGAATCTTTATGGGCAGAATCCATGTGGCCTGGTGAGAAACTTGTAGACTTGACACTCGAGACAGAGCTCCTATAAGGTAAGAGCAATTTAAAGGGTACTGAAAGCAGCCAGCTTCACAACTAAATTAGCCCTTTGTGTTATACAACAGGTTCTGAATGGAGTCCACCACTTTTAATCAGGCCGGCTTGTCAAACAAAGCTGTTTCATTCAAACATCAAAGTGCCTGCCTTAAATCTCTGAAATAAACAGGGCACTTTCCAACCATTTGGCACTCAATGTACTCATTTCTAACTTACTGAAATAAAAGGGGCACTTTCCAACCATGTTGATGGGCTTTGGTCTAAGCCCTCATCATGCAAGATCCAGTGGAAAGTTTTGCAGCTTATATTAGCATTTTCCATGGTGAATAATCACACACAAAGAGTTCAGTCTGGCATTCCAAAGCCAAGAGCCCCCCCCCCACCTCACGCACCTCAATGTGACCCCCTGATTTCAGACATGGTGGAAGATTAAACACAAGCTCCTTGCTCAGCAGGGCTTGAAAAAATATTGCTGCTGTGGGAAGTCAGAAGTAGATTTTTGTGCTCAGACCAATTGTTGGAATTATTGTCTTCAATAAGTTGCCTTGGGCTAAGCAAGCAAAGTGAACTGTCTGGAGCCCCATTAGATTATCAAAGGAAGTGGTGCAGAGACACAGGTCAGAGGCAGAGTGTGTGCAAACCTCATGGCTCCTCTAACATTTCTGATTAAAAATGATCTCATGAAGCTGCCATATGCTGAATCGTACCATTGGCCCATCTAGCTTGTGTGTCTACAGCAACTGGCAGGGGCTCTCCAGGACTTCAGGAGGGGTTTCCCCCACCTAGGCTACCTGATATGCTAGGGACTGAACTCAGGACCCTCTGCAGGTAAATCATGGGCTCTGCCACCAAGCAAAGGCCCCACTCCCTAGTGAAGAGTATACTATTTGTAACATCTATTCAACATAAACGAGCCCCTTATATGTATAACTGAAAGTACTGAGTGCCATCTTATGCAACTTCTATTTAATTCAGAGGAGGACATGTTCATCCCATTCTGTTCATCCAATTTTGCATGGAAATAGAATTGGATGAACAGAACCTGGAGGACTTTAGCCTTTGTGAACAATCCCATTACTATTTTTTAGTCATCACGGGGCCAATTCATATACTGGTTTTGGTGGCAGTAAAGTCTACACAATGGGCGTTGCAATTTCATATTCATGTGGGGAGCCATTTGTCTGAAATTGACAATATACAAAAAGTTCAATTGCCTTGCCAGACGAAATCTTTCAAAAATAGCATATTTCCCCACTAATGTGGTCACTTTGGAGATTTTGAGGGGGTGGTGGTGCTATTTTTGACAAACACATAAAAATGAGGCGATGTAGTAAGTCATCCTGTGTGGATTTTACCTCCTCAAACATAAAAATATGAATTAGTCCTCATTTAATGACAAAGTACTGTATAAGAATAGTGATCTTTAACACATGGCCAGCATCTGTCTTGAGCAGTTCCCCTCCCCTTTTTCCTTTTGTGTGTTGTTTTATTTTATTTTCATACAATAGGAGTGCCTGAGGTAAACCATAAAGACCAGTTTCTGGACAACTGACATATGGTAAAAAATTCCACAGAGGGTTAACCAAATTATTTTCCATTGAATGCACCAATACTTTCTCCTCACAGGACCCAGTTACCAGGGTTAGGGAACATCACTGAAAATAACACATTTCATTTAAATGCTTTTTCTTTTTTCATTGTGTGAGACCGAGGGTGAGCACATTCAGTTAATATTCCTTGCACTTCATTTTAGGAATCCACCCTTTATGATTCAAAAGTTGCAACCCTGAGAGTAAGCCTCATTAAACTCAGCTGAACTTACTTCTGAGTAAACCTACCTAGGACTGCACTGTAGGTCTGATAAAGCCCATCTCATCAGATAGGGGGAGTGAGCAGTGACAACAAGAGAAACCAGTTCACTCTAAGGCAAGCACAAAACCTTTCTTCAGCAGAAGTTTTAGACATAAAGATATTTCTAAGATATGCAACTGAAAAACTAGGGGTCACCAACACAGCGTGACAGCATTAACAGCTTGACAAAGCAACCGTGCCCAGCTCCATAACAATTAAAACCCTGACAGGAGCCACCAGTAATCTTGCTTAGAAGATTCATTTCCACCCAAGGTTTCAGGCTAGTCAGTCCATAAATTAAGAAATTTCAATTCAATCTCAGATCATCATGCAGTAGGAACAATAGAGAGAATACACAGTACATTAACGCGAAGAGGCATACAGGCGGTTTCCCATTCATTCTAAGGGTGCACTGAAAAAAAGCTAGATGCTGTGGTAATAACAGATGCTTTAGGAATGCCTACTGATGGAAATACATTCAGACATCTGAATAGCTGACCCTTCTGAAAATGACCACGGAAGATTTAATTGCTTTGTAATTACTGAAAGGAGGAGAGCAAAGAGAGAGGGGGAAGAAGTGAGAAGACTCTGATCTGATTGCAACCAGGTAATTACTCACCTGAAAATATCATTTGGACTTGTCAGCAGACATTCTCACCTGCTCACATCATGTAGACTGGGAGGCTTCATATTTCAGCACTAAAAAGAAAGCCGCTCACGCCTGCTAATGCTAAGCACGGAGCTGCTGCACACAGAGGAGAGTTTGCTGCTAATGCCGGGATCTCTTTGGAGCAAAGACGACAGGCACAGAGTACGCAGGCGTGTCTTGTAGGAATGGGAGGCTTAGTGCCTGCTCTTTTGTGCAAGAGTTTTGCAAAGGCAAAGAAGGCTTGTTAGTTATTGAGCCTTTTTGTCCCTCCGCCCCAGCTGCTTTGTATCCCAGCTTGGGTTTTTCCTCCCAGCATACACTTGGTCTGATGCCAGAGTCGTATTCAGATGCTACAAAGGATCCCCGGCCTTTCTAGTTTGCCAGAAAGGAAGCATCAGCCTCACAGCAGCACATCTTTATGGGGTTGCCTCATTTCCTATTTTTAAAGCAGGATGCTCGCTCCTGCTCTGACATGGCATTTGGTGACACACAGCTGGGCTTTACAGATCGAAAGCTGCTTTCTGTATCTGCCCTCTACTCCCCTGAAGATCGAGGTTTGGTTTGGTTTAAAGGCGGAATGCAACAGTGTGCATTAACAGTGGAGCAAGTTTGGAGTGGGCCCTGGGACTAAAAGTGAAGATGGACCCCTGCCCCCACTCCCACTTACCCACCTTCAGAGAGGAGGGAGGTGGAAGTGAAGAGCAAGCTGTCATCTAGGCAGCAGGCCCCTCTCCCTCAGGGGCCCAAGGACACCCCCCCTCGTTCAATTATAACTACAACTACACCCCTGGTATGCATTCTCCCTACCTTCACTTGTATGCACTCTCTCTCTCTCTCTCTCTCATTCATTCCATTCCTTAAAGTACCTCGGCAGCCCAGGGCATTCTTCCCAGTGGAAAATACTACAACACAGTACTTTGAGACAGATGGAATCAAATCATGTTGCAGAAACTGTTGTTCTCACTGATTATTCATTTATGATTCATACTTCTTTTACTCCAATGTTTTAAAAGCTGTAAATCTCATTTATACAAGCAGTCACCCCCCCCCACCCCCACCCAGTGAAAAACAACCACCAGACCAAAGTCACAGCACATAGTGTCAGAGAGCACTGGGCTTGGGTGATACCTACTCTGATCACAGGTCATGCCCACCTGTGACAGCGTGCATAATGCCTTTGGCCTCTTCTCCGGCCATTGCTGGGGGTGTGCTGGCAGAGACATGCCGGTGGGGGCGGACACACCGCATCTGATCTGGCCCCTGCTAGATGGCCGGGAGGAACGAGTCTTGTGGGATTTTGGAATGAGATCTCATGAGATTTCAGAATGAGATTTTGCAAGACCTTAGAAAGGGCTCTTGGCTCTTGTGTGAGATTTGTGGGAGTTGCACTCATCTATATAAAGCAAGAATGGCGGCTGATGATGAGGGGCCAGTGTCTGATGTGGTCATCTGCTGGAAGCAGACCCTGTGAGTGGCTTGGGAGCTGGCTAGGGAGAAGGGGAGAAAGGTGCTCTCCCAAAGCCAGTCTGTTATCCCAAGCCGAGATATCCAAAGGGAAGGACTGCCTCAAGCAGCTTCCAAAGTGGCCATGAGACAAGGGTCCTATAAAGTCCATGACTATCCTCTAAGGCAGGGCTGCACAACTAAAATGCCCTGGTGGGCTGGAACCATTCACAGCTTGGCATGCAGCGGCCGAGGTCAATTTTTAGTGCATGATTACATTAGAATTAAACATATTACTAGTTACTTGTGCATCTATTCCCCCTTTCTAGGGACCCATAGTTTTAACCAAGGATAGTGGCCAGAAAATAGGTCCTGCCCTGCTCAATCAGTGGGACCCCTGGAGTTCATGTCAGCCCCAAACAAATGCCAAGTCCTATGCTCTCCCTAAATCACCGTTGCATCCAGGCTGCAATCCTAGGTATGCTTACATGGGAGTAAGCCTCACTGGGTACACCATGGAACCTATTTCTGTGAAAGCATGCACAGGATGGTGCTATAAGGTAATTTCCAGCTCCTGTGTTGTTGCATGATACCTGAGGACCAGTCAAATAGTCCCTGAGGGCTGGATCCGGCCCCTGAGCCTTATGTTGTGTAGGCCTAGACTTAGGGGATAAGGGGGTCCCTATCAGAGGTAAGGGTTGTAATGGAGCCCGGAATGGCAGCCGGTTGTGGCCCCTGACACTCGAGGCAGAAACGGCAATATTTTTGTACCTCCTTGCAAACTGAGCCGGGGGCAGGGGGAGGAATCTTCAGGACAAGGGCCAAGGTACCCCGGTGACCTGGATGCCCTGCCCATGCTGAATCATGGGCATACTGAAGGACCTGCTGTCAGAATGCCACTGGTACTGGGCCACCTCTGGGTCTTGAGGGAGCCCTCGGGTTAGCCTCCACCATACCTGTTTGCTGCACTTGATATAAAGGAGACAATTGGCCATCCTAGGATCCTTTACCTGTCCTTTGATGTGGGCAGAAGTGCACCTAGATAATTTTGGAGCCTGGACCTAAAGGCCTTTGGAGCCCTCCTCCCCTGCAGATTAAGCATCATCATGCTCCGCCTGGTGACCACACTACCCGGGACAGACTAAAGAGGATTTGGGGGGCCTCAGGGGCTGTGGAGGCCCTGAAATTTGGCCGCAAAGTCCAGGGGTAAGAGCACCTCTGGATGCAGGCCCCACAGTCCCATAGCACTTGGAGAATTGGGTCTGCTTCTTGGGCCTCCCAAAAGGCTGGGTCTGTATATAGGGTTGGTGGTGTGTCTTGCCCCAATGTGCAGTTCCTTCTCAGAGCTGGCTGCTCTTCAGGAACTTCCTGTGGGTCTTCCATGGTATCTTCTTCTTTGGACTCAGTGGCTAATACCACCCCCTTTTTGGGAGAGGTGGCATGAAGTATTAAGGTGCAGAAGCCAGGAATGTCCCACCCCAATAAGAGAGTTCAGGGCAAGCCACATAGCACCATCAAGCCTAACAGGTGAGAGACACCTTTTATTTTTACTGGTAACCAGACTGTTTGCAGATGTCAGTGGTGGAGGTTCACACAGGCCACCCACCTGGGGGTGGGGGCCCATACACGGGGTGTCTTGAGGTACCAAGGAGTCATCAACCATGGAAATGGAGCTCCCGGGGTCCAAAAGGGCCTACTCCACTTATCTGTGCCAAGAGACACATGGGGGGCTTGTCTACCTTCCCAAGGGGCTTTGCCCAGGCTGCGAAGTCCAGCAAGTCACAATCCATATGGGGGCATTCCCTCTGGTAGTGGCCCCTGCACCCACGGGTGTAGCAAGGGCCCTTAGTGTTTGACTCCTGTGGGCTTGGCACTTCTTCCCACTCGGTTTGGCCACTGGATCTCACATCCTCCAAGTCATACCTTTGCCAGTTCGCTAGGTTTCCTGAGTCAAGGCCTCCTTGCTGGGGTGGATCCCTTCCCCATAAGATAGGGTGAGCTCGCTCTCCAGTATCGAGGGGTCTGGGGTTAGAGTGGCCCTCCTCTGGCAGGCCCCTCTTCTTGCCCACTGACTTGTGTCCAGCTGCCAAACTTCCATCCCCAACTTGTTCGCTCCTATTGCGGTCTCTCTATGTCTCAGTGGCTTCGGTCGCAAAAAAGTTCTCCATCATATGGGTGACAGCTTAAGGGTGGAGGGCTTTCTCCTGGCCACCTAAGCTCTGGCTTTGGGTGGGGGTATGTGCAGGGCCTGCTCCAACAGCACTTTGTCAACTGTTTTTGTTTCACCTTCTGTCAGAGGTTTAAGAGTGGCATCCTTCAGCTCAGCAACCACTACTGGTAGTCTGTCCCCACGCCTAAAGTGAAGGCTTTGGAATCGCTGCCTGTATGTTTCCTCTGTAATTTAGTATTGATCTAGGATGGCTTGCTTCATTTCGCCATCATCATTAATGTTCTGAGTGGGTAAGGCCCAGAAGGTACAGCCCTAAAATGGCAGCCAACTGATGTTTGGGCCATTGGGCAGCCTCTGCCGTCTTTTCAAATGTGACCAAAAATGCCTCCACGTTGTCCTCTGGTGTCAACTTTGTCAGGCAGAACAGTGGGGGTGGGGTCTCGCCTGTAGCCCCATCCTTGCCAGTTACGAAGGGCACAGATTGTCAAGTAGCCAAAGCATCATATAGCCCTTTTATTAAGTTGGCCTGGGTCAAGTGTTACTGCTCCACCAGGTCCATGGTGATTATAGCCTGCTGCTTCACAAGCCATTGGCTAAATTGTGTTAAGTCCATAGATATTTCTTCCAACAATTCCTTTCCCATCCATGCATGACGTTACCAGCTACTAGAGGACCTGGTCTCTCCTGAGAGGCTACCTTAGGAGCAGTCCTGAGTTTCAGTACCACTTTGTAAGCTGTGTCAGGCAGACCTCTAGCTGGACTGCTTCTGGCCTCAGAGATCCAAAGGGGAGAGGGGAGGTTCCAGCACCTCTCACCCCTTCTCCCTAGCCAGCTGACTCACAGGTTCCACTTCCAGCAGATGACCTTGTCAGACACTGGCCCCTCATCATCACCTGGTCCTGTTTTATACAGGTGGGTGCAGCTCCCGCAAATCTCATGAGAGCCAAGACCCAGTTCCGAGGTCTCGCGAGATCTTATTCTGAAATCCTGCAATATCCTGTTCTGAAATCCCACAAGACTTTTTCTAGCAGGCACGGTGCATCTGCCCCGACTGGCAAGCTCCCAGCACTGACAAGAGAAGGGGCCAATGGTGGGGTGCACACTGTCCTGGGCAGGCATCACCTGTGATTGGGGTAGGTACTGCCCTGCTTTCTCTCCCCAAGCCCGACGCTCCCCGATACATAGGTACTTCCAGGATTTTCTAGTGTGGGAGTTCCCAAAGGTCATTGTGGTTGGGGATGATGGGAGTTGCAGTCCAACAATACTTGTGGACCCAAGGTTCTGGTGTATACAACAATAATACACATGAGGGTGTAGGCAGGAGATCAGATTTCTATTTGTATTACGTATACATTCACTGCAAGCATGTTTTGTATACCTTTGAGCACCTCATTGAAGTCTACATAGAGAAAAAATGGCATAAGGGATATCTAATATTATATGTTGGATAAAAGGCATTATTAGTTACATAGGTCTACACTTAAAATAGATGTAAATGAGCACAAAGTATTTAAGATAACTGAAGACCATATGATGGTAGCTTTAATCTATTTAAAGGTCACAATCCACCACAAACTTAAGTGCACATTAAGCCAATTGCTTTCAGTGAGCCTAAACACATTGCACTGGATTGGAACCAGTATCAGCTACCTAGGTAGTCAATTTCAGTGGTAATCAAGTATTAAATTTCCCTTCCTACTGTATGTAAGCTTCGTAAAGCCTGCATTACTTAATCAAATATTTTGTAAAATGTAAAGATTAACTGGTCTATGACCGTAATAAACTTTATCTATCTAGCCCTTCCTATTTTGTTAACATCAAAGCAACATATCTCCTCTTTTTCCTGCTCCTCTTCCTCCTCCTCCTCCTTTCAGACTACCCACTCCACCTGCCTCCAACCCAGGATGGAGGTGGAAGAAAGAGAAAACTGACAGCCAAACAAAATAATGAGTGTCAGACATGGCATAAGAGATAGGTGGTAGAATTTCCCAAGCAAGTTCTGGCCAATTATCTGGTTGAAGTGAGATCTTCAGTAATTTCTCATTAGCCTTAATGACATATAAGAACATTATTTTCCTCCCACTCATTAGAAAATTAAGTCATCTTGATTGGGGAGAGTGCTAAGGAAAGAAGAAATAGTATGAAGATTGTCTTGAGGACCTTTTCTGTAGTAATTTCTCAATAATGCATTATTATGATGGATTCCTGAGATTGCCCAGCTGTGTTAATAGAAATACAATGACATGTCTTATTTTCCTTCTGCTCTCTGCCTTACAAGGGTCCTGTGCGTAGGCCCGGCCTGCCCGCTAGGTGAACTAGGTGGCCTCCTAGGGCACCAAGTGGGGAGGGGTGCCAATGGCCAGGACCATGTGTGCCACCTGCCAGCACTGTCAGAACCAGCCAGCCAGTCACAGCCAGTCAGCCAGCCAGCACCTCCCGCCTCCATGGGTGACTGCACACACTGTCAGAACCAACCAGACAGCCAGCCACAACCAGTTAGCAGGCACTCCCCATCCCACCACCTGCCCACTTGCTCTCTTCGCCACCTCCACCCACTGCTCCTGTCGCAGGCCTGTGCATGGCGATGTTACTATAATGGGAATTGCCTGCCCACCCAATGGGAGGCATCTGCCGACACGGGTGAAGGGAGTAGGGAAGTACCAAAGCCAGGCTTCATCAGGGGCGCTCCGGATGCTTGGGCTGGCCCTGCCTGTGTGCTCCAATTAACGTTGGAGACAAAATATGGGAGAGTAGCTGTTCTTGCTTCTTTGTCTCAACCTCCTTCCCAATCACAGAAATGCCAGCCATCATGGAGATGGCGTTTGTCTCTATAGATGAACGCCATTGTAACTGTGGGTGATGTGCTGCTGAGAGTGAGTGATGGGGTCAGGCAGGACTTCCAGCCCCGCATTCAATGCTGTACATGAGTACAGCATGTTTTCAAGTACGTTTGAATAGGCTTGTCTCACAGCACAGCCTAATCAAATTAAGTTGCATAAAAGCTTCCAAACTCCATGTTAAGGCTGTTAGAAATTGCAGAGTTGGGGTTTTCTCCCATCATGCCCAAATTTTACTCCCCCAAATGATGTGCTTAACAGCCAGCCTGAGGAAGAACTCTGAGTAACTCAAAAAGTGTGCTGACTACTTTGTGGTATTTTAGTTGGTCCCTATAAAGGTATGGCCCTACTTTGGCTTTTGGCTGACCATAGCACGGCTAACTATGATTTTCATAAAGGTGCAAGATGGATGAGTAGAGCAAGAACTGCTATAATATACTGGGAAATATATAATGTCCTAGGAAAAAAGAGGCGCTGTGAGTTGGGAAGTCTCTGCTTCCCATTTGCTTCAGACATGAACTAAAGAGGTGACTTTAGGCAAGCCACTATCTTTCTTTCAGCAGCAGGCCTTCTCCTCATCTGCATAGAGGGGATAATAATATTGCCTAACTTTTAACACAGAGAGGCTGTTCTCACGCACAGCCAAGACCCAGCTAAGCCAGCCGAGCCTGGACTTGGCTGCGCATCAGAACCGCCAGGACCGCGTCCGAACTGCAAACCTGTCTGCGGAGCCAGCCTCTTAAACAAGGTTAAGGGAGCACTTGTGCTCATTTTTAAAATTGTGTGCAGCTCTGGTTGCTTTTAGCCAGCACTGCGGGAGCCCTACAATGCACTGTGCAGTGCATTCTGGGATTTCCAGGGGAAGGGACAACATGTGCTGCTGGGGCCAGTCCGTGCTGCTGGGGCCAGTCTGTGTCCATCTCGCACAGTGCATTCTGGGATTTCCAGGGGCCAGGATTACATGTCCCGGCCCCTGACCCTCCATGCTGCTGGGGCCAATCTGGGTGGGTGACCTTTGCGCCCAGCATGGACGCAACGATCATCTGTGGAGGAGGTAAGCTTCAGCAGCTTTCCTCCCTACATGCCCTCAAGCAGGCGTGGAGCCAGCCGAGCGGCAGCCTGAGTCCAGCCCCACCCAGTGGCCCCTCTGATAGTGCCTCGTGCTCATGATGTCACACACACAGGGTGTGCCCTGAACGACACCCCCCCCCCCCCGCGGCTACCAGGAGCCCTGAGTGAGTCCTTGGCAATCCCTTTCAGGTAGCGTTTGCTGCCTGAAAGCGTCTATTCCCCTTTCTCTCCCTCCAGAGAGGGAGAGAAAAGGAGTATAGACGCTTTCAGGCAGCAAGCACTGCCTGAAATGAGAGGGAAGCACTCTCTCAGGCTCTTCGGAGCTCAAGGTCATGTGCAAAGGGGGAGTGGCCTCGAGCTCCGAAGAGCCCGAGAGAGCGCTTTCCTGTCATTTCAGGCAGAACTTGCTGCCTGAAAGCATCTATCCTCCCTTTCTCTCCCTGCTTTCAGGTAGCAAACACTGCCTGAAAAGGATGGGCAAGCGCTCACTTGGGGCTCCCAGTAGTCCGGGCATGGGTGGGGCGGGGGTTCGTTCACGGCTCTTCCAGAGCCCGAGCCACCCACACCGGGGCTTCAGTGGCCCCTACCATTGGCGGCCTGGGTTCTTTGAACCCGTTCGCACAATGGTGGCTATGCCCTTGCCCTCAAGCCTTCCTCACCAGGGTGGCCAGAACCTCAGGGGTATACTCATGAGTCAAATAGGCCGTAACCCAAAATTTGGCTTAGAAAAACCAAATCTGGCAACAGAGTTCCTCACTGATGGTGAGAAAGGGCTTAGAGTCTTTTAGGAGTAGTAAGGATTACTGAGATGTGTGAAATGCTTTGAATAATTTTGATATGCTATATCAATTCTAAGTATTATTATTATACTATGCAAAATATTTCAAACTGGACAAAGCCAGGGTGCCTTTGGGTTATCATGGCTGTACTGATTTGGATTACCAAATAACATTCGTAAGAGCTATGCAAGCACACAGAGTGAAGAGATGTTGAGTGATGTGCATGCACAAGTGGATTCAATCTCAAATTTTCTTTGTTCAAATAATGCCTGCCCTTTCTAGTTTATACTCTATATCCCATTCTCCTTTCCAGTCATTACTTGGCAGCATTTCGGTTGGCAGAATGTTGTTGCCAAGGGAGATAGCATAGATGTGCAGCTGGTTTTTCTTTCACCAGCACTTAGACTTGCTGTTGCTATTTACCTGACTGGGTGACCTTTGGCTGCTTAGAGTTTCACTGTTAATGTGCATTTTGGACGAATTGTGACAATGGTGCAAATGGCTCTCCAGCATTCAGCATGGCTAAAACAGAACTCTTGTCTGAGGAGGCATTTTATCTTATGTTGGCAAAGGCTAACCCAGTCAGGACATCAATTTCCAGTGGTAGCAGCATGAGGGTGGGGCGAGGAGAATCAAGTGAGCTACCCTGTGGATTCGGTGCCATTTCTGAAATCTAAATGCAGTTAATATGTACTAGTTTAAGGATGTTGCGCTAGCTAGTTCTGCTGTCAGCAGCTTGCATTCCAGACTGGTGTTGCACTGGTGCAGCAGGGTGTGCTTGCACAATCTATGGCATGCCTCCTGCTGTGAAACCTCTTCTTCAGTCCATATATGTTGCAGGGAAGGATGCGATGATATCCACTATCCTTGTGGATCAAGAGCGCTAGAGATTGAGCAGCTCCGAGCATCCACTCAGCCACGTGACCTTCTTGCATGTGTGCATCTTTGTTCATTGTATTAACGCAGCATTTGCCTGGATGTCAGCTCTTGTTTACACATATCTGAAATGCGAAAATGCCATGTAAAGGATAATAATTTGTAATGTGATATATTAAAAGAGTGTGCAAAATACTTAGAAAAAATGTATTTTATGCCAGGGCTGACTCATCCGCTAGGTGAACTACATGGTCAATGTGAACGACCAGAGCACTGTCTAATCCTGAGTTGTGAGGATGCCTTTCATTTACTGAGGACATGGACAAGGTGTTTGGGGAACTGTGACCTGCCACTTATTTTCTTGAGCTTTGCCCACCACCCTGTCTCATTACATCAAGCAGGAGAGGACTGAGCAACTGGGTCCAAGGAGTCATCAAGACTTCCTTGTGAGAAGGGGTGGCACTGGCTCCCTTCACTCCATCCCCACTGAGTGGCCTGTGTCCTCTGCACAAGGTCACCCAGTGGTTGATACTCCTGGCTTGCATGATCCTTTCACACTAAAAACCTGCTCCTGGTTTCCCGCAAGCTTTCTTTGTTTCAGCAGTCTAATCTAGAAAAAGAAACCCATTTTTTTTTTGGAGGGGGGGTGGCAGCTATTTTCTGTCATTGTCATTTCCCCACCCCACACCACCCCCGAGCCCTGCCACCAGGCACAGTCAGGAGCTGCAGACTGTCCAGCTGCCAGACCCTGCCCCCCAGGAGCAAAAACCATCTGGTGCTACCCGGCCCTATGTGCTAGGTGGCACACTTCTGGTGAGGTGCTATTTCTTCCCTGTGGTCACCATAAAATGTCCAAGAAACAGCAGTTTGAAGAGCCAGATCAGCTGCAGTTGTAATGCCAGAGGCCTGAGAAGTGCACATATGAACACCTTTTATGCTCTAATGTTTTTATAATTTTTAAAAAATGGTTATAAATGGCATTGGGATCTTTGGATGAAAGGTGGTACATAAATGTGAAAATAAATAAACTCCCTAAGTAACAATCTATACATTACTGTTGTGGTTGGGTCTCAGGCCTCAAGTAAACTCTTTTTCAACCTCTCTATAGTAATCTCTTCTTTACTGGAATCACATGTGATGGCAGACGATGTGGTTGCTTCCCATGCCAATGCCACCAGAGGGATGGAAAGTATTCAAGTGGTTCCCACACCATGACAGTAACGTATGAATCATTTCTTAATTTGATACTCCCCCCCCCCACGCCCCAAATTATTGTTCCCAGTTTTGACTGAGTGCCTGGCTTTCATGGGTGGGATTCCAGGATCCTAAATCTGTATCTTCAGCCATGTGAAAATGGGAAGAAAACTCCATTTCTTGAAAGTATTTCTCTAAAACCAGCACTTCAAGCTGACATATTGCCACGGTCTGACCTTTCTGTTAGAGAGAGTGTTGAATGATCAGCCTGAGGTTTTTAATTCATGATTTACAAGGCACTCTGAAAGGCTACAGAGTGACTGGAGAACTGCTGAATGAACCACCTTAGGCTTTCCCTGAGCTTCAGTGATTTTATACTTTTCATGGCATCGATCTAATGAGAGACGTTCACTGCTTTAGCATTCATGCCAGAGAGAAGTCATAAAAGGCAAAATCTGGTAACCAGAAAGTTACAGTAAAACTGTAACCAGAAACATTACACCTGCATTTCGAAAGGAAATGGATCACACAGCCTCCAAGAGGGAGTGTCACTACAGAAGGCTGATCAAACCTTACTCTTTTACTGTAAGTGTGTGCTGATCACTGCAGGGATCATTAGTTATTTTCCTCCTCCTTGATAAAGAGAATAGGGCAATTGGAAAGTAAAGATAGAGTTTTGTCTTTCTCTGGTCAGATACTGAACTAGAATAACTGATCGCTGACACAGCTTTTGCTAATGAGGGCTAATGCCCATGGCATTTTATTAAAGCACCTTTATCATCCATTCCCTGATTAATTAGATTTTGATAAGTTAAGGTGAGGGCTGGGAATTCTGAAGCAGCCGATGAAGTGCCTTACAAATATCTGTTCTGCTGATCCCAGTAAACCAGACACTCTTGATTCAATATGCAATACAAATCCAATACAATGGAGGATGTGATTTATTTGACAATATATTCTGTTTGACTGGTGGTTTATGTTTCCAGTGGGAAATGAATTTTCTTTTTGTAATTTGTTTAACTATTCTTCACTTAATATAGTACAGGTGGGCCTCACTATTCACGGTACTGCTATTTGTGGTTCTGCGTATCTGCAGTCTGAAAATATGCACCTGATCTTGGCATATGTGGGTACAGAAAGGGTTAATACCCACATATCCGCGGCTCCTAGGTGGCTGGAAATGACCTCAGAGGTGACCCCAGTCGCCATTTTGTTTAAAGGAGCCATTTTGTGGCTCTTCTTGAAAAAAATATTACAGTGATTTTCCAAGGAATATCCCCCAAGTTGGGGGGTTTAGGGCATCACTGAACAGTTGGAGACCCGCGGAGCATGGTATGGCACTTTTTTGCTCTGATTTATGATGCTTTTCACTGTTTTGTGCCCCTTTTTTTGCTCTGCAGGAACCTAACGCCCGCCTGCCCCAGCAATCCCCATAGACTCAATGCCTTGTTATCCATGGTTTCATTATCCACGGAAATAATCGAGAATGGAACCCCTGAGGATAATGAGGTCCATCTGTAAATTTTATTTAGATGCCATAGTGCCTTTTAAAACTATTATTTAGTTCAGGGGTTCCCAATTTTGTGTCCTCCAATTTTGCTGGACTACACAGCTCATCATCTCCAGCCACAATGACAGAAGGTTGGGAATTGCTGATTTAGGTGGTATATATATGGTAAAGGCATAATCCAAGCAAAGTTAGAGTCCAACTTATTTTAGTGGAGAATTTAAGCACACACTTAAATGATATCAGCTGGGATTGGTGGGATTTTAAAGGTATTTAACTTTGGCTGGTTCAAGACACTTTTTTTTACAATGTTCTTTTTATTTTAGTAAACATTTTTCTTCACATTATATTTGACAACCAGATCAGTACTGAAATATGTTTAAGAGCAGTAAGGAATCAATCTGGATCAGGGGTTTAGCAAGGTTGGAGTGGGCCCTGAGACAGGAAGTGCAGATGGCCCCCTCCCTGCTACCTTCTTCTCTCCCCCGCTCGACAGATTCTTTGATGCAGAAGAACAGTAAGGACATGATGAAAAATGAAACATTCTCAGCAGCAGTCTTTATTGAATAACTGCTTAATGACGTTAAGCATGTCAATTCAACAAAAAACAAAAAACAAAAACAAAACTGTTTTCCACTTCCATTCTTCTTCTATTCTTCCTATTTTAATGTTTAACTGCTTTTATTGTAATATATGAAGTAGCCCTAAAAATACAGGTGGCCCTCATTATTTGTAGGGGTTCCATTCTTGCCGATAAGGCGCAAATAAGGAAACAGTGAATAAAGAAACCTTACCCCTATGGGAATTCAGGGGTTTGGTTCCTATACACACAAAAAGGGCTAAAAAAGTAGGGGGGTGGCAGAAATAAGAGAAATAAAGTAAAATACCTTGCTCTCCAGCTCCCTAGCACTCCAGCAATGCCCCTCACCCCCCAATTCCTCTGATTTTTCACGAAAAACCACAGTACCTTTTTTTAAAAAGCCACAAAATGGCTGCATTTGCATGAAACTGGAGGTTGCCGGACGTGTGGTTAATTTTTCAAACCGTGAATCGCATCACAGTCATTCATCCAACCACAGTCTGGCAACCTCTGTATTCAGGGCAGGGGAGTCCTTCCATTTTCCTGGTCAGCTGAGGCCACATCCCAGCAAGCTTTGTAGTGCTTGTGTTGCCAAACTGTGGGCAAGGTGTCAGCATGTCTTCAGGGTGGTGGCTATTGGCCACGATCTTCAAGGGGTTGTGTTGAGTGTGATCATGCATTTTTTGAAGGGTCCACCTGCCCTCAGCAGGGAAAGGGCTTTAAAATCCCTTTAATACCATACCATTCAAACCCTTCTTCTGACAGCAATTGAACCGCCACCCTTGTAAGAGTCCCGAAACAAAATTGTCTTGCACAAGCAGAATTTCTGGTCGTGGTGGTAAGATCTTGGGGGACACGATTTTTCTATTAATCAAAAAAATAAAAAATAAAAAAATAAAAAATAAAAGAAAGAAAGAAAAGAAAAAGGGAAGGGAACATGATTACTTCCTAGGAGGGGAGATAGATAGATAGATAGATAGATAGATAGATAGATAGATAGATAGATATGAGGGCAAAGGATCTTGGCGTCTGGCCTACTGCATCCAAGGATGTGCTTGCGATGGCTCATCCTGGCAAAGCAGACTATGCAGGCCAAACCACACTCCTGCCCCCGTGGCAGCTTGCCACCAGGGGACTAGCACTCTCATGAGAGGGCCAGTCTACTGGGGAGGACTTACGCTCATCAAAACCTTTGGTCTTCTGTCAAACTGTGTGCTCATGGGTTGAGCTAACCCAACAAAGGGCACCACACTTGCGTGGGACCCCCACTCTCTCTGGTTAATGATATAACTTTTGCACATCTACCCCCTCCTCTCCAGGGAAGCCTTTTATGAACCCACAGGAGATTTTGATGCTCCATGTATCTGGGTGTAGCTGCCACTGCAAAACGTCATATTGTGGCAGCGAAATGCATTACAAACTGAAGGATCAAATTGGAGTTTGGCGAGGCAAGCCTCAGTTTGTTTTTGCTGCAAAACCATGGTTGCACGCATTCGGAAGTTCATGAATTCAAACCTCTGCCCTATTTAACTATAGTTCCACATTACGTGTGAATGCAGCCAATGGCTATGCACCATAAAATGGCAGCCAGAAATGACATTGGAAATAATTTCTGAGTCATTTTTGGCCACTCAAAACCGTGAATAGGCTAATTTTGCCTGTTCTTAATACCACAGATAGACCCATCCACAGATATGTGAAGCCACAGTTATTGAAACCATGGATAATGAGGGCCAACTGTACCGCCAATAAAAACAGTTTAGATTCTAGATGCAAAAAAAAAAAAAAAAAAAGTCTTTTTCTGTACTCAGTTCAGTCTCTGGGCTGAAGCCCTCCTCTAAATTGTTTGCAATAATGCAATTAAAACAGCTGGCTTTTTTCACACATTTGGAAATGGCATAAATGCATGAAGGGAGAGTGCAATTCTGCCTGCTGTCTCTGCTCTGACTCCCATGTGCTCATCATTCCTGTATGCACTGGCTCCCTCCACATAATCAGGTACCAAATCATTCTTACAGAGTGTGCACAATTCATACTCATGTAGACTCTGGTAACACAGCAACAATGAACATATTAAGGTTGGAAATATGGGCAAAAGGTGCATCCTGCTCTTCTACAAAGCATTCATTGTATGTGGTTTCTGGATGTGTAAAAAGGGCAAATGTGCTCTAGATACAGAGTGTCTGGGGTGGCACGACCAATCCTACAAATGCACCTGAAGCCTGAATGTAGAAATGTCTATGCTCACATCTACTGTGAATTCAACAGCTCTGATCACTTCTAAAGCAGAAATCCTACACATACTTACTTGGGAGGAAGTCAAATTGAAATCAGTGAAGTTTGGGCTGTAAGGTGTCTAATATGGCCAGCAATTTAAAAAGCTTAGCCCAGAAAGCCGGTGCCTATGATTGATTTCCTGGGGCTGGGATGGGAGGTGGAGAAAATGGGAATTTTTATTGGACTGAAGGCATCACTAGGAGCAACTAGATGAGGATGGAAATCAAGATATGCTCATACACTCCTGACCCCAAATAATCCAATGTATTTAGGTTTACATTAGGAAAGCAAAACCCCTAGCAAGTACAGTGTAAGCTACATGAACAGTTTTCTAAAAAAACATTTTTAAAAACATTTATTTTAAATGTAAACTTTGGTTTAATACTACAGAGAAAAAGAACCCAATTGTTTAGGAAAGGAGCTGAAGAAAAATGCCATATATTGTCATAAACCAAGGCTAGGTGGATTTATTCTATTTTTATCAAGAAAATAAGCCATATCCCCAGTGTTGAGTCATCTATGTCATATAATGAATCTATTTCATATAATGACCCTTTAATTTTATTTTCATATAAAATCCCTTTACAGATTGTGAATTTATACTTCTTGTGAATTTATACTTGTGAATTTATACTTGTTATTAATAGCATGTCAACTATAATATCATCTAAGATACTTTAGTAACAATTCAGAGGGAAAGTTAAAAAAAAAAAAGAGTATAACATGCAGCTTACTGCATCTTTCCATGATGGAAAGCTCTATGAACAAAATGTCAAGGTGTCTGCACGACATGTTTTTGCTACTTTGTTCACTGCCCTTAGTTTTTACTGCCATCTTGCTGCACACTATTGATTTCCCATTGAAATCCTGGAAACATTAGCCGTGTACTTGGAACATTCTACTGCTGTTAGTTTTGAAAGGCTGCCTGAGTGGACCAGAAGTAAAGTAGCTACAGCCAAATGGGCATTAGGGGATGAATTCACAGAGAAGAAGAATTCAGATCTAAGCACTGCGTTCAAGAGAACTGTATAGGGTACAGTCTTCTGGGACTGTACCCCTTCAGGGTGTGCATGACTGAATACTTCTCCCAAATCAAACATTCCCTGCCATGGAAATTTATATGGCAGGAGCGAGATTTCTAGCCTTGCCTCATTAACATAAGAAGAGCCCTGCTGGATCATGTCAAAGGTCCGTCAAGGTCAACATCCTGTCTCCTACAGTGCCCAGTTAGATGCCTTTGGAAAGTTCACAAGCAGGAAATGGAACATAGCCTTCTCCTACTGTTGCTCATCAGCAACTGGTATTTAGAGATATACTGCCTTCTTTATGATGCACTAGATTTCTGTGTTTAGGATTGTTGTTGTTTTCCAACATAGGTGGGCAAACATGACCCCCACCCCACCAGGGTTCCAAAGATATAAAATTCTAGTAGTGCATGATTCTTTTGAATATCTAGGTTGGCTCTCAGACCTCTTCCTTTAAACAAAGCCCCTTCCTCCGTTATTAACATCAAGGATTCTTCAAAGCCATTACTGATTTAGGTGAATGGATACTAATGTCTTCATTTGCAAAGGAGGCTTCATCCATTAATCAATTAATTTTTTTAAAAAATGACTTCATTTCTGTATCGATCTGCTGCTGCCATCCTTGTTATAGGGCTTCCTGAATTATTACTATGCAAAGATCAGCAGTGAAATTAGAGTGAAGCAATGCTAATAACAAATTCTAAACTCTGTATTTAAGTGTTTTTGAACCAAGTGCAATTAATGCCTCTGTCTTAAAGTGGATATGCAGGCAGCTTTACCTGTGATTGTTTGTACACAGCATTGAACTTCCCTACCATATTTATACATAGGTTTTCCATCATCACCAAATGGAAGGAAACACACCAGGTGTACTCTGTGCATGCACAGAATTGAAATGTTTAGGGAAATTATTCCAGGCAGAGAGATCCTTTCATTCATTTGAGCTTCTGTGCCTGGAACAATCATTTAAATTGGGGTGGTCAGGGGCTCAAGCAAAAAAAGGCAAAGTATGAATTTCCATTAAAATCAACACGACACAAATGTCTGTTACTGATTTCAACTGCAGTTAAGGCTGAGTCGACATGTGATTATCATGAATGTGTGAAACAGTCCTCATAGATCAAACATCACAGATGGAGGAATTCATATCACCCAAATCACCTGGATCATAATGAGGTCATTCACACAATCTAAAACTGTGTTCTGCCTGCGTTTAGGAGCTGTGTGTGCTCCCAATTTTCAGCTGCGTGGAAGCAAGGTAGGAGGAAAACCTGGGTAGTTTTTCCTTCTACCCTGCTTCCACACAATAACTTCTACCCAGATTTTCCTCCTACCATTTTTCATACCCTTCCAAACCAGGAATTTAATAATTCATCGTGGCTTCTTTGCCTTGGATAGTAAGCACAGTTGTGCTTCCACACAACTAAAAATCGGGAGCACACACGGTTCCCAAACCGATTGTGTGAATGACCTCTTCTCTGAACCTATCAAGGGAAGCAGTTCTTATCTTCAGTTGTAAATCATCAAGTGAAGAAAGTGACATGAAGTGGTATACATGGATATGTGAACCCGTTCTAACTGTGCTTAACTTTCTATGTTTTGTGCCCTGCGTATTCTTAAATATGTCACGGTACTGGTGTCTTTGGCTAGTGGGGTAGTGAAGAGGTTTGGGGGCAGGTGTAGATTTTGTAACTGTTTCCTTGCCGAGCAAAAACCTGTAGGGAATATTTAACTGGGCAGAAACTGTAGTGCTGTCTTTTCCTTAATATGCTTCTGGTGTTACAGGTGATTTACTGTACCTTTATTCAACAGTATCCCCGCTGGGAGATTCCTTTGCACATTCGCTCACTGCCAATTATCCTGCCAGAAGCACCTAGACCTTACAACACTTTCCTTAAGCTGACCTTGGCCAAGAGATATTTCTCAGCAAGCATAATAAAATGCAAAACAGAGTGAAGGGGGTGGGGGAAGCCTCACACAGCCAGGTTTAGAACCCCCTACTGAGTATATGTGTAAATTTCCAGTTAACTGCTGAGCTTGCTATTAGGCTGCGGAACGGAAGGGCCATGGCAATCTAGATCTTTATATACAGTACATTTTTAAAATATGGTAAACCAAATCTAAACATGTGATTTTGGATGCATGCAAAAGACAAGAATGAGATAGATAGATAGATAGATAGATAGATAGATAGATAGATAGGATTATATTAATAATTTAATAGAGTGTTGGACTATGACCAGGGAGATCAGGATTCTGGTTCCCACTCAACCATGAAGCTGACTGGGTAACTTTGGTCTGTAACTGTAATTCTATTATATACATCCATACATGTTTTCATGTGAATGACTGTACCTGTGTTCATTTTAAACCTAGGGACCAGCCCCTCAAATGTATGGTACAGATAGGGACTGTACTGCTGTACCTGGGTTCAACATAACATGTGAATAACTGTACCTTTGCACAGATAGAATGGGAGTGGGGAGGTCCATGTACACTATTCTGAACTCCTTGGAGGAAGGGCAGGATAAAAGTGTAAATCATAATAACGTTAGTAGCAATTGCTAAGGATAATTTGCCTATGAGGTGGTCAGTCCTGGATTTAGTCCCCTCTGTGTGCAAACAGGTTATCAGCACTGGGCTGGTAGGGATAGTACCATCCCAGCACATTTGATTAGGAGAACAGTTGCACCAAGAATATGCCTGCCATGACATCAGCAGAGGACATCTCAACTCATTCTCAATGCAGCCCTTTATCTTGTGGGTTATTTTTTCATCTGAATGGCTGTTCATCTACAAATGATCCAAATAATTAAAAAAACAAGTATATGGAGCACATACAGAGAGATGATTCTGATTAAGAGACCCCTCACACGATAAAGGGGTGCACCAAGGGTGTGTTTGGAGGTCTGCCAATGTCACGCAGGTGTGCTCTTGGTGCAATCCCATCCTTATTGAATCTGTGGACAGCTGCCTCATACGTACCTGCTAGAGATGTGCAACTCATCAAACTGGTTGGCCATATCAATTGATGGTTCAATGAATCTAATCAATATTTTGCAAATAAATTTGTGATTTGCCCATAGGGAACAATGGGGAATTCGAATCAACCCATCATTCCCCATGGGTAGGTCCTAGGGACACCAAAGTGGTTTGGGTGGTAGGGCATTTTGGGTGCTACCTACCCCCCAACCCACCAAAAAAAACCATACTGGCAAGCAGGCAATTTTTTTTTTAAACTTCCCCCCAAACCCCATAAGATTCTATAGGGGTTTAGATTAAAAATGTTTTTAAAAAATCATCCACTTGCCTATTTCTTTTGTGGGTTGGGTGGTAAGCACCACACCATGGGGTGTGCAAACATGTTCAACGTCGAATGTGTTTGATGTCGAACTGATTCGGTTCGACTGTTTAAGGTCAAACGGAATCACCCCCTGTTTGGTCTGACCCCGACCCCGGACCGAACACTCCTGAATGTTTGGGGGGTTGTGAGCTTCATTTTGCAATTTTTTAAACCTTTTACTCCCCTTGGGGAGTTCCTGGAGGCGGTGGTTGGATGGCGGGGGCCCCGCGGATGTTCTCCCTCCCCCTGCCAGCCTTCCTCATACCCCCCTTGGCCGGTTCAGCCACTCTTTGGCCAGTTTTCAGCCTTCACACGGAGGCCTTTGAATACATTTTGAAATTTCCTCCAAAAGTGTTCCATCTCCCTGCTAATGGGGGCACAGTTGTCCATGCCAACACTTGATTTGAATGACAACAAACCAACCAAGAAAGAAGGAGATCTCAAGCCAATTAGAAGCCAGTGCCAGTAAACCAATCAGCAAGGGGAGAAAGCCTGCCAATTTGGCTGCTCAAATCATGAAAATCAATTTGTGCCAAATCAGGGCTGATTCAAGTTGACCTCGAATCTCTCTCTCTCTCTCTCTCTCTCTCTCTCTCTCTCTCTCTCTCTGTGTTATGTTGTGGAAAAATCGAATAAATTATTGATAAATCAAGTCGACCTCGGATCAGCCCCTTCATTTAAGGGGTGATTCAGTTCACAGTTGAGTCTGCGAATAGTGCTAATCATTTGATTGGGTTGTACACATAATTCTAGATATAGTCATTCATTTTCTAAATGAATGGAACCTAAACCAGAAGCAAAATAAAATGAATGGTTATGAATGGTGTGTGTCTCTCTGTGTGTGTATTTTCAAATTGCCCTTTTAGATCTTTTTTAAAAATCAAAATATCTTACTTTTAACAGTAGTTTTTGTGGCCATTTGTGTCAGTGGCAAGAGGAGCTCTAATTCTCAGTTGCTTCCTGACAGGCACCATTTTGAATGCTTGTTCTGTCCCAAGACAATGAGGCTCTTCACACAATTAGTAAGGGGGTTTGCGGGGAGAGCGGGCTTAGCTTGCTCTCCCTGTTGACGATCTAAAGGCAGCCCTGGGCAGCTGGATTGGCTGCCCACACAACTGCTGGCTCCGTCATGGAGCTGGCGGGGGCTGCAGGGATCAGGGGCCATGCAGCCCCCGGAAGTTCCAGGATGCACCATGCGAGTGTGCGGGGCATTCTGGAGAGACCCCCGAGCTGGGAAGGCTGCTTGCAGCCTCCCAGTCGGGGTCTACTCATGTGTTCCCGCACGCTGAGGCAACACAGGAGCAAAAAGATGAGGTTAACGGAGCACTCGCTCCACTCACTCCAGCATTCACTTCGTTAACCTCGTCTAAGGGGAGGGGTATTTATGGAGGCTAGCTGCCGAGAGCAGCACACGATCGCCCAAAAGCGAGCTAGGCTCCCTTAGTCAGCTATTGGGAGATCGTGAGACTAGCCTCAGTGCCATTCTCATCATTTTGGGATTTGGGGTGGGGTAGAAACTCATTTATCAAGTTGTTACTACTACTACTACTACTACTACTACTGTTTCTGATTGCAACTTTTCATATCTTGTTTCCTCTGCATCCAGAAACTCTTGATACACTGGCCTTGTTCGCCCTTCTTGCCAACTTTCTGCCAGGACTGTATCTCTGGCAGAGAATTTTGTGAAGCCAATGCCACGCAAACAAAACCAATTGCCAGCTCTGCAGCTCTTATCTTATGAAGTCAGTCTCACAGTCCAGACTGCAGCTGAAACTGTGACAGGAAAACTCTTGGCTATGTTAGCTAACAAAATACAGTCATTGTTATTATACTAATTATGTAACACAAATTTTGCAGCACTGCACAGATGCCTCAGCCAAGGAGAAGCTCATGGGACCAGACAACTGGAAGAAAGACATTACATTGTTCTTAATGAAAGCCAAATGGGACCAAGTTTGTGTCTGGTCTGGAAATTACATATCTTGTACTGTAAATTTCTTCTCTTGGCTTTTTAGTTTATTCTGCCCTGAACCTTGGGCAGGCAAGTAGCAAATAATTAAGAACATATATACAATTTCTAGATAAAATGAAGAAAACACATACAACTCAGATGAATAAAACATCTCTAAAAGTAGATTTCTACCCTTATATGTGTATAACCCTTGCTGCTTAAGAGCTAGAGCTAAGAGCTGGAGCTCCCCTCCAAACGCTGTATTGCTCCCACATGAAATTTAGACTTGGCTACAGGGAAGACTCCAGAGGCTGTGGGCAGCCACAGATAACGTCCCTTTTGAGGCCTTAATAATCAAACGTGGTCCATGGATGGTATACAGTCAAAAAGCTGTTCCCTTCTATCAGCAAAGTAACTTAAAGAACTCCATTAGCTGCCAGCCTGTTTCCAAGCACAGTTCAAAGTGCTGAGGCTGACCTATAATGCCCTAAAGAGTTTGGGGCCAGGCTATCTGCGGGACCATTTTCTCCCATACAGTGCTGAGGAAAAGCTTGTGATTCCCCTTAGGATGGTCTGTATGTTAGCACAATTCTTATTCAAAACATAATTAGATCCTAAGCTAAACCTTGATAGGAGAGAAAGACAATCCCACTGAATCAATACTCAGGCTGGTAACTGGTAATTGCTGGCCATGCACATGATCTCCGCCAGCTGAGTGGCGGAGCTGATCCTCTCCCGCAGTCGGTGCTGGGCGGTGCACCGCTGCTCTGAACAGCGTTCAGGTGTGGCAGAGGGAGAGGTAAGCACCTACACATTTACAGTAAAAGGTGCCTCCCGCTGCCCTGCCCCTGGCGGCGCCTGCACTGGCCGCCACTGCAACAACTTATATACCGCTTTTCAACAAAAGTTTCCAAAGTGGTTTACATAGAGAAATAATAAATAAAGAAGATGGATCCCTGTCCTCAAAGGGCTCACAATCTAAAAAGAAACATAAGGCAATGTATAAACCTGCCGATCAATTGAGATCTTCAAACAAGGCCTTCCTCTGTGTCTCCTCACCCTCTCAGGAGTTTGGCTGGCTAGCTGGCCTCTCAGTTATGGAATTCCCTTCCCAGGTAAATTCACAAGGCACCATTTTTACTCTCTCTAAGGTACCAGGTGACACGATCCATGCTTTAACAACTTCTGTCCTTTGCTGGCCACTGTTTTTTAAAAATAAGTTTTTAGTTGATTTTTTTATCCTTAATGTAGTTGATTTTAATTTTTGTAAGGGAACAGTGGGGGATTACATATGAGTTACAAAGGTGGGTTATACATTTCCTAAATAAATACACTGGACTCAAAGTATTAGAGGCTTTCTTTGGAAAAACCAGCATCTTTTATTTTGTTTAGAAGATGGAAGGTAGGGCCAGAGGAGAACCTAGGTAATTTTGGAGTCTGGACCTAAAGGCCTTTGGAGGACCCCCTTTCCCTGCAAATTAAGCATCATCATGCTCCACTGGATGACCACACCACCCAGGACAGACTAAAGAGGATTTGGGGGCCTCCAAGGGCTCTGGAGGCCTGGGACTTTGGCCCTGAAGTCCGGGGGTAAGAGTGGCTCTCAGAGGGGCAGATGTTCCCACATTGGTTTGATATCCTCCCTGATGACCCATCTCCACAAAAAGTTTACAAAGGAGTGCATCCACAGAAACTTCCAGGTGGTCACCATGGGCAGCCCCAAGTAGAACAATAGTTCAACAACAGTAACAACATCATCATTTCATTTTAGACAGGGATTGATTGCATACATATTTATGGCCCTCTGCTCCCTCAGGTGCTGCACAGCAGCTCTCATTTAAGCTAATAGGGCTAGTCCAAGAATAATGACAGGTAGACAAATTAATAAAAGAGATTTAGTACTGCAGGCTCTTCATGAGTGCACAGCACTTTCATTTAAAAATGATATAATAATGTTATTTATAAGGCACACAGCACCACAGCCTGCAGGGTTAAGCGGAATAATTCCATTATTAAAACATTATAATGAAAGTGTAGAATACCAAAGGAAAGAGAAACAAAAGGAATCCAAGTCAGGAGAAGGCCAAAGGGAAAGCCAATCACATACAATACTCTTTTCAAAGAATGGTCGGGATATTTTATTAAAGGGCAGCATGAAGCATAAAAAATAGAATTCAGTGGAAAATGGAGTTTATCTGCATTCATCAGGGGCTGTTTTGCTGGAAATGTACGTTTTAATAATAAGGATATTCTCATGAAAAAAATTAATCCGTGTAGGAGAACCATGGTCATGAAAGGATGGGGTGCTGGAACATTGATTAGGACTAGGCCTCTGAAGTGTGTTAAATCTCTCAAGAGTTCAGCATTAGGGGTTAATTGCAAAATGCTGCACATTCCACAAGGACACAGTTGCTTGGCACTGGAAAATACATGCCAATGTTCAGCCTGTCCATAATGAGACACTAAAGGATAAGGCACAACAATTGGATTGCTTGCCAGTTTAAGAAGTCATGAGCACCTCTTTTAGGATTGTCAAGTTTTTATGAACCTAAATGGAGAAATGGTTGCAACTGGATATTGTATTGTAATAAGAGAAAGAAGGACTGCTCAGCTCATCTCCCCGGCAGCCACCCTCCGCCATGTGGTGGCTGATTTTTTTTTTAAAAGCGTAGGTTTGGTACAGTGAGCAGCGGTGGGGAGGGTGGCTGCAGGAACCCCGCCCCGGCTATTTGGAGGCCCCCCCAGACCTTGGAGGCCACGGACCGGGGCCCCAAGGTCTGGGTGTTAGAGCGCCTCTGTTCAGAAGCAACTCCATTTTTCTCCTTTCCTCCCTTTTCTTTCTGACTCCACTCTTTACACTCTCAACAGAATCCCTACTGGGAGAAACCTCCAAGCAACAAAGCACAAAATATTACTAGACAGAATACAACAGGAGCATCAAAAGAAGTGTTAATAGTCAGTTCTTAGATCTGGGATAATCTTTGCCAGTATTCCCCAGTGTGGAGAGCAGGTTGGCCACTGCATCTTCTTTCATAATAAACTTGCAATCTGTTGTAATGATTATTGGTGAATAAACACAAATGATTTACCAAGTGATAACTAACTCAGCATACTGAGCACTGGTTTTATCATTCATAAATGTATTATTTGTTGATTTGAAGAAATGAGGCCTGAACCTCCTTTTTGTGTTTTACAAATGTTTGTATTTGCTTTAGACATGTACATGAAATGGATTTGATGTTTTGTTTCAAGCTTGAAACGAAATGCAAATGCCTGGAACGTTTCGTCAGAACAACATTACTCCCCCTGTGTTCTATGTATGAAGAAGCTATGCAGAAGTCAAACGTTCACAGCTCCTGTTCTAAAGTCTTGTTTGGGAGGGGAAAGAGTTTTGCTGTTTAATTTTTGGAGGGAAGAGAGGGTTTGATTTTATTGGGTATCAGTAGCATGACAAGGTCTTAATGGGTTTGTGCACAAGAATTTTTGAATTTTACAGCACTACAGGTGCCACAAAAAATTTTTGCCCTCCCCCCATAAGGGTGGGTCACTTAAATCAATTAATTATATTTGTACACTGTCCCAAATGTCCATCTCTGGGTGGCTTACAGCAACATAAAACAAACCAAAACAGAAATCAAAACATTAAAACAATTAAAAACCACAAATCTAGTTAAAAAGCTTTGGTGAATAAATTGTCTTTAGAGACTTTTAAAAAGTTGTCAGAGATGGGGAGGCTCTTATTTCAACAGGGAGCACATTCCAGAGTCTTGGGACAGCAACAGAGAAGGCCCATCCCTGTGTAGCCACAGGCAACTGCAGATGAACCTCTCCAGATCATCTCAATGGGCAATGGGACTCATAGTGAAAAAGATGTTCTCTTAAATACCCAGGGCCTAAGCTGTTTAGGGCTTTATAGGTTATAACCTACACCTTGTATTTTGCCCAGAAACCTATTGGTAGCCAGTGTAGTTCTTTTAATAAAAAAGTAATATGGTCTCTTCAAGATGACACAGTGACCAACCTGGCTGCCACATTCTGTACCAACTGCAGTTTCCTGACTATGTACAAAAGTCAGCCCCACATAGAGTGCATTGCAGTAGTCAAATCTGGAGGTTAACAGCATATGTATCACTGTTCTGAGGCCATTTATTTCAAGAAACGGATGCAGCCAGTGTATCAGTTGAAGCTGATAGAAAGCACCTCCGGCCACTGTCTCAACCCGAGACACCAGGGAGAGAGGTTTGGATCCAGAAGCACTTCCAGGCAAGATGCCTCCAAATACCAGTTGCAGGGGAGCAACAGCAAGAGAGAGGGCATGCCCTCAGCTCTTGCCTGTAGGCTTCTCAGAGGCGTGAAACAGGATGCTGGGCTGGATGGGCACTGGACCCTACACATAGGAAACATAGGACCTTTTCCCAGCCACACAAACACAAGGATTCTCAGTTTCTCTCACCTCTTTGTAATTAGGAAGCAAATGAAAATCTCCCACTCTCTCCCCCTAACCCTACAAAAGAATACAGCACCCAGGATGGAACAGCCCCCCATTCCCCAAATACCTAACAAATAGAGTGTATTTGTTAGGTATTTGGGAATCAGACTTTGATTCCCAGCCAGCCCAGCACTCAAAGTGTTTGCAAAGAGTTTTTAAGAAGATGAAATAATTATTTACCTCTTGCCCTCCTAACTGTGCTTTGGTGATTGCTGTACTGTAGACCAGAGAAGGACAACGTGTAGGCAAATCACAATTAATCTACATGTCTGCAAACCCTCCCACCTTACAAAGGGGTGGAGGTGGAGTTTGCATCCCAATGTGGGTGTCACTGATCATTGAAAGACATTAGCCTGGTCATTTCAAACTGGTCAAGCCAGTTAGCACTTGTTTTCCTCCTTGTTATACTACTTCAACATCCAAGATAATCTAGAAGATATTCCCTACTTGCAAGAACCTTTAGTACGGGAAGATGAAGTTAGATCAGCACTCTGGTCATTACCAAGTTGGAAGGCTACAGGAATTGATGGAATAGCTACAGAAATATGGCAGGCAACAGAAGAAGAATCAGTCAAGGCTCTAACCAAACTATGCCAGCAAATTTGGAGAACAACACAGTGGCCAACGGATTGGAGGAGGTCAGTCTACATATCCATACCAAAGAAAAGAGATTGAACAGATTGTGCAAACCATTGCACAACATCCTTAATTTCACATGCTAGCAAAATAATGCTCAGGATCATCCAACGCAAATTAAAGCCCTACGTGGAAAGGGAAATGCTGGATGTTCAAGCTGGTTTCAGAAAAGGCCAAGGAACAAGAGACATCATTGCTGATGCACACTGGATAACTGAGAAAGCCAAAGAATAACAGAAATAATTCAATATGTGCTTTATTGACTACAGAAAAGCCTTTGATTGCGTTGACCATGTCAAGTTGTGGAATATCCTTAGGAAAATGGGCGTCCCAGAACACCTCATTGTGCTCATGAGAAACCTATACACAGGACAAGAAACCACAGTCCAGATGGAACATGGTGAAACAGACTGGTTCCAGATAGGCAAAGGAGTAAGACAAGGCTGTATACTTTCTCCTTCTTTATTCAATTTATATGCTGAACATATACTGAGAGAAGCTGCATTGGAAGATGAGCGTGGTTTTAAAGTTGGAGGAAGAAATAGCAATAACCTGTGCTATGCTGATGACACCACTCTGATAACTGAGAATGCAGATAATCTGCAAGCTCTAGTAATGCAAGTCAAGGAGCACAGTGAAAAAATAGGACTACAACTAAATGTAAAGTAGACTAAACTAATGACAACAGGTTGACAACCAGCCTCAGAATTGACAATGAAGACTACTAAGTGGTGGATAGCTTCTGCCTTTTTGGATCGACTCAATAGTAAAGGATCCAGTAGTCACGAAATACACCACAGACTCACACTTGGTAGGGTTGCAATGAAGGCCTTGGAAAGGATATTTAGATGTCATGATGTGTCTACACCTACAAAGATTAGAATCATTCGGACAATGGTTTTCCTGTGACACTCTATGGATGTGAAAGCTGGACTTTGAAGAAGAAAGATAGAAAAAGCATTGACGCTTTTGAACTTTGGTGCTGGAGAAGACTTTTGAGGATACCATGGACAGCCGGAAAAACAAACAAATGGATCCTAGAACAAATCATTCCAAAATGTTCACTCGTGGCACAAATGACCAGGCTTAAACTATCATACTTCGGACACATTATGCGAAGATTCAGCTCCATTGAGAAGTCCATAATGCTGAGGAAAGTTGAAGGCAAGAGAAGAAGAGGATGACCAGCAGCAAGGTGGATGGACTCAATTATGACAGCTATGAATGCACCACTGAAAGACCTTACAGGCCAAGTTGAAGACAGATCATCCTGGAGAGAATTTATCTATGTGGTTGCTAAGAGTTGACACCGACTTGATGGCACTTAATCAATCAATCAATCAATCAATCAATCAATGTATTTTAAAAATAGAAAATACCTGAACAAATGAAGAGAAACCAGAGTATGCCTGAACAATGCCCTGAGCCATTTTTGGAAGGGCGGTATAGAAATAGAATGAATGAATGAATAAATAAATAAATAATGTATTTTGGATACAAAATACTGTTCTGAAAAGTATTTTAGATACAAAATACAAAAATATTGAAAATATGTATTTTAAAATACATGTATTTTAGATACTGCCCATCTCTGTATGCCAGTGGCGGGCTTGAAAGAAAAGACTGCAACTCCTGTGAGCTTCAAGCTTCTCTTTCATAATCTGGAAAATGCCAAAGTGTTATTTTGCCACTGGTATATTATCAGAACAGACCCACAGCCACCAAGTAGAAGATGTTGAGAAAATGGATAAATGTGTGTTAGCCCAGCTCTCATCTTCTCTGATTTCTTTTCCATTTCTGTTCAGCTAATGTTAAAGGATGGGGTCATTTGGGTATCTAGCCTGCAAGTAGCTGTGGATGTGGATGTACATTAAACATACAGGGAATTCATGGACAAGTATTCATGGAGGAAGAATTCTGACCCCTATAAATCTTTGCAGAATAGCAAATTTTAGCATCCACCATTGTGACAGCACATTCACCATGTTTTTCTGCACATCTATAATATCTATCTACATCAGATCAGCATGTGTGATTTAGCATCTAGCACATGATGGATGATGTATTAGCCCGTGGTTTAGTTAGTTGAACTATATATGCCTTGATGTAGAAATGATAGCAGTTTCAGTAAGACATGCTTTTATCCTTAGCCATTACAGCTGCCTGCTAGAAGTCAGGCCAAAAGAGGTTTCTTGATGCACAAAATCCAAGCTAAAGTGTAATACATAAAGCCATCAGCTGACTGTAATGTAATGTGTCACAAGAAGTCAGTAGCTTTTTTGGCTAGAAGGGAGGCCGATAGGTGGTACAAGAGGGCTATTTCACACATGACAGAAGTAATAAATCTATTAGGGATATGCATCGTGCACATCCCGGGGGGGGGGGGGAGGGGGAACTTTAAAAGGTGGGACTTTGCCCAGAGGGGCAGGTAAGACCTGCCTTCCTCCTTTAAAAGTGCCTGCTTGCAGTCTTCTTAGCAGCAGCTGTACTTCACCCCTCCGCTTGGATTATGATACAATTAGCTTTCTGCCCCACTCCTTGGCCTTCTAAATTCCTGAATTGTTTTGCTTCTTAGTTCCACTCAGGTGTGCAAGGGGATCAAGCAAGGGAAAGGGCACCAGCTCAGTTGTAAAGGTCAGCTTGTATGCCAAAGTTCAACATCACAGCACACATTCCTGTTGTCTTTTCTTCCAAGTTTTGGCTGGGGGAGCTCGAAGCGTTTCAGCACCTCAAAATAAAGATGCCAAAACACTTTGAGCACACCCCTAAAATCTATAGGGTGTCTGCAGGCCTTAAATCTAGACAGAAACACATTACTTGATCTAAATGTTGTTGGGACTTTAAAAAAAATGCTGTTGGGTCTTTTGAAGAAAGGTCTTTGCTATCAGACTGAACGAATCGCTGACTACAGTGGTCGAGTAGTCAGGTCCAACTTTATTATACAGTGGATGATTGTATTAATCATTTTAAATTTTGGAACAGCGAACGAGACACTGAATAGCGCAGGGGGAAATGGCTTGACTAGCAAGCCAGAAGTTGCTGGTTCAAATCCCTGCTGGTATGTTTCCCAGACTATGGGAACACCTATAATGGGAAGGAGCGATATAGGAAGATGCTGAAAGGCATCATCTCATACTGTGCGGGAGATGGCAATGGTAAACTCCTCCTGTATTCTACCAAAGACAACCACAGGGCTCTGTGGTCGCCAGGAGTCGACACCCACTCAACAAAACACTTTACCTAATGAGAATTAGCTATACAGTACTAGCTAATACAGCAAACGCTATACAGTACTAGCATTACTCGTGACTCCTCAATTAGGAACATAGGAAGCTGCCATATACTGAGTCAGACCATTGGTCTATCTAGCTCAGTATTGTCTACCTAGACTGGCAGCGGCTTCTCCAAGGTTGCAGGCAGGAATCTCTCTCAGCCCTATATTGGAGATGCCAGGGAGGGAACTTCGAACCTTCTGCGCCTTCCAAGGCAGCTCTGTCCTCTAAGGGGAATATCTTACAGTGCTTACACATCAAGTCTCCCATTCATATGCAACCAGGGCAGACCACAAGAGTCATGCTTGCTACCACAAGACCAGCTTTCCTCTCCTCCAAAAGACCAGCTCTCCTCTCCAAAAAAAGGAAGTACTTTTTCACATATAGGAACATAGGAAGTTGCCATATACTGAGTCAGACTTTTGGTCTATCTAGCTCAGTATTATCTTCACAGACTGGCAGCAGCTTCTCCAAAGTTGCAGGCAGGAGCCTCTCTCAGCCCTATCTTGGAGAAGCCAGGGAGGGAACTTGAAATCTTCTGCTCTTCCCAGAGTGGCTGCATCCACTGAGGGGAATATTTTACATTGCATACACTTCTAGTCTCCCATTCATATGCAACCAGGCTGGACCCTGCTTAGCTAAGGGGACAAGTCATGCCTGAAGGAGACAAGTCATGCTTGTGCATAAAACGGAGGATCTCATCATGGGGCGGGGGAAGGGGACTCCTTTCACTGACTTTCCTCTCCTCTCTGGCAAAGAATGTACATGCCATTTTTTAGGACTTCTAACTCTTTCTTCAGTCATGGGCATTCAATATCAATAATACATTCTTATGGACTCTCATGTGAGTCACCAGACTAACTTTAGAACTGGGCACATGGATCGTTGGGCAGAACAGCCTACATGGGTGGTGTGACTCTTACATGGCAAAAACCTCTGTAGCAAGGCACAACACATGTCGCAGTGCTGTGCAGAGGTGTACCTAGGTAATTTTGGAGCCTGGACCTCAAGGCCTTTAGAGGCCCTCCCTTGCTGGAGCCCCCACTGCATATTAAGCATCATCCTGGTGTAGGCCTGAACCAGACCGAAGCCATGTTACCTTTGATATATTCTGTCTGTATAAGGGGGGCCTATGGGGTTCCTTATAAGGAGTTGCTTTTCTGTACCAAGGAGGGCCAGGAGAGACTAGAGAAGAAGGTGATGAGGTATTCATTTTAAAGTGCATGCGCAGAAGTTAGCTGGAAATTTACTGAAAGTCCAGACAAAGGAAAGGGGCAGGACCTATGTATCGTCTCCTAGGCTATAAATATGTCATGCTTGTAAATGAACGGGACCTTGGACTTGAGCGAGAGCTATCCAAGACCTTTGCTACTATAGAGCAAAATAAAGCCTTTGAATCCTTCTCGGCTGGTGAAGTATTTTGGCTACTGACCCAGAAAAGAACCTCTCTTTGTTGGGGTACAACAATCCCCCTACAGACACGCACACACACCATGACACATGCAGTATTTTTAACACGTGGGTTCTTGAGGACACAAACAGCAACTGAACTCACAAGAATGTAAGAATATAAAACAGGTATATTTATGCCCTGGAGAGAATCTGTTGATGTGGTTGTTAAGAGTCGACACCGACTTGACGGCACTTAATCAGTCAATCAGTCAATCAATCAATCAATCTTTATGCACATATGCATTAACTTAATATATTCCCCTCCCACATATTTCTTTCCCCACTCCTCACTCTGTCTTTAAAGCACCCTGTGCAGGTCACAATCACACTTGGCTGCCTGGAGCAGCATGGTCCCGCAGCGTGGCATGGTAACCACACCACCCAGGACAGACTAAAGAGGATTTGGGGGCACCCAGCGTTAGTGGAGGCCCTGAACTTCAGCCCCAAAGTCCAGGGGTAAAAACGCCACTGGTGCTGTGCTATGCCAGCCAGCCCAGAAAATGGGAAGACACCAGTAGAAAGAGAGCATGACTGGTGTGTGACAGAGGACAACCCTCTATGTAGTCTATTAGCTGGATTGGCAAATTGACTTTCAGCACTGTAATTTATTCTTCAGTGTCTTGATAGCATATTGCAACAAAATATCCTGTTTTGCATGTTAGAATATGAGGCAGAAAAGCACACGGATCCCCCCGCCCTTTTCAGATAAGGAAAAGTTCCCTCAGAATGATCCTACATCATGACATCACATCATTCCAGGTATGTTCTGGAAACAAAAATGGCAACCAGCCCGATAGAGCCTGTTGCCAGGAAGAAACCTTGTGCTTCCAGTGCTACTTCTGTTGCCTCCTGCAAAGGCACAGCTTAGACTAAAAAGAGGAAGGAAAATAACACCCACTGTTACTCCCACCAAACAGCAGTAAGAAGCCTACCTCAAAACTTTAGAAGAATGTCTCAAATGGTTCATCACTCCTGGAAATTTCTCTTGTTTAGTTCCCCCCCCCCATGCAAAACTTTGAATTTTAGCAAAATTACATCTATGGGACTTTTTGACTCAGTTCTAGATTTGCAGGTGAAAAAAGGGCAACTGGACAGGGCTAGCTGCCAGAAACTTCTAGCATTTCCAGTGGTGCTTCTACCACAGCCTGCAAAAAGCACAGCATAAACTGGGGAAGGGGAGATGTTGGCAAAGATTTCTTAGCACTTCCAAGAAGAGCAGAGTACTTTGTAGATTAAGATGAAAAACAGTCAGAAAGGCTCCTTGCTTTTTATTTTCCCTACCATTATTGTAGCATGTATTAGTAATTGGATTATTCCAGGTTTTCATAATACATTTTAATTGCCAAAAAAGATGTTGTACACTGCAAACTAATGTACTAAATAATTCAGTTTAATATCACCATAATTAAAGTGCTTTTCAGGTTTCTAAGAGACTCTTAAATACTGCACCAATGACTCTACTGTCAAAAACATTTTATTCCTCCTAAAACCACAAATTGTGTTAATGCTGCTCATTAAGAAACTGGATAGAGAATCAAATGATCACCAAGAACTTTATGTTTTCAGATAGCATTAGTTATTTTTATGATGATAGTATGCTCTTGAGCTGTCCCACAGTACTGAATTTTTAGCCCAGCTGGCTAGAATACCAAGCTGCTGAAGGAATAATGGCACAATGTTTTCTGAAAAAAGCATGCCAAAGAAGGTAGTAAAAAACTTCAGGTCATATAGTATGCAATAAGTCTTCCTACCACTGCATTAATACGCATCCCATGATGTATTTCCAACTTGGCCTTCAGCACAAGTTTTTTCCATAAGATATTTTCATGTGTATCTAGTCACATGAAAAACTTGTAGGATTGAGTCTGTGTCTGGAAATTGTAATCATGTGTGAGTCATTCTCCCTCAAGAGTCTGTTCTTCCTTGCCTAAGTGGTAGTTTACACATTAACCGGATAGCCTTGGAAACACTTTTCTCCATCACAAGCTCTACATAATGATAATCTCTGGTGTCTTTTACTAGTCTGGGAAACATGCACCATTTTCGCTATGCAACGTTGGACAAACACTGACAAAAGTGACTCACTGAATCCTTGCCTGCCCCCCAGTGATATTCAAATGCTTTACACATCAGCTATAATTAATAAAAACAACTCCATGGGGCACAGAACATTCTTTGAATGCTCATGGGGTGCTCATAGGGACCTCTGTGTATGCTTTTGCACCCCTGCATGCTAGAGAGCTTGGCAGGGGGGTGGGGCGGGATTTGTTTATCTACCCTAGAAGGTTTTGCAGCAGAAGTGCACAAGTTAGGAGAGCACTGCTAATTAATATTGTCTGGAGACATGGAGTTAAAGTTCTAAATAAAGTGGTTTATTTAGGAAATCCATCAGGGAGATAGATAACCCTTCATGTCTAGCTGTCTGCTACATACAGGAAGAGGAGAAAGAGGGAGAAGGGAAGTCTCTCTCTCCTGGTGAGAGAATGAAACCTGAGACTAACAGTCTAACAAAGGGGAATCAGAGTAGAGAAGGCATGGTCAGGGAGGGAATGCTCTTGCTGGTTGTCTCTTTCACCAATGCTCCTAGTGGACAATATTATTATTGTTTACACAGTCAGACAGGTATTATTGACCGATTTGTTTTATCCAGACATCGAGTCCTTCCCAAGGACCTGGGATGGCTGAATTTTATTATCAGTATCGTTGTTGTTATTATTATAGATATCGTTGTAGAATATAGGCTGTTCCCAGTAAAGTTGCTTTTTGTAATTGGCTGATGGTGATTTCTGTGGCCCCTATGGTGTTGAGGTGCTCTTCAAGGTCTTTTGGAACTGCAACCAGGGCGCCAATGACCACTGGGATTATTTGGGTCTTTTTCTGCCACAGCCTTTCAATTTCAATTTGTAGACCTCTGTATTTGGTGATTTTTTCTATTTCTTTTTCTTCTGTTCTGCTATCCCCTGGCATTGCTATGTCAATTATTTTGACTTGCTTTTCTTTCTTCTCGACTACAGTTATATCTGGTGTATTGTGTGGCAGATGTTTGTCTGTTTGTAGTCAGAAGTCCCATAATATTTTTGCCTCTTCATTTTCTACAACTTTTTCAATTTTATAGTCCCACCAATCTTTGGCTACAGGTAGCTTGTATTTTTTGCAGATGTTCCAGTGTATCATCCCTGCTACCTTGTCATGCCTTTGTTTGTAGTCAGTCTGTGTGATCTTTTTATAACAGCTGATTAGGTGGTCCACTGTTTCATCTGCTTCTTTACAAAGGCGGCACTTGCTGTTTGTTGTTGATTTTTCGACTTTTGCTCTTATTGCATTTGTTCTTAGTGCTTGTTCTTGTGTAGCCAATATTAAACCCTCAGTTTCTTTCTTCAAGTTGCTATTCTTAAGCCATTGCCAGGTCTTGGTGATGTTTGACTTTCCAGTTATATTGTGCAAATATTGACCACGCAGTGGCTTATTTTTCCATTTTTCTGCTTGGTTCTTGACTTGTTCTTTCTTGTAGGCCTGCTTTCTTTCATTGGTGTTGAATAGTTTCGTGTTCTTGACCATTTTAAGTACATCTTCTTCACTGTCCTTGATATATTCTTCAAGGCCTCTTTTCTCCTCCTCTACTGTTTGATGGACTTGCAGCATTCCTCTTCCACCTGAGCTGCGAGGGAGGTATAGCCTATCGACATCACTGCGGGGGTGCAGAGCATGATTGATGGTCATGATTTTCCTGGTCTTACGATCTAGCGTCTCTAGCTCTGCCTGGGTCCAGTCTATTATTCCTGCAGTGTATATGATAATAAGTATAGCCCAGGTGTTTATGGCTTATATGGTGTTCCCACCATTGAGTTTGGACTTGAGGATTTTTCTAACTCTCCTGATGTATTCACTTCCAATTTTTCTTTTAACTTCAGTGTGTGCGATATTATCAGCCTGGAGAATGCCCAAGTATTTGTAATGTTCTTTCTCTTCCAGTTTCTTGATCTTGCTTCCATTGGGCAGTTCTATTCCTTCCATTTTTCTTATTTTTCGTCTGTTCATTATTAATGCAGCACACTTGTCTAGTCCAAACTCCATTGCTATATCGCTACTGAATATACAGACAGTGATTAGCAGTGATTCAATTTCTGATTGGGACTTTCCATACAGTTTCAGATCGTCCATGTACAGCAGATGGTTTATTTGACTTGATGTTTTAGATGTTTGGTATCTGAGGCCTGTTTTGTTTCATATTTGTGAAAGTGGAGTCATGGCGATTACAAACAACAGAGGGGATAGTGAGTCCCCTTGGAAAATGCCTCTTCTAATGCTAACCTGTCCAAGTGTCTCGCCATTGATTGTTATCTGTGTACTCCACATGCTCATTGTTTTTTTAGAAATAAATATCTGAATGTTTTTGCTGACACCAGTTGTTTTTCAACATTTCAGTATCCATGTATGAGGCAATGAGTCGAAGTCCTTCTTGTAGTCAATCCATGCAATGTTTAGATTTGTTTTTCTTCTCTTGCAATTTTCTAAAATCATTTTGTCAATCAGCAGCTGGTCTTTTGTGCCTCTGGTGTTCGGGCAGTTTTCTTTCTGTTCAGCTGGAAGCTGCTTATTAGTTAATAAGTGTTACATTACTTCATCTGCTATTATTCCACTTAATAATTTGAACATGGCTGGCAGGCAGGTTATCGGTCTATAATTACTCGGAACTGCACCTTTTGCTGGGCCTTTCATTATGAGATACGTTTTTCCAGTTGTTAGCCATTGTTCAATATCACCTCCTTGCAAAAAGTGATTGAACTGTTTTGATAGTTGTTTATGGAGGCTTGTTAGGTGTTTAAGCCAAAAGCCACGCAGTTCATCGTCGCCTGGTACAGTCCAATTTTTAATTTTCTTTGCCCTTTCACTTATTATTATTATTGTTGTTGTTATTATCATTATTAAGTAAGTAAGTAAAACTTTATTTTGGTCGTAGACCAGCAATACAACAATGTTAAAATAATGATGATGATAATAATAATAATAAGATGATAATATAAAATCAGACTACATTTATTATTATTATTATTATTATTATTATTATTATTATTATTAATTCGATTTCTATACCACCCTTCCAAAAATGGCTCAGGGTAGTTTACACAGAGAAATATCAAACAAATAAGATGGCTCCCTGTCCCCAAAGGGCTCACAGTCTAAAAAGAAACATAAGATAGACGCCAGCAACAGTCAGTGGAAGTACTGTGCTGGGGGTGAATAGGGCCAGTTACTCTCCCCCTGCTAAATAAAGAGAAGCACCACGGTAAAAGGTGTCTCTTTGCCCAGTTAGCAGGGGATAGGGTTGCTAGAAGCTGCACCTCCCACACTGCATACATACAGAAACGCCAGGACCGAAGCATACCAGAACGGTTGCCACAATTTTGGTGTTAAAAATCAGTACATTCCGTCCAAGTTCGTTAGTTGGAGGAAATCTAGCATTGTTCCAATTGAACTTTCACTTTTGCGAGTATAGAGACAGAGGCTAACTGTTTTGTTTGAAGAAAGGTTTAGCTTCCTAGCCATCTTTCTCTTTCCCAATTCATTAGTGAAGTCACAAATCATAGAGAATTTCCTTGGCAATATACACTGAGATCATAAACAAAGGATTACAACTTCACAGCTGGAGTGGGTTGAGAGTGGTAGCTGCATATCCCTGCCTAACACAAATCTGCTGAATTTAATCATATCTCTTTCCCAGTCTCTTTTGCTGTCTAACAGAAATTGTGCTTTCCCCCTTCTAGGGTGGATGATAGCACTGTGTTTTCCTGTAATCAACCCAGCATGAAGGAGCTTTGCTTGCCACCCAATATCATGTTTAATTAGCAATTAAAGTTCACTCCTCAGAGCATTCCCAAGACACTTCCATGCCATCTTCACCTCTTTGGTTTCTACTGCGTATTTGCTCTATGTCCCATTGCTATTGGTAAGTCTGTGGGTAAGGCTCCAATCAGAAATAAATCTTCTTTTCTATTAAAGTCTTTCCAGACATTAACCCGCACTTCCGATTTTATCTGTAGCATCGTGCTCATGCTAGTTAGAGTTGTCAAATAACCTGGAAGTTTTTCACACCTGGCTTTTAGCTTGCATCTCCTCTGGAATGGAAGTGTGCATTCACATATTGGCCATATTTACCCAGAAGTCCCTGGGAACCATCACGGAGCACTTTGCACACAATTCAGGTTTTTCATGGTGCATTAAAGTGTAGCCCGATTTATATCCAGAGTAAAAAAAATCCCCTTTTTGCGTCAGTTTTTTCTGGCAACTTTGAACTCGCAGTAAAGCCTCGCAGAAAACCCGTGGTAAAGTCTACTGTCTGGGGAAGCTCCTGGTGATTTTGTTTGTTTGTTTTTTTGCTTTCAGGTTAGCTTCCAAAAAAGCAAGGATGCATTTTGTTTCTTTTACTCACATGTATTTAGGTGTACAGCCACATTTGGCTTGTGGGACACCATGTTGGCTGACAGGATAAAGATGTTGGAGATGAACTTCCAGTGCATCGACCTTTTGCACCAACTGTCCTAACGTCCACTAGGGGCATTGGGAGTAGAGACAGTGAGTTAGGGTCTCCCTATCTGTCCCTACTCTATGACCCCTGAACTGACTCTGCAGCACTTCCTGTGCTGAGTCACAATCCTTCCTTTCCTCCTAGAGAGCAGATGGAAACATCTCTCTCTTTCTCCTTACCTATCCGTTATGTAGTCCTTTAGATTAGATATAGGTCTTTCCTATCTAAGTGTATTTAACCAATAAATATCTAGTGTTTAGTCATACAAGGATCTCCATGTTTTTTCTCTAAATAGCTGCAATAGAGCTGGTCTTGTGGTAGCAAGCATGACTTGTCCCCATAGCTAAGCAGGGTCTGCCCTGGTTGCATCTGAATGGGAGACTTGATGTGTGAGCACTGCAAGATATTCCCCTCAGGGGATGAAGCCACTCTGGGAAGAGCAGAAGGTTCCAAGTTCCCTCCCTGGCTTCTCCAAGATAGGGCTGAGAGAGATTCCTGCCTACAACCTTGGAGAAGCCGCTGCCAGTCTGTGAAGACAATAGTGAGCTAGATAGACCAATGGTCTGACTCAGTATATGGCAGTTTCCTATGTTCCTATGTTCCTATCCAAACCATCCTCTGCTACCTACTCTGTAACTGGAGTGTGTGCTCATTCCTTAGTGCTCTGCTGTTTTACTTATTGTGGGTAAAAATCAACAACCTCTAACAAAAGAAAATTACTCAAAGTAGCCCCATTAAATTAAAAGGACAAGTTTTCCTTATCATGTCAGCTAATGAATTCATTGGGTCCTATGGGGCAGTCTATTGCAGGCCACAAAGTGAAGTCCATTTTGAACAGCCCAATCTATTATACTTTAGTAGGCTGAGCCTTACAGAAAATAGCCATACTTTGGTTAAGAGTTGTCAACATTAATATCAGAACCAAAGAGTGTTTTCCATAAACTCTACAATAGCTATTTTGGGTCCCCCCTGCCCCCGCTCCCCAGCTTTAATTTGTGGCAAATGTTGGCTATTGTTGTGATTTAATTGTGCAGGGGAAGTAAAGCCACAATATTCAATTTTGCTAGATTATGGAAATTCCCCTTTTTATTGCAATGCAAATTTCATAGCAAGAGGTTTCTGAACTAAACACAGATAAACTGGCTCAAATTTTTGGGGGAAATGATGTGCCACATTTATCTCAGAAAACAAAACAAAACAAAACAATACTCCTAAACCTCCCCTAAATACAAATTCCTCTGTGACCGTATTTCCTTCCTTCTTCTGTGATCAGCATATATTACAGACTGGTCATGCCCTTAAAGACCATTTTAGGCCCTTTTCTGGCGCCATTTTGCACTTGGAAGAAAATACAACAGGAATGTGTGCTGTGATGTTGAACTTTGGCATACAAACTGACCTTTACAACTGAGCTGGTGCCCTTTCCCTTGCTTGATCCCCTTGCACACCTGAGTGGAACTAAGAAGCAAAACAATTCAGGAATTTAGAAGGCCAAGGAGTGGGGCAGAAAGCTAATTGTATCATAATCCAAGCGGAGGGGTGAAGTACAGCTGCTGCTAAGAAGACTGCATCAGATTTCAGCTCTGATCTATAGGGTTAGTGGTGAGATCTTTACTACTCCAAGAGCGGGGAGTGGGGGGAATCAGGCTCTTATTTATCCAGATAAATAGCACCTTAGTATATGAGAGCCTAAAGAGATGATGCTGCACTAAAAGATTTTCTTGGATATGGTAGTTCTTAGCATTGATTTAGAATAGATTTAAATGAATGGCTGAAGTAGTAATCAAGTTAGAAAGGTTACTACTGTATAAGGTTGTTCACACAACCAAACTTACCTGGCCTAGGGAGGGCTGGGGGGAAGGCAGGAGCCTTCCTGCCTTCCCCGACATGTCTGGCACTACTCTTGGGCCTCCCAGCGCTGTGTGTCTACACGACCAAGTGCTCCAGGAGAAGGCAGGGGAAAGCAGGCTGCAGTCTCCTGCATCCCACAATGCACTGCAAAAGGAGCATGGTGCATTGGGGGATTTCCCCACTGCTGGGCACTCTTGCCGCCTGGTTCTATGGATGCTCAGGCTGCAGGCAGCCTGAGTGTTTACATGGCCGGGGAGTGGGGTAGAAGGGAATGAGCTTCTATTGGTCTGGGTACAAAACCCATGCTACCCTGGTACAGAGTGCTGGGATTGGGGCCGATCCCAGCGCTCCGCATGACCAGCCCTACCTGGGTAGGGCTGTGCAAGCCTGGGTAGGGCTGGTCATGTGAACGCCCTTTATGTATGTGCACGCTCTCGCTTGCAGCATGATTTCAATTTTGTTGAGTATTCTTCCCAGTCACTTCTGTCTTGGCAGGGAAATGAAAATGATCCAGAAAGTTGTGGCCATTCAAGTGAGCAGATCCTCCTGCACCTCCTCTCCAAACACCCCATCATGTTTTCAACTATTAATCTACCCCTAACTTTGCACCAAACAACTGTATTTTTTGCTATTTTTATCCTACCCAAACAAGTATACACTGTAGGTTAATCTGTTTTCCCAACTTGCACAGCAATCACATACCTTACTAGAGGCAATACTTAGGTTGTGTGGGTTTGCATTTTCTGAGCAACCAAATGGCAACATTTTGTACCCTGGAAGATGTAGTACTTCCCCCTAGTGCATGGAAGGGGGTTGCATGTGACCCACAGGCACCTGTATGGGGTGTAATCTAATTTCTGATGAACATTCCTCGCCGCCCCTCCCTTTAGAAATTTGTTAATTTAGTTTAACATTTCTGTTGTTTGGAGCTTGAGCACTCCCTTGCTGCCCACCTCTCAAAGGGGACTGGGGGATTAGCAAGCCTGTTTTCCCCATATCCACCTATTGTGCTGAAAATCTCTTCTGTGCAGATGGGATGCTTGTGCTATTGCTGCTACACACCACTTGCAAGAGTATTTGACAATGGGTAAAATGCATTTGGGACAAGTTTTGGATGATTGTGCAGAAAGGCCCTATATTTCCCCTGGCACTCAAGGATAATCACCTAAAATAGACTCAGTGCAGTGGGATATTTAATTCCATTAAAAACAACAACACCTACTTCATTAAATGTCCATATAGAATGCAGAATGCCAAAAAGGAAATATATGTAAGTGGTAAGATATTGTAGAACTATGAAACACTTAGAGTGGTTTTACAGGGTAGACAAAGGTGCAGGGAGAAGGATGGATTGCAGTCCAAATCAGGATTGTAGTGAGAGTGGGGAGAGAAGGGGGCCCTTAACCTTTTGTATCCACACACTGCCCCAAGCCAGATGGCCCTTTCCTGTGGCTAACAGAGAGAGAGAGATCTGGATTGGGACCATGTGGAGTAAGCTCAAATGCTCCCCTTTTTTTCATACTGTACTCCTGGTGCAGTATGATACAAAATCAGTAAAAACTAAAAGAAAAATCATTAAAAAACAACCAAGTGCCCCACTAACATGAAATTTGGGTGGTAGGTGGCACCCATGGGGTTGTATCCACCACCCAAATCTGGTACCCCTAGGACCTTTAGAAGTGGATCAAATAAATTTGAATTAGATTGAATCAAACTTTAATAGAATCTGATCAGATTCAAATTTGAATTGATTTGGAACTTTGGAGGGACACTGCTGGAGATCTGGGGAGCAAGGTACTCTTATTAACACCCCCCCCCCATTTATTTCAGCTTCCCTTCCACTCTTTTTGCTATCTTGATGTGCTCAGGAATCTAACTCCCGGATTCCCATAGGGTTAAGGTCTCTCTCTCTCTCTCTCTCTCTCTCTCTCTCTCTCTCTCTCTCTCTCTCTCTCTCATATTTCTATACTGCCCAATATGCACATCTCTAGGCTTTATTCGTGGTTTCCATTTTCGTGATTGTGAGAACGGAACCCCAGCGAAAAACAAGGGCCTCCTGTATTTCCAGTATATCTTAAGATATGTGGAGTGCAATGGAGGAAAGGTACACCTGGTACAAATTTGCTGGTGCAAAGGCCAAAAATGGACAGAGATTGGAGCTTGTTGTGGGTGGCATGGGGGAAGAGGAGCAGACTTAGGCCGAATCCAATATCCCCTCCAGATCACGGCCACACTCCTGACGATGACTGAATATTATGGTAGCTGACATGATAAGGATAATTACTCAAAGTAGCCCCATTGAGGTGATGAGGGAAATTACTCAAAGTACCCTTGTGGTGTAAATTAATGGAGAACAAAAAAACAGTGTTCCCTGCCAGTGTTCCCTGAGAGCCAGCGTGGTGTAATGGTCAGAGTGCTGGATTAGGACTGGGTAGACCCGAGTTCAAATCCCCATTCAGCCATGATACTTGCTGGGTGACTCTGGGCCAGTCACTTCTCTTTCAGCCTAACCTACTTCACAGGGTTGTTGTGAGGAGAAACCTAAGTATGTAGTACACTGCTCTGGGTTCCTTGGAGGAAGAGTGAGATATAAAATGTAAATAAATAAATAAATAAATAAATAAATCACTTCCTGCACCCATTCTGCCCACTTTGCCATGAAGGAGTAGGAGTCAGACTAACCTAGCATTCAAGCACAGCACACTAGTCCCAGCATATAAAACTCTGACCAGAGAGACTGCAACTCAGATGATAGGGTGTGCAGCAGGGGGCTATCTTTCTCTGGCTCCATGTCATCCACATGTAGAGCACAGAAAAATGCAAGGAACTACAGAGAAAAGGCACTTTGTACCCAAAATGACACTGCTGCTGCCATGTTTCAAGTTGTCTTGCTTCAGTCTGCAAATAGGCTCTCTGCCTTTCTAACAAATGTTATATTTTATTTAACGTAACAAAGTCCATTGAGCTCTCTCAATCTGTGGCCTCTCCTCTCCCAACCCAGGCAGGAATTGGGAGTTACCCGTAACTTATTCCTGGTTCCGCCCAGAAAACAGAACTCAACCAGCCTGCCTCCAGTGGCTCTTTTCATATTACTACAGCATGTTAGTGCCACATGGACAATTAGGGGTGTGCACAAAACCAGAAAACCTGGTTCGGTTCATGTAGAATTGGATTCGAACCCAACCGGGTCCTGTCTGGTTCTGTGCACACTAGATCTTGTCCCGGTCCAGGATGAGTCTGAACCGGTTCAGGCCCGGCTTTGGGGTATGTGTGTGGGTGGGTGGGACAATTTTTTTTTAATGGCGGACTTACCACCATTGCAGGGCTTCCGGGGGTTCTGCTGTGGCTGAGTGTGTGGGTCTCCTGAGGTTCCCTCTTCCCCAGCCAGCCCCTCTGGGGCCATTTTTGGCCTCTCTGCGCTGGCGGTGGCTATTTTGGAGGCTGCCGCACATGCACACTGGCCATCTGCATGGTGAGCCCTCAAGCTGGGCCAGTTTGGGTGCGAACTGGCTTGACCTCAAGCCAGCTTGCACATACCTATGGACAATAGTCATTAATTTGTTATAGAGAGACAGCAGCTTCATATCACTACCACAATCAGAGGTTAGCACTGAAACACGGGGCATTTTCTGGAGCCATCACCCTCCTGTCTTTAAATAATACCATTTCTAAATGGAAAGATGAAGGACGATGGACCTTTTTATTTTGCTGTGTCTTTAATTAGTTTATGTATTAGCTAAGCTCCCAGTGCCATTCCTTCCATTCACTGAATGCCCAGATGTTGGTGGGAAGAACTGAATTTCATGGATCTTATCATCATTCCTAGTTCTTCTGATCTTCTTTAATATTCTCTTGAAGTTATTCTCGGTCCCAGGCACATTCCCACCATTACTTTTAATCTTGACATTAAAAAGTAATTTGAAAGCCCGTTTACAAAGAGAGTGCTATTTCCATTTATCTCATAATTTGCCTGGGATAAAGGCAACTTTCTAGCAGATCAAATTGTGAAGAACCTTCTGCTGCATATATAAATAGATCATAGCAAAGAGGTTAATCTTTTATCCGTTCAGAAACTGACAGACCGATGCTTTGCTGTTTTCCTTAAAACAGGCTGAACAAATTTCCTTAATTCAGACGGAGAGGAGTCATGAATATGATTCAAACAGATCCTTTATCCTACTTGTATGAATGAATACTTCCTTGAAGTAATTCCTTATAATCTTTCTTTAGATAAAAAAGAAGAGTGATTCACCCCACCATCAGGAATCAATCTGCTTATTATGCTGAAAGGGGTAGATTGAGGCAATAGACTGCATAATTTTAGGCTGAATGTGTGAGGGGGGATGGGGAAGGGGGGTTTCCTAATTGTGAATGTGCCCCACCCCCATATTAAGAAAATTCCCTGAATGTAGTAAATTAGTACAAGGTTCAACATAGACCTCTCTCTGATATGCTAGTCCACTTGATACAGTTTACTAAAGGTAAAGGTAAAGTATGCTGTCAAGTTGATTTCGACTCCTGCTACAGTCTGAAGTGGCACAGACTGGAATGCTACCTTTTTGTGAGATGGGGCTATAGCTCAGTGGTAGAACATTTGCTTTGCATGCAGAAATTCCCAAGTTAAATCTCTGGCATCTCCAGATAAAAGTAAAGTAAAGTAAAGGTGTGCCGTCGAGTTGGTGTTGACTCCTGGCAACCACAGAGCCCTGTGGTTGTCTTTGGTAGAATACAGGAGGGGTTGACCACTGCCTCCTCCCATGCAGTATGAGATGATGCCTTTCAGTATCATCCTATATTGCTGCTGCCCGATATAGGTGTTTCCCATAGTCTGGGAGACATACCCATGGGGATTCGAACCGGCAACCTCTGGCTTGGTAGTCAAGTCATTTCCCCGCTGCGCCATTAGGGCTGGGAAAGATCACTGCCTGAAATCACGGAGAGCCACTGCCAGTCAGAGTAGACATTACTGAACTAGACGGACTTGATATAAGTAGCTTCCTATGTTCCTAAGTTCATTTTGACAAAGGTGTAGCTTGGCTCTAAGAATTCATAGCATCATTTGAGCATAATAGAGAAATAGAAGCCTGATTCCTGAACCAAGGTAGAGGGAAACAAAGCAATATAGTCACTGGTGGTTTTATGTTACTGCCTCTTCCTTGCACAGATTAGCAAATCTGAGCCTCTGACTGGAGATAATTCATAATTTCCTTCAATATTTCATTCAGAGGGTGGAGGTGGGGGGATCACATCTTTTTGGAGCAACTCTCAGTTGGCAGGTTCAGAATGTTCAAGCTGATGAAAGAGACAATCACAGATTATTGATTGGCTGGCTGGCTCAGCCTTGAACCATTAGCTTGGTCACTGTTCATGGTAAATGGAAAGACCCACAATTTGGTTCCAGAAGGTTAAAAGATCCACATATAGAGTTGCCGTGTCCTCCAAAATTCTGAGTTTCACCTGGATTTTAAGCATCTCACCCAGATTGCTTAGCCCACCCAGATTTGCCCAGAGTTCAGCTTGCTTCCTTCCTTCCTTCCTTCCTTCCTTCCTTCCTTCCTTCCTTCCTTCCTTCCTTCCTTCCTTCCTTTCTTTTAAAAGCTAAGCTCTAGCCCTTGTAGAAGTGGAGTTATGGAGCAAAACATGCAGTCACTATTCTGCTCAGAAATTATTTTCAAGCCAATTTACATAATAAGCAAATTAGGCACCCGGATTTGGACAGCCAAAATATGGCAACCCTATCCACATATCTTCCTGAAAAGCACTGCAAATATCAGCTTTCCTTGATCACAAGCTAGTGCAATAGCTGGGCTTCCCCATACACTGGGGAAAAGATAAAGGGACAGTTTGTTTGACTGCCATAATACAACTCAGCCTTCACTCTGCACCTTGTCAAACAAGACCCTTAGCAAACATTTAGAAAGGATAATTAAAATAGACAATAACCAACACAATCCTTCTGACAGTATTTCTTTGGACCAGTGTAAATATGCATGCAATCTGTGATGACTCATAGAGCAGATGAACTGCCTCTATGGAGCACAGCTGGGAAACAAAGGTAGGCTGGTGTGCTCACACAAATCCCTGCCAGGGATCTTCACTTCTGAGCCAGGCATTACTTCCTCCATGAGGCAGCATCCACAGGGAAGTTCCACATGGAGTGTTTCAAGGCATCTCAACCAGATGTAAAAATTATTATGTTTGAGGAGAGATAATAGAAACATCTGTCTGGGATGTCTGATCCACAGTGGCTCTTCCAAGTTATCCCTTGATGCTGCAGTCATTATATCATGGACATGCCTGAGTGAACAAGGCCTTTTTGTTTCTCTCTTGGACTAGCATTTGGGCACAATATGTAACATGCCAACCCTCAAATGTAGAAAATGTGATTGTGCCCAGGTAAAGTACAGAGGTTACAGCCCAGCACTATGCAAGGTTAAACCTATTGATTTAAGGGGGGTGAGTAACATGCTTAGCATTACTTTAGATTGTAGCTGAAATGTTTACTCATTTGGAATATTTCAAAAAGAGAATCTTTCTCTCTCTCTCTTTCTCTCTCACTCTCTCTCTCTCTCTCTCTCTCACACACACACACACACACACACTCTATCTATCTATCTATCATGAGAGAAATACATGTCAGTAAAACACATATTTTCATAAACGTATGTCCATAAATATTTGTGAATAAAGTATGCTAAACTGCAATAATTTTAATTATTTTGTCTATTATTCTTAAGAAATATTAATGTTTCCCAATTCACATAACCATCACAGGAAAACAAAATAAGAATGCAATCAAGGATAGAATAAAGAATAAAGCAAGCAAGCAAGCACCCACATGCAAGCTTAGCAAACAAACAATCCCATACTTTGCATTTTAATAGAATTGGGACACAGAAGAACAGCAGAATGTGGATTCTGAAAAGTACTCAGCATTTCCCGCATTCTTTCCAAGCCTTTTAGAATGGACTTCCTAATGCAGAAATTATCCTAGTGCTTCTTGGGTCATCAGGAGGAGAAATGCTTTTTCTTTGTCCAGTTGGGCTCTGTGCCTAGTTATAGTATTGGAGGCAGTCAGGCTCCCTTCACCATTGTCTAGTCGATGTATGAAAAGAATTCATCATCACATGAATGGAAAAACACACACAAAGCCCATCAGAGCTACTGTATATCAGATGGATCCATTGTTGCCCTGTGCCATTCTAGGTTTTTTCCTTCTTCCCCAAAACACCTACCTACCTACCTACCTACTATCAGTTGTCTAATACATTGGTGGACTTTTAGAAGGGAACAATGTCACCTTGGGTTGTCAGAAAAAATGCTAAGTAAGATATCTGGCAACTTAACATTAACGTTAGATTCCAGTGGGTTGGATGCAAAGAACCGTTGACAGAAAATAATCAGTAGAGCTCTCCTGAAAATTGAAAATAACGCTGTGCTATAGTAAGTAGGATTTATAGCAGTTCCATCCTTTTGATTGTGCAGGAGATTGCACAAATTGTTGCCAGTGGCATAGCGAGACGCCGGCAGCCCCGATTCAGCCCGCCGCCATGGCCCCTGTAGCCCAGCCATGCCCCCTACGTCTGACATCAGATGAACGTGGAAGCAGGGCTTGAAGCCCATTTGCAAACGACTTCAGCGGCCAGCACTGGGTTTCCAGCATGGTCGGGAGCGCCTTTCCCTTTTTGGAAAGGCAGATAGCTGGCTCCATTTGTGAGAAGCTTCAACCAGCGCTGGGATCCCAGCCTGGTTGGGAACGCGTCTCTCTGCCTTTCCAAGCAGTGAAAGGCGCTCCTGGCCACACTGGAAACCTGGTGCTAGCCGTTTCTGTGTTTTGTGAATGGGGCTGCGCAACCATGCTTCTGCACTTTGCCATGATCCTACATCTGACGTCAGATGCAGGGGTGTGGCTAGGGCACCCGGAATGGCCCCTGGGGCATGGTGGCCCTGGTTATTCAGACCCATTCAGTCAATAGTGACTACACCCCTAACTGTTGCACGAGCAGAACCACGTATTTGGATTTCATTTCACTTTTCTCACTGGACATTCTAATGCAAGGGTTCCCAGCCTTTTCTCATAAGTGTCCCCCTTTTGTTGCAAATTTTCAGTTCAGGTACCCCGTAGAGATTTTGTATGTACACACAATTATGTACACACAAATTTAGTATGTCAACAATGAATATTTATATACTGCTTTTCAACAAAAGCCCCCAAAGTGGTTTACACAGAGAAATAAAAATAAATAAGGATGGCCCCCTGTCCCCAAAGGGCTCACAATCTAAAAAGAAACATATGACACCAGCAACAGCCATAGGAGGTATGCTGTGCTGGGGCTGGATAGGGCCAGTTGCTATCCCCCTGTTCAATAAAGCTCTAGTGCTTTCCACCTAAAAAGAAGGCTCTGTCTCTCTTAAAAGGCCCTCCCAGTACTGAGAAAAGTGCTGGGAGGACTAAAGCTCAAAGAATTATTTAATGCTTCAGAGCAGTGTTCCCTGTAAGAGGGATTCCCAGATGTTGTTGACTACAATTGCCAGCATTCCCAGCTGCAGTGACCTTTGGCTGGGGATTATGGGAGTTGTAGTCAATAACGTCTGGGAATCTCTCTTACAGGGAACACTGCTTCAGAGACTGAGATCTGTTGTCTCTGAGATTTGAAATGAACGCACTGAAAAAGTTATAATGGGTAAGACCAGGTGTGATGACTTTCCTAATAGCATGCAGATCAATTCACATTATTATATGGTGGGAGGAAGCAGTGTGTGGTTGATGAGAGCAAGTTCATCCTTCATATTGCAAGGTGTAGGCTACAGGGAACATGACAGATTGCGTCGGCCTGCAGCATACAGCTGGCAGCCACTGTCTCCTCATTAAGCTATCAATATAAATAATGAGAGATTAAAAATAGATAAGGTAACCTATTATTAAACAAACTGCTGTTGGTAAAAGTGTATAGAAACCGTGCAGTGGTAGAAAATTGTTGGGCAAAATGGGAAAGCAGATTATTCTTCACATTTTACACAGCAAGAAATGCATGGGAGGAGAGCTGGTCTTGTAGTAGCAAGCATGAATTGTCCCCTTTGCTAAGCAGGGTCCAACCTAGTTGCATTTGAATGGGAGACCACATGTATGAGCACTGTCCCTTAGGGGATGGAACCATTCTGGGAAGAGCATCTGCATGCTGGCATGCAGAAGGTTCCAAGTTCCTTCTAGGGATGTGCAAAAAATTTCGGGCACAGAACGATCTGTGCCCGAAATGAGCAATTTCGGGTGATTCGGGGCCGAACTGAATCACCCCCGATGTCCCCCGATATTTTTCGGGCCCGAGCCGAATCACCCAAATTTCGGGCATGAAAAATTCAGGTGATTCGGTTCATGGTTGATTTGGGGGGATTTTTTGAAATTTTGGTGACTTTGGGGCAGTTTGGGGGCATAGAATGGGATCTGGGCAAAAAGAGTGGGGTGGGGTGGTAGTGCCTAATGGGTGCAGGCTACCACCCCAATTTCAGGGGGATTGGGTGAAGGGCTGATTTTTGGTGAATTTTTGAAGTTTTAGTGACTTTGGGGCAGTTTGGGGGCAGAAAGTGGATCTGCCCCAAAAGAGTGGGGTGGGGTGGTAGTGCTTAATGGGTGGAGGCTACCACCCCAATTTCAGAGGGATTTGGCAGAGGCCTGATTTTTTGGGAATATTTGAAGTCTTGGTGTCTTTGGGGCAGAATGGGGGCAGAAAGTGGATCTGCCCCAAAGGAGTGGGGTGGGGTGGTAGATAGTGCCTAATGGGTGGAGGCTACCACCCGTCCCCAATTTCAGAGTGATTGGGCAGAGGGGTGCATTTTGGTGAATTCTGAGGTTTGTCTTCAAAAGGTGAAGTGTGCTAAACTGATTACTTCCTCATATTCATAGTAATTGAGAGTGTGAAAAAGTGAAAGTGGGGTCGTGAGAGTTGTCTGATTGAAAAAAATCTCATTTGCTATGATAGAATGAGAATTCACACCTCAGAAAAAACTTCTGAGGTGTGAATTCTCATTCTATCATAGCAAATGAGATTTTTTTCAATTAGACAACTCTCATGACCCCACTTTCACTTTTTCACACTTACTATGAACAGGTGAAACTCGGAAAATTAGAATATCGTGCAAAAGTCCATTAATTTCAGTAATGCAAATTAAAAAGTGAAACTGATATATGAGACAGACGCATTACATGCAAAGCGAGATAAGTCAAGCCTTAATTTGTTATAATTGTGATGATCATGGCGTACAGCTCATGAAAACCCCAAATCCATAATCTCAGGAAATTAGAATATTACATGGAACCAAGAAGACAAGGATTGAAGAAGAGAACAATATCGGACCTCTGAAAAGTATAAGCATGCATATGTATTCAGTACTTGGTTTGGGCCCCTTTTGCAGCAATTACTGCCTCAATGTGGCGTGGCATGGATGCTATCAGCCTGTGGCACTGATGAGGTATTATGGAAGACCAGGATGCTTCATTAGCGCCCTTCAGCTCTTTTGCATTGTTTGGTCTCATGTCTCTCATCCTTCTCTCGGCAATGCCCCATAGATTCTCTATGGGGTCAGGTCAGGCGAGTTTGCTGGCCAATCAAGCACAGTACACTGTATACTTTTCAGAGGTCCGATATTGTTCTATTCTTCAATCCTTGTCTTCTTGGTTCCATGTAATATTCTAATTTTCTGAGATTGTGGATTTGGGGTTTTCATGAGCTGTACGCCATGATCATCACAATTATAACAAATTAAGGCTTGACTTATCTCGCTTTGCATGTAATGCATCTGTCTCATATATCAGTTTCACCTTTTAATTTGCATTACTGAAATTAATGGACTTTTGCACGATATTCTAATTTTCCGAGTTTCACCTGAATATGAGGAAGTAATCAATTTAGCACACTTCACCTTATGAAGACAACCTTGTAGAAGCCGCTGCCTGTCTGGGTAGACAATACTAAGCTAGATGGACCAATGGTCTGACTTGGTATAGGCAGCTTCCTATTTTCCTATGTTAAAAAGACGGATGTGAACAGTTCTTAAGACCTAATCACACTTTTAAGTCCCATTGATTTCAGTGTGTCACTCTCTCCCTTTTAAATCAATGTGTGACTTAATAATGGCTAACTTAGTCTGGATTGTGTTCCAAATGGTTAGTACATTAAACAGTGGTTTACATCATAGTGATTTCAAGGAGTTACAGACAATTTTAATGGCTCAGGAATATAATCTCTACTGAATCCATTGTTTTATATTTAGCAAGGTTATATATTTTAATTTCCAGACACATCATTTAATGTTGTAAAAGTGGGCAGCAATGTGAATGGGTTTGTGTATAATTGGCACTTGATTTATCTTATTTTATAGTGCCTTTTCCCCTCTGACCAAAATGTTCAATATATACTTTGGATTTATGGTTCCATATAAATCAGAATTACCCCAATTTTGAAAAAAGGACATTATGAAAAAGAAGTGACCATGTAATTATTTTCCAGCATCACTGTTACTGCATTGACAATTTAATTAAAGCTACTGCACCTTAAGTTATAATTAGCCTATCTATGAATACATATAGAGTTTTAAAAAAACACCTTCAGATGGCACTAATCAAAACAGATCTATGTGTTGTTACTTAGATCTAAGTGATTAACAAATTTTTCCTGATTCTGAAGGTATGAGAATTATCCCACTGTCAAGTTTCCTCTTTATCAAGAGTCAGCATTGGATGCAAATTACCCAGAAATAATAATGTTCATTACAAAAGCAGAACATGAGCCCAGTGAATTAGAATCTTGTTGAATATAGAGTATGTGTAACAAATAGGGTTTGGGGTTTTTTGGGGAAAGGTACTACCCAGGAACCCCAGGGGTCACTGGTAAAGAGTTACAAAGTGGAACTAGTTACTCTGGAGTTACTCATATTATTAAACCTAGTTTAAAGAACACTGTTATCAGTCACTGCCACCAGCTCGTGATTCTTCTGTATCTCAAAATGCAGGACTCTGAGGTTAGTAATCAGCACCAGTCTCACTGAATCAGAGGGCTATGATGCTTTAGGTAAATTGTGCTGTCAACTTCTGGCGCCCACAGGGCCCTGTGGTTGTCTTTGGTAGAATACAGGAGGGGTTTACCATTGCCTCCTCCTGCGCAGTATGAGATGATGCCTTTCAGCATCTTCTTATATTGCTGCTGCCCGATATAGCTGTTTCCCATAGTCTGGGAAACATACCAGCAGGGATTCGAACCGGCAACCTCTGGTTTGCTAGTCAAGTCATTTTCCGCTGCGCCATCAGGTGGCTCACTGTATAAGTGATAATAGAAAATGTTTTTAAAATCGACCTATAGTTAAAAACAGTGACTGACACATAAAGAGCAAAGAAGCACCAATGCATGGAGGAACAGGCTAAGAGTTTCCTGGTTTCCTGCACTAGTGCACCAGTGTAGGGGTAATACTTGATGACCTCCTCGTCCCCAGGAAGCCCTCTATGCCACCCAAAAGTATGTCCCTGAGGGCTGCTCTGAATGTCAGCCACTTGAGGTACAAATGACTTGCAGAACTATGTTCCACAAAAGGATTACACATAGGATTTCCATCTTAAGACAGGAACTTCGCTTACGGGTTATTGCTGGTTCAGGATCTCTTAGTAGTTACAGAAATCAAAAGCCCAGCTCTGCATCCTGGCAGGCAGCAGTGTGACTGCAGCAACAGGGTCACTGGAATAAAACTCTAGGTGACCGCTGATTCGCTGAGCCCTGCTAGCTGGAGACTGACTTCATTTTGTTGTTAATCACATGTGCATTTTCAAGATAATTAAAAATCTTTCCCCAGTTCATGTGCATTATCACTGTTCACAAGATAAGACTTTCCCCTTTTAAATGCCATTCACTTCCCTGCAAGCTAGTATAAAAGAATATAGTTGCTCACTTGCCTAGCCTGGATGCAGGCCCAGACTATCCTGTAATTTGCCTTGAAGCATGATGTGCTTAGTGTCTGTCTGCTAACTGGGAAAAGAGGCATCTTTTAAAATGGTGACTTTCTCAATAAGGGGAGAGCCAGTGTCCCTATTTAATCCAGCATAGATATTTCCAGCGGATGCTGGAGGAAGCAGCTACTGGAGAGAAATATGTGGCAATAGAATTACAGGTCCATTTTTTGTACTTGAAGACCAGTGCTCAGATTACAGAGGGATCTGGCCTCTTTATCTTTTGTCAAAAGCAATTCTTTTTGTAATTCTGCGAACGAGGTCATAATGCGGTTTAATTGAACCGAGTTCAGGGAAAGGGTTTCTGGCTTTCTTTAATGAAGGAAGTTTGGGCGTTATACAAGTTTAAATAAATAAACAAACAAACAAACAAATAAATAAATGCAGGTCCAGTTCTCAAAAATGGGTCCTCAGATGTTGTTGGATTACACCTCCCATCACCTCCAGACCTTTTGGCCATTGTGGCTCAGTGAATGGATATTCCAACAACATCTGGGGGCCCAGGTTTCAGGACTCCTACATTACGGGATCCCTATCTATACTTCCATAATTCGAGTGCCATCTAAGTCCCACTGGAACTGAAGCAGCAAGTTCCGTTACTCTCCTCAGGCACACTCTTGGTGATGATGACTGTATGGAAATACAAATGACTAACAATGCCAACCTTAATAAAGTGCCACTTTATAAATTTACAGATTACAACCAGCACTGCAGTTCTTTGATGGAAATAGCTGCTGCCTCAGCAAAACCAAAGCCAACTGGCAACGAAGACAAGTAGTTTCTCGAGTCAAGGAAGTTAAGGCACATTGAAGAAAGCACAAGTAGCCTTTGACTCCCTTCCTCTAAGAAAGTGAACAACTCAAACATGACCTTGGCCTGCCTTTGCCAAACACACCTGCTCTGCAAGAAGCCACGGAAGCAAGATGGGTTCACATGCAATTACAGCAATATAACTGACAATCTTTTAGGGGCTATTTGAAGAGGTCTTCTAAACGGCAATTTGATTCAGCTCCAGTGCTGATTTCTATGGAGGATGTGGCTGCCCAAATTCATGACGCACGTGTAAATCTGTATTTCCCTGCCACAAATGGCTCCCAGATCCACAGTATAGGTGGAGCAAAAAAGCTGGATATGGGAGGACTGTTTAGTGCAAATTTTACTATTTTGTGTGAATGTTAAAGTATACACTTCCTCCCACCCTCTCTCTTCCCTCCTCCCCCTACCCCTTCTCCTGCCCTGGTGTATTTTTAGAAGAGATTCTGAACAAGATACTTTCCATTGACTTGCAGAGAGATACCACATTTTGCATGGACAATCTTGCCACTTAAATAAGTTGAATGCACTATTTTTTCACACCAGAATATGCTCAGGGAAAGGTGGGATTTTTTAATTTTAAATTTTAGAAGGAATTCTTCCCACTGACCTGCACTGCACACACTACATTCCGCATGGGAAGGAAACAATCTTTCCAGGCTTCCACTTCCCCCTCTTCCTCCCTCAACTCCACAACAGCAAAGGGTGGGGGGAGGGAGAGAAACACAGTAAGGAAACTCTTCAGAAGGCAGGGGCAGCAGAGGACTGGGGAGGGGGAGGAGAGAAATACGCTGAAGGTAGTGAGAACCAGCTTACCAGGCAGCAAATCGTCTTCCAAGTTCCCTATTTTTCTGCTGCTGTCGCAGCCACATTTCTTCTCCACAGCTGCCACTGCTCCTTCTCCCCCTCCACCTGGCAGGCAGCTGCTGAGCCTGCTGCCTCAAATCAACTGTGGCTCCTGCTGCTTTGACTTGCACTCATCCTCCCTCCCTCCTCACCAGTGACAATGCTGATGCGGCAACATGGCAGCCTGACAACGGCATCATGTGTGCGAGTATGCACATAGTGCAAGCAGATGCAGTTGAATGGCTAGGTGGAAATGGCTGGGCTGATGCCTGGTTTGGCAGCCTTCTTGCTCACCCGTGCAGCCTGACTGTATTAGGCAGGCCAGGCAGCTCTGTAGCTAGCCCTCACTGCCTACCTAGCTGTCACGCTTGGCCACCCGGCATAGTGTGGGTGGGCTGCTCAGCATTTGGGGGCCCCCAGGCCAGCATCTGGAGGCCCCACCAGGCCTATAGGGGACTGAGCTTCCACCTAGAAGTCCAGTCCAAAGAGTGCCGCTGCCCTCTTGTTTAGAAAGGCTCCATATCACTGGTTTTTGCTTGTTTTCAGAAACAACGTGAGGGCAGAACCTAAGCAGTTCCTAATATCAATGAGCTACTTTCATGACAGTTGTACACAAGATACCACCTTTAGTCCCCCATCAAAAACAAAGTTATGACTACTATCTATATAATAAATTCTCTTGGCTGGCCATGTGTGGAGATGCGTGGCTGGCTTTTGCGGAGGAACTCTCGTGACACGCTGCAAGAGTTCTCGGCATTGGGTGGGAGGACATTGGAGGATGATGGCTGGGCCTGGCCTCAGAAAGGAGGTGGTGGCGGTGGGGCCTGGACATTGTAATGGAGGTGGTGGTGGCTGGGTGCAGCCGGAGTGGAGAGGCGGTGGCAGCGGCGGGCCCAGCCATGGTAATGGAGGTGGTGGTGGTGGAGCGGGGGCTAGCCTGGCCACAGTGAGGAGGCAGCGACGGGCCCAGCCACACTGAGGAGGAGGTGGCTGCCCCGCCGCCAGGAAGGGCCACCAGGAAGAGGAAGAGGGCAGCCAAGAGGAGCCCGGCAGGGCGGGTGGCCAAGCCGCGCCGGGAGACTGGGGCAGAAGGTGCGAGAGAAGGAGGAACCGCCGGCCCCAAAGAGCGCATAGATGCTCTGTGTGGGGTCGGCTAGTAACATAATAGTTTGGAAGTGGTGCGTAGATAAGACAGATACACAGAAAGGCCTTAAGCTGTTTTAGTATACAGAATGCTCTAGCTGCTGAAGTCTAGAGAAGGAGCACCTGAATTGCAAAGGATTTAACATCACAATATCTATCCATTAAGCACAATTGATTAAAATGGCATTTAAGATGAATTGTCTCTGACATGCACAGTGTAAATGGCTTTGAAATGCTTGGATCCATGTGAATATTATGTTGTACTCTTTCCATCTTCCTTGTGAAATACAAATATTTTGTTTTAAAATGCTATACTGGATTGTTAAGGATTTTGGGTAAGCAGTATAATTTAAAGCAATTCAAAGAGCAAGCCCAATGAAACTGATGCTTCACAGAGTAAGCCCAATGATACTGGCTGCTATATACATCATCATCATCATCATCATCATCATCTATTTGTAAGTGGTTTGTGTAAAAAACTAACCAAACTAATTCATGATCAGGGACTCCAAATATCAACATACATTGGCTAAAATCTGTTCATCTGAATCCACCCCAGCTCCTCTGAAAAATAATTATCATTGCAATCATCAAGGCTTTTAACGAAGTGACTTTTACCGCTTTCCTCTTTCCATTTTTATCTGGAGAAAAACATGTGACCTTGAAAGCTGGGGGTTTTTGGTTTGGTTTTTTGAGTGTCAGTGATAATCCAGACATAACCAGCTGGTGTTGGTGATGATGATGTTGGTGTTTTTCATCAGCTACTTGAAAAAACTCCAAACCAGTCTCTAACTAATTCTATGTGTCCCATTTTGTGGCACCAGCATGTCAGCAACACTCTTACCAATTCCCTATTGATTCACAGAGTAGATACATGTAGTAGGCTTTAACTGATGGAACAGCGGTTGAGGAACCAAGAGCTTCTCTACTGAGCAGTACAGAGAGATGTACTGGAATGTTCAGTTGCCTAAAATATCTCTTTTTGATCTCCCTTCCTTCCCCTACACTACCCAACCTATATGAAAGTCATTAAGACCTAAGCAGTCATCTTCACCATCTTCCAGAGCTATCAACATCTTACCGACACAGCAGGCTCGTTCACACAACCACTGGAAAGGTAGGAAAAGTGCTTGGACTGGGTAGGGGAGCTGGGCACACTCCCAATCAACAGTCTTGTGAACTCCAAACATTAAGGTAGGCGGTGGGGAGCATGATCGTGTGCAAAGTGGCAACTGGGTAGGCTGGCTTTTCCTTCTTCCTTGGTAAAATGCTGGAGATGGAATCTGGGTAGGGCGTGCTCATTCTACCCAGCTGCCGCCTCACACATAATCATGCTCCTCATCTCCTACCTTAATGTTTGGAGTTTACACGACTTCCAATTGGGAGCATACCCAGCTCTTCTACCCAGCCTGGGTGCTTCTCCTATCCTGCTGGCAGTCATGTGAATGAGCCTAGTCTCTATGGCTTAGATCAGTGAGCAGCACTAGCCTGTATTAATGTGCAAGCAGAAGCATTGCTGCACTTAACTAAAATGTTCTAAAATGGCAGTGAAATAAAAGGGCTTCAGTATTTACCAAGTGATGCTTTAGTATGACTCTAGCCATGGTTCTGAAACTGAAACATACTTGGGGAGCATTCTGCCTCAGTAAAGGAGACCAGCTCCTGGAGAGAATCATTTCTAGTGCTTTCTGCAACTGAGGGCAACCTGGCACATGCACAAGTAAGTAGAAGGTACCAGGTGGCATTCACGTAGATGCTAGTATACTTTAGGGTGCATGCTATTCCTGGATGGAATATTTAAAAATAACACTTGCAATCTTAGCCATGTGCAATTAGCTATGATAGCTAAATGGAGCTTCCAGGCTCAGAGGCATCATTTCTCAGAGGAGAGCTGGTCTTGTGGTAGCAAGCATGACTTGTCCCCTTAGCTAAGCAGGATCTGCCCTGGATGCATATGAAAGGGAAACCAGAAGTGTGAGCACTGTAAGATATTCCCCTCAGGGGATGGAGCCACTCTGGGAAGAGCAGAAGGCTCCAAGTTCCCTCCCTGGCATCTCCAAGACAGGGCTGAGAGAGACTCTGCCTGCAACCTTGGAGAAGCCACTGCCAGTCTGTGAAGACAACACTGAGCTAGATAGACCTATGGTCATTGGTCTGACTCAGTATATGGCCGCTTCCTATGTTCCTCTGAATATGACTTTCCGGGGAGACATGCAGTGAGGGGGAGCTTTTGAGTCCATGCCTTGCTGGTGGGCTTTTCAGAAGCACCTGGTTGGCCACTGCTGCAAACAGGATGCTGGACTAGATGGCTGGTCTAGCAGGACTTTGTTCTTGATCTTCCCCTGCATTTTTATATTAGACTTGCTCAGCTGTTCTGTCAGGAACAGATTTTCTGGGACCACATGGGAAGCCATCAGTGTGAATTGGACAGTACAAGCAAACAGCTGATCAAGCTCCCCTTGTCTTAAAGCATAATTAGGTTGGCAATGGTGAGCGTCATCTGTAAATACCTGAAATTGGATACCTTCTTTATTTTTTGAGTTCAGAGCTGGCCTGTGTCTTTTGCACATGCCTATTCTAGTAGTAAGAAAAGGTAAAGTGTGCCGTCAAGTTGATTTTGACTTCTGGCGCCCATAGAGCCCTGTGATTTTCTTTGGCAGAATACAGAAGGGGGTTACCATTGCCTCCTCCCATGCAGTATGAGATGATGCCTTTCAGCATCTTCCTATATTGCTGCTGCCCAATATAGTCCCTGCGGGGATTCGAACTGTCAACTTTCTGCTTGTTAGTCAAGCATTTCCCCACTGTGTCTCTTAAGGTGGTATTCTAGTAGTATTGCTTGGAAATTGCACTGTAGGCCCAGAGACCAGACACCTTGTCCCATAAGGGGTGTTAAAATTAATTGGTTTGTTTGGTGCATTTTAAAATTGCTTTGTTCTTTCCATGAGGTCATTTTAAAATTCCCAAATGGTTGGAATGTTTTGTTTCCCCAACTACTGGATTCACAGGGTTTGCTTTTGTAAAGCTTTTGCATGATGCATGCCCTGCCCTCGGGGTGTACATGAGGAAACATGGAGTTGCTCTGTAAGTTGCATACCCATTTTTAAACCCTTGAGTCAATTTTAATAATGAACAGATACACGCCAACCAACCGCCAACGCAGCAGCTGCCTTTTTTAGTGCCAAGACTGAAGAACACATACTGTGCAGGTGCAAAATAGATACAGGAACTTGCCACATTCTCAGTTGAAATCACAAGCAGAAGACCATTTTCAGCGCCAAGGGAGCTCTCCTTGAAATGCATTTGCATGCTGCAGACTAGGTATGTTTGCATTGTGAGCAAGCTATTATTCAACACTGACAGCATCACTGTACAGCTGGAGTGGTCCCTGTGATCACAGTGACTGAAGGTTGGAAATAATGGAAATTCCTGTTGGATGTTGCTGCAGCTGCTCATGAGTCGGGGAACTGCTTGCATGAACTAACCATAAATCCACATATCCAGATTGCAGCAATCATGATTTAAACTCCATACATGTGAAAAGTAATCTCAGCTTGTGGCTTGTTAAAAATTCATCATGAAGAGAAAGTGATTAAACAACTGTGGTTCCTCTGGGGCTTTAGGTCTGGCAGATATCTAGGTTTGTTTCCTTTTGCTCCACGAATGTCTGTGAGTTAGAGATCATCATCGGCGGCAGATATTCATTTTATGGACTACATTTCTATCCTGCCTTTCCTCCATTGTCTGTGGACTAGGTGGCACCAGTCCAGGCATTGACCAGACCTAGACCTGTTTTGCTTAGCAAACTGGCTGCAACATGTGTCCTCAGACCATGTCCTGGGATAGCAGCTTCATCAGACAAGTCATTCAGGGGTGTAGCAAGGTTGAAGAGAGCTGTGGGGCAAAAAGTGAAGTTGAGCTCCTGCCCTCCTCCTCCTTTAGAGAAGCACAAGGGTGAGAGTAAAGCACAAGCTGTCACCCAGCCTGTGACCTCCCACTCCCACAGGGGACCAGGGACATTTGTCCCTCTTTGTAGCCTACGTCCCTGAAGTCATTATGATCAAGGAATTTGTCATGAAAATCCGTTGTTGTTTCCCTGCTACTTCTCTCCTACATTCAAAGAGGTCTCGGTAGAAAAATCTGCAATCACAATCACATTTATTGACTTCCTTTTGTTTTGTTCTGGATGCGGCCAGCTACCTCTTCCAACTGTGCTGATTATCTCTTCCTGCTTTTACGCCAGCTGCATGCCAATAAGCACAAAAGAAGGATGCAGGGGCAGGAAGGCGTAAGCTGTAATGCTGCCCTTTGGCTGACATGCCATTTTGAGATTACACATGGCTTTCTGCAATCACGAGGATTCAGTAACTGTAGACATTTCTTACAATACAAGTCTCCAGATCACCTGATGCTTGGATAACCTTCAGGTCACTGAGCATTCACAGCAGGATGAACAGCATGGCTCAGCCTAATTTGTTTTATAAGCTTGCTTCCATGCTGTCCCGATACTCTAAGGTATCTGTTGAAATCATCTCGATTTTGTTTATGTGTGGCCATGTATGCTCAGCTGCAATGTACATGAGTCATCCACTGGTTTTTCACACCATCCATCCATCCAGGAACATGGAGGTCAAATTCATGCTTGTGACCCACTGAAAACTTAATTCAGCCTGTGCTGGTGCCTTACAACACCAACCCATGTAGGTCCTAAGAACATTTTCCTCTTTGATCATCAGCCACATTTTGGCAATGGTGGCTCCATCATTGCATATTTCTTCTTTAGGCAAGAAGGTTTTGTTTATTTATTCATTTCTTCATACTCAACATGGTCTAAGATTTAGTGGATTTAATCAATTAGAAATTCTCTGATTGATTAAAAAGGCACCCCCAGTTAACTGAGCAGCAGATTTTTAAATAGATTGAGTAATGTTCCCTATCATGTCAGTCAGAGTAGTCCCACTGCAATTAAAAGGACAAATAAAATGTTACCTAACTTGCCCTTTTAATTTAAGTGGGATTACTTTGAGTAATTGTTCTCATCATGCCAACCATTGTTTTTTATACGAATATACGAATATATGAATATTAATACAAATATTTTAATATGTTCATTCTTTTTAATACGAATATCCATTAAAAACACACATGATCAGTGGGCACTTTTAAAGAAGAGGCATTCTGGTTTCTCCCCCAGAAAGGAACACAAATTTATGCCTGCAGTGACATGCAAGTGCATCATCTAAAGCAAAGAATGTGCCTTTTCTTCACAATGACTGTGTTATTTATTTATATTTATATTTATATATTTATTTTTATATACCGCCTCCTCCAAGGACTCTAGGCGGTGAACAACCAAATACCAATAATAACAATAACAATAATAATAATAATAATAATAATAGGGCAGACACCTGACGAAACCGCTGGGTCTTAAGAAGGGCCTTAAAAGCAGGCAGGGAGGGGGCTTAACAAATCTTTGAAGGCCCTCCTATGGGCCCAGGTACCATATATATGAAGATATATGTAGATTTAATTTATTAACTGATAACTGGCTGTCTGATTAATTGACCTTTAATTGTCTGCGTGGCAGCTTTAACTCTTGAACTTAACTCTTAAAACAGAAAAGCATCTATAGCGTGACAGGAAAGATTATGCATCAGTGAAGAAGACTATGGCTTGTTCTCCTTTGGAAGTTAAACCAATTCTGTAATTCCAAATGGAGGACAAGGACCACCAGAGGATTGAGTGTAGAAGTACTGGGTCTGCTTTGCCAGAAGTGAGCATTATCTGCTGCTGCTCTTTGTACTTTGTATTGTTTTTATGCTTGTGTTTTAAATTTTTTAATCAGATTTGTTTTATATTTATAGCTTAGTATTTTAATTGTGTCATTTTTACAATCTTGTTTTTAAATTCTGCTGTAAACCGCCTTAGGATTGTTTTAATGAAAGGCGGTATATAAATTTAACAATAAATAACAATAATAAATAAATTATCTAGTGACAGAGCAGCATGAGAGAACTATGGGATTCTGTTTCTGGATTGGTCTTAACATTTAAAAAAGGAAGCAAAGGGAAGGGAAGGGAAGGGAAGGGAAGGGAAGGAAAGGAAAGGAAAGGAAAGGAGGGTTGCCTTTATGGAATGGAAATTAAGATAACAGTTATTGCCTTGCCAACACAAGGTAGAAGAATATTAGATGTATATAATTGATCAATGATAGGTGCCCCACTTTCCATGTTCTCGGGAATTGCAGATCTAGCTTATATTCATATAGTGTATATTGTGTAACTTTTATGATGCTATTTTGATTTGCATCACAAACATAATAAGTTTCTTTAATTCACACACTTATGTCTTATCTGTAGATTTTCACTCTGTAGGAATACAACCACAGGTCACAAGTCAATGGGTGAACAAGAATGTGTAACTAAATGAAACCACAAATTATAAGTGTAAATGATTTCAAGCCTGCTGTTACACAGTTATGATAAATCAGTTTTTGTTTTTGTTTTTTTAAAAAACCCTCCAAATCTCTATTTCCCACCTTCCCCCACACCTTCTGATCCTTTCTGCATATCTCCCCATGTTTGGTTTTGGACAATTTGGTTTCTGTGCAATATTAACTGGGTTTCTGTGCAATAAAATAAAGTTCCTTTGCATTTTAAGCATTCATTTTAACTCATCTCAAGAAATATGGGTCATATGGCTGATTCTTCCCGAATTGCTTCTCCCTGAATACATAAATACTCCAGGGTTGGTGAGGCAAGGAATTCAACATACTTGATTAATTGTTATTAACGTGATTTTGTTCTTTATTGGCTAAACATGAAGGGAAATTTGATTGGCTGAGGGAAAAGGAAAGTTAAAGACAATTTGTCTTCCCTTACATTTCCATTGATCTATTCACACAGTGTTATCCATTCCCCATTAACATTCTATTTGAACTACACCTTATTTTAGAGCTAGAGTAGGCAAATTGATTTGCGGTTCTTAAACAAGGGTTATCTATCTAAACAATGGGGGGGGGAGCAAATTTGTTATTTTGTTCTCAGCTATGAAACAAAGAACTAAGATACCTTTATGTCTGATTCTGATCTTGGTTTTGTTTGTACAAAGAAGCTGAAAGGGAAAGTCATGAGGGACAAATCAATTTAGAAAGCATGGAACTTATTTAAAACAATAATCCTAGAAGCACAGTGAGCATGTATACCAAGAAGGAGGAAAGGTACCACCAAGTTCAGGAGGATGCCAGCATGGCTAACCAGTAGAGTCAGGGAAGCTATAAAAGGGAAGAAGTCTTCCTTCAGAAAATGGAAGTCTTGCACAAATGAATAAAACAGAAAGCAACATAAACTCTGGCAAAAGAAATGCAAGGTGACAATAAGGGATGCAAAAAGAGAGTTTGAGGAGCATATAGCTAGAAGTGTCACAGGGAATAACAAAAACCTCTTTAAATATATCAGAAGCAGAAAACCTGCCAGGGAGGCAGTTGGACCCTTAGATGATGAGGGTGTGAAAGGGATTATTAAGAAGGATAAGGAGATTGCAGAGGAGCTGAATGAGTTCTTTGCATCTGTTTTCACTGAGGAGGATACTGACCATATACCCTTTCCGGAACTGAGCTTCTCAGGCTTGGACGCTGAAGAACTGGGCCAATTTGAGGTGACAAGAGAGGATGTCCTGAAAAACTAAAAATTAACAAATTGCTAGGGATGCATAGCATCCACCCAAGAGGCCTGGAACACTTTCCTTATGAGGCAAGGCTACAGCACCTAGGGTTTTTTAGTTTGGAAAAGAGGTGACTATAGGGAGACATGATAGAGGTGTATATAATTATTCAAGGAATAGAGAGAGTGGACAGAGGGAATTTTTTCTCCTTCTTTCACAATACTAGAACCAGGGGTCATCTCATGGAACTGAAGACCAGGGGAATTTAGGAACAACAAAAGCAAGTACTTTCCCACATAGCACATAATTAATCTATGGAATTCGCTGCCACGGGATGTAAATAACTAACACTTTTATCTCTGCCCTTCAAAATTTCCAGTCAACATAAGTTTCCATTCCAAGAAGACCTTCATTGGGAACACTTAAACAGGCTTAAGCAGCCATTTCTATAGTCCTATTCAGACATTATGTTGCACTTGTGTACAGATATCTGTACACATTTACCTGTTTGTGAGTGAATGATTGCACGTGTTCATCTTAAAAGTCAACCTGGGTGCAGCCCCGCTCAAATACAGGGTACAGATAGGAAGTGTACTACTGAACATGCATTTGACGTGATGTGTGAATAACTGTATATGCATACAGATTTGTACATGGTACACAGAAACCTTATTCAAACATTGAGAGTACCTGAAGAGCATGGAGACAGCAAATGGGACAAGTCAAAGCCTACATCTGCAACACTGAGCACTTGTCCTTCATTGCCTACACCTGTTTTCCTCTGCTTTATGGACTGAGCATCTGGCAGTGCAGGATGGACCTCTTTCCAATAAAAGAGCATAATAACCTTTTCCACTTTGGAAAGATATTTAATCTCTTGATCCCCAACACCCTTTTGTGTTTCACAGTTAAATCAGGTTTCATTTCTCAAGGTATTTTAAGGTCTGGTCAAATTAAGCTAAGATAATCTCATCTCACATCTGAAGATATTGGAGAAAAGGTTTATAGGGAGCCTGTAGTGTTGGTGGTTTGGGTCTTTCGACCGGTTCTGCTGAAATAATTACACCTGACAACAGGTTTTTTGTAATCCGATAGTGCTCTAAAACGGAGAAATAAGCAGCTTTAGGCAAAGCTATATCAGAGAAATTTCTCTTCTCTTGTTTGTACGTATGAATGTCAAATGGACAACATGCCCTCCAAGCTAAGCATTAGTGGTCTTCACAGGGGCAAAATCCAGTCTGACCTCAAAAAGACCAAATTCTCATTTTACTATGGGTCTTATGCTAGTATTGCATCACCAAATCTGATAATACATTCGCAGGGAATTTTTCAACGCATTCTGTGCAATTTCAGTGGCAGAATCCACATGGAATGCAGTAACAGTCTTCAGCCTGAACTCCTATTTCCGCCCCCCCACCCCCACTTCTTTCAAAACAGTGAAGCAGAGTTGAGCAAAAATGCACATTTTAGTGTTTAATCATGTTTTTCTCTCCACCAATGAATTTAGAAGGCTGTTCTCATGAGCAGCCTGAGGCTAGGGCAGTCCAGCCCAGGGTAGGCTGCTTGTGTGCAGGATCCCGGCTCTGCCTGCCCACCTAACCCCACTTTGAAGCCCAGCCTTTAGCCATGGTTAAGGACGCTAGTGCGCCCCTAACCCTGGTGCAAGGATCATGTGTGTGCTGCTGACAGCCCAAGCATGCACAGAGATGGGCGCCTAGAGCACTTGTCCCAAGGGGGTATCCCCCAATGCACTGTGTTCACCATGTGATGCATTGTGTGATATCCGTAGGGCGGGATGCATCATCCTGGCCTCCGGAGAGCCACACTGCTCTAAGTGTGTGTGCGTGGCTTGCGCACTGAAGACAAGCAGAGCGATTGGGAGGAAGGTAGGTTGAACCCTGCCTACCCCCTGCCCGCCCGCCCTGCCCTAGTATTGGTTGTGAGAACGATCTATCTATCTATCTATCTATCTATCTATCTATCTATCTATCTATCTATTCGATTTCTATGCTGCCCTTCCAAAAATGGCTCAGGGCAGTTTACACAGAGAAATAATAAATAAATAAGATGGATCCTTGTCCCCAAAGGGCTCACAATCTAAAAAGGAACATAATATAGACACCAGCAACAGTCACTGGAGGTACTGTGCTGGGGGTGGGTAGGGCCAGTTACTTCCCCCCTGCTAAATAAAGAGAATCACCACGTTAAAAAGTTCCTCTTTGCCACGTTAGCAGGGATTATTTAAATGTTCAGGGGAGAAAGGACATCAGAGGGCTACATCAGGAAATAAATTTACCAAGCATTCTAATATAAAGGCGCTCTCTCGCTCTCTCTCTCTCTCTCTCTCTCTCTGGCCGCATTCGCACGTAACACGGAACTGCAGTTGAATGGGCCAGAGGTTCCACGGGCATTACATGCAAATGTGGAGAAATATGGTTTGGTGCGGTGACAAAACCAAGAGTTCAAATTTGGAACTTCAATCTGAACCCTTGGGTTGTACTGAGTTTTGTCACCACAACCCAAGGTTGGACACAGCCTGCATGTCATCCAAATTCAGAACCGAAGGCTACATCCCCTGGAACCAGAGTTGAAGGAGGAAGCTCCTTCTTCAGTTCTGGCATGGTTGACTGTTTATGGAAGAAGGAAGCCTGCACAGCCAGTTCTCCCTCCTCTCAGCAGTCTCACTGCAGAGTGCGGTGGCTCTTTCACCCTCTCTCCCCCTCTCTTACACACACACAGACACAGACACACACACACAGACACACACACACACACACACAACTGATCAGGATTTGGAAACAGATTGAGATTCTCAAAACATAGAAGTTTGTTATATGCTAACAGAAAGAACATGGGGAGAGATCTATTTATGAAGTAGCCCAAGCAAAGGAAAGAACCAAGAGGTAATTTCAAGTTGGTTCCCCTTTATGCAATTCCTCTTCTTGTATGACACCTGCTCTGCATGCCACTCCCCTTTCCCCAGGTTTTTATTTGCCTACCCCCCCTCACTTTCCCTCTCATTTTTTCACACTTCAGTTAAATGCATTAACAGATTGCTCAAGATGCCTCAAGTAAGAAAGCCAATGAAGGCCCTATAGTTATAGGAGGGCCTGTTCCTTAACATATGAAGGTTGCACTAAATTTTGTAGGGATAAGGCAGTGCATATTAAACCACACATCAAGAAGGAGGGTCTAGCTTTATTTATTTTTCCCTGTGGCTGATTTACATGAGATTAATTAAAATGTAGAATAATGCATGAACAGCATGAGCAGTTTAAAGGTTTATGCAATATCCTAATGCGCTCAGCAGTCAGACAGCTAATTTAGGATTTCTGCCATGGATTAGTCCCCAGCCAATCCAAGCTCACCTTTCCAGTTAACTACATTCTTAAATCAGATAACTAATGTCATAGTTTAAGATGAGCTCCTTCCCTATATGATGAAACTCATCTGGGTTCCAGGTCTTAAATGGCCAGATTAGCATTCCTTTGTTACATGGACTTGATTTTGAAAGGTTCGATTAAAATGAGGCACCAGTTGGGGGGTGGGGAAAGGAAATCTTCAGACACTTTGGCTTAGAAACTAACTGGCATGTAAACTTTAATTGGTTTTGATGCCCCTGATTGTCAGATTTTCAAAGGAAAATGTTCTTTTTTGCTGATTGAATCAACAGAACTTGGTGATCTATGCAATGATACATTTGGTGCAAAAATGATCAATTATTTTTATTTAATATGTACTCTTCAATAGCTAGTGCAGTGGGCATGAGCTGGGAAGTCTCTGGTTTCAACCTTATTTTATTCATTCATTCATTCATTCATTCAATTTATATACCGCCCTTCCTAAAGTGGCTCATGGTTTTTTTTACATTAAAACCAAAAACACATAATAAAACAATTAAAATCAGAAAACCTTTAAACATTTAATTAAAATTAAAACTAGATATCATTAAAAGCCAGGCTAAAAAGATGGGTCTTTAAGGCTCTCCTGAAGGTCTCCAAGGAGGGTAATGCTCTTATATCCACGGGGAGCATATTCCACAACCCAGCGCTGACAACTGAGAAGGCCCAATCCCAGGTGGACCCCTTCTGATGATCTTAATGAGCAGTGGGGATCTTATAGAGAAAGACATTCTCTCAGGTGACCTGGACCTATTTATTTCTGTCATGAATTCACTGGAGGTCATTCCAGGCAGCAACAAATTATGCGTTGCTGAAAGCTTTTGTTCAAGTTCAAAGCTCCATCTTACTGACTGTACACACACTCCCAAAGGCATCTGCATTCCTACCTATCGGGATAGGTAGATAGGTTCCATTCCAGGAAAACCTCACAGTTGGCGAATTCATGTAGACGAGTCATTGAAATCAATGGAAAACAGGGGGTTAGGGGAATCACAGTTGCAAAAAGACCGAAAAATACAGTAAAAAATAGACAACCCTCCCCCCAAATCATCAGGAGTCAGTAAAAGGAGTGAAGGGGACCCCCAATAATGACCCCAACCCCCAAAATGACCCCCTGACCCCTGGAAATCACAAAAACCCACCCCAAAATTGGAAGAAGAAAAAAATATCACCAAACCATGGATATTCAGGCCACAGTTGGCAAGAACTACCACAATGTCCCAGCCACAGATACTCAAAACAGTGATTAGGAAACCTGGATAGGTGAGGGATGACTGTATTACTCTCTGGCTTCATGCTATCAAAGAGCTCATGCAATTTTAGCAGCATCACCTGCTAGCCAGCACTTGCATTCTGAGAAAAACTGGCGGTCACCACGAAAGTAATATTGAAAAGGGAAATGATTCTTTTTAGAATGCAAGTGCTGGCCAGCAGGTGATGCTGCGAGAATCATTAGTGGTCAGCTTGTGGTCAGAGAAAAAGATCCTGAAAGGAATGCAGAAGTCTATGGGAGTGTGTGTATGGTCAGTAAGGGAGGCCATCCACACAATCAAAAACTGTGTTCTATCCCAGTTTGGGAGCTGTGTGTGCCCCCAATTTTCAGTAGTGTGGAAGCAAGGTAGGAGGAAAACTTGGATAGAATTGATTGTGTGGAAGTAAGGTAGGAGGAAAAGCTACCCAGCTAGGCAGAGTCTGCCCTGGTTGCATATAAATGGGAGACTTGATGTGTGAGCACTGTAAGATATTCCCCTTAAGGGGTGGAGCCACTCCAGGAAGGTTCCAAGTTCCCTCCCTGGCAGCATCTCCAAGATAGAGCTGAGAGAGATTCCTGCCTGCAACCTTGGAGAAGCTGATGCCAGTCTGTAAAGACAATACTGAGCTAGATAGACCAATGCTCTGACTCAGTATATGGCAGCTTCCTATGTTCCTATCCTAGATTCAAGTTTCAGCATTCTATCTAGTACATCTGACTGGTTCTCTAGACTGCTGCACTCATTGCATTTTACTACACATAAAAGAAAAAACACGGAATGTGCAAACACTTGCAAAGAGTGACTTTGATGTAAAACTTGCCATGGACAGGGGCGTATCTAGGGGTAGGGCAGGCAGGGCACGTGCCCCGAGCGCCACTTGAAGGGGGGGTGCCATTTTGTAAAATTAATTTTTTAAAAAAAATGGCTGCCAAAAACAAAATGGCCACCGTGCATGCTCAAATGGCCTCTGTGAGGCCCTAGGTCATGCCAGGCTTTGCAGAGGCAATTTGAGCATGCACGGTGGCCATTTTGTTTTCAGTAGCCTTAAAAAAAAAGATTATTTTTAAAAACGGCCACTGCACATGCTCAAATGGTCCCTGTGAGGCCCTAGAGGCCAGCGTAGTGAGGGGGAACCTTTGCAACCCCCCCAGACTTTAGGAAGCCCCCCAAAGGGGCTACAGGTAATAATAATAATAATAATAATAATAATAATAATAATAATAATAATAATATAATATAAGACTCTGTACACATATTCAGATTGGCACTATGTACAGAGAATCAGGGCTTGTGAATACTGAGCTGACGCTTATGAGCTAGGATTGTATTCATTTGCTCTTTGCTTCTTGTGATAAGTGAGTTAAAAGTGATGTCTTGCTAATATGGCTATTAATGGTTAGTTTGTCTTTGAATCAGTGTGAAATCCTTAATATTAAGGCCCACTGGGAGTTTCTTGCTCTCTTTCTCACATTTTAACTGTCTTTCTGAAAGACTAGAATATATTCCAAGCAGTGACACAGTTTACTCTGCATATCCTTTAATTATTTTCAGAGTATCTGGGAAAAGCCAAATTCTCCATTGATTTTTAAAACTTATGTAATGGTGATGCTACAATGCATAGTAGAGAATTAGACAGGCACTTCTGTTTAGTTTTCCAAGTACACCTCCACATAGTATTTGGGTATTTCATGAGTCCCAGCATACTGAAATTTGTCATTTTCCAGCATTTTTTGGTCTGGCTAAGTCCACTGCTAAATAGTTTTTGAAATATTAAAAGATTAACTAGCTTGACTTGTATTTTTCAGCTGATATTATGGTAAAGTTATCTGAAAGATGGGTGTCAGATGCTTGGACAGGGGGCGCAATTTCAGGGTTTGCCCTAGGTGCTATTTTCCCTAGATACACCTCTGGCCATGGAGTCCATGTGTTGAGGAGCCTCTGCATTTGCTCATGTCAAAATAACCATTTGCACTCCACTCCACAATATATGGATATATGAATAGATGTTTTTGAATGAATTTTTTTTTTCCTCAACAGTGATGGTCTCATATACATAATGTGTGCAATGGCTTTCAGCGAGAGGCTTCTAAACGTTCAATGTTCATGGAAAAGCTGCCAATGATGCACATTCATACTACTGATGCTATGACCCTTCAGTTAATCAGCTTCTTTGAGCCTGAGGGAACACTATACATTTTCTCAACAGGGATCCAGTAATTAGTTCAGTAATAATTACAGTTCCCAAATAGGATGCAGAAGGTATACTCTTCAGTGAAGCGTGTGCTACTACTTGCAAAGGGCCTCTCATAGTGAATTCACAGGTGTAGTTTCTCCCTACCAGGTGGTGTTCTTCTGGCAGTCACTTCATGCTGAGATCCAGATGTAAGAATGTCTTGAGTTAAACCATCCAGCATGCTTTGGGCTCCCTTTCCTTCACGCTTCTCACAATCTGTTGTGGATTTCACTACACTAAATAGTTTAGTGTCATCTGCAAATTTGGCCACTTCGCTGCTCACCCCAACTTCTAGATCATTTATGAACAGGTTAAAGAGCACTGGTCCCAGTACCTACCGATCCCTGGGGGACCCCACTTCCTACCTACCTCCATTGTGAAAACTGTCCACTTATTCCTACTCTCTCTTTCCTATCCTTCAACCAGTTACCAATCCACACATGAACTTGTCCCCTTATTCCATGACTGCTAAGTTTACTCAAGAGCCTTTGGTAGGGAACTTTATCAAAAGCCTTTTGGAAGTCCAAGTATACTATGTCAACTGGATCACTTTTATCCACATGCCTGTTGACACTCTCAAAGAACTCCAATAGGTGAGTGAGGCAAGACTTTCCCTTGCAGAAACCATGCTGGTTCTCCTTCAGCAAGGCCGTTTCTTCTACATGTTTTAAAATTTTGTCCTTAAGTATGCTTTCAATCAATTTACCCTGCACCAAAGTTAAGCTGACCGGCATGCGATTCCCTGGAATCCTTTCTGAAAACTGGAGTCACACTGGCTACTTTCCAGTCCTCTGGTACAGAGCTTGATTGTAGGGACAAATTACATATTTTTGCTAGGAGATCAGCAATTTTGCATTTGAGTTCCTTCAGAACTCTTGGGTAGATGCCACATGGCCCTGGTGATTTGTTAATTTTTAGTTTTTCAAGACAATTTAGAACATCTTCCCTTGCCACCTCAAATTGTCCCTGTTCTTCAGCCACTAAACCTGAAAAGCTCAATTCCGGAGAGGGTATATGGTCAGTATCCTCTGCCATAAAGACAGATGCAAAGAACTCATTCAGCTCCTCTGCAATCTCCTTATCCTCCTTAATAATCCCTTTCACACCCTCATCATCTAAGGGTCCAACCGTCTCCCTGGCAGGTTTTCTGCTTCTGATATATTTAAAGAGGTTTTTGTTATTCCCCTTGACACTTTTCTAGCTATAAGCTCCTCAAACTCTCTTTTTGCATCCCTTATTGTCTCCTTGCATTTCTTTTGCCAGAGTTTATGTTGCTTTCTGTTTTATTCATTTGTGCAAGACTTCCATTTTCTGAAGGAAGTCTTCTTCCCTTTTATAGCTTCCCTGACTGTATTGGTTAGCCATGCTGGCATCCTCCTGAACTTGGTGGTACCTTTCCTCCTTCTTGGTATACATTCTCACTGTGCTTCTAGGATTGTTGTTTTAAATAAGTTCCATGCTTTCTGAAATGATTTCACCCTCCTGACTTTCCCTTTCAACTTCCTTCTTCCCAGTCCCCTCATTTTTGAGAAGTTTCCTCTTCTGAAGTCCAACACATCTGTGGACTTCATTCCTCTGCCTGTGGTGCTCCATCCTTGAGTACTGCTTCACACATTTAGTTCATCACTTTATGTGGATAACACGGAACGATGAACATACATATCATAAGTTAAACTTATGAAATCACTCTTAAATAATGCCTAAGAGAGTTTATGCAGGTGGAAGTGCCATGGGAAGCAATTTCAGGGAGAAGGAGATTTTGGAAATGGGAATGGCTCCCTAGGGAGGAGGGGAATAACTAGAGCAACAGAGAGCCTTAGGTGGGGAGGAGAGAGATTGCATATGGGTAAGTAAAGTGACCCACTTTATTTCATTGTATCAGTAACGATGACACCTCTTATTGCACCAGTATTACACAGTACTGACATCCAAAGTGGCCCTTGGCAATTTCCTGGTGGTGCCATTGTCTATATGAAGCATTGACCATGTTGTTAAATCTTTCATTGGCTTGGTGGGTAGCTTGCCTTTAAACTCACAAATGCATTATGATCACAAGCTTTTGAACAATACTGTGGACGCACATTTTATAAGAGTCTTGCAGTAAAAGAGATGATGGCCCCTATCATTCATCATCACAGAACAGCTGGTGTTCTGCAACAATACAGAATCAATGTCTTTCCAAAGTGATTATTTTTACTCTACCACTGATAAATTGAATTATCAACTGTACAATCATACAAAGGATTGATTCATAGTTTATTCACAATTTCCGAAGCCTGGTATCCCACTGTTTTCAAAACAAGGCTCTTCAGCAGTTGTCAGAAGGTAAGATCTGAAATCCTGCAACTCCCTTGTGTGAAGTTCATTGTTAAGAGACCCATTTGCATGTTCATTCCTATTTCTAAATATAAACTATTTTTCAAGTGGAACACAGATTGGAAGCCAACATACAGGGAAAATGAGTTTGATATGCTTGGAACCTGCTCTTTAGTCCAAATAATTGTTTTGGTGGCACAACTCAGTTTGATCAAGCAGAAAACGGTATTTACAATATGTCGAATATGCCATGTACTATGTACTAAAGATGCTTATAATGCGAGTCAGAGTTTCTCCATAGCCCTCTTGAACCAAACTGCAGGCAAGATTTCCACATTTGAAATGAATACAGAAAAGAGCCTGTAAGAAGAGCCACACATTTATAGTGCTCCAATATGACATCACCTTCAGTCATCACAGAGCTCAAGAACAGTGAAGTATATCCATGCCACTGTTGCACACATACCTTTTACCTTAGTAATGAGAAGGTGCGGTGTGAGAAGTGCCAGTGCTGCTGCTGAGTTTCCACCTAATGCAACACCCATACTTGCATGGGGGACGTCAAAGTTAGACAACTTCCCTGTCTCCCAGAAGCATTTTGTGCTATGTGAAAATATGTTCTTGAGGGCTGTGCAATTTTCAGGGACATATTTCCAGGTGGCATAGAGCACTTCCTGGAGAAGAGAAAGTAACTGAAATCTGCCCTCCCCCCGTGTGAATGTGGGTGCTGTGTTAATCAAGTACAGCACTGGCACTTCTCACATAACACCAAAACATTGTTAGTCTTAGAAGCTATTCTCACGCACAGCTAAGAGCGGGCTAAGGAAGCCAAGCCCGATCTTGGCTGCTCATAAAACCACCAGGATCACGCCCAATCCTGGCAGCGCTTCCACAGCAAACCCACTTGTGGAGCCAGCCTCCTAAACAAGGTTAAGAGAGTGAGTGCTCCCTTAGCCCTGTTTCCTCAGTCATCTGCAGCACTGGTTTATTTTAGCTGGTGCTGTAGCAGAGACGGGCACCCGCCCGTCACTGCTGGGACCTCTCACAATGCACCACACACTTGCATGGTGCATTATGGCATTTCAGGGGGCCCCAACTCACCACACTGCCTGGGAGGAGGGCAGGGAACATGGCTAGCAAGGATTGACAAATCGTCTGCAGGGAAGGTAAGTTTGAGCAGCTTTCCCCATAGCCTGCCTTGAAGCCCTTCTCACTGATCATGAGAAACAACTCTTAATGTTGGCCACTGTATATAACTAAATATTTTTATGAGCTTTAACATTTATCACATTTATTATATTTGAGTTTTCAAATTAAAACACAATTTGAGGACTAGATGTGGAAGACTAGGGTTTTCTCACTATTTTTGAATCAAGGAGATGTTAAACAGAGAGCCAATATAGTGCAATGAAAATGACAGAGGTGTGTACAAAACCGGTTTTGCTGGTTCAGCTTGAATCTGGAATGGATTGAGACAACCTGGCCCAGTTCGGTTTTGCCCCCGATCGATCCAGAATTGGTTTGAGTTCGAACCATATTTTCAAGAGAGCTTTTGCAGGAAGGGAAGTTTCTTTTTAATTTTTAAAAAAATCTTTATTAAAATCTTTATTTACAACACTTTGGGGACAGGGAGCCATCTTATTTGTTATTTCTCTTTGTAAACCACCCTGAGCCATTTTTGGAAGGGCGGTATAGAAATCAAATTATTATTATTATTATTATTATTATTATTAAACAATATTGATCCAAAGGGAAGGGCAATTTCTTGAAATTCCACACACACATACATTAGCACTGATGCAGCATTAATCTGGAATTCTTCAGAAGCACTGGTGCTTCTCCTATTGCACTGGTGCTTTGTAAGTCCATGGGTCAGCCACTCTAACGTACCTGACAGGGTTGTTGTGAGAATAAAATGGAAAGGACACTGTATGCCAGCCTGAGCTCCTTGGATGAAGGATGGGATAGCAATGTAACCAAGGGTATACTATTAATTGATTCATATTGCTGTGTCACAGTACTTCTGAAGACCAAATTAAATATGCTGCTATTCTCTGACAGACTTAATTTTAAATAAGATCTGACAGACTTAAATTTTATTCAGTCAATGGCAGCCAGATCGAGCCCCACCCCGCCTCCATGTTAGAGGTTGTTAATTTTTTTACCCCAGTGGGTAAAACAGCAGAGCACTAAGGAATGGGCACACACTCCAGTTACAGAGTAGGTAGCAGAGGATGGTTTGGATATTACAGCTATTTAGAGAAAACACATGGAGATCCTTGTATGACTAAACACTAAACATTTATTGGTTAAATACACTTCGATAGGAAAGACCTAGATCTAATCTAAAGGACTACATAGTGGATAGGTAAGGAGAGAGAGAGATGTTTCCATCTGCTCTCTAGGAGGAAAGGAAGGATTGTGACTCAGCACAGGAAGTGTGGAAGAGTCAGATCATAGGTCATAGAGTAGAGACAGGTAGAAAAGACAGGAAGACCCTTATTCACTATCTCTACTCCCAATACCTCTAGTGGTCATTAGGATAGTTGGTGCAAAAGGTCGATGCACTAGAAGTCCATATCCAACACTCCATAGATCACAACCATGGCAAGAGAGTAGGGAGGGCTTTACTGCAGCCTGCAGTTATGGTCCTGAGCCACGTGGGACCCTATCTAGCTTTATTTTTATTTATATTGGCATGAATGGGAACTTTCATCTAGGGGTAAAGAGCAGTCAGATTGGAACCCCCCTGGATTAGGGGAATAGGGTTAAAGCCCTTCTGCCTCTCAGCATGGTCCCAATACATGTGAGCTCCTGATCCAGCTGCTATTGGCAAAAGAAATTCTAAGCTCAAAAAGCCAATAACACATTAAATGTTATGTGCTTGAACATTAATGTGTAAGATATTATTCAAATATTTAAGTTGGGAAGCAGCACAATCCTCTACAGAACTATATTGCCCTACCCTGAATGCATATGGGCAATCACTTAGCTAGGGTTCCCCAATTAAAATTCGGCATGTGAAAAGTTAACACATCAGGAACATGGTTAGGTTAGAAGCAAGAGGGAAACAGCCAATTCATGCATTCCAAGATCTCAGAAATGAGGTGACTGATCACTGTGTATGCTTTGCACTTGAATTGTCTCTAAGGCCTATTCACACAGTCTTTGGAACCTGGATAGCAGTGGTTTCTTGACAGCTTGTGCTGATTTCCAACTGCAGTGCCTCACGTGCACTCTGTAGCAGTACAAAGAATGCAGTGAGGCAAAAGCCAATGAAGAAAATACCCCAAATACCAACACATATATAATTCTTCTTCTGGATCTTGCCAGCATTCATGCAAACACAAACCTGACATTTTGGAATCAGCTTGGTTTTGCGTCACAGTGGAAAATCGATTGAGGTAGAATGTTTAGTGAATTTTTTTAATTAGGGTGAACTCTGAAGTGCCTTTATCATGAGTAGCCAGTTGCTTTTTGGCACAGCCAGCAAGGAGACAGCAGGAACAAAGACTGTATGAATGTAAGTTTTTACAGAAACAGATATACACACACACACATATTCAATGGAAAGGAGTGTGTGTGTGTGTGTGTGTGTGTGTGTGTGTGTGTGTGTGTAAAGCTAGATAATGCATTGACTATGGAAAGCTATTTTTAGAAAACCTCTGCTACAACTCCTGTTGTCACAGTAAAAGCTCCATAGATGTGACTAGCTATACTGTATCCATCTGGCTAAGTAATAACTCCCTCACTTCCTCCAAAGCCTACCTTTTTTTTTTCTTTCTGTCATAGACTTCTGCTGATTACGCAAAGATGACAGGGTACGGGGCCTCCCTAGCTGTTAAAACCCTTTAAGCATGAACTCGAGCCTCTCTAGATTTCAGCTCCTCACTTATAAAATCATTGTTCTTTTCCTTGCAGTCTGCTTTGACTGATGCTTCAAATTCTCTATGCTTCTCTCATTCTGACTAGAAAAAAAGGGGTGGGGGACACCACTTGCCTAGGACTGAAGTATTCCCAACAATCACCTATAAAACTGTCAGTGGCCACAGTGCCTCAGTAGCAAGGTCCCAGGGTCAGCTGCTGTCATCACAAGTGACAATTTGGCAATCCCAGTGTAACCACAGCAACAAGCCTACCTTCTGGTAATGTGGGAATGAATCCAAGGGCCATTTCTACCTCAGGCCCAACCCCCATCATGCTCTGCGCAAGAGCCGTGCTGCCTGCAGGCTGGCCATTTGATGTTGATGTATTTGAATCCACAAAAGGTGATAATTGTGTACGTGTTTAGGTACATGTGTTTAACTTAACAGAAACTCAGAGTCTTGTAATGATTAAGTGATGTCTTAGTTAGGAGACAGAAGTCTGTGATTCATGCTGATAAAGTATAGCTGTTTAATCATGGTTGTGTGGCCAATGTTTGTGTAAACTGTGTAAACGGTATACTAAAAAGTATAAAAACTCATGAAAATTGTAACTCAGGGTCCCAGCTTGGTGAGAACCAGTTGGCACCCTCTCTCTGCAGCAGAGCATAATAAAGCCATGGAAATGTTTCTCCTACATCTGATTACTCTTAAAAAAAGAGCCCTGACAAGAACCCAGAAAGGTGCATTTAGGCACATCAATGTGAATGTGGCTCTTGAGTGGGGTGGGAGAGAGAGGGGTCACCCAACCTGCTGCTGGGAAGCAGAGGCAGCCGCACCTCCTTTGGTGCTCCTCCCCTGGCTCGTTAGGATGAACCACTACTACCTCGATCCATTACTGCTAGAGACTGAATAATCTCCAAGAAATATGCCTGGAGAATACAGCAGCCTCCAAGCATGCAAAAGCTGGCCATCCAGAGAAAACTCTTACAACTGATTTACATGTCTAACAACATAGCAGATTGTATCCAAAGAATATTAGTCATGACTAAGTCCCATTAAAATTAATGGGGCTTAAGTAACTCATTTTTAACTTGCCATGTCAATGGTGCTTAGTGATGGCTAACTGTCTTTAGATACAACTCAGCATCTAAATATATAGGCAGTATCTATCTATCTATCTATCTATCTATCTATCTATCTATCTATCTATCTATCACGAAGCCACTTAATGGCACAGTGGGGAGTAACTTGCCTAGAGAGCAAGAGGTTGTTGGTTCAAATCCCCACTGGTATGTTTCCCAGACTATGGGAAACACCTATACCAGGCAGCAGTGATATAGGAAAGATGCTGAAAGGCATCATCTCATACTGCGTGGGAGATGGCAATGGTAAACCACTCCTGTATTCTACCAAAGACAACCACAGGGCTCTGTGGTCGCCAGGAGTCGACACCGACTCAACAGCACAACTTTACCTTTACCTGTCTATATAGACAGGGCTTATATGTACATCTAGACTATTGGTTTATCTAGCTCAGTATTGTCTACATTGACTGGTAGCATCCCTCCAGGGTTTCAAATGGTTATTTCCCAGCCCTGCCTGAAGATGCCAGGGGTTGGACTTGGGGACCTTCTGCATACAAAGCAGATGCACTTCCACTAAGCTACTTCCACTAAGCTTGTTCCCACAACTACCAAGTAGTCTTTCCTAGAGATAGGTGGTTCCAGTCCTTTTTGACACTTGCAGAGCTCCCTTTCCAATGCAATTAAACATAATTCAAAATTAAATGAACAGAAACTGCTGGGGCTCCCCTGGTGCCAACAGTGTTCTTCAATTTTTTAAAAAAGTTTCACAATCTGAGCATAATTTACAAATAGCCTAAGGGCAGTGTGCTGATGCAGATCAGAATATAACTTGGCAAAAATAAACCATTTGCCTGTTAAGGGCCACTGGGAGCATCATACATATTAAAGCTGAGTTACTGACTTGCCACTAGTACTTTACCAATATCATCTCAGCTGCAGTGACCCTTTCAAGGTTTTCCATTAGGTTATGTGATATTCCCCGATGTTACCAACATCTACAGAGGAACCACCTCTCAGTTCCAGTCAGTTGGGAGCTTATCAAAACATTATCTTGAGAGTGACAGAAACAGATTGAGTAACATTTGTCAAATAGAGTAATTCAGCCTTTCAAACAAAGCTTGAAAGGGTGGTTGCTATATTAGCAGAATACACACTGGAAGTTTTGCAAACCATTTGAATTAGGAGAATTTGCTTGATGATTACCTCTATCTAAATTTATTTCAACTCTAGTAGACAGATGTTTGAGCAATGCACTAGAAAAATTAACGATCAATATAAAGACAAAAGGAGGTACCACATAACAGGCTGAACTAATAATCTATTGAACCCAGTTCTGACAAGCAGCATGTTTCAACCACCCCCAAGCAATTACTCAAAGGCTTATATCAAAACAGATGCAAAAGTACCACATGCCCCCAAGTTAATTTGTTCACCCTTTTGTGAGGAAGAGAACTCAGTGGTGGACCCTTGCCTCAAGGCTGGTGAGTTTGATAATCTCTCACAGCCAGAATCCTCTGATGAGTCTGCATGACAAATGCACAAGGCTTCCTCACTACTAATCTGAACCTCCATCTACAATGCAATCTACAATCTCCACCTACAAATCCCCATTCAGCCATGAAATTCACTGGGTGACTCTGGGCCAGTCACTTCTCTCTCAGCCTAACCTACCTCACAGGGTTGTTGTGAGGATAAACTTAACCATGTACTCCTCTGGGCTCCTTGGAGGAAGAGTGGGATATAAATGTAAAAATAATATAATTAAAATAAATGCTAGCCTTCTGGGAGGCTACCGAGTGGGAGAGGCTAATTTAACTTGCTGCTTTAATCATGTAAGAGTTAAGGTCTCAGGACAGTAGCCGATCCTGTTTGTTTATTTTATTTATTTTATTTATCAAATTTGTACACCAGCCCAAACTTCCGTCTCTGGGCAGTTAACAATAGCATAAAACAAGTTAAAAACATATACAAAAAACTTAAAACAATTTAACAATTTAAAAATAACCAGAGATTAAAACCCCCAAATACTAGGAAGCTGAGAAAGCTTGGGTGAAAAGATGGGCTTTCAGGTGTTTCTTGAAAATTGCCAAAAGATGGGGAAGATTGTATCTCAGCAGGGAGCGCATTCCACAATCTCAGGGCAGCGACCGAGAAGGCCCGTCTCTGTGTAGCCACCAAACCAGTTGGCGGTAACAGGAGATGAACCTCCTCAGATGACCTCAAAAGTTTAGACATGGATATATGCCCCTACCACATATAATTAGGGGATGAGGATCTGTTCTTTACAGGACAGGATGTGTGTAGGCGAGCATGCTGAATCCTCCATCTGCCTGCTGCTTGCCTCCCCACGCCCCAGCTATCCAAGCACTTTTCTCCTGGCCAAGCACATTTCTAGTACAGGCGCTCAGCTAAGGAAGAAAGAGAGGTTGTGCATGTGACCGCTGTGTGTAGGGCTGGGGAGGGCAGCCTGGGGTGAAGGCAGGATCATACCTACCTCCTCCCCCCCCGATGATCTCTTCTCTGTCTTTGGCCATGCCACTCACGTGCCCACACAAGCTGCGCTGCCGTAAACGGCGTGGCCATATGGAGGCTGGGGGAATGAAGCCCAGTCTCCAGAGATCCCACAATATACCAAGAGAGGAGGCAGGGAGCCCGAGCATTCAAACAACTGGGGACTGGGTTGGAAGGGCATGCTTGTGCCCTTCTACCTCAGTATAAGGAGTAAAAAACCCAGGCCACCCTGGTGAAGAGCACTGGGATTGGGACCAGTGTTCTCTGTATTTTTTTCCATCTGTGTGCAGAATAGGTTTTGTTCTGGGTGGCAGTCTCAAGGCAGTATGTGCACACATGCATTCAGAGCGGGGCCCTCCTGACTCAACCTGAGCGGGATTTTAAATTAACTGAGCGGATCAAAAAAAACTTGTGAGCGTGCAAACATGCATATGCCTTAGAGGGAACACTGATCGGGACTGATCCTGGCACTTCACATGAGCAGCCCTACCCTGGTAGAGTTGTGCAAGCCTAGGCAGGGCTGCTCATGTGAATAACCTCAGTGATGGGCAGACTACTGAGGGTGGTGGAGGTGTGGATGGAAGAGTGTTTAGTAGTCCTCACTCACATTTAGCTGTTAAAAATGAACCCCATCTCCCTCTTTCTTGAGGCAGTTATTTGTTTAAACAGCTGCTGTCACCTCTAATTTGTCTTCCTTTGAACTCTGTACTGTTGACAGACAGATTTTGTGGTAGCCCAGAGACCACCTCTCTATCTTTACTACTTTGGATGGATATACAGCCCGAGACTAGGGGATTGTAGTACCTATGGCGAGCCTTTCATCTTCCCATGTTTGGCCAAACTCACAGCTGGCTCAGCATGAGCAAAGTGTGGGGCAACATACCCCAAGGTCAGAATAGTGAAGACTGGATAGAATGCCCCAACCTCTCCCTTTCAGAGAGAAGGCAATAGCTGGCGAGCAGAACCCACTTCAAAAGGAGAATCAATCAGGGGAGGAATCCTCCCTTTTACAAGAGACAACAATGGAGCACTCCTCGGAAGACACACAGATAAGCACTACGTTGCCTAACCCATTTTTTAACTAACTACTTAGCTGGCAAGGAGTTAGGAAACTGAGCCCATCAAAATTGGAGATGTGTGATCTATATATTTGGAGGGAGCCATCCTGTTCTTCAGATAGTCAGCCCAGAAGCTCTATTCAACATGTACATCACACTTACATAGCTTCCTCTTGCCTTTGTTGGGCAAACTATCCTCAGAGTGATTAACTTCGAGTGGAAATAGATTTCTTTGTCTTTCATGGAATCTGCCACCCACTGAGTAGACAGAATGGCTAGGAAACTGCCTCCTCGGGGCATGTTTTGAGATATATCTACCTCTGGTCAAAGCACATGGCCTCAGAATCTGTTTGAATCACTATCCTACAGAATCATATACAAGCATGTGGTAGCCCTTTGCTCCTTGCTTTTCTGCTTCTCCCCACTTGCCTACTGGTGAAGAGGCCAAACAATGTGCAACAAATTCACCAACATAATCAGGGAAGGATAGGTAAACTAAGCTCTTGCCCTTCTAAGTCTCTTCACCCCTCTCCTTCTTTTCAACCTCCCTACTCAAGCACTTTCCATGGCAAGTTTTAAATCTGGCTCCAGTCAAGCACCTGAGCCAAGCCAATCAATCTTTAATTAGAACTTCAAGCTAAATTTTTGCTAGCCATACTCTTGCCTATCAGCTAAGATCTATTTTCTTGCCTAACTGAACTCTTGCATTTTGTACCCCCATATACCTTTTGAACTGTATTTCCGTTTCCTTGTTTTTCCAATATGCCAAAACTTGCTCAAATTGATACTGGAGCCAAACTGCTCCACCAAGCCAAGCCAATTTCCCCACTTTAAGCCAAAAGCATAGTCGAGGTGTCCAGCCAGCATCTTGGGGAAGTTCTGGTAACAGTACTTTGTCAACAACTTGTCAACAACTTTGGAGCTGTTCCCGGACCTGCAGTTCCTACTTCTCTGAACCTGACTTTGTTTTAGCTGCTTCTCTCAGTGATCCATTATTTGCTGTCAACGTTTGTGTCCAGTAATGTGCTACTGCTATGAGCAATCAAGGTCATGGCCACTGTCTTATGGTGCTGAACCCCACTGAAATAGGACAAGGAGCGGGGAATCCAGTTACTCCTTAATGCTTCTTGATGTTGTATGTGTGTTTGTGTATGAGGGACAGTAAGAGTTGGAAATTATTTTTCTATGTATGTTAGCTATAGGAATAGTATTATTCTTTGAACTTGTGCATGTGCCCAAACATAAATAAATATCTACAAATTCATAAAGAGTCTACCCTGATAAGTACTGATAAAATTAGCTGATAATAATTGGTCATTATTTTGAGTTCAGTTTCTGCTGTTTGTGCAGATTACAACCTCAATCCATTTGCGGCTAATTCTTAATATTTTCATCCAACCCCCTCATCATTTGAGCTGTCCTGCCATGTTACTATGGTAACAATGATTGCCAGGATCTTCTGTAAATGAAAGGGAGACACATGAGGGAAGAGGAGAGGCAAAGTAGCCATAAGATTGATGCAGTTCATATGAATACTTACCCTAGAGGGAGTATCTCAGCAGTCTATAAGGCCTGACACATGCACTGCTTCATAAGAAAAGCACAAATGCATAGCAGACAAGTTGAGATATCCACGCACTAGGTCTGGACAACTGGATTACATACTGGATTGCAAAAAATGGTTCACAGAATGTAATTGTTGTGGCAATTTAAACATCTGGGCTGCTGTACTCAAACCTCCACATAGAAAACCTCTTTTTGGGGAAGAAAGTTTTAGCCTTCTAGTTTTCTTTGTGAAGAAGTATAGCAGAGCATTCATTCAATCAATCAATGAAGTAAGTGTGTGTCCACCTACAGTCCGAAGTGGTAGAGCCCAGAGACAGCCTAGCCTTAGCAAGGACTAGCCTGTGGAACCATGAGGAAAGAAGCACCCATAAGAACTGGTCCTTAGACAGAACAACTTTCAGGATTCTGTTTTTAGGCCTTGTAGTTACAGACAGACACTGAAAACTCTCTGTCAGAATGAGGAGACTTATTGAGAAATAGATTGCAATTAGGTTTACCAGAAGTACTTGGGAAATTGCTGGAGGAACATACTAATTGTATGATTGGCTGACCAATATTTATGCAAATATGCTTGCCTGTAACAGAAGCTGTAATAAAAATAGATCTTAGAGATCTTAGAGAATGCAGGGCTGGCCTGTGTGGGTGAGGGGGGGTGGAAATACGAATACAACAAATATTGATATATACCGCTTTTCATCAAACAAACAAACAAACAAACAAACAAAATGGCTCCCTGTCCCCAAAGGGCTCACAATCAAAAATAGAAACATAAGATAGACATCAGCAACAGCAACTGGAGGAGATGCTGTGCTGGGGCTGGATAGGGCCAGTTGCTCTCCCCCTGCACAATAAAGAGAATCACTATTTTAAAAAGGTGCCTCTGTTCAGTTAGCAATCTAACATCTGTAGCATTTAACATAAAGAGCTGAACCGCATTCTACCCACTAATTGTAGTGACTCCTTTTCAGTACAAGAGGGACATGGTTAGTGTGCTTGAGATTAGAAGCAGCCCATCGGCACCCAATGGGAAGTAAGACTCTGATAAAGAAAGTTGGTGATTGATATGGCTAAATAAAGAATAGTGGGACTGATTCAAAGTGGCTAATCTTGTTCCATTATTTTAAGCAGCAGTCCTTGGCACATTTACTGGGAAGAGGGTTCCAATAAAATCAATGATATCTAGGCCAGGACCCTGCCTTTCTAAACAGAGGTAGGGAACTTCTGTTGTGCCCACATTTTGAGGCTGATCACACAACCCAAAACTGGGTAGAATAAGTGTCCTACCCAGGTTTGGGAGCTGTTTGCACTCTCAGTTTTTGGTTGTGTGGGAGCAAACAACTAGGCAGGAGGAGGGAGAAGTGATTGTGTGGTAGCAAGGTAGGAGGAAAAGCTGGGTAGGACAGCTTTTCCTCCTACCTTGGTCAAATGTTGGGTATGAAAGTTGGGTAGGACAGCACTGTCCGACCCAGCTTTTCCTCCTACCTTGCTTCCACACAATCACTTCTCCCTCCTCCTACCTAGTAGTTTGCACCCACACAACCAAAAATTTGAAGCACACACAAATCCCAAACCTGGGTACAACATTTGTCCTACCCAGTTTTGGGTTGTGTGAGTGACCTCTTTGTGTCAGTTGCAGCCATGAGGAATGATGATGGGTGACACTAACAGTCTGCCTTTGTTGAGTGGGGAATGATGGGGCATGGAGGGAGAGAGGCTTGTGTCGTAAATCTGTTGGCATGGCTGACTTGACAGGATTTACGATCCCTTCAGCTCTGCTTGTGTGAGTCAAAATAAAGTTCTCTAGCTAAGAGTAGCAGCTTAGCTGCACGAACGAAAGTGAAGAATGACTCTCAAGATAAAGTATTATAAACAAAAGAAAGTCCCTTGAAACTAAACTAGGTACCCCCCCTCTACAATAACTGAGTAATAATTGAAATAAAGGAGCAAGGAGGAACAGAACAAGGACAAGCTGAAACAGGGAAGATTGAGAAAGTACAAATATGAGGACACTGTCTGCAAAAAGGCAAAGTTGCTGACAGTAATCTGTGCCAAGAACAGTCTGCTTAACATAGGGCTCAAGATAACCGGCAGCCAATCAGGCTTTCCTGACTCAGCACCTCTATTTCCTCTCCTGTGAGATCTTGCGCCTGCATGTCTCCACTGAGCCTTTCTCTTGAGATGTCTTCTTAACACAGGTGAAATTCCAGCTTCCTCCTGATCAGTCTCCTCAGCCCTCATGTCTGCCAGCTGTTCCAACTCAGCTCCAGACTGCTCTCCCAGCCAAATCCTGCTACTGTGCCTCTGAGTCTGTACTCCCAACCAAGTCCTCCCGTTCCTCCTCTGACTCAGAGGTCTGAGCCATGACAACTTGCCATTCTATAGTAACCAGGACAGGTATGAATGAAAGACATAATCAGGCTAGGTCAGTTCCTGAAGGCCATTATGCAGCATATACACTGGAATTATGCTGTATCAGTACTTAGTATTATAATATTGCTGTGTACTATTATCTGTCTCTCCCACCCTATCTCTATTCCTAACCAACCTCTAATATGCGCACCAGCCCCAGGTGCTCAATCCATGCTTGTCACTCATGGATGGCAGTGCAGTCACCATCACTTTGTCCACGGCTATTGATATTGTTTCTGTTTCTGGGATGAGTAGGTTGTACAAGAGGGCAAAAAGGGACTGGATCATAGGATGGAGAAGAGTGGAATGAGTTGGGTTTATGTGGCCACAGGGCTGGATGGAGTATCTGGCAATCTAAGATTTGCCAGAAAGGCCACTAGGTGGCATTACATCTGCAACACTAGCAGAGGAGCTGCACTTTCCCTCTAAGGCCCAGAGTAGAGCGCTGAGCTCCACCAGAGTGGCTCAGGCTGCCTGCAGCCACTTGAGCACTAAAATTACAGTTCTTCCACTCGGACGACTTTTGGAGAAAAATTGTTCCACCTCCCATTTATTTCAACAGGAAGCCCACTCTAACTGGATTTTCGCAAATAGATGTTTGATGTAACTTGTCTTGAAGCTTAGTTTTCTTCACTTTACTGGTTTTTGCATTGTAGTCTGGATTAGGTTTGAATTAGCATTTTCCATGGTCTGGTCCCCTTATCTACTGGGCTCCAGGGCAGCCACAGCAGCCACCATGCAGGATGCCGGGCTGGGCACCGCTGCTTGTGGAGGCTTGCAAGTGCTGGCGGTACCACTGGTGATCAGTTTTTAAAGGTACTTCTCACTGCCCCCCAGTGCCACTCTCACCAGCTGCCACTGGAGCATATGTGTGCGTGTTCATGTTTATTGATGCTAACAGATGGGCTGGATAGTTGCCACAACATAATTCTAGTGTCTGTGCATACCTGGGCTCCTGATTGGCTTGAACCTGTACACAGTCCTCCCTGGATAGACCACTGATAATGGTGGGATTATGGTTTTACTTCCAACATAGTACAGGTGGACCTCATTATCCATGGGGGTTCCATTCTTGGCTGAAACCATGGATAGTGAAATTGTGGATAATGAGGCATTGAGGCAATGGGAATTGGGGGGTTAGGTTCCTGGAAACAAAAAGGTTGGCTAATGTAAGAAAGAAAGAAAGTTCCGTACTTTGCTCTGTGAGTCTCCAGCTGTGGCGATTCTATTGATTTAGCAGGGGGAGAGCAACTGGCCCTATCCATCCCCAGCACAGCATCCCTCCAGTGGATGATGCTGGTGTCTATCTTTTTTTTTTTTTTTTAAGATTGTGAGTCCTTTGGGGACAGGGAGCCATTTTATGTATATCTATGTAAAACAGTTTGGGAATTTTTGTTGAAAAGTGGACAGTATATAAATATTTGTTATATTCATACTCCAGCTGTCCAGCAATGCCCGTCAAAACCTGCCATTTTCCTGCAAAAAAACCCAACAACCACGGGGTGTGTGTGTGTGTGTGTTTCAAGAAAGAGTCACAAAATGGCTCTGCTAAACAAAATGGTGGCTATTTTGACCTTGGAGGTAATTTCCAGCCACCTAGAAACTGCAGATATGTGGTTTAAAAGTCTTTTGTTACTGCATATATCAAGGTTGGGTGTACATGGTCCGACCGCAGATATGCAAAACCACAGGTGCCGGGGCTGCAGATGATGAGGTCCACCTGTAAATATGTCATGAAACTGGCCTTTATTCAGCCCAAAGGTTCATATTTTCCTTTTCCCCCTAAACTCCATTTTGAGCTTTTCGGACCTCAAGTTTAGCCCTGTGTATGCGTGTTTCCTAGTCACGTAGCCAATCTGCTTTCTATATGATCTTCTTCCTGTGTTATGAATCTGATCTCCTTCCTGTCTCAGTGCAAATAGGGGAGGTTCATAAGCTCTTTTGTATTCCCTAGAACAGTTATTAAAATAATGGCCGAAGTCCTTATCCTCAATTACCAAGTAATCAGCCCCATCGATCTCAGAGATCTGCTAGGGATGTGAGGAGGAGACTTTTAATTAACACAGTTCTACAATCTTTCCCATGTCAGATAGGGAAATTTTTTTTCCCCTGTATAAAAAGCTGAGAGAGCTTTTGTCTGTTGTTCTGTTCTGAGTTCCTGTTTCTAGGGGGATGATGTTTGTGAAGGGGTTATTCATATTGCTAATATTATAATGCCCTTATACAAAACTATGGTGTGGCCACACCTGGAGTACTGCATACAATTCTGGTTACCACATCTAAAAAAGGACATTGTAGAACTGGAAAAGGTGCAGAAGAGGGCAACCAAGATGATCAAGGGCCGAGAGCACCTTCCTTATGAGGAAAGGCTACAACACCTGGGGCTATTTTGTTTAGAAAAAAGACGACTGTGGGGAGACATGATAGAGGTCTATAAAATCATGCATGGTGTGGAGAAAGTGGATAAAGAGAAATTCTTCTCCCTCTCACATAATACTAGAACCAGGGGTCATCCCATGAAATTGATTGCCAGGAAAGCTAGGACCAACAAACGGAAATACTTTTTCACACAATGCATAATCAACTTGTGGAATTCTCTGCCACAAGATGTGGTGACAGCCAACAACCTGGATGGCTTTAAGAGGGGTTTGGATAACTTCATGGAGGAGAGGTCTATCATAGGCTACTAGTTGGAGGGCTATAGGCCACTTCCAGCCTCAAAGGCAGGATGCCTCTGAGTACCAGTTATAGGGGAGTAACAGCAGGAGAGAGGGCATGCCGTCAACTCCTGCCTGCGGCTTCCAGTGGCATCTGGTGGGCCACTGTGCAAAACAGGATGCTGGACTAGATGGGCCTTGGGCCTGATCCCGCAGGGCTGTTCTTAAGGGGTAAAAACCTTTGTAGGACTCTAGTTCCATCACAAAGTGCATTAAGATTCTGAATAAAATGCGTGGAGACCTCTTACAATAAAATATTTTGTAGACCAATTTACAATGGCTGGTGGGATCAAAAAACCAAAATCTGTTGTTCAGTACAAACCACATGTGTTGTATGTAGATGATCTCAGGTTCAGTCCCTAGCATCTTCAAGTAGGGTTGGAAAAGACTCCTGCCTGAAACCCTGGAGAGCTGCTGCCATTCAGTCTAGATAGCACACGAATGGTCTGATTTCATACAAGGCAGCTTCCTAGGTTCAAGAAAGAAAAAACACAGACCAACTCCTACCCATTTTCCTTTTGTTCAAAATATGCCTCTGATGATGAGGCTTCAGCATCTGAAACATTTGCATCAGTGTGAAAAAATAATGACTTCATTTCAAGGGAAGGATAATTCTGTTTGCCATCTTGTGTTGTCAAGTACCCTCAGTGGAGAAGAGCTGATTGACTGCTGTTGTCAAACCTCACCAGCTCTGAAGTCTTTATATTATATACTCTTCCTGCCACCTGGATTTATTAACGTTTCATTACAGGGGTGGGGGAGACTATTGATTTACAACAATTTTTAAAGTTACGATTGGAGTGTTCAAATTTGTGAACAAGAGAAATGTTCAAGCTGTGCAAAAACATATTGCTTTCCAAAGAATTATTAATAATAGATCAGCTGTACCTTTGAAGAGAAAGACTATAGTTGCAATATGCTTATACGTACGGTGCTAAAATCACCCCAGTAAATTCTCCATGCTGAAACTTTTAACTTCTGAAGTTCTTTGGCAGGTCAGAAATGCTCTGGTGATCATTAGACCATTTCAGCAACCATAATCTACTTTCAGCCCATCCCCACCACAGTATCAAAGGTTCACAGCAGGCATGTTCAAGCTGTGTTCAGGGGAAGCCTGAGACAGCTTCTCATTGAGGAGGTCCACAAAAAAAGACAAGTAACTCTGGATGCACTTCCCTGAAAAACAATTTGTCCCTCTCTAACCCCAGCACAGCATATCTCCAGTTGTTGGTATCTACCTTGTGTGTCTGTTTAGATTGCAAGCCATTTTGGAACAGCGAGCCATCTTATTTCTTTTTCTAGGTAAACCACTTTGAGAACTCTTTCATTGAAAAGTGGTATAACAACAACAAAACAACTTTATTTGTTACCCACCCCATAACAAATTTATTTACGGTCAAAGACCATAATAAATTGATTGACTGAAAATAAAACACAAAACATTTTTTTAAAAAAAATCAATTTTAGAAGCTTGAGTTTACAGAAAGGTCTACACCTGGCGCCTAAAAGGACAAAGTGACAGTGCCAAGTGAGCCTCCCTGAGGAGGCTATTTGATAAATGGGGTGCCACCACTGAAAAGGCCCTCTCCCTAGTAGCCACCCACTACTAGGGATGGCTCCCAATCTGTACAGTGGATTGAGGGCTAACTGGCTGCATGGGACTTACCGCTGTGTTGCTGCTTCTAGCAAACACAGAAATGGCTCCAGGTAAATGATGCTGTGCAACAGCATGGCCCCATGCAGCCCCTATTGGGAATGCTGGGAGTCAGGAGGAGCTGCACTGTCACACACAGCCATTTGCATGGAGCCACTTCTGTGTTTGCAAGAAGCAGCAACACAGCAATGAGTCCCACGCAGCCAGTGAGCTTGCATCTCGTCTGGGTGTATGGCTCACTGCACAGATTATGAGCCAATCAGTCAATTAATCAAATTATAGTGGATGACATGATGTGCAGCATTACAGAGCTGTAACACTGCAACCCCGAGCTGCTGAGGACTTCTAAGGCAGCCCCAACACTGTTCAGAAGCAGTGTTGCTGTTTCCCCATTCATGACATGGAGGAAACCTGTGGAAATGCTGCTCCTGCAATTGCTGCTTCTAAGTAGTGTCAGGGCTACCTTAGAAGTCTGCAGCAACCTCGGGGTGCAGCATTACTGCTCCATAGCACTGCACAGCATGTCAGTGAATATATTTATTTCTGTATTATGGGTTGTATCCTAAGAAAACTAGTCACCATCCACTAACCAATCAATGAGATAAGTTCGTCATGACTAACGGAAGTCCTATGAATTCCAATGGAGCATAGGAAATCTTAACTTTTGGGGGATGCAGCCCTAAAAGTATTTGTAACCTACCCTTCCTTTTATCTAAACAATCAAAGGGGCTAACAGCATAAGAAGTTACATTAGGCATTATTCAACCTACAACACATAAAACATTTTAAAAACTGCAGCAGGTTAGAACAGTAAAAGAGTCAACAAACCCCTTTTCAATACTACCAGAGAGAAAGTTACAGCAGTGTTAAAGGCCTAGCAAAACAGAAAGGGCTTAACCAGGTGGTGAGAAAAACAGTCAGGCAAGGCGTATCTCCCTTGGGATGGAGTTCCATCATCGGAGTGTGGACAAAGAGAAGACTTTCTACCATATTCCAAACAAGTGTGCATCTGATCTTGACAGGCTGTAGAGAAGAGCCTCTCCTGCAGATCTTCACACCCAGGGAGAAGGTTTGCATGGAAGCTTTAGATATCTGCATCCCAAACCATTTAAGGATTTAAAAGTCAAAAAACCCAGCACCAAACTGCTGTGTTGGTAGCAGGAAACATGGAGGGAACTCACAGGCATAAAAAACACAACTGTTCTTTATTGATACACTTAGGATAAGCAGAAGCTCCACCAAACAGCTATAGCTCCCAAAAATCTACAGGAGCTGCAGAGGAACAAAAAGCACAACTAAGCAACACAGGACCCCATTGCATACATAACACAAACCTGCATGTGACGGTCACCACAGGACACAAACATCTAATTACAAAATTGTCAATGATGTTCTTCCCTGAGGAGCAGCTTACATTTAAATCAAATCTTCCTTACTGCAGACAGCAATTGAATTAGATTGTGTGTTTGAATGGGTGTTGGAACTATCATATTCAAAACCAACTTTTTTGCAGCTTTCCACTTGGGCTCATGTCAAAGCTGTTCTGAGTAATTTTAATAGAACAATGCGCCTGCTCTTACACAGGAGTGGGATAGAAGCTTTGAAGGAGCAAGAAACTTTCTACATGTATCTTACAGCATTTGTCAGCCGTTACAAAAGAAGTGACAGAACTATTTAGTCTGGAGGACAAAGTCCTTTGAGGACTCCATTATGTAACAAGCAGTACAAACTAGCTTTTCAGTTCATTAACAGATGCTCTGCTTTTGAAAATCTGAATACTTGTAGATATAAGGATGGCAGAACCAAAAGGCATAGGACAGAAACAAAAATAATTCTAAATAAGTTGCACATTTATATGCAGATAAAGATATCACAATCCTTTTGATAAACCAAATATTTAATCATACCAACTCCCAAAATGAACATTTTAATTCTTATCACAGAGAAGGTGCCCAAAGGTCAGTTGGAGAAGAATATGTCAAAACGGAGACAAGACTGACCCACCCAAAATGCAATTTAAAAGCACAGGGTCATATGGAGGCCCAGAAAAGTGCAAAAATGGGAATCCTGGAATTAGAGATATGATGGCCTGGTTTATGTTGGCCAGTGCAGCAGCTGATTATTGTTCAGTTGTTGACTGGCAGAGAAATGGTTGGTAACTCTATTGAAATGCACTGCATTTGGAGTGATCTGAGAAGGTATGTAAGCTCTATCTAGGATACTAGATAGTAACCTCAAGACATACCTGGTTTTCCAGGCTTTTAACTGAAAATTTAATTTTAATATGTTTTTACATACTAAGACTGTTTTTATCTGTTTATGAATTCTTAACTGTTTTATATTGTTCTTATATTATGTTTTAACTAGTATACTGCCTGGAGATTTCTATATCAGGCAGTAGAGAAATACGACAAATAAATTTTAAAAAACACATACATACATACATACATACATACATACATACTTTGGGCCAGTTCACATGATTAATGCAATGTCCAGTAACTGTTTAATTTGAGATTCTTGTGTTGTACGTGCTCTCATGGAGCATGCTGTGAGAACCTGGAAAAAGCAGGCGATGTCCAGTTGGCAGTATGCCAACTCAGCATTCACCTGGGATTGACGACCTAACTTCAAATCTATGATTACTGGTCTTAGATTTGGCACACTGCCAACTGGAGATTGTCAACTTTCCCCAGGTTCTCATGACATGCTCCGTGAAGAGTGCATGCATTATGAGAATATCAGATTTAATGGTTACTGGACATGGCTTGTGAACCAATGTTCTTGTGAACCAGCCCTATATCTGCAATGATCCATTCACACATACAAGTTTTTTGTAACATTAAGTGATCACCATGCATGTGTGAATTAGGCTAAGGCTGGTTAGGATTAGGCTACAAATCAGGAGGAGAATGAGTTGGTCTCCCCACCCCGCCACAACAAATTTGCCACTTTTGGAATAATATCTCACTGCTGAAGGACTGGAGGAAAGTCAACACACCACATACAAAATTTTCACATGATTACGGTTTGCAAGTAATTAGGTATTCCAAAAGCAGCATTTTTATAGGAGCGAGAGACCAGCTGATCATCCTCCTGACCTATAGCCCAGTCCTAACCTTTGTCTGGTTCACACATGCATGGGGGTCACTTGTTCACTGTAACATCAAGGGTTGTCTTGTATGTGTGAATGGGGCATCACAGATAAAGTATTCTAGATAGAATCTTTATATCTTCTCAAATGACTCCAAGTGCAGTGCTCCTCAGTCAAGTTATTGGCTGTTATGATGAAGGAAATTACTCAAGGTAGTCCCATTGAAATTAAAAGGCATTGCCTAACTTGTTCTGTTAATTTCGATGGGACTACTTTGAATAATTTTCTTCATCATGTCAGCCACTGACCATTCAGCTGCCAATCACCACTTGTAGCAATCAAGTGATGTGCCAGCCCATATGAATCTTTATGCTGCAAGTGCATGCCTTGTGGCTCAACAGATTGAACTGGGTCACCCTATGGCACAAATCCAGATGGGTGTTAAACTAATCACAAGATCAGTGAAATGTATGAGAGTCCACAGGAAAATTCAACTTACACTGATTTCAAGATGTAGTTGTGTTAGTTTTGCCTGAGGTTCTGTGCTAGGAAGAACAACAAAGTTTGTGTTTATGTTGGGATCCATTAGGGGTCCCAACAGGATTTTGTGGACCAAGTCCACAGTATGTGGATTGGGCCCCCACCCACAATTTATTAGGGACTGTGCAGTGGACTGCTGCCCTCCCTCCTCAGCATGCAAAGCACACCAAGCAGCTTTTCCCACACACACCCAACCGTTACTTGCCCGTCACCCTCCCTCTGTCCTTCCGTCCCTCTTTCCTTACCACAGAGCTTTCCTTGTCTGACAGCCTGCTCCTCCTCTGCTCCAGTCTGCCACCCTTCCTTTGAAAAGGAAACTGAGGCCAGCATGGATGGCACCCTTGAGCATCTCCAAAGAGATACTCAAGGTCAGCACTGGCCTCCTTGTGACTGCCAGGTAGTGGGGTGGCAAAGGGCAGGCAGGTTGGGTGACACCTTCCCTGTCAGACCCCCTGATGTCTCTGGGTCCAGTACAAGAGTACTGGGTCCAGTTCCATTTCCCTCCTGTCAGCAGCCCTGTCTGGCACTCTAAAAATAACATATATATTGTGGGATAAGCTTTCATCAGCCAGAGCCGCATTTATTAGAAGCATTGTTACCTTCAGCTGGGATATATTATATTGCATACAGACATACGTGGGGAAGGATAGCATGCTGAGTATACTGTAGCTGCTTACAGTTTTCTGCAGTAATACAAATCCCAGCAGTCTGTGCAGCAAAGACCGGAAGTGGCAGCAGAGAGATAGGAAGTAGTGGACAGACAGAGACTCAGGAAACTAAAGGCTTAGTAAATGTGTTAAGTCAAATCTTGATGCTCATTAAAGATTTTAATATGATTTACAACTCTGGGGCTATTTGTTAAAGATTAAACAAAAGAGTACACAGCAATTGGCGTCAAAGCTAGGATATCAGAAAATCACATTAGCATGGCACTCTCTGGCCTTGCAACCCCACAGTCTGAATATTAATGCAGATGACCAGTACACTGAGTAGAAGCTATGGGTGGACTCTTTTACATTCTATGAAATTGCTATCAGTAGTTGAGGAAAATTATGCTGTCAGAAGAGCAACACTGCTGCATTATTTGGGAGCTCCAGCACAGCACATTTTTCCCAATCTGCCAGGGGAAAAGGTACTTTTTTATAAGCTAACACTGTCTTAGAGAAGTATTTCACTCCCCACAGAAATGTTGTGATGGAACAGTTTAAGAGGCTGTCCGCACAAGGTCTGGAAGAACAGTGGCTGCCAATGGAAGATACCCACAATGCACTGCGCACTCGTGCGATGCATTGTGGAATTTCTGGGGGCCAGGACAATGCAGACTGGCCTACACCTTAGGGCTGCCTGCAGCAGTGGTGGACCATCTGCAGGGAAGGCAGGGTCTTGCAGCCTTCCCTGCCACCTGCCAGCTAGCCCACTCATGCAATCGTGAGAAAGGGCTCTAAGTTTGGCCATAGAATACATGCAACTGATGAAGTTGTAGGTGCACATGTTAATGCAATTAGATAATTAGCTAAATCCTGTGAATATGTAGAATTAGGAGCCGATATGATTCAGGATCTGTAGTACTGCAGGAAACTCTGTAAGGAGCTATACTACATCGAGAGGTTAGAATATAAGAATAGTCAGGCTCAAGGCCCATCTAGTCCAGCATCCTGTTTCACACAGTGGCCCACCAGATGCCGCTGGAAGCCACAGGCAGGAGTTGAGGGCATGGCCTCTCTCCTGCTGTTGCTCCCTGGCAACTAGTATTTAGAGGCATCTTGCCTCTGAGGCTACAAGTCTAGTAGCTATTGATAGACCTGTACTCCATGAATCTGTCCATGCCCCGTTAAATAAAACTGGTTGAACTGGCTCCTCTGGTATAACATGCAAAGAGCATCCTATAAACCAGTCTTGGGCTGTAGACTATTGGTTAAAAGTTGCCCCAAATCATATAAATCTCTGAGTAATCAAGTAATGTAAAGAGCAGTGCATAGAAACATAAGCTTCTTGGTGTCTTAACAGGCCCTTTCACTATTTTTGATTTTCAAACTTCTTCTTACTCTTCAGTAACAATGATGGCTGCCTGCATCTTAATTGTTGACGCCCTCAGCAATGGGAAACTCAGCTCTCTCTCATAATGAGCCTGTAGTCACTACAGACCACTGACAAGCATCCCTTCAAAAATGTAGAAGTTATTTCACAACTGATGTTATGCTTCCTGCAGGGAACTAACCTTCAAAGAATATATTTTTTTCAGACCCATAAAGAATCTGAACTTGGAAGCACCAGCAGAGCTTCACAAATTGGTTACAAGAAGAATGAGGATTCAGAAAAGCCCTAGGATTTAAAACAGAGATTTATAACTTTCTAGAAATCATCTGAGTTCCATGCCATTTATTTGAGGCCCACCGCCTCTAATATTCTCTGAGTTTTTGTTGAAAGTACAAATAAGATATGGCATGAAGTCTTTGGGGAGTGTGGGGATTTTCAGCTTCTGTCAAGCACTTTTGCAATGATTCATAACACCAAATGACATTGGGTATCATGCTGTTTAGTCCTATATTCTTCTAGGCTGAGAAATTCAGTTGAACACTTGTTAGCATGAGAGACCTCCAGGCTGGAAGCAGCAGTGAGATTCAAGTCTATTGAACTATCTATTAAGAACTGTCGCAGCAGACTGTTACAAAGTTTTGCCTGTAATTGCAGGACACGCTAATGGCCAAATGTGTTCGTAGAATCTGCGCAGGAAGTTCCACATTCATGAAAAGGCAGAGTATTCAATTAATAACAAATTTGGCACATCAGTACAATCTATGCAATTATGCTTATTTTTAATGGATTAATTCAGCATAATCCTGTTTTAGATTTTGGAACTTGCAGGAAAGGAGTGGTGAGGGAGTTGTGAGAAAGGATATGGCTAACTGGAGAAGAAGTAATGTTGGATGGTTACATTGATGACATCATATGCTGGCAGTGAAAGGCTCTACCTGCATGTTTATCTTACGAATTATGCACAGAAATCCTTCTGCTATTGCATTTGGTCATGATGTTGGTGAAAAGCTCGAATATATGTCACATCCTGCCTATATCTAGAAGTGCTTCCTATGGACAGTTGTTTATGCCTATGAAAACCAATGAGGTGCTTCACACAATGTGTGAAGCGCCTAACGGGGTTCTGCAGGGAGAATGGGCTTAGCCCGCTGTCCCCGCAGACAAGCAGCCGTTTGTAGCTGGGCGGCCAGATCGGCCGCTCACACGGCTGCCGACTCCATCATGGAGCCGGTGGGGGCTGAGAGGATGGGAGACTGCATGGCCCCTGGAATTCCCAGGATGCCCCGCACAAGCACACGGGGCATCCTGGAGAGACCCTCAAGCCCAGCAGCCTCCCGGTCGGGGGTCTACTCGTGTGTTACCACACACCGTGGCAACACACAAGCAACAAAATGAGGCTAACAGAGCGCTTGCTCCATTAACCTCATTTAAGGGGAGGGTGTTCTAGGCGGGCTAGCCACATTGGGAGCACCAGGCTCACCTGCGAGCCCAGTGGTCCCCACGATCCACGGAAAGCGGGCTAAGCGGGAATAGTCTCAGAGTGTCATAGACGTTATTGAAGAAGTTGCAAAGATACAGGAGCTCTTCTCACAATCACTGGGAAGAGCTCCGGGGCTGTCTGCGGGGAAAGCGGGTTACACTTACCCTCCCCATAGATGATTGTCCATGGTTCCCTGGGTGAGAGGATTGCCCACCCAGAAGACTGGCAGCTGCTCCCTGCAGCTCCAGGGGTCAGGGTGCAGGGAAATGCTGTTGAATGTTGCCCTGCCCCTTGGATCTCTAATAATGCACCACGCGAGTGCATGGTGTATTATTGGGATCCCCTCTAATACCGGAGTGTGCCACGGCTGAAACGATCAAATAAATGAAGTTAAGGGAGCGCTCACTTCCTTAACCTCATTTAGAAGGGAGGCTACTTAGGTGGGTTTGCCACCGTGTAGCCGCCAGGATTGGGTCCAATCCCGGCGGTTCACACATGTGTGCAAAACCAGGTTGGGCTCCCTTAGCCCAGTTTTGCACACGTGTGTGAATAGCCTCACTATTAGTCTCACAAATGCAAACACCCTTGTTTAGAGATTCTCAAACTTAGGTCTCCAGATGTTGTTGTGCTATAACTTCCATCATCCCCAATGGCCACAATGGGGATGATGGGAATTGTAGTCCAACAACATCTGGGTTCCAAGTTTGAGAGTCTCTGCCTTAAGTTACTGCTTATGCAACCTTATACAGGTCAAGATGAATTTGCACTTATAGGTCTTGTATAAGACAATTTAATTGTGTGTGCTCAAAGATGATGTAGAATCATGGTTTATTTTAACTGTTTATTTGTATATCTGAACCTGTACCAGTTAAACTGTGGTTCAGACCGTCAAACCATAATCTAAACCCAGAGTCTGGAGTTGGTTGGTTTGTTTCAACCATGGTCTCACAGAATGTCAGAGCCCAGAAATCATGATTTAATCTTGGTTTATTTCAGTTAGTTCTATCCTTGCAGGACTCTTGTATAGAGAGAGGCAACCCTAAATCATAGTTGCTAAGCTAAAGGAATAGTACTCAAACAAGTCCTGATATTTCAATACTCCAAGATTTGGTTAATTAAATAAACCTTAGTTAAAATAAACCATTGTCCTGCATGATGTCTGCACTCACCCATTATACTGTTTTGATTCCTAGCAAAAAGAAGCCATATCTACTATAGTGAGTGAGTGTATGAAGAATATAAATTATAGAAAGCTACCCTTAATTAATCTTGAAAGAGCTTTGCTTTGGCTCTTTATAAATGTGTCAGAATAAGCACAGAAGTAAAGACGCCTTCTGTCAAGATAACTATCAAAGTGCGATGCAACACTGTGGGCAAAGGCAGGGATTTGCCTGTCTGCTGACAGAATGAACCACTGCCATCTTGCTAAGGACTGATCAGCTTTTAATCCTAAATTTACTGGAAGCGATTTAAAATCCCGTCTCTGAATCTATCGCCTCAGCCTTGTTTTAAGAGCCTGCATCTGTGCATATTTTGCCAAGACCGCAAGGAGTGTGAGATAGCAGCTGCAATTGTACAGCAGTGCTCCCCAGCCTTTTCCATCCCATGGCACACTTACATAAATATAAAAGAACTGCGGCGCACCACTCTCCCTTGACACATACACACCTCACCAGCCTCAGCACATTATTAATATTATAAACAATGTTTCATTTAGTCATGGATTTGTTTATCTCATGTGTGACTATGGATCTCTGGGATTAGATGTGCTCCATCCATCTGGCTGCCGAGGCAACTCCCTCCTTCCACTTCCCACAGGATTCAATAACTGGGGAAGAGTGGGGGATGTTTCTGTGCCACCCTCTTCCTCCTCTACCACTAGCTAGTAGCTTCTTCCAGATTGTTCTTCTCCCAGGAGCCAGAGCAGTTGGCTATATTTTGCCTTAGCCTTCCCATCTGACAATCTCACGATTTACCAAAATAGATATAGAATGAAAAGGGAGTGGGTTTTAATCTGCTGCAAATGTTATTTTGTTCGCAATGTTGTTTGTTGATTGGTATGCAAGTATTGATTAACATTTGCCTTGTTATGCTTCTGATCAATGACAGAAAATAAAGACAATCTCACGCCTGCATGTATGAGTCTCAAGCTCTGAGGTTTTGGGAAGCCTAGTTTGCCTGTATCTGGCCGTGTTGCCTGGCAACATGGCCAGCCTTGCTCATCATCTAGAGTTTTAGCAGCATTTGTCCTTTGCACTCCTTCCTGCCTTCGGTCACCTCACTTCAACCCACCAATGTGTATTGACAGCAATATCTAAGGGCTTGGCTTCTTGACAGTGACTTTTCCAGAATTCTGCGGCACACCTGTTCATGCCTGATGGCACACCACTGTGCCACAGCACACTGCCTGGGAAACACTGTTGTAGAGTGAAGTGACTACAGTTCACAACTGCAAACATCAATTAGATTTCTGTCATTTGTCTCGTTTTAAAGTGTATGCTGCTCTGTGTCCATTCACCTGAGGAGTACTTTTGCTAGATGAAGCTTTACGGTTCGCTTTTTGACAATATTGTCATTTTTCTTTTCCCATGCAACTGTTTCAGTTGTGGAAAAGCAAGGGTTCAGATTACAGATGTCTCCAACATGTGGCAGATTTCAGGAACAGGGTTAGTGAGACAGAGAAGGTAGGGAATCTTGAATAGTGGCAGAAGGGAAAGTGAGGATGTGTGTGAATGCCACATTATGGTCTAAAATATATAGGCCCTCAAGTCCTTCAACCTGGTGCTTAGTAAACTTCCACGCAGAGTTCGAGTGTGTAGCCCTGCTAACTGAGCAAAGAGGCACCTTTTAAAGTGGTGGATCTCTTATATTAAGCAGGAGGAGATCAACTGTCCTTATCAGTCCCCAAGCAAAGGCTATTGCAGCTGAAGAAGCTGGGAGTTGTAGTAAATAGCATCTGGGCATCCTTGTTAGAGGGAACATCAGTCCCTATCAAGCATCCTTCCAGAGGCTGTTGCTGGTGTCTACCTTTTATTTATTTTTAGCTAACTTTGAGAACTTTAGTTGAAAAGCAGTTTATAAGTAGTAGTAGAAGTAGTAGTGCACATGTGGCAGGATTTTTTCCATGGGCATAATCCTTAAATATTACAGTTGTATTATGAATGACAAGCTTTGAATTCAGTCATGTAATGATCTAAACATTATGCTCACTGACTTAAGGAACAGAAAGCCATTGTACGTGGGACACAATTGCCTGAAATATGTGGCCTTAAAATCCACATATTTCACAAGATGAGCATACTCAATTTCATTACAGTCTAAGGGTAAAATTCTGTCATCAATTATGCATGCGTAAAATCACACGAACTTCAAGGAGCTTATGCATGTGTTTCTATGTGCAGGACTGCTATCTGCTTCTGCATCATTTTAAAGCCCTATCTGACATTATCAAATAAATCTTAAGACTCAGCTGGGTTTCTGCTATCGAACTATAACAACTATAATAACAGCTTATTGACCAATGTTGGTTGATGCACAGAAAATTGGTGACAGCAAGCAATTTTGATTGAAACAAATAAAAATCTTTTCTAGATAGGAAGAAGGACATTGTTTTCTGTAAGCTCCTTGTTGTTTTCTATAAGCTCCATGTCATCAGGCCATATAACATATCTTAGAGGTTCCAAGCTCGTTAACTCTAACAATTTTGCACATGGAAAACTGCATCCCCAGAGGCAGATTCAAACTGAAAGCAAAGCAGGTGAAATGAAGACTACTTTATCACCTCCCAAAATTTCCTTTGCCAAACACACTTTCCTCTCAAATAGAAAGTCACAGGAATGATCCCTTCCATTTTCAATGACAAAATTTCAAAGAATGTATGAATCAAATGGTCCTAAACTACTGCTCTGATTGTCTATTCCTAACATTAAGAAGACTATCTTATGAAGGTTCTCTGAATTCTGCAGCAAGAAAACCCAGATTCAATCAAAACATATTACAGAAATATATAATACAAATAATCATAGGGGCTGGTTTATACAGGCATGCTTATTGCTTGATCACTATGCATTTGATTACACTCAGCTGAATGTGTGAACGGGCTCAGATGCAAATAGTTCTACTGCATTTTAGGTGACATCATGTGACATGAAAAAATTATTTGTTTGGCAGATCTAGGATAGCTCATTCATACATTCAGGCCATCACTGGATGTTGCAATCAACAAGTGACTAAGATGCATGAGTGAAACAGTCTGAAGTTTGTTGCCATTAAATGATAGGCAGAATGGGAAAAGAACTGCAAAAGTGCTATGCAAGAAAAGGAAGATGTAACGGATAAATGCAGAATATCAGGACAGGACATGATTAGCTATATTCTACAGCCACAAGCATTTTCTGCTGGCATCCTGACTCACATTCTTGAAAAAAGAGTTGGAACCACAGAACTGCAAGTCCCTACTACTGTAGAGCAAAATAGGAAGTTCCGGTCTACCTGGTGATGGCAGCAGCAGTTCTGTTTATTAGGCAATGTGAGAGTTATTGTCCAGAGTATCCCTGAAGGCAGCATCATGGGTGAGAAGGATGTTCTAGGCAGTCCTTCTGACATTGCCTGTAGATCTCTTTTAAGAACAATACTTATCACTGACTTGTGAGCAAGCAGTAGTGGAAAGCTACTGCATGTCACATATGGCAGCAAGTGATAGGGACACTCTAGGACAGGGATGGGCAACCTTGACTCTTCAGCTGCTATTGAACTACAATTCCTTCATCCCCAGCCAACATTTATCACCTACACCTGCTCTAGGAATTGCATTTCTGTGTTCAAAGAAATATAATGAGGTGCTTCACACAACCTGTGTGAAGCGCCAGGAGGGTTTGTGCGAGGAGAACAGGCTTAGCCCGCTCTCCTCGCGCACGAGCAGCCTCCAAGCCCTGGGTGGCTGGATCAGCCGCCCACATGACTACTGGCTCCGTCATGGAGCTGGTGGGGGCTGCAGGGATTGGGGGCTGCCCAGCCCCTGGAGGTCCCAGGATGCCCCATGTGAGTGTGCAGGGCATTCTCGGGGGACCCCCAGAACCAAGAGGCTGCTTGTAGCCTCCCAGCTGGGGGTTAACTCATGTGTGGCTGCGCGCTGCTGCAGAGTACTCACTCCTTTAACTTCATTTAAGGGGAGGGGGATTTAGGCGGGACCACCCTAACCAAGGCTAACCTCCTTGGAACCACCAGGCCCAAGGCCCAAGGCCTACCTAGTCCAGCATCCTGTTTCACAGTGGCTCACCAGATGCCTCTGAGAAACCCACAGGCAAGAGGTGAGGGCATGCCCTTTCTCCTGCTGTTGCTGGTATTCAGCGGCATCCTGCCTCTGAACCTAGGTGGCCAGATTTGGCTTTTTAAAAGCCAAATTCTGGCTTATGGCCCATTTGACCCACAAGTATACCCCTTAGGTTCTGGCCACCCTGCTCTGAACCAGGAGGTAGCCTATAGCCATCAAGACTAGTAGTCATTGATAGACCTGTCTTTCCATGAATTTATCTAAGCCCCCTTTAAAGCCATACAAGCCATCACCATGTCTTGTGGCAAAGAATTCTATAGATTAATTATGAGCTGTGTGAACAAGTACTTCCTTTTGTCAAATTTCCTGGCAATCAGTTGGCCCCTGGTTCTTGTGAGAGAGGGAGAAAAATTTCTCTCCACTCTCTCCATACCATGCAAACTTTTATAGACCTCTATCATGTCTCTCTTAAATTACTTTTCTAAACCAGGGGTTCTCAATGTTGGGTCCCCAGATATTGTTGGACTTCAACTCCCATAATCCCCAACCAAAGGCCACTGAGGCTGGGGATTATGGGAGTTGAAGTCCAAAAACATCTGGGGACCCAACATTGAGAATCCCTGTTCTAAACCAAAAAGCCCCAGATGGTGTAGCCTCATTAGGAAAGTACTCCAGGCCCCTGATCATCTTGGTTGTCCTGTTCTGCACCTTTTCCAGTTCTACAATGTCCCTTTTGAGATACAGTGACCAGAACTGAAAACGGTACTCTAAATGTGGCCGCACCACAGATTTGGATAGGGGCATTACAATTTTAGCAGTTTTATTTCAACCCTCTTTCTAATGATCCCAAGCACTGAATTTGCCTTTTTCACAGCTTTTGCACACTGAGTTGACACTTTACAACGAGCTGTCCACCATAACCTCAAGATCCTTCTCCTGATCAGTCACCAACAGCTCAGACCCCATCAGCATATATGTGATGTTGGCATTCTTTTGCCCCAATGTGCATCACCTTACACTCACTTACAATGGACCACAGTTGCCATTTGGTTGCCCGCACACTCAGTTTGGAAAGATATTTTTAGAGGTCCTCACAATCTGTTTGGGATTTCTTTACCCTAAATAGTTCAGAGTCATCTGCAAATTTGTCAACTTAGCTGCTTACCACATTTATGAATAAATTAAAAAGCACTGGTTCCAATACAGATCCGTGGGAGACCCCGTTTCTTATTTCCCTCCATTGTGAAAACTGTCAGTTCATTCCTACCCTCTGTTTCCTGTTCTTCAACCAGTTACCAATCCACACATGAACCTGTCCAATTATCCCATGACTGTTAAGTTTGCTCAAGAGTCTTTGATGAGGAACTTTGTCAAAAGCTTCTTGGAAGTCCAAGTATATTATGTCAACAAGATCACCTTTATCCACATGCCTGTTGATACTCTCGAAGAACTCCAAAAGGTTGGTGAATAGTGTTGCCATATTTAAGCTCTTCAAATCCAGGCAACCTAATTTGCATACTATGCAAATTAGCTTGCAAACAGTATACATATTATGCAAATTAACTGGTGCACTGTCCAGTTGAGTTGTATTTGCTCTGGTTATCTACCAACTATAGTTGGGGAGGATACCTGACCAACTTACTGACCTAAGTTTTGGGCGGTATAAAGGAATTGTGCATTCATCACCGTGTCTATCTTGGCTGACGGGTTTTCATTTCTCCATGGAGGGGCATGGTTTGTAAAGGGTTAACCTGTGCCGTTGGCTTGTTGAACTCTTGGATGATGATGGAGGAGAAAGTCCAAGCTAGGCTGACCTCCCTCTGTGGCAGGTACAATGCGGGCTGGGTGGAGGTGTTGAAGGGTTTGAGATAGGTAAACACCATTGGGCAGTTGGAAAGTGTGGATCGGTCACTTGGTCCTCAAAGGCTTCACAGCTCAGGGACTTCAATTAGCCATGTCACCTGTTTCAAGGGCTTCGCAGACCTTAATAAAGTTGTGCCCTTTACCCAATGTGAAATGTGTCTTCCTTGCAGCAGGGGTGTGGGGGCAAATATATAATTCCCAAATAGATTACTGCTGACTAGAAACATACCATATTGTTATGTGAAAAATGAAGACAAAGGTATTCCTATTAACTATAACAGTTAAAATACCTAGTCACTTTCAATTGAATTACATAGCATGGTATGTAGCTTGCAGAAAGCAATTTGTTGAACTAAAGTTACATTATTCAAGATTTTGCAATAATGGATTTGTGAATAGACATGATATACAATCAGTAAACAAAAGGAACTGAGTGCATTTGCATCCCCTTTAGATTAATGATATTTTGATACATGGAAAGGAAAGTAATTATTTGTAAAAAATATCAAATGGACAGGACCGGAAATGTAAATTACAGGAAGTCCTCAGATTTACAACACAATTGGTTCCTGAAAACATAGTTCCTGAAACATCTTAACTCAGAACATATTTTCCCATAGGAAACAATGTTATAAATGAAGGATTGGTTCCTGAACCAAGGCTGGATTTCCTATTTTCCCCCTGCTGCTGTCAAAGTTATGTGTGTCGGCCACAGATGTGCAGACCTGCAGTGGAGAAATTGATGGTGGAAAATCAGAAAATTCTCACCCTTACCTCCCAGTTCTTTCTTGGCTCTTTCTCACTTTTCCATGGAAAGAAGGGAGGCATCTGAGTAGCTTGCCTCCATTTCCTTCTCCTCCTGGGCAACAGTTGGACAGGGAAAGAAGGCGGGTGGGTAGAAATCATGTGGACTGGGAAGTGGCTCAGCTGTCTCCTTCTCACCATCACTGCAGAGCAGCAGAGTTTGGAGCACAATGGCAGGATGGGGAACATCTTGGATGGGCAAGTCAGCCAATCCCTCTGCAGCTTCAGGTGCAGCAGTAGCTGCCTCCAGGCCTGCCAGTCTTGATGACAATGTGAACCTGAGCCACCATTATCACCTCCTCCTCATCTAGTCTATGCACCAGTAGCCATCTAGTGGAACCTTCTCTCTCTCGCACGGTGAGTGTTGTAAAGTGAAACACAGTTATCAAGTTGAAACACGATGGCAATTTACAAATGTCACGTGTCGGTCTTAACTTGAAGTGTCATAAGTTGTGGACTTCTTGTACATTTACAATAAGTAACTATGGTAACTCCAATGGCCTGCATTGCTTCCTTTTGAGAATTCAGGTCCAAAAATATGACTTCCATTGAGCAGGAAGGAAGCCAGTCTCAAATCAGGACAGACTAGACTGCCAAATGGATGTGTGCCACTGAAAACAAAAACTACATTTTCAGTTTCCACCTCCCCAAGTGTAACATCTAGTAGAACTTTCCTGCATCCCTAACAAAACAGGGTTCAGCATTACACTGCCTCCTCCCCATATCACTGGCTGCCATGGCAGACAGTAGGGAGAAGCAGAACATCATGATATCAATTGCAGTTTTCAGCAGCACTCATGCATTGGCTCTTAATACCCGGTTCAGAAAACTTCTAACAATGCCATAATGTGCTGGTGAAGCTGAGGACTTAACTGGGCACTCATCCTCATTTAAGATAGTGATCTTACTAAATAGCAGTGTAGAGAACCAACTGTTAAGTGGCTGAGTCTGCCACCAAATTCCTTGCTTTGGTGGACAAGTTTCTTGATGGTCATTGGAGCTAAAGGTCATTCTGATAATAAGAGGGGTGTGAGGGTATGATATTTGTTGCCCATTTCAGCAATAGAGCAATCCTGGCCTGGGTAAATCAAATCTTGATATTGGCCATCATCCAGGCAAACATTGTGCACTGAAAAATGTTTTGCGTGTGCAGCAGGGGAGGGGCAGTTTTCACCAATCTCCCCTTTCTTCTGCAGCCCTCTGTGCTCCTGAAAATATGTCCCTGAGGCCGAGGATCATGCAATGCTTTTGGGAGGTACAGAAATCTGCAAAAGGAAGGGAGTATTGGCAAAAACCACTCCTCCCTCACTGCATGTATGAAATGTTATTTGGCACGTGCAATGTTAGTTTGGATGTCGGCCATTTGAAAGGTGATTCAAGTTCAAAATTTGAAGACTTCCTTATGAACTCAGTAGAACAGTATTCAGATGTTCAGGTAATTTTGAGGGAGGGCTCATACATTGTTTTACTGCTTTTCAAAATGTGATTCCTCATTTGCAAACAGAACCTATCAATGCATTTCAGACACATTTGGTTTAATCATTATTTGGTTGGAAATAATTTCCCTTATCAATTACAATTAAGCTGAGTAAGCAAATCAAAACAGTGTGTTCACTTTAATTCATCACCAAACCATTTTCACCATTCTAGTCTAGTTGCAGAACTTCATTTTTTACTTAACATGAACTATGGTTCATCCAATATTTTCAATACATTTTGTTTGGTAGCATTATGTGAAATAATAATTTGAATGAAGCCACCTTGGCACACTTGATTAATCTGAATAATTAAAAAGACTGCCAAATCAGTCTGGCAATTTTGATAAAGGTTTAAAAAAATGGTTCAGTGATGCCATAGTGGCATCATTCACATTTGAAATGAGCACAACTGGTATGTACAGAAAACATCAAAACATATTGGACATTTTTAGCACTGCTGCCAAACTAATTTACAACACAATCCTTGGAGAGAGTCATAACTTACACCATAGATTTTTGCCATTGTTTGGAGTTTGTAACCTTTGAACAGGTCTTTAGTCAATCAGCTGAGGATTGTATACTTTCTCACAGAAAACTACCACAGATGTAAGCCCAACAAATGCATTTTTCATTCTTTCAACATTGACACTTAATTCTTCATTACTATAAAATTAGGAACGATTTGGCATCTGTCATACTGACTATACATATACTTACTAAGCAGTTGGCAGTAGAGGACCTGTAAACTTCTCTTCATGGTATCATCTGCTCCTGGTTGTCTTGCAATTTATTCATGATTCTGTCTAGGAGATTTTTAAAAAAAGTATGTATGTATAGATAGATACTTTATTTACAGCCAATGGCCAAAACAACAACACAAACAATAAACATTATTCCAGCATTCAACATTAACTTAGTCATTAACTTTAGCATCAGTCAATGAGCTACAAATTCTAATTGCGATGTAACAAAATTTTGCTACAACATGAGAGATGCAGAGTGCATTATCTTCAGGTATGTATGAATTATAGCACTTACATTTATATACCGCTCTATAGCTGGAGCTCTCTAAGCGGTTTACAATGATTTTAGCATATTGCCCCCAACATTCTGGGTACTCATTTTACCAACCTCGGAAGGATGGAAGGCTGAGTCAACCTTGAGCCCCTGGTCAGGATCGAACTTGTAACCTTCTGGTTACAGGGCAGCAGTTTTACCACTGCGCCACCAGGGGCTTTCTAATCCAATCCAGAGTCCTATTCAAACATTTTAAAACACACTGAACATGCTTGCAGTATCAAAAGTGCGTCAAAAGTCCCTGCCCCGTGCATCACTCACCCTCTCCACCATGCTGCTCATGGCGACATCAGTGTTCATCTGAAGAGGGAAATGCCTTAACTATGATGGCAGGTGCTTCTGTAACTGGCAGCCTTGATCACCCAAGGCTGCTGATCATGCAAGTGCCTGCCATCCTAGTTGCAGTGTTTGCCTCTTCAGATAAATGCCGCTATAACCGGAAACAGGTGGGGTGGGGTGAGAGACACACCAGGACAACACTTTCGACCCGCTTTTGGCTATGTAAGCATGTCCAGTGCCATTTTTGTTTGGATTGTCCTCATGGGGCTCAGCAGATGGGGCAAAGAGACAGGCAAGTCCTTAACAAAGCCGAAATTCTGTTGTTGACTTTCTTTGTTCTACAGTTGGTGAGCTATTCAGCTAAGCTAAGAAGCAGAAAACTTTTATATTTGTAACATTTTAATAAGCCTTTAAGCCCTGCAGTCTCCCAGCCCCAGCTGCAAGCAGTCGGGTCTGGCAGACAATCGGCGGGGGTGGTGGTGGTGGTTAAGGGAGCGCTTGCTCCCTCAACTTCATTTTGAAGGTGGGCTCCATATGCAGGCAAAGCCGGGCTAGGTTTCCTTAACCTGGTGTTGTCTGCGCATGAGAATAGACTCAGAGAATAGATCCACAGTACCTCTATCACTACCTATCAAGAAGCTTTTGTACAACCTGCCTCTTCAGAATTTCAACAGCCATTGAAAAATAGTTAATGGTTTTTAGGCACTTGATATCTTGTAGTTCTCAGAGGAACTTTTCTCCATCTTTCAACAACTAAAGGCATTTACAAGCTATTTTAATGCCCTCCACTATAATTCCTTCTGAGCTTATTTAAGAGATGATCTTGAAGGCATCTGCAGTGTAAGCTAAGCCAATAAACAGCACTCTGCCACTGATTAAATGCCAAGGAGTTTATGAAAGCAGAAGGGCCATATTTGATTTGTTGTTGGAAGTCTCCTAGGATTGTCACTTTTATTAGCTCCATTTGCCAGGAGAAGAGGCAAGATGCTCGCTTATGTCCTATCACTTACAGCTATTTATACACATGCTGACAATGAATACTCCCATTTGGATATCCCATTTTCCATTTCACTTTCATACAGGTTGCAAATGTAAGGAGCTTTCAATATTTCCTAGAGGGAATACTTAAATAATTTAAGTATTTTCACTTAAATTAAATAATATTTATTTATGTCTGGTCAGTGATCTGGCATACAAAAAGACATCATGTGATGACAAATATAAGAATAGGGTATTGTTGTTTTTAGAATATGTATATGAATATGCACCTAATGGCACAGCAGGGAAATGACTTGATTAGCAAGCCAGAGGTTGCTGGTTCAAATCCCCACTGGTATGTTTCCTAGACTATGGAAAACCTTCTCCTACCCAAATGTCAATAATGAGAACAGCCCTGGTATGTTTGCTACATGGAGGCATTAAAAGTAGATCAAGAGCTACTGTGCAAGTCTCTGCAGACCTGCTAATTAATAATACTCTAAATGCCTGAGGATTCAAGTTGCTCACTGCCCACAGTTTGGGGAAAACTTGGATGTAAAGCATTTTATTTGGGGAGACTCAGCTTTCTCAAGACATTTCTATCTGGAACAGATGCCTGGTGAGGAAGATCCAGTTACCAACCTATATTGTTGCTGGGGTTTTGCCTTCAAATAATGAAGTTATCACGAATTCTCCAACATATAAGAAGAGCCTTGCTGGATTAGGCCCAAGACCTATCTAGTCCAGCATCCTGTTTCACACAGTAGCCCACCAAATACTTTTGGGAATCCCAAAGGCAGGAACCACCAACAACCCAAACGGCAACAACATTCTATAAAAATCACTAGGAATATAATATCTGTGCCTAACAGCATGTTGCATTTATTTGCATTCAACTATCATTCCCAGTGCATGGTTGCCTCTTGCACTGAATGTTCACTGACAATTGCATCATGATATATGTAACAAAAAATATATGCTGCCGTTGTGCTGATTTTTATTTTACTTAAATGGATTTGGGTAATTTATCCATTTATGTGGGGAAAGAACAGGCTTGTGCAATATTAAAAATCAAACAACATTTTGTTTAGAAACATTCATATTTCTTTAGCTGATGGCTTAAAAACAAATACCATTTACTGATAATTAACTTTCCATAAAGTTCTATGCCATAAATTCACTAAGGTCCTTTAGGTCAAATCCTGCCTTGACTCCATGACTTATAAATTTTAAGTGAAGCTATTGGGTTGAGCTGGGGCAGATTTAAGACAGTTTTTTGTAAAATGTTAAAGGCAGAGATGACAGCTTTTAAAGGGAACACATTTTGTTGAAGGAAAAAAGTCAGGGAGAAAGCTCACAATGGAACCCATCCTCTCAAATTTATCATAGCTCTATTAAATATTATATTAAAAAGTTGATTTTCTTAATGAAGGAGCCGATGCTCTTTGAAAGCAGAAATTATGTTGATTTCTGAAGGATGGTCTCTCTACAGTTTTCTTGCAGTGACTGACATTTTCTCATGCAAATAGCCCTGTTTGTTGAAAACAGGAAACCAGAAATGGGATGAAGCGAAATATGGAATGATATTAATCAGTTGGATTGCTTTACCAAAACAAAAAACAAAACCCTCCAGGTGGAACAATTTTGAAGGAATAAATATTTCAGCATTTAGAGTCACTTGGCCTTCTTGGGTGGGTTCACTTACAGAAAGCTATTAGCTTTCCAAACCAACAACAAGCACAATAAAAATATGCTTAAAGTTCTGAAAGAGTGAAAAAAATGCATCACCAGTATCACCAAAAAAAGAGCATCATTTTACTTTTCAGCTCTCTATTGTATCTCTTAGTTTCTGCTAGCCAAAGGTAAAAAGCCATTAAAGGCCACAGTAGTGTTCAGGCGAACAGGGTAAGGAGAAGCGACAGTTTCTGGGAGCTACAAAAAGAAAGCAATTGTAATTCACCTGAATCAGTTTAAGGGTTCTTGTGCAACAATGAGAATCACACTCAAATGATTCTGACTTCCTAGGTCAATTTGGTCACTTAACTATCTGATGGAAGCAAGGGTTTAAAATGTGGGCATTAATTGTATTTGCCTTGTGAAGATGTGCTCAGTTCAACTCTTGGTGTAGATTAGAAATGGCCAGCTGCTGAAACCTGATAAACTGAGCTGAGATGAACTGAACACATTTTCAGAAAGAAAAGCCTGGCGCTCAAGGATAAGAGCCACAAGACTATTCACAGGTAAATACAACAGATACATGTTCCAAACCTCTGGGCTCATGTCAAGCCTGGTGCACACATGCTTTAGAATGAAGTGGGAATGAAGTTGCAGAGACTAGAATGTGGTAGAATGGACTAAACCACCTCAATCTGCAAGCTGGTGAAACCATTTTTGAATGCTAACCTATGTGAAAGACTCCCTACAAGTTAAAAAAAACAAAAAACAACAACAGCTAGCACAACAGGGAGGAGGATGGGCTAGAACCTTCTCCTGAGTGTGCTGGGGTTTTTTACTTGCAAGGAATAATGTTTATGTGGGAGACCGTTCATCTTCTGGCATCACCAACCTGCAATCTGGTATAATCTCTCGATTCTGTTATGGGTTTTAGGCAACATCACCTTAAATTCCCTATCTAATCTGAGATGCTGCATCCATAGTGTATAATGGATGCACATGATGATGAATAGATGTGTGAAATCTCCATGCAAAGCCAGCGTAATGTCTTCCACGATGAATGGTTTTCAGCCTCTACCCCACACTGTACTTCAGCTAAATTAAAGAGGACAAGGAAGACATAATGATGAATCGGAAACAAAAGGGTCCAATGGAGCTGACAGCTTCCCAAACACTGGGGCTGTTCATTATGTCTGAGGGAGGGAAAATGTCAACAGTTCCTAGACTGAAGAAAACAAAACAAAACTTCACTCTGCATAGCAAACAAGACGATAAGTCTAGGCTAGAAATTTATCCATCCCTTAACATCTAGTTTGGCAAGGGAGGGAAAAAGAGGACGCAGCCTGCCAGTGAAGAAAGTGCTTTGCCCGCTGGAGAGGGTGAGGGGCAACCACACATTCGTCCCAGCATGCACTCCTGCATCGGCATGTGGATGGAGGGGGAAGGAACATGGCTGGTGCAGGTGGCGCACCCAGTTTCAGCAGTGGATGCACTGACTGGCTGGCTGGCAGGCAGGAGTGCAAAGGAGGTAATGGGGCAGGGATGAGGGAGCAACTTGGGGGAAAAGGGGAGTCCCTTGGTGCCCCCACCAGGCCCGTGCAGCCCAGGGACCTTGGTCCCTTCACTCCGTTATCCCTGCATGCCTGAGTGTACTCTAGCCTTCCTCACAGCACCACAATTCTCCATGCTCACCGGAGAAAAGAATTATGAACATTGGCAACTGCCATTTACTGAGTCAGACCAATGGTCCATCTAGCTCAGTATTGTCTACAAAGACTGGCAGCGGCTTCTCCAAAGTTGCAGGCAAGAGTCTCTCTCAGCCCTATCTTGGAGATGCCAGAGAGGGAACCTGGAACCTTCTCATGCAGGCATGCTGGTGCTCTTCCCTGAGCGGCCCCATCCCGAGAGGGGAATATCTTATAGTGCTCACATACGCAGTCTCTCATTCAAATGCAGCCAGGGCAGACCCTGCTTATTAAAGTGTCCAATTCATGCTTGCTACCAGAAGACCATCTCTCCTCCCTTTAGCCAGCTTAGCCAGCTTCCATCGGTAGTTGTAGAAATGCCCCGAGACTGTCAGGTTTAAATTGGTTCTGGTTTCTAGGAAAAACATAATTCAAATATGCTGCTATCAAGAACATTTGCCCGCACACTAGAAAAGACATAAGGCATTGATTTGAGTTCAAAAGAGCCACAAGATTATTGACTTACAAATCACTGTCTGTGGTGGGTCTGTCTTGCCCTGCAAACCTACAGCCCCTCTCTAGAATGAGCAACTAAACTCAAGAAGAGAAGCAGGATGGCAATATCCTTCACTTCACCGCTCCCAGGGTCTGAGTAGTGCATCAGTCTGATCCCTGCTTCCCCAGCCAATACTGGGGTTAAAAGAGCTCCTGGCAGCACCATTCCCCTCAAGCCATCCAGCCTTTGAGGCCGGTGATCCTGCCAGACTTAAAAGGTCCAATCCCAATTTTCCTTGTGCCATCCAGCCTCAAACAATAGGTTTGGATAATCTTTTCTTCATTCAAAGAGTGCCTCAGGGTGCTCGCCAATCTTATCTTACAATTACTTCCCCTACCTGCCCTGTACTTATCAGTGTTGAGCTGGCATACACTATCTAATGTAACCCCATCCATCCAAAACAGTGTGAAGTAAGACCCCCCCCACCCCCCAATTACAGCCAATCAGGTAGGGAAGCAAACAGTTCCTACCCAGTCTTCAAAGGGTCCTCAAAGGATCTACCATTCAAGTTCACACATCGTCCTCAAAGGGTGACCAGCAAAACTCACACTGTGAATGCCAGGTGGTGGGTGGTCTCCACTTCTGCCCGGGATGAGATGTTGGGCAGGAAAAACAACCTAATGGCTATCTAAGCTCCCCACCCCATCTCCTAAATTCACCAGTCTCTTTACTCAGCCTTGTACATCATGTGAGAGCAAAGCCACCCCCACCCCAATACAAGACTGGGGAAGGAGCGATATTATGCACTACTTATTGCCCATCACACAAAATGGTGTGATCTACCATTCAAGTTCACACATCAATTTCCCCTTCTGGTTTTCAGTTTCTCATGCACAGCCTTAATAAACAAAGCAGCAGAGCTGGCCTTGCAAATAGCTGACCCATGACCCAACACAACCTTCAAAGCCTTCAGTGTGATGAAATCTAATAGGGATGTGCACAAATCGATTTTTTGATTTAATTTGTGCCCAAAACAAATCACCCCTGATTTGTTTTATGTCCAAATCTACCCCCACCACCAATCACCCCAGATTCGATTTGCATTTGCTTTGATTTGCTTCAGATTTGGAACAATTAGGACCACTTAACAAGGTCCTAGTGGCACCAAATTTGGGTGGTGGGTAGGTCCCCATGGGCGCCACCTACCACTCAAAATTCATGACAGTGGGACACTTGGTTGATTTTTAATGAATTATTTTAGTTTTTACTGATTTTGAACATTTCCACCATAGGTTAGTATTTATTTACGGTCTTTGACCAAATGATTTTCTGCCATAGGAAATAATGGGGACTCGACGCTGCCATAACCTAGCCCTAACATGGGTCCCCAGCTTTCATTTTTTTAAAAGCTAAGCTTTTTATGGAGCAAAATGTGCAGTCATTTTTCAAGTGTTTGGATTCTTTGGTGTATAATAACTTTTCCTCATAATGAATCCCTATGAGGATTCATTGCACACCTTCATTTATTCTGTTCATTTTGACTGTCACTGGACAGTGCCAACTGTCAACTGCCATGAGCCAACTACACCCCACCCCACACCCCACCTGCAAGGCAGTGGGGTACTCATTAATTTTGGGGAATATTGAAATGTCTAATAACTTTTCCTCATAATGAATCCCTATGAGGATTCATTATACGCCTTTGACATTGCCAACTGTCAACTGCCATGTGTCAACTACACCCCACCCACCCACCCCCCACACACTGGGGTAATCAATGTATTTTTTAGGTATTTTAGAAGTGTTGAGATTCTTTTCTGTCTTCATTATTCACCTTCTTTTCATTTTGACCCCACTGCTTTGCAGTTGGGGGTGGGGAATTAGTGGCATTCCATGTTCCAAGTACCCCCCAACCCATAAGCTACAGGGTACTCAGTTTATATTTTAGGAATTTTTGAGATGTTTAGACTCTTTGGTGTGTAATGAATCCTCATAGGGATTCATTATGAAGAAAGGTTATTAGACACCAAAGCACCTAAACACTTGAAAAAAATCCTAGAACATAAACTGAGTATTACCCCACTGCTTTGCGGGTGGGAGGGGGGTGTAGTTGGCACATAACAGTTGACAGTTGGCACTGTCATGGGAGGAGAGCTGGTCTTGGGGTAGCAAACATGACTTGACCCCTTAGCTAAGCAGGGTCTGCCCTGGTTACAAATGAATGGGAGACTAGAAGTGCGAGCACTGTAAAATATTCGCCTCAGGGGATGCAGCCACTCCGGGAAGAGCAGAAGGTTCCAAGTTCCCTCCCTGGCATTTCCAAGATAGGGCTAAGAGAGATTCCTGCATGCAACCTGGCTTGGAGAAGGCGCTGCCAGTCTGTGAAGAGAATACTGAGCTAGATAGACCAATGGTCTGACTTAGTATATGGCAGCTTCCTATGTTCCACTGTCCAAAAGAGAGTCAAAATGAATAGAAGAAATGAAGGTGTGTAATGAATCCTCATAGGGATTCATTGAGAGAAAGTTATTATACACCAAAGAATCCAAACACTTGAAAAATAGGGACCACAAATTTTGCTCCATAACTCCACTTCTACAAGGGCTAGAGCTTAGCTTTTTAAAAAAAATGAAAGCTGGGGATCTGTGGAAATTAATAGGAGGAATCCGAATCTCAAATCGATTTGAGTTGAATCAGGCGCGATTCAATTTGGATCCAAATCTAGCCAGTGGACCACAGGGGTGATTTTGTTGTGTCTCCAAATCACTCAAATCACCTAGATTAGGGTACAAATCAATTTGTACCTGAATCAGTTTGCACATCCCTAAAATATAATATATTCTGTTTGTGATAAAATTCTGACTTCAGATGTGACAAATGTGTTCAGGAGCCTTTCATCATGTTCACTTGAAAGAAATACAGTATCACCCAGCAGATGTAAAATGTCTTCTTTATGTAAATAATTCCTTTTTATATTTTAAAAATCCCATCTTAATGATTTATGAAGGGTTAGGGTTAGGGTTCCGAACTCCAAAGCACTATTGTAAAGGAGGTGATTGGGTGAGAAGGAAAGAACAGAGGAAGAATCCCAAACGGACAACTTCTAGATGGGGATTTTACACAGGTTGCAGCCCAGAGGGACCTCCGTTAAATTCATTGGTTTATATCTAGATTAATGAAGCACTTTCACAAGAAAGTTGCAGAACTGCTAGAAAATTGCGTAGCTGTGCAAAATCCTAAAACTGCATTTTGGCATGCTTGAGCAAACAATCCATGCAATGTAAATGGGCAGAGGAAGAAGTTTCGTCATGAGTCAAATCACAGATTTTATACTTTGTTCTACAAGTGCAAGGAAGTTTGCACTAGTGCAACACTAGTCTTAAAATTCAAGCTAAGATAACCAAACAACACAATGTGACTAGAACAGTAGAAAAAGGAGTACTCAAACCATCAACTTAACTCCCACAATTAATTTATCTGGTAGACATATCAGAGCCAAAGTGGATTGCACACTAAACATAACAAAGTACATCAAAATGTAACAAGGAGTCTTCCCCCAGACGTATAGTACAGTTTCACATATAGGAACAACCAGTTCTTATCCTGTAGAGCTGTTAGTCCACAGTAGAGATACAAATCCCGTGGAATCCAGTGGGTAGGATGTTCCTCTTCATAATGTGGTAATACATCTCCTTCTCCATCCATTCCAAGTGGAGACAATACACGTAATGTAATCATACGCTTTCAGGACCAAGTCCATGTGCAATACGCCAAATAGTATACCATATTACAGACTAGCATGTCTCCACAGGCATATTAGTCTAAACACTGTGGTGAGATAAGGCCGGTATCAGAATGAAAGCATGCATTGCTTATACTTAGAATGGCATATCTGAAGAAGTAACAAACAGTTATGAAACAGATTAATAAAGCCTGGGCATGGCTTTTCATTTTGAGCTATTGGCTCAAATTGATGTTTAGGCCTATTGGTATTGTCTCATTGATTTTTCAAGATTCTTATTGCTCAGCCTGGTTGGAAGCTATTGAAGCGAGATTGCAGTACTATGGATTTTCACCTGCAGCCATTCTTAGTTTGCCTTATGAGGAGGCTAGGGGCAGACTTAAGGAAAGGATTCTCGATATGGAATCTCAGATTGACAGGAGTTTAATTCCTAGGGGTGTTTTCCTGAATGTCGAAACTGTAAGCTATTCCCCAGCCAGATATGTATCTCTTCTTACAGTACCTAAATTTCGTAGGGCTTTAACTTTGGCCCGTTGTAACGCCTTGAATACAGCTGTGCTGCAGGGGAGATTCCAAAATATTCCTTATCATTGCCGTGTTTGTCCGTGTGGATCGGGAGAAGTTGAGACAACGGCTCATGTTCTTTTGTATTGCCAATTTTACAGTGATATTAGGAAGAAATACATTTCACCTCAACTTATCCTGTTTCCAGGATTAACTGAAACTGATTATTTAAATTTAATTTTAAAGGATTGTAAAGAGGAGAACTTACTCAATGTTGCTAAATTCTGTTATATTTGCGGTGTTATTCGGAATGAAGTTGTTAATTCTAAATGATTTTATTTTTGTAATTCTGGCCATTGGCTGTATTAATAAAGACTGACTAACAGATTAATATCCGGAAAGTCTGTAATATGGTATACTATGTGGCGTATTGCACATGGACTTGCGTACTGCACATGGACCCTAACCCCACCCGCCCCACCCCACCTGGGGCACACCACCCCACCTGGTGTGCCCCAGCCCTGCGCCCCAACTCCCACCCTTAATTACCCATTCTGCTCAAAACCTGGCCCCTCCCCACATACATTCCACCATCCTCTCAGTGCCCCCAGTCTAGCCCTGCATCCACCCACCCATTTGCAGACAATGGGCCCAATCACACGCAACACAGAACAGCAGCACCCCCACTGGTGCGCTGACCTGTCCACCTTTGGATGTAACGGGCAGGATCCAGAGGTGCACTTAGGCAATTTTGGAGCCTGGACCTAAAGGCCTTTGGAGAACCACCACCACCCCGGCAGGAGGGCCCCCCTATCCCCATCCCACATATTTCTCTCTCCACTCTCCCCCCTGACCCTGCCTGTGGCTTCCAGCGGCATCCGGTGGGCCACTGTGTAGTACTGCCCAAGCAGCCAATCACAGCCGGAAAGAGGGACGAGCTTCCTTCCTCAACTCTGGTTACAGTGAGTGCAGCCTGCAATTCAGAATTTGGACGAACTGTAGCCAGCTCCAAACCTCAGGTTGGAGCAGCGAAACTCACTACAGACCAAGGGTTCAAATTGGATTTGGGGAGGGAAACCTCTGGTTGCTTTTTCAACAGCGCCAAGGTTGCAAGCATCTGGAAGGGAGCTGAATCCTAATGAAAGACAACTCTAGTAACTTGCATGAAAACAATTGGACAGGGCATCCCCAAGACACAAGAAAGAAGACAAAACAGGAACAGTGATTTACGAGGGACGTATTCCAGAAGATTGGAGCTGTCTCTGGGAAATAGGAACAGTTGGACGCTTATGTTAAAAGGCCGTGCAATGTTTGCTGGTCTCTGGCCTTTGAAATGAGAGATATAGGAAACACACACAGATTCTGTTTCTGGCAGGCCTAAATCTTCCTGACCTTTTCAGAAAGGCTTCCAGTCAGACAAAATCACCAAAGGAATTGGTGGGTTAAAAGAGAAAAATCCTGAGTTCTCCTCCTTCCCCCAGCCTCAGGCCCCTCAACATATTAGCTAGTATCAGATCTTTTCCTCATTGATTCAACAGTGCTAGGCATTATCGATTATTTATTTTGCTCTTAATTATTCACTATTAGTAAATCTGTTTGAAGCGATTTCCAGCGGGAGATACATCTGAACATCAATTGCAGTTAAGTTCTTCAGTTCTACTTCTTTCCTTCTGCACTGTGTTCCTGTCTGTCCTTCTGCTGAATGAACAACTAAGGATAATTCCAAACTGTATCTGAAGGTTTTTCCCTTTCATCAGGGCCCCTGATGGGACTTTCAGAAAAAGCCGAGAAGCTGTTAGCAGATTTGCTCATATTGCGCTGATTGCCTGCAGAGGAATTAATTAAAGCTTGCTCACTAACACATATTAGAGGAAGGGAAGAAATTACTCTGTTATGGCTGTGTAAATCCTTTTTATGGGTGTGTAAAACAGCTTCTGGATCCTCCAATAAAATGTGCTGCATATATATATGAAGATGAAGACAGTCTTTTGTTATGTTTTCACAGGTCAGAGTAGATTGACTCTAGGTTGCTCTAAACAACGCAGAGACTTGTGTCTGCACCTCTGAATAGATAATTAAATGTGCCTTTTAGGGAAGCATTAATACTAATTGGTGGAGAGTTGGTTTACAGATAGTTTGGCATGTTGTATTGGCATTGCACTGTGATTGAAGGAGGAGGTAGGAAGTGAAGAATGGATATTATATCATCTCTGTTAGGCAGGTCAATTTGCTTTTGTCTGAAGTGGTGTTGATTCATGTTGCTTACAGTGGATTTCTGACTGGCCATTTGGCTTTTCTCATCTCTTCTGAGTTAGATGTACGTATTTATCCCAAAGATCTTAATGTAAAACTACATACGCTTCTTACTGATATTCTATTCAGGATGAATGAATGTTCGGGTAGAACAACCCTGGGTCTCCCTGATTTCACTGAGAAGTCTTTACATGTGTAGGCTTGCATGTACATATTGCATACATGCAGATGTTCAAACTGAGGAGCTGAGACTGCTACTGCGATGCTGCTCCACTCCTATGTGAATTCTGCCCAAATAGAATGCTTGTAAGGGACTATTTTGGGGAAACTATCTAATAATACATGTAAATACAATGCATGTAAATCTGAGCAGATGTCATGATTTCAATTTAAAAAAACCCTTTCATTCAGACTTTAATAGGATTCTATGTGCCATTGACATAATGACAGTTACATTTACCTCACCATGATAATTGAAATGGATTTTTCTTTTAAATTTTCCTTTGAATTGTCCTTTTTTTACTTTTGGAAGGAGCATCATTCATTTGGAAGATTGAAGGCACTTATAGCCATCTGCTTTAATACATGATAGTATAGTATGATATATGATAGTGATATGATACATAATTAAATATTATTACTCAGCTGTGATGGGGAATACAAACGTCTTTCTTCATGGTAGATTTTCTGTGATGGCAACATTGCATTTTCTCAGCACTCAAGAAGCAATAGTTGTCACTGGGAAAATATAATTCCTTTTCCCCCTTCTGCTGTTGCTTCATTTACAGCTATGCTGGAATGCTTTGTGGAATGCCGTTGCTTACATTTGAATGATTTCTATTAGCTAGCTATTGCCTGTGACACCACTGGTAAAAAATGGCACACTAAAAATCCCTTGATAGTACCATTGTGTACACCTTTAAAATCTTTTTAAATACTGAACTGAATGCTAAGCAGTCTTTGTTGTATCATTCCAATGCAGGAACACTAATATAACCTTCTAAAGTGAAAATAAAATAATATAAAACCCACATATACCCAGAGAACCCTAGTAGGGCCATCTTACCTGTGCAGCAATGCTCTACCATTTTAGACCATCACCCTTTGTTATTTTTCTTGTATGTTCCCCCTCTCCAATTCCAGAACTCATATATCTGTGCTTTAAAGTGGCAAGTAGACTATGATGCTTTTCTCTCTGGAGAAGATGGGGGTACTTTTAAAAAAATCCTTTTTATGTCATCTGGATTGGAAAAACTCTGATTTTTTTTCTGTGAAATGATTACAAGGTGCTCTGCCTGCAGAAAGATGGATGGATGAATACATATATACAACGGTTGTGTCATCGAGATTAAGGTTGTGCCTTGACCTCTGTCTCTCTGGTTAAGCCTCCTTTTAATGGAAGCACTTTACTGCTTTTCCTATCATCATGCACTCAATATAGCCAAAAGAGGGGAGACATAAAGTGAACTCTGAAATATGACTTCTTCTGTCTTGGAGGGCTGAGATCAACATATACAGAAGGGTAGGCTATTGTACTGGTGGATATATGACATTTCCTATTATGGTTTATTGTGGCTGGCTGCTTCTACTTTGAGGGATGCCATTTATTTATCTCAACTTTAAGCTTCAGGGTTAGATGTCAACGGAAGCAATTCCTCTCTAAAAAGAACAAGAGATCATAAGCCAATGGCCTGGTCATAAATAATTCCCCTTTATATAGCACAATATTTTGTACGCCATTAGCGATAAAATGAGAGGAAATAAAATAAGATCTATTCACAGTGCTGCACAGAAATGAAGACCAACAAAGATGGGAAGGAACAACAGCTCTTGATTCATTCTTAAATTATACATGTATGGTCTCAATTGATTATTGTACTTCAAATGCTGTATTTCATTTGGAAAATATATGTCGGCTTTCTGAGATCAATTGGGAGAGGTTCCAAGAAAATGTAAATGTCAGAGCAGCCTGTCTTCTTGGTTTTACTCTTATATAAATTCATATTCTGCTACTTGGAATAATACTGGTTCTCTCTCTGTCAACATGATAAATTAGCTTCAGGTACTTGGAAAGGAGAAAAAGAAGAAAAAGAAGAAGTGTGTGTGGCAATACTTCAGTAAAGCTATGCAAATGAAGATTTAGTTCTCAACAATAAAACTTGTAGCTGTAAGGTAGATATAGCCCCATAATTATTATGCAACTTTCTACCTACATCACCACTATGTTGCTTTGTCCTTTTAGAAAAGCCTGCTATTGGCTAAGTGGCTTTTCTCTCTCTTAGTTAGTTGAGGCCCTAACATATGTAAAAGCACAGCTAATCATGAAGAAATTACATGCCAAAGGAAATGAGAATTTTCAAGCAGATATATTAGGATGTGTGCCATGCAGGATATTTTAATGAGTTAATGAGCTCTCATTTGTTTGCCCAAACCTGGATTTTAATACAAAATGAAAAAGTTTTATTTCAACAGAATGTTTTCTTCATAAGCACATTAATATGTCAATTGCAAGACCTGGGCTGCTCCCCAGATTGGAGGTTGGTCTTCTTGTGGTAAGGTCAAAGGCTTAATAAAAAGCTGCAGAAATTTTCAAACGCATTAATTTAAAGAAAGTCCTCCTGTATTCTACCAAAGAAAACCAGATGGCTCTCTCTGTGGTCTCCAGGAGTCAACACCGACTCAACAGCACAACTTTACCTTACTTTACCTGATAAAGAACCACGCATTTACTTTTGCTATTCTCACTCAAAGAGTTTTTCATTTTGATTTTCTTTTGCTTTTATGAACACTGACAGTTTATTGTGAATTGTCAGTCACTGATGTATGATGCCATTCAGGTCTCCATGCCAACATGACTTCTATACCATGTTTCAGTTGCTCCTATAGTAGCTACTTCTTCACTCTATACCAATAATTCTTTGTTACCCAGAACTTTCATACTGTGCAAAGAGTAAAACTCAAAGAGAGAAATCTAAAGTTAAACAAGTTTTTCTGGTAAGAATTAATCTGGCTGCTTTCCTTTCTCTGTAATCTTAACTGAGAATTACCATCCTCACATGTTAGCCCACTTCAGCCTTAAATGTTCATAGGTCCACCATCTTGAAGTGGGTTGGATGACAAAATCACAAACTACGCCATTGAAGTGTCCCTATGTGTCCCTACAGCTGTAGCAAATTTGGTTCAACTTGGTTAGGCAGTTCACAAGTTAGCCCACTTGCACCTCAAATGTTCACACATCCACCATCTTGAATCAGGGTGGATGACAGGCATGTGCCCAAAATGTTTTGGAGGCCATTATGAAAGCCTCCAAAACGTTTCGGTGCTGGAGGCGGTTTCGGCATTTTGGTGCCGGCGGGGATAGCGCTTTAAGGGCGGGGGAGGGTGTACTCACCCCTCCCGGAGCATTTCCCCCACCGGCGCATTGGTTTTTTTAAGCCCCTCAGGGCAGCAGTGTTCCTCCCTGCCACCACGTTTTCCCCATTGGCCGGAAGTGGCTGGAAGTCGTGAGTGACTGTTGCGTGCACGCCCTTCTGCTGTGTGCGCGCATGACAGGCGCACGCGCACTCGTGACTTCTAGCCACTTCCGGCCGACGGGGAAAACGGGGCGGCAGGGAGGAACGCTGCCACCCCGAGGGGCTTAAAAAAACCAATGTGCTGGTGGGGGAAATGCGGCTGGAGGGGTGAGTACACCCTCCCCCACCCTTAAAGCACTACCCCTGCCGGCGCCGAAGATTTCCATGCACATCCCTAGATGACATCATTACAAACGACACCATTAAGGCATTCTCACGTGTCACTCACTAAAACTGTACCAAATTTGGTTCAAATCGGTTAGTCAGTCCACAAATTAGCCCACTGGTACCTCAAATGTTCATGGATCCGCCAATTTGAATTGGGGTGGATGACATCATCACTACACTGTTGAGGTGTCCCTATGTGTCCCTACAACTGTACCCAATTTGGTTCATATTGGTCCAGGCACTGCGAAGTTGATGGGTGGGGAGACACACACGGACACAGATGGACACGCACACTCAGAGAAAGCTTACTTTCCTTAAGGAAAGTAGTCTAAAAAACAAACACATAGCCTTTTAAACCATTTTCTTCTAACTTTATTTTAATATCCCAGTGTGGCTAGATCTCCACTGTCAGCCCCATTAATTAGCAAAATATTTGTTTAAGAAGATAACCCTTCCATAACAGTTTTCTCATCTTCAGTATCAGATACCTACACATATTGCATGTCCAAATTTTCCATTGGTCACTGAATCCCTTCATCACCCCAACTATATTCACAAATGTCAGCAGAGATATTAGATGTATACATTACATTTTATATATACATTTTGGACTGTGCTAAATTTCCTGATTAAAACATCTTGAGGTGAGTCTCATGATCAGTGAGACTTGTCTTTAGGGGGTTTATGGGGAGAGCAGGCTTAGTCCGCTCTCCCTGCAGACGACTGGAAGGGAAGCCCTGGGATGCCGAATCGGCCACCCACATGACTGCCAGCTCCGTCATGGAGCTGGCGGGGTCTGCGGGGATCAGGGGCTGCACGGCCCCTGAAGTTCCAGGGTGCCCCACATGAGTGTGAGTGCATGAGGCATCCTGGAGAGACCTCCAGGGTTGGGAGGCTTGTTTCAGCCTCCCGGCAGGGGTCTCCTCATGTTTTGCTGAGCCGCAGAGCCTCGCTGCGGCAATACACGATAAAAAAGACGGTGTTAGTGGAGCGCTCTCTCCGCTAACCTCAGCTAAGGGAAGGGGGAATTAGGAGGGTTTGCTGCCTGGACCCACTTGGCAACCATGGCAGCAGACAATCAGCAAAAAGTGGGCTGAGAATTTCCTCCCTATTTATGTTCTGTTTCTCCATTGGTGTTTTTCCAGAGATGCTAGGCAAATTCACACATTATGTTCAGCATGTATACAATGTGTGTACAGTGAACACAGGTACAGTCATTCACATGTTATGTTGAACGCAGGTGCCAAAATAAACTTTCTATCTGTACCGTGCATTTGAAGGGCCTGTATCCAGGTGCACTTTTAAAATGAACACAGGTACAGTCATTCACACAAACATGTGTACATTTGTACAGACACCTGTACACTTGTACAGAATAATGTCTGAATTTGGCTGCTGGAATGCCACTGATGCCACTTCTTACCTCTTATTCACAGATTGTATGAAAACAGCAATTTATGCACAAAATTGTTCTACATTCCACTTTTCTCACAACAGAAATTTATCCAATAAAAACATAATCTAAATTATTGTTTGTCTGGTTTTTAGAAATTATATATATAGTGGAAAACTTCTCTATTTTCTGTTTCTAAACTAGGATGACACAAATGCCCAGGAATGTGTCACTTGACCTCTGAACTTTCAACCAAAAGGTCACTTTACAGTCACTTTTCCACAACTACTCAATGGACTTTGCATGATTTGATGATGAGCACTGAGGGATGGAAGATGCTGCACAAAGTGAGTGGGTAATGTTCCAGAACCATCCACATGCCACACACAATGCAGTCATGAACATTCCCCTAAAGGATGCAGAAAAAAGGATTTGCCAGGAGTTACATCCCTCTCTTGGCACTTATATATTTTCCTGGCTTGCTGCCCAATGCAGGAGCATGTTCTTTTATTATTTATCTTTTACTTATGCATGCAAAAGCCATCCTAATATAGCTCATGATGAAGCACCATACATTTATACCATGATTAGTTACAAGAATTACTGAAACTAATATCATACATACACAGAAACAGAAGACTGACAAATCAAAAAGGAAGATCATTTTAAGAGGAAGCTTACTTTAAAGAAATTAGTTAAAACATGTTTACTGATTTCAGTAAGACTTTGCCATCAAATGTATTAATTCTCTGTAAATGGCACTAAAGCCTTTGTTAGTGCTCCTTTTTGAAGTAATTATTAATGCATTACTTGAATTGCAAAAAGTAATTTTGCCCAAAGAAGTTAAAAGTAACCTGCATAAGTTGTGATCCTAATATTAAGATGGCATTGTGACTGAATGAAAAGGAAGAAAAGAAGAGGGAGGGAAGGAGGGAGGGAGGGAAAGAAAGAAAGAAAAGAAAGAAAGACTCTTCCTTTGTTTTGATTACACCTGTTTTGGATTTATTCTATTGTTATTCAACTAGCTAACCACAATCCTTTCTTCAGTGCAACTGTGTTTTTAGTCATCTGGGCTAATCGAATATGCCATCTGTTATTTAACAGGTAATTGGCTCTTAAGCCCCAAAGGCCTATGATGCATCTTGGGGGACTGAAAAGTATACACATCTGCTCCCACCTGGTATGCCATAGGAATGTGCAGAAAGTTCTGAGCTCTGAACATTCCAACTCGAAACGGGCTGTTTTGAATATTCTGAGCTTGGAACAGAATGCCCTTCAAATGAAGGGCCTGTTCCAAACTTGGAACGGAAAGACCCCATTCTGAGTCGGAATGTTTTGAGTGTTCTGGGCACCATTTTGGACTCCAAAATGGCACTCTTCTGGCCTCTGTGCATGAGTGGCAGCCCACCACACGAATGGTTGCTGCACATGCAGAATGTTTAGAGTGTTCTGAGCATGTTCTGTCAAAATAACTGGCTTGACCAGTTGTTTTGATAGAATATTCTGGGCACTGACGCTCTATTCCAAGCTCGGTATGGAATGCAAATATGTATTGTGGAACACAAATGTGCATTCCAAACTTGGAATGGAACACACATATAGTTCTGTGCACATCCCTAGTATGCCATCAACCTGGAAATGATGCAAAAGCAAGTGTATTTGACAAAGCAAAGTAGAATAGTTTAGATTCCATACCACACAATGTCCAGAAGTATATATGATATGTCAGATGTATCCGAATGTTATTGCAAGCTCCCAGAAGGAAGGTTGACAAGAACTGCCACCTTGTTTGGTACAAGACCCAAATTGAGCATTTGGAGGTCTGAGAGCTACCTGTGAAGAAGATTGGGCTCCTTGATGCTCCCTTTTCCAAATCCAAATGGGCACATAACAGGTTATACCAGTTACCCCATTGTGCTGCCACTGGTTGTAACCCATTTCATAATTGTTAAATTTTAGTTTTGGAATTGAAAGCTGAACTGATGCCTTCCTGATTCATTAGTATAATGCATTTGAGGACATTAGCTTAGTGATACTTATCTTTATTTGTGTTCCATCTAAGCCAGGGATTCTCAAACTTGGGTCCTCAGGTGTTATTGGACTTCAACTCCCATAATCCCCAGCCTCAGTGGCCTGTGGTTGGGGATTATGGGAGTTGAAGTCCAATAACACCTGAGGACCCAAGTTTGAGAATCACTGATCTAAGCATATACAAGTCAGCCTTCAGCAAGCTGCAGTTAGGGACTGAGTCTGCCCTGCTGGGACTTCCTGTCCAAATGTTTCCTGTTTCCTTCTTCAACTGCTTCCCTCTCTGGATCATGAGTTTCTCCACTTAGTTTGTTCTTATTGATGAATTGCACCTCTGTTGGCTGAATGGGGATGGGGGGATGGGATGGAATTCTGGGAAATATTTAGCCACAGAATGGAGAGGTGTGAGAGGAAACTGGAGAAGAATTATGGGATACACTGCAGAGGTGACAGCTGGATTGAAGAGGAAAAGCTCAGCTGGTGGAAAGAAATCCACTGGTGGGGGCAGCTCTTTGTTAGGGATGCCAGTTTTTTTGTCTGGTGTGGCTTTCCTGCTTATAATACCTGTATAACAGGCAAAAAAAAAAAGGTTAAGCAAGTAAAGCTTTCCCTAGTACTTCATGTCCATGCTAGGACACTGTTGAGTGACTGAACCTCTACCTGTTACAAAGCTGGAGACTGTAGTTGTTCAAGGTTGGTGAGACCTCTTTGTTGTTGAACTACAACTCCTATCATCCCCAGACACAACAGCCAAAGGGACCCAAGTTTGAGAACCCTTGGACTAATAAATTGTATCCAGCAGCATAACAGTAACCAATCAGGGCTGGATTTGCTCTCTCAAAAAATAACTTAAAATAATCTACCCCAAAGGCATAGTACAGGCATCCCCAAACTGCGGCCCTCCAGATGTTGCTGAACTACAACTTTCAGCATATCCAGCCACAAAAAATTGTGTCTAGGAATGCTGGAAGTTGTAGTTCAGAAACATCTGGAGGGCCGCAGTTTGGGGATGCCTGGCATAGTAAATAAAAGGCTATTTCTTCAATGGGGCCTTAGTCATTTCAGTATAACCATGCATACCACTTGAGTTTTGGCCCAAAGTTCCTGTTTAGTTAGAGGTATATAACCCAAATGATGTTAAAATGGGATGGGATGGAAGCAAAAGCAACAGAAAAGTAAGAAGATGGACAAAATGAGAAGATAGTTTCTTTTGGAAAAGAACTGAAATGGTGCCTGTCACATATCAGCAATATATCATTTAAAAATATATTAATCCTCTCAAGTGATTCTGAATTAGAGTACTAGCAGACACAACTCTCTCTCTCTCTCTCTCTCTCTCTCACACACACACACACACAAACACACACACACCACCTGCTCCCATTGTATTAGCAATATGGTGTGAGTACAAAGTTCAGGGGGGATGCTTTATAACTAAATTTATTTTAAAAGAATTAAAAATCAATTTAAGAACCTCAAAATTCACCAAGACACTTCCTTGGCTTGTGTCTCATGCTCAGAATTGATGTACAGATCTGTCTTTTTGCGTTATCTGAGGATGACTGAGCTGAGAGACTCCATGTGGAAATGCCTGCCTACTTTACAATATATAACAATGTATGGCGGTGGGGAGGTGGTGGAATGAGCAGCTACAGACAAAGCAGTGTTCTCCATACAGAGAGAAATAAGGACAGCAATCAGTGATGCTCAGAAACTTGCTGCAGGCAGATGACAAAGGAATTAAACATCAAAATTGTTTAACAAAATGACCTTAAATTGTTATGCAACAGGTTCCAGTAGTGCCTCTCTCTATTGAAAAAAATGCCACATGACAGCTGATTGCCCCCCCTCCCCCATTTCTAAACCATAGATGGCTATATTCCATGCCCGCTTGTTTTGTTTAGGGGCCTCTTCTCTTCATTTTGCATCTGGGGAACTAGAAGATGAAATACAATTTTGGTGAGCTGCCAGCAGTTAGCTAAAATCTACCACAGAATGAGAAATCAAGTAAGTATGCAGTCCAGTGCACCTACAGGGTCATCGTTCATCCTTAAAAACTGTCAGCCATGGAAATTTTTAGCAAAGACTTTGCTCAGGAAGATCCAACAATGCAACCAATTCCATGAGCCCTAGGCTATCTTTCTCAGCAGGCCCCAAGCCATGTGGCAATCCATTTTTGAAACCGGAGGGGGCAGGATTCAAAAGCAGATTTTGTATGGTATGGGGAGGGGGAGTCTGCTGTTTGGAGAAAAGTCCAAAATCTTACTGGGAATGCCCATAGCCCTGGAGCACACCTAAAGTAGCTCCTTGGATCCCAGCCCTTGGTTTGGAGGGTTTTGAGTAAGTGCCTGTGAAATATTGCATTCATGTCCCTCTGTTATGAAAAGCTGTTGAAAAATTAGAGAAAGCTCAAAGGCAAACATGATCAAGAGGATGGAAGAGGGGGTTTATGAAGAAAGATGAGGGCAGGCAAGCTGCCAAGTTTGGCAAACCAAAGGCTAAGTTGTGATAATGTGTGTGCAAACACTGGGTGGAGAGGCAGGGGAGTTAAAAGGTAAAATGAAGCAAAAGAGAGCACAGGATGAAAATGTTGCAGAAATAAATCTTGTTAGTTGGCTGCCATGGGTTATGAATGTCTGCTAAGGGAAAGCTGGCCAGGAGGGAGGGGGAGTGGCTGCTTTAGAATTCTTGTGAGCTAGTGTAGTGTGGTACTTTAAAACAGCTAAACTACAAAGGTTTCCCTGGTTTGAATTTTGCATCTACTATGAATCATTTGGTGGTCTTAGGTAAGTCACTCTTTCTCAGCCTCAGCTCCCATATGGGGAGAATAATATTTACCTTAAGGAGTTGTTAAAAAGATAAGAACAAGATCATGCATGTAAAGTGCTTGAAAGTGCACTTGAAAGCGCCATACAAATGCTACCAATTATTATTAAATTATGTAGACTAAAACAATGGGATAGAATGCTGTGCTGAAAATAGCCCCCTCCCCCACTGTTCTTTCCATTAAATGAAAGCTTAACGATTTTTAAATAAATAAATAGATGTTGCTCTGACAGGATGTGGGGTGAAGGGCTGCTTCCTACGTTTAAGTTTAAAAACATGGATATAACTTTGTAAATCATTCCTGTCTCTCGAAACATCCTATTGGAACATAACGAGGTGCTTCACACGATGAGTGTGAAGCGCCATGAGGGCTTCTGCAGGGAGAGTGGGCTTAGCCAGCTCTCCCCGCAGACGAGAAGGGAGCCAATCCAGCCGCCCACATGATTACCGGCTCTTGTCGTAGAGCCGGTAGGGCGGCAGGGATCGGGGGCCAGATGGCCCCCGGAAGTCCCAGAATGCCCCGCGTGAGTGTGCGGGTCATCCCGAGGAGGAGATGCACTGTGGTGACTCACGATCACCAAAACAGGGTTACAGAGAGTTTGCTTAGCTAACCCCATTTAAAGTGTGGGGGGGTACTTACTGAGGTTTGCTGCCGGGAGCCTCACAGCTCCTGTGGCAGCAGACGACCGCAGGGAAGTGGGCTTGGCTCTCTTATCCCGCTTTCCCGGGGTTGTGAGAATCGTCTTAGAATGTTAAGTTGCCTTATACTGGGTCAAACGATTGGCCCATCATATCTTGTATTGTCTACCCTGGCTAGTAGTAGCATAGTGTCTCAGGCATAGTTTTTTCTCATCACCTGTTACCTGATTCTTTTGGGGTGGTGTTGTATTCTGTCTCGAAGACCTTTATGTTTTGTTGATTAGAAGTTTGTCCCAATGTGGATCCTGTAAAGAGTGTGGGAGTGGAGTCAGAAAAGGGAGGGAGGAGGATAGTGATGTGTATGGAAATTTGACACCGGCAGGGGTCTTCCTTTAAGGGCAGGGGGTTGCACTTACCCCTCCCACCGCCTTTCCCCTGCTGGCACTCCATTTTTAAAAAAGGTTTTGGGGTCAGCCACGTTCCTCCCTGCTGCCCCTGTCCCCATTGTTGCCTGGAAATACAGTGCACGTTGCGTGCGCATGTCACGCACACGTGTGCATGCAACGTGCATGGCCGGTGGGCGTGGGCGGCGGCGGGCGCACGTGCAGACCATACTTCCTGTATTTCCAGGCAACAATGGGGTTAGGGGCGGCAGGGAGGAATGCTTCTGCCCTGAAAACCTTTTTTAAAAATGGAGTGCCGGCAGGGGGAAAGCGGCAGGAGGGGTAAGTGCAGCCCCCCTGCCCTTAAAGAGAGACCTGCCGCCGGCATCAAACTTTGAACCAGCACCAGCATGAACCAGTTTGCAGGCTTCTTGCATGGCCTTCGGACTGGTTCATGCACATTCCTAGATGAGAAAAATGGAGTTGTTTCTGGAATAAAGTCTTAGTTAAACAAACATAATACTGCTTTGTATGTATGCAGGTGAAGATTCTAGGGATTGCACATGGGACTTTCTGCATGTAAAGCATATGGCTTGCTTACCACTGAAATATGGCTCCCAGCTTTAGGTCAGACACGTGAGTTGCAGAGCCCACTAAATTCACATAATCTCAGAGACATGTCTATGTATTACTCATTTGACCATGTTATTTTCAGACATCAGAGTGACTTCTTGCATATTTAACATGGAGTCAATCCGAACCTGAACCTGAACTCCAAAAAAAAAACAGGTCCAGTGGGGTTCTTTCAGTGAACTGGAACAGAACATGAAACTAAAATCTTTTGGTTGCCTTGAACCTGGCATCAAACTGAATAATATAAAAAGTGACAAATTGTTCAAAATAAATGATCAGACACTCAGGCCTGCTCTCTTGTATAAAACAATCAGGGCTGGCTTCCATGTGCACAGGAGTGCCAGCAGACTGGGAACTCGAGCACTGCCTTGAGCCTAATGTAGGCCAGTTACCATAAATATAAAAATACCTTGATAGAAGACTTATCAATATCATAAAAAAACATCTGAGGTTGATTCCTACTAATCAGCACCTTTGTTTACTTGTGCAAGGAGTTGAAAGAATAGCAACATCATTTTGCTCCCTCTTGGGCAAAGAGGTAATCAGGTAATCAGCTTTCAACTGTATAACTAAATATTTGTTTCTTGTTTTTTATCTGGTTGTATCAATTTTGTTTGTAAATACCTTTAAAAAAAAATCAAAAATAGTTTCAAATGAATTTTTCCTCAAACTGAAAAGTTATAATTGTGTTTATTTTATAGTTTATTGCAAGCAAAAACACAATAAACAAAATAGTTTACTGTGTTTATTGCAAGCAAAAGAGCTTGATATTATAATGCATTAAATTTATCTGAACAGGTTCAAAAGCAGTTTAAACTGCCTGAGCCAATAACTGAATCATTTTTTAAACACTGGGTCTGAATCAAAACGAGACTAGAAAGTTAAAAAATATTGACCTGAACTGGCACTGAACTCAAGTTTTCAATGTTTCTACTCCCTGGCCTTTAAATCATAATATGACAGGAGACCCAGGTTCTTAATCACAGAAAGGATCTCTCCCCATGTTCAGCACTTGCCTTTGCAGATAAGCATCAAATGTGGTGACACAGCAGGAGCATGGCCATAGAGTGCATTGGCGCAGATACACTCCCATCCACCCGTTCATGCATTTGCTGTCCATGGATGGCATAGTTTTATAGATTTTTAGTTCTTAGTATTTTATTTTGTTATAATAACTTTGTATTTGAAACTTTTAAATTTTGTAATTTTAAATGTGGTTTTAGCTTGGTCTTTTAACTTGTTTAATTTTATTAATCTTTTACTTTATATTGTATCTATTTTATTAATGTTGTGAGCCGCCCTGAGCAGTAGTGTGCTGCCGGGGGGTGGGCGGAGAAATAGTATGTATAAATAAATAAATTAAATTAACTAGGGCTAATGTCCAGAGGCCAAATTAGCTCTTTGGCTCAATTGCAAGCTTCTTAAGCATACATTTTCCTGGTTTGCCTAAAAGTGGGGGGGGGGAGGCGGGGGGAGTTTCTATTTTTTAATACCAAAAGATGTGCATAGGGGAGGGGAGAAAAACATGTGCTATTTTAGTACAAAATGTAGACCACCACACTCCCATTGTATAGGTGAACAAAGAAAGCACATACAGTGAGGTCATGAACACAACCATTATCTAGGCCACTGGGGAGGCTGGCAAGGAGGCAAGCTCCTACCTGCCTCCTAGCAGACAATCTTGCCACTCCCTGTCCCTCTGCCACTTGCTTGCCAACAAGCATGCCAGGGCAGTGAGCAGCAGAGCAGGGATCCAGAGGAAGAAGTCCTCCAGCATCCCACTATGCACCATGTGATGAGCACGGTGCATTGGGGAATTTCCCCACTGCCAGGCTCTCTTTACACCCAACTCTATGGAAGCTCAGGCTGCATGCAGCCCAAGTGTCCACACGACTGGGAGGGGTAAGGGTGCGCACGTCCTTCTGCCTCACTTTTAGCCCAGGTTAAAAACCTGTGCTGCCCGGTCAAAGCACGCTGGGATAGGGACCGATCCCAACAGTCCACATGAGCAGCCCTACCCAGGTAGGGCTGTGCAAGTGCTCCAGGTAGGGCTGCTCGTGTGAACAGCCTTAGTATTTAACAACCACACACTTGCCCCAAGCTCTGGTTTGGTCCTCATATACAACCTTTTCCCCGCATCAAAGATCTTGGCTAATCCTTTTGCCATTCCATTTTACTAGAACAACTGTGTTTAAAGGACTGTGTTTAAAAGTTTGATCCTATGAACCTTTCCTAAATGGTAACAAGGAAGACAAACATTGAAACAGAGCCAAATATACAAGGTGGGTTTGCACAACCAACTATGGTGTTTATAAGAAAACAATTCCCTGAATCCAGGCCAATTCCCTGATCTGAACTCCCCAGTGAAGTTCGCCTGGCTTTATCACTTTGTTCTTTTAGACTCCAGGTAAAGACCTTTTCGTTCACTCAGGCCTTTTAAATTATGATCTGACTTTAACTGATTTTTTAAAAGTCTTTTAAATTGTTTTGTACTGTATTTTGTACCCCACCCCCTCAAGTCTCTGGACTCTATACTCGCCAGTCTGGAAGTGTCTAAAATCTTGGGAATATGTCAGGATGTGAGAGCACATACTCTCGGCAGGCTGTCAACGTTCAGGAGAATGTTGCTTCTCCCAACATTTCCCCAAGATTCTCTGCCCAACTTCCAGATCTTGGGTATGGAACTGGGAAGAACGTTGGGTGGAGAATCTCTGGAACTGGACTTGGGCAGGTTGCCACGCGCCTACCAGGAGAACTCTCTCTCATGTCCTGTCATATCCCTAATACTTTCCCCACTTCCTGGCCACAAAATGTCAAACTTAACTTTAGATGAAAGACATCTTTGTTCAAGTCATTAATGCTCAAACAAAAACAATAAAGAACAAGAAGACAAGAAATTCAGAGCCCTTCTAGGTGACATACATAAATAAAAACAATAGTTATCTAACAGAGATTTAAAATGTCACTGCTTTCCCCCACTTTCATCACATATATATTACTTTGCAAATAAATCTGTGCATTTAGAAAGTACAGCCACATCTGCCTCCAATGTATTTTTTTCTGTCTACTCATACCTGTAAGATGCCAAGCAAATATGTGTTCCTAATTAGTTATAATTATGTACTTGCCCTTTGACTACTGAATAAAATAAAATAGGGATGAGATTTCCTTTAGGCTCACGGGGAAATGAGTGATCTGTCATATGCTATTACAATTAATTGTGGAAAATATTAAAAAGTGTTTTGGTGCTCGATGGTACATATCCTTTGAATAAGGCACTCTGAGCAGGGGTGGAGCTATAACTGGGCAGATGTGATCAAAGAACCTATGCCATCCAACTCCTGAGAGCCTCCTGGCTTGCACCCTCCCCTCCCCCCAAGCTCTGGCCAGCCTCATTTCCAGTAGGCTTTGTTGTCGGCTGGGTAATGAGCTCCAAACTGGCTGTGTGGTCCCTTCCAGGTACTGGCCGCACACCTTGCATGTGACATCACACCCCGCGGGAGAGAGGGGTAAACACAAGCTCACTCTCCCCTAGCGATGCGCCTGACTGTGTGTTAGGTTTTATATAACATTCCACTAGCATGATTGCTGTCAAGGAAGCAAGCTGTATGGAACTTTTCTTCATAGGAAGAAGATGTTTGCAAGAAGAAGTTTCCTGTTACGCATGGCATTACATATGGAATGGGGTGTTGGGAAGGTGAAGGTTACCGCTGGCACATTATGAATTGAGCCAAGATGCCTTCAAGTATTTGAAGGGATTGGTATTGTATTGTATTGTATTGTATTGTATTGTATTGTATTGTATCGTATCGTATCGTATCGTATCGTATCGTATCTGAAGGGTTTATAATTAATTTAACCCACTGGGAGTTTTCCCTAGCACCACTGCCTTCTTCCTTTTCTTGACAGTGGGCAAGGCTCATGGAGGTGTCTCTGTTAGACCCTATAGAGTGCTGTGACCATGTGTAGTATATCCAGAGCCATCAGAAATTCTGAGAAATGTAGTTCCCACCATTTCTTGCTGAAATTCTCAGGGCTGTCAGGAGTCATAGGAACTACATTCTACATGGTTCTTGACAGCTCTGGATGCTGCTCTGAAAGATCTTATCGATCTCTAGGATTTATTAGAGGCCCTCGCAAGAGCCATTGCATAGGAAAGGAAAGGAAAGGAAAGGAAAGGAAAGGAAAGGAAAGGAAAGGAAAGGAAACCGTGCCCCCGCCAGCATGCCTGCTCATGCTGCACCCCTGCCAGTGCCCTGGATTGGCCGCCCCACTGTTCCAGGGCACTGTTCCGGGGAGCCCCCAGAGAATGGGGTCTCCCCTGTCCCATGATTTCCCACAAACACAGATCTGCATATGGCACACAGATGAGGCGGGACTCAGAACTGTGATTTGGTTTAAAGGTCTGTCCCAGTGCCTCCCTCTCTGCCCCCTTCTGGGCAATATATGGAGCATCTGGATGTCCTCTGGGTGAGTGGAGAAGTCTGCACAGGGAAGGAGGGGAGGGCTGGGAGGATCTGTTCTATTCTTTACAGAGAAAGGGTGAGGAAGTGGGGCCTAGCCACTTCCCCAGGATGGGTGAGTGGGGGTGGGGGTGTTTACAACTCTGGCTTACTCATGAGCAGGGCCAGTGGGATAAGAATTGCTTCAGTTATTGGAGTGATACTTCCTCTGTGATGAGGTTGGCTAGCCAAGCCCATGCAGACTATGCCCGCTCAAAAGAATGTTAGGCCATGGGTGCTCCAAGTAGAACTATGTTGCTGTGTGTTGGGAAGAGGTGGGCAGGGGAATCGCAGAGACTGCTTTCCTGATCCCAATGACAGCAGCCAAGGTGCCTTGAACACAAGGCCCCCTCAAGCACAGGTGTGCTTTCACCTGCAGTCCCTGCAGTCGAACCTGTTCTGAGGTAAGGGGAGCAGAGGAACGTGCCCCCATCCCATGATTCCCCACGCTTGTTTATCTGCATATGGCACACAGACGGAGCGCACCCAGAATTTTAAAATTTGTGTTATAGTGCTGTCCTGTTAGTCCACTCCCCAGTCATACATGCGGCCAGGATATGACACATGGGGTGCCAGGATGTCCTCTTGGCTGTGTGCAAGGCTTAAGAGGGATTTGGGGAAAGGGAGGTGATGAAGGTTCTTTTCTACTTTTTCACAAAGAGAGGTGGGGGCCTGGTAGTTAAGTGGGCTAGCTATTCTTGTGAGCTTGCAGTATATGGATGGGGATTTGCCCTTTTACAGGCAAGACCAGCCCACATCTCCAGCAGACTGGCCCTCTCATGAGACTGCCAGCCCACCCGGCAGCAAGCTGCTGGATGGAAGAATTTGCTTGGGTATAGATGGGCTGCTTTGCTGGGGTCACCCCTTGCGAGATCTTCCCAGGTTATGGTGGGACAGACCTTCCAGTATCCTTTGCCCTCCTCCATCTGCACATCCCATTCTAACGAATGTGGGGTTTCCTCTTCCCTCGTGCACTGAAAGTGGGATTCCTTTCCCTCTGGGCCCCCAATCCACCCTCACGGGAATTCGAGTTTGTGTGGTGCTTTCAGTGTGTGGGAATCTACTCCGGGGGTGGGGGGGGAGTGGCATCACCATGGCTGGCAGAAGCAGAGCTGGCACTGCAGGGCATTTAAAGGGCTTTCTATGCCCTTCTGCTGCCAATGGTGGGCGGGGCGATCCAAAAATGCACCATCGCACTCGACATGCCCTTTCCAGCTCATAGCCAATCACAGCTTCCCCCAGGTGACACGCTGATACTTTGCCCACAGTCTGGCCATGGAGCTGGCTAGGATCAGGCTGGGAGCCCAAGCTGCAGGGAGGGGCTTCCCTCCTGAAAGTCCAGCTCGGCTGGCCATGGTTAGTTGAACATATGCAGCACGAACTGTGGTTATCCTGTATGACTGAACTCAGCCTTTGAATCAAACTGAGGAATGGAGATTGTCCATACCTCTCAGATGATTCAGGACAATTTCAACTATGCCAGCAAAACTCTCATTTTTCAAGGGGAAGAGAGTTTGGGCATGATTACAATAAATCTTTATCACAGAGGAGATATTTCACCCAAACAGCTTCCCATGTGCAAAGCCACCTACATGGGTTGCCTTTCATCACATGTGGAGTGTTGGGGGCAGGGCAAAGAGAAGAACATCTGCATCTGGAAGGGACTATTGATTTTACTATTTATTGAACCTTTCTTTCTTTCTTGCATCAAACTGTGTTTCTGAGAAAGAAAAAAGTGGTGCAACTGTAAAGGAAGGTTAATTACTGATAAAGTCTAATCCAGTCTCTTAATTGAAATGGCTGACATACATATTATAGTCTGAAGGCCTTGGTGGAGAGTCTGTCCATTACAGAAATTATTCCTTGCAGTTCCTGCCAAAACAAAGGAAATGTCAATGATGCCAGAGAGGATGTCAGGATATATCACATTATCTTCTCCCTGCCACGGACATTTGCTGGGTTTATGTAATGCTTCCATGCCAGTCAGCTGAATTTTACTGTAAAATCCTGCTTAATTATGAAGTGGATGTTCAGTAGTAGCTTTTCTCTATACTTAAAAAGGTAGCTGACTGCAGCTTCCTGCTTGCATTTTGTACATAGTTGTGGCCTGGTTCACACAACTGTTTGAATCTAAATTTAAAGTCAGTAACCGACATTCGTGTGATCATGTAATCCCACACTAAGGTGGTCTATGGCCTGAGATGAATCTGAGATTCCTGCCTTAGTGTTGATTATTAACATAATCATGTTAATGTCAGTATCCCACATTAAACCTCAATTCAAACAATCGTATAAACCAGGCCTGTGCATTGTGTGAATCAGGCCTTACACACATGAGACATCATTCCAACAATGAGTTATGAGTAGGGCTACCACTCTATCAGACAAAATTCCTTGACACAACATCAAAAGGGGAGGGTGCAAGTGTTAAACCCCTACTTTAAAAAAAATGGGATTGGAAAAGGTGCTTGGCAGTGTAGCTTGGAGGCTTTTTGGTCATTTTTTTTGCTACAGAATTCTTTGCACAGGAGAGGGTTAAGAGCATTTCAACTCAATAAACACAATCAAATATACAAAACAAATATAATGACAGTAACACAAGTGCTGGCAAGAAATGAAAGAATCCTGTATTATATGTTTTCATTAGTCCCATTTGGCTTAGCTTTTATTTAGTGAATAGCAGACAGATCCCTCTCTCCATGGATTGGCAGTGGATAAGGGGCTTTCAGCCTTCTCCTGCCATGGCCCCAATTTGTAAGGCTCTGATTTGGCTGCTATTTATTCTGGAGAAAAGTGCCCATTGGTGCCAATGGGGGAATTTTTCTCAGGGGCATCTGGATCAGGAGCACTCGGGAGAAAGTTAAAGCCCCTTATCCCCTGCCATGATACCAATCCACGGGGCCCCTAATTTGGCTTCTGTTCACTAAAGATAAACTAAGTGAGGTCATTCACACAGTCAAAAACTGTATTCTACTTGGGTTTGGGAGCTGGGTGTGCTCCCAAAGTTCAGTTGTGTGGAAGCAAGGTCAGGGGAAAACCTGGGTAGAAGTGATTGTGTGAAAGCAAGGTAGGAGGAAAAGCTACCCAGGTTTTCCTCCTACCTTGCTTCCACACAATCACTTCTACCCAGTTTTTCTTCTTACCTTGCTTTCACACAACTGAAAATTGGGGAAACGCACAGCTTCCAAACCTGGGTAAGACAATGTGAGGCTGTTCTCACGAGCAGCCTAGCCTGGGCTAGGCTGCTTGTGTGGAGTGCTGGGATCCACGTGGACTCCCACCCAGCCTAACCCTGCTCCTGAGCCCAGCTCTTAGCTGAGGTAAAGGGAGCAAGTGCAACCTTAACCCGACTGCTGGGCTCATGTGTATACTTGTCTTCATGGAGCCAAGGAGACACGGAGATGGGCACCTAGAGTGCTTGTCTGACAGGGCAATGCCCCAAGGCACCGCAATTGTTGCATGGTGCCTTGTGGGATATGTAGAGGCCAGGAAAGCGAGTTCCAGCCTTGTTGCTCTGCACCGCCAGAAGCAGCGTGGATACTAGTCATCCATGCTGCTCCTGGCAGTACAGGTCATGTGGGCACGCGGCATGCACACCACAGGGACTACACATGATCAGCTGGGGAAAGGAAGGTTGAATCCTGCCTCTCCCCACCCCCATGAGTGTGGTCATGTGAATAGCCCCAGTTTTTGATTGTGTGAATGACCTCAGCCTCTCAAAGCTAATGACACTTTAAACATCCCAAATAGTTTGGCCTTTCAACTCTTTCTTTGAAACCATTTGAAGGAATAAACATGATGTGGAACCACCTTGCCTCAGTCATCCTGCTTGGTTGTTTAGAGAGCAGGTTCTGCTATTACAAGAATAATACCCTAGCAGCATTGCTTAGGTTCTGACTTTGATACACCTGGAGAATCACCCGGAGAATTAAAAACCTCCAGGTCCATTGCTCCTTGCTTTCACTAGTGAGACTGCCAGCAAGTTCTTCTGCTGCCAATTGTAATACATTTCATCATATGGGCATCTGTTCACTACAGCACAAACAGTTGTTTCTTTAACAATTCATGTGTCTAGAGAACAAGTAGGTTTTTAACCTTCAGGAGGGTTTAAGCTGTAAAGTCTTCTTAAAATGTCTTATTTTTCCCAGAGAGCAATAAGCTGCATGTGGTATAACAATGATTGGCAGCCAGAAGATGTTACTCTTCATAGAGATCTTCTTTAGGCAGCAGTGAACTAGTTGGGGTGAAAGAGAGATACAACCAAAACAAAATTTCCACGGAAGATTACACAGTATTTCTCTTTCAGCACGTGAGCCACAATACCTAAGACAAGTAAATAGAGCATTTGTCTAAATTTTTCCAAAGGCGATTCATGGGGCTTTTTATTTGTCATGTTGCAGTTTGTGTTTATTTGCATTTGTGTTTCTATGGCAACAGAGTAATTGAAGTATACAGTGGCTCTATAAGGAAGAGGAACATTGCTATCAGAGTTGCTGCCAATTTAAAAATAGACAATGCTGTGTGATTAGCCATGTAAAATATATATTTATATAGTTGTTGTTTTTTAAGTAGCAGGCTTAGCTACAGTTCTAAAACACAGGCAGCATCCAGAGCAGTTTGCCATGACTAACCACCACTGAAATCAATGAGACCAGCTAGTCATGACAAACTTTAAACCCCTTAATTTCAATTATTTCTTGTTTACACAGTCAGACAGGTGTTATTGACTGGTTTGTTTTATCCAGACATTGAGTCCTTCCCAAGGACCTGGGATGCCAGAAATTTATTGTCAGTTGTTATAGATATTGCCGCAGAATATAGGCTGTTCCCAGTAAAGCTGCTTTTTGTAATTGGCTGATGGTGATTTCTGTGGCCCCTATGGTGTTGAGGTGCTCTTCAAGGTCTTTTGGAACTGCGCCCAGGGCACCAATTACCACCGGGATTATTTTGGTCTTTTTCTGCCACAGCCTTTCAATTTCAATTTGTAGATCTTTGTATTTGGTGATTTTTTCTATTTCTTTTTCTTCTATTCTGCTATCCCCTGGTATTGCTATGTCGATTATTTTGACTTGTTTTTCTTTCTTCTCGACTACAGTTATATCTGATGTATTGTGTGGCAGATGTTTGTCTGTTTGTAGTCGGAAGTTCCATAATATTTTTACATCTTCATTTTCTACCACTTTTTCAATTTTATGGTCCCACCAATTTTTGGCTACAGGTAGCTTGTATTTTTTGCAGATGTTCCAGTGTATCATCCCTGCTACCTTGTCATGCCTTTGTTTGTAGTCAGTTTGTGCGATCTTTTTACAACAGCTGATTAGGTGGGCCACTGTTTCATCTGCTTCTTTACAAAGGCGGCACTTGCTGTTTGTTGTTGACTTTTCTACTTTTGCTCTTATTGCATTTGTTCTTAGTGCCTGTTCTTAATGCAGCCAGCATTAAACCCTCTGTTTCTTTCTTCAAGTTGCCATTCTTAAGCCATTGCCAGGTCTTGGTGATGTCTGATTTTCCACTTATATTGTGCAAATATTGACCATGCAGGGGCTTATTTTTCCATTTTTCTGCTCGGTTCTTGACTTGTTCTTTCTTGTAGGCCTGCTTTCTTTCATTGGTGTTAAATAGTTACGCGTTATTGACCATTTGAAGTGCATCTTCTTCACTGTCCTTGATATATTCTTCAAGGCCTCTTTTCTCCTCCTCTACTGTTTGATGGACTTGCAGCATTCCTCTTCCACCTGAGCTGCGAGGGAGGTATAGCCTATCTACATCACTGCGGGGGTGCAGAGCATGATTGATGGTCATGATATTAATAATAATAATAATAATAATAATAATAATAATAATAATTTGATTTCTATGCCGCCCTTCCAAAAATGGCTCAGGGCGGTTTACACAGAGAAATAATAAATAAATAAAATGGCGTAGTCATGACTAATACCCTGTTACAGACTGAGCCAGGGTCTCCACTGAGGCTGGAATCTGGCAGGGAAACCAACTTGGACAGCTCCAAGGGGAAATGAGTCAGGACCTTGGATAGCTCCGAGCAGACACACCCAACACACACACACCCATGGGTGCATGAGCTGGATATAGCAACAGAAGAGGGATCTTGATCCCACTGTGGCAGAGTATCAATTTCTATGGCTGCTGTTCAGGTAAAGTGGACAGATCCAACACTTTCCTTGGGGAAGTCTCTGTTGTTAAAGGGGCACAGCCTGGTGTTCTAAGCACTGTTCCCAGTGTTTTCAAACACTTATTTGGGCTGGCAGGTTCTCAGTGGGCTACTCCAAGCCAGGTTGAAGATAGGGCTGAGATATTGGATCATAGTGGGGATACTGCCTATGTTTGCTCTGGCTCTCCTGCAAAGGGAGTCCCAGCTGCACAGGGTCACTGGATGTCTAGACCATAGGGTCTTCCCACCTTGTCTTATCCCTTGAACTACCTGCCTCATCACCCAACTTGGGGGTCCTGGATCTGGGTTTATGACACTAACTGTGTCTAGCTGTAACCCACTGTTTGCCTTTTCCTTCAGAAACATGGCTTATTTCTTCTTTTTAAAACATCTTAGCAGAGTGATCAGGGCTGTGTTCATCCCAATCCTGCAAGCGTCCTCAGCTGCCTTCACCTCCCCGCTGCCCCCAAACACCCAGAAACTCACATTGGGGTAGTGGGGATGTGACACAATGGAGTGAGCACTCCAGTCCCTGGCAGAGTGTCCTGCCCCTCCTGGGGCTTGCCTAGGACTACACATTCCCTGTGGGAATTTCTCTATGTTACATTCCCTGCAAGGAAAAGGCCACAAGCGAGTGGTAGCAGTACAATAAGCATTGCAATTCCAATTGGCTCCATTTCCCTTCTTGAAATGTACCAGGGAAGAAAGCAATGTTGTGTTCTTGTGACACTGTGTCATGACAATCCTTCTACATTCTAGAAAGCAAAACAGAGTAACTCGGGAGACAAGCAGTGATCCCATTGCTGCTGCCACTGTCCACAGAGGCAGCAGCCTTTTCAGTTTTTAAAAAATGAAGAAAAGCATTGCCCATCTCACTTTAATTAAGTCTCTGCCCCTCTTGTTGAATTTAGCAAAACTTACTTAGGTTTCACCCCACTGAGTGTCAGAACTCCCACATTTTTGCCACCCACAAAAATGCTGGTGAAAACTGGTGGGTGGGGGGAACTTCACACCAGCTCTATCAAAAGTACACGTTGATATAATTGCTTGATCTTTGTCTCACTCATGCCAATCCTAAAGTGGATTATGCCATTGCATCAATTTCACAAGAAAGCTTTTATCAATATACAACCAAGTTTTGAGTTAGGGGTCTTCCATGAAGTTATGCAACTATAGGCTCTGGAATATTCTTATTTCCATTCACATCCCTTTGTCACTGAGGCACATATGTGCATTAATAGAACACTACAACAAAAACAATTTTAATCAGATCAGGTGTATAATTGCAGCAAGACTCTTTTTGTGTAGTGTTGCACTGATGCACACATATTATGCTACTGCAAACTGGTAAAATACTATACAACAGAATCTTGAAACAACAGTATGTAAATCACATTACTTGCTTTTTGGTGGTGTTTTACCAGTGCTCAGAATTGCATGTGCACGTAATTTCAATACTGCACAAAAACAATCTTAAGGCAATCATGCATACGGTCACATCCAGATATATTTTTTGCAGTTTCATCAGTGCATACATGGACATTGCTGATTTAGAGAGGCGGAAAGACATGGAGGATTTTGTTTCCATTGTGTACACAGTGCATTGTATGCAATTTGGATTTTTAAAAAAAAGAACAATTGAGTGTTCCTTCTGTATTAGTCCTATTTTAGAAACAAGACCAGAAATCCACAATTCAGGCAGAAATTTGGAGGAGGATTTTGGAATAATCTCTGCTTTTCAGACCAAAGTACAACAATGATCTTTTTCTTTCTGTTCTTATGCTCCAGTGTGGAATGTTTGTTTACTGGCAAATCTGAGATTTACGAGCCATGTGCGCTTCCATGAAGCCTATCCTGAGCACCCGGATATTTTTGCCAATCCAAGATTCATGCCTCATCAAACCAACACTTAACCGGGATCATCAAGCTGAGTTCAAATTTAAATTTAACAATACCAGGTAAATGTTGGGTTGGCATGGTGTCAGACTGAGATCAACAAAAACGTCCAGGTTCTCACAACATATTCTGTGGGAGCGCGTGCAGCTTGGAAAGCTCAAGTTTTCTGGTAATCAAACATTGCAGTGATCATGAGAACCAGCCCTGTGAACTCATTATATAATCTGTGTAACCTGCATAATGCAGATACTACCATGGAGCTCCTGTCTGAGGTACAAATTCTAATAGAAACAAATTCTATTATACAAGAAAGAAGGAATACAAATGTTCCTTATAATAACCCTATTGAACACTTCCTGGCACCAGCCAGCCTCGCCACAGACTACATTAGTACAGATTTTATTCCAATGTTGTTAACAAGTGCCAGCCATACACTTGCTACTTAGAGATATACAGAGAAAAACACAGCCTCTTTCTTTGGCACAGCTGTGTTTGTAAAGAGGGAGGCTGAATGTCTCAATTCCTGAACAGTAAATTTGCAAGGAAATTTGGAAATAATTTGAATGTTGCACAATTGCTTTGCTGAGACAACAGAAAAACTGTAACTGAAGCTCACAGGAGACACATTTGTTTCATTGTGTTTACAACTGTTCATTCAGAGTGCTCCACAGCTGAGCTGTGATATTGGAACATAAATTAATTTACTGCAGTTCTGATGTGAGATTGAAAGATTAATGTAATGTGTGTCCAAAGGGAATTCCCACTAGATGGTGTTTGCGAGAATCCATAGAAACCAACCTCCCTTACATGCTGTACTCCTCTGCTGTGATGCCTTAGCAACAGACCGAGTCTTCTGTATAATACTGAACAGCAATCCAAAATACATAAACACTGTAGATAGCCATATTGGTCCATTAGAAGTAAAAGGAGAGCGATCTTGGAACTGGAAGCAAATGATCTCCTGCCATATGGAGCTGGGACTTCACTTTTAAGGGGCAATGCCTATCAACCACTAAGTAATACTACCCAGAGTCTTCGGAGTGGGCAGTATATCAAATGTTTCTAATAAATAAATAAATAAATAAATAAATAATTTGGCTCCTATTGACTCTGTACCTAGTAAAGTAAAGGTAAAGTTGTGCCGAGTTGGTGTCAACTTCTGGCAACCACAGAGCCATGTGGTTGTCTTGGGTAGAATACAGGAAGGGTCTACCATTGCCATCTCCTGCTCAATATGAGATGATGCCTTTCGGCATCTTCCTATATTGCTGCTGCCTGATATAGGCAATTCCCATAGTCTGGGAAACATCCTAGCGAGGATTTGAACCAGCAGCCTCTTGCTTGCCAGGCAAGTTACTTCCCCGCTGTGCCATGAGGTTGCTTCCTGTACCTAGTACACCACTTAATATTAACCCTCAGTGTTGCTAATATAAAGACGACTACATTTCTCATTACATCTGCTCTCTGCCTTATGAGGGGCCCTTCAGTTAGGGCTGTAAATAGAACTTAGTACCTACAAGATTGTATATACCTCTGCCAGGTAGCCCAGTTTTTGTATTTGGGCTAGAAGTGAAACTTGGACTGCCATAGAGCTAGGCTGAAGGAGTGCCCGGCAGCACAGACATCCCACCATGCACTGTGCTCCTCATGCAGTGCATTGTGGGATACTGGAGGAGAGCCTCCAATTGTCTGGGAGGAGGCAGGTAGCAACCTACCTCGCCTCCAGCCTACCCCAGTATTGTCATGTGAATGACCTTAATATCTTTTATTCCTCCCCACCTTTTACATTTAAAAAGCAACAAGCAATTAATAAACCATGTCAGCACCTGAACAATATGCACTAGTGCCACAGGAGTATTTGAGTCAATAAAAACCATTCAGCCTTTTTCATTAATGTGCTTTCCAGCTTACCCTGAGGAACGTACTGGAGAAGCATGATGCTATGTGTCTGTTTTGCTTACTCCACCATACATTCTGTGTGACATATTTTACCCCTTGACTGCTCCTGCACTCTTCTAAATGCCAATGTGTTATAGAAAAGTTTGGCTTTTCAGTGAGAGACTACTTGGCTCCATAAGAGAAGAATTTACTTTGCCCGAGGTCAAAGTGATCTAATTTCAGAAAGTGGTTTCAAATTTGAGAAGTACAAATATTTTATATTGATGAGTGGTCACATGGTCTGACTGATTTCTTCAAACAACAATATAAAAAGTGTTGTGGAAGTAACTCATTAAACTAGTGCAATAGAGCTGGTCTTGTGGTAGCAAGTATGACTTGTCCCCTTAGCTAAGCAGGGTCCACCCTGGTTGCATATGAAAGGGAGACTAGAAGTGTGAGCACTGCAGGATTCTCCCCTCAGGGGATGGAGCTGCTCTGGGAAAAGCAGAAGGTTTTAAGTTCCCTCCCTGGCATCTCCAAGATAGGGCTGAGAGATATTCCTGCCTGCAACCTTGGAGAAGCCACTGCCAGTCTCTGAGTAGACAATACTGAGCTAGATAGACAAATGGTCTGACTCAGTATATGGCAGCTTCCTAAGTTCCTATTTGCAGTGTTTCCTTCCCAAGAAAGTCTTGGTCAGATGCCTACTCAAACTGAATTTAAAGTAAGCCTGCAAATACCAAGCCAAACAGAGCTCACAAGCCATGTATGGCAGTCTGCTAGAGGCTCAATAAATCTCTGGGTTTTGCTGCCTGCTTGGGAACTGGAAAAGCAGTTACAGGTCTATCAGATCTGGCAGGCCACAGTACAGGGCTGGTGGAGTTCAGCTTGGTGGGTCACAAGCTCTGCAGGTCTAATCTGCAGCAATCACATGTGAAACATTAATCTTGGAGAGGATGCTGATGTTCAGCATTGGGATGCCATCTGGAATTAAGTACCGGGCAACAATATCATACCTGATCAAGATTAACCCATCAACAAATAGGTTCCAAATTGAGCTCTCCACCAGAGAAATAAAGAAACCTTGCAGTAGCAGGAAAACCTGTTACCCAAATTTGCCTTGTTCAGATTCAGATACAGACATTAGTGGACTAAAATGCTTCTGCTTTATGATATACTGTTAGTATATAACTACTAATTATGATTTATTTGTTGGTTACATTGTGCCAGTTCAAATGAACAGCAGCACCCCTATACACATTGATGTCTGGACTATGGCAAGAAGGGACCACCCCTATGCCACTCACCAAAGGATGTGTCAATGCATCACCAAACTGCGGCCCTCCAGATGTTGCTGAACTACAACTTCCAGCATACCCAGCCACAAAAAATTGTGTCTAGGGATGCTGGGAGTTGTAGTTCAGCAACAACTGGAGGGCTGCAGTTTGGGGATGCCTGTGCCAATGCAATCTTGGCACATCCTTTAATCTCGTGTGAGGGTTGTTCCTTAGAATCGTCCCTCTACACATGCTACAAAACCTTGTTTAAAGAACTTGTAGAGGGGCAATTCAGATGATCATCCCCTCATACTTGATTAAAGGATGTTCCAAGATTGTGTTGACACATCCTTGAAGGATGTTGGGTTGGGAACTTTCTCATGTCCCCGCCTTCAACATGTCTAGAGGGTCAGTGGGGGCCATGGTCATCTGAATTGGCCCATTATCCTCTTTTAGGAGCCAATTAGGAACTTTTCTCTTACCCAAGCTTTTGGTGGCACCTGATAGGTTAGTTGTCTTTGGGTTATATATCCAGAAAAAGTTAGTCATAACTAAGTCCCATTGAAGTGAATATTTGGAGTTAATCCAAGCGGAGTTAATCTAAGCTGGCTCATTGATTTCAATAATACTTAGTCATGAGTTACTTTTGTGGGGTACAACCCTTTGTCTATTTTGTCTATTGGCTGCTGGTTCTATTGTCTGGTTTATTCTTTATTTTTATCACAATGGACCATTTTAACAGTGTTTTAAATGTGACTTTGTGTCTATATTTTGTAGAAAGATGAAATGTAAATATATTAAATAATAAGAGGTGAAACTTTATGTATGTATGTATATTAGTTGTGGGACAATAACACTCAGTGCTCAGCAAATTACATAGGAACATAGAAAACTGCCATATACTGAGTCAGACCATTGGTCTATCTAGCTCAGTATTGTCTTCACAGACTGGCAGTGGCTTCTCTAAGGATGCAGGCAGGAATCTTTTTCAACCCTATCTTGGAGAATCCAGGGAGGGAACTTGAAACCTTCTGCTCTTCCCAGAGCAGCTTCACCCCCTGAGGGGAATATCTTACAGTGCTCATACATGTAGTCTCCCATTCATATGCAACCAGGGCAGACCCTGCTTAGCTATGGGGACACGTCATGCTTGCTACCACAAGACCAGCTCTCCTCTCCTCCAATTAGCTTTAGCTTCTTCCTGCTTTGCAGCTGGATGTACCTCAAAATACATATAATAGCTGGCTATATATATTAAAAAGCAAATTTGTTATACTGAAAGAAAAGATAGCTTCATTTAGCTTAAAAAAAAAATTCTGGGCCAATCTATAATGCAGTCATCCAACCTACCTCCATCTATCCTTACACCACAATATTCTCAAGGAAAGCTTTGATCTAACCATGCACATGGCTAAGTCGTTTTGAGTATTAAAGAATTAACAAAGACGTCGTTCATTTCCCCCCCTTCTAAGTCTGAACTCCTGAATACGAAGTGCTATCTCTTTGACAAGTGACACCATGGTTATTTAGGACTTCATAATGGAACAGTCTGCTATTAATTCAGTGAGTACAGCAGCAGGACAAATCCAGCAGCAAATGGAAATTCCAGCCAATAGCCATTAAGCCAGCTCTCTGACCTGTCAGAGCAAAAAAAGAAGAGCCATCACTAAATTTTCAGGCAAGCATACAAGACCTTGTTTAGTGCATGGCTGAAACAGAACTAAGACCTTTAAGGCACAAAGAATCTGAGCGCAACCCTTAGTTGGTTTTTGTGTCTATGATAAGCTGCTTTATTTCATATCCCTAAGAGGAATTTCCAGGACTCCAACCAAATGCCTTTTTATTTGCAACCAAATACATCAATATCATAGGCCTGGTTCATACATGCATCTTCATAACTCAATTTCTCTACACATCACTTATGGCAATTAATTACAGTGAAAAGCATCATATTTGAGGTGAAAGGTCTGTCTGTGGCTTATCTGTAATGGCTCATTACCACACAGAGATAATTGCTTGATGCTGCAGTCATAAAGGGATTATCATGCATGTAAAAACCAACACTCGGTGGCTATGGTATAAATGTGGGAAACCTTCTTACCTCTACTGTTTTCACATCTAAGTAAAGACTCTGATAATATAAAGGCTGACACCTGGACTACTGCAGCACTTGTCCTCCTAACACTGCACTGGTTTTGGGAAAAGGGGTGAATTTTGTTCTCTGAAGCTGACTGCGACTGTGAAAAATATGTCCCTAATTGTCACACAGTGGCCTTCAGAGGGATGGGGAGATCAACTACAATCTTCCCTCCTCCCCAGAACCAGTGCAGCAGTTGGACCTCCCCAGGACCACTGCACCAGGACCAGTGCAGACTGAAGTTGTGGAGCCCTGATCTAGACATTTGCAGTGCATGTACTAAATCAGGGCTCCACAACTTCAGTCTTCCAGCTGTTGGAATACAACTCCCATCATCCCCAGCCATAGTGACCAATAATCAGGAATGATGGGAGTTGTGGTTAAAGAACAACTGGAGGGCCAAAGTTGTGCACCCCTGGTCTAGATGTTGGCCTTTACATCAAAGGCTTTATTTAGGTGTGGAACGGGCAGAGGTAAGAAGGTATCCCATTTACACCATGGCAGGTAATGTGAGACTTCATGAAGTCCATGAAGGGGGAAAGATTACAGGTGAAACTTGAAAAATTAGAATATCGTGCAAAAGTTCATTAATATCAGTAATGCAAATTAAAAGGTGAAACTGATATATGAGATAGATGCATTACATGCAAAGCGAGATAAGTCAAGCCTTAATTTGTTATAACTGTGATGATCATGGCGTACAACTCATGAGAACCCCAAATCCACAATCCCAGAAAATTAGAATATTGTGAAAAGGTTCAACAGTAGGCTCCAGGTGTCCCACTCCAATCAGCTAATCAATCCATAACACCTGCAAAGGGTTCCTGAGCCTTTAAATGGTCTCTCAGTCTGGTTCATTAGGAATCACAATCATGGGAAAGACTGCTGACTTGACAGTTGTGCAGAAAACCATCATTGACACCCTCCATATGGAGGGAAAGCCTCAAAAGGTAATTGCAAAAGAAGTTGGATGTTCCCAAAGTGCTGTATCAAAGCACATTAATAGAAAGTTATGTGGAAGGGGAAAGTGTGGAAGAAAAAGGTGCACAAGCAGCAGGGATGACCGCAGCCTGGAGAGGATTGTCAGGAAAAGGACATTCAAAAGTGTTGGGGACTTTCACAAGGAGTGGACTGAGGCTGGAGTTAGTGCATCAAGAGCCACCACACACAGACGGATCCTGGACATGGGCTTCAAATGTCGTATTCCTCTTGTCAAGCTGCTCCTGAACAACAAACAACGTCAGAAGCGTCTTACCTGGGCTCAAGAAAAAAAGAACTGGTCTGTTGCTCAGTGGTCCAAAGTCCTCTTTTCTGATGAGAGCAACTTTTGCATCTCATTTGGAAACCAAGGACCCAGAGTCTGGAGGAAGAATGGAGAGGCACACAATGCAAGATGCTTGAAGTCCAGTGTGAAGTTTCCACAGTCTGTGTTGATTTGGGGAGCCATGTCATCTGCTGGTGTTGGTCCACTGTGCTTCATTAAGTCCAGGGTCAACGCAGCCGTCTATCAGGAGATTTTGGAGCACTTCATGCTTCCTTCCGCAGACGAGCTGTATGGGGATGCGGATTTCATTTTCCAGCAGGACTTGGCACCTGCCCACACTGCCAAAAGTACCAAAACCTGGTTCAATGACCATGGGATTACTGTGCTTGATTGGCCAGCAAACTCGCCTGACCTGAACCCCATAGAGAATCTATGGGGCATTGCCAAGAGAAGGATGAGAGACATGAGACCAAACAATGCAGAAGAGCTGAAGGCCGCTATTGAAGCATCCTGGTCTTCCATAACACCTCAGCAGTGCCACAGGCTGATAGCATCCATGCCACGCCGCATTGAGGCAGTAATTGCTGCAAAAGGGGCCCAAACCAAGTACTGAATACATATGCATGCTTATACTTTTCAGAGGTCCAATATTGTTCTATTGACAATCCTTGTTTTATTGGTTTCATGTAATATTCTAATTTTCTGGGATTGTGGATTTGGGGTTCTCATGAGCTGTACGCCATGATCATCACAATTATAACAAATTAAGGCTTGACTTATCTCGCTTTGCATGTAATGCGTCTATCTCATATATCAGTTTCACCTTCTAATTTGCATTACTGAAATTAATGAAGTTTTGCACGATATTCTAATTTTTCAAGTTTCACCTGTATTTGCCTTGTGTGACTAGGTTATGGGGTTGGCCCATGGGTCAGACACAACATGGTTACAATACTGTACTGCATATGATGGGAGGAGTTACAATACTGTACTGCATATGATGGGAGGAGGTGTTGGTGGACTTCATCTGGCCTACAGAACATGAAATTGCCTACCCCTGGTCCTCATCAGTTCTGAATTCTATGACTCAATGCAATTATATAACAAGTATTCTTCTTGAGAACAACCTGTATGAGTTACCTCTGTTCAAATCATACTAGGATGCACATTAATTGGCTTCTGTTATTTAAAATGAAGTTCATGAAAAGAACAGAGGTCGTTCACATGGTCCACTTTTTCTGGATAACCCTAGTTATCCAGGGTACAGAGGCTTGTCTGGAGCCTCAGAACCTCTTCTCCCCAGAGCCTGTCAATCTGGGCTACCCAGCTTTTCTATCCTGCCATTAACATAGGTGGGCAGAAATGTCCCCTATCCTACCTTTGTTTTAGGTCGTGTGGGTGCCCGCAACGGCTTTTGCAGCTCTCGGGGCTGGCGACCATAGAGTGCTTGGGTTTGTGATGTCAGGGGGATAAGCCCTCATGCACTGGTATGGGCTGCCTCTCTGCTTCATATGCATTATCCATTCTGGAAAAATGGAGGACTTTTCCCTCCTGATCCCAGCTCTGCTGATCACCACTGTGCCAGTTGTCTGGGTGCATGCTTGGTAGAGGCAAAAGGAGCCTCCAATCATCTGGGGGAAGGTAGGTAGGTTCCTGCCTCCCCCCACCCGCTCCCCTCTACTTGGTCTTTTGAATGATCCCATCCCCCCCCCATACACACACACACACACACACACACACTTTTTGCTTAAGTGCTGCTACAGGTAACAAAAATTACTCTGATATAACATTAGCATATCTTGTACAGAACAGCAGCAGCAAAGTTGAGGGGCGGGGTGGGGGTGGGAGAAAACTAGGCCACTCTTTGCTCAAGGCTCACTGCAAAAAAGAAACACATTTCACATGGAAAATTCTGTTCCAAAAGCACGTCGCACCAGGGTTCCGTGTTTTCTGCTTCATTTTTGCAGTATCAAGGTGGGGAATGGGGATTATTTTAAACAGAACTCCCATTAATCAAAGAGTTCTAGGTCATTTTCCCAGACATATTTTCTGACAGAAGCCTGGGACATACTATAGCTTGTCATTACCAAAACACCTCTTCTAGCAGAGAACTGTAGAGACTGTAGCGGCCAGTGAGTGCAGCGCCGGGGTGGTGGTGGTGGCAAGGGCGAGAGGCACCTTTACGGATTAATCAGCAGGCGCTTACCAGCGTTTAGGCAGCACCTGCAAGCTGCCGCACTCCACCCACAACCCCACGCAGGCAGGACGGCAGTGCTCTGCCTGGCATCCGGCAGGGCCGCAGGCATGTTCCTCGCCTCTGGGCGTGCATGGAGCCTCAGCACATGCACAGAGACCAGGGCCATGCCACTGCCCTGCTGGATGCAGGTGGAGCATCACCGCCTCACTCAGGATTGTGGGCAGAGTGCTGCAGCTTGCAGGTGCTGCCTGAATGCTGGTAAGCACCTGCTTATTAATACTTTAAGGTGCCTCTCGTCATCGCCCCCCCCCCCACCGGCGCTTTTCTCAGCAGCCGCTACTACATAGAGCTTGACACAATGTTTTCTGTTCTGGCAGAAAACATTGAAAGGAATATGCCTTTTCATATAACCATGCCTTCAGTAGCACTTGCCCAGGAAGTTTTTCACACAGGGCTTTTAAAGCCCTTTAACTTGCATCTCCTCCAGAATTGAGGGGGTGCGTTCACATATCGGCCAGATTTATCCTGAAGTCCTGTCCTTGCAAGTTATCGGGGAGAAGTTCACACACAATTCGAGTCTTTCACAGTGCGTTAGAGTGTAGCCCGATTTATATCCGGGGTAAAAAAATCCGCTATTTTCATCGGGTTTTTGGAGACAACTTCGAGCTCTCAGTAAAGCCTCCCAGTATACCCGTGGTAAAGCCTGCTGTGTGTATAAGTACCAGGAGAAGGAAGCACTGCAGAAACACACATTGTAGCTGGAACAGAATGGAATAGAATGGAATAGGATCCTCGGCAGTAGCAGTATTAGGTACAAGTTCCATGCACACCACCTGGGTGCTTTCCAGATTAACCCCTACAACGGTGTCACAATGTATATGCTAAGTGTGCTTCCATACTTTCTGTGTTGTGACACTGCAGTACCTAGGCTGTCAGTAGGGATGGGTCCGGACTGGTCCGGAGGCCATTGTAAAGGCCTCCGGACCGTCCGCACCAGTTTGGACCTGGCCGGTTCGGTCCAGGTGGAGGGGGTTCCTTTAAGGGCGGGGAGGGTTTACTTACCCCTCCCGCCACTTGTCCCCCTCCAGTGCTCGTATTTATTGTAAGAATTGGGGCGGCAGGATACCTCCCTGCCGCCCCTTGCCCCTCCACAATGCAAAAGGCTCCGGCAAGCCTTTTGCGCACGCGCACGTCGCACGCAAGCTTCACTTCTCCCTGACGCCGGAGGCCTGGTCTACCCAGCCTCGGCCCCTGCCGGCGGGCCAGAGGCCTGGTCTACCTGCCAGGACGAGGCCAGGTAGACCGGGCCTCTGACCTCTGGAGGCCTGGTCTACCTGCCAGGACGAGGCCGGGTAGACCGGGCCTCCGACCGCCGGAGGCACGGTCTACCCACCGGCAGGGGCCGAGGCCGGGTAGACCGGGCCTCCGGCGTCGGGGAGACATGAAGTTCGCACGCGACGTGCGTGTGAACAAAAGGAGGTATCCTGCCACCCCAATTCTTACAATAAATACGAGTGCTGGAGGGAGACAAGTAGCAGGAGGGGTAAGTAAACCCTCCCCGCCCTTAAAGGAACCCACCCCACAGTGACGGACCGCAGCTGTGCGGTTCCGTGCACACCCCTAGCTGTCAGCAGAGTGCTGTTCACATTTTGGATGTTTTGTTTCAGATTTCATCACTGCAATTTAGTACTATAATGTATGTCCGTTGCAAAAAAGTAGCTGTATTTTCCCGTTGTAGGGAAATTTCCCCGTTGCAGATTCTGGGGATCGTTTTCAATTCAATCAGTATATATAGGGTTATCACGACAGAGCTAAACCGATTTGATTGCCAGGTTGCCAGAAGCTGGTGTTGGGGAAAATGCTGCAGAACAGTCTAAAAGGATTTCATTTCTAAGTCCTGGGCTGGAAATGACAGATGGATCACTGAAGAAACAAAAATATCCCTTTGATGGATGCCTTCATCAAATATTAGGGTACAGTGGAAGAAGACACAAGAGGGAGCACCATTATGACCAGAACAATAGAGAAGGGCAAAGTTCTTTAGGAACACAGGAAGCTGCCATATACTGAGTCAGACCATAGGTCCATTTAGCTCAGTATTGTCTACGCAGATTGGCAGTGGCTACTCCAAGGTTGCAAGCAGGAATCTCTCTCAGCCCTATCTTGGAGATGCCAGGGAGGGAACTTGGAAGTTTCTGCTCTTCCCAGAGTAGCTACATCCCCTGAGAGATGGAGTGTTCACATCAAGTATCCCATTCATATGCAACCAGGGTACACCCTGCTTAGCTAAGGGGACAAGTCATGTTTGCTACCACAAGATCAGATTCCTCTCCAGTTAGGGTTTTAAAAGGGTCCTGTTCGAAACCTGGGATAGTCATTACCAGTCAGTGCACACAATATTGAATAATGGGCCAACTGTCTAATTCAGTACAAGGTAGCTTCCTACATTCAATAGGATTTACTCACAAGTATGTACACAGATCTGTAGAGGCTGCATATTAATATTAGGCGCTTTCATTGTAAAAATAGCTAACCCCAGATATGATTAACAGACCACCAGTATTTAACACAATGTCCTAACTGGGGTCTTTTAAATAGTTCATTATCTCCCAGGACAGGACCATCATGTATTTCTTACTAGGGGGACAAAAGTCACAAGTGCTACTATTGCCTTCACAACTAATTAAAAATTCAAAATGGCCACTGCATTGCCTATTTCTGGATTAGTAACTCCGCTTGTCAGTCACAGTTTCTGGAAACTGATTCCTGAGTTTGACTGTCACACTGCCTCCCTTTGATAACTGAACAGAGCGGTAATTCCTTCTTTTCCATTTTTATCTGTCTCCATAAGCTGCCATGCAATGAACCAAAGAGTAAATTAATGCACAATTTGCAAAACCATGAATGTTATTTTTTAAATGGAAATTAGGTGTTCTTTCTGTCATTTGCAGCCATGGCAAGCTTAGCCCTGGAATTTAAAAAAATGATTGAGGGGGAAATTACACACACACACACAGACTGCCTGCTTCAAGCCATAGATGCTCTTTTGTAGTTTACACACAAGCCCCTTCTTTCCAGGTACTTCAAAGCCTGGTGGCTGTTACATGTATATATCTTCCTCGATTTCCCCATGAAGGAAAGTGGTCTTTACATCCAAGTGGTCAACGTGCATCTTTCTGGTTGCTGCCATGCTGAGCAGTGCCCTAATTGAATTATGCTTGACAACTGGCACAAAGGTCTCATTGTAGTCCTCAACATAGATTTTGGGGTATCCTTTGGCTACCAGTCTGGCTGTGAAGTGCTGCACATCTCCTTCTGCATCCTGTTTGACTTTGAAGACCCAATTGTATCCTACAGTCTTCCTTCCAGCAGGTAGTTCCACAAGTCTCCAAGTCTGATTTTTGTGCAGGGAATTAATTTCTTCTAGTGCTGCCTTTCTCCATTTTTCAGCTTCATCAATCAGCATCTTTTCTACATTACACCATGTGGTGGGTTCTCGTACCTCTCTTTCTTTGGTCATGAGCGAGAGCCTCTTGGATGGAATATCTTTGTTGGGCCTCTGTGAGTGCTTTAGCTCTGGCTCAGGCTGTATAGCACCCTCTGAGTCTGTATCCCCTTCTGAAACGCCTCCTGATTCTGGCACATGTTTCTTGGGTTTAGTGGGGTTCCAGACACATGGGTCCTCTTTCACCTGAATCTCTGTCACAAGTTCTGGCTTGTCACCTGTAGCTGGCTCTTGTATTTTGTCAAAATAAACTACATTACAAATTCCGACCTTTCCACTTATAGGATCAAGGATTATGTATCCCCTTCTGCCAGGCACATATCCAACCAACACTCACAGTTTGCATCTGCAATTGAGTTTGGTTCATTTGGCCTTTGGAACATATGCATAAGCCTTTGATCCAATCACTTTGATATGTTTAGAGAGGGTTTGTGCCCATACCATAATTCAAATGGTGTCTTGTCGATTGCTTGCGTTGGCAACCTGTTTTGCATGTAGTTTGCAGTCATCACGGCTTCTCCTCAACAATTATTTGCTAAGCCAGCAACATGCACCTCGTCATCTCTAGCAGAGAGCGATTTTTCCTCTCTGCCACACTGTTCAATTCCGGTGAGTATGTGGCAATGACTTCCTGTGAAATTTCATTTTGCTTCAGGAATGTTTCCATCCCTTTTGACATGTATTCGCCTCCGTTATCTGTTCTTAGTCTTTGAGGCCTTCTTCCAATTTTATTACTGACAAGTGCAACATACTTTAAAATTTTTTCAAACACTTCACTTTTCTTCCTCAGTAGATATACATGATTAAATCTTGAAAAATCATCGATAAATATTAGTATGTAGCGATTGCCCCCATACTGTGCTCCATTGGAACAGAAATGTCATAATGAATTAACTCCAGAATTTCTTGTGATTCTGAATGTGTCCTTTCAGAGAAACTGGGCCTCACTCCTTTATTGAGTAAGCAACACTGACATCTTATGGAGGTTTTGTTGCATGGCATTGCATTGAAATCTTTAATTAATCAAATCCTTCGAAGATCATTAATCATACTCATTTGTCTATGCCCGAGCCTTTCATGCCATCGGGTGATGCAATTCTTACAATTACATGAAGTTGGGAGATTTGCTCGCTCAGTTACACAATCCAATGGAAAGAGACCATCTTTACACATGTAGCCTGTCATTATTATGTCATCATCTCTGGTAATATAACAGTCTTTGTCCTCAAAAGTCACTTTACATCCTTTATTGACTCCATGTCCTATAGAGATCAGGTTACATTCCATATCAGGGACAAATAAAGCATTTTCAATTAAAATTCCTGTTTATTTTTCCATTCCAGTGTTTGCAATATAGTTTAGCAGCTCCTTTCCCTTCTGCATGAGAAATATGATCATTAGCAGTAACTATTGAGATTTTGCAATTTGTGTCTAAGTCAACAAACAGTTCTGGGGAATTTAAAATATTTTGGGTAGCCACTGAATCGGTTATGAAGATATTTCTTTCATTGGTGTCCTCTCTTACATTGAAGCTTTTCTCATCAATTTGATCACACTGCTTCCCTCTCTCTGTATCAGGCTGTAAGTTCCTTCTGTATCCATGGAAAGGCTTCTAAGTTGTGTTTCCTGATCTTGTCCTTAAGCTTTGGGCAATCGACCTGGAAATTGCCCATTTCAAGGCAAAAACAAAAAAACAAAAAACAGATTCCCTGTTTGCTTGAGACGGCAGCAATGCTGTTGCCAGGTTTCACAGTTCTTTCCCCTTGATCTCCCTTTGTCTTTATGCGAAATTCTTGCAAAGGCGTGATTACATTTTGATGTTTAAGCTCATGCTCAGAGATCTCCAGGTCTATTTTAATGGGATTATAGCTTTCCGGCAGAGATTGCAAAATCATTCCTATCATCATCTGGTCATTTAAATAACATTTATGCTTCCTCAATAATCTTTGGACATCTATCATTTTGCTGATATGAGCTGAGAGGTCTTCTCCTTCAGCTACATTTTGCAAATCTTTTGAATTAAGAGTACAGCTGAATTTGGAGATATTCTCCTAAAATGACTTTTGAGTTTCTCCCAAGCCTCAGCAGCAACAGTAGTATCATGAAAATGCATCAATAAATCATCACTTACATTCAGAATTAATCCAAATGCTCTCTCATTGCATGCATCCCATTCTGCCTGGGCGTCTACGCCTTCTTCTGGTCTCTTTTGTGCAAGAATACAATTGAGCCCCTTGGCCATCAGGAGCCCTTTCATCTTCATGACCCATTGGTTGCAGTTGGTTCCATTCAACTTGAAGAAAGCACTGCTGCCTATCTCTGGGTCCATGTCGTCTCCCTCAGCTGCAGGCTCTTGAGATGCTGGGCCCATAAACCTGTTCTCATTTGTGATTGTTTAGCAAAGCACCAAGAGGAAGCTGCCCACTCTAATTATGAAGTAGTGCAGAGCCTTATTGCTGCAGTTAGTCAAGAACAATCATGGAGATTGTAGTGCAGTATAAAGTAAATAAGATTTATTAGGTTAAGTACATTTGAGATAGGAAAGACCTATCCTAACTATGAGCTACATAGTGAATAGGAGGGGTGAGAGAGAGATGCTCCAATCTGCTCTCCAAGGAGAAAGGAAGTAGAACTGACTCACTACAGGAAATACCTGAGGAGTCAAGGCAGGGGTCATAGAGGCAAAGCAGGTAAAGGGATCCTCACTAGCTACCTCTACTCCCAATGCCCCTAGTGGTCATTAGGATAGTTGGTGCGAAAGGTTGCTACACTGGAACTCCATCTCCAACATGTTCAATGGGACTGGGGTCACTGGCCTCCCTCCCTTTATCAGTATTAACAAAGAACCAGCATGCATGGAGTCACGGCTGAGAGAGCCACCCATCTGCCTCTTGCTTGCCTTCTGCCCATTTCTCACTTGCCCTTCTCCCTTGTCTGCGGGTTAATAATGTAATTAGCTCATGCAAAAAGGAGGAGGGTGAAAGGGAGGCAGGCGGGCAAGTGAGTGAAGGGCAGGATGAGTGAGAGGTGGGGGGCAGAGGCAGAAGCGTATCTAGGGAAAATAGAGCCTAGGACAAGCACTGAAATTGCGCCCCTATCCAAACAGGGATGATGGGACTTGTAGTCAACAATATCTGGAAATCCTCTTTAAAAGGAACACTGTACCATCTAGACATGGTTGTTGATCAAAACCTGAAAACATGAGCCATCTCTGTTAAAGATTTAGAACAACAGTCAGGAGTTATGTGCAGATTCCAAGTGCCATTTTCTCTGTCTCATCTCATGCTTTTTAAAAAACATGACTTTGTCCTAGAGGATCACCTGCCCAAATAGCCACCAGCAAAATAGGGAAAGAAGAAGGTGGCGGGGTGGAGGGAGTCTATAAACCAGTGAATGATTGCTGCCAGCCTTTGTTTTGTTATGACTGTTGGCTCATGATGGGGTATATGTGCATTCACCACACTAGTGATTACTTTGACACCAGGAGGGAGAAGGATACATTAGTTTGCCATACTAGACTGAGGAATTTGCAACAGGAGCAGACAGCCAAGTTCTACCAAGGCCAAAATCAGCCCCTGCCAGACTAAGAAATCATTGTAATTTGCCCCTTCCTGTCACAAGCAGTGTGCTGTTCTTTTATTCTTGACTCTCTCTCAAATATCCCAGTCATGGATGGAAAATTCAGGGTCAATTCACAAGAGACACATTTTCTACATGGAAGTTTCTTCTGTGCAGGTGTTGTGCAGAAACCCATGTGTAGTGATCAATACATGTGTATCTATTCTGCCAGGGGCATAGCAAGGTTGGAATGGGCCAAGATGAGATTTTAAAATGGGCCCCCAACCCCTAAAAGTCCAGGGCTTCCACACACCCCAGGCCCCCAAGGATTTAAGTCGGATATTTCAAAATAAGTATGCTGCCTGGAAATACATTTCATTGAATACACACACACACACTTCACAATATACACAGTGGTCCCTCGACTTACGAAGATAATCCGATCCGAACGCACGTTCGTAGGTCGGAATTTTCGTAAGTCGAAAAGCGCATCCACGGAGGTCCGGAAACACTCGTAAGTCGAGGAAACCGCATCTAAAAATTCGTAGGTCGAGGAAGCCGCATCTAAACCGGCAACGACTTCCGGTATTTTTTGTCGTTCGTATGTCGAAATCTTCGGATGTCGAGTGCTTCGTAAGTCGAGGGACCACTGTAGTGATATACATTGAATACTATATTTTTGTGCTACTTTTAATGCCTAGAACACACTAGAAACACTAATTATTAAAATGGTCCCCTTGCTGCAGACTAGCAAAGGAGACTTTCAACCATGGAATGTATGTTTTCTCAGAATTCTGAACAAATTCAGTAAAGTTTGATTCCAGGAGGTTTTTCACACAAGGCTTTAACACACATCTCCTCTGGAATGGAGGTGCTGCATTCACAGGTTGGCCAGATTGACCCTGAAGTCCCTGTGAGTTATTGGGGAGCAGTTCACACACAAGAAAAATAAAATAAAATAAAATAAAATAAAATAAAAGCACAACACATGCTTCACAGTTCTTACTCAGATCTTCTTTTGTAATTTTCTGCCATGAAACAAGCCACTTATAGGCCTTTTTAGACAGTTTTTGTTTTTAAAGCCAGCAAATTTTCCAATCTGTTTTAAATTAAATATTCAGAGGCTTCTCAGTCTCCCCCCCACACCCCATATCAAAGCCCTATGGCAAGCAGATCCCTATATATGCAGTGGGGGGGGGGTAACCACAAAAAGAAATTTCCGTTCTACCTGGCAAAAGCTGTGCTGGATGGTCTGGGCAGAGGGTCTGCTGCAGAGAACTCTGCCTGCCTGCTTCCTTGCTTGCTTGGGGTCTGCTGAGTTCAGGCTTCAGGGAGGCCTGCACAGAGGCCTCTCTGTAAGCCCCGCCCACCCACCGATCAGCTGAGAGGCGGGAGAGAAGCGCTCTGCAGTTTGCAGGCCGATCCTAAGCCGGAGGGCAAGGCAAGCAGGACGGCAAGTGGCTGAGGGACCCTGGGGCTGGGCAGGTGGGCAATGGTGTGGGGGGAAGGCACTCAGCGCCCCCTCAGTGGCACCTAGGGCATGTGTCCTGGCTCCCCCCCCCCAATAATGCCCATGGGAGGAGGGTGAGTGGGGGGTAGGTGGGTGGGTGGTCCTGACCCCATGTACACTGGCTCTTTGCTGGTGCTGATAAGGGAGGGAGGGTAGGTGGTGAGGAGGAGCTGAGAAAAAATCTAGCCATGGGACACTGCCTACATCACTATGCCATTGGCGACTTTAAAAGGTGCCTCTTTGCCCAATTAGCAGGGATTCTAGTTTATGGAAATCTGTAAATACGATAGGTTCAGCCCTGGAATTTACAAAATGATTGCAGGAAAAGTTTGCTTAGTGCCGCTCCACTGAAAATATATCAACAGTTCTTTCCTAGTCATGTAAAGCAGATGATGGCAGAACAAAAATGTGCAAGACAGTTTGGCTGGGCACTGGAGGATTACTCCCATTTTATTTTACCTTGCAAATCACACACCACAAAGGAGGGTATTTGGGGAAAGGCAAGCAGGAGGTTTGAGTGTCCTCTTGGCAGTTCTCAGTTGATGGAATGATCCCTTGGAGCCACATGTGGCAGCCAAGTGAAAAATACGGCAGCAATGAAGCTGCTCTAGTTTACACCAAGGACTTTATTAGCAGCTTTGTAGCCCCAGAACTGAGCTCAGATGGAACAGACAATCCATCTTCCTTGAAGTTTCTTGGGAGTGAAAGAAATCTAAGGGGAACACTTAAATCTAAGCAAGATCCAAAATGACTGGAACCTGAACTATATGCCGTAGGGAGGAGTCAAAGAAAGAATCTCTTTTAAAATGAAAACCAAGCAAGCAAGCAAGCAAGCGTTCATCCAATTACACTAATATAGAGTAAAAATACCTTCCAACCCTTCAGTAAGGGGACTAAGGACATGCTTATAACGTCTCTATTAGTATGCTAAAGATCACTTCATGAAGCACACCCTCTCCCTTATTACACATCGGGCAGCATCCTGACTAGAAGTCCCATGAGTGGAAGATGTTCTGCTCATGCAAAAGGAAAGGGGTGATTCTTGCTGATCTCCCTTTTCCACTGTGCTCTTTGGACACACAAACCTCCTCAATCTGTTCTTGAGGTTCCCTCAGTCCTCAGGAACATAATTTCAGGAGGCATAAGGGGCTGCAGAGGGAAGGGAGGATACGTGAAAACCATTCCTTGTAAGCGCAGAGGTGCAGGGGTCAGGATGCGTTGTCCTGGCCCTGGAAATCTCACAATGCACTGCGCAAGTGTGCGATGTATTGTGAGTACCCCTCTGGGTGTTTTTCACAAAGCAGGCTTTACCATGAGTTTACTGGGAGTCTTTACTGTGGACTCAAAGTTGCCCCCCAAAACTGATGCAAAAAGTGGATTTTTTAAACCCCAGATATACATCAGGCTACACTCTAACATGCAGTGAAAAACCCAAATTGTGTGTGAAGTACTTCCTGATAGCTTGCAGGGACCTCGGGCTAAATCTTCCTGATTTGTGAATGTACACCCTCCATTCCAGTTGAGATGTGAGCTAAAGGGCTTTAAAAACCCTGTGTAAAAAACACCCTGGTGATGGCTGGGAGCCCATTCCTGTACCAGTGCCGGCTTGGAGCAGCTGGCGCTTGCACATGGGCAATTAGCTTGAGTTAAGGGCAGACTCACTAACCAGCAGGCCCCATAGCGTACTTAACCTCAACTAACTGGTTGGCTCCATAGGCGGGTTTGCTGCTGTGGTGCTGCCAGGATCTGTGTGTATGCTGGGTGTTCTGATGGGCACCCAAGCCCCAGCTTAGCTGCCTTCACCTGGTCTTGGCTGCTCATGAGAACAGTCCTGGCTGCTCATGAGAACAGCCTTATAATCTTTTAATCTATTGCTGACTGCCTACGAAGTATGTGGATAGGCACAGAGGCCCCACAAGTTCCCATTAAGGGTGTAGGGGCATTTGAGGGGCGTGTTTGGAGGGACCACAAGGTATGCCTCCAAATGTTAGGTTTTGGGGAGGGAGAACAGGATGACTTGCCTAAGTCCACTTAGTGAATTCACTGCAGGAGCAAGATTTCCATGAGCAAAGTCCTGAGTTATAGCTTAGTCTCTTTGCCAGTACATTACACCAGCTGTCAACATACATATTATAACTAAGTTCTTGTTATTTGAAAACTGCTTTTCTTAATGGTCCCCAAAATGGAATTGTATATGCCTTTGGGAGCATTTATGCTGATATACTGAGGTCATTCACACAATCAAAAACTGTGTTCTACCTGGGTTTGAGAACTGTGTATGCTCCCGATTTTTGGTTGTGTGGAAGCAAGGTAGGAGGAAAACCTGAGTAGAAGTGATTGTGTGGAAGCAAGGTAGGAGGGGGAAAAGGGAGTTCTTCACACAGCAAGCTTTACCACGGGTTTTCTGCGAGGCTTTACTGCGAGCTCAACGCTATCCCAAAAACCTGTTGCAAAAAGTAGATTTGTTTTACTACAGCTATAAATCGGGTTGAACTCTAACAATTAGTGAAAACACCAAATCATGTGTGAAATGCTCCCCGATAGCTTGCAGGGATTTTGGGGTAAATCTGCTGAATATGTGAATGTGCCCACTCCATTCCTCTCTGGAGGAGATGCAGGCTAAAAGCCAGGTGTGGAAAACTTCCTAGATAGCTTTTCCTCCTACCTTGCTTCCACACAACCAAAAACCGGGAGCACACGCATCAACCAAACCAAGGTAGAACATAGTTTTTTATTGTGTGAATGACCTCTCGAAATTTTTTTAACAGTACTGTAAGATAAAATATACCTAGTAGTAACTTTCCAGTAACTGATGAAATTGTATAAAGCACTTCTAGTTGAAGTCAGCTGATATGATGCTCCAAGCCCAGTGATTTATTCAAAAATAGATTTTGGATGGAAAATATGAATTCAAAGGGGGAAATATCTGAACACTTGGAATTGCTAGTACTCTGCTGTCAACATCAGACATTAATGAACTCTAGGAATGCTCGCAGTAGCCATGGGAACCAGAGAACATTGAGGGAGGCTGTTGGGCCTTTAAGTTGCCAGAGAATCAAAGCCTTCTAGCTCATGTGTCAGGGAATAAGTAGTTACTAGAAATAAAATTAGCAGAGCACGTTGAAGTTGACACCAGGAGAATCCTTGAGTTCACCTGAACTAGAGAAGGACATCTTCACCTTGTACTCTGAAGGTCCCAGCAGCTGTGAACTGACTAGCTCAGAGGCAAAGACTTTCAGCAGGTCCCAGCAGGTGTGGGGAGAATGGCTTTGGTTGGTTTGACTTGGCTGGAAGGATGGGTCTAAATTATCTGCTGCACTATAAGCAAGGATGAATATGCGAGGGGAATGGAAAGCAAATGAGTGAGAGAGGGAGGAAAAGTTGCTGTTCTGCTTGAATAAAAACACTCCAGCACACAGACTGGTTCCAGCCATACTTCACTCAACCAGCCTACCCCATGTGCCAAGGGCATGCACCCTGTTTACCAGATCTCACTGTAAACTGGATATCTCTCTCATAAAGACATGAACATGCCATAAGCACATATACATTGTGTGTATATGTGTGCCATTCTTGTGTGCCATTCTCTAATCACATAGTGGAGGAGGGGCTCCCCAGGGGTGTGCAGTAGTTGGACCATGTTTAGAAGGGCAGTTCAAGTGATTAAGAGATGGTGCATTGCAGTGGGGAAGGTGTGCACACTCATGACATGCTCAAGTCTTTATTACATGGGGCAGGCAGGTAAAGTATCTATGTAATTATCAATTCTCCAAGACGTGCCGCTTCAGAATGCATGGGGGTGCATGGCAACCTCTCGCGAGAGTTCTAGGCTTTGGGTGCAGAGGAGGCAATAGGAGGTGGCCAGCTGGCGGGCAAAGCCACAACAGCCTGAGGAGGCAGCCAGCTGGCAGGTGAAGCCATGCTGTCCTGAGGAGGTGGCCGGCTGGCGGGTGAGCAAAGCCGCGCCAGTCTGAGGAGGTGGCCAGCGGGAGGAGGTGGTGGCAGGCCGGCCGGAGGCGGCTGCCAGGCGGGTGGGGGAGAGAGTCAGGGAGAAGTCAGGGAGAACTAGGGGTGCAGATGCTCTGTGCCAGATCAGCTAGTTGCTTTTAAAGCCCTTTACACTCGCATCTCCTCCGGAATGGAGGGGGTGCATTCACATATCGGCCAGATTTACCCTGAGGTCCGTGAGTTATCGGGGAGCAGTTCACACACAATGTTGGTTTTTCACAGCACATTAGAATGTAGCCCGATTTATATGTGGGGTAATAAAATCCACTATTTGCATCAGTTTTGGGGGACAACTTTGAGTTCGCAGTAAAACTTCCCAGTAAACTCGCGGTAAAGCCTGCTGTGTGTAAAGGTCCCTGCCCTGCCCGCCCTGTTACAACTCTGGGGAGAGGGAAGGATGTGTGTGGCAGGACATTACAGCCACTAAGAGAGAAGGAAGAGATTGAGATCCAGAGTTTCCCGTGAGGTTTGGAGAAGGAAAGTGAATAGGGGATACTGAAAAGTATAAGCATGCATATATATTCAGTACTTGGTTTGGGCCCCTTTTGCAGCAATTACTGCCTCAATGTGGCGTGGCATGGATGCCATCAGCCTGTGGCACTGATGAGGTATTATGGAAGACCAGGATGCTTCATTAGCGGCCTTCAGCAATTCTGCATTGTTTGGTCTCATGACTCTTATCCTTCTCTTGGCAATGCCCCATAGATTCTCTATGGGGTCAGGTCAGGTGAGTTTCCTGGCCAATCAAGCACAGTACACTGTATACTTTTCAGAGGTCCGATATTGTTCTATTCTACAATCCTTGTCTTCTTGGTTCCACATAATATTCTAATTTTCTGGGATTGTGGATTTGGGGTTTTCATGAGCTGTACGCCATGATCATCACAATTATAACAAATTAAGGCTTGACTTATCTCGCTTTGCATGTAGTGCGTCTGTCTCATATATCGGTTTCACCTTTTAATTTGCATTACTGAAATTAATGGACTTTTGCACGATATTCTAATTTTCCGAGTTTCACCTGTATGCTGGTTTAACTAAGGCTTTATTCAGAAACAACTCCATTTTTCTCTCTCCTTCCCCTTTCGCTCCTTTTTCATTCTGACTCCACCTACCACACTCTACAGGATCCCCACTGGGACAAACATCCAATCAACAAAACACAAAAGATTACTAGATAGAATACAATAAGATATTATTGAGTTGAGCTATTTCTATGACTGAAAAGCTGATTGTTATACTTGTGATTGTATTTATTGATTTTTTTTGAAATCTTATCTTTCCCTCCATTGTATTTATTTCTGAACTATTTGATATATTGATGCTGATGTTATTTATCTTTATTTACATTTCCCCTATGAACTGAGCAAAAACGCACCTTTTAAAGTGGTGAGTCTCTTATATTTAGCAGGAGGAGAGCAACTGGCACTATTCAACCCCAGCACAGCGACCCTTCAGTGGCTATTGCTAATGGCTACCTTACATTTTTTAAGACTGCGAGCCCTTTTGGAACAAGGAACCATTTTATTTTGTTTATTATTTATTTGTCTATGTAAACCTCTTTGACAACTTTTGTTGAAAAGCAGTATATAAATATTTGTAGTCATAATCATGTATTCTGTTTTGAGTTGGGTCTCACGATCCATGAGACCCGGTTTTGCAGGGTGAGCCGGGAGAGCGGGCTAAGCCTGCTCTCCCCACTCATGAGCGGAAAGGGAGCCCTGGGTGGCTGGATTGGCTGCTCACACGATTGCCGGCTCTGAGACGGAGCTGGCGGGGGCTGGGGGGATCGGGGGCCCCGCAAACCTGGCCCCGCAAACCCCCGTTTCACTCCGCAAACCTGGTTTTAGGGCAGGGGTTCTTGAGCGGGTTACCCACTCTAGAACCACCGGGCTCACAGCTGAGCCCGGTGGTTCTTGCAAAAATCGGGCTAGGCTCTCCTAGCCCGATTTTTGCAGATCGTGAAAATAGGCCCTTTGATTCCTTGTGGGCCAGCTTTGGCACCATCTGTGGCAACATACAAATCAATTGATTTCTTGACAGTTCCAGTGTTTGGGGTGGAAAGGTGAAGATGTTAAATAATTCTCTTTACTATTTCTCCTATAAAATTTCTTTCTAGAAAATCCAGCCACGTGTTTCTACTTTACATAAGTGAAATAAATTATGTGGCGTTCTTGGTTACAGAGAGGAGGGGTCTAGAGCGCAGAGAGAGGGAAAGCCAACTCCTGAGTTAAATTTTGAGGGGGAGGAGAGAAAGAAGACACCTTTGGGGGAGATATGGTTTATTAGGTATGGTGGTGATGTGGAGTTCAGTAAAAAGAGGAGGGAACTCCCCAAATGCTTGGTAGGATCTACTCCCCTTACATGGAAGCACTCTAAGTGCATATGGGCATACATGCATGAACGTGTGTGAAGGTAAACAAAAACCCTACATTTTTATTCATGTATTTATTAAGAGATTTATACCCCACCTGTCAGTCTTCACAAGGGCCTGAAGGCAGCTTACCATTATCAACTAACACAATATTTAAAAACAAAAACAGAATCTAACTTAAAACAATGAATTAACAATATAAACTAAAGCAATTTAAACAAAAATAATTAAAGCAACATATAAATCAGGGACCACAAACTATAAATGAATACCTACATAAAAGTATTAACCATTTATTATATTTCATATGAGAAGTCATGGGTCTTCTACTTGTTGTTCCTTTAATTCCCTTGTGTATTTTGACATTCCAAGTTTGTTTCAGTCCTCAAGATGTTTAGGCATGTACCTGTTATCGAAACATTGGCAGCTGATACAATGTACTGTCTTTGGACTTCTTTCCTTAAACCATTTTGCTAGCACATAAACAAAGCTATTATGAAAATATTGGTCGCTCAAATATGATTATATGTGCTCTCTGGCAAGGTAGCATGGCTTCTACACTCTCTGTGAATGCAGTAGGAATTAAAGATGCTTATTATTAGGCTGCCATTAAGAAACAAAGTACTCTAAGTGACTTGGTTAATTAGCTTAAGCACTGGGGATAATAAAAAGATTCATTCAGCCATTGTGAAATGCACTCATTCTTGTACAGCACTTTATTTTCTCTACTTAGGGCTAAGAACAAAGAGGTGGAAACATGAAAATGTAATGGGTCAAGGAGAGAAATAAGAACAACTAGCTGACTAGCAGAGCATCTCCATCCCATCAGCCATTCTCCCCACATCCCTTCAGCCAGTTTGTTTTCCCTGCCATCCCTTCAGCCAGCTCGTTCTCCCCCGCACATCCCTTCAGCTACTTCGTTCTCTCCCCCCTCCCCTGCCCACACACAAGCACTTTGGCCAATTGTGATGTCACCGCTCCTTTCCAGCATTCCTCTCCCTCTCCTGGCAGCTGCTCTTTAACTCTTGCGAGAGCTGCCATGGATGAGATAAGCCATGGGTACGCCTTAAAGAATTATATATATAGATGTGTAAGAACTCTGAGGATGGAAGAACAGTGAGGGGCACAGAGGCTCTTTCAAATGTTGTATGATCAAGCCAATGGCTCTGTGAGGCTACAAGACAGAGAATGTAGAGACAGTCACTACAAATACTTGAACGATTTTCTTTGGATCTCCCCAAAATTTAGGAGCCAGATAATGGACATTTGGCAAAATTGCCAGTCTTAGTGACAGACATTGAAGCTGATCTTGTGCGCTGCTAAGGGCTAAAGCAGCCAAGATCAGTCTTGGCTGCTCGTAAAAACTGCCGGGATCACTCCTGATTCTGGTGGTACTTTGGCAGTAAACCCACCGGCAGAGCCAGCCTCTAAAACAAGTGAGCACTCCCTTAGCCCCATTTGTGTGTGTGTAGCACCAGCTGCTTTTAGCCAGCATGTCAGCAGTGATGCTGCTACAGGGATCCCCAAAATGTAGCACACTTGTGCTACTCAGCTTGGGACAGCGGAGGATCATGTGATGCATGTGCCCAGAAATGGAGGAGCCGTCATCTGTGGTAAAAGTAAGTTTCAGCATCCGTTCCTACTGCCCACCCAGTAGCCCTTCTCACTGATCGTGAGAAAGGGCTCATTGTGGACAGGGAGGGTAAATGAGCTTCTGTTTATCCTCTTTACAAATAACATGAACAGGACTGCTGTGGCCATTAAAGGTTTTATTAAATGATTCTACCTCTGAATATGCTAGTCTAGGCACCAAATTCTAGGCACCATGGCTCCCTGGATCTTGAGATTTGTCAAATCCTGCACTGCACAGCAAGGGCTGGGGCGGGGCGGGGGAAGGAGGAAAATCCTGTGCATGAGCTGTTCAGAGCAGAAAGGATTGCAACCAGTTCTCCATGATTATTTGGAAATCTAAACTAATCATAATTCATAAGAGGACAGGTGCACCAAGTAACCTTCCAGATCAGAACCCCCAATCTGTTCTGCTTTGCTCTTGAGGGCAATGATTCAATGCTTGGATTTCACAAAATCATGGAGATGGATATGATACTGTGAAATTATTCGTGACATTAAAAAGCAACAAGTCTTCTCTATTCATTTGTAGCTTGAAACATTCATCTGCAGCTGGCTCACTAAATCCAATATTCCCTGGGAAAAGTTGCCCCATCCTTGCACTAGAAAGTTTAATCAATTCTTTCTAGTCGGGATAGCCATAATTAAATTTGCTAGTTTTGTACTTGTCTGTGTTCTGGAAAATTGCCAGGGAGATTACAATAGTCACAACACAACAACAACAAAATTAAATTATCAGTTGTTCAGGTCTACCTTGAGCACACCCCCACTGCACTTGGCCAGATTGCAATGTAGCAAGAGCTTTTAATATGATAACTTACTCCAGGATCATGAAAGACACTGAGGCTTCATTACACATGACAAGCAAGCAAATCCCTGCTTAGGATTCCATACAGCACATTGTTCTTTGCTGCTGTCACTACTTCCAACCCTGGTGGGGTGCAACTCTTGGCGGCTCTAAGAAGCAGACACTATAATTATTACATGTGAGTGAATAAGCTGTATTTACTGTTGAAACATTGCCCTCAAGAGCAAAGCAGAATGGCAAACCAGGCTGAATGTGTCTGGAAAAAGCTATGGAATGGTTTATTCACGGGCTTGTCATAATTAAGAATTTATGGCAACACAGTGCCAAGCTGAAGTTGATTTAACCAGCATCATACATACAAAGAACTTCTGAGAATGGGCGAAAGTAGGGTTCAGCATGTACTGCTTTGAAGAGGGGCATATGCTCCTTCCATAATGTAACGAGGGCACAGAAATTAGTGGAGACAGATGTCTGAGCTAAAGCTGCACTTGGACATCATGGCTGGTCATGGTGATCTGTCCTAACTTGTCCCTTTTTCCTGTCCCTCTCTGCTGCTTTGTCTGATTCAACTGGCACACAATATGAAAATGTACCCTGGTACAACTACTTTCAAATTGGCTGATGGGACCTTTAATTTTTTGGTTGTTCCTTGTGAAAATCCACAGACTAGGAATGTTATACTGCTTCATTTTATCACACTACTGAACATCTCTTGGAGTGAGGGAGAGAACGAAGAAAATACTCTCCGCTGATAACGAAGCCGGCTGGGAATGAGGCCAGCCAAGCTTGGTGGGGAGGGACGAGGGACGAGCTAGACAGCTCTCAGGAGCTGTGTGGCTGGGTTCTTGGAACCCATCTGCCCAATTATATCTTAACCCCTGGCTTTCTGGTCACATATGGTTTATTCTAGGACCCAGCCAAACCTAAGCTTGGAAGTTTTTCACACCTAGCTTTTAGTTCGCATCTCCTCCAGAATTTAAGTGTACATTCACATATTGGCCAAATTTACCCCAAAGTCCTGAGATCTATCGGGCAGCACTTCACAAACAATTTGGATTTTTCATCACATGTTAGAGTGTAGCCTGATTTATATCAGGGGGCTAAAAATCCACTTTATGTGTTGGTTTTGGGGGGCAACTTCAAACTCACTGTAAAGCCTTGCAGAAAACCCATAGTAAAGCCTGCTGTCTGGGAAAGCTCTTGGAGAAGTGTACCTTTTCAGAAGCTAAGAAGCTGGCTGCCACCTAAATATTTTATTTATTTGGGATGTCTATAATTCACATTTCAATGTAAAATTCCCAACCTGAGCAATAAAATTTAAAAATACATTATAATATCAATGAAATAAAAATAGACAAGAGAGCAAATCAAAACTACTAGAGCAAGACAGTATTAATCACGAGTCTAAAAGAAAAGTCTTAACAGTCTGCTTAAAAGAGGCAAGATCCTGAATCTGGCACAGAGTGACAAGATCCTAGTTCCAAAACAGAGGGGACCACTGAAAAAGCCACATTTGCACCAGCCTAGGTGATAGTGGGACTGCCAGAAGGTTTTCATTCAACAAACTTAACGAGCAAGGAGGTACATTTGAGAAAAATCACTTCCTCAGATATACCTGAACCTGTCCATAAAGGTGAGCTTTAGAAGTAATCACCTGCACCTTGAAGTAAGCCTGGAAACAAATCAGCAACCAACTGAAAGCATAAAGAATCAGTGTTATATGTTTCCCATGGTTCACACTATAAATTAACCTGGCAGCTGAATTCTGAACTAGAGCGCCTTAATAACCTGCAAGAACAACTCCATGTAGAACAATTACATTAATCCAGTCAAGAAACTACCATGCCGTGCATAAGAGTGTTCAAAAGCCCATATTTTTCCAGGAAGAGTGTACTGTACTTGAAATCAGTCAAAGCTGACAAAAGCCAGCCGATCGCAGGCTCTCTAGGCTGCGCAGCTTGTTTGCCCTCAGCCCCACCTCCGGGGGCACGTGGCACCAGGAGCTAGCTCCCATTGGCCCGGCTCCGTCTCGGAGGCGGGGCTAGCAGCAGCGAGCCAGCAGCAGGCCTGCGCTGGCTCAGTCCTTCCTTGATCAAGCAGGAGGAAGGACGTGCTGCTGCTCTGCTCCGGGGCCTCCACATGGCCGGCTGGGGACCCGGGATCAGAAGCCGGAGCGGGAGGCCCACTGGAGCGGAACGTCGACAGCTCGGCCAGGCCGAGTGCGCAGAATCGGAGCGGCAGCGGAGCATGGAGCAGCGCGGCGGCCGGGGCCTTTGTAGCCCGGCCGCCTGTGGTAACGGGCTCGGGGGGGGGGGCGGCCAGAGAGGCTTTTAAGCCCTCCAGGGAGATGCCAGCACAGGGCTACCCATTAGGCTTTTAAGCCTCGGGGATCGGCGGCGGAGCGCGGAGCAGCACGGCCGCTGGGCTCTGGGGGGCGGCGGCCTGAGAGGCTTTTAAGCCCTCCGCGGAGTGGCCAGCACAGGAAGACCCGGGAGGCTTTTAAGCCCACCGTTGGCGGGCCCCGGAATGGGCTAGGCTGATAGGCCACCCCGCCCACAGGGCTTTGAAGAACAGCCGGGACAGTTGGGCCTTTGACCTTTGGGCCTTTCCACACCGGGGCCTTTAGGCCTCAGCACGCCCGGGCGGCCCAACATCGAGTGGGGGCAGTTAGGCCTCGCCAGGCCCACAGTGGTGGGCCATTGCCGGGCCCTCACAAGTGGGTGGGCCTTCATTAACCCAGGCCCCGTTAGACCTTCTAGTAAGAGCGGCCTTTTTTCTTTGTTGTCGGGCCCGCAGGCTTTCCCCGCCAGGCCTAAGCCCCATTTGGGGCCTTGCATTGGTCTAGGCCTTCCTGTTGGGCCCGCGGGCCTTCCCCGCCGGGCCTAGGCACCATTTGGGGCCTTGCAGTGGTCTAGGCCTTCCCGCTGCGAGTTGGGGCAGGCTTCGGTGGCCCACAGGCCTTCCTTGCTGGCGTAGGCCCCGTTCAGGCCTTGCGCCGGCCGGGTCATCCATTTCACTCTTGAGGGCAGGTTACAAGCCCATAGGCTTCCTCCTTTTGACATGGGCCCTATGAAAGCCCCAGTTAAAATGGGCGGGAAGGTCCCAGCCAAGAAGGGTGGCAAGCCAACGCGGCCAGCTAAGAGGCCTAACGCACCCATCGAATCCTCCGACGATGAGGGCGATTTGGAACTGGGTGCCATCAGGGCGCTTATAGCGGGGCTGCAGGCCCTTGAGAGGCAGCGTGCCACTCCAGGGGGCGACGATGCAAGCGGGGGACCTTCGGGGGTGCCCCCACAAACAAGAAAGTCAACCAGAGCAGAAAAGAAGGCAAAACTAATGCAGGGCTTTGCTGAACGTTTAGCAGCTTTGAAGGCGGTGGCAGGACCTGCTCACGAGGAACCGGCGGGGATCACGCCACAACCAGTGGACTCGGGACCGGGCGATGGCAGGGACGACAATGGTGAGTCCCCGCAGGGGGCCTGGCCTTGGGGTTTGCCCTTTAGCACCCCCTACGGACCATACGGGTGGTTCCCAGGGCCAGTTAACTGGGCATCTCCGCACGCCACCTGTAATCAGGTCTGGCAGGGTGGGAGCACCGCTTTGCCTGCCCAGTGAACAACGGCGCAGTTCGGCTCCACCTGGCACACTGGGGATGGTCCCGTACCCTTGGGAGACCACCTCCTACCAGCTGTTAAGGAACGGATTTGGAAAGGAGAGTGCATTGATGTGTTTCAATTGCTCTTCAAGGAACCAGAGCCACTGGAGAAGGAAGGGTCCCAAGGGAAGGACAAGGAGAGGACAAAGCGGAAGCCCATTGAGCATAATTGGGCCAATTGGGTTTCAGGGTACACAATCTACATGGGCGTTCTGATGCAGAAATATCCAGAGCGGGGCCCTGCGCTCGTTAAGTATTTTGATATTATACACAGAGCCTTCATGGACTTTGCGGGTAATACCTGGGAGCGCTACGACCAAGCGTTCCGCGAGCGCGCCTCCAACAATGCGGGTATATCCTGGGAAAGGCAGCACCCCGAGTTATGGCTTCAGATCATGACACCCACGAGGCCCTTGGTTGGCGAGCACGCCGACAGCGGGCACCTCATTTCCAAGACCCCGGCAGCGTCAGCAGCTTCTGCCGCAGGCGCACAGGGGGTTCAAGGTCCCCTGGTGTGCTGGGAGTTTAACAAGAACGGGAAGTGCACCTGCTCCCCGTGCAAGTACCGGCATGACTGTGGCTTCTGCGGCAGGTGGCACGCCGGTCTCTACTGCCAGCAGGCCAAAGCCCTTAGGGGAAAAGAGGGATACCAAAGCCCGGGAGGGGGAAAGGGTCCAGCAGCCACGGCTGGAAAAGAGCCCCAGCCCAATTAAAATCCCGGTGCTCTGGAGGTTGCTGCGTGACTACCCGAACAGGGAGCACGCACACTATATTGAGGACGGTTTTGTGGAGGGATTTAGAATTCCGTGCCAATCCAGGCGGGTCCATAGCTTTGCCCGCAACTTAAAATCGGTTAGGGGAATGGAACACATAGTAGCAAAAAAGATTGCCAAGGAGGTGTCACTGGGTAGGGTGCTGGGCCCCTTTAACAGGCTGCCACTGCCAACCTTGCGGGTATCCCCTTTGGGCATGGTCCCTAAAAAGGCGCCAGGTGAGTATAGGCTTATCCACCACCTGTCCTACCCAAGGGGCGACTTGGTCAACGATGGGATACCGGCGGACCTTTGCTCCGTCCGGTATACATCGTTTGATGAGGCTGTTGCCATGATCAGGGGCTGCGGGCCTCGGGCCCTGATGGCGAAGTGCGACATTGAATCCGCCTTCCGCCTACTGCCCGTGCACCCTGATGACTTTGACCTATTGGGCTTCGCATTTAAAGGTGGATTTTACATCGACATAGCCCTCCCCATGGGATGCTCGGTCTCCTGCGCGGCCTTTGAGGCCTTCAGCTCTATGCTGGAATGGGCACTACGCCGGAAGGCGGGGCTCAGCTCCTCCGCTCACTAGCTAGATGACTTTATTTTCGGAGGAAGCGAGGGCTCTGGCCAATGCCTACACTTACTGCACTCATTCAGGGCACTCTGCAGCGATCTGGGGTTGCCTCTGGCAAAGGACAAAACGGAGGGCCCGACCACGAAGCTTACATTTCTGGGGATAGAGCTGGACACGGTGGGGCAGCTCTCATGCCTTCCCGAGGACAAGCTCTGTACCATGAGGGAATTGCTCAGGGAATGTAGGGAGGCTAGGAAGGTAACGCTACGCAAATTGCAATTGCTGATGGGCCACCTGAACTTCGCCTGCAGGGTAGTGGCCCCTGGCCGCCCCTTTCTAAGGCGCCTGTGTGACGCCATGGTGGGGTGTAGTTGGCCCCACTTCCTCATCAGGGTGTCTGCCGCCATGAGAGAAGATATGGGGCTCTGGCTCAGGTTCTTGGAGTCCTTTAATGAGGTGTCATTCTGGCGTTCTTCCTAGCTGCTCGAGGCTGACTTCCAGGTGCAGTCCGACACCGCGGGTGGCCTTGGCTTCGGCCTGTACCTGAGAGGGCGCTGGTGCGCGGAACGATGGCCGGGCGGTTGGGCGGAACGGGGAATCACAAGGGATCTCACCTTCCTCGAACTCTTCCCCATAGTGGTGGCGGTGCACATTTGGGCTGAGTCCTTCAGGGACTTGGTCTTGCGTTTCTGGTGCGATAATTTGGCCGTGGTTCAGATTATTAATAGCCAGACTTCCAAGTCCCAGAGGGTGATGGGGCTGGTGCGGGCCCTGGTTTTAACATCCACTGCCAAATGTTGACCATGAATTCAACAGCTACAAAATCTAGTAGGGAAGTAACACTCAGAACAATTTTTGAAATGATTGAACCCTTTTATTTCAGATTAGAAAGTTGCATCTGAACAAATTGTAGTGGCAAGCCCCTAAGTACAATCCAATGTATTTTTCCTACATCTGTCCAGAATTATTCTCACTCAGAAGGACACAATTCCATTATAATACACAATTCACCCAGAACATGTTGCTTAGAAGGAGCAAAAAGCTGTAATGAGCTACAAGACTTGGGTGCACCCAAGGCAGAATATTTAAATAAAGGTCAATTAAATGGCATCCTCCCATTAAACATTTTGTCAATTCGATTAAATGCTAGATTCAGGTTGCTTTCTGTAACCATTCCGCTTTAAATATTTCAGCTAAAGAAGAACAGACTCTTGAGGCTTTATTTCCTCCCGAAAACAAGAATCAAATGCTTTTATCCAGATCTTTCCTGACATCTTCGTACTCCAGCTATGCCCAATTTGGATGACTCATTTGATACATAAGCAGACAAACATCAATAGCGCTGGGGTTCTGCAGCTTTACAAAGCAGACAGCTTCAATGCAAGCAAACCGAGTGAATGACATAATGGGAGTAAGAATTAACCTTCCCTTTGTAGATTTTTATTCCACACATGCTCAGCTTCCATCAACAAGAATTTGATGGCATTATTTATTTAAAAAAAAAATATCACAGGTGCCTGCAGAAAGCAAGCCTTCAATGTCTCCAGGCAACACTTACAGCATTTGTAGCTGGGGCCAAACGAGCTTCTCAGGAGGAAGGTTGCCTCTCTGAGCAATAAAGCTGGCATCAGGTTTGTTATAACAAACAACAGGACTGGGAATTCACCTCAGCAATTCATGCTTAATTTGGAGTGGAGACCCAACATCCAAGTGTCCCACTTTAGCACTATAAAGACACTATAAAGAAGTGCTCTAAAGAAATGAATCACGTACATTTAAGAATGAGTAATAGGGATATATCCTGCACATGACCTAATGACTTTTGGTGAATTAGTGGATACTAGCTTAACCTGCACAGAGCATCTGCGCGCTAGTACTTGATTGCTCCCCTCACCCCCTGCCACAGCCCCCTCACCTCAGAGATCTCTCCACCCTCACCTGAGCTGCGCTCCTGCTCCTCCATCCCATTACTTCCACCCCTCTCATCCCCTCACCCCTCTTGTTTGCTCCTCCATCCTGTTGCTCCATCCCCCTTAACCCTCTTGGTTGCAGCTGCATCATTGGCCAAGCAGCAGCCCCCTAACCCAGAGACCTCCCCACCCTCACCCAAGTCCCACACCTGCTCCTCCCTGCAGGAATAGCAGCAGCTCTGAGTAGCGGCAATGGTTGACTGGGCCCTTCCTCAATGCCGCCATGGCCACTTGTTCCACTCAGGCCACTGAGAGGCCCAGTCCCGTCCCTCACCCTTCCTTCTTTCTCTTCTCCCCTCCCTTCTTTTTTTCTCTCCTCCACTCGCTCTTCCCCTCTGTCTCTCTTCCATTCATTCCTTCCTTCCTTCTGCTCTCTCTCTTCCTTCCTGAGTTAACAGATCTTGTTCATCTTGTTTCCTCATCTAATTCACACAGTGGCAGCCTCCTTCTCCTGAAGGGGCTCTTTCCTCCCTCACAACCCCTCTCTTTGCAGATATATATATATATATATACACAGAGAGAGAGAGAGAGAGAGAGAGATTGTTAGTGTTGTAATAAACATCAGCTGTAGATCAGAAATCTGCTACAGCTTAAAGCAGTGGTTCTCGTCCTTGAGTCTCCAGAGGTTGTTGGACTGCAAATCTCATCATCCTATGGCCATTGTGGTTGATGGGAGTTGTAGTCCAACAGCCTCTGGGGACCTAAGATTGAGAAGAAGATTGAGAAGAAGAAGACTGAGAAGAAGACCTTAAGATTGATTGCTGTACAGAGAGAAAGTGTTAGAATTAATGCCACCTGCAGTGCCAGACCCAAAGCCTGTCTCTGAGCTTCTGAAGAAACAGCTGTCATTTTTCAGTGAGAGATGGTAACACTGGAAAACAGCATGGTGGGTAAGGTAATGGAGGACCTGGGCCAAGGAGACTTTGGTTCAAATCCTTGCTCTGCCATGAAATTCACTGTAGGCACCACCTCTCAGGCTCACCTGCAGAACCACCCAGAAAGTATGTCACACTTCTAAATGCCTTTTCACCTCCTTCCCCTTACTTAATCCAGATAAGACAGAGGTGCTTTAGGTCAGTAAAATTGGTGATCTGAGTAGTAAGGTCAATCTGGAGGCTATTCTCAGGAGCAGTACAGGCTAAGGGTGCCCATGCTGGCTCCTGATGCTCGTGTGCAGCAACAGGAGCTGCGTGGTTCCCAGTGGCGCGGCGGCAAGTCCGCTTACGGATTCTGCCACTTAACCTGGGTCTCACACCTGAAAACCGGGTTACAGGATCGTGTGTTGCTGCGACGTGGCTTCATGCTGCAATGACTTATGAGTAGCCCCCTGACAGGGAGACTACAACAAGCCTCCCAGCATCGGGAGGCTCCCCAGAATGCACCACACGCTCACAAGGGTGCCATGCCCTTACCCTCGGATAGTGAGGAGGAGGAGGAGGAAGTAGGCAACCCTCCAGCAGAGCAAGAGGAGGAGAGTTTGTCGGGCTGCAGGAAGAAGCTGAGGCAGGCCAAGTTGAGGTTGCAGCTCCCGAGGGGCTGTCAGTTGCAGACAGGCTGGGGGGTCAGCAGTCAGACTCGGAGCTGCTAGAAGTACAAGCGATAACCCCCGAAGAACAAAGGCGTACCAAGCATCAGCAACAGCATGATGCGCAGCTGCAGCCTTTGAGACTAAGTGAATGTCTTTGTAACAAGGCAGATAAATGCTGAATTTACAGCAGCTGGCTGAGGGAGGAGGACAATTAGCCAAATGTTATAAATCTTACAACAGACCATGACCAAGTGGCTAGAAGCAATGTATCATTCCTAGAACATTGCTGCAGCCCCAGCCTCTGACTCTGAGGGATTCCAGCTTTGTGTTGGCTTTGGAATTTCTGGCTGTTCCTGATCAACCCTTGTTCCCTGTTTGTGACTAGACTGCTGTGCCCAGTCACCATTCCTTTGGTGGAGGAGGCCTTGCACCTTGTTGGGTTCTGGACCCGTGGAAATTTGGTGAGCGAACCAGGTTGTGTGGAAAGGCAGTTTGAACCTGATACTTCCAGTAAAGTATTCTCTTGTGTTTTCTTTGCAGACCCGGCATGACTCCAAGGAGCTGCCTGCAACCCTGCTCGAAACCTCAATGAAGATGCTGGACAAACGGACCGGAGAGGATGCCAAGGAACTTGCAGCGGCCCTGACAGAGACCTTGACTCAGATGCCTGATGGACAGGCTTCTGACAGTGGGCCATTCTGGGACTTCCAGGGGCTGGGAGGCCCCCAAACCCTGCTGGCTCTATGATCAAGCTTGTAATCGTCTGAGCAGCCGCTCTGGCCGCCCAGGGAAGTTTCCCTGCTTGACTGTGGGGAGAGCAGGTCAATCCCACTCTCTCTGCAACCCCCCTATGGGCTCTCTACACCGTTCGTGTGGAGAGCTTTCTGGTCTTGGATGGGGCTGCACTCCTCCTGAAAGATCAGTCTGTTGCTTGAGGGATCTCCTGGATTCAGTGTTGTCCCTGGAGGCCCAAGTGGTGGCGGTGTCCAGGAGTGCCTTCTAACAGTGTTGGATGGAACACCAGCTGTGATCCTACTTGGAGAAACCAGAACTGACCACTGTCACTCATGCACTGGCCACATCCAGATTGGACTACTTCGACACACTCTATATGGGACTGCCTTTGAAGACTGCTCAGAAGCTTCAGCTAGTCCAGAATACTGCCACACAGATGCTTGGGGTGCTAGTCACTACACATGTATTACATCTATCCTGCAGCACCTTCATTGGCTGCCAGTTTGCCTCCAGGCCAGACTTAAAGTGCTGATATTGACCTTTAAAACCCTACACGGCTTGGGACCAAGATACCTTTTGGATCACATTCATCCATATGAATCTGTTAGGGCCCTCCGATCGTTCAATCAAGCACTTCTCTTGGCCCCACCATTAACACAAATCTGGTTATTGGGGACCAGGGATAGGGCTTTCTCAGTAGTGTGCCCCCCTCTTTAGAATGGCCCCCCAGAAGGGCTTCATCAGTCTCCCTCTCTTTAAGTTTTAAAAAGAACTTTAAAACCTTCCTTTTAAAAGAAGCATTTAAAGACTGGCTGTGATTGTCATCTAGTTTTAATCCTGACTGCTCTTCTACTTGTCTTATATCTGTTTTGCCCTTTATTGTGTTTTAAGATGATTCATTGTATTTTATTGTCTTTTACTCTTTTCTCATGGATTTTATGTTGCGGTGTTTTGTTTTGTTTTTGTTTCTATTGTTAGCTGCCCCAAGCAGCAGTGTGCTGGAGGGAAGAGATAGAAATATTTTATATAAATAAATAATGAATACATTGATCTCCTGAAAACAAACAAAATATTCTCATCTGATTTTATTTCCCATCACTTCGGACCCAACGCACTATGAAGATCTTGGGGGAAGCAGTATACAAATTGGCTCACTTGCTAAGTAAGGTCTAATCTACACATGAGCTATACAGAATGAGGTGATAATAGCCTTATTCAGACGTTATGTTGCAGGTGTGTATAGATGACTGCGAATGAATGAACGGCCATTTTGTATAAAAGGCCATACATAAAAGGGGTCTATGGTGGATACATTCCCTTCCCAAAGGCAATCAATCTCTGTTAATGTGACATGGAAGGCTAAGTCTGCTTCTCTTTGACCTATGGATGTGTGGCAATTTTGTATTAAAAAAGGACCCATGGAGGCAGATTTGAATTGCCTCACTAGCTGCTGAGCTGCAAAAATACCTCCAAAGAGCAGACTGACATTGAGTTTCTGATATCATGGATCTGACAGGCCAGCCAATGACTTTCATTTTTTTCCACAGAAGGCCAAATTTTCTGCTGGAGGAGACTGTCACCAGAGCTCTTCTAATTTCCAAGGGTTTTAACAGTAAAAGTGATATTAGTAAAAATTATAGCTCATCATTTTCAGTGCTAAACTCTTCTTTCTAATGGTAAAGTCATGCTTGCTTGGTCTGCAGAACTCCCCCCCCCCCCAAACACTATGAGGTAGCTTTCCGCTGTCACCACATAATCCAGTTTCACCCAAGTCTCTGTGTGAAGTGTTCAGCACACATTCAGGAGATCTGATCAATGAAATTTGCCAATGTTCTGTTTCAGACCACCAGCCTTTTTCTGGAAGGGCTCTTGTGCCTTTAACAGCGTGACAAAAGATTCAGTTGGGTGCTTTCCAGACTAGCTGCTCAACAGCAGCAAAATGCCTCCGTTCAGGCAAGTCGCATTCAAAACGTAAACAGCAGAGGGAGCAGTCTCGCGGAAACCCAGCAGAGAGAGAAAGGGAGAGTCTATCTAGCTCCCACCCAGTGCTCCCTGGAGTGAGAGACCAGGTGGGTGCTGGGGCGCCTTCTGCTGTTGCCTGCCTGCTTTTGCTTCCCCTGTGGGGCTGCAGCCTCAGGTTAACATCTGTGGGAAGTATGGGCAGGACTGGGACCAGCCCCTGAGTGACTCAGCTGTTCCTCGGGTCACCTGCTCAGTTCTGGGCTTTATAGGAAGGCTCCTTGTGGCGACGGGCCCGCCACTGGCAGGGTTGCCACCAAAGGGGTGACACCAAATGGGGTCGCCCCTTTGGGGGAGGGCGAGGGCTAGAGGGCTTCTGTTTAATTCGTTTTAAGCTGTTTTAGACTTGGGTTGAAACTGCTGTAATGTGTTTGGGTTCATCTGAAGATGGGGGGACAGGGGGTGCCTTAGTTGACTATGGGGTAGGCATCTAGGTGGTGGTGGGGAATAGAAGAAGTAATGTTGGCAGGTCAGCAGGCCGTTCTAAGGGAAGGGTAGCCAGAAATTTAATAGCGGTCTCCCCTTCCCACTGTCCTGCCAGCTCTTTGACCTCGGGGAGCACTGCCAACAACCCACATAGCTTTTCCCTGCTCCTCTGTAATGCCAGGTCAGTCCAAAATAAATCTGAACTCATCCATGATTTGATCATGGATGAAGGGGCCGACCTGGTATGTATTACTGAGACTTGGCTGGGGGAGGCTAGTGGTCCAGTTTGGTCCCAGCTTCTCCTTCCAGGATATTCTGTAGAGGAGCAGGTGAGGGGACGTGGGCGGGGAAGTGGGGTGGCTGTGGTCTATACGGATAACATCTGCCTTACCAGGGTCCCTGTCAGGTTATCGGACCATATTGAATGTGTGTACTTGAGTTTGGGGACCAGGGATAGATTGGGACTTCTGTTGGTGTACCGATCGCCCAGCTGCCTAGCGGAATCCCTTACTGAGCTCATGGACTTGGTCTCAGAACTCGCGATGGAGTCTCCCAGACTCTTGGTGCTGGGGGACTTCAATGTTCACACGCACACACATAATATTTATTCGGTCATTTGACCAGCAGTTTTACAAATACAAACATTTCAAACATGAACTAAACATTAGAACGTGTTTTGCAGAGAATATAACAATATTTGCCACAGTTCTAATTTTAATTTCATCGCATAAAGAAAATAAAAACCTCAATAAGACATCATCTTCTCTTCCATTAAGATTTCTCAAGAGAGGAGAAAGTAACTTTCCTCTGGCTTCATCATAAAAACTACAATGTAAAAAGGCATGTGCTATTGTTTCAACACAGCCCATGTCACAAGGACAAACACGATTTGCCAAAGGAATTCCTGCATATCTGCCAAACAGGACTGCAGACGGAAGAACATCTAACCTGGCCAGCATAATGGCTCATCTATATTCAGGAATCCTAACTACCTGAAGATAGAAGGCCAAATTAAATCCACTCAGTTGATCACCCAAGAACAGTCTTTTGGGTATCTGGGAGATTTCATACTGCAGCTCAATATCCATTAGGCGTTGAATAATTTGGGTACGAGCTCTGTTGTAACCGAGCTCCTGTATAACCTCTAATGAGTATCCACAGCGGGCCAGCTTATCAATGGCCTCAGTATGCCATCTGAATTTAAAGGAGTCCTGTTTTATGAAAGCAACCAAACCCTCCTGCAAAAAAATAAATTCTTAACCAGTAAAGGATAATAACTCTCCATAGGCATGGCTGAAGCCTAACCATTCTGACCTCTCTTCTCAGAGCCACCGTGGGGGCACATCTAGGAACAGCCAGTATAGCTCTTAAAAATTTAGACTGCAGTGCCTCCAATGGATCAAGGTTTTTAACTGTGTCCAACTGAGCTCCATAAAAAAGTTGAGGCAAAACCTTTGCCGAGAATAGTTTAACCACGGCCGGGACATAGGATGCACCCTTAGTATAATAATAAGAGAGTATTGATTTAACTACTGGTTTGGCCTTTAAAATTGCCGAGTCAAGGTGCGGTTTGCGTGAACAGGAAGAATGAAATAATACTCCTAAATACCTAAAGGACTTAATCTGCTCTATCCTATGTGATTGATCACCGGTGCCCTCTGGGCGGGTTTGCAAAAACCATAACTTTTGTCTTTTGGTAATTGATCTCCAAGTTATCCTGAGTACAGTATTTATCTAACAAAAGGAGAGCACGCTTTAGGCCAATTGGTGTTAGCGAAAGAATCGGCATATCATCTGCATATAGTAAAACGGAGACATGCCTAGTTGCGACCTTGGGAGGATGCGTGGAAGGAGAGGAAATAAAAGAAACTATAGAATTGATATAAAGGTTAAATAGCATAGGGGCCAGTATACATCCTTGACGGACCCCTCTATCTGAAGGGATTGCAGCGGTCAGAACCCCTCGGAAGTTGTAACGTACCTTTAGAGTGGAACCAGAATATAAAGTAAAAATTAACAAAAGCAGTCTTTTCTCGATACCCATATCCCAAAGTCTTTTCCAGAGTCTTTCACGGGGGATAAGGTCGAAAGCTGGTTTTAAATCAACAAAGGCTGCGAACAGTCCTCTATGTGGCTTCGTTGAATATTCAGCCAACAAGAATTGAAGAACCAGGGCATGATCCAAAGTGGATCTTCCCTCTCTAAAGCCCGCCTGCTCTGGAGCCAGGATATCGCTTTCCTCAAGCCAATCTATTAGCTTTAAGTACAGATGTTTATCATATATTTTGCTAATTATGCTTAGCAAGCTGATTGGGCGATAGTTTTTTGGATCGCTCCTGAGTCCTTTTTTATAGATTGGAACTACTATAGCTACTTTCCACTCATTTGGTATTAACGCTGTTACATCTATAGCCGTGAAGAGAGAGGAAAGGAGCGGGACCCACCAGCTCATATTTGCTTTAAGACCCTCTAGTAATACTGTCAATTCCAGGGGCTTTCCCAGAGAGGAATGAATTAATCAGCCTCTCCACCTCTGCATGTGTTACAGGGGGCCACGCTGGAGTATCGAGAGTCTGGAGTTGCTGTTCAAAGTCAGTGCTACCACTGGCTTTGATAGCTGGTTTTTGATACAGCATGCGAAAGTGAGTTTCTCAGATTTCAACAGAAATACATGCTGGGAGACAAGGTGTTGACTTATTTAATGCAGGGGTCACCAATTTTCAAAACCTGATCTGATTTCTCTCCTTAGCTGCCTCTATCAAGAGTTTCCAGCCCTCTTTGACTGATTCGGACTTCAATGTTCATTTCGGGACCAATCTGTCCGGGGCAGCTCAGGAGTTCATAGCGGCCATGACAACTATGGGCCTACCTCAAGTGGTCTCTGGACCGATGCATATTGCAGGTCACATGCTTGATTTGGTCTTTTATTCTGATCAGGGTGGTGTTCCGTGGGTGGGGACTCCTGTGATTTCCACATTGTCATGGACAGACCACGATCTGGTTAAGGTTGGACTTACAACCACTTCCCACCTCCGCAGGGGCGAGGGGCCCATTAGAATGGTCCACCCGAAGAGGTTATTGGATCCATTAAGATTCCAAGAAGCCTTGGAGGGATCTAATGTTGGCTTTGCTGGTGATCCTGTTGATGCCCTGGTTGAGAATTGGAACAACTTGCTCACCAGGGCAGTAGACACGATTGCTCCCAAGCATCCCCTCACCTGCTTCAAAATTGGCCCCTTGGTATACAGAAGATCTACGGGGGCTGATATGGCAAGGTAGGTGACTGGAGCACAAGTGGAGGAAGACTCAACTCGAATCTGACAGATTGAGACATAGAGCACATCTAAAGATCTATGCTCAGGCAATACGTGCGGCAAGAGGCGGTTCTTTTCTGCCCGTATTGCCTCTGCAAATTCACGTCCAGAGGAGTTGTTCAGGGTTGTGAGGGGATGAGTATCTGCCCCCACTCCCTTGAACCAGAATTTGGAGTCATCAGTTACCCACTGTGATGTGTTTAAAGAGTTTTTCGCAGATAAAATCTCTCAGATTCGGGCTGACCTAGATGGAGACTCCACAGTTAATTTGATGTCTGAGCTGGAGGTGCCCAACAACTCCTCTTATGTGATTTGACTGGATCGGTTTCAGTTTGTGACTCCTGAGGATGTGGACAAGCTGCTTCGATCGGTAAGGCCTACCACTTGTTCTCTTGACCCTTGTCCGACATGGCTTGTTCGAACTAGCAGGGAGGTTGTTGTAAACAGCCCGGTAGATATCATAAATGCTTCTCTGAGGGAGGACAGGATGCCTCCTTGTCTTAAGGAGGCAATCATTAGACCTCTTCTAAAGAAGCCTGCATTAGATTCCTCGGAGTTGAGCAATTATAGGCCTGTTTCCAACCTCCCATGGCTGGGCAAGGTAACTGAGAGGGTGGTGGCCTCTCAGCTCCAGGCGGTCTTGGAGGAAACTGATTATCTAGACTCATTTCAAACTGGTTTTCGGGCGGGCTATGGGGTGGAGACTGCCTTGGTCGGCTTGATGGATGATCTCCAATTGGGAATTGACAGAGGAAGTGTGACTCTGTTGGTCCTTTTGGATCTCTTGGCAGCTTTCGATACTATTGACCATAGTATCCTTCTGGAACGTCTGAGGGTGTTGGGGGTGGGAGGCACTGTTTTACAGTGGTTCTGCTCCTACCTCTCGGACAGATTCCAGATGGTGTTGATTGGAGATTGTTGCTCTTCAAAATCTGAGCTTAAGTATGGTGTCCCTCAAGGCTCTGTACTTTCTCCAATGCTTTTTAACATCTACTTGAAACCGCTGGGAGAGATCATCAGGGGATTTGGATCTGGGTGTTACCAGTATGCTGATGACACCCAGATCTACTTTTCCATGTCAACTTCTTCAGGAGCTGGCATATCCTCCCTAAATGCCTGTCGGGAAGCAGTCATGGGCTGGATGAGGGAGAATAAACTGAAGCTGAATCCAGATAAGACGGAGGTACTTATTGTGCGGGGTCGGAACTCTAGAGACAAATTTGATCTGCCTGTTCTAGATGGGGTCACACTTCCCCAAAAGGAACAGGTTCACAGTCTGGGAGTACTTCTGGATTCACACCTCTCCCTGGTTTCTCAGGTTGAGGTGGTGGCCAGGGGTGCTTTCTATCAGCTCTGGCTGCTATGTCAGCTGTGCCCGTTTCTCGAGATCAATGACCTCAAAACTGTGGTACATCTGCTGGTAACCTCCAAACTTGACTTTTGTAATGCGCTCTATGTGGGGCTGCCTTTGTACGTAGTCCAGAAACTTCAGTTGTTTCAGAATGCGGCAGCCAGGTTGGTCTCTGGGTCATCTCGGAGAGACCATGTTACTCCTTTACTGATGGAGTTACACTGGCTGCCAATAGGTTTCCGGACAAAATACAAAGTGCTAGTTATAACTTACAAAGCCCTAAACGGCTTAGGCCCTGGGTACCTAAGAGAGCGTCTTCTTCATTATGAGCCCCACCGCCCATTGAGGTCATCTGAGGAGGTCCGTCTCCAGTTACCACCAACTCGTTTGTTGGCTACACAGAGACGGGCCTTCTCGGTCACTGCCCCGAGATTGTGGAATGCGCTCTCTGCTGAGATACGATCCTCCCCATCTCTTTTCAATTTGCAATTTTCAAAAAAACACCTGAAAACCCTTCTTTTCACCCAAGCTTCCTCAGCTTCCTAAATTGTGGGGGTTCTAATTTCTAGTTTTTAAAAAAATTCAAAACCCGATTTCGGGGTTTTTAATCACTGTAATTGTTTAATTGTTGTTTTAAAATGTTTTTAAATTGTTATATTGTTTTTTAATTTGTTTTAGCTCTTTACTGTTTTAGTTGTGTGTTTTAATTGTGAACCACCCTGAACCATTTTGGAGGGGCGGTATACAAATCAAATCAAATCAAATCAAATAAATATATATATAAATAATAAATGAATAACCCCCCAAACCAGCAACTTATTTACATCGGATATACGGCGTCCTAGCAATATATTGCAGCGATTAAATTAGAAACAAGGCATTGGAAATGTGAATGGCACCCTGATGTTCGCGCAGGGACTGCGGTGTCACAACACAGCAAGTGTGGAAGCACACTTCCAAAGATACGATGTGACCCTGCAGGGTCTAATCTGGAAAGCACCTTGGTGAAGCTTTTCCTCAGCATTTGGATGCAGTGGATGACATCCTGACTAACAAAGAACTGGTACAATTGAAGAAGCACTGGTGTACCACTAAGGTTTCTGAAGTGTTCCAGAATGTGTGTGTGTGTGTGTGTGTGTGTGTGTAAATTTCAACAACCTTCCCTTCTCCTGGAAGCCCTCTCTGTCACCTGAAAATATGTCCCCGGGAGCTGCACGTACCTTAGGGACATATTTTGGGCAGCACAAAGCTCTTCTGAGGAAGGGGAAGTAATAGAAACTTGGCCCCATTGCTGAGGCAGTGGTAGAGCTGAGTTGGATAATTTTTTCAGAAACATCAGTGTTTCTCCTGTTGCACTGGTGCTTTATTAGTCAAGGGGTATTAGTCAATCAAATCTAGGTTTAATGTGGGTTAACAATATTAGCACGATTGTACGAACCCACACCAAGGTGGGAATCTCAGACTTATCTCAGGTCATAAACCACCTTAGTGTAGGCTCACACAACCATGCTGATTTTGGTAACTCACATTAAACTTCTATTGGAATGATTGTGTCATCCAGTGAAAGGAAAAGCTGCAGCTGCTCAATTCCTGCTTGTCACTTAGCTGTAAAGGGCAGAGGAGTCCTGCTCTCCCTCTGCAAAAGTTGGAACTCTATGTCCATTCGCCTGCAACCTGAGCACATTTATTTTTACAAGAACATCCTGTCACATACAGGCTTGAGAAGATTTCTGTGTAAAATGGAATGTTTCAAAAATCTAAACCTGACAGCTTTCCTGGGCATCACAGGGAGAATATATCAACATTAGAGTGCCTATCAAGGATTACAACAATAGCTCATTAAACTTATGGACATTTGTATACAACCTACTCAAACGATTATCAAGGTCCTTACATCTTTCAAGGGGATAATTAAAAATAAAGAGCAGTGTGCAATGCATATTTATGTGAGAGTCACATGGTGGATGCTTAGAGTACATTAGGATAATATCTTTTATGGACTGGACCAGGTTGGTTAGAGATTAATTAACTGTAGAGAGCCCAGCTGCAAAGGAGGAAAGGGCTCCTATATCTTATAGCAGTTATGATGATGAGGCAATTTTGGCTAACACAACTTGTCATGCAAGGGTGAAGAAACTGTGGGTGCTTTCAGACAAAACGTGGAACCTTCCTTGAATTTGAGAATCCCTGCTGTCCTTTCCCATCCAAATCCCATCCACCTTTCAATTTCACCCAAAGTTCAATTCCCCACCACCACAAAGGCCGACATTTGTATCCAAAGTTTGTAGCTGGCTTGTTTGTTTCAAGCATGGTTGAAATTGCCACTGTGTTGCATCCGAAACAACCCCCCTATGGTTTATCCTCAGCTTAGCAAGGGAGGCAGGCATATAGCAGACAGAAAACAGCCATGGATTGGGCGAATGGCGGATGGAGGGGCCAAAGGAACCACTGGCAACCAAACAAACCATGCTGCTGTCAGTCACCTGTGGAGGGAATTGACTTGTTCTTTGAAGTTTAGTTAGAAGCTTCCATGGCTCTGTGTTGCGTCTGCAAGCGCCCAGCTATCGGGGGTGGGGATGCCTTGGCTCCAACAGCCCTGCTGGTTGACGGGATGGGATTCTAAATGCTCCTGGCAATGTTCACCATTTATTTAGGTAAGGTGGAAATCTTGCATCTGGCAGGCTAAAGCCAAGCTGTAGATTTATTTATTTTTAACCATTGCATGATGTGGATGCTACTTTTCTTCCCTATGCATTTTAAACTAGTAAAAGCAGCATTGAAACTATGAGTAAAATCTTACTATGCTTTGATCAAAATTTGGTACAGCCACTAGAAGGGAGGACAGGAAGATAAAATAGCTGTGTGGGTTGGATCTAGCCCACGGGCTTCCGGTCAGACATCCCTGTTCGAAGTTATTCCTATCTTTTATCTACTTCGCCCTTTGATGCAGGAAATTTTCTTTGATGGAAGACATCTGCATCCCAGCCCCAGAAAAAATTCATCTGACAGCTAAGCCATAGAAAACGGGCTCTTCTTCGTTTTCATATGGACTTGCTGCAACCAAGATCAAGACATTTGTCAGCTTTTGGTTTTGACGGCTTGTAAGGTGACTGACTTAGCCTAAAGGGATGCTACTTAAGTCAGCTCCAATAACCAAAGCTAGGCATAAATGTTCCATTATGGCCGATGGCAGACTTGCATGGTAAACGTGGGTTCATAACGCAAAAGATGGTGTCGGCAAATCAATAGATGGCACTCTTCTCTCAAGATCGGTACTCATCTAATATTGTAGAGCAGCAAAAAAAGGTACTATTTTGAACAGATTTCTTATATTTAGGCAGAAAATATTCTGGGGAACCTTTCATGGGAGAATATGGTTGAATAGTTTTAAATAAAGACATTACCTCTGTGAGCCAACATGAATGCAATCTTATTATTTACTGATCAGCTTAGTAAATAATGGGCTGATTATTTCAGTCTGATTAATACGTTACATTTCCTCCTATAGGAAGATTCTCCTTGTGTAGGGGAGGGGGAAAACACTGTGAATCATAATGTTTGCTTGTTTGTTTGCTACATTTCTCTGCCATCCAATTTAACAGCCCTGGGAAGTTCACAGCTAGTAAATGTTTGAAGCATACTGCAAGTGTTTTTCACAGCAGCATGTTCCAGATAGACAGAGGAAGGTACTTATGAAGGAGAGGTCTATCACTGGCTACTAGTCACAATAGCGATGTAGTACCTTCATGTTCAGAGGCAGTATACCTCTGAATACAAGTTGCTGGGGAGCCAACAGCTGGGCCGTTTTGTACCCTGCTTGTGAGCTTACAAAAGCATCAGGTTCCCCACTGTGGAAACAGAATGTTGGAACTGCTGACCCTTTGGTCTGATCCAGCAAGGCAGTTCAAAACAAACATCAGAGATCAAGCAGCAGTAGAATCCACCCGGCACCAAATCAGCATATTTGGGTAAGAAAAATTATTTGTGCTGCTCTTCAGAAATTATAGTACAGATACATTTTCCTATATCAGGAGCATCTCCATCCATTATAACTGTAATGTATGGATCAGGCCGTATTTAGTTGTTAGTGAATGGTTACATCTGTAGTTGCAGTGATCCCTGTGCCTTTGTACTTGAACCTGCCTACACACCTCATTCACAGCAAACCTTATAAGATGAATAGCAGATGGTGGCAAGCAAGTCTATGAGTTTGCTCTGTCCTGCATACCACTTCTCCTGAATTCCAGATTAACTGAGCAAATTTCTAACATTAATCCTAAAACTGGAGCATATTCACTTTTCTGAAATATTCAGGTCTTTCAGTTTTGTAGCAGAAGTGGTTGCTATACTGTGCAACATTGCGCATATGGTGGAACATAGATTTGTGCAATTTTTGCGCTTGTGCAAGAGCGCTCTTGTGCAGCTGCACAAACACTACATTCCACCATTTACGTACCGTTGCACAGTATGTCAGCCACCATCCTGATTCCAGCTCATTAGCCATAGGATAAGACCATTACAAAATCAGAAGGGTAATGTTTGTGTCTTTTTTACCCCCTCTGTATGCTGGTACTATATCAGGCAGCAGTGAAACAGGAAGATGCTGAAAGGCATCATCTCATACTGCATGGGAGATGGCAATGGTAAACCACTCCTGTATTCTACCAAAGAAAACCACAGGGCTCTGGTCGCAAGGAGTCGACACTGACTCAATGGCACACTTTACCTTTATATGCATTGTAAAACATTGCACACACACAAAAATAATTTTGAGGTGATCATGCACATGATTGCCCCCAGATTATTTTTCTGTGGTGTCTTGCTGATGCACATATGGGCTTTTATCCACTGGTAAAAGGCAATATGGTTTTATATGTGCTTTTATGCATTGGTAAAACACCATACACAAAGAACCTTGATTCAACTGAGCATAAAATCATATTGCTTTTTGCAATGCCTACGTGGAGAGAAGGAAAAGCCACAAATCAACTGATAGAATGAAAGCTGCAGAAAATGGAACATGTGCTTTTGCTCCGCACAATATTTGGAAGATAGAAAATGGAACAATTCAAATTCCTAATGCATTGATTCCACTTCAGAAATAAGGCCAGGAAATTTTTCACATCCGGCTTTTAGCTCGCATCTCCTCTGGAACTGAGGGTGTGCATTCACATATCAGCCAAATTTACCTGAAGTCCCTGTGAGCTACTGGGGAGCAGTTCACATACAATTTAGTTTTTCATTGCATGTTAGAGTGTAGCCCAGTTTATATCCAGAGTTAAAAATCCACTTTTTGCGCTGGTTGGGTTGGGGGGCAAATTCAAACGCGCAGAAAGGCCTCACAGCAAACCCATGGTAAAGCCTGCTCTCTGGGAAAGCTCCAAATAATTCAGAACTCTAACATCTGGGAAGGAATCCAGATCAGGAAAACCTCCAAAGCCTCCCTACTTTGATTCTAGCTAACAAAACCTTATTGTTGCTTCCTTCCTAAATCTGAAAAGATAAATGCTGCTGGGCAGGAAAAGTGGTGAAACTTCAAACACACTTTCCCTTCCCCCTGCATAAGCTGTAGTTTACATGTGTTAGCATTACTGCTATGAACTCCATGTTGTGGCGCCTGCCCTGCTCTGTAGCTGGAGCGACATTTGTTGATTCATCTCCAAGAGGGGAAGGGCGGGGATGAATTTCTAGCTAGTAGCACATTACTCTAATGCTGTGGCATCTGTAAGGTAAAGGTAAAGTGTGCTGTCGAGTCGGTGTCGACTCCTGGTGACCACAGAGCCCTGTGGTTATCTTTGGTAGAATACAGGAGCGGTTTACCATTACCATCTCCTGCGCAGTATGAGATGATGGCTTTCAGCATCTTCCTATATAGCTGCTGCCCGATATAGGTGTTTCCCATAGCCTGGGGAACATACCAGTGAGGATTTGAACCAGCAACCTCTTGGTTGCTAGTCAAGTCATGTCCCTGCTGCACCATTAGGTGGCTTCTACTGGCTTTCTAATGCTTTCCAGGCATAGACAAGCTGTTGGTTTTGATCCAAAAAGCACTACATGGTTTGAACACATATATAATATATTTCATATATTACAGAATGTAGAATGCACTCTATTCAGGGACGTAAAAAAATAATTTAGGATGATGTTCTGTTGTGGCACATAGGAGACACACACACACACACACACAATGTTTTTTGTTACCACTATTCAGCCTCATTTAAGATTTCTTTACTATATGAATGGAGCTTTCGGGGAAGGGGGCATTTTAAAATCTTGTCTCTGGGCCTACTCCAACCTTGCTATGCCCCTGACTCTATTGTCCCTGCTAATAGCTTCCTACTAATGCCTCCCTCAGGGACTAATAAGTAAGGCTGTGTCCATCTCCAGTCCCACAGAAATGCAAAAAAGAGCAATGTTTGGTGGTACACCATCACTAATGTGAGACCCTCAATGTTTGCTTTTTCAAAATCAAGCTTCTAGCTCTTCTGGCTACAAATGTAAGTGTGGGCAATGTCTGCTGAAATCTCACAAGTTAAAGAAGGGAAGGACCCAGTAGGCCTTCCATTAGCCACAGGGAATGGTTTTTGTGCTCTGCAGCTATCTAGTCAAAGGCCTATAGGCCACCTCCAGCCTTAAAGGCAGGATGCCTCTGAGTTGCAGGGGAGTAACAGCAGGAGAGACGGCATGCCCTCAACTCCTGCCTATAGGCTTCCAGTGGCATCTAGTGGGCCACTGTGTGAAACAGGATGCTGGACTAGAAGGGCCTTGGGCCTGATCCAGCAGGTCTGTTCTTATCAGAGGCGTATCTAGAGAAAATAGCACCTAGGGCAAGCACTGAAATTGCGCCCCCTGTCCAAACATCTGACACCCATCTTTCAGATAACTTTACTATAATATCAGCTGAAAAATATAAGTCAAGCTCATTAATCTTTTAAAATTTCAAAAACTATTTAGCAGTGGACGTAGCCAAACCAAACAATGCTGGAAAACTACAAATTTCAGTATGCTGGGGCTCATGAAATACCCAAATACTATGTGGAGGTGTACTTGGAAAACTAAACAGAAGTGCCTGCAACAAACTCCCAGTGGGCCTTAATACTAAGGATTTCACACTGATTCAAAGACAAACTCATCATTAATAACCATATTATTAAGACACCACATTTAACTCACTTATCATAAGAAGCAAAGTAAGAGCAAATGAATTCAATCCTAGCTCATAAGCTTCAGCTCAGTAGTCACAAGCCTTGATTCTCTATACATAGTGCCAAACTGAATATGTGTACAGTGACATATTATATTAATTTTTTTTACCTGTAGCCCCTTTGGGGCGCTTCCTATAGGCTGTGGGAGGGGGGTCTGCAAAGGTTACATCTCCCACCGCTGGCCTCTAGGGCCTCGCAGAGACCATTTGAGCATGTGCTGTGGCCATTTTTAAAAATAATTGTTCATTTTAAAAAATGGCCGCTGAAAACAAAATGGCCACCACGCATGCTCAAATGGCCTCTGCGAGGCCTGGCATGGCCTAGGGTCTCACAGAGGCCATTTGAGCATGTGCAGTGGTCATTTTGCTTTTAGTGGCCTTTTTTTTTTTTAAATAACTTTAAGAATTTGCACCCCCTTCAAGTGGCGCCCAGGGCACGTGCCCTGCCTGCCCTGCCCTAGATACGCCACTGGTTCTTATGTTCTTACTAGTCACTCCGCATGGAGCATTTTCAGACAACAGGCTTTACTGTGAGTTTACTGCGAGGATTTACTGCAAATTTGAAGTTGCCAAAAAAAACTGATGCAAAAAATGATTTTTTTTACCCCAGATATAAATCGGGCTACACTCTTATTGCACAATGAAAAATCCAAATTGTGTGTGAAGCGCTCCCCGATAGCTTTCAGGGACTTCGGGGTAAATCTGGCTGATTTGTGAATGCATCCCCTCCATTCTGGAGGAGATGTGAACTAAAGGTTCTGTGTGGAAAGGCTCATGGCTGAAGAGTAAGTTAGCAAATCAAGCCAAATATTTGCAGATCCTTCTGTAATTTATATAGGCAAAGAGTTCCCAACCTTATTTAACAAATGTATCCCTTCTGTTGCAAACCTTCAGCTCAGGTACCTCTGTGTGTGTGTGTGTGTGTGTGTGATGCGCATGAGCGCACGCACACACACACACACACACACACACACACACACCAATTTAAATGTTACCATTATGAGAAAGGCTTCTTCAGTCACTGGCTTACATCCAGACTAAGTTATTCATCAGCACTCCCATCGAAATTTATGTGACAAGTAAATTAGTCCCACTAATTTCAATGGGAGTACTCAGTGCTAATGTTCTGAAGCCTGACTGTCAGGCTGAGGGGAGAGGCATGCTGAGCTTCAGCACATAGCCAGCCATTTAAGAGCTGAGGAGGAAGGTCCTTATTCCTCTTTCCGCCATTTCTGCCACAGACACATTGCTGAGGATGCATCAGCTTAAAGCTCAGATGAGGAGGCAGGAGGGCTCTGAGTAATCCCTGGGAGCCCTTCAAGTACCCCTAGCAGCAGCCCTTCAAGTACCCATATCAGTACTTCCTGTTGGGAACCCTTGATATAGGCCTCCAAGTTTCCCTTGTCTTGATGCGGAATGTTAAACGTTGTTTTGAATGCATAGGAACATAAGAAGCCACCATATACTGGGTCAGACCACTGGTCCAACTAGCTTAGTATTGTCTTCACAGACCGGCAGTGGCTTCTCCAAGGTTGCAGGCAGGAATCTCTCTCAGCCCTATCTTGGAGAAGCCAGGGAGGGCACTTGAAACCTTCTGCTCTTCCCAGAGTGGCTCCATCCCCTGTGGGGAACATCTCACAGTGCTCACACTTCTAGTCTCCCATTCAAATGCAACCAGGGTGGACCCTGCTTAGCTAAGGGGACAAGTCATGCTTGCTACCACAAGACCAGCTCTCCTCCATGACAATCACAATCACAACAGTGTTGTGATCAAGCATCCTGCCTTGTTCACAACACTGCCTGGTGGAATAAAAGCAGAATCTTAAATTTGGTAACATGACTTCCCCAAGTGCAGAAATATGGTGAGCAAGGAGAAAAATGAGGCAATACGAAGCAAGCTGCACATTTCCCCAGTATTATGAAAAATGTGCCATTTTTTCTCATTTCATCAGCCTGTTTAAGTTGACTGCACAAAAGACAAGGGCCAATTGAAAGAGCAAAAGAAAAGAAAAAATAGAACATTGGATTCAGTAGGTTTGAAAGAGGTGGGTAAAACAAACATTTGATAAAGTTCCCTTCAGAAAAAGTAAAAGAGCTATTTTAGCTCTTTAAAGCATCGTATTACACATTCCATCAGAGGCTTGAATCACTGTTCAAAGTAATCATTACTCCTTGGAGAAAGGTGCCAAGAGGTCAGTACCCAATGGAGATAAAACCAAGGAATGAATTTATTACAGATTACTCTCAGCCCGCATATTACCAATTTATAGCAACCTCAGTGAATTACATAATGCTGTTTCATTGAGCTACCTTGGAATATACACTTCAGTGCAACAGTGTCCTGCCATAAGCAGGAAAGATCATAACAAATTTGAAAATAGCAATGCTCCTTTTTGCTGCTATTTGTAAGGTGTCTACATAAGAACATCCCTTCTGGCTCAGGCCCAAGGCCTATCTAGCCCTCCTGCTAACTAAACAAAAGAGGCACCTTTTTTAAGTACTGTAGTGGTTTTCTTTATTTAGCAGGGGGAGAGCAACTGACCCTATACAATTCCAGCACAGCATCCCTCCAGTTGCTGGTGTCTATTGTTGCTGTTGCTAGTGTCTATATCATGTTTCTTTTTTAGATGGTGAGCCCTTTGGGGACAGGGAGCCATCTTTATTTATTTTTATTTTTATTTCTCTATGTAAACTACTTTGAGAAATTTTGTTGAAAAGCGGTATTTACATATTCGTAGTGGTAGCAGTCAGGCATCCTGTTTCACACAGTAGTCCACCAGATAATATTGGTCTACATGGCCAATATTATACATGCAACAATAACATGCATTAATTTAATGAAAAGGTCCCAACCTTTAATCTTTCATTTGGTAACATTTTATCCCTGAGAAGTAATTTTGTTCTTTTCCCTTCCATCTGCATGACAGAAACAGCTTGTTTTAGGGCTGCAAACAGCACCCCTCCATGTGATTTGGAGTTACAGGCTTGCAAGCGCCATCTTGGCTACTTGAACTCATGGAATCATGAATTCTGCACATGCCCATAGTCGGCAAATATAGAGTTTGGTCGTTTGGCACAAGCTAACGTGAGGCAGCACTGCCCAAGGTCAGGCTAGCAAACGACCGCAGGGAGACCTCCATGGCCTCTCTTTTGCAAAAAGGGAGGAAGCTAGCAAGTAGACTCAGGTCAAAGAGACCTTCACAAGCACAATAGCTAACTCTTTTTGCAATGGAACTAGCTTTGCTAATCACTTTCACAACTACTCAAATAAGCATGGCACACCCCCAGCCTCCTATCACCACATTAATGAGCTGGCCTGGACCCAGAGGTAAGATCATTAGCAGGGGAAAAACCCTATCTATCTCTCAGGAAGAGATGCTCCAGTGTCCGATAAGGGTTTTGAGCTCATCCATACAGTACCATATACGTCTTCACCAGCCATTCCAGCTTTTGTTCCTTAAAGAGCACACCCACTTGATTGGTTCATGTAAACATGAACTTCTTTGTTACATGTGAGTCTTAGCCCCTGCAGTTAGGGTGCTTAACTTATGCATTGCCTCAGGATATGTTTCTGAGTACAAAACCCCCTGGCCTAGCCACATGGCCTGAGGATCAGACTTAGGAGCTGACTCAGGATCAGATTTGGAATTCAACTCCACCTGGATCTATGCCTTGCTTGTTCTCAAGGGTTTGAGTTGTAGTGCTCTGCTTCTCAGTCTTCCTTCTTCCCACTTTTCTGCTGCTTCCTCCCTGCAAGGAAGTCTATCTGAGCACCTCAACCTGCAAGTGGATCCAACACACCACCAGATCAGGATCGGTAACTTCCTATCCCTTTAAAATCTCATTGCTCCCTTCTCTCTCCTCTTTAAGCCTACATTTGGTCCTTTATCAAAGTAAAGCCTTATGCTAATTTATTGACAATTTGGACTTCAACCCAAAACGCCTCTATGTGATATTCTATTTAATACTGTTAAAGATTTTATTGCCTCCTCACCTTACCTATCCAATCATTTTCTTTTCCTGTACCCCGATAATCCCTAAATAAATCTGATTGTATCACATTTCCATCTCCTCTTCATTTTCCAGATCAAAACTTTGCATAAATTTATTCTGTAATGAACTGTTCCATACAGTCACGCTGATTCCCTACATTAACCCCAAATCCCAATTTGAATGTTTAGCCAGCATTCCGGAACAGTCTCATTAACATCTGCCAGGGATGGAGCCATTGAATTAGGGGCCTTGGAGTTCTCTGGACTCTTTTCATCCCAAATCCTCTCAGCATTTTTGACAACCTTGTAAAGGTCTTTGTTCTCCTGCTAGTCCCACATCTGAGTACAGTTTTCATTGTCAACCTCAAGTCTTTTGCTTATTACAAGGTTGCCTTGTGTATTTTTCTAAGGTGCTTCAGTTCTCTGTCTCAATCCTCTCTGGTCAATAGTCAGGGAGGATGGGAGTTGTAGTCCAGCATCTGAAGGAGGGCTGAAGTTGTGCAGCCCTGGTGTGTAGACCCTTCTCTGCTGCAAATCACTGGTGTAGGGAAGATGTGTGGGCTTGAATGTCTGCATCCTGAAAGGAGCCAGAAATAAGAGCCTCTCTCATTGGCCATCTCCTGCAGCCCCTGGAACTTTTTCACATGGTGCTTTTTTTTACCTTGAAACTTAGTCGGAAGGGAGTTTGTGCATTCGCACATTGGCCAGATTCTCACCAAAATCTGTGGAAGAGTTTTGGGAACACTTCACACATAACTTGATTTTTTTCCTTCTGTATTTAAGCTTAGCCTGATGTATGTCCAGGGTCAAAAAAATCCTGTATTTCATCTACTCTTTCTGGATAAAGTGAGAGCGGCTTCCAGTCAAGCTTTTGAGATGCAAATAGGAAGCTGCCTTCTACAGATGCAAATAGTGGAAAAACCAGTTTTCAGGCAGCAAGCTATGTTTTGCTGGCTGGCTCTAGGAAGCCATTAGCCAGGAGGAAAACCCGGAAGCAAGTAGTGCGAATATGCACAAAAGAAAACTCGGAGAGGAGAGGAGCTGCTTCTGCAATGCCGCAATTCCTATTCAAAGTGGCTTCACTCGTCAGATATGTCGAGAGCTGAAAGCATTATCTGAAAAAGCTCCTGGAAGTTTTTCACACCTGGCTTTTAGTTTGCACACCTCCGGCATGGAGGGGGTGCATTCACATATCACAAATTTACCTCGAATTCCCTGCGAGCTATTGTGGATTACTTCACATACAAGGGGGGGGGGGTATTGTGCATTAAGAGTGTAGCCTGATTTATCTCCGGGGTGGGAAAAAATCCATTTTTTTGGCATCAGTTTTTGGGGCAACTTCAAACTCGCAGTAAAGTCTCTCAGTAAACCTGCGTTAAAGCCTGCTATCTGGGAAAGCTCCTGGGCAGCACAGGTCTTGCTACATCTTGGATTCAAGATCCTGCTTCCCTATTCAATAAGCTCTTCAAACAGAGTGGAAGTTGCTTTACCCCCTCCTCTGTTGTCCAAAACACCCTGCCGATATGACATCCAATTCTCTCAGGAAAATTTTTGGGTGCCTGAAGACAATTCAATCAATCAATCAATCAAAGATTTCTTAGTCCACTGACCATGTATAATGCAGTCATTTTTAAAGCTGTGGTATGAGATCCACCAGAAATCCTGGACACAACTTTCAGGTTGTGCTTGAGACTACAGTGAAAATAATAAATGAAATTGTTTATGAGCCAGATTTTTTAAAAGTCCTTACCACATGCTGAAGAAACAAGCCCAATATTTTGTTTATATTTTAAAGTTTAACCTTAAAAAACAGCCTTGCCTCTTCAACAGCTGCAGCAGAAGCTGTTAAATTATATGTCACACACATCCAAAGATGGTACCCAGCAATGTCAAGGAAACTGCCTGGCTGCTGAAACCCTGGCAGGACTTTCAGTGAAGCCTCTACCACCACAGAAACTGTTGTTGACAATATCTATGATTGACCAGTTCAACGATTGTATGTATTCATGGGATACATAGTGTAACTTGTATCCCATGAATCTCTTCATAAAAAGAATGAAAGGCTGAAATTATCATCTGTGAAAACTGCATATTTAGAATACTTGTCAGTTAATAGGTTCCACTGAAGCATAAAAGAACAGGCACAAGCAATTTGTGTATCCTTGTTCCCCACTTTAATGTGGGAAGTGAGATTTGGAAAATTTACCTCTGAGGTAATGTCCATGGACATCAAGTCTAATTCATAAGTCACTTTTCCCAGCATGTACAGCTCATCATGGCGATGTATCTGCCATGGAAAATGTTAGTGTGAACTGGTCTGTACGTGGATACTGCTGATAGCAGCTTCCGTGATTGCTAAAAACACTCTGTATTTGCTGCATCATGGGAACTGTGGCAGCTACATCAATTAGCTGCCACATTAGCTGCCACAAACTTGCCTCAGTTATCTGAGGAAAGTTTGACCACTCATGAGTAGGAAGAACTGAATGAACTGTATGAACTGAAAATGTATGAACTGAAAATGACATCACACTTGTATGAATTGAAAATGACATCACACATGCTTCTTTTTTCGTTGCATCAGTGTGACACATTAGCTAATCAGCCTGAGGGGACTGTGGAATAAACATTTCCTAATTTTTGATATCTATCCAGAGGGAAATAGATATTAAAATAGCTGTCAGTCATCACACAAGTGACTGTGAAAGCAGTGATGTGGTAACAAAAAACTCTTGTCACTGGATTTCACATCAGGTAAAACACTGCAAGGATTTGAAAGGAAGCCCCAAAAGTTTGAATAAAACTAATGAAACTTCTCAGGGTAAGTTGGGGGGTCCCATGTCTATACACACATCCCATGTCTATCCAATGAATGCAAGCTTTGGGGGTCCCAAGCTATTAAATTGCTAACCAAGGCATCAACCGTCATGTTCATATACCAACAACAAAAGGCCTGGATTGTTGGCAAGAAGCAAGCTGATCATAACTTATTTGCAAATTGAGTATCTTTATATGATACTAGTATTTTTAAGCCTGTTATAATAACGGGCGCTAGCTTTCTCTCCCGCCTTTAAGTTTTCTTCACCTCTTTCTCCCGTTTTTTTTTAACCTTTCTGTTTGTCTCTCTCTCTCTGTCTCTTTCTTTCTTTCCTCCCCCCCCCCTTGTCTCTGTGTCTCTGGCTGTTATGTTGACCATCTCCACTCCTCATCTCATACCACCTTCAGTTCTCTGTCATGTTACCAAATGCAAACATTCAGTACAGTACAAATCCAGGGACCTTCAGAAACTGCCGTCCGTGGGTATTTTGTTGCCGGCGCCGTCTCTGCCTTCCAGCGGCTGACACAGCCGCTTCTCTGTGTGTCGTCTGCGGGTGGTCTGGTCCCGCCGCCCCCGATCCAGCCCGCAGCAGTCGGGAGAAGTATAAGCATATTTTGCAAAAAAGAAGAGAGGAGCTTGCATACAGAGCTCCTCTCTGTGCTAATCCACTGCCGAAACTGCCGCTATGGACGCAATAGGCGTCCTTTGAGCCCAATGCACCAGTTCGGGAAGAGGCTTAGCACAGAGAGGAGCTCTTTTCGCGAGCTCCTCTCTTCTTTTTTTGCAAAATATGCTTTTACTTCGCCCGACTGCCGCGGGCTGGATCGGGTAAGGAGGGCTCGGCCAGCTGGGAGGGTGGTTGGCGTTCGCAGCAGCGGCGGCATTCTCCTGGGCCATTTTGGCCCTTAATCGTTTGGGGGGGGAGCAGGGAAGGAGAATTTGGGCAGCTGGGAGGGCGGGAGAGCGGGCGGCAGCCGAGGCGGGAAGCATTTGGGCAAGGGCAAGGGCAATTTGGGGGCCGGGCTAGGGCTCCATAGTCTTCAAGCCGCCCGTCCTCAGCGGCGCCGCCAGGCCTCAGCGGCGGCTCCGCTGCCACCTCGGCCGGCTTCCCCGTTCCCCGTCTCCCCATCCCGGTCTCCGTCTCCTCCGGCTGAGGCGGCGGCTCTGCCGCCGCCTCGGTCAGTCTCCCCCTCCCCCGCATTCCCGGCTTCTTCGGGGCGGCCGTTTCTGGCTGCCCAAGATGGTCGCCGGGTCCTGCTGTTTGTGCCTCCCTTGCTCTGTTCTGGGCATGCACTGCGCGCATGCCCAGAACAGGCAGGCACGAACGCACGCTTGGTGTCCGTCCACGGACGGACACCAAGCGTTTTATTAGAGAGGACAGGAATGATAAAACACAGGACAAAGTGCAGCCCTTTGAGTCAATGGGGACCATTTGATATGAAACATGAAGATTTTAGATTAAATAATATATATTTGTTTTCAAGGTGATTTTCAATAAATTGTTTTATGCTTGGATTATTGACATTAGATGCATCCAGGCTGGTTTAGATTATACCCCTCCCACAACCCAACCAGCCCACACAATTAAAAAGGGTGATGCACTAATAGCTCACACATCCTTTCATTTTCCCTGTACAGCTTGATATCCTCCTAATGCTTTTCTTTATCGTGTTGGGAGTGATTTGACCACTGCAAGGCACAAATACTAGTTTAACTAGTATTTGGATGTGTGACACATAATTTAACAGCTTCTGCTGCAGCTGTTGAAGAGGCAAGGCTGTTTTTTAAAGTTAAACTTTAAAATATAAACAAAATATTGGGCTTGTTTCTTCAGCATGTGGTAAGGACTTTTAAAAAATCTGGCTCATAAACAATTTCATTTATTATTTTCACTGTAGTCTCAAGCACAACCTGAAAGTTGTGTCCAGGATTTCTGGTGGATCTCATACCACAGCTTTAAAAATGACTGCATTATACATGGTCAGTGGACTAAGAAATCAATCAGAATGCGGCAGCCAGTCTGGTCTCTGGGTCATCTAGGAGAGACCATATTACTCCTGTATTGAAGGAGTTACACTGGCTGCTGATATGTTTCCGGGCAAAATACAGGGTGTTAGTTATAACCTATAAAGCCCTAAACAGCTTGGGCCCTGGGTATTTAAGAGAACATCTTCTTCATTGTGAACCCCACCACCCATTGAGTTCATCAGGAGAGGTCCGTCTGCATTTGCCACCGGCTTGTCTGGTGGCTACTTAGGGATGGGCCTTCTCCATTGCTGCCCCAAAGCTTTGGAATGCGCTCCCTAGTGAAATAAGAGCCTCCCCATCTCTGACAATTTTTAAAAAGTCTTTAAAGACACATCTGTTCCACCAGGCTTTTAACTGATACTGTTTTGATTGTTTTTAATGTTGTTTTAGAATATTGTGTGTGTGTGTGTGTGTGTGTGTGTGTGTGTGTGTGTTAAAAAAATTGGTTTTGTTTTTAACTAATGTTTTAATGTTTTATCTTGTAAACTGCCCAGAGACGTAAGTTTTGGGCGGTATTAAAATATGTTAAATCAATCAATCAATCAATCACCCTCTCACATGCAGGACCAGCCCTAGGATATATAGCACCTTTAGGATATATGGGATGCCTTTGGCATCCCCCATAGTTAGTACAGTACAGCCAATAAACAGGAAGCCATCAAGCTTACCTCAACACCCCCTTCAGGTAAACACCTTCAGTGACCATCCAGCTCACCCACACAGTAAAGGAATGTGCCAGGAGCAGAGGACATCAGGACATCCAGAAAAGATGTAAAGATGTCTGCACTCTTTGTATACTATTCTCCATTTTAACTGTCAAGGCCAGTTTGAGGGGGAAAGCATAGTCCAGTCTGACTCATAATTTGTACACAGAGAGAGCTAGCTAGTGAAATGTACATAATATGATGGAATTTACATGAAGTAATTAAAAAGCGGGGGGTGGGGTGAGAAGAGAAACAAACAAAAACAAAAGGCCTAGGACTGCAAACTTTGCTAGGCAAACATTTGCATGTGCTTGCTTAGAAACAAGGGGCTCCCTCGCAATGGCTTCCACAGTGGCCATTGTACAGAAGTACCTGGTCTACAAGACAGGTTAGTAAGTCCAGTTAGTTACTACAAGCCATCCAGCCACAAGCAGAAAATCCACAAAGTTTTACAGAAACATTTAAGCCAACTACTTTTTAATTCAAATCTGGTCAGGCATATATTTTGATCAGCAATAATTTCATTAGCACAACTTACTGCCGATTCAGCCTTTATAGGAGAAAACTTCCACTTCCGCTTAGGTAAAACAAAACATACACACATTATACTAATCACCACAGACTTCCATTTCCTTTCTGCATTTGATATAATCAGGTAAAGCCTAAGGGCCAAAATACATCTGAGTGACGCGATCAGGTGCCCAAATGTCTTTTTGTTTTTCAAAGTGAAGCAGCTCTAGGAAGAAGAATCTGTAGGAGAGCAATTTGGATCATGGGGACGAAGGATAAACATTTTGAGGAATCATCCAATATGAGAACCTCTATTTTCCTCCTCTACCATCAACAGCAGTCTCTTTTGGGTGAGGGGGCTGATTTGAACTGGGGAATTGGCAAAGTGGGGGGAAATGAAACTCTTCCCCCCTGCCACAGCCCTGCTGCAAATCATGCTCCCTGCTGTGTGCTGCTTGTAGAAAAAGAAGAGAATGTCAGGAGAGTTGATGACAGATCTCCCTTGACACATGTGGTTTGACCCTAAGCTGCAATCCAGTGAAAAGGATTTAAAGCAGGAGTGTCAAACTGCGGCTGTTTTTGGCCTATGACTCCCATCATCCCTGACTACTGGCTATTGTGACTGGGGATGATGGGAGTTGTAGGACAACAGCAACTGGAGGGCCGCAGTTTGACACCCCTGGTCTAAAGGATAAAACTGCCAGCTTTTACAAATATAGCATAAGAGAGCTCCTAACAAAAGATTCATATGTTCTCCTGTTATTTTTTTTAAAAAATGCCCAAACTCCCACTACTACAAATTGTTACTTTCAGATTTCCATGCGACAGATTATAAGATATGTCATGTCCAGGGGTGAATTAAGCTCTTTGCCGCCCATAGGCGGCCAAAGATTTGCTGCCCCAGCGGCAAGGGAGGAGGGCGTTAAAAACTATTTTGTAAAGGTTAAAACTGCTGCCGCGCAGCAGCATCGGAGCAGCACAGCAGCGGAGAGGGCGGCGATACCCCTCCTAACCCAAGCCCACCTACCTCCCAAATGACAGCTATTGCCTGATTTCAGGCCTTTCTGCGCACGTCCGTGTGTGCACAGAAAAGCCCGGTTTGGGGCAATAGCTGTCATATGCGAGGTAGGCGGACTTGGGTTAGGAGGGGTATCACCGCCTTCTCTGCTGCCCTTTCCGCTGCCACCGTCACATTGCTGCACTGCAGCGCGGTGGTGGTTTTAAAGTCTAAAAAATAGATCTAAACTCCTCCCCTCAGTTTTAAAGTTTAATTTTTTCCCCATATGACCAAAATTTGCCACTTGAGGAATTTTGCTGCCATAGGCAGTTGCCTCTACTGCCTCTCCTTTAATCCACCACCAGTGGTCATGTCTTATAATCATATATGTATTAATAAACATTGATTTTTTTCACTTTCTCCCCTGATTTTAAACAGAACCCCACCCCCCGCAACTTAGTACTGAAGAATATTTTTCCTACCCTTCTTTTGCCATAATAAACAGATGGGAGCAACTCAATTTCTGTGCTACCAATTTGATAGCAGTACCTGTTTTCCAGCTGCATAATGCATGAAATGGCTCTTATTTTTGTAACTGATAAAATCAGTTACTGTATGAACATGTTCTGGATGTCATAAAGATTTGCTTCCATTTATTTTGTTGTGGATTTGTTGGCATTTAAATTTGTGAAATTGGAGGAGAGTTCCAAGATCGACATTTCAAAGCTTAGGGATACTGTGGAGCTGTTATTGAAATAAGGGACACCCATTATACTACATGGTTCTTTTATGTTCTGGGATAAAGAGCAACTCTTTTCCTCACATCTTGATTCCACACAATCACTTCTGCCTCCTCCTCCCTAGTTGTTTGCACCCACACAACTGAAAATTGGGAGCACACACAGCTCCCAAACCTGGGTAGGACACAGTTTTTGGTTGTGTGAATGACCACAGTGTCTTTTTCTCCCCCATATTAAAAGTTTTTTCTCCTTTCTCCCCAAAATGTATTTTTGCCCCCCAAAGTGTATTTCTCCAGTTTATCCCTGTTTATCCAACAAAATCCAGGTTATTTCCCCCCAAATTTCAAACAGAATGCATAAGAAGAGCTATCCTAAACGCCCTTCCATTTTAATTTTCAGGTCAAAAATAGTGCTTTTGGCAGCAAAACTATTCCCTGAAAAAATATTTCTGAGAATGTTCACTTCTTTATCATATTAATTTCCATTCTTTGCCCTTCGATTACTGCTTCAACACCATTTTTGCTCATGGTGTCATCATTTTAGCTTCATCCTTGATCAGTTACATGGGTGAAACCAATTAGATTTGGCTGCATGAGAACAAAAGGCCAATTGAGAATGAGGACAGCGCTTCCTGGAATCAGTTATATGGGTAAACCCAGCCAATTGGGGATCACATAACAAATGAAACGACTTCATGATAGAACACTGCAGATTTAGCATGTGCTAACATCCTAATGATGCAGCGAGGAAGTAACTTACCTAGTGAGCAAGAGGCTGCCAGTTTGAATCCCCACTGGTATGTTTCCCAGACTATGGGAAACACCTATATTGGGCAGCAGCGATATAGGAAGATGCTGAAAGGCATCATCTCATACTGCATGGGAAATGGCAATGGTAAAATCCTCCTGTATTCTACCGAAGAAAACCATATGGCTCTGAGGTTGCCAGGAGTCGACACCAACTCAACAGCACAACTTTACGTTACTAACATCGCTGAAGGTAAAGAAGCCAATTAAGGAAGCACTGCCTTTACTATGAGATGAGTCTCACAATCAGTGAGACTCACCAAAATGAGGTCTGCGGGGAGAGCAGGCTGAGCCCGCTCTCCCTACAGACCATCGCCCATGGAGCCCTGGTCGGCCGGATCAGCCACCCACATGACTGCCGGCTCCATCACGTAGCCAGTGGGGGCTGTGTGGACTGGGGGCCACGCAGCCCCTGGATGTTCCAGGATGCCCCACATGAGCATGCAGGGCATGCTGGAGAGACCCCTGAGCCCAGGAGGCTGCTTTCAGCCTCCCGGTCAGGGGTCTACTGGTGTGTTGCCACGGCGTGGAGGCATTCTGCGGTAATTCACGATCAAAAAGACGAGGTTAACAGAGCGCTCGCTCCGTTAACGTTGGCAAAAGGGAGGGGTACTTTGAGAGGTTTGCTGCTGGGAGCTGCGCAGCTCTCGTTTCAGCACACGATTGGCCAAAATCGGGCTAGGCTGCCTTTTTGGCCAATCGTGAGAATAGCCTCCATGAATAGGTGAATACTTCTGTCCCTGTTCAAAGTAATCACTAAAAGTGTGTGTGGGGGGGGGGGGCAACACCCCAATGAAGGGGTATGAGTGCTTTTTGACCCTGCTGAAAATGTTCATGAAAAGCACCTCCATTTGGTCTCAGCTTTAATTAAAAGTAATTAATCTGGTATGTATTGGTGCATTACAGCATTGCAGCAATTAATCCAATTTGTTGGCATTTAGAATTTCTTCTGCAGAGAGCTTTGCTGAAGTGATGTATAAAACCTTAACTACTGGATTTTTACAGAAGCAGATGCAGTCTTTGATTTGTCTCTAGAGTGCAAATTGTGTAGAAAAGCAGACACCAGGGGTTAATAACTGGGTAACTCTGATGTGTGGTATTTAAATAATTGATTTCAACGTATTTTTAGTTGACAGCAAACTATGAGACTTTTCTACAATTGTTAAATAACAGAGCTTTATTTGTACTTGAGATAACAGGATTATCTCATCTAAAACCTTAGACTTTACACACCCAACAACAAAAATCTACACCCCAATCCAGAGATTCTTGCCCAAGCAGTAGGCTGCAAATGTGCTGGTAAATGCCAGTAACTCTTTGCCAAACATATGCTTGGTGCTGTCAGCTTCGGATAAGAAAGAGGGAAGGGTCTAACTGTAATCAATCCCCTCTGACCTTCCCCAGCATGCAACTAACAATCTGTTCAGCAGCTGTGCATGCAGTCCCTTTAGAGGAAGAACTGTCTCTCCGTGTTAGCATACATGATTGGCATGCAGAAGATTCCACACTTAATCCTTGACATCTTCATGTAGAGCTGAGAGCTTTTCTACTGAAGATGTACCTGGCCTGATAAACCAGATTAACAACAGAGTGAGTTAGACCAATATTTTAACTCAGTATTAGGCAGCTTCCCATGTTCCCCTATTAAGCAATGGGAGCCCATGCACAAGAGCCAATGCGGGATGTGAGGTCTCCCCCTATGTAAGATCCTTTTGCAAAAGGATCTTTTTAAAGCTCTGATTGACCAGGAAACTGAATGTTGAGGGCCACCACCTTGCTTCTCTTCTCATTTGCACTTTACTGTTTGTTGATGTAGCTCTCTTCATATGTGAGGCTCAAGTCAATTTATCCTGCCCCATAAAGGGTTTATTGCAACCTGGGGCCTGATTCAGAAGGGAAACTGCACCAATTTCCATACATTTCATGTAGGGATTATCCTTGCTGGATTGCAGTGGCCGCATCTGCATTTAAGTAATATCTCACTGAAACTCTTTTCTATATGCTCTATATTCACATAAAAAGAACTAAAATAGCCTAGCCTCATTCAGTCACCTCCAGCAGCCATGATACCAATTTGGAAAAGTGCACTTATCAGGGAAATGAAGAAGATATAAAGACCCCAAAAAATATAAACACATTCAAAATAATCATTTAGATTTTGGTTTTAAATTTATATTGTTGTGACAATTCACTCAGATTACCAGTGAAATAAATTTTTAATCAAGCCTGTTAGAATTTGTTTAAAATAACACTTTTATTTAGGCTGAACTTCAACAGAATAGGGACAAACATTATTGGTTCAAATTGTGCTCTTGATTAGGCCTTGGGATTTTTTAAAATCCTGGAGTGCATTTTAACATTGTGATGGTTTTTTGTCTTCTTCAGATCTGTTCAATTATCATCTTATTACTCTTTTCAACAATGCTATGAAATTTTTGCCAGGAATTTAAATCTCTGCTAAACAAACTGAACTGATGCAGAGCTGACTTAGCAGCCCTCAGAGCTGCTCACAGCTATTCTCCGATTTAAGCTTGGAATGCAAGACATGCTTCACTTTATTTAAACATTCCTACTGCTAATCAGAACTGAAAAACCTTTCCAGGAGTAATCCCAGATGGGGCTTTTAGCTCGCTTCTCCACCAGAATGGAGGGTGTGCATTTGCACATTGGCTGGATTTGCACCGAAGTCCATGTGAGATATTGGAGGACACTTCACACATGAATCAGGTTTTTCATTGCACGTTACAGCCTAGCCTGATTTATGCCCAGTGTTTAAAAAATTCACTTTTTGCATTGGTTTTTCTGGGCAAATTTGGACTCGCAGTAAAACCTCACAGTAAACTCGCAGTAAAGCCTGCTGTCTGGGAAAGCTCCAGGTGAACAGTTCCTCATTTCAGCTCTCTGGGCATCCCTGCCTTATAGAGTTATAATATATAACTATTATGCACACAGTGTATCTTCTTAAATTGCTACTGTAGTACTAGAATTGCATAGTTAGTAATAAAAAAGCTTATCCTATTGCTTGTTGTTGGGGCCAAACTTACACATTTTAGCAATCTAAAGTAAAGTTGTGCTGTTGAGTCGGTGTCGACTCATGGCGACCATAGAGCCATGTGATTTTCTTTGGTAGAATACAGGAGGGGTTTTCCATTGCCATCTCCCGTGCAGTCTGAGATGATGTCTTTCAGCATCTTCCTATATCACTGCTGCCCGATATAGGTGTTTCCCATAGTCTGGGAAACATACCAGCGGGGGTTTGAACCAGCAACCTCTTGCTCCCTAGGCAAGTTACTTCCCCACTGCACCATTATGTGACTATTAATCTAGGTGGACATTAATTTGCTCACGTGCAAGCACGCACACACCCCTTGTCTGAAACAGTGCTGCATATGCCTACAGCAAGCAAGGGGTTTTTTTAAATACAGGCACATTTGTAAGTATGTTAAGCAAAGCAGGACTGATTTAAGTGGCTAGGCAGATATAATGCTCCTCCCATACTGATGGGGCTGAAGTTGAAAAAATAGCTGATGCAACATTCAAAAGTCCCCCACATGCAAATAGTTATATTCTACTGTGTATCTAAACTCCCATGGTTCAAGAGCCATCTGTTGGGTTCAAAACTTGCAACACTTTTAGACAATAAAATATTTTAGTCAGATAAAAGATGGTGTTTCATCTTTTCTGACTAAGGAAAAGCACTGACCACTGAACAAAACCCGCTTTCATTGTTCCACTGAACTCATGGCCCCTCTGGAAATCTGTGGGAGTCAAAAGCTTCAATTTTTAACCAGCCAGCTAAATCTATGCCACTTCTACTCTGTCCTTCCTCCCAAAACTCTGAGTAGCTTACATAAGGTTCACGGCCAGTCTCCCATCTAGGCAGTTTATTGGGCCAGATCTGCTAATCATTTTACCCAGTCTTCTGTGGAATAAGAAATCTGCCTCAGAAGACAAGATGCAAGGTCTATTTTCAGTCTTTTTCAACTGGAGAGGCAGGAAGACATATGGCCTAAAGCAGGGATTCACAAATGTGGCTACAATGGCCATCATCCCCAGCCACAGCTGCAAAGGGCTGTTGTCCAACAACATCTACGGACACAAGTTTCAGAATCTCTGGCCTAAAGAAAGCAAACTACAGAACAGGGTGGCACAACTTCAGCCCACCAGCTGCTGTTGGAATACAACTCCCATCATCCTTTACTATTGGCCACTGGGCTGGGGATGGCAAGAGTGTAGTCCAACAATAGCTGAAAGGCTGAAGTTGTGCAGTCCTGCTATAGAGCATTAGGCACCAGGCAGGAACTGATGCTGTGCAGCCACAGTAGTGGTCACACAATCCACAATAATCTAACAATTGTCAGGGTTGATCACATCTATGAAGTTAGCTGGGAAACAGACCAGTTGACTGAATCAAAGAGATTTTATTTGCCAAAGTGCATAAAAGCATATCAAGTGACAGGGGAAAAGAATGTTCACATTAAGGGACAAGCTTGGTAATTTTTCTTTAAAGCTAAAGCAGCCACTTTCTCCTTTGAGAACAAACAAGGGTCAGTTGTCACCAGATGCAATTATATAATGATGCAATGCTTTCTTCCCAACTGCTATAGGAGCATAAATAAACAGAAACAAGCCAGGACAATACATTGCGCTCAAGGATGACGGACTAATGAATCTCAGCTAAGGTTCACTAGCTGCCATTCAATGACTTGACTTGCATAAATTAATCCTTTAAATGCCCCCGGACACGCAGCATATGTCCAGCAAATCATAACTCACAACCATACGGCCACTGAACAGTCCATTCCAGATGCTCCTGTTAACAACACTGGAAAGGGATCCAGGGCATGCCAAATGAAGCAACTTCAACAGGGCTTCTTCTTCCTTCAGTGGAGTATATTTTCAAGGTACTACCACTGGCATGACACCTATAATGAGCATGTGTACCGCAGAGCAGTCTGGAGATATTGTTATGGTAAGTACTGGCAGTGACAAGTCCTAACCTAAGTGGGTCTGAAAAAAACCAGACACTTAAATTTGTCAGATTTCTTACCAATTCTTACAGAAGGAAGTGTGTGACCTTGCAATTTGCTAGAGAAAAGCTACCATTTGCCTTTAAAAGGAAAGGCTGGCAATTCATGAGTTAATAGCAATAGCAATAGCAATAGCACTTACATTTATATACCGCTCTATAGCTGGAAGCTCTCTAAGCGGTTTACAATGATTTAGCATATTGCCCCCCAACATTCTGGGTACTCATTTTACCGACCTCGGTGGGATGGAAGGCTGAGTCAACCTTGAGCCCCTGGTCAGGATCGAACTTGTAACCTTCTGGTTACAGGGCGGCAGTTTTACCGCTGTGCCACCAGGGGCTCATTAATGCACCTCTTTGTTTTTCAAGAGAGGGAAAATTAGTGGGACGCTTAGAAAGCTTAGGTTACATAAGAGAACCTCTGATATGAATCAATCAAGCAGAATGAAGTTCCTCATGAAATCTAATTAAAGTCAGAACATCTGACTTTACCACCCATGCAGCACAACCCCATGCATGTGTGTTACTTGGAAGTAAGTTTCACTGGGTGGCATCCACAGTTTTCCTTTTTCTGAAATAAAGTAATTGGAATCCAAATTAATGAATTGCACATGCAGGGAATGCACAGCACACACTCAGGAAACGGGTGGTTTTCAGCTATCTCCCTTTCCCTTTGAAGCTGACTGTGACCTGAGAATATGTTCCTGAGGGTTGCACAATTCTCAGGGACATATTTTTGGGAGTCACAGTGAGCTTCAGAAGGAAGGGGATATGGACAACAATCACTCCTCCCCTGTAGAATGTGTGTTCAGCATTGCTACATATGTGTTTTCATTAGTCTGGATGTCAGTCAGTGTTGTCTTCTGGAACACAGTGGTCTTGTTTCAGAGTATAAAGTTCTTGAAGTCCTTGTTTCAGAGGAAGACTCCTTGTTCTGGATTAAGAGCAACTGGATGCCACTCAGTACACTCCATGGGATTTATTCCTTAGTAAGTGTATTCAGGATTATAACCTGAGCCATGCTGCCTTTCAGTGTGGAATGCTTCACTTCTGGATGTGCTAAAGCTCTACTTTTCTAAAGAAAAGTGGAGGGCAACACCAAGATGGGTTTTTTTAAAAAGTTTGGGATTTCTGCTGGACCTGGACTTGTCCCTGGATGCCCAGATGACTGCTGTGCCCAGTTTTCGATGGCTTGCAAATTGCAGTCTTATCTGGAGAGAGAGGATCTATTCTCAGTTACCTCTGCAATGGTTACATCCAGACTAGATTGTTACACTGTACTATGTCTGTGTGTAGCTGTATTTAAAGATGGTTTGGAAGCTTTAACTGGTGCAAAATGTTGCTGTGTTGCTGGTAGGAGCAAATGGGGCCATGTTCACACAACCATAACAATCCTAGTCAAAGCGTTAACCAGGATCACTGAGCCCTGCAGAGCTGATTCTGAGAACCCAGAATTTCCAGGCAATCCTAGTCAAACCACTATGGCTAAGTCATTTAGGGCTATCTCCCAGGATAGATAACCACAATAAATGCAATTTAACCAAAGCAATCTGACCAAGATGGCCAGGAAATACTGGATTCTCACAATCAGCTCTGCAGGTCTTAGTGATCTTGGTGAGCTCACCACCATGTGTGAACGCAGCCTATGCTGCATCATAGCACACCTCAAGCATTTTGCTGAAGCTCTGTTGACTCCCAATACACTTCCAAAATTCAGGATCACTGTAAAGTGCTAACTTAAGCTAGAGATGTGAAGGCCTGGAAACCCCACCCCCCACAAAAAACAGCCCCCCCTTTAAAGCCCTAAATGGTCTAGGACTAGGTTACTTTAAGGTCTACCTGTTCCCATATGAGCCTGTTCAGCCCTGAATATTAGCTGCAGAGGCTCTGCTCTTTGGGCTGCTGCCTTCTACAGAAATTTGGAAAGTGGCTACCAGAGACAGTCTCTTCAGAAATGGCCCCTCACCTGGTACTCTTTTAAGCATCTTCCTCACTTTTAAGTGGAAGCTGCAAGCTTTCTCATTTAAACTGGACTTTAACGTCATGCCAAATTGCTTTTATGTAGTTGTTATTTATTTGCTGTTGCTCTCTTTGGATTGTGCTTTTTGTATCTCATCCTGTGTTTTCAATGTTTTTGATGTTCCTGAAAGGCACTTTGATGTATTAAGGCTATTCACATGACTGGGCAAGCAAGCGGGGGAGGCAGGTTTCAACTCACCTTCCCCCCTACAATCAGGTAAATGCTACAGGGAGTGCTGCTTGCGCTCCCACATGATCCACGCTGCTCCAAGTAGCGCGGATCTCCAGAGCCTGGGATGATGTGTCCCAGCCTCTGGATATCTGCCACTACACTTCATGACGAGTGCTCTAGGTGCCTGTCTCTGTGCATCCTGAGCATACACACGGCAGCTATCTTGGGCGTGCAGCCTGAGCCTACACACGACCCCGTACCTGGGGTAAAGGTCACATCCTTCAACTCAGGTAAAAGCCTGGGCATAAAACCTGGGCTTGCGGGGGAGGCAGCCCAATTGCAGTACTGCACACAAGCAGCCCTACCCAAATAGGGCTTCCCTAACCTGGGTAGGGCTGCTTGTGTGCATAGCCTTATTATGTGAAAAGTGATTTATGGGGGCTAATCCCACGTTCAGACAAAATCGGGCTAGGGAAGCCTAGCCCGATTTTGCCTGATCGTTGGAGCCACTGGGCTCGCAGGTGAGCCTGGTGGCTCCCATGTGGTTAACCCACCTAAGTACCCCTCCACTAAAACCGGGTTTGCAGAGTGAGTGCTCCGCAAACCCAGTTTTTTTAATTGTAACTGTGGCTACTCACGAGGAGACCCCCAGAGGGGAAGTGAAAAGCCACCTCCTGGCTCCGGGATCTCACCAGCATGCCCAGCGCGCTCAGGCAGGGCATGCTGGAGCTTCCGGGGGCTGATTGACCCCCTCTCCCCCAGCCCCTACCGGCTCCATCACAGAGCTGGCAATCATGTGGGCGGCCGATCCAGCCACCCAGGGCTCCCGCCTTGCTCGTGTGCTTAGCCCGCTCTCCCCGCTGAGCTCCTGAAACCGGGTCTCACTGATTGTGAGACCCGGCTTACTGTGTGTGGGCTCTAACCAAGTGTGGTTGATGCCAACCCCACCCCCTTTTGTTGATTTCCATGGGCACTAGAGCAGGGCTGCTCAACTCTGGCCCTCCTGCAGCTGTTGGCCTACAATTCCCATAATATCTGGCTATTGGCCACTGTGGCTGAGGATTATGGTAGTCCAAAAAACAGTTGGGGGGGCCTACGTTGAGCAGGCCTGCACTGGAGCATGTTAACATGGGCTTACCTTGTGATTAGACATTTCCCACCATAAGGTTTTGCATGACTATAATGTGGTTAGGAGTTGTCTGGATATACCCTACAGGTCACTGTGAATTAAAGCTTTTCATTAACTCCAGTGGACTTTGGAGTGTAGCCCAAAGAGCACTCAATTGTACTGAAGAAAGATTCCAGTTTCTTTCCTCTCTCTCTCTATTCATTGAGTAAAGTGCTTATGTCAGGACAATTCATTAATGAAAACAATGGATGGAAATGAACAGCACACAGACACATTCTGTTTTCTGTTTCAAGTTGTAAATACGCATTTCTTAAAGAGAGTAGATGATTACCTATACAAAGTGCCAGTTTATATGCAAGACTGGAGAATAAGAGTAAAGGATACAGGATGGCTTAAATGTCCAAGAGACTGGTGTCAATTTTACAGGCTGCAATAATCATTTGCACTAGTTGCTTTATGAGCTGACGTAAATTACTCCAGTTCTAATTTATCATCCATTAAAATGCCTTGCTCTGTTAAATGAGCAGAGAGAAAACTGAAGCATCTGACTGAGTACTGTAGCATATCAAATATGAAATTATTTCCGGGAGATATTACAATGAAAAATTAAGCTGAATAAAGTAAACAGAATAAATCTTATTCAGTTAAGGATTTAGTGAAAGTGTTTTCTGAGTGCAGAAAACAGGGGCACTTTTTATCTAGTTGGTTGCCAGAGCAACCAGCAAGGCCACAATGGGAAAAATTCCATGAGAGCTTTCACAAGAGCAGGAGCTGGGTGAACTCTTGAGAGTGTGTCAGGGTAGTGGGGGCTATTTCAGAGCTATGGAGAAGAGGAGAGATGGGCAGCCGTTGGTCATGCCCACAGGAGTTAGGCCAGCCAAAGGATGCAGCCCATCTGTGAGGAGGAGGATTTGAGTGTTATGTGAAGAATGCCCCCCTTCCTTGCTGAGGTCTGAGGGGAGAGTCTTTGCACCATGTAGCAGAAACAAAGGTTTTAAATTGAAAAGGTAATTTTTCTGATGGTTATTCTATCTGCCCCCAGATGTTGTCATCTGAACCTTGCAAAGCAAAAGGCTGTGATTAATGGTAGTAGGACTGGGATGAGAAACTCCTGCCTGGAACCTTAAAAGGTGGTATTGAGACTCACGCCAGTTGCAATTGACAATATTGGCTCAGATAGGTCATTCGTCTGATTCAATATCAGGGAACTTCTCATATAAGTGCTGCAGTGGGGGAGAGATAATATCTCGTGATGGAGAGGCCATGAAGTTGGCAATCTCCATGAATGTTTCCATCCCAAGGCATATTTCTTCTCAGTAGAATTAAATAAACTCGATAACATACTGCACAGTGAAACATGGGTGTTTGGAGAACTGCCCACACTGCTGTATGTGTATAAACACCACAGATGGTGTTGTGGAACAGAGCTGTTCTGCACGCAGTTGTGTGATGTGACATCCATCATTTCCAATGGGTGTCGCATCTCACAACTGCTTTTGTGCAACTTTAAGACAGAGCAACACTGAAAGTGATGTTCTCACACACGCAGAGCATGGGTGATGCTCCAACTACCTGCATTTTACTGTGCGGTATGTCAGTGACCAAAAACTGCTGCCCCTGAGAAAGACAGGCTCTGATACTGATTAGAAAACTCAGTCCTATTGATCAAGATTTATTATTAATAATAATATAGGGCATCCATACAATCTGTTTTCCAAAGGTAAGTTATGTGTGCGTGGCTCATAAAGTAACTGGTAAATGTGAGAACAGTTTATTGTATATTTGCAATGATAATATGGAAAACATCCTGACCTGGAGCAAATACTTTGCAGGTTACCTGAGCTTATCTGATATAACAGAATTGAGCTTATCTGATATAACAGAATTGTGTCATTAGCTGTCTGGAAATTATGGCACATTGTCCCTTACTATCTTTGCACACAACATTCTGGATAATCTTAAAGAGATTTTACAGTTCAAACCTAAAACTAATTGGTTGTAGTAGTATGAAACACAAACTCTTTCTCTTAGATTTCAGTCAGATCAAATGATTTCTTTAGATTCTTGTGCACACTTACATTGTCGATGAGATTCATGCAATGGAATAGAAAACAGTAAATGCAATGGAATAGAGAACAGTAAAAGAAAATCCTTGCTTTTGCATAGCATGACAGCTCATGAAGATGGATAATTCAAGAGTGAAGGAGCTGTGACAATGAAGAATTATGAATTAAAGCAGCATCAAAAGTAATCGTTGCCAAATCTTCCACCATTCAAGGCCAATTTATATTTTCCAGAGGTGCATGACACGCATAGCTTTGCTATGCCACTATAATACATGATTAATAAGACGCCCAAGCCTTAGTTACTGCCTATTATTGATTTTAAGAAGAAGGGGCACACTGGCCTTTTGTTCTAAAAACTGAAAAGTGTTGAAGATCACTGATGGGTTTCAGTCTTCCATGGTCAGTCAAGTTCACAGCCTGAGTGCTCCTGGATCCTGGGAATGTCCAGGAGAGTTTTGCAACTGATCCACCTGCTGTGGTGGTCTCTGTCGCATTCAAGACTATCAGTGTGATCATCATTGTCATGAGTTGGGCCATCTAACTATAGAGGGACCTGGTGATGTGGGGTCCTCAGTATATCGGTTTAAAAATAGCACTCATACGCCTAGCCTTCCCCTCTACACTCAATCCCATAAGACTCCCAAGGACTCCTGGCTGCTCCATGTGTCTGAGTGTTTCCCTGTGGGCACAGTCTGGCAAGATCAGGGATGCCTCCTAGTACACATGCAAAATTCCTGGGCTGGGACCAGCATTGTAGCATTATTGACCCCTGCTAACTGGGCAAAGAAGCACCTTTTAAACGTGGTGATTCTCTTTATTGAGCAGGGGAAGAGCAACTGGTCCTATCCATTCCCAGCACAGCATCCCATCAGTGGGATATTATATTTCGTTTTTAGCCTGTGAGCCATTTGGGGACAGGGAACCATTTTATTTCATTTCATTTCATTTCATTTCATTTATATTGGTGTAAACCACTTTGGGAACATTTGTTGAAAGCATTATATAAATATTATTTGTATTCATATATGCAGATCAGACACTGAGGGGAATCATGGGTGAGGGGAGCACCTTTTTTCAGTGATCCTTGGCAAGCAGGGTGGCTATTCTGGGAAAAAAGGAACATGCATATGTGCTAAGGGGCAGCCAGACTGCCAGAATGTGTGCTTTCAGTCCTACTGTCCACCAGTCGCCTCAACCTGGAAAGGTGTGGGTGTGATACCCTTCCCCAAGGCTTGCATGATTCTAGCAATGGAGCTGGACAGCAAAAGCTCTCCATCCCAAATGTATGGGTCTATGGCCTGCGACTCTCATGAGAGAGCGTTCCTTGGGAGAAGAGGCATCATCACACATTATTAGCGATCCAGCCTAAGGTTCCCCAAGATGGTTCTTCTCATGAGTAATGCCACTGAGTGTGTGCTTGCTTGTCTTATATTTCTTTTTAGATTGTGAACCCTTCGGGGACAGGGGTCCATCTTATTTATTATTATTTCTCTGTGTAAATCGCTTCAGAAACTTTTTTGTTGAAAAGCGGTATAAAAATTGTTGTTGTTATTGCATCCAAGGGGAAGGGGCTGGGCCCCCCTTCCCCTACTAATCTATACAAAAAATAGAGCAGATCCACTCAATAATTCCAGGGGCTGCCTTTCAACCCAGATCCCGGCATGACACCCCCCACAAGTGTTTTCTATGTTGGGGAACAACCAGGTTACCCAGTTTATGATGCCACCGGTACTCCATGTGCTTGTGCAAAGACTTTTTCATCACTTGATACGTGGAGACCTCTCCCCAAAGTGCCTGTCTTATAACCCCATCCCCCTTTCCTGCAGATTGCTGAATGGGAGGGAGGCTGGGATGAGAGTCATGAGACACAGTGGAAAGCGGGCATCCCCCAATGTGGCTTTTCCCTTTGACATGCTATGAATCCTGGGATGCGGCAACATGGGTGTCCCTGTTGCTGGGCAATAGCTGGAGGACAGCAGAGATAGCACGGGTGGGCTCTGAGAGGCAGCCAGCGAGAAGCGCGGCCACCTTGCTGGCATAGAGCTGGCATGTTTCTGGGCTAGTCTGAACCACCCTCTCTATGGTTTTGGCAGCAGTCAATGCACAAAACCCAGATTAAGGCAGCAGCAGAATTCGGACAACACAATGCTGCCTTCAAACCTCAGGTTGGAGCAGTTAAACTCATTACAAACCGAAGGTTCAAATTACAGTTTTGGTTCAAAAACCTCGGGTCACTTTTGGGATGAAAACATGGTTTCACACATTCAGAAGGGCCATGAAATGGAACCCTTACCCCCTTCGTCTCCAGTCTGGCATTATGTTCAAAGGCAGCCAATGTGTTTTGAGCTATGTGCAGTCCAGTATTTTTTTTTCATCTGTGTGTGGAATAAGTTTGGTTCTGGGCGGCAGTATCAAGGCAGTGTGTGCACACATGCATTCAGAGTGGGATCTTCCTGATTAAACCTGAGCAGAATCTAAAATTAACTGAGCAGAGATAAAAAATAAAAAGTGTGCGCTCATGCACATGTACACACCTGAGAGGGAACACTGGTGCAGTCTGAACCTATGAACATTTACTTGGAAGTAAATCCCACTATATTCAGTGGGCCTTACTCTTGGTTAAGTGTGCATAGAACTGCAGTTCCTCCGGGAAATTCAAAACATCCCTTGTGAGTCATATAGACTTTTCTTCAGGGAACTCAATAACACTTTTATGAGTGTGCTGGATTAAAAGAATAAATGTTTAAATAGCACCTTCGGACTTCTCCTCTGCTTTCATGAAATGGTGTCACTATCTATCATTCCCACTTGTGTTCCTGGTCTCCCTTAAATTGCATTGTAGCTCTTTAGTGGGACTTTTGTAAGGCACATAGCCAGTATAGCAGGGAGTTCTTATTCTTGCAAGACTTCTAGGCAGTGATTCAATGTAAAATTCTTGTTATGTCAGGTGTTGCTGTCAGACCTGCACTGAATAAGCTGCTACCCACTCAATACCTATTTTAAACCAGCATCTGAGAACTGCTCTCCTTTTGCTGGTAAAGATGGCCCATTCCCCTCCATATACTCCATAAACTGGGCTTAGAACATTTGAAGAGGAGAGAAAATTCTGGCAAATCTGATACCTCTTTATGTTGGTATTTGCAACTACTCCTGCACCATGAAGTGCCTTGCCCATGAGTAATAATCTTTCCTAATAAATTGCTGGAGTGTTGCCAACTTCCATGCTCTATTGATTGTCTGGCAAGAGGAAAGCAATCTACAAATTAAGCTGAATTAGGTTGCAGTTTCATTTTAGCAAATCTAAATCTAAAAGCAGCTGTGGGGACTTAATGAACAAATTACATTGATTATAGAGCAAGGTATTGTGCCCAGGTACCAAAAGGAAAAATTACCAAGGTTATAATTGAACTGGGGCTCTCTTCAGGCAAAAAGCAGAGATTTTTGGCTCCTCTTTTTTGCTCCCCAAGTCTCATCATCTGTTAACAAATCTTGGGAAGGTTATCTGGACATCTGTTAGGGCTAGAATGTAATGCTCTCACTCATCCAGCACAGAAGAAGCCATTCCATTCACGGTAATAGCACTAAGCATGGCATGAGTAACCATTCAATTGTTTTTATCCCGTTTTTAATTGTTTTTATTCTGTGAAAGTGTTTTAATTGTTCTTATTTTACATTGTAATTTGGATTGTGTACACCACCTAGAGATGTATATATCAGACAATATAAAAATATGATAGATAAATAGATAGATCCTCAACCATAATAGCGTATAAGACTCATAGTCCCAGTGCGTCCCAGTGGTGTAGCAAGCTCTGAAAGTGCATGTGTGCAATAATTGAACTTGGGTTCCATCAGATAATTTCCCCATACAGATCAATGTGAAACCTTAAAAAATTAATAACTTCCAAATGGCTGGGCAGAAACCTCTGAAATCTCACATGCTATTAAACTAAACTAAACTAAACTAAACTAAACTAAACTAAACTAAACTAAACACTAATGCTTTCACAAGATGATAGCATCAAGTGTGTGGACTTTCGAGGTTATTGGTTCACTCAATTTTTAATGAATATTTTTGTTAAAAGAATGTTGTTTAAAAGTGCCATAATGGCTTTGCTTCATGGCAGAAAGTTACAAATAGTACTGGAATTAGATCCCTCACTCTGTACCTCATTCAAACCATTTGCAGGAAACTGCCCCTGGCTTTCATATACATTCCCATTTTTGCACCCCATGTTATGATTCCAGAATGGCTGAGCAGAAAGTTCTCAAAATATATATTGTAGCAGCACATGATGGTAGCATTAAATGTGTGGACGTTCGAGGAGATCAGTGCACCCATTGATTTTTAATGAATTTATTTTTAAAACATTAAAAATCATTAAAAAATCAACAGGTGGACAGATCTCCTTGAACATCCACACATTTAATGCTATAATCATGTAGGAACATCATATGAAATTTCAGAGCTTTCTACCCAGCCATTTGTGAGTTATTAATATTTTTGAGTTCCCCATTGATCCCAGTGGTGAAATTATTATTTATGTAGGAAATTCAGGCACAGCTCTCCATAGTGACAGCCCATGTTCATTGCACACATTAGTTCAATTGTAATTCCGCCCCGGTATGCCCATTTCATCTGCAGTTGTGTACAGCATAAGAACTGGTAAAGTTTGAACCAACAATGTAATGGGGTATAAACAGATATTTTGAAACTAGGATACAGTATTCAGCTTTGTAGCATTTGAAGGTAGAATTTCTAAGCATACCTATCCTCTGTATACATACGTTATTATTATAATACTTTTGTATTGCTTTTTAATTTTTAACAAAAACAAACACATTTATAGGTAGAAATGACATAGGATTGTATCCAAAGAAAGGGAATCCAGACTAAGCATCACTGAAATCAGGAGACAGGTTAATTCTGACTAACATGTCTCATTAAACTCACTTGGATTTAGGAGGATTCACTTGCTTTTGATAAAGCCCATAGTTTTCTATCTATTTGAATATAGGGATGTGTGAAACGGCTTGACCTCGAGCCGGTTCAACATCGAACCAGTCCAGTTAGAGGTTGAGCCGAATCCCCCAAGCCAGCTCAGGGCTGGTTAGGGGGTTCTACAGTTTGTTTTTTAAAACTTTAACTTACCACCGGGTTTGGTGGCCTCAGGGAGGCATCAACCCGGGGAGGTGTACCCTATCCCACCAGCCACTCCCTCCTTCTGGTGGGAGGTTCCCCTCCCCCACCAGTCATGACCTGGCCACTCAAATGGTCAGGGCACATGCACAGCAGCCTCCAAAATGGTCACTGCTACTTCAGAAAGGGCCGAAATGACCTTTCAGAGACCAAGGGAAGGCTGGTGGGGGGAGGGGGAACCATCGGAGATCTCCCCTGAGGCCACGGCAGCACCCCCAAGGCTGCTGAACCCAGTTCGGACCAGACCCGGTTCAGCTTGATTCCGCTTCAATTCGAACCAAACCGGATTTTCTAGTTTTGTGCACATCCCTACTTGAATAATATTACAGATATGAAACACATTTGGGACACTTCCTAATAACTGGAATACAGAAGCTGTATAAGTGGTTGACACTCTAGCATCAGCCACAACTGAAGAACAATAGCAAATTAGCCTTTTGATACCATAGTTTGGGGCCACATGCGAGTACTATGAATGCATCTTACATCAGAAAGTTTATAGGCCTATTCAAGAATGTGAATGTGGAGATGAATAATGAGAGGTTAAACTAAGGATAAAAACTAAAAATAAAAATAAAAGGTTTCATAGAATAAGTTCTTGTAACACTTCAGTGAGTTATGGTCTTATTACATAAACACTTTTTAATTAGAGTCTGCTATATCCCCAACGGGTAGTTATGCATGTCAGATTTCCGGATATTAGATTACAAAATGACTAAGAGTATATGTGACTTGCTTGGAATGTGAAAATGATGTTCCTGCTTCCTCCCCTTAATGATTTCCCTGTATTTGTTCTCTCCTCACATCAAGGTTATACTGTTGTGGATTCAAATGGCTAAGCTATCTGTTTTAATCTGTAGCGAGCATACTACTACATAGAGTACCAATTTATTAAAAAGGCTGCCTGCCCTTTTACAAAATAAATAAAAGCTGGAGCTGGCAGCAAGGAATTGAAATATGATTTGAGGGAACCCTGGTGGGTATTTGCTGTGTTGTATTTCAGAGTGCCCAAAGTGAAGTAGAAGCTTTGCAAATGTCCAAATATTTTATTCCTTCTGATTTTGTACTAACACATACAACGCTTGTTATCCAGGGCTTCACATCTAGAGTCAATTTACACTTTCAGCAGAATTAAGTGGTGCACTTGCACCTGGCCTGTTCCACTTTTAGGAACTTTTAGTGACGGTATACATCCAGATTGTGTCTGGATGACCCACAGCCCAATGAGCTTGGGATTCCCCTATTCTGAGTGGACCAACAGCTCACAACATGCCACTTCAGACTACAAGTGTGTGTGAGAAGGCTGCAGGAGTGAATACTCCCTCATGGTTTAAACTACTGCGTACAGAAAAATAGCTTGTCAGAAAATTAAATTGGACCTTTTTGACAGGGCCAGCCCACTAATGGGTATAGTGAGGCAGTCACCACAGGGAATGCAATGGCAGAAGCAGGCAGGTGCTCTATACTCATCCCTGTTAGCCACCAGGTGGGAGAGCACTGATGCAGCTCACAGAGATGGGCATAGGGCATTTGGCTGCCACTGTCTGAACCAACTGCATGCCTGTGGCGGCCACTTCATAACTACACTTATTAGTGGGCCGGCCCAGTCAGGGAGAAAAGTCCAGTCCAGTTTTCCCCTTGATGAGCTATTTTTTCTACCACATGGGCAATAGTTTAAAGCCTGAGGGAGTATTCACTCAACCAACCTTCCCATGGAAGTTTTTCACACTCGGCCTTTAGTTTGCATCTCCTCCGGAATGGAGGTGTGTGTTCACATATTGGCCAAATTTACCCCAAAGTCCCTGCAAGCTATCAGGAAGCACTTCACACACAATTTGGGGTTGCTGTTTTTTATTGTGTGTTAGAGTGTAAGGTAAAGTGGACTGTCAAGTTGATTCTGACTCCTGGCGCCCACAAAGCCCTGTGGTTTTCTTTGGTAGATTACAGGAGGGGTTTACCATTGCCATCTCCCACCCAGTATGAGATGATGCCTTTTGGCATCTTCCTATATCGCTGCTGCCCGATACAGGTGTTTCCCATAGTCTGGGAAACATACTAGCGGGGATTCGAACCAGCAACCTTCTGCTTGTTAGTCAAGCATTTCCCCGCTGCGCCACTGTAGCCCAATCTATATTCAGGGTTAAAAAATCCACTTTGTTGTTGTTGTTGTTGTTTTGGGCAACTTTGAACTCGCAGTAAAGCCTCACAGAAGACCTGTGGTAAAGCTGTTGTCTGGGAAAGATCATGCATACCTGCAGTCTGAAGTAGCTAGTTAAGAGCAGCTATGGCACACTGCACACTAGGAGGTGCTTCCCACGTTTAGTGTGAAGTGCTTTTAGGGTTTGTGCGGGGAGAGCAGGCTTAGCATGCTCTCCCCGCACATGGGCAGGGAGCTGGCCCTGGGTGACTGGATCGGCCGCCCACACGATTGCTGGCTCTGTCATGGAGCCAGCAGGGGCAGTGGGGATCAGGGGCTGGCTGCTCCCCGGAAGTCCTAGGATGCCCCTCGCGAGCGCACGGGGAAACCTGGAGGGACCCCTGAGGCCAGGAGTCTCATTGGAGCCTCCTGGAGGGGGTCTCCTCGGGAGTCGTTGTGGCGTGAAGACGCGCCACAGCGTCCCATGACCACAAAAATGTGGTTAATGGAGCGAGCGCTCCGTTGACCTTGTTTAAGGAGAGGGGTTCCTAGATGGGCTAGCCGCCATGGAACCACCGGGCTCCCAGGTTAGCCCAGTGGTTCTAACAATCACTAGAGAACGGGCGGGGCTCCCTTAGCCCAGTTTCTAGTGATCATCAGAATAGCCTCTACTGTATATCTAAGGAGACTGGGAGGTAGAACGGAAAATTGGCTTGTGGCATGCAGAGTGAGCTGCAGGGGTAGGAGCAGTGGTTCGCCACCTCAGGTGCCAAGGGCTCTTGGGCTGAGCCTGCTCCCTGAAATGCTAGTTTTCTATGTGCAAGACATTTCTTCACTGGGAAGCATAAATATGGCTTCTCCCTGCCTTTGTACTCTTTCCACCCTGTTCTGCAAATAGTCATGATCCCAGTAGTCAAGCCTTAAAACTTTTGTATATCTACCTGACCTTTTCCTGACCTTTTGAGAAACCCAAAAGTATGTATGCCGCTGAAACCACAACTGGGTAGCTAAAAATGCTCTACTGGTAGGATTTACTGCAGAAGACAAAAGATTGGAGTTGTCAGCCTCAGTTGTGTACTTGAAAAAATGTTCCACTGAAATGATGCCTTGGGTCAAAGTATTCAAAATGGTATACTGCAATGTTCTGCCCCTCCCTGCTGCACTACAGGAAAGAAAATGGTGCTAGTGAAGAGGTAAGCAGTGCTTCTAACACTGCAGCTGCTGCCCACAGAAGTGGCAGCTTTTTCAGAGTTGTTAAAAAATCAATCAAAACACCACTGTCACGGCCTTTGGTAAGCCCTCTGCCCTACAGGTGTAATTTCAAGGAATATTTGTGATTCTGCCCATGGAACTGTCAAATCTCTCCTCCCAACCCCCACCCCCACCCCCGCTCAAGTATCATTGAAAATGGGAGGGCAGATTTGATCCAGTCTGAATAAATACATAACGCTTAGATGACAAGCATGTTCTAAGTTAAGAGACAAAATGTAGCTGAAAAAAATGTGGTTTCTCATCATCAAGGCAGTAAATTTTCATTTCTTTACAGGACACAAGCAGTTCAAAGGAGAAAGTGAGACAGAAGAACCAGATTAAAACAAAGGAGGATAAAGCCATGGCTATCATTAGGCAGACAGCTAAAATGTAATATAAACCATTTTGAGGACTTTTTGTTTTAAAAAGTACATTAATATTAATAATAAGCAAATGCAATAAAAGAACTTTGCCAGCCTGGGGGCGGGGGAGGAACAAATTTAATAGTCTAGCAAAGAAAACACAATACTGATAAATACAGGTGAGGGGCCAATCTAAATGCAGGAGGCCGTTAAATAAAAGAATAATCCAAAGAGTTTATAAACAATGTGGTTTGTTTTTATTTATTTTTTTTAAATCTTGAATGGGAAGAATTCAGAGAATCTGGATCGCTTTCCCAGAAATGTTGATACCAACTTCCTTCTGGAACCTACAGAGCTGTTACTATTACACTACTGAGACAATAAAGACCAAGAGAAGCAATAAGGCTGTTCTCACGAGCAGGCAAGCCCAGGCTTGGGCAGCCAAACCCAGGCTTGGTTGCCTGTGAGAACCGCTGGGATCCACACAAATCCTGGCACTGTGGTGCCCAGGTGTGCCCTTAACCCAGCTGCCAGGATTGTGGGTTTGCTCGGGCTGCTTGCAGACCAAACAGAGACAGAGATGGGTGCCTAGAGCGCTTGTCTTTTGGGAATCCTGCAATTCACTGCACTCGTCGTGTGGTGCATTGAGAAATATCCGGAGGCTGGGATGCATCATCATCCCGGCATCCGCACTCCCAGCAACCTGTACTTCATTGGCTGGGGGGAAGGTGAGTTGGACCTAGTCTTCCCCACTGCCCGCCCAGGGGTCGTGTGCCCGCCCACCTCAATGTCTTTTGCTGGATCACACTACATGTAAAAAAAAAAAAATGTCAGCAACTGATGGCCCGTATTAAAAATCCAGCCTTTTACGGGTGGGGATGGAGGCCAGCTGTTTCTCCATTGCAACTTGCTTCCCTATCTATTGTCTGTGCCGTTATTTTGGACATGGGGTCTATGTATAGGTCAATACATTCTTCCTTTTTCTCATTCACAGGTGCCTGCTCTTTGCCCCAAGGGCTCACTAAGGAAAAGAGGGTGGAAATCAGGTAAGAGAAAAATGATCCCTTTTATATAATATTGTTCCTTAATATCTCCTCTCTCACATTCCAGGTGGTATGATGTGAAGGAGCTCAGGAGAGCAGTTGGTAGACTGGTTGGTTTGTCTCTGGACTTGGCTCATCAGCCAAAGGCTGAGAAACAGACTAAATCACTCATGAGTAGTCCCACTGAAATCAGTGGGACAAGTTAGTCATGATTAACTTGTCCCAATAATTTCACTGGGACTGCTCATGAGTAATTTAGGCTGAAAGTCAACCAAAGTTGACAACCAAGAGAGTAGAAGCTTAAATTATGGTTGGAAATCAGATTGAAAACAGAAATTTAGAAAGTGGCAGTGCTTGAAAGCCATTACCACGCAAAATAGCTTACATCAAAAGTGTAAAAGGAAGAACAGAGAAAAAGGTCGTTCAAGGAGATCTCTCTGCTCACACAAGGCTTTTGCTGTGTGCTTCATTTAGGAAAGCCAATGGACAAAATAGAAAGAAAGGTGAACAGTACAAGGTGACTGACACTCTCTCTATAGTTATTCTTAGCTTGGCTATTTTAAAAAAATCTCTTTTAGAGACCAGAATGAAGAGAGTGACTCAGCGAACAAGTGCAGATCAGCTTAACCAATCCAAAATTTTACAGACAATAGATCTGACCTCCCCATTAAATGAAGCAGTGAAAGCCAGAAAGGTGGTGCAATTAAATCTGGACAAAATAATAGGGGTGTTCAAAACATGAGGAACAGAACATTTTGAGCATTCAGAGCTTGGAACAGAACACCCCTGGAAGGGGGGCCTGTTCCAAGCTTGGAACAGTGGAATGTTATGACCCCATTCCGAGCACCATTTTGGAAACCAAAATGGTGCTCAGAACGGAGTCAGACCATTCCCCTGGACTAGGGTTGTTCTGTTGGAACAACCAGCTCATCAGTTGTTCTGTTCCAAGCTCAGAACGGAACACAAAATACATTTCCTGAACAGCCCTACAAAATAAGGCCATGTTTTCAAGAATATTATGTTAAGGCAGGGGGAAATAGGCTCATCATAGCTAGTAACAACTCTGAGCATTGGATTCTTATGCTTTCAGAAGTTAGGAGGTCAGGGACCCTTGAGATGGTCTTTTTACTTGTGGTGTCTCTCTCAGAAAGGTCATTTGGCACTGAGCCTGATGTCTGTCCAGCTCAGGGATGCACAACACAAATGCTCCAGTGGGCCAGAACCAACCATGACTTGGTGTGTGCAGACAGAGGTCATTTTTCAGGACATTAATGACTACATTACAGTTAATTATTAAATATATCAATGCAAGTAAGGGGGCAAAGGACTGGAGTAAGGGGGAAGAGGGATGGTGTCACTAGGCTCCATCCCAAGGGCGGGGGGCATCTGATCTTAAGTAGCCAACTGCACTGAGCCACTGCTGTTCATCAGCAGCACAGGACAAAAGATCTTCATGGCTTCTGCTTTTGCTGCAGGATATTCCTACCTGTGGGCCAGCAAAAAATGTCCCCGCAGGCTGGATCTGTCCCTTGACCCTTATGTTGTGCAGGCTTGGTCCAGCCCCAGGTGAAGAACTTTTAAATCCTGGCAGACATCCAGAAGGATGTTGCACTAGCTAGTTCCACTAACTGAGGAGCCTGAAACCCTGGCTAGTGTTGTGCTCATGCAACAGGGGGCACTTGTGCAACCTGTGACACACCTCCTGCTGTGAAACCTCTTCCTCAGTCATATATGTTGCAAAGAGTGATGCAGAACTATCCACTATCCTTGCAAGCACAACGCGTGAGCAAGCTGACCAAGAGCACAAGAGATTTGAGCAAATTTGAGCATCTGCACAGCTACGTGACTTTCTTGTGTTCATTACACTAGGACAATGTTAATCTGGATGCCAGCCAGTGTGTTTTAATTGCCATTTCTAATTTGGCTTTTAAGAGTGAGTGACAGGTGGGAGAATCAGAGAGTGTAACAGCTGAGGGAGACAGTTGAAGGACTAAGGATGATGGAGAGAGGCTGGTGATGAAGACAGCTAATAAAAGAATAATGCTGGTTACAGTCTATATTAGTCAGAAGCATTTCTTCATTTATTCATTAACTGGGTGCCTGTTCCTAGAGTTAAGTATCCTAAATAAATCCCTGTAGTCATTTAAATTACTGCTATGTTCTGGTATGAGCCTGATCTGCACGTAGTATATCTCATCACATAGTATCACTGCTGCTGCTTCATTTGCCAGTGGTAAGTTCACTGCCACTAGTAAGTTCGAATATCTGTTCCTTTTTAATATTTGGCCTTGGTTTTGAAAGGAGTGTCTCCATGTAAAATAATGAGTGGTTTTGTGTTCTGTGATTTTCTTATCACAGTGTGTTCTGTCATTTGCTACATTATGTGATGAAAGTCCTAGCACTTCAGATTGCTTTACATGAACGCTTACACATATTTTATCAGTGAGAATAAAGACATCGGGAGCTGACAGAAATGTCCAAAGGGCAGAAAGAGTAAAGAAGAGAGCTGGAGAGACTAAGGTGTCAAAACCTTTTTTCTTTGGGACTTCTTTGTAGCTTGTTAAATGTGCTGTCCTGGGGGCCTGTTTGGATTATGCCTCCTTGGCCCATGTGATTAAAAGGAGGCTGCACTGAGTGTGCACCCATCATGACATCTTTTGTAGCATCCTGATGCCCTCCTCACACATTGCTTTATTGCACAGGGATTGCTGTTCATCCTAATGGCCACTCCACATGTGTTCCAAACAACAGTTTATACTAGTATTTGAAAAGAGTATAGAGCTGCCCTTCAGTTGAGCATTCCCACAATCATGATACACAGCAGGGAAAGATGTCACGACAGGCGCACACTCAGCGCTTCCTCCTTTAAATTTTGTAGATGGGGCATGGGGAAGTGCAGTCATCCCTTGCCAACTGCAGATTTACCCACTGCGGTTTTGAGAATCCATGAATGGAAAATTGTGCCTGGCCTCACCAACTGCGACCTGAGTATCCACAGTTTGGGGTGGGGGGGTTAGCAATTTTGGAGGTTTCAGAGGTTCAATCTGCTCATTCCTCTTGCTGACCCTTGCTGATCTTTGCTGACCATTGCCCACTCCTCATGATTTAAAGTGCCTTTGAGTGATTCCAGGGAGTTAAAAAAATGTCCATAGGTTCAATCTGCTCATTCCTCTGGGTGACTCTTGGTGATATCAAGGGAGAGTTTTGCCATTTTTTAAAAAATCCTTTCTTTTTCTTTTTGTCTTTTCACCATCTCAGTTCCCCTAACCCCATTTCCCATTCATTTCAATGGCTCTCCAACTGCGAATTTGCCAACCGTGGGATTTTGCCGAATGGAATCCTCATGGTTGGCAAGGGATGACTGTATTGTCCAAACTGGTCCTGGGGTAGTCAGTTGACCTTAAGTCACAACATACCACTAACATAAATATATCAAGTAGCAGCAAAGCATCTCCTTTGAGATGGGGCTCAGTATTCCTCTGCGCCATATCTCAAAGGATCATTGTAAAACAATACAAATTTGGTGACACTTTAAAATGTTATTTTGCTGTAGTAGATTGCTGCACTAACAAGGCGTTGGACGAGAAGATCTCCAAGGTCCCTTCCAACTCTAATATTCTATGAGAAACATCTGGAAAGTGGAAGTTAAGCAAAGTAGCAGACAGGAAACAAAGACATCAGCAAGGAAATGTCCAAATAAAATTATTTTTAAAGCCTTTAAATACTTTTATTTAGACTTATTTCCATCTGTTATAAATTCATCCCAGGTTTATGTTGTTGTTGTCCCCCCCACCAGGTATAAGGTTACCTTCTCTTTCTGTGGATAATATGTCCACCTTAGTATGTCTGATGAGACATTGAAATAGAAGCAGCAGCAAAAATACTTGAAATGACCCAACTGAAGGATTTTCATCAAGGTGGCACAAATCCTTTAGAGATTATTTTGTGCTCCTTCCACTAAAAATAGAACAAAAAGCTTGAGAGGTTAAAAAAATAGACAAGTTCAATGCACAAAGCCAGCGCCTGTTCTATTAAAGTTAGATAAATAGCCTTGCTTATGTTCCAATTATAGGCTGATCTAATTTATAATAATAGATGTTGAAACCCTTTCAACAGTTTGGGCAAACAGTCTGATAAAGGTTCTTTCTCCGGTCATTCACCAAATCAAGTAGAGATTGGCTCAAGGACTGAATACAAGGATCAGACCAGCTCATGTGATTTGGCACTGCAGTACTGCAAAGAGAAGCCTCAGGTTTGGCACTCTTGCTTGATACCAGAAGAGGACAGGATTAACTGTAATTTCCTATACAACATACAGTAGTGTGGTTTAATTTTCCTGCTAGGTTTATTAAACATCAAGTACCTGAAGGAACAGAAGCCACCTAATGGTGCAGTGGGGAAATGACTTGACTAGCAAGCCAGAGATTCAAATCCCCACTGGTATGTTTCCCAGACTATGGGAAACACCTGTGTCGGGCAGCAGCGATATAGGAAGATGCTGAAAGGCATCATCACATACTGCGTGGGAGATGGCAATGGGAAACCCCTCCTGTATTCTACCAAAGATAGCCACAGGGCTCTGTGGTCGCCAGGAGTTGACACCGACTCGATGGCACACTTTACTTTACCTGAGGGAATGCCTGTTCCCACACCAACCACCCCATGCATTGATACAAGCTTTGAAGGTGTTCCCTGGGTACCTCTGCCATCTGAAGTTAGGTGGTGACCAAAGAATAGGCCTCCTCTGTATTTTACCTCCAAGAGATTGCAGTCAAGGGGACTGAAGAAAGAGGGCCCATCAATGTCCTAGTGCCTAGGGTTCATAAAAACCTGTACTGACTTTGATGATTGTCAGGAACCCAGTGTGACACCCCCTCAAGTCCAAGGAGGTTCTTTTTTTATATTGTTTTGTAACAACATAGTCTCCAGGTTCGGGGAATTTATTCAGTTTTTACTTTTGTTTGCTGCCACCATATGATTACTTATTACCCTGCTCTCAGTACTCAACACCTTGGTTATGTAGCCTCATGATTGCAGGTTAGGTGTATATGTTCAGTGTACAAATGAAACAAAACTTGAGGTGTGGAACAAAAACAAGAATAAGTTTATTGTTTACAATTGATTGGGATAAAGATCTCTGCAAGGCAGGGCACATAAACTTCTCTACAAAGTTGCTAAGTATGTCAGCTATTTAACTCTCTTTGTCCTTCTTGATAAAATGTAATGTTTAGGGAGGTGATATTACATGGGACAGAGGTAAATAAAATTTGGTTTGCAGATTTAGTGAATCAACTCAGACCTTCCTGTCTGTCACCAGGGGCTTTTACAGCAGGTTTTGCCACGTGTTTATCGGGAGGCTTTACTGCGAACCCAAAGTTGTCCCAAAAAACCGACACATATACTGGATTTTTTTACCCCAGATATAAATCGGGTTACACTCTAATGCACAGTGAAAAACCCGAATTGTGTGTGAACTGCTCCCCGATAACTCACAGTGACTTCAGGGTAAATCTAGCCAATATGTGAATTCACCCCCTCCATTCCGGAGGAGATGCAAGTTAAAGGGCTTCAAAAGTACCATGTGAAAAGCTTCCACGAGGTTTCACTTCTGGGCACCTTTCACATTCAAGGTTTCTTTCCTAGACTTAACACTCCCCCACTTTTAGAGCACTGCCCCAATTCACTGCTGGTTCCACAGTCGCCACACATTCAACACTCAAGCCAATAGGTTTCCGGACAAAATACAAAGTGCTAGTTATAACTTACAAAGCCCTAAACGGCTTAGGCCCTGGGTATTTAAGAGAGCGTCTTCTCTGGTACAAGCCCCACTGCCCATTGAGATCATCTGAGGAGGTCCGTCTCCAGTTACCATCAACTCGTTTGATGGCTACACAGAGACGGGTCTTCTCAGTCGCTGCCCCAAGATTATGGAATGCTCTCCCTGCTGAGATACAATCCTCCCCATCTCAGGCAATTTTCAAAAAACACCTGAAAACCCATCTTTTCGCCCAAGCCTTCTCAGCTTCTTAATATTTTTGGGTTTTAATTTCTGGTTATTTTTAAATTGTTAAATTGTTTTAAAGTTTTTGTATATGTTTTAAACTGGTTTTATGTTATTGTAAGCCACCCAGAGACGAACGTTTGGGGCGGTATAAAAATTAAATAAATATATATATAAATAAGTCTCACACAAACCCCAGATCACATAAACCAATCTCTCTGCTGTGCTCTGTCCAGCCTCTCACTCCTAACAATCAGCTACAACTACCTCCAACTCCAACTGTCTTCCCCTAATCAACTGTCCTTATTTAAATCTCTCCCGTTGAATATTCCATGCCTGGTTATTATGGCAACACACACTCTCACATACTAACTGTCCAGCTCCTATATGTACGTTCCATCACAAACATCTTCACTTATAACTGAGAACTGAATTAAGAGCTTCTAGATTTGTTCATCAAATTCATGAGATTTTCCAGCACAACTCTTTAATAGGGATGTGCCCAAATCACTTTGGCACCTTTTTGAAGAGGTGTTGAAATGATTTGGCTTCCTGCAGCCAAAATGTTGGGTGAAGGGTTCCTTTAAAAGGGGGAGGGATGCTTGGGTAAGCATCCCGTCGCTGGGTCAGGGCATTTTAAATGAGACTGTGGCACTGGCTGCCGCTTCCACTGGGATGTTTCTTATAGAACAGTGCCGTGATGGGGCAGTGCGGGCCAGCAGAGGCTTGCAGGAGGGGCAGATAGGACCTGTCTGCCCTCTTAAGGGAACCCCTCCCCACCCCCTGCGATGTACCCAAAGTATTTTGTGCACATCCCTAACCTTAATTCAATCTTTGTCTAATTCCCACTCATGTATTAAAAAGGGTTGGCATTTTAAAAATTGCCTGTTTTGTTTAGCTTATTTCATTAGATTAATTTTACTTCATCCTTTAAAATCAATTATAGCCACTTGGGAGCGGGTTGGTGAGTAAAGGTTTAGAGGAATGAGAGTTTTGTCAGAGTAAAAAATATCAAATTTGCTGTCTTTTTTATTCTTTCTACTTGTACTCTAGCAATTCTCTGTTGTTTCAATAAATTTCCTATGTACAAGCAGACCTTTGGGTGAAGTGGTCTTATATTGAGTCAAACCATTGGTTCATAGACAAATACAGTCTGATCTGTCTGGCAGTGGCTCTCCAAGGTTTACTCCCTGACTCTTTCAGCTGGAGATTGAATCTTGGACTTTCTACACAGAGAACATTTGTTCTGCTACTGAGGTATGATCCAACAGTGCCATTGAAATGAATGGGGAAGCTGTTGTAGGGAAGGAACTCTGTGTGTGCATTGGAGCTCCTGTGTCTTCATTAGATTTTTGAATTATGCTAAAAGAACATGCCCTTATGGAATATTAATTATGACTCATTCACTGTAACCACATTTGTGCTCATCAAGATTAACCTAAATAGGGTTTATGTTGCATCTTTCATACAGTTTACTTAATTCATCTGAAGTTCCCAGCTGTAATTAATCTTGCACTTTTAAGAGATAGTATTTTAAAAACATTTCAAAGTGCCAAAAAGATTGGATCCTTGGGGTAATGTAATCTAGTTACATAGGTATTAAAATGTATTTTTTTGTGTTACAGTGGTAGTTCTTTGTCTTATTAGGCTGCTCTCTTAAACGATTAAGAGTATCTTCTTTGGGATCCTAAGGGAAATCCTTAGGACACGATCCAATCAAAGGAAAGCACCTTTCAGTTATTCCAATTCTAATGGTAGAGATTTAAACATGCACTTAACTCTCCAGGGGTGTATCTAGGGTAGGGCAGGCAGGGCACGTGCCCCGGGCACCACTTGAAGGGGGGCGTCATTTTTTTAATGGCCACCGAAAACAAAATGGCCACCACACATGCTCAAATTGCCTCTGCAAGGCCCTAGTATCTGGGAAAAGTCAAATTCTCCATTTATTTTTAAAACCTATGTAATAATGATGCTACAATGCATAGTAGAGAATTAGACAGGCACTTCTGTTTAGTTTTCCAAGTACACCTCCACATAGTATTTGGGTATTTCATGAGCCCCAGCATACTGAAATGTGTAGTTTTCGAGCATTTTTTGGTCTGGCTACGTCTACTGCTAAATACTTTTTGAAATATTAAAAGATTAACAAGCTTGACTTGTATTTTTGAGCTGATATTATGGTAAAGTTATCTTAAAGATGGGTGTCAGATGTTTGGACAGGTGGAACAATTTCAGTGCTTGCCCTAGGCGCTATTTTCCCTAGATACGCCTCTGTAACTCTCCCACTGAAATCAGAAGCTGACATCTTGATAAAATTTCTTAATAGTGCTACGCAGGGAGTAGCCTAAAGGACTACTAAATTGAAAAGGACTTCCTCTAGTAAACTTAGTCAGGATATTAGCCACTGTGACTTGTAAATGCTCAACTCTGGCTGGATTGGGTTCTCAGTCACTTTTATGGTTATAAAAATATCTCTATTATTTTAGATTGTATAAAGGTTACATTTTATACAGATATAATTGGAGGCAAAAGTTAATATTCCCTATAGCTTAAAGGGGTGAGAAAAGAATAAATTGGAGCAAATGAATTACAAACAGAGAGTCTTATTAGAAATAATTATCATAAAATATTCACTATACTTTTATATTATTAGTGACACCGCCCATGAGGATCAATAATTGTGTACAATGCCATATGTTTCCCATTAGCACCACCTCTTTTTAAGAAGTGTTACTGATAATAAATAGAAGGGCAAGGTGACATTGTTCCAGATATAGCTTACCTTTATAGACAGATAGAAAAGTTGAAAAGTTCATCCTGAACATTCTGTAGTAACAAGATGAACTCTCTGTCCAGCTGTCAGTACTCGGATACTATTGGGGCCCTCATTTCCCTAATTCCTGTTTGTTCAGATTCAAACCTCTTTGTTGTCTCAAGGCAAGATATCTGGGGTGCTTCTTGCTGACTATCCAGGTCATTCCATTATTTTGAACTGTGCATTTAACCCATTACAGATAACAGCACTCTTTCTACTGCTTACTACAGTGCTCTTCATTGTACGGCCCAGAGGCCAGTGACAGCCCCCATCAACCCTAAGTGCGGCCCTCTAACAAATTGTTTATTGGGCTTGTGCGAAGCTTCGGGCAAAGCTGAATACTCTGCACAGTGCCCTTGGCACCATGCGGAGATGACCATTCTTACTTTGTAGTGCCATGCTTTGCCCAGACCCAGGGAAAGGGGCTCCTCTTAAGCAAAACAGAGCCCTCTTGAGCCCCTGCACCATCTTGGAAGGTGTGCACAGCATGCTGGGAAGTGCAGCCCTTCGTAAGGAGCCCTCCTAGCACTGAGAAAAGTGCAGTACTGTACAGAAGTCAGCACAGTTGGAAATGGCTTTCACATTGAAAGGTTTTTGCCAAAGTGGCTCCCTCTTGAAAAATAGTGAGGATCACTGGCTTATTCTATCACTTACACTAAGAAGAAAGAGATAAGAACTTCCAATTTTGCTTGGAAATGTTAATTCATGTCAACTTCTTCTTCATCCTTAGAAAAGCTCCCCCACCTGCCTACTCATACGTTTGTCCCATCAGAAAAGTGGGATAAGCACACCAGACAGGCACGGAGAAAGGTGTTTTCTAGCTCAGCCATCACGTCTAACCATGTGGGAAAGTGTTTCATCTGAATCGGGCCAATGTGTGAACAAATCAAAGGTTTTATTGAGTTCAGAGACTGTTGATATTTCAAAATAACTGATTCCCAAATGATTGATTGGGTAGATTGGAGAATAGCATTTCATATTATGACACTTTCTTTGCTCCAGCTGTCCATTGTACAAAGTCTGCTATCTAAAATTAGAAAAATTAGTCGCTTATTTATTTATCCAAGCAGGTTCAGTCCATCCACTACGCAGAACTAGGTAGTCATCTAGGGTGCTAGTTCTTAAGGGGCACAGGTGCCTCCCGACCTGGTAAATCAACTTTTGGAGGGCACAGGGGCTGTGCTACCCCATACCACACAGGTATACAAATTAGGGGGCATGGGCACTGCCACCTGTCTGCCCACAATGCAGCCTGCTTGGCTAAGGGAAAGGGAATGCTTTGCTGTGCTGCTGCCAGAGCTGCAGCTGGCTAGAAGTTGAGTGGTCGGCAGGGCCTGCCTCCTGGCTGGTCTCTGACTTGCTTTCCTCCTCCTCTTCGTCTCTCAGTGTGCTTTGTCCCCACTGTGTCCCTGCCTCCCTCTGCCCTGTTACTACTGTGGTTGCTCAGCAAAAAGTCTCCAACCTGGTCTCCGAAGTGCCCAGACCCCAAACAGAAAGTAAATGATGTGTGTTTAAGTTGCCTCTCAGGGAAACAAGAGAGGTTGGTTGGCCCTGAGGATGACAGGGCTTGCACTGCTGAGGGAAGGGAGGTGGCAGCATGAGAGGAAGGGTGGGCTTCAAGGGACCTCCTCAACTCTTTCCCCTCTGTCACGATGTACAAGCTGGGAGAAAAATTCAGGCCAAGCTGGGTAATGGCTCAAGTAAAACTCAGGGCTTCATTTTTATCGTCTGGAGGGGCACCACAGTCAAATTTCGTCTAGGGTCAATCCTATGCATGTTTACTCAAATGTAAGTCCCATAGAGTTAATTGATGATTACTTCCAAGTAAGTGGGTCTAAGATTACAGTTTTAACAGCAAAAAAACTTAGTGCCCCATCCTGCACAGGAGAAAACCTGTGTTTCTCCAGCACCTATCATTGAAGTAGATAGCAAAGCCGCTGAGACAGCGAAAACCCCAGGCAAGATGACCCATAGATCCTTCACTTCAAAAACTCCAGTAATTATAATATTCCTTTTTAATTCTCAAGACTCTGATCTCAATCTTTCATTCTTTCCTTTTGATCTGTTTCTGAACATAAATAACACTTTGAGGTTGACGCCCAATAGTAGCAGCAGCAACATTAGAGTTAAACAAGAATATATATATACAACTCATTGGCTTTGCTAATACATCGGCATGGTAACATCTGCTTTGGGAACATTATAACTTCTGAAATGAAGTCCTTCATGATTAGCCTCATGAAGAATTAATGGCTACTTATAACACATCCTTATGTAGTTGAAGGGAAGTGGTGTCAGAGAGAGAGAGAGAGAGAGATGCATGGGCACACATGTGCATATGAAATCTTACCACTAATTGCTATTTCAATCATTTCATTCTAGGCATTGTTGGAAAACACATTCTGTAGTAAAAGCCAAACTTCTGAATAGGGGTGGAGGAGCAGAGAGCAGGGGCGTAACAAGGTTGGCTTGGGCCCAGAGACAAGTTTTTAAAATGGGCCCCCACCACCACCCGTCATCCGTCACCACCTTCCTCTCCTTCTCCTGGCCCAATGTAGACTCTGCTAACTATCCCAACTAGTTAAAAGGTGTAAATTACAGCACAGCAGAACCAAATTTATTGACTGCCTGACTCCCTTAGACTTGAGTCGGTTTACATAATTAAAACAACAATAGCGCGGTGGGGTGGGGGGAAAAACACACACACACACACACACACACACACCTAAAAGCCTGGCAGAATAAATAAATTTTCAGAAGTTTCTTAAAGGACAGAAGGGAGGGGCATTAGGAATCTCAGGAGGCAAGGTATCCTCACAATAAATGTGAGGCTGGATGGGATGGGATACAGAATGGGCAGAAAGCAGATTATAATCATGCAGGAAATGAAATGGCCATGAATGGAACCTTGCACAACTACTGACCTTTCTCCAATTTGGGAGAGCTAGGAAGAGAGGCTTCTTCTCCTTCATCATGTATACTTTTAAAAGACCCATAGGATCTCATGTGCCAAGGATAGGTCTGTAATGTTTGAGTGATTTCTCCACCCTCTTACCTAACTTTGCATGTTAAGTGATTAAGAGTCAAAGAACAGCCTTGGATGTTAAAAGGGGGTTGATAAACGGAGCCAAGGAACTGTGAAAAGCACACATTTGTCACTCTTCTCTTGTGTGTGCCTCCCCACTTCTGTTTTCCTAATGGGAGGAGGAAGGGGGAGTGGAGCATTGCAATTAAAATGAATAAAGGCCCTTTTCGACGCTCTGCTTCCCCTTCCTCTCCCCCCCCCTTAGGGAAACAGAAGCAAAGCCTTATGGGTGGGCAGCCATAATGCCCCAAATAATGAATTCATATGCCCACTCCCACTGCCAGACATGCAGCAGGCAGGCGGGGGGGGGAGTGGGCCATAATGCCCCCAAATGAATCAATGCCAACACGAACAATGGCGCGAGCAGTACTCTAAAGCTGCTGTAGCTCCTCCATCTCTATAACAGAAGAACTGAATTTCTTAGAAGTGGCTGGCTAGCCTGGTGGCTGGAGAGGCTACACTCGACCTCCTCTCTTCCTTGCTCTCATCTGTGTCCAGGAAGCAGAGCCGAACCACCCACTCATGTGCCTGCCTTTCCTTTCTTTATCATGTGAGCAGGGGCGTATCTAGGGTGGGGCAGGCAGGGCACGTGCCCCGGGCGCCACTTGAAGGGGGCGTAATTAAAAAAAATTTTTTTTGAAGGGGGTCGTGCACATGACCATGAGAAGGCAGGGAGAAGGGCAGACCATGAGAGGGCAGGGAGGCATTGTGGCAGTAGGCCTAGTCCCCAGCCTACTGGTACCCATTAGAATGTCAGGAAGGAGCTCTGCACAAGAGGCCTGCCCACCTTCCTGTGAGCATTCACTGAGGTTGTTCTCACAGCCAGTACTACCTAGGTAGGAGAGACAGAGCCCAGGTAGGGCTGGTCATTTGAGGCATATTTAGCAGGAAGCTCCCAGGCTGCCAGCAGCCATCTTTATAGAGATGGGGAGACGGCATGCCCCAGCAGCAGGGAGGTATCCCAATGCACTGTGCCACTTGCATGGTATCCCAGTACCATTGGGATCCTGGGCCACCTGGCTTCTTTCCCACCTGCTCCTGATTGCCACCGGGCTTGCTGCAGCGCTGATCGTGTGGGTGTGTATGCAGTGGAGCCCAAAATCAGCTCAGATGGTGTGGGGAAAGACAGGTAGGTTCCTGTCTCCCCTCCCCAGCCCTCCTCACTTTGGTCGTGAGAATGACCTCATTGTATCCTAACAGCTAAAAAGGACTACTGTCTGAATCTAGATGATCAGCTGTGGATGGAACTTGCTTCTGGTAACACACATTACTATTCCTTCTCTCAGTGTTCACAAAACAACATCCACTAGTACCTATTAACCAATAAATTATCTCTCACTATAATTCCTACATTATCACTGGCCAACATATAAATTTTGAGTCCCAAAACCAAACGATTAAAATCAATCTGAAAAGATACCACAGTGGCAATGATTATCTCTACTATTTTCAGCAGCTGCACTTCAATGATTAAGTGACTGCATGAAAGCCCATATGAACCAGGAAATGGGGTACAGCTACTGTCTCCATTGTCTTGCGTACACAATCATCTGTTCTGCAGTGAACTGAATTTAAACACAACCATTTGGCCTGAATACAAGCCAACCTCCGGAAAATGCGAGTACTGTATTTATTTCAAGGCTCTCAGCAAATCTTCCAGAATCAATGAGCAATTTTGAAAAGATGCTGGTGAAAGCACTTTGTACTTATTCTCACAACATTTCTTTATTATTGTTTCTACTGCGTAAGCTCATAGTCTGAAGAATATTTGCACTGTGTATGTGGTAGAGACCTCATATCTCTGTGTATTAGCATTTGTGGTCGTGTTATCACCATTAAGTACCTAAACTTTTCTAGGTACTGTATAAGATAAAATAGTAAAAAGTACAAGTCCAACTGCAAGCTTACAGTCTAATACATGTGATACAAAAGGAAAAAGAGATGGGGAGGAAAGAGGAAAACAAGCCATTCATTTACCAAAAAATTCAAATTACATAATAATCCTATTCACAAGTTACATTCAACACACGTACAATCTGTGTGCAGTCTATGCACAAGCAACTGTGGACACACAGATCATTATTCATACTGCTTGACACACATACAGTAGCACACTTCCTACCTGTACCCTGCATTTGAGAAGGCTTGTATCAAGGCTCACTTTTTAAATGAATGCAAGCACAGTTATTCACACAAATACACGTACAAATGTACAGACACCTGTACAGGTTTGCAATCTGTCAAGGCTGCAAGACCAACAAAGGACTGATTGCCCCAACCAAGTATGCTTATTTTTCATGGTTCCTAGTACCAGCCAACTGTATTTCCAATGGAGACAGGCCAGAGATTAGGACCTCTGAAGCTGCTCTTAAGACTTAGGCTGCTTCACATGAACAAAAGTTACACTTAAGGAAATTTGGTCCCAGGCTGTTTAGCACTTTGAAGGTAAAACCAGTGTTTTAAATTGAGTCCACAAACCAATGTAGTTGATATAAGATTGTTGTGATGTGCTCTGATTGCTGCATGTAAGCAACATTCTGCATTTTCTACCAATCACATTTTTAAAAATATCTTTAAAGGAAGCCCCACAAAGAAAGAATTGCAATAGTCCAATCTGAAGCTAACTAGGGCATGAGGCCAAGTTCATTTTCTCCAGGTAAGGCTGCAGCTAGTGAACCAGAGAAACCTAGTTAACCATGTCATCTGGACACCCAGGGCAGGGGCAATCGAAGGAATACCTGCAAGCTGCGTACTTGATCCTTCAAGGGGAGTGCAACTGCATTTGAGACAGGTTGTGCATATCCAGCCAGATCAACAGAGCCCGCAACCAACAGTAACTCGATCTTTTGTGGGTTGAACTACAGTTTGTTCACTTGACGTCCATACCAACACTGACCTATGCACTGGCTGAACATAGGATGCTGCCTTATGCCGACTCCGAACATTGATCAGTCTAGCTTAGTATTATCTACATTGACCAGCAGCAGCTATCCAGCTTTCCAGACAGGGGTCTTTTCCAGCCTTATATGGAGTTGCCAGGGACTGAATCAGGACCTTTCCATTGTTTGGGGGAATTCTATAGGGTTGCCAGAGACTACTGCTTTACCAAAAATTGCTGTAGTATGGAGGACATTAATCCTGCACCAAATCGCTTTGTTTTCCACAAGGTGCAAGCATCCTTCACATGGACCTACTTGAGGACTGCAGTTATATTACAAGCAGAAGGAATAATAATAGGCAGTGATTACCTTAGACGTACCTTGGAGTGAGATGTGTAGAAGCTCTCAGTCACACTTATATTCTCATAGCCCATGAGTCTTCAATGGTGTCTTCAATGGTGGTTTTTTTCTGATTTTTTGTGTGTCTTGCTTTTGAGATTATAAATACTTGAGGCAAGCTGAAAAGTTGAAGAAAGAGTGTTTCTGTCAAGACACTTATCCACACTACATTCCAAATAGCAGTCAATATAAATGTATGTAGTATCTCTCCAGACAGATCACTTCTCTCTCGTGACCACAACAGTTCTATGGCTCATTGATCTCCAATGAGAGACGATAAACTTCTTTAATGATTTCCCTTGAAAGCATTTCCAGAACATCATATTCATCTTTATTTGTGAATATGCTATTAGAATCCATACATCAATGTATCCGAATTACAAAATCATCTTTATTTTCAGAGTTCTTCCTCGGGCAATAAAGTGAATTTGCTAATTAGAACATCTAGCATTCAACACATTGTTCAAAGTATTTCACATCATAGGTGGCAATTCATTTCTGCCTTAGATAGAGTGAGCTAACCAATCGTCTGAACATGCCATCTGTGTCTTACTGTTCATGCTCCCTATATGCGCTCAATAGCACATTGTTGTGTATCACCCAGAGCTGTTTGGATGGGGTGATATATAAATGTAATAAATAAAATGAATGAATGAATGAATGAATGAAAGCATTTAGCTGGCCCTTTGCTAAATAAAAAAGATGCAGGAGGCCGCATGTTTGCTTTCCCTCCTTTCTCTTGCTTTTCATTCATTAGCAGTTGTAAGACATCAAGGTCCTGGCTTTCCAGGGTTTTTAAATTGGTTTTAATATTTTAACCCGGTTTGGGGGGTTTTAATTACTGCAATTGTTTAATTCTTGTTTTAAAATGTTTTTAAATTGTTAATTGTTGTTATATTGTTTTTAATTTTTGTTTTAGCTCCTTATTGTTTTAGTGGTTTGTTTTTAGTTGTAAACCGCCCTGAGCCATTTTGGAAGGGTGGTATACAAATCAAATCAATCAATCAATCAATCAAGGTCATTCACACAACCATTGTACCCTCTTTGGTGGGTGGTTGGCAAGGAGGCAGGCTTCTACCTGCCTCCCTACAGATGATCACTCTTCCCCTGAAACTCTGCCACTGGTGCACATTAGTGGCGCTGCAGCAAGCCCTCCAGCATCCCATGATGCACCACACCAGGAGCACGGTGCATTATGGGATTTCCCTGCTGCCGGGCACGCTTGCTGCCCGGCTCTCTGGATGCTCAGGCTGCAGGCATCCTGAGCGTTCACGCAACAGGGAGTGGGGTAGAAGGGTGTGCTCATGCCCTGCTACCTCACTCTTAGCCCGGGTATAACACTTGGGCTAGCCCTATGCAGAGTGCCGGGACTGGGACCAATCCCAGCACTCTACACAACCAGCTCTATGCAGGTAGGCTGTGCAAGCCCGGGTAGGTTGGTTGTGTGGACTACCTTATTTAGCTAATAAAGCCAGCTCTTATGTAAAAGTTGATTATGTTAACCTTGTTGCAAGAGAGACCCAAAGTATTGTGGTACCTGAAGTGAGTACCAAATGCTGCCTTGCCACAGCTCTGGTAGGGGCCCGCCCCCTTTTAAAACAGACTCTTGCAAACTCTGAAAATGGCGAAGGGGGCAGGGAGTCAGTGGCAGGGAGTCTTCTCTTCTCTCCTTGTGCTTCTTGCAAGCTTTGAAAGGAATGTGATGAGAAGTGATCCTTGCAAACCTTGCAAGGATCAGATTGATCCCAAAGAGCTGCTCTGATGGCAGTGCTGGGGGGCATCTTGCCAGTCTGCTGGTGCCCCAATAATCTAACACCTGAAGTGACTGTTTCACCTTGCCTCATGAAAGGACCAACCTGCCCTTTTCCGGTGGAATATGAGGGAAGAGTGACCATGTGGAAGGGCTGGGATCATGACGCCCTGTGCATACTTCTGTTCTATGCACATATGACTTCTGAAAATGATGGTAGTAAACTGTGGCAAAGCTGGGGTGCAACATTTCAACTGGGATATTGTCTAACTGAAGCTCTGCCCATTGTTACATGTACCACAGGAATTCATGCAATCATATCAGTGGAGCAACATGCATTGTGGAAGGGAGGGAGGAACAGTCTCAAAGGGGTTAAGCAAGCTGAAATGTTTGTGTAAATCCATCTGCAGCCATATGTTTTCCTAGTTGCTCAGTAAGATTAATTACATTGATGAGACACAACCCCACTTCAAACACTGTGATCAATCAGAAGACAATAATATATGAAATCCTTTGACTCTGGCCTCATAAAAACACCAGATGACATCATGCAGTGCTGTATTTCTATTCAATAGTTGAGTATTAAGGAGGTTCCTAGCTGTAATATTTATGTGAACAAGGGCATTGAAGGGCCTCTGTAGCTCACATGTCACAGCAGTACACAACATTTGGCTCAACAGAAACATTTTTCTTAAAATGAAAATAAAACCATGAGAATGTCAGCTTTCTTGTCTTAAAACTAGCTCTCATGGTTGGGTTTATCAACTGAAAAGTAAAAATAGGCCCCCAGAATTTATATTCACGCAACACTGTACGTCGCAACACTGTACGTCAGTCTCATCATTTTTAATAAGATTCAAAAGTGGAACACATTACCATTATACAGTATATTTCTTATTACTGGCTCATATTTTGTGCAGCATAACAAGGGTGGTTCAGCACCATGCACACTGTTGCATGTGTCTAAAACACTGCCAGCAGTGTTGCAGAACAGACCTGTTCTACTGAGACTTAAAAACGTGCAAGCACAGTTGTGCAACTTGACACCCATTGGAAATAATGAATGTTGTGCCATGCAAATGCAGTGGCACAATTTTAAGTTGAAGCAGAACAGAGCTGTTCTGTAATACTGCTGGCAGTGTTTTAGACACATGCAGCAGCACATGTTGTGCTGTGCAGAATGTGAGCCATTATTTTTAAGTATATCTATATGTGTCATAGGCCAGCCTGTCGCCACCTCCTCTTCCAGCAGATGCCACCAAGTCAGATGCTGAGGGGGTGGAACTGGCGCCATCCTCCACTCTAGAGTCTACTAATATGGGGAGTGGAACTGGCCCTGACCCCAGCCCTAGAGCATGCCACCAAACCAAAAACCAAGGAAGCGCTGGGGCTAGAGTGCCTAAGGAAGCTCCCTCAGGGTCAGGAGCCTCTGAGGCAGTACCCGTGGAACTCAAATCCACCACAGAGTCAGCCTCTCCTCCATCACCACACCCCTTAATATCAGCATGCCAGTGCCAGCAGCAAGCCGCGAGAGAATAGTGTCGGGATGCTGTGTTACCTGATTGCCTTTGCGGCCCAAGGAATTCAGTGGGGCACATGGGGAGGGCAACATCACTCCTTTGGGGCTTCTTCCTTCCCCCAACAGGGATGTGGGCAAGGCAGCTCTAGGTCTGTCAGGTCCAGGCAGAGCTGAACAGGCAGGGTAGGGGATATTGCCCAGAACAATGCCAGTGGGGCTGCCATGTTGGGGGAAGCAGGAAGTGAGATCTGGAAGGGGTCAGGACTTAGAGTGGGCTTTCAGCCCTGTCTGCTCTGTAAGGGAACATTTAAAGACTAGTCAGCCAATGAAGAGAGCTGCTTTTGGGAGTGGGGCCAGAGTTCTCCTGGAAAGGGAGCTGGCTAGAAATAGCAAGCCAGGAGGAGTACTAGGGTGATTAAGGAACCTCCTACCATAGACTACTCTGAGGCTGTCATTACCCTGGATCCTGAGTCAAGAAAAAGGACTAGAGCAAACTTCTGAAACTCAAATAGCTTGAACTCCTGCTAACTGAGCAAAGAGACACCTTTCAAGATGGTGATTCTCTTATTTTGCAGGGGAGAGCAACTGGCCCTATCCAGCCCCAGCACAGCATCCTTCCAGTGGCAGTTGCCGGTATCTGCTTTATGTTTCTTTTTCAATTGTGAGCCCTTCGAGGACAGGAGACCATCTTATTTATGTATTATTTATTTTTCTACGTAAACCTCTTTGAGAACTTTGGTTAAAGAATGGTATATAAATATTGGTAGTAATATTTGTGGTAGAACTGAGGAGTAGCACCAGACTCCCAGCAGTGTTGCCTTTAAAGATCAGACACTCCAGGCAGAGACTAGGAGGAGTTGTCTGAACTCCAGTGCATTTAAGGATTCAGTCTGTCTGAAAGCAGTGGCAGATCATCTTCTTTCCTGGGACTTGTCCAGGGTCCTGCAGCCTCAGCCTCAGCCTTGTGGGCAGCTTGGACAGGACAGGACATTATGCCACTTTTCAACAAAAAGTTCACAAAATAGTTTACATAGCAATACAAAACTTGCAGAGCTCTTTCAAGGATATGGTGACTATAGATGCAACCATAAGTGCTGCGTTAGTGAGGCCCTGGCTCTATCCCATATCTCTGAAACCCAGCCTCCGAGGAGAATGCCAATGAAGTTTGAAAATAACGGCTTTTAATACAAATGTTCACTGCTCACAAAACCCATTTTTATTACAAGTCAGACACCTTTACTCTGAAATTGTTTGTAATTTTTGAGACGTATTTTGAGCTGATGTCTTGCTTTTGCACTTCCACAGTCAGTAGTCAACAGATTAGGCCAGCAAGGCCAGCTGCTGCTGCCATAAACTTGAAACTTGATGATTTTCATACCTTCCTTGGTTCAATGAGAAATTATCCTTCCTTCCTCTTAGATGCCTATTAGACCAGTCTGACAAGCCAAGACCTGGCTTGGCTGGCCGAAGAACCACCAGGAGCTGTGTGGTTCCTGGCAGTGCCATGGCCACAAACCCGCCTACGGAGCTCGCTGGTTAGCCAAAGTTAAGGGCTCGGGCTAACTGCTCGTGTGGGAGCACTGGCTACTCCCAGCCAGCACTGGCACAGGAGCAGACTCTCAGCTGTCACCAGGGGGGATCCCCACAATGCACCACGCACTCGCACAATGCACCACGCACTCGCACAGTGCATTGTGGGATTTCTGGGGGCTGGGACAATACATCCTGCCTGGGGGCAGCAGCGGTCTGCCTGGTTGAGCGATCTATGCACCCAGCAACATCTTGGAGATCGTCTGTGGGGAAAGTAAGGTTATGCAGCCTTCCTCCCTGCCCACCCTCCCAAATGGTCGTGTGCATGTGCCCTTAATATGCGAATTGCTAAGTGGAAGGGGATGCCTTCCCAATCTTTGAATTAGCAAGTCCTGCTGCCTGACCCACATTCCTGCTTCTACTAAGAACACTTGCTGTGATTTATCAGCAACAGGCTCCACTTTCACATGGGGAAAAGATCTAAAGGTAGAAGGTGTGGACATTGTCCACTCCTGGAACCGGTTTATGGCAAAAGCCCTTCATCATATGATGGACGAGACTGCTGGTGCTGATGTTGCCAGAGCTGCTGACACCTCTCCCTCCTCCACATTACTGCAGCCAATCAAGGGCAACAGTGTCAGAACTAGTGACATGTAATGAAAGAAGCATGATGCAGTTGCTTAGGCTACGCAGCCCTGCCTGCCCAGGGTCTATGACAACTTGCTGTGGCCAACTCACCACGGGGACAACTCACCGTGGGGACAACTCGCCTTAGGGAACAATGCAACTCCCCCCACCCTGCAAGCCCATCCTGTCACTTTGGCTTTTGATCCGGAGGGGACAAGCGGGAAGGTGGCAAGAGGAAGCTTAATCTCCACCTACCACCCACCACAGAACACTTGGGAGATCTGGTGTGCAGTTGAATTTTGAATTGTTTAGCAAAACTCTGAATAGGAGATTTCCTGGCCAAGGTCTGTCTGCATGTTGTATTGTTTTTTAATTCTCTGCAGGAAAGTACAACTCACTGCACCCTATGGCCCAGCATAAAACTGCTTACATGGCGGGTGGGGGAAGTGGGCTAGGAGAGCAGCAATGTGGGCTCTACCCATTTCAAGTCAAACGCCCCTTCTCTGGAGGCAACTTGCCAGCCTCACTGAGAAAGCTGCAACTCTTCTGTAAGACGGAGCTTCTCCTGACAAAACCAAGGGGCAGGTGGGCAGGAGGAGAGCTGGGAGGCTCTCTGTCCAAAGCAGAAGGGCGCTCAGAGAGCCCTTCCTGCAGCTTCCACTCGGAGGACAAAACATCTCCCTCCACGCCCACCCCCTCTGCATGCCCGTCCTGTCACTTTGGCTTTTGATTCAGCGCAGGCAGCGCCGCCACTGCAGGCTTCCTGCCCACCACTTGTTCGTTTGCAACAAACTCCGTTGTGTGTAAGAAAACTCCGTGTGTAAAAGGTTTTGCAAGCTTTCTCTCGCTTCCCTTCCGCTTGTCCCCTCCGGATCAAAAACTAAAGTGACAGGACGGGCTTGCGGTGGGGAGCTGCGTTGTTCCTTGCGGCAAGTTGTCCCTGCGGCGAGTTGTCCCTGCGGCGAGTTGTCCCCGCGGCGAGTTGTCCCATTCCCACCTGCCCGTCCCCACACTACAGTTCCCAAGCAGCACTGGGAGAAAGCACGTGTGTCAAAACATTACAAGTCAATGTAGATCACGGGGGGCGGGAGCAATCTTTTCCCCAGTTGTTTGCCAAAGAAGCTCATAATTAGCAGCCCAAATATGTGTGGAAGGAGCTTGTTTATCACTATTTCAGAAGGAACTGGAAGAAAAAGTTGGGTTAGGAGTAAATAAATGTTTGTGGGGCACAGTCACTGCTAGCATTTTCTGAGAGGATGAAATGAGAACGCTGAAAAGTTATATCACAGTAATTTGTTCTAGAGACACACCTGATTCACTTCTGTGCCCCAATTCCTCTGCCCTAATTCAGAGATATACATATGCTCCAATATACACACAGATTTCTTATGCATGCAAGCTGCTCTTTTCATTTTAATGGAGGGTCTCAAACCACTTGAACATTCTTTTTCTGTTAAAATGAATGAGAAGCTTTTGTAGACAGGGGATCTCCAAAGATGCAAAAGAACCTTCTAAACAACCTCTGGATTGGGGATTAATTCTATTTAAAAGTATACCAGAAAATGGGAGACAGACATGTAATGAACTGATTTTGCCCTGGTCTTGAACATCATGGCTAATATAGTACTGCCAGGAATAGTCTCAAGGGCTCATTCTGGAGGGGCACCACTCTTGGAATACAGGAAACATTCAATTCTGGCTAAAGCTTTTGAATATGATTGTTAACAAATACAGTACATGAAACTGCTGGGTGACATCATCCAGAAGTTTGGACCTAGATGTCATCTTTACACAGATGGCACCCAATCCTATCTCTTGTTGCCATCTTACAATCTTGAGGAGCAAGGGAAGGTCTAGGCCAGTGCTTCAGGGATGTTTTTAACTGGATGGGGGTTAGTAAACTGAAGCTTAATGCAGCAAAATGAGAGGTACTGTTGGTTAGAAGGTTGGAGGATCCAGGTGGAACTGCGTATGCAATCAGTACTAGATGAGGTTGTACTCCTGCAAAGCAGCAGATTTTCAACTTGAGGATGCTCCTCGTTCCAGCACTTCTTCTGGATGCCCAGGTGGGACCTGTAGCCAGAAACACATTTTACTAGCCTCATCTAGTAGGCCTTAGCCTGGAGAAGTCAGGCCTGGCCAGAATTGTTCAATCCCTAGTAATTGGTTCAGAATGCGGCTGCCAGGCTTGTGGTTGGGGGCCAAGAGCTTGGATCACATAATTCTGATTCTTTATCCCGTTTACAGCTTGCCACCTTGTTTCCAGGCTCTATTCAAGCTGCTGGCGGTTCTAAATCTTAAGGTGATATATAGTCTAAGACTGGGATATCTCCAGAGCCTCTTCTTCCCATATGAGCCTGCCCAAGAACTCCAAGCTATTTTAGAGGCCCTCCTCCATGATCCCTTACTGTTAGAGGTGAGGTGGGCAGCTATGGCCTTCTCAGTTATGACTCTGGAATAGCCTCCCCAGGTAGGTACACCATTCCCCATCACCGCCCTCCTTTTGGCAGGGAGTGAAAATTGTCCTATTCCAGCATGGTTTTGCTTAGATAAAATTCCCAGTGCTCACTAGTTTAAACTCCTGTCATATGTTTTAATGTGTGTTTTTATGTTTCACTGATCCATCTATGTTTAAAACTTCTGTATTTGTAATCTCTGTTATATTGCTTTGAATTGTTAAACGCCTTGGGTATAATGCTTTTATAGAAAAGTGGGAGATAAATAATTGAAACCAATAAATAAAGAAGGCTAGTTATAAAATGGTAAAGATACAACAAATGCCTTGTATGTCACAGTGACCGGCAAGTGACTGAGAGCTCTGTGTCTGTGCTAGAAGTTACCCAAGGAAAACTATTTCACTATGCTCTCACTGAATCTGCACAAGCTGCATCTCCTTTCATCCAAACTGTTTCTCCTACAGCCTATGTAGTAGGAGGATGTTTTGACAAGAATCCTTTATGATGTGACTGTGTCTGCCTTGTCACAGCACTGTGATGCTTTGTGAAACAGAGGGAGCTTGCTTGTCTGGTAATGCTTCAATTGGCAAAGCACCTTAAGAGTGGGAGACGGTTGTGATCTGGATGCTGTTTTGAATGGTGAACGCCAAGGCAGCAGCACTCCACTCTGTGGGATTTAGCAGCAGCCACTGAGGCCGACTCATCTCTGACATGCGGAGAATGCTCTAATGAGCACATTACTTTGATCAGGTCACAGGACAGGAGCTGCTGCACAGGAGAACTCCTCCAAGCACCCTAACCAAGCTGAGTCACACAGCATGGCACCATGCAAAAGGGCATGCTCCAGGGGGTGCCACTTCAGCAGTGCACAGTCTCACCTAGTAGAAGGCTGTTTGTTATGCCAGCCCTGTGCCTCTAATGAGCTCTACTGTTACTAGTACACACCAGCCGCATTCGCACATAACACAAAGCTGGAGGTAAACGGGGCAGAGGCTGGAACTCTGTTACATCTGAATGCATGCCATGGCCATTTTGCAATTTGCCTTGTCAAACTCCAATTTCAACCTTGAGTTTGTAGTGAGTTTCGGCACCATAACCTGAGGTGGTTCCCTGAGATGGTGTTACATCCGAATGCAGATGGTGCCATGACCACAGTTTCATTCGCTTTCTGGAGTTGCAATCATAGAGACGGCAGGGCAAGCCCACCCACTCCATGCCTGTGGCACTACTCTCTGCCCTCCTCCCCGAGCACTCATCCCGCCCCGCCCCCCATCTCCAATCCAACAAAGCAGTTGCCTGGCAACAGGGATGCCACCACGTCCCATCCTAAGCTTGTCAGCCTGTCAAATGGGAAAGTCACACGGGAGCATTCCCTCTTCCCACTCTGTCCATTACTCCCCACTCCCTGCCAGCAATCAGGAGAGAAAGGGGATGGGATGGCAAGAGGAGCACTAAGTGCTTTGCTCTCTGAAAATGAAACGGCAATATGTATGTTCACAAGCACATTCCTCTGAGACGGCAATACAGCCAGGGCAACCACATTAGAGTGCTGGGACTCTATGGAAGTCTGGTGATGCCTGGGGTTGGGTTTCAAAGGCAGCCCCAACTAGGATGTCTTGAATCACTAAGGTCTATTTTTTGTACAATGAAGTTAGGGAAGGGGGCCCCAGCCCCTTCCCCTTGGGGTACCTGTGCAGTTCCCAGGCTTACTCATAAGAAGGGCCAGGCAGCAGGATCAGCACTGCCTTAGTGAAAGGAGCAATTCAACATATGAGATGACGATGGATGCTGTTCAAGAGTGGACTGCTCACTCATCAGAGTGTAAAGCAATGGGGATACTCCACAACTCACAAGAACAATCTGTGGGGACAGGGGTGTCGGGCAGAATCTTTAATAATGTGTGACAACAATCCCCCTTCTCCCATGGACCACTCTCTCACGAGAGTGTCAAGCCATGGGGGCTGGACAGCAGACGCCGCCCAGCCAGTTTGCTCTGTATAAGCAAGCTGCGGGAACGGATAGGCCAGCAACAGCTCTCCCTGTCTTGGTGACTGCCGCCAAGCAGCTGTCAAAGCATTGCCCTCTGCCAAAGCCCATCCTCCTATTTGACCATGCCCAGAATGGCAACCCCACTCTCCTGGGGCCACTGGAAATCGAGGCTCCCTTCTCCACGGCAGCAGATCTGCATACAGCGCAACACCAGTCCAAACCTGTAAATTTTGAATGAGAGTAAAGATCCCTCCCCGCTCCCAGTGTTTCCCTCATCTGCCCACCCGGCTACTCCCAGAAACATGGAGCATCAAAATCTCCTATGGCTGTGTGAAAGGCTTCCCTGGAGAGGAGGGGGTAGCTGTGCAAAAGTTATATCATTAACCAGAAAGAGTGGGGGGCCCAAACAAGCAGGGGCACCTTTCTTGTGTTAGCTCAACTCATGAGCATGCAGTTTGACAAAGACCAAAGGTTTTGATGAGCCTAAGGTCCTCCCCAGTAGACTGGGGAGAGAGTGCCCTCTCATGAGAATGCTAGTCTGCAGGCAGCAAGCCACCACAGAGGCAGGAGTGTGGTTTGGTCTGCATGGACTGCTTTGCTGGGGTAAGCCATCACAAGAGCATCCTTGGTCACAGTGGGCCAGAACCCAGGATTCTTTGCCCTCCCTCATATAAACATCCCCTCCTAGAAAGTCAACATGTTCCCTTCCCTTCCTTGAGTAACAGGAAAATAGTGCCCCCTCAACATCTTGCCCACCAGAAACTGCTTAAAGAAGACAGTTTTGTTTTGGGGCTCTTACAAGGGCAGCGGTAAAAACACTGTCAGAAGAAGGGCTTGAATGGCATGGTATTCAGAGGGATTTAAATGCCCTTTCAGTGCCGAGGGCAGGTGGACTATTCTGAAAAGGCATGATTGTGATTCACACGCCCCCTTAAAAATCGTGGTCAATGGCTGCCGCTCTTGTGATGTGATGACACCTTGCCCACAGTGTGGTGACACAAGCGCTACGGAGCTTGCTGGGATGCAGCCTAGGCAGACCAGGAAGAGGGAGAGGCTCCCCTGCCCTGAAAACGGAGGTTTCCAGACTACAGTTGGACTAACATCTGCGATGTGATTCACAGTTAGAAAAACTAGCCACGGGTCCAGCAACGTCCAGTTTCACATTACGTGCGAATACGGCCATAGTTTTGTATGCCATAAATCCAACTGTAATTGTCCTTGTGACAAGGACACTTGTTACTTCACTGCATGAAAGACACTTGGCCATGCTGTTGCTCACATGTGGCAGGCCTCTTAGGGTTGTACAAAGCAGTCCCTTGCAGAAAGAAGACGAGTAGCATTACTCTTTTGATTTTTCCTCTCTTCTTTCTCCTTGCTCAGTATCTTCTGTAACACTCTGAAGCTATTCTCACGATCACTAGAAAGCGGGCTAAGGGAGCTTAACCCATTTTCCAAGGATCGTGGGAACCACCCAGGCGGCTAGCCTGCCTAACTAACCCTCCCCTAATATGAGGTTAATGGAGCAAGTGCTCTGTTAACCTCATCTTTTTGCTCGTGTGTTGCCGTGGCACGTGGTGATGCACGAGTAGACCCCCGACTGGAAGGCTACAAGCAGCCTCCTGGGCTCAGGGGTCTCTCCAGAATGCCCTGCATGCTCACGCGGGGCATCCTGGACCTTCTGTGGGCCTCATGGCTCCTGATCCCCACCGCCCCTGCCGGCTCCGTCATGGAGCCGGTAGTCGTGTGAGCAGCCAATCTGGCCGCCCAGCTACAAACAGCTGCTCGTCTGCAGGGAAAGCATGCTAAGCCTGCTCTCCCTGCAGTTAGCCCCAAAGCTCTTCTCACTGATCATGAGAAGAGCTTCTCTGTCTACCTTATCATTTCCCTCTAGGTCCCCACATTTTACTTCCTCTGTATCTCTTCAGCTGAGGCTACTAAATATTTCTTCACTTCCTTATTTCTGCCCCCACAAATGTACTCAGCTTCTCTTGATTCTTCTCTCAATTTCCCCCTCTTTTTCTTTAATAACTTTCTGGCTGTGCTTTGCATAAAGTAATTTTTGTGTGTTACAGATAGAGAAACTGAAGCACAAAAATAGGAACAGAATTGGGGTTGACACCTTTTTCAGTATTTTAAGCCATTATGCTTATGCCTTTGGCAGTTGCACAGCAGGCAGAAATTCATAAGGTAAACCTTTCCTCAACATGCAGATACAAAGCTGGCAAAAAGCTACACCTGTGTTCTATTCTATCTAGCAGTTCTTTATGTTTTGTTGATTAGAAGTTTGTCCCTGTGGGGATCCTGTAGAGAAAGTGGAGGGGTGGAATCAGAAAGAAAAAGGAGGGGGAAAGGAGAAGGAGAAAATGGAGTTGTTCCTGGAATAAAGTCTTTGTTAAACAAACATAAGATTGCTTTGTATTTACAAGGGAAGCAGCTTTAAAACAACCTATTATACTGCTGCTAAAAGCAGAGGAGCCCTGATGAGGAAAAGGTGCTAAACTGACTAGTTGCCAATACCTAGTTGGCATAGTAATTTCGGTTCAAATGACCTAGGAAGGAAGAGTCAGAGTCCACAGTGCACAGCTGTGAACATAATCTGCATGTGGGGGGACAGATTAAAAAGATGTGTTGCTGCTTTCTGATTTGAGTTAATATTTGCAACAGTAACGCATAACTCAGTTATTACTGCTCATTTCGCGCAAAAGCTATTGCCTAATCGTGAGCTCACAAATGGAGTTGCACTGTGCAGAAAGCACTTCATTGGCTGGAGAGGGCAAGGGGCTGCCCCCCTTTTGTTCCCAGCAGCCGCCATGCTCCCTGTGTCAATGTGCCGGTGCAGGGGGAAGGGATGTGGCCGGCATGGGGAAGCGCACTCAGCTGCAGCAGTGGAGGATGGGTGGGAAGTGCGGTGGCAGGGGGAGGGGTAATTCAGTGGAGGGGACAAGGAGGCACCTTGGTGGCGTCCCCGGGCCCGTGGCCTAAGGACACTTCCCCCACCTCATCCTGCTCCATTGTCCCTACACACCTGATGCGGAAATTCCCTCAAAATTTGCCCACCAGCACCTGGGAGGGCAATATTTCATAACATGAAGAGATTAACTGTGTCAAACATCTTCCCCTTCAGAAACAGAGCAGGGTTACCTGACGGGCGAAGGAATCACAGAGCTTACGCATTTTCTTCTGTGAAGACTATTAGACAGCTTTCCTTCTTAGAAGCAGAAGTGTTTGTGATGGTCTTGAGGGTGTATTCTTGAGACTGGAAAATTTCCCGCTCTTTTTGGTGAAGCCCCCCCCCCCCGACACACCACCAGCCACTGAGTTCCATTAGCTCTGTCCACCCGTTAAGTGTCTGAGCTCACATTCTGTCCCATCGACAGTCTGTCCCATTGGCAGTTTGGGGGGCAAGGTAGCCCCCTTGGGGTTTTTCCCTTCAGATTTTTGTGAAACTGATGTCTCAGTGGGTCATCCCAAGCCTACCCGTACTTCCCACTGGCCCACAGGCACTTCAGTTCTCTGTCCATAAGAATCATATCATTTCCGCCTCTCTCAGAAAGAGATATAAGATTCATTTTGTCATCAGATGAAAACTTCTTTTTAATTTGCCCAGGTCTTTTAGTGTGTTTATTGGCTTTTTATTTTTATATTGGTGCCTCTGTTTTTATTTTTAATGCTGTTATGCCTGATTTATTGATTGTTGCTGATATTTATTAATTTTGTAAGCCATCTGGGAGATTTTAAAGGCAGGGTAAAAATAATGTAAATCAACCAGCCACCCATTAGCTGGAAACAGAGTACCTGACAAAAATAACCAGATTTGTTGTATATATGGGAGGGAGTTCTCTCTGATAGAAAAAGCGGGCTAGGAGAAATGATTTACCTTTGGTACTCAAGAGTGCTCAACAAAAGAGAGCTGGTAATTGTCCTGTTTTTTCCACTACATGACTGAGGGAATGGCATCAGCAGGTAATGCTAGATGGCTGAAATTTATGCTGGGGGAAATCATGACAGGCATCTGCTAGCACTGTATCCTCAAAAGAGCAATAAACGAAGAGACATGCACATCAATGTTTTCCCTTAAGAACACAAGAATTGCAGTTAGACTCACTGGTGGCTCACCCAGACACCAGCTGAGTCCAATTCAGAGGAAGAGGGGAGTTTGCCTTCGCCTGGATTCCCACTCCTAATGGCAACCCCACAGAACCATCAGAATGAGAGCAGCTAGACCAGCCATACCTTTGGAGGGATCCTGGAGCACTGAGAACCTGGTGCTTCCTGGTGGAGCCTTGGGCCCAGCCCTAGAGCCCCCTTCATCACCCCTTAGGTCCCCAGGACCAGAGACAACACCAGGCTAGGGCTGAGCTTCAACTCAGAAAGTGGGGTGCACATTTGCCTGCTCAGGGCCTCCCTGCTGATGGGTCTCCTTGGGAGGAGGGGGAAACTAGCTTGAGTGCCTCCTCAGGAAGAAGGCTGCCCTAAGAGTCTAGGCAGAGGTGGGGCCCCTACAAACCATAAATGCCTTCAGTTCTCATCAGCTCTCTGCTATTTCAACAGCTCCCACTAGAGCTCATGCCTTCAGCCTGCCTTGCCTGCCTTCAGACACTAACCCACACTCTCTTTGACTGTGGCCAGCCAGATGCCTCAAAGAAGACCACAAGAAGGAAAAGATGGTGATAGCCATCCATCATTGTTTATCCCCAGCCTCTGGCAATCATGGATATGCTCCTTTTGAATATGGAGGATCCATTACCACCCATGAGACTAGATGAGAGAAGTGGAGTCTCATGAACTTGGGTAGTGTGAGCAAGGAGCTAATGGGCAGTTGTTGACAATGTCAGGAGTTCATGCCCAGGGATACCTACATCATACAGGAGACTAGGCTAGGAGTAGTGAAGGACAGCAGTCAGGCTGAAGTTTATTAGTCTAGCAGTACATAGGGGGAAAGCTGATGGCCCCCTCAGCAACAATTTGGGAGATGGCAGCTGGTCTTGGAACTTGCTATCTTATGTACCATTGAATTGGCCCTCTGATATCACCTGACTCCCCAGCCAGGCCAGGAGGATGCTGTGCTGTTGTACAAATTATCCCGGCTGGAAATGCCTGCAGTTCCTTCAGCCAGAAGCCAAGAACCTCTGTCTGATCTCCGGGGCTTCCAGCCTGAGGCCTGTAGCACCCAACAGGTATTGGCAGGTTTGCAATCTAAATTTGAGAAACTTTTCTTATGAACTGGGGCCTCCTCAGAATAAGCTTTTATAGATTTTCACTCTGTGCAACATTTGGAATACAATCTATTCCAGAAAGACATCAATCATTGCTTCTCTGTACAAAGAAGGCAAAAGGCAGACCAATGTATTCAACTGACCTCTGTCTAAAGAAAACACTGCAGAACAATATGAAGAAGTCATACAGTCCACCTGTATATACCCAACTGGTTGATATATAGATAAAGAAAATACAGCCTCTTCTCATCCAGCATAAAGACCATTAGGATGAACCAATGTTCACCCCAGAAGAGGAATCTGATGAGTTAGGTGTATATTTAGCAAAACAAAACCCAATGGCTCAAGCACACGAACAATAGGGCTGTTCACACAACCATTAACGTGGTAGAACAAGTGTTCTGCCCAGTGTGAGAGCTGTGTGCACCAGTGTTCTCTCTAATTTTTCCATCTGTGTGTGGAATGAATTTTATTCTGAGCGGCAGTATCAAGACAATATGTGCACATGTGTGGTCAGGATGGGGCCTTCCTGATTCAACCTGAGCGGGATATAAAATTAATTGAGCAGATATGTGTGCATGCCTTAGAAGGAACACTGGTGTGCACTCCCAATTTCCTATCATGCGTGAGCAAACTAGATAGAAGGAGGGGGGAGTCACTGTGTGTGAGATGGGAGTTGGGTAGGACAGCTTCTCCTCCTATCTAGTTAAAATGCTGACTACGAGAGCTGGGTGAGACAGGGCCATCCTACCCAGCTCCTCTTACACACAATCACCCCTCCTTCCTACCTACTTGTTTGCTCACACATGATCAAAAACTGGGAGTGCACACAGCTCCTGAAGCTGGGTATGATGCTTGTGTGTCACAGACCCCCAGAGATATCAGCCAGTCATCCCTAATGGGTGATCAGAGAGCACATGCCCAAGCAAAATTCATCTATCAAGCCCTAGACATGAAAGTGTCTTATCATCAGACCTCCCTGTTCCACATCCCATCCACAGTGGTGCCTATCTCTGTTACTTGAAATAATGATTTACAATGATGGGATAGTATTCCTTCCTGGCCCCACCAAGGAATTTACCTAGCTCAGTCTGGAAACCAGATCTGTTTACTCCAACTTTTTTTCCTGGGAAGATAATGTCAGAATTTCTCTCCAGTAATGCTTGTCAATCTTCTGCTTTGCAACATATCCTTATGCTCGGTACATCGCACAGAATAAAGTCACATGGAATAAATGTTGTAAGTAAAGGGCTGCTTCAAACATGTTGGGTTTTTCCTAGCAGAGATAATATGAGCTGTAACTTTCTCACTCATGGTAAAATGAATACTTGCAATGTGCAAGTGACAGTAATGCACAGAGATTATATCTACATAGGAAAAAGTGTCATGTATGACATTATCCTTGCTTCCATGTAATGGGCACAATCTGGGGAAAGTTATGCTTAAATTCCAGTGGTCTTGATCCAGCTAAAGCTAGCCAGGTGACCTCTTTGACAAACAGTGGAACAAGTGAATAATAACACAAGCTAAAAGTGTTATTGATTTTAATGGGACTTAGAGCCAAATTAGAGAAGATGCTGGGAGTTCTGCTATTAGAACGCCCATTGCAATTTTTAAGTTTGACTTGGACTGGAAAAGTGGCATTTGTTTAACCCATTCTGCCCAATTTTTCCAGTTACAGAACCCTCCTTCCAAATTCAATATTCGTTCTACAGGGGAAGAAATACGGGCCAGCATCCTGATGAGAGCTGAAATCATGCAAATAAAGAGAACAAGTTCACAGTGGTAGTCTCCCTGCTTCTGAAGCATGGCTGCTTATGTTGGGGATGGTGGCGGGGGTGGGGAGGCATGCAATTATGTCTCTGAGGGCTACGCAACCTTCAGGGACATAATTACATGTTGCTCAGAGTGCCTGTGGGGGAAGGGGAAATATACAAAAATTGCACCCCTCCACGAACACCCACACTTTAGATGCAGGGATGCTCCCACTACGCATAAACTTTCTTTGCTTGCACAGGCATAGCTTTAGGGTGTTGGCCACAGCATCATATAGTACCTATATGTTTTCCCCAAGCTGGGAAAATTCAGGTTCAATTTATAAAGCAAAAATAGTGAGGAAGAAGGGTGAAACACATCCTCCTTCAGTGCCACTCCACTAAACAGATTCACCCTCCACCCTACAACTGATTTGAACTTTAAAAGGGGGAGGGCTGTGGGACATTCGAACACAGAGCTCCCAGATCTCCTAGTATGATTTTTTTCATATGTGACTAACTTTACTAAGGCCATTCACGTCACAGGAGTATGTACCAGAAAGATCCTAAGCATGTTCACTCAGAACATGCTCCACTGAGTACCACTGGGCTTAAACCTTAGTAGGTGCACTTAGAATTGTGTATTGTGATTGCAGTTTAAATTAAATTAGCTCTTGGATCTAAAGCTTCATTTAATGCTGCACATTTAAGAATTTTGGTGCATGTTCCCCTGAATATTTTTTCTTTATACTTAGCTATATGAGGTAAGCTGTCACCTTCATTAGCATTTTTATCACACTCTTCTAATTCATGCTTCTTTCCCTTGTTTAAAATGTATCATTACTCTTCTTATCCATATCTGGCATGTACACCAAGAACATCTGTTTACAAGTGTGGAGTAAACTCTCCGCTTCTTAACTGGATTATAGATTTTCTCAGTTGGTGAACCCTGAAAAATTCCTGTAGAATGCTTGGCATCTAAAGAATCCTTGAAAATCAGACCTGCCAGAAATAAGTTTACCATAATTAGCTTAGTGCTTGCACATTCAAGATAGCTTTGGAAGTATTCACACAAAAACACTTGTACAAACAAGGATGGGTCAGAGGGGAGCATTTCTGGGAAGACAAGAGGGTAGAATAACAAATCTTGCTGAGTGCCTAGATTCAGTTCTCACTGCAGGCTGTGAAGCAGATAACGTAACGTATTAGAACTAGTTATAATTTTGTGGACTATGTAGCAGTCTATTTGTTCACAGTAGCTTTTGTCACTGAAAAAATTCTGTCAAGGGAAAATACTCAAAAGTGTTAGTGTGTAGGAGCACTTGATTCCTCAAGCAAGTGCTATCTAGGCAAAACATATATTGACTCTCATTTTTTTCTGGGTTTTTGGGGGAGGGCAGGTTTGTTATACAAAATGGAGTGGGGTGGGAAGGAAATCAGCCAAAAAAATGACAGCACAATTTATCAGAAATATCCCTGCTGTTGAATTACCTCCTGAGGCTGTCAAGAGAGTTGGTATGAAACATTAAATTGTCTCCAGGAATTTTTTTGCAGGACAGATCCTGCTTCATTTAGGCATTGCCTTCTTTGTCTTGCATTCTGTTCAGAACCCCATAGAAATATGTGTGAGCATATGTAAGTATGCATGTGCGCGCGCGCGCACACACACACACACACACACACACTTGAGCATGCATGCTCATACACACATGTATACACTAATGTCCTCCGTTCATTTGGCTATATCTTCTTCAGTTCCTCTGCACAGCTGTTTATTCTTAAAAATATTTCCACTACACACACATATTTCCTTTCCTTTAAATGCCATGATTGGAATACTTCAATACAACCAGTCTGTCTATTTTGTTTATGGTTGGTGGCCAATCAAGAGTTAAAATTATTTCCCTTAATATTTGGTCTCACACTCGTTGGCTTCCCTCTTCCTCCCCTCTCTGCAACCATGCAAGAGATCCATGAAAGCACTCTGTACACTGGCTGGCTAAGAAAAATACTTATTTCAGGGCTCCAATATGCCTTTTTAACCAGCTGCTTTTCCAGACCTATTTAAAAATGCTGCTCTCTTTTGCAGGACTATTCTGCTTAAAATGCAGAGAACAGGATCCATTGCATTTCCATTCAGTGGGATGTGCTGATGAGCATCCTTCCTCTTGTCCTTCAGGCAAAATGTTCCGAAATGGGATCTCACTTGATAGACATTTTATAGGTTTCATTTAAAACAGCCTGCTTTGTAAAAAGTGACAGGATGCCTTTCATGCAGAGACATCCCATCCTTTGCTCTTCCCCTTCCTGCTCAGTGGCAGAGAAATCTAAGCAATACATTCAATATGTTCCAGCCTCATTAAATATTTGTCCCTCTACAGTGGAATGTGCTTCAAAAACTGCTTCTATAACTCTGACCATGAAAATCTGCATGCAGTCTAACATGCAATCACTTCCATCAGCAAGGATGGCTGCTAAGAATATTATTAGCTCTTCACTGCACACCACACTGAATTGGGATTTTTACACACACCCCTTTCTGAAAGAATGGACAGGCACATCTTCGAGAATCCAGGAAACCCTGCGGCAGCCTTCCCCCACCCCCACTGCCCCCCATGGCTAATTGACTAGCATGAAGAGGTATAGTTATTCCTTACCTCAATAGAAGAGCCGCTGACGGCTTTCTCAGACGGCTGTGGAGAAATCAGGGGCTCCTTTGCCCACATACGCGCACAAACTGATACTCCTTCGAAGCTGTCTGCAATCCAGAAGGCCAATAGCACATGTTGCCTAGCATCAGTCACATGACGGGTGTCAACCAATCTGTTAGCAGTTCTCACTTCTGCTTCCCGAGGGATGCTTCATACAGCTCTCAGTTTGTTCAGGTCAGACACAATGGGGATGAGTAGGAGTTGTTCTTGCCCCCCACATGTTTCTCTGGATGAGCCTCGTAAAGAAGAGACACTTGGCACTTATTGAGTGACAACGGTGAGGTCAACGGGGGCCAGGCTGTTAAAGAATTCCCAGCTGTGAAAACATACACAAAGGTCCAGGCAAGAGCCCTGAGTCTTTTCAGTGGGACGCAGAGCAGAGCGGAGGAGCTCGAAGACAAGCAGCAGTGGCTGAATATAAATGAGGACTTTACAACAGCAGGGACAGGTTATTACAGAGATTAGAGGCAGGATTTACAAGAGCTGTATTGGATTAGCCATAATTGGGCCAAAATGGGAAAGCCCATATTAGGTCGGAATAGTTTTTAAAAGATTAAAAGCATAATGATGAAACCAGGTGCTATCAATAAACAGTACAAATCCACACACACTCCCACTTCCATTCTATTCTAGAATTGGAGAGGTGGTCTTGTGGTAGCAAGTATGACTTGTCCCCATAGCTAAGCAGGGTCTGCCCTGGTTGCATCTGAATGGGAGACTTGATGTGTGAGCACTGCAAGATATTCCCCTCAGGGGATGAAGCCGCTCTGGGAAGAGCAGAAGGTTTCAAGTTCCCTCCCTGGCTTCTCCAAGATAGGGCTGAGAGAGATTCCTGCCTGCAACCTTGGAGAAGCCGCTGCCAATCTGTGAAGACAATAGTGAGCTAGATAGACCAATGGTCTGACTCAGTATATGGCAGCTTCCTATGTTCCTATGCACACCCTCCAACTTTTGATAGAGAAAAACGGATGTCTCTTTAAGTGACTAAGGGGTATGGAATATCCTACAGAATCCAGGTGGTTTAGCATGCTTGAGTTGCTTCTGAGTGGGCTCGGCAACAAGGCATACTTGATCCAAGAATTGTTTCTATATTATCTTCAAAGCAGACATGTTTCCAGAACGCTTCTTGTGCTGCCACTTTACGGGACAGTGCCATATGAGAAGATTGGCTTTGGAAGGATTTAGACTGAACAGTCTGAACTTCAGGAGATAGGTTTTGGGGACGGGGTACCAAAGAGAGCAATGGGGTGTGTGCACAAACCTGGAAAACCCGGTTCAGCTCAAATTGTACTGGACTCAAGCCAAACTGGGTCCGGTCCAGTTTTTTGCATACTCAAACTGGAACTTTTGTGCATACTCAGTTTGAACTGAGCCCGGTTTGCAGGGGGGCGGGGTGGATTTGAAGGCATACTGGTAAATCCAGTATTGATTCCCCTTTACCAGTAAAGGGGAATGGAGGGGGGTCAGGGGACTTAGCTAAAGAGAGTTGGAGCGGGAGGGGAACTAAATTTTACCTAAAAATTGTCACAATTTTGGCGGCTGCAGGAGCCGCAGGGGTGGGCAGTGGTGGCAGTGGGGACCCCCAAGCCCAACCCCACTGGACCAGGCAGACCTGGTTCAGGCCTCTGTGCCTGTGTGGCGGTCAATAAAATGGCTTCACACATACGCAGAGGCCCAAACTGGGCCTGAACCAGGCCTGCCTGCTCCAGTGGAGGTGAAGGGAGTCCTTGCCACCACTTACTGACTTTCCCTTTACTAGTATGTTCCAAGCTGGTTTAAGCCAAACTGGACCCGGTGCAGCTTGACCTGAACCTCATCGAGCCAAACAGCTCGATGTAGAGCCAGCTCGCACACGCCTAGAGAGCGATTTGACACTGTGAAGAGCATTTTCCACCCTCCCAGCCATCTCTTTAACTTTATCTAAGGTTAATTTTCTCCTCCAATTGCAGTTTCTCACATAGTTTGGACCAGTTTGTTTTCATAACAATCTGGTTCCTGATCAGTTCATCAGTAAAGTTGGCAAGGTTACACTTAAGGCATGTATTGCTGTGATATACTGATCAATAGATTCACCAGGCAATTGGGATCTGGATAGAACTTGTAATGTTCAGCAATCACATTCAAAGCAGGGTTGAAATAATCATCTAAGGCTTCAAGAGCCGCTTCATAAGAACTGACATCCCTTCCAAGTTGGCAGGAAAGGGCAAATGATTTGTTATTATCTTTAGGGCCCAGGCAGTGAAGCAATATAGCTTTCTGCTTTGCTGGAGTAAAATCAGTGCTTTCTACAGTGAGGAGGTAATTGCAGAAATAGGACTTCCATTGTTTCCCGGGAAGAGCAGGTTCTCCTCCACCTCTCTGGGGTGGACAAGAAAAATGGTGATGGTGAGATCTGAGCCATCTTGCAGTGGGCTTCCAGTGGACAACTGAGTCCAGGATTAATAAATAAAAAGTACCTTCAGGGGTTGTACAGCTTAGGAAGATGGAGAAACAATCAGTAGCAATGATAGTAGAAAGCATTTCGGGAATGTAGGCCCAGTGATGCAATGCAATGATATTGCAAGTACATTCACAAGCTTTGCAGGCTCACACAATTAGCTGGTTCAAAATCTCATTGCCAAATGTTTCATAGCTACTTCCCCCATGCACATAAGGGAATCTTATGTAGATTAACTAAAGATTAATTCAGCAACTCAATTTTCCCTTTCCCTTTCCCTCTCTGTTGCTTTTTGACTCCTTCTTTCTACAGGGCCCCACCCTCCTCCACGACAAAACAAACAAACAGCAAAAGATTGCTGAATAGAATGCAATAACATGTTCATACATTTAATATTTTCATTGAAGCATCTTAAAGAAGATCCCATCTATCCTCACACAAAACTGTGGTACTGAGATGGTAATATTGTTAGAACTTCAAATATCAGCACAAAAGTTGTAAGACCCGTTTCCTGAGCAATGCAAACACACATTTTGCCCGTTAAATAACAATGACAGATAAGCTCCAGTGTTTCAGAAAAAAGAACACACAAAAATACTCCAGTACTGTACTTATTTAAAAGGTGCAGCTGAATATTATAACATCAGTTTTTGACACAATAAACACACTCCCTCTGGCATGTTTAAAAATACTGGGTTTGTTCTCACAACCAAAATCAGGGTAGGACAGTGGTGCTCTTACTCCTGGGCTGGACTTCAGGGCCGAAGTGCAGGGCCTCCACGCCCCTTGGGGCCCCCTAGATCTGTCCTGGGTGCTATGGTCACTGCAAGCCCACACTGCACCAGACAGCCAAGTGTGTGTATGACCTGTGCCAGGTGTTTTAGAGACAGAGGGGGGAAAGAAATACATGGGGTGGGAATATGTTAAGTTACGTGTTGAAATGTTTCTGCTAACGCATATTTGCATAAATATACCTGTTTTATATTCTCACATTCTTGTGAGTCAAGTTGCTGTTTGTGCTCTCAAGAACCCATGTGTTAAAAATACTGCATGTGTCACAGTATGTGTGTGTGCGCGCATAGGGGGATGATGCTTAACTTGCAGCTGGGGGTGGGGCTCCAGTGGGGTGGGTGTGGGGCCTCCAAAGGCCTTTAGGTCCAGGTTCCAAAATTACCTAGGTGCGCCTCTGGGGTAGGAGGAACATCCAGCCAGGCCACAAGCCTTGTGCACAGTCCCAAGAAACAGTTGTGTGTCAGCAAAAATTGAGGTAGAAGGAGGGCAAAGTGACAGTGTGCTGTCTGTGATCTGGGCAGGATTTTCTTTGCCTCCACCCTCACTACAGTGCTGGGTATATGATGTGGCTTGGCCACTGGTCATGAGGTAACAAGCATGACTTGCCCCTTAGCTAAGCAGGGTCTACCCTGGTTGTATATGAATGGGAGACTACATGTATGAGCACTGTAAGATATTCCCCTTAGGGGATGGAGCCTCTCTGGAAAGAGCACCTGTATGCTTGCATGCAGAAGGTTCCAAGTTCCCTCCCTGGCTTCTCCAAGATAGGGCTGAGAGAGATTCCTGCCTTCAACCTTGGAGAAGCTACTGCCAGTCTGTGTAGACAATACTGAGCTAGATGGTCCAAGGGTCTGACTCGGTATATGACAGCTTCCTATGTTCCTATGTTCCACTACTGACCTAGACACAGATCGCGGCTAGCACACAATCACTTTCCCTTCATTCCACCTCGATTTTTGTGGGCACACAACTGTTTCTTAGGAGCATGCATGGGACTTGGAGAATGGCTGGACAGATACTCCTCCTACCCAGCTGTCGGTTGTGAGAACACCAGCCCACTATGTGTATATAATATCCATGATTTTCTATCATTCATTGTGAAAGGAGCATATTCTCTTCTGTTGCAATAAAATCTACCAATTGATCGGAGGAGTCACAGCTGAAGAAGTGGGCAGGAAGACTTTAAAGTCTCATTATTTCACATTATCTGAATTTTTAGAGAATATGTGAGCATATGAAGCTCCTTCATGCAGTGCCATGCTATTTCTTCTATGTGTTCTGGTTCTCTGGGATCTCAGGGAGAAGCCTTTCTTGTCGCAAGCTGATCTTTCTGGTTGGAGAGAGGTGGGGAATTGAACCTGAGACTTTCTGCCTGCAAAGCATGTGCTCTGCTCCGGAGCTATGGTCCTTCTCCCTTCCTCCCACACACTTTTGCTACAAGGTAGTGCTATCCAGTGGTAAAGATGGTAAGCTAATATACAGAAAAATATGCAGGAGATGTAGACTCACCAAACAGTGGGACTAGAAGGTTCCCAAAGATGGGTCCTCTGTAACTATGGTTCTTGATATACAAATAACATCATATGCAGTAGTTCTTAATATTCAAAGGAAGAACAAGCAGTTGCTAGGAGAAGTGCCATTTCCTCTCTGATCTGCATAGCACTTTTTACCAATAGGTTCAGGAGTCAGGTGAAGAATCAAGAACATCAGCCACTGTTAATTGCTTCCAAATGGTTGGGGCTCTTTGTAGTTACAATAACATTGGGATTCAGAATCAACTTCCTACATGGGTTGGCTGGATTGAGTGGTCAGTAACCCGTACAAGCTCTACACTTGCTTGAATGTTATTGGGGGGGGGCAGGGGTTGGTCCCAGAAGATGTGTCAGGCTTTGACAACAGTGAGGTGAAAGGAGGAGTAAATGTAAGCAGCAGAACAGTCCTAAAATTCAGCAGAGTGTTGATAGCTGTACAGCAACCAGAATATAGATGCAGCTGTCAAAGTGATTGTTTAAGGTTGTTTTCCAAGAGGTTTGCAAACTTTGCAGTGTTTCAGCCAACTGCAGAATTAGCTGTAAAGTAAAAAATATCAGCAGCAAAGGAATTGCAGATTGTTCACAGAAGCATCTTTTGTTAGGGAAGTGTGCCAAGTACTGCACCATTTTATGGTACTCCACTCTTTTCCTTACTGGCATTTTCTCATTCCCCCCCCCCCCCACCTGATCTTATCCTTCTATAAAACTCAAGACTAAACCATGCTGCCCAGCCAAAATATAACTTATATAAACTCAATATTGTAGCAGCTTGATCATCTCTCTATTTATTTCTAGGCCCAATCTGAGGTGCTGGTTTGACCTTATTTATTTATTTAGTACATTTATATACTGCCCCATACAAAATGTCCCTGGGCGGTTCACAATATAAAACCAACTGAAACATTAACATAATTAAAGCAATTTAAAATACAATAAAAACTCTAAAACCAAAGCTTTAAAACTATAAACTAAAGCCTGACAAAACAGATATGTTTTAAGGTTCTTCTTAAAAACATTCAGAGAAGGGGGGACTCTAATTTCATTAGGAAGTGCGTTCCTGGAGCAACTCTAGAAAAGGCCTGGTTTTGATTCGCCACCAACCGAGCCAGTGGCAACTGCAACCAGACCTCGCCAGATGATCTTAACAGGTGGTGGGGATGATGATGAAGAAGGCGCTCTCTTAAATATCTCAGAACCAACCCATTTAGAGCTTTGTAGGTAATAAATGGCACTTTGTATTTCACCCAGAAACTTATTGGCAGTCAATGTAATTCTTTTAAAATGGGTGTAATATCATCTCTTCGGGCAGCCCCGGAGACCCACCTGGCTGCTCCATTCTGTATTAACTGCAGGCAGCCCAACACAGAGCGCATTGCAGTAGTCAAGTCTGGATGTTACCAGCATAACTAGCATATGCACCACTATTTTAAGGCTGTTAATCTCCAGAATTGGATGTAGCTGGTGAATAAGCCAAAGCTGATAAAAAGCACTCCTGGCCACTGCCTCAACCTGATAAATCAGGGAGAGGTTTAGGTCCAGAAGTACTCCCAGACTACGTACCTGCTCTTTCTGGGGAAGTGCAACTCCATCTAGAACCGGCAGATCTAAACCACTTCCTAAGTCTTCCTCCCACAGTGAGTACCTCCGTCTTGCTTGGATTCAGTCTCAGTTTGTTCTCCCTCATCCAGCCTATTACCACCTCCAGGCAGGCATTTAGGGAAGTTAGGCCATTTCCTAAGGAATTTGGCATGGAGAAATAGATTTGGGTGTCATCAGCATACTGATAACACCCTGCACCAAATCCCCTGATGATCTCTCCCAGAGGTTTCATGTAGATGTTATAAAGCATTGGAGACAGTATGGAGCCTTGCAGGACTCCATACTGGAGCTCTTGTTTTGAAGAGCAACAGTCTCCAAGTGACAGCATCTGGAACCTACCCAAGAGGTAGGAGTGGAACCACTGCAGAGCTGTGCCTCCCACTCCCAACCCCTTCAGGCGCCCCAGAAGGATGCCATGGTCGATGGTATCAAAAGCCACCGAGAGATCCAAAAGGATCAACAGAGTCACACTCCCTCTGTCAATTCCTAATTGGAGATCATCCAACAGGCTGACCAAGGCCATCTCAACCACATAGCCTGCCCCAAAGCAGTATGAAATGGGTCCAGATAATCTGCTTCCTCCAAGACAACCTGGAGCTGAGACGCCACGACCCTCTTGATCACCTTGCCCAACCATGGGAGGTTGGAGACAGGCCTATAATTGCCCAATTCTGAGGATCCAATGCAGGCCTCTTCAAGAGTGTTCTAATAATTGCCTCTTTTAGGGAGTAAGTTTATTGTGGTCACAGACCAGATTAACAAACAATAACAATTAATAGCATTAATAAGAAAATTCAAGAAATTTCAAAGTTTACAAAATCACAAACTGTTCAAATTACTAATACAGTCTTTACACAGCTTCGATGCCACAAAACAGAACTTTGCCACATTATATGAAATTACAGGTTTAAAATTGGTCAGCATAATTTCCAAATAAAATTGGTCTGTGTGACCAGGATAAATGGCTAAAATAGGAGCAATAAATTTGGTGCGAGCGTTCTTATAAAACTGGCAATAAAGAATAACATGGGTGATAGACTCTATATTCCCTGAGCCACAGGGACAACAGCGCTGATTCTAAGGAAGTCGTTTGAATTTACCATCAAGTACTGCTGAAGGGAGAATGTTCAATCGTGTGAGGGTCAAAAATCTCCTAAATTTTGGTACCAAGTTCTGGTCTAAATATTCAACCGGTTTATAGTTAAAAGTTTGAGAACTTAAGTATATTCCCTTGGGTAGCCGTGTGGACTCCTCCTGCAAATCTATATCTCTGAGCCATTGCTTCACAAAGCAAAGCACCTGCTCTAATCCTCGCCCAATAAGAGCTTCTTGAGGCGTGCCCAAGTAATGCAATTTTAATTTCAGAGCTGATTTCGATTTGGAAACAAAACTGTCTGATAACACTAAATGGGCAAGACCAGCTGGAAAGAAGACCAGGCTTAACCAAAATTTAATTATGCAAAACCATATTTTTGCTTTCATAGTGGTGACCCCTGCTTCCCTATGAAAGATGACATTTGCTGTACCCCTGGGTACTGGTACTTGAAAAATAGCCCTCAGGAATTTAGTTTGTACTGTTTCAAGCTGAGAGAAATTTTCCAGAGGACTGATCTGCGCCCCATAAATAATTTGGGGATATATATTGGCCTTCAACAATTTTATAGCCACTGGTATGAAAAAGGCACCCCTAGAGTAATAGAAGGACTTAATCACATTTGCCATCTGTTGAGCACCTTGGGAAATATAATCAAGATGGCTTTATGTGTTCCAGTTTGGTGGAATACTACCCCCAAATACTTAAAAACCTTAACCTGTTCAATACCATGCCTGTTTATTGTCCATTTAAAGATTTTGGGGTGCTTTGAAAACACCATTATCTTGGTCTTAGAATAATTGATCGCTAAAGCTTCTTTCTCAGTAAACTTACCTAAGGAGGTCAAAGCACGACTGAGACCTATCCTGGTTTGAGATAAAAGGGCAATATCATCCTCATAGAGCAATAATGAAATATGTCTGCCAACAAATTTGGGGTGTGTGTGTTTGAGCGCAAATCCAAATCATTAAAATGTGAAACTTTTGAGGACCGATCTGCGGACCGATCTGAGGACCGATCCCCTCCTTTAGGGATGTGCACAGAACCAGTTCGGAGGCCCTTTATGGTCCTCCGAACCAGTTCAAAGAACCAGCGGATCCGCTGGTTCGAAGGCGGCAGGGGTGCCGCTTTAAGAGTGGGGGAGAGTGCACTTACCCCTCCCACCACTTTCCCCCTGCTGGCGTCCTTTGTTCAGAAAGCTAATCGGGGCAGCAGCATACCTTCCTGCTGCCCCGATGCTCCCATTGGCTGGATATGGGGACTCTGGCCATATCCAGCCGATGAGGGCAAAATGGGGGCAACGGGGTGGCAGGGAGGTACGCTGCTGCCCCGATTAGCTTTGTAACAAAGGGGGAAAGCAGTGGGAGGGGCAAGTGCACCCTTCCCCACTCTTAAAGCAGCACCCCTGCCCAGGGGCGTAGCAAGGTTGGAGTGGGCCCAGAGACAAGATTTTAAAATGGGCCCCTCGCTGATATACACACAAAAGTGCACTGATCTCCCCACTCAAATCCCATGGAGGCTGACTGAGAACGGTTTGCAAAAGGAGGCTCGTGCAGCGCAGCGTAAGTTAGGAGCCACTTGCAGCAAGACTACAAGAGAAGCTGAGATTCAGAGTGAGGCAGGGAACCAAGTTCCCATCTTTTTTTAAGGTGGTTTCCAAAGATGATCACTACCTCCTCCTTTTATCTCCTGGTTGTTACCTTTTCTTCTCCTCATAGCAGACAAGACTCCCCTGCAAAATCCCAGGGGGGCTGCAAATGACTCCCATCCAGAAAGGATTGCAAAAGGAAACTCACGCAATGCAAGCTAGGAGACAGCCACTTTGCAGCAGCCAGTAGCATTGCAGGAGAAGTTGGGAGTCGAGGCTTCATTAACGTTGCTATGCCCCCTGGTCACATTTTAGCACCCACCCCCACAGTCACAACATGGCCAAAAAAAAAAAAAATCAGAAGGAAACACACAAACAGTTTTTTGCTCTAGCAAAATTGAGAACAGCAGAAAGAAAGAAAGAAAGAAAGAAAGAAAGAAAGAAAGAAAGAAAGAAAGAAAGAGAAGCATCCAATGAAAAAGCAATAAGAAAGTAGAAGTCTTAGGATGCTGGGAATTGTGTGCAGTCTTCTTTATCAATGAAGTAATAAATTATGTGCCCAACACATTTCCACTATAAATTTTCTTTAGGGACATTTATACAACCATCTTAGAGGAGATCAATTGAAAAAACAAAACAAACCCCAGCCCTAACAGTGGCTTCCAAATGAGGGAGAAAAGAAAATCTCTCTCGGAGAAAGGCACACAGAGACTAATTCAGACATGGGGCGGGGGGGGGGGGGAACCCATACATTCAGAAATCACACACAGAGAGAAACCACTCACACACACTCACACCACCAGGGAGAAAGTGATCTTATTACTTTCAGATACTAAGTAGTTTAGTATCTTTAGACCCAACAGCCAGCACATCCAACAATCTTTTTCTCAGTTTCTCCAGTGTCCAAACTACTCTAGAATGACTCTGTTCTGTTGCAGATTTGCAGTTGTCCACTCTCCCACTCTGGCTGTTCCCCCTGCAGCACATGTGCCTCCAGCAGCCAATGAGAGAGAGCCTCTGGAAGGGGAGGAGGAGAGCCCACTGTTGTTTGCACGGCAAAAGGGTAGTGGAGGGAGAGGGACGGCGTGGCGAGATTTTTGGAAAGAAAAATAATAATGAATGGAAGGCTGGGGAGAGCCGTGTGTGCCCCCCCCCCCACTGTGGGGGTCCCCAGGCAACCAACTCCCCTTGCCCAATTAAAGTTACGCCCCTGCCCCTGCCGCCTTCTAATCACCTCTACACAGTTCCATGCACATCCTTAGCCTCCTTGTCTCAATCATTGCCTCCTTGTCTGCTCTCCCTCAGAGAAGCATTAATAATCTTAACAAGGCCCTCTCCAGTAATCTCACTATTAGGTCATATAAGCCATGTTGGGCAAGGGTTGAGAGAATAGGTTGTGAGGTGCAGTGTCCCAAGTATTGTGTCCACATCCTTGGGAGTCACAAACTGAAATTGATCCAATTTAGCCACACAAGAGGAGCTGCTGGACACCTCCACAATAGACTCTGTGGTAACTGTAGAGTCTAGTTCAGCTCAAATATGAGAGATTTTATCTGTTTAAAAAACTCATTAAAAATGTCACAACAGGTAACTGATAGATCCAAATACTCATTCAAGAGAGGAGGGTCATGTACTAGTTCCCTCACAACCCTAGACAACTCTGCTGGATGTGAGCTTGCAGAAGCAATGTGGGCAGAAAAGAATGGTTTCAGCTAATGCTGATCTGAGCAGATTTCCCAGGGACGGGTGGGACACAACAACCCTGATGTTGTGTGTTTGTGAGTGTGAGGGGGGGGAGAGGGAGAGGAGGAGCAGGGCACTTAGCAACTTTCCAAACCATTTTTACTCCTTCACCCACCTAGCCCCACCTTTCAAAGTCAGGGCTTGATGAATATAGAAATAAATAAATATTTGTATCCACACTAGAATCAACCCATTTTCTCTGGTCTTTGGATGACTCTGGGTTCCCGCTGGCTCTGGGTTCCTTTATTATCTGAAATGAAGTGGGTGAGCATGGGGGACAGGGCCTTTTGGCTGTTGTGCCCAAGATCTGGAACTTTCTTCTCTGGAAACCTCATTTGCCGCTGCCACCACCCCACTCAGCAGCACTTTTCATGTGATCATTCTGCAAAGAGTGATGTACATAAAAGGGAAGCAGGGCTAGCAGTGTCAACCCACCCTGGATCACTGCACATTTATTAGACTTGTTGTATGGTCCCAGCATACTAACTGTGTGTACTAACTGTGTGTACAATCATTTGCTTTTTTTACTCTCTGTATGTGTGCAGAGCTTACACACATACAATTTGAAGGTGTGCAGAGACTGATCAGTCTTCTGACTGCATAAGGCTGGGGATGGCTTGGGCATTAGGCTGGGGAGTCACAATTCCACTCCTCACATACGTATTCATCATGCGGCCAGGTAAGTGATGAAGCTGTGCTGCTGCTGCGCGCAGGCTGCTGGGGGAAGCACTGCAGCAGCAGGAAGCTGTGTGGAGCGGCAGTCATGCTGGTAAGGACCATGCAGCTTTACTTTTAAAGGTGCCAGTTCATCGGATGGTGGTCTGGTCTGAATTTGGACCTCAGACCGAACTGTGGTCCGTGCACATCCCTAATACCCCATGCTACCTTTCAATCCAATTTTGGCAGATTCGTGGTGGTGCAGGAAATGTGGGCTGGTTTGCTAGTTAGGATTGTACTAAAGCCACTTCGCCACAAGTAGAATCCAGCTCCTTTTGTTAGCCTGGCTGATATGGGGAGAAGTAGCTGGAAGTCCCTGCTGCCTGCTGCAGTCTTGACCATCACAAATAGAGCCCTCCTATCCATTTGTGTGAATGGATGTGAGGGGAGGGAGAATCGGAGGCATGGACCCCATTTGTGGGGTGAGCAGGGACAGGCATATGCCAGCAGAGGCATATGCCGTATGGCAATGATGTCATTGCTTTGCATCAAAGCATGGACTCAATTTAACCCAGTCCAAATCCTGAGTGGTCTGGAGATCTAGTCTAAGATTTATCTAGAAGGGGTGGAATCCCCAAATCCAGATTTGAAAAAGTGGGATCTCCAGCAGTCATGCTGAATTATCACAATTGGGGCTGAAGAACTTATTGGACTAAGGGGGCTCCTGTAGCATACTTTAGTGTCTTTCCTCAAAGCTGTACAGGTGGGGTTTGTTTTTTCTGGGGGTTCTGTTCTGACTTATAGGTGCAAATATGGAAACTGTGAATAACAATACCTTATCCCTATGGGAATCTATTGGTTAGGTTCCTAACACCAAAAAGGACACACACACACCCAAAGGAAGGCAGAAATAAGAGGAGAAAAGCACTGTAGCATATTCTTCAGCTCTCCAGAAATGCCCCCCCAAACCCCCAAAACAGTATTACCCCCCCATTTTTAAAAGACCCACAAAATGCCTCTCCACTGTAAAATGTCATCTGGAAATGACATCGGAAGTCATTTCCAGCCACTAAAATCTATGGATAGCAGGTGAACCTCACCTATTTTTCTACCTGCAGATAACAAAGCTGGTTCTCTAAGACCCAACTGCAGATATGCGAAACTGTGATCTGTGAGTCTGTAGATAATGAGGGCCACCTGTACTGGAAAGGATTGGAGCATATCCTTGGCAGCTAGAGCCAACACACAATCCAGTCATCATATCTAAATCTCATATGCATGTGCCTAGGAGTATGAGTGGACACTCATGCTTGCTTCTTTGAGAAATGTTGAGAGGAAACAAATATGGTTAAGGGAGCCCAGCATTTCTACTGTTCATATGGATGATGCACATCAGCGGGCAAGAAACACAGGATAAGAATAAGCAGAATGCTATTTCAGCTGCTCCAACATGACATAAATAAGACCACCTAATGGTGCAGCAGGGAAGTAACTCTCCTAGGGAGCAAGAGGTTGCTGGTTCAAATCCCCACCGGTATGTTTCCCAGACTATGGGAAACACCTATATCGGGCAGCAGTGATATAGGAAGATGCTGAAAGGCATCATCTTATACTGCGCGGGAGATGGCAATGGTAGACCCTTCCTGTATTCTACCAAAGATAACCACAGGGCTCTGTGGTCACCAGGAGTCGACACCAACTCGACGGCACAACTTTACAATAATAAAGCAGAGGGGTAGGCTAACCTTGCATACATTTCAGCTTTGCAGATAAATGTTACAGACAGTAGCCCTTTTTAGCCCTCCCTCCCTTCATATTCATATTCATATTCTCCCTTCATATTCATATCCCCCCCTTCCTGAACACCCAAGGGGGAAGCAAGATGCTTACCACCCCCATCCCTTTACTTCTGTATGTTGGGTGAAGTTCTGAAATATGTGTGAAATACACATACACGTGTGCATGTTTGCCCATGCAACTGGGAACTCTGACAGTGCAGGGTTGTATGTATCTAACACCTCTCCTTTCAGACCCTCACCCCTAATGCATGGGAGTCAGTGGGCAGGGCCAGTAGGAATTGCCCTTATTGCCTGGTGCATTGGGATTAGTTTCCCATGTCCAAGCCCAACACATGGGAAAATCACACTGGTTCTTTCCCCAGTTTCTTCTAACAAGTAGGCAATCAAACGTAAAACAAATTAATTGGTGAGATGAAATCAACATGCATCCTCTCAGAGAAGACTCAACATTACTATGATTTTTTAAAAAAAAGTATTTAAATCATGCAACCTCAGCAATTACTTAGCTGGCAAGGAGACTGATAATGTTAGGAATGTGATTGGAAAAGAACAGCAGATGAATAGATGGGGCACTTGCTGTAGTGTGAATCTGCTGGATCATGGTCCCAATCCAAATGAAAATCTTAAAATCTATGAATACCCGATTTAATTTTTTTTTAAAATGCCTCGGGTATTAGCTTAACAGCTTGATCATTTCAACTTTTTGCTTAAAAATCTTTTTCTTTTTCCAGGCTCCTTCCCTGATGTAAATGGTATCTTCAAAGCAGTCATTACATTAGATCCATGGGGGAGGGGGGAAGGCAAATACAGATACTCTACTATTGCATTTATATCAGCAAAGGTGAAGGTAGGGTTGCCATATTCAAAATTCCCAAATCCACATGGCCTAATTTGCATGTTATGCAAATCATATGGCAACTAATTTGAATTTTTAAAAATTTATTTCACAGATTTGTATACTGCCTGCCACTACCCAAGTCTCTAAGTGGTTTAGAACAATAAAACAAAACCGATGACTGCGGAGAAACTGCGGAGCCAATGTCAGGAGGTAAAGCAGCAGAGCCTTCCTTTCTTTCTCCTCCTTCTCTTCCCTCCCATATGATCAGAGGCGTAACTAGGGAAAACGGCGCCCGGGGCAAGCACTGAAATTGCGCCCCCCCATCGTGCCCCCCCGCCGCCCCCCAACATACATCTGACTGACACACATGTGTTTTTTCCTCACAACAACCCTGTGAAGTTGGCCTGTATCTCAAACATCAGAATTATGATGCAATGATGATACATACTACATTAGGTTTTTCCTCACAACAACCCTGTGGAGTTGGCTTGTATCTCAAACATCAGAATTATGATGCAATGATGATGATTATGATTATGATGCCCTTCCCTCACGCCCTGGTTCTGTTCCTGACTTTCCCTTGTGAGTGACTGTATTTTAACAAACCGAAAACCAAGGACTCCAGAGTAATTCGAGGGACTAGGGTGATAGTGCTAAAGACTCCTTATTCATGCCATCCTTTTTAATCCACTTTTTGCCACTTTTTGAGCCACTTTTTGGCGCCCCCCCCATGTGACCCACCAGGGTGGCGCCCGGGGCACGTGCCCCCCCTGCCCCCCCTATAGTTACGCCCCTGCATATGATTGGATCCAGAATAAAATCCGGGCAAACCGGGTGGCACATTTGAAATCTGGGTAAATCCAGGTGGAATTTAGCAGCTGGATGGAGTAGCCAAAATCCGGGGGCTACCCTAAATTCTGGGGGACATGGCAAGGCTAGTTGAGGGTGAATTTACCCTGGGGGGAAGTTGGGAAAGGAAAGGGTTAAACACCACTCCCCAGAGCACCATATTCCTGATCTGTGAGGGCAACATAGCAAAATAAAAATTGTGGGGGATTCCAGTTACAGATCTCCTATGCCTTGTTTGGTTTGGCCCAAAGATGTTTTTTTTTTTAATACACTTAAAATGGAAGGCAACAAAGAAGTGTTTGGAAACACCTTGAAGCTATTCACATGCGCGTGCAAATCCGAGCCAAATCTGAGCAAATCTAGTCCCAGCTGGGGCTGGCAGACTGCGGGGCTCCCGGCCGACTCAGGGAGTGGGTATCCCCATAATGCACCGTGCACTGGTGAAGCTCTGGGGGGCAGGGCAATGCGGGGCAATGCAACCAGCACCGCGACTTTTGGAGCTATGAGCAGCAGCCAGTAATCGTCTGGGCCCGCCCAAAGGACAGGACTGGATCATCTCTAGGGAGGTAAACTTTTTAAGGCTTCCTCCCTGCTAGCCCTCTTGCCCTTTCTCACTGCTTGTGGTAAAGGGCCCCTCATTTTGATACACTCATGAGAGCCAGGATTGGCTGAGGCTTCCTTTTGAATGTACATCCCATGGCAAACCTGAGATCCTTGTAACGTAATATGGGAAAAGGCTCTTTGATGACAAAATTGGGTGGTGTCACTGAAATATTTTTGCTCAAGGGAAAAATGAATGCTACTTGGGGTTCTTCTCCTAACATTTCAGCCTGCTTGTTGGCCTCTTGTGCTGAGCAAAACCTTTACAGTTATATTTGCTCACTTCCTTCCATTTGCAAAGTGCCCAGACTGCATTCATTACCTGCTGCTTTTTTGTTCGTTCCACAGTTCAAAGCAATCTTCAGCCAGTTATTTACATTTGTAAGGCACCACACTGTTTGAGAATTTCCTTCATATATAATGCCGAGAACCGTTGTTCAGAGAAAATTGCAAATTAATAAATTTAGGTTCTCCCAACTGTTAGACTGTGTCAGCACCACTGGGTTTCTCTCAAGTCTCCTGAGTGCCACATGTGGTTTGTTATGCAGCACTGAGAAGAAACATCTAAAGCATCCACATATGGAACTCACATATGGAAGTCACATGTGGAAGTATTTGGTTCCTACTTTAGGTCGCTACAGCTGTTATGAGCCCATAGGATGAGAGAGGCAGTAAATGACATATTGGAACAGCCCGCTCCATTATGGTTTAAGATTAGAAGAAGGAAGTTTTACTCATCAGCATCCTCTTCCTCCCACAGCAGATTGGATTAGTTAGCCACCGACTCCTATGGAGCCAATAGGAACCGGGCTTGCTCAACGTTTGGGGGCCCCTTGGGACGATGTCCTGTCCTGGCATGTGACAATATATCACTGCTTTGCAGCAAGGTCTGGAGACCCATTCCAGATGCTGAGTGGTCTGGGGTCTAGTCTAAAGTCAATTTACAACAGGTGAAATCCCCAGATTTTGTGAGATTTATTCTCCAGAGCATTTTTCACACAGGGCTTCCTTTAGCTTGCATCTCTTCTGGAATGGAGGGTGTGCATTCACATATTGGGAAGGCTTACCCGCAAAGTCCCTGCAAGCTATTGGGGAGCACTTCATACACAATTCAGGTTTTTCACTCTGTATTAGAGTGTAGCCCAAGTTATATCTAGGGTTAAAAAATCCACTTTTTGCATCAGTTTTGGGGGACAACTTCGAGTTTGCAGTAAGGCTTCACAGTAACTCACAGTATAGCTGTTGTGTGAAGAATGTCCAGGAGCCCTGGAATACCATAACTGGGCTGAAAAACATCTTGGGCTAGGGTTTTTGTGGGGTTTTATTTTTATTTTTTTATTTTTGCAGCATATCTAAGTGTCCTTTCTCCATGTTGAGCTATGCCTTCTATTGGTGACGTTGAACTGAAGTTTTGAAGCCTCACATGAGACTCTTCAGTCTGCTTTCAATTTCCCTCCTTTTAAAACCTCTTTTCAAATGTTTGAATTCTATTTCATTAACCATAGCTAATGACAAAATACAGCCTAAATATGTTGTGTGTTTTACTTTTCTCCCCTGCACCCCAGCATTACAGGGTCACTCCTGGTTATGATTCAAGCTTGTGGTGGTTTATGAATGCCTACTGTTATGCACAAAGAAGGAAGAACTAAAATAGTATTGAAAAGGGAATAGTTTTCAGTTCTCCATTCATGGATTGTCAACAAATAGACAGCAGATGCCACTAAAAAAAATATTTAAACGTCCCTTGATGCTGGGTGGCTCCAAGGGGGGAAAACTTGCAAAAAATTATGTTCATGTTAGAATAAATTGTGACCTGGACAAGCCCCCTGCCTCTGCTCTCACTGCCTGAAGATAAGGGAAGGAATTCCTTTCCTCCTTCAATCACTATGCTGTCAGCAGCAGTTCTCTCTACCTCGCTCACTATGACTGCTTGCCTCTCCTTTGCTCCCTATGCTTTCTCACTGTCTCTTTTAGATTGTAAGCTCTCTGAGAGCAGGGACCTGACTATGTTGATTATGTAACTCTGTAAGGCAACAAATACACTGATGTATATGAAGATGTTTTTCAGGGTCAGGAATTGCCATGGCCAAGCATTTGCTCCAAACTTGCTTTGCTCTGCAAGGGAAAAAAAAGTCACAACTGAGAACATGCGAACATGCTTCAACATCATGGTGAACATCCCCACAAAAATTAATTTGAGGTCATAATTACAAGTCAGAGCAGATGCAAATAAGCAACACCACAAGATATAGCAATGGTCAGTGATTTAAAAGCCTTTTAAAAAGGATTGGGCATATTCAAGGGAAACAAATATCTCACCGGCCGTGGGCCATGACAGCTAAACAGAACTGCAGGGCTGATGGCTTCATGCCTTGCTTGTGAGCTCCCTGGAGGTGCCTGGCTGGCTGCGGCTGGAATCAAGCCGCTTGCCGCCCTCCTCGCTGGCGCGGCTCGTTTGCCCTCAGCCCCCACCTCACAGGAGCACACGGGACCTGGGAGCTCGCTCCCATTGGCCCCGGCATGTTTCCGGGGCAGGGCCGGAACTGGCAAGCCGGCAGCACACCTGCGCCAGCATCAGTCCACCTCTCTACAGCGAACCCTCCCTCCCATCCCTCAGATATAGACTGGGCTTTGGCTGGTCGCCATTTGGGGCCGGGCAGGAATTTTTTGGGTCTACACCTAACTGGCAGTTGGTGTGCGCCTTTTTTCGCCTGCCTCAGGCTATATCTGTTTTCCCCTGAAGCTAGCTAGAGCGTTGTTTGGGGTGACTCTTATCGTGGGTTGGCAGGTACAGTGCGGTGCGGAACAGCTAAGAAAATGGGTGTGGCACCTTAGGTAAGCTTTATACATCAAGGAGTGGGCGGATCCCTTGAGGCTTGACAGATCAGGGATGCTGCTTAACTCCTACCTCTTCGCAGGCGACATCCTTTCCGTATGGCTGTACAGCATCGGAGGGGTGGCGTTTGCTATCGGACACCTGACCTTTGGTCAGCAAAGACGGGCGCTCCACGCTTTAGAGCGGAGGAGCCGCCTGGAGCCAAGGTGCTATCGCCATGGTCATAGGCGATGGCAGCCACAGCTGTGGCCTGCCTGCTAGGGACCGTACTGTAGGGGGAGGAGGGCCAATCCCAGCCAATATGCCTTGTAGGCACAAGACAATTAAGCCTCAATAAAAGTGACCAATTACACCACAGTAACGTCTCCGTGTCTCCATGGGTCTGGGCGCAAAATACAACTAGAACCCAAACAAGGCATACAAAACAAAGTTAATGTTTTTAGTACAAAAATGATAAAGAATGCAATGCTGATAAACCTAAAATGCCAAACTGAAAGAACAATATATGTCGCACTCTATTTTCATGTTTCAGACTTCTTCATGAAAATACACTTGCCAAGTAGATACTTGCCAAGTTTGTTCAGATTATGTACATAAAAGCAGCTCCAAGAAGCAATAACATCCAACTCATTCAAGGTAAAACCTCTTAATACAAATTATATCCCAGTGCAGAAAGAAAGTACTCAACAAGGACGGATCATAACTGTGTGCAAAACCTTTTGGCTTCTACTCTCCATCTTGAATTGCCAAAAATGGTTTTCAAAGATACAGCTCTCTGAAAGACCTCTCAGACACTGCTTCAATCTGTCCTTTCAATCTGGTATTTTAAAGTTGTCATTATACAACACTGTATTCTTTATCATTATTTGTACTATGAACATTTACTGGCTTACATACTGCACAGCCTACTGTCATTCTAAATGAGATGCTCACATGCTGCTGCAATCTACTCAAAAGCATACTGCTGCTGCATGCAAACATTCAGAGCCTCCCATGGCTCTTAAGCATAATCACTAGAGTGATAACTCTCCTATTGGGGATCATGGAAGCTTCATCAATGAAATGATGACATTGTGCTTCAGAACTATGGAGGCTGAAGTGGTATGTCTTGAACAGAATGTGGCAGCATGTGCGCATCTTGCTTAGAATCAAGGTAGACTGTGCAGTATGAAACCACATTGTTTTGTACTCCTTGCTTTGGTTCTAGTTTCATTTTCTGTTCTTTTGGAGTACATCCCTCCTGTGCATTTGCTGGCTATTCTGGACTAGAAAGACCTTTGGTCTGATCCAAGATGGCAGCTCTCAATCAGTGGTGGATTAATGGAGAAGCAGAGTAGGCATTTGCCTATGGTGGCAAAATTTGAGAAGCAGCAAATTTTGCCCCTCCTCAAATTTGGCTTCCCCTCTCTGTGGGCAGTGGCAGCTGCAGCAAGGGTGGAGCGGGTGAGGAGAACCTCCTCCCGCCTCTTTACCTTATTACAAAAAAAGGCAAACCTTTTTTGTTTAAGGTAAAAGGGTGGCAAAAGCCTTTTTGCCTATGGGCGGCAAAAAGCTTAACCCGCCCCTGCTATTAATAGTTAAACATACATTGGTCAGATTCTGACATCCTTGCACACAGCAGCAGGCTTTAATTATGTGGTTAGTACTGTCAGTTTTTACAGTGCCAGGCCATCTTGTTAAGGGAATAAGACAAGAGAGTTCCTGGAACCATTAACCTAGGATGATGGGGGCTCTTGCTCATTGGAGGCCTTCAAGCAGAGATTGGACAGTCATCTGTGGGGGATGCTCTAGCCTCTAGCTCTGGGTTTTCCTGCATGGATCAGGGGGCTGGAACAGATGGCCTGCAAGCCTCCTTCCAACCCTGTGATTCTAATGCCTCCATGAGCATTGCATCCAAATGGGTAATTGGCATCATCCAAGCCAACAGAGCAAGCTCTCTGTTTGACATTACACTCACAACCCTGAACCAGCTATGAAACCTCCTCAGCTCCTCCAACCATGAAAAACACTTTTGAATGCAGGATCCAATCTGGTCCATGGTCAAAAGTGTCTTGTCATGTGTGACTCACCTTTGCTGGATGATGTGGCAGTGATAAAATTATAATTAGTGGCAATGTAAAGTGAACACAATAACACTATTGTGGATCAATGTCAAGAGATGGCAATCTTCACATCATTGTGGTTATATTTATTTTTATACACAGGAACCTGCCTGTGACATGCATGGCACTGTTGCAATTAAAATCTTCAAAATCCTTGTAGATTATCTCTCTGTTCCAGTTCCAGAAACTTTCCTGGGAAGCGACTTCTGCATTTTTGTGCACAGCTAAACTATCAAGAAAGCCTTCCATAGTGCTCTTTACTTTTCCCATCTCTTTGCCTAAAAACACTGCAATTTTTTCTTCCTCCACCACTTGCACCGTAGTTCATTCTTTATCCTCCCACTCACTTGATATCTATTCTCCAAAGCTTATTAAACACCCTAATAAATGATACTAAATATTACTAAAAAGATTGTAGCTTCTGCTAAAAATGGTCTTATCTATGCAAAGAAATAACTTTAACCATTTTAGTAAAAATGCTATTGCTTATAAAGTTCTGAAAGTGGATTTCACACGCACACACACACACACAAGAGAGAGAGAGAGAGAGAGAGAGAGTTCATATAGCCAATTTTTATAGTAGAAATATTTTCCCTGTCCTTTATTTGCTCTTTTCCATCTCATCTCTAAATTTAAATAAAAGAATCATAATTATTTACATCATCAAAATTATTTTTCACACCCTAAAAAACCAACCATATTTCTAACTACGTTTACTGGGAAAAGTCCCATTTTGTTCAATGGGTTTTACTTTCAAGCATGTGTGTTTTGGATTGCAGCCATAATGTTTTAGAAATAGAAAGGGTAAATTACTTGTTTGTTGACTGCCAAAGAATGAATATCACAACTCTTTGAAACTCCTCCAGATTACCTTCTCTTTTAGACTGTTTTAGCTGTGCATAGACAATCATAAATGAAAGAAGGAGACTTATATATGTTTGCTGAAAAATTGATTTCATTTATTATTTCTTGTATCAACAATTATTAGTATAATGATGCACTTCACATATTTTCTTCTTTTTGTTATACTCAGAAACTCTTTGTCAGTTAATTATTGCATTTAACTGTGTTTTTTAAAAATGCATTAAAAGAGAAAGAAAGCAAAAAGATTTCATGGAAACATTCTTATGGAAGTATGGTACCACTTTAATTATTTATTACCATAGTACATTCTCAGCAACAATCCTACTTAATATTTACAGGAAATGGTAGCTCAGAAGCTTGATCCAACAGTCTGATGAATGAATGTTTGCCTTCTTGCTGGGAGTCGTTTTTCTCCATCCAGCAAGCCCCGCTTTCAATTGGTGATGAACCCCTGATATTGAGATGAAATGTCCACTGGAACAGGGTTTCCCTTTCCTACTATATTTGGAGAGAAAAGGACCCAAAGGGGAATGTGGGGACATCCACAATGTCATGTATGGCATGCTAAGGGAGTGACCCTATACAACTAACAGCTAGCTATGAAGTAAATGTGGCAGCAAAAACATACAGCAAAAAATGTTAAAAGAAAGCAGGTGAGAGCTGGACTATTATGCCCATCTAATCCTATTTAGGATACTGATGTGCAACCTGTACAGCAGATATTTTCTTAAGAACATAGGAACATAGGAAGCTGCCATATATTGAGTCAGACCATAGGTCCATCTAACTCAGTATTGTCTACAGAGACTGGCAGCAGCTTCTCCAAGGTTGCAGGCAGGAATCTCTCTCAGCCTTATTTTGGAAATGCCATGGAGGGAACTTGGAGCTTTCTGCTCTTCCCAGAGCGGCTCCATCCCTTAAGGGGAATATCTTACAGTGCTCACACAGGACTGACAAAAGGAAGTACTTTTTCACACAATGTAAAATCAACCTATGGAATTCTTTGCCACAAGATGTGGTGACAGCCAACAGCCTGGATGGCTTTAAGAGGGATTTAGATAAATTCATAAAGGACAGGCCTATCAATGGATCAGGAGTGGCCGGTGAGGGCTGTGCCAGGAGGGCGGCGAAAGGCACCTTTAAAGAGTAATAAGTAGGTGTATACCAGCATGTAAACAGCACCTGCAAGCTGAAGCACTCCACCCACAATCCTGTGTGGGGTGGTGGTACTCCACCCAGCATCTGGTCTCTGTGCGTGCGTGGAGGCTAGGGCTTATGCCACAGCCCTGCCACATGCCAAGCAGAGAGCTGCCACCCCGTGCGGGACTGTGGGTGGAGTGCTACAGCTTGCAGGTGCTGCTTACACACTGGTAAGCACTTGTTTATTACTCCATAAAAGTGCCTCTCATTGGCACCCCCAGCACTGCCCTTACCAGTCGCTCCTGGAACGTATTCTAGTCTGAGGGCTATAGGTCACCTCGGTGCTTTCCAGATTAACCCTTACCACAGTGTCACTATGGATCTGCAAAGTGTGATTCTGTATTTCCTGTGTTGTGACACTGCAGTCCTTGTGCTGACAGCAAGGTGTTGTTCACGTTTCCAAAGCCGTACATCGGATATTATCTTTGTGATTTAGTGCTACAATGTTGCAAGTCCGTTGCAGAAAAATAGCTGTATTTTCCGGAGTTTGAGATTCTGGGGATCATTTTCAATACAATCCTGCCAAGCCGAAGCATTTTGCTGCTATTCTAGGGTGCAATCTGGAAAGCACCCTCTAGCCTCAGAGGCAGGATGCCTCTAAATACCAGTTGCAGGGGAGTAGCAGTAGGAACGATGGCGTGCCCTCAGCTCTTGCCTGTGGGCTTCCTAGAGGCATCTGGTGGGCCACTGTGTGAAGCCGGATGCTGGACTAGATGGGCCTTGGGCCTGATCCAGCAAGGCTGTTCTTATGCTCTTAAATAAACAGTTCTTTCTGGGACACATTGAGCTTATTAGCAGTGTAAATGCAAAATGACCATTAGCCCCACCCCCACATTCTCAATTATTTCTCAGAGTATTAGGAGAGGGAAAGACATATTTAAAGAGTTACATTAAAAGCAAGCTGATTAATTCATCTACTTCTATAAGTCGCTCAGGCATTATGCAGATGAGGAGGCTATAAATCATTAAACAGGTGAGGAAAAAATGGAACTTTTTGCAGCTCACTGCTTTAGGCTATGGCAGGAGTCACAAGCTTCAGCAGCACTGAGAGAACACATTACTTCACCAGTACACAGTTGGTCTAAATGGAACCAAATTTTGCATGTTCCTGGAACATTCCCGAGGAAGTCTGAGGTGGCAACCAAAACTCCAGATTCTGTACAAATAAGATGACCCAAGAATAGGGATGTGCATGAAATGGATTTTGCATTTTGTTTTGAGCTCAAAATATTTTGATGGCTGAAACATTTTGTTGAAAAAGCAATCAAACCAGTTGTTTCAGCGAAATAAACTTGAAACGTTTCTAGTATTTTGGCCATAGGGAACAATGGGGAAACTTGAAACACCTCATTGTTCCCCATTGATAGCTACTAGGGACACCAAAGTGGGTTAGGCGGTACGGCATGATGGATGCGACCTACCACCAAACCCACAAAAGACATGGGCAAGTGGGTGATTTTTAACAAATTTCTAACCTTTCCCCCAAACCCCCATAGGATCCTATGGGGATCCTGGCAGCGACAATGTGCTCACGTGCATCAGGCACTTCCGGGTACTTCCAGTCCACCATGCACCAGGGCAGCAAGGAGGTATGCTGCCGCCCTGCAGGACTGTTTTAAAGCATAGCATTGGTGGAGGGGGGAACATGGCGGGGGCACCCTCCCTGGTACTTAAAGCTATCATCCTGCCCTTCAAATTGGCCGAACCACCAGACATTGAAACCAGTTTGGAGGTCTGTAAAAGGGCCTCCGAACTGGTTTGTGCACATCCCTACCTACCACCGCAGTTGCTGCAAGGACTGCAGACTTCAAGCAGTGCTCCCTGGTAGTGCTGCTGGCCCTTTAATTATAAGAGCAGTGGGGGCCTGGTGTGCCCATTGGCAGGCAGAGGAAGTAGGAAGTGTGCAGGGAGGGGTGTGGCATTTAGTCAGGGAAAATGCCATGGAGTGCTGGGTAAGCCCTAGAGTGTAACCGCTGTTGGTGCTGCTCCGAGCTGGCCTCTCACTGGTCATATAACCTGTAACCACAGTTATAGCAGCGGATGAATGCAGACAAGACAACAGCCCTTTCTAACAGAGATTTAGAGTGGTGAAACAGAGGAGTAATCCCAGCTCCAATTTCCAGTTTGGTAAGTAAACTGAACCCTGTTTGGTTTGGTTGCGAGGCTGTGGTTGCATGTATTCAGACACTGCACAAAACTGGAGTCACAGGTTTGCCGGTGATCTGTAACTCCGGTTTTGTGCAATGTCTGAGTGTAGCCACAGAGTGCACACAAGTTTTGCACTGCAATTTGTGCATTTTGCAACCCTGCCTTGACAAACACTGCAGAATAACACAGGAAAAGGGAATCTGTCCCTCCCAACACACATTTTGAACACAGTCCAAAAATGGACAAAAAGAATCACTGACCCAGAATCCACTGCCAGCCACAGTACCTGTGCTGCAGTATCATCATTGCCACAAGTTGCTCTCTCACACACAATTATGACTCCTTACATTCCAGTATTGCAACAGTTGTCACAGCAGCACCCTTAGCAGAAAACATAGCCATAAGCTCAACTAGAGCAACTTCAGCCACATTTTGACTGAGTACACATTACAGTGTGTAGAGAAGGCCAGAGCAGTGAGTGAAGCACAAGTTAGTCTCAAAGCCAGACATGGAGCTCGTCATAGCAATCACCAAGTAATATTTTACACACACACACACACACACACACACACACACACACACACACACAGCTGCCACTGTCAATTTCTCACCACAACACTATCTCACAAACAAAACAAACCACAACTCAAGGAAGGAAGGCACCCAAGTTCTGCCTCTGTCAATATGAGATCCAGCAAAACCAGATAGTTATAGCAGAAATAGCTTAGCATATTATACACATTGTTGAGAAAAGAAAACCACAAAATCACACCTACTTTCCTGCTCTCCTGATGTATCATCAGGACAGGCACAGTATAAGGACTCTCAGTCCCTTTGACTACATTTTGAAATTTCTTCCTTTTGTGTTCCCCCCTCCCCCCTCCCTCCCCCCAGCCAATGGAGGCACAGTTGCCCATGACACCCCTTGATTTGTATGATAACAAGCCAACCAAGCACCAAGGAGATTGCAAGCAAATCAGAAGCTAGTGCCAGAAAACCAATCAGGAAGGGAAAAACAGGCCTCCAAAATGGTGCTCAAAATGGCAAAATGTTGTGATTGAATTGGGTTGTTTTGTTCCAAGCTCAAAACAGGCCTTGTGTTCAAAAAAGTGTTTTGTTTTGAGCTCAAAACACTTGAAATGGCCTGTTTCTATTGCACATCCCTACCCAGGAAGCAGCAACTATGGGCCCAGACAAAAATAGTTCAGTTGCAAACGAGATGGAGAGCCATGTTCCTGACACATCTGTAGATTCTGGTATTACATTTATATATCTCCTTTCCTTCTGTCCTCACAAAACTCTGTGTGATAGATGGGTTGAGAGAGAGTTATTGGCCTAGATTCATTGGAACATGAGCTTTTAACAAGTCAGACCATTGATCCATCTAGCTCAGTCTGGTCTACTCAGACTAGCAGTGGCTCTCTAAGGTTTCAGGCAAGATACTTTCTCAGCCTTACCTGGAGATGCTGCCAGGGATTGAACCTGGCACGCAAAGGGATTGAACCTTCTACATGCAAAGCAGATACTCTACCACTGAGCTACAGCCCCATCCCCAGTGAGCTTAATGGTCACTTGGGGATTTGAACCTGGATCTCTCTAGGCCTGGTTCAACATTGTAATCATTACCCCCACACCCATTCTTAAATGCTAAGATATAGTTAGTTTCTTCCCCTTGCCAAACAGTGAAGGAGTTGTATGGATGCTTTACCATGCACTTGGTCCCAATGCTGAGTGGCAGGTGGGGACAAAGTTGAACTTGTGGCAAGAAAAACTGGGCTCTGGAAATATGGAGAAGCAATCACATGAGCACTTGTCAGGCCCTGCTTGTGAACTTCCCAGAGCATATCACTGACCACAGATGGAGGCATAATACTGCGAGGCAATTATTATGCATTATGCGAAAGCCCAGCTCCCTTGAGAAGTCCATAATGCTGGGGAAAGTTGAAGGGAAGGGAAGAAGAGGATGACCAGTAGCAAGGTGGATGGACTCGATTACGACAGCAATGAATGCACCACTAAGAGACCTTGAAGGCCAAGTTGAAGACAGATCATCCTGGAGAGAATCTATCTATGTGGTCGCTAAGAGTCGACACTGAATTGATGGCGCGTAATCAATCAATCTGATGTGCAAAGAGGAAGAGCTCAAACCATACCATATTTCATCTCCTAACAAAGGGTCATATGAACCAGCCCACATATTAAACTAACTGAAGTCATGTACATTGATCTCTGGGATAATTGCACCTATGTCAATATTCTCACACCAGGGATGAATGGAAAACCAATATATTCACATTGGGGTTGAATTGAAACCTTCACAAGTCTCCTTCCCATCTCCTGATTTTGATCATATAGAAGACTTTCCTGGTGGTACAGAACATATAAAAGTAACGCCTTGTAGAGATAGAAAAAATTAATAATAGATGTGACTTTGATACACAGATAGAGACGGATTGAGCTTTTTTCATTTCTTTGGCTAAATAGTCTTAGCAAAGCATTTACTGCTGCCACTAGGTTTTAATAAATAATGCTGATGCTTGTGTGGTGGCATAGTAATATAAATCTGGAAAATTCTCCAGAGATCATCACCCTGACAACAGGAAGGTAGCAATGGTATCATGATAAACATAATAAAAATGGCAAGACATATACTCCCTTCTTTTTCTGGAGCCTTATTTTTTCCTCTCCTTGCCCAGAAGCTGCTTCTTTTCATTGTTGTGTCATTATAATTAGGACCCTGCAGATTTCTTTATAATTGCTAATTATAAATAGCTTTTACAAGCTTAATTGATTTTGCTCACAAGAACTAACAGATTACCCATGATTCCCTCATCATTTGTCACATAAACACATGGAGAGGAACATTGTTGTTGGCTCTTTTTAAAAAATCATGGTGTTCTTTGTTCAGTAGTATGGTATGTAGGCTTATGATTAGTACTGAGCGGGGGTCCAAAAATGTCACTCCCAGCCTGAGTCATTGAGGATTGAACCAAGACACTTCAGAGTTCAGGTTATACCAAAATGGATCCGTTTTGGCTCCTCCAGAGTCTTTCCCACCCATTTCTCTGCTTACTTGACAGGTGAATCAAGTTTTCATAGGCATCAGTACAGCAAGCAACACAATGACCAACATGGTGGGTGTGAGGGTCCACCCTACTTCAGGGTACCTTTTCATTGCCATCACTTGGATCTTTTGTTTGGATCTGAGACCAAGTCACATCTCTTCCCCCTCTTTGTTCTGTAATAATGTGGAAAAGGCTTCCCTTTGGGTGCTGTGGGAGAGGAAATAAAACTGACAAAACAAATAAGTCTTTTTATTCAATAATAGTCCTTTTAGTGTGGTGGTTACTAGTCAAGGTGTTCTGATGCATATTGATTTCAAGTTTAAAATGGTTCAAAAGCTTGGTGGTTACATGAAGATGACACAGCTTGCATAAATATTTCCAGAATCCCTCCTTACAGAAGTTTAGGTTTTGTGCTTGTTCCAGAGTTTTTCTACAGCCTTTTCCCAGAGATCTGCTAGGGTCTCCAGGAACAGGTCTTAGCTTTTCACACCAGATAATCTTCCTGGTTCAGAAACCCTCACTCTTCAAGCCCACAGATATGAATACGAATATGATGAATATTTATATTCTGCTCTTCAACAAAAGTTCCCAAAGCGGTTTACATAGATATAAATAAACAAATAAAATGGCTATCCTGTCCCAAAGGGTTCACAATCTAAAAAAGAAATTTTAGATAGATAGATAGATAGATAGATAGATAGATAGATAGATAGATAGATAATTTATTTACGGTCATAGACCAAAAATACAAGGACAAAGTGCAACAACAAGAACAAAGTACAGAATAAATTAAAATACAAGAGTAAAATAGTAAAATTAAGCATAAAGTGACTCCCCTTTGTACCATCTAGAAATGATATAACAAAACTTTGCAACAGAGTTGGAAACAGAAGAATCCCTTTCTGACAATAAAAATTTAACAAGAAGGTCATCAGACTGCTCTGTCAACCCACACACTAGAGGAAGAATAAAGCACTCCCTGATCTTCTGATGTAATTCACACAGGCGGTTCTCACGATCAGTGGGAGCTGCCTGGAGTGGGTTAGCGGGGAGAGTGGGCTTAGCCCGCTCTCCCTGCAGATGACCCAGCAGTCTGCTCCGGGTGGCCAAACTGGCTGCTCACACGACTGCCGGCTCCATTAGAGAGCTGGCGGGTGCTGGGGGGAGTGGGGGCTGATCGGTCCCCGGAAGCTCCAACATGCCCTGCGCAAGCATTTTTTTTTTTTTTTGCATTTTTCCCATAGGGCATAATCCAACTGACCCCATTATTCCATATGCAGAGCACCTAGGGGCACAAAACCAGGGTGGAAGGTAGGCACCCAGGGGTGCCTACCACCCACTGAATCACAAAGCAATCGGACACTCCTGCAATATATAATGATTTTTTTGGAAGATTTTTACATTTTTTGTATTTTCCCATAGAGAATAATGGGGATTTGAGGATGTCTCAGCTGCCCCCCTGGGGGATTCCTGGGTGCCAAAGTAGGTTTGGGGGCAAAGCACCTTTTGCCATAACTCGCCCCAGCAGCCTCATGCTGGTGGGGCTCATGGTTCTTTGTTTTATATATATATTTTAGATTTTAGCTTGTCTCAATGCAATGAATAGGAATTTCTCCCCCATTCAAAAATATAGAACAGTGTGTGATCTCAGAGTTCACAGAGTAGAGAAGAAATTCCTATTCATTGCCTACCAGCCACCCCAATTTTGTGCCCCTAGGTGCTCTGCATTGAGAATAATGGTTCAGTTCGAGTCCCCATTATACCCTATGGGAGAAATGCAAAAAAAGGGGAAAATCTTCAAAAAATCATTAAAAATCAGTGTCCGGTCACTTTGGGGTTTAGGTGGTAGTTGGCACCCATGGGTACCTATCACCCCAACCCAGTTTTGGAGGCTCAAACCTTCAAACTCATTCGAATAGAACCAGGCTCTGATTGGTTCGAACTCGGACCGGCATTGCCAATTCAATGCCCTGTTTGGTTCGAGTTCGAACCTTCAAACCAAACCAGTTCAAATTCAAACCAGTTCACATTCGAACCTGTTAGCACATCCCTACTTAAAACTATTTTTGCACAGCACTCCTTCCATCGCTTCCAATGGAAATAGAGCTGCATGGCCATATGGATGTGGTTTTATGTCATTCTGCCGCAGCCCCTCCTTCATAGTACACTGTTGCAGGTGCCTTTCAAATTTTGCAGCAGCCCTGGCAAGTCCCTAATATAAAAGGAGGGCTGGCCTTCTCGCCAGCCACTGTCCTGTAGGAAGCTGTCGGGCTTTGAAACATAAGCCTGCAATTATAGTCCATGGGCATAATATTCTGGAATATTCTAAAATGAGACACAATCATTTTGTACCATCAAATAAAAGTTATCTGGGAAGTCTAAGGTAGTACAGTTGGTTTAAATAAGGACTCATCAGAGAAGAAAAGCCTTATACCTTGTTTTGAAAATCATGTCAACAGTGGCAGGACCAGGGGACGGAATTGAGAGGTAGTACAGATGGGGCAATGTGCATTTGAGGGTTTAAGGGTGGGCAAGCTGGGTTCCACTTATTAGTTTTCTGAAACAGAAATGGGGGGCAGGTGAGAGGGCAAAGTACTTGTCTGAGGGGACACTTGCCCCCCCCGCTCTGGAGCCACCCTTACATATCAAAGAGACTCTGCTAGACATATTTATATAGGAAGGGGTGCTTTAGAAGGACATCCTGAAATGACAGGACACTGGATTTCCTTATTCATTTGAAATGGAAACCTACTGAAATATATCTCCCGTGGAAATGCTCACATTTAGACCGTAAACAGGCCATCTTATATCATTTCTGAAATAGGATACAGCATTAGTGAGACCTTGAACTCTCTGGTTTATAGTTCACTCAAGCAGCGCAAATGACAGAGTAAGCATGAACAGTCCTTTCCAATACTCCTCACCCACACATTAATCCACAGAAAGGAAGAGCAGGATCCTACAGTATGGGTGGTTCGTAACTCCTGATACTATGGCACAACATTCACAGCCGCAGCCTCATCTGCACTGCAAAAAAGGGTAGGCTTCCATTGGCAGAACTACTCCACACACTGCATCATGTGACTACATTACATCGCTGTGGGTGGAGCTACAATGCTGCAGACGAAACTTTTGCTGCATTCCTTTCACTTTTTACCCCATCACCATCCTATGACTGAGTTGTGCTAATTCATTGGGGAGAGTGCCAGACCTCCCTGCTTCTTTCCCCGCTCCTGCTTTGGCTACTCTCCTTACAACATGAGTCTTTTCAGCAAGCAGCCACATTATCTTGGAAAGTCAATGGGCTTGACCACTGAAAGATGCAATCCAGTTCTGAGGATGCGTTCACACATGATTCTCAAATTTTCATGTGAGCCTCTCTCATGCTTTCAGAAATCATTCATGAATGGTTGACTTTTAGAGTTTGAACTTGGAATGGACTTTGAAAGTTTGCTAGACCAGGGATTCTCAATGTCGTGTCCCCAGATGTTCCTATAGGATGCCTCTGAATACCAGTTGCAGGCAGTGCTGGCCCGTGAACGCGCCTCCAGGGTGGTGGTGGCGGGAGGCACCTTTAAGAGGAAATTAATTCGGTGCTCACCTGAACACTGTTCGGAGCCACAACATGCCGCCCAGCAGCCCCTACGGCAGGGAAGCACCTCCGCCACTCACCCAGCTTCCACGGAGCCGAGCCCCCACCAGCAGCCAGGTGAGTGGCGGAGGCTTTTCCCTGCCATAGGGGGTGCTGGGTGGCATGTTGCAGCTCCAAACAGCATTCAGGTGACATGGCAGCAGAGGTGAGCACCGAATTAATTTCCTCTTAAAGGTGCCTCCCACTGCCCCCCCCCGGAGGCATGTTCACTGGCTGCCACTGGTTGCAGGGGAGTAGCAGCAGGAGTGAGGGCATGCCCTCAACTCCTTCCTGTAGGCTTCCAGCAGCATCTGGTGGGCCATTGTGTGAAATAGGATTCTGGACTAGCTGGGCTTTGGGCCTGATCCAGCAGGGTTGTTCTTATGTTCAGATCTTATTGGACTTCAATTCCCATAATCCCCAACCAAAGACCACAGGGGCTGAGGATTATGGGAGTTGAAGTCCAATAACATCTGGGGACCCAATGTTGAGAATCCCTGTTCTAGACCAACCCAGTATTCCGACACATGGCTATCCAAGCTCTGTTTGAAAACCTCTGAAAGCTTTTCACTCCTGGCTTTTAGTTTGCATCTCCTCTGGAATGGAGATATGCATTCAAAAATCAGCCAAATTTACCCCAAAGTCCCTGCGAGCTATCAGGGAGCACTTCAAGCACAATTCAGGTTTTTTCTTGTGCGTTAAGTGTAGCCCAATTTATATCCAGGGTTTTAAAAAAAATCCACTGTTTGCATCAGTTTTTTGAGGCAACTTCAGACTCGTAGTAAATTATTTATTTATATTTCATTTCTATTTCATTTTTATACCACCCCATCCAAAAATGGCTCAGGGCAATTCACAATCCAAATACTGGTGGGGTCCGTATTGTTAGAAATAAGAATTCTAAAGCATTGCTCATAGCACCACAGTAAAATTTTCTGACCACTAGAGGCATGAGGAGTTATGTTACCAGGTCTCTCTTGGTCAGTTAAGAGCCAGAACTGTTCAGTTGTTGTTGAAGGCTAGTGCTTGTTTGGGAATGTTGTTGTTCTCTCTCTCTCTCTCTCTCTTTCTCTCTCAGTATGCGATGTTCTTGTTTCTTAATAAATTTTTATTTGTTTTTTGAACTCAATCTACTGTCTCCAGATAATCTCTTGGGCTAAACATATTTACTACCCGAGCTTACTTTGCTGTGTGAGGATTTTAATGTTTGTCTTCACACCCAACACATATGGTCTAGTACAGGGATTCTCAATGTTGGATCCCCAGATGTTATTGGACTTCAACTCCCATAACCCCCAACCATAGGCCACTGGGGCTGAGGATTATGGGAGCTGTAGTCAAATAATAGCTGGGGACCCAACGTTGAGAACCCTTGGTCTAGTAAACCATTGGTCTAGTAAACCATAGTTTTTTTTAATCAGGAATGTGGCTGCAAGGACCTCTCAGAGCCCTAATAGTCATTCTTCCCCTTTCTTTTTCTCCCTCAGTTTCTGCACACAGCTTGCAATGCAACCATCTTTGTTTGCTGAACCATGGCTTCATGTGTTGCCAAGACCTGTAACCTGTGGTTACAAACCAGGATTATTTCAAACTGGTTTACAAACTATGGCTGACCAACTGGGATCTAATTTTCAGTTTCATATCTTGGTTTGCAAACTATAGCTTTCAATTTCAGATGACAGAAGCAAGGGTTCCCATGCATACAAGGTAAGGAGAAAAGGGGAAGACAGAGTTGTAGGCTTGCATTAACAAAAAGAGCGAGCAAAAAAAGAGAGCCAGCATGGTGTAATGGTTAGAGTGCTAGACTAGGACCGGGGAGACCCGGGTTCAAATCCCCATTCAGCCATGATACTAGCTGGGTGACTCTGGGCCAGTCACTTCTCTCTCAGCCTAACCTACTTCGCAAGGTTGTTGTGAGGAGAAACCTAAGTATGTAGTACACTGCTCTGGGCTCTTTGGAGGAAGAGTGGGATAGAAATGTAAAAATAAATAAATAAATAACCAACAAACCATGGTTTGTTAGGCTTTCTGAACTGTTTTGCGAATATGGAAGACATAGCTGTTGTTGTTGTTTATTTATGATCTTAGATCAAACATCAATATACGTAGAATATACACAGTAAAAAGAAAATAATGGAAACAAAGTCTAAAATGTCATCAAATATATAAAATCAGGAATCTTTGACAGTAACCGATTGCTGTGCTCTAGCTTCTCTTAGTTTGGTCAATGTATAACAAAATTTAGCAACCGCCAGGATATTGTTGGGTCCCTGTCTTCTAATAAGCATATAAGAATTGTCTCCACTGAGTGGCTTTGGAGATCTTTCAGATACTGAGATAAAAATAAATCTCTTTCATCTGTATAAAGTGGGCAATGTAACAGTGAATGCGTCAGTGTTTCGGGAGCAGCTCCGCAAAGGCATAGTCTCTCCTCATAGGGTTTTCTCTCAAATTTCCCTACTAGCATCGCTGAGGGTAAAGCATTCAAGCGAGCTCTTGTAAACGCCCAGCGCAGCTTTGGTGAATAGATTGTATAGAAATAAGAGGCTGTGACCCAGTCTTTCTTAGTGCTTAGGAATTGTAGCGGCCTATTTACGGAGGCCCTTTCCTCCTGGAAATTTATGTCCCTAAGCCTTTGTTTAACTAGGGATCTTGCTGTTGACTCGCCCTGTTCTAACAATTGTACTGGGCAGAAGCCCATCTTCCGGAGTCTTTCCTCAACCATCATACACCAACGGGGTTGTGGGGTAGCGGCAAGGAGATGAGGTATAAGTCCTGTCGGGTAAAGATAAGTCTTAATCCAATACAGGATTATGAGCAGCCAGGCCCTGGTCTCCAATTTCCATAGCCCAATCTCCAGCCGTATTAAGGAGTTCGGGACACATTTTGGTACCCCCAATAGTGATCTCAGAAAGCCCGATTGTACTTTTTCTAAAGCTTGTAAGTCTTTTGGTGGTCTAACCTGAATCCCATATAGCAGCTGAGGTATCACTTTAGCCTGAAAGGCTTTATTAGCTGCCGGAATATAGCCACCACCTTGTGCCCAGAAAAATTTCCTGATTGCCATGGAAGATCGAGTGACATAGCAAAAGCTACTATGACTCTACACACCTCATTCTTTATTATGGCAGGCCAATACCATTTGTTCAGCTAGCTCCCTGCTTCTTACTATGCAAATGTCTGAGATTTCTGTTATTACAACTAATCCTCAGAGGCAAAAACATGTAGAGCCAACTAAATGCTGCTCTTTTTGAAGTCAATGAGCTCCTTATTTGAATTAGTTTAGAAAGTAGCATACGAAAGCAATTATCTAGTTAAAAAGGTAAGCAGGAACAGGCATAAAGACTCATTAAATCCACACACACACACACACCCAGGACTGCACAATTATTTCCAATTTTTTCAAAGTGTGCTGAGCTGTAGCAGTGACTTCTACAGCTTCTCTGAGCTGTAGCAGTGACTGGCATTAGACTTCTAGCTCCATAGGTGTGGATTTTGATGGTGCTGTTTCTCATGTCAACTTAACATGCCATATTTTCATTCTTTTACACCCTACTCTCTATTTTCTTTCTTTCTTTTTAATGAAATATGATTTACAGATTTTAAAATAATTTAACTATCAACAGAATTATTCTACGGACAGTTAAATGCTTGTTATTGTTACCCCTGCTAACTTGGCAAAGAGGCACCTTTTAACATGGTGATTCTCTTTATTTAGCAGGGGGAGAATAACTGGCCCTGTCCACCCCCAGCCCAGTACCTCCAGTGACTGTTGCTGGTGTCTATCTTATGTTTCTTTTTAGATTGTGAGCCCTTCGGGGACAGGGTTCCATCTTTTTTGTTTGTTATTTCTCTGTGTAAACTGCCCTGAGCCATTGTTGGAAGGGCAGTATAGAAATCGAATGAATGAATGAATGAATTGTTCTGCCTTAAATCTAAATCAAGTGAGGGTGCAAAACACAAGAAAATAAAAGTTGTAATATTTGATCTTAGGTCGTAAGATTATAAGAAGCTGTGTTATACAAGGTCAGACCATTGGTTCATCTAGCTCTATTGTCTACACCAGGGTGTCCCGAGGTATTCCTCCAGATGTTGCTAAACTACAACTCCCATCATCCCCAAACACAATAAATTGTGGCTGGGGATGATGGGAGTTGTAGTTCAGCAACATCTGGAGTACCACAGGTTTGGAAGCCCTGGTCTACACTGACTGGCAGTGGCTCTCCAGAGTTTCAGGCGGGAGTATTTCCTAGCCCGATTTGCAGGTGACAGGGGTTGAACCTGGGGCCTTCTACATACAGCCTCTGAGCTACAGACTCACAGGACTGTCTGCATCACAGATGTCTTTTTCTGGCCCTCTCAATGTTAGAAAAAGAATGCTCACTGTTGTGTGGAAATAATGACACATATGTCTTATTCTTTAGATATTTGTGCAAGGAGGCCACAAAATGCATTATGATTTTGTTTGTTTTATCATATTTTTATACCACCTGATATGTACATCTCTAGGTGTTGTACAAAATTTAAAACACAATATAAAACAGAATAAAAACAGTTAAAATTTCAGAAAATACAATAAAAACAATCTCATAAAATAAAAACAAATTAAATAGTTTAAAATTCATTTCAGTTAAAAGCTTGAGAAAATAGGTGTGTCTTGAGGGACTTCCTAAAAGCAAACAGAAAAGCAGATGCTCTTATTTCAACAAGGAGCATATTCCATAACCCCAGATCAATCACAAAGAAGGCCTCATCCCAAGTTGCCACCAACGAGCTGGCGACAACTGTATCCAGACCTCTATAGAAGATCATAATAGGCATCAGGGTTCATGTCAAAGTATTTTTGAGTGTATTTAAATCTTAAACGCCTCAGACAGAAGCAGTCTGTAGTAATTGAATAAAACTGGGTTTTTGTTCTTTTCTCTTTGCAAGCCTCTCCGAGTTGGTTTTTAACTCAAGAAAAAGGGAGGGCAGAAAGGTGATTTCTCTGGTGCGAAAGCGTCCTCAAGTGCTCAGCAGCTATCAGTTTTCTCATCATTTGTAAGCCTACAAATGGAAAGTTTTTGTACTTATCCAATAGCAAAATAAAGAGAGTTTCCCCTTGGATTCCACCCCAAGCCAAGAGAGGTTCAAGCTCCACCGATAAGAGGGGTGTTGGTGGCAGCATTTTAATTCTTCTAGAAATATAGATTAGTTTTATGAGAAGCCCAACGAGACAGTTTGCCAGGAATGATACAGCATTTTTCCCCTCATGTGCTCTGAGACAAAGACTTTAATCTTAAATAAATAAATACCCTGGCCCCAAGCCATTAAGGGCTTTACAAGTAATCAGCACTTTGTATTTCATCCAGAAACATATTGCCAGCTAGTGCAGTTCTCTTAAAATCAGTGTTATGTGATCCTTTCGTTTTGTCCCAGAGACCAGTCTGGCTGCTGCATTCTGCACCCACTGCAGCTTCTGGACTATTTTCAAAGGGAGCCCCGCATAGAGTGCATTACAGTAGACAAGCATGGAGGTTACCAGCATATGCACCACTATTTTAAGGCCATTTGCCTCTAGTAATTGATGTAACTGTTGTATCAACCGAAGCTGGAAAAAATGGCTCCTGGCCACTGACTTAACCCGATAAACCAGGGAGAGTTTTGGATCCAGGAGCACTCCCAAACTATGGACCTGATCTTTCAGGGGGAGTGTAACCCCATCTAGAAGAGGCAGCTCTAAACCATCTTTTGGGTCTTGGCCCCCCACAGTGAGTACTTCCATCTTATTTGGATTCAACCTCAGTTTGTTATCCCTCAACCAGCCCATTACTCCCTCCAAACAGACATTTAGGGAAGTTATGCCATTTCCTGACTAGGTTGATATGGAGAAATGGAACTGGGTGTCATTAGCATATTGATAACACCTGCCTGCACCAAACCTCCTGATTATCTCTCCCAGCAGTTTCATGTAGATGTTAAAAAGCATTGGAGACAGTATGGAGCCTTGTGGAACTCTATACTTTAGTTTTCACTTTTCAAAGTAGCAGTCTCCAAGGAACACCATCTGGAATCTGCCAGAGAGGTGGGAACAGAACCACTGTAAAACAGTGCCACCCAATTCCACCCTCCTCGGGTGACCCAGAAGGATACCATGGTTGATGGTACTGAAAACCTCAAAGAGATCCAAAAGGATTAGCAGAGTCACACTCCCTCTGTCAATAGCCAATTGGATATCATCCATAAGGCTGACCAATGCAGTCTCAACCCCATAGCCCACTTGAAAGCCAGTTTGAAATGGGTCTACATAATCTGTATCATCCAAAACTGCCTGGAGCTGAGAGGCCACCATCCACTCAGTCACTTTGCCCAGCCATGGAAGATTAGAAATGGGTCTGGAATTAGCTGACTCCAAAAGATGCAATACAGGTCTCTTCAAATAAGGTCGAATACTAGGTATTAAGGTGGCATCCCGCCCTCATCAGAGAAGCATTTATAATATTTACCAGATCCTCTCTGATAATGCAATTACCAGATGAGATAAGCCAAGTTGGGCAAGGGTCAAGAGAACAGGTTGTAGGACATTCAGTCCGAAGGAGTATGTCTACATCCTCAGGAATCTCAAACTGAAAATAATCCAGTCTCTAATCCTATAAGAGGAGTTGCTGGACACTTCCACAGTAGGCACTGCAGTAACTGTGTAATCCAGTTTGGTCCGAATACAAGAAATCTTATTCCAAAAAAAGTTATTGAAGATGTTACAGCTAGTGAATGATGGTTCCAAGTTCAAATTCAAGGGGAAGGGGCACATTCTAACTCTTCATGACCCTAGACAACTCAGATGGACGTGAATTTGCAGAAGCAATGCAGGTAGAAAAAAACCACTTCTTTGCTGACCGCTCTGCCAGAGCATAGACCTGCAAATATGCATGTTGTGATCTGTCAGATTTGCAACAAGTCTTCCTCCACTTGCTCTCTATTAATCTACCTCAGCTCCTGTAATTCTTCTGAATACCATGGGGCAGTTCAGAGAGAATACTTTGGAGCTATTGTGTTTACTGCTTTCATGAGTTCATTATTCCGTATTTGCACCAGAGTATCAACATAATCACTAGCAGAGCCAACTCTATACCCTTCCAAGGCTTCTTGGAATCCTATTGGATCCAATAACCTTCTTGGACAGACCAACCTAATAGGTCCTTCACCCCTGCAGAAGTGGATTGTGGTTGCCAAATCCTTCCTTAACTAGATGGTGATCCATCCATGACAATGGGGAGATGACAGGAGTCCTCACCTATGGAAAACCACCCTGATCAGAGCAGAAGACAAAATTGATCGTGTGACCAGCATCATGCATTGTCCAGAAACCAATTGGGATAGGCCCATAATCACCATAGCTGCCATGAACTCCTGAGCCTCTCCTGACAACTCGGTCCCAAAATGAACATTAACCCTGACCCTAACCCATCAGCAACAACCTGGGTCACTCCAATGCCAACTCCTCAACCAGATCTATCAGCTCAGTTAGGGATTCTGATGAGCAATGCGGTGATCGGTACACCAAAAGAAATCCCAGTCTATCTTTGGTCCGTAGATGGTCCTCAATATAGTCCAGTCCCTGACAGGGATCCCGGTAAGGGAATTCTATAAAAATACCATCTGTCTATAAGAATAACATACTGTCTCCAATGCTCCATAAGACCACAGCCACCCCACCCACATCCTCTCACCTGCTCCACCACAGAGTAACCCACAAGGAGAATCTGGAACCAAACTGGACCACTAACCTCTCCTGACCAGGTCTCCGTGATACACACAGAAGGTCTGCTCCTTCATCCATAATCAAGTCATGGATGATCTCAGACCTATTTTGAATTGACCTGGAATTACGGAGTAAAAAGGTGAGGTTCTGTGGGTTGTTGACACTGCTCTCCAAGGTCAAAGAGGTGGTAAGCTTGCTGGAAAGAGAAACAGCAATTAAATTTCTGAATTCCCTTCCTCTGTAATGGCCTGCTGACCTACCAACACCATATCTTCATCAATTCCCCACCACTATCACCTGAGGGGTATACTCATGGGTCAAATGGGCCATAACCCAGAATTGGCTTTTAAAAAACCAAACTGGCAACCCGTAGCTGTCCAAGAGTTGTCCCTCACCTCCCCATCTATGGACATCCCAAGATACATAACAGCCCAGCCAATTATTAGACAACAATAATAGTGTAGAGAGCAGGAGTCTTCCTTTTAGGAGTCCCAAACAATACGTTGGCCCCAGCCCTCAGTCTCATCCCTGAAGGCCGCCACCCAAGACCGGCCCCCTTTGGCACCTCTGGTGCTGCTCGCTTTTATAAGTGCCAAAAATTTAAAAGCCCAACCAGTGGGGCTCTCACCCACCCTATAAGGCAAACACACCCAGGTGCAAGATGTTACAACCATTAAGGTGAGCAAAAGGATTGGATAACAGGTAGCCAAATGGAGAAGTACACAGAAGCTGCAGCCAAGGTCCCTCTCTCAACTCAGAATGCGGGGGAGCCAGATGAAAACAATCTCCTACCCAATAGCGTCTCTGCCAGACCCTCTGAGCTGTCCCCCAGTGCCTTCCTAATGACAGCTGCTACAAATATTCAAAGTCATGAAAAAAAAAATTCTAGGTTACAATCAGTGTTCTCTCTAATTTATTTCATCTGTGTGCAGAATGAGTTTTGTTCTGGGCATCAGTATCAAGGCAGTACATGCGCATGTGCATTGAGAGTGGGGCCTTCCTGATTCATCCTGAGCAGGAGTTAAAATTAACTGAGTGGACATAAAGAAACCATGTGAGCGCATGCACGTGTGCATGCCTTAGAGGGAACACTGGTTGCAATCTTCCTTTATATTGATGAGAGAGGATGTTCTAAACTGTCTTGAAAAACTAAAAAAAAAAGGAAATGCCAGGGCCAGATGGCATCCTTTAGGGGTGTGCATGAACCAAAAATGGTAGTTCAGTTTGAATTCAAATAGAATTTGAACCAAACCATGTTTGGTGGTGAAAGAAGTAGTAAAGTAAAGGTCTTACCTGGCTGGCACAGGTGCCTGCACCAGTGCTGATTCCCCGTGGTGCAGCCCAAGCATGTGCGATGACTTGTTAGCAAGCTGCTCACATGGCAAAAGTGCGGTTCTGGCCTCCATACAGAGGCTGGAACTGCGCCGCTGCAGCATGGGCAGCTTGCTAACAAGCCATTGTGCACACTTGGGGGGGGATGTGCGCACTTGGGGGATGCGCACAAGGGGGGGTGAGCGGGCCAGGGAAGTATTTCCCCCCCACACTGTGCATAATTGATCTATGGAATTCTCTGCCACAGGATGTGGTGATGGCCACTAGTTTCAATGACTTTAAAAGGGGCTTAGACAAATTCATGGGGGACAGGTGTATCAATGGTTACTCGTCTGGTGGCTATAGGCTAACTCCAGCCTCAGAGGCAAGATGCCTCTAAATACCAGTGGCAGGGGAGCAACAGCAGGAGAGAAGGCATGCCCTCACCTCTTGCCTGTGGGCTTCTCAGAGGCAACTGGTGGGTCACTGTGTGAAACAGGATGCTGGATTAGATAGGCGATGCAGGCTGTTCTTATGTTCTTATATTCTAAAAAGATAATTGCAATAATTTTACAGTATACGTGGCAGGCTGGTAACAGTGTAGAACTCCTAGCCTAGGAGAAAAGTTATTGAAATGATGGGACATTGCTTCGATGTCAGAATTAACAAGGTGCATTCACATGAGGGACAGAAGGCAGAGAATTAATAATTTCTGTGTAAGATAGCCAAATTTTGTAAATTCAAATAGAGGAATAGCACAGTATACAAACTGGTTTTGTTTTTATAAATGTGCATGCATTATAAATCTTTTTTTAAAAATCTTTGTAGTAACTGACTCAACAATATATTTTATATGACCATTATGAGGGAAAGGTTGCGGTGTGATACTTAATGTATGTGACAAATGATTATGTATTAGTTAGATATGGAAATAAATTCAAGAAAGAAAAGAGGGAAAGAAAATGTGCTAGGTACATTTTCTTTATGTGGGAAATTGCTGGAACAAATTATTAAATGATCTGTTTGTCAATGTCTAAAGAAAAGGGAGGCAATTCCTAGTAACTAACATGCCATGAAGAAGCTGTCATTGACGACAGGATAAAAGGCAGTGACGTTAAATTATAGGAAGGTAATTTCATGTTAGAATTTATAAAAAATTACATTCCAGCTGTGAAAGTAGCTGGACAATCCAATCGGTGCCCAGTGAATTGCTCTCGGTGGCTTTTAGGTTTGACAAACACCCTGTTGCAATGTCCAAACTAGCATTCATATTTTGACAGCAAACAACAGCAGCACTGAAATTAAATATTAGTATCTAATGTAGAATATACATCAGCATATTCTAAAATGCATTTTGAATTTTTCCATTTTAGCTTTAATCTGAATAGATGAACTAAAAATGTCAGTATCTCTACACTTTGGACTACATTTTCAAACACGTAAAATGCTATCTATCTATAGTCTTTCCCCACATGATTTTCGTCTCAACATGAGATTAACTCCTATATCTATTAACATAACTGTTTTAACTTAAATATTAGCTCCTACATCTATTAACACGAAAATTATGCACACATTTTCTCTGTAAAGGAACCTGCCTCCTACAAAAACATGATTTTGTTAAGAATCTGGAAGTGGCAGGGCTGGCCCACCAATGAGGCATGGTGAGGTAGTGACCTCAGGTGGCAGATGCATTTTGCCTGCCTGCTCTTTTGCTACTAATTTATCTGCTCTTCCTGCAGTTTGAAAAGGTAGGCGGTGGGGAATGGAGCTGCAGAAAGTGTTGAGTCCATATTTTCTGTTGCTCATTTCCCCACCCTCTGACTTTTTGAAATGCAGGGAGAACAGGAGGCCAGTGACTATGAGGAGCTGCAGTGGTGATTTTCACTGTCCTCACCACAAAATAAGCAGCAAGAGAAAAGGGTATGGAGGAGAAAGGGCAGGAGAGGGGACAAAAGATTTGGGCAGGGAGAAAAAGCAGCATGGGAAGGAAAATATTCTGTAGTGAGCTCTGAATGCCACAGGGAAGGGGCTGTGTGTTGGTGGGATGAGAATAGAGGTCTGGGTTGTGGGGTAGCTACAGTAGAAGGGAAGGGGAAGGGTCCTTATGGTTTGAGGGCAGGGAAATTCCTCCATAGCACACTTCATGTGCCATATGGAATAATGTCTCCGTGAGAAGAAGCAATCCATGCAGACCAAACCACAATCCTGGTCCTCTGGCAGCTTGCTGATGTTGGACTATCCCTCTCATGAGAGATCCAGTCTACTGGGGAGGGCCATGGGGTTAGAAGTGCTAGGTCTCCCATCAGACTGCATGCTCACAAATTTAGCTAACCCAATGAAGAGGGCCCCCACTTGTGTGGAGCCCCCAACTCTCCACGGTAAAAGATAGAACAGAACAACCCACCCCGCTTCCCTGTGAAACCAAGGGAGATTTTGACGCTCCATGTGTCAGAGCCTGGTCACGTGCATGGATAGCGGGGTGTGGGGGACACCAGGTGTATGGACAGATCTTTAAACCCATTCAGGATTCCTGGGTTCAGTCCAGCGTTGCATCGAATGCAGATCTGGCAGTGCAGGGAATCACGGGAGTAGGGAGCCCCTATTTACAGCCTCAAAGTCACAGTCAGTGATGTTCTTATATGCTGTAAAGTGCTTTTCATCTTAAAGGCACCTAGTTTGGCCTAACAGTTGACATTTTCCCTCAGAATCAAAGTGTCATCCCCCTTAGTGTTCTTTCCTTATGCATAATTAAACAGAAGACACACATTAAAATAATAATAATAATAAATATATACAATAAATTATTAATACTATCAAGCTTGAGGGAAATAAGATGAAAGCCAACTGATGTATTTTGACAGATCAAAAGTATTTCCTCTGTGCAGCAAATGTAATTGGCCAGGCCTGTGAATGAAGAGTAGAATGTTATGAATAACGAGAATCACAGAAACAAGATCTTTTTAATTTTCATTTCTCTTTAAATTAGAGATTTCCAAAGGTTGTCAAAGTGGCCAGATTTTGATGCCACACAGAACCATGGTTTAATTCTGGCTTCATGTGATGTTTCCAAACCTTAGGCTCATACATTTCCTGCTCCCTTCATGTGTAAGGGGAGGAAATTTTCTAGTTCTGATCATGGTTGAGAATGAGCCACAATTCACCATGACATCTGAACCCAGCATACCCTGGCTTCCTTTAACCATAGTTTAGGAACAAGCCGGGATATGAAACTGGGAGTCCCCGTGTAAAGTGGAGGAAGAACCATGTAAGCCTGAGGTTTTGGAGCCATTCCCCTTCCTCACTCACTTCCTTCTTTTTCAGCCAGCAACATCATAGAATCACCAACGGCACAACTCTAGTAAACATTCTATGTGGGGCTGCCTTTGTACTTAGTCTGGAAATTGCAGTTGGTACAGAATGCGGGAGCCAGGTTGGTCACTGGGTCATCTTGAAGAGACCATATTACTCCTATAATAAAAGAACTACATTGGCTACCAATAGGTTTCTGAGCAAAATACAAGGTGCTGGTTATAATCTATAAAGCCCTAAACAGCTTAGGTCCAGGGTATTTAAGAGAACGTCTTCTTCACTATGAGCCCCATTGCCCATTGAGATCATTTGGAGAGTTTCATCTGCAGTTGCCACCAGCTTGTCTGCTGGCTACACAGGGATCGGCCTTCTCAGTTGCTGTCCTAAGACTCTGGAATATGCTCCCTGATGAAATAAGAGCCTCTCCATCTCTGACAACTTTAAAATAGTCTCTAAAGACACATTGGCCACATTTGCACATAACATGAACCCGGAGGTTGATGAACCAACGGTTAATATTTCAAACTGTGAATTGTATTGCAGATGTTCATTCAACTGTGGTTTGGCAACCTCTGGGTTCAGGGCTGGGTGCCCCCTCCCTCCTCCTCGGACGCCGAGGCTGTATTCCATGCAGTCATGTGCTGCTCGCATTGTCAGAATGAGGACAGGGCATCAGTTCTTTGTCCAGGAGGCTGCCATTGGCCACAATCCCCACAGGGGTGTATCGATCATGCTTGACTCATTCCAGATTTGCCGACTGGCTTCATTGGGCCAGTGACAGTTTAACTCCTCCCTCACTGTACTCCCAGCTATGTCCTTGCTATAAATCTGCAGCAGAGCATTGCATTGCACACTAATTCTTTGATAGGCAGAACTGCAGCGGGGCAATCCATATGTGGGGAATTTGGGTGGCCACTCATCAAGGTTGGGGGTGCTTTATTGTTTAAAGCCCTAGGCATTTGACTGGATGTGGGTGGTGTTGGGGTGGGGGACCCGGGGAAGCCCGCTTGACATTCTCTTCTCCATGGTTGCCAAATAACCCAACTTTACCTCCCTCTGCACCTTCTGGTTTCTGAATCTAAGGATCTATGGATCGACACACCTCTTGACTCATTAAAAGCAATACCCCCTGTGCTGTCCATTCAGTAAACAGCAAGTGGAGGGGTGGGGTGGGCAGGAATATGTCCTTCCCTGCTGCAATCGACCACCTAAACTGCACATTGCTCTCCCCGCCATTGGCCAGGTCTTAGGGGGGAACGGTGCAGATGTTCCCTATCTCTGATCCCACTGATGCTGCAGCTGTGGGTGATGACCCCATGCTACCATCACCAGTTTTAAAAGTGGCACACCCTTCCAACACCATGCACCTGCCTGCCTTGGCAGTGGACCAGAGGGAGATGCTCCCAGGCATGTTTTGCAAAGGCTGCTCTCATTGCCCATGCCTGCCTTCTTGACGCAGGGCAAGATTCCTCCCATTTACCAAGCCCCTCATCCCACCATCCCCGATGGTGCTGAAGTTAATAAGTAACCTTCCCCACATTGTGAGGCATATACATAGCAAGGACAATGGGAGGTACAGCAGTGGGGTGATGGAGGCCTCCTCCCCCATCATGGTCTTAACACCCCCACCCAGTTACTTTCAGATGTAGAATGGATCTGTGAGAAGGTCCTGAAAGTTCAATGTGCAGCCCCACATGGCAGCAGCCCATAGGAATTCAGCCATCTCACATTAACCAGGAGGCTGTTTGACAGCAAAAAACTAATGCTAATATGCTGCAGTGAGAGCACAGCAATGCCAAGCTGTGCCCCTTGCTTTTAACATCAACAAAATCTTCCCTGTGGCATCTGGAGAACAGTACCCTTGCTGTGGGTGCATTGGCACCACATGGCTACCACCTTCCACCTTCCCGGAACCCCAGCAATGGGAATTGCAGTAGGTGCACACCTTTTGTGCAGGTACCACTACTGTTGGGTTACACATGAAGGAAGCACAGGTTGTCCGGTGAAGGACATCATTGTGTAAGGGACAGACCCCGCCCAAACTTCAATGGGGGTGAACTGATCTGAAAGACGGGGCCCTTTTGGGGTGCAGTGTTGCAGTACAGAAGTGTGTTGTGCGCACCAGTGTTTCTGCACAGACGGGCATCAGTATGGATTCAACATTGTGAAAATGTTTAACATTGTGTGTGTGTATTGTGTGTGTGTGCAGTAGCAGGTTGGACTGCCTCCTCACTTTTCATCATTCCCAACTTTCTCTCCTATTTTTTTTTTGGGGGGGGGGCACCCAGTTCCCCTTGAAAGAGGCAGAAAGCCGGCAAAATATGAAAGGGTAGTGTCCACTGTTCCCTCTAATAGGGATTCCCAATTGTTGTTGACTACAACTCCCTCAATTCCTAGCCAAAGGCCACTGCAGCTGGGGATGCTTGGAGTTGTAGTCAACATCATCTGGGAATCCCTGTTAGAGGAAACAGTGGTAGTGTCTTTTTAAATACTCCTAATGCGGGGCCATGGTGTCACTGTTGCCAGGCAGAATCGGGAAGAGAAAGGAGGAGGATGGGGGCATAGCGCTTTCGCCGAGAGGCAGCCATCAAGAATAGCAGCTTACATAGAGCTAATGTAATCCTGGGTGGATCTGGGTTATTACGGTTCCAAAATAAGCATGAAACCATAGTTATGGAGGCCTCTGTCTTCAGACATAATGCTGCCTCTGCCAGACCTCAGGTTGGAATGGCGAAACTTACTACAAACTGAAGGTTCAAACTGGAATTTGGTGAAGCAAACCACAGGTCGCTTTTGCCTCAAAATCACAGCATTTGGAAGTACCAAAGTTCCAACTTCTGCCCCGTTTACCTCTGGTTTCACATTACGTGCGAATACAGCCATTTATTCACCCAAGCTTTTAAATTAGACTTGTGCTTTTAATTTTCTTTAAAAAAAATTTTTTTAATTTGTCTATGATGCTGTAAACCGCCAGTGCACATGCCACTACTGCACACGCACAGAGACAGAGGTTTGGGGCACTGTACAAATAGAACAAACAAACAAGCAAACAAACACCACTCTAGGCAGCCCAACTCTATGGGCAACACCATTCTAGCCCAACTCTATGAATGGAAATTCCTTCTCTTCCTCCTGCCGCCTCTTCTGCTTCCTCTCCCTCTTGTATGACTGATGCAAGGCACAGTAGTACTCTCACTTGCTGCCAACCCTAACATTGATTTCACAACTTCTTTTTACACACTGCTGTGCACAACATGATGTTGCAGGTTTTGTCCATCTTCTGTAGAGCTGAGGGGGATTTGTGTAGGTGTGGAGGGGGAAGGGGATGGGATTTGGTAACCTCATTCAGCTGCCAGCATATCTTGGGGCCCTGCTGCAGCTGCGGCTGCCTTCCATTAAATCCGAAGTCTTATCCAAGGGAAGAGGGACCTTAACTTTAAAATACAAGCGCTCTGCTCAGAGTATGACTAAAATATAGTTCCCTACGTAACGACAGCATGTAATTGAAGAAATTCCCAGCGCAGTTAATGAGAGCTCAAATATGGGAGCTGAGCTATAAATATTTAAAAATAATTAAAATATATTGCGAGTGCTGGGCCCTGAGGAAGCAGGGGGCAGCGGAACTGTCAGCTGTGGTACTAAGGGAAATTGTTTTTGAAGGAATGAATAAATGGAACCATTTAAGTAATAAGATTTTATATTTGCTAATCCACCCACCAAGAGGAAGATGGCAAGCAGCAAGTACAAGACAAGATTTTAAACAAACAAAGAACAATAGTTAATGCTGCCGGCAGAAACGCTTACATCTCCTTATGGCTATGCATATTCATATTATTTTTATGTCAAATAATGATGCAAATATTGTTTCAGGTATGTAGTCTGTTTCTTAGTCAGTAATGAGAAATAACTAATAACTCATATGTCTCTGGCAGATTCTGGTCACAAACCCCCACCCCATGACCACACTTCATGCACTTTTCTTCCAAATCAAGGAACCCTCACTCAGATTTAGCTTGTTTGCCCTCAGTGACATCATCACATTTCTAGATGTGGATGGCCACAGTGTTGCAATGTGATATGAGTCACTACACATGAGTTGCAATAGGTTAGGATCACCCATATAGCTTCTCAAGGAAGAAGAGGTAGTAATTAGAAGTGTGTGGGGTGGGTGGTGGGGATGGCACCAAAGCAGCAGAGAAACAATGGCAGTGGACAGGATAGGAGCAAATGGTGAACATTCTTTCAGTTAAGGAGGTTGTGGCGGGGGTACTTCTTTCTTCAACGCAAACAATGAAACGGTAGAATATTTGGCCCAGCCCTAACTATTTTACAGTCTACTGGCTAGAGCAAAGTATTTAATAATCTATTATGTATTTTGAATAATTGGTTGGTTGGTTTGGGTGAAATAAAGTCATGCTTCCCAATAATTGATAGATACCAAATTTTGCATACGATGTAGTCCACTTCAGACATTACAAGTGTGAGCAGCACTCAGACTTGCAACTGCATAAGTGGGGAGGAAGTCCCACCCCACTGCTGTCACTCACCTCCTCCTGCCAAGTGCACATGCTTACATTGTTGTTTGTCTGAAGGGAGATATGCCGTCAATTCATGGGCAATTCCATGAACAGCAACCTGGAGCAATCCAGTTTGCTGCTCACGGAATCTCCAATGGACATACTTACAGCATGTCCCCTTTCAGACAAACAGAGTCATAAGCATGTGCATGCATTGGGAGGAAGTGAGTGGGAGGAGCTAACCAGGGTGGTCTGCAGATTATGGTGAAACTGGGCACTTGCTGGGATGGGAGCAGATTGACAAAAAGTCTGCCACCACAACAGTGTCACCATTCTCACTTGGGACACCCAGGTCAGTCAGAAGCAACATGAGAAAATTCTCAGTCTGTCCTTTCCCCAGGCTACACCCCACTTCCCCAAAAGCTATCTTGCCCAAGGGTTCTTAAACTCCTATGACTGTAGATAACCATTATTACAATTTTATAGACTGGGGAGCTAGACTGAGTGATTTAGAGACAATGGCTTATTTTGTTTTGGAGTATGCTTTGCAACTTGATTTTATTATCCTTTCCCATATAGCTGAAATGGTTAATAGCACAAAACTTGTGGTGTATTTTTTAGAAGAAAACATTACATTTCCTTTTTCAAAATAGCCCCAAATGGAAAATTTACTTGATCTACACCAGCATAGCACAAGAGAAAGGGCTGCCTCAATTTTCCCCAATGTTCCTATGAGTTGAAAAATGTTTCACATCTAATTCTAACAATGAATTATTGCTTTGCAGTACTCTCTCTAGTACCCATGCTGAGTTAAACCTTATATCCACAGGAACATTAATGTGTGTGTATTTTTAAAATCACAACAGAAATAATCTCTGGGAAGCGACTGATAAGGTGATGCAGCCATGAGCACTTCTTATCTTGCGATCATGCAGGCACTAATAAAAATGTAATATTCTGTAGTGCTGGCCAGCCTATTCGATTAAAATAAATTTGAAAGAGAGAGAGAGAGAGAACGAGAACAAACAAAGGAACAAAGAGGAGGCCCCAAAGGAAGGGTCATCTAACTCAGATGCCCGATATAGGTGTTTCCCATAGTCTGGGAAACATACCAGCGAGGATCCAAACCGGCAACCTTCTGCTTGTTAGTCAAGCATTTCCCTGCTTTGCCACTTAAAGTGGTGGTTACAAATTCATTTTTGAGTTCTCTTTTCTTTATTTCACAGACTGCATTGCTGTTTTACTGATCCAATCTATATACTTAATTCTCTAAGCCAAAAGGCTTAGAGAACACGTGGGGATGCTTGATGAAACTCTCGTGAGATTCCGCGAGAGTTCCACCGTGCTGCCCGGTAACGGCCAGAACAAGGGCAAAGACTGAAGAGGAGGATGAGGGAAGAGGAGGACAAGGCTCCCAAAAATGGTGGGGAGGGAGCTGAGGAAAAGGACGGAGGGCGGTGATGGAGGAGGAACAGGCGGTGGCCTTTGGAGGGCTGGGACGGAGGAGGAAGGGAGGAGGATGGGTGGCAGGCGAAGCCCTGCCACCCTTTGGTGGGCCGGGACAGGCGGCGGGTGAAGCCCCACCGCCCTTTGGAGGGCTGAGGGAAGAGGAGAACAAGGGAAGAGGAGGACGGGTCTCCCAAAAACTGGCAGGGAGGGAGTGGAGGAGGAGGGCGGGGGGCCAAGATAGAGGAGGGGTGGAGGAGGAGGGGTGGCAAGTGAAGCCCCGCCACCCTTTGGAGGGCTGGAACAGAGGAGGACATGGGGCAGGAGAGACTGGGCCTGAAGGTGTGGGGAGTGTATTGTCACACAGATGCTCTGTGCGGGGTCCGCTGGTATAGTTTATCTTTAAACTATTAAAAGGTTTGCTTTAAGAGTAAGTTTACAATGAGGACTGCTTCACACAAATTTCCAACATAAAAAGCACTTCTCTTTCTGTGGCCACTGGAAGCAGGGATGGGCCCTAAGATTGGCTATGGAATCCCTTTTGAATTTAAGTTGAGATTATTGCAGTTACATTCCCTTTTGAATTTGACGTTTTATTTGTATTGGACCTAGACAGTTTGCCCTCAGCTTTCGAAATAGAGCAATCACCACTTGAAATAGAGCACTGCCTAATACTATGCATGTTTACTCAGAAGTAACACCCTCTGAGTTCAAGTAGGTGTACATAGGCTATCAACTAATTAAATAAACGATTGTCCTGGCCTCAACCAGTGCCGGCTGTAGCGGCTGGTGGGGGCACAGTTGGAGTGGTGGTAGCGAGAGGCACCTTTAAGCATATATTAGTAGGTTGATCCCCTGCCAGCGGCCAGGTGAGTGGCAGAGCTGATCCCCACTGCAGGAAGTGCTGGGTGGCATATTGCTGCTCGGAGCAGTTTGCAAGTGTGGCCAGAGCGAAGATAAGCACCTACTAATTTATGCTTAAAGGTGCCTCTCGCCCCAGTCTACACCAGCAGTGCCTGCACCGGCTGCCACTGAGTGCTGGGTAAATTATGCTGTCTGCAAGGTAGGCCCCAACGCATACACACACACACACACACACACACACACACACACACCCTACACAAAATAAACCTCAAAGTGGATATCAGAAGCCAAATGTTACAAGAGATCTACCTCTAATGTAGGGTTGCCCACTTTGACTGAAGCTATTCCTGGACTCTCCCCCCCCCCCCCCAATATTTTAAAATACTTTCCACAATATCAAGTTTTTTAAAATTCCAGAACTGGTTTCAGAAACCACCTGGAAAGTCCTGCTTGCTCATGGAGACTTTAGTCTAGGCTAACCCTAGAGGATTACGGGTGAGGGAAGAGAACAGAACAAAAACAAACATACAATCTATATATTCAAAATGAATCAGAGTGTAGGCCACAGCAAATGCAGTGTGCGGATACTACTACTACTACTCAGGGGTGTAGCTATAATTGAGTGGATGGGTTCAAAGAACCCTGGCCCTGCAACTCATGAGGGCCCCCAGCTCCACTTCTCCCTATTTTCTTCATTATCTCTCTCAGAACGGCCACCGGGGAGGGGGGCAAACACACGTCCCCTTTCCCCTAGCTACACCCCTCCTCCTCCTCCTCCTCTCACTATTATTACTACTACAGGTAAAGGTAAAGTATGAGTATGCCATCAAGTCGATTTCGACTCCTGGTGCCCACAGAGCCCTGTGGTTGTCTTTGGTAGAATAGAGGAGGAGTTTACCATTGCCATCTCCCGCACAGTATGAGATGATGCCTTTCAGCATCTTCCTATATCACTGGTGCTTGATATAGTACCAGCAGGGATTCGAACCAGCAACCTTCTGCTTGTTAGTCAAGCATTTCCCCGCTGCGCCAACTACTACTACTACTGATATTTATATACTGCTCTTCAACCAAAGTTCTCAATGTGGATTATATAGAAAAAATAAATAATACATAAATAAGATGGCTCTCTGTCCCCAAAGGGCTCGGCATCTAAAAAGAAAAACAAGGCAGATACCAGCAATAGGGATGTGTGAACAGGTTCGATGTCGAGCAGGTTAGAAATCAAACCGGTTTGGTTTGATGGTTAGATATCAAACTGAACACACACACCCAGTTCAGTTCGCTATCTTACCGACTCCCCCCACCCCCAGCCGTTCAGATCTGGTTTGGACTCAGACCAAACGGGGTAACCCGGTTTTGTGCACACCCCAGGGTCAGCAACAGCCACTGGAGGGATGCTGTGCTGGGGATAGATAGGGCCAGTTGCTCTCCCCCTGCTGAATGTAAGAGAATCACTAAAAGCTATCTCTTTTGCTCAGTTAGCAGGGGTAGAAAGTGTAAAACAGTATGTGCATTTAACACAATGGACCAGGGTCCGGGGCGGCCAGATCGGCCACCCACACAACGGCCGGCTCCAAGACGGAGCCAGTGGGGTATGGGGAGCTCGGGGGCCACACGGCCCCCGGAAGCCCCAGTATGCCCTGCGCGAGCGCGCAGGACATACTGGGGAGACCCCCGAGCTGGGAGGCTGCTTTTAAGCCTCCCGGCCGGGGGTCTACTCACAAGTAGCCGCGCCGCGGAGCCACGCTGCGGCTACTCATGAGCAGATAGGGGTGGGCTACAGGAGCAGGTTAGCCGCTCCAGAACCACCGGGCTCAGCTGCGAGCCCAGTGGTTCTTACGATCACAAATATCGGGCTAGGATTTAGCCCAATTTTTGTGATCGTAAGAATAGCCCCAATGTGTGAGTGAGGCTTTCGTAAGCTAAGAAAGAAGACAGAGCTGGAATTGTGACACACCACTGACTTTTAAAAGACAGGATTTACCCTTTGAATCACAATCAGAATTGTCCAAAAACATCCATAAAAGCATACAGGTGTCCATCCCACCCCCGCCAGTATATGATTTTAAAGTTGACTTTTCTTTTCATAGAATGATCTATTGCATGCGAAGAAAAGCGAGTGAGAGAAATCCCCAAAGGCTCTAGTTAAGTGAAATACAATTGTTAGTGGGGGGGGTTTAAGGTTAATGTTCCTCAACACATTTTAAGCCTTCTTTTTGCATTGTAAATATATGTCCTGCCATGTAGAAATTGTAGACTGATGAACAGTTCCAGCACTCTGGAAAGAGAAAAGCTGCTTGGAGCATCATGACAGGAGGTAGTCCTCAGTGCTTTGAAATGAGATTCATACTCCTACACCTGTCCAGGAAATGTCATAAAAAGGGATGCTGTGGGGTGGGTGATTAGTAGCATTGAGGGGTAGAGGAAAAGCCTGTCTCTTCTGGTTAAACAAAGACGCCTTAAAGCTTGCCAAGGGCTTATAACTGCTTCAATGTCAGATTTTATTTACCTCTTTATAGTGAAAGAACAAATCTACAGTGGCAACAGATTCTGCTACAGATTAATATTTAGATATGCATTTTTTAAAAAAATCTACCACTATTATTAAACACTGTGAATCTGGAGTTCAAAGAGCTTTTTATGACTCGGTAAACAAAGACTAAGTATGCCTCTTAGGGTATGGTAGTTGTCAGTAAACACCAGAGGATTTTGCATCATCCAACAGCTTTACACATGATGTAAAAAAGAGGACATCAACGGAATGTCATTAAATCAATGAGCTGGTTTGGATAATACCTTAGCCAACTGGCTGGACCCATGTGATAAAGATGTGCATATGGCATGCATGTGCAAAACCCACACCCTTCATCTTATAGGAGGTGATTGGTCCAAACCACTTCTTTACACACTGCCCAACTATGACTTTAAGTTAGCATTTGGACCATGTGTAGGGGGTGCTTTTGATGAACCACAACCCCATGTGATGTTGGGTTAGGGATGTACTCACTCGTGTCTATTTCTTGTGGTATAGGCTCGGCCAGTCAAGCAAAGTATTCCCCAAACCAACCCAGAACTATAACAGGTGAATAGAGCATTTTTCTCTAGTCCATTTTCTACCAAGAAAGAATGTAAAGTAAGAAACAAAATGGTTTCACAAAATGGGCCATTCTCTTCCCAAGAGTATGTATGAGGCTTTAGCAGAATGGTACAAACAATTTGGGCAATAGGGCCATGTGAATAGTTAAGGTTCATGATTTTCCAAAGTGTGGGTTATGATTTATAGTTATATATCCCTTTACATACCTTTATCACCTTAAGTGGTGTAGCGGGGAAATGCTTAACTAACAAGCAGAAGGTTGCTGGTTCGAATCCCCGCTGGTATGTTTCCCAGACTATGGGAAACACGTATATTGGGCAGCAGCGATAGAGGAAGATGCTGAAAGGCATCATCTCATACTTTTATTGTTACATTTATATATCGCCGTTCATTAAAAACAACCCCAAGGCGGTTTGCAGGAGGAGGCAATGGTAAACCCCTCCTGTATTCTACCAAAAGAAAACCACAGGGCTCTGTGGGTGCCAGGAATCAAAATCAACTTGACGGCACACTTTACTTTGTATACCTTTATATTTATATATCCCCTTTATATACTTATTGAGCAAAGAGGCACCTTTGAAAGTGGCGAGTCTGTTATATATAGCAGGTGGAGAGCAACTGCCCCTATCCAGCCCCAGCTGGAGTAGCAACACACAGAATCCCTCTGGTGATTATTATTGGTGTCTAACTTATGTTTCAGTTTAGACTGTGAATCTTTGGAGACAGGGAGCCATCTTAGGAACATAGGAAGCTGCCACATGGTGAGTCAGACCATAGGTCCATCTTGCTCAGTATTGTCTACACAGACTGGCAGCGACTCCTCCAAGGTTGCAGGCAGGAATCTCTCTCAGCCCTATCTTGGAGAAGCCAGGGAAGGAACCTAGAACCTCCTAAGGGGAATATCTTACAGTGCCCACACTTCTCGTCTCCCATTCATCTGCAACCAGGGCAGACCCTGCTTAGCTAAGGGGACAAGTCATGCTTTCTACCACAAGACCAGCTCTCTTCCTGTGAGAGCTATTTAAACAAAATAAATCTTGTTTATTTTTCGGTGCGAAATATTTTTCTGTGTGCTTTGTGAAGTTTTTTTTTTAATGAAAAGCTGTATATAAACATTTGTAATAATATTAGTGATGATGATGATAATGACAACAATTTTGCAGTGAAACCAGTACAAAAACAAGCAAAACTGATCCCAGAATTCCCTTGAGGTCACTGAAAAGGAGGACGGGGGTTAATAGTTCCTCACTGCTGTGGACCCACTTACCTAAGAGTAGAGATGTAGTGATGTGAGAAGAGAAGGTGTTTTGGCGTCTAGGGGGAGCAGGGTAATAGAACTAGGCAGTGTGTGAAGGCAATTGGACCAGTGTGAAAGAAGCGGTTCCAAGTTTGGTAAGAGTGTACACCTAGTGAGATATCAAGAGTGGGGCACAGAAGATATAGAGGCCATTCACACAATCAAAAACTGTCTTCTACCCAAGTTTAGGAGCTGTGTGTGCTCCCAATTTTCAGTTGTTGTGTGGTAGGGCTGGGTAGAAGTGATTGTGGGGAAGCAAGGTAGGAGAAAAATCTGGGTACCTTTCCCCTGAGCACACACAGCTCCCCAAAACAGGTAGAACGTTGTAAGGGTATTCACGCACACAGCCTAACCCAGGCTAGGGCAAGCCTGGGTTAAGCTGTGCGTGTGAAGCACCGGGAGTGAGGTCACTCCCAAAACTGCACCCGCACCAAGCCCCCCTTTCATACCTGGCATTCAGCTGCAGTTAAGTGAACCTGTGGTTCACGTAACCTCGGCTGGCAGTCGTCTGGGTGATTCCTGCCAGATTAAACAGCTTCTCCCCAGTCCACTGCCATTTTTGGCAGCAAGCCAGGGGGAAGGAGTGACCGCACTCATGCCCCAGAGCACCCTGGGATACGGGAGGTGGGAAGTCCTCCTGCTCTCCCTCCACTGCACCATAATCTCCTTCCGCTGCACCACTGTTCATGTGGGTACATGCTGCAGCGGAGGGGAGGATGGAGGCTGCTCATCTGCTGGGGAGGGCAGGCGATCTCCTGCCTTCCCAGCAGCACGCCTGCCCTCCCCAGTGAGTTTGTGTGCACAAGCTCAGTTCTTGTTGTGTGAATGACATAGTAATTTTAGAATGCTAATTAAACTGATGCTGGAATGACAACATCATTATTAAATTTATACTGGAATTTGGCTTTTTATCCTTTGCTTCTAATTTAAGAAGTTCAGGAGACTAATTGGGTTTAAAAATATATATTATTAGAAGTCAGGAAAACGGGTCCCAGCCTCAGATCAATCCGCCCTACTCTGCACTGCACGGAGTAGGGATGATCATGTGGGAAGGCGATTCACGCTCCCACCAGCAATAACCGATCATTGGGGGAGGGGGAGGCATGGTCTGGGAAGCCTCCCCCCCCCCCGAACTGGTAGATTGTGTGAATGGCCCCTTAGATTTTTATCACTTGCCAAAGGAAGAATGGCCATTTTCAAAGGAAAGCCTGGGTTGGTTTGTTGGTTGGTTTGTTGCATTTTATACCACCTTTCTGCCTTGACAAAGGCACCCAAAACAGTTTACAGTATTAAAGAGCAAAGGAATTACGTAAGATCAAAAGCATGTTTTGTCTCAGGCTGTTGGTCTTTTCAGGAGCTGAGGACAAGAGCATCTTGGCCTAGGTGTCTCCTTTCTTGCCTTCCTCTCAGAGCACACTGGTCTTTCCGTACTCCTGGGAAGGTGGGTTTGATAGCTACCTATAACCAAAGCTTTACACTGTTGTAAAATGAAGTATTTTATCCTTTAAAAATGGAAGGTAATGACAAGCAGACATAGGGAACTGCCAATAGGTGATCTTCACAATAAATTAAATCAGAAAAGGAGAGAGCATTTTTCAACAGCTATTTTTCTTGGTTCTGATGTTCTTGTTATAATCCCTTTTTATTGGCTCAGAAACTGTAACTAGAGGATACATTCATGATTACTTTGATTTGCCTGCACCTGAAAATGTTGCTGTGATGGACTCCCCATTCTAACTAGCATACAAATTGGCTTATTTCACTGCCTTTTTCTTTACTTTATGACCAGAGAGAGGCCAGAATACTGCACTGTAGGAACCATTGACTCAGTGAACCTCCAACCATAAATAATATTTGCTGCTAGTAATTCATAAAATGGGTACTGCCTGTCCTTTAAAGGCAATCAGGTCATTAAAGTTTTATTTAGAGGTAGAAGGCTATTATAACCTCCAGTTCTACCCATTACTGCTAAAATGAAAATACACCCATATGAGATAGCACAAATTGTTTCCTCTTTACATCCCTGAAATGTATTTCTTCTAGAACGACATGGGAGGCATAGCCAGAGGAATACGCCACTTGAAAAATCACCAAAGACATTTGAAAAAGTTTTTTACCCCTATGATAAATAACAAACTGCCCACAGCCACAATTTGGTTGGTTATTTCAAACCAATTTGTGAACTTCAGCCTTGCACTCCTCTGCAGCTCCTGGCCATGGGCACCTCTCCTATCTGCTTACTCTTTTTCCTGTTTTCATTCCCTCCTTCAGTCAGGCTCCTTCCTTTCAGCTTCTTCTCCTTCCTTTCATACATTTTCTGTTTCTGCTCTCTCTTCCCATGCCCCCCCCCCTTCCCTTCTCCTTCTCACTGATACCTCAGTTTTCTTCCTTCCCTGTGCACTTGCTCCTTATGCTTTTCCTTTCCTAGGTCCTTCTGCCTGCCTAGGGTCAGGGCAGTGCAGCCAATGAGAGACAGAGGCTGACTTCTGAATCCTGACCACTGAAGCACACATGAAAAGAGGGACTGTCTGCAGAGAAGATGGAACTGGGGCTGACATGCAAGTAACTCCCCAGTCCTTCTACACGTGCGCTGTTGTGCAAGTGGGTGAAACACTCTCATTCTGCCCACACTCTGGAAGAACTCTGGAAGAGAAGGAACATGTTGCTAAGGGTCATTGTGGTTACCACTGCAAAGTGCTGGTTTTAACCTTTAAAGTCCCGAATGGCCTGCAACTGTTATAGTTGGTTTTTATCATGTTTATTGTTTTTGTTTCCATGCTTACATTGTATTTTTAATAGTATAAAACCTGCTGCCTCATAGCCTGACAAGACAGAAAACAATAATACTAATAACAATATCAAGCACAACACTGGGACCCTCATAAGCAGCAGATCTAAGGAGCTCAATTTGCTACCATTCCTTGAGATGTGGTAAACCACAGACCTACAAAGATCATCATCATAATGTTATGAATTGGAAAAAAATAGCTTGTCCCTCCTCCAAAAATAGTGCACACTCCCCTGGTGCACACAGACCCTAAGAAAATCCCATTGTGTAACACTGCCCGGTTATATTTAAAAAGTCTTAGCTAGGCACCTTCCACCACAATATAATTTCTCACCAAAGCTGACACATTTAGACATTAGAAATTTTAAATTTGAACTGAGTTAAGTTCTTGTAAATATATTTTTTAAAAATAACATTTTATCTTCTTTCTTATGGCAACCTCAGGCAGTTCAATTTCACTTTTTAATTTTGGAGTGCAAATAATATTTTAATTTGTTCATCATTGGAATCTAATACAGTATGCCATCTATACTGTTAATAGATCTGCTCCAGAGTGCTTGGTTGGACACTCTGACTGTGCTTTTGGGTTATTGTGGGGAATCAGCTTGGCTATGGCGGAGCAGTCTATTGCATGCAGTATTAATATGAGCAATGTTTTGGTTTAAAATGACACGGAAACATAAGTGTAATACAACAGATTTCTTTACGGATGAAGATGGGGTATAGGAAAGCAAAACTTGGTTAGTAAGGACAACAAAATCTTAATTAACAGTCTCTGCAAGAATCTCACTTAGAGGAATTTTACCTATCGGTACACTTGTAGATAGGCAAATGGGCAGATCTCCTCGTGGGGAAAGGCAGCAAAAAAGCAGGGAAAAATAAAGAGCAAGTGGCGCAGAGTTACCACTTGCAAGCATGAGTACCAGTATGGTGTACATCCAGGTAGACTTCCATGCAGATCTTGATTCCGGTTCTGACTCCAAGTCCATGTGGCTGGGCCAGGAGTACTTGTACTCCAAAACATGGCCGGGGGCAATGCATGGGCCATGTTTCCTCCCTGGAGGGGCTGAAACTCATGCTAACAATGAAGTTCATAGTTGCATGAACTGGTTGACTTGGGTGTGAACTCACTGAACAAAAAGCTAAAATGACTTAGGCAAAGGGTATGTGGAGGTCTGAATGGGTGACCTTAGAGCTTATCTGGAAAAGGAGATGTCTCTCCTCGTACAAAGATAAATTTTCTTAAATTTTAATGAGTTCTCTCCTTCTAGTCCTTGCCAGCTCATTAGCTGTTGACAGTGGGGTTGGGAGTTGCCGCGCTTATCTGAGTTACTGTGGAGAAGATTAGTGGAGCAATCTCTCTTATAAAAAGGAAGTTTGTTACTCTCCTCTAAGTGGATGCTTTTGACCTGGGCTCTACTTCGCTGGCTTCCTTCCCTTTGACAGAGAGACAAAGAGTGGTTTGTTGTTTTTAAAATGGGGACGACTCCCTTTCAGTCTCTGATGTTATGACCTCGGGGTAGTGTTGCCCCATGTCTTGCTTATGCCAAGCAACCATCTGCAAGTCTTGCCATATATGGGCATGTGCACAGTTTGTGATCCCACAAACTTAAGTATCCAAAATGGAAGCTAAGGTCCTACAGGTGGGGTGCTGCCTGCTACCCCAAAATAAAGCTGTTTGGGCAACAATACTGAGATGCTTCCATTTGGAGTCTTATGTTCACTTGAGGAAACCATGAGGCTACTATGTTTTCCCCAATCTATGTTTACCATGTCTTCACTTCTTATCTGATCTGCATGTAGGCAGCCATCTATTGACCCAAAGAGAGGTCTTCTACCCTCCACAGCTGTATTTCACTTGTGGTTCTGCCATCACAGTACTGCAAAGTTGCAAGAAACCACAAAAGCCAAACCTCTCCCTGATGTGCGCAATTATAACTGGAGAGATTCCTACCTGAGGCAGGTGCTGCACTCTCTAAATCACATTTCTGAAGAGTAAAATGTCCAAATATATTGTAGACACTGCCAGGACAAGACCAATCCTGCCTCACCGATGCCTTAGACCAAGGCCTGAGTTCAAATCCCCATTCAGCCGTGATACTTGCTGGGTGACTGGGACAGTCACTTCTCTCTCGGCCTAACCTACTTCACAGGGTTGTTATGAGGAGAAACTTAACTATGTACACCGCTCTGGGCTCCTTAGAGGAAGAGCGGAATAGAAATGTTAAAAAAATAAAATAAAATAAAATAAAATAAAATAAATAAATAATAGAGAGAATGTGTGGGGTTCTAGCCCATAGCAGAAGGGGACTTGCCAGCATGCTCTCAGGGATGTTGCAATGGTGTATACTGTTGCCACTTCCATAATACCTGAAAAGGGATTTAGTTTCTTTCCAAACATTCCATGCTGTGATTTGTATTGATTGCAAACACTAATGGCTGAATAAATAATATTTTGCCACTTTTTGAGTGATTTTAATTTAAGAATTACATTTCTATTCTGCCCTTCTGGGTTCTTTGGAGCCATTGAGACAGCTTTCAACAATTCAAAAACAGCAATAAAACTGACATCACAAAAATTAAAGCAATATCATTTCACTAAACAGATTAAATAACATAATAGCAAGCAAGTGAAAATCAAATAGCACTTAGCCTGTCCCTTCAAAAAGCCTTTGAATGTTCCAGGGAGAGGGAAGCTTTTTACTCTGGTAAGTTTTCCAGTAATGTTCAAAGAGGTTGCTCTCACGCACAGCCGAACCCAGGCTTGGGGCACCCAGACTGGGTTAGGCTGCACATGAGAACTGCTGGGATTGAACCGATTCCGGAGGGGCAGCACCACCTAGCCCAGCTGTTAGCCAAGATTAAGAGAGCAAGCTCTCCCTTAACCTGGGCTACGGGCTTGTGTGTACTACTACTACTAATGAGGATTCATTACACACCAAAGAGTCTAAACACCTCAAAAATAAATAAAATATAAACTGAGTACCCAGTGGCTTGTGGGTTGGCGGGGTAGTTGGAACATGGGATGACACGAATTCCCCACCCTCACCTGCAAAGCAGTGGGGTCAAAATGAGCAGAAGAAATGAAGGTGTGTAATGAAGACACCAAAGAATCTAAACACTAAAAAATAAACTGAGTACCCCAGTGTGTGTGGGTGTGGGTGTAGTTGAAACATGGCAGATGACAGTTGGCACTGTCCAGGGATAGTCAAAATGAACAGAAGAAATGAAGGCGTATGATGAATCCTCATAGGGAATCATTAAGAGGAAAAGCTATTAGACACCAAAGAATCTAAACATTTCAATATTCCTAAAAATTAAAATGAGTATCCCACTACCTTGCAGGTGGTGGTGGTGGGGGGGCGTAGTTGGCACATGGCAGTTGACAGTTAGCACTGTCCAGTGACAGTCAAAATGAACAGAAGAAATGAAGGTGTGCAATGAATCCTCATAGGGATTCATTATGAGGAAAGGTTATTATACACCAAAGAATCCAAACACTTGGAAAAATTTGACTGCACATTTTGCTCCATAACTCCACTTCTACAAGCGCTAGAGCTTAGCTTTTTTAAAAAAAAAAAAAAAGAAAGTTGGGGATCTGTGTTAGGGTTAAGATATGGCAACTTTGAATCCCCATTGTTTGCTATGGCAGAAATGTCCAAAATCAGTAAAAACTTTTTAAAAAATCAATAAAAATCAACCAAGTGTCCCACTGCCTTGACATTTGGGTGGTAGGTGGCACCCATGGGGACCTACCCACCCCCCAAATCTGTTGCCCCATGGGCCTTGTTAAGTGGTCTGAATTGGTCTGAATCCAAATTAAATCAAAGCAAATACAAATTGAATCTGGGGTGATTTGGGGGAGTAGATTCGGACATAAATCAGTGGTGATTTGTTTTGGGCACAAATCAAATTTTAAAAATCAATTTGTGCACATACCTAGCAGGAACTACAATAGGAGGAGCCAGTGTGGTATAGTGGCTAGAGTTCAGGATTAGGACTGGGGAGACCTGATTTCAAATCCCCATTCAGCCATGATACTAGCTGGGTGACTCTGGGCCAGTCACTTCTCTCTCAGCCTAACCTACTTCACAGGGTTGTTGTGAGGAGAAACCTAAGTATGTAGTACACCGCTCTGGGCTCCTTGGAGGAAGAGCAGGATATAAAATGTAAATGTAAAAAAATGTAAATGTAAAATAGCATTTCTTCTAGAGGGGAGCAGCACTCACTGGATTGTATGATAAGATTATACTCTAAGGCCTGATTTTTAGGTAAAAGGAGAAGAAGAGTTAGAGAAGGAGATACTATCTCCAAACTCCTGCTAAGCAGGTGGAAAACGATAATATCAATATCTGCAAATTGTTCACATTCATCAGAAATGCACTCAGGGTTGTAAAATTCAGCTATATGCAGCTGTTTACCCATCTTCATTTCAGAACTTGCTCAACTCCAGCACCTGTTAAAAATCCAAGCATTTGGACATGCCTTAACACTGTGCCCCCTAGATCAGTACATTCAGATCCCTTTTAGCAAATCCATATAGACATTTTCATCTTGTTCTCAGATAAAGGAGTTAAGTGATAACTCACTTCAAAACAATAATCTTAGGAAGAATTGTATTATTAAGCCTAATTATTTTCCCAGTAGTCGTTAACAATCTGTCAGGATAAACACTAATTGTTCACTTTGTTGAATAGAGTATTTTTACCCATTCTAAAGTAGCTTCAAGAAGCCATTCTTCTATACAATGATATTTCTAACTATACAATGATATTTCTAACTAACAGGAACAGTCACTTAAAATAACGATGGAAAGATTCACCCAAAGGAGGACTAATTTTCAGTCCTAATTAGGCTGTTATCCACAACCATTTAGTTGAAGTAATCTTGCTGAAATCTATGGGACTTCTCTAAACTATAAGGCTCAAGAATTACAGACACAAAAAGCTACAAAAGCCTGTGATGAACAAGACACTGAACAAAATATATTTTATGCTTAGGATACAGGAGATGGTACAGCAATTTATTAAAATTTTCTGCTCCACTAAAACCAAAGCCAGCCCTATGTAGGTTTATTTGAAAGTAACTCCTGTGGACCAAGGACTTGGATTAATATCATTTTATCATATTAAAATACCAGCAAAGGTATAACTGAAAGGCTTTGACTTAACTCAAGGCTAAGGATTTCAGCAAATACTGTAGGCCCCAATGAAAGATAGCTCTTGGGATTTTTCAGAGATGAATATTTTGGTTAGTGCCAGTTAAATGTGCATTGCACACAAAACATATGTGTAAAATTGGCCTCTTAGATCAGTTCCAAGGGAAGGAAATAATTTCTTTCTCCAAGCAGGAAGAGAATATTTCCTAGGAAGTGCACATAGGATTGCAGCCTAAGAAATGCTTTTGATAATATTTTCCACTTGTTCCATGTTGTATCACTATTTGTGTTCTACAGTGGAGTTCTCCAGACAAAAATTTCACAAAAATTGAACAAAGCTTGTGGGAGAAATTAGCTGATTCACTATGTCTGGGATTGAAATAGGAAATATTCTCTCTCTCTCTCTCTCTCTCCCTTCTCTCTCTCTCTCTCTCACACACACCTGAGAAAGTAGCATTATAAATATTGTATAGTTGGTACTTAACACCACAGCATTCAGCAAATAACAACAATGGAAACTATTGGAAAATATTGTATATTGAAGCCAGCCTTTCAATATATGTGTGGTAGCAAGCATGACTTGTCCCCTTAGCTAAGCAGGGTCCACCCTGGTTGCATATGAATGGGAGACTTGATGTGTGAGCACTGTAAGATATTCCCCTTAGGGGATGGAGCCACTCTGGGAAGAGCATCTAGGTTCCAAGTTTCCTTCCTGACATCTCCAAGATAGGACAAGTATTTTTATTGAACCAACAAAATACCAAAGCATACAGTACATTTCCAAAGCACAATTATATACAAAGTGGTTGTTTGTACATGATATATCTACAAAGATTTACACACAAGGATTTGGAAACCCACAAGGTTATGAGGTATATGCAGGTAGTACTGTAACTCGGGGGTGGGGGATTACAAGGCACATCAGGTAATCAGGTAATTACGTCCAACGTCCATTTCCATAATTTGTCTCATTGCTGTTTAGAAGAGATACTCTTGTCTTTTTGCACATAACCATACAAACTTTTCCAGAAGAGATTTACTGTCTCATCTGCGTGAACCTCTTGGTCACGTCTTCCCTCCCTATTCCTATGCACGAACATTGCATAAATGACATACAGGTTTACTAACCTGATTAGGTGAAGGGGAACGTTCCAATTCCCAGTATGAGGGCACCTGTTCCATCCCGTTTTCTTGACGGTTTCTTTTTGGGACCTCGAAAAGAGCTTCTATTGCTCAAACCCGAGGTTAGTTCTTCCCAAGTCTGTTTTTCCAAATCAGGCCACTCTAACAGCTTGCTTACTCGCTGCCACACTCTTTTGGCTATCACACACTCTGTTAAGAAATGTGAATGGGTATCCTTGAATGGGAATGAAATGTGAATGGGTTTCCCTGAATGGGTTTCCCTGAATGTTTTGCCTAGCTCACTAGCTTTCTGTTTGCAGGTGATTTTAGGACACTCTTGCTCGTCCTCTGGGAGCCATGGCTTAGCTCCAAGATAGGGCTGAGAGAGATTCCTGCCTGCATCCTTGGAGAAGCCGCTGCCAGTCTGTGTAGACAATACTGAGCTAGATGGACCTAGGTTGACTCAAGGTTGACTCAGCCTTCCATCCTTCTGAGGTCGGTAAAATGAGTACCCAGAATGTTGGGGGCAATATGCTAAATCATTGTAAACTGCTTAGAGAGTTTCGGCTATAGATCGGTATATAAATGTAAGTGCTATCGCTATTGCTAAGTGCTATGGTCTTTGTCCCTATGTAACCATGCACACATGGTGGAAGTGTGATAAGATCGGGGAATTTTGGAAATAAGTTTTGATACTAATTTATTATATTTTTATTGTTTATTTTTAGATTTATATACCACCTTTCATTAAAAACAATCCCAAGGCGGTACTCTATCCAATCATTTCAAACACATGTATCAAACAATTTCAAATTTCAAACAAATTATATCTTGCTGGGTTGTTTACAAACATAATCTACCCAGAGCATTTTGCATTGGTTATAATCCTTGCTGACAGCTGTCAAAATCTTACTAGCCACCAAATGCAAGGATCTAAACCCCTGCAATAAAAGAATGGCTACAAAAGAATTGGAAGTTGGCCTTGATGGCAAAACTCCCTGCTTAATTTCATCAAAATAATGGTTAGCTGCAGATGCTGTTCCAAGAGGTCTGGGTACCATATGTTGGAGATCTGGTCTTGTGGTAAAGGTGAAGGTAAAGTGTACCGTCTAGTTGGTGTCAACTCCTGGTGACCACAGAGCCCTGTGGTTGTCTTTGGTAGAATACAGGAGGGGTTTACCATTGCTATGTCCCGCGCAATGTGAGATGTTGCCTTTCAGCATCTTCCTATATTGCTGCTGCCCGATATAGGTGTTTCCCATAGTCTGGGAAACATACCAGTGGGGATTCGAACCAGCAACCTCTGGCATGTATGGTTCCCTTTGCTAAGCAGCATCCACCCTGGTTGTGCTTAAATGGGAGACTATATGTGTGAACACTGTAAGATATTCCCCATAGGGGATGGGGCTGCTCTGGAAAGAGCACCTGCATGCTTCCATGCAGAAGGTTCCAAGTTCCCTCCCTGGCATCTCCAGGATGGCAGCTTCCTATGTTCCTACTAATTATCATAAGATGGATATTAACTTCTTTAAATCTTTGTTGCTCCTGTCACAGATTTATATAATCACATATATGTCTGTAGAGATTTGTTGTAGTGTGATGTTTTGTTTGTGTGATATATTATCATGTATTTGTAATTTGGTATAGAAATGATGATGATGATGATGATGATGATGATGATGATGATGGTGGTGATGGTGATAGTGGCTGACGTTGTGCAGTCTTATGAGGGCAGAGCAAGATCTCCATCCTCACAAGGAATGACTTAACAATATACAAAGCTTGTTTCACAGTGCTGGGTGGGTGGTGGTGGGGGAATGGTTTTTTTTTTTTTTTTGCTTCTCTTCTCTCCCCACAAAAGCAAAAATCGGAAGAGAAGCAAAAATCACTCCCCCCTCCACCCAGCACTGCGAAACAGGTCTCACGAACTGTTTGTTGAGTAGCTCTTTGTGAAGATGGAGCTTTTGTTCTGCCTTTGTAAGACTGAGCAGCTTGTCAGCTAATAATAATAAAAATGAGATAGGCATTTTCATAATAAGAAAAAATGTAATTACTCTAAAAGTTGAAGCATAATGAATACATGCCCCTACACCAGGATCTGCCACCTCTACCTTGTCCTGTAACCCAACACTAAAACAGAAGCCCTAGTCACATGTTATGTTCAATGCGCATACTATCTATGCATGCACATGTATCAGAATGTAGTTCTGAATTCATGCAACAGTACAGTTTCCATGTATGGGGATGAATGCAGGTTCACTTTTAAAGTGAAGTCATGCACAGTCATTCACACAAAACAAAACACAACAAAACATGAATTTGTGTACAGGAACCTGTATTCACATACAACATAATGTCTGAATAGGGCAAGGGTGTTGCACGGTCAGGATGAAGACAGATCTAGAGACACATTATTATCACTAAGATGGATTCAGAGATAGAGAGATACATTCTGATCACTATGCTGCCATCAGCATTGGCAAAGCACCTGCTTTGCATCAGCAGCTATAATACTGTTGGGACTACCATCCATATAGCATGCCTGGTCAGTCTTGTTTTATTTGCCTTGCACAGGATTCTGTGCTGGTAACTGAGCTGTTCCTGCTTTTTCAGATCAGGGTAATGCAGCACCTGGCATGTAGCTACACTAATCCTAGATGTAACCTCTGAGGTTTGGGGTTTACCCCCTTCTTTTTATTACCGCAGGATTCCTGTTGTAAGTTTATACTGGTGGCCCTTAACTCCCCTTGTCACTGAGGAATGGAATCTCTCAGCTTCCTCTACAGCACATGCTAACTAGCCATTTGCCCCCATTTTTGGATTTTGCATTCTCAAAGGCTTCACTTCCAGATGGTTCACATTCTCATTAAGCTTGGTGAGGGTATCACATGAGACACCGAGCGTGCTCCAAAATAGAACTGTGTTTTCTCTGAGAATAAGATACAAGACAGGTTGCTGCCTGGGAATGTGCAAACCTCAGCCTTCTGGGGCATGCTAGATATAGCACTAGCCGTGCTTCATAAGAGATGATGCTCTTTTCTCCTGGGTTAGTGGCAATAGCCCAGCAGCACGGCAATGAACCAAAGCTCAATCCTGGAAGCAGTGCTCAAGTAACAAGGGGGCCAGAAAGGGCCTGATTCTCTTCACTTTTGTGATGGCCCCTGGCTACTATTTCTAGAAGCTTACTGGGGACATGATTTCGGTAAATTGAAGGATATCAGAAGCTGGGCCTTGTGGATTTCATTCAGGGCCCCCTTACTTTCCACTCACCACTCAAGCGTTGCTTGGAACCTTCTCTGAATGGTAAGCTAAGTCCAAAAAAATGCCAAGTAATTATACTGGAGCATGTAATGTAATTATACTGGAGTAATTATGCTGAGTAATTATGCTGGAGTAAAAATGCCAAGTAATTTACTAGAGAGTGTAATGCTGAGCATGTCCAGAGCAGTGTTCCCTGTAACAGGGATTCCCAGATGTTGTTGACTACAACTCCCAGCATCCCCAGCTGCAATGGCCTTTGGCTGGGGATTATAGGAGTTGTAGTCCACAACATCTGGAAATCCCTGTTAGAAGGAACACTGGTCCAGAGTGACATTTTCTTCCACTGAGCAATTGCAACCAATCTGCATACATTGGTAATTAGGGAGCAGGACTTGCAAGCCATGGAAAGTGACTTGCAGGTAGATGTTACATATCAGCCTGTCATATCGGAAGTCGACCTGTTCCTGACATGACTTGAGTTTGACACGACCCACTGCTAATTTTAGGTTAGTAGAGAACCAGCTGCTTGATAGGAATCTAATTCCTGAAATGAGGACCTGGGATGGGGTCACAACATCTGTGGGTAATGTGGTAAGGCTGCCCCAGGGGAAAGGCATTCGTCTACATTTTATGGTTTAGGGATCACAAGACCGTTCACATTGTTTGTTTGCCTTGAATCAAACTGCTGTGTAACTTGGACCACAGACATGTAATAAGTAAGTAAGTAAGTAAGTGGTCTCTTTTCAATGAATAGGTTCTCAAAATGATTTACATAGCAAAAGGAACAAGAAAATCATTCCCTGTCCCAAACCAGCGGACAGTCTAAAGAGAAACACAAAGGAGAACACCATCAGCCAGTGGGAGGAGGCATGCTAGGCTGGGATGAATAGGACAGTCTCTCTTCACCTATTAAAAATTAAAAGGTATAACTTTGCCCTGTTAGCTGCCAGCCTGCCGGACCGGTTTTTTAGCCATCGCCAGCAGGGGAAAGGCAGCACAATAATGTGCTGACATGGGCAGGGGCATAGCTGGGGGAGAGGGGGCCCGTGTTTGCCCCTCTCCCCAGCGGCCCCTCAGAGTGAGAGGGATAATGAAGAAAATAGGGAGAGGTGGAGCTGGGGGCCCCTAAGAAACTCAGGGGAGGGCAGGTTCTTTGAAGCCATCCACTCAATCATAGCTGTACCCCTGGACATGGGACATACAGTATATGTTGGTAAGAAATGGCTAATATGTGCTTCTTCCTATTCTCTAGGACAGTATTCTACTTCAGTGCAAGGCTTGGGAGCTGGTGGTGGCTCCCATTGGCCCTGCGTCTGGCTCCCGACTCACTGTTTACTGGGCCTGTGGGAAGCTTCAGCTGAAGTTGGATACTCCACCCAGAAGGGTGGAGGCAACCATTCCCACTGTGCGGTGCTGCACTTGGCTCAGAGCTGGTGGGGCTCCTTTAACGGAAACCGAGCCCTCGGATGCCCCCCGCGCCATCTTGGAAGGTGTGCACGGAGCATCGGGACATACAGTGCTTCCCACCACTTTTGCCATAGAGCTACATTGAGGAAAGGGCTGGGAAGGTCAGGATTGCACTTCTCAGTGCTCCATTCGTGCCTTCCCAGATGCTGCTGGGACTTTTCATTTCCATTAAAAGTATCCCCCTCCAACACTAGAAAAAGAACAGCACTGTGTGGTAGAAAGTGACTCTCACACTGAAGGTTCCCCCTGACCTGCCCAAGTGGCTACTGTTTTAAAAGTAGTGAAGATCAGGGGCGTAGCAAGGTTGGAGTGGGCCCAGAGACAAGATTTTAAAATGCCCCCCGCCCCGCTCACTGAAGCTCAGCTCATGAAGTAAAGAAATCTTAAATGAGGATGAATAGTGGTAACAAAAAGCTTAGTAAAATTTATTACACACACACACACACACACACACACACACACACACACACACACGGTAGGGATGTGCGGTCCGGTCCGGATCCGGCGGTTCGATCCCGGACCAAATCGGGCCCTTCTGGGACCGAGCCAGACCGAATCCGGGCCGGTTCGGTACCGAACCGGCTCGGGTTTCCCGAACCGGTCCGGGAGTGCCATTGAGTATCTGGAGTGTCTCTTTAAAGTTGCAAGTGTGTCCTCCATTTTGTGTCTCCTTCCCGAAACTTTTGCTCCTCCTTGCATCCATTTTGTGATGCTATTTCCAGGCATTGTATTGGCTGCGCTATTGATCCTTGATTGGCCAGAATGAGTCCTTTGGTCTGGTAGGCTGCTTGGCTGTTGCACTGTTGAGAGCTGGCACCCTGTTGGCCGTGGGGGGAGTGCAAAGGTGGGGGCTCCCAAAGGAGGGAATTTCAAACCTATATAAACCCAAGCCTCTTCTCTGGAAACTTCTCTTGGCTGCAGTTGTGGGATCATCTCTGACACCTTGCTTGCTCTTTTGCTGCTGGTGTCTGCTGTGAGTCCCTGACTGTGTGTCACATTAGTGTGTGTCTGTCTCTCTGCTCTCTCTGTGTGTTGTTGTGTGCCACCTTGTCCATCTGCCCTCTGTCTGTCTCTGTCCAAACCTCTTTAATACTTTCCCCTCAACTTTTTCCAACTTTTCCTGTTGTGTTTTCTGTTCTCTTCACCCTTTCTCTCTCAACCCTTCTCCCAAAGTTTTGGCTTGCCCTCCTCCCCCCCCACCCCCCCCATCTTCTGCATTGCTTTCCTGTTTTTGTGCCTTGCCTGACTTTTGTTCCACTTTTTGAGTTTCATTCAATTATTGCTTCTGTGTAAATTTATATATTTGCTGATTTTGGTTTTTAATTAATAACTTCTGCTATTGTTATTGCTGGCTGCCTGTCTGAGTTGTGTTCCTGAGGATTTAGTTTATATTATTGCTGCAATTGGATTCCTTGTGTTCTGATTTTGATTGTTAATTTGTTCCCCTCTGGCCCTGCTCCTAGCTTCCCCCCTCCCTCCCTCCCTCCCACCCAGAGAAGATTGTTTCCCTCCTGTGCTGCTGCCTGTTGAGTCTTGCATTCTTTGGATTTCTTTGTGGAATTAGGTTCTGGTTTTGGTTTTGCTCCCTGTGTGTGTCCCACCCACTCCCCCAGTCCCTCCCCCTGGTAGTTGTTCCCCCCACCCCCACCCTGAGACTTTCTGGCTGCCCTTTGGTTTCCTTTTTTTTTACTTTGTGTATAGATTCTTTTGATTCAAATTTGATTGTTCCCCTGTGTGGCCCTCTGCTCCCAGCTTCCCCCTCCCTCCCCTCCAGAAACCCACTCCCCCCACTGCCACCTCCTCCTCCTCCACTCCTGCCCTGCCTGCCCCCTCCCACCCAGACTGAGTGTTGTTCCCCATCCTCCCTGGTGCTGCTGCTGCCTGTTGAGTCCTGTCTTAGTTACTTTGGTTTTTTGTGTGAAATCAATTAGCTTCTTTTGGTTCTGGTTTTGCTGTGTGTGTGTGTGTGTGTCCCATTCCTCCCTGCTGGTTGTTGTTGGTTCCTCCCCCCCCCCCCCGACTTTCTGCCCATTGGTCCCAGGTTGTTGTTTTTTTGGACTTTTTTTCATATTGTTTGGTTTGCTTTGATTGATTCATTGATTGTTCCCCTCTCTGTGTGGCCCTCTGCTCTGCTCCCAGCTTCCCCCCTCCCTCCCCTCCAGAAACCCACTCCCCCCACTGCCACCTCCTCCTCCTCCACTCCTGCCCTGCCTGCCCCCTCCCACCCAGATTCATCCCCCTTTACGCATACTAATCCCCCCAAAACACACCCTGCCCTCTGGTCTCTCCCCCTCTTGCCCCCCAACTCCCTGCTACATACCCCAGACCCCCTGAAACACACTCCACCTCCCAAACACCCTCTGGTCTCTCCCCCTCTTTCCCCCCTGACTCCCCGCTACATACCCCAGACCCCCTGAAACACACTCCACCTCCCAAACACCCTCTGATCTCTCCCCCTCTTGCCCCCCTGACTCCCCGCTACATACCCCAGACCCCCTGAAACACACTCCACCTCCCAAACACCCTCTGGTCTCTCCCCCTCTTGCCCCCCTGACTCCCCGCTACATACCCCAGACCCCCTGAAACACACTCCACCTCCCAAACACCCTCTGTTGGTCTCTCCCCTCTTGCCCCCCTGACTCCCCGCTACATACCCCAGACCCCCTGAAACACACTCCACCTCCCAAACACCCTCTGTTGGTCTCTCCCCCTCTTGGGACCGTCACTGCTGCTGTCCTCCTCCCACACCCGAATCCCCCTCCCTGCTGCTACATTACAGCTCCTCCTCTCTTCTTCCTCTCTCTCTCTCTTTCTCTCTCCTCATCCCTTCACTTCTTCCTCCCACAGCTGCAGCCACACAGTATCCTACCTCCGACCTCACCTGGAGGTCCCCGCCATCGGTTTTTTTTTCTTTTGAAAGTTGTTTTATTTCATTTGTCTCTGCTTGGGGGTGAGTTGAGCAACAACACATAAACAGTGTTGTCTCCTCACTTCTGCCCCTCCATCGTTGAACTACCCCGGTTGCCTGTGCCTCGTGCGGCTGCCCTGTTGTGTCCAAGCCCAGGGGGTTGGCTGGCGGCGGCGCATCCGTGACCAGCAGCGAGCGGCAGGAGAAGGACCGGAAGAAGAGGGGTTAGTGCGTGTGCAATTGTGCACCTTTTGTTGCCCCCTTTCTCTCCCTAGCTGGCGGTTTTAAATAGGGACACCCCTATCTTGAAATGCATTTGGGTGTGGGGAGGAGGGAGAGGAGATGTACCGTTGCAACTTGTGTCTTCATGCCCAATAAAGAAATTGCTGCTGTGTGTTGCGTTGCATTGCATGCGTCTTGCAGGTGGTTTTTGAACAGGTGCCTTCTTCCAGAGTATTTCCTTGCCTCTGGGGCAGTCTGAGTGGGGTCAGGGGATCGGATGCTGCCACTACATGCTGGGCCAATGCCACGCCAGAGTGCTTCCTTGCCTCTGGGGCAGTCTGAGTGGGGTCGTGGGTTCTGATGCTGCCACTACATGCTGGGCCCATGCCATGCCAGAGTGCTTCCTTGCCTCTGGGGCAGTCTGAGTGGGGTCAGGGGATCGGATGCTGCCACTACATGCTGGGCCAATGCCACGCCAGAGTGCTTCCTTGCCTCTGGGGCAGTCTGAGTGGGGTCCTGGGTTCTGATGCTGCCACTACATGCTGGGCCCATGCCATGCCAGAGTGCTTCCTTGCCTCTGGGGCAGTCTGAGTGGGGTCAGGGGATCGGATGCTGCCACTACATGCTAGGCCAATGCCACGCCAGAGTGCTTCCTTGCCTCTGGGGCAGTCTGAGTGGGGTCCTGGGTTCTGATGCTGCCACTACATGCTGGGCCCATGCCATGCCAGAGTGCTTCCTTGCCTCTGGGGCAGTCTGAGTGGGGTCCTGGGCTCTGATGCTGCCACTACATGCTGGGCCAATACACACATATGATGATGATCATGATGTTCAATCCATGAGGCTGCCATCAAGTGTTTGCTGCTGCTTGCTTGCCATGGCATTGGGCAGGCAGAGTCACAGAGTGGGTGGGTTCAACCTCTGTGTAGGTGTGACTGGGTTCTGGTTTGGGTTGTGTGCAATTTAGAGTCACTAAATAGGCTGCATTGAGTTTGATGCTCCCCCCACAGGAGCATTACTTGAGAACCACCCCCCAGAACCCACACTTTGTGTTCCAGTTCACTAAATAAGGGTTTCCTCCTTTGATCTGCAGGTTCCCAAGCATTGACTGCGTCCCTCCCCCACCCCCGGTAGGTGCTGTGCCCTCCCCCCATCCACTCCCCCCCCAAAAAAAGTTAAAAACTTGCCACCCACACCACAACTACTCCACCCAACTGCCCGTGCCACCCTCCCACACCAGGGGTCCACCCTTTAACCCCCTATTTTTTTTAAAAAAACCCTCCCAGGCCCATCTCCCCAATTGGCTTGGTGGTTGACTCCCAAATTCTAAAAGGACACCCTCCCCCTCACTTCGATTGGCTTTCCCCCCCCCCATATCAAAAAGTCTTCCTTTCCCCCCAATTGGCTTCCTTTTTTGAAAACAAACTTCCCCCCCGCCGCTTCCAAATCAGCTGCCTTTTTTTTGGCCCCTAAGCCCCTCCAAATTATTTTTTTGACCCTGTCTGGCCTTCCTCCTAAAGTCTCCCTCCTTCTGACCTAGCAGCATGTCTGAGCGCCGTGTGGCGGGCAGGGCTCGCTCAAGGCTGGCAGGCAGAGGTGGGAGAGGCCAGGTGCGGGGTGCGCCTGCGGCACGGGGAGGGAGAGGACGCGGGGAGCCTGAGGACACCCCAGTTCTCCCCATTGGAGAATTCTTTGCTCCGGCCCCATCTTTGGTGCGCAGGATTCAGTTCCCCACGCCTGCTGCCGCCAATCGCGGCAGAGGCAGAGGCACCGTTAGGGCTGTGGCGGGTCCCTCCTCGCCGGCGGCACCAGGTGCTGCTGAGCTACCGCCAGTTGTTGAGGTGGAGGAGACTGTGGAGTTGGAAGAGCAGGTAGAGGGCGGTGAGGACCGTGCAGCTGGCAGCGATGCAGCCAGGTTCTCCCTCCCTCTGGGGCCCCTTCCCCCTATCCTTTCGCAGCTCAGTGGGGCCCCCCCTCGTGAAGCCCGACACTCTGGTGGGGAGCGGTCTGGCGAGGTGGTGGAGGAGAGGCCTGCTTCTCCGATGCCAGTTCAGCCGGGCCCTTCCTCTGCTGTGGAGGGCGGAAGGGGCGGGTTGGGTGGCAGCAGTGGGCAGGCAGCGGCGGCCGCCCCCCCCTAGGACTGCAGCCACCCTGCGAGAAACGGCCTAGGACGGCGCCCAGGGCGCAGGAGGCCAAGGGCAGTGGTGCATGGGTGCATTTTGAGGTCCCTCAAGATGCCCCATTCCACGCCCGCTGTGTCCACTGCAGGATGCTTGTCAGCCGTGGAAGGGACCCTGCGCACCTGGGTACGACGCCTATGTGGAGACACCTAGAGCGTCACCACCCAGGTCTCAGGGGACAGGCTGGCAGCGCTAGTGCGCCTTGTGCATCTGCCACTAGGGTGGGCAGCGGCAGTGTGCCAGCCAGCAGGCAGGCTACACTGCCCGTCCAGCGGTGGACGCAGTCCTCGGGCAGCCAGCGTATTGTTCGCGTGGACCATCATCACCTCAGCCGCCTCATAGGGGAGATGATTTCCACCGATGACCAGCCGTTTCAGGTGGTCGAGAACAACGGCTTCCGCCGGATTCTCCAATACCTGGCTCCCGAATACGTCATCCCCTCAAGGACCACGTTCAGCCGGAACGTGGTCCCCTCCCTGTACCGCCGGTGCAGGGAGCTTGTGTCGGCCGAGCTGCGTGCAGCTCCGGCCGGGACAAGCGTGCATTTCACGACTGACCTCTGGACCAGTGTCAGTGGGATGCACGCTTCTTTCCTGGCCCTCACTGCCCACTGGTGGGGACTGGAGAGTGAGGGGACCTCCGCGCACGATGCTTCCGGGTCCGGCGTGGCTCCCGCTGCACTACGGCACAGGTGGGCCGTCCTGCACGTGGAGACGATGGACACGAGGCACACCGCGGAGGAGGTGGCGGCCGTACTTGACCGCCAGATAGAGGAGTGGATTGGCGGGTGTCCACACCTCTCCCGCGGCTTCATTGTCACCGACAATGGAGCCAACGTTACCGCCGCTGTCGAGACAGTCATGGACTGTGTGAACATACGGTGTATGGCACACACGCTCCATCTGACTGTCAGGGACGCCCTTGGCCTTAAGGAGCTGAAGGCGTCCCAGGAGAAGGGGGCCTGCCCCATCCCAGCTGCTGTTGCTGCCACGGCCACGCTTGTGGATAAGTCTCGCAAGCTGGCCGCCCACTTCCACCGCAGCGAGAAGTCCAGGAGACTGCTTCGCCAGAAGCAGGATGACCTTGGCCTTCCTCGCCATCTCATCCCTACGGATGTGGAGACGCGGTGGAACTCCACCTTCCTCCTGTTCCAGCGCCTGTTGGAGCAGGAGAGAGCCCTTGTCGCCCTGGCGAGGGACAAGTCCTTGGATGTCTGCGACTTCTCGAACGCAGAGTGGAAGCAGATGTCCGAGGCGGTGTCGGCACTCGAGCCCTTCCAGCTTGCCACGAAGGGCTTGTGTGGCGACACCACTCCCTTGAGCCAGGCGCTGCCCACAGCTGTTGGTCTCGAGAAGCTGATGGGTGGACTCCATATCTCTCTGACCACGCCAGAGGGTCGTGCTCTGGCTGGGAGGCTGAGGTCTGGGGTTGACAAGCGGCTCGTTGATGTGCTGGGAGACAGGGAGGAGTATGTCCTCGCTTGTCTCTGTCACCCAGCCCTCAAGGGCAATGCCATGAGTGCCGACGAATTGCCCAGGTGGAAGGGCATCCTGGTCGAGAAGGTTAGGGAGGAGGAGGCCGCTAGGGCCCGCAGAGACCAGGGTGTTGGTAGTGGTGCGGGGGCAGCCCTCGCGGCCCAACCCGCACCCAGCAGCAGCATGGGCGGCCAGCCGGCGTCAGCTTCCCCTTCCCCTCCCTCTTCCCAGTCCAGCAGCGCGGCATCCCAGGCGGCGCCATCGCAGCAGCCACTTGCTACCGACTCGAGATCCGCCCAGTGGTTTCAGCGGTTCTGCTATGGCGCCATGCCTGGTATGCGGGAGGCTCGACCTGCCAGGCCCCCCTCCAGTGCTGAGCAATGCGTTGCGCAGTACTTGGAGGAGCCTGTGGAGGGAGACGGCGTGACCCTGGTCTGGTGGAGCAGCTGGTCTTCCTTAAGGTGAACCTCCCCCTGTTGGGCTACCCCAAGCTGGAGTTTGAGCCGGGCGAGTGATTACCGTGGGTTGCCCCATGGTTGGTCACCTGCCTGGCTCGACCTCTGTGCTTATCCCTACCCTCCCCCCTTCCACCTCTAGCTGAGCTGACGTGACAGATGCTGAGCCGTGCCAGCCAGTCGCAGCGTGTAGTGTGCCCACACAGAGATGCAGTTGTAGTAGTAGTTGTAGTGCTGCGACTGGCCAGATGTTTACAATGCCCACGCCCACCTAAAAAGAAACCCAATGCTGACCAGCACAGGCCCTTTATCTATCCACCTGTCAGCATTTGGGGACCTGGCGTGGGCACGGCACACCCCCCCAAAGTAGCACAGCCCACGGAGTACTAGACTTAGCGGCAGCGGCGGGTATACGTTCTAAAATGCAGTGTAGATATGTAAATACTGTATGTAAATAAACATGTAAATAAATTTTTCTTTAAAAACCCCATGTTAAAATCAAGCCTCAAAATTATGCAAAAGAAAGAAAAAAAGGTGACAAAGGGAGAACAAAATGATGAATGCCAAATGAATTGATTTTATTGAAAATGTTGCCAGAAATCATGTGTGGGGGGCTTGGTTTACATGGAGAAAATGATTGGATGATTTTTTCTAATGAAACGAATGAATTATTATCATCTTATGTTCATCTTGATTGTGGTCACTGTTGATGTTGGCTGATGGCAAAAAACCCAAAACCATCAGAATAGCAATGAACTGGCTGCCAACACAACATATTGATTGATAACTGTGCAGGGGGGGAATTGGGTCTGTGTGTGTGTGTGTGTGGTGCAGGCTCAGTCTGTCTCTTCCTGTTGTGTGTCTGTCTGTCTGTCTGTCTGTGTGAATGGATGCCTAGCACTGTCTCTGTGTGTGGATGCTTCCTGTGTGTGGTGTGGTGTGTGTCTGTCTACATGTTTTTTCCTCCCCCCTCCAACTCCCTCCCCCCCATGCCTCCCTCCATCCCAGCCCTCTCATCCTCCCCCCTTCCTCTTCACCACTCTCCATCCTCCCTCCCTTCCAGCCCACCACCGCCTCACCTGCCCCCAACCCCGGTCTGGCAGATGATGAGAGTCTGGTCTCTCCCACCGAAGCACACACGTGAGCACGTGTGTGCACAAATATGTGGCTGAGCAACTCTGAGCCGGACCCTCCCCCCCTTCAATCCCCTCTACATCCCTCTCCCCCTCCCCTTTCCTCCCCCCTGCCTCCCTCCCTGCCTCCCTCCCTCCCCCCTCCTAGCTAGCAGCGCACACATACACAGTACACACACACAAAACACCTGTGGTGGCAAACACCACCAGCACACATGCACTCACACTGGTGCCACCACCTCTGCCTTGGGCCTCTGTGTCCTTGAGCAAAAATGTGGTGGTGGACCAGAGAAGCATTTCTTTCCAGCAAGGCAAAAGGCATGCACTCACTGCACACGCACACACACACACACGACACGAAGAGGTGAAAAGACGAGAAGAGGCAACTTCTAGAACCAGCAGCAGCAGGTGAGTGTCGTGTAATTGTGTTGCTTCCCAAGGCCACTGCCCATGCTCAATGCTCAGTCTGCTGAAACTAAAGAACTAGCCACAATCATCCTTCCTCACACGCAGCGCAGCGCAGCTCAGCTCAGCTCAGCTGCACAGCACACTGACTAACTAGACACTACAGCTGGTGGTAGAAAAAACAGAAGTCTAGATTCTAGAAGATGTCCTGGTGGATTTTAAACTTTCAAATCTGTGCTAGGATTGCCTCGCCTCCTCCTCCTCCTGCTGCCTGTAATTGTGCCCTCTCCCCTTGCAGTTGCGCCGTCGTGATGGGTTGGTGATGTGCGTGCGCCGTCTACTTAGCTCTCTCCTCCTCATGTTGGCTGGGCTTGCCAGGCACTGGCTGGCAGCAGCTGTTGGCTGTGTGCTAGGCTCAGGCTGTGGCACGCGTGACTGGACTGGGAATGTTATTGTAGCGGCAACACTGGTTGTGGTGGTAGCAGTAGTAGCTGTTGCTGTTGCTGGGCTGGTGGCTGCTGGCCTGTGCTGACTCTGCGCACTTGGTCTGGTCTGGTAATTTGGATGCAGATGTAGGGTGTGTGTGCATCATCCATGGGGAGCAGCAGAGCAGAGCAGAGCAGGTTGGCTGGCTTCTGTCTGTCGGGCCTAGTCAGTGGCAGGCACTGAGTGAGGCGGTGGTTTCTTTGGGCATCACATCACCCATCATGCAGAGCGGCAGGTCTGCTGCTCTGCTGCTCCGCCTCCTGCTTCTTCTCTGTGTGTGCTGCTCTTGTGCTTAGTGTGCTGCTCCGCTGCTGCTGCTGTGCTGGCAGGCAGCACAGCAGTGGCCTTTTTGTTAGATCAGAGAGTGGGTGTTGTCTCTCTGAGTGTCCTCCTCTTACTTGCTTGGATAGGAGTGGTGGTAGTAGGTAGGCATTAAGATGGACTGACTAGGTGTTACGTGTTAGGGCGCCCAGAGAGAGGGGCCAAAAAGATGGGGTGGCAATTGTTGGGTTGCTCCTAGTATTATTGGTGAATAATAGCCCTAAACCCCCATTCTAGCCAATGGAAAAAAATTTTCTTCAAAAATTCACCAATAATACTAGGAGCAACCAATTGCCTTGGGATTTTTGGGGTGGAGGACACCCATGGGTGGCTACCACCCACCCCAGCTTTTTGGCCCCTAAGGGCTCCACATTGTGAGTTATGGGCAAAAATTAATTTTTTAAAAAAAATTGTAAAAAATCAGAGGAAGGTCCAATCGACTTGAAATTTGGGTGGCAGGTAGAACACAATGTCCCCTTCAAAACCAGCCACTTTTTGTGATCCGAACCGGTTCGGTTTGGATCCGAACCGGTTTGAAACCGAACCGGACCGGGGGGGTGGTCCGGCAAAACCAAAACCGAACCACCCCGGTCCGGTCCGGACCCGGTTCGGACCCGAACCGAACCGGGAGAACCGGTTTTATGCACATCCCTAACACACGGCAGTGGGCCCCCAGATGACTGTCTCCCCTTGCCCTATTATAGTTACGCCCCGGTGAAGATCATTGCTCTAGAATGAAGTCCTGTGAATAAAGCCAACCAAGCTTTACCTAGGACAGGGGTTCCCCATAACTGGGGGCCCAAGGCTGGGAATCCCAGACCTCTCTCTCTCTGTCCCTCTCCTCTCCTTCCCTCTTCCTCTCTATTGCCTCTGTCTTGACAGCCCTCCTCTTCATTCACTGAATGTGTGGAGAGGAAAGCCCTCTTCAGACTTTTTTTTTTTTTAAAGGACAGTGTACTCATGTACTTCACCCAGAGTACATCCAGAAATCCTAACCCTGGCACATCACTCACTCCCCACCACCACCCGCCCATGCTGCTCACAGTTTTATGGAGTTCTGAAGAGGTAAATGCCGTAAGTGTGATGGCGGGCACTTCCATGATTGACAACCTGGGCTCCCAGTGAAACACTTACTACTACTACTACTACTACTACTACTACTACATCATTTATATACCGCTCATCAACCAAAGTTCTCAAAGTGGTTTACATAGAAAAATAAATAATACATCAAGAAGATGGTCCCCTGTCCCCAGAGGGCTCACAATCTAAAAAGAAACATAAGGCAGATGCCAGCAACAGAGGGACGCTGGAGGGATGCTGTGCTGGGGTTGGATAGGGCCAGTTGCTCTCCCGCTGCTAAGTATAAGAGAATCACCACTGTGAGAGATGCCTCTTTGCTTAGTTAGCAGTGTGTTTGAAGAGGCAATGCCATAACTGTGAGCATCAAGCGCTGGAGGGGACATACCAGGGGTGAGACTTCTGGACACACTTTGGATTATGAACATGATTATGCCACTCCTGAAGAGGGCTGAAGAGGTAAATGTTCTTCAGAACATACCTGTTGGTGCTAGCCCTTAATTCTGTGTGTACAATGTATGCTATGAAAAGGGATTCTGCATCCAACCTATGCATGTTCACATGTCTATGCAGAGCTCCTTGGCCCAGCAAGTGAGCAGAGGGCAGGGCAGGGTGATGGACATGACCCTGCTGCTCCTGCCACACATTTAGTGAGTATATATGGGAATGACTGGAGAGGGCTAATGTCTGCAAGCTTGCTGGTCCATAGATCTGTGCTGGTGTTCCCATACCCCATACCTGCCATTTTCCCATTCAGGCGAATGGGGAAATAGGGACACATTGGCAGGTATGATTCCCTAGGGCAATTTCTTGTAGGCGTGAACTCAAGCACCTCTCTTTTAAGAAATAAATCATCTAGACTCATGCACAGGCAGAGGATCAGAAGGCTAATTGATACAGGGGGAAACTAGAAAAGTGTAGCTATTTCCATCATTTGGAACTTGCAGCATCCATCTGGAGCAAAGCAACCCTATTCAAAATGAATGCTATTGCAAAGACTAGGCTAGGTCCTTATGTCGAAATAAGCTCCGGCGATAAGAAACTTAACTCCAAAAGGCTTAATGAATTTTTAAAAGCATAGCTTTGCAGCTTGGCCTTTCCTGATGGAAAAACCTCTATACTTTCATACTGAAATATGACATGCAAAATGCCGTGGCAAATCCTGTTTACATGGTTTAAGTAAATAAGTGATAAGTGCCTGTGCAGACTTGGTAATGTGATTGAAGAAGTGTTTCTTTGATTTCAGTGCAATGTATTCTGTAGCTATACAAGAATACTCTGACCCACCAATGCAACACAGCTCCAAAGCAGGCACATGGACTTTGCGGCTGTATTAGAAGCAGCATTTCAAGAAAGGATAGGGAAATTAGCTATGTAAAATTAACATTTTATATAACAGAATACAGGCACTGGTGAGACCTCGTGCAGGTAATGCAGAAGAAGACAAGCTGTGTAATTAAAGAGTGCTGTAGGACAAGGACAAATAGCTACCAATTAGATATTAACACATTTAGATGAGAAAGCAGAGATGTGTTTAATTATTTGGAAGGCTAAATGGTTGTGGAATCAAGGAACTAGGAGGGATTCGTAACACCGCTCATGATGTTAATGAAAGGAAATAGTCTCATTCACACAGCCGCCATTGGGAAGGAGGAGTGCCTGACCAGGGTAGGAGTGCCTGACCAGGGTAGGACCAGGGTAGGAGAGCCGTGGGTGCTCCCGATTGGCAGTCATGGACCCACACATCAGGGTGGAAGGTAGGGATGTGTATGGAACTGGTGGGGGCTGGTTTGAAGACAGGGGTAACTTTAAGGGTGGGGGAGAGTATACTTACCCCCCGCCATATTTTCCTTGCCGGCGCTCGCCAAAAAACCCAGTCCAGCGGGGCAGCAGCGTACCTCCCTGCCGCCCCGTCCTCTCTTTGGACCGGAAGTAAGCGGAAGTAACCCGTGCGCATGCACACGTTGGTGCATGAGCCCGACATGCACACGAGTGAGCCTGGCATGCACGCTTGCCTGACTAGGCAGCAGGGAGGTATGCTGCCAGCCCGCTGGACTGGTTTTTTAATCAAGTTCCTAAGCAGAATCAGATGGGCAACTCACATGCACATACTCTCTCGATCTATAGTAGCTCTCTGAGTCTCACCTCAGTTCAACTGGTCTCTTCCCTCCTGAGCAAAGCTCTGCTCCCAGACTCTGGGAACAGAGCAAACTCCATAGTTAGCTTCTGGGTTCTAGTGAGAACAGACTCCATATCTCTTTTATCAGTCAGCCAATCTTTCTTAACTACAAACAATGCTTGCTTTTTTTTTTTTTTTTTTTTTTTTGCTTAGCTATCCCTGTGGGGGTTCAGCCAATCTTTGGTAGGGCTCAGACATGAGACCTTTGCAGGTTGTTCATGATGCTTGGATTCTGGCACTGATATGCTGATGCTGGAAGAGAAACAGTAGCTGTAGTTCCTTTCTTTTCTGAGACCCTGAGTGGAAACACTGCAAGCAACAATTTAAAATATCTGTGTACCGATGCTGACAAAGGATAGACTATAAATCTAGGTGCCCTCTTCACTTTTCTGGCCTCTGGTAAACAGACTCTGGGCAATTTTTCTTTGTAACAACACACTGTTTTCTTACAAGCCAAAGATACTCTTCTATTGGCTGATTGATTGATGAACTGATTGAAATTCTACTACTCTTATAAACCTGCCCTTCAAAACATTAAAGAAGCTAGTAACTTTTCAACCAATTATTGACCATGAAGGACAATTTAATAGCAGCCCTGATAAAAACATTTCCGTTACTTGATTATGGAGCTAACCTCTGTGAACCTATTGATTTTATTTCTTTAAGATTAGGATGTTGGGGCTTTTTTTTCCAGGCTGGTGGGCTGTTAGTCTATGTTCTCCTAGAGCACAGAGAAATAAAGAAGCACAAATAAAAAAAGTTGGGAGCTTGGACAATCCAGAAACTGATTGAAATATATGATGAAAAGGCAAAATTCCAAGAAGAAAACTACCAAATAGTACATACTGGAAACTAGCAATGTGTGTTGATTTATTAAAAATAAATCTTCCAAGGTTAAAATCTTCCAGGTAAAACCTTCCAGATAAAAATAACTTCCAAGGTGAAAATGAGTTGTCAAGGAGAATTGAATGAAGACATGTACTGAATATGGAGCCACACCCCACACCCCACTGTAACTAAGGTATTCCAATTAATTCATTAATAAAATACCATCCATATTCATTAATAAAATACTATCCATATTCAGTTAATTCATCAATAAAATACCATCTGGGTACATGGTGCATACAGAGTTTAGTTAGCCTAAATAAATAAATAAATAAATGCCCCGAGGAGCCTTTATTAAGGAGCCTCCAGCCCCAAGGAGTTTACAGTCAAAAATGCAATACAGGAAAGACAGCAGAGGTATAGATCAAGAGTGTGGGGTGCAGGTAGGGAGAGAAAGAGAGATTCTACAAGTAAAGGACAGACATAAGCAAATGCTGTTACACATATTAAGACTTGGGTACAGTTGGGAAATGGGGATTAAGGGGTTTAACCAAAGGAAGCTTTGAAACAATGGATTTTGAGGAAGGATTGGAAGGGGAAAGAATCTATCTATCTATCTATCTATCTATCTATCTATCTATCTATCTATCTATCTCAGCAGAAGCTTGACAACCCTATATAAGTTCGTAGTGCATATTTGTTTTTGAAGGAAACATTCTAGCTTGACTGAGCTCTTCACAGATGCCATTGAGAAAATGCAGTGAAAGAGGAAAAGGACTAGTGCTTTCATACCACTTCCATATCACAAGGAGAGGAGAGCTGGTCTTGTGATAGCAAGCATGACTTGTCCCCTTAGCTAAGTAGGTTCCGCCCTGGTTGCATATGAAAGGGAGACTTGAGGTGTGAGCACTGTGAGATATTCCCCTCAGGGGATGGAGCCACTCTGGGAAGAGCAGAAGGCTTCAAGTTACCTCCCTGGCTTCTCCAAGATAGGGCTGAGAGAGATTCCTGCCTGCAACCTTGGAGAAGCTGCTGCCAGTCTATGAAGACAATACTGAGCAAGATAGACCAATGGTCTAACTCAGTATATGGCAGCTTCCTATGTACCAGCTCCCAGAGTCTGGTTAGCTCTTAGTAAGGCCCATTGGAGTGAGTCCGACATCGAGAGCCAGCATGGTGTAGAGAGAGCCAGCGTGGTGTAGTGGTTAGAGTGCTGGACTAGGACCAGGGAGACCCGAGTTCAAATCCCCATTCAGCCATGAAACTAGCTCGGTGACTCTGAGCCAGTCACTTCTCTCTCAGCCTAACCTACTTCACAGGGTTGTTGTGAAAGCGAAACAAGTATGTAGTACACCGCTCTGGGCTCCTTGGAGGAAGAGCGGGATATAAATGTTTAAAAAATATTTAAAAATCCTATGGGCAAATACTTTTAATATTTGGCAGATCTTTGCTCTGCCATCAAAACTGTTCTTGATTTACTAGTAATGAACATGGGCACAAAACACTTTGAAGCCTCACTTTGAAGTCTCATTGATTGCAGCGAAAGAGCTAAGCATGTGATTAAATCTCTTTCTTTGAGATCAATGGACCTTCAAAGTGATTAACTTGGGGAGCATCTTGCCTTATTATTTTTATTTATCGCATGGAAGTGAAGAGTCTTCCCAACCCTTCTTCTTTGGTTTGTTTCTTTTTAGCCAGTTAGCAACTTCCACTCTCCTTTTGGGGCTACATATTGCACTAAAGAACATCCAGGAAGGCCGATGTATTATTATTTGCTGGAGGGTGTTGTTGTTGTTGCTATAATGTGCCCCCGCCCTCCGCTTTTCTCTCACTTAAGATACAAATGTGATTCTGGACTGTGCGGTGTGATGGCCTCAGAGATCACAGCCCTGCTGGCCTCCCTGGTAGCTGGCGCTGAGCACCCAAGCTCCTCCCTATCTCGGATGTGGTTGAAAGGGACTCAACTCATCACTGGCCTGATAATTCTGTCCCCTCTTCCCTTGCTGGCCTGTGCACTTTCCCCTTAAGCTAGGATGTGGTGGTCTTTGGGGCCCTAAGGTCAGACCAAAGATGCTTGGTGAAAACTGTTGATTTTCCTAACTGCTGCCCAGGTAGAGTGGTTTGCCTCCCTCCATGGGAAAGGCTCTGTGGTTGTATTTATATATTTATATTTATTTTAATTATCATATTTAGTCAGTCAGTCCTTTATTGCGGACATAGACCAATACTTAGTAAAACATATATACTTACAAAAAAAACCCCAACCTCAGCATAATAAATCAAACAGATTGTAACGCAAAACTGACAGGTTAAAATTAAGACAGTTGTGGTGAACTCCAGATAGAGCTTACTGAAAGCCAAAGAGAGCAGAGGACCCTCCATTACAATAAAAAAACAGGAATCACGGAAAAAAGAAAGCAAAACATTATTGAAAACCTAAGCGGATGTTGCAAATGATATAACAGTACCTTGCCATTTTGCTAATTAGGTTGTCATCAAGACTGGACAGTAAATACTTCAAATAGAAGTCATCCAAATGCCCAGGAAAACGTTGCAGATTATCATATTTATATATTACCTAGAGAGCCTTTGGAGTCAGGCGGCATATTAAACAAATAAACAAACAAACAAACAAAATAAAATATGTGCATCTCTGGGTGGTGACCACAATTTAAAACAACAAATATAAAACAGAGTAAAAACAAAACAATTTCACAGAATAAAAAGTTAAAACAATTATATAGGATAAAACCAAAACAGTTTAAAATTAATTTCAGTTAATTTCAGCCTGAGAACACAGGTGTGTCTTGAAGGTCTTCCTAAAAGCAATCAGAGATGGAGATGCTCTTATTTTGACAGGGAGTATATTCCAAAGCCCTGGGGCAGCCACAGAGAAGGCCCAGTCCCACCAAATGAGCCGGTGGCAACTGTAACCGGACCTCCCCAGATGAGCTTAATAAGTAGTTGGGTTCATGACAAAGAAGGCACTTTCTTATGTACCCTAGACCCAAGCCGTTTAAAGGGGTTTAAAGGGGCTTTGGCCAGGGGCGTAACTATGATAGGGCAAGGGGAGACAGTTGTCTGGGGGCCCACTGCCTTGGGGGGGCCCACAGAGGCAAGTCACATGACTGACTCCCCCAGCCGCGCACCCGCCTGGGCTTCCTTCAGTTGTATTCATCCTCCGAAATTGATGTGAGTGTTAAGACCTGGAGCTACCAGAACAGCATGTCTTTCTCTAGTACCATTAAATGGCTTGCATCATCCACAATTTACAAAACTTTTGAGCTGATCTTCAGTGGGGTGGGGGCCCATTTTAAAATCTTATCTCTGGGCCCACTCCAACCTTGCTACGCCCCTGGCTTTGGCTGATTTTCTGAGTGCAGGCTCTGGTGGTGCTGTGGGACTTCTGTCTGGGCTGGCAGGTCCTCAAAGAACTCTGAGTCTAAGACAGGACTGTGTCCTCAGGTTGTGGTGAGGCTGTGTCTCTAGTTCCCCTCCTGTGGGGAGTCCCAGCAGAACAGGAACACCTGAGGTCTGGGTTGTAGGTTCTTCCCACTTTATCTCATCCCCTGAACGACTGTCCTCCTTGTCCCCCAAGTGGAGTGGTTCCAATTCACCCTCTTGGTGAGCCATCAAGTCCCCTCCCTTTCCTGTCCTTTAATCTACTCACCCACGTCTGCCTGCTTGCTTGCTTGCCTGCTTGGCTCCCTCCCTCCCAATCTTTCACTTGCATTCATTGCTCTGGTGGCAGCAGAAGAGGTAGATGACGATGTTTCTTTAGGCCAGGCACCCAAGTGGAGAAAAGAGAGATCCACTTCTCTTCTTCCACCCCACTGTATTTGAGGTGAGCATTACGAGCTGCTGAGATCTTCATTCCCAAGGAATATGAATTTGAATGACATCACTAATTAGTACTCTTAAGTGCTCATAACAAAACACTGGTCACCTCTGAGCAGAATTGCAACTTGAAACATTAAGTGGTCTAATAACATCAAACTGCTGCACAGTCTTAACTCATTTGAGCTGCTGTAATGATTCAAGGTTTCTTTTCTATTTTCTAAATTAGAATGTTTCAAGGTTGGAAGTGTCAATGAACACAATAAAAAGACGCCATGGGGGTGGGGGGAGAGGATAATGTTGAGTAGCAACAGTTCCTTGAAAACACAGGACACAATCCATTGCCAAGGAGTCCTACACAGTCCCTTTGAGATAAATGGAAAGTCTATAAGAGGACAAAATAACAACCTTAGGTTAATGCTTAGGAACCAAACCAGAATTCCAAATGAGATGTTTTGTTTATCTGCCAATGGAAATCTAAAACAAAGGTAGGAACGTGTCACAGTAACAGACTGTTCACCCATGATCCCAAATCACGTAATATATTCTACTTCCGTGCAGTAATAAATTATTCATAATGCACCTACACTTCCATCTCTAGAGTGCTTCACAGGCAATTAAAATACAATCATCACAATAAAGAAATAAATAACCTTAATTAAAACAGTGCGCAGGAACTTAGAACGAAGATGTAACCGTGTAGTCTATGGGGAGCTGCCTGTTGACATATGATTTTATACCTCCGTCAACTATATCTATTATATATATGGCGGGGGGGTGGTGGACTTCAGAGACCAAATGTGGACTTGCTGCATTCTCTGAAGGACTGTGGCGCCGTGCACAAAAGAACAGATAATATCATCCATAGGTAGGTTGTCTTTTCATCACTGCAAGATGTAGCTAATAATTAATTATTTTTTCTATAATTAATGTATTACGTGATTCGAACAAACAGTGACCCATCCTAATTTCCTTGATTATGCAAATCCCTCTTCCCCCTTTCTCCAGATCTTTGCTGATTATTTATCAATGATGAAATTCTACAGTACTCGGCATGAGTTTTAGACACTATGGAGTAGGGATGTGCATGAGCTGGCTTAGCAGCCATGGGTGGGGCGGGGATTGGTTCCTTTAGAAAGGAGGAACATAGGTGCTTCCCTGGTCTTCCACTTCCCCACCACTCATCCGGGACTGGTGCTGGCATGCAAAAGGCCACACGCAGTTGCTTCCTTGTTTCCAGCAGCCTGCATATGGCGTCAGCACGCACATGGCCCCACGCAGGCACAGCGGCCATGTGCGTGCCGATGCCATGCACAGGCTGCTGGGAACAAGGAAGCAGCTGCATGTGGTCTTTTGCACACCAGCTCTGGTCCCGGATGAACTGTGGGCTGGCAGAGGAGCAGGTAAGCATCTGTGTTCCTCTTTTTAAAATGAACTTCTCCACCACCACTGAACCGGCTCGAGTGCACCCCCCCAAACGGGTTTGGCGCTTCCATCCTGAGGCACCAAACCGGTTTGGGTACATCCCTACTATGGAGAAGTTGCCACCACTGCATGGATTCCCCCCCCCCAAAAAAAACCATTTCCAAAGTATATTTTTATTCCTTCCAATATGAACCAAATCGGGGACAGTTGTAGGGACACATAGGGACACCTCAATGGCGTAGTTTGTGATGATGTCATCCACTCCAGTCCAAGATGGTGGATGCGTAAACTTTTGAGGCACAAGTGGGCTAACTTGTGACCCACTTAACCAATTTGAACCAAATTTGCTACAGCTGTAGGGACACATGGGGATGCCCAAATGAACATCTGAGGCTCAAGCGGGCTAATTTGTGGACTAACCAATTTAAACCAAATTAGGTACAATTGCAATGAGTGACACACAGGGACACCTCAATGGCGTAGTTTGGACTGATATCATCCACACTGATTCAAGATGATGGACTCGTAAACATTTAAGGCGCAGGTGGGCTAACTTGTGAAACGCTTAACCATAACTGATTTGAACCAAATCTGCTACAGCTGTAGGAACACATAGGGATGCCTTAATGGCATGGTGTGTGATGATGTCATCTACTCCAATTCAAAATGGTGGCCGCATGAACATCTGAGATATAAGCGGGCTAATTTGTAGACTGCCTAACCCCTTTGGACCAAATTGGGTACAGTTGCAGTGAGTGACACACAGGGACACCTCAGTGGTGTAGTTTGTGATGAAGTCATCCATCCCGATCCAAGATGGTGGACACATGAACATTTGAGGTACAAGGGATCTAACTTGTGAACCTCGATTTGAACCAAATTTAGTCCAGTTGTAGAGACTGTGAAAAGAAAGTAGGCTGATTAGTTCTTACTAGAACAACTTGTTTACATGCCAGCTCCATTTTTCCCATAGTAAAATGTGTACACAAAAATACCCTTGAGCTTGTCTAACTCCATTGCTGGCAATAACATCCTGATTTCCTAATGTAACACTATTTCAGTAACATGTTGAGTGTGTTTGGATCCATAGGTTACTATCTTTTATAGTTAAATGTCTTCAGAAAAATGGAAGGGCATGATCTGACAGCATCTTACTGAAGCTAAGCAAGTCTGGGTCTGGTCAACCCCTTAATAGGAGTTCACCTGGAAATGCTCTTGTAGAAAAATATTCTACCATTTTCAAAATTGATGTACACAACTGAACATGGGGTTTTTAACTTTAAAAATTGAGAGTTCAATCAGCAGAAGCATCAGTTTCTTTTGGATGGACCTCTTGTTTCCTATATATTGTGCAACACAAGTCAAAGCAGTGAAATTGTGCAGTGAGCCAAGCTTCTCCCTAAAAAACCATACTACACAATTACAGTTTCCGAGGCTTCCTGTTCTGAAGTCAGCACAGGCAACACCACATTATACACAGCTAGATAATTGTAGCAGAAACTACTTTGTTCCGGCTGGTTTTCAGAAGACAATCTGAAAAGTGGTATGTAAATGTTCTGGATGATGATGATGATGACTATTGAGCATAAGGTTCCCTGAAAAATGTGGTCTATCGCAGAATTCAGGATTTCTGCAGCTAGAGTGTCACTAAAGTATTGTAACTGGGCAATTGTATCCAATCAGCATTAAAGTAAAAGGTAAAGTGTGCCGTCAAGTCGATTTCGACTCCTGGCGCCCACAGAGCTCTGTGGTTTTCTTTGGAAGAATACAGGAAGGGTTTACCATTGCCTCCTCCCGCGCAGTATGAGATGATGCCTTTCAGCATCTTCCTATATTGCTGCTGCCCGATATAGTACCAGCAGAGATTTGAACCAGCAATCTTCTGCTTATTAGTCAAGCAGTTCCCCGCTGTGCCACTTAAGGTGCCATCAGCATTACAATCCTCCAAACCCCAAAACTATGAGGTTTAAAATACGGTATCTTCTCCTTGTTTTGACCAGCGGGAAAGTGCAGTTCATGGGCTTGTCTTGGAGATCTGGAACGGATTTAACAATGCACGGACCTTGCTGTTGCCCTCTTCACTATTGGTCCCTGCCCTTTTCCAATCACTCTCTAATAAAGCTCAATGAATAACACAGATGTGCCATGCAAAGCCTGGAAGTCATCACTGATACTCCATTGTATATCATACCATAGTGGTGGTGCACTGTAAGCACCATTTGTAAACAACAACAATAACAAGGTTCACATTTAAAAAATTCCAATTCAGCAGTTACATTGGTGTAAAAGATGCAATTGTCAAGCTGTTTTTAGCTGGGAACCAGGCCCAAGGAGTTATTGAAACTGAGGCAAAGCCTGAGTTCTCTATATCCTTCATGTCCTGAAAGGATTCAATAAACACCAGGGTCTATCCACGGCCTGACTGAGACATGGGGCAGCAGAATGCAGGTTCTCAAGATGACTAGTCAGTTCCTGACACTGGTTTTGGAGTAGGACTGTTTGAAATGCTAGGAATGTAGCTACCCTCTACCCCAATGAAAACATCTATCTATCTATCTATCTATCTATCTATCTATCTATCTATCTATCTATCTATCTATCTATCTATCTAACTACCTACCTACCTACCTACCTACCTACTGCCTGATATATATCTCTGTCTAGGTGATGTATACCCTTCCCTTTCTGCATCATAAACTTGCAGATGATATCTTCATCTTTTTTGGTCAATCCTTAAAAACCTAAATATTTTTGTACAATTTTAATATGCTACACACTAAGTAATGAAATCTTTATTACTCATTTAATTTGGAAGCAATTACTTGCTGTCTGGATTTATCTTGCATACTTTCCAAATCTCAAAGCTCTTTTAACAGTTGATATTTAATGAACATATGGCAAACGTCCTCGTGAATCCAAATGTAATACTCCCTTTAATGAAGCTGGGGAGCTGAAGCTATGTTTCACAATCCCCAGTTGTGTGGTCTATTAGAACTTGCGGAGGTATCATTTTAGACAATGAGGCTAGGTGGGGAAACATGGAAGTGAATGTATTAAAATGGAATGGGGTGGAATATAACCTGAAAATGTAAGCTAAAAGAACCAGTCTACTGAATTCAGAATTTCATTTGAACTGGGAAAAGCAAATATAAGGGGCACTACTGTTGTGGCTAAACAAATAAATTTGAAGTTTCCCCTCCATATATTTAAGGTTACTTCTCATGCCATCCTAGTTAGCTAGTGTCCCTCTCCAACTCTTATACAATGCCCCACTTTCTATTTCTATTACTGTTACATCATTAATGCGCCACTAGGCTCCTTCTGCAGTGAAATGGGAGGATAAGTGGAAACTCTTATTAATCTCCTTGGAGACAGACCTCCAGGACTAGCCTTCACTAGCTTAATGGGAGTTCCCTGAACCTCTCACTGATCTTTCACTCATTGAAAATGCTGTGACTAGGTCCACGGGGCATTACTGCATTGTATTGTACAATAGTGGCAATCTTTCTAGGGGTTTTCAGAAGGTTGGGGAGACGTGCAGTTTTTTTGCATCTCTTTGAAGGTACAGTACAAATACTCAATAATTTGTTGGATTATAAATTAGATCAGTGTTTAGGTTCATTTTACTAATAACAGTGCTTGCTTTCTGAATCCTAGAAGAATATACCTGAGACAAAAAGACTGAGGACTGATTCACACAACCACTCTGCAGATGGATGTGAAGCATTCTGAACTCCCTAAGGTACTATATAAGTGTTAAGTATCATTTTCTCAGCTCGGACTTCACTACACATGGAAAATCAATTGGATAATTTCATCATAAGGAATCTGGATGAAAGTCCTTCTCCAGCCTGCATTTTAAATCGAACCAGAGAAGAATCCAGGGCTACTAATAATCACCTCTTCTTTGAAAGTGAGCATTACATGCCTCCCAAACTTGAATTTGGATCTTGGAAATACACATTTCTTTGGCATTTCTAACTGTATTCTGAACCAAATGAATAATTTTCATAAGCAGCCCCGTATGTAGCTCACTGCAATAATTCAATTTGGATCTTATGAGGGCATGGGTCAAAAGGGGACACAAAGGGGCCAAAAGGGGACACAAGCGATATACCAGCCAAAGTTTGTGACAATTATTTCAGAGGACATATCGACCACATGAGGCATTGAATCCTGACTAGAAAAGAAAGCGGCCAGTTGTGAGCAGAAAGAGTGTGCAAATTGTTCTTGACTCCACTAGTATTTATGGATGTCAAAGAAATGCAAAGAGATGGTCCAGTCTATAGCCAAGGAACATGGGGGAAGTGTTGCAGAGGCCTCCAAGTGCCCAGTGACTCTAGAGGCTGACATTCCAGTCCAGCTCCTGGGACACTCACAGTTGCACAGCCCTGTCTCCAACACACCATAATACAGCTGGCCAGAGTTAGATTGCTGCTTGAGGAGGAGGTGACTAGAGTGTGAAACTTTATGGGGGAGGCACTGTAGGAAGAGGCATCATGGTAGAGATGGGCAACTGAGAGGTGTTCTGGATCATGCAAGTGATTGCTGGCTTCTGAAGCTGGGATGATCCCTGCTGTTCTGTCTTGAAGGTAGGAACCAGTGAGGCAGTCATGGCTGCAACACACTAGATACTGTATTAGACCTGTGCACATTCAGAAAATTCAGATTCGGATTCAACCAATCCAGCTTCAACAATGTCAGTTTTGGATTCTATTGGCTCTGGTGATGTTGAATATCAGATCGTATTTGGAATGTGAATCCGAATTTCGACTTAAATTTGGATTTCCCCCCATAGCAGTCAATGGGGAAATGGGGGGAAATCACCAAAAATCAGTGGATGATCCTAGGGATTAAAGATTGGGCACACATGTGGGGCTTAATGGAAGGAGGCAATGAATACAATTTGAAGCAGATTGAGCAATCTTGTGATTTTTCACATTTGTTAAAACCTAAGAATTACTAAAACTGGCTTGTTTCAAGGCAGATAACAACAACAACAACAACAACAACAACAACAAAACCCTCTGGAATTAAAGCTTCCCTCCACCCCCGGACCCTCATTCCATTTATATTTTGAATATTCTGAAATGTGCCTTCGTAAAAAGGGTAACAGCACCCCTTATTTTGTCAACTCTTATATTTCTGAAATGACTCAGCATAGAGGGCACAGAGCTAGTCCTTGATAGTCTATCTTGATGGACTGTCATTGGGCACACAGATAGTCAATCAACCTTTATTACGGTTAGAGACCAGCATAAAACTGTATGAATAGACAGAGATAGTCCTTGATGGCAGGACCCTGGGGTTCTTTCCCCAAGGAAATCAGTCAAACTGTTTAAAAGTTTCTTTGAAATCATTTGGGAAACTGTCAAAGAAAAAGATGCCAAAAATGGTCAGTGCATGGAGCACCACCCCACTTTTCAGTGCAACCTTCGGATTATACAGATTTTTACCAATTTTGTACAATTTCAAATAAAATCTGAATTCTTGAATCCAAATTTGCACAGGCCTACTGGATATCACCCTGTGAGCAACTTGCTCCAACAATGGTCAAAACTTAAATACTACTAGCTGACCCCGCACAGAGCATCTGTGTGGTAGTGCACTCAGCCTTTGGCCTCCCCTCAGGAGACTTCGCTTGCACGTCCCCCCCTCCTTGCCACTTGTTCGTTTGTGTCCCTCCCCATCTGCTCACCTGGTAGCTGTGGCCATCCAACCCACCCACCTGCTGCTTGCCCATTCATCCCAGCCACCATAATTGCCCCAGCTTGCTCTCCCCCCACCTTCAGCCCCAGCTTGCTCCGTGTCTCTCAATCATCCATGCTTCCCATTGCCACCGAATTCCTCTCCACTTGCCGCCTTGCTGCTTGCCGCCTATTGGCGCCGAACTCCTTGCCCACTTTCCTCTCTGCTTTGCCGCTTCTGTCCCCAAGCAGCCACTTGCCCAAGCGGCCAGCCGCCACCCAGCCAATCCACTTAGTACTGGGCTCCCTCCCTCCCCGCCATTTTTGTTTGCCCGCCCGCCTCCTCCTCTGCTGCCCAAAGTCAAAGTGCCCATCAGAGTGTGTCGGCCATTCAACGGCTTCCTGCCACGTGCAAGCCTCCGCCGCCCAGCCAATCTGACACCTCCACCGCAAAGCTAATCTGCTGAGTGCCGGGACGCATCCCCACACATCCAGGACAGGCATGTCTATGAGAATTAATTATTATAAATACTATTATTAAAGCCTACTAGCTTAACCCACGTAGAGCATCTGTGCGCTAGTACTTCCTCGCTGCCAGCACCGCCATGGCCGCTCATTCCCCTCAGGCTACTGACAGGCTCAGGCCCATCCCTCCCCCTTCCTTCTTTCTCTCTTCCCTTCCCTTCTTTTTCTCTCTTTCCCTCTCCTCCACTCGTGCTTCCCCTCTGTCTTTCTTCCCCTCCCTTCTTCTCTCTCTCTCTCCCCCCCTCCTTCCTGAGTTAACAGATCTTGTTCATCTTGTTTCTGTGGGAAGTGAAGGACTCTGTGCTGCCTCATGCCTCAATGACAGAGGGGGACAGACTAGTGAGTCAGAGGGCTAGAGGGGTCATTGGTCATTCCTCCTCTCTACTGCTCTGACACTATCCCTTTGATATGTAGGTTGCTACTCTTAGGGACTTCCTGCCTGCCTCCCTTCCTTCCTCTCTTCTCCCTAACACACATGCTCTCCTCTCTCTCTGCACCATGTATGCAGAGATGCATGCAATATCTCTTTGCATCCAGCTAGCTAGATTAGAGATACTATCTCTCCACTTTCCTATCTAGAATGTAGTTCTCCAATAAAGACTCCTTATATTGATTAGAAACGATGAACTGGCTCCAAGTTTCTTTTACTTTCAGCAAAACACGCATGCCTAGGCAGACTCCTCTGTGTTTTATCTCTGTGCACTCTGCTGTAATAGAAGGGTATATCTTACCAGAGAGAATTCCCAATAGTTTCCTCATCTAATTCACACGGCAGCCTCCTTCTCCTGAAGGGGCTCTTTCCTCCCTCACAACCCCTCCCTTTGCAGACCCCTGCCCACTATCCTTCTATATTTAGAGATTCCTCTCCTCTACAATCAAGAACATCTTCTGACCAGTAACAGTTGCATTCCAATTGACCTTAAGCATCGCAGGCTCCACCTCTCTATCTGCATATGGAATCCCCACTGCCCAGTCACCATGGTGCCACAGGCTCCTCCTCCCTATCTGCATATGGAATCCCCACTGCCCAATCCCCATGGTGCTCTCCCTGTCCCTGTCGCTAGTCCAGCAGCTGCTCGTGAACTCTCGCGAGAGCGGCCATGCATGGGATTAGTGATGGGTATGCCTAGGAGAAATAAATATATAGATAGATACTGTTCCTCCCAGGCTCTGGCTCCCTGCCTGGACAGTGGAGAGGTTTAAAGGGGGCAGTCCTGGAGTCTAGCATTCCTCTTCTGCTCCATCTAGTCCCTCTTGGCCCCTGATGCTGTTGTGTAAGCTTAGGAGAACATGAGGTATGAGGTGTGGAAGTGGCCTGTTCATTGGGGGCTCAGGCTAATGTTCAGAGCATGACTTCTGGGGTCTCCACTCCTGGCCAGGGCATGGGGCTCGCTCCTCCAGCCTGACTATTCTCCCCTTCTCAGGGCTACATGATGTGATACTGCTTAGGGCTCAGACTATGAAGCACTGCTTCAGAGTCATTCCTAGTTCCCCCAACTTCAGAAAACTGCTTAGTCCAAAAAGGCTTGTAAACATCACCACGAATTATGAAATGCTTCCTTCCCTGTGAGTGGCACAGGACCTTGGGGCAAAAATGCAGCTTATCAAATGGGCTGGATTTTGTTTCTAAAATAATCATAATGGATTCCAAATTATGAGTATGGAATAAATCAGACAAACATAAATTATTACCTTGTTCTAACTACAAAACTAGGGTGCATGCAAACTGTGAAATTTTTGTTGTGATCTTATTTTTAATGGAACAGTGTGATAAATGCCTAGGCCTCGGAGGAGGCCATGTTTATGTGTAATGGTTCATTAGAGGAAGCCTGATTTCAAGGGCACCATGTAGAAAAAAGCATTAACTAAATATATCTTATCTGTGCCCTGTTAGTTAAAGGAAAACTGCTCACCTGTCACGCTCATCAATTCCCAGGAGTCTTGGAAAATAAATTATTCATGTTTATGCCTTCTTAACTTTCTGTTTCAAACAAATAAGATGAGGAAACTAACTGTTGCTTAAAGAAATGGGATTTGTGCTTTTCATTCCATGGAGGAAACATGGCAGGAAACCTGAGGGATTGCCTCACTTCCCCAAAGGACACAGACATTAATGCATTCATGGAAGGACAAATCTGATCATGATAAAACGAAGGAGACAATGGGACACTTCTTGCAATCACTGAGAGCAGGTGGGTGTAGAAGGCTCCAAAAAGCTTACCTTCCCCACAGACAATCGAAGGATCGGTGGTGGGAGCATGTTCCCGGCCCCTGTGAATCCCACAATGCAATGTGCGACATGCATGTTGCATTGGGGGATTCCCCCAAGAGACAGACATGCTAGGTGCCTGGATTCCGGCCTCTGTGACTCTCACAAGGCAATGCACGACACAAGAGTTGCATTGGGGGATTCGCCCAAGAGATGGGCTAGGCGCCCATCTCTATGTCCGCTGGGACTAAACATAGCCCAGCACACACATGAGCAGGTAGCCCGGGGTAAGGGAGTGCTCGCTCCTTAACCTTGACTAAAAGCCAGGCTAAACAGTGGAGCTAGGCGTCGCTGCCCCGCTAGGACTGGACACTATCCCAGCAGTTCTCACATGCAGCCTAACCTGGGCTGACCTGTTGGAAATTCTCTGTGGTGAGAGAATCCCTTTCTCAATATAGCAGAGTGCACAGAGGCACAACAGAGCGGTAGATTAGTTAGGCATGCGTGTGTGCTGAGAGTAAAGTAACTTGGAGCCAATTCATAGTTTCAAATCAATATAAAAGGCATTTATTAAGGAACTCCTTTCTAGATAGGAAAGTGAGGAGTTAGGATCTCTAACCTATCTGTCTAGCTGGATGCAGATGGATTCTGCATCCTCTCTGCACATTTGGTGCAGGGAGAGGAACTTGCCATGTTGCAAGGTAGGCGGGCAGGTAGAGAGAGAGAGAAGGAGGAAGGAAGTTTGAATCCCCTGAGATTAGCAATCTACACATCAAAGGGATAGCATCAGAGCAGTGGAGAAGGGATGACAAATATCTTGACCCTCTAGCCCTCTGACTTACTAGTCTGTCCTCCACTGTCTGAGGCAAAGAGACAGCGCAAAGTCCTTTAACTTTCCAACATGACCGTCCCTTGCCTGGGTTAGGCTGCCTATGAGAACAGCCTCAGTGCTTAGTTTCCGTGGTAATCAAGAATGTAAACACTCACCACCTCTACAACAGTGGGCAATTTAGGGATGCAATTCTCCCTTTGGATGTTGCCTCTGAGTAGCAGCTAGTGAAGCACCAAGGCCTATGATTAAGTTTCAGCATTAACACCAGAATAAGAACTATTTATTAATACACATTGATAATGATGTTTATAGCAAACATAATGTGAAGCTACATGAGGGTTGATAAACAAGAGCATGATGTGACTGTAAACAGGTATTTCAAGGATAGGAGTAAGATTGTCATGTACTAATCTATGAAGCCTATCAGATTCATCTGCCATAAGAATTTTAACACTTCCTTCAAAGGAAACAGTACAGTCCTAAACACTGCCAGTTGCAGTGGCCCTTACATGAGGAATTTTATTTCTCCAGCTTCTAACTAATCAATATTTGATCACATTCCTGGGAGGGAAATCAAAGCAAGGAGGGAATCTTTTGTGCAGTCAGATTGTGCACTGCAAAGCATTTGATGCACTATGGAAAGGAGACATCTGAGGCCCATTCCACTGTGAATACTACTGTCCTCTCCACTTGGTGCTGGGCACTGCTGCTATAGCTAATGGCTTCTGCAGAGGGGCAGCCCATGGGATTTCAAAGGACATACAAAAACCAAACTAACTTTGCTTTAACCATGTGATGATTTATTTATTTTATTTATTTGGCACATTTCTATTTCTCCCAAAACTTACGTCTCTGGGCGGTTGATATGGTTAGAGTGTTGAACTAAGACTAGGAAGACCTAGGTTTGACTCCCCACTCAGTCATTCACTGGAGTGACCTTGGACCTGTTACTCTCTCCCAGCCTGTCCTACCTCACAGGGTTGATGTGAGAATGAAAAGTCGGTACATAAATGAAAAGTCGGTACGTGAATGAAAAGTCAGAATGAAAAGTCGGAATGAAAAGTTGGCTGGAGCTCCGCAGAGGAAGGTGAGATATAAATGTGAGTAATTGAAATGGCCAACATGATGCACAGTTGTAATATCTCCATTAGAACCTGTGGACCTCACCCTGCAGTGCTGGAGTGTTAGAGCAGCTTTCCCTATTTGCAGCAATGGGGATGGGAAAAACAATGGGACAAAATATGGTAATTCAGGTAGCACTATGCTGGTTCTCTACAGTGCCACCACTGCTTCTGGGTCTGCAGGAGTGGAACCCAAGTTGTAATAGAGATGTTAAAGCTGTGCATTAGTTTTATGGTTCATCCTGGTCTGACCCTGGTTCATCCTGTCATAATAACAAATAACAATTAAGAGCATTTGTTACTGTTCTTGCTCAGATCCATGTCTAATGTATGGGTCTGTTCGGATATAGCATGAAACCTTGGGCAGACAAACCTGCGGTTAATCTGTGAACCTGAGAATCATCCCACAGATGATCATCCAGGAGCAGTTTCACAACCTCTGGCTTCTGGGCAGAGGGACCCCTCCCTCTTCCTGGTCTGCCAAGGCAGCATCCCAGCAAGCTCCATACCACGTGCATTGCCAGACCACAGGCAAGGAGTCAAGACATCAGTAAAGTGGCAGCCATTGGCCATGATCTTAGAAGGGGTGTGCCCAATGTGATTGTGACTTTTTGGCATCGATCACCCACCCATGGCAGGGAAAGGGTATTTTAACCTTTCCCACACACCGCTTCCGCCACTACCCTTGCAAGAGCCCTGCAACCATAGAGTATTGCACAAGCACATTTACTGGTGCCGGGGGAATCAGAGGGACACTAGTTTTCTGCTACCCCAGGAAGGGACCATGCTGTCCTCCTAGGACAGAATATTTATATGAGGGAGGGCAGAGAATCCTGGGGTTTGGTCCACTGTGAAAAAGGATGTTCTTGAACTCGTAGACCCAGACCAAGCAGTCCGGGAAGCCCCCGCACACTCCTGGCCCTATGCCACCTTGCTAGCCAGGGATTAGCCCTCTGATGGGAGGACCTTCCACTGGGGAAACCCAGAAGCACCATGTGCTTTGGGTCTCCATTAGACTGCACTCTCATGAGGTAGACCATCCAACTATAGCCACCCACCCCCCAGTGGATGTGTATCTCTGGGTAATAATAGAACCCATGCTCCTTCTCCTTCTCCTCTCCACTCAGCCCTTACAGACTTCCAAGCAGTCCAGTCCGCTCCATGTGTCTGAGCAGTTTCAGGTGGGCAAAGCTGGGAAAGAATGGGGATGGATCCTACGTCCACAGCCAAATGGACCAGGCAAGGACCGGCGTTGCGATGTATGTAAATTGGCTGCTGCAGTTTACCTGAAGATGTGGGCGATCCCTGACAATCCAGGTGGCTATGGGAGGCAAAAAACCCCATGGAAATGTGTTGCGGGCAGACCACACTGTTGGGGGGGGCTGAGACTCCTGCTTTGCAGCAGTTGCTAGGACCAGGAAAGGTGTTGCTGGGGTACCCTTCCCTGGGCTTGCATGGAACTAGCAACTGGGCTGGGCAGCAATAGCTCTCCAGCCCGCATGCACGTCTCCATGGCCAGGCACTCTCATGAGAGAGCAGTTCTTGGGAGAAGGGAGTGTACATCTACTGCGTGTTTTATTGTCACAAAGGGCTCTTGAGTTCATTCCCTGTTTCCCACTGGATGGTTCTGCTCATGAGTTATGGCCAAGAATGCATGCTTACACCCCAGGGGAAGGGGCTTGTCCCCCCTTCCCCTACAAACTGGTATGAAAAAGTAGAATAGAACCACTTAACAATATCTAGGGGCTATTTTACCCAAACTTTGGGTTATCCCATCGATGGTTGATTTTCCTTTGCTGGTGTGCGATGGTACCACAGCAATCTGGGGTACCTCCAAGCCTGGGGGCCAAGGCTGAACATTTGGACACACATATGTGCAGAGTTGAGGGCACCCCTCTATACAGTTGGAGGGAGCAGCACCATCCATGGGAACCTTTAAAATACAGACCCTGTCCTGGCATCCAGAGAAATCAATGCCCTGCTGCCCAAGCAAACAGCAACACCTTTGAAAGGATGCCTTGCTGAGCAGCTGCACTAGATCAGGTGCATTGTTAATGAAAGGGTACTTATTGCATGTGCCCCTCCCCTTCCCTAGATGGAAGCTGTCAAAACATTTTGTATGGTAATTCCAAGTAAAGGTCCTGCATGCTGGGCAACCTGCCAAGGTGTGTGTTGCAGGTTTCTCAAGAATTCCATGGACAGAGACAAATACCAGATTTGTGGGGCTACCTGTTGTCTCTTTCTTTATATGACTGGACAACAGGAAGGTTTCCACGGCTGGGATTTCCATGGGTTTATGCACAGGATTGGTACATTGGCATTTCTGCCAAGCAACGTGGTATCACTCCCTTGGCATGTGTGCCCTTTGTGGGGAAACAACCGAGTTCTTCAGTTACTGGTGTTACCAGGGCTTCATGTGTTTGTGCACATATCTCTGCAGTCCTAATTGCTGAGACCTATTGTGCTGTGCCCATCTTGTCATCCCATCCTTTTTGTCTGGATTGACAAGGGGTGCCCATAAGATTCAGGGGAAAGTGGGTGTTCTCCAATGTGGTTCTCTCCCTTTAAATGGATGAATGCTAGGATTGTGGCGACCCTGTTGCCAGACAATGGCAGGAGGAATGGAGAGACGCCAGAGGGTGGGGCAACAGCTCAGAGAGGTGGCCAACGAAAAGTGTGGCTGGCATAGACCTGACCCATTTCTGGGCTGCTCTGAGCTGCCCTCTCTACGGTTTCAGAACGAGTCACAGCACAAAACCCAGGTTAGAGTGGCGGCAGGATTTGGATGAAACAATGGCACTTTGGAACCTGAGGTTTCAGCAGTGAAATTCACTACAAACCGAAGGTTCAAATCCAGGTTTGGGGTCAAAAACTGACCTACAGTTGGGTGATGAAACCATGGTTGCACGCATTCGGATGACCACAAATCCGAATCTCTGGCATGTTTGCCTTTGGTTTTGCATTGCATCTGAAAGTGCCCTTATTGTGCAGCTAGTTGTGTATTTGTGGCTAGAACATATAAATGATTCCAGCAGGATTACTCATTAAGTTGGGGGGTCACTTGGATGCTAAGGGAACCCTTTCCCCTCTGAGCCAACTCTGAGCAGCCCAGGAAGCAGGCAGCTATCAATCTGGTAGGGTGGGCTCAGACTGATTAGCACCAAATCAGCAAGCATGAAAATCTTCAGATCAGGTCTGGAGATGTGCATCACCACAGAGTAGCCCAAGAAACAAAGAGAGTCAGAAGGAGAGAGCTTTTCAGAAGAAAGAAACTTATTTTTAAAATATACAATAACTAGGTATTGAGCATTGGTAGCAATAGCAAGGCTCAAGTCTGTTCCAAGAGAGAGAAGGAAGGCACAATGGGGGATAGCTGAAATTGGAACACTTTTGGGGAAAGTGAAAGTGGAAAAGAGTGGGAGGAGGAGGAGGTGGAAAGATAAAGAGGTGCTTCACATGAGCAGTGTGAAGCGCCATGAGGGCTTTGCAGGGAGAGCAGGCTTGTCCCGCTCTCCCCGCACATGGGCAGGGAGCTCACCCTTGGGGGCTGGATCGGCCGCCCACACGATTACCAGCTCCATCACGGAGCCAGTTGGAGTTGCGGGGATAAGAGGCTGCCTGGTCCCCAGAAGTCCCAGAATGCCCCGCATGAGTGTGTGGTGCATTCTGGGGAGACCCCCAATGCCAGGAGGCTTGTTTTAGCCTCCTTGTTGGGGGTGTCCTCATGAGTCACCGTGGTGCAGAGCCGTGCCATGGCAACTCACAATCACAGAAGCAGGGTTAGCAGAGCGCTCGCTCCACTAACCTCATTTTAGGGGAGGGGTATTTAGGCAGGCTAGCCACCAGGCTTGTCTGTGAGCTTGGTGGTTCTCACGATCGCTCAAAAGCAGGTTGGGCTCCCTTAGGTCACTTTCAAGTGGTCGTGTGAATAGCCTCAAAGAGTAATTTTACCTCTCATTAGTCTGCTGAAAGAGGAGAGTGGATTTCCTCAGCAGGAAATCCTGTGTCCATGCCACAGCAAGGCCTTCATTATAACTGAAGGGTTGTCCTAGGGGTTTCAAATGTTTGAGTACCTAGTGGACATCAAGTTCCAATATGAATTTATGGACATCAGGTTGTCTGGGTGCCTAGTGGACATCAGGTTCCAGTCTGGGTTTGTTCATGGTGCCTGCAAGACTGACCCTGTTAAAATCCATGACCTTGGGGATGAGCGCCTTCTGTGTACCGCTCCCCACTCCCATGATTCACTCAAGAAATAGCTAGGGATGGTGAAAGCTGTAGTCCAACAACAGCTGAAGAACCTCAGGTTGTCCACCCCAAAATAAAATAATAACAACTGAAACTACACAAGGCCAGTTTATCTCTAGCCACTGAAAGCCCAAAAGTATGAGTAAGAAGGTTGTGTGATGCTTCTCAAAGAGTCAGTTCAGATGACACTTTAAGTTACAATGTGTTCACATGGCAATTTAATCTCATTGTATTTGAGCTTTCCTCCAAACAGTGTTAGTCAGCAGGAGAGAATGTAGACCACCCTGAAAAAGCAGATGGCAGAGCCTACCAGATGGGGGAAAAAGAAAGGCATGTACACCAACAATGAACTGAGTCACATCATGCACAACAGATTAAGCCTGCCAGCCCAGCTTCTGACCCTGTAGAACAATCCTTTCTATAAAGTTACATTGGTTCACTTGTACCTGCAATACCTGCAGGGCTGTAAGTACAAAAAAGGTTGCATATGTCTCGCAACAAGAAACCTGTTCTTAAAACCTATTATTGTCTATGCTACTGCAGAGATTATTGTTGCGAGCAGAAAAAAGGCAAGGATGTTCATTAAAAGAGCCAGCTTGGAGTTGGTGCTACCCTTGGTGTTATTATAATTCATGTTGTTCGTCTACAAATTCCCAAATAAAAAGTATCGTCATTCCAATTAATGTTCCCCAAACGGGTCAAAATCTTTTCAACAACTGGGAATTCCAGATTGTGGGCTCTTATGCAAGCTCATCTGTTGGGGAGGCATTTACTACGGTAATATCAGGAACATCATTCTTTTTAAATGGGAAAAGGTGATGCTCTTTGTTCTTTTCTTATATATAGACTTCCAACTTAAAGGCAATTTCCATAACGATAATCTGAAGTCTTACATTTCTAAATTAAACTTTGAATGCCTAACTGTGAATATATTTACACAGATCTTTCTATCACAACCTCAAAAGCCAAGGTTGTGGAACAGTATGTCTGCCGAGGAAGTCTTCTAGCATATCACAAAAATGGGTGACAGTCTAATTTACTTGTATATTTACAGGAATTATTATTGTCATGTATGTGGCAGAACGGTGCTTGGTAGGGATATGCACGAACCAGTTCGGATGTCTGGCATTTGAGCCAGTTTGGAGGTGGGGGGGTTCCAAATATGCAGGGAGAATGCTCTTACCTCCCCTGCCGCATTTCCCCCTCCAGCGCTCTCCCCAAAATTGCTGCCGCAGGGCTGCAGCATACCTCCTTGCACCCCCAGTCAGCATCCTACCAGAAGTGGCTGACGCACGCGTGTGCGCATGAAGGGGAAAATGCGGCGGAGGGGGAAATGCGGTGGGGGAGGTAAGAGCACCCTCCCTGCAACTTAAAGGACCCCCCCACCTCCCAAATATGTTGGTGCAGATCCCTAATGCTTGAGACTGTGCAATGTGGCTGCTGACTGTCCAGCAGCTGCTGATGTTGTTAACGGTAGGGGTGTGCACAAAACGGATTTTGTGTTTCATTCCAAGCTTGAAACGAAACTCAAAATGCTCAAAATGTTAAGATATAGTTAGAGATTGGTTTCAGTATCATCAATTAAATGAGATGTATAAGAAGGACCTTAAAGTCGGATTTGAGGACCAGACTTCAAATTTTGAGAAGGAATTATGTCAAAATGATGAAAAATTAGTTTCTAAAATGTATAAACTGTTGCTTTTGGAGGAGACAAGAGAAGAAGTGGTTAAAACGACAATGATAAAATGGGCTCAAGATGCGGGGCGTAATATAGAAATGGCAGCCTGGGAAAAGTTATGGAAAACTGATTTAAATTTTACTGCATGCTATGCTTGAAAAGAAAATTATTATAAAATGATGTATAGATGGTATCTGACACCAAAAAAACTGGCTTTAATGTATAAAAATGTTTCAAACAAATGTTGGAAGTGTGGACATTCTGAAGGCACATTTTTTTCACATGTGGTGGACCTGTGGGAAAGCTAAAGCCTATTGGGATATGATATATAATGAACTAAAGAAAATATTTAAAATGACATTTCCTAAGAAGCCAGAATCCTTCCTGCTGGGAATAACACAAGGAGCTATCTCTACAACCAATTTAACATTTTTTATGTATGCCTCTACAGCAGCTAGAATCATATATGCACAGAAATGGAAGTCTAGTGAACTGCCTTCAAAAGAAGACTGGCTGATAAAAATTTTGAAATATGCGGAGATGGCAAAACTTACAGCACTATTAAGAGCTCAACATTTGGAATGTTTTAAAGAAGATTGGAAACCATTTTTGTTGCATTTAAAAAATTACTTCCCTACTATGGACTTGACAGCAGGGTTTGAAATTTAGTATAAATCGCAGGTTGGTTAGTTTAATTATGTTTGTGAGGGCTTGAACTTATGTTTTGAATTATTATTATAGCAAGGGTAAATTTTATAGTTGATGATTCACGAAGAAATGTGAGCGGGAAGTCCATCTTTTATGTGTGTATTTGTAATGAATGACAATATTGCTGTTGTTAAAATTAATAAAAAAATGAACTTGGGGGGAAAAAATGCTCAAAATGTTTTGTTGTAACAGCGGCCAAGCCGGCTGTTTCAACGAAACAAATTCGAAATGTTTCAAGCGCCATTTTTTGGTAGGGGGGGTGTTTTTCTGGGGATTGCTTGTCTACTGATTGGGTATTAAAGGCCTGTGAAAACATAGACCAGTTATCCAATCCTGACCAAACCTGATGCTTGAAATGTTTTACACACACCCAGTCAACAGCCTCACATTTGCATGGCACTATCCCAGCCACCCTCTTGCTCCAACACTATCACAAAACACCAGCTGGTAAAGGTGGGAAGACCATAACACTGCTTTGATTAAAATAAATATTTCAGGGTCAGCTTGATTTTAAATTATGTAGTGAGGCTCTCCACATGAGCAGTGTGGAGAGCCGGATGGGTTTAAGCGGGGAGAGCAGGCCCACTCTCCCCACACACAAGCATCTGTGGAGCCCTGAGTGGCTGGATCGGCCACCCACACAATTACCGGCTATGTCACAGAGCTGGTAGGGCCTTCTGGGTTTCAGTGGCTGCCTGGCCCTGGAAGTCCAAGAATGCCCCACTAGGGTGCATGAGGCATCCTGGAGAGACCCCCGGGACCGGGAGGCTTGTTTTAGCCTCCCGGCAGGGGTCTCCTCACAAGTTGCCATGGCGTGGAGCTGTGCCATGGTGACTCACGATCACCAAAATGAGGTTAACCTCATTTAAGGGAGGGGCTTAAGCGGGCTAACCACCAGGAGCCATGCAGCTCCCGGCAGTTCCCACAAACATAGGAACATAGGAAGCTGCCATATACTGAGTCAGACCATTGGTCTATCTAGCTCAGTATTGTCTTCACAGACTGGCAGTGGCTTTTCCAAGGTTGCAGGCAGGAATCTCTCTCAGCCCAATCTTGGAGAAGCCAGGGAGGGAACTTGAAACCTTCTGCTCTTCCCAGAGCGGCTCCATCCCCTGGGGAGAATATCTTGCAGTGCTCATACTTCTAGTCTCCCATTTATATGCAACCAGGGTGGACCCTGCTTAGCTAAAGGGACACGTCATGCTTGCTATCACAAGACCAGCTCTCTTCTCATCTAAGGCTGGGCTCCCTTAGCTCACTTTCCTGCGGCCATGAGAATAGCCTTAGTATTTGGCATTTGTGCTGACTCAAAATATTGGTAGGGCTTGATGTTCATTAACTATAATACATCGTGCAATTATATGTATGCATGCACACGCATGCATGCACTAACATTAAAGAGATATGAACAGCATACTGTGAACAGGATATGAACAGCAGAAAGCCTCAGTGCACATTTCCCCTTGGCTTAAGCCAGTTCCCAATAATAAAGAAGAGAAGCCAACTCTGAACAAAATTTTAATTCTCTTCAGTTGTTACAATCCCAAGCACACTATTCCTGGATAGAGGAGGACAGGAGCATGCTGGGTAGTAGTCATGCCCCATGATGCCAATGTGCTCCATAGTCACACCCCTTGCAATTCATTCATTCATTCGATTTCTATGCCGCCCTTCCACAAATGGCTCAGGGTGGTTTACACAGAGAAACCACAAACAAATAAGGATGGCTCCCTGTCCCCAAAGGGCTCACAATCTAAAATGAAACACAAGATAGACACCAGCAACAATCACTGGAGGTACTGTGCTGGGGGTGGATAGGGCCAGTTACTCTCCCCCTGCTAAATAAAAAGAATCACCATGTTAAATGGTGCCTCTTTGCCAAGTTGGCAGAGGTTCCTGTGTTTAGTGCTTGTCTGCAGAGGAAAAGCTGATCATGGGACAAATTCTTCCCATGACTTGGAACACTGACCAGCATTTCAAATCATGAAGAGGAAGAACTCTCCTTGTGATCAGCTCTCGCCTCTGCAAACAAGTGTTGAAATGGGGAGAGCAGGAGGTGTGGCTATGGAGTGCACTGGTGCCAGAGGCAGGACTTTGAAGCGAGTACTGGGGACCTGACTAGCCAATATCTTTCTGTTTCCCCTCTATTCTGATATTGCATACCTGGGACTAGAGTAACTAAAGAGGGCTTATCCTACCATCTCAGAGATCTTTAGATGTTGGCGTTTCCCTTCCACCAGGGCTACTGCACATGTAAAATCCAGTCCCAGCAGAGCTGGGGGAAGGGGGGAGGACCCTCCCAGGACCACCCCACACACAACCATGATCCTGTCAAAAATCCCCCACCCACATATACTGTCTGCCCTAGGAAGGAAGCTGCTTTTGATGCAATTGGCAACTTCCTCCCTGGGACAAATAACAGCTGGGCAAAGGTAATTTTTGTTGGTACCGTGGCATGAGGGAAAGGGTTGACTCCTTCCCCTACACTACAGTCCTAATCTGGATCAAGCTGCCTGCAGCTGCAATTAACAACAGTAACAGCAACAACAAAATCTGAAAGGGCAACCCACATGTTTAAAGCTGCATCTAGTTTGGCCCTTGCATTGCTTCATAACATTGTCCTTGTTATATTTCAGTCAATTATATGAAATCTCTCGGGTTCAGCAAGTTTTTAAGATGATGCCCAAGTCTTAGGTTGCTCTCAACCAAAATATTGGCAGGTGTGGCTTTTGTATTCTACTACAACAACAAATGGTAAGATAAACATTCAATTTATTGTTATTATTTTATGGTTTAATTATTTTATTGTAAGTCGCTCAGAACAGCAGTGTGTTGGAGGGGTGGGATAGAAATTTTTTAAGCCAACGCATAAATGATCAGAATTCCAATGGCCACAACAGAAAGAAAGGGTGTCTCATTGCTTTACAGCTGTCTGGAAAGAACAGAATTACCCTCTCCACCTTTCTGCACAGTGGCAAGATTTTGTTGCTGTTAGTGCTCTAGTCTTCTAAAAGATTTGCACATAGTGCTATGAAGGCCAGACTCATTTCTGTTTATTGTTTTATTTTTGATTCGCTAATCATTCAGAGGCAGAGTTTCCCAATGAATGTTGGTATTGCTGATGAACAGCTCTATTTGTTGCTAGGGTCCTTTTCCTTAATCTCCAGCCAAACCTAAATGAACAAAAGATGTTCAGGCTATGCCATTAAGAAATGCAATCAGCTATTAACCCCAGATTGCTCCTCCATACGCATAACGATTAAACTCCAGTCCTCCACTTCCAACCTAGACTTTAAAGGGTTGGGGTGGGGGTGATAAGCCAGCAAAATCTGGTACTGTCATTTTTACTTCTTTATTCGGAAATCAGATGGCTGCTTTGCAAAGCTGTGCAAAAAATAATCCTTTTCTTGCCAGATGGGGTTCCTCCACTGAGTATATTTCCATAGCCTCATTAGGCAAAGCTCCATTTTATAAGTTAATCTTACACTCTTATGAAGCACTGTGTGACAGCATAAAGATAAAGCAGATAACATTATGAAGTTCCTAACTTCACCCTATAAAATGATAAGCATTAAGAACTATTTATGGGTGCGTCAGATAGTGGGTGTTGTTCTGCTTTTGTTTTTTACACCATGAAGGCAAGCTAGCAGGAAGGCAGCAGGCAAACATGTACTGCTGTGACATCATCACCTTCACTAGATTGCTTCACCTGGTCAGGAGTAGAAGACACAAATATGAGTAATGAGAACAGTAACACTGAGAAACTGAAGGCTTTCTTGTGTGACCACGCTGTTCTGTGCCACTGAAATGGAAAAAGAACTAAATGATAGTTTCCCCCCTTTTCATGTCTGCATTTTATTTGCTTTTTTGCAGACCCAGATATTATTTACATTTAGCTTTCTGAACATCTGTCTATTAGGGATGTGCACAAACTGGTTCGAAGGCTATGCAAGAGGCATTCAAACTGGTTCATGCTGGTGCTGGTTCGAAGTTCGACACTGGCGGGGGGTGGTTCTTTAAGGGTGGGGGGTGCACTTACCCCTCCCCCTGCTTTTCTCCCGCTCCTTTTTAAAAAAAGTTATTGGGGCGGCAGCGTACTTCCCTGCCAGCCCTGCCCCCATTTTCGGCTGGAAGTGGCCGGAAGTCCTGTCCGCGCATGTGCATGTCGCACGCGTGGATGGGACTTCTGGCCACTTCCAGCCAAAAAGAGGGGCAGGGGTGGCAGGGAGGTACGCTGCCGCCCCAAGAACTTTTTTTTTAAAGGAGCACCAGTGGGATGGGGGGGTGGGGAAGCAGCAGGAGGGGTAAGTGCACCCCCGCCCTTAAAGAACCACCCCCACCAGCGTCGAACCACGGAGGGACGGTTCCATGCACACCACTACTATCTATCTATCTATCTATCTATCTATCTATCTATCTATCTATCTATCTATCTATCTATCTAAATTTTTCAGTGTATTCATCACTTTCCTGTGATGGATATACAAGAAATTCTTCCTTGCTAAGCTGCACAATTCATGTCTTTTGTTCCTTTTCAAATTAATGTTCTTACAATGGATGTTGGCCAATGGAAAGAGAAGAACAAACAAATATACAAGAAGTAAAACCCTGGACAGGCCCAGCCCCAGAGTTGAAAAGCAGAACAAAAATATAACCCGCTCTCAGTAACCCAAGTCATGGTCACTTTAGGTAATGTTTTGGAGAAGGAAAACATTCTCTTTCCTCTCCAAACCACCTAGTAACTATTAGGCTTTATCTATAACCCAGCAAAACCTTCTGCATACTTCCTGGGTAAGATGTTAGAGGTTGTTGATTTTTACCCACAATAGGTAAAACAGCAGAGCACTAAGGAATGAGCACACATTCCAGTTACAGAGTAGGTAGCAGAGGATGGTTCGGATATTGCAGCTATTTAGAGAAAACACATGAAGATCCTTGTGTGACTAAACATTTATTGGTTAAATACACTTAGACAGGAAAGACCTATATCTAAACTAAAGGACTACATAGTGGATAGGTAAGGAGAGAGAGAGAGATGTTTCCATCTGCTCTCTAGGAGGAAAGGAAGGATTGTGGCTCAGCACAGGAAGTGCTGCAGAGTCAGTTCAGGGGTCATAGAGTAGGGACAGATAGGGAGACCCTGACTCACTGTCTCTACCCCCAATGCCCCTAGTGGTCATTAGGACAGTTGGTGCAAAAGGTCGATGCACTGGAAGTTCATCTCCCACAAAAGAATGTGCATTGCTGTTGGAAATCTTCACCAAAAAAAAAAATTGATTTGCCCCATGTGATGTTTTAAAACACTAATGGAAGAGACTATATGAACCAATGCACCAGTTTACAATCTGCTGGTTTCATCCCCCCCGCCCCCCACATATGCTACATATATCTATGGTACATAGGAAGCTGCCATATTCTGAGTCAGACCATAGGTCCATCTAGCTCAGTATTATCTACACAGACTGGAAACGGCTTCTCCAAGGGTACAGGCAGGAATCTCTCTCAGCCCTATCTTGGAGATGCCAGGGAGGGAACTTGGAAGCTTCTGCAGTTTCCAGAGCGGCTCCATCCCTTAAGGGGAATATCTTACAGTGCTCACACATCAAGTCTCCCATTCATATGCAACTAGGGCAGACCCTGCTTAGCTAAGGGGACAAGTCATGCTTGCTACCACAAGACCAGCTTCTCGCACCTATAATTTCAAATTACCAGAATTTTCCCACCTCTAAATTAATTATAAAGGTAAAATGTGCGGTCTTAATGCTGAGATGCTGTAACATTCCTCTTAAGATGCTGTTGTATGCAGGAATTAGAGTACTTATTCGGAACTGACAGAGGGGAAGATGATGAAAGCAATGTGACATTTTCTTCCAGTGAGGAAGGGCCAGTGATGATTATCAGGTAGTCCAAAAGACCTTGATCCACAGCTTGAAGCAATAATTTCATCTGTGCGCAGGGATAAAGGTAAAGTGTGCTGTCAAGTCGATTTTGACTTCTGGCACCCACAGAGCCCTGTGGTTGTCTTTGGTAGAATACAGGAGGGGTTTACCATTGCCTCCTCCCATGCAATGGTAAGCGGTGAGGCCGGGGTGAGCAGGTAAGGAGCTACTTACCTGCATCTTAAAGGCCAGTGTTCGAGCCTGTTCGGCGCCTGAAAAAAGATGCTCTGAACAGGCTCATACTCTCCCCTACAGCCAAGCAGAGTGCATTGTGGGGGCCTGGCTGGGTCAGAGCACTGCTGCTGTGATAGGAGCTACATTCTAGGACCAGCAGCACTGGGAACAGGGATACCCCAGGCAGGAATCTCTGTGCCTCCAACACGTCACCACCTCACCAGTGCCCTGCATCTCTGTGTCACCTCCACTGTTTTGCTGGGACCCCACACCCCCTGGGACAGGCCTGATTACAAATCTTGGAAAAATCAAACATATGAAAGTAAATGGTTGTGTTTCTGATCATTAACATGCACGCTTCTCTCAGAAAGAGTGATGTAAAATCAGAAAACAGCATGTTCTCACATTGACTAAAACTGTATTACTATTGTGTTTCAAGCTGCACTGAAAACTGAACTTGGAAAATCCATAGCCTGACGGCCAAACTTTAAGAAACAAGCATTCAGTATGTCACCTTAAGTGGCGCAGTGGGGAAATGCTTGACTAACAAGCAGAACGTTGCCAGTTCAAATCCCTGTTGGTACTATATCGGGCAGCAGCAATATAGGAAGATGCTGAAAGGCATCATCTCATACTGCGCAGGAGGAGGCAATGGTAAACCCCTCCTGTATTCTACCAAAAGACAACCACAGGGCTCTGTGGGCACCAGGAGTCAAAAACAACTCGACGGCACACTTTAAGAATATAAGAACATAAGAACAGCCCTGCTTGATCAGGCCCAAGGCCCATCTAGTCCAGCATCCCGTTTCTCACAGTGGCCCACCAGATGCTGCTGGAAGCCACAGGCAGGAGTTGAGGGTGTGCCCTCTCTCCTGCTGTTACTCCCCCGCAACTAGTACACAGAGGCACCCTGCCCCCGAGGCTGGAGGTGGCCTACAGCCCTCCGACTAGTAGCTGTCAATAGACCTCTCCTCCATGAAGTTATCCAAACCCCTCTTAAAGCCATCCAGGTTGTTGGCTGTCACCACATCTCGTGGCAGAGAATTCCACAAGTTGATTATGTGTTGTGTGAAAAAGTACTTTTGTTTGTTGGTCCTAGATTTCCTGGCAATCAATTTCATGGGATGACTCCTGGTTCTAGTGTTATGGGAGAGGGAGAAGAATTTCTCTCTATCCACTTTCTCCACACCATGCATGATTTCATAGACCTCTATCATGTCTCCTCGCAGTCGTCTTTTTTCTTTACCTTTAAAGTTGGAATTTAGCAGTTAAATTTTGACCCAAACTAAGGTTATACACAGGCCCAGCAATTAGTTTGGTGATGCCTGATGATGCAGCATTACTAAGGCTGGACAAGGGTGGACTTGATCAGTGCCTTGGATGGCAGAGCATTTGGGACAGTGCATATAAGAATAGGGTAAACGTAGCAAATGATGTATACCTTTTTAAAAACAATGTGTGGGCAAACAATATATAATAGGGTTGTTCACACAGTCATTTGAATCTAAGTTTAACGTGGGTTACCAACATTGTAGCGATTGTGTGAACCCATGCCAAGGCGGTTTATGGCCCAAGATTCCCATTTGGTATGGGTTCACACCATTTATTTATTTATTTATTTGACATATTTTTATACCGCCCAAAACTTATGTCTCTGGGAAGTTTACAGCAAGATAAAAACAAAGGTAAAACATCAGTTAAAAACAAAAACAAGAAATTTAAAGCACAACAATTTATATTTTTTAAAACAAAAAACAAAAAACATCACACTAATATTGGTAACCCACATTAAACCTAGATTCAAAGGATTGTATGAAAAGGCCTACTATCTTTAGTGGCTAATATGGCTTTATATGTTGAAGGGTCATGCCTAAATGACCAATCAGCTCATGAGAACCTGCAAAACATGCTCCTTAAATAGCTTTTTTGATCTTATATCTTGGAGTCTGCCCTTAGCTTTGCCTAAATATGAACTTAATAATTTTTCCTCGATGGTCAATTTGTCTTTAATGCAGATGCATCTTACCAAGATGAAACATTTCATGAAAACAGCTGGCAGATTAAGCATATTCTCACAAGCAGCCTAACCCAGGCTAGGGCAGCCCAGCCTGGGTTGGGCTGCTCATGTGAAGCACCGGGATTGAGCCCGATCCTGGTGCTGCCTGCCCTCCCACCCAACCTGGCTTCTACCCTAGCTTTTAGCTGGGGTTTAAGGGCATCAGTGCACCCGTAACCTGGTGCCTGGGTATTGGGTGTCAGAAGCTCACTCGACAAAGACACTGGCCAGAAATATATGACACAATAGCCAGTGGCTCAAGATTCAGTTTTACTGCTAAATAATCAGGTTTAAGAGTCTCACCAGGAATACAGGAGTGAGAAGCCCAAATTCCAAAGTCATAGTCTCACTGACAAAAGCTCAAAGCCTATTTGACCTGTTGTTTCCAGCAGTTTGTTCATGGTACAGGCTGCCCAGTTTATAGTCAGCAGCCACATGCACTTAATCAACACTCTGACCCCCTCCAGCTGCCATAGATTCAATCTGGCTCCTGCTGTCTTCGTGCCAATCGACGACTCCTCTGTTATTCCCTCACCTGCTGCTGACATTTTCCCCATCTGCATCCTTGAGAAGATAGTGGCCGTTAGTGGATAGTGGAGCACTAGACTCCTGGGGGAATCTCCTAATGCACCGTGATTGTCTCACAATACATTATGGGATTCCTGGAGGCCGGGACTCATTTTCCCGGCCTTCACTGGTCCACACTACCAAGAGCAGCGCGGATCGTGTGGATGCATGCCGGTATGCCAAAGAATTCAGCCACTGTCATCTGGCGGGGAAGGTAGGTTCATTCCTACCTTCCCCCCTGCCCGCCTGACGGTCATGTGAATAGCCTTATTGTGTGAGGTATAGCAATTTGAGTTTTAGCACAAATTGATATCCCCATTTAAAAAGAGAAAACAAAATTCACATCTGACAGCAAGACACCCACAGACTGTCAGACTGGTAAAGACTCTCTTTCTGAATGTGCCAAGATACAAGGTATTGTAATTAAAATGTGGGAAAGCACATTATTGTTTATGGTAAAGTGCACGAGAAGCCACACATTGTCAAGATATGTGACACATTCCCTTAATGGAATTTTTAAACTAACTTGAATAAAAATTAAGGAGGCAAATCTTCTCCTGTTTAATGCAGCACCAAGAGCATTCTGGATGCATAGACAATAAAGATGCTCAAAGGGCTTGTGGTTTACAGCAGGGATTCTCAACATTGGGTCTTCAGATGTTATTGGACTTCAACTCCCATAATCCCCAGCCCCAGTGGCCTTTGGCTGGGGATTATGGGAGCTGAGGTTCAATAACATCTGGGGACCCAACGTTGAGAATCCCTGGTTTACAGGATGGTCCAATGCTGATGTATTGGATGATACATTGGAAAGTAATGGGGTGAGTCAGGGAAGCAGGGCAGAATTGGCCTCAGAGTAAGTGTGTCCTTCAAGGCCAATCCTGCCCTGTGCTTATAGTTCTTTAATCTGGGAGGGCAGTGTCCCTCGTAAAGCCTCCTATAGAAGGGAAATTAGGTCCTAAGGTACACAATCACCAAGTTCAATTCTTCCAACGTTATGACTCCTCTTCCCCCTTTACCTCTTTCCAGTACCAAATGCTAGCATAGACGTACTGCAAACTCCTCCAACAGAAATGGATCTTGGGTGAAAATCACTGCAAAGACAATCCACAGATGTGCAGTGTGCGCCATCTGACCACAAACCTGAACCAGGTGCAGCAGAGAAACACAACCTGATGCAAGTTGGGTGACATGTGCAAGGTAAACAGTCTTTAAACCAAGAGTGATAATATGTTGTCTTGAATCTATATGAGAAAGGTGGGATTTTATTTTTTTAGAAATAACTGAAGAAACCCCTTCTCCCCATGCTCCTCTAGTGGATGTAGGTCCAGAAGCAAGCTCAGGTTCTGCAAGCTTTCCAGTGCTAAAAGAACACTGAGATTCTTGACTTAGTGGGAGGTTTGATGTCATTTGTGACCAAAGCAAATAGGATGTCTCAAGATCAATCAATCAATCAATCAATTCTTTATCACAGTCAGAGACCAGCATAAAATTGATACAGGTTAAAAATTACGTTATGTGATGTTGTTATGATTATATGATGGTACATAACTTGACAAATCTAAAATTAAGGATGATGTAGTAAATCTGTTAGCTTGGCTCACCCAACAGGATTTACAACCCCCTTCAGCACTCCCCCTGTGAGTTAACAGAAAGCAGCAGCGAAGCTACACGAAAGAAAATAAAAGGCTCACAAAGAAAATAGTAAATGAATTAAGTCCCTCTGAACTGAACTAGGTACCCCCCTCTAACAATAACTGAGTAATAACTGAAAAGAAAACACAGAGTGAAGAATGAAAGAGCGAAGGACACCAGAAACAAGGAATTAACGGAACAAAGCAGGAAAGCATAAACAAGGGCAAACTGGAATTTGGAAAAGTTAGGAATTCAGAATAGCACACAGACTGCAGTCAGCAACATTGCTAACAGCATCTGAGCAGTTGACAGACTGCTTAATATATATGGTTCAAGAGAACCAGCAGCCAATCAGGCTTCCCTGAGTCAGCACTTCTGCTTCCTCTCTTGTTATCTCCTGTGCCTGCGTGACTGCCACTGAGCTTGCCTCTTGAGACGTCTTCTCAAGACAAGTGAAATCCCAGGCTCCTCCTCATCAGAAATCATGTCTGGCAGCTGTTCCAAATCCTCAGCTCCAGAGTCTGGTCTCCTTACCAAATCCTGTTGCTGTGCCTCTGAGCCCTCACTAGCAGGCAAATCCTCCTGCTCTGACTCTTCTGAGTCAGAAGTCTAAGCCATGACAGATGATTGCAATTTTAAAAGGCAAGTTAAAATACATATTAGTACATATCATCAAAAGGCTAAAACTAAGAATGATTGCAGTTTTAAAAGTAAAATAGATAGAATATACTAGTTAAAACTAAATAAGCTAAAAAGATGTCTCAAGAGCAGCCTCTCCAGTGCCAGGTATGCTGCTGCAGTGTCAAAGAATGGGCAGGACCATTAAAGGAAGGAAGATGGTTGCTTCTACAATGGGAAGGATTCACAATGGGAGCCAATTCACAATGGGAAACCCTAAGGTGGCCATTAATTTTAGCATATCACTACATTACAACTGAAGTCTCTGCTTCAGTTTGAGCTTGATAAAGGAACAGGTCTTCCCCCGCAAAAATGTTTCTCAGACAGCAATATGTTGTTGTCACTAACACTTTAAAAATACAACGGCAGGACAAAGTGATAGCAGGAATTCTTAGTTACTAACGTTTTAGCTGAGATGAGTGGGAGGTATTGCATCCAATAGGTTTTAAGACTCTGTTTCTGTCCTTATACTAACCCTTTGAATTTGTAAAACCAGTAACAAGCAAGAGCTGACGTGTACACTGATATTATTGTAAACAGAGACAAAGAAATTGAACAGCTTTTATATGAAGGGGGAGAATATGTTCTGTTGGGCATTGTATAGCAGCCAAAGCTAGACCGATGAAAAGGCTGAGGCCCGATTCTGATCTCATTTACACACCATTCAGCATGTGTAATCGCTGATTATGTAGTGGTCAGGTAGATAGGACCAGTGTATTTTCCTGACTCCTGAAACTCTGTATGGCTGAATGCAGACCGACAACACAAAGAGGCTGACCAGCTAAGACTGGGCTAGGGCAGCTAAGCCTGGGCTTAGCTGCCCGTGGGAACCGCCGGGAGCCAACTGGCTCCCAGCTGTGTCTCAGCAGCAAACCCAACTAAGAAGTGAGTGCCCCTTAACCCCATTCACCTGACTGTGTTGTCAGCGCCAGCTACTTTCAGCCGACAGTGAGTGAAGCTGGGGAGATCCCCACAATGCACCATGCACTTGTACTTGTGCGGTGCATTGTGAGATTTCCAGGGGCTGGGATGATGAATCTCAGCCTCTGCACTGCCCATGGCAGCCATGTACCGTCTGGGCTGCCTTCGCCACCGCCAGCCCTCTACTACTACTACAACAAATATTGATATACCGCTCTTCAACCAAAGTTCTCAAAGCCGTTTACATAGGAAAATACATAAATAAGATTGTTGCCTGCCCCCAAAGGGCTCACGATCTTAAAAAAGAAGCATAAGAGACACCACTGGAGGGATGCTGTGCTGGGGTTGGTTAGGACCAGTTGCTCTCCCCCTGCTAAATATAAAAGAATCGCCAATTTAAAAGGTGTCTTTCTGCTCAGTTAGAAGGGGTAACAATCTCACACAGTCGTGAGAAAGGGCTCAAGGTCTCTGGGGGACACTCCCATTTGCAAACGTGGGATGCCAAGTGAAGGCAGCAGTGATACAAGTTCCCTGACCAAGTGCAAGAAGGTGTCATGGCAAGGAGGTGGGTTCTAGTCTTGGAGCTTCATTCACTGGTTGGGCCAGTGAATAAATGTAAATGTAAATGTAGGAAGCTGCCATATACTGAGTCAGACCATAGGTCTATCTAGCTCAGTATTGTCTACACAGACTGTCAGCGGCTTCTCCAAGGTTGCAGGCAGGAATCTCTCTCAGCCCTATCTTGGAGAAGCCAGGGAGGGAACTTGGAACCTTCTGCTCTTCCCAGAGCAGGTCCATCCCCTCAGGGGAATATTTTACAGTATTCACACTTCTAGTCTCCCACTCATATGCAACCAGGGCAGACCCTGCTTAGGTATGGGGACAAGTCATGTTTGCTACCACAAGACCAGCTCTCCTCTCCATGTGTACAGACACCTGTACTCACATTTGTGTACAGACACCCACTCACATTTCATAAAAGAGTGTGTGGTAGCCAAAAGAGTGTGTCAGAGAGTAAGCAAGTTGTTAGAGTGGCCTGTTTTGTAAAAACAGACTTGGGAAGATCTAATCTCGGGTTTGAGCGATCAAACCTCTTTTCGAGGTCCCAGAAAGAAACCTTCAAGGAAACGGGATGGAACGGGTGCCCTTATACTAGGGAATTGGAACGTTCCCCTCCTTGTAATCAGGTTAGTAAACCTGTATGTCATTTATGCAATGCTCTTGCATAGGAATAGGGAGGGAAGACGTGACCAAGAGGTTCACGTAGATGAGACAGTAAATTTCTTCTGGAAAAGTTTGTATGGTTATGTTCAAAAAGACAAGTATATCTCTTCTAAACAGCAATGGGACTTAACAATTGTGGAAATGGACGTTGGACATAAACACCCAGATAACCTGATGTGCCTTGTAATCCCCCCCACCCTGAGTTACAGTACTACGTGCATATACTTCATAACCCTGTGGGTTACCAAATCCTTGTGTGTAAATCTTTGTAGATATATGATGTACAAACAACCACTTTGTATATAATTGTGCTTTGGTAGCGTACTGTATGTTTTGGTAGTTTATTGGTTCAATTAAAAAACCTTGTCCTCTCCTTGTCCTATCTTGGAGATGCCAGGGAGGGAAAATGGAACCTAGATGCTCTTCCCAGAGCGGCTCCATCCTCTAAGAGGAATATTTTACAGTGCTCACACTTCTAGTCTCCCATTTATTTGCAACCAGGGTGGACCCTGCTTAGCTAAGGGGACAAGTTATGCTTGCTACCACATTAAAAGGTGCCTCTTTGCTAAGTTAGCAGGGGTCAAACATAAAAAATATATAGTTGCTAATGCAATGACTGTCTGATTTTGCCTAAGATTTTGATTCTGGTGCAAAACTTAGATCATCTTTCAAAAAGCTGTAAACCTGTCCTATTATCCCCTAACATGCATACTGATTGGCAGTGATGTTTAGAATGACGTTTTTCTCTCAGATAAATATAGGCATTGTTTATTTTGACATTTCCCTTACTTTAAAGTAAGTTACATTAACAAAATGACTGTATCAGAAAGACAACACATTTTCCCAATAAAGGTAATTCAAGTGCTATCTTTCATCATTTGGTTTGGTTACAAACAAAAGCCCCCTTCTCAGTGTTTAATATTCTAAATGCCATGTTTAGGTTATTGTTGGCAGATTTACGAGTTCCTGTAAGCTTGAAGATATAGTGTGGAAATTTTTCCTTCCGATTTAAAGGTTGTGCTGCTTCTGACAGTTCTGAGCTCTGCTTTTTTATGGGTTTGTTTACCTTGCTCAGGAATGAAAAGGCAATTTCCTCTTTTTATAGAAGCTAAAGAAGTGTCTTGACAGTAAACTATCTTTTTTCTTTGAAGCCAGGAACATTGGCTTAAAAAACAAAACAGAATTAAGTGGTAACACACAAGGAGGTTATTCACACGATTGCAGAAAATTGGGCTAGCCTCTGCTAGCCCGATTTTCTGCAATCGTGAGAACCACCAGGCTCGGCTGTGAGCTCTGTGGTTCTTGAGAGGGTAACCCACTCAAGTAGCCCACCCCTAAATCCGGGTTTGTGGAGCGAGTGCTCCGCAAACCCGTTTTTTTAAAAAAATTGTGAGTAGCTGCAGCACGGCTCCACGCCACAGCTACTCACAAGGAGACCCCCAGAGGGGAGGCGAAAAGCCGCCTCCCAGCTCCAGGGGTCTCTCGAGCATGCCCTGCTCGCTCACGCAGGGCATGCCGCAGCTTCCCCCAGACCCCGCCGGCTGGCCTTATTTCGTTGAGTCTCACCAATCGTGTGACTCGCCTCTCTGCCTAGTGATTTTGCTTTCGTGTGAGCTCTGGTTTCTCCCGCCTTTAATCTAGTTCAGTCCAAATTGTAGAAAATTGGTCAAAATTGCCCTGACTCAGTTCCAAACTGAATTGACCTCCAGTCTAAAGCTTCATACAGCCCTATTAAATAGCCAGGTTGGGAGAGTGATTTTCAGTTGGTGTGCAGAAGTAAAAGGTTAAACATCCCTACTTCTGCACTGCTGTCCTGATATGTATTGGGTCTCCTTGCAGCCTCTATTTTCAACTAAAAACAAGACCCTAAGAAGATGGTGGCATATTTACAATCTCACATCTAGTTTGGCTTCGGTTCTCTAGGATGATTCACATGATTGCCCTGGGCAGGCACGGAAGGCACAGGGAGAAGGCTGCTTTCACCTTCCCTTCCCCGCAGACGACCAAGCGGGTCCTCTTCAGCATGCCTCCCACGTGCCCACATGGTCAGCCCCGCTTCATGCAGCTCTGTGAAGCATGGAGCAGGACGGAGGGATCAGGGGCTGGAATTTGTTGTTCCGGCCTCCGGGCATCCCTCAATGCAGTGCACTTGAAGCACCCGTCTCTCTGACTCCTCGGGCTGCACGAGGAGTCACATGATACCCGGTAGCCAGTTTAAGGGTGTGAGAGCACCCTTGGCCTTGGCTAAAAGCTGGGTCCATTAAGGGGGTCAGGCGGGCGGGGAGTGGAGGGATCTGTGGGGATCCTGCCCCTTCTCACAACCAGCCTAACCCTGCCTGGGGCAGCCCCCTGGATAGACAGCCTCTCTATGTAATACAGGGGTTGGCAGCCTTTCAGAAGTGCTGTGCCAAGACTTCATTTATTCACTCTGATTTTAAGTTTCACATGCTAGTAATACATTTTAGATTCTATCCCTCCTGCATGGGGTGGGTGGGTGGTTGCCCTTCTTCTCTCTGCCTCTAGTTTCCAGCATTCAAACTCTGAAAACCCCCCAAGAGCCAAGTCAGAGATAAATTCTCTCCAGCTCAGCAGTGAGACTGGTTTCCAGGGGCTGCATGCTGGCAACTGGGGGTGGGAGAGCTGGGCAAATCCCCCCATGGGGGCCCATAGTGTCATAGGTTCCCCATGGGGGATGCCTGGCTCTCCTTTTCCCCATAGGGGGCTGCCCACTTTCCCTCCCCCAATTCCAGCATGAAAGCCACCCCTGGAGCTACCCTGAAAGCCATCCCTGAAAGTCACCCCTAGAGTGAAGTGTTGTTAATTGGACTAGCAGAGTGGGGGCCACTTAAAATCATTTTGCATGAGGTTGCTGATCCCTGATTTAGTACATCAGCTTTGATCCTCAATCTTGTAATAGTGCCGTATTTGTCCATATTGAAGATGACTCTGAATTTAAGAAGACACCCTTCAAAAAGAGAGATTAAATACAGGTTATACTAGCATTTACTTGAAAGGAACAGGACTATGAATTTAAGACGACCTCTTGATTTCTAATATCAAAAAACTTGGGGCGGGGGGAACTAGACTTGGATTCAGGTACCTGTAAATACAGTAATCCACACATGCTTACAGTAACCCACACAGGAAGAATGCTGGTCTTGTGGTAGCAAGCATTACTTGTCCCCTTAGCTAAGCAGGGTCTGCCCTGGTAGCATGTGAAAGGGAGACTAGAAGTAGAGAGAGCGCCTTCTTCGGTATGATCCCCATCACTCATTGAGGTCATCTGGAGAGGCCCATCTCCGGTTACCACCGGTATGTCTGGTGGCGACTTGGAACCGGGCCTCTTCTGTAGCTGTTCCTGGTCTATGGAATGCACTCCCAGCAGATATCCGCAGTTTAGGCTTGCTGTCAGCCTTTAAGAGAGCCCTAAAAACTTATTTGTTTGGCTTGGCCTTCCAAGGCTTGTAAACTGTTGTTGTTTTTTAAAAAGTATTTTAATTGGTTTTAAAAGGTTTTAATTGTTTTTGAATTGATTTTATATTGTTTTTAGCACTGCGTTTTGAATTGTGTGTTTTTATGTCTTTTTAAAAGTTGTTGTACACCGCCAAGAGCCTCTGGATGGGGAGGTTTATAAATGTAATAAATGAATGAATGAATGAATGAATGAATGTGTGAGCACCGTAAGATATTCCCCTTAGGGGATGGAGCTGCTCTGGGGAGAGCATCTAGGTTCCAAGTTCCTTCCCTGGCAACTCCAAGGTAGGGCTGAGATTCCTGCCTGAAATCTTGGAGAAGCTGCTGCCAGTCTGTGAAGACAATACTGAGCGAGATGGACCTATGGTTTGACTCAGTATTTGTCAGCTTCTGAAGTTCCTATGCTTGTATCAAGAATTCCTTAAAAGTATGACCTAAAAACTAAATATTAGAGGATTCTTAGCTCCTCAAAGAGGACAGTGACAAAATACCTTCTTTGTGTTCATGTTTGAGCTGCAATCTCTGCCTTAGTTCATACCTTCTATTCCCTCCTCCCACGTCCCATTTCCTCTGGTCACAGTTCATTGCTACAATACTCCTGAAGTAAAATGTCTTGTGGCATGAGCCTGGAATGTAATCATAGATCTTTCCACTTTCAATCTAAAGTTCTCCCCACTTTAGATTGAAAGTTAATGTAAGGGCTTATGTAAGAGTTAATGTAAGGGCTTGCTTCAAATGTTTCGGAGAAAAATTAGGTAGGCCTTTTGCTGTCTCTGCCTTCCACTTTGCCCAACATGATTTCTAAAAATACATGATGCAAAGCTGGTGAATGTACAATAAGGTCTATAAACTCCATTTAATGCAAAAGTACTAAACACTATTTTCTGAATAATCATGTTTAGGTTTTAAAAACCATCTCAGTATGTTCAAAAGTGTTGTTTGCTAACACCCATGGCACTCAGGCGTTTGTATTGGATAAGTCTTATCTTATCTAGGTATAAACCAGCCAGTTATTCCTCAAGGAAATTGAGAACATTCTTCAATTGTTACAAGCCCAGCCATACTATACAAATTCTGTGCACGTTTCATGCCATAAGCCACATATTAAATTAAAATGTTACAGAAGGCATATTTGTTTTTTTGTGGGGCGGGGGGGGGGGGAAGAGTTTCATCAGACAGCTAGCCAGGGGTGTAGCTATAACTGAGTAGATGGGTTCAAAGAACCCGAGGCCCCCAGCTCCTGAGGGCACCCCAGCTCGACCCCTCCCTATTTTCATCATCATTAATAATAATAATAATAATAATAATAATAATAATAATAATAAATGCAATTTCTATACTGCCCTTCCAAAAATGTCTCAGGGAGGTTTATACAGAGAAATAATAAATAAATAAGATGGCTCCCTGTCCCCAAAGGGCTCACAATCTAAAAGAAACATAAGATAGACACCAGCAACAGTCACTGGAGGTACTGTGCTGGGGGTGAATAGGGCCAATTATCTCCCTCACCGCTAGGGGCCGCCAGAGAGAGGGGTGAACAGGGGCCCCCTCTCCCCTAGCTTTGCCACTGCAGCTAGGGTAGGTTATTTATCTAGAATGCTACCCAGTGAAAGTGTCCTGAGAAGTAAAATGTTGCACGATTAACTTGGCAGGTGTAGGTTGGATATGTAAAATTAACCAGCTGTATTGCAAGAAAAATCACAAGAGGATTTTGAGAACTTGTGTGTTCTGATGCAGATTGTTTCATTCTTTTAACCACTTCCAGGCCCGTTCTAGTGCTGAGCCAAACAGTCTCGTTGAAGAACCGTCCTTTGGACTCAAATTTGGGGTTGTGGGCCAAAACTGGGAGGGAGGGCAATTTCAAGTGGGGCCCACTGAAATTTGAAGAAGGTTTCAGGGGCAACTTATGGTTTTTTGGTGGCAGGCAGCTCTCTTTCTCTCTTTTCTTTCCACGCTCCCTTTGGTGCTGAACATTTCTCAGCATGTGATGCCTGCCAGCTGCCATGAATTTCCCATCAGAATATCTCATAAGTGGTGCTGTGTCATGAGGCAGAACAGTGACCTTTGCTGTTTTTCAAGTGGGGGCACTTTAGCACAAAACCCTCAGTGTGAACATCATTTTCCACCATGCTGACCTCCACACAGTGCTGCAGTTTTCTCAGGGTCTGGGGATCCCTTTAAGTAACAAGAGCCTGTTGGAGACCCCCCCCCCCCGCCAACTCCAACATTAAACCCAGAATACCAACCCAAAATTGTGTAGGATTCAGGCCTGTGTCTGACTCCATTTTTATTAAGAGATCAATTAATGCCTGAACTCAAGGTGAACGACCAGTACATGACTTGCCTCTGAGACTGATGCTAATTGTTCTGTGAAAGAGGAGGCAATCCAGCATTGTATTGTGAAATGGGCACTCACAGAAACACAAGGGCTAGGCCTGAGCTATCAATATGCTAAAATGTAACTCACTATCAGATAATGTCTGTGTAAGAGGCCAGAGGCTGAGCTCCTCTTTCCTGTTGCAAGAAGTCTATGTTAATCCTTGTCAGTGATGGCTCTGCTCTGCCCAAAGGGGATACTCAATTGCTGTCTATAGAAATTCCACTCTAGGAAAACACCTGTAGATTTGGTCCTTTTATTAACACCTTTTTAACACCTTCTGGGACCAGGCCAGGAATCCAGGGACAAGAGAAGATGCCCATTTGCAGCTCAAAGATGCAGATGTGCTTTGGGCAAAGTAGAATGTCCCCTCCCCTAAATAGCAGCTTACAGAAGATGGGATTCAGGTCTCCCTGGACTGAGCTAATATCCGGAATAATTAAAACACAATATCCAGAAGGTAACAACAAATTGTCACCTTTTGGGGACCCAGGAAGGGTGAGGATATTTTGGATAGACTCTATGGAGATCAAAGGAAGATACAACTATAAAGAATGAGGCTTACTGGACAGAGTCGGCAATCTTGCCTAACAAGCATACTTGCTCAAGAGCCATCCCAGAGTTTGCTGCTGAGCCGTGGGGCAACAAGCAGGAACTCTGTCCATGGACAGGAACTGTCTGTGACTTCTGCTGCGCAGTGAGAAGTCAAGACCTCCCCAGCCATGGTGCTCTCACTCTCGCTCTGAGCAAACTGCCTGCTTGACCATCGCTCTTAAGCTCCTGTCTCCAGCTACAGCATCTCTCCTTCAGCTGAAAGCCCCACCACTCTCAAGCCTCTAACCCTGGTAATATGCTGTTTCCACAAGCCTTGGATCCCTCTTCCCTCCTCTCTACTAATTGTTGGAAGTGAAGGACTATGTTGGAAGTGAAGGGCTATGCGCTGTCTCTGGTCTCAATGACATAGGAGGACAGACTAGTGAATCAGAAGGCTAGAGGGTCAAGACACTGGTCATCCCTTCTCTACTGCTCTGACACTATCCCTTTGGAATGTAGATTGCTACTCTCAGGGATACTTCCTTTCTTCCAGCCACTTCCTTCCTCTCTCTTCCCTCTTCTTCCTGTTCCTTCTACCTTGCAACATGCAAGCTCCTCTCCCCTGCACCATGTGTGCAGAGATGCAGAATCCATCTGCATCCAGCTAGATAGATAGATTAGAGATCCTAACTCCTCACTTTCCTATCTAGAATGGAGTTCTCTAATAAATACCATTTATATTGATTTGAAACTATGAACTGGCTCCAAGTTACTTTATTCTCAGCATACACGCATGCCTAACTAAATTCCAGTGTGTTGTGCCTCTGTGCACTCTGCTATAATGAAAAAGAGTTTCTCTTACCAGAGAGAATTCCAACACTAATTACTGCCACCCCCTTCCTAAGCCTTCCCTTCCTTCTTCCTTCTTTCTCTGCGTCTCTCTAAATGTTTTATTAGGATTTGTTAGATTGTTAGATAGCTGTAATCACTGATTGCACACACATATGTTAGTTAGGCACATTACACTACACTTTGAATCGGAAGCATGTTTTTAATGTGGATTCTTTTATCCTGATGAGCAACTTTCTATAATAGAGCCCATTGAACTTTCTGAGTCTCTCTCTCTCTCTCTCTCTGTTTGTGCGCCCAGATCCTACATGGTCACCATCTCCAAGAACCAATTCAGTTTGTGTATGATGTGACTTTGTCTCTTTCCCTCTGAGCATATACAAAGTGCAAAATCAGGTGTAGTTCACAACAAGCCCTATCGAGCCCTAGCACCATCTTAGAAGTGTGCATGGAACACTGGGAAGTGTAGTCCTTCCCAGCACTTTCTTCATAGTGCTCTATGGAGAAAGCTCTGGGAAAGACTACACTTTCCAGCATTTTGTGTACACCTTTTAAGAAGGCACTGGGGCTCAAAAGGGCTCCATTGCCTTTAAAGGAGCCCCACCCTCACTGGGAAAAGTGCAGAACTGTGCAGCGGGAACAGATAACACAGTGGTGGCTGAAACCTAGTAGAGGCCTAAACAACAATTAGTCAGGGTTGATGGCAGCATCATGTCTGAACAGGGCTGCCATGTTCAGCAGCAACTCGCACTCTCAATAAAGAACTCTCAGTAGCATCATCCTAAGTGTGCTTCTGGGGAAAGGCTGGTGGCTGCCAATGAACTGAGAAACGTTTTGAAATTTCTCAATACCCTCCTGAAAAATTGCTGAAATAGCCCCACCCGACCCCATTTTGCCATGTGAGCATGGGGTAGGTTAAATTTCAAAACAGTGTTAAATTCAACAAATTAGGCACAATTGGATGAACAGAAAAGCACAACCAGTTGGGTCGACAACATGGGGGGAAACCGGCACTGTGATATTAAGACAGGACAACTCAAGCTATGAAGGAGCTGCCAGTCCGCTTAACTAAATAATTAAAGGTTCCTGTAAGCAAAAGAGCTCCCACATACAGAGGAGGCACCCTGGTGCATCTCTGCAAGATATACTGGCTGACGTGAGGTGCAGTGTTACAGAGATTGTTCTTCGGGGCTGCTGCAGACTTGGAAGGCAGCCCCAATGCTGTTAAGAATATGCGGTTTTGCTAGCAGCGCTTCTGCAGATTCCCCGGGGGGACTGAAGAAGCACAGTTAGCACATCCACCTATTCTAATAGTTTTGGGGGCTCGGACTGTCTTCCAAGTCTGCAGCAGCCCCTGGGAGCAACATGACATCTCTGTAACTCTGAGCATCATCTCAGCCCCTGCTTACCATTTATCCCTGTTCAGACATTACATTGTATGTCAATACAGGTTCCTGTATGCGTGTACAGATTTTTGTAGCCATCTTCAGGCATTCCAAAAAAGGGCACTGTACTTACGCACAATAAGCATCACATACATCCCATGCTCTCCATGCTTATAGTGTTCATCTGAAGAAGTAAGCGCTAGAAGTGTGCGTTGACGGTTGATTCAGTGATCGGAAGGCTGGAGTGCAAACCTAATTATCAGGTTCATATTGATACAGTATTTGATATATCTCAATACAGTTTCAGATTTTAAAATAGTAATTACCAAGTGCATATAATACTATCTGTACCTTCTTTCTTTTTTTTAACCAACAACCAATAAGAGTTCGCCTTTAAAACACTTTAACACTGTATAGTCACATCCACTATACACACATAGCAGTAAATTAGCAATAGCAATAGCACTTACATTTATATACCGCTCTATAGCCGGAGCTCTCTAAGCGGTTTACAATGATTTAGCATATTGCCCCCAACATTCTGGGTACTCATTTTACCGACCTCGGAAGGATGGAAGGCTGAGTCAACCTTGAGCCCCTGGTCAGGATCGAACTTGTAACCTTCTGGTTACAGGGCGGCAGTTTTACCACTGCGCCACCAGGGGCTCTTATTCAGGATTAAGTGTTCACACAGCCTATAAGTTGTTGCCTGTTGTGACCTGGCCTTCAAGTTCAGAGACAGTATATCTCCATAGGATCATCGGAAGTTGCCTTCTACTGAGTCAGGTCGTTGGTCTATCTAGCTGTAGTACTGTCTACATTGATTGGCAGCAGCTCTCTAGAGTTTCAGGAAGGTTCTTTCCCAGCCCTACCTGGTGATGCCAACTGGAGGGAGGGAGAAGATAGGAACATAGGAAGCTGCCATATACTGAGTCAGACCATTGGTCCGTCTAGCTCAGTATTGTCTTCACAGACTGGCAGCGGCTTCTCCGAGGTTGCAGGCAGGAATCTCAGCCCTATCTTGGAGAAGCCAGGGAGGGAACTTGAAACCTTCTGCTCTTCCCAGAGTGGCTCCATCCCCTGAATATCTTACAGTGCAAGCACTTCTAGTCTCCCTTTCATATGCAAGGTGGACCCTGCTTAACTAAGGGGACAAGTCATGCTTGCTACCACAAGACCAGCTCTCCTCCTCTCCTCAACAGGATAGTGGATGGATGCTACCTTCATAGTCTGCTTTTTGACTCTCTGGCTGCATCTGGTGACCCACTGGAGGAAACTGTATACTGGACTAGATAGTCCCTTGGTCTAATCCAACAAAGCCCTTCTTATGTTTTTGCCCAACTAATCTTTACAAGTACTAAGTAAGTAAGGCATTTTTAACCCCCCAATTATAGATAGGGGACTGAGGCTGAGATGCAATGTCTTCCTATGGTTTATAGTCAACTTTATAGGTGCAAATCAATAGGTTGTGACATAGGTTGTGCCATTTCATCAGCACCACAGTTGTCATGCAGATTTTGAAATCCTGATTTGCGGCTGATGGCTGCCATGTGCCATAAGGGCAAATTGTATCTTAAATCTTGTTTTCATCAAAAGTTTTCATTAAAAGCCGACACAAATCGAGGATGAAGTGACTCTCTTTTTCAGCACACTTATTATGCATACAAGCTGAAGTGGCTCTTTTCTCCTGCTGGGATCCTGACTCACAATTGGACTGACATTGTCAGACATTGATCAGAGAATGACAACCAGACAAGGCTCCTATAGGGACCCATCCAAGAAAGAAACTGAGTACAGTTGCTGAGTCATGGGATAGAGTCTGGAGAGTGTAAATCTTGTTTGACATTTGGCAGCTGTCAGAATGATAGGCTTGGTTCTCATTATCTGTCTGAATCCAACAGCAACACTTTAAATCAAACTCTGTTTTTGTACTTGATGTCAGTTATAATTAAAGTAAACAAGTGGAAGCCCACAAATATTTGCAGACAGAGTGTGTCCTCAACAGAATCAAAGATGAGGCCTTGCTCTTTTTTTCTCTTCTCCCCACACTGGAAGAGTGAAGAGCTTGGCCCAACACCCAGCATACTCTTACTCTCTCTCTCTCTCTCTCTCTCTCTCTCTCTCTCTCTCTATATATATATATATATATATATATATAGCCTGAGTCCTTTCTAAGCATGCTGATTGTGCACCCAGATGGTCACTGGCTACTCCAGGCAATGTGGAGTTTTGGGGGCCAGGACACATCATCCCACAATGCATTGCAGAAGTGTGCAGTGCATTCTGGGGGTCCCACAACGATGGGCAGGCTCCCGTCAGTGTTACAGCACCAGCTAAAAGTAGCCGGCACTGCACACAGTCAGCACACAGCTCACTCCCTTAACCTCGTATTAGAGGCGGGATTGCTGTCAAGGCACCACCGGGAGCCAGTCAGTTCCCACATGTTCTCATGGGCAGCCAAGCCAAGGCTTAGCTGCCCTAGCCAAGTCCTCTACATAATCTAATATCACAGTATGCACTATAACTCATGCACTTTAACTTCCTAGAGTTCAAGTCTCAATTATTATTTTAGATGTTACCAAACAAATCTGAGCATTTTATGAATAACACACACCTTTCCATATCTGAATATAACAAGCAGACAATACTTTACCATAATTTATTTGACTGATAAAAAATATTAAATCTTGCCAGATCACAAAGAAAGAATATGGTTTTGATTGTCCTGTTCGAAGATGCAACAAATGGGTTAATTTATCTGCTGTAGCTATAAACCAAACCTTATTGTACCATTCACCTAAAGATAATATTCTATTCTTCCAATTTTTAGTTATCGCCATTCTGGCCGCTATCAACATATAATTTACCAACTCTTTAGATTTTAATTACTTTATTATCTTCAGTAGATATTCCCAACAACGCTAGCTGAGTATCTATTTGAATTCCCTGATCAATGATTTTACCCATTTCTGCAAATACAAAAAGGTCCAAAAAGGTTCTAATACTTGGGCACATCCACCATAGATGAAAATATGTGCCCTTCTCATTACAGTTATTCCAACAGAGCACAGATTTGTTTTTAGCATTATATGTCAATTTCACAGAAGTCATGTGCCAACCCCTTCTAACTTGGCAAAGAGGCACCTTTTAACGTGGTGATTCTCTTTTATTTAGCAGGGAGAGAGTAACTGGCCCTATCCACCCCCAGCACAGTACCTCCAGTGACTGTTGCTGGTGTTTATCTTATGTTTCTTTTTAGATTGTGAGCTCTTTGGGGACAAGGATCCATCTTATTTATTTATTATTTCTCTGTGTAAACTGCCCGGAGCCATTTTTGGAAGGGCAGTATAGAAATTCAACAAACAAACAAACCAACTATACATTATTTTAAGATAATTTTCTCTAATTTGAGCAGAGGATGAAAATATAGCTTTAAAAAACCAAATCCTATTCCAATGCCCTTCCTCAATGGCCATTTGTAAATCATTTTCCCAAACTGATTTTAATTCATCCAGTGGTGAGATCTTATACTCCAACAGAATAGCATAAAGTTTGGATGTTAGCCCTTTAGTTGATGTATTGATATATAATATTTTTCAAATTTGGTAAGTAATCTTTTGGCTGCTTGAATATTTTGTTGAGAAGAGAAAGAAGATCAGAGTTATAACAAATGTAGCCAAGTAAGACTGAAATCTGAAAATGTTTGTTTTATCTGTTCCAAGGAAATTAACGTACCATTATGGTACATATGTCTCACTCTGATCCAATTATCCTTTACCCTATTATACCTTCCAAATATTCCCACACAGAAAGGATGGTCTACAACTCATATAAGTGGTGAAATGGAGGGATAGGCAAGATTGCCATCCTCTCCAAATCTCCATAGTTGACTTTTAAAATGGATTAGAACAGGGTCGGAGGGAGACCAGTGGCAGCCTGGGTTCAGCCCGCCACCGCAACCCTAGCCCCACACATGGTTCTTTTGGATGCTGGATGTACTTAATCACTGCATCTAATTTATACAATTCCTAATTTGTTCCTAAGCAATGCTGAGATGGAAAACCTTATCGCCCTTGTGGTCAAGCTTCCTGCATCTGATTCACTTTCCAAATACTGTGTGTGTGTGTGTGTGTGTGTGTGTGTGTGTGATCTATCTATCTATCTATCTATCTATCTATCTATCTATCTATCTATCTATCCACACACACAAACACACACACATCATAGGTCTATCTCTGTGTCATGGAGCTCAGATTAAATGCAAGGTTCAGATTAAATATGAGAATTTTAGTTGCTCAGCACTTTTGAACTGCTCTGACTCTTATCCACAAGACAGAAGTTAGGAATCAGAGGCTATACTCAAACCACACCATTCATCTGGTGCAGCAATGGTGGCATACAATGGTAGCAAGCATCATGTTGATTCTATATATTTCTTCTTCTCTTGCTCACAGGACTGTAGCTCCTTCTCCCAGGACCACAGGTCAGTGGTAGAGCACAGAAGGTCCCTGGTTCAAACCCTGACATCTCCAGAAAGAACTGAGAAAGACCCCTCTCTGAAACCCTGGAGGAATGCTGCCAATCTCTGTAATCAGAGGCTCCCAACCTTGGATCCCCAGATGTTGTTGGACTGTATCTCCCATAATCCCCAGCCACATTGGACCTTGTTGCTGGGGGTGATGGGTTTTGTAGTCTGACAACAGCTGGGGATCTGAGGCTGGGAATCCCTAGGGTAGGTATCACTGAACTAGATGGACCAGTAGGTGGCTTCATATGTTGATAGATATGAACCATGAACATGGGGAACTCACTGGTCAACGTAATTAGGCATAACATTAATTTGTTAGTATTACAGAATAGGTGCATTAAAGCCAGATGGTCAGACATTATTGGTTGACAGTTCACAACCATTGTCAGAACCTCTGCTCTCATAAAATATTATCATGTGGATGCAGTGGCCCACATTCTCTGCCGCATTAGGAGGACGGAGCAATAGCTCCACCCTCGCAGGGAGCCAGGACTGTAGCTGCACTGAAGGCTTGCTACATAGTCCAATGCCCAGGAAAGGAGGGTAGTAAGAAATTTCCATTTCTTTCCCTTCCCTGTAATAACCTTGTTCACTGCCGAGGATATGTCCTTGAGGGTCATGCAGCCCTCAGGGACATATTTCTAGCAGCAAAAATGGCTTTTGAAGGGAGAGAAGTGAAAAATGCTTCCTCATCCCCTCCTCACATGGAAGCCCTTCAGTGCAGTTAGTATCCTGGCTTCCTGCAAGGGCAGAGCTCTTGCTCTGCCCTCCTAATGCTGCAGAGAATGTGGGCCACTGTTTTTAGCAAATAAGACTTTATTATCATAGAGCTACAAGAACACAGTACAGCACATGAACATTTCTAGCTCACTGATGGAAGGATAGAGCTGAAAGGGGATGATACTTTTCACAAAAACGTCTGGCAGCCACAAAAGGCACCTCTGCCTCTAGAATTATTTTTCAGAGGCACAGCAAAAAGAAATGAAAATAAGCTGCCATTCGGAGCAAGGGCAATGCTGATACAGAATGCATTGCGCTCACCCTTAGTTGGTTTTATAATATCACATAGTCAAATCTGCTTGGCTGCATAATGCAGTAACATCTTCACGGTCCTCAATTGGCCACTGCTCTGGTGCCATTTCCTCCTTCTGGGATCCCAACTGAGCAAACAGCTTATCCCAGCTGAGCAAACAGCTAATCACATGGTGAACAAAGTAAGCAGGTGGGGGGTTCAGGAAATATTTTGGTAGATTTCTGATAGGGAACTCGTCTTTAATTTATCTCTCCTACTCCTTCATAGAGCCACTCCCCATTTATTCTCTGGGTCTTGCTGCCCTCTAGTGGTATAGGTTGTTGAATTTCAAGTTCAAAGTGTTTGTTTGCAGCCCTACTGATCACACAGAACGACAGGCATATGAGGCTTTTTTCCAGACAGCAATTTACTCTAACATGAACACAAGTGGGAACAATAGATTTTCTGGGGGATCCAGAACACAGTATTTCTTAGCACCATCTGCTGACAATCCATGAAAAATCCCTCCCTTTATTTAAAGGGGTGTGTGTCACATCTTTAAGTGACAGCAGAAAACTGATACGGTTGTGAGGGCACAAATCTCTGTGAAGGGCATCCTGGAGCCTAGGGGCAATCACTGACAAGGCCCTGTCCTGCATGCACGACAAACAGATCTCATCTGGTGTCTGCACATGGAGCAAGCCTCTCCCCCAGACTGATTCGTGTGGTGAGCATGGACCAGTCTGCTCCTGCTTCCAGGAGCAGACAGCCATTCACATATCCAGGCCCTAGCTGCTTAAGGCCTATATTTATTATTATTATTATTATTATTATTATTATTATTATTATTAACATTTATATCCCGCTCTTCCTCCAAGGAGCCCAGAGCGGTGTACTACATACTTGAGTTTCTCTTTCACAACAACCCTGTGAAGTAGGTTAGGCTGAGAGAGAAGTGACTGGCCCAGAGTCACCCAGCTAGTATTATGGCTGAATGGGGATTTGAACTCGGGTCTCCCCGCTCCTAGTCCAGCACTATAACCATTACACCACACCGGCTCTTATATATTTCATTGTTTATAATGCCTTTCATAAGGCATACTAAGGTGGGTTTACAAAAGTTAAAATACAATAAAACTCCATTAAAATCACATTTAAAATCTTAAAATCAGTTTAAAAAAAATAAAAACCATAGAACACCAAAAAAAACCCCCACAAAAAACAACCAACCCCCCATAAAAGAGACAAACAGAAGCAGGAGAGCTGAGAGACCTAGCCGCCTGAACAAATAAAAAGGCCTTTGTTTTTTAAAAGCAGCCACGGATGTCAGAGAGTGGACATTCACAGATGTCAGAGAGTGGACATTCACAGATGTCAGAGAGTGGACATTCACAGATGTCAGAGAGTGGACATTCATTGGGAGAGCATTCCACAGCCTGAGGGCAACAACAGAGAAGGCCCTGTCCCACGTGGACAACAGTTTAGCCTCTCTCATCATCGGTACACGGAGCAAAGGCCCCTCTGATGACCTTGTTGGGCAGGCAGAAATCCTTAGGAGCAGGTGATCCTTCAGGTATCCAGGGCCCAAACCATTGAGGGCTTTAAAGGTAAGAATTAGGGATGTGTGAACTGGCTCGAGGTCGAGTCATTGAACCAGGCCAACTCAAGGGCTCGCCCTCGAGCCAGACCGGGACTGATTCGACTTGAGGTCAAGCCAACCCCTTGCCCTCAGGGCCAACCCCTCGGGGCCAATTTGGGTTTCTAAAGGTTACTTTAAAAAAAATACCGCAAGGTCCAGCAGCCTCTGGGGGGTGCAGTCATGGGGGAGTCTCTGAAGGTTCCTCCTCCCCCTATTGGCCTCCACCACCCAGTCTTTTTCAGGCCGTTTAGGCCTGGTTTGGGGCCTTTTGGCCCTCTCCCTGCTTGTGCCGGCCATTTTGAAGGCAGCTGCACATGTTCACAGCCCATTTGCATGCCCGGTTCATGACCCGGGCATCAAATAGCCCATGTACATGTGCTACAGTCTTCAAAATGTCTAAAGTGAGCAGGGAGAGGGCCAAAAGGCCTGAAAATGAGTCTAAATTGCCTGAAAAAGACCAGGGCAGGGACCAGCAGGGGGAGGGGGAATCTTTGGAGAACCCCCACAGCAGCAGCAGCACCCTCTGGAGGCCACCAGACATGGTAGTAAGTTAAATAATTTTTTTTACACCTTTAGAACTCTGAATTCTAGCCAAGCCAGGCTGGGGTTCTAGTTCAGGGGTGGCAAAACCGAACATGCCCGGTGGGTTCGAGTCCAGTTTGGACTCCCCTAGTAGGAACCAGCACCTTTAATTGGACCCAGAAACAAACTGGCAGCCAGCGTAGCTCTTTCAAAAGAGGTGTAATATGTTCCGAGAGAGCAGTTCCAGAGAAAACCCTGGCAGCTTCATTCTGCACCAAATGAAGTTTCCAAATATTCTTCAAGGGCAGCCCCACGTAAAGCGCATTGCAGTAATCCAGCCGTGAGGTGATTAACGCATGGGTAACTGGCCAGATCTGCTGTCTTGAAAAATTGATCCTTTGTTTTCTAAAAATCTCCACAAATAAAATGGTGAAAGACTTATAAACAGAGTTTACTGAGTAATACATAATGTTATACGGTGGATATTGAAAAGAATCACCCCCTTTGATAGACCTTAAATTCTGGTTCCCTTACATCCTGAAATGAAAACACAAAGAAAATTCCCTTCACCAGCTGTACTTATCCAATGCAACCTATAACATACAACTGAAAAACATCACAATTACAGTCCAGAAAAAGTGTCAGAAATAAAAAACAAGAATTACTGAGATTGAAAAAGGATCACCCCCCCAATGTCAATATTTTGTTGAACCACCTTTTGCTTTAATAACAACCTTGAGTCTGTTGGGATACTTCTCTATCAACCTTGCACATCTAGACGGAGCAATATTTGCCCACTCCTCCATACAGAACTGTTCAAGTTCGGTCACATTGGATGGTAGGTGTTGGTGGACTGCTATCTTCAAATCTCCCCACAGATTTTCTATGGGATTTAGGTCTGGGCTCTGACTGGGCCACATGAGGACGTTCACTTTTTTCCCCTTCAGCCACTGTGTGGTCAATTTTGCTGTGTGCTTCGGATCGTTGTCATGTTGAAAGGTGAATCTTCTGCCCGTCCTCAACTGTCTGGCAGAGGGTAGCAGGTTTTCTTCCAGAATCTGACGGTATTTTGCCCCATCTATTTTTCCTTCTACCCTAACGAGAGCCCCAGTCCCTGAGGCAGAGAAACACCCCCACAACAAGATGCTGCCACCTCCATGCTTCACTGTAGGTATGGTGTGTTGTGGAAAAAATGTGGCTTGTTCGGGAGGGTCGCAAGGAGAAAGCCACTTCTCAAGAAAGGTCACATTAAAGCTCATTTGAGCTTTGCCAGAAGGCACCTTGAAGATTCTGATGCCAAATGGAAAAAGGTCTTATGGTCAGATGAGACCAAGATTGAACTATTTGGCCTCAACACCAAACAGTACACCTGGCGTAAATCCAACGCAGCTCACCATCCACAACACACCATACCTACAGTGAAGCATGGAGGTGGCAGCATCCTGTTGTGGGGGTGTTTCTCTGCCTCAGGGACTGGGACTCTCATTAGAGTAGAAGGAAAAATGGATGGGGCAAAATACCGTCAGATTCTGGAAGAAAACCTGCTACCTTCTGCCAGACAGTTGAGGATGGGCAGAAGATTCACCTTTCAACATGACAACGATCCGAAGCACACAGCAAAATTGACCACACAGTGGCTGAAGGATAAAAAAGGGAACGTCCTCATGTGGCCCAGTCAGAGCCCAGACCTAAATCCCATAGAAAATCTGTGGGGAGATTTGAAGATAGCAGTCCACCAACACCTACCATCCAATGTGACTGAACTTGAACAGTTCTGTATGGAGGAGTGGGCAAATATTGCTCCGTCTAGATGTGCAAGGTTGATAGAGAAGTATCCCAACAGACTCAAGGTTGTTATTAAAGCAAAAGGTGGTTCAACAAAATATTGACATTGGGGGGTGTGTGATCCTTTTTCAATCTCAGTAATTCTTGTTTTTTATTTCTGACACTTTTTCTGGACTGTAATTGTGATGTTTTTCAGTTGGGTGTTATAGGTTGCATTGGATAAGTACAGCTGGTGAAGGGAATTTTCTTTGTGTTTTCATTTCAGGATGTAAGGGAACCAGAATGTAAGGTCTATCAAAGGGGGTGATTCTTTTCAATACCCACTGTACAAAGCTTATAAAACTAAACCAAGGCTGTAGAATAGTTACAGAGAAATATGTTTAAAATTACTGGGGCTTTCCAATCAAATTTATTTAGTTTAGTCTTGTGGTATAAGCACATAATATGTGACAGTTTCACATGCTTAACTATCACTGATTTCATTTGGTTTTAGTGATGCTGAACCATGCACAGAATTGTCGCAAATGGAAAGCACAAGAAGAGGACTGTACCACATATGTATATTTTATTTAAAGCATTTAATTAACATATAATTTTACTTTACTTGCACAGCTCCTTTGTGAAAAATGTATTTTTCTCTTGCAAACAGAGCATAGCAGCCAGCTTTCTGAAAGGCAAATTTCAGATGTGTATTATTTCTTTGTTAATTTCCATACCTCGTTATATTAAAGTCTACTGAAATACTAATGCGGCCAGCTGCTGAATTGGTGTGTTTTATAAACTGAACATCTGCTTAATTCTAGGCTCTGGTTGATTTCATAGCAACAAACCATATCGGAATATCTGTGACAGAGAGCAGCAATTTTATTTGCAAAAAGCTCTAAATCTACCATAATTTTGCATGGATTAATAATACATAATACATGTTACACTGAACAAAATTTATGCTGGACAAAAGCTGCATTGCATTTCAGCAAAACAGCATATAAGACTTTTAAGCTGCTTTAAGTTTCTTGATGTACATTTGAAAAGCAGCCACTGACTTATTTATGTGCCTCTTTGTAATTGCTAGATTATTCTCCTTGAAGCCACTTAAGACTATGAAGAGATCTAATAATTTTGAAGGATCTTCGAAACAATTTACCAGTTTTGATCACAAACAGGGGTGTAGCTATAATTGAGCGGAAGGGTCCAAAGAACCCAGACCTCACAGCTCCTAAGGGCCCGCAGCTCCACCCCTCCCTATTTCCTTCATTATCTCACTCCAAGGGGCCCCCGGGGAGAAGAGCAAACACGGGGTCCCACTCCCCTAGCTACACTCCTGATCACAAACTTTGTTGGTCATAAGGTTTAGGACCACCATGGTATTTGTACGACCACATTCCCTTCTATAAACCTGCCCAAACACTGAGTCATTGCTCCGGGTCCAGCCATCTTCAGAGGTACAGTTGATGTGACCTGGGACAGAGCCTTCTCTGTGGTTTACTGAGGTTATGGAACTCCTTACCCCTTGAAGCCTCTCTTCTGGCAGCAATAAAAACTTTTCTCTTTAGGCAGAAGTTTGCCAGATGTTGAGCTGCTATGATTTAAGTATAATTTTAACTCTCCACTGTAACTAGTGCTAGCTTTGTACTCCCTATTGGCTACTCTCGTGTCAAGATACTGTGGCCAACATCCTGCCTAAATTACTCCTGAGTAATTCAGTTGAAACTGAGTAGTCCTTTAGAGTAATTCCGGCATAATACTAACTTAGTCCGGATGTCACACACTATTTTTAAATGGTGTTATTTTATATCACTTTGTGCTTCCCTTGGGCAGAAAAGCAGTATAAAAAATTAACAGATAAATACAGGAATGAACAATAATTTGTTGCATGTGAATCTATCAACATTTGTGCAGCTAGAGCAATTATTTCCCTTGCACAGGCAGTACAATGACAATTTGTTCACCCATTTCCTTTGCTGACATTTTTAGACTGTTTGTTGTCTGGTTCATGACACCAGCAAGGGGGGGGCACTTTCTTCTTCCTCCCCCATGTCCTTGCCTTTCTTGCTGCCACCATGCTGCCTCCTGCTCCCTGGCTTTTGAAAAAGTGGGTAACAAGCAGCAGAAAGAAGTGTGGAGGAGTGGAGCCATCTTATCAAAAGCCAGGGAATGGGAGGAGGAGGAGGAGGAGGAGGAAGTAGTAGAGCCGCAATGGCATTGTTGACATCATCAGACAAGGGTGAGGCATCAGGGGACTTTCCAGATGGCAGCTCGAAATTGCTTCTCTACATCTAGGCTTGCTGTCCATTTCTATGATCTGGGTTTTGATACCGTCTTGCATATGGGAACAGCAGGGTGCCATTCGCATAGCCACAGCCTCTTCCGGATCTTATCTTGACATTTCAGGCTTAACACCCGTTAAATAATAGTTGGTTTTCAGAGTTATGAGAACAGTTTGCAGGCTTGCTGGGTTTACTCGGAAGTAAATGACATAGTAAATGTAACAATAATAGTTCAGTGGGCTTCCTCCTAGGTAAGAGTGCATGGGATTGCAGCTGTAGAAGTGTGGCTTGCTTTTAGAGGGGTGTGTGGGTGTGTGTCAATCATGTCCCCCCCCCCACCTTTTTTGTATCAGCCTGCTGCCCTTGTGCAAATTCACTGAGAGGGGAGGGGGGAAGGAGGGGAGGGGAAACTGTCAGTCACCCACCCCCTCCTCCTCCTCTTTTTCCTGAGGGAGAAGAGGAGGAGGGGGTGGGTGACTGACAGTTTTCCCTCCCCTCCTTCCCCCCTGTGTGCAGATGGGGTTTGCCCTGTGTGCCCTGCGTGCAGATGGGGGGGGGCTGCTTCTCCTCCTTTCTCTCTCTCTCCCCTCCAAGCTTCAGCAAGAAAGGAGGGAGGTGTAAAACCCAAAGCAGCTAACTCTCACTGGCTTCAAAACGTTAGGGCTAGCTGTCGGATTTTACCCCACTTCCTCCCAGGCAGTCTGGAAAGCACCCACAGTAGGCAAATGTAGTGAGGCAAGTGCAGATCACCCCTGTAGCCTCTGACAATGCGCCACCTCAGGAGGCTTTCTCACTGCACCTCATTAGCAGGCCAACCCCACCCCAGCTGTTTTTAGCCTGTTTTTCCCCATTTGGGGTCCAAGATGGGAAGTAAGCCCAGCTGCGAAGAAAATAGATGGGAAGGGGAATTTCTAAGGGAGAAAGATTAAGCACCTCTCCATGTCCGTTCTCCCTTACATATGCCCTGCCACTACACAGTCCTTGCTGAGGCAATAGAATTCCACCTTGAGCCCCAATATTGCCACAACGATGCCTTCAGAATTAGTGTCCTTATGGTGAATGTGCACAAGTAATTGGCCACCAAGAACATGGATCAAAGAGTATGAGATTCACCTTAAGACTAAACTTTCCATTTGCTTGCATAATTTAAAAGCCTTTGTAAGGTAGGACACCCCCGTCTTCATATTCTCTGAGGCTAAAGTTTCAACAGCTGTGCAAAAACATGAACAGCTGGATGCCATGCTAAATTACACTAAAGGGTGATGTAATATCACAATTGAACACTGCAAGCTAAATTGGGAAAGGATATTTGAAAGTCTAATAAGTTAGAAGTCAATCACAATGTGACTTCTTTTCAGTCTTTTAAATATATGCACCAAACCACACACTGAAAATTTATGTGGATTTTTACAGCCTAGTCCATTCCGTACTGATTTTCAGTTTTGACAGTTTCCCCTGTCACATGTATTCATATGAAGCTGCCTTATGCAGGATCTGCCCATTGGTCCATCTGGGTTAGTCTAGTCATCAACACTAACCAGCAGCAACTCTGCAGGGTTTCAGTTACAGTAGAAGTTTTCCAGCAGTGGCATAACAAGATCAGAAGGGGCCTGTGTGCAAGAATTAAACATGGGCCCCATCAGATAATTTCCCGATAGGGATCAATGGGAAACTCAAAAAGATGAATAACTCTGAGAATCATCAGCACTCTCTCCAAAATAGAACTCCCAGGATAGGACTGGTATAAAACAAGAATTATGTGTGTAGTGTAGAGAGGTGCCCACCAGCTTCATCTCTCCCCAGTGCTGAAGGATGAAACTTTGCCCCCACCTCTGCAGGTGGCAGTTATGACATCACTTGTGGATTCTCTGTTATGATGCACTCATTGTCTCCTTGGAGATGGCCAAAGCTCCATCACCAAGGTTTAGCCATCAAAGTGTGGAGGATGCAGAAGCAGCAGCATCCCACAGGGGCAGCTTGGTTCTCCTCCTCCTACCCCAGGAAGGGATCATCATGGCAAAGCAGTTGTGCTCCTCCCTTTTAAATATGCAAATGAGGAGTAAGGTTGCCAGGTAATAAGTATCCTTCTGTTCTAGAACAGAAATTTGTTACACCCGGAGGCAGTTTGAAACCAAGTGATCCAGCAGATGAGAGTATTTCAGCATCTCCAAATGTCAAAACCATTTGCTTCCTTTCTTTGGCTCTGCAAATAACCTTTGTCAAGGCTGAATTCTAGAGACAGGGGAAAAGAAACTACATTTCCTGGAGAAGAATATTCACCCTGGAAATAGACCAACTTGAACAGGGAACTACAGACAAATTGATAACAATAAGTCAACCTTCATTTTGGCCCCATAAGCCCCGACCCCATAGAGGTCGTCCTCACAATCAGGTGGGCAGGGAAGGCTGCAGATGCCCACTTTCCCCACAGACAATTGCTGAGGACCATCTGAGCACATACATCACCTGCCAAGACCGTCTGCCACTGCCTTAGGGAGCACAGAGGTGGGGACCCGTAGTCCTGGACCCCAGAAATCCCACAATGTGTCACGCACTGGGAGATCCCCCCAGCGATGGGCAGTTGCCCGTCAGTGTGTCACAAATGGTCAAGTAAACACAATGAAGCTATTCTCACGATCACTGGAAAGAGGGCTAAGGGAGCTTAGCCCACTTTCGAGAGATCATGGGAGCCACCAGGCTCACAGGCGAGCACGGTGCTCCCAAGGCAGCTAGCCTGCCTATTACCCCTCCCCTTAGATGAGGTTAATGGAGTGAGCGCTCAGTTAACCTGTTTTCTGCTTGTGTATCACCGTGGTGCATGGTGACACACGAGTAGACCACCCCCCGCCCTGACCAGGAAGCTGCAAGCAGCCTCCCGGGCTCAGGGGTCTCTCCAGGATGCCCCTCACACGAGGCATCCTGGAACTTCCAGGGGCTGCACAGCCCCTGATCTCCGCCAGCTCCGTGACAGAGCTGGCAGTCATGTGGGCGGCTGATCTGGCTGCCCAGGGCTGCCGTTTGAGTGTCTGCAGGGAGAGCAGGCTAAACCCGCTCTCTCCGCAGAACCCCCTCCGGCGCTTCACACCAATCATGTGAAGCGCCTCAATGTGTCACACACAGTCAAGTAAATGCAACTAAGGGAGCTCTCGCTCCCTTAACCCCATTTCAGAGGCAGGCTCCCTAGCCAGTTTGCGGCCGAGGCACCACTGGGACCCGGTCGGCTTCCGTGGGTTCTTATGGGCAGCCAAGCCTGGGCTTAGCTGCCCTAGCCCAATTGTGGCTGCTCATGAGAACAGCCTCATGGACTCCTCCAATTTTAAGAAAACAAACTCATAACTAAAATCGTGATGCAACATTTATTTTCTTTGTTGTTAAATTTATATACCACCTTTCATTAAAAACAATCCCAAGGTGGTTCACATAGAAAAATTAAAACAAGACTATAAATATTACACAATTAAAATATTAAGCTAAAATATAAGAACAGAGATCTAACTAAAAAGATTTTAAAATACATACATAAAATAACCATACAAAATACAAAGCAGCAGCAGTGGAGACAATCGATATAAGGAATGATGCAAGGTAAGGAACACAAGGAGCCCTTTCTCACAACTATTGAGAAAGGGCTACCCTGTCTGTGGGGAGGAAGCCCAGAAAAGCTTGTTTATTATATGCTGTCTCCAGGTTGAGAGGCATTGTACCTCTGAATACCAGCTGCAAGGAAGCAATAGCAGGAGAGAGGTGGACTTCCAAGAGGCAACTGTGGACTACTGTGGGAAACAGGGTGTTGGACTAGATAGACCTTGGCCTGGTCCAACAGAGGTGTTTCCTTGTTGTTGTTATTGTTCTTAAATTCACAGTCACAATAGCTCTGTGAAGTAGGTCCTGATGAACAAGTGAAGGTTTCTTTCATGCCTGGCTTGTGGGTATGCTCATATCATCTGGGTGCATGTCAACCCTGCAGACAATCCTCCATGCTTCCCTGGGCGGGCAGATTGATGACCCAGGCAAGCAGCCGGTGGCTCCGGATTGGGGCAGGGTGCCGGGACGCATCACGCCTCCCCCTCCAAAAATACGGTGCACAGTGCATTATGGGGATCCCTCACCCATCCCCGGGCTCCCCGCAGACTGGCAGCCACGGCTGCTTGACAGATGATCAAAAAATAGAGTTAGGCGAGTGCTTGCTCTCCTAAACCCATTTTAGAGGGAGGCTTCACAGGCAGGTTTGCCTCTGTGGTGCCACTGGGATTGGGATTTTAGCCTGGTTTTGCACACATATGTGAATAACGTGTATGAATAGCCCAATCCTCTGGGATTAGGACCTTTGCCTGGTTTTGTATGCATGTGTGAAGAACTTCAATTGGTTGCAGTGTTTCACAAAAAAAGAAGCAAAAAACTTTAGATATTAACACCACCAACACAGTGAGGTGGGTTCACGGTCTGTGAGACCTGCTTTTGCTAAGTCCACTCTCCCCGCAGACAATCCCTGGGCGGCCGTATCGGCCACCCACAAGATTGCCGGCTCCATGATGGAGCCGGCGGGGGCTGGGGAGCTCGGGGGCCACACAGCCCCCGGAAGCCCCAGTATGCCCTGCGCGAGCGCACAGGGCATACTGCGGAGACCCCTGGAGCCGGCTTTTTGCCTCCTGGCCGGGAGTCTACTCGCGAGTAGCCGCGGCGTGGAGCCGCACCACGGCTACTCATGATCAGGTAGCCTGGTTTTGCAGCATGCGTGCTCCGCAAATCCGGGCTAAGGGCAGGGGCACTTAGGCGGGTTACCCACCTAGGAACCACTGGGCTCGCAGCCGAGCCCGGTGGTTCCCACGATCAGGAAAAATCAGGCTAGGCTTTCCTAGCCCAATTTTTCCTGATTGTGAGAATAGCCCCAGTAAGTGCTTTATTGCCATTGCTTTCTTTCCTAGAGAATGAGAAGCAACGACATCACAATGTGCTTTATTAGCAGGAAATAACTTGGCTTGAAATGCATGGTTTTCAATCAGTTTAAGAAAGCAACAAACTGTCGCACTGTTTTAGGAAGGAAGAAGTGTAAAAGGTCACAGGTGGTCACCACCAACACTGAGTAAGTCCTTAAGAGGTAAGTCCTTTCTTGTTAAATAAAATTGCTACTTGGTTTCTTTTCTGGCCCACTGGCCTTTTCAAACCAATTACAGAAGACATCTACAGGTGAAACTCGAAAAATTAGAATATCGTGCAAAAGTTCATTAATTTCAGTAATGCAAATTAAAAGGTAAAACTGATATATGACGCATTACATGCAAAGCGAGATAAGTCGAGCCTTAATTTGTTATAATTGTGATGATCATGGCGTACAGCTCATGAGAACCCCAAATCTACAATCCCAGAAAATTAGAATATTGTGAAAAGGTTCAACAGTCTAGGCTCCAGGTGTCCCACTCCAATCAGCTAATCAATCCATAACACCTGCAAAGGGTTCCTGAGCCTTTAAATGGTCTCTCAGTCTGGTTCATTAGGAATCACAATCATGGGAAAGACTGCTGACTTGACAGTTGTGCAGAAAACCATCATTGACACCCTCCATAAGGAGGGAAAGCCTCAAAAGGTAATTGCAAAAGAAGTTGGATGTTCCCAAAGTGCTGTATCAAAGCACATTAATAGAAAGTTATGTGGAAGGGGAAAGTGTGGAAGAAAAAGGTGCACAAGCAGCAGGGATGACCGCAGCCTGGAGAGGATTGTCAGGAAAAGGCCATTCAAAAGTGTTGGGGACTTTCACAAGGAGTGGACTGAGGCTGGAGTTAGTGCATCAAGAGCCACCACACACAGACGGATCCTGGACATGGGCTTCAAATGTCGTATTCCTCTTGTCAAGCAGCTCCTGAACAACAAACAACCTCAGAAGCGTCTTACCTGGGCTCAAGAAAAAAAGAACTGGTCTGTTGCTCAGTGGTCCAAAGTCCTCTTTTCTGATGAGAGCAACTTTTGCATCTCATTTGGAAACCAAGGACCCAGAGTCTGGAGGAAGAATGGAGAGGCACACAATGCAAGATGCTTGAAGTCCAGTGTGAAGTTTCCACAGTCTGTGTTGATTTGGGGAGCCATGTCATCTGCTGGTGTTGGTCCACTGTGCTTCATTAAGTCCAGGGTCAACGCAGCCGTCTATCAGGAGATTTTGGAGCACTTCATGCTTCCTTCCGCAGATGAGCTGTATGGGTATGCTGACTTCATTTTCCAGCAGGACTTGGCACCTGCCCACACTGCCAAAAGTACCAAAACTTTGTTCAATGACCATGGGATTACTGTGCTTGATTGGCCAGCAAACCCGCCTGACCTGAACCCCACAGAGAATCTATGGGGCATTGCCAAGAGAAGGATGAGAGACATGAGACCAAACAATGCAGAAGAGCTGAAGGCCGCTATTGAAGCATCCTGGTCTTCCATAACACCTCAGCAGTGCCACAGGCTGATAGCATCCATGCCACGCCACATTGAGGCAGTAATTGTGCAAAAGGGGCCCAAACCAAGTACTGAATACATAGGCATGCTTATACTTTTCAGAGGTCCGATATTGTTCTATTGACAATCCTTGTTTTATTGGTTTCATGTAATATTCTAATTTTCTGGGATTGTGGATTTGGGGTTCTCATGAGCTGTACGCCATGATCATCACAATTATAACAAATTAAGGCTCGACTTATCTCGCTTTGCATGTAATGCGTCTATCTCATATCAGTTTCACCTTTTAATTTGCATTACTGAAATTAATGAACTTTTGCACGATATTCTAATTTTTCGAGTTTCACCTGTATAATAGTTAAACGTTGATCATGTTAGAGATGTGACTCCATGGGCATTGACACTTAACACCAATAACTCCTACTGGCCACTAGGGACATTAGGAGTAGAGGCCAGAGAGTACAGGACTGCCCCCATGTTCTCTTCTTTCTGTATCTCTGCTCTAAGTCTCTTCTGATTGGTAGACTGATACTCTTAGGATATTCCCTTCTTCGTTTTCTCTGTTTCTTCTTCCTTCCACCATGACATAGTTAGTACAGGATGTAGGCTTTCTATCTAATTTTGTAACGTCTTTCAAATAAGCCTTTACGTGTTTTAGATTTTAGGCAAGTATCTCCAGATCTCCTCTATGAGCTTTGTTCTCGTCAAACTGGGGTTCTCTGCTAAATAAGGGGTTGATTCAAATTCTCCCCTACAGACCTGACCATTTTGATTACTGTTTTGCAGACTGAAAGGTAATTTAAAAGGATCTGTTCTCTCATGAGGAAAGAGATACTTCTCCAAGGTAAGTAAAAAATACACCTTTGTCTTGTATGGGAACAGACTTGTGGATAGGGATGTTCAAACAGGTTCAGAGGTTCATGGTTCAGGGGTCAAACCAACTCCCCCACCCCACTGGTGGACCAAACCTCGCCCAGAGTTTGGGGGTTCGTGGACCAATTTAAAAAAAAAATCAGTGGTGTGAACAGCCATATATGCCATCCTGAACTCCTTGGAGGGGTAGGATGGATGAAATAAGTGAACATTATTTTTAAAAGTTTGTTTTTTATTGGTTTCATGTAATATTACATTATTTTTAAAAGTTTAATCTGAGTCCAAACTCCAAACAAGGTTGTGTTTTCAACTCTTTAAGTCCCAACACATGTGAACAACAAGAATGCTTCTGAGCATGTACAGAATCTCACTGCCAAGTGGATACAAAATAACCCCTAACATCTGGAATTAGGAGAGAACTTTCAGGGCTCCATCTTATTTACAGCACCCTGCACATGGTTCGAATGCTGGCTAGGCTGTAGTCTTGTGCAGATACCTGGGAGTAAACCCCCTGGTGGCGCAGTGGTAAAACTGCCGCCCTGTAACCAGAAGGTTACAAGTTCGATCCTGACCAGGGACTCAAGGTTGACTCAGCCTTCCATCCTTCCGAGGTCGGTAAAATGAGTACCCAGAATGTTGGGGGCAATATGCTAAATCATTGTAAACCGCTTAGAGAGCTCCGGCTATAAAGCGGTATATAAATGTAAGTGCTATTGCTATTGCTATTGCTACTGGTCACAGTGGGACTTACATTTAAGTAAAGACACATGGCATTGGGCTGATAGTAACACAGGCTGCCAACTTTTTATGGGCAGAGGCTTTCCACTGTTAAAGGCTTCTAGGACTAGATTGGATCCGCTCTTCCATTTTTCCCAATGCTTTCATTGGGGGCAAAAATGGGGGAGAGTATTTGATATTTTGGGGGGAGGTGTCCACAAAAGTATGTTGAATTTCAAGAAAGAGTGATGGTGCACTTGAACTACTGCCTGCTGCCTCTGTGGGCAGTAGCAAGTGCACAAAATAAATAAAGTGGAGCTTTCCCAAACAGCTTTGTTATACTTATGCGGGGTGGGGTGGGGGTGGAGTTCATACAAGTCCATTTACAGTAATGTCAGGACGGCGACAGAAGGTGTTGTTCATACAACCAATGGCATTATTCAGCTTTGCTCCTGACAATTCAGTTACTGCGTATTGTGTGTTACCTTAAAAAGTAGCACTTTGGTGCAGTGCTCAGAACAGCTTAACTTTAGGCACTCCCTGCTGCAGTAAAGCCACCCTTTGGAAAAGCCACTCATTGGTGCTATTTCACTTCCTGGAATGTGCCCTGTTCCAGGCAATAATGCTGTGTGCCTGTGTACACATGTGCACACACAAAAATGCATGGTAAGGTGAAGTCTGTGGTCTGACAACACATGCAGCAGAATGATATGGGGATAGGGTTGATGACAGAGTTCTGAGGTGGTAGAACGGACCACTTAGGTCACATGTATTTATTTATTTATTTATTTAAAAATGCGAACAGGTTCCAGATTCGCAGACCTGAGTACCTCCCAATGTGATCCCTCTGCTGCTTTTTGTAGCAAAACACAACAAAACAAAGGTCCAAAGATGTGCAAGATTCACACACAACCCTGCCTAGTTTGCCCCGGCTATAAACATCACAGCACATGTGGCAGCTCCGGTCTCCAGGGTAGGAAAGACAGGAACTGGGCAGCTGCTGGGTGGGAGGAGCAAGCTGTAGCTGGCTGGGGGAAGTCGGATTCATTCAGTTTCCCCCTGAAGGTAGCCCAAAGATTGGGTGGGTGTGCGCAGCAGCGTGGGGCCCCTAAATTCGCCCTCGCCGGAAAATATCTCCTCTCACTTAGTAGTGATTCCAGGGCACCTCTGGGCAGGGCCATCGATCTGAATGGTGGTGCTCTGAACAGTGGTGCTCGTCGCCTGGGATTCCGTGTGGCAGCCTGCTGCACAGTAAGAAGGGAAGTTTGCAAAGATCTCTCTCTCTCCATATCTTGTGTGCTCCACTGTAGCTGCTGCTCCTGCAGCATCGATTGGCTTCTCCAGCGCCTCCCAGTGTGCTGGGGGTGAGTCTGATGCTCTAGGCCTCAGCTTAGCACTTTTCACCTCCATTTCCCCTGTGCGGGGCATGAGACAGACATCCTGCTGATGAAGGGGTCGAAGCAGGTGGAGCTGAGCACAAGCAGGAAAGGGGAGCTGTCAGGTATCTCCCGCTTGCTGCCACCACTCGCCCAAGCTGGCTGCTGTGGGTGCAGCTTCATACAGGGATAGAAGAGTGAGAGCAGCATGGATGTCCCTCTTTCCCATTCTCTTAGCTGGAATCGCAGCCAGCAGAGCTCAGGACTGTAATACCCATCCACAGGGCTGGCTCTGGGGGATCTGGCACCCCAATAGAACATTATGTTGAGAGCCCTTAGTTATAGTAAAAAATAAAAATTTGAAATAAATACAATTTGTGTGTATTCAAAATTTAATACAAAAAGACTTTACTTAATTGTGTACATTATATTGTGTATAACAAAATTATGTTATATAATCAGAGCAGTACATGTACACAGCCCCAAGCTCTTTGAAGGAAAAGCGGGACACAAGTATATTTAATTAAACGTATTCACTTCCCGCCCCGCCACTTCAGCTTATTTCTTACATTATTTCTGCAATACTGACAGAAAACAAACAAAAAAATCCCAACCTCACGGTCCCCCACCCACAGCTTCCCTGGAGAAGTCCCCACACTCAGGATGGTGGAGAGAAGCAGTACAACCAACCTCGTTCTGCTGGATCTCCGCGACAACAGGCTGACTGCCCAGTGCCGATGACACCCCTCCACTCACCTCACATTCCTGTAAGGCCCCAAGGGACGGGTTTGGTGCAGAGCCCCCAGAGGGGCTGCAGTGTACGAGTTCCCCTTCTTGGAAGGGTCCAGCTTCATGAAAAGAGCATGATTTCCAGCTCTGTCCATGGAAGCAAAGGCAACCTTGCAGGCAAGACACTGTTGGAGTCAAAGGACATTACTTACCCCATATTGTCAGACCCTTGGTCCCTCTAGCTCAGTACTGTCTACTCTGACTGGTAGCAGCTCTCCCAGGGCTTAGGCAGGAGTCTCTCTCTCAGCCTTACCTGGGACCTCCTGCATGCAAACATGGGTTGCAGGTACTTTTCAGCTGTGGAATATCTTAAGAGCGTTCACATGTAGTTGCCCATGCAATTGCAAACCAAGGCAGGTCCTGCTTAGGAAAGGGGACAATTCATGCTCACTACAAGACCACCTCTCCTCCAAACTTCCCCTGTTTCCCAGTGGACATAGGAAGCGGTGTCAAGTTCATAGATCAGGGTTCTCAACCTTGGGCCCCTAGATTCCACTGGACTATAACTCCCATCATCCTCTGCCACCATGCTGGACCAAGATTATGGGAGTTGTAGTCCAGCTACACCAAGGTTGAGAATTAACCATCCATTTTACAATACAGTTCTAAGCTGCAGACGAATCAGGCTATCGGTATTTAGATCCTGGCTGTTTTGTCCTGAACCCCGGCCCTTTCAGTTCCCACCCTCCATCGCAAACTTTCTAGGTACAGGTCTAGACGCCGCCGGGAGTTCCGACGGTCTCGGATATTCCTCCTCCTCAGCTCTCTGCGGGTATAGCCGGACAGACGGCGGGCTAGCTAGGCAAGGTATCGCTGGTTCTCCTTCTTGGACCGGATGGCAGCCTGTCTCCTCTCCCAGCCGGCAGCCTCACTGGGGGAGGGGGCGGTCTGGATAGAGAGGAGGCAGCCTCTAGTCCGCGGCTCTCTGTCGCCATCGATCGCCCGCTGCGGGTCCTCAGCCCCTCCCGGATTCCCAGACAGAGAGGGAGCTCCGAGGGGACAGGCAACGAGGAACCAGCCTCGAGGAGGCGACGGGTGCCCGGCCACCTCCTACCCCGCAAAGCGAGGAGGCAGCAATGGGAGAGCTGCTAGAGCACGTGCCCCACAGGAGCTGCAATCCCGGGAAGGTGCTGGGGCCGCGGCGGGGCTCGCAAGCAGACCTCGGCCCCGCCTGCAGGAGGGCGCTCTCACCCCTTTGAGAGGCGCCGCCGCCGCCCCCGCCCAGTCCTGCGGCGCTTTTCCTCCCCAGGCAGGATGGAAACACGCCAAGGAGGGCCGCAGCAGCAGTCCGAGTCTGGCCTCCGCGGCCGGTGTAGAGCAGCTCTCCTCACACTCAGTCCCACCGACCATCACCGCGGCAGCCGCCTATGGTAGTCGCGGACAACAATCCCCAGAGGGCCTTGCGCTCAGGGCGATGGAGGGCGCCCCCCGATAGGCTGGGAGGAGCCCCCGGGATTAGACGCGCCTCCTTGGCTTCCGCCCGCTTGCGCACCGTCCCCAGCCCAGGATAGGGGAAAGTGGTACTACACCCCTCACCTTAAGAGGCACTCCGCTGACGAGTCTCTCTGGGACGGATCGAACTGGCGGGCAACTCCCAGGGCCCTTCACAAGTCTAGTTACTAATTCTGATGTTGACTAATTGCAAGACTGTGTAGTACACAAGTCTCTTTACCAATTCTGAAGCTCTGAACAAGGGTAAGAGCTTCTAACAGGTTTCGGAGAGACTAAGCATGCTCTATTCTTGCCAGCACTCAAGATGTCAGTCGTTCAAGAGGAGTGTAAGAGTTTCTGTTAGATTGACAATCAGGGTAAGGGCACTGGCTTCAACTGGAGAGACTGAGCATGCTCTCTTCTTGCCAATTCTCCAGGCGTTTCACAGAAATTCACTTTTGTCCTTTGGATGCACTATTGGAGTCATTTTTTAAAAATGTTTCAGAGTACTTTTGTTACAGAATTACACATACATCCACATTCTGCAGAACCTGGGTTGCCTTTGTTTGATATTTTAAGCAGGATTGAAAATTTGAGAGGGGTTTTGGGCAGAAAACGAAAAAGAGCTTCGTTTGACCATACTGAGCATGCTCAGATGCACAGGGCAGGGTTCGTTGAGGGGAAGGGGAAAGCGCTGCTTGCTACACCGTCTTGTTCCGCGATATCCCGGTCACTCCTCCAGCCTTTGACTGTGGCCACCGCAGGCTACACAGCTCTGATAGGTGCGCTGATAGGCGGTCGCCTGAGTTTCTTCTGTGATTGGCCAAAACCAAAGTTTAAGGCAGTCGCATCTTTTTCTTCATACCAGCACGAAGATCATGCAAGCACTGCAGTGGCGCTCGACACCCTCCAGCAGGCGACGCCCGTTTCTGGTGCATCGTCTGCTTACCGGGATGAATTGGCACTGCCCATCCACACCACCCCGTCGATGCCCGGAAAAACAAAGAAACATAATGTGTTAAAGAAGTCCCTCCAGTGCCAATATGCTATCAACAGCAAGGGTAAGCCTCTGGGATTCGTTTTTTCTTTTTCTTCCCCCAAAGTAAAACTTTAGGTGTTCTGAGAATAGTTTCTGAGATGCACGGATGTGGCACATGGAAGGCAGTGCGCTCCCATCTCTGTAATAAATTCTGAGTTCGCATTCATTCTCACCATGGCTCCCCAAACAGCTGGAGATGGCTCTGAGGGCTATGCAAGTGGTTCAGGACAAAACGGAGCATTGATTATTCTAGACTAAGGAACATCTTTATAATGTGGACCACAAGGCTATGATCTCGCCTATGGGAAAAGACAGTGAGGGGAGCAGCCCAACTTTTGGGGTTTCACAGGAAAGACACTTTTAATAATAATACATGCAAAGGTACAGATTTCTCCTGGAATAACCTGAAGGCAGAAACCATGAAGATTTTTAATTGGGTTAAAAGCCTTGGCTGTGTAGCAAGCCTAAGGAGCTGGCTAGATGAAGCTGGCCAATGAATGTTGTTGGTTCATGTCTAACTAGTATTTTCAGGCCCGTTGAAATAACGGGCACTAGCACCTTCCCCCCCCCCACTTGCCTCCGCGTCCGGCCCCGCAAGCACCAACTGTCGCCGCCGCCGACAGCCTCCATGCCGCGGCCGGTCTCCCCGGCCGGGCAAGGGGCCCAAATTCTCTCTCCCACCCGGCTCCGGCGGCGCCACCAGGCCTCAGCCACGCCGCGCCCTCTGGCCGAGGTGGCGGCATTGCCGCCGCCTTGGCCAGTTTCCCCCCGCCGCCGCATACCCGGCTTTTTCGGGACAGCCACCGGGTGCTGGCGGTCGTGTCTCCCTTGCTCTGTTCTGGGCATGCGCTTTGCGCATGTCCAGAACAGCCCAGGGAGGCATGAACACATGCCTTGGTGTCCGTCCACGGATGGACACCAAGGCTTTTATTAGAGAGGATTGGGTTGGGAGAAAGCAGGATCTTTGAGGCTATGTGGTTCGTGCTGAGCATTCTGCTTCAGTGAAGATCTTGACATGTTTACATAGCAGAGGTAAATGTCTGGCATTCTTGTGTGGGCTTCATTCTTTCAGGGCCAGTGTGAGCGACTGACATCATTAAACAGCTGCCAAAGGCCCTGGGTCCACAGAGGGTCCCACTACTGATTCTTGATACCACCTATCCCCCATTGCCTTTGCATGGTTGTGGCAGAGTGACTCTCTCGGGTCTCAGCCAGGCAAGAGGGGACCCATGAAGAGCCGTTTCCTGAGGGCCTCCTGAAATCTCGAGCTGGCTCAGCCTGCTAGATGGTATCTCTCATCCTGAGGAGACAAGGCGGACAAGAGAACCTTTTCAGTGATGGGGACTGCTTCATCCTTGGTAAGCCCAATAGGTGCCGTTGGCGAGGTCATTGAAGACACATATGAAGGAGGTGGTGGTGAAGCCTGTGAGATCCCCGTGGAAGTGAAACCCAAAGCCCGCCTTCTGCGCAGCTCCTTCCGCCGCGTTGGTACCTCCCGACCAGGAGGCCTTATTGGCGCCAGCTTCAAATCCACTGCCTCAGTACAAGAACTGGAGTGTATGGCCGAGTATGAGCGTCTGAAGAAGGAGTATGAGATCTTCCGCATCAGCAAGAACAACGAGGTGGCCTCTATGATGAAGAAAGAGGCCAAGCTGGACAAGGAGAACAAGCGCCTACGGGCTGAGCTGCAGGTAATGGGAGGGTTGTTTAAAAGAGGGGAGGGAAGTGGATTTATTGATGTTAAATAACCACCTTGAGCATTATTGATGGAAAGGGAAAGTATGCCATCGAGTCGGTTTCGACTCCTGGCGATCACAGAGCCCTGTTGTCTTTGGTAGAATACAGGAAGGGTTTATTTATTATTTATTTTTATTTTTTTACATTTTATATCCCGCTTTCCTCCAAGGAGCCCAGAGTACTACATACTTAAGTTTCTCCTCACAACAACCCTGTGAAGAAGGTTAGGCTGAGAGAGAAGTGACTGGCCCAGAGTCACCCAGCAAGTCTCATGGCTGAATGGGGATTTGAACTCAGGTCTCCCCGGCCTTAGTCCATCACTCTCACCACTACACCACGTTGGCTTGCCTCCAATGGTTTACCATTGGCAATGGTTTACCATTGCCTCCTCCTCCCATGCAGTATGAGATGATGCCTTTCAGTATCTTCCTGTATCGCTGCTGCCCAATATATGTGTTTTCCATAGTCTGGGAAACATACCAGCGGGGATTCAAACCGGCAAACTCTGGTTTGGTAATCTCTGGCTAATTTTCCAAGTCTCGCACTTAAAAGGTTCTTGGGGGGAAATAACTTGTTCTTTTTCAGGCACTTCAGAAAACATATCAGAAAATACTCAGAGAGAAAGAGAGTGCTTTGGAGGCTAAATACCAAGCTATGGAGAGAGCTGCTACATTTGAACATGATCGGGACAAAGTCAAGAGACAGTTCAAGGTAAATGTCTCCATATTTTCTGTCTGTCTTTTGCAGCTCATTGCAGAACTAAGATCTTGGGGTCCTGTTGCTACACACATGAGTGAGAATGGTGACCTCTAAGTACAAAGTGTGTGTTAATTCATCCCGGTATGGAGGGGATTCAGATAAAATATTGACAGGTTTATAAAAGCAGTGAGTATCTTTGTATGTGCAAATTCTGACTGGTCATTACATTCATATCTTTGAATCTTTAACAGATTTTTAGAGAAACCAAGGAGAATGAAATTCAGGATTTGTTGCGGGCCAAGCGTGAGCTGGAGGCAAAACTGCAGAGGCTGCAAGCTCAGGGCATCCAAGTATTTGACCCTGAAGAATCGGACTCTGATGACAGCTGCACGGAAGTTGCTGGTAAGAATTCTATCTGCTGCTTTTGCAAGTCACATCACAGCACGTTAGAAATGGTGTGCAGTATGAAACAGACAAAAAGCTAACTGCTGTATTATTCTTTATTGTAGAGATTTTTAAAAATGACACAATATAACTTTTAAATATTAAGAAATGGCTGAACTCTTAGTTTCAGGAATTCTTTAAATCTGCTTTGCTTAAATAACCTGTCGTGCATTTTCAATTCAAGTGACTCTTTTCACCTTCATTTCAAGTATTGAGTTGTTTGTTTGTTTTCCCTTCAAGCATAAAGGTACTTATGCTCTGTTTGGGCATGTTGTTTCTTAGGCCCAAAGTTTAACTGAGAGCCTGATTCTGTTTGTAAGTTATCCAGCTTTTAGTTTGAATAGGACTTGCTGTAGTTGTACATAGTGGTTCACATCCACACATACACAAACACTACACTTGACTTTAGCCAAAAGGCCGAGAAGCAATTGGTTCTTATCCAGTTTGGTACTGTAACTACTACAAATATTTATAACCTGTGCTAACTGAGCAGAGAGACACCTTTTAAAGTGGTGAGTCTCTTATATTTAGCAGGAGGAGAGCAACTGGCCCAATCCAGCCACAGCACAACATCCCTCCAGTGGCTGTTGCTGGTGTCTGCCTTATGTTTCTTTTTAGATTGTGAGCCCTTTGGGGATGGGACCATTTTAATTATGTATTTTTCTTTGTGAACCGCAATGTGAACTTTGTTTGTAGAGCGGTGTATAAATATTCATGGTTTCCGTATCTGCGGTTGTAGCGGAGAACGGAATCCCTGCGAACACTGAGGTTCTCCTGTAAAAGCTGTAGCAGCCGTGTTCATTGGGATAGTGACACTGGGACAAAGAGTGAACCACCCCTGCTTGTGCCTCTTGCAGCTGCTGTTTAATAAAAAAGCAGCAAGAGATGGAATTATAATGACATGTGTGATGCCATTAGCAGGTAGATTGACTCTTGAGTCATGACTAACTTTAGCTGGATTGGCGCCAATGTGCCTAGGACTGGTCTGAAAAGGTCCCATTGTGGTATGCAAACTCATGGAAGGACTAAACATCCTTCTCTGGATTATGGCCATTATGTTTTAAGTTGGTATAAATTGGCATCTTCTTGTTTGTTTTTAAGCTACTGGAGCTCAGACTGAGTATTGGATTGGCGGAGCCTTGGGTAGTGAGCTTTCCATGGGCAGCATGATGCAACTTCAGCAGTCTTTCAGAGGCCCTGAGTTTGCGCATAGCTCCATAGATGTGGAAGGACCGTTTGCAAATGTAAACAGAGGTAATGCCTTTGGTTCTCTCTGAAGCAGGAGACACAAAAAACAGAGCCAAGGTTTGGGGAGAACCTAGACATTGATGCAGGAGTTTTGTAACTGGAACTCCTCTGTTCTAATGTGGGTGTTCTGTAACCCCCACATTAGTGTTTAGTGTGACATTAATATGGGAGTTCTGTGATTGGAACTCCCTGTGCTTTCAAAAAGCCATTGTGATGACGGGAGGGTTCTGTTCTGGATTTGGGACATGGGATGGGAGTGGGGTGGGTTTATTCTGTGGCAGCTTCCCTATGCAAATCATCCTTTTAAAGCTGATAATAGCTGGAGAGGAGAGAGCTTATGGTGCAAGATGAGCTGGTATGTTTCCCCCCTGCATGTTAACAAAGACTTGACAGGGAGGGGTGCGGTTTGCATCAGGGAAATAGCAAAGGGTTAACACCCCCACCCCCATGTTGCAGCCATGATCCAAATCCTCCCCCTGCCCACAACTGCTTTTTTTAAAAAAGCAAAAGGAAAAAAAAGAAAGAAAGATTCAGAGAGCTGTCTGTTCATCCACACTGTTTTCTTTGACTGTCTCTCATTTTTCCTCTTCATGGGAATTGTTTGCTCTTATGCCTTCAGTTTCTCATTTTTCAGAATTTGCCATCCATGTTAGACCTTTTCTTCTTTAGAATTTCTTTCAATGGGATCCTGTCTAATTTTTCTCTGAGCTCATCAGTGTTCTGAAATCTAGGGCAGGGTTTCTTAACCTTGGGCCCCCAGATGTTGTTGGACTACAACTCCCAGAATCCACTTCAAGATAGCATAAATTCCAAGATTATATAGTTGCTTTCCTCCAGGGTTCCTACTACTTTCACGTTGCCAACCAAGTCTTTCTTGTTGATAAGGATTAAGTCCAGGATAGCCAACCCCCATTCTTCCACCTTTAAAAATCTGGATTCAGACTTCAGCATGCTCCTCTGTTTCACTCTGTTTGTGCTCTTCTTGCACAAGCCCGTATATATGCAGATGAGGAACGCCTTTTACAACATGCCTTTGGGTGGTCCCTCTTTCACTAGCATCAGAGCACACACAAAGTCCTTCCATAAGTGCCACTGTGGATGCTACATATTATTATAATTATCTCTCGATGTGCATGTCATTAGGGGATCACATGTCTGATAGTTTAAAAATATTCTTACAACTAACTCTAGAGTTGCTATATATTTTATAGTTGTCCATCTAGTTACATGGGTGTTTTATTATGCCAGTGAGTAAACTAGCCTAAAAGGCCTTTAGTCTCAATTGTTGTTGTAACACATTAGTGGTTGTTGTTGTTGTTGTTGTTTACTGAATAACGAAATGTGTTTGTGTGGGGTCTTGTTTTGTGTGTCTTTGCTTACAGATGACTGGGATGCTGCTGTTGCTAGTTTGTTGCAAGTCACTCCATTGTTTTCCCACTCTTTGTGGAGTAACACAGTCAGGGTGTACCTCATCAATACAGGGGAAACTCAGACAGAAGTGGACATCTTCATGCAGGTGAGAAAGCGGAGTGATAATGTACACCTCTCTTCATTGCCCCAGAATCTTCTCCATTCAGATTAGAAACTGATCCCCCTGAGTTCAGTGGTGGGACCATAGTAGCACACATGATTTGTATCTGTCAGATTCTAAGTTCAGTCATTGGCATCTCCAGTTCAAAAAGGATCTTGAGTAACGTAGCTAGGCAGAATATCTGAGGCCTTAGAAAGCTGCTTTGAGGAGAGTATCAGAGTAGATATATGGCTTGGCTTGGGAATAATGCAGCTCCTGTAGAGTGGCATTTTCTGGATTGATGACCTTGTGTGATACAATAAATCACTTCAGTGCAAAATCTTGATTTTTACAGCCTTTCAACTTTCTGGTGCCTCCTGGTTCTGTAACATTTTTTTAACTTTTATTTCTTTAAGAACTTCAAATTTATTGTGTAAAAACAGATGATAAAACCTTGTTAAAACGTTGTAAAACAGACGTTCCAGCGTCAAATGTCAGCCCCAGTGTTGTTCCTACTTCTTCTGTGGATCACCTGCTTATATGGTTCACAGTTTTAATTACACACACTCTGGCAGTAATTTCCCTTCCCCTTTTCTCCCCACCCCCCCGGCCTCTTTGTCATTACTTGAATGTGAATTTACCCAATCTCTGTGTGGGCAATGGAAGTCACCCATTATGACATCTCTGTCTCTCTTTGATGCCTCGCTGATTTCCTTCTGCCATTCCCAGTCACTGTCGGCATTTTGATCAGGAGGGCGATAGCTTGTTCCTAGTAGCATATTTCCTTTCAGGCCTTTTATTGTCACCCATAGAGTTTCTGTGGAGGACTCCAGTCTTCCTAGGTTTTCTAATTTGTTAGATTCTATCCCTTCTTTAACATACAGTGCTATTCCACCCCCAATTTGCCCCTCCCTGTCCTTTCTATAGGGTTTATATCCAGGAATAACAGTGTCCCATTGGTTCTCACTGTTCCACCATGTTTCCGTTATGCCCACTATAGCTATATTTTCATTAGCAACCAAGCACTCCAGCTCACCCATCTTGGCTCGGAGTCTTCTGGCATTGGCATATAAACACCAATATGCTGAATCTCTTACCTGGTGTGTGCTATCTTTCTTATGGCCATTTGATCTCTTTGACCAGCTGGCACATCCTTCTGCCTGCTATTTACCAGGTTCTGCACTGTCCCCTTTTAGATTATCTGAAGCATTTACACCCTCGCACCTTAAGTGATGGCATTTGCTGAACCAGATACTGCCCAGCTCCTTTCAGCTATCCCCCAGGCGTCACTTTGAAAGCTGCTCTGTGACCTTTTCAGTTTTGAGTGCCAACAGTCTGGTTCCATCTTGGTTCAAGTGCTTGTCCCTTTTGTACAGGCTTGTCTTGTCTCAAAATGTATCTCGGTACCTAGCAAATCTAAACCCCTCCTCTCAGCACCACTGTCACATCCATGCATTGACACCGCTCAGCTCTACCTATCTCGCTGACCCTGCACTTGGGAACAGGTAGCATTTCTGAGAACCCTTCTGAGAAGGGTTCCTGGACTTCATTCTGCTACCTAGAAACCTAAATTGGGCTTCCTGGACCTCCTATCCGCATTTCCCAACATTGTTGCTGCCGACTTCCACCACAAGAGCTGACCCTTCCCAGGACTGCCTAACTGCCCATCTAGACACCATGTGACATCTGCAACCTTTGCACCAGGCAGGCAAGTCACAGTACGGTCTACACACGGGTCACAGAGCCTTCTCTCTATACCCCTAATGATTGAATCACCCACTACTAGGAGGCCCCTACCCGCTGGAGGAGTGTGTAAGAGGATATGGGCTCATCATCAATGGAAGAGGTCCCTTCTAAAGGAGCTTTTATCTCTTCCTTGGAATGATGTCCTTCCACAAGACCTCCATTCTCCATGACAGCGGAGGAGCCATCAGCCTAGGAGTTGGATGCCTCCATCACATCTCCAAAGGCCTTGTACACATACTTCTCTGACTCTCTGAGCCTCTCAGATCAGCCAGCTTGGCTCTGAGGGAATGAACTTGTTCCCTGAGAGCCAGTTCCTCCTTGAACTGAGCTCACACCTACAACTTCTGCCCATCGAGCAGATAATCATACACGCAACACTCTGTGCATTATACTGGGAAATGCCCTCTTCCCTGATGGCTTTCTACCTTCATGACTGGTTTTGTTGGCTGTTTTGAGTATTGGAAGCTAAGCAGATATTGCTAAAGAGGTGGCATCCAGCATGTCAAAGTCTCAGTTTTTACAAACCATAAAAGTAATCTTTTGAGAATGACTGTAGTTTGGTGCAGAAGTGATTAGCATTGACTTAAGGTTTGTTGTTGTAACCCTATTTTAAATCCCAAATGTACAGTAAAACCATGGCTTTGTTTTCTGGCCCTTGATTTTGGAGACTGGAATTGGCATCTGTGACAAGGCACATTTTCTTCTTAACTTTCAGAAATATTCTCCAAAACTTCAGAAATATTGTGAGAGGATGGAGTACTTCTTCCAAGTAGTCCATTTTCCAGTAGAAACTGACAATTCTTTCCAGGCTGTAAGAAAATGGGAAATTGAAAAAAGCTCTTTAGCTGTTTTATTCTTGCATTTAACTTTGCCAAGGTGAGTGAAATGAACCCTACACTTTAGGTTTCCTAGCTTATTTTGTTTTTTTGTTTATCAATTGATCGATCGATCATATTTATATACCACCAGAAATGTGCATCTCTAGGTGGTACACTCAATTTAAAACAGCAAATATAAAACAGAGTAAAAACAAAGCAATTTCACAGAATAAAAACAAACATTTTAAAATTAATTTTAATTAGTAGCCTTGAGAAAACATGTGTATCTTGAGGGTTTTATTAAAAGCAATCAGAGATTGAGATGCTCTTATTGGCAGCATATTTCAAAGCCCTGGGGCAGCCACAGAGAAGACCTGGTCCCGAGTCGCCACCAAATGAGCCAGTGGCAACTGTAACTGGACCTCGCCAGATAATCTTAATATGTGGCTGAGTTCATGACAGGGAAAGTGCTCTCTTAAGTTCCCTGGACCCAAGCTGTTAAGGGCTTTATAGGTAACTAGTATTTTTAAGCCCGTTAAAATAACGGGCGCTAGTTGCTGCCGCACCACCACGGAGACCACCCGCCCTCGCTGCGGCCGCCGGCTCCCCTTCCCCGCTTCGTCTGCGGCTGCTGGCTCCCCTTCCCCGCTTCGTCCGCTGGCTCGCCGCTGCGGCCGCCGGCTTGCCTGCGCCGACTTCCCCTCCTGGCCCCCTCCCGGTTCCCACATGTCGGCATTTGAGCTTCTTGCGGCAGCTTCAGCAGCAGGGCCGGCCCCGCCGCTGCCGCCTCCGCCCTCCCCGGTCCCCGCTTCTCCTCCTTTCGCGCGGAGAGGCAACATGGCCACCTGGTGCCTGTGGCCGTATCTTTCTCGGACGTTCTGGGCATGCGCTACGCACATGCCCAGAACGGCCGAGAAAGACACGGGCGCAGAGTCACGGGCGCACACCCAAGCCTTTTATTATAGAGGATAGCTATCACTTTGTATTTAGCCCAGAAACATATTGGCAGCCAGTGCAGTTCTTTCAGAATCAGTGTTATGTGGTCCCTTCAAGTTGTCCCAGAGACCAGTCTGGCTGCCGCATTCTGTACCAATTGTAGTTTCTGGGCTACGTACAAAGGCAGCTCCATGTAGAGTGCATTACAGTATTTGAGCCTGGAGGTTACCAGCATATGCACCACTGTTTTAAGGTCATTTGCCTCCAGAAATGAGTGAAGCTGACATATCAGCTGAAGCTGATAAAAAGCTCTCCTGGCTACTGCCTCAACCTGAGAAACCAGAGAGATTTTTTTGATCCAGGAGCATTCCCAAGCTACTTACCTGATATTTCAGGGGGAATGTAACCCCATTCAGAACAGGCAGAACAGATCCAAACCATCTCTCGGGTCCCAACCCCCCCACAGTCACTACCTCTGACTTATTTGGATTCAACTTCAGTTTGTTATCCCTCATCCAACCCATTATTGCATCTAGGCAGGCATTTAGGGAAGTTATGTCATTTCCTGATGAAGTTATTATGGAGAAATGATTTGGGTTTCATCAGCATATTGATAACACCCTGCAGCAAATCTCCTGATGATCTCTCCCAGCAGTTTCATATAGATGTTAAAGAACATTGGAGACAGTATAGAGCCTTGTGGAACATAGGAAGCTGCCATATACTGTGTCAGACCATTGGTCCATCTAGCTCAGTATTGTCTACACAGACTGGCAGCAGCTTCTCCAAGGTTGCAGGCAGGAATTTCTCTCAGCCCTATCTTGAAGATGCCAAGGAGGTAACTTGGAACCTAGATGCTCTTCCCAGAGCGGCTCCATCCCCTAAAGGGAATATCTTACAGTGCTCACACATGTAATCCCTCTTTCATATGCAACCAGGGTGGATCCCGCTTAGCTAAGGGGACAAGTCATGCTTGCTACCACACGACCAGCTCTCCTTTCCTAGATGAACTACATATTTTAGTTCTCGCTTTGCAGAGCAGTGGTCTCCAAGGAACACAATCGGGAATCTACCAAAGACATAGGCAAAACTAGTGGGGGCAGCCAGGGCACTAGGCGCCACTGGGGGTGGGGGGCACCAGGGTGATGCTGCTCCCCACCCCCTCCCCAATTCACGATTTTATTTTATTTTTTAAAATTTTAACCTGTAGCCCCTTCAGGGGCTTCCTAAAGGCTGCGGGGTGTGTGTGTGTCTGCAAGGGTTCTCCTTCCCCCCGCCGGCCTCTTATATCACCGTCTCAGCCCATCCTGGTCTGATTTTCAGGCCTGTTCAGGCCTACAAAGATCAGTGTGGTAGCCATTTTGGAGGTCCCCTTTACTCACAAACTCATAAAGAGTCCCCTTTACTCACAAACCCCCTGATAAAAAATTTGCCATCACTAGTTAAAATTATCTCTCACAATTAATCTACTTAAACCAGTTGAAGCCCTAACAATACTTGGAGGATGAAGGTGATTCTCACAATCACAAGGATTCAGATTAAAGAAAAAATAATTCTTTACAATATTGTTGTAAAGTTAAGAATTGTTTTATTACCTCATCAGTTTATTCCAGACATTCACTGAAAAGACAAGTTTTCTGAAAGATGTGTGTCAGATGTTGGGACAGGGCGGGGGGAGGGGGGGCAATTTCAGTGCTTGCCCTAGGCGCCATTTTCCCTAGTTACACCCCTGACCAGAGAGGTAGGAATGGAACCAGCGTAAAACAGTGCCACCCAATCCTACCTCCCTCAGGCAACCCAGAAGGATATCATGGTTGATGGTATCGAAACCTGCTCAGAGATCCAACAGAAACACCGCCCGTCATGGGGTGGGGGGGCAATGCACTGAACACTTGTGCTGAGTATTGTGTGGAGTATTATGGGAGTTCTGAGGGCCGGGACAATGAGTCCCAGCCTCGGAGCAATCCGCCCTGATATGCTCTGCACTGCACGGAGTGGGCTGATCGTGTGGGAGCGTGGAGTGTGCTCCCACCAGGAAAACAATGTTGGTCAAGGGAAAAGGGAAGGCTTGGGAAGCTTTCCTGCCTGCCAACTGGTAGGTCATGTGAATGGCTCCAGAGTATGCAATCACACAATTATTTGACTCGGGATCTAATCCTTTTTTTCTTTTACTCCCCCCCCCCCCTTCTTGATTGGAGCTTTAGTAGAAAAATATATCCTTGGGGCTGATGTTGATTGAACTGTGTACTGCAGCAGAGCAGTATAACACACGAATGCTGATTTCTAATCTAGCTGTCTGCTGGAGGAGTGTGAAGAAGCCTTTTTGAAAAACCCTGAAGGAAAACCCCGGCTTCTTTACCACCGACTGGAAGAGGGCCAGGTCAGTTCGGATGCTGTGCAGCAGTTAATTGAGCAAGTTCGTTGTGTGAACAAAGCAAAGGTAATGAGAGATTGCCCAAGGTTGGTACATTTTTACTGGGATTGATTGTCTTGTTTTGTTTCACTGCACTTGAACAAGTTTTGTTAACACCAGATGTTGTATCACCCTTTCTTGAGCGACTGAGCGCAGGATGTTGCATCTAGGGAGTTAGTCGATTTGCATGCATTAGAACAACTAAATGCTTTGTGTTCATGGAGTCCCAAATAAACATCATGTCCCAGAGACCACACTTTCCCATGTTAGAAGAGAGTTCATTCTAGAGGATTTATTAAAAATCATGGTTAGTGGATTTATTAAGAATTGCTAATATATCAAAAAAGAAGAGGCGTTGTTGCTTCTAAGAGTAGTGGGATACTCCTGAGTACTCTAAGGAACTGGGCCCAGCATCCAGACTAACCCTTTGCCAACACACCGGAGTCTTGTGCTGCAAAAGCGGGGAGGTGATTTTCATCCATCTCCCCTTCCCTTTGCAGCTCCCTGTGCCTCCTGAAACTATGTCCCTGAGGATCCCTCAGCCTTCGGTACATAGCTTCAGGAGGCAGAGAAGGATGCAGAGGAAGGGACGAAAATGGACGAAAATCACTCTTCCCCACTTTTGCAGCAGAAGACCCTGGTTGTTGGCAAAGGATTTGTCTGGATGTCAGCCAGCGTCTCTTCTTCACTCTTACCCTGACGAATGGGGTTTTTACTTAAAAACATAAAACGAATGCATTTTGGAGCAGCAACCGTCTTATCCTTCAGCAATAGCTTCGTTTCAAGAAATGATGATATTTTGAATTGCTTTTCTGTGCACCAGTAGCATTGAATTTAGACTCATATCAGTGTTGCCCTTTGTACGGTTGTGTTTGAAATCCAAACTTCCATTTTTTCCATGTGGCAAGCTGTGTATGGCAAGGCATGCGCGCGCACACATGCACACACACTTTACTGATTGTGTTGCCTGGAGTCTTTGTGCCTAGTAGCAGATCACACAGCAAGTAAGCCACATGGATGAATCTCTACATGAATCATCATCTTGTGACTTTTGTAGAGACTGAGGTACTTTGAGTCCTTTTTTCATAGAGATTTCATTTATAATATTTCTTAATCATGATGTCTCTTTTTCGGTTCTACAAAAATGGCCATTTTGCTAAAACAAAGTACTGCTTGAGGTAAAAACTCTTTGTTTTTGCATCATTTGAAATAACTTGTTCTCCAACACACAGTAGCTGTAGGCAGAGCTCTGGGGTGATATTTCCACACACCTGGAACCTGTTCTTTTCAGTCAGTTTAGGTTCCACATTTACAGCTGGCAAACATGCATGAGAAGAATTCCTGGGGGGTGGTCTCTGCTTCCAGAGCTCCACACATTTGTTGGATCTGACAGGTGTGCAACCGGATCCACTGGAATGGGTCTGGGTGAGAGTGGTTACTTGAGTGTAGTCCTTTGCAATCACACTGAGAAAAGATGGACTCACTCCCTAGGTCTGCTTGAATACAAGCTGCGTATTTATAAAGAACCAATGATGTAGTTGCATTAATCCTGCCAAAGAGAAGTAGTATGTGTTTAGAAAAAAGGTAGCTCATCTAGTCTTTTGGGGGTATCTTTGTTTATGGTATGGAGAATAGTGTGCCAAGCTGTTTTTCACTTTTCTCTCTCTCCCTCCCCGCACAAGATCATCAGCCACACAGGAGGACTGGAGGAAGGGGCATGTGAAGTCTATAATTATGTGGAAAAAACCATAAAAGAGGTATTTCCTTTTAAAAACAAAAGCAGCCCATTCAGCATTGGATTTCTTTTTCTGTTTGTGTAACTACACTCACTTCATACATTACATTTAGGGATGTGCACGAACCAGTTTGGAGGCTATGTTGGAGGCCTCCGAACTGGTTCGGAACTGGACCAGTCCAGCGGTTCAGCACTGAGGGGGGGGGTTACCTTTAAGGGCGGGGGGGTAGTACTTACCCCTCCCGCCGCTCTTACCCCTCCGGCGCTGCATTTAGGAATGAAGTTTCGGGGGCGGCAGCGTTCCTCCCTGCCGCCCCTGCCCCCATCGTTGCCCAGAAGTCTCGTAAATCTGAGCATACATGTGCTCGTCACGGCGCGCGCGCCGCATACGTCACACGCAGCATGCCGCCCCCGCCGCTCTCGCCCCCGCCCCCGCCGCTCTCGGCTGAGATTGATGTGACATACAGACCCAATAATCTTGGCATATTGCTTTAGGGAACTCCAGATCTGAAACTCACTTGAAACCTAGGATTGCATGTTGAACAATATGCATCTTGGCATCAACCTAGTGATTTTTGGGACACTGCATACAGAAGAAACCTGGCTTGGCTCATATGGATGTTATATTTGTTGAAGTAAGGAGGCTTGGCTTTGCTTTTATATAAAATATAATTGTATTGCGTTGCTTCTATTAAAAAAGGGGGCAACTATTCAAGATAGAAGTTCAAATTCTAAATTGATGTCCATGAGTTACCTCCACTGAGTCTCGGCCCAGTAACTTGTTTTCAATGCAAGGGGTGAAGTCCCGAAACACATGTGCTACAAATAAAAGGGCAGAGCATCTGAGCGTGTGCAGAGTTTTGCCTTCTTCCTGATTGCAGCCTACTATCTCATATCTGGGATTAGGGGGCAAGGATTTCAGGTCAGCTGAAGCCACCAGTCTTGCTCTTTGAAAATGAGTCCCCTCTTGGAGGAAAGTTGCCACCTCTTCATGAGGCATACTTCTATGCTTGCACAGGATATCCTGGGCTGTGAAATCACACAACTGGAAAGGAAAGATGTGACAGATCACGGTGACTCTTCTGTTCCCGAAGAGGAAATTTTTGGAGATGTGCTGTGGGATGCACATGATGAACAGGAACAGATGGAGGCTTTCCAGCAGGCATCCAATTCCACTTGTGAGCTAGGATTTGAGAAAGTAAGTCCATATCCCTCCTCAAGGCAAGCAAGTGCTTGTGTCTGTTTCCTCTTGTATCAAAGCTGCCACTCTGCAGACGGAGTGGGGTTTGTGAGCAGCCTTGGGGGCTTTCAGTCCTCAGGCTGAAGGAGGCCATATGTGCCAGGCAGATGACACACTCGGTTCTGGGAAAACTGCCAAAAGCGCTTTATTAAAGTTTTGTCGATGTAGGCCTTTGTTTCTCTTTGGAGAGGACATTTTTACTGTGATAGTATGCCAGTGTATTGTATGCCTTCTCTTGTTGAAGTTGTAGACCATACTTCTTAAAGAGCCTATGCACACGATCCCCGCCCGGGCAGAAAAGGTGGCCGGGGCGGCAGGGAGAGACAGGGTTTCACCTAACTTTCCTCCCAGACGATCCTTATTGTCTTCATGGGCGCACTGTTGCACACTCACACAATCCGTGTGGGTGGGTGGGCACATGAGCAGCCAAGCCCAGTGCGGAGGCACCAGATTCTGAGCCCTGCTGGATCAGGCCCAAGGCCCATCTAATCCAGCATCCTGCTTCACACAGTGACCCACCAGATGCCTCTGGGGAGCCCACAACTGAGGGCATGCCTTCTCCATCTTCTTCCTCGTCTTCACCATCCATGTGCAGGTGCTTCATACTTTCACATGTGAAGATCCACTTCCTTTATTTAAATTAATTGACAGCCCATGAATTGTCCATTATTGTCCCCATGCTGTTTAACATCTACATGAAACTGCTGGGAGAGGTCATCAGCAGGTTTGAAGAGTCAGCAATATGCAGATGTCACTCGGGTCTACCTTTCCCTGACATCAGATCCTAGGGAAGCAGTGGATGTACTGAACCGGGGGTGGGGGCTTAGGTGGAGGTGGTGACCAGGGGTGCCTTTGCACAGCTTCGACTAGTGTGCCTGCTGCATGCTTTTCTCTGGAAGGCAGATCTGGCCACAGTTGCCCATGCCTTCGTCACATCGTGGCTGGATTACTTCAATGTGCTTTACATGAGGCTTGAAGAATATTTGGAAATTTCAGTTGGTGCAGAATGCGGCTATCAGGGTTCTCTCTGGAACTGCTCACTCGGAGCATATTACACCTGTATTTAAAAAACTGGCTGCCAGTTTGTTTCTGGGTCCAATTCAAGGTGCTGGTTATTACCTTTAAAGCCCTTAATGGTTTGGGCCCTCAATACCTGAAGGACCACCTGCTCCCAAGAGTTTCTGCCTGCCCAACAAGGTCATCCAGGGCAGGGAGGGGGGGGGCTTTTGCTCCGTGTGCCAATGTTGAGAAAAGCTAAATTGTCATCCATGCAGGGCTTTCTCTGTTGTTCAGGCTCTTGAATGCTCTCCCAGTGAATGTCCGCTCTTTGACATCTGTGGCTGCTTTTAAAAAAACGACTAAAGGCCTTTTTATTTGTTCAGGCTTTTACCCCTTAGGGGCTGCCAGATCTCTCAGCACACCTGCTTCTGTTTGTCTTTTTTATGGTGGTTAGTTTCTTGTTGTTCTGTGGCTTTTATTGTTTAACTGATTTCAAGGTTTTAAATGATTTTAATGGAATTTTTTGTATTTTAACTTTTGTAAACCGCCTTGGGATACTTTATGAAAGGTGGTATAAAAACTGAACAATAAATAAACAGTAAATGTGCATGGGGATGTACATGGGTGATTTGGCATATGTTTAGGGATTTGTTTGCCAAGTTATCTTAAGGGGGGAAAGTGTAAATGTCTAAGAAAAAAGTGACTAATGAAATAGTGATTGTTTCTAGATTTTCTTTCTTCCAGTATCTTTCAGTATAAATCTGGAAGTATAATCTATGAGATGTTACTTAAAGGCTGATGCTAATGGACATCTCATTGATTTTAATACATTAAAGAAAGTAATGTTGGCTTACTCTCTCTCTTTATTTTTCTAGATATGTTGAACATTAATATATTGAGGCTATACTCGCGAGCGTGCAAAACCGGGCTAAGGGAGCCCAGCCCGATTTTGCACGCTTGTGAGAACCACCGGGCTCAAGGGCGAGCCCGGTGTTTCCATGGCGGCAAACCCGCCTAAATAGCCACCCTCTTAAATGAGGGTAGTGAGTGCTCCCTTACCCTCATTTTTTAAATCATGTGTCACCTGGCACACTTGGGGGGGAGGGGCGCTCCCAGTAATGTGCCACACACTTGTGTGGCACATTATTGGGGCTTTGGGGGGTGGGTGGGCCACATGGTGGCAATTCCCTGAGCCCGACCCCCAGAGTAGCAGAGTGAGGTGCGGGAGGCCCGCAGGAGAGCCTGCCCAGCGACGTCCCTGTGATCATCTCTGGGGAGGTAAGCACTTCTGGGCTTCCTCCCTACAAAAGACGGTAGCCCTTCTCACTGATCGTGAGAAGGGCTTCATCAGCTGCAGAATAATACTGCTTTATTTTGGTGGTTTTTAGACTTCTCCAGAATTTGAAAGGGTTACTCTACATTTTCGTTATAAATTGGGTACCAGGACATTTTCAAAGAAAGCCAGGCATCCTGAGCTATTTTGATTGCTGGAACTGATTTGATTTTGTGCAATTAAAAAAAAAATACATCCTTGGAACATCGGAAGTAGAAAACCAGTTCTGAATCTTTTCTAGCAGGTTTTCTGGGCTCCCACATGTTGAACAAATTGAAGCTTCCTGTAGACCTCTGAGTGAGATTAATTAGAGAGAATTAATCTGAGTGTAATTAATTAATGAAATTAGTGAGATGGTATTTGAGAAAGTCAGCTCCAACCTTGCTAGTCCCCTGCTGAGTGGCTGTGGCTCCTGCTTCCTGAGCTCACCTGTGATAATCGTAAACAATGACAGCATATTAACCTTTTAAGAATATTAGCATAGACATAAGTCCATTAAAATAAATAGGACTGATGAGTAAACATGATTAGAACGGAGCTTTTGGGGAACCCAAGGTGCTGTTATAGCTCCTCTATATTTTGCATGACTTTAAGATTAGGAATGGGCACGAGTGCTTGGATTTTTGAGATGCAAACCAGTTTTCTTAATTTAATTCAAGAAGGCTTTTGTAATGATGTTTTTATTCCCAGTATTATGTACGACTAAATGACCTAGTAGCAGCTCCAGCACCTATTCCGCCCCTTCTTGTATCTGGAGGACCCGGCTCTGGGAAATCTCTCCTCCTGTCAAAATGGTAATTTAAAATGTATGTTTTCTTTAGAATTACAGATTGCTTCCAGCCTGCCCCACCACCCAAAAAACTGCCCAGTATTTAGGTCTTTCACACGACCTCGGTGGGGGAGTTGGAAGGGCTGGCTGAGGGGAAGGCAGGAGCTAGCTTGCTTTCCCCGGCAGACGGGCAGCCACTGTCCTTCCCTCCATGGCACCACATGCCCACAGGAGCAGAGGTGTGTGGAGGGAGCTACTGGAAGTAGGAGGACTTCACCCCCTCCCACATCCCAGGGTGCCCCAGGGCACAAACATGGTGGCTGCTCACAGGCACTCCTTTCCCCCGGTTTGTTGCCAGAAATGGCAGTGGGCCGGGGTGGGGAGCCATTTAAGGGGGGAGCCAGTGGCGATCGCCCAGAAGTGGGCTTGGAGCAAGGGAAGCACCGTGAGTGACCTTGCTCCCAGTACATCACATGCACAGCCTAACCCATGCTGGGCTTCCCTAGCCGGGGTTAGGCTGTGTGTTTGAGAATACCCTTATTGATTGACATCAAGAGCAACGCTGTGCGTGCGTGCAGTATAAAGAACATGCGTGCGGCAGCAGCAGCCCCACAGTGGCAGCGCAGTTGCTTGCATATTGGAGCAGGGGTACATAGGAAAACATAGGAACATAGGAAACTGCCATATACTGAGTCAGACCATTGGTCTATCTAGCTCAGTATTGTCTTCACAGACTGGCAGCGGCTTCTCCAAGATTGCAGGCAGGAATCTCTCTCAGCCCTATCTTGGAGAAGCCAGGGAAGGAACTTGGAGCCTAGATGCTCTTCCCAGAGTGGCTCCATCCCCTGAGAGGAATATCTTGCAGTGCTCACACATCAAGTCTCCCATTCATATGCAACCAGGGCAGACCCTGCTTAGCTTAGGGGACAAGACATGCTTGCTACCACAAGACCAGCATGCTTGCTACCACAAGACAAGAGGGTAGTATTTTCACCAACCTCCCCTTCCTCTAGAAGCATTCCATGGAGAGGAGAGCTGGTCTTGTGGTAGCAAGCATGACTTGTCCCCTTAGCTAAGCAGGGTGCCCTGGTTGCATATAAATGGGAGACTTGATGTGTGAGCACTGTAAGATATTCCCCTCAGGGGATGGAGCCCCTCCAGGAAGAGCAGAAGGTTTCAAGTTCCCTCCCTGGCTTCTCCAAGATAGGGCTGAGAGAGATTCCTGCCTGCAAACTTGGAGAAGCCGCTGCCAGTCTGTGAAGACAATACTGAGCTAGATGGACCTATGGTCTGACTCAGTATGTGGCAGCTTCCTATGTCGTATGTCCATGCAGTCTGGAAGTAGGTTCCTGAGGCAGGCTTCTGGCAAGGCCAAATTTTCACTGACAACCAAGGCCACCCAGAATCTGTGGTCCCTTCCTTCTGAGGACACACAACCTCTTTGGACGGAGTGGATTGACCCTGAATAATCCTTTCAGGGGCGCACCTAGGTCATTTTGGCACCTGGACCACCCTGGTGGGAGGTCCCCCCCGGCAGCTCCCCTTCGGTGTGAGGCCCTCCCCCCAAAAACCTACTTTTGAGGACTTCCTGCGCCTGCCCTGCCACGCCAAACATTCATTTAAAAGATTTTTTTCTGGCCACCACATGGCTGAGGGTTGGCTGCTGGGAGGTGCCAGCAGTCCTTCTCCCACTATCCCCGCCAGTAACAGCAACTGAAGTCGCTCTCCTGTCCAGCCCATGCGACAAGCTCTCAAAACTGCGCAGGCGTGTCTCGCAGTTTGTTAGAGATGCAGGGCCGAAAGGAAGGACCAGAGTTGCTCTCCAGTCGCTGCTTCTGGTGGGGGTGGGTGGGGGGGGAGAAGGATTGGGGTACTGCTGCGGGCGGCGCAGCCTGCCATGGCAATGGAGGGAGGGAGTGTTTGGAGGCCCCCCCCCCAGGCGGCAAGGACCGGGCCAGATCCCTGTGGCCCAGTCCTAAGAGCACCTCTGAATATTTTGGGCAGACCTTGTTCAACCTATTGGCTATTCAGTTGATTATTTCAAATAGGTATATTGTATGCCACTTTCTCCTTGCTGAGGTCAGTTCACATTAATAAAAAACAAAAACCTGGCAGGATTCAAATGCCACTGAAAGTGATGGGTGAATGGTGTTGTTAGATTGGATATAACTGGTTCACATGTAACAATATCTTAATAATAAACACTACAATTGACATTACACACCGTTTATATGTCAGAATACACCACAGGCCTTTTCAGTTTAGGCTCCCCAGCTGTTTTTGGACTAAAACACCCATAATCCCCAGCCACAGTGGCCAATAGCCAGGGGTTATGAGAGTTGTAGGCCAACATCTGCCAGAGGGCCAAAGTTGAGCAGGAATACAGCTTCAAGGAATGTGCCTTGATTGGATATTATTTTCCCCCTCTTAGGATTCAGTTGCAGCAGAAGCATACACCAAATACACTTGTTCTGTATCATTTTGTTGGCAAGCCTATGTCTAGCAGTTCGGAGCCTGCATTGATCCTCAAACGTCTCACATTAAAGGTATTCCTTTTTTACTGTGAATCACAGTTTTAAGGCTCTGAATGCCTTTGTATTGAACAAGAAGATAATTCTATTAACTATTTTTTTAATTAATTCTATATTAATATTACATAAACAATATTAATCTTCTATTATTATAAACAAAAGGGGAATATTATATCATTCCCCTTTTATTTGAATGTATTACCTGGCTTGTTTTGAATGCCAAAATAATATCTGGGTTACCTAAAATATATATATATTCAAGCCATTGTCTAGTTTCTAATGGAAAAACTGTGAGTGTATATGGTGAGCCAAAAGTTGATCTGGCTATTGCCAGCCATCTGGCCAAGGCAGAAAGGACAGGTGGTATATCTTGTCTGTCTGGCTTCAGGCAACCCCATTCCACATTTTTCTGTTGGCAGCACGTCACACTCCTACTGGGCTCGTCTCTCTTTATTAACATTGTTTAGATGTTTGTGACACATATTTAAATAAGTTATCATACTTCTGGGTCCAGAGGATAAACTGAAGGCAAATTCTGTAGCTGAACTGTTGATGCTAAAGCATTCTGGCCACGTGAGCTGCCTTAGTTGGGAGGCTATTTGTGAATCATGTAAGCAATGGTGCGCCTAGGTCCAAAATCAGACAGGACCTGAAGGGCTTAGGAGGTCCCGTCCCTGCTGTGAGGACCCCACTTAAAGGGTTTTTTAAAAACCTGCTGCCGCTGCCACCATGGGGGAGACCTGCTTGACTCACCCCCCCCACCCTCTGGCCACGCAAATAGCAAATATTGGCACAGTAGGGCAGCAGGGTGGGGCAGGCGTGGGGCAGCGATGGGGCTCTGGGGAGGCCCCCCAACATTTGGAGCCCCCACCCCAGAGGCAAGAGGCCACGGACCAGATCCCCAAGGTCCGTGGCTAAGAGCATCTCTGCATTTAAGCCATTGTGTAAGTCAGGGATTCTCAAGCTTGGGTCTGCACGTGTTGTGGGATTACAACTCCCATCATCCCTTTGGCCATTGTGGCTGAGAACGATAGGAGCTGTCGTCCAACAACAATTGGGGACCCAGCACTGGGAACCCCTGCTGTAAGGTATAGCATAATATAGTTGGTGTTTTTTTTTAAAGTAAATCCTTTTTAAAAAACTGTGTAATTCTGAATTGATTTCATTTGAGAGCCTTATCTGCAGTTATTGAGGGACCAGAAATGACTTCTGACATCATTTCCCACTGTATTTTTTGGTGGCTCTTTTCTGGTGTTTTGTTTTGTTTTTTTAAATAAAGAAACCCTTTAAAAGGAACAAAAATCGGAGGATCTGGAAGTTTTGGGAGCACTGCTGTAGCGCTAGAAAGCAAGATACTATACTTATTTCTGCTCCCCCTGCTTTTTCTTGTGATTTTCAGCACACTTCAGTGTGCTTAGGAACTTAAACCCCCAGTTCCCATAGGGTTAGGGTTTCTTTATCCACGGGTTCGTTGTCTGTGGAAATTGGTGAGAATGGAAGCCTCATGAATAACGAGGGCCACTTGTAATCCCTTTCTCCTGTATTATGATTTTGTTGAGAAACATAGGTTGCGGCCCCAGATCCCTCCACCCTGCTCTGTGCTTCACAGAGCTGCATGCTGTCCGTGTGGGTGCGTGGGAGGCGTGCTGATGGAAGAAAGTGCGGTCATCTGGGGGGAAGGTAGGTTAAGTGCAGCCTTCCTCCCATGTGCCCTTCCAGCCTGCCCAGGACGATCGTGTGACTCGCCCCAACGTGAATGAAAAGAAGCTTCGGTTTGAATTAGAAAATCAGTTTTAAACTGTATTTTGCTAGGGATGTTTGAAAGATGTATGAATTAAGGCAGGGCTGCACAACTTCAGGCCTCCCGTTGTTGTTGGACTACAACTCCCATCATCCCCAGCCACAGTGGCCAATAGTCATGAATGATGAGAGTTGCAGTCCAACGTCTGTAGGAAGGCCAAAGTTGTGTAGCCCTGAATTAATGGAAGTCTTTCACGACATATCACAATTGAAGAGCAGAAGCAAGGTTAGTTTTAGTCTCCTGAAAAGAGGATTCCATTCTGAAAACGGGACACTGATACTTTAATGTTGTGTCTGACAATAAATCTGTCACAAAGAGTAGCTTACATCATCCTAGCTAGTGGCATCCAACAAGACTTGTTGTTCCGGCCTCTAGGCATTCCTCTAGGCAGTGAGGATTCCCCCATCAGATGGGTGCTCTATGCGCCCGTCTCTGTGGATCCTCTGGCTGCACCCTTAAACTCGGCTAAAAGCCTGGTTTGTTAAGGAGGTTAGGTGGGCAGGGAGTGGAGGCATCCACGAGGATCCCACGGCTTCTCATGACCAGCCTAACCCTGCGTGGGGCAGCCCAGTCAGGGTTAGGCTGCTCATGAGAACAGCCTTTTTGTATCTCTCCTTTACAAATAAAAATGCAATTAAAGTGATTATGCTTGTGTGTGTGTCTACCCCCTTTCTTCAGAATTAGTTATAGCATTTTTGGTCACATTTATAATTTTGCAGCTAATGCAGCATTCCTGGTCAGTTTCACCTTTAACCTTGGATCCCACAAAGCTATTAGAAGAATTTCCTCGTTGGCTGGAGAAACTTTCCGCTCATCACCAAGGCAGTATTCTAATAATTATTGACTCTATTGATCGAATCCAGGTAACAGTTGCAATGTGCTTATATTCCTGAACAGTGACCTCAGATTATCATTCATTTATTTTATTATTTGCCCTTCCATAAATGTATTTAATGATGCGTATGAAATACGTGTTGTGTACAAAGTGCTATTGGTTGATAAAACCAGACAATTGACCTCAACTAAAATCACTTGAACTTTTTCTTTTAGTTTTAGGGGAGAAGTTGGGGAGTGGTTTGTACCCAGGAAGAGAAATGCAGGAAGATCTTGGCTGGGAGACAACACTGATTCTTGCAACCAGTGTTCCCTGTAACAACACTGCAACAACAAATATGTTGTTGCCTACAGCTCCCATCATCCTCAGCTACAATGGCCTTTGTCTGGGGATGCTGGGAGTTTTAGTGAACAACTGGGAATCTCTGTTACAGGGAACACTGGTTTCAACTCATTATTTAGAGTAGTCAGGAACAGCTCCTTGTACCTGGTGGCTGAAGTACCAGTGACCACAAGTACAGTGTGTGTGTGTGTGTGTGTGTGTGTGTGTGTGTGTGTGTGTATAAGGCCTCTGGAGTGTTACAGCTCAGAGATATCCCAAAACATTTTGGTGCTTGAAGCCAAAAATCCATACTATTTGGATACTACGGATTCAAAACCCATGGTATCCAAATGGTACTAAAGATGCAGCAGTAAACAAAATATAGGATATATGATATACTATCTATCTATCTATCTATAGGAAATCTTCAGAATCTCAGCCAATGTGTGTTATGGAGGCAACGGAAAGAGAAAACTGTAGGATGTGTGGTGTGTCTTTCAGCGGGATGGCACGTGAAATAACAGTGCTCTATCTTTAGCCTATTAATGAGTTTTGAATGTTGGATTGTTGCTTGTTTTCAGCAAGCAGAAAAGCATATGAAGTGGCTGATTGATCCCCTGCCAGTGAATGTCAGAGTTGTAGTATCGGTGAATGTTGAAACTTGTCCACAAGCATGGAGGTACTTCTTTTTTCAGTTTGGAAGATGCTGTAAAATAAAATGTGTTTAAACTATTTGGTTGGCAGAATTCAGACATGGGAGGCATTTCATGTTAATAACAAGAGGTTTATGCCATCAGGGCCAGTTTAATCTGTGGCATTATCTTTGGGTGATTCCCATACAGTACCTCTAGCATGATGTCCTGTCTCGTCGTTGTGGGTGGGGGAAGATAGCTGGGTGGGGAGAGACGTGCTGCCTTTTCCAGCTAAGAAGGGAGATGCAAATGCAGCTGAAAAGAGTGTAGGAGCCAGTCCTGGTTCCTTCTCAGGAGGGACAGTCTTCTCAGGGCTGTCTACCTTCAGAATGCAGGTGGGGATGACTTATTGGAATACGCTCTTCATGGCAACATTTTTCTTAAGTGACCATCTTAGGGAGAAGACAAGGCTAGAATTTTTCGTGCTTATATGATCGCTTTCTGCATCACAGGGGTTACCTTAAGTGGCACAGCAGGGAAATGCTTGACTAACAAGCAGGTTGCTGGTTTGAATCTCTGCTAGTAATATATCAGGCAGCAGCGATATAGAAAGATGCTGAAAGGCATCATCTCTTACTGCGCGGGAGGAGGCACTGGTAAACCCCTCCTGTGTTCTACCAAAGAAAACCACAGGGCTCTGTGGGCTCCAGGAGTTGAAATCGACTTGATGGCACACTTTATCTTACTTGCATCACAGAGCGTTTGACTTTGGACAGAATTCAAACACACAGTCTGATAACCTGCATTCTGAAGTGAATTGTTTCCCAGGACCTGAAAGCTTCCCTTTCCCCTTGTCAGTTTAATGGGAGAGCTTCCCTTTCCAGTTCCATCCTCAAATGAGAAGAGTAGTGTCAGGACTCAAGGAGGGGCCAGCCTCACTTCATTTTAAAAATTTTAATGTTTAATAAAGTAATTTTTTACTTTTACTTTTTGAAGGAACACCTTCAAGTATTGCAGGTGCTTCACAGGAATTGTACTATAATCTTTACTACAACTCTGTGAAGTAATTAAATATTAAATCTCCCTATTATGCATCTGGGAGTGGCCCTCCTTGTGAATTAATGGCAGAGGTGAGATTTGAACTGGGGATTTATCATGCCATACATACGAGTGGTCTTTCATTTGCTGCACAAGATCAAAAGGTCTTCCTTTAAGGAAGTGTTTCATTCCTGGGGAGGCTCAAATCAGAAACTCCCCAGCAGTGTTCCCTCTAAGAGAGATTCCCAGATGTTGTTGACTACAACTCCCAGAATCGTCAACAACATCTGGGAATCTCTCTTAGAGGGAACACTGCTGGGGAGTTTCTGATTTGAGCCTCCCCAGGAGTGAAACACTTCCTTAAAGGAAGACCTTTTGATCTTGTGCAGCAAATGAAAGATCACTCGTATGTATGGCATGTTAAACTGATGTCTGGAAAAGCTCAGGCACTGTATTGGCTGTCTGGTGTGTCTCTTTACCTTAATGGAAGTTAGTCACACCAGTTGTAGGCCTTTGTTCAGCACTGCTAATGTGGTTAGAATTCTGGTCCTACATACTCTTTCATCCTTTAGTATAGAAATATCCAGTTTGTGCAGTGGAGAATCATCTTGGATTTGTACATCATATTCTTCTTAGAAAACTGGAAGAGAATGGGAAGCCCCTGCACACCCTGATTTGAAATATTACTACCTCAGACAACTTGTGAACCACTGTTAGCGTATCTGTTGCACTCTACCCGCACCACGTATTTCTTTTTCTGTGCCTTAATTTGGGGTCCAGTGTACTTGTAGTTTTCCCCCACCTCCAATAGTCAAAACTGTATTGATCAAAAGAGTCTTGTCATTCATAGCAGTAGTATACATACTTCAGAAATGTTGCATTAGGTTTTACACAATTCTGTTGTATTTTAATCTGTTTTTTACGCATGCAACATTGCTAGCTCAGAAAGTAATTTTTCACTCTTGCTGAAAGGCTGTGGCCAACTCTTCACCTTGATCCGTTAAACGCCAAGGATGTGAAATCTCTCATTAATGAAGAATGCAGCTGTGCAGAGGTGAAGCTGACTAAAGAACAGGTACGTCTGCTCTACATTGCTGTGGATGCTTTACCTCAGGATTTTGCAGACTCTTCTCATGCTAAGTCTCCTCAAGTCAAAATGAGACTCATGTTAGTCTCTCCAGTTGTAACAGAATTCTGAACAGGTATTTAAAGCACCATGAGGCGATTCTCACGATCGCCATGGTGGGCAGGGGCGGGGAAGGCAGTGTAAACCTTACCTTCCCCACAGACAAGCAAGGTGAAGGTGGTGGGAGCACGCTCCGCGATCCCACACAGGTAGCCCTACTCCGCGAAGCATGAAGCAGGACAGAGGGATCTAGGACCGGAACTTGTTCCAGCCTCTGGGCATCCCACAATGCACCACCCAGCACATTGGGGGATTCCCCCGTCAGACAGGCACTCTAGGCTCCCATCTCTATGTCTCCTCGGGCTGAACTCAGTCTGAAGAGACACACGATCCCTGGCAGCTGGGTTATTTAGGAGGGTTAGGTGGGCAGGAAGTGGAGGGATCCATGAGGATCCCGCCGCTTCTCATGACCAGCCTAACCCATATGCTGAAAATAATGTTGAAATTGTTGTTTGCTAAACTAAGGAGTCTTAAATGCACTCAAGCACATTGCTATTATGTGCCGGAATCTCATTGGGTAGCATCCAAAGTAAAAGTTGTGTGAGTGGAATGCTTCTACTTGTGCAGTGCAGAGGGGGTGGTTTTCAGTGATTCTCCACTTCCTCGGCAACCAGCTCCACCTGCTTGTATGATCCTGCAAATAAGATCCTGCAGGTTGAGGGACCCCCAGGAGCAGAATTTTGGAGGGGGCTGCAGAAGAAAGGAAGAATTTCTGAACAATCTCTCCTCCTTACCGCGTGAGCAAAAGCATTCTGTTCGTGCAGCTTATACTCTGGATGCTACCCATTGATATGAGTAGGTTTGCTACCCTTAACTGTAGGTGTGTGTCCCATTGGCTTCAATGGATGCCGAAAACCTTCTGTTCCAAATACATTTTAGTGCTGCTTTAAAAAAATACTTTTAAACGCTTGTATATTGAATGCTGTTGTGATGCATTATTTTGATGGAGTGTTTGATTATTCATTTCTTGTAAGCTACTTGGGTCATTTTGCTTGCAAGAGGAATAGAAATGATTTCAATACAATATGCAGATGTCTCCTTTCCAAATTCATAAGCTCAAAAGAAGGCTTAGGCAGCCAATCCTGGGCTTGGCTGCCCGTGAGAACTGCCGGGATCCACACACATACTGATGGTGCCATGGCACCAAACTCTGCGCTGAAGCCCAACTCTTAGCCAAGGGTAAGGGCACAAATGAGCCCTTAACCCGGCTGCCAGGATCGTGTATCAGCGTGGGCTACTTGCCGCTCATGCTGACACAAGGGGACCTCGAGCGCCAGTCCCCTGGGGGAATCCCCCAGTGTGCCGCGCTCGAGATAATGATTCCCGGCCTCCGAGTGATCCGCCCTGCTCCATGCTGCACGGAGCGGTGTGGATCGTGTGGGAGCGTGCTCTGCTCCCACCAAGCACAGGGCTGATCATCTGGGAGGAAGGCAAGGTTTGCAAAGCCTTCCTTCTGCCCACCCGGCAAGTCATGTGAATGGCCCCACAGACTTTCCTATACATTGCGTCAGGCCTGTAGCCAGCCTCAAAAAAGGGGTGGGTTTTTTTGCGGGGGAGTGGTGGTTTGCAGAAGTCAGGGGAGGCAGGTTATAAAATGTTCAGTGAAAACAGTCAGTGAGGCTGGGGAGGAAAGAGAATTTTTGTTGGGTGGCAGGTACACACCATGCCACCCGCTGGCTACGGACCTGCCTTGCACGCCAAACATATTTTTTCTGCATACCAGTCAATGATGTCGTTCTGTATGTTTGTGCTGTGCTTCAGCCATCGTATATGTGTCCAGTTTTCCAGTCTTTGTAAAATGTTTGTTCAAAATTACTCTAGGAGAAGAAGCTTGAGAAACTCTGCCATTCTTCTACAGCTTGCAGTGCCCTGTACAGCTCACTCTTGGGCAGAATGATAGCTAGGTAGGCTGAAAGAACATTGCGATTGCAATGCTTTGTGTGTGCTCAATTTCAAATGGATATTACGTATTGAAGAGGGACAACTTATTTATTATTATTTTTGCTTATTTATTTATTATTTTATTCTTATTTATATCTTATTTATTTATTATTTCTCTGTGTAAACTGCCCTGAGCCATTTTTGGAAGGGCAGTATAATGAATGAATGAATGTTTACTCAGTGTTGTCTGTTGCACTGGCAAGGGAAAGCATTGAGTGGGGTCATGATTGTGCTACTGAACCCGGCATATGTGAAGGCCAAAGTTCCGTCTGGGTGCTGCATGAGTAAAGGTGGTATTTACTACACATGCTTCATCTTTCAGATGGAGGTAGTTGTTGCATAAAAGTGGCTGTAGGAGGTATCTCATATATGGTTCCATGAAAATTAGAATCAGTCCTCCAGACATAACCTGCAAAAAGTGAAACCTGCTCAAGTCTTACAGTGCATTGGTGGAATTGAAATGAATTAAAATCAGTGGGGTGGGGATGGGTGGGATGCCATTGGCTTTTAATGTAAATAAATGGGAGGAGAGCTGGTCTTGTGGTAGCAAGCATGAACTGTCCTCTTTGCTAAGCAGAGCCGGCCCTTGTTTGCATTTGAATGGGAAACTACGTGTGAGCACTGTAAGATATTCCCCTTAGGGGATGGGGCCGCTCTGGGAAGAACATTTGTATACAGAAGGTTCCAAGTTCTCTCCCTGGCATCTCCAAGACAGGGCTGAGAGAGACTCCTGCTTGCAACCTTGGAGAAGCCGCTGCCAGTCTGGGTAGACAATTCTGAGCTAGACGGACCAATGGTCTGACTTGGTATAAGGCAGCTTCCTATGTTCCTGTATAGTGCAAGTTACATTTGTACACATTGACTTGGAAAGCAGTGTTGCTTTTGTCCCTCATTCATCTGCCTCTCTGCCCTGCTGTGGGCTGTGCAGCAGATTTGCATAACACCCTTGTGCTTCCTCCAGCTTAGTGGCTGATGCCAGCCTCACTCACACCAGTGCTACCTCCAGCAGTGAGGTGGTCATATCAGTATGGCCTGCAGGCCATGACATTGTGCTGGCACAGTGGCCGTAACTCTTTTCAGCGCTGTTAGTGAGAAGGCTCATAGAATTCCACTGTACAGCATTTGGAACTGTTCTTGTTTTGATTATTCTTGAATTGGGACCTGTTTGTTTATTTATTTATTTATTAAATTTATACCCCGCCCAAACTTACGTCTCTGGGCAGCTGTTGAGTTTGAGCACAATATATATCTACCTTGCTTTAGGCATTTTTGTGGTGGTAGCTTTAATTGCTTTTTATTTAAACTAACACTTCTATTTTATTTATTGATGTTTGCATGGGAAGACCCAAGCTTGATATTTTGCTGTCAAGAAGACCAACAAGATTATTGGGATATATGTACCTCACTGTTTGTCTAACTGCAAGCCAAGTTGTGGTCTCCTATTTTCCTCTTCCCTCTTCCATTAACAAAATCTGGCACACATTAATAGATATTTTCAAGCGCTGAAATGTAGCTTTTAATCATACAAAGTTTTAGTAATTGCTACATTGTGGTAAATAGTCATCCTCAGTAATTTTAAATGCATAGTTTCAGGTGACATATCGAGTTTATTGAGTTTTTTCTTTTTAAATCCTTTGTCTGGTCTCCCCCTGCCCTCAGTGCTCAAAGTGCAGAAAATATTGACGCAATCCTTCAGAAGTGTTCCCAGTGCCAAGATACAGTGTCTCTGTACAAGCTAGTTCTGGGATCCATTCAAGAATCCTTGGAAAGTGATAGAGACAGAACCCTAATGAAAGAGGTGAGCATGCCATCTAGTGGAGCTTTTTTGTGGGGGTGGGGCAGAATATGTATACTTTACTAATAAAAAATCTTGTCCATAAAGGTTAAAAGCATGGATTGGTGGAAGGCTAATAAGCTCATAGAGTCAGTTCCCAAAAGCACAATTGCATATAGAAAATTGTTTCTATCTGTGCTACTTCCAATTGACTGCCTCCTTTTCCATGGTTTTTAGGACCCATGCTAGGGGGCAAGCAACCTGAAGGCAGGACAGACTATTGATTCTGAGACCCAAATGAAACAAAGGGGTTATTCACATGACCAGGTGGCCAGGGGAGCGGGCAGGCAGGGGGGAAGGCTGCACAAAGCTTACCTCTCCTCCCCCCGCAGATCAGCCATGAAAGGTTGCTGGGAGCATGAACTGTGCTCCCAGATGATCTGCTGCTGTGCCAGGCAGTGCAGAGCTCCAAAGGTCAGAAGACGCATCCTGGCCTCCAGGTATCCCACACTGCATTGCACACCAAACACGGTGCATTGGAGGTTCCTTCAGAAGACGAATGCTCTAGGCTCCCATCTCTGTGACTCCTCGGGATAAACGTAGCCCGAGGAGGCACACAATCCCAGAGCCTGGGTTAACAGTGCGCTGGCACTGTTAACCCAGGCTAACAGCCAGGCTAAAAAGCCAGGCAAGGTGGCACTGCCCCGCTGGGATTGGGCCTGATCCCGGTGGTTCTCACACGCAGCCTAAGCCAGGCTGGGCTTCCCTAGCCTGGGTTAAGGGTTAGGCTGCGCGTGAGAACAGCCTCAACGTGTTAAATGTTTCATCATCTAGTTAGGGGCATATTTTCATTTTAAAATAGCAGCCATGTGGGACCCTGATGCAGGTCAGGAACCTGGCACAGAGGGAGGCAGTATTTAATCCTTTACTTTCATGCCGTTTTCACCCCTGAAGTGGCTGTTTAACTTCACAGGTTGCATTGCAGCAAGCAGCACCTTCAGGATCAAATAAGTGGGGAATATTCAGAGAAAGTGAAGGTTTGAACATCTCCTATCTCTGCGCCACAGTCTTGATCTGGATCCACAGTCCCCTATGCAATTGCTATTTTTATATGAAAATAAGTCCTTAGCTAGACTATAAAACATTTAACAACCTGTCCACAATTCATTGTGGCTGGGGATGATGGGAGTTGTAGTTCAGCAACACCTGGAGTACCACAGGTTGGGAACCCTTGTGGGTTAAGCAGTTGGTAAATTTATTAAAATACCCCTTGTGTTTTCTGTGTAGATTCTCTGCCTCACCAGTGTTAGCCACAATGGACTAAGTGAGTTGGAGCTGATGGAACTCTGCCCTGAACTGTCTTGGACAGTGCTGGCCTCCTTAGTTTACAGCTTGCACAAGATGTGCTTTTTGACTTACGGCTGTGGCTTGTTGAAGTTTCGGCACCTACAGGTGAGATGATCTGCTTTGGCAAAGGCCTTGTTGGAAATGGGTCACCTGCCAGTTTCTGCTCATTCTTGGCAGCTTTATGTGCAGAAAGAACTTTGCATTTAAAGGAAATGTAAATTAATATATGTAGCATCACTTCCCCCATGTACAAGCATTTTCTATTATATCTTTGAAGATCTGTGCTGCTACTTTTGTCAAAGTTTGTGTTCAAGAGGAAGAAAAATGACATACTTCAAATACTAATGGAAAATCTCTCTCACTCACTCACTCATACACACTCTCTTATTTTTCAAGTTGAACTCATCACTTTGCTGCTTCTTTTACTAGTCTCAAGTTTCAAGTTGTGCAGTCCTCAAGCATTGATTTTATCTTTTGTTTCCCCTGTGAGGCAATTCAGAGATCATCAGTTCATGTCTTGCCAGTTTGAAAGATTAATCCACGCAGTGCACCTAATGTTCTCTTTCAGGCTTGGGAAACAGTAAGGCTGGAATATATGGAAGAAGGTCAGTGCACTTTTGCTGCTTACAGAGAAAAACTGATAGACTACTTTACCACACAGCTAAGGTAAACTTCTAAGAATAAGTGAGAAACAAATATATTTGACTAATATTTCCTGTAGTTTAGTAGAATCATTAATTGTCTTATAATGCAGTGGTTAGAACAAGCTGCAAAATATGAAATTTCCACTTCAGAGCTCACCTCAGCTATGAACTCATGTGATCGTCTTGGGCAAGCCATGATCACAGGGCTACATCCTGGTTTTTGTAGGCCCCAGGCAAGAAGTCACTTCCATCTTGTTATACTGGTTTTTACAGCTCCATATCAGGCTACGGAGGCAAAAGATTTAACTGCACTGATTAAAAATGCAATATGCAAATAAGGCATTTTGCAAATTAAGTGCCATCATTTTAGCTGTGAAGAAAACAATTGCTTCCCTTTTGCCATTTTTCTCTTCCCCCTCTTTCCCTTCCCAAATCCCCCATCAGCCAAGAGAGAGTGACTTGGCGCAGTGCAGATGAACTCCCCTGGCTGTTCCAGCAACAAGGTGACAAGCAGAAATTACAGAAGTGCCTGTTGAATCTCTTTGTATCCCAGAACCTTTATAAAAGGTAAGAAAAACACTTGACCGTGCCTTTTGTTTGCCGATTCCTGTTTCCAAAGCTTAGCTTCTGAGTATGCACACAGTAATGCAGATATTCTGTATTTTGGAGACTCATAATGGTTGGTTACGGTTGCTACCGGCTCGTCTGGGGGCGACTCAAGGCCAGGCCTTCTCTGTGGCTGCCCCAGGGCTTTGGAATGTATTCCCTGTTGAAATCAGAGCTTCTCCATCTCTGATTGCTTTTTAAAAGACCCTTAAGATACACCTGTTTTCTGAGGCTTGAATCTTGGATGGAGGACTGGTGGGGTGGGAGGGCTTCTTAAACTGCTGGTGGGGAAAGCGTTATCTGCTCAAAATTGCCACTCCCATGAATGAGCTGAGTTCTCAACTGGAGGAAAAAGATATGGGTTCATACAGCCCAAAGTAGACAGGTTGTTAAATGCATCATAGTCTAACTAAGGGCTTATTTTAATATAAAAATAGGAGACTGTGGATCCCCTATTTTCATATAATTGCATAGAGGACTGTGGATCCAGATCAAGACCATGGTGCAGAGATAGGAGATGTTTAAACCTCCACATTTGATCCTGAATGTGCCACTTGCTGCAATGCAAACTGTGAGGTTAAACAGCTGCTTCAGGGAGGGGCAGTTTTGGGGGTGAAAAACACCATGAAAGTAAAGGGTTAAATACAGTCTACCTCTTTGCCAGGGTCCTGACCTGTATCAGGCTGAAGGGAGAAGCTAATAGCTCAACCCTCATGGTGGGTAGAGACCACTAGTAGAAAGAGATTCTCTAGAAAACCGCCACTGAAGAAGACTCGACAGAGTCGAAATGCATATGGCGAGAATATAGGACTCATCAGAAAATATTACATGAGACTTCACCTTGGGAATATCCACTTGGAATTCTCTCATTTTACCAGCAATATATCTTTAAAATGAACTATTGGATCCAGTCTTTTAAGTTGGACATAGAGACTATTTTAATAGGCAGACTGGTCAATTGCATAAGTTGTAATAATACTGGATCGATAAAAATAGATCTGTGCATTTCAATAAAATTTACACAAAATAATTATTAAATTAGTCTCTAATTATTATGGATAATGTTTCTTTACTACTGAAAAATGATATCCATCAAAACCAAAGTATATCATGCCAGACAGGACCCCTTCTGGAAATATATAGAAGAGGGCAAGGACCCAAAGCATGACCCTAATATTCTGAATAACATTTATTCTTGGTGAAAGTGAGTGTGCATTTGCAAAAGCTAGCTGACTTTATTCTTTATGTTTAAAACTGGCCATTTCATTGAACTAAGCTGGTGGAAATGATGCTATAATTATGTGTCTTATTCCATAATATGATACCTACTTGTCATTGTAGTTTGATAAAAATAATAAAACATTTGAAAAACTCTAAATAAATAAATATGCAAACCCATTTGTGTGTATAGAAAGAGGGTGTCTTTCTTTACCTTTTCTTAACAGCAGATCCTTGTCCTTTGCTGGAGACCACAACTGAAATCCTGGCTTGCCGTGCTACACAGAAGGTTGCTCCTTATAATGCAGAGACTTTGTACTACTTTGGATAATGGCCTCCAGTTGCTGGAGAGTACAGGAGAACCCCTGTATCTGTGGGGCTTCTGTTCCTTGCTACTACCATGGATAACAGAACTGTGGCTACCGAGTCATTGAGGCTATGGGACTCAGGGGGTTAGGTTCCTGGAAGGCAAAAAGCAACCCCCCCCCCCAGGGTTTAAAATGCTGAAACATGTGAAATATTGTATTGTGCCATGCTCTCCAGGTGTCCAGCAGTGCCCCCCAAAATCTGGGTTTTCCCCACAAAAAATTGCAGAGTGTTTTTTTTAAAAGACAAGCGAGCCACAAAATGGCTCTTCTCCACAAAATGGCAGCTGGAAATGACCTCTGAGGTCACTTCTAGTCACCCTTAGCCCGCGGATACATGGAATTAAGCATTTTTTTGCTGCCTACTGCCCATATGCTGAGGTCAGGTGTCAATTACCCGACTGGATACGCGAAACCGCAGATGCTCTATCTGCTAATGGTGAAGTTCTCTAATTTGAAGATAATGTTAAGAGCTTGATTTTTTCCATCAGAGCAGGCATGGACTGCTCGCTTGTAGAGATGAGCAGATCTTTGTAGAAGTTGTCAAATGAAGATGAACTTACCTGGCTGCTCTAGCAACGATGGGTCAAGAGTAACATATGCAAATGCCTATTCAATATCTTAGTACCTGAAGGATCTTTATAAAATGAGTGTAGTTTTTTGCATTGTGATTTGCTCCTTTGAACTCACCATTAAATGTATTGTCTTGCTTAAAGGGGCCATTTTGCAGAGCTGCTAAGCTACTGGCAGCTTCTTGGAAAAGAGAAGAGCTCCATGGCAGCAGAATATTTTAACTCTTTGAAGCTATATGAGAAAAACTGTGAGGGAGAGGCAAGCATGATCTCTCTGGCTGATCTTTACGAGACTCTGGGACGATTTCTTAAAGACCTAGGCCTTCTCAGTCAGGTGAGTGCAATGGCAAGGTAAAGAACATATTCCAGTCTTTTAGCTCCTTCATTGTCCCATGTGTGGTATCTTGTGCAGAACTGGATCTCTGGAGAATTTTAGTTTTCATCTTAAACACTAAACAAACCCTAAGAGAATTTAAAGAGATCTTCTTTGCCATGAGCCCTACCCGCCACTGAGATCATCTGGAGAGGTTCATCTGCAGTCTGGTGGCTACTCATGGACAGGCCTTCTCCATAGGCTACCCCAAGACTTTAGAATGTGCTCCCTGCTGAAATCTTTATAAGATTTCATCTCCGACAACTTTTTAAAAGGCAGTTAAAACATATTTGTTCAGCCAGGCTTTTAATCCGACTTACAGTTGTGAACATTGTGTTCAATTTTAAATTATTTTAATTTCTTAACATTTTAATTTTGTTTTAATTTGTACTGTTCTATTGTAAACCACCCAGAGACATACGTTTTGGGCGGTATATAAATATGTTGAATAAATTAAGCAAGCAAGCAAGCTAGAGTCTCTCTCTTAGCTATGAAGATTAGTTTGAAAGCCTGCAAAGAACACTCCAGGGAAAGGAGTGTTTGTGTCCTTGTGTTTTCTTTACCATCGATCCCACTTGCTGTCTTTTCAGACAAAGACCTTTCCCAGTTCTGAACCTGAGATTGTTTCACAGCACCGCTCTCTCCCCTCCCTCCCCTTTCAAAATTTTCTTGGTAGGCGATTGCTCCTTTGCAGCGCTCCTTAGAGATTCGAGAGACTGCCCTTGATCCAGATCATCCCAGAGTCGCCCAGTCACTCCATCAGTTAGCAGGTGTTTATGTGCAGTGGAAGAAGTTTGGCAACGCTGAGCAGTTATATAAGCAAGCTCTCGAAATCTCTGAAAACGCTTATGGAACTGAACACCCCAGGGTTGCTCGTGAACTCGATGCTCTTGCCACATTATACCAGAAACAGAACAAGTAAGGAGAAAGTGATTTCCCCTGCTCTAGGTTTGTCAAGGAAGCTGTTTTGGAGTGGTGGCGGCCATTTGTTCATAGGCACTTGGGTTGGAAAATAGGCACCTCTGTGGAAAGAGGAAATCTGGGTTTGAGGATACTGGGGGAAGGATGTTATTGACGTTCTCAGATTAGGGGAAAGTTGCCTCCATGTGTCCCCACCATTGAGCAGAAAGGTATGGGAAGGTTAGGGTAAAATTAATTTAGTGTATCTTAATGAAAATTGGGGAGCGATGGGATAGGAGCTAGATGTGAATTTGGGGGGGAATTCACATCAGTCTCCTATACCACTCCTCCCTAATTTCCATGCAGCCTTAGGGAAGAGGAAAGCACTGTTAAGGTGCAAATAGCCCTGAGCCAGGTGCAAATAGCAAATAGCTAAGGTGCAAATAGCCCTGATAGCAAATAGTTAAGGTGCAAATAGCCCTGATGACCTATGTGGTCATCAGCACTATGCTGATGACCATATCTTATGTTTCTTTTTTAGATTGTGAGGGGATAGGAAGCCATTTGATTGAGTGGGTGAGTGGGTGGGTGGTTGGGTGAGTGAGTGAGTGAGTCATTCATTCATTCATTCATTCATTCATTCATTTATTAGTAAACCACTTTGGGAACGTTTGTTGAAAAGCGGTATATAAATATTCGTCGTATTCATGTGCATCTTTAAGGGTCAAGGCAAGAGGCACTGTAAATTACATTTTAAGGATCAATTTTCATTTGGTTCCACTGATGATTGATTCTGCATAAGGACCAGTTTCAGAAACAGCCTACACAAGGTGGAACTGCATCGACATGCCATGGTGCACAGGAGGTCACTTATGATCTGGGCAACTACAATATACAGATGTCCTATCACCCAAATTCTGCAATTTTTCAACTTCAAAAGGAGGTTGAAAGAAAGAAAAGCAGAAATGTAGAGAAACTATGCAACTCTATGTACATACATAGAAGTTGCTGGTGACTTCCTGTGTGTAGTGGTGGACCAGTAGAAATCTTCCTCCCACGGAGGAATAGGTAACCCAATGCTACCTATTACTGGGACAGTCCTGACTGTACTTTTCTCATAAAATTGCAGCCTAAGAATCAATATCTCCTGATGCGGTGGGATAGGATTCTATTTCCCTACTAAAAGTTAGCCAATTGTATCTGCACCATTCATTTTAGATATGAACAAGCTGAACATCTAAGGAAAAAATCCTTCAAAATTCAACAGAAAGCGGTGAGGCGAAAAGGCAGTCTGGTAAGTTACTGTTGCATCCTCAGATGGCTCTTGCTGTTTTTCAGAGTGTTTTTCATAAGCAACCCCAACAATGGCTATTAGTCTGGGATGTATCACTTGCAGGTAGAAAGAGATCATTAAATTGAATGGCCATTCTACTCAAAGTAGTTTAATTCAACTTACAAATTTCTGAATTGCAAATTGACTTAAAGGTTAAACCACTTTGGGAACTTTTGTTGCAAAGCGGTGTATAAATAGTCACTGGACCGGGTCTCACGATCAGTGAGACCTGGTTTTAATGAGTGAGCGGGAAGAGAGCCCTGGGCGGCTGGATCGGCCGCCCACACGATGGTCGGCCCCGAGACGGAGCCGGTGGGGGGAGCGGGGTCCGCGTGGCCCCTGCAAGCCCCAGTATGCCCTGCGCGAGCATGCAGGGCATAAAGTAAAGGTAAAGTTGAGTCGGTGTCAACTCCTGGCAACCACAGAGCCCTGTGGTTGTCTTTGGTAGAATATAGGAGAGGTTTACCATTGCCTCCTCCCGCACAGTGTGAGATGATGCCTTTCAGCATCTTCCTATATCGCTGCTGCCCGATATAGGTGTTTCCCATAGTCTGGAAAACATACCAGTGGGGATTCAAACCGGCAACCTCTGTCTTGCTAGTCATGTCATTTCCCTGCTTGACAAATCCCAGGTGGCAGGGAACCAGGACACCTAGAAATTTAACCGTGGTGACTAGACCAGGATATTCAGAGGTAGAATTACCTAATAAAATCTTTCTTTGTCCCAGGCAGCCCTTTTCCTGTTCTAAGTATGTTACTTGTAAAGAGGATAAAGAGAAGCTCATTTATTCCCCCCCTCCACAATGTCCATCACTAAGTCCGGTAATTAAGTGTCCATTGTCTGGCACGTAAATTATTAAGCTGGCTCTTAGATCCAAATAAAACTTGTCCAGCCCTGCACAGAATTACAGATATTTCCATAAACCTTCTGGGCATATATCTAGCAATGACTCTGCCCATTGTGTTGCCTTTCCCCCCTTTTAGTCTGAAGTTTTTGATTAAAAATAACAAAAGAAGTAATGACTGTGTTTGAAGCAAAATCTCTGTTCACCATAGACTTTTTATTCTGCTCTTTAAAACAAACAAAAAACTGGATGGGCTCACTTCTTGAGAAACTTCTGCCTGCTTTACAAGCCCATTTTTGTGTTACTTCTCCATTGATTTTGAAGCACTGTGACAAACTAGGGAAGGGCTTTTCACTCAGTGGTAGGGTGTATGCTTTGCAGAAAGTGCTATCCCTGGCATAGACATTGCAGATGAAAAAGGAGAATTGGCCCAGAAGCAGCTTGCCACAGTGATGAGTGGAGGCTACCACCGCCCTGCACTTGTTTTGAAAACTTAAAATGATGCTGAGGCCTCACCTCCAGGAACGTCCTTTTTGTTTTTTGGTGTGATTTTTCAGTTTTAGACCTCCAATGTAAAATAGATTTCCCTTTGTCGTGATCTAGTATGGGTTTGCCCTTCTTCGCCAACGAGCCCTGCAGCTAGAAGAACTCACTTTGGGGAAAGATACGTCTGATAATGCTCGGACACTCAATGAGCTTGGAGTTCTCTACTACCTCCAAAATAATCTTGAGTAAGTTGTGATTATCTAACTATCTGCACTGACTCCTTTCTTTTAGATGTAAAAGTCATTTGGAGAGTTGCCACCCAGAGATCTTGCGTTTTGGACAGCATAGAAATGTATAAATTAAATTAAATTAAGAATGAATGAATGAATGTGAGCCAAATGTGATCAAGTCCATTCTTGTGGCAGTACTCCATTTGGAATTAATAACTCCAAACAGCTTCATAGTATGTGCATCACCCAGCTGTTTCCAGAGCTCCGGCACTGCGGGCAACCAAAAAGTGAGGTATGACTGACTCCTTTCGCCTCCTACCTCACTTTCTGCCTGGATAGCGGATCTGGGTTATCCACGTCTGCAACTGCTGGACCAGGAGGCCTCCCGGTGGCCCAGACAACACAGACTGCTTGAGTAAATTTCCTCCTACCCAAGCAGCCTGTGTCGTGTGAACAACCTCAGTATGTGAAATAGCCCCAGGTCACAAAAGAGAGCTTCATGTTGTTCAGTTTGTTTATTTATTTACATTAATTTATATCCCGCTCATCCTCTGAGGAGCTCAGAGTGGTGTACATGCTTATTTTTCTCCTCACAGCAACCCTGTGAGATAGGTTAGGCTGAGAGATACATGACTGGCCCAGAGTCACCCAGTGAATTTCATGGTTGAATGGGGATTCGAACTCGGATGTTCCTGGTCCTAGTCCAACACTCTAACCACTATGCTATGCTGGCTCTAAAGTGAAACCCAATTTTACAGTCTACCCTACTTTATTTTGTGTAGAGGATTTATACCCTGCCTTTCAACCGAATGTTCCTCAAGGTGGCTTACAATGGATTGCAGTAATAATAATCATTTTTTAAAACAAACAACCCCCCTACCCCTCCACACACAGACACAGCTTAGCAGCTCTTGTCAATGGAGAGGCCAGAAGGTGCTTCTCTTTGTTTTTGGCGCCCTTGGGCAACTGACAGTTGAAGCAGAATGTTTTTTTCTGGCAGGCAGTGGGAAAGCAGGCGACATGCAGGTGCCTTTCCTCCCGCCGCCTCCTCTGGCCAATGAATGGGGCTAGTGCCCCCACATATTTCCTGGAAGACAGAGGGTGTAATCTCTGAGTGGCCCTTAACCTTCTGGCCCTATCCACCCCCAGCACAGTACCTCCAGTGACTGTTGCTGGTGTCTATCTAAGGTTTCTTTTTAGATTATGAGCCCTTTGGGGACATGGATCCATCTTGTTTGTGTGTTTGTTTATTTCTCTATGTAAACCACTTTGGAAACGTTTGTTGAAAAGCGGTATATAAATATTTGTTGTTGTTGCTGGCAGAGGCAGGTGGAGCAGAAGGCAGAGTATACCTTTAACTGTTCCTTGTGGTGACCCCTCAAATGGCCACAAGCGCATCAGCCTATAGAGTGGTGGGGGTGGGACATGCGGCTCATTGGCTGTGCAAAATGCCGGGCATTAAAAGGATGCCAGGTGTTCAGATACTCTGCCTTCTGCTCTGCCTACTCCAGCTGCCATGGCAGAGGCCACTTCCCTCTGCTTCCACTGTTCCAAGGCAACTATCCATGTGCAGATGACATAGTGATCTTGTATGGTTGGCGATCAGGATCTGTTGGCCACTCTCGCCCCATTCCAGATCTGCCTGCTGTTCACATTACAATAGGGCTGCACAACTTTGGTCCCACAGCTGTTGTTGGACTGCAACTCCCATAATCCCCAACCATAGTGGCCAATAGTCAGGGATGATGGGAGTTGTAGTCCAACAACCACTGGAGGGCTGAAGTTGTGTAGTCTTGCGTTACAATATGGGCTTAAATGTACAGGACTCATCCATTCATTCTCCACCTTGCGTCGATAGTAGGAGTTAGGTTTATGCACATTGTGGCGTCCAACCCATAGACACTGGATATGTTTGAGGCCAGCATCCCAGAGGGTGGGGCCGTTTAGGGCAATCCGGTTCCTTTTTGCTAACTACATAGAGATAGTTTCTTTGTATTTGGCTTCAGGGTGGTTCCTGCGTGCAAATGCTTTTGATTTTTGATAAAATTAAAAGATGTATTTCTGGGAAGCTTTGTATCATGTTTGAGCAGGCACAGGTCCTGAATTAATTAGTGATGCAAATATGGGAGTGGCAATCTCCATGTTTGCCTGGTTCATATATTGAGTTTGCTATCATGTCTGCATATGTAGTGTGGGACACTGGAGTTTGCTCATGTGTGGTGCAAACTGTCTTGCAAACGTAGTTGGGTAGAATTTTTTGGTTGTCTTATGACTAGAATTGGCAAAGTGAAACATTAATGGCTTTGAAATCAAATTGTGCCATATTGCAGCACTGCTCAAACAAGGATGCAAAACTCTTTTGAAAAACAGTGGCTGTGCCCTCTAGTTAGTGGTACAGTCATTCCCTTCAATCTAAACCTTGCCTAAACCTTAATGAATGTGCTGCTTCTCTGTGGGGACTGACTACATTCCTTGCAATGCTGGGTTTTTAGTTTCTTCACAGCAGACTAATGTTTCTGTTACAATTGATTTGCCTTCCCAAAGTATATGTTAGTAGCATCTTTAAGTGGCTCTGGCAATATGCACAGATCTATTTATGTGTGAACTTGCTTCTAGGACAGCAGAGCTTTTCCTAAAGCGCTCCCTGGAAATGAGAGAACGGGTTCTTGGACCCGACCATCCGGATTGTGCCCAGTCTTTGAATAATCTAGCAGCTCTCAACAATGAGAAGAAGCACTATGAGAAGGCAGAGGAGCTGTACGAAAGGGCCCTCAACATCAGGAAGCGGGCACTGGCACCGGACCACCCCTCTCTGGCTTACACTGTGAAACACCTTGCCATACTCTACAAAAAGTTGGTAAGAGACTATGTGAGATGCGCATGTATTTTGTGTCCCTCATTTTAAGTGTTGTTGGAAGCCCACATCTAGTTAAGTGCTTCTTAAATGACTAAGGTGCTCTGTAAAACCATTACGGTAATCACAGAAGGGTGCTCTTTCCAGAGCAAATAGTTGCAAATGCCAAATTAAAACTCCACCTTCTCACTGATGCAACTATTTCGGGAAGTGTTGGTTGAAAGAAGGTCACTGTTCCTGTGTGTGCACATGCCCGATAAAGTACCGTCAAGACAATCTAATTCAGGATCACTCCTTACATTACTGCTGCCCTGTGAGAAGCCCTTTGACTGGTTTCCATCTAAGGGTTGCTCCACATGATGATTCACTTATGAGAACCATATACCACGTGGTTTGCCCACAAGGTTTGGCAAGCACCTGCGCTGCTACCACCAACTATTTATCAGTTAATTTTTTATACTGCCTTTCATTAAAACAATCTCAAAGTGGTTTACAAAACATTTAAAACAATATAGGACTATAAAACAGTTACAATAAAAATTGGAATATAAAATATAATATACAATAGGACCACAAAATACAAAGCAGCAGTAACAAAAATAACACTCTCATAAAAAGCCTACATATCTGGTCTTCATTCTTTTGGTTTGTGGGGACTGGGATGAGCTGATTTTGGACTGTGTCTGATCAAGGGAAGGGGCAAGGTTTCATCTTCAATTAAATATTCTCAAAGTAAGAGTAATACAAACAGAGCAACAAAACAACATAATATCAACAAGACAAAGTTCTTGATTTTTAAGAAGTTTTTCTCAACAGTAGGAAACATTTTGAAATACTGTACTACAGATCTGGAGTACTGTATAGTTTTGGTCAGTGAATCTGAAGAAGGATTTTGTAGAACTGGAAAAGGTACAGAAGAGGGCAATCAAGATGATCAGGGGCTGGAGCACCTTCCTTGTGAGGCTAGGCTATAGCATCTGGGGCTCTTTACTTTGGAAAAGAGGCAACTAGGGGGAGATATGATCGAGGTGTATACAATTGTGCATGGACTGGAGAGAGTGGACAGAGACAAATTTTTCTCCCTCTCTCACAACATTAGAACATTAGGGGCCATCCCATGAAACTGAAGGTCAGGAAATTTAGGACCGACAAGAGGAAGTACTTTTTCACACCGCACATAATTAATCTATGGAATTGTTTGCCATGGGATGTGGTGATGGCCACCAGTTTGGATGGCTTTAAAGGGAGCTTAGACAAATTCACTGACAGTCTATCAATGCCTACTAGGCTGGTGGCTAGTGGCTATAGGCCACCTGCAGCCTCAGAGGCAAGATACCTCTCAATACCAGTTGCAGGGGAGCAATAGCAAGAGAGAGGGTATGCCCTCACCTCTGGCCTGTGACCTTTTCAGATGCATCTGGTGAACCACTGTGGGAAACAGGATGATGGACTAGATAGGCCTTGGGGCATGATTCAGCAGGGCTGTTCTCATGTTCTTATGTAAATCGGCTCGAAGATGCATTTAGGATTGTAGCCATCATTGCATGCCTAAATGAGCTAAATTCTCTGACTGGGCAAACCCACAGTTTCTAGCAAGTGCAAAATTTGCTTTTTTTCCTAGGGAAAACTTGACAAAGCTGTGCCTCTATATGAGTTGGCTGTTGAAATCAGGCAGAAATCTTTTGGTCCAAAGCATCCGAGTGTGGCCACTGCTTTGGTGAACCTGGCAGTTCTTTATTGTCAAATGGTAGGTTTCTTCTTTCCTTTGGTCTTTTTTTTTTTTTAATTTTATACACAGCGTACCGTGACGTGTGCAGTCTTCTCTACACCCCTACCTTGATTCCACACGATCACTTCTTCCTCCTTCTACCTAGCACAACCGAAAATTGGGAGCGCACACAGCTCCCATACCTGGGTGGAACATAGTTTTTGCTTGTGTGAATGACCTCATTGACTTAAAATAAAGTTGAAGTGCTTCTTGCCTTAAGATGAATTGAATAGGTCAACTGCTAACCAAGTGTAGCTCTTGATTGCTTTTCTTAGTTAGACCTGTTTAGGGAAGTCTACCAGCATGGTGGTTAGCAAAACACAGGTGAGGAGCACATCTGTTTTATGGAAGCTCACTAACTGAGATCCATAAATGTCAGTTGGGCTTACAGGCCAGCCTCTCTATGGAGCTGGCACCAAGCTGCGTCTGCCTCCCTACCTCTCAAGTCCACATGTGCACAGGGTTTAAGGGAGAGGATGGTTTTTTCTCACTTGCAGAAGTTTGGATAAGAAATGGTGGAAGTCTCTCCCACTGTTTCTTATCTCCTTCTTCAGTCTGTGTAGCCCTAGAGAGAGCTGAAGGAAGAGGTCATGAGCCACTAGGCATCCTCCTCAATAGAGACCTGGGACACTTCACATTGGCAAGTGCATTTGCGATTTATTTATTTGATATACTGAATTGGTACACTGCCCATCAACAGTAGAGGATCCAGCAGTCAAGAAATACGCCTCAGACTAGCACTTGGTATGTTAGCAATGAAGGCCTTGGAAAGGATATTTCGATGCCGTGACATATCTATACCTACAAAGATTAGAATCATTCGGACAAGGGTTTTCCCCATGTCACTCTATGGATGCGAAAGCTGGACTTTGAAGAAGCAAGCTAGAAATTTTGGTGCTTTTGAACTTTGGTGCTGGAGAAGACTTTTGAGGATACCGTGGACAGCCAGGAAAACAAACAAATAGATCATAGAACAAATCAATCCAGCATTTTCACTAGAGGCACAAATGACCAGGCTCAAACTATCATACTTTGGACACATTATGTGAAAACTCAGCTCCCTTGAGAAATCCATAATGCTGGGAAAAGTTGAAGGAAAGAGAAGAGGATGATCAGCAGCAAGGTGGATGGACTCGATTACGACAACAATGAATGCACCACTGAGAGACCTTAAAGCCCAAGTTGAAGACTGATCATTCTGGAGAGAATCTATCTTTGTGGTCGCTAAGAGCTGACACTGACTTGACAACACTTAATCAAGCAATCAGTCAATCAATACTGCCCCAAACTTGCGTCTCTGAACAGTTTACAACAAACAACTTAATAAAAACAATTACAACATGAAAACAGTTTAAAACAAATTCACATTAAAATCTAGTTAAAAGCTTGGGTAAGCAGATGTATTCTAAGCATATTCTTTTAAAATGTTTGAGATAGGGAGACTATATCTTTAGCAGGGAGTGCATTCCAAAGCCTCAGGATGGCAACAGAGAAGACCCATCCCTAAGTAGTCAGTGATGAGCTAAGATAAGATGAGCCAGTGGCAACTGAACCTCCCCAGATGATCTCAATAGGCAGCAGGTCTCATAACAAAGAATGCCTTGTCCTAAATACCCTGGATCTAAGCTGTTTAGGGCTTTATTGGTTGTAAACAGCACTTTGTATTTTGCCCGGAAACATATTGGTAGCCAGGGTAGTTCTTTTCATATAGGTGTAATATGGTCTCTTCGAGATGATTCAGAGACCAACCTAGCTGCCTCATTGTGCACCAATTGCAGTTTCTGGACTATGTACAAAGGCAGCCCCACACCGAACACATTACATGTGTGGAGGCCAGATATTGCCATCACTGCAAGGATGGGGTGGGGGAGTGCTGAAGGCCTGCTGGTAAGCACCTGCTCTTTGACTTAAAGGCACCTTTCACTCACCACTCCCCCCACCTTTACCAAACGTTTTTAAACTTCAGAAGCAAAGGGGAATTCTCACCCAATTTCCCTTTATAGCCACTCAAACTGGCGAGCAGGTTTGGTTGGATGGACCAGACTGGCCGGTTGGTCTGACCGAACCGCTTCACGGACTGCAGTCCAGTCTGAATTTGATTTCCATGCACACTCATAGCAAAATCCTTGCCAAGTCTTGTGCTGTCACTACAGGGTGTCAAGTTGACCAGTCCTCCACTTAACCCATTTTCCTGTTTGCGGTTTAAGACATGCCCAAGACACAAAATCCTAGTGACACCTTCTATCCCGCGAATGGATGTGGGACACCACCATCTTCTGGGAAGTTCGCTTGCACACACCTCATCTACCATATTTTATGTGGTTGCTGTTTGTGGGCTTTCACAAGAGGCCTTCCTGATACATCTGATTCAATTGAAGTTTTGAAAAAATTGAGGAAAGTGTGCAGCATATACCAAAGACTGGCTGAGATATTGTTGGTTTATTGGCAAATTCCATTGGGCTAGGTCCAAATTCAACAAGAACTTGTGAAAACAATACTTCCTTGCCATTTTAGGACCAAGTTTTCCTGTCATAAACAGGCAATACATTGGGAACCCATGTAAAACTGGTCAGTAAAAGCCTTGAGGAACAGGAAGGCCTTTACCTTATTTGGAAATGTTTTCTATTTGGACCTTTCTTGAATTTTACCATAGTTTGGCTGATTTATATAAACTATAGCACCTTTCTGTCTTTCAGCTCTGTGATTTTTTTATGGTAGCTTAACCAAAAGACAGGGATGGTTATAACTTCTCCTTTAGGAGGCTCAGATGGTTAAGGTTTTCAACTGAATTTCAGTATGATTTTAATGAAAGCAGGAAGGAATGTTCCTTCCTACTTGAAGGAATTTCCAAATCTAAATGATATTTTCCTTTTTTAAATAATGCCTGTTCTAACAAGCAGCTTTCTCTTTTCTTTATGCTGCACCCTAGAAAAAACACTCTGAAGCCTTGCCACTTTATGAGCGGGCACTGAAGATTTATGAAGATAGTTTTGGACGTATGCATCCTCGCGTAGGAGAAACATTAAAAAACTTGGCTGTGCTGAGGTAACTTTTATCAGATGAAGTAATCTTATTAAATAATTTGGGTGTCATGAGCCGTGTGAGCATAGGCTTGCTTTAATAGTGTAATGGAAATTTCAGTTTATTTTGAGAGAGCCGGTCGGAGAGGATGTAACTTTGTATGGATGGATCTGCTATCTCACTAAAGTGATTAGGTGAGCCTTTACCATGGGGCAGAAGTTATGTTCACATACCAGATCTTCCACACTCATTCAGAACAAGTCTGTGGACCAATTCAATCCATTTTTTCCACTGATGTCCATGGTAAAGTGTGTACATGTATGTGTTTGTGTGTTTAGCAGAACTGATTGCACTTTTTAATTTGATTAACTGATAGGAGGACCTTCATGTGCTTCATCTGACTTCTCATTCTGGGAAGCAAGATTGACGCTTTGGTCTGATCTGACATGGCCCATTTTTTTCATAATTTTTAACTATGTCCTCTTTCCAGTGGACTAAAATTCTAAAATATTTGCAGATTACCAACCTAAAATAAGAGGGTGATTTTTATTAGAATGTCGGTTAATGCATATAACAGCTCAGGTTTTTGTAGAGGTCAAAGCTGTTTTTGATGCCCCTAAACAATGGGATAAACTGCTCCAAATAATAATGAAGTGGTTTTTTTGTGGTTTTTTTTAAAATGCAGCCAGCAAGGGGTTCAGAGGGGACTAGCCTGGAGCAGCAGCAGAGTATGCCAGAGGTTGTCACTGAGATTATAATCCTGTCCCAATGCAGTTCTGTACAAAACAGTTCCCTGCATGCAGAAAACGAATACAGTAGGGAGAAAGCTGGGCTAGATCATTTTTTGTGACAGGCTAGCTTTCTGTGTGCAAAAATCCTTTCTCTGTGCAGTCGCATGAAACCACGTGTGGTCAAGACCGAGGTTTACCACTTCCAAGAGAACTAGACCAGACCGAAGCTATAGAAAAGGAAAATAAGGTTGCAATCCTATGCATACTTACATGAGAGTAAGCTCCATAGAACACACACTTCAGATTACAACTGCTTAGGATTGTGCTCTGGAAAACACATTTATACTCCTGGTCAGCAGCTAGTTGCAAGATAGCTCGGCTGAAGGGGAAAAAAATGGAGGGTGGTAGGTAAACCTCTACATTTGTTTTAATTGTTTTAATAATGGTTTTATTATGTTCTTACAATTTTTGATTTTAATAGTTAATTGATTTTAGTTTTGTTTTAATGTAAACCACCCTCAGCCATTTTTGGAAGGGCACTATAGAAATCAAATACATACATACATACATACATACATACATACATACATACATATTCCAGTGATCTCTCAGCAAATCCTCTTCTCTTGGCTGGCAATTGTGAATGCCAGCATCTCAGAGCCTCAGTTGTTGACCCCTCTTCTTTTATCTAGTAAGGAAAAATCTGGTCTTTGCTTTGAGTATTTGTTGGGACTACATGGATCATGTTATTAAACTCTTACTTATTTCTCTCAAAGCTACGAAGGAGGGGATTTTGAGAAGGCTGCTGAGCTATATAAGAGAGCCATGGAAATCAAAGAAGCGGAGACTTTGTTGACTGGTGGAAAAGCAGCTTCCCATCATTCATCAAGTGGAGACACTCTCAGTTTGAAAAGTGCTTTCTCTCCCAACACTTTCCTGCCGCATGGGCAAAGATGATGCAAACTGGTACATGGATATAAGACAACACATTCTTCACTAAAGGAGGCTCTCCACACAAGGGGGTTTGCAGGCAGAGCGGGCTTGGCCCGCTCTCCCCGCACATGAGCAGTCAGCTCGCTCTGGGCGGTTGGATTGGCCGCCCACATGATTACCGACTCCGTCATGGAGCCAGTTGGGGCGGTGGAGATTGAGGGCCTCCCAGCCCCCTGAAGTCCCAGAATGCCCCACATGAGTGTGTGGGGCATTCTGGGGAGCCCCCCATTGGGGGTCTACTCATGAGTTGCCGCAGCACAGAGCCACGACACACAGCCAAAAAAACAACCAGGGTTAGTGGAGCGCACGCTCCGCTAACCTCGTTTAAGGGTGGGGGCATTTAGGGAGGTTTGCTGTCAGGAGCTGCATGGCTTCCATTGCAGCACATGAGCAGCAGAAACCGAGCTGAGCTCCCTTAGCCCAGTTTCTGCTGTTCATGAGAATAGCCTTAAGGGGTATTTACACTAGTGAGTAATATGGCTTATTCGTGGGAGAAGTACAAATTAACACTAGTAGTGACTGAACATATATCCAGAGCATTTAATTTTTTAGATAAACAATTATCAGTATTACTGAATGTTGTGGACCCTTCCACAGAGTTAAAAAGTAGTGTTAGTTAAAACTGACAAGCCAGTCCTGAGCACACTATGTGTCTTTAAGCCCCATTGATTGTGGAAGGATTGGGCCACTTAGTTATTATTTACAGACTTCTAGAATGCCTCAAACATTGGGACTAGGTTGATAGCACCCCTTGGTAGAGTTATTTCACAACTGCACTGTAAGTCAGTTATGGTGCTTGCCAAGTTATCTTTCTATTCAAAAGCAATTTGAATTATTAAAACTTTAAGCATACTATATTCTGTAAACATCTACTCCAAAAGAGTGTGGGGTAGAAACTACTTGATGATCACTTGACTGTTATGTGTATCTTTTCCCCCAGGAAATATTGTGCCCTTGTAGGAATAACATGTTATTGTGCCAGTGTAGGAAATAATTGTGAATGAGATGAGATTGATAGCTGGTATGAGATGATATTGAGTATGAGAAGTCTTTAAGTATAAAAGAAAAATACTATGTTTCATATCTTCTATCCTGAATGGATGTAACTATTTGGTAGTAAATAGCAGCAGCTTTGATCTCAATGAGATCTTTTTCATTACTCCTTTTTTAGAGTTAAATCTAATACAAAGTAAGATTACGGTATAATGGGAGGATTGGAGGATGCTGTAGTGCAATCTTTTTCATATCATAAACCAAGAAATCTGTTCTGTAAGAAATGCAGTTTTTAAATGGAAAATATTTGTAAATGTTATCTTTTGACCAGCTATTATGAAGGACTTGTCACAACTGAACTATCAGTTGAGTAAACTCTTATTTTCCTATTACCGATTGCTTTTTGTATTTATCTTTTTGAAGGTGTATGTGCTTCAACAGCAAATGATTGGGACAAAAATGTCAAACTTGTTCTGTGTCGATAGTCAATTATGCTAATCTGAGACAGCAGATCATGGTTTAAAAGTGATATATGATGGTGCTGCGATGCAAAAAAAAAAAAATCCTATCCACTGACAGGAGATTGGGAAGCAAGCTGGAGAACTACAAGAAAGACAAATATGCCTGCAAGTTGTAGAGCTATGAACCACCATTTCGGGCCACTAGGGATGTGCACGGAACCACAGAAGCGTGGTCCGGCACTGGGGGGAGTGTGTCTTTAAGGGGTGGTGGTAGTACTTACCTCCCACCCCCCGCTCTTCCCCCTCCGGCACTGGTGTTTCTAAAAATGTTCTTGGGGCGGCAGAGTTCCTCCCTGCCGCCCCTGCCCCCGTCATTGTCTGGTGACTCACCCCACTACATGCACTCCAAAACCTTGTTGGGTGTGTAGAGGAACCATTCAGATAAGTATCACTCATGCAATCAAAGGAGGCGCATGAGTGCGTCAGCACATCCACCTTGGCCGGGCTTTACTGGCTTCTTCGGGGCGGCCGCTTCTGGCCGCCCAACATGGCCGCCTGTTCCCTGCCTTCGTTTCTGCCGCGGCCTGTTTCTGCCGCATGCCCAGAACCGCCAAGGGAGGCACGAACACACGCTTGGTGTCCGTCCACGGACGGATACCAAGCGTTTTATTAGAGAGGATTGCTAGGGCATAGCTAATTAACTGCCACTGAACTCCTGTTGGTGGGGGGGGGATTTCAAGCAAGACTGTTTTTCTACTTAAACTCACAAAGAAGTTGCTGCTGTAAAAATGTATTGAAATAACAGTATTATAGTTAGTTTTTAGGCATATAGTACTTAAGCCAATTTAGATATGGTATGGGTTCCTCCAAGTTTTCTCTTTGCAAGTCCTTTTGACTCTTTCTCCTCATGTTCTCCTTCCACTGGATTCAAAAAATTAATATTAAAACAATATATTTTTTTTTTTTTTACTACTGACATCGGTTTCTGGGGAATTCACACCAAAGTACATTTCTGTATATTAATGACATCACTAGCATACAACAATGTCTACTAACATTTTTAAGAACACTATTAAGATGGGAATGACTTTTTAACTGGAAAAGCTGTACTTAAGTAAACACGCTATACAATAGTCATAGTTACACATGTAGACTACAATCCTAACTGTACTTACCAGGCAGTAAACCCCTTTGAAAACAGTGGGCCTAATTTCTGGAAAAAAGGGGATGGGAATAGGCTTGCACATTAATCCCATTGATTCTGAAGTCTACAATGATTTCCTTCAACATACTGCACAGTTCTCTTTATAATATCAGAGCAGGTCAGCCAGTGCCAGCAAAGAGACAAGATAATTTGAGGCTTAACACCACTTACAGCCTGCTGCACCAAAAGAGACACTGTGGTACAGTAGTTCCATACAATGATGTAAAAATTCAGACCATGGTCATATCATTTTAGTAGTTTTTTTGTAAGTTTACTTTGCGTGGGGTGGTTGTGTTTATTTACAAATATGTAAACCATTTTGTATATATTCATCATCATCGTCTGTATTAACTTATAGGTCATATCTTACGAAACTTTAATCTTTAAGATGCCACAAGACTGTTTTTGATTTATGTTCCACCTATAGCTTATCTAAAAAGATAAGCATGCCTAGAATTCTGTAATACATGAGCAACTTGAGAGCCTTTTACCATAACATACATACTGCATACAGCTATGAATAAAAACAGGCTGCTTAGCTGTAAGGTGATCTTTCTGGTGATCCATGTTCATTCACAAAATGGGTTCTGTGTTTGCACAGTAACCCCCCATGGTAGAATTCCAAGCTCCAGGAGGCACTTTTTGGCTCCACCAAATTGTGGGCGCAACATGACCATTATTTTCGGCAGGAGAACACTTTTCTCCTCAGTTCCTGATCAGCCACTGCAATGAGTCAAGAATGTGGATTGATGGAGTCAGGTAATTCATTATTACTGTGTAGGTATCCTAGCAATGAGATAGGCCAGGCAGGCGTTGTGAGCGAACATGGATCACCAGAAAGACCATCTGTTACAGGTAAGCAACCTGTTTATCTTTGAGGTGATCCATGTCCCCCTCACAAAATGGGTGATTAGCAAGTTCACCTGAATGGTGGTGGGTGCTAGGATATAATTAGAGCACCTTTTAAAAGGACTGCCTGAGCAAAGTTGGCCTCCGCTGCTGAATGGATATCCACATCATGTTTGAGAAAGAGCAGATCTGATGACCATGTAGCTGCTTTGCAGATGTCTTTCATACATTAGTTTATTTTGGATTCTTAGTTTCAGATCCCTTTACACTATGTGTGTGGTGAGAACAATCCATTCTCGGTTCTTGCTGCCAGGGACATCTCATGGGTTATCCTTCCCCACCAGCTCCGAACAGGACAGATACTCTGTATTATAAAAAACAGATAACGGACCGCCCACTCGGGGCTGCTGAGGATAACCCCGCCCCAGTTCTTTCTGTCCTAACCATAGCTCCGGCAGCAGATTTTCGCTTCTCCGTGTATTCTCTATATATTCTCCCAATTTTCCTTGTCTATCTCTGTCTTTGGCGGTCTTTTGTCCATTCCATCTTATCCTAGCTGCGTTCTTTTCCCTAAAATATATCTATATCTATAATTCCTTTGTACTTCTTCCCTCTGTGTCCTCCCTTTGTGTTCTAGTCTGGTCCCTCTCCCCTTGTATGGCGTTTCCCCCCAGGGGTAGAATAGTTCTGGTGCCGAGGGGGACTAAACAGAGCCGCTTTGGACTGGCGTGTTCTAAGCCTTTCGGAGCCGCGGCCCCGCAGCAACCGACACCTCCGTCCTTCCCGCCTCAAGAATGCTTGTGCCCGGGGCCGCTTAGGCAGGGAGACCAACGACTGCCTACACAGGCGTTTCAGGAGTCCTCCTTCTCCTTTGATACCCGCCAAATTGAGAGCCCGGCGGTGAGTAAGCCGGGAGGCGCTACGGAGCCCGCCGAAGGGAAGGGAGGTGCTACGGAGCCTGCCAAAGAGTGTTTGGCTGCAGCGTCTGTGACGGCTGCCTTGGAGCCGCCCACACTGTTCGCTCCCGGGTCCGCGGCGATGGTCCTGCCTTCGGGCCGCGAGACTCGTGCATCAGCTGCCCGGAGGGCAGCAGGGGGTGCCTTTTTCGATCACTCTCAGGATTTAACGTTTTCAAAAAGGCCCCTTGCAAATCCACCCCCTTGCACGGCCGAAATAGCGGCCATAGCGGAGGTGCACGACAGAAAAAGGGGGAAGGCAAAAATGGCGGCGGAGGCAGAAAAAAGGGCACGAAAAGAGCCCGCGGTGGCCATTTTGTGTTCAGAAGACCAACTCCCGATGGGTCCTTCAACAGAAAGACCGGCCTCCAGGAAGGTAATGGGGGACAGTTTGGAAGGCGGGGGAGATCCGGGAACATCTGCCCCCGTTGTTACCATGTCAATCCCTAAAACGGTGCCCCCAGACTGGCAGGCGTGGTTCAAAAACGCCATTGTGGATACTATCTACCAAGTCAGGCCAGTAAGAAAAGGTCTCGCAAGAGAAGAAAGCTGGACCCGTCTTCCTCTGAGTCTGATTCATCCAGTGAATCCCCCCTCCCCCCCCCAGGAAGGCCAAAGTGAAAACTAAGCACCTCAAGCCTTAAAAGCCACACAATAGAGGGGGCGAACCTCACTCATCTGAATTATCAGATCAGGAATCGGGGGACCCTAGGCCTCTAAACCCTAGACCCTTGACAAACCCGGTTAGAAACATCCCCCAGAGCCCAGTATCGGGGGGGGGGAGATGCCGGGCCCACAGATCCTGTCCCCCAGGACCCGGATAGGGAGGACGCTGAATGGTCGGGGGGAAGAGGACAATGATGCCTCTTCAGTGTCTCAGAGGCTTTTCATAGCAGAGGATTTTAACCCCCTCATGACTAGGATCTTGAAGACAATTGGGCTTCAGCAGACCGCTACCGCTGAACCTACAAATGAGAAAGGGGATTGGGTTTTTCCCAGGGCCACGTGGTGAAGCAGGTGTGGAAACTCCCGGCAGCGAATAGAAAGCCCTTGGCCATTTCTAATCGTTTTTATTCCTTTCAGAAAGAGGTCACTGAATTCCTAAAAACGCCCAGCACCGATGCCCCGATTGTGCAGCTGGTTTTGAATTCGTTGGTCCCGAGGGATGGCGAAGTGACCCTTAAGGACCCGGCGGACAAAAAGGCTGAGTCCGCCTTCAAACGAACACATGACAACTCCACGCACGCGACCAGGGCAGCGGCGGCGGCCTCCATGGCAGCGAGAGCTTCCTTGCTCTGGATTGACGGTCTGTTAAACGATCCTCCCACTGATAGCGTTAAGCTTAGGCAACAGTTAGTTAAGATCCAAAAAGCCCAAGCTTTTATAGCTGATGCTACCCTTGATTCCATTAGATATTCCGCACGGGTGGCAGTGGCGGCGGCGGTGCTGGGTAGGCGACACCTCTGGTTGAAAAATTGGGCGGTGGATAGCACCTCAAGGAGTAATCTAACTGCCGTCCCCTATGACACCACTAAACTATTTGGGGAAGAGGCCCTTAAAGATGTCTTGGTTGAGTCGAGTGACAAACGCAAGACCATGCCCACGGCCCCACGTAAGACAGAACGGCAACCCTTTAGGAAGGCTTTCCAACAGTTTCAGCCCTTTCAGGGGTTCCGGCCTTTCAGAGGCCGGTACAGAGACACTAGACAACAGAGGGGGTCTTGGGGCCGTCAGCGCTTCCCCTACAGAGGGGCTGGCGGATTCAGACAGCAGTCCGCCCAAACAAAACAGAAAACCCAACAATGACTGCAAGGAGGGAGTCTTCCGTCACAGATTTCTGGGTCCTGACAGTTATACAACAGGGCTACAGAATAGAATTAAACGCCCCCCTCCCCCCAGATTCATCCCTACCCTTCGATCTTGATCCCACCTGAAGCATGCAGACATGTTACAGGCCATCGGTCACCTGATGGAAATTGGGGCAGTGGAAGGAGGGGGGCGTCTATTCTATTCTATTCTATTCACCGTCCCCAAAAAGGACAGCACAAAGAGGGCGGTCCTGGACTTAAAATTCCTCAACAGGTTCATAAAGAGACAGCGCTTCCGCATGGAGACCTTGTGGTCAATTTCGGAGGCACTACTGCACCTGGACTTCCTATCATCCATCGATTTGAAGGAAGCCTACCTCCATGTACCTATTCATCCCGAAAGCAGGTGCCTACTGCGATTCAAGTACGCCGGGCTCCACTATCAATACACCGCCTTACCATTCGGTCTCTCTGCCGCACCCAGGATCTTTACCAAGGTTCTGGCTCCCTTGGTGGCTCACCTGCGGCTCCAAGGGGTCCGGCTGTTTGCTTACCTAGACGATGTGCTCCTGAAATCAACCACCCTTCAGGAAGCCCTTTGGGACCTGACCATGACTCTGGAAGAACTGGAAAGGCACGGCTTCCTAATAAATCGTCACAAGAGCCACCTACGGCCAACTCACCACCTTCGCCACCTCGGAGTGGTGATAAACACAGAGCAGGATCGCCTTTTCCTGCCATGGGACAGGTTCGACACCATCACGAACGAAGTGAGGTTAGTCCTGGCGTCATCCAAAAGCCTGTTGATGTCTCTTTCCAGGTTACTGGGTCTAATGGTCGCGACAATAGATGTAGTTCCGTGGGCCAGGATCCATCTACGTCCTCTGCAGTGGTTCCTGTTGCCTCATCAACACTCGATCGCAAAGAAGAGGAAGTTGTGGCTACATGTTCCAGCTCAGCTCCGCGAGTTGCTACATTGGTGGTTGAGTCCGACCAACTTGTTCCGGGGGAAGGAATTTCTGGATCCACCAAGGACGTTAGTTACAACAGATGCCAGCGACAGGGGATATTGAGCCCATTGTCTCCATCTCTCGGCCCAGGGTCGCTGGGACGCATCCGAGAAGCTGCACAGCATAAACTGGAGGGAGCTGAGAGCCATTCGACTGGCCCTGATTGCCTTCTGCCCGGCTATACAGGGTCAACACGTCCTCGTAAGGACAGACAACACGGCAGCAAAAGCCCATGTGAACCGACAGGGAGGCACACGATCCCAGTCCCTACATCAGGAGGCGATGCAACTGCACTCATGGGCGGAGGTGAATGTACAGTCCCTCTCAGCACACCATCTCAAGGGCGAACTGAACCGGATAGCAGACTGGCTAAGCAGAGAGGACCTCGACCCAGGAAAGTGGAGCCTCAATCCGCAGATATTTCAACTTGTCACAGAGCGCATGGGCATCCCATGCATGGACCTGTTCACATCTCCAAGAAACGCTCGAGTAAGTCAGTTTATGTCCAGGTTTCCCTCCCAAGGGGCAACGGCAGTAGACGCCCTGTCGAGTCCATGGCCCAAGGGCCTTCTGTTTGTGTACCCCCCCGACCCCTTTACTGGCCAGGGTCCTCAGGAGGATTCGCCTCTTGAGGGCTCAAGTGATCCTCATTGCCCCGTTCTGGCCCAGGAGACCATGGTTTCCGGAGTTGGCGCACCTGGCCGATGGAATCCCCTGGGAGCTGCCCCTCAGAGAAGATCTACTCTCACAAGGGCCAGTTCATCATCCAGATCCGGGCTGGTTAAGGCTGACCGCCTGGAGACTGAACGGGGATTGCTAAGTCGATTTGGTTGCTCAGCAGTGGTCGTGAGAACTATCTTGGCATCGTGGAGGCCGTCCACTAACCGCACTTACCAGACGACCTGGCGGGCCTTCCTGCGCTGGTGTTCACGTCACTCCGTGCCACGCGGGTCTGCTACCTTGAAGCACCGATTGCAGTTTTTGCAAGAAAGGGACTCAAACCTAATACGCTAAAACGACAAGCAATCTCTCTGCTAGGCCTAATTTCCGGCCGCTCTCAGTCATCTCTCTCAGCTCATCCTCACCTGAGACGCTTCCTCAGAGGGGCTACACTGTTGTCTCCACCGGTGGTCCATAGGTTTCCCTCCTGGGATCTCCACGTGGTCCTCTCGGCGCTTCAGCATCTGCCTTTCGAGCCGATCGCGTCCATTCCTTTGAAGACACTGTCCCAAAAGGTGGCTTTTCTGGTGGCGATAACATCGGCTTGATGCGTCTCAGAGTTAAGGGCCTTATCAGTCGAAAAGTCGTTTTGCGTGTTTCAAAAGATGGCGGTGAGACTTATTCCGGACCCTTTCGTACGTCCAAAGGTTTCATTGATCTTCCATCAGTCGCAGGACATATTTCTTCCATCCTTGCCCTCATCCTGCCCATGAGAGGGAAAAGCTCTGGCACAAGTTGGATGTCCGCAGGTGTCTGAGGGTGTACATCAAGCGGACAGAGTCTATGCGTACAATTAACACCATGTTTGTCTCCTACAGTGCTCGGTCAAGAGGGGGTTCCGTTTCCTCCACGTCTATTGCTCGCTAGATAAGGGAATGCATCGTACTGGCCTACAACGCCCAGCACAAAGTCCCACCGGCTGGTATCACAGCGCATTCCACCAGGGCAGCGGCAGCTTCAGCGGCCTTTTCAGCTCACGCATCTGTTCAGGACATCTGCAGGGCGGCGACATGGTCGGCGCCTTTGACCTTTACTAAACATTATAAGATGGAGACTCACGCCAATGTCCAGGCGGCGTTTGGTAGGAGGGTTCTCCAACAGGTTCTCCCACAGGAATAGGCAGTGGCCAAAGCTGTGGTATGTCCCATGAGATGTCCCTGGCAGCAAGAACCGAGAAAGGAGCATTGGTTTTCACTTACCGTGAAGGCTTCTTCTGGTTCTTGGTGCCAGGGACATCTCGACCCACCCAGTGGACGCGTACTGCTTGTTCCTGCCGGATACCAGGGGTGATGTTGTCTCTCTGACGTGGGCATCCATTTCTGGCCTAGCATAACATCCCTTATTTGAGGGTATTTTTCTGTTAGTGCTGTTTTTTCTTATCTCTCTGTACATTTCTGCTTCTCGTTAATGGCTCGGTTTCGGACAGAGAACTGGGGCGGGGTTATCCTCAGCAGCCCCGAGTGGGCGGTCCGTTATCTGTTTTTTTATAATACAGAGTATCTGTCCTGTTCGGAGCTGGTGGGGAAGGATAACCCGTGAGATGTCCCTGGCACCAAGAACCAGAAGAAGCCTTCACGGTAAGTGAAAAACAATGCTCCTTTTTCAAAGCCAGAAGATCACCGATAAAAACAAAGTGGAAACGAAATCTAGAGAATACGCTGAAGGAACTGTCGGTAGTCAAAGCCAAAGAATCCAAAAAGTTTCTTTCACAGGAACTGGGATGAAATGCAGCAAATCTTTCACAATGCGAGTAGTATGGCGGTTGAGAAGGAACTGAGGAGAAAGGTGCTCTTCTGCCAAAAATAACGGTTGCACCATGCATGCAATTTGGCAGAGCCAAAGAGCACCCCATGGATCTTGGAATTCTTCCACAAGGGTTACTGTGCAGGCACAGAACCCATTTTGTGAAGGAACATGGATCACCTCAATAATCTACAGTTAAACATGATGCGTGAGCAAGCCACAGCTTTTAAGTTGGATCATCCGCCACATCAGAGAGGCTACATAATTCACAATGCAGTATTGGAATTCTTAATTTGAGAGCAACTTTAGTAATAACCTCCAAAGCTTGTGGATGCTAGCCTCCAAATTTTCATTTCCCTTTATTTGGAAACTTTAAGTTATCTGCACAAGATCTCTAAATACCTTTAACTGAATATCCTTCCCTTAAAACCAGACCACAGTGATAGTGACTTTACCATACAAGCAGTTTTGTTACCCAGTATGACAAGTGACATAGGTAGGGCCCTAGTTCATGTTAGAATCCCACAGACTTCTTCCAATCAGGCTAGGGCCCATAGGAGAAGATTCTTAATGCTACTCAGTTATGCTAGTCTCCTCCAGCACATGTAGTTTTCCAGCTCACTGGAAACATGTCACACAGTACTGAGCATTTTGATTCTAGAATTAAGAAACACAGAGGACTCATCTTATATACAGAAATCAACTGCTTGGTAAAAAGCTACTAGAAGTAAATCAATTGCATGGACATGCAATAGGCACATGTTATGTGATAGAATGACAATCTTTTTTAAATGAAACTTAAAGGTAGGTCAAATATTTAATTTGCTCATTTCCCTACAATTATAGTTTAAGAGAGCAGGAGTCCTAGAAGAATATGTAGTGTACTACAACAAGTGGATTGTTCCCTATAAAATTAATCCAGGCTTTATATTAATCTAAAAGGAACTGGCATCTGTGTTACATTCCTAAATTTTTCTCGCTTGTCACATCTCATCTGAGTTTTCATTGGAAATGTGGACCCGTGCATCTTCTGGAAAGTCTATGCGTATAGCAATTTTAAGACACATAATTAGAACAATGATGAAACACCAGTCACAAAAGAAAAAAACCTGTTTCCTAACAAGCTTATCCCCAAGAGCCAAAGCAACATTATAAGCTGCCAATTTCTGAAGTGTCCTTTGTACTACATGTTCTTCATCTTAGTCATAAGTTCTTCTAGACTCTCTTCTGATTCTGCAACAGTTTCTTCAGCTGTAGTATTAGGTTCCTGTTGGTGTCAGAAAAAAATATTTAAATGTTTTAATCTCTGGCACTCTCTCTCTCCAAATAAAACCCAACAAGTCCAGCTTGCTTAAATACAACCAAAAGTAGTTATATAATTAAATGCTAACTTGTTTTTATGTAAAGCAAAATTGAGTAAAATATGTAGGATCTAGTGTCTTTCATGTTGGGTTCAGCTGAAAACAAGGGGGTGGAGAGCTTGCTCTGGCAAAAAGGGACAAGCCTGCCTTTCCTGCCAGTTACAGGTTGATAAAACAGCTGTGCTCGCAGGCATGTTGGTGCTTGTGCAGCTGTAATTCTTTATAATAGTGTTAGGCAACTGAGCAGATGTACACCAAGACAAGGTAGTAAACAAGCATTGTCCCCTTTGCTAAGCAGGGTCCACCCTGGTTTGCATTTGAATGGGAGACTACATGTGAGCACTGTAAGATATTCCCCTTAGGGGATAGGGCCGCTCTGGGAAGAGCATCTAGGTTCCAAGTTCCCTCCCTGGCATCGTGGTGTAGCCAGTGTGGGGTAGTGGCTAGAGTGCTGGACTAGGACCAGGGAGACCCAAGTTCAAATCCCCATTCAGCCATGAGACTTGCTGGGTGAGTCTGGGCCAGTCACTTCTCTCTCAGCCTAACCTACTTCACAAGGTTGTTGTGAGGAGAAATTTAAGTATGTAGTACACTGCTCTGGGCTCCTTGAAGGAAGAGCGGGATATAAATGTAAAATCATCATCATCTCCTCCTCCAATATAGGGCTGAGAGAGATTCCTACCTGCCACCTTAGAGAAGCTGCTGCCAGTCTAGGTAGACAATACTGAGCTAGATGGACCTATGGTCTGACTCAGTGTAAGGCAACTTCCTTTGTTCCTAACTTAAGCAAGATTAGAAAACCTCATCTTTGACAGCTTATTCCTAACCTCAGTTTAGCCATGGTCACTAAAAGCCAGCCCACACAAAAGCTTTTGAGAACACACATTAGTTTTAAAGAAATGGATGGACACAAGGCGATTCATTACTTTGTTTGGTATTGTGTACGCCAACATTATTCCTTCTGGAAGATCAGGAATTGGACCCGAAGCAGCTTTCAACTCTTCTTCTGAAACCTCCGAAACCAACTCTATACCTGAGTGGTGTAAAGATAAACATATACATGAGCACATAAATTTGTTATGACAAGTTAATAGTATTCATCATCTCACATAATGTAATCTTCCACAAGTACAGAAAAAGTGAATACAGCGGCATTAGAAGAGATTTGGATGGTACTGCCCGCTGCCCCAAATCTCTTCCCTGTGCAGCCAAATCAAATGGCAAGGAGACATTAGAAGAACCTACTACTGTTACTGCTGTTTAACTGGTTACTTTTAACAGCTTTACTGTTTGGTTTTATCATTTATTTGTAAGCTGTCATGAGACATTTGTATGAGGTGATATATAAGTGCAATAAAATAAAAAATACTGTGTTTTATACTGCTATAAATTCATGGGCTGACATCCAGAGCAGTATTCCAAGGACACAGAAGGAGCTGCATCCTCACAAGGAGAGACTGGCTCTTCTTGAAGACTTTAAGGATGTGCACGGAACCAGGTGCGGGTGGCTCGATGGTGTGTGTGTCTCACTTTAAGGGTGGGGGAGGGTGCACTTACCTCTCCCTCCGCTTTCCCCCGCCAGTGCTCGGTATTTTTCACATCCTACCGGGTGGCAGCATATTTCCCTGCCACCCCATTTGCTCTTCGGCCAGAAGTAGCTGGTGTGCATGCGCCCATGGGGTGCGCGAACACGCACATCACGAGCGTTTGCACGCCCAGCAGGCGCATGTGCACCTGCAACTTCTGGCCGTAGAGCAAACGGGGTGGCAGGGAAATATGCTGCCACCCGGTAGGACGTGAAAAATACTGGGCGGCGGCCGGGGAAAACGGAGGGAGGGGTAAGTGCACCACATCTCTAGAAGACTTAATTCTGCTCTGTATGCAGCAGAGCATGCACACAGAGGGAGCAATTTTCACTGACCTCCCCTCCCTCCCTCAATGATCTTTGTCTTCCAGGATTATGTCTCCAAGAGCTGTGCAACCCTTGGAGACATATTCCTGGAAGACAGAGCACTTAGGAAGGCAGGGGAGATTGGTGAAAATCACACCCCAAAGCACAACTCTGCTGCTTGGGAAGTCACTTTCTGCTTCCTCTGAACAGTGCTCTGGATGTCAGTCATAGAGTTCACAGCTGTAGAGAAATAGTTAGGTATATTATAGTTTATGCTGTTATAAATTCATGGAATATTGGTATATCAGCATTAGAATTGTCCAGCACTACGCAATGCTGGTATACCAGGCTCGATGTTATAGACATATATATGAGCATTAAAAGCTTCTACCTCCAATGGTACACCCCTTTACTTTATCCCATTCACTCCTGTGGGAAAGAGGAAACTGCTGTACTTAGCAATACCACGGCTGTGATCATCTCCTCCCACCATCATTCCCAACAGTAGATGACCCATGAGGAGTCTCTGCTTTGCAATTTTCCAGGGCCCTTGACAATATATAGACATTTCCACTGCCTCCTCTCAACACAATGATAGCCACTTCACAAGCTGTAATATCTATGCACACTGCCTATCCTGCCCTCCCTGCCGGGCCCACTCACGTCTCATCCACCATATCTACCCCCAAACTTCATGCAGGAGCTGCAATTAGACCCGAGAAGGGGTCAAAGTGTTCCTCCCTCTTCTGACACTAGATCATCAGTGTGAAGTGGGAACTAATTTTGCCCCATCTCAAGTGTGTTGTGACTTGTAGCCTATTTACTTCTTCCAGAGGACTCAACAGAAGTGATTCACGGTTAAGCAAGTAAATGCAGCTCATTGTGCTGTTGGGCATTGTGCTAGTATTAAAGCAATTAAAGAAATAGTAATCTGTCATCTTGACAAATTATCTGTTTTGATCTCAGTACTCACCCCAGTCATTATCTTCATGTACTATTTCTTCTTCAAGAACTATTTCTTCTTGTTTGGGATTTGCTGCGGTTTTTTTCTAGGAACATAAGAATGGTAAAAAATTGTGGTTGCCACTCTCATTCAACTGCAAAGTAAAATAATTATCTTCTAGTAATCCCTTAAATCTTCTAATCCCTTAAGTCAACACAGTAGGGCAAAACATCTGCAGAAGTTTTAGATTGCTAGTGTCCCATTTATGTTAAATAAATTATCCATCCCTGTAAAAGTTATTTTATTTATTTTACCTTGTACTCTTCCTGCTGTTTTCTGCAACTTCTATCATCACACTGTGGATTTGGCTTCATTGTCATGGTGGGAAAGAAATCTTGCATAGCATTGTAGCCAAGATAAAAGCTCACACTACCAAATTGTAATAAATATCTGGGGGGAAATGAGAGATAAGACAACAGTTTAGTGTTTGCAGGTATCAAAATGAAAACTCAGCACTTTTGTTCCCAATATGCTGGGAGGTGGTCCTTTAACCAATTACTACATCAGCTTTTAAAATCAAGGCATCTTATGTTTAGTCACTTACTTCAGGACATTTTGGACAAGAAGGCCAGCGACCACTCCCATGGTGGTGGGAAGACTTGCTGCGCAAACTCCCTCCCGTTTTAACGTTTTCTCATCTATGTTTGCTGCTACAACAAGTGGAGGTGCACACTGGCCACAAAGGGGGAGAAAAAGATTTTATATTTCTAGAAGGGACATAAATAACATAGCAATAGAGAGAGTGGCCCAAGTTAAATGGATGGATTCCATCAACCTTCATTCCACCCTTGCTCTACTAAAGGGACAACACAATAGAATAAGCAGGTACGTAGAACATCACTTACTGCAAAACAAGCCGATTCACCGGGTATGATCAGCTGGATATGACCAGACACAGCATTTTCACTTACTCCAGATTCCATCCATATTTGTCCAAGTTCATTACAGGCCTTTAACAAAATACACATATTGCATTTTCTACAAAATCTGAATAGATTTTGAATCAGATCACATGTATGAACTAACAAAATCATTCCTTTCATTTGAGTTTGTGCCAGACTACAGAACTTCTTTAACTCTATCCAAGAGACATAGGAGGTCACGAGTTATGTCAATGGCATGCAAGTCTCAAAGTCACAGCAGCTTATTTGTAATGATCCAAGTGCAAGGCTGAAGTAATTAGGAAAATGTGGGTTTATTCTGAATGTGTTTTGCCTTTTACAAATCTTTACAAGAATAAATTGCACACACTTAAGAGTTGTAGTGCAGCAACTGTGCAGTTTCTGTTTATTTGTTTGTATGGAGCTCCTATGCAAACCCGCACTGAAATTAATGGATGCTGAATAGCAGCAGGGATTGTATCCTATGTGCAATTCTTAGTGGTAGAAGAGTGACAACTGTGTGGGAGAGAGATACACAGGTTTTGGATGTGATACTTACTGTGTTAATAGCCATGCGAGCTTCAAAGTTATCCACACAGCTCAATACAAGGTCCACAGGTTTTCCTTCTTCTAATCCACCATTACTATAGATAGAAACAAACCCCAGAAATTTCAGGGAGTCTTGCAGATGAGATTTTGAAAACAGTAAGCTGGACATTCTATGCAGCCCATAACTCTTTCTTTATTTAGAGAAGCTAAGAACATATTGGCCATGCTACCAAGCCCTAAAAGAAAGTTTTACCTTATTCTATCCATAAAGTGTTGAAAATTGTCCACAGTTGTGATGTTGTAATTATGTACTTCAAACTGGACATCAGGATTGATATTCCTGGAAGACAAAAAAAATTTTTTTTAAATAAAAATAATCTGAAATCAACTCCCAATGAGGATCAGTTAAATTCTCATCTGAATCTCTACCAATGCCCCATCCACCCCCAGCACAGTACTTCCAGTGACTGTTGCTGGTGTGTGTCTTATGTTTCTTTTTAGAATGTGAGTCCTTTGGGGACAGGGAGCCATCTTATTTGTTTGTTATTTCTCTTTGTAAACCGCCCTGAGCCATTTTTGGAAGGGCGGTATAGAAATCGAATTGTTATTATTATTAATAGATTTCAAGGCTGCTTTCAATTCAATTTCATGATCTAAACTTTGGGGAAAACTTGGAGAATCTTCTATTGATCGGTGGCGGTTGGATTTAATAAGAAGTTTATATCAAAATACTTCACTTAGAGTTAGATACAATCTTAGAGGCCACCTTTCAGAATATGTCCCTGAAGTGGATTAAAGCCTTTGTCTCAGAGCAAGCCCATGTGAAGGGAAGAAAAATGCTGAATCATCCCCTCTGAGCTTTCCGAGCAAGGCTTCTCAAACTTTCCTATAATTTTTGATAGGTTCTAAAGGCTGCTACCACCACCCGTTTATCAACAGAGTTTGACCCACCCAGACTTGGGTAGAAATTCCAGGGAAAACTCTCTTTCTTTTGCTATTGGAAAAGTATACAAAAACCTTCCACATGCAAGCCTACACATGGTGAGAAAACTGATAGCTTGTTGAACATCTGAGGACATGTTTGCACCAGAGTAAGAGCCCCCTTTCACCCCCCTCCCTTTCCCCAAGTTAACAGAAAAGAACAAAAAGAAAAACAGTTGTATTCAAATGCTACAGACTGCTTCCATTTGAGGCTTTTTCAGCTTTTAGTTACAGGTAAAAATACTCAGTAGGTTACAATAATACTTCAAGAAGCACCCCAGATGATGTTGGGGCAGCACACACTTTAAAACTCATAGGAACATAGGAAGCTGCCATATACTGAGTCAGACCATTAGTCTATCTAGCTCAGTATTGTCTTCACAGACAGGCAGCGGCTTCTCCAAGGTTGCAGGCAGGAATCTCTTCCAGCCCTATCTTGAAGAAGCCAGAGAGGGAACTTGGAACCTTCTGCTCTTCCCAGAGCGGTTCCATCCCCTAAGGGGAATATCGTACAGTGCTCACACATCAAGTCTCCCTTTCATATGCAACCAGGGTGGACCCTGCTTAGCTAAGGGGACAAGAACATGTATGTATGACTGAAAAAGCAAAAGCACACTTAGAACAGTATCATGGATACATAAAACACACACCAAAGAAACAGAAAGTCTAAAGCAAAATCTGACTAAACAAACTTTCCTTAGACTAAGCTTCCCGAAGCCAAAGCCCTGGCTTCATTTGCCTTGAACTTAGCAAACCCTGGGCTGAGAATTTAAGCCCCTGCAGTTCTATCTTCCAAGAGCTGCAGCCATAAGGTTGCCATATTCTGGCTTTCCAAATCTGGGTGTCTAATTTGCATATTATGTAAACTGGTTTGAAAATAATTTTAGAGCAGAATTATGACTGCACATTTTGCTCCATAACTCCGCTTCTACAAGGGCTAGAGCTTAGCTTTTTTTTATATATATATAATGAAAGCTGAAATCCGGGCAAATCTGGGTGGGCTAAGCAATCTGGGTGAGATGCTTAAAATCCAGGTGAAAAATGCAATTTTGAGGGGCATGGCAACTCTATGCAGCTATCCTTCAGCCATTCTCCATGGCCACACATCCTGCTCGGCTCCCCCAGCCTGCTTTTTCTAACAAAGAAACTCTCCTTCCTCCCAATGGCTCTCTAGGTCCCACCCAGTTGGTGTGCTGACTGGCTGAGCCCTGATGTTCACCAGCCTGTCAGTCAGGACCAGTGGTGCTCTTATCCCTGGACTTTGGGACCGAAGTCCAGGGCCTCCACACCCCCGGGGCCCCCAAATCCTCTCTAGTCTGTCCTGGGTGTTGTGGTCGCCTCTGGCCCACATTGCACAGGGCAGCTGAGTGTGACTGTGACCTGTGCCGGGTGCTTTAGAGACAGATGGGGAAATGGGAAATATGTGGGATGAGAATATGTTAAGTTGTGTGTTGAAATCTATGCAAACATGCATTAGCAGAAATATATACCTGTTTTATATTCTTACATTCCTGTGAGTTCAGTTGCTGCTTGTGCCCTCAAGATCCCACGTGTTAAAAATACTGTGTGTCACGATGTGTGTGTGTGTGTGTATAAAGGGGGATGATGCTTAACTTGCAGCGGGGGGGGGGGCCTCCAAAGGCCTTTAGGTTAGATCCAGGCTCCAAAACTACCTAGGTGCACCTCTGATCAGGACAGGGTTCATTTCTCACTAACTCTTTAGGGGAGGGGTGGCTGATCACTACAGTCCCTATAAAAAGAGGGGTTAAGTTGGGATGCATTTTGGCCCCCCTTTTATTCAATTTCTACATTAATTCTGTTGAATGATTACAGAGGCAAGATTTACACTCTCCTAAGATTGCCAATAGACATGATGGATCTTTTGTACACTGACTGTGTTGAAATTTGCCCACTCAGTTATAGGATTAAAGTGGTCTTTGAAATCCCTTGCTCTCTGGTTTTCTGAAAATGAGCTACTTAGTAATCCACAAAAAATCAAAAGTGTTAGTCTTTGCAAAATGACCTAAAAGCATTGTTGGGCTAGTAATAGTGCTTGAACAGGTTAATGCCTCACTCATCCAGGAATCGGACGGCGCGTGCTAAATATGCAATTCAGAACACACAGTGGAGAACAATGGTAATTGAGAGTTTCCACCCCGAACTAAAGGAGGATATTCCTACGGTTCTGAAACTATCAGAGTCACCCGATGAAGACTCAAGATGAGGTGGTTCTCCTTTTGGAACTCTTTTTGGTGGTCTAATCTGATGAATTGTGTCCACAATTGCATTGCAGAACCAGGCTTGCCACTCTGGTGGCACTGCTCTTGGAAGGGAGAGATTAGTGGTTTGAGCTAGCTGCTGCTCATCCTTTTGCCCTTGAGGCAAAATGGCGGCTGTTTCTGAGGTACACGCCACTTTCTGAGAGGCCACCATTTTGTGAGCACCTCCCTCCAGAGTAAAAACTATCACCCTGTTCTCCTCCGAAGAAGGGGGAAGATTAGCCAAAGGGACTCGTGAAAACTTTACTTGCCGGTCTGAAGAGAGAGCAAGAGGCTTCTGCTGGGTCTTTTGCTCTGCAGAGAGAGCAGAGGGGTCCTGCTGGGCATGCTGAGCTGCTGAGGAGCGCATCTCACGGCCCGAAGGCAGGTGACATGTGGGAGCAATCAGTGTGAGCAGCTCTGATGTGGCTGTCACTGACGCTATGGCAGTTAGTGGCATGGGCAGCTGGAAAGCGGCCATGACCACTGCCGAAACTCGGGGGGAGGGGCACTTGAGCTACAGCGGAGGCTGCCAAGAGTGGCGGATCCACTAAGGCGGGGTGTCTCCAAACTCCCGAGAATTACCCAGACCGAAGGACTTCTGGTGGGCTCTGCGCAGCAGCAGGATAAGCCTGTACTGCGCCCTAAATGCCATACAACAAGGGAGGGAAGCGGGGGGAGGGAGGAGAGGGAGAGCAAGAAGAGGGTAACGACAGAAGGGTTTTTTGGTACAGAGAGAGACGGACAAGGACAAGAAGATTAAGGTGGACAAGAAACTAGGGCAACCAGAAAACTGAGGTAAGCAATGTAAGAAACAGAGAGGGACAAGTTTTGCTGCATGGAGCTGGCGAGGACAGAAAGAACTGGGGCGGGGTTATCCCTGTCAGCCCCAAGGGGGCATATCTTTAACTTTTATCCTATCAGATCTGTCCTGTCTTGGAGCTAGTGGAAGGGGATAACCCATGAGACGTCCCTGTCAGTCAGCAACCGAGAATGAGAGTTCCCCCCTCCCGAACTAAAGGAGGATATTCCCACGGCTCTGAAACTCTTTGAAGCCAAAGCTCTCTCTGAATTATTAGATGGAACTCAACTTGGATTATATTCTAATCCCTCCTTATTGGCAGTAGTCAGATCCAAGTGTTTGAGGGAACTTCTTCAGGTCCCAAGGTGTTTCCCAAATGTTGTTCTAAGGCTGGAGGTAGGAATGTTGAAAGTAGAATCTAAGATTTGACTTACTACATTCAACTACTGGATAAAATATAATTATTTCCCAGTTGGATTAATTCCTCTAATGCAAACTGATTCTTTCAGTTATTCATGGCACCATCATCTTGAGTTGAAATGTGTATCATATGGCCTTTCAATGGGATTGCCTTTGACAATGGGCTTTGAGAGAGCCAAGTGATCCATCAGATAAAGAATAAGTGATGTAGACCACCAGAATGATATTCCTAGATATTTTAATTCAGGAAGATGAAATTGTACATCAAAGTCAGTGGCATTTTATAACTTAACAACTCTTAGTCATAGAAGAATCTGTACTATAGCAAGGTATAATGCTTTTCCCATGATGGTATTGCTTGGGAGATACAAGAAAACTCCTTTTCATGAGAGAATCTGCCCTTGTGGCTCTAGTGCTATTGAAACTATCAAGCACATTCTTCTGACTTGCCCTCTTTACAGAGAATTATGAGGGTCGTTTATTGCTCCATTTATAGTTTCAGATCCTGGATACTCTGTTACTTACTGGTCTAAACTTGGAAATCTATAATAACATTGTGAAATTTTGTGCCGCAGTCTGTAAGATTAGACGAGATAGGTTTAAACTGAATACTACTGATTAGCTGGATACTATAACGTAGTTTGCTATGTTTATTTCTTTGTTGATTTTAAGTCACATTGATATGGATACTCTGTGTGATTATTTCTTTTTTCTAATCATGTACCAAAATAAAGTGTTTCAGTTTCTGAGATCAACCTCCAAAAGGACATCACAAACATTTGTCATGCACGTGCTAAGGCTACAATGTTACTTGGGAAGAGGTCCCATTTAATTCAGTGGAACTTACTACCAAAGAACCATTAATTATGAATTAAACTGTTCAATCTTTGAGAAGTTTACTTTTTAAAAAATCTCACACATGATAAACTACTGGAAACTCTAACTTTGAGTTGACATCCCATACTGCAAACACTTGGATGCCTAGGCCCCCCATTACATACCGCAAGGTGTACTCCGCTGCTTCAACTTTACTCAGTCCAGCTTGATGAGGTTGGAAAAACAGCCTGTTCATATTTGCCAGCTCCACCTTATCATAATCAAACAGGAGCAGCTAAAAGGAAGATTACAATAATTCAAGAATGGTCTCTGTTCAGGCTCCTATTTAGAACAAAGTATGTGGCTAAAGCACTTGGTCCTGCAAATATTTACTTAAACTGACATATATTCACTTTGCTTTCACTTTTCACAAATTAGCTTTATCTGTTTAGACAAGATGATCCATGTAGCAGCCTGCAGGATGGATCCAGCTAAAGGGATATTTCCATCTAGGTATCCTATCTATCTACCTACCTTTTCCTCCTAACCTCTCTCACAACTGGGTAAACAAACCTAAAGAAAGGGACAGATGAGCATACAAATCTTGCAATTAGAGTTGGCCCAAACTGAATGACACAGCACATGGAGATATGAGGGGCTAAAAAAAGGTGGGGCTGATAAGAGACATAGAAAGAAGATCTTCCACACCCACAAAACTGGACCAAAGATGTGCCTGAAACACCTGTTTCAAATCAGTAGTCCAGCATCTAGAAATAAATGCTCAATAACTGCTGCCTTATATAAAAATTCAGCTTTAGACAATAAAGATTAGTGAAACAGCCAGTATATCTGTAAGAACAAATGAAAACTAGATTCTTAAATGAGTATGGACATTTCTAAAACATTGGTTTTTTAAGAAGTCTGTGGTATAATAAATTAATCAGAGTTGTCATTCATATCCAATGCTCATTATTTTTTTCTACAGCTTCAAAATGGCCATGTCACATCTTGTGGGAAAGAGAAGCTCCTATTTATCTTCTGCATGTCTCTGTGGCAGACATAATAAAAAGGCAGTGCGGCATTTGCGATAGTACTGGGTATGCAGAAAATCCCAATTCAACTCTCTGCTCAGTTATAATATTCACTCTAACTTTTGAACAAGTCATTTCCTCTCATCCATGGTAAACAGAAGCATGCTGCCTTCAGCAGAATACAAATCTGATAATCAAAATGAAGAAAGATGCTTGTCTTAATACACGTGGTAAACATACACCCAAGAGCTTTAGCCTACACAGCTCCCAGACTTGTTTACACCATGTGTCTTTATATATCTTTATATAATATAATATTCATCACATGTTGCAGTGGTTGCCATGAGGCTATTCAGTTGATAAATGTGAACTCAACTTTACCCATAGTTTATCTCTCAGCACTAATGATTTTACACAGTAGTCTATTGTTATAAAAAAGAAAAGTATACAGGTATTACCTTACCAATGCCACATCTTGTCAGCATTTCAGCTGTCACACTGCCAACACCACCAACACCTACTACTGCTACTGAAAAGCTGCGGATTTTCTGAGACAAAAAACAGATGCTTATAAGTACTTTGTTCCATGGGGTTACATCATTAAGGTAAGTTTGTAAAAGAAACATTGGCCCCACCTCATAATCTTTCACAATTCCCATTCTTTTCAGTGCCATCAAGCGACTAGAGAGAGGGGAGAAGAGAGAAACACACTGTCAATGAGGTTTTCAAATCATTCACATGGCACAATTATTATTTTTAATCAAATTAGCAATTCCATAGCTCATAACTGAATTCCAAGCTGAAATTCCTGTTCAGTTCAGCAATCCGTTGTGAGTGGTTCTATCAGAGCCTGGAGTTCAAGAGTTAGCCTTAGGAATTCTGGGATCACAAATGATGTTGTTGTTATTTTGTAAGTGGGGAGGAAATGAGTGCAAAACCAAGCAGCATAAAGGGAATAAGAAGCTCCCCTCTGATTCAAAATCCATACACACAATTTCAATCAGACTAAAGATGGGTTAACCCCCAGAGTTATTCCTCTCTCCTTCATCTCCAAAAACAATGGGCAAAAGGCAAAGCTACTCATCCACCACATCTCTTCATATTTTTAAAAACAAACATGGTTTGTTTTTTTTTTAAAAAAACCCTTAAGACACAACTGTTTTCTCAGGCTTTTAGTTAATTTTAACAGGCTTTATATCATAATTGTTTTATAATACGCAGCAAATGCACCTACAACGAAGCCTCCCGCCTTTCTCCGACTCGGGTGAGGGTGGGATCCTGTTCACCTGTACGGATTGGAGTCCGTCACCTCCGGACTCATCTGCTCGATCCGCGCTCGCTGACCCTGGCCCCCTCCTCCTCTCTCCTGGGCCAGCTTATCCTCCAGCTCCTGGATGCGGCGCTGCAGCTGCTCCACCAGGTTCCCCGAGGTGGCCATGACCGGTTCCTAAAACACCAAAAAAGCCCAGCCTCTAAAAGCACCAGATACACACTGGGGCGCGCCCACCACCACCAGCTCAACTCAGCTCAGCTGCTCTGCTCAACCCAGCCCCAGCGACACGTCTCCCTTACAAGCAGTTCCTAGAGTTACAGTAAAAGCACTCCCGCGGCGGGAAGTGAACAGTGCAACCAGGTTCCGGCGACAAAACCATCCGACCGCAGAGGCATGGGCGCGTGGTTCCTATTGAAGGAGATGCCTTAAAGGAAAGGCATTTTTAAATACTTAAGAGTTCTTTTCTTTATTGTTATTGTGTATGTTATCTTTATTGTTATAGTGAATGTTTTCTTTATTGTTTATTGTGTATGTTATCACACACAAAGCATTCATATGGGTTTGCTTCCGTTTATGTTATGTTTAGAATGGAAACATTAATGTGGAATGGTATATTCAGTTCTTTTTCTTTCAGAAATCTGACATTTGGGACAACTTTCACAAAATGTACTTTAATCCTTCTGTGTCCTGCCAGGGCCAGCCACTGCATCTAGTGTCTCTGTAATAACTCAAAATACTGAAATAGCTCGTGGTCCTGGTTTAGATTTTAACTGATTAATTTTCCTGCCTTGAATGAAAAGTTTGGAACTGAGCATTTCAAATACTGAACCTTACTTTGGATGGTGGGGGGGTGGCATTTCCATTTGTGCGGCCCAGAGTAATTGCCCCATTTGCCTCTTTCTAAAAACAGCCATGTGTCTAGCCATAGATTTGGGATTGATTGATTGATTGATTGATTATTTTTCCCCTCCTCCGGTGCCATGACTTCCCAAAAGAAAAGTAAAGAGAGTAGCCCAGTCTCCTCTAAACCCTCAATCCTGAACAAGAGAACCAATTTTTCCTCCTCTGTCAAAAATCCATCCCACAGACTCCACTGCTGCTACAGAGTCTTTACCAAAGAATACAACATTCTGCAATAGTGCTGTCAAGTTCCCAGTTCTGAGGATTTTTTCTCACTCTGTGTAAGTTTCGGAGTGTCATGGAGTGTGATCTTAGGCAACAAAATATGTGGGCACTGTCAGACACGGAAGCTGTGGGTATGTGTTGAAGTGGTGCGTGTTTTGTGTGCAAATTGCATTGCACAGATCACTGTGCAGTTCTGCATTTTCCTTTTTTAAAAGCCTTGAAGTTTAATGGTATCTCAGTGATGAATAAGTATATTGCAGCATCTGCTTTCATTCATTGTCTAGATCTCACTTCATCAAATGATTAGTGAAATTCAGAAATTACTCGATCAGTGAATGGCCACTTCTATGTGATTTGTTTACATGTGTGTTTTTAACAACACCGCTAGGTAAGCACAACCAGCTCACATGTGTATGGGATTAGGTTACAGGCAAAGAGATCCTTCCATTCTGGTTTGATGGAACTAATGTCTGATCTGTTCCACAACCCTAACTCAGTGCAATAATCATATCTTTTCCAGAGGCTCTGGAAATCTCTGAATGATACCATCATTTAATTCAGTATACTTTATTCCTGGGTAAACATGCATAGGATTCGAGCTAGAAGGTGGCAATCTACAAGTCAGTGGCGCTGCCAGAGAGGATGTGGACTACCACACGGGGAGAGAGTGCGTACAATTATATCATAAAGTTGCCGGTTAGAGAGCCACAGACCCAGCAAAAGTTAAGCTCTCCAGCAGAAAACACCTGTTGATGGTCTGGACTTGTAAAAGGCTTACCTTACGCAGTTTGCGTAACTGGGTCATTCTTTATACGCTCTTGGCAAGGAGATCCCGGCATAGAAGGCGGGGATCTGTGCTGCGATCTTTGCTCAGTAGAGATTTCTTGCAGCGTAGCACAGCAGCCGGTGCAAGAGCAACTGAAGATGGCCACTGAGCCCGACACAACCGACGTGAGGGAACAACACAGCTTTGACCAAGGAGCTTTGGAGAAATATCTGGCGTGGCAGCTGCCGGACTTTCCTCTGCAACTCCCCGAACCTCTGACAGTCAGGCAGTACAGGTAATGGCAGCCCCCAGTGCAGAGGGTCGAGCCGCGCTGTGAGCAGAAGGGCACAGCCTGAGACAGCGATCCCTCCACTATATGCAGCGATTCTGAAGCTCTGCCGTGGTTTTCCACTGTGCGCCCCACTCCTTCCTCAAGTTCTGGGGCGTGAGGAACGGGATGGGGGTTCTGAGAACTTTCTGGTTCAAATCCAGAAAAGGCGTCGTGAGGGTGGAGCGGCGGGGAGAGAGAAGTTCCAAAGTCCAGGGAGAGAGACTTCTGTGACCTCTGATCTCTGTCGGTGCAGCCAACTACAGTAGTTTTGTAACAGTGGGTGGGCTCAGGGCTGTTCCTAGCGGGGTGGGGGCTAATTAGCATGTGCGCGGGGCGGGGGAGGAATATCTCATGGGGAGGTGGTGGTGCCGAAGAGTGCGTGTGCTGCAAAGCGCCTGCCTCCTCCTGCCTTCATGTCTTCTCTCAACTGCGGGGAGAAAGCCTGTGCAGCCGCAGCGGGTTGCGGGGAGGAGTCTCCTCTCCTCCCCAGGGCCGGCTCAAGGGTCAGGAGCAGGAGGGTGCTGTTCCCCATTGCCTGCTCTCCTCATCGCCTTCAGCAGCACCACAAAGTGGCACGTGGAGGCAGTAGTGAGGTGGGCAGGCACATACCTCCATGCCCATCCGGCTCCCACCTTCCTGCCTGCTTGCTATGGCCAGGAGGGCAGGTGGGGGGGCATGGGGAGGGGGTGGAGAGTGGCAACCCTGAGTCCCATGTGACCCAGGCTGTCGCCACCCCTGCCAGCTTTGCACCCTAAACGGGTGCTTAGTGACTCATTTTAATGGGTGGGCGGCCCTAAAAATACTGGAAATGTCTTCAGAGTACAGCAGTCTGGATACCATCGTGCAGGGCTCCCCGTATGGGGGCGTGGTGCTGGGGGTGAATCAGCTTCTTCAAGACCTCATGGGGAGGTGGCTGTGGGGGGGGGAGTGCGCAGCAGCCACAGATGATTGAGGGGAGGAGTCTCCTCCCCAAGGCCGGCCCAATGGTCAGAGCTGCTCCTGGTGAAGCCCGCCTGAGCACCCCCCACCTGCCCGTTTGCTGCCTGAGCATCCCCCGCCCAGGTGTTATATCCACTGCCCTGTCGCCTACTGAGGCACCCTCCTGATCACAGCAGACGTGGGCAGGAGGGTGGGCACCAGGCGGGCACCTCTACCACCGACAGCCTCTTGGCTTGGTCCCAAGAGTTTCTCCGAGTCTTGGTCTGAACGGCACAGCCCCTCTGAGCGGCAGCAGCTTGGGGGACAGGACAGGGGGTCCCCCAGGCCCCACGCGTGCACTCACTCACCGGCCTGCCCCAATCACCCTCCCCAGCCCAGCAGCGGCAGTGCGGCTGCTGCTCGGAGGAGGCATGAGGGCCAGGCCAGGACTCAGAGGAACTTTGAGCACCCTCCTCTGGGAGGAGAGAGTGCCCAGAATTCCTCAGTATCCTGGGCCTGGCCTGCACATGCCCCCTCTGACCAACGGGTGCTCAGAGGCCAGGGTCAAGGGAGAAAGCATTATCAGCTTGCGGTGGGAGAAGGTGGATAGAGTGTGCGTGCAGCCCACATGGGTTCTGCTTGAGTGCTGGTCCCGTACCTCCTCCAAGCAGCAGATGCACTGCCCCTGCTAGGGTGCAGTGGGGACGGGTTGTGGGGGTTAGGATGGGTGGACAGTGTGTATGTGAGGCCTGGGGAAGCGCAGGGCTGGGGGTGGCTGACCCCGTGCCCTGCCCAAAGGATGGGCGTAGGTGGGCTCCACACTACACTGTCTTAGTCACAACTAAGTCCTGTTGAAATTGATGGGACTTAAGTCAGTCATGACTAAGTTGTCTCAATGAGCAGAAGCCAGACTAAGTTACTCACTGGTAGGTCTCAGGAGTTGCTTTAGGGCTCGCTAACTTCCGTAGGATTACACATGTGTAACTTAGTCTGGATGCTGCCCATTGATTTCCATGGTGCTTAGTCCTGAATAACTTTGTCTGGATCCAGCCCACCATTAACTTATTTTCTCAGAAACAAATACTGTACTGGTAAAAAGCTTATGTTTTAAGGACCATTTAGCTTTTTATGTTATATTATCCATAACATCTATACTGTGCTGTAAATCCTGTGCATATTGACCCGGGAGTAAGTTCAAGGGAACCTAGTGGGACTTACTTTTGGGTAAACATGCATAAACTTGCTCTGTGTATACACAAGGAATTAACATCTCCCCCACCCACATCCTATGCCCTTAAGAACTGCATGATGGGATTGTTGTGAGGATTAATGAGGGAATATAGGTGTACTTTGAAAATTTATAGTAGGCAGCATCAGATTAAGTTAGTCATGGCTAAATCCCATTGAAATAATAATGGAATTTATTAATTCATTCTTGTTACCACAAGGCCAGAGCTCCTCCCATAATCCAGTTCTATGGATCTGCAAATCCTTTAATGGCTCAAGCCAATGCTCTGTGTTAGTGTGCTCTCTTGCACACACCCCAATCACCAACACCTCTGCTAATCACACTTTCTTCTTTATTGCCATCTGTGTGCATGATCCTTTACATAGAATGACATATTTATATATTCTTGCATCACCAATATGGTGATTTCTACACCACTAGCATAAGGTGTGTGGGTACAGAGTAGGGAGAAGGCATGGAATCCTCTGTGAGATCACCTTGGGAATATTTACATGTTACACCAGCAAATGCCTCAGAAGAGCCATGGCAGCAGAACATATCAAGTTGATAATGTGGAACCCCTGAGTTGCACAGAGAATCTCCATCCCAGCCACTGCCAGAAATATTCAGGCCTACCATGGAGAGACTGCACTCCATTAGGGTAACCATTTGGTTAGTTTCCCAAGACATGATGCTTCCAATCTGGAGACACCATTATCTATAGCAGAGGTAGGCAACCTTGGCTCTTCATAAGAACATCCTTGCTGGCTTGGGCCCAAGGCCTATCTAGTCCAGTATCCTGCTTTGACAGTGGCCCACCAGATGCCTTTGAGAAGCCCACAGGCAAGAGGTGAGGTTATGCCCTCACTCTTGCTGCTGTTCCTCTGCCACTAGTATTTAAAGGCATCTTGTCTCTGAGGCTGGAGGTGGTCTATAGCCACCAGACTAGTAGCCATTGATATACCTGTCCTCCATTAATTTGTCTAAGCCCCTTTAAAGCCATAGAAGCTAGTGGCCATCATCACATCTTGTGGCAGAGAATTCCTTAGATTAATTATGTACTGTGTGAAAAAGTACTTCCTTTGGTTGGTCCTAAATTTCCTTCTGTTTTATGGGATGTCCCCTGGTGTCGTAAATCTGTTAGCTTGGCTAACCCAACAGGATTTACAATCCCCTTCAGCACTCCCCCTGTGAGTTAACAGAAAGTAGCAGCGAAACTGCACAAAGGAAAACAAAAGGCTCACAAAGAAAATAGCAAATGAATCAAGTCCCCTGAACTGAACTAGTTATCCTCCTCTAACAATAACTGAGTAATAACTGAAAAGAAAACAACAGAGCAAGGAATGAAAAAGAACAAAGGACACCAGAGCAAGGAACTAATGGAACAAAAACACAGAACAGGAAAGAACAGAACAAGGGCAAACTGGAACTAGAAAAAGTTGAGAATTCAAACGAACATGGTCAGCGAAAGTTGCAAACAGCATCAGTGGAAATCACAGACTGCTTGATATATGGCTCAAGAGAACCAGCAGCCAATCAGGCTTCCCTGAGTCAGCACTTCTGCTTCCTCTCTTGTGATCTCCTGCTCCTGCATGCCTCCCACTGAGCTTTCCTTTTGAGATGTCTTCTCAAGACAGGTGAACTCCCAGCCTCCTCCTGATCAGGATTCATGTCTGGCAGCTGTTCAGATTCCTCAGCTCCAGAGTCTGGTCTCCCTGCCTAATCCTGTTGCTGTGCCTCTGAGCCCTCACTAGCAGGCGAATCCTCCCGTTCCTCCTCTGACTCTTCTGAGTCAGAAGTCTGATCCATGACACCTGGTTCTAGTGTTGTGTGTGTGAGAGAGATTTCGCTTTGTCCACTCATTCTACTTCTTTCATAATTTTATATACCTCTATCATGTCTCCCCGTAGTTGCCTCTTTTCCAAAATAAAAAGCCCCAGATGCTGGACTAGCATCCTGTTTCATACAATGGCCCACCAGATGCCTCTGAAAAGCCACAGGAAAATGGTGAGGGCATGCCCTGTCTCCCTCTATTGCTCCATTGCAACTGGTATTTAGAAGAATCTTGCCCCTGTGGTTGGCCTATAGCCACCAGACCAGTAGCCATTGATAGACCTGTCCTTCATGAATTTATCTAAGCTGGTATATCTCCTATTTCCTTTTAGATTGTGGGCCCTTTTGGAACAGGGAACCATCTTTATTATTTATTTATTTTTCTATGTAAACCGCTCTGAGAACTTTGGTTGGAAGTTCTCACCATGGGCTCTGCATGCCAATGGTGAGAGATGGTCGCCTGTTGAGCACGCAAGACTGGGCCTTCTCAGTCATTGCCCCCAGGTTTTGGAATGCTTTCCCAGCTGGCATCTGCTCTTCAGCCTCCATCACAGTTTTTAGAAAAAAAATAAAAACAGGGCTCTTTACCCAGGCTTTTATATGAGAGTACAATTTTTACTGTTGCTGCTTTGTGTTTTGTGTTACTATTTTATATAGGGTTTAAAACTTTTAAATAGAGATATATTATTTATTTAGTTTATATACCGCCTGATTCCAAAGGCTCTAGACAGTTAATTTATATTTAATATTGGTACTTTTAATTTGTTTTTTAATTGTGCTATTTTTAAATTATATTGTAAACCACTTTGGGATTATTTTAATGAAAAGTGGTATTGAAATGGAACAATAAACAAATAGCAATATATAAATAGTAGTGGTGGTAGTAGTAGTAGTTCAGCAACAGCTGGAGAGCCAAGATTGCCTACCCCTGATATAGAGTGGCTTGAGGAGAGTCATCTTTTCTTTGGCTTTTCCTTTCGTCGCATATACCTGATAAAGAACCTGTGTGGTTTGAAAGTTTGCAGCTTTAGTTTTGAAACTGGAGCTGATCCAGTAAAGAATGGCATTTTCCCTGATTCAGTGCCACTTTATTAATGTACTGATATTTAGCTGCATGCGTAAATCGTTCCAAATGAAATAATGGCACATAAATCTCTCTCTCTCTCTCTGGATCATGCCATTATCAATAATATTTTTCTCTTCATAGCTCAGGACAGTCCAACCCAACCTTCTACCTGAAGAAAGGTTCTAAGACTTATGTGCTTAGAAAGAAACCTCATGGCCCTCTCCTACCTCAAGCTCATAAGGTATGGCAAAGATAGTTTATAGCAATCCCTTGGTTAAATAGTACTGTGCTTTGAGTTTCATTTGAAATATTACTGTGCTTACCATTGCCACCTAATGGTGCAGTGGGGAAGGAACTTGCCTAGTGAGCAAGAGGTTGCTGGTTTGAATCCCCACTGTTATGTTTCCCAGAATATATCACCTATATCGGGCAGCAGTGATATAGGAAGGTGCTGAAAGGCATCATCTCATACTGCACAGGAGATGGCAATGGTAAACCCCTCCTGTATTCTACCAAAGAAAATCATATGGTTCTGTGGTCACAAGGAGTCAACACCGACTCGACGGCGCAACTTTACCTTACCATTAGCATGCATAATTTGGGTAGGTGGTGAAGGCTGTAATTCCACATGTCTTCCTTGCACTTCATTAAGGGTTTTATGTGCATGCTATTTGCTAGCTAGATAATCTGGAGTTTAGGGTCATGGTTGAAACCACTGCGGTACTCTTCAGCATGGTGACCCTTTCTAAATCTAGAAAAAGCACTTTGAACTTTCCCAAAGGTGGCAAAAGATAATCTCTTTACAGAGTACATATTATTCCGGTTGAAATCCATAAGAATCAAACTCTTGAATCCCACTAATTTCAGTGGGACTTTTTTTCCTGAGATTGCATCATAAGATTGCACTGTCCATCCTATTAAATTCAATGAGGCTTACTCCCAAGTTGCAGCATCACGCACACAGCTTTCTGTGGATCACATCTTCTACAGCTTACATGCTTAATGTTTACATTCTTGTATATCTTACCATATCCTGTTCAGGTTGATAGAGAGTATCGAGTGCAGAAAGCTTTGTTTGCAGCTGGATTTCCAGTGCCTGAGCCCCTCTTATACTGCAGTGATGCTTCTGTGATTGGAACAGAATTCTACGTGATGCAGCATGTACAGGTTAGTTGCAGTATCCAGTGTTATACAGTCATCCCTCGCCAACCACGAAGGTTCAATTGCTGGAAACCCATGCAGGTGGCAAATTTGCAGTTGGAGAGCCATTGGTTTCAATGGCAAATAGGGGGTTAGGGGAATCGCGGTTGTAAAGTGACCGAAAACAAAGTAGTACATTGAAAGAATCCCCTCCTGACCCCCAGAAATGTCCCCCTTGACCTCCTGCAGCACCAGGTCTCCGGAGCTCCCTCTGCCCCATCCTTAGAACTCCCTCTATCACTTTTGAGATCCCAGGAGTGGAGGCGATGCTGTTCCAGGACTGAGTTCCTGCTCCAAAGGCAGGGTGCTTGCCTGGCTGCTTGCAGCTTCCCTTCCGATGGGCCTACTCGGGCAGCGGGTAGGGGAGCTCAGGTGTCTCTCTAGAACATGGTTGGCCTGAAAATCCAGGATGGGGCATTGCTCTTGCTAGCTATAGAACAACTAAGTTGGCACCAGCCTTTTGCTAGTTCAGCGGCTCTTTGTGGGGTAGTGTCCCAGTGCAGACACCATGCTGCATGGCCAATCACTTTTGAAACTAAAGACATTTTTAAAGCTCCAAAGGGGTGGTGGGAAGTCAGTAATGCCACTGAGCATGTGCAAGCCCCTGGGTTTGCTGAAAGATCTCCAGTTCAGTACCAGTGGCTTAATGCCTCTGGAGTAAAAGCTTAATAACAATATCCATAACTATATCAAGATGTTTTTAAATATGTATATTGGTACTGAAACTGTTGCTCAGAGGTAGTGCATATGCTTTGTACGCATCGTGTAGATAATACTGAGCTAGGGGATCTGACTTGGTATAAGTCAACTTAATATGTTCACATGTGATCCCCACCCCCATAAATGTTTTCTGCTGCTAAGATGATGTATAAGATTTCATTGTTAATATTCAGCTTACATAGAATTTTCCCATGAGAGAAACAAGACTGTGATAATTACAGTTAAAGACACTCTGTGATAATTACAGTTTTCTGCAATGCATAACGAATCTTGCACTTTGCGCCTAATTGGAATGCTTGGTGACGTTCTACCCTGCAGCAAGCTATAGGTGCTCTCTCTCTGTGTATGTGTATATGTATATGTGTGTGTGTATATGCACACACACAGAGCGTGAGCGCGAATGTATATAGCTATAGCGCTCTCTCTCTCTCTCTCTATATATATATATATCTCAGGCAGTATATAAATATGATACAGAAATATAGTTCAGTTTAGAACATGCAGCATTTGGGGGGGGTTCTGAACATCAATAAGAAAATGAAACTGATTACCGATTTTGTGATTGATGCTGGTATGTTACATACATCTGTTGTAAAGCTGTAATTTCCCCACTTGTTCCTTTTTCATCTAATATTTGTCTCATGGTGTCCTTAGGGCCGTATCTTCAGAGACCTTGCATTACCTGGAGTTAGCCCAGCTGAAAGGTCTGCTTTGTACATAGCTATGATCGAAACCCTGGCCCGGTTGCATTCATTCAATGTGAATTCACTGGGCCTCCAAGGCTATGGAAGAGGATCAGGTTACTGTAAGAGGCAGGTAAATGTCTTCAGAAAATGACCTCCCAGCCCTTGACTTTCTGTACTGATAAATAAGTGTTTTGGGTGGAGGGGCAGATCTAGCATTGTGAAGCCATGTGCTCCGAACATGGACTGCTAAGGGCTCACCAAAAGAGGCGAGCTGCCAGGGCAAGCCATCACAGGCCCCACTATTGTCCACCACCTCTCCCTCCTGCCACTGGCCTCTGCTCTGCTGGCCTCTGTGACCCCGCTAAGCACCACCACCGTGTTTGGCTTGCTGTGCTTTCCAGGCCCACACCGCAGACTGCAAAGGGTAGCAAGCCAAATGTGGCAGTGGTGCTTAGCAGGGCCGCAGAGGTCAGCAGAGGTGATTGGGCAGGGGGGCTGCAGTGTGATGCCAAAAAAATTGAACACAGGCAGCTGCTGATGCTGTTCCGCCACTGTTTGGGTGCAGATGTTTTACATAACATAAGAACAGCCCTGCTGTATTAGGCCAAAGGCCTATCTAGTCCAGCATCCTGTTTCAGATCGTCCCCTCCCTGTCCCTTCAGTAGAGTTTATATCCAGGAATAACAGTGTTCCACTGGTTCTCACTGTTCCACCAGGTTTCCGTTACACCCACTCTATGTTTTCATTAATAACCAATCACTCCATCTTTCCCTGCCATAAAGAGTCTTGTAGCTTTAAACAAGTTGACATTCTGGAGAACAAGAAGATTCTGGAGAACAAGAATCCAACTTTGTGGGTGTACACAACTTGCCCACCCAAAAATATACTTTGCCCTTTCAGTGCCCCACGTCACTTTTCTCTGGTGCCACCACAGTTGAGGAACAAGCAGTACTGAATGACACTCAAGTGGCATTAGCTGTTACTAGGTAGTGGTTGTGCCCAGTTGGCATGTTGTTGGTGGCACTAGAACAAAAATAGGGGAAGCAAAGGAAGGACAAAGTCTTTTATAAGGGGTGAGTTTGTTCTTGCATGTAGGAAGGTGTGTTTGTTCTTGCAAGCTGTTGCATGGAGGGGGAAGATGGGAACTGTAGGAGATGTATTTGTTTGTTGAGTAACAGTTGTTCCCTGCAATATACCCCTTTCCTTTCTTTTAGGCAATTTGATATGTGTTTGTGTAAGATGCCACTATTTTAAGATAATTTAGATATATAGAACTGAGACATTTCAAAATTAAGGAATTATAGGATACTAAAGGTGTATATGGTGGATCATAATTAAGAATAGATGCACACATATTTTGCATATAGTCAGAAACTAACAAGTCTTTAAAGACTTGGTCCAGTTGAGCTGACCATCTTATTCATCAGAATGAACCCCCAGCTTCCACCGGAAGGGGGTACAAAATCTCTGAGTGAGTTTGATGGAAGGGAGACTTCAAACAAAGTGAAATTGGCAGATGGTCACTATTAAACCTAGGGATAACCTCTAGACTCTCCACATAAGGAAGAAGATTTCTTGAGGTAATAAAATAATCAATCAGGCTCATCTTGGAACCTGCAAAATAAGTGAACTCAGCGGGGTGGTCATTGGGAAATGAACCATTCAGTATAGTGAAGCTAAGTCTAAAGATCATATGACTTAAACACAAACCCGCATGAATAGATTTCATATCCCTGGAAAGGCGAGTAAAGGGAAGCCCAACAGCCTCCAATCTATTAGGGTAGGCCTTCTGTTGTAAATATAAAGTAAAATTGTCTGGGCCTATCCTCGCATTCAAATCCCCACCCATCACCACAAAAGCATCTGGAAAAGTAAAAAGAGGGTCTATAATATAATTTTCCAGTTTAGACCATATAACTCCAATCTGCGATTTCCTATTTAATGATGGAAAATAAATATTAATGATCAACAGCTTATGTTGGTTATATTGGATCAAGACAGCCATTGCCATTTGAGCAAATGATGGGAGGAATCTCTTAGATGCTCGCAGTGAGGTGGCAACAAGAACACCCAAGCCACCTGCCTCGGCCAGCCCCCGGCGTCGCTTTGAGTGAATAAGAATGGAAACCGTTAAATGTTAAATCATCTTATGTCCAGGTTTCTTGTAATAAAATAATATCAAAACTAACAAGGAATTCCCTAAAAGAGGGATCAGATATAGAAGAATACCAGCCTGCCACATTCCATGTTAAAATTTCTATTTTGCTTTGTCATTGTATATCTACTGGCATATCTCCAATTATCTGGTCATCCACCTTATTGGAAATATTTAAATTGCAAATCTCATCAGGTTGGCTTAAAAATTGATGAGATATCATCGGAACTTCCAAAGGGACAGGGTCTGGCACATTATCCACCAGAGGTAGTATCACGGATTCTATTGCACCTGTGGAGGATTTCTCTAAAAATTGAGACCCTCCGTGAGCACTTCCATAGTTCAGACTTCTACTAGCAAGAACATCTTTTAGAAGAGATAATCTAGTTACAATATCAGATTGCTCATTGGCAGGGAGATTCCCAAAGCTTATAATCAGCGCCTTCTCTTCAGGTAGAAAACCTTCCAGATATTTTATCACCAGTCTTATTAGATTGTACCTCTGTTGCTTCTAATGCTCAGAAAAGCTCGCTTGGTATTTTACAGTATTTGTGAGTAAAAGGTGGCTCTTACTTACCTGCCGCTTTCAAATTGTTTAAAGCCAAGCCATTGGCCCAACTGCTTTATGGTGCACAGCTGGGCCCCTTTTCCAAATATGGAAACCCTAGAACGTGTGCAGTCAAAATGTTTGAGAACTGCACTTTGTGTTCCAAGATCTGTTTCCAGTACTGTTATCCGTTTGGAGACAGGCCTGATTAAGGTTGAGGCAAATGTTTGGATTACTATACTATGCTATTGGCTTAAATTAAATTACCATCCAGTTGGCCTAGCCCCTTTGATTTTACAAGATGACCATCGATCTAGATGGTTTCAGACTATTGAGGCTAAAATAGCTACACTGGACCTCTCTGTTACAATCTTGTCTAATGTGGGTTATGATCAGGCGAAGTCGCTGATTAGACAGCGAATTTTAGATTCTGAACGGCAAAATAATCTTAGTAAGGTGCCCAATTTTTATATAGCAGAGGAATGTAGATATTTAGCTTCTGCAATGAGTTATTTCACTAGGCTGGAAATCCCTAGGTATAGAAAAGCTTTTACTTTAGCTCGCTGCCACAGTTTACCTTCAGCAGTCCTTGAAGGTTGCTATAAAGGAGTTCCATTCTTAGAGAGGCTTTGCCCTTGTGGGTTGGACCAGGTTGAAACTACTGAACACGTTTTACTGTTTTGTTTGTTTTATAAGGATATCTGTGAACTATTTATTACACCTCTATTATGTAAATTTCCAGGTCGACAGGATCAATTCTATTGTTCATTATTGCTTTCAGATTACAGTTACATTTAGAGTTGCTAGATACTGTGCTGCTGCCATTAATACTCGTCGGCGGATGATTAATAAGGGGATTTTATTGTTTTAATTTATAATATCCATTTTATTGATATTGATACATCGTACCTTAACTAATTTTTAAATTTTTATTTGTTGACTTTTTGTTCTGGTCGGTGACCGTAACAATAAAGACTGACTGACTAGAACTGAGAACATTCAGCCTGCATTTTAATCTCTTGACTAGCTGTTTATTTTTAAACCCAACTGGAAGTGCAGAAATATTCTCTGATCATTTGAGGTGTTGATGTTTTTGAAAGAAAGGCTTAATTAGCTGAACTAGTTTGGCATTCCACAAAGAGGCAAATAATACATGAACTGATACTAATTAATTATTATTATTATTATTTTAATTATTATTATTTATTACATTTGTAAACTGCCCTGTCCAGAGGCAAAACATTTGAAATGTGATCTCAGTGGCTTAGAAAACCGGCTTTATATTGGGGCTACAATCCTAAGAAGGCAAGGGGTTGTGAATCTTTTGTAGGTCTCAGTCCTTGGATCTACATGTATGTTGCTGAATTCAGCCTGCAGTGGTCCTCCTCTTATGTCCATTTCAGAAAAGGTGGTGGTCACAAGACTAGTCTGGCCCATCCAGTTTCTATGGGCTCCTGTTATGGGCAGGAGGAGGAAGAATTTGCTTTGTCCATTTCCTACACTTCCAGTTATGCACTGAAATGAGGATGAGGGAAGTTGTCATGCAGACATCTCTTTAAAATCAGTGGGACTTGCTTCCAAATAAATGTTTTCAAGGTTCCTATCTATCTATCTATCTATCTATCTATCTATCTATCTATATATGGCTAAGGACGTACATGGCAAGTCCTACCTATGCTGCGACCAATGAAAATGCAGGGGTGGGGCTAGTCACGTACACAGAGATGGTGGTGATGGGGATGTGGCCGATGGGGTGCGGCGCTGCTTTCTTCCGTGGAGAGGAAGAGGGTGGAGAGGGTGGCAAAAGCTGCCCATGGCGAGGAAGAGGGTGGAGAGGGAGTGGGCAGTGAAAGCTTCTTCTGTGAGCCCGTTTGGTGCCCAAATGACAGGTTGGGCCATTTAAGGCCCGACCTTTCATTTGGGCAGCAGGCGGGCCCACAGAAGAATCTTCCGCCACCATCCTGGATGGCAGAGGGTGGCTTATGGTGGGGCATAGAGCTGGGTCAACCGGGGGGGGGGGAGCAGGGGGAACTAGCACCGGCTATGCTCTGCACCAGCCGAGCTAGTTTTATATATTAGGATTCAAAGATTCCTGAAGCTAGTCCTGTGTATACAAGAGAGCTTAAGACTTGTTTATCTCAAAGCACATAATAGCATTTATGAGCATTTGTTTATCCCTCTCGGGATAAAAAGAGCAAAGAGCATTTGTTTATCCCTCTCGGCATAATAAACTAATTTTGAAATGGAGGGTTATTTCAAAAGCAGTTTTTGACTTATCATGAGTGGGAGCAGATGTTCAGAGAAAACAAACTGGAAATTCTGCTGGGGTGGTGCAAGCCCTTATGTGAGCCTAAGCAGTTCTTTGGATTTCAAGCTATCATATTTTGCCTTATGTTGGGTCCCAGCTTGTGAATATTCATCCCTTGTCACAATATTCATCCCTTGTTCTGTATTTGTTTTCAGATATCAACCTGGAGAAGACAGTACCAAGCAGCTGCTCATGCTGACATTCCAGCTATGGATGAGTTAGCGGAATGGTTAGTGAACAATGTGCCAGCTGGTGATGCTGAAGAAAACTTGATTCATGGAGACTTTAGAATAGATAACATCATATTTCATCCAAGAGAGGTATCCTGCACATAGTTTTAATCATGGTTATAGAATTTTCAGTGTTATTTGTATAGGGTTTTGATTCCAGCACAGCTCATTTTTGTATGATTCAGTCTCAGAATCAGAGGCATAACTATAGGGGGGGCAGGGGGGGCACGTGCCCCGGGCGCCATCTTTTCTGGTCACGTGGGGGGCGCCGCCATGACAAAAATTTTTTTTTAATTTTTTTTAATTTTTTGTTAATACAAATGTTTCCTGCTCAGTGCAGCAGCACTGCAGCAGTCAAGGGAGCGCGTCGGCGCCCCCTCCCCCACGAGCGGTCCCTTCTGCGCCGCCCGCGCCCCCCCCCCATTGCTTTGCTGGCGCCTGGCGGCCAGTCAGTGGCCTGGCTTGGCGGCGGCGGGTGCTTGTGAGGAAAAACCTAAGTATAATGTAGTATGTTGGGGGGGGGGCGCCATTTCAGTGCTTGCCCCAGGCGCCGTTTTCCCTAGTTACGCCTCTGCTCAGAATATATATGTGGTAATCAGTGGTGGCACCAGAAAAAAACAAACTGAGAGGAGGCACAGAAGGGACAAAGTACATTTATGGGTAGGCAAGCTGTACCCCACATATAAGAAATGAGGGGCAGGTGGAGGGGCAAACCACTTGTCTGGGGGGGCCCATCCCCCCCGCCCCCCTCTGCGGAGCCACCCTTAGTGGTGGTTGTCTCATATTTAGCAGGAGGAAGAGCAGCTGCCCCTGTTCAACTCCAGCACAGCTTCCCTGTAGTGGCTGTTGCTGGTGTCTACCTTGTATTTCTTCTTAGATTGCGAGCCCTTTCGGCACAAGGAACCATATTTTTCTTTTTCTGTGTAAACCCACTTTAAGCATGTTGTTTTTGCTGTTGTTGAAAAGCAGTATATAAATATTAGGATTCCTCCCACTCGAGGACTCAAATCTTTTGTATACTATTTTGGATTGCATTATCAGAAGCAAGAGACAGAAACTAGTAATGCTTCTTTGCTGGTGTAGTTTGTTTAATTTGAGTAACCGGTCTTAAGAAATGCACAAATACGCTGGAGAGGATTCTGAGAAGAGAAACCAACATAAGGTGATGGAATGCTTTACAAATGATGCAAGGGTGAAGGAAATGAGTAGTCTCCGAGGAAGAAAAGGGATATAGTTTAGTGCTGGTCAACTGAAGTTAGCTTCATTGATCTAAGTTCATGTTTGCATGACCCTTTTTGTTGAGGGTCATATCAACAATACATTGATTCCCTATAAGCTATATGGCAAATGTGCCAGCGCACACACTGGCCTACCGCATTCTTCCCCGCTGCCTGTCGTCTTCTCCCCCCACCCACAGCCGCCTTCTTCTTCCCTGCTCCCATCCTCTTTCCTGCTGTTTGCGGACGCTTGGCCACCTGTGACCACTTCGGCCACCCGTCTGCTGGACCCGCCTGCCGGTCGTAGCCACTCCAGCTGCCTGCCTCCCAGTTGCGGCCGCTGTGGCCACCTGCCTGCCAGCCCCACCTACCGTTCGCAGGCTTTAATCCGCTACAGGATAAAAATGGCATGCTCTATGGTCTATTTCCCAGTAAAGTCAGTTCTCCAGTCAAACCTGTTTTGCTAGGACTGAATGTAACTTGAGAGACAAGACCTGAGTTGCAAATTATTTTACTGGAAGTTGAACACTGCAATTGTGTTAGAGAGTGCATAGATGGATTTGCTGTAACTTTACATATATTATGAGATAATTCACACAATCAAAAATTGTGTTCTACCTGGATTTGGGAGCTGTGTGTGCACCCAATATTTGGTTGTGTGGAAGCAAGGTAAGAGGGAAACCTGCACAGGAGTTATTGTGTAGAAGCAAGGTAGGAGGAAAAGCTGGAGCTTTCCCAGACAGCAGGCTTTACTGTGAGGCTTTACTGAGAGTTCCAAGTTGCCCCCCCAAATCGACACAAAAGGTGGATTTTTTTTAACCCTGAATATAAAGTGGGCTATACTCTAACATGCAGTAAAAAAAAAACCCCAAATTGTGTGTGAAGTCCTCCCTGATAGCTTGCAGAAACTTCAGGGTAAATCTGGCTGATATGTGAACAGAAACTTTCTGTTCTGGAGGAGATGCAAACTAAAAAACGGGAGTGGGAAACTTCCTGGGTAGCTTTTCCTCCTACCTTGCTTCCACACAACCGAAAATTGGGAGCACGCAAATCTCTCAAACCCAGGTGGAACACAGTTTTGGATTGTGTGAATGCCCTCTATGTGTTATATTCAGATAAATTTTCAGTGGGTCCTAAGATGCAAAGATTTCATGAAAATATTCTTCAGGTCCTAGAACAAAAGGAGACATACAAAGACACTGCCTTAAGTTTCTCTTGCTGTGTCCTAGTAGTTAAGCCACTGTGTCTCACCATGCTTCCAATGGCTGGTCTGCCCAGCTTGGTTGCAGTTTGGCAAACCCAGGAATCATGTCACAGGAAGCGAGCTGGAGCTATTGACTGAGTTTAGGATTATGTCAGGAGCAGAATACCTGGAAGTGCAGGTGGCAGAGCCCAATCCTGCTACAGCTGTGGAAGGTAGGGTCGAAGTACCCTGAGGGTCAATACCGTAGACACAGGTTAGTGAAGTGATTCCTCCCTGTCATTGGGCCTAGGACAGTCGAGAACCAAAGCTCCGTACCGATCCACCCATCATCAATTTTATGCATATCTAACAGGGGAAGATGCTCTCCAGGGAAACTGGAGATGTAGCCTGGAAGGTGAGGGAAAGATTTGACATATTGTATATCCACTTTGCCCAAACTAGTTATAAAACTTGGGCTGACAGTTTATCTGTAACCTAAAAGTTGGAGAAGACTCATCGGTGTTTGTCTTACTCCCACTTCCCACCATGCAGAATTCAGGATCAACAGGGAATGCCACACTTATTTCAGGGCCTGGGAAAGTTCCACAGATCTAGCAAACTGTGGATCTGAGTCTAACACTGAAGTAAATGGGGAAACGACATGAGTGCTTGTATCTAGCAACTTAATAAGCAGGCATGCATTCATATAAATGTGCTTGAGTTGGATGTTGTTGATCTGAAAGGTTTTTCACTACTGCCATGTGCTCAAGATTTTGCTTCTGTATTTGTGTGTTTCAAGGCTCGTGTGCTGGCGGTGCTGGACTGGGAACTTTCTACTACAGGGCACCCTCTGGCAGACTTTGCTTATAGTATTGCTTTCTACTTTTGGCCTCCAAACCTTATGCACCTAAACCTAGGAACCTTTAAGAATATAAATGATACTGCAGGTATGCATCCATCTTTCTACCAATGTGGATTTTATTTTAAAAACATGTTGAAGTCATTAACACAATCAAAAACTAGGTAGAACAAGTGTCCTGCCCAGATTCGGGAGCTGTGTGTGCTCCCATTTTTTGGTTGAGAGGGAGCAAATAACCAGATAGTAGGAGGGAGAAGTGTTTGTGTGGAATCAAGACAGGAGGAAAGTCAAGGAAATTTTCCTCCTACCTTGATTCCAAACAATCACTTCTCTTTCCTCCTACCTAGTTGTTTGCATCCACACAACCGAAAATTGGGAGCACACACAGCTCCCAAGCCTGGGTAGGACACTTGTTCTACCTAGTTATTGATTGTGTGAATGACATAGTTATGTCCAGCCTCAGTTAATTTTAGTTAGGCTTGCCTGGGCTCTTAAGAAATCGTGCAGCAGCCGTGCTTAGGTGGTTAGTTCTAGGAAGCTGTAGCTTTAGAAATCAATTTTCTTTGAAGAATATAGACTGTAAAAAACTGCGTTATAGTTAACGTTATTAAGCATATACAGCTGAAACTGCAGCAGAATGAGGGTGAATTACTCAACAGCAGTCTGGTTTATTTGTTAACCAAAGAGGTTTTAATCATTGGATGCGAGACAGAGCAATCCCAGCTATATCAATGACTGCTTACACCAGTGTAACTCTAAAGATACACTGGTACATGGGGCTTTTGTTGTACCCTAAAGCTTTCCAGCCAATATAAATTTGGCATAGCATTGCTTCCTTAATCATTAGCCAAAACACATTGCATTTCAAAGTGTTATGGCTTAGTTTAATCAGAATTTAAACAATCCCATTATCTGGTTATTGTACTGGTACATGAGTCAAAAAAATTACTTGTTCATTGATTTTTCATTCCATCTGTGTTGCATATAATTAAAAACAGTATTATAATGGGTAAGAAAAATGTTAAGTCTTTAAAAAACCCCTAAATTTTGGATTATTCTATATGGTTTCCCTAGGAATTCCTACAATTGAAGAATTGGTCTCGGTTTACTCTCGCTGCAGGGGTACCACAACTTCCTTAGACAACTTGAATTTCTTTCTTGCCCTTTCTTATTTTAAAATAGCTTCGATATGCCAGGTAATGCCTGCAGTTGTAAACATATTTGCAGTTGCAGACGGAATACTACAAATCTTTCTAGCAAATAACATTATTGAAATTTTTGTAAGTGACTTCACGGCCATAAGGGAAAAAAATTATATATTATTGTAGCTTGTACTTAGGGTCCACTTTTTATATTTTACTAATTATTTCAATTGAATAATTGTTTGACTGGGTTAAGTGGTGTTCTGCTACAGAATTCCTAAATCCCATTAGAATATTTAAAGCAGATCCACCTGGGACTTTTACACACAGCAGGCTTTACCGCGTGTTTAAGGGGAGGCTTTACTGCGAACTCAAAGTTGTCCCAAAAGAACAACACAAATGGGGGATTTTTTACCCCAGATATAAATCAGTCTACATTCTTAATGCACAGTGAAAAACCCGAATTGTGTGTGAACTGCTCCCCAATAACTCGCAGGGACTTCGAGGTAAATCTGGCCAATATGTGAATGCACCCTCTCCATTCTGGAGGAGATGCAAGTTAAAGGGCTTTAAAAGCCCCATGTGAAAAACTTCCTGTAGTGATGATGCTGTGGATTATGGTAGGAGAGAGAAGCATTTATCCTTCATCCTCAGTCCATTGGGTTGTTTCATTTTTGAATGAATTAAAAACCAAATCAAACCCACTTGCTCAATGAAATTCCAACTGCCTGTACAATCACATAAATATAATGTATATGTTCTTTAGGGTATATATGCCAGATATCTTCTTGGAAATTCTGCTGCGGAAAACAGCCATAAGTTTGGCAACATGGTAGAAACCTTGGCAACAGCTGGGTTGCAGATTGCAAAAAAGTAAGAATGCTTTTTTCAGATTTTTAAGACATTACTCCAAAGGAATTGAGGTGTGTATGTGTGTGTGAGAGAGGGGGTGGGGTGGGGAGGACAGAGAGAGAGAGAGAGAGAGAGAGAGAGAGAGATCAGGCTGTATTTTTTTTGGTGAAGGCTACAGAAATGTAGAGAAATCCTATGATCTCATCTGGCCTTTCTTCTAGAACATCTTTTACCACTGCCATTCAGTTCCGTAGTACTGGGGAATTGTTCCAGCAATCTCAGCGTGGTAAAGAAGTACTCCAGAAGGTGAAGGATTTCATGGGAAAACATGTTTTTCCAGCTGAAAAGGTGAGCAGTACGATGCATCATACACAGAATATTGATGCAGGCAGTTACAAGAAAGTTTAGAATTACTTTGTGACAATAAGCATAGCTTAGTTTTGCTCTGGGTTATCAAGATTAAAAGATTAATTGTTGATTTGACAACCATGTCAAATCAAGCTACACATTTATGTATTATATCACAGCAGCACTGATTTGCAGTCATAAATGTAAAACACAGGTTTTAATAATGAGACAGCCTCTTTAGCTTCAGATCTGTGGCCTAGTTTTACCCTCAATTGTTTTGCCCTTGTTGGTAGATTTTAGGGAGAGAGGGTGACCATATGTAAAGGATGGCAGGGATCCTGTATCATTTGTAACTGAGTTGAACAGGGAGTTTCAGCTGGCGTGGGTCTTCCCTATTCTGAGTTGTAAGCTGTATTTGAAAATTTCCTCCTTCTATAGCCCTGTTTAGCTGTTCAGCCATGCACAGTGTACATGGTGACAACAGTCCCTGGAGCATGTGAACAAGGCCAACATGTTCTGTAATCTGCCTTCTACAGACTATGAGTACAGTCTTTTAAATAATAATAAACTTTATTTGTTAGCCACCCCATAACAAATTGTTCTCTGGGCGACTCACAATACAGCATTAAAATATCGAGTAAAAACACATAAAACACATGAAATCACAACACATCAAGAAAGGAAGGAAGAAAAAGAAAACCTTGATATTCATGAGGGTTCTCTTCCTCACTGCAGCTGCAAATATGGAAACCGTGAATATCGAGTCATTGGGGCCACGGGATTGCAGGGGTTAGGTTCCCAGAGGTTGTGTAAATGATCAAAAATTGGCCAGATTTCAGGGGAAAACGTGGGGGGAAGCTTGCCTACCGTGCTTCACTGGTCCCCTTTAGTTGATCTGTACCCCCCAAATGGCTGAAAATTGGCCAAAGATTGCGGGGTTTTATATATATATTTTAAAGAACAGAGCCAGTTTGAGGCTCCCAAACATAAAATGGTGGCCGGAAATTACCTCCAAGATCATTTCCACCTAACCCTGGCCCACGGATATGCAGAATTAACCCCTTATTTGCCAGTTTCCTCTGGCATCTACCAAAGTTGGGTGTCAGTTACCCAACTGCAGATCAACTGGTTTGGAATTCACGGATATTAAGGTTCTCCTATACAAAATAATTTAAAAACTTTTTTAAAGTCAGTTCTAAAAATCAAATTTAAAAGGCCTGAGTGAACAAAAAGGTATTTACCTGGCATCTAAAAGAACACAGTGATGAAGCCAGGCAAACCTCACTGGGGAGGCTATTCCATAAACGGGTGCAACCACTGAAAAGGCCCTCTCCCTATTAGTCACCTGTCTCACTTCGTTTAGCAGGGGCACTCGGAGCAGGGCCTCTGGAGAAGATCTTAAGGTCAAATTTGGGACATATGGGGCAAGGCACTCTCTCAGGTAACCCAGTCCCAAGCCATTTAGGGTTTTAAGGTTTAAAACCAGCACTTTGAATTTTATTTAATCTATCTCTCTATCTGTCTATCTATCTATCATATTTGGCCTGGGTCTGGAAATGGACTAAGAGCCAGTGCAGCTGATGAAGCACTGGCGTGATATGATCAAAACACCCAGTCCCAGTTAATAATCTTGCAGCCTTATATTTGTACCAACTGCAGTTTCCATACTGTTTTCAAAGGCAGCCCCATGTATAATGCATTGCAGTAATCTAAGCAAGAGATTACCAGAGCATGGCTAACTGTGGCCAAACTATCCTTATTCAGGTAAGGTCTCAGTTCTGCTTATCAGCTGAAGCTGATAAAAGGTGCTCCAAGCCACAGAGGCCACTTGAGTCTCTAGCAACAGTGCTGGACCGATGAGCACCCCCAGATTGTGGACTTGACCCTTCAGGGGGATTGCAACCCCATCTAGAAGAGGTTGAACATCATTCACCTGGGCAGAGGAACCACCGAGCAACAGTACTTCTGTCTTGTCTGTATTGAGTCTCAACTTGTTCACCCTCATCCTGTCCATTATTGCATCCAGTCACTGACAAATGCTGTACCAGGAGCGTTTCCACACAGGGCTGTTGCCATGAATCTCCTTCAGATGAGAGTGTGTGTATTCACACACCAGCCAGACTTCACACACACAAATCGGGCTTTGTCTTCTGAATTCTAGCTTGTCTCATATTTCTGAGTTTTTAAAATCCTGGTTTTAAGTGAGTTTTTCTTAAAACACTGCAGCAGATGTCAAGGAGAGGCACTGACTAGAGCATTTACAAAATCATTAACATGAAAAGAGGAAAGCACACTTTAGGAATGCAAATAGAACTGCCTTGCCTAGATGTGAAGAATGGAAAAACCAGTTTTCAGGAACCAAACTCTTGGAAAGTTCTAGTTACAAAATCTCTGTGTATGCTCAAGCTGATTTTTTTTTTTAAACAATATTAGTCACACCATGCACGTGTTGGGGGAAAGGGAAGAAATCTGTTAGTGTATACAGATGCTCCCAGTTTAGGACACAAGGTTTTGAAGGCAACATTGTGTTCATCTCCATAGAACTCCCCAAAACACACACATACACTCACTCACTCACTCACTCCGCTAGAAGGAAAACACAGAGGCATGCAATGTGAACCTGCCCAAAAAGAAAACCCAAGAGCAGAGTGGAGGAGCTGTTTCCTTCATGCCACGAATGCAATTTGAAGTGGCTTCGCTAAACATTTACCCCGAGAGCTGGAAGCTGTGTGTGGGAAAGCTCCTGGGGAGAGATCCTCCTCATGGCTGGGTAATCAGCATTGCCAGTCATGAAGGAGCTCTCTCCCTGGCTACGGTGTCTTATCTCTACAGTCAAATTCTGTATTGGGGGGTTGTTGTGGAGGAGTTACAAAGCAGATCAGTGAGAGAGGTAGGGCTTACCAGCATTTTCCAAGGGGTATTGTAACAACGCACGCTTTACACAGGGCAGAGCTTCAATAGAGCAGATGGCCCTGAAGAATCTGCACCACCCTGCCTCCCAGAGCCGCCTGGCCCTTACAGGGGCTGCCTCGCTCTCCTCCCCCTGCCCCCGCCCCCCCTTCCCTGCTGGCCAGCTCATGATGGTGTGCAATGGTGGCGCAGTGCACAGCGCTTCTGCCACCTGCTGCCACTTCCCAGGCCCAAGTGCTGACTTGACTGGAGCATGAGCATGCCTCCACCATCGCTGGTGGGGGTGGGGCAGTGGGGGAGCAAAGTGCCCAGCCAAGGGGCAGCAGAGGGAGCAAAGCGGCACACAAAGGGTTGGCAGGGTGCTCCAGAATTTGCACACCGGGCGTCTTCAACCTTGCTACGCCACTGACTTTACATACTTAAAGAATACCTTAACAGGGATTATTTCACTATTACAAAGAAGTATAGAAGCCTGTACTTTTCTGTGACCAGTTTCTTTCCCTGAGGCCTTCTGCCACTGAAACCGTTCTCTATTGGTGGTAAACTAGGCTTTGTTAACTGTCTAGTAGAATATGTGAAGTCTTTGTATAAAAGGCACTAAAGCAATAGATCACTGAATCAATTCCAAATTGTTGTATTAATTCATTAATACCAGCTTTTTTCTGTGAAGCAAAATAATGATGTTGCTTATGGTATTCACCAAGTAGGACTCAAGATGCTTGAATTCACAATCTGATCCCAGATGCATATGGGTCTTTCTTCTAATTACTCAAAATATATTATCATGTAAAAAAAAAAAAGACTGGTAACTTAATGAGGAATACAAAACAAAGGTATCTAATACAGTACTACAAAGGGGCTATTCCCATGTTCAACAAAAATCAGGCTAGGAGAGCCTAGCCCGATTTTTGTTGGTCGTGTAAACCACTGGGCTCGCAGGCGAGCCCAGTGGTTTATGAGCGGGTAACCCGCTCAAGTACCCCTCCCCGAGCGCTCCGCAAACCCGAGCTATCTGATCATGAGTAGCCGCAGCACGGCTCTACATCGTGGCTACTCACGAGTAGACCCCGGAAGGGAGGCAAAAAGCCGCCTCCCGGCTCCGGGGGTCTCCCCAGTATGTCCTACGCGCTCGTGCAGGGCATACTGGGGCTTCTGGGGGCTGCTTGGCCCCCGAGCTCCCCAGCCCCTGCCAGCTCCATCATGGAGCCGGCAATTGTCACGGAGCCAGATGCCCAGGGCTTTCTCCCCGCTCACAGCCCCAAACTGGGTCTCACTGATCGTGAGATCCGGTCCAAATATTACCTTATGAATATTCTCTATTAATGTACTTAATTATTATTTTTTTAGGAAATGGCAGAATTTTATGCCAGAAATAAACATTCACCAGATGTATGGAAAAAGCCAGCCTTGATTGAAAGACTGAAGGTAATTCCCCCCCCCCAAGTAGTGTAATAATGGAAGGATTGATCTGAAGGATTTTTGTATCTATGCGAATGTTACTAGAAGAATAGCCATCCTTTTTGCAGCACTTATTTCAATTAAAGTAACAAATTGCAATTTTTGTTTCAAAACGTATCTGCCTGGTCTACAGGCCAGGTAAAATGGCAAGCCTGGATTTAAGCCACTTAGAATAAACCAAGACCAACAATGACATACAAATCAATCAATTTCTGTTTACTCTAACCTATTTTCTGGAAATAAGCCATGATCTGTAATCAAGGTTAAAGCAAAAATTTAGCACAAGGTTGATCAGTTTGGATGTCACGACCAGTCTTGGTTTAGTCTAACCTAAAACTGGAAGAAGTAGATGCTTGTGTGGGCAGAGGATAAGAACTGGAGATTTTGTAGGAAAACAATGAATACAAAATACAGGGATATGAAAAATATGCTAGAGAGCTGCTATTCAGGATGGGAAAGATGAAGGCTGTGTTTGAAAGAAGCTTTTCATACACTTGCAAGGGTAGTTTTTAGGCAGATAGTATTCTCTGCTGTAGCTCCCACAGCTGATGAAGCAAGCCACTTTTCACACTGAGCAGCAGATTGCCTCTTCAGCTGCGGGACCTGCAGCAACAAAAACAAGTCCTAACTGCATAAGCCCTATTCAGACATCGTGCTGTGTGAATGTCTGTACACATGTACATGTTTTTGTGTGAATGACTGTACCTGTGTTCATTCATTTTCAAAGTGAACTTGGGTACAGGTCCTTTTGAAACACAGGATTCTGAAATACAGATCTGTACCTGCAGGAGAGGAGAGCTGGTCTTGTGGTAGCAAGCATGACTTGTCCCCTTAGCTAAGCAGGGTCTGCCCTGGTTGCATATAAATGGGATAATTGATGTGTGAGCACTGCAAGATATTCCCCTTAGGGGATGGGGCCACTCTTGGAAGAGCAGAAGGTTCCAAGTTCCCTCCCTGGCATCTCCAAAACAGGGCTGAGAGAGGTTCCTGCCTACAACCTTGGAGAAGCCACTGCCAGACTATGAAGACAATACCGAGCTAAATGGACCTATAGTCTGACTCCGTATATGGCAACTTCCGATGTACTTTAGTAGACTGTACACAGATTGTATGAGTGTAGGACATTATGTGTGAATAGAGCGATATACTGTTTTTATGTGGCCATGAATGGGATGGTGTGACACCAAGTTGCACTTAGCAATAACAGCTGAAGTCCCTGACTAAGATAGAGGAAAGCAGAAAAGGGCTCAAGACAATTGTACAGTCCAGTCTTACCTGTATTTACTTGGGGGTTAGTCCCACTGGTTTCAATACACATCAGTATGTTTTGGCTGACTGTTCAGCAGTGCAGCTACTTTAATCATGATCTTCCTCCTATCTACAGGAAAGGGCCAAAGCAGAGGGGCTCTGGAACCTTTTCCTGCCAGCTGTTAGTGGTCTTGGCCAAGTGGACTATGCCTTAATTGCAGAGGAGACTGGGAAGTGCTACTTTGCCCCTGAAGTGTTTAACTGCCATGCACCAGGTTGGCCAAACCCTTATTGCCTTGCCATAGTGTTTGTTACTTTTATGTTGAACGGAACAGGAGTTTCAATGCAAGCATTCTTCTATTTCCCAGACACAGGAAACATGGAAGTCCTGCACATGTATGGCTCGGAAGAGCAGAAGAAACAGTGGCTGGAGCCTCTTCTTGAAGGGAAAATTAGTTCTTGCTTCTGCATGACGGGTGATGACTTATTTTAAAACTGAAACTATTCCCACATACCTGGCAAACACATACTCAACATTGTAAACTATATTTGTACTTTTATAGACACAATTTAAGTTATAAAATAACCTCAATCCCATTCAAACTATTGACTTCCCTCTCACCACCACCCTCTCTTCTTCCTCTTCCTCTTTTAGTTCCCAGTTGTAGTAAGCTAAAACTGAGATAAAGGAACCAAACACATTCCAGAACATGGACTTTAGAAAGATAAAGGAGAGGACACCAAGCAGTCTTTTCCAGAGAATTCCAAATTCTGTACGTAACTGTTCAGACAAAAATGCAGAGCAGGCAATTTCCCCACCTCAGCCCCTAGGAGGCCCTTCCAGAGGGATTCTTGCCTTGAGTGGGAAGAAAGCATGTATGACCAGGCTTTGTTGTGTCAGTGTTCACAATGAGTGGCAAGTAGAGATTCACATAGTACAGGACCCCAATACACACCTCTGCCTTGAAGTTTGTCTGTTGGCTCCCGAAGAAGCCATTTGCAGAATAGCTGTTTTTAAACTGTTCTCTCTCTGGTCACTGCCTAGGGTTTTTTGTGCTGATGTTTCACTTTATGGCTTTATCTGGCAGCCACTGGTTTCACAGGCTCACAGTCTGTGAACCAACACCCTCCCTCAGAGGACTCTGTCTTCTTAGGAACATGCTGTACAGTCAACGACTCTGCTTATTAGGGAACTGCCTCTCAACTCAGTGCTCTGGTGGCAAGCTGCACTTTTCCTCCTCTGGGCTTCTGTCTTCAGACTATTCTGTATGTACAGGCTTGACATCTCTCCTGTCACTGCAGACTCTGTGGCCTCCATCTTTGGCTGCCTTCTGGCATGAATACTCATTCACTCTTTCGACTCATGCATTCTCTACATTCTAGTACATTCTAGTACAATTTGCTTTAGTGAAGACACAAAATCGATTCAAACAGTATATAGACGAATTACAGCAATGGATTTGTTGCAGCATCAGGCTGGTTCACAACAAGGCAGTATTTTCTGGAGAGTTTTTGGAGACTTGCATAACCTCCTACAACCACCCTGCTTCTAGTTGCAACACACGTCTTACTGTATTTACCCAAATCCAAGACTATGTTTCCCCCCCCAGTTTTTTTGTTAGAAATTGAGTAGTCATCTTAAATTCAGAGTCCTCTTCCTTTGGGGTAGATACAGATATAACTTCTATTTCGCCTCTATATTTTAAAGGATCATCTTAAATTCAGAGTCTTCAATTTGAGTAAATATGGTAAGATGGCAGGGACACCTAAAGCAAGGCCTACAGTGATATTGTAGTATATAGTCAGGTTGATATGCATAGTTTATATAACCTGTCTGTCTCTTTCAATGGCCCAGACTACTCCTTTCCGTTGTTACGCTGTGAGCAATCATGTGCCAAAGAGCATATACTGATTTAAAACAACCACTACAACACAAGGACAATCATCTTGGCAAAGTACATTCTTTTTATTTGGTAGTTTTATACAGACTACTGCTATGTTAGTCCTGGACAAGAGAAGCAGACCAGATTAGGTGATGCCCCTTAGTGGTCAAATAGGGGTCCACCCTGTCTGCTTTGCTCAGAACAACTTTCCGTAACCTTCAGCGGATGAATGCATTATACAAATTTGACGTGCAAAATCTTGTGTGTGTGTGTGATTAGCAGTGCAACCTTATGCAATTTCTACTGCATCCAGTGGGGCTTTCTTCCTAGCCAGGGGCAGCATCAGGAGTCAGCCAGCTTGGGCACAGACCTGAGGACTCACACCTACTGAAAGGCCTATCTGGCTGACCCCTGAAGTATCTGCTGCCTGCCACCCAGTTATCCTCCTAATTTGACCCTGGATCACCAGGTGATGGTGGACAGCAGTTATTTCTCTCAGTGGTGGCACCATTTTAAGTTTTCCATGCCCTGTCCCATGACATAATGAGACGGGGCATGGAAAATGGCTCTGCTTCTGAGGAGCATCTGTTGCTGCCCATCATCACCAAATGGGAAAGTTTATCAGGTTGGCAGCAGGTTGGCAGCAGGTTGGTGGTTGGCAGCAGTTGCAGTAAGTTTTCTTCCTTCACTGCCACCATCCACACATAGTGTTGCTGACCACGCAAATGGCATCTGTGCATGCACAGAAACATGTGCCAAGTTAGATTTTCTTATACAGAGGTGTACTAGGCAAGTTCTCTCACCAGGAAGGAGCTGGGAGGGTAAGCACCTGCTCTCTGTTTTCTTAAAGTTCCTTTTCTAATTTCCTCAAAAGCACTCAAACCACATTTTGAACTGCGGTTCGGGCACATCCCTCATCCTGACTGCTTATTGAAATTTCAACACCACACGAGGCAGAATTGCAACATGTTCAGATGGCTTCTCAGTACAATGGCTTCACTTGCAATCCATGACTGGTTATTTTATTTGAAACAGAGCCAGATGTTGCTTCGAGTGATGCCACCAACATGGAGTGTAGCCTTCAGAGAGATGGAGGCAGCTTTATAATCAATGGCAAGAAGTGGTGGAGCAGTGGTGAGTATAAATCTTTCCTGAAAGTGGAGTGACAAGGGCCTAGGTTGGTCCTGTTGTGATGACATTATAGAACAAAAAAGCCCATTGCGAGCATCTTTGATAACCATTCTTCTCACTCAGTTCCTCCCATGTTTCTGTATTTACTGCAGGAGTAGTAGAAAGACATTTATTTTTCCCCTAGTGTCATAGCCAGCATAGCATAGTAGTTAGAGTGTTGGACTAGGACCAGGAAGACTCAAGTCCGAATCCCCATTCAGCCATGAAACTCACTGGGTGACTGTAGGCCAGTCATGTATCTCTCAGCCTAACCTACCTCAAAGGGCTGTTGTGAGGATAAAAATAATCATGTACACTGCTCTGAGCTCCTCGGAGGAAGAGCAGGATAGAAATGTAAAAAATAAAATAATAAATAAATAAATATCTGGAAAGGCCTTTACACTTAACATACTTGCACTGGAATATCTAGCGTTTAATTATGGTTTAATTCACACATGACACCAGTTGATAGATTTTATATGCAGTTGGGCTCAGGAGAAGACCTGTCCCCATGCAGAGACCCTTTCAGTACAAACTGGGCTGTGGGTCCAACAGTGGAGGAAGAGGCACAAATCCCAATATTACTCCTGCATCCTATGCATTTGAAATCTATGACCCCCTAAAGAATATGAGTTATATACATTTCAAAAGAGTTTACAAAATTTCTGATCACCAACTTTAACTTGAGCTGTGCAGTCTGCTCATTCACTGAAATGAGAGTGCGTTCTGGATGTTAGAGAGAGTAAAGCAAAACAAGGCATGGTTATTTATGAGATTATTTTAATGAAAGGCAGTATTATAAATCTAACAATAAAGAGAATAAAAAGAAGGTTGGCTTGCTCGTTCATACTTTCTCCTCCTCTTCACACACTCCCCCATGCCCCCTCCAAGGAGGTGAGCAAATGGGCGCTCCCAGAAAGTCAAACATGTCAGTCATTACTTGGAGAGGGAAAGGGAGGCATGTAGCACTTCCACCCCAAGAACTGGCATCCTAAGCGACTGCCTACGTCTGGCTAGTGGATGGGCCGACACTGATGTACTGGGAGCTCTCTTTAAATGTACATTTTTAAATAAAATTGCATGCTAAAGCATGTTTAACAAAACATATGGTTTAAATTCAAATGCTAGTTGTGTAGCTTTATTCTATTGTCTTATGAGAAATCTGGAACTACTTCCATTGAATCTTACCAAACATCAAAATGTCATTCCCATGGTTTTAGAAACTGTTAAATGACTATGTCAGGTTCCTCCAGCAACATGTTCTACAGGGTGCGATAGGTGCCCGTATGTGGTACTACAAGGTGCAGTGTTCTACAAGGTGCAAAGTACACATACATGGTAATAGTAGTTCTGGACATTTAATGGTAATACTGTGAGATACAGTTGTGGATGTCTACAGGGAACAGGCAGCTCTGGGCATGTTGCAGCACTGCCACTTTCCAGGTCCCCAGTCTGTGCTAACGGAAACTCTCCTTCTGCCTCCCCTAGCTAGGCTCCACAGAGGGGCTTATTTCCCAGGCCTACCTCCTTCTGTCCCAGTCTGAGATACTCTCCTCTTTAGCTTGCTATCTTCTGGCTCTAAATACTCTCTCTACCTCCCTTTTAACTCCTTCCTCTGAGAGGGGCTTCCTAGTTAGCAAGGCATGCCTGCCAGGAGCTAGCCTATTCTAGAGGCCATGAATTTGTCATGTACAAACCAAGCCAGTCTTGAAGTCCTGACCACTTTTTTTGCAACTACTGTAACTGGTTACAGTTTATCTTAAACAATCAAAAAATCCTGTTCATTTATTTCCATAAAACGATAGCAGCCATCCTTGCATGTAAGGTGCCTAGGTATATTTTTGTCCCTGTTCAATAATTTAACAGCTGTAAAGGATTCTTAACATCTCAGAAACAGATTCTAGTTAACAATGGGCTGTTGTTACAATGGCAAAATATATTTATTTATTTACTTACTGTGTTTATATACTGCCTTCCTGCTGTGGCATTCAAAGAAATTTACAGATTTAAAATATCAAATCAATGATAAAAATTACATAAGATAAGATGATTTTGCCTCAGGCCAATGTTGATACCTTGAGAGCTGATGTTATCAGCTCTCTAGGCCTGGGTTTTCCTTTTCCTGCTTCCCCTCAAGGCATGCAGATCCTAATATCTATAGCTTAACATAGCTAATGACCAGGCAATTTGAGGGAGCAGTTCTCATGCAGCATCTCAAAAGACAGCATCCCTCTGCCCTAAAATGTGCAGCAACATGTCGCCCATGTCCTGATTAGACCCTACAACGGGGTCACGACGTATCTGCTAAGTGTGTTTCCATACTTCCTGTGTTGTGACACCGCAGTCCCTACACTGTCAGCAGGGTGCCGTTCACATTTTGGATGCCTTGTTTCAGATTTAATCACTGCAATATAGTGCATATGCACGTTGTATGTGCAGTGCAAAAAGTTGCTGTATTTTCTGATTGTGGAGTTTTCGCAAGACTGCTCTCCCTCCTGATAGCTTTGAACAATAGCCTTTATTTACATTTCGAATGCGATCTGCCCTACCGAAGCTTTTTACCACTGTTGATTGGGTAAGCTGGAAAGTGCCCCGTCGCTGTGCATAAGTAGCTGGTGAGGCCAGGGGGAAATGCAACATAGCATCAGGACCATGGGTAAATTTTACTAAGAGGTTTTCCATCCTCTTCCTTCATCCAGGCATCCCAAGGGGGAAATACATCCGCCTGGAGGAAAACCACCTTTGGGTGCATCTAATCCCTCCACATCCATATTTTTAAGCATGTCTCTTATTTTTCTCTTCCCATTTGTTCATTTCATTAAATGTATTGTTTGAAGTAATTCTTGCTTGAAATAAGGCTGGAATTTCCTCTGTTCATAATTTTTAACTCATATAGAACATACACGAGATTATACTGCACTATAAATGAAGAGCAAAAATGGAAAAGGCATCACTATGCTAGAAATGCCTGGAGCATTTCCAGACAGCAGGCTTTACCTCAGGTTTACTACAAGTTCCAATTTGCCCAAAAAAAATTGCTGCAAAAAGTGGATTTTGTTTTACCCCGAACAAAAATCGGGCTCCACTCCAATGTGCAATGAAAAACCCAAATCATGTGTGCAGTGCTCCTTGCTGGGACTTTGGGGTCAATCTGGCTGATATGGGAATGCACGCCCTCCATTCCGGAGGAGAAGCAAGCTAAAAGCCCTGTTTGGAAATGCTCCTGGAGATCAGATTGTTCTAGTGCCCTACAGGAGCTTTTTCAGATGGAGACTTTACTGCAACTTTACTTTGGGAGGGTGTGTATGTGTTCACATATCAGTCAGATTTACTCCGAAGTCCCTGCGAGCTATTGAGGAGCACTTCATTCACAATTCGGATTTCCCCCTCTTTATTGGAACCTAGCCCGATTTATGTCCGGGGCAAAAAAAACCAACCCTCTTTTTGTGAGTATCTGTCATGTCCTGTACTCATAGTAAAGCCTCGTGGTTAAGCCTGGTGTCTGAAAAAGCTCCTGGACTTGACCTGTCCAGACTTACCAGCTTATGCAAGTATGTTGAGAAGATATAGTTCTTCATCAAGGAACAAGTATTTTCAGATAATTAAAAATCATCCTAGAACAACTAGATGTTGAGTAGCTAATATGGACTGCAGAACAGCCCTCTTCTCCTTGTTTTCTAAATAGTAAAACTACTTGTTTGTCCACTAGAATCTTCATAGCCCATAGGAATCTCTTCAGTTACTGTTCTATGTTGTCTTCTCCAGTGGCCACATTGCTTTGCTATTTTCACCAGATACATTTTGAAAGAGGCTCCCATAAAAAAATATAGGACGGGGTTCAGGCAGGTATGAAACAAGGCAATACTCCTGGTTACCAGGAATGCAACATCAATGGTTTTGCTTGTGTTGCAGTCGGTAATCAGATGGTAGATAATATCGATGGCTCTCCAAAACTTTACAACATTGTAAGGCAGCTGGGTGACAATAAAGGCAGACACCACTGCTGCAAGAACTTTCAGAGGCTGTGATTTTTTAACACTGGGGCACTTAAATAGAGTTCTGGCCACGGCTGAGTAGCAGATCAGCATTACGAGCAAGGGCAGTGCAAAACTCAGTGTCATTTCCATGATTTCAATAGTTGCTTTCAATATTTTTCCTAAGCTCTTAGGAAATATAGGTACACATCCAAATTTGCCATGGAATTCCATGACTGTGTTAAAAATTAGTTCTGGAATGCACAGCAACACAGAAAGTATCCAGACAAAGCAACAGGTTTTGCTGCATTGCTTTGGAACTCTTGGTTGTCCTTGGAGTTTGACAATGGCATTGTATCTATCAATACTGATGCAGGCCAAAAACTGCATGCTAGCACTGAAGTTCATGACATACACAGCAGAGGTGATTTTGCACAAGGGGACACCAAGCACCCATCCGTGCACAGCATCTGCGGCCCAAAATGGGAGAGTCAAAAGAAGTAACAAATCAGCAATGGCCAAGTTCATGATGTACACATCTGTCCTGGTTTTCAGTTTCTTGAAGCAGGCATAGACTGCTACCACTAGTGAATTCCCAGCAAGTCCAATAAGGAAAATAATAGCATAGAATGCAGGTAGGAATGATCTGTTGAAAGCCCTCACCGCTTCTTTGACACAAACAATTTCGTATAGACTGTAATCAAAAGTAGAATTCCAATCATGATAGCCGTCGTCGTAGTACTCCAGTGAAGAGTTTATAAGTGGCTCCATGGAAAAAGCTGGCAAATGATTAAAAAATATATTCAGGTTAATTGTATTTTGAAACATTTATTATGAATCTGTGTGTAAAGACACAATGGATCTTATCTGCACATAAGGCTAAGCGAGGCATTACATTAAATACATGACTGCTGCTGAAAACAGCAGTTGTGTATCTGGTTCCCCCGCTTCCCCTCTGTAACATCACAACAGTCCATATTTCCTTGCCCAACCCCAGCAACAGCCATTAAGTGAAGAGCTGCCCGAGAAATTCAGAATGTTGTGACATTGAAACATGGCTCAGCTGCATTAGAGATTATGGGACGTGGTGGGAGCTAGACATGTCACGGCTGCTGATCAAAGCAGCCATGTTGTTCACAGACCCTCTAAGTACAGTTGTGCCATCGAGTTGGTGTTGACTCCTGGCGACTACAGAGCCCTGCGGTTGTCTTTGGTAGAATACAGGAGGGGTTTACCATTGCCATCTCCTGCGCAGTATGAGATGATGCCTTTCAGCATCTTCCTGTATTGGTGCTGCCCGTTATAGGTGTTTCCCATAGTCTGGGAAATATACCAGTGGGGATTCGAACCAGCAACCTCTTGCTCCCTAGGCAAGTTACCTCCCCACTGCGCCATTAGTCTGACCCTAATGCTGAGCAGATCTGCATGGGAAAAAGCCTCACTGATTCAACAGGATCTGCTGTAAAGTATATGTACTTACAATCAGGGTGCAAGTGCAGTTAGAATTAATTTATTAATACTATTTTTGATTTCTCATTTGAATCAGATAAAGCAGGAAGTCCTGCGTTGTAGCTCATTATCAACTTCTTGCCCTTGAAACTCTTCAAATGTGGCTCTTGACCCAAAGTGACTCATTTGAAATGGGTTGGCTGAGCACCAATTCCATTTCCTGAGGCTACAGAGGTGCAGACTGTAACGGAAAGCACTTCTCGTGAACCTGAATGGTTGCTGCATTGTGACAGTTCGAAAGTTTCCTTTTGTCTTTGAACAAAGTCTTTTAAATCCATCTTCTTATAGGTCAGTGGGATTTCGCTTGCCAACAAAATGTCCAAATATTTTCAAAGTCCAAAGGACTGTGGGAAGGTTTTCCAGCCACTGCCCTGCCCCCACAAAAGGTCAAGGGAACCATCTGGAGCAACATTCCAGAAGGTACAAAAAGCTGCCACCAGATGGAAAAACCACACCCCACCCATGTACATCATCATGTCAAAGTAATTAGTCTGTGCAAGGGTTAGTCTCTTTGCCTCCTAACTAAACATTAAACGCATCTGTATAAGTCCCACTGACGTCAATGAGGAATGGGAGGTAAATGTCAGGCCTGAATAATTTGAGACTCACCAAGCCACGTGGAACCCACCAACCATGCATGTATTGTGACTTAACAGATACTTGACAATCCACTAACCTCCATCCAAAAACCATGAAAAGGTTTTTTCAGTACTGTTCAGATAGTAAAAACGAGGAGTATAAAAGCTCCGATGGACTGTATTCAGTGTTACAGTTACAAGTTAGGAGAGTGTTGGCATGGTAAAGGGAGAGGCTTTCAGTAACAGACTTCTGTTTCCCCCCCTGTACATAGCATGTTATTTATAAGATGTGTCATGTGTGAAGTAAGAAAAATGAGATGCTAGCTCTACTTATTATTCATTATGGGTGGCTTCACACATCACACTGAACTGAGGTCCGGCAGAACCACTGGTTCTCAGAGCATACGCCTGAGCCTGAATTCCAGTGTCAGGACAGACATGCTGACATTGGGCATGCCTGTGAACCCACCAATGTGGGCATATTCTACCCTACTTACAGTTCCAAATCAATCTGCAGCCTAGATTTGAAGTATGTTGGATTCCATATGTTGGATTCAGAACAGCAGGTAGGGTAGAATATGCCTGTGTTGGCAGGTTCATACAACACTCCTGATGTTTCCATGTCTGTCCCAATACTGGAAGTTGGGCTCACAAACATGCGCTCCAGGAACCAGCAGCTTCACATTCAGTGTGGCATGTGAAGCTGCCGTGTTAAGGATGTTTAAAATACTGCTTTGCAACCACTTTGCAATCACAGTACATGGCAAAATAAATGAGAAGATGGTTCCTGTCCCAAAAGGATCTACTCTACAATCTAAAAAGAAACTCAATGAGACACTGGCAGTGTCCACTGGAGGAGATGCTACGATGGGATGAATGGGGACAGTTGCACTCCCTTGTCTAATTATGAGAGCCACCACTTGAAAAGGTGCCACTTTGCTCAGCCCGAGGACATCACTCCAAACTGTGTGCCACAAGAGGGTCTGAAGATAGTTCTTAGTCCCCAAAGGATTCGCAATCTTTAAAAAAGATACAGAGGAGACAGCAGCCACAGCCACTGGAGAGACACTTTGCTGGGCTGAATATGGACAGCTGCTCTCCTCCTGCTAAATATAAGAGAATGCTTAGCAGGGGTTGATAGTTATGCTAGTATTCTAACAGGTGTATTGTACTAGTAGGTAATGTCATCAATATTAATTTCATTTTTAATTTAAAGTGTATGTGTCGTATTCTCTGCCATCAAGATAGCACTGGAGGCAACATGAAGGTAAAGTGTGCCGTCAAGTCGATTTCGACTCCTGGCGCCCACAGAGCCCTGTGGTTTTCTTTGGTAGAATACAGGAGGGGTTTGCCATTGCCTCCTCCCGCCTAGTATGAGATGATGCCTTTCAGCATCTTCCTATATTGCTGCTGCCTGATATAGTACCAGCAGAGATTTGAGCCGGCAACCTTCAGCTTGTTAGTCAAGCATTTCCTTGCTGCACCATTAGGTGGCTGGAGGCAACATTTAGCCTTTTTTTTTTTTTTTTTTAAAGAAGATGATAGTAATAAAAAAACATAACTTTAAATGTATGCATTCCAAATGGGAAGAATGTTAAGCATTATGCTCATGGTTAAACCTCACATTACATTACATATGTAGTTTATTATTGTGCTCTTGAGTCCCCCCTCCCCATTTTAAATACTACTACAAAAAATAAATAAATAATACATTGCTTTATTTATACATTGCTTTTGAACAGAAATGCTCATAGCAGCTGCAGAGGAAGGATGAATGGGACCAAGACTAATTATCAGGATTGGGGCCATGGCATTCAGAGAGCAGGGTATTAAACCCTTTCATCTCACACTGCAGTCTGGATAAAATTGCATCTCTGAAGTGCTATTAGTCCAGAAGGGCAGTGTCACTGATACCAATAAAAGCTTCCATCCTGGAGCTAATAGCAGTTTTAAGGGAGTTATTTTCCTCGGGGCCAAAATGCAGTGGTAAAGAGTAAAATAAAATATTGAAAAAACTTCTCTTGAGTGCCATGATTCTGATCTTGATTTCCCCTTCCCTGGGCTGTTCAAAGTTGAAAAGTGTCCAAGGCAAACTACACATTAAAAGTAACTTTTATTGCATCAGATGGTTGTTCATCTGAATCACCCTTCTACACATGTTCCAAATACCTTTTTAAACTGGAGCACATTAAACGGGTAGTTCAGGTGGGCATGTAGATGGGTGTGCAGAGGGACAATTCAGCCCACTCATGTGATAAAGGGATGTGTCTTCCCCTCCCTCTAAATGGAGGGAAGTAAGAAGTGGGGTCCCCCAGAGAGATGTATTGAGACCAGTGCTTTTTAATTTATTCATAAATGATCTAGAAGATAGGGTAAGCAGGGAGAATTTGCAGATGACACCAAACTTTAGGATAGTGAAATCCAAAATAGATTGCAAAGAGCTCCAAAAGGCTCTCTCCAAACTGGGGGAATGAGCAACAAAATGGCAGATGTGGTTCAGTGTTAGCAAGTATAAAGTGATGCATATTGGGGCAAAAAAATCCAACTTCACATACAGGTGGACGTTGCTATACATACTTAGTACTGCTATTCACTGCTCTACGTATATGCGGTTCGAAAATAGGCACCTGACCTCGACATATGTAGGTACGGAAAGGGTTAATGCCCACATATCTGCAGTTCCTAGGTGCCTGGAAATTACCTACAAGGTCGTTTGTGGCCTCCATTTTGTTTAAAGGAGCCATTTTGTGGCTCTTCTGTTGGGGGGGGGAGGATTTTTTCTATGGTTTTTGTGGGAAATTGGTGAAATTTTCTTTCTTTCCATTTTCCCCACAATTTTTCAGACCTTTTTCCCATGCATGAACCTAACTCCCGTAATTCCCATTGCTGCAATGCCTCATTATCCACAGTTTTGTTACCCGCGGAAATCTATGGGAACAAAACCAGTGTGGATAACAGGGTCCACCTGTATGCACTGATGGGGTCTGAGCTGTCGATGACTAACCAGGAGAGAGGTCTTGGGGCCATGGTGGACACTCATTGAAAGCATCGACACAATGTGCAGCAGCTTTGAAAAAGGCCAATTCCTTACTTGGAATCATTAGGAAGGAGATTGAAAATGAAACAGCTAATATCATAATGCCCTTCTACAAATCTATGGTGTAGCCACATATGGAGTACTGTGAACAGTTCTGGTCACCATATCTTTAAAAAGGATGTTCTAGAACTGGAGAAGGTGCAGAAGAGGGCAGTCAACATTATCAGGGACCTAGAGCACCTTATGAAGTAAGGCCACAATACTTGGAGCTTTTTATCTTAGAAAAAAGACAACTGAGGGGTGACATGATAGACATCTATACAATTATGGATGGTGTGGAGAGACAAACATTTTTCTCCCTCTCACTAGAATGAGAGGTCATTCCATGAAACTGATTACCAAGAAATGTAGGACTGGCAAAAGGAAGTACTTTTTCACACAATGCATAATTAACCTCTGGAATTCTCTAGCACAAGATGCGGTGATAGTCACCAGCCTGGATGGCTTTAAGAGGGACTTAGACAACTTCATGGAGGACAAGTCTATCAGTGAATACTGGTCTGAGGGCTATAGTCCAGCTCCAGCCTAAGAAGCAAGATGCCTCTAAATACCAGTTGCAGGAGAGTAACAGCAGGAGAGAGGGCATGCCCTGGTGGGCCACTGTCTGAAACAGGATGCTGGACTAGATAGACCTTGGTGCCTGCCTGCCTTGAATTGTGGTTTGGTCTGTTTGTGAAAAGGTGTTGTGGTAGCTCAGCTGTGTCTGTGTGTAATATTTCTTGGTGATTGCTGTGATGAACTCCATGTCTGGCTGAACATAAGAACAGCCCTGCTGGATCAGGCCCAAGGCCCATCTAGTCCAGCATCCTGTTTCGCACAGTGGCCAACCAGATGCTGCTGGAAGCTACAGGCAGGAGTTGAGGGCATGCTCTCCTGCTGTTGCTCCCCTGCACTGGTACTCAGAGTCATCCTGCCTCTGAGGCTGGAGGTGGCCTATAGCCCTCCAACTAGTAGCCCTTGATAGACCTCTCCTCCATGAAGTTATCCAAACCCTTCTTAAAGCCATGCAGGTTGTTGGCTGCCACCACATCTTGTGGCAGAAAATTCCACAAGTTGATTATGCGTTGTGTGAGAAAGTACTTCCGTTTGTTGGTCCTAGATTTCCTGCCAATTGCATGGGATGACCCCTGGTTCTAGTGTTATGTGAGAGGGAGAAGAATTTCTCTCTATCCACTTTCTCCACACCTTGCATGATTTTATAGACACTATCATGTCTCCCCGCAGTCATCTTTTTTCTAAACTAAAAAGCCCCAGGTGTCCTAGCCTTGCCTCATAAGAAAGGTGCTCTAGGCCCCTGATCATCTTGGTTGCCCTCCCCTGCACATTTTCCAGTTCTACAATGTCCTTTAAAAATTTATTTCTTATGGGTTGCTTATTTCTTATGTACCCCAGTGGTGTTGCTAAGTGTATCGCTGCACTTTCTCTCCTATAATAAGCAGGTTTCCCCCCTTGTAACTGGAAAAAGCTAAAAGCTTGCAGCAAATGCCCTTCAGGTATCATAGGTAAGATACTAGCTTACTTATGCCTCACATACAAGTTGCCCACACTGGTGTGCAGATGAAGGGAAAGCTTGAGGAGCAACTGCTCACTTAAATATTTGTTGGGAGGGAGAAGGAAAGACACTTATGCAGGGGAAGAGATGTGGTTTTATGTTTGGCAGGGGAGAGTCCAGTAAAATGAGGGAGGAACTCAAATGCTTAAGAGGAGCCTGTGCCCCTGATCCCATGGAAGGTTTCCCGCCACATCCACACACACCCCTCACATCGTCATTGCAAGCACTATGCTAATAATTTATGAAATGAGCTCAAATACATTTGATCCATTTTCCAGATATTTGTAATCTTGATAAATTTATTATACATTTGGTACATAAAAGAAGGAAGTCCTGGCCAAGGGAGCTCAGAAAATTAGTGTCTATAAAGCACTGTCCTGAAAGAACTCTGTTATATTTATATAATATTGTAAATTGCAAATCACTTGAATGTCAAGGCAGAAAAGTGGCATATTAATGCAAGTCATAATAATTACAATATTACTATAATAATAATAATAATAATAATAATAATAATAATAATATATTATAACATAATATAATAGGTAAGTAAATAAATATTTCAAAAATTAAGATTTAAGAATTAACCTGTTTCCTTTGAACACGAACTAACCTGTTTTGGTGACTGGAGCTCTCGTTTTGAACTTTGTCTGTAGAATGTTGTTTTCAAGGTCTGAGTCAAGATCTTTGTCTTCCTTCCCAGCACCACGCCTTTTGTCTCCACTGCAAATTTGCTTTCCTTTAATTCATTTGTCAGCAATGGTTTTACTTTCCTGGAAACCAGCTGCCTGCCGCATGTAAGCCAGAGAGAAGCCTAGTTTGCCAGAAACTGGGCAAAACTAATTAGAGGTGCAAAACTCCCAGATTCCTAGGAAGAGATAAACAGTGGATATAGGAATGTGAAAATAGTTGAATCTGTGCCATAAGCATACTTGAGTACAAATATAGCTTCTCCTAGAAAATAGTTCTTTTGCAGCACTTAGAACACCATAGGTACAATTCAGCTTGAAGGATGCACCTTTAAGTCCCACCGATTTCAGTAGCTAAGCATTTAACTGTCTCATTGAGGTCAATAGTAAAAGTGCTACGACTGGATCACATCCAATCATTTTTAAGAAGACTGGTGCGTGCAATGCACTTGGGTTTTATTTCTGTTCTTGTTTCTTGATGCTTGATTCAAATTTGTCAACTTCATTCATTAATCCTAAAAGCTTTTAAAACAAGTGAAAATTGACAGCCTGTAATCACATGCTTCAAGGCTTATTTAATAATTGTGGGGATTACTTGTACTCATACATGCTTTTAAATTGCATAAGCCAGGGGAACTTCAGCCAGTGCTGGTCTCCAGGCAGTCACAGTAGCTGATGTGGGACATTGTGTTGTTAACAGGTCTGTGTGGAAGTGTGGTAGTTACTGCCCTCCATGGCTATTCTTTGCTTGGGGAAAATTAGCTTCAAATGGGTGCACACAAGCCAACAGCTATATTAATCTAAAAGTATTTCAGGAAAGTCATCTGTGGTGTGGATGCATTGGAAAGGACAAAAGAGAATAGAGACACATGCCTTGAAAACAAAGAGTTGCTTTATTAAGGGGTAATAGGGGTACAGAAAGTGGAAAGTGTAGACATGTGCAAAACGTTTTGACTCGCAATGGGCCGTTTCACGTGTCTTGAGCTTGAAACAAAACACCCTTTAAATAAAGGGCCTGTTTCAAGATTGGAACAAAACAATCCCATTTCAATTCAAAATGTTTCAGCATTTTGAGTGTCATTTTGGAGGCCTGTTTTTCCCTTGCTGATTGGTTTTCTGGCACTGGCTTCTGATCCTATGGGGGCTTAGGGGAAAGATTTAAAAAATTGTTTAAAATCACCTGCTTGCCCATTTCTTTTGAGGGTTGAGTGGTAGGTAGCACCCATCATGCCTTACCACCCAACCCACTTTAGTGTCCCTAGGAGCTACCTGTGGGGGACAATGTGGTGTTTCAGGTTCCACATTGTTCCCTATGGCCAGAACACACGAAACGTTTCAGGTTTGGTTCCATCAAAGCAACTGGGTCGACTGCTGGTTCAATGAAACCTTTTGGCCATCTGCATTTTGTTTCGAGCTTGGGGGGAAACCTGCAAATCCCTTATAAAAAGAGGGTGGTTAATCCTGAAGCACATTCACCAGATTATAGCACTGGGAAAGGGGACAGAGGTTTGAGGGTGAAAGAAAGAGGAGAAAAGCAGTTTTTCATAGCTATCTGTTCTAGCTAGGATCCTTTTCTCTGGTAGGCTCAAGCATGAGGTGAGCAATGAGGTGCACGTGAGTTGTGTGGGGTGCAGAGTCTGATGGTAGGGTGCAAGTGCAAGGGTGCATGCAATGCAAGTGCACACACACAGAGTGCAAGAGAGCAATGCCTTCTTTGAGGGGCAAAAACACACCTTGGGGCATGACTGAAGAGCTTCGGTGAAGGAGACTAATAAGATGTTTCTTTAGGAAACTTCTAGTGCTTTGAAATTCTTGCTCCAAATAAGGTATGAATATCAACTATTGATTAGCTTATGTTTGGGGTGGCTTCCCCTGTATGCTCCTTAAACAGAGGAAATGTTTCACAACAGGATCTCTGAAAGCAATCTCCTGAATAGGAATGGAAAGGGGGAAACGCATCATATTTTCTAGCATTATTCACCCAATTTTGATAACAGTGTGGAGGAAATGAGGTGAGAAGTTCAACTTAGCCTTGAGATGTCTTATCAACATATATGAGAGGAAGAGACCTGGCATTCCTTTGCTTTTGTCTTTTTTATTCTTCTAAGTTGGTCTGCGCCACGTCTCTCTAGGGGCATTTCCTTTAGTCCATTATAATTTATAGCCTTTTGCAATGGCCTGAAGGCACTGTGGGGAAACATCAGAACAACCTGTCACTTTTGGAATACAGCTAGCTTCAGCTTCTCTTCCAGGCAAGCTAGGAAAATGGCTAAGTGGCTAAGTTTCTCTGGTTTGGAGGAATGCATTGAAGCACCCCAAAATAGCACAGCAAGCAGGTCTAGTAATAGTGTGACCAACATATGAGTCCAGTACCTGGCTTCTTAGATGAGGTGCCCTGTTCTCATAATCTGACACCCAACAAAAAGCACAAGTACCTGCAGCAAGGTTATACTCTAAGAAAGTTATAAATATCTCAGTAGTGATTGCGATAACTAGGTGCATTACTTAAATCTGTTTTTTTTAAAGGTTTGTTAGGTTTCAAACCTACAAATGGTCAAATCCACAAATCAATTAAGCCAAGTTAAATTAAAGTACTTCAGCTTGACTCGGGGCAACCAGATCTGATGGATTTCTCATTTGCACATTAATGCACATTTATTCCACAGTAACTTCTCTTCATTTCAGTGGCATTTATTTCCAAATGAAGCTACTTAATATTGCAGCCCTACAGCCAAATATTAAAACTGATTGCTGATAAATGTGTTTGTGCTCATGTTTTAGGAGCTGGAAATCCAAACTGCAAATTTGCTATTGTGATGGCCAGAGATAAAAATACATCTGCATCCAGGTAAGAAACAGGTTTTGATCAATGTATGTTCAGAATTTCCAAATCAAAATGCAGAGAGTAAGAAGCAATCCTTACCTTACATTGTAACTTCCCACAAAAATCACTGTCCACAGCTGTCATATCAGATACCGTTATGGTTTAGATCAGTGGTACTGAAACTGTGGGGTGAACCTGCTTGGGGAAGCCGAACCTGGAAGAGGTGCAAGGTACCAGGGAGGAACAGCAGGCAAGGATGTTCTCCCCTCACCAGCCAAATGGCTAGGTTGAATTGCCCTCGGGCCGAGGATCTTCCTAATTCGCACTGGATTTGACTGTACCTCCCCACTACTTGTTATCCAGTGGGCCAGACGCTGGGGTATTCTCCCTCTCCACCACCAGGAGGCAGATTCTCCCCAAAAAAGATCTGGCCAGGACCTGGACTAGGAAGCATCTCCCACTTCCTCCCTAGAGCTAATCTTTCTCCTGTCTTCTCAGTCACAGATTCACAGCCTCATCTATTATGGGTATGACTACCCCATTGTTGTTTGGGGAAAAGGAAGCTCTTTAAGAGCCACTGTTTTGTTACATTGCATGTGATTTTTAGGATGTGGATTCCAAGATGTTCCATTCTGTTCTTACGTCCCTGTTGGATTAGTGCCTCAATCCACAGACCTCTACATCCAGCAACAGGCTGCTTGGACCAAGGGCTGCCGCTAAAGAGGCTGGGGAAATAAATCTCCCCACCAAGGGAAATAAAACATATCAGTCATCTTTCCATCTGGAGAACGTTATTTCCTATGAATCTTGTTCAGTTTTCTTCTTCAGCATTACCTATTATTATTTTTTGTTTGATTAGATATAAACAGCACAGTATGATCATTGTGCCAATGGATACACCAGGAGTCAAACTTATAAGGCCTCTTTCTGTCTTTGGATACTTTGGTAAGTCCAATTGCCAACTTCAAATTACTTTCCTGGGCTGACTGGTCCAAACCTGTTATTCTGGCAGATTATTTAAGTCTAAAAAGCTGTTCAACTTCAAAGTTGGCCTGTTTGCTGTTGCCCCAATCTTTGACCTGCCAGATTCTTCTATCACTCTGCCTTTTGGTGGCACCGAAGGAGCCTATATTTTAGAATTCAAAACTGGCAATTCTGTTGAGAAGTAGGTATAAGTAGCCCTTCATCTCTTGAGGGAATTGCTCACTCAAGTTTGGTTTCTACCAAATGATTACTTCATTCTTAGAATGAGTGACAGGTCCACACAAATGTATCAAACCACAGTGTTTTTGGTCTACCCTGTCAATCAAACCCTGCCTTTTATCATAAACTCTCAGCCAGTTTAGACGCCAGCTGCCTGGCCCACACAATTAAAAGAGGGATATGTTGAGTATGTGCTCATTGTGATGTTTTTTATGACGCCTTCCTGGCATGTCCCTTTATTACCTGGGGAGTAGGGCCTGTTAATCTGAATGGCCACTTTAAACATGCTCCAAATACCAGTTTAAACTAGTGTTTGGAGATTTGCTATTCAGATGAAAAACCCTCCCTATGTGATAAAGGGATGCACTCCAGGGGTGTCAGGACATCCATGGAAGATGTCACAACAGGAGTGCACTCAGCATGCAGCATGTTTCCTTTTGATTGCATGGGTCAGGGAGGTTTCATTCAAACCAGAACTCTGATAGGGACTCTTGTAGATGCAAGATGTAAGCAACCACCAAAACGGATCACCAACTATTTCTCCCACATTTGCCGTTCTAGCAAATGAGCAAAGGCTGAGAGACAAGTGACTTTCCAAACACTAACCCATCAACATCCTTCCAAAAATGGTCACTCTTTTGGTTCAACATTTGCTGCAGCATCATTGCATGCCATGCTCTGAACTACCCCCTCCCCTCCTCCTGGTCTTCCTATGTTTTAAAATACAAAAAGGAAAACAAATTCAGGCAGCTTCATACAACAGTGCTGCACTTATGGCTTCAAACCACACATAATTAACATATGAATTCATTACACCAAGTTATGGGGATGGTCAGTCAGTGGTAGGACTCTAAGGCAAAACATTTAAAAGATTAGCTGGGCCAGGCGCAGAGCATCTGTGCCTCTGGCCGGCCGGCCCACCCACCTACCCACCACCACGTTTTTCTTCCACCTGTCCTCGTGGCTTTCTGGCTGGCCGGCCTGCTTCTTCTCCCTCCTGCCTACACTCCACTTTTAGCTGGCGGGCTGGCCGGTCCACTTCTCCCCCTGCCCGGCTGACCACACACACACCAGCTTTCTGGACAGCCAGCCTGCTGCTTCTCTCCCCGCCCCCCGCCCCGCTGCTTTCTGGCCAGCCGGCTGGCCACCATATTTTTCACCGGCCACTGCCAAAGCCTCAATTTTCTTCCCTCCCGCCCATACTCATGACTATCCAGCAGCTCTCCAAACTCTCGCAAGAGCTGCCACGCATGGGATTAGCCACAGGTATGCCTTAAATATATAGATGGACTGATGTTATCCAGTAAGCAGCCACCCATCATAATGACTCAATATGTTTCCACTGTCCTCTCAATCCCCTGCACAACAGTGCGAACATTATGAAGCACTCTTAGTATGTTCTGTAGGCGCAGGCAAACAAACCCCCTTTGTGGCCCTGGACTGGCCAGTGCTTCTGAGTCTCAAAACCCCCTTAAATTTAGCTGAAAGTGTACATCGATTTTTACTGATTTTTGCCCTTGAGGTGATGGTCAACATTGATTGTTTAATGCTTCCCCCCCCCCTTTTTTTTTTTGGCTTTTGGCTGTTCAGCATGCCGGTCTTCTGGTAGCAAACATGACTTGACCCCTTAGCTAAGCAGGATCTGCCTTGGTTGCAGAGCTGGATTAACCTAGTAGCAAAAGTAGCGTTTGCTACATGCCCATTTTCCAGGGCCCCACACTAAATGCTTGCAAGCTTTTCTCCTTTTCCTATAACCTCTTCTCGTGTCTGGAGATCTCTCCTCCTCTCTGCTTCTGCAGTCCACCCTAGGCGGGAAAAGAGCTGTTGCAGTCTTAGTGCTCACCAGTCACCCAACCCTCGCAGCTTCATTCATTCCTGTTGAAGAGAAAGTTCACTTTGCTGCCCAGGCAGTGCTCCAAATGCCAAAAATCTGGGGCTTGCAGCAGCCCGAAGGAAATAGCCTGTCCATTTCTTTGAAATTTCTTGTCACACTCGCTTTCCTTACGATGCTGGATGAGATGGTGATGCCCATGTCCCACCACTCCGCCCCCGGTACCCTGAAAGGTGCTAATAGCCTTATCCAGTGTTTACACATTAAAATAGTAGCTTTTTAAAAAGCCGATCCAAGGAAAAACTATCTGCTGTTAATATCAGAGCAAGATTTACTCTGGGGATAAATTGGAATAAGAATATTTGTTTTTATTTGTTTTATTCATTCATTCATTCGTTCACGACTCAGTGAATTACTTTACTATGCAAGTAAATAATTTATGTTTTAATATTTATGTGCATTTTTAAAATTTAGGGCCCCTTTATAACATATGCTACAGGCCCCGCACTAACTTAATCCGGCCCTGCTTGGTTGCATTTGAATGGGAGACCACATGTGAGCACTGTAAGATATTCCCTCAGGGGATGGAGACATTCTGGAAAGAGCAGAAGTTCCCTCCCTGGCATCTCCAAGATAGGGCTGAGAGAGATTCCTGCCTGCAACCTTGGAGAAGCCGCCGCCAGTCTGTGTAGATAATACTGAGCGAGATGGACCTATGGTCTGACTCAGTATACGGCAGCTTCCTAGGTTCCTAGAGCTTGAGTCACTGCTGGTGTAGATCCTATAATTTTTATAAATACTGGGTAGCATCCTCAGTGGTGCTTACAGAACCTTTTGCATTGTGGTGCTCCACAAAGTTGCAATTCTGTTAATGGAAGATGAACCACCTGAATGTGTGTTGTAGAAGGAGTTCTCCAGAGTGAGTGAGTGAGTGTGTGTAAGCACTTGTGCAAAAGATTGAGCAAAGAATGCCCTATTTGCATATGTGCAGGTTTGTGCAAGTTGTTGCTCAACAATTTCAACATGTTGTGCTAGTGCAAGAATTAGTCTGCAATGCAAGTGAATTTCTTCATGCAAAACTGTGCACGACATCAGTGTATTCTGGATGCCACCCATTGCCTCTAGCGATTTCTCTCACTTGACATTCATTATTCTTTTCATGACTTTATAGATTATTTCCATGGTGGACATTTTGAAGTACATTTTAACAATGTTCGGGTACCTGCCTCTCATTTAATACTAGGTGAGTTTAAGATTTCCTCTTCTCTGACTAGAAACAAAATCTCTTGGCGGTAGGATTGCCTGCGCCTGGCCTAGGCTTCTGTGCCTTTCACAGAAAGCTTCACCAGGGGCATCTGCTCATAATCCAGCTCTGCAGAGGCCTAGTGTTGGATTTCCTCTTGGCATGAAACCTTTTAAAGGCAAAGGAGTCCCTTTTGCCTAGGTGTCTATCATTAAACAGAAGTCCGATGCATAGACAAAGTTAACTATTCCACCTTATCCACCTTCATTTGAAAGAGATTTCTGCTAGTAAGTCCTTCTCGGGCAGGGAGGGAAGTTCACCTATAATATAAACAACCAGATGTCGCCACTAGAATTAGGGTATGCAACTGGTCTAATACTTTGTCTTGCAAAACAATTGGAGGGAGCTAGAACTGCTGCCTAGCAACTGAGCTGCTTGTCCCTACCTTCTGTCTCAGTGCCTTTGGCCAAAGGAGGTATTCCCACTGGGATTGCCACCTGGAGTACAGATGTAATCATAAATTCTCTGGCCAGCACGGCAGACAGACGATTCTAAAATGTCTTCCTATCGTGCTACTAGCATTGACTAGTAGTATATAGGCTGATAAAAGTAAACCCAATTTTTCAGTAATCAGACAGACAGATCCTTTTTTCAATGGAGGACTAGCTTCCCTTTATTATTATTATTATTATTATTATTTACATTTATATCCCGCTCTTCCTCCAAGGAGCCCAGAGCAGTGTACTACATACTTAAGTTTCTCTTTCACAACAACCCTGTGAAGTAGGTTAGGCTGAGAGAGGAGTGACTGGCCCAGAGTCACCCAGCTAGTTTTATGGCTGGATGGGGATTTGAACTCGGGTCTCCCCGGTCCTAGTCCAGCACTCTGACCACTACACCACGCTGGCTCTCATCCTATCTTTTGTCTTTTATCTTTTGAAGGGATCTTGGAGGTCTTCCAGTCCAAGCCCTTTCCTGTGTTGAGCCCCAGCAGGTTGGACTAGAAGGATATTAGAGTAGAATAGCAGTAGAGTAATAGTAGTAGAGTAGTAGATTGTTAGAATATTCTACAGTTTTATGGAACGACAGGAAATATTTGTTGCTCGGTGTGAATTTGTGAGCATTAATAATAACCATGTTGAGCAGACCATTTTGTAAAATATCGACTCCTCATTTAGCACATGTGTATGCTCTCTCTTCTCTAAGAAATTCTGGAATATTCTCATTTTCTCTCTTAGTTCTTTGACTTTGAAGTGAGCTAGGCTGAGAGGGAGTCTCTCCCAGTCCGTTACTCTATCCACTGGACTATGCTATCACATGACACCACAATAGCAGTGTACAAGCAAAAGGTTCCTCAGGAAGGAAAATGATAATTTGGAGGATTTCCCTCTCTCCTTTTGTAATACAGGGGAAGGAAGAGGATTTGAAATAGCTCAAGGAAGACTTGGACCAGGACGAATCCACCACTGTATGAGGTCAATCGGAGCAGCCGAGACTGCTCTACGGATCCTGTGTGAGCGTTCAGCCCAGAGGGTGACATTTGGGAAGAAGTTGTATCACCATGTGGGTTCATAGTCTCTCTAAGCTTGTGTGCCCTCCCATCTTTTCCTTTGCTCAAAGGTGTTTCAGATCTTAAGCGCAAGAGTCTAGCTAGACCTCAATAGTATGCTAGTGAATGTCTTGTTTATGTATTAGATGGTGAACTTTCAGGAACTGGAAATGATATATTTGTTGCACTCAAAAGAGAGCAAGCTATAAATCTAAAGGTACATTTTCAAGGGAGCTTGAACATCCCACTCCACCCTTTTTCGTCACTAGAGCCTTAACTGAGCCAGGAATAGTACCACTGTTCTCAGAGTATCCTGCTCAGCTGTCAAAATCTGAAGCATTTTGACAGGAGTAGAATGTAGGGATGTGCACAGAACTGCGGTGGGGAGGCTCGAAGGTGGGCGGGGGTGCTGCTTTACGAGCGAGGGAGGGTGCACTTACCCCTCCCGCCACTTTCCCCCTGCCGGCGTCCATTTACTTCCAAGCCCACCGGGGTGGCAGCGTATCTCCCTGCCACCCCGTTGACCCCCTTGTCCGAATATGACCAGAAGTCTCCCATGCACCTGCACACACAAGCGCGTCAGAGACTTCTGGTCATATCTGGACAACGGGAGCAATGGGGCAGCAGGGAGCTATGCTGCCGCCCCGATGGGCTTGGAAGTAAATGGATGCTGGTGGAGGGAAAGCGGCGGGAGGGATAAGTGCACCCTCCCCCACTTATCACACACCCCGCCGTTGAACCAGTGGAACCGCCAGTTCTTCAAACTGGTTCGGAGGCCCATAAAGGACCTCTGAACTAGTTCCATGCACATCCCTAGTAGAATGCAATAATGAAATCAGATTTCTAAGGAATTATTGCACTGTGTTGCACTAAGGCTCAACCGCTGCCGGCCCAAATGAGTTTTAATGCTCTTACCTATTTGGCACCACGCATGATAAGGGAGACAATGGGAGAAATTACTTTGGCCACAAAACGTGGCCAGTGGTACTCCAAATCACTAGAAGCAGCCAGAGCAAATTACACGTTACTCACAAAGTGCTCCGGAACAGAACTGTCTAATGCTAGCAGCAACCATAAAACCCAAAAGATACTATGAAAAAAACTTAAGTATGCATTCTTTCAAAGAAACAGTATAGTTAAGCCGTTCCAGCTTTTGTACTGTAACCATTTAACTGGAGTAAAGCTACTATATTTGTTATGTGTGAATTAAGTTTGTTAACAAACCTGCCTTTTCAAAGCACTTTACAACTCTAGAGATGGATTCTTGTTTTATGTTTAGTTTGGGGGATTTGGTAACCGTTGACTTTAAGTGAAACTACTCATTGAGTTGTAATCAGGGCAGCTATATTGCTAAAGCTGCTATTCTCATATTCATAATTTTATGTCCTTCTGGTCCTACAGGAGGTAGTCGCCCACTGGATTGCCGAATGCCGTATTGCTATTGAACAGGCAAGACTGCTGACACTGAAAGCAGCCAGCAGGATAGACACCCTGGGCAACAGAGAAGCCAGAAAAGAGGTAACAGGACAATAGTAAAAAACAGGAAAATAGATATAGCTCCTCACAGAATTGATCCAGTGAGATTTCACTGTTAATGGCAACTCTTTCAAACTAGAAAAATCGTATAAGCTATCTCATCTGTACGTATTTTGTTAAATGCAATAGTTATTTTGCTTTTCATGGTAACTTTCATTGTGTGTGTCCAGATCATTACAAGATGCAGGTTTCAAACAGCAAAAACAAATAAATTATTCCAGCTGAACAGGGTGGGGTTACCATCTACTCTGCAGTAACATTCTGCTTGTTTTGGAAAGGTCTGCTTTGTTCCAGAACAAATATAAAGATATCAAACATCTCTTTACAGGTTTCTATGATCAAAGTGGTAGCACCCCGAGCAGTCCTTAAAGTGGTTGATTGTGCCATTCAAGTTTGCGGAGGTGCTGGATTCACTGATGACTTTCCTTTGGCTCAAATGTGAGTGAAAGATATTAGTCCAAGCCTACATAGCTGCGGCGTATCAAGCCAAATACATCCCACTGTGTATAGTGACTCACACACGTTATTTCACTGTATGCTTGAAACTACCAGGGAATTGTCAGATACCTGGCAGACCACAATACAAGATTAATGAAGTGCATGTGGCTGGCAATATCACACATTTTCAGCTCTTAATGTGCATCATCAAAGAGCTGTAACACGCCACCCCGAGACTACTGCAGAATTGAAAGGCAACCCCGAGGCTCGTAAGAATGGGCAGTTTTCTTCAGCTATGGGGAAAACTGAAGAAGTGCTGCTAGTGCAACCACCCCTTCTCACCAGCATTGGGGCTGGTGGCCTCTATTTCTGCAGCAGCCCCAGGGGGCGTGTTATGGCTCTGGAACACTGTGCATCATGCTAGCCCCTGATTTCGGGCATAAGAAACTAGGATTTGTTTTGTGGTGGTGAAGTGGCAGGACCACTCACAACTGATGTCTCAATTTTCTTGTGCAGGTTTGCCTTTGTTCGGACCTTGCGTGTGGCAGATGGGCCTGATGAAGTTCACCTCTCTGCAATTGCTAAAATGGAACTGCTTGACCAAGCCAAGCAGCTGAATGCTCATCTCTAATATTGAACTTTCATATAATAATGATAGCATCACAGCAAGAAATTTGAAACAATGATTTAAGTTAGGCAGGAGAGCTCTAGGTGAAAATTGAAAAGCAGCTGAATTTGAAGATTTCCCATTTTGAAAAAGTTCTCATGTATGGATATATCTTGAATAAATTCACATTTGCTAATCTTGCTACTGCTACTACTTTCCTTTGCTGAGCTTTCACTTGGGTTATAATCACAGTCACAACTAATGCTGTTAAGGTGAGTTTCTAGGGATGTGCACAAAACTGGTTTGCCCGGTTTGGTTCAAATTCGAACCAGGTTCGAACCAGGAGGGAGTGGTTCGGTTTTGGTTTTGCTCGAACCTCCCCCTTGTTCGGTTCGAATTTGAACCGGTTTGAACAGATTCGAACTGGTTTGAACTGGTTTAGACACCCAAAAATTGGTAGGATGGTAGCTGGCACCCGGGGTACCTGCCACCCAAACCCCAAAGCAATCGGACACTCGTACAATTTTTTATGATTTTTTGAAAATTATTTCTATTTTTTTCTCATAGGATATAATGGGACTCCAACCAGCCCATTATTCCTTATTGTGGAGCACCCATGGGTTCCAACAATCATGCAAACCCCGAAGTAATTAGACACCCCTATGATTTTTTATGAATATTTGAAATATTTTTAATTATTTTTCTCATAGATTATAATAGGACCTGAACCAGCCCATATCCCCTATTGTGGAGCACCTAGGGGCACAAAAGTGGGGTAGGTGGTAGACAACCAGGGGTGTCTACTATCCACAAAGTTCCAAGGCAATCGAACACTCCTCTGATTATTGGTGAATTTTAAAATTATTTTGGAATTCCTCATAGAGAATAATTAGGATTGCAGCAAATGTATAGCTTCACGTCGGGGGGAAAGGGGTGTCCTAGAGTGGAGTGTGGTGGATGGTAGTTCCCAAGGTGGGCAAGGAAGCTATCAGAATTATTTGAAAGGAATTGGGCAAAGGGCTGATTTTTAAGTGATTTTTGAAGTTTATGCGACTTTAAGGTTTTTCTCCATAAAGAAGCATGGAGGTGTCAGCAAATGTATAGCTTCACATCGGGGGGAAAGGGGTGTCCAAGAGCAGAGTGCGGTGGGTGGTAGTAGGGGGACCAGGTAACTATCAGAATTATTTGAAAGGAATTTGGCAAAAGGCTGATTTTTAAGTGATTTTTGAAGTTTATGTGTCTTTAAGGTTAGCAATGAGAGTGGATTCATAGTTTGTCATTGAAAATCTTATATGCTACCAAATAATCTACACTCAGAACACTTCAGAAACAACAAAACCCAGTACCCCATGGGTTAGCAACCATGGAGGTGGTTGGCACCCTCGCTCTGGGCCACCCCAGCACCCCCCAAGTGCAGTTATGGGGCTGCTGAAACCTGCATTCTTCCCTATGGAGAAAAACCTTATAGCCACTTGTGGGGTGCTGGGGTGGCCCAGAGTGAGTGGTGGTCTAGTGCAAAGAGGGTGCCAACCACCTCCATGGGTTGCTAACCCATGGGGTACTGGGTTTTGTTGTTTCTGAAGTGTTCTGAGTGTAAATTCTTTGGTAGCATATAAGATTTTCAATGACAAACCATGAATCCACTCTCATTGCTAACCTTAAAGACACAAACTTCAAAAATCACTTAAAAATCAGCCCTTTGCCCAATTCCTTTCAAATAATTCTGATAGCTTCCTTGCCCACCCTAGGAACTACCACCCACCACACTCCGCTCTACGACACCCCTTTCTCCCCGACGTGAAGCTATACATTTGCTGCAATCCTAATTATTCCCTATGAGAAATTCAAAAATACTTTAACAATTCACCAATAATCAGGAGGGTCCAATTGCTTTGGGGTTTTGTGGGTGGTAGGCACCCCTGTCTGTCTACCACCTACCCCACTTTTGTGCCCCTAGGTGTTCCACAATAGGGGATATGGACTGGTTCTGGTCCCATTATACTCTATGAGAAAAATAATTGGAAATATTTCAAATATTCATAAAAAATCGTAGTACTGTCTGATTGCTTCAGGGTTTGGGTGGTTTTTGGCACCCATGGGTGCTCCACAATAAGGAATAATGGGCTGGTTGGAACCCCATTATACCCTATGAGAAAAAAAATAGAAATAATTTTCAAAAATTCATAAAAAATTGTACGAGTGTCCGATTGCTTTGGGGTTTGGGTGGCAGGTACCCCGGGTGCCAGCTACCATCCTACCAATTTTTGGATGTCCTAACTGGTTCTAACTGGTTCAAACCGGTTTGAATCGAACCACCCCCTGGTTCGGTTCGAATTCGAACCTGCAGCTCAAACCTGATGGCTGGTCGGTTTGAATTTGAACCTTCGAACCACCCTGGTTCGAATTCGAACCGGTTCGCACATAACTATGAGTTTCCATGCATACAATGGACTTCATCAAAACCTGGGAAAATCCATCTAACTATAGACAATTAACCCCAAGACTGACCTGTACATGTTATAAATATAAATTTATATTTATAAATATGGTATAAATATTCTTATTAGTAATACATGTTAACAACTCACCCTATCTGAATTGGACATATCTTCCTGCCCCTGAGTATGTTTTACAACACATCTGCTTAATGTTTTGGTAAATTTAAAAACATGTCTGTAACTTGAAGTAATTTGTTTTACCACTTTTAGGTAATGCGTTTATCCCTCTGCATCCCTGGAGCAATGATCTCTCTTCAACACTTGTAATTACATTTCAGATTTATTACACAAAAATGAGTCAATTTAGAAAACACCACTTTGTCTAATGGCTGTAACACTAATTCTTTGGCATTTAAAATTTGTTGAGACACTAGACAGAAGACTTTAATGAAGATGGTATATAGATGCTAACCTACATCCAAACTAAGCATTGCATATAGGGAACATTTCTGTGTATACATGGAAGGGAGGGGTGATTTTTTGGAAATCCTTTCTCCCTCTGTAGCAATCTCTACCTCTTCAAGACGTCACCAAGGGTTCTTCAACCCTCAGGGACATATAGGGGGATATGCTGCTGAGGGAAAGGGGTGTATCACTGAAAGCTGGCCCTCTGCTGCATGTACATGCTGAAGTGTTCCTGGTATGAAACCCTAGTTTGGATGTACACTAAGATATTGAAAGAACCTACAGAAATATGGGTTAGGATCCAATTGCACTTGCATAATTCGAGAAAATTCGTGCTTCTAAGTGGCTTGCACTAACTACTCTGCAGTGTTGCACAACTGCTAGTAAAGGTTTTTCAGAACATATGCAACATTATTCAACAATTAGCTAGTGCCTCATATTGTGCTATAGCTTCTGTTAACGCAAGAACTTGCCCGAAACAGAGGTTACTTTGCACAACATCCTAAAGTAGTACCTTTACACTAGTGAAATAGCTATATCTAGATCCTGATCATGGTATATTAAAATTTGAACATTATCTAGGGCAGGGCAAAACATGCCTCTGGAGACACATACCATCATTACCAGCCAGGACTGGAAACCTACACTTTTCTTTAAGTATTGTTAAAGAAACATGATTGCCATTTCCCCCTTCTTAACCCACCATCAGTGGGGGATTATCCATCTGAAACAAAATGCAAACCAGTGCTTATATTACTCACATGTAAACATCGTAGTGGCTTTTGCTTAACTATGCAGTCACTGGGTTTCCAGTTTTTGTCAATAAATGCAAAATTGTATTTATTAATCATTCTTCTGACTTATGCTGGTTGGGTGCTTACCCTCCTTGTTTCACTATGTTGTTACCTCTATGGGAAGAAAAAATTACAAAATCCCTGTTTCCAGAAGCTATTAATTAAAAACATGTTATACTGCCAGCCTGCCTTATCCTCTCCTGTTCCTTTAAAAGAGCTTTATTTGGGTATCTAAAGATCTAATTAATTTGGAGGTAGAAAGCATGGTTGATTTCTAACTATTACTTCACCCTTTATGATGGTGGAAAAGAAAGTAGATAACACTCCTTCATATACTGCGCAAGGCAAGCTGCGTGTACTCCTGTATTTGTGAAACCTGTGATAGTGGTGTTGAGTAGCAGTGCTGTCTGGATCTGGCATAAAGTTGTGCAGCACAATGCAAATTGGACATAACCAATTCTGGGTAACTGCCACTGGAAGGATGCAGTCACATCTTATGCCGGTGGTACATGAGGATGACAGTGAGTCATAAGCATCTTTTGAAGAGGTAGAGTGAACCATTAGAGGCCAGGAATAGGATCTGACCCAGAGGATGGATGGTATGCCAGCAATCCTTGCTGCATCTGTCCTGAATTTAGTATCAGTTGAGAAAGAAGCAGGCACCCTGTCCTGAAGTTCCCATCAAAGGAGGACAGGGAAGATAGGTGAAGTGGTTGAGCATCCAACCACCAATCTGATGTTGATGGCTGTAGATGTTATTGGTGCCTGATAAGTGTTGCAAGCAGTGATACTCAAGGCTATGTTTTTGGGGTAGGCTGATGCTTGAACAGGGCTGGAGTCCTCTCTTGACGAACTGAGCTATGACTGTTGACCCCAAAAGTGCTGTTTATTATGTTGGCCCTGATTGTTCTCATTCTTTGACTGGTAATGCTTTTTATTGTATGGTTGGTAAGCCTTCTTGTAATCTCTGCAGTCTTGTAATTGGAACATGGTCTGTTGTAAGATTTAAATTTTGTGGCATATGAGGATGTAGAAGCTGATGTAAAAGTCTTTGCTGTGAACTTTGACTTTTTGAGTTTTTCCAAAGTTGAGTCTGTTCCGAGAACAAACCCTTTCCCTCAAATGGAAGCCCTTCTATTTTACCTTTCATGTCATACTGAAGGGAAGCCGATTTGAGCCATGCATGGTGCCTCAACGTAATCAAAGCAGTCATTGACCTGGACTCTGATTCAGCCAGGTGCTTAGCCGTGCTTAGCTGTTGTCGCGTCACAGCTGCAGATTTCAACATGGTCTTCTTGAAACGTGCCTTAAACTCTTCCCGAGTAAGGTTATCCATGTCCTGCTCCAAACTATCCCAGAGGCAGTGACTGAATTTAGCCATGCAGACTGAGTAAATGGCTCTCTTTACTGATAATCAGGTAGTGGTATAGATTTTTCTCCCAAGTACATCCAACTTTCTGCCCTCTTTATCTGCAGGGATGGTGTGCTGTTTGCCAGATCTGGATGAGGTCACACAATCTATAACAAGAGAATTAGGCACTGGGTGTTTTAAAAGGTACTAGCTGACCCGAGTGCTGCGGCCGGGCTGAGTCCCGCCGCCACCAACTCCGTGCTGCTGGGCCGGGCCGGGCTGCCCCCGCTGCCTCACATCTGCGGCCGGGCTAGGGCCCGCTGCCACGGCCTGGCCCCCCGCCGCAGCCGCGGCCGCCAGAGTGCCCCTGCTGCCGCGGCTGCGGCCGCCAGAGTGCCCCCGCCGCCACGGCCGCGGCCGCCAGAGTGCCCCCGCCGCCACGGCCGCGGCCGCCAGAGTGCCCCCGCCGCCGCGGCCGGGCCCGAGAATGCCCCCCGGCGCCGCGGCCGGGCCCCAGAGTGCCCCCCGGCGCCGCGGCCGGGCCCGCCGCCGCCTCGCCTCCGCGGCCTTGCCCGGCCGGGCCTGCCTGGCTCCCCGGCCATGGCCGCTGCCGTTCTCCTGGGTGTGCTGCCAGGAGCAATCAGGCCCCCCCGCAGCCCAGCCAATCAGCTGGGCTGCCGGGACGCATTTTTCCTGGGCACACCCAGGAGAATTATATATATAGATGTATTCTCAGCCTCTTGTACCCTGTAGAGGCCCTCCAATCTCTTTGACATTGGTGTGGAAGTGTGAAGTACTTCCCATGCGCACTAAGCGAGCTTTGAAATCACTGGAAGAAGTGATAGGGCGACTGGCTGTGCTGCTATTGACTTGGCTATAAAATTGTACACGGGGTCATCAATTGTAGCTGTTTGTGTACTTAGATTAAGCCCCAATGTTTCCACCATTTCTTTTAATTGAATATGGTAGGCCTTCATTTCCTCCGTTGGGGACACATTCATTCATTCATCCATTCATTCATTCACCAATTTAAAAACATCTTTAAAAACAACTAAACAATCAAAACAATTAAAACCCTGAAAACCAGGTTAACATTAAAACAAAACTAATTAAAAACCCTGAAAGGCCAGGCCAAACAGATGGGATTTAAGGGCTCTCTTGAAGGTCAGTAAAGAATTAAGATTACGAATTTCTGCTGGGAGTGCATTCCACAGCTCAGGAGCAGCTACAGAGAAGGCCCGCCTCTGAGTCACCACCAAACAAACCGGTGGTAACTGGAGACGGACCTCCCCAGATGACCTTAACGTGCGGTGGGGTTCATGTAAAAGAAGGCACTCTCTAAGATATCTCGGACCCAAGCTGTTCAGGGCTTTAAAGGTAATAACCAGCACTTTGTATTTTTCCTGGAAACATATCGGCAGCCAGTGTAACTGTTTCAAAACAGGCATCATATGGTCTCTCCAGGTTGCCCCAGAGACTAATCACCTTCAGAGACATGTGAAGGTGTCGCAACAGCAGGAGAGGGATCTGGGTCTGCTGTCTCTGTATCTTCCTCAAAGTCAGAAGAGCCATGATGGCTCCGAGAAGGTTCTGACGAGGAGTCCAGCTCATGCACCCAAGTTGGTGGCTCCCAAGGAGTTGGTGTTGTAGGCTCCAGAGGATCAGTCTAAATAGCAGCCGACATGTGCTGTATGACTCTCATCTGAGTTTGTTTGGACATCACCATGGGTTTTGGTGGGTGGGAGTTGAGTCTCCATCTAGGTCTGAGTATCCGCAACTGCAGTTGCCACTTCCCTCACTGTTCCAGGATCGGGTGCATCCCCTGCAGCCAGTTGTTGCACCCAAAGGGCCTGGAAATAGGCAGTTGTCAGCAGATTATATCAAACATGGACTTCCACGACCTGTCTTCCTGGTAATCATACGCAAGCCCTGGGGATTCCTGGGCAAAGCCACAGGGTTGAGTAGAGGAAGGTGTGTGGTGTGAGAAGCCACAGGTGTGCCAACTGGTTGTAGTAGCTAGATGTGCAGCTGTAAGTGCATAGCACACAGGTGGACATTGTTCTCCACAGGTGGACATACTTCTCCAAGGCTTATTAAAACACAAGTCATGACCATCTTGAGAAGGTAGCTTAGCATTACATTCAGTACATCTTTTAAAAGTTTTGTCTACCATGCTAACTTGGCAAAGAGGCACCTTTGAACGTGGTGATTCTCTTTATTTAGCAGGGGGAGAGTAACTGGCCCTATTCACCCCCAGCACAGTACCTCCAGTGACTGTTGCTGGTGTCTAGCTTATGTTTCTTTTTAGATGGTGACCCTTTGGGGACAGCGATCCATCTTATTTATTTATTATTTCTCTGTGTAAACTGCTTTGGAAACTTTTGTTGAAAAGCGGTATATAAATATTTGTTATCTGTCTTCTTGTCTAACCATTTAGGGTTATTCATAACCATCATCAGCATTCCGTTAGTGGTTAGCCAAGTTATCAGTCCGCTCAATTATTTCATTAAGGAGTAAAAACGTTGCTTTGAGCAGTCCAAGGTCCAAAAGCCAATAAATCAGTCCGATATTTGTTTTTTTAATATTTCTAGAACAAAAAGGAACCAGTACGAAGGAGCTGCAGTGACCGAGGAAACGATTGCTATGGCAGTTGCAAAGGAACTGAAGTACTGGCGCTTCCTCCTGTCTTAAATAGCCATGTGGGGCAGGGCGCAAGTGCCAAGAGGAGCTGTGGTAGCCCACACTGACAGGTTTCAATGCAGGTAGAGGTGTCTATGAGGACCCCTCATTGTGTGTCTATGAGGACCCCTAGGTGTAGAAGTTGCTGTGCCTCAGTTGGCTCTTTTCCCTATTGATCAGGAAGCCATGATTCTTGAGCACCTGTAGGGTAGACTGTAGGTCCTGTTGTGCCATCTGAGTTGAAGGAGACTTTATGAGATCATCTAAATATGCAAAGATCCTCAGTCCTTGGAGACAGAGATGCGCAATCACCGGAGACAGTATCTTTGTAAATGTGCATGGGGCTGATGACAGCCTTAATGGCAGAGCCCTGTACTGGTACTGGACTCCTGTGTAGAGGAAATGGAGCAAGGGGTGGTTGTTTTTGTGTATAGGTATGTGCAGGTATGCCTCCTTGAGGTCTATAGAGGAGAGCAGGTCTAAGTGTTGTAGTGCTTCTGCAATCGACCCCAGGGATTCTATGCGGCACTTTCTCCTGCTCATGAAGTGGTTTAGGTGTTAAGTCCAGCACCACCCTCAGGGAACCATCTTTCTTGGGCACTGTGAAGATTTTAGAGTAAATGCCTGTGCCCTGCTGTTCTAGTGGGACAAGCTCTATGGCCCCAATCGTTAAGTGTTGAATCACTCCCTTCAAACCTTGGTGTTTCTGCTGAAGGCAGGAGGTTGAAGTAGGAAGGAAGCGGTGATGGGATAGCTTGGTCAATTCTATGGAGTAGCCCTCTTTTACAGTGGTGCAACTTTAGAAGTGTTTTTCTCAACCTGACTGGGTTAGAGAGGGGTTCCTGAATCAAGTCATCTAGCCAGATTAATGATGCTCTAGCTACCATAGGGGCGGCTGTAGCGGCTGTAATTGATAATGCTGTGGAATCATGCACACGTTTCATGGCCCCCTCCATGCGTTTGTGGGATCTTTTGGGGGAGACTCCCTGTCCTGCGTCAGGACCAAACCAGAGATCGTAGCCACAATGGGGGCTTCCATAGTTAGTGTGTTGAAAATCACACACACACCCCGTTGGAATGCATACAGCTTTTTGAGGAGGTGGGAACTGTCCATTCACTTTTTGCCACTTCCACAAATTGTTTAGGAATTGGCAGGGGTGTGTTACTAGGCTTTGAACCTGGGAGCACGAGAACACTCAGTGGCTGGGATTCCTGAGATGCCTGAGATGCAGGGGTTTTTAGCCAGGGCATGCACCACCTTTGCCATGAGCAGGGCCAAGTCTATGGACTGAAAAAGTCTCTGAGATGCTTCTGAGCTCTCAAGTTCTTCGCCACCTGAGCATTCCCCCATCTCTCTTGGTTGATCAGGATCCCCTCCTTCCAGGGTGTCTGTAGGGAGTCCTGGATTTTCTGGTGAGGTTGCCCGGGGAGGGGGTTTGCTTCTGTCAGTCTTTGAGGGGGTTCAGTGGGTAGTTCTCCCATCTCCCTAGGAGGTGGGATGAGCAGCTAGATTGATTTTGAAGTTCATATGGATCGCCTGTTAGTTCAACTCACAAATTGAATCCAGTCATATTTCTTGCCATGCAACAGACAGAATAAGGAGTCAGGTTTAATTCTGCATCTGCTAAAAGGGCAGGAGCCTGACAAATTTATGTAGACTGTACAGAAGACAACGCCTATTGTGGTAAATGTTGTAGGGAGCTTCCTAGGCCAAGGGATGAATTCCTCGTAAAAGGCGAGACAACTAAAGGAATGTTCATGGATAAGGCAAAGCCTCATGAGATTAGTTCCAGACATTTATTTACTTTCATATTGCATTTGTATTCCCCCTTCAGCTAGGAAGCTCACAGTGGCACAGTTCTTCTCCCCACTTTATCCTTAATGTTTGAGAGACAGACGAGGCTGAGAAATTGCAACTGACTATTGCCCTTGAAACAATATTTCGACCAATCTAGGTTTAGAACAGCTCCTTAAAGAGACACAATCTGTTTTTGTAATCATTCTAGTGGCCTCAAGAAGAGAGTGGGAAACACTTTTATCCAGACAGCTCATCTTTCTCTTTTGTTCAAGAGGGTTGGGCCCAAAACTCCAGCAGAAAGAGACTTCGGAATTCCTGTTCTAAATCAGGCCCCAGAAAAAAAGCAGGGAAGTTCCTTGTCTGTTCTGCTGGGAGATCTCTTTTCCTTTCTTCAGGCAGTTAACACGCCCCATTTCTGTTTCTGAGAGGCCAAACAACAGACAATATCTCCGAAGCTCCTATTCTTGGCAAGGCATTAGAGAAAAGAGCAGGGAAAACCTCAGCCTGAATGGAAACGACTTCTCTCTCTCATTCAGAAGACTCACACTGACAGAGAGTACTGTTTTGAGGAGAGGTAAATACACTTGGTATTTGATAGGGCAAAAAGAGGTGGGAAACAGGCCACAGGGCATAGGCCTGGCTTACCTAAGGAGAAACCCCACATGGTTTTCCAGAATGTTCAATGAACATCATGCATTTTCCAATAAATGTTTCTGGGGAGATGTGGTTGGTTATATATTCTCTCATGTAGCACAGGCCCTCAAGAATCCTCGATGCACTTGTCTTGCCCATGACCATCTCACGTTTTGCTGAAATGGATCTCAACTGCCTTATGAAAAACAGACACTTGGGTTGTCCACTTTCAGAAGAAGATTAACTGCTAAGTACAAAAGCCTCCCAGTTTGCTTTGCAAAAAAAGGAATATATAGCAGAAGTACAAGACTGTCTCATTAACAAGGCTTTCAGTTCCCTTTATTTTTTAAAATTTTATGTACATATGAATGATCTGTATAATGTACATTCAATATAGAAAGTTTTATATACTGGATAATGTATAGAACATATCACAATTACACTATGCTTTTATATAACGTGTTAACATCATTTTTAAATAGTTTTTTGCTGCTTTTTAATTTTTCAATTTGGTAAAGCCAGTTATACATACAAATATCTCATAAGGTTTCATGAAGGTAATGTTAATGATTGAAGACATAGGCAAACACCAAGTCAGTCAAGTTTAGGGAGGATGATCACATCCAACTTGGAGAATAGTAAGGGAAATGTTCTTCTAGTGAGGTTGGGAGGATCAAGTGATTTAGCCCAATTCTTCGAGACTGTAGTTCAACTCCAGTCATGCTAGTTCATAAAATACAAAAAACTAGGAAAAGTGTTTGATTCACAGTCTTGTAAACAAAAATATAAAGGAACAAAATGTGCTTCCGTACAGCAAGAAAAAAAATTCTTGTGTACCCATTTAGGCTGATCCACAGAGTACTTTCTTCTTATGTTACAATGTGATAGATTTCTGAACTTTTTCTTCTAAAAAAAATATATTCATAGAAAAAGGAATAACACTGTAATGAAACTGGAAAGACAGGCAGAATGTGTTTAGACCAAGGAATGGGGCCTTCCTCATCACTAGCCCGTCTACCTTGGAGTCTTTTTCACCAGCATTTCATGTCCTTTAGCTGGTATCTCTAGCTTCGTGGTCTACCGGAGGTGGGACGCTGGGCATAACAGACGTAGACCTCCCTGAAGTAAGGTAGCCAGCAACTCCAGGTCCTAGTTCAAAAAAGGGGGAGAAATAAAAAAGCTTAGTACAGTCAGACCAACCACCAAGCTTTTGCCTTATCTATGACATGTCAGTTTTGCCCATTTTAAAATCTCTCTAGATTGGTTAAAAATAGGATCTGTTACTGGGGATCAGATTCTCATTCCTCCATCAGGCACTCTAGAAGCAAGATATGCATTTAGTCAACTGTAAAATATACCCATAGCTTTCTAAATTAGGATATACATTTGGTACCCAGAAGTCATTGTTGCAAAAAAGCACAAAATGCCAACTACAACATTTTGCAATGTTCTACAGCAGCTACACATTTGTTACAATTCTATAGCATGCATCTAATAAGCATTTAGTTCTAGGAACAGAGCTAATGCAACATGCACTGAGCAGAGTGGTATCTACCTGCTTTAGAGAGCGCTATAGAGAAATTTAGCAAGCTGCCTGCCAGAGTAGATCTAAAGTCCACTTCTGAGATGAAGGGGACTGCTACCAGATAGAAGGGAAGGAGAGGAGATACCTGAGGGAGAAAGAAACCAGAAGCCAGGGAAGTAGACAGCTAAGCATTTTGAAGCAAAGGTAGAACACTCCATGGTTTAGTCTGGCAGACAATCCATAACCACCACAAACATACTTCACAATTCTAAAGGACCTAGATGTACCATACAAGATCAGTGCCAAGAAAAGTCCTGTTTAGACATGTACTCAAAACTGTACTTTTGTCCTGTGTCCCAAGAGTGCGCCTGGAAGTCCTGGCCTCGTGCTGAGAAGCACCCGCCCCCCTTACAGCATTTGCTTCTTCGGACACTATTAAGTGTTAAGAGTGCAGCAACGTGAGCCTTCAACATTAGTGCCAGGACAGGACTTGCAGGTGTGCTCTTCAGATGCTGTACATGCATAGAGTACCCCCCCGCCGCCCCGCCTTTAAAAAAAATAAAAATTGTCGCTTACAGTTCATTTCTTCAGGAGGTGCAACAACTGAGCCAGAGCCCCTATTTTATTAGGACGAGTTTTAACCACTTCCAACCTATTTTTCCTATTCACTAATTCCTCTGAACACGTAAGCAAATCAGAGGTGAGCTAAGGTGATATCTCCAGCTATATGATGCACAGGACACAGGAAGGATGGCAAAAGATGTCTGAATAAGAAAGTTACTGACCTGTGAGGTATCCTGCTGTTTGAGTCTCAGAAATGAACAAGTCGTGTTTCTGATCTTTGAAGGCACTCCACACAGAGGACCGGGACAAGATTTCATTCACCTGTAGGGCAAGGAAGCCATTAGTAGGGGGTGTGCTACATTTCACTTGCTGTATTTTGACAAGAGCATACTGTACTGTTGTCATGTTTATAAAATGTGGCTGCTTTTAGCTGCAGTTTTTAGAACTACACAATTCTGAAGCACCTTCTGACCACACACTAAACAAGGATATCCGATGCAGAGGTCTTATCTATTTGTACTATAAAAAGGGAACTTGAGACACTTATGTTTACCTGCTCGCCATACTGTAGACTGCGAGTCATAGATTTCAAGGCTTTCACAATCTGAGCTTTTGTGGCTGAAGGGCTTTCCAGATTCTCAAGACCAATTCCTTCAAGCAGCTTTAGGAGATACGGCACCAGGTCTGCTTTCAAGGCCTGTAAAACAAGATCATCAGGTACTTAAAAGTAATCGTCCAATACTGCTGTGAGTCAAGACAGGCATGGCTCTTAGCTTCTAACCCACTACTTTCACACACCTGAGTAAGGAGAGAGATAAAATTTACTGAAATACAGAATTGCTTAGCTGAAAACAATTCCAACAGAACATCAAGGGTCTCCCCTGCAGACATCAAGAGCTTATTCTACATGCTGGTAGAGACGTGACTGTAGCTAGTCTCCTGCTCTGCAAAATAGGCATTTTGTTATACTATCAAATATTTCACATTGTTGCAGAAAGAAGCAAGCACAAGAAACTGTATTGCATGTACCTAGATTACTGTAAAGCCAAAGTGCTGTGAAATAAGAAGTTTAAGAAGTTTGCTTACTTGGACTACTAGATCATTTTGTTCTTTTTGAAACATCCGATTGAGGGCTTCACAGGCTACGCCAATAGTATCTGGTCTTTTCTTCATTCCATTCATCACAGGGCCAATGGTCTCTAGTGCTGCCATTGAACGAACACAGAGCTGTGCAACAAAAAAGAAAACCTAAACAAACTAGTTTTACTCTGTCAAAGATCACATCTAATAGTTGAAGTCACCATGATTTGTACATAAGACATTAATCTAGTACAATAATCTTGTAGTTACAGTTGCCCATACCCAGGATTAATTCAAATAGCTGCTGCAGAGCAACTGCTAACTGAGCAAAGAGGCACCTTTTAAAAATGGTAATTCTATTTAGTAGGGGGAGAGCAACTGGCCCTATCCATCCTCAGCACAACATCCCTCCAATGGCTGTTGCTGGTGTCTATCTTCTAAGTCTTGTTTAGATTGTGAGCCCTTTGGGGACAGGAAACCACTTCATTTAGTTTATTTATATCTTTGGGAAGCTTTGTTGAAAAGTGGTATATAAATGTTAGTCATATTCATAGATAGAACCAATTTATTTTAACTCCACAAAATCAGACACATGTACTCGTTTCCTTGATTGCCTCATGCTTGTGGTGTGATTTGCTATAAGAGGGAAAAAATTAGGTTGCACCCTGTAAAGGACATGGTGATTTGTTTGCATCACACTTGAGGAACCAGTCGCAACAGCTTGTCTGCAGTAATGATGGCCAGGAGCATATGTGTACCTGCCCACATTGTTCATGGTCAATTTCCAGCTGGAAGCAACTTAATTTGGCATGAATATATTCTAACGGAACCTTGTTTTTAATATGGTATCCAACCAGTTTTACCATCCCTGTTGGGATTTTGTTTAAATAAATTTTCTTTGTTTTTGCCACTGATGTATTGTGTATATATATATATGTCTGTGTATAGGTTTGGGGTAGAGTTCAGAATGTCCGTGTCAATCATCAGTTCTGTAGACTGATTGGTTAGTTTGTATTTCTTACTGGACACTTGAGACATGGTCTTTCACTCAAGAGTAGGACTGTTTATAATTTGGTAATGGTTAAGTAATAAATCTTAGTAACTTTGTTCAATAAATTTAAGCCTCAGTTTCTGCTCTGTTACAATCTGCTACACCCTTGACTTGCTTCTGTCCAAGGATTTAAAACCTTTTATTGACTACCCAGTCTTTAGTCAGATTAGCAGAATTCATTTGAAGCTCTGATAGCAGGAGCAAGGTAGGAGTGGAACTGAGAGGGTCCTGAACCCATTGCATCTTGAGAAAAAAGCTAATTTACACAAGCCCCGTCTACTTAGAGCAGCTGCGAGGTACCACTCATGGAAAGATCCCCTCCCCCATTTAGGGAGAAGATCAAAGTTCTGTAGCCAAATAAGCATCCTGAAAAACTTCTGTTCTGGGCAAATAAATCTCTTTGATTAGTGAAAAGCTGAAAAAACTCAGCCCACTCAAACCAGACCTGAATCCTCGTACCTCATTATCAGACAGTATGTGTACGACACGCATGGCACTTTTAGGAATGGCATTGTTCTTGTGATTCATGGCCTGGAGAATCTTGGGAAGATGACCAAGAGGAGGGACTTGGTCTGCTAGCTGAGGCTGAGCACTAAAGAGGCACACAGTTGCTGTCGTTACAGTTTCTAATGCTTCCCCCTGTTTCAAAACATGAAAAAATTACATTTTGTCAGATGGTGCTCACACAATAGGGTCGCCCTTCCACTGTCTTCATTTAGCATGAGTTAATTGATACTATATGCCAAACACTGCACTACAGACAAAAAACATTCTAAAATCCAAGAGCCTAAAGGTGGATATCGCCATTAGCAGCTGACGATAATCAGCGCGGAATATAACACTGAAAGAGAATCAAGACATGTATACAGCTTTGAATAACCCAGTGCCCACTCTCAAGAACAGACTGGTAGCTGTAAGAAAAGGCAGATGAAAAGGGCTTAAGGTAACTTACATGGGGGTTGTTCTTCTCCAGTAGTTCAGTGAATCTTTCTAACAGTGCAATGAGAAATTCTCTAGGTTTCCGTAGAACCCAGGCCGGCTGGGCAATGAAGATCCTCAGGAAGACACCACCTACAGAAACTTCACCCTCTGCTTCGCCATACACCACTGCAAAGTCTTCCGGTAACTGAAGCATTCAGGAAGAATTTTTTTTTAAAGTCATGCTCATCTATTAAAAACGAGTCTAAACATCCCTTCAAAGGAGTAATGCAAGCTGTGAACCAAATTGCCAAGGGCACACATGCAGATTAGGATATTCTACAGTGGGCTTTCCCCCCCAACTTCTAAAATCCCTTCTGTCTCAAAGTTTCAGCTCTCAGGTACCCCTTTGTATTCTTTTTTCTAACTTTTACTATTACCAATTGTGTGATGTAAGGCAGGGTACATCAACATTAAATGTGTTCTTAAGCTATAGTTAAATATACCCTGTTTCCCCGAAAGTAAGACTTACCCCGAAAGTAAGACCTAGCAGTAATTTCTGATGTACCGCTAATTGCCCTAGTGCATTTTTTGGGGCTAAAATTAATGTAAGACACTGTCTTATTTTTGGGGAAACACGGTATGTCCTAGTTCTTTCTACCAGCTAGCCCCCCTCCAGGGGATCTGGCCAACTGCAATTGGTTCTCCTCAGCATCCTTGCCCTCTGTGCTAAGTAGTAGACCCGTGCACTGACAAAAGTGCCTGATTCTGACCTGAGGCACTGTTAGGAGCAGCCATGCCAGGGCCCTCCAAACTGTTGTGCTGCATCAAACTGGAAATCCAACAGCTCTGTTAGACCTTCCCACCCGCATTTGCTGCTGCCTCCATTGCCACTGCCTTGCTGTGCCCCACCCCAACTTAACAAACCCTGCCAATTCAAAAATGGATCATGCAGCTGGTGACCAGGTGGGGGCAGGAGACATACTCTGTGTATTGTTTCTTCTTCACTTCAGAGGAAACAAGCACATGCAAGGAGCTTCCTTCCATGACTTGGAATTTAAACTGGGATTTTTTTTTCTTTAGATCCTGTGAGGGTCACCTGTGCTTCTGGGAAATGGACTTTCCCCCCTGAGGCTGAGACTTTCCCAGAAGCACCCATACCAACTGTAAAAGGGTAAACACACAAAACAGGATCCACATCTAGATTGTGTGCCATTGATTCCCCTACTTCAAATGCTAACGTTTGCGCACCTTCCAGTTAGTGTCAGGGTTGTCCCTCTGCAGTTTAAAGTGCCTTAAAAAAAAGAAAAATTAGAATTAGACAAGTAATTTTTTAAGGGAAGAGAGGCAGAAATGAATGAATGCCAAGACCTGCTTTCACCCTCAGCTAAGATCCAAATAGCTCTAGCTGGTGTTCTGGTTGTTCTCAGCAATTTTGAGCAATACAGGATATTTGCCCTTCCTGGACTACTTACTACAGACCCAAAATTCTACTGCAGTTTGATTCACAGAACTGGGAGGATTCCAGATTGAATTTTATGCTGGTTTTAAAATTCTGCTTAGTTTTTCCATGTTGTGCTACACAAACTACAACAATTATCCACTATATTGTAACATACTCGAGCATCATTTCACGAACAGTTGTAGACACTTTCTCTCTGGAGTTGTCATTCCATATTAACTCTGGATTTTCATGTGTTCCTTCAAAAATGTGAACAGCAGCTTCAGGATTATCTCTCATCGCATCCATAAAGACACCAGGTAGGAACTTCATAAGGATAATTCTAACCTAAAAAGGAACACAAGACAGATTGCAGAAACATGACAGAGGTGTGACGAAAAACGGCATTTAGATAACAGAACGATCTTCAGCTAAACAGGCATGACTTGTGAGTTCAGCAAAGCAGAGAGAAAAGGTTTTTAAGGGTGTTTGGGTGCCACAGAAAGATTTAAATTAGGATTGTCACCAGATTAAAGTCTTCATTGACTATGAATTGTAGTCAATTTGGCCATATGGCCAAAGAGATGACTTGCAAACATAAATAATGCTTGTCTTCTCTGCGTGCTCCATAGCAGGGAGAAGGAGACAGGAGGAAAAGGAAGAGAGGAGGTAAAACGGAAGGAGATCGAAAGAAGGTTCTTTTGCGGGTGGTAGAATGTTTAAGAGAAGCAAATGAACAAGGTTCTTTAAAGATGTTATGAGGAAAATAGAAGGAATGGATTAGATAAAAGCATGAGAGAAAAATTTCTGGAGGAGAGAGAATAAGTCTGCCAGGAGCTACACAGGACTGAAAGAACTGGGGGTAGAGTTATATCCCTCAGGCTCTAGAGGCGTCTGCTCTTTAAGCTGATTTGCATAGTCCTGCCTAGGAGCACGTGAGGGGTATAACCCATCGAGATGTCCTTGACCCCAGCAACTGAGAATGCTTCTTTTAAGGTAGTGCTTACCATTTGCAGTTTTTGTAACTGCTTGATATTCACAGTTTTTAAATGTAAAAAGATCTGCTGCCCAATTAATCAGCAGGCATCTCTTGGGTAGATTAGATTTTTTTTACATCACCCAACCCAACAGATGAATTTAAAGTTGCAGACTTTGTACACATACAGTTAGCCCCCTGTACTTTTGGGTGCTTTTATTAGTTTCTGTTCAGTGACCACACGTGAAGCTACACTTGCTCACCTTTGGGCCCACCAGCTTATCTGCTGTCATTTTAGCAAAAAGTTCTGCTGTCTGAGATCGAACCTGTGGATGGGTTGAGTTGCAGAACATATCAAGTAGGTAAATTAAAGCACCTAGGAAAAGACAGAATTGATGTTGGTTCTTCCAGTCACAGCAAGTTTGCAGCTGCTCATTTAAAATACAACAAGAATCTTGTAATTCAAGGACTACAAAAATACTGCATGTCACTGTACCTTTTGCCATTGCCTCCTTAACTATTTTGGTACTGGATGTCAAAGCATACAGAGTTTCAAGAACAAGCTGTCGACCTGCCAAGATTAACAACTGTTAGTGAAAAACAATTTCTATATCTAGTTACTTGAAGAAGAAAGCACAAGACATGTTTTAGAGCAGGCCTACAGAACCATCTAGTTTATTTGGTCCCCAGAAGAGATTTAAAACCTGGAACAAAAGTCTACCATGGACTTAAGCACAAGAACGTCAAAGATTCTATTTTTGCTTTTACTTCACATATTTTACATTTCTATCTTTCTGATAGTCAGTGTCTGTCACTGAATTGTTTAATATACAGTATACGTACTTGAAGGTAATGAATGCAGGAGGGCTAATAAGTTAGAAAGAACCATGGCTTCTGCAATATTGTTAACACATTCTTGGTTACTAGTCACTATGTTCACCACCTGTGGAAAAAACGAAAAAACAAGATCACCACCTAAATACTACAGAAGAAACTAGCTTCAGTTCAATTCCTTGAAGTTCAGACTGTATACTGCATAACAATGCTTGGCTTCTGCTTTAGCAAGGCTGTCCCTGAAAATTCACACTGAAGTAGCATTTTTTATATGAAGACCCCCCCACCCCGCACCTCTGCCTACATTTTCTGCATTTAAGTGCTGAATCAGTATTTGGAATTGGAAGTGGGCCAATTAACTGGGAGTCAATCCCAACAAGATGGAGGTTCATCCGAACAAGGAGACGGTGTCCAGCTTTTCTGAATGAGGTTTCACTCTTCCTAGATTCAGTTCTGCAGTTTGGGGGTGCTCTTAGATTCAGTTGTGTCAGAGGCCCAAATGGACTCTGTGGCATGAAATGTTTCTACCACCTAAACTAGTGTTATACCTGCAGCCTCTGATTCTGTTATCTCTGATCTAGTTCAGGCTGCTATAAAGTGCTTTATGTAGGATTGGCACTGAAGACTACCCAGAAAATTCAATTAGTTCAAAATAAGAGGACACCTCACCAGTGCTTAAAAAGAGTTCCAGTGTCTTTCTCTATGCACAATTCAAAGTGACGCACTCACTTCTACAGTCCAACACAATGTAGGACCTGGGTATTTTAAGGAATGTCTGTTGACATCAGCCAGCCCAGATAACATTTGGAGGCTGTTCTCTGGATCCGTACCATCTCAGGTAAGGCAGGTGGTGACAGGGAGAGGATCTTCTCTATTGTGGCGCCTTTTGCTTCATGGGAGGCTTGCATGTTGCATAGGCTGTTTTGTTTTTTTGAAGGTGAAGATAAACTTTTCATTCTCCAAGGCCTTGAATGCAGTTAACGCTGCAGTTTTACTTATTTGTTATATTTTAATGTTATTGCTTTTGTATACTGTATGGAAAACACTGATGAAGGGTGGTATAGAACATTTTAAAGGAAAAAATAAATGCTGGTAGCTGGTTTTAGTTTTCAATCTGCTTTTTGTATAACACCACAAAAAAGAGCTTCAATGTCCTTTTGAAGGTTCCTTTACAAGGTCAGATTGTAAGCCTGCCCTGCACTGTCAGCCAGCAGTAGTAAGGACATTGATTCTGTACTGCACGCAGCTGCTGACGATGAATTATCTTGAATTATCTACATTATGTGGGAATTCCGACTCTAACCCTTACTGTCGTTCCCATTCTAGGGAACCAGACCTCCAGTTAAATGCTGATTACATCTGCCCTGATTTCAGGGTTTCTAGCAATGCGTCTGAGCGCCTCAGGACTGCTGCCAATCTTTGCCAGCCAGTTGCGTGTACTACTAGCTTTTCTGGCAAGCAGGTTAACAGTCTTAATGAGTGCTTCCTGGAACGCCGATCTACTTTATGTGATCTTAAATGTGGACTGCATGCTAAATTGCCATGTCCTTGCTCTTCTCTGAACTGCTGTCCTGTTATGAAGTCTTCTGAGCCTCAGGGATATGCTCCTTCATCTTTGCCTGCATCTGTTCCCTTTGCGGATGACAAGGCTGTCCAGCCTCTACAAATGATTTTGATTATTGCAGGCAATGATGTTAATCAGGACCGCTGGCGTGACAGGACATTGATCATTTTCTCCCTAAGTCAATTGCTGCATGGGATGCCTTCAGATATTGATCTTGCTTGGTTTAAAATTCTACCAGGCTCCCCTGGATTTCATAAACTGCTTTTTACATTTCACTCTTCTGTTCCTTCCTGTTGTTTTAAGCTTCAATTTTTTCTTAAGGCTTGGGATATTCATTATATTTGGGTCTTTTCTGACTGTATAACTCAATCTCTGCTAGCACATACTTGTATTGCTTCCTCTCCTGTTTCCAATAATTTACAGTCTGATCATCAAACTTCTTGTCCTTGTGCTGCTGAGTCAGCACCTGTAAACTCTTCTGTTTCTAGTGTGGCTCCTTCTGATAACATGTCTGGGTGTTCAGCCAGGAGTGCCCTATCAAGGCCTATTGAGTCACAGACTTGTTACAGATACTGTTCTTTCCCCCTCAGCTTCTGTTTCTTCTTCTCTTCATGGATCTGTGCATATTCAACCCTTTTTGCATCCGACTTTGATCTGTAATAAATATTCCCTTCCTCTCCCTGGGTCCTCAGCTCCTTCTATTAGCTCTTTTTCCTGATTCTTATCTGGTGTCTGAGGAGCTGCCTGGAGTGAACTTCCAGGATTATTCCTATCCTTTTTCCTCTGCTGCTTCTGCAACTTATCTTCATTCCCTTAGCACCTGGTCTGTCTCCTTTCTCTTAGCTCTTTCTGCTGAATCTTATTTTTCTGTGCTTGGGTTCTGGTTCTGTTTATAGGGTTTTTATTTTCTTTTGTTGTTCTGTAAGCTATGTTTTTATTTCTTTATTTCTTTTTTCCCCCCAGGCTCCCTGGCAAGGTGTGGGTGCCTTTTGGAACTATCTAGGGTGGGTGATTTGGGGCAGCCTATTCCCACAGTGTTGGGATTCGGTAGGTATGGTGTGAGGAGACTGGTTAGCCATCTTAGGGGTAGCAATCCCTGCAATTTGTGTCATGTTTCTGTTTCCGACCTTCCTTCCTTTTCCCTGGGACCAGGTGACCAGATTGCTGGTTCTCAAGGTCTCGGGTTACTGCTTTTCAATGCCAGGTTGGTTAGCAATAAGACCTCTTCCATGTTTGATCCTATTATGGAGGAGAAGGGCTGACTTTGTTTGTATTACGGAAACCTGGCTGGATCATGATGGAGATGTTGCCTTATCTGAGATCTGCCTGCCATGTTTCCATATGTTCCATTAGCCCTGGGTCCTTGGCCAGGGAGGTGGAGTGGCAGTGATTTATAGGGGAAACCTTGCATTAATTAGGGGCCCTGCCCTGCATGCAGCAGGTTGTGAGTGCCTTTTCGTGATGCTGGGTCTTTGCTATAAGCTTGGGCTGTTGCTTGTGTACCGGCCACCTGCTGCCCAGCCGCAGCCCTTCCTGAGCTTCTCGACCTTGCTGCAGAGGTCTGCTAGTTACAAACCCCTGATTTGTGATTCGGGGGGATTTCAAACTGTCGGCCCTGGGTGAGAATTCAATGATGGCCTGGGATTTCATGGCCTCCATGGGCTTATCACAACTTATTTCTGGCCTGACTCATATTGGCAGTCGCACTTGGGACCTGGTTTCTCTCTTGGAGCAGTGGTGACATGACCTTAAGAGGGGGAACTTATCCATCTGTCCCTTGCCATGGTCTGATCACTCCCTCATTCATCTGCGGATTGCTACCGCTCCTTCCCTTCACAAGGGCAATGGTCCTATTAGGATGGTCCGCCCTAGACACCTTATGGAGCCTGATGGTTTTGAGAGGGCACTTGGGGAGTTTCCCAGCAATCTGGTAGGCAACTTGCCAGCGCTACTCATTGAGGCCTGGAACATCGGGGCTATGAGGGCGCTTGAGTGGCCACTTAGAACTTGTGGATCTCAGCTTCCTTGGTTCTCTGAGGAACTTCGAGAGATGAAGCAAGTCAAAAGATGCCTAGAGCACCACTGGAGGAATACTAAGACAGGATTTGACCAAGCATGGTTGCTTGCCCACACTCGGGAGTATATAGTGGCGATAAGGGTGGCGAAATCAAGTTGTTCTTGTTCAGTTTGAGATCTGGCCAATTGCCGTGTGTGAGTTAATCTCTTGATGGGGTTGCGCTTCCCTTGTGAGAGATGGTTTGTGATCTGGGAGTCCTTTTGGACTTGCGGCTCCTGCTTGAACAGCATGTGGAGGGTGTGGCCAGGGGTGCCTTCGCCCAGCTTCGGCTGGTTTGCCAGTTACAGCCTTTTCTCAACCAGCAGGCCTTGGCAACAGTAACTCTCGCCTTTGCTAACTCTCGTTTGGATTACTGTAACGCACTCTACCTAAGGCTGCCTTTGAAAACGATTCGGAAGCTTCAACTAGTCCAGAATGCAGCGGCCCACTTCCTTACGGGTGGCCGTAGACTTGATGGTGTCACACCTCATTTATTTATTTATTTATTTCTTACTTACATTTATAAACCGCCCCATCCAGAGACTCTGGGTGGTGTACAACAACTTTTAAAAACATAAACCTACAATTAAAACAATGCTAAAAACAATATAAAAACAATTCAAAATGATTAAAACTATTTAAAACCAATTAAAATACATTTAAAAACACCACTTTACAAGCCTTGGAAGGCCAAGCCAAATAAATAGGTTTTTAGGGCTCTCTTAAAGGCCGACAGCGAGCCTAAACTGCGGATATCTACCGGGAGTGCATTCCATAGACCAGGAGCAGCTACAGAAAAGGCCCTGTTCCGAGTCACCACCAGACGTACCGGTGGCAACCGGAGACGGACCTCTCCAGATGACCTCAACAAGCGATGGGGATCATACAGAAGAAGGCGCTCTCTCAAGTAACCCGGACCCAAACCGTTCAGAGCTTTAAAGGTAATAACCAGCACTTTGTATTTCTCCCGGAAACATATCGGCAGCCAGTGCAGCTGTTTTAAGACAGGCATAATATGGTCTCTCCGGGATACCCCAGAGACCAATCTGGCTGCCGCATTTTGAACTAACTGAAGTTTCTGAACTACATGCAAAGGCAGCCCCACGTAGAGCGCATTGCAGTAGTCAACCCCGGAGGTTACCAGCTGATGCACCACTGTTTTGAGATCGTTCATTTCAAGGAATAGACACAGCTGTTGAATCAGCTGAAGCTGATAGAAAGCGCTCCTGGCCATAGCCTCTACCTGAGATACCATGGTGATGTCTGGATCCAAGAGCACTCCCAAGCTGTGTACCTGTACCTTCTGGGGAAGTGTAACCTCACCTAGCACAGGAAGATCTAACTCACCCCTTAAATTCTGACCCCCCCCCAATGAGCATCTCCATCTTGCTTGGATTCAGCTTCAATTTGTTATCCCACATCCAGCCCATTACTGCCTGTAGGCAGGCATTTAGGGAGTGAATGCCATTTCCTGATGATGAAGATAAGGAGAAATAGATTTGGGTGTCATCAGCATACTGATAACACCCTGCACCAAATCTCCTGATGACCTCACCCAGCGGTTTCATGTAAATAGTAAAAAGCATTGGTGACAAAATTGAGCCCTGAGGGACTCCATATAATAGCTTCCGTTTTAAAGAGGAACTGCCACCAAGCTCCACCATCTGGAATCTGCCTGAGAGATAGGAGCGGAACCACTGCAAAGCAATGCCTCCTATCCCCAATTCTCCCAGGCGATCCAGAAGGATACCATGGTCGATGGTATCGAACGCTGCCGAGAGATTCAAAAGAAACAACAGAATCACACACCCTCTGTCAATTCCCCGGTAAAGGTCATCCATCAGGCTGACCAAGGCAGACTCAACCCCATAGCCCGCTCTAAAGCCAGTCTGAAATGGGTCTAGATAATCGGTTTACTCCAAAACAGCCTGGAGCTGGTTAGTCACCACTCTCTCAATCACCTTACCCAACCATGGGAGATTGGAGAGCCTATAACTGTCCATCACTGAGGGATCTAGGGAAGGCTTCTTAAGAAATGGTCTAATAATTGCCTCCTTCAAACAAGGAGGCATCCTACCCTCCCTCAGCGATGAGTTAATGATATTAACTAAGCCATCCCCAACAATCTCCCTGCTAGATAAAAGCAGCCAAGTCGGGCAAGGATCCAGAGAACAAGTGGTAGGCCGCACTGCCCCAAGCAGCTTGTCCACGTCATCAGGCATCACAGATTGAAACTCATCCAATCTAATACTGCAAGAGGGATTGCTGGACACCATCTTAATAGACTCTGCAGAAACAGTGGAGTCCAAGTCGGCCCGAATACAGGAGATTTTGTCCGCAAAGAACCCATTAAAAATATCACAGCAGAACAAAGTCCCCAGGGATTGGTTTGAATTGGAAGGAGCCTGAATCAAACTCCTCACAACCTGGTACAGCTCTGCTGGACGCGAACCTGCAGAAGCAATGTGCATAGACCAGAATTGGTTTTTTGCCACACACACCGCCTCCGCATAAACCTTCAAATGGGCTCTATGCTGTGTCCTGTCACATTCAAGCAGAGTTCTCCTCCACTTGCGCTCCAGTAGCCTACCTTGCTGCTTCAGACCCCGTAACTCCTCTGTATACCATGAGGCCACTTTTAAAGCAAATCAGAAGGGATGCTTAGGAGTGATCGTGTCTACTGGCCTGGTGAGTTCCCTATTCCAGGTTCCCACCAGGGCATTGACAGAATTGCTGGCAGGACCAACATCAAAACCCTCCAAGACCTTTTGGAATCCTACTGGATCCAACAGCCTTCTCGGGCGGACCATCTTAATTGGGTCCTCCACCCCTGCAGGGCTGGGTTGTGGCTGTGAAACCAACCTTAATCAGGTAGTGGTCTGTCCATGACAATGGGGAAACCACAGGATCCTGCACCTATGGAACACCCCCCCTGATCTGAACAAAAGACCAAATCAAGTGTGTGGCCGGCAACATGAGTTGGTCCTGAAACTAGCTGGGATAGGCCCATAGTTGTCATGGCTGCTATGAACTCCTGAGCTGCACCAGATAAGTCAGCCTCACAATGGATATTAGAACCAAAACTCCAACACTAACTCCGAGACCAGCTCCGCCAGCTCAGTTAGGGAGTGGGTTGGGCAGCTGGGTAGACGGTACACCAACAGAATCCCCAATCTATCCCTAGTTGCCAGCCTTAGAAAGACATACTCAATGTAAGTCAACTGTTGCACAGGGGCCCTGGTAAGGGAAATAGTATGGACCACAGCCACCACCCCCACCCCGCCCCCATCCCCTAGCCTGCTCCACAACAGAGTAGCCTGGTGGAAGAAGCTGGGCTCAAACTGGGCCACTAGCCTCCCCCATCCAGGTCTCAGTTATACAAGCCAGGTTGGCTCCCTCATCCATGATCAGACCCTGTATATCTCTTGGATCGCCTTTCTCAGCTGGTTGTATCCTGTCCTGTGAGGTCTTCTCAGCTGGCCCTCCTTAGTGTCCCAGGCCCTGGTGTAGTGTGTGGTGCCTGGGCCCATAGGAGGGCCTTCTCTGTGGCCGCCCCTCTTCTTTGGAACACACTCCCCCTCCCCAGATTCGTTCTATTATTATTATTAGTATTAGTATTGTTGTCCACCATCTAGAGTCTTTGGAGGAGGCGGTATATAAGAAAATTTTAATAAATAAATAAATCTCTCCGATGAGTTGTAAAAAGAGCTTGAACACACTCTTCTTCCAAGGAGAGTTTTAAGCGTAATCAATCCTCCAGTTAATACAGTTTTAGCCATCATGTTATTGCCTTTTTTGCTGTCTTGTGTTGATTTAACACATTTCTACCCTGCCCCTTCAACACACTGCTGCTCAAGGTAGTTTAAAATAAAGTCACAGCTAAGTTAGGGTTTTCCTTGTCAAAAGCTATAGCTGCTACTTGCTCTATAGCATGCGCACTTACACACAACTGCAGATTATAAACCAGCAATTGAAGGTGAAAATTTACATTAACTATTTGAGTTTAATACCCCATTCTCTAGCTACAAAGATACACAAAATCTCATGATAGTTATTAGCTTAGCATTAAAAACCTGTTCTCACATCCAAGTACTATAGATGGTGAAATTAACATTTTGATTCCTATACAGAATATATTCAGATGCCAAATACTTTAAGGTCAATATTGTGCTATGACAAGAAATGTTGCTTTTTGTTTTTTACCTCCAGAGCCAACTGTTGCACCTGACCTGCTCCATGGACACGCAGAAGGGAGAATATTAACTTAAAGTGACCTATGCATTCACACTCCGAACCTACACAGAGAGGATAAATTACTGTAGTTAACAGACAAAATGTACCGTACGTTAAGAAAAGAAAGACTTTAGTTTAAAAAACTATGTTATGACTAAGTAGTTTGATGATAAACTGTACAACTGGATTTCCATCTAGACGTCTAAAAACCTCGAATCAAACCTTTTTAGCAAGAGTGTTTAACTAGTCTGATATGTCTCATTTACCTGGATTGTGTTTTATTACATTCCTCAGAGCCTCCAAAGCCATTTCAACCCTTCTGAGTCTCTCTCCGTGTTGGTTGGATTCAACTTTCCCAGTCTGAGTAATGGCCATTAATGTAGTAAGGTATTGTGCTTGTGAGCCTATGTAATCCAAAAGGCTTGCAGCAAATGCTTTTGGCTGCTGTAGAACACAAATATAGCAGTGAATCAGTAAACTTTATAAAGTACTTTTAGAGGCAGTTTTTTAAAAAAAATAAAGGCAATTTCATCAGCATTTTTACAGGCTATTGAGCATTAACCAATCAAGCTCATGTAAGTTGTTCAACGTGATCAAAAATACTTCACTATGATCAAGTCCTTCTCTACTACACTATAACAAAGGAAGGGCAGAACCTCTATAAACAGCAGCCCAAGTTATTTTATAGTCTATGATCCTCCCATTCTGAGTATTTTCTTCCCAACATTTGAATTTTTTTTTTTTTAAAGCACCTGGCAAGAGGAAATATATGGGCAACACCCACAAGTTTTTGAAACCCTGATAGTTTTATCTGCAAGATCAAACTGATGCACTCTGCATTTCATCTGTCAAAGTAGGGAGAGCAATTTCAACCACTAACACATTTTATTTTGCATATCCAAAATTGGCTAACCCAACTTAGATTCTAGAAGTTGCAAGTTACAGGTCTTTTATTCAGCACCAACAAAAATCAGAATCTTACCTCTAGCTGGAATGTGGGGACTTCATTGTAAACTCGAACAAAAATCTCTCCTACAATAAGTTCTTTCGCATGATCACTGAAAACGAATTCTGATCCATAGCTTTTGTCACAGTCACCCTTTAAAAAGGAAGTTGAATAGCATACAATGAATTATACTGAGAAACATTTAGTTTTCTTAGATGAACATTAGCTGACCATATACAAACATGAATATGTCCCAGATATAAATAGATTTGTGTCTGAAATCATGAGTAGGGCTGCACATATTTATGTGTCCTTGTGAAATATGGAACCTGGGATAGAACCTTGATAAGAATATGAGTTCTCATTTGCTTCAAATATCAGCTCCTAGCCTTCTCTGAGGAAAGGCTGGAAGTGTGAGCACATGAAACTAAAAGGAAGAGCTCTGGGCAGTTTATACAGTGGATATTGCTCCTGCTTTTCTCTATGACACATGGTTGCTGTTTCCCTCCTATGCTGTGTCTCCACCTTCTATGTTCTTTGTGCAGATACACACAGACCTGATGCTACAATAGGAATCCAAAAGCCAGTCACTTTTAATAGCTTAGATAAATTACAGAATCTGAGTTTTTGTTATATGGAGGAAGGAGCAAGCAAGCAGATAGATAAATAACTTGAGGGCAAATAGCAATTTGAGAGCAGGAAAAAATTACCAAGAGTTATGAATTTCAAAGAATTCAAAAAAGAAAACTAATCTGATACTGAAACATTCAGGGCAGCACCCAGACTAGTCTGTCATGACTAAGCAACAATGCAATCAAAGGAGAAGTTCATTTGGAATAGGCCTGTGCATGGTGAAAAATGTTGGATCTAATGAGGAAGTTTTCCAGAGGGCAGACATAACCTCCATCACCCCCAAACGTTCGATGAGTCAGAATTCCCAACATTTCCCCAACATTCTGCTGGTGGTTTTCAGGAGCTGTATGCTGGAAATTAGGGGCAGAGGGGAGTGGGACATGGAACCCCATGGAGAACACTCTGACCCTGTGAAGAGTTACCCTTCTCCCTACCCACAATTTCCAGCATGCAGCCTCTGAAAACCACCCGTGGAGCCAAGACACTCTTGGTTGTGTCTTGCAGGGTGAAAAACTGAGAGGAACCAGAGCTGAAGCTTCCTCATTTTTAGACGGGCATAGTGAATCACTGCATTGCAGGAGGCCATAAGGCCCAATAAGTGCTGGATGGAGCGTGCCGGCTGGGTGGGGTGATCCCGAAAGAGTGTTACCATGTCCTTGATCAAGACGTACCTCTCTTCTGGTAAATATGCTCTTTGGCGCATTGTGTCTAATACCACTCCTATGTAGTTTGCCACCCGCATAGGTTCCAGGTGTGACTTTTTCCAATTGACTTGGATGCCTAGGTCGTGAAGGACCGACAGAACATAATGGATCTGCGAACGTAACTCATCTGGATCCCTTGAGGCCAGGAGCCAGTCGTCCAGGTAAGGGTAGACCGTGATGCCATGTGTTCTCAGGTAGGCAATCACTGGCGCCATACATTTCGTAAAGACCCTTGGGGCGGAGGACAGGCCGAAGGGCAATACGTTGTATTGGTACACTTGGTGACCGACCGTGAAGCGTAGGAATTTCCGATGTGGAGGCTGAATGTTCACATGGAAATAGGCGTCCTTGAGATCCAGCGTTGCCAACCACTGTTCCCCTTGGAGGAGCGGGAGGATTTGCTGCAACGCCATCATTCTGAACTTCCTGACATGAACAAACTGTTCCCCTTGGAGGAGCGGGAGGATTTGCTGCAATGCCAGTATAATAAGTGTGCTTATTATACGTGGAACGGTACTTGGACATATACGTAGAAGTGGATGGTTGTGCAGTAAACGTTTTCGCGGTAAACTTAGATTTTTTTAAGTTGTTCCATTGTGGCATCTGTGGTTTCGCTAAACAGGCCGGAGCCATCAAAAGGAAGACCTTCTATCTTTTCTCTCATGTCCATTTGCAAGGTAGTAGACCGGAGCCAAGCATGCCTGCGAAGAGTGATAGCGGCCGTCATGGCTCTGGACTCGCTCTCAGCTAGGTGTTTGGCAATACTGAGTTGTTGCCTAGTCAGATCGCCCGAGCGTTCCAGAACCTTTTGAAAGTTAACCTTGAACTCCTCCGGTGACAGGTTGTCAAGTTCAGTAAACAATCCTTCCCAAAGACTGTGAGTGTATTTGGCGGTGCATGCTGCGTAATTAGCAACTTTGATTAAGAGGCACGCAGTTGAATAGATTTTCCGGCTTAAGAGGTCTAATTTCCTTCCCTCTCTTTCAGGAGGAACAATATGCTGCTTCCCAGATTTGGAGTACTCCCCAAGCACATTTAGCTGCCCTTGTGATTACAGGGAGCATCGGGAGGGCTACTGGGGCCGTCGATTGTGACTTCAACATAAAATTATAGACGGGATCGTCTATTGTCGCCAGTTCGGAGCGTAGGTCAAGCCCTAGGGCGTCTGCCATGGTACGCACATGACGGTGGTACGCTTTCATTTCTTCGTTGGGTGAAACATACACTGTCGGTGCCACATCCGTGGGAGGTTCAATAATGGTCTCCTCTCCTTCGGGGTCCGATTCGAAATCAGACGAGCCATAATGTTCAGAAGGCGAGGCTGTTGGAGAAGTAGGTGCGGTCCCCTGAGAACGCACTGAAGGAGTGGGAGGTGAAGGCAGGGGTGCTGTCTGAGCCGCTATGGAATGGGTTACCGGCGGTTTCGTTTGCACGCAGGCATTGAAGGTGATAACTGTAGGTGTTTGCGTCGCTGAGTGTCTAGTTGCTGTGGAGGGAGTATTAGTAGACGCAGATATCGTGCGTACAGCCACTGTGGCGGGAAGAGACGTCAGTGGTTCCCATGACACGGTTGGTAAAGAGGTTTGAGAACCAGTCGAGATTGCAGGGCCTGAACCAGGTATATGTGGCGGGGGGGTATGGGTGAACCCACAAGTGTGCCAAGGAAAAGGGCTTTGCAGCTGGGCCGCAGAGAGCGATGGTACTTCGTGGACAGGATGAGTCGAAGTTGAATGAGACTCCTCCTCCGATGCCGGAAAACCTCGAAACGTGGCTTGTGAAGGTGTGCTTGCTGTGGAGTCCAAGAGCGACAGGAGCGACTGAGTCGTAGTCGGATGTAGACCAATTTCAGCCTCTTGAGTATCTCCGTCGATATCGAAGTTCGGGGGTGGAGATCGATATCGAGGGGTGACCTGCCTTGATGCAGTAATCAACGGCGTGTGTAGCGACAGCAGCGTGCTAGGTCCCGGAGGCGGTGGTGTTGAAGGTGGAGAGGAGGGAACCGGTGTCGGAGCAGGCGAGAGGGATCTTGCTCTCGAAGCCGAAACATTCGGTGTCGACGGGCGAGTCGGCGTCGAAGATGGTCGATGTCGAGCAGTAGGGGGAGGCGTAGCGTCTCCCGTTAGATCAATCAATTGTCAACGTTTTGTCATAGATGTTGTTGCTGTTTCGTCGGCATCAGGGTCACTGCTGGAGGTCGATGGAACTTGACACTTACGGCTATTCGGTGTTGAGGATGTCTTTGCAACCGAGGAGACTTCACTCGTAGGCAATGGACGGTTCGATGTCGAAGGTCTGGACTTTTTCAAAGTCGAGGATATGGACTTTGAACGTGGAGATCCCGGATGCGTCGATGTCGAAGATTTCGACCTCAAACGCGGTGTGGAAGCAGATTGAGCTCTCGATGTCGAGGGGTGAGGTGTGCCCGGTGTCGAGGGACTTAACACCTCATCATAGATTGCTGCTCTGAGGCGAAGCGCTCTATTTTTTCACGTCTGCTTCGAAAAAGACAGACAAATTTTACAAGTTGAAACATTATGTTCTTCGCCCAGGCACATAAGGCATAATTCATGGAGGTCTTTGGAAGGGAGCTTTGCATCGCAACCCTTACACCTCTTAAAAGACTTTTTATCGTCCACCATAGTGCGACGACAGGGAGGTCAAGTCCAGTCCGCGTCCAGTCCAGTCCAGTCCAGGGAAGTCAAATCCAGTACGAGTCCAGTCCGCGTCAAGTCAGTCGGTAGCCATTCCTTGTCAACTTTAGAGGAGTCCGTCAGCCAGAAAAAGAGGATCATACACGAAGCGATCAGTCCGAGAAAAAGAAATCGTCTCTGAAGAGAATACTGAGGTAACTTTCTGACGAAGAGGCGGCAGACCGAGGTCCACGCGCGAAGGCGGTCGGAGAAGAACTGAGGAACATGGCGCCCAGCCCCGCTCTTAAATAGCACGTGCTGCGTGTGGGCGGGGCTTGGACGCCTCGACAAGCTGAGGCATGGCTACCGCAGGGATTCCTGCGCAGGCGCAGAACCCATTCTTATGGCTGTCGACGGATCTCGATCCAGATTAAAGTTCAACAGGCATGCGATACTTCCAGTATTCCACAATGACAGGAGGGTATTCTTTTGGAGTTCCAACTGTCGGGAGTCCCTCCTATTGTGGAATTCTTTCTGATAATACCTAACTGAGGGTATAACGTGCCTCACATTCATGTCCAGGAGTAAAAAATGTTGGCTCAGTTTACCAGCCGGACAAAAGTTCTACTAGTAAGATACAGTGCTCCCTCTAATATTATTCATCCATGTGTGGAATGAGTTTTATTCTGGACAGCAGTATCAAGGCAGTGTAAAATATGAATGCCACTATAAATACAAGTGTGCACACACACACACATACCACAAATATGAAAAAATTTTTTGCAGTACCAGAACTGGATGTTGCCAATGCACCATCTGGTCTTCTTGTATTGGATGGTTTTCAGACTGTGTTGTCTGAGGAGGTGGACAGGCTGCTTGGAAGACTGAGGCCTACCACGTGCGTGCTTGACCCTTGCCCTTAATGGTTGGTGAAGGCTTCTAGGAAGGGACTGGGTCCATGGTTGGTGGGGGTGGTGCCCCCTCAGCTGAAGGAGGCAGTCATAAGGCCCCTTCTAAAAAAGCCCTCATTTGACCTAGATGACTTGAATAACTTCTGACCAGTTTCTAACCTCCCCTCCTTGGGCAAGGTGTTGGAGAGAGTGGTGGCATCTCAGCTCCAAGCTGCCCTGGATGAATCTTATTACTTAGATCCTTTCCAGTCTGGCTTCCGACCTGGATATGGGATGAAAACTGCCTTGGTCACCGTGGTGGATGACATACGCCAGGAGACAGACAGACGAGTGCGACTGTTGATTCTCCTGGACCTGTCAGCTGCTTTTGATAATATCGACCATGGTATTCTTCTAGGACATTTCTCTGGGTTGGTACTTGGGGGCACAGTTATACAGTGGCTCCACTCCTACCTTGGGGGCATTTTCAGAAGGTGGTGCTGGGGGATGCCTGTTCCACCCCCTGGCCTTTGGCTTATGTGGTGCCACAGGGATCTATTCTGTCCCCCATGCTGTTTAACATCTACATGAAGCTTCTGAGAGAGGTCATCCGTAGGTGTGGGCTGCGGTAGTGTGGTGTAGTGGTTAGAGTGCTGGACTAGGACCAGGGAGACCCGAGTTCAAATCCCCATTCAGCCATGATGCTTGCTGGGTGACTCTGGGCCAGTCACTTCTCTCTCAGCCTAACCTACTTCACAGGGTTGTTGTGAGGAGAAACTGAAGTATGTCATACTCTGGGCTCCTTGGAGGAAGAGCGGGATTTAAATGTAATAAATAAATAAATCAGTATGCCGATGGCACCTAGCTCTACCTATCTTAAGTCAGTAGATGCTCTGAACCATGGTTTGGAGGCTCTTCTGGACTGGATGGGGGCAAACAAGCTGAAACTTAATCCACATAAGACAAGTGCTCTGGGCTGGTAAAACTGATTATCCAAGTAGTGAGATAAATCTGGTCTTGGATGGGGTCACACTCCCTCTGAAAGACAAAGTCCGCAGCTTGGGGGTGCTTCTGGACCCAACACTGTCCTTGGAGGCACAGGTGGTGCGGAGGTGCCTTTTACCAGTTGCAGCTGGTGCGCCAACTGTGACCCTACTTGGAGAAGTCGGACCTGACCTCAGTCACTCATGTTTTGGTAACGTCCAGAATAGACTACTGCAATGCGCTCTATGCGGGGCTGTCTTTTAAGACTGTTCAGAATACGACATCCATCCTACGTCAGCTTCATTGGCTATCAGTCTGCTTCCAGGCTAGATTCAAGGAGCTGGTGTTAACCTTTAAAGCCCTACATGGCTTGGGGCCGGGGTACCTGTCGGACTGCATTCGTCCATATGAACCTGCCAGGGCCCTTTGCTCATCCTCCCTGCTCAAGACCCAACCACTAACAAAGATCTGATTGGTGGAGACTATAGAGACAGGGTCTTTTCGGTTGTACCCCCTGGGTTTTGGAATGCCCTCTCTGAAGAGCTTCGCCATGCTCCCTCTCTGTGTTTTTAAACTAAAAACACATCTTTTTAAAGTTTCACCTGTTGTGTATATCTGGTAGGTTCTTTAGTTTTATAGTTATTAGATTTTAGCTTTAACAACTGAATTTGGAATTTTAAAAGCTAATTATGATTGTGGTTTTAGCTTGGATTTTCAACTTGTTTAATTTGGTTAATGTTATTAGTCTGATTTTATATTGTAACTGTTTTATAAATGTTGTGAGCTGCCCCAAGCAGCAACATACTGGAGGGGCGGGGTATACATTTTAAATAAATAATAAATAAATCAATAAAATAAGTGGGCGGGGAGCTAGGAGTGTTATGCGTGGGTGCAAGGATAGGGGCTGAAAGGCAGTGGAAGGCTCTGGCATTTTCACTCATCTGGCCTCATTTTTCAATCATGGATGAGCACATTTCCTCAGTCCTGTGCATCTCAGACCAACATGACTGCACAGCCCTAGTTTGGACTACCAAGACCCATTAATTTAAATGGGATTGACTTACTCTGGATACTGCCTTGACAATATATTTGCACCTGGTATTGTGAAGAGATATCATTTACAAAGAAACATACCACATCAGTTTGTAAAGACACAGCCCCAGAAGTGGAATGATTCGACAGTTGGTGTGCACTTCCAGTGAATGCTTGTAATGTGTTGTAGCATGACAACACTGGCAGTTCCAAAAGGAAGAAACCAAATGAAGTTCTAAAGAAGAAATCATTTATACATCCCACAAAGAAGAGAAGTACACTTTTTAGACATTAGATTCTGAAAAAAGCAGCAACCAGACTTGGGTGCCGAGTCTCATAGCAGCTCTAGACACTTCCAACTAACCAGTATGACCATTTGAAGAACTGCCTTACTCTTTTAATCATGCTTTCCTGCTGAGATTCCAAGAACTCCAGGAGTTCAGCTCTTGTCCGATTGTTCCAAATCAGGTAAGGGCTCTCAGTGTTGCTGTTGAGCATTTTTAGGATCTAGGGAAGAAAAAGTTATGGCAAAAAATTTGATACAAGTAACCTACAGTAGAAGCTTAAAGCATCCTTGACACTGCAACAGGAACACTAGTTCTCTTGCATCCAACAATTTCCTCATCCAGATCTTTAACACAAGTCTATTTGGAATCTTTCTACTCTTCTAGCTCTACTAGAAACCCAGTCCAGCCTTTAAGATACAGAAGCTAGAGAAGCCACCAACAGCTTCCATTGCAGCTGCTGCACACATCTTGTCTTATCACACACAGACTCCCTTCATGTTTACAAGCGACAACTAGGAATACTTGGTGGGTGGAGAGAGCATGTGGTGGTGTCTATCTGTGGTACACCCAACGGCTTGCTATAAGCAGTCAGCAATGAAAGTTATTTCACCTGGCATCATTTTCTGTGAAGTGGCTCTTTGTATGAGCTATTATAGCGCTGCTAAATCATTAGCCAGAAGAACTGCATGTCAAGTTAACAATTGCAGAATGGATATAAGTCAAGCGTATACATCTTAAGCAACAACAAAACCCTGTAGTTGCTATAGAACTGAAAGTTCTTGCCAGTGCCTCAGTCAAGATTGGCTTTCCAGTCATCACTGCTCATCCTACTTGGAGCGTACATGCTTAAAACATAAAACAACACACATTAATATGAATGTTAGAGTGTTCTTGTACCTCAGTAGGATTAACCACAGCAAGCTTCCTTGCAATATAGGGGGTCAGCATGCCTGCAAGACTTTTTCTGATAGTTGGGTTTTCAGGGGTAGCTTGTTCTCCAGGAAGATATCCTCCAAGGCGGCTCAAAGCAAGGAGGCCAAGTTTGGCAAGACTGTTAGCAACTTCCTATTAACAGAAAATAGTGAATTAATCCTACACTTCCTCTTCTCAAGTAACATACTGCAGGCAGGCAGGCATTGATACTAAACATGTATACACAAATTTGACCACTTTAGAGAGTGCATCTTAGGGGTGTGCATGGAACCGTTTCTTGTGGTTTTGTCTGAATTCAAAAAGAACCACCAGTCCGAGAACCGGTTCGGTTGAACTGTCTGACCCATTTGATTGAACTGGGTCAACAGTCTGAGGGGCTATGCTTGTAAAGGGGAATCCTCACTGGATTCCCCTTTACAAGCATAGCCCGTGAATGGCTACCTTTTTTGAGGCCAGTCCAGTTTGAGTTCAAACTGGTTGAACCAGGTTTGTTTTGAACAGGTTCTACATTTATTTATTTTATTTTATTTATTTAATACATTTCTATACCGCCCAAAACACAAGTTCTCTGGGCGGTTTACAAAACAATACCCCTGGTGCACCTTGAATTGGTCATCAACAGAGAAGGCTTTACTAGAAGTGCAACATATACAGCCGAGTAAGTTGTTCAGGATCTAAAGCCTATTTAATAGTCCATTTGAATTTCCCAATGATTACCTGCTGATTAGAATCTTCGCTCTTCTGAATACCACTCTCTTCCAGTGTGTAATCATAATTGAAGAGGTAGCCAAGTAAATACCACAGAACTCCAGCTTGAAACAGATGTGTCTGTAGCCAGTAATCCACAGCAAATGAGCTGACACATTCTACTCCCAGAGAAGCCACACGTGGAATGTTCTAAACAGTAAGGAAAACATTTGCTTGCTTTAGGTGACAAATGAGAAATCCTGAAGCCCAGGAGAAACAATGGCCCACTTCTATAAACAATATAGAATGCAGCAGTAACACATGCATCAAGGTGCACCCGAATTCAGTTTAATTTTCTGAATGCATTTTAGTGATGTTATAACTACAGTGTAGCAGGAAGAATGGCTTGGACTTTGTACATCTTTTACAGGATACAGCTTTGCAGCTTAAGCAAAAAACATCTTCTATACAATGCGGGAAACATGAAGCCTAATTTGAGCTATGGAAAGTTCAAGGGCATTCAAAAATAAAAGCAGAACTACTGCATCTATTTTAACAGGCATTCCTGGAATTCTACTCCCTTGATTAGCACATACAATAATTACTATATAGGAGGCTAGGAAAAGTGTAACAGGCACACAAGAGCTTACCTTGCCATAATACAGCACTCTACAGAGATCCTTGATGATATTTGGCATTTCAGTTATTTTCTCTCTGCAATCTTCAAACTGAGCTGCCACACTGTAACATTTACTTATATGCCCACAAACCTATAAACAACAAAAAAACCCTTTTCTAAGCCAATGTATTATACACACAGTACTTGAAAAAACCCAAAAGATGTCCTTCAAAGATGTCCAAAGAATGGCAGTGCTTTCTGAAAGGCAGATTTAGCACTGTAATTTGCAGTGCATTTACAATCTTGCAACTTTGTGAAGTATTACTATTGTAATGTACTAGAGAAGTAGGTTTATAATTCCCATCTGATGTGCAACTGAGGCTCAGTAGCGATAACCCTATGCCAATCAGCAGGTATGCAAACCTGATCCTCCAAATACAGTTTATATTTTTGCTCAAATACATACAGGTGAAGTCTTCCATCACAGGATTTTGTTAACATTTACCTGAACCGACATATCATCTGGCTTACTAGAACGTGTCAGGACTGCAACACAGCGATTAAAAGCTTCCTGAAGAACCTGTGGAGATGGATATTTTTTCTGTAGGTTGTCAATGAAAATACCTGTCTAAATTTGCTTAAGGCTGCATTATGCCACTAAAGTTTCTCTCTCCAATCTTTAAATAGCATTTTAAAGCTGTAACACAATTTATGCTCCAAAGGACTATTTTCCAGAAAAAGCAACTCAAGTATCCCTAGCCTAACAATAATCTGAAATTTAGACCAAAATGTTTCAAGAGCTCAGTCATTGCTTTCTCTGCTTAGAACACCTGGAGCTAATCTATGTTTAAAAAAAACACAAAAAACCACAATCATACTCAAGCTTCTTACACTGTTATTTGCTTATTCTTTAGTAAATCAAGCTTTTAACACTGGCTGTGCAATTTTATTATTAGTATTATTTTTACATTTATATCCGGGCTCTTCCTCCAAGGAGCCCAGAGCGGTGTACTACATACTTGAGTTTCTCTTTCACAACAACCCTGTGAAGTAGGTTAGTCTGAGAGAGAAGTGACTGGCCCAGAGTCACCCAGCTAGTATTATGGCTGAATGGGGATTTGAACTCAGGTCTCCCCGGTCCTAGTCCAGCACTCTAACCACTACACCACGCTGGCTCTTTTTTACAGAACCACCCAAAATAACAGTTCACATATCGGCTAACAAACCTGAAGAAACGCATGCATACCAGTAAATTATTACCTATACTAATAAAAGCAGTTAAAAACCATCTTGCAAATACGAGTCTCTGAAAACACAAATCAACTATTTTTGCACAAAACAACCGCCAAGGTGTCTTCAAGTCTACCTCTATTCCATTCTCTCTCCTTAATTCTTCTGCATTAAGTGCTGAACAATTGACCGTGTAGAAAGCTAGCTCAGCAGCAGCAGGCAACAGAGGAGACTCCTTGGAGAACAAGAGGTCATCTGAAGTTTCTATCGTGATCGTCTTAATCAGCATAGGATAGCCTGCATATTTGTAGGGCTCCAAATCTTGGAAAAGAAAAAATACCAGAGACAAATATCCACATTTGAATCAGTCTGGTAAAGATGCTCTTATTATTTCACATTTTATAACTTCAAGAGCCAGCAGCATTAGACAAGACCTCTTGATCCAAGAAGAAAAAGCTAGAATGCACCAAAGGAATTACAGTCGTCCCTTGCAACCACAAGGGTTCCATTTGAGGTTGACAAGGCATTAAAAGCAATGGGAAACGGGGGTTAGGGGAACTGCAGTTGCAAAAAGATTTTAAAAAACAGTTAACAATAGAAAAACCCGCCCCCTGAACCCCGGAAATGGCCCCCAAATTTCCAAAAAATCTCGCCAAACCGTGGATACTAAAGTTGCGGTTGGTGAGACCTGCCACCATTTCCTAGTCGCGGATACTCAAATCCATGATTGGGAAACCTGCGGTTGGCGAGGGACGACTATTTCAAAACCAAAACAAGCATGGAAGAGATTCAATGCGATTCAACCACCACACATGGTGACCCATATCTCCCCTCAAAACAGAATTTTAAGAAGTGCTTTACAAAGCAGTAAATATCTAGCTACAATCTAGCAAGCTTTCAACCGAAGGGCCTACCAACCCTAACCTATAACATTTTGGGGCAGCTTCTTGGGTGGTGCAGGATAGATAGGCCAGCTTTGGAAAGAGGGGATTACAGAGCTTCCCACTCAGCTGTACCGAGTGGGACCCTATTTCCTGGTTTACACCAAATCCTGTGTTTTGTATCACACAATTCAGCTTTAATACAGTGGTAGATATTTAACCAAACTAGGCTGCCAGTAGGAGCAGCTGCAATCAGTGACTCATCCATGTGTCCAGTTTTAGAGACCATCTGACTGGCCAACACCACCATAACAGGCAAATGTCTGGGCCTCACTCTCAGAAATAAACTTACTTGGGTTGCTTTGAGATTGATCTTCCTAATTAGAACCTGTTACCTTAAGAACATATTCTGATGCCACAGATCGCCCGTTGCATGACACACTTAGTATGTTCACCAATCAAAACATTTTCAACTTGATATACCCATTCAAAATTGAGCTACAGTGCTCTCTTTACATCAGACTCTTGCCAAGGAAGACAGAACAGTTGTCTGCAATGCTGCATATATGCTACCTCTGGTCATGCTTAAAGCTTAGGCACTACAGTTTTTGAAAAAGAGTGTATTCATGACGTTTAGAGCACTGTATATTTTTTTACTTTGCTTCTTCAGCAAAACTAGTGGGATTTATAGTCTAGTGGGATTTATAATCAAATGTCCAATTACCAATTGGATTTATATAGTTAAGAGACCAATTACCTTCTCTGTGTCTGTTGAAGAGGATGCTTTGAGCTTTCAAAATCAAAATTATATTCTCAGGATCTGGACCATCCACCACTTTGGCTGACTTCGTGCACAGAAACTCATATGCTTTATTCACTTTTTCAAACATATCCTGCAGATACGATGCATCATAATGAAGTATATATGAATCCAATCTGAAAGTAAATTTGCTAGCATTGCAAAAGGAACTGGCTAAAGTTTCAAAGAAAGGCTCTCTTCTGCTACATAGTCTTCAGAAAAACATTCTCCCATTGTGATTACTATTTATTTGAAACAGTTATATATGCAAATATCAGCATTAGTAGTATTTCAGATATGTGGCAAATAATGATTTAGTGTGGATAAATATATTCAGTAACTTACACTGGCTGTCCCAATCATAAATAGGAGAGTAGATGCATGTGTGGATCTGCCCCCTCCACTGAAATACGCAAAGCAGCTCCTACAAGTAACTTCATGTACACACTGGAGAACCTTTGCTCATAAGCAGTCACTAGATCAGGGCAACACACTCTACAGCCATAATGCATAAGTAATATATAGCACTTACTCGACCTTCTGGATTCTTGTCAGGATGGTATTTCTGGGCCAATCTGAAATACGCTTTTCTGATCTTGCTTTCATCATGCCTGTAGGGTACAGAAAGATTTCTCTGGAATTCCACAACCTACCATCTAGTCCACGAACGGCTAACAATGGAAACAAACCATATCATATGTATCTTGAATTTAAGTCTCGAAACCCAGATTTTGAATTGCAGATTTTATCTATTCTTCCAGATACTTTTTTGGCAAATCACTACACATTATGTACAGTATCTGTACCTTGCTTAATGCTGAATAAAATTAAGCAGCAATCATTACAAAGACGTTTGAGAGAAAATGTCTAGCACATACACACGCACCAAATACTGAGCTCACAGTGGACCTCTACCTTCTACATGGCAAGGGCAACATCAACTGGGCCAGCAAGAACTATTCACATCTGAGAAGACCAATCGATTGTCTTGGCACAGAATACCCTTCCCAGGCACCACTACATTGTAATCTGCTTCTTTTTATTCTGTGCTATTAGTTAAGTGGCACAGAGTCAGAATGTCCATAGGTCAGGACATTCCCAAGTAGATGTGCTCCTATGATGAATTACTGTTTATATAGAAGACCTTTTGGCCATAGCCATCCCTTGATTAAACACAAACACACATACCCACAAACACCCCCCCCAAACACACACCCCAAAAGGCCAACTAAGTTTAAATAAAGCTTTATATGAAGTATCACTTATATGTTTATTAAAACATACTGTCCCTGTCCCTTAGCAAGATGGAGGACTTCATATGCATCATCTATTGACATTGTAGGCGGTTTCTTCTCTACTTCCTTTTTCCAAGCATCTAGGGTATCTTTTAAGAGTTTAACCTGAAAGAGCAACACAAACACTCTTGTAAGCAGAGTTTATTTTGATCCTTGGGGGTGGGGTGGTGGTGGTTATTATTCAAATTCATATTTATGCTCCCCTCCCAATATTAAAAAAACCCTGCAAGATAAACTTGTATTTCTTAAAACCTGAGCACCAACTTGCAAATTTGAGTCCCCAAAATCTGATATTTGAGTTTCAGTTTTTAAACTGCATGATTTACATCAGGTCTGCCAAGATAACAGCCCAAGTGACATGCTGAGTGATAGTGGCTCTTCCTCTGGATTTTTTATGTATCCTCTGGATTTTTTCTCTTCTCACAATTCTGAGCCCCTGGTGGCGAAGTGGTAAAACTGCTGCCCTGTAACCAGAAGGTTACAAGTTTGATCCTGACCAGGGGCTCAAGGTTGACTCAGCCTTCAATCCTTCCGAGGTCGGTAAAATGAGTACCCAGAATGTTGGGGGCAATATGCTAAATCATTGTAAACTGCTTAGAGAGCTCCGGCTATAGAGCGGTATATAAATGTAAGTGCTATTGCTATTCTGTTGTTCTACACATTGGGTAAAGTACAAGTAGTCTGACTTACAGGATCTTTAATTGGCCAATCAGGAAACCGAAGTTTATCACAAAGATGCCTGAGGTAATAGATGTTACAGAACAGCTCATTCTCCAGTTGAGGATAACTGATAACTGGGATGGGGCAGTATTGGTAAAGTGCTCTTGTATTACTTTGAAGGCGAGGAGTGAAGTCAGCAAGATGGGCAGCAATCTTCTCGATCATAAGGCGCCTGTGAATTACAAAAGGTTTCTTTCAAATGGTGCCCTGCAGACACTTTTGCTCTTGCAAGACACGTCTAGTTTCCACAACCTCCTGCTGCAGTCCTCCATGCCTGCACTGTTCAAAGGATTCCCCAACCAACAGCAGGTTTTAAGAAGTCATGGGGTGGGGGAAAAGAGCAAAGGGACAGGAAAGCCCTGCAGCATAAGTGGTATTCCACTGATGCTTCTCTGGATCGAACCCACTGATGCAGTAAATACATTATTAAATCCAAGTATTTGTGGCAAGCCATGAGAAACATCAGATATGTGGATTTTAAGCAGCAAACTGCAACAGGGAATGTGTGCCAACAGAATCAAAGTCATTTATTTTGAATGAAGTGAATAAATGAGTTACCTCATTTCATTACTCCAAATGGCTTCTGGAGTGTCAAATTCACCCAAAAAGATTTCAGAAAATTTTTCTGGTTCATAGTTTTCCAAGTAGCACACCATAGCTTCTGGAAGAATGTGTCCAAGGATACTTCTCTGAACAATATCTTGTCCTTTTGTCTAAAAACAACAACAACCTAAGTGAAACATGCAGATTAATAAGCATGCTTATGCATTTATTTATTTATTTATTTATTTATTTATTTTCTATATCGCCCTTTCAAAAATGGCTCAGAGCGGTTTACACAGAGAAACAAATAAATATGATGGATACCTGTCCCCAAAGGGCTCACAATCTAAAAAACAACAACAACATAAGATAGAGACCAGCAACCGTCACTGGAGGTACTGTGCTGGGAGTGGATAGGGCCAGTTACTCTCCCCGCTGCTAAATGAAAGAGAATCACCACGTTAAAAGGTGCCTCTTTGCCAAGTTAGCAGGGGTATATTAAGAAATGTTGCACTCTGAATAGCTTGGTATGTTTTTGCAAGCCACAATTAGTCACCTGAAATTTCAGCTACCAACTCACACTCCTACTCATCAATTCTAGTCCAGCTCTTCAGTAGAAGGCTTTTGACAACACTAAAATTAGCTAGAAACACTTTTAAACAGCGAAGAATATCCAATCATGTTAAAACGAACGAAGTACTCTGTCAATACATAATCCAGATTGCCAAATTACCTTCTAAAATGGGGGAGGGCAAAAGGTAGAGCCACATCAGTGGGCTCAACCTTTCTAATGCTAGGTGATTTGCAATTGATCACTAAGGGTTTCAGATTCCTAACTGTTTAATAATAGCAACAAAAGCTCTTTCTTCTGTGTCAGGGAAATGAAGTGAAGAATGCTTGGGTGGGGGGGAAACCAAGCATTCTAATTTGAGCTTCTAATTTGCACCTGGCACTGGCTGTTGGACTACGTAGTTCTAGGGGGAAACAGAATAAACCCTGCACACTCAAAGTTTGCCCATCTCTGTTCTAACATATAAGTACTAAGCTGGAATTTGTAAACAGAAACCCTACATATATTTAAGTAGTGCACAGTTTGATTTGGTTTAATTTACAAGGAGTATTATAAGTTTGTTTTGTACTAGTAATTGCTGCTTACCTCCTCAGACTTGAAAGCCTGTTTTGAATGAGTATACTTCAAAAACCTAGAAAAAATATTCAGTTAGATGTTTTAGTTCAGTGGCATGAGCTGTGCACACAGCTTACTGTATTCATATAAATTCAAGTCCTGCCAGTGACATCTCGAAATCCCTGGTTCCCACTAGTAATCCTTTATGGACTCCCTTGTCATCCAACTTTCAATTTCTCTCTACTCATGACACAGCATAGCCCTTCTTTACTTCACAAGATCCACAGGGAAGGATTTAAAACCAAAATTTTACCACTCCCCAAACATCAGACACGTTAAATCATATTTGTATATGCACATAGCCCAACACATTGCACAAAGTAACACAACAGATGCTCAACACACTTTGTTCTCACCTTGCAACAGGGAGTACATTGGAACCAGTGTACATCATGATGAAGAAGAACACTCCACTGAGGTAAAGACGAGGTAACTGAGGGTTGTCTTGCATTATGTAGAAAAGCAATATGGCAACTTTCTCAACAAGAATGGGGTCAAAAGTCAGCAATAGCTGAAATGCAATAGAAGTTAATTTGAAATGCATCGTTACAGCCCTATTATTCAAACAAAAACATCCCAGGTGCTAAACACATTGAGAGGAGCAAGCACTAACTTATGCCTAGTTCTTTTACAGATCAGCTGGCACAGCAGTTAACTTACCTGAATGATATGGGGAAGGCAAGTGCTGTCTGAAAGGAGCCTTTTTACTCTGGGTAAGGGTCGTATAATGGCATTGTCCTGATCTCTAAAATAAAAAAATATTTTCCTCATCGGTGTTTAAATTAGAGCACACATATACACTACTTTCTAATTCTATGCTAAATGTTTTTTCAGCTAGTATTTCATACAAATGAAAAACTGTTCTGTGGCCAGAATTTTCAAATAATTATACCATGATACTTTTTTATATTCTAGAATTGTTTTCTAATTGTTCCATTAAGTTACCACATAGGTCAGGTCAGCCTTGACCCAAACTGACCACCTTGCTTCAGATTCTGGTGAGACCCCTCACCTTCACATTGGTGGACTTTCACCAGGGTGGGTTATATTTTCCCAAAGTAATTTTACAAGCAGGTGTTTATCCGTCCTCATGTCAAGCATAGGGCCTGTTTACAATTTAACTAGATTTGCATTTTTGTGCATAATACAAAATCACTCTACTAGAGGAAATATTGATTATACCACCACCTCCGCCCCGCCCCCATTCCTTACCTACTAGGAAAATAGCTACACATGGTAACTAGCATATTGAGAATAAGTGTAGCGAGATCGGTCTCATTCAGCACAGCCTGTCCAGTGGCAAGCAGACACCACTTCAGCTGAGGGATAACCTGCAGTGGGCGCCATCCATCCATGCCCTGGGCCCAGCAGCGTGTTTTTGAAGTCAGCTTCCCTTTGGTCCACAATTCCTGCATCTGAGTTAGAAGTTAACCATAACACCATAATGAAAAAGAGGAAGTTTTTTTTAACAGGCAGGTTCCACAGCTAAATAGGGAAGTGTTCTCGACTAGAACAGTGGACTAGAGGTCCTGCTTGCTTGCTCGACTATTTCTAGTACAGGTTACTTTAAATTTGTGGCTATTTTTATTTATAAGGAATAAAAGTTCTTAAAAATGTATTTGGAGTGGGGGTGGTTCAACACAACGTATAGAAACCAAACCACCCCCACTCCAAATACATTTTTAAGAACCTTTATTCCTTATAAATAAAAATAGCTACAAATTTAAAGTAACCTGTACTAGAAATAGTCAAGCAATCACAAAATCTGTGCAAGCCAACAGACCCTCTAGTCCAAACCCCCATTCAAAAGAGGGGACCAACCCAGCAGCCTAGCACAAACCCACTACCAGTGTGACAAGAGTAAAAAAAAATGCATGCATTGCAAACAGTACTATATGGCTCAAGCAAATAATCCAAGCCACACAGCACAGGATGGACATCATCCCCACTGCATTCCAGAATTACTAACTCTGACCCAATGGAATTTCTCTTGACAACAAAAGTAAAATAACCAGTCAGGATGAAGGCCAAACATCCGCTTGGTCCAAGGAAGTTTCAACTGGCACAAATCTACATGCACCCACCCAGCATTCCCAAATGTGCCTCTAGCAGTCTTTAAGGGAAGGAAATAAGGATGGGGGGGGGTCCCACAGTGGCGAGATGAGACATCATCACACCAACTGTAGCAAGTCAGCCAATGCAGACTGCTTAACAGATTGTACAGGAATGCTGGGTGGGCCCGTAGAGTTGTGCCCAGTCAAAACGTCCTTGGACCAAGTAGATATTTGGCCTTATTCCTGACTGATGACTATATTTTTCAGTTCAGTTCAGCTGTACAGATAGAAGCTCCTAGTGTAAGCATATATATTTATATTACACATACCCCCTTTCCTCCAAATAAGTGCTACATGGATGAGCCTTAAAACTATGTTTTCATGTTCATTATTTCCAAACAGATATATATTCTTAAAAGTTCCTAAAGCTAGTTCTATTGCAAGTGTACCATGAAAAAAGTTACCTCATGAAAGCTATAAGGACCACTCCTCTCTTTGTCTGCATTGCCAAAATACCACTCTTTCTCACTCTCTCTCTTCATATCAGGTGCTGCTTCAATTACATTACTCTTAAGAAGAAGAAAAACAAACATTAAACAGCAGCCAAATTATAGATTTTCAGTTTTAACATTACCAGATTGTCTCTAATGTTAACCACTTTGTAAGAAGCTAGGCTTAGTACATATACACACAGGCTCATACACACAGCAACAGCAGGTGAAGGAAGAGAAGGATAACAAGTTAGTGCAAGCAAGCTTCTGCACCATTGCAGCCCCCTGAGCCAAAGGTCAAGCAGCCCTCAGTAACAATGTGGAAGGTACTGCGAATATCTGCTGGGGGAGAGCCTGGACACCAGATACTCTCAATTAGCAGAAGGTGTCCTCCTCAGCCCCATTTCCAGGCTCTCCCAAATTCCCCAGCAATCACTCATGATGCAGCCCATGAGTGTTAAGGGGACCTTAACAATGCTTTTTTGGCATGCTTAGGAAGCGGCAGCAGTATGGTGTAGGGATGTGCACATCAGGGGAAGCAAGGATGTACACTGCCACCCTGCACCAGCAATTTTGGAGAGTGCGCCGGCGGGGGAAACACTGCCGGGGCGAGGGGGGGATTAAGGACACCCTCTCCACTCCTTAAAAAGGTAACAGCCTGCCCCCCGCCAAACTGGCTGATCCAGTTCAGTGGTCCGGAAAAGGACCGCTGAACAGGTTCGGGCACATCCCTAGTACAGAGTTCCCTGTGCTTACCATCTTCTACCACTGACATAAATGTATAAGCAAATCCTATTACTTAGCAATTTGTTCAAAGGTTGGCCTAGCAAGTGTTGCTTTCAGTGTCACAGGACAGTGAAGTGAGATACATTGAACCTCACAAGAGAGTAAAGTTAGAGGAGCACTACTGGTGTCTTGAATAAGCCAGCAATATAGTGCACAGTAATTTTTAAAACAGCAATGTCTAATCTAGATATTGAAATCTTTGAAGCAACTCCATTTGGAATTACATGTATCAAATTTCAGTGTGATTAAGTTGTTTTTAAATATGAGGAACCAATACTTCCATAACTCGTATCTAAACCATATACACTGAGGACAAGAAACTGAAGACCTCATACTTGCAATGGTACTGTTGCTCTGCTTGTGTGAAGATGAGCCAGAGTGAGGAGGTCCACAAGGGTTCTGATGCCATTTGAATCCATGAGCTCCTTGACATTTTTCTGTAAAAAGAAAACTCCCTCTGATCAGGTATATATTAAAATTTCCAGGACTAAGTTAGTTCAGCTTCCCTAGCTAGCCATAAAAGCAATATCCTAGAAGAATAAAGCAAAATATTGCGAATCCCTGCCACATTGATTTCTTGCTGTTTTTGTTACGCTACTGATCATAGACAGTAATAAAGATTTTGATATTTTTGTTAAAGTTCTGTCAATTTTTTAAATTTGGTTTTACTGATGTTTGCAAACTACTTTGGTTTTAATGCAAGAAAAACAGGATGCAAGTTTTAAAATATACATATCTATATATCTATCTATATATACTTAATTCTCTTAGCCAGACAGATGTGTGGCGGAAATCACATGCGTGGTGGAACTCTTGCGAGAGTTCCGCACACATGTGAGGAGGCGGCCGGCTGGTGGGCGAAGCCCTGTCTCCCTGAGGAGCTGGCCGGCGGCAGTGGGATGGCCTGGCCCTGGCCTGCCTGGGTAAGGAGGAGGCGAGAGGCAGCGGTGGGATGGCCTGGCCCTGGTCTGCCGGGGTAAGGAGGCGGTGGCGGGCCCTGGCCACCCAGAGATGGTGGTGGCGGGCCAGCATAGCCTGGCCGCCAGGAGGAGGCAGTGGTGGCGAGATGGTCTGGCCCTGGTTTCAGCAGCCGGGGGAAAGAAAATGGTGGCAGTGTGTGTGTGTGAGGGGGAGAAAATGTCAGCAGCGATGGGGGGGGGGAGATGGTGGTGGTCAGGCAGGAAACAGCAGTGGGGGAGAGAAGGAAAATGGTGGTGGCGGCAGGATAGAAAGCAGTAGTGGCAGCTGGGGTGGCTGGGAAACGGGGGGAAACAGCTTAGACAGGAAAGGAGGAAGGAGAACTAGAGGCACAGATGCTCTGCACCCAGGCTAGCTAGTATGTATGTAAAAATGTAAACTTGATATATTACTATTTATAAAAAGTGTATTTAATGTCCTATAAAATAAATTGTATTTATAATAAAAAACTGTGATCTCTTTTTAAACTATTCTACAACCACAGATTTAGTTAGGGGCTGTAGCTTAGTGGCAGAACACCTGCATGCGGAAGGCCCCTAGTTCACTCCCCAGCATCTCCAGAGAGGGATAGGAAAGCAGTAGCTCTCCAAGGTTTCTGCATGAAACCTTCGAGAGCTACTGCTAATCAATGTAGAGTAGACAATGCTGGCCCAGATAGAATCTGAGTCAACTGACCTGGATTACCAATTATCTGACACTGTCCAAGACACTTCCATACGTTTAACACATTCAGTGTATGGGGGGTGGGAGGAGGTGCATATATCCTTGCCCCTTAAAGACTTTGTTTAAGAATAGATTATAGTGTTGGGCGTTCCTAACGGAACAGAGTTAAACATGGCTTGACAAATCCCAGGCACGAGAGCGCAATGGTGTCTAGAAATGTAACGATGGTGCCTAGCCTAGGATATTCAGAGACAGAGGTTTTTAATGAAATCTTAATTTGTCCCTGTTGTCCCTGGGGATAAAGAGAAGCCCATTTACCCTCCCCCTACACAATGTCCATCATGAAGTCTGGTAATTTTCTCTGGCTCCTAAAAGAATAAATAAAAATGGTCAAGGCCAGCTTTAAACTAGAAAAAGGGACAGACAACTTGGAAGTATTAACAACTGTAAAGGTTTTGTAAATGTAGCTCACCTTGTTGAGAATCAGCTTGTTGAGGAATAGTATCAGTCTGTCCCGCTCAAGCCTATCAGTGCACTGAAGAAAGATATACAGCTTTTAATGAAGGGAAGAACCAGAGAAGAGTGCTGTAAAAGCAATAATCTACCCTCTCCCTTTTATAATACATGTGACCACAGACTACTTTGTTAAGAATACAATCATATAAACCCCAAACTCTGTGTGCACGCATGTGGTTAGATTCTAAATAATCTGATTTATTGTAAACACACAAGTGTTTGAAAGTGACTAGGGCAATAGCATGATAAAGTGTAACTGTATAGAGAAATAAAACAGACCCAGGAACTCAACGCAGATCTCTTAACTAAAAGAGTCATAAGGGCTGTTCCCCCTGCCCAATTCATCACTGTTTTAGCTTCCTTATTTTTCTGCTTACAAGTCTGTTAATAGCCAAAAACTTGAGTACCTTTGGCAAATTGATCCATGCAAATGTTTCATTTGATAAAACATGTTTAGCAATGGGGTGGGGGGTGGGGGGTAGGGTCAGGCTTTTTTTTTTTTTAAGGTGCTTTAAAAATGAAGGTAGAAATATTGCACTGCAAGTTTATCTTGTAACACCTTCACATTAAAAATACAAAAAATAAAGAGATGGTACAGTTAAGTCAAATTCTCCACATCAAGGTATTTTAAAGTAAAAGATAGAAATGACCGATTATACATCATTAGACACTACTAGATGGAGTTCCAGGAGAACTTCAGTAAGCTTTATTTCCCTACCCTGCTCCTCAAAACTTAACAGTAATAAAGCAGCACTTACCCTTTCCAGCATCCCTACAATGTATCTAGTGTCAGCAAATGGGCCTATTTCCTCATAACATCTGCTATAAACAATAGCCAGGGCTTGCAAACAGAGGCATTTCATGTTTATTTTAGGGGTCAGCAGGAAACGGTGGTACAATTCATTGAAAAACTCATACCTGTGGGCAAGAAAGGCACAGAATTTTTTAAAAAGTAGAATGCCTTATAAAGCAGATAATAAAATTTGAGAACTCATTTGGATAATAGCAACTCACGATTTTTTTATTGCTCCACTTTCTTCACTTTCATCTTCTTCCAATAATAATCTCAGATAATAATCCCCTATTTTTATTTCCTCTGACAGGCAATCGTACTTCACCTTTTGCATAAGGGAAAAAAGAAATACAGAAGTTTCTAATGTTACTGTTAAGTAGTCAAGCTTCAGTTACAGAATACGTGACTTTCAACTAATGAAGTATAATTTACATACTACACAACTATGACTATGTCTATCTTACTGTTGAACACTTTTCTAGGGAGAAAAAAAGGATTTTTTGTGCTTGAGTGTTAAAGTTTAGTAGAGACACTTAGAAATAAAGTTTGGAGATAAAGATACAACACAGAGAGCTCCTAAATGTATAAATCACAAATGCACCAATACTTCTATAACCTTCAAAAATATTCATTAAACATAAGAGCAACTATTTCTATATTCAATGAAGAATGATTTCTAGAGATTAATGTAGGTGTTCCCAAAGGAGAGCATTCTCCCAGGCTCGATTTAATGTCTCACCATCTATGGTTTTGGAGGAAAGGTATAAGGTCGTTCCTTATAAGGATCGACTATGTCCCTGTGGTGCAGAAGTGGTTGAGACAACTGCGCATGTGCTCTTACATTTTACCTTCTACAAAACCATCCGTACCTTCTGGCTCGAACCTTATTTGTGCAAATTTTTGGGACATCAGGATGAGTTCTATGTTGAGCTCTTCCTGTCAGGTTGGCACAAGGGAATTACCTTGGCTATGGCCAGATTTTGTGCAGCTGCTATAAAATTAAGAAATGTTTTAACAAATTTTAAATGATATGTTTTATGCGTTATTCTCTCACCCCGCTTTTGCTTCTTCTGATAATTGTATTATTGCTGTTTGTTGTATGTATGTTATGTTTGGTCTTGTACCGCAAATAAATAAATAAATATTAATGTAGGTGCTGGTATAATTTGTTCTTTGTGAATTCATTTAAGGAGCATATTTTGATTTATGAATGTTTATTCAAGAGGGAAACTTCTCAAGTCTGTTATGCTGATCTTTCCCCCTATTTTTTGTTGTGTTACAGTTTAACAGAACACAACATAGATAACAATACTGCCATGAACAATGGCTGGCAGCTCAAATTCCAAGGAAGTTACTAATACAAGAGGGGACGCTGAAAAGACTTCCCTTAATGAAGTCTTGAGTGTACAGAAAAACAGGTTGCTCACCTGTAACTGATTACCTGGGAGAGATCCGTTGATATCCATTAGAATGGGGTTCTGTGCCTGCGCGGAAGTATCTCGGCGTCGAGTTTCCTAGCTCCTTTTCGGCGCCTGCACCCCGCCCCACATGACCACGTGGCTATTTAAGGCGAGAGGAAGCTCAGGCAGCTCAGTTCCTTGGAGACCGCCGAAGCAGTCAAATAGATGGTAAGTTCTACTAGAGAGACCCACAGTCCACTGCAGAGGGGAGGTTCGGGAGGATCTAATGGATATCAACGGATCTCTACCAGATCATCAGTTACAGGTGAGCAACCTGTTTATCTGGTATGGGATCCGTTGAATCCATTAGAATGAGTCTTTAGTTAGCTCCCAAAGGAGGAGGGAGCAGTGGATTATTGTAACACCCTTTTGAGGACACCTCTCCCAAAGTTCGCCTCTGCTGCGGAGTGCAGGTCAATAGCATAATGCTTCACAAATGGTTCCTCTGAAGACCAGGTAGCAGCCTTACAAATATCAGGGAAGGAAACCCCCAACAGGAAAGCTGCAGAAGTGCCAAACGCCCTTGTGGAGTGCACCTTGATAGATTTCGGGGCTGGTACTTTCTGTATTGAGTAGGCCAGGTGGATGGTTTCCACCAGACAATGAGACAGACATTGTCTGGATAGTGACTGTTCCATAGTAGAGCCCTTATACGACACCAGGAGCTTTTTTCTCTTTCGGAATGCTTTAGTGCTGGAGAGATAATATAGTAGAGCCCTGCGGACATCCAGGGAATGAAGTGCTTTCTCCAAAGGCATGGAGGGAGATCTAAAGAAAGTGGGCAGAACTATGTCTTGGTTGACATGGAAATCTGAAACTATCTTAGGCACAAAGGTGATGTCTGGATGTAGGAGGACCTTGTCCAGATAGAACCGAGCATATGGCACGTCCATACGGAGGGCAGTCAGTTCACTCACCCTGCAAGCAGTGGTGATAGCCACTAAGAAGACATGTGTCCTTAAAAGCTGCCTAAGTGAAGCCGAACTCATTGGCTCGAACGGTGTTTCTGTTAGAGCAGAGAGGACCAGAGAGATGCTCCAAGATTCCATTGGTTTGCGTATAGGAAGGTAGAGATTCGTAAGTCCCTTCAAGAAACTTTTACAGGAGGAATGGGAGAATGGCGTCCTACCATCCCAGCCAGGATGTCGAGAAGAGAGAGCTGCTAGGTGCACCTGTATGGATACGTTAGACCAGGGATCCTCAACATTGGGCCCCCAGATGTTCTTGGACTTCAACTCCCATAATCCCCAGGCCCAGTGGCCTTTGGCTGGGGATTATGGGAGTTGAAGTCCAAGAACATCTGGGGGCCCAACGTTGAGGATCCCTGAGTTAGACAACTGTGATGTTTTCAGGCTTGTCATGTATAGCAAGACCTCCCAAACAGTGGCCTGTCTGGGATGGAAGCCGTGAGTCTTTGAGTAAACCTCAAACTGCTTCCACTTGCTGGTGTAGTTTTGCCTCGTAGATAGTTTACGTTCGTTCAGCAGGATCTTTTTAGCAGGCAATCCATCACGCTGTCAGTTGCAGTGTGAGAACTTCGGGATGTAACACTCTGCCACCCTCTTGAATGAGTAGGTCTGGGCAGTTCGGAAGTCTCTGGTAAGTGCGGGAAGTCAGTTTGAGCAAATGCGGAAACCATGCTTGGTGTGGCCATCATGGTGTGATCAAGATGCACTTTGAGGGAGCATTCAAGAGACGAGCTATTACTCTGCTCACAAGTGGCAAGTGGGGGATCATGTACGTATGATGGAGTGACCAGCCCAGTTGGAATGCATCCCCCAGCGAACATGGATCGTGTCCCGCTCTGGAGCGGAACAGTCTGCACTTTGCATTCTGTGTCGTAGCAAACAAGTCTACCTGAGGATGACCCCAGAGGTCGAAGAGTCTCTGGAGGTAACGGTCGTTCAGTTCCCACTCGTGTCGGTCTATTGAGAACGAGTGGCTGAGACCGTCCGCTAGGACATTGTCTGATTCCTTGATGTGCATTGCTACTGGTGTTATACTGTGCTTGATGCACCAATGCCAGATCTGAATGCTCTGTGCACAGAGCAGTCTGGAGACAGTGCCCCCCTGCCTGTTCAGGTAAGCGATAGCAGTGGTGCTGTCCAATTGCAACTGAACTACTTGGCCTCGCAGCATAGGCAGGAAGGCCTTCATGGCTTGAAAAACTGCTAACAACTCCAGAAAGTTTATGTGGAGTTGGTGTTGACTGTGTGTCCAAAGTCCCTGAGTTGCGGCAGTATTGCAGTGACTGCCCCAACCTTGTAGAGGGGCATCTGCTGAGTCCCAAACCGAAGGGGGTTGTGGTTGAAACGGCACTCCTCTGAGTACGTTGGAGGGCCGTGTCCACCAGGACAGTGATTGAAGGATCGGTGCTGGCAATAGTAGAAGCTTTGTGGGGCTGTCCTGGAGCAGATTGAAGGAGGACAGGAACCACAGCTGCAGTTTCTTCATTTTCAAGCGTGTGTACCGCAGTGTAGACCTGCAAGAAGCCATCAGACCTAACAGTCGTTGTATGTGCCATGCCTAACATATGTAAATAACAAAATAATGCAACTGGGCCTTTCTCCTTTTGAACTTCTCACTCGGGAATGCAATAAGGTGAAGGAAATACTATTTATCCGGTTGCATGACACTGAACGTCAGGAACTAATGTCTTTGGCCAACAGGATTTGTTCCCTCTGCATTTTGGGATTTTGCCACCCAGGGGAGATAGAGGTGCAAATTACTTAACAACGTTGCACTTTTCTAAATTTCAGGTCTCATTTGCTCGGGCTCATTTAAACGTGTTGCCCTCTTCTTTTTTGGAACAGAGGTTTGCTAAAGACCAATCTGCTATGGTTTTTTGCCCTTGTGGTGCTGGCCTCCTGGAAACTGTCACCCATGTTCTGCTATCCTGTTCTTTGTATTGGGATGCTAGAGAAGAACTTATTTCCCCTTTGTTACTCAAATTTCCTGGGAGGTGCGAGCGTTTTTATACATATTACTGTCTCACGGATGTAAGCTCTGATATTACAAAAACTGTAGCAAAAATTTTTTATATTGCCATTAGGTTAAGGTTTCGATTAAGTGCTTAACTGTGGGAGCTGTTATGCTTTTTAATCTAATTTTTTATGAATGACTGTATTTTGTTTTATTGTGTTTTAGTATTGTTGTATTAGATGTGTATGTTGTTTCTATTTCTGCTGGCCAATGGCTATAATAAAAATGATGATGATGATGTATGTGCCACGTTGTTTGAGATGGCGCGGCCTGAAACTCCTAAACCAGCGATGCGAGGGTCTGAAAACGGTCTTCTGGGAGAAACACCCTGCCCGCTGTGGCATTGAGCACAGCTCCTATGAACAATATGGTCGGTACTGGCGTCAGGTTGGATTTCTTCCAATTGACCTGTATTCCCAGGTCCTGGAGAAGGCATAACATGTACTTTATCTGAGAAAGTAACTCTTCTTTGTTTGTTGAGGACAGCAGCCAGTCGTCTAGGTATGGGTACAGTTTCAGACCCTTTGTTCTCAAATGGGCGACCACCACCGCCATGCATTTGGTGAACACACAGGGTGCTGTGCAGAGTCCACACGGCAGAACTTGGTACTGGTAAAGCGAGGTCCCCACAGTGAACCACAGATATTTCTGAAAGGAGGGCTGGATTCCTATGTGAAAGTAGGCATCCTTTAAGTCTCACAAGCCACCTCTCGTGATGGAGAAGAGATAGGTTGTCCTGTAACGTCGTCATTCAATACTTTTTCACATGGGTGAACTTGTTTAGATGTCGTAAGTCCATAATTGGTCGAATCTCGCCATCCTTCTTTGGTACCTGGAAGTAACGGGAGTAGAATCCCTCCCGTCGACTTGACCATCACACTGGTACCATAGCCTTTTTTTTGAAGGAGTTCCTGAACTTCCTGAAGTAGGGCCGTCGTTGCCGTCATGAAACGTATGCCCCTGAAAGATGGTCGGGTCTTGAATTCTATCATGTAATCGGAAATCACAGTCTTCAAGACCCACCGATCTGATGTTACGTTGCGCTTTCGCATTACTTGCCAACCTGATGGAGTTGGTGGCTAGTAGGGCCGGCAGTGAGATGTTGTAGGCTGGAACTAAATCCTCCCTAGTGTCGTGGGAGGGAATACAAGGGGAAGTCCCAGGTGGTTGCGATGGCCTTTTCTGCGCTTCAAAGGCACTGTTTCCGTCCACCTGTTTATTGCGTTGATCAGAGGGAAATTGGCCCTTCTGTTGCATTGCCCATTTATTGAAGGGTTGGAAAAAATTATGGAAGTCTCTCCGGTCCTCTTGCTTGAACGATGACCGGGTTGGTAATAGGACCGCTGTTTATTCCCGTAGGAGGTTGACTGAGGTAGCAGACGTAAAGGTCTTAGCAGTAAGTTTAGATTTCTTCATTTTTTTTCCCATGGTGGCATCAGTCTCCTCTGAAAAGAGTCCCTTTCCATCAAAGGGGGGTCCTTCTATTTTATCTTTCATATCTTGTTGCAGGGCGGCAGACCGTAACCAGGCATGATGACGAAGGGTGATAGCCGTTGTAATGGATCGTGATTCCAATTCTGCCAAGTGCTTTGCCGTGCTTAACAAATGACAGGTAAGGTCACCAGCTTGCTGCAACGTTTTACGGAAGCGATGTTTCAGTTTCTCCGGAGACAGTGTATCCAAGTCTTTCTCTAAAGCTTCCTAGATACAATAGCTATACTTGGCCATACAGGCCGAATATTTGGCCACCTTAACCGATAGACAAGACGTGGAATATAATTTCCTGCCCATCACATCAAATTTCCTGCCCTCTTTGTCTGCAGGAGTGGTATGTCGCTGTCCAGATTTGGAGGAAGCAACACAGTTGATAACTAAGGAGTTTGGGACCTGGTGCTTAAGCAGGAAAAAAAGAGCTTATCCTGCTCTTGTACTCGATACAGCCCCTCAAGCCTTTTTGACGTTGGTGTAGATGTATGAGGTACCTGCCACATGCATTGTGCTGCATTGGAAACGACAGGCAATAAAGGAAGTGCAATCGGCTGTGATGATTGAGACTGTTGCATAAAATTGTAGACTGGGTTGTCTATAGTCTTAAGCTGTGAGGTGAGATCCAGGCCCAGTGCATTAGCCATTCATCTTATGTGGGAATGGTAAGCTTTCAATTCTTCTGTTGGTGAAACATGGGAAGGTGTAGCCACATCTGGCGAAGGATCCAATTCTCAGTGTCAGTGTCAGACTCAAAATCTGACGAACCATGGTGGCTGTCCTTGGAATCAGGATCGGAAAGTGTACGGTGCACTAGTAGCTTCGGAGATACCGCTCGTGGGGGCGAAGGAGCAGGCACAACATCTGTTTGTGATCCTGTCGACGTGGAAATATTCAACGAAGTCTGAGTAGCCATTGAGGCAGTATGGGTTCTTGTTTGAGTGCTCATACTGGAAAAGAATTTTTTAGGAGGTGGTGGAGGAGCAGACGGCTCTGGTGTTGAAAGCCATCTCCTCCGCCATGCTCGGTCCTCTTGGAAGTCATATGTAGCACCAGGCGACACTGTACCTGGCAACGCCGTTTCCCGTGACGGGGACACATGGTGACTGAAGCCTCATGTGTGCCAATGAGTTGACGCAGTGAGATGCGCGGCCGTGGGCATCCGCGGAGCAGTCCCAGCATCCTCCTCTTCAGAATGAGGAAATCCCTGGAATGTAGAAGGTGTATCAATGGTTGAGTCCAACATCTTCAGAAGGGGATCTAGAGGCGGGGCCTCAACGTCCTCTACATCAGCATCCTCTAGTGTAAAGGTCATAGGCGCATGGAATCTAGGGGTTACCATGCTGATGTTTGTTGGAGTGTTGAGAGCAGACACCTGGACATCTTCCTTTGATGTCGATGGTGAACAAATAGGGGTCGGTGCAGGCACCAAGTCCTTAGTCTTCGGTATCCAGAATGTTCACGGCATTAGCATTGACGTGGAAGCTGTCAGTGGGTCTGTAGAAATAACTCCTAATGTCTGTCTCCTTCGATGCCAACATCGATGTCGAAGTCTCCAAATCTTTCGATGTTGAGTGCACTGAAACAGTCGATATCGACATAGCGGTATCGGGAAAGGTTCAGGTCTTGGTGTCAAAGCGGTCGGTATCGGCTCGTTCGACATTGAAGCAGTTGGACATGTTGGTATCGAGTGAAGTGCTGGCTCTGCCATCGGAGGTCATGACTGCATTCTGGATGAATGCACTTTTGATGTCGAGGGAATCTCGACATCCTGAGCCGATCCTGGCGAAGGAGTCGATTCCGATAGGGCTGGCTTGCTTCTTCTTTTTGGCAGGGCCAGTCGGAGACACCATTTTGTCGCCTGGCCTTTTCGAGGACTTAGGGGCCTTAGCGTGAGGCATCCAAGTTTTAGACTGGGCCAAACCCGGGTTCTTCGAGCCATGCGGCTGAGGTGATTTTGCTGCAGAGGAGGGCGCAGCTAACATATCATCGTAAAGAGAAGCGCGTAGACGGAGCTCTCTATTTCTCCTAGTTTGTTTCGAAAAAGACTTGCAAATCGTACAGGCTGAAATTATGTGGGCCTCACCCAGGCACAACAAACATAAGCTGTGGCGGTCTTGAGAGGGCAATTTAGCACTGCATTTAGTGCAGCATTTAAAGTTTTTCTTTCCCTTCGGGGCATCCATTTTACTCACGATCCAAGGTTCGTTGCCAATAAATCAGTCCGATCTTTCGTTGCGTTAGAGAAAACCGAAAAAGTCACAGTCCGGGTCAACAGGAGAATAATCAGTCCGAATCAATAGGCAAAGAATTGTCCAAAGTCAGTCCGCAGTAAAAAGCCAGTGGAAGTAGAAGTTAGGAAATGCCAAGGAAAAACACGAAGGAGCTGCAGAAACCGAGTGATCCCTACAGCGGTCGCAAAGGAACTGAGCTGCCTGTGCTTCCACCCACCTTAAATAGTCACGTGGTCATGTGGGGCGGGGCGCAGGCATCGAAAAGGAGCTAGGAAACTCAACGCCGAGAGACTTCCGCACAGGCGTGGAACCTCATTCTAATGGATTCAACGGATCCTGTACCAGATTCTTGGCTGCAAACGCAGAGGAAATTCCCAGGTTCACCACTAACTACCTGGGCATGCCACAAGCAAAGGAAGGTTCCTTAAGTTTTGCATTTGTTCAAAACCTCTATATAGCCAAGTGTATTCTGATCTTATGTTTACAGGATACATACTTGAGACTGCTTAGGGATCTGGTTATTCTACCAACACAATTTACTACTTGGCCATTCAGTCTTGGCTGGAGTCCTAAAAGGATGTCTATAAGAGAACGTCTTCTCCATGAGCCCCATCGCTCACCGAGATCATCCGGAAAGCTCAGTCTGCAGCTGCCACCAGCTTGTCTGGTGGATACGCAGAAGGGCCTTCTCTGTTGCTGCCCTGACACTCCCTGTTGAGAGGAGAGCTTCCCCATCTCTGACAACTTAAAAAATCATTACTTACCCTTTTCACCCAAGCTTTTAAATTTAATAGTGGTTTTAAATTGTTTTAAGTTTTTTACTTTTGTTTTGGCTTGTTTTTATGTTGTTGTAAGCCACCCAGAGACTGACGTTTGGGGCAGCATACATTTGGTATATAAATAAAGTGATACCACCCCTTCAATACATGGCCATGGGTGAAGACTCTAAACAGAGTGTAATACATTTAAACCCCACCCTTTAGAGAAAGTCCACGTAGGGCAGCTATCAAACTCATATTTAATTTATTTTTTTAGAAAGAGACTGATGTGAGGGACAGCCCTCTGTCAACAGCAGGGACCTACAGGTGCTGTTGTGCAATTTAGAAGGCAGCCCTGACGGTGTTGTGATGGTGGTGCTGCAGTATGACTTGAAGCCGCTCCTAGTCATTCAACAGCAGCCCTTTCACTCCACCATTGGGGGTGCCTTCTAAGTTGCAGAGCAGCTCCTTCAGGTCTCTACTGTTGGAGTGCTGCCCATCATGTTGGCCAGCGTATACCAAATATTTTACTCAGATTCATAACAGAGCATGAAGCTTAGAACATTAGGGTTTTTATAAAAATGCAGAATGAGAGGCTGTGGCTATATATGGGATTGTAGGTATCCCACCCTAGTACAGCAGGGGCTTGCTGCAGTATTAAGGACTCGCAGTGGGAATTTTGCCACCACTCTTTCAAAAATGCCTACAACAACTGTGAGAGGCAAGAAGAGAACAGAAGTTAGCTTACAACTATCAAAGTTTAAGTATTTAAGTGACAGACGATCTTATAGAAAAGCTTAGGCAGCAGGGCGCTACATTCTGCTCTTCTCTGTCTTAGAGTAATGAATACTACCACCAAGAGCATCACAGGAGGTTATAGGCAACACAGACTTTAGGTAGAGACATACCTCAAATTCATGGTGATTCCAGGATATGACATTAGCACTGCCAAGTTCTCTGTCGATCTGAAACGCGCGCATTTCAGATTCTAGGGTATCTCTTAATTCTTCCCGTGTTTTGAAATTCCAAATCAAGTTAGATCTAGCATGATCTTGGAGAAATCTGTACAGAAGTATGGGAAGCAGGTTTTATACATTATTTCACTATTTACGGGGGGGGGGGGGAATTGTACCATACAAACAACTAAAGCAAATATGCTGGCAAGGCTACTATATTTGAAAGTAGTAGTAAAAACATTCTGTTTGGGCAACTGTAATGTGGGGCTGTCTGTGTTCAGAAAACAATACACTTACATGATGAATGTCTGTTCTTTTCAGGAATGGAGCATTGGTTCACTTACCATGAAGGCTTCTTCTTGCTGCTGCATGCTTGAGTGGGTTATGCTTCTCCACGTGCCTCTCTAAGGCAGGACTATGCAAATTAGTTAGAGTCTTTAAGAGGAGGAGGAGGAGCATTGCCCGACCCAGTTCTTTTAGGCCAAGAGTACTTTGAAGAAGAAACACTTATTATAAACAAAAAACCCCACAGAGCCAGGTGCAAAGAACTTCCAAAAAATAGGAAATAGTATGTCAGAAAAAATAAAAAAAACAGATGGTGTCCAGTAAAAAGGAAAGAAATGGCCAATAGCAGGATCTTTGATTTCTAGGCAGATAATTTAGAAATACTCCGAGGGTCCATGTGGAGCAGGCATGGGTGCTGAAGGGTGGGTCAAGATGCCGTTAGATGCAGCAGCAAGAAGCAGCCTTCATGGTAAGTGAACCAATGTTTTATTCCCTGCTGCTGACATCCAAGGGTGTAATCTTGAGTGGGGACATACTACAGTCTTCAGCCCAATGGTGTGGAGAGCACCCCACCTACTCCAAGGGAAGGACTTGTTCAAGTACCCGCCTTCAAATGCTGCTTGAGCAGAGGTGAAGGTATCCAATTTGTAGTGCCTGGTGAAGACCGAGGGGGCCCTCCAGGTAGCTGCCATGCAAATGTCTGGGCCTGTAGTGTTAGTGGAAAATGCAACCAAGGTGGCGGCCACCCTGGTAGAACGGGCAAACACTTTAGTGGAAGTCCTAAGGTTATGCATTTTATGTGCCAGAGCTATGCACGCCTTGAGTCACCAAGCTATAGAGGCAGAGGTCATGGCCTGACCAGTTTTTGGAGGCAAAAACAAAACGAACAACAAATCCTCTGTAGACTGGATCAGTTTTGTGAGTTTCAAGTATGTCTTCTGGCACCTACAGACATCTAACTTGTGCCAAGTTTTTTTATGCTGGATGCACTGGCTTTGGACAAAAAGATGGCAAGACAATGTTCTGGGACATATAAAACAGTGAGGCCACCTTGGGATGAAAAAAGGGGTCAGCTTCACAGAGTTTTCTGAAAAAATACAAAGGTGCTTGTTAACCGAATGGGCCTGGAGCTCGGACACCCTACATGTCAATGTGACGGATATTTAAAAAGGCAAGCTTTAGGGTCAGGAGACGAAAGGGAATGGATTTTATGGGCTCAAAGGGGGGACCTGGAGAACACTGGGCCCTGCTGAAGTAGGTCCGCTGTGATGGGAATTATCAGATGGTTCTGCTACTGCCAGGTTCCAGAGTTCTGAAAACCAGGGTCTTGGAGGCCAGAAGTGCCACTAGTATGACCTGGGCCTTGAGAAGTTTCACCCATCACAGAAACCAGGCAAGGAGCAGAATAGGTGGAAAGGCGTACAGTAGCTCCTCTGGCCATGGAGCCAACAGAGCATCCACCGCTTCCTCTTGCGGGCAGGGAAACCTGGTGAAGAACCATGGTACCTGAGCATTTGTTGGAGTCGTGAACTGATCCACACACACAGCTGTCCGAAGGGGTCCAAAATGAGCCTGAAGGTCTCCAGGTTCAGTTTCCATTCTCTTGGGAGAATTTCTTCCCTACTGAGCCAGTCCACCACATTGTTCAGATTGCCTTGCACGTGGTGGGCTGTTATGGACGCCACATTTTGTTCGGCCCACTGGAACATGAGAAGTGCTTCCACCTGCAAAGACGTTGACCTGGTTCCCCCCCGGTGGTTCACGCGTGCTTTCAGCATGGGGCTGTCCGTGTGGATCAGTGCCTGTTGGTTTTGGACTATGTGGTGGAATGCCAGAACTGCCAATCGGATTGCTTGGAGCTTCAGCCAGCTGATGCTGTGTTGCCTTTTGGCAGCTAACCACTTTCCTTGATCCAACTCGTGGAGGCAGTGGGTGCCCCACCCGCACTTGCTTGCGTCCATGGTAATGATGACTCATGGAGGATCCAGGAACTCCTTCCCCATGGAGAGGTGTGGAGGTGTAGAAGATCGTAGCACTTGGGGTGGAAGGCTCACCTGTTTGGTGGATTTCACATCCATCTCCAGGTGATGGGGTAGCAGGAACCACTGTAAGGGCCACAGATGGAAAAACACCCATGGAACCGATTCCAAGGTCAGTCCCAGGATTCCACTATCAGTCCCAGGATCTTGGATAGGGAGAGCAATAACATGGACTTCTATTTCCAGGGTGGCTCTGCACTCTGGTGGCAAGAAGAGCTTGTTCCAAATTGTGTCTATCGTGACGCCCAGGTGTAGCAGTTAGTGCGAGGGGTGTAACTGACTTTTCTCCCTGTTGACCAGGAACCTGTGGTCCTGGAGGACGTGTAGCATGGTGTTGAGGTCCCTCTGGGCAGACTGTAGAGATGGAGATTGAACCAATAAGCTGTCTAGAGAAGCAGAAATCCTGAGCCCTAGGAGTCAGAGATGCACTATGACTGGTGCCAGGACTTTCATGAACATGCAAGGAGCTGAGGAGAGGCCGAAAGGCAGAACTCTGTATTGGTAATGCACTTTGGCATAGAGGAAGCGCAGCAGAGTGCAACTGTTTTTGTGTATAGGTACATGCAGATAAGCCTCCTTCAGGTCTATGGAGGATAGGAAGTCCAGATGGTGCAGGGCCTCCGTGATCGACCTGAGTGATTCCATGTGGAACTTCCTCTTTTTTACAAAGCAGTTGAGGTATTTTAAGTCTAGAATGGCCCACAGGGAACCATCTACTTTGGGCACAGTAAAGATGATGGAATAGATGACTGCTCCCTGTTGGTCCTCTGGCACCAGTTTTATAGCCCCAATCAATAGGAGGTGTTGAATCACCTCCTGGATACCCTTGTGTTTGGAGGGGAGGCAGGAGGTTGGGGTGGGTGGAAAGCAATGAGGTGGGTTTTCGGTCCGTTCTATGCAGTAGCCCCGCTTTATGATGTTGAGTACCCAACGATCAGAGCTCGTACCCTCCCTAGCATGTAAGTGAAAAGAAGGGGTGACCTACCTGAGTCAGGATTGCTGTTTGGCCTGCTTGCCCAGGGCAGCAAAGGCTGCCCTGTTCCTAAACCCGTCTGGAGGATCTAGATCTGCCCCAGAAGGGACGTTGAGACCTGAAACCCCTCTCTCTGCCAGCGGAGGACCAAAAAGGGGTGAAAGAATTGGAAAAAATGCCTCCCCTGCTGATGGGCCTGCTTACATGAGGAGGGCATTATCTTATCTTTTGGCTCCACTAGAATGTCCTTTAAGGCTGCATCCCCAAAGAGATTTCCCCCATCAAAAGGTAGTGTAGCCAGATTGGTCTTAGAAGTAGCGTCCACCCGCCAATATTTTAACCAGAGGTTCCAGTGGCCCAGTATTGAAGCCACTCCTGACCTTGACGTGAATCTCACTGCACTGAGGGTGGAGTCAGAGATAAATACCTGTACCTTGTGTAATTTTAACAGGCTTTGCCTCCATCATGCCAGATCCGAGACGAGGTCCTGGATGAGATCGTCCAGTCATATGAGGAACACTGTGGCTACCATGGAGGCAGCTGCTGAGGCTCTCATTGCTAAGGCGGCAGAGTCATGTGACCTTTTCATGGCCCCTTCCATGCACCTGTCTACAGTGTCTTTGAGGGCGGACTCTCCATCCACGGAGAGGACTGAGCCAGAAATAATTTAGACCACTGGGGTGTCTGTAGGGGGTGTATTAAAAATCTCCCCCTCCTGCTGGAAGGAATACAACTTTGGGGCTATTGTTACTGCCTTTCTATAAGATGCAGAAAAGGTCCATTCCCCCTTAGCAGACTCTATGAAGTGCTTAGGGATCAGGAGCATCACAATGTTTGATTTAGGCCCAGGAAAAGCCATAGCACTTTTACTCAGAGGCTACGATTCCTGAGGGTTAGGATGGGTCAAACCTTATGTATGAATAGTCTTGGACATCAGTGGAGCATAACTCCAATGACTGAAAAAGTCTTGGGAGGGCTTTGGAGTCCTCTGGCTCCTGACCACTTTCCCTCCTCTTTGTGTGGATGGTCAGGGTCAGTTCCCTCAAGGGGTCGCCATGATCTTCTGGAGTGTCTCCCCTTGGAATTGGCTCTTCATGGTGGGGGTTTATTTGGGGAGTGTTGAGGATTCCCACCTGGTGGTCCCTCAGGAATTCTGGGCGTGGATCCCCTGGGGTCTCGTGAATTGTGGTCTGAGATTTTAGAGGAATTAGTACTCTTTTCCCTCTGCTTAGACTCAGACCTCCCCTTTGCCTTTTTAATGTGCTTGTGATTTTTCTTTGCCTTCTTAGGGGCTGGAGTCTCAGAAACAAGATGAAGCACTTGAGGAAGGCGATTGTTCCCTTCTAGGCTTTTTTCACTTTTTAGATCTTAATTGATCATAGCACTCAAAAGAATATGCTAACAGATCCTTGAAACATGAGTGCCAGGTAGGTGGCATGAGGGATTGCAGTGCTGGACTGGGGTAGCTAGATCCCCCAAGGGCCCTGGGGTAGGGGTGGAAGAAGAGTCAGAAGGCCCAACATGGCCTGAGCTCACCAATTGCTTGCCTGCTCCAGGTGCAGCACTCTTGGTCACCACAGTCCTGGTGGAAGAAGTCTTTGCTGCCCCCTGGCCCGATCCTGTGCTACCAGTTGTCACCAATTTGTGGGAAGCGGCCTTGCATTTCTCAGGGGCTGTGCCCGGCAAGCTGCTTGTGGAGACAAACTGTGCTTGTGGGGAGCTGGGTTCAGCCGCTGTGTGCTCTGTGAGGCTTCAGGGAGCAGGCAGAAACCGCAGGCCGCAAGTAAAGAGAGCACTTAGCCCGAGGAGCTGGCAGTGGGGGTGGGGGACGGGTTCGGGGCCTGGTTCGTTCCCCCTTAGACAAAAACATGATTGTGGAATCTCCAGCGCGTCACCTGTCAGCTGTTTGGCGGGATGTGCTCTCCGCTGTGGATTGGCAGGCTAGGCTTTGCAGCCTCAGGTGCAGCTTGCCAGATGTCTGAAGGGCTATTGGCAGGCCCTGTTGGAACATCCCCTTTCTGATCCTGATGTGGAGCACGCCCCTAGCATGTCCCATGCAGTGGAGAGGAAAGAATAAGGGGGACAAAGGAGCCCAGCAATAGAGGAGAAGGGGGTGGGGAAACATACATAAAGTGCAGAAAGAAAGTGTGTGTGTGTGTGTGTGTGTGTGTGTGTGTGTGTGTGTAGAGAGTGCAAGAGCGAAGGACCAGTAAAGTGAATCCAGAACAAAAAGAAGAAACCTGAAAGGAGAAAGAGGAAAAGCAAGTTTGATCAGAGAAATAAGGACTGAGAAGAACTGCCTTGGAGCCACACAGGACTAAATGAACTGGGTGGGGCCATGCTCCTCCTCCTCTTAAAGACTCTAAATAATTTGCATAGTCCTGTCTTAGACAGCGCCATGGAAAGCATAACCCACTCAAGGAGACACCCTTTGATTTCAGCAGCAGAGAACAGAACATTTCTAGGTGGGTCTGGGTCCTGCCTCTGGAACCAGGAAGGCAGGCTTGATAAGCCAGCTCCTGGGAAGCAGGAATTATTCACCAATCCCAGGACAAGCAATGTATCTGAAGACGAATTCTAAAACAACACAGGAACTACACCAGAAAGTTGGCAAGGACCAAAAGGGAACACACATAAATTTAGAGGCCTTTCATAAGCAGAAATGGCAAGTGCAAGTTGGATTGGACTGGTCCCAACAAATAGAAACTAGATAAAATGACAACTGTGGAGAGAACACTTAAAGAGTCAAGGTGGGCGGAAGGTCATCCTATTGGTGATGTTGGATGGAAAAAATTTCAATAGCAAGTACTGCATTTCCATGAAAAGTTGTTTCCTTCTATGTTAGTCAGACCATTAGCTCAATCCTCTCTAATAAAACGCTTGGTGTCCGTCCATGGACGGACACCAAGCGTGTGTTCGTGCCTCGACTGTTCTGAGCATGCGCAGAGCGCATACTCAGAACAGTCCAAGGGAGACACGACCGCCAGCACCCGGCGGCCATGTTGAGCGGCCACAAACGGCCACCCCGAAGAAGCCGGGACTGCGGAGGAGGGAGAGACTGGCTGAGGCGGCGGCGGAGCCACCGCCTCGGCCATTAGCGGCGACAACACCCAAACGAGCGCCAGAACCTGCCAAGCAGCTTGGGCGGCCAGAAACGGCCGCTCCAAAGAAAACAACAATGCGGGGGAGGGGGAGACTGGCTGAGATGGCGGTGGAAGAGGTGGCTGTGGCCGCAGCGGGCCGACTGGCCCCGATGGCGGTGGCCGTGGGGCGAGAGGGCCGGGAGGAGCAGAAGCGGCGGGCCGAGGAGAAGCCCAAGCGAGCAGCCCAACTGCCAGAAGCGGCGACAACGTACCCGGCCCGGCCACAGGGAAGCAATGCCGATGGCGGCGGGACCAGCCCGACCGCCACGGAGAGCCCAGAGGCGGTGATGGTGCGTCCCGCCTGGCCGCCCAAGCACAAGATCCACAGCCAAGACTCTGGGCGGCAAAGTAACACACAAGCACCCACACACATACACCACAAACAAAGCTCCATATAAAAGCAGGAGCCATGTCCCACGTACCCCACCAGCCCAACCGCCCGAGAGCCAAAGGAGTGGGGGGGGGGGGACAACCAGCGAACACAGCCACCATTCCCTCCCCCTTTCCCTGGCCAGTGCGAGAGGCGGTGTGCGCACTCCTCCGTTGTTCAACAGAGGAGGAGACAGGGAAAACACTTTTCCACTAAAAAGGGGGAGGGGGGACTCTTTAACCCTTTCCTGACAGTTCATTAGCGGCGGCCGGAGAAGACACAGCCGCCAGAGACAACCAGAGGCGGCCGCCCCGAAAGAGCCAGAGGCAATGGCGGCAGCCAACAAACAGGACAGAGGCCGGAGAACCCTCAAATATGCCAGCTATCAACGTCCCCCCATTCCCCCCCCAAAAATAAATAAAAAACACTTCCTCATTGCGCCGCCACTGCCTATCACCCTCCCATCCAACCAGCAAGCATCCAAGAACCCTAAAAAAACCCCAACAACCCAAAAATGCAGAGCTTACCAAAACAGCTCCTCCCTGTGGTAAGCCTCTGCCTAGACTGCCAGCATGGACGTGAGGAACGCCTATTGCGTCACTAGTGTCCATTAAAGCAGTCTAGGAAGCAGCCTTGCATAGAGAGGAGCTCCTTTCACAAGCTCCTTGCTTCTCCTAATAAATCCCCCTCGCACACCACCAACACAAAAAATATAAACAAACGTCGCATTAAGCACTACACCAACACCCACAACAAACAAAGAATACCAATCAGTAACACAAAGCACAAGACACAACCCAGACACAACACTGCAAAGAAAAAAAAGGGAGGGGGGAAGGAAAGCTAGCGCCCGTTATTATAACGGGCTTAAAAATACTAGTGGATAATAAGTAACAACCAATCTTTTGGTGTGCTAAAAAGCAGTACAGGCAAACCTTGTTCTATGCAGAACTGCTATTTGCAGTTTTACGTATCCACGGCTGTCAAATAGACACCCGATCTCCTTATATGCAGATAAGAAAGGTTAAAATCCACACAGATGTAGTTCCTAGAGGACCAGAAATGCCCAGAAGTGGTCATTCCTGGCTACCATTTTGTGGCTCATTTCATTAAAAAAAAAAACACCCACCAACCATGATTTTTTGGGACGAATGGGAGGCAAATTATTGGATGCCAGAGACCCACGGAACACAGTGGGGCACTAAAATTTGGCCCATTTTCCCTTTTAAAGAATGTTTTAACTGCGTTTCTTAAAAGTCTAGGAACCCAATGCTGACGATCCCATAGATTCAATGCCTCATTATCTGTGGTTTAGTTACCCAAGGCAATCAACGGGAACAGAACTCATTCGGAAAATGCAGTCCACCTGTATATTAATTTGTGTGTTTGTGTCTTAATTTTCTCTTTATACAAAATTGTTCAAATCTATTAGACTAGTGAGTTGCCATGTTAAGATATTTACAAGAGTCCCAATAGAAATAATTTTCACACCAACTTTGAATTTTTTGGAATTTAAATATAGACCAACCACATTAAGTGTATTCACTTACTGAGTAATCAAATATTTCACTTTTGGCTAAACTTTTAGGTATACATACAGCTTGTAAAATATGTACATTTTGTGGTTTTAAAATCTAAGTTCATAGGTCAAACATGACAGATCACAATATATGTATTTAAGGCTTTGGGGGTAATTTGCATAGTAATTTTTTCTGAGAAAATTTCTTAAGCAAATTATGAAAAAATATCCATGAAATTTTCCAATGATTTTTCTGGAAAAGCTTCACACTACCTCCTATCCATGAGGACATTCACCAGGTAAGATTATGAACTAAATTTGGGTGGGCTGTAACACAATAGTAACGCACATACACTGCATACAGAAGCAAGGACACAACAAGGTAGGAGTGGGCTTTAGGACAAATGAAGATTGGCCCTGGCTCCCACCTTCTTCTCCCCTGCCATGTCACTACACCATAATAAGTATTAGGACATGGTGAAAACACATTTTTAATTTTTATATCATATTTCTATACCACCTGACATGTGTGTTCCGAGTTAAAATACACCAAATATAAAACCAGGATAAATTGATTAACACATTGTGTTATAAAACCAATTAAAAGCCTGAGAAAACAGGTGCGTCTTAAGGGTCTTTTTAAGAACAGCAAGAGATAGATACACTCCAATTTTAACAGAGCATATCCCAGGGCAGCCACAGAGAAGGCCTGGTCCCAAGCAGCCACCAAATGAGCCAGTGCTAGCTATAATCAGACCTCCCCAGATGATCTTAATAGGCGGGAGGGCTGATGATAAAGGAGGCGCTATCTTAAACATCTCACTCCTATGCAAATAATATCACACACAGCAGGCAGTGAGGTCCTCTCCCTCAGGGCCCAGAGACATTTGTCCCACCTTGTTCAATTATACCTATGCCCCTTTGCAGAAGGTTCCAGATTAAATCCCTGGCATTTCCAGGTAGGGCTGGGGAAGGCCTCTGTCTGAAACCTGAAGAGTCTCTGCCAGTCGTGTGAATCATACTGAGTTAGGTGGAGTGGACCAATAATCTGCAACTCAGCTGAGGGCAACTTTTTATTAGATATAGATAGAAATATAGAAACTGCAGGCCTGATCAAAATTTGATGAGCCATCCAAAGCTATTGGATGGCTCAACACAAACACTCCCTCACAAATATTTACCTATAGTAGAAAAGCTCCCAGTTTGCTTGTATTTTTATCCTTTGCCTTCTTTTCCTCAGTATTACTGGCTTTTGATTAACATTCTGCAAAGAAAGATTAGCCCAATTTGAGCCTGGAATAACAACACAGCATATTGCAAAAACAAAACATGTTATTTTAAGTGCAATTTCTAATTTTGTATTTCTCTTTGAGAGACAGAGCTGCCAGAATTCCAAAGTAAGAGCTGCAGTTGTCTTCTAGCCAAAGCAACACTGGGGGTTGGGGTGGGGAAGGAGAAAAGCTAAGGAAAATATATTATGTTAAAGAATGAGAAAAATAGTATAATCACAAATCCATTGTATAATTCACAACAGGTCAACTTCAAGCCAGCGATTAGTTTGTCCATTCCCTCACTATATCTTTTACTAAACTGGTGCATTTACTGCCAGTGTGTCCAGTCTCTTTGCGGGGGCAATACCCTGAAAGTTGTATTGTGTTAGGCATACAAGCTAACATGCAAGAAAGCCTAATCTTTAGAATGTTAGTTACTGAGAAGGAAGCAAGTTACACCTGTTACTCTGGAATGGAGTATCCACAATAAGACGGGAGAATACAGATAGTGACTGGAGACTACTTTCTTGTAGCAGCAGCACAGAAGCACCCAAACCAGACAAGCCAAGGAATGGTTCAGATCCACTGTATAACAACAGAGTAGTCAACTGCTTTGGGAACTTTAGTTGAAAAGCAGTATATAAGTATTTGTCATATCTGTGCATGCCAATCACAATTCAAGGCGGTCTACACAAAAAGAATAAGGACTCAGACTCACCATATTGTTTCTGTCCTGGTTGAATTTGGGAAGTAGAAAGAAAAACAAAATTGAATATTTAATAAAATGCCTCTTGGATGTTTGCAGTACCTAGAATAATCTATGATAAAACTTTTAAAGTTTGCTCACTTGAACCATGATCACTCCATGGGCAGAAACCTGAACCACATCTTCAGTTTTTATAGCTTATGGGCTACTAAAACCAGACAATTTTGGAGAATGCATTTATCCTGATGCAACACATGTAGCTCTGAGAAGTACAATTATCCTTTTGATGTGCTATCTACTGAGTAACAGAGGACAGTCCACCTAACAAAGAACTTAACTGCTTCCTCATTTTTTTACTCCATTCTAATAAGACACACAGTACCAAGATCTACAAAGCTTGATATGGTTCAGTCTTCCACAAAGCTTGTGTCATATTTAAAGTACTTCAGACAGCAGAGATTAACTTCACAACACTGTACAAACGCATCTTCCCCATGTCAACAGCAAAAGCAAAAGGATGAGCCATCGTCTCTTAAAAGGACTGCAGATTCAGCAAACAGGCCACTGAGGTTTAGCCTTTGCCTGTTTAACACACCAGCCCCAGAATGCCACAATGGGCAGGCAGCAAACCATAAGCATAAATGGTTAGCAATACAAACGTAGCTAAGCAGAAGAGGGAAGGAGCTCCAAAATAGCAAATGAAAGCAAGCAACACAGGAGAAGAATAAAGTGAAGGAAGCGAGTGCCCAAGTAGATATTACCTTAGCAATTTACCCATGAATACACAATTAGTACAAAAATGTTTGTTGCCCCCTTGCACTTGTCTGACTATTCAATAACCACTACCAAGAAGCAGAAAGTTTATTTCATGGTGTTAAGCAAGAGAGGCAAGTTTTACAATCACATAAAAAGTCTAGTAAAAATCACAATCCTAAAAAATAATAGTAGGAAAGGGCGGGGGGAGAATAGGTAGCTGTAGTATTCTTAGTCCAGCATTACTGACAATATTGGATAAGAAACCCTCAGTTCATATATTCAAAATCCCCCCACATGGAGCAGCCCAGTCAGTGAAGCAACATGATTACCAAGATTGCTCCAATATATAATAAAGTACCTGCTTTATTGTGGTAAAACTAATAAAAAATAAGAATTAATATTGGTGCTTAAAGCAGAGAGGGAATACTGAAGAGCCTTACCTCTTTCTGTGCTATTCCCATTTTGTCTCTCCAGTGCATCAAAACCAGGTCCACTTTATCTTTGGCAAACTTTTCAACTTCTTTAGCAGCTTTTCCTGCAAGTCGTTGCCACTCTGGCACTTTATTAAACTTGCCATACTGATCCTGTAGAACAAAGCATTAATCAAAATTCATTTCTTGGGAATGTGAAACATTTTGAAAACATCTTTCAAGAATGCTTTGCCTCTAAAAAAAAAGTATAGTATACTGAACATCAATACATGGATTAATGAAATACAAGGCTATTTTAAGGTGGAAAGGTTTCAGACTCACATTTGCAATTTTTAAGTTATCCCTAATATGCATACGATCAGCATCTTTTTCAGGAACTGGGTCACTACTGTCCAGGTATGACAGCAAGCCTGATGGCTAGAACGACAAAAAATAAATAAATTAAAATATAGTTTTGAATTCAAAAGGAAACCAGAATGCAACTGAAGAGCTGCTACGTAAAAACATATATAGATCAGGGATTGAACCCAATGGAACAACTTTGTTCTTTAAAATGAATAGTAGTAAATATATAGCTAACCCATCTGGGCTATACAGATCTCCCAAGATACACAGAACAAGGCCATCAGGTGTTTTGTCCAGTGTATATAGCTGCAAGACAGAGCACTGATTCGCTAACTTTGACCTCTTTTGTTCTTGCTCACTATTTGGGATACCTTCCATATGTCCTATGTTTCACTTTCCCCCCTCCCTTAGATTTTGATAGTGTTTCCTATCTGGGAAATTTCTTTCCTACTCTCTCTCTCTCTCTCAGATTCAAAGTACTACTTTAGGCATACCCAGGGCTTGGACGTTCCCAGTGGGTTTTTGTTTTTTTTAACCGCTCCTCCTGAGAGGCAGGCTCCCATCCCAAATTTAGTTGCTTTTCAAGTTTCCCTAAGTTTCAAAAGAGACTGTTTGTATAGTACTTTGCTGTTTGGGTTTCTCAGGAGTCCAAATTACATGCATCTCTCTTTCCCCCTACATCTGAAATACATCACGGAACTAGCTGTATGATACTTTGACTCCAGACCTATGGCACCAGACCATCTAGATTTTGGCTTAAAACACAATGACGATTCAGAAGCATCTCCTTCTGAAAGCAATCTCCAGCATCCCAGAACCTTTTCTTTCCTGGAACATAGGAAAACTTCTGATGTGGCCTGTCACAATGCAAACAATTGCAATTTGAAAACACCATGGGGAAATTCTAGTGTTTTTGCAGAAATGCATGTTCATGCTTAAGGGCTCTCTAGGCCTAGTTGCTGCTTACTCATCTTAAAGTCCATCGCACAATTCTCCACTTATGTTTATCATCAAGGGTAACATGTCCTCCATAGAGATTTCTTTTAAGGCTATTTGTTGTTGCTGCAGAACAGTCAATTCAATGGTAAAATATACAGTCAAAAATGACACTTAAGGCAGTCTTTCACTTACCAAAATACGCTTCAACAAATTCAAAGCTGTTTTATTTTCAGCTGTCCAGAGGCCCACTAAATGTCTACTCAGCTGCCTGAGAATTAAAGAGATTGAAAATTTTGTTTGACTATTTTGCTAGCAAGGAAATCTAAGTTCCACTAATGTTAAAAGAGTTTTGTTTTTTTGAAGTACTTTTACTGTTCCATTTTGGTTGAGAAACTACAATTTTATTGGATTTGTAGCCTGCCTCATTTCCAAGTCTTAGGGTAGATATTGAATTTAAAACCCAACAAATGCTAAAATGCAGTTTCTTACTACCCATTTTTCGGCACTGGTTAGCTTTCAAACTGACATCATGCCATTTTCAGCATGCACTGATACTTTCATCTATCCAGTCTACTACCTCTGTGTTTTTCAGTCTCAATTGAAGAGGTCTATTTGTAGGTTGGAACAATGTTAGCAAAACATTGGGAGAAAATTTCACTCATCACAGAAAAATCAGCAAATGCTTGTGTAATGTTCAATTTCATGGAGGAAGTAGACAATACAGGAGATCCCCTTTCCCCACAGGTTCTCCTATCACAGTTTCTGTTATTCGCAAGTGGGTCATTGAGACCCTGTTTCTTTGTTCATGGGTTAGAACGGAGCATTGGTTTCACTTACCATGAAGGCTTCTTCTGGTTGCTGTTGCCAGGGACATCTCGTGGGTTATCCTTCTCCACTAGCTCCGAGGCAGGACAGATCTGATTAGTTAGAAAAGGCAAGGACATGCCCCTCGGGGCTGAGAGAATAATCTCGCCCCAGTTCTTTTGGGACGAAGGCAGGCAAGTAGCCTCATAGGTAGAAAAAACCAACAATTGCACATAGTAACACAGTTGTGCTCTCAGACATAGAGGAAACCTGAAAACAGACCCAGGGGACCAAACGAGGAAAAAGGAGAGTGTCCTAGAGTCACGGGACGAACCCCAATCAGGAAGAGGCAAGAGGTGCCAAACTGGGCGGGCTGAGATGTCCCTGGCAACAGCAACCAGAAGAAGCCTTCACAGTAAGTGAAACCAATGTTCCATTCTCGGTTGCTGCTTCCAGGGACATCTCGTGGGACATACCACAGCTTGGCCAAAGTGGGCAGGAGCGCCCCTACCTATTCCTGAGGGAGAATCTGCTGCAGAACCCTCCTGCCAAAAGCAGCCTGAAGGGTGGCATGAAGTTCTATCTTAGAATGCCTGGTGAAGGTTGACGGAGAAGACCAGGTGGCGGCCCTGCAAATGTCCTGAACTGGCACGTTAGATGAGGAAGCTGCAGCCCTAGTGGAATGAGCCATTATGTGAGAAGGTGGTTTCAATAGTTGAGCCTTGTACAACATAGCAATACATGCCCGAATCCACCTGGCGATTGTCGAGGAAGTTACTGCTGAACCCATTGATCTTGGATGGAAGGATACGAACATCTTGTCTGTGGTCCGAAAGGAAGCAGTTCTTTTATGTATTTCTTTAAACATCTACGTACGTCTAACTTATGCCACAACTTTTCCCTCTCGTGAACTGGATGGGGACAAAAAGACGGGAGGAAATCATCCTGTGACTGATAAAAAAAGCCATAGCAACTTTGGGGTGAACAAAGGAATCCAGTATCAGCCAGACAGCTTCTTTTTGAAAAATGCAGAAAGACTTGTCCACGGATAAGGACCTTAGTTCAGATACACGTCTGGCTGAGGTGATGGCCACCAAAAACACCAGTTTGTGTAAGAAAGCATTTTAAGCTGAATGGTGGAAATGGGTTTGAATGGGGAATGCTGGACTGCCCTTAGAACGACATGAAGATCCCATGTCGGGAATCTGTGAACCGTAGGCGGAGAGAGTAGGGTAACCCCCCTCAGAAAACATCTAAGGTGTGGATATGTCTGCCAGGTGTCCTTTCGCCTACCTGAAATGAGACCTATCAAGGAGGCAGCCTGGCCCTTCAGTGTATTAGGCTTTAGGCCCTTTTCCAGGTCCTCCTGGAGGAAGATGAGGAGGTGCTTCAACGTGGCCAAGCCCTCAGGGATGGAATGCCGCGCCGACCACCGCAGGAAAACCCTCCATGAGCACTGATAAATTCGATTAGTAGAGGGCCTTCGGGAAGCAAGCATGGTTTGAAGAACGCTTTCCGAATAACCAAACTGTCTCAAGACCTGCTGCTCAGTCTCCAGGCAGCAAGCCTTAACCAGCCCGGATCGGGGTGGTGTAGAAGTCCTTGGGATAGCAGGTCGTGCGCGACGGGAAGCTCCCACAGAGAGGTGTAGGAGCTCCGGGAACCAGAGCCTCCTGGGCCAGAACGGGGCTATAAGAATGACCTGTGCACAAAGTAGACGTACCCTCCTCAGGACTCTGGCCAGCAAGGGAGTTGGAGGATAAGCGTACAACAGTCCTTTTGGCCACTTGACCGATAGAGCGTCTACGGCTAGCGCTGATCTGCATGGGAATCTGGACATGAACAACTGCAACTGTGTGTTTGCTGGTGTTGCCAACAGGTCGACCACCAGAGAGCTGAACCACCGTGTGACTTGGTCGACAGAGGTTAGAAGGTCTAGGTGTTGAAGAGCCTCTGATACTGACCGTAGAGTTTCCATGCAGAAACGTTCCCGCCTGACCCACTTGTTTACAAATTTTAAATCCAGAACCACCATTCTGGACCCGTCCTTTTTGGGGATGGTGAACAGAATAGAATAGACACCCCTTCCCTCCTGAGGGGAGGGGACAGGTTCCACCACCCCGATTTGCAGGCGATGGCGAATGGCTTGCTGCATTTCAGAGTGCTTTGTCCAAGAGTGGTGTCTTGGAGTGGGGAGGAAGCTTTCGGGGGAGGGAGTGTCCAGGTCTACTCTGTAGCCATTCCAAATAATGTTTAGAACCCAATTGTCCTTTACCGAAGATTCCCAGGCGGGAAGGAAATCTCTGAGGCAACCGCCTAGTTGAATTGTCTGGGAGTCACTGTTGGGGTTTTTGTTTTGCCTGCACTGACTGGCGCCTGAAAACTCCATGCCCCCCGAAGGAGGAGCGCTGATGGCCCCAGTAACCCCTCTGCTGCCTAATGTCTCTGTCCCGACCCCTAAAGGTCCGGAAACCCTGAAAGGGCTGAAACTGTTGGAAGTTCCTCTTAAAAGGAGGGTGGTCTGTTTTTCGGGTTACTGATGGCATTGTTTTGCGCTTATCGGTCGATTCCACAAGGACATCCTTCAACGCATCCTCTCCAAAAAGGTTGGTTGAATAATATGGGACTGCTGTGAGGTTATTTTTAGACGTGAAGTCTACTGACCAATTATTTAGCCACAGATGACGGCATATCAAGACTGAAGCCGCTGCCACGCATGAAGTGTATCTAATGGAGTCCAAGGTGGCATCGGCTATGAAAGCCTGTGCCTTCTGCACCTTGACCAGTAGTTGTCTTAATTTTACAGGGTCCGAAGGTGTATCATTGAGATCATCCAGCCACAACAAGGAGGCCCTCACTGCCATAGAGGCTGCCGCTGCTGCTCAAGTAGAGAGGAAGGAGTTAGCATGAGCTCGCTTAAACGCCAGCTCAGCTTTTTTATCTGCTTAGTCTTTTAAAGTGACCTCTCCATCTCTTGGTACAAGCAAATTCGAGACTAACTGAGCAATGGGGGCATCTGTACAGGAAGTCTTTAATCAATCAGAGGCCGCCTGCTGATAAGAGTAAAAACGGTTAGAGACTGACATTGGCTTCCTGTTTGCTGCAGGAAGCAACCATTTGTGTTTAATCACCTCAGCAAAAAGGTCAGGTAGTGGCAACAGCATGTCCTTTGGTTTAGCTCTAGGAAAAACCAAATCCCCCTTTTCTGAGGTACCAGATTCAGTACCTGTGATTTGTTGAAGCCCTATGGCCTTTAGGATCCTTGACATGAGAGGATTAAAATCCTCTACCACAAACAACCTTTGAGATACAACAGAGGCATCATTATCCTCTCCCCCCATGACCATTCCCCCTCCTCCCTGACAGGGAGATCTAGGTCTTGGAGAACATCTCCAATCCTGATCAGCTCCCCCTCAGCATCCGAGACAACATGGCGTGGGGGGGGGGTGCACCAGCATGTATTAATGGTCTGGGGTTAAACAGTTTAGGGACCCCAGACTCATGATCAGCTATATCAAAAGAATGAGGGAATTCATGAGCACCCCTCCTTCTGAGTCCCCTTTTTACTCCTAAGGTGCTTGGTTTTTGCCTTTCGGGGTGAAGGGCTAGCTGATTCACTAGAAGAAGAGCATTCAGAGGACGAGCTGGCTCTCTTTTTCTTTCTATATTTTTTCTTGTTCTTTCTAAGGGGCCTGATCTGATAGACTGTGTCAATAATTGCGTTTTTGAACCAGGCCTGCCACTCGGGAGGTACTGATCTTGGAAGGGGAAAAACAGCCCCAGGGGGGTTAGGGACTCCATCCCTCCCCGCTACTGTAGCCCCAATACTGGAATCTGACTGCCCCCCAGTCTCCTGGGATACTTCCCTTGGGTAGACCTCCGTGCAAGAGGGTCCCGCAGAGAGCTGGTCGCAGTCTTCCAAAATGGCGGCTTCACCCTCTTTTCGCGCCATTTTGAGCTTCTCCTCCTGTTGACTTCGCTCCTGCGCCTGCGATATGGCCCTGATCTCAGCCGAGGACGGAGGTGGGTTGGCAAAAGGCAGCCTTAAAAATCCGACCCAGCAAGGCTGTGAAGGGTCGGAAGACTGCAGGGCTGCACGTTGGGCCGCCGCCGATCGACTCTCACAGCCCGAAGGTGGGAAACTCAGGGAGGGCCCGAGAGCGAACTGCGCGGGTGGCTCTGAGGTGGCCGACGCCAACGCTGCTGCAGCTGAAGTGGTCGGGCCTATAGCGCCCATAATCGCTCTGCTCGGAGGCCACGGGGCTTGAAGAGGAGCGGGCTGCCCTTTTGCAGCTGCTATGGCTCCCTGAGGTGGCAGTCTAACAGGCGTGGGCGCGCCGAAAGGCTTAAAGCGTCCCTCTTAGGACTAGTATTATTCTTTCTTTAAACCCACACCCCATACACAGCGAGGTAAAAGAAGGAGATGGGGGGGGAGAGGGGGAGGGAGACAGTGTGAAAAGTTAAATATATATAGTTTGTTTCTTTTAACTGAAGGAGAAGAAGAAGTTTTAGAAGGAATGAAGAGGATCTGAGGATAGAATACAGAGAAGCCAACGAGAGACAAGAAAAAACTCGAAGAAGAGAGGAAAAAACCTGCTGCCTAGAGCTGCGAGGACAGAAAGAACTGGGGCGTGGTTATCCTCTCAGCTCCGAGGGGCGTGTCCTTACCTTTTCTAACTAATCAGATCTGTCCTGCCTTGGAGCTAGTGGAGAAGGATAGCCCACGAGATGTCCCTGGCAGCAGCAACCGAGAACTAGAATTATTTTCAGCTATTTGTGGTACAGGCACAAATAGATTATAGATTCTTTGTTCACATGCTAGAACTAGGGCTATTCACAGTTCCCTGTTTCAGGTTCCCACCAGGGCATCGACAGAATCACTAGAAAGACCAACATTAAAACCCTCCAAGGCTTTTTGGAATCCTGCTGGGTCCAGCAGCCGTCTCGGGCAGACCATCTCAATAGGTCTTCCATCCCTGCAGGGCTGGGTTGTAGCTATGAAATTAACCTTAACCAGGTAGCGGTCCATCCATAACAATGGGGGAACCACAGGATCCCCTACCCACGGAACACCCCCCTGATCCGAACAAAAGACCAAACTGAGTGTGTGGCTGGCTACATGAGTAGGTCCTGAAACTAGTTGGGATAGGCCCACTGTTGTCATGGCTGCTATGAACTCTTGAGTCAAACCAGACAAGTCAGTCTCACAATGGATATTGAAGTCCCCCAATACTAAAAGTCTGGGTGACTCCAACACCAGCTCCATCAGCTCACTTAGGGAGTCAGTTGGGCAGCAGGGTGGATGGTACACCAACAGAATCCCCAATCTATCCCTAGTTCCCATCCTCAGAAATACACTCAATATAAGTCAACTGTCTCACAGGGGCCCTGGTAAGGGGGATGGTGTTCTTATGGAGCCACTCCAGCACGCGACCCCTGCCCACTTCCTCTAGCCTGCTCCACAACAGAGTAACCTGGTGGGAGAATCTGGGCCCAAACTGGGCCACTAGCATCCCCACTGAACAAGTCAAGCACTCAGGCAGAAGGCACAGGTGGAACAGGACAGCAATCAGGCTGCAAACAAGCCAAAGCTTCAGAAGAACTGGGGCTGCAAAAACAAACCTCCTCAGCCGAGACAGGAATGTGAAGGCAGGGCAAGACGGCTGTTGTTCATCAGGGGAGGTCAGGAAGCTGACAGAATCTACCCCCACCCCCGACCTCCCCTCTCAGAACACTTAAGTGTGCTGAAGAACCTAACACTCCAGTCCCCATAGGCTCAAGGGTTATTTGTTTTTGCTGTTTCCTTGTACACAGCAATTGGCTGGAATGGAACCTCCATGAAAAAAAGAAAAAGAGGGCCTCCTGTATATTTAAGAGGCATTACATGAAAGGGATGAAAACAGAAGTGTTACAAACCTTGACTCACCTATTTGTAAGCATCCTTTGATCTGTGCTTATTGTAAACATAGCGGTGTGCAAGTGACGAGGTAAGGCACCTTCACTGAGAGCAAGATCTTGCATTTTGGTTGCTATCTCTTTATCTCCCTCCTTTGGAAATAGGGTAAAAATAGAACTATGAAAAAAGTTATACTGTCTTTAAGTTACAATATGTACTACTGAAGTAGAAAGAAGAAACCTTGCCAATTAGCACTGCTGATACTTAAAGTGAAGCCAAAGTACTTTGCTGGACCATGTTTTCTTTTATTATTATTAAGAATACATGCACACGCTCCACTTTCCAACAAAAACTGTTTTCAAACAATTCACATAGAAAAATGTTTACTTTTGCTCTCTGCCTTACAAGAGGCCTGAGAGTTCTGACAAGTACTACAGATTTGGAAAATTGCTAGCTTTTATTTTATATTTTCAGAGGGAGAGTGGCCATTGTTATTTTGTGCCAGTATGCCTTGGTGAAATGAGGATGGGGCCATATCTCAGTGGTAAAACATTTCTTTTGAATGCACAAGGTTCCAGGTTCAATCCCTGGCAACTCCAGGTAGGGCTGGGAAAGACTTCTGAAACTTTGGAGAGCCTCTACCAGTGAGCGGAAACCAGGGCTGCACAACATACAGCCCGCATCTCTTGGATGGGCATGTTCTTGGTCACCCACAGGGCTCTCCTGCTGCTGGCTCCTCCTGCCCTCCCACCTCTGTGCTGCTCTACATCCAGCCAGATCCCAGGTGGTGGGAAGGTGAGAAAGCTGCTGTCTGGGGTTTTCCTCCTTCCCGCTGAAGAAACGCTTGGATATGGAGCAGCACAGTAGCTCCCAGGCAGAAGAGAGGAATGGCAGCTTCCTCCATCTGCCCAGCTCAAACTGGCTATAAATGAAGGACACATATGCTCATCTTTGTTTGTAACCACTTCTGTTGAAGCAGGTCGAGCGGAAGCTGCCATTCAGCCTTTCCTCCCTTCCGCCACCCGGGAGCCACCATGCTGCTCCATTTCCTATTGTCCCTTTGGTGACAGAAAGGAGGAAAGTTCCGGATGGCAGCTTCCTCATTCCTGCTGCCTGGAAGCAGGCTGGATGTAGAGTGACACAGAGGCTGGGGAAGCCCATCAGCTTATAGCCTTGCAGAGTAAGAGCTTACAGCCCTGTGGGGTAAATGGTCAGGACTGCTGGGGAGGGGGGCATATAGTGAGTTTCCCCACACTCTCCTAGCTATTAAAAACTTTATATTTAAAAAAGTAATTTAAGTTTTAATCAACTAAAATTTAATTTGAAAATTGAACACTGTCCCCTCATGCCAAGTCACAGTTGGTTTCGGCCCACAGGGAGATTTGAGTTGTGCAGCCCGGTGTAGACAATACTGAGCTGGATGGACCAATGGTCTGACTTGGTATAAAGTAGCTTTCTATGTTGCTAAATGTGCTCAGTTACACTGTGCACAATTCAAGTCTGCAAAGAATTTGCTGGATGACCATCTTAAGGCTGCAATGTACTGCAGAAGGGGCTTGTATCATGCTCTAAGAGCAACACCGTATCCCACCCTTTTCCTTGTTTAGCATCAAACCTGGAGAGGAGTTCTACAAAACATTAATCACTTCCAGAAAATCAAGAGCAATGAGTTTTCCAACCTCAACCCCAATGAAGGAGAGGGATACTGAATAGTAAGCATATTTACTTTTAGGCTAGTCCTATTTGTTTTCAAATGCAAACTATTTATCAGTTTAAGAATATATATCCTGCCTTAACAACTTAGTATCAAGGCGGCTATAAAATATAATCCTTCTAAATGCAAACAAAACAGTAAGAGGGCACAGCACCTAGACACATAATAAAGAACACCACACTAGAGCCAATTCAAATGATTACCAGAGGGACTATAACCCAAAGCTGATACTATAACACACACACACCCCACCCAAAAGAAGGATGGATTTTTCCTGGAGCCTCTAAAACAAAAAAGTTGCCAGCTGCACAAATGCCCTTTCCTTCCTAGTTGCCACTCACTTCATCTCAGGGTTGAAGCACCTGCCAAAAGACCTCAGAAGAGGACTTCAAAAGTCAGGGGTTCACAGCACTAAGGAAGTGTGTATAAGTACAATTCTATAATTATGAAACATATATATTGAGTACAGGAGGACCTCGTTAATCACAGATCCAGCACTCACTGTTTCACATATCCGCAACTGGGTAATTAGTACCTGACCTTGGTATACACAGGGGGGAAAAAGGGGGAAAGGGGTTAAACCTGCATAACCATGGGTGGTTGGAAATGACTTCTGAGGTCATTTCTGGCCACCATTTTGACTGCTGGAAAGTTTGGAAGCCAATTTATGGCTCAAAAAATGAGGCAAAACCTGTGATTTTCAGCACCTTGGACAACAGTATGGTACTTTGAGGGGCCACTGAGGGAGAACGGGGCAAACTCCATCATTTTTAGACAATTTTCAGCATCCAGGAACCTCTCCCCACAATTCCCATTGCCCTAATGCCCCGCTGTCCGTGGATTTGTTATCCGCGGCATGGAACCCCCATGAATAATGGGGTTCTCCTGTCTGACAAAACATCTAGCAACCCAAGTAAGTATTTATAAGAGACTGAACTACAGCTACACAAATGCTAAGCTAAAGTCATAGGCCTACTTCATTCCAAACAGCTATATGCAACTACTACAAAGAGGCCACCTTAGAAAATGACTTCCCAAAACCAACTTCTCCACATGCCCATGTTATACATGGTCAATATATCGCCATGACAAATTACAAGACAGTTACACAACTCTTACCTCTATTATTGCCTTCATAACCAACCCAGCTCCCTTCACAATGGCCATGGAAGGGTTCTGTGAAAAGTAGTATACAAAAACGGGGTGGGTAAGGTGAAGACAAGAGCGTACACATCAGTATTTTCCAGTTCACCATTGCTGGACCTCTCTATAAGAGGAAGAATTAGCTATGCTAGACCAGGGAGAACAGACTCTTCAAGGATTGCATTTGACATTCTGGATTTCACTATTAAACATTTTAATAATGGGCATTCTATTATAGTACATACCAGTTCAATGGCTGGATTTGTTCCTTTGCATCATAGATCCACAGCTCTTAGGGCTCTAGTACAGGACATACTGAAAAATGTGGAAACACTGGCATGATCACATGCTATGTTGACTTATCTCTAGGGATTTTTAGTTTTTTGAATACCAATTTTCCTGCAAAGTCAACTTGTATAAGATATTGCTTCTGTCTAACAAACTTAGAAGAAGTTCAGTTAGGGACAAAGAGGAATGTTCTTTGCAATCATTTTAACACCATGCTCACCTGAAAGAGCTTAAACAGGGTTCTCCCATTAGATGCAACCATCTCTAGTAGCATATCAAACTGTTGCCCTTCAGTTGTCTCACTATATGGAGCACAGAGAGCAAAGGTAAGGAAGTCCAAAAGCGAACTAATAACTAGGGCACCCGTTCCATGTTCCTAGAATTAAAACACAATTTGAAAATTTCAGATACAGGAAATACATGTTTTCAAAGCCCTTGCAGAAAAATCTGTATGCCTCATGAACTACAGGATGTACCACTCTATTTCTAACTTTGATATCAAAAGATATAAAAGTCACTGCTTTCACTTCTCTAATGCAATTATTTGGATAATTTAATATTCAAAGGAGCCATGCGATGATTCAATGATAATCACAAGTCCACTAAAAACAGTGAATAGACAAAACTGAAGGTCCTCATAAACTTCTGGTTATTTAAGCGCACACTCTCCCACCAACCCCCAAAACATAGAATCATTTTGTATTTGAGTGACCTAAATATAATATAAAGACTTACCACATGGGAATTAAATTTCTCCAATAAGTTTTCCAGAAACTTCTTTGAAGAAAGAAGGGATGCTTTGTTTAGCTGTTCTTGCCTCAAGTCATAGTCATCATGCATAGGCTATGGATAAAGACAGCTTTTCATAAAAATTGTATTTCAAGTCCTCAAACAATCTTATGGAGCTTACACCAATGCTCCAAGACTATGACTGCATAAATGACAGCAGGAGATCCATGATAAGAGTAAAAGGTTTCAGGGTCATGGCAGGCTTTATTTGTTCCGAAAGAATGAAAATTGTGTTTACTTAGGATGTTACATGTCAAGTCAACATCTACAGTACAAATCAAATTATTTAATTTCTCCCTATCAAAATTAGATTTCTTGAGGTTTTAGTAAATCTCCACATGTTGAAAAAGCTGTCTACCTCCTCAAGTATAACTAAGGTATCGTTACATAGAACCAATGGACAATTCACATGGCTTTTGCTTCTTCATGCTCTCCCTGCTTCCACCCGCCAAGGAAAATGGTGCTGTCACAGGACTCTACTGCTTTATGGAGATTAGGAGAGCAAAAAGCTTTGCAGAACCAAGCCCAACATTCAAACTATGAATGGTGGCACAGCCTTCTGTATTGGGGAGGGTTCAACTGACAGTAAGGTATTTGTTAGATCAAACCAAAAAAAGTGTACTGCACTGCAGGATTCAGGTAAGCTACACAACTCCTTGGACAACAATTCTGCCTCTTCCTAAAGCCACTTCGTATAAAAACTACCACATGTAACTCATTGAAATCAATTAACTATCCTAAGTTTTAATAATGCTATTTAGTTTTTCCTCCAGCATAAGAATGTTAAACTCATTTTACAATTCACCTAGCTCTTCAGTCAGTTAATACAGCCATTCAAGATATATAAAATGCTAACAGCCCTCTCAGAGCCCATTAGCTCAGTAAGAGCATATTTTTTCATAGAAATTCCTAGCATTTCCAATTAAAAAGTTAAATATCCGTTTCTAGCATGCTTGAATTAAAATACTTACACACATGAGGGCACAGAGCATATCAATGGAAGCATGAGTTACTCCACCGTTGTTTCTTTTCAGAGCTTTCACTACCTTCACACCCAGGCGTTCTCGAAATCTTTCAAAAAGACATAGCAAAGTATTACACCAAGTACTTAAAATAGTAACTGACATCCAGATCAAGACTGTATGCACTGAAAAATGTTTTGTGCATTCCGTGTCAGAGGGGCAGTTTTCATGGATTCCCTCTTCTTTCTACACCTCTGTGCCTCCTAAAAATGTGTCCCCGGAGGACCTAGAACTCTCAAGGAGATATTTTTGGGAGGCACAGTGGGCTGCAGAGGGAAGGAGAAATCAGTGAAAATTACCCCTCTGCCTGTTGTGTGGGCAAAACATTTTTCAGCATGCAGATTAATGATCAGTTTAAAATGTTCAATTCCACCAGCGTTATACTGAACACATATGATGACAGCATGTTTCAGGAATAGTAAACTTGAACTTTATTCTAAGTAATGTTAATTCATTTCTTTCTAGTTGGATTTTAAGATTATTCATGAAAACTTAATTTCTGCTGGTTCTATTATCCACAGCTTACCAGGCCATGTAATTAAGAAGAAAAAGAATCACCAACCAGATTTTTTTTGGGGGGGGGCACAGGAAGAGAACAATGAGACTTTGTCCATTGTGAATAATGAATGAAGTGCAACTGAATGGCCAAATTGCAATGAAGGGCAAAGATTAAGCTGTACTAAGATTCTCACATTAACAGAGCAGCCAAGCGGCCTATGCAGCAGCATTTAAGCCACACAATCATATTTTAATTTGACATATAAAGCTGACCTCCAAGACATGGGTACAGTGGCCATTAGGATTCAAGCAACTGACTAAAGGCAAATATTCCCATCTGCTTTCCTATCCTTGTAGATACACAAAATCAGTTGTATGCATTCCTGTCCATCTTTATCATGAAAGCTTCACCCTAAGACCCTCATACTTGCTGATGCAGCTGCACTCAGGGATAGGATTCTAAACAGTATTCATCTTCCTGGAGTCACTGAGGCAGGAACCACTGCAGTACCCAATCAAGCTGCATTAGAAAGTTTAATCCTAAGGAAAATAAAAGTACTCTACTGTCTTTGCACTTAAGTATAGAGGATCATAGGATGCCTTCAGTTTTCAGTGCTAAGACTTCCAATGTTGTTTAACTAGGCCTTCCTACCTCTAATGATATAGTTCCAAGAGTCATCCATAAGCCTCTAACAGAAAGTGAATCAAAACATCTGACAGCTTTTTTCACAGCACTGCTTTTGCTGTAATGGAACAATCTAGTGCAGTTTGTATATATGGACCTCATTATCTGCTGAGGTTCCATTCCTGCACATTGCAATAGATGAGGCATTGAGTCTATGGGATCACAGACGTTAGGTTCCAAGACTCTACCACATTAGTGTGGTAACAGTGTTTTTTTTTTTAAAGGAAAACGGGCCAACAAAAGTGTCCTACTGTGCTCTGAGGGTCTCCTGGCATCCAGCAATGCCCCCTGAAAGTCGCATGAAGTCATGAATTTTTTCCTCTCTTTTTTGACCAAATGAGCCACAGAATGGCTCCTGTGGACGAACTGCTAGCTGGAAATGGCCTCCATGGTCATTTCTGGCCTTCTAGGAACTGCGGATGTGAGTTTTAATCCTTTCATATCCACGGACAAGGAGTTTGGGTATTTACACCCACGGATGTGTGAAACCGTGAATAGCAGTTCTGTGTATAACAAGGTTTGTCTATATAAAACACTGGAATTGTGTCATACAGATCAATTAAATACTGGAGATGCTAAAGCAATAGAATCTACTGCAAGAGACTCAGAAAATAAACAACCCATATAACTACCTGAGATTATTACAGATTGGCTACCATAAGGCTAATGTTAGAAGGACCTACTTTGGGAGCTGAGTGAAAGCAAGGAATCCAGCTTTGGATGCAACTAGTCTTCTGACAGCTTGAAACTGGCTTTCAAGCTCTGCATTAGATGCTGAAATGTCACCCTCTTGTGAGAGCAATGCTGTTATGGAGTTATTTATTAGCTTCTCTTTGTTTTCTGAGAACAGCCCCTGAAGAAGAGAGAGAAGAGGTTAATCTTTTCCTTAACAAAACACTGAAAGATTGAAGATTTTTCTCAACTTACGTCTTGTGTAACCGCATGCAGAACTCCACTATATGAAATGTTCGCGTTGAACCTAAAAACAGCATCTGCAAAATTGCCATCTGCAATGGGACAAGCACAAATAAAGAAAGTCAGATGGAGATTTTACAGGACATTCACATAAGCAATCTTTGCTTCATGGATTTAAATAAAAGAGCAGTCTATAAATAATTGTTACAAAAGAGCTCACAAAGCAGTTTGTAGAGAGGAAGATTTTCCCAGAAGGGCTTGAAGTCTCACTCTCACACAGTGCAGAAACCAGCAAAATTCACTGGGGAAGAACTAAACACATTGGGGTTGGATAGCGACAGTTACTCTCCCCTCTGCTAAATATAAGAGAGTCACCACTTTCTAAAAAGGTGCATATTTGGTTAATTAGCATATTCCAAAATGCTAAACCCCAAAAAGAGAAGACTTACTTGGAGGTGTTGCCAAGAACCTCAGATGAAGGCTTTCAACTTCCTCATCCACTGGCACACTTAAGAGACCCCACCGCTGGCCTTTGTCTGTTGGTGTCATTTTCACACAGACATCTCGATTGCCAGATGCTCTTACTCCATCCAGTAAACTGGCTAATAATGAATCCCTGGGGAAATAAGTGGTTAAAATATTTTTCCTACCAAATATTTGGAAGCTAAACTAAAGAACTGTCAGTTTTCCCAGCCAATAAAGCTCGATATGCTCTCCCGTGTGCACATACTGCACTTTGTGAGTTTTATATAGAGCAGTCATTTGTTGCTCTATACGAAGACAATTGCTGTTGATATTGGACATCAAATAGGATAGATTTGTTGATATGATGAAGACAAAATGTTTGATAGCAGAATGTTGCAACTTGATAGTGCTTCAGATTATAGTGTAATCCAATTGTTTAAGCACTTGTCTGGTCAACACTGGTGACCTGAAGTTTTTGTTGAGTCAAGTGACATCAGAGGGGGGTTAATTTTTTTTGAAATGGCATGCCTCTTGTGGGCAGAACTTGCTTCAGCAGCATTTGAAGTGCTGGTAATGTTCTTGGTGGCCAGCTCCTACTGATAGCTATCTTTCGCCCTCTGAAATGCACTAGGAAGAGACCCTGTATTACATCATAAGGTCCTAGCACATTCGAGAGAGAAAACTGCTGCAGGAAGGAGCTGGTCACTGGACACATCATCAGTGCTTCAAGCAATGCTGAAGCTGCTGTAGCTTGCAAAGGCACAGCAGGACAAAAAAGGCAATGCCTGCCCACTGCCCCTGGGAAGGGGGAAAAAAAATTAAGCCACCAATAAGGGTAAGCCCCTAAACAGGAAGGTCAACATTTTTCAGGGGGTAGGTTTCTGGGGCTTAATTACAAAGCTGCTGTAATCTGCATTATAGCATAGGAGGGGGTGGCATGAAGAAAAACAAAGTTAGCTTTCCTTAATATAGTATGACAGATAGGAGGTCTGATAAAGAGGTTGAAAGAAATGCATGATTTAATGACTAGCTTGTTATGAAGTAGTGGGGAAAGTAATACTTCAGAGACATTTTAATGAGAGGAATCAAGCTGACTGGTAGTTTAGTTCATTGCTTATCAGAATTAGTTCAAGCATTTCTGAAAAAGGCATACTAGCTAAGCAATATCTACTTACATTTTTTAAGTTTCTGCTTTTTCTTGATTGTTTACTTCAGTTCATTGCTTTGTTTTCATCATCATCATGATGAGAACAAAGTACAATACTGCTAGCTTCCTACTGGGGTAAATGCTATTGGATTCTGGCCTAACAGAAACTACTCTTTAGCAGACTATCTACTGTAGGGCAAACTTATTTTCAGAATCCTGTTTGAATCCTTTCTAGTTTCTGTAGGATCTGATGGCAAGTCTAGAGCTTACTGTATTCCCGCCACATAAGTTAGTTCCCCATATTAAGCTCCTTGCAAAATGAATCAAATGTGAGTACATGTGAGTAAATGAGTACACGTGAGTACACTTCCGTGAGTATGGAATAGTGGCCTGGTTAGTAGTCAAGGTAACCATAGCAGGTAATGTACTATATTGTTTGCCTAAGGTTACTATTCTTCAGTTGACATCCCAATAAAGCCATTGACAGTTCAAACATTTAAAAATACCTCTCTGTTGAAGAATATTTTCGGATTTGTCCCTTGATAAACTCTATGGTAAAAAGCTGTGGATTTTCAGAATCGCACACCAATGCAAATACCTTAAAAAAAAAAAGGTGTGTGTCAAATAGTCATAATTATTCTGTATATATTAAGATGCCACTGTTACAAGTTTAAACATTATACACAACATACTCTTGATTTTTCTCTAGATCCTGATGTTTGCTACCTAAACACTCAAATTTCATATATGGTCCAGTTTTAAAAGTCAGAATCCAAGCCTGAGCAAAAGTCTTAAAATAGCTTAAGTTACTTTATTCTGTAGTATACTGTAGTATTTTTTTCTGATTCAAACTTCTAAACAAGCTTACTCCTCACCTCTCCTAAGGGTTTCAGTGTTGCAATGTTGTATGTAGCTGGGTCACGTTCCACTAAGCAGGTCTCTGTAAGAGCCAATATCCTTTTCACTGGTTCCTTGAGAAGAAGAAGGCATTACTTTCTAATGTGAGCTATAGAAACCAAACAGATTTAACATTTGGGGCCAATTTCCCTCTTTAAAATAGTTACAGCTACAATATTGTTAAATCCTATTTCAAGTTGTTCATAGAAACTAGGTACAAAACTCAAGAAAGTTATTGACATTATCATTGTCAATGATAAAAAGTGTTTATCACATAAAGTTACTAGAAGTAATTTCCTAGGCAGTACTGCAATGGCTGCTACTAACCTACTGTATAATTTGGAAAGGAAGCTTAACTCTTTCCTTTATAGAGAAGAAAATGAATAACTTCAAGCAACCCTGTGTATGTTTATTCTGAAGACCAAATGAGTTGATAGGACTTGCTCTCTTATATGTACATTAGCAGGGCTGCACAACTTTGGCCCTCCTGTAGATGCTGGACTACAACTCCCATCAGCCCTGGTTAGCCACTGAGATTCAGAATGGGAGTCCAGTAACAGCTGCAGAGCTGAAGTTGTGCTGTCCTGTGTATAGGATTGCAGTCTTACTGTTGCATGTGGCGGAGGGGGGAGAAGAATATGAAAACTTACTTAGTATTGATTTTCTAAGTGTTAATACCCATGTACAGATATTCAATAAAATAGAATGCTATTACAATAGGTGCACCTCCATACTGTGGGGGCATTTCTGCTGCCCCCACTTGACTGATTTGAAAATGTTTACATTGAGATTCAAAGAACTGTACTAGTCCAGGACAACTTCCCCTCTTTTGACATCTGGTCCCCATGCTACATCACTGCCTGCTTGGAAAATTCTTCCAAACAGGAAGAATTTATTATAGAACATGGACCACTGCTGCTCAAGAAGCCACTATGGACTCCTGGACCTAGTTTCAATTCTTTGGATTCTGCCCATCTGTTGGTACACACTTTACCCCAAGTTCTCTGCTTAATGCAAAGTATGTCTCTGGTTTTCATGTGTAGTATTTTAGTACATCTTGTACATACATTTAATCCCTCTGCAAACCTTTCATTTTTCAGGGAATAGCAGTGTACATCTCTTCCTATAGAAACCATAAGGAGTATACAGTCACAAGAAAGAACATCTGAATTACTAAAAATGTGGGTAATCAGAACAGGAGCCAATGGAAACACATATACACTCAGAAGAGGGAGTTTCAAGAATGAAAGCAACACATTTCAGTGTTAAGATCTTACCTGATGTCTAGGAGATATCTTCTGAACCACAAACTCTGCTAAAGATGTAATAGATTCATCATTGCTGTATTTCCCGAAGCGGAGACTCAAATACTGTTCAAATTCTAATGGTTCTTTTCTTATCCTCAAAGAGATACCAACATAATTGCCAGCATGCTCTATTGCACTTTTGATTATTTCTTCCCTTTGCTCAGAAGCAAATAAATGCTGCAAATTTCAAGAGACTTCAATAAGTTCTTTGATATCAACATACTAAGAACACTGGCAACAAAGTTTAAAAATCCATAATCTTGAATACAATTGGATTTCTAAAACTGAATATAATGAACGATCTGCTAACGTTAACTAAATAAAAAAGATATTTTTAATCAGTTGTCTTCCAAACATCCTGAGGCCTGAGCAAAGAGTCAAATGCTTGGTTTAGACAAAATGCTAAACCATTATTAAAATATCATTACCAGCACGGGCCTATCAAACTGATATTCTGGCTTGTTCAAACACAACAAAACTTTAAACCACCAAGAGAAACTGCACATTTCTTCTCCACATTTGACGGATTGGGGGAACGGGACCAAAAATATATAAGAGCAATCACCAGGGAAATAATACACATCTAACTAAGCAATATTTAGTGATCATAGTTTGCATTTTATTAAAGAGCCCTTATATTTCCTAACTCAAATAATAAAAACCAATACTGAATGCTAGATAGCTTTGACCTTGCCAAGCCAACCAAAAAAGTCTATAAAATTCAAGGCAGTTAGATTCTAGAGATTCAGGCACAGGTGAAAGTGTTCTGCTGTAATACTCACTAGTCTACTAAATCCTCCATAAAGTATACAGAATCCTCCTGGATAGTCAGAGAGATCAACAAATCCTTCAATATTTCTGTAGTCATAAGAACACAGGACTTTATTAGTTGCAGGATCAATTTGGTCAAAGCCTCCAGGAGTCACTTCTAGAATGACAGGTTTTCTTGTATCACTCCAATGGTGCTTGTAACAGTTGTATCTCTGAACAGGAGGCAAAAGGTTCATTCAGTACCACACTACAGTAGAGCAGTTATTTAATATGAAAAGAGTAAGGTATTTTTAGACATTTATTCCATCACAGTTGGTCATATATTTTGAGTACTTTTTCAGTGCTTCAAAGCAAGAAATGTCTCAGCAGTTCTCGCATTTTGCTATGAGACAGAGAAAAATGTAACATAAACTGGCCCTAGAGAAAGCTCAAATATGTAGGAAGCAATCACATGGCCTGATGAGGAACCCACAAGGACAAACATGACTGCATGTACCTTAAGTGTGCACATACTAGAAAACTGGTGTCAACTAGTTTCCCAAAACATGTACAGGCTATAATATACTATATATGTGACAAACTGCACTAAGCTAAGATGAATCAATGAAAGCCTCCAATAGTTTAAGCACAATATTTGATTTCTGTGAAACAAGAGAGTGAAGGAACTGCAACAAACATTAAACAGAGCTACAATTTGTCTTTTGCTCCCCTTCTCATCACTCATGCAACTTCCAAACAAGCCAACTAAAATAAAACATATGAGAGAAATTAATCGTGCAATTTCAGTTAATATCCCTAGAAATATTGCAATGAAGAAAGTAAGGCATTTCCTGAACCCAAATCACAGCAGATATGCATATCTTTCAAAGATATTTTGAAAACTACACAATATTTTAATGTGCAAGTTAAAGATGCTACATTAAAGATGCTAAACAAGATTGTGTTCGCAAAATCTATGGATGACATTTGTGTTTTAAGTTTCATTTAGTGTACAGTTTGTCACAATCATATTCCATTTCTCTAGCAATGGTACCAAGAGCAGAAGGCTTCAAGTTCCCTCCCTGGCTTCTCCAAGATAGGGCTGAGAGAGATTCCTGCCTGAAACCTTCGAGTAGCCACTGTCAGCCTGAAGACAATACTGAGCTAGATAGACCAAGGGTCTGACTCAGTATATGGCAATTTCTTATGTCCCTATGACTTGTCAAGTCAAAGGCAGGAAAGAACGTAGTCTAATGTAATCTCCTACACTGTAGCAAGAGCCTCTATATTCAAAGCAGCTCTGGAAGATTAGACCAGCTTATCCTGTTCCACAAGAAAGAAGCAGGAGATAAAACAGAACACAGTATGCCTATAGGGAAGAGAATATAACTAGGAAACACACATGGCTCCAGTGAGATGCTACTTAGTATAGAGGGTGAAAGCACACATGCGACCTAATTTGACTGGGGAGATAGGATGCAAGAGTTTTTTTCCAACTCAACAACTGCAAGAGCATCCACAGAGAAATGAAACTTAAAACATAAAGAAGATTTTAAGAAGTTGAAACACTTACCCTTCCTGTGATTTTTCCTTCAGCAAAATCAGTTCTGAATCTCTGGGAAAAGAAAAGGAAAAGGAAAAAATCAGCAGTGATTATTTGCATTACAGTTATCTGTTGCATACTTCTTTGAGTTTAGAGAAACTACCTAGTTCAGATGTTAACAAACCACCTTTGCTCTTAAATGCCTGAACTGCAGCAAGCCTCAAAATTGCTGCCTCTCCATCTTTTTCCCTCACCTTCACACAAGGCAAAATAATTAGAAGCCTCTATTCATGGTTTACAAGAAATCAGTTTGCTATTTTGCCTGAAAGTGAACCTGCCGTTTGTTGCAAATAAAAGCTTCTAATCTCCTTTCCCTGCACACAAGGATGCAGAGAGAAGGGAGTGTGAGACCCCAAGGTTTAGCATGGCTCCACTGTTCCCTCTAAGGTGTGGGGCTGCACCCTATGCACAGCAGTCTAGCCCTCTACTCGGTTTTGTAGCAGCCACGCAGTCTCAACCTCTCTCCCTGCACTGCAATGGCTGCTTGCGTTCTGCCATGGAGCTTCTCTGTTTCTAGGGCTGTGCATGGAACCAGTTCGGCTGATTCTAAGGGCGGGGGTGGGGGTTGCTTTAAGGGACAGGGAAGGTGCGCCCTTACCTGTCAGCCCCCACCCCGCCGCTTTCCCCTCACTGGCACTCTCCAAAGAAAGCAGGTGTGCTGGGCTAGAGCATTCCTGCTTGCAGCCCTGATCAGGGTCACCCCACACGCATGTGTTGGCCATGAGTATGGCAACACGGATTGTGGCTGCAAGCAAGAATGCTGCAGCCCAGCACACAGTTTTAGAGAGCGCTAGGGGTGGGGTGGGGGTGACAGGTAGGCAGCACCGTTCCTTAAAGCAACCCCCCCTCTCGCTTCCCATGAATGTACAAATTAGTTTGCGCACATCCCTACTGGTTTCTGCCTCGTCAAGATCGCACCCATGCTATTGCTGTCGAGGCGGCAGTGCTGGGTGGCTGAGTGCAACTTCTCCCACTGCCACCTTTGTCTTTTCCTGCTCCTGCTTCTGCGTTGGCTGTTGCCACAGCCAGAGTGGGAAAATCAGCTCTCTTGTGCAAGTGAGAGAACCAATTCTCTCACTGGCCTTAGAAAGACCCTACTGAAAACGCCAATGGGTGCACATGTGCGCCCATTGCCGTTTCCAATAGGCTCTTGCTGCGGCCAGAGCGGGAGAATTGGTTCTCTCACTATATACAGGGCTAATATGGATAAATTTAGCTCATTGGGGCACAAGCTTTGAGGTCTGTGCCAAGGGCTTTTCAGTTAAGCACAAATATTTAAACTAGGTGATCCTCTTAACACTTATGAATTAGAGTTGTATCCCCTGCCAGTATTAGGAATTAGAGCTGGATGAGCTCTCTCCGGCTTGTGTCTCATTAACTTGCAAATGATCCGATTTCTTCTCCCCACCAATTGGGAAGAAATTGGATAATTTTTTTCAAACCAATGTAGGGTTTGAAAGATGTTAGCTCCCACCACCACCCCACCAACTTTCTCTACCACTTTTCCAACCACTCTTCCCCCAAAGCCTTGCCCTTTACTTTTTGGCAATTACAGTGGTGGTGGGAGGCAGTGGATGGAAGAGTTTCCTTTCTCCTCCCTTCCACCAGTGTGTAATGCACTAGGAATAAAGTAACAGAACAGGGAGTTTTTTCTCCTCGCTCCCTGTCCTGACATTCTGGTTCCTCACAGCAGATAGACTGGCATGGTGGCTGTCAGGAGTTGTCTTTTCAAGGGCTACTCTCGTATACTAAAGTCCTTGGAAGGACAACAGCCACCACTCGTGTGCTTCTCAGCTAACACATCCTTCCTCATGTGCCAACTATCTAACACATCGGGATAAGGGAAGCAGAAAAGCAGAAGAAAAAAGTTCCAGAGCACCACTACTTTACTCCTGGTGTGCAGTGTGCCAGGGAGAAAGGAAAGAGCCCATCTGCTCAATGCTGCTTCTCCCACCACTGTAGCGGTGAGTAAGAGGTATGTTTTAGAAAGGGAGCACTGCATTTTTTCTAAGCTTAAGCCTGAAAAAGAGGTTGGGAACTCTGGAAGCAGCCCTTCCTCTGTGATCTTTAAGACCCCAGTTTACTTCTGAGTGCAAGCAAGATTGGAGATTGTTGCTCTTCAAAATCTGAGCTTAAGTATGGTGTCCCTCAAGGCTCCATACTTTCTCCAATGCTTTTTAACATCTACATGAAACCACTGGGAGAGCTCATCAGGGGATTTGGAGCTGGGTGTTACCAGTATGCTGATGACACCCAGATCTACTTCTCCATGTCAACTTCTTCAGGAGTTGGCATATCCTCCCTAAATGCCTGCCTGGAAGCAGTAATGGGCTGGATGAGGGAGAATAAACTGAAGCTGAATCCAGATAAGACGGAGGTACTTATTGTGCGGGGTCGGAACTCTAGAGACGATTTTGATCTGCCTGTTCTAGATGGGGTCACACTTCCCCAAAAGGAACAGGTTCGCAGTCTGGGAGTACTACTGGATCAACGTCTCTCCTTGGTTTCTCAGGTTGAGGCGGTGGCCAGGGGTGCTTTTTATTAGCTTCGGCTGATATGCCAGCTGCATCCGTATCTCGAGATCAATGACCTCAAAACAGTGGTACATTTGTTGGTAACCTCCAGACTTGACTTCTGTAATGCGCTCGATGTGGGGCTGCCTTTGTACGTAGTCTGGAAACTTCAGTTGGTTCAGAATGCGTCAGCCAGGTTGGTCTCTGGGTCATCTCTGAGAAACCACATTACTCCTTTGTTGATGGAGTTACACTGGCTGCCAATAGTTTTCCGGGCAAAATACAAAGTGCTAGTTAAGCACTAAACGGCTTAGGCCTTGGGTATTTAAGAGAGCGTCTTCTTCGCTATGAGCCCCACCGCTCATTGTGGTCACTTGAGGAGGTCCGTCTCCAGTTGCCACCGACTTGTTTGGTGGCTACACAGAGACGGGCCTTCTCGGCTGCTGCCCCGGAATTGTGGAATGCGCTCCCTGCTGAGATACGATCCTCCCCATCTCTGGAAATTTTCAAAGAACACCTGAAAACACATCTCTTCAACCAGGCTTTCTCAGCTTTTTAAAACTTGTTTTTAAATTCTTCTGATTATTTAATTGTTGTTTTACGATGTTTTTAATTGTTAATTATTGTTTTTATGCTTTATTATTTTTGTTTTAATTATTAACTGATTTTAATGGTGTTTTAATGTAAACCGCCCTGAGCCTTTTGGAATGGCGGTATAAAAGTTTTAATAATAAATAATAAATAAATAAATAAGCAGGGCTGCATATAACACCCTTTGAGAAATTTCATCTATTAAAGACAATGGAATTCCTTTTAGTATTTTTATTTATTTTATTTATTTAACATATTTGTATACTACCCAAGACTTACGTCTCTGTGTAAAATTTCCCCACAGAATTTCTTGGATGTGCTCTCACACCTAAGCAGGAACCTTCCAGTTTGACCTGAAATGTTGAATCAAGTATAATATAGTGGCAAGTGTAACAGACAGGGTCTAAGGGGAAAAGCCTCTTTCACTACTTGAAAGTAAGTAATGGGAAACTTAAGAGCTTTAATTGAGGTAGTTCCCAGTATGGATCAGCAGTTCCTAGCAGAAATTCATATTTTCTCCACAACTGAAATATAGCATGTTAGTGTTATTATATAAATTGTCAAGTTATTGGTCATGAATGATTTGTCTTTAGCTGATTCGAAGTCACATTTAAAGCAGTACACTCTTGGCACCTACCAGATTACAAGTTTCTGGTGGTAGATCCCATTTAGATCCCACTCAGGAAGGCCCCACCTGAATGCATGTGCATGCACACTGCCTTGATACTGCCGCCCAGAACAAAACTCAATCTGCACACAGATTGGTGGGGTGGGGAATAAGAGGGAACACTGCACGGCTCATGCACATAACAAATGGTGCTAGTTACATCTGAACTGGAACATTGTCAGAGAAGTCTTAATTGCTATCCTGGAGACTATCAGTAATCAACTTTGTATAACTTTAGTACAATGCATAACACTCATCAGAAAAAGAATACTTCTCATTTTTAGTGCAATTAGCAATAAAGTGAGAGATAACAGTATTCAAAACCACCAGGTTCCTACCAGTGCTTCTGTAAGGAGTTCTGTTCTGTGTTCTGTAGAAAACTTGAGTGTCTCAGACTTTTTCCCACTCCCCTTACGAAATGTGAGACTGAATTCTGTTCCTTGTCCTCTTCCAACAGGGCTGATGCTACAGATGTCTCCATAAGGCCACTAAAACAAAGATCACTGAATCAGAATACTCCATTTTATCCCATAAAAACAAAAACATACTTCAACAAAACGAACTGCTAAAAAGAAGGTATAGAAAAGTTCCATATGAGACATTTCTTATAGATCTTGAACTCTGTTTGCTCATCGCCAAAAAAGTGAGGTTGCTAGCTTTAAATCACCCTTTGTTAGAAGACCAGATAGGAGAGCATTGCTGCCTTTGAAAATGGTGGTTCTACACCAAGACATTGGGAGAGGGAAACAGAATATGTGGTGTTCTTAAACAGGGCTAGCTATTAGCTGTGGGAGGAGGGGCTGTGAAAATGCTCCCCAGCAGATTCCTTCTACATAGATGGGCCCATTTAAGGTTCATGGAGGAATCTTTTATCTGCGACAGCAACAGCATTTGAAGATTTTTTGTTTTGCAGTAGAGTCCTAGCAGCTACCACTTGCCCCCCACACCATTCCACCGACATAGCACTGCTCCAAGACATGGGGAGCAGGGCTTGGGGGCAGGGAGGAAGCTGCCAGTGGAGAAATGCACCGAGTAGTCAATCTGAACAATTAATTCAAGATGGCAAAACAGCACTTGTCTACCACCAAAAGCCACAAACTTCAAACAATTCATATACAAAAAGGATATGAAAACAGGAGGTTTACACAAACCATTTTGCTATTTGATTCAACCTTGAATCAAATCACTCCAGAATGCATGGAGTTTACTCAAAACTACAATACTAGAAGCCCAGTTAGATTATATACCCAAAAGGAAGAAAGGTACCACTAACTCCAGGAGGATGCCGGCATAGCTAACTGGTAAAGTCAAGGAAGCCATAAAAGGGAATAAGACTTCCTCCTGAAATTGGAAGGCCTGTCCAAATGAAAAGAACAAAAAGGAACAAACTCTGGCAAAAGAAATGCAAGGTTTCTTCTGAGGAGTTTGAGTAACATTTAGCTAAAAGCATCCAGGGGAATAACAAAAACTTCTTTAAATACATCAGATGCAGGAAACCTGCCAGGGAAACAGTTGGACCATTAGACAATGAGGGAGTGAAAGGATTATTAAGGAGGATATGGAGGTTGCAGAGAAGCTAAATGAGTTCTTTGCGTCCATCTTCACGGCAGAGAATACTGATAATATCCCTGTTCCTGAACCAGACTTTTCGGGGATGGAGGCTAAAGAACTGAGTCAGATAGAAGTGACAAGAGATGATGTTCTAAACTGTCTGGAAAAAAATTGAAAACTGTCAAATCGTCAGGGCTGGATGGCATCCATTCAAGAGTCCTCAAAGAACTCAAATGTGAAACTGCCGACTTCCTTGCTAAAATATATAATTTACTAGCCAATTCGCACAGAGCATCTGTGCGCTCTTTGGGGACAGCTGTCCCCCCTCCCTCCTGCCCCACTCTCCCTCCCTACCCCTCCCTTCCTCCCAGCCCACTCTCTTGCCTACCCGCCCTCCCCCCCGCCACTGAGCACTTTACCTCACCAGGCGGCCAGCGGCCATTTTGGGCCGGATCTCACCGCCGCCACAGGCCCTCCTTAGCGGGCAGCCAAAAAGAGCCCCACCGCCACCATTCCTCCTCCCGGATGGCTAACAGGGAAGTCACGCCACCCATTTCCCTCCTGCCCCAGACTGCAACAGGCACCGGGGCTTCGCCCTGCCGCCCGTTTCCCACTCACCACTTTTCCAGTCTCTCCGCTGCTTCCCTGCCACTTTCTTGTCTCACAGGCTGTCCCGCCGCCACCTCCCGCAGCCAGGCCGGGCTTTGCTGCCGCCTCCTCCCCCTTACCTGGGACAGCCTGGCCTGGCCAGGCCAGGTCGTTCCGCTGCTGTGTCCCGGCAACCATCTGAGGCTGCCTCCTCAGGACATTTTGTGGCCTGCCACCACCATCCGCCCCCATCCCCCCCCCCCAAAAAAAACCTCTCGCCCAATGCCAGGAACTCTTGCGAGAGTTCTGCCACCAAATCCTGGGCACGCATGCCAGCTAAGAGAATTAAATATATAGATCCCTGCAATCGGGCTCTGTACTGGAGGACTGGAAAGGAGCAAATGTAACACCAATTTTCAAGAAGGGATCCAGGGGTAATCTGGGAAATTATATGCCGGTTAGCTTAATGTTTGTTCCAGGCAAATTAATGGAAAGCATCCTCAAGGATAAAATTGTAAAGCCCATAGAACAACAGGCCCTGCTAGGAGAGAACCAGCATGGCTTCTGCAAAGGTAAATCTTGCCTCATGAACCTTTTGGAGTTCTCTGAAAGTATCAACAAGTGTGTGGATCAAGGTGATCCAGTTGACATACTATACCTGGACTTCCAAAAAGCTTTCAAAGTTCCTCATCAAAGACTCCTGAGGAAACTTAGCAGTCACAGGATAAGGGGACAAGTACATGTATGGATTGCTAACTGATTGAAAGACAGGAAACGGAGGGTAGGTATAAATGGAGAGTATTCACAATGGAGGGAAGTAAGCAGTGGGGTCCCCCAGGGGTCTGTACTGGGACCAGTGCTTTTAAATTTATTCATAAATGATCTAGAAGTAGGGGTAAGCAGCGAGGTGGCCAAATTTGCAGATGATACCAAACTCTTTCAGATAGTGAAATCCAAAACGGATTGTGAGGAGCTCCAAAAGGATCTCTCCTGACTAGGCGACAAAATGGCAAATGCGCTTCAATGTTGGCAAGTGTAAAGTGATGCACATTGGGACAACCCCCCCCCCCAACTTCAAGTATACGCTGATGGGATCTGAGCTCTCGGTGACTGACCAGGAGAAATCCTGGGGTCATAGTGGACAGCTCGTTGAAAGAGTCGACTCAATGCACGGCAGCTGTGAAAAAGGCCAATTCCATGCTAGGGATCATTAGGAAGAAGATTGAAAATAAAACGGCTAATATTATAATGCACTTATACAAAACTATGGTGTGGCCACACCTGGAGTACTGTGTACAGTTCTGGTCACCACATCTAAAGAGGACATTGTAGAACTGGAAAAGGTGCAGAAGAGGGCAACCAAGATGATCAGGGGCCTAGAGCACCTTTCTTATGAGGCAAGGCTAGGACACCTGGGGCTTTTTAGTTTAGAAAAAAAGACAACTGAGGGGAGACATGAGAGAGGTCTATACAATCATGCATAGTGTGGAGAAAGTGGATAGAGAGAAATTCTTCTCCCTCTCACATAACACTAGAATCAGGGGTCATCCCATGAAATTATTGCCAGGAAATCTAGGACCAACAAACGGAAGTACTTTTTCACACAACACATAATCAACTTGTGGAATTCTCTGCCACGAGATGTGGTGACAGCCAACAACCTGCATGGCTTTAAGAGGGGTTTGGATAACTTCATGGAGGAGAGATCTATCGGCTACTAGTCGGAGAGCTATAGGCAACCTCCAGCATCAAAGGCAGCATGCCCCTCTGAGTACCAGTTGCAGAGGAGTAACAGCAGGAGAGAGGGCATGCCCTCAACCCCTGCCTGTAGGCTTCCAGAGGCATCTGGTGGGCCACTGTGTGAAACAGGATGCTGGACTAGATGGGCCTTGGGCCTGATCCAGCAGGGCTGTTCTTATGATCGGCCAGACATGGAGTTCATTACAGCAATCAGCAAGAAATATTACACACAGACACAGCTGAGCTGCCACAACACCTTTTCACAAACAGACCAAACCACAACTCAAGGCAGGCAGGCACCCAAGCACCACCTTTGTCAATCTGAGATTCAGCAAAACCAGATAGTTATAGTGGTAATAGGTAGTACAGTATTATAATCAGTGTTGAGAAAAAGAAAGCCACAAAATCCTAACCTTCCTTGATTCCTTCCTCCTCTCCTGATGTAAAGGCTCTCTCTGCCTCCCAGTCCCTTTGAAAACATTTTAAATTCCCTCCATTTTTGTTCCCTCTTTGTCAATCTGAGATCCAGCAAAACAGTTATAGCAGCAATAGGTAGGACAATATGTACTCGGTACTGAGAAAAGAAAACCACAAAATCAAAGCCTGCCTTCCTCGTTCCTTCTTCCTGTCATGATGAATTCTCTTCTTCATAAGGGCTCACTCTCTCTGCCTCCTAGTCCCTTTGAATATATTTTGAAATTTCCTCCAGATGTGTTCCCCCCTCCCCCCAGCCTATGGGGGCACATTTGCCCATGCCAACACTATTTGAATGACAACAAACCAACCAAGGAGGAAGAAGATCTCAAGCCAATTGGAAGCCAGTGCCAGAAAACCATTCAGCAAGGGGGAGAAGCCTGCTAAAAAGGCTGATTGAATCACACAAATCAATTCACGTTGAATCAAAGCTGATCTCAGATCAGCTCCTTCATTTAAGGGGTGATATGATTTGCTGTCAAATCTGCAAATCGCCCCCGATTCAACATAAAGTGATTCATGCATGAATTGAATTGCACATCCCTAATAAAGACCATCTAGAACTCTCTGACTTATTTCCAATGCAATCCTCAAAAACCATACTTACAGAAAAAACACTGAACAGAAAGGGTAACCATATGTTGGGCTTTGTTAATATCCACATTAGCTCACAAGGTCCACCAAGTTACAATTTTACAGGAGTAAAGTTATACTGCAGAAGATATTCAGGCATGTGTTCTGCCTGTGAACAGGGAACATGCATATTGAAAATCCGAAGGGAACTCAGCAATTACAAACAGACTTGCATATTAATTATTTCCACTCACACTGAGTGATGTCTAATGTAAATGTGTTGTGGTGGCGTGGCCTGGTCGCCAAAGTCTTCTAGTGTCAATGGCTGCCGTGCATATGTGTGTATTGTATTACACACAGACAAAATATAATGTTAATGTGATAGTTATAAGTCAAGGGATAGGAAACCCAGGACAGAGTGATAGATTTTTAAAAGTTTAAGATTTTACAATCCACAACCTTTTTATATTTATGCATGTTGAAGCTTTGAACTGCAGCAGCCCTAAATACATCATACTGAGCATCTGTTCTGTACTCAGTCACTAAAGCAAGTTATCAGAAATAATGAAGATCACATATCTGAGGGCTGTATGTTATTAAGTTTGTGGTCCTTCAGATTTATCTTCCCTCATTGCCAAGCAACCTGGTGACAGACAAGGAAGTGGAAGAACTGCCCTAGGTAACCTGACATAAATCTGAAAGGTTACATAAAGGGAGAGTAAATATAACCTGCAGATGTGCAAGGAGATGACACAAAGTTTAGAACTAAATGTAAAATTGCTGTTTAAGTGCATCAGTAGCATGAGCTACATATAATTTACTCACACAAGGAGAAAAAACCTCCTGTATTCTACAATAATATATATCGCTCCCTATTTAAAATTAAAATTAGATTAAAATCCACATTTTGCTCATAAATGTGCACTGAAGGGGTGGAAAATCACTTTTTTATTATTCAGGTCAAGTTACTTATATTTCTACAGCATAACTAAACTGGATATATAACATACATTAGCCATATTATTAGTTTTTCTTTGTTAATTCATAAAATCGAGACTAATCCTCTGCTCAGGCTTTCCCAACAGGGATTCATTAGTACAAGTCAACCTATTTTCACTTGGGAGAAAATTTAATATATTCCAAGAAAGCCATTTCTTTGCTATTACCTGATTTGTAACTTCAAGCGTATTAGGATTATAAGTTGTGATGGCATGAGTTCCAACTGAGAAGACTCGTTTATACCTAAAAACATATCAACAAGAAGCAAGGATTTAGTTTAAGTGCTCCTCAAAACCTAGTAGTGGGTATAAGAGCCATCTGAACAAGACAGTTCATTATTCCTTTATGGTACTATATGCAACCAGCACTTCTGTTTTCATTATAAGTTCGGAGACATGATAATTTGTTTCCATGGAGAACATTGATCAGGCATAACAATACAGCTTCAGGATTCCTCAGAACAGAATATTGTATGTTTTCCAAGTCACTGTGACAACAGACAATTTGAAAAATGTTTGAAATGGAAGTTGCTATAAACATTCAGGATGCCTGAAAAAGGGGGAGAGGAAATAAGTGCTGAAGCATTCAAATAGAGGTATATGAGGGCATATAGCACGGTACTCATAGGTTTCATTTTAATGCAATATCTGGTGGAAAATTTCTCAGTCATTAATAACAATCTGTAAAGAAATGTTACAGAATACTGAACATGTGAGCCTAGAACATGTGAGAACATACCCCGCCCCCCATCCCCAAACAAGGTCAACAAGAACCAAGTTCAAAAAGGCTTATATGTACTTAGATTTTATTCTTTTACTGTGCTTAATCAACATAATGCTTAACAAACACTATGCTTAAACATATTAAGCACTGTGTAAGTTTTGATTCAGCAGTCCTTGTTCAATTTATATAAACATTTATACATAGATTTAAATTAGATGTTATATATTTAACATGTAATTCTCATATAGCAATTGCCCTCAAATGTGCTTTGGAGAGAATACTGCTGCCTAACAATTTTGTTTTTAAGTGGAGCTCAGCGTCTACTGTTATTACTGCATACTTTTGGATTTTTTTAAATGAGTGTCATCTGCTTTGAGCTGCCTCATCAGTTGCAAAAGCGCATACAAAAGCGTCAAATAGGGTAGCATCCAGACTAAAATGTGCATGAGCAGAATGCTTCCACAGTGTAGAGGTGAGGGTAATTTTCACCAATCCCCCCTCCCCCAACACACACACACACACACACACACACACACACACACAGCTGTGGGACCTTCAGAGACACTTTTGGCAGGCACAGAGGGCTACAGAGAGATAAGGCAAAAATCATTTCCCTCCAGTGCACGAATGGAGGCATTCTACTAGCCCATGTCATACTTTGAATGTTACCCATAATCTTTAGGCATATGGGCTTCCTGGACATCTGCCTATCTAGAGTGAAGCAAACGATTTCTTATGATTACACAGAACTACTATTCATCAGATTTACCCCTAGGAGATCCTGAACATAACTAAATGAGTTAATCATGTTATGTCAATATGTTTGATAACCTAGATTTTTTAGCAACTGAAAAAGGTTTTGACAGAATGGAGCATTCATAGTACTTTTTCTGAATTTAGCTTTGGGAAATTCTTCACTAAACAGAGAAAACGTTATAGCCCACTGTTTGAATCAAATTACATAGAGGAAAGAGACAGGGAGGCTCCGTTTCTGCCCTCCTGTCATCTTTTTGAACCCATAGGAACAATGTGAACAAATAAGAACATCTTTCTGAACAAATAGGAACATCTGAAGAACTGAAGTGGAATAGAATGAAAGATCATGATTTTTAATTTTAATTTATCTTCTACACTTACAACAATATATAACACTGTTCCATCAATAGTAGTAGTTTTCAAAATACTCTATTTTGGCAATCTGGCTAAAATAATACAATGGGCAGTACCCAGATTAGTGATGCTATCATAATGCAAGAGTACACATGACCCTTAGCATTTTGTGCTGCTCTACAATTGCTAGCTGAAGAACTTCTTCTGGACATATACAACACTGTAGGAGAGGTAATGCAACATGTGCAAGAGTTAGCATGACAGCTAGTGCCCCATTTTTCACAAAAACTAACCTGGAATAGAGGTTACTTTCTTCACACCAATACCCTTTCACTCTATCCATACTCAAGCACTACCCTAGTCTGGATGCAGCTCAGTATGGAAATAATCAGTTTGAATGTATCCCACACATAACAGCAGAAGACGTATGCCTTCAGTCCCAACTAGACATGATGTTCATTATGTTATTAGGCTGTATGTGTGCAGTTTTCAACTGTAACAATAGGTTCCCCAATCTAAAATGTAGTGCAGGAAAACAGTTACAGTCTCCCTACTTATAAGCTGTTATTCCAATCTGGATTGGGGCACCTTGCACTAGGGATGTGCATGGAACTGGGGGGAGGGAAAAACTTTAAGGGCGAGGAAAGGTGCACTTACCCCTCCCCCACCCGACGGGTTTCCCCTGCTCAGTCTCCTCAAAGTCTGTCAGATCGGCAACATACCTCCCTGCTGCCCCATTGCCCTCTTTACCAGAAGTACTCAACACGCCTGTGCTCGTCGGGCATGCACGCACGCACACGTTGCACGCACACCCCCGACATGCTCGCGAGTGGGATGTGCGTGCACACACGCCCAACAAGCACAAGTGCATCAAGTACTTCCGGTTACTTCTGGTAAAGGGGAAACGGGGCGGCAGGGAGGTACGCTGCCACCCCGATGGACTTTGAGGAGACCGAGCGCTAGCAGGGGAAACATGGCTGGGGTGGGGTAAGTGCACCCTCCCCAGCCCTTAAAGGCAGACAAACACCCCTGCTGTTGAGCCTGCGAACTGGCCTGTGTCCGAACCCGTTCAGAGGCCCATAAAACATCCCTAGCTTGCATACTGTAATATAGCTGCTAATACACATACAGCCAAATGATGTGATTAAAGTCACATCTAGTTTGGTCTTTATTCATGGGAAACAGTCCAATTAACTAGCTATACAAACAAATCTGCTTTATCAAGCAAGAGTGCTAGAAGATAGAGAAGGGAGTGCAAGAAAGGGAAGTAATTTTTACTTGTCTTTCACTTACTGGCAAGATGAAGAAACAAGTCCTTTTCCCAAAAATTAAGTTTCTTTTTCAGAATGTCTCAGCTAACACTATCAATGAAGTTTTAAATCAAATACCAGCATGTAATTTTACAAGGGACCATAAAAGACTGTGTTCCAACAGTAAGAGACGGCATGAGCTGAGTATCACACATATCATGGATTGTTTTGGAGAACCACAAAAATCAATATCCAATCCAGACAACAAAGCATGTGCCATTATGGCCAATGTTGTCCTAGAAGATGGACAACAGATTAATAAGACTGATACTATGCAGGAAGTCCCCTTTTGTTTGTACTTATAAGCCATAACCCCCTCCTTTGGCCTCTTTCAAGTGAGCCACCAGCGTGACTCTCCAGTATTTGAGGGGGAAGTATACTCCGCCCCCTCCCCTATTATTCATATTACGATGGGATTTAAGTTTATTTATCATGAAATTTACAGCCCCATCCTAGAATTTGCTGTAATGCCAAATAAGTGTTTGAAGTTAAACTGCTGCACCACTGCATCACATATCAAACAACATATATATTGCAGGCAGATGTGCTGAGCAAATTTGAAGGATTGGGGGTGTTAAGAGCAATTTCTACAGTTCACAAACACATAGAAGGGGCCAATACTGACCATTCAGCAATACCGGTGGCATGATCTGAAGCTAAGAAACCTTCTAAAACATAATTCTACATGAAGGTAAGCTGTGTAGATAATTAATGCTCTTTATTATTTTCAGAAAATCACAAGGAGTGACTAAAATTTTCAAATCCAAACCTATTTTAATGCAACAATTTGAGACCTAGCAGAAGGATATCAGAAGCAGGCCATAATACAGCACTAGCACCCCAAACTAGAGAACAGAATAAACTGGGCTACTTACTTTCCTCTCCATGAATGTTTTGTTGTGTAGAAACAGGCCAAATCTTTATTTTCCCTAATTATATTCATTTTGTGCCAAGACCTGTAACAAAATATGCACATTTAACAAGTTACTTGCTTGAAAAATATTCTACTACTATATATGGATGCATGATTGGATGTGCAGATATACTGCTAAAAGTGTGGTGTTTATTGTTCCAATTTTACAAGCATTTAGACAAGCAAGGTCCTATGACTTCTCAACAGTAGTTCAGAAATGTTTGCGCACAGGTGGATATTGCAAGGCTTTCCTGCAAAGCAACTACATATGTGTTTATCCAGGCAGCAGAATGAGATGGGAATGAGGGGACAGAAGAAACCTTACTATTTCAGGCTACAGCCGTGGCATACCACTTTTCACTCTTTCCTTATGTGTTAAAAACTCCCACTCCCTGCATTCAGAAAACTAGCACATCAAGGAGGTAGGTTATAATAGCCAGTAAGTTATAGCCCAGTCCTTTGCCCACTCTGATGTTTTTCTAGTTTGTAAAGCATAAAATGCAGGAAAACATTCAAAAATGTACTCATCTACTGGCTAGCTGAAATAGTTCAGTCCATTCTATTGCATACATAAGACCAGGCCTATGGGTTACAATGGATGCATAAAGTTTTTAGCACCATCACTATTTTATTTTTAATCATCCACAGAAATAGGTTTCAGTTCCAAGCATTGCCAGAAAAAAATATGTATATTCTCAGCAACTTTTTAAACCTCAGTAAATGCACACTGGTTTCATTCTTTGGCAGTTACATAGGAAGTTGCTGTATACCAAGTTAGACCATTGGTCCATCTTGTTTAGTATTGTTTACACTGACTGGCAGAGGCTCTCCAAGGTTTCAGGCAGGAGACCTACCTGGAGAATCCAGGAAGAGAATCTAAGCCCTTCTGCATGAAAGCACACAGATACTCTTCCATTGAGCAAAGACCCCACTCCCTAAGGGGAATATCTTTGTTTGTAAGTGCCATGGCACCGAAGAATTTAACTGTGGCACCCAGACTAGACTATTCAGAGATAGAGTTATTTAATACATTTTAATTTGTCCTAGGCATCCCTGTTTCTGTTCTAAGTATGTTAGCTGTAAAGGGGATAAAGAGAAGCCCATTTACCCTGCTCGTCCACAATGTCATCACTAAGTCTGGTAATTCTGTCAACTGTCCATTCTCTGGCTCCCATATACCAAGGAAACTTGTCAAGGCCTAGGCTGCTTTCCTAAACAGAGGTTGTAAGGTATGTCCAACACAAAAATAAGTCATTAGGTTACTTAAGGAAACAGCATTGTACTTCCACAACATTTGTTCACCTCTGTAGTAACAGACTAGCTTCAGCTTTTCCATACCATATTTCCTTAATGCTCAACAAGGCAAAATGATCACAAGATGCTTAAGTAGCTTAAATGACACATACTGTATTCATCATTGTTCAGAGAATCATCCATAAACAGCCAGCCAGTCTTCACAGTAATGTACATGTTTTATTAAATATGTAATATAAAGGTAAAGTGTGTTGTCAAGTTGGTGTCAACTCCTGGCGACCACAGAGCCCTGTGGTTGTCTTTGGTAGAGTTCAGGAGGGGTTTACCATTGCCAACCCCTGTGCAGTATGCCTTTCAGTGTCTTCCTATATCGCTCCTGCCCAATATAGGTGTTTCCCATAGCCTGGAAACATACCAGCAGGGATTCGAACCGGCAACCTCTGTCTTGCTCATCAAGTCATTTCACTGCTGCGCCATTAGATGGCTTAAATATAAATATACAATGGCCTAAATTTCACCCTAACGCTTATTAAGCCAAAGGGTCACTCAATAAAAATACTACTAACATTTAATCAATGGTTTTACATTTTTGAAACCTGGATTATTGCTACTGACTTCCATCCATCTAACAGTAGCTTTAGTCCTCTCTATAGTTATTGCTTGTAATTTGCTACATTATGTTTTCAAGCCAAGCACTTTCCTTGGTAATCCTAGATTGATAATGAGCAACGGCACTCATTTCTTTTTCAATTACTAGGAAATACTACGAGCTGTAGTAAGTGTCTTATCAGCAGCTATCATGCCTCAACATGCAGATCTGCTAAGAACAAAAGCTGCTACCCTCATACAAAGAAAGCATTTGTAAATTTAACTAAATATTTATTCAGCAACAGCTCCATTTTCTCCTTCTTTTCCTTCCTTTTCCTGTCTGACTCCAACACACACAGACACTCTAGTCTACAGGATCCCCACTGGGACAAACTTCTCTGCACCACAACGTAAGAGATTATTCTATAGAATACATTACTATTTATTTTACAGCAGCTTGCACACACTTTTGAAGGTGCACTGTGCTATTTGGCTTTTTTAGGCGCTTGTGCAGAACCGTTGCGGCTGCTACAAGAACTATAAGTGAGCATGCCATGCCATGCAATAACGGTCCTATAGAGAAGAAAGGGAAGGCCTTAAGCAGAAAGGGAAGCCTTAAGAGATGTCCTCATGAACCCTGCTTTTTTTTTTTAAGGCCAGCCCCTTTCTAGTCATATGACCCCTTAACCACTTGTGCGGTCCCCACTGGAGACCTGGAACCAAGCCTAACCTTTTGGGGGGGCAAGCTTCGGTACCCCGAGCTGCAGAGCACACCCGCCCGGTCTTCCGGGCCACCAGCTGCAGCTTGCTTTTCTCCTCCTTCTCCCACCCAGAGACAGCGCGACTCCGTGCCGCTCCTATCCATCCTACCGGGAAGCGACGGCCAGAGAAGCAGCGTAAGGGGACTTACCCGGACTCTTCCTGGCCGGCTATTGCTCGCGCCTCCCCGCCTCCCACCCAGCGGCAGCGCAGTTCCTGCCTCTCATACCCGCGCTACCGTGACCCGGCAGGGGGTGGGGGAGAGAAATAGAATTCGCTTAGAGCCCGGATGTCTCGCGATTGCGCGACTCAGCCAACCACGTGTGCGTTTATTATTTATAGCTGGCGGTGGTGATGAGAGTACAGTACAAGGAATCGGAGTCGGGTCGGTGTTTATACGGTTGATGGTGCCTTATCCAAGTTGGAGTCTGGTAACAGGAGGACGCTTTACCTTTTGCCAGCTTTGGCGACAAGGAGCAGTTCATCAAGGAGAACAAATCTGAGCGCCCAGGTGGGGTGCTGGCTCTGTGAGTCTGGGCCCTTTTTGCGTGTGAGATCTACAAAAAGCAGTTTGAAAGAGATCAAACGGGTGCTGAGGTCTGTGAACTGGGAACCTCTTTATGCTTTAAGAGGGGTCCAACAAAAAGCAGTTCAGAACAAGAATAAATTGAAGCACTATGCTCTCTTTTTTGCCTTTTTGTTTTAAACTTTAAAAAATGTATCAACAGGTGGTAGACAGAAGAGCTGGTCTTGTGGTAGCAAGCATGACTTGTCCTCTTAGCTAAGCAGTATCCTCTCTAAGTTCAAGGTATCCTCCTTGAATGGGAGACTAGAAGTGTGAGCACTGTGAGACAGGTGTAGCAAGCAAGGTTGGAGTGGGCCCAGAGACAACAAGAATGTTACAATCCCCACCACCACTGAAGCTCAGCACATGAAGTAAAGAAATCTTAAATGAGGCTGAATAGTGGTAACAAAAAGCATAGTAATATATATTATATATAATCCTATGTGCCACTATAGACTTATCATCCTAAACTGTTTTTTTAAAGATTTTGTAAATTGTGGATGATGCAAGTCAGAAAGACATGCTGTTCTGGTAGCTCTAGGTCTTAACACTCACATCAATTTCAGAGGATGAATACAACTGAAGGAAGCGCGGGTGGGTGCGCAGCTGGAGGAGTCATTCTTGTGACTTGCCTCTGGGGGCCCCCAACTGTCTCCCCTTGCCCTATTATAGTTATGCCCCTGCTGTGAGATATTCCCCTCTGGGGATGGAGTCGCTCTGGGAAGAGCAGAAGATTTCAAGTTCCCTCCCTGGCTTCTCCAAAATAGGGCTGAGAGAGACTCCTGCCTGCAGCCTTGGAGAAGCCACTGCCAGTCTGTGAAGACAATACTGAGCTAAATGGACCTATGGTCTGACTCAGTATATGGCAGCTTCCTATGTCCTTATGTAGAGTCTGAATCCGAGGCTTCAGTTTCTTGGGAGAGGTGCTACAAAAGCAGTTTGAAGACTAAAATGGAGGTAGTGAGGGTCTGTTGCCAGGGGTGTAGCATTGAGATCAGGCTGGCCGCTGACCGAAATAGATAGATAGATAAATAAATATATGTAATTGAGCAGAGGAGTTCAAGGAACACACCCCTGCTAGCTCCTTCCCTCCCTATTTTCTTTATTATCTCCCTCACTGAGGGGCTGCCAGAGAGGGGTGAACACTGGCCCCCGGCCCTCTCCCCTAGCTATGCTCCTGTTGCCTTTAATTTTTATCCTTTTTTGACTACAAAAAGTGATTTATCAAAGGAAATAAGCTGAGGGTCTGTCAGCCTGGAACCTTTCTTCAGTTGGTAGGCTACAAAAAGGACTTTATCAAAGGAAACAAGCTGGAGTCTATGAATGTGAGACCTTTTCCTGCTTTCTTTTTGTGTTGAAAAAGCATTTCATCCAAGGAAACCAACTGGTTTGTGTGGATTGTGCATACCTTTGGACCTTTTATGGCTTCAAAAAGCAGTCAAGGAGACACTGTGAGATGCTGGAGTCTGCATTTGGTGCCTCTTTGCTTTTGGTGGTGGTGGTGGTGGGGCTACAGAAGGGAACTCATCAATGGGAATAGAAATGTCTGGAACATCCTTCTGCTCCTTTTGTGTTGAAAAAGTGCTTGTTCAAAAGGGATAGTTCACTGAGGGTTTCCTTAAAGGTCTTTTATTTTTGACAACTGCAGAACAGGTCAACCAGAGCCGCCTCCTTCTAGTAAAACACTATTAGGCATAAAAGTACCTCTATCCTTCAGATGCAACCTGCTTTTAAAATGAAGAATATTTATTTATTTATTTATTTATTTTTACATTTATATACCGCCTTTCGTTAAAAGACAACCCCAAGGTGGTTTACAAAAGTTAAAACATACAATAAAAGGCAATAAAAACATCAAGCTAAAAATAAAAAACCATATAAAAACAATACAACAGGTAAAAACACACACAAGCAGCAGTAAAACGATTATGTAAAAGCCTGGGTAAAAAGCCAAGAGCAATAATTCCATCAGGGGGACAGTCTGTTTGTTTACTTTCTTCTGGTATAAACCAGAAAACATCACCTGTGTCAGTTCAACTTTCCACTGGTGAGGATTCTTGGGCAGGCTTATAATTCTTATACATAAACAGCTGTGTTAACCCTGTGGTGCATACTTTAAAATACTTAACCACTTCTACTTCTGTCTTATGGTAGGTGTCCTTGAAGTGTTATCCCTCAGCTCAGAAGTGACCATGGCCCTAGCTGTTAGGCCATAAAAAGTGACTACTGACGACACAAATTGTGTAAGAGACAAGAAGTGTAGCTTACACTTAGTTTGGGTCAGCAGTCCTTGAGGCTTTGGAAGGTCCATGAAGGCCAACATGACTCATTTGCAACAGCTGACAGACTATTTCACAGTGATTGTCTTGGTTCAAGGGGTTGGAGGGCGAGTACAGACCTTGTGGATACCTCCCCCACCCACCCACCCACCCTTTTTTTTTGCTGAGCAGCGGTCCTGGAGTGGTATTAATTGTTCCCTTTCCACTGCTTGATGTGTTGGAGGCACCTTCCACTGGCTCAGCTGATCACTTTCTCAACTGTCACTGCTCCTTTGTATACCCTATCTTTTGGTACCATGGTGCTGTCCTCTGAGTTTGAACGATCTCTAGAATTCAAGCCCACTCTCCCCACAGACCCCCTTTTGGCTCTACGCACTGCTCATGTGTAGAGCCTTATTGTATGGAAGCAGGGTAGGAGGAAAACCTGGGTAGCTTTTCCTCCTACCTTACCTCAACACAATCACATCTACCCAGATTTCTTCCTTACCTCGCTTCCACACAACCAAAAATTGGGAGCACACACAGCTCCCAAACCCAGGTAGAACACAGTTTTTGATTATGTGGATGACCTCATTGTCTCAGATCCTGCCTAATCGGATCTGAGTGGTGGCAGTTAGGGGTGTGCACGGAACCGTGGAGCTGCGGTCCGGCACTGGGGTGGTGGGTTCCATTAAGGATGGGGGGGGGCTTTACTTACCCCTCCGAGCAACGGTGCCGTATTTCGTTGAGCAATCGGGCGGCAGGATACCTCCCTGCCGCCCACTTCAATCCCCGCTTGTGGCTCCTTAAGAACTAAGAATCGGGCGGCAGGATACCTCCCTGCCGCCCCCTTCAAACCCCGCTTGGCTGGCGGCCGCCCCCTTCAATCCCCCTGCTGCCCCCAATCCCCCTGCCGCCCCCAATCCCCCTGCCGCCCCCTTCCTTCCCGTTCTCCATTGAAAATGGGCGGCAGGATAACTCCCTGCCGCCCCTTTGCCAGCTTGGCTGCAAATGGCTTTTAAGAAGCCTTTTGCATGCGCGCGCGCAAAAGGCTTCTTAAAAGCCTTTTGCAGCCAAGCCGGCAAAGGGGCGGCAGGGAGTTATCCTGCCGCCCATTTTCTAAAAGGAGCAGTTGTTCCTTTTAGAAATTGGGTGGCAGGATAACTCCCTGCCGCCCCTTTGCCTGCTCAAAAGCCAAGCCGGCAAAGGGGCGGCAGGGAGTTATCCTGCCGCCCGATTTCTAAAAGGAACAACTGCTCCTTTTAGAAAGCGGGCGGAAGGATAACTCCCTGCCGCCCCTTTGCCGGCTTGGCTTTTGAGCAGGCAAAGGGGCGGCAGGGAGTTATCCTGCCGCCCGTTTTCAATGGAGAATGGGAAGGAAAGGGGCGACAGGGGGATTGGGAGCGGCAGGGGGCTTGAAGGGGGCGGCCGCTAGCCAAGCGGGGTTTGAAGGGGGCGGCAGGGAGGTAATACGGCACCGTTGTTGGGAGGGGTAAGTAAAGCCCCCCCGGTCCTTAATGGAACCCCCCACCCGAATCTTGCCGGACCGAACCGCCCGTGTCCGGACCGGTCTGGAGGCCTGTAGAATGGCCTCCGGACCGGTCCGTGCACATCCCTAGTGGCAGTAAAGGTGCCCTGAAGTAGGGTGGGACCTCACACAAGGTCTCTACCCTATACATTTATTTTTTTAAATGCACAGTATTGAGGCTGGATGGGACCTAAATAACTTTATATTAACGGATGATCCTTCAAACTCCATGCATCCATCACAGATTTTGCCTGTATTGTCACCCTGTTTTCTTCCTTTTCAAATGAGAGGCAGGTGGTTTTCTAATGTGTCTATAATTATGATCTCTCCCCACATGATATGCATTATTTCTGCTAGTCAATAGCTCCCTTATAATCAGATGCACTTTCCATTTGTGTAATCATTGTAGGATTTTTAATTTTGCTTGCACTCTTGGTGCAGAACTTAAGCTTTGCCACTTGAAATGAAAATCAATTTTAAAGGAAAGATGGTTTATGTTGCCTATCTAATCACACTCATTTCTGTTGTAAGTCTACTTATTTCATCCAATGAGCACAGACATACAGAATAACAAAATGTTAAAACTAGCAGCTATTCTTCTTACAATCCTGGTTGAAAGGTGATTGTGTTGTATTCAAGCACAGTGCATTAACTATGACTAATCCCCCTTCAGGATCCCTCTCCCCTGCTCCAGACCTGTGTGTGTGTGTGTAAGATTTTATATAGATATTGATGACTGATTAAGTGCCATCAAGTCAGTGTTGACTCTTAGCAACCACATAGATAGATTCTCTCCAGGATTACCTGTCTTCAACTTGGCCTTTAAGGTCTCTCAGTGATGCATTCATTGTTGTCACAATTGAGTCCATCCACCTTGCTGCTGGTCGTCCTCTTCTTCTCTTTCCTTCAACTTTCCCCAGCATTATAGACTTCTCAAGGAAGCTGGGTCTTCGCATAATGTGTCTGAAGTATGATAGTTTGAGCCTGGTCATTTGTGCCTGAAGTGAAAATGCTGGATTGATTTGTTCCGTGATCCATTTGTTTGTTTTCCTGGCTGTCCATGGTATCCTCAAAAGTCTTCTCCAGCACCAAAGTTCAGAAGTGTCAATGCTTTTTCTGTCTTGCTTCTTCAGAGTCCAGCTTTCGCATCCATAAAGTGTCACAGGGAATACCATTGTCCGAACGATTCTAATATTTGTAGGTGTAGACATGTCACAGCATTTAAATATCCTTTCCAAGGCTTTCATTGCAATAGATATAGATGCATTCATTCAAGATCCTTATACAGAGCCCTGCTTATAAACCTGTAAAGTTACCAAGTTTCTTGAGCCTGCATTCAGTTGGCTCAACAGACAACACAGCAATTCCTTTGTGTCTCCCACTTGTTTCCAATAGCTTTGGAAAGGCACTTATTGCATTCTAAAGTGAGGGCTGAATATCAGATTACAATGAATGTTTGATGCTGCATTATATTGAATTAGACTTGAGTAGATCTCCAGGATTTCAAGCAGGGTTCTTTCCCAGCCCTACCTGGAAATGCCAGGGATTGAACCTGACACCACCTGCATGCAGCAAACCATGTGCTCTGCCACTGTGTGTCAATTTACGCAATACTTTAAATGCACCGTATGGACTGTCCAGGGGTGTAGCTATAATTGAGTGGATGGGTTCAAAGAACCCAGGCCTCCAGCCCCTAAGGGCCCCCCAGCTCCACCACTCCCTATTTTCTTCATTATCTCCCTCACTCCAAGGAGCTGCCAGAGAGAGGGGCAAATACAGGCTCCCTCTCCCCTAGCTACGCCCGTGGGACTGTCCATACTTGTTTCTTAAACAAAAATAGCACAAGCATGGAGGGCTGATCTGGACAGCACACACAAGGAAAGGGATTTGAAAACCTTTTCCATTCCTTTACAATCCTGATTGCTCCCCTTTCATGACATGTGATTTACCCAAGAAGGCATATATTGACCTGCTTAATGTGTTTCTAAAAAACAAAGAGCAGGCAGGCACAGTAAATGGTCCTTTACTTACTTGAATTATGACTTCTGATGGGTATGTTGTCATGAAAGGCTCACTGATTCATTTCTGGTTTCCAGAAATTCTACTTCAGAGTTGGAGAAGGGAAAAAGCAATTACCCACATCCTTCAATAAAGATTATGGGTGATCACTTACTAAAAAATGTAGATTGTTCTATGTTCTTTTCTGCCTGCATTGCTTCAGCAAAATTCACATCCAGCAGAGCTGTGAGGGGACTAGAATGTTCCCCTCCCCCTTGAATCTGGGATCAGAAGTCACTCGCTATGACGTTTTCAAGAACGTTTTTGCAGATAAAATCTCTCTTATTTGGGCCGAACTGGATTTCACTGTTTGTGCAGGGTGTGCTGTGCAGGTGTCCAGTACAACTGGACAACTGTGGACAACTCTCACAGGATTAAATTGGATCACTTTCAGTTTGTGACTCCTGAGGATGTCAACAAACTGCTTCAGACTGTATGTCCTACAACTTGTTCCCTTGACCCTTGCCCAACTTGGTTTATCTCATCTGGTAATTATATTATCGGGGAGGGTCTGATAAATATTATAAATGCTTCTCTGGGGGAAAGCAGGATGCCTCCTTGTCTTCAAAAAAGGACACCCCCCCTTTTTTTTAAAGAAACCTGCATTGGATCCCTCAGAGATAGCTAATTACAGACCTGCTTCCAATCTTCCATAGTTGGTCAAGGTGATTGAGCAGGTGGTTGCTTCTCAGCTCCAGGCAGTTTTGGATGATGCAGAGTATCACAATGAATCACAAAGAGATCCATTTCAAAATGGCTTTTGAGCAGGCTGTGGGGTTGAGACTGCCTTGGTCGGCTGGATGGATGATCTCCAGTTTATTACTGACAGAGAAAGTGTGACTCTGCTGGTGGCTTTCAATACCATCAATCATGGTATCCTTCTGGATTGCCTGATGGAGATGAGGTTGGGTTGGAACTGCTTTACAGTTGGTACCTTTCCTACCTCTCTGGTAGATTCCAGATGGTGTTGCTTGGAGACTGCTGCTCTGCCAAGTGAGAACTAAAATATGGTGTTCCATAAAGCTCCATATTGTCTCGAATCTTATCAACTTCATCAGGAAATGGCATGACTTCCCTAAATGCCTGCCTAGAGGTGGTAATGGGCTAGATGAAGGATAACAAACTGAAGTTAAATGCAGATAAGATAGAGGTACTGACTGGGGTGGGGGGGGTGGTACCAGAGAGATGGTTTGGATATGCCTTTTCTGGATGAAGTTATATGCCTCCTGAAAGATCAGATACATAGTTTGGAAGTGTTCCTGGATCCCAAACTGTGGTTTCTCATGTTGAGGAAGTGGCCTGGGACTTATTCACACATGCCTTCATGCTCTGAAGAGCGAATCTGCTTTGCAGCAGATTCACAAGATGTTTAATTTGAGGGATTAAATTGACAATTCACACAGTTGGCGGCTCCTCCCTGTACTCCCTGGCAGATCTTTTTCCTGTGTGTTCCTACCTACTTGCTCTGGGTTTTTCCTCTAACCAATCACAAAGCACACCACAGAGGAAGAGGCAAAAGTGTGTGTTTTTTTTAGTTTGACAGCTAAGAGTGGAAGTACGGCATGACGAGTTGCCAAGCTGAATCAAACAACAGGACATGTAACCCTTGCCTTAGTGAGAGGCTGCCTTCATCACCCCATGCCCCCTCCCACACAAACACCTAAACGAATCAGCTCAGACAAAAAAGGGCTCCATTCTGCATATCTCAATTCTATGTAAAACATAGGAAGACATACATTTTGCAGTTTGTACTGGTGTTTAAATTAGGAATTTCTTCCTCCCCTTCTGGACTCCCTCCACAGAGTATCACCAATCTGCAACACCTCCCCATCCCCAGTGCTTGCAATTGCAAATCACTTAGAGCAATCCATGCCCCAAACAGCTGTCAATCTCCCCTTCGTTGAGTTTTGAAAAACACCAATTCACTGGCATGACCACCCCACACATAACAGAGAAACTGTGGGGCATAACAGAAGCCCTGGTCCCCTCCACCAAAGCCTCAGAAAGGGTGGGTGGGTTGTTGGACATACTTCAGGCTAAGCCAGAATTTATTTAGTTAGTTAGTTAGATTTGTATGTCGCCCTACTCCCTTAGGACTCAGGGTGGTTTACAAGCAATAACATGCAAAGCAACACAGTTCTATAAAATACAACATACATAACATCATAACCACAAACCCATACAGTACTCATTACAAGACATAATAACCATGGATTACCAGATCACTCTACGACCAGTTATCTCAGTGACCGAACACCAACGGAACATTTCAGGGAGACCCTGACTCACTGTCTCTACTCCCAATGCCCCTAGTGGTCATTAGGACAGTTGGTGCAAAAGGTCGATGCACTGGAAGTTCATCTCCAACATTCTGGACCAATTGAAGCTTCCAGGTCGTCTTCAAAGACAACCTCAGGTAGAGTGCCTTACAGTAATCCAGACAAGAGATTATGAGGGCACGAGTTACCATTGCCAGGGCCTGCCAATCAAGACAGGGGCGCAACTGGAAGACCAGTTGAAGCTGGGCAAAGGCACCTCAGGCCACAGCCTCCACCTCCTGATCGAGCAGGAGCCGCAAGTCCAAGAGGACCCCCAAGTCGCAGACCACCTCCTTCAGGGGCAACGAAACCCTGTCCAGGGAGAGACTCAGACTTGGTAATTGGCCAGATCGAGGAGTAAACAAAAGCAACTCAGTCTTGGAGAGATTAAATCCGAGCTGGTTTGGGCCCATCCAAACGCTGACAGCTTCCAGACACTGGGCAAGCATAGAAACGGCATCTCTGGGGTGGCAATATACAACTGAGTATCATTGGCATATTGATGGAATCTCACCCCAAACCGATGGATGACCTGCCGCAGTGGTTTCATGTAGATGTATATATGAAATGTAATAAGGTATAATGTATTACCTTATTATTGTGTCACGGTCCAGATTTCAATATGCATGTAACAAAAGGCATTATTGAAAACTACACTACCATGATTCTTGGGGATAATTACAGCTGGCACATTTTCCTGCTGCTGGAAAAGGCAAGGCTGTCCCTAGCGGGGGTGCGGGGCTGGGGGTGAATCAGCAATGTGCGGGGCATCCTTAACATTTCATATCATTACAGAATCGTACTGATTGATGACATACAGTGTAAATAGTGTGAGTGAGGTTTTTGGACATGTCCAACCAGCTTGGACATATAATGCATTTTTAAAGAAATAAAAATAAAAAACACAACACATGCTTCACAGTTCTCAGACCTCCTGGGTTGCAAACCAACTTGAGCATAGTGCCTTCATAAATAGATAAATATATTGTTCCAGAAGTTTTTGTAATTTTCTGCCATGAAACAAGCCACTTATGGGACTTTTTGGATGTTGTTTTTTTTTTAAACCCAACAATTTGTTCAATCCACTTCAGTTTGAATATACGTATTATTCCCACCCTGTCCTAAATATCTGCTCAATACCAATGCCCTATGCCAAGTCAATGCCCTATGCCAAGTCATTCCAGGACAGATTATCTAAAGGCTGGAGCAGAAAGCGGGGTGTTTTACCCTTTTTTATGAATGCAAAGGGCAGATTCTTCCATATGGGGGTGGAATGATGGTCCTAAGATGTGTGTGTGGGGCGGGGGGGACGTCAGTTCCAGACATTTTTGTAACTTTCTGCCATGAAGCAAGCCACTTATAGGACTTATTTGGATGGGTTTTAAAAAAAAAATTAAAAACCAAAAATTTGTCTAATCCACCTCAATTTAAATATACATATTCCTCCCACCCTGCTCTACACCTCTGCTCAATACAAAAACCCTATGGCAAGCCAATTCCTAAATATTCAAGTGGGGGAGGGGATAACCACAAAAAGGAAATCACATCATACCTCCATTAATTGGGCAGAGCAGAGGGTCTGCAGAGAGTTCTGGTGCTGGACACTCTCTGCTTGCCTGCCTGCCTGCCTGCTTCCTTGTTTACTTCCTCAGCTTCAGGCTTCAGCAAGGCCTGCATGGAGGCCTCCCTGGAAGTCCCGCCCACCCGCCAAACAGCTAAGAGGCGGGAGAGACAGAATTCTAGCAGCTTGCCTGGGAGCCTTTCAAGCTGTACACACGCACCAGATCGGCTGAGGGGAAAGATAAGTGGCTGGGACTGGGGGAGAGAGGAGGGCAGGCTGTACTGCAGTGTGCCCAGAGCGGGGCCTGTGTCAGCGTGGGCCTCGGGGCAATTGCCCATGTAGCCCCACCCTAAGGACGCCCTGTTCAAGGATCCTTGCTGTCGGTTCAGAAACCTTTCTAGTTCACTTAAAGAGGTCCTGATCTTAAATGTGTTTCATGTTTGAATCACATAACTGCCTAGAGCCTTTGGAGTTAGGCAGCATATAAATTAAATTAATAATAATAAGCGTACATCTGTGAGGAAGCAGCTTTTTTTTTGCCACCACACTTTCCAAATACATTCATCCTGCACCATCTCACTTTTGCAAATCCTGGCAAGTGAACTGAGCAGTCTTATTCAGATATCTTGCACAATATTTTTTAATACTAACACATTAAAGGAGTTCACACATGATGATTTTGTCTCATCTGTACAAAGGACATTCTCCCAGAAGCATTGTGGCTTGTCAATATGCATTTTAGCAAATTCCAGTCTGGCTTATTTATGACATAACTGGAGTTTTTTTGGCAAGTCACATCAGCTCTATGTCCACAGATGAAAAAATGAAGGTTTCAGAGAAAATAACACCATACCTACTGTGAAACATGGAGAAGGCTCGGTTATATTTTGGGGCTGCTTTGCTGCGTCTGGCACGGGGTGCCTTGAGTCTGTGCGGGGAACAATGAAATCTCAAGACTATCAAGACATTCTGGAGTGAAACGTACTGCCTGGTGTCAGAAAGCTCTGTCTCAGTCACAGGTCATGGATCCTCCAACAGGATATTGACCCCAAACACACAGCTAAAAGCACCCAAGAATGGCTAAGGACAAAACATTGGACTATTCTGAAGTGGCCTTCTATGAGCCCTGATTTGAATCCTGTCAAACATCTATGGAAAGAACTGAAACATGTAGTCTGGAGAAAGCACCCTTCAAACCTGACACAGCTGGAGCAGTTTGCTCAGGAAGAGTGGGCCAAACTACCTGTTGACAGGCGCAGAAGTCTCATTTAGAGCTACAGGAATCTCTTGTTTGCAGTGATTGCCTCTAATGGTTGTGCGACAAAATATTAGCTTAAGGGTCCCATCATTTTTGTCCATGCTATTTTCATTTGTGTCATTATTTGAAATATTCTCTTGCATCAAAACTCTAAAGCAGAGTTTTATTTTTGTTAAATATGGAATAAACAATGATGGGTGCCAATTACGTTTGTCAGATTCAAGTTATTTCAGAGACAATTGTGGGTGGGTTTTTTTCGTGGAAGGGTACCAACACATTTGTCCATGTGTGTACATTAAAAAAATTACATGATTCAGCATTTTCACACTTAAATTTCTCTTTTAGACCACTGTAGTTAACTTAGCTTCCCCCAAGAAATCTTAAGCATTGTAATTCAGTGAGGTGCTGAGAACTCCATCATAAATACCCTTCTCATAATTCCCAGGTTTTCCTGCCAAGAAGAAACCTATATTTCAGACCAGGGCTTTTCAACCTCCCCCCACTAAATACCATTGCCTCCAAAGCCAACTGCTGTGTATAGCTGACTGTATAGTCACTCATGAGGAAGAGGTTCCTCCACCTGCTGCCATCTCCTGCAATATATGCCCTTTTCTCCTCCTTGCTCAATCGGCACCCCTTTGGAAAGGTAATCTCCTTGCTCAATTGGCACTCCTTTGGAAAGGTTATGTCCAGGCCAGAGGCATATCTAGGGAAAATAGCACCTAGGGCAAGCACTGAAATTGTGCTCCCTGTCCAAACATCTGACACCCATCTTTCAGATAACTTCACCATAATATCAGCTCAAAAATACAAGTCAAGCTTGTTAATCTTTTAAAATTTCAAAAACTATTTAGCAGTGAACATAGCCAGACCAAAAAATGCTGGAAAACTAGAAATTTCAGTATGCTGGGGCTCATGAAATACCCAAATACTATGTGGAGGTGTACTTGGAAAACTAAACAGAAGTGCCTGTCTAATTCTCTACTATGCATTGTAGCATCACTATTACATAAGTTTTAAAAATAAATGGAGAATTTGGCTTTCCCCAGATACTCTGAAAATAATTAAAGGATATGCAGAGTAAACTGTGTCACTGCTTGGAATTTATTCTAGTATTTCAGAAAGACAGTAAAAATGAGAGAAAGAGAGCAAGAAACTCCAAGTGGGCCTTAATACTAAGTATTTCACACTGATTCAAAGACAAACTCACCATTAATAGCCATATTATTAAGACAACACATTTAACTCACTTATCACAAGAAGCAAAGTAAGAGCAAATGAATACAATCCTAGCTCATAAGCTTCAGCTCATTATTCACAAGCCCTGATTCTCTGTACATAGTTCCACAGTGACTTATATTATATATTTTTTTAACCTGTAGCCCCTTTGGGGGGCTTCCTAAAGGCTGTAGGGGGGTCTGCAAAGGTCCCCCTTCCCCGCACTGGCCTCTAGGGCCTCACAGGGACCATTTGATCATGTGTCGTGGCCATTGTTAAAAATATTTTTTTTTTTTAAAAAAAGGCTGCTAAAAAAAAATGGCCACCACGCATGCTCAAATGGCCTCTGTGAGGCCTGGCATGGCCTAGGGCCTCACAGAGGCCATTTGAGCATGTGAAGTGGCCATTTTGTTCTTGGTGGCCATTTTTTAAATTTTTTAATTTTAGAAAATGGCACCCCCCCTTCAAGTGGTGCCCGGGGCATGTGCCCTGCCTGCCCTACCCTAGATATGCCACTGGTCCAGGCTGCCATACAGTTGTGCCTTCTTCCCAAGCTCCACTTTTAGCAGGGTCAGGCTAGGCAAAGCAATGCCACCTCGTCCTTGTGGAAGTAATGGCAGTTCACATACATGTAAAATAGCCAAATACTGCTTGAGCGGCAATAAAGTAGCCCTAGTTTAGATACCTTAGGAGGCCTGCCGAGTATAGAAGTGGGGACAAATTACTGGGACGTATCCCCAGCCCCCATTATACGATGCATAGTATTAAGCTGTTAAGGTCCAGGGCTTACAACTCCCTGATCACAGAGCCTACTATTACCATGGATATTTATATACTGCTTTTCAACAAAAGTTCCCAAAGCGGTTTACACAGAGAAATAAAAATAAAGATGGCTCCCTGTCCCCAAAGGGCTCACAATCTTAAAAAGAAACAAGACAGACAGCAGCAGCAACTAGGGATGCTGTGCTGGGGTTGGATAGGGCCAGTTACTCTCCCCACCACTTTTAAAAAGGTGCCTCTTGGCTCAGTTAGCCTCCAACCTCCGTAGACTGATATTGTAGCCTAGCATGGAATGCTGCCTTAGGGGAAGGCAGTAGTGGGCGGGGCAGAGAAGTAAGTTACCTAGGTAACGGGAGCAGTTAAACAGCTGCTGGAATGGAGAGTTGGAGTGGGAAGACTTGAGGAGAAAGAAACCAAGGAAGGCTGCAGGCCATGTTAAGGAGAAGCAGAGGCTGGAACTGGAAGAACTGAAATTGATCTGAGGAGGCGGTTTCTGTGGCTAATCCTGAACACCAGAGACCAATACTGGAAGTGTCAGGCCTGACTGAAGCTTTGGGAAAGCTGCTTGGGACTGGGGGATGGCACCATTTCTGCGACCGCTTTTTCACTTTCATTGATTTCTGCCCATACATTCTGTAAAACTTGCCTTGTTATTGGTTGGATCCCTTTAATTTCTGAAACCCAGGGCTCTTACAATATATACTGGTGCACATCCTGCGAGCCCACAGTATCCATGACACCCTTGGTTTGCGGAGTGGTGTGAGGAGAGCCCATAGATGCTTAGATCTTTGGGAAAGAGCGTTAAGTAATAGTAGGGGGAAGTTGTGTCTTTCTCTCCAAGCCTAATTAAAACAGAAGTTTAACAGAATGTATGGGCAGAAATCAATGAAAGTGACAAAGCGGTCACAGAAATACAATGTAAGTAAACTGTCTGTTCCTGCAAGCTTTTAGTTTCCTGAACTAGGGCAGGGGATGGAGTCAGGAATGACATGTCTAGGGAGGTACAAGCTCATTAGCACCTTTGCACATTGTTCAGGAAAGGAGATAGGTTGGCCAATGGCAGAAGCCTAGATGATGATGTTATTAAAGAAGCCCACAGGAAGGTCAGAGTTGTTTCTGTTAAAACCTACAGTGGCATAATGCTGTGCTGACTCATCATTTTTGTGGTTTGTGCAAATACATACACTGTATTCAGCTCTCCTACCTATTAAAAAAACAAAACAAAGAGTTTTAAGCAGAACAAATGGAGCCTCCTTTCTGCTGCTTTTAACATGACTCTTACTCAAGACCCTGTGGCATAGCAAGGTGAACGGGGGTCTCTCTTCACCCCATTCCTAGTGGCCCTGCTGCTTGAGGAAGAGAAAGGGAAATACATGCACCCAGCCAGTCAGTCACCGCCAGCAGGGAATGAGCTCTAGAGGACTCACGTAGGTCTTCTGGGGCTCAGACCATGCCCCCCCTGGACATCATGCACAAGAGTGTGTGGCCGGAGCCCCAAAGTCTATTGGAGCTCATTTCCCAGCTGTGTTCATTGCTGGGTGCATGTTTTGTTCATTTTCTCGCTTGTGGAGAGAACGAACGCACAGCCAGCAACAAACGCGGCTGGGAAATGACCAGGGGGAGAGCCAGGTCAAGTGGCTCCCAGTACCAATGTTCCCTCTAAGGTGTGTGCACATGCTCACGTTTTTTGATGTCCACTCAGTTAATTTTAGTTCCCACTCAAGTTGAATCAGGAAGGTCCATTCTGAATGCACATGTTCATACACTGCCTTGATACAAAACTCATTTTGCACACAGATGTAAAATATTAGAGGAAAAACTGCCCAGGACCTGGGTAGCCTAGGTTCTTTGAAGCCGGCTGCTCTATTATAGCTCCACTCCTGTCAGGACCCCTCCCATATGCTGTGATTTTGTATCCAACAGCAGATGGTTTACAAAGGATTTTTGTCTATTGAGTAGTCACCATCTTGAGACATGGTGAATCAGCAAAATATTTCTCTGTTGGTTTCCCGGAGGATCCTCTCTCATCTGCTGTGAATGTGGTTTGCATCAAACTGTCAACACAAGTCAGGGGGAGAGGTTGTATATGGACACAGACATGGCTCTCTCATAAGAATTCTCCCCTTTAAAAAGGAGGGGAGCGAAGGCAGATGTTCAAAGATTGTAAACATGACCAACACCATCCATGTAGATTTCTCCAACATCCAATACATTAATTAATTAATTAATTAATTAATTAATTAATTGATTTATATACCGCCCTTCCAAAATGGCTCAGGGCGGTTTACAATTTTACAGGGCAGTTTACAGGGTGGTTTATTTAATAATAATAAACTTTGTTAGCTGCCCCATAACAAATTGTTCTCATTATTTTCCATCTATCTATCTATCTATCCATCCATCCATCCATCCATCCATCCATCCATCCATCCATCCGTACCCATCACTAATCCCGTGTGTGGCAGCTCCTGATAGTGATGGGCAAGAGGAAGAATATGGAAGTGGCAGCCGACCCACTAACCGGCCAAAAAAAATCGCAGGTGGGAGGGGGCCATGACTGGCAGTTGGATGGCCAGCCAGAAGGCAGCCAGAAAACAGCGGGTGGCCAAAATAAAGAAGATGGGGGGTGGGCAGGGAAGACAAAGAAGGAGGCAGGGTGGGAAACTAGAGATGCAGATGCTCTGCGCCCAGCCCAGCTAGAATCTATATTTATAACTCGAAAACGTACCCATCGCTAATCCCATGTGTGGCAGCTCTCGTGAGAGTTTGTGAGCAGCTGCTTGGGTGATAGTGACAGGGACGGGAGAGAAAGTGCCAGCAAGAGAAAGCGCTGCTGGCATGAGGGGAGGGAGGGAAAGCACCAGCAAGCTCCAGCCAGGCCAGCAGACAGGGAAGCGAAGCACCGGCCAGCGAGGGAAGGCACCACCAGAGGGAAAGCAGCCTGGGAGGAGGAGAACAGACTGGGGCTGAAGTGGGGGGAGGAATGAACTATTTATTTATTTTTACATTTTATATCCCGCTCTTCCTCCAAGGAGCCCAGAGCGGTGTACTACATACTTAGGTTTGGCCTCACAATAACCCTGTGAAGTAGATTAGACTGAGAGAGAAGTGACTGGCCCAGAGTCACCCAGCTAGTTTCATGGCTGAATGGGGATTTGAACTCGGGTCTCCTGGTCCTAGTCCAACACTCTAGCCACTACACCATGCTGGCTCTAGGGGCACAGATGCTCTGTGCCAGATCAGCTAGAATGTGAGTGTGAGTGAGAGTATATAAATGAAATTCTCTAAGGCGTACCCAAAGCTAATCCTGTGTGTGGCAGCTCTCGTGAGAGTTCGTGAGCAGAAACACTGTGGTGATTGGGCAGTGGGGATTCCATATGCAGATAGGGAGGAGGAGCCTCTGATGGTTAAGGACAGTTGGAATGCAACTGTTACTGGTCAGAAAATGTTCTTGATTGTAGAGGAGAGGAATCTATATCCATATCCACACACATACATATAGGATAGTGGGCTGCTGGGGTCTGTGAAGAGAGGGGTTGTGAGGGAGGAAAGAGCCCCTTCGGGAGAAGGAGGCTGTTGTGTGAATTAGATGAGGAAACAAGATGAACAAGATCTGTTAACTCAGGAAGGGAAAGAGGGGCGGGGAGAAAGACAGAGGGGAAGGGGCCTGTGCCTGTCAGCCACCTGAGGGGAACGAGCGTCCATGGCAGTGCCTATTGGCAGCAAGGAAGGGCCCAGTCAACCACTGCTGCTGTTTGAGGCTACCGAGGCCATTGGCGGAGGGAGGGAGGGAGGCAAGGGATGGGCCCGGGCCTGTCAGCAGCCTGAGGGGAATGAGCAGCCATGGCATTGGCAGCAGCAATGAAGGGCCCGGTCAACCTCTGCTCCTGCTTCTTTGGGGAGAGCAGAGGTGAGGCTCACATGAGGGTGGGGAGGTCTCTGGGGATAGGTCAAGTACTAGCACACAGGTGCTCTGCATGTGCTAAGCTGTTTATTTTCTGTAAGCAAGCCCCACTGAAGCAGATTAGCTTTCCTTCTGAGTACATATTTAAGAACCATATTTAAGTAGGCCAGTAGTGCCTACTCATTTTTTGTCTTAAACGTCAGCAATATTGTGCTATAAGAACACCTGTGCCGAATCAGTTTTAGTTCTTCTAGCTAATCACAGAAGAGCTATGCCTCAGTAGTGTTGGAGATCCAGCTCCAAATGGCACCGAACCTTTGCACCAGTAATCCTAATGACCACTAGGAGCACTGGGAGTAGAAGAGACAGATAGGGTCAACTCTTTCCCATTTCTCTCTGCTTCGACCACTCCTCTATGTATAGAATGTACTCAGGAGCCTTGTGGAAGTGACTTCATTCTTCTTCTACCCAGAATGCTTCTAGCTCGCTCTCTCTGAGCACCATGCTTCTAGAGGTCTCTTTCTGACCAATATGCAGCCAGTGGTTAGATATAGGGCTTTCCTATCATCATGGACTTATGAATAAAGTAGATTAGTTTAACCTTACATGAATCTCCGTGCTTTTCATTTACAAGCTGTTGCCCCCCAAGACTGTTAACTTATGTAATGGGAGTGAGTTAGCTTCTAAAATACTCTGATACCAGATACCTGGTTTCTCTCCCCACCCCCCACCCCCAAAAGTGCTGTTGTTTATATTCTGGGTGGTAGGGTAATTGCCATAGAGGTTGTACGAAAGCATGCAGTGAACAGAAATGGTCAGATCATACAAAATCACTAGTTATGGGGCAGGGAAGCTGTGCAGCTTTGCCCTTTGCCATTTCCACAGTCCTAGTAAGAACTATTGCCCAACTGCAATCTAACTGGATTTAGAATGCCTGGGTAGTACAGTATACATAAACCTAACTCCACCCAGAGATTAAGCACAACTGTGAAAGAAACAGCTCCTGCTGCAGGAGAGAGGAAGGAAGTGGGGGGAAAGCTTCCAACAGTTTTCAACTACGTTTTTCTTAGAGAAGCAAGAGGAAACGAAATTAAGTTTAGTCAGTAAGTAGTCATTGCTTGGTGGGGGGCGGGGGTGTGGAGCTGAAGGTTGGCCAGTCTATCCAGAGAACCTCTTCCTCACTGTTTCATAGGAATTAGTTTTCTATTGTGCATGAACCTTAATACTCTTTTTGTTGATGCTCACATCTACCAGAACTCACTGGAGAAATAACTTGCCCCATAAGGTTAGGTCTATTGCAGGAGGAAATTAAGCCAAGTGACACCTCTACAAAAACCAACCATTATGTTCTTATCAGTAGTGTCAATAAGCCGGCACAAAAATAGAATGTAACTCAATAGTGAGAAAAGCTTTCGTTCAGATTACCAAAAGAAAACGTTTTTGCACTATACCATTTTGAGTATCAGCCCTGTGGACGCCAGGAGTCAAAATTGACTTGACAGCACACTTTACCTTTAGGTATGAACTTGCATTGTCTAATAATGATCATTAAAATAGGATTTTGTTGAGGCTGAAGAGGCAATTTTAAAAGGCATCAAGTGTTATGGCTGTTTTCTCTCCTTACTTATACAACCATTACTAGCTTTATTTTTTATAACCCCACTCCCCAACAGCTACATAAAGATATGAATGCAGGATGTAACAGAGGCGCAGTATGATGAATCAGCAGACAAATACCAGATTCTTCAATTCAGCTAGCATACAATGGCAAAATGCAGACTTTGCTGGTTGGACACAAAAACAAACAAACGAGAGGCTGCCAAGAGTTCCAAGTTCAAATGAACTCATGACATGGAGCAATGTTTTCTTTGAAATATAGCAGGCACAGCCCAGTGAGTTAGAAGGCTTAGTTTGTACCTTGCATAGTCCTTATTATCCATTAGCTTGTAGCCTATGCAATCCATTCCAAGGGATTACCACCTCCCCAGCTATAGGTAGGTTATCACAGGTGGAGAAGAAGCAGAGACTGGTACTCGGCTCAGTATGCCAATTTGACAAGATACAAATGTTTTAAAGAGAACTAGGAGCAAAGTATACACCAGAAGTTCCAACATATCACCAGCTCACAACATTTTGCCATGTAATTAGAGCAAAAGGTTAAATCACACACCCTGTTTGGTTAACACACAATTCTTACACCATTCAGTACATTGATTTGAATGTACAGCATCCAGGAAATTGTAAAGTTGTGCCCTCAAGTCTGTGTTGAGTCCTGGTGATCACAGAGCCCTGTGGTTGTCTCTGGTAGAATACAGGGGTGATGGTTTGCCATTGCTATCTCCCTCACAGTATGAGATGATGCCTTTCAGCATCTTCCTATATCGCTGCTGCCTGATATAGTTGTTTCCCATCGTCTGAGAAACATACCAGTGGGGATTTCGAACCAGTGACCTCTTGCTCCCCAGGCAAGTTACTTCCCCGCAGCAGCACCATTAGGTGGCTCATCCAGGAAGTTAATGTTGCCTTATCACAGGTATGTTTGACTTTTGGTAGTCTTGTTGAATAAGTGATGTTACACATATCCCTATGTTCTTATCCCAACCCTACTTCTGAGTAGTGAGATGTTCTAGGGGTGTAGTAGTACTTTGGGTTCTAGTTTCCTTTTGGAGGAGAGAGAGATCAGTGGAGGCTTGTGTCTTTATAATGCAACTTATTTATGAATGCATTGTATGGATTTGGAAGACTGAGTATCCCTATAAGTCAGCCACAGAATTGTATCAATTCTCCAATAACAAGCCCTGCATGTTAAGAGGTGCCTCAGAGCTTATGCATTTTAGCTTTAATATTAGTATTTCTTTGTCAAGTTCAGGCACAGCAACCACACTTTGTCAGGGGCAAAACTCAGAGCAAGAGGCCATCCACAGGTATGGTTCTTCCATGAAAAGAAAGTGGCGTAACTAGGGAAAACGGCACCCAGGGCAAGCACTGAAATTGCGCCCCCCCCCCCACATACATCTGACTGACACACGTTTCAGAAAACTTTTATTTTAAAAATTTAAAAAATTACAAAAATTACCAATATCATACATGTGGTCAAGCTCCTATCTACCACTTCAGATTTATTTTTTAAAACTATCCAAATTGTGGGACTATCATTAATTTGTTTGGATAGCTCAGGTTAAAATGCTGGAAAACGACAAATTTCAGTATGCTGGGGCTCATGAAATCCCCAAATATTATGCGGAGTTGTACTTGGAAAAACTAAAAGAAGTGCCTGTCTAATTCTCTGCTATGCATTGTAGCATCACTATTACATAAGTTTTAAAAATAAATGGAGAATTTGACTTTTCCCAGATACTCTGAAAATAATTAAATGATATGCAGAGTAAACTGTGTCACTGCTTGGAATATATTCTAGTATTTCAGAAAGACAGTAAAAATGAGAGAAAGAGCAAGAAACTCCCAGTGGGCCTTCATACTAAGGATTTCACACTGATTCAAAGACAAACTGACCATTAATAGCCATATTATTAAGACATCACATTTAACTCACTTATCACAAGAAGCAAAGTAAGAGCAAATGGATACAATCTTAGCTCATAAACTTCAGCTCAGTATTCACAAGCCCTTATTCTCTGTACATAGTGCCAATCTGAATATGTGTACAGTGACGTATTATATTAAAAAAATTTTTAAATTTACCTGTAGCCCCTTCGGGGGACATCTTAAAGGCTGTGGGGGGTCTGCAAAGTCCCCCCCTCCTCCCACTGGCCTCTAGGGCCTCAGAGGCACCATTTGAGCATGTGCGGTGGTCATTAAAATTTTTTTTTTAAAAAAATGGCTGCTGAAAACAAAATGGCCACTGTGCATGCTCAAATGGCCTCTGCGAGGCGTGGCATGCCCTAGGGCCTCACAGAGGCCATTTGAGCATGCCCAGTGGCCATTTTGTTTTTGGTGGCCATTCTTAAAAATTATTTAATTTTAAGAAATTGCACCCCCCCTTCAAGTGGCGCCTGGGGCACGTGCCCCCCCTATAGATATGCCCCTGAGTGACAGACTGGGGTGCCAGTATAGTGGTAAAATGCCCACCACTGTAGTCACCTGCCTCCCTCCATCTAAGCAGCAGTAGCACAATGTCAGGCAAAGGTAAAGTGTGCTATCAAGTCAATTTCGACTCCTGGCGCCCACAGAGCCCTGTGGTTTTCTTTGGCAAAGACTCACACTGAGAACGCTGGTCCTCCTCCCCATCAGAAACACTTGCTACCAGAGGCGTATCTAGGGAAAATAGCGCCTAGGGCAGGGTTTCTCAACGTGTGGGTCCCCAGATGTTATTGCACTTCAACTCCCATAATCCCCAGCCCCAGTGGCCTTTGGTTGGGAATTATGGGAGTTGAAGTCCAATTACATCTGGGGACCCACACGTTGAAAATCCCTGGCCTAGGGCAAGCACTAAAATTGCCCCCCCGTTCAAACATCTGACACCCATCTTTCAGATAACTTTACTATAATATCAGCTGAAAAATATGTCAAGCTCATTAATCTTTTAATATTTCAAAAACTATTTAGCAGTGGATGTAGCCAGACCAAAAAATGCTGGAAAACTAGAAATTTCAGTATGCTGGGGCTCATGAAATACCCAAATACTATGTGGAGGTGTACTTGGAAAACTAAGCAGAAGTGCCTGTCTAATTCTCTACTATGCATCTACTAGCATCACTATTACATAAGTTTTAAAAATTAATGGAGAATTTGACTTTTCCCAGATACTCCGAAAATAATTAAAGGATATGCAGAGTAAACTGTGTCACTGCTTGGAATATATTCTAGTATTTCAGAAAGACAGTTAAAATGAGAGAAAGAGAGCAAGAAACTCCAAGTGGGCCTTAATACCAAGGATTTCACACTGATTCAAAGACAAACTAACCATTAATAGCCATATTATTAAGACACCACATTTAACTCACTTATCACAAGAAGCAAAGTAAGAGCAAATGAATACAATCCTAGCTCTTAAGCTTCAGCTCATTATTCACAAGCCCTGATTCTCTGTACATAGTGCCAAACTGAATATGTGCACAGTGACATATATATTTTTTAACCTGTAGCTCCTTCAGGTTGCTTCCTATAGGCTGTGGGGGGGGGGGGTCTGCAAAGGTTACCCCTCCCACTGTTGGCCTCTAGGGCCTAGCAGAGACCATTTGAGCATGTGCAGTGGCCATTTTTAAAAATAATTATTTTTTTTTTTAATGGCCACTGAAAACAAAATGGCTACCATGCATGCTCAAATGGCCTCTGCAAGGCCTGGCATGTCCTAGGGCCTCACAGAGGCCATTTGAGCATGTGCAGTGGCCATTTCCTTTTTGGTGGCCTTAAAAAAAATTTTTTTAAAAAAGAATTTGCGCCCCCCTTCAAGTGGCGCCCAGGGTACGTGTCCTGCCTGCCCCACCCTAGATATGCCCCTGCTTACTACCTGGCTAGGTCAAAGAAGCAGTAGAGAACTAGAGACACTCTAGTCTGAGCATCTTTAGTATCCTACTGCTCCCCCCCCCTTTAAGTTGCTTTTAAGTTGACCAGCAACATGGGTATGTGTGTGCAAAAGGACCTGCACCAAGCCACTCAGAGTGTGCAACTGCTGGGAGAAGTACTTGTTGCCCTGCCTTAGGCCTGCAGAGGTCTTTGGCTCTGTAGTGACCAGGCCCAGTTCAGCAACAATATATTCTCTGGTAAGTTGCTTTAGAGCAGCTATCAAGAATGCCTGAACTAGGTTCATACTAGCACACAATAAAGAGGTCTGAAGCTTTAAGTAGAAGCCAACTCACTGTTTCAGGTTAGCATCTAAACGGTGTTTTAGTAAGAGGATAGGCCTTTCAGTTCTGCTAATTAAGAGTGCTTTGTAGATCCCTATTGAAAAATGTATCTTTAAAGCCTACATTAGTATGAATATAGTACAAACGTTCTTCTAGGACCAATAGCCACTCCAAAGCAATTTAGCAACATTCTCCTGGTTTAACAAATCATTACTTCAAATCTTCATTCACTGAATTTATATCCCCAGCCCTATGATGGCTAAATAGGTCTCAAGTCCAGCTCACTAGACCCACTAGCTGCTGTTACAGTGAACAGTACATCTTTCCAGAGTCTGCTAGTTTCCCATTAAGACTGTGTTAAGCTTATGTGTTCAGAAGAATCACTTTGAGACATGCACACTCCCATACTGCTAGAGAAGAGAGCTGGGTCTGCTGTGTGTCTATTAAGCATTGTGAAAAATACAGTTCTGACAGTACTCTCAAGAGAAAAGTAGAAAAGAATATAGAAGAGAAGTCTCAGGTATTATATCTTATAGACCCACCCACTTAAATCATACTTCAGCACTACCAACAAGTAGCAATAGCACCTCAGTACTACTGAGCAAACCACTTTAAGTGGCACAGCAGGGAAATGCTTGACTAACAAGCAGAAGGTTGCCGGTTCGAATCCCTGCTGGTATGTTTCCCATACACCTTTATCAGGCAGCAGCGATATAGGAAGAAGCTGAAAGGCATCATCTCATACTGCACAGGAGATGGCAGTGGTAAACCCCTCCTGTACTCTACCAAAGAAAACCACAGGGCTCTGGGCGCCAGGAGTTGAAATCGACTTGACGGCACACTTTACCTTTACTACTGAGCAAAGCCTGTAATTCTAAGTGTGCAGGTTTACATCCCAAAGTAGATGTTAGGACTCTGATACTAGAGCCCTGGCACGGCGTTTTCAAGAGAGGGAGGGGCATTGCCTTTACCTCCCTTGGCAACATTTCAAGCAGTCCAAGTGGCTGAACTCCCAATCCTAAACCAGCCAAAGCTGTGCTTTGTGTCCCATTAATGAAGCCAGCGTGGTGTAGTGGTTAGAGTGATGGACTAGGATCGGGGAGACCCGAGTTCAAATCCCCATTCAGTCACTTCTCTCAGCCTAACCTACTTCACAGGGTTGTTGTGAGGAGAAACCTAAGTATGTAGTACACCGCTCTGGGTTCCTTGGAGGAAGAGCGGGAAATAAAAACGTAAATAATAATAATGATAATTCCAATGGAAGACTTAACTACGTGCTTAAAAATCTTCCTCACAAGGATAGATTTGGCTAGATCATAGCCTTAATATTTATTATCTATGGCCCTACCATATCACCACCGGTAACTATGCTGGATACAGTTCTGTCATGTACCTGCTGCTTTTGCCATGGATGGGTTACTCTGAAACCTATCCAAACCCCATCATTTTCTTGAATTTTATTCACAGAATTGACAAATCAGACAATATATATTTTGATGCTTGCTCATTACCGGACTAACTTCTCATGTTCTACCTTACAACAGTGGTGGTGGCCAGCGTTACAGTTTTCCAAAAGGTGAACCACCTGATCCAAGTATTAAACAGCAAACACGCTACCCAATTCCTACCAACAAGAGACTCTAGGAGGATCTAGTAACAAGAAAAACCTCAATTTATTTGTTTTTATTGTTACGCATACAAGTTAGCAGATCAGGTATGTATTCCAAGAGATGTAACTAAGTAGGACAAACATCAGAATTCCAGCTGCAATGGTTAGGAGTCTTCCCAGGAGAGTCCCCTTCTCTGATGCAATGCCTAAGAAGAGTGGGAAAGAAGAGTATTTGAGACAAGCCAGGAATTCCCCTTGGCTCACTATCATGCCCCTCTAACTCTTTTGCCATGCAGCTGTGTTCATACCTTGCAAAGACATCTTGGCCACCCCCACAGGTAATGGCAGGTCACCCGAACCTTCATCTGCATCAGAAAGTAGCTTGGCAGCAGTACTGTTTTCTACCACCATATGTGGCATCTCTTCTACAATGAAGGGGATTCAGTGTTACAGGGACAAAGCTTTAAAGCTCTCAATAGTTAAACCAAAACAAAGCCCTTTTTGGGGGCCTTAAATCTTATGGGAAGGAGGACTTTCAGGATTTCTGCCCATGTTCTTAAAAGCATCTTGATGCCTATCAGGGCAGCTGCAGTAAACATCAAGTTTACATTAGATTGGACTCCAGCACCTGCTTGTACTCACCTTCGTCCTTTCCAGATGGATAAGCAGGTGGCTTTCCAATATCTCTGTACTGATGAACTCAGTGTACATAATAGGCATTTTAAGTAAGTGAATAGCTCTTATTGGAGACACTTTGAATTCATGCGATCAGTGTAGGATTATTTATTTCTCCTAAAGATACCCATCGATAATCCCATGTGTGGCAGCTCTCGCAAGAGTTTACAGGTAGCTGCTGGATAGCGGCGGGGACAGGTGGATGGTGGCCAGGTCTGCTGGTGGGCGGTGAGTAGGGATGTGAAAACTGGTTCGGGGGTTTAGTTTGGGGTTGAACCAAACCCCTCTCCCCGGACTGGAACTGAACCCCCGCAGCAGTTTGTGAATTTTAAAAAATATATTTTTTAAAAAATGATCTCTGTCATGGTGCGGGGTGGCCATTTTGCTGCCACACAAAATTCACGAACTCCCCCCCCCCGAACCGGGGTGTGTGTGTTTTGACCGGAGGGGCGGTGTTTCGATGGGGGCCGCACCGAATTGGTCCGGTCAGGTTCGAGTCTGCTCCAGACTCGAACCAAAATGGGCCAGCCGGTTCCATGCACACCCCTAGCAGTGAGGGAAAGCTGTGCTGTATGCACAGGCTGTGTCTGGAACTTCTGGGCAACAGGGCAGCAGGGAGGTATGCTGCCACGCCAATTAGCTGTCACAGAAATGGATGCCGGCAGGGGAAGAAACGGCAGGAGGGGTAAGTACACCCTACCCCACTCTTAAAGCGGCACCCCCACTGCCACTGAACTGGCTTGAAGGCCCATAAAGTGTTCTGGTTCTGTGCACATCCCTAGTAGTGGGTAGGTGGTGAGAGAAAGCGGACTGGGAGGGGGAGAATGTACTGGGGCTGAAGATGAAATGAAGATGGCGGGGAGAGACAGGGAGAACTAGGGGCACAGATGCTCTGTGCCAGATTAGCTAGTTATTTTTTAACTTGCTAGCACTCTTGGTGCCGAGTTTTATTGCCTGAAATGCAGGCATCATTTGGACTTGATTTGCATCTGATTTAAAGGAAGAAGAGGTTTCTGTTGTCAACCTAATCACACTCATTCCTGTTGCAAAACTACTTTGTCAGTTGCCAGTACAAACCTTTTTAAAGAAGTGAAGCCATGTCCCTACCTTCCTTAACAGCAATCCAAATCATTAAGAGAAGTAAGTTTTGGGCGGTATAAAAATATGTAAAATAATAAATAAATAAACTCAAACCCTGCCAAAACTGTGTTCTTATGTCCCATTATTTCCAGTGGGAGAAAAGTGCATGCCTAAATTTCCTCCCAAAGAGGGATATATAACTTAAGTGCTTAGCTTTGACTAGACCATGCATTATATGTAATGCAAGGTCCTACCATAACATCACTGAAAGCGGGGAGCTTTCTTGAATGCTTTCATCACTATCATCGAAGCTTGCCATGGGCTATCACAGCTCTAATATGTAAGGAAGAATATCAGATATCTCCCTACTAGTTATGGCTATTTTTGCAGCAGGTTTGCTAGAGAAAACCAGAAGTAAAAGCCCAGACTACAGACAGCCACCTAGAGGCAGCTGGCCAGCTTTGAGATCTACAGGTTCTTCGTTAACTGAACAGTTTGAGCAGTCCTACCTTTGGATGTCACATTCTCTTCAGCATCTACAAGCCATTTTAGTTCTTCATATGCATTGAGAATAAACTGAAGTCCAACTGCAGATTCGGCCTCCGCTTCTATCACAGGTGATCTACTTTTTACTTAGGTATTACAATAGAGATCAGTAGTTACTGGTCTACTCAAGATAGTTATTGTAAGTGGATCTCATGACTGCTTTATGAGAACTTCATACATTCTCTGTAATCCTACATTTTGTTACCAGAGTATCGACACATGAAGTCTACTGTAATGTCAACATATTTTGCTTAATTTTGACTCGCTGAGCCTCTAGAACAGGATTCTCAATGTTGGGTCCTCAGATGTTATTGGACTTCAACTCCCATAATCCCCAGCCCCAGTGGCCTTTGGTTGGGGATTATAGGAGTTGAAGTCCAATAACATTTGGAGACCCAAAGTTGAGAAGCCCTGCTCTAGAAGTCTTAGTAGCTTTTTCTTTACAGGCAGATCTAGAGTCCCCCCGCCACACCACCCAAATTTGTCCAGTATAAAAATGCTTTGATCTTACTTGCTCCCAGAGATATTATGCTCCAGAGAGTGCGCGCGCGCGCGCGCACACACACACACACACACACACAGAGTATTCCTAGTTATTGGTGCACTCATGGCTTTGCTGTAGCAGGTCACTATTATTATACTATCCAGTAATAGTTCTGAGCTTAGGAGTGGAGTCTATCATGGGAGCTTGGCTAAAAATACAAACTCGTATTTACGTAAAACTCCAAGAAAACATTCGTTTCAGTTTAGCACCATTAACATGTTAGGGCCAATTTCCATTACAAGTTCTGGTTACAACAGCCTTCTTTTCAAGAGCCAATTCACATGGTGCAGAGAGGGTACTGCATCACAGAAGTCAGTGTTTGATAGCGACACCACAAAATAGGGACATGAATTTGTGAACGTGTAGGGGACATGCAGTCAGAACTACGTTCAGTGTCCCCTGAATGTTTACATCCATATTTCCTTGCAAGTTTTACAGCATTTGCTATTCAAACACCTGTGTCCATGCAGAAAGGACCTTACTATATGGATTGACTTTCAGGCTCTGCATGCAATTTATGAAGTATTCATACAGCTACAAAGCTATGTTGTTAAGTGAGCCTTTGATAAGAAGTTGAGGCTTCAGACTATCATTTCCCCCTCTTGTGTGGTATAGATTAGGAAGACATTGCCATTGGCAGGAAGTCTCCAATGTGCTAAAGCGAGACATTGCTGGATAAGTCATTGAGGATCAGAGCTACAGAGTCTTTGATCTGGCCAGTTCCTTACCTTCAGTCACTCTCTCTTCTGTTCTTATTTGGTCTCTCTGGTGGTCCCAAGCAGTATCAAAGACTAAGAGGGGTCCCACTAGAAGGTCAGCTTCCATTTCCCCTTTTGAGATGTCAATGATAGCTAGAAGAATCAAAGGGCAAGTGTATTAAAGATGACATTTCAGAGTCCTCTAAAGCATGACATTTCATCCTTTCAGAGTACTACTGTCACTAGGGATAAGTGTGCAGGAATGGTTGGCTTGCCAGAATCATTCCTGCAGCAAGAAAGATGCTTCTCCAGTTGTTGCTGTGGTCTCGCCTCCACTCTGCACCCTCCTTCCTTGCCTGAACTGCACACTGTCTGAAAAGCGGCATCTGGGCTGCGACTGCATACCACTGGGCCAGGTCAAGCAGTAGCATATTATCCCTGTGGCAGGGGTGCTTCATGTGTGCAGAAGCATCTCTTGAGCCCAGTACCACCTGCCATACTGTGACGTTCCGCCAATAGTACTTGTATCACTAGTTGAAACACACTGCTCTAAAAAAAAAAAGTCAAGGATATGTTTAAGATTAATTGAAGACAAGCAAGCAATATTAAAACCTCTTATTATGTGCAATATAGGAAATAGGGAGGGGTGGATTTCAAGCTCCACACATGTGGCTGTTTGGCTTCAAGATGCTTGACCCAGTTTCCTCCTAGTATCACTTCTGAAACCATTCAAGTGTTCCGGCCCTTAGCTCTAGAGTTTCCAGTTCTCTGGAAGGTTTAAACAGTTTACCATGTTGTCTAGCTAACCCATTAAGGCAATGGTGCAGGTCACAAGCCTACCTGACTCAGATAGTACTCGGTCCCCATGCCTTGGTGAACGATGAGTGCCAAGGTCAGTTGTCCTAAGCTGTCCTTCAGATGATCCACAGCTCCCAGCCTCACAACAGTCACAGATGTCCTTGGAACCTTCTATTGGCAGCCAACTGATATACAGAGACAACATCAGCATCTACCTTCAAAATCCTGCCTTCCCCCTCATATTTCACCTCATTGTACTGTACTCACGTATTTCTTTGGTTGTTGAACCAACAAGCTTTATTTAAGAGATCTGGTTCTTTATCAACAGCAGTGACTTTCAAATGGCATGCAATGTAGATCTGGAAGGGGAATTAAGATTAGGGAGGTTAAATACTGCCATCCTGCTATGCCATTTGGTCTTCGATATGGAGGAATCCTCTCACCAGATTTCTTGTTTCGCCAGCAAATCTGAATGTTTCGACCAAAAACTGGAGTGTTTCAGGCTGGGGTCTTGGAATTATGAAGGCTGATGTTACATCATGTGCTCTCCCATCCACCAGGCATCTAGACCCAAAAATTAGTTAGGGCGATATTTCCAATATCAGTGTTTTTGAACTTTGGGCATCTGTTTATGTTTGCAGCTCGATCCTCTATGTGAACTCAGAAGCCAGCCCCACTCGAGAGTGCATAAGATTGCAGTTTAGGTCTACTTTCCAGTCCCTCCCCCTCTGCACTAGCTACCTGTTCTGCAAGTGAGCAAGAAGAGAGATGTCCTCCACACAGCAATGTGCCTGAAGTTTGACACATCAGGGACTTTGGACTGAGTCACAAATTGGACATTAAGAGGAAGAGACATACAGCCAAATCCTCCCCACCCCCAGAAGGAACTGCCCAACATTTCAGGTCAGCATCAGAGGCCCATCTCTCCATCCCACTGTCACACAAGATCAATCATGTGGGTACCGGACACAGGGCCTTTTCAGTGATGGGGCCAGTATTATGCATTCCCAGTGGAGATCCTTTAACCCCATCTTTGTTTTTGGACATTTATATCCTGCCTTTCTTTGATCATGCTGCTCTAGTGAACTTACATGGGATTCCCAAGAGATCACTCATCTAGACAGTGACCAGAATTGGGCTTGTTTCATTTCAGCAGTGTGGCTATACCATGTGCCCTCAGAAAATGCCCTGGCACCTCTTTCTAGAGATCTGTTTGTGCATGCTTTTGATTTATAACCATTAGCTGCTATTTTAATTTTAATCTTTATTTTTATGCAATGTTTTGCCTTTTAATTTTTCCATTTAGTTGCTATTGTGTATTTTGCGAGAGAGAGAGGGGGGGGGGGGCAAAAGTTGAAACTGGCCAAAGATCTTAGGCAGCTCAGCAAGGTCTTTCGTGAAGGTCCTCTGCTGGAGGAATTCAGTCCCCCCCCCACACACACACACACTTCTGGGGGACATCACAACCTTTTCTGGGGGACCTTTCCCAAATTACTGCTCTAATAAATGAGACTAGTAATCACAATACTCAAGCCAAAGTTATTTAATCTTACCCATGGAAGTCAAGGATTGCATATTGTGGAATGGAATCGCTGCCTGGGGTCAGTGTGGCCATGCAGCTATCGACAAATAGTCTCAGAGGTACATGGTTGCCACTATAGACAGCTGCTTGAATATGAAGGTAATCACCCAGCTGGTACACAGTGGAAGCTCTCTCCGCGCTCCAGTCATCTGTAATCACCCACAGTGAACAGAAATTTCAGGCATCCATTTAACCCTATGAATATATCAAGCAATCTTATACTGTTGGCCCATCTAGTGCAGTACGACCCACACTGAGTAAACCTTTCTCTAGGATTTTAGGCTTTCCCAACCTTACCTAAGGATTGTACTCATGACACCCATCTAGGAAGTGTGTGCTGTGCCATTGGGCTATAGCCATGTCCCCTAAAGATGTCCTTGAGGGTCGGGATGTCACTTACCAGTCATCAGGCGCAAGGAGAAGTGGAGCATTCCCTCTCCAGACATCGTCAGACTAAAAGGCATCCAAGTGGGTTTGATGGCATTGCTGCTCACATTATCTCTCCTAAGAAGAAAGCTTGCCATTTCATTCATTCATTCATTTTCTGTACCGCCCTTCCAAAAATGGCTCGGGGCAGTTTACACAGAGAAATAACAAATAAGTAAGACTGATCCCTGTCCCTAAAGGGCTCACAATCAAAAAAGAAACATAAGATAGACATCAGCAACAGTCACTGGACGTACTGCACTGGGAGTAGATAGGGCCAGGTACTCTCCCCCTGCTAAATAAAGAGAATCACCACATTAAAAAGGTGCCTCTTTGCCCATTTTAATCTGGTGCCATAGCCCAAATGAGCAACAGAACAGCAGTCTAGGACAGAATGGCTCACCTGGGATAGCGACACTCAATGGGGATTTCCATTGGGCTGTTTCTTACAATTATTGGGTTGCTTGCAGGGCCGGGGTTATAGTACAGGCTTGTGCGATAGATCAGGGAGTCCAGTGTGGTCTGAGAACACAAAGCAATCTTCTATAATTTGTTGTTGACCAGCAACCTGAAGTTAATTTTGCAGTGTGTTTAATTATGTGCTGTATCCAGAATTTAAGAGTTTTAATAGAACTTGTTCTCAACTGGCATGGAAAAGAATTCAAGGAAAGAACCAGGCCCGTAGCCAGCTGGTGGCATGATCTGTACCTGCCATACCAAAAAATTCTCTTTCCTCCCCAGCCTCATTGACTGTTTTCACTGGACATTTTATAACCTGCCTCCCCTGACTTATGCATTCCCACTCCCCCCCCTCCACAATTTTGAGGTTGGTTACAGGCCTGGAAAGAACACAGCCTCAAATTAGGCTAATTTTCACAATAAATTAAGGTTCTCTTTGCAATTCCTGCATTTTGTACATTTCATGAAGAGAGCTACATTTTCAAACATGTGTATTCAGTTTTAAGCAGTTCTATTTTTCTGCAGTATGTTGACGTTTTAAGCTCATTTGTAGGACTGGCAACATATTTTACCACTCCGGTACAGGTGGTGACTTTTTGGAGCAATCCTATGATCGCACAGCCATGAGAAAATGCTGGCTTTCTATACTATACTATTCTATACCCTACTATAGTCCCATGAGCAGAATACTAGACTCTTACTAGCTAGATTGTCCTAGGACATTATATGTCTAGTATGTTCCAACTTTAGTACAATAAATGTTGAATGCGGCTGGTTTGGTAACTGTAGAACATTGCTTTGTTCTGTTGCTGGAAACATTTTAAATTAACCATTTAGAGTATTTCTTCTGTCTTTGTAACACTGACTCTATCAGAACATGTCTTCAATTCCAGAAGAGACAGAAGAAATACCCCTAATGGGTATTTAAGCCCATGTTTCCAGCAACAGAACAAAACAACATACTATTTTTCACACCCTTTGTTAAAAAAAAAAAGGAAACTGACCCATTGGGATCCCATTTCCCAGCTATAAAGACCACAAGCATATTTGATACCAACATACACAAGCAGTAGAAAAGCCCAGTCTCCTTCCCCTGTAGCCACTCAGATCTGCACATGCTCCAGCATAGGACTAAGATAGTTCCCATTCACACCTAAGCACCATTTTACCTGCAATTTGGTTCCACACTCATGGAGTCCCACTTCAAAGATAACCAGGTCACCAGAGGTACTGAGATAAGTATAATGGCAGGCTTGTGGGCCAAGGCTAAGGTCAGCTGCTTGGATCAAGTGGCCAGTTCTAAACAGATCTCTATGGATCATAACCACCATTTGAGCTTCCTGGCATTGCACCGTGACAGGCTGCAAAGAGCTTGGCCACCACTCAGATTGCCTTATGAGATTATTAGCTCTGCTTGGGAGCTGCCTGCTTTCTGGCACATGCCTGGAAAAGTCCCAGAGATTTGCACAAATCACTGCATCAATCAGGCAGCACAAAACTAAACACCCTATTCCCTTTGACCACCACATCCTGCTTGCTTTCCTTCTACAACCCTACCACAAGGTAGGATAAGAAGCACCTTTTTATACACTCTACCCCTTTCCTTTCTATTTCAAGGCATTAATTCTCTGTGAGCTTAGTTTCCAGAGGACCAATTATACAATCAACCAACCACTCAGTCAATCAATCAATCATTTATTTTGGTCTCTGACCAGCAAACCAATTATATTCATTCCCCACTCCCTTAATACGAAAGCATTTTAATAGAGAAAACTCCAGGGAACCAGCTTCACTTGTGATCCAAGAGGGCCATTGCATGAATGAGGAAGGCAATAATCCTGCACACCCTTACTTGGAAGCAAGCCCTATTGAACTCAGTGGGACCTATGCTCAAGAAAAAGTTCATAGGGTTAGATTGCAAATGGCTGAGATAGTTAGATCTGAAATATCACATCAGATGTGATCAGTCTGGCTCTTCAGAAAAACTTTTACTGAAGCTGAGGTGAAAAATTGTCAGATATTTCTGGCAGGGCTCTTGTACCTTTCATAGCACCATGATGGGCAGACATTCATCTGGTAAAGCTTTCCTCATCACTGCATTCTTCATGATGGGTGAAAGCTTCTCATGTCGAATTTCTGATGGTCATACAGCTGTTAAAGGTTGGGGGAAGATTGCAAGCCTAGCAGAAGTTCATTGAGTGTATAGAATATTGTTTGTGCATGCTTTTTTGTGTGGTTTTTCATCATTTGTAACCATTTACTCTTAATGAGGAATTCTGTATATATATTGTCATGAAAAAATGAGTGCATGTGATAGGGCTGCCAACTTCACTGCTCCTGCTTTAATAACATTCTGACACATAGACATTAAGAAAATTCAAACCATTTTCCATGCCAGGGAAACTTTCATTTGAAACTGCACCAACAAAAAAGTTGGCAACCCTAATATCAGCAAAGGAATGTGAAGCATGAATCAGGAAGATCAAGGAGCATTCACTGTGACCTGTATGTATTCTGCAAACTATTTTCCACTTATCCCCATCCCATGCCATCTCAGGCCAGTGGTTTGCATAGGCCTGCCACCTTTTAGTGGTCCTGATGATCCTGTTCCTTTACCTGTCACCTCACTTACAGAAATGTAGCAGGTAAAGCTTTTTCTTACATAGAAATAAATAGCAGAAGCAGCTTTACCTGCTGCATTTCCATCTAGCAACCTGCAAGGAACAGGAATAACAAAGGCAAAGAGCAGCCCTATTGTACATCAGCTTCAGAAATAGTGTATATGACTTATTACGCTTGTATACCACCCAGCAATGAATACACCACTGAGAGACCTTAAAGGCCTAGTTGAAGACAGATCATCCTGGAGAGACTCTATGTGGTCGCTAAGAGTCGACACTGACTTGATGGCATTCAATCAATCAATCGATGAATCCCACCATGGAATTGAAAGCAGCATACCTGGAGGTCTTAATCAGTCTACCTTATAGACAGTGAAGCTGTTCTCACAAGCAGACAAGCCTGGGTTTGGTTGCTCATGAGAACCACGGAATCCATGCGGATCCCAGCGCTGCCACAGCCCCAAACCTGGCTTTCAAGCCCAGCTTTTAGCTGGGGTCAATGGAGCAAGTGCTTCGTTAACACAGGCTCTGGGATTGTGTGTCAGCGCGGGTTGCTTGCAACCCACACTGACACAGAGACAGGTGCCTAGAGCACCCATCCCACAGGAGAATCCCTTAAGGCACCATGCATGTTGTGCAGTGCGTTGTGGGATTCCCCTGGGCTCCAGAATGCCGCACCAGTCGCTGCTGCAGCAATCGTGTGTGCAGCAGCATGGCGTGGCTGGGGCCAGTCGGGGATCATCTGAGGGGAACGTAGGTTTAACCCTGTCTCCCCCCGCTCACCCATTCAATCGTGTGAAAGGCCTCATTGACTAGAACCAGATTTGCTTACTTTCATCAAGGTTCCTCCATATAATGCCCTCAGATTATATGGAGACAAGCACCAGACTGCAACACTCATCATGTTTGCAGCAGGCAAAGCTTGAGGTACCACAAGATATCTGAGAGGTAAATTCAAGCAGGAAGTGTGTAAATTGGACTTCAGATATGCAAGGAGTGCTGCACCCAGGGTTCACCCAGCAACCATGGAGGCAGCTACCCTCAGCTATAAAAAGGCTGCTGTTGGATTTCTGGCACACAAGCAGCCCATAGAGGTGGCTTCTCCTCAGTTGTTGAGAGAAGAGTGCTGATCTTGTGGTAGCAAGCATGACTTGTCCCCTTAGCTAGGCAGGGGCTGTCCTGGTTACATATAAATGGGAGACTTGATGTGTGAGCACTGTAAGATATTCCCCTCGGGATGGAGCCGCTCTGGGAAGAGCATCTAGGTTCCAAGTTCCCTCCCTGGCATCTCCTAGATAAGGCTGAGAGAGATTCCTGCCTGCAACCTTGGAGAAGCCTCTGCCAGTCTGTGAAGACAATACTGAGCTAGACCAAGGGTCTGACTCAGTATATGGCAGCTTCCTATGTTCCTATGTTGGCTAAGTGATATCTCCTACATCCCAGCATATGTATTTGATGTCCATTGGCCACCCCATATATAGACACCATTGTAAAGGAGAAGTAAGGCAGTAAGAAGAAGTAAGGCAGGCATTACAAATGAAAAATAAGTGTGTGTGCAAATCATATTCTGTCCAGCTCGTGAGCCTTTAAACAAAATCCTTTAAAGCAGGGCTACACAACTTTGGCCCTCTTGCAGATGTTGGACTACAGCTTCCATACTCCCTGCATTGCCACTGTGGCTGGGGATGATGGAAATTGTAGTCCAAAACCAGCTGGAGGGCCAAAGTTGTGCAGCCCTGCTTTAAAGTGTCATACACAAGTGAGAGGTGGCCAGATATTAATCACAGAGGCTGTATCATGCTTCTGTACACAAGAGTGTCATTGTGTATATAGTTAATATTTTAATATAGCTAATATTGATGCTATAATTAACATAATCAGGAGAAGGCATAACCGCCCTAAATGCCTGCCTGGAGGCGGTAATGGGCTGGATGAGGGATAACAAACTGAGGCTGAATCCAGATAAGATGGAGGTACTTATTGTGTGGGATCGAAACTTGGGAGACAATTTTGATCTGCTGGTTCTGGATGGGGTTACGGTCCCCAGAAGGAATAGGTACGCAGTCTGCGGGTGCTTCTGGATCTGAACCTCTCCCTGGTGTCCCAGGTTGAGGCAGTGGCCAGAGGTGCTTTTTAAAAGCTCCAGGTGATATACCAGCTGCGTCCGTTTCTTGAGATGAACGACCTCAAAACAGTGATACATCTGCTGGTAAGCAATAGGCTAGATTATTGCAATGCGCCCTATATAGGGCTGCCTATGTACATAGTCCAGAAACTGCATTTGGTTCAGAACGTGGCAGCCAGGTTGGTCTCTGGGTCATCTAGGAGAGACCATATTACTCCTGTGTTGAAGGAATTGTACTGGCTACCGATACATTTCCAGGCAAAATACAAGATGCTGGTCATTACTTATAAGGCCCTAAACAGCTTAGGCCCTGGTATTTAAGAGAATGTCTTCTTCACCATAAGCCCCACCACCTGTTAAGATCATCTGGAGAGGTTTGCTTGCGGCTGCCGCCAACTCGTTTGGCAGCTACTCGGGAACGGGCCTTCTCCGTTGCTGCCCCTGGACTTTAGAATGTGCTCCCTGTTGAAATAAGTGCCTCTCCATCTCTGGCCACTTTTTAAAAGGCACTGAAGACACACTTATTCACCCAGGCTTTTATTTAGATGTATAGTTTTAAATAGTTTTAATACTGAGTTTTAAATGTTTTTAATCTTTTAAATGATTTTAAATTGTTAATTGATTTAATGTTTTAAATGATTTTAATTGTAAACTGCCCAGAGACGCAAGTTTGGGGCAGTGTAGAAATATTTTAAATCAATCAATCAATATTTATGAGGGCAATGAGATAAACAGCTGATTTAGGATCATTTGGTGAGATGGCTGAAACAGAAATCCATAGTCTGTTTTGAAGGAAGACAGATTCCCTTTTTTAAAAAGATAGATGGCTGGTTATAATCCTTAATGGTCAGTTGATGCTGCTTTCCAGGAGCTAATTGACAGGAGTCGGTTTCTTGATACAGAGATCTGTCTTAAATGCTTGCCATCCAGAATGAAAGCCATCAGAGCTTGGGGAGGGTGTCCAGCTAACTTTGTCCAGCTAAGTTTTCGTACCGGCAGAAAGCAAGAGCTGAGAGTTGGCTGAAGGCAATGGTGTCGGGTATCTCTGAGGGAGGTCTGAATGAGTGTCTTTATTACAGCCAGAGGCCAGCAAGTCTGGGGGTCTGATATGGCAGGAATTGGCAGAATGAAGACCTCTAGGATTTTGGGCGGGACGGGGGTGGACACTTGGAAACTTGGGAGCTACCAGCATGAAAGCAGCAGTTCTTTCAGTCACAGAACCGTGGCTTAGAGAGAGAGAGAGAGAGAGATTGAGAGACTGAGACTAAGCCAATCACAGAATGGCAGTTATACACAAATTTACACAGAATAAGTACTTTTAGCATCAAAATCCCAGAATTCCTGGAGGAATGTTGTTGCCGGACTAAAGGAGAGCAAGAGAGGCTGCTTTGTGGGTGAACAAATTAGAGATATATTAATGGGAGAGAAAAAGCAACCTAACTAGAAAAGAAAGTGATTACAAATGACACAGCTGTGCCTTCATTCAGCCAGCCAATCAGACTGCCCAGCCAGTCCAGTATTGGGAAGGAGGGAGGGAGGGAGACACAAGCCCAAATGCCTGCTGGAGACCTACTTTAGAAAAGCCTGGGAGTTATGACCATAACCATGTACAGATACCAAGCAAGTTCACTTGCAAGTGAGTAAATATACAAGTGTGATGCAGATGCCCTCAAATCCACTGCTGAGAGCAGCCTGCTTCACCTCAGGCAGTCATATGGTACAGATGACAGGTCTCCTGTAGCTTTAAGAGATGCACAGAAGGGGGGATTTCAATAGGTGTAGCTTGTCATGCAGGGCAAAGAAAAGCTGCACCTGCTGGAGTTATTGGTTCTATGCATCTCTTAAAGGTACAATGGACCTATTCTCTTTTCCCTATGGCAATCTGAATGTTGCCCAGTTTCATAGCAGAGCCAGCCCTACCCAAACCTTCTCACCAGCATGAACAGCTTATGGGATAATGTGATTATCCACCTCTCATTTCTTATGGTTTTTGAAATGCAGGGTATTGTCCCATATGAAGCTAAAGTCTGGTTTGCATTTTCTGCACTCATTGATGCATAGATAGATAGATAGTTTAGATTGTACAATGGCATTATAACCAACTCTCCTCCATCTTCAGTCAATGCCACATTAATAACATCCCCACATGGTCCAAGAGAAGTGGAAGAGCAGTTTAATATGAAACCCCTTAGCAGCTTGTGGGAGGAGGGAAAAGATTAAGTGAATCATTCTTCATCGAGATTTTTCTGTGTAGAGTGACCTCTAGTGGTTGTTTTGTTTCTGACACTCAGATTAATCTCTTCTGAATAGTTTTAAAGGTAAAGTAAAATGTGCCGCCGAGTTGATGCCGACTCCTGGCGACCACAGAGAGCCCCTTTATACAATTTATGTACTGCACGTGTCTCTTTGGACCATTTATTATGGCTGACAGGGGTTCTATTATCCTCCATTAAGTACAGCAGCATATCCAGGTGATTCATGAATAGCCATGGGCAAAACCACTAGAACTGCAGCTGTTGCTTAATGGGCCATGATGTTTCTGGTTTTCTGGCATTAGCAACACTGTTTACAAGCACAGAAGTGCATTTTAACACCCCGTCAAATTCCTCAACTGGAACAGCAAAAACGCACCCTTGAGCACCTCAGGAGCACTTTTCAGAATGGGGATGTATTTATGCCACCGCTTCAGAGACAAGTGATGAGGTCATTTATAGCATGGACTGTGATTGTGAGGCTGTCGACCACGTGGAGATGTTAAATTTTAGATCATTGGCTGTGCTTTAATTGACTGGTCCATTATATTTAAGTACATGTTCACATTGCAAAACCTCAGTCTAGATGCCTTTTGAAGACCCTGAGGATAAGAGAGTGAAGCCCCTAGTCAAACATTACGTTGCAGGAGTGTAGAGATGTCTGTATACTTGAGCATGTTTTTGTGAGAATGACTGTACCTGCATTCATTTAAAAAGTGAGTCTGGGCAGAGGCTCCTCAAATGCATGGTACACATAGAAGTCTACTGCTATACCAGTATTCCATATATGTGAATAACCATCCCTATATACAGATTTGTGCCTGTGTATACTGTATACATAGGGACATAGGAAGCTGCCACATACTGAGTCAGACCATTGGTCCATCTAGTTCAGTATTGTCTACACAGACTGGCAGCGACTTCTCCAAGGTTACATGCAGAAGTCTCTCAGCCCTTTCTGGGGATGCCAGGGAGGGAACTTGGGACCTTCTTCAGGCAAAGCAGATGCTCTAGGGAATGTACTAAAATGAATGACAAAGAATGCCCATTGAAAAGCCCTGGTTCCGAAGGACCAGAGGAATGCATGGAATTTCCAAATGGCCACTGCATTCCATGACCATTTGGAAGGAGGAACACAAGAAGCTGCCTTATACTGAGTCAGGCCATTGGTCCAGCTAGCTCAATATTGTCTACACAGACTGGCAGTGGCTTCTCCAAGGTTACAGGCAAGAGTATCCCTCTGCCCTACCTGGAGATGCCAGGGAGGGAACCTTGGGTGAGTTATTCAATTTTCATCTTGCTTTTCCTTCAACGAGCAAAATATGGCCTATAAGGGGTCTGAACTGGTCTCCCAGACATTGGATGTCTACACTGCCTTCTGCCCTTTTCCTGAAGGGGCTCTGGCCCTTTAAGGCAGGAAGGGGCAATCGCTGCTGCCCTTCTTGTGCTCCCTAGGGCACAAGGAAAGGTATGGTGCAAGGAAAGGAACTGGCGGGAGGACGTGTGTTGTCTACGCAAACTATGGACATGGCGTTGCTAATCCCAAGCTCTCAGTCACCGTGATGTCCGAGGAACGAAGCTGTTCTCCCTTCATACACTTGTTGTATGAGTGCTCCTCACTAGCCCCTATTCACGGGCTAGTGAGAATGCAAGTGCACGAACAAAAGCTACCACATGTTGTTGGAAGGAAAAGCCATTTTTAGTAGTTGCCCCATCATCAAAGATAAGACTTTGGAGTCTGGGGTAGGGATGTGCATGGACCGTTTGCCATGGTTTGGTCCGAATTCAAACCAAATTTGGACTGAACTGTGTGTCTCCGAACTGGTTCGGTTGAACCCACTGGCTGGGCCAGCCGGGTAGATGAACCAGCTTGAACTGCTTCGATGTGGTTCGTGATCAAACTGCTCAGAACTGCTCGGTTCATGGCGGACCGGTTCGCAATCGCGCCGGTTCTGCACATCCCTAGTCTGGGATCTTCCCTGTTAAAGTAGCATACCACAGCCAAAATGGCTTTAAAAAGTAAAGAGGTTCAAGACTTTCAATCTTGTGAAAGATAACATATTTAAAAGTTACATGGGCAGTAATTTCAATTGAGCACAATCAGTTTGGGTTGGATGGAAAACCTGAAAAGCACCTTATCTGCTGGACAAGCCATCTGTATAGCCCTACTCAGACACCTCAACTGGCATCGGGTGTCAAAACTCACTTGAGTTCTGACTCAGAAGAGACCCTCACAGAGAGGGTCTCCTAAATCCAATAGACCTTGAGCAGCCAGAGTGTGTTGCTCCTCTTGGAGTAGCTCTGGAGGTCTGACCTGAGCCCCCACCCATACAAGGCTCCTGTCCTATCCCCAGAACCCTCTCCATTGTCCCCGGGAACCCAGGAGCAGAAGTGACATTGTGCCATGGCCATGCGTGAACACTGGAGGTGAAATGCTCACCTGGTTGCTCAGAACACCCTTCTGAATGGGTCTGCTTAAGAGGAGAGGGAAGCCAGCTCAGGCACATGTTTTGAATCAGGGCCAACCAGAGTTCTAGGAAGGGGCAGGGCTCCTGGCTCCTATGCAACCCCTCTCTTTTGAGGAAGGTACTGCTGAACTCAGGCAAAGCAAGAGGTGTGGCTAAGCAGCATGTTAGCATCTGAGACAGGCTTTCTTCCTCTACCTGGGCACAGTGGCCAACATACTGCACAATGTTTAGCTTGCCTTTTAATGCAGCATGCACAGAGTTTCACAAGAATTGCACACACAGCTGAGAAATGGATAGCCATTGAATAATGGCACACAACTGCATTTGCACACCACACAACTGCATTTGCACAATTCTTGTGACTTGCACAGGAATGCTCTTGTGCCATTGAACACGTTCCATTAAAAGGCAGACAAGATGGTTCTTAGAGCCACCAGTAATCAGGGGGCAGCTTTTAACCTGCTATTAAAGCTCTTGCTCATTAACAATACTAATTTATTGAAGACAGATCAGAAGCCAAATGGTTTTCAATAAAAGGTCACTCAAGATACTTCTAGTGAAATTTCATGTAGACATGTATGTTTCACTCTGGTACTCTGAATAATCTCTGTGTTCAAACAGGTCAAGTTATTCAAAGAGACAAATGAAGAGCAATTGGTTTGGGTAAAAGCCCAAGAAAAAGTTTTGTGTGCATTAAATTGCTCACAGCACTGAAAGATATTGAAAACTGTCCCATAAAGATATCATGTTTCCCCGAAAATAAGACAGTGTCTTATATTAATTTTAGCCCCCCAAAATGCACTAGGGCAATTAGCGGTATATCAGAAAATACTGCTAGGTCTTACTTTCGGGGTAGGTCTTACTTTCGGGGAAACAGGGTAAAAATCAAAGGAATAACTGAAAAATAAATCCCAATGGTTCATGCCCTGCTCAAAGAAGTTTGTATCAAAGGTACTAGACTCTCAATCTTTAAATAATTGTAATCCTAAATGTTTACAATATTCATTTATATGTAAAGTGAGATGTACAGGTCAGTTTGATGGCTTGTTAATTAGATACCCTTAATGTATGACATCCATTTACCACTAGGACCGCTGAAAGTGAAAGCAGATTCTGTGACAGACTCCTTGAATAATCCTGGGTAGAACAAAAACTGTAGTAACCAAGCAGAGCTGTATTAATTCCCTGAATCTTGCACAAACCCTCTTTCTGTCAGGGCATGTAATGTGATTATTGAGCACATTTCTCTCTCCGTTTCCCTCTCTCACAAAACTAAAACTCAGCAACATCCAATGAAATTGAACAGCAGTAGATTCAGGATGGACAAAATAAAGCACTTCTTCATACAATGTATACACAAAATTAATTTACAGAATTTGCTGCCACAAGAGCCTCATTCAGACATCATAGTTAAGGACAGTGTAAGCCACTTAATGGCTCAGCGGGGCAATGACTTGCCTAGGGAGCAAGAGGTTGCTGGTTCGAATCTCCGCTGGTATGTTTCCCAGACTATGGGAAACACATATATTGGGCAGCAGCAGCGATATTGGAAGATGCTGAAAGGCATCATCTCAGACTGTGCAGGAGATGGCAATGGGAAAACCCTCCTGTATTCTACCAAAGACAACCACAGGGCGCTGTGGTCGCCAGGACACCGACTCGGCACAACAACTCAGTGAAGGCTGTAAGCATGATGGCGGGCACTTCCGTGATCAGGAGATGTGAGCATCTCTCGATCACAGAAACACCCATCATCACATTTACATCCTTCACAGCTTCAGACCAAGGCTGTCAGCTTCTGTAAGTGTGAGCTCCAGGATGGAGAGAGAGGAGGAATGATGGACAGCAGTGGCGAGGTGAGACTCCCGTTTCCACTTGGGACAATGTATTTGAGTACACCGTCCTTAACCACATTGTCTAAATGAGGCTATGATGTGATGACAGCCACTAGCCTAACTGGCTTTAAAGGGGGATTAGGAATATTCATGAAGGATAATTCTTATCAATAACTACTAGTCATTATGGCTATAGGGATCCTCTAGATCAGGGATTCTCAAACTTGGGTCCTCAGGTGTTATTGGACTTCAACTCCCATAATCCCCAGCCTCAGTGGCCTTTGCTTGAGGATTATGGGAGCTGAAGTCCAATAACACCTGAGGACCCAAGTTTGAGAATCACTGCTCTAGATTCAGAGGCAGCATCCCACTGAATACCAGTGGCTGGAGAGCAACAGCAAGAGAAGGTTGTTGCTTTCATGTTTTGCTGTGGGCTACCCAAAGGCATCTGATGGTTTCCTGTGGGAATCAGGATGCTGGATAAGGGCCTTGAAAAAATGGGGGTAATTACATTTTATAGCACTGTTTGGAAGCCCAATCTGTTTTTTGTAGACAAGGCTGCAAAATGAATCCAGTGCATGAGATTTTTTTTTCAGTGATTACCTCAACTGTAGACACACATTTACATGATTTGGCAGCTGGTGATTGTTCACGATAATTACTGCATCTTTTTGCTTGATTTCTGTATTTTTATTTGATTAGAAATAATTATGAGGAAGAGGAAAAGCTTGATGCCAAGGACCATGTGAAATCTTTAGCAGTCATCTTGCATTCCTGGTGTCTTACAATGCATTTGCCATCCCCTTTCCTTCCAATTAAGATGTTGACTTGCTGCTTTGCCCTTTCTTTGACCTTAGTTTTCATTCTGGTGGATGAAACACAATAGGAATCTGTCAAAAGGCCAACAGCACTTTCAAAACTGAGGATATATGGGAAAATATGGAGATTTTTGTACAAATGTGTGCATACTTTTTTTTAAAGAGTTAAGTCAAAATACTGTATATGTATGATTGCTAAGCCTATTAAGTATTATGTTGTACCTGAGTAGAGGTGTCCGTACACATGGAGAGGAGAGCTGATCTTGTGGTAGCAAGCATGACTTGTCCCCTGAGCTAAGCAGGGTCCACCCTGGTTGCATATGAAAGGGAGACTAGAAGTGTGAGCACTGTAAGATATTCCCCTCAGGGGATGGGGCTGCTCTGGGAAGAGCAGAAGGTTTCAAGTTCCCTCCCTGGCTTCTCCAAGATAGGGCTGAGAGAGACTCCTGCCTGCAACCAGAGGCGTAACTATAGGGGGGGCAGGGGGGGGGGCACGTGCCCCGGGCGCCATCTTTTCTGGTCACGTGAGGGGCGCCGCCATGACCAAATTATTTTTATTTTTATTTTTATTTTTTGTTAATACAAATGTTTCCTGCTCAGTGCAGCAGCGCCGCAGCAGTCAAGGGAGCGCGTTGGTGCCCCCTTCCCCACGAGCGGTCCCTTCCGTGCTGCCCGCGGCCCCCCCCCATTGCTTTGCTGGCGCCTGGCGGCCAGTCAGTGGCCTGGCTTGGTGGCGGCGGCGGGCACTTGTGAGGAAAAACCTAAGTATAATGTAATATGTTGGGGGGGCGGTGGGGGGGCTCAGTGGGGGGGGCACCATTTCAGTGCTTGCCCCGGGCGCCGTTTTCCCTAGTTACGCCTCTGCCTGCAACCTTGGAGAAGCCGCTGCCAGTCTGTGAAGACAATCCTGAGCTAGATAGACCAAGGGTCTGACTTGGTATATGGCAGCTTCCTATGTTCCTATGGACATGTTTGTGCATTTGAATGACTGCATGTGTATCCATTTAAGAAGTGAACCTGGATATAGGCTCTCTCAAATGCAGGGTACAGATAGGAAGGGCAATACTGCAGGCTGGTTCTGTTTATCAATGTAATGTCCATTCAGTGGGAATCCAGGGATTCCTGCAGTGCTCGCCCTCCCATTTAGCAATCATGGGAACATGGGATATCTCACTGATTTCAGCCTGGTCACGCAAAAAATCCAACATGAAACCAAGATGGGAAATCTTAGATTTGAACTCAGTTTGACGATCTTGCCTTCATGTCAGTTTGGTGCATTCCAAACCAGAGATTGCCAAGATTTTACAGGTTCTTAAAGACATGAAATGGGAGCATGCATGCCGCAGGAATCGCTGGATTCCTACCAAACACAAATTTCATTGATTGTCAAAACCAGCCCTGTATGTGCATTGAACATCATGTGTGAATGACTCTATGTGTGTACAGATCTGTATGTGTATATACTGTATGTATGTGTATATACTGTACACAGACCACACATGTGTTGAACACAATGTGTGAACAGGGCTGTAATCAAGGCATGTTCTATGCCTGAATATATTTTCACACCTGTAAACAGTCTTGCCTAGAGATTGTGAACCCACAAATCGGATTCCTGCCACGATCTACACAGTGAGGTCTAAATAATCTAGAGCAGGGGTTCCCAACATGTGGTACTCCAGATGTTGCAGAACTACATCTCCCATCATCCCCAGCCACAGTTTATTGTGGCTGGGGATGATGGGAGTTGTAGTTCAGCAACATCTGGAATACCACAAGTTGGGAACCCCTGCTCTAGAACCCCTTCTGTGCTATTCATGGGAGCACCAAATTGCTGTAAAGGTGGAGGCAGAGAAAGGAGAGGAGAATCATTTGTAAGGTGGACAGGAATTCTGGACAATGGAGTCTTTACATTCATGTTACAAACCCAGCTAAAGGATGAAGAGCTTTGAGCCTCATATGGGGAAAAGACACCTCCAGCCTCCTAACTGAAGGCCTTTCTAGGCCTGATGTGGCCATTCCATGATTGGGATTCCTGGTTTGGTTGTTTTTTAAGCAGCTGGGAGGGGATTGATTTGGAATGGGGCTGCAGTATAGGGGCAATACATGTTTATCTCCATGCTCAACTCAAATCATCCCTCCTCAAACTGCTATTAGCCATGGAGTGGCAAACATATTGACACAATAACTGTTCCTCATCACATTGCTTTGATCCTGAGTGTCATCTTTATGGAAACTGGGAAGAAAATCCGGTCAACCACACCTCAACTGATCCTTGCATATCCCCATGAATGTTGTTGGGAAAGAAAGAAAGTTAGACCTCCTTGCTCCAATTTCCCCAAAGCTGTATGGGAAGCTGTATTTCTAAAGCCCCAGACCTGTTTCTCAAGGCACTTTGGGGCTTTAGCTCTGACACATCCAACCTCACTAATTAGTATTACAGTTGGCTTGTGCTAGGAAAGATAATCTGGGACTTTATTCATTCATTCATTCGTTCGTTCTTTCTTTCTTTCAATTTCTATACTGTCCTTCCAAAAATGGCATAGAGAAATAATAAATAAATAAAATGGATGATACTTTGAATGATATTCATGCCTTTTGCAGGATATCCTGGAATTTTTATGTTGCAGGGTATCCTGGAAGGATGCAGTTACCAAAAGAAAAAAGAACAAAGAACAAAAGGAAAGGAAAAAGATAGTATAAATTTATTGTTGATTAACTTAACAGAAATATAATTGGCAAAACATTACAGCGTCCACCTTCAACCCCTGCTAACTTGGCAAAGAGGCACCTTTTAACGTGGTGATTGTCTTTATTTAGCAGGGGAGAAAAACTGGCCCTATCCACCCCCAGCACAGTACCTCCAGTGACTGTTGCTGGTGTCTATCTTATCTTTCTTTTTAGATTGTGAGTCCTTCAGGGACAGGTATCCATTTTATTTATTTGTTATTTCTCTATGTAAACCTCCCTGAGCCATTTTTGGATGGGTAGTATAGATATCGAATAAATAGATAGATAGATAGATAGATAGATAATAAAACTACTCTGATGTTGTAGGAAAGGTACAGCAGCTGCAGTCTGTCTCACACATACATGTACACACACACACACCACTTCTGCCTGTTCTGCCAAAATATCAGACAGATAAATTCTTTTAATTAAAATTAATTCTAATAATTGTAAAACCTTGTTTTAATATCCATTGTTTTATATTATATTATTTTATTGTTTTTAGTGTCATGTATTTTAATTTGTAACTTCTGCTAACTGCTAACTGGGCAAAGAGGCACCTTTTACCATGGTGATTCTCTTTATTTAGCAGGGGGAGAGTAACTGGCCCTATCCACCCCCAGCACAGTACTTCCAGTGACTGTTGCTGGTGTGTGTCTTATGTTTCTTTTTAGAATGTGAGCCCTTTGGGGACAGGGAGCCATCTTATTTGTTATTTCTCTTTGTAAACCGCCCTGAGCCATTTTTGGAAGGGCGGTATAGAAATCGAATCATCATCATCATTATTATTATTATTATTATTATTATTATTATTTTATTTTATTTTAAATTTTGTACACCTCCTAGAGATGTACCTATCAGGCGGTATAGAAATGTGATAGATAGATAGATAGATAGATAGATAGATAGATAGATAGATAGATAGATACTTGTATCTTACCTCATTTATTACAGTCTCCTGCCCAATCATTTGTTATGATAGGAGAAACCAAATCTTTAAACTTCTCAAGTGGACAAGATGCTGTGCAGCTTGGCAAAACAAGTTGGTGGGGTTGTTCGTAAGTGCTGTTTCGATAGTACATCTCAATGGTGTGCCTATTGGTGTTACAGCACCCAAGAGAAGAAGAAAGTCATGTCATTGTCTTGAGTATGACTACATAGTAACTTTTAGAAAGGCAGCACTGTATTCCATGAACTTTGTCAACAGCATTGATACTAAAATGTTTTGAGAACTCTTCTGATAACATATGGAAAACTCTGTGCGGCTAACAAGGCTCAAGGCAACCCTTCAACATTCATCACAATAGAAATAGATTTTAATTTTTTTTTTAATGGATGTCATCTATTTGAGAAAAGCAACAATTGTGCCACACACTGTGACCCCATAGCAGGCCTGCTCAATTTAGGCCCCCACCAGCTGTTTTTGGACTACAACTCCCATAATCCCCAGCCACAGTGGCCAATAGCCAGGGATTATGGGAGTTGTAGGCCAACCTCTGCAGGTGGGCCAAAGTTAAGCAGCCCCGCCCTATAGATTTACCCTATGCATGTTTATTTGTAGGTAAGTCCCACTGAAGTCAGTGAAGCATCCTCAGAATTAAATGTGCAAAGAATTACATTCTTGTAGCCCAATCCTTTGCCTAAGCCCACTGAAATCAATCAACATGGGCACTCCTACAGCTGCACAGAACTGCAACTGTAATCTCACAAATAAGTATCACTATTCAGGGCAATAATTATATAACAGGGTGGGACATTTGTCCCTGGGCTGCTAATGGGGGCCACCTACTACTACCCCCGACCCATAAGGTGCTGGTGGTTGTGCTGCTGCACTGGGCACCCCCTTTCACAATTACCGCCCTTGGAGCGAATGTGGGGGGAAGAACAGCACAGTAGGCCATAACTTATTAGAGGAATACTCAGAAAACCCTTAGAACTATCATTTTCAATTACAGGGCCATATCATTTCTAATTAAAAGACTGAGAGGCTATTCACACGATTGTAGAAAACCGGGCTAGCCTACAATTGTGAGAACCACCAGGCTCGGCTGCGAGCCCGGTGGTTCTTGAGTGGGTAACCCGCTCAAGTAGCCCGCCCCTTAACCCGGGTTTGCGGAGTGAGCACTCCGCGAACCCGTTTTTTAAAATCATGAGTAGCCATGGTGCGGCTCCACACCATGGCTCCTTACAAGCAGACCCCCAGAGGAGAGGTGAAAAGCTGCCTCCCGGCTCTGGAGGTCTCTCCAGTATGCCCTGTGTGCTCACACAGGGCATACTGGAGCTTCCGGGGGCTGTGTGGCCCCTGAACCCAGCCCCCGCTGGCTCTGTCACGGAGCTGGCAGTCGTGTGGGCGGCCGATCCGGCCACCCAGGGTTGCTGCCCTGCTCGGTGCACCCAACACAACAGATTGGGGTTTTCATGCACAGGTGGCCAGAGACTGATGTATAAGTAGGCAAAACGCAACTGTTTCTGAAGCATAAATCAGCCTCAATCCCCGTTTTGTGTTTCAGCAATACCTGCATTTTCATTTCAAGGACAGGAAATGCAAGTGACATGCCACACAGAGAAGCTGCTTTAAGCCAATGAGACCATTGGTTTCTCTAGCCCAGGACTGTCTACTCTGACTCGCAGGGGCTCTCTCGGGACTCAGGTAGAGGGCTTTCCCATCAACTAGTACTACCCATTCCTTTTAATTGGAGGTACCAGGGTTGAACCTGGGACTTCTGTATGCAAGATGCATGCTCTGCCACTGAGCCATTCGTATCTTATTTTAGCAGTTCACAAACTGTGGGGAGAAATACAGCATTCAGTCTGGTTTGAGCAGCTGAGTGCATCTACAAAAGTGTACCCATTAAATCATTGTTGATAGGTGCATCAGTGAGTTAATACTTGCCCGGAGCCTTCTTTATATAGTTCAAAAAACTGGCAAGAGCTGTAAGGAGGTAGTTTCCGATTGAAAACACCGAGTGCAATCTGTAGGGCTATTATTGTGATATCGTGCTGAAAAAGAGGAGAAAAAACCCCTAAACCCTGTAAAATGCTCATTTACAATGAGAAGAATGTGTTTTCTCTGTGTGTGTGGTTATGATCTTCCTTCCCTCTTAAACATTATTCTGATCAGGTCATATTAAACAAGGCCCTGTGATACAGCCTCTGTGGCAAGCTGTATGCCATAGGTTCTCAAACTTGGGTCCCCAGATATTATTGGATTACAATTCCCATTGTCCCCAGCCACAATGACCAAAGGGGATGATGGGAGTTGTAGTCCAGCCATATCTGGGGAATCAAGTTTGGAACCCTTGCCTTATGTAATAGTCACTTCTATTACATAAGATGAAAGGATCACTGCCGAAGGACTACCTGACATTGAGGGAGGAGGTTCAATGTATAACCATATGATCCATAGCCTGGTTCCACACAGTCTTCTTATCTTGCATTTAATACTAGTTGCCACATATTTGTAGCTCGTGGATGGCACATCCTTTTCAAAGACACAGTTTATGCTACCCATATTTCCTCCTGTGAACCTAAGGCTCCATGTATGTGTAGCAGATATTCCACTTACGTCACCACTTTGCCACAAAAAGGTGGACAATTTGCGTGGACACATATACATGAACATGTATTTTATATTTCTGCACACAGTAACTTGGCTAACTTGCTATGGTATATAACCACACAATCTGCCCCAACCACATGGGTGGAATTGCTCAATTCTAGTTGTAGAGATGCTGATGAAATTCTCCTGAGGCAGTTCAGGAACCAAATTTTAGGGGCTTGTTAACGCCTGCCCCCAAGGATAGGTGAACATTACAGGCCCCAAATTCTTCTCTAACGTGGCTTAAAATGTGAGCATAGAAGAACTGCCAGTTCCCTTGTTCCTACTTAATATAATGGAGTGGCTACATTATATTCTGTGGCTCCGTTACATCAAACTGAAGCAAAATAAGGCCTTTTGAAAGGCTGCACCCCGGAAGAGGAAGGAAATACGGCTACCTAGAAGGGGACCCACAGCTATCCAGTTTTTTAAAATGCTGATATTTTTCACTTGCTCCTATTAAAACAAATCTGAGAGGATCTATTCAATACTCAGGATTAATGGCTAGGTTTGTGCATTGCCCTGATAGTCCAAGGGTCAAACCACACATAAATTGAAGTTTGTCATGAAGAGATGGGCTTAACATAGGTGGATTAGAAGTCTTCCTTTTTAGTAAAAAGCAAAACCAGCCACAGGTGGACTGATCCAGCTTTGTACTGTGCTGCTCAAGACTGTGGGGAAGTTCACACTTCCCCTTCATGCACTTTTCCCACAAAAAATTGCCTCCCTGAAGCAGCTGTTTGTCACTGAAGTGACTACTTGATGTCTTCCATCAGTTTTTTAAACTAAAATGGGACATTTCTAAACCACTTTGTCTTCAGTTATTGAGGACAGGCTTAATGTAATGTGTAGCATGGCCTCTAATGACATTCCATATATGAACACATACATAGCCTTAGAGTTCAGCACAGTATTAATATAGGCCAGAGGTGGCCATTTTGAAGCTCTTCAGCTACTGTTTGACTACAGCTCCCATCATCCCCGGCTACCATGACCACCCTGATTATCGGCTGTGTGCTTCTACATCTACTAATAGTCTGATACATTGGACTGTTTCCTAATGAAGGGTTACTCTGACTCCCCTTCTTGCCATATAACGAATTCATTCCATGGACTGCTTTGCATGGACATTTTTTGTCACTGATTCATCTTCACATGACCATCTTCAGACACAGTGCTTATGGTTACACTCATGGGAAAGAAAGGATGAAAATAGTCACACAAACTATTTCCAACCAGAGTTCCAGTTTTATGCCCTCCTGTGCTGCCCCTTGGCATGCTGGAGCATAAAGAATAATGCCTTGCTTAGCCCAGGGTTGTACTGCCACACTTTGTGTGCTAGTGCATGCACAGAGAGGCTTATTTATGGTAACATTGTTCAGCCAATGCCCGGAGTGGATTGCAGAGTGCATTCCAGATGCCACACTCTACCCCAGAATTCAGGCAGAGAGTGGATTCGTTCACTCACCGCCAAAATGTTCTGGAGCAGAGATGAGTGCTTCCCCAATCCCTGCTATGAATCTTATAATGGTCATCTTTTAAATTGGTTTTAATGCTTGTAACCTGGTTTTCATGGTTTTTGTGTTAGTTTAATTTTGTTTTATGATGTTTTTAATTGTTAATTATTGTTGTTTGTACTGTTTTTTAAATTTTGTTTTAATTCTTAACTGATTCTAGTGGTTTTGTTTTAATTGAAAACCGCCCTGAGCTATTTAGAAGGGCAGTATAAAAATAAAATAAAATAAAATAAACAAACTATAATCAGTTTTGAGGATCATCCTAAGTTTGCCTTCATTATATCAGGCAACTACACTGACTAACATCCATTTCAAACACATCATGGTCTGTTAAGACAAGGGTTCCAACGCTGGGCCCCCAGATGATGTTGGACTACAACTCCCATCTCCCCAGCCAAAGGCCAACATTCCTGGGGATGATGGGAGCTGTAGTCCAATAACATTTAGGGACCCAAGGTCAGGAACCCTTGTACTAAGATATAGGCACTTCTAGAAGGTGGCAAGCAGATGTGAGATACTCAGGGCTGGTCCATTTAAAATGTTAATACTTACTGCTGAATACATGACCATTTTTGGCTCGTCGTTGGATTGGGAAGCTTTTGTGATCTTGTCCAAAATAGCTTTCACAAGGTTTCCTTAATGGAAAGAATAATAATGCTGGTGCAACCAAGATGTATTTCAAAATGTATCACTGCCATTTATGCTTAATCAACTGTAATTATGAAGGATTTATTTTTCAGCTATGGATGACTGAGACAGTAGAACTTATGTTTAAGTGGAGGTAAAAGTGAATTCTAAGAATGCATTCCAATGCTAACCCTTGTTAATCAGAACTAGAAATTGTAGAGCTTCAGTATTACATTAGTAATTGCATTACATTAGTAATTATAATGCATTACTAATTGTAGAGCTTTGATTATTGATATTTTGAGTTTGTTTAGTTACATTTCTGTCCTTCCCTCTTTACAAGGAACTATATAGGGTTCTTTACTCATATTTTTTCCTCACAACAGCCCTGTAAGGTAGATTCATCTGAGAGGGAGTGACTGGCCTGCAGTCAACCAGTGAACTTCATGGCTGAGTGGGGATTTGGATCTAGGTATCCCTAATCCTAGTCAGACCCTTCTACACCCTGTGGAGGATATGACCCTCATAAAATCTCAGTGGTATTCTTTAGATTTGGCTGAACTTGTTTATAGCCATGGAGCTTAAGAAAAGGAGGGTCATCTAAGGCAGACTTTGTTTATTCTGCCAGGATACAATTTTGTTTCTGCAGAATTTAAACTGGGACCCACCCACCCACCCACCTTTTTGCCTGTTAAAAAAGCAAGTTTCTAGGTTTTTCATAGCTGTAACTTTCTTCATAGCCTTATAGCCTTCCCCTCAAATACTCAAGAAATTCCAGCTCTTATCATAATGAAATAATACCATCACAGCACTATTCTCATAAAAATGGTGACTTTTTTTGGAAACATTTCATGCTTATAGTGGTGTCCATTTTTATGATGTTTATAGTGGTGTCCATTTTTATGTCCATTCGTGGAGATATTTCAATAGGATTCGAAAGGCCTTTTCAGACACTATTAGTGCATATAGTCAAAATGCTTAGGGAGACACATCACTACAGTGCAGTCTGTGCCCCTGAACTCTACTCCACATGTCCATTGTTAAAGGCTGAAAAGAAAAGACCTGTTCCACATCTATACCTGTATGCATGGGAGGTTCCCTTTGCTCATCCAGGAACCCTTGAAAAGTTTGAGATGAGAAGCTGCCTTGTACTGAGTCAGACCGTTGGTCCATATAGCTCAGTATTGTCTACACCAGGCCTGCTCAACTTTGGCCATCCTGCAGAGGTTGGCCTACGACTCCCATAATCCCTGGCTATTGGTCACTGTGGTTTGGGATTATGGGAGTTGTAGTCCAAAAACAGTTGGGAGGCCACAGTTGAGCAGGCCTGGTCTACACTGACCAGCAGTGACTTTCTGGGGTATTTATTTATTTATTCATTTATTGGCTGTTCTGACCCACAGCCTAACGTGGGCGACGGACGCCCAGCCTGGGTTAGACTGTGCGTAAGAACTGCTGAGATCCATGTGGGTCCTGGCGATGCCTTGGTGGCAAACCTGCCAAAGAAGCCCACCAGCTAGCCAACGTTAAGGACATGCTCACGCCCTTCACTGCATCTAAGTGCTCGTGTGTCAGCACCCGACCCCAGCACCTCTGTGCTGGCAGAAGCAGCAGCGGAACGTCTGGGCACACAATCCGCGCACCCAGAGGCAGCAGAAGGATCCTCTACAGGGAAGGTAAGCTGCTGCAGCCTTCCCCACTGCCTGCCCTCAAACCCTCTAACGGGATAACGAGAAAGGGCTCAGTGCATTTTTATACCATCTATCTATCTATCTAGGTGGTTTACACACTAAAACCAATTTAAAACAACCAGCAATAATCAAACATTAAAATGATTAAAACAATTAAAAAACCTTTAAAACTGGTTAACTAAAAGGCCTGATTAAAAAGACACATCTTCAGCAGGGGCCTTTGGCAGCCCTGCCAGAAATTGAGCCCGAGACCTTCTGCACACCAAGCCTGTGTCCGGTCACTGAAGTCCAGCCCCATCCTTAGGCTCTATCCAGACCCTACAGTGAACATGCATTAGTCTTCAGAAGTGCATCTGGCTGCTGTGATGCCAGGGCCATAATGTGTGTTTATTCCACACACTAATGCCATCTGAACATTGCTTTAAGGAGACAAGAACTGGCATGCAACATACATGTGATAATGCAAGATGCAAGGTTGGTGTTGGTGTTTTTTTGGCTCACCTCCTTGTAATCGTGATTTCTCTTCTTGTTTGTGTATCCCAAATATTGCAGTTACGGCATACTCCATCAGGAATTTCAGCCTAGCAATTGAATCCTCATTGGCCCAGGATGGTAGCTGCTTTCGATGAATTTTCTGCAGTTTAAAAAAATGAGAGAGAGAGAGCTCTGCAGTCCCAGTGCCTTTTCTCCTCTCCTTCCCATCTGTCTTGTCATTTTTACAGACCTTCTACCCAGAGGTGGCCAACATGAGGCTCTCCTCATGGTTGGACATGCTGTTGACTAGGACTGGAGAGACCCGAATTCAAATCCCCATTCAGCCATGAAATTCACTGGGTGACTCTGGGCCAGTCACTTATCTCTCAGCCTAACCTACTGGTTGGGTTGTTGCGGTGGGGATAAACATATCCAAGTATACCACTCTGGGCTCCTTGGAGGAAGAGCAGGATATACATGTAATAACTTCCATTATCCTCAGGTGCAGTTGTGGCTAGAGATTATTGGTGTTGTCATTCAACAACTGCTGGAGGGCCTCAGGTAGTCCTGTTTTAACCCAATATGCTTGAATAACAGTACAATAAGTGATGTGTTGGCACATGTAATAGAAAATAACAATATGAATATATATGATGAATATTTGTATACCACTTTTCAACAAAAGTTCCCAATGCAGTGTGTGTGTGTGTGTGTGTGTGTGTGTGTGTGTGTGTGTTGCTTCCTGTCGCCAAAGGGCTCACAATCTAAAAAAGTAACATAAGATAGACAGCAACAGCTAATAACAATCACTAGACTGCAGGGCACAGCTAGTGAGAGATGGCAGTACATAATGGAGGCACTAAAACTATTCACAATTGGATGTGTCCAGTTATTGACACATTATGATCAGTGCATGTACAAGAAGTACACTCATTGTCTTTACCCTGCATTTGAGGGGGCCTGTACCAAAGTTCATTTTTCAAATAACTCATGCACAGGCATGCATAAAAAACCATGTACATGTGCTGCTCCTTTTTAAAGATGTTCTTACATGAGGCTTCTGTGTTGGTGTATTCTGTATGATTTACTTCTTATCTGAATGTAGTATCATCAGGCTGATCAATGATCATAATAAAGCTATTCATTCATGTACATGTGTACCAACACCAGTACATACATTTTATTTTTAAAATTTATTTTAATTTTTACATTTATATCCCACACTTCTTCCAAGGAGCCCAGAGCAACGTACATGGTTATGTTTATCCTTACAACAACCCTGTGAGGTAGGCTAGGCTGAGAGAGACATGACTGGCCCAGAGGTCACCCAGTGAGTTTCACGGCTGAATGGGGATTTGAACTCAAGTTTGCCTGGACCTGGTCCAACATTCAAAACATTACACCACACTGGCTCAGACATTACATACAACGTAATGTCTGAGGAGGATTTACCAATCTAATCAATCTTACAGAACAGTGTGGTGGTGTAAACAGCATCTACAACAGCTTTCTGGAATTTCCCCTCTTGCCAGGGAAAATCTTAACAAAAAACTGAGGCTTGAGTCAACCTACTCCCCGCCACCCCCACCCCCACCCCCCCAGGCTCAGAAGGGTCTTAGTAGGCCATCTCTCTCTCTCACTCTCTTGCTCTCTCCATACACTCATGAGAGAGGCTGGATGTGATCTTGAACCCATTCCATTCCAACTGGTCTGCACAAGTGCTGTGGCTTCTCCAGTTCTCTGGATCCATGTTGGGTGACGTTGCACAACCACCGGCTGCTCTGTAAGCTAGGAACATGTCAGTGATATGTCGACAACCAAGAGAGCACGCTCTTGGCAAGTGTGATGTCTGAAGCTGCCCATGTCTGGGTTCCCATGCTAGATTCCTGACATTCGCCTGGCATTCTCCATCCAACTTCAGATGCAGCGCTCAAGTTGGGTGGAGAATGTCAGGAAAGTGATGCAGGAACCAGACTTGAGCAGGTTCAGACATCACACCTGCTGGGAGCCTCTGCTCTGGGTTGCTGACATTTTACTGTCATGTTCCTAGTGTAAGGTCTGGCCAGTGGTTGTGTGAAGCTGCCCACTGTATCAGTGCTAAGTTGAGCTGGTCTAGGGAGGAGAGCTGGTCTTGTGATAGCAAGCATGAACCGTCCCCTTTGCTAAGCAGGGTCCAGTCTGGTTTGCATTTGAATGGGAGATTACATGTGTGAGCGCTGTAAGATATTCCCCACAGGGGATGGGGCCGCTCTGGGAAGAGCACCTGCATGATTGCATGCATAAGGTTCCAAGTCTCTGCCCCCGCACCTGGCGTCTCCAAGATAGGGCTGAGAGAGACTCCTGCCTGCAACCTTGGAGAAGCCACTGCCAGTCTGTGTAGACCCGTGTTTCTCAACCGCCGTTCCATGAGGCGTTGGGTACTGGTCCATGAGCAATAAAAGTCACCATGGTCAGATACCATGACCTGGCAGTGTGTTTGCTGCCTGCTGAAGCCCTCTGTTGTTGTTCTTCCTAGTTCTCACCACTGACTGTGACCATCCCATTACAGGGACTGACTCTGTAGAAAAGGGAGGGCAAGCAAGTGAGTGGCTGAAGGCTCCTCCTCCTCATCATCAGCACTACCTGCCCACGTGTTCACCCAGTCTCTCCTTGTGGACCCATCCCCATAATGGGATAGTGGCAAGTGGTGGCTATAGGAGAAAGAAGGGCATCAATCACCAGCAGTTTGTATGCTCGCCCAATCACAGTTGATGTTATGGAAGGTGTGGGTATGAGCCCACCAATCACAGTTGATGTTATGGAAGGTGTGGATGTGGGCCCACAAATCACAGTTGATGTTATGGAAGGTGTGGATGTGGGCCCACCTCACCTATTTGAAACAATTCCACTGAGGCCATCTTGCTGCAGAACTCCCCAAACCTGGCAGCCAGCAGTGGTCACACCTCTCATCATGGCGTGATGTAACAAGCAACAGAGCAACCAGACAATCACCTTGGCACAAAGCAGATGTCATTCACACTGAACTCTCTGCACGGTCTGGGTCAGGGCTTCCTAACCTGTGGCACTCCAGATGTTGCTGAACTACGACTCCCCTCATTCTCAGTCACAATAAATCATAGCTGGGATTATTGGAGTTGTAGTTCAGCAACATCTGGAGGACCACAGGTTGGGAACCTGGGTGATTTTTGCTCATATGACACAACCCTGACTTGCAATATTTGTTGGCACTGGATCTGCTATGATGGTTTCTTAAAAGTACCTGAACAAGTAAAGTATCATAGGCATTCCACAGTTTGTGATTGTTAAAATCCATAAGAGACTTCACATCATATCCCATGTTCTTTGCCATTTGACCTAGAAATTCCTGAAAGACAAAACCAAAAGAATGGACGGACAGTAAATGCGGATCAATACATAGAGACTGACAGGCCCCGTCCCTGTATTCACTGATGTGTTGTTTATTCATCTGGCAAATTTTTAATTCAGGGCAGAATTTTCAAGGCAAGAACCAAAATAAAAACACTTTCAAAACATAATACAATATGAATATGACAAATATTTATATTCCACTTTTCAACAAAAGCTCCCAAAGCGGTTTTACATAGATATAAATAAATAAAATGGCTCCTTGACCTCAAAGCATTCACAATCTTACCCCCCAACCCCAACCCCCCCAACAAACTAACAAACCACCATGAGAGACACCAGCAACAGCCACTAGAGGGATGCTTTTCTGGGAATGGCTAGGGCCAGTTGCGCAGCCTGGCTGTGAAATCCTACACTTTTAAGTTTGCCTTTCTTACCATCTGAGATTTCAGAGTACTCTGGACTTCTGTTGATCCCATGGTTTCCTTTAGCAGCTGGTAAAACCGCTTGCAGCCAGGCATAGGAAAGTGTAACAACTGGAATAAAAACAATAAAATGTTTCTGCTAAGTGAAATGCTTTTGTGAGGAAGTCACAAGGCTCCAGATTGTACTCACCAGGAAGGAAGGCTTGAAATTGCAAGAATTAATTATTTTGTCTGCTTGGATGAAGAAAATACAATGTTATATCCATGTGAGACAGTTCAGCTTGGAAGGCATAGAAGAAGCCAACGACTGGTTATCCAGAACCGGGAAAAGTCAATCCCTGGGGACATATTCCTGATTTTAAAAGGGGCTTTTGTGGGGAGGGGAGGGGAGAGAAGGGGAAATAGCACCCCCATCCCACTCTGCCAGCACAGCATTGTTAGCCAAGCCTTGTAAGCAGCAAGTTTGGCTCATTGCAAGGATGGAACTCTTGCTTCACCCTCATGAGGTTGTGCTGCATATCAGCCAGCGTGTTTTGGAATGAACACCTAAATTTTGTAAACCTTGCCATTTATGTTTGTCCCCCAAACAAGTGAGTGAGTGAGTGGGTTGCTGTTATTCCTTTATCCAAAGAGAAGGCTCGAAGGCCGAGAGAGAATGTCTATGAGGGCTGATCCTTGCTGAGCCAGAATTTGGATCAGTCCCATGTCCAGGGATCTACAGATTTAGGCTTAGCTCACTAGCCAGCCATTATTTGTGGTCACCACCTGTACCCCCTTTCCCCTCAGATCCTTGGCACACAGGCAGTGGGCTTAAAAGAGAAGCGGGTCTTCTGTTATTTGCACTGGGTTATGGAGATGGTAAGGAACAGTGGGAGCTGCTGCTCAGAAAGGATTCTTGCTGTTTCTTACCTCCTCAAAAATGGCAGTGGAAATGAGACTTCTGGGGAAGAGACCTGTATGATGCTGGGTGTCCTGCTTGCCAGAGGCCTAGGGGCACTAGCCTCTGGCAAGCTGGCAAGCATATTTGTAGATACCTGCCCATGTCCAATCCTCCATCCAGTCCACCTTCCACCATTCTAATTCTCACTTGTATAATTTAGTACAATTTAGATACAGTGGTGTCTGACTGAGGGGTCTCAGAGAAACTGACAGTACTGTTTGTGGTCTGTTTATTACAGGTTGGTAGCAAGTGGCTGCCTTTCTTTCCTTGTCATTTTTCTTCCACCATCTCTTTGGCAGCTGTGTTGGGAACAGTGGTGGTGTGGAATTCTTCTTGGTGGCCATCTTCTGCTTGCTGCCATGAATTTTCCTCTAGAACATCCCATGAATGGTACTATGTCACAACACAGTGTTATTATCTGGGGCTTCTGAGGGGGGAAAGGCAGTTACCAATGGGCTGTGAAATTTCCCAGAATATTTCAGTTCCCCCTGAGAACCACGGAAATTGGTTTCTCGTGGCTGCTACCTAAGAGAGAAAATGATCGGGGCATTTGCTACCTAAGAGAGACAATGATCGGGGCATTTGCTACCTAAGAGAAAAAATGATCGGGGCAGTACCTAAGAGAGAAAATGATCGGGGCATCAGCATAAGTGGAGAGAGATGTCCAACCTTGATTAATCTAATCTAAATGTATTCTTGGTTTTTCCTATCTGCAAAATCCCCTGACTGCTCTGTCCGAGCAGGACTACATCCTTATTTTACTATTGGTTTCCTCAAAGTACTGAGTAGGAGGAGATAGGAGGGAATTCTCTTCCACCCATGCTTTGTGCTTTTGAAATCTTTACAATTTAATAACAAACTCTTTGTCTGCCTAATTTGTTGTGGAAACCAATCAGGAAGAATTGGTTGCTCCATGACTTCAAACTTTGTTATGCCAAGGAAGATCATTATAATGGGTGGTAGAAACCTTGTCATCTTTCACACACCTGGAGACAGTTAACCTGTTAGGTAGGCAAGTGAAGTGATGCTAGTAAAGCAAACTTATGGGTGAAGGAACTAATTTTGTTATTCCTGTTTTATCTTCTCATTCATGAATGAATATCTGGATATCCACAAATGCATTTATTCCTATAACAAGTTCAGGTGATATCAATTTCTCTGGTGGTAGTTGGTGGTAATGAATGTTCAATCGTTGTTGAAAAACAGGTTCCTTAATTAGGGCATGTTAGAGCATGTTTATATCAGGGTATTTTTAAGTGTTTGGATGCATTATTTCAATGTATCTACTCTCTGTGTTCAGCCAACTAGAGCTGGAAGGAGGAAAGCTGTCTTACTAGAGAAAAGTGTATCCTTGTTTGCTTGTGAAATGTGACCATCACATAGAAAAGTCAGGAGACACCTTGATCTTGAGAAGAACAAACCACAGAAAGTGGTCAAAAGGCCAGGAAAGTGGCTTGAGGTCCTATGCGGTCTGTCTTTTTTACACATCAGCTTCCTACAGTATGATATGATTCCACATGAGTCAGCTGCCATCAGAAATTTCATATAAAGCTCCTGGGACTGCACATCTTCAGAGTGCAGGTGGAGGATGACATGAAAGGAAACAAGTCTCTACTTGTGGAAAGCTAGCATGTTCGGGACGGGGTTGGGGTAGAACCCTTCTCCCTGATATGCTAGCTTTTCATGTGTAGGAGCATTCAAGGGTTCCATCCCTTACCTACATTCTGAAAAGGTAAAGTCTGTTTCAGGACTATATCATGTGATATTTCTGAATGTGTATTTCAGCTTTTAATAACCCTGCACTATGTCCACTCCTCCCTTCTACCCACTGAAGATAGATACTACTGCTATCAATAATAATAATAATAGTACTATTGAAATCCCATCCCTCGCAACTGTATTCTTTTGCCATGTGGAATGCTTCACAGATTTGTGTGTCATCCTTGCACAGGGGCCATGCTACTCTTCTCTGTATCTGTATATGTGCTGCTGAAGTGAGCATCTTCTGCCGTATATATAGGGCATCTTCTGCCCTATATATTCATATATATGCCCTATATCTTGTGAAGACTATTGCCATCTTGCCCCACAGTTCTTGCTGCCATTTCTTGCTGAAGAAGTGGCAACCCAGGGCCATCTGCCACCTGATAGAGGCCCCACCCCCTGTAAATGTCATCTACTGTCAGGTTCTTTCTGGGGATCATATTCCTGAGGGCTAAATAGCCTGGTGCAGCAATACGAAACATCATCAGCTGCAGATAAGAAACATCGTCAGTTGCATCATCAGCTCATGATGATGATGATGATCATCATATTGTAGGTGGATTTTAATTGTACGTAGACTGCTTTTAGAGGTCTTGGCTTGAAAGGTATAACCACCACCACCGTCTTACTGACCTTGACGATCTATAAACTATCCCAGGTCAGCTTCCACCTCTTGCCTGAGCTACATCATTTTAACAGGTGCTCATGGCTCCTGATTCTCTAACCCCTTTCCCTTATCTTTATGCTTGCTTCTGCCTTAACTCCAGGAGCAACTGTGACCCTCACCGTGTCCAGGTGAGGAGCCAGATCTTTTTCACCTCTCCCTCATAGTTCTAAAACTTCTTCTTCTTGCAATGCACTTTTTTTTTTGTTATAAATTAGCTACTATAGACAATGTTTTTTCTTGAGCTGAAAGAAGTCCTCTCCTCTCTCGGTTTCTTTCTAGTTCTTATTGAAAAACTGAAAAAAATATATATTTCAAATCTCTCATGCTTCTTACCTTTTCGTCTTGAACAGGCACAGTATGAACTGGAATAGGTTGCCAAAGAATCTTTGGATTCCAGAGCTGTTCATCACGAGGTGGAAAGAGACCAGCCAGGATGGCTTGAGCACTCATAATGGTTCGATCATAATCTGTGCTTCGAACATAAATCTAGAAAGGCGGGGAAATGGAATAGCTCAGGGTAGAATGGCCATTTTGGTCCTTCTTGCCACATTATGCTGGAGTGTGGTGGATAAGAAGTCCACTAAAACAGTCACTTGATTATGGGCAGCTCATACAATGGGCTCAGGTGGTATCTGCTCCCTGGGGTGACAAATGCCAACAGCTTGTCCTGCCTCTGCTGCCTGTGGGCATTGCCTCACCTGCCTGCCACTGCTACAATTCCACACTCCTTGCTGCTCCCACTCTCTGACACCCCCACCTATTGGCCTGGCCAAGCCCCCAGACCATGATGCTAGCATATAACAATCCGGCAGGGCCTTCCTGCCTCCCTCACCAATGCTGCTCTTCTCCACCTTCTAGCTTGCAAACACTTTGCAAGCTGCCTGAATGGCTTTTTAAATTGCTCTCTTCCTCTGCGGGGACAGAGAGCAAGAGATAAAGCAACCCAAGCACCTAGCAAAGTACTTGCAAGCCAGTGGGGAAGGCAATTATGAGCAAATGTAAAACTCTTGGGGAGGGGAAGAACATTTTCCCAAGCACTCTCCACTCATATTTCCTTTTCCAATCTAAACTGAGCCAGAGGGAACTCACCCATCTCTAGCTGTCCGACTCACTTCAACACAAGTATTTGTATGAATCAGCTTAAGTGGCACAGCGGGGAAATGCTTAACTAACAAGCAGAAGGTTGCCAGTTCGAATCCCCGCTGGTATGTTTCCTAGACTATAGGAAACACCTATATCGGGCAACTGCAATAGGAAGATGCTGAAAGGCATCATTTCACACTGTGTGGGAGGAGGCAATGGTAAACCCCTCCTGTATTCTACCAAGAGAAAACCACAGGGCTCTGTGGGCGCCAGGAGTTGAAATCGACTTGATGGCACAGCTTTACTTTATAGTGATGATGCACACTTTAGCTTTACTATTTGTATGAATGCTATTGCTAAGTGATCAGGAAAAAGTCCCTTGTTCATTTCAATACTTGCCTCCTTTTGGTTGTATCGTTTACTTAAGAATTTCTTATATCTGATCCTGAAGTATTTCCCAAGCAGATAATGCTCCCTTATTCCATTCTGTGGGAATAACCATATAAGCATGCATATAACAACTGTAATATATGTTATTGCCTCTTAGTATTATCTCTGAACTAACTGGTTTAAAGACGAGTAAATATTCTGCATATTCTATAACAACATTGATTGCAAAATAGAACCGTGGTTGGATCATAAATGAGTTGGATCATATATGAGTTGAGTCCAAATTTTGAACCATTGGGTTCACAACCTCAGTAGGGCAGCATTTGTATATATTCAGTTAAAATCTAGATTTCTGGGATTGGTCAGAAGAGAAAAGAACCAGTTTTTCCTGCAAATTGTGTATGTGGTGGTACCATTGTTCTTCTGACTTCACTAATACTATTCTTGTTTATTTGGGTGAATATGCTATTATTATTTGGTGCCATTTCTTACCAAATCATACTATTGGCACCAAGGTGTCCTGGTATTTCGCACTGGCTGCAGTATTTTTAGAATGACACACTGAGGTCATTCACACAATCAAAAACTGTGTTCTACCCTGGTTTGGGAGCTGTGTGCACTTCCAATGATGGTTGTGTGGGAAGCAAGGTAGGAGGAAAACCTGGGTAGCTTTTTTCCTCCTATCTTGCTTCCACACAATCACTCCTACCCGGGTTTTCTTCTTACCTTCCTTCCACACAACTGAAAATTGGGAGCACACAGCTCCCAAACCCAGATAGAACAGTTTCTGCTTGTGTGAATGACCTCACAGATGTCATCTTCCTTAATCCTATGTCATTTCTCTACCCATAGCCCCTGTTCTCCTCTGATTCCATCTTCCATACAGAACATACTGCACATGCTCATTTCCATGTTAGACAACAACTTTGAATAAGGCTGTTAATTTACATCTGAAAATGGTGGCTATTGTGAGGATAACTCAGTGTAGTGGCGCAGTAGTTCTTATAACCCAACCTCTCTATAGTAAGTTAACAGCACTATTGAAATGAGGCCATCTGAATCAGAACTAGCAGCAATTCTATAAATCACCTCCTGCATTAATTCTTGCAACCAGTGAGAAACAACAGCAAAAATAGATTGCCAGTCACAACTTAAAATAAAGGAGGGAATCTTCATAAACTCATAACAGAAATTTCAGAAAAGTAATGTAGGGATGTAGAAATTGACTCTTATGAGAAAAAAAAAATCTGCAGGGGGAAAGTGTACCACCATCCCTACATGCTATGGTCCTATGGTCTATGGTTGAGAGGAGAGCTGGTCTTATGGTAGCAAGCATGACTTGTCCCCTTAGCTAAGCAGGGTCTGCCCTGGTTGTATATGAATGGGAGACTTGATGTGTGAGCACTGCAAGATATTCCCCTCAGGGGATGAAGCCGCTCTGGGAAGAGCAGAAGGTTTCGTTCCCTCCCTGGCTTCTCCAAGATAAGGCTGAGAGAGATTCCTGCCTGCAACCTTGGAGAAGCCACTGCCAGTCTGTGAAGACAATACTGAGCTAGATAGACCAATGGTCTGACTCAGTATATGGCAGTTTCCTATGTTCCTATGTCCTAAACTGGACAGAGGGCCCATGACTGCTGGATAGAGGGCCCATGAAAACATAGGAGTTGTCAGACTTAAACACTCCTCTTCATGACACATTTAAGATAATGCATGTAGCTTGGCCCTGACATTAATGTCTGTGATGCCTGAATAAATAAATAAAAAGAATGACACTTTTTGTAATATATTGATTAATGAATATGCTATTATTTCTAACAGCAACCATCTTACTGTGGTGAGTTGTCCAAATCCCTGTGGCCAATCAGCTTGCTGGACTGGATTGGTGGGAAAAGATGAAACAGGAGTTCTGTCACCATGTCGGCAGAGCTAGTAAAATAGTTTGAAGATCGATTTAGCATTCAGAGAAACTAGAATCTGATATAAAGAAATTTATCTGAATTAAACTTTAGCAACAGCAATAAACCTCTCTCAGTCTATCAAGAAAGAGAAGGGCAAAAACATTATCATTGCCACCCCTATTAACTGTGACACCACCAACTTGGTTAGAGAGCCAGTCGTTTGGGGTAAGGTAAACCAGATGTACAATGGCATAGTTGCTCAGATGACCATTTAGGCAGAGGAAATGGAAGCAACAGAGAGAATGAGGAATAGCCACTTGAAATTAATGTGCATACAATTTGTCTTGAAGTTAATGTACATGGAATTTGAAAGGCAATATGGTATTGATAATACTAGTTAGACTCTCATTTATTTTAGATTTTTGAATTCCCTCTGGATTCCCTAAGAATTGTCTTAGTAGTATACACATTTGGGTAGGTGCAAAAGCAGATTGGCTGGAATATCCTGCCATCCTACCACGAAAATCCACACAGAGCCAAGGCTTATGAACCCAGTTAATCATGCTCCTGGTGGGTTTGTCTGCCAGCATTTATATGCCCTTAATTGTGTGCACTATATGCTCTCTCCTCATTCATAATACTGCCCATCCCATGTTAGTAAATGCTATGATGCAACTGCCTTGCTTTTAATGTGGGGAGTTCCTTAAACCAGGTTAAAGATGCTTTCAGACATTTATTGAACATATATTCACAGACTCATCTCAAGTCTATAAAGATGGTAACACAGCATTGACTGAAGAATGTGAATAATTTCAAGCTAAAACAGCCAGATCCTCAGAGTGTTCTGAAGTGCGTCATTTAGTTGAACGAAGCTTGTACTAGCAGAAGTTTTATCTGATCTCATCTTAAGATAAGAAAGAGCTGGTATGTACATTAGATGGTTACAATGGGTGATGTTTTCGCTCTATTCGTTAATAGGGGCCTATCTTGGAAATATGGACGGAATTGAGTTTATTTGTGGCACAGGCAATACCTTTCCTTTATTACAAATATTAATGTACATGACAAGATTTGAAAATAAGAGGGAGATTATTGTTGAGAATATTGTTTTGTGTTACAACAAAACCCAATGTATGTATTACTGTTTGGTATGGAATGTGCTGCTGTTGTTGTTGTTATTGTTATTATTATTATTATTATTATTATTTTACATTTATATCCCGCTCTTCCTCCAAGGAGCCCAGAGCGGTGTACTACATACTTGAGTTTCTCTTTCACAACAACCCTGTGAAGTAGGTTGGGCTGAGAGAAAAGTGACTGGCCCAGAGTCACCCAGCTAGTTTCATGGCTGAATGGGGATTTGAACTCAGGTCTCCCCGGTCCTAGTCCAGCACTCTAACCACTACACCACACTGATATAACCTTGTAAATCAGTGCTGTTCATTCATAAAAAGGAAACAGAACTAGAGTAAAATATTTTCTTATTGCCAAGAGGTTATTGGAAAACCTTCTAGGGTATTAAAACTCAGATTGTGAGTGGGAAATTCTATGCACTGAACACTTATAAGCCCACTGTGTTTTCTGTATAAAACTGACCAGCAATATCTAGAATTTTGATTTAATTAAAAATAGTGTTTTTATACAGCTCTTCACATAGTACTTTGAGCTGGAAAACGTTATGCAGGTTCATAACAAATTATTCAGGTTCAGTAGATTCCCATTCAAATGTAATCAAGTGGAAATATCAGAACCCGTGAACCTACATAATAATGTTGTTGTATTTTATAAAGGGAATTTGGAAGTAACTTTATTGCAGATTTCATCTAAGTCCTATTTTACAGAAGGTGTTTTTCCTACCTGAAAGATCCTCATAGCAAAACAATGGGGCTATTCTCACGATCGGCAAAAATCGAGCTAGGAGAGCCTAGCCCGATTTTTGCCAATCGTGTAAACCACCGGGCTTGCAGGCGAGCCCGGTGGTTTACAAGCAGGTCACCCGCTTCTGTAGCCCTCTCCTTAGCCTGGGTTTGTGGAGCGAGCTCTCTGCAAACCCGGGCTATCTGATCGTGAGTAGCCACAGTGCGGCTCTGTGCCGTGGCTACTCGCAAGTAGACTCCCGGAGGGGAGGCAAAAAGCTGCCTCCCGGCTCTGGGGGTCTCCCCAGTATGCCCTGCGCACTCGCTCCCCAGCCCCTGCCAGATCCGTCATGGAGCCGGCAATTGTGTGGGTGGCCGATCCAGCCACCCAGGGCTCCCGCCGCGATCATCTGCAGGGAGAATGGGCTTAGCCTGCTCTCCCCGCAATAGCAGCAAAAGCGAGTCTCACTGATTGTGAGACCCGCCTCAATATCTTGTATTAAGTATACATCACAAGTGAAAATTTACATATTCCTCTTATGAAGATTTTCTCCATGTAGGAAAAACGTTATACGTGAAGTGGTTCTGATATACAATGCACAGTATATATTATAATTTTAAAGATCAGAAATTTCTGCAAGTTAATATATATAGTTGCATGTCTGATCTTTCTGACGAAAGATCAGAACAGATAGTGAACTGTAGAATTTTTAAACTTGCTAAGCCAGTTTAGGATAGAGAGACCTTATTGCTATAGAAGTACAGTGTTGCTCTGGCTTGCAGGTACGTATGCTGACACACATGTTTAGTATTGGGGTGTAAATTTAATATACAGTAGGTGGCAACATCTAGAGAAAGTGCAGCAAAAGAGTCCCATGGGAATAAATGGGATGTAACTTTACAGTCCAATCTTAATCATGTTTACTCTGCAGTAAGCCCCATAGATTTCAGTGTGTTGAATCCATCAGATCCATTTCAAAACTATTAGAACCAATGAGAGTTTGGTGATTGTTTCCACTCAGTGGCCACTCAGACCAGAATAGGATCATCCAGAATCTAAATCTCCTGATTGTTCTTCACATTCCTTTATTAAAAATCAAAGGCAGATGCTCCAATCCAGCAACAGAGATCGCACGTGTGAGCAGCTTCCATATGGATTACATGTGTGAGGAGAATCCAAAGTTAACAAAATAAGAGAATAGAACAAAAGATAATGCAAATATCAAAAGGCATCCTAATGGTAGCAAGGCAAAACACAAATATAATCTAAACTAGCTGATCCGGGCGCAGAGTATCTGCACCTCTAGTTTTCTTCTCGGCTTTCCTTTCACCCTTCTTGCCCATTGGCCACCGCTTTCCTCTCGCTCTCCTTGCCCGACGGCTGCTGCTTGGCCATTCTCCTAGCCAGCAGTTTCTTCCACCCCACCTGCCCATCCCTGTCACTCTCCGGCAGCTGCTCGTGAACTCTCGCGAGAGCTGCCACACATGGGATTAGCGATGGGTACGTTTAAGAGAAATATATAGATAGAGATATTTTTTGGAGCATTAACCACAAATGCTGAGCATATCTAGCAGAGGTGAACAGAAAAACAAAACAGTGGCTGACATCCAGAGTAATGAAGGGTGCACATCTTGAGCCCCTGCAGACATGCAGCACATGTTCCTGTGCTGCTCTGTGAAACTTCTAGCACATGTGCTCTTATGGAAGAGGGCTAGGAGTTTGGAGCACTCCCTGTACCCCCGGAACCGGTGTTCCCTGTAACAGGGATTCCCAGATGTTGTTGACTACCACTCCCATCACCCAAGAGATTTTCTTAATGAAAGGTGGGGTATAAATTTAACAATAAATAAATCACCTCCAACTGTGATGGGCTTTGGCTAGGAATTATGGGAGTCTTAGGCATCTGGGAATCCCTTTTACAGGTAGGAAAAGAGGAAGCTGCCATATACTGAGTCAGACCATTGGTCTATCTAACTCAGAATTGTCTTCACAGACTGGCAGTGGCTTCTCCAAGGTTGCAGGCAGGTGTCTCTCTCAGTCCTATCTTGGAGATGCCAGGGCTCTGCTCTTCCCAGAGCAGCTCCATCCCCTGAGGAGAATATCTTACACTTCAAGTCTCCCATTTATATGCAACCAGGGCAGACCCTGCTTAGCTAAGGGGACAAGTCATGCTTGCTACCACAAGACCAGCTCTCCTCTCCTGTAACACTGGAGAGCACTGTCCAGAACTGCTCTGTAAGATCAGAAAGAAGTTGCTGACTCTCAGCAACGCGTTCCGGATCTTACAGAGCAGTTCTAGAACACAAGGATTGCTCTGAACTCCTAGCCCTCTTCTGCAGTGACTGGTTTCCAGTCTTACAGAGCCATTCCAGAGTGTAGGGAGCACTATGAACTCCTAGCCCACTTCTGCAAGAACGTGCATGCGACGGGATATGGGGAATAGCTCGGGGCTAGAACTGTGTGTCCACAGGGGCTTGAAGCACACATGCTTTGTTAGGGAATCAGCCAGTAAAACCAAATGGCAGTCACTTTCTGTAGTTAGAGAAACAAGCACAAGCCTGATTCAAACCCTGAGAATACCAAAAATTGAGGGACACTATTGACAACTTCTCATTCTGCTTAAGTTTGTCATTGGGTCCCCCCGCCCACTACCACCACCTTGTTCCTGTTCTTTAACAGCAGGCTGAGGCACAGAAATAAAACAGCTTCCCCTTCTCATTTTATCTCCCTCACAATAAAACGTTTTATCTTCTAAACCTCTCATGTCAGGGTACTGCTAAAGGCACAGAAGCAGAGACAGTAAAAAAGTTGGTAACCCCAATTCTGCGGCCTTTGAATTGTGTTTGTTCCAGAATTGCTCCATTATCCTGCAAGAAGATGGAACCATAAAGAGAAGCAAATCTTTTGCCATCTGGCTACTTAAAAGAAATTTCCAAGGTTATATTACTCACAGGAGAAAGAGTAATACATAAAGAATAACTGCAACTTTTTCTCTTCAGTAAGATGAGGTCACTGTCAGCCATGAAAAGAAACTTTGTACTTACTGCAACCACAAACTTCAGCTCCTTTCCTATGGCACTTTGGAAAAGCACAACAAAAAAAAGGCTAAGGAAGGAAAAGCTCAAAGTATTGAAACGCTGCACCATCACTGACAGCAGTATGAAAAAGCTTTTTGGTGGAAGTAGCCCGCAAGTAAAAGGCTGTGCTTTAAAAAGAACAAATAAAGGGGTGGAGACTCATTCTGTAGATTTCATCTCAAAACTTTAATCTGATCTCTACTAATTATTTCTTGGTAATTTAGTTATGTACACAGGAGAGCTATCACACTCAGCTCAGTTGGATGAGCACACTTGTGCAGCACGACAGATGCCTGGAGGCAGTGTGCATAACTTTTCTTCAAAGCTATTCACTCAACATCATGCGGTGGTGGAACATAGGGGCTAAGGGCATACATTCTGAGCTAATAGTGGCTGCATTTGCACGTAAAGCGGAATCGGAGTTTTAGGGGGCAGAGGTTTCCTCACCGTGTCGTCCGAATGTGTACAACTCCAATTCCACATGCCGACTGGCCCTCAGTTTTACTTTTTAAACTCCAAATTGAGCCCTTGGGTTGGCACCACGCAGCCTGCGTGTTGTCTGAATTCAGAACCACAGACTGTGTTTGCTGTAGCTGGAGCTGAGGAAGGAAGTTCCTCCCTTCCTCTGGCTGTCATCGGCTGTGTGGGCTGACCTTCATACCAGAAGGAATCCTGAACAGCCACTTCCCCCTCCTCTCTGCAGTATCGCTGATTGCAGTTAGATTGCTCTCCATGATGTCTCCATGATGACCTTCATACCAGAAGGAATCCTGAACAGCCACTTCCCCCTCCTCTCTGTAGTCTCGCTGATTGCAGTTAGATTGCTCTCCATGATGTCTGAATTCGGACAGGAGAGTGGGGGGATGGGGGAGCGGAACTGTGGGTCCATTGGATCCATGGTTCCACGTTATGTGCGAATGCAGCCTGTGTCTCATTCAATCTCAGTTCAGCCATAAACTTAGTGGGTGACTTAGGGCATACCTCCATCTTTTAGGCAATCATCCCACTGATATTCACAATATGAAAAGAATAGTACTTGCCCATTTACAGGGTTATTGTAAGGAATATATCATATTTATGTAGTACTTTGAATACTAAGCATAGGAAAAGCATTATATACATACTAAATATTACTATCCTTGCTAGCTGATAGCCTATCATTATGACAGTGAACAATTATGAACTATCATAAAATAGTGAACTATCATTATGAACAATTAAGACATTGTTCTTATATGTTACATTATACTTACAAGTAATGTTGCTTAATGTAGGCATAAAGTGGCATGAAGTGGATTAATTTCTAAGAAAACATAAAGAAATTAAGAAACATCATTGACAGGTATTCATACAGGCTGACATCCATACCAGCACTGTGCTGGTGCAATGTGGCTGATTTCCAGACTAATGCTGAGCTGTCATGCACCTGACAATAGCTCTGTGCAACCCCAAGTTGGACTGGAAGACTTAAGGGGGTGATTGGATTTGCAGGCCTTATGCCTGATCTAGAGCATTGTCCTAGGGATGAGAGTGCCTTTGTTGATGAACCTCTTTTCCCAATTCTGATACTTAGCACATTTACTTGGTTGAAAGTATGTTCTTTTGAAACAAACAGGACGTTTAATTATTATATGTTGAGAACACAGTAAACAGATTTCCAAATGTGTCAATTATTGGTAAAGCATTACGGGTTAGATCCAGAGTTTAGATCCAGACTCCTCTGGATCTTATGGGTTAGATGCAGAGGAGCTGACTCCAGTGGAGGAAGCTTCTCTAGATACTACTACTACTACGGCAGAAATCCGTAGCTTGAGTTCATTGTTGGCCTTCAGGAGAACGCTTAAAACCTACATGTTTGCCCTGGCCTTCCATGGTTTTTAAACTGTTCTAAATGTTTTAATTGTTAATGGTTTTATACTGTTTTTAAATTGTTTCGTAATGATTGTTTTTAAAGAATTATTCAGGGGTTTTATTTTTGCTGCTGTGAACCACCCAGAGTCATTTGGATGGGGTGGTATATAACGTAATAAATAAATAAAAATACTACTAGGAATACTTATATACCATTTTTGAACAAAGTTTTCAAAGCAGTTTAAATAGAAGAATACCAAATACATAAACAAGAGAGAGACAACACAATATACTTACTTTGAAATATAAAGCACATCCATTGTAATTATTACTTCATAATAGAAAATACATCCAATGGGGGAAGTTCCTCTGGATCCAACTCTCTGTTTTGTTTTGCCTGTGGAAGGATTTTGTGTAACGTATAAATATGTATACCCATTCAACTTAGTTGATCTAATAAAAGATTTCACCTTCTTAACCTATTTTACTCATAGAATTTCTGAGCTTTTTTTTTTTTTAAAGAAATGATACCTCTTTTATCTTTTCACAATATTGTATGGCAAATAATTAATCTTAAAGAAAAGTTTTGCAAACATAAAAACATTACCCACCTCAACGTTTTCTGATTGCTTTTGCATCACTGAAGGAACTTCCAAAATGGTATAATTTATTTTTGTTCAGCCACTTTTGTGAGTAAATACAGTGTGTGTGTGTGTGTGTGTGTGTGTGTGTGTGTGTGTGTGAATTATGTAAGATTCAGCACAATACACTGTATCAATTTATTTTTTGGGGAAATGGCTTTCATTTTGTCTGCATCATTCTCAGGCTTGTTTCTAAGTGCTAATAGGGATGTGCATAAAACCGGTTCTCCCGGTTCGGTTCCGAACCGGGTCCGGACCGGACCGGGGAGGTTCGGTTTTGGTTTTGCCGGACCACCCCCCGGTCCGGTTCGGTTTCGAACTGGTTCGGATCCGAACCGAACCGGTTCGGATCACAAAAAGTGGCTGGTTTTGAAGGGGACATTGTGTTCTACCTGCCACCCAAATTTCAAGTCGATTGGACCTTCCTCTGATTTTTAACAAATTTTTTTTAAAAAAATTAATTCTTGCCCATAACTCACAATGTGGAGCCCTTAGGGGCAAAAAAGCTGGGGTGGGTGGTAGCCACCCATGGGTGTCCTCCACCCCAAAAATCCCAAGGCAATTGGTTGCTCCTAGTATTATTGGTGAATTTTTGAAGAAATTTTTTTTCCATTGGCTAGAATGGGGGTTTGGGGCTGCCCCAGACCCGCCTCTGTGGGGTGGCAGCACCCCCAAAGTGGGTCCGGGGCCATGGCAAAAATGCCCTCAGTCCCTCCCTGCAATCCCCGTAGAGATAGGAGTGATGGTTCTGTTGTTTTTATGAGGTGTTCTGAGTGTAGATTCTATGATAGCTAATGAGATTTCCAATGAGACACCATGAATCCACTCTCATTTGCTATCACAGAATCCACACTCACTCAGAACACCTCAGAAAAACAACAGAACCATCACTCCTATCTCTACGGGGATTGCTGGGAGGGACTGAGGGCATTTTTGCCATGGCCCCGGACCCACTTTGGCGGTGCTGCCACCCCACAGAGGCGAGTCTGGGGCAGCCCCAAACCCCCATTCTAGCCAATGGAAAAAAATTTTCTTCAAAAATTCACCAATAATACTAGGAGCAACCCAACAATTGCCACCCCATCTTTTTGGCCCCTCTCTCTGGGCGCCCTAACACGTAACACCTAGTCAGTCCATCTTAATGCTTACCTACTACCACCACTCCTATCCAAGCAAGTAAGAGGAGGACACTCAGAGAGACAACACCCACTCTCTGATCTAACAAAAAGGCCACTGCTGTGCTGCCTGCCAGCACAGCAGCAGCAGCGGAGCAGCACACTAAGCACAAGAGCAGCACACACAGAGAAGAAGCAGGAGGCGGAGCAGCAGAGCAGCAGACCTGCCGCTCTGCATGATGGGTGATGTGACGCCCAAAGAAACCACCGCCTCACTCAGTGCCTGCCACTGACTAGGCCCGACAGACAGAAGCCAGCCAACCTGCTCTGCTCTGCTCTGCTGCTCCCCATGGATGATGCACACACACCCTACATCTGCATCCAAATTACCAGACCAGACCAAGTGCGCAGAGTCAGCACAGGCCAGCAGCCACCAGCCCAGCAACAACAACAGCTACTACTGCTACCACCACAACCAGTGTTGCCGCTACAATAACATTCCCAGTCCAGTCACGCGTGCCACAGCCTGAGCCTAGCACACAGCCAACAGCTGCTGCCAGCCAGTGCCTGGCAAGCCCAGCCAACATGAGGAGGAGAGAGCTAAGTAGACGGCGCACGCACATCACCAACCCATCACGACGGCGCAACTGCAAGGGGAGAGGGCACAATTACAGGCAGGAGGAGGAGGAGGAGGAGGAGGCGAGGCAATCCTAGCACAGATTTGAAAGTTTAAAATCCACCAGGACATCTTCTAGAATCTAGACTTCTGTTTTTTCTACCACCAGCTGTAGTGTCTAGTTAGTCAGTGTGCTGTGCAGCTGAGCTGAGCTGAGCTGCGTGTGAGGAAGGGTGATTGTAGCTAGTTCTTTAGTTTCAGCAGACTGAGCATTGAGCATGGGCAGTGGCCTTGGGAAGCAACACAATTACACGACACTCACCTGCTGCTGCTGGTTCTAGAAGTTGCCTCTTCTCGTCTTTTCACCTCTTCGTGTGTGTGTGTGTGTGTGTGTGTGTGTGTGTGCAGTGAGTGCATGCCTTTTGCCTTGCTGGAAAGAAATGCTTCTCTGGTCCACCACCACATATCTGCTCAAGGACACAGAGGCCCAAGGCAGAGGTGGTGGCACCAGTGTGAGTGCATGTGTGCTGGTGGTGTTTGCCACCACAGGTGTTTTGTGTGTGTATGTGTGCGCTGCTAGCTAGGAGGGGGGAGGGAGGCAGGGAGGGAGGCAGGGAGGCAGGGGGGAGGAAAGGGGAGGGGGAGAGGGATGTAGAGGGGATTGAAGGGGGGAGGGTCCGGCTCAGAGTTGGTCAGCCACATATTTGTGCACACACGTGCTCACGTGTGTGCTTCGGTGGGAGAGACCAGACTCTCATCATCTGCCAGACCGGGGTTGGGGGCAGGTGAGGTGGTGGTGGGCTGGAAGGGAGGGAGGATGGAAGGTGGTGAAGAGGAAGGGGAGAGGATGAGAGGGGAAGGATGGAGGGAGGCATGGGGGGGGGAGGAAAAAAAAACATGTAGACAGACACACACCACACTACACACAGAAAGCATCCACACACAGAGACAGTGCTAGGCATCCATTCACACAGACAGACAGACAGACACACACACAACAGGAAGAGACAGACTGAGCCTGCACCACACACACACACACACACACACACACACAGACCCAATTCCCCCCCTGCACAGTTATCAATCAATATGTTGTGTTGGCAGCCAGTTCATTGCTATTCTGATGGTTTTGGGTTTTTTGCCATCAGCCAACATCAACAGTGACCACAATCAAGATGAACATAAGATGATAATAATTCATTCGTTTCATTTGAAAAAATCACCCAATCATTTTCTCCATGTAAACCAAGCCCCCCACACATGATTTCTGGTAACATTTTCAATAAAATCAATTCATTTGGCATTCATCATTTTGTTCTCCCTTTGTCACCTTTTTTTCTTTCTTTTGCATAATTTTGAGGCTTGATTTTGACATGGGGTTTTTAAAGAAAAAATTATTTACATGTTTATTTACATACAGTATTTACATATCTACACTGCATTTTAGAACGTATACCCGCCGCTGCCGCTAAGTCTAGTACTCCGTGGGCTGTGCTACTTTGGGGGTGTGTGCCGTGCCCACGCCAGGTCCCCAAATGCTGACAGGTGGATAGATAAAGGGCCTGTGCTGGTCAGCATTGGGTTTCTTTTTAGGTGGGCGTGGGCATTGTAAACATCTGGCCAGTCGCAGCACTACAACTACTACTACAACTGCATCTCTGTGTGGGCACACTACACGCTGCGACTGGCTGGCACGGCTCAGCATCTGTCACGTCAGCTCAGCTAGAGGTGGAAGGGGGGAGGGTAGGGATAAGCACAGAGGTCGAGCCAGGCAGGTGACCAACCATGGGGCAACCCACGGTAATCACTCGCCCGGCTCAAACTCCAGCTTGGGGTAGCCCAACAGGGGGAGGTTCACCTTAAGGAAGACCAGCTGCTCCACCAGACCAGGGTCCAAGCGGGAGCGAGAGGGTGTCACCACGTCCCCGGCACGTGAAAACACCCGCTCGCTCTGGACACTGGTTGGGGGGCAGGAGAGGAGGCGCACAGCCACCACCGCCAGGTCCGGCCAGACTTGGCGGCGGCTCGCCCAGAACTGTGCGCAGTCCACGCCGTCTCCCTCCACAGGCTCCTCCAAGTACTGCGCAACGCATTGCTCAGCACTGGAGGGGGGCCTGGCAGGTCGAGCCTCCCGCATACCAGGCATGGCGCCATAGCAGAACCGCTGAAACCACTGGGCGGATCTCGAGTCGGTAGCAAATGGCTGCTGCGATGGCGCCGCCTGGGATGCCGCGCTGCTGGACTGGGAAGAGGGAGGGGAAGGGGAAGCTGACACCGCCTGGCCGCCCATGCTGCTGCTGGGTGCGGGTTGGGCCGCGAGGGCTGCCCCCGCACCACCACCAACACCCTGGTCTCTGCGGGCCCTAGCGGCCTCCTCCTCCCTAACCTTCTCGACCAGGATGCCCTTCCACCTGGGCAACTCGTCGGCACTCACGGCATTGCCCTTGAGGGCTGGGTGACAGAGACAAGCGAGGACATACTCCTCCCTGTCTCCCAGCACATCAACGAGCCGCTTGTCAACCCCAGACCTCAGCCTCCCAGCCAGAGCACGACCCTCTGGCGTGGTCAGAGAGATATGGAGTCCACCCATTCAGCTTCTCGAGACCAACAGCTGTGGGCAGCGCCTGGCTCAAGGGAGTGGTGTCGCCACACAAGCCCTTCGTGGCAAGCTGGAAGGGCTCGAGTGCCGACACCGCCTCGGACATCTGCTTCCACTCTGCGTTCGAGAAGTTGCAGACATCCAAGGACTCGTCCCTCGCCAGGGTGACAAGGGCTCTCTCCGGCTCCAACAGGCGCTGGAACAGGAGGAAGGTGGAGTTCCACCGCGTCTCCACATCCGTAGGGATGAGATGGCGAGGAAGGCCAAGGTCATCCTGCTTCTGGCGAAGCAGTCTCCTGGACTTCTCGCTGCGGTGGAAGTGGGCGGCCAGCTTGCGGGACTTATCCACAAGCGTGGCCGTGGCAGCAACAGCAGCTGGGATGGGGCGGGCCCCCTTCTCCTGGGACGCCTTCAGCTCCTTAAGGCCAAGGGCGTCCCTGACGGTCAGATGGAGCGTGTGTGCCATACACCGTATGTTCACACAGTCCATGACTGTCTCGACAGCGGCGGTAACGTTGGCTCCATTGTCGGTGACAATGAAGCCGCGGGAGAGGTGTGGACACCCGCCAATCCACTCCTCTATCTGGCGGTCAAGTACGGCCGCCACCTCCTCCGCGGTGTGCCTCGTGTCCATTGTCTCCACATGCAGGACGGCCCACCTGTGCCGTAGTGCAGCGGGAGCCGCGCCGGACCCGGAAGCATCGCCCGCGGAGGTCCCCTCACTCTCCGGTCCCCACCAGTGGGCAGTGAGGGCCAGGAAAGAAGCGTGCATCCCACTGACACTGGTCCAGAGGTCGGTCGTGAAATGCATGCTTGTCCCGGCCGGAGCTGCACGCAGCTCGGCCGACACGAGCTCCCTGCACCGGCGGTACAGGGAGGGGACCACGTTCCGGCTGAACGTGGTCCTTGAGGGGATGACGTATTCGGGAGCCAGGTATTGGAGAATCCGGCGGAAGCCGTTGTTCTCGACCACCTGAAACGGCTGGTCATCGGTGGAAATCATCTCCCCTATGAGGCGGGTGAGGTGATGATGGTCCACGCGAACAATACGCTGGCTGCCCGAGGACTGCGTCCACCGCTGGACGGGCAGTGTAGCCTGCCTGCTGGCTGGCACACTGCCGCTGCCCGCCCTAGTGGCAGATGCACAAGGCGCACTAGCGCTGCCAGCCTGTCCCCTGAGACCTGGGTGGTGACGCTCTAGGTGTCTCCACATAGGCGTCGTACCCAGGTGCGCAGGGTCCCTTCCACGGCTGACAAGCATCCTGCAGTGGACACAGCGGGCGTGGAATGGGTCATCTTGAGGGACCTCAAAATGCACCCATGCACCACTGCCCTTGGCCTCCTGCGCCCTGGGCGCCGTCCTAGGCCGTTTCTCGCAGGGTGGCTGCAGTCCTAGAGGGGGGGCGGCCGCCGCTGCCTGCCCACTGCTGCCACCCAACCCGCCCCTTCCGCCCTCCACAGCGGAGGAAGGGCCCGGCTCAACTGGCATCGGAGAGGCAGGCCTCTCCTCCACCACCTCGCCAGACCGCTCCCCACCAGAGTGTCGGGCTTCACGAGGGGGGGCCCCACTGAGCGGCGAAAGGATAGGGGGAAGGGGCCCCAGAGGGAGGGAGAACCTGGCTGCATCGCTGCCAGCCGCACGGTCCTCACCGCCCTCTACCTGCTCTTCCAACTCCACAGTCTCCTCCACCTCAACAACTGGCGGTAGCTCAGCAGCACCTGGTGCCGCCGGCGAGGAGGGACCCGCCACAGCCCTAACGGTGCCTCTGCCTCTGCCGCGATTGGCGGCAGCAGGCGTGGGGAACTGAATCCTGCGCACCAAAGATGGGGCCGGAGCAAAGAATTCTCCAATGGGGAGAACTGGGGTGTCCTCAGGCTCCCCGCGTCCTCTCCCTCCCCGTGCCGCAGGCGCACCCCGCACCTGGCCTCTCCCACCTCTGCCTGCCAGCCTTGAGCGAGCCCTGCCCGCCACACGGCGCTCAGACATGCTGCTAGGTCAGAAGGAGGGAGACTTTAGGAGGAAGGCCAGACAGGGTCAAAAAAATAATTTGGAGGGGCTTAGGGGCCAAAAAAAAGGCAGCTGATTTGGAGGCGGCGGGGGGGAAGTTTGTTTTAAAAAAAGGAAGCCAATTGGGGGGAAAGGAAGACTTTTTGATATGGGGGGGGGAGCCAATCGAAGTGAGGGGGAGGGTGTCCTTTTTGAATTTGGGAGTCAACCACCAAGCCAATTGGGGATATGGGTCTGGGAGGGTGTTTTTTTTTCAAAAATAGGGGGTTAAAGGGTGGAACCCCGGTGTGGGAGGGTGGCACGGGCAGTTGGGTGGAGTAGTTGTGGTGTGGGTGGCAAGTTTTTAGCTTTTTTTGGGGGGGAGAGTGGATGGGGGGAGGGCACAGCACCTACCGGGGGTGGGGGAGGGATGCAGTCAACGCTTGGGAACCTGCAGATCAAAGGAGGAAACCCTTATTTAGTGAACTGGAACACAAAGTGTGGGTTCTGGGGGGTGGTTCTCAAGTAATGCTCCTGTGGGGGGAGCATCAAACTCAATGCAGCCTATTTAGTGACTCTAAATTGCACACAACCAAAACCAGAACCCAGTCACACCAACACAGAGGTTGAACCCACCCACTCTGTGACTCTGCCTGCCCAATGCCATGGCAAGCAAGCAGCAGCAAACACTTGATGGCAGCCTCATGGAGTGAACATCATGATCATCATCATACGTGTGTATTGGCCCAGCATGTAGTGGCAGCATCAGAGCCCAGACAGGACCCCACTCAGACTGCCCCAGAGGCAAGGAAGCACTCTGGCATGGCATGGGCCCAGCATGTAGTGGCAGCATCGCATCAGAACCCTGGACCCCACTCAGACTGCCCCAGAGGCAAGGAAGCACTCTGGAAGGCACCTGTTCAAAAACCACCTGCAAGACGCATGCAATGCAACGCAACACACAGCAGCAATTTCTTTATTGGGCATGGGCATGAAGACACAAGTTACAACAGTACATCTCCTCTCCAAGGTTCCCTCCCTCCTCCCCACACCCAAATGCATTTCAGAATAGGGGTGTCCCTATTTAAAACCGCCAGCTAGGGAGAGAAAGGGGCAACAAAAGGTGCACAATCGCACACGCACTAACCCCTCTTCTTCCCGTCCTTCTCCTGCTGCTCACTGCTGGTCACGGATTCGCCGCCGCCAGCCAGCCACCCTGGGCTGGGACACAGCAGGGCGGCCGCACGAGGCACACAGGCAACCGGGGTAGTTCAACAACGATGGAGGGGCAGAAGTGAGGAGACAACACTATTTGTGTCGCTCAACTCACCCCCAAGCAGAGACAAAATCAACCAAAAACTATAAAAGGAAAAAAAAAAAACCGATGGCAGCCGCCAGGTGGGTAGGCTACTCTGTGCGGCTGCAGCTGTGGGAGAGGAGGTGGAAAGTGAAGGGGAGCAGAGAGAGAAAAGACTAAGAGAGAGAGAAAAGAGAGGGGGGGCAGGGACAAAGAGAAAGAGAGGAGAGAGAGAGAAAAGAAAGAGAGAGAGAGGAGAAAGAGAGATGATAGAGAGAAAGAGGAGAGAGGAGAAGCGCAGCGCAGCAGGGAGGGGGGATTCAGGTGTGGGGGGAGGACACAGCAGTAGCAGCGGTCCAAAGAGGTGGGGGGAGCAGAGAGGGTGTGTGTGGTTGGGGGCTAGTGTGTGGCAGGGGGCCTGGGGTAAGTGGAGAGAGTCAGGGGCAAGGAGAAAAAGAGGTGGGGTGGGGGGAGCAGAGAGGGTGTGTGTGGTTGGGGGCTAGTGTGTGGCAGGGGGCCTGGGGTAAGTGGAGAGAGTCAGGGGCAAGGAGAAAAAAGAGGTGGGGTGGGGGGAGCAGAGAGGGTGTGTGTGGTTGGGGGCTAGTGTGTGGCAGGGGGCCTGGGGTAAGTGGAGAGAGTCAGGGGCAAGGAGAAAAAGAGGTGGGGTGGGGGGAGCAGAGAGGGTGTGTGTGGTTGGGGGCTAGTGTGTGGCAGGGGGCCTGGGGTAAGTGGAGAGAGTCAGGGGCAAGGAGAAAAAAGAGGTGGGGTGGGGGGAGCAGAGAGGGTGTGTGTGGTTGGGGGCTAGTGTGTGGCAGGGGGCCTGGGGTAAGTGGAGAGAGTCAGGGGCAAGGAGAAAAAGAGGTGGGGTGGGGGGAGCAGAGAGGGTGTGTGTGGTTGGGGGCTAGTGTGTGGTAGGGGGCCTGGGGTAAGTGGAGAGAGTCAGGGGCAAGGAGAAAAAGAGGTGGGGTGGGGGGAGCAGAGAGGGTGTGTGTGGTTGGGGGCTAGTGTGTGGCAGGGGGCCTGGGGTAAGTGGAGAGAGTCAGGGGCAAGGAGAAAAAGAGGTGGGGTGGGGGGAGCAGAGAGGGTGTGTGTGGTTGGGGGCTAGTGTGTGGCAGAGGGGTGTTGGGGGAAGGGGAGGGGGCAACAACAAACAGCAAAGGAGAAACTGGAACAACTCGGGCAGCAGCAGCGATTAGGCTGGATGGGGTGGTTGGGGGAGGAGCTGGGCCTGGGCTAGGGTCTGGGAGGAGGGAGGGTGGGGGGGGCAGGTGGGGGGGGAGGAGGAGGAGGAGGGTAGCAAAATATATAAAGCAATATATATCAAGAGAACACAAGCCAGAAGTTTAAAAAAAAAATGAAAAGAAAGACTCTAACCAGCAGAAAAAACTTGGGGGTGGGGGGGTGGGGAGGGGGAACCAAACACAGACTCTGAGGGGGGCCACTAAGTGAACAGAGACAATGAAACCACAATTGCTGCAAATTAATAATAGCAAATGAATAAGTGGAACTGCAAGCAAAGAAAACTGGACTCTGTTTGGCAGCAGCAAACTTGGGAGAAGGCTGGATGGGGTGGGGTTGGGGTGGGGTGTGGTTGGACTTGGAGGGGCAAGTTGGGAGCAGGGAACCAAAACTGATTATATGGGACAACAAGAAACAACAACAGAATCCTCTGGGGGTGGGGGGGAGGGATTCAGGGAACCAACTCGCAGGGCAGCAGCAGTCAGCAGAAACAAACAAAATGGTACAATTTAAGCAAAACCAGCAAGCAATATATAAATGAAACCAATGCAATGCAATGTGAAAATCAAAAAGTTGGACAAAAACAAGGCAGGACAAAGAGCAATAATTAATGGAAGAAGTTTTAAAGCAATGAGGATGCAGTGGGTGGGAGTGGGGGAGGGGGAGGGTAGGCCCAAAGGATGAGAAGGGAAAGGGGGGGAGGGGGGGAGAAAAGCAGACAGACAAGGAACAGGGAAAATTGGGGGAAATTAAGAAGAAAGTAAAGTGAAGTAACACACAGTATACAGACAAGAGACAGACAGAGAGAGGAGACACACAGAGAGTCACAAAGGGCTGGTGGACAAAGGATTAGAGCACACACAGAGAGACACAGGACACAGTCAGGGAGGACTCACAGAGACACCAGAGCAGCCAGCAAAGGGCAAGCAGGTCTCAGAGATGATCCCACAACTGCAGCCAAGAGAAGTTTCCAGAGAAGAGGCTTGGGTTTATATAGGTTTGAAATTCCCTCCTTTGGGAGCCCCCACCTTTGCACTCCCCCCACGGCCAACAGGGTGCCAGCTCTCAACAGTGCAACAGCCAAGCAGCCTACCAGACCAAAGGACTCATTCTGGCCAATCAAGGATCAATAGCGCAGCCAATACAATGCCTGGAAATAGCATCACAAAATGGATGCAAGGAGGAGCAAAAGTTTTGGGAAGGAGACACAAAATGGAGGACACACTTGGAACTTTAAAGAGACACTCAGAGACTCAATTTCATTCCCGAACCGGTTCGGGAAACCCGAGCCGGTTCGGTACTGAACCGGCTCGAATTCGGTCCGGCTCGGTCCTGGAAGGGCCCGATTCGGTCCGGGATCGAGCCGCCGGATCCGGACCGGTTTGGGACAAACCGGTCCGGATCCGGACCGAACCGCACATCCCTAAGTGCTAATCACATAAGCAGGAGCAGAGGGAGGCAGGTGGCAGCCTGTGTTCAGCTACCACTATGGCCCTCTGGCCCCGCCCCCATGTCTGATGTCAGACTCAGTGGGCCAGCTAGCCACACCCCCACATCTGATGTCCGGCACAGGAGTGTGTTCTCCCTCCCAAACGGGGCTGCACGGACCCATTTGGAAAGGAGATCGGCCCGCTCTGCTTTGGGCAGCGAAGGCCAGAGCGACTCTCCCTGCCTTTAAAAGGCTCCTGATCGGGTTCGGCCCCTGATTGGGTGCTGCCCGGGTTCTTTGAACCTGTTGGCCCAACGGTGGCGCCGCCCCTGATGATGATGATAAAATTTAATAAGCACTGTATTGGTTATACCCCACAAAGACTGCGTGCCCCACATTGATCAGATTGAAGAAGTGTTGACTGTAAGGAATTGTTTGCGAATCTCTATATCTATATCTATATCTATATCTATATCTATATCTATATCTATATCTATATCTATATCTATATCTATATCTATATCTATATCTATATCTATATCTATACTTGCTTAAAAACATTCTGGGAAACTTTGATAAAATAAATACTTAAACTTGGCTTCTTCAGAAGAATTACTTTAAGAGTAACTCCTATTGTTATCTTGCCAGACACTTCATTCACAAGAACAGGAACAATACTTCTATACTGTGCCAAATTCTTCTGATTCCTCCTGGATTATGAACAGAGAAAAATGAATATTCAGTGGTCCACAGTGCCCAGGGGAATCACTGGTCAGTCTTCTGATTTTTTCATTCCCCTTTCCGGGCTACTACAATTGTATGTAATGGCAGCTAGGGCTGTGCACAGAACTGGCAGGTGCTGGTTTGACAGTGGGGGGGATGGTTTTAAGGGCAGGGGAGGATGCACTTACTAGGGATGTGCAAAACGTTTCGGGCACAGAACGATCTGTGCCCGAAACAGCAAATTTCAGGTGATTTGGGGCCGAACCGAATCACCCACGAAAAGATCCGCGAAATTTCGGGCACGAGCTGAATCACCCAAATTTCAGGCCCAAAAATTCTGGTGATTCGGACCTCCATTTTGTTGCCTTCTTTCCCCCCCTCCGTTTTGAGCTATGACATCTATTTGAATTCCCCACCTTTTTGCATCCCATTGACTTCAATGCAAAAAGGTTGGATGTGACGTCTGCTCGAATTTTGGGTGCCAGGGGCAAAATAGTGGGGTGGGGTGGTAGTGCCTAATGGGTGGAGGTTACCCCCCAATTGCAGAGGGATTGGGCAAAGGGCTGATTTTTGGTGAATTTCTGAAGTTTTAGTGTCTTTGGGGCAGATAGGGGCATAATGTTGGATCTGTGCCAAAAGGGTGGGGTGGGGTGGTAGTGCCTAATGGGTGGAGGCTACCACCCCAATTGCAGAGTGATTGGGCAGAGGGCTGATTTTTGGTGAATTTCTGAAGTTTATGCATCTTTAAGGTTTTCCCTGTGAAGGGTGTATCGCTTCACGTCGGGGGAAAAGGGGTGTCCTAGAGTGGGGTGGAGTTGGTGGTAGTGCTGGGTTGGGGCAAGGAAGCTACCTGAATTTTTTCAAAGGATTTGGGCAGAGGGCTGATTTTTGGTTAATTGTTGAAGTTTTTGCATCTTTAAGGTTTTTCCTCATAAGAAGTTATAATGGAGCTTTCATCAGCCCCATAAGTGCACTTAGGGGGTGCTGGGGTGGCCCAGAGCGAGTGGTGGTGTAGTGCACATAGGGTGCCAACCACCCCCATGGGTTCTGTTGTTTCAGAGGTTTTCTGAGTGTGGATTCTGTGATAGCAAATGAGATTTTCAATGAGACACCATGAATCCACTCTAATTTGCTATCATAGAATCCACACTCAGAAAACCTCTGAAACAACAGAACCCTGTACCCCCATGGGTTAGAAACCCTAACCCTAACCTTAAAGACGTGTAAACTTCAGAAATTCACCATCATCATACTTTATTTACGGTCTTTGACCAAAAAAGAAATAAAAATCTTTACATAATTAAAAGGAAAAATATTAATAGAAAGTCAGTTACACATAAATGGCTAGCAGCTTTTGATTAATAATAATTACACGTAAAAATAAAATAACGGCATTGGTAAGGCGTAAGTGTATGGGCATAATTTAAAATTAACAGTAAGGAACCCAAAGTTGTATTCTATTCTTTTGAAGTTCTTAATCTGGTGACCACATAACAAAATTTAGCCACAACGTATGAAATAGTTGCATCATTATCTGCTAACAAATATGCAACAACAAGATCCTCAGGTTGTTCCCTCATATCATTTATAACAGTGGGCTGATTAATTGAGATCTCAAGTTTTGATATACTGAGCACTTCAAAAGTATGTGGGCCATGGTTTCAATTGCCTCTCCACAGGGGCATTTCCGTTCTTCATATAATAGCTTCAAATACCTCCCATACAGCAGTGCAGATGGGAAAGCATTGAACCTAGCCCTGGAGAAGGCCCATCTAAATTTACTCAAAGTGATCGTAAATAAATACATTGCTGGAACAAGATCTGTCTTAGCATATACTTGTTTATAAAAAGATGGTAAACAAGACTTCTCTTCCTTGATGTCTATATCGACCAATCTCTGTCGTACTAGACTGCGGGCTGTGTTCTCACCGCTCTCTAATAATAGAGTGGGTGAGAGGCCGCATTGGCAAAGTTTATCTATTGTTTTGTTAGACCAAGATGCCCGAGGCTCAGCCCCAAGAAGCTTTGAAATTAGCCCTGACAGATGCAGATGAAGTTTAAGCCAATAAAATATCCTTAGGAGCCAAGCCCTGGTTTCCAATTTCAGTATGCCTGCCTCCATGCGTATCACCGAATTGGAAACGCAGTTGGGTACACCAAATATAGTTCTTAAGAAACTGGTTTGAATTTTTTCCAAATCTTTAAAGTTGGTGTACGGTCCCAATTGTGTCCCGTAAAGGAGTTGGGGAATCACTTTGGCCTTATAAAGTTTAATGGCAGCAGGAAGGTAGTTCCCTCCTTGGGACCAGAAGAATTTCAGAATGGCTATAATACTGCGTTTGGCCGTATCAACTACCGATCTAATATGGCCCGTTTTATAGCCGTTGAATTGAAACACTACCCCAAGGTATTTGATTTGCTTTACTTGGGCTACATTGTGATCTTCAATTGACCAGTTAAAATTCTGATGTTTAGAACTAAAGCGAAGAATTTTTGTCTTAGAATAATTTAGTACTAATTGTTCCTTCTTGCAATGGCTTACTAAAACACCCAAAGCTCTTTTTAAACCTATTCTAGTTTGTGATAGAATTACAGCATCATCGGCATACATGAGTATAGGGAGATGTTTGTCTGCCAGTTTAGGTGCATGTATGTCCGAACCTTGCAGCTGCTGGATTAAACTGTTCACATAAAAGTTGAATAGGAAGGGAGCTAAGATGCAAATTCACCAAAAATCAGCCCTCTGCCCAATCCCTCTGCAATTGGGGTGGTAACCTCCACCCATTAGGCACTACCACCCCACCCCACTCTTTTGACCCAGATCACACGTTATGCCCCATATCTGCCCCAAAGACACTAAAACTTCAAAAATTCACCAAAAATCAGCCCTTTGACCAATCCCCCTGAAATTTGGGTGGTAGCCTCCACCCATTGGGCACTACCACCCCACCCCACTATTTTGCCCCTGGGACCCGCTTTTTTGCCCCAAATCAATTTGGATAAATTTGGGTCCAGACCGAATCGGGGGGTTATTCGGGAGGGCCATATTCGGCCACAGAACAGAACGGGGGTGTTTCGTCTCAGGTCCTTGCCGAAACACCGAAAATCCAAATTGCACACCCCTAGCACTTACCCCCCCCCCATGTTTCCCCCACCGGTGCATGATTCCCTAAAAGCCTCTCAAGGCGGCAGTGTACCTCTCTGCTGCCCTGTTCCAACGTTGACCGGATGTAACCAGAAGTAGTAGCTGTGACTGCGGGCATCACACACATGCACATTGCACTTGTGCTTATGCGCGTTGGATGAGGGCATGCGTGACGCACACAGTCACAGCTACTACTTCTAGTTACATCTGGTTAACGTTGGAATGGGATGGCAGGGAGGTACACTGCCACTCCAACGGGCTTTTAGGGAATCGTGTGCCAGTGGGGAAAACAAGGCGGCGGGGGGAGTGCATCCTCCCTCGTCCTTAAAGCCATCCCCTGCTGTCGTCAAACTTTCAAGCTGGCCAGGGTTTGAACCGTTTCGAAGGCCCGTAAAAGGGCCTCCGAACCGGTTCGTGCACATCCCTAATGGCAGCTACCAAACAATCTCTTAGTTGAAATCAGGGATTCAGATCCATTGATTCTGTGCACTTTTCTGATTGATGATACATGTGCTGCCTCCTATGAACATGTTTTGATTCTACATTGTCAATAGGTGGTTTGCTTTCATTGTTGTCTGTATGTAAGAAAGTCACTGGGGGTCACCCTATTCCTCCACCAGCTGTCAGGGAGAGGGGTCAGACTGCTCCTCACCAGGAGTTTCTAGGTCCAAGTCACTCCCATCTCTCCAGACCTCCTTATCCCTTATCATCCAAACCTTAAATAAAGCCCTAAAATCAGGGCAATCCCAACCACCCTCTCCTGACTCCGCACTCTGCAGCTGCCTGCATCCTCCCTCCTTCAGCTGTTGCCTGTCTTGCGAGCTGTTGAGGCCCTGCCTTCTCTTCTTCGGCAACCAGGTGCCAGGCGGCAACCTGCTGAGCCATGCTGGCCCATCCATGGTCTGTGGGTTCCTGGGTGTCCTGATTCTCCCTGGCAACCGTGTAAGTTCTCAGCTGGCTTTGCCTGTACCCAGGAGCTGTACTGCCTCCCTCTTCTCAACCCCATGGCCAGGTGAGTACTCAGGGGCCCCCCGCAGCTGGTGGGAAGCCCCGACAGTTACTCATGAGTACTCCCACTGAAATTAACATTTGTCCCATTAATTTCAATAAAACTGCTTATGAGTAACTTAACTAGATGTAAGCTAGTGATTTAAACAGCTCATCTCATAATTGTAACATTTAAATTTGTACGTGTGTCTATATACATAAAAACATAAATTTAAGTGTTACATATAAGTAGCCTTCTCCCTAAGTTAATTTAGGTAGTCAGGCTACTACAGTCACTGGCTCACACCTACGCTACCTTACTTTTAAGCAGTCTTATTAAAATTAACGGGACAAGTTTACTTGTCCCATTAATTTCAATGGGAGTACTCAGTGATAATTTTCTGAAGCCTGCCAGTCAGGCTTAGGGGAGGGTTATTCTGAGCTTCAGCATGTAGCCAGCCCATCAGGAGCAGAGAACACCCTTCTCCCTCCCCTTCTGCAGCAGACACATCTCTGAGGACATATAGGCTTCAAATAGGACAGCTGCAGTATAGAGAGGCAGAAGGGCTCTGAATAACCCCTGGGAACCCGTCAAGTACCCCTATGGGCAGTAATACCCCCTGCTGGGAACCCCTGGTCTGGTCTATGCTGCTCCTCTCTTTCCATGGAAGCTGTTAAGAATGTATTGCTTATTTTAAGATATTCCATGTGGACATAGATTCTCATGGGCATTCATAGTATCTGTGTACGAATCAGAGGTGCACCTAGGTAATTTTGGAGCCTTGGACCTAAAAGCCTTTGGAGTGCCACCCAACCCCACCTCCACTGCAAGTTAAGCATCATTTTTTTAACATGTTGGTTCTTGAAGGCACAAACCACACTACCCAAAACAGACTAAAGAGGATTGGGGGGGCCCCAGGGGGTGTGGAGTCCCTGGGCCTCGGCCCTGAAGTCCAGGGGTAAGAGCGCCTGTGGTACGAATAAGTGGGCAAGACTAATCACAAAGTTCCATAACATGGTCAGTCAACAGAGACTTTTATACAGTACAATGTCATCAGCTCTCTAGTTGTATGTTGTGTTCATAAAAAGAGAACGCTACAAAGTTTAGGTACATGAAGTGCAACAGCAGACAGTCAACACACCATTAGTTACACAAACCTTAGCAAAACATTGACCATTTCAATGTTGGGAGTCCAAAGTTCCATTGGATATGGGCACTGATTGCCTGGGGCATAGGCATCCACCCAGAGGTGTAACTAGGGAAAACGGCGCCCGGGGCAAGCACTGAAATTGCGCCCCCCCCGCTGCCCCCTTAGCTAAGCAGGGTCCACCCTGGTTTGCATTTGAATGGGAGACTAGAAGTGTGAGCACTGGAAGATATTCCCCTCAGGAGATGGAGCCACTCTGGGAAGAGCATCTAGGTCCAAAGTTCCCTCCATGGCAGCATCTCCAAGATAGGGCTGCAAGAGACTCCTGCCTGCAACCTTGGAGAAGCTGCTGCCAGACTGGGTAGACAATACTGAGCTAGATAGACCAAAGGTCTGACTCAGTATATGGCAGCTTCCTATGTTCCTAAATACTACTGCAGCACACACACAAGACACCTGTCCCATCCTGACACTCAGCCACCTTCCATAATCAAGATCCTACACACACACACACACACACACACACACACACACACACACACCTGCCTGCTCCTAGATTTACAAGGAATACAAGCCACACCTAATGGCACAGCAGGGAAGTAACTTGCCTAGGGAGCAAAAGGTTGCAGGTTCGAATGGAAACACCTATATCGGGCAGCAGTGATATATGAAGATGCTGAAAGGCAACATTTCATACTACGTGGAAGGAGGCAATGGTAAACCGCTCCTGTATTCTACCAAAGAAAACCACAGGGTTCTGTGGGTGCCAGGAGTCAAAACCAACTTGATAGCACAACAAGCCACGCCAGGGCTACCAACTTTCCAAGAAGCCTCTGTAGCTGGTTGGGAGTGGAGGCAGAGATAATGCAGTACTCATCACAGGAACTATACAATAGGTATTCAATAGCTATATCAAAAAGATACACATACATAAAAGGTACAAAGGTACTGCAGTAAGGTCAGCCACACTACTGGGAGTTCAATTTGGCTTTTCACTATTTTCTTTCCAATTTACTGGCTGACACACTACAGAAACTTGAAAACTCATTTTGAGCAGAGACCATCACAGTCACGAGACAGAAAAAATGGACCTATGGCAATGACAGCAGTACAGTGCACATTCTGTACTCTGGAAAGCTCTCGTTTGAACACAGCTTGAATTAATTTCCCAGCTTGTCTGTTTCAGAGGGCCACACTAGATACAATGATGGCAAACCTGTGTCTCGCACAACTGGGGTGCAACCAGTGCACTATAAGTGCTTGGGGCAGGGGAGAGATTTTAGAGTACAGCATAGGCAGGCAAATGAACACTTTTCCAACCCGTATTCTCACCTAAAGTGTTTCTCTCCAGCTACTTTTCTCTCACTGGGAGTCCATGAGGTTATCCCTTCCAAGAGAAAAACTACTGGAGAGAAGTTGGGAGTGGGGGAAGTATGGGAGAGGAAAGGGTTCCGTTTCTTCCACTCCTTCAACTCTTTAAATCTCGTACTCTAGCCCCCTTTGCTCTACAGGGAACCAGAACAACCTGGGTTGGATTAAGCCATATCACCCTCACACTATCATAGATGCAAGGCTTAAGGTGCCATTGGGGAGGCCCTGGAGGCAAGCAGGAAAGCTCTTTGCCTTCATTGCCCTAGGGACAAATAGCAGGTTCACTCACAGTCACTCCCTTGCAATCATCTCTTTAGATCTATATGCACACACTGTGCAGAAGCTGCAAAGGAAAGTAGGTGCTGCAACCAATTAAACCACTAAGACGAGGGAAAAGCACACACAGAGAAACCTCAATCAAGATAGCAAAAGAACCTGTCCTTTAATGACAATGCAGCTTGCCTCACCAACCCAAGGTCTGAATCCAAATTCCCTGTTCCTTAGCCAAACGCCACAACTTACCCAAACTCTGAGGCAACAGCAGCACTCTCGGGCAGAGGGATGCAGAGCCTCGCCCAGCCCCGCCCCCAGCCTGGCCCGCACCACCGGACTTGTAAGGGCTCCTGGGAGTTGTAGTTCGCGGCGGGAAAGCAGGTTTGGGAAGAAAAACTGTTTTAATCGGGCTTCGCTGCAATTGCAAGCCTGCTCCTTCCTCTCTCTCTTCTCTTCCGGAGCAGAAGGCCTCCGTGCTCGCTCAAGCCGCGTGAGCTGTCTGCAATAATCAGATCGCGCCGCCGCTTCCCGGGGCTGGGGCGGCGAGGCGAGCGGCGTGTCCTGCCTTTCCCCCTCCTCCTTCCTTCCCTTCCTCCTGCAGGATGGCGCGCTCCCCCCGCCGTTTGCGGAGGGAGGGAGAGGAGGAAGGAAGAGAGGCGGGCTCCTTCGGCTCTGTCCAGAGCAGCGGCAGCAGCAGAGGGGAGGAGGAGGGGAGGAGGAAGAGGGCTCGCTTTGGAGAGGAAGAGAAATGAAGGAGCCCAGCAGGAAGCCCAACAGAGTTTGCCTGAAAGAGCGGGCGGCAGAGTTCTAAAGGCAAAGGCAGCAGGCGGCACCAGGAGTTTGCATGCAGCCCTTGCCCTTCCCTGGCTTTGCATTGCATTGCAAAATAGCAGTGGTGGCGGCGGCAGCAGCGGAAGCGGAGCAAGCCCCGCTCGCTGGCTGGCGCGCAGGGTGCACACCGACGCCCTGCCCTGCCCAATGCCAGCGGAGAATGGAGATGAGCAATGGAGGGGGGGGGACGCGCCGGGACCGGGACAGGGTGGGAGGGGGACTGCTCCTTGTGGACTGCTGCACACACACACACACACACACACACACAATCACAATAAAATAAAATAAAAATTTCGGCAAAGGCAGGGGATCGGCGGGGCACTTTTTGGCGCCCCCACGTGACCAAACAAGGTGGCGCCCGGGGGCATGTGCCCCCCCTGCCCCCTATCATTATGCCCCTGCATCCACCACAGATTGGCTCAGGCCTTTTTAGTTAATACAAAGCTATTAAGGGCTGGAAGGTAGGAGCTGAATTTTCCGGTGTTTGAGGGTGTTTGAGGGTGATGGAAGGTGTGATCTGCCAGGAGTCTAAGAACAGGCCATATTGCCATTTTCAGTGCTATTCCAATGTAGTCAAATAGGTAAAAAGAAAACCTGTGCAACTGAGTTCTTGTGTATGGATACTAAAAGGGGAGTTTGCCCTCACAACTTTATTTATTTCTTCCTCTTGGGCAGAAACTGTTACCTACATTAGAAATAGGGCATTAGTGATGTGAAACTGTTACCTCCATTAGAAATAGGTGGTTAGTGATGTGCACATAAGACCCTGGGCCTAAGGCCCATCCAGTCCAGCATCCTCTTTTACACTGTGTTCCACCAGATGCCTCTGAAGCCCACAAGCAAGAGGTGAGGGCATGCCCTATCTCTTGCTGTTGCTCCCCTACAACTGGTATTTAGAGACAGCTTGCCTCTTTATGAACACATCTCCAGCCTCTGAGGCCAGAGATGACCTATAGCCACCAGACTTGTAGCCATTGATAATCCTGTCCTCCGTGAATTTGTCTAAGCTATAATAAAAATATGTGAAGACTGGGCAAGTTGACTTTTGTCAAGTTCAGGATTTCAAGGCAATTAGGAAAGCCCACAGAAGGTAACCTGCATAGACTGAATGATAGAAGTCTTAACACATGGCAAGTCCTGTCATCATGTCACAAGTGGTTGCAAGAGATTCAGCATTTTGCTTGCAAGGTCTACAAGGAAGGTTCAGAGTTCCTCAGATGGAAGGAGTAGTTGCATGGGAATCAATGGCCCAGAGTAAATACCAAAAATTAAGCTTGCACAGCATGGCCACTCAATGAGAATGACAGTACAATATAGCACCATTACCTAAACAGCATGAACATACTGCCCTCATTGGAAAGTGATTACTTATAGAGATTAGGTGCATGATACTGCAACAGGCACAAGCAGTACAATATTGGTTATACTGAGTTCTTTGCAGAACACTGAACACAGTCATTGTCAAGCTGAGTGCCAGTCATTTAGTTTAGCTATGGGCGCTCGCTGACCCCATTCCAGCTAGAGACCACATATGTGAAGAAGCAGGTTTCTGTACACCATTTTCCGTGCAGATCTCGCCATAGTATTCAAATAATTCCCTCCCTTCATTTCACCCCTGCCAGATTTAACCATCCATATCTTCAATTTCCAAAATATTTTCTCTTCTGCCCCCAAAGTGTCTTTTCTCTCCACCCAAAACATTTAGGTGAGGAATTGCTCATCAAATTCTCTCTTGGTCTGCACCCCTGCTGTGCACAGATTCCTAACGGGATGAGGAATCTGCACACCACCAGACCTAGCTGTTCGGCAGCCAGAAAGGTTTGGAATGAATATTACATAGACAGCCCCACAGAGGAGCAAGTGTCCCCTCTGACAAGTAGCTTGTCTCCCACCTGCCCCCAGTGTTGGATGCCTATAGTGTCTTGAAGGAAAGATGCATTCCACCTACTCAGTGTGTTTTTCTTTATTATCACCAATCACAACACATAAAGAGCATCAATATATGGAAAGACCAGTTCCTCAAGGGTTCACTTCTGTTTGTGATGGGAGGGTTAATGTGAAATATACCACCATTATCTCTCTCAAATGTCTGATGTATGGGACAAACCTTGCCATCACCACTCCTGAATTGCACATGCCCTTTCTATGCCCCCCCGCCAATACTTTTTTCTGGTACTGCCACTGGATGTTTGGGGATGTATTTTGGTTTTTATATCTATGTATATATCATTGGCTTGCTAACTGCTGAATTATATTTACAAACATTCGCTTGTACACATGCATTTTAGCTATATGCTTCTAGCTTCGACATTTTTATAATTTTGAATGCTCAATATAATAATTTTTTTTTTAAAGTAAGACCGTGTTGGAGAATAAATTGATTAGCTAGGTGTTCCAGGTGTCTAGCATTAATTGGCCTTATAGAATCCAAAGCCCAATTTAAACAATGCTTTCTTTAAACTATAGCACATATAGTTAACAATATGGGCTAGCTTGTGGCAGATAATTCTGTCTTTGGGATTAATCCATTATACCTCTGAGTGCTATTTGGCCAAAGATCATGGTATGATGAAAATTACTTTTAGGGTTTACATCACTGCAGTATAACAGTATAACAAGGTGTACTGAACGCTCTCTTTTCTTTGATGGCTTGTTTCTTTTCAGTTAGGCATCTTCATGGTTTCTTTATTTTCCAGTTTTTTCCTTTTCTTACAAGTTCCACACAGATATAGGAGACATAAATATGTGGTCAGCCTTCTTTGGAACATTTTCCTGTAGAAACAAGACAATATTGGAGGTTGAAAGAAATCTCTGTGTTGTCACACTCTGTTAATCTTTCTGATTTTATAGGCTTTGGGATCTCTCTATAGTGAAATATTGATCCATATGAACTGCTGAGGTGGTACCCCACAACCCAGAAAGGTCATATTAAAGGCACTGAGACAGCTTTGCAATGGGTCAAGTGTGGATTGGCATCAATCCAGGTATGAGAAATGCAGAAGGCAGCTTCTACTATGTGTATCCCCCTACAGTGGCGGCTGGTACAGGCGCCACTGGTGAGGTGGCAGAGGCGCCTTTAAGTGTAAATTAGTAGGTGCTTACTTCCCATAATGGCGCACATGAAAGCCCTTACCAGCAGCAGTGCACCATCCAGCACCCGTTGAGCTGGAGGATCAACTGCACCACTCAGCTGGCCTCCACACATGTGGAGGCCATTTGCTGGCCATGCAAATGGCCTCTGCTAGCTGAGTGGTGGAGCCAATCCTCTGCCACAGTGGGTGCTGGGCAGCGTGTGGTTGCTGGTAAAAGCTTTCAGGTGTGGCAGTACAGGAGATAAGCACCTACTAATTTACACTTAAGGTGCCTCCCACTGCCCCCTTGGTGGTGCCTGCACCAGCTGCCATTGTCTCCCTAGATCAATGGTTCCCAACCTGGGTTTCTCCAGATGTTGCTAAACTACAACTCCCAGCATTCCCAGCCAGAATAAATTGTAGCTGGGGGTGATGGGAGTTGTAGTTCAGCAACATTTGGAGGAACCCAGCTTGGGAACCACTGCCCTAGATGGATGAGGAGCAGATGCAGAGTATATATTTTGTTCTCCAACTCAGTTACCAGGACTACATTGCATAGCCCTGGTCAGAAAACCAGATACTGCAGGTTAATTTCTTGAGAAGAGGAGTGGGGGGTCAAAGGAGCTGACGGGCAGCAGTAGAGCTGATATTTGTACCTTGGTTATCTGCACGCAGCCTGGTTGATGCACACATATGAAGGCAGTTTGGAACCTCAGGGTGAAATCTACCAACCACTGTGGCGGAGCATACTCCATTCATGCAGTCTCATTTAAATGTATAGGGGTTATATATATATACGATTGTGTTGACGGTGCATCCATTTTGATTGTAGAGCTGAAAGTACTGTTTGGGCAGGGAGGCTGGTTCCCAAAGCATCTTTAAAGTACACGTAGGTTAAAACATCTTTATTGCTATTGTTTCCTTTCTCTGGTGCTGCCTCAGGGCCATATCGTTTTATTTTAATTGTTGGATTTTCTTCCTGGGTTGACCACGTGGGTGATTCTCAGCCAATCACATAGTGAATGGGATAACATCACAGTGCAAGATAATCAGCAAACAATGCTAATTCAGAGTGAAGGCAATGCCTCCTGGTCAGGATTGGCTCTGGAGGTTTTGGTGCCTTAGGCAAAATTTGATTTTGACGCCCCCTCTCCCACAGCCCAGTCAAGAAGCATGAAGCCCCCACTTTAATGTGAGCCATGCAGGCTGCTCACTTGCAGGGTCAAATGTCCAACCTGTGTGAAAGACCCCCAAATGACTGATTGAAATGAATGACCAGCAAATCAACTGTGTTGATTTGAGGATATAGTGGAAGAAAGTTCCCAGTCTATTATGGGGGCAAAGCTCTAACACTTCAGAACTGAAAAGGGAGTACAGCTTATGAGACTAGCAATTTATTGGGGGCTGAGGTCTAATAAGCAAAGATGACTGGGATGTAGATTCTGCAGGCCCTTTGGGGAACAGGGTGCAGTATTACGTATGACATTCTTACACCACTGTGCAGTAATTCACGAGTGCAATACACGAGGAAGAATAATTTGCAGTGCTATATTCTGACACTGTTTATGCCCTCCCCTCCAAGAATTGGTATCCTAGGCAACCCCTCTAGGTCTGCCTAGTGGACAGGATGGCCCTGCTCTTGGTTGAGCATTGGCCTTGCTCTGAATGGGTGAGCACTGAATGCTCTGTTTTGCAACAGCCCACCAAATAGGATTAAAAGCAGCAGGGGTACCTTTTGTTGCTGCAGAAAGTTTTTTGTGAAAAGCTCTCTCTTTTGGCTCCACAATAGATTGGATTTACACATGCAGCAGCATAAGGAGGAGTTGAGGTGACAAGGCATGGTCTCAAGGCATATGATGCAGCAGCCTTTAAGCTAAATAGGTCAGAGTCTGAATGAAAAACTCCCTGGGGACCAGGGATGTAGCTATAATTGATTGAATGAATTCAAAGAAGCCAGGGGGGCCCAGCTCCTGAGGGTCCCCCAGCTCCACTCCTCCTAATTTTCATCATTATCTCCCTCACTCTGAGGGGCCACCAGGGAGAGGGGTGAACATGGGCCCCCTCTCCCCTAGCTACACCCCTGCTGGAGACCCTATGTGCACCATCATAGAAGAAATGATGCATATGACTGTGATAGGCTGAGGTTGTAGCATAGACTATACCACTACAGTATGCAAGTGGGAATTATTACTTTTTCAGAAAAGCCCCAGGCAAACAGAAAACACATGAAGGAGAACTAGCCCTTTACTGGCTGTGCTAGTGTTCTGCTTGCAGGGTAGGGGACCACTCTGTGGATTCAGGCAGGGGAGCACTCAAAAATGATAGCCCCCCACCAGCTATCTGAAGAAGTAAAGCCCCTCAGCAATGTACCACCTCACTTGGTTGCATATACGGACCACGTTGTCATGGACTTGGACCCTGAGGTCTCAGAAGATGGGGAAGACTGGGCCACAGACCATCCCCAAAGAGGGCCCCAAAACACCTGCCTTGCCAGAGGCTACCATGGGAGGAGTACCAGAAGCTAGTGATTGCCTGAGGAGGTAGTCTTGTCTCCTCCACTAACTACAAGGCTTCCTCCACTATGAACCATCCACAGCTCAGGAAAACACCACAATCCTTCAGCCAGCAGTAGCAGGAGTCTACCAGCCTCACTGAAGATGATACTAGAGAAACAGAGAGGCCCACGTGTACCCTGATTAAGAGAGGAGAGCGGCAGCTGAACTTTCCAGCACCGCGTGAGCTGGATACTAAACAACCAGGGTGCACACAGGCCTCCCATTTAGTACCCAGCTCAATGGGGCTGGGAAGTTCGATCACCGCTCTGCTCAAAGGAGGAGGGAGGAGATGGAATTCTTTAGCACTATGCGCTAAATTAACCCTAAAGTGACTATGGAGTTCTCCTCTTCAGAAGCACTCATTTAATTTCATTCCACAGAGCAGGGAGAAGGGAGTGAGGAACAATGGCTGACTGAGAGGCTGACTGGGAGTGTGGTGGGGGAGTGCCCTGCTAAGTATCCAGTAGGGCAGGGGGCAAGGGGTGGCAGCGAAGGAGGAGTGTGGCTGAGCGGGGCTCCCAGCCCTACACCCTCCTAGGTACAGCCTTGTCCACTGGGAGCTAGCCAAGGTTCTGATCACTGGCACCAGCCTACCTTTGACTTGGCAATACCTCTGGGGGGTCCCAGATGAGACCAGGCCATGCAATGTAGTTATACAGCAGTACTGACAAACGGACAGAACTCCTAAACTGTTTTTTATTAGTAGGCGTTAGCCATATTATATGAACCTGCAAATATTTATCATTTAACAAATAGTAGAGCGTACCTTTAAAAAGCAACACACCCAACCCATAAAACCAAGAATATTTCACCTAAAAATAACCAGCTGTTTCTTGTATGATAGACCTCATTCTGGTATGCTGCTATACATTGGAGAAAGATACCTTAATTTAGCGTGATGTGATGCTGCCAGAGATGTGCAAATAGGTTTGACGTCAAAAGAGTTTGATGTCGAACCTGTTCGGTTCAAAGGTTCGGGGTTGAACCCAAACATTCCCTGTTTGGTCCGACCCCGGCCTGAACACCCACGACTGTGTGGGAGGTTCTCAGGTTTTTTAAAGAAAATATTTTTTTACTTAACTCCTTCAGGGGAGTTGTTGGAGGTGGCGGGGAGGGGTCCTCGGAGGTTCCCCCTCCCCCCACCGGCCTCCCTTATTGCTGCCTCCAACTGTTCAACTGGCTCTTCAGCTTGTTTGGGCCTTCCCCCTCCGGCATGGTGGCCATTTTGGGGGCCGCTGAGCCTGCGCAATTGGCCTCTTTGTGGCTCGGGCTATGCAGAGACCAATTGTGCAGGTGCGGCAGCCTCCAAAATGGCCACAACGCCGGAGGGAGAAGGTCCGAACGGGCCTCCAACAACTCCCCTGAAGGGGGTAAGCTAATATATATATTTTTAATGTTCACAACCCCCACCCCACACCGGGCCAAACAGAACTGAGGGGGATTCAAGGGGGTGCCAGACCGAACTGGCCTGGTCCGGTTTGGGTCTGGACTAGAACCAAACTGGACCAGCCGGTTCCGTGCACACCCCTACCAGTCTATGGCTTAAAACGAATGTCTTGTTTGGGTTTAGAATGTCAGTGACAGTTCTGAAAACCACTTGAATCTACTTTTTCATTAGCAAGGCTGGCTCCATATTTCAGAGGGTACACACTCTGAAATTGTCCTCTACGGGCCCCCTCCAACTTTGGTGGGCCCCAAGAGAGTCATTCTGCCATTACCGCACAAAGGCTATGGGTACAGAGGTGGTCCCAGGGGTCAGCAGTGCACCCTTAGCAGCTGCTCAGAGATGCTCATGCCCAGCACTGGCCCTACTCATTGGAAGAGAATTTGGCTTAATAAATATGAAGATCAAGATGCTATTTTATACATAACATTTACATACATTGCAGCCACTCTCATTTTTATTGCCTTGTGTGGTGAAGAACAACATATATTACCTCTCTTTTTCTTCATATTCCCACATTCTCTTGCCCAGTCATCTACTATGATAGGAGAAACCAGCTCGGCAAACATCGATACTGGACAAGCAAAAGAGCAGCCTGGCAGGGTGAGTGGATACGGGTCTTTTGAGGTTTCGTTCCGAAAATACATCTGAATGGTGTGTTTTCTGATTGTGGAACCCCCAAAAAGATGCAAAACAAAGCGAAAAGTTAGGTGATCGTATCCAAGGATTCCTTTTCAGAGATGTTGTACTGAAATCTAGAGGACTTGATAGCAACATATGTTCTAGAACAACTAAACCTGGAGGATGCAATGTAGAGCTTCAAATGGATATAAGTGGATCCAGAGGCGCAACTATAGGGGGGGCAGGGGGGGCACGTGCCCCGGGCGCCATCTTTTCTGGTCACGTGGGGGGCGCCGCCATGACAAAAAAAAATTAAAAAAAAAATTTTTTTAATTTTGTTGTTAATACAAATGTTTCCTGCTCAGTGCAGCAGCACTGCAGCAGTCAAGGGAGCGCGTTGGCACCCCCTCCCGCATGAGCGGTCCCTTCCGCGCTGCCCGCGCCCCCCCCCCTTGCTTTGCTGGTGCCTGGCGGCCAGTCAGTGGCCTGGCTTGGCGGCGGCGGCGGGCGCTTGTGAGGAAAAACCTAAGTATAATGTAGTATGTTGGGAGGGCGGGGGGGCGCGCCATTTCAGTGCTTGCCCCGGGCGCCATTTTCCCTAGTTACGCCTCTGAGTGGATCTCAGTCTTGACTGTAGTGAGTGGCAACAAATGATGAGGAGAAACCTGAAATTATATCTGCAAGACTACCATGTTGAATTGTGGCCAATATCTTGATATCAGTTTCCCCCCTCTTCCACCCACAGACTAACTTCAACTTGTTGCTTTGTACTTTGCATCATCTCTTTCAGACCTTCATGTAGTAGTTAGTACAAAATATGGCAGCTAAGTTACCTGCAGTAGCTTCCTGTCTTTTTCTGAGCACAATTCAAAGTGTTGGTTTTAAACTTTAAAGCCACTTGGGACTAGGGTACATTATGGACTATCTTCCACATTATCTTTCCTGGCTATTAAAATCATCCCCTCAGCGAGGAGACAGGTGGCATCTCCTAGCCCCCTCTTTACCGGTCTTTAAATCCTTACAGAAGACCTTTCTTTTCCGCCGGGCATTTGCCCTGTAGTTTACTTTATTTCCTTTCCACTATCTATTTTAGTTTGCAATTTTTAATGTGATTTTTGATTGTAATTTTTAATTGTACCTTATCTACATGTCATTGTTCACCGCCCGGAGTCTTTGGAGTGGGCGGTATATTAAATGCTTCAAATAAATAAATAAATCTCATGATAGTTTTTATAGTTGTGGTGCCCCAGTTCTGGAGCTCTTTTCCCAGTGAGGCTCACCTGATGAGAGGCTCAGCCCAATGTTTTTTTGGTTACAGGTGAGAACCTTATAGATGCTAGGGCCATTCACACAACTGGGCGGGTGCAGGGAGGTGGGGAGAAGGCTGGTCCAACTTCCTCCCAGATGGTCACTGGAATGTTGCTGATTACACTCCCAGACAATCCATGCTGTGTGGCTCAGCGCGGAGCTCCGGAGGCCAGGACACATCAGATATCCCACAATGCACTGTGTGACATGTGCAGTGCATTGCAGGATTCCCCCAGGAGACTAGTAGAGATGTTCAAACAGGTTCAATGTTGAACGTTGAACTGCTTGCCACATCCCCCACCCCCTGGCTGTGCACATGGTGGCTAGAGTATCCGCGATTCAGCCTCACAGCAGCAGCGGGACGGAGGATTTGTGGTGGTGGATGGGGGGGGGCCTTGCGGTGGGAGGGCCCTCGTGACAGGGTGGTCCGGGCGCCCAGATTGCCTAGGTGCACCACTGGTAGCAACATAATATTGTAAACTGCCCAGAGAACTTGTGTTTTGGGCGGTATAAAAATATGTTAAATAATAAATAAATAAATAAATAAATAATATGCCTTGTGACTGAAAACTCAATTATTGTGAATGACCTAACTGGCTTTCCCACGTTGTTACAGTGTGTGTGTGTAATTAAAATAATGATGCATTGCTGAGGATACTTTTCTCTCTGAACTAATACAAGGTGTCAATGAATGGACATTGACATTTGATAACAAAGGGATGTTGATTGTTGACAACACAATAAAATACTTGCCCATTATCTTCTTTATGCAATTCAAAAATCTGGCAAGATGCATATGGTGGCAGTCTTTCATTGTAAATGTTGAGTGCCATCTGGAGGGCACCAAGTGTCGTATCATGCTGCAAAAAAATTCACATATATAAACTCTGTTCTAGAGGGTGGGGAAACAACTTGATTTACTCAAGGTAGGACTGGCGATATTACTGGTTCTAACCACTTATATTATTTGCTACATGTGGATATAAAGTCATCCTATTCTTTCACCCATCTCCCTCTAGAGGAAATAAGTCACGTGTGTGCGTGAGCGTGTACACACACAGACAGTTGGGGCCACCTCATTTTTCTGGCAAGGCTCCTATGTTTAACTATTGAATTATAAGCATTTGGCAGATGATGTTTATTCCTGAATTTCCATACCATGAAAAGCAACACCTTTTGAATTCCTGTAAATCATGCAGCTGTTAAAAGTACAGAAGTTCTCCTTGGGATGAAAAAAAAAAGATGGCAACCATAAAAGGTGCTTAAGAGGTAAATAAAAGCCCTGTTCAGGATCAGAACCCACCTTCCTTTGAGCATTTTAAAAAATGTGTTTTCCTACAAGGGCATAATGAGGAGTCTGGCCCCTATCTGGAGCTTTTCCGCATTGGGCTTTTACAGCGCTTTTGCACGCTGATGCTTGAGGTGTGTTCATACGAGGGTGGGATTTAGCCTGAATTCAGTACTGAGTCAGCAAGGTACTGTTCATATAGCAAGTGGAATTATTCAGTTTTTATCTTTACTAATGGAGCTTAATGTGGAGTATCTGTGTCCAAAAATAGGTACACTTTCTAAAACATTTTCCTGGGATACTCCATCATTTCACAGAGTAGGATTCTGATGTGTGGAGGAACCCCACGAATAAAGTGGATCAATAGGAGATGGAGGTGTAGCTTTGCCAAGTGTCTGCTGACATGTTAGCACTCTGGGCTAACTTATTTCCTGTGCCCTGGAGCCAACTTTCGTTCATTCATTTTTATTTTTCTGTAATTTTAAAAATTATTCCTTCCTGAAAAGCCTGACTCATTTTTTAAAAATTAATTTGCCATGGGTCTTGCACAAGGCTGCCATGTGTCTCTATAGTCAACTACAGGGTGTTTTTTAAAAATTTATTTTAAACACAAGGGTCAATGGAAAACACAAAGGTCAATGGCGGGGAAGTAAGTGGGAATGGCTGGCCAAGGAGCTCTGAAATCAGGCACAGTTGTATCACAGGATAGTAGGACTCTGGGTATTACATTTGAAGCCAATTGGGCAATAGATTGGTTTTTAATAAGAAATAATTTAGACAGGAAGGGTGTTTCACTTTTTTGTTTTTTTATTTCCTCGTTGATCTTGCACAAGGCTGCAACCAGCCACCAGATGGCAGTTTTCTAAAAGTTCAACAGGGAAACAACAAAAAAGTGAAATACCCTATGTCTAAATTGTTTTAATTAAAAATCAAACTATTGACAATTTAACTTCAAATTTGATACACAAAGTACCACTATCCTGTGGTACAACTGTGCCTGATTTCAGAGCTCCATGACCAGCCCTTTCCAACTTACATTTTCTCCTAATTTTCCATTGATCTCTGTGCTAAAAAAAAGCCTTCGCAGTTGCCTATAGAGATACGTGGCAGCCTTGCACACTGGTTCACCTTCACAACTTCATCCTTATGACCACATCAACATGTGGACTTGGCATTCTCCCCCATGCTAGAGAATGAATGCCACCCCAGCATCTTAAACTTCAGAACTGCATTGATAAAACCTGCAACTCTGTACAGATTTTAACTGCTTAGATCCTCTTGAGCAGAATAACTATGCAGGGAGTTTCAGCCAGTGTTTTTCAGAGAAAGATACTCACTGCAGAATAGATAAGCATTTTTCTTTTGCCTGGATATTTAGCAGCTTTTGAGAGAGTTTCTAGAATAGATTTCACAAGGAGACCTTAATGAAGATGGAAAAGAGTATTAATACTAATGAAACAAAAGGGTTACTTTGTAGAGGGATATACCTAAACATTCCGATATAGTAAATAAAATAATTACAAGGTGCATAAGTGGTGACAAAGCTTAATGTATGGAAATCTAAAAGAATATTTAGATTTCCATACACGATAGCATAGAAATAAAATATATATATTTAATTCACGATAATAATGAATGGCAATAATATCCAATAATGCTATTTCTCATGGTGAACAGGGGTATAATCCATCCCAAATTAAGCACATTTAAACTCTATTGGTTTCAGCTGGAGATATAAGCAGCTGAAATAAACAGGATGAACTAGCTTCATGCCAACACCTTTGGAAAGTGTTTTACAGTTAGAACTGAATACCATCAATAGTTCCGATAATTTCTCTTTTAGTTTTCCTAGACTTTCTACTAACCTTCTTCTTCTACACTTAGCTAGGCCCTTTTTCATAGCATGGTGGAGGGTGGGGGTGGGGGTGGAGGGAAGAGAGGAAAGGACAGAAATCCCTCTTAAGTGATATTAGAAGATATTACAGGAAAAGGTGTAGCATAAAATGAGCAAAAGTATCCCATGTATTGTTTCTAAGGCCAGTATTAGAAACAATAAATATGGGAGGAGAGCTGGTCTTGTGGTAGCAGCACTAATTGTCCCAGAAGCGTAGGGAGGCTGGCGGCGGCCTGTGTGTGGCTGCCGCTGCAGCCCCCTGGCCCAGCCCCTCCACATCTGACGTCAGACGCAGGGGACTGGTTAGCCGAGCCCCTGCATCTGACGTCAGACGCGGGGGCGTGGTCTCCCTCCCAAACAGGGCTGTGTGATCCTGTTTGGAACAGAGATCAGCCCGCTTTGCTTTGGGCAGCGTGGGCTGGAGCGACTCTCCCTGCCTTAAAGGCAGGGAGAGCCATTCCAGCCGTGTTGCCAATGCAGCCATGCTGCCAACTCCAGCCATGCTGCCAACACAGCACGGGCTGATTTCGGTTCCGAAATTTCAGTTCGGGACCGAAATAACTCCCCCCGCGTCTGACATCATACGCAGGGTGTGTGTCCCTTGATTGGTGGTGGCCCGGGTTCTTAGAATCCGTTCGCCCAATGGTGGCTCAGCCCCTGAATTGTCCCCTTTGCTAAACAGGGTCCACCCTGGTTTGCATCTGAATGGGGGATGTGTGAGCACTGTAAGATATTCCCCTTAGGGGATGGGGCTGCTCTGGGAAGAGCAGAAAATTCCAAGTTCCCTCCCTGGCATCTCCAAGACAGGGCTGAGATAGACTTCTGCCTGCAACCTTGGAAAAGCCGCTGCCAGTCTGTGGAGACAATATGGAGCTAAATGGACCAATGGTCTTCATCATCCTTTATTACAGTCATAGACCAGCATAAAAATACATGTTAGAGAATACGAGTAAATAAGAGTGGCAATGGAAGGTAGTTACATATGTGATGATGCATATTAACATTAAAAGAACTAATAGTACTTAGAATGTATGAGGGTGTTAAAAATGTGATTGCTAAAAAAGCTAAAAGTACTAAAATACTAAAAATGTAAATGCATAAAATAATAATAATGTTTAAAAGTCATAAAAATGCATAAAAGATATTAAAAGGGGACATAAAATAGTAGTTAAAACAGAATATAATAGAGCTATAAAAGTCAGAGTAAAAATTATATTGAACATTAAGATCAGTGAAAGGAGTAAAAGGGGAGGTGTGAGTAATTACAAAATCACATCAGGACTAAAAAGGCTCAGAGCTTGTCATCCGCCGGCAGATGCCGCTCTCAGCCGCACAGTATCTGGCAATGCTATAAGTTATGGTAGGCTTAAAGTCAGAGAGTAGCAAGGAACTGTAGAACCGTCTCGGACAAGGGTTCTCAAACTTGGGTCCCTAGATCTGGCTGGACTTCAGTTCCCATAATCCCCAGTTGCAATAGTCTTTGGCCATTGTGCCTGGAGGATTATGGGAGTTGAAGTCCAACCACATCTGGGGACTCATGTTTGAGAACCCCTAGTCTCGGACATCCCGGGAACTTGCTTCACAGTGGAAGAATGAGAGAGGCACGAATGTCTCTATAGAACGAGCAGTATAGGAGGACATGCTCAGTAGTTTCAATCTGCCCTGAGCCACAGGGGCATAGGCGGTCTGCAAATGGGATCCTTCTATAGCGGCCTTCTAGCACTGCTGAGGGGAGGCCATGGCAGCGAGCCAATACCAATGGTCTGACTCAGTGTTCTCTCTAAAAAAATTTCATCTGTGTGCGGAATGAGTTTTGTTCTGGGCAGCAGTATCAAGCCAGTGTGCGTGCACATGCATTCAGAATGGGGATTCCTGATTCAACCTGAGCAGGATCTAAAATTAACTGAGCGGACGTCAAAAAATGTGTGAGCGCACGCACGTGCGCATGCCTTACTCGGGGCTACTCAACTTCGGCCCTTCTGCAGATGTTGGCCTACAACTCCCATAATCCCTGGCTATTGGCCACTGTGGCTGGCGATTATGGGAGCTGTAGTCCAAAAACAGCTGGCGGGGCCTAAGTTGAGCAGGTCTGGAGATGGAACACTGGTCTGATTCGGTATAAGGAAGCTGCCTATGTTTTCCTATTGGTGTTATCTCCCAAATCTACCAGCTTCACAAAATTCCTGCTATACATCTAAGCAGGAATAATTATCCAAAACAATATTTCTGTATCTGGTACTTCTCAACTTACACTCCCTCTGCACTGGTCAAAAGCATCAGGAGACACACCCTGGAATCTCAAAAGTTTACAGTCTTTCCATTGCATTTGCCTCTTAATTAATTGACAAAAGGCTGTATGCTTGTGAATGTAAGTAAGCAAATATATCCACACATATGGGCAGCATAAACTTACTATTGACATCTCAGTATACAGGTTTATAACATAATCTAGAGCTTTCCAAGCAATAGCTGCCCCAACATTGATCATATATCCATTTTATTTATTTATTATTTCTCTATGTAAACCGCCCTGAGCCATTTTTGGAAGGGCGGTATAGAAATCAAATGAATGAATGAATGAATGAATGAATGAATATAAAAGTTAACTCCTTCTCCAACATGGAGTCTATTATTAAACATAATTTGTAGGACCATCAACAGATTAAAGAGTTTTAGTAGAACCTGCCATTTAATCAATCAAGTAATCTGTGTATTTAAATAGTTCTGCATATGAACTAAAGCTCATATAGATGCCCTTTTGAGATATCGATACAAGTTCAAAATTGCTCACAGTTTAATAGACACAGCTACTGCTCCATATTAGATGGAAAGGCAAGGACATTTCTTTTACATTCCCTGCCACGAGGCCCAAACTACTTATGGCAGAGAGGTTCCTGAAGGTTACGAGACATTCAGGGGCATACTTTAAGGAGGCACAAAGGGCTGCAGAATGACAGGAGGGGGACTTTGACAATCAACCCGCCCCCCTGCGCATACGCAACATTATTCAGCACACAGTGTCAGCACAGCCAAGGACAACTATAAGCTCTTCCGGCAAAGAGACTCCGCTGTGCGTTTTGCTGTTACTTTGTGGGCTACCTATCTTCTGGCTAATTGTAACAACTTTCAGCTGGGTCTGTTGCTAGGAGGAGGGGCTGGCCACCATTGTAGCTATAAAGGCAACGGCTGTGCCAAAGGTGCAGCTGTTAGTGCAGCCAATGGTGGGCCGGGCCGTTGGGCAGGCTGTCTGTAGGCAGCTGCTGAAGCTGGCTGCCAAAGGAGACTGGCTTTTGGGGGTGGGGCTGATACCCTTAGGTCTCTATAGTTATGTGTTTCAGTGTATCTGGAGATAGCGGGAGGGTGTTCACTGTCCCTGGGGCTATTCCAGTGATGGTGGGGAATAGAGAACAATGTGGCATTGGCAGGGTAGCAGGCCATTACAGCAGAAGGGAGATCAGAAATTGATTATTTTTATTATTTATTTTTACATTTTATATCTCGCTCTTCCTCCAAGGAGCCCAGAGCGGTGTACTACATACTTAGGTTTCTCCTCACAACAACCCTTTGAAGTAGGTTAGGCTGAGAAATTTAATAGCTGTTGCCCCTTCCAGCCCCCCCACCAGCAATTTGACCCTGGGGAGCAGTACCAGTCTCCCACACAACCTCATCTTGCTTCTCCGTAATGCCAAGTAAGTTCAAAATAAAACAGAAATCATCCATGATTTGGTTGCTGATGATGGAGCTGACCAGGTATGTATTGCAGAGACCTGGATGGGGGAGGCTAGTGGTCCAGTTTGGGCCCAGCTTCTCATGGCAGGATACTTTGTTGTGGAGCAGGTGAGAGGGCATGGGCAGGGAGGAGGTGTGGCTGTGGTATATAAGAATAATATCTTCCTTACCAGGGTTCCTGTCAGGAAATTGGCCTATATTAGGAACACAGGAAGCTGCCATATACTGAGTCAGACCTGGATGGCAGTGGCTTTTCCAAGGTTGCAAGCAGGAATCTCTCTCAGCCCTATCTTGGAGATGCCAGGGAGGGAACTTGAAACCTTCTGCTCTTCCCAGAGCGGCTTCATCCCCTGAGGGGAATATCTTGCAGTGCTCACACATCAAGTCTCCCATTCATATGCAACCAGGGTGGACCCTGCTTAGCTAAGGGGGACAAGTAATGCTTGCTACCACAAGACCAGCTCTTATTATGTGTGTGTACGTATGTCGAAAGAACAAGGATAGAATGGTACTTCTGTTGGTTTACCATTCACCCTGCTGCTCAACAGTTTGCTGACTGACTTGGTTGCAGAATTGGCATTGGAGTCTCCCAGACTGTTAGTTCTGGGGGACTTTAATGTTCACTTTGGAACCAACTGGTCAGGATCAGCTCAGGAGTTCATAGTGGCCATGACAACTATGGGCCTATCCCAAGTGCTCTTGGGACCAACACACGTTGCTGGTTACATTTTCAATTTGGTTGTTTGCTCTGATCAGGATGGTGTTCTGTGGGTGAGGACTCCTGTCATTTCCCCATTGTCATGGATGGACTACCATCTGGCTAAGGTTGGACATACAACCACAACTCTCCTCTGCAGGGGTGAAGGACCTATTAGGATGATCTGCCTAGAAAGACTATTGGATCCAATAGGATTCCAAGAAGCCTTGAAAGGCTTTAAGGTTGGTTCTGCCAGCAATTCTGTTGATGCCCTGGTTCAGACTTGGAATAATGAGCTTACTAGGGCAGCAGACATGATTGTCCCTAAGCAATCCAACCTGCTTCTAAATGAGCTCCTTGGTATATGGAAGAACTATGGGGGCTGAAGCAGCAAAGTAGATGACAAGAGTACAAGTGGAGAAAGACTCATCTTGAATCTGACAGATTACAACACAGAGCACATTTGAAGATCTATGCTCTGGAAATGCGCACAAAGAAGCAGTTCTTTTCTGGCTGCATTGCTTCTTCAAGTTCACGTCCAGTGGAGTTGTCTAGGGTTGTGAGAGGGTTAGTAGATGCCCCTTCTCCCCTGAATGAGAATTTGGATCCATCAATTATCCACTGTGACATTTTAAATGAGGTTTTTGTAGGTAAAATCTCTCATATTTGAGCTGAATTAGACTTTACAGTTACTATAGAGCCTACTGTGGAGGTGTCCAACAGCTCCTCTTGTATGTTTAAATTCAGTTTTTGACTCCTAAGGATGTGGACAAGCTGTTTGGGACACTTTGCCTTACTACCTGTTCTCTTGATCCTTGCCCTACATGGCTTATACGATCTAGCAGGGAGGTTATCAGAGGGAGTCTTGTTAATATCATTAATGCTTCTCTGAGGGAGGGCAAGATGCTTCCTTGTCTCAAAGAGACAATTACTAGACCACTGTTGAAGAAACTTGCATTGGATCCCTCAGAATTAGGCACTTATAGGCCTGTCTCCAATCTTCCATGTTTGGGCAGGGTGACTGAGAGGGTGGTGGCATCTCAGCTTCAGGCAGTCTCGGAAGAAGCAGATTATCTAGACCCATTTCAAACCAGCTTTCGGGCAGGCTATGGGGTTGAGATGTCCTTGGTTGACCTGTTGGATGGTCTTCAATTAGGAATCGACAGGAGGAGTGTGACTCTGCTGATCATTTTTGATCTCTTGGTGGCTTTTGATACCATTGACCATGGTATTCTCCCTGAGCGCCTGAAGGGGTCTGGAGTGGGGGTGCACTGTTTTGCAGTGGTTCCATTCCTACCACTCGGGCAGGAAGTAGGTGTCACTTGGAGATTGTTGCTCTTCAAAATGAAAGCTATTGTATGGGGTCCTGCAGGGCTCCATTCTATCTCCAATGCTTTTTAAGATCTACATAAAACCACTGAGAGAGATCATAAGGGGATTTTGTGCAGGGTGTTATCAGTCTGCTGATGGCACCCAAATCTATTTCTCCATGTCATCTTCTTCAGGAAATGGCCTAACATTTCTAAATTCCTGCCTAGAGAGAGTAATTGGTTGTATGAGGGAGAAGCAAGATGGAGGTACTCATTGTGGGAGGCTGGAACTTAGGAAGTGGCTTAGATCTGCCTGTTCTGGATGGGGTTACACTTCCCTAGAAAGAACAGGTTTGTATTCTGGGAGTACTTCTGGACCCAAACCTCTCCCTGGTCTCTCAGGTTGAGGCAGTGGCCAGGAGGGCTTTCTATCAGCTTCGGCTGATATACCAGCTAAGTCCATTTCTGGAGATAAACAACCTTATAACAGTGGTGCATATGCTGGTAACATCCAGACTGGTTGCGGTTGCCACTGGTTCAGTTGGTGGCAACTCAGAACTGGACCTTTTCTGGGGTTGCCCCGGGGCTTTGGAACACACTTCCTGATGAAATGGGAGCCTCCCATTCTCCAGACGTTTTTAAGAAGGACCTGAAAATATCAGGCTTTTAGTTTATATTTTTGAAGTTTTATGTCAGAGTTTTTATCTGTATTTTAAACTGTTTTAATTGTGTTAATTTTTTAAATTGTTGTGTTTTTAGACTATGAACCACCCATGGGCTTGTGTATGGGGTGGTATAAAATGTCTTAAATAAACTAAATAAAAACAAACAAACATATTATTTTAACTTTTAGGTTCACAAGTTAAAATGCTTCCTCGCTGGTTAAAATTGACATCTATTAATGAATCAGCTAATACTTCTAGGATGAAAGTACCAATTAAACCAATTAGAGCATAGGTTCCAACCTGTGCTACTCCAAGGCGGTTTCCAGATTACACGCTGCAACAGTTTTGCAACGTGTCCACTAAGTGTGTTTCTGTACTGCCTGCATTCCGACACAACTGTCAGTAAGGTTTTTAATGTCCTATTTTGGGTTTTGTTGTGGCGCCGCAGTGGTACAACGTTGCATCTGCGTTGCAGGAAAGTAACAGTAATTTTCCAGTAATTGTATGAGGGTTGCAACGATGTTTCCGCGATGTACATGGCATGGTGTGGAAGGCTCATTCAGCGAGGGCGGTGGCCATCTGCCCATGTTGCTCCTTCAAGCTTTGATTTTATTTTTATCTGTTTATCTTTTTTATTTCTTATTTTTCATTGTGCAAAGGGGGAGCAGCAGGTGGGTGGCCACCCCTCCTCTCTGCCCTCTGGAGCACTCCCTGCTCCAACCAGCCCAGGGCTCAGGGAGAGGGTCAGGTGGCGGCTCTTCTGAGCTGGCTGCCAATGAAGGCTGTCGTGGGGGCTCGTTGCAAGGAGGCTCTGAGAGGCTCTGCCTGGGCTTGCTTGGCTCACCAGTTTTGGGGGGCAAAGCAAGGCGGACAGCTGCCTCAACTCCCCCACTGCCACCCTCTCCTCTACTGTTTTTTTTCCCCTGGAGCACTTGTGCAAGGGTGCAATGCTGCAATTAAATGTTTGTTTTGGAACAGTGCTTTCCTGATGGCTTTGAGCAAGGCTGCCCAGATTTTTTTTTAAAGTCATCTCATCATCCCCCGCCCCCTCCACGACCCCAGTGGCCCAAAATGGAGTAGGAGGAGGGGGCAGAGAATGCATTTCAGGTAGATTATGGACACCCCTTGCCTGGAAATCCTATTGCAGTGGAGGGCAACATGAACGGCCACAACCCTGTCATGGTGCATTGAAAAACGCTGTACTCATGGCTTCAAGCGATTGGACTGGTGCAAAGCTCATAATCTGGAAAACGCCCAGATGTTGCTGAACTACAACTCCCATCATCCCAGAGAATGCATTTCAGGTAGATTATGGACACCCCTTGCCTGGAAATCCCATTGCAGTGGAGGGCAACATGAATGGCCACAACTCTGTCATGATGCATTGAAAAATGCTGTACTCACGGCTTCAAGCGATTGGACCGGTGCAAAGCCTGGAAAAAATCTGGAAAATGCCCAGATGTTGCTGAACTACAACTCCCATCATCCCCAGCTACAAATAGTAGAGGAGAATTGTAGTTCAGCAATATCTGGTATGCCACAAGTTGGGGACCCCTGAATAAGAGCTTCCAGCCCAAATACTATGTGGTTTCCCCCCAGCTAGAATATACTGTAAAGAAGATGTGTCATATTACCAACATTGTCTCAGTGATTTGAATGGATCTTGCTTACCTCCTTGCAGTTGTGCCTTCTCTTCTTTTTTGTAAATGCCAAATAGTGAAGACAAGGACAACATAGTCAGCTCAGCCAGCGTGGCCTGTACATCTTTAGTAGCCCATTCAGGTATTGTATAATTGTGAACAGACTGCAATAAAAAGAATATATTTTTATTTATTTATTTACTTACTTACTTACTTATTTACTTATTTAACATATTTTAATACCGCCCCAAATTATGTTGAGACCTTTTAAGGCTTTTCTTTCTCCTGCCACTGTTTTTCTTTACTGAACAAATATGCTTCCTAGACTTTTAAAAGGCATATGTCAGTACTATCCAGTACTGCAGTTCTCAATTCTAGAAGGCATATCACTGCCTAGAGATTACATATCAGGTGGTATAAAAATATGATAAATAAACGAACAAATAAACAAATAAATAAATTATCTGCTATAGAACTCTGATGTTGAGCATCTGGTAAATTACATGATCGTTTTTGTAGAATGCCAGAAGCGTAACCTGAATTCTTGCAGGTTACCAGAGGGGGCAATAGATTTCACTACATTCTGAAAACACTATGAAGCATTCTATTCAATCAGGTGGTGGGCCGGATTTGATTCAAAATACACCTCCAGGACACTTTCCAGATCACACTCTGTTCAGCAGCAAAATGCTTCAGCTTGGCAGGACCGTTTTGAAAACGTAAATAGCTTGCGTAACCTTCCTACAACAGGAGAATGAAGCTATTTATTTATTTTTGCGACGCACATGCAATGTTGTAGGACTAAAACACAAGGATAAAGTCCGAAAGAAGGCATCGGAAATGCTAACGGCATCTTACTGACACCACAGGGACTGTGATGTCAAAACACAGGTAGTTCGGAAGCACACTTAACAGACATGCTGTAGTGTGTAATCTGGAAAGTGCCCAGGGGCCCGCAACCAACCAACCAACCCAAAGTCTGTTCTTCCTTTGCTGGTGCTCGTCCAGTGCTTCTGTCGCCTCACACTTGCCTTCTGCTGCCTTCTGTCCTCCTCACTCTCTTCCCTTCCCTTCCTCTTCCTTCTTCCCTCCTCTACCTCCACACGTGTGCAGGAAGAAGGCATCTTGCCCCACCTTCTGTCTTCCTCCTTCTCCCCCTCCCCGCTTTCTCTCAGTGCTTTGTGGGCTGTAGAACCTGCCACAAAGATGCAAGGAGGAGGAGCATGGTGGCGGAAGGAAGGAAGCTGCAGCAAATGGGAGAAATGCTGCAGTTTGGGCATGTGTGGGGGTGGGGGAGAGAAATATCAGTGGTGGGAAGCAGGAAGCAAGCAAGCCACGGGAAGTGGCGAGAAATGTTGCCACTTCGGGAGGGGGGAGGAAGAAATTTGACAGCAGCAGCTTGCTCGTTGCTGGACACTTGGGCTGGGGACAAGACTGGACCCAGCCTGTGGGCTGTATGTTTGACACCCCTGTCCTAATACTTTCATAAAGCATATGAAAACACTAGCATTCTGATTAAAAATATGGTGGTGACCTGTTTGTGAGAGGCCAGAGATATAACTGCTTTCTTGACCTAGAGCTGCTCTTTTGTCTGGGCAACCCATCTAGAACAGGGATGCTCAACGTTGGGTCCTCAGATTGGACTTCAACTCCCATAATCCCCAGCCCCAGTGGCCTTTGGTTGGGGATTATGGGAGTTGAAGTCCAATAACATCTGGGGGCCCAACGTTGAGAATCCCTGATCTAGAAGACCCTGCCTGCCTTCCAGTCCTTCAGACTCCTTTTTCATCTGACCAGTTTCATCTTGTCTGCCTGGCCTGCATCTCATTCTTGTTTGCCTGCTGTCCCATCCTGCAGCTTATTCGGCCATGGAGCCCTTCCTGGCTCCAACAGAATCCCAGGGGTCTCCCTGAATTGTGTACCCTAATATAGATTCTACTTTGTCCCCTTACACAGAGAAATAATTTCATATTATAGACAAAAGCTGCTGCAAGTTACACGGCTGATATATGTCTTGTTTCAATATAGAATAAAAACTACGAAGGTGATGGAGTTCTCAAACTGGCGACTTAGCACCAGGGTCCATGAGCCTTCTGATGTGCACCACCAGGGAAGTTGGCAAACAGAGGAACCGTAGGCCTAATCTCTGATGCTCTGCAAAACTACTTCTTAGTGTACAAGCCAGGTCCACTAACTTTGACCATTAGTACCATCTCAGGGAACAAATGCTCATAGTGATTTTTGGCAACATCTATCCCTTAGAAATGAAAAATAAGTGATAGCATTGTTGCACTTACAACTTTCTCTGTCATTATCACATCTTCTTTATCCCTCCCCACAAGACACCAAATGGCTCAGCAGGGAAATGCTTGACTAACAAGCAGAAGGTTGCCAGTTCAAATCCCTGCTGGTATGTTTCCCAAACTATGGGAAACACCTATATCAGGCAGCAGCGATATAGGAAGATGCTGAAAGGCATCATTTCATACTGCACGGGAGAAGGCAATGGTAAATCCCTCCTGTATTCTGTCAAAGAAAGCCACAGGGCTCTGTGGGTGCAAGGAGTTGAAATTGACTTGACAGCACATGTTACCTTTACCTTACCAAATGATTAGGAAAAAATGGCAGTCATTTTTGCATATTGCAGGGTAGAGGTTGCACAGTTTAGAGTAAAGTTTAGGGCTGGGTAATAATGAACAAGTTGTCTTCTCTCCATGAAGTAAATTTTGGAGGACATTCCTGTTAATTTTCATCTTTGTTCCTCTGACAACATTGATAAAACTGAATAACATTGGTTTCTGTTTTAAAAAACTTTTAAAAGTTTTTAAATTACCATTGGAAATTTGGCTGCTGTAGGTCTAATTGTCAGGACAGTAAAAGCGTGACGTAATGAATGCTGAAAGTATTGCAGTGCTATCACCTGTTTTCCATCTCTAGGGGTGTAGAGCTTGTCAAAAATCACAATGGACATTCGTCCCCACAGATGGTACCAACCATCCCAGTTGGAGCATATACTAACTGCAAGTGGCTGGAAGGCTTACTGCGGTTTCTGAGCCCAGCAGAATCAGGCATCTGAGGAGTCAAGAAGATCCTATTTGACCTTGTATAACAATTCTCTCTATCCTGGCTCCTCAGTCTGAGCGCTTGAGCAGTATCAGGGTGTCTGGAAGTCCTGCTGAACCATCAACATGGCTCCTAAGTTCTCAATTCTGAATATTAGGCCAATTCTTTCCAAAAAATATCCACTTTATCATTCCATCTCTACACTTAATAAAATTCATGATCTTACATGTAGGAACAATATTCTAGGTTTTCTTTAACCATTCATGTTGGGGGAGCACCAATTTGTCCAGTTTTTCCTAATCATTGGCAATAAACGTTATACCATGAATCATTCTAAGATAATTTCATTCTGTCTAGTGGTACTCAAGTAATATAACACAATATTAAAGAATAAGAAAGAAAAGACCAGCAAGAAAAATACCTCACAGAACAAAGTATCTTGAAGATTCCAGAGTTTGAAATTGTCCAGATTCTTGAGAGTTTCGAGATCATAACCTGAGTAGTGAGCTATGGCTTTTAAAAATTCCTGAAAGGAAATAAGGAAAAATCATCAAATGTAAATTATACACTAAGAGATTCACATAGTTTGTGATCCTGCACACCATAATCGTATGATAGGGCAATAGGGTCAGCACATGCTGCTTAATTTTTTTGTTTAGAAGTTTGTAGAGACTGTAATCCTGCACGTACACAGGGGAAGCTACTTAAAAAATCACATTAAAGTGCATGGAATTTAATAACCACATGCAGGATTGCAACCATAATCTAGCACATGACACTTTTTAGATATATTGACAGGCATGTGTCTTTGTACATAGAAATAGTACACATCCTTTCATTAGTGAGGTGCTGTTAACCTTAATGCCTATGTAATCGCTACCATTATTACCAGTATTAGTTTATGGTGTGGATTAACTATGGAGGCTCCCTGAATTTGGCAACGAAAGGGGGTTGTGCAGTGCTCTCCCCTCTTCTTTCTTAATCGGTAGTGGAGTGTGCTCAGAGGGTCCTTAGAATTTTTTGGTGGTTCCAGTCCAGGCAAGAAGGAGAAAAGGAGGTTTTGGAAACCCACTGTGTTTTATGAACTTGCTTCCTCATTCATTTCCTCTTCAAACAAGTTGTGCACGAGTTTGAGACTCTGGACAAGCCCTATTAGCTTGTTGCACATCTGTTTTCTTTGTTTCAGCTGCACACCCACAAGACATAAGGACATAAGAACAGCCCTGCTGGATCAGGCCCAAGGCCCATCTAGACCAGCATCCTGTTTCACACAGTGGCCCATCAGATGCCTCTGGGAAGCCCACAAGCAGGAGGTGAGGGCATGCCCTCTCTCCTGCTGTTGTGCCCCTGCAACTGGCATTTAGAGGCATCCTGCCTCTGAGGCTGGAGGTAGCCTATAGCCGCCAGACTATTAGCCATTGATTGACCTGTCCTCCATGAATTTGTCTAAGCCCCTCTGAAAGCCATCCAAGCTAGTGGCCATTACCACATCCCGTGGCAGAGAATTCCATAGATTAATTATGTGCTGTGTGAAAAAGTACTTACAGTACTTTTGTCAGTCCTAAATGTTGGTCCAGTTTCATGGGGTGGCCCCGGGTTCTAGTGTTGTGAGAGAGAGAGAGACAAGTTTTCTCTGTCCACTCGCTCTACTCCATGCATAGTTTTATATACCTCTATCATGTCTCCCTGTAGTTGCCTCTTTTCCAAAGTAAAGAGCCCCAGATGCTGTAGCCTTGCCTCAAAAGGAAGGCATTCCAGGCCCCTGATGATCTTGGTTTCCCTTTTCTGCACCTTTCGAGTTCTGTAAAATCCTTCTTAAGATACGGTGACCAATACTCCAAATGTAGTAGCACCATAGATTTGTATAAGGACATTATAATACTAACATTCTTATTTTCAATCCCCTTCCTAATGATCCCTAGCATGGAATTTGCCTTTCTCACCACTGCCATGCATTGAGTCGACACTTTCAACGAATTGTCCACCATGACCCCACCAATGACTCTCCTGGTGAGTCACCGACAGTTCAGCTCCCATCAGTGTACATGTGAAGTTGGGGGTTTTGCCCCAATAAGCACCACTTTACACTTCCTCCATTGAACAGAATTTGCCATTTTGTTGCCCACTCCCCCAGTTTGGAAAGATCTTTTTGGAGCTCCTAACAATCTGTTTTGGATTTCACGACCCTAAATAGTCATCTGCAAATTTGGCCACTTTGCTGTTTACCCCAACTTCTAGATCATTTATGAACAAGTTAAAGAGCACTGGTCCCAGTTCAGATCCATGGGGGTCTCCACTTCTTACTTCCCTTTTCTTGTAGGAGTGGTATGAATGGTGCAAAAGTGCTATTGGGACAATTTTCTTAAAAGAAAGAGATGGGTTGTATGTGTTTAATTTTATTTATCAAGCCACATGCTACTTTGCGGAAGAAAAGTTATCACAGAATAGCCTTCTACCATCATTGTATGTATGTTTTTATGATTTGTACCATTTTGTAACAGGTATTTTAAGTTTGGCTTCATGTGTGTTTAACTAATTCATATGTACAAAGAAGTGTAAATGTTTATAAATCCTCGTGTTTGGCATTAGAATTTTTATTTCTTGCAATCACTGGTGGAAATACACAGGAAATATAGTGACTTGAATCCAAAGAAACCCTTTCAGAAAGAGCGGTTACACCTAATCTAACAGCAATGCATTGCAGCATATATATACATAGCACAGGTCAAAAGGGTGGGTCCTAGGTGTTCCTGAACATTTTACTCAAACCTCAAGGCCCCTGCCTCCTTCCCCTGCCTTCCCCTTCCCCTCCTTCCCCTGCCAGGCAAGGTAGCAAAGAGTAAGGAAGATAGTTGATCAGGCTTTAAAAAGGCATTCAGCACTTTTGATCTGCCAAGCAGAACACAGCCTATTAACCATGTTTGCTATCCCACTGAAGTTCTGCATTCAGCCTGGTGGGTCTCAAACTTGTAGGTCTGGGTCACCTGTGAAATTCTTTTTCTTTTTTTGCTCTCACTTCTTTTGTGATCAGGTTGTTTGGATAAGTAGCATGGGATAAATAGGACTGTGCTTTAGGTCTCTTGGAGGTAACCTACATTAAAGCCAGAACATGATCTTTCTCCAAAATTCATGCCTACATTTTCCAGCATGATGGTATAAATGATATTTATATCCATATACTGTAGTATGCAAACACATAGTAGTGCACTTTGGCATTAAAAAGTAGATGATTTCTACATGTAATGATACATATTTATTAGGAAACAACTTAAGCATAGTGAGGTTCTGTTGAGATCCTATTATTTTGATTAATTTTATCAGAATAACCAAATTGAGAAAAATAGGTTTACCTTGCATGGGAAGATGGACAAATGCTCTTTCTAGATTATGTTTTTCTACTCAAGCTACTTGTTAATTTCTGGCCTGCTTCACCATCCAGTTTGAACACATTGGCTGACAGCCTAAATTATTCAATAGTACTAAATTACTCAATAGGTTACTGCCCAGGAGTCACTTTAAAAGGACTACTATGTTTTGAAAGGATTTACTCTAATAATGGATGAATCCTCACTATTTATTTAGCAAATGTATTTACCATCCAAAACTCATGTCTGAGCAGTTTATAATAAACAACACAAATTAAAAACAGTGTTTAAAATATTTAAAAACTTAATGATAGATTCTAGACCTAGAATCTATCATTGATCTATAGATCTAGACCTATGCTTTTGTAACAATCAGTCTCCCCTCCCCTCTCCCCCCTCCCCTCTCCCCTAAGGAGTGAACCAGAAGGGAACCCTGTCCTGACTGACAGACTGGTGACCGCTAGGAATCAGCCACTCAGCACATGGTGGGTGGGACCTAAAGGGCCATGAGCCAGGAAGATAAGCATTTTTTGGGGCAGTTGAAGCTAGGCTGGGCTGCCAGCTGGACATGTGGCAAAGGAAATGGCTGCAGAAAGGAGGACTCCAGTTCTTGGAAGATAAGACTGCAGGGGCTTGAATTCTCTCCTGGAGTTTGAGGTGAGTTCAAGGGGGAAGGAAGCCAGGGCTTTTGGCTTCTGGAAGTTTAGCCTAGGGAATATTTTGTTAGTCAGTTTGCGTTAGACATTTTATTTTCCTTTCATGTGCTCTGTATATCCCTGCAACCGGTCTATTGTTGTTTTACCTAGAACACAACTAAGCTAAGAAAACAATAGCCTGCACCCATCCATCCAGCTAGGATGGATCAGTTGAAAGAGTCTCTGTAAATTTTAAAGGTGCTTTTGTATTTTCTTACATTCGTATTCTTTGCAACTAGGTTACCACAATTTTTAACGCGTGCCACTCCAATATCAGTTGGAGTGCTTTTTGAAAGAAACCTTGTAATCAACTGAGTATTTTGACCTGTAACTAAAAGCTGAGAGAGCCTCAGATGGATATTGCCTGTAGTATTTTGAATAAAGTCTATTTTTCTTTTTGTTCTTTGCAAATTTTAACCAGCATCTTTGAGTGGGTTTTTAAATCAGGAAAGCGGGGCTGGAAAGGGGTTTATTCTGGTGTACACATACCTCAATTTGATTGTTCAGCTAACAACGTTTCTCTCCACGTGTAAGCTTGCATGTGGAAGGTTTTTGTACTTCTCCAATAGAAAGAGAAGGAGAGTCTCTCTGGAATTACACCCAAATCTGGGTGTGTGTGTTTAAACTCTGTAATAATTGGGTGGCAGTGGCAGCAAATTAGTTACTGGAGAAACAGGAAAGTTCAAAGGAACAGCCTTTGTGGGTGAAACCACAGGGAGGGGATGATTCAGTCTTTTTTCTTCCCCTCACGTGGGCTTGCCTTAGGACAAAGGCTGGGGTAAATCCGCTACAGATTTATAAACAAACAAACAAACCTTCATTCAGTAACCTGTTCTGCCTATAGTATAGAAATAATGTCTTTGCAATGCACAAAATCATGCTCTTGTGATGTTTACTGGCTCAATAGCTACAGATCTCTATCTAATGAATGGGCTGTGGAGATCATGCACAACCCAGTCCTACAAAGCTGCTTTCAAAGTGGTGGTATGATGGTCTTTCCTGGGAGGAGAACTGGTCTTAGGCAGAGAGCATGAATTGTCCCCATTTGCTAAGCAGGGTCCACTTTGGTTTGCATTTGGATAGGTGACCACATGTGAGCACTGTAAGATATTCCCTTTAGGGGATTGAAGGAACCATAGCTCAGTGGAAGGGCATCTGCATGCTGGTTTTCCATTGAAAATTCAAAACCTGTAATTTCACCCCCTGAAAGTGCCATTTTAACAAATGAGTGGGGCAAGACAGAAAGACACCTTGGATGGATCATGGGAGGACTGAGACTTTTGCACCTGATCTTAGAACCTCTGGGAATGGAGCAACTGTCTACAGGATAGAAGAGATGTAACAAGTCAGACTAAAGGCTAACTGAATAATGGGGAATAATAAGTAGATTATTTTGCCCTGTGATACTATCTCCCCCCCCATATGAAAAGCCTTCGGCATAATCAACAGCAAGTGGCATTTCAGGAAATTCAAATTATTTATCTCTCTCATCCCCATCCTTATATATTTATTAAAATTACCTCGTATGGTTGAATTTTGCTCTGGAATTCACTTGATGCCATTGTTTCTCTCAGAAGCTCCCTATAGCGTGCACAGTTAAAAATGGGAAAACGTAATTTCTGAAAGAAAGAAAAAAAGAGACTGATTATAACCAACTTCTAACTCCATGCTTCTCAACTAGAGTTTTTGTATAGCACTTATTTCTGCATGGGTTTGACATTGTTCAGAATGGTGCTGTACCTGCTTTTTAAAATCTGCAGTAACCTATAGGACAAATTCATTGACTTGGACACCTGATATTGCACCCAGACCCGAGGAGACACGGAGACATTACTATGGTGGAATTGGCCATTTTATTGAGGCTTAATTGTATTGTGCCAACGAGGCATAACAGCTGGGATTGGCCCTCCTCCCCTACAGTGCAGTCCCTATCAGGCAGGCCACAGCCGTAGCCGCCATTGCCTAAATGACCATGGCGATAGGACCTTGGCTCCAGGTTGCTCCTCTACTCTAAAGTGGGGACGCCCTTCTTTGATGACCTAAGGTCAGGTTTCCAATATTAACGCCATCCCTCCAAAGCTGCACAGCCATACGGAAAGGATGTCATGTGGAGAGAGGCTGGAGTTAAGCAGCAGCCCTGATCCGTCAAGCCTCAAGGGATCCTTCCTCCTTGATGTACAGAAGCTTACCTAAGGTGCTACACCCATTTTCTTAGCTGTTCCCCACTGGCGCTCGCCGGGCAGGGCCCGATTGCTGGGCCACGCCATGCCGGGCACCTAAAAGGCAGGTGGGCTTAAGAGCCTAAGACCCACCGCCGCACAGCCCCCGGGCATGCCGCTCGGTTGGCCAGGCCACGTGTTCCATGGCTGGCCAAGAGCACTTCCTGGGCACGTTCTCCCTCTTCACTGTCGGGAAGTGGACTTGGGCACACGCGCTGCCGGCTCGCCTGTTCCGGCTCCACCCCGGAAGCAGCTGGGGCCAATGGGAGCTAGCTTCCCGGTCCCACGTGTTCCTGAGGAGGGGGCTGTGGGCAAACTGGCCACATCATCAGGGGAGGTGGCCAGGGGCATAAGAATAACTATGCCAAAGCTATGCAGATCTTGCTCTGGTCAGGATCAGGATGGGATAAATCCTGGGAACCCTACTTAAGCCACTCTGGGCAATTACATCCAAGTTGGCCCACTCACACACAATTAGGGATATGAATGAGCATGTCACACTTCCACTCCCATGTCTGGCTCACTTCTAATCATTTGGACTGGGGTGGGGGTTAGTTATCTGGACCATATCCTTATATGCAATCTAAATACTACTTTAATATAATATTTAAATCATATGTGAACAAGTGGTTTGGATGAACCCTCATGTGATTAGGAGAAGGCGAGTGGCACATTAGACGTGCTTATTCACAGCTCTGAATGTGTGTGGGCAGAGTCAGCTCAAACCTATCGTCCAAATTGACCCCTTGAAGTTCCATGGTGGATTATTCAAATGATTGATTAATTCTTCTTTGGTTCACCCTGGGAAATATCCAGTCTGGCAGGTTAGTGCTAGGAATAAAATTTAAAGGAGAAGCCTCACAAAAGACTTTGAGTGAATAATTTGAGGCTTGTAGTGAATCTCTTAGGGGGAATTCCTCCAGTCTCCATAGTCATGATAAAGCCAAAGCAGAAGGCATGCATATTCTTTGTATGTTCCACATTCCTGGTAAAATGGGTATCAGTCATCAAGCACTTAAGTCCTTTCCTCCATATTAGCTACTACAATGCAAATAAAGGCATGCATTGGTACAGAAAATAGTATCCTGTTGCAAGCTAAGTTGGGCAAAGACATGAACTGCTATGCTGATTGGCCAGATGAAAGTCACACCACTGGTTAGAGGGAAAGGGTGCTCTGAGGTCACGTTGATTGGCACATAAGATGCTTCCAGGATCTTTGCCACTCTCTCCTATACAGGGTGTGTGTGTGTGTGTGTGTGTGTGTGTGTGTGTGTGTGTGTGTGTGTATAAGGCCTCTGGAGTGTTACAGCTCAGAGATATCCCAAAACATTTTGGTGCTTGAAGCCAAAAATCCATACTATTTGGATACTATGGATTCAAAACCCATGGTATCCAAATGGTACTAAAGATGCAGCAGTAAACAAAATATAGGATATATGATATACTATATATATATATATATATATATATATATATATATATATATATATATGATATTAAAAGTGTGCTAATAGCACATTTAACATTGTATCCATTTTATTAATGTAAGCTGCCCCAAGCAGTAGTTCGCGGGAGGGAAAGGTATCAATATTTTAAATGAATTAAAATATCACAGTGATGGGCTGTCATTCGGGAGGCCGGCACTTGGAGGAGCCCCCACCACCTCTGGAGATTGCCTCTCAAAATGAGGCTAATACAGCAGAAACATTTATTTCATGCTTATTGGACATATCAGAGAATGTTTGGTGTAATTTGTATGAGGGTACACTTATGCATATGGTTTGGTCCTGTCCGGTTATTGTTCCATTTGGGCTTGAAATCCATAAGACTGTTAACATGACTTTGCAGCATTCATTGTGTTATGTATGCCAGGGTGCTGTGTTTAATGGTGCCTTTTGTTCCTCTACAGATCTTGTAGTTTTTTGGGAGCTGTAGCTGTTGGGTGGAACTTCTGCAGATCCTAAGTGTATCAGTAAAGAGCTGTTGTGTTTTTAAGGCCTGTGTGTGTTCCCTCCATTTTTCCTGCTACAAACACAGCACTTTTTGGTGATGTGGATGGGATCTTCTGATCGCTGAAGACCAGCAGTAAGTGTGAATCTGTTCTCAAGTGCTTCTGGTAAGCAGTCGGGAAAGGCCCCAGATTGAAAACCTGAGCAGATCCTGTGCTAAAATGGCTGCTCTCACTTGGACACATTGAAGAGTTTGATATTAGTCTCCTTGTTTCCTGGGATTCATATGCAGAGAGGCTTTCGTTTTATCTTGAAGCAAACAAAATAGTTAACCCTGAACAAAAGTGAGCTGACATTTTGACTGACTGGGGGGCCCAAACATTTGCTATAATAAGAGCACTCTCTGCACCTGCTTTACCAAAGTTTAACACATTTGATGAACTTGTGGATTTACTGAAAGCTCATTTCTCACGAACACCATCAGTCGTTGTACAGAGATTTAAATTGCACACACGAGTTCAACAGCCTGGAAAAGGCATTGCTGCTTTTATCACAGAGCTGTGTAATCTCTCTCAACAGTGTAAATTTGGGGACTTCGTAGAAGATATGCGGAGGCATTGCCTTGTGTGTGGGGTTTATGATGAGGTACTGCAACAAAGGCTCCTGTCTGAGCCACATTAGACACTTGCAATGGATCAAGGAAAAAAATTAGTCAGTGAAACTCCATCACTACAAGTCACAGAATTCAAAGAGGCAACAACGAATGTACATGCTACCCATACCAAGCAGGCTGAAAATTCTGGACAACAGGGTCAGCAGAACACAGAAAATGCACCTGGACAGATAGGTCCAGACATAGCAATCCCTGCTCAGGCTGTGGAGGGTTGTATCAGTGCTCTGGGTGCAGATTCAAGAATGTTGCATGCAGGCTTTATAAGAAGAAGGGCCACCTTGATCAAGTATTCTGTTCAAAGTCCATCAGTAAGAAACCAGAGAATTGCAACAAGGAGTCACACCACCTAACTGTCAGCTAGCAGAGGTGATTAACCGATTAACCGATTTCCCAAGGTGTTTTGTGAGGAACTAGGAGCTTATAAAGGAAAGCCATTGTCATTCCACTTGGATCCATCTGTTGTACCAATTTACATGAAAGTCAGAAATGTGCTGTTCTTGCCAGGAGTGTATGCTTGCAAAACTTGATCTGGCCCAAGCACACCAGCAATTGGCTGTTGATGCTATAGCAGATGTCCAAACAATCATTACCCATTGTGGGGCATTCAGAGTTAAGCATCTCCAGTTTGGAATTTCTGTGGCTCCTGGAATGTTCCAACACTTCATGGAATCTCTGCTTTCTGGAATTACAGGTGTTGTGCCATATTTTAATGATGTCCTGATTATAGGATCAACAGAGGAGGAACTTGCTACTCGACTCCAGGAAGTTCTGCATCACTCTGACAAATCAGGTAACCATTTAAAAAGAAGAAGTGTGAAATTGGAACTTCCAGTGTCAGATTCTTGGACTGCTGCATTGATGCTTCTGGTATTCACCCCACCCAAAAAAGATATGTGCAATCTATGATGCATACTCCAAAAACAAAACAGGAGCTTCAGGTCCTCTAGGGCTACTCAGTTTTTACCATGTCTTTCTTCCACAAAAGGTTACTATTGCTGAGCCACTTCATTGTTTACTGGGGAAATGAGTTTCTTGGCGCTGGACTTGACACCATGAGGATACTATCTAATGAGCAATGATCTTGAAGCAGAATGAGGAATGATCCATGAGGAATTCCCCTGCTAACTGGGCAAAGAGGCACCTTTTACCGTGGTGATTATCTTCATTTAGCAGGGGGAGAGTAACTGGCCCTATGCACCCCCAGCACAGTACTTCCAGTAACTGTTGCTGGTGTGTGTCTTAAGTTTCTTTTTAGAATGTGAGCCCTTTGGGGACAGGGAGCCATCTTATTTGTTTGTTATTTCTCTTTGTAAACCACCCTGAGCCATTTTTGGAAGGGCGGTATAGAAATCGAATTATTATTATTATTATTATTATTATTATTATTATTATTATTATTATTAACAGGGGTAAGCAGTGAGGTGGACAAATTTTCAGATGATACCAAACTCTTTCAGATAGTGAAATCCAAAACGGATTGTGAGGAGCTCCAAAAGGATCTCTCCAAACTGGGTGAGTGGGCAATGAAATGGAAAATGTGGTTCAATGTTGGCAAGTGTAAAGTGATGCACATTGGGACGAAAAACCCCAGCTTCAAGTATACACTGATGGTATCTCAGCTGTCAGTGACTGTCCAGGAGAGGGATCTTGGGGTCGTGGTGGATAGCTCGTTGAAAGTGTCGACTCAATGCATGGCATCTGTGAAAAAGACCAATTCAATGCTAGGGATCATTAGGAAGGGGATTGAAAATAAAACTGCTAATATTATAATGCCCTTATACAAAACTATGGTGCGGCCACACCTGGAGTACTGCATACAATTCTGATCACCACATCTAAAAAGGGACATTGTAGAACTGGAAAAGGTGCAGAAGATGGCAACCAAGATGATCAGGGGCCTAGAGCACTTTTCTTATGAGGCAAGACTACAACACCTGGGGCTTTTTAGTTTAGAAAAAAAGACAACTGTGGGGAGACATGATAGAGGTCTATAAAATCATGCATGGCATGGAGAAAGTGGAGAGAGAGAAATTCTTCTCCCTCGCACATAACACTAGAACCAGGGGTCATCTCATGAAATTGATTGCCAGGAAATATAGGACCAACAAACGGAAGTACTTTTTCACACAACGCATAATCAACTTGTGGAATTCTCTGCCACAGGATGTGGTGACATCCAACAACCTGGATGGCTTTAAGAGGGGTTTGGATAACTTTATGGAGAAGAGGTCTATCATTGGCTACTAGTCAGAGGGCTATAGGCCACCTCCAGCCTTAAAGGCAGGATGTCTCTGAGTACCAGTTGCAGAGGAGTAACAGCACGAGAGCGGCATGCCCTCAACTCCTGCCTGTAGGCTTCCAGTGGCATCTGGTGGGCCACTGTGTGAAACAGGATGCTGCACTAGGTGGGCCTTAGGCCTGACCCAGCACGGCTGTTCTGTTCTAATGCCAAGAAAATATCGACTTGTGTGATTCTGTGCTTGTACATTATGATGAAAAGGAACCACTGTTCTTCACCACTGATGCTTCACCCTATGGTGTTGGAGCTGTGCTTAGCCACAGATTGCCAGATGGCACAGAGGTACCAGTGGCTTACTATGTTAGGACTATGTCTTCCACTGAAAGGAACTATCCACAAGTTGACAGAGAAGCCTTTGCTGTTATCACAGGAGTCAAGAAGTTCAACTACTATCTCCATGGATGGGCCTTTGAAATTCATACTGATCACAAACCTCTTTGGGGAATTTTCTCTAATTACAAGTCTACACCCCTAGTACTGTCACCTCGTATGCAATGCTGGAGGGGGTTTTTTTTTTGCTTAATGCTTATGATTATACACTTGTCTACAAGCCAGGAAGAACAATAGCTAATGCTAATGCTGATGCTGAGTTGCCTGCCACTTCGGATTTTGCTGTGCCAGCACCAATGGAAGTTTTGATGCTGGAGGCCCTCCTAGACTCACCCCATGAGGCTGATCAAATTGCAAAAATCAACCACTCAGGATTTCAAACTGGCTTGTGTTTTAAACTGGGTGTGGAAGGATTGGCCAATTGAGGAACTGCCAGAAGTATTTAAGTCATTCAAAAGCCACCAACATGAGATGTCTGCCCATAAAGGAAGTATTTTGTGGGGAAACGATGTTGTTCCAGAAGCAGATTGTCGAACCATTTTAGCCACACTACATGCAGCACATCCCGGAATTGTTCACATGAAAGCTTTGGCTAGAAGTTATATCTGGTGGTGTGGAATAGACTCAGACACTGAAAAGACTGTAAATGAGTGCAGCACATGCCAGGCTACTCGACATAACCTACAAAGGGCACCTATCCTTCCCTGGGAAGGGGCCAAGCAGCTTTGGTAGAGAATCCATATTGACTCTGCAGGACCATTTCAGAGAAATAATTTCCTGATCGTGGTAGACTCTTCCTTGAAATGGCTTGCAGTGGTCTTGGTGCCCTCACAAACATTTATTGCAACAATTAAAGCACTGCTCCATTTATTTGCAACCCATGGATTGCCTGACACTGTCATCTCAAACAATGGGTCCACATTCATATCAGCATTGCTTAAGGACTTGTGATCAGCCTCCCCTCCCTCTAAAGAGTGACAGTGAGTGAACCCTTGTCTCGACTGACAGGCTGGTGAACTCTGGGACAGCCAGTGGAGTTCCAGTGGAGGTGGTTGGGACCTAGAGAGCGGTTGCTGGGAATTCTGGGAACAAGAAGGGTGGTCTTTGTTGGAGAGAAGCATGTGTGGAAAGTCTTAGTGAGAGGCATGGAATTTTTCTCCCTCATGGTCAAAGCCAGTATGGAGGTTTCTCACATGGAATAACTGCAGATCCTTGAGATTGCAGGAAGCTTGATTCTCATCAGATGTTGGGTGAGTTTTCAAGGAAAGGGGTTTTTAGCATAGGGAACAGTCAGATTTTGCGTAAGAAAATTATATTTCTTTGTGTGTGTGCTTTGCATATTCCTGATACTGTTCTATTATTGTTTACCTGCAATGTAATTAAAATAAGATATACTAGCCTACACTCAACTCACCTGTAGCAAAAGACTCAGTAAACTTTTGATTGATTGATTATGTGACATCAAGTCGGTGTCAACTCTTAGGGACCACACAAATAGATTCTCTCCAGGATGATCTGTCTTCAACTTGGCCTTTAAGGTCTCTCAGTGGTGCATTCATTTTTGTCACAATTGAGTTCATCCACCTTGCTGCTGGTCATCCTCTTCTTCTCTTTCCTTCAACTTTTCCCAGCATTATGGACTTCTCAAGGGAACTGGGTCTTTGCATAATGTGTCCAAAGTATGATAGTTTGAGCCTGGTCATTTGTGCTTCGAGTGAAAATTCTGGATTGATTTGTTCTGTGATCCATTTGTTTGTTTTCCTGTCCATGGTATCCTCAAAAGTCTTCTCCAACACCAAAGTTTAAAAGCATCAATACTTTTCCTATCTTGCTTCTTCAAAGTCCATCTTTTGCATCTATAGAGTGTCACTGGAAAAACCATTGTCTGAACGATTCTAATCTTTGTAGGTATAGACACATCACAACATCTAACTATCCTTTCCAAGGCCTTCATTGCAACCCTACCAACTGCTAGTGTGCAGCGGATTTCTTGACTGCTGGATCGTTTACTGTTAATGGTCAATCCGAAAAGGCAGAAGCTATCCACCACTTCAGTGTCTTCATTATCAATTCTGTGGCTGGTTGCTGTACCCGTTATAAACTTTTAATCATGTCTAAATGCAGACTAAAACTGAAGGCTAAGACAACCTAATTTTGTAACCTACTAAGTATTTTTGAGTGTATTTAAGACCTAAAAGCCTCAGACGGAAGCAGTCTGTAGTAACGAAATAAAATTGGTTTTTTGTTCTTTTCTTTTTACGAGCCACTCAGAGTTGATTTTTAACTCAGGAAAAAGTGGGAGGGTGGAAGAGGGATTTCTCTGGTGCAAAAGCACCCTCAAGTGCTTAGAAGTTATTGGTTTTCTCATCAAGTGTAAGCCTACACATGGAAGATTTTTGTATTCCTCCAATACCAAAATAAAGAGAGTTTTCCCTGGGATTCCACCCTGAGCCCAGGGAGATTCAAGCACTGTTGATAAGAGGGGTGGGGGTGGCAGCATTTTAATTCTACCAGAAATATAGATTAGTTTTAGAAGAAGCCTAGCCAGGCAGCTCGCCAGGGATGATTCACCATTCAGCATTCCCCGCACCACCACACACACATGAGCTGCTCTGAGACAAAGACTTAATCTGCTATAGAACTTTATGAACAGAAACAAAGGATGCCCTGAAGTGAATTATTGGAGGAGACTGGTCAAAATGTCCTGCCAGGTTTCTGATTGCTCAACATGTTACTTCTTGCTCAACAAGAATCAGTCTAAAAACAGGTCTAAAAACCTGTCTTGACTGTCTCCATCCAGATTTAACTGAGGACTTAGGAGACAAACAGGAACATCCTCTAGATGCTGCTTTGTCAGCACCTACTCTCCCTTTATTTGTGCCACATAAACAGGTTTTTGCAAGGAACTATGGATCTGGACCAAGGTGGGTTCCTTCCACTATCTTTGAGGTCACTGGACCTGTGTCATTTAGGTTCAATGTGCAGATCGACCAGTGCGGCATCACCACATTGATCAATTGAGAAGGTGTTCGTCCCAGAGTGAGCTGACACCAGTGGACTTGTCAGAGGCATCTTCCTTGGGACAATCTGGAGCTGGTGTACCTGTAACACTCCCTGTGGCATTACCAGAGTCATCAAGGGATGAGAGTGATAGTTGCGCCTTGCCTGTGGCAATTGCAGAGGTGCAATCCCCTGGAGCTTCTATACCAGGGCTGCTCAATTTCGGCCCTTCTTCAGATGTTGGCCTACAGTTCCCATAATCCCTGGCTATTGGCCACTGTGGCTGGAGATTATGGGAGTTGTAGTCCGAAAACATATTGGGGGAGGCTAAGTTGAGCAGGACTGTTTTACATCCACCAGTAGAAGACAGTCTATGAAAAGGCTCCCTTTGTCAGCATTTGAACTGTTTGTTTTTAAAAGGTTATTAAAGGTAGAAGAAGAATTTTCAGCAATTTTCTCAAATTTCAATGAATTGTTTGTCCCTATATCTAATCTATATCTATATCTATATTTATATTTATATCTATATCTTTAGAACAAGTGTCCTCCCCCCCCCCCGCCCTTGACAGGTTATATTATGTTCAAGTTATGCTTAAGGGATCTTTTTTCTTTTTCAGTTATACAAAAAAACAACTCTCTCTCTGTAAAACATTTAATGCCTGAATAAGCAGTTTTAATTGTTATCAGTAAAGCCATCGAGTCAGCATTCTGTGAGTTATTTTTCCCCCTTCCCAGCCACATGTTCCCCCATCAGTTAGCCCACTGGGGCAGATAAATGATCTGATTTTCATCCCACAGCTCTTATGGGGAATACAGTTCCTTGGATTTCCTTTTAGAAAGCATCCTGATGACGAGTCACAAGTACAATAGCCTAGCCACTGACTACCTTAAGTCTGACCTAAGTGGCGAGTCAGTGTAAGTGAAAGCCAAAAACAAAAGAACTTTCTAAAAAATAAAATAAAATAATCCCATCAATTCTACCCTGCAACTCAAATCAAACCAAACCAGTTGTAGTGATAGGCTTGAGGGAGGACTAGGCCTCAATTAGAGTAACTGCTTGGAGGGTGGGCTTCTCCAAATAAAGCCTGGGAGAATCAAATCCCTGTGGCCCAATCCAGAGTGCAGGGTTTTCTGGACAACAGCCTATAGAGCAGTGTTTCTCAAACTTTTTGGAGTCAAGGACCGCTAAATTCTTCGTGCAGAGTTTCAAGGACCGCTACATTCTTCATGCGCAGTTTCCCGGACCAGCAGTTAGTAAAGGGGTTTCAAGTCTGTCTATCTGTCTGTCTGTCTATCTATCAGACTTCTATACTGCCCAAAACTTGCATCTCTGGGCAGTTTAGAATGAAAATAATATAAGCATTAAAATAATTAAATTTGGAATCTTTTGCAAACATTGAATATTAGGGGTTCTTAACCTTGGGTCCCTCAGTTAAACTCCCATAACCCCCAACAACAATGGCATTTGGCCATTATGGCTGGGGATTATGGGAGTAGAAGTCCACCAACGTCTGGGTACCCAAGGTTGAGAACCCCTGAATCTAAAAGCCTGGGTGAACAAATTTGTCTCCAGTATGTCTGGAGTGGAGGTGCTTGTGATTACTCAATGGAGAGGGGATGCTGGGCCATTGGAAAAATTCAAAAGCTACATGGGGCCAATGAAAACAACATACAAGCAAGCCCCACTGATGCAAGAGGGAAACAGTGTTCCCTCTCAAGGCGCCTCGACCACAACAGGCAGCTGGGTTTCAATCAACCAATCTTTGGCTGCAAACAATGAGCATGCAAGAACCAGCAGCCCTTCAAGTGGCGCCCACTGCCATACTTTTTCCTCCATGCCCCCGCATCGCATACAGTTTGAAGCTGTAAAGATAGGGAATAAGATAGCTATAGGAAGATCTCAGCAGCACGTGGAGGCAAGGCACAAGAAGGGTCCCATGCCTCCGTGATACTCTTCCTCTTCCGTGCCATGTGCAAAATTGAGGAAGTGAGTGCCTTGATTTAAGGGGGTGGGGTTGACTCCCAGTCAGGGACCGGCACTCAACCCTTTGGGGACCGGCAGCGGTCCAGGGACCGGTGGTTGAGAAACACTGCTATAGAGGATATATGTGTTAGAGTTTAGTTCTTCCATGGAGGCCTCTGGATGAGATCTGATCAGCAGCTACTGTAGGGGAAAGGGTGACTAACAGCCTTGGAAGCAACTTGAAGTTCCTTACTTAGAAGTAAGTAGGAAGGATAGGGACCAGTTTCACTAGATGCATCAGGGATTATTTTTTTTAAGTGCTTGGATCTGACTGCATGGTTCTTGTAGTTCCTGGGGCAGAGCTTTACTTGAATTGAAGCAGCGATTGTGATGCCTCTATAATTTTCCCTATCTTCCAATTCTTAATAAATCCTCATTGTTATAGAGTGTCACTACTTAGTGGGTCTTGCCCTAGTCACATGCTCTTGAAAGCCTAAGACTGCTCAAGCCTTTCTTGTAGTGGATGGTGGCAGCCTACCCAGGACTCCTCACAGCTAGAGGAGTCTTTGATCATTACACCAGTGCCTTACTATAAAAGAGCAAGCCCTAGAGTGGGCAGTTTACCTGCTCCATTCACAGGTGGGAAGACTTTTGCTTAAGGCTCCGTAAATACCATCTACCACAGTAGCCCATTTTCTGCCTCTTTGTTTCAACATACACTTTCCAACATCAGAAAAATCCCATCTTGTCTCTCTTATGGGTCAGCAAGGACACAGCATAACAGAACTGCAACAGTCCCAGTGGCTGGTTGCTTACTGTCTAAGTACAGTGGGGCAGAGTCGGTTCTCAGTGCTACTACAACAAGGAAACGAAGGACTCTCTTGTGTTGGCACAGGGAGCTGTGTTCTAATGTTGTTGTGCAGCAGTTAATAGTAGGACTGGACTATAACTGTAAGAGGTGGAACTGAGCTTTTGCTCCTGTCTGCTTCAAAAGGTCTTTGGGGCTATAAAGTTCTGATGAAGGAAATGGTTTCTTTTAAATGGAAATGTGCACTCATTTTTACATAAGAATGTAAGTTTTCCTATGAAGAGCATAAAGGGCAGGGAGGATTTTTCACAGTAGCATGTGAGCCACCTAATGGCGTAGCAGGGAAATAACTTGTCCAGGGAGCAAGTGGTTGCTGGTTCGAATCCCCGCTGGTATGTTTCCCAGACTATGGGGAACACCTATGAGAAGAATCTTCCCAGACTATGGGAAACACCTATACAGTATCAGGCAGCAGCGATACAGGAAGATGCTGAAGGGCATCATCTCATACTGCACGGGAGATGGCAATGGTCAACCCCTCCTGTATTCCACCAAAGAAAACCACATGGCTCTGTGGAGTTGACGTAGACTCGATGGCACAACTTTACTTTATGACTCACCGGACTGTATGCCTTTGGAACAACATGTACTGGGATGGGTTGCCAAAGTATTTTAGAATTCCAGATTTGAGCATCAGCAGGTGGGAAGAGACCAGCAAGATTTGCTTGGGCACTCATAATGGTTCGATCAAGTTCTGTGCTCTTGATTAAGATCTAAAAGGAATAAAGGAAACCCTTTATTAGAAGGATTTGGTTGGAAGCGATTTCCTTCCTGGACCATCTCAAGAAGCAGTCTTCATGGAATGCTCCACAGGTCCTGTGGGAGAAGAATCTTTAGGGGCTGTGCTTCCATCATCACCTTTCCCTGAGAATGTCTCCCCTCTAGCATTCTGGATACCAATAATTCCTCTCTCAAAATTGCCTCTGCTCCTGGTATCCTGCCTTTGCCACCATGCTAATCCCTGAAGCAGCACGGAGTGGATACATCAGGAGACATGCCCATGTCTCTGGAGCACATCACTCAGGACCAGAGTGTTACCCCTTTGATTCAGAGCTGATCTCCAAGGGGCAAGACCACACATTTCTCTGCAGCATTATTGCAGGCTGCAATAGGGTTCTCATAACTGCTTGAGCATCAGTTTAGGTTATCTGCTTGCTGACCTTAGTTTTGTCCGCACATCCACTATATTTTGTCCTGGGTTTGCCTGCCACTCTAGGGTTTTGACTTGTGCTGTGTGCTCACCATTGCTGTCTGCCAATCTTCAAGTCCACCTATTGTCAGGATATAATGTACTCTTCACAACCTTGCCACCACTGCAACTTGGCGGCAGCAGCTTCTCTGCAGACCTCATAGAAGAGACCCTCAACCACCCAAATTAGTTGCTGTAATTAAAGAGCGTGGCCCCACCACCCTTCCATAATATTTGATACAATACCAATATGGAGACATTTTTCATTGGAATCCATTTTTGATGAAAAATGCCCTGATAGGGCCTTCATCACCTAGGATTATCGGGCTGATGTGATGCACAGCCCTTCTCTGACAATTTCTAAAAATTCAGTTAAGACTCATTTGTTCATCCAGGCTTTTAATTAGACTTACAGTTTTAAACATTGTGTTAAATATTAAGTTACTTTAATGTTTTAACATTTTAATTTTGTATTAATTTGTATTTTATTGTAAACCACCCAGAGACATAGGTTTTGGGTGGTATCTAAATGTTAAATAAATAAAGGTGCTCTTATCTCACTAATCCCAGGACCTCTGTTCCAGGCAATTAATTTTTTGTCTTCAGCCACCTAAATTGTTCCAACACTATACACTTTGTGCTACACCAGATTGTTACAGTTTTCAGTATTTCCTTTCTTCTGCAAGGAAGCTATCAACTGTTGATCTGCCTACTTTATACATGTGTTGTCCAGTTTATTCAGGCATTCAGATGGATTCAAGAAAACACCCTCAGGTATCTGAATTGTCTTGTGGTAGCAAGCATGACTTGTCCCCTTAGCTAAGCAGCATCCACCCTGGTTGCATATGAAAGAGAGACTAGAAGTGTGAGCACTGAAAATATTCCCCTCTGGGGATGGAGATGCTCTGAGAAGAGCAGAAGGTTCCAAGTTCGCTCCCTGGCTTCTCCAAGATAGGGCTGAGAGAGATTCCTGCTTGCAACCTTGGAGAAGCCACTGCCAGTCTGAAGACAATACTGAGCTAGATAGACCAATGGTCTGACTCAGTATATGGCAGTTTCCTATGTTCCTAATTCTCAGGATTTGATATTGTGAACTATATTTATCCACTGAACATTTTATGGAAGAATCTCTTTCTAAAAAGTTCCAGTATTCACCTCATCTTGTCTGTAGTCAGGACTCAGGAAGTTTGAATATCTCTTCCTTATGTATTGTCCGAGTTCATACTGTTGCCGCATTCCAAGCTGTGGAAACAATATAGGCAAGACTCTATTATACTGAAAATATATTCTGAAATTATACAATTTATAGAATTACACAATTATACAATTATACAATTTCAGAATCCTTTGTTATTTTGAATGATTTCATGGGGCACTTTTAAAATGTAGCTATATATCAAATCCCCATTCAGCCATGAGACTTGCTGGGTGACTCTGGGCTGGTCACTTCTCTCTCAGCCTCACCTACTTCACAGGGTTGTTGTGAAAGAGAAACTTAAGTATGTAGTCCACCGCTCTGGGCCCCTTGGAGGAAGAGCAGGATATAAAATGTATAATAATAAAGAGCACCTCAACACCATAGGGGTCACAGAAACCACCATCAGCCAATTACAAAAAGCAGCTTTACTGGGAACAGCCTATATTCTGCGACGATATCTATAACAATTGACAATAAAATTCAGCCATCCCAAGTCAATGAGAAGGACTCGATGTCTGGATAAAACAAATCAGTCAATAACACCTGTCTGACTGTGTAAACAAGAAATAATAATAATAATATTTTCACATGATGAAGCTTGAATACCAATCAAGGTTCCATTCCTCCAAGCTACATTTTAAAAGTGCCCCCTGAAACTATTCACAACAAAAAGACAGTTATGTTATCAACTGGTCCAATTTAGCACTTTAAGACTTTGCTTTGCCTACAATCCAGATCCATCTAGAAACTACCATAATTTGAAATGCTGAGAAAAATTCAGATTAGGGGGAAATCAATGTGCATTTCTGCAAACAAAATTGAGTTAACATTTCCTTCAGAATCTTCTCCCAATTCATTTTTCTTTCTTTCTTTCTTTCTTTCTTTTTTTTTAAAATGGGTTCACATTTCTGTTTCTCTAAACAATATTGTAAAAATTATGGGTAACAAAAAATTAAAATACATTGTGCAAATCAAATTGGGTTTATTCAGATGTAATATCTGAATAAATCCATCACAATGGATTCCCTTTGCATCATTTTGGTTATCTTGTACAATTTGTGAAACTTTAAAGATTGTTGTGAAGTGGTTAGAGTTTTGGACTAGATCTCAGGAGACCTGAGTTCAAATCCACCCCCTAAGCAATGAAGAGCTTAGTGATCTTAGCAGAGTCACTAACTCTCTGTCAAACTTGCCTCACAGGGCTGTTGTGAGGATAAAATGGGGGTAGGAGAAGAACCGTGTCAACTACTCTGCAGAACGGGTGGGATATATATGTTATAAATAAGAAATAAATGCTGGAGCAGAATTCTCGGTATCTTGGCATGCCTACGGCAAATAAAGAGTTGTGAGACTGAGCATAAGCTTGATCCATCCAACCTCTGATCCTTCAACACTACAACAGAGAATATACACCTGACTTTGCTCTATGTAAAAGTTAGCCACTAAGTTCCCTATGGCATTGACTTCTCCAATGTCAATTATTCATCTCAGGGCTGCCTTGTGCATGAGAATGCATTGAGGTGGTCGTTCTTTGTGCCTTGCCACCATGCCAAATGCCCCTTGCAGGAACCAAATGCTGCCTGACCCCGCCCCCCACTGCTGCCAACCTCCTCTTCTTCCTCCTGCCAGATGGAATAGGAGCAGTGGAGAAGAGGACAGTGGTGAGGAGATGCTCTAGCCTGCCCTGCTATTCTTCTCTCTTCCACTTCTTTCCTCACTCTGTCCTGGCAGGAGGAGGTTGGTAGAGCAGGTAGCATTTTGTCTCAACACGACAGCTTTTGGTACCTGTGATAGTTAAGGCATATGATGCAGAGGTGGCACAAATGGGGGCATCCAGTGCCTGTGGAGGCATGGGGTGGCATTCAATGTCCACCTCAGGGACCCAAAGCCCTTGAACCACCTCTGACCATTATTATGACTTCTAGAGGGGTAGCCATGTTTGTCTGTTGCAGACTATAATGATGATATTACTTGATTTGTAAGTCTTCCTTATCTTTATTTGGCCAATACTTTCGTGTCTATGAAAAATGGACATACCTGAGTCAGCTGTCCAAATCCTTGTGGCCATGATTTTTCATTGTACAGATCTTTGGGATAGTTTTCAATGGGGCTTCTGTCACCATGCCGATAAAGCTACCGAGGTGATGTAAAGAAAGACTGTGTTATTGTACTGCTTCAGCCCTAGTTATTACACATGTAAAGGCATTTTTCTTCTTTTTGGAAAAAATATTATTATTATTATTATTATTATTATTTATTACTGAAATATAAAAAACACAACATAGATACAAATATAACATCACTTTTTGTTGAAATATCAGTCATATGTTATGTCCATGGAAAGGCAGGAAAAGAACAATCAGAGTGATTAAAAGGATTTGAAATAGTTTATTGAAGTGAAGCAATACAACACCAGTGTTTTTCCAATAAGTATCTCATTCCTCATAGGAGCCATATATATAGCAAGTGCACCTTTCAGGTAATTTTGTGTGCCACTTAATTTGCAGCAAACAAGGTTATTGAAATGTTACACAAAGTAAAAATTGAAGTGAATTTCAGTGTTTCTTCCAGAGCAAAACATCTGAGAATTTTCAAGGGAAGTCAAATGTGTTTTTTTAGAAAAAGCTATAGTTTCCAGAGGGTTTCTGTACATTCCTGCTTTGGAAAAGCACTTGAAAAGTCTACTCCTCCCAGAATTCCTTGCACACACCTCCAGCTGCACTCCATTTGCTGTCCCAGCCATCACCAGGGCAACACAGGGCTCGGCTTCCCACAAAGGAGCCCCCCCCATACTGAAGCCACACTGTAGTACATGGAGGCAGCCATGCTGGGAGTAGTCGTCTCCTTCCAGAACCAAGGGGATGGTGCAACTTATTCGGATTCAGCCACGCCTTCTAGTCATTATGACAATATGCTACCTCCAGGTTCAGAGGCAGTATGCATCTGGATACCAGTTGGTGGGAAGCAACGACCAGAAAAGGCTATTTGCCCCTATGATCCACTTCTTGGCTTCCCAGAGGTGTCTGGTTGACCACTGAATGAAGTGGAATGCTAGCCTAGATGGACTGATCCAGCAGAGCCCTTCTTATTTTCTTCCAGCCAGAGACAGACCTCCTTCACTTCAAATAATGCTCTGAACATGGGGTTCCCAACCAGTAGAGTACCAGGGGTACTCCAGATGTTGCTGAACTACAACTCTCATCACCCCCCAACTATAATTTATTGTGGCTGGGGATGATGGGAGTTGTAGTTCAGCAACATCTGGAGTATCACTGGTTGGGAACCCCTGCTCTGGACCATCAGAAGAATTATCTGGTGGAAAGCAAAACTGAGTTGTCTGCATCCTGACAGGTAACCTGTCATTGTTTGGAAATCCCCAGACATCGAGCTGACGTGAATATCCTTGATCAAAAGATTCAGTGGTTTTGGTTGGCAGTACAATAAGACATTAATTGTTGTGTCATATCTTCTTCTGTCGACATTACAATGTATTACTAAAATATTACCTCCCTGTATTACCAAAGAATGTGGCACAACTGTAGTTGCACAGAAGTGCATATTCATTATTGGTTCATCGGGTAAGCCCTAACATTGAACCAGGTACTATTACACTGAAATCAGTAACCTACTGGCTACCTACTGGACAGCTCCCATGCTTCTTAGCAATTGACCTTCTGACTTGCATTAACCTTGTTGAGTAGCTGTCTTGCCATCAGGATGGAGCAGTATGTATGGATACAAACACAAACAATTTAATTATCAATTAATTCTCTTTGCTCTTATTATTTGTCACATTTATATACTACCCTATATAAAATCTCAGGGCAGTTTGCAATCCAAACTACCAAAAATCATATAAACAGATTAAAATTACTATCCATTAAACTTTAAAACATCATAAACTAAAACCTGATAAAACAGGTGTGTTTTCAAAAGTTGTTTAAAAACAACCAGAGATGGGGAGATTCTGGTTTCATTTGGTGATGTGTTCCAGAGCCTCAGGGCAACCTTAGAGAAGGCCCATTTTTCGGTTGCCACCAAACAAGCTGGTGGCAACTGCAACCAGACCTCCCCTGAGCTATTAAGTGCTTTATAGTTAATAACTAGCACTTTGTATTTTGCCTGGAAACTAATTGGCAGCCAATCTCTAGTTCTTTTAAAATAGGAATAATGTGGTCTCTTTGGGTGGCCACAGAGACCAACCTGGCTGCTGCATTCTGCACCAGTTGCAGTTTCTGAACTATGTACAAAGGCAGCCCAACGTAGAGTCCATTGCAGTAATCAAGCTTGGATGTTACCAGTATATGCACCACATTTTTAAGGTTGTTCTATTTCAAGAAATGGACAAAGCTGAAGGAGGAAATGGTCTGGGCCAATAGAGTCCTAGACTAGAGGTTCTCCATGGAGTCAGCACTCTACTCACCAGCTCAAAGCACTTCTTCCTGTGTTGTCCCCTGGCTTTTCACAATCTAGGATGGGAGCGAAAGAGGCAGATAGAGGACACTTCCAGCTACTGAACTGATGGGTGTAATAAGGTGGGGAGGGAAGTGTATGCATATCTGCTTGTGGAGGGAGGTGTGGAAGGCAAAAGAGAGAGAGAGATTGGGAATCAGGGAAAACTTGGGCCATACTTCCTGCACTGTGCAAGAAGGGCACATGTTGCTCCCCTGCCTCAGCACCCACAGAGGCTTGAACGGCCACGGTGGGACACTCATTGCAGTCATTTGTTGGACGGGTTGCTTCAGCTCAGGAAGGCTAATTCGTTGGAAAGTTGGTGCTGTGATCCCAATCATTTTATATCACATGTCGTGGCTGCCAAGATCAAAAAGCATGTGGCACCTTAAACCCAATTAATCATGAGCTTTTATAGGAGGAGGCACCATTTGTGAGGTGGCACAATTGACAGTTACCTCCCTCTCCATGGTTTAGACCACATATAGTTATTCCTCTGGAGCCCTAGACTGTCTTCAAAGAACTGCAGAAAAAGCAAGATGACGTTCGGAATGAAAACACCTGACTAAACAGTAGTCAGGGATTTCACCTACCGTTTGGTCCTATTATCTTCCATCAGCTAGATGGAGGTCGGTATGTGTGCAGGGCTCAGTCCTCCTCCTGGAGGTGTGGGGCCAGGGGGTCCTCAGACCCTCAAAAGTCTGAAAAACCCTGGATGAACATCTGGAGAGACCTATCTGCAATCATTGGACTGCATGGGAAGAGGCATTTCCATCGCCCAGATACGGACGACCTGCTATAAATCTACTTTTTAATCTGCTCTAATAAATCTCTGAGATTACTACGGCTGTGAGTTTGCCAGATCTACGGGTTTTTTATTGTCAACTTTTGCTTATTTTCTGCTATCTTCTATTTTTGTATCTTTCTATGGACTTCGCTAGAGAGCTCAGCATTCCAATGCTATTAGCTTTTAGATTTGCTTTGAGTAATCCTTTTAAAATGTTTGGCTACAGCAATTACTTATTTTATCTTGATCTTTAACCTACTCGTAATCCTTTGGAGATGATTATGGAATCTGTATTTTCTGAGAACCCTCCTTGAACTTCTCAGTGAAAATGTACAGCATCTGCAATGGAGAAGAAGAATGACGAAGAAGATTGGCTTGGAGAGAAAAGCAGCTTTTTAATGGATTTGTTTTTTATTATTCTGCAATGCCACATATTTACACATTTAACCAGCTTATGTTTTACTTATAAAGTCCTAAGTGGAAAGATCTAGTTTATCTGCGTCTTGGGAGGATTTGCTTGGCAGGATTCTGAAAGATCTTCCTTGAATTTATAGTCCCTTCTGTTTGCATGGCTGTCAAAGTGTTTTATGGCTGGACAATTATCTTCCTATTACCAACTATTTGAAGCTCTGATTGGGGAAATACAAGTGAATGGAGACAACTGGCTGTTTCGGCAGAGGAAGAGGAGGGTTGCCTTCTCATGTTCTTTCTCTCTTTATTGGAATCAGGACTTTTCTGTCTTTTGTAGTTTAATATCACTGATGGAACTGCCATTTAATAGCAGTTAATGTCAATTAGCATTTTGTATTGGGATTTTGACTTTACTTTGAAGAATTTCTAAATTTGTTACTCAGCTGAGTTGGAGTGATTATGATTTATTATTCTGGTGTTGCAATCATGGTACTTCTTGTCAAACACAGGGTGGGGAAATTGGTATAGGGGAGACTGTTAAGTGGTGTTTCACTTTAAGATAATTTAAGAAGATTTTACAAAAAGGGGTCTTTTAAGTATTTTAATCTTATTTAAAAGTTTATTTACTTTAACTGTATAAGAACATAAGAACAGCCCTGCGGGATCAGGCCCTAGGCCCATCTAGTCCAGCATCCTGTTTCGCACAGTGGCCCACCAGATGCTGCTGGAAGCCACAGACAGGAATTGAGGGCGTGCCCTCTCTCCTGCCATTACTCCCCTGCAACTGGTACTCAGAGGCATCCTGCCTTTGAGGCTGGAGGTGGCCCACAGCCCTCCGACTAGTAGCCATTGCTAGACCTCTCCTCCATGTCTTCCCGCAGTTGTCTTTTTTCTAAACTAAAAAGCCCCAGGTGTTGTAGTCTTGCCTCATAAGAAAGGTGCTCTAGGCCCCTGAACGTCTTGGTTGCCCTCTTCTGTACCTTCTCCAGTTCAACAATGTCCTTTTAAAGATGTGGTGACCAGAATTGTATGCAGTACTCCAAGTGTGGCCGCACCATAGTTTTGTATAAGGGCATTATAATGTTAGCCGTTTTATTTTCAATCCCCTTTCTAATGATCCCTAGCATGGAATTGGCCTTTTTCACAGCTGCCGCACATTGAGTCGACACTTTCAACGAGCTGTCCACCACAACCCCAAGATCCCTCTCCTGGTCCGTCACCGACAGCTCGGATCCCATCAGCATATACTTGAAGTTGGGGTTTTTCATCCCAATGTGCATCACTTTACACTTGCTAACACTGAACCGCATTTGCCATTTTGTCGCCCACTCCCCCAGTTTGGAGAGATCCTTTTGGAGCTGCTCACAATCCGTTTTGGATTTCACTACCCAGAAGAGTTTGGTATCATCTGAAAATTTGGCCACATCGCTGCTTACCCCTGCTTCTAGATCATTTATGAATAAATTAAAAAGCACCGGTCTCAGTACAGATCCCTGGGGGACCCCACTTCTTACTTCCCTCCATTGTGAAAACTCTCCATTTATACCTACCCTCTGTTTCCTGTCTTTCAACCAGTTTGCAATCCACACATGTACTTGTCCCTTTATTTCATGACAGCTAAGTTTCCTCAGGAGTCTTTGATGAGGAACTTTGTCAAAAGCTTTTTGGAAGTCCAGGTAGACTATGTCAACTGGATCACCTTGATCCACACACTCATTGACACTCTCAAAGAAGTCCAAAAGGTTGGTGAGGCAAGATTTACCTTTGCGGAAGCCATGCTGGCTCACTCCCAGCAGGGCCTGTTCTTCTAGGTGCTTTACAATTTTATCCTTGAGGATGCTTTCCCTCAACTTGCCTGGAATGGATGTTAGGCTAACTGGCCTGTAATTTCCCGGATCGCCCCTGGATCCCTTTTTGAAAATCAGTGTTACATTTGCTACTCTCCAGTCCTCTGGTACAGAGCCCGATTTCAGGGATAAGTTAAATATTTTAGCAAGGAGGTCGGCAATTTCACATTTGAGTTCTTTGAGGACTCTTGGATGGATGCCTTCCGGCCCTGGTGATTTGTTAGCTTTCCGTTTTTCCAGACAGTTTAGAACATCATCCCTTGTCACTTCTATCTGACTCAGCTCTCTAGCCTCCATCCCTAAAAAGCCTGGTTCAGGAACAGGTATATGCTTAGTATCCTCTGCCGTGAAGACAGATGCAAAGAACTCATTCAGCTTCTCAGCTTCTCTGCAACCTCCATATCCTCCTTAATAAACCCTTTCACTCCCTCATTGTCTAATGTTCCAACTGCCTCCCTGGCAGGTTTCCTGCTTCTGATGTACTTAAAGAAGTTTTTGTTATTCCCCTTGATACTTCTGGCTAAATATTCCTCAAACTCTCTTTTTGCCTCCCTTATTGTCACCTTGCATTTCTTTTGCCAGAGTTTGTGTTCCTTTCTGTTCTCTTTGTTTGGACAGGCCTTCCAATTTCGGAAGGAAGTCTTCTTCCCTTTTATGGCTTCCTTGACGGTACCTGTTAGCCATGCTGGCATCCTCCTGGACTTAGTGGTACCTTTCCTCCTTTTGGGTATACAACTGGGCTTCTAGTATTGTGGTTTTGAGTAAACTCCACGCACTCTGGAGCAAAGTGACTCTCCTGATTTTCCTCCTCAGCTTTCTTTTCACCATACTCCTCATTTTGGAGAAGTTTCCTCTTCTGAAATTCAAAATGTCTTGGTGATTCTCTCCCCGCATGTATGCTGAATTTGATGGCACTGTGGTCACTGTTCCCTAAAGGGTCGATGACACTGACATCACACACCAGGTCCTGGGTGTCACTCAGAATTAGATCCAAGGTCGCCTTCTCTCTGGTCGGTTCCATGACCAACTGTTCCATGACCAACTGTCTGTATGTCTTTTGGGTGTGTTTTATTAGAATGACTTAGTTTTTGGATAGGTAGTCACGGTGAGATTTACGCGGAAGGATTCTAACTGAAGGAATTTTACTTTATAGAAACTTGATAACCATTTTTTCCCAGGCATAGAAGTTAAAGTTTCAGCACTGTTTAGTCTCCCCCTTAATGAGAGAGTGTCCTTGGACACTGTTTTCAAGATTTCATATTAACCCTATGTTATGTGAGTTAGCTGAGATGTTCACCAGTGTTTTTTTTCCTGTCTTTGTGCTGGGATAAATGAAAAGCCCGATATTTTTAGTGGTGTATCTATCAGTATTTTATTTCTCTTTGCTGATATATATTTAATATAATGGAATTATTTTCTCTCTCTTATTTCTCTTTCCCCCTGAGCTTGTTTTTTCTCTCTCTTTTCCTCTCCTTTTGAAGTCTCCTTTCTTTTCTAGTAGTTCTTTTCCTTGAGATATGTGATTTACTTAGGGTTTCATATACAGGTTTTAACTTTGAGTATAATTAAATAATATACCTTACTAATTGTATTTCAATGTATTCCCTGTGTTAATTGTTCCTTTTTTTTAACCATTGAGATTTAGGGAACTCTATATAGGGGTTTAGCATTGAAATAACCTACTCAGAAACTGAGACTATTTATTATATACCTGAATGTTTTAATGACTTAAGGAACTGTTACATACCTTTATGGAAGAAATGATAATTTATGTAACTAATTTAGGGTTTCATTTATAGGTTTTAACTCCGAGTATAATTAAATATTATATATACCTCATTAATTGGCCTTTCAACTAGCGGGTTCTATATACGGTTTAAAACTGACAATAACCTAATCAGGAATTGGGATGTTGTATGATAAACCCGACAGTTTTAATGACTTAAGGAATTGCCACATATTTTTGTCCTTTGTTTCTTTATGTTTCTTTCTTTCCTTCTTATGGAAAAATTTAAGGAATAAGATTATTGGCTCTGTTTTATTATATGACATTATAGCTTTAAAAAGACTACGTATCGAGATATTTTGTTTGGTACTCTTAAGTCTTGGCTTGAGCATATTTGAACAACTAATTGTAGTTGGCTTTAGCTTCTAATTGAAATTTAATTTCAACTTTTCAGAAATATATACCTTTATCATTCCCATCCCCCCACAAGTATTTTTCTTTATCCTCATTTCCCCCTATGGGCTTTTATTGGTTGTTATGGAAACTTCATAATGGTAACTGTTGAATGAACTGCTTGTTGTGATGCATACAATTAAAAGGAAACTGAGAAGAATTACATGTATGTATGGGGAGAGATCTTGGTGTCATAGCTTGATAGCCTATTCTCTCAGTGATGGGTTATAGAGACCAGTTTTGGCTGAAGTTAGTCTCCCTCCTCATGAATGAATATCTTTCCATTTATCTCTCCTGTTTTTTGTTTGTTAAATGAAGAGGAGGACTACTGAAGGTTTAACTGATTTTTGTCACTTACTTTATTATGATGTTTTGTATACCTGTATGGGACAAGATGGGAATTTTGATTACAAAGTATTGGTGGATATGTGGTTTCATATTTACAATATATACACCTTTTCTTTATGGCAGAACTAGTGATTTAACGTTTAAATTTTCTTCTCCATTGAATATTCATGTTCTGAATCGTTCGATTGAGGCCAGGGGGTGTGTTCTGTATGAGGTTTAAGGTTCATTTTTTTCTCTGACGATTAGATTTAGCTTTTTAGATGTACCCTCTTTTTCTTACAGATTATCTTTACTCATTTAAGTATACTTAAATATTATTACTGTGTGTAATCTGCGTGTTTGTTTTTTCTTGCTCTCTTTGCTGTGGATAAGTCATTGCTCTTATTCATGTATGACTATGTCAATCTCAGAGATGTAACTGGTTCTATTTCTATTACTAATAAAAGCAAAAATTCTTCTTTAAAAAACCCAAAAAACAAAGTAACTGCAGAAACGCTCTTCAAAGATGCTGCAAGGCTTTTTGTTTTTGCAAGAGTTAACACATTTGAGACAGCTGCCTCCTTTTCTTTTCTTTTCTTTTCTTGAAATTTAATCTTGAATCTATCCAAGAGCGAACTTTGAGGCTGGCTATGAAATGTGCCCCTTTCCATGCATATTACTTCTTGCTTGGAAATATGAGAGCATGTGGTAGCTAGATATTGGCTGGAATCCAAAGGACAGGAGAGCCACTTCAGCATATTGCAAGGGGGGCATTTAGCTTCTCTTTCTCAAATGGCAACCACCTGTGCCACTTGGCAAAGCAAAGGGGGCAGCTTAAATGGAAATTAAGGGGACTTTCAGCAGCAGTTTCCAATATGGAAGGAAAATATATCAAGAATCCACTTGGGCATGCCCAATCCTTTGGGTGTGCCTAAATTATGTTTGTGAATCCCAGCCGTAAATACAGATAAAGACATATGAATGGATGTACAGTGCAAATAAAATTAGCTTTGCAAGAGAATCTAGAGAAGGTTACAGTTCATTTATAATGGAAGCAGCTATAATACATGAGCCAATCGGCTAATGACAGACCATACTCTTTGACTTCAATTGGTTCAGTCATGCTTTAGGTTTCTGCTTTCAAGAGTCCAGCTTTGTCTCACCTGCAAAACTTGTTTTTACTTCGAACATTCATCTGTCCACATCACAGGTAAGCTTACTTCAGTCAAAAGTCACGAAGAAAGTCTTTTTCTCCCCATTACACACTTTGAGGTGAGTCTCATGATCAGTGAGACTTGCATGAATGGGGTTAGTGGGGAGAGTGGGCTTAGCCCATTTTCCTCGCAGATGAGCACACTGGCAGCCCTGGACAGCTGGATCAGCCACCCACACGACTGCTGGCTCCGTCACGGAGCCGGTGGGGGCTGTGGGGATCGGGGGCCACGTGGCCCCCTGGAAGTTCCAGGATGCCCTACGCAAGTGCACGAGGGCATCCTAGAGAGACCCCCAGGGCCAGGAGACTTGTTTCAGCCTCCCAGCGGGGGTCTCCTCGTGTGTTGCCACAGAACGGAGCCACGGCAATACACGATCAAATAGATGGGGTTAGCGGAGCACTTGCTCCGCTAACCTTGTCTAAGGGGAGAGGTACTTAAGCAGGTTATCCACTTTGAGGAAGCTGGGCTCGCCTCCCTTAGCCCGCTTTTGGCCGATCGTAAGAATCTCCTCTTTATCTTTTCCATGTTAGCAGTGATATATAATCTCTAATAGCTGCAATCAAACTGTGTGTTGTTCATTTAAGTGAGCTGTCCTAATCACACTGGTAAACAAAGAACACCATGGATTGTATCCCAAGGAGTCCTTTCTCTCAAGCAAGGGGAATCCTTAGGCTACAACCCAATAATTCAGACAAAGACCTATTTTGTGATCGTACCTACTTACTAATATATAATGCATAGTACAAGTCAGTGCAGCTAAAAAGATCTGCAATATCGCCGATCTGATCAGCTGAACAATATCTGAAGAAATCTAGGAGGCCCGATTATCATATAAGAAGGAAAGATCTCAACTGGCAAGGCTACTAGATCATACATGAAACTTTGGGAGAGTCTCACAAAGCATTTTATTTCGAAGAACCCACTGGCCCAAGTCACTAGCAGCAATAATAAAACCCTTCACTTACTAAAAGCACAAAGCTCAGCTCCCGTCCTGATGCCAGTTGGAGGAGGAAAGCAAATATTAAGCTAAGCAGAGAGAAGTTAAAATCCCTGGAGCTGCTTGCAAGGCATGTTCCTCCCATTCTAGCAGCAGATATGCAGGCACTCGATCATTGCAGCAGATGTTCTTTTTAAAGACTGAAAAGGGTGGGTACTTAGTGGGTATTTCAGTAGGAAGTGGCAATTAGTTGATGACAAAGGTGTTTCCCAATCACCCTGCTTTGGAGCAGTTCTACTGCTGGCGCCCACAAAAGAAACAGATGGAAGATAAGTGAGCTGGTCCCTTTTTGGCAGAATAGTATGGTCCAAGAGTAGACTTTTGCATACGTGCCAGCATTTCAGCAGTGGAAATAAGGACATGCTTGTAACATCTCTATTAGTACACCATTCAAGGATCACTTCATGAGCCACACCCATTCCATTATTACACATTGGGCCACATCCTGACTAGTAGTTCCGTGAGTTCCGCTTGCATAAGATGGGGGGGTGGGGAGGATATTCTCACTGGCCCTCCCTTTTCTTTGCCAACCTCCCCAAATCTGCTCTTGAGGTTTCCCAAAACCTCAGGGATATAATTCTCATGGACACAGCAGGTGGCAGAGGGAAAAGGAGATGGCCGAAAATAGTCCCTGCTGCAAACTGAATAGCTGTTCACAGAACTAATAGTCAGGATGCATTCATTGACTCTGTAGCAGCCTCCTCTCAGCTGACTTTAATGCCAAGAGGGCAATTTGTTCTATTGGTAAAGATATACTAGAAAAGCATAATTGTCCTACAATATATTATCAAGAAATTCAATATGTACACGCCACACAAGATCCGAAATGTTTGAAATGTCAGACTATGCATGGTTTGGTGCCTTACTGTTCAAGCACTTGCATTTACTTATACAGTATGTGTGACTCATCCCCAAAACATGTAACTCCCTGAAATGCAAAATAAGGGCGGAGATTTTGCCAAGTAAAATAAAGACTGTCCCTGATAAATAGGGACAAATGCAGGGTAGGTGTTTGCATGTTCTGACAAATGCACTGTCCTGCTCTCTCTCTCCCTCCCTGCAATTGAGCAGGGGCGGGGAATGGCTCTGTGTGTAGTGGGGCTGTGCGCAATTGCAAAGTTTGGATCAGTTCAGGTCTGATCTGATGCGGAACCACAGAGGTCGGGTTTGGGTCCTTTGGAGCCTTTAGAATGTTGGGATCAGGATAATCTCCCACTCCCACCCCCAACCTAGTGAAAATCCCCATAGAAGTGTATGGGGAAAGTTAAAGAAAATTGCTGGAAAAGAAAATGATTTAAAGATTTTTAAAGTTAAAGAAAATTGCTGGAAAAGAAAGGGAGCCCTGAAAGTAGGCACAGAAGTAGGTATGGATGGATTCTGAGTATTTAATTACAAATGAATCTGACCATCAGTTGTTTTTAATCTTTTTTTTTTTTTTTAGTTACCTGGAAATTGCACTCTCAGAGAGTTGTGGGAGAAAAGTGTTGTGACATCTGAGAATTTCAGAGAATCTCATGGGAAGTTATGTAACATGAGACAATCTTCCACTTTCATTTTTAAAACTGTGAGTAAAATATTGGGCTAAACAACTTTAAAAAATTAAAAAAATAAATGCATGGGCAAGTGAGCAGGCAGGCAAGCAAGCATTGAGATGCCAGAAGATGACTCCCTCTCCCCCAGCTGCTATGCGGGTGTGTGGACTCTCACTGCCACTTGGAGCTCTGAAATGCCCCAAAGGTCGCCAAATGGGGTTGGAGAACTCTGCCCTGATATTGGCTTCCCTAGTCTGGTGTTGGCATACCTCACATGCCTTCCAAAATGGGCAATATCAGGCCAGCCTTCCGAATCCAACCCTGCACAGCCCTAGTGCATAGCATAGGGAGGGAGATGTAGCCCAGGGCATTTTAGTAGGCTGGCCCATAGAAGGGAGGAGCCAGTCTGCTTTTTAACCCAGGCCTCTCAGTGCTGTTCCTAGAGGTCTGGCACACAGTCATGCCTCCTTGCAGTATCGTGCATCAACCAGTGTGGGCTAAACTGGTTGCCTTCCATCCTGGCCTGGTGTGAGCAGGATGTTTTCCCCTTTGGAACCAAATTGTCTGAGGGAACAGGATCTGGGTTTGTTTGTTTGTTTTTTCTTACCTGCTCTACACTGTATAGTTTGGAAGCGACCATCCTTGGTGTGGGGGGTGGTTGGCATCATTTTCTGAGTTTCATGTTATTTATGTACTTAGATGATTTGTTAGGTGCTAATCAGAAGACCGAGCAGCCCAGGGCAGTGTACAATCAAGAGTAAAAACTATCAAGTGACACAAAACAAAACAGAAGAAACACAAATGACTAAAAAATTAAGTGGCTGATATCCAGACTAAATTACCCATGAGTAGTGCCATTGAATTAGCCACCTAATGGCACAGTGAGGAAGGAACTTGCCTAGGGAGCAAGAGGTTGCTGGTTCGAATCCCCGTTAGTATGTTTCCCAGACTATGGAAAACACCTATATGTGACAGCAGAGATATAGGAAGATGCTGAAAGGCATAATCTCATACTGTGTGGGAGATGGCAATGGTAAATTGCCATCTCCCTGTATTCCACCAAAGAAAACCACATGGCTCTGTGGTTGCCAGGAGTTGACACCAACTCAACGGCACAACTTCACCTCTAGTGCCATTGAAATGAATGGGACAAGTTAGTCATGACTAACTTCTTCTGTTCATTTCAGTGGCACTACTCAGGAGTATTTTAGTTTGGAAGTCAGCCAGCAAAAATATGTGATTAAAACCAGCTTAAATCACATTCTGGAATGCCAAGGCAAATAAAAATGTCTTCATTTGGCACTGAATAATAGACATAATAGTAGCAGGTGAGCTTCTCCTGGGAGCATGTTTCAAAGTTGTGATGTCTTTGAATTGTTCCTTGAAATGTTTGGTTTTGCCTAGAGTCTTCTGATTCCCATCTGTTTTTCCTCATTCATTCATTCATTCATTCATTCATAACTGCAGTCCTTTGAAATCAAAAGTGGAAGTTTAATTTTACCTGGGTGGCATTTTAGCTTTTATAAGGATACTAATTTTTTTTTTAACTGTTTGTCAAGCAATCACTTCTACGCCAAATCCTGTGTCCTACTTAGAAATAAATTAGACTTGTTTTTACACTCTTGATTTTCTGCAAGGTCTGCTCTTAAGCAATAACTTCAACAATAATTCTATTAAGAATAAGAAGGAATGTTGGGGTGCAATCAGGACCTGCCATATATCTCCCAAGGAACAAGGAAGGAGATTAAGGAGATTAATTTCCTTCCACAAAGCATTGTTTTCAGAACATATGGAGGCCTGATTTGACTAAATGTCTTTGGTTGATTCTTATCTAAATGCATGTCAAGGTCTTCCCAGAAGCTCCTCCATTGCTCTATGTTTTAAAATCTGGTTTGTTGATTTGACTGTTGTTCTCAAAGCAATTGCTTGTCACCTCAGTCAGTACAGCCGACTGAGGTTACAAGCTTTAGAATTACATAGGAAAATAAGAACAGCCCTGCTAGATCAGACCCAAGGCCCTGTGCAAATCAGTTCTTGTGTATGGATGCCAAAAGGGGAGTTTGCCCTTACAACTTATTTCTTCCTTCCTCTTGGGCAACTGAAACTGTTGCTGCCATTAGAAATAGGTGGTTAGTGATATGTACATAAGAACATAAGAACAGCCCTGCTAGATCAGGCCCAATGCCCATCCAGTCCAGCATCCTGTTTCACACAGTGGCCCACCAGATGCCTCTGGGAAGCCCGCAGGCAAGAGGTGAGGGCATGCCCTCTCTCCTGCTGTTGCTTCCCTGCAACTGGCCTATAGCCCTCAGACTAATAGATCTGTCCTGTGTCCTCCATGATAAACCTGTCCTCCATGAATTTGTCTAAACCCCTCTTAAAGCCATCTAGGCTGAAGGAAGGATCATCTGCAACACAAAGAGAGGGGTCTATGTGGTGTAATGGTCAGAGCAAATCTGGTATGGTTTTTAAAAAAATCTCTTCTGAATATAGTTGCTGGGATTCTTGTCATCTCAGAGTTTCAGTGTTGGTGAAAGAGGTAACAACAACCTTCAGAATTATTGAGAATGAATAAACTACATTGCAGAGAAGTGGTATGGTGTAGCAGTCAGAGCATGCACTCTGATGCACAATTCATAAAAGCTCACCTGAGTGGCTTTAGACATGCTCAGCTTCAGCACGTCTTATACATGCATAAGGGTAAAAGGTAAAATTGTGCTGTTGAGTTGAGGTTGACTCCTGGCGACCACGGAGCCCTGTGGTTGTCTTTGGAAGAATACAGGAGGGGTTTCCCATTGCCATCTTCTGTGCAGTATGAGATGATGCCTTCCAGCATCTCCCTATATTGCTGCTACCCGATACAGGTGTTTCCCATAGTCTGGGAAACATACCAGTGGAGATTCAAACTGTCAACCTCCAGCTTGCTAGTCAAGTCATTTCCCCGCTGCGCAATTCCAAGGCCTTTTTAAATACAAGCATATGGCTACCATACTTGCAACATGAAAAATGAGGACCCCCTTCATACTACCTTTAAGATATCTATAAAGAGGCACAATGGGGCAGTTGGGATGGCAGCAATTAGGGGTGTGGACAAAACTGTTTTTCCCGGTTTGGTTTGAATCCATTTGAACTGGACAAGACTGGCTTGGCAATGTTGCCCACCACCACCTCCACCACACCCCCAACCCCGGCTTAGTTAGAATTCAAACTGGTTTGGGCCCAGTTTGAAGCCCCTACTGTGCAATAAAATTGCTTCAAAATTTGTACTCACAGTGGCCACACTGGTTGCGGAGGGAGGGAGTGGCAGCTCCCCCGACCCCCCACCAGCCTCCCCACAAGTCCCAAGGGCTGGGCTGGGGCTGGGTCGGGTCCTTTTTTGGCCCATTTTGGCTTTCTTCAGCCCATTTCAGGCCTCTGAATCTACATGTGTGGGCCATTTGAGCCTCCACACAAATGCAGAGGTCCTAAATGGGCTGAAGAGAGCCTGGACCTGCCCTCAGGACTCGTGGGGAGGCTGGCGGGGGTTGGGGGATCTGCCACCACCACCCATGCGTCTGCTGCAGCCTCTGCGAGTATGAATTTTTAAGTAATTTTACTGCACAGTAGGGGCTTTGAACCGGGCTGAACTGACTCAGCCAGCTTGGCTCAACCTGTAACTGGACCGAGTTTAGTTCGGTTCTAAGTCAAGCCTTCAAACTGAGCTGGTGTGAATTCAAACCGGCTCTAACTCTGAGCTGATTATAGTCAGTATATATGTTAAAAATGTTTCTGAGCTAGGGAAAGGCATGCACGCAAGTGTGTGTGAAAATGGCTACATGATGGGTAGTGTTTGATAATATTAGCAAGATAATATTGGCATGCTGTGAATGTCCAGTTTATCACCATGTCCTTGCAGTTCTTCTGCAACAAAGTTACAGGGAGAGGCAAAGGAGGTAGGAGGCCAGTGGGACATTTCCACTTTTGACCTGTGAGGGCATCTTCACGCCAACCTTGCTAATCTGAGCCGGTTTGCACATCCCTAGAAGCAATAGACCTGGCTTCTGGTATGACAGAGACCAGATCCACTATTTGACTTGGGTAGGCCAACGGCAGAGTGCTGGGTGGCCAGGTCCACCCATTGTTTTGTGTACCGAAAACTGATGTGACAAAGGCCAGGTGTAGTAAGGGTCTCCTGTGTGTGTGCCAGGACAGCCCTGGCCTCTGGTACAAAGGCAGCCAAATCTACATGCTGACTTTCTTTCTTGAATTGATAGCTCTGGCCTCTGGGAACTGGTAGCCACTGACTTAAGGGTGGGCAAATACCAGACAGATTGCCTATCCTCAAGGACACCCCCCCCGAAGATGAGGACATATCCAGAGGAAATGAGGAGGTGTGGTAGCCCTATATACACAATAAGTAGTAATAATGTTCTACCTTATAGGTTACAGTAAGAGCTACAGAGATAATGTGAGTTCTTTGCAAACTTGGAGGGAAACTGCTATATAAATGTCAGGTATCACTACAACATCTTCTCATTATGAGGAATAGGACTGTATGTTTAATTTTTAACTTCCTCAAAGTATCATGGAGGCAAAAAGAGCCAGTTCCCTTGAATCCAATGATCTTTTATTTATTACAGTTTTCTATTATACATAATTTTAATTGGTCCTACAGAAGAACTTATATAGAGCAAGTGAAGCAATTCCTTTTATTGAATTAATTAACATTCCTCACGCTGGTAGTGAGCTTTCAAATTATACAGAACTCTTCTTCGGGTGTAGCTAGCTATCCACATCAATTATTGTGGTGATTTCATTAAGGGTGTTTTCACACATGTGGCTAGATAATCTTTAAGCCTTTCTCACACTGCGTTAAACTTGGATAATTCTACATGTGGAAGAGAAAATGGAGGAGAAGCATTTGTAATGTAAATAAACATCCTGGCTAATTTCATTCATTCATTCATTCATTCATTCATTCATTCTATTTCTATACCACCCTTCCAAAAAGAGCTCAGGGTGGTTTACACAGATAAATAATAAATAAATAAGATGGATCCCTGTCCCCAAAGGGCTCACAATCTAAAAAGAAACATAAGATAGACACCAGCAAGAGTCACTGGAGGTACTGTGCTGGGGGTGGATAGGGCCAGTTACTCTCCTCCTGCTAAATAAAAGAGAATCACCACATTAAAAGGTGGTGATTTTTAAATGGTAAACTCTTGGTAAACTCTTTGCCAAGTTAGCAGGGGTTAGAGATTTTATATTCACTCTGTGAGCCCGATGCTACTTTAAGGCCTCTGTATAATAACACCCTATGGTTAATACCATCCGAGAAAGATAACATTGCTTTCTATTTCTTATTATCTCTACGCCTGAAAGAGTCCCGTTCAAAAGCCTTACCCTGCATTTTACACACTACTTTGTTCAACAAACGCCCCCTGAGCAAATACATTTGCGCTTCATTCCGTATCATGAAGTCAGTCAGGATCAGTCTGTTTCAGTCACTGTTTCACTGTGTCAGTTAGGGTCAGTCACAGACTTCAGTTTTTCTTGCTGTTCTGAGGAAGGCTGTTGCAATGGCAGGCAAAAACTCCATTTTCACTTTGAAAAAAGGGAAGCATTCTGGCCAAATAGGGGGATCTTTCTTCAAGTGTTGCAAACTAAAGGATGGAATTTTCTGCCACTTACTCTCAAACTGCTGGAAGGACCTGTAAATGCAGGGGGGAAATCCACAAAATGACCTTTAACTGGATTCAAATTAAATAATACGATCAGGACAGTCTAACTGAACAAGGTGGGACAAATGACCTTTCATCCTTGAGGGCCACCAGGCGGATGGCAGCTTGCTCTTCACTCTCCCTCTTGTCTCCCAGTTCATTGGTCTACTGCTGACCTCTTATATGCGGACATGTTGGCTCCAAGCAAAACTAGTCTTCTCCAGGAGGGATCAGAGGAGTATCAGACAGTGCCCCCCTCTCCTTTTCTCCTTCTCACTGGCTACCTAATGCTCAGGGTCAGCCCACTTGACTAACAGGCTTCAACCCACTTCAGCCTGACTGACAGGCTCAGCAAGAAGTGAAATATCACTGAACACCAGTTAGCCAGACACGAGGAGAGGAGGAGGAAAAGACGCTGCCTGACAACCCCCCCCCCCTTCCTTGTCAAGCAGAGCTGACAGGTTGTTCAATTAATGGAGCGTAGGGACCTTTTTTTTTGCATCCTGCCCTCATTAAAAATAACAGGATAAAACCATAACATTCCTTTTAAAGCCCCCACCATCAGGGGCGTAACTATAAGAGGGCAAGGGGAGACAGTTGTCTGGGGGACCACTGCCTTGGGGGGCCCCCCAGAGGCAAGTCACATGACTGACTCCCCCAGCCGCACACCCATCTGGGCTTCCTTCAGTTGTATTCATCCTCCGAAATTGATGTGAGTGTTAAGACCTGGAGCTACCAGAACTGCATGTCTTTCTCTAGTACCATTAAATGACTTGCATCATTTAATGCAAGTCATTAATGCAAGGAGAGCCAGTGTGGTGTAGTGGTTAGAGTGCTGGACTAGGACCGGGGATACCTAAGTTCAAATCCCCATTCAGCCATGAAACTAGCTGGGTGACTCTGGGCCAGTCACTTCTCTCTCAGCCTCACCTACTTCACAGGGTTGTTGTGAAAGAGAAACTCAAGTATGTAGTACACCGCTCTGGGCTCCTTGGAGGAAGAGCGGGATATAAATGTAGTAGTAGTAGTAGTAATAATCATCATCATCATCATCATCCACAATTTACAAAACCTTTTAAAAAATCATTTAGGATGATGTTGTATCTATCTATCTATCTATCTATCTATCTATCTATCTATCTATCTATCTATCCAGCACACGCACACACACAAAATTTACTATGCTTTTTGTTACCACTATTCAGCTTCATTTAAGATTTCTTTACTTCATGAGCTGTGCTTCAGTGATAAGGCCGGCATTTTAAAATCTTGTCTCTGGGCCCACTACAACCTTGCTATGCTCCTGCCCCCCATTCCTTTGCAACTGATTCTGTTTAGCTCTAAATCCTGGGGTGAAATCCAGGACTCCGTTTCTTGTGGGAAACGTTTGACTGAGTTGCATGTGAGAGACCGATAGAGACACTGTGTACAATAAAGACAAATAAGAAATATAGAGGTCATTCACACCATCGAGAACTGTGTTCTACCCAGGTTTGGGAGCTGAGTATGCTCCCAATTTGGGAACTGATTGTGTTCCTAATTTTTCGTTGTGTGGAAACAAGGTAGGAGGGAAAGCTGGGTAGCTTTTCCTCCTATCTTGCTTCCACTACCTTGCTTCTACCCAGATTTTCCTCTTACCTTGCTTCCACACAACACAGTTTTTGATTGTGTGAATGATCTCATAGAAGCATTGCCGCTGTGTGATGATCTTAACTGATTATCGTCGGTATATATATGTTAAAAATGTTTCTGAGCTAGGGCAAGGCATGCACACAATTGTGTGTGAAAATGGCTACGTGATGGGTAGTGTTTGATAATATTGGCAAGATAATATTGGCATGCTGTGAATGTCCAGTTTTTCACCGTGTCCTTGCAGTTCTTCTGCAGCAAATTTACAGGGAGAGGTGAAGGAGGTAGGAGGCCTGCAGGACATTTTCACTTTTGGCCTGCAAGGGCATTTAAGAACAGCCCTGCTGGATCAGGCCCAAGGCCCATCTAGTCCAGCATCCTTTTTTGCACAGTGGCCCACCAGATGCCGCTGGAAGCCACAGACAGGAGTTGAGGGCGTGCCCTCTCTCCTGCCATTACTCCCCTGCAACTGGTATTCAGAGGCATCCTGCCTTTGAGGCTGGAGGTAGCCCACAGCCCTCCGACTAGTAGCCATTTGTAGACCTCTCCTCCATGAAGTCATCCAAACCCCTCTTAAAGCCATCCAGGTTGTTGGCTGTCACCACATCCTGTGGCAGAGAGTTCCACAAGTGGATCACGCATTGTGTGAAAAAGTACTTCCGTTTGTTGGTCTTAGACCTCCTAGCAATCAATTTCATGGAGTGACCCCTGGTCCTAGTGTTGTGTGAGAGGGAAAAGAATTTCTCTTTCTCCACTTTCTCCACACCATGCATGATTTTATAGACCTCTATCATGTCTCCCCGCAGTCGTCTTTTTTCTAAACTAAAAAGCCCCAGGTGTTGTAGTCTTGCCTCATAAGAAAGGTGCTCTAGGCCCCTGATCATCTTGGTTGCCCTCTTCTGTACCTTCTCCAGTTCAACAATGTCCTTTTTAAGATGTGGTGACCAGAATTGTACGCAGTACTCCAGGTGTGGTCACACCATAGTTTTGTATAAGGGCATTATAATGTTAGCCATTTTATTTTCAATCCCCTTCCTAATGATCCCTAGCATGGAATTTGCCTTTTTTACAGCTGCCGCACATTGAGTAGACACTTTCAACGAGCTGTCCACCACAACCCCAAGATCCCTCTTCTGGTCCATCACCGACAGCTCGGATCCCATCAGCATATACTTGAAGTTGAGGTAACATTGAACCGCATTTGCCATTTTGTCGCCCACTCCCCCAGTTTGGAGAGATCCTTTTGGAGCTGCTCACAATCCGTTTTGGATTTCACTACCCAGAAGAGTTTGGTATCATCTGAAAATTTGGCCACATCGCTGCTTACCCCTGCTTCTAGATCATTTATGAATAAATAAAAAAGCACTGGTCCCAGTACAGATCCCTGGGGGACCCCACTTCTTACTTCCCTCCATTGTGAAAACTCTCCATTTATACCTACCCTCTGTTTCCTGTCTTTCAACCAGTTTGCAATCCACACATGTACTTGTCCCTTTATCCCATGACAGCTAAGTTTCCTCAGGAGTCTTTGATGAGGAACTTTGTCAAAAGCTTTTTGGAAGTCCAGGTAGACTATGTCAACTGATCACCTTGATCCACACACTCGTTGACACTCTCAAAGAAGTCCAAAAGGTTGGTGAGGCAAGATTTACCTTTGCGGAAGCCATGCTGGCTCACTCCCAGCAGGGCCTGTTCTTCTAGGTGCTTCACTTCAACCTTGCTATGACTCTGAACAGGATTAATTAAAAATTACCTTTTGAACATATTCTGGTCATTGAGGCTGTGCAGTTCTTCTTCTGTGCTTCAGCATTTCACATAAGATACTTTCAGCGAAGTTCCAGTTTTGTTCACACACAAAATTGGAACAAAAAACTTCTCTGCCGGCACTTCCTGTCTCTGTTGCAAAGATCTCTAGTACTGCAAGAATATATGTGAACAACTACACTCCACAGGGTTTCTTAACCTTGAGCCCCCAAATGTTGTTGGATTACAACTCCCATCATCCCCAGACATGGCCTTTGTGGCTGAGGATGATGGGAGTTGTAGTCCACCAACATTTGGGGGCCCAAGGTTAAGAAATTAACTGCTAACTGCTAACTGGGAAAACAGGCACCTTTTACCGTGGTGATTCTCTTTATTTAGCAGGGGGAGAGTAACTGGCCATATCCACCCCCAGGACAGGACCTCCAGTGACTGTTGCTGGTGTCTGTCTTATGTTTCTTTTTAGAATGTAAGCCCCTTGGGGACAGGGATCCATCTTATTTGTTTATTTCTCTGTGTATTCACTCGCCCTGAGCCATTTTTGGAAGGGTAGTATAGAAATTGAATTAATAATAATAATAATAATAATAATAATATTCAAAGGTCTACAAATCGAAATTGAAAGGCTGTGGCAGAAGAAAACCAAAATAAAGCCTTTCAATTTCAATTTGTAGACCTTTGTATATTATTATTATTATTATTATTATTATTATTACAAAATACAAAGATCTATAAATTGAAATTGAAAGGCTGTGGCAGAAGAAGACCAAAATAATTCCAGTGGTAAATGGCACCCTAGGTGCAATTCCAAACAACTTAAAGAGCACCTCAACACCATAGCAGCCACAGAAATCACCATCAGCCAATTACAAAAAGCAACTCTACTGGGAACAGCCTATATTCTGCAACGATATCTATAATAACAGCAACAACATTGATAATAAAATTCAGCCATCCCAGGTCATTGGGAAGGACTTGATGTCTGGATAAAACAAACCAGTCAATAACACCTGTCTGACTGTGCAAATAAATAAATAAATAAATAAATAAATAAATAAATAAATAAATCCTGACACTCCACATGCATTTCAGGTTCCAAATTAACTATTGATCACTCTGTTACCCCTCCTGGTGTGTTACCAACTACCCTCTGAGCTCTTTACCTTTTGATAGTTGTCCAGACATGCCTTGCTGTTGTACATAGGATTCACCATGCAGAATTGGATTGGGGTACACGTTTCTCACCCTAGCATTGGCTTCTCCAGGGATGCAGGCAGAAGTCTATCTCAGAGATGCCAGGGAGGGAACTTGGAACCTTTCATAAAAGGAAACTATCTGTCTCCAACATTATACTGTTAAATGCTTCCTAAATCCCAAATGACCCTTCATGACTTTCAATGCATGCAGCTCCTAGAATTTCACTTTACATCTCTTGGCCAATGAGCCAAAGTTTTAATAAAAACAGCAGCATCAGATCTTCAAAGATAGCTTTTTTTCAGAAAGAGAACAGCTGCTGAGCTTTTAATGTGTCACCAGAGGGTTCAGTTAGATTAACAAGTTGCTTGGAACTTTCTTGACTATGTTGACAACCGGCAGCTTTCTGTTGCTAGAGTGCTGCCCCAGATCCCATCTCTTGGCCCCTTTTCTTTTGGGAGGTCTCTAGAGGGCATCAGTATCAGAGACAAACAAGCTCATCTTGGATTCTCTTTTGGGATGTCAACTACATCTGAGATCAGACAAATCAAGTCAATTACAATAATGATGCCTCTGGTCACAAATAATATATAAGCTATCTCTTTGTGACCAGAGGCATCATTATTTATAGATTATTTGTGGCTTCTGGTCACCAATAATCTATAATCTATTTTTGATAAGAGGCATCATTATTTTAATTGACTTGATTTGTCTGATCTCAAATGTAGTTGGCATCTCCAATGAGAATAGGTAGCTGTAGTGTTATTGAATAGCTGAAGCTGACAGAGGTGCTGATTTCTTTGTTGTGGAGATCCTTGACCAAATAAGAGCTAGGGATGTGCGAAATGTTTCGGATACAAAACGTTTTGTACCCAAAACAGCCTGTTTCAGGTGTTTTGTAGACAAAACAAAACACCCATTTTCCAGATCCAAAAGTTTTGTATACAAAACAAAATGTCCCTGTTTTGGCTACAAAACGTTTTGTTGTTTCGGACCTCCATTTTGTGGTGATCTGAGTCAGTCTCCATTTTGTGTTTGACATCTCTTTGAATTTCCCACCCTTCCAGCCTTCTGATCAGTGACCTAAATCATGGGCTGACCTGCTGACAATTCCCTCCTTGTTCCTCATTGGCTCTTTTGCTTCTTCCCACTCTTTACTGACCCCACATTGGCCAGGGGAAGGGTTGCTAACCCATGGAGTGCCGAGTTCTGCTGTTTCTGTGGTGCTAAGTGTAGATTCTCTGGTAGCATATGAGAGTGGATTCTTGTTTTTCACTGAAAATCTCATATGCTACCAGAGAATCTACAATGAACACCTCAGAAACAACAAAACCCAGTACCCCACAGGCCTGTGGGTGTGGGGGTGGTTGGCACCTTATGTGCACTACACAACCCCTCGCTCTGGGCAACCCCAGTGCCCCACAAGTGGAATTATGGGGCTGCTGAAACCTCCATTATTCCCCATGGGAGAAATCTTAAAGACACGTAAACTTCAACAAATCACAAAAGACCAGCCCTTTGCCCAATTCCTTTGAAATAATTCTGGAAGTTTCCTTGCCCCCATTGGGCACTACCACCCACCACACTCTGCTCTGGGTCATCCCTTTCCCCTTGATTTGAAGCGATACATTTGCTGGAATCCCCATTATTCCCTATGGGAAAATTCTTAAAGATGTGTAAACTTTTTTTAAAAATCACAAAAAAAAAATCAACCCTTTGCCTAATTCCTTTGAAATTTGGGTCGTAACTTCCACCCATTGGACACTACCACCACCACCCACTCTTTTTGCCCTTGGACCCTTTTTAAAAATCCAAATCGATTCGGATTCGGATTCGGAAAATTTGGCTACAAAACAAAACAGGGCTGATTCGGATTCAGAAAATTTGGGTACAAAACAAAATGGGGATGTTTCGATTCGGATACAAATCGAAACAAGAAAATTCCAAAATGCACACCCCTAATAAAAGCACTTGTAAGAAGCAGAATAAAGAATATTTTTCCTCTGTGGGAAAGGAACATTCTCACAATAACCCTGTGAGGTAGATTACGTTGAGAGAGATAAGTGACTGTCCCAGAGTCACTCGGTGAGTTTCATGGCTGAACAGGGATTTGAACCCGGGTCTCCCCAGTCCTACTCCCAAACACTAAGCACTCAATATGATGCAGCTCTCCCCTCCTTTGCTTGGCTTATTTCATAGGTGATGAGTGCTTTGTATTTTCTAGCTCACCTTCTCAGGGAGTGTAAGGGAACCAACCTTCCCCTGCCTGTCACTTGCCATGCTATTTCCTGGCTTGGCGGATATTTCAGAATCCACCTCCTCCACCTCTCTGGGCCTCATCCAAGGTCTCTTAATGGAAGTGCATGGGCAGCCCCCCCGCCCCCTCGCCTACTAGATTTACAGATGTCATGTGCTGCTCTGGTCTTGGGGCTTCTTTCTGGGTCTTACTGCCTGCCTGGTTCTTAGCTGTCCTGCCTTCCCTCTCTGTCTGAGACCCAGCTGACGGGTCCAGTTGCTTCCATCTCTATCAACTGGCTGGGCTCACATGCATGTATAAAAGTTGGATGGAATTTACATCCCATAGCAGATGCATGACGAGTAATCTTTTTCTGTTTCTTCAACTATGGTGGCATTGTTTGCACCTGTGAAAAGATAACGCCCATTACCTATAGCATTTCAGTTTCAGAAAGTAATGCTCCAGAGCTCCATGCCTGCATGTGCAAATGAGCCATCACAAATCATACGGAACAGTCAGAACATTCGCAAAGCATCACCTTAGATGCAGAGGTGCACCTAAGTAATTTTGGAGCCTGGACCTAAAGGCCCTTCACACACACACACCAGCCCCAGCCCCCCCCCCCCCAATAAGCTGCAATGCACTATTTTTTTACACCAGAACATGCTCAGGGAAAGCTGGAAACCTTTTTTTAAAAGAAGAAAATTCTGAATAAGATACTGCCCACAGATCTGCAGATATCACATTTTGCATGGACAAACCTGCCACTTCCATTAGTTGAATGCACTACCCTCCACCCATCCACTCACGCTCACTGTTACCTGTTGCTGTTCTCTGGACTGGACTGGTCTGGTGGTGGTTCTCTGTTGGTGTGTATGTGCATGGTGGCAAGCAAGGGAGGTGTGTGCTGGCTGGCTCGCTGCAGGTGCTTGCCTGGTACTACTGTTTCACTCTGCCTCTCCACTCATGCCTATAGTCACTGTTCAGCCAGTGGGGGTCTCTCTCTCTCTCTCTCTCTGAGTCTGTCTATGTTTCTAGTGCTACTCGCTTGGAGGAGTATCCTTGCATCAGTCTCCACTCACGCTGATGGTGTAGACACGGGTAGGCGGCACAGACCCAGCCACACCCGGCCCAACCACTCCTGGCCCTCAGTATCTCTGTGCAACAGGAGATCTCCGTGCAAAAAGAGATCAGGCAGGCTGTGGGCAGGCTGGCTGTATTGGCTGTCTGGCTGTGCGAGCTGCAAGCTATTGGGAATTCTCTCTGGTAAGAGAAACCCTTTTTCATTATAGCAGAGTGCACAGAGGCACAACACAGCGGAATTTGGTTAGGCATGCGTGTATGCTGAGAGTAAAGTAACTTGGAGCCAGTTCATAGTTTTAAATCAATATAAGTGGTATTTATTAGAGAACTCCATTCTAGATAGGAAAGTGAGGAAATAGAATCTCTAATCTACCTGTCTAGCTGGATGCAGATGGATTCTGCATCTCTGCACACATGGTGCAGGGGAGAGGAGCTTGCATGTTGCAAGGTAGAAGGAAGGGAAGAGAAGGGAAGGGAAGAGGAAGTGGCAGGAAGGAAGTCCCTGAGATTAGCAATCTACATATCAAAGGGATAGTGTCAGAGCAGTAGAGAAGGGATGACCAATGTCTTGACCCTCTAGCCCTCTGACTCACTAGTCTGTCCTCCTATGTCATTGAGACAAGAGACAGCATATAGTCCTTCACTTCCAACACAAGCCTGCATGATTGGCAGGTGGATGCTGCCGGGTGTCCTGCAGCAGAGGTGCAGGCCAGGCCAGTGGTGTGGCCATCACCTGCAGGACATTTGGGGGGGCCCCCAAGTGGTGGAGGACTGGGCTTTGGTCCAGAAGTCCGGTCCAAAGGGAGCAACTGCCTGGATGCTGTTCAATGGAGGTAGTTGCATGTTAACTCAGAGTTGCCAAGTGATGAGAAATCTAGTGGTGATACACATGTATGAATGTTATGGAGTGGGAAGAGATGGTGTGCCCCTGCTAACTCAGCAAAGAGACACCTTTTATAGTGGTGCTTCTCTTATGTTAAGCAGTGGGAAAGCAACTGGCCCTATCCAGCCCTAGCACAGCATCCCTCCAGTGGCTGTTGCTGGCATCTGCTTGTGTTTCTTTTTAGATTGTGAGCCCTTTGGGGACAGGGGACCATCTTATTTATGTATTATTATATTTTCTATGTAAGAACTCTGGTTGAAGGCGATATATAAATATTTGTTGTTGTCATTGTCAAGCAACTCTTTCTTCATGTGGTGTTGCTGAACTCTTGCCTGGAAACAGGCACCTATTTTGCAATCCTTAGCTTGCAATCACACAGAGCCAGATAAAACCTCATGCTGTTCAATTTCTTTCACAATGAATGTGCAGGCACTTTCTGTGTCTGTCTATCTATCTATCTATCTATCTATCTATCTATCTATCTATCTATCTATCTATCTATCTATCTATCTATCTATCATGTATTTATTCATTTTAATTAGAGGAAGCATTGATCTTGGTTGAGAGGGTATGTTTTTCATAGATACACACTCAAAGAGACCAACAGACACAATCAGATCAGTTCATTAAAAAGCAGCACATGTAACACTCTTAGTAATTAATTGCTTCAACTCATATGAAGGAATAGAGTGACATCTAGTGGTTACAATGTTTTTGTGCAGGGTGGGTTCTGGGGTTGTTCCCTTCCCTTCTCCCAATCAAGAACAAGAGCCCTTTGCTTTTTTTTTTTTTTTTTTGCATTGTAAGAGGGGGATCACTTCCAGATTGGTCTGGTAGTTTTCTCCGTGCTTTTATTTATTGCTGAGACGACCATGGAGACATAACTGTGATAATGCACAAATACTGGGAAAAGCCTGCAGTTATATATTGAGGCCAAGGACCCTAATCTAAATTGTGTTAAACTGGACACGGTGGAAAGTATGCCTGCTGCACTGCAAACTACAGCTGTGGGTATGAAGTGGGATGTAGATGTATCTTCAATATATGAAAATATAGTGGGTTTTGTATGTAACACACACAGTGTAACCCCTGCTAACTGAGCAAAGAGGCACCTTTAAAAAGTGGTGATTTCCTTTATTTAGCAGGGGGAGAGCAACTGGCCCTATCCAACCCCAGCACAGCATCCCTCCAGTGGCTGTTGCTGGTGTCTTTCTTATTTTTGTTTTTCAGACTGTGAGCCCTTTGGGGACAGGCAGCCATTTAATTAATTGATTGATTGATTCAATCAATTTTTATTATAGCCGTTGGCCAGCCAAAGATTGACTGATTAAATAAAAAAATAAATAAATAAATAAAATTTCAATTAATTAATTTTAATTAAATCAATTAATTAAATCAATTAAATTAAATTAATTAATTTCTGTATGTAAACCGCTTTGGGAACTTTGGTTGAAAAGCTGTATATAAATACTTGTCGTATTCGTATTCGTCATAATGTACCTATCTGCCTATAATGCTGCATGAGGATTCAGATTCCTACTCAACATTTGAGACTCACTGAGTGCGGGAGTTAAGGCCAAATTATACCTGATGTTAAATCTGTCTTTAGGAGACTTGTTTAACCTGGACCAGAATCAGTCCTTTTGTCTTTATCTTTATTAAGTATTTATCTACTTATTTTTTTATCCCACTCCTCCATTCTAAGGGTACTTCACAAAAATAATAAGCTGAACACTAAAAACTAGCAGACCCTGCGCAGAACGTTTGTACCCTCTTTCCCCGGGCATCTTTGACGCCCGCCAGGCCCAGTCCCCCCCCCCACCGGGAGTGGGGGGGGGGTTCCTGTTGAGGCAAATGTGGGGGGGAACTGTGTAGGAGGAAAGTATTAACCTTCCTCTTGCCACACACCTGGCTTGGATTGGGCTTCATCGGGCTTATTTTTTAAAGATAAAAGGACCACTTCTACATTAGGTGCATCTTCTTAAGTCATGTTTAATGTTGCATGTAGTTTGGCCCTTAGACTGGAGAAACTCAGATTTTAAATTCTGCTCAGCCAAAAAGCTTCTTGGGGGACCTTCAGCAAGTTGGGGATGCACATTTTCCCTCCCTCTTCTAGTCTAACCTGTCTCAAAAGGTTATTGAGAAGAAAATATGGGTGTACGCTGCCCTGAACTCCCTGAAAGAAGTGGGGGGGATATAATACTATGCAAGCTGACATGGGCTTTATTATGAAGCTGACAGTCCCTGACTGTCTGGAGAATAAAGTTGAACATGAAGATGACAAGTTGGCCATCCTTGTTTTCAACTAAATGTCAATATAAATGAACATCAAGTATAAGACTCAAGGAAGAGAACAGAGAAGATTTTTGCATTATGCACAAAGAGCATGGTGAATCCAGCCAAATAAACTCTTGATCTCGTTGGGAGATGGTGAAAGACATCATTAACTCTCCCGTAGAAACTACTTCAAACTGTTCAAGTTGCAATAAATCGTGCCCTTATTCCCACACACCCCAGTCACAGGCAGGCATCTTCAGCAGAGGAGGTGCGATTGCAAAATATGATGCACAAGTTTGTGAATAAAGCAATCAGAGCTTGCTCTGTTGTTTTGTTTGCTACAGGCAAGCCTGCCAATGTTCTTGGAGTAGTTTGACATGAGATCATTTCCAGATAAAAACAATTGTTTTAAAGACCACTAAAAATTCAGTACAGGCAACTGGATTTTGTTGGCAGCTTCTCTTTGCCATTCCTGTTCGATACTTTCTTGCTCATTAGTATGAACATTTCTATTTCTCATGTCTTCATCTTCTCTACGGAAACTAAGGCTGAATTCAGATGTAACACAAATATTGAGTGCCATCTGGAAGGCAGCAATAGTGGTTCCATGCTGTGAAAATGAATTGCATTATACAGAGTAGTCAGTACAATGAATTAGACATTACAAGAATAATCTAGGCCAGGGGTAGGCAACTTGGCTCTCCCGTGTCATTGAACTGCAACTCCCATAATCCTCAGCCAAAATAAATGGCTTTACTGTGGTTGCCTATCTCTGATCTAGGGGTGTACTAGATCAGGGTTGATCTAGATTCAGATTGCCTGCCCCTGATCAAGCCAAAGTTAAGCCCTTTTAAGTCACATTGAATTTAAAAAGGATTAGAAGTTCTAGACTTTGGATGGATCATGCCTCAATCATTATTGTTTAGTTAATTGAATTGATGTAAAGCTGTTGTCAACTCTGTTTATAATAATCTGCTCTGGCATAATGGTGGCTAGTTCTAGAAAGACATCCTAGAACTAACCACCATTGTTCCAGAGGAGATTATTATAAACGAACAGAGTAGATAGCTTTTTCCCAGTTCAATTAACTGAACAATAATGGTTTGTTTATTTTATTTATTGAACATATTTTTATACCACCCAAAACTTGCATCTCTGGGCAGTTTACAACAAAGCAAGATAAATGACAGAAGAAAAGCTTAAAACATCAGTTAAAACAAAATACATGAGAACAGAAAAAGTTAAAACATTACAATTTAAAATTTTTAAATTTTAAAACAATGTTAAAACTATTAAAACAATATTTAATTAAATGCCTGGGTGAATGGATGCATTTTTAAAAACTTTTTTAAAGTTGTCAGAGATGGGGAGGCTCTTATTTCAGTAGGGAGTGCATTCCAAAGCTTCAGAGCAGCAGCAGAGAAGGCCTGCCCCCAAGTAGCCACCAGACGAGCTGGTGGCAAATGCAGACGGATGTCTCCTGATGATCTCAATGGGCACTGGGGTTCATGACAAAGAAGAAGTTATCTTAAATACCCAGGGCCCAAGCCATTTAGGGCTTTATAGGTTATAACCAGCACCTTGTATTTTGCCCAGGAACTTATCGGCAGCCATTGTAGCTCTTTCAATATGGGAGTAACATGGTCTCTCCGAGATGACCCAGAGACCAACCTGGCTTCCACATTCTGGACCAACTATAGTTTCTGGACTACATACAAGGGCAGCCCCACATAGCGCGCATTACAGTAATCCAGTCAAGGTTACCAGCAGATGTACCACTGTTCTGAGGTCGTTTATCTCAAGAAATGGACACAGCTGGCATATCAGCTGAAGCTGATAGAAGGCACTTCTGGCTACTGCCTCAACCTGGGACACCAGGGAGAGGCTTGGATCGAGAAGCAACCCCAGACTGCGCACCTGTTCCTTCTGGGGAAGTGTGACCCCATCGAGAACAGGCAGATCAAATTCATCTCCTGAGTTTCTACCCTGCACAATGAGTACCTCCGTCTTATCTGATTTCAGTCTCAGTTTGTTATCCCTCATCCAGCCCATCACCACCTTCAGGCAGGCATTTAGGGAGGTTATGCCCTCTCCCAATGATGCAGACATGGAGAAATAGATGTGGGTGTCATCAGCATACTGATAGCACCCTGCACCAAATCTCCTGATGATCTCTCCCAGCAGTTTCATGTTGATGTTAAACAACATCAGAGACAGTATGGAGACCTGAAGCACACCATACAAAAGTTCAGATTTTGAAGAACAATAGTCTCCAAGAGACACCATCTGGAACTTGCCCAGGAGGTAGGAGCAGAACTACTGCAAAGCAATGCCTCCCACCCTCAACCCCCTCAGATGCTCCACAAAGATACTATGGTTGATAGTATTGAAAGCCGCCAAGAGGTCCAAAAGAAGCAATGGAGTCACACTTCCACTGTCAATTCCCAATTAGACATCATCCATCAGGCCAACCAAGGCAGTCTCCACCCCATAGCCCACCCAAAATCCTATCTGAAATGGGTCTAGATAATCAGTTGATAATAAATGGTTGGGGCATGATTGTCACAAGCTCACCCGATGAAAGACACCGGTCAGCGATATCAGGTTTCAGTTGTTTTATTTGCTAGAGAGGCAGATTCAACACTCTCACCAGGGATACAGGAGTGAGGAGTGAGAAGCCCAATTTCAAGGTCAAAATCTCTCCGATGGAGGCTCAAGCCGATTTGATGTGTTGTTTCCAGCAGTTGTTCAAGGCAGAGGTTGCCTGATTTATAGTCCTCAGCCCCGTACACTTAATCAACACTCCACCCCTGCCAGCTGTCATAGATTCAATCTGGCTCTGTTGCCTCCTCTTGAGGTGATGACTCCTCCATAATTCCCTCACCTGCTGCTGATGTTTTTTCTGTCTGCGTCTTCGAGGAGATAGTGGCCGTTCAAACTCTGGCTCAGATCCCGACCCTTCTCCCCAAAAGTCCCTGGGTCGTGATGGCTCCTCCTACGCCAAACACTCGCCCTGGCCTGTCTCAGTTATCTCACTGGACCGCTCCTCCTCAGGTGCCCCCCACCTTCTAGTAAGTTGCCTGCCCCCCACTCCTCTCCACTGTCCTCGAGTGGAGGCATGACAGTAATCCAACCAAAGTCTAGAACTTCTAATGCTCGTTAAATTAAATCTGATACTTGTTGCACTCCAATTGAAAAACAATCAATACATGTATTTACTTGTAGCCAAAAGCCATTGCAATCAGTCTTTATTCTTCAGCTCATGAATAAATATGTGTTCTCATGAGTGGATGAGAACTGTATATACTAAAATTATGCTATATTTTATATTGATTGTGAAATGCTCCAGCCCTCCTGTTTGTAGTAATATTGTAGAGGGAAAAGCCATGACGGAGAAAAAAATTGCAATTGCATGGCATTTTAGTTGAACTGCTCCCTGAAGTTCCCTAGCAAAAGTATGTGTGTGGGGGTGGGGGTGGGTGGGGGAGCTTTCCCTCACATGAACCCAACCTTTGAAAAACAATGGAGACACCAGCTGTGAAGACTAGGCTTCTTGGTTGCCCATTAAAGAGTTAATTTGGTTCACTCCAGAATTGTCACGGATGGTTGAAGCAGCAAGTTTCTCTGTCTGTAGGGAAAGGTAACAACTATGGCTGACATCGAGAAGCACCCAGAGGGAGGAGCTGTTACAAATTCATCACACCCTAGTGGTTGAGTGAGTGACTTGATTCAAGCAGGGTGGAGAACACAATCTCCTGTGTGAAGTATCAAGTCTGAGGTGATGAAGAAAGGTCAGAAATATCCCTAGCTTAGAGTCAGTATTAGGAAGTAGATGCAACTCTTTTATTTTTGTTTTCATTGCTGGTCATTTCCCCCCTTAACCTTTGAATTCCTTGTTCCTGTTTAGTGTGTTGGAGATGCAGCTCCTAATGGCTGGAAATGCAGCTCCTCATGGCACCGAGGATTGCTAGGAGCACTAGGGGTAGAGAAAGGCAAAATTCACACGTAATGAGGAACCGGAGTTTTAGGGGGCAGAGGTTTTCTCACTGTGTCATCCAAATGCTTGCAACTTTGGTTCCATGAGGTGATCCACTTTCAGTTTGGATTTTGTAACTGCAATCTGTACTCTTGGGTTGTGGTGAGTTTTGCCTCCTCATCCTAAGGTTCCATGCAGCCTGCGTGTCTTCCGATTCAGAACCACAGGCTGTGTTAGCTGTAGCCAGAGTTCCGGGAGAAAGCTCCTCCCTCCCTCTGGCTGTGGTTGGCTGTGTAAGCTGTACTTCATGGCAGAAGGAAGCCCACACGGCCAGTTACCCCTCTCTCTGCAGTGTCACTGACTGCAGAGAAATTGCTCTCCGTGACGTCCAAATTTGGACAGAAGAGCGGGGGGGGGGGGAGAGGAACTGCATTATGCATGAATGTGACCATTGTGAGCAAGGGAATCCCCTCTCTGACTATGCTTTCTCTACCCCGCCCTTTTAGACTGATGGTCTCAGGTTACACTCTCTCAGCTGAGAGACAGACTTCCTCTCCCCCCTTCCTTTCCAGATGTAGCAAACAACCAGACATGTAGCCCTTTCCTATCTCTCTGATGGATTTCTTAAATAAACTAATTTACTTAGAACTTTAGTTCCATATCTCCAGACAGTATTAATTAGCATTGCTCCGCTTACCCGTGGACTTCCACTGCGGCTGGAGTAGATAATAATAATAATTCGATTTTTATACCGCCCTTCCAAAAATGGCTCAGGGCGGTTTACAAAGAGAAATAACAAATCAGATGGCTCCCTGTCCCCAAAGGGCTCACATTCTAAAAAGAAACATAAGACACACACCCAGCAACAGTCACTGGAAGTACTGTGCTGGGGGTGGATAGGGCCAGTTACTCTCCCCCTGCTAAATAAAGAGAATCACCACGGTAAAAGGTGCCTCTTTGCCCAGTTAGCAGGGGTAAAGAAATCTCCCTTTCCAGCTCTCTAACATAGTGTCCAATGAACAAGAAGATTTTAACTGTTAAATTGGAGTTTGATGGTGTTGTCTAAGCACTCTGAGGAGAGAATCGTTCCCACCTACTTACTACTTGAACATGTTATCCTCCAGACACCCAAGGGTGGGATATGTCAGGGGAGGCTTGACTTCACAGGTGACACACGTTCTCCTAAGGGTGTCCTCCTAACAGAAGGAGGTAGTGGCAGCATACCAGGGGACGTTAGTAAATGGTTGGAGTGGGGTGTGTGGGGGCATCAACCAATGGAAAAAATGATTAAAGAAAGATGCAAAATTGGAATAATGAATCAATGTTATAATTTGTCCAGGGCCAACAGTCCTTCTGGATCCACTTGGCTTCCTGTTCTCTGCATTGCTCAACCTTCATCTCAGGGCCAACTTGCTGCCTCTAATCCCCAGCCCTCTGTTCTGCCACCCTTCTCTTCGGCCTCATTAGCCTGCTGTCTAAATACTGTAGGCACTAGGCAGGATTGTCGGAAGTCCCATGCCTGTGTACTAGTGCTGCAGGCAAAAATCCTGAGCTCTTGCAAGAGCTTGTTCCCAGGAATGGGGCGGAGCCACTATTGGGTGAACGGGTTCAAAGAACCCGGGCCACCACCCCCAGGGTCTGCGCCTCATGGCCCCAGGCACACACCCCATGTCTGACATCAGATGCGAGGGGAATTATTTCGCTTCCATTTGGGACCAAAATCGGTCTGCACTGCATTGGCATTGCAGCCTGAGTGACTCTCCCTCCCTTTTAAAGGCAGGGAAAGCCACTCCTAGCCTCACTGCCAATGCAGCAGGGCTGATCTCCCTCCCAAATGGGGCTGCGTAGCCCATTAGGGAGGGAGACCATGCCCCCATGTCTGACATGGGGGGCGTGGCTAGCCGGCCCCCTGCATCTGACCTCAGATGCAGGGGGTGGGGCCAGGGGGCCATGGTGGCAGCCCAACATGGGCTGCCACCAGTCTCCCTCTGCCACTGCCCAGGAGCTAGGGCTGCTTCTGGCTCATTCCTGGTTAATTTGGTGCATTGCTGAAAAACAGACAGAGCTTGAAGTGCACAAAATCCAACCAAGACAAAACTCCAAAGTGGCTGATAGGTCTAAGAGGTCCAAAAGAACCAATGGAGTCGCATGAAAACTGTCAATTCCCAAATGGACATCATCCATCAGGCCAACCAAGGCCGTCTCCACCCCATAGCCCGCTATAAATCCTATCTGAAATGGGTCTAGATAATCAGTTGATAGTAAATGTTTGGGGCATGATTGTCACAAGCTGGTCAGCAATATCAGGATTCAGTTGTTTTATTTGCTAGAGAGGCAGATTCAACCATTTCACCAGGGATACAGGAGTGAGGAGTGAGAAGCCCAGTTTGCTTCTGGCTCATTCTTGGTTAATTTGGTGCATTGCTGAAAAACAGACAGAGCTTGAAGTGCACAAAATCCAACCAAGACAAAACTCCAACATGGCTGATAGGTCTCCTATATTGACTGCTGTGATTCAGTTTAATTGGATGCTGAAGGAAATCAATGACTGGCTTCCCATCAGCCGTTATTGAGTTTCATCTTCACTTAATTCTGTGCAATTATTTAGGGCACTACATCGCATGTTCAGCAAGAGTCAGATGTAATTCCTGATTGATTGTTTGGTTTGTTGGTTGGTATGCCTCTGCTGCTATACCTGTCCTGTCCCATAAAGATTTATTTTCAAGTCTGGGTACTGACAACCCTAAACTGTAGGACAATTAAGGGATGGTTCCATTTAACCCAGCATTCCTTCTTTGGTTTTGAGGTATGTGGATCATCTCACCTAGCACATTGCTACTAAGTCATTCAAAGTGATTCTGTCTCACACCTATCATGTCAGGACCATGTTCAAGAAAAACAAAATACTTGCTGCAAAATAGGCCGTTAGTTTTCTCTTGTTTTTGCAGGCAATGGCACTTGTGATACCTGTAAGGACAGTTTTCACAAGGACACCTGTATGAAGATGGAGAAAGAAAAATGAAGCAAGCAAAGCGAATGCTTAAACATCTAGATTTTTAAAAGAAAATGTTGTGTTCTATTGTATATGTGATAGCCATCTTCCAGTGGTGTAGGGAGGGCATAGGTGACCTGTGTTTGGGTTGCCTACCCCCCATATGGCAGCCCCCACAGTACCCCTCCCCACACACAGCAGCCCTTCTCTCCTGCACATGCAGTGGCAGCCTCCCTGACTGAGCAGCCTGGGATAGGCTTCCCTGACCCCCCACAATTGTCTACTGCACGTATGCGGTGGCCAGCTGAGCAGCAGGGGAAGGGCAGCCTACCCTAGGCTGCGAGGTCAGGGTGACCACTGCAGCACGGGAGTCACCACTGGGTGCCTGCGGTGGTGGTGGGGAGGAGTAAGTGTGGTGGCCCCACAAACCACTGGAGGTGGCCCCAGTGGCAGCTGCACATGGGTTCTTGGAACCCAATTACAGCTCCTCCCCTGCCATTGCCTAATAATCAAATTATTTGTTGCCAAACAACCCATTGGAAAAACCCAGTGCACAAAACTTGGATTAGCAGGAAGCAGCGGTGGGGTGGGGGACTCCACTTCTGCAGACTGCCTCTAGTTTCTGGAGCGTCTGGACCAGGGGCAGAGCCACCATTGCACGAACCCAGGCCGTGCGCCTCAGGGGCCACGCCTTGCACCCCAGGCACTCCCCCTGTATCACACGTCAGACGTAGGGGGCGAAGTTTTGTTCACAAATGGGGCAGCACGCCCCATTTTTGAGCAAATTCCCAGCCAGTGCTGCATTTGTAGCATGGCCGGGAGCAGCTATCCCTGCTTTAAAAGGCAGGGAGATCCATTACCGGCCAGGCTGGGAAACCAGTGCTGGGCTAAGCTGCTCAAAAATGGAGCCACATGGTTCCATTTTGAGCAGCTTAGCCCAGATCTGGCTTCCCAGCCTGGCCGGGAACATGACAGGTGCAGGGGGTGTGGCTGGGGGGGGTGCCTGTGGTGGGTGGAACAGGGGCTGCCACTGGTCTCCCTGCATGCCTGATCTGGACCTAGGTAGGGGTTTGCATGGAACCAGCTGGTCCGGTCCAGTTCGAGTCCGAACTGGACGTGAACCAGTCCAGGCTAGTACGGTCCGGCACCCCCTCTAATCCCCCCCCGGTCAGGTCCAGTCCAGTGGGGTTCATGATTTTTTTAATAAATTAATTTTAATTACACTTACCCCTTCCGGGAGGAATTGTTCGAGATGGCGGGGGGGAAGGGTCCACGGAGGTTTCCCCTTCTCCACCAGCCTCCCTTACGCCATAGTTGGTCATCCCAGGCCACACAGAGGCCAATTGTGCAGGCACTGTGATCTCCAAAATGGCCGCTGAGCCGAGGGGGAAAGGCCAACGAGCAGAGGCTTGATGTCACATGCAAAGGAGGCATGATCTGGGTTCCAAAGAGGCCGAGCAAGCTCTTGCCGCTCATTTCAGGATGCCATTTGCTGCCTGAACACTGTTTATTTCACTTTCTCTCCCTTGCTGGAGGGAGAGGAAGCAAGTCCTCTGTGCTGCTGTGGCGAAAGCATGGATAACAGCACTTACTTTCTTTAAAACATAAAAGGGGGGTACTCTTCTCTCCTTGCCCCCCCTCCACCCTCCCTGCAGCCAACCACCTTACACCACCCTCATCCCGCCATGGCAGCAGCAATTTTTTGAGACAAGGGGGGATTTCCCCTTGTGCGCCCCCTCCTCGCAGCTACCACAGCCCCTACAGAGGCACGACAAAATTTGAGGAGTGGCAACTTGCCACTCCTCAAATTTTGCTGCCGTAGGCAGATGCCTACTCTGCCTATGCCTTAATCCGCCATCGTTCCCAATGCTGGCTTGGCTGACAACATGGCTGGGCACCTGGTCCCACTCTCCTCCAAGTTGTGTAGGCACGGCTGAGCATAGCTGCAGAGCACAGTGTCCCTCCAAGCCCTGACAGCTGGTCTGAGCCTTTAAAGCCCTATGTGGCCTGAAACCAGGATACCTTAAAGGCCATCTAAACCTGTACGAATACAACCTGGGTTTTGAAATCAGCTTCATAATTCCTGCTCTCCAATCCACCATTATTTCAGACAGGTTTGACAGTGACCAGAGGCGGGTCCTTTTTTCCAGTGGCACATATGGAATACCATAAAGCTGCATCAGGTGCCTTCCTTAGTGAGTTTTAAAAGAGCAACAAAGACCTTTTTGTTTCATCAAGAATGTGCGTAAGAGTATTAACTGTGTGTTGCTGTTTTTAACTTCTTTGGCTGTTATTTTATAGTGGTTCTAGGCTGTTGTTTTTAGATGAATTTTATTATGTATGTATGTATTATTTTATTTAACATATACTGCCCCCAAACTTATGTCTCTGGGCAGTTTACAATAAAACAGCACAAATTAAAACAAAATTAAAATGTTAAAACATTGATATAATTTAAATTTAAAACAATATTAAAATCTGCAAATCCAATAAAAAGTCTAATAAAAAGTCCATTGTGTGTGCTTTCTGGCTTCTTTGTTTTAATTCTGTTTTCTTCACCCTTGTAAGCTGCTTTGTGAGGCCAAATGGCCTGAAAAGTGGAATGGAAAACTTTTAAAAACTACATAATACAGAAGATATTTTTGCTCTATTTGTATTATTCAAAAAGACATGAATGCACGGAACCCATCTGATTCAGTATGACTATAAGTTATCAGTATGAATGTGTCATGAGTTAGTGTGTTCCTTGTTTCTTTTGTTAAATTGGCTGACTTATATTACTACACTTCAGACCTGGTTCTATGGCAACACATGATGATCACGACATTTACAGAGCACATTTCAAGTATTCGAAGGGTTTCACATACATCATGCCTGCACAATGGTATAACCCACTGAACTGCATGGCCATGGAGCCCGCCGGCCATTATATGACAAGATCCCTGTTCTTTGAATCCCAGGGAGTCAGAAAAGCAGACTCCTAGGGCTTTTATTAAGCTTTGAACAGCTTTGCCTGAGGATAAGCCTCCATGTGGAATAAAACCTGTCACTGAATACCAGTGAAGTTTTGCCATTCAAACGTATTGTCTGAATTCTGTGCTTCTAATTATGTTATTTTTCTCTCTTCAGAGAGATGGGAAGTGCGGGGGGGGGGGACCACCAAGGTGCCAGGATTAGGTGAACCTCCCTATGGGTGAACAAATAATTGCTCTGGGAGTAGAGGTGTGCATAAAAACCAGTTTGCCCTGTTCGGTTCAAATTCGAACAGGGTTTGCACCAGGGTGGGGTGGTTTGATTTTGGTTTTGCTCGAACACTCCCCCTCCCTGTTCGATTCAAATTAGAACCAGGTTTGAACAGTTCAATTTCTCAACCACTCCCTCCCTCATGATTTCACTGAAATACATTTTCTCAGCTCAGAAATGTAAATTCCATTGGTTGTTCATGATTGCCTCTAAAAGGGGGAGAGCATTACAGCCCCTCAAAGTTCTTCCCTGGCTTGGATTTTAATTTTAGCCAAAGAAGAAATATAATCCTCCGCTGCACCCTGTCTCCCATCCATGCACACCTCCACCTACCTATCTCTGGTGGTAGAAGCAATGGATTGAAAGAAGAGAGGAAGGCCTCTTCCTCCTCCTGCTTCTGGTGCCTGGGGCAGAGTTATAGCTAAGAGCCAGTCATCAAAAGCAAGAGGGAGAGAGAGACTTCCTTCCCTTCTTTCAGTTTAGTGCTGTGACTGAAGCAGCAAGCCAGATAGGGGGGTGAATAGGAGGTAGGTAGGAAAGTGGGCAGGTGGGTAAGTGGGTGGGGGAAGAAGGGGATTTTGAGAGAGTCAGATAGGCAAGTGCATGGTGGGCTCAGAGATTCAGTGGCGGTCTGTCAGGTTCCTGATATGGGAGGTCACAGGAAAAGTGGGGATTGAAGAGAAAACAAGGGAATACAGTTGTTGGTGCAGAGCAACAGTGATAATGCTGATGATAGTGCCAGGGAATAACACATGCATGTGACGTGGCATTTGGGATCTTCTTTTACCCTTCATGTGTCATACTTTAGGACCCTGAGGTATAAGGGAGAGGAAGTTGTAGCTAATTAATAATTTTTGTCTTATTTACAATAGCTCAAGTTGTTTCCTTCTCAGTTTGGGAGGCTCTTTGTGCCAAAGCTTATAAAAGTCCACTCATGGCTCCCTTCACATTAGAGATTAAAAACAAAACAAAACACGATGATGGATAAAGATACGGTTCCATGAATTTCTGCCATTATGCACAGATGCAAAAGCTAGGAAACGTTGACTTCATACATCGCATTTGACTATACCGTTTGATTGTTCATTGATGGAAGGGCCAGCTTTTACAAAAGAAGTGGGAAGGAAAGTTTTGACAAAATGGGTTAAAGATTTCTCTCACTCAGTCAAAAGGACTAATGGTCTCAAAACTGCAATTCAGCACAAAGGTGGAAATTATCTGGAGAAAGCCAGGCACTTTCCCAGAATGCGCTGAGGTCCTGAGAGGGAGCATGAGGAACATTTATCTTGTATTTCTTTGCTGAGGCTTCACTTTGTGCATTGTTTACTTGTGCAGTAGATGTAAATGGCTCTTATTCTGGCACATCCTTTCATCATATCCTTTCAGAGCAGTAAATATCATGCCAGGGAAAAGCAAAATGAACACATTCATATACCTTCAAAGTATACGTTTTAAATATGCTTGTCCCAGCCACGTTGGCTATAGCTTGCTTCATGGGGGAAGCAACAGAATGTTCACAGCTACTCTGTCCTGCTGCCAACTTTTGCCAACTTTTGAACCACTTCCTGTGCCTTTAACGGTGGCTGAATCAGCAGGTATTAGATATGACAATATTAATCTCCATGCAATTAAAGGCTTCTCCTACTGATTTCTGCAGTTCAAGTAGCTGGAAGGTTGTGAGAGGAGACCAGGCTATTTTTCTTGGTCAGTTGGCAACCCAACGTTACATATCTGCATATCTCACTGCAAGAACATGACTGAAATGAAATACTTTTAGAATGCAAGTATGTATCCTTTTAGGGTGGCAAAATATGGACTTACTTCAAAACAGGATTGGGCTGCAGAAGATCCATGGCATTTTAAAGTACTTCATTTTGATTGAATTGCACCCACTGTCATTTACCCTAAAAGACCACACTCATGTATCCAGATTCTGTTGACAAAATCCACCCATTTCACCACATCTTTCACCATTTTGCAAGTGAAAATGGATTCTCTTATGAATATGTGATGCTGTCTTATACCAAGTTAGATTATTGATCCATCTAACCCTGTATGATGATCTACTCCCTAGTGTAGACAATAAGGGCTACTCTCCCTAGAGCGCGGGGCTTCTATTGGACTCTTTCCCCTGAAGAAACCAGTTCTATGAGGAACAGTTAAAGGAACTGGGTATGTTTAACTGTACTAAAAGGCATCCTCAAAATCTTCTCAAAGACAACGTAACAGAGGGTGCATCTCAGAAACCAGGAACTGTCCTCAGTAAACAGAAGCCTTTGGAAAATATCCCAGTGCCAGTGACCTCTGAGCTAATTTTATGACGTATTAAAGCAACTGTTCCTTGATAAATATGAGATGACTTCACAGCTCAGGCACCCATTACAATGCCTTATTCCCCCCACCCCCAGGTTAATGCCCCAGGAAGAAAACTGAAGTTTGCTCTTCTAGTAAGTACACAGAGGCTTCCTTTAATAGCTGGTTATAGCAGGCCTGCACAACTCGTGCTCCACTTCGCTAAGCTCCTCAGTCATGTATTATGGCCCACCAGATGCCTGAGAACTCTGCCCTGTTTCTGGACTTGCATCCAGACAGGCAGAATATACAGGAGGGTTATCTGTGGGGAAACGATATACAGCTGCTGGGCTTCAGTTTTCTTCCTGTGACACTTTGGAGGAACAAAAGGAAGCAAATGCTGACCAGAGAGGAGCCCAAACTCTTGAGGCTGCATGCTAGATGTGTCACTCCTATCTTGGCAGCACTCCCAACACACTCTAGTTCAGTCGCTTGTCAAGTTTTAATAGGTTGTGCACAAGGTTTGCCCTTTTAAAAAGGGCAAAAAAAAAAAAAAAGTGGGTGGATCCTTTTTAATGCCAAGCATGTGAGGACTTGAGATGCAATTCTCTCACTGATCTATTTTTAATTGTTTTGCAGATCATTGGAAAGTTCCTTTAAAACATGGCTTCGATGTGGCAAGAAAATGGCTCCATAATGAAAACCATAATTCAGAGCTGACTTCAGCTCTAGCTGTTGCTGCACAACTCCCACAATCTCTGTATATTGGCCACTGTAGTTAATTATGAGCACTGTAGTCCAACATCAGCTGGAGGGCTGAAGTTATGCAGCCCTGCCCTAAGTGAATTAAATAGGCGCACTTTTGCATCATCTTCAGCAAGTAACAATTGCAGTAGAAAAAACTGTTGGTCAGAACAATGAACCTCCAGGTGTCTAGTTGTTTAGTGGCGGATGCGTCTTTTCATTGCTTCCTGAAAATAAAATCTAAGAAGTCATGCATGAACATAGGAAGCTGCCATGTACTGAGTCAGACCATAGGTCCATCTCACTCATTATTGTCTACACAGACTGGTAGTGGCTTCTCCAAGGTTGCAGGCAGGAATCTCTCAGTCCTATCTTGGAGATGACAGGGAAGGAACTTGGAACCTAGATGCTCTTCCCAGAGCAGCTTCATCCCTTAAGGGGAATATCTTACTTATAAAAGTTTGATATCTTGCAGCCTGCCTTGAACTAAGTTGAAACTTTAGACCCTTAGCCAGGATTTCCCTCTTTTCAAGGAAGACAGCATATGATCTGTTTAAAAATAGAAAGAAACCCTTGGCAACAAAGACTTCCAGTACAGAGGCTTTTCAGAGCTATATTTAGTCTGATATTAAAAAAATAGATGTCTGAAGGGCAACAGAAGGCTAGTTTTGTAGATCAAAATCCTACCATTGGAACAGCGAGAGGCCTGGACATAGCTTTTAACCTGTGTGTTCTTTGAAAAAGTACCACTTAAATGAAGCAATTATTTGCTTCAGACTGGTGCCTTTGTGTTGCTGAGCTGTGGATTTGTAGGCAGATACTTTTAAAATATCACAAAGGGTGCAATCCTATGCATACTTGCCTAGGCATTGAACACAATGGGACTTGTGTCTGAGCAAACACAATATTTTCACACTGTTCATAGTTTAAGGTAGTCCAGAAATGGCAAAGAATGGCAGCAGAATGAATCAATTTATTTATTTAAAATTAAAGATCATTTTACTGCACTCAAGGCAACTTACAATAAAATTGCAATTACAATGTCTAAAGCAATCCAAATTAAAAATGACAACATGCAAAAACAAAATAAAAGAACTCAACACAGACCTCAATAAAATGTTGAAAGGCATAAAAAAACAGACCACAGAGGGAACAGTGTTATTCCCAGGATTCAGATTGAAACAAAATGGCTTTGACCTACTTTGGGGAGACTAGCAGTGATCTAATGCAGTAGCCTTCATAGGGAAGGGCATTCCACAAAGGAGACACTTTCACTTTTTTTAAAAAAAAAGCCATATTCCTTGCCAGCTTTGCTGCAGACAAGGAGGGGAGCTGGGACAGGGCTATATCCATAGATCTTAATGCCTGGCAGGATTCATATGGGAGAAGATACTCCGATTTACCCAGACTATTTAGAGCTTTACCGGTGAAAACCAGCACTTTGAATTCAGCCCAGAAACAAATCAGTAGTCAGTAAATATCTCTTAAAACTGTCATAAGGTGCAGCTTTTCCCCCCATAGCATGGTCCCAGCAACTAGCATCAATTAACAATGGTGCGCCCTATTCTGGACCAGTAGCAGTTTCTGGACTGTCATCAAGGGCAGTTCCTTCTGCAAAATTGACAAAGTATCTTTCTCCTAAAAGAGAGCACCAGTGGGGATGAGGCCATAGCTCAATGGCAGATCATCTGCTTTGCATATAGAAGATCCCAGGTTCAATCCCTGACATCTCTCTGGTAGGAATGGGAAAGACTCCTGCTTGAAACCTTGGAGAAGCCACTCCCAGTCAGTACAGACAATACTGAGCTAGAAGGACCAATGGTCCAACTTGGTATAAGACAGCTTCCTATATTCTGTGTTCCACAGCAGGTGAACCAGCTGAAGCTGGTAAAAGGCATCAGTAGTATAGGTACATACCTGCTGTCAAAAGCCATCTGCTTTTGTTTACAAACAAATGCACATGGCTGGAGGATGACGTCATAGTAACGTCACAGGGGGGCAGGGCGTGCAGCTGTCAAATTGTGCTGACGTCACCGGAAATACATCACTGGATATGCATCAGTGGAAATACGTCGGCGGAAATGGTCAGAGGACACCCCCCATGTGGCTGGAAAGGGTCAGAAGTAGGGGTACGCCCTCACCCCAGAAGTTTGGCCCCCGCCCTTCCACTCCTACCCCCAGAATATGTCCAGACATGTCCCAAAGGTGGGCATGTGACCCCTCTACAAACGCGGCTAGCCATCCTGGACCAATAGGAACAGGTTTCAGACCCCGGAAAGGTCTGTGTGTGCAGCCGTGATAATGGTCAGGCGGCCATTTTATGTAACTTTATTGGCTGAAACGAGGTCAAGTGTCCCCTCTATGAACAAAACTCACCACCCAAGACCTATGAACAAGCCCCCACCACTTTGCCAGCATGGCTAACAAATAAAGTCAAGGAAGCTTTAGAGGGAAAGAAGACTTCCTTCAGAAATTGGAAGGCCTGCCCAAATGAAGAGAACAGAAAAGCGACACAAACTCTGGCAAAATAAAATGCAAGGGGTAGGTGAATAGCCTGTGTCTCTCTGAGCCATCTTGTTTTTGCAGACTCACTGTTTGTGTGATCATGGCGTCCCCAGAGAGATCACTGGAGCCAACTTGTACCCCTGACAGTTGTAAAACTCAGCCCAAGAAAGCATTCTATTAGCACAAGTTCTGATGATGAGAAGTTTCCACCAAAGCCCACTAATTTCCTTTCTTCTCACAAATACGCACATGCACACTTTTTTTAAAAGCAAGACTTTTCTCTCTCTCACACACACAATATAAACATTTATGGGATATATATCCTTTGGTTGCAAACCTAAGCACACAACAGTTACCTGGGAGTAAGCCCCCATGGGTTCATTAAGGCTTTGACTTAGAAACTGTATAGAATGGTTGCAATCTGGGCTGCTATGATTTAAACTACTTCACAGAACTTAATTTTAATGATTTAAATCTCAATTTAAATCACCATTTTCTAGTAAAAGTAAATTCTTGTTGTCTAATATAACCTTAGTACGTATTCAGAGATGTAATACGTATTCAGAGATCATAATGCTGTTTCATTCAGGCAACCAGACCTTGCATTTCTTTGTTGCACTGTTTGCATTTTTGCACACATGCCTGACTTACCCACATGTACAGAAACTTGATTAAAATACTCCCAAGTGAGGTCTCTTTTAAGCGTGCAACCATGATAGGTGTTTCCCTTCTAAAATGGAGGATACACTTAGAAAAGGTTTCCTCCATGTTCCTGTTGCTTGCCCAGATCTATTCCAACCTCCCCAGATTTCCTTGGCCTTCTTTATCCCGATTCAGACACTATTCTGTGGAAGTGTACACAAGTTGCCGTGAATTACTGTACCTGGGTTCATTTTAAAAATGCAAACCGGGATACAGGCCCTTCAAGTGCATGGTACAGATAGGAAGTATAATGCTGTACCTGTGTAACATTTGAATGACTGTACCTGTGCACAGATTTTTACCTGTGTGTACACTCATTGTACAGCTGTTGAACATAATGTGTGAATGGACCAGCAAGTTCACTGAATATAATTAGGAGTTATGATTAACACTCATGTTCCTGATATCTTTGACCTATGTTCTTTTAAAAAATTAATTGGTTTAAGAAAAAAATCCAATTTAAATTAAAAAATCTGGATTCTTTTTTTTAATCATTGTTTTCTATCACCCCCGGCTGTAATTCTATGCAACATTTACTTTATCAGTTTTAGCAGTGGGGTACTACTCAGTTTATGTTCTAGGATTTTGTTTTTTAAGTGTTTAGACTCTTTGGTGTCTAATAATCTTTCCTCATAATGAATCCCTATGAGGATTCATTACACACCAAAGAGTCTAAACACCTCAAAAATTCATAAAATATAAACTGAGTACCCAGTGGCTTGTGGGTTGGAGGGTAGTTGGCACATGCGATTCCACTAATTCCCCACCCCCACCTGCAAAGCAGTGGGGTCAAAATGAAGGTGTGTAATGAAGATATAAAAGAATCTATACACTTCAAAAATTCCTAAAAAATAAACTCAGTACCCCAGTGTGTGTTGTGTGTGTGGGGTGTAGTTGACACATGGCAGTTGACAAGTTGGCACAGTCCAATGACAGTCAAAATGAACAGAAGAAATGAAGGCATATAAAGAATCCTCATGAGGAAAAGTTATACAACACCAAATAATCGAAGCACTTCAATATTCCTAAAAAATAAACTGAGTACCCCACTGCCTTGCAGGTGGTGGTGGTGGGGTGTAGTTGGCACATGGCAGTTGACAGCTGGCACTGTCCCTCAGGGATCACCCCAATCTGTCACCAATACTTTTTAACATTTACATTAAATGGCTGGGTGAGTTCTTCAGGAGATTTGGTGCAGGGTGTTAACAGTGTGCTGATGGCACCGAAATCTATTTCTCCTCCTCCTCCTCCTCCTCCTCCTCCTCCTCCTCCTCCTCCTCCTCCTCCTCCTCCTCCTCCTCATCATCATCATCAGGAAATGGCATTCACTCCCTAAATGCCTGCCTAAGGGCAGTAATGGGCTGGATGAAGGATAACAAATTGAAGCTGAATCTAAGCAATATGAAGGTGCTCATTGTGGGGGATCCAAATTTGAGGGATAAGTTAGATCTTCCTGTGCTGGGTGGGGTTACACTCCCACAGAAGGAAAGTGTATGCAGCTTGGGAATGATCTTGGATCCAGGCCTCACCCTGGTATCTCAGGTGGAGGCTATGGCCAGGACCCACCTTGGCATGGATTCACACAATCATGCTAATGTCTGTAGCCTGCATTAAACCTAGATTCGAACTGTGTGAACCAGGTCATCCTGTATAACAATTCCAAAAGTGAAGCCTTTATTTTATTTCAGTGATTTTTCCTCTGTGGCACTCAGCACATCTCTTTCTCTTTCCTAAGAGGTCTCCCATCTGTGCAGCTAACCATACTAGCATTAGCATCAGAACTGCAAAGTGTATCTTCACATCATTTTCTAGGTTTCATGTGACCTTCATGACATACTAGAAATTTAGAATGGCAAGGATTTTCAGGGAGTTACATATTTCATCACTTTGCCTGGAGGCAGACTTTCAAATATTCCTGCGTAGTGCCTGGCAAATCTAACTTGTTTTGTAAGAGTCTGGTGACAGGAATGAACACAAAAATACTTGCTACAGAATGGATAACCACCTTCTGCTGGTCTGAAATACTCCTAGCAAATGAGATCCATTTCATATTAATTATGACAGCAGCTGGCAGAAGGTTTGACAATCATGTTAGTTAAACACGAGCCTCTGGTAAATGTACAGGATAAACATGTTTTGTGTGATAAGTTGTCTGGGAATTGTTTATAGATATTTTCCAAAATGTAGGAGTGAATCTAGCATTGCATTTTGGAAACCAAATGGAATTGACCCATTAAGACAACACATGACTGATGCCAGAAGCTGACAAAACGTATTTAGTCAGAGAGTTTGAGAGAGAGAGAGAGAGAGAGAGAGAGACACACAGAGAGAGAGACAGAGAGATAGACAGAGAGAGAGAAACCAGGAGGCAACAACACTGAAACACCTCATTTTGTACTGTATCTTTTGCAGTGGGGCAATCATATCATTCACTGCCCCAAGCTTTACTAAATATCTGCCAAGTCCTGACTTCTGCAGTGAACTGTCAAACAGGGATCAGATCACTCATGATGCCCAAAGACATAAATACTGGGTAGTATATAAATATGACAAATAATAATAAATAAATAAAATGCACTAACAACTGTGTGGAGTGATTTGAAGCAGCCTCCACAGGGCAACCCTAATAGAAAGCTGGTGGCTAACAGAAGATGAACACACACCCTTGGCAAACAAGTATTCCTATATCTGCATTTACTGAGGTGATCTGGGTGTGAATGTGGAGATGGGAGGAATTTGCAGAGGAGAATTGGTAGATGAGAAGAAGAGTGTTGAATCCTTCTCATACCAGCTGATTCTTTCCTGCAAATGTTCCAATGCTGTGTCCCTTCATTAGAGCTCATTTTCTTGGTTTTGGAATCACCTGGAATAAAAATGGCCTCCATCATGGGAAAACTGGTGGATAAGGGAAGGGTCAAACATCCCTTTGTGCATATGTCCTCGCCATTGCATTGGGAGCCCAAATTTGCCCCATGTTTTGCCACATGTTTTGCCACATTTGCCACATGTTAGGCTTGTTCACATAATCGTTTGAATATAGGTGTAATGTGGGTTAGCAACATTGAGGTGATTCTGTGAGGCTCTTCACAAGATCAGTGTGAAGAGCCGTAAGGGGGTTTGTGGGGAGAGCGGGCTTAGCCCGTTCTCCCCACAGATGATCTAACGTCGAGCCCTGGGCAGTCAGATCGGCCACCTACACAACTGCCAGCTCCGTCACGGAGCTGATGGGGGGCTGCTGGGATTGGGGGCCGTACAGCCCCAGGAAGTTCCAGGATGCCCCACGCGAGCATGTGGGGCATCCTGGAGAGACCCCTGAGCTAGGGAGGCTGCTTGCAGCCTCCCAGTCGGGGGTCTATTCATGTGTTGCCACATGCCGCAGCAACACATGATCAAAAAGATGAAGTTAACAGAGCTCTCACTCCATTAACCTTGTCTACGGGGAGGGGTACTTTGGGAGGTTTGCTGCTGGGAGCTGTGTGGCCCCTGTTGCAGCACACGATCGCTCAAAAGTGGGCTAGGCTCCCTTAGCCCATTTTGGTGGATCATGAGACTAGGCTCTGTGAATCCATGCCAAGGTGGTTTATACCCTGCGATTCCCACCTTGGCATAGATTCACACAATAACAAGCCTAGATTCAAATGAGTGAGCCTCTTCTCACAATCTGTGAGAAGGGCTAGAGGATGGAGAAGAGAGCTGGTCTTGTGGTAGCAAGCATGACTTGTCCCCATAGCTAAGCAGGGTCTGCCCTGGTTGCATATGAATGGGAGACTTGATGTGTGAGCACTGCAAGATATCCCCCTTAGGGGATGAAGCCGCTCTGGGAAGAGCAGAAGGTTACAAGTTCCCTCCCTGGCATCTCCAAGATAGGGCTGAGAGAGATTCCTGCCTGCAACCTTGGAGAAGCTGCTGCCAGTCTGTGAAGACAATACTGAGCTAGATAGACCAATGGTCTGACTCAGAATATGGCAGTTTCCTATGTTTCCTATGTCTATGGGGAGAGTGGGTTAAACTTACACTCCCCACAGATGATCATAGAGCCATTGCTGGGTGTGCTCCCTGGATGGCCAGATGATTCCCCACACACCAAGGCAGCGGGGAAGGTTGGGGACTGGGATATGTGATCCCAGCCCCCAGAACTACCAGGATGCACCAAGTGAGTATGCAGTGCATCATGGGGATCCCCCCTCCCATCCCTGGGCTCCAAACAGTGTGGCAGCTGTGGCTGCCATATGAGCAAAAAAACCCTTAACCTCATTTCTGAGGGTAGTTAATTAGGTGGGTTTGTCCCTGTAAAGCCTCTGAGATCACGGGATTGGATTCACACTCACTTGCAAAACCAGGCTGGACTCCCTTAGCCTGATTTTGCACGCATGTGTGAATAGCCTCATTGTATGAACAGGCCATATGTATAGTTCCACCTAAAAAGGAACAGCCAGCAAGGCCTTGCTTTATGCATGCAGGTCCCAATCTGCATGTTTGTGTGCCAAATTAAGGCAGAACCAGGACTTAATTTGTGCCAGGGCTCACCCCTAGCATCAATTTCCAATGCCAGGTCTTAGTTCTGAAACATATTGAGGGTATTCACATGAGCAGCCCAACCCAGGCTAGAGAAGCAACCCTGGGTTGGGCTGTTCATGTGGAACACTGGGATCTCTCCCAATCCTGGGGCTTTCACCTCCGCTAGCCCAACTTTCAACCTTGGCCCTTAACCGGGGTTAGAGGGTGTGAGTGTGTCCTCAACCCAAGGGCCTGGGTTGCATGTGTGCTAGGACTCCAAGCGCACACATAGTCAGGAGCCCAGAGCACCTGACTCATGGATTCATTTCCCTAATGCACTGCACTCGTTGCACAGTGCATTGTGAATTATCTAGAAGTTGGGACTCATTTTCTCTGCCTCCAGGATCACTCACAGCTCATGGCGACACCCATAATTTCGGTGTTGCAAGCCGCATGGCTCAGTTACACTATGGATCGTTTGGGGGAGAGGTAGGTCTAACCCTGCCCCCCCCATCCACTCTCCCCGCTGCTGCCATGGTAGTGTGCCTGACCTCATAAAGTTTGAATTGGTGTGTGTGCTTGAAGGAAAGTGTGTAAAGAGTACAGTCTGAGTACTGCGTACTTACACTTCCGGAACACAAGACACTGCCACTGTGGGTGCAGCCATGGCATACAAAGGATTCCATGTAGGCTTAATAGAATCCTGTTCCCCGCCTGGCTCCAAGTTCTTGTGCATGGGCTTTCACAAAGACAAGTGCAATGACATGTTGGCAGGGATGGGGGACTAGTGTGCTTTCCCCATCCACATCAAGCCCTCTCTCACTGCATCTCGCAAGTGCCTTGCACTCTGAATTACTGGTTAGGCTACCGCAGTATGTAAGTAGGAGTGCTCAGTGCCTTTCGTTTATAAACGTTGGTAGTGACATGCTGCTCCAGCAGCATCACGTAAGACCAGCCCATTCATACAGCAGTGTAAAGCAGCATGGGTGCACATTTCCCCTGGCAGGACAAGTTGCAGAACAGGCCACCCTGCCCGTCCCCACCCCATCGTATGTGGCATGGCTCACTTTGCATCCTGTAGCTGCAAGCACTAAACTTGACAATTAAAGGCACCTCTTGTTTGAACAAACTAAATAGTGGAGCTTGCCAGGTTAAGTGAGCTGAGGTCACATTCACCCATTACCTCTCCTAGAAAACAATCGGTCCCCGCCGCCCCGATTTTTGAACCAAAGAACAAAGTACTTCTTGTTTACTTTTCCAGATACCTGTGTCCACAGGCACACTTACCTCTGCCATCAATTCTCTCAGAATTTGAACAGAACAAAATCAGCATAATATTTATGACTGAAAGCCACCTTAAGTGGCGCAGCAGGGAACTGCTTGACTAACAAGCAGAAGGTAGACAGTTCAAATCCCCGCTGGTATGTTTCCCAGACTATGGGAAACACCTATATCGGGCAGCAGCAATATAGGAAGACTAGCTGACCCCTCACAGAGCATCTGTGTGCTCTTCAGGGCCAGCAGTTACCTCTCCTCCCCAGTCTCCGGCCATTTCTGTGGTTGGGCCCGCCGGCAGACCGAGTACTGCCTCCTCAGCTGGCCTACCAGCGGGCCAAGTGCCATCTCCGCTGGCGGGCTGAGTGCTGCCTCTGTGGCCGGGCCCACCGGCGGGTCGAGTGCCGCCTCCGCTGATGGGCCCGCCACCAGGCCTAGTGCCTCCTCCATGGCCGGGCCTGCAGCCGCTGCCGTTTTCCTCCGTGGCCGGGCCCACCTGCTGCTTGCCTCCCTGTCCATGCCCGCCATCGCCTCTGGTCTCCTGGGTGTGCCAGCGCCCAGCCAATTAGCTGGGAGCTGGGATGCACATTCCATGGCACACCCAGGAGAATTAATATAATAGATGCTGAAAGGCATCATCTCACACTGCACGGGAGGAGGCAATGGTAAACCCCTCCTGTATTCTACCAAAAGACAACCACAGGGCTCTGTGGGCGCCAGGAGTCAAAACCAACTCAACAGCACATTTTACCTTTACTTTATAACTCATGTAGCTAGGTTTGCAAGTTGAACGCAACAGCAGCTGAGGGGAAGAATATCCCAGTTATCACATACCCAACAGCCGTCACTTCTCACCACTCTTCTGTGCCTCCACAAATTGCACTCCATGTTGCCCCCCCCATTTCTTAATCTGTCAGTCTTGGGGAAAGGTGTTGTAGAGAAATCACTTATTCTCTATAAGTAATTGAACAGGAAGCAACTTTAACTGAGAAACAAAAGTTTCATATTGATTACTAACTAAAACATAGGTGGGGGGGCAAATAAACTGACTAACAGTCTCTTATGCAGAGAAAGGGAGAACCTCTCAGTTTGAATTCAAGGCAGCAAGTAAGGTGTTGACAAACAAACCATGACTCCACCCCCCCCCAGCCAATACATAGAGACATCCACACAGAGAAGCATATGTAGGACAAGAACTGAGATAATACTGCACAGTAAATTCCAACAAAAGGAACCCCCTTCCATAGGGTCTTACTGACTCTGTTGTGGCCACTGCTGCCTCTTCCTCCTCCTTCCAGACATCTTCTTTCACAGCTTGTGAGAAAGCAAAGGGTAGACTTAGATATCACAGAGAACTAGGGATGCCACACGTTATACTATAGACATTGCATATGAATGAAAAGCCTGCTCTTGACCTTTGTTTCATAGTGGCATCCAACCCAAAGGGACAGAAGTAAGTATGTTTTTCTACATATTTCAATTCATATTTCTATCGTGTGTCTCCCATGCACTGCTGCTTGGGGCAGCTCACAATAAAACATGATAAAGCGCCTACTCTCATGGTTACAGTGAATCCCTCTGCAGATGACCGCCTCTGTAACCTTGAGTGGCTGAAGAAAGGGGGTGAATGGCCGCTCTGGGGCGGGACTTCCTACCTGCTTTCGGAGCTGTAAACATGAGTGAGGTTTCTGTCAGAATGAAATCATGGGACTTATGTGTTTTACTGATGCTCCGGGCTTGTTGGTTAATTAAACCGGTGAGTTGTGATTTGGAGGACTGAATAATGATATCTCAGCCATGTTCTTGCCTGGGTCCTCAAAGCAAAGCTATGACAAAAGTGTGTGCTAACCCTCTAAGGAACTGGGAGGGCAAAGAATGGAAGGTGGAGGAATTACAACAGTATTCCAGTAAGATATCTCCCATTTAATATAGAAGAATCCTTCTACTCTTCAACTCAGTGGGTGGTGGCAGCTATTAATTCACTGAGATATTTTAGGGTGAATTTAGTGCTGTGATAAAGCTGGAGCAACTAGAAACCCATTTAATTCTACCTAGTGACCCCTGAAGTGTCAGGATAAGGAGAGAGATAAGGACTCTCCAAAGGACCCTAGGGACATCACATTATGTTTCCATTACATCCCTACTGCACTTGTAAAACAGAGGTAAATTTAACTAAATTCTATTAACCTTTTAAATTGGCTAGGAGATGTCCTTTGAAGTACTCTAAGTCAAGATTCTCACTTGTTCTACTGACTGCAAAACAGCTTTTCAGACTGGATATGCTGTGGTATATCAGATATTTTCTTGGAGTACACTTACTTTTTGTACAGGTGGTGGAGCTGTTGCCCTTAGGCAGATACAATTTTCTAACAAAAGGCAGTCTAAAACAGGTAAATTACATATCCTCTGATGCAAATGAGTAGTCTCATGCCCCATCCCACACCCAAAATAGAGCCAAAAAGAAACTAGGGAAGGTATTTCAGCTTGTTGAGGTAACTTTGTTAAAGGTATGTTAACATTCAACAGCAGTCAGATTCATGCACATAAAATTGGAATCCCTTGAGAAAAAACTTTATTTGTTTCAGATCCCCAAGCAAGGAGGTCCCCTGCTAACTGAGCAAAGAGGCACCTTTTAAAGTGATGATTCTCTTAATATAGTGGGTCGAGAGCAACTGGCCCTATCCATCCCCAGCACAGCATCCCTCCAGTGACTGTTGCTGGTGTCTGTCATGGTTCTTTTTAAGATTGTGAGCCCTTTGGGGACAGGGAACCATTTTATTTATTTATTTATTTATTTATATGTAAACCACGTTGAGAACTTTTGCTGAAAAGTGGTATATAAATGTCCATTGTATTTGTATTCATGCTTGCATTTGGTTCAGATTCATTCATTCCATTCCAAATTTACTGGTCAATGACCGAGATAAACTTATCTACCTATCTACCTATCATTTATTCAAAAAACAAATGCACACTTTTAGCTATCCAAACTTTGCTGGGCAATGGTCATAGTATCAGGAACTAAGCCCCCTATCCCTACCATGAAGTGTTGATCTTTATAATGAAGAGTTCCTAAAATTATCATTGAGCTGAATTATACTGAATGAGTGTAACTGACCTGGTCAAGAAAGCTCCACACTTTATATAGCCAATATAACTGCTGTTTGTGTTACATGTGTCTACACACATGCATGCCCCTCAGGTCCAGTGTTCCCAGCTGCATGTACATAGGTGTTGACAGACATATATACACACTTTTTTTTCCAAAACTTTATAATTTTTCCTCTCAGTTTGGAGAAAATATCAATTTTAATCTGAGCAAGAGAAGAATTTGGGTGCATACAATGCTCACCATTTTTTGGAGGCAAGCATTATAAGTGAACAAGCTCATTTCTGTGCCCAGCTGTCATGAACTTTACAGGAATCTGTAGTCTACGTTTACATTATTTTGTTTACCATATTGGGCTTTACTTCAGATCCACCTGTCTCATATTGCAATTTGTGGTGTGTGTGTGTGTGTGTGTGTGTTTTGGGGGGAAACTGTTTAGTGTTTCATGCATGTGTGTATATACAATCTTTCTTGCTTTGTTCTTTCCTTCCACCAACCATTAACCATTTGCCAAAGACTTTAAATGAAGCCTTGGAGGGCTGAAGAGATAATTGGTTTGAGTATATGCACAGCTGCTTTGTATTTGTCTCTAGATAGCCTAATGTAGTGGTTTGAGTCATGTCACCCTGAAACACAGCCATATGTTCATGGGGGGAGCACAGTTTTTGTAGACAGTGATTGACACTGGCCCTGCATAGAAAGACTGGTAAAGTTTTTCTACACAGAGAAAAAGAGGAAAGTTCTGAAGGGAAGCCTATTGAGTATTTATACCAATTTGAAATGCAATAAAGTAGAGGGCCACACATCATTGTATATAGGCTGAATGTACAAGTGGGACCTTTTGTTACTCCAGCCCAAGACAATTTACCATATGGATGTCTGTCATGCACTAAGCTATGAAAGTCCCGAGTGGGATTATAAATCTGCCCAAGATCAGGCTCAGGTTGTTAGGGGAAACAATCTAACTGAGGGAAGTTGGGTAAATGAAGACAGGTCAAGCTGGGATGACATGATTTTGGGGTTTGATGGAATCTGAGCCACTCATTAGTTGATCCTTGGAGGAGTATCCAAATGCACAGGGCGGGGACAGGAACATGAACATGGAGACTGAGGAAGTGGAGAGTGGTCTGGCCTAAGCAGGAAGTGAGTGAGGCCTGACATGAGGGAGAGCAATGTTTCAAAGCAATAAGGTTAGTGTTCTCTGAGAACAGCTACAGGTCAGAAGAAGACATTATACAGGGCTATACTGAACTGCAACTAATTTCACACAGAAGAAGATGTGAAGCAGGTTAAAAAGTGAACGAAACTACTTGGCCTTAGGAATTTCACTTGCAATGAGGGAGAAACTGGCGATGAGAACAAGGTTCCAGGGAGCCTGAACATGCTGCACTGAAGAAGCAGCTGTGGAGGCAGCAGTAAGGCATAACTAAGTTGGTGTGGCAAACCTGTGGGGTGACTTCACTTTAAAAAAAAATCATTTTTGTATATTCCACTCTTCCTCCAAGGAGCCCAGAGCGGTATACTACATACTTAGGTTTCCCCTCACAACAAACCTGTGAAGTAGGTTAGGCTGAGAGAGAAGTGACTAGCCCAGAGTCACCCAGCAAGTCTCATGGCTGAATGGGGATTTGAACTCAGGTCTCCCTGGTCCTAGTCCAGCACTCTAATCACTGCTAGGGATGTGCACAAAACCGGTTTGCCCGGTTCGGTTCGGATCCAAACCAGGTCTGAACCAGGAGGGGGTGGTTCGGTTTTGGTTTTGTCCGAACCACCCCCTGGTTCGGTTTGGATCCAAATTGGTTCAGACTGGTTTGGACCAGCTAGGATCAGTTTGGATACCTGAAAATTTGTAGGATGGTATCTGGCACCCAGGGGTACCTGTCACCCAAACCCCAAAGCAATGGGACACTCGTACGATTTTTTATGAATTTTTGAAAAATATTTTTATTTTTTTCTCATAGGATATAATGGGACTCGAACCAGACCATTATTCCTTATTGTGGAGCACCCATGGGTGCCAACAACCATGCAAACCCTGAAGCAATCAGACACCCCTATGATTTTTTATGAATATTTGAAATATTTTTAATTATTTTTCTCATTGAGTATAATGGGACCCAAACCAGTCCATAGCCCCTATTGTGGAGCACCTAGGGGCACAAAAGTGGGGTGGGTGGTAGACAGACAGGGTGCCTACCACCCAAAAAATCCCAAGGCAATTGGACACTCCTCTGATTATTGGTGAATTGTTAAAGTATTTTTGAATTCCTCATAGAGAATAATTAGGATTGCAGCAAATGTATAGCTTCACGTCGGGGGGAAAGGGGTGTCGTAGAGTGCTGTGTGGTGGGTGGTAGTTCCTAGGGTGGGCAAGGAAGCTATCAGAATTATTTGAAAGGAATTGGGCAAAGGGGTGATTTTTAAGTGATTTTTGAAGTTTACGCGTCTTTAAGGTTTTTCTCCATAAAGAAGCATGGAGGTGTCAGCAAATGTATAGCTTCATGTCGGGGGCAAAGGGGTGGCCTAGAGCAGTGTGGGGTTGGTGGCAGTGCCAGGTAGGGGCAAGGAAGCTATCAGAATTATTTGAAAGGATTTGGGCAGAGGGATGATTTTTAAGTGATTTTTGAAGTTTACACGTCTTTAAGGTTTTTCCTCATAATAAGTTATAATGGAGCTTTCAGCAGCCCCATAAATGCACATGGGGGGTGCTGGGGTGGCCCAGAGCAAGTGGTGGTGTGGTGCACATAGTGTGCCAACCACCCCCATGGGTTTCTAACCCATGGGGTACAGGGTTCTCTTGTTTCTGAGGTATTGAGTGTGGATTCTATGATAGCAAATGAGATTTTCAATGAGACACCATGAATCCACTCTAATATGCTATCATAGAATCCTATCATAGGATCGGTGACCTAAATCATGGGCTGACTTGCTGACAATTCCCTCCTTGTTCCCCATTGGCTCTTTTGCTTCTTGCCACTCTTTACTGACCCCACATTGGCCAGGGGAAGGATTGCTAACCCATGGGGTGCTGGGTTCTGTTGTTTCTGTGGTGTTCTGAGTGTAGATTCTCTGGTAGCATATGAGAGTGGATTCTTGTTTTTCACTGAAAATCTCATATGCTACCAGAGAATCTACAATGAACACCTCAGAAACACAAAACCCAGTACCCCAAGGGTTTGTGGGTATGGAGGTGGTTGGCACCCTATGTGCACTACACAACCCCTCGCTCTGGGAAACCCCAGTGCCCCCCAAGTGGAATTATGGGGCTGCTGAAACCTCCATTATTCCCTATGGGAGAAATCTTAAAAGACACAAACTTCAACAATTCACAAAAGATCAGCCCTTTGCCAATGGAGAGGAGAACTGGTCTTGTGGCTGAGCATGACTTGTCTCCATAGCTAAGCAGGATCTGCCCTGGTTGCATCTGAATGGGAGACTTGATGTGTGAGCATTGCAAGATATTCCCCTCAGGGGATCAAGCCTCTCTGGGAAGAGCAGAAGGTTTCAAGTTCCCTCCCTGGCTTCTCCAAGATAGGGCTGAGAGAGATTCCTGCCTGCAACCTTGGAGAAGCTGCTGCCAGTCTGTGAAGACAATTCTGAGGTAGATATACCAATGGTCTGACTCAGTATATGGCAGTTTCCTATGTTCCTAATTCTTTTGAGATAATTCTGGAAGTTTCCTTGCCCCATTGGGCACTACCACCCACCACACTCCACTCTGGGTCATCCCTTTCCCCTTGATTTGAAGCAATACATTTGCTGGAATCCCCATTATTCCCTTTGGGAAAATTCTTAAAGATGTGTATACTTTAAAAATTCACAAAAAAATTAGCCCTTTGCCTAATTCCTTTTAAATTTGGGTGGTAGCTTCCACCCATTGGACACTACCACCACCACCCACTCTTTTTGCCCTGGGACCCTTTTTAAAAATCCAAATCGATTCGGATTTGGAAAATTCGGCTACAAAACAAAACAGGGCTGATTTGGATTCAGAAAATTTGGGTACAAAACAAAACGGGGGTGTTTCGATTTGGATACAAATCGTAACAAGAAAATTCCAAAATGCACACCCCTAGTAGCAAGCATGACTTGTCCCCATAGCTAAGCAGGGTCTGCCCTGGTTGCATATGAATGGGAGACTAGAAGTGTGAGTACTGTAATTCCCCTCAGGGGATGAAGCTGCTCTGGGAAGAGGAGAAGGTTTCAAGTTCCCTCCCTGGCTTATCCAAGATAGGGCTGAGAGAGATTCCTGTCTGCAACCTTGGAGGAGCCGCTGCCAGTCTGTGAAGACAATACTGAGCTAGATAGACCAATGGTCTGACTCAGTATATGGCAGTTTTCTATGTTCCTACTTTTCTTAATTTAGTGAATTGAAGCAAGATAAATCATAGGCTAACAACAACAAACCAAACTCAAATGAGCAAAGACTCGAAGTATTTTCAGCATTTTATAGAATTGTGACATTGTTGGCAGCACCCCCGTGGTGAGCATGATGTGTGCTCTGAATTTTTTTTGCTATGGTTAGATTGTACTTATTGCTTAATTTGTTTGAGAGGTTTGTTTGTTTGTTTTAAATCAGGAGGAAGTATGGCATTCCTACGATGTGCCAGATTTATTCATGTGTCATTCCGTGATCTTGAAGACACAGAATGTTCTGTATATGTGGAGTTGATCAATCAGGAAGGTCGTATTTCATGGTAGGATGCTGGTGTAGATTGCCTCTTTGCAGCTCTGAATTCCTATCCAAACATTATGTTGTATGAGTGTACTGTACACTCATACATGTATTTGTGTGAATGACTGTACTTGTATTCATTTTAAAAATAAACTTGGGAACAGGTGCCTCAGGTGCATGGTACAGCTAGGAAGTCTACTGCTGTACTTGTGTTCAACATAATGCATGAATAACTGTACTTTGTACAGATTTGTACCTGTGTATACTGTACACTCATACATTTGATTGCTGAATATAACATCTGAATAGCGCTTATAGAAATGGGAGTTGAAATTGACATTCTCCACAGTGAAATTTGAAAGAGAACTTTATAGTTTCTCCAAGGAGAAATTGAAATTTGAAGGGAATTTCAGGGTTCCTTACAAGGAGTAACCTTAAGTGGTGCAGTGTGGAAATGCTTGACTAACAAGCAGAAGGTTGCCGGTTTGAATCCCCACTGGTACGTTTCCCAGATGATGGGAAACAACTATTTGAGGCAGCAGTAATATAGGAAGATGCTGTAAGGCATCATCTCATAGTGCCCAGGAGATGGCAATGGTAAGCCCTCCTGTATTCTACCAAAGAAAACCACAGGGCTCTGTGGGCTCCAGGAATTGGAATAGACTTGATGGCACACTTCACCTTTTTACCTCCAAGGTGAAACATCAGAAAAATTTCTGAGATCGTTTCTCCACATCCCTAAGAAGTGCAAAACATCCCTAAAAGGTATGCTGAAAAAGGCATCCAGCTCAAATTCAGCCCTGCACAAGACTCTGTTGATTTGATTCATTTATTATCATCTCTTTCTGAGGGTATCACATGTGGCATCCCCTTAATTTTTGTTGTAAATTGCCCAGAGACGCGAGGTAAATAAATAAATAAATAAATAAATAAATAACTTTTGATATAAGTAGGTCTCCACACTAATACATTTGGTCACCCATTTAACCCATTGACATTTTACCCTTCTAAACACTCTATGGTAAGGATGTGCAGAACATTTTGACTGTGGATTATTATTATTATTATTATTATTACTACAAAACAAACCATGGATACCAAACTTCAAAAACATCAGTTAAGCTTTCCCACCTTCTTTTTATGGACGATCTAAAACTTTATGGAAAGTCACCATCCGAAATTGAGTCATTACTCAATATAGTTAGAATTTATAGCTGTGATATCACAATGGAGTTTGGACTGGACAAATATGCTATGCTGGGAATAAATCGAGGAAAAATGACAACTAGTGAAGGAATTGAGATGCCAAATGGAAACAACATAAAGAGTCTGTCACCTGAGGAAAGTTATAAGTATTTGATCATTCTCCAAAGTGACAAGATCAAGCATGCTGAAGTGAAGACCAAAGTTAGTAAGGGATATCTCTAGCGAGTACGAAAGACACTGAAGTCCAAACTTAATGGTGGTAACACTATCAAGGCAATCAATACATGGGAATTCCTGTAATCCTATATACAGCAGGTATTGTTGATTGGACACAAGCAGAATTGGATGTGCTGGATCAGAAAACCAGGAAAATAATGACCATAAATCATGCCCTGCACCCAAGAAGTGATGTTGATAGGCTGTACCTGCCATGAAGTGAAGGTGGACATGGAATGTTGCAAGTCAGACAATCTGTTGGAGGAATACATCAATGACGACACAAAGATTTTCTGACAGGGCTCTGACTACGGCCAAGAAATACTCCTAAAATGTGTCACAACCTTGTCTGTCCACTGTCTGGTCCAAGGTCTCTCTATCAGAGAAGCTGGCAGCACAAGAGAACTAATCACTACCAGTACCTAGTCCACACTGTTCCCCCAAGACCTAGGTCTCTCACCAAATTCCAAACATCTTGGGCCCAGAGTCCAAGGCGACATAGAGGGAGATGTAAAGGCTGTTGATGAGTCTCCTCCATCAGTCCATCCGGAGAGAAGCTATCCGCCGCCTAGCTCAGGAATCCAGTTACAAGCAGGAGAGGCCAGGAACTCAGGAGTCCGATCACAAAGCCAGGGGATTCCACGTAATCGAAGGCTGGAGATGCAGCAAGCTCAAACGACGCATTGCTTCCATCAGCTTGTTCCTTGACTGCCAGCTGATTTATAGTCCTTGACTAATTGCTCTCCTCCTCCGACCAGCTGTTAGAGATTCAGTGTTTATCTTGCCTGTTAAGGAAGTGCTGACTCCTTCTGAGTGTCTGTACCTGCTGTCGGCGTTTTGCACATCTCCACTCTTGGAGGGTTAGTAGTTGATCCTCCGGCTCAGGCCTTGGCTTTTCGTCCCCATCTCCTCTGCTCCCGAGGGGCCTTCTTGTCCTGATCCTTCACCCTGGCCCTGGCTACTGAGTAAAAGTGCCCTCTCATCCTTTATCTGCCTCTACTCTGCCCCTTGCTCTTGATCCAGTTCTTGTTCATTGCTGCGAGCTGACCAGGCAACCAGAGAAGCAGCCTTTTGTTTGATACATTTCTTCTCTGTTTAGGTTGATCCTCTTGCTTTTTCTAGAAAGAAGATAACGCATAACTCTCATAACTCTAGAACTCAGGGTCACCCCAATGAAACCAATTGGCAAGATGTTCAGGACAGATAAAAATGTACTTCTTCTGACAGCACATAATTTACAGAATGCACTCCCACAAGGGGTGGCGATGACCACTCGCTTAGATGGCTTTAAAGGAGAGTTAGATAATACAATTTTAGAGTTGGGCAGCCCATGGAGGATTTCTAGGCCAACACCCTACTCAATGCAGAAAACTGCTTCAGCATCCCTGACAGATGGCTGCCCAGGGATCAGCCAGGATGGAAACTTCCAGTGAAGGATTGTCCACTACTGTACAAAGCAGACTGCTCCATTCCACTGTTGAGCAGCTCTTACATTTAGGAAATTCTTCTGATGTGTGGCTTAAAATTGCTTCTTTATAATTCCAAACCATTGGTTCTAGTCATACTCTTGGAGGCAACATTAATTCATAGAGGACATCTCTGTCAGGGGCTACTAGTCATGATAGCTATAGGCTACCTCCAGGTTCAGAAGCCCTGTGGCTTTGAAAACCAATTGCTGGAAGCAGCAGCAGGGATGATTTATCTATATGTCCCACGTCTGCATTTCCTAGAGGCATCTGGTTGATTACTACGAGAACCTGGATTCTGGACCTTTGCTACAAATGTTCTTTGTGGCTGTCCTTCATCCATATCTAAAACCCTCTCTTGTTCATGGGTGTGTAGTAGTAGTAGTAGTAGTAGCAGCAGTAGTAGCAGAAGTAGTAGTAGCAGCAGCAGTAGTAGTGTATTGGGTATGTTGTATGTTGGGGTGAGTGGTGGGTGAATTTTACAAGCAGCTCTTCACTTTGGCTAGTGCTGTCAAGCAGCTGAAACCAAATTTTCATTCCCATGCAAAATACAACAATTTGCATGTGTGCAGCACCAACAGCATGTGTGGACCAACATTACAAGCTGGGAGAGAACTCTTGGAAAACAAAAGAGTGTCTTTCAGATGCTTACAGAAGAAATTCATAAATACTAAGCTAATTCTGAATAGAGCTGAGGGGAGCTCACCCATCACTACTGGAGAGCACCCTTCAGCAGAGTAAAGAAAGCCAATCGAGTACAGTTTTTGTGAAAAAAACCATAGTTGCACAGTAAAGGAACCATCAAATGGAAACTGGCCTTGAGTTCTGCATTTGTTGAACAGCTCATGTTCAGATAGACTAGTCGGTTTGTTCGTCATTGAACTTATAATTGTGCTTGTTGCATTAACCTTAAGAGCATGATAGCAATACTCAAAGAGACTTCTATATGATGTTGTGTGAGTCATTCCTTATCAATGTCTAAAAAGTCAAAATATGAGCATGTGTTCCATTGCTTCAGAATGCTTGTTGTTGAGATCAAACACATTTTATTTTTTCTTTCACCTGCATTTTTATCATTTGTTTCCATCTTGTCTTCATATTTCTGACCTCTGCCCTGCTGGAAACTTTGTTCACAGGGGAAAAAATGTCTTACTGTCTGATCTTGCCTTTGCTAGGAGGCAACTGTTCTGTCAAGGGAAATCATCAGGGCCTGCAACTTCCATTTTGCAAAAAAGGAGAAATATGGAGTGCGATCTGAAAAGAAGAGAAAAATGTTTATGGAACAGTCGGTTTTGTCTTTCAGTATACATTTTGTTACGTCATCAGTTACAAGAAGTCGCAGTGGATGTGATACAGCCAAAATAAATGTCAGGAGTCTATTAGTAAGGTGAAATTTTTGGATGGGACAGAAAATAAAATAGAGGCCAAAGTTTCCAGCTTTAGGGCTGAATGTTGACTCCCTCACCCCAACCCATCCCAAACTGTAGAGTTGGCAGTAATGCACTACTAGGAACTAGGACTGGGACACAACTTTGAAAGGGGGAAGCTGGAAGTATGAACTTCCCATCGTGAATAGGCTGGCCCTGTTTTGAGCTGGGCCTGACTTGAAATAGAGCTTGCAGCTCTCCACCACAGCTTCACTGCCAACATCTTCCATTTCCTTAAGAAAAAAGCTTTACTGGGGAAAGGCTAATAGGCAGTGGAGGGCTCCCTTCAAGCCAGAAAGGCCACACAGATTTCATCTCTCTGAAACAAAACCCCTCTATCGCTTGTGACTCCCTCCCCCTTCTGCAAGGTAAGACCTATTTGATTTTGTTTGGTTTGTGCCATAGCAAGCATGCTCAGAGGCCAACTGAGCAGTGGGGTGGTGGGGCAGCCTGCCTGCAGGATGCCGAGTCAGTTGCCTCTGCTCTGTAGAGCATTTGGGGTACAGGTAATGGTCAGGTTGGCCACTGTTTAAAGTGATATTTTCCTGCCCTCACCGCCCGCCCCGAGCAGTGTTTACTGGCTGCTACTGACAGAAGGTTGGAATTTGGCCCGGATAAACAACCAGAGAAAGGCAACCACATCATATGTGTCAATTTAAAATACGTTCCTAACTACATGTATGTTTTTCATATAAAACGTTTACCCTCTACCTTTCGATTCCAGCAAAGGGATTATCAAGGTGGCTAACAGCATTGAATAAAACAATTCATAGATAAAACAACAATTTAGAATCATTTAAAACAGAAACAGAAATATAACATAAAATTCCCGAGTATCCCATTCTTCTCCTCCAGCATAAGTGTACATCCCTGCCTGCCTGCCTGCCTGTGTCTGGATCACACACCATGGCCTCAGATTGGTGCTGGGCCCTGGCTGACAGCCTGAAACTTGGGTTAGGGCACAAGTCCATATCTCACAACTGGCCATGACAGTGGCATGTGTCCGTGTCTGCATGTTTCAGCAGCACTAATGGGCAGACTGTGACACATCTGGTTTGTGCCGTTGACCAGGATGGGGTGAACTGCCAGCAATGTTGCAGTGGGTGGGAGTGACCATGAGTCACTCAGCCTCTGTGGCCAGCTCGGGAAAGAAGACTTCTTCTCATGGTAAGAGTCTAGAGGCTTTTTTTTCTTGTCAGACCACTGGACCACCAGGCCATGACTGCTGTTCTGTCCTCATGTCTCTCTGTGGCAGGCAGGATGGAAAGAAGGAAGGGAAGTGTCATGCCCTTTGTGGGGGAGGGTGGGGGGGAAGTTTGATTGCCCCCTGGTGGAGAAGGGAGGTTGTGCTAGCCTCAGAGTCATTTGTGTTGCTGGGTGCGCAGTGCTACTCCCAAGCTTGTTCTGCCCACAAGCCTTTCCCAGTTCTGCTCCCCAGTGCTCAGTAGGGTTCACAGGGCTCTTGCCAGTAGAACCTCTCCTCCTGGACTTGCCCCTCATCATCGGCCAGTCCTCCTTTATATAGTTCCCAACAGTCAGGGCAATTCTCGCGAGATCTTGTGAGAGACACTCCATGTCCCATGAGATTACGCCATTTTGTGCTGGTGTCTCGCTCACTCTCTGCAGGGGCCAGTCGGAGCCGAAGCAGGTGGCTGCCTCAGTGTCACACTCCCCCACATGGCCAGACCAAGCAAGAAAGAGCCGTGCGGAGGGGGCCCCACTTTGGAAAAGCCCCCGTTCGTCCGGAGTTCCCCACCCCTGCCTGGGGATATTCTCAGCAATGAGTAACTAAGCATAATATGCTTGCTGTGCTTGGTGTGCTATTGCTTGCTGTTAACTATCTGGTTTTGCTGGGTCTCAGATTGACAAAGGGAGAACTTGGATGCCTGCCTGTCTGCCTGCCTTGAGCTGTGGTTAGGTCTGTTTGTGAGATTGTGTCGGGGCAGCTCAGCTCTATGTGTCTGTGTGTAATATTTCTTGGTGATTGCTGTGATGAGCTCCACGTCTGGCCTTGAGACTAACTTGTGCACTCACTGCTCTTGTCTGCTCTGCATTGCAAGGTGTACTCAGTCATAAAACGCCTCCTAGTAGTAGATTTATCTAGAAACGTATTTTTATTTGCTTTATTCTCTTTTCTGTATCCCCCTCCCTCAAATAAATTCTTCTTTTAATTTGAAATGATCACCTTGACTCAATCCAGTCATTTATTGAGTCCAAACGTTTGCACAAATTAAAATTGGTGGAGCTGACCCACTTTAACAGCGAATTCTCCCACAAAGCCTGAACATTAGGGTGCTAAACCAACACCCCAATGCAGTTCCATTAACACTGGCCACATCTGCATGTAATGTGGAACCACTGGTTCAATGGATCTATGGTTCCACTCCCCCTGATCTCCTGCCTGAATTCGGATGTAACAAAGAGTTCCCTGCAAAGAGACTGCAGAGAGGAGGAGGAACTGGATGTGCGGGCTTCCTTCTTCCATGAAGGACAGCCTGTACAGCCAATCATGGCCAGAGTTGAGGGAGGCGCTTCCAGGGGATGCAGCCTGCAGTTCTGAATTTAGATGCAACATAGGCTGCGTCCAACCTAGGGTTGCAATGTTGAGACTCACTACAACCTGAGGGTTTAGACTGGAGTCAGGAAACTGAAACCTTGGGTAAGTCGCTGCGTGGAACCGTAGTTGCACGCAGCCACACATAATGCTTGTGGAATCCCTGGCCCCTTCAACTCTGGTTCTGCATTATGTGCGAATGCGGCCTCTGAGTTATAAAGGTAGTAAGGCTATTCACATGAGCGCTCTAACCCAGCCTGGGTTAGGCTGCTTGTGTGCAGCATTGAGACTGATCCTGATCTCAGCACTGCCCTTCCGCCCAACACAACCTTTAACCCCGGCCTTAAGCTGGAGTCAAACCAACCTCAGGTTCATCTCACTTCAGCAAGCGATTGTAAGAACAATTGCCACTGGGTTAAAAGGCTTGCACCTGGCCGGCCGCCATTTCTGGCAGCGAGCCGGGGGAAGGAACAGCCATGCCAAGCACGGCTGCTCTAATGCAAGCTGCCGCTGTGCTTGTGGCACATCCTGGGATGTGGGAGGGGGGAAGTCCTCTCTCTCCTGGCTTCAGTCTTTGTTGCATCACTGCTCGCATGGGTGCGTGGCACGGCAAAGGCAATGCGGGTTGCTGCTCATCTGCCAGTTCCTGGAGAGTTCCTGTCTTCCCTGCAGCCCTCCCAGCAGCCGCCATGAGGTCATGTGCCCTACCTCAGTATGTGGTTTACAGAATATTGTGTGTTTGTATATTATGATTAAAACTTAATTTATTTATTTTTTAAAAAAACACCACCTTAAAAGAGGTTGCTTTTCCCCTTTAGCAATGCAATCCTTTCCAGAGCAGGCTGTAAGCCCAGATCAGAACTAGCTTTCCTATTAACCAACACCACTTTTCTATTGCCTTACTTGGAAGATAACATATACATTACTGGGAAATCTTTTCTGTGATGTTTACTGGAAGTGTAACATTCCAAGTAAAATATTTTTCTGCTCCAAGCCGAGCCCTTTGAATATATTTCAATTAGGTGAAACTGCCTCAGGTAATAAGTTCTAGGAGAACGTTAAATAGGAATAGCAATGGATATTTTTCTGATGGCCTGTCTCCCCCGCCCCACCCCCAGTCGTAGTCTGACAATGGGCTGTGTAACTTGGCATTCCGATTAATCTTTTGAAAGCAACCAGTGCTTGTCTGTCTCTTCAATGGTTGCTTCAGACAGACTTTTCTCATCCTTCCCCCAAGAAGTGCACTAAAGTAATTAGTTTCAAGACCTTTTCTTTTCCTTATCACCTGTAGAAGAATACAGTATCTGCACATAAGGAGACACAGACGATAGCATAGAAATTTTAATTTCCTGCAAGCAATATTTCATGGTGTGCTACAAGGCTTAGTTTTGTTTGATCTGCCTCAGAACTTTTATTAAGGCACTGCTAAAGTATAGATTTAACTTTGCCATTTTACTAAGGTATATATTACAGCAATGGCATTTATAACCTGGCAGGTTCTGATATGTTACAGGGTTATAAATAAGGTGAAGGGGGGGAGCAGGTTTTTTTTTTTGGAGGGTATATGTGGCTGACATCCCAGTAATCTGGAGGGGCTTAAGCTCCAGTGACACAAATATTGACTTGAGGGGAAATAGCTATCATTAATTCATGATATGGCAAACTCCAGTCTCAGGGCCCAACACTGGTTTCTGAAAGAGATTCCAAGGATTTTTGAACTCAACCACACTGTAGTAAATGCTCAGATGATCCGGGTAGTCTTACATGCAAGGTAGGGCAATATTATTGTCCCCATAGTATACAGCAGGTGGAGAGTTGAAGCTGAGATAGTGGGAAGGTTCAGATGATACGGAGGAAGTAAGCAGGAGGCAACTGGAGGTTTCCAGCACAAGTTAGCACTTTTTATGTTGTCTGCACCCAGATATGTTGGGTGGATAATGTTGGCTTCCCTCTGCTACTGGACATTCTTTTGCCCAATTTCATCTCTTGATCACATATGTTGGATGAATGTTGGTGGTGGATGGAAGTCAATATTTTCCACCTTATATTTCTGGATTCCAACCAGATAGCGGGGCAGATTTCCGCAGAAAAATGAAGACAATGTGCTTTTTAGAAAAAGTGTGAAACTTACAGGGATTGTGCAGTTCATGGTCCTAAGTGTTTACAGATAAAGAGGTCTGAACTATGTGCAGACAAAACAAAATGGCGGCAGTACAAAGTTAGGCCTCATGTGACATGGGATGGATTGCGTTAAGTATTATGCTATTTATGATAAAAGCACAAAACGTTCAGGGATTGTGTAGTCTATGGTCCTAAGTGCTTACAAATAGGGATACTTGAAATATGTTCACACAAAACAAAATGGCAGTCATGCAGAGTTAGGTCTCAAAGGCACAGACAAAACACCTGTAACTTGTGAACCAATAGGTTAACAGACAATTATAAACATGAAACTTGTTCTTCGCGCTCCATTTGTGCATGAAATCTTATTGCAATGAAAAACTGGTCCGTTCAAAACAGAATGATGGCTATCACCTAAATTTAACCAAGTGTGAGTTAATGGTTGCTGTTCCCAGTAACAATGTTTCCCGTTGATGATGAAGCTCAATTAGTTTTCACAATTGCCCTTGCACTTGTACATTGATGTACACTGGAAATAGAATCTCATGCACTTGCAGTCCTGTGCACACTATGTGTAGACAACAGCAAGCCATAACCTCTAAACATGATTTCAAAGCCTCTGGAAGTGGTATCCAAGTCAGTTCCCAACCCATGGTACCATCCATCTATCCATCCATCCATCCATCCATCCCCATTCCATGGGTGAAGGTATCATTGGCTCTTTGATGTTTACCTGACTCCAAACATGACCAGCATATGCTGCCCTCTTAACATGCAGCAGAACTGCATCTTGCTTGTGTGTGTGTGTGTGTGTGTATTTTCCAGAGTACAACTTTTATGAAATAGAATAGGAATTGTCTTGAAGCATCAATATCAGTTTCTGAACATGTACAGTTGTACATGACTATCACAAGACATTGAAGGGTGTTGAAAACACCAAGTGATACCTCCTGTGCGTGGTCATGATATAGCAGTGAAAGCTGTTGTCTCTTCTCGGTATTTTGTCCAAGCTTCCTAGGCTGATTTCTTCCCCCATGTGGCAAATGCTGACACTATAATGCACCCAGAGAAGGCATGAAAGGCAGGCAGTATAGATGCTTTTTCATGTCCCATGGCTGCAGCAGCCCATGGGCAGAGATTCTTTGTACATTCTTCCCTGTTCCTAATTCAATCCACAGCTTCACATCCATGTACTGGGCAGTGATAGCAATGCCTGACACCAGGACAGCTGAATCAACATGAGGATTCATAGACATCCATGCTGAACAGCAGAATGAGCATGCAAGGTGAGTCATGTGTCCGCTTCTTACTTACTAGACAGACACACAGATGCCAGGCAGATATCAGTAGTACTTGCTGCATCCTCTCCAACTATTGTCACCACAGCTCCAACATTAGGTGTGATGTTCCTCACATGCACACTGAGGAAGTTAAACTCTTTCTTTTCTTCCATCTTTGGCAGGGGCATTTTTGATGTGACACAAGCCCAAGTGCCTATTCCATGTTTCTGTAAAGCAAATGCTTTCAAGGAATCCTAAAAGAACCTCCAGTCTGGTAGGGCACCTAAACTGTGTCTTCAGATAGGGAATAAACCCTTTATCCTCATAGTCTGCAAATGATTTAATGGCTTCAACTGGCCAAATAATGATTGCCATGATAGCTCCTTCCAACAGCATAACGTCTAGTGTTTCAGGCTCATCATGATAATGTAGCAACTGCTCCACACAGCCTATGATGTCACTCATCTTGGGCATTCAAAACTGACCACACCTATGTGTGGCAGCTGTGAAAAAGGTCAATTCCATGCTTGGAATCATTAGGAAGGGGATTGAAAATAAAAGTGAATATAATATAATATAATATAATATAATATAATATAATATAATATAATATAATATAATATAATATAATATAATAATGTGTAGCCACATTACGAGTACTGTGTACAGTTCTGGTCACCATATCTCAAAAAGGACATTATAGAACTGGAAAAGATATTCTGTTATGATAATAACTTGAAAAGGTGCAGAAGGGGGCAATCAAGATCAGGGGCACAGAGCGCACAGACAGAGGCACTCTTACCCCTGGACTTCAGGCCCAAGTCCAGGGACTCCACAGCCTTTGGGGGTATGGTTCTGGGTGGTATGGTCACCCGGTGGAGCATGATGATGCTTAATTTGCAGAGGCAGGGGGACTCCAAAGGCCTTTAGGTCCAGGGTTCAAAATTACCTAGGTGCACCCCTGTGCACACCACCTTAAGTGGCGCAGTGGGGAAATAAATGCTTGACTAACAAGCAGAAGGTTGCCGGTTCAAATCCCCGCTGGTACTATATCAGGCAGCAGCGATATAGGAAGATGCTGAAAGGCATCATCTCACACTGCACTGGAGATGGCAATGGTAAACCCCTCCTGTATTCTACCAAAGAAAACCACAGGGCTCTGTGGGTGCCAGAAGTCAAAATCGACTTGACAGCACACTTTACCTTTACCCCTGCGCACAGATGAAATTATTTCTTCAAGCTGTGGATCAAGGTCTTTTGGACTACCAGATGCTCATCACTGGCCCTTCCTCACTGGAAGAAAATGTCACATTGCTTTCATCATCTTCCCCTCTGTCAGTTCCGAATAAGTACTCTAATTCCTGCATAAAACAGCATCTTAAGAGGAATGTTACAGCATCTCAGCTTAATGCAGAGACAAGCCCACCCAGAAACAATGTGGTTGGAACTCCAACTGCTATAGATAATATCTATTTTGTGAACTCTAGCCTGGCTAGGTGCCCTCCCTACAATTTGGAGTGACACTCCCCCCAGCAGTGTCCTTTAATGTGTATCTCATGGAATATTGCTGGTTGGAAAACCAGAACAAGGACATTTCATTTGTCAAGTATATTTCTGATTATGACCTTTTATTTTTACGGGAGACCTGGCTTTCTGAGGATCCTTATTTGCATGGATTTCCATCATAGGAACATAGGAAGCTGCCATATACTGAGTCAGACCATAGGTCCATCTTGCTAAGTATTGTCTACACAGACTGGCAGCGGCTTCTCCAAGGTTGCAGGCAAGAATCTCTCTCAGCCCTATCTTGGAGATGCCGCCAGGGAGGGAACCTGGAACCTAGATGCTTTTCCCAGAGTGGCTCTATCCCCTGAAGGGAATATCTTACAGTGCTCACACATCAAGTCTCCCATTCATATGCAACCAGGGCAGGCCCTGCTTAGCTAAGGCGACAAGTCATGCTTGCTTCCACAAGACCAGCTCTCTTCTTTTTCATTAAGAGTGGTTCTGGGTGTAGGGAGAGGTAGACTCTGTGGAGGTTTGAGTATGTTCATCTCCACAACAGTACAGGCCACAGTTCCTAGCCTGCCATCATTTGAATGTTATGCAATGGCTTTAACAGTCAAATTCAGCAATGTTACCCTGCTGTTGATCAATGTATTCATGTAACCTATTTGCAAACATTCACAGATTAAGACCATGCTGGCTAAATTTGAATTTTATGTAAAAGCGCTGCAATGCTCTTTACCTCACGTGCTCTTAGTAGTTGCTGGAGATTTTAATGCCAGATTGGGAATAGATGATAGATCACTGTATACTAAATTTTATCCGAGCTCCCATGATATTCCATCACGACTTTTTTCTCACCAATTTAAATATATGGTAGGAAATTATGCAGGTCTAAGTTTGGTTCAACCCTTTTTTGATAGACTTTTTTATTTGTTAATGTTATTACAGCTGGATTACCCAGCCAAGTATACTTTGGGGGCTGGTACTAGATTATCCACCATCGATTATATAGCAATTTCCTCAGGCTTCTTGACTCATTTGGAGTGTTTCAAAATTGCTAGCTGGCTGGATAGTAGTGACCATCTGCCTGCAGAGCTGCATTTCAATTTTTCTGAAAGTCTCTTATATTTAGAACCTACTGACTTTTTGAATTCAGGGCTTGAGGTGCGACCCTCCCATGTTAGATGGTCTGAAAGAACAGAAGAGCAGGTCGCCTTAATACTGAATTCAGAATTTCTTATCCTTCTTCATTCTATTTTATTAGCCACTGGGATGGATAATAGCATTTTGGATTATTATATTAAGATGGTACAGGCATTGCAGGCAGCTTTAACTTACACTGGTTCATGGAAATTTCATGGTACTACACCCCACTCCAAGAGTTGGTTTGATACAGACTTTATTAATGCAAAGGGGCCTAGAGCACCTTCCTTATGAGGCAAGTCTACAACACCTGGAGCTTTTTAGTTTAGAAAAAGATGACCAAGGGGAGACATGCTAGAAGTCTATAAAATTATGCATGGTGTGGAGAAAGTGGATAGAGAGAAATTTTTCTCCCTCTCGCATAACACTAGAACCAGGGGACATCCCATGAAACGGATTGCCAAGAAATTTAAGACCGAAAAAGGAAGTGTTTTTTCACACAATACATTATTAACCTATGGAATTTCTCTGCCACAAGACGTGGTGACAGCCACCAGCTTGGATGCCTTTAAGAAAGGCTTGGATAAATTCATGGAAGACAAGTCTATCAATGGCTTCCAATCTAAGGGCTATAGGTCACCTCCAGTCTCAGGGGCAAGATGCCTCTAAAGACCAGTTGCAGGGGAGCAACAGCAGGAGAGAGGATCCAAGCTACGCACATTTGGTGTCCCATGATGAGACCCAGTAATATGCCTCTCTCAAGAACCAGCCTTTGCCTCCAACCTCCCTCCCCCTCACTAAACCCTGGCGCTCTGCCATTCCCCCTTCCAAGCAACTCCCTCCCCTCTCTCCTTTCCAGTCTCTTGCTAGTTAGAAGTAATTTCTGAGATGACATGCATCTCCATACATATGACAGGAACACTGCTTTGCTGTTACTAGTAGGTATAATTGATTGTTTTGTTGTCTGCTCAGTTAGATTGATGCTGTTGCTCTGACAGTCTTTTATACTCAATAAAGCCCTTTGAATTATGTGAGAGTGTTTGGTCTCTTTCTACCTTGGAGCCCAGACTAAACATGGTCACCATATAAAGAACTGGTCACTTTGTAACACTGGTGAAACAAGCCTAATTTCCTATGCTAGCTCCGGAGCATATCTCGTGTACAAATCAGTCTTGGCTCACAGCACCAGAGGTATCAGGTGGGCCATTGTGTGGAACAGGATGCTGGACTAGATAGCCCTTGGGCCTGATCCAAGAGAGCTCTTTTTAGGCCACCAAGTACAGAACCTTCTTCCACATTCTCAACAATGATGCAATACCATTGCAGTTCTTGGTGCAGAACAGCATGGGTGGAACACTCCCCACCCATAAGCATTATTGTATATTGTTGTATGTTGCCATTCAAAACCACCCAGTGGCATTGGATCATGTTGCTAAGGGGCAAAAGAAAAAAAAAGGTGGGGGGAGTCACTGCCAAGATCAGCACGCACTGATGAAGGCTGTGGGTTGCTCATTCAAATGACTTGTAAAGAAGGTACATTTCCATCATGTTGTTTTTTCCTCTGAATAGAGGAGAGAAAAGTAATGGTAAGATTTACCACACGAAAGAATGAGAAATGTGCTCAAGTATAATGAAATGTTTCATTTTAATGAAAATGTTAAACTGGTCTAAGGACCGTAATAAACTTACTATTTCTACTCATTTTAATCCTCCTGTATTTAAGGAAAAATTTTTCTGTGAGGCTGAGAAACACTAATTGCTAATCAGGTCAGCTTTAATGAGGCTCAGACATTGTATTCCCATATTAAAAAAAAGAACAAGCAAGTCGTGCTGGTGTTTTTATTCCTTGGGACCAATTAAGATGACAACAACAATAACAACACCACTCTCTAGTTTTTAGTCACTTGAAATAAAAATAGCTTCACAAGGGAATCTTCTTACAGTTATGACTATGTAGGTTTTTGAAGGAATCCAGTCATTTTCTCCAGTGTTTCTCAACTTTTAAAAATGGGCTAACTTTATACAATCCTCATAAGTATTGCTTTTCCTCTTAATTAACCCCTGCAAGCAGAAGGCTGCTGGTTCGAATCTCCGCTGGTACTCTATTGGGCAGCAGTGATATAGAAAGATGCTGAAAGGCATCAGCTCATACTGTGTGGAAGGAGGCAATGGTAAACCCCTCCTGTTTTCTACCCAAAGAAAACTACAGAGCTCTGTGGACACCAGGAGTCGAAACTGACTTGATGGCACACTTTACCTTAACCTTTACCTTTAACTAGTCAAGAAATGCAACTTTTCAAGTGGTGTCTCTTTCTTATTTGTCAGGGAGAGAAAAAGATTGTTAGATAAGTGAGGTGATATACCTCAGACTGCCCAGAAGGGGTGTAGCAAAGCTAGAGGGGGCCCTGGGACAAAATGTGAAGATGGGCCCCTCTCCCCTGCCTTCTTCAGACTGGTGAGAGAGTGAAGAGCAAGTTCTTGCTCAGCCAAAGGCCCCCTCCTCCCTCAGGGGCCCAGGGACATTTGCCCTCCCTATCCCCGCCACTTGTTCAATTATACCTATGCCCCTGCTGTCCAGTGAAGGCCAATTTGAAACAGCATTTGAAACAGTTGTATGCTACTTTCCTTTGATTATTATTATTTTTAAAAGCAGCTGCAGGAAGCAGCTGTTCTAAGCAGTAGGTCAGTGGAGAAGAGGCACTTAACCCTTTGCTTGTCTACCATTTTGCCACTCAAAATCTCCCTCCTTTGGGGAGAAAAAATAGGGCTTTCCCACCATTTGGGTGGGGGAAAAGGGCTACCCATCTGTGATGTATGCTAGGGGTGTGTGAGTTGGCTTGAGGTCAAGCCAGTTCACACGGCCTGGCTCAAGGCTTGCCCTTGAACTGGACTGGGCCCAGTTTGGCTTGAAGTCGAGCCAAACCCGCTGGGCTGCGGCCAGTTCATGGTTTTTTTAAAATAGTGGACTTACCGCCATTGCCAAACTCCAGGGGGTGCTGTCATGGCCATTGGGCATGCATGGTGGCCTCCAAAATGGCTGCTGCCACCACAGAGAGGGCTGTAATGGGCCAAAAATGGCAATAGCACCCCCTAGAGTCTGCCTCCCCCCAATTTTTTGTCTCACCACCACCACCAAGCTAGGTCTAAACCAATTCGGACTAGAGTGGGACCGGGATCGGCTCTAGTGTTATGTGAACTATAACTGGACCAGACCCAGTTTGGTTTGAGTCTGGTTCTACTTGTACCGGACCGAGTTTTCCGGTTTTGTGCACACCCCTACTATATACAGTACTTTTGCAGTTATAGCTTTACAAATGAATAAGGGTTTGAACTAGGGTTTTACCTATCCAAATGGGCCCCTCTCAATGTCCCCTTTCACCACATGGGTTGTTTTTATAGGAAGCTTGAATATTTTAACATAGTATTCCAGGGTTGCACAATTCGGACCCTCCAGCTGCTATTGTTCTACAACTCCCATTATCCCAACCACAGTGGCCAATAGTTCAGGGATGATGGGAATTGTAGTCAAACAGCAGTTGGAGAGCCATAGTTGTTCAGCCCTGTTCCATTGTTCTTTTTATTTCATTTCTCTCTCTTTAAAGACCAAGGAAAGGCTTTTGGGACTTGAACCTTTCTCATATAGATCAGCAAGTTTTCTATCCACCAGCAGCAAATTAATTATCTGTACTTCAAAGAATAAGCTCACCTGCTGAGCTCAGAAAGAAACATCCCTCTGTGATATAGATAGTGCATGATTAGATGCTGTTATGAGGCTTTTACACCTTCTGATTTATTCCCAGTGGTGATACCAATTTTCCTACAAAGAATGCATTCCTCATACAAGGATTTATTCTTTGTATGACATTGCCTATTAGTACTGTTTGTATGTAAATATATTTTCTCATCCTGTTAACAATGCTTTTCCAACGAAGGTGAGTGTCGTGGCAAGAAAGTACCATTCAGCAGCTGAAGGATACCTGAGGCAACCATTGCTGTGTTACTAAGTGAACCAGTTGTACTGACAGGGCCAGAAACCAAAAAGGATGGTGCATTTGAGTGAGTATTTTTGTTAGAAGTGTCTAAAATAATTTATTACTGTAACAAAATCAAAATTACAGAAAGAATAAAGAAAGCATAGAAATATTGCCACAATAAAAATGACTATAGAGCAGAGTTTTGAGACATCCTTTTCAGCCATGAAGCAAACTGCTCCATGGTTTCCCATTAACAGCGTGCATATATTTGGAGTAGTTGTTCAAACATTCTTCAAGCTGCAATATTAAAGAGGTTTGCTGCCAAAAATGTTCTGGCCACACAGGGATTCATTATATCCCAGAATGCATTTTGCATTCTTGTGAAGTTACAGGGAAGAGTTATCTGGTAGCTATACACGTTGGCAAGCCACTCTGCTCCTTCATGCCTGTCTGGAAGAAAGGTAAAGCATTGCATCTCTGATGTGACTATGGATCCTGAATATCTCTCAAAGCTTGCCGAATATTTAAAACTGCATAATGTGAGTCTGCTTAATCAGCCCACCTTCCCACTGTACAGGCAGTGGAGTTACCTTTTTAAAGAAAACTGAAGCTTTGTCTAGGCTTTTGGGCGGGGGGAGTAGGGTGCACAGTAATTTAGCAATAGGGTCTCAGAAGGCACTGCCCTGCCAGTGATTCCCATGGTTGGGGAGCATCAGGAGACAGTCATGGTCTTATCTACATGTCCTGATGATCCATTCCTCCCTATATTTTCTGACTCCAAGGACTGCTCCTTGGAACCCTCAGCAATACAGGATGACATGTCTTAACTACCAAAACACCCTACAGACCATGGGAGGCTAACCAAATCTGCCAGAGCCAGTGATGGAGAATTCAGGCACAGCCCCGTTAAGCATTGAGTTTCCTCTGGGGATGGAACTGGAAACACCAAGTGGACAGCTCAGAACTACTTCACTCACTTGGCTCCAGATTGTCGCTGGAGCAATAGCCTAGCTTATTCTTAAATGCTTGTATCCAATCTGCCCCCGGGCTCAGCTCTACACTGAGCTGTCCATGATCTTGCTCCCCTCCCTGGTCTCCTGCTGAAACCTTTATTGGATTCATTGTTGTATTCATTGTCATCGTTGCCCCCCTCCCCCTGTGCATTCAATGCTTGTCTGTAGAGGCAGCTGCTGAATGTGAAAAGAGTTTCTTTCCTTGTTCTAGTTCGTAGTCTAACATTCTAAGGTAGGGGTTTCCAATTTGTGGTACTTCAGATGTGGCTTAACTACAACTCACATCACTCCCAGCTACAAATTATTGTGGCTGGCGATGATGGGAATTGTAGTTCAGCAACATCTGGAGTACCACAGGTTGAGAACCCCTGTTCTAAGTGAACACATAGAAGTGAATGCTGGGAGAATGGAATATGAAAAGGGCTACTATCTTAAGGATGTTCGTACTGATGCCCTCAAGAAGTGGTGATCCTCCAACCAAAGCTCCACCTAACCACTTTTTGTTACTCTGATCCCTCATGCCTGGCTTCTACTCCCCTGTCTCCCCATACCCCCATTAGCCTCAGACTGGGAGAGGGAAGGTGGGGGGGAGGAAGTTTCCACTCAGCCCTACTCTTCCCTCCCTTGGATGGCTTCACCTGGCTTGCACTAAGGGCTGGTGCAGTTATCAGCTAGCCTTAGGTTTCCTCCTTGGTCCCTAAGTTGGCTGCAGTGCCACCATTCATGCGCCTGATGAGGCAAGTTGGCAACTCATCTGGATTGAGGTCTCTCAAGTCCTCATCAAGTGACCCCACTGGTGGCATTGCCACTTACCCATCTCATGCCACAAGCATCCACAAGCATACTTCATCACCTGAATCACAAGCATACTTCATCACCACAAGCATACTTCATCACCTTCATCCTCCCCACAAATCCTCCCCAATGAATCTGCTCCAGCTGCCATTTTGGGGCTCTTCTGATATTCGTTGCTATTCCAGCCACTTCCTGATTCCCTTCCCCATAATTCCCCTTAAGTATCACATAATTCCCCAACAAGCAGAGGGGGGTTGGGAATCATGCTATCTGGGATCACCCTCCTCTCCATGCCACCCTGCCTGGCCATGCCTTCTGGCAACAGTGTGCCCAGCTTCTATAAGAAAAGGGTCCTACTCATGTACTCATGGTTCCCGTTTGGGGAGTATGTAACTAGAGCCATTTTCTCATGAAAGCTGAACATGGAACCACCAGCAGACATGGCCAACAAGTGCATTAGCACCAGAATATGGAGCCACAAGTTGCGGTTCTGCTCCCCCTGCATTCATTAAATGCTTTTTAAACTTACATAAGAGGCAGCTATGCTCAATGGTATCCCCAAAGTTTATAATTAGAGGTGAGCCATATAGCAATAATCCATTCTCACATTTGTATAAATATTCTATCTATCTATCTATCTATCTATCTATCTATCTATCTATCTATCTATCTATCTAACATATTTTTATACCGCCCCAAAGTCCTGTCTCTGGGCAGTTTACAATAAAAGTAGTACACATTAAAACAGAATTAAAACATTAACACATTAAAACAATTTACAATTTAACACTACCAGGATATTAATATAAATATACTATCAGTGTCATAGCTATAATCGAACAAAGGGGTGCCAATGTTTTTTAAGAGATTCTTTTAAAAGTTGTTTTAAATTGGTATTTATATTTGTATCTCTGTTTTAATTGTTTTTAATGTTTTCTGTTTTAATTGTAAACCGCCCTGAGCCATTTCGGAAGGGCGGTATATAAATCAAATAAATAAATAAATAAATAAATAAATGTCCCTAAGGTCCTGAGAGAAGGGAGCCCAGGCAACAGCTTGCTCTTCGTTCTCTCCTCCTTCCTCTCCCACAAAAGAAAGAAAGAAGGGGGAAGCCAGGGGCCCCTCTGTCCCAGGGCCCACTCCAACCTGGCTGTGTCTCTGTATACTATCACTCAAGAAAAATTGCCTACAGTTTGACCCTAAACATGCTTACTCAAAAGTAAGTCCAACAGAGTTCACTGGGACTTCCTGCTTAGCAAGTGTGTCTAAAAATCTCTGTGGCCAGAGAAGGGAGGAATTTACACCTTAGGTGCCTCAGAGGAGGCTCCTGCTGGCCCCTCTCTGGCTTGCTGAGTCCACCAGTCATAATGCCACTCTGCCTTTCAGTTTGGATGAGTGCTGGAAATTCAATCTCTGAAGACTTTTCAAGAGTATTTCAAGGTTCCTCCCAAGAAGAAACTTACACTTGATGAGTATTTCAAGATTGAGCTCAGAGAAATTTTGGACAATTTTTTCAGATGGTTTCTCCACAACACTAGAAAGCTGACCAAGAAACCCCCTGACATCTCTGGTGCTCCCCAGAGCATGGTGCCCTCAGGCCTGGGCCTATCTAACCTATTGGGAAAGCCATCTCTGGCCTAGACTCCTGTCCTGTTATTTTGAAATGAAGCATAGAAAACAGCTCTAGCAACCTGTGAGATCCCTTGCTTCAGCTTCTGACATTTCTGAAAGGTAATCATGTCACTTCCCTTTGGTTTTATCACTCTGAGGGAAGAAAAGACATCCCCTCAGATTTTATTGTTGGATAAACAAAGGCAGTTTCTTAGATGTGTGAGACCCTGAAGTTCAGCTTTAGAATACTAAACATGAACTCTATTCCTTTCATACTGGTGGTGCTTCCTGCAATGTAAACTCTAGCATTTTTCTTATGTCTTTTCTGGGGAATTTACAAATTAATTACCAGATGCATAATTAAGCTGTTCATATTTCAAATGCTAAAAAAAACAAGTGTATCCTCTTATCCCTAGTCTTGAGATCCCAATTGTGCCCTTGGCAGCTCTCAAATGCAATTTACCAGGGATGGATCTATTGAATAGATGTCTCCAAACAAAGAAAAAAAATAGAAGCAGGAACACTTCACACAAAGGTATAATTTAACAGAAGCATGTAAGAGAGAGAGGGAGAGCACTTCCCCCTTCAGAAGTTATTCTTTCCCATTGAAAAGCACTAGATTTTTTTGCTCATCTCCAGTACACTAGGAGAAACACAGAGCACCTTAATCTACAATTATTGTGTTCTCAGAAGATCAGAAATTAACTTACAATGGAACCACCAAAGAATTATCACTTTTGTTCACTGTGCTTAAGTCTCAGGTGACTTTATTGAATAAGATACACAACTCCAGTCATTGGGCCCTGGCATGATTTTCAAGGACATCTTGTAGAAACATTATGAAGGCAGGAGAGTGCGGGTGTTGGGTAGGTAGATTGATTAATGGTGACCGGCTGGAGGGCCATTTTGAGTGAGGGGGGACAAGGAACAGCCTTTCGGGGTTTTTTGTGGTCTGGAGGGTTGGGAATGGCCCCCGCTTGGAGGAGGGGGGTGGCTCAACTCACCAACTCATAGCTTTGGCAGCTTGAATTGGAGGTGGGCTGGGTTGCCCACGGTGAGAGCAAGTCAGGACCTGGGGCCTGACCGAATCAGTATCCTCCAACTAAGTAAACTCAGTTTACTCCAACTAAGTATGCCCTGTCTTCATTGGGGCTGGGGGTGCAAAGATTTTGAACCGCAAACATCCATTTTGCCATAGTTATCTAGGTCAATATAACTGATTGCAAATAACCTCAACAATTGTTCTTTAAATTCAAGTCATTTTTACTAAACAACTCTTGCAGCTTTTCTTTCCTGCTTGCCAAAAATAAGCATGGGTTTTCATGATGTACTTGGGGCAATACATTTTCTGATTTTTGCTAGGCAAATAATGACAGCCAGCCTTGAAACCTGCAGGGAGTGTGAATTTTCTTGGGGGAGACTGCCAAAGTGACAGCAGACTCTGATCTGACTCCCAGTCATGGACCATCTTCAGTCACAGTTTCTGTCTGTGCCCTTCCAAGCAGCACACCACTGTTGCTATGATATGACTAAGCCGGGGCGCTTCTGAAAGCTGCCCTCTTGTCTTCAAAAGGAGAGTCATCAACACATGGAAGGGAGAGAGACTTGAAAAGAGTTATTGCCACCCTGAAGAGTAGGGAAGGGTCACTGCCTTCATGCCCTGCTTTGTGGAGGCTCCATTGAAGCATCTTGCTGGCGGTTGTTGGAAACAGGACGCTGGGTAGATTGAGGGGAAGGACCATACCTTGGTGGCAGAGTGCATGTTTTATATGCAAAGAAGTTCCAGCTTCATTCCCTCCCTGGAATCTCCAGGTAGGTCTGGGAAATACCACGGCCTGAAACCTCAGAGAGTTGCTGCCAGTCATTGTCAACAGTAGATGGAGCAATGATTTGATTCAATGTGAGGCAGCTTTGTCTGTTCATCTGATCCAGCACAGCGGCTTCTAGTGATAGGCAAACACCTCTGCCTTGGAATTTGTCAGAAACAATATGATTTCTTCCCCGCGAATGAAAAGTCAGATCATTTCCCCAACAATTCTGCAAAACTTTCCCCGCTCTCGGCTTCTGCCTCCTGCTCTTCCAGTTCCAACCTTTCACTCAGAGGCACTCTTACCCCTGGGCCTCCGGGTGGAAGCCCAGGGTCTTCCCAGCCCCTGGGGGCCTCCAAATTATCTTCAGCCTGTCCTGGGTGATGTGGTTGCTGCACTGCAGCAAGCGGCTGAGCCTGACTGTGACCTGCACCGGGGGGGCAAGTGTGATCTCTGCTTTATAGACAGAGTGCAGAAAGAAATATGGGGGATGGGAACGTGCTAAGCTGTGTGTTGAAATGATTCTGCGAATGCATATTTGCATAAATATACCCATTTTATATTTGTTCATTCTTTTGAGTTCTGTTGCTGTTCTGTTACCCTCAAGAACCCATGTGTTAAAAATACTGTGTGTCATGCTGTGTGTGTGTGTGTGTGTGTGTAGATGCTTAACTTGCAATGGGGGTGGTTTGGGGGGTTTCCAAAGGCTTTGGCTTTAGTTCTAGCTGCTGCTCCAAACTCTACCTCCACACCAGGCCTACACCCTGGACCACATGCAAGGTGCTATGTACAGAAACATCACCATCCTGTCAACCTCTTTTATTTTAAAATCACCAGTGATGAAACTGGAGTTTCTAATAGGCATTTGCTTGCTTATTTGATTTCTAAACTGCCTTTTGATCCAGAAGGAACTCCAAAGTAATGTACATAAAATTAAAGATTACAATTACATTGGATAGCTGCTACTCCCCTTAGACACATCATGTTGCTCTGGAGTAAAAGTAAAGTGTGCTGTTGAATTGGTGTCGACTCCTGGCAAACACAAAGCCATGTGGTTTTCTTGGACGAATACAGGAGGGGTACAGTATGAGATGATGCCTTTCAGCATCTTCCTATATCTCTGCTTCTCAATATAGGTGTTTCCCATAGTCTGGGAAACATACCAGTGGGGATTCGAACCAGCAACCTCTGGCTTGCTAATCAAGTCATTTCCCTGTTGCACCATTACGTGGCTTGAGTAGGACCCTCCTTTCCAAATCAGAGTTCATGTAGCTGTTCCCATCCCATTTCATCCTAGTTCACTTCTCTGGCTGTTGGCAACTGGGTGATCTGTTGCCTGACTGTGTATTCCTTCCCTGCTTTTTCCCCCTCAGTCATTTCACTGTCTAAGGATGGAGAGGGAGGACCCAGGTGCATCAGCTATATACTCTATGAAAGATTATAATTTATTGTTCATTAAACATTGTTAGGATGTGTGGGGAAGAATTTCTGTTGTAGCATTTTTAATTACTCTAGCCATTTGGGGAAAATGTGGTTAAATATTTTAGGAGTAATTAATTAATGTTAATGGAGAGCCTCAGGCAGTGTAAAAGTTATTATTAAGCTATAAGGATTGTAGCATGCATAGAAACATACATACACACAAAACTAGGAACCTAAGCACAGTCTGACTTCTTATGGATTGCAGTATGTTGATACAGGACTGCCTATTGTTTTTAGACTGTACTTATATCTACAAAAGATTTCTCTCTCAGTTTCTGCTATTTCTTTGCTTGACAAATGCTTGACAAGAGGCACCGCAGGATTTGGATGTTGGTGCATGCTGAAGCACTCAGATTCCAGTCTCAGCCTGTGCAGAGTTTTACCAAGTTAACTAAAAAGTCATATTCAGGCTAGAAAACATGCCAAAATTAGTTCTGGCATTGAACGCAGAACTGCTGTTAAATTTTATAGAATCCACAGTTTGTGGCAAGTCTGTTGGCTTTAGTTGTGAGATATTTTGCAAACCTGGGTTATTTTTAAGAACATAAGAAGAGCCTTGTTGGATAAGGGCCAAGGCCTTTCTAGTCCAGCATCCTGTTTTCCACAGTGGCTCACCAGATGCCTCTGGGATGCCTAAAGGCAGGAATTGGAGGCATGCCTTTCACCTGCTGTTCCTGCCCTGAAACTCTACATGGTATACATAGGCATGCTTTCTCTGAACCAGGAGGTAGCACATGGCTATCAAGACTAATTGCCATTCATAGATTTGTCCTGCATGAATTTGTCCAATCTTGTAAAGCTATCTAAACGAGCTGCCATTACCAATTCTTGTGTGAGCAAATTCCGTAGATGAATTTATTAATTATTAATTATTATTAATTCCCACTTATAACCGACCTCCGTTGTCAGTTTGTGCCTACTCTCTGCTTCCTGTCCTTTAGCCAGCTACCAATCCATAAAAGCCTCTTAACCTACAACTGCTACGTTTATTCAAGATACCTTAGCGAGGGACTTTTGTCAACAGCTTTTTGAAAGTCCAAGTATACAATGTCACTTCTGTCCACATGTTTGCTGACCCTCTCAAAGAACTCTAAAAGGCTAGTGAAGCAGGACATCTCTTTGCAGAAATCATGCTCCTTCAACATGGCTACTTCTTCTCCCATGTGCTTAATAATTTCATCTCTTATTACGCCTTCAACCAATTTACCTAGAACAGATGCTAAGCTAACCAGCCAATAATTTATTGGATCTCTTTTTAAAATCAGTGTTACTTAGGCTATCTTTGGAAGACAGCCAATGTAACATGGCCAGAGGCTAATCCTAGGGATCAGTTATATATTTTTGTTAGACTTTGTTAGAATGTTAGAATGTGTTATAATAACATATTTTGATAGATTTTCACATTTGAGTTCTTTAAGAATTCTTAGGTTGATGTTGTATAGACTTGGTGATTTGTTAATTTTTAATATTTCAGCATACCCTAGAACATTATCTCTTGTCCCCTCTGTTTGACTAAGTTCTGCAGACTTCCTCCTTGAGAAGATCAGTTTAAGCCTGGGTATCTGCCCAGCGTCTTTGATAGTGAAGAAGACAGATGCAGCAAATTCATTCATCTTCTCTGTAATCTCCATATCCTCCTTAAGGACCCCTTTCTCTGCCTTGTCATCTAAAGGCCCAGCAGCCTCTCTAGCAGCTTTCTTGCTTCTGATGTATTTAAAGAAGCCTTTATTGTTCACTGCCTTATTATTAGCCACATGCTCCACAAATTCTGTTTTTGCATCCTTTTGTCCACTTACATTTTTTTTGCCAAAGTTTTTCTAATCATCTCACAAAACACCATAGCATTTCTTGCAAGAGAAGTGTAGGTGCTTGTGCTGCTAAACCAGGAGCATGCAATGATAAAAATGTAAGAGCCTCCTCACTCAGAATGAACTTGGGATTCAGTTTGGTAGGAAACGTAACACACACTGGACAGGAGCTAGCTAAACATAAAGCACCAAGCTGGCAAAAATGAATGATAAATGTGAGGTGCCAACAAGTTCTCCCGAGCCTTTTAAGAACAGCCAGTGCAGAGGACATGGTGCCTTTAGTGATTAACGTATTCCTGAAAAGTATTTCAGCACCTCTCTTCCCTTTCTATATTTATTTGACATAAACAAATGCTTCTTTCCCTGCAAAAATCCCTACTGCAGAATCCTAATGGCAGATATTTATCTGTGACTTCATAGTTGTGGCAGTTATGTTGCAATGAAATTACTGAAATACCAAAAGGTGAAAAACAATAGAGGTAACAACCAATAGAAATAAGTATCTAAACAAGGTACAAAAGTAAAGCAGTCTAAATTTTTAAAAATATACAGGGACCAAATGCACGGAATTGTTAAAAGGCATTGTAGCACAGCATCACAAGATGCCCATTTGAATAACTCTGGTTAATTTAATTCCTGACAAAGGTTAGATTTCGAAGTCTACGTAACTCAATGAAGTCAAAATTTATGGGTAGTTCAGTGGCTTATTGGTAGCCAGTCACCATAAGCAGAAAGGCTCATGGTCAACTAGTCAATAAGATGCTAGGGCTTATGGGTAGCTGGGTACTGGACCCACTTCCAAAAAAGTATTCAAATGAAAAGTGAGCTGTCTATAGGAGTTATCTGCATATTGGCATGAGTGCATAAATGAGTGCAAATTGCAGTTGTGAAAACAATCCTACAAATTCTCAGTGTTGGTAATGGCAGCAAGCTCTTCAGGTATCCAAGATGAAATTTTCTAATATTTACAAATAGTATAAAGCCAGTTCTAAACTCTAATGTCAATTCAAAAAATTTAAAAATTGTAAAAACATAAATGCCTATAGTTTTGAGAACTCTTAAATAAACCAAAAATGTAAAGCTTCCATAGCATGTAATTTTCAAGATACAAAAGAATCTACAACCTGAAATATAAGAAACAATCTGAATGTGGTACAATAAGAACTGACACTAAGGGCCCTGTCAGGTGCAAAGTGGAGCCATGGATAGGCATTTGCATAAACTGTTCAATACCGAATCGCCTTGGCAGCTTGATTGTGAACCAAACTGTAAGCGGTTCAGTCAGCAATCAAACCAAAGCAAGCCCGGTTCTGGCAGACTGGTTTGACAGTTTGACAAGGGCAGCCACGGGATTGACAAGAGAAGCAGTTTTAAGTTCTTATTGGCCTGGCGTGGATGCCAGCACCGCCGCTCACCCCCCCAGATCACCCCAAGGTCATGGTGATCCCTCTTCAGCAAGCTGCCCACAAGGTGGCTGTGGGTTCCAGCCTCCGCAGATGCATGGCATCCACAGAGGCTGTAACTGTGCAGCCACACGGGCGGCCGGCTGAAGAGGGATTGCAACATCCTTGCTTGGGCTTTGCCAGGGGGGGCGGGTGGCAGAGCTAGCAGCTATGCCAGGCTGGTAAGAAATTTAAACCACTTCTCTCACTGCCCTCCCCCTGGCCGCCCTTTAGAGTATTTCCCCACCTCTTTGAATCCTGACTGGACTCCGCTTTACAAGTATAACCTGTGGAACCACCAAACTGGGTCAGTCAAATCTATCTATCTATCTATCTATCTATCTATCTATCTATCTATCTATCTATCTATCTATCATATTGGACTGGATCGGCTGGTCAATCCAACCAAAACATTTTGGGGACAGATGGTTTGGTTTGAATTTGGTCCGAATTAAAACCAAGCTGTAATTTTCAGTTCATGCATATCCCTAGCCACGGAAACTTCTAAACAAGCTTCCAAAAACGAGTGGTTCATCCTCTGCAGATGAACGGATAGCAGCATGATTTCTTTTGCTGTGGGTGGTAGCCATATTTTCTTTGGCCCCTCCCTCCACCATTCACTGTTTCTTGGCTGCTCTGTGCCAAGCCTCTTGCAACAAGTGGAGAATAAAGCTTGGGAGTCAGTTTGGATGCCGCATGATTGCAAATTCAGCTATGCTTAAAACAAATAAGCCAACTACACACCCTGTTTTCAAAGCTTGGCTTGTTTGGCAAAATTGAACCTTGGGAGAATCTGAGGGGCAGATTTGGACAGGAAAGCACAGCGGGGATTCTCAGATTCCACCAAGGATCTGTGCTGCGTCTGAAACAGCCCCAAAATATTCCAATTTATAGTGCTCATTATCCTATCGTGGTGTCTCCATGTGCTGGGGTAAATGATCAGGAACTCCAGACTTGCAACATTTGTTTAAAAATCATGTATACTGGATCACAACTGGTTGAATGCATAATTGTGGGCTCTTAAAAATCTTTGTATCACTCCTTAAGGAGATGCTGAGATGGAGAATACCTTAGGGAAACTACTTTAGCAATCCCTCTGGACTGATTTATCAACTCAGTTCTGCCACTGTATTGTACTACAAAAATTTGTGAGTTTCCCCATGCAAATCAGTGGATCAGTGAATTTATTTTATAAAATTCCACTGGAACAGAATTGCACCGTCATGTTCCCCCAGACATAGCTTCAGTGACTCCAGGAGCTATGAAGATCAAAGATGGTTTAGGTTTTCATAGTGCAATAACAAAGATCAAATAATACTATAGGGCTATTCCCATGATCGGGAAAAATCAGGCTAGGAAAGCCTAGCCTGATTTTTCCCACTCGTGGGAACCACCGGGCTCGGCTGTGAGCCCAGTGGTTCCTAGGTGGGTAACCCGCTTAAGTGCCCCTGCCCTTAGCCTGGGTTTGTGGAGCGAGCGCTCTGCAAAACTGGGCTCCCTGATCGTGAGTAGCCACAGCACAGCTCCGTGCTGCAACTACTTGTGTGTAGACCCCCAACCAGGAGGCAAAAAGCCGCCTCCCGGCTCCTGGAGTCTCCCCAGTATGCCCTGCATGCTCGCAGGGCATACTGGGGCTTCCAGGGACTGTGTGGCCCCCAAGCTCCCCAGCCCCCGCCGGCTCCATCTCAGAGCCAGCGATTGTGTGGGCGGCCAATCCAGCCACTCAGTGCTCCTTCCCCGCTCGTGAGCGGGGAGAGTGGGCTTAGCTCGCTCTTCCTGCTCAGCGCCCCAAATCGGGTCTCACGGATAGCGAGACCCGGTCCTATATATCTTTGTGTATGGAAAATAAATGAAAAGAAAAATTGTTGTGGATCTCAGAAATTCAGCACAGGATAAGAGTTGACTATGCAAAGATTCTAGCATTATGGGAGCAAAATTGTTGGAAGGAACATTTCTCCTCGGAGGTTTTTCATTGCATTTGTCCTTCATCTTGATGCTTAAGAATCAATTCAAATTCTTGAATGTCAAATCATCTACATTCCAGCGCCAGCAATAAATATTAACTCCTGAATTGTTAAATCCAACAATAGGAGAGGACAGGGAAGGGTTTCACTTTCATGTGTGCTTCTATTTTTATTCCATCAGTCTCATTACCAGTTGGAATGGGCAGCTTTATACTGTGCACCATTGTTAAAAGCTCTTTATGCTCTTTGCAGCTCACTAAAACGTGAGATATTTTAAGGCTGTATTCATGCATTATTATGTGTGCTGACAGGAATTTGAATATGGAAGATTCTGGCTTGATGCAGACATTTGATTTAGATGAACTTCAGATTTCTCTTAGATTATCCCTTTGTTTAAATCTGCTGGCCATTTGCTGTGTGGTGGTGGCGCAGTGGTAAAACTGCCGCCCGGTAACCAGAAGGTTGCAAGTTCGATCCTGACCAGGGGCTCAAGGTTGACTCAGCCTTCCATCCTTCCGAGGTCGGTAAAATGAGTACCCAGAATGTTGGGGGCAATATGCTAAATCATTGTAAACCGCTTAGAGAGCTTCCAGCTATAGAGCGGTATATAAATGTAAGTGCTATTGCTATTGCTATTATGGAGCAGTTGTTAATAGGACTACTCCAACATAATTATGCCTGTTTTGAAACAGCTACACTGGCTGCCAATATGTTTCCAGGCAAAATATAAAGTGCTGGTTATTACCTTTAAAGCTCCGAACGGCTTAGGTCCAGGTTACCTCAGAGAGCGCATTCTTCTGTGTGATCCCCACCGCACATTAAGGTCATCTTAACCGACGAAAGGCGGTATATAAATGTAAAAATAAATAAAAAATAAAATAAATCTGAAGAAGTCTGTCTCCACCTACCACCGGTGTTTCTGGTGGCGATTCAGAGGCAGGCCTTCTCTGTAGCTGCTCCTGGAGTGTGGAAAGCACTCCCTGCAGAAATCCACAATGTGAATTCTTTATTGGCCTTCAGGAGAGCCCTTAAAATGTTTGGCCTAGCCTTCCAGGGTTTTTAAAATGTTGTAACTGGTTTTAATGTTGTAACCTGGTTTTCAGCTTCTCCGTTGCTGCCCCGAGGCTTTGGAACACACTTCCTGCTGAAATAAGAGACTCCTCATCTCTTACAACTTTTAAAAAGGCAGTCAGGAGACATTTGTTCACCCAGGCTTTTAATTCGATGCTGTTTTAATTGTTTGATTTTTAACAGTTTTAACCTTTTAAATTTTAAATTAATTTGATGTCTGAACTGAAGGTGCCCAACCACTCCTCCATGTGATTCGACTGATCGGTTTCAGTTTGTGACTCCTGAGGATGTGGACAAGCTGCTTGGAGCAGTGAGGCCTACCACTTGTTCTCTTGACCCTTGTCCAACATGGCTTACTCTATCTAGCAGGGAGACTGTTGTAGACAGCCTGGTGGAAATAATAAATGCTTCTCTGAGGGAGGGCAGGATGCCTCCTTGTCTTAAGGAGGCAATCATTAGACCTCTTCTAAAGAAGCCTGCATTAGATCCCTCAGAGTTGAGGAATTATAGGCCTGTTTCCAACCTCCCATGGCTGGGCAAGGTAATCGAGATGGTGGTGGCCTCTCAGCTGCAGGTGGTCTTGGAGGAAACTGATTTTCTAGACCCATTTCAAACTGGGTTTTGTGCGGGCTATGGGGTGGAGACTGCCTTGGTCAGGCTGATGGATGATCTCCAATTGGCAATTGACAGAGGAAGTGTGACTCTGTTGGTCCTTTTGGATCTCTCGGTGGCTTTCGATACTATCAACCATAGTATCCTTCTGGAACGTCTGAGGGGGTTGGGGGTAGGAGGCACTGTTTTACAGTAGTTCCACTCCTACCTCCTGGATAGATTCCAGATGATGTTGATTGGAGACGGTTGCTCTTCAAAATCTGAGCTTAAGTATGGTGTTCCTCAAGGCTCCGTACTTTCTCCAATGCTTTTTAACATCTACATGAAACCGCTGGGAGAGATCATCAGCGGATTTGGAGCTGGGTGTTACCAGTACACTGATGACGCCCAGATCTACTTCTCTATGTCAACTTCTTTAGGAGCTGGCATATCCTCCCTGAATGCCTGCCTGGAAGCATATTGGGCTGGATGAAGGAGAATAAACTGAGACTGAATCCAGATAAGACAGAGGTACTTATTGTGCGGGGTCAGAACTCTAGAGACAATTTTGATCTGCCTGTTCTAGATGGGGTCACACTTCCCCAAAAGGAACAGGTTCGCACTCTGTGAGTACTTCTGGATTCACACTTCTCCCTGGCTCCTCAGGTTGAGGCGGTGGCCATGGGTGCTTTCTATCATGTCTGGCTGATATGCCAGCTGCACCCATTTCTCAAGTTCAGTGACCTCAAAACAGTGGTGCATCTGTTGGTAACCTCCAGACGACTTCTGTAATGTGCTCTATGTGGGGCTGCCTTTATACATAGTCTGGAAACTTCAGTTGGTTCAGAATGCGGCAGCCAGGTTGGTCTCTGGGTCATCTCAGAGAGACCATGTTACTCCTTTACTGATGGAGCAACACTGGCTGCCAATAGGTTTCTGGACAAAATACAAAGTGCTAGTTATAACTTATAAAGCCCTAAATGGGTTAGGCCCTGGGTATCTAAGAGAGTGTCTTCTTTACTACGAGCCCCACCGCCCATTGAGGTCATCTGAGGAGGTCCGTCTCAAGTTACCGCCAACTTGTTTGGTGGCTACACAGAGACGGGGCTTCTCGGTTGCTGCCCCGAAATTGTGGAATGCGCTCCCTGCTGAGATACGATCCTCCCTGCTCAGATACGATCCGAAACTGATGTGAGTGTTAAGATCTGGAGCTACCAGAACAGCATGTCTTTCTCTAGTACCATTAAATGACTTGCATCGTCCACAATTTACAAAACCATTTAAGATTTTAAAAAACTTTTATTACTTTATATGCATGCAATGCAATTTAAGGTACTGCTACTTGGCTTTATGCTTTTTATTGTAGCCATAGTTAAATCATTTCAATCTACTAGTAAAATGTAATACAGAATCTATTATGTCTTTTATTTCAGCCATAGCTATATTTTAGTGCATTCTTATGCCTCTTATTGCAGCCATGGTTATATCTTAAATCATTTTATGCTAGTAATGCATTTTAGAGTTTTTTATGTTTCTTATTGCAGCCGCAGTTATATTTTATATTTTTAAAAAATCTTATGATAGTAGAATGTAAAAGCTACTGCTACTTCAGCAGCACATGACCAGAACCTCCATTTCGGTCTTCAAGCCCATGAAACATACCATCAAACCAGTGGTGTCCATTGCTTAAATTTGGAGATGGAAATCCCACTCCTCTGTGGAAAGTCCTCTGAAGGCCCCTTGGCCTTCCATCATGCTTTGTGCTGCCAGCAGAATGGAAAAGCATCACAGTAGTCAGTGGCTGTCCTCTGATTAGCCACAAAGGAGCAGGAAGAGGAAGCAGCCTTGCTGAAGCTGCACCATCTTCAGGATTATAGAGCATGTTTTGCAGAGTGTCACGTCCACAAATGGCAGCCACTTTAGCCACAGCTCTTTGTGGTTCTCATGCAGGGGGAGGGTGTGCTTTGTGTGATGGCTGGACAGAAGAGCCATGTCGGTTCTCACAACCAGAGAATCAAAGTAGGGGAGCTCTCTTCTCCTCCACCCTCAGTTAAAATCAAGGTAGGGAAGCTGGGTTAATCTGCTTGGAAAAACCTGAGCTGGGGGGATTTGCATAAGTTCTCACAATCATTCAAAATAGGGTAGCCCAGTTTCTACCTTGATTTCGGTGATCCTGTGAACCAGCCTACTGTCAGCAATAATCATCAGTGGGTGGCAATGGAGGCAGGAGATCTCTTAGCCAGCATCGTGCAATTGACTGGTTGCTGCCAGGGTAGCAATCCCTGGGCCTGGGGCAGGTTTCTGATCTCAGCAGGGGCTGCTAGCCAAAAAGAAGTTTTAAACAAAAAATAGCCTAGTGCGACTCATTAAAAGAATACCAGATTGATTGACTGATTGATTGATTGATTGAATGATTGAACATATTTGTATACTGCCCAAAACGCAAGTCTCTGGGCAGTTTACAACAAAACAATAAAAACAACAAATAAAAGGTTAAAATATTACAAGAATGAATGAATTTTATATATATATATATATATATATATATATATATATATATATATATATATATATAAATTTGTACACCGCCCCAAACTTTCATCTCTGGGAGATTAACAATAGCATAAAAAAAGTTAAAAACATATGCAAAAAACTTAAAAACAATTTAACAATTTAAAAATAAACCAGAGATTAAAACCTAAAAAAAATTAGGAAGCTGAGAAAGCTTGGGTGAAAAGATGGGTTTTCAGGTGTTTTTTGAAAATTGCCAGAGATGGGGAGGACCGCATCCCAGCAGAGAGCGCATTCCACAATCTCGGGGCAGCGACCAAGATGGCCCGTCTCTGTGTAGCCACCAAACAAGTTGGCGGTAACTGGAGACGGCCCTCTTCAGATGACCTCAATGGGCGGTGGGGCTCGTAGTGAAGAAGACACTCTCTTAGATACCCAGGGCCTAACCCATTTAGGGCTTTATAAGTTATAACTAGCACTTTGTATTTTGTCCAGAAACCTATTGGCAGTCAGTGTAGCTCCATCAGTAAAAGAGTAACATGGTCTCTCCGAGATGACCCAGAGACCAACCTGGCTGCCGCGTTCTGAACCAACTGAAGTTTCCAGACTACGTACAAAGGAAGCCCTACGTAGAGTGCATTACAAAAGTCAAGTCTGGAGGTTACCAGCAGATGTACCACAGTTTTGTGGTCACTGAACTTGAGAAATGGGCGCAGCTGGCATATCAGCCAGACATGATAGAAAGCACCCATGGCCACCGCCTCAACCTGAGAAACCAGGGAGAGGTGTGAATCCAGAAGTACTCACAGACTGCGAACCTGTTCCTTTTGGGGAAGTGTGACCCCATCTAGAACAGGCAGATCAAAATTGTCTCTAGAGTTCTGACCCTGCACAATAAGTACCTCCGTCTTATCTGGATTCAGCTTCAGTTTATTCTCCCTCATCCAGCCCATTACTGCTTCCAGGCAGGCATTTAGGGAGGATATGCCAGCTCCTGAAGATGTTGACATGGAGAAGTAGATCTGGGTGTCAACAGTGTACTAGTAACAACCTCTCCAGCCATGGGAGGTTGGAAACAGGCCTATAATTTCTCTACTCTGAGGGATCTAATGCAGGCTTCTTTAGAAGAGGTCTAATGATTGCCTCCTTAAGACAAGGAGGCATCCTGCCCTCCCTCAGAGAAGCATTAATGATTTCCACCAGGCTGTTTACAACAACCTCCCTGCTAGATTGAACAAGCCATGTTGGACAAGGGTCAAGAGAACAAGTGGTAGGCCTCACTGCTCCAAGCAGCTTGTCCACATCCTCAGGAGTCACAAACTGAAACTGATCCAGTCGAATCACATAATCGTTTGTTATTTCTCTGTGTAAACCTCCTTGAGCCATTTTTGGAAGGGCGGTATAGAAATCAAATTAATAATAATAATAATAATAATAATAATAATAAACAAACCAGTCAATAACACCTGTCTGACTGTGTAAACAAGAAATAATAATAATAATAGGAGTCATTGGCCACCTCCAGCTCAGAAATCAAATTAATTGTGGAGTCTCCACCTAGGTTGGCTCAAATCCAAGAGATTTTATCTGCGAAAAACCCTTTAAACACATCACAGCGTGTAACTGATTACTCCAAATTCTGGTTCAAGGGAGGAGGGGCAGATACTCATCCCCTCACAACCCTGAACAACTCCTCTGGACGTGAATTCGCAGAGGCAATACAGGCAGAAAAGAACTGCCTCTTTGCAGCACGTATTGCCTGAGCATAGATCTTTAGATGTGCTCTATGTCACAATCTGTCAGATTCGAGTCGAGTCTTCCTCCACTTGCTCTCCAGTCGCCTACCTTGCCATTTCAGCCCCCGTAGATCTTCTGTATACCAAGGGTCCAATTTTGAAGCGGGTTGGAGGGGACGCTTGGGAGCAATCGTGTCTACTGCCCTGGTGAGCAAGTTGTTCCAATTCTCAACCAGGGCATCAACAGTATCACCAGCAAAGCCAACATTAAATCCCTCCAAGGCTTCTTGGAATCTTAATGGATCCAATAACCTCTTTGGGCGGAACATTCTAATGGGCCCCTCGCCCCTGTTTCCCTGGTGGGAAGTGGTTGTAAGTCAGGCCCGCTCAACTTAGGCCCTCCAGCTGTTTTTGGACTACAATTCCCAGAATCCCCAGCCACACTGGCCAATAGCCAGGGATTATGGGAGTTGTAGGCCAACATCTGCAGGAGGGCCGAAGTTGAGCAGGCCTGTTGTAAGTCCAACCTTAACCAGATGGTGGTCCGTCCATGACAACGGGGAAATCACAGGAGTCCCACCCATGGAACACCACCCTGATCAGAGTAAAAGACCAAATCAAGCATGTGACCTGCAATACGCGTCGGTCCAGAGACCACTTGGGATAGGCCCATAGTTGTCATGGCTGCTATGAACTCCTGAGCTGCCCCAGACAGATTGGTCCCGAAATGAACATTGAAGTCCCCCAGCACCAAGAGTCTGGGAGACTCCAACGCGAGTTCCGCGACCAAGTCCGTGAGCTCAGTAAGGGATTCCGCTGGGCAGCAGGGTGATCAGTACACCAACAGAAGTCCCAATCTATCCCTGGTCCCCAAACTCAAGTACCCTTTCTGTCATTTTGCTCTCGCAATGACATTTCTGGATGTGCTGAGGGAGAAAAGGAAGGAGGAAGGAGAAGTGGTGGGGCTGTAAAACAGGAGGTTATTATGCCCATAACGTTTATATTTCAGTCATACCAAATGGATTGGTCCTTGCCAGGACCAAATTGCCAGCCGTTAATTTTAACATTTCTTCATGCTGTATTACAGTGACAGTCATGTCAAAGTCAGGTTACTCTTGTGAAAACCGAATTGAGGAAGGCCAACTGAAGTGAGAAAGTCTTTCTGTCAAATGGCAGGTCAGTGCTAAACTTGCAGGGCCTACTAAACAATTTCTCTCAGGTTTTAATATTAGCATTTACTGTAAGAGCTTTACCATGGTGTTTTTTTAACCTTTGGCATGGAGGTTCTTGCTTTGCCTCAGAAATGGCACTTAAGGCAAACATTTCACTGTGTTTCGCTGAAGACTGCATCTTTTCTATTGGCAAGGGCTGTCACTTTTCAAAACATGAGGTAACAAGGACTTCTTGTAAACAGGTGTGTGGGCGAATTTCTTGTTCAGCTGAAGTCAAAGTCGTTCTGATTTCCATTCGTGCAGCTAGAGTTCAACTCTGCATGTAAAACCTGTTGCAGATGGAGAGCTGCTGACTGATCTGCTTCAGAGAAGTTCTTCCTTGGTGGTGGTGGTGGTGGTGTGTGTGTGTGTGTGTGTGTGCGTGCGTGCGTGTGTGTTTTGCCCCAGTCTGGTTGGAACCAGTCTTTTGTGTTTGGTCAAGCTGTGCAATGCTTTGTTCTGCTGGAACAAAGAAGTTTGGTTGTTCATCCCAATAGATCCTCCTGCTTTCTGGCTTTGGGGCAAACCTATCAAGAGACAAGCTCACCCAGTGAGTACTTCTCAGTAGACCCACATGTAGGAAGAGATTACAGGGTGCACTTCAATGCCTAGGTTTGTGACCCTATGCACACATTTTTCGGAGGGCGCCCTGCCCGCCAACTTGGTGGGACTTGCTTTTGAATAAGCACACATACGTAGGATCAGAGTTGCTTTTGAATAAGCACACGTACAATCAGAGTGCCAGCATAGTATAGTGGTTAGAGTGTTGGACTAGGACCGGGAAGAACCGGGTTCGAATCCCCATTCAACCTTGAAACTCACTGGGTGACTCTGGGGCCAGTCATGTATCTCTCAGACTAACCTACCTCACACGGTTGTTGTGAGGATAAAAAATAAGCATGTACACAGCTCTGTGCGCCTCAGAGGCAGAGCAGGATATAAATGTAAATGTAAATGTAAAAAATATTACCATAACAATATAGCAGATGATATTATTTATTTATTTTATTTATTAAAACATTTTTATACCTCACAAAACTTATGTCTTTGGGCAGTTGACAACAGGATAAAAACAAAGTAAAACATTTGTTAAGACAAAAATGGGGAGGGGGGAAACACACACATTACAACAATTTAAATTTTTTTAAATAATATTTTAAAGCAGCATTAAAACCATTAAAACAACATTAATTAAAAGCCTGGGTGAAGAGATGTGTTTTTAAAGACTTATTAAATGAAAACTAGAAATCTAACTAAAAGCCTGGGTGAATAAATATGTCTTCAGTTGCAAGAGATGGGGAGGCTCTTATTTAAACAGAGGAGAGGAGAGCTGGTTTTGTGGTAGTAAGCATGACTTGTTCCCCTAGCTAAGCAGGGTCTGCCCTGCCCTGCATTTGAATGGGAGACCACATGTGAGCATTGTAAAATATTCCCCTTAGGGGATGGAGCCGCTCTGGGAAGAACACAAGGTTTCATGTTCCCTCTCTGGCTTCTCCAAGATAGGGCTGAGAGAGATTCCTGCCTGCAGGAGAAGCCACTGCCAGTCTGTGTAGACAATACTGAGCTAGATAGACCAAAGGTCTGACTCAGTATATGGCAGCTTCTGATGTCCCTATGTTCCTAACAGGGAGTGCATTCCAACGCCCAGGGGCAGCAATGGAGACGGTCCGTCCCCGTCCCGAGTGGCTGCCAGACGAGCTGGTGGTAACTGAGTCTGCAGACGAACCTCTCCAGATGATCTTAATGGGCAATGGGGCTCAGGGTGAAGAGGACATTCTCTTAAATACCCTGGGCCTAAGCTGTTTAGTGTTTTATAGATAATAACCAGCACCTTGCATTTTGCCTGGAAACTTATCGGCAGCCAGTGTAGCTCTCAGTTCCCTTCTGCTTATTTGATAGAATTATGACAATAACTAAACTTATGAAATCTGAATTCAAAAGGTTGGTCTGGAGTTGCTCCATTTCAATATATTACAATAAAGAAGTTGTGATGGAGAAATTAAAAATGTAGTGCTTAAAAAAAAAAAAGCAATGCTCACGAGATGGCCACTTGGTGGCAGTCTGTTAGCAACTTCTTCAGTTTGAAATTCAATGGTCTTATAATTCATTGGGCTTAGTGTGTGCAAAGATGTCATTGTATAGAAAGCTTTTGGTATTTCATATACACACAGCTAAATGAGACTTTCAGAATTAGAAGAAAAGCACCCGAATGGAATGTATACCACTTAAAACATAAATGTTATGATTAATGGGCTGATGTTACAGAAAATCCAATTGGAAGCTGCCTTATACAGAATCAGACCATTGGTCCAATGGTCCACCTAGCTCAGGACTGACTGTCCACTCTGACTGACAGGAACTCTTTCAGACAAGTGCCTTTCTCAATCGTATCTGGAGATGCCAAGGACTGAACCTGAGAACTTCTTCGTGCAAAGCAGATGCTCTACCATTGAACTACAGCACCACTCCCAACTATAACCACTTGCTGCAAAGGTGAACCATATAAAGTATGCAGTCATTTGTCGAGGCTGACCTAACCTGCCTTCCAGTAGTCCTACCACTAGGGATGCCATTCCCTAGCTGTGTGGGAGCTGCTTTTTCTGTTAGTGGTTCCAAGTCAAATGGGGTAATATTCAAATTATCCAACCCCAGGGATAGAACCTAGATGTGTAGGTCCCACTCCCAACCACAGAACTGGCATCCTGCTAGGAGGGGTGGTGCTGATTCTATAACTCTTAGGATCAGTCTCACGCACATGGCTGGATCACTTAAATGTTATCTCAGCTGCAGGAGAGCTGCTTGTAGAAGACCTGGACAAAACAACATCTTTTTAAAAAGTGCTAGTGTTAGGCATTATCATATGAGCAATGGTAAGGCTAGGGATGTGCACGGAACCGCGGCAGGGCGGTTCGGCATGTGTGCGTGTGTAGCTTTAAGGGGTGGTGGTAGTACTTACCCCCCCGCTCTTCCCCCTCCGGCGCTGGTGCTGTTAAAAATCTTCTTGGGCGGCAGAGTTCCTCCCTGCCGCCCCTGCCCCCGTCGTTATCCTTGCTAGCTTAAAATCAGGAAGAGCTGGTGGCGCGCATGCACCCTTCATGGCGTGCGCGCTCATCTCCGCCGCTGGCGTGCGTGCAGTGTGACATATGCAGAGTGCGTGCCAGCGGCAGAGACAAGCGCGCATGCCGTGAAGGGCGCATGTGCGCCACCAGCTCTTCCTGCTTTTAAGCTAGCAAGGACAACGACGGGGGCAGGGGCAGCAGGGAGGAACTCTGCTGCCCCAAGAACGTTTGGAAAAGCGCCAGTGCCTGAGGGAAAGATCGGCGGGGGGGGGTAAAGTACTACCACCCCCCCTTAAAGACACACTCCCCCCCCGGGCCGTACCGAACCCCCAGAATTCCGGACCGGTTTGGAGGCCTTGACAATGGCCTCCAAACCGAACCATGCACACCACTAGATAAGGCTTTGACCAATGATGTAATTTTTTCAAGATACTCTCCTCTGCCTCAAGTATAGCCCAAAACATACTGGCCCACATGCTCCACAACATTACAACCATGGAAGTCAGGTGTTCTCACTAGTGCAAGAAGGTATAATAGCTGCTTCATGTCCAAGTGCGCAAGCAGCACAATTGTGCAGGTTATCTTGTGCAAGCAGAGGCTGGACTGCTAACTGTTCTTGGGCAAGCACACCATGTTAGCATTGGCTTATTTCTTGCATTAGCACAGTTGCACAAGTGGAAACACTGCTCCGCAACACAAGCTCTGCTCCGGCATAGTGGAACTTTGGCCCATGAATGTTGCGCTACCGTAACGTTGCACATCTTCCATGCATCCTTGCAGCCTTCCATGGATCTGGCACTAACTATAGGTTAAGTGCTAATGCATGTAGGAAAATCCTATTGCCACTTTTTTGAAAAAAGTAAAGCAGTTTTGGGAGGGGGAAATTCTGAACTGAGAAGCAGTGTGCTTCTTAGGAGGAGATGGTTAATACTTTACTTGCCCAGCCAATAATCCTCTCCAAGCAGCTTTCCCTCCTGTGGGATCCAGCAACACTGCTTGCAAAAATATTCAGCAACATCAAACCACTCTCCTAAGTTATCTCTAGAAACTAACTGGTACCAGTTCAGTGGTTTTCACCTTGAATCCAAAGTGAAACTTCATAACATGTTGACATTCATCAATGTACAACATCCCCACCACCACCACCACCACCACCACCACCAGGGAAACGTCTTGGTATTTTTATTTTATTTTATTTTATTTATTCAATTTTTATACCGCCCTTCCAAAATGGCTCAGGGTGGTTAACATAAAAACAAAACCATTAAAATCAATTAACAGTTAAAACAAAAACTATAAAAACAGCATACAACAACAATTAAACAATTAAAACATCATAAAACAATAGTTAAACAATCAGAACAATTAAAAAACCCTGGACGGCCAGGCCAAACAGATAGGTTTTAAGAGCTCTCCTGAAGGCCAATAAAGAATTCAAATTATGACTCTTGGCAATGGCGTCTTGACGGGAGGATCTCAGCAGCTGGGCTGCTGATGACTCCTTCGCCTATTTGGTCCATAATTCTTCAATCGGAATGATTGAAGACCAGAGGGCATGTGGAGCTTGACCTTCTCCTTGTCTAGGAAGATTCCAGGTTTGATAATGCCTGGACTGCCTTGGAGGACAGATCTGTCCACCTCAAGCTCCAGACTGAGTAGTATGTGGCACAGTCACCATGCTATCTTAAAGACTGCCTGCCTTTATCTACTTTTTATGCTAAATCTCTGAGCCTATAAGATTCTTCCCCCCCTCCTCTTCTTATGTATTTTAGACATTTTTTACTTTTTCCTTTGTTTTTCTTTTAAATCCGTTAATGACTCCCATGGATTCTTTAGAAGGTTACCCCGATGTTCCAGACTTAAGATGAGATAAGGTGCCATAAGTTTTAGATGTTTATGTTGCAGTTTAACCATTTTATTGGAGCAATCATAATTAGCACATAAGAAGATTTAACAACGGCAGCAGTGAAACCCTGATTGGAATGTCTACAAGATTTATGGTTTGTTTACATCTTAATTAGATTCACAACATTTATCAGAATGGGAGGTGTCCCCCCACATCCGCTTTTGGTTGCTGTAAGGAATAAACTGGACTGTGATTGATGGGCTCAGAAGTATTTTGAGTGTTTGCAAGATATCTAGGTTTTTATTTTTTATACCTTAGCTATTTGAATGCCATACACTGACTTCTTTGTATTTGTCAGATTGGGAAGATTTTGTTGGGTGTGTTAAAATTGGATATTTCAGAACTTTAATTAGCTGAGGGAAAGGATTGGATCAAAGTAATTTAATTTTATTTATTTTTTACTCTGTTATTCTGCTATGAAAAATTTTCAGCTTCTTTATCTCAGAAGGATTTATAGTAAAGAGTCCAGATCTTTCTTTTCCCTCCCTCCTCCTCCCCCCCCCCCCCGACCTGGAAGAACATATTTTCTCACTGGATCTCGTTAGCATCTGTGGTTTTTGGAACTATCATCTACGGAGATGATATCATTGTTCTGAACTGGAAGGATCTTTAGCAAAATGTATTGTTTTTCTCAGCGCAGGAATTTATTCTCCCATCGATCCTGTTACAGTTGTGTTTAGTCTTCTATTTCCACGATAGACGGGCCTTGTTACAAGATGTAACTACAACTTCTTACCACATGAGGGGACAAGATTGTTATATGTTTTCACTAAACTGACTTTACTACAATTGAGATATTTTACTTATCATATTTGAAATTAAAATTGAATCAATACAAAGAAGATATTAAGACACGAAGAAGCTCAGCATGGCCCTTATGAATGGATGGTAGCTAAATGTTTGAAATAGTCCTTATTTTGTGTCTTACTAGGTACCTCAGTACCCAAAATAACTGTAATTTTTATTTAACAATATTGGCTTTTATTCTAAATAAATAGGTTTAAATTTTTGTTAAACAATTGGAAACATTATAAATCTCCTGTTTGAGCATTTTCAAGTATTTTGAGAAAACTGGAGCTTGAATTAAATACAACTCTTTATAAGATATTAGGGATTTGGTTTATTCTGTTTTTGACAGAAAATCTGGGACAATAAGATGTATAATCTCCTTGAACTTCGAACTTCTTCTAAAAGTATTGTTTGTACTTGATTATGACCCTTAATTTCACAATTTGTAATTGGTTTGGCTTTTTCTGTGGCAATTAATTCTAGGGATTTCTGTTAGGGCTTCTTCAAAGATTGGTCATTGGTTTCCCCTGTATACAGTTACATAAAAATGCATGAAAGAGGGGATTTGAAGGAGAGGTCTTGCTTAGTTACATAAAGATCGGTGTTATTCCCTGAGATAATAATTACGAGGCTTGGAATAGGGAGACGGAATTGAGAGGTTTTATCTAGTTATATCCTAAAGATAAATGGTTGATGTTATAATTATTATCATCATTTGCCTGTTTTGGAGTAGAGATATAAATAAGTAATTATTTTATCATGACTAATATACTTTATATTAAACAGATCAACTAGTTTTTAAAACTCAAGGAGAACTTTTCATTGAAGGGATTTAATGCAGGAGAATATGGTTCTATACTAGAGATTAGATCTTCTTACTAGTTTTCAAAGATTATCACTAGGGAGATTGAAGTTTTTAGTTGTATATTTCTATCCTCCCCCCCCCTTATTTTTCTATGTTGGTTCGTTCGTTAAACTTTGGCTTGCAACACATCAGCAACATTAACATTAATGTGCTTCAACACATTAATGCTGATATTATAATAAACAATTATTGGTATTGATAATTGATAATAATTGATAATATTAATTATTGTTATGACAATATATTAATAATATTTTTAACTTATATTTTTAAACTTTTTGAGAAAGTCTGTTCCATGGGGGCTTGCTGAGTTTTGTTTTGTTCTGGGTTTTTCCTCCTCTCCCCCCCCCCGTTTTGTCTTTTTTTCTCCCTCCCTCCCTCCCTCCCTCCCTCCCTCCCTCCTTTTTTGATTTGAAGTATATGAAAGGTTATGGACTTATTAATACAAGTAAACCTGTAACTCATTTTTTGAAGAATTTCTAGGGAGAAGTAACATTGGGGAAGAGTATCTATAAATATATGTATCTTTTTGTTACAAATGGATCCTTTTGATGTTCTTAGAAGTATTGCTGTCAGTTTCAGTTCCATCTCCACAGAGGCCCTACAGAAGTCTCAGTTCGATCACCAAAGTAGCATTTTTAGTTTTCATATGTTTGCTCCTTTTTGGTTCGCCTTTGGAAATAGGTAACCGTCCAATCAGTAACATACATTAAAGTTCTGAATATGTTTTGTTTACAGGAAATCTAACCAGAATATAGAAAATTGTGGATAATTTAAAATAATATTCAAAATAACTGTAACATTTTTGTTTTAGTAATATTGGTCTTTATTTTTAAATAATTTGATCTCTTTTCTCTCTCTCTCCTACTTATAGTCAAATTACCATTTTCTCCAAGACAAGATTATTATTTAGGTATTAGTTGACTGAGAGGTCTGGTGGGAGTTGCTCAATTACTATTTTCTCTTTTTCTTATAATTTTCTTCTTTATATCAACTGGGGGTGTGTTAGAAAGTTATTGATGGGCAAGATCTAGCTTATTTTTGCATTTGTTCTGTATGTAAACAATTAACTATGATAAGTATGAATGAATGTAGCACATACATGGGTATGAATAAGTGTGATATGCCATATTGTGTGTTATTGGACAAGTTGGTGGCTCAGAGTTGTAACCTTTTTCTTATTTTTCTATATAATAAAAAGCATTTTTTTTCAAAAAAGAATTCAAATTACAGATTTCTGCAGGGAGTGCATTCCACAGTCCAGGATCAGCTACAGAGAAATCCTGCCTCTTAGTCGCCACTAGACGCACTGGTGGTAACTGGAGACGGACCTCCTCAGATGACCTTAACGTGCAGTGGGGATCATGTGGAAGAAGGTGCTGTCTAAGATAACTCAGACCCAAGCCATTCAGGGCTTTAAAGGTAATAGCCAGCACTTCGTATTTTGCCCGGAAAGATATCGGCAGCCAGTGCAGCTGTTTCAGAACAGGCATAAAATGGTTTCTCCGGGTTGCCCCAGAGACCAATCTGGCTGCCGCATTTTGAACTAACTGAAGTTTCCAAACTATATACAAAGGCAGCTCCCCGTAGAGTGCATTGCAGAAGTGAAACCTGGAGGTTTGACTAATGCTTGACATATGATGCTACCACATCATCATATCTGCCAACAGGTCCCTATTTCCCCATACTGGCAGGTATGCAGTCTTCCTTTACAAAGACCTTCACATGCAAACAAGTTGTACCTTAACAGCCTTTTATGTAAGTGCAGGAAATATCTAGTGCAAGAAACATCTGAACTACATTTGGAAGTCTGACTCGGCCTATCATTCCAGAGACAGAACCCTTAATTTAGTATACAGTTCTAAAGATAATTTACTCCACTCCTTCAAAATAAAAAGAGATTAACATGGATGCAAATGTTATTAGAGTGGTGTAGAGGGCTCTATGGATAAGTCAGACTTGAAACTTTGGACTTTTCAGAAGGGAAGAATCATTCATAAGTAGACATATGGTAGGTCTCTAATGTGATTGGCTGTCTATTGAGAGCTGTGTGGAAATGACTGAATACAGTTCTCTGAAGATTGCTTGGAGACATCACATCAGTAGGCTATTAATTAAAATCAGATGTGGAGGATGTGCTGAATTACCATAGCCATATTATCCACATTGACTAAGAGTGATACCCTTAAGGAAGAGGTTTACTGAAATGTGAAGAGAAATCCTTCAACTTTAATCAAAATTTCTAAGCAGCCAGGCTACAGTTTCTTTCCGGTTTGGATGAGCAACCTCTTCTTTTGCTCTCCATCACACACCAACAAAACAGCCAAGATTTTATTTTATTTTATTTTTTTGGTATTGTAATATTAGTGTTTTGTGTCTCTTTAGGCAAAGCAGGAAATATATATTTTAAAAGTAAATAAAAGTTGGGAGGCCATCTCAAGCTATTTATTAAGAAGTTCAAGACAGCCCAGAGGCATCTGCATACATGTGCTCTAGTTCAGAGCACCACACAAACATCACTTCCACCGAGAGCTGTGACAGATTGGGCTCCACAAGCACTCAGAGGTGCCAGGGTGGATCCAAGGTTGGTTAGATCAGGCACTGGTCAAGAACCTACACCCATCAGAGGGCCCACCAGGCCAGCCTCTGGAGCTTCAGTATCCGTGGGAGTGGTGAAATTCATTCATTCATGCATTCATTTTATTTAAATATTTATACCACATTCATTCAGTACACTACTGCTCAGGGTGGCTCACAACATTAATAAAATAGATATAGTGTAAAACAACAACAACAACAACAACAACAATAATAATAAACAAACAAAGGCATGACAAGGTAACAGCAATGATACATTGGGACTTCTGCAAAAATTACAAACTACCTGTAGCCAAAAATTGGTGGGACCACAAAATTGAAAAAGTTATAGAAATTGAAGATGTAAAAATATTATGGGACTTCCGACTACAAATAGATAAACATCTGCCACACAATACACCAGATATAACTGTAGTCGAGAAGAAAGAAAAACAAGTCAAAATAATTGACAGAGCAATACCAGGTGACAGCAGAATAGAAGAAAAAGAAATAGAAAAAATAACAAAATATAAAGATCTTCAAATCGAAATTGAAAGGTTGTGGCAGAAGAAGACCAAAATAATCCCAGTAGTAATTGGCACCCTAGGTGCAATTCCAAAATACCTTGAAGAGCACCTCAGTACCAATGAGGTCACGGAAATTACCATCAGTCAATTACAAAAAGCAACTTTACTGGGAACAGCTTACATTTTGCAACGATATTTATAACAACAATAACAACAATATTGACAATAAGATTCAGGCATCTTAGGTTCTTGGGGAGGCCTCGATGTCTGGATAAAACAAACCAGTCAATAGCACCTGTCTGACTGTGTGAATAAGTTAAACAAGTTTTAAAGTTAAACAAAATAATTTAAACTGTGTGAATAAGTTAAATAGGTTAAGCAAGTTAAAAGACCAGTCTGAAACCACTTTTAAAATTACAAGGGTGTTAAAAGTTTCAAATTAAAATTTATTAATAAAAAGCTAAAAATGGAGAACTATAAAAACTAAAGGACCTACCAGATATAAGCAGCAGGTAAAACATTTAAAAGCCTCTTTAAAAAGATGTGATTTTAATTAGTTTAATTAAAAAAACACTGAATACTGAGTAGTCATTTGACAGGCTTACACTGCCACTGCATATGACACCCCCATCTACAAATGCAAGTATCCCCCAGAAAGATGGTCATGCACACACACACACACACACACACACACACACACACACACACACACACACAGAATGAATGAATGAATGAATGAATGAATGAAATGAAATGAAATGAAATGAAATGAAACTGCAGTGACTTTTTTTGTGAAACTCAGGCAGAAGCTTGTCCTCCTTCCACCCTCCCCATCTGCCAATGGGCTTTTTCTCAAAAGCCCTTGCACTGACACAGAGGCCTTTGAAAGAAGGTCATTGACTTGTGGAAGAAGGACAAACTGCTGCCATCATTGAGGAACTCAGCGGTGGCAACAGCTCCTCTTCTTCCCACCTTCCATCTGTTCGAAGTGAACGACTCTGCACTGTCTCATGTCTCAATGATAGAGGGGGACAGATTAGTGAGTCAGAGGGCTAGAGGGGTCAAGACATTGGTCATCCCTTCTCTACTGCTCTGACACTATCTCTTTGATATGTAGATTGCTGCTCTCAGGGACTTCCTTCCTGCCGCTTCCTCTTCCTTTTCTTCTGCCTTGCAACACCCATGGTCCTCTCTCCTTGCACCATGTGTGCAGAGATGCAGAAACCATCCCTCTGCATCCAGCTAGCTAGCTAGATTAGAGATCCTATCTCTCCACTTTACTATCTAGAATGGAGTTCACTAATAAAGAATCCTTATATTGATTTGAAACTATGAACTGGCTCCAAGTTTATTTTACTCTCAGCATACATGCATGCCTAGGCAGACTCCACTGTATTGTGCCTCAGTGCACTCTGCTGTAATAGAAGGGTATCTCTTACCAGAGAGAATTACCTACACCATCCCCATCAGTGAGAGGTGGTTGGATGTAGTGGTGGCTCCTCAACCTCGGGAGGTGGAAATAGGAGGAGCTGCCTCTGATACAAAGATTCCTCCCATTCACTGATGGGGAGGGTGGGAAGAGTTGCTGCCTGTCGCCCCCCTATAGGTAAGATTGGGAGTGGTCACAGGGACTAAATGTGCCACTGGAGAGGCTGGTGAGGGCCAACGTGCCATGGGTGGGGGCAATGCAAGGCTTTTCTTCAGGGCTCTCAGAAACTGGCACAGACACTACAGGGCACTTTTTCTTGCCATAGCTAAAAAGAGGAAATCCTAATCTGTGTTTATGTGGCTCTATTGCTGGATCACAATAATCATGTTCCAACCTTTACTTTACTACAAACAGCAAACAGATGTACATCAAGGAGGATAACAAACCTAACAGGGCGATCTGCAGACCTGAGGGCAAAGGTGGCCAACTTGTTGTTGGACTGTATTTCCTCTCATCCCCAGCTGCAATACATTCTGGCTGGGAATGATGAGGGTTGTAGTCCAACTACAGCTGGAGATCCTCAGGTTGTAGTATTGCATGCTACAAAACTAGTTTACCCAATGCTGTAGAAAATATTTTAAAACGGTTGAAATAGAATAATAGTACAATCATTCTTGTCTCAATGTACCGTGACTTTGAAGGACTGATCCAAACCATTATTTAAAAAACAAAATGAAATGTGATGTTCTAAATTGCCTTATAATCAGCCTTTCAGCATCATGCTGTTGTGATCAGTTTTCTTGTCATACTGTCATTCCAAGATGATTTCTCTGCCTCAGTATTCAGTCATAGGTAATTTATTATATTCAGTCATAGGTAATTTAAGGCACGTTTTTCACCATTGTTGGATTTTATGCACAAGTAATCTTATTTTCTACAAGGAAAAAAAGTCATTTTGGTCAACATTAGTAAAGGTGACACAATCTGATATTGTTTGAATAATCTGTGGGCAATGCTTTTTTTAACCATTGTTTCTGGTTTTTCCAAATGAGGAGGAAGCAAGGTTTACTTTAGTGCTTCACAATGGGAGCTACTGTGTTGCACTGAACAGCATTGCTTTGCATTCCGTAATGTGGTAAATCAAGGTTCATGTCACTTAGGCATTGCTAGCAGTTTCACCACCACCACCAAACACCTTAGTGCAGTTTGCTTCTTAAATGTGGATTCCCCTTTACAGACACTTGAACTGGCAAACCAGTTCGAGCCGGTTCGGTTGGACGGACAGGACAGGACCAGCTGATCATTTCGACCGAACCAGTTCGCAGACTGCAGTCTGGTCCAAATTCTGACAGTTTGAACCTTTTGGGATGTGAGGAGCATGATGTGTGAAAATATTCAAATGTAGGCCATCCAAATATGAAACTCTATTTTCTGGCTGGTAAGGGCTGTCTTCCAAATGGTTATGAACCTGAAGAGTCAGCGTATGAACAGGCTCACTGTGTATTACATGCATAGACAAACCTGAATAGATTTCTGACACACCTCTACAACATTATAAGGAACTAGTCATTAAGCCCGTTTCATTAACGGGCGCTAGAAGAGTGGTGTAGAAATGCTACGCGGGCACACATGAGGCAGGAGATGAGGCTGATCTTGCTGCCGATGTACGGCGTCCCCCCACTCATGGTGGTGGTGGTGGAGGCGGCGAGGGGGGCCCCGCTCCCAGGCTGCCGCCTCCTCCTCACGACCTCTCGTGCCTGAGGCGAGCCCGGCCAGCCCAAGTCGCGGACGATGACGACCACAACGCCGTCGCTGCCTCCTGCTGCTGCCTCACCGCCACCTCCGCCACTTCCGCTTGGCTGGCCCCGCTGAGGTCCCGCTCCGTCCCCGCTCTGGCCCCCACGGCCTTCCTGGCTACATCCGCCCCGCTCAGCCCCTTGTTCTCAGCCTTACCCCCTCCAAGTTTTTTTCTATGGCAGGCTGCCTGGCCAACTGCTTTTTCTGGCCGGCTGGCTGGCCGCCTGCCCCCGCCCCCTTGCTCTGCTGCCCAGCTGCCGCTGCTTTCTTCACACACACACCCGCCACTTTACCCGGCACCACTTTCTTCACCTCCACCCCCACCGCTGCCATTTCGCTTTCCCCGGCACGGCTCTCTCCCCTGTCCATCCATTTCTGCCCGTTCCCTTTTTCCCCAGCAGCTCACTCGCAAACACCCAACATGGCAGCCGGCGCCCGCTCCGCTTCCCTCTCGCCCCGCCACGCATGCGCAGAAGCCACACATGCACAGAACACCCGGCCTCTAGAGACATGGATGCAGATACCCAGACACGGATGCAGGTACCCTAGCCTTTTATTATATAGGATATAAGATCCATGAAAGAAAGGAACCCTGGGGAAAATGCTGCTTTAATTAGGCAACCAGAGTCCTCATATTGTTAGTGGGAATACTCAGTTCATAGACAACACTGAATTTGGAGGAGAATAATTTAAAACATCATTTAAAAGATAAGGTCAGAAAGCCTCAGGAACAAATATAATTGCAGAGATTATATCTTTTAGAAAAACCACATATGAGAGATTACAGGAAGCAATTAAAAATGATGTACAGGTTATGTTGTGGACAATATCTAAAACAAGGCTTATTTTAAAATGCTGATTTTTTTTAAAAAAAGTAGAAATTACCTTTGTGTTAAAATCCCATTTTGCTTGGGTAATTAAATATGATGACCTGGACCCCGATATGAACAGCTGCCTCATGCTTTCCTTCTCCCAACTTCTTTGCCATCTGGCAGAAAGAATACACTGTCATGAAACATTCATTATGTTTTTCCGGCAGCACCTAGAACCCCATTGTGTAAGGCATTGTGCAAGCACAAGAAAAGGTCACATCAAGTGCTTCAGTCAAATACTGACCAAGTTCAATCACCTCCCACCTCCCCCAGGAGTAAGAAGTGTGTTAGAGTCACTGCTTGGATGAATTTGGAAAGAGAAAATGCCAGTCGCATGTGAGCAGAAATGCAGGTGTTCTGAGGGCAAAATGACTTCATTTATATCCTATTAAAAATAGGATCTATTTTTATTTATTTATTCAACACATTTGTATACTGCCCCAAACGCAAGTCTCTGGGTGGTATACAACAAAACAATACAAACAACAAATAAAAAAGTTAAAACATTACAACAATTTAAAATTTAAAATGTTAAAACTATTAAAAACACAATTAAAACAATATCTAATTAAAAGCCTGGGTGAAGAAATGTGCCTTGACTGCCTTTTAAAAAGTTGTAAGAGATGGGGAGGCTCTTATTTCAGCAGGAAGTGTGTTCCAAAGCCTAGAGGCAGCAACAGAGAAGGCCCGTTCCTGAGTAGCCACCAGACGAGCCGGTGGCAATTGTAGACAAACCTCTCCAGATGATCTCAATGGGTGGTGTGCTTCATAGTGAAGAAGGCATTCTCTCTACTGTTGATTGACTGATCGATTAAGAGCCATCAAGTTGGTGTTGACTCTACTGTTGCTTGTCATTTATATAGCACTGTCCCAGCAAACTGGCATACATCCAAGCCACATTAACTGCTGTCCTTTCTCTGCATCCAGTCCTTTCTCTGCTCCAGATGCTAAGTGAGTTATTACTGCTGTTATTACAATGGTTTTAATTTTACTTTTTATTTTATTTTATTTATTTATTTAACAAATTTCTAGAGCGCCCAAAACATATGTCTCTGAGTGGTTTATAACAAAAACACAATTAAAACAAAATTTAAGCATCCAACAATTTAAAACTTAAAACAAGGTTACAAATATTAAAACAGTAAATCTAATTAAAAGCCTGGGTGAACAGATGTGTCTTGACTGATTTTTTAAAAGTTGTCAGAGATGGGGAGGCTCTTATTTCAACAGGGAGCACATTCCAAAGCCTCGGGGCAGCAAGGGAGAAGACCCATTATACATGTTATACATTTAATATGTATAAGGCAACATTCCATACACACAGTGCATTACAGAGTATTGTCATTTTTAAAGCTAGGTCCAGGGGCACAACTCCCATTGAGTGGTCATGTGTAGTGAATGTGGACCACCAAGGGGTGCCATCACAGGTGCCATCACAGGCCCTGATATTTGCCTCGGCTGCCTCTGCTGTGTTGGCCAACCAGCAATGGGGGGAAGCAGAGAGCCAGTGGTGGCAGTCAGAGAGGGCTGCAGCGTCACTGGCAGGTGAGTGATCAGGCTGGCTGGCCGTTGGCCGGCAGAGGTAGCAAATGGCAGGGCCAATGATGGGTGAGCAGAAGTCAGCAGATGGGTGGGGGCTGTGTTGGTGGCAGTGGTGGCAGAGACTTGAAAAAGTCTTCAAAATTCAGCAGAACCCATGGCACTGCCCCAAATGGAGGGTGGGACGTAGGCATGGCTCAAGTGTTGTACATGGACCCCTTCAGAGCCTATTATACTCCTGGGCAGGTCTCTGCCAGAAGGATTTTATGTTAGGTGGAGGAGATTTAGAGACAAAAGATAAAGAAACCAATCTCTGACTATACTAGATGGTATTTGGGGGGGAGCTCTGTGCCTTGCAGGGGGATGCATCAGGCAGAAATACTGAGCTCTCTCTTGGAACCAGCTTTCAGTTCTGTATCCCTTGTGTGGCTCTCATCAGGGACGTAACTATTATAGGGCAAAGGGAGACAGTTGTCTGGGGGCCCACTGCCTTGGGTGGCCCCCCAGAAGCAAGTCACATGATTGACTCCCCCAGCTGCGCACCTGCCCGGGCTTCCTTCAGTTGTATTCATCCTCCGAAATTGATGTGAGTGTTAAGATCTGGAGCTACTAGAACAGCATGTCTTTCTCTAGTACCATTAAATGACTTGCATCGTCCATGGCTCTCATGTGCTTTCTTCAGTTCAAACAACTTGCCCTGGAGTTTTGAGATGCTCCCTGCTAGTTTCAGATGAAGACACCAGCTGCAACATCCTCAGGGCAGTGCAGTGCATTACTGTACAAAGCAAAGACAACTTTCTAGCTGTTGTGGGCCATATTGTATTCATATCCTCATGTTCTGGTTTGATCACTTCCTCTGCTAATCTTAAATATTAACCTCTCATTTGACTGCCAATGCTTCCTCACATATTTATACTTTCCTTGGCTTGTTCATTCACAAGGTTTCAGGGGGGAAATCAAGGAGAAAGAAAAGAAAATGGGGTAGCCAAAGCAATTCAGCAATTTCCTACTTTGTCCCCAAAGACTCCTCCTAATTAAGGTGTCAGCTTACCAATACCTTTCACTGTATTGTAACAGATTTTTTCAAAGTTGCATCTTTAACTATAAAGCATGTGCTGGGCACAAAGGAACTGTCACTGGAGAGTGGGAACCATTTCTGCATGTACTGAACTTTGCTGAGTCCAATACAGTTCTGTCTGATTTCTGAGAACTCACATAGTTTTTGTGGTTATGTTTTAACTCGTACCAGCAACAAAGCATTCATTCTATTCTGTATGCAATAAAGAGTGAGTTAGTTTTGTTACCTTCTCTTCTCTCACTGATGTATTAGTCAACCTGAACAGAGCTAGCAAGATGCCATCTTGTTCCATGCTGGTAATATACAGAAGCAGCTCACTTAATTTATAAATCTCTGGTGAAATGCACACTTAATTTGAGGGAAGACGACTTCATACTTTTTTGTTTGTTTGGATCACCAACGTAATTCTCTAGTGAGACTGTAAGTCACACAGCTTGTGCCTTCTGACACTAAACAGAAATAACTCTCAATTGTATCTGATGCCTACCCGTATAGTGAGAGTGAGCAAGATCTTAGTAATGTGATTTAAAGAAAAGAAGTTCTGCCATTCATGTAGCCCTCTTCACAGGCATGGTGTTTTTGCTTTTAATTTATTCGGAATATCTCAGTCTCCCAGTTTCAACTTGGCCTTTCTTTGGATGTTTTCCTAATTAGGGTCGATTCACTCAACCAAGCTGAATGGAACACAAATTGAATGTTCCAATGTGGGTAGAGATGGCGGCTTGTGACCTGGATGTGTGATGGGAACATTCATAGCATGCCACTGAAAAAGTCAACTCTTGTTAATGTCAATATGCTAACAATGGTCATATGAATCAGCCTGAAAAACTGCAGTGTAGACAAAAGTAACCCATACTTTAAACCGCCCAGAGACATAAGTTTGGGATGGGAAAGAAATACGTTAAAAATAAATATACTTGAATCTGATCCTATGCTCACATATAATTCCTTAAAGCTGCAGTCTTATGCAGACTCACTTGTGAGTAAGCACCATTGAAATCGATATACTTGCTTTTACTGATTGTTTAGCAAATGGGTTCATTCCCAAACTTGGGTCCCAGATGTTGTTGGACTACAAATCCCACCATCCCTAGCCACAGGGACCAAAGGCTGAGGTGATGGGAGTTGTAGTCGAAGAACATCTAGGAACCCAAGGTTTGGAACCTCTGGGTTAAGTTTTGTAATATACGCTGATGGGGTCTGAGCTGTTGGTGGCTGACCAGGAGAGGGATTTGAGGGTTGTGGTAGACAGCTCATTGAAAGTGTCGACTCAATGTGTGGCAGCTGTGAAAAAGGCCAATTCCATGTATGAAAACAAGACTGCTAATATTATAATGCCCTTACACAAAATTTTGGTGCAGCCACATTTGGAGTATTGCATGCAGTTCTGGTCACCGTATCTGAAGAATGACATTGTAGAACTGGAAAAGGTACAGAAGAGGGCAACCAATATGATCAGGGGACTAGAGCAGCTTTCTTATGAGGTAAGGCTACAACACCCGGCACTTTATAGTTTAGAAAAAAGACGACTGCGGGGAGACATGATAGAGGTCTATAAAATCATGCATCATGTGGAGAACTCCTTCTCACATAACACTAGAACCAGGGGTCATCCCATGAAACGATTGCCAAGAAATTTAGGACCAACAAAAGGAAGTACTTTCTCACACAACATATAATCAAACTATGGAATTCTCTGCTACAAGATATGGTGACAGTCAACAGCCTGGATGGCTTTAAGAGGGGTTTAGATAAATCCGTGGAGGATAGTTCTATCAATGAGTACTAATCTGAGGTCTATAGGCCACCTCTAGCCTCAGAGGCAAGATACCTCTAAATACCAGTTGCAGGGGTGTAGCAGTAAGAGAGAGATCTCTTGCCTGTGGGCTTCCCAGAGGCATCTGGTGGAATATGTTTATTTCCACTGTGTGAAAGAGGATGCTGGACTAGATAGGCCTTGGGCCTTATCCAGAAGGGCTTTTCTTATGTTCCTATGAGATGTGTGTTGTAAAAAAAAATGCATTAAAGTACTACGTGCAACAAGCATCACAGTGGTGAGTTCTCTGAGACTTATCCTCTGGTCTCTGTCTTGTCCCCCCATCCTTTTTTGTCCAAGGAACAGGGATGGTCCAAAGGATGAAGAGAAAAGCTGGTTGTCTCCAATGCATTTCTGTCCCTTTAGATGTGAGAACTAGGGTCACAGTGTCCCTTTTGCCAAGCAGTGGTGGGAGGAGAAAGGAGATGGCAAGGGGTGGGGCATCAGCTCTGAGAGGCAGCCAGCAGGAAACGTGGCCACACTAGAACTGATGTTTTTCTGGGCTGCTTTGAGCCAGCCTCTCAATGGTAGCTGGAAGAGCTTGTGCACGAAACCCTGGTTACAGCAGTGGCAGAATTCGGACGACACAATACTGCCTGCAAACCTGAGGTTTGAGCAGTGAAACTTACTACAATCTGAAGGTTCAAAGTATGATCTGGGATTGAAAACCTCAAGTTGATTGCGTGATGAATCCTCAGTTTCACACATTTGGACGACCATGAAATAAAACCTCTGGCATGTTCGCCTCCGGTTTGTTATTATGTCCAAAGGCGGCTGTAGTGTGTTAAGAAGACAGGGCATTTTGGCAACTGGAGATGGATGGATTTTATTGAATGAGCGTTGACTATTCTACAGTGGAGATTGTCTTGGGTTGTTTTAGGCATTTTATTTGTACTGCCTCATGATTTGTCTTTGTTGTTGTTGTTGTTCTGATATTTTGCAATTGGTTTTTATGATTGTCCATGTTTTCATTGTATATTTTTGTTGCTAGCCCCTTGGGATTGGTGACAAGAAAGATGGGGCGTGCAATACATTTCAAAATATAAATAAATGCCTCTTATGCAATAAGCTGATACACGTTGCACCTTTCTTCAAATGTCAGCAGCTTCCTGTGTCTGTAGTTTGGTACTAGTAGTATACAACTAGGAGTTTCCTTCTTTTAGTTGTATGAATACAAGGCATGAAATCACCAGGAAAGCTCAGGTTTGCTTCCATGGTAAAGGAAACTAGGTATTTCTTCCAGATTCTGACACAGATTTGGCACAGCTGTACTAAGTGAATAGAACTGGGAAGATTTATGCCAGCAAAGCTGGTGGCCCACAGGTGTCTGAGCAATTGTTATTACTAATAAAAGGTCATTGCCTTGGGAAATGTCAAAGAATCACCTTTTTTTTAAAAAAAAACTTTAATCTGGTTAGAATCTCAGCTCTGAAAAACTGAAAATGGATGCTATTTCATTGGAGTATAGGTGGCCTTCATTATTTGCAGGGTTCCTGTTCTCACCTATAGGTGCGAATATGGAAATCATGAATTATGAAACCTTGGGTCAATGAGAATTGAGGGGTTAGGTTCCTAACAGAGAAGGGGGTGGGGTTAAAAAGCAAGAGGTGCAGAAGTACATGAAGAAAAGGACAGTACCTTATTCTTCAGGTATTCAGCAATGCCCCCTCCAATCCCCCAAAATTTGCATATATTATATTATATTATATTATATTATATTATATTATATTATATTATATTATATTATATTATATTATAGAGCCACAAAATATATTATATATTATATTATAGAGCCACAAAATGGCTTTCTGCTGGAAAATGGCAGCTGGAAATGAAATCAGAAGTCATCTCTAAGTCATTTCTGGCCAGTCAAAACAGTGGATAGGTGAATTTTACATATCTTTCCACCCACAGATAATGAAACTGGGTCTCTAAGACTCAATCACAGATATGCAAAACTGCAGATACGGAGTCCGCAGATAACAAGGGCCACCTGTATATGGATTATTCCTTTATCTTCACAACTGCAAGTTGCAGAGGAATACTGAAACATGAACCAGAAGTTTACAAAGCAGGTAAGAGGCTTTAGAGCTCATACACTGAGGCAGGTCTCACGATCCGTGAGACCCGGTTTTGTTAGAACTGCGGGGAGAGCAGGCTAAGCCCACTCTCCCTGCAGACGAGCAGGCACGGAGCCAGCGGGGGGTGGGGGGAGCGGGGGCTGCGTGGCCCCCACAAGCCCCAGTATGCCCTGCGTGAGCGCGCAGTGCATACTGGGGAAACCCCCGAGCCAGGAGGCTGCTTTTGAGTAGGCGCGGTGTGAAGCCGCGGTGCGGCTACTCACGAGCCTAAAAAGCAGGTTTGCTGGAGCGCTCGTTCTGCAAACCTGCTTTTTAGCAGGGGTTTTCGAGTGGGTTACCCGCTCAAGAACCACCGGGCTCGGCTGCGAGCCCGGTGGTTCTTACGACCAACAAAAATCGGGCTAGGCTCTCCTAGCCCGATTTTTGTTGATCATGAGAATCGCCCCACTGACTATGAAAAGCTTCCTAAAAGCCAGAAGAAACACAAAAGCATTAGGAGTCTTCATTTTCAGTACCCACCCATTAGAGACTTGTTGGTTAATCAGTCTTTTGTCTTTTAACCAGAGAATTGCTTCATTAATTGATTTAATGTATTATGTTTTTTTTAAGATTTGCATCACCAGCACAACAGAATAAGGGACTTTCTGGCTTAAGATCTGTGAGATGACTCACAATGAAATAAATTTGAAATCATAAGAGTTTGGATGCTCAGAAAACACCAGCAATTTCAAAGACTTGTTTTGTGTTATTTTGTTGTGTTTTTAATTTGAGGAACAATGAGTGATTTACTGAAAATTCAGCATTGCAGAAGTAAGAACATAAGAACAGCCCTGCTGGATCAGGCACAAGGCCCATCTAGTCCAGCACCCTGTTTCACACAGTGGCCCACCAGATGCCTCTGGAGAGCTCAAAGGCAAGAGGTATGTGCATGCCCTCTCTCCTGCTGTTGCTTCCCTGCAACTGGTATTGAAAGGCATTGTGCCTCTGAGGCTGGAGATGGCCACAGCCACCAGACTAGTAGCCACTGATAGACCTGTCCACAATGAATCTGTCTAAACCCCTTTTAAAGCCATCCACGCTGGTGGCCATCACCTCATCCCATGGCAAGGAATTTCATAGATTAATTATGCGCTGTGTGAAAAAGTACTTCCGCTTGTCAGTCCTAAATTTCCTGACCTTCAGTTTCATGGGGTGACCTCTGATTCTAGTGTTGTGAGAAAAATTTCTCTCTGTCCACCCTCTCCACTCCAAGAGTGTAATTTCATAGACCTCAATCATGTCACCCCTTAGTCTTCTGTTTTCCAAAGTAAACAGCCACAGATGCTGTAGCCTAGCCTCATAAGGAAGGTGCTCAAGGCCTCTAATCATTTTGGTTGCCCTCTTCTGCACCTTTTCCAGTTCTACAATAGGGTCAGGCATTAAATATATCTCATACGGATTGCTTGAAAGTGTGTCACTGGCTGAAAGGTTAAGCCATCAATCCTTATGAAATATTATTTAATGCCTTAGAAAATCCTAAAAAATCCAACCCCATCACTCCTATCAATCTGGGGATTTCTTGGAGGGACTGAGGCCATTTTTACCATGGCCCCAGACCCACTTTGGGGTGCTGCCACCCCACAGAGGTGGGGTTCGGGGCTCCCCCAAATCCTCATTATATCCTATGGGGGAAATTCCCCCCCCAAAAAATCCACCAAAAAATACTAGGGTCACCCATCAATTGCCACCCCAGATTTTTTGCCCCTTTCTGAGCACCTTAACACCACCCAGGTCAGTCCACCTTACCTACCCAAGCAACTAAGATGACACAGACCACCAACTAGTGTTGACAATGTCAATGATCTAAAAAGCCACTGCTGCCTGCCAGCACAGCACACACAGAGAGAAGAAGCAGACCTGCTCTGCCGCTCCTCCAGGATGGATGATGCCAAAAAAAACCAGCACCCCAGTGCCTGCCCACTGAGGCCACCATAGACAGAAGCTGACCTGCTCTGTTCTGCTGCTCTCCTCCTTCATCATGGATGCACAGCTGCACACGCTACATCTGAAAAGGCCAAGAAGGGGTCCAGGCAGGCCTGGGGACCAATCCAAACCAAACCAAGCACAGACTACTAGCTGCTGCTACTACTAGTAGTAGTAGTGCTACACCAACATCACACACCACAGCATGAGCATAGCACACAGTCAGCAGTTGCTGCCCACACAAGCCAACAAGACCTAACTAGATGGCACACAGCAGTAGTAGCCTACCCGTGTGATGACGCAACTGCAAGGGGAGGGCATAATTATTACAGGCAAGAGGCAACTCTAATACATATAGAAAGTTAAAATATACTTGGTAAGAACCACCAGTGTATCTACATAGTGCAGCTGAGAGCTGAGTGTGATGATAGAGCAGATCATTGAGCACTGAGCATTGCAACACTCACTTGCTGGTTCAGTAGTTCTCTCTATTTCTCCAGTCTTGTCCAGTGTCACTGTCTTCTTCATCTCTTTGTGTGTGCAGTGCATGCCTTTTGCCTTGCTTGGGGAAAGAAATGGGTCTTTCTGGTCCACCACATCTTTGCTCTAGGACACAGAGGCCCAAGGCAGGTGGTGGCACCAGTGTGAGTGCATGCGTGCTTGTTTGGCCAGGTGTTGTGTGTGCGTGTGTGTGCTGCTAGCTAGGAGAGGGGAAGGGAGGGGGGGAAGGAGAGGGGAGGGGGATGTTCCAGAGGGGATTGAAGTGGGAGGAGGGTCTGGCTCAGAGTAGGTTGTATGCCACATATATGCACACACGTTATGTGTCTGCTTCGGTGGTAGACCAGTTCTCATCAGCTTGCCAGACCAGGGGCAGGTGGGTGTGGAAGGGAGGATGGAAGGGTGATGAAGAAGAGGATGGAAGGAGGGATGAGGGGAAGGATGGAGGGGAGGGGAGGGGGGAAAACATGCAGACACAGACAGACAGACACCACACAACAAGCATCCATCCACACACACAGACAGTACTAACAGCAACATCCATCCACACATACAGAACAGAAACAGCCTACACACACACACACCCCTTTCTCTCCAGACAAGTACAAGCAGCACAGAGAGACACAGACCCAATTCCCTCCCCCACAAAGAACCCAATCAATCAATCAATAAATATGTTGTGTTGACAAGTAAGTTCTATAATTATAATTTGTCAGTCAACATCAACAGTAACCATAATCAACAACATGAGAATTCATTCAGCAAGCATTAAAAAGATGTTAAACACATTTTTAATGAAAACCAACCCCACACATGATTTCTTTGATAACATATTTTAAAAAATCAATACTTTTTGGAGTCATCATTTGTTTACAAGTATGATTTTCAATATGTTTGGAGGGTTGATTAACAGAATTTTTTTGGAAATTGTTATTTACATATTTACATATTTACAGAATGTGTACCAGCCGCCGCCGGTGCTAGTCTGATGGTATTATTGTGGGGCTGTGCTACTTTTAGGTGTGTGTGCCGTGCCCATGCCAGGCCCCCGAATGCTGACAGGTGGAGATAAGGGCTTGTTGTGGTCAGCATCGGGTTTCTTATGTGGGCAGGGGGGTGTATAAACGTTTGGCCAGTTGCAGCACCAGTAGTAGGCATGCTGTGACTTGGCTGGCACAGCTAAGCATCTGTCACGTCAGCTCAGCTAGAGGTGGAAGGGGGGAGGGGAGGGATGAGCAGAGGTTGAGCTAGGCAGGTGACCAACCATGGGGCAACCATGGTAATCACTCACCCAGCTCAAACTCCAGCTTGGGGTAAACCAGAAGGGGGAGGTTGACCTTAAGGAAGACCAACTGTTCCACCAGAGACCAGCGTCCAACCGTGAGCAAGAGGGTGTCACCACGTCCCTGGCACGTGAAAACACCCGCCCGCTCTGGACACTGGTTTGGGGGAAGGAGAGGAGGCACACAGCAACCACCGCCAGGTCCAGCCAGACTTGGCGGTGGGTCGCCCAGAACTGTGCATGGTCCATTGAGCTGTCTTCCTCCACAGGCTCCTCCAAGTACTGGGCAACGCATTGCTCAGCACTGGAGGGCCTGGCAGGTCGAGCTCCTGCACACCAGGCAAGGCGCCAAAGCACACCGGCTGAAACCACTGGGTGGATTTCACAGCGGGAACAAGTGCCTGCTGCGTTGGCGCTGCCTGGAATGCCACGCTGCTGGACTGGGAAGAGGAAGGGAGAGGATAAGCTGATGCCACCGCACTGCCGCTGGATGCGGGTCGCTTGGGGGGAGATGCACCCGCACCACTGCCACCCTCCTGGTCTCTCCTGGTCCTAGCGACCTCTTCCTCCCTAACTTTCTGGACCAGGAGGTCCCTCCACCCGGGCAAGTCACTGGCACTCATGACATTGCCCTTGATGGTCAGGTTGCAGAGACAAGCAAGGACATACTCCTCCCTGCTACCCAACTCACCAACAAGCCGCTTGGCCACCACAGACTTCAGACTTCCAGCCAGAGCACGACCCTCTGGCATGGTCAGAGAAGTCTGGAGCTTGCCCATCAGCTTCTCCAGACCCAGAGCTGTGGGCAGCACCTGGCTCAAGGGAGTGGTGTCACCACATAAGCCCTTCGTGGCAAGCTGGAAGGGCTCGAATGCCGACACTGCCTCGGACATCTGCTTCCACTCTGCATTCGAGAGGTTGCAGATCGCCAAGGACTCATCCCTCACCAGGGTGCCAAGGGCTCTCTCCTGCTCCAGCAGGCACTGAAAAAGGAGGAAGGTGGAGTTCCACAGCATCTCTACATCCGTTGGGATGAGATGACAAGGAAGTCTGAGGTCATCCTGCTTCTCGCGAAGCAGGCGCCTGGACTTTTCGCTGCGGTGGAAGTGGCCAGCCAGCTTGCGAGCCTTCTCAACAAGCATGGCTGTGGCAGCAGAAGCAGCAGCATTGGGGGGACATGGGGGGGGTCCGGCTTGGACGCCTTCAGCTCCCTAAGGCTGAGGGTGTTCCTGACAGCCAGATGGAGCGTGTGTGCCATACACCGTATGTTCACACAGCCCAGGACTGTCTTGACAGTGGCAGTAACGTTGACTCCGTTGTCTGTGACAATGAAGCCGTGGGAGAGGTGTGGACACCCGCCAATCCACTCCTCAATCAGGCGGCCGAGTATGGCTGCCACCTCATCCATGGTGTGCCTCGTGTCCATCGTCTCCACATGCAGAACAGCCCACCTTTGCCATAGTGCAGTGGGATACACGCTGGACCCAGAGGCACTGCCCACGGACGTCCCCTCTCTCTCCGGGCCCCACCAGTGGGCAGTGAGGGCCAGGAAAGCAGCGTGCATCCCACTGACACTGGTCCAGAGGTCAGTCGTGAAATGCACGCTGGTGCCCACCGGGGCCACACACAGCCCAGCTGACACGAGCTCCCTGCACTGGCGGTACAGGGAGGGGATGATTTAGTTGGGAGCAAGGTACTGGAGAATGCGGCGGAAGCCGGACTTCTCGACCACCTGAAACAGCTGGTCATCGGTGGAAATCATCTCCCCTATAAGGCAGGTGAGGTGATGATGGTCCACATAAACAGTATGCTTACTGCCCTACACCTGTGTCCACTGCTGGACTGGCAGTGTAGCCTGCTTTCTGGCTGGCACAGGCACACTACCCTTGTCCGCCCTTGTGGCAGGAGCACCAGGCACACTAGTGCTGCCAGTGGAGCCAAGGAGAGCTGGGTGATGACGGTCCATGTGTCTCCACATGGGTATCGTACCCAGGTGCTTGGGATCCTTGCCCTGACTGACCTGCACCCTGCAGTGGACACAGCGGGCATGGTTTGGGGCATTTTCAGTGATCTCAAAATGCTGCCAGACACTGCTGCCCTTGGCCTCCTGCGCCCTGGGTGCTGTCTTAGGCCTCTTTCTTCTGGGTGGCTGCAGTCTGGGGGGGGGCAGCCGCTGCTGCCTGCCCACTGCTGCAAGCCAACCCCCTTCTGCCCTGCATGGAAGAGGAAGGGCCCGGCTCCACTGGCAGAGGAGAGGCAGGCCTCTCCACTACCTCAGCAGCAGACCCTTCCTCATCGGAGCCAGAATGGTGGGACCCACCACCACTGGACGCTGCCACGACTGCCCAGGCATCATGGGGGGGCCCAAGGGGCAGGAAAAGTGTAGGGGGGAGGGCCCCAAGAGGGAGGGAGAACCTGGCTGCATCGCTGCCAGCCGTAACATCCTCCCTGCCCTCTGCCTGCTCCCCCGCACCAGCAGTCTCCTCCACCATCACTGGTGGTGCCCCAGCAGCACCTGGCGCTGAGGGACCCATCACATCCTTAGTGCCTCTGCCTTGGCCTTGGCCTGCAGCAGGCTGGGGAAAATCTAGCCTGCACACAAACCCCTCAGCTGGAGCAAAGAATTCTGCAATGGGGAGGACTGGGGTATCGTCAGGCTCATCCCCGCGTCCTCTCCCTCTCTGCCCCACAGCCAGGCACAGCCCGCCCCCGGTCTCTCCCACCTCTGCCTGGCAACCTTAGGTGAGGCCTGGCCTGAACATGGTGCTCGCATTGCTCAGACATAGTAAAGGTGGGAGACTGTATGAGAAAGGCCAGAAAGGGGAAAAAATAGTTTGGAAGGGGGGAAGGGGCAAAAGGGCCAATTAATTTGGATCTGAGAGGAATTTTTTTGGGGAAAAGCCAATTGGGGTGAAGGGAAGACTTTTAGAAGGGGGGAGGCCAATTGAGGTGAGGGGAGGGAAACCTTTTGGTTAAGTCTGAAAAAATCACCCCTCTTCTTCTGGTCCTTCTCAATGCCGCACACTGCTGGTCAGATGCGCAAACCAGTCCCCCCGGGCTGGTACACAGACAGGGCGGCACAGGCAGCCAGGGTGGTCAAGGACAGTTGAGGGGGGCAGAATGAGGAGCCACTATTTGTGACTCAGCCATCCGCAAGCAGCGACAAATAAAATGAAATACTTATAAAAAAATATAAACACTGATGGCAGGTGCTGTGGGCTGCAGCTGTGGGAATGAAAGAAGGAAAGGAGACAGGAAGAGAGACTAGAGCAGAGCAGACAGAGAGTGAAGGAGGAGAGAGCAGAGCAGGAGTTGGGGGGGAGAGAGCGAGAAAGCGCAGCAGCACAGAGAGAGGGGGGGCTGAGTGGGGGTAATGTAGCTGGGAGTGGGGGAGTTAGGAGGTAGGGAGCAGCAGCAGCAGCAGGCCCAAGGGGGCAGAGAGGAGGGGGTGATTGGGGGTGATGTAGCAGGGAGTGGGGGTGTTAGGAGGAAGGAGGCAGCAGGCCCAAGGGGGCAGAGAGATGTGGGGGTGAAACTAGCTGGGAGGGGGGTTTCAGGAGGAAGTGGGCAGAAGGCCCAAGGGCCACACGGGGGTGTGACTGGGGGGAATCTGGATTGGAGGGGGAGATTAGCAGAGCAGGAGCAGGAGTGGGGGGCAGGGAATCAGCATCAGCAGGGAAAGAGATGAACAAAAAGAGAGGCAGGGTAACATTAAGGAAATCAATGCAGTTGTATGGGGGTGGGTGGGGGGAGGGCTAAGGCCTAGGGCCCTGGCCAAATAATAAAGGAATGAAAGAATGAATGAATGAGAGAAAGACAACTCAACAACAATAATAGATGGGAAAAGAAGCTTAAAGTAACACAGACACAGTGCAGAGAATGGACAAAAGAAAGAGCAAGAGGACAGACACAGTCAAGGACTCACACAGACACCAGCTAGTTAGCACAGCAAGGTCCATCCAGATGATCCCACAACTGCAGCCAAAGAGAATTTTCCAGGCCAAAGGCTTGGCTTAAATAGGTTTGAAACTCCCTCCTTTGGAACCCCCCACCTTTGCACTCCCCCCCCCCACCGGCCAACAGGGTGCCAGCTCTCAAACAGCGGCACACTCAACAGCCTACCAGAGCGCAAGACTCATTCTGGCCAATCAAATGATCAATAGCCCAGCCAATGCAAAGTCTGAAAAATAGGCTCACAAAATGGAAGCCAGGAGCAAAAGTGAAGAATATTCCACAAAATGGAACACACACACACACACACACACACAAAGTCTTAAACAGACCCTAGGCACTCCATGGCACATCCGAACCGGTTCAAACCGGTTCAAACTCGGACCAGAAGGGCAAAACCAGAGCCCTGTCTGGTCCGAGTTCAAACTGTTGAACCGAGCCGGTTCGAACTCGAACCGGTTCGCACATCCCTATCTTATAGTGCTCACACTTCTAGTCTCCCTTTCATATGGAACCAGGGTGGACCCTGCTTAGCTAAGGGGACAAGTCATGTTGCTACCACAAGACCAGCTCTCCTTCCAGCTCTCCTTTCCAGCAAAGGACTTTCAACTCTTTGGCTAGGTTAAAACATAGGCCCCATTTGGACATAATGGAAAACTGGAGTTGGAGGGACCTGATTTTTTTGTATGTCTGAATGTGTGCAACTACGGTTCGGACACCAAAGTGACCCAAGGTTTCTCTTCCCAAACTTCAATTTGAGCTATCGGTTTGTAGTGAGTTCTTGTACCTGAGATTCCACTCCTTGCCCATTATGTCTGAATGCTATATACTTCCTTAACTGGAGTTGCGGGAGGAAGTTCCTCCCTCACTCTGGCTGTGATTGGCTGCTGGGGCTGTCCTTCATCCCAGAATGAAGCTCATGAAGCCAGTTACCCGTCCTTTCTGCAGTCTTCCTGACTGAAGTTGAGGTCCCACCATTTACATCCAAATGTGGACAGGTAACTGCGCAAGCTTGTCCATTGCACCCGTTGTTACAGGTATGTTCAAAGGCGGCTTAAGTCTGCCCACAAACCATAGTTTGTTTGGGGCTGAGAAAACAGGATCTGAAACTATGGTTTGAAGCTGGTTTGCAAACCACAGTTTCTCTTACATAGTTTGCTGTTATAGATAAATTCACCAGTCATTGGGGCTGTTCTCACGACCAACAAAAATCGGGCTAGCAGAGGCTAGCCCGATTTCTGTTGGTTGTCAGAACCACTGGGCTTGCAGCCGAGCCCGGTGGCTCTGGAGCGGCTAACCCGCTCCTGTAGCCCACCCCTTAGCTCGGGTTTGCAGAGCAAGTGCTCCGTAAACCCAGGCTATCTGCTCGTGAGTAGCCGCGGCACGGCTCCATGCCGTGGCTACTTGTGAGTATACCCCCGGCCAGGAGGCTTAAAAGCAGCCTCCCGGCTCGGGGGTCTCCCCAGTATGCCCTGCGCAGTCACGCAGGGCATACTGGGGCTTCCAGGGGCCGCGCGGCCCCCGAGCTCCCCAGCCCCCGCCGGCTCCGTCTCAGAGCCGGCCATCGTGTGGGCGGCCGATCTGGCGCCCAGGGCTCTCTTCCCGCACACTTCCCAAAACCGGGTCTCACAGATCGTGAGACCCGGTCCATTGACAAACAGAGTTAGGGACACTGCGCCACCTCAAAAGGCTGCTATACCATGGTGACAGGAGGGAATTTATAAAGCTAAGTCCTTGAGAGAGAGGAAACAAAAACAGACAAGCATCTCCAAATCATAGTTTGCCTGCTGTACACTTGGAAGCACAAACCATGTTGTGGGTTTTTAGCACAAACCGTGTTACATCTCAACCCAGAAATTGTCTCAGTAATCCTTGCAATAGCTCCCTAAGGGTGTGTGTGTGATGGGAGACTGAGAACAATGGCTGGTCTAATGGCCAAACTAGATGTGGCAGTAAAGACATAGTTGAATCCTGTAACTGGCATTCTTGAAGTCTTTTTTCAGCAGAAACAGTGAGGGATGCCAATCCAGTTCAAAATTGTGGTGCAGGAGAAAGGGGGGAAATTTAAGGAAGACCAGCCTGCCAAGTCTCCTTGGAAGTAAAGTAGCCTGTCAAGTCTCCTTGGAAGGCAGCAACGTAGAGTCGTCCAGTTGGACACTTTAAAGAAATTTGCCAAAGTATGTGTGGTAAGTGGACCATCAATTATTGTGGAGGCTTTCAAGGTAGCTGGTGGCCTCCACAATTATTACTATTTTTTCCGACCCTCTGACAAATTTCTTGACACTTTTGCAATCTGCACCTTTTGAAGTTTTCAGCCTGGAAATTCATCTCTCATCCATCAACATGTGACAAGTATTATTTCTGGTTGTTCTGTACTGCACGTGAATGGCAAGAAAACAAACAATGGATAGTGGCTGGTTCACCATTTAATGATGTCAGAGCCCTCTTGTGCCATATCTGTTCATATCTTCTACCACAGGGGATGTCTATGCTTACTTTGTTTCCCTTCTCCCTATGGTTTTTGCACCCTTCAGTACACAAAAAATGGCATAGACCTGTGAGATTCAGGGAAATAAATCACTGAAGCAAGCCTAAATCTGGCAATATACTTATCATAAATATGTGAGGAAATTCAAGGAATTCACAAGTTTCTCAATGTCTTTTTTTAAAAAAAAGGTTAAAAGAGGGAGAAAATGCCTTACCACATTCATGATATGTGTACAGGTGCAACCTACGTAGGTCTGTACTTGTAGCTACTGAAGGGAAATTGGTTCTCAGTGTGAGAAATCTGCTTTTGGTTGTATAAAATGATCCTTTCTTCCTGATGGTGGTTGGTCTTCTGTGTCCATGTCATCACACACTTGTCAAGATAATTTTCACTCCAGCTCTATTTCTCTTACTGACTCTGCACATTGGAAGGCAAAGATGTATGTGATTCCCTGTATCATCTGTAAAGAGAGTGAAAAGCTGAAGGGAATGAGTGAACCCAACCAAATCTAAAAACCATGTCATCTGTTCTTTGAGAACATTTCTTGCCACTGGGTTGCTGATTTGAAGGATGAAGGAAGAGCAGCTGCTTCACAGAAGGAACAATCAACCATTGATGAAAACTGAATGAGTTCAGAAACATATTCTTGACCACAGTCTATTACATTAAAGGGTTCACACTGAATCCACATGGAGATGCTGACAGGTATTTGGGAGTGGCAGAATGACTTAGAACAGCACATTTATTTATTTTTATTTATGTATTGTATTTATATACCTCCTGATATGTGTATCTCTAGGTGGTATACACAATTTAAAACAATATAGAATAGAGTTAAATAGAATAAAATGGAGTAAAAACATTAAAAAAAATTCACAGGATAAAAAAAATTAAAAACAATTTCATAGAATAAAAACAGTTTGAAATTAATTTCAGTTAAAAGCATGAGAGAACAGTTGTGTCTTGAGGGTCTTCCTAAACGCAAACAAAGAAGGAGATGCTCTTATTTTGACAGAGAGCATATTCCAGGCAGCGACAAAGAAGGCCCAGTCCCAAGTCACCATCAAGCAAATCAGTGGCAACCATAACCAGACCTCTCCAGATGATCTCAATAGGCAAAAGGGTTCATGACAGAGAAGGCACTCTCTTAATTACCCTGGACAATTTTTAAATCGGTTTTATACCGTCCCTTTGGGTTGTTCCAGAGACTAGTCTGGCTGCTGCATTCTGTCCCAATGGCAGTTTTTGGACTATGTACAAAGGCAGCCTTATGTAGAGAGCATTACAGTAGACAAGCCTGGAGGTTACCAGCATATGCACCACTGCTTTATGGTCATTTATCTCCAGAAATGGGAATAGCTGACGCTGATAAAAAGCGCTCCTGGCCACTGCCTCGGCCTGAGAAACCAGAGCAATCCAGCAGCACTCCCAAGCTACATTCTTTTTTCTTTTTTTTTTTTAATTTAATGTTTTTAAACATTTCATAACAATTTATATTTTGCAACAACATGCCCAAATTGCCCCCCGCCCCCATGCCCCCCCCAAGAAATAAGAGGAAGGGGAAAGAAAGAAAGAAAGAAAAACAGAAGAGGGGGAAAGGAAGAGAAGAAGGGAAAATCACCATTGCACTAGAAGATGTGGATAGGTCAGAAGGATTCTTATTCTAAGAAAAGATTAAGAAAGTTATCCCAAATTTCAGACCATTGATCCAATTTATTTACTTTTAAGAGGGCCCATTTTTCATGAGCCGCAAGCTTAAGGAGAGGAGAGCTGGTCTTGTGGTAGCAAGAATGACTTGTCCCCATAGCTAAGCAGGGTCTGCCCTGGTTGCATCTGAATGGGAGACTTGATGTGTGAACACTGCAAGATATTCCCCTCAGGGGATGAAGCCGCTCTGGGAAGAGCAGAAGGTTTCAAGTTCCCTCCCTGGCTTCTGCAAGATAGGGCTGAGAGAGATTCCTGCCTGCAACCTTGGAGAAGCCACTGCCAGTCTGTGAAGACAATACTGAGCTAGATAGACCAATGGTCTGACTCAGTATATGGCAGTTTCCTGTGTTCCTATGTTCCTAAGCAGGTCCTGTACCCAATCCTCGCACCAAGGGGGATTGGGAGATTCCCACAGCCTCAATATCAACCTCTTGGCAACCAGCAGGCTCCGCCAAAGCCATTGTTTAGACCAAGCTACATTCTTGATCTTTCAGGGGCAGTGTAACTCCATCCTTGATAGGCAGATGAAAACCATCTCATGGGTCCCGGACCCTGCCCCCCCAACACACAGTCAGTGCCTCCATCTGATTTGGATTCAACTTCAGTTTGTTATCCCTCATCCAGCCCACTACCGAATCCAGGCAGGCATTTAGGGAAGTTATACTATTTCCTGATGAGGTCAATATGGAGAAATAGATCTTGGTGTCATCAGCATATTGATAATACCCTGCTCCAAACCGCCTGATGATCTCTCCCAGCTGTTTCATATAGATATTTAAAGAGCATTGGAGATAGCATGGAGCCTTGTGGAACTCCATTCTTTAGTTCTCGCTTTTCAGAGCAGCAGTCTCCAAGCAACACCATCTGGAATCTGCCAGAGAAGTAGGAATGGAACCACTGTAAAACAGTGCCACTCAATCCCACCTCCCTCAGGTAACTGCATAATCAACTTGTGGAATGCTCTGCCACAAGATGTGGTTACAGCCAACAATCAGGATGGCTTTAAGAGGGGTTTGGATCAGGGTTTCTTAACCTTGTGCCCTCAGATGTTGTTGGACTACAACTCCCAGAATTCCCAGCCACAAAGGCCATGTCTGGGGATTCTGGGAGTTGTAGTCCAACAACATCTGGGGGGGCCAAGGTTAAGAAACCCTGGTTTGGATAACTTCATGGAGGAGAGGTCTATCAACGGCTACTAGTCAGAGGGCTATAGGCCACCTCCAGCCTCAGAGGCAGGATGCCTCTGAATACCAGTTGCAGGGGCATAATAGCAGGAGAGAGGGAATGCCCTCAACTCCTGCCTGTACGTTTCCAGTGGCATCTGGTGAGCCACTGTATGAAACAGGATGCTGGACTAGATGGGCCATAGGCCTGATCCAACAGGGCTGTTCTTATGACCCAGAAGGATGCCATGATCGATGGTACTGAAAGCTGCTGAGAGATCCTAAAGGAGCAGCAGAGTCACACGTCCTTCCCTCTGCTGATAGCTGATTGGAGATCATCCATGGGGCCAACTAAGGCAGTCTCAACCTCATAGCCCACTTGAAGGCCAGTTTGATATGGGTCTAGATAATCTATATAATCCAAAACAGCCTGGAGCTGAAAGGCCACCACCCACTCAATCACCTTGCCAAACCATGGAAGACTGGAAACGGGTCTGTAATTAGCTAACTCAGAGGGATCCAATGCACGAGTGGTGTAATAATAGCCTCCTGAAGACAAGGAGGCATTCTGCCCTCCCTCAGAAAAGCATTTATAATGTTTACCAGACCCTCTCTGATAATTCAATTACCAGATAAAATAAGCCAAGTTGGGTACGGGTCAAGAGAACAGGTTGCAGGACATACAGTCTGAAACACTTTGTCCACATCCTCAGGCATCATAAACTGAAAGTGATCCAATTTAATCCTATAAGAGGAGTTGCTGCTGGATACTTCCACATTTGACTCTGCAGTAACTGTGGGATCCAGTTCAGCCCAAATATGAGAGATTTTATCTGCAAAAAAAAAAAATTTTTTTTCATTGAAGACCTCACAGCAAATGATTGATGGTTCCAAGTTCAAATTCAAGGGAGGGGGGCACATACTAGCCCCCTCACAACCCTAAACCACTCTGCTGGATGTGAATTTGCAGAAGCAATGAACCAACATTCACCAAGCATGAATTTGTGTAAGTCCCTAAACCGCAAATTACCCAAGTTAAGTTAACCAAGTTATTAATATTTATTTACAGAAGTCACTGGTGCATAAAATGATGACATCTCATTTTCACATGAGGGGGCTGCTCTTTTTCCCCTTTCCCCTTATCTTGGGTCTTTCCATATTTTAACTTAACAACCTCAGTACATCTATAAATATTTAATTTGGTGAGACCTGGAAGCTACAATATCCCTTTGGCTTATGCCTTATCTCATTTTTGTGTATGTATCAAGATTAATTCTCTTAAATAGGCTAAAATGCATCGAATGCTATAAATGTTGTCAGTGCTAGTTATAGAATTAGTATCACTAAAATAGTTAATTTTGTAACTAACTATAAAATCCAATGTCTGTTAAAGATAAGCCTTACATAAAGACTATATGCAGGAAACAGGGCTGGACTGGGTGATATTTCTTCCTTGATCCAGCTGATCACATGGAGCATTCCCGGATGGAGCTTTCAGCTCACTTCTCCATTGGAATGGAGGATTTGGCACATTGGCCGGATTTGCACTAAAGTCCTTGCGAGATATTGGCGAGCACTTCACATACGCCTTGGGTTTTTCATTGCGCGTTAGAACCTAACCAGATTTATGTCCAGGGTTAAAAAATCCACTTTTTGAGTCGGTTTTGCGGGGCAAATTTGAACTTGAAATAAAGCGTCATAGTAAACTCATGGTAAAGCCTGCTGTCTGGGAAAGCTCATGGAAAGGAATGGTAGCCTACCGTCCCCCCACCATCTGGTGTGCCTGCCCTGCTTCCAGTGTCCCTGTACATCCACACAGAAATATTGTATTTAAAAATGGCCTACACATTTGTTTGTTTGTTTGTTTGTTTGTTAGATTTATATACCACCTTTCATAAAATTACCCCAAGGCGGTTTACAGAATACAATAATATCCAATATTTATTTACTGTTAATATGTAAAATCTGACACGTGAAGGTCAAAATTGCATGGTAATCCACATAGATCTGCACTTTCTTAACATTACGTCCTTGTATGGATGTGAGGGGTCCAGGGATGCCAGAAGGGAGACAGAAGGCTATATGCTGTCTCAGTCCCCTCCATGTGCTGGTCTGGATTGGTAGAGAAGTATAATCCAATCTTGCCCATTAGCATTTTCTGACATGCACAGCTCTCTTCAGAGAGGTCTCCCAGGCCAAACTAGGCAATGCCATGTGTGTTCAGGTGTCTCTGCTATGTTATGTGATCCATCATATCAGCAGTTAAGTGGCACACTAGGCCTATCAGCAAAATGGAAGCTCCAGTTGGGCCCTGACGCTAGTGCTTGTCTCCTCCTTCCAAGTAGGGCAGAAAGAGGAAGGCACTGGGCTGTCAAACAAGCAATATGTAAGGGTTGGCTTCAGCAGAGGCCCTTCATCACTTGGGTGTGGAAGGTCTAGAAACAGGGTTGGGGTCCCATGTCATGGATTCCCTAGATATTGCAGTCTCCTTGAGTAGGGTGTCATCTAGGTCGCGACCTCAGGAGGCATTGACTTCCTGTGATCCCAGTCTGGGCTGAGAGGTGCAATAGGATCCTGCTCCTCTTTGAAGGAGATCTCATCAGGCATGGGGTACAGGTGGGTCCTGACAGTAGACGGCTTGTTAAGAAATTTATCATTTGAGCACTCCAAGTTCACAAGTCGTTCTGGTTGTGCTTGTCTGAAGAATGTGGAATTGCAGCTCATTAACAGGGGAAAAAATTAGCAGCTGTTTGTTATGCAACTGGTCTGAAGCACAGAGGACAGAAATGTGTTCAGTGAGCCACGACATCCTGAAATGCATTACATAATCCTCTGCAGACCATATTCTTAAACATAAGAAAGAGAACATTGAAGAAGCATGGACAGAATTGTGATAAAAATGATGGTGTGGGAGCAGAGGTGTGTGTGTTTTAATTTAGCAGAATGTTAATCATTCTCCTGCATATGGATGGCTCTAAATTCCCTAGGTCATTGAAACCTCCAGTGCTGATTCTTCCATCTAATACAACAAGGGACTGGAAAGAGCAAGCGTAAGTGAATGGTTCATCGTGATGATGAGGCTCTGATTATTCCTGGCAGGAAAAAGGAGCACTGAAGCACTTTTGAACTTGATGATGCTGGCTGCTGGTTGGGACTTTGGGAAAAATGGCTTAATGAACGCTGCTGCAGATCTGTTAGAATTTTGCCCTTGACATCTGGTGGTTATTAAAGTACAGTGGCTTTTTAGAAAAACTGATGCGAGCTATGTTTGAATCCAATAAGACCCACCCAATGCTCCAGAAATGCTCATATTTATTTTATGTGACTAATTATACAAGCATGGCAGGATCTGGATCTATGGCTCTTCATTTTGGCATTGTAATACATAGGTCTCACTGCTCTTTTCCTTGAAGAGGAATCGGGCATCAGCACCCACTGATGTGCATGAAAACACCCTTGCAAAGAAGTCAGGTAAATCTAAGCAGATGAGGTGGTGTGTGAAATGATGTAGTAAAATAAATGTATATATGAATGGTGGTGTGTGTTTGTGGTGAGGCAGCCTCACCCCCTGCTCATGTTGAATTGCCTTGAAAGTAAGCTGAGCGATTTTCAAAAACCTAAGAAGTAACTCAACTTTTCCTGAGCCAGGCTGATTCCCCCCACCCCCAACACCTTCCCTTTTTCATTTAAATAAACACCCACCTACCGGGCCAGTGGCAGTGCTCTGGCAGCTTCAGGGAAAGGGAAGAAGGGGTGCTTCTTCTTTTCTCTCCCTATGCTGCAGATGCTGAATCACTGCTGCTGCCACCACTACTGACCTTGTCTCAGTAAGTAAACTTTTAAAGAAGTGTGGGGGGGGGGAGGGTGTTTGGGAGAGGCTGTGTTGGTAGGAGGGATGCACTTTTGAGGGCAGGCAGGGAATCCTTCCTCTGCTTGGATTTAAATCCAAGCTGGAGAAAAATTCAGAGTCTTTGTAATGTTCCCATCTTCTTTGAGATGAACATTCTTGTGCCCAGAAATAAGCTTCAAAACCTATTTGTAGGTACAATCACAGTGGACATTGATGGAATCTTTAGCTTTAACAGATCTGTGATGCATACTCCGTGTCCACAAGCCACATGGTACCCATGCACAGCTTGCACTAGTTTACATACTGGGCAGCAGCCCATGGGCACTGCGGGAACTGATATAGGTTCATAGCTGCATGATGGATGACCATTGCAAATAATGGCTGTCCGTTGCACCACTGTGTTTATGCAATATCCTCTGTTTTTGCAAGAACACACTTGCTCAGCTGCAGCCACATTGTGTTACAAGCACACAGTAGTTCTCACAATGCCCACAATGCCCACATGACACTGTGCATCATGTAAGCCACTGATTCCTCCAACAGACTTCAGTTCTCTGCATCTGTCGTGGGATGCAAAGAACAGGTATGGAAGGGATGCTCCAGATGAACACCACATCCAGCACCACATTCTAACTCATATTATTCAAGTGCTGGAGTAAAGAACACTTCTGTGCAAGCATCTTCTAAGCTGTGTCCCAGTGCCCTTCATTTGATGGTTCACAACATGATTGAAGACAGGCCAAACTAGCAGTATCACACTCCCAACTTTGGGGAACAAAAGAAAGAGAAAGGAGATGGAAGGAGAAGAACATTGCCCACCACAGCAGAGGCCCCTTGAAGCTATTGGAGCCAGCATCAATCTGCAGAACTGAGTGGTGGCCCTTTAAAGCTGTCAGATCCTGAAGACAGAAGAGTGGAGCCAAAGCTAACAAGCAGCAGCTATGGGTTCCTTGGAGGAAGAGTGAAATCTAATGGGAAAATATATATTTTTAAATGTTCATGGCATGTTCCTGTTGACTGTGTTTGCAGGGGGACTATCACTCAGAGCCAACTCCTAAATGTTGTATCTGTTGGGGCAGAGGGGTTAAGCTTAAGGCTTTATGGAAAAGATGAATTTGGAGGTGGGGGTGCAAGGGAAAGAGATCTGGGGGTCACAAACCCTTGTCTGTCTACCACAAATCACCCAGAGATCTACCAGTAGATCCTCACGTACCTTCTGCCTGCCCCAGGTCTAGGGGGACATTTGGCCAGCCTGTTTAGAAGGAACCTATTAATTGTTCCATGACCAAGCCAGCCGGGTATTTCTCACAGCTAGCAAAGCTGTGCAAGAACCCCTGCTGTAATTTCAGAGATGTCGTTATTACAGACAGTGTGATACAGTGTGATACATTGTTACAGACAGTGTGCTTCTGTGATTTGTTTTCATGGAGTGAAGAAATTCCAATTGCTGCAGAAAGCTGGGAGTGCTTCTCCGAACTCATTTTCACTCTTAATATATGTGTTTTCCACTGTAGTTTATACTAAGATTGATGACGTGAATCACAACACTGCCCTCGTGCTTGTATTACATGCCTATTCCATACACCTACAGTCAGTGAATGAAAAAACAGTTCATAAATTATAGTCCCTCATTGGCATTCTCCACAACAATATTATGGAAACAATTTATAGCACTATTCTTTCCACCCTTGTAACAGCATAAGCCACAACGTGGAGCTTGTCCCACTCAAATGGAAAGTAATTGGAAATTTGCCACTGATTTTCATTAACCAGAGTTAGTCAGAACCCAGAATTGCTCTTATATATTTGTCTCTTTCATATAAAACACATTTTATATGCTACATCATGCAATTTTGCTACATGATGTAATTTTATTGTATACTTCTCCCCACCTGCGGGAGTGATAGCCTAGAGTCATAAGTCATATCTTGTACAACTGGAAGAGAAAAAGATGTGCTGGATGAACATTAAGTATTTCCTTTTCATAGACTGAAAATATATATCTTCTAGTACTGTCTGATATTATCAAATACATTGATGAAAAAAGAAAGGTATATTAAATAGGTTAAATTATAGGTTAAATTTAGTTTATTTTTTTAAAAAATGTTTAAAGTGATGCTCGGAATACTCAGACATTCTGAGTTCATTTCGTCTGAACAACCGGCTCAGCCGGTTGCTCCAGTGAAACATTCTGCAAATCTGCATTCCATTCCAAAATCGGAACGGAACACAAAACGTTCCATGCATTCCTCTAGTTGATTGTAATGTTACTTGCTCCAATGCAGAGTAGGTTAGAAGTCCAAAAAACCCCGATTTCATTTCAATTAATATAGCAACTGCAGAATGACCCATCCTCTTTAATCCACTGAATATTTGGGTTCTATTTTTAACAACCCACATTGACTTTTATACCTCTCTCAGAAACCTTCTTTCTCAGGTTTGCTCAATTTGATTGTTTCTTTAATTTGATGCAGAGTGAAAAGCTGCAGCCTTATGATTGGTTTCACCCACTTTATTGATTTTAACAAGATCATGTAACTGGGTAGCAAGATTGCAAACTACAGCTGTGTGCTGTTGCTCATGCAGTTCTGTTGAAACCAATAGAATGTCTGCTATGTACATAAATGGTTCCTGGGTTGCAGACTGTGTTCATCCTGGGCTTTATAAACTTATAACACAGGGGTGTTCAACCTGTGGTACTCCAGATGTTGCTGAACTACAACTCCCATCATCCCCATCCATAATACATTGTATCTGGGGATGGCGGGAGTTGTAGTTCAGAAACATCTGGAGTACCACAGGTTTGAAACCCCTGCTATAACACAACTTTATTTCTTGTAAATCTGCAAACAAAGATATGTTCATGACTGGCTCAGGGAATTCCCTTGTCCCCTGTCCCCTAATCTAAAGATTGTTGAACCATGTGAAGAGGGAAGTCCCATATCTCTGTCAGCAGTGTGATTTGTTTTGCTGGCCTGTAGGAGTGCTGGTTGCTATTGTGAGGTAGACTACCTCACAAATTTCAGGCAAGAAGCATAAAAATGGCTGAATTTGTGCATAACATAAAACCAGAGGTTGCCAAACCCAGAGTTAATTTTTGTACCTGTGAATTACATCACAGACGTTCATTCCACCATAGCCCAGCAACCACTGGTTTCAGGGTTGGGGAGCCACTCCCCTCTTCCTGTTCTGCTGAGTTCACATCCCAGCAAGCTCCGTGGCACTCATGTCACCAGACAGTGGGCAAGGAGTCAGCATGTCTCCAGACAGCAGAGGCAAGGAGGGGAGCCCTGATTATTTCTGATCCCAGGAGAGCAGGGTTGCTGTGCCAGGCAAAAATAAACATGGATATGTTCCAATGGATGACCGGACTGGCAGAGGGCCTGTTTTGACTGCTTCTTCATGGCAGTGGCCAAGACAGGAAGAGGTGTTCTGTTGAGCAACCATGCTGGGTGACATCTGGCATCCATCCATCCTGCATGTCTCCATGGCCTTTCACTCTCATGAGAGAGTGGTCCTTGGGAGAAGGGCTATCATCACATAATATCTATCTATCTATCTATCTATCTATCTATCTATCTATCTATCTATCTATCTATCTGTCTGTCTGTCTGTCTGTCTTGCTATCTATCATATTTCTATACTGCCTGATATGTACATCTTCGGTAATAAAGATGGACATGTGTGCCAATGTTCAGCTTTTTATATGCTGTGACAGTCTTTGAACAATTCTGGCAATGGAAGAGCTATAGAGCTGTGACAAAAAGTACAGCTGCTGTAAGGGAGGTGGGTAGTCAGAAACCCCAAATGCTGGCCTTCAGTAGGAGAGGATTTCAGGAAGTGCTTTGTACTTTTGCACTGGGTTATATAAAGCTGAACAGCAATATTATTATTTATTTACACAGTCAGACAGGTATTATTGACTGGTTTGTTTTATCCAGACATAGAGTCCTTCCCAAGGACCTGGGATGGCTGGATTTTATTGTCAATTGTTATAGATATCGTCGCAGAATATAGGCTGTTCCCAGTAAAGCTGCTTTTTGTAATTGGCTGATGGTGATTTCTGTGGCCCCTATGGTGTTGAGGTGCTCTTCAAGGTCTTTTGGAACTGCACCCAGGGCGCCAGTTACCACTGGGATTATTTTGGTCTTTTTCTGCCACAGCCTTTCAATTTCAATGTGTAGATCTTTGTATTTTGTGATTTTTTTCTATTTCTTTTTCTTCTATTCTGCTATCCCCTGGTATTGCTATGTTGATGATTTTCACTTGTTTTTCTTTTTTCTCGACTACAGTTCTATCTGGTATATTGTGTGGCAGATGTTTGTCTGTTTGTAGTCAGAAGTCCCATAATATTTTTACATCTTCATTTTCTACAACTTTTTCAATTTGATGGTCCCACCAATTTTTGGCTACAGGTAGCTTGTATTTGTTGCAGATGTTCCAGTGTATCATCCCTGCTACCTTTTCATGCCTTTGTTTGTAGTCAGTCTGTGCGATCTTTTTACAGCAGCTGATTAGGTGGTCCACGGTTTCATCTGCTTCTTTACAAACGCGGCACTTGCTGTTTGTGGTTGATTTTTCAACTTTTGCTCTTATTGCATTTGTTCTTAGTGCCTGTTCTTGTGCAGCCAGTATTAAACCCTCTGTTTCTTTCTTCAAGTTGCCATTCTTAAGCCATTGCCAGGTCTTGGTGATGTCTGATTTTCCACTTATATTGTGCAAATATTGACCATGCAGTGGTTTATTTTTCCATTTTTCTGCTCGGTTCTTGACTTGTTCTTTCTTGTAGGCCTGCTTTGTTTCACTGGTGTCGTATTATTATTATTATTATTATTATTATTATTATTATTATTATTATTATTATTATTATGCAGCTCCGAAGCCAAAGGATTTGGCTCCAAAAATAGGAGCTGAGGCAAGGTGATGGGAGGGAGGGAGCGTGAGCACACACATTGGGCCTAAGGAACAGCAGGGGACTGTGTGCTAATGAAGAGCTGTATTTCACAAATAATCGAAAATAACCAGCCAAATCTTTGACTTTTGGCCTGCAGTGATAATCTAAAAGGGCTATTTAGTTATAATTTGGGGGTTTGAAGAACCACTTAACACACAAGCTCAGAGATCAGCTATCTGGGGGCTCTAGTCCTACATGGACTGACTACAATATATTATTTTTGAAGTCAAGGTGAAATTCAATTGCCATTCTCTCTGCTGAAGTCCTGTTGGCATCAGTGGGATGTTCTGTGAGTACTCATGCATTGTACCAGTTGCTACAGTCCTGTGCAGGCAAGTCTAATTGAAATCAGCATCCTAATATTAAAGAAATGGAATGACTTTTCATTCTAACTTTCAAAAAGCACCACTGTCTCCAACACAAATGTAATGTACCATTTTCAGTGCAAAATTGTCCATCTCTCACTTGTCAAGGAAGACTTTAATGTGAGTAAGTCTTGCATTTCATGTGATCTGTATGGAAGATAGATAAGGAAGCTGTAAAGGATCCTGAGATCCACGGAAAATGGTAATTAACAGACAAGATTCAATCACAGCTGTAACACTACATCAGACAATTATATGGGGTTCAAAAGTACCTTTAAAAATGTAATTCAAAAGCAATTCCATGGCTGCTGGCACCAAGCAGAGCATTGTTAGAGACAGGTTTCGGGCAACTAAGTTTTCTACTTGGTTTTTTTTTTCCAGAGTGAGGGGTAGAAAGAAGACCCAGCCAGCAAATGAAGCACTCACAGCTGGGAGAGATGGACATGTCTGATTGGTCCCTTCCAGTCAGTAAGCACTTCATTTGCTGGCTGTGTGTGGGAGGGGGTGAGAAGGTGCTGTGGCAGCCCTCCAGACCCAGGGACATTTGTCCCCCTTCTTGTCCAGTGGTGGCTAAACCCATGGCTCTGTAACCAGGTTCACTTTTAAAATGAACCCATGTATAGTCATTCAGACAAAGGGCTGGCTCAAACGATACTGGTCCAGCATGTGTGAAGAAAGGGAGAGCATGCCTACTGTGACATCCTTCATGAATATTTCAGTGCCCTTCTGGTGAAGCTCAATAGCTTGTGAGAGCTGTTCATCCAAATTTTTAAATGAAGATTTTTAGCGCATGTTTAGGGGGCATTTGGATGAACAGTGCTCCCCCGCGCTGCCCGGCCACACACACACACAATCAAGGGATGCACCAGAAGGATGTCAGGACATCCATGGAGGACGTCCCTGTAGGCACGCTTTCGGTGTGCCTCCCCTTCATGTGTGCTGGGCTGGTATCATTTGAACCACCCCAAAAATATGTACATATGTACAGACACTTGAATGCTGAATGTCTGAAAAGGGCTATTGATTTACTTGTATGTATGGCAAAAAGGGAATGGTCTTTTGATAGAAGCCAATGAGTGGGAGAGGCACACTGATTTCTGCTATTTCTCTTAGGGTCTAAGGTTGGGAATGTATGGTCCTCCTGCTTCTCCCTCTTTCCCCATATAGCTCAATATTGTCTACTCCAGGGCTTCCAACAGGGGTTACTTGAAGGGTTTGCGGGGAGTCCTCAGAGTTTTCCTCCCTCCCCAAGCTGCAGCCATACTATTTGTTCCCCATCTGAGGATTGCTGGCTTGAAGACAACATGTCCTCACCAAAGTGACCACAGCAGAAGTGGGAGGGAAGACGTTCCTCCTCTGCTCCTGATTGTCTGGCTATGTACTGAAGCTCAACATACCCTTCCCGTCAGCCTGACAGACTTCAGAAAATTAGCACTGAGTAACATTGAAAGCCACCTAATGGTGCAGCAGGGAAATAATTTGCGTAGGGAGCAAGAGGTTGCCGGTTTGAATCCCCACTGGAATGTTTCTCAGACTATGGGAAACACCTGTATCGGGCAGCAGCGATATAGGAAGATGCTGAAAGGCATCATCTCATACTGCATGGGAGGAGGCAATGGTAAACTCCTCCTGTATTCTACCAAAGACAACCACAGGGCTCTGTGGTTGCCAGGAGTCGACACTGACTCGACAGTACAGCTTTACATTACTCCTATTGAAATTAACAGACAAAGACAAAGATGAAGATGATGGATATTTATATATCGCTTTGCAACAAAAGTTCCAAAAGTGGTTTACATAAATATGAATAAATACATAAAATGGCTCCCCGTCCCCAAAGGAAACACAATCTAAAAAAAGAAACATAAAATAGACACCAGTAACAGCCACTGGAGGGATGCTGTGCTGGGGGTGGATAGGGCCAGTTGCTCTCCCCATGCTCAATAAAGAGAGCCACCACTTTAAAAAGGTGCCTCTTTGCTCAGTTAGCAGGACCAACTCAATTAGCAGGGCCAATAGGACAAATAAACTTGTCTCATTAATGTCAATGAGAATGCTTGTGAGTAACTTAGTATGAATGTGAGCCAGTGCCTGTAGCAGCCTCTCTCCCTAATTGTATATATGTTTTCTCCACACACACACACACCCCGCCAATGTTATAGATATGAGATGGGCTACTCCAGTCACTGGCTGACCTACATCCAGATTTTGTTACTCATAAGCAATCTTACTGAAATTTATGGGACAAGTATACTTGACCCATTAATTTCAATGGGAGTACTGTACTAATGAGTAACTTAGTCTGAATGCAAGCCAGAGACTGGCGTCACCTGTCTCAGAACTGTCACATTTAAATTTGTGTGCACACAATATGTACTCAAAACCTGAGCTGAAGATTTGCGACAGAAGGGGTCCACTAGCTTTCAGAGGTTGGGAACCTCTGGTCTCCTCCATTGGCACTGGCTCTCCAAAGCCTTGGGCAGAGGCCTCTCCCTAAGGCCTACTGCATGCAAAAGCATGGGCTACCTCTAAGCATTTCTCTCTCTCCCACTGAGTTCCTGGGCCTCTTTGCTGAAACTGTCTTCCACTGTGCCTAGTTTTTCACTTTCCACCACTTTGTTGTATCTCCTCCCCCCCCCCCCGGTCTTCTTCCCACTTGGCCTCCATGCCTCAGTGGCTACATGATGATGGCTAGGTGACCTCAGGCAGTAATGGTGGATGCATTGGAGAAACCACTTCTTAATTCTCCTGTTCCTTCCCAATAGATGGAAATTCTGCAGATATCATCGCTTGCGAACGCGCCTCTGGGTGTGTGTGTGTGTGTGTGTGTGTGTGTGTGTGTGTGTGTGTGGCAGGAGTCAGCTTTAAGAGTAAAGTAATTCGGGACTCACCTCTGCCGCCGTGGTACCTGGACGCTATTCAGAGCCGCAACATGCCGCCCAGCACCCCCTATGGCAGGGAAGCGCCTCCGTCACTCATCTGGCCGCTGGCGGGGGCTTGGCTCCATGGAAGCCAGGTGAGTGGCGGAGCTGCTTCCCTGCCGTAGGGGCTGCTGGGTGGCATGTTGAGGCTCCAAATAGCATTCAGGTGCCACGGCGGTGGAGGTGAGTCCCGAATTACTTTACTCTTAAAGCTGACTCCCGCCACCCACCCACCCAGAGGCGCGTTCATGGGCCGCCACGGGTAGAGGGGAGGCTAGCTGAATAACTTCATAACCTTGAGGACAACATGCAGGAGCACCATTTTCCTTAAATGAATCCTGAACACTCCCCTCTAAAGCCATCTTCCAAATCCTAATCCAGATGTGGTGGAAAAGTGGAACATTTACCCCTGAGTCTGTGTGTGTGTGTGTGTGTGTGTGTGTGTGTGTGTGTGTGTGTGTGGTACACTGATTGCAGAACTTCTCCAGTAGCCATCACCCTTTTGGTGCTGACTGTCAGAAATTGCCTGGAGGCACTCACCAGCCAGGGTCAGCTGCTGCCTTTTCAAACTTGATATGCAGTTGATATAATGGTAAAATTCCACTGTCATTTCATTTGACCAAAAATGTTCATTTGTGATTTCCAGTATTTCTCTTCTCATGATATAGAAGTTCAGTCCCTGGCATCTCCAGGTAAGACTCCTGCCTGTAACCTTGGAGAAGATGCTACCAATCTGTGTAGACAATACTGAGCTAGATGGACCAATGTCTGACCTGGCATGGTAGCATGGATTGTCCCCTTTGCTAAGCAGGGTCTTCCCTGGTTTGCATTTGAATTGGAGATATGTGCGAGGACTGTAGGATATTCACCTTTGGGGATGGGGCTGCTCTGGGATGAGCATTTGCATACTTGCATGCAGAAGGCTCCAAGCTCCCTCCCTTTAATCTCCAAGTCAGGGCTGAGGAATATTCCTGCCTGCAGTCTTGGAGAAGCCTCTGCCAGTCTGTGCAGACAATACTGAGCTAGATGGACCATTGTTCTGACTTGGTATAAGGCAGCTTCTTACATTCCTATGCAGTGGATGGTGGAAAGCACACACTACAAGTCTCCAGTCACAGACATCTGACTCACTTCTATAACCCTTAGGTTAGAAGATCTTGGTTCAGGATCTCAAGAATGGATGAGTTTCCATCTTTAATTCCTGTGGGAATTGCTAACACCTGTAGGCCCCATCTGGGTTTGTCAGGTGTCCTATATTTTAAGGTGCATCCTTATTCCTGTTCTCCAGAACTTAATAAATGCTCTTTTATTGCACAACAGCTCCAGAAAAAATCTATTGAACAAGCATCAAAGTTGCACTTGTGTTTGAAGATTCTTTTTAATTTTGCAATCCCTAGCTCTAGTTGAAAGGGAAAGGATATCAAAATCTTAACTGCAATAAAATGCTGAAGGAGGTCATACATAATACGTATTCACTGCAGTTCATTAAAAATCACAGGATAAGTCATGAATAAATGTGTACACTTGCGGTGGCTCTTCATATTGATTTAAATGGATGATTAAACTAATCATCGTACAATTCTAGGAAAGCAGGATGTGTTCACTGTTACTCTAGGGTGCTTTTCCAGAAGAATGGGAACAAGCAAGGGCACAATTCAGCACCAGCCTGTGCATGATCATCTGAACCCACATCAAGATAGGCATGGGCATATGATTAGACAGTCGTCTGGGGGCCCACTGCCTTGAAGGGCCCCCCAGAGACATGTCACATGACTCCCCATTGCCCCTCAGCCAGCCCTCCTGGACAGCAATCTAAGCAGCCAGCCTGCAAGCTGCTAGAGAGCTCCTTCTCTCCCCACCTCTCAGCTGATCGAAGGGTGGGCAGGGCTTCCAGAGAGGCCTCTGTGCCTTCCTTGAAGCCTGAACTTGAGTGCCGGCCGGCAGGCAGCAAGGAAGGAGGGAGACAGTGTGGCCATCACTGGCTGCCTTTTGCCCACTACAGTTCTCTGCAGACCCTCTGCTCAGCATAGACCAGCCTTTGCCTGCTTAGTAATGGAGGTATGATGTGAATTCCTTTCTGTGGTTACCCCCCCCCCCATATATAAGGATCTGCTTGCCATAGGGCTTTGATAGGGTCAGGGGACGGGGGGAGACTGAGAAGTCTCTGAATATTTGAAACAGATTGGAAAATTTGCTGGCTTTAAAAAAAACTATCTAAAAGGTCTAAATCTATCTAAAAAGTCTAAACTATCTAAAAAGTCTATCTAAAAAAACTATCTAAAGTGGTTTGTTTCATGGCAGAAAATTACAAAAACTTCTGGAACAAACAATATTCATTCATTCATTCATTCATTCATTTATAAATGCATTTATGTTCAAGTTGTTTTGCAACCCAGAAGTTCTGAGTGAGAACTGTGAAGCATGTGTTGTGCTTTCATTTTATTTTTCTTTAGAAATGCCAAGCTGGTTGGGCATGTTCAAAAACCTCACTCACACTATTGATACTGTATGTCATCAGTCAGTATGATTCTCTAATGATATGAAATGTTAAGAAGGCCCTGCACATGCTGATTTGTCCCCCAGCCCCACACCCCACTAGGGATGACCCTGCTTCTGAGCATTTGCAGAGAGTGGTTTTTATCTCAGTAAAGTGGGAGACCACAACCAGCCCTACTTCCACATTGGGGAGCAGGGAGAATGACTTTTAGGACAGAGGGCATAACTTCATAACCTTGAGCCCTGGCACGTCTCATCTATCTTAAAATTGTACCAAGAAGAGGAAGATTCCTCATTCTCCCCATCCCCCCCACCTCTTTTTCTCCTGAGGAATTGTGCTAATTCTTGCTCTTTTCTCTATTTCACCCCACCTATCTTACTTGCTTCAGTGGGACTTACTGGTCTCCTATAGGGAGCAAAATATGCTGGGAGCACAAATTAGTTTGGTTTGCTTTACATCCCTGAGCATGTGCATTTACCAGGGAAGGATCTCAGACAGTTGAATGCAATGGAGTTTATTTTTAAGTAGACATGCTTTCCTTGCTAGTAAGTCTTTTAGGTTTCAGTGATATGTACTTCCAGCTAAATGTGGTTAGATTTGCTGCCTGAGGCTGCAATTCTCCACACACTTACCTGGGACTTTTACATACAGCAGGCTTTACTGCAAGTTTACTGGAAGGCTTTACTGCAAAACTGAAGTTGTCCCAAAGAACCAATGCAAAATAGTGGATTTTTTTTTTACTCCAGATATAAATCAGGCTACACTCTAATGAGCAGTGAAAAACCTGAATTGTGTGTGAACTGCTCACCAATCAGTGGCGTACCGGGGGGAAACGGCGCCCAGGGCAAGCTATGGCCCTGAAATGGCGCCCCCCCACCCCCACATACCTGGCCCGGAGCGGCAGCCGGCGATTCGGCAGTGGCGGGGTGGCGGCGGGTCACGAGTGGCGGCGGCGGCGGGTTGCCTGCCGAGTGCGGCGGTGGCTGGTGTGGTGGCTGGCGGCATCCCATGGCCTGTGTAGCGGCGGCGCGGAGTGCAGGCAGCGACACCGAGACGAGCGGCCCGGCGGCGGCGTCCCAACTGCACAGGTGGTGGCGTCCCAACTGCGCAGGCATGAAATATGGATGAATATTTGCAAATAAATTAACTGAGACCTGCAAGGGACTTCCCATGTGCTCTGGCATTGGTGCCCCGACTTCATAGTTTTTTTGGGGGGATGGGGAGGTTTGAATTTTTTTTATACCACCTTACCCAATTCAGCTCAGGGCATTTCACAAACAAAACAAAAACAGTTAAAATCAATCACCAATAAAAACAAAACATTTTAAAATACCATAAAACAATCAGTTAAAAACAATTTTAAAACCCTGAAAACAGAAGCCAGTATTTGGCTCCTTTGGTTGTTTGGCGACATTTTGAAGACTGAAAGTCTTTGGGTTTTTTGTTTTTTTTAAAAATGGGTACAAACCATTCTTGCACGACTTTCTGGAATGTCATACTGATCAACCTGTTAACATTTGTAAAGTGTGTTTAAGCTGTAAAATGTCCCCACTAGTGCTGCTATTATTATTACCACAGTGGCTACTTTTCACTAAAGGCTCGTGCTGTTCCTTTATGATGCTACATTGATGATGCTACAGAGAGCAGAAATAATATGATGAAGAATTGTCACCTAGCTGTCACATTGCTACAGTGGGGGTTATTCAAGCTCTGTGACCTGAACTTTCAACAACCATTTTAGCTGTCAGACTTCAGATAAGATTGATTTTTGCAAAATGGGATATTTGAATAGGTTATTGAAAATTACCAGATGCATTTGCTGATGCATTTGAATTGTGGACTTATTCAAGCATAATGAATTGCTCTCTCTTAGTTGTCGTGCCTAGCTCTAGAAGGCTCATCATGGCAGACCACATGCTTTGTATGCATAAGGCCCCAGGCTTAATTCCCAGTATATCACTTAAAGGCCTTCTAGGAGACAAGGCTAGACATGACCTTTGCCTGAAAGGTAGCTTTGAGGGATGCATGACCTGTCCAAAGCAGCTTCATGTACATGTTGCAGAGTGAAGGGTCAAAGCTGGAAAGTGGTTGATGATTCCACAATTGTCATAGAAAGTACCAGCATTACTTTGCAACTCACAATAAACTCTGAATATAATTGCTTCAAATCAGTTTGTCGATGGTTCCAAAATGTTCTAAACAAAGGGAGTGTCTAAAATTCTCTTTTTTTAAGGGAAAGTATATTGGAAAGAAGGTCTGGTGGGATCACATTAACTGTGAAAGAATGACTGCTGGGTTGAGTTATATAAAGTAAAGTGTGCCGTCAAGTCTATTTCGACTCCTGGTGCCCACAGAGCCCTGTGATTTTCTTCTGGTAGAATACAGGAGGGGTTTACCATTGCCTCCTCCTGCATAGTATGAGATGATTCCTTTCAGCATCTTCCTATATCGCTGCTGGCTGATATAGGTGTTTTCCCATAGTCTGGGAAACATACCAGCGGGGATTCGAACTGGCAACCTTCTGCTTGTTGTTGTTGTTGTTGTTGTTATTTTATTTTTATTTTTTACATTTACAGTATATCCCTCTCTTCCTCCAAGGAGCCCAGAGCGGTGTACTACATACTTGAGTTTTTCTTTCACAACAACCCTGTGAAGTAGGTTAGGCTGAGAGAGAAGTGACTGGCCCAGAGTCACCCAGCTAGTTTTATGGCTGAATGGGGATTTGAATTCGGGTCTCCCCGGTCCTAGTCCAGCACTCTAACCATGACACCACACTGTTAGTCAAGCATTTCCCCACTGCGCCACTTAAGGTGGCTGAGTTATATAGAACTATGTAATAAATTGTTAGGGCTATGTGAGGGTCGGGATGGATGAGTTAGAACATTGTGGTAGGCTGCTTCTCGGAATGGTTCACTCTCCAGGTCTGTGGGTCTTTCCACAGGAGAATGACTTATTGTAGTAGTAATTGGAGGGGTCTGCATAGTGGGTTACGGGAAAGACACATGAGTAGTTGCATGGACCATATGCAAGGATATGAATCTACCCAATAAGGAAGACTGTAAGAAAGGCTAAACAGGGGCATAGCTAGGGAGAGGGGGGCCGTGTTCGCCCCACTCCCCCACAGCCCCTCAGTGAGCGTGCTAACGAAGAAAATAGGGAGGCGTAGAGCTGGGGCCCCTGGGTTCTTTGAACCCATCCACTCAATTATAGCTGTACCCCTGGGGCTGAGGATTACATCAGTCAGAAAGAATGTAAAGAATGTGGCTCCAATGAAAAGAGAGTACAAAAAGATTATGTAAAGCAACAATCAGGGTAGCCATCTGTCAGCCCTTGCACAGGTGATAAGGACGTTCATGCACCAGAAGTGCACAGAACCTTCCCCTCTCCCAATGCCTTTTCCTAATCATGTAGGAAGTGGTTTGTCCAAACCGCCTCCTACATGGATACCAGCTTACTAATTAATACAAATTTAACTAGTCTTTATCCAGTGCGCAAGAGCTGATGAATGAAATATTGTCCAAACTGGCTCAATCAGATGTTCAAATGGTAGAATGGATGGTATCACTTAAATCTAATTGTGTGTGTATATGGGGGGCAGGCAGGGAGTTGCATGGTTGTATGTTTCCCAAGGAAAATACCCTTGTATTTCCCTTGTGTGGGCCTCTAAGGGGGCCTGTAGAGTTTGGTCTCCATTCACTAGTGTCACCAGTGAGTCACCATTGGATGCTAGTGCCTTCAGTGAAACAAAGCATGCTGTCTATATGCATCTGCAGTGATTATTTTTTTCTTGCAACTAAGAATATGAATACTTCCATGTGTTGATTTTTAAAGTTTTGGGTCTGTCTGTTTTTCCCCCTGAGTAGGAGATCCTCAGTGAGGGTAGTGGACTGCGCATGCCCGAGACAGAACTGGACCATGTGACTTGATTGTAGGCGGAGCCGCCTCCTAGCCCCAGTTCCAGTTCTGTCTTGCTCGGGACAGGACGTAGGAGAGAGCTCTGCTGCTTTGTTTACATTGGATTACTCTTTCGTGAACGCTGAATTTTATTTCTGCTCTACTCTCTCTCAATTGTGCAAGTGGGGGAGGAGAGTTGTGCTTCTTTCGGCCACCAAATTTCAGGTAATATTTTCTTCTTTTTCCTTTCTGATTCTGCTCAATTGGCTTTCGCAAATTAGTGCTTTATTTTTATTTTCCTCGTTTTCATGGAGCTGGCACACGCCGAGGAGTTCCTCCAAGGTTCCCTTTCGGAGGGAACTCCACTACCACAGGACCTGGGTAGCATAGCCACATCGCTCCTGCCTAAAGCAGCAGCATTGAAGGCTTCCGCTGTGCCTATGGATCCCTCCGCCCATGCTTTGGCGTCCGGCGCGGCGGTCGATCTAGATCCCGGGCGGCCCCCATCCAAAGCCACCAAAAAATCTAAGCACATTGGGGAGTCCCCAAAAAAGTGAAAGAAGAGAGCAAAGGAGAGTCTACACAAAGCGGAGACTGGAAAGCGCCTTAGTGAACGGCTCCTGATTCAGGCAGTTTGCCGCCGTTTGAAATCGAAACTAGTCAAAAATGGTGCCAAAACCGCGGGAAATTCTACCAAACGCCCCACTTTAGAGGTGGTTGACCGGAGCCCGGTGGGCATTCTCCCGGCATCCATTCCTCCGCCCCAAGAGGGCTCAGTGGTTGAGGGGGAACCGGCTAGCCCGCGCATTCCCTCCCCGCTGTCGGATCAACTACCTGCCGGACCAGACCGCACAACGCCAGCGCAACCTCCTGTAAGTAATGACCCTTTCTCGCCCAGAGCCACGCAATGGCTCAGAGATTTTTTCAGAAGGGAATTTGCTCTAGAGCCACCTGCGGATCCTATCTCCGGTCCGGGGGTTCAGGCACAACTGTTGCCCACTGGGAAGGACCAACCTATGCCTATAGGAAACCCCCCTCCCAGATTCAGATGGTCTCAAACTAGGAAAGGATCGGATAGACTATCGTCTTCTTCTCCCGACTCCAGCCCATGTCGCAGGGCCATTCCTCTGTCTGAAAGAGGTTTGTTTGTCCCTAGGGTCTTACCCCACAAAACCAAGTGCAGACACAGGAGCTCATCCTCCTCCTCTCCTAATCCCCAGAGAGACAAGCGAGTTAGGGGCTTCAAACCACCAGCACAGCCCAGACCTCAGCACCCTGTCCTCCCTCCCTCCCCTAATCCTCCACAGGTCCCTCCACCCCCCCAGGTACCCGCCAGACCATCAGTCCCTGACATACCTATTATTCCCTCTGGGAGTGACTCGGAACACTCTATGCCACTGGAGCCCTCTGGACCCATAGACTCCGAACGGGAAGAAGGAGAACTGTCTGAGGAGGATGTACCTCCTCCCATTTCTAATTCTATTAGACTTTTCTCCTCAGCAGATTTCGAAATCCTCCTGACTAAGGCGAAACGCACGATAAATGACATTACAGATCCCGTTCCTACGCACCCGACCTCCACTCTGGATTTGCAGGTATTTCCGTCTACAGAACCATCTGCACCGATAGTTCCCTTCCCACCTCTGTTCCAAAAGGTGCTGACTGCAGAGTGGCAATGCCGCACTTCCACTAAACCTGTCGGCAACCTCCCCAAAAAACATTACCTTCTACCCTTGGAAGTAAATAAATTACTGACCACCCCTAAGGTAGATCCACCTGTGGCGCAAATGGTCTTGGGCGCCATGGTCCACTCAGAAGGTCAAGAACAGTTAAAGTCTCAGGAGGACAGGCGATGCAACACCTTCCTTAAAAAGGTTCATGACGCCTTGGCCTCGGCCATTAAAATGGCCACAACCAACTCCATTTTTGCACGGGCTTCAGTATTGTGGGCTAAAGAGTTGGTCAAGTTGGTTCCACCTGAACTCCCTAGATTGCGCCAAAGCATCAATAAGATCACCAAGGTGGCAGCTCTGTCGGCCGACTCGAGCTTAGATTGCATCAACACTCATCCAGAGCCATTGCTGCTGGCGTGGCGGCTCGTCGCACCCTTTGGCTCAAACCGTGGAACGCAGACTCCAAATCCAAATTGGTCCTGACAGCCGCTCCCTTTGCCGGCATAGACCTCTTCGGACCGGCCTTGGATCCCGTCCTCATTGAAACTCAGGACAAAAAGAAGGCCATGCCATCCTCACGTAGGGGATCAAGGCAGTTTTTTCGAGGCTCACGTTCTTCCTTTCGATCTTACAGACAGGCCCTGATGCGGAACTTCCAGCCCAGGGACTCCAGACCTCAATCCTTCAGAGGCTCCAGCAGGCCCCAATGGCGACAGAGGTACCGCGGCAACTCCAGAGGTTCTGCCCCTAAACAGTTTAGCCCACCATACACGCAGCGGAAGCAATGACGCCATCCCAGTGGGCGGACGACTGTCAGAATTCTCCGCAACCTGGCTCTCCACGACGTCCAATGCCTGGGTATTAGACGCAGTAACACACGGCTACTGTATAGATCTGTCCTCCTCCCCTCCAAATCGCTTCATCCCAACACCCAGGTCGACCAACCCTCTCAAGCATCGGCGGATGCTTCAGGCAGTCCAACATCTGCTACAGATTCAGGCAATAGAACCCGTGCCATCTGCTCAAAGATTTCTCGGCACGTACTCCATCCTTTTCTTAGTCACGAAGAAGGACGGCTCATGGAGGGCCGTACTCGATCTAAAGTCCTTCAATCGCTTCGTTGAAAAACGGAAATTCCGGATGGAGTCCCTCCACACTATAAAGGAGGCTGTTCGTCTAGGGGACTACATAGCATCGATCGATCTCTCAGAGGCGTACCTACATGTCCCGAGCAGAGCCTTTGACAGGAGACATCTCCGCTTCGCATACAACGGCAAGCACTTCCAGTACAGAGCGTTACCCTTCGGCCTGTCATCAGCCCCAAGGGTCTTCACGAAGATTATGGCTTCACTGATCTCCCATCTACGCCTCCAGGGGGTGCATATCCACCCATTTTTGGACGACCTTCTAATCAGGGCGCACTCCAAACTTCAGGCCCTCAAGGACATCCAGACTACTCTGATGGCCCTACAGGACCATGGTTTTGTAATCAATCAAGAGAAGAGTCACTTGAGCCCGACCCAGCGCTTGGTTCACCTAGGGGCCCTCTTCAACACAACACAGGGCTGCATTTTCCTCCCAAGCGGACGACGGGTGAAAATCGTGACCCAGTTTCAGCCCCTGCTCCACAAGACCAAGGAGGACGTTATGGTGTTAGTCCAAGCTCTAGGATCGATGATCGCCTGCCTGGAGTGCGTTCCATGGGCACAATGGCACTCCCAGCCACTTCAGTGGGCATTGTTACCTCATCAGAACGCTATTATGGCGGTCTCCCATACAAGCATCGCAATTCCCTGACATGTCAAACAATCCCTTCAGTGGTGGCTATCTGCAGCCCTCCTCAAAGGGAAGCTTCTGACGGAGCCTCAACGGGTCATTCTCACAACAGATGCAAGCCTCTCAGGGTGGGGAGCTCACTGCCAGGGCCAGGTAACTCAGGGCACATGGTCCACAGATGAATCCAAACAGCCCATAAACTGGCTGGAGCTCCGAGCAGCCCGGTTGGCACTACTACACTTTCAGTCCTCCCTGCAGGGCCAGCATGTCCTACTCAGGATGGACAACGTGACCGTCAAAGCACACATCAACTGGCAGGGGGGCACCAAATCCAGGATACTCATGTCAGAATCCAACAGGCTTTTTCACTGGGCAGAGGCCAACATCATGTCCATCGTCGCCGAACATGTCCGGGAGGAGGACAACGACCTAGCGGACTGGCTCAGTCGGAGGTCCCTAGACCCGGGGGAATGGTCTCTTCACCCGGATGTCTTCAGCCAGATGTCCAGGATCCTGGGACATCCACAAGTGGTCCTTTTTGCCTCACCTGCCAATCGTCAGCTGCCCCGCTTAATCTCCAGATACCACTGCCCCCTGGCGGAAGCGACGGATGCTCTCCACTCCTCATGGCCGAAGGGCCTCCTGTACGCCTTTCCGCCCACTCCGATAATCCGGAAAGTCATCAAGAAGATGCTCCTGGAAAATGCAGAGCTGATCCTGGTCGTGCCCTTTTGGCCCCGCAGACCGTGGTTCTCCGATCTACTCAGCTAGCCACCCGCCCTCCCTGGCGACTCCCGAATCACCAAGACCTACTCCGGCAGGGCCCTCTTCACCACCCCGACCCCCTCTGGCTACAGCTATCCGCCTGGAGGTTGAGCGCGAGAAACTTAGGGCCAAGGGTTACTCTAAGTCAGTCCAAGACACCATCCTAGCCTCAAGGAGACCCTCCATGCACCGTGTGTATCAAACCACCTGGAAAGCCTTCCTACGATGGGCACGGGATCACCGAAAGGACCCCCTTAAAGCAGGAGTTCTGGAAGTTCTCTCCTTCCTCCAAAACAGTCTGAAACTCCATCTCCGCCCTAGCACCCTCAAGCATCAGGCTTCTGCGTTGGCTTCAGTCCTAGACATCTCATCCACCGTATCTGGTCAGCCAGCTCTTCATCCTCACATCTCCAGGTTCCTTCACGGTGCGACCAATCTCGCCCCGACTCCCGTCAAACGTTTCCCCTCCTGGAACTTAAACCATGTGCTAAATGCACCCACAAAGCACCCATTTGAACCCATCTCTGACATTCCTCTCAAGCTCCTGTCATACAAAGTTCTTTTTCTGGTGGCAGTCACATCTGCCCGTAGGGTTTCAGAGCTTCACGCCCTCTCAGCAAGGAAGGAGTTCTGCACCTTCCAAACGGACTCAGTGCGTCTCCACCTAGACGTTCTTGCCCAAGATCAATACCGCCTTTCACAGGGCTCAGCCCATTGTTCTTCCCTCCTTTTGCCCTAACCCAGTGCACCCCAGGGAAAAATTATGGCACAACCTAGACGTACGTAGGGCCCTGCGTACGTATCTCCGTAAGACCCAGGATATCCGCAAGACGGGTTCCCTCTTTGTTTCCTTTCACCCCCCCTACTCTGGGTAACAGGGTATCTAAAGCAACACTGGCGGGGTGGATCAAAAACTGTGTCATCCTGGCATATGAAGCTCTGCATCTTCCCCCTCCTGGGGGGGTGGTTACGGCTCATTCCACCAGGAGTACGGCCACTTCGGCAGCCTTCTCAGCCCACATCCCACTATCTGAGATTTGTAGGGCCGCAACCTGGTCCTCTATCACTCCCTTTATTCATCACTACAAAATTTAGGTTTTCTCGGAGGCCCAGGCAGCCTTTGGATGGACAGTCTTGCAACAGGTTGTCTAACTCTCATCCTCCCTCCCAGAGACGTTAAGGAGCTCTTTCTGAAAGCTTGGGTATGTCCCTCACTGAGGATCTCCTGCTCAGGGGGAAAAGGAACATTGGTCCTACCGTGAAGGGTTCTTTTTCCCTGTAGTAGGAGATCCTCAGGCCCACCCGGATATGTGGCAAGACTGATTTTTTTGCTGTAGTTTTTTCTGGGGGATGGGTACACAGCGGGTCACTGCTGCCAACTCTCAGGGTTTGTAGAATGTTAACCCTTCACTATCTATTTCTCTGTTGACTGACCTCTCCTCTAGTTTCTTTTTCTTTCCATATTCTTGAGTCTGTAGATCACTCGACACACACACACAGAGCTCTCTCCATGGACCTTACCTCGCTCGTCAGTCCTGGAACTGGGGCTAGGAGGCGGCTCCGCCTACAATCAAGTCACATGGTCCAGTTCTGTCTTGGGTATGCGCAGTCCACTACCCTCACTGAGGATCTCCTACTACAGGGAAAAAGAACCCTTCACGGTAGGACCAATGTTCCTTTCTTTGTGGGTCAAGTGGGCAAAGAGGCTTGAAGACCTAATAACAAACCTCATTTTCACTCTGCTGTGGCAGTGGCCATGCCTCAGTAGACAAAGGTAATTTAAACATACATATAATTTACTCCAGGTAAATCCTGCATATATGAATTGATTTGTCTGAAGCAGAGTACAGTGGTCCCTCGACTTACAAACTACTCGACATCCGAAGATTTCGACTTACGAACGACAAAAATGACCGGAAGTAGTTGCCGGTTTAGATGCGGCTTCCTCGACTTATGGATTTTTAGATGCGGTTTCCTCGACTTACGAATGTTTCCAGACCTCCATGGATGCGCTTTTCAACTTACGAAAATTTTGACCTACGAACGTGCGTTCGGAACGGATTATCTTCGTAAGTCGAGGGACCACTGTAGTTGTAAATGTATCATGAGAAAGATTCATAGAAAGAGAGAAAGGCCCGGTTCAGATGTAACAGGAAACTGGAGGTCCCTTCACCTCTGGTTTCCTAACCCAAATGTCCGAATCTGGGGAAATGGAGTTTGCAGGGGAAAGCAACCCGTGATTTCCCTTGCCAAACTCCACTCTGAACCTTTGGTCAGTTTTGCTGCCACAAACTCAATTTCTGCTATGCTAGCATTACATCCAAACACTGGCACCACAATTTGGGCACCACAGAACCGTAGTTGAGGAAGGAAGCTTCTCCCTCACTCCGGCCTGATTGGCTTTTCCTTCAGAAAAGAAGGAAGCCTGCCCCACACAGCCAGCAACCCCACTTCTTTGCAGTCTCTCTGACTGCAGAGAGGCAGCTCCCCACAATGTCCGAAAGTGGACAGGAGGGCGGAGGGAGGGGGGCATGGAATCATGGGTCCATTGGACTTGTGGTTCATGTTAAGTCTGAACCGGGCCAGTGCAGCATGAGATATTTCACTCAAAATGACCAATGTTCACCTCAATCCAGGGCTCCGATGATGCCCTGTCCCTTCCAGAGAGGTGGTCATTAGGCCAGTGCAAAGTTCTGGCTCCGAATATCTTAATTCTTTGCACCATCTTCCTGGCACCACATGGAGGCAACCATTTCTGCCAATCATCTCCACACAGTGATGGTGGGGGCCCCTTAAAGAGAAACCCAGTGTCATCATGCGGAGAAGGGCAGCCCATGCAAATAGAAGTGCTGTAGTCAAATCATCTGCTGGCTGGCAACCTTCCATAGACAAAGCTCTGGATGACTATAGAAATCTGATTGAACAGGCCTGCTTCTCAAAGATGAGTCAATGGGGCACAAGACCACTGATGCTAAGCTACACACAGCAGAGGATATTGGGTGGAGGGAACCTGTTCATGTTATGGAGAAAGTTTCTAGCTTTGTCTTTCTGTGAACAAGGGTATTTTCCTCGGGGAACATTCAACCATGCACCCCTATACACAGATTTAAGTGATACCACCCAGTCTACCACATGAACATCTGTTTGAGCCAGTTTGGACAATATTTCATTCATCAGCCCTTTCACAATGGATAGGATTAGTTAAATTAGTATTAATTAGTAAGCTGGTATGCATGTAGGAGGCAGTTTGGACAAACCATCTCCTACACCATTAGGAAAAGGCGCTGGGAAAGGGGAAGGTTGTGTGTGCTTGTGGTGCATGAATGTCCTTATCATCTGTCCAAGGGCTGACAAAATATCATCTGAAACAGGGTGCAGATTCTCTGAGCAGTCCCCCGATTTTACTGAACTCCTCCCAAATATCTTACTTCTTCCCCCCAAAACAATCATGAGTGAGGAGTTGCTCCTCAAGCTATCCTTCTGTCTGCACCCCTGGTCTGAACCCTTGTATGGACTGGATCTAAATGAAAGCTGTTATCCTGCATCATATGACATAGGTCAGCAAATCTGCCCCACTGCACTGTTTGTTGTTGGCAATTCCATTGCAAATGTTTATTAGCAAATATTATGCCTGTACTGTAGGTGTAGCTGGCTTTTTGCTAGCCAACTTCCTTTAGCTTCTCCATGTACGAAGGTCATAGTTGGATGCCCTTTTCCAAATGTCCTTCTCCAGGCATCCCTACCTGCTAAAAATGTTGACTAGAGAGATGGTCTTTTTGGCTATGCCATCCCTTTCTTATACTGATCTCCCCAGGTCAGTTTGCCAAAGGCCTACTTGTTCATCTCTCCAGCACCAAGCAAATCCTTTTTACCTGAATGGGCTTCTGCTTGTCACCTGGATGGGTTTTATTTTGCTGCTGTGATGCTTTTCTGTTTATATTGCTTTTGTTATTTTGATTTGTTACTTGGAGAGGTTGCTTTATTGTTTTAATTGTTCTAATTGATTGTAAGCTGACCTGAGAGTACATTACTGAAGGATGGGATATCATTTTTTAAAACAAATAAATATGGAAACCGTCTGAATCCTACCCCATCCCTCACGCCACCATGGTCCCTTTCTGCCCAGTTCCATGCATTACAACAGTTGGGTATGATGCCGCCGCCTAATCAGTAATGTTCATGTGTGCTACTGCAGGACCATGATGGGTGGAGCCCCCTCCTGATGGCAACCCAGCCCTGCACACATTTTATGTTTATATTGGCATAGCACTGATTGTGGTCTAAGCACGTTTACCAGTACAAAACATAAGAATTTGTTAGGATGTGCTTTTACAATCTTCTTTAATAAATATGACATTTTATTTTTGAAGATTTAACACTGATAATTGCTCTTACTGTGTAACTTGTAAATAACCAGTTGCACATGAGCCTGCTAGGAAGACTGTGCAGAGCAGCTTGTGTGGGATTTTGCTGTAAACAAATGTGCTGTGGAGAATGGGATCTCCTGAGAACAAAATGTTTGGAAAGAGGGATTTATTTTAAGCCCTTGCTACATTTGCGGCTGTATTTTGAAATGTACTGTTTAATGGAGAAATGTCCCTGGGAGATTCTTGCCTCCTGGATCTATAACAATTTGCTTAAGATTTACAATAACACATTTTAAGTAGCATGATGGTTTATATGATTGGTGGCTGGTGAAGGCGGTGCAGGTGGGGCAGTGCCAAGAGGTACCTTTAAGAGGCTTTCGTGGTGATACTGCCGACACCTGGAAGCCACCCAGCATCCCACATGGCGGCTGCCCCACCTACGATTCTCACCCAGTCTCTGTGCTGCACTCACAGTGGCCATTTGCGTGGTCAGCATGGTGTTGCTGATCACAAAAATGGCCACTATGCATGTGCAGAACCCAGGTGAGTGCCATAGGTGGGGCAGCCGCTATGCATGATGCTGGGTGGAGTTCCACTGCTTCCTGTGGCTTCCAGGTACTAGTGGTATCAATGGTGAAACTTTTAAAGGTACCTCTCACCGCCACACACACACCCTGTGCCGCCCTCACCAGCAACCATTGTGATTAGGAATAATGATTTTGGCACTTAGAGTTGTCAGTCCTTCAGGGTGGGCCTAGAGTCTCTGGGTATGGACATTAATCTCAAAGTGACTGTTGAAAACAATTACAGAGGTTTCATTATTTATTTACACAGTCAGACAGGTGTTATCGACTGGTTTGTTTTATCCAGACATCGAGTCCTTCCCAAGGACCTGGGATGGCTGAATTTTATTGTCAATGTTGTTGCTGTTGTTATAGATATTGTCGCAGAATATAGGCTGTTCCCAGTAAAGTTGCTTTTTGTAATTAGCTGAAGGTGATTTCTGTGGCCCCTATGGTGCTGAGGTGCTCTTCAAGGTCTTTTGGAACTGCACCCAGGGCGCCAATTACCACTGGGATGATTTTGGTCTTTTTCTGCCACAGCCTTTCAATTTCAATTTGTAGATCTTTGTATTTTGTGATTTTTTCTATTTCTTTTTCTCCTATTCTGCTATCCCCTGGTATTGCTATGTCGATTATTTTTACTTGTTTTTCTTTCTTCTCAACTACAGTTATATCTGGTGTATTGTGTGGCAGATGTTTGTCTGTTTGTAGTCGGAAGTCCCATAATATTTTTACATCTTCATTTTCTTCAACTTTTTCAATTTTGTGGTCCCACCAATTTTTGGCTACAGGTAGCTTGTATTTTTTGCAGATGTTCCAGTGTATCATTGCTGCTACCTTGTCATGCCTTTGTTTGTAATCAGTCTGTGCGGTCTTTTTACAACAGCTGATTAGGTGGTCCACGGTTTCATCTGCTTCTTTACAAAGGCGGCACTTGCTGTTTGTTGTTGACTTTTCTACTTTTGCTCTTATTGCATTTGTTCTTAGTGCCTGTTCTTGTGCAGCCAGTATTAAACTCTCTGTTTCTTTCTTCAAGTTGCCATTCTTAAGCCATTGCCAGGTCTTGGTGATGTTTAACGTTCCAGTTATATTGTGCAAATATTGACCATGCAGGGGCTTATTTCTCCATTTTTCTGCTCGGTTCTTGACTTGTTCTTTCTTGTAGGCCTGCTTTGTTTCATTGGTGTTGAATAGTTTCGCATTATTGACCATTTGAAGTGCATCTTCTTCACTGTCCTTGATATATTCTTCAAGGCCTCTTTTCTCCTCCTCTACTGTTTGATGGACTTGCAGCATTCCTCTTCCACCTGAGCTGCGAGGGAGGTATAGCCTATCTACAGTACTGCGGGGGTGCAGAGCATGATTGATGGTCATTATTTTTCTGGTCTTACGATCTAGCGTCTCTAGCTCTGCCTGGGTCCAGTCTATTATTCCTGCAGTGTATCTGATAACAGGTATAGCCCAGGTGTTTATGGCTTGTATGGTGTTCCCGCCATTGAGTTTGGACTTGAGGATTTTTCTAACTCTCCTGATGTATTCACTTGCCATTTTTCTTTTCACTTCAGTGTGTGCGATGTTATCAGCCTGGAGAATGCCCAAGTATTTGTAATGTTCTTTCTCTTCCAGGTACTTGATGTTGCTTCCATTGGGCAGTTCTATTCCTTCTGTTTTTCTTATTTTCCCTCTGTTCATTATTAATGCAGCACACTTGTCTAGTCCAAACTCCATTGCTATATCGCTACAGAATATGCGGACAGTGTTTAGCAGTGATTCGATTTCTGACTGGGACTTTCCATTATTATTATTATTTCTTGTTTACACAGTCAGACAGGTGTTATTGACTGGTTTGTTTTATCCAGACATTGAGTCCTTCCCACGGACCTGGGATGGCTGAATTTTATTGTCAATGTTGTTGCTGTTGTTATAGATATCGTCGCAGAATATAGGCTGTTCCTAGGGATGTGCGTTTCGTTTTGGATACAAAACGTTTTGTGCACAAAACAGGCCGTTTCGGCTGTTTTGTAACCAAAACAAAACACCCAATGCTCAAAACAAAAAATTTTGTAGCCAAAACAAAACATCCCTGTTTCGGATACAAAATGTTTTGTTGTTTTGGCTGTTTTGGAACCCCATTTTGCAATTGCAAAAAGTCTTTCTCCTTCAGTCTCCATTCTGAGTTTTGACATCTGTTTGAATTTCCAGCGCTTCCAGCCCACAGACTGGCCAGTGAAAGCATGGGCTGATCTGCTGGCAATTGCCTCCTTATTCCTTTTAAGCAAATTTGAGGGTAAATTTTACCCTCATTGGCTAGTGGGGCAGTGTGCGTTTACCCTCATTGCCCAGTGGGGGCAGTGTGCATTTCATTGTTGTTGTTTCACACTGTTGTGTGTAGATCAATTGCATTTTGGGCGGGGGGGATGTGGATGTGCATGATCTTTGGAAATCTGCCTGATTTTTTCCAAAGCTCTGCTGTTGTTGATGTGTGATGTTGATGTTATTTGGGGTGGATTGGGGGCAGAAAGGGGGCTTTGGCAGCAGGTAGTAGTGCCCCAATGGGTGCCTGCTGCCACCCAGATTCCATAGGAATTGGAAAAGGGCTGATTTTTAAAGAATTTCTGAAGTTGACATGTCTTTGGGGAAGATTTGGGGAAGATTTGGGGCAGAAAGGGGGCCTGAGGGGCAAAACAGTGGGTTGGGTGACCGTGCCCCAAGGGGTTCCTGCCACTTGCCCTATTCCAAAGGAATAGGGCAAAGGGCTGATTTCTTAGGAATTGTTGAAGTTTACGCTTCTTTAAGGCCCCGCCCCCAGGGAATATTGGAGGTTTCAGAAGACCCATAACTCCACCTGGGGGGCACTGGGGTAGCCGGGAGCGAGTGGTGGTGTAGTGCACACAGGGTGCCAACCACCCCCATGGATTGCATGGGGTGCTGGGTTCTGTTGTTTCTGAGGTGTTCTGAGTGTAGATTCTCTGGTAGCATATGAGATTTCCAATGACAAACCATGAATCCACTCTCATATGCTACCAGAGGATCTGAATCTACACTCAAAACATCTCAGAAACAACAGAACCCAGTACCCCATGGGTTAGCAACCCATGGAGGTGGTTGGCACCCTATGTGCTCTACACCACCACTCGCTCTGGGCCACCCTGGTGCCCCCCAAGTGCAGTTATGGGGCAGGAATTATGGAGGTCCATCATTCCCTATGGGGAAGAACTTTACAGACGTGCAAACTCCATTACATCTTTAAAAATCAGCCCTCTGCCCAATTCCTTTGAAATAATTCTGGCAGCTTCCTTGCCCCCACTGGGCACTACTACCAACCCTACTCTGCTCTGGGCCACCCTTTCCCCCCCAACATTAAGCTATACTTTTGCTGAAACCTCCATTCTTCCCTATGGGAAAAATCCTATACTTCAAAAATTCACCAAAAATCAGCCCTTTGCCCAATTCCTCTGAAATTTGGGTGGTAGTTTCCACCCATTGGGCACTACCACCCCCACCCACTAGTTTTTCCCCGGGGCCATTTTTCAAAATTCAAAACGTTTCAGATTCAGATTTTGCAATTTCGAACAAAGAACAAAATTGGGGGTGTTTTGGATTGGCTTATTTCGAACAAAGAACAAAACGGGGGTGTTTCGGATTAGGGCCAAAAACAAAACAGAAAACAAAACAAAATGCACAACCCTAGCTGTTCCCAGTAAAGCTGCTTTTTGTAATTGGCTGATGGTGATTTCTGTAGCCCCTATGTAGGGATGTGCACAAAACCGGTTCACCTGGTTTGGTTCGGATTCAAACCGGGTTCGAACCAGGAGAGGGTGGTTCGGTTTTGGTTTTGTTCGAACCACCCCCTGGTTCGGTTTGAATTCGAACCGGTTCTAACCGGTTCTGACTGGTTTGGACAGGTTTGGACACCCAAAAATTGGTAGGATGGTAGCTGGCACCCAGGGGTACCCGTCACCCAAACCCCAAAGCAATCGGACACTCGTACGATTTTTTATGAATTTCTGAAAATTATTTTTATTTTTTCCTCATAGGATATAATGGGACTCCAACCAGCCCATTATTGCTTATTGTGGAGCACCCATGGGTGCCAACAACCATGCAAACCCCGAAGCAATAAGACACCCCTATGATTTTTTATGAATATTTGAAATATTTTTAATTATTTTTCTCATAGAGTATAATGGGACCCGAACCAGTCCATATCCCCTATTGTGGAGCACCTAGGGGCAAAAAAGTGGGATGGGTAGAAAGACAGTAGAAAGACAGGTGTGCCTACCACCCACAAAGCCCCAAGGCAATTGGACACTCCTCTGATTATTGGTGAATTGTTAAAGTATTTTTGAATTCCTCATAGAGAATAATTAGGATTGCAGCAAATGTATAGCTTCATGTTGGGGGGAAAGGGGTGTCGTAAAGTGGAGTGTGGTGGGTGGTAGTTCCTAGGGTGGGCAAGGAAGCTATCAGAATTATTTGAAAGGAATTGGGCAAAGGGCTGGTTTTTAAGTGATTTTTGAAGTTTACGCATCTTTAAGGTTTTTCTCCATAAAGAAGCATGGAGGTGTCAGCCAATGTATAGCTTCACGTCGGGGGGAAAGGGGTGGCCTAGAGCAGTGTGGGGTTGGTGGTAGTGCCAGGTAGGGGCAAGGAAGCTACCTGAATTTTTTCAAAGGATTTGGGCAGAGGGCTGATTTTTGGTGAATTGTTGAAGTTTACGCGTCTTTAAGGTTTTTCCTCATAAGCTATAATGGAGCTTTCAGCAGCCCCATAAGTGCACTTGGGGGATGCTGCTGTGGCCCAGAGCGAGTGGTGGTGTATGGCACATAGGGTGCCAACCACCCCCATGGGTTTCTAACCCATGGGGTACTTGGTTCTGTTGTTTCTGAGGTGTTCTGAGTGTAGATTCTATGATAGCAAATGAGAGTGAGTGGATTCATGGTGTCTCATTGAAAATCTCATTTCATCTGGTGTCTCCTTGAAAATCTTGAAAATCTCCACTGGGGTTATTTTGGTCTTTTTCTGCCACAGCCTTTCAATTTCAATTTGTAGATCTTTGTATTTGGTGATTTTTTTCTATTTCTTTTTCTTCTATTCTGCTATCCCCTGGTATTGCTATGTCGGTTATTTTAACTTGTTTTTCTTTCTTCTCGACTACAGTTATATCTGGTGTATTGTGTGGCAGATGTTTGTCTGTTTGTAGTCGGAAGTCCCATAATATTTTTGCATCTTCATTTTCTTCAACTTTTTCAATTTTGTGGTCCCACCAATTTTTGGCTACAGGTAGCTTGTATTTTTTGCAGATGTTCCAGTGTATCATCCCTGCTACCTCATCATGCCTTTGTTTGTAGTCAGTCTGTGCGATCTTTTTTATTATTATTATTATTATTATTATTATTATTATTATTATTATAATATTTATTGTTATTATTATTAATATATTATTTATTCGATTTCTGTATATCCCGCTCTTCCTCCAAGGAGCCCAGAGCGGTGTACTACATACTTAACTTTCTCCTCACAACAGCCCTGTGAAGTAGGCTAGGCTGAGAGAGAAATGACTGGCCCAGAGTCACCCAGCAAGTATCATAGCTGAATGGGGATTTGAACTTGGGTCTCCCTGGTCCTAGTCCAGCACTCTAACCACTACACCATGCTGCCTTGATATTGGGGAAAATATTGGGGGGAAGGGCAGAATATCCTCTAGGAATAGCAGCCCTGCTGGATCAGGGCCATAACCCTTCTAGTCCAGCATCCTGTTTCACACAATGGCCCACCAGATGCCACTGGAAGCCTACAAAGAGGAGTTGAGGCATGCCCTCTCTCCTGCTGTTACTCCCCTGCAACTGGTATTCAGAGGCATCCTGCCTCTGAGGCTGGAGGTCGCCTATAGCCCTCTGAATAGTAGCCGTTGATAGACCTCTCCTCCCTGAAGTTATCCAAACCCCTCTTAAAGCCTTTCAGGTTGTTGGCTGTCACTACATCTTGTAGCAGAGAATTCCACAAGTTGTGGAATTCATGCGTTGTGTGAAGAAGTACTTCTGTTTGTTGGCCCTAGATTTCCTGGCGATCAATTTCATGGGATGACCCCTGATTCTAGTGTTATGGGAGAGGGAGAAGAATCTCTCTCTCTCCACTTTCTCCACATCATGCCTGATTTTATAGACCTCTCTCATGTCTCCCAGCAGTCAGCTTTTTTCTAAACTAAAAGGCCCCAGGTGTTGTAGCCTTTCCTCATAAGGAAGGTGCTCTAGGCCCCTGATCATCTTGGTTGCCCTCTCCTGCACCTTTTCCAGTTCTACAATGTCCTTCTTTAGATGTGGTGACCAGAATTGTACGCAGTACTCCAAGTGTGGCGGCACCATCGTTTTGTATAAGGGCATTATAATATTAGCAGTTTTATTTTCAGTCCCCTTCCTAATGATCGCTAGCATGGAATTGGCCTTTTTCACAGCTGCCGCACATTGAGTCAACATTTTCAACGCTCTGTCCACCACGACCCCAAATCCATCTCCTTGTCAGTCTCTGACAGCTCAGATCCCATCAGCGTATAGTTGAAGTTCCATGGGATCTTTGTGAAATCTACCCTCAAGATATGCCGAGGGCATGGTTTGAGAACATAAACTGGTAAATGCCTTCCTTGGTGGTGTGTTAGTGAGTGTGAGCAGGTGCTGTAAAGTGGATCTGTTTTTCTTGAAATGTGGATACCATAGGGAGACCTTTGAATGTTGGACCAAACCAGCATCTCGACTGGCATCCCACACAAGGAACCAATCATGGATTTCTCCCCCTACCACAGGACTTAAGTTCCTGTAGTGAAGGAAGAATATATTTGTAGAATACAGGATAGCATATTTGCCCACTGATTCCCCTCTTGGTAGTGCCAGTAGCATGATATAACTAGATGGTCTTCTGGAAGGTTGTCAAAATATTTTAGCAGTATCAGATGGGCTCTAACAGAGATTGAGATCTTAGGTGCTCAGCAAGAATGCCCAGGGAGGATTTTTCTGGTAATAGTCCATGTGTGCCCTGTCTACTTGGCCACTTACCACTGGAATTCTAAATGTACTAAAGTGTCTACATTTAAATTTTAAATCTACTGGATTTATTTATTCATTTATTGGTCAGGCAATCTTTATTTAAAAAGCCAAACCACAGCCAAGGATAACAGACTCTGTGCAAAATATGTGAAATGCAGCCTGGCTGGAAGGGGGATGTGTCTTGAATCTGGGTCTCTTTTAATGTCTGTCTGTGGTTAAATGGACAAATGAAAGCAGTTTCTTCCAAGTTAGTTCTGCATTATTAACTGCATAAAGGCACAGCTCAGGCCTTCAGGGCCTTGTTTCTCTTTAGCACCATGTAATGGTGTGGCTGCTGTCAGTGGTACTGCAGAGAGTCAGGTCAATGACCTGTGCTTATAATTAACCAACCATGCCTTCTCCCCACTCCCAGAATTATTGCTGTGGATGCCCTTGATACAACCTGCTCCCATGATGCCATTTTGGCTATTGTATCGCATTTGTAACAGCTATATTACAAATTGTAATACATGCCATCTGTAACAGCTATGTTTCTAGTCTACAGTCACCCCTCTCCAACTGCGAGGGTTCCGTTCCAGGATAACCTCGCGGTTGGCGAATTCGCGGTTGGCGAACCATTGAAACCAATGGCAAACAGAGGAATGGGGGAATCATAGTTGCGAAAGGACAGCAAACTACAGTTAAAAATAGAAAAACAACCCTCCAATTCTCCCCAAATCACCATGAGTCAGTAAGAGGAGTGAAGGGGAACCCAGAAAATCACCCCTGAGCCCTGAAAATTGTGACCCCACCCCCAAAATTGCCAAGAAATCTTGCCAAACAATAGATACTTGGGCGAGACCTTCCACAATTTTCCAGTCGCAAATACTTAAAACCACGATTGGGAAACCTGCGGTTGACGAGGAATGACTGTATGTGCTTGTAGTTTCACAGCTATATGTTTCTAGTTTCTAGTAATGGCACAGTGCCATAGAACATGGCCCTGCTAATACCACTTAGCAGTCCCATTACTAGTATCTTCTGACAGGACAACATATTACCAACAAGGGGGCTGCTCCTCCTGCCCCAGAGAGCACTGGCCGGCTCTCTGTTGGCTGTGTTCTGAGACTTAAAGCCGCTCCAGATGAACATGCTCCCAAATCCTCTGTAATATACAAGACTTTTGTGGCAGAAGCAGACGGGGTTATTTGACAGACATCGAGGCTATTCACACACACGCAAAACCGGGCTAAGGAACCCAGCCCGATTTTGCACACTCATGTGAACCACTGGGATCAGGCCCGATCTTGGTGGCACCACAGTGGCAAACCCACTTGTGGAGCATCCCACCAAAATGAGGTTAGGAAAGTGAGTGGTCTCCTAAGCCCGCTTTTTGGATAGTCTTTCAGCTGCGGCTGCAAGCAGCCATGGCTAACAGACTCGGGGAGAGGAGGGAGGATCTCCATAATGCACCACACACTCGAGGTGCATTACTGGAGCTCTGGGGGTGGGGCAAGGTGGGGCAATGCATCCTGATACCCTGACCCTTAGAGCAAGTGGCAGCAGCCGGTGATCGTCTGGGTGGGTGATCCGCCAGCTCAGAGGCAAAGAACTGCTCGTTTGCATGGACGGTAAACTTTTCGAGGCTTCGTCCCCTCACGCCGTCGGAGCCCTTTCTCTGCTTGTGAGAAAGTAGGTAGATAGTTTGAAGCCCACTAAGCTATGCCATTGTGTTTTAGCTGCCAAATACTAAATGCCATTGCTTGCCGAATATCAACATTCAGATACCACATATCACTGGGTGCCAAATATAGATATCAAATATCTGGCAGATATCCCCATATAGAACGAGAATACTTGGGGCACATTTTGAGAAGACTATTGGGAGCAAATTTCATTTCAGCTCTAACCCACATCAGCACTGGTACAGTACAGTAGCAGAGCTGTGTGCTTTACGTGAACATATGACACAAGCACAGTAACTGATAGTGGGTACAGAATTTATCCTTCTGAGAATCATCGTTTTCTTAAAATTTCTAACCTTTAAGATGATAAGATGATTGAACCATATGATGATAGGTTCAAAAAAACTGTTTGGGCATTTCCAGGTTGTAGAATTCACCTTTTCTTGATGATGAATTGGTTGCCTTGGTAATGCAAAATTTGGGCTTAAAAAAAAAAAAAAAAGTCCTATGTAGCAGTTGCTACTACCTCAATGCTGTTCCTTTACCATCCCCGATCCTACGTTTTGCTCTTCCAGAATGTGATTGTGGGAGGAAAAAACCACAGAACAAAGACATTGAAAGAAAAATCAGAGTTAACCTAAGAAGAAAAAAGATGAGAGAAGGGGAGCGTGAAGGCACACACTGAGTTAGGAGGCTGAGATAGAACACAAAAAGATCAAAAGTAAATACTGATTTTTTTCTCCCAGTGAAGGCTTTCTGCAGTTGCTAGTTTGAGGGTCAGAAGCAGACGTCTCAGTGTTTCCTGCGGAGAATGAGCTAATATTTTTATCATATGGAGGCTGTTATTATTAAGGGTGTTCTCTGACAAATGATTAAATGACTTCAGCACATGTGATCAGCTTCTGCGGAAAACCAGGATAGCCCTTGGCAATGTTTTTTTTTAACTTGTGAGAAGTTAAAAAGGGCATGCTGAGGGAAAACCTTTCCTCATTAGAAAGCCTGTTTAAAAAAAAAAATCACAGTACCCTTGAAGTCCTCTTTGTTACATGAAGGTGCTGTCTTCAGCAACTCGGTAGAAAAATATCACATCAGCAGCATTAGGCATAGGAGAATATGAGTACAAAAGACAGGACTTCCTGTAGGAAATCTAAGGGGCACTTCATCTTGTTCTTTATGACACAGAGTGTTTAAAAAATGGATTCTGTTTCAGGAAAGGTGGCTCTTGACACGTGGGTGTCAAATCACATGCACCAGAATGAGACAAATTCAGCTCTCTTTTTTAATGATTATTGTTGGCATGCCTATGCATTTCAGTTCTTTCCATGGTTGGTTTACTTTTCAATAAAAAAGTAATCAAAGTATTTTACATAGGAAAAGAAATAAGATGGTTCATTTGTCACCAAAGGGCCCACAATCTAAAAAGAAATATGAGGTAGACACCCGCAACAGTCACTGGAGGGATGCTATTCAGGGATTAGAGAGGGACCATTACATCCCTGCTAGATATAAGGTAGGATCAAGTCAAGCACAAAGATGATGAGACAGAATCAGACCCCAGCACCATCTGGCCAGGAAGCAGCAAATGGATAAGACCAAAGTCTAGTTCATACATGAGCCAAACATTTGAAGTTCACACACTCTCTCTTCCCATGACTCACATTTATGCACCTCCCCACAGCTTGTATAGAATTTAGTGTGAATTGAGGCCTACGTAAATAAGCACCTAGGTGAGCAGCTGTCTTGGTCAAGCCTGTCACAGCCCTCGTGCACAGTAGTGACCCTCTTGATAGCGGACTAGAATCTGAGAGAACCCCCGAGTTGGATTCCCCTGATGTAGTTCGCTGGGGGCCTGAGTTCCCTGGGGCAGCACCCTCAGAACTTCAGCCTACCACAGAGCCGGCCTCTCCCACACCATTACATCTTCCCCGCACACAGGGTTGCCATATTCTGGCTTTCCAAATCCGGGTGCCTATTTTGCATATTATGTAATAGTTTTTGAGCAGAATAGTAACTGCATGTTTTCCTCCATAATTCAGCTTCTACAAGGGCTAGAGCTTAGCTTAAAAAAAGAAAGAAAGAAAGCTGAAATCTGGGCAAATCTGGGTGGGCTAAGCAATCTGAGTGAGATGCTTAAAATCTGCGTGAAACCTGGAATTTCAGGGGGCTTGGCAAGTCTACCTGCAAACCAACATCTGCACGCCAGTGCCAGCAAAAAGCTTGGCAGCAGCATATAGAACAGAGGGCAAGTGCCATATTCAGACCAGAAGGCTTCCACTCTCCAGGCAGAAGCCCAGGCTGAGGTTTACTTCTAGGGCTGTCATAGAAGATGGTGATAGGAGTAATATTTAGCTGCTGCTGCCCCTCCTATAAATTCTGCCTTCCATTCAGCTGGAACACAGTAGAAGCAGGGGGCGGATTCAAATTTGAGTTTAGAGATGTGAAGGCTTTGGGGAAACTATGGGTGGGGGTAGGAAGAAGAAACCCTTTTTCCTGGGGTTTTTTTCCTCCCAAGGTCAGAGATGGAAAAATGGGAAATTAATATTTTCTTATGAAAAGATTACAAAATAAAATGATGCATGAAATGCTTCACAAGGCATGGTTTTAAATTATTAATTTTTATATCCTGCCTCTCCCCAGTATGATACTGCTCAGAGCAGCTCACTGAGACAATAAAACAGAGGAAACAATACAGAATTCATAAAATTCAGTTAAAAACTAGACCCAGTTAAAATCAGATTTACAGACTAAAGACTTACTGGAACAGATAAGGAATAAAAGCTAAAAGCCTCTAAAAAGACCAGGTTTTCAATTGTTTCTTAAAAACCCAGAGGGATATGTGTATCACTTCCCATTGCTCTTTCAAAATGCAATGTGTGCAATATGAAGATGTTTTATGTAAGACAATGGAAAATATTACCTATTTACAATTCTAATCCTGCACCATGTTGGATTATCTATAAAACTCTCTAATCCCACCCACCCCACACAGCCCCCAGATAGTTGATCACGGAAGCACACACAAGAGCAGTTTTGACATCTTGCTCTGCAAACAATCGTGATGTGACCATGAGTGATACCTCCAAAAGGGTGAGTGACGCGTCAGGCAGGACTTCTGGCCCCACTTTCAGCAGTGTAATCATGCACACCGCCACTTTACAATGATGTCTGAATAGAGCAACTATGTTTCACCTTCCTACAGGGAAACAAACAGCCTATTGCCCTACCTGCTTGTGTGGAGAGAGTTTAAAGGAAGTCAAAGGGGGCTACAGGCACAGTACAGATGTGCAAAAGGCTTGTGGTGGGCCACCAGGCTGTTTTCCACACAGAGCTTTTAAAGCCCTTTAGTTTGCATCTCCTCCAGAATGGAGGGTGTGTGTTCACATATTGAGCAAATTCACTTTCAAGTCCCTGCGAGCTATCAGGGATAACTTCACACACAATTTGGGTTTTTCACTGCACATTAGAATGTAGCCCGATTTATATCCGGGGTAAAAAAATCCACTTTTTGCATCGTTTTTTTAGGACAACTTCAAATTTGCAGTAAAGCCTTGCAGTAAACCTGGGGTAAAGCCTGCTGTCTGGGAAACCTCCAGCAAAATCTCAAGAGAAACCAGTGCAGACACTATACCTCAGATTGTAGGGGTTTGCAGGCTAATCCCTAGCACTGGATATAACTGTAACTATCGTTTGGTATATTATGAAATGTAATGTTAGAATTGCCTTCGTTTTGTTTTCAAAAAGGAATCTTAAGTGCCGACTATGCTGTACACTATTCATTTTGTTTCTTTAAAACAGTAAATTATGTTTCAATATGATACCAAAATAAGTATGGGTTTTTGTTTTTAAATTCCTACAATTTCTGTTTTTTTTTCTGGGCAAAAATTGAGAAAAAACTATGCCCCCCCCTCAACCCCACGTCTTCAAACTTTCTGGAAATTGTACATCTCTTTTTGGGTTTAGTTAACTTAAGATTGGGAAAGAACTTGCTCTTGCACTGTTGGTGGACCCAACACAGATAGTTTCTTGCCACTTGCCTCCTCTCTATCCCCTGCCCCTTGAACTCCTCAGAGAAAACAGGAGTTGTGGAGTTGTGCATGGGGAAGTATGGTCAAATCCTCTTTTGGAAGGTCTGAGAGTCCAGATTTGCCTGATGGGTGGCTATTTGAAACTTACTGAGAGACACATCCACTGCCCACATTATCATCATGTGATAAACATGGTCATCATGGTCATGTTGTTTTTCAGCCCCCGCAAATGTCAGGCCGCTTCTTGTGTAGTGAAGGGGAAACATGAATGCATTTGGATATGATTCTGTAATTGCTTTACTGATATAATTGGAAGTATTATGATGACCTTCCAAACTTTCTCCCAGCTGCTAGATAAAAAATGTAAAAGACTTGTTTCATGAAAGAAGAAAATAGGCCAGGATGTTCTTCTCACACACAGAGACTCAAAACAAACCTTTATAACTGAGGAAACATGCCACCTTTTTAATTTTAATACAAGTCACTGTAAAATTTAGTGAACAGCATGGACTCAAGGGAGTTATACCAATTGCTCTTATTCATGAGCAAAATAAAAAAATGTAGCGCCTTATAGGAGGGCAAATTTAAACTTCCTGCATGCCATTGACTCATCCACGTTGCACAGAGCAGTGCTTCCCTACATCTTTCTCCCCAAGGCAGTTATGTTCAAAAGAGGGGCACACACTGCCCCTACAAACAGCTACGGCCCCCCTCCCTCTGGCAGTGGCAAGGCTGCCACATGATTTTATATATGTATGTATTTTGTTTTGCTTCTTTCCTCCTCTGTCTTTATACGTATACAGTTCTTATTTGTATTTACAGAATTACACATTAGGGGGAGCAGAGGTAGAATGTGACACAGGGTTGCCAATTTCAACAGCAACTTTATGTTTGTTGCCACATCTAGTTCCAGCCTCAATTAAGTGAATAGGATAGAGCAGAGGCTCCCAACCTGGAGGCCTCCAGATCATGTTGCTGGACTACAACCTCCCCAGCCATAATAAATTGTAGCTGGGGCTGATGGGAGTTGTAGTTCAGCAACATCTGGAGGCCCCCAGGTTGGAACCACTGTGATAGAGCAATGACAGCGTTTGATGGGAAGAAATGGGCTCAATGAAACCCTTGCCCAGGCACAGCATTCTTAATGAGTCCTTGGACCATCTCCTAGCCTAACCTACCTTACTAGGGTGTAGCAAGAATGAAGTAATGTATGCTGCCCTAAACTTGAGAAATATTCTAAATCATATACTTGACAACCTCACTACATGTTGCTGTCAGGGCACTGATCTGGATTAGCAGCATAGTAAGGGCGAAAGGTTGAAGCTCCTCTTTCTCTAGACAAGGGTTTCTTAACCTTGGGCCCCCAGATGTTGTCGGACTACAACTCCCATCACCCCCAGACATGGCCTTTGTGGCTGAGGATGATGGGAGTTGTAGTCCAACAACATCTGGGGGGCCAAGGTTAAGAAACCCTGCTCTAGACCACTATCCTTGTTTGGACCCTCCCCACAAGCTGCTTTTTAGGAGGACAAATCAAGGATGTAATTGACAAGCTTATACTTGTTGTAGCAGGTAGTTTGGACCTATGGCATCCCTTCCACAATGCTGGGCATATTTGTGGGCATCACAAAGTTCCCACAAAGCATCTTTGCTTTGTGACAAAGATTAGAATCTTTATTCTAATAGGATTAGAATGGAAGCAGCAACTGAACAGGAAATGGTAAGTATATTATGGTTTCACCTTTCTGGTTTTCCCACAACAGAAGTACTATCTTTTTTTAAAAAAAGTAATCTAGGTCCCCTGTAACAAATAAATTATGATCTCTCTCTCTCTCTTCCCCCCAAAATAATGTGTGGCTAAATTTGCAGATTAATCCTAGCTGGAGTGGTTATTTTATAGAGTTTAGGAAGGGAGAAAGATGAGCCTTTGTTGCTAAGCAACTACAGGATACATTCTTCAATCCATACATCTCCTTTTGAACTTTTAGGTGGCTGGAGGACATGTGCCATTATCAAGTAACTGTCATGAGTTAACCCCTGTTTGTGAGATCTAGATAAGTGGAAACAGAACATTCAGCTAATGGAACAAGTTGTAGAGTCTCTACTGCTTGTTAGGGGTGTGCACGAACTGCATTTCGAACCGTGGTTCAAGCACAACCCTACTACTGGTGCTTTAGAAGAAATAGATAGTCCTTTCCCCAAATCTATATTTATCATGTGAACGGTGAATGACAGATACTTTTCTTTTTTATAGATTACTATACAACAGAATCCATGAGAAACAACTTGGTTGTCTGAAAGATGTCCAACATGTGATTAACTACTTAGTTACCAGACTTTCAGCAAGCCAGATTGTTTAATCTTACCAAAAGATGTTTATGGACCCTTTCAAATGCCACTTACCAGGATAAATGTGCATTAATGTTTGGATTGGAAAAATTGTGCGGTGGAAAACTGGCCTTCTGAATCTGCCCTGAAATTTTAAATATATATTTGAGGAATTGCTCTAGCTGCAAAGGCGAAACTAATCATCAATGCTCTCCTCAGGAAACAAAAATAGACTCGTTAAGGGCAAGTCATAAATGTCATGGCCACAGAGAGTGAGCAGAAAGCAAGCACCACATTTTTGTCCACACACACACCTGCCTAGAGCCCACAGTTCATTAGTATTCTTGTTATAAGTCAGAAAGCCTGCACCCAGCTACTCTACTAGCTTTCTTCTGCTGCAGAGCTGGACCTGTGTGCCCAGAGGGAGGGAAAAGGTGGTGGCAAGCAGGAGGAATGCTGCCCCGGTAGTGAGGACAGTGGGGAGAAAAACAGGGTTGCGGGGCAGTAGGGAGAGAAATAGGGCAGGTGGAGAGGCAGGGAGAGAAATGCGGGTGAGGGAGGCAGAGAGAGAAATGGGGCAGCAGGGAGAGAAACGCAGCAGTCTATGATAACATCTTACTGGAAAGCCTGCACCTCTTTAAATCCCTGCACCCCACTTTCTGTTTGCAAAAAACAGGATAACACAGGTACTATGCACAGAAAGAAGGTAGTTAGTAAGGATGTGCACAAAACAGATTTTGCATTCTGTATCAAGTTTAAAACAAGATGCAAAATGGCTGAAATGTTGCATCAAAACAGTGATCAAGCCAGCTGTTTTGACAGAACAAATTTGAAACGTTTTGAGTGTTTTGGCCATTGGGAACAATGGGGGAACTTGACATGGGAGAACATGGGAGAACATTGTTCCCCATGGGTAGCTCCTAGGAATACCAAAGTGGGTTGGGTGGTAGGGCATGATGGGTGCTTCCTACCAAACCACAAAAGAAATGGGCAAGCATGCGATTTTAAACTAACCTTTCTCCCCAACTCCCATAGGATTGATAGAAAACCAATCACCATGGGGAAAATAGGTCTCCAAAATGGCACTCAGAACATAAAAATATTTCAGTCAAAGTGAGGGTTCTGCTCTGAGCTTGGAAACAGGCCCTTTGTTTAAAGGGTGTTCTGTTTTGAGCTCGAAACACTCAAAATGGCCCATTTCACTGGTGAAAAATTCTGCACAACCCTAGTAATTAGACATTTTAAAAGAAAGAATCAAAGAGGAAACTAGCTACTAATTAAAGGGATAGTAGTCCCAAAAAGCCTCAATTGCACTTGGCCAGTCCACACTGGACAGGCTGGCTCTGCAACTGTAATTTAAAAACAAAGGAATTGCCACAAATCAAGTCTGAAAATATGTGGAAGGAGACCACAGAAACACTGGAATGGTATGGGTTGGCAGCAACATCATCCAGATTCTGCATAAAAACCAAATAAACAAAGGATGTTTAAATGGCTAGTGTGGAAATGAGGTTAGTATTCAGAAAGCCTAAGGATCATGGTAATAGTCTGCTCATTTCAGTATTAAATTATTTCAAGAAACAATTTTCTGTCCTCTGCATATTATTTTAACCTTCTTATCACTTGCATTTACTCCCGTTTCTGCTCCTCACACCTTCTTCTGTGACTTCATAGTGCCTGCATTGCTATCCCATTTGTCAAATAGCACCTGATTATGCCAGTTTCATGCTATTTCCTTCAAGGAGGAGAACTGTAAAGCTTGTTTAACAGTGGTGATCTATTGTTCTTACTCTTCAAAACTGGCTGAGCTGGAGAAATAAAAGGCATCTTTTATCAGGAATAATGGCCTGCTTTAAAACACCCAGACCCATTCTACTAAAGTTTGCACGCACAACAGGGAGCATTTCTGTGCACCAGCAACCAAAAGTATTGCTTGACTGGATTAGAGCCCTCATCTTGCAGTTGCAGAGTTCAGAATCCCATTGGTTCCAAAGCAACCTGCATAATAATAACCACCTTATCTGAAACCAGGGGCGTAACTACCATTAGGCAAGGGGAGGCAGTCGTCTTGGGGCCCCACTGCCTCAAGGGGCCCCCCAGAGGCACATCATATGACTCCCCACCCGCCCATGTTGCACCCCCTATGAATTATGTAGAGTCTCTTGGAGATCGGCAGGAGCAGAGAGTAAAAAAAACTAGATTCAATGTGTACTAGATTTTCACCGTATTCATAATGGGGATGTGAGTGTGAGTGCACAATATATTGTGAAGTGTGTTTGTGTGTGTATATCAGCGAGGGGCCCATTTTAAAATCTTGTCTCTGGCCCGCCTCCAACCTTGCTATGCCCCTGTCTGAAACACCAAAGACCCAAGCAAACTGATGTAATTTAGGAGATAAGATGCCCTGTTTCAGGACATGCAATCTCTACATGGCATGCGTTTCAGTTCCTCTAGTGCCTTTACTGGGAGTGGGACAATTATTCAGTCTAATCTACTGAGTAGAGGACAAGAAGTATTACGTTAACCCTTAGAGCAGTGTTTCTCAACCAAGGTTCCTCCAGATGTTGCTGAACTACAATTCCCAGCATCCCCAGCTATAATGTATTGTGGTTGGGGATGCTGGGAGTTGTAGTTCAGCAACATCTGGAGGAACCCCAGTTAGAAACCACTGCCTTAGAGAATTGATTTAGGCTCAACATTAGGAGGAAGCTGTCTTAGGCTCTTTGGGTAGAAATGTGGAGTCTGTTGGATCCAAAGTGTGAGGCCTTTTTGTCTGTTCACCAAACAGGACAGGGCAGGAGGTGCTTTCCCTCCATCCTTGTTACAGTGCTGCTGGATACATGTGGGTTGGCCACTGCTATGCTACCCAGATCATGGCTGGACCTCCAAGTGGTCATGTGGCTAGCATGTGACCACTTCCCACTCCTCCTATCTCAATTTTTGCCAGCACACAACCATTTCCCAGGAGCATGCACAGGGCTTGGAGCCTGATTGGATGCTCCTCCTACATAACTTCTGGATAAGACAACAAGTCTAATCTTTCATGGATGCTTGATTTGTTTTGAACCACTCTGGGGTCTTCAGGCCAAAGGTGGTCTAGATCAGGCATCCTCACTGTTGGGTCTCCAGATGTTATTAGACTTCAACTCCCACAATCCCTAATCAAAGGCCACTGGGGCTGGGGATTATGGGAGTTGAAGTCCAATAACATCTGGGGACCCAACGTTGAGAATCCTTGGTCTAGATATACTGGATAAAAATAAATGCATACATGCATAAGCAGCACTTGCTGTCTGTCATATCCCCACCACCACCACACAGCCCAGTGTAATGCCACAATGCCACATTTATATATATATTTCTCTTTGGCATACCCGTCGCTAATCCCATGCGTGGCAGCTTTTGCAAGAGTTCGGGAGCTGCCGGCAGGGGAAGAGGAAGAGGGAAAGGCTTTTGGGCGGGGTGGGGCAGGGTGAAAACGGTTGGCGGGCAGGGGGAAGAAAGTGGAGGATGGTGGGGGTGGAGAAAGCAAGGGCAGCGGTGGGAGAACTAGAGGCACAGATCCTCTATGCCCGGCCCAGCTAGTAATAGTAGTAGTAGTAGTAGTTGCTACTAAATAACTAAAGCAAATTTTATTTTTTAGCCACCACAACAAATGGTTCTCTGGGCAGCTCACAACACAGCATTAAAACATCAAATAAAAACAACACACGAAATCAAAACACACACACACAATATACAATGTTAAAACCTTTTAAAAAGTCAGTTTTAAAAATCTAATTGGAATCTGCTTAAAAACTCACATGGGGCACTGTGGAAACAAAAACAAGGTGGGCAGCCATTGGGGTCTAGAATGCTGTTGTGTTTCCAGCCTGCCAAGGATGAATGAAACCTATGGACACCAGCATTGTAAGAGGAGGGGGCCCACCCACCCAAATACTAGTTGGTGGCTGGACATAGTCCTCCCAGGGAGGCAGGGCAATTCTCCCAGGTGGGCAGGGCAAGCAGTACCCACTCCCAAGGTGCTGGGTCTTCAGAAATTGTCCAATGGTACCCTGTGCTGATGCTTTGCCCCTGGGAATAATATTGAACTGTCCCACAGATGGGCCAAGGGCCTGACTCCGTATAAGGTAGCTTCTATGTTCCATGGGACTTCCTTTATATGCACACCATTCTATGGATTTTGTAGGTTGATCATGGGATGGGGGACAGCTGACTGGAGAATGATCCTTCACTTGGGGGCAGGGGTTTGGAGTAAATGGTCTTGTGATTCCCTTCAGTTCATTGACTCTATTGACTTGACTGCACTGTCCGGATGTCAAGTAAGATGTCATGGCAGTGACTATATCTATCTATCTATCTATCTATCTATCTATCTATCTATCTATCTATCTATCTATCAGCATAGGGGGGAAATGGTGCCAGGAACAAATAATAGGCAATCGTTGAATGCCATGGGTCTAATTCAATTATGGGAATCAGGTGAAGTCATAAACCATCAGAGCAATTCTGAAGTGATTTGTCTCTTCATTACGACCTTGACATTTAATCATAGTCCCGTCATTCAAAGAGTCCCTGACTTTGATTATTTTCTATAATTCAAACAGTAGCTCCAAGCCTCACACAGAGAAGGATGCACTGGCAGCAGCTCATGGGAGCTGTTTGTTCAAATGTTATTGCCAAATTGACAAGAGGATTGGGATGGTTCCCTGCCTTGGGTACCATTCTGCATCCTTCTACATGCTGCGGCTCTGTTTCCCTTGAACCAGCCTGTAATGAGATGTTAGATACAAAATTAGGATGATTTCTGAGTGGAAAAACCCAACACTCTCTGTCCCTTGCCAAGGAAGATCTGGATCCCTGGATTCAGAACAATAACTAAAGAATTTGTTGACTTGAAAAACAAGAAACTTGTACAAATGACAGGTGATTTTCTCTTAATTAACAGGAATAAATAGGAATGAACATCTTTATTCTTTACAGCAATCTAGATCAGGCTTATAAGGACAACAGTGTCAATGCAGGCGGTTTTCAGGGTATTCCAGGAGAGATCAGCTCTGGAGACCCTTCTTGAAGTGCCTTCACCTTCATACGTGAAGTGGATGGCTACTGGTGGGAAGGTCTTCTCTGTGGTTGTACCCTGATCATGGAACTCTCTCCAGTGTAGATCTATCCAGAACCTTCATTAGCCTTCTTACAGTAAAACATGTCCTATTTATTCAGGATTTGGGGGACACATTGTTTTGTTGTATTTGCTGGGTTTGGGGGAATTCTTCAGAATATAAATGAACATCCTTCTACTGAATCAGACCATTTATCTATTTAGATCAGTATTGTCTACATTGACAGGCAACAGCTTCCAAGAGTTCTAGACAGGGGTCATTCCCAGCCCTATCAAGAGATGCCAGGGACAGAACCTGGGATCTTCTGTACGCAAACCATATGCTCTGACAGTGAGTTATAGCCCCGCAGGTTGGTCCATCTGCTGCTGACTATTTAATGGCCACTGCTACTGTAACCCAATGGCATTTGATTTCCCCCCCTACTGTCTATGATATTGATGTTTTTAATAATATTTTGTTAAATACACCTTTGGAAAACCAATTATGGCAGAATGGTGGCCAAAAAAAATCAAATGCATAAAAATTAATAATGGAATGTAGGTGGGGGCATTAGTTCAATGTAGAAAGAAGGGAAATCCAACATATTATTTAAAATAAATTTGAAATCAATTTGATACATACGTTAATGTTAAATGAAAAAGTTACTTGAGAGTGATTCATACACTGGGTAGACCATAGCTTCTCCAGGCCTGGTTCCCACATTGCCTCAGTAATTCATGACATCTCTGGGTCCAACCTTATCATGTTGTTTCTTTCCAGAATAGTATCAGCAGCCAGTGTGAGAAGGAACAAGGTGATCAGGACAACCACACATGCTTAGCATTTCCTTACATTACTGAGGCAGCATAGGAGCTGGCCATGAGAGAACTCAGGGACCCCGACCTATTCTAAGCTATACCCAATAGCAGTCTCATGTTCCAAGTAACAAACTGATCTCTCAGTTCCCCCTCTCTAAAAAAAACCCCTATTTTTGATGCTTTGGGGTCCCTTCTTGAATAAAACGCCGCTTACATGCAGGGGAAAAAATTAATTTCTGGCCTAGGAGCCTTTGCACTGGGGGGTGAATAACTTTTCCCAAGAACCTACCCATTTCTCTTGGACCTGGTACCCTTTCCTACCATTTCCTGGCTTGTTTTTAACCTTCAGAAGCACTGGAACACATTGAGGTCATTCACACAATTAAAAAAACTGAGGCTCCACACGATCATTGTGTAGAGACTCATGGGATTATGTGCAGTTGCTTATTGCTGGGCAGCCGGATTGGCCACCCAGACAAGAGGCTGCTTTGGTCGGGTGCTCCTGCAGGAGCTCCAGGGGTCGGGAGAAGAGGAGCGCTGCTGTGTGGTGTCCCAGCCCCCCAAAGCTCCAGGAAGGCACCACATGAGTTCACGGTGGCTTCCTGGGGTTCCCCCGAGTGTGTCAAAAATCGATGATATAAGGAACACACGATCCAAGAAACAAATATAATGGAGTGCTCACTCTGTTAACCTCATTTAAGGGGAGGAGTTCTTAGGCAGGTTAGCCACCGTGAGCTAGTGTGGGCTAGCTGCCGTGGGCTCATTTAAGGGGAGGGGTTCTTAGGTGGGCTAGCTGTCCGAGAGCCCGGTGGCTCTCACAATGGGGGGAAACCGGGCCCTTAGCCTGGTTTTCCCCCATCGTGAGAATTGCCTCACTGAGCCGGGTCTCACAATCAGTGAGACCCGGTTTGGGGAGCTAAGTGAGGAGAGCGGGCTAAGTCCGCTCTCCCCACACAAGAGCAGGGCGGGAGCCCTGGGTGGCCAGATCAGCTGCCCACACGATTGTCGGCTTCGTGACAGAGCTGGCAGGGCCTGGGGAGAGCGGGGGCCAATCGCCCCCTGGAAGCTCCAGCATGCCCTGCACGAGCGTGCAGGGCATGCTGGTGAGACCCCCGGAGCTGGGAGGTGGCTTTTTGCCTCCCCTCCGGGGGCATCCTTGTGAGTAGCCGGGGAGCCGCGCCACAGCTACTCACAATTTAAAAAACGAGTTTGCGGAGCGCTCGCTCCGCAAACCCGGATTTAGGGGAGGAGTACTTAGGTGGGTTAACCACCGGGAGGCAACCGGGCTTGCCTGCGAGCCCGGTGGTTCCCACGATCAGCCAAAATCGAACTAGGCTCCCCTAGCCTGATTTTGGCTGATCGTGGGAATAGCCTCATTGTGTTCTACCCAGGTTTGCTATGTGTGCTCCCAATTTTCAGTTCCATGAAAACCTGGGTAGAAGTGATGGTGTGAAAGCAAGTTAGAAGGAAAAGCTACCCAGGTTTTCCTCCTACCTTGCTTCCACATAACCAAAAATTGGGAGCACACACAGCTCCCAATGCTGGATAGAAAACAGTTTTTGATTGTACGAATGACCTCAGTGAGATACAGTTATGTTTTACTTGTTAAAACCTGTAGTTTTTACCCAATACCTGTGAGAACAATTCCTGTTAATGGGTGAGTACTGCTTACCTTGTGTTTATGTTTGTCATCAGTTTCTCTCTAGTTAAGCACGATTACATTTTACTAAAGCTGTATAAACTTGTGGTTTGTTTGTTTTTTAAAAAAATCCTAAGTTTTGCAACCATTTGAACTGGAACATGCCTGCAAAATTTTGCATAGCACATGCACAAAGGTGGTTAAAATTCTGGCAGTGTTCTGCTACTGATTATTGAAATCACTAAATTAATTTAAATTGCTAATTTTTTTGGAAAAAATCATTTGAACACATGACAAAAATAGAAGCCTTCCTCTCCAAGGCATAATTATTCTTTCCCCTCCCCCCACACCTTTTGTTAAGTTACTTCTTCAATCCTTCTTTCTGAACAGATCATTGTACACCAAAGATATTTTGATGCCACCCACAGGAAGAAGGTGGTATTTTTTGCTCCTCTGCCTGCCTTTAAACAGTTGCATCCTACGGATGATAAGAAAAACCTGATCTTTTCAGCAACACTAGATGGAGACTCAGCAGTTAAATCTAGCAAACAGTCAAAACTGTGAGAAGCATATCAGAGAGATATATAAATAACCACAGGGTGATATTCAAAGCTGCTTCTTATATACACACTAACGCCCATGCTCTGCAGTTCTGCTGGGGTTTATTTTGTCTCAAAGGCTGGTGTGTAAAGACAAGGAAAGGCAGGAAGTGAATTTTAAAATATTACTCTTGAAACGAAGATCCAGTCCTGAACATAAAATGCATTCTTCTTGCCTATGATTATTATTCTCCTAATTTTCGTTCTAGGATAATATGTCATCTGCTCTAGGGTCATAGTGGGTAGTTAAGCAGCTTGTCTGAAATAAAAGGATCTATAGGGCTGAAGGGAACAGAAATCATATAGGGATGAAGAGGTGTAGGGTGGAGAAGGAAGATGATGGAATAGTTATATTGGATTCACTGAATGCAGAACTTACTGCAGGAATCCAAGCAAATGTATTTATGCCATATATAATTTGTTTAGTGTGTATGCCTGGATCAGAACCAAATACTTGAGCTTTTGGCATACTTTTGTGTGTGTGTGTCAAGCAGTGGTTTGGCAAAAGGAGGAAAAAATATGGGCAAGGATGAATGGGAACATATGAAGTTGCTTTTACCTAACTAAGCCTTGTAGGTAGTAGCTCTTTAGTCTTGGGCATGGGTCTTCCTCTGCATTGCTGCCTGAGAAGCTTTTCAAAGGAGATGCTGACCACATGACATTTATGCATGTAAAGCCTGTGTTCCATACTGTGCCCTCCTAACAGTGGTGCACAGATGCTTGCAAAACCATGAGAGCTAGGAACTTCTTTTTTTGAAATGAAAGCAGTTTCTCATTTGCTTATGTGCTAATATGAGCAAATGTAACATACAAACTGGACATCCAGATAAATTCAAAAGGTGTGTGTGTGTGTGTGTGTGTGTGTGTGTGTGTGTGTGTGTGTACATGCATGCATTCAGTTACTGGGGAAATTAGCTACTGTGATTTTGAAACTGGTGCTGGCAACATATTCATGATCACCCAGTTCACATTATGTTTGCACACACCACAGGAAAGCTAGCACTGCTTGCGAGGAGGAGAAATGTAATGTATGAACAAACACAGATTCTTAGAAATTTTCCAAATTTGTGCTCTGGATCACACATAGAATTCTGAAAGATGAATCACCCTGGCTTATGCAGACCCAGTATGTTGACTAAATATGATTTTATTGTAAATATAAGGAAAATCTACCTTTTTTTTCCTTCCCATTCCTTGGTTATTGGACTCAATTTCTTCCTTCCTCCTCTCTGATAATCATGTGACGAATGTAGGACAATGTGATGAAGCTTGCTGTCCCTGATGTTATTAACCTGCAGACCCCTATGTCTGTATACAAAGCCAAGACACAAAGATTATCTCTGCTGTTGAAGCCCACAATTAGTTAAATATCTAAGCTATTTTGCTGTAGGTGTTCTAAATAAGGCATCAGGAAGGCAACCCTGCCTTTACATTGACAGTAATAGTTATAGGAAGGAGGTGAGTGGAAAACACATAGGAAATTGGTAATTATTATGAGCAGATATTACAGGTAGATGAGGTTTTTATGTAAATCTCTCTCAGAATTATAGTAGGAAATTAAGTTTGTTTTTGCAGATGCTTCATGCCCTTCCAGTTTTCTCTTTTTCTTATTTAAGATTGCAATTGAATCAGAAGATCAGAGTGCTTTCTGTAATATAATGTACTCTGATAAAAATGCTTATTTAATGCACTGCCTGTCTGCACTAAGAAAAACCAAGGTATAAGGATTTTTGTCATGTGTTAACAACAAAGCAACAAACATACCAGGTAGTTAATACCTTCTAATTAGAGAACTAGTACTTGCTGGCAGAAAACATGAGCTCCATTACAAGTTGTTAGTTCAGTGGCAAGGCAGGTGGGCGGGCGGGCGGGGAGGAGGGGGAAAAAAAAATCTGATTGTGGGCAATGGCAGCAGCCCAACAGGGGTGCAGTCAGCAGGGAAAAGCTTGAGGAGCAAGTCTTCACTTACATTTTTTGCAGGGAGAGGCAAAACCTTTTTGGGAGGAGAAAAATATGATTTGGGCAAAGTTTGGTAGAATGAGAGGGGGAACTCCTCGGCTGATTATTGTCTTCTGTACTCAGTGCCTCTCTCAGTGCATGCCCAGTACCAGCATTACAAGGATTTACGAATGTGTCATCTACCTAACTTCACTATACTGAGTGCAACAATTATTCATCTTGGTTTAGCGTTCTGTTTCCATGAAGAATTTGCTTCCCTAGAGAAACTTGGTCCATTTCTTTCTCTGTCTGTATGTGAGTCAAAGAGAGTCACATGTGGTGTTGGGTTGACTAGACCTTGTGTGAAAGCAAGTTAGGACGAAAAGCTACCCAGGAAAATGGATGTTGTACCCAGGCCATTTCTGAACAGGTAGGGCCATGCCTTCCATGAAATGGCTTTCTCAGGTGGTAAATTCTGGACACTATTAAAGCAGTTATTTAATTTACTATTTTGTTCTTACTGAAAAGGCTAGTAATTTATTTTTAATTACTGAGGGCTGCAATAATTACTGAGTGGGCACTGCTGGGATTTTTTTTTTAAATTTAATTTTACCTCAGGCACCAAAATGTCTTTGGCTGGCCTAGCTCCCAGGATTAAGAACGTTCCTTAAGAAAATCCCACGTTAAAGCAAGGTTTGTTATAACGTGCTGCTGTTCACATTTTGTGCAATACAAAAAATATTGTGCTGTGTAAACTAAGTTGTGCAGTAGGGCCTATGGAGTGTAATAAGTAGGTTGTTTCTTTAAAATAAATAGAGGAGGAAAAAGAGAGAAAAGTGGGAAATAAAAATGAATACTGTTTCCTTTCCATTTTCATAACCTTATACAAAAAGTACATGAAAGCCTTCTTTTCTTAACTCCCCTTCTTCCTGTCCATCTCTTTCTTTTTCTACTCATTTTCTCTTCCATTCCATCTTCGTTCCTTCCTGTTAGAAAATTCTGGAATAAGGAGATGATGGGGATGGGCTACACCCACTGCTTGTGCAGTAGGAAACAAGGTTTAGACTACACCTTGTAATAAGGCATGAATAGAACCTATTCAAATGTTTGGGGATGCTCAGGATGCAGCCCACATGACTTCCTCCTCAGCATGCTCATGAGGGTAGGTGGAGACTCAAAGCTTTATCCCAACATTCTGCCTTCCCACATGCAGGGAAAGGTTGGCTCGGTGGCTCAGGGTTGTAGTACACCTTAGGTCAGAGCTCCCTGAATGGAACTGGAATGGCATTTTTTTTCTTGCAAAAGCAGCTGTGATTTTGACCTGGTGGCTCTTTCAAACAGCGGATCCCCAACAGGTTCTCCGAGATCATACAGTCTGAGGGGTGTAGGTATAATTGAGCGGGTGGGTTTAAAGAACCCAGGGCCCCCAGCTCCACCCCTTCCTATTTTCTTCATTATCTCCCTCACGCCAAGGGGCCACTAGGGAGAGAGGGAAAGAGCCTCCTCTCCCCTGGCCACGCCCCTGCATAGTCCCATGAGGACAACAGCGGAGGCCAGAGCCACGGGTCACATGATACAGAAGTGCATCCCAAAAGCTGGATGGTGGTTTTCTCCAAGGAAAAGCAGCTGCAGGGAAGGGATCTGAAACAGAGAGCTTGTGGGGGGGGGGGGGTGGAGGGGGAGGGGAGGGCATTTGTATATCAAAGTCCATGTCATTTTGAGCTACTGAAGCTAGTGGAAGGTAATTTAAACCAAAAGCTACCATTCGTTGCCAGATGAAGCGGCCAGCTTCAATGTCTTCTTTTTCGTTTACAGCAACAAATGAGAAGCAGCCGAGCGCTTCCCCGCCCGCAAAAAAATCTAAGCGTACTTTTAACACACAGTCCCGTCCCATCAGTTAATATTGACCTTCACTCCTTCAAAGTGGCTTCCACGCACAGCTCTATCAACTAAACTCGACAGCCCTAGTCAAAAACTCTGACCTCGTTTAAAAAAAAAAAAAACTCAGCTAAAAATCCCCTACCCCGCCCCACCCCACCCCACCCCGGCGTCGGGTTGCTCGATCCGCAAGACGTGGGACTTCTTCAGAAGGAATTCTTATCGCTCCATGCAAGAGGGGGAAGCGAAACATTTCCAGTTAACTCAACTCGGTTGTGGCGCCCCCTGCGTCCAATGCCCTCAGTTGCCAAAGGCGGGAGGGGCGGGGTGCGCTTGGTCCTCCCCATCCGAAATCAACTTGGAGCGCGGCACCCCCTTCCGCCCACTCCTTCGTGCCACTTGACTCTAGCCGGAGTGCCGTAGACAGAGCGCTTGGGAGACCTTTAAGGGGAAAGGCATCTGATCTCTCCTTCGGTCAAATGCCCCCCTGGGGCTGTTCCGCTTGCGGGAAAGCGAGAGCTAAATGATACCAAGTAGTGCAGGGGAGGGGAAGCGCTCGGGCTCGGGGGTGACGCCGTACTGCCTAGCACCTGCAGGGGGCGCGCGAGTGGGGCTTCTCTGCCCAGCATCTGCCTCCTCCGGAGCGGAGGCGCCCGGGCTCCTCAGAAGGTGGGAATCTCTCCTTGCGTGAAGCCGCCTACTCGCCAGCCCCACACCTCCCACTTCTTCTCTGCAGCCCGTCTGTCAGCGAGCGGAGCCAGAGTCCTCTTCCCCTCCGGCGCGGAGGATGGAGCCAGGCTCTCCGCAGGGATGAAACTCCTCTCTTGCCAGCAGCAGCAGCTCCATCGCACACGCCAGCTGAAGTAGCTGGAAGGGCGGCTTCAAAGACCCGAGGAGATCCCCTCCATCGCCACCGTCCTCTTAAGAGAGAACGAGATCCCGATTGCAGAGCAGCTGCCTCCTTCCAGATCGGTGGCTCAGGTAAGGTTGCGCTCTGAAGCTGCTGGGGTTTTCTCAGAAGTGTGCGGGCTAACTTTTCCTCCCTCCGCCAGCCATGTTTTGCCGTTTATCCTTCCAAGATCAGGCGCTCGTGGCTTAGTCAATTTCACCCAAACTCCCTCCCAGCGACGAAGGACGACCTATACTGGGATTTCATGTGGGAAGTTTGCATATAGCCCAGAAGGAGGCCGTACGGACGGGACTCCTGTACAAATCTTTGATTTCCAGGCAACCATAGTGATGGTTATATATCATATGTGCTCCTTTTTACTAATCGTAGACTCAGATGCTGCCTTCAGTTCGCTTAGGAAAAACAGACGGCAGGATAGGACCATCGGGTTTCCCTTTATGTATTTTCTGCTGGTGAAGATTTTGAGGAGCTGCTATCGCAGCTCGGCCATACCCTACGCTAGGCTCGCTGTTACTTAACATCTTGATAAAGTTAGGGGGTCAAAGGAGGAAAAGAAGGAGAGTAACCGGTATCTGCGGTAGTCAACGAACGTCCACAGAGGTTGGAAGGGTTTTCAGTTCAAAGCATAAAGTGTACAGATTTATTGAAATATTCATCCAGGGAGCATATATTTAAAACTCCGGGTATTTGCTTTGAAATCGCAAAAGGAGGCTTCTGTTCTGATTTCTCTTCCGAAATCCCGGTGTTCCCTTTTTCTTGTTTCTTTCACTCATCTAGTCCACAAACTTTTTGTTCTGATTTATTTATTTATTTATTTATTTGGCTAAAAAGCCCACCAATGAAGTGCTGACATTACTTAGGAGAGCACACCTGTTCCACTTCAAAACTGCTATCTGGAGATGGGTTTGGGTTGAGTTGGGTTGGTGTTGTGTTGGGTTTTGTTGTGTCCATTACCTAATGCTGATGCTTTGATGACCCATACTTAGTCTCTGGTGAAATTTGTTGGGAATCTCAAACTGACTTTGGGGAAATAGTGACATTTACATGCCTTTTTCCTGGCTCAATATAACCCTAGGTCACTATCCTTGGTCTGAACGGCTCATTATCTGGGCATTCATGGTTTGGGGCAATCTAGAGACCTAAGGGTGGCTTGGTGAACAGAACCGTGAACAGAAACATAAAAGATCTGAACTCAAATCCATGGAACTGTTGTGTAGACTTGGACCATTTGCTATCTCTTAGCCTTTATCTTTCATCTGTATATTGGCATCCATAGTGTGGTAGCTGACCTCATGGGCTGGTTGTTGGGATGATGCACTGGATGGTGTTGTTTGACTTGAGCTTTAAGGAAATGCTGGGCTATAGCAAGAATGGAGTTGCAGGTCAGTGGTAGAGCATGGAGTGCAGAAAGTCCCACCTTCAACTCCAGGCATCTCCCGATAGTGCTGGGAAAGAAACCCCGGAGAGCTGATGTCAGTGAATGTAGATCATACTGACCTAGATTAGATGGACCCTCTCTAGATGGTGTGATCTGTCATGAGACTGCTTCATATGTTCAGATCTAAATAAGAAAAGGGTTTTATTCCCAGTTCTTTCTCTCCCACTAATGCTTTCCCATTAATGCTTTCCAGAGAGGAAGGGGATGAGAGCAAATATGAAGGTTTTTTGCCTTTAGTCCAAAGTTGTTGCTGCAGCTCCTGAAAAGGTCTGCATGATGTCCCGTTACTTGGAATCAGTTAAAAGCCATGTATGTTATTGAAAGAAAATATTTACAGGGCAGTTGCTGATAAGCCATACCTTAGTTAGCAGGCCACTTGAAATACATGCTGTGCTTGCATAAAGATCCATAGGGTGATACATAGAAAGACTGGCAGTACATGCAAGAGGAAAGGAAATGTATGGGGAAAGCAGATAAAGTTATGAGTGATTCTAAAAAAACAGAAATAGGGAGTATTTGCTGATAATATCAGAACCAATTGAATTATCAGAATAATAGCTGATAAATAATATATGTTCCTTATAGTATCAGAACCAATGTGACATTTAAAGGAAGAGGGAGGGAAATATTTGTTACAGGGTGCAGACAGTTCTCCAGTTTATGATTCTGATGTAAATTCACCTGTCTGGCAGAATTCATCCTGGGACACAAAGTTCAGTAACAGCATTTTCACATGCGAGGTTAATTCAGGTTTATTTTAAATTGGCTCCTGATGTGAATTGATAGGTTGTGATGTAAATTTGATAATTTTTTTGGTCAAATTTCTGCCTTTCATTCATGATGCAAAAAAAAAACAAAACCCACCACAAACATGTCCCAGGTTCAAACTTACTGTGTGCAGCTTAAGCCTAGGCAGGTTTACTCAGAAATATGTCCCACTGAGTGTAATGGGACTTGAACATGAGTGAATTCAGTGGATTCTTCTGAGTAAAGAAGAGTAAGCAGGACACCTGAGATGATGATGATGATGATGATGATGATTTATTCCATTTCTATACCGCCCTTCCAAAAATGGCTCAGGGTGGTTTACACAGAGAAATAATAAATAAATAAGATGGATCCCTGTCTCCAAAGGGCTCACAATCCAAAAGAAACATAAGATAGGCAGCAACAACAGTCACTGGAGGTACTGTGCTGGGGGTGAATAGGGCCAGTTACTCTCCCCCTGCTAAATAAGTAAGCATGCATAAAGTTGCATTTCAGCATTTGATGGCTTGATGCTTTTCTAAAACTCATTCTCCACATACTGAAGAGGAAAAAGAATCCTGGGTTTAGCTTTAGGGTTTACCCTTCAGTCATCCCCAGTGGCTGGGCAGAGAGATCCCTCTTCCAGTTGTTCAGTGAGGAAAGCCTTCTGTTTATCTGAACAGAGGGGAACGAAAGCTGTTTATATAGTTAAAGTGGAGAAGAGGGGTGAGAAGGTGGAAGACTCCCTACAAATGATGTGACAAGGGAGAATCCTGTTTCTGCAGGTTGCTCCTAAAGTTTGAGTTTGAAACTGCATACCCTCACTTTCATCCACAATAAGAACACACAGACTTTGTTTATTGTATAGTGATGATGATGAAAGTGGGGAAGTAACTTGCCTAGGGTGCAAGAGGTTGTTGGTTCGAATCTCCGCTGGTATGTTCCCCAGTCAATGGGAAACACCTATATTGGGCAGCAGCGATATAGGAAGATGCTGAAAGGTATCATCTCATACTGTGCAGGAGATGGCAATGGGAAAACCCTCCTGTATTCTACCAAAGACAACCACAGGGCTTTGTGGTTGCCAGGAATCGAAATCGACTCGACGGCACAGCTTTAGTGATGATGACATATTGAGATCTTTCACCCGACCTCCGGCGGCCACTGTGAAAAGTTGCGAGGAAGGCAGGAGATCACCTGCCTCCCCTGGTAGATGAGCAGGAGATCACCTGCCTCCCCTGGTAGATGAGCAGCACCCAGCCTCTACCCTGCCCCACCACACGCCCGCACTAGCAGAGGTGCAGCCATAGCAGGAGCTGGGAGTGGGAGGAATCCCTCCTCCCGCACCCCAGGTTGCCCCATGTTACGCGTGCGGCGGCGGTAGTTCTCGCTAGAGCAGCTGCTGTGCTTGGCACAACCGCTCCTTCCCCCGACTTGCTGCTGGGAATGGCGGTGGGTCGAGGGAGTGGGGAGCTCTTTAACCTGAATTTTAAATATAAAGCAGAAAAAAAGCCTGGAAAACTCTTTCAAAAAGCATGTGAATGATTGCCAGCCGCGGTTAAGTGAACCTGTGGTTGGCTGAACCTTGGCTGAACCTCGGCCAGGGTTACAAACTTGGGCTTGGTGGGGGAGTAGCACTGGGGTTGGTCTTGATCCTGGCACTTCACACACACAGCCTCGCCCAGGCTAGGCTGGGCTGAAAGCAACAATGATGGGGCTGTAGCTCAGGGGTAGAGCATCTGCTTGGCATGCAGAAGGTCTTCGGTTCAATCCCTGGCAGTTCCAGGTAGGGCTGGGAAAGATCTCCACCTGAGACCTCAGAGAGCTGCTGCCAGTTATACGCTCCGTTAGATGGACCGATAGTGTGACTCATAACATAGAAAGCTACCTTAGCACAACTCATCATTACTGCGCATTGCCAGAATGGCCAGAAGCAAATATCAGCTCAGGGTCAAGATGACGACGATGGCGAATATTTATATACCACTTTTCAACAAAAGTTCCCAAAGCGAGATATACAGTACATACATAAATAAAATGGCACCCTGTCACCAAAGGGCTCACAATCTTATAAAGAAACATAAGATAGACACCCGCAACAGCCACTGGAGGGATGCTGTGCTGGGGATGGATGGGGCCAGTTGCTCTCCTCCTGTTCAATAAAGAGAATCACCACTTTAAAAAGGTGCCTCTTTGGTAAGTTAGCAGGGGTAGTGCTGAAGACTAGAGTTGCTTGAAGTTTTGGAGAGAAGGTGGACCAAAAGTCTTGCCTAATGTAAAAGGCTTTCAGGGAGACCAAGTCCAGTTTTGGAGGATACAGTGATCTTTGGAATTCACTGCCAGGGGATGCGACAACTGTTCACAGTATAATTTGGTCCAAATTCAGGAGGGAAATGCTTGACTAACAAGCAGAAGGTTGCCAGTTTGAATCCCCGCTGGTATGTTTCCCAGACTATGGGACACACCTATATTGGGTAGAAGCAATATATGAAGATGCTGAAAGGCATCATCTCATACTGCGTGGAAGGAGGCAATGGTAAACCCCTCCTGTATTCTACCAAAAGAAAGGGCTCTGTGGGCTCCAGGAGTCGAAATCGACTTGATGGCACACTTTACCTTTACCTTTACTTTTTCCAAACAGCCAGTGCATATTTAAACTGGGTTTCTGCACCTATGCATTCATAATGAGCATGCCAGGAGTCAATGGCTCAAGTGAGTTCTACACTGGCATGCTAAAACCACATGGTTTTAAAAGAGAAGCTGACTTCATAAGACATGTAAGTGTTCCTTATATGCCCAGCATTATATTTAAACTGGATCCCCATCCCACTGACAGTGCAACTCCATTCATGCTTTCTTAGAAGTAAGACTTACTTTCAAGTAACTGTATAGGAATGCAGCTTTAATACATTTGTGGAAGTGGGGAATATCTATTTCTCTCCATATATTTATTTATTCATCATATTTTTCTACCGCCCAATATGAACATCTCTAGGCAGTGTAAAAAAGAAACAAATTAAACTACATGAAGCACAATTAAAACAGTATAAAACCGTTATTAAAACTAAACTAATTATAATTATATTATAATATAATATAATGTATGATAATTAAACATTTTAAATTAATATCCCCGTCCTGAAACATATGTATTTAGAACAATGTCCTGTTAATTTCCTTGTATCTTGCATCCAAGTACTACATTTAGGATTGCGTTTGCCTCTGAGGCTGTAATTCTAAACATACTGGTCAACATCCAGACTAAGTCCCATTGAAATTAAGTTCGTCATGATCACATTGGGAATTACGTCTGAGTGTAGGATTGTGCTCCAACACACTTTTGTGAAAGCCAGTTCCAGTGAAGTTGTTAAGACTGGGCATAAAGAAGTCTTATGAGGTATAATTCTCATGTTCAGGAGGATATCCTAAAACATACCCATAGAGACTGGTGTGACGTTTACTCTCTTCTGCTTTCCTAAATTATCAAGGGCTATTGCTAGAGATGGACCAGAGGGCCAGATCAGTTGTTTTCCTCAACCAGTGAGGCTGCTGTTCTGATCTGATTCTGCCATCCCCTTTTTGCTTCAGATGTTGCTCTGTTGGTCCTACAGACTGAAAGAGACAGAGTAGATAAGGTGATATCTTGTATTGCACCAGCCTCTAATGTAAGAGGACTCTGTAGACTTTCCAGCTCTTCTTAGTCAGATTATGGGCTGGTTCAGACATAACATGGAATTACAGTTAAGCTTGGTCCTGCACCATGTCTCTGAGATTTGTGAGTGTGCCCTCCTTCCATTCCATGCCTATGCAAGTGTCCACTTATGATTTAGATTAGAATAAACCCAGATCAGTCATGGCAGCTGAACTGATTGCTCTGTTTATTCTAACCTACTTACCCGAAATAAACCAAGATCTTTAACTCACTTCAAACCTAATTTCAAGTAAGTAGGTTAGAATAAACCAAGATCAGTTGCTTTGGATGTTACATCTGGGTTTATTCTAACCTAAATCAGAAGTGGGTGCTCTCACAGGAATGGGACAGAGGGAGGATGCACTCCTGAGCTTCAGAGACATAGGCTGCATTCGCATGTGACGCAGAACCAAAGTTGAATAGGCCTGCCGTTCCGTGGAATGTTATGTCTGAATGTGGGGGAACATTCAGCATGCGGCATGACAACGAAACAGAGGGTTCAGGATTGGGACTCCAACATGAACCCTCGGGTTAAATTAAACTTTGTTGCCTCAACCTGAGGTTTCAGGCAGCCTGTGGTAAGTCCAAATTTGGAACTGCAAGCTGCTGGCCCAGGAAACAGTGTTGAGGGAAGAAGCTCCTCCCTCAACTCTGGCCTGATTGGCTCTGTAGGCTGTCCTTCTGTCAAGAAGGAAGCCTGCACAGCCACCTCACCAGTCTCTCTGCAGTCTCACTGACTGCAGAGAGGCAGCTCTCTTGAACATCTGAATTTGGATGGGAGAGCGGGGGGGGGCAGGGAACTGTGGGTCCAGTGGACCCAGGGTTCTGCATTACATGCAAATGCGGCCATTGTGTGGGACCAAGCTTAACCATGGTTCCTTGTTGACTGGTTCCTGAACTAGTCATGCCTCCTTTATGAAAGTTGCAGTAGGAATGGATTTTACAATCCTAACAATGGGGTTATTCTCACGATCAGCCAAAATCGGGCTAGGAGAGCCTAGCCCGATTTTGGCTGATCGTGTAAACCACCAGGCTCGCAGGCAAGCGGCTAGCCCGCTTTTTTAGCCTTCTCCTTAGCCCGGGTTTGCAGAGTGAGTGCTCCACAAACCCAGGCTTTCCGATCGTGAGTAGCTGCGGCACGGCTCCATGCCACAGCTACTCATGAGGAGACCCCCGGAAGGGAGGCAAAAAGCTGCCTCCTGGCTCCGGGGGTCTCCCCAGTATGCCCGGCGCGCTCATGCAGGACATACTGGAGCTTCCACGGGCCGCGTGGCCATCGAGCTCCCCAGCCCCCTCTGGCTCTATCACGGAGCTGGCAATCATGTGGGCGGACAATCCGGCTGCCCAGGGCTCCCGCCAGGATTGTCTACAGGGAGTGTGGGCTTAGCCTGCTCTCCCCACAAAAGCGGCAAAAGCGGGTCTTACTGATCGTGAGACTCGCCTCAATGTTGAAAAAAAGAGAACACCCAATGCTAAGGTGGCTGTCCTAAGCATGCTTACTCAGAAGCAAATAACACTGAAATGAATTTAATTTACTCCAGAGTAAAGATGCAGAAGATCAGTGTGTAAGAACAGTTACTTGCCTGCATACACGTACTTCACTTGGTTTCTCTACTCTTAATGACCTGAACTGCCTCCATTCAAAAGTATTACATTTGAAGTGATGTGAAACTTCCGTCTGGAGTGGTCTATTGGCACATGGGAGTCATCAGCTGATGCTGTGAACATCGTATGATGAGCATATACATGTGAACCAGCCCTGAGCCTAACCTGCTTCTAAATTAACATGTTTCTGATGGGCTGCCGCTTTAAACCACTGATGTACAAGTGTGTTCAATGCTAGTTCTTGGCATTAATGAATGAATCTTCATCTCCCCTTCAGCTATATCCCTGCAATCTAAATAAATTGACTTGTTTAAGTCTTCCTCTGCCTCTGTTTTCCCCCCTCACTCACACATTTCTTCACTTTTGCAACTGCCAGTTCATCAGTTAGTTTCAGTACAAGGAAAGTGCCAGTGAATGATATTTTGCAGCCTTCGATTCAAGAAAGAGACTTTCCTTTTTTCTGTTTAAGGTGCTTTGAATTAAAATTAGCTTAATATTATTCCCCCACCCCCACTATCCCTATGAATCTTCACTGTTAGTTCCACATTAGCTTAAACCCTGTGTAAAATATGCAGCTAGAAAATGCTCTGACTGTTCATGCTGTGAATTTTATTTTATTTTCTATCTAAGAAAATGATGTAATTAATTCTAGGCATGGCAGATAAAACAAAAACAAGTACATGATGCTCTGATTGAAGCATGTCTTGTGAATTTGTGTAGATGTGATATTACTCGAAACAAACCATTTCCATTATTTTCCACTGATGAACTGGGAATACATTGGCCACATTGTTAATCTTTATAAGTCAAATTCTATATTAAAGTCAGCAGGGATCTCTGCCTGTTCAAATATTCCTAAATTAATGCCTGAAGTTAGTTAGTTAGATAGTGGGCTTTAAGTGCGCAATATGAACTTGATTAAATAACTTTACAGCAGAGTTTCTATTAAGTTATTGCAGAAAAGTTCAATTCGTTTTAGAAGCTCATTTTTAAAGTCTTGGATCTACCAACCAGAGGTATATATACAACAAGAACACTGCAGTTTCTTAAAGGCAAGAATTCTCCAACTTGGATCCCCAGACATTGTTGGACTACAACTTCCCCAGCCAGGCTGGGGATGATGGGAGTTGTAGTCCAACAACGTCTGGGGACCCAAGTTTGATAACTCCTGTCTTAAAGGTAATGACTGACGTACTGCATGGTGTTACGTGCACGTTGCAATGTAACATCTGCACAGTGGCACAAGAGCACTGTTGAGCTAAATGCTAGAAGTGCACACGGTTGCACAATTGACAGTCATTATTTCCACAGTGGCCATCATTTGTGCAACTGCTTTGTGCAATTCTGGCATTTAGCACAAAAGTGCTCTTGCCCAACTGCATGAGCATTAAATTGCAACTCACACATAGCATTGTGCAGTGTGTCAGCCAATGCATTTGTTTGTTAGGAAACCAAAGATGGATATGATGTTGGTTTGACATATTAATGGTCTGATCCTAAAAGCATGATGTGAAACCGACTATTATTCATGTGAAACCCATTATTGCAATGGGACCTTTGAGATGAATAGAATTATTTCTGTATTATAGCCACAATTTAACACAGAGTTAAGTACTCCCAAATCCATTGATTTCAAAGGGTGTAGACACATGTCTTGGTTGGTGTTGGATTGTGGCCAACTTGTTTTAGTAAGGAGTGTGAAACACAGTGATATCAGGCAATAAAGTCTAATAAATCCATAGACCTTTTCAATTATATGTGTGTTGATTATGCCACTAAGCCATTGTACATCATTGATTTTGATCTTCCTCCCCTCCCCTCAGTTTGTTAGCTCCCTCTCATTGTCCAGCTCATTAGGAAAGAGCTATAGTAATTCAGTAGAGCCAAGACCATGTATGTTGAAAGACTTGGATCTGAGCTCTGGGATCTCATGTAGGACTGGCTAGGGAGATCTTTGGTCCCTTTAGACGCAGACTGAAAATCAAGCTCAAAAACACTGGATTATGGGGGAGATTAATCTGACCAATGGTCTTAATGCATTTTCTAGAGAATAAATCCCATTGAACTCCATGAGACTCAGAAGTGAGTAACATGCTGAAGATCTTGCCAGGCAGCACAGCTCTTGGAGGAACTTGCCTCTTATTTTGCTCTGCAAAATGCAATGCTTTTTGACAGTGCTTTGAAAAGTATTTTGTAGCAATTCTGATCTTATACATTTCCATTTGGAAATGCACCGTGCAGTAGTAAGTGAGGTAATGTATCCTGTCCCTTTGAAGAGAGTGGCAGATCATTCCTTGACTTCACTGATCTCAGGATTTCTGCCACAGTTCAGTGTATATATATATAAAAAAAACTTTAAAGGAGGAACATTAATTTCACTGAGGATATGAGGAGCATGTCTTAGAAATGCCAGCGTGGTGTAGTGGTTAGAGTGCTGGACTAGGACCGGCGAGACCCAAGTTCAAATCCCCATTCAGCCATGAAACTAGCTGGGTGACTCTGGGCCAGTCACTTCTCTCTCAGCCTAACCTACTTCACAGGGTTGTTGTGAAAGAGAAACTCAAGTATGTAGTACTCTGGGCTCCTTGGAGGAAGAGCGGGATATAAATGTAATAATAATAATGTTTCCGGCATGGATTCCATACATTTCCAGATGTTTTGCTGTAACTTAATGGCAGAACACATGGCCATTCTCAACGGCTGGGCAGCCAGGATGGCGGGTGGGTGGCCGGGAAGGCTGCAGAAGCCTGCCTTGCCCTCACGCTATCTCCAAGGACCGCTATCTCCAAGGGCAGGCTGATTGGACGCACAGTCTGCCACTGCCCCAGGGAGTGCAGAGGTGTGGGTGCTGGGATGTGTTGTCTTGGCCCCTGGAAATCCCACAGTGCACCGCTCGAGTGTGAGGTGCATTGCGGGGTCCCTCTTCCGGCGGCTGGCAGGCCCCTGCCAGTGCTTCAGCACTGGCTGCAAGTAGCTGGCACATGATCGAGGGAATGTGGTTAAGGGAGCACTCGCTCTCCCTTAACCTCATTTACGAGTTGGGATCCCTGGGTGGGTTTGCTGCCGAGGTGCCGCCAGTAGCCGTGTGCCTCCCAGCAGTTCTTACGGGCAGCCAAGCCCAGGCTTGGTTTCCTTAGCCCGGTCTTGGCTGCTTGTGAGAACAGGCTCGTGATTTGCAAGTAGAAGGTTCCAGGTTCAAATCCCTGGCACATCCCGTTTAGACTGAGAAAGACCCCTGTCTGGAACCTAGGAAACTTGCTGCCAATCAGTCAGGGGCGTAGCCACCGTTGGGCGACTGGGTTCAAAGCACCTGGTCCGCCGCCCCTCAGGGGCTGCGCCTCACGGCCCCGACACACACCCTGTGTCTGACAACAGATGCGGCGGGCTTGTTTAGCCCCTGAGTGGGGTTGTGCGGCCTGGTTCGGGAGTTATCACAATTTATAATAGCTTTATTAAAGTTTAAGTAAAAAGAAACAGAAAAGGTTTTTGTGAAGTCGGCATCTTCTCTCTCTACTTGCAATCTTTTCTTTTTACTGGAGCTGTATTTTTCGATTTTGGTTAAAATTGAGTTTTGGACAGGTGGGTTTAGCCTCTTTGGCTATGAATGATGGTTTTAATTCGAGCTGGAAACGAGCTGTGTTGAGCAAATTTTCCTCTTTTGGCCTCTCCATATAGGATTTGCATACTGTAGGAATTGAGCAAGCCAGGAAGTTAGTTAAGCAACATGTCCTGGATATAGAAGTTCAACAAGAAGGTGCATGGCTCAAGCAGGGTTTATACTTAGGGAGTCAAGCTATTAATCTTAAACCAGCTAAATATTTTGATGTGGTGCTTGTCCCTAAATTTAGACGAGCCCTCACTTTAGCACATTTAAATGTTCTTCCTACAGCAGTATTGGATGGCAGATTCAAGGGAGTTCCGCTATTTTTACGTCTTTGCCCATGTGGCAAAGGGGTTATAGAATCCACCTCGCACATTATTCTTTATTGTGATTTTTATAGGGAACCCCGTTTAAGACTTTTATCTCCTATGTTAGACAATTTGCCTGGCCGGTCTGATGAATTTTATTTAAATTATCTTTTAATTAATGAGGACACTGATATTATTTCTGTTATGGCCAAGTTTTGTTATATTATTTGTAAAATACGTACTGGTTTATTGTAAATGTTTGCTGGTCAATGACCGAATAAACTAAAAATCTTTTCTTTCCAGTTCGGGAGTTAAATGGCCAGTGCTGCGTTTGCAGTGTGGCCAGGAAAGGTTCTCCTTCAGGAAGAGCCACTTCTGGCTGCGCTGTGAATGCAGCACTGGCCCTAATCCAGCTCCCGGACGGGGCTGGGTGGCCCCGCTTGGAAGCTAAACCAGCCCCCCCTGCGTCTAATGTCAGCACTGGCCTGGATCTAACTCCTGAACGGGGCTGCACAGCCCCATTCAGGAGCCAGACAACATACCTTCATGTCTGATGTCAGATGCGGAGGCATGGCTAACCCCCATGTCTGACATCAGACATAGGGGGTGGGGCGAGTGGGGCTGCCGTGGTGGCAGGACATGGGCCACCTCTGTCCTGGCTCCACTACTGCAGTCGGTGTAGACAGTTCTGAATTAGATGGACCAGTGGTCTGATTCAGATGTTCAGTGGTCACCGAAGATGTTTAGTGGTCACCTAAGGTGACTTCATACCTTCCACAATGAGTGCTAGAATACAGTGACAAGGCATGGACTGATGTAATAGTATAAGTTTTGTAGACAGACCTTTTCTGGAGTTTCCAAAGACTGTTGCTGGGGAAGTTTCTGCTATTGGGGCCCGTGGGAGAATTCTGGAGAAGTTGAAACAAGAGGTCTTGTAGTCACTTTGAAGAGATGCTTTAATTCCAATCAGCTTGTACAACCTTTGAGAAAGATGCAGTTTGGTAAAGTTCATTCATTGTCAATGGAAGAAAACAACAAGAACTGACTTATTCTTAACAAGCTCCAGGTATTATATGTACACAGATCATATCATTCTATGTATCATTCAGGTATTATATGTACACATATTGTTGATATAGTTGTCCTCTTCTATTTCAGTTAGAAAAGTAAACTGGGTTTGTTACACTGTCATAGATGAGTATAACATCAGGGCAGAAAGAGTGTGATCAATAGTGTCCATGTTAAAAGGAGGTTTTCACTTGCAACAATCCCACAGTGGGGTTGCCAACTTTTGACCTGGCCCCTGTAGAGGTTTCATCTATGGTTTACTTTTTGGAAATTAGCAGGTGATAACATTGATGCCCATGCCATGAATAGCTTCACTTGCTCCTGATTTCTACAGATCAACCTGCTGTTAAATGTACAGGAGCAGGTCAGGTTGTTTTGGGATCAGTTGGCAATTCTGTTTCTCAGTGACATTGAGACTTGATTACTCATGAGTAGACCTATTGAAATGAATGGGGCCATAGCTCAGAGGTAGAGCATCTGCTTTGCATGCAATAGGCCAGAGGTTCAGTCCGTGGCATCTCCCGGTAGGGTTGAGAGAGACTCCTGCCTGAAATCCTGGAGATTTGCTCAGTCAGTGTGACCAGCTGGAGAGGAAATACCTGCCATTTGTGGATGCATTGGATAATCTTCTGTCGAGTAGGTTGCAAGGTAGAAGACCCATCCACTCCTGTACCCTTTTCATATAGGTTTTTATAAAATGGAGGACTTAAACCTAGTTATCCCCCCTGCCCCCTGTCTGAATGAAGCAGTTGGGAACTTCTTTGTTTCTTAACTTTACCTTTATTTACTTTTTCATTTATCTAAATAATGGCTTGAAGATGGACTGGGAGTCGTGGTGATGTGGGCCTCCCCTTTCTTTCATAGGAATATAGGAGGCTGCCGTATACTGAGTCAGACCATTGGCCTATCTAGCTCAGTATTGTCTTCACAGACTGGCAGTGGCTCCTCCAAGGTTGCAGGCAGCAATCTCTCTCAGCCCTATCTTGGAGAAGCCAGGGAGGGAACTTGGAACCTTCTGCTCTTCCCAGAGTGGCCCCTGAGGGGAATACCTTACTGTGCTTATACATGTAGTCTCCCATTCATAGGCAACCAGGGTGGACCCTGCTTAGCTAAAGGGACAAGTCATGCTTGCTACCACAAGACCAGCTCTCCTTCTTGAACAGAGCTATGCAAGACACCAGCCGCAACCGGCACTGCTCAGACAGGGGTGGTGGGATGGTTGGTAAACAGCAGCTTGTCCCCACTCTCCTCTCCCACTCCAGCTGCCCCACTCTGCTTGCAGGGTTGACCCTTGGTTCACTGGCTAGTTATTCCCAAACGGCAAATAATCAGCTTGCGCAGCTGGGGCTAATACTGTGGTGAGTGAGGCCACAAGGCAGAGTGCAGTGGACGGGGTGGGGAGCAGAAATCAGGAACCCCCCGCACCTGTGGCTTGTTTACTGCACCCCCTTCTCCCTGTTCTAGGTTCGGTTGGGAGAAGCCCATCTGAAACCCTGGGGAGCCCCTGCAGTCAGTGTAGACAGTGCTGAACCAGAGAGACTGATGTTTTGATGATGCAACCGGTATCGCTGCCTGGTGGCTTCCCATGTGGAGCACACACATGTATGGGTTCCCACCCCTAGCCCTGGTGCCAATCCAATCTGCTCCGCAACCACCTCATCTCCATCTGCACTGCCGACCGATTCAGATGGTGCTTTATGTGTTAGATTAGTCAGGAGCTGTGTTGGCAAGGGGTTGTTTTGTGCTACTGACAGCACAGCAAACACCCGAGAAAGGGGAATCAAAGGTTTTGCAAAAAAATGAGATTTTCAGATAAGGTGGAGAATCTAAAATTGGGGTATACATAATCTACGTTTTTGGAAACCCAGTCAGTCAATCCAGATTACTATAACTATGGGAGGAGAGTAGCATGAATTGTCCCCTTTGCTAAGTGGGGTCCACCCTGGTTTGCATTTGAATGGGAGACTACATTTCAGTGGTGGATTACCTGTGTGAGCATTGTAACATATTCCCCTCAGGGGATGGGGGTATTCTGGGAAGAGCACCTGAATGCTTGCATGCAGAAGGTTCCAACTTCCCTCCCTGGTATCTCCAAGATAGGACTCCTGCCTGCAACCTTGGAGAAGCCGCTGCCAGTCTGTGTAGGCAGTACAGAGCTAGATAGACTTATGGTCTGACTCAGTAGAAGGCAGCTTCCTATGTTCCCAGTGCAGACTACCACATCTTCTCCATGCTATCTCTCCTGCATGTGGGATCACGTAGAAAAAGCTTCAGTGGGATTCACCTTGTACACTGCCAAAAGCAGCTGGTAGTAGCCATTTCTGTGATAATGGTGGCACCCTTTTCAGCCTGAAGAAAATGGCTGCTGCAGGTTGCAAAGTTTTAAAAAATAAATAAATCTAAGTTTCTGTATGTGGGTGAGGGATAAGATTATAGACATTATTTTGGAATCAGATTATTGTTAATTTAAATATGCGTATTTGACATGGCCATTATGATTACAGTTTTGGGTATGATTAATCATGGGTCTTGTTACCAAGTCTACAGAACTTGACCTAGCCATTCAAGCGGACTTTCAAATGAACAGCGCAACCTGTATTTGTGTAATATAGTTCAAGAACACTGTCGTTCTTCACCATGTTGTTATCAGTGTGTTGTCTTCCAAGAATGAAATGCACTAGCCAGCCTTTGTTGATAAACAGTGGACCGGATCTCACGATCAGTGAGACCTGGTTTTGTCTGGTGAGTGGGAAGGGCGGGCTAAGCCCGCTCTCCCCGCTCACAAGCAAGCAGGGAGCCCTGGGCAGCCGGATCGGCCGCCCACACAATGGCCGGCTCCGAGCCGGAGCCGGCGGGGGGTGGGGGGAGCGGGGGCCGCGCGGCCCCTGCAAGCCCCAGTATGCCCTGCGCGCATGTGCAGGGCATATTGGGGAGACCCCCGAGCCGGGAGGCTGCTTTTAAGCCTCCTGGCCAGGGGTCTACTCATGAGTAGGCATGGCGCGAAGGCGTGGCACGGCTACTCACAATCGCAAAAAGCAGGTTTGCGGGAGCACTCGCTCCACAAACCTGCTTTTTGCCAGGGGTTCTCGAGCGGGTTAGCCGCTCCAGAACCACTGGGCTCGGCGGCTCGGCAGAACCACCGGGCTGAGCTCGGTTGGTCGTTGGCCTCTGCTAGCCCAATTTTTGTTGGTCGTGAGAATAGCCCCAGTCTTGGCCAAATCAGCATTCTATTTCCCCCCAGCAATTTATCCCTGTAACTTAGAAATGAACGGTGTCCTGTGACGTTATAATATGGTTGCTGCTCCCCCCACCCTGATAGTGATGCTGGGCCTGTAACAGCTGCATAATGGCCATAAGTTCAACAGGTGAAGCTTTTACAGATGTGCAGGTGTAGTAGTTAGTGGCTGAACCTGTTGGTTTCTGCCTGCCATTCAGATTTTATAGTGAAAACAACCCTGCTAGGAGCAAAAGTGGTACGTCCCATTGTGATTTGTAATAATGGGATTTGGCGCACGGGGGGTGGGTGGGTGGGGTTCGTCAGAGATTTGTAACACTTTGTGAGACATAACTATTTTGCAGCTGTTTCCTTTCTAGAATTACTTGTGCTCAACTCCTAGCTTAGGAATCCCCTGGCAGGGATTCCCAGCCTTGGTTCTCTACAGGCTACTGGACTACAACTCTCATAATCCCCAGCCATGTCTGAAGGTGCCCACAATGGGAGTTGTGGTCCATCAACATCTGAGAACCCCAGATTGGGAATTTTGGGTCTAGGTGTCCATATTTCAAAGGAGGCAAGGATTCTATCCCCCCGCTTTTTTTTTTTTAGCTCTGGAGAAAGTGGAGGGTGCACCTGTTGTACATTAGTGTTGCAGTGCACTGGCAGGGGAAACTGCATCTGCTTTGAGTGACTTAGGATTTTTAATGGGAAAACCTATCTCATCCCATATGAAAGATGAGGAGTCTCCTGTTTTTTAGACAGTATTGCTAAAATAATGTTTTCTCTTCAGGCTGTAACAACTTTTTTTTTAAAGGGAAACCAAAACACACTATCTTTGCTTCTAAAAGGGTTTCAGATACTGAATGCTGAGTTTGTACAGCTGAACTGTAAAAACGGGGTGGGGGAGAGGATGTAAAGTAGGACATGTACATTAAAGAAGCAAGAAGAGCAAATGGGCTGGCAGCTGCTGTTTGAATGTCCAGGCACCAGAGGGCACTAGAGTACCAGCTGAAATGTGGCTCTTGGGAAATGCAGAGGGAATCCCCCTCCCCTTGGGGTGATCTCTGCTCCAGATGTGCATCTGAGTGTGGCGGTGGTGTGATTTTGCATCCCTCCTGAGTTGCAGCCCTGAGATACGTTGGCCATCCTTGTTGTCTACTATCCTCTAGCTGCAGAAGCTGCAGTCTCTCCACATTGCCCAGTTAGCAGGGATACTTATTTAATTTACAGCATTGCTTTAAGAATTAGGGTTGTAAGGAGCACAGTAAGGTTCATCTTAGAGCGCCTCCTTGCACTTTTAAAGAGGAAGGAATAACCCACCCTGATTCGGCACTTGTAGCCACTACTGAAGATTATAAATGTCTCCCCTCCGCCGTGTTTTAAATCCACGATGTTCTTGCACTGAAAGAGTGGCAAAGAAATACACCCTCTTCCCATTCTTTAATCACCCCAATCTGGTAGATCAAGCCAAGCCCTATCCCGTCCAAGATTCCATTTTCAGCAGCGACCAGCCAAGATGTTTTGGCTGACAAAGAAAATGTTGACATGTTCTACTAGATCTATTTAGCACTAACTATAAACTTGTTCTGCTACATGAGAGAGCTGCACAATTTTTCCAAGGATCCAAGAGCTGGATTCCTCATACCTTACAGGTCTCAACCTCAGCATGTCTTAGGCCTGTAAAGTGTGCTGTCGAGTCGATTTCAACTCCTGGCGCCCACAAAGCCCTGTGGTTTTCTTTGGTAGAATACAGGAGGGGTTGACCATTGCCTCCTCCCGCGCAGTATGAGATGATGCCTTTCAACAGCTTCCTATATCGCTGCTGCCCGATATAGTAGCAGCGGGGATTCAAACTGGCAACCTTCTGCTTGTTAGTCAAGCATTACGCCACTTAAGGTGGCCTGCACAAAAATGTCAGAGCTGAGACTGTCCCAGCCCAACGCTGCAGGGAAATTGTTGGGCAGGGCTGACATAGCCACACGCAGTGGTCAAGTCAGAACTCCAACATTTCTCTGATGTTTTGTCTTCAACATTTCCTCACCATTCCCCACACTGAGGAGACCCTGCCATCTCCTCCCCCTCCTTATCTTGAGCCTGATCATATGTGTGCAAAGTAAAATGTAGACTACTTTTATGGTAATGACTGTAGGAACATAGGAAACTGCCATATACTGAGTCAGACCATTGGTCTATCTAGCTCAGGGTTGTCTTCACAGACTGGCAGCGGCTTTTCCAAGGTTCCAGGCAGGAATCTCTCTCAGTCCTATCTTGGAGATGCCAGGGAGGAAACTTGGAACCTTCTGCATTCAATCATGCAGATGCTTGTCCCAGAGCGGCTCCATCCCTTAAGGGGAATATCTTACAGTAGTAGTCTCCCATTCATCTTACAGTACATGTAGTCCATCTTAAAGTACATGCTCCATCCCCTAAGGGGAATATCTTACAGTACATGTCGTCTCCCATTCATATGCACCCAGGGCAGACCCTGCTTAGCAAAGGGGAGAAGTCATGCTTGCTACCACAAGACCAGCTCTGCTCCTCACTCCACCAGCACCAGGTGGCTGGTGGAGTGAGTGCTCCCTTTAGAGAACTACCAGGATGTGATCCTCCCGAAGTGGAGCTTCCCACTCTGCCTTTCACCCCAGCTTGACTGTTTAAAAAGTCAGAGCCAAATGCTAGTGTGAGGCCGGTCCTCTGCATCATGTCTTCTTCACTCCCACTGGTCAGTCTCTTAGCCAATATGCTACACCAGTTCTGTATGCAATAGCAGTTATAGCTGCCTGATCCTATACCTGCCAGGTGGACCAATAATCTTCTCTCTGCAGCTTTCTGGCTTCCCACTTACAGTGGTAAGCATGAAGCCAGGATGTGGATCACAGGCAATGCTCTGAGGCCAAACTACACATTACATCCTACATGATAGGATTTGCAGCCTAGCATCTTTTCCTGGAAAAGTTAACCACACCAGTCTAACTGCAGTCAATGGGACTAGCTTAAGCATGAACAATTCCAGATGTAAACCAAAGGCATGTGCAGAGAACTGCATTTCTCCTCCTGGTCTCTGAAGGGAAATGACCTGAAGACACTGAACATGTCCCTGCCCCAGAGGAAAATGAGACTCTAGATCTCCATAGCTTCATGATCACAACAGGGTCACTGAATCATAACCATCTTATGAATGTAAATCCTGTTTTGTTGATTGCAATTCATTTCCACACTATGGACAGCGCCCCAGCTAAGTTAGCCATGACTAAGTCCTATTGAAATTAATGACTAACTAGTCTGGTTGTTGCCCAATATATCAAAGTATTACAATATTTTTATGTCAGTAAATTCTTTTATGTCTGAATTTATTGACCTAAAAACACTATAATACTTCGATACACTGGGCAGCAACCAGACTAGTTAGTCATTAATAGATTTACTTTCCATTGTAACGCAGTTAGGTGGTTTCTGAAATTATCAAGAAAAATATAATCTAAAAAAACTTGATTTTTAAAAATATTGTGTTTTTTTAAAAAAAACCCTGCAAAGCTTGAGCTAGTAAGATTTAAAGCAAAGCGGACAGCTGTGCTTTGTTGGATCTGCAGTTAATTACTTTCCCAAACTGCTGCTTATCACCAGTGTGTATGGCAATTGATGAGTGTCTAGACATGTATGTGTGCGCGCACACGCACACACTCCATATGTTGGCTTTTGATATGGATTTGGTCTCTATACACGATGCGTTCTGTCAAGGCTGCAGCAGATGTTTCATGAGAGTCATTATATTCAGTGAATAATATAGAGATGGTTGAAGATTATGACAGGCATCTCAACCAAACCATCTTCTATTTAGATGAGCCAAGTCAAAGGGTTCGTTGTGGGTGATTTTTAAAAATAAAAATTGCACATAACTTTTCAACGAGTTAAACAGGAATCGGCCTATAGGAACACAGGGAGCTGCCTTATACAAAGCCATTGTATAAGACCCTTTGCCCATCTGGCTCAGTACTGTCTACACAGATTGGTAGTGACTTCTCCAAGGCTGCAGGCAGGAGTCTCTCTCAGCCCAATCCTGGAGATGCCGGAAAGGGAACTTGGAACCTTCTGCATACAAGCATGCAGTTGCTCTTCCCAGAGTGGCCCCATCCCCTGAGGAGAATATCTTGCAGTACTCACACATGTAGTCTCCCATTCAAATGCAAACTAGGGTGAACTCTGCTTAGCAAAGGAGACAACTCATGCCTGCTACCTCAAGACCATCTTTCCCTACTACAGTGTAATATTATGCATGCTTAGAGTAAAGACCTCAGCCAGGCCTGGCCAACCTGAGACTCTATATCTGTTGTTGGACTAAAACTTCCACCAACTCCAGGTGCAATACATTACGTGTGTGGATAAGGGGAATTGTACTCCAACAGCAGCTGTAGAAGCTCAGCTTGGCGAGCTCATCCTAAACTGATCTCAATAAGATTTACTCCCAGATAATCTTGGAGAGTGACATGAGAGTTAAATCATTCTTGCTTAAAGAGCTCTTTAATGTGAATGTAAACTTTAAGTGGGGCAGTGGGGAAATGCTTGACTAACAAGCAGAAGGTTGCTGGTTCAAATCCTGTTGGTACTATATTGGGCAGCAGTGATATAGGAAGATGCTGAAAGGCATCATCTCATACTGTGCGGGAGATGGCTATGGTAAACCCCTCCTGTATTCTACCAGAGACAACCACAGTGCTCTGTGGGTACCAGGAGTCGAAACAGACTCGATGGCACACTACCTTTTAAAGCTCTACTTGATAAATAGCCAGCCTGCAGGAGTGTGGCTCTCATTAATGCTGGGGTGGCAGCCTGAATGAATCCCATCTCAGCTCCCTGAAATAGTGCCCTCAGAGTATGAGCCCCTGAAAAAATACTCGAAACCCAAGCTGGCTCCTCCAAAATTCAGGCTGCTGTGTCGGGGCCTGTAACTGGGTCTAGTGCTGGTCCTGCTTCCCCAGGGTCAGAATCAGAGGCACTACACAGAGCTGGCCTCATGACTGCCAGCACGCTTCCAGTTTCCCCACCATGAGTACAGGGCAGGCATTGTGCCTGCACAGGGCTTGTCTGTCAGAAACAGAAGCGACTTGTCCCAACAAGCCAGGGTCCCAAGTATATGTATGTATGTATGTATGTATGTTTGTATGTATTTGATTTCTATACCACCTTTCCAAAAATGGCTCAGGGCGGTTTACACAGAGAAATAATAAATAAATAAGATAAGATGGCTCTCTCTCCCCAAAGGGCTCACAGTCTAAAAAGAAACCAGCAACATTCACTGGAGGTACTGTGCTGGAGGTGGATAGAGCCAGTTATTCTCCCCCTGCTAAATAAAGAGAATCACCATGTTAAAAGGTGCCTCTTTGCCAAGTTAGCAGAGATATTGGAAAGAAGGTGTGGTGGGATCACATTAACTGTGAAGGAATGACTGCTGGGCTGAGTTATATAAAGTGTGCCGTCAAGTCTATTTCGACTCCTGGCGTCCACAGAGCCCTGTGATTTTCTTCTGGTAGAATACAAGAGGGGTTTACCATTGCCTCCTCCCGTGCAGTATGAGATGATGCCTTTCAGCATCTTCCTATATTGCTGCTGCCTGATATAGGTGTTTCAAAATAGTCTGGGAAACACCTATACTACATAGTCTGGGAAACATACCAGTGGGGATTTGAACCAGCAACCTCTGGCTTGATAATCAAATCATTTCCCCACTGCGCCAAAGTAGAGCTTGCAGACTGGTTAAACATTGGCCTCTGGCTCATTAGGTCAAGCCGCTCCTGGTCAGAGATTTCAGTGTGAGATAACTAAACAGAAGCTTATCTCTCACATTACATTACATTTAAAAATATACTATTTTAACTTAACATTTGCTAGATTAGTTCATTCCGGTGTTTAACACCAATCACAATTAACAGCCCAATCCTGCGCATGTGTACTCAGAAGCCAGCCCTGCTGTGTTCAGTGGGATTGTCTCTCAGGTTAATAAGCAGAGGAATGCTGCTCCATTCTTCTAAAATATGATGGCCCTGTAATGTTTTTCGCATTTGTTTTTCTTTTTAGACTAAGTGCTCCTTGTACATCAGAATGCATAGGGATGCAATTTTGGCCTCTCGTTTTGAAATTATGAAAAGCATTTGTCTCTATGAATTGCATCTAACAGAAACAATACTGCACTTTTAAAGTGCAGTGCTGGTGGGGGAAACATGTTGGGAGGGGTAAGAGCATCCCCGCCCTTATAGGTATCCTCCCCCCCCCCACCTTCGAGCCGCCCCCTGCTGGTTCTGTGCACATCCCTACTAGGAGTATTATGATGCAGCCAGCTCTTTGTGATAGCCAAAGCTCTCCTGTGACTCATTGTTTCGTATTTATACATTGATATCCCACTTTTTTGTCCATCGTGGAATGCAAGGTGATTGTCCGGCTACACGTCCCTGTCTCCTCTTCCCAGCTTGGCTAGACTTATAGGAACGGCCTCAGAGCCTGAAATGGTTTCTGCTTGGAGGAACTTTGTATCTTTCAACTGAATCAAACTATCTTTGAGTACAGTTCTATACATAGGTGCAGTTACTCACATGCTCAACACAGGATCCTGTAAGCTATGATATCAGGTACAGCAGTACACTTCCTATCTGTGCCATGCATTTGAGGGGCCTGTATCCACATTCACTTTTTGTCCAGCTACACGTCCCTGTCCCCTTTACCAAACCTGGCTAAGCTTATCGGGTCCGGCCTCAGAGCAGGGACAGGGAGGGGGTTGAGCATCACCCTGTGCCTCCTCGGTCCCAGGCTGCTTGCTCCTTGTGCCTGCCGCTCTCTGGGGGGGCCTGACTCCACCAGCCAGCCTCTCGTCCCTGGCCAGCTCCTCATATGCCTCCTGACAGGCTATGCATTGCCCACCCCCAATTACGGGGCCAACGCCCCTCTTTATTACCTGTAATTGATTACCCCTTTCAGCTGTTGCCACGGCCTCTCCCCCTTCTCCTTCCTCCTGCTCAGATCTCCTCCCTTCAGGAGGCATACTGCTGATATTATCCTCGCACACCTCCCCTTCAGTCCTATCAGGGCTCTGCTTCTCCTCCACTGGAGCTGAGTCCCTGCCTGTTGGCGGTCTTTCCTTCATCTCTCCCTGGCTGCCACCCTCCCTGCCGCCTTGGGCCCTCTCACCACTCTGTCCTTGGAGGTAAGGACAACCTCGCCGGACAGTGATGTAGATGGGGTTTCCAAGCAGTCACCTCTCCCGACACTGACCATACCTAGACCTGCTTGGCCGTGTGTAGTGTGACTCCTGCTGTTGCCACCAGTAATCCTGTGTGCTGGAAGTCTGGGAAGGACCTGACCACTGGATGCTCTTTGGCTGAGACATGGGAGAGGCTTGCCAGACATGGGTAGGTTCCCTGCAGTGCACCAGAAGTGAGGCCAGCATAATGGGGGAGAGGAGCATTACAGTTTATAGCAGGGATGCCTCTCACGTGCACACGTGCACATGGCTCTGTGTTTAACTAAGTTTCATAACTAAAATTTAGTTAAGGAGGGAGATCTCTGGGTTTCACTGTCCCCCTAATTAACTTGTATCTCTTTCTGTGGAATCTAAAGAGTAGCACACAAGGATAAACTACAGAATATGGTTGCCTAGAGAAAATATAGATTTACAAAGGATTTAGAGATACTTGGTTTACTTGCCATGTATACTTTCAGTTTGGACCAATGACTTATAGCATACAGTTTCAAGTGCACCAATTCTAAAATGTGTGTACTTCAGTTTGGAGACCAGGGATAGTTTGGGACTTCTGTTCATGTACTGATCATCCCACTGCCCAACAGAGTCCTTAACTGAGCTGATGGACATGGTCTCAGACTTGATGTTGGAGTCTCTGAGGCTTGTGGTGCTGGGGGAATTAGATGTTCACTTTGGGACCAACTTTTCTATGGTGGCTCAGGAGTTCATAGCAGCCAAGACAACTATGGGCCTATCCCAGGTAGTCTTGGGACCAACTCACATTACAGGTCACATGCTTGATCTGGCCTTTCACTCTGATCAGGGTAGTTCATAGGTGGGGACTCCTGTGATTTTCCCATTGTCATGGACAGACCACCATCTGGTTAAGGTTATACTCACAAACAAGCCCACCTCTGCAGGGGTGGGGGGCCTATTAGGATGGTCCACCTGAGGTTATTGGATCCAGTAGGGTTCCAAGAAGCCTTGGAAGGATTTAGTGTTGGCTCTGCTGGTGATCCTGTTCATGCCCTGGTGGAGAATTGGAACAGCAAATTCACCAGGAGAGTAGACATGATCACTCCTAAGCGTCCTCTCCAACCCTCTTCAAAACTAGCCCCTTGGTATATGAAAGAACAACAGGAGCTGAAGCAACAAGGTAGATGACTGGTGCGCAAGTGGAGAAAGACTCAACTCGAATATGACACATTATAGCAAAGAGTGCATTTGAAGATCTATGCTCAGGCAATACATGTGTCAAAGAAGCTATTCTTTCCTGCTTGTATTGCATCTGCAAGCTCATGTCCAGCAGAGTTGTTCAGGGTTGTGAGGGGGCTAGTACATGCCCCTCCTCCATTGAATCAGAATTTTTTCGATACTATCGGACATAGTATTCTTCTGGAGCATCTGAGGGGGTTGTGGGTGGGAGGCACTTCTTTCCAGTGGTTCCACTCCTAACTTTCAGGCAGATTCCAGATGTTGTTGCTTGGAGACTGTTGTTCTTCAAAATGTGAGCTTTTATATGGCATCCTCCAGGGCTCCATACTGTCTCCAATGCTTTTTAACATCTACATGAAACCGCTGGGAGAAGTCATCGGGATTGCTAGTGCAGGGTGTACTGATTTGGGTGATGACACCCAAATCTATTTCTTCATGTCAACATCATCAAGTGAAGAAGGCATAACCTCAATTGCAGCCTCGAGGCAGTGATGTGCTGGATGAAGGATAACAGACTGAGACTGATTCCAAATAAGATGGAGGTACATATTGTGCAGGGTTGGAACTCAGGAGACAAATGTGAGCTGCTGGTTCTGGATGGGATCACACTTTCCCCAAAAGGAACAGGTACACAGTCTGGGAGTGTTTAAAGACACATTTATTCACCTAAGCTTTTTAACTAGACATGTGGTTTTAAATTGTTTTAAGGTTTAATTTTTTAAAAAAATTGTTTATGTTGAGATGGAAGTTTGGTGCAGTGTACAAATATAATTAAAAAAATGAATAACTACTATATCCCAAGCTACTTTTGACCCACCCCAAACAATGGTACTGCCTTTATACTATTCTCCAACAAACCCCAGTAGTAATTTAACTACTTGTGCTGGTCAACGACCGTAATAAAGATTATTATTATTAATTTAACTTTTTTTATAAGTCTTAAATTTCAAGATTATATTTCTTGTGGGGACGCAGAAGGGACCAGTGGCTCTTTGTTAAGAAAACAAAAGGGGCTGTCCATAGCCTTTTTTTCTAAACATGTCTCTCACATTCTTTCCCTTTAGAGCTAAGTGTGTTATCACTGCTGCAACCTTTCCCCCATATAGTGTAATCAACAATGATCTTAATAACCTTTTGGAACCCCACTGGCATTTCCAGTCTGTCAGCCAAATGAATGCTTAGGAGGTATAGGCTTGTGTGGCTTTGCATTGTAATCACACATTTAGTGTGCCTCTTTCTAAAAATACAGTTGGATTCTTTATCTGCTGTTGTTGCTAGCTGGCATTGATGCCACATGCCCACACTGGTGTGCAGTGTGAAAGGTTAGAAAGCTGCCTTGTTTGTCATTTGAAAAGGAAGATTTCCTTGCAGGGCAGAGGTGCAAAACAAGCCTTAGCAGATCTTCATGGTTCCCTCTTGGTAGGCAGCTAGCAGCAGGGGCTGTGTTAAATCCTTGATGTTCCATATGGTTTGGAAGGAGAGGAAGATCCTATTTAGCTGGTGAATGTGTTATCTTAATGCCATTGCTTTGCAACTGGTGAGAACACAGTGTTGTATTTGAACAAATCTCTCATAGCTTAGCCAACTTGGTTTTATTCCTTAGCTAGCTTGCATGATTTTATTAGCTGATGGCAGGAGAGCATGTTCCCATTGCTCAAAGAGGTATTACCCCTTGCCCTGCCTCTCAGGGCCCCTTCATGAATTGTAAAAGATACAAGTCCCAGCATTTATATTATGCAGATGCATTCAATTAAGCCTCATTAACTTCAGTGGGGGAGTTAAGCACACAATTTGCTTTTCCTCCAAATGAATCCCATGGGACTTAAGAGCTTAAACTTGACTGGACAGTGGTCCAAGTCTCTATACTTATTTGCCCCTCCCGAATATCTCCCAGAGCCATAAGCTCTATTAACATATTAGGCCTGTTCACACAACTGTCAACATAGGGTAGAAGGCCTTGTTCCTTGGTTTACATGGTTGTGTGAACTTGCAAAAATCTCTCCAACCCAGGTTGCTCAAAGCAGGGTAGCCCAGCTTCTGTACCCTGCTCTTAACCAAGGTAGGAGGAGAAGAATGCTATCCTACCTTGCTTTTCTGCTCATCTTTTGTACCTCATCTTTTCTTGTACCTCATCAGGCCTGGAAACAATTGAGAGCTGTGGCTACAGGGGCTGCCATCTGTGGATGTGCCACTCTGCAAAACACACTCTATGACACTATATTTGCAACCACTTCAGCAGGGCTGGTCGACCTCCTGCCCATTTGTGGCCAATCAGAGGGTAGTTGCTGATTGTAATGAGGCTTTCTAGACTACTGGCAATGCAAAGCATGCTGGGAAGGCCTGCAAGGCCTTCGGAGGACTCTATGCTTCCAGCTCCCAATTTCAGCAGAGATGCCTCACCTGGCTTGCTCATTTGTTTCTTGGGTTTACTGACCCAAACAGAGGCTATGGTTGTCTGTTGGCATTAGGCTATGAGCTCTCTAAACCTACAATGCACCCAACTTGGTAATGTGAAAGGCCCTAATATGTCCAATGCATGTATAATCTGTATTCAGAGCATGTATATACAGTTAATCACACATTATTTCTGATGCATGCCCTATCTGTACCATGTAGAAGGGGCCTGCCCTGTACTGAGGTTCATTTGAAAAATGAATGAATGTGCATTTTTTTTAAAAAAGTGCATTTTAAAGAATGTGCATTTTAAAACATGAGCATGTGTACAGGCACCTCTGTGCACATGCAACGTAATATCTGAAAAGATCTTCAGTGTCAGCCAAAAGCAGCATTTCCTACGGCTTTCACAGAGTGCACTTTGAAATGTTGAAGTACTGGCTTAAATTGCAAATGATGGGAAACAGATTGAAGATCATTTTCCTATTTTAGTCTTTTCCTTGCAATAGAAATTATTTGGCAAATTCATTTGCTAGTCATCTGGAGTAGTTGCACTCATTAATGATTTGAGTGATTCTGAACTCTATCTGGGTCTATCATTCAGCAGGTGCCAGACTCCAGATTAGATCTAGTTTACAGGAGTGGGCAGTGCAAAAGCATATGAAGCAAACTGGAAGCTCTAATTGTGCACCATAGTCTGGCTTCATTCCATCAGTAAACAGTCCAGAAAATTAGTAATAGAAATTTGAGATCTCTTGACTAAGGGTGTTTGTATTACCTTATATGTGTGGGATTTTTGCCATGAAGCTCTGATTTCACTCACCTTTTCTCTTGTACCGACACACACCTAGCTCCATGAAGATCCAGGCAGACTTTCAACTTCTTAATAGGGATGTGCACAAATGCTGTGTGTGGGGGTTCCCTTTAAGGAGCAGGGAGATAACCCCCCCTTGCTTCCCCCAACCGGCACTGTCTCCAAAAACACTGGCACAGAGCTGCTGCATACCTCCTTGCAGCCCCAGTCAGCATTGTACCGGAAGTGGCCAGTGTGCATGCGCATGTCACACACATGTACATGCACCGGCTACTTCTGGTATGATGCTGACCAAGGCTGCAAGGAGGTATGCAGCAGCCCCCACGCCAGCGTTTTTGGAGATAGCTCCGGTGAGGGGGAGCAGGGAGGAGGATGGGCACCCTCCCAGCTCCTTAAAGGTAACCCCCCTGCCTCCGAATTGGTCCAAATGCTGGACCTCTGAACCGGCCTGTGCACATCTCTACTTCTTAATCCCACCCATCCTGAACACTTGGCACATTTATCTGATTATATATTAAATTAATGCTTAAAAAAATAAATACATCATTTTTTAATATTTGAAACACTGCTTTGGGCAGTAGAGAGGGAAGTGGCTTTGTGATTGTCACAAGGGTCCACTAATCAATGCTCTGCCCGATTCTGGTTTCTACCAGAATCGGGAAGACCAAGTTGTTTCTGAACTCAGCTAACTGGAGAATTTTATGCCCCATTAAAAAGGAGAGAGATCACCACTCAAAAGATAGCCCCTTCTCCATGGTCATAGAGATGATAAAATGACTTGGGGCCAACAAACAGTGAGCGGAAGGAGAAAATGACTTGGTGTTGTCTCTTGTCTTCTTACAATCCAGAATGACAATGCATTACAGCTTTCACTGCACCACAAGATCTGTGGTGAATTAAGAAGATCCACTGTTGCATATAAACCCTAGTGGGCCATCCAAAAGGCTTGTGCAAGCTTTTGAAAAAGCTTGTGCAAATGGAGGATCTTGTCTGGATTTGGGGTCACTGTTCTGAAGCAACACTGCAACACTCTTCCACTGAGCTACAAACAGCCCTTCTGTGAGTGGCAGAGGATTTCTGCTCCTGGAAGAGTATGCTTTAGATCTGAGTCAGGGATGTGCACGAACCACGGTTCAAGCACATTTTGGGAATTTTAAGAAAAAGAAGAGCAAGTCCTTCCCTGCTCTCCACCACCGCATTCAGATTCCTGCTGGGGCAGCATGCATCCCAATACCCCACCCCCAGCACACACATTGAGTTGGCACATGTGCACATGCATGGTGTTGCTGACCATGCAAATGGCCCCCATGCATGCACAGACACCATGTGCATGCTGACCTATATATTCTAAATAAAACCAATAAAACCAGCCACCAGGATTGGGTGCAATCCTGGCAGTTCTCACGTGCAGCCCAGACCAAGCTTGGCTTTCTTAGCCTGGTCTTGGCTGCGTGCAGGAACAGCTCTATAGCCTGTTTTAACAAAATAGCTCACACTGGCTAATGTCCTGACTAAATTACTTAATGGAAGCCCTATTGAAATTAATAGTATAAATTGTCCTATTAATTTCAATGGAACTTCTGTCAAGTTATTTAGTCACGGTGTTGGCCACTGTGTGCTACCACGCTCTGCTGCCTTAAGAGTACTACCATATATCCACTCAGCCTTCTTATTTCCTAGCTAAATAACTCTTAGTGTTGGATCCAAAGGTGCCATTCCTCCAGCAGAGAATTCCTTCCTTCAAAAGAAAGGCGCTTTGAAATCAAACTGTTAATCTCTATTCATACATTTCCAATTCATATAGTTCTCCTAGCTGCTCTTCCCTGAATTTGCTGAAGTCTGAATTTGTCCTTCATCAATTATAATGACCAAAATTGTATACGGTACTGATATTGTGGCTTGCAATAAGGTACACACAGTTCCCTACAGCTACTGGGAATGGCGCTCCTAAAAAAAAATACAAAAACTGCTCCTTTTTGAAGTTGTTTTCTTCTGGGCTTAGTTATAGCTAATTACTAATAACTGTCATAACGAGTAATTACTATGAGTCAGTTTCCCAGGAAACTTGGCTTTTAAAACTGTTGTCTGAGATTCTCAGGAGCCCAAACTGCCTGCCATGTTTCCTACTGCACAGTAAGCCAGGAAAATATGGCAGTGTCCACAGTGAATTGTTTCTCGATGTAAATGGCATAAAACACAATCAATGTGCTGCCATATGCCTTGTTTTGGCTAGCAAATTGATCAGTAACCTTGAAAACGGAGGAGCCCTAAGGGCTGGCTGTTAGTAAAGTGACAAATTTCCTCCTACCTTTTCCATTTGCCATTTATATTTTATTCAGCAAGCATATTTTGAAGATGGTTCTACCAATATTTGCACTTCCTTGGATGCCTGCAAATTCAAGTCAAGCTTGCCTTCCAGTCAACATTCCCCTGCCCGTTTACACATGGATGCACTGTGGAGAAGGCAGAAGCCTGCAAAGAATTTCCATGGGCATAGCCCTTAAAATATTTTGTAGTTCCTTGCACTGAAGGCTGGTAAATGCATTATGATAAGGGAGTTCTCTGTGTTGATTCTGTCTAAGCATAGTTGTTGTTTTTCAGATACCATCAGTAACTGTGTGACAAGATACTGTTTGTTTACAATTTCCTTGTCACAGTTTTGGCACTCAATTCATAACCATAAGCTCTTTATGTTAAAAATAGTGCAAAGATTCGTTGTAGTGCAATGCAATAACATGTTGAAGTCTGTCTCTCTCTTTTTAAAAAGGGAAGTTAATACATCGCACCACTGTCATATGTAATATATTATTCTCAGTCATAAGGACTGAGAATAAGATATTACATATAAAAGTGGTGTGATGTATTAACTTCCCGTTAAAAAGAGAGGGAGAGAGAGTTTTTTTCCTTTTCCATTGTGTCACAGGAAGATTCCAAAGTAAAATGGAAGTTGTGAAATGCTGAAAATAGCTATTCAACACAGAGATGTGTGTGTGTGTGTGTGTGTGTGTGTGTGTGGGAAATGTTTAAAAACAAAACAAAACATTTTTTATGTATGCAACCACGGCGGCCAGAATAGTATATGCGCAGAAATGGAAGGACAATGAAATGCCCTCAAAAGAAGATTGGTTGATAAAAAATTTGGAATATGCTGAGATGGCAAAACTTACAGTATTGATAAGGGATGAAAACTTGGAATGTTTTAAAGAAGATTGGAAACCATTCTTACTATACTTAAAGAACTATTTTTCTAATATCGATTTTTCAGCAGGGTTTGAAATTTAGTAGTAATAGCAAGTTGGGTAGAGTAAAATCGAGTTTGCAATGTGTAGGATATATGAATTGCTATAGCAGTGGTTGACTTGTATAGTTAATGAATCATGCTGATTGGTGAGCGGGAAGTCAATATTTACTTAATTAGATGTAATGGGATTGTTAAGATATTGTAAAAACCAATAAAAAATTTTTTAAAAAGAAGAGAGATGTGTGGAAAACTCATCATAATTTTGCTAGCATTGTTTAACCTCTCACATCCCTCAGATATGCTTTTCCACCCCTGCAGTCAAGAATCTTTAGAATAGGCAAAATTTAGTGGAGAGGAGAGCTGGTCTTGTGGTAGCAAGCATGACTTGTCCCCTGAGCTAAGCAGGGTTGCACATGAAAGGGAGACTAGGAGGTGCTTCCCACGATCGATGTGAAATGCCGTTCGGGGTAGTGCAGGCTTAGCCCGCTCTCCCCGCACACAGGCAGGGAGCCATCCCTGGGCGGCCGGATCGGCCACCCACACAACTGCCAGCTCTGTCATGGAGCCAGCAGGGGCAGTGGGGATCGGGGGCCTCCCGGTCGGGGTCTACTCGTGTGTTGCCGTGTGCTGCAGTGACACACGAGCAACCAAATGAGCTTAACAGAGCACTCGCTCTGTTAACCTCTTTTAAGGGGAGGGATAATTAAGCGGGCTAGCCACCTTGGGAGCACCGGGCTTGCCTGTGAGCCCGGTGGTTCCCACGATCCCTGGAAAGCTTTCCACGCCCTTAGCCTGCTTTCCAGTGATTGTGGGAATAGCCTCTGGAAGTGTGAGCACTGTAAGATATTCCCCTCAGGGGATGGAGCTGCTCTGGGAAGAGCATCTGGGTTCCAAGTTCCCTCTCTGAAATCTCCAAGATAGGTTTGAGAGAGATTCCTGCCTGCAATCTTGGAGAAGCTGCTGGCAGTCTGGGTAGATAATACTGAGCTAGATAGACCAACCGTCTGACTCAGTATATGGCAGCTTCCTATGTTCCTATGTTAGTGGCCACTATTGTCCCATATCAGTCTATCTTTTATTTTACATTCTATATAAATATGCTGCTTTTTCAACAAAAGTGTTCTCCAATCATATACAATGTTTAAAACAATCAAAACATCATAAAGACATACAACCACCCAGATGGAAGTTTGGATGGTCTACAAATATGATATATAAATAAATACAAGAGCAAATAAGAAGCACTAGCCAGTAATTGAAGAGCTTATCTCTCAAAGGTTTAGAGGGACTTGAAAGGCAATAGGTTAAGTAGATAAACTCTGGGCCATCATGGAGAAAGACCTGCACCTGCTGGAGGACTATTTATTTATTTAATTTTATTTAATCACATGTGTATACTGCCCCGAGCTTCCGTCTCTGGGTGGTGTACAATCTTGCATCTAAAAATATACCCAGAACAGAGTTTTACTGACTGATCATCAATCTTGTAAGAAGAAAGGGATGAATCATAAAGGAGAAGGTGCTCCCTCAGATATTCAGGATGCAGATCATTGAAAGTTGTAAAGGCCAAAACCTGTATCTCAAATTTATGTATCTGATTTATATCCCACTTTTCTTTTATCATGAAACTAGAGGTGTGCACAAAACTCGAACTGGTGGTTTGGTTTGATTTGGTTTGAATTTGAACCAGACTCGAACTGCAGGTGCCAGTTCAATTACCGTTTTTGTCAAACCAGCCACTGTTCTGGCTCGAATTCGAACCAGACTCAAATCAGTTCAAGTTGGTTCTTCCATAGGGAATAATGGGAATTCAAACTGGCCCATTATTCCATATGGGTAGCACCTAGGAACACTAAAATGGGTTGGGTAGTAAGGCCTAATGGGTGCTACCAACCACCCAACCTGCAAAGCAATCTGGCAATCTTTAATGAATTTTTGATTTTTTTTCAGGGTCAGTAGGTTAACCCTAACAGGCAGCACATCCTGCACCCATAAGGTGCCAAGGCACCCATTTGAACCATAGGGTGGAACGAACAGGTGGAAATGCTGGCTATGTTGGCACTGCCAGGGACACCATGATGCTCTACTGGGAAGCGTTGCTGATGATGATGCTGGGCATGGACTGTGCACTAGAAGTAGGCACTCAGCACCCTCCTCCTGGTTCAGGCCCAGCCTCCTCTTCTCTGCTTGCCTAACCTCTTGAACCAGGAGGGCCCTCCACCTGAGCAACTTGCCAGGGGTGACGGCATTCCCCTTCATGTTTAGGCCACAAAGACAGGTCAAAACATGCTCTGCCGATTGACCTAACTTGGTACTGAGCCAATCCACCAGTCCAGTCTTCAATGGACCTGCCAGGCATGTATCCGCACAGTGGTCAGTGTGGTGTGGAGCTCACCTATCATCTTCTCCAGAAGAAGAGCAGCGGGCAAAGCCTAGCTCAGAGCTGCTGCCTCGGCACAACAGCTGCTTGTCACAAGGAGGAGCAGCTCAAGTGTCAAGACTAGCTCAAAAATGAGCTTCCAGTCCGCAGTGGACAGGTTGCACACTCCCAAGCCAAGGTTCTTCACCAGGGCATGGATGGCCATCTCTTGCTCCTGTAGGTGCTGGAGCAAGAGAAAGGTGGTGTTCCACTGCATCTCAACATTATATCCCTGCTTATGCAATCAGTCAACAGTCAGTCGGCTGTATTCTGAAGCAGTCAAAGGTTCCAGAGAGTTTTCAGAGATGACTCCATGTATCCAGTCTTACTGCCCAGTAGACGGAAAGTTTCTTCAGCAGCCCTGAATTCCCAAAAAGACAAGTTGTGTGGGGAAGGGCTAGCTTTTGGCTTGTTTTTCAAACAGAAAATGTTTCAGTGGCAGAGATGTTAGAGATGATGTGTGTAGGGGTATGTAACTGGTTCCACTTTGGGGAGAAGGAGAAAATGAGTTGTTTCTTGAATAAACTCTTAATTAAATCTACATAAGATTACATTATGTGTATGAGGAAAGAAGCTATAAAGCAAGCTCTTGGCATTCACTGAAACATACCCTGGAAGTTCTGAGCTGAGGAAGGGGCAGGAAAGGTCAGGAGAGAATGCAGACCACCTTGTAGAGAAGCTCTGAATAATTGCTGTAATCAGTTAATTAGTGTTAGCAGATTAGCGAGCAGCTCTCCAAAGAGCGCCCAGTAACTTTGGATACGAGAGTCTGAAAATCAGTCCTCTTGGCAGCCTTATTGTCCCTGATTTCACAAACTGCCAATATTGCACAAGGCAACAGTATTAGCTTGTTTCAGGAAGAACACAAAATATTTGTTACGTGAAAAAGCTATTGGTCTTCTAAAGCCTATTTTTCCCAAGGCAGCTATCTAATTATTTTGGAATCATTCTAAATTTGTTAAAGCTTGCCTGGAAATTCAGGATGAGAGCCTGACTTTTGTCAATGCATCTTTTGCTGAGTTCCTTGTGGGCTCCCTTGTCAATGAAGAAGGTTTCTGTCTCTGTCTCTCTCTCTCTCCCTCCACTTCTAAAACACACAATTGCTTTGCATCATGGTTAGAAAACCCCAGATTTACCATGCACAAAGTAATTCTCCTTACTCCTTTTACTTCCTGACCTTGTTATCTAGTGACCCCTGTTTATTTATTTACTCAAGAATATTGTACCTCGATTTATTACTCTCTCTCTCTCTCTCTCTCTTTTCAAGGCATCTTACACAGATTAAGATTAAAACAACCCAAAATAAATAACATTAAAGTAGTTTTACTAAAAATATTGTCCTTACAAGATCCTAAACCACCAATAAAACAGGAAAAATAGATTAGTTGTAAAGCAGCAGTATCACATCTACTGAATATTAAAAGGTTTTAGCCTAGTGTCTATACTTTATTGGACTTGGTGCTAGTGAGCAGCTGAGGAGGAGAGCATTCCAAAGTAGGATGCCAAACCAGAGAATCCCCATTCCCTTGTTACTATTTATCTTACTTCTGGCAGTAGGACATCTAATGATGATTATAGCCTAAGTCAAGACAATAGGAATCTTCCCCTTTGCTTTGATGGAGTTATGTTTGGATGTTACAAATGAATAGCTGGCATTTGAATGAACATAGTCCTGAATAAAATGCATGAGAATTCCATTCCAGTGGAATTTGGTTCCGTGTTCCTGGACTGTATTTGTGATGCTGTCTGGCAAAGCAGAGCAAGAAATGTACTGAAACAGAGAGAAATCCAATTCTGTGTAGCAGAAATATCATCTTATGTGATTCCCTATGCTGCGTGTTTCTTTTCAACTGAATAATGTGATCTTGCTTTGGGTATTCTATTAAGCATTGCTTTCACATATATTTGGTTTCCCCTTAGATTTTGACTAGAAATATGAATAAATTAAAATTTCCAGTTTTCAGTAACATCATGAGCATTGTAATTCTGAAATCAAATTAGCTGTGCTTCTTTGTCAGGAGGTATATATATTTTGTATCAGCAATAAAGTAATAGAAAATGAAATTATTTTAAAAAGCAGCTCAACCCACCCTGTCCGCTTTTTAAAAAGTAGCTTCCACTTTTTGGTTGCAGTTACAAGGATATATTTTGTTTTGCACCTTGGAAACAAAAGCACTGTCGTGCACCCATAAGTATCTAGTTTTATGTTAAGTTCAAAGTTCAACATAATTAATCATTTATACAGGAGTTTATTATTTTATTTTTTATTTAATTTATTTATTCAGTTTCTATAACGTCCTTCCAAAAATGGCTCAGCGAGGTTTACACAGAGAAATAACAAATGGAACCCTGTCCCCAAATGGCTCACAATCTAAAAGAAACATCAGATAGACACCAGCAACAGTCACTGGAGGTACTGTGCTGGAGGTGGATAGGGCTAGTTACTCCCCCCCCTGCTAAATAAAAGAGAATCACCATATTAAAAGGTGCCTCTTTGCCAAGTTAGCAGGGGTTTATGACTTATTTTTGTGCATGTCAAGCATGCTTAAGCCAATTGATTTCAATGGGCTTAGGTGCACCTGACTCTGCAGAGGACTGGGCTATTAGTCCAAAGAGTGTTGTACAATACTCATCTTTTTAGTACTTCTTCTTAAAATAATATTTTAAAAAATCTGCTGCCCAGTAAAATGGGGCATCTTTTTTAATAGGGATGTGCACCGAACAGATTATGCATTCTGTTTTGAGCTCAAAACAAAATGTAAAATGGCCAAAATGTTTTGGCAAAACAGTGGTCGAACTGACAGTTTCGACAAAACAACTTGAAACTTTTCAAATGTTTTGGCTGTAGGGAGCAATGGGGAAACTCAAAACACTCCATTGTTCCCGAAGGATAGCTTCTAGGGACACCAAAGAGGGTTATGTGGTAGAGCATGATGGGTGCTACCTACCATCCAACCCACAAAAGAAATGGGATAGCAGGCAATGTTAAACATTTTTTTTGCCTTTTCTCTAACCCCACATAGGATCCTTTCTCCAACCCCTCATAGGATCCGTTTGGTGGAAAGGTTAAAATTTGGTGCCAGAAATTTTTGGTGCCAGAAAACCAATCACCAAGGGGAAAAAACAGGCCTCCAAAATGGGGCTCATAACGTTTTGATCGAAACAGGGTTATTTTGCTTCGAGCTCAAAACAGGCCCTTAATTAAACTGTGTTCTTTTTCGAGCTTGAAACATTTGAAATGGCCCGTTTTGAGTTGAAACATTTTGGACATCCCTACTTTTAAAGTAAATCAAACATATTTTTAATCCATTAATCTGACTGAGTCAACATTGCAGCCCTAAATCTAATATTTCCCATGACTTCAAGTATACGTTGATGGGATCTGAGCTGTCGGTGACTGACCAGGAGAGGGATCTTGGGGTCATGGTGGACAGCTCGTTGAAAGAGGAGAGCTGGTCTTGTGGTACCAAGCATGACTTGTCCCCTTAGTTAAGCAGGGTCCACCCTGGTTGCATATGAATGGGAGACTTGATATGTAGGCACTGTTAGATATTCCCTTTAGGGGATGGAGCTGCTCTGGGAAGAGCATCTAGGTTCCAAGTTTCCTCCCTGGTATCTCCAAGATAGGGCTGAGAGAGATTCCTGCCTGCAACCTTAGAGAAGCCACTGCCAGTCTGTGAAGACAATACCATGAGAGGAGAGCTGGTCTTGTGGTAGCAAGCATGACTTGTCCCCGTAGCTAAGCAGGGTCTGCCCTGGTTGCATTTGAATGGGAGACTAGAAGTGTGAGCATTGTAAGGTATTCCCCTCAGGGGATGGAGCTGCTCTGGGAAGAGCAGAAGGTTTCAAGTTCCCTCCCTGGCTTTTCCAAGTTAGGGCTGAGAGAGATTATTGCCTGCAACCTTGGAGAAGCCACTGCCAGTCTGTGAAGACAATATGGAGCTAGATAGACCAATGGTCTGACTCATTATATGGCAGCTTCTTATGTTCCTAAAGTGTTGACTCAGTGTGCGGCAGCTGTGAAAAAGGCCCATTCCATGCTAGGGATCATTAGGAAGGGGATTGAAAATAAAATTGCTAATATTATAATGCCCTTATACAAAACGATAGTGTGGCCACACCTGGAGTACTGCATACAATTCTGGTCACCACATCTAAAAAAGGACGTTGTAGAAATGGAAAAGGTGCAGAAGAGGGCAACCAAGATGATTAGGGGCTTAGAGCACCTTTCTTATGAGGCAAGGCTACAACACCTGGGGCTATTTCATTTAGAAAAAAGACGACTAAGGGGAGACATGATAGAGGGCTATAAAATCATGCATGGTGTGGAGAAAGTGGATAGAAAGAAATATTTCTCCCTATTACATAACACTAGAACCAGGGTTCATCCCATGAAATTTAGGACCAGGAAATTTAGGACCAGCAAACGGAAGTACTTTTTCACACAACGCATAATCAACTTATGGAATTCTCTGCCACAAGATGTGGTGATAGCCAACAACCTGGATGGCTTTAAGAGGGGTTTGGATAACTTCATAGAGGAGAGGTCTATTAACGGCTACTATTCGGAGGGCTATAGGCCACCTCCAGCCTTAAAGGCAGGATGCCTCTGAGTACCAGTTGCAGATGAGTAACAGCAGGAGGGAAGGCATGCCCTCAACTCCTGCCTGTTGGCTTCCAGTGGCCTCTGGTGGGCCACTTTGTGAAACAGGATGCTCGACTAGATGGGCCTTGGGCCTGATCCACCAGGGCTGTTCTTATGTTCTTATGACTCACTTAACTGCTACAAATCCCCAGATGGAAACTTGGCTCTGAATCATAGAATGGTTGAATCGTAAAACTGGGAAGGTCCTCAAATGTTATCTAATTCCAGTTCCTTGACCTGGCCAGGATTAACTGTGCCAAAGCCATTCCTGAGATGTTTATCCAGATTCTTGTCGAAACCTTACAGTTTGACAGAGATTCTCTATCCTTCTCCAAAGACATATGTTCCTCTGCTGATATATCTTATTTTTAGTTTGAACTTCTTCCTGATTTTTATGCTACTCTAAAATAAACTGCTTTTATTATTGAAGCACAGTATGTCCAAAAATATTTTGAGAGAGAAAATGTTTTTGGCCTCCAAACATATTTGACCAAAATTGTTTGACAAATATTAATAAGACATGAATTAGTTCAGGGAATTAACTGGAGACAGAGGGAAAGCTTGAGGAGCAAGACCCCAATTACATTTTTTTTGTGGGGAGAGGAAACTCATTTTTGAGAAGTAGAAAGTATGTTTGTGGGAGAATTTGTTAAAATGAGGGGGAAATCCTCAAATGCTTGGGGAGGATCTGCACTGCTGTATATATGATGTTTTGTTTTTGTCTTTTGCTCTTCTGGTCTGACTGGATCCAGAGAATATGGATTTTATTCCTTTTTAAATTATTCAATAAAATTTATCAATCAAATAATCATCTCCTCATCCTCATCCCTCTTCTAGAAAGCTCAGAGCTGCCTGTATGGCAGGGATTCTCAACGTGTGGGTCCCCAGATGTAGTTGGACTTCAACTCCCATAATTCCCAACCAAAAGCCACTGGGGCTGGGGATTATGGGAATTGAAGTCCAATAACATCTGGGGGCCCACACGTTGAGAAACCCTGCTGTATGGGGTTCCCAGTGGTCACTATCAAGGCATAGGTCAGGTCTACACCTCTGCTTCCGCAAGGAAATTTCTGCTCGAGACACAAGGGATCAGTCAAGATGGAAAAGTGCACCTCAGGTTGTAATATGTAAGAGAGCACCTTCTTTTACATGATCCCCACCACACCTTAAGATCATCTGAGGAGGTCCGTCTCCAGTTGCCACTGGTTCGTCTGGTGGCGACACAGAGGCGGGCCTTCTCTGTAGCTGCTCCTGGGCTGTGGAATGCACTCCCGGCAGAAATTTGTAATTTGAGATCATTGCCGTCCTTCAGGAGAGCCCTTAAAACCTACCTATTTGGCCTGGCCTTCCAGGGTTTTAAATGATTAACTGTTTTAAATTGTTTTAAATTGTTGCCCTGATTTTCAGGGCTTTTAGCTGTTTTATTGGTTTTATTGTGTTTTAATAGTTTTTAATTGTTAATTTGTTTTAATTGTTTTTATCATGCTGTATACCACCCTGAGCCATTTTGGAAGGGCGGTATATAAATCAAACAAACAAACAAACAAACCAAAATAAAATTAAAAACAACAGACCACTGTAGTGGCCATAATGGATATACCATCCCCTCTCTTCAGTCCCTTTCCCTTGGGCCAGTTCAAATGTCTTGAGGAACCAGAGTTAACTCTTGGTTCCATACCATGTCCCCAAATCTTGGAAGCCTGCTCACTCCTCTGCCTATGTGAGCTTCGGAATAATTCTTCAGATTGCTGTTAATGGCAAACCAAGATCAGTTGTGGCTTCCAAACCAACCAAGCTTGGTTTATTCTGACCAAGTTTCTTTAAACAAATCAGTATCTGAACCCAAGGTTTGAAATTGATTTCAAATCCCTGCCACACCCCTCCAGAAGTTACTCCCAAGTAAGTGTGTCTACGATTGGAATCTGAGTAACCTTTAACTGACTTTAAAATAACCTTGACCCTCTGAGGAATGCTAGGTTTATATACACCACAATCCCAGCACTCTTGTGTTAGATTATAACTCGGCTCACTTTGAACAGCAGTCAGAATTCAGAGCTCTCTACTAACCAGTGCCCCTTGTGGTGACTTGCTGCACTGCAGCAACTTTTGAGTCTAGTTCCTAGGCTGGCCCTGCCCTGTGAGGCCCACTGGCTCTCTGCAAAAAAGGAAGTCTATAAGATGCTCCCTGTCTGTTGTATATTTGGCTAAAATATTAAACAGCAAAAAGTAGTTGGTGGTAAAGTAAAACTTAAATATTCTGGCTGCCAATGCAATCTCTGATCTATCGATCTACACACACACACACACACACACACACACACACACACACACACAGCCACAGCTTTGTCTGAGGGCTCCTTCACATCTTTTTTTTAAAAAAAGATGCACACCTTAAAACTGCCGTATGTGACAAATGTCACCTGCATAATAGAAATCACTTTTCATGAATTACAAAGACTTCCACCATTTTCATTCACAGCTGGCTGACTAATGAGGCTAGGTGAGGTGACAGAAATGCCAGATTGCCTGCCAACCCACTGCCTCCCAATGCCCCCACAACCACCGCCCATACACACCACAGCCTTACCCAGCCCCACATCCTGGCATTTTCAAAAACCAGAAGAGAAGAAAGCAGATGGAACTGTGGAGGAGCAGAGTGCTCGCCTAGAGTAGAGCCCCTCTAGCCCACCCATCTTCTCTCCTCCTCCTCATCCTCCTCCTCCTCCACCTTCTCGCTCCTCCACATTTTCTGCCATGCCATTCTCCTCTGTTTTTTGAAAATGCTAGAGATGGGAGCAGGGAAGAGTAGGGGTAAGGGGGTGGGGGAAGAAAAGAAGCTCTGATGAGGAGGGAAGTGTGTGGGAGTGCGCTCCAGTGGGGTGAGGAGTTAGGAAAAACAGGGCAGGGCAGGGATAAGAGCCAGCATGGGTGAGAAGAGCAGCGTGCATGCCTCTGAGAAGGTTGGGGAAAGAGTAGGGGAGGGGAAGAGCTGTGATGCGGCAGACAGAGTGATGCATTGCTGATGAGGTAGGAGGCTGGGAGATGATGGCTCATCGTGCCACAGACTGTGGGTTTTCAAAGTAGCGAAGCTCATTTCCATATCAACCTCCAAAACCCTGCACTTTGGTCCCCTGACTAATTTAAACTGTCGAAAGCATGTTGGTTTCTTTGATATGTATATTCTCCAGCCATGTTATGGCGAGCCTATTTTCTCACTATATGTCCTTGCTGTTGCAATGTAGGCCATAGTGGATTTTGTCTACTAACTGTACCTATATAACAGACAAAAAACCCCTCTCTGCTTTACTTGGAAACTGGATAACAAATCATTAGTAGTACCTTAAATCTCATAATTTGCAGGTACATTACAATCAAAAGGTACACATATACGACATTTGAATATAAATGTTGTCTGGAACTTAAGGAAATGTGTGTTTCCAAGTTGATATTTCAAATAACCCTTTGGGACATGCCACAGACCTGTGGAAATGCCTGCATCATTTGCCTCGTTTGCTGTTATAATAGGTTCTCTTGCGTGTTGAATTAAAAAAACAAACATCTGTACCTACTTTCTTCTGTGTATGTTCGAAGTTATGCTAATGTGGTGCTAAAGTAATATATAATCAAGTTGGTGTCCCAGTTGCACTTCTTCATGGACTATACAAATGTGGCAAACAAAATTAAAGAAGGCAAGGGAACCAGCAGGGGTATTCTACACAGTCAGGAATAAGGCACCCTGGGATATCATTTGTGGATAAAAGTGTGTTTAAGATACAAAAGTACCAGCTCACCACACATCCCTCAGTAGATGAATCATGTAGGTAAACCCCCTGATATTTAATTGCCTGCTATATGATGAGCTGCCACTTGCTGTGTTGCTAATTAAAACTCCTCTTGTACACAAGCCCTAACAGAGCAACGCAGACGCCCCGTTTCATCCATCATTGCCTAAAATCATATTTCTCTCTGCATTGTTGCACTCTGTAATGGTGTACTGGAGATCTGCTATTACAGGATGGCCTTTACCATCCTTCAGTGCTGTAAGAATAGAGTATGTGCACATGTCAAACAAAGTGTCAGAATGTTTTTTGAACACTTCCAGGAATACAAATGATTAGAAGTCTGGTTGAAATGCTAGTGTGATGTTACATTTCTTTTTCAGCTGGCCCTCATCATATTTCCATTTTGTTCATTATAAAAGGAATAGACTGTGGCTTGGTGGGCATGAAGTCAATTTTCTTCCCCACTACCATGTGTGATACAGTTCAGCTATACCTGGATGATCCCAAGGCTTCATTGTGGATAAGTACGCTAACAGAACTGAAAGCTGCTGATTGAGCTGCCAGGTTACATTAGGAATAGTGACACAAAGGTCATCCATTTGCCCTTATCTATTACATGACTGCCTACTTGCTTTCTATTTTCTGCAGTTTACAAACTCAGTAGTGCAGGGTTCTCGACTTTGGTCCCCAGATTTTTAGCTACAACTCCCATCATCCCTAGCCACAATGGCTGGCAGTGGTGGCTGGAGATGGTGGGAGTTGTAGTCCAACAACTGGGACCCCAGTTGAAACCCATAGTTTTGTTTTTCAAAGAGGCTTGTGTCCCACCCAAACCTGTTTTCTGATCCTGAAAATGTGAAAGAGAATACAGTGTTACAAAAACACAAGGCCTCCTGCCAGCCCACCAGCCAGCCAAGTATTTGGGAAGATGGGAATGGGGCAGTAAAGCAGGGCTCTGGGTGAGTGGTGGCTTGTGGAGGAGTTTGGAAGAGATATTTGGGCGCACATTACAACTACAAGGGCATCTGGAAGGCTTGGTGTTCCCAATGCATTGTGATGGAATCCTTATCAAGGGAAGTTACACAATTGGCTTCTTCATAAATCTGCTTAGCAAAACTGGATGCTGTTCAGTGGCGGCTCTGTTCTGGAGCTCCGTTCGGGAGTTAGGGCGGCTCCGTTCGGGAGTTAGAGCCAGGCCGGCACTGCGTTTGTAGCGTGGCCATTTAAACTTGCCTGATTGGCGGCGGCCTGGGTTCTTTGAACCCATTCACCCAATCGTGGCTCTGCCCCCGATGCTGTTGTAATGTTAAATAAACCGTGGTTTTCTCTGTGTGTGGCTGGGTCTTTTCACAAGTGTGCTTGAGACCTCGATTTGTTTGTGAGAGTTGTTTGAGCATCATTGCCTTTCCAATCATGTCAGCAGGAGCACAACAGGTTTCTGAACGTTGGGCATATGCACAGAAGAAAGAGCCTCCCCCGCAATGTGTGTGCGTTGGCAATGATTGGTTTTGGGTGAAAATGATCTGAGTCTAATTCCAAATAGAGCCAAGGAATTAGGCTTAGATATTTGTTTGGTTTCCTTGACAAATCTCAGAGGTTTCTCTTTGGGAAGAACCCTGAAACGCACTTTGAGTCTCTTTACGGAAATGCTAGTGCCAACCCTATGAAAAACTGTGAGGCTATTCACATGACTGCGAGGTAGGGGTATGCACGGAACTGTAAGCAGTGGTTCAGTTTGAATTCGAACCAAACCGCTGGTCTGTGAACTGGTTCATTAGAACCAGCCAGCAGTTTGGTTCATAGTGTTGAACTGGGTCAAATTGGTTGACCCAGTTTGACCCAGTTAGAGTGCCTTGCTTGTAAAGGGAAATCAGGTAAGGGTCCTCCTTTACAAGCAAAGGGGGTTTCCTACCTAAAAAGAAGCTTAAGGGACCCGAGGGGGTGGGTGAGAGGGCACCTTACCTACTGTGGCAGCAGTGGCAAGAGCTCTCCTCAGGCCCGCTGGCACTTGCCTCCACACTGTGGGCCAGCAGGGTTAGGGTTAGCACAATGTGTGGGCGAGTGCCAGCAGGGCTAAGAGGGGCTATTGCTCCCAGCACCGCCGAGGGGCCACTGTTGCCACAGCTGATAAGGTGCACCCTGGCCCACCCCACCCCCAACCCTTTGAACCTCTTTTTAGGTAGGGAATCCCCCTTTGCATGGATCCTTACTGGATTCTCCTTTACAAGCATGACTGAGTCAGTCAACCTGGGCCGAAACAGTTTGATCCCAACCTGGCCTGGTTCAGTTTGAACTTGCCCCCCCCCCCCCCCGTTAGAGGGCCAGTCCAGTTTGAGCTGGTCAAACCGGGCTGGTTCAAATAAAACTGGTTCTGCACACCCCTACTGGGAGACAGGTGAAGGGGGGGAGGCTGTACTTTACTTAATCCTCTCCCCCAAATGATCTCTTTGCCTGCCTGGCCGCACGGCTCGACTGTGCACATGAGCAGCTCTCCTGGGAACTGCCCAGCTTCCTGGAGGCTTGGACAATGTGTTCTCATCTCCAGGAATCCAGCAAAGCACCATGCACTAAGCACGATGCATTGGGGGATTCCCCCATTAGATGGGCACTCTAGGCATCCATCTCTGTGTCCGCTTGGGCTGCAAACACATGATCCCAGCGCTGGGGTTAAGGGTGCGCTTGCGCCCTTAACCTTGGCTAAGAGCTGGGGCAACAGGCAGGGTTAGGCTGGGCGAGAGTGCCAGGATCGGGAGCAATCCTGGCACTCCACACAAGCATCCTATCCCAGGCTGTATCGAACAACTCTTTGAGCATTTTTAACCAAAAAGTGGTGCATACATCTAAATAATTATCAAATAAATGAAACATACAGTTAGAAGTTATTACAGCTCTTGGTTCCATAGCCAGAGTACATCTTTTTCTGGTCTATATGAAACACTCTCCTGTGATTGTTTCTTACTTGAAACAACAGCCAGGTTGCAACCCTGTGCAGACTTACCTAAGCCCCATCTAACACAGTGGGACTTACTTCTGAGCAAACATGCATAGGATTGTGCTGTTAATTCCTGAGTGGATGTGAAGAGCATTTGTGTTTCATTCTTTTCCATGCTTGCCTCTTTGCAGCTTGAAGTTTTTTCCAAAGCTGCAACCTCTCAACCAAGTGCTCAGATTCAGTGGAGGCCAAGGGACCCTTATGCCTGTAATAGGAATTTCAGGTGATGCAACGTTTCTCATTTCTGCATCACAAGTTTCATCTGCCCAGAATCTCTCTGATGTTGGGGACTTGAGTTGTGGGCACCACTGCTAGAAAGACTAGGAAACAGATGGCGGGAACCCCAAACATAAAAGAAGTTTTTGACTTCATACTTGTTTTTACATTGTATGTAAGCTACCATCAGCTTTCTGTGAATTGAAAAGTGGGATGCAATTTTTTGAGAAAAGAAGATAAATATGCTCAATTGCAATCTGGGGGTGGGGTGGGGTGGGGTGGTGGGACCTCTGTACTTAAAACGAAGCAGACCATACAAGGAAGTTAATGTTTACAGGAAAGTACTTCCCAGAAGAATTCTTCCTTTGCAGAACGTCTGTATATTACAATTAGCTGTTTCACTCTCAGCAACCACTGAAGCAAAATCTGATCACAATGCAGGGTAAAATGGAGTATAGTTAATGAAGGACGTTCCTTCCTTCCACTTGCTGTATAATTATGTTTCTGAGATCTCCAGTGGTTATAGTGTTGTCATAGTGACAATATCAGGCTTGTAAAGAGTGTTTTAGCCCTTGGGAAACGTGATCTGATGGACATATGTTGGCTGTCTCTTGTTTCCTAATTTCCAGTACATTGGGCAATAAACCCCAGCCACCCTGTCTGAGTAAGAGATAAACAGTTGGCTAAATCCATATGGTGAGGCTAGAAGGCTTTATTTGGTCAGTGGAACTTGCAACTGAGAGCACTCAGCTGCAATAGTTCTAATGAGGAAGAGCAAACACTGCTGGTGATGAACCATGAAAAGAAGAAACAGTAGACTTTCTCATTGCCTTCCCTTCTCTGTGACATTTTTAATGAGCTTTTTGTGGACAAAATATCTCGTATTCGGGCCAACATAGATTCGAACTCCACAATTGTTACAGAGTCTGATGCCACGGTGTCCAGCAGCTCCTCTTCTGTGATTACCTGGTTCAGTTTCAGTTTCCTGAGGATGTGGACAAGTTGCTTGGAATAGTGTGGCCTACCACCTGCCCTCTTGATCCTTGCCCGACATGGAAGTTGTTTTAGAGGGCCTGGTAGAGATCATAAATGCTTCTCCGAGGGAGGGCAAGGTGCCTCCTTGTCCTCCTTGAAGAAATCATTAGACCACTTGTGAAGAAGCCTGCCTTGGATCCCTCAGAATTAAACTATTACAGGCCTGTCTCCAACCTTTCATGGCTGGGCAAGGTGATTGAGAAGGTGGTGGCCTCCCAGCTCCTGGTGGTCTTGGGGGAAGCTGATCATCTAGAGCCATTTCAAACTGGCTTTCGGGTGGGCTATGGGGTGGAGACTGCTTTGGTTGGGCTGAATTGGGAATTGACAGAGGGAGTATGACTCTGTTGGACTTTTTGGATCTCTTGGCAGCTTTTGATACTATTGACCATAGTATCCTTCTGGAATGTCTGAGGTGATTGGGGGTGGGAGGCACTGTTTTGCAGTGGTTCTGCTCCTATCTCATGAGCAGATTCCAGATTGTGTCTCTTGGAGACTGTTGTTCTTAAAAATCTGAACTTTTGTATGGTGTCCCTCAGGGACACCATATTGTCTCCAATGCTGTTTAAAATCTACATGAAACTGCTGGGAGAGGTCATCAAGAGATTTGGTGCAGGGTGTTATCAGTATGCTGATGACACCCAACTCTATTTCTCCATGTCAACATCATCGGGAGAAGACATAACCTCCCTAAATGCCTGTCTGGAGGCAGTAATGGGCTGGATGTGGGATAACAAATGGAGGCTTTAATCCAGATAAGACGGAGGTACTTATTGTGCAGGGTCAGAACTTGGGAGATGATTTTGATCTGATGGTTCTGGATGGAGTCACTGGTTCTGGAAGGAACAGGTACTCAGTCTTGGGGTGCTTCTAGATCTGAACCTGGTGTTCCAGGATGAGGTGATGGCCAGAGGTGCTTTTGATTGGCTCCGGCTGATACATCAGCTACGTCCATTTTTTGAGATGAACCACCTGAAAACGGTGGTACATATGCTGGTAACCTCTAGGCTGGATTACTGCAATGCACTCTATGTGGGGCTGCCTTTGTATGTAATCTGGAAACTGCAGTTGGTCCAGAATGTGGCAGCCAGGTTGGTCTCTGGGTCATCTAGGAGAGACCATATTACTCCTGTGTTGAAAGAACTTCTCTGGCTGCCGATACATTTCTGGGCAAAATACAATGTGCTGGTTATTACCTATAAAGCCCTAAACAGCTTAAGCTCTGGGTATTTAAGAGAATGTCTTTTCCACCATGAGTTCCACCGCCTGTTAAGATCATCTGGAGAGGTTTGTCTGCAGTTGCCGCCAGCTCGTTTGGCAGCTACTTGGGAACGGGCCTCCTCCATTGCTGCCCCCGGACTTTGGAATGCACTCCCTGTTGAAATAAGAGCCTCCCCATCTCTGGCAACTTTTTAAAAGGCACTGAAGACACATTTATTCACTCAGGCTTTTAATAAGATTTATAGTTTTAAAAAAAATTAATACAGAGTTTTAAATGTTTTGAATGTTTTAAATTATTTTAATTGTTAATTGATTTGATGTTTTAAATTATTTTTGTAAACTGCCCAGAGATGCAAGTTTGGGGCATTATAGAAATACTTTAAATAAAATAAAATAAAATAAAATAAAATAAAATAAGTAAATAAAGATAGAAATGGTGCTACCCACAATATAGATGATTAGGATTTGAGAACTCTCAAATAAAGATTTCTGGTGTTGGACAACTCAAGTCCCTCATAGCTGGAATACCAGCACTGCTGACTTTGTGCTGACAAAGATCAGTGGTGGAATTAATGTGATGGACAGCCACAGTGTCATAACGATAAATTCAACTGAGAACACCACTACTACTTTCCCGTTGGTTATCAAATAGTTTAAACTAATACTAAAAAGAATTTATTTAGTTACATTTTGGCAACAATTTTCTTGGAACTGCTGTGAAAGCTCATCTATAGGACATCCATCTGTTGATGAGAATAATCATTTTCATCACTTCTGAATTATGATTTAGATATCTGGTGGTTGTTCCAAGCTTGGCCTAATTTACTTGAATCCACTCAGGAATCCCTCATTTAAGAGTACATGTTATGGATTGTTGTGATAGCTGCATCATCATTATATTTCAATTTATTTGTTTGCATCAAACTAGTTCTCACAATACTTCATCCTTCTTGCACCAGTTCATCATCATTCTTGTGGGCTAATTGCACATATATGAGAGCATCTAAGACCTTTAATTGACCTGAAGATAGAAAATATTGATGAAACAGTAATAGCAATAGAAATGGTTGCAATTCAAGTAGGCAAATGGATTTTTTATTGGCACCTGCTGTACAGGTTTAGGAAAATGAAATTCCATCTGTAAATTCTGAATGTTTCTGCCAACTTTCCAATTATGTATTTGGACTAAGTTCCATTCTACCATTACTGCTTCTCTTTTCAGAAGGCTGTATTTTTCCTAAATGAGGTATTCATCATAAATACCTAAGTGAAATAGTACTACTCCTTTTTACCTAATGATAGGAAAGAATAATTTTAGTGCAATGTATTATCATATCAAAGTTGTTGTTGTTGTTGTTGTTTTCCTGTCTAATTAATATTTCAGATAGTCCCCTAAAGATCTGTTTTGAGATGATCAGAAATTGAAAAACAAAATGTTCCAGAACATTTCATTCTAGAATCTAGAACATTCTAAAACTGGTGTAATTGTACATGAACAATGGGAAGTTTTGACCCAACATATTTGTGATTTGCATCCTAGCCTTTGGCAATAAGCACACCTTCTACATCAACCTTGTAGTTAGGACTGAATTTTGTCCCATATTGTCTGTAACTGACAGACTAAATTTATGGCTAACAATAGACTGGCTATGTGTAAAGGACAGATAGTTCCAAATGGCTTTAAAGTTCATTTCTTTCTTTCTTTTGAGCGTGTGGCTGTGTTTGATGGAATGTAATGTGTCTGGTGAAGTGAGAGAAAAATGCTTGACAGGCTTGAGGTGGTTCAATTACTTTGAAGTTCAGTAAGTGACAGCAAAGCTCAAATATGGCAAAAATGTGCTTTTCTCTTAATCCTGTTGTTGCTGTTGTGCTAAAATTTGACTGTTTTTGTCAAAACCTGAGCCTGATCATATGTGTGCAAAGTAAAATGTAGACTACTTTTATGGTAATGGCTGTAGGAACATAGGAAACTGCCATATACTGAGTCAGACCATTGGTCTATCTAGCTCAGTATTGTCTTCATAGACTGGTATCAGCTTCTCCAAGGTTGCAGGCAGGAGTCTCTCTTGAAACCTTCTGTTCTTCCCAGAGCTGCTTCATCCCCTGAGGGGAATATCTTGCAGTGCTCACACATCAAGTCTCTCATTCAGATGCAACCAGGGCAGACCTTGCTTAGCTAAGGGGACAAGTCATGCTTGCTACCACAAGACCAGCTCTCCTCCATACAGGATTTATGGAGACATACCAAGGACCTTTTTTGTAAGGCCCAGTTTAGACGTAATATGGAACTGAGGCACAGATGGACCCATGTTCCCTCTCCCCCTCCCGGCATGCTTACCCACCCAAATTCAGACGTAAGCGCTGGCCTCCTTTCTGATTCTGTGAAACTGCAGAAAGGAGGGGCAACTGGCTGCCAAGCTTTCTCCTTTGACTGATGGACAGCCATGGCAGCCAATTGGGATGGAGAAAGGAAGGGGCTTTCTTTCCTCAAATCAACATGAAGGGACCACATATCACCGATTCTAAAAGAACTGCACTGGCTGCCGATATGTTTCCGAATGAAATGCAAAGTATTGGTTATTACCTATAAAGCCCTCAAGGGCTTAGGTTCAGGGTACTTAAGAGAGCACCTTCTCTGTCGTGAAACCTGTCACCTGCTAAGATAATCTGGAGAGATCTGGTTGTGGTTGCTGCCAATTCGTTTAGTAGCAACTAGGGACTGGGCCTTCTCTGTGGCTGCCCCAGGGCTTTGGAACTCACTCCCTGCTGAAATATGAGCATCTGTTTCTCTGTTTGTTTTTAGGAGGACCCTGAAGATGTACCTATTTTCCGAGGCCTTCAACTGATACAAATTTTTTTTGGATTTTAATGTGTTTTTATCTATTATGATTTTTATCTTTTAATGAATTTTAAATTTTTTATATTTTATATTATGTTTTAATTCTGTACACCGCTTAGAAATTTTTTAATATTGGGCGGTATATACATTCAATAAACTCCAGTCCTGGGGAAGGCTGCCTCCATTCCTGAATTTGGACATAATGGAGGCAGCCACAAACTAGAGGCCCTAACAGTGAACCTCACTACAACCTGAGGGTTCAAATTGGAGTTTGGTGAGTGAACCCTTGGGTTGAGTTAGGGTCCAAACTGTGGTTTCCCAGATCCAGACATTCAGGTTTGGGGACCTCTGGGTGCTCTGCCTCCAGTCCCCCATTAGACTTAATGCCTCCAGTCCCCCATTAGAAACTGGCATAAGTTTGTCCAAACAAGTGGGAGGGACTGTATCACAGTGGTAGTGCTTTGCATGCATCCTAGGTTCAATCCCTGGTATCTCCAGGTAGGGCTGGGAAATACTCCATCTAAAGCCTTTGAGTGTCACTTCTAATTATTATTGATAAGGGAAGTTGGACCAGTGGTGTGACTCATCACAAGGTAGCTTTATCTGCTCATGGATATATAATCAGCTGCAAAGTGTGTTATCTAGATAATAAGTTGTCATTTGTTTTACTATAGTACTGGTTGCAATTTGGATAAGTACATATTGAAGTGGTATATAGCTAGTTGAAAGAACCTTGGAAATTAATGGAGACACAAGATCCTGAAATTAATAGGTTCCTGTTGCTTGATCTTTCATTTTGCCATTGTACAGAATGCTACAGAAGATTGGCTTACTAGCAATTACTTGGTGATCTGTGTTCACTAAACAGTGAATACTGTATTCACTGTAAATGATTATCTGTATTCACTAATAGATTAAGTATTCAGAGGGAGGTGTGTGTGTGTGTGTGTGTGTGTGTGTGTGTGTGTGTGTGTAGGTAGAACCACAGTCTAAAATTGAGCCAGCTGTTTCACTAGTTTTGAACAGAATTTGAAACATCACTACTCAACTTATATTGGGAGATAATACAGAAATTCAGCTTGAAAAGACAGTCATCCTGTTGCTTTTTCTCACTTTGATTAATGTCTAATCTAGAACTGAGCTGAATTAATATACCTTGTTCTGCCAGATATCAGACGTATAAATTTCTTTCTACTGCAGTGCTCACAAGTGTATACTTCAAACAGCGGGTTGTATGATAATGAGTCCTTTTGAATGGCTGGGGATTTATACGTTTCCATTTACACTCTTTGCACTTTGTTCCAAGACCTCCCACCCTGCTGTCCAATTGCATTAACTGCATTAGAAGATCTTCCTAGCATTCATAATTGTGCAACAGGCAATCCTTCTCATCTTGTGGCCTTGCTGGATGTATTGATGCTGCTCATTGTGGAGAGTTCTTTCCATAGATGTCATTTTAAATATCCATCCCTGATTGTTGTGTGAGTTGCAAAGATATTGGCAATGGAGCATGATAAATTAATTTTTCATGGCATTGGCCTTTTCTTTGAAGGGATCCAGCTCACCTCTTGCCCTTTTAAAAAAAAAGTGATAATATATATTCCATTTAGTTCTGACAGTTAACATTTTTTGCTGATTAACACAGTTCCTTTTAATAGTTTGTAGCATTTTTTAATCACCATAGAGACTGATCAGAGAAGGGCCATAAAGAAAACATTTCCAGCTCTCCTTATGTAGTTGTCTTGGGTGGTGGTTGATAGAAGACCCTCTGGTACTAAATGGGTGTCATTTAATTTTAAAGAGCTGTGAAATGCTTTGTGTGAATTTGAAGTGTTCAGTTTACCTTTTGGAAAATATTTGAAGTGCTTAAGTAGAATCTGGAATTATATTAAGGGTGAAATTCTATGCACACTTATCTAGAAAACCATTGAAATCAGTGAGACTTACTTCTGAGTCAACTTGCGTAGGATCAAGCTGTATGTCAGAAGGTGAGACCAGGAACAGTAGGTCTAACACACGAGGAGCAAGGAACAAGAAGAAATTTATAAAGACAAATGGAGTCATGGGCTCAACCAAACCAAGGGCAAAAGTGATTATCCCATCAGGAAACAAAGGTGATCCCTTCTGTTCCTTGAATAACTGAAATGTTAAAGCAGGGCTTTTTCAGAATATTTGTAGGAAGGGGTGCTAACTTTTTTCTCACCTGCCCCTTGTAAGAAATTGTGATTATCCAAATCAATTTAATTTAATCAGAAAACCCAGATTCTTTACTTTCTATCTTTGGCTGATTTCTGCCCTCCTGGGATCCAAGAAGACACACAGACAAGAAGTAAAGATAAAGAATATTTATTCTTACCAAATTTCTTGACAAGTCAGCAACAAAATACAGTTCTCAAGATATAGGTCGCTAACTCTAGTCATAAACACTAAATAGAGATTTATCTTAAAAAAAAAAAAAAAAAGGGACTAGCTGTTCTAAGCCCGGAGGTTTTCTTCTTCAGTTCTCTCCTTCCTTTTTGACTTTCTGCCCCACCCTTATATCTTGTCTTTGCATCACCCCCTCAAATTTGTTCCTTTGTTTTGTTCTAGCATTGATTGGCCAAATTAATCGTCAGCATACTCTTGACGTATAAACCCACTGGTCAATTAGCCTCGGACAATCAATTTATGTAAGAATTGTGTGAATTAATACAGGTATATTTGCATCTTTCATATCTGGTACTTTTGTCAAAAATCTACTTCAAAGGATCTATCACAAGAAAAACAGACAGGGACTTTTGTGGTCATGCCTCCATTACTATCCATATCCTTTCTGCCCTTAATTTTTCCTTTGATGTAGGACCTCATCCATGTTGGAAAGCCACTAAGGTGCATCTTCTGACAATTTGGAAACTGTCCGATGAACAATTTATGGCCCAAAACAGTCTATGTCTTAAATAAATAAATAAAAAACAGTCTGAAAGGCAAATTTCTGACTTTGTAGGCCTGAAAACCTGAATTTTCCTGAAATCTTGGTCAAGTGGTTTGGTAAATTTGGCCATAGAAAATGGCATAGAAAATGCCCTTCCTAGGTTCTTACATGTTCCCCCTTGTTAAATGGGATATCCCAAAATTCCAATTTAATGCACCTACTCAAATAATACTGGCAAGTAATACTGAGATACTGAGGTGTTTCACACAAGTAGTGTGAAACACCATAAGGGGGTTTGCTAGAAAAATCGGCGTGGCCAGCACTCCCCACACAAAAGCAGGCGGCGCAACCTTGGGCAGCTCGATCAGCCACTCACACAATTACTGGCTCCATCATGGAGCTGGTTGGGGCAGTGGAGATTGGGGGCTCTGGGGCATTCTGGGGAGCCCTCCAATGCTGGGAGGTTTGTTGTAGCCTCCCCATTGAGGGTCTACTCATGAGACGGCATGGTGACACACGACCAGGAAAATGGGGTTAGCAGAGCGCTCACTCTGCTAACCTCATTTAACCGGAGGGGGGGGAGGCATTTAAGAGGGATGGCTGCCAGGAGCTGTGAGGCTCCCATTGCAGCACGTGACCAGCCAAAACTGGGCTATGCTCCCTTAGCCCAATTTGGTCAGGTTGTGAGAATAGCCTCGTTATCTTGATAATACTGAAATCACAAATACAAATAAGTATAAATGAATAGAAATGATGATATATGATTATAAATGAAAACACTGATTACAAATTAATACAAATACAAACAAAATTGAAACACAACTTTAAGCAAGGATAGATGATAGCAGAAATGAAAATGAGCTTCTGAACCCCCCAAATCATATTGCATGATGAATGTAAGCCTCATCAAGTCTAACACTGAGTGCATGTTAAGGAATGTATGGTCATGGGTACTTATCAGTTACTGCAAAAGTGAAGAGTTATTGCAAGCCTGCATCAGTGCATATATCATCTTATATATCACCCCCCCCCCGCAAAAAAAAACCACCAGTCTGAAAGACACATTTCTGACTTTGTAGGCCTAAAAGCCAAAATTTTCCTGAAATCTTGGTCAAGTGGTCTGTTCAGTTTGGCCATAGAAAATGCCCTTCCCAGGTTCTTACACCCTTCCCTACTGCAACTCTTCACCTTAAGTTAGTTTTTACCTGGTAGGTTTATTTCCAGTCTCAGAATCAGTATGGAGGTAAAGAGGGGGGAAATGGATGAGGGGAGTTGTTTTGGAGAACATAAAAACAGCCCTGCTGGATCAGGCCTAAGGTTCATCCAGTCCAGCATCCTGTTTCACACAGTGGCTTAATCATTCAGCTTAATGTGCAATTCCATTCTGAGAAGCTGTGTATAATATATAGCCTAGAATAGAGCTGCATTGGAGCTGGCCATGGTGCTGAAGCAGTTGTCTACTGCAGAGCTTTCCAGAATAGGTTTGGTAAATGTGAGTTTAATTGATCACTAGCTGCCTTTTAGACAATCCACCAAAATATTTTATTGTGAAAACCTTGCTAAAATGAGGAGAACTCATGAATTAAATCATGCTGAAGGCACATCATTCGTCTTGGTGTGCTTGTTTCCCCCCTTGAAAATAGCAGGAGCAGTCCAGACCATGACTATGACAGGGTGGGGAGATTATTTCCAGTTATGATCTCTCTTAGGCTAACTTCCTCCACTTGTGCTGTTTGCCCTAGGGGAAAAGCTTCCATTGGCTCCAGTGGGAGTCTCCCCCCCCACCCGCCATAACAAATAGCATGAGCAGGGGAGAGAACAATGCAGATCAGGCTTCAGCACACATGCCATTTGCAGGAAAAAAGCAAGGAACAATTCTGTCATTAAAGTTGCATCTAGTCTGACCCTGAAACAATCACAACATTGCTTTACCACATAAGCAGCTGCAATGCTATTCTGTTAAAGCCATCGGAGTATGTCGCCATCTGTAGTCTTACAACCACATTAAGTAATTTATCTATCTATCTATTTATTTATATACTGCCCTTCCAGAATGGCTCAGGGCAGTTTACAACAGAATAAAAACAAGTAAAACCAGTTAACAATTAAAATCAAAACTATAAAAACAGAATAAAACCAATTAAACATTCAAACAGCTAAAAACCTTGGAGAACCAGGGCAAACATTAAAACAATTAAAACAAATTAAAAACACTGAAAGGCCAGGCCAAACAGATGGGTTTTAAGGGCTCTCTTGAAGGTCATTAATTATTAAGATTACGAATTTCTGCTGGGAGTGCATTCCACAGCCCGGGAGCAGCTACAGAGAAGGCCCACCTCTGAGTCGCCACCAAACGAACTGGTGGTAACTGAAGACGGACCTCCTCAGACGACCCTAATGTGTGGTGAGGATCATGTAAAAGAAGGCACTCTCTAAGATATCTTGGGCCCAAGCCGTTCAGGGCTTTAAAGGTAATAACCAGCACGTTGTATTTTGCCTGGAAACATATCGGCAGCCAGTGTAACCATTTCAAAACAGGCATAATATGGTCTCTCTGGGTTGCCCCAGAGAACAGTCTGGCTGCCGCATTCTGAACTAATTGAAGTTTCCAAACCATGTACAAAGGCAGCCCCACATAAAGTGCATTGCAGCAGTCAAGCTGGGAGGTTACCAGCTGATGCACCACTGTTTTGAGGTCATCCTCTTCAAGGAACAGGCGCAGCTGTCGAATCAGGTGAAGCTGATAGAAAGCACTCCTGGCCATGGCCTCCACCTAAGATACTAGGGTGAGGCCTGGGTCCAGGAGTACTCCCAAGCTGTGCACCTGCTCCTTCTGGGGGAGTGTAACCCCATCCAGCACAGGAAGATCTAACTCACCCCTCAGATTCTGAGCCCCCACAATGAGCACCTCCGTCTTGCTTGGATTCAGCTTCAATTTGTTCTCCCTCATCCAGCCCATTACTGCCTGTAGGCAGGCATTTAGAGAATGAGTTCCATTTCCTGAAGATGAAAAGGAGAAGTAGATTTGGGTGTCATCAGCATATTGATAACACCCAGCACCAAACCTCCTGATGATCTCACCCAGCAGTTTCATGTAGATGTTAAAAAGCATTGGTGACAGAATGGAGCCCTGAGGGACTCCATATAATAGCTCCTGTTTTGAGGATCAATTGTCACCAAGCTCCACCATCTGGAATCTACCTGAGAGATAGGAACGGAACCACTGCAAGGCAGTGTCCCCTGTCCCCAACTCCCCCACGTGATCCAGAAGGATACCATGGTCGATGGTATCAAACGCCACCGAGAGGTCCAGAAGAACCAGCAGAGTCACACTCCCTCTGTCGATTTCTCGGTAAAGGTCATCCATCAGGCCGACCAAGGCTGTCTCAACCCCATAGCCAGCTCTAAAGCCAGTTTGAAATGGGTCTAGATAATCAGTTTCCCCCAAGACTGCCTGGAGCTGGTCGGCCACCACCCTCTCAATCACCTTGCCCAACCAAGGGAGATTGGAGATTGGCCTGTAACTGTCTGTCACTAAGGGGTCCAGGGAAGGCTTCTTTAAGAGTGGTCTAACCATTGCCTCCTTCAGACAGGGGGGCACCCTACCCTCCCTCAGCGATGCATTTATGATATTAACTAGGCCACCTCCAACAATCTCCCTGCTAGATAGAAGCAGCCAAGTCGGACAAGGATCCAGAGAACAGGTGGTAGGCTGCACCGCCCCAATGTAGTTGCTGCATTACAATGTTTTGGGGATCTTTATTGTGCCAGTGGCAGCTAATAGGCAGGTAAGAGGGAAGAACCTGTTTTTCTCCTAGGTTGGAGTTGAACAGGCAACATAGGTTGAACAGGCAACATACTTGTACTGAAGCCTTCAGTTCAAGCTTTTATGTACTATTGTATTATCCCTCAAACAGATATTTATTTTTGAAGCTGATAGGTAGCATGTCCTCAAGTGCTCTTTATACCACATATAGAAAAGAGTGAACTTGGGTCCTTATGATATGGTCTTGGAATAAATTGCTTAACCTCTGTAATTTGCCATCTGTAAAATGAGTTGACAGGAAGTCATAAAAATTAACACTGGAATACTATTTGGGGATCATCAGGAAAAAAGTTGCTTGCAAACCATTGTTGTGTTATAATTACACTGAGAAGGAACATTGAGAACACTGAGATGAATATTTGCTTCAGTGGATTTCATTCATTAGTATGCATGGAAATTTAGTGGCCTTTCTTTGTGACTGATGATCTGGAGTCATTGCTGCATGCGTTTAACCAAAACTCAGCCCAGTATTGAAGCAACGTTCTCAAAAATTGCACAGAGGGAATATATAGCATGCTTGGAGTTCAAGCAGTCATCACATCAATTAAAATACTTTCCCTTCATCACTAATATGTTCATACCCTTCCTCTTACAAAACGCTCCATTCTAAACATGGCCGTTATGCACTTAGAGAACTTTAACAAAGTATTTTCTCTGAATGGGACCATTGGCTATCTGCAGTCCATAGAGAGATCATGTTGTCTGCTACTATAGTCCAAATGGACTAGCAAGCAGAGAACAGTGACCAAGATACTTAAATGGTCATCATTCCACTGCTAAAAACAAACCATTAACCTGAGATGTGCCTTGTTCAGCCAAGCAACAGTTTGGGGCTATGGGAAATGCATCATAGCAATAGCAATAGCAATAGCACTTACATTTATATACCGCTCTATAGCCGGAGCTCTCTAAGCGGTTTACAATGATTTTTAGCATATTGCCCCCAACATTCTGGGTACTCATTTTACCGACCTCGGAAGGATGGAAGGCTGAGTCAACCTTGAGCCCCTGGTCAGGATCGAACTTGTAACCTTCTGGTTACAGGGCAGCAGTTTTACCACTGCGCCACCAGGGGCTCTTTTGTTTGTGCTTTGAATTTTTTTTAAAAAAATACATTGTTTTAAAACATGCAAATAATTGCCTATGGTAAGTGGCTGGAGAAGAAGGGGTGTCAAGCAGGTGGGAAAGCAGGCAGGTAGGAAAGGAAATAGTGTGAAAGAACAGAATAAAACCAATGGCATTCAGTTACAGCAGATCTTGAAACTTTATAGCAGGGAGTAGCATTGTGATTGGTTCTCTGGGATCACCTGATGTCTTCCCAGGACCTGGAGAACATTGTTCTGGGTTACTGGTGTCCTTGCTTGAATTGCTTGCAGTTTCTTCCTCCTGCAAGTGGTAAAAGAGGTAACCACCCTGAGCCATTTTAGGAAGGGCAGTATATAAATCAGATAAATAAATAATAAATTAATAAATAATAGGAAACTAATGTTTGGCTGTAGGCTTCCTTGTCTGAGCCCCATAGTGCCTGACAAATGGGCCACTCTGGGCACACATTTCTCTGCATTGTTAAGATTTATCTATGGATGGTAGTGGATTAATGGCCTTGCCTTGTAGCAGGGATGGCCTCCTATTTTCTTCCAACTCAAATTACAGTAATGATGTAAAACTGCAAAATACTATAAGTCTTGCAACTCAGTCTATTCAGATGTAAACCCCATTGAGTTCAGTGTGACTTACTCTCAAATGTGCATAGGTTTGCAAGTCCCAGTCTGGCTAAGTACTAGAGATTTCAGTCTTTTCATTTCAAAAGAAAAAACACTGATATATTTGAGTGCTTTCTTTGTGTTAGTTTCAGGGGTGAAGCTGTTGAGAATACTACTTGCCTTCCTGATTTAAATCTGGTGCAGAGCTGCATGAATACTTCTTCAAATTTTCATTTAGACCTTTCCTGTAACCACCTATGCAAGCCAAACTAGGTGAGACCTTGAGGGCCACTGCATGTTTTACAGGTGTTTTTTAAAGCTGTACACCTCAAATGTGTGTGAATGACAAATAAGTATAGAATACAGGCATGCAGGATTGGCAGCTGCTTCCTGTGAAGTGCACACTCTGTGGCCAATCCAGGTTTGCTGCTGCATATGGCGTGGCATGATCCCCCGCAAGTTATAGTGTATTGATATTGTTGTATAGTATGTCAATTACCATGAAATACTGAATTAATACAAAGGAAAGATTTTTGAAAATTTGCAAAGAAATTGTAATTTGCCCATAAGGAACAACGGGGAACTTGAATCACCCCTTTGTTCCCCATGGGTAGGTCTTAGGGGCACCAAAGTGGGTTGGGTGGTAGGGCATGACAGGTGCTACTTACCACCCAACCCACAAAAAAGTGGGCAAGCAGGTGACTTAATTTTTTTAACTTCCCCTAAAAACCCATAGGATCCTATGGGAGTTTAGGTTAAAAATGTTTAAAAATTGCCTGCTTGACCATTTCTTTTGTGGGTTGGGTGGTAGGTAGCACCCTATTACACTGTACTACCCAACCCACTTTAGTGTCCCTAGTATCTACCCATGGCATGATTTAAGTTCCCCATTGTTTCCTATGGACGAAACAAGCGGAGTGCACACATTCTACAACCCTGCCTTGAAAAACAACACTGCATAACAGAAGCATAGACAGTCCCTGCAGAACAACACATTTTGCAAAACACACAGTCCAAAGATGACCAAAAAAGAATCTCTGACCCAGAATCCACTGCCAGCCACAGTGCCTGCACTGCAGTAATGTCATTGGCACAAATTGCCCTCTCACACACAATTATGACTCTGTCCTTATCTGCAACAGCTGCCACAGCAGCACCCTTAGCAGCAGCAAGCATAGCTATCAGCTGAACTAAAGCAATGTCTTCAGTCACATTTTGGCTGAGTACAAATTGCAATGTGGATTGCAGAGCAGAGAGTGAAGCACAAGTTAGTCTCTCAGGACCAGACATGGGGCTCATTTCACAGAAATCACTAAGATATGTGAGAGAGAGAGAGAGCGTGCACAAACCCCTCAAGGGCACACTAAGGGCTCTCACAGCCTCCCAGGTGCTTTGAAAACAATCCCCCCTTTTTGTTTCCTCTACCCCCAGCCAATGGGGCCACAGTTACCCATGACAACACTTGATTTGAATAAAAAGCCAACAAAGAAGCAAGGAGTTGTCAAGCCAATCAGAAGCCAGTGCCAGAAAGCCAATCAGCCAGGGTGGGTGACACCCACTAAAATGGCTGTTCAAATCATGTGAATCAATTCATGTCAAATTGGGGGAATTTGATTCTAACATGAATCATCCCCTTTATTTTAAGGGTGATTTGATTCATGTTAGAATCACGCAAATCACCCTGATTTGGCATAAATCAATTTGCACGCAAATTGAACTGCACATCCCTAATCTGAGTACACCGTACACACATGCTATGTCCACATACACATTACATGCACACATAGTTATACTGACTATGCTCTGCAGTATACTTCCCATCTGTTCCTCAGTTTGAGAGATTCTATATCCAGGTTCACCTTTAAAATGAATGCATGTACAGTGATTCACAGAACAGAAGCCCTGTTCATATGTCATGTTCAGTACTTGTGTAATCTGTGTACAGTGTAAGCAGGTACAGTTAATCAAATGTTATGTTAAACACAAGTATAGCAGTACACTTCCTATCTGTACACTTCCTATCAAGTTCATGTTTAAAATGAACACAGGTACAGTCATTTATACAAAACCGTGTGTGTGTGTGTGTGTGTGTGTGTGTGTGTGTGTGTGTACAGACATCTGAACGCAGGTACAATGTAATGTCTAAATAGGATTACAGACACATGTACATGTGTACAGGCACCTGAGCACACATACAGTGTAATGTCTGAATATGGCTTTGGTCATTTTGAAATGCTATAGAGGAACTACTGAACTATAAAATAGTCAAGTGGAGAGGAGACATGTATTAGATCAGAGCAGACGGAGAAGATAAAGCTCTATTCCTCTGGGGTGTTTTCTTTTCCACCACTGTTGAAGTCATCCCATTTTAATTTAATCCTCACCAGTCTATTACTGCACATCTCATTTCAGGAGTCATATGAGATCGGAATGATGTAAATGTTAACACCCTGACTAACCTGTTTTGAAAGCTGAAGTAGTGCAAGGTTTTAAATAGCCTGAAATCTAGCAGATGGGATTATGACCCTTTTTTCCTTCTCTGTTGTTGAGTTTGGATTAACACAGCCTTCCAATGATTATGTTATCCTAAAGTTGTGGCCACCCATTTTCCAGCAAGCTCAAAAGAGTTTCCTCCTACATGTCTCTGCCAGTAAGGAATCTTTCTATCTAATAGGCAAATCATCACATGGTCCCCGCCTACATTACAAACCCATAAGATCAGAATAATGAAAACCATGGTTGTTTAAAATTGAATACAATTGCAACATGTGACTGCATAACTGCATATCTTCTTTTAAGAATTTATAAAAAGTGGAGGCCCATGAGGCTAAAAACATATCCTGAGTATCCCTGAGGACAGCCTCATTACATCAAAACCAGCCAGCACAGGTACGCAAAGGTGGTATTTCCAATAGGGGAGAGCTGGAAAGAACAGATGATATGCCAGAGCTGACTGAGAAAGTCATCAAGTTTTGGGAGAGGCTCAGTGTTGCTCAGCACATGTTCACATGCAGGATTTCCTGTCATCCATAAACAACCTGTGGGGTAACGAAAATGGCAGAATGGTGCTGAGAAATATTAGGCTTGTTCCGATGATCATTAACTGGTAGGACAAGCATCCTACCCAGTTTCAGGAGCTGTGTACGCTCCCAATATTTGCGCATCTGCAAGTAAACAGGGTAGAAAGAGGGGGGAGTGTTTGTTAGTGAGGCTCTCACTTGGTAGGACAGCACCTCACTACCCAGTTCTCATACCCAGAAGTTGAGCAAAGTAGGGCAAAAAGTCATCCTACCCAGCAGGAGCTTCACTCATGAGCACTCCCTCTTCCTCCTACTCTGTTCTTTACTCACAGTCAATCAAATATCAGGAATATGCACAGCTCCTGAAACTGTGTAGGACAGTTGCCCTACCCATTTAATGATTGTCAGAGCAAGCCTTATGTTTGTCTGAGTTAATGGCTGAGCTGCTATCTGACTGGTGGAATTAGGTTCTGGCTCATCTTCCTAACCATTGTGCTGGCATTATGTTATACATATGTACATGTATCTGTACACATGTGCATGTTTTTATCTGAATGTCTGTACACACGTTCATTTTAAAAGGGACCCTGGGTACAGTCCCCCACAAATTCAGGGGGAAAATAGCGAGTGTACTTACATACTCTATTTATCTGAATAGAAGATGACTCTGAATTTAAGGTGACACCCTTAAAAAGTAGATTTTAAATACAAGTTACACCCCTGTTTACTCAAAAGGAATACAACTCTGAATTTAATATAACTTCCTGATTTCTAATATGTAAGAACCTGGAAAAAAACTACTTTTGGATTCAGGTAAATACAGTTCTGTGTACATAATTTGGCTGTTCTCATGGCCAACCTAACCCAACCTGGGGCCAGGGTTAGGCTGGCTGTGAGAAACGGCGCGATCCTCACAAATCCCTCCTCTCCTCACTTGGTTATCTTTCTAAAGAAACCCATCTGTTAACCAAGACTAAGGGTGCACTCACACCCTTAACCTGGCTGCTGGGTATTGTGTATCTCCTTGGGCTGAATTCAGCCTGAGAAACCCAGAGATGGGCTCATAGAGCACCCATTTGATGGGAGAATCCCCCAATTGTGGGATGTACGGAAGTCAGAACAACAAGTTCTGGCCCCGGATCCCTCCGCCCTCCTCCATGATTCACATAGCTGCACAGAACAGGGCTGCCGTGCGTGTGTGCAGAACACGCTCCCACCACGTTAAGATCACTCATCTGTAGTAAAGGGAAGGTTTACTCTGCCATCCCCATCCCTGCCTGCCCATAGACAATGTCGATCGTGTGAATCGCCTCAATGTGTGAATAACTGTATGTGCATATAGATCTGTAGGTGTGTGCACCATACACAGATAGTGCATGCATTGAACACAACATGCAAACAGGCCTCTATTTCTTTTAAAATCTTAATAATATCCCATAATGAATGGATATGAAGCATGAAATGCACTGAAGATATTGTGCATCAATATTATTATTGTGAAGTCATCTCCACTATATAGTTAATATATCTCTCACTTTTAGAAGCACTTCAGACATACTTGGTTTATTTTGTTAAGAACTGTTCCTAGAGTAATAATGGCGGAAACAGCTTCCTAATGAATAGTAGAATACTGTGTCTAAAATGGTTTGCAACTTTTTCACAGGGGAAAGAATGAAGAAAATGAGTAACATCTATGAATCAGCGGCCAACACCCTGGGAATCTTTAGCAGCCCATGCCTGACTAAAGTGGAACTGAGAGTTGCGTGCAAAGGCATATCGGACAGAGATGCCCTCTCCAAACCTGATCCCTGTGTCATCCTGAAAATGCAGTCTCATGGGCAGTGGTTTGAGGTAGGTGGCCGATGAAATACATTTTGGAGATACTGCTTTTTGGTGGTGCTTTAAGTGATGTTGTGCTACAACAGTGCCCAGTTCTGGGTCATCTACTGCTTTACACGAATGATGTTAAAACAAATAATGAATTATTTAGGCTGCAATCCAGAAAGCTCCATTAAGTATTTGATAAGCAAAGGACTCGTATCCCTTAAGGACCACTGTTATTTTAAAAAATCTAATCATAACAATGCCCTTCCATGTGCTAATGTTGCCTCACAAGCCGCTGTTGAACCTGATCTGAGTTTAAAAACAGCTGAGGGCATGCCACAACTGTTATCGGCACGGAAGTAGTTAAGAGAGCTGCTAACTTCTGTCGATGTTGTTCTGGGAATAATTTAACTTCTGATTATTTATTTATTTATTTATTTATTATATTTCTCTTCCTCCCAGAACTTGTGTCTCTGGGCAGTTTAATGTCACCAAAGTTAAGCACTTCCATGTCCCATTGAATTTAATGGGAGAATTCAGTGGTGGCTTGCTAATGAGGTGAGCCTCAGACAGCTCCTGTACCTCGGGGTGGCGAGTAGGGGCATCCTGCCCCACTGCTACTGCCTGAGGCCGTCACCTCACCCAACTGCTACCGCCCACTTTCCCACTGTAGCTTTCCCACTGTAGCTTCTGAGCTTGCGGGGATGAATGGAGTGAAAACCCCATCCATTCCCATGTCCTCAAAAACTATGGCAGCTTCAGAAGGAGGAAGGGAGAAGTGGTGCCTCGTGTGCCTTCTCCTACCTGGCTACCTTTTGAGCATGTGGGGATGGGTGGGGTTTTTAAACCCATCCATCCTTGCAGACTGAAGATACAGTGTCATGTGAATGAGAAAGCATCATGGGAGGAAGGTGGGGCGCATCTGGCTCAGCTGGTCCCACCCCTTGATGCTAGCATCTGAGTTGGGAGGTGTGGTTAGTGGCAATGCAGCACCACCTCAGGTGGTGACAGCACTTAAGTCAACACTGGGAGGATTAAGGCACACACTTAACTGTCTTCTTCTGAAATGCAAAGGGCTTAGAGTCAAAGTAGATTACTTTGAAAATGTGATTGGGGCTAGCATGTTTGCTTTTAATCAGTAAATAGTAGCCATGTTGTCCTACCCATAGACCAGAACTGCGGGGGGCGGGGGCAGGGGCAGGGGGAGAGGGAGTTCTGTCCTTCTATCTTTACTACTGTCCTAATTCAGATCACACTCCACCTGAGCTATTTGTCTTATTGGGGGAGCTCCAACTGGCACCAATAGAAGCTTTTCTCCAGGGCACATAGTAGTAGTCCCCCTCTGGATTTAGATGGACCATAGTAAGGGCGGAGGGTAAAAACCCATCCCTCCCCTTCATGCTATACTCCTGAGCCATGGGGGCCTGATCCGGTTGCTATGTATTGAATAAAAAACATACACATTCACCTCAAAGATGTTCATAAAGTATCGTCTAGTCTGACCCTAAGCTGTGCTTAATTCTGAGTTTAAAAAAACCACCTTTCAGAATTATACAGGGGCACCATTGGGAGGAAGCAGTAAGAGCAGCATTTCTTCTAGAGGTTAATAAGCTATATAGTTGTGCTGATGTACCTGAAGACTGAAAATATTGTAAGCATGACACATAAAAACTTGTTAATAAAGAGACCAGTTGAAGAAGATACCGGCGTGGTGGCCATTTTGCTTGCTGTCATGCATGCGCAAATGGCCTCTGGCATTGCAGAGGCCATTTTCGCATGTGTGGCAGCAGGAAAAATGGCTACCGTGCTGGTATATGGCGGCCTGAACAGGCAAGAAAGTGTGGCCGAATGGGCCGCGGCAGTGATTACAGAGGCCGACTGTGGGAGGGGGAACCTTCATGGACCACTAACTTCCCCCCCCCCCGCAGCCTTTAGGAAGCCCCCCAAAGGGGCTAGAGGTAAAGAATTTAATTTTAATTTTTTTAAAAAAAAAATCGCGAACCCACCCCAGACCGGACCGAACCCGGGGCGGGGGGTTTCGAAGGAGGGCCAGACCAAACTGGTCCAGTCAGGTTCAAGGAAAGTTCTCACTCAAACCGAACTGGGCCAGCTGGTTCCGTGCACATCCCTAGTGTTCACAAAAAGTTGGAGGCAAATAAATCTTTACTGTCCAGCAGTGTCAGATTTAGTCACAAGCTCAGTAAACTACAGCTCAGGGCCTCACATTAGAAGGGCCTTTTAATAATAATAATAATAATAATAATAATAATAATAATAAATAAATGAAGAAGACTAATTTTCAATTTGTACATAATTGGTTGAAATAAAGGAGAAAGGGGGTAAGACTCTAAAGCAGACATTATCATTCTAATAAGACAAAAATATATGTATAGGGCTACACAAATATTCATCACATTGAGCTTATTAATCTGTGCAGAAATAACTTGCAATTTTATATTGAGATTTTGTTAGGGCCCAGTTTAGAAGCAAAAGGGGGGGGGAGAGAAAAATTACACAGCACCACAAATTGAAGGCAAAAAGAGGGGAAGAACTAAGGTGCTGATAGATTTACTCAATATGTTTTTATCGGTACAATGTCATAAAATTAGTTCAGTGTTGCCTTATGCATTTCAAGGCAGTGCTCTTCTTCTTTTGTACCAATAAAAACATCTTGCGTAAATCTATCAGCACCTTGGGAGTTCTTCCCTCCCTCCTTTTAGCCCAGTTTAGACCAATGCCTACCATCACAGTTACAGGCATCGAATCTTCCCAGATTCTTTTTGAATTGATTTGAGATTCGAGTTTTCCTTATTCATTCCCCCTGATTCCCAGCTTCCATTAAAAAAGGGGGGGGGGAGCTAAGCTTTTAACTCCACTTCCTTGTAGGAGTGGAGTTATGGAGCAAAATGTGTGGTCACAATTTTTGAAGTGTTTAGACTCTTTGGTGTGTAATGACTTTTCCTCATAATGAATTCCTGTGATGATCCATTACACACAAAAGAGTCTAAACACTTCAAAATTTTCTTTAAAAAAATGAACTGGGTACCCCACTGGCTTTAGTGTTCCCTCTAAGGTGTGCACATGTTTGCACACAGACAAGTTTTTTAATATCCACTTAGTTAATTTTAGATCCTGTTCAGGTTGAATCAGGAAGGAGCCACTCTGAATTTGTGCAAGCCAGTGCACAAATACTGGCTTGATACTGTTGCCCAGAACAAAACTCAGTCTGCAAACAGATGAAAAAAATTAGAGAGAACACCGAGTCTGGCTTGCAGGGTTTTTTTTTGGGGGGGGGGGTAGTTGTCGCATGGGGTACCACTAATTCCCACACACACACACTCGCAAGTCAGTGAAGTACTCAGTTCATTTTTTAGGAATTTTTGAATTGTTTAGACTCTTTAGAATCCCTCATAGGGATTCATTAAGAGGAAAAGTCATTACACACCAAAGAATCTAAACACTTCAAAAATAGTGACTGCACATTTTGCTGTATAACTCCACTTCTACAAGGGCTAGAGCTTAGCTATTCATTAATTTTTTTAATGAAAGCTGGGGATCTGGGTTAGGGCTGTTTTGAATCCCCATTATTTCCTATGCAGAAATATACAAAATCACTAAATCAAAAATCTTAATTAAAAAATTAACTGATTGTCCCTCTACCTTGAAAGTTGGTTGCATCCATGGGGACCTACCCACCACCCCACTTTGGTATCCCCTGAACCTTTAAAAGCAGATCAAATTGATTTGAATCCAAATCAAATCAAATCTAACTTGAATGGAATCTGATCAGATTTGAGTTTGCAGTTTCGAGTTGGAATCTAATCTGGTTGATTCTATTCAACCTTGAATCAAATTACAAAAATTGATTTGTGCACATCCCTAGCAAGGGGAGGTGAGTGATGCACCGGGGTAGGACTTCTGACATATGGGGCCTTTACAGTTTGACGTAGTTTAGGACCTCAGCGTGTCATAATCTGGACCTGAGTCCAGGCTAACCTATCCAAGTGGTCTTGGGAGCATAAACAACATGTGCTTGTTCAGGAAATCTGAGCATTGCTCACTGCAAGGCTTGGCCCAGAAGTGCATATAGATACAGGGATAGGAGGAATGATGGGAGAGGAGGGTTGACAGTGCAAATGGTTAAGAAATGTGGTTAACTCAGATGCAAATGACAATAATAGCACTGCAGGCTGTAAAAAAAACCCAACACACACATCATCATCACCATGATTCAGGGACGTGTGCACTTTACAGGGGACATGTCCATTCATGTCTGTATCTCTGCATCTTAGTAAGATGACCGTTACTGTCAGCATTGCCTACACATGTAGCAGTGGAAAAGTGAACCTGGACCAATTCCCTGATCAGGGCTGCACATAATGGGTGGCATCCAGACTAACTCTGTCCTTGGACAAACATGATGCACTAGTGCAAGGATGCTGCTCTCACTGGATTTATGTACGAGACTAGTGTTGTGCTCTCACAATAGGGTGCACATGCACAACAAGGCAGAGAAGTAGATGCTCACATCCTATTCCACTATCTTGTTGTGCAAATGCAACATCCCTGTAACTTGAAGTCAAACATCCCTGTGACTTCACATAGCTAGGTATATTATCTTCTTGCATGTGCACAACTTTCTTCATTGTGCTAGATCAGCGTTAGTCAGCCATGGTTCCCCAATCCACAAACAGAAACTGTATCAGAAGCCTGGGTGTTGGATATGGAGCAAGGGGAACCATGCTCTGCATGCATGCTTCCCTGTCCAGCAAAGGGGTCTTTGCATGGAAATCTTTGGCCACATTCACACATATCATGAAACTGGAGGTTGCCAACCCCATGGTTAAATCTTCAAACTGTGAATCGCATCGCAGATGTTCATCCAACTGCAGTCCAACAACCTCTTTTTTCCGGGCAGGGGAGCCCCTCTCTCTTACTGGTTGGCTGAGGCCGCATCCCAGCAAGTTCTGTGGCATTTGCATCACCAGACTGTGGGCAAGGCATCAGCATGTCACTAGAGTGCTTGCCCTTGGCCACAATCTTCAATAGAAGAGGGCATGCCAAGCGCAAACATGCCTTTTTTGGAATGGTCTGCCTGCCCTTGGCAGGGAAAGGGCATTTAAATCCCTTTAAATTCCATTTAAGCCATTAGTACTCATAAGAGCCCCCAAACAAAACTGTCTTGCACAAGCACAATTTTTGGTGAGGGGGGAGATCGGGGGGGGTGGGGGGTGGGCACTCTCCTAGCCCAATTTTGCCTGATCGTCAGAATAGCCCTAGAGTGTGACTTTGCCCCAGTGTGCTTTTTGACAGGCTGACAAGCTTGGAATGGGACGTGGCAGAATCCCTGCTGTGCTGCTGGGCAACTGATTTTTGAATTGGAAATGGGGGGCAGGACGAGGGCTCAGAGAGGCAGCCAGCAAGAAGCACTGCAGGATGGAGCAGGTGCAATGCTGGGTGGGTCTGCACCACCATCTCTATTACGGTGCCAGAAAATGGAAAAAAGCACACTTATGCCACTGTCCATTTTGAACTGTAACACTGCTGCCGAAAAACCAGGTTCCAGTGTCAAAACTCACTACAAACCAAACGTTCAAACTGGAGTGTGGCGAGGCAAACCTCAGGTTGCTTTTGCCACAAAACCGCAGTAAAACACATTCGAACGTAACAGAGTTCCAGCCCCTGCCCCATTTTACTGCAGTTTCGCATTATGTGCAAATGCTGCTGCCTTCTCTTTGCTTAGTGTGGGTGTGATTCACTAAGATAGCCATTCAACCCCTTTGAAGGGTAGCACCAATTGCCTCCTTGTTTCCCAAAAGTAACTTCAAAGTAATCCTATTTCTACATAACTCAGAGGTATTGAGATATTTAACCTCCTGTGTTAAGCTGGGATATTATATTAAGGCACTTGTATGTTTAATATTCTGTTACATTTAACGAGAAAAAGAATAAATGCTTTGCATGTTATGAAATGAATAAGAATGGTCCCACTCATCCTACAGGGCAATGAATTGTTACTACGTGTATTTTAGAATCGGAGATTCTTATTTCCCACAAGATAGAAAGACACAACATTGCCATATGTAAGATCACAAAAGTGTAAAATGACCTTTAGATTGGAATTAATTTTAGGATAACAGGCATAAAAATAAAACCAACAAAACAGATTAATCACTGACAATAATTAAAGCTTGTTCTGTTATTAGATAAGGTCATTCAATTAAAAACACATTAATTATGGAAACAGATTTCACAGCAAATCTTGCTTTTATCAGGAAAGAGTGGTTCTGACATTAACAATATGTATTAGACACATTCATAAATACTTGCTTTTCCCTGTTTGAAAATGATACATCATAAAGAAATATGTATTTTTGCCACATGGCACATGTGAATATGAACATCTGCAAGTATGATTCTAGGTCTTTGGTTGTGTTATCCCTTTTGAAATAATACATTCATGGGGCATGACCAAAAAGGGTCAAGTCAGTGAGGCTATTCTCACATGCAGGGGAAACCGGGCTAAGAGAGCCCAGCCCAGTTTCCGCTGTGTGTGTGAACTGGCAGGAGCTGTGTGGCTCCCAGTGGCAAACCCACTTAATTCCCCCCCTCCGCAATGAGGTTAGCGGAAGAGCGTTCCACTAACCCCCTTTTCCTGATCGTGTGTCGCCACAGCATGGCTCTGTGCCATGGCAAGTAGCACCCCCCCCCGGTGTTGAGCGGGTCATGCCCATGCCACACAGAGGCCCATTGTGCAGGCGCAGCGGCCTCCAAAATGGCCATCGTGTCAATGGGGGAAAGGCCCGAACGGGCTGAAGAATGGCTGGAACAAGGCTGTTTTTGAAGGTGGGAAAGCTGGCGGGGGGAGGGGGAACCTCCACTGAACACCCCCTGCCGCCTCAGAGAACCCCCTCCAGAGGGGGCAAGTTTATTAATTTTTTTAAAAAAATTGTTTGCAAATGGGCTGGGGGAAGGATTTGGTCCAGGGTCGAGCCAAACCAGGGGTGGATCGGCTTGACCCTGAGCCTTCGAACTGAACTGGTTTGACTTCGAATGCGTTTGGTTTCAAACTTTAGTGGGGACCCCACTTGAGTGAGGCCCCCCACTCTCTCTGGTTAATGGTAGAACATTTCTACTTCAAACCCCCCCCCCCCGGGAAGCCCTTCTTGCACCCAAAGAAGATTTTAACTCTCCATGTGTCAGAGCCTTGCTGCTGTATGTGCAGACTGGGGAAACACCAGGTGTTGGGGTGGATCCTTACTCACATTCAAATTTCCTGGGTTCAGAGCAGTGTTGCACCATCTGCAGATTGGCTTCTGTGGGGAATCACAGGAGAGGGGAGCAGTGTTCACTCCAACAGGGATTCCCAGATGTTGTTGACTACAACTCCCAGCATTCCCAGCTGCAATAGCCTTTGCTTGGGGATTACGGGAATTGTAGTCAACAACATCTGGCAATCCCTGTTAGAGGGATCACTGGCGGCAAGCCCTGATTTTCAGTGACCCCAGGAGAGTGGGGTCACTGTTCTGAGCACAAACAAAGATGGACATGGTCAAATGGGAGGACGAGCTTTCAGAGGGCATGCTTTGACAACTTCTAGGCAGCAGTCACCAAGACAAGGAGAGCTGTTGGCAGGATACCCATCCTCACAGGTTTCTTATATAAAGCAACCTGGCTGAGCAGCATCTGAGCAGCATCTGGCTGAGCAGACCACATGGCTTGACACTCTCGTGAGAAAGCAGTCTGTGGGGGAAGGCGGATTGTCACACATTATTCGTGATTCTGCTTGACACTTGTGTCCCTCAAGGGGACGGGGCGGGACCCCCCTTCCCCAACATCATTGCACAAAAAATAGACCTTGACCATTCAAGAATCCCTGGTTGGGGATGGCTTTTTAACCAGACCCGGGGTGTCGGCGCCCTGCCATATGTTTCCATCCCTGCACTCTTATGGGTTGCCCTCGCTGTGTTGACATCTCAAAGTGATGTGCTTGTGAACATACATCATTGTTGCATCATTTTCAGGGAGCAAATCACTTGGTGCCTGTCTTGACATCCCTTCTGCTTTATTTCCTGATTTCCAGGATGGGGGGGGGGCAAGGCACAGAGTTGGAAGAGGGAATGCCCCCATGTGACTTTGCCATTTGGCAGGCTTTGAATCTTGGAATGGGGCATGGCAGCTTCCCTGTTGCCAAGATCAGAGACAGGAAGGTTGGCTTGAGTGCTCAGAGGAGTGGCCAGTGAGAAGTGCTGGGTCTGCACCATCCCGGGTGGGTCTGTACTACAGTCTATATGACTGATGCTCCAGAAAGCAAACAATGCCATGGTTATTGCGCTGTCTGTGTTAGGATGTAACGCTACTGCCACCAAACCTCAGGTTGGGGCGGAGAAACTTACTCCAAACCGTAGGCTCAAAGTGGGGTTTGGTGAGGCAAATCGCAGGTCGCTTTTGCTGCAAAACCACGGTTGCATGAATTTGGACATTATGGCGTTCCAACCTCTGCCCCATTTAACTGTGGTTTCGTGGTTATTGTGAATGCAGCTTCTGTGTGTATTCATGTGTATCCCCCTATACAGGTAATAGCTTTTACATTTACAGTCAGAAACTGGCCAAATTCGCAGCACATGGGTGGGGGTCCTAGGGAACCCAACAGGTTTCCCTCCCTAATCTGCCATGTTGGTTCAGGATGGTGGCTACTCCAGAAAACACCCCTTCAGTGTTCCCTCTAACAGGGAATCCCAGATGTTGTTGACTACAACTCCCATAACCCCAAGCAAAAGCCATTGTAGCTAGAGATTCTAGGAGTTGTAGTCAACAACATCTGGGAATCCCTGTTAGTGGGAACACTGCACCCCTTTGTAACCCATGTGTTGATGATTGAATACAAACCAGGTTCACATCACAGCAAGGGGTCCTAGGTAAGAGCCATCATTTCAAAGAAGTGGGCTCAGTTCTAGGAACACAGGAAGCTGCCTTACTGGTATTGTCTACACTGACAGCACCTTGGCAGCACCTTTCCAAGGTTTCAGGCCAGGAGTCTTTTGCAGCCCTTCCTGGAGATGCTGCCAGTGATTAAATCAGGGACGCTCTGCATGCAAAGCAGATCGTCTATCACTGAGCTATGGCCCCCATCTACTTAGAACTACTGGAGTAGTAGAGCTGGAGAAGACTTCTGTTTAAGACCCAAGGAGCTACTGCTAGTCAAAGTAGACAATCCTGAGGCAGAAGGACCAATACTGAGTTTAGATCCTTCCTAAGGACCTAATACCAGGACTCAGTATAAGACATAATACTATACCATACTGAGCCAGCAGGACTCATATCTGGTATAAAGCAGCCTCATCCCAAGTGCCAGCCTTCTATAGTGTATTGGATGGATTGATACACATTAATGGATTGATATGCATTCTTTATATTGCATGAATGCCTCTCTCTCTCTATATAGCCTCCATATATTGCCTCTGAGTACCAGTTGCGGGGGAGTAATGGCAGGAGAGAGGGCACGCCCTCAACTCCTGTCTGAGGCTTCCAGCGGCATCTGGTGGGCCACTGTGCGAAACAGGATGCTGGACTAGATGGGCCTTGGGCCTGATCCAGCAGGGCTGTTCTTATGTTCTTATGATTGATACACATTAATGGACTGATGACACATTAATGGATTGATATGCATTCTTTATGTTGCATGCTTTATGCACAGACTTCCCTTTGAATAGAAGGCAAATTTCTCTGGCAGATGGTTTTTCCATGTCTGATCCTGTTAGTCAAACTGCATTTCAAACTGTATTGAAACCTGGTGCACCCAGTTGGTGGTGTTCTGTGCTCATGATTCGGATGTGAAATCTTCAAAAGACACGACACTTTTAGAAACTGAAAATGTGATGACAGTGTATTCCCTGCAGGGGTTTGCTGCCAGATAGCAGTAGGTGTAGGTTACCTGAAGTGGTTCCAGTGGCTGCTTTCTTTCTTTTTGAAATATCTTATTACGTGTTAAGATAAATATAGGGGCCTGTTATGTCGGCCTGTTTTGGTTACACTAAAAGCAAGATAAAATAGATTTTAAACGACTGAACACACTTTCATCCATATTTTGATTTACAACACTAACCACATATTAGTTCATAGTTCCATGCAGAATAATTTTTCACATCCTCCTGCATTTTTGAGAAGATGCTAACCCTAGCATATAAATCAAGACTACCCTCCTAGATAGACCAGAAAACATCATTTCCATTTAAAAAACAAACAAAAAACACCCCAGTAATTGCAACTCTAAAAGGTGGTCTTCCCTTCAGGTTTTCGGTGCATTAGCTCACAGCTTGCCAGTGCTACCACATGAAATCAAATGCTTCCTCAAAATAGGCATTTAATGCAACTTCCCCACAGGAAACCTTTTATATGGCGTTTGACTGAAACTGCAAACTTACTTAAAATGTCACAGGAATAGTTCTGGGACTGTCTGTTCTAGGGATGTGCAAACAGTTTCAACACTGAACGGGTTCGAAGTCAAACCAGTTTGGTTCAGCAGTTCAGCGGTCAAACCGAGTCACCCCCTGTTCAGTCCGACCCGAGACCAAACCTGCTTGGCTGTTTACGGAGTTCGCGAGTCAATTAAAATTTTAAAAATGTTTATTTAGTACTTACCCCCTCTGAGGGCTTCTTCGAGGTTGTGTGTGTGGGGGGGGGTGTGTGTCTGTGAAGGTTTCCCCTCCCCCACTTGCCTTCCTCGTGGCAGAAATTGCCTGGTTCAGGTGATCTTTGGCCCTTTCCGGGCCTTTCCCCCATTGTTGTGGCCATTTTGGAGGCCGCCATGCATGCGCAAGGGGCCCCTGCATGGCCAGGTCATGACCCAGGCCCGGAAAGGACCAAAGAAGACCCAAACTGGGTGATTTTTGCCATGAGGAAGGCCAGCGGGGGAGGGGAAACCTCCACAGAGCCCCCTTTGCAGCCTTGGAGAAGCCCCCTGACGGGAGTAAGTACATACACATATATATAAAAAATGGTGCAACTTACACCTCAATTCCTTTCTCGTCCCCCCTTGACTGATTTGAAGATGTTTTCCACGTAGAGGCTGCATGTCAGTTGTGAGCCAAATCAGATATTTAACTCAGCATTGACCCACAGCAAACTGGTTGTGTAAATGGGTACCTTAGAGTACACTAGTCTCTGGCTTCCAGCATAAACAACAATATTTATTTTAGAAAACAATGCCGTGCCTTTGGACCAAAAAATGTGCTAGTAACCATCCTCTGTTGACTAGTGGATGCATCTAGAGAAATAAAAGTGCTTCCTTGAATCATGTTGATGGAATTTAGTAGTATAGATTCACTGGGAAGGATCCAGATCAAGTTAGTCATGACTAAATATCATTGAAATAAGTCAGTCATGAGTAACTTGTCTCACTTAAGACCCATTAATTTCTAGGCCTGTGCACATTCAGAAAATTCTGATTCTGATTCGACCTGATCTGAATTTGACAATATTTGATTCAGATTCTATGGACTCTGGCAGTGTCTGTTATTGGATCAGATTCAGAATCTGAAGTTAAATTCAGATTTTCTTTCCCCATAGAAGACAATGGGAAATTTTTAGAAAATCACCAGTTGGTCCTAGAGCCCTGAAACTTGCCACTCATGTGGGGAAGGAGGTCAGGGCCCCCTTTATTGAAGTTGAAGACAATTGGCCAATCCCCTTATTTTTGGTTAATTATTGATACTTTCTGGGAGAAATGGCTAAAAATGTGAAATTAGTGAAATGGTTAAACTTTACAAAAACTTCTGAAATTGAAGACCCTCCTTGGACCATCATTCTTCCAGAATGTGGAGGAACCTGCTCTTTGCTTTCATCAAACCGGGTAACAGCATGCCGCTTTTGCCCCCTCCTTTTTTATTTCTGGAAAAGATGGGCATTCAGTTATGAAATCTGGTGCACATGAAATACTCATTGGAAGGACTCTGTGTATTTCCCCACCCCCCAAAGCTATGGGCCAGTCCTCTAATTTTTGGTGAATTTTTGAATAACAATTTATAAAATGGCCAAAAATGGTGAAATCCCCCATGTGGAGGAAAAAGGGCATTCCTTAATAGCGTATTAAGCCCCCTCCATATTGCAAGGAAATAAAAGGTCTTTGGTAGGGGGTCTAAAAAAAATGAGGCGAAGGTCAGTCCTGCTTGCAATGCCAAAGCTACAAACAGGTACCCCTGGGCAGAAGCAAAGTGCTTTTCCTTTACTTTTCCTTTACACACTGCACGGTATTAGGGGATGGGTTTCTAGGCTAAAAGGTATTATTTACATGCAGGAAGAGCATGAGTAGCTCTTATTTTAATAATCAAAGCATGTGTTAATGATCATCTCCCTCTACCCCTCCCTTTCCCAACCTAGTATTCAATCCCCAAAACATATTGGGGCCATTCACACGATTAGCAAAAATCAGGCTAGGAGAGCCTAGCCCGCTTTTTGCTATATGTGAGAACCACCGGGCTCGGCTACGAGCCCGGTGGTTCCAGAGCAGGTAACCTGCTTGGGAACCCCTGGTAAAAAAACCCAGGTAAAACCCCTGGTAAAAAAAGCGAGCGCTCCGCAAACCTGGTTTTTAGAATCATGAGTAGCCGCAGCGCAGCTTCGTGCCGTGCCTACTCATGAGTAGACCCCCAGCCGGGAGGCTTAAAAGCAGCTTTCCTGCTCAGGGGTCTCCTCAGTATGTCCTGCACGCTCGCGCAAGGCATATTGGGGATTGCGGGGGCCGCATGGCCCCTGAGCTCCCCAGCCCCTGCCGGCTCCGTGATGAAGCTGGCAATCATGTGGACAGCCGATCCGGCCGCCCAGGGCCCCCTCCCCGCTCACCCTTCAGAACCGGGTCTCACGGATTGTGAGACCTGGCTCATTATCTCAGACCTATGCCCTTCAGCATTTCTTGAGAGAAGAATATCAATGAAGGGTCCACAGTGTGGTTGTTAAACACAGAACAAAACAAAATATCACCTTCTTCCTGGATAGATGATGGTACATCGTGTTAACACATATTGTATAAATACAATTTGATTTGCATTAATAGATTAAATTACTTTAAACATAAACTCGAGTTAAGATTTCTCCTATTTCACACTTCTGATGCCCAAAATATACCATTACTGTAGGTTCCTTCTCTATAACATTTCAATAATGAATAGCGTGGCTGAGAAATTGCTTTCTACAATCACTGTCGCCGTTTCAGTCAGCCAGAAGCTTCTCACCATGTGAGCACATTTTTTAATACGAATGTAACCCTGTTTGGGTGTGATCTGAATGTGTGGAGGATGGGAGCAAGATCGTGCATGCCTAGCCTTCACACATTCAGCACAATGCCTTCAAGAGTCCACTCTCATAGTACTCATGTATTCACACAGGGCTCCCTTCACAAGATCAGGAATTCTGGGTATAAGAGGTGTGCAGATCTCAGGCTCTTGGTCTGTCTATCTCAATATTGTCTACACCGGGCCTGCTCAACTTTGGCCCTCCTGCAGATGTTGGCCTACAACTCCCATAATCCATGGCTATTGGCCACTGTGGCTAGGGATTATGGGAGTTGTAGTCCAAAAACAGCTGGGGGGACACAGTTGAGCAGGCCTGATCTACACAGACTAGCAGCAGCTCTCCAGGGTTTCTGGTGGGTATTTCCCAGCCCTGCCTGGAGATATCAGGGATTGACCTTTGAACCTTCTGCCTGCAAAGCAAATGCTCTTCCACTGACCTATGGCCTAATCGCTTTTTGTCATAAGCAAATATTTTTCAAAAGCCATTCAGGTGCAGTTAGCATCTACGTTAGCCACCAGACCATTTTAATCCCATCCTCAGAGAAAAGGACTACTCCAGTCAGAATACCTTCACACACTCCCAGTTCCTCCCATTCTGGGGAGAAAGCAGACTTTCTGTTGCCACTACTTTTCAATGAATGGGGAGGTTAATGCAGGGGTGGCAGCATAATTTCCAGATAGGCTGAGGAAGCTGTGGTTAACTATGATAAGGGGAGAGGAAATGGGTAAAGATTCCACTTATCTCTCCTTCCCAGCCATTGTTAATCTCTCCTCAGTTTAGCCAGCATGGCATTGGCGGGAAAACTGTGCTGCTGCTCCCACTGTTGTTACGCTTCTATTGCTACTCCTCTGTTGCAGCCTGTCCCTGCAATTAAAGTGTTTGATCAGGCTGTGCAGTCATGTCAGTCCAATAGATGTGCAGGCCTTCTAATGCATGTTGTTGGAGGGAGTTCTGTCACCACAGCAGGGAGCCTCCTGACACTTGGAACTGTTGGAAACCCCCTGATGTTGTACCGGAACTCTGTGGCTATCTGACATGTCCCCTGGCTTGGACCTTCCCTGCTGTCTCCTCCTCCTCCTCCTCTTCCTTTTCTCTTCCTACCTTTGGGATTGGGTGGGGACAAGAGACAGGCTGTGCAATATCCTCTTTGCTACATAGGGAACACTCAACCAAAGGGGTGTGCACAGAACCCCCAGCAGGGGTTTGGTTCAAATTGGAACCGAATTTGAACCCAACGGCCAGTTTGCGAACTGGTTCATTAGAAACGGTGGGGCAGTTCAGTTCATGCACATGAACCAGGTCAACCCTTCAACCTGGTTCAGGATGTCTGTAAATGGGAATCTGGGAACTTTCACAAGCATTGGGGATCCCTAGAGACAAAATTTGGGTTAAAAAGGATGGCCAAGGGGGTCACCTTGCCTGTGGTGGCAGCAGGCCAGCAGAGGCTCCTCTAGGCCCCACCCATGCTCCCCCCATCAGCGTTGGGTGGCAGGGACCCAGTTCGGGCCTCTGTGCATGTGCAGAGGCCCAAACTGGGCCCCCGCTGGCCCAAGCTGATGGGGGAAGCACTAGTGGGGCCTAGAGGAGCCACTGCCAGCCCATCACTCCAGCACTGCTGCCACTGAAGGTCTGCCACAGGTAAGATGATGTCCTGCCTGATCCCCACCCTTTTCAGCCGAAATTTTGTCTCCAAGGATCCCTGATGCTTGTAAAGGGGTATCCTTACTGGATTCCCCTTTACAGGAATCCTGAACCGATTGAACTGGGCCTAACCAATTTGATCCGAACTGGGTCCCATTCAGTTCAGATCAGCCCCCCTGGGGGGGGGGGAGAGTCCATTTTGAGCTCGAACCAGTCAAACCAGGCTTGTTCAAATCGAACCAGGTTTGATTCATACCAGTTCAGCATACCCCTACTCAAACATCTGCCTTGCCCTCTGCAGCTTCTTGTTTCAAAGGCATGGCTGCAAGTTCAGAAAAACCTAAGAATCCCAGAGCTACCTGTGCCATTCGGGGATCTTAAAGGGAATTTTGAAGTGGGGGGGGAAGTGCCCTCTAAACAGAAGCCACACTTTGTCAAAGCATATAACTTCTTTTGTATGCATCTGAAATTTGTTGTTTGGGAAGAAATATTTGTGTCTGTGGTGTTTGAAGGTGTCCCCCCCCCCTTTAAGTTCACAGTGTGTACTTCGTTGCATGTCAATGAGATGGCAGTGCTGTGATATGACTATAGAATTTGCTGAGTAATAAGTATGTGTAATCTACATAGAAACCTTTTCCAATAGATTTCTCTGTGAATGTATATTCTTTGGGATTTATGTCTAATCCCCCCACCACCACTCCACTAGAAGTGGTGGTTGATAGGAGGCTGGGAATGGAAGGGAGGATTTGATTGAAAACATCCCCACACTTCTCAGGGGACTCGGTTAAAGGAGAAATGTAAGGGGTCAGGAAGGAGCCAGAAGCCATAATTTATATTTTGTTCTATGTATCTAGGCTGAACTCCCCTGAAGATTTAAGATATGGTGAGCTTTGCTTTTATTTTATTTTATTTTATTTTATTTTTCAAGCTTGTAGATGGTCCCAAACTTCCATCTCTGGATGGTTTATAACAACATAAAACAGATTTAAAATGAAAACCTTAAAAGAATTAAAAACCACAGCCCAGTTTAAAATGAATAATGCTGTACATTGACATAGGATGTATGGTAGAGACTATAGGCTACAGGGTTTTGAGAAACAGGTCCTTGGTTGGTATTGTGAGGTTTATCTCATAGGAAAATGAAGCATGTGTTCACTTCCTGTAATATAGGGTTTTTGCTAAGAAGGGAATTGTAGGAAATATGTTTCTGATTTAAACTATAGATGTGCATGAATCAAATTTTGTGATTTGATTCAAGCAAAAACTCAACTTGGTTTGTCAAAAACAGCTGGCTTGGTTGGCTGTCTTGATGAATCAACCTCAAATCACTAGATTTGAGTGATTCGAGCAACATTTTGAGGCCCATTTTTCTGAGAAGAGCTGGTCTACCAATTGGGGTCAGTGGGAAGACCAGCCCTCCGCTCTGGACTTCATGCATCAGCCTGCCTCAGAGGACTGGTCTACATGGTAGACTAGTTCTCCAAGATGGGTAGACAGTCCAGAACAGAGGGCTGGTCTACTCCTCAACCACAATTGGTAGACCAGCTCTCCCCGGGAAAATGGTGCAATTCTGAGGCATATCTTTCTGGGGAGAGCTGGTCTACCAATTGGGGCTAGTGGGTAGACCAGTCTTCTGCTCCAGACTTAGCGTGTCAGCCCACCTCAGAATCTACTCTACTGGATAGACAATTTGGTAGACCAATGTTGGTACAAAGATAAGGTAAAGGGAAAACTTTCTCCTGCTAAATTGGTCAGACTACTGTTAAAGGCATAATAGCAGGACTAGTTCTGGTTTTTTTTTAAGGGTGGCAAGCATGGAAGCCAGCCGGAGGGAAAAACATTCCCTTCAGGTTTATTCACAAGAGTATAGGAAGATTCCCCACCCCACCCCCTTTTCAGGCTCTTGTAGAATAGGCTTACAAGCAAGGATTTGCTAATTGTCTCTGAAAAATGTCCACATAGTCTTTGTCTAAAATTGTGAATATTTATTGGAATATTATCTTTTTTAAAGGGAGAATTAAACTAGCTGGGTTTTTTAAATGAACACCAAATATAATAAAGTAATTGTCTCTTTATCAGTTTGCAGCCTTTCCTTGTTTCTCAATTTAATGCTTTTTATTTTTCAAGTAGCCTAATCAGCCACTTGAATAGATAGAAATGAATTTAGCAGAGATACAGAAATATTAGGTCCTTTTAGACTAGAGCTCCCCAACACTGATCCCCCCCCCTTACTGTTCTTGCATTGTTAGGACTGATTTATCCTTCTGGCCTCTTCTGTCTTCACTTCCTTCCACTCTGATCAGTTGTGCCCGATTTTAAATCTGAAATTCTCTTCCCAGAGTCCAAAGATCCTTAAGGAAAGAAGTTCAGTACTCAGGTCCATAGATCTGAGGGGTTTCGGATTAATCCACTCCGGAATCCAGGCGATTTCTTACATAATGTTTTAGTTGCAGGTTAGTCCAGTCTTTGACTGGGGGTGGCACAGATAGAAAACAAGCAGGATAATAAACAGCAGTCTGTGTTTGCCTTGCTATGCTAAAGAACCAGAATATTTTCTTTAATAGATTCTTAATTATACTCCACTGCCTGATCCTTGTGTACTACAATCCCTCCCTCCCTGGATTCTACAAGAGCAACATCGTTGGAGGTGAGATGTACTTATCTGGTGTTCAAAAGATACATGATCCATGATCCCCAGATATTTTGTGGACCTCAGAGACATGGTACTGGAAAAGAATTATTTTCCGTTCAAGAACCAGTTCTGGTTTCAGATCAGTGAAATAGCTCTGGGAACATTAGCATTAAATGTCTTTATTCCTTGGATAGAAGAGAATCAAAATTCTGGATAAGGAAGTGTTCTATATAGAGATAACACAGGTGGGCTCTTTTTGGATATTAGAGGTTTGTTCTGAAATCTCAGTGATTTCAGGATCATGAACATTGCCAGCTCTGATCCAATAAAAGTGTTGGCATACCCTGGGGTAAATACTGACCTTTTCAAACCTTCCTTGGAAGAATGCCCATGCAAACATTACGTGTCTGCTCTGCTTTATGTATTTGTTCATAAGACTAGGTCTTTGGTGTATTCAACTCTTTACACCAACACAAATAAAAAATGGCACCAAATGTGTGAGCTGTGTTAACATAACAGGTTGTCTTTTTATGTAACAACAGAACCTGTGTAATTAGATTTAAGCTGAAAGAGAGTAATCTATTGAGCAACAATTTCAGATTCCAATGGAGAATTCCAGCAGTACAATGTTTATTTCTAAAATGTACCTGTTATGATAAGAATAAAAGTTCTTATTCTGTTCAGACAACTTATCTGCATAGATTGTGTAGAGCAGGGATCACACCCATTAACCCCATACTGACTTCCCCACATAACTTCTGAATGGAAGTTATGAAGAACAGAATGGAAGAACACCATCCGTGCTCTGGATACTCCTTTCTAAGCATCAGTCCTGCTTGGATATGTTGTCTGAAGAAGGCTCCAAGACTTTATGAGTTCATGCACACGACCTCTTTACTTACTCAGAGCCAGGGAGGGACAGAGGGGAGGCAGGATCGCTCCCTTCTTCCCCCACATGATCTGAGCTGAAGCCCAGCTCGCTATGCTGCGCTCGCTGATGAGTGCTGCTGCAGCAAGCAGTGTGGCAGCAGGGAGGCCAGGAGGGAAGGACTCCCAGCCTCCAGATATCCCAACGCGTGTGGTGCATTGGGGGATTCCTCCCAAGCTGGGCGCTATAGGCACCCAACTCTTATGTGCCCAAGCATATACCCTAACCTCTTGTGCCCTTTAACCAGGTTAAAGCCTGGGTTAAATTCCCAGGCTTACGGGGCAGGAAGTGCCAGTGCTTTGAACCCAGCGCTTCACACGGGCAGCCAAACCCAGGCAGAGCTGACCAAGCCTGGGTTTGGCTGCTTGTGTGAACTGCTTGTGTGAATTGAGTCACACTATTAGTCCAACTAGCCAAGTTTTGTCTACTGTGACTGGCAGCAGCTCTCCAGAGTCTCAAACAGGGATCTTTCCCCTCACTTGCTACTGTTAACTGAAATGCCTGGGATTGAACCTGTAGCCATCTCCATGCAAAGGATATGCCCTACCCCTGAGCTACAGTCCCTCTTTTTACAGGATAAAGATATACTTTCCCACTATGTTTTCCTGTAGTCCAGGAACCAGAGCGGCTGAAACTAAAGGATTCAAACCTACCCTTGGCCATTTGTAAACGTAACCCTCTAGATATGTTTAGATGCAGGACTATGGAATGAACCTGAGGGCTGGAAGTTCACGCCTTCATTTATATTCATTCAACGTATCTCTAAAAGTCACTTGCTCATAGGCACTTTCATTTCAGATTGCCAGCAAGCCACCTCCATTCATGTATAATTTTAGAAACTATTGACTCTGTTCATTTGTATGTATTTCTGGCTGGTCAGTGACAATAATGACATTAAAACAACAACAACACAATACACCAGGTATAACTGTAGTGAAGAAGAAAGAAAAACCAGTCAAAATAATCGACATAGCAATACCAGGTGACAGCAGACTAGAAGAAAAAGAAACAGAAAAAAAAAACATACAAAGATCTACAAATCGAAATTGAAAGGCTGTGGCAGAAGAAGATCAAAATAATCCCAGTAGTAATTGGCACCCTAGGTGCAATTCCAAAACATCTTGAAGAGCACGTCAACACCACAGAGACCACAGAAATCACCATCAGCCAACTACAAAAACCAACTTTACTGGGAACAGCCCACATTTTGTGGTGATACCTGTGACAACAATATTGATAACAAAATTCTGTTATACCAGGTCCTTGGGAAGGACTCGATGTCTGGATAAAACAAACCAGTCAATAATACCTGTTTGTCTGTGCAAACAAGAAATAATAATGATAATAATAAAGTATTATCACATAAAAAGGTGATATGATATGAATGCACGTATTCAGTTGGCAGAAAAGTTTGTACATGAAACAGGTGAATTGACTAACCTTCTGCTTTGAGCTTCTGCTGGTCAGACTTCCGGATCATGCACTCTAGCTATGTTCAAATGTAACACCAAGCCATAGTTTGGTGTTATGAGAGCACGTTTCAGGATTGCGCCCGCCCTTCCAGTGTGGTGTAGTGGTTAGAGTGTTGGACTAGGACCGGAGAGACCTGTGTTCAGATCTCTGTTTACCACAAAACTCTGGGCCAGTCACTTGTCTCTCAGACTAACCCACTTCAGGGGTTTGTTATGGGGATAAGTATAACCATCTACAGCACTCTGCGCTCCTTGGAGGAAGAATGGGATATAAATGTACAAAATAAATATACACAGATATTGGATTCTTCTGCTCTTGATTTCTGACAAAAATCACAAGTTTACAATTTTGTCCAAACAGGCAGACTATGAGCCAGTTCTCACAACCACAGATTATTGGGTAGGAGGAGGTTAGCCCAGGTAGCCCAGATCTGTTACTCAGGTTAAAAGGGAGTTAGGGTGCAAAGAGAGACATCTTACCTTTTTATTTTGTTCACCTGTGTTTCAAAGTGCTCCTGGGAACCTGCGGCCATGTTTTCCAGAGAGTGCTGTGACTTGCAGGGCCAGGCAGAATAGAGCTGCTGCAGAATGAGGGCTGCCTCTCCACTGCTCACACAATGCATTGAGGGATGAGAGAGGACCTAGCTTGGGTTTTCTCCCCTCATGGAGCCCACAACAGCCCAATTGTGTGGGAGTTGGGTAAGTAAACCCAACCAGGGGCTTGGGTCATCTGGGAGGCATGGGGTTTGAGCATGCCTCCCCTCCACTCCCATATGGTTGTGAGAACATGGTTTGCAATTACCAGCAAACCTTACTGAGACCCTAATTTGTGGTCTGAAATTACAGGTACCCACAAATCACAGAGGCTCTTCCCACGATCAGTGAGAAGAGCCTCTAGGGAGTTAGCGGGGAGAGTGGGCTTAGCTCGCTCTCTCCACACACAAGCAGGGCGGTAGCCTGGGCGGCCGGATTGGCCACCCACAACTGCCAGCTCCATTATGGGGCTGGGAGTTTGGGGGCTGCATGGCCCCTGGAAGCTCCAGCATGCCCTGTGCAAGTACACAGGGCATGCTGGAGAGACCCCCGAGCCAGGAGGCTGTTTTTCAGCCTCCCAGTTGGGGGGTCTACTTGTGAGTTGCCACGGCAACACACGAGTTTAAAAAAAGGGTTTGTGGAGCGCTCGTTCCGCAAATCTGGTTTAAGGGCAGGGGTTCTCTGGCGGGTTATCCGCTTAGGAGCCACCAGGCTCACAGCCGAGCCCATTGGTTCACACGATGGGAGAAAATCAGGTTAGCCTCTAGCCTGATTTTCTCCCATCATGTGAATAGCCTCACAGTTTGCCTATTTGGATCAAATGAAAAATTATGGTTTGCTGCATACCTGGATTGGATGTTTCCAGAGACTCATATCTGCTCATTTCCCCTAATGCCAAATCATGGTTTGATGTTATGTCTTCATGAACCACTATGTGAATTATATTCATATTCCCCAAGCCCAAAGTCTGTATCTAGCTATAGTGCATTGTAATTTTATTATTTTCCAATCTGTGTATTTTTAGCCTACTTTCCTTAAGGAAAGTAAGCTTATGAGATCACCCTGCATTGTGTGAGTGTGTGTCCCCAGCTATCAATTTTGCAATGCCTAGACAAACATGAACCAAAACAGGTACAGTTGTAGGGACACATAGGGAAACCTCAGTGCTATAGTTTGTGATGATATCATCCATTCTGATTCAAGATGGCAGACACATGAACATTTGAGGTGCAAATGGACTAACCTGTAGACCACCTAACCAATCTGAACCAAATTTGATGCAGTTGTAATAAGTGACACAAAGGGACACCTCAGTGGCATAGTTTGTGATGACATCATCCACCCCATTTCAAGATGGTGGATGCATGAACGTTTGAGGCACAAGTTGGCTGACCTATGAACTGCCTAACCAATTTGGACCAAATTTAGTCCAGTTATAGGCATAGTGAAAGGAAAGTAGGCAGATTAGTTCTTACCAGAACTACTTGTATTTCAAGTTAGAGGCTGATATCTGGCAGACATCTCTGCACTAAGGCTGATATCTCTGCATTGGCTCTATGGAAGAGGGATGGTTTTTGCTGTGCTCCCCTTCCCTTAGAAGCCCACTGTGTCTTCCAAAAATATGTCTCTGGGGAAGCGAGACATATTCAGAAGGTGATAGATTCAGAAGATGCCGGTGATGGAGGCTCAGATCCATGTGAGGGGGATACTTGGCTGGTGCAGCTGCTGTTTGTCCACATTGTTTATCTGCAGACAGATGATACTTGTCAGAGATATATGTCAGGTACAGCCCCCTCTTGCAATTGCATCATTTTGACAGAGAAAGCTGCAGCTATTGAATATCTCCCTGCTGTACAGCCCCTAAAAGCACATAAGTCTTATTTGGATTGGGCTTGCTTAACATTTAGAGAACACAGCTTTGCTTCAGTAAGCCAGCTGCTGTGCAAGGTTGCTGGGCCTTGTTGTTATTAAGCATGCTATACACATCTGTGTGTATTTAGAATTCTTGAGGCTCTTCTCGCGGTTGGTGAGAAGAGCCTCTAGGAGGTTTGCGAGGAGGGTGGGCTAAGCCCGCTCTCCTCACAGACGAGCAGACAGTCTGCTCTGGGCAGCTGCAGAGGCCGCCCACATGACTGCTGGCTCCGTGATGGAGCGTGCAGGGCATACTAGAGAGACCCCCCGAGCCAGGAGGCTGCTTTTAAGCCTCTCCGCTGGGGGTCTACTCATGAGTAGCCATGGCACGGAGCCGCGCTGTGGCTACTCATGAAAAACCAGGTTTTGAAAACCGGGTTTGCGGAGCATTCTCTCCGCAAACCCGGTTTAAGGGGAGGGGTAGTTAGGTGGGTTAACCACCTGGAAGCCACTGGGCTCAAAATCGGGCTAGGCTCTCCTAGCCCAATTTCACCTAATCGTCAGACTAGCCTCCATAGCTTTCCTGCTGCTTGATACACTGTTTTCTGAAGAAGAAACCTCCCACAGTTCAGTTATCCACTTCTTAATGGAAGATTGTAGCATATGTTTTATGCTTGCCACAGTATCTTGTGATTTGTCAGGCTGATCTCTGTTTGAAATCCATAATTTTGCTTTTTGCTGTTAGATATCCTAATGAGATTACCATCATCAAATTCTATTTCCTTTCCTCACACTACCACAAAAAAAACCAGTCGACTGCTTCTGCTTAAAACTATTCCTTCTTTAACTGCTTTTCATGATGCATTCTCTGGAAAGATCTGTAGCATTTCAAACCTTGGGTACAGATCAGTGTTCCCTCTAAGGCAGGCCTGCTCAACTTCGGCCCTCCTGCAGATGTTAGCCTACAATTCCCATGATCCCTGGCTATTGGCTACTGTGGCTGGGCATTATGGGAGTTGTAGTCCAAAAACAGCTGGGGGGGCCTAAGTTGAGCAGGCCTGCTCCAAGGCATGCACACGTTCACATATTTTTTAATGTCTGCTCAATCAATTTTAGGTCTCGCTCAGGTTGAATCAGGAAGGTTCCACTCTGAATGCCCATGAGCACTCACTGCCTTGATACTGCTGGGCAGGACAAAACTCATTCCTCACACAGAAAAAAATTCCTCACACAGAAAAAAATTAGAGAGAACATTAGTACAGATCTTGGTTTATTTAAAGCAAATAGGCTAGAATAAACTGAGATGGGTGCGTTTGAACATCACAACTGATCTTGGTTTATTATAATCTAGACGGGAAGTGGACATTTGTGCAGGGATGGGGTGGGGGGACATACGCTCCCAAGGCTCAGAGATGTCACATGAAGCCCAGCTTTACCTGAGTTATCATGTGGCATCTGAAGCAGCCCTGGGTTAATCCAGCCCTCTATCCATGGTACAGCTATGACTTCTATGAACTCTGAGAGGATACAAAATCTGAGATTACTTAAAGCTATGCATGTTGTCAGGTAAATTGCCTGGGGCTTGACTCTAACCTTTTAGACCTTTAAAGCTCTAGGGACTGACTAATACAGTAAGGTTGCTTGCTGCTGCTGCTGCTACTACTACAATAAATATTTATATACCGCTCTTCAAGCAAAGTTCTCAAAGCAGTTTGCATAGGTATAAATAAATAAATAAGATGGCACCCTGTCCCCACAGGGCTCACAATCTAAAAAGAAACATAAAGGTAGACACCAGCAACAGCCACTGGAGGAATTCTGAGCTGGGGTTGGATAGGCCCATTTGCTCTCCCCCTGCTAAATAAAGAGAGTCACCACTTTAAAAAAGGTGCCTCTTTGCTCAGTCAGCAGAGGTGCAAGCAAACGGGCCATGGTGAGTCATTCCTCTCCCAGCTATAACAACTACAAGCTGTCACAGGGCTATAGCTGGATGTGGCGGGGAAGAGAATGGATGTGCTACTTGATCTGAAACTCTGATTTGCTCCACCTAACTTGTGGGGTTTTGTTGTTGTTGTTGTTTTTAAAAAACAATTAATGGGATTTTAAATTTGTGGTCTTGACAGCTTCCATTTGAAGCATCCAAAAGCCACAACTGGACAGTACCTTTATTACATCTAATCAAAATAACATAACATTGTGAACAGAAAACTTTCAGGTTTTCCAGAACTCTTCATCAGGCTGGATGGTTTTAAAAAAAAAAAAGTTGCAAAGCTGAGCATGGTAGAGCCACAGTTCAGTACTGTTTATTTTTGGTCGCTGACCCTGACCAGCCAAATATATACATACTGCCCAAACAATAACAATAAACTAATCCAAATATTCATAAACCTTGTGAAATGTAACTATCCAGTTATTCTCCTACTTTGAATTCTCATGGCAACAAGGCAAAACTTAGCGACTGCATACATAATTTTATCATTGCTGTTAGATAAAAGATAACTAACATAAAATTCATCCGAGCGGCCAGGGTAATTTGCAAGAAGGTAATTCGCTAATTCATAACGAATGTCCCTGTAGAAACTACAGTATAGTAGCACATGGGACAGTGTCTCAATAGCTCCTGCCTTGCAAAGACAAAGCCATTCCCAATAAGGGACTTTTCAGATCCGACCTTCAAACACAGCAGAAGGTAGAACGTCAAAGTGTGCAAGTGTAAAGGCTCTACAGTAATTTGCTGTTGCAAGCTTATCTAAGTAACTAGCAGGTTTCATATTCAGAAGCCTCAGAGACTGCATTTTAGAAGAGTCTTAAGGTGGCGTGTAGGAGGGACAATTAGAATAACCTTACTAGGTGGTAGACATGGAAGCTATTCACATGCACGTGCAAAACCAGGCTAAGGGAGCCCAGACTGGTTTTGCATGTGTGTATGTGCCACTGGGATTGGGCTGATCCTGGCGGCACTACAGCAGCAAACCCACCTATGAAGCCTCCCTTTAAAACAAGGTTAAGGGAGTGAGCATTCCCTTAACCTCATTTGTACGATCATCTGTCAGCCGTGGCTGTAAGCAGTTGTGGCTGGCAGACTCAGGGAGGGGAGAGAGGATCCCCATAATGCACCGTGCATTGTGCGGTGCATTAATGGAGCTCTGGAGGGTGGGGCAATGTGGGGCAATGCAACTTGTCACCCCGACCCTCAGAGCTGCCGGCAGCAGCCGGTACTCGTCTGGGCAGGTAATCCGCCTGCCCAAGGAAAGTGGAATGATCGTCTGTGAGGAGGTAAGCTCTTTAGGGTTATTAAAGGTAAGTTATTAAAATTAATTCTAATTAAAAGCTTGCAAGAACAGGAGAGTCTTGAGGGTCTTCCTGAAAACAAACAGAGAAAGAGGTGCTCTTATTTCAGCAGGGAGCATATTCCAAAGCCCTGGGGCAGCCACAGAGAAAGCCTGGTCCTGGGTTGCCACCAAACAAGCCAGTGGCAACTGTACCTGGACCTCTCCAGAAGACTGTAACAGGCGGCAGGGTTTATGAGAAAGGAGGCGCTCTCTTAAATAGCCTGGTCCCAAGCCTTTAAGGGCTTTATAGGTAATAACCAGCACTAGGTATTTTACCCGGAAACATATCGGCAGCCAGTGCAGTTCTTTCAAAACCAGTGTTATATGGTCCCTTCATGCTGCATTCTGTACCAATTGTAGTTTCCGGACTACGTACAAGGGCAGCCCCACGCAGAGCACATTACAGTGGTCATGTAGTCAAGTCAATTAGTGCTCTGGGAGGGAGGGAGGGATGGATGGATAAACTTTATTACAGTCTTTGACCAGTACACAGAAGCTGAAGAATGTTTTTCCTCTATCAGCCACAACATGAAAATGTGTAGTTGTGGTTAGATCAGAAGTTCATAATACTGTTCTTTTTCTTAGAAACCTTTTGCTGTTTCCGGACAGAGAATGTTTATTCTGTTGGATTCCAAACCCATCTGACACAGTGAATCAATTTCCTCTTTAAAAACTTTACATTATGAGTTAAAGGGATTCCAAAACCAATACCAAATTAATTTAGAATGAGTGCAGTTCCATTATAGGAAGTACTTTTAAAATATTTTCACAATGTCAAGAACATGAATAAGAGTCTGTTTTGCCCACAATATATAACCTTTAGTGATAATTCTGAACATTTTTTGTTTTATGATTGTAGAAAATATTTGTAGTAATGCCAAAATTATTTACAGGAAAGAGAAATGTTGTGAATGTGCATGCCTTCAATGCAATGTTGTGACAGGAAACATGATTAGAATTGGGGAGTTTTTGCTTGTCTATTGGCAGTGAAAGGAATAGAAGGCGTTGTCAAAACAGATGCTTTGTTCTTTATGAAACTGTGTGGTAGAGATTGATTTCCCTCCAGAGTTGTGGTTTTCTCCTTAATGTGGTGCAAATCATGAAATTTAAGCTATACCATGAACTTCATGGCCCTAAGCTTTGCATAACATAGAGACCCATGACGCACACATGCACAACTCAAAGGTAGCTTGCCATTTTGTTGGGTAGCCATGTTCTCAGTAGTGTGCACAAATGCACATGTATTTGTTATGTACATTGGCATGGATTATGCAGGTTTACAGAACTCTAAACAATCTAGTTTAGATAATTTTCCTGTCTCTTATATCTTGCTGTCTGTCATATCTACTCAGGGAGAACAACTGTCCCTAACCACCATAGCATAGCATACCTTAAGTGGTCATTGCTGGTTTCTCTCGTATTTCTTTTCAGATTGTGAGCCCCTTTGGGACAGGGAATCATTTTTCTCATTACTTTCTGTATGTAAACTGCTTTGTAAACCTTTTCTGTCAAAAAGCAGTATTTTTTACTATTGCTAACTATTATTTATTATTTATTTATTGCATTTCTAGACTGCCTCATCCAAAGGCTCTGGGCGGTACACAACAATTTTAAAAAAAAACACAACACCCCACATTAAAACAAACACCATTTTAAAATACACTGCTTAAAACAATATACAGTGGTCCCTCGACTTACAAACTACTCGACATAAGTATTTTTCGAGTTACAAACAGCAGTTTTAGATCCGGTTTTAGATGCGGTTTTTTCGACTTACAAATTTTTAGATGGGGTTTCCTCGACTTACAAATTTTTAGATGGGGTTTCCTCGACTTACAAATTTTTAGATGGGGTTTCCTCGACTTGCCTGCCTGTTTACTGCCTGTTTATTCTTGAAAAGAAATGTTCCTGTGCAGTTTGCAAGCCTTACTGGGGGTCTGGGTCTTTTTTCTAGGCTCCAGAATGCATTAATCCGTTCCCAATGCATTCCTATGGGAAACCGCTTTTCGACTTACGAATTTTTCGACTTACAAATGTGCATTCGGAACGGATTAATTTCGTAAGTAGAGGGACCACTGTAAAAACAAATTTAAAACAATTCAGAGTCATTTAAAAACCAATTAAAATATTTTAAAACAATTTAAAAACCTTGGAAGGCCAGGCCAAACAAGTAGGTTTTTAAGGCTCTCTTAAAGGCCAATGAGCCTAAATTATGGATATCTGCTGGGAGTGCATTCCATAGGCCTGGAGCAGCTACAGAGAAGTTTTGGCTCTGAGTCGCCAACAGATGTACCGGTGGAAACTGGAGACAGACCTCTCCAGGTGACCTCAACCTGTAATGGGGATCATACAGAAGAAGGCAATGTAAGGTAGCCTAAAGCCAAGCTGTTCAGGCTATGGCAGCATTCAGACGTAACACAAAACTGGAATTAAATGGGGCAGAGGTTGGAACTCTGTGCAACCACGTTATCAAGCTGAAAGCAACCTGTGGTTTGCCTTCCCAAACTACAGTTTGAACCTTCAGTTTGCAGTAAGGTTTGCGCTGAAACCTGAGGTTTGGCCAGCGAAGCGTTATGTCAGAATGTGGACGGCACCATAACCGCACTTCCATGCAGTTTCTGGAACTACAATCATAGATACGGAAGTGCAGACCCGCCTGGGATCATGCCCACTTTGTGCCTGTGGTGCTTCTCACTGGCCGTCTTTCCAAGCATTCACTCCATCGCTCCAGTCTCCAATCCAACAGAAGCAGTTGCCTGGCAACAGGGATGCTGCCATGTCCCAGACCAAGCTTGTCAATCAGCAAAGTCACCCAGACACATTCTCTCTTCCCACTCTGTCCCTTTCTCCCCCCGCCCTCTCCTGGCAAGCTGGAGGGATTGGGGATGGGATAAGACAATGGGCACTAAGCGTCTTGCTCCCCCCAAATTAAGCAACAATGATGTATGTTCACAAGCACAAGCAGTCTAGGTGGCAACATCAGCTGGACACCCCATTAGAGCACCGGGATGAAAATATATTGCAGGGTGGGAATATCTGGGGTTGGGTTTAAAAGGCAGCCCCAACCAGAGATTCTTGAATGGTCAAGGTCTGTTTTTTGTACAATGATTATGGGAAGGGACCCCTAGCCCCTTCTCCTTGGGGGTCCCTAGGCTTACTCATGAGAAGGGCTGGGCAGCAGGATCAGCATTGCAATTCAACATGTATGACAATGATGGATGCTGATCCTGAGCAGGCCACTCACTCATGAAAGTGTAAGGCCATGGGGATACCCCCTCACAACTCATGAGAAGAACCATCTGTGGGGATAGGGATGTTGGCCAGAATCACCAATAACATGCAACAACAATCTCCTTCCTCCCTCAGACTGCTCTCTCATGAGAGCGTAAAGACTATGGGGGCTGGATAGTAGATGCCACCCAGCCAGTTTGCTCTATACAAGCTAACAGCAGGGATGGGTACCCCCGCCAACAGCTCTCTCTGTCTTGGTGACTGCCACCAAGAAGCCTTCCAAGTGTGCCTTTTGCCAGCCCATCTGTACATTTGGAAATGTCCACCCTTGCTTGTGCCCTGAAATGGCAACTCCATTCTCCTGTTGTTGCTGAAAACCAGGGCTTCACTCTCCCATGACTCCCTGCAGCAACAGATATGCATACGGTGCAACACCAGTCTAAACGCAGGAATTGTTAATCAGAGTAAAGATCCATCCCCACATTTGGAGTATTCCATGTCTGCACATGCGGCAAGGCTCTGACACATGGACAGCAACATCTCATTTGGGTCCATGCAGTGCTTACCAGAGGAGGAGGGGGCTGTAGTGCAAATGTTCTATCATTAACCAGAGAGAGGGGGGGGCCCACACATGCAGGCCCTCCTTTGTTGGGTTTGCTCAACTCATGAGTGTGCAGTCTGATGGGAGACCATGGTGTTTGACCCTAAGGAACTCCCCAGCAGACTGGCCCACTCATCAAAGTGCTAGTCCACTGTCAGCAAGCTTTGGTTTGGTTCACATGGACTGCTTTGCTGGGGTGAGCCCTCGCAAGAGCATCCTTGATCACAGTGGGCAAGACCCCCCAGGATCCTTTGCCCTCCCTCATATACATATTCCCTCCTAGGAAGTCATTATGTTCCCCTCCCTTTCCTGAGTTACAGGAAAATAGTGCCCCCCCCAGATCCACCCCCCCCATGACCCGCTCCCCTTAATCATGCATGTGCAAGAAAGTATTGTTTGGGGGCTTTTAGAATAGAGGTGGTGCAATTGCTTTCAGAAGAAGCACTGATATGGCATGGCATTTAAAGGGATTTAAATGCCCTTTCCATGCCGAAGGTGGGTGGACCATTCTGAAAGGCAGGATCATGCATGGCACACCCCCTGTAAGATTACGGCCAGTGGTAGCCACTCTTGTGACATGCTGACTCCTTGCCCACAGTCTGGGGACGTGAGCTCTACTGAGCTTGTTCGGATGCAGCCTTGGTGGACCAGGGAGGGCCTCCTCTCTCCTGAAACTAGAGGTTGCCAGACTGCGGTTGGACGAACTTCTGTGATACGATTCACAGTTTCGTATCGAAACTGTGGGTCCAGCTACCTCTGGTTTTGTGTTACATTCAAATGTGGCCATTATGTTGTATGTGTGTTCAGGTGCCTGTACATTGATACATTGTTGTGTGTGAATGACTCTGGATATGTTCATTTAAAAAGTGAACCTGGGTACAGTCCCTAGTACAGATATGAAGTGTCATGTGGTATGTGCATTCAACATAATGTGTGAATAACTGTACATTCAAACAATGTACACAGGTTGTACATGTGTTGGACATAATATGTGAATTTACTAATTCTGCACTGTGAAAAAACTTGCCCTTGTTGAATAATGCTGTGGTGATTTGCCAAGGTGGTAGTTATATGCAAGGATCTTCAATGGCTATAGCATTTGCTGTTGGTTTTGTTCCATTCTTTCCTATGACTAATAATGCTACCCCTTGCTCATGGATTTTCGAGGCCCCACAGTGCTGGATTTAGGCACAAGCTGAGTACACATTATACATTGATTATTCATGAGAGAAAGTGTATTGCCTGCATCATCTCAAAACAATGCATTCAAAATTGTAATCATTTTCTCAAATAATGAACACAAATCTATTGATAAACTTTATTACAATCGTAGATCAGACAGTGCAACAACAACAAAAACATTACATAAGACTAGAGTGTATAATACAAACAATGTAGCAAAACCTAGTCACATTGAAAATGATCTCTTTCCAAAAAGTTAGATAACAAAAACTCTAAATAAAATTCATCAAAGTGACCTGGAAACTTTCCCAAAAGAGGAGAAATTAGTTTTAAATGAGTATTGCTATAAAATTTACAGTATAAAATAACATGAAGGGTAGTTTCTACGGCACCCATTCCACAGGGGCAAATCCTTAGAATCCCTTTATATCTACCATCCCTAACATCCGTTGAAAGGGTGTTTAGGCAGGCAAGAGTAAATGGATGCCTAAATTTAGAGATAAGAATATTATCTAAATATGCTGCTGGTTTGGAATTAAAAAGTTGTTTCCCCAGATAGATACCACTCCTTAGACAGGCTGTATTCACTTGTAATTCTGTATCGGCAATACACTGTTTAATAACTTGCCAGGCCTGATCATGTCCTAATCTAAGAATTTCCTCATGGGAGAACCCAAATTGAAGAAGTTTATTTTTAACCAAGGTCTTCCACTTATAATTAAAGTCATCAATCAATCAGGCCTATATTGGCAAAAACCAGTTTTAACCAAAACTTTATAATACAGGTCCAGTAACCCGATTCAACCCTAGCGAGACCTACTTCTTAGCTGGTAAGAGAGTTGGGAACGCAGGGGGGAACTTGAAGAATAGCTCTAATAAATTTAGACTGTACAGCTTTCAGCAGGCCAAAATTACTAGGAGGCATAACCCAATTGTGATATCTTGGACATTTGGCAAACACTAAGATTTTCGTTGTGTGATAATTGACCTCAATGGATTCCTCCCTACAGAAATCATATAATATACCAAGGGCACGTTTTAATCCTATGGGAGTCTGAGTCATGATGGCCATATCATCTGCGTATAGAAGAATGGGAACATGTCTATTGGCCAGTTTTGGAGGGTGAATGAAATTTGGTCTGTATTTGCCATCCATGGTGGGGCAGGGGATAACTTAAATGCCTTCTCAATGATAAGTGAAGGAGGACATGATTCAATGGAAGAAAATAAATATTCAGATGCTAGCGCCCATCATCATATAAACACACGTGCACACAAAACTCCATGTCATCTAAAGCAGGGAAGGAAAGCTTTGGCTTCTTTTACATTTAATTGTAGGTGCTTTGATTTGCTTTCTTATTCTCTTAATAAGGCTGATGATTGTGATTATTATTTTGAATGTTAGTCTCATGTTAGTCTCCTCACCTACTGTATACTGGCTTATACTGAATCAGATCATTGGCCTTTCTAGCATTCTCTAGTCAGTTTGGCAGTAGCTTTCTGAAACTTTAGGCAGGTCTTTGCCAGCTCTGCTGTTTGAGATATTTTAACTAAAATTGCTGGAGACTGAACCCATGCCTTGTGAGTAGCATGTTGAGCAAACTAAGTGTGAAACTATGGTCCATCAACTGAGCCAGTTGCTGGAAATAATTCCTGCAGAAGTGCGTCTGTGCCCAATGTGATTTGAAGTGATGAACTCATGCATGAAGAAGTAAGGATGAAGTAGAGATTATGCAGATTAATTACCTAATGGAAAGTGAAATGATAAACAAAGGTACTTAAATAGTGGGAAATGCTTGCATACAATGCATGCCTGTTCCTCCAGTTCATATTGTCGTGCTTTGTGCCTCCTTTGATGCTTTCTCTGTTTGCAAATGCTCTGATTTTCTACATCTAACTTCATAATTGTTACACAGATGATCACGGATGATAACTGTAAATACCAGGATACCAATAGGGCTGTCCTTAAGGCAGGCCCCACTCTTTTAACCCCCATTAGAATTAACTGGAAGGGGCCCCCACACTGGCTGATTTGCCCCAGGCCCCTCACCCTACCAGGTCTCTATAAGGATAGTCCTGCATACCAGTGAACCTGCATATCATTCATCAAGAGAGCCACATATTGTAGTGGTTAGAGTGTTGGACTAGGACCAGGAAGAGCTGAGTTCAAATCTCCATTCAGCCATGAAACTCACTGGGTGACTCTGGGCAAATTTGTTGTGAGGATAAATATAACCATGTACACTGCTCTGGGGTCCTTGGTGGCTGAGTTGGGATATAAATGTAAAAATAAATAAATCCAGAAGTAAACATGTCTGGGTTAGACTCATTACAATAGCACTGGCATTCCTTGGTATTCAACTTGTAGGTAATCCATGCTTTTTACATCCGGACAGCTATGCAAGGAGGTACAGGATGGAGGCGTGTGAAACCATCTCATGTTAAGGGAATTGGGCTGCAATTGGGTTAAGGGAATTGGGCTACAAATATGCTGGCCCATGAGATACAATTAGCAGTGGGGACCACTGTGCAGAGGTTTGTTACCATGCAACTCCCACCACTCCAACTGTACCTGAAGGATTAATCAAAAGTAGGGCTGAGAAGAAAGGGCTATATGATCTTCACAATAGTGTTTAGCAGTGTATGAAAGCACCCTTGCTCTTCATGATTTTTCAGAGGTTGCTCTGAAAGGGTGGGTGAGGGATGGCCACCCATTCAGAGTGAAGGCAATACAAACTTGGAAAGCATTGCCCTCATTCTCAATTGGCTTTTGCTTGCCCTTAGTGACATAATTATGTTGTCATTTGTGATAGACTATTGTGATGTCCTAATGTACACTGTATGATCCCTAAATGGCTCAACATAAATTGAGTGATCATCACATGATAACTCATGTAAACAGAAAACAATGGTACCAAAGGAGCAGCAAAGTGGGGAAACAACGGGAGAAAATGGGAATGAAATCCAGCATTCACTTAATTTGGGTCTGGAGGCAGAACTAATCCACCAACAACACTCCCAGGGCCACTTCTGGCCTGGAAAACAAAAATGGCAAACATCAATAAAGCTCTAATCACTGACTAGAGCAGTGGTTCCCAATCTGGGAGCCTCTAGATGTTGCCAAACTATAACTCCCATCAGCCCCAGCTATAAATTATTGTGGCTGGGGATGATGGGAGCTGTAGTTCAGCAACATCTGGAGGCTCCCAATTTGGGAACCACTGGCCTAGAAATGTTATAGAAATGTAATAAATAAATAAATAAATAAATAAAAGTTTAAATTCCTTGTGGCTGGAATCACAGTAAAGATTGGAATGTTTTTCATAATTGTGTTAAGATAAACATGCAGAGTAATAAATCATTCTGTTGTGCTTTGAATTATCATCTTAATATTCCTAGTATTTTAAAAGTCACCAGGCCATTTGATCTTTCTGCAGTAAATCATTGTTGATTCACTAAGCTTACGCCTTAGCATTCTGACAACTTAACTTCTATTGTCTTTATCTAAAAATAATTCTAGCCTGCTTTGAAATTTTGGAAAATGTGCAAATGTAATAATTTAAAAATAGGCTTTGAAATTTCATTTTCTCTTTTGGCAATGTTGGTTGCTATGGTGTTCAAGTAATAGGTTGTGATTTTTAACACTGAATTAATTACTACTTCTCACTCACAGAGAACATCTAATTATACATATTCATGAAAAACAGTGTTTGGTATTCTTGTGGGAGCAAGAAAACTATTTTTTGTACTTTGTATACTGCATTTAGTTTCATGCATGTCTCTCCTTTTACAGATCTCTCTGTCTCTCTCTCTCTCTCTCTCTCTCTCTCGCCAAAGTTTTAAACTGTCCAAGACTTTAGAAACTTTGTAGATCTGAAAGAGACTCTCTTTACTTCTCCTAGCTGGATTGTATGATGGTAACACACACATTTCATATGATTGTTATAAGCCTGAACATTTGCATGGTCTTAAGGCACATGGTGCTCCAACCTCAGTGTAGCTAAGTAGATCTTGGTCTGATCAGTGCCTGGATGGATAACTGTGGAAACACAATGTATGCTGCTTTATATGCCATGAAAGAAGAAAACTGAGACAGAAATGTAATAAATAAGACTTACAAGTTGTAGCATAATATGCTAACATCTTGCATATCAATGACATTTAAACATATGTAATTTCTCAACATTGTTTGCTGGCCGTCTGCTGACAACCAATTAAAAAACCCTTTCCTTTTCAAGACTACTTGTATTCAACTTTTAAAAGGGATGATTCACATATTGTCCCCAGATGACCAGCAGATGGCACTAAGAAATGAGGGTATTTGAATGTCGTGTGGATGCCTCGTAACCTCTCCTGTCGGAATTTGTGTTGAGGTTGGAATAAATTGCCAACTAGATAAGTAGTAATAAGAAATTATTATTATAATTTAGCATTAACAATTTGTGTAAGGACCTGTAGCTACAACACTTACAGGTGTTGTGGACATGTGATTCAGGTTTTTATTACCTGTGCCCACTGAGACAGCAATTTGTGAATCTGCTGATCGTCATAATTTGCAGAAATCAAACATACTGACTACTCTCAGATCTCTCTCTTAAAGCAAAGTTGCTTTGAGAGGAGAAATTTACTGAAGCGAAGTAATGGGGAAGGAATTGGGGCATAGCTAGCCAACATTGGACAAGGTGGGACAAATGTCCCTGGGCCACCAGGGTTGGGGGGAGGATGGTTCTCCTCCCCCAGGGCACCCCCTTGTCCTCCTCCTGCACCCAGCTGGTGAACAAAGTATTCTCTGGCTGGGAGTGTGAGGCACAGACCCTTTAATTTCCACCCAGTGCTTCATTTGAGTGCTGGCTGGGTGCTTTCTTTCTTTCTTGGCCTTTCTCAGAGCAAGGCAGAGAAAGAAAGCCAGTGCTTGAACAAAGTGCCAACTGGAAAGAAATGGGAGAAGGGCTGCATGGCCCCGCTTCCTGATTCTGGCTATATCTGCTGCATCTGAAATTGATGCAGAGGACATGGTAGATGCACATGTACTAGCACACATGTGGCAGCTGTTGGGGAAGGGATCACCAATGGGAGCTTATCTCCTAGCCACCAGCAAGCTCCCTACACCCCTGGGAAAGAAGGGGGCATGTCTTGTCATCAGGTTGGTTGTAGTTAAGTTCTTGCCCTCCACACCTGGACAGGTCGGGAGTAGGGCACACAGGAGGAAGGAGCATGCAAGCAGCATCTCTGGCACCACCTCACGTCACAGTAACCTGCTTCAAAAAGGTCTCCCTTCAATAGATGCACTTGCCAATGCTAGTCCCTGTGTAGAGGCTTGCTAGCGTAAAGGTAAAGTGTGCCGTTGAGAGAGTTTCAACTGCTGGTGACCACAGAGCCCTGTGGTTGTCTTTGGTACAATACAGGAGGGGTTTACCATTGCCATCTCCCATGCAGTACAAGATGATGCCTTTCAGCATCTTCCTATATCGCTGCTGCCCGATATAGGTGTTTCTCATAGTCTGGGAAACATAGTCATAGTCTGGGAAACATACCAGTGGGCATTCGAACCGGCAACCTCTGGCTTGCTAATCAAGTCATTTCCCCGCTGCGCCATTAGGAGTACCGAAAATTCCCTGCCCCAAAATTTCACTTCCCACACCATTTTCTTCTTCAGAAATAAAACACATATTTGCAAGGGCAAAGGGACTGTTTTTTGAGTAAGAAGCAACGCACTGCTCTGTACGATAAAAGCAACAAAGTGCTTGAGTCTCAACTGTAATAACGCTACCCTCTTTGTAACTGGCTAGTTGTGCTTCCACAAACTGAATTCTTTCAAAATACATCTGGAAGCTTTGAAATAAGAAAACTTCTATGTGTGCTGTATCACAAAGACATTTGGGGGGCAAAGAGAACTGATCTTGTGGTAGTGAGCATGAATTGTTTGCTAAGCAGGAATAATCTGCTTTGGTTTGCATTTGACTGTAAAATGACTGCTGGGTGAGGTCATCACCTAGAGAGAGGAGAGCTGGTCTTGTGGTAGCAAGCATGACTTGTCTCCTTAGCTAAGCAGGGTCTGCCCTAATGGCATATGAATGGGAGACTTGATGTGTGAGCACTGTAAGATATTCCCCTTAGGGGATGGAGCTACTCTGGGAAGAGCAGAAAGTTCCAGGTTCCCTCCCTGGCATCTCCAAGATTCCTGCCTGCAACCTTGGAGAAGCCGCTGCCAGTCTGTGTAGACAATACTGAGCTAGATGGACTTATGGTCTGACTCAGTATATGTCAGCTTCCTATGTTCCATCAGGAGATTTGACTGTAAAATTATTGCTGGGTGAGGTCATCAGGAGATTTGATTATCAGTATGCTGATGACAGAGGAACATAGGAACATAGAAAATAGGTTCCTAGATGCTAGATGACACCCAAATCTATTTCTCCTTGTCATTTTCATCATCAGGAAATGACATTTATCCCCTAAATGCCTGCCTACAGGCAGTAATGGGCTGGATGAGGGGTAACAAAATGAAGCTGAATCCAAGCAAGACATTGTAGGGGATCGGAATTAGGTCTTCCTGTGCTGGGTGGGGTTATACTCCCTCATAAGGAACAGGTATGCAGCTTAGGAGTGCTCTTGGATCCACGCCTCATCCTGGTATATCAGGTAGAGGCTATGGTGAGGAGCGCCTTTTATCAGCTTCAGCTGATTCAACAGCTGTGTCAATTCCTTGAAGATCTCAAAACAGTGGTACATCAGCTCATAACCTCCAGGCTTGATTATTGCAATGTGCTCTACATGGGGCTGCCTTAGTACATTGTCTGGAAACTTGAGTTAGTCCAAAATGTGGCAACCAGATTGGTCTTTGGAGTAACTCGGAGAGACCATATTATGCCTGTACTTATGGCCACCAATATGTTTCCGGGGAAAATACTAAGTGCTGGTGATTACCTTTAAAGTCCTGAATAGCTTAGGTCCAGGTTGCCTTAGAGAGCGCCTTATTCTGTATGATCCCCACCGCACATTGAGGTCATCTGGAGAGGTCCATCTTTGGTTACCACTGGTACCACTGGTAGCGACCTGGAGCTGGGTCTTCTTGGCAGCTGTTCTTGGACTGTGGAATGCACTCCTGGCAGAAATTTGTAATTTTTTTCTTTTTTGGCCTTCAAGAAAGCCCTTAAAATGTATTCGTTTGGTCTGGCCTTCCAAGCAGTGTTCTCTCTAACAAGGAATCCAAGATGTTGTTGACTACAACTCCCATAATCCCCAAGCAAAAGCCATTGTAGCTAGAAATTCTGAGAGTTGTAATCACCAACATCTAGGAATCGCTGTTAGAGGGAACACTTCTTCCAAGGTTTTTGAAAATGTTCTTGAATGTTTTTAACTATTTTCAAATAGTTTTAAACTGTTTTTAAATTTGTTTTAAGTTGATTGTTATAAATGATTCTTAGTTTTTGTTTTGTTCTAGACTGCCCTGAGCATTTGGATAGAGTGGTATAATACTCCAACTAGTGTAAGAGCCTTTATGATAAATTGGGCAGATATGGCCGCTCCCCACCATAGTTGCTTTCATCGGGATATGAAGCTGCCAAAGAGACTATCAAACAACGCATTGCGGATATGGAGAAGCCATCTGATTTAAGTATTGTTATCCTCTGTAGTATTTCAGACAGCTTCTCAAACTACCCTTAGCAGGCTGCGTACCTTACAATTTTGACTACCTTAAATCAGAGGAGAACTTTTTCGTAGGCACAATTCAATGTCTTGCCGTCTGCCATTCTGGAAGGCAGATTCAAGAGAATTCCTCTCAGGAATCTTTTATGTCCATGTGGTTCAGGCAATATTGAGTCTATTACACATGTTCTTTTATCGTGTGTGTGTGTGTGTGTGTGTGTGTGTGTATAATAATTTTACATCCTGCTCTTCCTCCAAGGAGCCCAGAGTAGTGTACTACATACTTAAGTTTCTCCTTACAACAACCCTGTGAAGTAGGGAAGTAGGCTAGGCTGAGAGAGAAGTGACTGGCCCAGAGTCACCCAGCAAGTATCTTGGCTGAATGGGGATTTGAACTCAGGTCTCCCCAGTCCTAGTCCAGCACTCTAACACAGAGATATTCGCACTGTTATGACTAAACCACTTCTAAAGAATATGCCAGGCAGATCAGACAAATACTATGTATCTTTCCTTCTTGCAGAACAGAATATACCAATCATAGCTGAGGAAGCTAGGTTTCGTGCCACAGCATGTAAGTGGAGACGGGAGTGAGTTGACTAATTGTAATTGAGATTTCTGCATGTGTATGTTAGGACATAAGAACAGCCCTGCTGGATCAGGCCCAAGGCCCATCTAGTCCAGCATCCTGTTTCACACAGTGGCCCACCAGATGCCACTGGGCGACTGATGATGCTCTACTACCCAGCCCTGTTGCTTTTGATTTTGCTGGTCTCTGGTCGCTGACTGTAATTGCTGGTCGCTGACTGTAATAAAGTTCATTTATTCATATTGATCATTTTCAGACTGATTTGAGTGCATAAATAAATAGCAGCTATGCTAATAGCCATAGTTTGCATTTGCCTCATGATTATCGTGAGTCTTTTATTTGTTTTTGTTTGTTTAGCACATTTTTATGCTGCACCATGTACAACTCTCTGGGCAGCTCACAACTTTAAAACACAAGCAACAATTAAAACATTAAAGCAACTAAAACAGTTTAAAATACAGATAATAAATAACTTCAAAACTTAAAACTTTAAAACTATGGACTAAAAGCCTGATAAAACAGGTATGTTTTCAGATTTTTCTTTAAAACATCCAGAGATGGAGAAGCTCTTATTTTGTTTGAGAGTGTAGGGGGAATGTTCTGTGAGAGTTCTATATTCTACTCCCTCTGATGATTAGGTTTTTAGTCGAGCCTACAGACATTAACAAGCCTTCTCTGTGTAGCTGTTTGAATCTCCCGTGGATATTTTAGGAGGTAGCCGAATGATTTTTGGAGGAGAGAGCTAGTATGAAGGGATTGAAGCAACCTAGGGTGTGATTTGAACACAGTGACATATAGAACTAACATATGTCTTGCCTGAGAGATCTTTCCCCTTTATTGTATGGATATTACAATATTATAAATGGTACTGAAGTGAACTTAATAATATATATTAGGATATATTTGAGACATATTTGAGGTACACCCTAAAATTACACATTTGTTTTTGATCTCTTATGTAGGATTTATCTTTATTTAGATTCCTGTATTTGTTATCCATAACATTGAAATTCAAATTCTTTGAATTCATTTTCAGTTTGGCCAGAATCATGGATGACCTGTGATCATTCTAGATTGTCTCAGCCCACCAGCATAACATATAAGTCAATATATTATAGCTCTCATTTAATGTTGATGGGATGGAAAAGGCTAGTAGATCCATTGTTTGTTTAGGAAACTTCCTTTGTTGAGTATTGGAGAATAACATACTACAAAACATACTTTATTAAATATATACGTTACAAGACATAGTTATCCCACTTACTGAAAGTTTTAATAAATTTTGTTTCTTATGATTACTTATACAGGTCTTAATTCAGAAGCTGGAAAAGATTGGAGCAAGGGGACTTATATTCCCCTCCCTATAGATTACAGAATCTTATCGATAATACCCAATATCATTTTTTGTGTCTGTGATGTTCAAACCACAGAGTACTGGAGATGCTTTGCCCCGAGTTCGAAATAATTGTATCATATCTACTTTATATATCATAGTTGGGTTGGCTCTCTCCTTCTCAAACTGTTTGATAGTGGGATGATCAATCACGTTGGGACAGACTTTTTCATTTCTAATTTCCCGTAGTGGAGTTCAAGATTCTTTACTGATTGCTATTGATGTCTGATGCCTAGTTTAGGACCCTTTAGATTCAACTAACACTACTGCATTTTTTCTTCATTTTGGTTTTAAAGGATAGACTTTGTATGTAAACTTGTTTGGTCTTGTTGGAGTCTCAGAGATGTAACCTTTCTGTTTCTACTTGCAATACTAATAAAAGCAATTTTTTAAAAAGAGAGAGAGAGAGAATATTCCAAAGTCCTGGGGCAGCCCTAGAAAAGGCCCTGGTTTGGGTCACCACCAAACAAGTTAGTGGCAACCACAACCAGACCTCCCCTGATTATCTTAATAGGCCGTGGGGTTCATGAAGAAGGAGGCATTCTCTTAAATACCTTGGACCTACTTCCTTGCTTTGTTTCTGCTGCAGCATGGGAAAGTGGAATGCCTCCATCTCCCGGGAAGCTTTTCACACGGGGCTTTTGAAGCCCTTTAACTCACATCTCCTCCTAAATGGAGGGGGTGCATTCACGTTTCGGCTAGATTTACCTTAAAGTTCCTGCGAGTTATTGGAGAGTAGTTTACACACAATTCAAGTTTTTCACTGTGCATTAGAGTGTAACCCAATTTATATCTGGGGTAAAAAAATTCCACTATTTGTGTCGGATTTTTGGGACAACTTTGAGTTCGCAGTAAAACTCCCTGTAAACTTGTGGTAAAACCTGCTGTGCGTAAAAGCCTCTGGGCATTTTTCACACAGGGCTTTTAGCTCACTTCTTCTCCAGAATGGAGGATGTACATTCACATATCAGCCATATTTACCCTGAAGTCCCTGTGAGCTGTCGGGGAGCATTTCACACACGTTTTGGGTTTTTCATTGTGCATTGTGCCTCATGAAATAGCATCGTAGGCAACCCCAAGTCAGCTTTCAAGCCCACTGATGTGATGAGCACTCTATAGGCATGTGCACGAAACGGCAGACAAGCCAGTTCAGCAGCAGGGGGGTTTACCTTTAAGGAGCAGGTAGGGTGTTCCCCCCCGACACACGTTTCCCACGCTAGCACTGTTTCCAAAATTGCTGGTGAGGGGTAGCATTGTACCTCTTGCCGCCCTGGTCAGCATCAGACCAGAAGTGGCCGGTGTACGTGTGCGGTGTGCACATGCGCACCAGCCACTTCCAGTCTGACGCTGACCGAGGCAGCAAGAGGGTACACTGTCACCCCACGCCAGGGATTTTGGACACAGTACCAGCAGGGGATGTGGCGGAGGAGAGAGCACCCTTCCTGCTCCTTAAAGGTACCGACAGACCAGTTTGGAGGTCCATAAAAGGAGCGGAGAGGAGAGCTGGTCTTGTGGTAGCAAGAATGACTTGTCCCCATAGCTAAGCAGGGTCTGCCCTGGTTGCATATGAATGGGAGACTTGATGTGTGAGCACTGCAAGATATTTCCCTCAGGGGATGGAGCCGCTCTGGGAAGAGCAGAAGGTTCCAAGTTCCCTCCCTGACTTCTCCAAGATAGGGCAGAGAGAGATTCCTGCCTGCAACCTTGGAGAAGCTGCTGCCAGTCTGTGAAGACAATACTGAGCTAGATAGACCAATGGTCTGACTCAATATATGGCAGCTTCCTATGTTCCTGTGACCTCCGAACCGGTTTGTGCACATCCCTACCACTGTACTGGAGCTTGAGGTGGTTGTTATGTGGACAGGATCCATTGAGAGTTTGTTGCACAGAGCTCACAAATTCCAAAATACATGTATTCCAGCTTAGGGGTTGCCAAATATTAAAATTAAAAACCTGGTCCATGGGCAGAGCCTACAAGCAGTGCTTAGTGGTTTCTGGTACACCTGGGAAGACCCTCATTCGCATGGTGTACAGCTGCTGCATGTTTTTACAGGTACTCTGCCAACAAGCAGTATCACATCGATGCTATCAGGTTCCCATACTTGTGCCATAACCAGAAAGCAGAAATAAACATCTATACTGCAGAGTAGATAACTCAATTTAAAAAGTTTTTTTTTAAAAACTACTCTCTACATTAGATAACACAAGAAAGGGAGCCAAACCACACACTGAGGCTGTTCTCACAACCAGCTTAACCCCACCTAGGGCAGCCCAGCCTGGGTTACATAGGAACATAGGAAGCTGCCATATACTGAGTCAGACCATTGGTCTATCTAGCTCAGTATTGTCTTCACAGACTGGCAGCGGCTTCTCCAAGGTTGCAGGCAGGAATCTTGATGGACCAATGGTCTGATTCATTATAAAGCTGCTTCCTATGTTCCCAAGTATTTTATCCACATGGTAAGAGATAATTCAGATAAAACACCTGTAAGGGAAGAATGGCGGTTCAGTTCCCAACTAGCAAAGCAGAACCAGTTGAAAGCAGCAAAGCAAGAGGTCTTGAAAGAGTTCTTTAGCATTGAAGAACTACAAGGATTTATTTAAAGAAAAAGTTACAAACAAATGTGAAAAGGCCTGCAGCTTAATCTCAGCTGTAGCTCATGGCTGAAGAGCCAGCATTGTATAGTGGCTAGAGTGCTGGACTAGGACCAGGGAGACCCAAGTTCAAATCCCCATTCAGACATGAAACTAGCTGGGTGACTCTGGGCCAGTCACTCTCTCTCAGCCTAACCTACTTCATAGGGTTGTTGTGAGGAGAAACCTAAGTATGTAGTACACTGCTCTGGGCTCCTTGGAGGAAGAGTGGGATATAAAATGTAAATTAAAAGAGAGAGAGAGAGAGAGAGAGCGCAAATCAAAACAGCCATTTCTGGAGAGACAAAATGGAGACTATCACTGGAAGAACAGGGAGAGGAGTTGTTCAGCACTTTTATCCATGACCCTAACCTCTTAGTGGTCACTATGAGATATGCAGCTGAGACCTGATGCTGTCAGGGTCCTAGCTCCAACAACAACAACAACACACCTGTGTGATTAACCAGCACTGAGGGTTTGCCAAAATTGGGTATGGGGGAGACATACATGTTCAGGCTCCTCCCCAACACTCTTGAGAGGCTCAGCAGACACATTCTCTGAACCAGCCTGCTGCTTCTGCTTCCACTGATCCTCTTTCTTAGTTTGGATGCTGTCCTCTGATTCTGTGATGTGTGTTTGGGATTTTAGTCCTTCCTGTCAGTTACTTTGCAGGAGGGGTGAGACGAGGACAGATCTGTTCTCACCACAGCACACTGGAGTCCCCTTGCACATCATAGAATTGACAGCTTAGGTTCCCATCCTTGAATATATGGTTGAGGGGAAATGTTATATGCAACATTCTTGCCTGGCAACTCTTCTGCCTTTTTTTTTACACACTTTCTTTCAGCTCCTTTAATGTTTCTCTCTAAACAAAAAAAGTGTTGTTTTCTGATTAATATTTCAGAATGATGATAGATGTCAAATGTAATCTCACTTGAATGTACTCAAGAATATAGAAGCCAGCTGTAGTAAAGCTGGTCATTAGTTTTCAAAAGGCTTCCAGGAAGGGGAAATCCCATTTAATTATGTGAAAAACTTGTGTTGTATTTAATATTTAAACTAATACGCGGTTGTGGAGTTCATGCTGCCAAGGCCATGATTTTTATTGCATATTAATGCAATTAAAATTGCATCAGATTTTGCTAAATTATGGTTACATCTGTTTAAACTGAATTATAAATTTTGGGTATTCTGTTTTGTACAAGGACTGCAAGTCTTTCAGAGAGAGGACATTTCCCCTCTATTTTAATCTTGAAGGTTTAGGGTAGGTCACAACATAAAACTCCTCATAATAATAAAAAGCACTGTAAAAATGTGGCAATATATAAATGATTAAAATTTCAACAAGCTGAAACAAGATTAAAACACAGCAGCTGAAATCTCTCACCACAGCTAACCCTCGCTCATCCCACATTATGAATTCTATAATGGCCTTTATTCCTGTTTTTGCTTCCTGTACTACTTAGTACAGCTTACTTGTATTATGAGCCTTGATCATAACTATGACACTTTTTATAGTAGAAAATGCTTCACAATTCAGTGCTGAGGTAGTCTTATTCAGATGTTAATCTACAAAGATCCATTCACAGTTACAGCTCCAAAGCTGTGCACAAATCCCGTCTGGAGCTGTCACTCACTCCCTCTCTCTAGTGCTCATGGTTATGGTGCCCTTTGTGTAAAGGGGAAGCACCATAACCGTGATAACTGGTGCTTCCATGAGCAGCAATCTGGATTGCCCAAGGTTGCTGCTTACGGAAGCACTGGCCATCATGGTTACAGCGCTTCCCCCAGGGATGTGCACAAAACAGGTTTGTCCTGTTTGGTTCGAATTCAAACCCAATTTGAACCAGGGTGGGTAGGTTTGGTTTTGCTCAACCCCACCCCTTGATTTGGTTCGAATTCAAACCCAACTCAAATTGGTTCTAAAAAGTTCTACATAGGGTATAAAGGGAACTTGAACTGGCCCATTATTCCCTCTGCAGAGCACCTAGGGGTACAAAACTAGGGTTGGTGGTAGGCACCCAGGGGTGCCTACCACCCACTGAACCCCTCAAAATCAGACACTCCTGTGATCTTTAATAAAAAAAAAATTGGAAGATTTTTCAATTTTTTTGCATTTTCCCCATAGGGAATAATGGGGACTCCAACTGGCCCATTATTCCCTATGAAGAACACCTAGGGGCATAAACCTAGCTTGGGTGGTAGGCACCCAGGGGTTCCTACCACCCACTGAATCTCAAAGCAACCAGACACTCCAGCAATTTTAGATGACCCGAAGCCGATGGGGTTCATGGTTTATTATTGATTATTATTAAAAAAGATTTTAGTCTGTTTCAATGCAACGAACAGTGTGTGACCTTAATTGCTGTGAACTCAGCAGAGTTCAGAGTTCACAGCAATTAAGTTCACTCACTGTTCTACTTATGAATGAGGGAGGTACTCCTAGTCTTTGCATTGAAACAGGCTAAAATATATATATATATATATATATATATATATATATATATATATATATATAAACAAACAAACATGAACCTCACCAGCTTGGGCCCCCCGAGGGGAGTTGTGGCCATACCTGCCATGCACCCAAACCTACTTTGGTGCCCAGTCACCTCTGGGGGGCAGTTGGGGCATCCTCAAATCCCCATAATTCCCTATAGGAAAATGCCAAAACATTGAAAAATCTTTTTTTAAAAAAATCTAAAATCGCAGGAGTGTCAGATTGCTTTGGGGTTCGGTGGGTGGTAGGCATCCCTGGTTGCCTACCACCGACCCTGGGTTTGTTCCCCTAGGCGCTCTGCATGGGGAATAATGGGCCAGTTCAAGTCTCCAGGCTCCCCCCCCCCAAAAAAAAATCATTAAAAATCGCAGGAGAGTCCGATTGCTTTGGGGCTTGGGTTTTGGAGGCTTGAACCTTCGAACTGGTTCTAACCGGTTTGAATAGAACCATGCTCTGTTTGGGTCGACCTCAGACCAGCATTGCCAATTCAATGTCCTGTTTGGTTCAAGTTTGAACCTTTGAACCGGTTTAGATTTAAACCTGTTTGCACATCCCTACTCCCCCCTTCAGACAAATGGTGCTGTAACCGTGAGCAGGGGTGGGCAAATTTGGCCCTCCAGCTATTGTTGAACTACAACTCCCATCTTCTCCAGCCACAATAAATTGTCACTGGGGATGAGGGAGATTGCAGTTCAAAAACAGCTGGTTTGCCCACCCCTGGGCTAGAGAGAGAAGATGAGTGACAGCTGCAGGGTGGTATTTGCAACCCACTTCAGAGCAGTAACCATGAACAGAGCTTTGTTAATTAAAGTCTGAATAGGGTTTATTGCTTGTCCAAGGCTACCTAGTGAGCAGTGGTTTGCACCCGTGTATCCTTCTGAATCATCTGAAGGATTTGAGAACAGGGGGTACTGCTTTGCAGTGGTTTTGTTCTTATCATCAGGCAGATTTTATATGGTGTAAATTGGGAATATTTGCTCTGTGAAATGAGAGCTATTGTATGATGTCCCTCAGGGCTCCATCCTATCCCTAATGCTTTTAACATCTGCATGAAACCACTGGGTGAGATCATCAGGGAATTTGGAGCAGGGTGTTATCAAGATCCTGGTGACACCCAAATCTATTTCTCCATAACATCATCATGAGGAAACTGCATAGCATTTAACTGCTTCACATTTAATGAGTTTTTTTTTTTTTTTAAAGTTTTTATATTTGTGAACCGTCTAGAGCAGTGTTTCTCAACCACCGGTCCCTGGACCGCTGCCGGTCCCCGAAGGCTTGAATGCCGGTCCCTGACTGGAAGTCAACCCCCCCACCCCCAACTGAAATCAAGGCACTCACTTCCTCAATTTTGCACATGGCACGGAAGAGGAAGAGTATCACGGAGGCATGGGACCCTTCTTGTGCCTTGCCTCCATGTGCTGCTGAGATCTTCCTACAGCTATCTTATTCCCTATCTTTACAGCTTCAAACTGTATGCAGTGCGGGGGCATGGAGGAAAAAGTATGGCAGTGGGCGCCACTTGAAGGGCTGCTGGTTCTTGCCTGCTCATTATTTGCAGCCAAAGGTTGGTTGATTGAAACCCAGCTGCCTGTTGTGGTCAAGGCGCCTTGAGAGGGAACGCTGTTTCCCTTTTGCATCAGTGGGGCTTGCTTGTATGTTGTTTTCATTGGCCCCATGTAGCTTTTGAATTTTTCTAATGGCCCAACATACCCTCTCCACTGAGTAATCAGAAGCACCTCCACCCCTACCCCGCACATACTGAAGACATACTGGAGACAAATTTGTTCACCCAGGCTTTTAGATTCAGGGGTTCTCAACCTTGGGTACCCAGACGTTGGTGGACTTCTACTCCCATAATCCCCAGCCATAATGGCCAAATGCCATTGTTGTTGGGGGTTATGGGAGTTTAACTGAGGGACCCAAGGTTAAGAACCCCTAATATTCCATGTTTGCAAAAGATTCCAAATTTAATTATTTTAATGCTTATATTATTTTCATTCTAAACTGCCCAGAGATGCATGTTTGGGGCAGTATAGAAGTCTGATAGATAGATAGATAGATAGATAGATAGACTTGAAACCAACCCCTTTACTAACTGCTGGTCTGGGAAACTGCGCATGAAGAATGTAGCGGTCCTTGAAACTCTGCACGAAGAATTTAGCGGTCCTTGACTCCAAAAAGTTTGAGAAACACTGGTCTAGAGCAGAGGTGGGGAACCTTGGCCCTCCAGTTGTTAAACTACAACTCCCATCATCCCCAGGAGTTGTAGTTCAAAAACAGCTGGAGGGCCAAGGTTCCCCACCCCTCGTCTAGAGCCATCAGAGGTGGTATACAAACCTTAATAATTAATAAGAATAATAATATTAATTAATAATAAATAAATTACACTGTCATACAATGAATTTCTTTGCCCTTCATCCCACCACCAGCCAAAGACGTGTAGAGCAAGGATGAACAAAAGGATGCCACTTTGGGCAGCAGTCCTGGGTTGCGCTTAACAACTTAGCCCTTTTCAGGCATTCAGAATGAACAATAATCACAGATGGGGTATGGCAGGCTCCCCTCAGGACGATGCTTGCTGATTAGCACAGGGCTTGACAAATCCTAAGCGCCAGGGAGCCATGGTGCTTAGAAATTTAACCGCAGCACCTAGACTAGGATATGCAGAGGTGAAGTTATTAATAAAACCTTTATTTTCCCAGCTAGCCCTGTTTCTGTTCCATGTTACTTCTAAAAGGGATAAAGAGAGACCCATTTACCCTCCCTTCCCACAATGTTTGTCATTAAGTCCAGTATTTATGTCAAGTGTCTATTACCTGGTTCCAAAATTTTGGCTCCTAGATCCAAGGAAAATTTAGCAAGCCCTACCTTAGCATGTTTTTAAGCAAGGGACAGGTGTACTGTACAAAAATCTAAAGAACCCATGTAGATTTATTTTTATTTTTATTTATATACCGCCCTTCCAAAAATGGTAGATAAGGGTAGAGTGCTTTAGAGCTGTGAGAGCCAGCTTGAAATCGAGCCGGCTAGAGATGAAACAGCTCAAAGGCTTGACCTTGAGCCAGGTCCAGTTTGGTTCGAAGTTGACTGAACTGGCTGAACCAGTTTGGGCCTGGTTCAAGGGTGATAAGGGGCATTAAAACGGAGTCACGCAAATGGCCAGTGAGCATGCATGGTGGCCCCCCAAAATAGCCACCGCGCATGCAGAGGGCCAAACCAGCCCGGGGAGACTCAGGAGAGGCTGGTGGGTAACTTCTGGAGACCTCCCCACCACCACACCTGCCGCAGCACCCTCTGAGGCCACCTCAGCCCTTGTCGGCAGCAAGCCATTACTTTCTTTACTCCATTTTAACACACACATACCCGGCCACCTTCAAACCAGGTCTGAACCATCTCAAGTGGGTGCCAAAACCGAATGTGCCCAGTCCAGCTCAAATCCTGCTCAGATACGAACCAAACCAGGCAAAGTGGTTTTGTGCACATCCTGCTGCCCACATGCATTCATTTTCAGCATTTCGAACACCTGAAAAGGACTATATGTCCCAGGTCACTTTCTTCCACCCTGTTCTCCACCCTTTACTGCCCGCCATATTGGTACACTTTTAGACTTATTCATGATGCTGCCGGGAGCCCAGACTGTAGTATTCTTACACATTGATATATACTTTGTGGCACACCACTCCACAAAAGTCAGCATTCAGAGACAGCCAATATCTATCCAAAAATGTTATGTCATTAGCTAGATATTCACTCCATACCAGAGTGGCAGGTGAGTGTGTGTTCTGATTTTCCTATCCTGACCACAGAGTTGGAGTCTGAGTTGAAGAGATTCTTAAGGACAAGATGGCAACTCCAAAGTCAAGCAAGTGAGCCCTTGTATACTACACAACATAACTTCTTTCTGTAGGCAGAATTGTTCTCCAGTATAATGCAAGTGATAGACTTTCTGTTTTGTGGGCCATCATCCTTATATTGCAAGTCTTCACCTATGTGACAGGATTGTAAATATTCTTTTTGTAGCTTGGCCATAGATTTTGGCCAAGAAATGTAGCAAACTGTTATATGCTTTCTCATTGATTTTTTGGCTCATGCAGCAGATGTTCCAAACACACTCAATGGTCTGGACATACCAAATGATGCTAATAAATATTTAATCTTTTGTTTATTAAAGAGTAATGTGGTCTTCAGCACTGTCCTTAGAAATGCTCTGCTGTGCCATATCAAGATTTAGGTGTGAACAAGAAAGGGAATTTCCTTCTCAGAAGACCTTCAACTTACCCTTCCACACCAACTCCTACCTTGAGAATCTAGAAAGCTTTTTTTCCCCCACTTTTATTTTTGAGATCTTGTTTACTGACTTAGGAACATAGGAAGGTGCCTTATACTGAGTCACAACACTGGTCCATCTAGCTCAGTATTGTCTACAATGACTGGGAGCAACTCTCCAGGGTTTCAGGCAGGAGTTGCTCCCAGACCTACCTGGAGATGCCAGGCAGTAAGCCTGGGACCTTCTGCATGCAAGCAGATGCTGTGTACCACTGAGCTACAGCACTGTATTTTACAGCAGACAGTGCTCACATGTAGTTACCCATTTAAATGCAAACCATGGTGGACCCTTCTTAGCAAAGGAGACAATTCATACTGTCTACCACAAGACAAACCGTTCTCCTTTGCTTATTCTAACAGTTATCTTGTAATTCGGTTGATTTCAATTTCTTCTTAAGGTGGATCTCTTTGAAAGCTATGCAGTATGAAAAGCAAAAAGCATTAGCTCTGATATTAATTTGAAGCATCTCATTTTCATGGATACTAATTTGAAGTATCTCATTTTCAGCATCCAGGGTTGCTTTATTATCATGGTATGTGTGTTCTTTTGCTACATAGTTATAATGAATGCAATAATTTCCAGCCCAAGAAAACTACAAAAAAAGAAACTCTCTTACCCCAGTTCACATAAGAATACACATTGTCTCCTACATGGAGATTAGATCTGTGTAGGAAAACGTCACATGTTTATCAGGCAGAGGCAAAAAGCACTCAACATCTTCCTGCTTCTTTATTTACATTTCTATGCCACTTTTCATTAATATAGCCTCCAAGTTGAAATAATGCAGCCAACGTGAAAGCACTGAACTTCTGATATCTCTGCCAGATCCTAATGAATTCATAACTGCAGGCGTCTTATCTTTCAGGTCTTCCATTAAAATAGGAAGCTTTATGAAGAATGGAAAGTGTGGCTGTCTTACATTTGTAGTAAAGATGCTGGCCAGTTTAAACTGACCCAAAACAGAATATAAGTGGTATATAAATACGATGACGACAACAACAACAAATATATACCACTTTTCAACAAAAGTTCTCATAGCACATTACCAAGAAAAATAATAACTCAGGATGGCTCTCTGTCCCCAAAGGGCTCACAATTTAAAAGAAACATAAGGCTGACACCAACAACAACCATGGGAGGAATGCTGTGCTGGGCCTGGATATTTGTAGTAGAAATAATAATATTAGTTGAAGCAATAATAATGATAATTGATAATTAATAAATATGTGTAGGATCATACATATGCTTCTGAACTCATCAAAAGGAACACTAAAATTTACTTATTTAATGTGCAGCTCCTTATTTGTCACAAAGACCAAAAACCAACAACAATGACCCTTTTCCATCTTTAGGAAGAAACACACAAACCTATCTCCTCTCCTGGACACCATGAAGATTCTATTCTCTTTTAGACAATGCTGGTCCCTGCCACTACACCAGTGTGATGAAGCGGGGGCAGGGGCGGGGTTGTGCCCCTATCACATGAGGCAGGCATGAGTGCCATCTTGCTTCCCCCTCCACATGGCAGGGGCTGGCCAGTGAGGGAAGGAGGTGGGCCGATTGGGTCCCGGCCTCCTCTATTCCAAACAGTCACTCTGCAGCTTGGCCCCCTCTCACCTGCAAAGGTATTCAGTGAGGGATCGCCGGACGCCTGCGGGGGCCGAGTAGGAATTTTTTGGGTCGCACCGGATTGGCACTAGGTGCAGCATTTTTTCACCTACTTCTCACTGAGTCCTTTGGGTTTGGGTCATAGGTAAGCACTGAAGGAACCGGTCACTTGGCAGGAGAGTGTGGGTGTTGGGTAGGTAGTTTGATTATCGGTGTTCGGCTGGAGGGCCATTTGGGGTGAGGGGGGCCAAGGAACAGCCTTTCAGGGTTTTTGTGACCCAGAGGGTTGGAAATGGCCCCCGCTCGGGGGGTGGCTCGACTCACCAGCTCAGTCTGGCAGTTTGAGTTGGGGGTGGGTCAGGTTGCCCCCCACCTCAGCAGTGGAAAGCCTCACAGTGAGAGGAAGTCAGGACCTGGCACCTGACTGAATCAGTACCCAGCCTTTTGACCAGATGTGGGCATGGCCCTTCCTAGGAGGCGGTCCCACACGGGAGGAGTACTCACACTCTGGTTAGTTAGGTAATAATAATTTGCAAGTCTTATTCGTTGCAAGTCTTATTCTGCTGTACATTAATAAAGTGGCCCTATTTTATTCCAACTAAACATGTCCTGTCTTCATTGGGGCTGGGGGTGCTATGTTGGCTGCTGGCTTACTATGGAAATAAGGACAGGAAGCCTTCAAGACAGGCTAAAGATTGTGTCTAATCTTCCTTTAAAAAATGCAAACATAAATACGAAGAGGAATATATGACTAAGAACTATTCTAAGATCTCTCCTATCAGAATAGTTTGAGGGGATTTACTGTACTGAATAAACAAGGCCAATGAAAATGAACAGCTGTAATTTAGGTGAACATGAGGTACTTTTATGTTCCGTTTTGAGGGATGCTGTCTCTTCCCAAAACCCAAATCCCAACTTGCATTGTCCGGTTTAAAATGATGCCAGATTAAGAGCAAGTAGACTTGAAAATGATTATTTGCTTGTAACGTTCTCCTCTTTGCGTACTGATTAGAACAGGCCAGGGTGCCTTCATGATGAGTTTGAAATGATAACATTCTTATCATTAAAAGGAAGAAAATATTTATATATAAATGAATAAATTGCATTATACAGAAAGAACTTATGTCACTGAGGTTCTTAAACCAGGAATATCTAGCCAGAGTTCTTACTCTCTGAGGAAGCTGCTGAGCTGCTGGCCGTATCTGCATGTAAAGCTGAACTGTGAGTCTAATGGACTCCTGTACATACCTCTCTCCCGTCCAAATTTGGACATCACCGAGAGCTCCCTCTCCTTTGGGTTTGACTCCTCAACCGGAGTTGAAGGAGGCAGCTTCTCCCTCGCTCCACCTGCTACTGGCTGCTGAGGCTGTCCTTCAGTAAAGAAGGAAGCTCAGGCAGCCAGTTCCCCAGGGAATCAAAGGTACAAATCACAATCTGGGGAGGGAAACTGCTGGTCCATTTTCTGTTGTAACTGCATTTGGACATACAGATTTTGAAACCAGAGGCCCCTTCTCCTCTGGTTGCGTGTGAATGCAGCCAGTCTGTGCTGTACTTCAGCACAATCACCACAGATGGCCAGAACAGCTTCCAACGCAGCAGCGTTGATGGCCCAAGGAGCCAATAGGTTTCCACCTGATCTGATAAAGTATCTGATTCTAGCCTGGTTTCTCAGGCACAGATTAAGCTGCTCTCCAACTGCCCATACCTACTAATTTGTTTACCTGCCTTCCTGCTTCCCAACTCACCTCCCTACCTGGTTAGTGCTTGCTTGCTTTTAGCCCTGATATAATTAATTTTCCAACTCAATTGAAATATCTCCAGCTTACTTCAGTGGAATAAACTGAAATAACATTATTCCAGTTTATTGAAATAAACAGCTTGATTAGGTTTGAAGACACAAATAACAGTGTGCTTCAGCTCTGCTGGACACAGTTTGGAACAAATCTTGGCCATAGAAGGGGGCGGGGGGTGGCAGCGCAAGCAAGTTGAGCTAAATCATCCAGTGATTTAGCTCAACATCAGATTTAAGTCTTATAAACTGTTCATTTTTGATGAGCAAAATAACTGTATCTGTGGCAGATGGTTACCATTTTCTGTCTCATATATACTGCTGCTGTCTGTTATACAAATTACCATTGTACAGATGCCGTGCTCTGTATTCTGCGATTCTTACAGAGTGACCCTAAGCTCAGAAGTTCAATGTGACATACTTCCTACGAGTGTATCTAGGATTGCAGCATTAATTCCTATTCTCATCATCTAATCTATCCTCTCTATCTAACTTGGGTGTCTCCATGAGCACAAATCCACCCCAAGGGACTCTGGTTTTCTTTTAAAGAGGCTGACAAGCAAATTCCCATGATGAAGAAACAGCTCAGCTTTGATAACTGAATGTCTGGTGATGTGTCTTGATCAACCTGGAGGCAAGGATAGCAAAGCACCTAAAATAATAAAAGAGTAGGTACACACTTTTAATAAAGTTGATTAAAATGATTCCCAAAATGGTAACTGGAGTTGTAGAAAACCAGCAAGTGGTTCCAGGCTACCAGCAAGTGTCTTTTAGGGCATTAAGGAGTTGAAGGAAGTTGTTTGTTGTTGTTGTTGTTGTTGTTATGCTGTTTACACACAGTCTACCAGATGTTATTGACTGGATTTGTTACTTTAATTATCGGGCCCTTTCCAAGGGTTTAGGATAACTAAAGAAAAATGAAAGATAGCATCGTAGTATTCGTGCTGTCCCAAGTAGTGTGGCCTTCTGTAGTTGATGTGTTGTAATTTTACTGATGCCCAAGGTAAGTTCTTTTGGTACTGCACCAAGGGCACCAACAACTATTGGCACCACTATTGTTTTCTTTTTCCAAAGCTGCTTAATTTCAACCTGAAGGTCTTTGTATTTAGTTATTTTCTCCAATTGTTTTTCATCAACTCATCTATCCCCTGAGATTGCGACATCAGTAACCAGAACCCGATTCTTCTCAATGACTGTCAGATTAGGCGTATCATCATCATCATCATTGTCGTCGTCATGGTCATCATCATCGTCATCATCGTCATTGTCATGCTGTTTACACATAGTCTACCAGATGTTATTGACTGGATTTGGTGCTTTAATTATCAGGCCCTTTCCAAGTGTGGTGGTTGTTGTTGTTATTATTATTTCTGGTTCAGCAGTTGGAACTATTCGTGCTGTGCAAAGACCAAACTTCATTTTTTGTGTGTGTGAGGGGCGGGGGGAAGGTTTAGAACCTCAAATCTAAATAGGTCCTGCTTTCTCCACTTGGTGACTATTAAGAACCTTGAGTGTGTCCACTGCTTCTATGAAAAACATTTTCATCAGACCAAAAGGACATCATCAAAAGCCTTGACTTCCCCCCTACTAGAAAGTCTGAATTGCTAAGCTGTTTAAGCACTCATGCAGTGTGACATCCTTTGGATTGTCAGCTGGAAGAAATCTCTGGCTGTGCTTGAAATGTACACAGCATTCTTGGTCTGATTTAAAAGCAGAGCAATGAGCAGTTCAACAGTAGCCCCTTGTGTGTTCTCCACTAGCAAACACAAAAAGAATTCTTAATCACATTTACATGTCTTCTCAGACTATTGGCCGCTACTGACTTTTCACAACAGCTTCCGTTGGGAAAGCATATCCTTTCAGCTTTCAAACTTTCTGTCTTTGGGGAGGGGCACTCTCCACAGCGTAAGGGTGGTGGCCCAAGGTCTTGTAGCATCTGGGGTGAGGTGCAAAATGCTGCCTTTCCCCATGCCCCTGGTGGGGGCCAGCCCCATTTCAAAACCAACCCTTGCAAGCCTTGAAAATGCATGGGAGGCAGAAAGTGCATGGGAGGCTGAGGAAGGGTTGCTGACAGGCTCCTATTCTCTCCTCATGCTTCTTGCAGAGTTTGAAAGGCCCAATCAGACTTTAGGGTGTACTGAAACACATTCAGTTCATACAAGACACTGGTCAAGCTCATTGGGCCCTTCACTCTCTTGTAGCTACAAGTTGGGATGGGGCCACAGCATTTGCGTGCTTGCATGCAGAAGGGCCCAGTGTCATCTCCAGGTATGGCTGGGAAAGACTCCTGATGATAATCTCAGAGAGCTGCTGCCAGTGTTGACAATACTGGACTAAATGGGCCAATGAACTGACTCAGCACAAGGCAGATCCTGTGATCTGACTCAGTATAAGGCAGCTTTCCTAAGTTGCAAAGGGATCTGTGGTGGCCAAGAGAAATGTATTTGTCATCATTGCTCTTCTCGTTGAGGAACCCATTTTTCAAGGGACCTCAGATTTCCCTAGCACACAGTCAGGAAAGCATCTCCCCTCACCAAAGACAAGTTAAAACCAGGGCAAAATAACCCCTTCCATCAGCAGTCACTTGTTGGTTAACATAGTGCCATATTGCCTATATTATTGCACTTTAGTATACTGATTTCTATCAGAAATTTATCTGCTGGGATGGCCAAAGAGGAAAATAGAAACAAAAAACTAACAAGTGGGTTTTGATGATAAAAAGATATTCCACGTTTTCACAGCTTCACACAGGGGTGGAGCTATAATTGGGCAGATGGGTTCAAAGAATCCAACCCACTTCGCTCCTGGGAGCCATCTGGCTTGCCCTTCTCCCTAGCTCTGGCTGGCCTCATTCCCAGCCAGCCTCGTTGTCAGCTGGGTGTTTTCTTTGTCCTCTCCTTTGCTGAGGGAGTGAATGAAGAAAACACCCAGCTGACAATGAAGCCAGCTGGGAAATGAGCCCTGGAGGGCCATGCCTGGCCCTTCTTGGTCCTGGCCATACCCCTGCATGTGACATCATACACAGGGGATAAGGGGCCACCAGAAAGAGGGGCAAACAAGAGCCCGCTCTCCCCTAGCTATGCAGCCCTGGCTTCACACAACTGTGTGCAATGTGAAAAAGAAGAGAAGACTAGATTAGCTGCTAAACACCACCCATATAATTCTGGGTGAATACCTGCTAATAAGAGAACAGTCTCCATCTTGTTATGGGTTGTACCTAAGAAGTACATATTCCCCAGAAATCTTTGAACACTGCATGCCAACCTTACCTCCTACGGAAGTAAGGCTCTCTTTTTCTTTTAAAAGCAAGTTTCCATCAATGATTAGGACCACATTTCAAATCTATAAAAGACCTGGGTGCTTATGGCCCTGCTTGTGCCATAATTCCTAGAGCTGCTATATTTCTTTCCCTCATTAGAAGTTGCCTTATATTGAGTCAGACCACTGGTTCATCTAGCTCTGCATTGTATACACTATCCTTCATCTGGATACTCCTACATATGCACCTCCCTGCTAACTAAGCAAAGTGGTGATTCTCTTTTATTTAACTAAGTGGTGAATCTCTTTTATTTTATTTTATTTAACAGGGGGAGAGCAACTGGCCCTTTCCATCCCCAGCCCAGCAGCCCAATTTTCTGTGGATTCTACATTGTTTCTAATCAGCTCACTCCAAGTTTAGCAAAAGCTCAAATATTTGGTATTAAGAATGTGCAGAATGTTCCGCACGTGGAATGTTCCGCTTCAAAATGGAACATTTCAAATGTTCCAAGCTCAGAATAAAATGCCCTTCAAATGAAGGGCCTGTTCCGAACTTGGAACTGAATGGCCTGTTTCAAGTCGGAACGTTCTAAGCATTCCTAGTGTCATTTTGGAATCCAAAATGGCTCTCTTCTGGCCTCTGTGCATGCATGACAGCCATTTGAGTGGTCAGCACCACCACGAAAATGGCTGCCGTGCATATGCAGAGTTCAGAAGAGCGCCGTTTTGGATTCCAAAATGGTGTTAAGAACGTTCCAGGTTGGAACGGGTCTTTCTGGGCCCGTTCCAATGTAATGTTCTGAGGATTTAGCGTTCTGTTCCAAGCTCGGAATAGAATGCTAAATCAGTTTTGTGCACATCCCTATTTGATATGATCTATGCTAAATGATTATGTAGATCTGAATATCAACTATACTGTACATTAGGGATCTGCATAAAATAGATTTTGCATTTTTGTTTTGAGCTCAAAACAAAATGCGGATGGCCGAAACGTTTCGTCAAAACAGCAGTCAACCCAGTTGTTTTGATGGAACAAAATTTGAAACATTTCAAATGTTTCAGCCATAGGGAACAATGGGGAAACTCCAAACACCCCATTGGTCCCCATGGGTAGGGCACGATGGATGCTACCTACCACCCAAACCACAAAAGAAGTGGGCAAGCAGGTGATTTTAAACACAGGTTTAATATTTCCCCCAAACCCTCATAGGATCTCAAGTCAACACCAGAAAACCAATTAGCAAGGGAAAAACATGCCTCCAAAATGGTGATTGAAACATCAAAACATTTTGAATAGAAATGGGGTTCTTTTGTTCTGAGCTCGAAACAGGTGCTTTATTTAACGGGTGTTTTGTTTCAAGCTCAAAACACTAGAAACAGCCATTTTGAGTCAAAATGTTTCAACCTCAAAATGTTTTTCACATACATGTGCAAAACCCTTCAGGGCTTATCACCTGTTCCTGTTTACCTTCAGGACCGCCTCTCCCGGCCAGTCCTGTGAGATCAGAGGCGTATCTAGGGAAAATAGTGCCTAGGGCAAGCACTGAAATTGCGCCCCCTGTCCAAACATCTGACACCCATCTTTCAGATAACTTTACCATAATATTAGCTCAAAAATACAAGTCAAGCTCGTTAATATTTTAATATTTCAAAAACTATTTAGCAGTGGATGTAGCCAGACCAAAAAATGCTGGGAAACTACAAATTTCAGTATGCTGGGGCTCATGAAATACCCAAATACTATGTGGAGGTGTACTTGGAAAACTAAACAGAAGTGCCTGTCTAATTCTCTACTATGCATTGTAGCATCACTATTACACAAGTTTTAAAAATCAATGGAGAATTTGGCTTTTTCCAGATACTCTGAAAATAATTAAAGGATATGAAGAGTAAACTCTGTCACTGCTTGGAATATATTGTAGTATTTCAGAAAGACAGTTAAAATGAGAGAAAGAGAGCAAGAAACTCCCAGTGGGCCTTAATACTAAGGATTTTACACTGATTCAAAGACAAACGCACCATTAATAGCCAGACTATTAAGACATCACATTTAACTCACTTATCACAAGAAACAAAGTAAGAGCAAATGAATACAATCCTAGCTCATAAGCTTCAGCTCAGTATTCACAAACCTTGATTCTCTGTACATAGTGCCAAACTAAATATGTGTACAGGGACTTATATTAATTTAAATTTTTTTACCTGTAGCCCCTTTGGGGGGCTTCCTAAAGGCCATGGGGGGGGGAGTCTGCAAAGGTTCCCCCTCCACCTCTGGCCTCTAGGGCCTCGCAGGGACCATTTGAGCATGTGCAGTGGCAATTTTTAAAAATAATTTTTAAAAAACATTGCCGCTGAAAACAAAATGGCCACCGCACATGCTCAAATGGCATCTGTGAGGCCTGGCATGGCCTAGGGCTTCACAGAGGCCATTTGAGCATGTACAGTAGCCATTTTATTTTCGGTGGCCTTTTTTTTTTTTTAATGTAATTTTAAAAAATGGCACACACCCCCTTCAAGTGGTGCCCGTGGCATGTGCCCTGCCTGCCCCACCATAGATATGCCCCTGTGTGAGATCCTCTCAGGTTGCCCTTCTTTCTGTCCCTGGTCCTAGAGAGGGCCTGTGGAAGGGCTTTCTCTGTTGCTGCCCCTTTACTCTGGAACTCTCTTTGCCCCCAGATTCGGTCTGCCTCCTCCCTTTCAGCCTTTAAATCCTTATTGAAGATATTTCTTTTCTGCCAGGCATTTGCCCTTTAGTTTAAGTTGTTTGTTTGTTTGTTATCTTGGATGCTATTCTTGCTTTGTATACCGCCCTAAGTTTGTGGATTGGGTGGTATATTAAATCTTTGAATGAATGAATGAATGAATGAATGAATGTGGTAAGGGCCTTGCATGTGTAGAACAACTGTCGCACACATGCAGACCTATACTGGACCCTCCTAAACAGGATATTATAGGGTTTTTTGTATTTTGTATATTATATATTTTAATATCGGGTTGTTCTTATATTTTTAGCTAAATACTTTTAATTCATTTTTATTATGTGTTTTAACTTTTGTAAACCGCCTTGGGGTTGTTTTTAGCGAAAGGCGGTATAGAAATCTAACAATAAATAAAAAAAATAAAATAATAATATTGCAGGATGCAGCTGTGCAGAGGCAAAACAACCTAATTGTATGTAAGGCAAAGGAGGCATTTAGTTATCTCACTGGGCCATAAGCAATGCTATCCCAGCACCCCAGCAGGAGAGATGGAATTGCCTTTCAATCTCCCAATGAATGAATGCATAGCCATGATTTCTGTGCTTTTCTGTGTAGTCCGACTTCTGGTGCAAGAGTATTCTCAATGCTTTTCCCCCACATAAATGTCTCTGGATTGTGGCCAGTATCATTAAGGTACATTATCTTATTATTCTAACAATAAAATACTATCTCGGAGAGGAAATAGCCTGTGGTTCTCTGTTGTTACTAGCAACAGCCTTTCCATTTGGAACCGTGATGACATTTTGAGCTTTTTGTATAGTAAACGGAAGCACCCTAGGAAGTTCATGGCAGAATAATTTCTTCCTAGAGAGCCTTAAATGAGGCTAAATCATTTTTTTTCCTGTATGGGGAAATTCTATAGTTCCGGTTAACTCCTAGTGTTGGGGTGGGGCTGTGGGGAGAAAGAATCACTTTATATTTACATAGTGCTTTTTTCTCATGACAGAGTCATCGTAGAAAATCCTTCTTTCTAAGTGTAATATTCAATAAGGAGTGTTTTTTTTAAAGGGGCAGGAAACGATTTAACAGACTTTAAATTCATTCATATTCTGCAGAACACTGCTTATTTTAAAGCTCTAAATTGGTTTAATATGATCAGGGCTAAACAAGAAGTAACGGGGCAACCGTGTGTATTTATCCTTCCATGCTCTTCCTGACCATGAGGGTGAGAGGTCTTCTCCCCCCACCCCTTGTTTAACTTGAGTGGAGCAGAGCCACCCCCTCCCCTGCCTCACCTGTCTGTGCTTTATTCTTGAAGCATTTTTCTCCCAGCCCAGCTCTCATACCTGAAATGAACCAGATTGGAGGGGAAATTTCTCGAGTCAGTCTGGCTTGAAAATGGCCACATGATGAGAACAGCACCATTTTAGCTACCATTTTGGATAGGATGTAATTAGGAATGGATGGTTCTCAGAGAGGATAGCTGGTCTTGTAGTAGCAAGCATGACATGTTCCCTTAGCTAAGTAGGGTCCACTCTGGTTAGATATGAATGGGAGACTAGAAGTGTGAGCTCTGGAAGATATTCCCCGCAGGGGATGGAGCTGCTCTGGGAACAGCAGAAGGTTCCAAGTTCCCTCCCTGGCTTCTCCAAGATAGGGCTGAGAGAGATTCCTGCCTGCAACCTTGGAGAAGCTGCTGCCAGTCTGTGAAGACAATACTGAGCTAGATAGACCAATGGTCTGACTCAGTATATGGCAATTGGCAGCTTTCTATGTTCCAATATTTTTGTTAAGATTGGCCTGATTGATGTTTATCTTTTTATTATACAGGTGCTTATTAATTCATACCTAAATTATCTTTGGGCCAGTATGAATAATACCGGTTCTGCCCATGTGATTAGGAAGGGGAAGCACCTCTGCAGACATGCCTTTATCATATTGGGGAGGGAGGATATGAATTGCCCCTCTACATGGACTCCAAATACTTATTTAAACAAGAGAGAAGTGATAGAATGTACATCTTTGACTCTGAATATTAAACAGAAGAGCTTACTGAGAAAATATGAGCCACAATTTACAATTTCAACCTCATTAATATGGAGGGTGAAAACAAGTACAGGTGTGGTATCATTAGCAAAGATGCCTGTCTAGCTTTGCCACAGTCAGATCATACCTCCCGACTAATATTTGTTCAAGAATGTAAGAAGAGCCCTGCTGGGGGCCAGTCTAGTTCAGCATCCTGTTTGTTACAGTGGCTAGCCAGATGTTTCTGGGAAGCTCTCAGCAGAGCATGAAAAATACAGTCTCCACCCCCCCCGGTAACTGGTATTATTATTATTATTTATTATTTATTTACACAGTCAGACAGGTGTTATTGACTGGTTTGTTTTATCCAGACATCGAGTGCTTCCCAAGGACCTGGGATGGCTGAATTTTATTGTCAGTGTTGTTGCTGTTGTTATAGATATCGTCGCAGAATATAGGCTGTTCCCAGTAAAGCTGCTTTTTGTAATTGGCTGATGGTGATTTCTGCGGCCCCTATCATGTTGAGGTGCTCTTCAAGGTCTTTTGGAACTGCACCCAGGGCGCCAATGACCACTGGGATTATTTTGGTCTTTTTCTGCCACAGCCTTTCAATTTCAATTTGTAGATCTTTGTATTTTGTGATTTTTTCTATTTCTTTTTCTTCTATTCTGCTACCCCCTGGTATTGCTATGTCGATTATTTTGACTTGTTTTTCTTTCTTCTCGACTACAGTTATATCTGGTGTATTGTGTGGCAGATGTTTGTCTGTTTGTAGTCGGAAGTCTCATAATATTTTTACATCTTATTTATTATTATTAATTAATTTATTTATTTATTTACACAGTCAGACAGGTGTTATTGACTGGTTTGTTTTATCCAGACATCGAGTCCTTCCCAAGGACCTAGGATGGCTGAATTTTATTGTCAATGTTGTTGCTGTTGTTATAGATATCGTCGCAGAATATAGGCTGTTCCCAGTAAAGCTGTTTTTGTTGTTGTTGTTATTACATTTATATCCTGTTCTTCCTCCAAGGAGCCCTCTGTCTCTTAACTTGTGTGTTCCATTTAACTATTATGCCTAATACACTTTGATAGCCATGTCCTCCATAAACATCTCTAATCATAAGTTTGGGGCAGTATACAAATGTGTTAAATAAATAAATAATCCCTTCTAAACCTGTGGACAGCTTCCATCATGTAATTATATACTAGGGTTCTCCTAGTAAATATAGAGACTGTCCCCTGCTGCCCACTCTAAACCTTCTGCAAGCTGATGGGGAATGAGCTACTAGGCCCTATCCACCCCCAGCACAGCATCCTTCCAGTGGCTGTTGCTGGTGTCAACCTTCTGTTTCTTTTTAGATTGTGAGCCCTTTGGGGACAGGGGACCATCTTATTTGTGTATTATTCATTTTTCTGTGTAAACCGCTTTGAGAACTTTGGTTGAAGGGTGGTATATAAATATCAGCAGTAGTAGTAGTAATAGTAGTAGTAGTAGTAGTAGTAGTAGTAGTAGTAGTAGGTTCTCCTCCTGAATCTTGCCAAAGATAATACTACATGGGAGGTTTCCACATAGTAAAAGGGTCTTTTGAAAGTGGTATGTCCAGAAAAACATTTGTGTGCTATCATTTTTCAGCTGTGGTTGTATATTACAGTGTGCAGGTCCTTGCACGCAAAGAGGTCATTCACACAACCAAACTCACCTTCCCCTGAGACGATGGCTGCAAAGTTGCTGGGAGTGCAGGATGCTCCATGCTGCACGCCTGTAGTACAGAGCTCAGGAGGCCAGGACAATGCGTCCTGGCCTCCAGAGATCCCACAATGCACCATACAACACACACAATGCATTGAGGGATTCCCCCAGGAGATGGGTGCCCTAGGCGCCCATTTCTGTGTCTGCTGGGTCTAAAAATAGCCCCAACAAACACACAATCCTGGAGTTAAGGGCTTAAGGGCTTGGTCAAGCCCTTAACCCTGGATAAGAGCCAGGCTACAAAGCAGGGCTAGGCAGCACTGCCCTGCTGGGATTTCTCATGCACAGCTTAACCCAGGCTGGGCTTCCCTAGCCTGGGTTAGGCTGCTCGTGAAAATAGTCTGTGTCTTCAACCAGTGGGTATTTATGTTGTTTATTTAATACATTTGTCCCATTTTCTATTAAAACATCAAAGTGGCTTACAAGTAAAATCAAATTTTTGAAAACAAGAAAACAAAACAAAAAAAATACATTGGATACAAAAATCCAATACATTGGACACAAAAATCCAATGACAAAAATTACAATGAAACAACATAAATAAATGCAATTCAGCCACTAAAACAAAAATATCTAAAATACATGATTTAAAAGGAGAGAAAGTCAAGAAAAATTTTTAATTTCTTTTTAAAACACTTTAGTACAGAACTACGGGTGACCTCATCCAGTATTTTCATAGAGTTACTGAAGAGAATGGAGACAAAATGATTCCCTGAAGCATCCCAGATAGCAGTGGGGAACAGAAGTGTCCCAATACCACTTCTGGAACTAGCCCTTCAGATAGAACCAGTTCCACTATACAGTGGTGGCCCCCAGTTCCAATCCTGAAATTTGCCGCAGAAGTATACCATAGATGTTTATATCAGTGGCCATTAAGAGAGTTGGGGAAACCAACTCCTGGCATAAGTCATTCATTAGGGCAACCAAAGCCGTTTCAGTTCCATAGCCAGGCTTGGAATTGGAATTGATCCAAGTAAACTGTCTCATTCAGAACTGAGTTGCCAATGGCCCACCATCTGCTCCAGCACCTAGCCCAGAAATGGTAAGTTAAAGATTGGGCTATTATTGTTCTGATGCATAGTCAAAAGAGGGTTTTTACAGAAGTGGGGAGACCGCTGCCTTCTTCAACAGGATGACAACGACAATAACAACAAATGTATTTGTTGGCCACCCTATAACAAATTGTTCTCTGGGCAGCTCATGAAGGATAGGAACTATACCCTCCATAATGGAGCTATGTACCGCTTCTAATACCCAGACACTCAGTCCCACACTGGCAGTTTTAATTAGTCAGGAAGGGCAAGGCTCTATTAAGCAAATAGGCTTCAGAGCTCAAGTAACCTGACCACATCCTCAGGCAATATGAGAGGAAATGAATCCATAATAACCCGAGCGGATGGGAAATTGTGTAGAGTACATCCATCTCTAACCTGATAGAATTGATTACCAGTTGGTACTAGAATACTGATTTGAGGATACTGAGTGAATTCTAGCCCCCTATCAAAAACTTAAGCCACCTAATGGTGCAATGGGGAAGTAACTTGCCTAGGGAGCAAGAGGCTGCTGGTTCGAATCCCTGCTGGTATGTTTCCCACCTATATCAGGCACCAGCAATATAGGAAGATGCTAAAAGGCATCATCTCATACTATGCAGGAGATGGCAATAGTAAACCCTTCCTGTATTCTACCAAAGATAACCACATGGCTCTGTGGTCACCAGGAGTCAACACCGACTTGACGGCACAACTTTACTTTACTTTACCTTACCAAAAGCTTACTTAGCCTGATGATTAGTTGTGAGAAGGCTCTTTTAGCCTAGTAACAGAAAGCTGTAAATGATGAGAATAAATCACCGAGTGGGTGTGTTGATAACCTGTTCCATACTTTCATTTATGGGTATGATGTATTAAGTCAGAGGCATATGCAAATACACATATAGACTGTAGTGTTTGTGCATTTATGTGTAGTCCAGTAGCCAAGCACATGTAAGAATTTCAAGGTTTAATCCATGGTATTTGAAAAGATTATCTGGGTCCTGGAGACTTTGCCAGTCATCAGTGCCAGAGCCAGCGTGGTGTAGTGGCTAGAGTGCTGGTCTAGGACTGGGGAGACCCGAGTTCAAATCCCCACTCAGCCATGATACTTGCTATACTTGCTGGGTGGCTCTGGGCCAGTCACTTCTGTCTCAGCCTAACCTACTTCACAGGGTTGTTGTGAGGAGAAACCTAAGTATGTAGTACACCGCTCTGGGCTCCTTGGAGGAAGAGCGGGATATAAATGTAAAATAATAATAAAATCATCATCATCATCTGATCATCATCATCAAGTGATGGTCTAAGTGGAGTCAGTCAGTGTAAGGTTCATCTTTATATTGCATGCCCAGATCGTCCATGACTTCCAGTTTCACCCTGAAATATTTTGCCCAGCAGAGAAAACTATAATCTTGCCAGTCATTTCAGGGTATTGGTATTCTGATCCCATTTTGGGATGGGGGAGAAGCCACTATATTCTAACCAGAAGAGCATTTTTAATTTGCTCAGCAGTGCAAGCATCAAGATTGATTTGCTTTCTATCACAGTAGAGACTCTAATATGCTCGGATCATAATCTATTGCTTAGATTCCGTATTATAGTTCATCCAACTCAATCAATGTACCTTAAGCCAGCATCAGGTCTTCTTTCTGATTTTATCTATAGATTGTGTCTCATAGATTGTTGTCTCTGAACAAAAGCATACTTGTACATTGAGAATTGCACATCTCTGTTTAGTAGAAATGCCACACAAACATTGGTTTTCTGTATTATACATACTTAACAGGCTACCTAACCAGGAGTTGGGTATGTTGGTCACATGAAGTGCATATCCCCTGATCTTCCTTATTTCTTTCTACATAAATTAAGAATCCATCTGAGGAAAAGAAGAGTGACTAATATAACATATCGCAGGCTGAGGAATGTGATGCATTTTTTTTTAAAGTGTGAAGTTGTAAATAGAGGTGGCAAAGTTAAGGCTACCAATGACAGATGCACTTAACAGAAGGTATGCAGTTAGCTGTTAGGAGGAGAGCTTTCTGGCTGCGTAAGAGTTTGAGAGAGTGGGAGGAATGCTCTGAACCCCAATGCACATGTCAAAAGACCTCTGTTTCCTTGAGCTAGTGAGGTCATATCACATGCAAAATGAACGCTAGATATCATGTTCAGTGTGAAAAAAATCTGTATTTCTTTCAGAAATATTTGAAAATCTGTAGACGTGTTGGACTACTAGATCAACATGTCAAATATAATAGGCACAATAGTCCTATCCACACATAATGTTCAGCACATGCACAATCTGTGTACAGTGTACACATGTACAGCTCTGTGAGCAAGTACAGTTATATACACTATATGTTCAATGCATGTGAAATAATATACTTCCTCTCAGTACCTCACATTTGAGAAAGCCTGTACCCAGGTTCTCTTTTTAAATGAATGCATTATAGTTACTCACACAAAGCATGTACATGTATACAGACACCTGTACACACATACAAAGTAATGTCTAAGCAGGGCTACTGTCATGGAGCTTTTGGATGTGCCATGGAGTGGTGCTCTTTGAAAAGAAGTTGCATCAATTTATTATATTCAGTAGAATATAGTCATATGAAACAGCCCTCTAGAAGGAGAGAAATCCCTTCAACTGAGAGACATCTATTATCAGTAGGCCAGTGTTTTTAGCACATATGGCAGCAGCACAAGAAATCTCAAGGATTTTAGGAGCTTCTAAAAGGGATAAAGGCAGAATGGGGAAAATAAGACAGAATGCTGGGAAAGGTGTTGATTCTCCCCTGCATCATAGTAACCTCCCAGCAACCTGCAGTGGGTTACACACTATTATATTCCATGCAAACAATTTATTGGACATCAATCATACTTCTCTCCTTCTTACTCCTTGCTGCATTAACACTTGTTGATGGGACCTGAAACATCCTAGGCATTGCACTGGTTGTTCCTGTTGATACAAATCTCCTAAGAGGCAGGGTAGTAGGGAGCTTTTCAGGGCTCTCTGGGCTAGTGTTATCTTGAGTTATTTATTAAAGCACCTGTTTCATTGTGATATCTACATTTTGGTAGGATTCAAAGGACCTCACCCAACTCAAATTCATGCAGGTAAGGGAGTCACGGAGTCACTTTTCTAGGTCTTCTACCCACATTGCTCCAGGACTATTTGATACAGGGATCATATGGGTGAGGCCTGGTTGCCTGGTTCCACCCCTCCCTTGTGTCTTCTGACTCAGAAGAGGGAGGTCTGGGTTGGGAGGAACCATAGAAGGAATAATTTAGAGGCATGATGCCTCTAAATACCAGTTGCTGGGGAGTAGCAGTAGGAGATTGGGCATGCCTTGGCTCTTGCCTATGGGCTTCCCAGAGGCATCTGGTGGGCCACTGTGTGAAACAGGATGCTGGACTGGATGGGCCTTGGGCCTGATCCAGCAGGGCGGTCCTTATGTTCTTATATAATTGGCCCCATCCATGTGGTTTATGGATGCAGCCCTGAAACAGCATGGCAAAAAGCCATAGGGTATTTTCTCCCTGTTGCCACTGCTGGATAATTCTCAATTGGATTTTGAGTGGCTGTTTTCCGAGATGTGACGAAACTACAGTGCTGGGGTGTGGGGTTCTGTGTGTAACTTAAGGGTCATCGGATGGATTTCTCTCTGATATGTTAGTTTTCCATATACAGGGTATTTTGATATGGACAATACATTCAAATGTACAGTTTTCACACATGCATTCTGAGGAGGTACAATCCAATGAAGTCTGAACTATATGGCATTACTGAATGTTTGATTCTGCTGTTACCATTCTGGAAGCCTCTCACAGGAATGATTGAGGCTTAGGAAGTTGGATTCCTACTTTGTTGCGACTGCTGCTCATACTGGTCTCTGCTTCTCTTTTCTTCTCTGTCTCCCCACTTTATCTTGGCCCCTCATCACAACAGTGCAGAGTTCACATCAGTTCCAGCTTCATAGGAATCTGCTGGTTATGATTTTGTTCTATCTCCTTCCCTTCCATTTCAGATTTGGTGAGAGTAGGTCAAACCCCTGCTACTTAGGCAAAGAGGTACCTTTCAAAGTGGTGACTCTTATTGAGCAGGAGGAGAACAATTGGCTTTATTCAGCCTGAGCACAGCATCCTTCCAGTGGCTGCTGTTGCTAGTGTTTGTTTTTAAAATATGAGCCCTTTTGGGACAGGGAAGGGACCATATTTTTCCTTTTTCTGCGTGAACAGCTGTGAGAATGCTTTTGTCAAGAAGTGGTACCAGTAGAAAGGGAAGGCATTAGTAGTGTGCACGGATCGGTTCGGAGGCCATTCCACTGGCCTCCGAACCGATCCGGACAAGGGGTGGTTTTGGTTCGGGAGGGTTGGGGTGGGGGGTTCCATTAAGGGCGGGGGTGGCTTTACTCACCCCTCCCGCGCTTTGCAAGTTTGGTGCCATAATTATTTTTAAAAATGCGCCGCAGAATTTCTCGTTGCTCGCCGCTCCTTCTTGACTTCAAAATCGGGCGGCAGGATACTTCCCTGCCGCCCCCGAAGCCCCCTCAAGCCATTTGAGCTCTTGAAATCTCGCCCGGACCGAGTGCCAAAGCGCTCGGGCGGGCGGCGGGGAGATGTCTGTCCGTCCGCCCGCCCCCTTCCCTGCCTTCTGCGAAGTGCAGGGAGCCTTCTGCGCGCGCGTGCGCAGAAGGCTCCCTGCTTCTGCGCGCGCGTGCGCAGAAGGCTCCCTGCTTCTGCGCACGCGCGCGCAGAAGGCTCCCTGCACTTCGCAGAAGGCAGGGAAGGGGGCGGGCGGACGGACAGACATCTCCCCGCCGCCCGCCCGAGCGCTTTGGCACTCGGTCCGGGTGAGATTTCAAGAGCTCAAATGGCTTGAGGGGGCTTCGGGGGCGGCAGGGAAGTATCCTGCCGCCCGATTTTGAAGTCAAGAAGGAGCGGCGAGCAACGAGAAATTCTGCGGCGCATTTTTAAAAATAATTATGGCACCAAACTTGCAAAGCGCGGGAGGGGTGAGTAAAGCCCCCCCCGCCCTTAATGGAACCCCCCACCCCAGTGCCGAGCCGTAGGTCCGCGGTCCGGTGCACACCCCTAGAAGGCATAGGCAGCCTGAGTTAGGGCCATCTAGGCATGGAGCCAGTGAATGGCAGCCTGGATCCAACCCTGCCTGGCAGCCCCTCTAGCAACATCCCATGCACATGATGTCACGCACACAGGGCATGGCTCGGGCTCCGGAACAGCCCCAAGAGAACTCCCCTCACCCATGCCCGGGCTCCGGAGAGACCCGAGTGAGCTCTTCCCTGTCCTTTAGAGGCAGTGTTTGCTGCCTGACAGCCTTTTATTTCCCTTTCTCTCCCTTCAGCAAGGCAGAGAAAGGGAAATAGATGTTCTCAGGCAGCAAGCGGTGCCTGAAATGACAGGGAGAGCTCTCTCGGGCTCTCTGGAGCTCGAGGTCATGCCCCTTTTGTGTGTAACACCACCGGGGCATGGGCAGGGGGAGTTCTCTTGGGGCTCTTCTGGAGCCCGAGCCATGCCCACCTGTGGGCTTTGGTGGCCCTTTCCATTGGCAGCCCAGGTTCTTTGAACCAGTTCGCACAATGGTGGCTCCATCCCTGGAGCCATCTGCCTTCCCAACCTGGTGGCGGCACCCCTTGCACGGCACCCCTTCTCACTACCACTGTGGACACCCAGCAGTGCCCTCCCCCCATGGTGCAGCCTCCCTGACAGAGCAGCTTGCGGTAGGCTTCCCTGCCCTATCACTCAGCTGAGTGGTCATTTGAGTGGTTGGCACAGCAGCTGAGTGCCATGCTGACCGCTCAGCTGGCCGGGAAGAGAATGTGTTCAGTGGTTTCCACCTCCCTAGAGGCACAGGGGCAAAGCCTTTCCGTAAAGGAGATCTTCCTGTATTTGCCTTCTAGAAAAGCAGATGGAAGGGCATGGCAGCGGGCAAGGATGAATGCCCTTCTGTGGCTTGGTGTTTCCACCTGAGTCAAATATGTGCAGTGAGGGGATACCATGAACCTAGAGCTGTCCGAGGCCAGGTAGCCAGGCACCATACTTAGATCTGCCTGGTGTTCCATATCCAGGATCCTCTGTTTGATGACTATTTTCACCTTGCCACTGCCCATAGCAAGGAGGTGAGATGGGGAGAAGTCCAATAGTACTATTATCAACTGCCCACTTCCAGGAGGATTGGAAGTTGTCCTGCATTGCTAAGGGGGCCAGGCCCTGTGAGCAAAGGGCTAGTTTGAGCCAGTGGGAGTGGTTATCTGAACTCTGGCCTCAACTTCTATCATGCCAGTTTCCAGACGCAGAGTGGCATTGGAGATACAGCAAGGCACCCGTAAGGCTGCTCTTAGGAATTTAGATTGGACACACTCCAATATACTAAAGTTAAAGGGGTGTCCTGAGTGGGTACCATAGCGCCAGTGGCTTGGCTCCATATAGCCAAGCACTGCAGGTACATAGTGACCAGCTCTAGTTTGATGGAACCTCAAGATGGCAGTGGAGCTCCTCTGTGCCTCTAGGGCAACGTGTTCACAGTAGGCCTTTCTTGCACCAGAGACCTGGAGGGCTACCCCCAGATTTGTGAAACAGGTGACCTGTTCAATTCTGTGACCACTGATACGCCAGAGGTGGATCTTTGGTCTTCTGGCGAAAGCCATGATCTTAGTTTTTGGTAGTTTATTTCAGGTTGTTCATCTTAGCAATACTGTGACAAAGCCGCCAGCGCCCTTATGAGGCCTATGGGGGACCTCGAGAGGATTGCAGCAGCAGTCTAGAGTAGGATAGACAAGGATTTTTCAACCAACTTGGGAAGACGGAAATCGGAGTTGTTGAGGCAGCTCACCATAGTACTGATGTAGAAATTGAACAGAAGTGGAGCTAGGATACAGCCCTGTTTGACTCCCTTCTGGGTTAGTACAGGGTTCATGAGGTTTCCTTGAGGGCTACATCTCACTCTGAGTGTTGTATCCGTGTGGAGAGCGCGGATCAGAAAAAGCAGGCGTTGATCTATTGTGGATTCAATTTTCCCAAAGCTTAACTCGAGAAATAGAGTCAAATGCGGCTCTGAGGTCTATGAAGGCAGCATACAGGGAGGAATTGTTGTTAGAGGAATATTTTTCAATAAGATGTTGGAGCACCAGGCACTGGTCAGTGCTTTCTAACTCAATTTTAATCCATTGCACTTGATTATGAGAATGACACCATCCAATATTAGGACAAATGTTGACATTTATATTGTTCAATATCTCCTGTGAAAGGATATTATATTCTCAACACCTTCCCATTACCATTCAAATGGATTTTAAATGCTCTCCAATAGCAAAATTGTTGAACCTGCTGTACACTCATTTTGATGCCTTCAGTTACATAATCCATTGGAGGCTAAAGATTAATGCACCTTCTGGCACATGGTTTGTTTATCAGAATTTCAAAATCAATTTAGGAAGGAGGAAAGGTTCCTGATAATCCAGTTTGGCTCTATGATAAAAGCCAGTTAGGCCCTTTCCATCTAAGGCATTTGGAAAGATTAACACCAGTCCATCCTGTGTGCAACTATGGTGTTAATCTTTCAAACCAAAATATGTTTGAAAGGGATGTTTAGAATGAACATGAACACACACACACACACACACACACACACACACACACACACACACATATGCTTCCAGGCAACTTTCAAAGATTTTAGGTTCTACAAGCCAAATAGGTAAAATGGTGGTAGAACCACCATTTCCGAACACCCTACACATTAACCCTACACATTTCATTATTTAAATTTGCTGTATAAACATGTTTAAATTTTCTGCTGTATTGATTCCTTTTTGTTTGTTATATTTATAAGCCACCTAACATATGAAGGCAGTGTACAATGATTTTAAAACAATATAATAAAACACAATAAAACATTTAAAACAATTAAAAATTGTTTTAACAAAAGGCCTGAAAAAACAAATATGTCTTAAGTAGTTTTTGGAAGGCAGAGAGATGGAGAAGTTCTTATATTGACGGTGAGCGCATTCCAAAGCCCTGGGGTAGCCACAGAGAAGGCTTAGTCCCATGTCACCACCAAACAAGTCGGTGGCAGCTGTAACCGAATCTCCCCACATGATCTCAGTAAGTAGACAGATTCATGACAGAGAAGGTACTCTCTTAAATACCCTAGACCCAAGCCATTAAGGGCTTTATTGATAATAACCAGCACTTTTTATTTTGCTCGGAAACACATTGGCAGCCAGTGGAGTTCTTTTAAAATTGGTGTTATATGGTCTCTTCGGGTAACCCCAGAGACCAAGCTGGCTTCTGCATTCTGCACCAGTTGCAACTTCCAGACTATGTACAAAGGCACATAGAGAGTGTTACAGAAGTCTAGCCTGGAGGTTACCAGCATATACACCGCTGTTTTATGGTTGTTCAGCTCTTGAAATGGGAGTAGTTGGCATATCATCAGAGGCTGATTAAAAAATACTCCTGGCTACTGCTTCAATCTGAGAAATCAGAGACAGCTTTGTGTCCAGGAATACTTCCAAACTACGTACTTGTTCTTTCTGAGGGAGTGTAACCCCATCCAGAACAGACAAATCTAAACCATCTCTCTACTCGCAACCCCACACAATCGATACTTCCATCTTAGCTGTATTAAAACTCAATTTATTATCCCTCATCCAACCCATTACCACTTCCAGGGTGGTAGGGAAGTTATGCCATTTCAGGATGAAGTTGATATGGAGATTTGGTTGTCATCAACACAACATCCTGCACCAAATCTCCTCATGATCTCTCCCAGCAGTTTCATGTAGATGTTAAAAAGCATTGGAGTAAGTACGGAACCTTGCAGAACTCGATATGGTAGCTCTTGCTTTGAAAAGTAACAGTCTCCAAGAGACATCATCTGGAATCTGCCTGAGAGATAGGAGCGGAACCACTGTAAAACAGTGCCAACTAATCCCAACTCCCTAAGATGACTCAGCAGGATGCCTTGCATCGAAAGCCACCGAGATATCTAGAACATAAGAACAGCCCTGCTGGATCAGGCACAAGGCCCATCCAGTCCAGAATCTTGTTTCACACAGTGGCCCACCAGATGCCTCTGGAGAGCCCACAGGCAAAAAGTACTGTATGTGCATGCCCTCTCTCCTGCTGTTGCTCCCCTGCAACTGGTATTGAGAGGCATCATGCCTCTGAGGCTGGAGATGGCCCACAGCCATCAGACGAATAGCCATTGATAGACCTGACCTCCATGAATCTGTCTAAACCCCTTTTAAAGCCATCCATGGTGGTGACCATCACCACATCCCATGGCAAGGAATTTCATAGATTAATTATGCGCTGTATGAAAAAGTACTTCCGCTTGTTGGTCCTAAATTTCCCAACCTTCAGTTTCTTGGGGTGACCACTGGTTCTAGTGTTTTGAGAGAGGGAGAAAAATTTCTCTCTGTCTACCCTCTCCACTCTATGCATAATTTTATACACCTCGATCATGTCTCCCCTCATTTGCCTCTTTTCAAAGGTAAAGAGCCCCAGATACTGTAGCCTAGCCTCATAAGGAAGGTGCTCCAGGCCCCTGATCATTTTGGTGCCCTCTTCTGCACCTTTTCCAGTTCTACAATATCCTTCTCAAGATACAGTGACCAGAGCTGTATGCAGTACTCCAGATGTGGCCACACCATAGAATTGTATAAGGGCATTATAATATTAGCATTTTTTATTTTCAATCCCCGTCCTAATGATTCCTAGCATGGAATTGGATCACCTTTATCCGCATGCGTGTTGACACTCTCAAAGAACTCCAAAATGTTAGTGAGGCAAGACTTTTCCTTGCAGAAACCATGCTGGTTCTTCTTCAACAAGGCCTGTTCTTCTACATCCTCAACAATTTTGTCCTTAAGGATGCTTTCCATCAATATACCCTGCACCAAAGTTAAGCTGACTGGCCTGTAATTTCCGTGATCCCCCCTGGATCCCTTCTTGAAAATTGGAGTCACATTGGCTACTTTCCAGTCCTCTGGTACAGAGCCTGATTGTAGGGACAAGTTATATATTTTTGCTAGGAGATCGGCAATTTCACATTGAGTTGCTTCAGAACTCTTGGGTGGATGCCATCTGGCCCTGGTGATTTGTTAATTTTTAGCTTTTCAAGACAGTTTAGAATATCTTCCCTTGTCACCTCAAATTCACTCAGTTCCTCAGCCGCTAAACCTGAAAAACTCAATTCTGGAGAGGGTATATGGTCAGTATCCTGCACCGTGAACACAGATGTAAATAACTCATTCAGCTTATGTGCAATCTCCTTATCCTCCTTAATAATCCCTTTCACACCCTCATCATCTAAGGGTCCAACCACCTCCCTGGCAGGTTTTCTACTTCTGATATATTTAAAGAAGTTTTTGTTATTCCCCTTGATACTTCTAGCTATATGCTCCTCAAACTCTCTCTTTGCATATTGTGTCCTTGCATTTCTTTTGCCAGAGTTTATGTTCCTTGCTGTTGTCTTCATTTGGTCAGGACTTCCATTTTCTGAAGGAAGTCTTCTTCCCTTTTATAGCTTCCCTGACTCTACTTGTTAGCCACACTGGCATCCTCCTGAACTTGCTGCTACCTTTCCTCCTTCTTGGTATACATTCCAACTGTGCTTCTAGTACTGTGGTTTTAAATAGGTTCCATGCTTTCTGGAGTGATTTGATCCTCCTGAATTTCCCTTTCAACTTCTTTCTTACCTGTCCCCTCATTTTTGAGAAGTTTCCTCTTCTGAAGTCCCACGCATCTGTGTTGGACTTCCTTGACAATTCTCCACTCACATATAAGCTGAATTGTCTCACACTATGGTCACTGCTACCCAATGGTTCTGCAACTCTGACATCTTGTACCATGTCCTGGGCACCACACAGGATTAAATCCAAAGTCGCCATCTCTCTGGTTGGTTCCACGACTAACTGTTCTAAGGCACTGTCATTTAGCACATCTAGAAATTTGGACTCTCTGTCATTACCTGAATGTGAATTTTCCCCAGTCTTTGTGTGGGTAGTTGAAGTCACCCATTATTACTGCCTTGTCTCTCTTTGATGCCTCTGTTATTTGTTTCTCCAACTCCAGGTCACTCTCAGCGCTTTGATCCAGAGGGCGATAGCACATCCCTAGTAACACATTTCCTTTCAGTTCTTGTAATGTTACCCATAATGATTCTGTGGAGGACTCTGGTCCACTTAGGTTTTCTAACTTGTTGGAATCTATCCCTTCTTTGATATACAGCACCACTCTTCCCCCAACCCTCCCCTCACTGTCCCTTCTATAGAGTTTATATCTAGGAATAATCATGTCCCACTGGTTCTCACCATTCCACCAGGTTTCTGTTACACCCACTATATCTATGTTTTCATTAGGAACCAAGTACTCCAGCTCACCCATCTTCTGGCATTGGTATACAGACACCTATATGCTGGGTTCCTCTCCTGGTGTTGGTGTGTGCTATCCCCCTTACTATCATTTGACCTATTTGGCAAGCTGTCCTGGGTTTCCTTCTGCTCAGCTCCTGGCTCTACTCTGTCCCCTTCTGGTTTATCCAAAACATGTTCACCCTCTCACCTTAGGGGATTTTGCTGGCTGAAGCAGATACCACCCTGTTCCCACTGGCAATCCCCCAGGCGTCATTTTAAAAGCTGCTCTGCGACCTTCTTGATTTTTAGCGCCAGCAGTCTGGTTCCATTTTGGTTCAAAATGGAGCCCGTCCCTTTTGTACAGGCTTTGCTTTCCCCAAAATGTATCCCAGTGCCTAACAAATCTAAACCCCTTCTCCTGGCACCACTATCTCATCCACGCATTGAGACCCCTCAGCTCCGCCTGTCTCGTTGTCCTTGCACATGGAACAGGTAGCACTTCAGAGAACACTACCCTGGGGGTCCTGGACTTCAGTATGCTACATAGAAGCCTAAATTTGGCTTCTAGGACCTCTCAACTGCATTTACCAACATCGTTGGTGCCAACGTGCTCCACGGCAGCTGACTCCTCCCCAGCACTGTCAAACAGCCTACCTAGACGCAGTGCGACATCGCAAACTTCGCACCAGGCAGGCAAGTAACCATGCGGTCTACACGTGGGTCACAGACCCATCTCTCTATGCCCCTAATGACTGAGTCACCCACTACTAAGAGGCCCCCACCCCCTGGAGGAGTATCCTCTGTGCAAGAGGATATGGGCACATCACCCAAGGAAGGTGTCCCTGCTAAGGGAGTGTTTCCCTCTTCCTCAGACCGATGCCCTCCTTCTCTGAGACTCGCATTCTCCATGACAGCAGAAGTGCTGTCAGCATGTGAGTGGGATGCCTCTACCACTTCTAGAAAGGACTACTTTGCTGAGTAGGCTCCAGTGTGCACCCTTGCAGATAATATTGCAAACAGATGGTGTTGTAATGAAGAGGCAAGACATGGAGGCTACTCACACGCGTGGAGGAAACCGGGCTAAGGGAGCCCAGCCCGGTTTGCTCTGCATATGCAGCTCCCGGTGGCTAGCCAGCCTAATTGCCCCCCATTAAATGAAGTTAGCGGAGCAATCCTCCTGGTGTCAGGCACCCCCCCCCCCCGAATGCCCCATGCACTCGTGCAGGGCATCCTGGGAATCCTGGGGGCCAGGCAGTCCCTGATCCCCACTGCCCCTACCAGCTCCATGACAGAGCCAGTAATCATGTGGGCAGCTGAAATGCTTGTGTGCAGGGAGACTGGGGCAAGCCCGCTCTCCCTGCACAAGCCCTGCAGGCTCTCCACACTGCTCATGTGAAGAGCCTCATGACCTCTCAATTGCAAAAAGGGTCGCAGCTTAAGGATCTTTAAGGAAATCATGAAATATCCTGGTTGACATTCAGAGCTATGGAGCGCTTGTGGGATTAGGTGGCATTGCTTGTGGGAGAACATCATAGTCATGCAAAATTGTTGCACGGATTAGCTGTGCTAAGTGTGGCATTTGGGCTCCAGACTAGTGTTGCGCTTCCACAAGCATGCTTGAAGCTGTGCAACTGTAGCATGCCTCATTTATTCTAATATGCACAAGAGAACAATTGTGCAAATCCCCATTTTTAGGGCAAATAAGCTAACTTCTTGAACTAGCACAAATTGGCTTGTTCTTAAAATGTTATATTGCACTGAAGGTCAACCACTATTTGCACCCCATCCCCCGGTATGGGCAGCTTTCCTCTTAGGATGTGTTGGTGGAGATCAATGCTTCCACCTTTCCCCAATATCTGGACAATCTCACCCTGGTTCTGAATCCCACAGTAGTACAGCTTTTCATAATGTGCACATCCTGAAGTTCCTGTCAAGGCAAGTAGCCCTGACAGCCTGTTCTAGGGGAAATGATCTTTACCCTCCAAATGATACTTTGGAGGTTTCACCAGGGTAACATATTTCATTTTTCTAGACTATAATGACTCACACTGACCCTGTCACACTGAATCTATTTAAGTTCAAAGTCCATGCTCAACAGATACCCCCTCCAACTGGAGTGTGAAGCAGGCATAACACCCTTCTTCCCTTGGCTAATTCAGGTCAAAGGGGGAAAAGATTTCTACTTGGTCCCCAAAATGCCAACTGGCTAATTCTGCACTGTGATGACTGGGAGGTTGAGTGGATGGTATACAAGACAGCAAGTGCAACTGGAGGCAGGCCTTGTGGTCTTAAATAGCCAGACCAGGCCCATTTCCCATTGGCTGGCCTGAATGAGGCCAGAGGCCAGAGCTGAGCTCCACCTCTCCCATTCCCAACAGGCCACTCACAATGCAGGTGGAGAGGAAAGAGTGTGAATTGCACAGTGCTTGCTTAGATGGGTTTTCCAGGAAGAACCAACACTTTTGACATCCTGGGGCATCTTGACATCCAGTTTAAGACTATTTCAGTCATTCACACACACACACACACACACACAAAACCACAGAGTAGGTAATACACTGTATGACATCTAGACTAATGCTGTTCTAGCACTATGGTGGAGTAACAATTTTTTGCTGCTCTCCCCTTGCCTCTGAAATCCACAGAGTCTCCTGAAAATATGTCCGAGGGCTGTGTGACAGTGGACTTCAGAAGGAAGTGGAGATTGCACAAAACCACCCCAGCAGCACAATGTTAACCAGCACTGCATTAGTCTAGGTGTCAGATGCTGTTTTAATATCAATTACATATTGAGTACAAACAGAAGTGGACTAGGAGACAATTTCCCTGGACTTTCTCAGAAGATTTAGAGCTAATGTAGTATAATGCCTGAGAGATCAAGCTGAAGCAAGATGTTCCTGGCTTAATTGTGCTATGAGTTAATTAGGTGGCCCTCAGTAAACCATATTCACTCAGCCTCCCACCTGTGCTATGGATATAATAATACTGATCTACCCAATGGGGTTCTATTTAAAGTGCTGCAACACTCTAAAGAGCTATGTAAGTGCTTAATTGGAATGCATATTCTAATCTATGTTGACATATTTTTGTGCACTTAACTCCATGTAGTGATTGGGAAGCAGAAAAAATAAATGGGAGAAGGAGGAATGCGTGCTAGGAACACAATTTATTGTGGTAAGCCTACGTTTGGGTCACAAACCCTTTTCTTCAGAAGCAATTCTCCATGTATAATTCTTCCATAAAGAAATGACTCTGTAAGTGTGCTATCCGTGGTCTTACCACAATAAGCTGTTTCTTAGCATGCATTGTGGCTTCTTCCCAGTTCCCTTTTCTGGTGCTGTATCTCTTTTTTATTTCATGGTTGGGAACCAAGACATCACTGAGTGATGCAGCAGATAGAGGGAAAATATATCTATTTATAAAATGTACACAACATTTCTCTTAAAAACAAAAAACAAAAACAAAGCAATGTGAAACAAAAGAAGATAAAACAACATTTTAAATGAAAACAAACAAGATGTTTTTAAAAAGCAGCAGCTCAATATCAGCATATGTTGAAAAGTGAACTGCCTACAAAACAAGGGTAATGAAATAACATAGGACCATATTAAGCATTGAATTCTATGTCAGTTTTCTGAGGGGTGTGTGGGTGGGTGGGTGGGTGTTTGTCTTTGGGGAAAGAATTCAGAAAAATCTGGAAGTTGCAGAGAAGGGATTTGTCCAAAAACTTAAGGAAAGAGAGAATCCTCCACATCAATAGCTTCCATTGATGATGTGATGTCCCCAAATTCCATGGTGAGCCATGTCAGAGGATTACGTGAGAGAGAAACTTGCCAGAGGAATGCTGATTCTTGTGGCAAGTGTAATATCTAGAACAACTGACTAACATGTTCCGTGTTCAAATTTTAATCTTTTGAATCTTTCCCTCTAAAATGATTTGAGGAAAGTACAGAGCTTTTCACATGACCTATGCCCTCCCCACTCGACTGAACCCATTGGTTCTAGTTCTGTCCTCAAGAACAACAGACACTTCACATTCTGTGATGCAGCCCTTCAGGTATTTGAAGACAGTTATATCTTCTCAGAATTCTGTTCTCCAGGCTAAACATTCCCAGCTCCTTTAACAGTCCTCATAAGACTTGGTTTCCAGACTCCACACCATCTTTGTGACCTCCTGTTCCAGTTGATCAATGTCTTTTTAAACATGCATTGCCCAGAATTGTACAGCTTATTCCACATGAGGTCTGACCAGCACAGAATATATCTCCGTTAATGATGCCCAAGATTGCATTAGCTTTTTTAGCAGCTGATGCTGGCTCATGAGGTCCACTAAGACACCAAGATCCCTTTTCCATGTTCTACTTCCAAACCAGGTTACCCCCATTCTATACTTCTGCTTTTGATTTTTCTGATCTTCATCTTGTTGGTTTTTGTTCAGTGCTCAAGCATAGTAGGAAGCCTACGGAATATCTGTAGTAAGAACCTTAAATACAAAATCCTATAGCCAGATCACACCATCAGCCTCTGCAGCTGTATAGAGGTGCAGCCAGTTTGCTTTTGCTTTCTGTGTGAGAGGGTGACTACCCTCTTTTCTTACAAATAGCTATGATTAGGAAAGATGTAGTGACCCAAATATGCAGGACAATATAGCTAGGGCTGATATTCCTGTATGGACTTTCAACAGAAGACTAAAGCAAGACTATGAAGTACTTGTCCCACTGAATCTCTGGAAGAGGCCTTTGGAGAATGAAGCTATATAATTGCGGTGTTTTTGGTTAATCCATTCCTCGATCCAGGCCGGCTTTTGAATGGGGCTTTAGTTACTTGCATTCCAGTCCTGGAGTAGAGGCAAGGCTAACAAACAGACAGCAGCAAGAGCCCTGAAAAGCAGTCTGCACTTGCCACTCTGTACATACTATCTATTTCATTAAACTATTAATATTCCTGATTCCACTCCACTGACTTGTCCTTGCATACGACAACTCTTTCCCCTGGATGCTACAATAATAATTCTGTATAACTGTGAATGCTTCATTATCATGTTCTCTGAACTTAGTAGACTGGAGTCATAGGGGAGGGGGATCTCCCATTTCTCCCTTTCTTAGAAGCCCAGTGATTCTCTGAAAACCCCTGCAATCATATGCCTTAGGGGTGTCTGAGATGGCTGGTTATGAAATATTTGCTAGCCCCATGCCAACTGAGTTTTCCTTACTTGCCCTTCGGACACCCACTTAGTTTTGCCACAGAATTCCAGCACTGCTTTTTCTTATAGCCTAGTTGTTCTTTAGTGTCTCTTGACAGTCAGTCTGGCTTAATTCATGGTACTGTTTGGTTCTGTCTCAGGCATAACAAGGCCTCCGCCTCTAGCAGCAGGGAAGCAACCTGCCTAGAGAGCAGGAGGCTGTTGGTTCGAATCCCCACTGGTGTGTTTACAAGAATATGGGAAACTCCTATATCCGGCATCATACTGTGTGGGAGATGGCAATGGTAAACCCCTCGTGTATTCTACCAAAAACAACCACAAGACTCTGTGGTCGCCAGGAGTTGACTCCGACTCAATAGCACACTTTACCTTTTACTGCATCATGTGCATTCAGACCATCACCTGAGACATCTGTCACTGGTCTTCTCCCCAATCCAATGAGTTGTTGGAAACAAGTGGGCTCTGATGCACACATGGACGTATCTTTATGTTGAAAGGTACAACCTTTCCTTTCCTATGATGGAAAAGGGCCAGGCTTGCTTGAGGCTGAGGTCTTGTTTTGCTTGAGGCTGAGGTCTTGTTATGCCTGAGACGGAACCAAATACTACCATGAATTAAGCCTACTCTTTAGCAGTATTCGTTGACAAAAGTAATAAAAGATTAACAGTTTAATTAGTTTTATTTTTGTTCATTCTGTTTCTCACTTGTATGGATAAGTACATTTTCTCTTAATCTGCTCTGCTGCACTATCTGATTTCCACTGATGAGAGGAAAAGACTACCCTATGAAGAAATAATAGAAAGAAGCTATTAGAAGAGATGGTTCTGTCATTAATAACAATTGTAAAAGGATTGGATTTGGGGAGATAAAAGATTGTTTGAAGTTGATTTTATTTTTTTGTATTGCATTTTTTCCTCAGCATTAGCAATGTGATATCTCTGATGGGATCTCCTGCATTAGGCTTCTCTCTATTTGAAACTAGACAGCACAGTTTTGTCTGTGTTAATTATTCTGTCATTCCCCAGGGTTTTATTCAGGATGAGTGGCAATAAGATACTGAACTGAACAATGTGGTGCATAGATTCTATCGCAGATGTCTCTGCTCACTTTTCTCACTCTTCCACAGCCTTTGTTCTTTTCCTGTCAGGGCTATAAATTAGCCAATTCTCCTCATTTCAGGTAATGTCACACCATGAAATAATTAATGCCACTTCCTGAAGCCAGAGGTGAACAATCTAGATCATTTCAAATGATAATGTCAATGGTACTAGGGCTTCTGGAAAGTGGTGGGTGTTCCTCTCAGAATCATTAGTGGAAATCTTTTTTAGAACTTAGCTGTCCAGATAAATTGAAACATGGGTGGGAAAAGACTTTTTTTGTTGGGGTTTTTTTTTTTTTTTTGGCTGTTTTTTGCTTTAATAGCAGCTAAAGTTGTGCTACAACAGTGGATGGATCCAAAACTCATTTTAAGTTAGATCTAGGGTCAGATATCTGAAGATAGCTATGAAGAATGAGTAATGGATTGCCTCCTCCACACCAGAAGACAGGGGGCAATAAAGACTAGGGGTGTGCAAAACATTTTGAGCTCAGAACATTCCAAGTTTGAAATGGGCTGTTTTGAGTGTTCTGAGCTTGAAACAAAACACACTTCAAATGAAAGGCCTGTTTCAAGCTCAGAATGGAATGACCACATCCTGAGACAGAGCATTTTGAGTGTTCTGAGCACCATTTTTGAGGGCTGTTTTTCTGGGGAGAGCTGGTCTACTGAGTGAAGTCAGCAGGTTGACCAGGCCTCTGTTCTGGACTTAGCATGTCAGCCCACCTCGGAGGGCTGGTCTACCCATTGTGTGAGGTGGGTAGACCAAGCCTCTATTCCAGATAGCATGTCAGCCTACTTTGGAGTACTGGTCTACCAGGTAGAACAGTCATATGAGACGGGCTGATGTGCTAAGTCCAGGGCAGAGACCTGGTGTACCCACTGACCCCAATAAGTAAACCATCTCTCCTTGGAAAATGGTGCTTGAAACATTCAGAACACTCAAAATATTCCAAGCTCGTTCCATTGTTCCAATGAAACATTCCGGGGATTTGTGTTTCATTTTGAGCTCGAAACAAAATGCAAAATCTATTTCATGCACATCCCTAATAAAGATGGTGGCTGACCTAATGCACAGCAGTAGGTTGGCATAAGAAGCGCTGCAGGTCCACACAGAGCCTCCAGTGTCCCTGGAGTGGTGATGCATGCAGCCAAGCAGACATGGAGGGGGATCTGGAGTTATTTTCACTTCTAACCCTTCCCTCCAAAAGGTCTTCCCTCTTGAAGGAATCTGTTCCTAAGGGTTGTGCAGCTTCATGGATGTTGGCTATAGCCCTCTTTAAATACTATGTTATATTGAGAAACCTTAATTTTAGAGACTATATGGGGGAAAGGATTTTCTGGGTTATGAAAATCCAGAACCTCCACACATCTTGCTCAATCCTCACCATCAGTGTTGCCTAGGATGAGCTCATCACCCAGTTCTGTCAGGGTGTCCATTGCGAACAAGAGATCACCAAAAAATGTGTCACAGGAGTCTCAGATCTTTATTTAACTGACATTACATTGAGCATGAGAACTGGCACTAAAGAACAATCCCATAAAGTCGATCAGTATTATGATCAACTTTATATTGCAAGCACAATGGGGTGTTGCTAAGACATACAGGCTTGCTTAAGACCACCTAATGAGTTCATGGCTGAGATCTGAAACAGAGATTTCCCAGCTTCATACCAACGTTTGATGTAGCCATGTCTTATGTAGATGTGATTTTTAAGACCTGGATTTTTTTGTAATTAATTAATTGGGTTGGGTTTTTTTAAATCAAAACAGCAAGTATAACTTTGTGTAGGCTCATTCATCTGACCATATTTTGTATATAATTTAGATCAGAGTTTAAATATCTGTTCAAAGGTAACTAACAAACAATTCTAATGGTTTGATATTGCAGTATAATATGTACCTTTTTTTTGTTTTGGTGAAGATTATTAATAATAATAATAATAATAATAATAATAGTATAGTACTTGAAGGAGTTTACATAGCAAAGTTATAAGTTATAGCAAAGTTATAAGTTATAAAGGGGAGCCATTTCTCCAAAAGATTTTATCTATTATTTGTATTTTATTTAATTTGAACTGAAATGTTCAAATTAAACATAGCACCATAATCTCCCAGATTTTTTCAAGCCAGTTTGAGATAATTAGAGGATTTTTGTTTCCAGCTATCTGCTGGCAAAAATTTAACAGCTTGGTTAATAAAATATCATTAGTACAGCATTTTATAATGAATAGTCGCTTCCTGAAATTATTATCAAATAATAATATCAATTTGGCGTCTGCAAATGAATGTTTAAAACCCAAGCAATAGATTCTAAAATATTGAATATCCCTGCACTATCTCACCTACATTTTTTTAAACTTCTTCTGCTCCTTTGATGGATTGACTCTCTCAAGGCAGCTGCCAGATACTAGGGGGTGAATGTTTGACCTAAGCTCTTAAGAGGTTGTCTCTCAAAGTATGGACTTTCTAGTTCTCCACTTGCAAGTATCACTAGATGGTATTAAGCTGAGGGGTTTGAAAGATGTAGGCAATTCAGTTCCAATTGTCATTCAAATAGACTTGAGTTTCCCTTCAGTTGGAATGGAATGGAATGGAATGGAATGGAATGGAATCTTTATTTTGGTTATTGACCAGACAAAAATACAATACAATAGATAAGTAGTAACCTCCAGCAATCATGATCCTGCTAGTACTTTCTTACAAAACACCATTTACAATATAACAATATATAGTACAGTCAACACTCATGATTGTACCAATTGCTTCCTTATACAGCTTGCAATGTGGCAAAATTTTGCCGCCTTGGTGGAAATATTAATATCACTGTCAGGCAAAAGAGAGACACATACGAGGCTGATGGCCTACCTGGGAATCTAGACAAAATAAGTGACAAAAGTGCTAGCCTAATATCTCTATAAAATAAACAGTAAAGCAACATATAATCAGTTGTCTCAACCACTCCTGACTGACACGGGCATAACCTTTGAGCAAAAGGAATATTGAGATAGCGACCCTCTAAGAGAGCTGAGGGCAGTGCATTCAAGCGTCCCAAGGCAAATGCCCTTCTTGATTTGGCAATAACAAGCTCATGTAAATATTTAGCTGGTCTATGAGGGTGAGTTGCATTTACTTAAGGAAAGTAAATGTCTGACTCGGGCCCTGTCTTCCTGAGTCACTATGTCCCAAATCCACTGCCTAATTATCTCCTTGGCTTTTAAGATCGCTAAGGAGACCAACATGGGGATACTTAGCCCATAACTTTCTAATTTCTTCTCAACTCCCTCTTTCCATGCAAATGGAAAGTTGTCGTTCAGGACCAGAGGTGCGAGGCCTGCTTGACCAAGATTTAATTTCAAATCATAAGAGATCTTTGTGACCCAGATATTTGCTTCAGTTGGTAATAACCCCAGTTCCAGCCTTAACTGCATTGGGCATCCCGCTTGGCACCCCAAGGATTGTTCTAATAAATTTGTTTTGTACCAACTCTAGGAGGTGGAAATAATTGCTCAACTGGGCTCCATATAGTAGTTGGGCTAAAATTTTCCCTTTGAAGACTTGATTTGCAATGGGGACATAACCATCTCCCTTCCTAAAAAAGAATCTAATGAGCACCGTTGCACTCTTTTGTTACTCTTGTGTAACATGGAGTAGATGTGCTTTCCAGTGACCATTAAATTGGAAAACCATGCCTAAATACTTAAAGAGCTTGACTTGTTCTATATCTTGGCCATCAATTTGCCGCTTATGCTGCACAAATTTCTTCTGCGACACCATAATTTTGGTCTTCAGATAGTTAATTTCTAGTTCTTCCTCTGGGCAGTATGTAGCAAATTTTTGAAGGGCTCTGCACAAGCCTATCTCTGTAAAGGAGAGAATTGCTGTGTCATCTGCATACAGCAGCACTGGAACTGGTTGCTGGCCTAATTTCGGAGGATGGAAATCTGACTCTAATAGAGAGTGTGTCAGTGAGTTTAAATTAAAAAATGGAGAGGAGAGGGGCCAAAATGCAACCCTGTCTCACTCCCCACTGAATGGATATCCTTTGCATTAAATAGCCCCAGGTACTGTATCTCACCATAAGCCAGTTGTTATCATGCATACGTATAAGGGCCAAGAGGTGACGGTCTATGGAAGAGACCTCCAATTTCCTCCATAGTCTGTCCCTAGCCATCGAATCAAACGTCGCTTTAAAATCTATGAATGCTACAAACGGAGCACCCTTTGGCCGGGCACAGTATCTGCTGATAAGATGTTGCAGAATCAAGCAATGATCTATTGTAGAGTGTCCTTCTCTGAACCCTGCCTGTTCTTCAGTAATTATCCCCTCATTGTCCATCCACTCTCTAAGCTTACCACATAAATGTTGTAGAATTTTCCAACCACACTTAGCAGACTTATTGGACAGTTATTTGTAGGATTTGATTTCACCCTTTTTTAAAAGAGAGGAACAATAAGTGCCAAGTTCCATTTCTCTGGGGCTTTCTTGGTATAGTAAGTGGTTGTAACAAGTGCTGCTAGAACTGGAGCCCACCAATCAGCATTGGTTTTTATCAGTTCTGCAGAGATATGGTCATAACTAGGAACTTTTCCACCTTTCAACTGGTCTATCAGTCCCTTCACCTCTGAGATTGTAACCAAAGGCCAGACAGGTAGCTCATTAAATTTAAAACTAGAGGCCTCTAATAGCAAATGGGCTGCCTTAGATACATAATGGGAGCAAAAAATAAATAAAAAATAAAATCTCCCATGCCTTTGCTGTCACATGGGATCCTGTTTCAGCTGGAGATTTCCATAGGTCAGCTCTTATTATTGACCAGAAAGTTGCAGAATCTTTACTATCAGTAACTTGGACCAACTTTGCCCAAACTTCCCTTTGTGCATTTCCCTTTTTCTTTTTGATCAACCTTTTATACTGTCTTTTATCCCATAACAGTGCAGCTGGAACAGAGTGATGGCCACTCTGCTGTGTTTGAACTGTTCCACCAAAGATTTTTTTGCCTCAACACAATCACTGTCAAACCAAGATCTAGAATTTCCCCTATAACTACAACAGGCCTTCATGTGTGTGACTTGCTCATTAAAACAGTTTGAAACCCTTTAACCAGATCTTGGTGCAGTTGTATAACTTCTTCAGATAAAGCAAGCTCTGTAATTTTGGAATGCATTTGCTGTGTACTACTCAAATTAAGAAAATCCTCAACTGCTTTCCCAATCCTATCCATCTATTTAATTTTACCAGTGTTCATATCTGACTTGAATCCGTCTAAAAATTCCAACCCACTGCAAACGTCATGCCTTTCCAACTGTATTATCAGGGTAACAGGAAGATTATCACTGTCAACCCTTAAGCCCACAGCAAAATAAACAACATAATTCAACAGTTTATATGAAACTAGTATATAGTCTAATGCAGGGATTCTCAACATTGGGTCCCCAGATGTTATTGGACTTCAACTCCCATAATCCCCAACCAAAGGCCACTGGGGCTGGAGATTATGGGAGTTGGTCCAATAGCATCTGGGGACCCAAGGTTGAGAATCCCTGGTCTAACGTGCTAGATCTGCACCCAGACCAGAATGTAAGTTCACCTGGGTAATCATTCTTAATAGACCTATTCAGGACTGCCAAATCTAATCTGCTTGCCATTTGTAGCACTTAAAATCCCTTCCAGTTAAATATAGGATCTTTGGATTGTCATGAGAGTAAAATATTTTCCCATGCACTCTCTGGGGGGATAGCATTGTAGTAAGACTAAAGGGTCCCATCATCTGGGCCAATTCTCACATTAAAATCTCCCCCTAGTACTACACAAGCTTCAGGGTGCATTATTAAAGCATCCGGAATATATTTTTCCCATTGATCTCACTTAACCTTATTCATAGCTTGTGTTCCATTTGGTGGTAAATATACATTTACAATTAGCACATCAATCTTTCTGAACCTCACAAGACAAGCCATGGCAAAATGGTCACAGGGTTTCCTGTTGGGAATTATCCTGCACTGTATTTCACTACTGCTATGAGCCAACTATTTATGTACTTTTCTCAGCATGAGCGTGCCATATAGTTTTATATGCAAAGTACTACTTTATTAAAAAAATAAGCTATATAGTTCGAGATTTAACTATCTCTACTTGAAATTTAGAAGCAGTTAAAGTGACCAGTCCTCCCTTTGCCCTGCCTTTATCCCCTTTCATCGCAGGTAACCAAACACAGACTGTAAACCTATCAATCGCCATCCAATCACATATCCAGGTCTCTTGTAGCATAATAATGATATGATTTTATAATAATTATATGATTTTATATAATTCATAGAAGTGAGGTCTGATTTCTTTGCCTGCCAGCCAGCTATGTTCCAACAAAGAAGTCTGATTTTCTTGGTTGGTTCTAGGAGTCAATCATTATTTGTACTTCCTTGATGATCTGGCAAAACGATGACCTCACTCTCAGGGGGATCATCTCCCAGCAGCACTTTGCCTTGCAGTGTGATCTGCTCTGCTTCATCTATGACATGAACATCCACACTACCTTCCACTGCTGTTGGTGATAACTTTAGATCAACAACCATCTGTGATGCAGGCAGCACTTCCTGCGAACTTATACACTCCAGGTTGTTTCCAACCTGAAGTTCATGGGCACAGTGAGGAAGTTTTGGAGATCTGCTGATGCTCCTGTGTCCTTTGCCATGGAGAGTAATTGCGTAACAGAATAAAACTGTGGGTTATTTTCAAACATAAATTTATGATCCAATTTGGGCCTCACTGACTCTTTCTGTGTTGGAATCTCTGTGTTAAAGGCAGCAAAGTTATCAATAGTTTCACATTGAGCCTGGCAAGTTGTCACATCATCCTTAACCTAATTCGAGAGTGAGTGAGAAGGTGAAGAGACTTTTTTCAGCTGCAATCCTTCCTGCCCCAAACAATTTAAATCCAACAAATGTTCCTCCACATCAGCCCTCAGTTTTGTCATAGTGGTGTAGTGGTTAGAGTGCTGGACTAGGACCGGGGAGACCCGAGTTCAAATCCCTATTCAGCCATGAAACTAGCTGGGTGACTCTGGGCCAGTCACTTCTCTCTCAGCCTAACCTACTTCACAGGGTTGTTGTGAAGGAGAAACTCAAGTATGTAGTACACCACTCTGGGCTCCTTGGAGGAAGAGCGGGATATAAATGTAATAATAATAATAATAATAATAATAATTAGCACCTTGCTCCTTATCTTCCTTTGATCATAACATTGGCAGCCCATCCACTGCTGAGCAGAGGGAGACAAAAGAATTTCCAATCTCCTGCACTCTGCTAGTTAACGTCTCCATTAAATCATTACTTGAGGTGGCATAGGAGTTGTTCATCTCTATGTTTATGTCAGCAGCCAATTCCTTATCTTTGCATGCATCTTTACATCTTTGAAAAGTGTTCTCCTATATATATATTTGCAATGTATATACTTTTTGCAATGTAAATTGCTTTGTGAAATTATATATACATATTATTAGAATAATAATTAAAGCTGCTTCCAGTGAAACTCTCATGGCTAGATCTCTTATTATTATAAAAATGTTTTTATACCACCCAAAATGTACATCTCTGGGCAGTTTACAATAAAACAAAATAAATGACAACACAAAAAGTGCAAACATTACAAACAATTTAAAATTTTAAATACTGTTAAAACTTAAAACAGTATTTAATTAAAAGCCTGGGTGAACAAATGCATCTTTTAAAACTTTTAAAAAGTTGTCAGAGATGGGGAGCAGTGTTCCCTCTAATAGGGATTCCCAGATGTTGTTCACTACAACTCCCAACATTTCCAGCTGCAATGGTCTTTGGCTGGGGATTCTGGGAGTTGTGATCAAAACATCTGGGAATCCCTGTTAGAGGGAACACTGATGGGGAGGCTTATTTCAGCAAGGAGCACATTCCAAAGCAGTGGAGAAGGCTCGTTCCCGAATAGCCACCAGTAGGGATGTGCACGGAACCATGGTGCTGCGGTCCGGCACTGGGGTGGGGGTTCCTTTAAGGGGGGATAGGGTGTACTTACCTCTCTCGTCGCTTTTCCCTCACCGGCGTGCATATTTTAGTAAGCATTTGGAGCGGCAGGGTACCTCCCTGCCTCCCCTTCCCCCGGTCGTCAGGAAAAGGCTTTAGAAACCCTTTTGCACGTGTGCACGTTGCGCATGCACGTCACAGAGACATGACGTGCGTGATGTGCACATGCGCAAAAGGCTTTCTGAAGCCTTTTGCTGATGACCAGGGGAAGGGGCGGCAGGGAGGTACCCTGCCGCCCCAAATGCTTACTAAAATACATGCGCTGGCAGGGGGAAGGGTAAGTACACCCTCCCCCCACCCATAAAGGAAACCCCTCCCTGGCATTGAACTGCTGAACTGCCCCATGTCCAGACCGGTCCGGAGGCATTTAGAATGGCCTCTGGACTGGTCCGTGCACCTCACTAGCCACCAGACAAGCCGGTGGCAACTGCAGACGGACTCTCCTGACTATCTCGATGGGTTGGGGGGTTCATGACGAAGATGTTCTCTGAAATACGTTCTCTTAAATAAGATTCTCTTAAATCTTATGTTTGCAATGCATATGTGCTACCACTGAGCCATGCCCCCATCTCCTAACTGTATACTATATATGGTGGAATAATTTGAGTTGTGTTCCACCGGCATTCAACTGTGTTAGAGTTTCTACTGTACTTAAACTAGCAAGTGTCACAAAATGGAAGTATTACCTTCATATAACCCTTGCTGTCCAGAAACAGAGGACTTTAATTGATCAAATATAGCAATGTTATTCTTAGGAAGATCTTTATCGGATCCTTAGACATCAGTGTGTTAAAAGTGGGGAAACCTCATTACATTGTTCCTGTAATTTACAGCTTAATGAATTGCCTATAAATAGAAATCCAGTAGGGCATTTAATGCTGCTAAAGACCTCCTCATGTATACACTTGGGTAACCAAAGCATTACTAATACTCATTCACCGAGATGGGTTTATGAATCATGTCAATTGATACAGATCCAGTGAGGCTGTCAGTTTAAGAAACCTATCTGCTAATAACATACTCTTAATGAAAGATTTATTAATTCACTTTCAGTTGTATAATTCAGATGGCAAATCAATTATGTCACTGAGGCATTAAAATTGGGGGAGCCATAGAGTGTGCCATTATGTAATGTGCTGTCCTGGACCACTATTCTTCGCAACCCTCTGTGGAAAATAAAAGCTTTCGAGACAAAGTCCTTGGTTCAGAATAAGCATATTTCCATCGAAATACCACCGGAAATGACTTCCCATTCACAATGGGAATCCATATATTATATTCCCATTCTCAATGGGAATCCACATATTCTCAATAATAATCCACATATTATTCTGTATCTAAAGTATTTTCCTGTCAGGGACCCCTTCAATCATGGGCGTCTGCAGGGCTTTTTCCAGGGGGGAGGCAAAGCCAGCAATCCAATACACCCCCCCACCGGGAGTATGCCCCATTTAATTCAATAGGAACTGGCTCAATGGCGGGGGGACTACCCCATCTTGTCCCCGCTTTGGACGCCCATGCCCTCCATTGGGATCTTGAGGAGTTTTTGGAGAAGGAGCCTATGATCAGCTCCCAAATCTCCCAATCTGGAGCCAGAGATTCCATCACTATTCAAGCCTACACCTCATGGCTATACAGAACACACAGATGAGATCACATCTACTGTAAAGAAGACCACATCCCAGAGACCTCAGGCAGCCCCACTAGGGGACTACTAGCATCCCTCCATGCTCCCAGGAACCATGTTGCCAAACCCAGGCCCACATGTGGCAACAATAGCAGAACACTCAGTTGGCAGCTCACAGACTGCTTTAGGAAATGTCTCCTCGTGCGAGGGGTTACCTTGAAAGGAGGAAATGCAAGCATACAAAGCTGGCAGGAGGTGAGACTGAGAAGGACCAGGAAGAGGATCCTACCTTAACACCTCAGTTCCAGCCTTCCAGTGCTGATGCAACAGTCCTTTCAAACTTTGCTCTTCCATTTCTGCACCCCAGTATCTGCTCCCAGCTTCTTTGAGCCCATCTTGATCCCTGCCTTTTCCTCCCATCAGTGTTCGTGTGGACTCCACCAGCCCAGGTCCATAGTAATCCAACCTTGCAGGCTGAACTTGCAGAACATATCTTTAGCATCGACAATGCTGCCGCCACTAGGATAGTTTCTCCTTGCTCCACCGCTGTAAGAGAACAGAACTATGACCTTAGCCCAGATCATATCACGTGGTAAAACACATGACAGCAGGGTTGAGTCTGACTACACAACCTTACTTTGCTCATTAGCCAACTAGGCCCCTTGGCCTGAAACCTCTGTCACTACCACCTCCCCATTTCCTTGCCCTGAATTTGTAACTTCATGAGTATTCCATGCATGGTTTAGTGACACAGAATCTGCTAGCTGTGGATGAAAGCTGTTCCTTAAGTCATGCAGTGATAGAACAGATCCTTTGCATACAGAAGATCACAGTTTCAGACTCTGGAATCTCCAGGAAGCTGGGAAACATCCCCACCTGAAACCTTGTAGAGTTGCTGTCCATCTGTGTAGACAGTACCGAACTAGATAGACCAGTGTCTCCGTAGAAGGCAGCTTCCTGTTTTCCTACATCTTTTTGTCCATCTAAGAGCATATGAATCTGACAGCAGGAGAGCTCTGTATGCAAGTGATTAAAGTGTTGCACTATTATCAGGAAGCAGAGAAAAGAGTACCTAGAACCTTCTGAAGGCATAATTTTAAAACAATATATTCTGGGGTATTCTGTTGATCCTTAGATTTGCTCTGATTTGTAATCTGTGGAAGTAGATTATGTGATGATAAGCTCTTTTAACCATGCTCAGTCATTTGTTTTATAAATACCATGGGCTAACTTTTTAAATCAAGGGAATAAAAAATGGGTAGCCACCTAATGGCACAGTGGGGAAATACTTGACTAACAAGCAGAAGATTGCCGGTTCGAATCCCTGCTGGTATATCGGGCAGCAGTGATATAGGAAGATGCTGAAAGTCATCATCTCATACTGCGCAGGAGGAGGCAATGGTAAACCCCTCCTATATTCTACCAAAGACAACCACAGGGCTCTGTGGGCACCAGGAGTCAAAATCAACTTGACGGCACACTTTACCTTTAGCTACCATTATTCCCCCAAACATCTTGGGCAGCCATTTAATGCAGGGAAATATAGTGTTGGAACCCAGCAGCTTCCCCCCAAACTGGGATGAATGTGGGTTATCCAAAAGGTGTGTGTGAGTAATTTGTCCGTTATAAAAGTGTGTCCACAAGAAGGTGCAAACATATTCTCTGTCCCCTTTAGTTATATCCATAGATGCAGATTTGCTCATTCCCTACCCACTCCATGACAATCATTAAAAATAAAGGATAATATGAAACATCCATGTCATTCATGAATATATTTCAAAGCATGAAATAAATTAGTTGAATTTGTAGACATTCATTTTAGAGGTTCAGTATATTCTGTAGAGATGTGTTTGGAAACAAAGGACTATCTCTGAAAATAAAGAAGGCCTGTTAGACCTTATTCCTTGGAAATTTGACTCTGGGCTGTCCTTGGTAAATGAACTGTTGCTAGAAAAGGATGTATAAGATGATTACTCTAAACACTGAAGTTTCAAATAAAAAGAGTGCTGGGGCTAGATGTCAAATTCTGTGTCTGAAAGATATTTGTTTTCTATTGAGGTAAAAAAAGGTTGTTGAGCCTTTTAACTTTATTGTGATACTGTTGTGCTCCTTTGTTAAAATAAACAATATTTCCTCTCTGTTGATCTCTCCAGAGATGTAGTAAAAGAAGACATCTTAAAGCACTTGGGTAAAATATAGAGCAGTAAACTCAGCAGCAAAATGTATATTGTGAATTTTCTTATATCACCCAATAGACAAATATGCACAAGTTACTGTTTGCTTGCTTGTTTTGTTTTATAACGTCTTTCTTTTGACTTGCTTGTAGGCGCTATATACAAGTGAATAAAGTGGAAATCATTCATCAAAATTTGTACTCCCAGAATTTAGCTCTTGGTTGCCAGGATAAAACATAGTTTAGAGTATCAAACACTCTGCCCACACCATTCCTGCTTAATCTTGACAGCTGTTTGTCTAAAACCACTTCATACTTGTTCAGTCAAGCAACAATAAAATGTGATTTTGGATTACTTATGGTAACTGAATCCTTAGCTAGGTGATTATCTCCTCCTTTAATTCAGCACTGTTGGCCCTGAAACATTGTAACAGTCGATGTTAACTTAATTGTACACATTTAAGTGCTAAGCTGCAGGTCTGCACAGCACACGAGGAGGGGAGAACGCTGTGTATCCAGTGTGCACACTCCTGATTATGTGTGGTTGGGCCAACAGATGAAGTATCACCCAAACTGGCCCCTTCACAAACCCTGTTCAGACATTATATTGTACATGTGTCTGTACATATGTACATGTCTTTGTGTAGTCCTGTTCAGACACTATGTTGTACCCGCATTCAAATGTATGCACACACATACATGTTTTTGTGTGAACAACTGTAACTGCGTTCATTTTTAAAAGTGAACCTGGGTACAGGCTCCCTGCAATGTAGCATACAGGTAAGTGTACTACTGCATGTGTGCAGAACATAGTGCATGTACAAATCTGTATGTGCTTGCACTGTACATAGATTGTGTGTGCATTGAACATAACATGTGAATAGAGTTTTAGTAGCATCCCCTATCATGGCCAAGGGGAGGTTAGAAACATAGGAAGCTGCCATATACTGAGTCAGACCATTGGTCTATCTAGCTCAGTATTGTCTACACAGACTGGCAGCGGCTTCTCCAAGGTTGCAGGCAGGAATCTCTCTCAGCCTTATCTTGGAGATGCCCGGGAGGAAACTTGGAACCCAGATGCTCTTCCCAGAGTGACTCCATCCTCTACGAGAAGTATCTTACAGTGCTTACACATCAAGTCTCCCATTCTGGGCACCATGTCCCCAGAACTCCAGGACTCCTCCAAGTGGGCAATTGCTAGGAGACATGACAAGCTCTGATTGATCAGGTTCTCCCAGATCTAGGGAGCTTTCCTCAGGGGTCTCGCTGGAACATCCTCTTCCCCCTCCTCCCCTCCCCCTCCCCACGTATCACCTCCAAGTCATAGAGGCGCTTCACACGACACGTGTGAAGCGCCTGAGGAGGTTCTGTGGGGAGAGTGGACTTAGCTTGTTCTCCCCGCAGATGAGCAGCTGCTCGTAGCTGGGCACAACTGCCACACGACTGTCACATGACTGCCGTCTCTGTCATGGAGGCGGCAGGGACTGCGGGGATCGGGGGCTACACAGCCCACGCAAGTTCCAGGATGCCCTGCATGAGTGCGTGGGGCATCATGGAGAGAACCCTGAACCCTGGAGGCTGCTTGCAGCCTCCCGGCTGGGGGTCTACTCATGTGTCACCGTATGCCATGGCGACACACAAGCAATGAAATGCGGTTAACGGAGCGCTTACTCCGTTAACCTCATTTAAGGGGAGGGTGTTTTAGGCGGGCTAGCCACCTTGGGAGCACCAGGCTCGCCTGGTGGTTCCCATGACCACTGAAAAGCGGGCTAAGTCCCTTAGCCTGCTTTCCAGTGACCGTGGGAACAGCTTCATAGTCTGGGTGGGTCCTGACATCTGAATATTGTTGGGGTTTTAAAGATGGGAACTTCAGTATTATTTTATCTTTCAATTCACAGTTATTGGTGATCGCGGTAATCTGCTTAAAGAGCACTGGTCTAAACACAAATTCATTGAATCCTTTGCATTTTTTGAAGGCTTCTGTATTCAGTTCTCTTGATAACTTGATTGATAATTTTCTTTATTTTAAAGTAAAATCCCTTTTTGCCTTAGTGGTATATTTTTCCATGGCAAGCAATTGCTGTTCCATAGTAAAAACAAACGTGTGTGTCAAAACACCCACCCACAGATATATCCCCTCACTTTTTTTTATTAGTGGAAAACTAGGCTTTTGACATATGTAATGAATATCTATTATCTCAATAATAAGATACTTTGAGGCACACATTGAATTACTTGTCACAACTCTCGTGCTCTGATATAAATCTTACATGGAACTTGCCCTCCTTTTCTTAGCCGATTTCTAGAGTATTTTGTTAGTCATTTTCAGAAATGGCTTCCTCTTGAATATGGCACTTAATAGAAAAATCTGATATCTGAATTGCTTAAAATATCAACACATCTTCATGTCCCACTGAGCATATTGATAACTGATAGCCCATCTTCCACATACTGCTATAATTTCAATTTCTGCTTAGATTCATTTCCATACATATGAAATTTGGGTCCCAGAAATAAATGCATGCAGAAAGTAAAGATGATTTGTGGCCTCTTTGTTCTAAAACTAATTATTCTAATTTTTATGCATACAGTTCTGAATGCTCTGTTTGAGTCAGCTTTTAAAATGGCCTGAGCCTTAGAAAGAACTTTATACCTAGCAATGGCCCCTAAATCTCACCTAATGTAAGAATTTAGAGAGGTGAAATACCTGCAGAAATTAGGTGAAATACCTGCAAAAGTTTCAGGTCAAGAGAGTTTCAGCAATGTTTATAAAAAAGGTTAGAGGGGCAATTGTGTATCTGTTGTTGCTACAGAACCTCACCTAAAATAATATTCAATACACATTTTAAAGGTCCTGCTTGGATAAAAGAAATTGATGTAGGTACAGACTATGCAGAGTCAGTGAGCTGGATCCAGAGAAAGTTACTCATATTTAGGCACCATTTAAATAAGGGGTCTTATTTTAGTCGTGACTTAATGGCACAGTATACTTTTTGCATGTATCAGGCCCTGAGTATGCCCAGCAATCTGTAAAGAAAATTGAGGATATAATCCATGGCAATAAGGCTATTAGTAAGTCAATAGAACTGGCTGCTGTGTGGAGGATATGGGTATATTATAGCACTGAGAGAAGTGCATTAATTGAATGGTGGAGAAAAAAGCATGAAGCATAGAATTCAATTTTTTAGATATTATTTTTCACACCTTCCCATCTCAGTAGAACTGTATAACATTAAAATTTCTCTCTCTGTGTATCTCATATTTTAATGGAGAGTCACACTTCCTTGGAATTCTGGACCTCTTTGAAGAAGTGCATTTGAATATACTTGAAAGGCACTCATCTCAAGAATATCAAGTGCCTAATGATTATATTCAAGCGGCAGTCCAGAGGAAGTTTATGGCCTTCTCAGCAAAAAAAGAGAGAGAGAGAGAGAGATCAGGGAGACTGCAGAGTGGCAGACTGTATGCGTGCATGAGAGAAAGACAGACAGAAGTCCTATTCACATTTTATCTATACAATCTATGTACAGTGGCTGACATCTTGATTAACAATAGGGCAGTTTACGTAAACGTAAACTGGGTAGGAGATGTCTTCTATCCTAATTCGGGAGCTGGGTGCTTTACCAATTTGTGATTGTGTGTTTGATAAAAACATGGTAGGAAGCAGGGAGCTTGATCATCTGTCAAGCCCCAGCTGGGTAGGATGAGTGTACCCTACCCAGATTGCATTCCCAGCTTCTGAATGAGGTACACAGACAAATCATACTACCCAGCTGGAGCTTGACTGATGATCCAGCTTCTCGTCCCCAACCTTGTTTTTGTCTAACACATTATCGCAAATTGGGATTGTACCCAGCTCCTGAACTTGGGCAGGAGGCATCTCCTACCCTAATAATCATTGTGTAAACTGCTCTAGTGTGACACAAAGTGAACATGAAAGTGAGTTGTCCAAAGCTACATCGCTTGATATCTCATTTGATGACTTACCTATTGACTTCCGGCTGTATGTGCAAACAGTCTTGATGGAAAAAGATTGTGTTTGAGATTATAGGCCTATTCAGACACTGGCCTGGTTCACACAATCATTCAAATCTTAGTTTAATGTGGGTTGCTGACAGTGTGATTCTGTGAACCAACACTAAGATTGTTTATGGCCCAAGGTGAACTTGAGATTTCCACATTGGCATAGGTTCACACAATTTAATGTTGGTAATCCACATTAAACCTAGATTCAAATGATTGTGTGAACCAGACCATTATGTTGTCCCTGTGCTCCCATGTCTGTACACTTGTTTATGTGTTTGTGTGAAAGACTGTACCTGCATTCATTTTAAAAGCAAAACTGGGTACACATCCCTTAAGTGAATAGTACAGATAGGGAATGTACTGCTGTAGCTGCATTCAACATGACATGTGATTAACTATACAGATCTGTACCTGTGTACACTATGCAGATTATACAAGCGTTCAGTATAGTGTGTAACTAGGACATACTGTACACCTTGTCTGTGGTGTTTGATTTTTGATGGCTGTTTCAGACCATGCAAATCATCAGTTGAGGCCACAGTGATGTATGTGCATATAAAAACTGTCAATCTTAAATTGACTGAACAGATGATCTCTGGAGTAAAATGACTCTTGGGAATAATTGGGCAAATGCTTTCTTTCTGTTATGTTTCAATGCTAAAGAAGATGAAACTTCACATTAGTGACTCGTCACTATTTTCAAACATCCATTAATACAAAAACAATGGCTATAAAGTATGGTGACCTTTTTCTTATGGCTTTTCATTTGTGGAATGGAGATGAAATGGTGTGAAAGCGCAGTTAATAAAATCTTACTCATGAGCTACCAAGTGAAGTGTAAATTGCTTTGAGCTTGTATCAGAATCTCATATAAGTTATTGCTGCCTGGAAAGTTTCATCTTGTTAATTTCTGTTTGTTCTTAAAATAACACTGCTCTCCCTTGCCACACACGAGGTTTGCTTTTTGAGCAGACTGGCTTCCTGGATGTAATCAATACTTATGAACTGGCATGAAATGATTATATATTCACATCATGCTTAAATTTTATCCAATATATGTTGAGTAAGTGCTTTATGTCACCAGATTAGCACAGGGCAGGTTCAATAGCCAAAGACTAGAGTCTGTAATGCCATTTGTGTATCTCAGGGGCGGAGCCACCATTGGCCAAATGGGTTCAAAGAACCCAGGCTGCTGGCAATCAGGGGCCGTGCCTCGTGGCCCCATCATGCCCCCCGCATCTGTCGTCAGTCGCGGGGGTGCTGGTTTAGCTCTGGAGCAGGGCCACGCAGCCCTGTTCCGGAGTTTGAAAACATCCTGCAGTGCTGCCGGAAACGAGCTGATTGAAGCTCGGCTCACCACTCACTCAGCTGTGCTCTCTCGGCCCCAAAGCTCCCTTCCACTGCGCTTTTCACCAGCTTGCCGCCACCATGTTAAGATCTGCTGCAGCACGGACTGCATCAGTGGAGGTGGGGAGGAAGCGGGAAACCCGCAGCATGGCCTGGGCTGCCGAGAGCCCAAGCAAGCTCTAATCAGGGGAGCTGCAGTGGTGTCACCTTCACATCTGAAGGAGTTGCGGGAGGGAGAGAAAGAGGGAAGGAGGGAGGGCTTTGGCGGACACAGCCTCTCTTCAAGCTCCATGGGCAGTGCTGCTGCAGGGAAGTCAGGCCACCCAGGCCCAGTGCCGCTCGCTGTCCATGGCTGCGACAACAGCAGCAGCCGCCTCTCCACACAGCCCGGGACCTGCCCTGCCTGCATGCTTGGCCGCTGCACCTAGCCGGGCGCTCCGTCTCTCCACCTGGCTCCAGTCACGCAGTGCTGCGCCCCTCCTCTTGCCACTTCCCCCGCCGAGACCCCCCCGGCTGCCCAGCAAAGCCAGCTCTCCCCACCATATCCCCACCCATAAGAGCAATGGTGAAGGGAGATAAAGAGGGGAGGAGGGAAGGCTTCCGCTTCGTCGAGGGGAAAACATTCTATCAGCGCCAACTGAAATGAGTTGACAGATGAGTTTGCTCGGGCTCTCAGTAGGTGGGAGGGGGGAATTCGCTCTATGCTCCTCTGGAGCCCGAGCCATGCCCCCATGCACGTGACGTCACGCGCATGGGCATATGTGGAGGGGGCCCACTGAGCAGGGCCCGACCCAGGCCGCCATTTGGCTTGCTCTGCACCTGGTGTATCTATACCTCACTAGTCCTGTTTTTCTAAACGTTTAAGCAAATTCTAAAGGATACAGAAAGCTTCAGTTTTTTAAAGTGTGAGAGATCTCAGACCATGGAGAGTTGTTATGATCTTCCTTCCTTCCTTCCTTCCTTCCTTCCTTCCTTCCTTCCTTCCTTCCTTCTAGTTGTATGCCGTCCACTACCGAAGTCTCTAGACGGTTTACAACAATTAAAACATATTAAAAGTTCAAATTAAAATAGCTGCCCATAAAAATGCACCAACTAACTAAAAAGCTTGCCTGAAGAGATGTGTCTTCAAGTGTTTCCTAAAAGTCAACAGGGATGGAGCAGCTCTAATCTCAGCAGGAAGTGCATTCCACAGTTCCGGGACAACTACACATCATTCTTTGCCGATGTGAAGCACAGAGAGAGAGCCACAGTGCTCCTCCTGGGATTTCTGATCTCCCTTTCTCACATAGGGACTCAAATACAATTGGCACAGTTGAACAAAAGTTAGTTGTAACTAAGGGTGAAAGTAGAAGCAGTGAAGAACATGGGACTCACACCAGAATCCACAATCTTTTACTTTTTAATCTCCCCTTTTCTTCCCAAGGAGCTCAGGGAAGCTCCTGATTTCCCCTCAGACCCTTTACACATCCTTTACCCCAAATTTGGGATTGTGTGTATGAGACATACACAGAGTCGGGTGCCTAGAGTGTCTGACTCCTGGGGAAATCCCCCAATGCACCACAGTCATCGTGCAATGCACTCTGGGATTCCTGGAGGCCGAGGCGACGAGTCACAGCCTGAAGAGATCCACGCTCCATGGAGCAGCACAGTTGGTGTGGGTGTGCAGTGCTGTGCTAAAGAGGACTACAGGGATCATCTGGGGGGGAAGGTGGATTCCACTCTGCCTTCCCCCCACCCGCCCAATTGTGTGAATAGCCTTAATGTGTAAATAACTGTACCTGTGTACACCATACACTCATCGTACAAGTGTTGATCATAACGTGTGAATAGGGCTATAGTGGTTAGTGTGGACTAGGACAGGAAAGACCCAGTTTCTGATTCCCACTCAGTCATGAAGCTCATTGAGTGGCCCTGGGCCAGTTATCCTCTCTCAGCCAAATCTCCCTCCCAGGGTTACTATGAGGTTAAAATGATAGGAGGAAGAACCATGTATCCTGTAATAAGTTCCTTGAAAGAAAGACAAAACAAATGTAATCATTAAATACATGGCTGTGTGAATGAACTTTCAGTCTAGCATATTTTATGCATTCCATATGTTCAGATCATGCAGAGCAGTGCTTTAGCTGCTTATCTCTTTTTCATCTGTGAATGTGATATGCATGTTGGTTTCACTTCTAATGACAGGAGCGAATTTTCTGCTTTCCTGGAAAGATGTAATTGTTAAACCTTCCCCAATCCTGTTCACAATGAGTGAAAAAACCATGAGGTTTTTATCTTGGTAGTTTGTTGTTGTTGCTGCTGCTGCTGCTGTTGTTGTTATTTAGAAGTAGCAGCTCTATGGTAACTGAAAAAGCCCAAATGGGGCAGGTAGGTCCCATTTTATCCCCCCCCCCCAAAAAAAGATGGGGGGAATAAAAAGTTTACTGGAAATTGGAACTGTGATGTGTTCCTGTATGTTGCTTTCTTCAGGGGCATTTCCCCCCCCTTGTGGTTCTTCACTAATAGCATGTAGATAGACTTTTTGAGGCTTTGCCTTCAGTTTATTGAATGACAAATTTCAGTTTATCATGGCAAATTGCCATTTATGTCCCTTATTCCTCTTATTGAAAGAGTTTTTAGTTTCATTGTCTGACATCCAGATTAAGTTGTTCAATAGTACTACTCAGAGGAGTACTTAATTTTCATCTAACTTCTGTTAAGTAATATAGTCAAGATGCTATTTGATTTATTCCAGTAGAATGGAAAATCATTACTGTAAATTCTCTCTTGATTGACAGGTTGACAGGACAGAAGTGATTCGAACTTGCATAAATCCCATCTTCTCAAAGCTTTTCACAGTGGACTTTTACTTTGAAGAAGTTCAGCGGCTACGATTTGAAGTCCATGACATAAGCAGCAATCACAATGGGCTGAAAGAAGCAGACTTCCTTGGTGGCATGGAATGCACTCTTGGACAGGTAGGAATCTTGGCCTTCCTTTCTGCATTCATTTCCTTGGCTGTCTCCATATGACATCTGGATGAGATAAAAATTTGGATATGGTAAAAATCCCTTTCCACACAATTCTCTGGGTTTGTTGTGACTATAGTCTGTGTGTGGTAGCTTCCAGCTTGTGGCAAATTAGTCCATTCATTTATTCATTCATTTATTCATTCATGCAAAATATTTATCAGGGATGTGCAAATTGATTCAGGTACAAAATGATTTGTACCCAAATCTAGCTGATTCAGGTGATTTGTAGACAGAACAAATCACCCCTGTGCGCCATTGCCCTGATGCTGGTACAAAACAAATAACCCAGATTCGGACCTGAAAAAATTTGGAGAGTCCAACCTCCATTTTGTGGCCACATTGGGTTGGGTGGTAGTTCCCAATGGGTGGAAGCTACCACCCAAATTTCAAAGAAATTGGCCAAATGGGTGATTTTTAACAAATTTTTTAAATTTTGCACATCTTTAAGCTTTTCCCCATAGGGAATAATGGGGATTTCAGCAGCCACATAACTCCGTGTGGGGATACTAGGGTGGCCCAGAGTGGGTTGTGGTGGGTGGTAGTGCCCAATGGGTGGAAGGAAGCTACCACCCAAATTTCAAAGAAAGTGGGCAAAGGGGTGATTTTTAACAATTTTTTGAAATTTGCACATCTTTAAGCTTTTCCCCATAGGGAATAATGGGGATTTCAGTGGTCACATAACTCTGCGTGGGTGGCACCAGGGTAGCCCAGAGAAGGTTTTTGTGGGTGGTAGTGCCCACAGAAGAAAGCTACCACCCACATTTCAAAGGAATTGGCCAAAGGGGTGATTTTTAACAAATGTCTGAGGTTTGTGTGTCTTTAAGCTTTTCCCCATAAGGAGTAATGGAGATTTCAGTAGCTCTATAACTCTGCACGGGGGACACCAGGGTGGCCCAGAGCAGGTTGTGGAGTAGTGCACATGGAGTGCCAACCACCACCCAAATCACAAGCCCATGGGGTACTGGGTTTTGTTGTTATTTTCAGTTTTTGAGGTGTTCTGAGTGTGGATTCTTTGGTGCAAAATGATAGTGGATTCTCTGGTCATTCATCATTTTGCACCAAAGATGATGAATGAACAAATATGTCATATATGTTCATTCATTATCTTTGGTGCAAAATGATGAATGAACAAAGAATCCACTATCATTGTTCATCTTTGGTCATTCATCATCTTTGGTGCAAAATGAATCAATGAATTTTGTGCTGAAATTAATTTGGTGCAAAATGAATTTTGCACCAAATAAACCACTCTCAGAACACCTCAAAAACTGAAAATAACAACAAAACCCAGCGCCCATTGGATTGTGGTTTGTGGGATAGTTGGCACCCCATGTGCACTACATCACAACCTGCTCTGGCCCACCCTGGTGCCCCCACGCAGAGTTATGGGGCTGCTGAAATCCCCATTGTTCCCTATGGGGGGAAAGCTTAAAGATGCGCAAACTTTAAGTTTAACCAAAAAAATTGTTAAAAATCATCCCTTTGGCCAATTTGTTTGAAATTTGGGTGGTAGCTTCCACCCATTGAACACTACCACCAACCCCACCCTTTTGTCCCAGAACCCATTTTTGCCCCAAATCGATTCAGATTCATATTGATTCAGATCCAAATCAAATCTGGGGTGATTCGGGGGGGGGGCAGATTCAGACTCAGAAACTCCCTTGGCAATTTTAGCAGTACAATGAATACTAGCGAGGGCAAAAAGAGCCAAATGCTTGCCCTCACCCTGAATGAGAGGGAGAAGGGAATGTGTTGACCAAGTCAATTGGACCAATGCCCCACTAGATGTGACATTTGGCCCTGAATGTGTGGGGATATTTGATTAAACTGTCCTTTTCCCATTTTCATTTGTCCCTCAAAGTGGCTATTTGCTCTGCAAGGGAAGGCATACACAGTTACCCATACAGTAGCTGCATGTTTCACTCTGCAGGACAGATTTAGGGGGAAAATTAAATTGGGAAACAGGACGTAAACAAGGATTATTCCCAATCTTCTAGTGCTAAAGACCCAGTCTGATTCCTCCCCCTGGTGCTTTTACATTCCTAGAAAAACCCATTAGAAATCTGAAGACACATTTCTTGGTGTCATATCTAATATGGCCCTCAGAATGAAGGCATGCAGTTAGCTTCATTTGCTCTCATTGATGTCATAACAGACAAATTTGTACGGTACTGTGACATCGTTGTATTCATGATCGCTGATTGCCTGGGCTCACATAATGAATAATGAGAATAAGAGCAACAAAATGGCACTTGGAGCAGCATTGTATTGAGGAGAAGCACAAATGAAAAATTACATTTTGGGATTATTTCACTTTTCTGGGTGGCTTGCACCCCCAGAACCCCCTGGGGCCACCTTTGCCTTAAATTGGTGGGGGCTTGGGCCATTTTGTTCTTATCTTAGTGAAGATCACTGGAACAAAGTCAGAAAACCATCTGGTACACACATTGGCAGATACAATTTGATCCTGTGAAAACCAGTTTTCTCCTGCAGATGGAGTTTTCAAACTTAGCTATTCTGAAGCAGTTGGCTTTAAACAAAAATCTGCCCATTTTGCCATATCAGTCTTCTGCCATGTCTCTCGACCTCTGAACTTCTGGTATTTTAGCATTCCCTTATTTAGTATATCAGCCTCTTCTAATATCTGTGCATTCTGCTTGGTTGGAGGTTGCTTTCTTGAAAGCCAGCAGTCTTTATGATCTTTCTTAGTAGGGGATTTTTACTCCCATAAATAAGACGCATAAATAAGCAATAAACATGATGTATAATTGATGGCAGTTCCCAAAAGGTGACTAGTTAAGAGGCACAGCTTAGCATGCATATTCAAAGGGCAGTTTAATGCCAGTAAAAATTGATTTCCTCTCAATTATATAAATGATGCATTGCATTCCCTAATTATTAATTACTATTGAAGGCAATGATGAAGACATTTAACTGCCAAGTGGGTCTGTTTTACTACCCATCTGCATGACAGCTTTTGGCTGGAAGAACACAAAAGTAGCATTTCCTTGCAAGGAGTATAGTCACTCTGGCAAATTACACTTGGTGCACTGCACTCCTTTTTAATAAGTGATTGGATGAATGACAGAATCATCAAAATAATTCTAGTTGCCAGCTTTGGGGTGAATAGAAATCACAAAATCCTAAATGCCATTAGAGATCTTTTATTGCTTCTCAAAACTAGACATGTTGTCTTTGTGATCTTTTTCTTTTTTTAAAGGTACCGTGTTTCCCCGAAAATAAGACAGTGTCTTATATTAATTTTAGCCCCAAAAAATGCACTAGGGCAATTAGCGGTACATCAGAAATTACAGCTAGGTCTTACTTTCGGGGTAGGTCTTACTTTCGGGGAAACAGGGTAGCTATCCAAGCACAATCTGTAGCGGGACTATGGTGTCAGGAGAGGTGTGTTGCCCCATACCATTTTGCCAATAAATATCACTCTCCCACCTCACAAGGGGCAGCAATGTGCAGAGCCTCAAACCAATCAGAACGTGACATCCTGAGGCTGTTCTCATGAGCAGCCAGGACCAGGCTAAGGCAGCTAAGCCCAGGATTGGCTGCCCGTGAAAACCTGTGGGAACCAACCAACTCCCAGAGGTGCCTCTTAAACAGGGTTAAGGAAGCGAGCACTCCCTTAGCCACGTTTGCTGGACCATGTATCAGCACTGGCTGCTTTCAGTGGTGCTGACACACTGATAGGAGACCACCCATCACTGGGGGGGAGGGGTCCCCACAATGCAATACTCACTTGCATGGTGCATTGTGGGATTTCTGGGGGCCGAGACAATGCATCTCAGCCCCCACACCTCTGCACTCTCTGGAGCAGCGGCAGACCATTTGGAAGCGGCGGTCCTTGACGATTGTCTGCAGGGAAGGCAGGCTTCTGCAGCCTTCTCCGCTGCCTGCCCACCACCCCGCCTATCTGGTCATGAGAACGACCTCCCTGCCTCTCCGGCTGCATTGTTAGATACTTAAAAGGTCTGGGACCGAGGACTGTGATAATTAAACCCTTTTATGATCTCTAAAGGAATCCAACACTCTTTTCCAGTATTTAAAAATATTAATTACCAATGCATCGACCAAGGTTTTAACTATTAACTGTTTTTTAAAAAAATTCTGTTGTCATTTATTTGTTTTAACTAGTGTTGTGACTCTTCTGTTGTCATTTATTTTGTTTTCTTGTAAACCGCCCAGAGATGTGGATTTAAATATGTTTAAATAAAATTAAATATCAATCAATCAATCAATCACTGTCAGGCAACGTGGAGTTCTGGGGCAAATGCCCTGGTCCAAGGCACAAGTCCAGGTGGCCCAATGCTGCCAATGCCCCTGTGCCTCTCTACATGTTTGTTAAAAACAGCCTCAATTCAGATTAGGGCCATGGATCTTGCTCACAAAATTCCCAATGAAAAATACCCCCTTGAAGCTGCTATTTGCCCTGTTAGGGAAAACTGTAATGTAATTTTCTCCTAATAGGACAAATAGCAGCTTCTTGGGTGGGCAGATATTTTCATCAGAAAACAGCATGTCAGGAAGGGTAGTTCAGACTAGAGAGGAGCAGAGGCCATTTAGATGTGGAGTTGTGCCAGTGAGGTCTAGTAGCTAGAGTAATGGACTGGGATAGTCTTGGGTTCAAATCCCTAATTAGTCCTGAAGTCTATTGGGTGAGGTTGGATTAGTGACACACACTCAGGCTTATCTACTTCTCAGGGTTTTTGTGAAGAGAAAATGTTGCAAGGGGAGGTCATGCACAATATCTTGGATGGGATAAAAATGTCATAAAATAGATACAATTATAGCAGGGCAATGGTGTGACTACTTCTCCATAGAATTCATTTCTGGAAGGGGTTGTTTGCTGCAAAGTGGACTATGAGATGGTCCAGACAAAATTAAGCATTTGTAAAGCCCATTCATTTCTGTAGGGTGTAGTTAAAGCAATTGTTCCCATTCATTTAATGCAGCTTTAAATGCTACACCCATTTCACCTGGACAGTTAAGGATCAACTTATCAAGGAACTGCAGAACCGTTCAGCTTTGACTTGATAAGTTAGTCACTTGAACTCTTCTAGCTTTCACTGGGAGGCAACCATTATGGCAGCTTGTTAGGTGGCAAGAGAAATGATCAAGACTTTGCCCAGGAAAAGAGAGCTATTTTGAGATTATTCATTGATGCATCTCTTTGAAAGAGAGTATGATATCATGTGGTGTGGAATTATTTTATCTCTGTTTTAGTTCATTATTTGGTAGGCTTCGTTCATAAATATTTTAGAGGAAAATTGCATCACAAACCTAGGAACAAGTTTGTTTTCTGATGTCCTTTTTTAACCTTTTTTTACAGATCGTTTCACAAAGAAAACTCTCAAAATCTTTATTGAAACAGGGCAATACAGCAGGAAAATCTTCCATAACGGTAAGTCTATCTGAATATTGTCTCTCCCTTTTTGCCTCAGACAAAAAAAACTAGGTAACGCTCAGCAACCTTGGCTGTTTCCTATACACCTATACATCTAATTTTACAGGCGCTTAGCATTTGCTGACTCGCACCAATTGTTTTCCAAAAACCCACAATGACAATGCAGATGACAGAAGCACTCCACCCTTTTAAAAAGTTATTAACATTACATTAGCATTTACTAGCTCATCCTGTCCTTGTATAATTTGAATTGTGTTTTAAACACTATTGTAAATTTTATGAGCATGTTAAGAGTTGTGCATCTGTCCGCTATTCACACAGTATTCTAGCTAAACTAAATGCAGTGAAAGTTGTAATGGTACTGATAGCTTTAGCCTTCTGTGGATTCAGACTATTGTGGAGGGGGAAGGATTACGATCACTCTACATGCACACACACACCCAACTACTGTCCCAGTTTGTGGAGAGGAGGGCTGGCCTGATCCAACTATTCACTGAAGAAAAACAAAGACTTTCAATATCACATGTAGTTTGGCCCGAAGGGTAAGAACAGTATTTTCCAAACTTTTTCATCCCAAGGCACACTTGCAGGGGCGGAGCCACCATTGGGTAAATGGGTTCAAAGAACCCGGGCTGCCACCAATCAGGGGCCGTGAGTGCAGCCCCAGACATACCCCCTGCATCTGACGTTAGACACGGGGGGCATTATTTCAGTCCCAAATGGGGCCATGTGGACCAATCTGGAGCCGAAATTGACCCGTGCTGCATTGGCAGCATGGCCAGAGTGACTCTCCTTTTAGGAGAGAGATCAGTCAGTGCTGCATTAGCAGCACAGCCAGAATGGCTCTCCCTGCCTTTAAGGCAGGGAGAGTCACTCCGGTCCACGCTGCCCAAGGCAGTGTGGGCCGATCTCCCTTCCAGATGGGAGATCGCACACGGGCCGCCACCAGCCTCCCTACACTCCTGCACACTTGCATTTTAAAAAATGGGGGCACAATGCTCCCAACACACTTTTTTGTTTGGGTGGTGTTTGTGGTGGCAAAGTTGCCACACATTTTTTAAAAAACATTATTTATTTTCACTTCCTTCTTTCTCCAGCCCAGCAGCATGCAGGGTTTCAGAAATAGCACAGGACGCACCATAACCATCACCTAACATTTCTTTCTGTCAAAAGAAGTAGTTTTTGGGATCTGTCCATGTTTAGGGAGGAGGGATTCTCTAATCAACCTTACCACCCTCTCGCACTAAATTATAGGCACGGGCATTGCCTCAGAATTGGGGGAGCAGGGAAATATATTCACACCACTCCTTCGCCTATCAGCAGGAGCAAAGGTCTGAGCTCTTCTCCAGGAGTCCACCAGACCAACAAACCCCATCCCTGCTGATCCTCTCATCTTCGGCAGCCCCTGCATTAAATAAAGCCCTACATTTAGGACACTCCTCCCCCCCTTCCAGCTTGCTCCTTCTTCCCCAGCCAGGCAAGCGGATTGACCACCCAATCCCTGGCCTTCCAAGGGGCCATTTTCTCCAACTCCACCCCCTTCACTAGCATTTCCACCCAAGGCTGCAGCTGTGGAGCTGTTATCATCACTAATCCATCTCCACCATTCAACTGCCTCTTGGGCTGCACCCACCCACCCCCAGCAACTGTTGCCCCCCCGCTGAGCCCTTCCTGACTTCTGGAAGGTAATTAGTGGGGTTGTCCTGGTGACTGGAGCCCTTTGCTTCAATACTTCCATTTGACTGGGTAAACAACCCTGTCTCATGGAGGAGGGTAGGAAAACCTGACAGGGTCATTCAGTTAAACTGGTTGGGCTGGGCTGGGCAGGGCAGAACAGGGCAAATCACCCTCACCATATTCGATACAAACATACTCTTTTTGGTTCTGTGATTATCTTGGAAGAACAGGCTCTTCAGGATTTTATTATTCAGTTTGAACTGAGGAAAACATAGCTGTGGAGTGGCACATCCTTCCCAGTTCATTATGGGGTGAGTTTGCTCTTAAAGTGGGGAGTTTAAATTCCTCACTTTCTGAATTGAGGCAAAGTGAGTCAGAGGAGCACACAGTCCAGTATCCCATGGCACAGTAGCTGCGAAATGTTGTGTTATAATGTGAAGTCACAGGCCAGCCAGGAAAGGTGCCTACCTTTTCCTTATTGCACGCATTGTTTATATCTTTATTGCACGCATTGTTTATAACTGTGGTGAGACACCTGGCAGTAAGTAATCCATTGCCAATCATTTGGATTCAAGTGCCTCTTCAAACACATGACACAAATGAAAAGCATTAGTTCACACAGAAATAACATAATGATAACTTTACAAGACCCTGAAAGAGGTTGAGATCTTTTTGTTCTTGTTGTTTTTGAAAACCTCATCTTACCAAATAGACTGCTTAGCAAGATCTTCATTTGCCAATATGAATTTCCTAGCTTTGGAAATCTGCAAACCAATTTTATGATGTTGTCAGTCAAATAACTGATATGGTTTTCATCTAAGAGGAATAAGCTGCTGTTGTTTTTTGGAATTATCTCGTCAGTATTATAATAATATGTGTCCATTAAATGTGATGTGCACCATTAAAATCTTAGGAAATATTAATAGGATTCACAATTTGTATTTAGGAATCTGTAACCTAGTTAAACTGACTTCTTTGACTTGAAACCCATTGTGTGAATGGGATTAGAATGCATCATCTAGCCAGTGAGCCTGGAAAAAGCAGTTTTGTCTAGACCATAAGGAGCAGTCAAATGTTCAGAAACATTTGTCTTAAAACATGTGCATGGAAATAGGTAATGTTCTGTACTTTAAATCAATGAAAGCATATGCTCAGAAAAAGCTAGGGCAACGTAGCAAACACTGCTTTTAAAAAGTGTAAATGATTGACATACCAGGCACTTTAAGCATTAGTTTGATGTGCAAAATGGCTCAGTGGTAGAGCAGGTGCTTTGCATGCTGAAAATCTGAGGTTCAATCCCTGGCATCTCCAGTTAAAAGAATCAGGTATTCGATAAGAAAGACTCCTGCCTGAAACTCTGGAAAGCTGTTGCTCATTGGTATTGAATAAAAAGGAGCAATAGTCTGACTCAGAAAAAAGGCAAATTCCTGTTTTCACTATACTTTGTATGCTTCTGTGTTCCCAAGAGGTGGGAAAATCTGGTTTCCAAGATTCTCCATCCAACATTCTCCTGACTTTTATAACCAAGCTTTGGAGCTGGGCAGAGAGTGTTGGGAGAATTTCAGGTGCGGAGCACAGGAAGTGAAATTAAGATGGTTCGGACATCATGCCCACTGGGAGTGTGCTCTCTTGGTTCCCAACATTTTACTGACATGTTGCCCACTTAGAGACTTGTTGGTGGTCATGTGAAGCTTCCCTGTATGTTCAAATGTTATATCCTATTTCTTTCCAGGAATTCAACAGTCCTTTAATGTCTTGATTTCATAACAATCATTTTACCACATAGCAAGAGGCAAAATGTGTACCCAGAGCCACTCTAACCCCTGGACTTCCAGGACGAAGTCCAGGGTCTCCACACCCACTGGGCCCCCCCAAATCCTTTTTAGTCTGTCCCAGGTGGTGTGATCACGTTAAGAATACTGTGTGGGTGAGGGGCATCCAAAACCCTTTAGGGCCAGGCTCCAAAATTATCTAGGTGCACCTCTGTGTGTTCTGTGGTGGCCAGGAGTCAACACTGACTCAATGGCACACTTTACCTTTACCTCTGTGTGTACCACTTAGTGGAAAAAACCACAATAATACTTTGAACCAGAGATAGCCAATTTGCAGCTGATGGGCCAGACCTGGCCCCCAAACCATTTTTTTCTGGTTTCCTACAGTAAAGGTAAAGTTGTGCAGCTGAGTCAGTGTCAACTCCTGGCAACTACAGAGCCATGTGGGGTTTCTTGATAGAATACAGAAGGAGTTTGCCATTGCCATCTCCCATGTAGAATGAGATGATGCCTTTCAGCACTTTCCTATATTGCTGCTGCCTGATAGAGGTGTTTCCCATAGTATGGGAAAGTATGGGAAACATACCAGCAGGGATTCGAACCAGCAACCTCTTGCCAGGGGCGTATCTAGGGGTAGGGCAGGCAGGGCATGTGCCCCGGGCACCACTTGAAGGGGGGGCGCCATTTTGTAAAATTAATTTTTTTAAAAAAATGGCTGCCAAAAACAAAATGGACACCGTGCATGCTCAAATGGCCTCTGTGAGGCTCTAGGTCATGCCAGGCTTTGCAGAGGCCATTTGAGCATGCGCGGTGGCCATTTTGTTTTCAGTGGCCTTTAAAAAAAAAAAGATTATTTTTAAAAACGGCCACTGCACATGCTCAAATGGTCCCTGCAAGGCCAGCGGGGTGAGGGGGAATTTTCGCAACCCCCCCAGCCTTTAGGAAGCCCCCCAAAGGGGCTACGGGTAAAAATAAAAATAATAAAAATATAATATAAGACACTGTACACATATTCAGATTGGCACTATGTACAGAGAATCAGGGCTTGTGAATACTGAGCTGACGCTTAAGAGCTAGGATTGTATTCATTTGCTCTTACTTTGCTTCTTGTGATAAGTGAGTTAAATGTGATGTCTTGCTAATATGGCTATTAATGGTGAGTTTGTCTTTGAATCAGTGTGAAACCCTTAATATTAAGGCCCACTGGGAGTTTCTTGCTCGCTTTCTCTCATTTTAACTGTCTTTCTGAAAGACTAGAATATATTCCAAGCAGTGACACAGTTTACTCTGCATATCCTTTAATTATTTACAGAATATCTGGGAAAAGTCAAATTCTCCATTGATTTTTAAAACCTATGTAATGGTGATGCTACAATGCATAGTAGAGAATTAGACAGGCACTTCTGTTTAGTTTTCCAAGTACATCTCCACATAGTATTTGGGTATTTCATGAGCCCCCACATACTGAAATTTGTAGTTTTCCAGCATTTTTTGGTCTGGCTAAGTCCACTGCTAAATAGTTTTTGAAATATTAAAAGATTAATGAGCTTGACTTGTATTTTTCAGCTGATATTATGGTAAAGTTATCTGAAAGATGGGTGTCAGATGCTTGGACAGGGGGCGCAATTTCAGTGTTTGCCCTAGGCACTATTTTCCCTAGATACGCCTCTGCCTCTTGCTCCCTAGGCAAGTTACTTCTCTGCTGTACCATTAGGTGGCCTCGTTTCCTAGCCCCACCAAATTTTAATCAAGGCACATGGTAATGATTTGACCTCATAAACAATATTTTCAAGTTGTAAGAGAGCAAGAAAGAATCTTTTCTTTGATGTTATCTCTCACTTTGAATAGTGAATTTAATGCCTCAAAAAGTGTACAACAATGAAAAAGCATCACATACAGCTAATGTATGTAGTGCCTTCTCATTGTTTTTAATTGTTTTAAACTGCCTTGAGATTTTATTATTTTGTTGGTATATAAATGTAATATATGGACCAATGGTACTCAGAAATGAGTACCATTTCTGTTCTGTAACTGTGAAGATCTGACTGCTAGATGGTGCCAAATTTAATGTGGAGTCTAAATTTCTGAGAAGGTCAGTTTGTGTAAAAATACACTTGTGGTCCCGAAACCAGCATTTGGAGGTTAGAGTAATCCCCACAAATACAGAAATTAGTATTATGAAAAATATTCATATACCCTTTTTTAACAACCAAAAACGATCTAAGCTGTTTGCAGTGCAAAAGGGATGAGAACAAGAATGAGAAGATGGTTCTCTGTGCCCAAAGGCTGCACAGTCTAAAAAGAAACACAAGGGAGACAACTGCAATAGCCACTGGAGGAATCCTCTGCTGGGCTGAATATGGACAGTTGCAAACTCCAGTGAAAAATAAGAGTCGCTACTTAAAAGTGTCTCTTTGCCCAGTTGGCAGGGTGATCCCTGCTTTAGATTATAATCATGTTTGTGCTGCTTTTCTGGCAATGTGGCTGGCACATTGCTACAGTTTGATAAGGCTTAGAATAATTATGCCACCTTCAAACGTAACGCGGAACTGCGTGCCCCCTCCATCCGCTCTTCTATTCTCATTCATACACTCGGGAGAGCAGTCTCTCTGCAGTCAGCAAGACTGAAGAGAGGCGGGGGAGCTGGCTGTGTGAACTTCCTTCTCAACAGAAGGACGGCCTGCACAGCCAATTAGGCTGGAGTGAGGGAGGAGCTTCCTCCATCAACTCCTGCTCCATGGGGCTGAAACTGCGGTGCCAGTATTCGGATGTAACGCTGGCACCACAAAACTCAAGTTAAGGATAGTGAAACTCTGCTCTGACCAAAGGTTTAGAGTGGAGTTTGACAAGGGGAAACCATGGGTCCATTTTTGCATTCAACTCCAGTTTGCAGAATTCAGATGTGCGGCAAAGGAAACCAGAGGTGAAGGGACCTCTGGTTTGCTATTTTGTCTGAATTATGCCTTAGTGTCCCCATGCATGTATGTTAGTAAACCGCACTGCTTCAGATTTCATTTCCCCCTCCATTTAAACATGATTGTGCCTTTTTCATTTAGGTGATTGCTGAAGAATTATCTGGCAATGATGACTACGTTGAACTTTCCTTTAGTGCACGGAAATTAGATGACAAGGTAAGGTAGCCATTTGATGTTAACCTTACTGGAAGACAAAAGAATGCAGACAAATGTGATTTAATAAGACATTCCCCCTTGCATCTATTTTTGGAGCACTGATGTTATTAAAAATATCAGAGATCTCAGATCAATGCTCGTAATGAGGCTTTCCTCAAGTTGCATATTAATCAGAAAAAAATCCCAATGGAATGCAATTAAGACCAAGACAATTTAATTATGCTGAGACCTCATGTATTTAAATGCCACCAATCAGATCATTCAGCTTTTTACAAGGCATCAAAGACACAATATTCAAGGATCACAACTTAAAATATAAATTTGTGAACTCTGAGGAATAACAAGAGTGCGGGGGTTTTCAGGAGGAGATTTTCCTAGCTAAATGTATCACACATCAGGGAATTTGATTATTTTTGTGTGTGCTTGGCAAAACTTTATGCTCATTCAACCAAAAATGTAAGCACTGATTAAGAAAATGTTCTTCAATCTGGGAATATACTACCGTATTTTACGGACTATAAGACGCTACAGACTATAAGACGCACCTTAATTTTAATCCAGTTTTTCAGAGTTTTAACATATTAAACTGTTAAAACATATAAGACGCTCCTGAATTTTGACAGATATTTTTCGAGGAAAAAAGTGAGTCTTATAGTCCATAAAATACGGTACTTGTCAAATCTATGTATTTTAATGACTGCACAATACTATTAGTTACATTGCTATCTCATTATTCCTCCAAGGAGATCATATCAAGGGTGGTATACAAACTGCTCCCCATTTAATCCTCAGAACAACCCTGGAGATCAAAGGGATTAAATCTGGGACCTTCTGCATGCAAAGCAGATGCTCTCCCACTGAGCTATGGCCCATTCCCAAGGGCAAAGCAGATAAGGCCAAGGCAAGTAAGTTAAAGCAATATTCTGCTCAGACTGCAGAGCTAGCCTGGGAACAGAGGGCCTGGTGCTTCCTCATTGGCCTATGCAGTCAGCTGACCAGATTCAGACTAGGGGTCAGCTGAGCATGTTCACAATGGGGTCAGCTAGAGCTCCTCAGATCAGTACTTCAGCCTAGAGGGCAGCTCTGGACTCACAGAGCCTAGTCTCCCTGGCTTGCTGAAGGACCAGTGTTGATGATAATTTGCCAGCTACATAGGCCATTTCCCATTGTGTTGACCTCTACAAAGTGCTGCACTTTTGCCAGTATTCCGCCCCACCTTGAGCCCTTTTGGCTAAAGAAATTGAGCCCTTTTGAGCTCCAGTGAAATCTTGAAAGGCACACATGGAGCATTGTGTACTTGAACCAGTGCTCTTAAACTTGTTTATAAATGATCTAGAAGTTGGGGTAAGCAGCAAAGTGGCCACATTTTCAGATGACACTAAACTATTTAGGGTAGTGAAATCCAAAACAGATTGTGAGGAGGTCCAAAAGGATCTCTCCAAACTGATGGAGTGGGCAATAAAATGGCAAGTGCAGTTCAATGTAAGCAAGTGAGGGACTGGCTCGCTGAAGGAGAAGAAACTTTGGTGGAACGAGACACTGTCGGGGACACTGCCAGGCAAAACTGACATCCTATTCCACACCTGGCTTGTCAATCCGCTACAATAATCGTCTGGAATATTCATGGTTGGGGCTCTAAACTTTTAGATTGTGACCTCCTGAACTTTCTCTCTAAGTTTGACATCATAATCTTACAGGAAACATGGTGGTTAGGTGAAATAAAGCTCAAAAACTATATTTCTTACACGAGGCCAGCTCTGGCTAGTAAGAAGGCTGGTAGACCATTGGGAGGCCTTGGTATACTTATTACCTCACGCTTTAATACGCAGGTGGTGAAGGTATCTTGTCCTGGGGAGTGGGCTATGGCTATACTGGTCTCTGATCATAAAACCAGCTTTCTGTGTGTAAACTTATATGTCCCAACGCAGAGTTGCATCTCACAGACGGAGGCGCTCTGGGGAGAAATTGAACAATACATCTTTAAGCTCATAGATGAATACCCTAATACGCCTCTGATTATAGCTGGAGATTGCAACGCGAGACTAGGTCACAATGATGTCTCACTTTATGGAAGTTTTTCTTTGTGGCCCCCATTGGATGAGTTAGAACTTGGTTTATCTAATCGTGTTTCTCTAGACTCAGCGTGCAATTTTGCAGGGCTATGTTTAGCCCGAATGGCTAACAAACTGGACTTATTAATTCTGAATGGCACTGCGTCTGGGGATTGCCCAGGAAAATTTACCTTCCAACGGGGCACTAATCAATCTACTATTGATTATGTATTAGTTTCTAGAGATGTATTTGAAGCAATAGCCAGATTTAACATCATAGCTAGGCCAGAAAGTGACCATTATCCTTTAGTATTAAATTACACCTTCATGAAGCAAGATATGAGTTCTAGAGTTATGCCCTTTACACAACAGGCCACTGATGGGACTCCCAGAATCAAATGGAATTCCCAAATTAATCAAGTTTTCTCCGAATGGTTTAACTCGAAGAACGGAGAATCACTTAAGGAAGGGCTGCTGGATGCACTGATTAAAAGAGACCAAAATGCCCATATTCTTGAAAAGTATGAGGTTCTCACAAGATCAATTAAATCTCTACTAACTAAAGATCATCACGCCAAACCTAAAAAGAAAACTGGCCATACCAAAAAGTGGTTTGACCAAGAATGCATAAGGACAAAAGGCATCTTGTCATGCTCTCAAAATATGCTATTCTCTGCCCATCTACACATACACATTTAGAACTGTATAAAAAGAAAAAGGAGTATAAAGCTCTTTTTAGAACTAAGAAATCGATTGCAACTCAAAAGGAATGGCTATCTTTGATAGAAGCAGCTAGGAAAAATGATTTAACAAATTTTTGGAAGCTGATTTCATTATCCCAAAATAAGGTGAACTCTGAACAGGCCTGTCCAATTGCCCCTGAATTATGGGAATCACATTTTTGGAAACTTTATAGCAACCACACATTTAAACTCCAGATTGACCTACATATAGATACTTTACCTTCCTGGCCTACAGTCTCCACCTATGAGGTAGAACAACTAATTATGCAGCTGAAGGGTGGAAAAGCACCCGGGAACGATTACATCCCTCCAGAACTATTAAAGGCTCATATAGACTGGTGGGCCCCAGCACTGGCTCTTTTGTTCACCTATATAGACCAAACTGCACAATTCCCTCAGGAGTGGGGCTCAGCCATGGTGTTCCCGATTTATAAAAGAGGAAATAGGGAGGATCCCTTTAACTACAGGCCAATTAGCCTTTTGAATATAATAAGTAAATTGTACGCCAAACATCTGTGTGTAAAACTTTGCTCTTGGATGGAGCAGGAGCATATAATCCATGATGAGCAAGCAGGTTTTAGACCGAATAGATCGGTTATGGACCATTGCTTAATTTTACAACAACTTGTGGATAAACAAGTTAGGGTCCATAAAGGACCACTGTTCGCCGCTTTCGTGGACCTTAAAATGGCCTTTGACTCAATTTCAAGGAGTCTACTATGGACTAAATTGGCTAGTACATCTATAGATCAAAGGCTTTTATTATTGCTCATCAAGCTCCATGAGAACTCCTCTTTAAGAGTACGTTTGGACACTGCCGGCAATTTCACCAATTCAATTCCAACAGAGAAAGGTGTGCGGCGAGGGTGTGTGTTGGCCCCTTATTTATTCAATCTGTACATTAACAATCTGATTAATCGGCTGCAAAATGTTGATATCCACGCACCTAAATTAGCCAACAAAAAGATCCCGATCCTGATGTATGCGGATGACGCGGTTATTTTATCTCAAACCAGGGTCGGGCTCAAAAGAGCTTTAGATGTTCTAACATCTTATTGCCAAGAGGAACACTTGACGATCAATTATAATAAATCTAAAATTATGTGCTTTAAAAATAAACCAAGGATATTTACATGGATCTTGGATGGACACAAATTAGAACAGGTCAATCAAATAAAATATCTTGGGGTGGTTTTTCAACAAAATGCTGGGAGAGCGGCACATATGAGAATGGTAGCTGACTCAGCAAAATGCAGTGTGGTGGCAATTAACAGATTTTTCAGAACACAGGGAGCAGGTTTCATTCCTGCGGCTTTAAAACTGTATTCAGCAAAGGTTATCCCTCAGCTCTTATACGGGATCCAACTGGGACCTTATGCGAACTTTGACATGCTAGAAAGAATTCAATCCGGCTTTTTGAGAGCTATCTTTGGGACTACAAGATGCACCTCAAATGTAACACTGCGCATGGAGGCCGGCCTCATAAAGATTGAATCTCGTGCCTGGCTTTTAATTATTTACTTTTGGATGAGAGTCCACCTACGCCCGGTGGGCCTAATTCCTCAGTTTCTATCGTTAAACCCACAACCGCAGTGGTGCACTGTAGTTAGCAAAAAGCTTGCTGCTCTAGGAATAGACCCTGAACAACTGCTGGAGTTAGACTTGTCAAATGCGAAAAGAATAGTAAAACAGCGTTTGACAGATATTGAATTGCAAAATAACCGGGCCTCTTTGACAGAATTCTACAAAGGAGTAAGAACTAGATGGGATCTTTCACCAGCAAATTATTTGTCCCATATTACACTCAGCAAATTCCGGTGGGCATTTACAAGGGCAAGAACAAATTCTTTTCCCTCTGCATTATTAGCCGGGAGATACAGTGGTGTTCCCTTGGAAGAACGCTACTGCAGATGCGGCAGTGGGGAAATAGAATCTATTGAGCATATTCTATTATCCTGTAAATTACATAGGCAACCAAGGGAGCACTTAATTTTACCTCTGGTCTGTAAACAGACAGATCGATCTGCTGAACAACTTGTTAAATACTTACTTTCTGATGAAAATGTTTTAAATTTTAACTCCGTAGCCAAATTTTGTTATATTGCTTTTAAGATGTATAATGAGAACCTATAGAGTTTTCTATAAATTGTTCTGCTGTTTGCCTGCATGGATTGTTTGGTCTAGGACCGTAAATAAAACTTGACTTGATTTGACTAAGCAAGTGTGTAAAAGCAAGTGTGCAAGTGTGTAAAAGCAAGTGTAAAGTAATGCATCTTGGGGCAAAAAAATCCCAACGTCACATATATGCTGATGGGGTCTGAGCTGTTGGTGACTGACCAAGAGAGAGATCTTGGGGTCATGGTGGACAGCTCATTGGGAGTGAAAATAAAAATGCTACTATTATAATGATTATAATGTCCTTATGCAAATTTATGGTGCAGCCACATTTGGAGTACTGTGTGCAGTTCTGGTCACCATACCTTAAGAAGGACATTTTAGAACTGGAAAAGGTGCAGAAGAGGGCAACCAAGATGATCAGGGGCCTGGAGCACCTTCCTGATGAGGCCAGGCTACAGCAGCTGGGGCTTTTTAGTTTAGAAAAGAGGTGACTATGGGAGACATATTAGAGGTGTATAAAATTATGCATGGAGTACAGAGAGTGGACAGAGAGAAATTTTTCTCCCTCTCTCACAACACTAAAACCAGGGGTCATCCCATGAAATCGAAGGCCGGGAATTTTAGAATTGAGAAAACGAACTACTTTCCCACACAGCACATAATTAATCTATGGAATTATCTGCTTTGGGGTGTGATGATGGCCACTAACTTGGATGGCTTTAAAAGGGGCTTAGACAAATTGATGGGGGACAGGTCTATCAATGGCTACTAGTCTGGTAGCTGTAAGCCACCTCCAGCTTCTGAGGCAAGATGCCTCTAATGCCAGTTGCATTGGAGCAACAGCAAGAGAGAAGCTCTCCATGCCTTCACCTCTTGCTTGTGGACTTCTCAGGGGCATCTGGTCGGCCACTATGTGAAAGAGGATGCTGGACAAGATAGGCCTTCGGCTTGATCCAGCAGGGCTGTTCTTATGTTCTTCTCAGCACTTCCCCCATAGAGCTCTCTGAGGAAAGCGCTGGGAAAGACTACCCATACCAGAATTCCTTGCACACTTTCCAAGATGGCATAGAGCAAAAGAGGGCTCCATTTCCTTTAAAGGAATCCCACCAATACTGGGCAAAGTACAGCACAGTAGCAACAGTCACTTTCATATGGTGCCAGGGTGACACAACTGAACTATGGAGGCAAAAGGAAGAAGGCTGTTGCAACAGTGTTGATGACTGCTGCTTTGCCAGTGCTTGAGCAGGGATGAGCGAGAGTTATTTAACCAAGGAACCACTGCTGCTGCCTTGGTTTGGATGCTTACAATATCAGACCAGACATTTGAAGTCAATGGACCTATACTGACTTGAGGATGAGTATTCTGGCTTATGCAGCACATGCCTCGCAACCAAAGATTGCATATGGCCATGCAAGTAGAACTATGGACAACAATGAGTTCTGCTAACATGGGAGGAATTATGACTATGTGTAGCATTTACCAGCCAAAGCTGTATGTGATTAGTATTAGCAAGTCTAATTAAAACTGCCAGAAATATTTAGGTTGGCAGAGTGTAATGAATTTGTAATTTGACTAAGGCACAGAGGTTAATAGCATCCCTAAGTTGGGGATCTTTAATCATGCTAAACATTCAGGACCTTGGCTTTGTGTCTCATCTGAAAGGTGAATTATCGCTCACTAGGAACAGAACTGCTAGTTCTTGGTCTTTTTTGAAAACCTGCCCATTATATTTAACTCCTTGGAGGTGAGTCTAAAAGGCTAAATATAGACAGGCAAATTATAGGAGAGTTGTCAGCTGTGGCTTGTGTACTTGTGGTCAAGCAAAAAAAAAATAAAAAAGGCCAGTACAAAAGAGCAGGTGCTCAAATTGTCAACTTTCCTTTGTTTTTATAAACAGACTCCATATTCTGATGGAAACAATGCCCTCGCAGGCAGTTATTATTAGATATTCATTCAGAAGATTTTACCCTGATATGTTTAATAATGTTTAATAATAATGTTCACATAAGCTAAACTGAAGTGAACAGAGGAGAGAAGTGTTAGGGGAGACTGCACTCACATAATCTAAACATGAACCATAATCATCATGGAACACATAAGAGACTACTAGTTTTCAGTTCAGAAATAACTCTGTAATGCAACTCTGTTCATCGGGGGCATCCTGATGAACCCTGCTTAAATGTACTTTATGTAAAATTATTTCCCTGCACAGGATAAAAATGTATATTAGAAAGTTGGATAGGCTAGAACAGGGTTTCTTAACCTTGGGCCCCCAGATGATGTGGGACTACAACTCCCATCATCCCCAAATATGGCCTTTGTGGCTGAGGATGATGGGAGTTGTAGTCCAACAACATCTGGGGGCCCAAGATTAAGAAACCCTGGGCTAGAGCATTTCTTCCTAATGCACTAGGGATTTTTGATATGCAGGGCAGTGTTTTTAACAAACCTAGGAAGCTGCTTTATACCAAGTCAGACCATTGGTCTATTTAGCTCAGTATTGTTTGCACAGTCTGGCAGCGGCTTCTCCAAGGTTGCAGGCAGGAATCTCTCTCAGCTCTATCTTGGAGATGCCCGGGAGGGAACTTGAAATCTTCTGCATGCAAGCATGCAGATGTTCTTCCCAGAGCAACCCCATCTCTTACAGTGCTCACATGTCATCTCCCAGTCACATGCAAAGCAGGGTGGACCCTGCTTAGCAAAGGGAACAATTCATGCTTGCTACCGCAAGACCAGCTCTTTTTCCATACTTTAAGTAGTTGTGTTAACTTAATGATGGCTTCATTCACACCGTCACAAGGATCCTGGTTAAAAGATTACTCAAGATTTGTGAGCCCAGTGGAGCTGATTGTGTGAATGCAGAATTTCAGGGCAATCCTGGTCAAACCGCTTTAGTTAATCAGCATTTAACCAGGAAAGAAAACCAGCATTCAAGCTTCACTGGGCTCACTAATCCCAATTAACTTTTTAACCAGGATTTTGATTGTGTGAATACAGCCCATAAGAGTCATTATTACTTTCAGAAACATGAGCAGGGTTGTCACACAAACAGGCATTTCCTCCACTTTGCACACCTCATATAACTGTGTGTGCAATTTTGCCAGCTACAGTACATGAACTGGCACTTATAGGGATGAATTGTTTTGCTCATATGTGTGCACATTTTCAGACACATGTGAACTATAGGCCTGATATGTCTGCATCCCCATACATATTATACTTCAGCATGCATCTGTGTGCTGTAGCCAAGTCAGAAAACACGTTTTTTTCCTGGCTTTTCATTGTCAGTGTTTGTCTCCCCACTTGGATGATAAAATTCCACCACCAGGGTAGCATTGGCAGCTACGTTGACCCAGGCTCAGGACTTTGTAATAGTGATGTGCACGGAACCACTAAGTGTGGTCATAGGAACATAGGAAACTGCCATATACTGAGTCAGACCATTGGTCCATCTAGGTGAGTATTGACTTCACATACTGGCAGCAGCTTCTCCAAGTTTGCAGGCAGGAATCTGTCAGCCCTCTCTTAGAGAAGCCAGGGAGGGAACTTGGAACCTAGATGCTCTTCCCAGAGCAGCTCCATCCCTTAAGGGGAATATCTTACAGTGCTCACACATCAAGTCTCCCATTCATATGCAACCTGGGTGGACCCTGCTTAGCTACGGGGACAAGTCATGCTTGCTACCACAAGACCAGCTCTCCTCTCCAATTTGGTTTGAACTGATGGGGGGGTGGGGCATCGGCAGGGCCTAGGTGAGCACTGCCAGCCCGCCGCTGCCGCGTACCACAGTGGCATGTAAGGTTACCTCCCACCTACCTGCCACCCTCCCTGCCCTTTTTCACCTCCCCCCCGCCCCGATGCTTGTAAAGGGGAATCCTTAACAGATTCCCCTTTACAAGCATCCGAACCGTTCGAAATGGGCTGAACCAGTTTGATCTGAACTAGGCCCAGTTTGGATCAAACTAGGACTGGCTCCTCTTTTTGGAGGGCCAATCAGGTTCAAGCCAAAACTAGTCAAATCGGGCTGCTTCTACTCAAACTGGTTTGAGCTTGAACTGGTTTACATGTCCCTACTTTGTAATAAAGTTGTGTTTCACTTATGTTTTGTATTCCATATATTAAACTGAACATCAAAACTTCATTCACAGCGCTATTTAGACTTTTTTCTGGCCTGGATGGTGTTGTATTTTCCTTCCTTTCCAGCACTCTTTAGACTCTGTACCTTCAAAATCACACTCCCTCCACACAAGAAGCAGTAAGGGAGGGTGTTAATTCATGTCTCCTTTGACTTCCTGAATTATGTGAGCAGTTCTCAAATTCCCAATAAGCAGAGAACTGCTCTTCAAGATTCCCATTTTCCTACTATTCCCATTTGGAGATATATTTAAGGACTTGTCAATTCCTGGTTTGAACATTCACAGTATCACAGCAACTGATGCAGCAAGCCAAACGGCTCTTGCACGCAGCAAGGCCATGAACTTGAAACATGCTTCTGACAGAATAGAAGGCGACATAATGAATTCATCTGAGAGTGGAATTAACTTGTGAATTTTTCATATATCCTGAATAGTAACATAGAAACCTCAATAGCACCTCTGCTGCAGATCATGTCAACTGCAACTCAAGTAGAAAAAAGTCATTTTTATGTGAATATGCCATTTACATATTCCTTGTTCATGAATCCGGGGCGTACCATTAATTAGGCAAAGGGAGACAAATGTCTCCTGGCCCACAGCCTCTGAGGGCCCCCCAAGGCCAGCCTTTGCCCTTTATCTTTTCCCCATTTCTTACTCTTTTCCTTTTTGTGTTGCTGCGGCAGCAGCAAAGTGATCCAATACCCACTTTTCCTTCTTTTTGCCTCCCGCCTGCCTCTCAGCTTGGCTGCTCCCGGCCAGCTGTGCTCTGCGCAGACTCACTCACAGAAACTGAGAGCATGTCGGCTGAGTGATGTAAGGCAGCAGCAGCAGCAAGAGGGAGTGCTGGAGATTTGAAGCCAAGCTGCTGGCTGGAGGCTGCATAAAGGCCTCATTTCGTTTTTGTTGCTGACAGGCAGTGGGAGGGGAAGAAGAATGTAAAGGAAAAGAAAGTGCCTGAGGGCTGCATAACTGCCTTGTTCTGCTGTGCTGACTGACCCTCAAGAAGGCAAGGCAGGGGGCGGACGGTAAATGAAACTTTTATTTTTAAAAGTAACCATTGGGTCGAGGGAACAAGTGGAATGTGAAGGAGAGAAATGAAAAAAGGGGGAGAGATTATGAGAAAGGGGTGGGGGCTGCCTTGGTACTGCTGTCTCACAAGAAGGGGAGGAACAGAAGGTAAAAGAAACTTGCATTTTTAAAAGTAAGCATGATGGAGGTAGAGAGAACAGTTGGTGTTCAGTGTTGGGATCTTACAGGCTGAGTCATCCATTTGATAAGGGGCTAAAGAGCTGCTGAACAAATGCTTTAAAGAAAAAGAGAGACTTGCATCAAAATAAAACTTTGCAAATCAGTTGATGATGGGGATATATATATATGTGTGTGTGTGTGTGTGTGTGTATATATATATATATATATATATATATATACGCCTTTCTCTCCTGTTCCTGGAATGTTTACTACTTAAATCCCAAGAAACGAGGATGACTCCATGTATTCCATTCTGTTGTCTGGTTTGAAATCAAATTAGGAGATAGAAAGATAGAGATTGATTGTCTAAACTGATTGCTGGTGGGTCTTTCTGTTGGCATAGCTCAGGGTAGTCTTTGTATGATTCTTTCTTCCTACTTTCATTCTTACAACAATCCTGTGAGGTGGGTTAGGATGAGAGAGAGTATAGTTTAAGGTTATCCCCTGAGCTTCCTGGCTGAGTATGGAAGGATTTGAACCCAGTTCTCATCCAACACTCTAGCCAGGCTTTTAACTAAGTGGGGTACTGAGTGCAGGAGACAAAGGAGACTAAACTCCTTATTTTAGCTATGAAACAAGTACTGGAGTGGCTAAACATTATTAAGGTTGGCTGGCATAAACTAAACACACACACACACACACACACACACTTACTCCATATTAAACCTGTGTTCCCTGGGATGAACTCAAGATATTTTTTTCTTCAGGACTGAATCTGTTCCCTATGAGCTGGTTGAGATATATGTGCAAATGTGAAGTGGAAGAAAGGAAAAAAACTGTGAATTCCATTTTTTTCTTTCATATTTGTGTGTGTGTGTGTGTGTGTGTGTGTGTGTGTGTGTACACTTTTATCTATAATGGCACACAAAATTTGCACACATTGCCTTGATACCGCTGCCCAAAACAAAACTCTTTCTGCACATGGATGAAAGAAAATAGGTGGAACAGTGGTGCCGAGGGCTGGCTGACATCCAAAGCAGAAGAGCAGCAGCACAGCGTGAGAGAAGGTGAGAATCAGAGCAGAGGGGCCAAGAGCAGACAAACAGCCCTGTGGCATGTTAAAGCAGAAGCAGGCACTGGGTAGACAGGCACCAGAAAGTTGATGATTCCCACTAATTTAACAAGAGCAAGTTAAAAAAAAACCAACCATCTCTACCATGGCTGGCCTTGTGCTAAATGCTTAGCTTTCAGCCTTGGTGTTCATTACCAGCATGGTTCCCTTTGACTAGGTGTTTGTGCAGTTCTGCTTTCCAGTGTTCTGTGTTTTATGTTCGAATCATCCCTAATCTGTGTTAACTGTGGTGTACGTTTGTCTGTTAGGGATCATGGGGCTCTAGTTCTGTAAAAGAGCACATGTTTTGCATGCAGAAGGGGGATCCCAGGTTCAATCCATGGCATTGTCAGAGAGGGTCGGGATAGGGCCCTTGAAATTCTGGGTGGCCAGAATTTGACCGGTAGGTGGCCGTTGGTCTATTAAGGGAAATCATCCACAATAAGGTAATACCTTCATTGGGACCAACTAAAATATCACCAGCAAACGTTGCAGTTATCTTTTTCAGGCTGAATGTTAAAGAGAGACAAGGACAAGCCCCAAATCCTGGTGTTAGGCTTGAGTTGACATACAGGAGGTTAAGACTGATAGGGCTTAAGTCGAGTGTGTGTGTCTGCCTTGAAAGAACTCTTATTTTTTTGGTTTTTTAGTGCTGGACGTAGATTCAACTAGCTGCTAGATTTTATATTAAAGTGTGGGCAGGGCAGCCACTTTTTTCTTTGTCCCAGTGCCCCACCCCCCACACCCCGCTGTACTGAGATCTGTTCTGCACCTAGTAGAAGGTGAAGGAGAGGTAGGCAGTGAGGGGCCCATTTTACAATCTCGTTTCTGGGCTCACTCCAACCTTGGTACTCCCCTGCATGAAATGACTGCTTTTCTCGTGCTTGCTGCCATCCCATCTCATTCCTGAAGTGTCAGGTGTGATAAAAAAACAGATCTTCCTTGTCTGAAATGAAAGACTAAGAAAGAAATAGTGGCCGCTGAAACAGTTTGCTACCAGCTTAATGAATAGTACAGATTTTTCCACAGCAACTTCTATTGAGATTGAGGATAACTGAATGAATATAAACTGGCAATTCCTCTTGGATTTGAGATATGCTAATCAGTAGCCTAAGATTGTTCTCTGCTGTACTGAGCTGGTCTTGTGGTAGCAAGCATGATTTGTTCCCTTTGCTAAGCAGGGTCTGCCCTGTTTGCATATGAATGGAAGACTACATGCACTGTAAGATATTCCCCTTAGAGGATGGAGCCACTCTGGGGAGGACATTTGCATGTTTGTAAGCAGAAAGTATCTAGGAGATGCCATGTTTCCTCCCTGGCATCTCCTAGATAGGGCTGAGAGAGATTCCTGTCTGCAACCTTGGAGAAGCCGCTGCCAGTCTGTGTAGACAATACACCATCCAGAAGCCATTTTGCAAAATGTTTAGTGAATGAGAACACGTGAAATGATGCCATATTGGGTTGATATACTTGATGTGCCAATAAGCCCATAAGTCACTAAGGTGGTGATGGTTGTTGTTATGAGTATTGTTACGAGGGGAGTCACCTATCCTCTTTAGGGACCTTTTAGGCTAAGGTTATAAAGAAGGCAGTTTCCCAGAAAGTTATAGCCATAGGCTTAAAATACAAATAAAAATATAAGTATTTTATTGAGTACAGAGTCTAGAGGCTTGGATTGTGAACCAACACATAGGGCATTCCCATGTGACACAGAATACACAAGTTGGTAGGCCTGTGTGCATTCAGAAAATTCAGATTTAACCCGATCTGACTTCACCAATTTCAAATTTGAAGGCCTCTGGCAGATCAGATTTGGAAATCCAATGCAAATTCTGACTTAAATTTGCATTTCCCCCCAAAACAGCCAGTAGTGAACTTTTAAAAATCACCCAAAATCACTCATTTGTCCTAGAGCCTTGAAACTTGCCACTCATGTGAGGAAGGAGGTTAGGGCCTTCAGTTGTGAATTTGAAGAAACTCAGTCAATTTCCTGATTTTTTGTGAATTTTTGGTTAAAATGGCTAAAAAGGGTGAAATCTGGCTTATTTCAAGCTGGAACTTTACAAAAATGTCTGAAACAGAGCTCTCACATTTGACCTCTGCTATACTGACTATGCAAATGCATGTGCTATACTGAGGAGTCAGGGAATGGAGGAGGGTGGAGGATGTTAAGGGAGAAAGGGTGAAGGATAGATCCAAGCAGACAGATAATCCAGACTTTCACCCACCTAAAATTGCAGGAAATAACATTCCCATACTATTGTATGAAGATGATGTAATAGTCATTTCACGAACCCAAACTGGACTTAAAAGAGCATTGAGATCTATAACTCAATATTGTAAAGAGAATAGGTTGGTCATCAACTTTCAAAAATTGAAAGTGATGGTATTTTGCAAAAAGGGTGAAATTGCAAAAGTGGGTAGTTGAAGGAAACAGAATAGAACAGGTTCATTATTTTAAATACCTTGAGTAGTATTCCTGGAGTAGTATTCAGTTCCACAGGGATTTGGACGTCCCACATTGAGTATGTTATGCGAATGGCATTAAAATCTTAGATGGCCATTAAAAGAAATTTTTTCATGAAAGGAAGATAAATAATTCCAGCAGCTCTAATCTCTTTGAGGCTAAAGTTCTGGCCCAAACTGTATATGGGACACAGGTGGGAATTTATATCAATTGGGATGTTATGGAGACAATTCAAGCTAAATTTTTAAGGACTATCCTCTCTAGCCCTAGATACATGTCTAACACAGTACTTAGATTAGAGACTGGTATGCCTAAAATAGAGGTGAGAGCTTGCAAGTATATAACTAGTTATTGGCTCAAGGCTCCGTATTTTCCAACAGGACTAGTTCTGTTGATAGATGAGCACTTGTCTAGTTGGAAGTCTGCAGTTTCAAAGAAGTTATCTTTCTGTGGGCTCTCGATAGATTTTCTCATTTCTTTAGGTTATGATCAGGCTAAACAAGTATTTCTTCAGAGGTTGAATGGTGGTATGCATATTTATTTTATGACAAGGTAAAAGTAAATAAAGAATTTTTAAGTCATTATGTTAGAAAAAGTCTATATATGGTATGGACGAAAAATAAATTTTTGTTAGAAGCAAAAATCCCACTTTGGGTATCTCCATTGGAAGTTATATCTAGAAAACAGAAAAATATGCAACAATCTTGGCCCACGTATCGACAATTGCTCGTCCCTCAAGGTGTAAAATACAAACTTAAAAAGTTAGAACATATGCAGGATTGGAATATCTCTTGGTTTCAATACCATCAAATCAATGCTTTATTTAAGCAAGACTGTAAAAAGGGTTTTAACCTACTAAAGTCAGAATTTGAACTACAGTTGTGCTATAAGGAAGAAAAACTCGTATCCAGGATGGCCTATTACTATTGGAAGACACAAGAACGGAGGTAGTAAAAACCTCAGTGATTAAATGGGCCCAGGACCTTGGTTATAACATTGATTTGGAAAAATGGGAAAAACTTTGGATAAAAGATATAAAATTTACTGCTTGCTCTAATTTAAAGAAAAATATTTTGAAAATGATGTACAGATGGCATCTTACGCCCAAAAAGCTGGCCGTAATCTACAAAAATATGTCAAATAAATGTTGGAAATGTAAGAAAGAAGAGGGTTCCTATATACATTTATGGTGGACATACAATAAATCGAGAGGTTACTGGGACTTAATATATAATGAGCTTTAAAAAGTATTCAAAACTACTTTTCCCAAGAGTCCAGAATCAATATTATTAGGTATTGACAACAATGCTCTCCCGAGGAAATATTAGACCCTCTTCATGTACTTAACAGCAGCAGCAAGACTGACATTTGCGCACAAATGGAAAGACAGTCAATGCCCGTCTAAAGAGGATTGGATTCTTAAAGTACTAGAATTGGCAGAAATGGCAAAATTAACATCACTACTAAGAAATAAATTTGAAGATTTTAAAAAAGAATGGGACCCTCTTCTTGTCTATTTAAAAATACACCACAAAATGGATTTTTGTCAGGCTTTTGAGGGCTAACAACAAATGTTTTAAAAACACCCCAAAGCTGTTTTCTATATGAACTATTGGAGAGAGAATGTTTAATCTATAGGCAAGATCCGGTTATTGTTAACAACACTTGTTCCAATGGTGAGATGGAAGTCTTTATTGTGTGTGTTTGTGAGTGCTTGTATCATTTGTGTTTGTCCTTTTGTGTTGTGAAAATTGAATAAAATTGAATAAAAAGTATAAGGCAAAAGGAAAAAAAGAATGGTATGGAATATCAGAATGAAGTCAATAGAATATCACAGAATATGAAAGTTTGTGCTGTAAATTTTTTTGGAGAACCTGTGAATTATTTAACAACATTCACTTTTCCAAGATTGCGGAAATAGTTTTTTAGGGCTAGACATAATGTTTTTCCTTCTGCTTTGTTGGAAGGTAGATATTTTAAAACTCAATTTGCTGATCGAATCTGCCCGTGTGGGTTGGGGATCAAAATGATTCAGCATGTATTGTTATATTGCCCTTTTTATGAGGATGCTTGTATGAGTCATATTACCCCCTTATTGTTGAAATACCCGGGTAGCTCAGATGGGTTCCATACCACGCTTCTTCTTTCTGATACAAATCTATTTATAACCTCTCTGGTAGCTAGGTGTTGTGTGATAGTTAGGTTTTGTGTGGCAGCAGTGAACACACAACAACAAATGACTTAGTCATGAAACAATTTTGGGGTTTTTGGAAAATTGTAAAGTTCTAGCTGATCTTTGATCATAAATAAAGTTGTTGTGGATCCAAGCAAGACTGGCAAAGAGGGAAGACAAGGTCGGTGACGAGATTCAGAGAAGGAACAGAGGAAAGAGTAAAACAGACCCCAGTGGGTTTGGGGAGAGAAAGTGGATTGGGCCAATCTGGAGATCCAGGGAGGAAATGGAGGAAAATGGAAGAGAGACCTCAACAAGTTTGGGGGAGAAAAGCAGGTTGAGTCAATCCAGGCACCTTTGTAGGGGTGCAAATGGGAGGGGGGTGTACAGGCAGTCCTATTTCTGGACTCTGCAACATATTTATGTGCTGGTTTTCAACAAAAATGTTCAGAACATTCAGAACATGGTTTATAGTATAAAAGGAACAAGAAAATAGTTCCCTGTCTCAAAGGGACCAACAATCCGGAAAAAAATGGGGACAGTCACCACTAGTCACTGGGAGGGGCATTATGCTGAGGTGAATAGGGCTGGCTGTGCTCCTCAGTTACATATAAGAGCACTTTGAAAGGTGCCTCTTTGCCCTTTGCCTGTTAAGCAGGGGTTAGAGGCTGGACAGGGCTAGGAAGCTAGCAGTCCTCTTTGTATTTTGATTTGGTCCCTTGCAATTCCACCTTAGCAGAGTATCAAAAGCAGAGTATCTCCAATGGTAATCATTGAAGAAAGCTGACTAAAAGAAATTTTTTGAGGAGAGCTGAAAGCACAAGAGGCCGGTTCAAACAATATCTTCCCAGTCCATGCGATTAAGAGGAGGGTGCACTGCATGCCCTTCATTACATCTTTTGTGATGTCCTGATGCCCTCCCACATGTTATTTTACAGTATGGATAATAGTATTCGGGGTAGACTTAAAGCTGCCATTTGGATGAACAGTCCCCCCACAACCACACACACAACACAACACACAAAATAAAGGGATGTATTCATGAGTGTATTGGTACATCATGATACATCACAATGGGCACGCACTCATCATACCCTCCTTTTTTAAATGCATGGGCTGGGAAAGTATTCGAACCGGCCCGGCGTGGAAGAAGGAGGAGCATTTCTCACTTCCACAATACCTATTTCATTTTTCTTTTTAACTTTGCTTTCCCTAGGTCCCAGCCTACCTGGTGCTGGTGAAGGGTGTGTGTGTGTGTGTGTCTGTGTGTGTGTCTGTGTGTGTGTGTGTGAGAGAGAGAGAGAGAGAGAGAGAGAGAGAGAGAGAGAGGGCGCATCATTCCTTGGATATGTGTCAACTCATGAGAGACTGAGTGTATTTCCATGCAGATATGCATGGGTTCACATGGCCATTAGATCAGGCAACATGTTTCCTCGATAGATAATTGATATTGAGGTAATCTTTATCTATAAAGTCAAAGATATATAGCAGTAGAGATTACTTGTTAAAAGTAGTATATGTAGCTCTTCCATGCACAATACCAAATTATATTCATCTGTAAAATTGTGGAATACCTACTGGTCATTGACTCCAGTTATGCTGTAACACAGGGGTTCCCAATAGGGGGTACTATTGGGATACTTGAAGGGGCTCCCAGGGGATACTCAGAGCCCTCCTGCCTCCCCACACTGCAGCCACAGTATTTGCCCCCCATCTGAGGATCACCAGGTTGAAACCAACATGTCCTCAGCTATGTGTCCACTGGAGAAGGGGAGGACGAAGGGTGAAGACCCACCTCTGCTCCTAATTGCCTGGCTACATGCTGAAGCTCAGCATACTCTTCTCCTCAGCCTGACTGACAGGCTTCAGAAATTTGGTGCTAAGTACTCCCATAGAAATTAACAGAACTTGTCTCATTAATTTCAGTAAGACTGCATATGACTTAATGTGGATGCAAGCCAATGGCTGTAGTAACTAGTCTCCCTAACCATTAGTTAAATTTGTGTTTTTATGTATCTAGGTATATACACACACTCACACACAACTTTCAGTGTTACTGTTATGAGATGGGTTACTCCAGTCATTTACATCCAGATTAAGTTACTCATAAGTATTCTTACTGAAAGTAATTGAACAAGTTTACTGTAACATTGAAATTTGTGTGTGTGCATGCACACACAATCTCTATGGGGTACGTAAGCGGAAAGGTTGTGACTACGGGTGTGCAGACAGGCTCATCGAACTGGTTTGATTCGAAGGTTTGGGGTCAAGCCAAACCCCACCTCCCCCAGATTCAGCTCGACCCCAAACCAACCCCCCCAGCTACCCCCCACCCAGCTTGGGGGTTCGACGAGCCTTCATTTTTTTAAAAAAAAAATTACCCTTTCCAAAGGGATTCTCCAAGGTGGTGGTGGAGAGTTGGCGGAGCCTTCCTTCCTTTAAAATTGGCCCAGTTTGAGTGTCTTTGGCCCTTTCCAGGCCGATTCCCTGGCTTAGCAGCCATTTTGGAGACCACCATGCCTGCACAATGGGACCCTGCATGACCAGGTCATAACTCAGGCCATGAAGGGTCCCACTGAGCAGGTGCAGCAGCCTCCAAAATGGCCACTGCGCCAGGGAATAGACCCAGAAAGGGCTGAAGACACCTGAACTGGGCGGATTTTAAAGGAAGGAAGGCCGGTGGGGGGAGGGGGAACCGCTCCCCCGCCACCTTGGAGAAGTCCCCCAGAGGGGGTAAGTTTAAAAATATATTTTTAAGGCTCGTCAACCCCCCCCCCACCGGACTGGATTGGACTGGGGTGGGGGTTTGAAGGGGGCCAAAACCAAACGAGTTTGGTTCAAACTCGAACCTAATCAGGCCAGGTGGTTTTGTGCACATCCCTAGTTGTGACAGAAGGGGTACATTTGTTACAAAGGTTGGGAGCCCCTGCTGTAACAAATGCAATAAATATTAAAAATGACTTTTCAAAATAAAAGTCTTGAACATTCACTTCTATACATATTGTTCTGGTTTCATAATTATGTCTTTTAGGTCATGAAAAGTATTTTCATGTATTTATTTATTCATTGCAAGCAAATTTTATATCCACTGGGTTTTTTTTTATTGACACAGAGTTATGAAAATAAAATATAATGTCACACAGAGTTGTGAAAATATCATTAAAATATAATGTCATGAAACCCTTTATTTCTAAAGAGGTCTTCTCCAACTGTGGTGTAATGAAACAAAACATGCCATTAAGGCCAGTTTACATTTTGAAAACATAATTAGCTATGAATTGAGATCTGCTGAATCGGAACTAGCAGGAAAAACATTTTCTTAAGCAAAAATTATTCTAGATTGTTTCTAGGCAATAATGATATCAGAAGCTAATGATGTCAGAAGCTTTTTTAAAAAACCAACAATTCATCTAATCCGCTTCAATGTAAATATACATATTCCTCCCACGCTGCCTTACATCTCTGCTCAATACCAAAGCCCTATGCCAAGTCATTCTCAGTAATCTAAAGGCTGGGGCAGAAAGGGGGGTGTTTTAGATTCTTCCATATGGGGGTGGAATGATGGTGTATGGGGGGGGGTCCGTTCCAGACATTTTTGTAATTTTCTGCCATGGAACAAGCCACTGACAGGACTTTTTTTGATGGTTTTTAAATATACATAATCAACAAATTCCCCAATCTGTTTCAAATTAAATATTCAGAGTCTTCCCAGTGTGCCCTACATGTGTGCCCAATATCAAAGCCCTACGGCAAGTTGTTCCTTAAATATTCAAAGCGGGGGGGATAGCCACAAAAAGGAAATCACATTATACCTCCATTACTAAGCCTGAGGAGTCAGACTGAAGGCAGGCAAAGGCTGGGCTGGCTGGGCAGGATAGGGCAGAGGGTCCGCATAGAGCCAGTGCTGGTCACTCTGCCTCCTGCCTGCCTGCCGCAGGCAACCTGCCAGCCAGCCGGCACTGGGGACCTTCAGGCTTCAGTGAGGCTTGCACCAGAGGCCTCTCTGGAAGCCCTGCCCATCCACCAAACAGCTGAGAGGTGGCGAGGGAAGGAGCTGTAGCAGCTTGCCTGGAGGGAGCCTGCTACATACACACACACACACACACACACACACAGTCAGCTCTCGGGCTGGGCTGGGCGGGGAAATATACATTATTGGAACTGGGAGATAGCCAGGCAGGCTGCAGTGTGCCCAGAGCGGGGCCTGTACCCAGGCGGGCTGAGGGTGGTCACACCGGTTACCCCGCCCTAAGGACAGCCCTGGCTCCTATGGTGGCAGTATATTAATAATTACTTTGCTTATGGGCAAAGAAGCCTCCATGTCTAAAATCTGGCAGAGTCATGGTCTAATATAAAAATACAACTTGAAATAAAACACCAGATCTCAAATTAGACAGTTCTCAGCTGTTGAAAATGGGCCTCCAAATATGAACATCACTACAAGAGATAGCCCGGGTCAGCATGACAGCTAAGAGCAAATTCATGCACTCACTGGTCCAATTGGAGTCTTCCTATGGTGAGAGACAGATGTGCCCCATTCTTGCCTCCACCACCACGATAATATTGCATGTAATGTGGAGTCTCCATGTGGGCATCCCATGGCACAGATGCCACCCTGAGCTGGAGGAAGGGAAGGATGCAAATGTAATAAAATAAAGAATTGCCAAATTCCAATGAGCAATAAATACTTTTTTGGATGCAGAAAAATTGCACAGATCAGGCATCTGCATGCAGAGGTGCTCTTACCCCCAGACTTAGGGGCTGAAGTCCAGTGCTTCCATACCCACTGGGGCCCCCCAAATCCTCTTTAGTCCGGACTGCCGAGTGTGACTGTTACGAGCGTGACGTCTGCTTTAGAGACAGAGGGGGAGTGGGGAAAGAAATATATAAGATAGGAATATGTTAAGTTGCATGTTGAAATATTTCTGCTAATGCATACTTGCATATTTGTTTTATATTCTTACATTCTTGTGAGTTGCTGTTTGTGTGCTCAAGAACCCACGTGTTAAAAATACTGCATGTGTCATGGTGTGTGTGTATGTAGGAGGAGGAGGATGCTTAATTTGCATTGGGGTGGGGGATGGGGAGGGTGCCTCCAAAGGCCTTTAGGTCCAGGCTCCAAAATTACCTAGGTGCACCTCTGTCTGCGTGACTGGGGGTTCAGTGATACAATTCTAAACCTGCTTATTAGAACTGGAAGAAGGGAAGAAAGGAAGCTGGCAGTATTCAGAAGCAGGACTCCAGTTAGATGTGAGGGGATTTAGCAGCTGAAAAAATAAAAGGACCTATCAATGGATACCGCTCACAACTACATGACTGAATAACCAAGCCACAGAATCATGCATATCCTTAAATGGTTATGCTATGAAACTAATATGCTCAGAAGTTTACTTCTGAGGGATACTCAGAAGTAAAGTGGAACAAACCTATTTTTGATCAGAAGGGAAGCAAAGAGAGAAACATCTAATGAGCCCTGAGAATAAAGCTCAATATGTTTTCATTTCAGGATTTCTTCAGCAAATCGGATCCGTTCCTGGAAATTTTCCGGATGAATGATGATGCAACCCAGCAACTTGTTCACAGGACTGAGGTGAGCAATTAGCCAGTTTTAACCTCAGCTAGGCATGGCTGGCAAGGAAGAATACGTTTGAGTCTCATGACATTTGATATGCTGCAAAACAACTCACCATTACTGAAGGGAGGGTGGGGGCACTTCCCACCTTTACCCCTGCTCTGCTTTTCTGTAGCCACCTACCTCAGTAGGCTTCTGGTTTAGGCTGCTGAAGGAAGAGCCATTCCAAATGGTGAAAAGATAAGCACTTTACTTTCAGCATTTTACTCACCTAGAACTCTTCTAGCTATCTAGTGTTAACCCCGTGTAATGGAAGAGGGGTAGCCTTGCTGAGCACTGAAATCCTCTGCTGTAGAGCAGAGCTGCACACCTTCAGCCCTCCTGATGTTTTTGGACTACAATTCCCAAAATCCCGAGTGAACAACAGTCAGGGATGATGGGAGTTGTAGGCCAACATCTGCAGTGGAGAGCCAACATCCACAACCCTGCTGTAGAAAATGAGAAAGCTCTACCTCTCTTCTGGGTTTTTCTTTTTAGAAAATCAGGAGAATGCATTCCAGTGTTCCTGAATTTAAAAAAGGAGCACATACTTCTCAAAGAATTCTTTGTTGTTGTTTTAAAAAAGGACGAAGTTGAGGGGAGGGAAGGTGCATGCATTTATAGGGGGTGTTGTGGGGAGGAGTAAGCAGCTGCTGTGCACATACACAATTGGATATTTGAATGGTATAACAAGCCACTGCCCAGGAGTGCAGCTATAACTGAGCGGATGGGTTCAAAGAACCCACCCACCCCCCAGCTCCACCCCTCCCTATTTTCTTCATTATCTCCCTCACTCTGAGGGGATACCAGGGAGAGGATTGAACATGGATCCCCTCTCCCCTAGCTATGCTCCTGCTATTGCCCAGCCTCGGAAGAAGTAAATAAAATAAATACTATATGGTTTGCAAAATGGCACAAGCACTGTGTGGAATATCATTAGGCAAGTGTTGCAGGCACTTATTGAAAAGTAGAGATGTGATACGGAGGTGGGTGGGTAGGTGAGTTTGAAAAACGGAATATGTTACCTGAAAACAAGATGAAGATATGCATTGCTCTTATACAAAGGGCTTTCCCCCCCAATACAATGTTAATAAGCAAAAAAAAAAAAAAAAGTACTTGTGGCATCGTAATTGATAAGTGACCTAACTCTTTCCACTCTTCTGCTCATATGAGTCTTTGAGGGAAACGATTCTAGAACTCCCGCGAAGCTTTTGAATGTGTAGATTCAAAGTGATGAGGCCTTTCCTTCATTTATTTTGAATCCACCTTCTCCTTCTGCCTATCAGTTGACAAGGTCGTAATGTAGCTTTTTGTGATACTTTGTGCTGCTAGCATTGCCCCCACACCAGTGAGATGTGATGCTGTCAGCAGTGCTCTGAAATCCTTATTTTTAGCATGTGGTGAAGGACACTTATAGCGGCCAAACCATTCCCTCACAGCACTGATATCATAGTAACGGATTCATATTAAGAAGTGGCTGTTCAGGTCCAAAACAGATAGAGGGTTACTGATAGCCTGTATGCCTCAAGATTCATTTAGACTCCCAGAGCCAGAAATGCCAGCTTTAGGGACATACCTTTTTATCCCTATTTCCTCCTCATGGGATAACATTCTTCATGCCTCACATACCTCACTATGTAAGAAATATTGGTTTCATCAAGGTGGCCCAAAGGGGAATTATTCCTGGCTTACAAACTGCTCCCCCGCCCAAAACATAAATTTAGCACAGGCACCATGCCTTCCTTCAACTTATTTCTACCTTTACATAGTGCCTGGTTCCCTGAATATCTGGGTTGCCAGTCCCACCTTCATTATGGCTCTATTCCATGCGATTCACTAATGTTTGGATGAGTAAGATCATGTGATGGGGCTGATAGTGCTGGAAATTTGTGTGTCCGTTCCCTGGGGATGCAGTGAAGCTCATATGGGAACTTGTGATCCTCCCCTCTGACATGGATTCAGCCATCCTTCCAAACACTGATTGATTGATTAAGTGCCATCAAGTCGGTGTCGACTCTCTAGCGACCACATAGACAGATTCTCTCCAGGATGCTCTCTCTTCAACTTGGCCTTTAAGGTCTCTCAGTGGTGCATTCATTGCTGTCGTAATTGAGTCCATCCACCTTGCTGCTGGTCATCCTCTTCTTCTCTTTCCTTCAACTTTCCCCAGCATTATGGCCTTCTCAAGGGAGCTGGGTTTTCGCATAATGTGTCCAAAGTATGATAATTTGAACCTGGTCATTTGTGTCTTGAGTGAAAATTCCAGATTGATTTGTTCTATGATCCATTTGTTTGTTTTCCTGGCTGTACCAGAGTGATGTGTAATGGAGCCACAGATTCTGTGAGCCAGTGGGACCTGCATAGGACATGCATGGAGAGCAAAGCTTGTTCCCATCAAACAGATGTGTTGTCTGTGCTCACATTGTCATTCCAGGCTTTTCCATCCTGTACCTTGAATGGATGCAGACCTCTGTTTACTTGTCCTGTGCTCTCTGTATTTTGGCTGATCTGATTATAAGGCAAAGGGAATCAGTTGAATGACTCCCAATAACTCCAGAGAGCCTTGGAAAGAAGCCGATTTGCTGAATAAATGCTCAAATGTCAAAGCCATAGCAGAAAAAGAAGCATGCTTAGTATTATGTTAAACCAATTAGCTTTCTCTGTTATATGGCCACAAAAAGTATATTAATATATTCCGCACTTATTAAAGGTATATTCTCCTCTGTTCAAGAGCAGCCAGTGAGGGCAGTGCCGGTGGGGAGGGGGAGGATTGCTGGTGGAGTGCCGCAGCTTGCAGGCGCTGATTACACAATGGTAAGCACCTGCTTATTACCTCCTCAAAGGTGGCTCTTGCTGCCCCCCAGCGCTGCCCTCACGAGCCGGTTGCCACTCCTGCCTCTGTTGTTGCTGTTTTTTAAAATCACTGTAATCACAATCCTTCATTTGATACCAATTATCGTAATATAGAATTTTGTTTTTGATGTTTTGTTTGATATGTGCATTTTTAATAGTCTTTCTTTATTCCCAGGTGGTGATGAACAACTTAAACCCAGCCTGGAAATCATTTAAGGTGTCTGTAAATTCTCTTTGCAGTGGAGACCAGGATCGCAGACTAAAGGTTAGTTATTTGCATGAACTATGGAACAAGAAGGTTTGCATTTATAGAACTCTTCTTTCAAAACCTTTGCATTAGAAGACTACGACTGTTTTTGACAAAGGCACATCATCTTGCAGCTGTATTTATACTTTGCCGATTTGAATTAATACTCACACAGTAGTGCGTTTTCCTAATGATTGCATTTAATATTGTAAAGGTCTTTCAGTATAACACCACTTAAGCCAGCAGAATTGGAATGTTTCAGCAAGCAAAATAAGGTCCCTGCATCTGTCAATCAGGTTTGAAAATACTCTCTTTGCTTAGCTTTTGCCTAAATCCAGCACTGCTTCTGCCCAGTTTATGTTTAGGGAGAAAGAGAAAGAGATGCACGCACACACCAACCTCCGGGGAAAGAAGCTCTCGCTGATGAGAGACGCATTTTAGTTGCATTCCCCCTTACATGATGGTCCTTATCCAGATTTTCACCAGTTCCAGTGAGAACTGGCTCTGGATCATGCCTTTTATGTCATGAACGTTGTTGTTATAACAGTCATATACATTGCAAATGACTTGTCAGATTAATTACTACTATAGATTTGGGCTAATTAGAGCTGATTAAACACTTTGAAGATGAAAGGACTGTGTACCCCTGCTAAGTGAGCAAAGAGACACCTTTTAAAGTGGTGATTCTCTTATATTTAGCAAGGGGAGAGCAACTGGTCCTATCCAACCCCAGTACAGCATCCCTCCAGTGGCTGTTGCTGGTGTCTACCTTATGTTTGTTTGTAGATTGTGAGCCCTTTGGGGACAGGGGACCATCTTATTTGTATATTATTTATTTTTCTATGTAAAACACTTTGAGAATTTTGTTTTATATAAATATTCGTCTTCGTCGTCATTGAAGTATGCACGTCCTGTATAAGGCCTGCATTGCCACCGCTGCTGCTTGCTAACTGTCTTGGGGGTGATCTGTGGGACTGTGGCTGCTGCTGCTGCTCTGTGGAGTGTTTGTGCAGGACTGGGGCCCAGCGTGAGTCAGCAGTTCCTGAGTACCACCTGCCCAGCCTAAACAACTTTGGGCCTATATAGGAACTCTGTCTGTGGTGGTGGTGGGGGGGGGGGACACCAAAGTGGGTTGCCCCTTTGGGGGAGACACTCTGAGGGATAGCGAGAGTGAGGGCCAGTCCCCCTGGCCTAGGAATTTACATGTATGAGTGTTCTGGTCGTGTGGTGGTGGGTGGGTATTTTTTGTTATGAAGCTGAAGCTCCCATTTAGAAAGCTTCTGTTTGAGTCTTGGGTGCGATTGGTTTATAATGTGTTTAGGCTGGAGAGATGGGGTGTATCCATTAATTGTGGTGGTGGGGAATAGAAATAGAAACGTTGGCAGGTCAGCAGGCCATTACAGGGGAAGGGAAATAAGAAATTTAATAGCTGTTTCCCCTTCTGGCTGTCCTGCCAGCTCCTTGACCTTGGGAAGCAGTGCCAAGTACCCACAGTCTTGCTCCTTCATAATGTCAGGTTGGTCCAGAAAGAATCAGAAATCATCCATGGTCTGATTATGGATGAAAGGGTTGACCTGGTATGTATCACAGAGACCTGGTTGGGGGAGGCTGGTGGCTCAATCTGGTCCCAGTTTATCCCTCCAGGGTACTTTCTAGAGGAGCAGGTGAGGGGGTGTGGGTGGGGAGGTAGAGTGGCTGTGGTCTACAAGAATAACATCTCCCTTACCAGGATCTCTACCCAAGTGTCTGACATATTTGAATGTGTTTCAGATATTTGGGGACCAGGAATAGACTGGGTCTTCTGTTGGTGTACTACTGCCCCAATGGAGTCCCTAACTGAGCTGACGTACTTGGTCTCTGGCTTGGCATTGGAGTCTCCCAGGCTTGTGGTGATGGAGGACTTCAACGTTCACTTGAGGACCAATTTGTTTGGGGCTGCTCAGGTGTTCATAGTGGCCAGGACAACAATGGGCCTATCCCAAGTGGTCTCGGGACCAACACACATTGCTGGTCACATGTTTGATTTGATCTTTCATTCTGATCAGGGTGGTGTTCCATGGGTGGGGTTTCATGTGGTTTCCCCATTGTCACAACCACCATCTGGTTAAGGTTGGACTCACAATCATGCTCCACCTCTGCAGAGGTGAGGGACCTATTAGGATGGTCCTCTCAAGAAGATTATTGGATCCAATAGGATTCCAAGAAGCCTCGGAAGGATTTTGTGTTGGCTCTGCCAGTGATCCTTTTCATGCCCTGGTGGAGAATTGGAACAGCAAACTCACCAGTAGACTGTAGTCATGATCGCTCCTCAGAGTCCTCTCTGACCCTTCAAAACTGGCCCCTTGATATACAAAAGAACTATGGGAGCTGATGTAGCAAAGTAGATTACTAGAGCACAAGTGGAAAAAGGCTCTACTTGAATCCAACAGATCACTACATAATGCATATTTGAAGATCTATGCTCAGGCAATACGTGCAGCAAAGAAGTAATTCTTTTTGCCTGCATTGTATCCGAAAGCTCACATCCAGTGGAGTTCTTAATGGTTTTGAGAGGGCTATTACATATCCCTCCTCCCTTGAATCAGAATTTGGAACCATCGGTTACCTGCTGTGAAGTTTTTAAAGAATTATTTGTGGATAAAATATCTCATATTCGGGCCAGCTTAGACTCAGATTCCACAATTATTGCAATGTCTGGTGCAGAGGTGTCCAGCAATTCCTCTTATGTGGTTAGGCTGGGTCAGTTTCAGTTTGTGACTCCTGAGGATGTGGAGCAGCTGCTTGCAGATGCGGCCTACCACCTCTTCTCTTGATCCTTGTCCAACATTGCTTGTACCATCTGGCAGTGGGCTTGTAGTAGAAGGCCTGGTAGATATTATAAATGCTTCTCTGAGGGAGGGCAGAATGTGTCCCTGTCTTAAGGAGGCAATTATTAGACCTCTTCTGAAGAAGACTGCATTGAATCAGAGACAGCCTCAGAGGCCAGTCTCCAACTTTCTATGGCTGGACAAGGAAATTGAGAGAGTGGTGGCCTCACAGCTCCAGACAGTCTCAGAGGAAACTGATTATCTAGACCTATTTCAAACAGGCTTTCAGGCAGGCTATGGGGTGGAAACTGCATTACTTGATGGATGATCTCCAATTAGGAATTGACAGAGGGAGTGTGATTCCGTTGGCCTTTTGGATCTCTCGGCAGCTTTCGATACTATCAAACCTAGTATCCTTCTGGACATCTGAGGGGGTTGAGGGTGGCAAGCACTGCTGTGCAGTGGTTCCACTCCTACCTTTCAAGCTCATTCTAGATGATGTCCCGTGGAGACCATTGCTCTTAAAAAACTGAACTTTTATATGGCTCCATACTGTCCCTCAGGGCTCCATACTGTTTCCAATGCTTTTTAACATCTACATGAAACCACTTGGATCATCAGGAGATTTGGTGCAGGGTGTTATCAGTATGCTGTTGACACCCAAATCTATTTCCCCATGTCACCATCACCAGGTGAAGGAATAACCTCCCTAAATACCTGCCTGGAGGCAGTGATGGGCTTGATGAGGGATAACAAATGGAGACTGAATCCAGATAAGACGGAGCTATTTATTGTGCATGGTTGGAACTAAGAAGACAATTTTGATCTGCTAGTTCTGGATGGGGTCACACTTCCCCAGAAGGAACAGGTATGCAGTCTGGGGGTGCTTCCATTTCTTGAGATAAATGACCTCAAAACAGTGGTACATATGCTGGTAACTTCCAGACTTGACTACTGCAATGCATTCTGTGAGGGGCTGTCTTTGTAGATAGTTGGGGAACTGCAGTTGGTAAGGAATGCAGCAGCCAGGTTGATCACTGGGTTATCCTGAAGAGACCATATTACTCCTATATTAAAAGAACTGCAGTGGCTACCAATATGTTTCTGGGCAAAATAAAAGGTGACCCTATAAAGCCCGAAACAGCTTAGACCTAGGGTATTTAAGAGAACGTTTTCTTCGCCATGAGCCCCACAACCCATTGAGATCATCCAGAGAGTTTCATCTGCAGTTGCCACCAGCTCGCATGGTGGCTCACAGGGACTGGTCTTCTCTGTTGCTACCCCAACCTCTGGAATGTGCTCCCTGCTGAAATAAGAACCTCTGACATTTTAAAATTCCTTAAAAACTTTTTTCCTCACTCAAGCTTTTTAACTTGCTTGTGTTTTTAAATTGTTTTTGTAGGGGAAGAATGGCAGTTCAGTCCTGAAATAGCAAAGCAAAACCAGTTTGGTGACAAAGCAGCAAAGCAAGAAGTCATGAAACAGTTCTTTAGTGTTGAAGAACTACAAGGATTTATTTAAAGAAAAAGTTACAAACAAATGTGGAAAAGCCTGCAGCTTAATTTCAGCTGTAGCTCATAGCCAAAGAGAGACCAAAACAAACAACCATCTCTGGAGAGACAAAATGGAGACTAAGACTGAGAGAACAAAGAGGGGAAGAGTCCAGCACTTTTATCCATGACCCTAACCACCACCACCCGCAGTGGTCACTATGTGACATTGCAGCTGAAAGCTGATGCTGCTAGGGTTCTAGCTCCAACACTCCTTCTCATCAGCTTGTGCTGCTGTCTGTAAGTCCCGACTTCTCTCTCAAGGTTTTGAAATGCTCCCTGGGCAATGGCTTAGTCAGCACATCTGCTACCATTTGTTCACTTGAACAATACATCAATTTTACAAGTCCCTTTTCTTGTGCATCCCGTACATAATTATATTTTGTTTCAATGTGTTTTGTTTTAAATTTAGTTTTCTCCATTTCTGAGATCTGGATGCAGCTTTGATTATCCTCAAACATCACAGTGGGTTGTGGTTTGTCTATGTTGAAACCTGACATTAGCTTGTGCAGTCAAGCCACCTCTTGAAATGCTTGAGTGGCAGATACATATTCTGCCTCAGTACATGAGAGAGCAACTATTGATTGATTGGAGCTATGCCAACTGACTGCTCCACCACCATAAAAGAATATATAACCACTGGTTGACTTCTGGTCTGTTTGATCCTCAGCCCAGTCTGCATCCATATAACCTACTAATTTGGGTCCACTACTAGCAGGCAACTTTAATTTTAGATGGATTGTCCCTTTAAGGTACCTGCCTAGTCTCTTTACCGCAGTCCATTCATCTTTGCTGGGTGTATTTACTTACTTTCTTGGGTTTCCCACAGATGCAGCTATATCCAGTCTTGTTATCATAGCTACATATAAAAGTTTTCCATTCGCTGTCCTGTACTCACCGTTGGAGAGTAGAGCTGATCTTGTAGCAAGCATGACTTGTCCCCTTAGCTAAGCAGGGTCTGCCTTGGTTGCATATGAATGGGAGACCTGATGTGTGAGCACTGTAAGATATCCCACTTAGGGGATGGAGCTGCTCTGGTTCCAAGTTCTCTCCCTGGCATCTCCAAGATAGGGCTGAGAGAGATGCCTGCCTGCAACCTTGGAGAAGGTACTGCCAGTCTGTGTAGACAATACTGAGCTAGATGGACCTATGTTCTGACTCAGTATATGGCAGCTTCCAATGTACCTGTGTTTTCTGGCAGACTTTCATTCTCCTCCTCCTGTTTTAAGTAACCTGTTTCCATAGGTGTACTCATTTCTTTGGCCTCTATAAGTCCCAAATAGAGTAGGAAATAATTTATTTTTTGTTTTTGGTTAAGCAAATAGCTTCCATCCTCTTCTACTCTATTGTGTATCCCAAGATAGTGTGAAACAGGCCCAAGTTATTTTTCTTCTATCTCACTATTCAGATGCTTTATTATTTCAAGGCTGTCCTCTCTGTTTTCATAACAAATTATCAGATTAGCAACGGAAGTATAGTCCATCTGTTTTCTTTGAGCCTCGAGTACAGGCAAGGATCAGCCTTTCCTTGGGTAAATTCCTCATTAACTAGCAACTGGTTTAATTTGACATTCCAGGCTCTTGCAGCCTGCTTAGGTCCATAAACACTATTCTGCAGCTTACCTACAAGTTTTTCTTTACCAGGCTGCACAAATCCTGGAGGCTGCTCCATATTAATATCTTCTTTGATGTCTCCATCAAAGAGATGCAGTTTTCACATCTCTATGATCCACTTGCATTTTCATTGCTGCTGCAGTGCTTAGGAGTATCCTTACTGAGATGTGTTTTACAACTGGAGCAAATGTCTTGTCATAATCTTCCCAAATTATTTGCAAGAATCCCCTTGCTACCAGTCTTGCTTTGTAACGCTGTACATCTCTTTCTGCATTTTGCTTAATTTTAAAAATCCACTTTCACCCACAGTCTTTCTTCCCTCCGGCAGCTCTGTGAGTGTCCATGTGTTATTTTTGTCCAGTGATTCCATTTCTTCTATCGCAGCTCTTCCAGTTTTGTGCTTCATTTGCACGTAAGTTATCAATTTATTTCCACGTGCTTGATTCTTGAAACTTTCTCCCTTTGCAATGTAAGAAAATTTCTTAGGCGGAACTCCTTTATTTTATGTTGACCACCACACCTTTTGTTTGTCATCAGCATCCTCTTCTGCTGAATCGCTGCCAGGTGTAAAACTTACAGTAGATCCTTCCTTTTGGTCATATTGCCTTAATTCTTTCTCCATCTGAAAATTGGGCTCTAATTTTTGCAGTTCACTAGTGGTTGGTTTTTCATTTTCACTGAAGTATGCTACATTGCATATTTTAATTGTTTCTGTGGCAAGATCTAAAATCCTATATCTTTTACATCCTATAGAATAGCCAACAACTATTTCTTCATCAGATCTACAGTTGAGTTTGGTCCTTTTGGTATATAGGTGTATACTTTAGATCCAAACACTCTTATATGACTCAAAGTGGGCTTGTTGCCATGCCATGACTCATGTGACATTGTTCCTGTGCCTTTGTTGGCAATCTGTTTTGCAGGTAATTAGCAGTCATCACTGCCTCTCCCCAAAATTTAGTAGCCAAACCAGCATCTACAAGCATGCATCTCATCATTTCCATAAAAGAATGATTCTATATTTCTGCCACTCCTTTTTGCTCTGGAGTATCAGGGACAGTCTTTTGGTGTTCAATGCCCTCCTCCTTTAGGAATCTTATGACATCATTCCCAGTGTAATCTCCAACATTGTCAGTGTGAAGGATCTGTGGCTTTCTCCCAAACTTGTTGCTCATTCTTGCCACATTTTCTTTTAGTTTTTCTAGTATTTGTCTCTTTTCACTTAACAGATATGTATATGTGTATCTAAAATAATCATCAATGAAAGAAAAAACATATTTATTCCTTCCTGATGTATTAACTTGCATAGTTCCACAAACATCACTATGAATCAGATCCAAAGGATGCTATTTCTCTTTCTTTGCATGGAGGAAAAGCAGGCTGTGTTGCCTTTGCTCTTATACAGCATGCACACTTTGATTCAGTGCTGCAGTGGGCTATTTTAGACCCTTTACCAAAACCAGCTTTTCAGCCTGACATATCATTTTGGCATCTCTATGGCCTAACCTTCTGTGCCAGAAATTCAGACATCCTTTGTGTGTGTATTCCTTCACACTTTTGGCCTTTTCAGTCACACATTCTACTTCAAACAATCCATTCTCTCATAAAACAAGCAGTTTCTGTTTATGAGTAATGAAACAGTGCCTTCCTTTAAATTTTACTTCATAGCCCTGCTCAACTTGGGCCCCCCAGCTGTTTTTTTACTACAGCTCCCGTGATCCCCAGCACGGTAGCCAATAGCCAGGGATTATGGGAGTTTTAGTGGGGAAATGACTTGACTCCCAAGCCAGAGGTTGCCGGTTCAAATCTCCGCTGGTATGTTTCCCAGACTATGGGAAACATCTAGATTGGGCAGCAGTGATGTAGGAAGATGCTGAAAGGCATCTTCTCATACTGTGCGGGAAATGGCAATGGGAAACCTTTCCTGTATTCTACCAAAGACAACCATAGGGCTCTGTGGTCGCCAGGAGTTGACATTGACTCAACAGCACACTTTACCTACCTAGGTTTTTATAAACCTCTCCCTTTCTCTAATCAGGTTGCTTGTAGCACCTGAGTAAATGCAAATGCCACTGTTGCATATCTCAGACTTTCTCATTTCAGGGCTTCCAGAACTTTATCTGTTCTTGCAAGGTATATCCTTTGTGTATTAGCTTTAGTCCCTGATTGCTTGTAAGTTATGTACTCTGTGTTCCCAGATGACTCACTCTCTTTGCAACTTTGTTTTGCTTGCCTTTTGTCTGCAATCTCTTTATTCTGGGACACTTATTCTGCAAATGTTTGGGGCTTCCACAAATAAAGCATTTCTTATTTCTTTGCAAGGTTCTAAATGCACTTTCTTCACTTCCCTTTGGTTGCCTATCATCCCTTCTGTGCAAATCAAAGTCCTCTACACAGTTAATTACAAATTGTAAGTCTGCATCCTCCTTGACTTCCAAAGCACTAGTCACACTATCAAAGTAATGTGGCAAACTATTCAAATTACTATCAAAACTGCATCTGGCATGATTAGTTCTTGAGCTTGCAGCTGCCTAGATATTTCTAACATTTCATTTATGTGCTTGGACACGCTTTCTCCTTCTCTAAGTCTTTTATTTCTCAGTTTTCTTACTAGATGTACTTTGGAAACCACAGACTTCTTTTTAATATAATCACTTCAGAGTTTCCCACATCGTGTTAGCATTTTCTTTGGCTCTTAGATACACTAAGATTGGGTCACTCACCTCCAAGCAAATCATTCCTGATGCCTTTTCATCTCCTCTGTCCCATTCTTTCTGCTTCTTTCCATCTGCAGTATGCTGGGTGCACAGAACACTGCCAAGTCCATGACTCTTGAGGAGCATCTCCATCTTGAAAGACCAGAGCTTGTACTCAGGACCTTGCAACTGTTCAATCATCTGGAATCCTTGTTCTGTCTCCATTTTCAAAGCTTTTCTCTTTACTTTGCTTTCTATAACTATTGGCTTTTCTCTTTTATTTACTGGCTTCTGGGCCCATAACCCTTTGTAGGGGAAGAATGGCAGTTCAGTCCTGAAATAGCAAAGCAAACTGGTTTGATGAAAAAGCAACAAAGCAAGAGGTCTTGAGACAGTTCTTTTGTACATTTGTATTTATTTATCTACACTGGCTGCCAATTGGTTTCCGGGCAGAATACAAAGTGCTAGTTATAACTTATAAAGTCCTAAATGGCTTAGACCCTAGGTATTTAAGAGAACGCCTTCTTCGTTATGTGCCCCACCACCCATTGAGGTCACTTGAGGAGGTCTGTCTCCAGTTACCATCAGCTTGTCTGGTGACCTCATGGAGACAGGCCTTCTCAATTGCTGCCCCGAGATTGTAGATTGTACTCAATTGCAGAATGCGATCCTCCCCATCTCTGACTATTTTTTAAAAAAAACATCTGAAGACCCATCTCTTCACCCAAGCTTTTTCAGCTTTTTAAATTTGTAGGTTTTAATTTTATACTGTTTTTACATTGTTAAACTGTTTTAAACTGCCCATCCCATGAGAATGTATACCTTTTGAAAGACGGGGGGGGGTGTTTCTAAATATTGTTCTGTACTCTTTGATACTCTTTGGACAGATGAAGAAGAAACTGATTACTCTGCGCATTATATAAGAGCTTGTGCTTCTAAAAAGGGGAGCGGGGTATTAAAAACTGCTGCCTCCCTGCTGCACCAGTGGCAACCTAAGAAGTTTAGAAGTGCTCTTAGGGTGTTCTCTTGCTGTACTAACACTTTCTTGCTCTGAATATCAGCCACTGATCTGCTGTACTGAACCCGCATTTCCAGTCCACATAGCCAAGCTAAATAGGCTCTGCAGCCAACAGTGCTCCCCAAAATGGGGTGTGCATTCTACATGGTTGACTCTTGGTCACAGAAATGGGCACAATCATAGTATCTTGATTAGCCCTCATAGATCAGGACCATGATGCGGAGGGTGGTGGCTGGATGAGGCTTTAGCCCTATCCCTCACCATGTTTCTAATAGAACTCTATAGGGAAAGCACTGGAAAGGACTCCCCACATGCTTTTCCAGATGTCACTGGGGCTTGGCAGAACTCTGTTTCTCTTTCAGGGGGGATTTTTCTCATAAAAGCTGGCAATGTACAGAAGTGAAAGGTGGGAATGGTTGCCTCTGCACAGTGTAGAGCCTTCATCTTCAGGTATTCCATGCTGAAGCTTTGCACAGGCATAGTATTTAAACTGCATGTGAGAAGAAGTTTGCGTGATCTCATGATGATCATGATTATGTGACATGGAATGGCACTCTGGAATGGGAGCAGGAGGTGCCCACTCATACCTTTTCATCATATGATGGGCAGAGCCAGCAGGCAGTAATATCTGAATTGGCCCATGGTTATATTTGCCATTCACTGCAGAAGAACTTGCTTCCTTAGCAATACTCCAGAGGAAGTGTGACTCTGTTGGTCCTTTTGGACCTCTTGGCGGCTTTCGATACTATTGACCATAGTATCCTTCGGGAGCATATGAGGGGGTTGGGAGTGGGAAGCACTGCTCTGCAGTGGTTCCGTTCCTGCCTCTCAGGCAGGTTCCAGATGGTGTCGCTTGGAGAGTGTTATTCTTCAAAATCTCAACTTTTGTATGGTGTCCCTCAGGGCTCCGTATTGTCTCCAATGTTGTTTAACATCTAAATGAAACCGCTGGGAGAGATCATCAGGAGATTTGGTACAGGGTGCTATCAGTATGCTGATGACACCCACATCTATTTCTTCATGTCAGCAGCATCGGGAGAGGGAATAACCGCTCTAAATGCCTGCCTGGAGGTGGTAATGCACTGGATGAGGGATAACAAACTGAGACTGAATCCAGACAAGACGGAGGTACTCATTGTGTGGGGTCGAAACTCAAGAGATTATCTTGATCTGCCTGTTCTGGATGGGGTCACATTTCCCCAGAAGGAACAAGTACGCAGTCTAAGGGTGCTTGTTGATCCAAGTCTCTCCCTGGTGTCCCATGTTGAGGCGGTGGCCAGAGGTGCCTTCTATCAGCTTCGGCTGATACGCCAGCTGCTCCCATTTCTTGAGATGGACGACTTCAAAACAGTGGTACATCTGCTGGTAACCTCCAGAATGGATTACTGCAATGCACTCTATGTGGGGCTGCCCTTGTATGTAGTCCAGAAACTACAGTTGGTCCAGAATGTGGCAGCCTGGTTGGTCTCTGAGTCATCTAGGAGAGACCATATTACTCCCGTATTGAAGGAGTTACACTGGCTGCTGATATGTTTCCGGGCAAAATACAAGGTGTTGGTCATAACCTATAAAGCCCTAAACAGCTTGGGCCCTGGGTATTTAAGAGAACGTCTTCTTTGTTATGAATCCCAACGCCCATTGAGATCATCAGGAGAGGTCCATCTGCATTTGCCACTGGCTCGTCTGGTGGCTACTCAGGGACGGGCCTTCTCCGTTGCTGCCCCGAGGCTTTGGAATGCACTCACTAGTGAAATAAAAGCCTCCCCATCTCTGACAATTTTTAAAAAGTCTTTAAAGACACATCTGTTCACCCAGGCTTTTAGCTCATATTGTTTTGATGTTGTTTTTAGAATATGGTTTTTAAAAAAAATTAATTGTTGTGTTTTAAATTTCTTGTTTTGTTTTTAACTAATGTTTTGCCTTTGTTTTTATCTTTTTGTAAACCGACCAGAGACCTAAATTTTGGGCGATTTAAAAATATGTTAAATAAAATAAAATAAATACAAAATATTACACTCTGCCCCATACTTATTCTCCAGACAAGGTTCCCTCTGAACCTTCAGATATAAGTGGAAGAAGCCCACAAATCTTTAGAAGAGAATAAATAAGTGTGGTGAAGAATCAGGGCTGGTCTTGTCACAAAGCAGACTGAAGTATGGTAGGCAATTTAAAGCAGCAGATTTAGGGGCATTTGTCAGACTAGTTTACTTACCCACTTGTAAGTGAACTTGCTTAGAATTTCTATATGTGCATATAGACAAATCCAAATGCAAATCCTTAATTTCACATTGGCTTCCCTAAGCAGATATAAAGGAAGGGAGTAGGGTGGTTTAATAGAAATGACAGGGGAGAGATTCAAAGGAAGGAAGGAAACAGGGTGATCTTAATAGAATGAAAGAGGGAGGGGAGGGAGGGGCACCATTCGTGATTCCCTTCAGGCCGCACAATGTCTTGGGCCGCCACTGAAAGGAGTGTGTGTGAGAGAGAGGTGGGCTGGTTCTCAAAATCTCAAGTATGTTCAAGGAGGTTCCAACTAAGATTCAGCAGCCCTGCATATTCCCAAACATTGATCGTGTGGGTGGCAGAAATCCCAGTCGGAGGATCAGGAAGTGAACATGTGAGCGGAATAATCCTAGTTGGCACAGGCAGCTGACACTGGTAATTCTGGATTTGATCTAGGGTGGAGGAGGTTCACTGCCCATGCCAACCAACTAGGATTGCTCCTCCCACATGATCACTTCCCAGACCACTGATCAGGATTTTCACCATCCACATGATTGATTTTGGGGAGCACACGCAGCTGCTGTATCTGGTGGAAGCTCCTCCAACTTGCAACTGTGAGAACCGGCCAAGAGAGATATTTCTGAATAAAGGTAACTATGAAGGTATGCTTGTTTAAGAATTTATATCCTACTATCCCAAATACTCTGCAAAGCAGTTAGAGCCCAAATGCAAAATATCTAAAATCTCAAACATGAAATATCTGAACAAAACCTACTCTAAAAACCACACATTGCACAAATGCTACATAGTAATGCCAGTAGAGGGCTGGGGTGGTGCGGGGGGAGGGGGGAGACTTAAGAGGGGGACCAGATTGGATTTTGTTGGTAGTGTTTAGCTTTTCCATGTCAGAGCAACAAAGATATGTAAATACTTACCCTTTTACAGGGCTGTTCTTATACTTCATGTATTGTTTCTTTCAGTGGGAAAGAATGCCCACCAATAGTGCAAATCTGCTATTAGTCATGAAAGATTGGAATTGGGGAGCTGTAGACATTTGTTACTTAGAGATTAATGGAGCTTGGAATCTATGAAAGCTGCTTGAGATGAGGCTATTCTTATGTCCACTTTGATTTCCTAAAAGCCAAATAACATTTTCTTCTCCGTTTTTGTGCAGAGCTGGTGCCTAAGGACTCTGTGCTCCTTCCTATTTCCTGTTTTAGACATCAGTGATTTAATCTTTAGAAGAAAGGATAAAAAGATTGTTTCTGCTAAAAAGATGCTGCTTTGATGGCTCATCTCACATGGGTCAGCTGTCCCCAGAGCTGTCGTTTCCTGCTTTGTAGATGAGGCTGTAACTTTGTGACAGAGCACATGCGCATGCAAGTCCCTTGACGTCTCCAGGTAGGACTCGGAAATACTCCCCCAGGAAATGCTAGAGAACTGCTGCTAGTCAGTGCAGACACTACTGAGCTAGATGGACTAGTGATCTGACTTGGTCTAAGGTTGTTCCCTACCAGCGGCAGAGCTGTAATAGTTCTGATGGGTTCAAAGAACCTGTCAAACCTTTCATTGGGGAGCTGCTGAGCCTCCAGGAGGAGCTACAGAGCTACCCCCTCCCTGAGGCCGAGGCTCCTGCTGCTGCCACAATCCACCTTCAGCCACTTCCAGCCACCTCTTTTGGCCGCCACTTGGCCAGCTGCACACATCCTCCTTCCATCAGCTGGGCGCCTGACTGATGGAAGGAGGATGAACGCAGCTCACTGCAAGTGAGAGGGCCGCCCATGCAGGGCTGTACTTAGGGCATGGCAAGCAGGGTGACCACCTCAGGCCACACTCTTTTAACCCCCATTAGAATTAACTGGAAGGGGGCCCCCGCACTGGCTGATTTGCCCCAGGCCCCTCACCCTGCCAGGGCTCTATAAGGACAGCCCTGCGTCCATGTTCTGAACATGAGCTGCTCTTCCCTTGCGAAGCTCTTGCTCCTTACAGACCTTTGATATGCAAATTTTCTTTCTCTCTGCTTGCCTCTTATATTCCAAGGCTTTCAAGTTTTCTCTCAATTTGGCTTAATGGAGTTGTGCAAGAGCCAATTGCAGTTTTGGGATGGCAACTTGGTCCAATGTTTGGTTTCTGAAAACAGATATGATCAAGGAGTGCAAGCGATTGGCAATACCATTACATGCAGGAGATCATTGTATTGTATTGTATTGGCTCTGGGGACTGCATGGCCCGTACCCTGGTGAGTTAAAGGATAGCTAGGAGCCAAGTTGAATCTGCAGCCTATTGGAGTGTGCAAAGGAGGCCTCCAAAACCATCAACTGGATACTCAGTTTTTTAAGTTGAAGGGGGATGGTGAAGAAGAAGAAAACTCAAGAAAAAAGTCAACTTCCTTTACTTTCTTAGGAAAGAATATTCAAAAATTCGCTATTTGAAATTATTATACACAAATAGTAATTTGAATGAAAGAATAATAACTTAACAATTTGCGTCAAATAATGTAATCATCATCATCTATTTATTTATTTAATAAATAAATAAATAAATAAATGGGATTATCAGATTTTTCCCAAGCATGTGCCCTCATATATTTACTGGTGCCTTTTCCATTAATATTGAACAGGAAACAACTTAAACATAAGTCCAAAGTTAAAGCCTATATCCAGAATGCTCCTTTAAAAACTGCCTTTAATAATGAAGATGGAATCTTGATGCAGCTTCAGCATTCTGACCTTTTGTAGCTTCTCCTCTGTGGAGAAAACCTGGCTCTCATTGCCAAGCGGTTTATTCTAGCATCTTTCCTGTAGAATAGTCACTCGTGCATGACTCACTCTGTAATGTAGGTCTATGGCAAACCTTTCTTAAATTCTGTTCTTATATGGTCTGTCTTCTTTTTTCTTCTTCTAATGACTGTTGGTATGTCATTAAAATTAGCATTTTTGCGGAGAGAAAAGCACTCGTGAAAAGTTCAAAACGGGGGAACACTGTACTCATATATAACGCTCCCACAAGCCCAGCTCCAACACTGACACATTCAAAAGCCTGTCCCCATGCTGTCCACATTTATAGCATTTGTCCACCAAGACCATCTCTGTAAGCATGACAAGATTATTTCCGCAATCAGAAGGCTGGGTTACCCAAGCCTTCTGATTACAAAAACAATCTCTTCATGCTTACAGCAATGGTCTCTTCTAACACTGTCAGTGTAGATAGTGCAGGCAGGGCCTCCAAGAGCGGGTTTGGGCCCCAGTGGAAAACAAATGGGGAGGGCCCTGCTGCTGCCACGAGGCCTCCCTGCCGCTGCCACCGCCACCATCATCACCACCACTGACACAATACTGACCTACTGATCTTTAAAATAATTCTAGCTGCCATGCGCATGCAGGGGGGGTGAGCATCTCAGCGCACCTTCATAGTTTGAATCGAGCGTTGACGTTCTATTCAAACTGTACAGGCATGCTGGAGCACCTCGCAGGTCTCAAGGGGCTCTGGGCTGGATGGTCAGGTTCAGTGGACGCTCCCACTCTGCCTGCCGCCACGGGGGTGGTGGTGGTGCTCGGCTCACCCCTCACCCTCTGACTGCACACATGGTGGCTAGAATTATTTTAAAGATCAGTGGTTTGGCCTCATGGTGGCGGCAGGACAGGCACAGGGTGGCAACAGAAGGCAAGACAAAAACTTATGCAACATAGTCAGGCCCTGGGCCCTCTTCTGGACCACCGGGGCCCAGTAATTTGTACTGGCTTCTCCCCCACTCGTTGGCCCTGAGTTCAGGGGAGAGGGTTCTGAGTGTGTCAATGCCAAGTCAGGGCTTGTGGCCATGCTCTCAAGTACTCGAGTACAGCATACCTTTCTTTTCATATCTGAAAAGGGTTAAGGAAAAGCAAAGATGCCCATATCAAACAGCCATCTAAACAGAGATTATTTCCTGACAACAACAAAAAGGATTCAGGTTGTGTTGCCAAATGTGGCAACTTCCAAATAGCAGCACCCTCAATATTAGGAGCAGGGGTGGCCATCCTAAGGCTCCCCAGCTGTTGTTGGATTACAAATCCCATCATCCTGGATGGCTTTAAGAGGGGTTTGGATGACTTCATGGAGGAGAGGTTGATCAATGGCTACTAGTTGGAGGGCTGTGGGCCACCTCCAGCCTCAAGGGCAGGGTGCCTCTGAGTACCAGTTGCAGGGGAGTAATGGCAGGAAAGAGGGCACGCCCTCAACTTCTGTCTGTGGCTTCCAGCGGCATCTGGTGGGCAACTGTGTGAAACAGGATGCTGGACTAGATGGGCCTTGGGCCTGATCCAGCAGGGCTGTTCTTATGTTCTTATGTTCTTATCCCCAGCCACAATATATAACACTGTGGCTGGGGGTGATGGCAGTTATTGTCCAGCAACAGTTGGTGAGCCTCAAGTTGGCTGCCTCTGCTCTGGAGGGTGAAGTACTATTTCACAAGTAGATGAAGGGGCAGGAAGCAATTGCAGGGGATTGAGAGAGGGAATCCCAACCACTTTGGGATTGTTTTAATGAAAGTCAGTATATAAATTTAACAATAAATAAAAATAAAATAAAATAGATTCTCCCGTCCTTACCTCTTTTGTTGCCACTGCTTTAGGGAAAGGAAAAGAAGCCCCATGTGGGATCAAGGAAAGTCTGGGAGATTGTCTTGCAGTATCAAGCATGAGTTGTCCCCATAGGCGGAATTGGAGGGGGGGGCAGGCAGGGCACGTGCCCTAGGTGCCACTGAGGAGGGGGCGCCACGCCAGTTCCTACCACCCCCACCCCACCTCCCCAGCCCCAGTGCCCCTCAGCCACTTGCCTCCAGCTCTGGCCTAAGATCGGCAAGGAGGTCTAGGATGAGAGCAGCCTGCAAACTGCAGAGCTTTCTCTCCCCGCCTCTCAGCTGATCGGTGGGTGAGCGGGGCTTCCAGAGAGGCCTCCGAGTAGGCCTCCCTGAAGCCTGAACTCGGCAGGCCCCAAAGAAGCCAGGAAGAAGAAGGCAGGCATTGTTCTGCAGCAGACCCTCTGCCCAGACCAGCCAGCACAGCTTTTGCCAGGTAGGCTGTGAATTCCTTTTTGTGGTTGCACCCCCCCACCATATATAGGGATCTGCTTGCCATAGGGCTTTGATATAGTGGGGGAGGGACTGAGAAGTCTCTGAATATTTAATTTAAAACAGACTGAAAAATTTGCTGGCTTTAAAAACAAAAACTATCTAAAAAGGCCTATAAGTGGCTTGTTTCATGGCAGAACATTACAAAAACTTCTGGAACAAGTATATTTTATTTATTTATTTATTTTCATTCATTCATTCATAAATGCACTTATGTTCAAGTTGTTTTGCAACCCTGAAGGTCTGAGTGAGAACTGTGAAGCATGTGTTGTGCTTTTATTTTATTTTATTCTATTTTATTTTTCTTGTGTGTGAACTGCTCTCCAATAACTTTCAGGGACTTCAGGGTCCATCTGGCCAACATGTGAATGCAGCACCTCGATTCCAGAGGAGATGTGTGTTAAAGGGCTTTAAAAGCCTTGTGTGAAAAACCTCCTGGAATCAAACTTTACTGAATTTGTTCAGAATTCTGAAAAAACAAACATAGGCTCACCCTGCATGGTTGAATATCTCCTTTGCTAATCTGCAGTGAGGGGAGCATTTTAATAATTAGCGTTGCTACACTGTGTTCTAGGCATTAAAAGTAGCACAAATATATAGTACTCAATGTATATCACTATATTCTGTGAAGTGTGTGTGTGTGTGTGTGTGTATTCGGTGAAATGTATTTCCAGTCAACATACTTATTTTGAAATATCAGACATAAATCCTTGTGGGCCTGGGGTGTGTGGAGGCCCTGGACTTTGAGGGGCTGGGGGCCCATTTTAAAATCTCATCTTGGCCCATTCCAACCTTGCTATGCCCCTGGCGGTCACGACACATGGGTTTCTGCACAACACCTGCACAGAAGAAACTTGCATGTAGAAAATGTGTCTCTTGTAAATTGACCTTGAATTTTCCATCCATGACTGGGATATCTGAGAGTTAGAGTCAATAATAAAAGAACAGCACACTGCTTGTGACAGGAAGGGGCGAATTACAATGATTTCTTAGTCTGGCAGGGGCTGGTTTTGGCCCTGGCAGAACTTGGCTGTCTGCTCCTGTTGCAAATGCCTCTGTCTAGTGTGGCAAACTAATGTATCCTCCTTCCGCTTGGTGTCAAAGTAAGCACTAGTGTGTTGAATGCACATATACCCCATCATGAGCCAACAGTCATCATAAGACAAAGGCTGGCAGGAATCATTCACTGGTTTATAGACACACACACACACACCCCACCACCTTCTTCTTCCCCGATTTTGCTAGTGGCTATTTGGGCAGGTGATCCTCTAGGACAAAGTCATGTTTTTTAAAGAATGAGATGAGACAGAGAAAATGACACTTGGAATCCTCGCATAACTCCTGACTGTTGTTCTAAGTCTTTTACAGAGATGTTTTTGATCAGCAACCATGTCTAGATGGTACAGTGTTCCTTTTAACAGAGATTTCCAGATATTGTTGACTACAAGTCCCATCTATTATATTAATTCTCGTAGACGTGCCTCTGTGGGGATGCGTCCCGGCAACCCAGCGGATTGGCTGGGTGGTGGAGACGCCAGATTGGCTGGCCGCTTCGGAAGATGCTTGCTAGAGGGAGGGCCATGCAGGAAGGAGGCGGCTGAATGCTTGGCAGCCCGAGTCCGACACTGGGGACTGGAGGAAGGAGGAGGCAGCAACGGCCAGCGGGGAAAACACAACCAGGCTAAAAAGTGGGGGGGGGAGCACGAATGAGAGAGAGAAAAAGAGAGAAAGAAAGAGGGGGAAACAGAGGAGGGAGCAAGCTGGGGCAGAAGGCTTGGGGGGAGGGGACTGGGGTAGAAGGCTTGGGGGGAGGAGAGTAGGGCAGAAGGTGGGGGGAGTGTACAGAGTGAGCGAGAGAGGCGCTTTGGGGGGGACAGAGCGAGCAAGAGAGTCGCGTAGGGGGAGAGACAGAGCGAGCGAGAGAGGCGCTGTGGGGGGGACAGATTGAGCGAGAGAGTCGCATAGGGGGAGAGACAGAGCGAGCGAGAGAGGCGTGCAGGGGGAGAGACAGAGTGAGCAAGAGAGGCACATGGGGGAGAGAGCGAGAGCGAGAGAGGCATGGGGGAGAGACAGAGCGAGCGAGAGAGGCGTGGGGGGAGAGACAGAGCGAGCGAGAGAGGCACTGTGGGGGGACAGAGCAAGCAAGAGAGTCGCGGAGGGGGGAGACAGAGCAAGAGAGAGAGTCGCGGGGGGAGGAAACAGAGCAAGCAAGAGAGGCACTGTGGGGGGACAGAGCGAGCAAGAGAGTCGCGTAGGGGGGAGAGACAGAGCGAGCGAGAGAGTCGCGGGGGAGGAAACAGAGCGAGAGAGAGAGACGCTGTGGGGGGACAGAGCGAGCAAGATAGTCGCATGGGGGAGAGACAGAGCAAGCAAGAGAGGCGCGGGGGGAGAGACAGAGCGAGCGAGAGAGGTGCGCGGGGGGAGAGAAAGAGCGAGCGAGAGAGGTGCATGGGGAGAGACAGAGCGAGCGAGCGAGTCGCGGAGGGGGGGAGACAGAGCGAGCGAGAGAGTCGCGGGGGGAGGAAACAGAGCGAGCGAGAGAGGCACTGTGGGGGGACAGAGCGAGCAAGAGAGTCGCATGGGGGGAGAGACAGAGCGAGCGAGAGAGTCGCGGGGGAGGAAACAGAGCGAGCGAGAGAGGCGCTGTGGGGGGACAGAGCGAGCAAGAGAGTCGCATAGGGGGAGAGACAGAGCGAGCGAGAGAGGCGCACGGGGGGAGAGACAGAGTGAGCGAGAGAGGCGTGCGGGGAGAGAGACAGAGCGATAGAGAGAGGCGCGCGGGGGAGAGACAGAGTGAGTGAGAGAGTCACGGAGGGGGGAGAGACAGCGAGCGAGAGAGGCGCGCGGGGGGAGACAGAGCGAGCGAGAGAGTCGTGGAGGGGGGAGAGACAGAGCGAGCGAGAGCGGCGCTGGGGGGGGGACAGAGTGAGTGAGAGAGCTGTGGGAGGACCAGCCAAACGAATTCTCCCAACTAAACCCAAAAAGGAAGTGAACTACCGCACAGATGCTCTGTGCAGGTTCAGCTAGTCATTCCTGTTTGGACAGGGGCGCAATTTCAGTGCTTGCCCTAGGCGCTATTTTTTCCCTAGTTACGCCTCTGGTTGTCCCCTTTGCTAAGCAGGGTCCATCCTGTTTTGCATTTGGATGGGTGACTATCAGTGGTCCCTCTAATTTTTTTCATCTCTGTGCGGAATGAGTTTTGTTCTGGGCGGCAATATCAAGGCACTGTGTGTGTACATGCATTCAGAGTGGGGCCTTCCTAATTCAACCTGAGAGGGATCTAAATTAACTCAGTGGACATCAGAAGACTCGTGAGAGCACTCATGTGCACATGCCTTAGAAAGAACAGTGGTGACTATATGAGGACACTGTCTGCTGTAAGATATTCCCCTTAAAGGATGGGCCTGCAGCTCGGTGGTAGAACTTTTGCTTGGATGCAGAAGGTCCCAGGTTCAGTCCCTCCCATCTCCTGGTAGGCTCCTGCCTAAAACCTTGGAGAGCCACTGCCAATCAGTGTAGACAATATTAATCAAGATGAACCAAAAGTCTGACAGCTTCCTTTTTTGTTATATTCCCCCTGCTTAAGACTCAAGAAGGAAAATAAGGGGGAGGGATGAGCAGGGCCAGCAGTGAAGGGACACATGCAGAGCCTGAGGAAGGGGTAGGCAGGGGACAGCAAGGGAGGGGGAAAGTGGACAGGGGCACAAACAAGGCAGAGATTGGCATGGGCACAAGATGAGATGGAGGAGGTATGAAAAGACTCTCTTTCCTCACCCAGCATGTCCCCAATTATATTTTCTACTGGCAACAAATTTGTAACTTCTATTGTTCAGAGACATTTCAGTGCAATTGAGTCTAGCCTTCTGGCTTATTGAAACTTACAATGTAAATTAATATATCATTCCAGCTTTGTTTGCTGGATTACATTGCTGAAGTGCATTTTGCTTTTATTGTAACTCTCTAGAAATTGCATATTAAGCAGCAAAAAGTTGGCATCAAGCATCAACATTAACCAAGCCTTTGATTTCACACCTGCAATTATTATGCACATAATTAGGCCTATTTAGACAATCAGGTATCAGGTAGGTATTCAAGACTAGCAGTTAAATATTTAAATAGACTGACCTACTTCTTGCTACTGTAATTAAAGGTGAACATTTCGACACTGATGACTGAGAAACCTGACCCTATATTTTCTCTCTTGAAACACAGTTTTCTTGTCCTTATTTATTCTTTTAAAATAATTAATGCCAAGAAGGTGTTTTATAAAACAGCAGTCCTATATATTGCATCTTTCCTTCTGATCAAGTGGTTCATCTACCACCGTAGAGCATAAAAATGATTCTAAGCATAGGTATGTACAATATTTTGTCCCATATTGTGGAGATTGCAGTCTGTCACATTATCAGTAGCAGAGCAGCATTATTCTGATAAGTAATCATATAAATTTAATGGTTCCAGCATATTTTTACAGAGATATCCCAGGCAATCAAATCTATTCCTTCAAATCTCAGTAGATCTTAATATTGTCTGTGGGTTGCATTAACTTTATGAGCAGTGAAGGCCTACCAGCACACATGAAGGCCTTCAGTACATTTAAAAGTTAACTCTCATTAGGCATCCTCTATTTGCCATTTTATGGGAATATTTTTTAAAGGCTTTTAATCCACTTGAATAGCCAAGCCAACTGCAGCAAAGAAGAGAGGCTGGTGAGATGACATGGTAAGATAATGAACAAGAACCTCCATTTTACTGCAGTGTTCACTCAAGCAATCTCAAGTGGGTTTAAAAAAAAATCTGCCAGTCAGATAGATGGTGGCTTTTCACATGGTGTTTTAAACTCTGGTACACCTAATGGCAGAGCGGGAAATGACTTGCCTAGCAAGCATGAGGTTGCTGGTTCGAATCCCCACTGGTATGTTTCCCAGACTATGGGAAACACCTATATCGGGCAGCAATATAGGAAGATGCTGAAAGGAATCATCTCACACTGCGCAGGAGATGGCAGTGGTAAACCCCTCCTGAAGAAAAAGAAAAACCACAGGGCTCTGTGGTCACCAGGAGTTGACACCGCTCGACGTCACACTTTACCTTTACAATCATTTGCTCAATACAAAATACTTGTGTGCTGCATACATTGGGTATGGTGCATGTATCATATATGCATTATTCACATTCCTTGATCCTTTAGAATACATATAGAAACATAGGAAGCTGCCTTATAGCGAGTCAGACCATTGATCCATCTAGTTCAGTATTGTCTACACAGACTGGCAGCTGTTTCTCCAAGGTTGCAGGCAAGAGTCTCTCAGCACTATCTTGGAGATGCCAGGGAGGGAACTTGGAACCTTCTGCATGCAAGCATGCAAGTGCTCTTCCCAGAGTGGCTCCATCCCCTAAGGGGAATATTTTACCTGTAGTCTCCCATTCAAATTCAAACCAGGGTGGACCCTGCTTAGCAAAAGGGACAGTTAATGCTTGCTACCACAAGACCAGCTCTCCTCCCTTATTGGGATTGAAACTGGGATCTTCTGCATGCCAGCAGATGCTCTGCCACTGAGCTACGGCCTCCATCCCTTATGGGGAATATCTTACAGCAGATGGTCTCATGTGCAGTCACCAATCCAAATGCAAACCAAGGAGAACCCTGCTTAGTAAAGGAGAAAGTACCTGCTCACTACCACAAGACCTACCAGCCCTCCACAGAAGCAGGGAATCTAAACCTTTTCATCTGGCTGTATGGCAGTGGTGGGGAAAATCTGCATGTGGTGGCCTTCAGCTCACTGTGAGTTGGCCCTGTGCATCCACTGCTATATGCAGAGAATTTGGCTTTCAGGACATGGTGGGAAAGGCAGTTAACAATTGCTTCCTGCGCATTCCATGAACACATCCACCTCACTAGGAGACCCAACATGCAGGCCTTTCATGCACTTTTTGTGGCTGTCATTCCCCATGATCATCTAAATGAATCTAAAAAGCTCTGTAAAGGCAGGGAGGGAGACAGGCGAAGATGCTGTCTCAACTCCCAACATGCGCATGTAATTTGAATACTGCCTCACTTCCCAGCCACCCCTTCTCCTCAGTCCTACTTCTTTCCTGTCTCCCTGCTTCTGCTCGTCTTGGTAGGGTGGGAAGCATCAGTCCAGTTGCCTTGGTGACCAGGATGTGTTCCTCACTAATTGAGGGACTTGGGAACCTTATGGAAATTTGGGTCAGGAGGAAGGGAGGAGATGCAACCAAGCAGCTATCCTTAAGGGCAGCAGAACTCTGGCTGGCCAAGGAGGAGGAAGAACTGAGGTGGCCCTTTTGGTGAGGTCACACTACAATGACCACTTACCTCAGGCCTGACTGTGATTGACATTAATAGTAATTGTAGGCTTCATCATACCTCTGCACTTCACAGTGGACACATAATACACGAAGAACTATGTATAATCATACTTATCCTTGGGATGCCACATTACCTGATGCCCACACAGCCCCATGAAGTCCAGCGGGGCATGTGGGGAGCGTGGCGTCCCTCCTTTGAGGCTTCCTCTTTCCCCCGAGGGGAAGAAGGTGAGATGGTTCCAGGTCTGTTGGTTCCTGGGAGGGGTGAGCAGCCAGGGCAGGGAAAGCTGTGTGAAACAACTCCAGTGCAGCTGCCATGTTGGGAGAGGTAGGAGGCAGGAAGTGAGACTAGGGAGGGGGTTGGGACTAGGTTTTGAGCCCTGTCAGCTCTGAACCAGGGCATTTAAAGCAAGGCAGCTGATGATGAGGGCTGCTCTTGGATGTGGGAACCAACTGAATGTGGCAAACCAGTAGGAGAATTGGGGTGATTAAGTAACCTCCTCCCCTGGTGTACTCTGAGGTTGACATTGGCTGTTCTTACCCTGGGATTTTTAGTGTTAAAAAGGGACATGAACACACCTCCTCCCTCTTGGAGCATGACACTTATCACAACTAAACTGTCTACATCTTATGCAAACTCACTCTTCTCTTCGTCTGCTAGGTCTTTTTTACACCAGTTTAAAACACTAAGGTCATTCTCACAACCATAATAAGGGTGGGGCGGGTGGGAGGAAAAGCAGGGATGGACCTATCTTCCCCCCAGGTAACCGGCAATGTCCACTTCGGTGTACCATCACATGCCCGCATGATCCACACTGCTCCATGCAGTGCAGATTTCTGGAGACCGGGACTTGTTTTCCCAGTCTCCAGGAATCCCACAACATACCACACAATGAGTGAGGTTCATTGGGGGATTCCCCTGGGAGACGGGCACTGCATGTAGCCTGAGCAGTATACTCATATATTATATCATCATATACTCATGACCCCGGACCTGGGATAGAGGGTACACTCATGCCTTCTAACCCAGCTTAAAGCCTGGGATACATTCTAGGGCTTGTGGGGGAGGCAGCGCCAGGATTGCCCACGATCCAGGTGCTACATACTAGGATCTGCCCAAGCCTGGGTTTGGCTGCTCATGTGCACAGCCTCATATTCTGACTGTGATCCTTTTATAGCTCTTTCCCTTCCTACATCCTATTAACCTCCCTCTTCCTTGGTTCTGTTATCTTCCATGAGTCTCTTATCAACAGCTTTGTCAAAATCGCCTTCTCTGCCAAATTTCTCTTATCTGCTGTGACAGTTAATATCTGGAAATTTTCCCAGTAAGAGTTAAATTAACATCTCTGGCAGTTCAGACCTTTTAGAAAAGATTACATACCAATTAAATGATAGTGACAGCTCTGCTTCCTGGAAGCCTGGGAACCAGCTCCACACATGGAACAAATTTTGAGCCAATGTGATCTCTTGGTACCATGTTGCTCTTGGCCTTGGGAAACCCCAGACCTACACTCAGATCGGCTCAGCCATCCTCTTTGCCTTTTCATCGTACAATTTCCATACGTTTCTTCAGCTTTCCCTTCCTTCCAGTGACTGAAAGCAACATCTATAAGATGACAAAAAGCAAAATAATATCACAGTATTATTTTATCTGTCTATCTATTTAATATGTATACCACCCCAAACGTATGTCTCTGGGCAGTTAACAACAACATAAAACAAGTTCAAACACAAAAGTAAAAACCTAAAGACAATTTAGAACAGAGTTAAATTAAAAAGCTAGGGTGAAAATATAAGTCTTTAGGGACTTTTAAAAAGTTATCAGAGATGTGGAGGCTCTTATCTCAGCAGGAAGTGCATTCCAGAGTCTTGGGGCAGCAATAGAAAAGACCCGTCCCTGCAGTTGCTGGTGGCAATTGCAGACAGACCCCTCTGGATGATCTCAATGGGCAATGGGGATCATGAAGAAGAAGATGTTCTCTTAAATACCCAGGGCTTAAGCTGGGTATTTAAGCAGCACAGTCTGCTCTGCTGTGCTCTTACAGGAAATGCATACAGAAGATTAGTCCTTTTTCTCCTCTTGGAAGTTTTTCACACCCAGCTTTTAATTCGCATCTCCTCAAGAATGGAGGTGTGTACTCACATATCAGACAATTTACCCCAAAGTCCCTGCAAGCTATTGGGGAGTATTTCACACACAATTTCATTGCATGTTAGAGTGTCATTGCATGTTAGGGTTTTTCATTGCATGTTAGTGTCACCCAATTTATATCAGGGTTAAAAGAAAAATCAACTTTTTGCATCATTTGGCGGGGGCAACTTCAAACTTGCAGTTTGAATTCAAGCTTGGATTCAAAATAACACACAGTTGTTCCCACAAGTGCAAGGAAGCTTTTCTGCTTTCCTTCTAGTAGCTGCCAAATATTGGGGACCCTCTAGGGTGATGTTCAGAAGGCCTATGGGGCCGTAGCTGGAATGGTATCCCTTGCATACATGTAGAAATGCCTTCAAGTTACATGCAGATTGGATTGAGTCACCACAGAAATGGCAGGCATCACAGTTGGAGTGTGCCCCTCTGCAGAAAACTGCTGCTGGCAATGAGTGGCACACTGCCTGGATTGATTGACAGGCAGGCAGGATTGATTGACAGGTGGATGGGACTTCTAGACCCGCTTTGAGATGCTAGACTGTTGATGAAACTGCCTCGAGGGTGATTGGTCTGCACTCCCAGTTCGGGCGAATGTGGGGAATTTAGCTCAAAAGGGGAGACAGTTCCAATCAGCCTTAATTTGTGCAAGCGTATGAACTCAAGAAAATCAGCTTGAGAGAGAGATTTTAATTAAATCAAAAAGGAGTTTATTAAAAGTAAAATCAGACTAAATTACTATGTGGCCCTAGTTTAAAAGCACGACATATATGCTAAGAAACAGACTATTGTAAGGCACATTTAGCTTAAAGTTCAAAATTATAATTCACAGGTGGGATAGAGAGGTACTTTAAGATAGAGGGGTGAGATTTCAGAAATAAGAGCAAGGGATAGGTTCAGCCCTGAAGGAGCCAGGCAAGAGGCTATGTCACCCGTCCTGAAGAGGAGAACACCAAGGTGGTCTGCTGGAGTTTCTTGTTGCAGTCTGATGGGGTCCCAAGTGAGAGGCACTGATATGTTTCATAGTGGGAGTCCTAGGTGTAATAATACACAAGAAAGCACATTGGGTCATAGAATTAGGGATACTTATATCCCGAAACGTGCCTTGAAGGCAATTGTCTTTTGTCCTGCTCTGCTGAACAGGGGAGCCCAGACAACCTTTTTGGAATGCATTGTGTCTGATCTTCCCTCCTGAGTAGGAGTAGGAAGGTGTGTGAATTGCCTATTGTATTCAAGGCTGATTGTGAGGACAAGTGGAGTGTGCAGTTGTGTTTAAAGAGTATCCTGTGCTGGGAAGGGCTTCCCAAGAGTTCTATCAAGAGTTTCGATGGGCACCTTTTCAAAGTTACATCACTGACTCATCCCTATTGTAATGGAGTCTGCTGTCTTATCTGCCTCCGTTTCCTGGCCTGAGTGCTTCATTAACACAGGTGTTATCTCTCTTGTGAGAGGAAGAGGGGAGTTTAGATTTCATTCCAAGTCTGAAATGATCTTGAATGCCAGACACTTGCAGTACCTAGTTCTGGAGTCTGCTTAGCCAGGACCCCCTCACAGAAAGAGGGAGTGTGGATCTAATCCCCTTTCCAATTTATGGGGCTTGCAGCCAAACCTAGGGACAACCAGTTCACTGCCAACTAAGTGACTTGTCCCCATGTATAACATGTCCCCATGTATAACATAGACTGGGAGCTCACATTGCGGTGCAGCTCCTGAACATAGCAAAAGTGCAATCTTCAAGCTTGGAGATGCAGTTGCAACCAGGGAGGCTTCTGGGAGCGGGCAGAATAAGCTCAGCTGGTAACTGTACTCAAGTACAACGTCTCTGCTTCATAATGTCTGGATGAGGCTATGGTCTCTTGCACATGATGCCTGAGAGCCATTTGGAGTTTTTTTCCTGTTGGAAACACACTGTGTAAGAAAGATCAAACACATTAACAGTGGCTTAACACTGTTAATTCAACATTTTGTTGAATACCCATTGCATTCCATCTATATTAGTATGGCAAACAACATTAGTAAATTTCATTGCCCAGAAAGTGGTTTCTTGTTATAATATGAAAAGAAAGACAACCAATTAACAGGGGTGGGGGGGGGAGATACTTTCCCCCTATTTTAGAGGTCTTTGTCAATATCTTGATTTGAGGTTTTGCTTATTAATACTAGCTGGCTAACAGATCACTTGTTAATAGGTTCTGAAGTACTCTGAGGGGAAAAGCTATCTTGTAAGACAGTAGGTGTCCTCCATGTGATGGGAGGGGCTGATGTCCAAGTGTAAGATGGCATGAAGGACAGCCATGACAGCCATTAGGAGAGAGAGAGAGGGAGGAGCTTCCTACCCTCAACTTTGGTTACAAACAGTGATAGCCTTCACTTTTCCACTTTTCCACTTTTCTTTCTTTCTTTTCTCCAGGTAGGTGTGTGAATGGTCAGTGAAAAGAAACAGCATTTTAAGGTAACCTCTGTGCGAGATGGCCACATACTCAGTTTTTGGAGAGACTGGAATGGATAAACTCATGGGGAGCTGAAGCACTTGGGGTGCATGGCCACTCTTTGGGGAGTGATGTAACTTGCATCTGACTTGTAGGAGTGCTGTGGCATTGCATCTCCATCCAATGCTCAACTAGTACATTGTGAATAAGCCAAATATTACAAAGACACCATAAGTCTCCCGTGACCTCATCTCCAAAGGAAGATGCTGCTTTCACACATAACGGCAAACACATAATGCTGCTTTCACACATAACGGCTGCTTTCACACATAACGGCAAACCACGGGTCCAACAGTTTGCCCCCATTCCCCCGCCCTGCTCTGATCTGGAGTCTGGGAGACTGGGCAGGGGGACTGGCTGTTCAGGTTTCCTCCTTGGCATGAAGGACAGCCATGACAGCCATTAGGAGAGAGAGGGAGGGAGGAGCTTCCTACCCTCAACTTTGGTTACAAACAGTGATAGCCTTCAGAAAACATGACGCCACTTTCTAACCAGAGGCTTTGGTGGTGAAACTGTAGAGGACCCAAGGATACAAATTCAGGTTTGTGATCAGAAACCTTGGGTCGCTTTTCTCATGCAACCAAGGCTTTCCACATTCAGAGGACCACAAACCTGACCATCTGGCATGGTTGCCTCTAGTTTGGTGTGATGTCCGAAGGTGGCCTTAGAGCTGCACCTCTGGAACTTCTCACCACTCACAGAAGTGGGGAGCAACACACAATATTAAGTTATTTGTTTATATTAATGATGTATATCCTTCCTTTCTCAAAAACAGGCAAAAGATGGCTCACAATATTAAAAAAATAGAAACATACATTAACAATAAAACCATATAAAAGCAGTAATTAAATAAACAGATTAAAGTTTCACATATCTGATATTTGGAGTCTAAAGGTGAGGTGAATATCAAAGGTCTTCATGCCATTTAAAATCAGAAAAAGATTTTAAAGTGTATCTGCCCAGTGAAACTTTCTACAGTTTCAAGAGCAGTTTGCTCATGGGCTTGTGAGCAGGGTCTAATACTAAAGAAGAACAAATCTAAAGACCCTTTGGGCTCATAGAACTAATTTTATCATTATCTGTATTCTGACGGCTGTGTTTGTCACAGCATGCAAGAGATGATGGCATGAAGCTGCATTAGCAGTTGCCAAAAAGAAAGCGCAAGAAACCAGGGTTCTACATCTCTGGCAACGTTAAAGAATGCTTTGCCAGCTGACTCATGTGCACTTAGCACTGGCTTGGTTATTTTTACATTTGTAGCAACCTTTGAAATTTTGGAAGGAAAAAAACCCTCAGCAGAAGAATCATAGTGCCATGGCTTGAATAGTCGCAGTCAGAATAGATGAATTGCATGATAATTTGCTATAGTTCCGGTGCCTTTGGTTTGTGCCTGATACAACTGCTCAGCTGTGGTAGGAAAATGGAGGCAAATGACTGCTGGGGATGGTAGTGAAAGCCAGAACCACCCACGTTCTCAAATCAAGAGTATTTGTATTTCACCTGAGTTGAGCGAAATGCACTTATTGCTTGGCTTGTTCAACTCGTGTACTTGAACCAATGCAGATGGCAGCATGATGTATCCACACGGGCAGAAGATGCTGTCCTCCCATAATACTTGAGCCCATTTAATTATCGCTTAAGAGTTCAGATGTAGCACGGGACCGTGGGCCCAGTAGATAAGCATCCCCTCCCCGCTGCTCTCCTGTCTGCGTTTGGACGACAGGGAGCGCTGCAAGACTGCAGAGAGGTGGGGGAGTCTCTGCGAGACTACAGAGAAGTGAGAGAGCTGGCTGTGCTGGCTTCCTTCTTGACAGAAGGACAACCCGCACAGCCAGTCAGGCTGTAGTGAGGGAGGACACTGCGGTGCCAGTGTTTGTACATAACACTGGCACCACAAAACCAGAGTTAAGGGTGGTGAAACTCCACTCTGACAAAAGGTTCCGGGTGGAATTTGGCGAGGGAAACCCTCAGGTCCCTTTTCGCCCTTAACTCCAGTTTTCCAAGTTCAGATGACCAGCTTCAGAAACCAGAGGTGACAGTACCTCTGGTTTCCTTTGTCATCTGAACTGGGCCATGGTTCAAATTCACAATCAGGTCCCTTAAAGGATGGTAAGAATATGGCTTCACTCTTGCAGTAACTGCTTTTGGGTGAAGTGGTGTGTGCCAGGAGAAGTGTTTCTGTGTAAGGTGCTCATGCCACTAGTATGAGTCTGGATATTTTTATTTTCTGCATAAAACTCTGGGTCCATCTTATAGATCTGTATAAGTTGATACCTTCTATATATTCCCTGCAGAGGGAATGGCTTCTCAATTTACATAGGGAGTATTTTGTTTTGGCCTACTGTTACAGGCTTGACTTGGCCCCCAGGGACTGGATGGGGAGTAACAGAGGTACTGGAAGCATCAGGTAATGGTAACTTGAAACCAAAGGTCAGGCTAGAATCAATGAAGGTCTACAAGAAAAAACAAGAGGCAAGGCGGGAAACCAGCTAGATTCAAGAACTGCTGGACTGTAGACAATTGGCTCCAACAAACCTCCGAGAAGAACCAAGCCCTGTGCAGTAGTGTAAGCTCTGAAGACCCTCAAATCCTGCCTCCTCATTGAGAAGTGGCCCTTTTAAAGGCATTTCATAAAATCTAGCACTCTATTGGTGTTCTTTTTTCTCTTTGAGGGCTCTTGTTTAATTCCGGCATGGGGAATTGGGGAATGTGGGGTCTGGGGCCATTGGTAGGAACAGCTTCTTAGAGGTTGTAGACTATGTGGGTAGTCTGGGTTGCTGGTACCTAATTCTCCACGGGATAGGAGCAGTGGTCCCTCTAACAGAAAATCCCAGAAGTTGTTGACTACAGCTCCTAGCATCCTCAGCAACATCTGGGATTCACAGTGAACACTGGACAGAAGACTCTTTCTGCATGAGAGTCCTTTATCAGGACTTGAAGGCTGGTACACAGACAAATGGATAATCTAGAGCTGGTATTGCCTTGGTTTTCTTGAGAAAGTCCAGAAAAATCAACATCATAGCCTCAGTGAATAAGTGTTAGGCTTCATGTTCCTTGAAACCAAGTGATTTTTGACCCTACATCTTCCAGGTCAGTGTCAGGGTCACTGCCCTAAGCAATGTGGGATGTAACAACCATCAGTCCTTCAGCATTGATGTCTGAATGGTTAGGTAAGGCCATCATAGTTGCTAATGGATGAGAAGAGTGATAGCATATGTTCAAAAAGAGACTTGAGTTATCCATTTTCAGAGAAATACTGTAGGTTGCCCTTGCAGAAGAGACTGGAACAAAGAAGAAATTAAAAGAGGGAACAGTTATTGTAAAAACGGCTGAGACAGTTTGGCAGCTTTACCAGTTGAATGAGAGAGATTCTGAAAGCAGTGTTTGCAAAAGTGGCAAATATGCATATGTTGCTTTTGTTATATTTTAGAAACAGTGCCCTATTTTGCAGAAAGCTATATGACAACATTGATTCACAGGGCCAGATTCTCATTTGATCTAATTAGAACTATGCTATGTTACATCTGGCACTAGCAGGCTGTTGAAAAGTAACGATGCTGGTGCTTCTCTAGTCCTTATGGGGGTCTTGTTTTCAGGTATTATTCAGTATTCCCCCCCCCCCCCCGTTCTGGACCTGCCTTTGAGAAGGAGGTCAAGGAGGACGATGGTAATGGAGACTTTAGATGTTAACCTCCAATGCCAAATATTATGCATTGTTTAGGCAAAGTAAACAATTAGTATCTCAGACCTTAACACTGCAGCAGACAGAACAAAAGGACTGTTCCCATCTAAGCCACCCTCATGCATGTATAAGCAAATAATGGCATGACTGATTCTGAGGGTCACAATATGTGAATACTGTATTTATCTGAATCCGATATTAGTTTTTCCCCTGTTAGAAATTGGGGGGCCATCTTAAATTTAGAGTCCTCTTCCTTTTGGGTAAAAAATATAATCTATATTTAACCCCTGTTTTTAAGGCACTCATGTTAAATTCTGGGTCATCTTCTATTTGGGTAAATATGGTTTAACATGGAAGTAAGGCACTGAACATGGAAGTGTGTCATCCCAAGGAACCCAAAGCGAGAGGTTTTGGAAGAGTGCACTGACTTTTCTTTTCTTTGAATACCATAAAGATGTAGGGCATTTCTTTGTCTTGAAAAGTCTATTTCTTAATTGAGGCTATGGTGACTATTTTTCTGGCAAGGCAGAAAATTTTGCTGGCAAGGCAGTTAGGTTGCAGAATGCTGGAGAGCTCCATTCAAGTGATTAACTTGCCCCAACAGAGACCAGACCTTGAATGAGCTCTTAAATACTTACAGTATCAGATGAACCCTTCTAGGCTCCACCTCTCTGCCTGAGCAGCAGAGAGATTTAAAGGCTCAAAGAGTGCTGATTCTAGGGCCTCTGGTTTCAGGATTGCCTGCCTGGCAGGCTTAGGCTCAGCCTGGTGACAGGTCTTAGGGCTAGGACTGGGCTTGGGGCTGACTCCTCTGGCTTGACTGCTTCCCCTTCCTCAGGGGTGGACTCTGCACTATGTATGTATGTGTTGGTTGGTTTGAAATATTTCTACCCCACCCCACCAGTGCACTACAGCTCAAGGAGGCTCACAAAATTAGTAAAATGGATAAAATATAAAACTATATAAAATTAATACAAATTAAATGCCCCAGTTAAAACCACATTTAAAAGTTACAAATTTTACAAAAACTAAAAACCCACCAGATATGAACAATGGATAAGATGTTAAAAAGCTTCTCTTAAAATATGGGTCTTTATCTTTTAACAAAAAATCTTTTAAAAGCCCTGAGGGATGGAGCATGGTGAAGCTCTCCCAACAGGGCACTCCAAGGCCAGGGACCCACAACTGAAAAGGCCATATCTCTAGCCCCTTCCAGTTGGATCTCTATTAATGGTAGGGACATGAGCAGGGCCTATTAGGGATGTGCGAACAGGTTCGATGTTCGAGAAGTTAGACGTCGAACCTGTTCAGTTCGAAGGTTCATGGTTGAACCCAACCATCCCCTGTTCAGTCCGACCCTGGACCGAACACTCCCTGACTATTTGGGGGAGTTCGCGAAGTGGTTTTTTTAAAAAAGAATTTTTTTTACCTTACTCCCCCTTGGGGGAGTTCCTGGAGGTGACAGGGAGGGGGTCCATGGAGGTTCCCCCTTCCTCCACTGGCTCTCTTTATGGCCCCCTCTGGCCAGTTCAGCCACTCTTCGGCCGGTTTTCGGCCTTTTAATACTTTGGGGGTTGGGGGAGTCTAGGTGTCATGAATTACTCCTCAGATAATAATGTAAGTTAACGTAGCCTGCTCTTTTAGAAGCTGATGTACAAAACTGTCTGGATTTTATTATTTTTATTGTCATGTATTTTATAATCTGTGACTTTTAAATAGATTATTCATTCTTCAGTTTCTATACCACCTTTCATAAGGCATCTCAGGTGGGTAACAAAAGTTTAAATACAATGAGGTTGTTCTCATACACAGCCTAACCCAGGCTAGGGAAGCCCAGAAGGAGAGAGCTGATTTTGTGGTAGCAAGCATGACTTGTCCCCTTAAGCTAAGTAGGGTCCACCCTGGTTGCACCCTGGGAGACTAGAAGTGTTTGCACTTAAGATATTCCCCTTAGGGAATAGAGCCACTCTGGGAAGAGCATCTAGGTTCCAAATTCCCTCCCTGGCATCTCCAAGATAGGGCTGAGAGAGATTTCTGCTTGCAACCTTGGAGAAGCCACTGCCAGTCTGTGTAGACAATACTGAGCTAGATAGACCTATAGTCTGACTCAGTATATGGCAGCTTCCTATGTTGGGGTCCTATGTTGGGTGTGCATAAGAACTGCCAGGATTGGGCCCAAGCCTAGTGGGGCAGCACCGCCTAGCCTAGCTGTTAGCCTGGGTTAATAGAGCCAGTGCTCTAGGATTGTGTCTCCTGGGGCTATGTTTAGCCTGAGGAGATACAGAGTGCCCAGAGCGCCCATCTCCTTGGGGAATCCCCCAATGCACTGTGCTTGGTGTGTGATGCATTGTGGGATACCCAGAGACTGGGACATATCGTCCCAGCCTCTGGAGCTCCACATTGCCTGGAGCAGCAGCAAATCATCTAGGAATGCAGTTCACTCTCCTAGCAACATTTCATGGCTCATCTGGTGTGAAGGTAAGCTTTGTGCAGCCTTCCCCCTGCCTGCCCATTTCCTTGCCTGCCCGGTCATGTGAATGGCCCTAATACAACTCCATAAAAATCACATTTCATGTGGTTATCTTAAAGACTGTGTTACATTTTTGTGTCAGAGACAAGTGATCAAAAGAGCATGAATGTGCTAGAAATAAAGTATAGCCTGCTTTTACTTGTGATAAAGGGTCTAGGAAGAAATTATTTGAGAAAGATAATGGAGCTAGGTAACAGCAGTGCTGGTGTGCAGATATCAAGGGGTCTGATGATGTGGGAGAAGCTGGCTCTGTTCTGGACTCAAGTTCCGAGACTGCCCCAGAGAACTCTGATTCTGAAGGAGCTAGCTCAGGGGTCTCCAACTCTGGGGCACTCTCAGGTTCTAGTTGGTGTCGAGATGGTTCAGAGGCAGTAAGCCTCTGAATACCAGTTGCAGCGGAGCAACAATAGGAAAGGGGGCGTGTTTCCATCACTTGCTTGTGGTCTTCCCTTTGGGCCTGATCCAGCAAAGCTACTCTTATGTTTTATCCAGGGGGAGGATGTCTTTATACACCATTCTTGGTGGAAGGGTGGGGAAAATGTGATAAATATACAGTCTTGTTTTGTTTTTTTAGAGCTAAAATTGTATCTGCTACCAAAAATTCTCTTCAAAAGATGTTTTTGTGAGAATATTCAAACATTCTTTTGGAATCTGTCTGATTCACAGCTATAATACATAGGTAGTTAGTTGAATTGCAGGTTGAAGGGGAGAGGTACTTCATTCTCCCATAATTCTGCCAGCATTGGCTCAAATTCCCCATATCAGTACAGGAATTGCACCTGTACTAACAATCCCATCCTTCTAGCCAAGGATGGCTCCGGGGACAGGGGGCATGTGCCCCCCCTCCAAAAGTGGCTTTCATTGCCCCGCCCCCCCCTTTCTGTTTCAGAAATCAAATATGTGGGGCACAGTTTGCCAACCCATAAATGCACTTTGTCCCTTCTGTACCCCAAGCATTTTTTTTATTTTGTGTGTGTTTGTGCCCCACTACTAGCCCCAGAGACCAGTGAAAAGGAAATAGAAACTAAGGAGTGAAAGCTTCCATGTCAAGTGAAAGCTTGTCAGAAGAGGCGTTTTGCCCTATGCATGATGTCTGAAGGCTGGCAAGCCTTTCTACTGTACTTTCCAATACTTTCTACTGTAGATCAGTTTGTCTGTCTGGCATATAATTAGTTGCCTTCATCTTTGCTTTCTATAGTATGCTTATTTTTCAATAGTATTTTTTATATTATTTATTTATTGTTTTTATTATTTTTCAGAATATGAGTTTTGTAATGACTATACACCACTTTGCATTCCACTTGCATGGTAGAGAATGCAGTATATTCTTTAGAGGTCCCAAGGCACAATGCAGCAAATTTACTGTAGCTAATTGTTTTGAGGCCTGGTTACTGCCTGTAGTATGAAAGGTTGCCTGACAATCCTATGTATGCCACCTTATGTTCCATTGTAGAAGCAAGGTAGGATATACAATCAGGCGCAGAGGGAGGCTGGCGGCGGCCCATGTTCGGCTGCCACCACAGCCCCCTGGCCCCACCCCCATGTCTGACATCAGATGCAGGGCGCCAGCTAGCCACGCCCCAGTGTCTGATGTCAGAAGTGAGGGGCGTGGTCTCTCCGTTTGGAAGCGGGCTGTGAAGCCCTATTTGGAAGCGCAGACAGGAGCGACTCTCCCTGCCTTTAAAGGGCACCCCCCGCATCTGACGCCACATGTGGGGTGTGTGCCTGGGGCCATGAGGCACAGCTCCTGGGGGTGGCAGCCCAGGTTCTTTGAACCTGTTTGCCCAATGGTGGTTCCACCCCTGTATACAATGTTATGCCTGTTGAGGCATTGCATTGTATATGCATTCAGGTCTGTCTACACATACATGTTTTTGTGTGAATGACTGCATATGTGTTTGCTTTAAAAGTGAACCTGGGTACAGACCCCTGAAATGTAGCATACAGATAAGCATACTACTGAATGTGTGTTCAACATAACATGTGAATAACTGTATGCATATACAGATCTGAATGTACATTCAGATTGAGAGCCAGAGTGGTGTAGTGGTTAGAGTGCTGGACTAGGACTGGGGAGACCCGGGTTCAAATCCCCATTCAGCCATGAGACTTGCTGGGTGACTCTGGGCCAGTCACTTCTCTCTCAGCCTAACCTACTTCACAGGGTTGTTGTGAGGAGAAACTTAAGTATGTAGTACAGCGTTCTGGGCTCCTTGGAGGAAGAGCGGTATATCAAATGTAAAATAATAATACTTTCACAAATACTAAATAAAACAGGCCTCGGATAGCAAACATCTAAAACATCACGTAAAATCAACCATCTGCTGTACATGGACGATCTGAAGTTGTATGGAAAGTCCCAGTCAGAAATTGAATCACTGCTAAACACTGTCCGTATATTCAGTAGCGATATAGCAATGGAGTTTGGACTAGACAAGTGTGCTGCATTAATAATGAAGAGAGGAAAAATAAGAAAAACAGAAGGAATAGAACTGCCCAATGGAAGCAAGATCAAGAACCTGGAAGAGAAAGAACATTACAAATACTTGGGCATTCTCCAGGCTGATAACATTGCACACACTGAGGTTAAAAGAAAAATTGGAAGTGAATATATCAGGAGAGTTAGAATAATCCTCAAGTCCACACTCAATGGCGGGAACACCATACAAGCCATAAACACCTGGGCTATACCTGTTATCAGATACACTGCAGGAATAATAGACTGGACCCAGGCAGAGCTAGAGACGCTGGATCGTAAGACCAGGAAAATCATGACCATCAATCATGCTCTGCACCCCCGCAGTGATGTAGATAGGCTGTACTTCCCTCGCAGCTCAGGTGGAAGAGGAATGCTGCAAGTCCATCAAACGGTAGAGGAGGAGAAAAGAGGCCTTGAAGAATATATAAAGGACAGTGAAGAAGATGCACTTCAAATGGTCAATAATGAGAAACTGTTCAACACCAATGAAACAAAGCAGGCCTACAAGAAAGAAGTCAAGAACCAAGCAGAAAAAATGGAAAAAATAAGCCCCTGCATGGTCAATATTTGCACAATATAAGTGGAAAATCAGACATCACCAAGACCTGGCAATGGCTTAAGAATGGCAACTTGAAGAAAGAAACAGAGGGTTTAATACTGGCTGCGCAAGAACAGGCACTAAGAACAAATGCAATAAGAGCAAAAGTTGAAAAATCCACAACAAACTGCAAGTGCCGCCTTTGTAAAGAAGCAGATGAAACAGTAGACCACCTAATCAGCTGTTGAAAAAAGATTGCACAGACTGACCACAAACAAAGGCATGACAAGGTAGCAGGGATGATACACTGGAACATCTGCAAAAAATATAAGCTACCTGTAGCCAAGAATTGGTGGGACCATAAAATTGAAAAAGTTGAAGAAAATGAAGATGTAAAAATATTATGGGACTTCCGACTACAAACAGACAAACATCTGCCACACAATACACCAGATATCACTGTAGTCGAGAAGAAAGAAAAACAAGTGAAAATAATCGACATAGCAATACCAGGGGATAGCAGAATAGAAGAAAAAGAAATAGAAAAAATCACCAAATACAAAGATCTACAGATTGAAATTGAAAGGCCTTGGCAGAAAAAGACCCAAATAATCCCAGTGGTAATTGGCGCCCTGGGTGCAGTCCCAAAAGACCTTGAAGAGCACCTCAACACCATAGGGGCCACAGAAATCACCATCAGCCAATTACAAAAAGCAGCTTTACTGGGAACAGCCTATATTCTGCGACGATATCTATAACAACAGCAACAACATTGACAATAAAATTCAGCCATCCCAGGTCCTTGGGAAGGACTCGATGTCTGGATAAAACAAACCAGTCAATAACACCTGTCTGACTGTGTAAACAAGAAATAATAATAACTAGCGGACCCGCACAGAGCATCTGTGCGCTTTCGGTCTGGCTGTTTTCCCCTCCTGCCCAGATCTCTCCTCTCTCCCCCTCCCTCCAGCCCCGCACTCTCCTGTGCTCCCGGCTTCCGTTCCTCCCCCCCCCCACGGAGCCACACCAGGCAGCGGGCAGCCAAAAAGAGCCCCGCCGCTGCCGTTACCGCATGTTGCCCACTCAACCCTGCTAGCAACGCTTCCCGCCTCGTCCAAGCCCGGGCTGTGGTGGTCGCAACCACCGCCGGCTGCCGCCTCCTCACATTGGCTGGGCTGCCCCTGGCCACTCCAAGCGGTGGGTGGCCAAAAAAGGCCCGGCACCCCCGTTATTGTCCGTTCCCCTCATCCCTGGCAGCCCGCCAGGGCCAGTCTGTTCTACTGCCTCCCGCCTACTCCTAGCCCAGCCCAGGCCGCAGACGCGACGGTCGCAACCGCGGCTGGGCTAGGCTGCCTCCTCCTCCTCCCTCCTCCTCCTCACAGCGACCGAGCGCTGCGGGAGCTAACGTGCGGCTGGAGGCACCGCTGCCATTCCCCACCCCACCCCACGGCTGCATCTCAGCTCCCGTTGCGAGCTGCCTCCGCCCAGCCAATCCTGCACTTCATCTGGGTTGCTGCCGGGACACATCCCCACAGGCACGTCTACGAGAATTAAATATATGGATAATAATAATAAATTGATGATAAAATTCAGCCATCCCAGGTCCTTGGGAAGGACTCGATGTCTGGATAAAACAAACCAGTCAATAACACCTGTCTGACTGTTTAAACAAGAAATAATGATAATAATAATAATAATTCACTGTACACAGATAACACATGCATTAAACGTAGCTACTACAACTCCTATGCAATATATATCGCTTTTCAGCAGAAGCGCTCAGAGTGCTTTGCATAGAAAAGTAAGTAAATATAATAATTCCCTGTCCCAAAAGAGTTCAAAATCTAAAACAAAATATATATTTATTATTTATTTATTTATTCGATTTTTTTCTATACCACCCTTCCAAAAATGGGTCAGGGCAGTTTACACAGAGAAATGATACATCAATATATAACGTAGTCACCGTCAACAAGCATTGAAGGGATACTGTGTTGCAGTTGATGGGGAATGGACAGATGCTCTCACCCTGCTAATTATGAGGACTGCTACTTTAAAAGGTGCCTCTTTGCTCAATTAGCAGGGGATAATGTGTACATAGGACTTGCATACATTTTAAATAGATAGCAACTCATTTTTGTTGGGTGTATATATGGCAAATTAGTAGTAAATTAAGGACTGCAAATGTGGACAGCATGGTCTTTAAAATGGCACATTAATTTGAAAACCATAATTTTTTTTTAGTTGTTAAAGCATTCTTTAGGAACATGTTACAGATGGTGTTAAGTGGTCTGGAGTAGCAATGAATGTCCATAGCCAAATGTAAATCTCTTATATTATCAGAAATTATAGTAGGGCAGTTTTCAGGCAACCTTGCCATTGCCCTAATTATAGTTTTGCAAACAACACTGAGATAATAACTGTTTCTTTTGTCCGTGATCTCAGTGGCACTAAGGACTATCTGGCTTCCCAAAAGCTAAAGTTAAAAGTCCACAGGAATGAAACAAACAACTAGCTTGGTCTGTGTTAACCTTGACCTTGTTAAATGTAATTTGATTTTTAATGATCTCCAATTAAAACTCATCTCAAATAATCCCAGACACTCCTTTCTTCTTCTGAACAACTTTCTGGCTTTATAATGAACTGCAGATAATGAATGGATATTTAGAACAATCATGATGATTCTTTGATCTTTTTCTTTAATCAACAACCAGCAATTGTGTGTTTGTTTTTTAAGTGGAAGCGGGGGGAAACAGAAGAGGTTGTACTCTTCCTATGGTAACTGAATTTCATAAAAGATAAAGGAGCTAAATGAAAAGAGGGGTGTAAATCAAATGAACAGATACCATAAAAATAACCAGAAGCCCTGTTCAGAAAACATTTGTTCCATGGTCAGTGAATGTGTAAGGGTAGAGTGGGATCATGCTCAGCAACCAATCTCCCTGCACCAACACGTCCACTGGCTTGTTGAGAAAAAAATGGGGGCTCCAAGAAAGAGAAAAGAATGGGGGTTCCAAGAAAGGTTTTGCCCTCTAGGGGTGTACTGCACCCCAGCTACATTTTGGGGATGGGGGGAGAAAGAAACACATGCACATATTGAAAGAAAATGACATATATCTGAGCATGTCTGATAATGTCATGGCCCAGACATTAGTCAGAAGAGTCAGAGGAGGAGCTGGAGGATTTGGTCGGGAGAGCAGGCTCAGAAGCACAGCAGGAGGATTTGGCTGTGAGAATAGACTCTGAAGTGGAGGTGGAATGGCAGCAGACAGGGGAATCTGAACAGCTGGCAGAGATGAGGGCTGAGGAGACTGATCAGGAGTAAGCTGGAATTTCACCTGTGTTAAGAAGACACCTCAAGAGAAAGGCTCAGTGGGAGACAGGCAGGAGTAAGATCTCACAGGAGAGAGAATAGAAATGCTGAGTCAGGAAAGCCTGACTGGCTGCCGGTTATCTCGAGCCCTATATCAAGCAAACGCTGTTCCTGAGATGGTACTGTCAGCAACGTTGCCTACCGCAGACAGTGTTCCTCGTGCTTATAATTGTTCAACTTTTCTTGTTTCGGCCTGTCTTTGTTCTGTTCCTTTCTTGCTCCTTTATTTCAGTTATTGCTCAGATATCATAGAGGGGGGTACCTAGTTTAGTTTCAAGAGGACTTTATTTTTGTTTCTACTACTTTATCTTTGAGAGTCATCCTTCGCATTCGTCCGTGCAGCTAAGCTGCTACTTTCTTATCTACAGAATTTCTATCTTGACTCACAGAAGTGGAGCTGGAGGGATCATAAATCCTGTCAGGTCAGCCGTGCCAACATATCTACAACAGATAACCAATTATGAACCTAATATTCCATACAGGGCTTTTGGGTGATAATGTATATTGCCTTCGGATAAATATATTCAAGTACTAAACACAAAGATGCCAGATAAGTGAGGAAAACTATTAATGAGAATGTTATGAATACTAGTGAGATGCCAATCAAATATAGGAATTAGGGATGTACAAACAAGTTCAGGGGTTTGCGGTTCGCAGTTTGGAGGTTTGCGCAGGCGCACAGCCCCCAATATGGCTGCCGGGCGAAGGCCGAACTGCAGCCAAAGAGCACCCGAACGGGGCGAGGGGGTTATTTAGAAGGCTGGTGAGGGAAAGGGAACCTCCATGGACCCCCACTCTGCCGCCGCCTCCAGGAACTCCCCCGCAAGGAGTACAAGGTAAAAAAGTTTTAATTTTTTAATTATTCTTTTTGGTCTGCAACCCCCCTGAACTGAACCAAATGGGGGAGGGCAGGTTGAGGGGGGGCCCGAACCAAACCGGGCCAGCCTGTTGTGTGCATACCCCTAGTAGAAATGACTATGAAAGTATAGCCACAAAGATGGGCTTTAGATGAACGGGCAGGTGAGTGCTGACTATTGCTTACCTCTGTATGTAATTCTTGATGCCTTACTTCCAGACCCTTTAAGTATGTTGGCACATTCTTGGTTGCTAAACATGCAAATAGGTCTTGGATGAGGATGTGGACTGGTGTAATAACTGTTGATATCACAAAGGGTTTGATGACTACATAATATATTGATATTTCCATGTGCAGTTCCTAGGAAGGATGAGAATTTGGAAGGTTCTCTCCCAGATGAAAGGGTGCAGGTTTCCCAAACACAATATATTACCTTGCTCTTTGTGTCAGTTGTTCAATTGTAGCTCTCCTGCCCACATTTGCAAAGCACTTCAAGACAGAGGAGAATGCAGATTTGTTTGTAGAGGTATGGGACATTGGTATCTTATAAATGGCTCCATGTAATCCAGGTTTCTTGCAAGTCAGTGAGATTCAGGCCTGAATTCTCTGAATTGCTAGGCCTGAGATTCAAAAGTGCTGGGATCACTTTGGGGGCTTGGATATGCAAAGATACTCTGTCACTAGAGGAGTAGTAAAATATATCCCTATGGAAAGTGGTAACATCTGGATCTATACTTCCTAGTGCATTGTACAGGTATTGAAAATCCATACTGGCCAAGTCTCCTGGTTTAAGTCATGGTGTCCCCCATGGTAGTTCTATGGATAGGCTAGGAAGAAGTCTCAATGCCTTCATAAAACTGCAGTTCCCAGAATTCTTTGTAGAGAAGTGACAATAGTTAAAATAGCTTTGTGGTATAGATGTATCGACTGTGTTGTACTGGAATTGACTACAAACTTTCAAATGGGTTCTTCAATACTTCAACAATCAGCAGAGCTGTTTTGCACTTTTGCGTTTTGTGCAGTATTGATTTGTTTTATAGCTGTTTCTCTCATAAACACAAAGTAGTCTTAATCTGGTTTAACTGAGAGTTTATTCAGAAACTACTCCATTTTCTCCTTCTCCTTTCCCTTCCTTTTCTAACTCCACCTCCCATACTTTTTACAGGATCGCCACTGGGACAAACTTCTAAACAACAAAACAAAAGATACTGGATAGAATATATAACACATCTTTCCTCTTTATAACAACCAGTAATCAATTGATTGAAAAATCAGTGAGAAAGTATTGAAGTCTTTTAGGTGATCTCCTGTCACACACACTCCTAATTATTGGGTTCCTGGTACAGGAACTGTTAGTGTTATTCTTTCTGGTAAAGAAGGTTCTTCATGGTGGTGTTCTATGCCTTACACCTAAGGGCTTGCACCTGCTCAGAGACCCCAATTTGGAACATTCCAAACCAACAAAACTCAGTTAAGTTTTCCATTGATTCTATTTTAGTTTTCCGTTCCTATCCAGTTTTTCTGCTTATCATTTTGCATCTTTATTTTTACCTCATGTTCCCCCCTCCCTCTCCCTCCCCAGCCAGGAATTGTCCCCTTTTGGGCCTTCCCCTTTCGTATGGCCCTGAAAATCGTAAAGGTCACCCTTAGGAAGTGTACCGGCTGTGCCACCAAATTACCATCTATAAATGGCCACAGCCGGTGCCTTTTTTGCCTGGGAGAACAGCACGAAGGGGAGACCTGCGTCCACTTCATGAAGCAGGCCTGTAAAAACCAGGCCTCCAGGCTCCACTCTTGGCCTTGGGAACAGGTCCTGCATGCCTCCAAAGTTGCTAAAATGTAGTCCACAGGGCCTGAGCCCTCTACTCAAAAACCGGGTACCATTGTAGCCTGCAGATCTTCAACACCTCCCCCAGCTAAACAATCAGGTCTCAGCACGAGCTTGAAGCTGCAACCGGAGCCTACGGCTCATTCGGACTCGACCTCGGTACCAACCGCTTTGGTACCAATGGCTCAGCAGACCCTTCCAAAAAAAGAAGCATCCTATCCAGTCCAACCCTACTGTGGCCACACAGAAGGCACAAAAGAGATTGACATTGGCAGATCCTGCCCCATGCCTTAAAAGGAGAAAAAACGATCAAACCCATTGCATTCCTCTGCTGCATCCAAGGGCATAGTCTCTGCATCAGATTTGATTATTCTGGCAGGACAGGCCTCCCCATGCTTGGTGGACTCTCATACGGTCCTGAAGGACCCGGACCCGGTCTTTGACCCTGATGAGTTCAAAGCAGAGCTTGAATGTGAGGCACGAGGAGAACTGGAGGATGAGACAGAAGAGGTCTATTTGGACCCAGACCAGGCTTGATCCCTAACTTCAGCGCTAGAGGCCGAATTCAAGGACTTATATCCCCGCAGACCAGACTGAGAACCGAGGGCAAGCTGATTGAGAGGACTACCACTAGCCCTTGAAGTATTAGACTCTTAGCTCCTATTATTATTTCGAACCCAATTATTCTCAAAAACCCTATCGCCATCAACACTACGAACGACCTCGAGAAGAGGCATACCCGCCTAGACACTAGAGATCCTTTACTCATTCTTATGATGAATCCTGGGAAGACCACTATCATACTTGCCCTCTCTCCTGTTCCCGATCACCTGAGGCTTGCCAAGCTAGGTATTTTTCTGCTTCCAGAAGCCACAGACAAAAGACCTCCGCTTCCTCTGGACATCCACTGCCTACAGAACAGCCATCTCCCTCACATAAACCACCACACAAGCCTCATCCTCATCTCCTCTTTCCACCACCCCGTTCCTGCCGAACTGGATGACAAGTTACAGACCCCAGCCCAGGTCTCAACTCACTGAGAACCTAACCTGGTTGACCCCGAGTCAACTGAGGAGGAAGAAGAGGAGGATGCAGAGGAAGGTGCAGTGGCAGATGACATTCTCTCTACAGAAACTCTTTCCTTGGGTTCATCCCCTAACGACCAACTAGTGGATCCGAAGTCAGCTTCCCCTTCAGACAATTACAAGCTATATTCCCACTACTTGTCTCGCATGGCATCCTCCCTAGGTGTACAGCTTAACCAGCAGAATAAGGCAGACCTTGATCTCCTCTTTGGACTCATAGATGCTGACACATGCGCTCCTATCTCGTTGCTACTGAATGCACCTACTATCACCTTATGATCAGGCCCCAACATCTAAAGTTTCTCCACTTCAAAATAGGTGATGAGGCAGTTCAATTCAAATCTCTCTCCTTGGGACTTGCCTCAGCTCTCCGTGTATTTATGAAATGCATGACTCCAGAGGTAGCTTTTCTTCAAGATTCAGGAATTCGCCTCTTCCCATTTTTAGACTGGTTCATTGTGGGGGAGTCCCCCTTGGAGGTAGTGGACACAGTCCATATCATGATCCGACTCCTCAACAGCCTGGGCCTTGCCATCAATTACAAGAAGTCACATCTCGCCCCTACCACTGCCATCGAATTTCTAGGACTCATTTTTCACTCCGGCCACGCCAGTGTTCACAGAATTTGGACCCTTCACAGAATTCAGACCCTCTACACTCTGGCTATCAAGGTGGCTTCTACTACTGCTTCTTCAGCAAGAAGCTTACAGCATCTACTGGAGCACATGACCTCGACTACTCGTGTCCTCCCGTACACTCGTCTCTACTCCCACACCCCTCAGTCTTGGTTCCTCCACAATTTTGACCCCCAAGTGGACCATCCCTCATCCGCCCTTCCTCCCTCCAGCATTTGGGGTCTAGAATAGAATTTGTAACATTCAGCAATCACATTCAAAGTAGGGTTGAAATGATCATCTAAGACTTGCTTGAAGAGAAGCTTCATAAGAATTGGCATCTCCTTCCAAGGTGGTAGGAAAGGACAGATGATTATATATTCTTTGGCCTTCAGGGCCCAGGCAGTGAAGCAATACAGCATTCTGATTTGCTGGAGTAAAAAGCAGGGGTCTGTATAGTGAGGAGGTAACTGCAGAAATAGAACCTCATTTTTTTCCATGGAAGAGCCGGTTCTCCTTGGGTAGACAAGGATCTGAGTCATGCTGCAGTGAGCATCCAGTAAACAAGAGTGTCTAGGATTGATAAGTTAAAAGTACTTTCAGGGGTTGTATAGGTCAGGAAGTGGAGAAACAAATAAGTAGCAGCAATAATAGAAAGCAGTTCAGGCATGTAGGCCCAGTGATGCAATGCAAAGAAGTTGCAGGAACATTCACAAGCTTTGCAGGCTCACACGCTTAGCTGGTTCAAAATCTCATTGCCAAATATTTTGTAGCTGCTTCCCTCATGAACACGAAGTAGCCTTAACTTTAACTTTAACTAAGAGTTTATTCAGAAACAACTCCATTTTCTCCTTCTCCTTTCCCTCTCTTTCCTTTCCTGACTCCCCCCCCACACACACACACTCTACAGCAGGGCTTCTCAACCTGTGGGTCCCCAGATGTTACTGGACTTCAACTCCCATAATCCCCAGCCCCAGTAGCCTTTGGTTGGGAATTATGGGAGTTGAAGTCCAATTACATCTGGGGACCCACAGGTTGAGAAGCCCTGCTCTACAGGATCGCCACCAGGTGCGGAGCCAGCCAAGTGGCGGCCTGGGTCCAGCCCCACCCGGCGGTCCCTCTGCTGACATCCCATGCGCATGACGTCATGTGCACGGGGTGTGCCTCGAACAAAAAACCCCTGCCCCTGCCTGGGCTACCAGGAGCCCCGTGAGAGCGCTTGCCAATTCTTTTCAGGCAGCATTTGCTGCCTGAAAGCATCTATTCCCCTTTCTCTTCCTCCAGAGAGGGAGAGAAAGGGAGGATAGATACTTTCAAGCAGCAAGCACTGCCTGAAATGATATGGAAGCGCTTGCTTGGGCTCTTCGGAGCTTGAGGCCACGCCCCCTTTGCATGTGATGTCACGTCCAAAGGGGCATGGCCTTGAGCTCGGAAGATCCCGAGCGAGCTCTTCCCTGCCTGAAAAGGATCGACAAGTGCTTGCTCGGGGCTCCCGGTAGCCCAGGCGGGATCAGTGGGGTTCGTTCTGTGCTCTTCTGGGGCCCAAGTCACGCCCCCTCCGAGGGCTTCAGCGGCCTCTACCATTGGCCGCCTGTGTTCTTTGAACCCGTTCACACAATGGTGGCTACGCCCCTATTGCCACTAGGACAAACTTCTAAACAAAAAAACAAAACAAAACAAGATACTGGTGAAAAACAAAAAATACTGGATAGAATATGACATGATTCTCAAACAATTTTTAAATTTAATTTTGTACACTGGAAAGCAGCCCCCACACTTCAGCTTGATTTGCAGAGAATGGCTGCATTTATTTATAATGTTGCAAAACGTCTTAATGATTTGTGTTGCCACTGGAAGGCAAAAGAGATGAGAGGCAGCCTAAGGCTCAAATTACATATTACATTAAATTACGTGACTCTTGTTCTTCCAAATTGTTGTTTAGAAAACAAGAGGCTACTTTAGTACTTTACCTTTTCCTCTCTGATCATTTTAAAGTTCAAAATACCTTTCCCACGCTGCTTTTTCACTCTCATGAGGAAAAAATATATGGGAACTCCTGATCCTCTGTCCTCCTGGTAAGGCTTAGTGAAGCAGACAAGGAGACTGATAGGGGGAAGCAGGAGGAAGCACAAAGATGGCAATACATTTTACTTCAAACTAACTATTTACTGTTAACAAACACTGCTTGAAACTAGGGATGTGCACGGAACCAGTATGGTGGAGGCGCTGCATACTCTGCAGTTACCGGAGGCCCTAACAAGGATGCAGCCACCATCCTGCTGTTGGGGAGGCCGGTGGAGGGTTTAGAGGAGCCACTGGGAAAGTAAGTTCCCCTCCCTCCCCACCCTTTGGGATTCCCCCTTTGCTTCAGCAGATTCCCCTTTACAAGCATTGCCCCGAACCGATTAAAACTGGTTCTGTTCAAACCGGGGTTGGTTCAGTTCAAACTTGGACCAGTCAAACTGGCCGGATTCGACTCAAACCCCGGTTCATGTCAAACCGGTTCGCACACCCCTATTTGAAACACTTCCATATGGGTGGAAAAAGCAGCTTGTGGGGGGTGATTTTGTGCTGAAAAACAGCCAGAGGGGAAATTGTGAAGGAGCTTCTCCCTGTCCATTCTCCTTCCACAGAAGCTCTGTTTTTCTATTGAACCCCCTCACTTTCAGAATGAGGAGACAACCTTGAAATCAAACTGGAGGCTATTTGATAGCAACCTCTTTTTAAAAACTGTATACCTCTAAATATATAAACATGGACACAGAGGGACACATTTCTCCTACCTCTGTCAAGCTTGTCACCACACAAATGTGCTTTGCAGAGAGAAATGCACTTCATCTGCTTGATTCAAACATCTTTCATCCCTTTGGGATATAAAGGTCAAAAAGAAGACATAGACTTATGTGCTGAAAAATGACAGAATGCTCCAGAGCCATGGTTTGTTTCCCTCCCCAATCAGTGAGGAAGAGTTTCTCAACTCTGAAAAGTCACCAGGATATCCTCCTCAGCAGTCTTTTTAAAAGGAGTGCTTATTAGTGTGTTCTTGACTATTCCCTCTCCTCCCTGTTTGCCAGTGTGTAGGGAAATATTGGTCTATAACAGCCAAAAAGTACTATAAATGCAATAGAAGCCGTGTAATAAAAGTTATACTTTTGTATAACAATATGTTTTTATAACAGAAATTAGTACTTTGTACTAACAAAAAAGTATTCTGGTTTGAACTTTGCATTTAGTTGAAAATTCCTGGTCAATTTCTCTACCTAAATCAATCCATTTACATTATTTCCCACTGCCTCTTGGGCAAAGAGGCATCTTTAAAGTGATGGCTCTCTTTTATTTATTGGGGGAGAACAACTTTCCTTAGTCAGCCCAGTGTGGCATCTCTCATGTGGCTGTTGCTGATCTTTCTCTCTCTTATTAGATTATGGGGACGGAGAACCATTTTCTCATACCTTTTGCTATGTCAACCACTTGGAGAACCTTTGTTGTTGCTGAAAAGTGGTATATAAAAGCAGTCCCTGCCAAAATTCATCTAGACATCAAGTGGCTTATTGTATTCAAAAACAACAAGAAGAAGAAATAAAAACCCTACCCTTAATATGTCTCAAGTTTTTCAACAGTTTCTACTATGTCCGACGTGGTACTGTATTTCTACAATGTCTAACATGGTACAGTGCGACTTAGATGTAGAACCATCTCTATGTTTGAGGTCCTGAATGAGCCTCTCTCCCCTTATTGCTGCAGTGGACTCATGACTCTATCTTGGCATTGCGGCGAGAAAAAACTTGGCAACTGGTACACTGTTGTTGCTGCCCCACTGAGAATGAAGTTCACTGCCATGGGAAGAAAAGTGGGGCCCACCTAACTGGCAACTGTCAGTAACTACTAGGTTCAGTGCTCCCTGGGGTCAGGGAGGCATCACTGGTGAACTCTTGAGGCTCTGAACACTTTGCAACCGCCCAAGGGTACCGTATGTCACCTAATGGCGCAGCGGGAAAATGACTAGCAAGCCAGAGGTTTCTGGTTCAATTACCTGCTGGTATGTTTCCCAGACTATGGGAAACACCTATATCGGGCAGCAGCGACATAGAGAGATGCTGAAAGGCATCGTCTCATACTGTGTGGGAGATGGCAATGGGAAACCCCTCCTGTATTCTACCAAAGACAACCACAGGGCTCTGTGGTCGCCAGGAGTCGATATTGACTCAACAGCACACTTTACCTTTAAGGGTGCCATGCCCTTCCGGTTAGAGAATGTAAATATCATATGGGGCCGGTTCAGATGATACTGTCCCAGGAGTCTTCAGCACATGTGAAGAGGACAGGAATGCACCAAGAGCACACCTGCCCTGATGTTGCTGTAGGACACCCTGATGCTCTCAGGGAGGTAGTGGAGGGGGGATGCACAGGGACAGAGCACCAGTACTTTTTGGCTTCTCTGGCTGTTGGGATGGGCATGGCAAGGGGGGTGTTGTGGAGAGTGCCTGCACTTCTGCAATTGCAACTACATCACTGGTTGGGATGTGCTTCAATCACACAAGGGGGTGAAAATCTGAATTGCTCCTTTATATGCACCCCATACCCCTGTTTAACAGAACATAGGCACATAGGAAGCTGCCATAAACTGAGTCAGACCATTGGTCCGTCTCGCTCAGTATTGTCTACACAGACTGGCAGTGGCTTCTCCAAGGTTGCAGGCAGGAATCTTTCTCAGCCCTATCTTGGAGATGCTGCCAGGGAAGGAACTTGGAGCCTAGATGCTCTTCCCAGAGCGGTTCCATCACCTAAGGGGAATATCTTACAGTTCTCACACTTCTATTCTCCCTTTTGTATGTAGCCAGGGCAGACCCTGCTTAGCTTAAGGGGACAAGTCATGCTTGCTACCAGAAGACCAGCTCTCCGCGAGACCACAAGACCAGCTCTCCAGCTACCACAAGACCAGAATTTCACGATGCATGTAGAGGGGCAATTCAAATTATTGCACCCTTATTAAATTGACAGCATATTAGGATGATCTTCAGTGACATCAGGGCAGTCATGCTCTTGGCACATTCACACCTTCTTCACATGTGCTGAGGGCTGCTGGGCCTGTATTGTCTGAACAAGCCCATGGACATGTTTAAAGTTAGGCATCAGTCCTTCATCAGTTACACATAGAGAAGTGTTTGCTTTTGAAGATGCTGGTCAGGAACTGAACAAACTGTACCACAAGACCACGAGAGCTTGTGTCTTGTGGTAGCAAGCATGAATTGTCCCATTTGCTAAGCAGGGTCCACCCTGGTTTGTATTTGAATGGGAGACTTGATGTGTGAGCACTATAAGATATTCCCCTCAGGGGATGGGGCCACTCTGGGAAATGCATCCGTATGTTTGCATGCAGAAGGTTCCAAGTTCCCTCCCTGGCATCTCCAAGACAGGGTTGAGAGAGACTCCTGCCTGCAACCTTGGAGAAGCTGCTGCCAATCTGTGTAGACAATACTGAGCTAGATGCACCAATGGTCTGACTCAGTACAAGGCAGGTTTTTTTTTTTAACCTATGTTTGCATTATGCTGAATATCAGGGCTGTTTCACATATTGTGCAGAGAATTGGTGTGGCATTAGTGGGGCAGTGAAAAAAGAGCAGGGCGGAGCTACTGAGACGTATCCACCCCTTGGGGTTCTTCTGTCCCTCTGGGCCATGCCCCTCCCCCTTCTCACTGCCGGCTCACCACTGCTGCCACCATTCCCACTCTGCACCTCCGTGCCCCCCTCCACTCCTCTTGCGCCTGCCTGCCTGCCTCCTCCTCTGCCACTGCTCCTGCACATGGGATATGACAAATGCCAATATGACAAATATTATTTATATACCGCTTTTCAACCAAAAGTCCCACAGCTGTTTACATAGAGATAGATAGATAGATAGATAGATAGATAGATAGATAGATAGATAGGCTCCCTGTCTGCAAATGGCTCACAATCTAAAAAAGAAACATAAGATAGACACCAGCAAAAGCCACTGGAGGGCTGCTATGCTAAGGATGTTCTAGAAGCAGGAAGTAGTTGTGGACAGAGGAGGCCAAGGAGGAGAGGGAAAGAGGCAGTTTGCAAGCAGGGAGGGGAGAGGAGAGGTGTCAGCAGGCATATGTGTAGGCAAGCCGGCGGGAGAGATGGCAGAGAGTGAGTGGGGTGGTGGGCATTCTGCATGCATTGCTCCTGTGGATGGGTGAGGGGCACATGGAGCCATATGCCGGGGGAGGGGTAAGCACAAGCCTCCTGCGCATTAGTTACGCCAGTGTCTGAATTCTTACAGCCTTGTTGGAGGCAGAGGCCCTGGTGTAGCCCTGCTTCCAGATGGATAAGCATCGCACAAACTGGGAGGGAGCACCAGCTGATCAGCTCTGCTTTACTTGTCAGACGTAAAGAGATTGTTTGGGTGCAGCAGCACAAATTACCATCTGAACCATGCAGCTGAAGCATTTGATGTGGCTTCCAGAGATAATGACTGGACAATGGACTTTGCTTTGGAAATCTGTATACTGGGAAAAGGCACTCGCTCTGTGTAGCCGGAAAATATCGCTTAAGATTATGATGCTTCATTAGATCACATTTATCAGTATGAATGTATTACTGCAGCATTGCAGTAAATGTCTCTGTAGTATATCTAGGATTGTTGATGAAAATTGTTAATGAGGCTATTTAACATGTGCAGCCCTACCTAGTCTTGGGCAGCCTTGGCTGGGTAGGCTGTTCATGTAATGCACCGGGATTGACACCAATCCCAGCACTGCCCTCCTGGGCAGCCCGGCATTGTTACCTGACAGTTTACCTGGGTAAAAAGATGTGAGCACACCCTTTTACCTAGTTACAGGGTCATGTGAATGCTCGGGCTGCATGCAGTGCTGGGCACAGAGCGCCCATTTGGGTGCCTAGAGCTCCCGATTCACAGCAGGATCCCTCAATGTACCACACTTATTGTGTGTTACATTGTTGGATATCTGGAGGCCAGGACACATTTTCCAGAACTCTGCACGGCTCACAAAAGTGACAGTTGTGTGGGTTTGTGAGCCAAGCGATTTGGGACTACACTACACTTCCCCTACGCATCTAGGGGGGAAGTAGGGGCCCTCCCCAGAGCTCTCAAAGGTCATGTGAACAACCTCAATATGTTGTATTTTGTTTTCCTGAAGGCTACTCCCCTTCATCTTCCTGGTACTTTCAGGCAGGGGAAATGTGTCTGATACACCAATCCAGAGCCCACATCATCATGAGAAATTTAAGTGAAGATCATGGGCATAGGGACAGAAATGGGGTGGCAGGGGTGTCATGTTGACTCATTTTCCCATCGTTTGCATTCTCGTGGCAAGGCAACATGCTGAAATGATATAGGGAATCACTGCTGTATCTGCTACTTTTCTCACTTGAAGTCCACAAAAAATTACTAGATGTTGGAGCCAGCTGACCAAGCTGGAGCCAGTGTGATTGATTCTTCATGCAGAAGATCCAGGTTCACATCTTTGCTCGGCTGTGAAGTTCACAGCCTAGCACTCGATTGTCTCAATATCTCATTCTGACCTCCTCTGACTGTTGTGGGGAGAAACAAAATAAAACACTGGAAAACTCTTTGTATGCAATTTTGATTCTGCAGATAGTTTTTTCATGAAATCAGCTCCAAAGTCTTTTTTAAAGGAGAAAAATGTTCTTTGTTTTGTCTTTCAGTGCATAGTCTGGGACTGGGATTCCAACGGCAAGCATGACTTTATTGGAGAATTTAGTTCAACATTCAAGGAAATGCGAGGAGCAATGGAAGGGAGACAGGTAGGCACAGGTGAATGTGTGAAATTCGAACGCAACCACAGAATCAAAATACTCCATCTGTGGCCCACGGAGCTGAATCAATGCAAAATGTTGTACTGCCTTGCCATTCACATAGTTCCATTTATTTAAGTGATGTCAACATCCAAGCCTATTTATTACTAGGTCTTTAAGAAGGTTTCAGTGATTCCTCAAGATCCTGGGGTTGGATGGGGCCTCCCATAGGAGCTCCACTGTGAGCCTGGGCCTCAGCAGGGGACGGAGGATGTAAGGGAGTGGGGTGGTTCTCCACACCAGAATTCCTGTCTCCTTTGGTTCTGCAACTTGTCTGGTTTCATGGCCCTCTATCTGTTGGCAGCTGGGCTTCTCAGGATTCCTCCTTGCTAAAGCCTTCATGCCCTCCTTATCACCAGCCTGGCCCCTAAATAGTTCCTGGCAGACCCCACAAGTTGGGCCAAGGTCCAATCCTGCAACATCTCATTTCATGAGTTCTTGCATTCTCATGAAATCTCGGTCCTTTTTCCGGCGTCCCAGGCACCCTCACCAGCCTCCACCAGCCAGTCTTCCCTCCCTGGAGCAGCCCAGTCAGCCTCTAGCCCTGCCATAGGGATCTGTAGGTGTGACCAAGCTCACCCTGGCCTCTGTGAGATGAACGTGGCAGTCCAACAGTTTCTTAAAAGGAACTTGGGCTAACAGTGGTCACAGTGCACACCTAGAGATCTAGACTTCTATATCATGGGTCTGGAAAATAAGCTAAATGCTTACAAGAGGGCTAGTCTTCTTACAAGCCTGACATTTCAAAATCGTTCTAGTTGTGGAATGAGAGAGGCAGTCGAGTGTAGCATTTAGACTGGTGGATTAGGATGGTGGAATTCTGTGTCCAGGTCCCAACTTATCCATGAAGCTCACTGTTTGACCTTGGCTCAATTGCTGCTTCTCAGCCTAAGATTAGAGAGTTGTGAGGCTAACATAGGAATGAGGAGGACCATGCTGTCGCCACCTTTATGGAGAAATAGTGGGATAAACATCTCAGGGGGAAAACTGCAGCTGAGCAAGAAATAACAGAAAAACAGCAGAACTTTTCTGCATTCAGCATTGTTGAAAACATTTATGGGATTCAGAGCAAACATAAGTCTCAGACACAACCTCTGTCTCAAAGCAGATCATGAGTTAAACACCTGATTAAGTGAGTTGCATCTCTGGTCCCTTGTCATTATGACACCCACTGGTGGCCCAGGTCAGTACACTGCTGTTATGCAACGTCTACACATGAATGGGCCAATCCAAACTGTAAGACAGGGCACGTGTGGAACTCTTGCATGGACAAGCACCTTGTTCATGGCCACTGTCTCATATATTTGAGATCCCAACAAGCAGTCATATATTATATTTCTCAGACTATTCTTTTGTGGAATGTATACTGTTGTTCTTTCCCCCCGATCCTCTTTTTGTTTTGTATTTGGGCTGAGTTAAGATGTCACCAGTGGTTTAAACTGGAACTAGAGCTGAGCTAGATTTTAATTGGAATTTCTGAACAAGCTTCTTATTCCTCCCTGGGTACGTGACCTCCCAATTCATAGTGTCAACTTATTAGCAACCTTTAGATCTAGAAAGCTGTCAGTTTGCATCTGGGAAGGATATTAAAACTTCAGATTCAGCATGCCAGTGGGCAATCTAGTGTTCTCTGCAGCGGTGACTCTGATGCTTTATGCAAGAGGGGACTGCTTCTCTTTTCCCTACTCTTCCTGGTTTCCCCCCTAGAATAAAAACATTTGGGAGGAGGCCATATTTTAAAAATTTAAGCTAAAGCAGGGGTTCTCAAACTTGGGTGCCCAGATTTTAGACTATGTCCTGCCAGCAATGGCCTTTAGCCATTGTGGCTGGGGATTATGGGAGTTGTAGTCCAATGCAGTCCAATGATATCAGGGGACCCAAGCTTGATAACCCCTGGGCCAATGAATTTTTCTCCAGCACTTAGGTCATATGGACTCTTTGAGCTCATATTTCTACAAACTCCCCACTGTCTGCAGTATAATGATGTAATGAAGACCTGCACACTCTACCATGTTGAATATCAGGCAAAAAGGGAGCCTTTATACCTTTATAATTTTTTTAATATGCTATCCTGTATTATTGGTGCCAGACATAGATCTCTAGACTGAGGTGACAATCTTTTTATCCAAAAAGCAAGAATTGCTAGTAGCCATACCAAAAGGGGAGATAAACAAGTTGCTCTTTTTATTAAGGAGATTATAATGCTTTCTTAGGTACTTTCTCTGCTTTTGTAGCCTCAGCTGTGATCTATCCCATCATAATGACACAAATTCACTTCTACAATGGATAATAGATGAAGGGCCCTGGTAAAGATGGAATTAGCACCTCATTAATAATTCCACCTTTGTACAGCAGGCTTATCCATGCACACAGATCTGGATTGATGACGACTGCTGAATATGATGAATGATTTAGCATATTTCAGGCTAGGAAGTGTCATTTCCCATTATTGCATAATACTATGCCCATTAGTTTTTCATCAATTTTATTGGGAAATTTAAGCAGTGACACTTGTATGTTGCTGTTCTGTTGCAACAGATTAAAGGCACAAAAAGCACAAACTGGATTTTAAACATTTGCTGGCACTTTCCAAGGAAAGTGGTTATTGTATAACCATTATCCTAGTTCATTCAGAGGGATTTGGAGAAACACAAAATGTGATGGATAAATAAAAACTCCCATTCTATCCTGAGATCAATTGATTCAATTGTGACCTAGAAACTGATGACTTTTTAACCTATAATAATTATTTTTTGCCTGAAACTTCATTCTTCTATTTTTCAAGATGTAGTTGTTTTATGTTCTTCAAATATAAGAATTAGTGGATGAAATTAAATCTACATGGAATGGGTTAATTATTTATCTGAGCTGAAGTAACAATAGATCAAAGAAAGATGTAAACAAGCCAGCTTGTTTTCTGTTAAGAGAAGACTGGAATGCTGGTATATATCTCTAGGTTATTATTTCTGCTTAATCATGAGAAATTTTAGAATAAAAAAGCATAAATGGGAATAAAAAAATAAGGTAGCTCTTCAGCACCTCATCTGACATTTTACTGGTTCATAAGAGTTGTGGATGAAATTGAATTAAGAATACACGCATAGAATTTATCTTTCTTATGAAACCCTTTCTCATCAGTTCTCTTTTGATGCCTTGCTTTGTTTATATTTTACATTCTACACATGCTGTGCTAGAAGAAGGTATATGAGTAAACACAAACTCACGTAGTGGTATATTATCTAAATTGGAGCTTTGCACACTCTGCAATTTTCTTATATAGCCTAAGGGTAATCTAAATACAGAAAGTGTGAAAAGTCACCTAAGGCAATCCATGACAAAAATACTGCAGGAATTTGGGCAAATAGTATCAGAGGTTACTACAATACTGTGTTATAGAATTCACCTCTTCTTATCCAGGAAACCTGCTACCCTTTATAGATGCACAAGTTCCATCCATCAGGTACTATGTGCATGTTTAATTTCAGTACCTCAGCAGGAGAGAGAGTTTGTGGGGGGCCCACCACAAGATCCTGAAAACTTTGGAGCCAGTGTTACTGGCTGGCGTACTCTTTTATCTTGTTTTCTGTTGTTTGTTTGCTACATTTGTATCCTACACTCTTATCCTGCCCTTCCCCCTAAGAACTCAGAACAGGATAATGAATTATTCTGTTTTCACAATAATCCCTGAGATAGATTAAGTCAGAGAAGGTGACCAGCATCCAGACTAGCAGCACTGGCAGAAAATAAAGTCTCACATGCACAGCAGGGGAGGGGCAATTTCCACCAATCCCTCCCTTCCCTCAGTTGCCCTCAGTGGCCTCTAAAAATATGTCCCTGGGGGTTATGGGATCCTTACGGACATATTTTCAAAGGGCATCAGGGGCAGCAGGGGGAAGGGGAGATTGGCAAAAATCACATATTGTTAGTCTGGAGGTTGACCAGTGAGAGGTTCATACAAAATGCCAAATCACAATTTAGCATTACATGAGCAAACCTGTGTGTCCATACCCTAGTCAAGGAATGCAGAGAGGCAGGCTGGAGGCACGAGCTTTAATAAGTGCTGTTGAATGAGAAAAGAGCTGGTGACAACTCAAGGCCTATCTTACAGGGGGGCCCTCCCAATCCTGAAGGTGTAGGGCAGCCCTCTTCCCAAGGAGTCACCCAAGCCGGTCTCCTCCCACCCTCCACCCCCCGCCGCCAAATGAACCCATTAGGAGGGAGCTGAAGTTCCATCCTGGCTCTGTGTTACCTCTGTATCCAGAAATCCTGGAGTCATGGAAGAGGGCTCTAGCAGAGGAACCAGAAGTCCAGCAGGGGGCAGTGTGTTCTCAGCACTCCAGGACACCTCCAAGGGAGTGGCAGGCGCCAACCTATGACTCCAGCGGGCTCTTGCCTTAAATGGGAGCCCAGGCCAGGGTGGACTCCCCTTCTTCCTCCGAATTAGTGTCCCCTGGGTTGATGTCTGGGCAAACCTCACGCCTGGGCAGTTCAAATGTGGTTTCTGATTTTGTTTTGGGGAACAAGTGCGAAGTATAGTTTTCAATTAAGATGTAAGAGTAGATGACGGTTTGTGATGAACCTGGAAGTAAGAATAAGAGTGTGAAATAGGAGGAGGAGGATGGAGCACAAGAGCACAAGACTTGCTCATGCAATGCCAACTCATGCTTGGTGTTGCATGTGGATTGAGTCAGTGATTTGCTCATGGCTGCCAGTGAATATCGTTGAGCATGGATTTGAACTCGGGTCTCCTTAGTTGAAGTCAAACACTCTATCAGTATGTGACAGTGAATTTCAAAAGGAATAGCCTCTTGATTTGACATCTGTGACATTTCCCCTGCTAAAACCGAAGTGTTGTGTTTTTAAAAAATAAATCTTATCTGTACATTTTTAGCAAATTGCTTTGGCCATTCGGAAGAGAAAAATATCAAATCTCATGTGTCATATAAAAATGACTTTTCCCACAGCCAGTGCTACATTGTTCACAACAGTATAGGTACATCTTCTGTCAAATCATGGCACACATTTTGTACAGAAATTTTGATAGGGAATTTTGATAAACCCGGTCACAGATCCTAGGGAAGGGAAATTCCTCTGCTCAGCTGAAGAGAACTAGAGGGATTTGAGAAACAGACTTACAAAGAAGAAGCACCTGGACAATTAGCAATGGGAATATTACATAACAGAAAAATCTGTCTCTGCAGTAGGAAAAAAATGTGAATATTGAGAATCTTTCTTACATTTGCAGTCTCCATGGAAATTTCCAGAAGACGAGAATGCTGTTTAGCTTGGCTTGCTTTCATTTGTTTATTAAAATGTAGCCATGTGATTCCTTCCTCATCTCTGAGGAGTCAAAGAAAAGGTGTGGAGAAACATGCTTGAGATGTCAAGCCTGGATGTCATTACTATATAAAACTCAATATTATTAACTGTATTAAACATTTTACCTATAGCATCTGGGCATAGCCTAGAGTCAGAAGTTTCAAAGTGAATATTGAAGGCCAAAACCTAATGCCATTTACATTGCATACAATGTAAATTTAAAATAGTATTTGGTGTGTTAACCTTGGGATATGGTTGGGGAAATGTATATACACATATATTTTTACATCATAAAAATAGAATACAATCTCAGGTAGATAAACTGAACATGCACTAAATGTACTGAGCTTCAGACTTGCTATAGGAGATTCTAAGACTTAAGGCAACAAGGGCAACAGTTGGTTTTTGTTAATGACACATTTTTTAGCTTTACTTCACAAAAATGCTCAAATTTTCCACCTGAAGGAAATATAAGGCTCTGTCAATCAGGGGCGGAGCCACCATTGGGTGAACAGGTTCAAAGAACCAGGGCCGCCACCAATGAGAGGCCACAAGTACGGCCCCAGACACGCCCCCCACGTCTGACGCCAGATGATGGGCATTATTTCAGTCCCAAACAGGGCTGCATGGCCCTGTTTGGAACCGAAATTGGCCCGTGCTGCGTTGGGCAGTGCAGGCTGGAGTGACTTCCCCTGCCTTAAAGGCAAGGAGAGCTGCTTCTGGTCGGGCTGATCGAGCTCCCTCCCAAACAGGGCCACGCGTCCACGTTTAGGAGGGAGATCGGCCTGCACTGCATTGGCAGCGCGGGCAGAAAGGCTCTCCCTGCCTTTAAGGCAGGGAGAGTCACTCCAGCTTGCACTGCCCACTGCGGCCCTGTTTGGGAGGGAGACCATACCCCTGCAATGCAGGCCAGCCCCCTGCATCTGACATCAGACACTGCCACCAGCCTCCCTATGCTCTGCTACCTTCAGGATCTGGGGTTGCAATGCCTTATTCTGTATTTTAAAGAGATGGGGTTATTGAAAGAGGAGGGGGAGTTCCTTTTCTTTTTCTGTTCTCCTCAGATTTCTCATTGCAGAATACTGAATGAGTAGGAAATCAGAAAGGGTTCTCCATGTTTTCCCACTTCTCAATATTTATTACATTTATAGGCCGCCCCATCCAAAGACTCAATAGCGTTTTATAACAAATCCAGAGAGAAAGTGGTTCCTTGCTTATGCCAGTATTGACCACATTACAGAAGGGGCTGGTGTGGATGATACTATCTGCCAGTCCCTCCCACCACACAATTAGGGACATGATTGCATGCATCGCGCTGTTTCCAGCTTGTGCTTGAACTTTGCATAATTGGCAGGGAGGATGGATTGTCCAAACAAAAAGAGCGGAAATTTCTCCAGTTGAAGGGAACTCCCTCAAGACAGTCACAACCCCTTCTGCTTCTGCAGGGGGAGGTTTCTAAAACTCTTTCGTTTTCTCACCAGCCATATGTTAGTTTCGTGTTTTGGAGGGGGAAGGGGTTTGACACATTTAAGCTCTTGGTGTGAAGGGTTAACCTCCCCAAAATAACATAAAAACAACTGTATTCATGTGAGCTGTTCTGGGGAAGGGAAGGGGAAGTTAGAGACTGAATATTTCAAGCTGCTGATCATTGTATGAGTACGCACAGGCACACGTGCGCACGCACACAGAGTCACACAATACACTGATAACATTCACCATTAAGTATAAGCTATTCCATGATCCCTTTCCCTTCCTGCACATATTTAGCAAATATTGATGAAAACATTAAGCTGACCCCTCACCAACCATTAACTCTTGAAACTTTAGGGATGAATGAAAAGGAGCTGGGACTGAACACCAGTTCCCCCTCATCACAACAGCGCCCAGAAAACACAAAAAATGAATTCCCCCCCCCCCTCGTTAGAGCAGGAACTCCTGTTCTTGTTGCTAACTTTTGTTTTTTTTTCACCATTTTAAGCCACAGGCTGAAGTAACACATGCACACATAACACATTTTCTTGCAGGCCTCTGCTTGTAGTTAGATAAAAACCAAATCCACAGATTTGTCAAAGGCTCACCAAAATAAAAAAGATATTACAACCTTTTTTGAAACATAAAAAAGAGAGAAGAAGGCTCTGTGGGGGCAGATGGGTCTTTCAGCAATCTTGGGACCACTGCCATAAAGGCTTTGCATCTGGCAGTAGATGTTCTGGTTTCACATAAAAGTATATGGGGTAGGTCCTAGCCTCAACTATGCAGGGCTGAAAAAGAGAGAGATAGTCCATATGGGTTGTGGATCTTGTGTCATGAGAGTTGAAACCAACATCTTGCATTGGATCCAGAAGCAAACAGGTAGCAAGTACAGTTGACGAAAGCACCACTTGAATATGCTCAAACCTCTCAACAGCTATTGAGAAGCAAATTGTGGCATTCTGCACCAGCCGCTACAAAAATTTCAATTACAATCCAAAGGATTTTATTACTAAATATTATACCCCACTAAGCAGACCATAAGGGCTAGTTTAGTGACTCACTGTTCCCAATAATAAAAATACAATAAAAACATAGCATTATTCAAAATAGTAAATATGTTTAAAATTACTTCCATGTTCCTTTGTGGGGTAGTTCACATAAAGTGAGTCTCCTTTCTAACAAAATGCTAGCCATTATACTTTTTAATGACTTATGATGACTTTAAATGACTTATTAGCTGACATTTTGTAGTTCTGATAGTTCTGTAGTTCTATTCCAAGATTGTGGGTGTTTCTGGGTTTATAGTTGGGTAAGTTGTCAACAACAACAACAAAAACAACAACAATATGAATATTTATATACTGTTTTTTAACAAGAGTTCTCAAAGTGGTTCACAGAAAAATAAATAAATAAAATGGTTCCCTCTCCCATAAGGACTCCCAATCTTAAAAAGAAACATAAACCAGCAACAGCCACTAGAGGGATGCTGTGCTGGGGCTGGATAGGGCCACTTGCTCTTTCCCTGCTAAATAAGAGAATCACCACTTTAAAAGGTGACTCTTTGCTCAGTTTACAGGGGCTTTGTAGCAAAGGTTTCTAAGTAGGTTTCTATGTAGCAAAACTCCCTTGGCTGAAATGAATCTCTAGATCAGTGCATCTTTATATTTCATTGGATGTTTGTACATTAGCAATGGCCGTATTCGTACGTAATGGGAAACTGAAGGTGAAGGAGCCTGAGGTTGACAAACCTGTATATGCAAATTCATGAAACCCCAGTCCCACCAGAAAAGCAACCTGAGGTTTCCCTTGCCAAACTCCAATTTGAAACCTTGGGTTGTTGTGAGCTTCGCTGCTCATACCTGAGGTTTCCAGCCACCAGCGTTACATGTGAATGCGGAACTGCAGGCTGCTCTCGCTGTAACCAGAGTTGAAGGAGGAAGATCCTTGATCTTCATCTGTGATTGGCTGCCAAGGCTGTCTTCATGCCAAAAGGAAGCCCACACAGCCAGTTCCCCTTCCTCTCTGCAGTCTCCCTGACTGCAGTTCGGTTCCTGTCTGTTTCGTCCAAATGCGGACAGGTAAGCACGCGGGGTGGGGAGCAGAACCATCTGTCCATTGGACCCTCAGTTCCAGGTTACGCACGAATGAGGCCATAGCATCTGAAAAGAGGGTTTGAAACTTCACAGATACCATTCTTTACCAGGAGATAACGGTGTCAAAGCACTAATATTCCACTCCACACATTGCAGCCAGGGGCGTATCTAGGGTAGGGCAGGCAGGGCACATGCCCTGGGCGCCACTTGAAGTGGGGCGCAAATTCTTAAAATTAATTAAAAAAAAAAAAAGGCCACCAAAAACAAAATGACCACTGCACATGCTCAAATGGCCTCTGTGCCCAATGAGGCCTCTGGCCTCTTTCAGCTGATATTATAGTAAAGTTATCTGAAAGATGGGTGTCAGATGTTTGGACAAGGGGCGCAATTTCAGTGTTTGCCCTAGGCGCTGTTTTCCCTAGATACGCCTCTGATTGCAGCTTTTAACCTTGGCACTGAAGGATGGACTGGGGAATAGCAGTTCAAATTATGTCCAACATGTGGCCAGATCTGAGTTACTAGGTTGGTACATAAGTATATGTATTAGTTATTAGGTTTGTACATCTCAGCCAAATTTGTTTCCCAATGTCAGTGTAGCAAACAACCATTTAGATTGCAGTATGGGGGGTAAAGTGAACTTGAACAAAGCTGTCTAGAGATTGGCAGGGGAATAGTTATGGGAGGGGGGCATGAACATGTGCTCCTGTGTCTGTCTGTTACCTCGCCCGGAAAAAAAATAATTTCACAAGATGAATAATGAGCTCCAGGGCAAATTGGAGAGCATTCAGCTGCCTGTGTGGCACACTGTTTGGACATACTTGTCTTGTTAAATTTACCGAGTTATGAGTTCCATTGCCAGGCTTTGAGATGACAGGGTTCAAAGTTCTGTTTGGAGAACATGTTGTAACCTTTTGGTGGGTTCTTGACACTCAGAGACCAGCAAATACAGCCAGCAGGAGGGCCACTGATGACGAGGCAAATCTGAATTGCATCTGTTCATACTGCAGGTGCAGAGACATAAGTGAATGTTCTGCCATACCAACAACAAAAACAACAACACATCCATGCAGATCAAAAATGGGTGTGTCGGAAACAAGGGCTTACCTGAACCTTCTCCCTGCCATCTAATTTTCTGGGTGCAAGGAACCTTTTTGTATAGAATGTTAAATCATGTGTGTCCCCCACCTGCGATCTGTATAGTTCAGAAGCACAGGTTTACCACCTCATCTGCTGTTTTGTGGGAATTAGACCTGTGATGTGTTATTAGGGGTATAGCCACCATTAAGTGCCCTGGGGCAAGTGTCCAGAGGCCGTAGATGTCTGGGGGCCACCAGCTACCTCCCTGCCCCTCCCCTGCACTGGGTGCTCAGTCTCAACTCACACCAGCTGATTGCTCTCTGACATCACCAAGCCAGCATGGCGGCAGCTGTTCACTGAAGCAGAGCTGCCCCAATCCCAGCAAGAGCTGGCACCCCCTTTAAGGCAGGCCTGTTCTCACTGGCATTGGGCAAGCCCTGCCTCAGCAGGTCATGTTGGCTCAACCAGCGCTCAGACATCCAGGTAGGCATAAGGCGAGCAACTAAGGTGGGTGGTGGTGAAGGCTGGCAGCAGAGGTAGGAAAGGGCCATCTTCAAATCTTGCTACCTTGCTATGTCCCTGTGTGTTATGTGTAAGTTGCTTCTTTGGGTCCCCCACCCCAACCCCCACCAAATAAATAAAAATTAAATCCAAATTTACCACATATTTTGAGGTGTTGCATGGCCACAATACTTCCTTTATGGTATAAATGATAGGTTACTGAAGTCAAGAGGTCAGTTAAGCAGGGCTGGCTTGTCCACTAGGCAAATCTAGGTGGTCATCTAGGATACCAATTCTTGGAGCTCCCTGGGCAGAAGTTGAGTCGACAGGGCCAACCTCCTAGCTGGTCTCTGGTTTGCTTTTCTCCTCCTCCTGCTCAGCGCATGCTGTCCCCAACCTCCTCCCTGCCTCACTGCTGCGGCTGCTCAGATGGGAGCCTCCATCCTGATTTCTCAAGTGCCCACACTCAAAACCGGAAGCAAGTGGTGCACATGCCAGTTAGCTTGGCTGCAGTCAGGCCTGTTTGGTTGTGGAGGGAAGCTGCCTCTCAAGGGAACAGTGAATTTGGTTGGCCTGGGAGATTGCAGAGCCTGCACCGCTGAGGGAAGGGAGGGAGGGAGGCAGTGGCAAACGAGAAAAGGCAGGCATCAGGTGGGCTCCGAGTTCCTCAGCTCTTCCCCCTCGCCCACTTTATCCTCAAACCACTGCTGGCTATTCATTCCCTGGCCATCCACATGAGCTGGTTATTCGACCCAGCAAATAAACAACCTGCATGGCCCAAGTTGAAGTCAGGCCTCTGCAATTTCAGCTGGCGGGGTGGGGCGCCAAAATCAGACTTCCTGTCAGGCACAGAAGTGTCAAGGGCCAGCCCTGCTGTTCAGTTATTAACCTTGATCATGAAGCCAAAAGAGAATCCAGACTAGATTGCAGTCAGTAGCATTCCTAACTTTCTACAACCGAGATAAGGGATATATGTTATTTTGGAGGCTTACAAGAAATAATTTATTTTTTAAAAAAAATAAGAGATTTGCTTAGAAGAAGAGAATTCTAACGTAGCCACCTTCAGTTATTCACAGGTTTGTACTTGCACTTCATAACACTGTGACAGCTTTAGTTATCTAAATAAAATCCTCCTTCTTCCTGAAAAGGTGAATATTAATGTTCACTAGTGTTATGGTAATAAGCTCACACAGACACATTTGTCAGGAGAATTTGCTTCATATATTTTTAGAGCACCTTTGGAAAAAGTGTATTACTTTTACATATCAGTCCCAAAACATGCATACATTAAAATCCCTGTATGATAATGCCTGTAATTAATGCTTTTAATATGAAAATGTACATTAGCATATGGGATACCTTAATACATTTTTAACCTTGTGCAGTATTGGGGAAAAGTCATTACTAATAAAGCCAGTTTGAAGCGCTGATAATTCTAAAATGTTGAGGCTGTTCTCACGAGCTGCTTAGCCCAGGCTAGGCTGCTTGTGTGGAACACTAGGATCCGTGTGGATCCCGACACTCCCACCCAGCCTAACCCTGCTCCCAAGCCCAGCTCTTAGCTGAGGTTAAGGGAACAAGTGCTCCCTTAACCTGGTTGCCGGATTCATGTATCTCCTTGGGCTCCATGGAGCCCAAGGAGACACAGAGACAGGTGCCTAGAGTGCCCATCTGATGGGAGAATGCCCCAAGGCACCATACTCATTGGGCAGTGCCTTGTGGGATATCCTGAGTCTGAGGAAATGAGTCCCAGCTTCTGTTGATCCACGCTGCTCCTGGCAGCGCAGTTAATGGGTGTGTGTGGCTCACATCCCGAAGCAACTAACATTGGTCACCTGGGGAAAGGTAGGTTGAACCGCCTGAACCCTCTGCCCACCCAACCACCAACCCACACAGTCATGTGAATAACTCCATTATGTGAAGTCAAGTCCCATTGACTTATTTTCAAATTATTACTGAAATCTGCAGCTCTGCTGGATTTCATTGTATATATGTACAGAGAGAGAAAGAGAGAAAGAGAGATGTATACGAACAAGGCTGATCCACCCTCTTCATAGTAGTCACATAGTGTTCCATGATATCAATGATACTGCATACCAGCACATTCCAGCACTGAAGAAAACAGAGCAACCTACCTTATTGTATATTGTTCTGTATCCAGACTGGAGTCGCCATATGTGCAATAAAACTGAGCACCTATCAAAGTAAAATTGATAGTAAAAAATTTAAAGAAACAATTCCAAAATGCATGGTTGAGTTACAGAATATTTACTCTGGTGCAGTACTTTGACTTTTGTCTACAAAGCACTTTAAATGCACATTTTTGCATCAAACAGGGTTCATTCTTTAACTTTAGAGGAAACGAAGCCATTAAGTGTAAATTGTCACTTTGTGACTCCAGCTTTAATGGGTCTACCCCAATGTAAGTGGATGATTATTTACCCTCCAAGGAATATTTTCAAATCCATTAAACAGCATAACACAGATTAATAGCCTGCAGAAGCCGACAAGACCACTAATGGATTACAAGCACTGGAGTGTGATAACATCAGTGTAAAATGTAAATTCTATGCATATGGGTGGTAGATTGAGAAGTACATTTGCTTTGATTTAAATTACACTATATTGACTTAAAAATAAATATTCTGGTTTAACTGCTTTGGGTAGTAAATCTGAAATGCTTTCATTGAGGCAAGAGCAAACAGCTTCAATAGCCATAACCATATTTTAAGGGTGTACTTTTGAATAGCTTCTCTCTCCAACCCTGGTTAATTTCAATAAAATGTATTTCTCAAAGGCCCATCTGTATGCATAAAGATTCTTGCACTGAAGACTTGGAAGTTTATAGTCTCATCGTCAAATTATTTTTGTCAGACAATTGTATTGAACCGGTTTAGTCAGTTGAGCTAAGCTGTAAGGTGCTAGGAACCTTGAACCAAGGACTCCAGCAGCCTTAGCACTCTATTTCCAATCAATCAATCAATCAATCTTTATGATGGTCTTAGACCAGCATAAGGTAAAAGGAGCATGTAATATTAAAAGCAATTGAAAGCAGATTAAAAGCAGGTTAAAAAAAATAGAGTCTATGCCTGTTAACAAAGCGACTGTAAGGAGGAGAGGTGGTCTTGTGGTAGCAAGCATGAATTGTCACATTTTCTAAGCAGGATCTGGCTTGGTTTGCATTTGAATGGGAGACTACATGTGTGAACACTGTAAGATAGTCCCCTTAGAGGATGGACCACTCTGTGAAGAGTATCTGCATGATTGCATGCAGAAGGTCCAAAGGTCCCACCCCTGCGTCTCCAAGACAGGCCTGAGAGAAACTCTGCCTGCTACCTTGGAGAATCAGCTGCCAGTCTTTGTAGGAAATACTGAGCTAGCTGGACCAATGGTCTGACTTGGTATATGGCAGCTTCCTGTGTTACTATAGGATTACTCAAATTGCTAAGACAGTAGCGTGTGACTATGGAGTTGCAGTAGGTTACTATAAAAGTTACTATAGGATTACTGAAAGGCTGAGAGCGATGGGTGTCTGTAAAAGATCTGTAAAATTGCTAAAACAGTAGCATATGACTATGGGGTCATAGTAGGGCTAGAATCTATTAGAAGCTGTTAAAAATTATATGCTATAAAATTGCTCCATTGCTAAAATCTGTTAAGACAATTTCTGTAAAATATTGAAAGATAAACTGAAACACTGAATGCAGTAGGGCTGAATGACAGGAGGATTAATTCTGGCTGGCGGGAAGAGCCTGGAGAATTCTAAATGCTGCCGTGCAGAACTTGGCAACACTGTATGTTATAGATGAATTACAGACTAAGCTGGATGGGGTTACACTCCCCTGGAAAGAGCAGATACGCAGCTTGGAAGTACTCCTGGACCCAGGCCTCACCCTGGTATCTCAGGTGGAGGCCATGGCCAGGAGTGCTTTCCATCAGCTTTGGCTGATTCAACAGCTGCGTCCATCCCTTGAAGAGGATGACCTCAAAACAGTGGTGCATCAGCTGGTAACCTCCAGGCTTGACTATTGCAATGAGCTATATGTGGGGCTGCCTATGTAGTCTGGAAACTTCAGTTAGTTCTGTGGGGCTGCCTTTGTACATAGTCTGGAAACTTCCAGTTAGTTCAAGATGCAGCAGCCCGATTGGTCTCTAGGGCAACACGGAGAGACCATATTATGCCTGTTTTGAAACAGTTGCACTGGCTACTGATATGTTTCTCAGCAAAATACAAAGTGTTGGTTATTACTTTTAAAGACCTGAATGGCTTAGGTCCAAGTTATCTTAGAGAGCGCCTTCTTCCGTATGATCCCCATCGCATGTTAAGGTCATCTGAGGAGGTCCGTCTTCAGTTACCACCAACACGTCTAGTAGCGACTCAAAGGCAGGCCTTCTCTGTAGCCACTCCTGAGCTGTGGAATGCACTCCTGACAGAAATCGGTAATCTAAGCTCATTATTGGCCTTCAGGAGGGCCCTTAAAACCTATCTGTTTGGCCTGGTCTTCCAGGGTTTTTAAACTGTTGTAAATGTTCAGCCTGGTTCTCCAGGGTTTTTAACTGTTTAAATGTTTTAACCGTTAATTGGTTTTATGCTGCTTTTATAGTTTTGATTTTAATTGTTTTGTTTTTATTTTGATGTAAATGGCCCTGAACCATTTTTGGAAGGGTGGTATATAAATTGAATAAAATAAGAAGAAGAAGGAGGAGGAGGACGAGGACGAGGAGGAGGAGGAGGAGAACAATAATGAGAAACTATTAAACACCAATGAAACAAAGCAGGCCTACAAGAAAGAACAAGTCAAGAACCCAGCAGAAAAATGGAAAAATAAGCCACCGCATGGTCAATATTTGCACAATATAAGTGGAAAATCAGACATCACCAAGACCTGGCAATGGCTTAAGAATGGTAACTTAAAGAAAGAAACCGAGAGTTTAATACTGGCTGCACAAGAACAGGCACTAAGAACAAATGCAATAAGAGCAAAAGTGGAAAAATCAACCACAAACAGCAAGTGCCGCCTTTGTAAAGAAGCAAATGAAACCGTGGACCACCTAATCAGCTGTTGTAAAAAGATCACACAGACTGACTACAAACAAAGGCATGACAAGGTAACAGGGATGATACACTGGAACATCTGCAAAAAATACAAGCTACCTGTAGCCAAACATTGGTGGGACCATAAAATTGAAAAAGTGGTAGAAAACGAAGATGCACAAATATTATGAGACTTCCGACTACAAACAGACAAACATCTGCCACACAATACACCTGATATAACTGTAGTCAAGAAGAAAGAAAAACAAGTCAAAATATTCGGCATAGCAATACCAGGGGATAGCAGAATAGAAGAAGAAGAAATAGAAAAAATCACAAAATACAAAGATCTACAAATTGAAATTGAAAGGCTGTGGCAGAAAAAGACCAAAATAATCCCAGTGGTAATTGGCACCCTAGGTGCAGTTCCAAAAGATCTTAGAGAGCACCTCAACACCATAGGGGCCACAGAAATCACCACCAGCCAATTACAAAAAGTAACTTTACTGGGAACAGCTTATATTCTGCGACGATATCTATAATAATCGCAACAACATTGACAATAAAATTCAGCCATCCCAGGTCCTTGGGAAGGACTCAATGTCTGGATGAAACAAACCAGTCAATAACACCTGTCTGACTGTGTAAACAAAATAAATAAATAAATAAGAAGACATACTTTTTGCCTAAGCATCCTGGCGACCTGTCAAGAAGAGGGAGAATAAGGGCATTTCTCTTGTCTCTGTAGAACAGGCAGTGAAGGAGGACATGCTCAATAGTTTCAGCTTGCCCCAAGTCACAGGGGCACAGATATTCCGGGAAAGGGATCTTCCTGTATTTTTGATCAAGGACAGCCGAGGGAAGGGCATCACAGCAATCCAGGGTAAAGGCCCTTCTGTGGTTAGATACTTCTAGCTGTGTGAGATATCAAGCAGGTGTTGTTATGCACCTTAGACATTCAGAGAGAAGGATGTTTAGCGACCTACTGTAACTAGGTCAATTTGGCATTCTGCGTCAATTTTGGCCTGCTCATAACCCATGGAAAGTAGATGAGATGGGGAGAGTACAACTAAAGATAGTTTTGCAGATAGAGATCGCTTCCATGTGGATTGGAAGCCATCTATCAATGTTGAGGGGGCTAGGCCCATTGGGAGAAGGGATAATCTCAGCCAGTAGTTGAGTATGGACAGCCAGACTCTAGCCTCCACTTTCACCAGGCCTCCTTCCAATTGTAGGATGGCATTAGAGGGAGCCAGCGTGGTGTAGTGGTTAGAGTACTGGACTAGGACCAGGGAGCCCCGAGTTCAATTCCCCATTCAGCCATGAGACTTGCTGGGTGACTCTGGGCTAGTCACTTCTCTCTCAGCCTAACCTACTTCACAGGGTTGTTGTGAGGAGAAACATAAGTATGTAGTACACCACTCTGGGCTCCTTGGAGGAAGACCGGGATATAAAATGTAAAATAATAATAATAAAAAATAATAATCATTAGAGACACAATGGGGGACTTGCAGTACTGCTCTTAGGAATTTGGATTGGACAAGCTCTAGGGAGGCAAAGTTGTTATGGGTAACTAGGAACCAGTTAGGTTTGACTTGGCCCTATAACGCCTCAGATGCGATCAGCTTCCCCAATCTGAGCAACTTCCAGGTGGATAGAAGAAATAATCATGACCACTGGTTAAAATTGCTTTAAAAGAGTAGGCATAAGTCAGGGCCATCAGCAATTATTGGCCATGATGGCTAAACAGAACTGCCAGGTTCAAAGGCAGAGTACCTCAGAGGCAGGGTACTTCCGAACACAATTGCTAGGGAGCACACAGGAGAGGATGTCTGTTGTCTTCCTATACTTACAGACATCCCAAAAGCATCTTTCTGGTGGGGAAAAGAATGCTGGAATAAATGAACCTTTTCTCTGACCCTGCAAGGTTCTTCTTCTCTTCCAGGTGATCCAGGGAATTTCAATATTTACATAGTTGAACTGAGTGCTCCAGAATTGTGTTTTACATTGGCTGCATTCACACATAACGTGAAACTGGAGATTAATGATCCCGCAGTTTCAATTTTAAACCGCAAATTGCATCGCAAATGTTCATCCAGCAACCTCCAGTTTCAGGAGAGGGGAGCCCCTTCCTCATCCTGGTCCACCGAGGCTGATCCCAGCAAGCTCCATAGCACTTGCATCACCAGACTGTGGGCAAAGTGCTGCGATCTTGAAGGGGGCGTGCCGAGCGCAATCGTGCCTTTCGTAACAGTCTGCCTTCCCTCATCAGGGAAAGAGCATTTAAATCCCTTTAAATGCCATGCCATGCCAGCACTCTTTATTACAGCGATCGCACCACTCGCCTCCTAATCTCGGAAAGACCACATCACTCCTTTGCTGATAGAGTTACACTGGCTGCCAATAGGCTTCCAGGCAAAATACAAAGTGCTAGGTATAACTTATAGAGCCCTAAATGGCTTAGGCCCTAGGTATCTAAGAGAACGCCTTCTTCATTATGAGCCCCACCACCCATTGAGGTCGTGCGGAGAGATCTGTCTCCAGTTGCTGCCAGCTTGGCTGGTGGACACACGGGGATGGGCTTTCTCGGTTGCTGCCCCAAGACTGTGGAATGTGATCCCTACTGAGATACAATCCTCCCCATCTCTGACAATTTTTTAAAAGCATTTGAAAACCCACTTCTTCACCCAAGCTTTTTCAGTTCTTTAAAATTTTAAGGTTTTAGTCTGCGGATGATTTTTAAATAGTTAAATTGTTTTTTAAGTTTTTGTATATGTTTTAACTTGTTTTATGCTATTGTTAACCGCCCAGATATGAAAGTTTGGGGCAGTGTACAAATTTGAATAATAATAAATAATAATTGCTCTGACAGCTATTGCATCTCTCGCAACAAAACTGCCCTACTCAAGCACGATTCCAGGGGGGATCTTGGGGGACACTATTTTCCGGTTACTAAGGGAGGGGGACATCATGACTTCCTAGGAGAGAATATGAATATGAGGGAGGGCAAAAGATACTGGGGGGTCTAACCCACTGTGTCCTAGGATGCTCTTGCAAGGGCTCACCCCAGCAAAGCAGTTCATGCAGACCAAACCATACTCCTGCTCTCCTGGTAGCTTGCTGCTGGTGGACTACTACTCTCATGAGAGGGCCAGTCTACTAGAGAGAACCTTGGGCTGTAAAAGCCTTGGTCTACCATTGGATTGCACACTTATGAGTTGAGCTAACCCAACAAAAGGAGCGGTTCAAGAATCCCTGGTTGGGGCTGCTGACCCTGGGCACGCACACACACACCCGCCATGTGTTTCCATCCCAGCGGTCTAATGGGGTGCCTTACTTATGTTGCCACCTGGAGTGTTTGGGCTTGTGGACATACATAATTGTCACTTCATTCTCGGGGAGCAAAGCACTGTGCCCATCCTGTCATCCTGTACCCTTTCCCTCCTGCTTGCCAGGAGGGGGGAGCTAGGGACAGAATGGGAAGAAAGAATGCCCCTATATGACTTTGTCACTTGACAGGCTGACAAGCTTGGGATAGGATGTGGCAGCATCCCTGTTGCCAGACAAGTCCATTACTGGATCAGATACAGGAGGTAAGGGACTGGTGCTCGGAGAGGTGGCCAGCAAGAAGTGCCGCTGGCATAGAGTGGGCATTTTCCTGGGTGGGTCTGAGCCTCCGTCTCTATGATTGCAGTTCCAAAACTTGTATGAACCACGATTATGCTGGTTTATGGTCTCGGCGGTGACCAGAGGTTTGGTATGAAAACTGAAGGTTCTTACTGAAAACTGAAGGTTCAAACTGGTGTTTGGTGAGGCAAACCCCATGTTGCTTTTGCCATGAAAATATGGTTTCACACATTTGGACGTAACATAGTTTCAACCTCCGCCCTGTGTAAGTCCAGTTTATCATTATGTCCAAGTTCGGCCACTGAATGACAGATTTAGCCAGGGGCGTATCTAGGGTAGGGCAGGCAGGGCACGTGCCCTGGGTGCCACTTGAAGGGGGGCGCAAATTCTTAAAATTAATTTTTAAAAATGGCCACCAATAACAAAATGGCCACTGCACATGCTCAAATGGCCTCTGTGAGGCCCTAGGCCATGCCAGGCCTCACAGAGGCCATTTGAGCATGCACGGTGGCCATTTTGTTTTCAGCAGCCATTTTTTTTAAAAAAAAACACAACAATTATTTTTAAAAATGTCCACAACACATGCTCAAATGGTCTCTGCAAGGCCCTAGAGGCCAGTGGTGGGAGGGGTAGCCTTTGCAGATGCCCCCCTCCCATAGCCTATAGGAAGTGCCCCGAAGGGGCTACAGGTTAAAAAAATTTAATTTAATATAATATAATATAGGTCACTGTACACATATTCAGTTTGGCACTATGTACAGAGAATCAGGGCTTGTGAATACTGAGCTGAAGCTTATGAGCTAGGATTGTATTCATTTGCTCTTACTTTGCTTCTTATGATAAGTGAGTTAAATGTGGTGTCTTAACAATATGGCTATTAATGGTGAGTTTGTCTTTGAATCAGTGTGAAATCCTTAGTATTAAGGCCCACTGGGAGTTTCTTGCTCTCTTTCTCTCATTTTAACTGTCTTTCTGAAATACTAGAATATATTCCAAGCAGTGACACAGTTTACTCTGCATATCCTTTAATTATTTTCAGAGTATCTGGGAAAAGCCAAATTCTCCATTTATTTTTAAAACTGATGTAATAGTGATGCTACAATGCATAGTAGAGAATTAGATAGGCACTTCTGTTTAGTTTTCAAGTACACCTCCAAATAGTATTTGGGTATTTCATGAGCCCCAGCATACTGAAATTTGTAGTTTTCCAGCATTTTTTGGTCTGGCTACATCCACTGCTAAATAGTTTTTGAAATTTTAAAAGATTAACGAGCTTGACTTATATTTTTCAGCTGATATTATAGTAAAGTTATCTAAAAGATGGGTGTCAGATGTTTGGACAGGGGGCACAATTTCAGTGCTTGCCCTAGGCGCTATTTCCCCTAGATACGCCTCTGGATTTAACCCACACACAGAGCCAGCAAACCTGGAAGCAAACAGGATGGCTTCTGGCCGTGGCGCACCTAGGTAATTTTGGGACCCGGACAGCTCCCGCTGTGAGGTCCCCTCTCTACCACAAGGCCCCCCAAAACCTGATTTTGGGCGCCTCCTGCCATCACCCCATGCCTGCCCCACTGCTGTGCCAAACCTCTGGTTTATTTGTTTTTTTAAAAAATTCAGCCACTGTGTGCCCAGCCAAGAGGTGGCGGCTGGGGGGTGAGCTGAGTGGCAGCCGTGGGTGTATTCACCACTGGGCCTGTCTGTCTGGCCCAGCAGCTCTTAAGAACTGTGAGGTGCTCCAGCGCTCCTGCACAGTTGAAATAGATGGTTGCAAACCTGAGACATCACGGGCTTGCAATCATCTATTTCAACTGCACAGGAGCGCTGGAGCACCTCACAGTTCTCAAGAGCCACTGGACCAGACAGACAGGCCCAGTGGTCACTCCAGCCGCCGCCGCAGGGGGAAGGCCTGCTTGGATCACCCTCAGCTGCCACCTCTCGTCCATACACATGGTGGCTGAAATTATGGGGGGGGGGGAATGAAGGTTCAACGCAGTGAGGCAGTGGCGCTGCAGATGTGGGGTGGTGGCAGGAGGCCCCCCCCCCCGGCCATTTGGAGCACCCACTGGACCTTGGAGGCCACGGACTGGGGCCCAAAGGTCCAGGGTTAGGAACGCCTCTGGCTTCTGGCTCTCTCCATCATGTCTTGCTTTTAAACTTGCCAGGTGCATCTGCCTAGCTATTGTCAATGACAGGGTGCCGGTTAAGATGGACCTTTTGCTCCATGTGATCTTTGTCTTTGCATAGCTTTGTAAAGTTTTATGCCAAACCACCTTTTGCACACATTTCTAAAGCAGGATAAATGATAGGCAAGATACCAACTAGTGTTGCACTTGCATTTGATTGATCGATTAAGTGCCACCAAGTCGGTGTTGACTCTTAGTGACCACATAGATAGATTATCTCCAGGATGATCTGCCTTCAACTTGGTCTTTAAGGTCTCTCAGTGGTGCATCCATTGTTGTAGTAATGGAGCCATCTACCTTGCTGCTGGTCATCCTCTTCTTCTCTTCCCTTCAACTTTTCCCAGCATTATGGACGTCTAAAGGGAGCTGGGTTTTCGCATAATGTGTCCAAGATATTATAGTTTGAGCCTAGTCATTTGTGCCTTGAGTGAAAATTCTGGGTTGATTTGTTCTATAATCCATTTGATTGTTTTCCTGGTTGCCTGTGCTATCCTCAAAAGTCTTCTCCAGCACCAAAGTTCAAAAGTGTCAATAATTTCTCTATCTTGTTTCTTCAAAGTCCAGCTTTCGCATCCATAGAGCGTCATGGGAAAAACTTTTGTCCAAACAATTCTAATCTTTGTCGGTATAGACACGTCACGGCATCTAAATATCTTTTCCAAGGCCTTCATTGCAACCCTACCAACTGTTAGTCTGCAGAGTATTTCTTGACTGCTGGATCCTTTACTGTTGATGGTTGATCCTAAAAGGCAGAAGCTATCCACCTCTTCAATGTCTTCATTATCAGTTATGAGACTGGTTGCTGTACCCGTTGTCATCAGTTTAGACTTCTTTACATAGTGTGAGAAAATGTATGCCTCTAAGTGACCTGTTCAGATGCAATAAATTACATGACTCTTAAGTGGTTCGTGCAACTCCACAGCATTGCACAACCATTAGTGGAAAGCCTTTTCCAGGACATATTTGAGACTGTATAATATGTTGTGCAACAATTAGGTAGTGTAATGTGTTTTGCTAGAGATAGTGCAACATATTCTGCTAGACACAACATCTGTAAGCAATGAAGCAAAATAGTGTTATGCTAATACAGCACTAATCTGAATCCTGTTCAGTTTTTGCATATTAACAAAGGGATATTTGCACAAGGGGCTGCATTAGGGCTAATTTGCTCTTGATTGGCTGATGTTTAGGTGTTTTGAACTTTGGATTATTTTGTGTAGTTTTCATTTTCATCAGTAGAGAGCACATTATGTACCCTGAATGAATTATTCAGTTTCTTACATGAAATGGCTTTCATGCTGCGACTTGTGTTTTCACAGGTACAGTGGGAGTGCATAAACCCTAAGTACAAAGTAAAGAAGAAGAACTACAAGAACTCCGGCATAGTTATTCTTAACCTGTGCAAGGTACTGTCATTTGAGCAATGTTTCTATCATCAGAACTGGAAGTTGGAGGGAGGGGTTGATTCTGAGGAAACATGCATGAGGAAAGGGAATTAGACTCAACAATCCACTTTTATCTGGACTTTTCTATGAAAAAAATAATTGAAAAATCATAGAAATTAATTGTGAGGGATTCCCAATGGTCGCAGAACAGATGGTGCTAATGCAAGGTGATCAACAGTTCCATTGGGATGACAGTTGGTGCTCAGAAGTGTTGATCCCTGCAGACTGGGTCTGTTCCTGGTGTGTATGCAAATGTTTATATTTGCTTACTGAAATTCGCTTAAGTGTGTTACTGCTTTCTTAATTCATGGCACATGAACAAAACACATTTAGAAATTAATCAGCAATTGTGCATGTCATCCTGTTTGTCAGGATGCTTTAAGATTACACCAAGAACTAAACTGCAAGACATGGTTGAAACAGACGAGCCTTTGGTTATTTGGTGTGAGATATACCATGATATTCTCCTAACAGGGGTGGAGCTACCATTGTGTGAACGGCTTCAAAGAACCCAGGCCGCCAATGGGAAGGGCCGCCAAAGACCCCCTGTCCACTGCCCGGGCTCCAGCAAGCCCCGAGCCAGCTCTGCCCTGTCATTTCAGGCAGTGCTTACAATTTCCCTCCAGCTATTTTTATTTCTCTCCCTCGATGGAGGGAGAGAAAGGGTAATAGAGGCTTTCAGGCAGCAAATGCTGCCTGAAATGACAGGGCAGATCTGGCTGAGGGCTCGCTGGAGCCTGGGCAGGGCGAGGGGTTCCCCTCAGGGCTCTTACGGAACCTGAGCCACGCCCTGTGCACGTGATCTCATGCACACGGGACGTCGCTTGAGGGGTCGCCAGGTAGGCCAGACCCAGGCCACTGTTCGACTGGCTCCACACTGGCTCCTAAGCATGTTCCCGTTAAAAAAGCATGGAATCTGTCTAAAAGCTTCTTTCCCATTAATTTCAATGGGAATGCTTGTTGCAGGATAGTTCCCCAACAAACTGTATTCCTTATTCACTAGTTATGTCATTGCAGAAAGAGCCTAACACAGAGGTGCACCTAGGTAATTTTGGAGCCTGGACCTAATGGCTTTTGCAGCCTACCCCCCACCCCCAGTATTTTTAACACATTTTTAATGTGACCACACCACCCAGGGCAAACTATAAGAGATTTTTGAGCCCCCCAGGGGTGTGGAGGCCCTAGACTTCGGCCCGGAAGTCCAGGGGTAAGAGCGCCTCTGGCCCAACATGTCTCTGAGATTCAGTTTGTGTGAGACAAGAGTCTAGTGAAATACATTCATCTATAAACAGATTACAGGGCTGTTCTCATGACTGAAAGTAAAGTAGGAGATGTCTCTAACCTTAGTGCAGAAGCCAGGTGTGCTCCCAAGATTTGATTCAAGATAATATTGTGTTGATGGTGGGGGGCTTCCACTTGTCTCTCAAGCCCTTGCTGAGTAGGAGGATTTTTCCTCCTACCTCAATAAAAAGCCGGGGACAGAACCTCGGTCGGGCATGCTTGTCCTATCCAGCTGAGGTTTGACAGGCGGCAAGTTCCCAACCTTACTTTTATCTCGCACAAGATCAAATATCAAGAACATACCCAGATCCTGTGCTAAGGTTGGAGACATCTCTCACCATATTTTCGGCTGTGAGAATAGCCCCTACAGTTGATAGGGAAATGATTTTGTGTGAATAACTGTGAAACTGTATAATTTCATTTTAACTTGCAATAGTGTTTTGTTGTTGCTGCTACTGCTGCTGAGAATAAGAGGAATTTGCACTGAAAGCACAAGACAAAATAATCCCCAGTGCCCTTTGATTTCAGTGTGATTTTATACCTATTGACTTCCTCTGGAAAGTACAAGATGCAGGGCTGTAGGAAGGTTGGTGGCAGCCCCTGCTACCAGTGGCATCAGCCCCTGCTGTCAGTGTCACCTTTGCCCCCACACATACACATTTGCCCCCCATCACCTGCTCCCCTGTAGGCAGAACTTCCTGGTTTTGACCTGGTTATGCTCCATGCACTGGCGTCAGCATGTCGATGCAGCCATTCCCTTGTCCCTGTTTTATGTTATACTCAAATCTACCTGTACCAAACAGAGGAACTGAGAGACAGCTGGTGCGTCAATGTCAATGTTATGGTAGTGCTCAAGTTGGTTCCCAGTACATGCAGATGACATGTTCTTTTCCTAGCAGCCCCTGCTAGAAAATCAGTTCCATTACTGTCAGCAATGACTGAGATGAATGACATTCTCTCTCTTTCATACCACCACAACGTTTTAATGGGTGTGTGGGGGGTGGTATGTTATTTCCTCTGTTCAATGCTCTCTTAGTGTTGTCTTTAAAAATGCCTTCTTCAAAGGAGCACATTACCATGCAATGCATGAAGAAGTACTTAAGCACATGCCATTTTGATCTGAGTTTCCTAGCTCTCTTATTTCCAGATTCACAAGATGCATTCATTCTTAGACTACATCATGGGTGGCTGCCAAATACAGTTTACAGTAAGTGTTTTTGTTTGTTTGTTGTTGTTTTAAAGTGGGAAGCTTCATTCATTCATTCATTCATTCATTCAGTGTTTGATCTGTGGGCTGAATTAGACACAAACAATACAATTTTTTCCCATCCATCATGCTTCTCAGGCTATCCCTGTATTCATATGAGAGACTGAAACCATTTGTGTTTATCTTTGTTCATTCATCTGGCATGTTTTAAATGCTAGAACTTGCATTAATCATGGTTTTGCATAACCAAGATCTGATAGCATGCCAAAATTAATTTTGCTTCCAGTCGAAGTTTGCATTGACAGCAGGTAGTACATTTATGTAAGAAATGCTGGAATGTGCAATTGTGGCAGTCTTCATGTATTCTTCATTATTCAATGGTGTGCCGATAAAGGTTTATTCTTCACATATTTGGTTTACTATTTTATTTTTGTGAACACCATCTTTTTAGATCAGTCTGTAAATATTATTTCTCATTATTTCCATCCTCAGAGACTAGTAACCATTAGTCAGTCTTGAAAATGTAATAAATAGCAATATGTTCCTGCTTGTGTGTTTCTAATGCTTTCCTTGTGGACTCTCAGCAGAGAATGGCCCCAGTATAAAACATTTGGCCATGATGGGAAAGTATGTACTTTTCTTTCAAAGTACAAAGTTCTCCCCCCCACCCCATATTGTGGCATTTTCTTGGTAATATATGTCCTTGGAATTCCACTCCCACCAATCATCATGTTAGTTTGGGTTGTGGAATGGCATTTCTTGCCAGAAACTGCATTGGCTATATTGACTAGAAATCAGAGTTATAAATCAGATGTTCACAGACACCACAGCAAATGTAACACAAGTCCAACAAAGCAAGGGGAAGGATACCACATGGTGCCTTTTCAGCCAATCCAGCTCAGCTATATGAGGCAGCTTTATACTGAGTTAGACCATTGGCCCACCTAGCTCAGTATTGTCTACACTGGCCAGCAGCTGCTTTCCAGGGTTGCCGACTGGGGTTCTTCCCCACCACTACCTGGAGATACCAGGGATTGAACCAGGGACATTCTGCATGCAAAGCATTGTGCTCAAACACTGAGCTCAATCCTTCTTCGTCTGGTGCACACTTACTTGGGGCTAAGTCCTACTGAACTCAGTTGGACTGATTTCTGAATAAATATGCTTAAAATTATTTCTGTTGAAACCAATGGAACAAGATAGGCACAGTGAATTTTAATCCCATTGCTTTCAAACAGACTTAATCACAACTAACTTTAGCTGTATTGGGACCATCCTCTCTGCAAAAGCATAATTTTTAAAAAGCTCTATGGCATAAAAATTATTCACATGTTTCTTGATAGTGATTTTACACACACACACACACACACACCCCACAAGATTTGTGACAAAACCCAAATAAGAAAATAGGCACCATTTTGGGTGTGTGTGTGTGTGTGTGTGTGTGTGTGTGTGTAGTTCTTATAACAGATTAAGGACTATTTCTGAGAACACAGGTGCAGAATTCTGAAGTTACTCGTAACTCAACCCACTCTCTTTTTGTTTTCAATTTAATTATGTTTCCATTGAGTTCAAGCAGCGTGTAGACAATGAGATGCAGCTGTGATCTGAAAGGCCGTTTGATAGGGGAGGGAAGCTGAGATGCTAAGCATGGGTTTGTGAACAAAAAGCTGTGGTATGATGTACCTGCTAATTTGAAGAGCTAATGAGGGCTTTTGTAACATCATGCTGTGTGTGTTCTGAAGATGCTCTGCACATCCTTTGTAAGCACATCATTTTTGGCTAGAAAGAACATCTCTGATAAATAAAAGCAAGGTTTTGGTCCTTTCAACACCATTTTTAGAGAACCTATGATCATGCCATTTTCAGTATGTGATGTGAAAATAGCAAATATGGCCTCTACTAAGCAGTTTCCAAATTGACCACAGCATGGCAAACTCATATTGGCATTAGTGGCTAAGAAAAAAAATGAACTCATTGTTCACTCCACTGTTAGTGGGGTGGAATTTGTGCAGCAGACAGTAGCATAGCTCTCCTGAGTACAATAGAGATTTATGCTGGGGAAATGGAAGTTACTAATTTCGATCAAAGCGAAAGTGGGTCGTTCAAAAAGCTAGCATGTGAATATGGTTTTAGGTTGAAAATTATCTGGTGGGTTTTAATCAAGTCACCGATATTTGATGAGATATGACTTCAAGAGCAAGCAAGGGGAATTCCAGAAGATGTTGCTCCATGCAATCTAGTCCCAGGAAAAGGAGCCTCTACCTCATACCTTACTGATAAATGTGGCTGTTAAAACATAGGGGGCAGGTTCAGACTTCCTCTCCATGCAAGGAGGATGGGGCAGCAGCAAGAACGTGCCCTCCTCAACATCACTCAAGGACATGCCGACACAATCTCAGCCTGTCCTATAATTGTGTGTGAGGGTGTTTATCATTATCCCTCTACACACACTCCAAAACCTTGCAGGGTTTTGGAGCACATGTAGAGGATTGATTTGGATGATCACACCTCACATGTGATTACATGACATCCTAAGGTCACGTTGGCATGTCCTTGAGTGATGCCAGGACATGCGCATGATTGCTAGCTGAGCAAAGTGGCACCTTTTTAAATTGCCAATTCTTTTTATTTAGCAGGGAGAGACCAACTGGCCCTATCCATCCCCAGCACAGCATCCCACCAGTGGCTGTTGTTAGGGTCTATCTTGTGTTTCTTTTTTAGATTGTGAGCCCTTTGGGGACAGTGAGATATATACGTACGTGTGTGTGTGTGTGTGTGTGTGTGTGTGTGTGTGTGTGTGTGTGTGTTTGCGTGTGTGTGTGCGCGCGCGCCACTTTAGGAACTTTTGTTTAAAAGCAGTATATAAATATTTGTAGTATTCATATACTACAATACTACATACGACAATATTTATAGTATTCCACTGCCCCGTCTTGCTCACATGGAGAGGAGGATGTTCATCTGAACCCATCCAGAAACAACTTTCAAAGGAGACACTGGCAATCCTGATTTGCAAAGATCAATGTGTTCTCTGTCAATAAATCTTGTTTGTTTTCCTCAGTCAAAGTTGATTCCTAATTTAGCCAGTATTCTATATACTGGTTATTATCTAAATGAACTTTAAATGTCCCTGTGTAGCAGTATGTCATTGTGAAGATGTTAATAGTTTTAGTTTGGTGTATATCCATCTGTACCTCTTTTTAAATTGACATAGGTAAAGCTCTTCAGGCCTCTTTGCTAAATAAGATTACATTATGCAGCAGAAAGGAGGCTTAACATCATGTGGAGGGGGGGAAAGACTGCAAGGTGAATTGATCATTTTGTTGATAAGACCAATAGCACATGTTAACCTAGGTGAAGCAGAAGCTCTCAGCCAATCTGCAACATTTTTTTCCTCAGTTCAGGTACATTTTTGGAGTGGCACATTCCTCTACATGAGGAATTATATTATTGATTCAGTATGATTCCTGGTGTACTATATTGCCCTTCAGTTTGATTCTCTCTTCCTTTTCAGATGCCTATTTATAAAATTCTACCAAGCAGCAAAATCACAAGTCTTATAAAAGCCTCATGCTAGAGAACAGGAAATTTAACATTTGTGGATTTAGAGGCATTATATTACTTGATTCTGCATAGAGAATCTCTAGTTTAAAAAAATGTTTCAGTAAAGAGCAGAGTGCAAATTTGCAGGGAAAGATGGAATCATTCTCAAAAATATTCTGCTTTGATTTCTAAGGGGAAAAAAGATTGATGTAGTCTGCCTTTCTGCCCATCAAGGCCCTCCAGGCATCTCACAACATCAACCCATAAATAAAATGCCAGTTAGTAATAAGAATCCAAAATAAACTACACATTGGTCTCTCTCTCTGTAACTAGTTATTGGTGCTATTCAGACAACCAGGAGGACAGGCGGTGGTGGCGCCGTGGGGAAGAAAAGGCACCAACCTATCTTCCCCCAAACGGTTGCCATTGTATTCTTCAGCCACGTGCCCACACAATCTGTGCTACTCCGGGCAGCACGGATCTCCAGAGGCTGGCAACATGCACCATGCAATGAGCATGGTGCATGCAACGAATGTGCTGTAAGCAGCCTGAGCACACGCATGACCCCGGCACCAGGGTTAAGTGTGCGCTTACACCCTTTACCTCAGCTAAAGGCCAGCATAAAAAGTAGGGTTAGGTGTAGGGGTGTGCACGAGCATGCGCCCTGGTCATTTGCATGCTGACACTGATCGGGACTGAAGGCAGGAAGTGTCATGGGCATGCTGGAAGACTCTGAGGAGGAGCTGGAGATAGATACAGAGCTGACAGCAGAGGAGAGTGGGCAAGGACCAGAGATGGCAAAGGAGAGTGGGTCTGAAGCACAGGGAGTCGAGGATGAGTTAGAGCCGGGTGAGGCAGCTCTTGTGGAGGAGGCGCAATCAGTCTCAGCTCCAAGAGACAGCAAGAGCTAAGAAGATCCATGCGTATAACAACAGGCAAAGCTGCTGACTCAGCAACTCTTAATTAACAGCACGGGGTGGGGGGAGCTCCACCTATTTAAGACGCCTGTAACATGCCTTCCCTGCTGATAGCAACAACAGTTTCTTGCCTGCTGATCGGCTGTGTTCCTGTATTGCCTTGACCGTGTTTGGACCATTGGACTGTGTTGATCTTGCCTGTGGATTTCGCTTTGGACTCTGTTGGATTTTTGGACTGACTCGGACTGGACCTGGTTTGGAGAATTTATTCCTGTTGAATTTTGTTGTGCAGCTTCTGTACCTGTTGCGCTTCGTCTGGCTAGCCTGACAGATTTACGACAGGAACACTGCAGCCCTGCACGACTGTTTCTAAAACAAGTGCACGGTGGGGGGGGGGTGGCGGCAGGGAGGGGGTGAGCTGGTAAGGAGCTCCTTACCTGTGTGTTATAGGCAGCCCTCTGCTGCCCGTCATCAGGGGCATAACTACTATTAGGCAAGGGGAGGCGGCTGCCTGGGGGCCCCCATGGCTCGAGGGCCCCCCCAGAGGCAAGTCACATGAGGCAAGTCACATGACTATATATTGTGAAGTGTATGTATCAGCGAGGGGCCCATTTTAAAATTTTGTCTCTGGGCCCACTCCAGCCTTGCTACGCCCCTGCCCGTCATGCTGGCTCAAACGCCAGCATTCAAACAGATTTGGCACTCTGGAACAGGAGTACCGAACTTGTTCATGCATGTCCCTAGTTAGGTGGACAGTCAGCGCCAGGATCCACATGGTCCCAGTGCTGCACACAAGCAGCCTAAGCAAGGCTAGGCTGGGCTGCCCTAGCCTGGGATATTTTTACCAGCCTTTCAAAGGCATCAGTTAGAACTGACCTGGCTGGCTTCTCTAAGAACAGAATTCCAAAAGAAAGATGCCCCCACAGAAAGAGCTTGTAGTTGTCAACCTTGCCTCAGAATGCAAGGATATCCCAAGCAAGACCTCACCTGAAGATTGTAGAGTACCTTGGGATTAATATGAAAGAATATGCTTCCTTAAGATGCGTAAGGTCCAGAGTGTTGATGATTTAAAGGTCAAAACCAGTACCTTAAAATGTGCCCAGAAACAGCTGGTAACTAGTGGAGCTTTTTCTATACCTGAATAACATTCTTCCTGCTACTGATTCCAGTCACCAGCCAGGCAGCTGTATAATCTGGATCATCTCAATTTTCAGAGCTGTAATAGTTTTCTGTGGTTTGTAAATAATAGAGGCCATTGAGGCACCAAGGAAATGAACAGGAGCAAGTGCAATTTGTGGATAACTTTGATGGAGCATTTCTTGAAGGGAAAGCCAAGTATCTACAAACTGCACTTGCAACCTTTTATACTCACATCCACTAGTGGCACATAGCCATCTTGTTGTCACTTATAATCATCAGTTCTCTTCCTCTTGTTCCATTTTTATCAGCTGCAGAATGTTTGCTCTTAGTCCACAAATACATGATGGGGCTGTAGCTCAGTGGAAGAGCATCTGCTTTGCTTTCAGAAGGTCCCAGGTTCAGTCCCTGGCATCTCCAGGTAGGGCTGGGAAAGACTCCTGCCTGAACCCTTGACAATACTGAGCTACATGGACCAATGGTCTGACTCTCTGTATAAGGCAGCTTTCTATCTTCCTATGACTTTTTCTGCTATTGAACATCATTCCATTTTTATTTTTCCAGTTCATGTGATCATCTAGTTTATCATACATGTTTGTCTTGGTTCACCGAGGGGACTCGACGATGACACAGTCCAATTGTCAATTATCTAGAAAATATGAAAAACTTTTCAGAAAGAGAAAACATGAGTTCTAAAAAGTTAAGGAAAGCCTGTCTTACTGCCAGATGCCTCTTACTCCAAAAGAAAATTAGAGTGTGGTATACCAAAACCTATGCAAAGCTCAAATTTTTATTTTACCTCCTGGCTCACCTTCAAGCTCTCTCCCATCTGGGAAAGAAATGGGGAACAGTTAATTAGTTTATGAAATTATTTGGTTATGGAAAGTGCAGGACCAATGATTTTTTTTTAGAGTAATCATAATAAAGTTTAAACAGCATGAATGAAATGAGTGTAGACATCTGATACTGTCTGGAGTTTATATATATATATGGTGTGAAACATTTTAATTTTGCAGAGATTTTATACTAGACAGATGTGTGAACCTGAAAGCACCTGAATGTGGGAGATTAAATTACGCTCTGATTGCTTAGAATTTATAATTAGACCAATGAACATTATAATATAATTGGAAAAGACTGTGTTTCATTTGTTTTATTCTGGTAAGTTTTGTAGAAACAAAAAACAAATGAAATTTTATGCAAGTATATTCAGATTCGGTGGCATTTGCAGTTTCTCAGAGTAAAATAGCCAAGTGTGTTTTAGTGAACCTAGAAAGAGATTGTCACATGCCCTCTGTGTTTGGAGTAGAACTAAAGGAGGCAGTGTAGCTCAGTGGTCAAGAGCATATTTTGAATGCCAAAGGTACCAGGATGAATAGGGGTGGAGAGCCTGTCTTGTGGTAAGGAGCATGAATTGTTCCCTTTGCTAAGCAGGGTTGCCTTGGTTTGCATTTGGATGGATGACTACATGTGAGCACTGTCTGCTGTAAGATATTCCCCTTAGCAGATGAGGCCGTGGTAGAGCATCTGCTTGCATGCAGCAAGTCCCAGGTTCAATCCTTGTAATCTCCAGGTAGGAAAGTCTCCTGTCTGAACCATTGGAGAGCTGCTACCAGTCAGGGTAGGCAGTACTGAGCTAGATGGACCAATGGTCTGACTCAGTATAAGGCAGCTCCATATGCTCTCTCACAGCTCAGCCATGGATGCACTTATGGGTCCCTGAAGGAATCTTAAAGACCTAAAAGCCCCTTGATCAGCCTCTACAGTCCAGACTATAGCATTCCACAAGCAAAAAACAAAAACAGAAAGCCACTCCATTCGTGAGAAGCAAAGGAGTGTTGCCATCTTTCAGTCACAATTCTCCACTTGTCCAAAGGAAATGATGACCTACCTCTTAGCAGTATTTGAGGACGAATGTCACTTTTAAATAGTGGTGTTTTTGTATCGCTATGTATTTTGTTTTAGTAATGCGTGTTTCTGACTTATATTTGATCGGAATGTGGAATGCAATACATATTTTAAAGCCCTTTGCAGAGTTTTACTGATATATAATAACAAATGCAACCCTGTTGTTTACATCACATCACTTTTACTATGTGTAGCACATTATGAGGTGCTGAGTTGGTTTGGAAGTGCAACACATACCGCTGTATTGTGCAGTAGGCCATTGGGGCTCCCTGCCCCCCACCTCTCAATTTTTAGTGCTTATCACCATTCTAGTGGAGACATACACAAGGGTGTATGGCGTCCGTGTATGGCCCAAGACATTTTGCTGCCTGAGGCAAAGGACATTCTGACGCCCCTCCTGCCTGTGGGAGGGTGCTCAGCATTCTCAGGCCATGCTGTTAAGACTGCAGGAACCACATGCGAGAACTATATGCCAACAAGTCAGGCCCCTCCCTGCACCTGTCCTGGGCCCCTCCCAACACCAGCCCTTGAGGTGACTGCCTCAGCCTGCCTCATAGAAGGGGTGCCCCTGGGCACACTGAAGAGAAGGCACCTAGCACAACCTTTTATTCTCTCCTTTCTTTTCCAGGTAGCTATAGATTTCACAGCTTCTAACGGTGATCCCCGGAACAGCTGCTCACTCCACTACATCCACCCCTATCAGCCGAATGAATACTTGAAGGCACTGGTAGCTGTTGGGGAGATCTGCCAAGACTATGACAGGTGAAACAAAACCACATTTATTCCAGTGTAGTTTCTAGTTAGCATTCAAGTAATTTGATAATAACTGGTGGTTAAGTGCCAATGGCTTTAGTGCAACACTTTTGTCTGCTGCACTGAAAATCTCTGGGTTGCCACTTACTTACTTACTTACTTACGTATTACATTTCTATACTGCCCTCTCCATCCAAAGATGGGTCTTTCTTCTCTGTGCATAGGATTGTGCTGAAAGAGTTCTTGTTAAATAGCACTGTGTATGTGGTTTCAGATAACACTCTAAGTCTAAATAGGGCAGAGGCGTAACTAGGGAAAACGGCGCCCGGGGCAAGCACTGAAATGGCGCCCCCCCACCATGCCCCCCCTTAGGTTTTTCCTCACAAGCGCCCGCCGCCGCCGCCAAGCCAGGCCACTGACTGGCAGCCAGGCACCAGCAAAGCAATGGGGGGGGGCGCGCAGGTGGCGCAGAAGGGACCGCTCGTGGGGAAGGGGGCACCGACACGCTCCCTTGACTGCTGCAGCACTGCTGCACTGAGCAGGAAACATTTGTATTAACAAAAAATTTTAAAAAAATTTAAAAAAAATTGGTCATGGCGGTGCCCCCCACGTGACCAGAAAAGATGGCGCCCAGGGCACGTGCCCCCCCCTGTCCCCCTATAGTTACGCCTCTGAAATAGGGCCTGTTGAGGTATTGATTGTCAGCCTCAGACCTGCTAGTGAAGCAGCTTCATAAGTCCAGATTCCAACCCCAACTCCCACAGTCAGCCATTGCCTTGATGCTCCCAATGCATTCATCTGACGTCCAACCACTTCCGCCCTTGTCACTTCAACCCTTTAACTGTAATGTATTCACATGTGTGTTTAACTATCTGCCATGTGCATTTCTGTACAACAGTCAAATGTTCACACAGGGCCAGTTTAGATGATATTTCCTCCTTCCCCAAACTGGCCGATGCAATTAAGAAGGGGAATGCACCAAGAGTATTCCCATCCTAACGTCTCTCCTGGATGTCCTGATGTCCTCTATTCCCAACACATTCCTTTATCGCATGGAGGGGCAGTTGTCCAAACTACTGTTCCACATGTGACTCAAATATTCATTTAGACTAGTATTTGGGTTGCATATAGAGCAGCAGTTTGGACAACGCCACCACGTTCAATAAAGAAATGTACCAGGAGGATGTCAAGTTGGATATGCTCTCAGTATGGCCACCTCCTTAACTGCATGGGACTCCAGCAGCCCAAATGATTCAAACAATCTTTGATCGTTGTTAAGTGAATTAGCCTATTAGTCAAAGAATTCTGCTTTGACTATACAAAAGTGTTTTGCAGAACATAATGGGTTCACGGGCATAAACATAAAGTGTTTATGCCCGTGAAAACATAATGGGTTCAGATGAACATCCTCCTCACCTTCTAGCCTGGAATCTGGCACTCCACCACCACTCTGTCCGCTCCTGCCAAGACGGTTGCTGGCACTGGTGTGCAGATATTGGAGCACATGATGGTTTGGGAGAGGCTGGCTCTGTGGTGGTTTCAGGTTCAAAGGGTGCTGCCACCACGACCCCAAGATCCCTCTCTTGGTCAGTCACTGACAGCTGAGATCCCATCAGCGTAAACATGAAGTTGGGGTTTTTCATCCCAATGTGCATTACTTTACACTTGCAAACATTGAACCACATTTGCCATTTTTTCGCCCACTCACACAGTTTGGAGCGATCCTTTTGGGTGTCATCTTCAAATTTTGGCCACCTCACTGCTTACACCAACTTCTAGAGCATTATGACTAAATTAAAAGTCTGAGTACAGATCCCTGAGGGACGCCACTACTTACCTCCCTCCATTGTGAAAACTCCATTTATACCTACCTCTGTTTCCTGTCCTTCAACCAGTTACCAATCCACACATGTACTTGTCCCCTTATCCCGGACTGCTAAGTTTTTTCAAGTCTTTGATTATATGAGTGCACACAGCCTTCTCCCCCTCCATATAAGTGCATTGTGTGAACTGCCCCCACTGTGTGATTTAAATACTAATTTAATGAAACATTGAAATCATACATTGAGGACAGTTTGGATGGTCATTTGCTCCAACACAATTGTGCAAAGCCGAAGGGTATACTGGGAGGAGAAGCAGACATTTACTCTCATGCTCATCATATGGAGGGCAGGGCTGGTGGGCAGTATTATCTGAGCTAGCCCATTCTTTCACTTACTAGCCAGTCATTCTTTAAGCCAGATCTTATTGATTTGGGCTTCATGTTAACGAGATCCTTCTTTAATTAGCACAGCAGCCTCTACTAGATGTTTGTCATCTTTATCTGGATATCCTTTTTTGATGGAGAAGTGTTATTTTTCCCATGTGCTGCTCCTGATATAGTGTCTGTCATATATGGTACCATGAACATACAAAATATGAACTATCACACTGAGAGTGAGTGCCTTGTCCTCCTGATGCTAATTATGCCTTCTGGGTCATTTTTTAGGAGCTTACTGTTGTCTTCCATGTATTACACTATGGGGTGCAGTAATTAGCCTGCTTCAAAGGATTGTTATTTGCATGGTAATGACACTTTCTTTCAAAGGCAAGTGAAGGAGTTGAGTGGCACACTACTAGAACAGTAAAAATGGAACGTCTGCAAATTGGAATAAAACCTCTAGAGAACCAGTGATTATGTGTGTGCTAGCAAAGGGCCAGGATAAGAACTGATTACTGTTGAGTGCTTTGCTCCTTCTTTTGTCCAAAAAATCACATGGCACCATTTCTCATTATAGTAATAGGAATTGCATTTTCAGTCAATAGAGAAGTTATCAAGTTTAGAACTTAGAAAATAAAGAAGAATGCTTCCAGATGGGAAGAGAGTACAATGCATCCTGGGTAAATTTATCATAAAGAAGTATCCTGTGCCCTCATCAGTATGCATGTTCACAGGAAGCACTGTGCTTCCCTTTCTTTGCAATTTGCCAGGCAGTCTTATATTTCTCGCATCAACTAATCTTCTACCACCCACCCAATGTGTATAATAAGTTGTGGGGAAGAAAACAAAAATCTTAAAGAATATTGCTCATTATTAGCAACACTAATTTGTATTATTATTGTTATTATTATTATTATTTATATATAAAATGGCTGGGGGGAAAGAATTCATAAGTGTTCTCACTTTACAAAATGTGTGGATGCTGCTTTACTATGAAATAAAGCATGAGTGGAATGGTATCTTAACATGTGACCCTAATGCCAATGTATCAGTTTTATTTAAGTGTATTAAAACCAATAAAATAAATAAATAGTGTCATTTTAATATCCCACTGGTACACCATAATCCTATGCAGGATTATTTATTTATTTTATTTATTGAATTTATATACCACCTAACATTGAAATTCCTGGGCGGTGTACAGAATTAAAACATAATAAAATATAAAACATTTAAAATTCATAAAAAGATAAAAATCATAATCAATAAAAACACATTAAAATTTTTAAATGCTATGTGTACTCAGCATGTGCTTAAAATGCTGATGTGCCGAAATGATTCGGCTTCCTGGAGCCGAAATGTTTTGGTGTGGGGCAAAAGATTTCTTTAAAAGGAGGCAGGCAGGTCCTACCTGCCCCTCCTGTGAGAGCCTCCACTGCTCTGCACTGCCCCATTGTGGTGCTGTTCTAAGAGAAACATCCCTATGAAAGTGACAGCCCGTGCTGCAGTCTCCTTTAAAACGTCCCGCCATGCGAGGGATGCTGAGGGAAGCATCCCGCTGCCGCAGCAGGGTGTTTTAAAGGAGCCTGCAGTACATGCTGTTGCTTTCACAGGGATGTTTCTCTTAGAACAGCACTGAGGTGGGGCGAGGCAGCAGAGGCTTTCACAGGAGGGGCAGGTAGGACCTGCCTGCATCCTCTTAAGGGAACCCCGCCCTGCCCTCTGGGATGTGCCCGAAGTATTTTGGGCACATCCCTATTTAAAAGTAGGTGATCGGGTGGGGGGGGATCCAATGGGGTTTGGGGGGAAAGGTTAAAAATAAAACCACCCCCTTGCCCATTTATTTTGGGGGTTGGGTGGTAGGTAGCACCCATCATGCCATACACCCAATCTAGGACCTACTCATGGGGAATAATGGTATGATTCCCCATTGGGGTGATTCCTCATTGCTCACTATGGCCAAATAACTCAAATTGATTCGAGTTGATTCTTCAAAACAGCTGGCAATGGCTGCCCGTTTTGATTAATCAATTCAAGGATTCTTCTGTTCTAGTCGAGCTCAAATCAAATCACAAAATCCAATTCATGCACATCCCTAATTCCAATCACTGGTGTGTCTGTATTAGCAGTCACAGAATGTTAACGATCAGTGTTGCTAATGTGAGGGAAGCAAAAAACTAGAAGAGAATGTCACAGATGGCCAAAGGACAGGGGAGGCTGTGTGCTGTTACTAACAAAGGAATACAGAGAGGTGATGAGGGCTAAAGTTCATGCATTTATGCTGGCCTTGGGCCGAAATAAACAGATAAACAATAATAAAGTTCATGCATTGATTCAAAATGCTAGCTCTTATACCTATAAGTCCATAATGTATATATTATAGCAATAGCAATAGCACTTACATTTATATACCGCTCTATAGCCGGAGCTCTCTAAGCGGTTTACAATGATTTAGCATATTGCCCCCAGCATTCTGGGTACTCATTTTACCGACCTTGGAAGGATGGAAGGCTGAGTCAACCTTGAGGCCCTGGTCAGGATCGAACTTGTAACCTTCTGGTTACAGGGCAGCAGTTTTACCACTGCGCCACCAGGGGCTCATATTATTATCTATTATTATCTATTAAGAAAGCTTCAGGTTCTGGCGGCCCTGCCATTTGGATTGTGCCAGTTAACTTGGTTAGTGGAGTCAGACATCTTTATTCTGCTCTGGCCTTGATGCATTTCTTAAATCACTGTTTGCTTCATTTTTGTGCATAGCCCAGACATTTGAGAATATATTTGGTGTTTTTTCTCTTTTGCCAGAGTGTCTTATTTTAATACTAATCAGTGAAATTTATGGATATAGTATTTGGATTCAGCTTTGTTAGTTAATTCATTAGTAGATGCCTTCCAGTAGTTGGCTTCAGGGTGCGTGTATTCCCTATGTTCATTAATTATTCCTCTTGTAGGTAGCAGACTTGTGCTTCCTCCATGCACTTTAAGCTCAATTATAGATACACATTATCCATAGTCAGCAGATTCCACTTCCCTGAGGCACCTTAGGAGCAATTTTGTTGATTTTTTTCATATAAAACTGACAGAGCAGTAATTAAACTGGTGCATATATTTGAATCCCTGTGTTAAAACATTTATCATGTGATCTTGTTAAAACAAAAAACAAAAACCCTTCACCACACAGCAACTACCTCATGTTACTGCAGTTTTTCAGGACTCAGAGATGTATTTTAAGTATGTAAGGATGCATGTCAGCCTGCACATTTGAAATCTCCTCTGCCTGGTGTGGGTGCTCCTTGAAATGGACTGTCGTTGTTGGGGATTTGCTAATGTTTTAACCTTTCAAGGAAAGGGTAGATAGAGAGGAGTCAAAGAGCTGCATATATGGGTTGGTGGGAAATGTGGGGAGTGGCTGGCAGAATGTGCTCAGTGTTGTTTTTCTCTTTCGGAGCCGCAGGTAGCACAGCCAATGTAGCCACCTTTAGTTAAGGTCCTTTCTGGCCTAACCGGCTACCACCATCCTGCCGAAACCATCTGTACTCAGCATATGCTTACTTGCAAAGAGTGTTGGTATGGCTTGAGGCATGTGCTAGCTATGGAATTCTTGAGGAGTTAATGGAGAGGTCTGCTGGCTGCCAGATATTATTATTATTATTATTATTTCTTGTTTACAAAGTCAGACAGGTGTTATTGACTGGTTTGTTTTAACCAGACATCGAGTCCTTCCCAAGGACCTGGGATGGCTGAATTCTATTATCAATATTGTTGTTATTATTATAGATATCGTTGCAAAATATAGGCTGTTCCCAGTAAAGCTGTTTTTTGTAGTTGGCTGATGGTGATTTCTGTGGTCCCTATGGTGTTGAGGTGCTCTTCAAGATGTTTTGGAATTGCACCTAGGGCGCCAATTACTACTGGGATTATTTTGGTCTTCTTCTGCCACAGCCTTTCAATTTCAATTTGTAGATCTTGGTGTTATTTTTATTTTATTTTATTTTGCAAGGCTTGAGAGACCAGGTTGTCATGACTAATTAGCTGAACACCCTACTCACATATATATCTGTGACCAAGGTCACTATTATCTAGATCAGGGGTGGGTAGACTTCAGGCTTCCAGAACCTTTTTTAAATACCAGAGCCTTGGATCCTACCAGTACAAAATGGTGGCTTGAGGAGAGGGAGTGAGTCACAAAATGACTAGCATGTACAAAATGTGCATTAACAGAGTAGGGGAGTTTAACTTCGAACCCCCTGAATTCCCAGAGAATTTTGTAGTAGGACAGCAATGGAACAAAAGAGACTGCTTGGTAGTGGAAGAAACTGGAGAGAAATTACTGGGAAAGTTAAAGCAGCTATGAGAGAGGGATTTTAAAAGGTGCAGCCATGTCCTCCCTCAGCCAGACAATCAGGTCTGCAGTATTGCCTGGAAGGGGAGGGAGGGAGAAGCAAGCCCAAATGCCTGGAGAGCTACTTCGGACAAACCCAGGCTGAGATATTAAATCCCACCCCTGATCTAGACAAAGCCTATTATAACCTGTCAAGTCAAACACATGCCATTACATCTGTATGGAACTCCTCAAAAAGCTCTGCAAACCTATATTTGCTGCTCTCTGCAAAAAGAGCTAGAACATTGTCAGGCACCTATCAGACCACGAAACATGAATGATGAGCTGCATTTGGTTTGATGGTTGTAAGTTATACATACCTGATGTAAATGACAGATCACTTTATTAAAAATTCTGAAAGCCCCATTGACATGAATCAGACACCAGTTCCATTCCACCCTTGCTTCCCATAGCAACAGTGTTGTATTGACCAGTAGATGAAACCCTTGCTACCATATATTCTTATTTAACATCTTCCACAATAACAGGAAAAGGACCTGCTTCAAAATTAGCCCCATGGTATTCAGAAGAATTATGGGAGCTAAAGCGGCGAGGTAGACAACTAGAGTGCAAATGGAGACAGACTCTACTCAAATCCGACAGGTTACAACATAAAGCACATCTGAAGATCTATGCTCTGGCAATACGTGCGGCAAAGAAGCAATTATTTTCTGCTCGCATTGCAAGTGCAAGTTCACTTCCAATGGAGTTGTCTTGGGTAGTGAGAGGGCTAGTATGAGCCCCCTCCCCCTTGAATCCAAATTTGGAACCATCGGTTACCTGCTGTGGCGCTTTTAATTATTATTTTACAGACAAAACGTCTCTTATTTGGGCCAAACTGGATTCTACAATTAGGGCAGAGTCTGATATGGAGATATATAGCAACTCCTATTATGTTGTCAGACTGGATCACTTTCAGTTTGTGACCTCTCAGGATGTGGACAAGCTGTTTCAAACTGTGCGTCCTTCCACCTGCTCTTTTGACCCTTGCTCATCTTGGCTTATTTTATTTATTTTTATAATAAGGCAGTGGCCAGGGACGCTTTTTATCAGCTTTGGCTGATACGTCAGCTACACCCATTTCTGGAGGTAAATGACCTTAAAATGGTAGGACATATGCTGTGACCTCCTGGCTTAACTACTGTAATGCACTCTACATGGGGCTGCCTTTGAATGTAGCCCAGAAACTACAACTGCCACAGAATGCGACAGCCACACTGGTCTCTGGAACAACCCAAAGGGACCATATAACACCAATTTTATACTGGCTGCCGATACACTTCTGAGTAAAATACGACATGCTGGTTATTACCTATGAAGCTTTGATCCAGGGTACTAAAAAGAGTGTCTACTTTGTCATGAACCTTGCTACCTATTAAGATCATCTGGGGAGGTCCGGTTATGGTTGCCACTAGCTTGTTTGGTGGCAACTCAGGTCTGATCCTTCTCTGTGGCTGCCCCAGGGCTTTGGAATGCACTCCCTGTCAAAATAAGAGCTTCTCCATCTCTGATTGCTTTTTAAAAGACCCTTAAGACACACCTGTTTTCTCAGGCTTTTAATTAAAACTAATTTTAAATTGTTTAATTGTTTTACTTTGTGAAATTGTTTTCTTTTATTCTGTGAATTGCTTTTGTTTTTATTCTGTGAAAGCATTTTAATTTTTTATTTTGTTCTTATATTGTAACTTGGGTTATATACAACACACACTCAGGTATGTATGGTGAGCAGAACTAGAACTAACAGGTGTTGTCCACCATTACTGAACTTACTGTAAGTTAAAGGAAATTAGGAGATAGTGGGATACAAAAAGATGAGCAACCTTTGTTTAATAAAATGGCAGAGCCCGCTATCATCTTAATTACAGCATGTTCATAAGTGAAGTGTTTTGAAAGCTTGACTTTCCAAAGACTATTTGAAATATTCATTGTTTAGTTCATTCATAAATATATTTGTAGGCTTGATGGAGAATAAGACTGTGTTATCTGTTTTATAAACCAGTAGAATATACCAAGTTTGCAAAAGCACAGGGATGACCCTAAAAATATTCCCCATTCCCCCATCTGCCAGACTGGAACTTTACAACAAAGTATCAGATAACACAGTCACAGTATATTATGGTCCTATAGCTTGAATTAATTATTTTAAAGAGTTCCATTGTTTACAGAAGCCTCATTCACTCACTGCTCGACCTCAGAACAAGCAGTAGGAGCCAGTGCAGCCAGCTAGGAGATTCCTCCAACCTCCCAGGAGCCAGGCTAATCCCTTAGCTTCCTTCTTGGCCAGGAACTGGGCTAGATGAGATCATGTGTATAGTAGGGATGTGTGAGTCAGCTCGATTCGAACTGCGGTTTGAATCAAACTGACTCGACTCGGGCAGTCTGAGTTTGAACCAGACTGGCCTCCCAAAGTGGGGTGCTGGTCTAGGTTCGAACTCACGGACTGGTTTGGGTATTCCTGTATAGGGGAATCCAGTGAGTATTCCCCTTTACAAGTAAAGGGGGATTCCCTAACATAAGGCGGGGGGAGGGAAAGTAACTTTTAATTTAAGCCTGCGGCAGCAGAGAATCTCCGGAAGCAGCAGCAGGGGCTCTTCCAAGCCCTCTGCTAGCCTCACAAATAACAGCTTGGGCCAGCTGCAGCCCGGTTCAGGCCTCTATGCATGCACAGAGGCCTTTTGCCTCACCAAGCCTGCAAATATACCCCTGCACCAGCCCGCAAACTGGTTCAGCCCGGTTCATTGGTGAAACCAAACCCGACCTGGTTCATCTGAGCCTGAAGCCGGACTGGCCCGGGTCAGTTCGAATCCAGTCTGAATTTGAACCGAACCAGCCAAACCAGTTCCGAGCACATCCCTAGTATACAGTAGGGTGCAGGGTCCTCTGCCCTGCAGATTTCAGCTGTCTTGGTACTGACCTCTCTCCCCACCCCATAGGGATGGGCCCAAACCAGTCCGGAGGCCATTGAAAAGGCCTCCGGACCGGTCCGGACCTGGGTGGTTCGGATTGGGGGTGGGGGGTCACTTTAAGAGCGGCGGGAGGGTTTACTTACCCCTCCTGCCGCTTTCCGCTGTGGCACCGTAATTTGTAGAGTAATTGGGGCGGCAGGATACCTCCCTGCCGCCCCATCCCCACTGCAGCTCTGCAAAGCTCCCAGTAATGCTTTGAGCGTGCGCACGTGAAGCGCGCGCATAACGTGCATGCGCGCAAAGCATTACTGGGAGTTTTGCAGAGCCACAGCAGGGACAGGGCGGCAGGGAGGTATCCTGCTGCCCCAATTACTCTACAAATTACGGCGCCACAACGGAAAGCGGCGGGAGGGGTAAGTAAACCCTCCCGCCGCTCTTAAAGCGACCCCCCACCCCAGTGCCGGACCGCAGTGTGGTGTTTCCGTTCACACCCCTACCACCCCAGTCTTTCCTGCCATGTGGTCTTGGAAAGGAAAGGAAATTTAGCCTGGGAAGCAGACTGGAAGGTTTGGCTGAATCCCAAAAGACAGTATTTTCTAAGACAAATCTGGCGCATTTTCAGAATATTTTTTAAAATGTCAAGCAAGCATTCATTAAGAAGGTAAATAAGCCAACAACGTTAACTACCTTACCTTCATAAGTATTTAATGTATAACAAAATTTTCACTCCCCTGATAATGTTCTTTGCCACCCCTTTGTGCCCCCAAACTAGTTGTTCTAGACTCATCCCTGCAAAAGCATGTACAGTTCCATGCACAGAGATGCATGGGTAATTGTGGATAGGACTGTAGCCTGAATTATTTTGATTCCTCATACATTTTAAAATGAATTTCTAAATCCTATTCCAACTTTTAATTAGTATATAGTTGTATAACAGGAGTTTTCAATCCTTTTGCTCTGCTTTTGTGCTAAATTCTTGGTCCTTGAATATTTTTGCATTCCAATTCCTGATTATTAAATGGGATTTCCCAACTTCTCCAGCCTTTAATCAAAGAGAAGGCAATCAGCAGGCAATTAGCATAAGTCTAAAATTTCACCACCTAATTTGTTTTTGACACCCCCTGTAAAAATGTCTCATTACCATGTGAAAGAAGCTAGCCCTTGTTTCCAAGACTGATTGTCAATATGCTGCAGCCCAGGAGTACAAAGCATTGCGTTTGTCATGTTTTATGCAGAGAATACATTGCTTAGGATCTATTGTATTCTACTGAATGGATAAGAGTAGCATTTGCACAGGACAGGAATGCACTTATTTCATGCTTGTGATCTAAAAGAAGTGAATGTTTTTGCATTTTGTCATCTCCTCTCAGCGGCGTTCAATACCATTGACCATGGTATCCTTCTGGGCCGCCTCTCGAGTATGGGAATCGGAGGCACTGCGTTGCAGTGGTTTCGGTCCTTTCTTGGGGGGAGGGTCCAGAAGGTGGTGCTGGGGGACTACTGCTCGGCCCCGTGGCCATTGGCCTGTGGGGTCCGGCAGGGATCGGTCTTGTCCCCCATGCTGTTTAACATCTACATGAAGCCGCTGGGAGAGGTCATCCGGGGATTTGGACTGAGTTGTCAGCAATATGCGGATGACACTCAGCTCTATCTCTCGTCATCTGATCCTAGGGAGGCGGTGGATGTCCTGAATCGGGGGCTGGAGGCCGTGATGGGTTGGATGTGGGCTAACAAACAAACTGAAATTGAATCCGGATAAGACGGAGGTACTGTTGGTCAGTAGGAGAGCCAATCGGGATAAGGAGATTTTACCGGTTCTGGATGGGGTTGCACTCCCCTTGAAGGAGCAAGTACGCAGCTTGGGGGTACTACTGGACCTGGCTCTGCTTTTGGAAGCTCAGGTGGAGGCGGTGGCCAGGGGTGCCTTTGCACGGCTTCGGTTAGTGCGCCAGCTGTGTCCCTTTCTCAAGAAGGCAGATCTGGCCACAGTTACCCACGCCTTAGTCACGTCGCGGCTGGATTACTGTAACGTGCTCTACGTGGGGCTGCCCTTGAAGAATATCCGGAAACTGCAGCTAGTGCAAAACGTGGCAGCGAGGGTTTTATTCGGAGCTGCCCGCTGGGAACATATCGCCCCCATTTTGAAAGAGCTGCACTGGCTGCCGGTTCGTTTCCGGGTCCAATTCAAGGTGCTGGTTTTGACCTTTAAAGCCCTAAACGGTTTGGGCCCGGGGTATTTGAGGGACCGCCTGCTCCCAAGGGTTGCTGCCCGCTTGATGAGGACATCTGAGGGGGCCCTGCTCCGGGTGCTGACAGTGAGAGAGGCCCGGCTGTCGTGCACTCGGGACAGGGCCTTCTCTGTTGCTGCTCCTAGACTCTGGAATGCTCTCCCAGTGGCCATTCGTTCCTCGGACTCCATCACGGCTTTTAGAAAGCTTGTAAAGACTTGGCTTTTTACCCAGGCTTTTACATAATCGTTTTTACTGCTGCTTCAGTGTGTTTTTATCTGTTGTATTGTTTTTATGCCTGTTTTAATATGTTTTTAGCTTGATGTTTTTACTGCTTTTTATTGTATGTTTTAATTTTTGTAAACCGCCTCAGGGTTGTTTTTAACGAAAGGTGGTATAGAAATGTAAAAATAAATAAATAAATAAATAAAATCTTCTATCCAGTATAGAGCTTATAAAAAGTATTAAGGCTGCAATCTAGTACACACGTATTTGAGAGTGAGTCCTATTAAACTCAGTGGAACTTACTTTCCAGTGATCAGACTGCACATCAGTCAGGCCTTCACAGAATCATATAAAACGGGTTCTCAAACATCTAACTCCTTTTGTTAGTCCTATTGTCTTTATTAGGGTGCCTAATACTAAAAAGTACACAGACCTTGAACACAATTCTTCTAGTCCTTTTTGTTTCAGTAAAACCTACTTCTGTGTTAGGATCACAATACAGAACTGTAAAAGATCTTAGTTACATGAAAATGTGGATGCCAAATGACCAGGAGTCATTCAAGTAGGAGAGCTATATAAATAACTGTGCCAAAGGAGGTGAAAATCTAGTGATATCTGTGCTTCAGAATCCTCAATAAACAAGAATAGAACAGAAGAATAAACGTGGGGTGAAGAGGACTAGTATCTTCGTACACTTAAATGACAATGAACAAATAACATGTTGGATCTATCGAAACACTTTTCTGCTCTGTGATGAAATGGACTTCTGGTAAAAGAGCATCACTGCGACTGAGAGGGGGTGGAAAAAGTGAACCTTGGTTTGTTTGTGTGTTTTTTGTTTCAGCGATAAAATGTTCCCAGTCTATGGTTTTGGAGCCAGGATACCTCCGGACTATAAAGTAGGTGTACAGGTGAATCTTCCTCATTCTCTTGGTGTGTGTATATATAGCACAGTATATGGGTTGCTGGAGAGAGAACTTATGTGTGGGGACAGAACATGGAAGACTCTGGGTGAGCAGGCTGGAAAACAGACAAACACAGCAGGAGAGGAAGATAAGTGGCAGAAGCAATTTTAGAGTAACCTGAAATGCTGGCAACTCTGAGGCTCTGCTCAAATCATAGCACCATATGCATAACTGAGTCCCAAACCAATGTTGTGTCTATGAAGATAATTTGAAAGCCTTTGGCACTTCACATAATATTATTACCAAATTAGAGTTCCCATACTATTCAATTTTCCCTCCTGTTGTGAAACATTTTTATTTTTAGAAAACTGTACTTTTGATATTTCAGCTGGGTGTCAATCATTTGAAAAGCATGGAATGACTATTCTTTCTGGGAAGAATATGTATGTGAATTCATTGAAGGGAGGCAACCATGCTTTGTGATTCAAGAATGGGGTATAAGCAGTGTCCAGAAGATGGCTGAAGGAGGGGGAGCTGTACAAAGAAAGGAAGAAAGAATATATGTCTAGAAAAGTTCCCTGGAACTGATGTTCTATGCCTGTAACAGAATTCCCCCTGAGTACTTAGATTATTCACGGGACTGAGTGGCTGACATTTCAGTTAATGGTAGCCAATAATAGTGGGCCACAACTAAGATTGTGCCATTGAGTGTCAACTCCTGGTGACCACAGAGCCATGTGGTTTTCTTGGTAGAATACAGGAGAGGTTTACCATTGCCTTTACCATTGCGCAGTATGAGATGATGCCTTTCAGCAGCTTCCTATATAGAGGAGAGCTGGTCTTGCGGTAGCAAGCATGGCTTGTCTCCCTAGCTAAGCAGGGTCTGCCCTGGTTGCATTTGAATGGGAAACCACATGTGAGCACAGTAAGATATTCCCCTCAGGGAATGGAGCACCGCTCTGGGAAGAGCAGAAGGTTTCAAGTTCCCTCTCTGGCTTTTCCAAGATAAGGCTGAGAGAGATTCCTGCCTGAAACCTTGGAGAAGCTGCTGCCAGTCTGTGTAGATAATACTGAGCTAGATAGACCATTGGCATGACTCAGTATACAGCAGTTTCCTATGTTCCTAAATTGCTGCTGCCCGATATAGGAGTTTCCCATATTCTGGGAAACGCACCATTGGGGATTCAAACCAACAGCCTCCTGCTCACTAGGCAGGTTGCTTACCTGCTGCGCCATTAGGTGGCTAGTCATAACTAACCACCACAGAAATCAATGGCTGGCATCCAGACGAAGCTATTCAATAGTACTACCCAGAGGTTACTCTTAAAACATAGGATGTTGAGTAATTTAGTCAGGATGTCACCAATGAGACAAGTTAGTCATGACTATCAAGTTCTATTAATTTCAGTGGGTCTTAGTCATGACCAACTTAACCTGGATGCTGCCTTTTTTCTTTGGTTTAAGTCTACCAACGCAGCACAGAATGAATTATGTTGTTTGCAGCACTTTGTAGACACAACAAAAAATCCATCCAACATCCACACATGCTCACTGAAATGCTTTGGGGACAATTGTTAATTTTTTAGGGTGAAATGAATGAATTTGAAATGAATGAGGAATAAGTCAGATAAAATGCTGGAAATGCACACAGGCATAGGAGCTCTTCTCACGAACACAGAGAAGAGTGCCCAAACCTCCCCGCAGACAATCACTTACCCTTCCCTGGGTGGGCGGATCACCCTCCCAAATGAGCGGTGGCTTGCCTATGGCCCGCCCGTGACTTTCCTGGCAGCTCCAGGGGTCAGGTGCAGAGAAGCACCGCCACGCAGTACCCCCCCCCAGAGCCCCAATAATGCACCACGCAAGTGCACGGTGCTTTACCGGGAGCCCCACACACCCCGAGTGTGCCCACTGTAGCTGCAAGCTGCCACAGCAGACACACAATCAACAAATTGTGGTTAAGGGAGTGCTCACTCCCTTTACCACATTTAATGAGGAGGCTGCTTTGGCAAGTGTGCTGCCGTGGAGCCTTCAGGATCAGGCACAATCCCGGTGGTTTACACAAGCATGTAAAACCGGGCTGGACTCCCTTAGCCCGGTTTTACATGCTCGTGTGAATATCCTCATAAGTTTTGAAAAAACAAACAAAATGTTCCTCTGAATGGTAAATCTGATTTGTTCTTCTCTTGGTGATACATACAGAAAGAGGGAGGTGTACTTGGCTGATATTATTAAGCACTTAGTAGTAAAGTTGGAAGTTTTGCCCCCAAGCACATATATGAATATTGCACCTAGTTGCACACACTTTAAGCCTTACACACACACTTAGCTCACCTCAAACTGGAAATCAGCAGAGTGTGATTGTGGATCTACAGCCCACTGTAGAACTGGCTGCATCCTCCAATCAGTAGAAAATAAAGCACTGTGTTCTCCAGTGGCACTGTTCACCAGTGAATGATGCAAATTCTACATGTATGAAACAATTATAGAAATAAACACATGCATGTGAAGAAACTGGTGTTTTTGTGATTGGTTAGAGAGAGCCTGTTTGAATTCACCATCTGCTGAAACTGGAAAACAACTCTGAATAGCTTTTCTGCACTAAAATTGTATTTACTTTTTTGGGGGGGTGGTCCATAGGTCTCTCATGATTTTGCAATCAACTTTAATGAAGACAACCCAGAATGTGCAGGTAACCATTTATTTTGGCAAATATTGCATTATCAGTAAAGCAAGATGGTGGCCACCATGCTGGCTGCTGAAGAGTGTTCCGGGCCATCACTAAGGCAAGTCTTCACGAGGATGTGGGGAGGTTTACCTTTGTGGTAGTGGCAGCAGCCTGGAACACTTTGTGGCAACCGTGCTGCTGGGTTAGTCATTGGATGGCCCTGGGCCCTCTGACATTGTTTGAATTGGCCAACCTCTGATGCCAGCCTTGGTTATCACCATATAATGATTGTCTGTAATTGTAATACATGCACATTTTCTGGTGCCCAAATAATTAATTAAAGCCCCTACTGAATAGAAACCTAATGCATTTGCAAAGTAGGTTAATGCCATACAGGACAGTTAATATCTACAAAATACACATTAAATGCTGTTGGCAAAAAGAGAAGCTGGCTCATGAATTATATATTGCATAACATCTAAAAGAGGTCAGGTCAGCAGGGGAGAACTGCTTTGAAAAAAACTCTTCGGATTCAAAGCTGTGCAGAATAAATTGGCAGGATAGTAAATCAGTTGTGCGAGTGAAATTGCATGAATCACTTAAAAAAATTATTCGGACGGAACAGTGCTCACTTACAACAGAAGCATTGCCTCCAATCATCTTGCTTAATAACTGATTCTAACATTTTTTAAAAACAAAAATACAAAGGAATTCAAGGAGTAGTCGAAGCATATCAGAATTGCCTCCCTAAACTTCAGCTTTATGGGCCTACCAACATTGCTCCCATCATTCAGAAGGTAGCTAAATCGGCATCTGAAGAAACCAACACTAAGGAGTCATCGGTAAGAATCACAGCAGACTTGTAAGCTAAGAAAACTTACTTTATCTTTTAGCATCAGCTGCATTAATCTGCTCACAGATTATCATATTTTGGCATCAGCTGCATTGTTCTGCTCACAGTCCAGATGTTCAAGGCATGGTAAAGGGATAGATTTCCCCCCATGCTTCCAATGTAAAAGAATGTGCATTCTTTTTGTGGTTTTAAGTATGGAACCCAGAAGCCAGGGGTGTTTCCATTTACTTTCAATTAATCAACCTGCTTTGAAAGAATGTAATATTTTGTATGTATCATTGGATCCTTGGTGTGAAGTTGTAATAATCAATTCTATATTTATTATTTGTATATTTATACTGCCCTTTGTCCAAAGACCCCAAGGTGGTTAACAACAAGAAAAAAACAGTAATAAAACCTCAATAAAAACAAACTACAAAAACACAGCTACATTAAAAAGAGAGCTGTGGGCCATTAATTGGCCAAACGCCTGTTTAGAAATGGCAGTCTTCAGATATCAGTTACTTTTTTAAAGAAGTAGTATAATACTGGTCCTGATCCAGGGGGCACTCCGAATCATACTCATTTGGGAGTAAATCCCATTGATGCCGGTCTAATTGACGTCAACTGTATTGCTTTCGATGGGACTTCATCAAAACTAAAATGAGCTGGCTTGGGGCCAGTGTCTGACATCCAGAGTAATGGCACACTTGCAGAATGAGCAAATTTGCACAAGAAGTTAGTTGTGCTGTGCTAAAAACTTGGGCTCTGTGCAAGAGCACTATTCTGCTATAGCACTCCTGGCAGAAGTTCCCATTAAAACAAATGAGGTGAGCGTGCATGCTCACCGTAGCGCAACACTGGTCTGGAATGCAAGCTCCAGACGTAGCGCATCTACTGTAGCTAGTGCAACAGTTTTGCACTAGCCGAACATCCTCCCACAAGTGCTTTGTTGCTCTGGATGTCAGCCACTTTGATTTTTTTTCTACCTTTGCAACAATTTATGCAGCAGTGATCAGCAACTAGGTTGGTCATCCAGCTGTCTGTGTAGTACCACCACCTGCACTGTGGCTTGCTGCAGGTTTCCCCTTGCCACTCAGATTATGTGTTGCTGCCTTGATACTCTCTGTGATTATTCTGCTGTTGTTTCTTGGATTCTCAAGTCGGGTTCCCTAAGGCTTATTCAGGGGAGTGGAGCCAAGCTGGGGATGTTGGGGCAGTGAAAGACTATTGCATGAGTTTTCTTAAAGAAGCAAATCCTACTGCAATAATCATGAATGGCAGGTATTAACTGTATATTCATGATTTGTTTAATTTTGTATTTTTATTTTCCCCCTCATTAATATCATTATCAAATAATAACCGGGGGAAAGTTGCCAGGGGATCTCCGAAACACTTGTTTAGCCAATTGGCTGCTGGAAATGGATTAGCATTTTGATTTTCCTCTTCAAACTCTCCAGCAATATTTCATCTTGCTGATTCTGACGGATGGTGTCATTACGGACATGGCCGATACCCGTGAAGCCATTGTTCATGCCTCCCATCTTCCCATGTCGGTCATCATTGTTGGAGTTGGAAATGCCGATTTCAGTGACATGCAGATGCTAGATGGAGATGATGGGATCCTGAGATCTCCCAAGGGAGAGCCTGTTCTTCGTGACATTGTTCAGTTTGTGCCATTCAGAAACTTCAAACATGTAAGATTAATTTTTACTGTGTTTTCTTATGGAAAGTTTTGTTTCTACGTCCAAGGATTCTTAACCTATGTCTTGGTGAGCCCCGCTGGGTAATGACAAAACAAAGTTTGAGCCTCCCAACGATAACACAACAGTTCACCAAGCAACATTCATGCTTCAAATGGGACAGAGATAGGCCAACTGAAAGAAGGGGTTGGAAACAGAGCCATGTGCGTCCCACCAAAAACATTCCTAAAGAAAAGAGGTGGGGCTGCTCTTATGATCCTTTGTGATGATCCATGCCCAAGGAAGGAGAAGTTGACAAGTTCTTTTTTACTTTTCAATCACAAATAACACAGATATCTGTGAGCAGGTATACTAGTAAAATTTGGGAGCAAGGGCTCATAATTTGAGGCTGTTTTATATATATTATATATAATCAGAAAGGCAAAGCAATTAAGATCCTCTGATAGAAAAGGAGATAGTAAATCATCGGGCTGTGCACTGAATCAGATGCAGGCTCCATCAGACAAATTTTCATCAGATCAGATCTATTGAAAAAATTGTCTGGTAGGGCCCGATTCATTCAAATCGGATACAACCATATCCAGAACAGCCTTATCTGATTGGATCAGTGTGGGGGAGGAGGTCTTACCTGCCGAAAGTGCAGTAGGCTCTCCTCTGAAAAAGTCTGAAAAGGCTTCTGTGCCAATAGGTGGCAGCTGCACCATTTTAAATTTCCACTTTTCTCCTTAGCAGCTGGGCCATGCTTCAGGGAAGGAAACAATGCAATGATGTTGCATCCTTGCCCAGTGCATGACTGGGGGAGAGGGGATGGCCACTCCCCAGTAATGCAATAGGGAAAAGATGCAATTTCATAATATTAGTTCCTTCTCCAGAGCACTATAGTTTGGCTGTCAGGAAAGAAAGCAACAATTTAAAACACTGTTGCTACTGCGTATGAAGGCAATAGCTTTTTTCAAAGTCAAGAAAAGGAGAACCCACCACACTGCCAACAAGGAAGATTTCTGATACATTTGCTCAATTTGATGTGGGTACCCCCTGAACCAATGCATTTGATCAGAATCTGATCCAGTCCAATCTAATTCTGATCATTGCAGCAAAGCACAGCCCTAGTAGATAGATTTGGATGGCGCACTTAACTGCCAGCTTTAGTTCCAATCTGTTTGTAAAACTAATGAACACATGCAGACAAGTATGTTTTTTATCTTCTTTATCATTAACTAGTAAGTGAAGCCTGTTGTTGACCGAGCAAAGTCATTTTGCATAGATTACACTGATAAGAAAGTTCAATAAATTAAATAAATGATATAGATTTTTTTAAATTAATCTGCTTGTGAAAGGAAAGCAAAATAGGATTTCAACTTCAAACATTATTCATTTTATTGAAAAATCGCTATATAGGGTAAATTTGAATCACAGATTTGAATCTGAGAAAGATCTTCTGCTTCTCTTGGACATAATGTCATTTTGGAATTATTGATCTGATTATTGAGTGTTAAAAATCTGTTGAGAGCAACTATTAAAATACTACCTGAACCCGCACAGAGCATCTGTGCGGTAGTTTACTTACTTTTGGGGTTTTAGTTGCGAGAATTCATTTGGCTCGTCCTTCCTTTGTAGCTGGTCCTTCCTTTGTAGCTGGTCCTTCCTTTGTAGCTTGTAATTGCACCCTGTTCCCCTCTCTATCTCCCCCCACCACAACTGTCTCGTTTGCTCTCCCCCAACTCTCTCGCTCGCTCTTTCCCCCCGCAACTCTCTCACTCGCTCTTTCCCCCCACAACTCTCTCGCTCTCTCTCCCCCACAACTCTCTCACTCACTCTGTCTCCCCCCACAACTCTCTCGCTCGCTCGTTCCCCCCCACAACACTCTCACTCTCTCCCCCCACAACTCCCTCGTGCTCTCTCTCCCCCCCACAACTCCCTCACTCTCTCTCTCTCCCCAACACTTTTGCTCACTCTCCCCCCACACAACTCCCTTGCTCTCTCTCTCCCCCTCAACACTCTTGCTCACTCTCCCCACAACTCTCTCTCTTGCTCTTTCCCCCACAACTCTCTCGCTTGCTCTCCCTCCCCCACAACTCTCTCACTCACTCTGTCTCCCCCCCAACTTGCTCGCTCTCCCTCCACAACACTCTCACTCGCTCTCTCCCCCCAAAACTCCCTTGCACTCTTTCTCCCCCCACAACTCCCTCGCTCTCTCTCTCCCCCACAACACTTTTGCTCACTCTCCCCCCACACAACTCCCTCACTCTCTCTCCCCCACAACACTCTCGCTCACTCTCCCCACCACAACTCTCTCGCTCGCTCTCCCTCCCCAACAACACTCTCACTCACTCTCTCCCCCCCACAACTCCCTCGCGCTCTCTCTCCCCCAACAACATTCTTGCTCACTCTCCCCACCACAACTCTCTCTCTTGATCTCCCCCCCCCACAACTCTTTCACTTGCTTGCTCTCCCCCACAAGTCTCTCGCTCACTCCCCCCCCCCCCGAAGTTTAATTTAGTCCCAGGTGTAGGTTTTTGTTCTTAAGGGCAGCTGTTTGTGCTCACAGTTCCCAGCATTGTAGGCAATGCTGGCCCACACAGTCCCTTTTTTTTTTGGTGGGATGAAGGGCAGCTTTGGTTCCCTTTTAATTTTTTTGTATGGTGGGGTCAGGAAGACTGTCTGAGGTTTTTTGTGGGGGGGACTGCCAGCAGCTGGCCCACACAGTCCCCTGGTGGTTTGTTTGTTTTTGAAGGGGTGACTGGGAGCTGAGGGGTTTGGGGTTTTGGGGGGGGGTTTGGTGGTGTGGGGTGTAGAAGACTGGCTGGTGTTTTGGGGGGGGAGGGGGGCCCAGAACAATGGCACTGGTTTTTTCTTTTGGGGGCAGGAAGGTCAGCAGCTCACAATCCCAATGGTTTTTAACAGCCCCTTACCTCCCGGCTATTTTGGGCTTCATTTGACATTCTCTGTTCTGCCGTCTACCCGCCAGCCATCCCCTCTCTGTGGTCAGTTTTCTCTGCCTTTCTTTTTGTTCCTTTCCTTTCCCTTTCCTTTTCGTTCCCCGAATCTGCCGATTCCCACCTGCCTCCCTCGCTGCCACTCCCTCTCCAGGCAATGGTTCCTCCTCTCTCCTCTGCCTATCCTCCTTTCTTCGTCCGTCTCCTGAGTCTGCCAATTCCGCCTGCCTCCCTTGCTCACTGCCGCTCCCTACTCAGGTAGTGGTTCCAGGCATCCAGACACATCCAGATGCATCTGGATGTAGTTCTCTTTTATCTATAATTTATAGTGATGATTATATTCAGAATTTCTCTCTCTCTCATATTATATATAAAAATTATAAAAACTTTTGCCCAAGCATATTCTGGTGTAAAACGTAGCACATTCAGCTAATTTAAGTGGCAGGATTGTTCATGCAATATCTCGTATCTGTAACTAATCAGGAAGTACGATGTTCAGAATTTCTCTCTCTCTCTCCACACACACACATACAAACACACACACACACATCTCACTGAGCATATTCCTCAGTAAAAAGTAGTGCATTCGGCTTATTTCAGTGATAGGATTGTTTTGTGCCTATGCAAAATTTGGTATCTGTAGGTCATTGGGAAGTATGACTTTATTTCATACATACCAACCAACCAAATAGTTCTTCAAGATATATAATAGATAGTGTAACGTGTGAAGTGCAATCCAGTGCATTTTCTGTGGAAGTAAGTCCAGGTGAGTTCAGTGGGCCTAACTCTCAAATAAGTGTTCATAAGATTGAAGCCTAATTTGTAAGGAAATCTGTATGTCAAGAAAAAAAGAAGTTATTTTTTCCCTCTTCATGCTTGGAGGCTGCCATGATCATGAAAGAATATCTTTACACTGTATCAAGCAGCGGAAGACATTTTGGCCAGAGAAGGAAAACCCTGATTGTTGCCTTTTTGCTTTGGTAGTCTTCAATATACAGGACAATGGGTTGGTTGTGAAGTGTCAAGCCAATTCCTAAGTGTAGGTAATAATAATATAAAACAATAGATATCCTACCTACTAGAAATTGTCCAAATACGTCAACATATTTTTTTTGGCAACAACAATAAAAATTAGTTTCAAAACTGCTGTGATACTTTTAAGGTCTAGATTAAAGTCACATATTTACTCCAAAAATTCCATTCACTTTTTCTGGAATCTTTCCTTTTTATTGTTGCTGTTTCAGTGTGAGCATCTTTCCCTCTTGTGACTGCCACATTGTAAGGAGAAACTCAGCCCTCTTGCATCTGTAGCATCGTAATATTTGTCCCTCTGGAGTGATGTGATTTCTTTCCTTTCTCAAAATTCAGTTTAAAGTCCAGATTTACTTGATAAATATATTAGACATCAATAACCCCTACTAGGCCCACTATAAAATAACAGCTTTAACAAGGCACACCTGGGAACTTCTCATATATCCTACTGTATATCTCATCTGTTCCTGACACAAATCACTGTGTGCAGTTTGTCACGGGAGGGCACAGCTTTTTGTAAAGGCATTGGAAGGGGAGTTATTTATGAGTTGGTGCTTGGCCTATTTTCGGTTTATTGAAAATACGCGTCTGAGAAGAACCACGAACCGCAGCTGCATTTAAAGGTACAGTGTACCGTCAAGTCAATTTCGACTCCTGGCACCCACAGAGCCCTGTGGTTTTCTTTGGTAGGATACAGGAGGGGTTTACCATTGCCTTCTCCCACGCAGTAAGAGATTATGCCTATCAGCATCTTCCTATATCGCTGCTGCCCGATATGGTATCAGTGGGGATTCGAACCGGCAACCTGCTGCTTGTTAGTCAAGCATTTCCCTACTGCACCACTTAAAGTGGTCTAGCTGCATTTAGCATCTTTGTTTTTATTATGATTTTTCTTTGTTACTAATGATGCAAAAAAGACTAAGAAACATTACAAATGTGAAAATAAACTGTATGGTTTGATACTATAATTAGAATTAGTATTTGAATGGTGGGATAGGAATAAAACCCACTTTCCAACAAAGTTTTGTATTTTCATGTCACTTTGTGACTTTCTGACACATAGAAAAATCTTTGGTAGAATGGATGAATGCTGATGCAGTTCTGCTGGCCATTGAAAATGTCGTATTCCTGCTAAGTAAAGTGTGTGTGTGTGTGTGTGTGTGTGTGTGTGTGTGAGAGAGAGAGAGAGAGAGAGAGAGAGAGAGAGAGAGACTGAAGTGATTTTAGGCTAAGTGGCTCTGACACACAAGAACAGTTGTCTAAAACATAAAGTATCTCCATAAAATGCAGCAAATGTAGCGTCTACTCTCCCTATTCTATTTTGCAACTCAGTGAACTCTGTTTCAGCTACAGTACTGTCTATTTCTCTGTCCTGCCCTCTGAAGGAAGATTTTCTTTCTTTGCCCTCCCTCAGCCAGAACCACAGAGAGGTAACTTGGGAATGGGGCTAAATGTAGCTTTGGGGCCTCCCTCCTGTACACGTGCCCCCAGTACTGCCAAAATAAACCAATACATTATGGGCCCCCAGCCTTGTGGGCCTCTGGGACCGTTTTCCCCTTTTCTCCGTACACCTACCCTCAGGTTCTGTGCACTGGAGTTCATTGCTCCTAGTGGAGGGAGGAACAATGCAATGAGCTCCAGACAATAGCAACGGGGGTGGTGGTGGCTGCACCAGGGCCACCGTGCCTTGCCACTGCTTGGGGACCATCAGTCACCTCCCTCCCTCACAGTGGCCCCTGCACCGCATGTTCTTGAAAGCCTTCTCTACTGCCTGCCTGGCCACCTTCGCCACAACTGTGCCCCCGTGCCAGCGCGGCCTGATAATGTCGCTGCTCCTACACACTGGCTTGATGACATCATCAGGCCACAGCAGTGGCAATGGTGGCAGTGAAGGCAGTTGGCTGGCTGATGGCAGCAAAGAAGACGCCAGGCAAGCCGGTCGGGCACCCATCCTTAAATCCTGAACGAGTGCTGCTTCCAACCATGCTACACCCTGGACTAGAAGAGTAAGACAGCTGCTTAGAAACTCCTTCCAAGTCTCACTCATTCTACCAGACTATTGCTGCAGGAAGTAGACAGTAAGTGAGGAAGAGGAGCAGTGACCTTTGTTAAGTTTGATAAAACAAAGAGAGGTTCTAAGCTTGTCATTCTCCTGCCTAGCAGTGCCTAGATCATGGGAAACAAGGTAGGAAGACTCTTGATGACATCCACAAGCCACCAAATCATGGTCTCCCTGAAACAGGTCTGCCCACCTTCAAGGATTGGCCTTGGGTCTCCAGGACTTGACATTTATATTTGCGTGACTATTGAAAGCAATTCTGACTATGTTAATGGCTTGATAGTGTGAAACATGTTTGAAAACACATTGGTGTGTGGGTGGAATCTCTAGTAATAGCTTCAGTCAGAGTTGGTGACCCTATCCTGCAGCCTTCTACATGTAGTAGCTATGGGGACCATTACAAAAGTTAAAGGGGGGCAGGCCCTCTCTGACACTCCCCCCACCCCCATAATTTGAGCACTGTCTTTGCTGTGGTTGGAGATTTAGCAATAGAAACTTGTTGGTAGATATAATTTGTTTCCAGCACAAGACTTCTTCAAAGAAAATACGCATTGTTCCACAAAAACAAAAAATAGACTTATATCTTAAAGACTAATTTCAGCATAAGCTTTCATGGAAACAATTGCATGGCTTTTTAGAAACCCTAATCTCTTCCCTTGGCCTTTTTGGCATCAAGCACTTTGCATACCACAAAGAAAGCCACTATTTTCTTTACTATCATGAAGAATTTACTTATTAGACCACTAGATTTCTAGGCTATAATGTTAATCACATTTAATCAAACGTAGTTAAATGGGTTTACTTCTACATCTATTTAGAACTGAAGTGTGAGTTTGCATACAGATGAATAAAATTAAAAGCAATTCTGTTGTTCATTATGTAGTTACCTCATTCCATATTGCATTTTCAGATTTAGATTTGAATACTTTAATAATCAAAACTGAACTGAGTCATCTTAATCTTTTTCTTTTTCTTTTTCTTTCTTTTTATTACCTCTGTGATTTCTCCCCGTCTTAAGTGTTTGTACTGCTAGCAGGATTTCCAGAAGCTGCACAATAAAGCATACCTAATATAAACAACTCAGATTCTACATGCATTCTATTCTATAAAATGAAGTGGGAGAAATAGTCACTTTCCAATGATATTTAAAATAGAGAGACCGTGCTATGCATTTTCAAGCCCTTTTGACTTCAGTGTATGAGTACTGGCTAGATTGGTTGTAGCCGTATAGAATGAAACCTCAATGTCAGCTGAGCCCTCATCAATCAGTTTAACAGAAGTAAACTAATAGGGGTTTTCACACATAAGTTTTAAATTATGTTTTTGTTTAAAAATAGTTTTAAAAGTAAATATGGAACTTGCACCAGCTAAGAAAACATTGAGGCAATTCACATGAGCAATAGAAACTGGGCTAAGGGAGCCCAGCCCGGTTTATGCTGCTCATGTGCAGCAATGGGAGCTGTGCAGCTCCTGGTGGCAAGGCTGCCTAAATACCCCCCCCAAACGAGGTTAGTGGAGTGAGCGCTCCACTAACCCTGTTTTTTTGGTTGTGTGTCTGTCAAGGCTGCTTGGAGCCATGGCGGACACACTTAGGGAGAGGGGACTCCAGGAAATCACCGCGCAGTCGTACGGTGCATTACTGGGGCTCTGAGGCGCTTCCCTGCGCCTGACCCCCGGAGCTGCTGGATGAGCCGTGGCCAGGCACAGGAGCACCCAAGCGAAGCTGCCGCTTGTCTGGGCTTCACAAGCAGCGTGAAATGCCAAATGTAGGCTACAGGCAGCCGTGGCAGACACATGATCACTTAGCCCACCCAAAACTTGGGTTAAGCGGCGGGTTACATAAGAGGGCTTGCCACCACCGGGAGCTGCATAGCTCCCGGAGGTGCTCACACGCAGTGAAAAACAGGCTGGACTTCCCTAGGCCAGTTTTCGCTGCTCATGAGAATAGCTTCAGTATGTAGTTACTATCCCTCATAAACCACCCCGAGCCATTTGTAAACCGCCCTGAGCCATTTTTGGAAGGGTGGTATAGAAATCGAAATAATAATTAATTAATTAATTAATTAATTAATTAATTAATTAATAGCATGCACACATGGCACAAACAGGAGGAGAGGCTCTAAGGTGCTTTTTAACGTAACATATGAGAACAACTAAGACAAGAGACTTGCGTTTTGGGTGGTATACAAATGCGCTAAATAAAAATAAAATTAATAAATAAATCTTATTCATGGCCATTTCACACATTACACAGAGCAAACCTCAGTTTGTGACAGAGTCACCCAATGCTGACTCCCTGACAAGTGAATCTGTATAATACAAGTTTGCCCACATGTCTATCACATTCACAATTTACATTTTACTATGTACACTTTAAAATGTAATATGTAAAGCAATCTCCCCTAACCCAGCCTCTATGTCAAATCTGAGTCTCCCATAAGAGAGGGAGGGAAGGTGAACAATAACTAAAATATGGCATTAAACTAAATGACAATTATATGCTATTTTCCTGCAGTGATGATAGAATATTAATGGCTAAGAATTTGTATGACAGAATAGTTGTTAGAAAAATAGCCGCTAATAATAAGCATAATTCTGTACACTGCCTAGGGATTCTTATACTAGGCGGTATATAAATTCAATAAGTAAATTAATAATATTGAACACTTTGTAAACATGGACATGTACATATCTAAAACAAGTAAACTACAATGAATACATTAAATGGAATACCATGCATTTCAAAAGTGTAAGTATATAAAGAATAGAGTAATATTAAATAATGTAAAGCTATAGAATATATGTGATGGTACTCCTGTTAGAAGATAAGAGATACTGCAGTAAAGGCTCACTGCAGACTCCTACAACAATCTGAAAAGCAGAAGCACAGAATCGAGTGTGGTGGAAATAAATACTTAATGCTCCCAAAGACCTTTATAAAACTATAAAGCTTCACATAGTGATGATTTGGATAATAATGCTCCAAATTTCTCAGTCTCTAAACAGTAGTTTGCCACCTGGATGCATGATAAATGACATGCTTTACTCAAGTTATACAGTCATAGATGTCAGTCACACAACCAAAAACTCCTCCTACCTTGGTCAAATGCTGGGTAAGACAGTGAGGTGGGTCTCATTAGTGAGACCCGCTTTTGCGGGGAGAGCGAGCTAAGCCCGCTCTCCCCACATATGATCCCAGCGGGAGCCCTGGGCGGCCAGATCAGCCGCCCACACGATTACCGGCTCCGTGATAGAGCCGGCGGGGGCTGGGGAGCTTGCGGGTCGCGTGGCCCCCGGAAGCTCCAGTGCGCGAGTGCGCAGGGCATACTGAGGAGACCCCTGGAGCCAGGAGGCAGCTTTTCGCCTCTCCTCCGGGGGTCTCCTCGTGAGTAGCCACGGCGCGGAGCTGCGCCATGGCTACTCACAATCAGAAAGCCCGGGTTTGCTTGCGCTTGCTCCGCAAACCCAGGCTAAGTGGAGGGCTAAAAAAGCGGGCTAGCCGCTTGTAAGCCACCAGGCTTGCCTGCAAGCCCGGTGGTTTACACGATCAGCCAGATTCGGGCTAGGCTCTCCTAGCCTGATTTTGGCTGATCGTGAGAATATCCCCAGTGTTTTATAGCTGCTTCCCTCATACATACAAAGAAAACTTAGGTAGATTTAAATAAAGGTTTATTCAGCAACAACTCCATTTTCTCTTTCTCCTTTCTCTCCCTTTTCCTTTCTGACTCCACTCCCCACACTCTGTGGGTTCCCCATTGGGACAAACATCCAAACAACAAAACACAAAAGATAACTGGATCGAATACAACAGACAGCACTGTCCTACCCTTCCTCCTACCTTGATTCCACACAATCACTTCTCCCTCCTCCTACCTAGTTGTTTGCTCCCACACAATCAAAAATTTAGATCACACAGCTCCCAAAGCTGGGTAGGACCCGGTTTTTGGTTGTGTGAATGACCTCAAAGTGTGGTTGCACAATGCAACTGACAAAATTAAGGCCTTAAAAGTGCCATGTTGAAAAGTCTATATTGGAAGGTTTGATGTTATTCCTGATCTTGTAACACAATTACTGAAATGCCTGGAAGTATGTGAGCAGTCTTGTCAGCTATTGAGAACATATACATGAATAATATTAATCATACAGGTGCTTAGCTAAACTGAGGACATATGTCCAGCAACTTACTGCATCCTCTCATCACTGTTGACTATGAAAATGGTGGCACCTTTTGGACAGAAGTGAGTTAACAACTGTTATTTTCTACCATTTCCTGCAGGCATCCCCAGCTGCGTTAGCAAAAAGCGTTTTGGCTGAAGTTCCAAATCAAGTGGTGGACTATTACAATGGGAAAGGGATTAAACCAAAATGTATGTCAGAGTATGAGTCTTCCAGGACACTAGCTCCATGAACTTCCCTGGACACTTTTACAGCATTCAGAAATGCTACTACTTAACAACTACTGTACTTAAATGAAAATAGCACGTTTTGGTGATTTTTAACTCAAATACTTTTTTTTGCATGTGTAGCCTAAAGGCTTGCAGGTAAAGGTTAAGCAACTGTATTGTTGAAGACTTTTTATGAAAAAACAAAAACAAAATTATAACTCTTTACATTACAGCATGTCGCCTTGAAATGAAAAAGTTATCTGTATCTGTTTTTTATACAGGTTTGTTGAAATTTTGCTAAATTTCTTATTATCTTTACACTGTAAAGCATTTTGAAACATTTATTGGAAGTTGATAGCCAAAACGTCTTTGGGTTTATCTGCTATGAAATGAAAAAGATTTTTCAAAATGGCAGACGCATGGACTGTATTTTGCATGTTCCAAAATAAAAACAACACAGTTTTGCAGTTGTGTTTATTTCTCTCTTGCCACAAAGCTGCCTGCTCAAAAATTTTCAACTCTTCCATGCTTCAATAATAACACTTTTTAATCACTCCAAAGCATTCTAGGTAGTTACACTCTGAAAGCATGAATCTATGATGTATGTTTCAAGCATGGCAGAAACCTGTATGAGATGTGCCCAAATATAGCCAGAATATGCAAGTTTGCAGACTATATTTAAGAAATCCAAAGGATGCACAGAATTTCTGTAACAGCAGAAGACTAAAGCCTCTGCAATACTTTGTAATATGCAGGTATTGTCTAGTAAGCCTACATGCCATATTATGTTAAAAACCATAGTCATCACTAGCTGTTACAGAAATAATAGGCTATTATTTGGACACATCTGATCATTTTCATGATATTAACATTTTGTTTGTTCCTTTAATTTCATTCACAATCAATCCCAAGTTTTGTACGGATAGTACTATGAGACCTAATCTGCATGGACACATCTCATCTGGTCATTGGAAGGCTGATTCTCACATAGGCTATTTATTTCCTTTAAGGCCTATGGTTCTTGTGTACCAAAACTAGAAGGAGATGAGCACCACACAGTTTTTAAAAAATCTACAAAAGGGCAAAGTAAATCAGAAAACGATTTCAAGAAAACAATTCATTGAAACATTGATTTTAACATTTCCCAGAATGCTCAGTTCTTCCTCAGGGGAAGCAGAACAGTCTTATCAGTAGTTACAAAGGAGACTTAAATCCAGCCATACCTGGATGGAGGACAGTTGCACCCCTAGGCCCCAATAAAGACAAGACACGTATAGTTGGATGAACTAGGGACACTTATTAATTTAGATAACACAAATCGTGCAGCGAGGCATGACACCTCAGAATGCAGTTACTCCAACTAAGAGTCAATCTTATGAGGACCACCCAACTCCGGGCGACAGATTGGGCGTTAGTTCTGCCCGGACTGAATCCAGACCTCATAACAGCTACGGGGTGAAACCACGCTGAGGGGAGGTCAGACAGCCCCACCCACCCAGGCCACAAAACTCTGAGTGCTGGGTGCCAGCCTGCCCCCGAGTACGGGCAGATCCCAGCCCAAGGGCCGCAAAATCTGCAAGGGCTGTTCCTCGGTTTGCCTACTCTCCATCAAATGGTCCTCCAGTCAAACACTAATTAATACACTTAAACTAACCCACACTCATCAGCAAAATGACCAATCAAAAGGTGATAACCCTAAATCAGTTTCAGTGAGAAGCAGGAGGAAAAAGTCTAAACCAAGGCCAACCAGGCGTGACCCAAAAAATTCCTACTTGGCCCCAAATGGTGACTGGACTTCCCTCTCTGAAATGGGTGGGAGGGAGGGCTGCTCGGTCCAAGCAACTAAGAGCGAGTGCTATGGAACCAGCTTCTTAAAATGCCACTCTGAAACCAGATTGGTTGGTCCAAAATGCCACTCTGAAGTCAGATTGGCTGGTCCGTGTCACATGGCGGACTCCAAAATGGTGTCCTCCATGCCTGCCTCAAGGGCCTGGGAGCACAGCTAACTAATGTATAATCCATGTGCAAGTACATTTTTGGGATTTAAACCCCCTTTGTAACAACTAGGCTCCCTCATCTTGACTGAGGACGAATGCAGGCATTCAAAATGAGTGGGGAATTCTTGGAACTTTTTTTTCTTAAATCAATTTTTCAATCAATCATTTTCATGCACTGTTTGGCTTTGACCTCTTATTTTTCTGGCATACCAAAGCATTAAGTGCATGCTTGATATATCTACCTGATCCTACAAGCTGCTATACTTTGCTCTCTCAGACTTGCATAACTTGTCTGTGCTGCATAGAGCAAGGCAAAATTAGGAGAGGCTACCCATAGCCAGTGGCAAAGGATGCTATGGAATATTAATGTCTCTGTAATGTAGCCCAATCCATAATCTCAAGTACATGTGTTGGAATTCAGTACTCTAGAAATTAATGGGATTTGGTTCCAAGTAGGAATTGAGTCTGAAGGCAGTTTCAGGGAGTTTAGATGTATAGGTAAGCTAAACAGATGTTTTGGTACAGGCTATCTTTTGTTCAAGCCCCCATAGAACAGAATTGCCCAACCTACAGCTACAGCATGGATCAAAGTACGTGTTGTAGTTCAGCAGGCAAGCACATGCTCCTACATATTGAAGATCCCAGGTTCAATCACTGGCATCTCCAGGTAGGACTGAAACATACCCCCGACTGAAATTCTAGAGAACCACTGCCAGCAGTCAGTGTAGACAATACTAAGTCAGACAGACCAATGGTTTGACTTAATATAGGGTAGCTCGCGTTACTCCGAAAGCAGCCCATATCACATAAAGTAGCCAAGCCCCTTGACAAACAGCTCTTCTGACAATGTGGTGCAGATCCTGGATCAGGTTTATTAAGTCACATGTGTCCTCCTGCAGTGTCCCCCAAGACAGGGCAGCTCTATGTGAATTGTTCCTTCAGTACCAGGCTGCTGCAGAAATATGTTTGACTCTGTTGCTGACTTTTGCTGTTGGCAAAGTAAATCCTTAGGTTGTTGTGATCTTATTCACAACCTTGTGAGGGTTTACTCAGAAATAAATCCCACTGAGTTCAATGTGATTTACTCACAAGCGTGTATGCATTGGAAATATGCACTGGACTGGGCTATTGGTATTATACTGCGGCATTCAACAAAATGATTAATCTCTGCAAGCATAGACACTGAGTTAGAGTGCCAGTACTAGGCCTATTCCCTAACATAAGGCAGAATCCTCCCTTGTTCAACCCTTCATAGATCAGTCTGCACAATTCAAAACACACTGGGTCATAAGCAGAGCGCAGGTGTACCAGATAGGGCACGGCAGGCAACCTTGGCTCTTCAACTGTTGAATGACAACTCTCATCATCCCCACCACAATTTATGGTAACTAAGGATGACGGGAGTTGTCGTTCAGCAACAACTGGAGAACTATCCCTGAGATAGGTGTTCACAGAGAATAAAGCTTCAGATAACGCCTAGCCACACAACATTTAGAAACATATGACCCTGTCCTATGTATTAAGTCACACCATTGACTCATATAAGGGCTGCACAATTTCAATCTGCCATCTGTTTTTAGACTACAGCTCCCATCATTGCCAGCACTGTTCCCTGTAACAAGGATTTCCTGATGTTATTGACTACAACCCCCAGCATCCCCAGCTGCAATGGCCTTCAGATGGGGATTATGGGAGTTGTAGTCAACAATATCTGGGAATCCCTGTTACAGGAAACAGAAGTTGTGTAGATGAACCAATGGTGGCCCTAGATCACGCCAGCTCAACTTAGCCCCCCCCCCCACTGTTTTTGGACGACAATTCCCATAATCCCAGCCACAGTGGCCATCAGTGAGGGATTATGGGAGTTGTAGGCCAACATCTATAGGAGGGCCAAAGTTGTGCAGCCCTGACCTAGCCCTAGGTCTCAGACATGGGTCTTTCCCAGCCCAGTATCCAAGATATTTTAACTGGAAATGCAAGTATGGAATCTGGAGCTGTATATGCTCTACCACTGAGCTATGGTTTCTTCCCAAAAGAAACATGGACAGATCCATCACACTCTGCATTGTGTCCCTAGTGATTACACTCCCTGACAGCCCAGGGCTCTGCAAATACATTAAAACGGTATTGTTAGCATCAGAATCTGAATAAGGAGGCCATTGCTCCTGATGTTTGATTTGAGGGCATACACTGCTGCATTCCTTTTGTTCAGCTAGGGCCTAAGTAAGGCAGAAATACAGGGAACGATTATCATGTGGTGTAGCAACAATCCCCATCTGCAGATTGCTACAGAGATTTTAACATAAGAGACAACCATGTAACTGAACGTAAATAATGTATGAACTAATGTGAGACAGTGTGTTCAATGCTTAATGGACTGTAGCATGCAAGGCTTTAAAGATTTGAAATTCATTGTACTAGATGGAATGACTCAATTCAATAAGATATTAAAGGTCTAGGTGAGGAGGAGAATGGTTAAATATGCAGACATAAGCCACAAAGGAAAGGTTTTTCTTTCTTAAAGTTGTCTAGATAGATCTCTCTTTTAAGGCTGCTTTACCATTAGGTTGGCCAGGGCAGATCTTTCAATATTCTAAGCAAATCTATACCCCTTAGCACTAATGTGTAATTTTAATATCCGAGGGTTCTCTGTCTGTATTCTATTTTTTCAAAGGAAACCTAATTTCCTTCTTATAGCCTTTCAATTATGCAGACACTTTTGAATCCAATTCAGAAATGATTATCAGAGTTAGTTTAATTCAAATGTTAAGATCCAAAATATAGAAAACAGGGAGTAAGCTGAAGTATAAATAGGTAATAACTAAAGCCCCATACAGAAGATAATACAGTACATTACCTGGTCTAATCACTGGTTTCGGTGTTTATTATTTTGTGTTGCTGAGTGTAGTGATGGCAGGGGTGGTGGTGCTTAAGGTGTTTATAGGTTAGCTGGGTTATTTTAGAATGTCATACATTTAAATTAATTTAAATATGCAGATACATAGATAGTGAGGCATTTTCCCCTTTGGGGGACAGGTGATAACTCTTTGTGCTCTAATGAAGCTTACCAGATATTAACTTGTGTCAGTTCCCCATTTCTTATGACATTTTCCTGCTTCCTACAGTGTTCTTCTCAGCCTTCCTTTTAAGTAACAGTTTTGAAGATTTCCAGACTAAATCAGTTGAAACCAAATGCTTTTCCTATTGGAAACGGGATTAAATTAGCAGCAGAGTGTGAAAAAATTACACCCTCATTTTGTCAATCTTTCCACTTTGGAAAATAAGTAAGAGTGGCAAATATGGATGACCATATGAAGATGTTCTTCTTGCTTCTTCAAACCTATCCCAAACCACCACGCACACAACCATATTTTTATTACTGCTGGATATTATTTCCTTCAGTTTAGGAATCTGTTTGTGTCCACAGTGCACAGACTGCTCTGACTGACACAGCAACTAAGTAAAAACGTGATTACATGCTGATCTTTAATGAGCTGCCACTATGCAACCAAGGAAACTATTATGGGCTTTTAGAGCATAATAATTCTGCCCCTGAAGAGCAGAAGCAGCTTCAGGAAGTGAGCAAGCTTTTCTAAACAGAACAACATCAAGCCTTCCCCCCGCCCCCTTCAAACTAACTAACAGGAGGAGGGGAGATTTTGAGGGGCTAGTTTCTCTTTAAGGGATAAGTCCTAGTGTGTTTATTATTTGCCAGGGCTAGCATTTGCCAGGGCTAGCAAACTCCTGTGGCATCCAGTTTTTGATTGTCCCTGCCTGGAGGGGGTGGAGTCAGCTAGGGCTGTGGGAGGTCCCACATTCCTTTGATCCACATCCCGTATCTCAGTCTGAGGCTTACTCTCTACATAAGAGGTAAAGGCCCGAGAGCACAGCGAACAAGGCACTGGAATTTTGCAGGAGTTTAGCGGGAAGGGTGCAGGGGAGCCTGGAACAAGACCCTGTGATCACAAGGAGCCCGATGGAGAAGAGAAGGTAAGTACAAACCCCTTCCTCATATAAGCACTCCCTCATATTCCTGAGAAAGGCTGTTTGGACAGTTAAATAGCTGACCAATACAGCTGAGACCTAGCCTTCTAATAAACTATCTCTAAATACTGTAAACAGCCAATATAACCAGTTATGAAGATAGAAAGGCAGCAGGGGAGCGGGCACTTCCCAGTGTATTGCACAGAGTGTCACATGTATTACTATTTGCTCAATTGGCAGAAGTCATGGGTGTGTGCTCGGTGCAAGCAGCTCCTGGCTCGCAGGGAACAAGTTCATTCCCTCAAGACCAATGCGGCAGATATGGAGAAGCTCAGAGAGGCATGCGGATGAGACCTTCAGGGATGTGGTAGAGGCATCCCACTCCAGGGCTGGTAGCTCCTCTGCTGTCAGGGAGAATGAAGGTCTTGGGCAAGGAGGACATCGGTCTGAGGAAGAGGCGAATGCTCCTTTAGAAGGGACCCCTTCCGTGGAAGATGAGCCCATATCCTCTCGCAAAGGGGATACTCCTCCGGGGGGTGGGGGCCTCCTTGTAGGGGGTGATTTATTATTAGAGTTATAGAGAGATGGGTTTGTGACCCGTGTGTTGACCGCACAGTGACTTGCCTGCCTGGTGTGAAGGTTGTGGACATCACGCAGTATCTAGATAGGCTCTTAGGCAGTGCTGGGGAGGAGACAGCTGTCGTTGTGCACATCGGCACCAACAATGTGGGGAAATGTAGTCAGGAGATCCTGGAAGCCCAATTTAGGCTGATAGGTAGAATATTGAGGTTCAGGACCCCCAAGGTAGCATTCTCAAAAATGCTACCTGTTCCACGCACAGGTACTGTGAGACAGGCAGAGCTGAGGGGTCTAAATGTGTGGATGAGATGTGGGTGCTGGAGGAAGCAGTTAGATGTGTTAGGCATGAGGATACATTTTGGGGCAAGCAAGGCTATACAAAAGGGATGGGCTGCACTTGAACCAAGATGGAACCAGACTGCTGGCACTTAAAATCAAAAAGGTTGCAGAGCAGCTTTTAAAATGGCACCTGGGGAATAGCCGACAGGAGCTAGACAGTATCCGGTTCAACAAATGCCATCCTTTAAAGTGCGAGGGTGCAGAGGATTCAGATAAAACAGAAGGGGACAGAGCAGAACCACATAAACAGCAGACAGAAGGCTGTGCTAGCTGGTCAAAGAGTCAGAAGAAAGATAGCAGACACCAGGGAAGAGATTCAGCGTATAGGTGCTTATATGCCAATGCCAGAAGCCTCCAAGCCAAGATGGGCGAGCTGGAGTGCTTGGTTGCTGACACAGAAATAGATATAGTGGGCATAACAAAAACATGGTGGAACAGTGAGAACCAGTGGGACACAGTTATCCCTGGATATGAACTCTATAGAAAGGACAGGGAAGGGCACCTTGGAGGTGGAGTAGCACTGTATGTTAAAGAAGAGATAGACTCTAACAAGGTAGAAAACCTAGGAGGACTGGAGTCCTCCACAGAAACCCTGTGGGTGACAATACAAGGCCTGAAATGAAATGCGCTACTGTAGACGTGCTATCGCCCGCCGGATCAAAAAGCTGACAGTGACTGGGAGTTGCAGGAGGAAATCAGGGAGGTGTCAAGGAGAGGCAGGGCAGTAATAATGGGTGACTTCAATTACCCACACATAGACTGGGTAGATTCACAGTCAGGTAATGACAAACAGGTCAAATTTCTAGATACGCTGAATGACTGTGCCCTAGAACAGTTGGTCTTGGAACCAACCAGAGAGAAGGCAACTTTGAACTTAATCCTGAGTGGCACCCAGGACCTGGTGTGTAATGTCAGTGTCATCAACCCTTTAGGGAACAGTGACCATAGTGCAATCAAATTCAGCATACATCTGGGGAGATAATCACCAAGGAAGTCTAACACAGACACTTTGCATTTCAGAAGAGGAAACTTCTCCAAAATGAGGAGTATGGTGAAAAGAAAGTTGAAATTGGAAGGCCTGCCCAAATGAGGAGAACAGAAAGGAACACAAACTCTGGCAAAAGAAATGCAAGGTGACAATAAAGGAGGCAAAAAGAGAGTGTGAGGAACATTTAGCTAAAAGCATCAAGGAGAATAACAAAAACTTCTTTAAATAAATCAGATGCAGGAAACCTGCCAGGGAGGCAGTTGGACCATTATACAATGAGGGAGTGAAAGGGATTATTAAGGAGTATATGAAGGTTACAGAAAAGCTAAATGAGTTTTTTGCATCCATCTTCACGACAGAGGATACTGAGCATATACCTGTTCCTGAACCAGGCTTTCCGGGGATGGAGGCTAAAGAACTGATTCAGATAGAAGTGACAAGAGTCTGGAAAAACTGAAAACCAGCAAATCGCTAGGGCCGGATGGCATCCATCCAAGAGTTCTCAAAGAACTCAAATGTGAAATTGCCAGCCTCCTTGCTAAAATATAGCACTTATCCCTGCAATCAGGCTCTGTACCAGAGGACTGGAAAGTAGCAAATGTAACACCAATTTTCAGAAAGGAATCTAGGGGTGATCCAGGAAATTACAGGCCGGTTAGCTTAACGTCCGTTCCAGGCAAATTGATGGAAAGCATTCTCAAGGATAAAATTGTAAAGCACTTAGAAGAACAGGCCCTGCTGGGAGAGAACCAGCATGGCTTCTGCAAAGGTAAATCTTACCTCACCAACCTTTTGGAGTTCTTTGAGAGTGTCAAGAAGTGTGTGGATCAAGGTGATCCAGTTGACATAGTATACCTGGATTTCCAAAAAGCTTTCGATGAAGTACCTCATCAAAGACTCCCGAGAAAACTTAGCAGTCATGGGATAAGTGGAGAAGTACATGTGTGGATTGTTAACTGGTTGAAGGACAGGAAACAGAGGATGGGTATAAATGGAGAGTTTTCACAATGGAGGGAAGTAAGAAGTGGGGTCCCCCAGGGATCTGTACTGGGACCGGTGCTTTTTAATTTATTCATAAATGATCTAGAAGTAGGGGTAAGCAGCGAGGTGGCCAAATTTGCAGATGATATCAAACTCTTTTGGGTAGTGAAATCCAAAACGGATTGTGAGGAGCTCCAAAAGGATCTCTCCAAACTAGGGGAGTGGGCGACAAAATGGCAAATGCACTTCAATGTTGGCAAGTGTAAAGTGATGCAACCCAACTTCAAGTATATGTTGATGGGATCTGAGGTGTCGGTGACTGACCAGGCGAGGGATATTGAGGTCGTGGTGGACAGCTTGTTGAAAGTTTCGACTCAATGTGCGGCAGCTGTGAAAAAGGCCAATTCCATGCTAGGAATCATTAAGAAGGGGATTGGAAATAAAACGGCTAATATTATAATGCCCTTATACAAAACTATGGTGCGACCACACCTGGAGTACTGCATACAGTTCTGGTCACCACATCTAAAGAAGGACATTGTAGAACTGAAAAAGGTGCAGAAGAAGGCAACCAAGATGATCAGGGGCCTAGAGCACCTTTCTTATGAGGCAAGGCTGCAACACCTGGGGCTATTTAGTTTAGAAAAAAGACAACTGTGGGGAGGCATGATAGAGTCTATATAATCATGCATGGTGATTATAAAGTGGATAGAGAGAAACTCTTCTCCCTCTCCCATAACACTAGAACCAGGTGTCATCTCATGAAATTGATTGCCAGGAAATTTAGGACCAACAAACGGAAGTACTTTTTCATACAACACACAATCAACTTTAAGAGGGGTTTGGATAACTTCATGGAGGAGAGGTCTATCATCAGCTACTAGTTGGAGGGCTAAATGCCACCTCCAGCCTTAAAGGCAGGATGCCTCTGAGTACCAGTTGCAGGGGAGTAACAGCAGGAGAGAGGGCATGCCCTCAACTCCTGCCTGTAGGCTTCCAGTGGCATCTGGTGGGCCACTGTGTGAAACAGGATGCTAGACTAGATGGGCCTTAGGCCTGATCCAGCAGGGCTGTTCTTATGTTCTAGTTTTACAAAATTAATAGGATGAAAAAAGTAATGTCCACAGCTCGTCTTTATTTATTTATTTATTTATCTATCTGTCTGTCTATTATATTTATATACAGCCTGATATATACATCTCTAGGCAGTGTACACTATCCAAATTACAACATAAAAACAAAAACAATTAGAACATTTTTACAGAATAAAACAATTAAAAACAATTCAGCGAGTGAAACAAAATAATTTCACAAGAGAAAAACAATTTAAAATGAATTTTAATTAAAAGCCTGAGAAAACACGTGCGACTTAAGGGTCCTTTTAAAAGAAATCAGACATGGAAAAGCTCTTATTCTGACAGGGAGTGCATTCCAAAGCCCTGGGGCAGCCCCAGAATGTGGTGTGTAGTGTGAGATTATGTTATGTTATCATGCCAGACATAGAGGCTGTACACACGATTGGTGTATAGAGCCGGATAGGGTTTGGCAGGGAGATCGGGTTCCCACACACGAGCATCAAGCCCACCCTGGGCGGCCAGATCAGCTGCCCACACTATTACCGACTCTGTCACACGTAGGGATGGCGGGGATTGGGGGTTGCCCGGCCCCTGGAAGTCCCAGAATGCCCGGTGCGAGTAGGCAGGGCATTCTGGGGAGGCTCCTGACATCGGGAGGCTTGCTGCAGCCTCCAAGTCAGGGGTCTACTCATGAGCAGCCTTGGCATCTCATGATCTTAAAAACGGGGTTAGTGGAGCGCAGGGTTACTTTGGTGGGCTAGCCACTGTTGAACCACTGGGCTCGCCCGGCGGTTCTCATGATGGGGGAAACCAGGCTGGCCCAGTTTTTCCCCATCATGAGAACAGCCTCATATATTGAGGCCTGCAAACTGGTGTAACAAAGTGGCTAAAAGACTGGATCAGGAAGTCCCTGGTTTGAATCCCAGCACTGTCAATACTACTCACCAGTTGGCCATAAGCAAGCCCCTCCCCTTCAGCCCTCCCTCTGCAATATGTGGATAATAATACTCATCTAACAGTGTTATTGTAAGGATTTCATGCAAAGTGCTTTTGGTGCTCCAAAGTGCTATACAAATGCTAAATGTTGTTATGTTATCATTTGACCTTGGCAAAGGAGAGGCCTATCTATGCATGTACAGCAAGGCCTACTCGAGTTACTGACCCTGCAGGACTGTCCTGCAGTCTCCAGGTATCAGCATCAATCTCCAAATAACTACTGGGTATTTTAATGGCTTGGTATAATAATAATGATGATGATGATAATAATAACAACAACCACCAATTACAAAAAGCAACTTTACTGGGAATAGCCTATATTTTGCAATGATATCTATAATAACCAACAATATTGATGATAAAATTCAGCCATCCCAGGTCCTTGGGAAGGACTCGATGTCTGGATAAAACAAACCAGTCAATAACACCTGTCTGACTGTGTAAACAAGAAATAATTTTTTTAAGGGGTGTGTGTGGCGGCAAAGGAATTTTTTAAATTTTACATTTATATCCCACTCTTCCTCCAAGGAGCCCAGAGCGGTGTACTACATACTTGAGTTTCTCCTCACAACAACCCTGTGAGGTAGGCTAGGCTGAGAGAGAAGTGACTGGCCCAGAGTCACCCAGCAAGTATCATGGCTGAATGGGGATTTGAACTTGGGTCTCCCCGGTCCTAATCCAGCACTCTAACCACTACAACTGTTCCCTACATAGAGGCATCAACCCACTCTGTGGAACTGCATAGCAGCTTGTATGTCTTCAGTTTTACTATTATTTATCATTTATTGGATTTTTATACCGCCCTTCCTAATTTGGCTCAGGGTGGTTTACAAACAGAACAAAAACATTTAAAATCAGTCAACAATAAAAACAAAAATTTTAAAATACCATAAAGCAATCAGTTAAAAAACATTTTAAAAACCCTATGTATGTTAGTGAGAGTGGCGCACCTCCTCCCAAAAAATATCTTCCTAAAGCACCTCTTTGCGGCAGCATTTTAGGATTCAAGGACTGGGCTGTGGTACAGGCCTGCTCAACTTAGCGCCCCCCCCAGCTGTTTTTGGACTACAACTCCCATAATCCCCCGCCACCGTGGCCAATAACTAGGGATCATGGGAGTTGCAGGAGGGCCGAAGTTAAGCAGCCCTGCTGTAGTTTCATGTCACAGTATGCCCCAGGACAGTGTGGCTAGACCTGGGGAAGGCAGCATGCTACGCAGCCACTCCCCTTTGTTCATCTTGCTTCACAAGAGTATGATAGAGGTTCATACAATTATACTTGTCATGGGAAAGGTGCCTGGATGAGAGACAAGGTGGGAGCGCCATATATACAGGTGAAACTCGGAAAATTAGAATATCGTGCAAAAGTCCATTAATTTCAGTAATGCAAATTAAAAGGTGAAACTGATATATGAGACAGACGCATTACATGCAAAGCGAGATAAGTCAAGCCTTAATTTGTTATAATTGTGATGATCATGGCGTACAGCTCATGAAAACCCCAAATCCACAATCTCAGAAAATTAGAATATTACATGGAACCAAGAAGACAAGGATTGAAGAATAGAACAATATCGGACCTCTGAAAAGTATACAGTGTACTGTGCTTGATTGGCCAGCAAACTCGCCTGACCTGACCCCATAGAGAATCTATGGGGCATTGCCAAGAGAAGGATGAGAGACATGAGACCAAACAATGCAGAATTGCTGGAGGCCGCTAATGGAGCATCCTGGTCTTCCATAATACCTCATCAGTGCCACAGGCTGATAGCATCCATGCCACGCCACATTGAGGCAGTAATTGCTGCAAAAGGGGCCCAAACCAAGTACTGAATACATATGCATGCTTATACTTTTCAGAGGTCCGATATTGTTCTATTCTTCAATCCTTGTCTTCTTGGTTCCATGTAATATTCTAATTTTCTGGGATTGTGGATTTGGGGTTTTCATGAGCTGTACGCCATGATCATCACAATTATAACAAATTAAGGCTTGACTTATCTCGCTTTGCATGTAATGCGTCTGTCTCATATATCAGTTTCACCTTTTAATTTGCATTACTGAAATTAATGGACTTTTGCACGATATTCTAATTTTCCGAGTTTCACCTGTACTGCCCTGAACAACATGGGGGAGGAAAGGCAGGATAGAAAATGTAATATACATTATGTTCAGCCATGAACACCAGTTGCAGGGGGGTAAACACAGAGACTCGTGCCCCGTTTCAGAGTCCCTTCACGCATTCTGGCCAACATGGCACTGTTTGAAACTAGATTTTGGTCTGTCTGATTCAGCAGCAGCGGGAGGAAGCGTTCAATCCCCATTCAGCAGCACTGCACCAGTCAACCGACTTCAGGTCACAGCAGTGACAACTTCCCACCAGCAGGAGACGCTCTTCTCGCCCCGCCTTTTCCCGAAGATGGCAGCCATGGAGACAGAGGTCGTTCCATTCCGTTCGACCGCCTTTTAATCTAGTCTCTACTAGTTAAGAGGGGGAGGAGGGGGAGGAGGAGGGCACCCTCCTCTTCGGGAGGGCCCTTGTAACAGCTCCGCCCTCCGATGAGAGAAAGGAACGACTAGGGATGCTTGTAGGAACTAAAGTTGCTCGGAACTTACGTAGGCGGAAGGCAGGGGAAGGTTTTTTCGAGCGGACTGTTCTCTTCCGAGCTGCACGGGGCCCGGCGAATGTGACTCTTGGAGGGGCAATGCCGGGCGTGGGGCTGCTGTGCCGTTTGGGGTCGAGGCTATTATCTAGTGGCCTCAACGGCTCAGTTCACGTGGTGACGCAGGCTGCAGAGACAGGGATTAGGAGCAGGTAGGTGGGCAGGGGACGCGCGCAATCCCCCCCCCCAGCGCGCTCATTTCGGCTCGATGTCTCTCTTTCCTCCCAGCATGTGAAGTACAGCTGGGGTTTTTTTGTTTTTTCCTCCCCTTGATCAGGGATCCTGGGCTCTTAACATCGGCAGGCCAGGCAGAAATTCAGCAGATGATGGTTGCCACATCTCTGTATGGTGATTCCGGGGGAAAGCTCATCTGCTGGATCAGTGACTGCCCGCTAACGCTGAAAGAGCGCGCTTGGCATTTCCGTTTGGAGATGCTCCGATCCTGCACTGTGGTGTGCTGTGTCGGAGACAGGATTGAAAGGGGGGAAACTGAGCAATATTAGCTCATCAGTTCTTGACTGTGAGTCAGTGCTGTCCCACTACTCCCTCTTTGTCTCCACAACACACTTATGGATTTAATCCTCCCCCATCCTTCATGCCTTTTTGATTTGGTTTTATGTTAGGTGGGAGCAATAGGGAATGTGATTTTAAATACCTGTATACACAGCAGGAAACACTTACCCATTTTGAGAAACCTGATGTATGTATGTTTGTGACAATCTATATGTCTTCCTGCCTAAAGGCTGCAGTTTTGAAACTATTCCCACCACCACCAATGAAAAGATGAAGGCCAGACAGTTCACATAAAATATTGCCTTATTTGATGTAGCCTAAGTGTTTACTTCTACCACTGCTAAAGGTTGTGATCAGCGCGGTTTCTTATCTTTCATGAAATCAGTCTGTTCCTATCTCAGCTCCTCAAACTTTCTGCTCACATCAAGCTAGGAACTTTATTGTACATAATGTACCAATGATGGACATTTCCTTAGTGCTGCTGTGTCCACTATTTGGCAAACTATTACATGCACATGCCTGTCGCCACTCCTTCCTCCTGGCTTATTTACACACCCTTTCCCACAAGATTTCATTCCCAGCCTGTGGAAGTTAGGGTGTTGAAAACTCGTTCCTTCTTTTTCCACAATTTGAATTGGAACATAATCCACACACTTTAGGAAGCTCCAGAACAGAGTTCTTCTGAGATATGCAAAAATCGGTGTTGTATTTCACCCCATAGCCTGGTTTGAGATGAACCACAGTAGTGTGTTCCAAGGATATTACTAAATGTCAAGACGTCTTAAAAATGTCTAGTAATTCTACACCTGTCATCTTGGCAACAGTCTTCTGTTCAAAGCTTTATTTGTTGAGGACTATCTTTGTTGACCTATGTTATGGATGAACAGGGAATATTTTAAAAATAGACAGAGTAGCAGAACTGAATGCTAGGCAATAGTAGAAATGCTACTGTGCATCTCATATTCTGGACCCATTTATATCTTCTCTTTATAGGGGCTTGTGGTGTGTAATAACCAGGCACATTACTAACAATGCTACATGGTGGGATGAGCACCTTTCAACAGAGAATACCAAGTTTCTTAAGAAGTTAACAGCAGAAGAATACAAAGCTCAAACAGCCAGTAAACTGTGTCCGCTCAAAGATGAACCCTGGCCTTTACACCAGTGGGAGCCAGGTTTGTATAATATGGGCATATGACAGTGGTTTTTGAAGCCAAGGCAGCTGTTTGCAAAGTGTGTGTTAACCTCATTTTGTTGAACTTTCTAAAAACCCCAAGACTCACCTTTGTTATCAACTCATGCTATCCCCTAAAAAATTAACTTCTGTAGTGTTTTGCTATATAAGCTCTCCTCCTACAAACGGCTTTAGTTGTTCTATGAAACATTGCAAAGAAGTTCATAAATTTTCCTAATCTACAAAACTGCCTACTAATAAATATTTTAACAACCTCATTTTTGAGGGGGAGGAAAAGAAACTCTGCACACCTCCCATATCCTTGCCTAGTCTTCTCTCTTTCTGCTCAGTCAAGGAACGTGAACTTCTGAACTTGGAATCCTTAAATGAGCAGAGAGGCTGAGCTAGATGCGCACACGCACACACACACATATAATGGTGCACAGAGGCTAAGCTGGATGGGTATATAGAGGTGCACGCAAGCACCTCATTCCCCTGTAATAGCGTGATGTTCCATGGGTGCACACACAACAGGGGGGAAATTAGTTCTGTTCTTGGAAATCTAGTTCTAACCCTACAGGAATCTCTCTACACTTGGGTAATATTTTGCAGGGGGTTGAATCAGCTCCCTTTTAAAAATTTATTACTTGTACTGACCCATTGGAATGTGATAGGTTACCCACTTAAATATTTAGGAGATCAATATTTTTCTCCTTTATGTTAAGTTACATTTGGCCATAATCACCTTTCCTTTACACATAGGTTCTAAAAGAGTTGGTGTGGTCGCACTAAAGTTGGGAATGATGCCGTTATGGACCAAGACTGGCGAAAAAATTGCTGTCACCTTACTTCAAGTAAGGCAAATAATATTTTAAATGTTGGGGGAGGGGGGAATGTGTTGGTGATGAAAAGCACAAACAGTTTGTTTTCTATTCTATGTTTTTCTGTCTTTGAGCCTTTTTAAGAATACGGACTTTATATGTATGTATGTATGTATGTATGTATGTATGTATATGTATATATTTTTAAGATGAGCCTGAAGAGCTATGTAATTCCTTAAAAGCAAATGGGGATTCATTTGAATCTTTGCATCAAATTAAAAATAGTTTAAAAAAAAAAAAAAGTCTGCTACCGTTTCTACAAGAGCTCCTATAGTGTTGCCATGGCAGTGTCTCAGGGCTGTGTTCCAGGACTGTATACCAGTGCATGTTGCAAATAAGAGCCTAGAAGTTCCCGTTGCACAAAAATGATTACTGGTTTGCCTGTCAGCATATCCCTGTTCTAGTCATTTGTGGTACATAAATAGCCTGAAAGAAAAAGAGACAAACTGCTCCCATTTTACAAAAGCTTCACTGCCTAGTCACCTGAAAGAGGTTCTTCCTTGCCACAGACAAGTATGTGCTATTTACGTGAGCCAACTCACAAGTGCTTTGGATTAACCAGTGGAATCCTTTACAGGAGATAAGCATGTGGGTGGTAGGTAGGTAGGTAACTAAAGGACTGCCTTCTCCCATTAAAACCTGTCCATCAGTTAAGGTAATCTTCAGAATTCCTTCTCTAGATGCCCCCATCTTCTGAAGTTAGGTGGTGGTTATTGGAAGAAGTACTTGTTCTGTGGTTTTACCCAAATTATGGAACCCTCTAGATACGTTTGCCTGGCACTCTCTTTGTGGCTCTTTAGGTGCCAGGCAAAGTCTACCTTGTTTTTTCATTCTTTTAGTGGTGCTTTGTGATCCAATTAATTATCTGCAATTTTTATCCTCTTATCTGCTGGTTCTGTTGTGTTTATCTTGCTGACTGTTGTTTAGAACTGCATTTTATTTTTGTCTCCTCCCTTGAGGCCATTTACAATAGAATATTCATTCTATCAATGAAAGTCAACTTTTATCCAGTAGAAGTAGTAGTAGTAATAGTTCTTCAGCAGATTATGGCTGTATTCAGATAATTCATGAAACCATGGAAGAACCAGATCCTGGTTTGGAGGGCTTGCTCCAACCACAGTTTGCTGGTTTAGATGGAATGACAAACTATGAGGTCATTCACACAATCGAAAACTGTGTTCTACCCAGGTTTGGGAGCTGTGTGTACTCCCAATTTTTGATTGTGTGGAAGCAAGGTTAGAGGAAAACCTGAGTAGGAGTGATTGTGTGGAAGCAAGGTAGGAGAAAAAGCTACCCAGGTTTTCCTCTAACCTTGCTTCCACACAATCATTCCTACTCAGGTTTTCCTCTAACCTTGCTTCCACACAATCAAAAATTGGGAGTACACAAAGCTCCCAAACCCAGGTAGAACACAGTTTTTGATTGTGTGAATGACCTCTATGTTTTGCTCCAACCAGGCAGTAACTGATTAAATCACGCAAGGGACGAAGGGTACACTCAGGTCCCTGACTCATCTCAATGCAGCCTTTTCTTTGTATGCTTTGGGAACAGTCAACCGAAAGAATCAACACAACACTAACTTTTTTTTTAAGCCAGGCTTTTAGTAATACAGTCATCCCTCGCCAATTGCAAGGGTTCCATTCCTGGAAAACCTCGCAGCTGGCAAATTCGCGGTTGGGAAGCAATTGGAAAGCATTGAAAACAGGAGGTTATGGGAATCACAGTCACAAAAAGACCGGGGGGGATTTAAAAATAGAAAAAAACATGCCCCTGGACCCCCAGAAATGGCCCCCTGACCCTGAAATCCCCCTCCCAAACCCCACATTTCCAAAAAATCTCACCAAGCTGCGGATACTCGGCTCACAGTTGGCAAGACCTGTTGCAATTTCCCAGTAACGGATACTCAAATCTGTGATTCGGAAACCCGCGGTTGGCAAGGGACAACTGTATTTGAATGTTTTAAATTGTGTTAAAGTGTTTTAACAGTTTCTTATTTTGTGTGTTGTGAACCACCTAGAGCCTTTGGAGTCAGGCAGTATATAAATTGAATAAATAATAAATTGATAAATAAAATGTTGTTAGGATATTATGTTAGGAAGGAGAATATGCCTTTGAGTATAAGGAAGAAGTTTTAAGTAGTTGAACATTATGATACCGTACATTATAGATTTCTCCACATTATTTGGTTGTAAAAGCATATATGTAGGCTTTGAGGTCAGTATTTGTACGTCTTGTTGACCATCTTGAGTCTTCCTTTTGAAGGTTCGAGACTGCCATGTTTTAAAGTACCTATCAAAGGAAGAGTTTAATGGAAAAGATACAGCTCTAATGGTTGGAGGAAAAAATGTGTCACCATTTCATGTAAGTCTACTATGTTGATTTCCCCCCCTAAATGCTTCTATAGACTGAAAAGAGTGCAGTAAATCTGCAGTGATAAGAAACTTCAGGTGCCTCTCTGTATATTTAAAAGCCTTCTTTTTTAAAATAGCCTTACATGTGCCACTGTCTGCAATCATTTTTCAAAACTCTGCTCTTCTACATGCTACATGCTTCCTTCCCTCCACTGCAAGCCTGGCTAAATGCAAAGCTTCCTGAGCGTAACACCACTGTTTCCCATCATGTTCAAACTAGGAAACTGTAGTTTAAGTGATCCCTACAAACCAGGGTATCGAACCATGGTTTGATCTTAGTTTGATACCCTGGTCTGTAGGGGCCACTTGAGCCATAGTTTCCTGGTTTGAACATTACGGAAAATCATGAATGTTGTGAGAACCACTGGGATCACTCCCGATCCCGGCGTTCTGCATTCAGTTAGCCCGTATTTGAAACCAAGACTAAAAGTAAGGTAGGCGGATGCATGTACCTCATTGCCCGGTTGTGTGGCTGAGTGGGCTGCTGGCAGAGATACTTAACATAGAAGCTGGGGGAAGGAGCATCCTGGCAGCCAGGATATCCCAGTGCACCTCGCTGCTCAGGTGGTGCATATCTGGAGGCCAGACTGTCTTCCCCCCACCTCCCACTCGCCGCGCTGGTTGCCACCATGTCACTCGTATGGTTGCGTGAGCAGTGGAGCCCTTCGCAGGCTCAGATCATGTGGTGGGGAAAGCAGGTAGGCTCCTGCCTTCCTCCCTAGCCACAGCCTTGTTGGTCATGTGAATAACCTTATGGTCTAATAAGCCAGGAGGCTTTGCATTTAACTGGGCACTCAAGCAGAGAGAGATGGGAGCACACGAGCTTGTGATTTCCCCCCTCATTTGTTCATGATCCAACAAACTATGGGTATGTACACAGAAGAGGAATTTCTTCATTCTGACATCTAGGCTTTGGAATGCACTACCTTGGGACATTTGGCTGGCCCTCCTCTCTTCCTGCATTTCAAAGACTATTGTAACCCACTTTTATTTCAACAGATTTTTAGCATTGTCTAATATGGTCTTCTCCAGAATTTATTATTGGCAATGAGTTCTGCTGCTGCTGTATTGTTTCATTTTGTACTTTAAATTTCATTTTTATTATTATTGTTAGCTGTATGGGTGGGTGGGGTCCCATTTTGGAACAGAAAGGTAGGATATACATTTTTAAATAATAAAGCATACTCTGGTCTTGCATTCTACCATGTCGGTTTTTTGAGAGCCAGTATGGTATAATGATTAGAGTGCTTGGGCCAATCGCTGCTCAGTCATAAACTTGGGCCAATTGCTGCTCATCCGTGAGGTTAATACTGAGCAGCTAAGCCCTTGCAAAACCCGGGTCTTCTTCACTGGGTTTTCTGAGGCTAGAATGGGATCGCTCCATTGTGAACTGCTGAGTTCTTTGGAGGAAGGGTGGGATATAAACATACTTAATAAGAAAAGTTGGCATTAACTTGAAGTCTCAATAGCTGATTCTCATCTTTCTCCATGGGTTAGTTTGCCTGTCCACATGGATCAACTACAGAGGCCTTCTTGCACGTACCATCTGAGGCTCAGTTGATGGGGATTCACAAGAGGGCTTTCCCTGTGGCTGTTCCTAGACTTTGGAACCCTCTGCCCAGAAAGACTAGTTAGGGCTCCCCTGCTAACGTTCATCATTGTTTGAAAACATCCAGTTCCAGCAGGCCTTTGGTGTATAGGATATATCTGTTGTTGTGGCCCTTTGTTTTTGTTGACTTCTTTGCTCAATTCAGTTACGATCAAAGATTAGCACACAGATCAAATCCAGATACAAGAGTCCCCAAAAGTGAATATCGATACCAGTGCTTTTATATATATATATATATATATATATATATATATATATATATATATATATACACACATACACAAACAAACATACACATAAAATATATAATTAAGAATGATTACATAAAATATAAAATGGAATAAGATAACAAAGTAAAAACAAAACTTAATTAAAAGCCTGTATTAACCATCTCCGGCACACCGTTTGCAGGTCTTAATCGCAGCTGTACAGAATTTGGCCACCATATGCTAGACATTGGTATACATATCAGAAAGAAATAAGTTTATATCAAATGCATCAGAATTATTTGGATATCTAAAAACAAGAGGGGCAATAAGTCTAGATGCAGATCACGATAAAATGAGCAGTATAGAAGCACATGACCTACTGTTTCAACATCGCCGTTCCCACAAGGACACAAGCTCTCCAAAAAAGGAACCCTCCTAAATCTACCCTCTAATACCACAGAGAGCAACACATCCATTCGGGCTAGAGTTGGGGCTCTTCTGTGGGTCGGATGTGTCAGATTATACAGATAGTTGGCTGGTTTTTGCAAGGGCTTAGCTGCTCCAAACCACCTGTAACTTGATGCCCGGCCTAAATCTGTCTGGTGTCCCATATCAATAATACGCTGCTTAAGGATCACTCTGGCATTATTATAGCCCAGGGGGAGTAGAAATTCTGTTGACAGGCCATATTCTTTTAATTTTTCAGTGATTAAGAGGGTCCAGTCAGGGGTGTTCATACTTAAAGATTAAGGGAGCTAAGCCAGAAGGGGGAGAAAATCAATTTCAGCCAAAAGTTGAAAATATAAATCCAGGCAGAGGACTCCAAGTTTAACAAACCAGCTTCCAATCACAGCTTGACATTTGACACACAACAGGGGGTTGAAAAAATAGCCCTGAGAAATTTGAACTGGATCCCTTCAAGTGAACAAAAGTCATGATATATGCAAATCTGTGAGCCATAAAGAAGCTGTGAGATTACCTTAGTTTGAAAGACCTTAAAGGCAGCTGGAACATATCTGCCCCCTGCCGAAAAGAAGAATCTCAAAATCGCAGTAGTATACCTCAGGGCGTTTGTTACGATGGCCTTATCTTTTTATTTATTATTTATTATTATTTTTACATTTATATCCCGCTCTTCCTCCAAGGAGCCCAGAGCGGTGTACTACATACTTACATTTCTCTTTCACAACAACCCTGTGAAGTAGGTTAGGCTGAGAGAGAAGTGACTGGCCCAGTCTCACCCAGCTAGTTTCATGGCTGAATGGGCCTGGAGGATGACCCCCAAATATTTATATTGCAATGTCTGTGCTACATCAACTCTGTTAATTTGCCATTTATGCATAATAGGTTTCTTGGCAAACATTATGACCTTAGTCGTCTGGTAATTGATGGAGAGGAAGTTTTCATGACAATAGTCAGCCAAAACTCTCAGCATTTTCTTCATCCCCACCAGAGATTGTGTCAGAAACACAGCATCATCTGCATAGATAAGGATAGCTAGATGTCTACTGCTCAGTTTTGGTGGGTGAAATTCCAAATTAGAAAGTCTGTCCAGTGTCCACTATATCATTAATATAGAAGTTAAACAGTAGTGGGGCTAATATACAGCCCTGCCAGACCCCCTTTTCTGCTCTACTGGGGGTTAAGTGTCCCTTTGGATTGCAGCACACTCTGCAAGAGCCCCTATAAAGATTTTTTATTAGCAGAAGTAACCTTTGGTCGATTGATGAATTTGATAATTTCCCCCATAATCTATCACGAGAGATATGATCGAAGGCTGCCTTGAAATCAACAAAGGTAGTATACAGTGCACCCTTTGGCTTGTTCTTATTCTTGTGTATTAGATACCTCAGGACCAGACCCTGGTCTAAGGTGGAGATCTCTTTGCTGTGGTTGTCATAGTTCTTGCTTTGTGGGGGGCAGTATTTTTCAATAATAGCAATAGCACTTAGCAATAGCACTTACATTTATATACCGCTCTATAGCTGGAGCTCTCTAAGCGGTTTACAATGATTTAGCATATTGCCCCCAACATTCTGGGTACTCATTTTACTGACCTCGGAAGGATGGAAGGCTGAGTCAACCTTAATAATGTTGGTTGTTAACCTCCTTGAAGTGTATTTATGTGTAAATAACACAATGTATGCAGCTCAGGAGTTCATAGGAAGCAGCTCAGGAGTTCATAGCAGCCATTACAACTATGGGCCTATCCCAAAGGGACTTAGGACCAATGCATGTTGCTAGTCACACACTCGATTTAGTCTTCTGCTCGCATCAGGGTGGTGTTCTGTGGGTGGGGACTCCTGTGACTTCCCCATTGTCACAGACGGACCGTTGCCTGGTTAAGGTTGGACTTACAACCACAATCCACCTTTGCAGGTGTGAAGGATTTTTTTTAGAGTGGTCTGTCTGAGAAGGTTATTGGATCCAATAGGATTCCAAGAAGCTTTGGAGGTTGAAAGTTGTTTCTGCCAGCAATTCTGTCAATGCCCTACTTCAGACTTGGACTAATGAACTTACTAGGGTGGTAGACACAATTGCTACTAAGCGCCTCTTCCAGCCTGCTTCTAAATTATCCCCTTAATATACAGAATAACTACAGGGGCTGAAGTGGCAAGGTAGCCCCCTAGAATGTGGGCGGAGAAAGACTCGCCCTGAATCCGATATATTACAACATAGAGTACAAATGAAAACCTATTCTCTAGCAGTGCATGTGACAGATAATTTCTTCTTTTCTGCCTACTTTGCATTGTCAAGCTCATGTCCAGCAGAGTTGTCCTGGGTTGTGAGAGGGCTGATACGTGCCCCTCCTCCCTTGAACCAGAATTTAGAACCATCAGTCACTCGCTGTGACATTGTAAATGAGTTTTTCATGGATACAATTTCTTGGATTCGAGCTGAACTGGATTCCATGGTTATTCCAGAGTCTTCTATACAGTCTAGCCATCCCTTATGTGGTTAGACTGGATCAGTTTCTGTTTGTGACTCCTGAGGACATGGACAAACTGCTTGGAGAGGTTCACCTTACTACCTGTTCTCTTGATCCTTGCTCTGCATGGCATATGTTAAGATCATTAATGCCTCTCTGAGGGAGAGCAGGATGCCTCCTTGTCTTAACGAGACGATTGTTAAACCAGTTTTGAAGAAACTGCACTGGATCCCTCAGTGGTAGGCAATGACAGGCTTGTTTCCAGCCTCCCATGATTGTGTAAGATGACTGAGAGGGTGGAGGCTTCTGAACTCCAAACTGTCTTGGAGGAAGCAGATTATCTGGACCCATTTCAAACTGACTTTCAAGCAGGCTATGGGATGGAGACTGCCTTGGTTGGCCTGTTGGGTGATCTTCAATTGGGAATCGACAGGGAAGAGTTGATTCTTTTAGATCTCTCAGCAGTGTTGATTTTTTTGGATCTTTCTTTTGTATGGCGTCCCGCAAGGTTCCATTTTCTCTCCAATGCTTCTTAACATCTACGTGAAACCTCTGGGAGAGATCATCGAGAAGTTTGGTGCAGGGTGTTTTCAATATGCTGATGAGACCCAAATCCATTTCTCCATATTGGCATCATCAGGAAATGGCTTAACCTCCCAAGCACTCCATGCCTGCCTGGAGTCAGTAATGGGCTGCATCAGGGAGAACAAACTGAAGTTGAATCCAAACAAGACAGAGGTACTTATTGTGGGAGGCTGGAACTTAAGAAGTGGTTTAGATCTGCCTGTTTTGGATGGGGTTACAGTCCTCCTTAAAGAGCAGATACATAGTCTGGGAGTACTTCTGGACCCAAACCTCTCCCTGGTAACTCAGGTTGAGGCAGTGGCCAGAAATGTTTTTAATCAGCTTTGGCTGATTTGCCAGCTACATCAATTTCTGGAGATAAACTATCTTAAAACAGTGGTGCATATGCTGGTAATATCCAGACTTGACTATTGCAACACACTCTACATTGGGCTGCCTTTGTATGTAGTCGATAATCTGCCATTGATGCAGAATGCGGTAGCCCGGTTGGTTTCCCAGGCTACCCAAAGAGACCACATTACTCCTATTTTTAAAGAACTACACAGGCTGACAGTAAGTTTCAGGGCAAAATACAAAGTGCTGGTTATTACCTAAAAAGCCCTGAATAACTTGGGTCCAGGGTATTTAAGAGAGTACCTTCTTTTTTCCTGAACCCCGCTGCCTACTAAGATCGTAGGGGAAGGTCCGGTTGCAGTTACCACCGGCTCGTTTGGCAATCCAAAACCAGGCCTTCTCTAGGGTTACCCCATGGCTCTAGAACACACGGCCACACAAAACCAGAGCCTCCCCATCTCTGGCTGTTTTTAAGTAACAGCTGAAAACACACCTATTTTATGAGGCTTTTCGTTCATAATTGTTTTAAAGTTTTGTTGATAGTTATTTTTAAATTGTTTTAGATGATCTGCTGTTTTGTTTGTTTTAAACTGTAAACTGCCCAGAGGTTTTATAAGAGGTGGTATATAAATGCAAAAAATAAAATAAAAAAGATACAGTAGAAGTTTTACCAATGAAAAAATGGCTTTTAAATGTTTGTATTCTGTTAATTTCCAGAAACTAGGTACAGAATCCAAGGATGTGAATGTACTTTATTCAGTGATTCCCAGAGAGAACACTGACAACCAACTTTATTCAGTCTCATATTTCATTGTGATCTATCATCCCGATGCAACATGCTCTACTAGATTCAGAATCAAAGCTCTACATCTTGCAGACATTAGCTGTTCATCATGTCTTCTGGGTGGGAGGGGCCAAATGGTCTCTTTTCCCAGCTTCAGGAAATGCCAGAAGGTACAGGAGATGCAGCTGAAATTAGTGCCCAATAAGTAGCTAATAGAACAATACCCGTGTTTGATATCCAGAGCTTTCAGATACCTGTTGCAATAACTAGAGGTATACCCATAATCTTAAATTAACAAGGGCTAGATGTGGTGGATTCTGTAGCATAATTGGGAGATGGACATTTCCTATCCTAGCCCATAAAGGTCAATGTGCAAACTGCATACATACCCTGAGTTCATGTCCCCTATACTCCTTCAAACATACGCACTTGAGAATACATTCAGTGCACTCTTTAGTATAACTTGCAAATGCCTTTCTGGAAATTAAAGTGTTTACCTGAGCCATCTTCTATCACATGTCTTGATGGAACATTCCTTGTAACCCTACTCAGACTGCATTGTATCTCTGTTCAGGACTGCTCCTTCCTTGTTTTGTTTGCTTTTTACTTCTTAACATAAGTGGGATCCACTTTTATTGAAGGCAAATATCTTTTAATGTGTACATTGTAAAGCTTATTATACTAGTGCAGTTCTCCTAAAATATTACTTACACACACACACACACACACCCTAGTTTATTGTATACAATCCTATCCTAGAGGCATTACTTGAAAGGAAGTTCCATTGATTATATTGTGGCTTACTTCTAAGAAAGCATACTTGGAATTGAATGTTCATTTTCTAGAGCTGACCTGTTGATTTTAGCATTTAATGGGGAGTGGGGCGGGATAAGAATGAGTGAGTCCCTCCTGGGGTTAATAGCTGGGGAGGGCATGCAGTTTTCATTGGGAACATGGTGCAGGGGAGAGAATTAAATTTCCTCCTCCCCGTGTACAATATTTCCAATCCTAGTCAGTTGCCCACCACCACCACCACCACCTTGTAGAAATGTATAAAGAGGGGAAAGGCAGAAATCTTAATGATTCCTCTAGCATTATGTGTGCTTTGGTCCTCAGGAAGGTGTCTGACAAAAGCATTTTAGCCTTTGTCTCTATCTCCAACACAGAGTTGTAAGCATCATTGATGTTATGCACAAAGTAATGAGCAGGCTGCAGATTCTTCTAGGCGATGCTGTATAACCTTAACATTGTCCTGATGAATTCATCTAAAAGTTCAGGATAGCATTTTCAGTGGGAAAAGGGAAAATTCAGATAATTTCTTCAATGCTGACCGCCTTACAGATGGTGATTATCCAAGTGTGTCGCTGCTGTCAGTCATGTAAATTGCTTTCTAGGGGGATCCATTTGAAGAACAAAATTCAGCTGTGCAGCATCTTCCATTTTCAGCTTTCATTCATTTGGCTTCCATTTAGCTGATGTGTTGAGAGAGAAACTCAACTTCAATTTCTGAATTAATCCCCCCTAAAGCATTTATAAACTTGAGTTTTTTCTATGGTTAGTAATGACTGCTCCTCTTATTAAGGATTATTGGTATGTTGAATTAAGATTAAATATTCGAAAGTATTAGTACTTTCACCACTTTAGTTCTGCCTCTGCAGTTGTATATAATGTATTGAACTTGGCCTTTTCCACTTCAATAAGTTTAAATTCTATTTGTGTAAAACTCTGTGGAATCAAGGAGCTTACTGTAAAACTTGTAGGGAGGAATTTTGTGCATATAGTAACAAACACGTTCAAAATCATACTTGAAAAGCATTGACCGTCCCCCCACCCCACACACACACCATACACATATTATTAGGTATATGTTTACAATAAATTGCACAACTAGTGTATAACATCCAAAGCCAATATTCCATAGTTCTAGAATGCGAGGAGATCTTGGCTGACATTCTCACTCAGCCTTGAAGTTTGCTAGGCTATCTTGGGCCAATAAGTATTTCACAGGGTGGTTGTGAAAATTAAAATGGGGCAGCAAGGAGAAAGCCATCTATGCCAGGGATTCTCAACATTGGGCCCCCAGATGTTATTGGACTTCAGCTCCCATAATCCCCAGCCACAGTGGCCTTTGGTTGGGGATTATGGGAGTTGAAGTCCAATAACATCTGGGGACCCAGGGTTGGATAGGACAGTTACTCTCCCCCTGCTAAATGTAAGAGAAATTACTTTTAAAAGTGCCTCTGCTCCATTAGCACATCGGTTACGTAACCAGTTCGTCTTTTGTGTAGATATGCACTAAGTGTACAGTTGCCTGTGCCATGGTTAAACAGTGCATCTGGCATTTATTTTTTTTATTTTTTTGCAATTAGAGTGGAAATTGAACCAGATCTCTATGATGAGGAAAATAATTTTATTACAAGCCTATGCTTCATGGATTCTTTGGAGAAAAGCTCCTGTTCATGTGATACAGAATGATTAGAAAGTCCACTTTTGTCTGATATTTTAAAGTATTGTGTAAAATCTTTTAGCATTTTTAATGACATGGACTTGAATTTCTAATTTTTTCCCCCTTGTGGGTTGAATTTCTTCCAGAAAGGAGAGTCTGTATTGCAGATGTACAGAGAAGTTGGCGTCCCTCCAAAGCAGAAAATAACACTATGTAGAGTGTCACCTAATGCTATCATTAAGCCAGGTAATCTTTTCATAATGTAGGATCTTGAATATAATTGAGTGTAGTACTCTCCTTTTATAAATCAAAGCCATTGTGCAGAGGTGTAAAAGTGTGGTGGTATGTTTTAATATCCTGTGATTAAGAAAAGAACAAATCCCATATATGTAAAAGGTCAGAATTAAAGACCACTTATTTTCCAAGTTAAAATAACTATTCTCTGTCTTGTATGTCTGCTGTTTTATTGGCGGGGGGATGAAACTTGGTCCCTTGCAGGTGAGATGCCTTTGTGTAAACGAATAATTAATCATATGGCCTTAGACCTGGATGTCTTGTTCTGTGATCAAGACTTTAGATTGCTTATCTAAAAGCCATGGTAGGGTGATACCTTTATTCTTGACAATTGAAATATCAAAAAGCATTGAGCCAACTTTTCAGTTTTCCAGAACTCCTTTTTCAGCTGGATGTTAAGCAAAACAAAAGAGAAGTGATGGCAGTAAATGCAGGGCATGATGGGAAAGCCCCAAGGTTTGCCGACTGTAAGACTTAAGATACGGTGTAGGAGGGTGTTGCACAGTCCCATCTACATCTGCGCTAGATACAAAACAGATTTCAGGTTGCACCAGAGGATACTGGGACAAAGAAAGAATAGATGTTCTTCCATCCCCCTCCTTCTTTGTCAGAACCTACTTTCGGGTTGCAGGGAGCACTTCTGAGGGGATGGGAAGCCAGGCAAAAACTGTCCATCTTCTCCTGCACACACAGAGCAGCTCTGGTTCATTAAATGCTGGGGAGGTGGTTTGCATGCTATGCCTCTGCACCTACTGAGGATGTCAGCCAGTGGGCTCGTTAAGACATCATGTAGAACCTCAGTTAAAGGCAGGCTCTGTGGAGATCCTTCAGTCTCCAGAGCACAGAGGCTCCCCACTGCCCGCATGAGCATCTACTTAGTTAAAATAAACCGAGAGTAGTTGTGACAGCCGGACCCCACTGATTCCACTTTATTCTAGTCTACTTACTTACAATAAGCAGAGATCTGTAACTTGCTTCAAACCTTGGATTCAGACTTGAAGCAATTCCATATTTCCTAACTTGCAGTCGTAAAACTTGTGGACTCGCACTAATGCATTGCAATGCAGTGCACTAGCTTAACTTTTTTGGCTTTACTTCATTTAATTCACACACACCCCCAACTCTTTAAGGTACTCCCTTGTATGCTGCACACTTTCGCCCTGGACAATATGTGGATTGCACTGCAAAAACGTAAGTGTTCTTTTTAAACTTTTAGCTATTTATATCCTTGGTAGTTTTTAACTACAGAATAATTAGCATTCTTTGTTGCCTGTTTTGAGTACATTATGTGATCATTCTGACACACTTGTCTTAAATTATGATTTCCACTAGTATTGTCCTTCATTTTTGAACAGATGCTGTCTTTAAGTAGTCTGTCTAGAATATTTTGTGGTGGTGTTTTGTCATTATTCCCTCTCATATTTTGAGACACCCGTTAATAATAACTGATATAGGGATTTAAAAATTAACATAAAGCCAACTGGATGTAGAAAAAATTGCAGTTTTTAAAATCAGCTTAAAGCTGGTATCTAAATAAGGGGTCTCCACAGAACTTCAGCACCAAAGCTTGTTTGCATATTCACTGCAGATGGGGCCATAGCCCAATTGAAGAACATCTACTTTCCATGCAGAAGATTCCAGGTTCAATCTCTGGGTTGGGTTGGGCTGGGAAAATATCCTTCCTGAAACCTTGGAGAGCTGCTGTCAGTCAGTGTAGACCAGGAATTCTCAACTTTGGGTCCCCAGATGCTATTTATTGGACTTCAACTCCCATAATCCCCAGCCCCAGTGGCCTTTGGTTGGGGATTATGGGAGTTGAAGTCCAATAACATCTGGGGACCCAATGTTGAGAATCCCTGGTGTAGACAGTACTGAGCTAAATGGGACAATGGTCTGACTTGGTAGAAGGCAGCTTTCTATGGCCCTGTTGCCCAGCAGAAAAAGGAACACTGGTTCACTTACCGTGAAGGCTTCTTCTACCTGCTGGAGCCAAGGACATCTCTGAGTGGGTTATCCTTCCCACGTGTTCCCAGGCAGGACTAATTGAAATGTTACAAGAGCCCCACTCAGTTCTTTTAGGCCAAATGCGTGATTAGCACTGAACATACATAACAACTAGTGAAATATATAACAGTCATAGAATAAGGCATGAAAAAACAGGATGATACAGAAAACAGCCACCAACTAACACAGGCCTGGTTTAGAGATGTGTGATTTCCACTATGCTTAGATTTCCCATGGAGTAGACCAGGATGCCACCTGGGAGGGCCAAGATGTCCTCTGCTCCATCAGCAAGAAGAAGCCTTCACAGTAAGTGAATCAATGCTCCTTTCTCTGCTGTCTGGAGCCGAGGACATCTCTGAGTAGGACATACCACAGCTCTGGCCATAACACTCTCTGGGAGGGAGCATCCTTGCCTACTCCAGGGGAAGAACCTGCTGTAGCACCCTGCGACTGAATGATGCTTGGGAGGAAGCATATGAATCAATCTAATTGTAAAGGTTGAGGGCACCTTCCATGTGGCTGCTCTACAGATCTTCTATACAGGAGCATTTATGGGGAAAGCAGCAGATATGTCCGCTGCCCTCGTGGAGTGCGCCATTATGTGTTCAGGGGAGCGTAGATGCAGAGATTCATATGCTAACAAGATACAAGCACATATCCATCTGGCAATAGTTGGAGCTGTCACTCGGTTTCCCATGGATGCCGGTAGAAAACTAACAAACAGAGCTTGTGTACAGCTGAACCCCTCAGTGCGTTTTTAATACATTTTAAGACATCTCCGAACGTCCAATTTGTGCCATGCCTGTTCCTTTGTGTGCAGAGGACTAGGACAAAAAGATGGTAAAATAACATTCTGTTCATGGTGAAATGATTGTTATTATTTATTTATTTGATTTCTATACCGCCCTTCCAAAAATGGCTCAGGGCGGTTTACACAGAGAAATAACAAATAAATAAGATGGCTCCCTGTCCCCAAAGGGCTCACAATCTAAAAGAAACATACGATAGACACCAGCAACAGTCACTGGAAGTACTGTGCTGGGGTGGATAGGGCCAGTTACTCTCCCCCTGATAAATAAAGAGAATCACCACATTAAAAGGTGCCTCTTTGCCAAGTTAGCAGGGGACGGGTTCATCTTGGGCCGAAAAAAACGGTCTGGTATCAGTCACACAGAGTCAGCTGAGAATATGCAGAGATTCTTGTGAGCGGACAAGGCATGCAGAAGTCACCGCTATCAGAAAAACAGTTTTGAATGAAAGGACTCTCAGAAGGATGTAACATATGGACTCAAACGGGGAGACCTGCAGTGCCCTGGGAACTGTATATAAGTCCCAAGATGGAAACCGATGGACTACCATGCGTGACAGGAGAGTAGCTCCCCTCAGGAACCTATTAAGGTGAGGATGGTTCTGTACCTTCCCTCTGGTGAACCCCGAAATAAGCCCTGCTTGAGACAATGCCTGGCATTTCAACGTGTTAGCCTTGAGCACCTTGTCCAGTCGCTCTTGAAGAAATGCCAGGAAGTGTTTAATAGTCACTGTGCCACAAGGAATCGCATATCTGTCCGACCAACGAATGAAAGCCCTCCATTTGTACTGGTAAATGCGTTTTGTGGATTCCCTTGTAGAAGCTTACATAGTAGTCAGCACACTGTCAGTATAGCCATGGTGCCTCAATACTCCAGGTGACTAGCTGTAGCCAGCCTGGATTGTGATGCTCCACTGGCCCCTGATGTAGCAAGTCTGCCGATACTGGCAGGAACCATGGTTCCTCTGTGGCCATGTGGAAGTGTTCCACAAGCCATGGTTTCCTGGGCTTTGAGCAGTCGAACTCTGCAAAGGAATCGTGTGAGAAGTGGAATCTGAGGGAATGCACATAGGAGGCCACTGCCTCCGCTTGTAGGCATGGGAATTGGGTGAAAAACCTTGGGAGTTGAGTGTTGAGAGCCGATGCAAATAAGTCTATTTGTGACATCTCAAATCGTTCTGTGATTCTCTGGAAGACCCTCGGGCTGAGAGCCCACTCTCCAGGCAGCAGCTGTTCTCGGCTCAGCCAGTCCACAATTGAATTGAGATCCCCCTGTACAAAGCTAGATGGTTCTCGCCCAACGCATGATCAGTGCTGCTTCAGTCTGTAGTGATCTGGATCTGGTCCCGCCTTGCCTGTTTATATGGGCCTTCGTGGTCATGTTGTCAGTCCTGATAAGCACATGCTTGTGGCTGATCATGACTTGGAATGACAACAGTGCCAAATGAATTGCCCTTGGCTCTAACCAATTGATGCTGTGTAAGGGGTCCCCCACCCTGTCTTGCTGGCATCCTTTGTCACTATAACCCGGGTTGGGTCGAGGAACTGTTTCCCCTGCTGCAGGTGGAGGTTTGTTATCCACCTCTGTACAAAAGATTTATTGCACATAGAAACTAGAGGCAGAAGAGTTCTAGCCAACTTCCTCCTGATATGCTAGTTTTATGAGTGTGAGTTTTTGTGTGTGCCTGGAAGAACTTTCAGTTGTGTGTGCCCCTACTTGCAGCATGAAGTGGTATAGCACCATTTTACCATCTTGGTCAGAACTAGACCTATTGTCTGCATTTGCTGACATTTGTCTCTTATCACTCTGGTCTCTCCCTGATTACTCTTCCTGTTACCTTGGCCTTTCATAATGTAACTTGCCAGTGATGGGAAAGAACAGACCCAGCTACTCAAAGTTTGGTTTCTTAACGGATTGACTTCCTACTATTAAAGCAGTTCATTACCTGTAAGTTAAAGAAATCCTTCATATTCAAGTCAGATAGTTATTTGAAGTGTTTTATATTTTGGTTTATGGGACTACCTTGTGGCAGGATGTCTTTCAAATATGTCTGAAAGTAATTTTTAAAGTAGAACTGCTTTCATGTTCTGTATTTCAGGGTCACAGTAGATTCCACCCTGAGCCATTTTTGGAAGGGCGGTATGTCAAATAAATAAATAAATAAAAATAAAATAAATGCAGGGTGACCAGTATGGGATTGCCTTTATTACAGTACAGGGAAAAGTGGAAGCATGCAAACATGAGATCTACTCCCAATCTCACTTCTGATTGTGAGTGGCAGATAGGAAAGTATTCTCCAAAAAGGACTCTGCTTCATTTTGTAGAAATATAAGAGAGCTCTAAACGTGCATGAGAACTGACTGCTAATGTGTCGCATTAAACATACTCATAAGAGTGACAGGGTTTATGCACTGCAGTAGCAAACTGCAATTTGTAGTCCATTAAATACTGGAAATTTTCTTTGGTAGTATACTTGGAGCTTGTTAAAACTTGAAGCAGACAAGGAAGAAATACTGTTCCCAGAGTGCTGCCTCTTATGTGTATACAATTTGTTGTGATGAAATTGCTTTTCGATTTTTATCCCATGAAAAGCGCTATTTATGGCTATCTGGATAATTCTCATGCGTGTTTTGTTTTTTCTTTTTAAAATGGCCCATCTAGATGAAATGGTGAAGTGGACGTTTAGTCCTGTGGCCCCAGGGATTATGCAGCTTGATTAAAGTTGATAGAGCTATTTTCTTTTGAAGCTTGGTTCCTTGATATTATGATTTGTGGCTGCGTAGGTGGCTTTGAGGGGCTGCTTTCACCTGAATTTTGCTCTGTTGCTAAAGCATTAATAATGTCCCTATTTCCAGTATGTGGTCAGTGATCCATGGTTGTGTCTAGTTTCAGCTTCTCACTAAACATGCTAAGTATAGTTTACAATAACTTAAAGTCTGTTATGTGGAAAGTCTTGCTATTAAATGGCTGTTAGTTAAATTAGCATTATGTCTATCAGCATGTCAGCAAAATATATTTAGAGCTTAGAATTTGAGAGTTGGAAAGGACCTTAGAAGTCTCCTAGTCCGACCCCCTGCACAGTACATTTCACTGCCAGCATGTTTCAACATTAATTACACTGCATCATATCAATTTTAGTTATTGGATTTGGACACTTCCCATTTCTCACCCTTTAATGAGAGCAAAGAATTTCAGATACAGCCATTCAAAATATATGATGTGAGGTAGACTAGATATCCCTCTCTTTAAGTGTCTGAATCAGTGTGTTATGATTCCTATTTACATCCCTTTTTTTTTTTGCTAATTAGCACCATTTGCATGACTAAAACAATGCATGTGTGGTGTTTAAATGCAGTCAGTTGAGGCAGTTTCAGTGCTTTGTTGTAGTTCTCAAGCTGTGTGGTTTGCATTTCTAAGAAAACATTGGTAGTTAAAGCCTCAGGTTCTCTGTTGATCCCTTCCCTCAGCTCTGTCTTGTATTATCACAAGATGAATGAAGCTATGTGGGCTATGCATCTCTTGCATATGTTGCAGTGTGGATTAATGGTACTTAAGACAAGCCACATGCCTTCCCTGACTTTCTGATTCAGACGGTGAACAGGAAATACTGAACATGTGGAGAAATGGAGTGGCAATAGGCAAAAAGTGGGGTTTCTGATTCCATAGAGAGGGCCTGTACAAGCAGGCTCAATACAGACCTTTGGCTGAATTTGCATGTTGGAGGGCAGAGCTTACCACCACAACCCTGCTTCTCTACTCAGTCCTTGTGAGCAGTGTATCCACAGGGCTACAGTGCCATCTAGACCAGTGTCCTCTCTAACTTTTTTCATCAGTGTGCGGAATGAATTTTGTTCTGGGCGGCAATATCAAGGCATTGTGCGTGGACATGCATTCAGAGTGGGGCCTTCCTGATTTAGCCTGAGCGGGATCTAAAATTAACTGAGCTGACATCAAAAAAGTGTGAGCGCGAGCACACATCCATGCCTTAGAGGGAACACTGATCTAGACCTTTGCTTTGCAGACCTCTAGTTCCCCTGGATGACTGCGATGCATCTGGATTTTAATCTAACCCCATGTACTTTTTATGTCTCAATTTGGTATGGCCATCCTGTTTTTTAATCTGTGTTTTCATATACTTTTCATGTCCTCATTTTATAATATACTTGTTACTTCCCTTTTTATAATTCCTTTTAATTATGCCCTTTTAAGAAATTATCTAATTCCTGGCTCTTACAGGTTTTAATAGCAGCTGTTGCTTTGGTTTTAGGGATTGTATCATCTTGGATACTTTTAGTTACTTTCTCTTTTAATGTGTAATCAACCTTATATTTTATGCTGTTCCATGACCGTAATAAAGATTGATTTGGTTTGGCTTGCTTTCAGAATTGGCAAAGGCTTTCAGGGAGTCATGAAAAGATGGGGATTTAAAGGCCAGCCTGCCTCCCATGGCCAGACTAAAACACACAGACGCCTTGGAGCAGTCTCCAATAGTGTAAGTATTAACAAGTATTTGTTTGCTTGTTTTTATCTGTCTATCTATCAAATTTGTAGACCACTCCAAACTTTCGTGTCTGGGCGGTTTAAAACAAATTAAGAAAAAAATGAAAACCTTAAAACAATTTAAAAGCAGAGGCAAGTTAAAAAGCTTGGATTGGGGGCGGGGGGGGGAGTCTTTAAAAACTTTTTAAAAAGTTGTCAGATGGGGCAACTTTATTTCAGCAGGGGGCTCATTCCAGAGTCCTGGGGCAGCAACAGATAAAGCCCATCCCTGTGTAGCCACCTGACAAACTGGTGGCAACTGCAGACAAACCTCTCCAGATTATCTCAGTGGATGATGGGACTCATAGTGAAGAAGACTTTCTTCTAAATACCCCAGGCCTAAGCTGTTTAAGGCTTCATAGGTTATAACCAGCACCTTATATTTTGTCCCGAAACGTAATTAGTAGCCAGTGTAGTTCTATTAGTATACAAGTAATATGGTCTCTCCAAGGTGACCCAGAGACCAACCTGGCTGCCGCATTCTGCACCAATTGAAGTTTCTGGTCTACGTACAAAGGCAGCCCCACATAGAGTGCATTGCTGTAGTCAAGTCTGGAGGTTACCAGCATATGTACCACTGTTCTGAGGCCGTTTATTTCAAGAAACGAACCCAGCTGATGTATCAGTTGAATACGTTCATGGCGAATGTATCAGTACAAAAAGGCACACATCTATTATATATTTTGAAAAATTTGTTTATGTGAAATAAAGTCATGCTTCCCAGTGACCCAGAGATACCAAATTTTGCACACACAATCCTGCCACTGAAATTAGCCGGATGAACTACTTTTGACACTGGAATGTGCTCGGGGAAATTTAAATTATGTTTTTTAGTTTTTAAAAAAGAAATTCTCAATATCGTAGTTCCTGATTACATACAGATACAAATTATGCATGAACACTCCTGCCTCTTAAATTAGCTAAATATGCTTGGGGACATGTTTGATTTTTAAAATTTATTTGTATATTTTAGCAGAAACTCTGAATTATCAATTTTTAGCTGCGGTTCTCAACAGATGTTTAACACTCAATAATCAGATACTTCCAAAATGATATCACGCCCAAGAGAAGCAGAAGGACTTTCTCAGATTCAGATTTACCACATATGGTCATTATACAAGAAAATCAATCTTGTTTGGAGGTGAAAAACTACAAATTTCCAACGGTTCTTTTACTTCCTTTTGCAAGCACATTAATAAAAAATTCTATAACATATACTTAATTTCTTGAATTTTCCTCTCAGTGTAATCTATGCAAAATGACTGCCAGGTCAAGGACAAACCTCACCTACAAGTTTAAAGTGTATGTCCAGAATATCTATACTTTTTAGGTGAAACAAAAAAAAATCACTAAATCAGGCATTCTGTTGGGATGGAAAACAGTGGCAGGGATAAAGGTAAATGGGCAATATCTACTCATGCTCCAATAAGTCATATTTGGCTAGATTACAGCCATCCCTCACTTATCGCAGTTTTCCCAGTCGCGGATTTGAGTATCCACAACTGGGAAATTGTGCCCGTTTTTCCTGAGTATCCATGGTTTGCTGATTGATTTATTTTTAATGGGGGGGGGTGATTGGGGGGGGTCATTTCCAAGGATCAGGGGGTCATTTGTGGGGGTCAGGATGATTCTTTCAATTTTTTACTTTGTTTTTGGTTGCTTTATGACTGCAGTTCCCCATACCCCCTGTTTGCCATTGAAACCAATGGCTCATCTATCCAGAATTAGCCAATCGTCAGGGTTTCCAGGAACAGAAGTCTCGTGGTTGGAGAGGGATGACTGTATAAATTAACCATTTTAAATCCAGAATAATCTATCCAAAACATGGCCTTGGTGGAGAATGAATCCACCTCTGCCCAGGTAGAAAAATTGGGAGCCAACTAGGCTAGGGAAAACAAAACCAAAACATACAGCATTGTAATAAGATAACTTAAATACTATTATGGCTGAATTGCCCTAAAAGTTTACAAAATGTCACTTCTTAGCCCCAGGCTCTTTGTGCTCCAAGCACAAGTAGCCAATGCAGCTAGAGTGTATTCTCTTGCCTGGATGCTTCTCTGAGCAGTGCACCTGAGCCTCTACTTCTGTGCCTGAGACTAAAAGGGACGTCTTTTAGTCAGTTTTTAAAAGTTCTGATTAGTCAATCTATCAGCAGTTAACTCTATTTTTTAAAATAACAACAACCTTGGCCCCCAGTGAGGCACACCTTGGCGTGGTTGTGGGGCTTGCGTGCTCTGAGGAAGGTGAGAGCTATGCCAGAGGTCCAACCATACTGGACAGATCTCATCAGAGGAGCCAGACAAAGAGTGCCTCTCCCATCAACAATATGGTGAGACGTAACTTTAATAAATCTATACCGAATCGGTCGTCACCCGGGTCAACAAGGACCGTGCCAGGTGCTGGAGTCCCTGGACATCTGGTGGCAAGTGGGCTACAGGACTCAGGATCTTCAGTTGAGCAACCGGGGCTAGAGACTGCAGGGTTACTGGAAGAAACATAACCGGGGAAAATATACGAAAAATGCCAAAAAGGTAATAATGCTCTGCTATTACAAGTCTAGTCCAACTAGAAGAGGTTATTTTAAAAGAATGTACCAAATTTGGAAAGAGAAGCATCCAGGTACAGAAATAACAGAACAAAGGCTAGCAGACCAGAGAAGATTCATAATAAGAAATAAAGTATTCACAGAAGTTGAGCTGGAAGAACTGCAAAGAGCAACACAGGCTCAGGATATGGAAGAAGAATGACCACCAACTGAAGAAGTTGCTCAGGCGCAGGTGGAGGAGGTGCTGGAAATAGAGGATGCCACTGTTGCTGAACTGTTTCAAAATCAAAACCAGGCAACATCCCCTTTGCCTTCACTTCAAAAACCTGAATGCCGTTTAACAGAAAAGCAACAAGAACTAAAGCAAAAAATAACTGAGCGCATGAACCAAGCAACCACCAGGGTTCGAATTCCAGCTCTAAAAAGAGTTGCCAAAAAACAACTTGCTCAGGCATTAAAAGATGTCAATGCTGCTCTTGCAGAAATAACAACCAATAATTTGCAAGAAACAAACCAACTAATGTACAGTGCAGCAACTATAACAACACAAGAGCTCGGATATAAGATCAGTGGACCTGTAAAAAAAGAAAGTAATACATCACCTAAATGGAAGATTAGATTAGAAAATAAAATCTCCAGGCTCAGATCAGATGCTAGTAAATTGAAAGATATGAAAGACAAGAAGCTGACAAATGAAAACACCAAACAGTATCTGATCCAAAAATACCATCTAGATTCAAGGAAAATTAGAGAAGTCCTGGAAATAATAAAGCAGCAAATAACAGCAGTGTCAAAGAAGATTAGCAGATACGAAGCCAGAATTGCACAACACAGGCAGAATCTCCAATTCCAGTCTAATCAGAGACGTTTCTACCAAAGCATAGAAGGAGAAGCTGCAAGAAACATAGAAACACCAAATAAAGTAGAAACAGTGCAATTCTGGGGGAAATTATGGGACATTCTAATAGATTATAATAAAAAAAGCAGGCTGGGTAAAAGAGGTCAAAAATGTAACCAACAAATGCAAGATCTAATAATAACACTAGAATTAATAAGTGAAAGAGCAAAGAAAATTTTAAAATTGGACTGCACCAGGCACGATGAACTGCATGGCTTTTGGCTTGAACACCTAACAAGCCTTCATAAACAACTATCAAAACAGTTCAATCACATTTTGCAAGGAGGCTATATTGAACAATGGCTAACAACTGGCAAAACTCATCTCATAATGAAAGACCTAGCAAAAGGTGTAGTTCCAAGTAATTATAGACTGATAAGCTGCCTGCCAACCATGTTCAAATTATTAACTGGAATAATAGCAGATGAAGTAATGCAACACTTATTAACTAACAAACAGCTTCCAGTTGAACAGAAAGGAACTTGTCCGAACACTAGAGGCACAAAAGACCAGCTGCTAATTGACAAAATGGTTTTGGAAAATTGCAAGAGAAGAAAAACGAATCTAAGTGTTGCATGGATTGACTACAAGAAGTGCTTCGGCTCATTGCCTCATACATGGATACTAAAATGTTTAGAAACAACTGGTGTCAGCAAAAACATTCAGATATTTATAAAAAAAGCAATAAGCATGTGGAGTACACAGTTAAAAATCAATGGCGAGACACTTGGACAGGTTAGCATTAGAAGAGGTATTTTCCAAGGGGACTCACTATCTCCTCTGTTTGTAATCACCATGACTCCACTTTCACAAATACTAAACAAAACAGGCCTCGGATACCAAACATCTAAAACATCAAGTAAAATAAACCATCTGCTGTACATGGACGATCTGAAGCTGTATTGGAAAGTCCTAATCAGAAATCAAATCACTGCTAAACACTGTCCATATATTCAGTAGTGATATAGCAATGTGTGCTGCACAAGTGTGCTGCATTAGACAAGTGTGCTGCATTAATAATGAACAGAGGAAAAATAACAAAAACAGAAGAAATAGAACTGCCCAATGGAAGCAAGATCAAGAACCTGGAAGAGAAAGAACATTACAAATACTTGGGCATTCTCCAGGCTGATAACATCGCACACACTGAAGTTAAAAGAAAAATTGGAAGTGAATTCAACAGGAGAGTTAGAAAAATCCTCAAGTCCAAACTCAATGGTGGGAACACCATACAAGCCATAAACACCTGGGCTATACCTGTTATCAGATACACGGCAGGAATAATAGACTGGACCCAGGCAGAGCTAGAGACGCTAGATCGTAAGACCAGGAAAATCATGACCATCAATCATGCTCTGCCCCCCACCCCCGCAGTGATGTAGATAGGCTATACCTCCCTCACAGCTCAGGTGGAAGAGGAATGCTGCAAGTCCATCAAACAGTAGAGGAGGAGAAAAGAGGCCTTGAAGAATATATCAAGGACAGTGAAGAAGATGCACTTCAAATGGTCAATAACGAGAAACTGTTCAACACCAATGAAAGAAAGCAGGCCTACAAGAAAGAACAAGTCAAGAACCAAGCAGAAAAATGGAAAAATAAGCCACTGCGTGGTCAATATTTGCACAGTATAACTGGAAAATCAAATATCACCAAGACCTGGCAATGGCTTAAGAATGGCAACTTGAAGAAAGAAACAGAGGGTTTAATATTGGCTGCACAAGAACAGGCACTAAGAACAAATGTAATAAGAGCAAAAATAGAAAAATCCACAACAAATAGCAAGTGCCATCTTTGTAAAGAAGCAGATGAATCCATGGACCACCTAATCAGCTCTTGTAAAAAGATTGCACAGACTGACTACAAACAAAGGCATGACAAGGTAGTGGGGATGAGACACTGGAACATCTGCAAAAAATACAAGCTACCTGTAGCCAAGAATTGGTGGGACCATAAAATTGAAACAGTTGTAGAAAATGAAGATGTAAAAATATTATGGGACTTCCGACCTCAAACAGACAAACATCTGCCACACAATACACCAGATATAACTGTAGTTGAGAAGAAAGAAAAACAAGTCAAAATAATCGGCATAGCAATACCAGGGGATAGCAGAATAGAAGAAAAAGAAATAGAAAAAATCACCAAATACAAAGATCTACAAATTGAAATTGAAAGGCTGTGGCAGAAGAAGACCAAAATAATCCCAGTAGTAATTGGCGCCCTAGGTGCAATTCCAAAACAAATTGAAGAGCACCTCAACACCATAGGGGCCACAGAAATCACCATCAGCCAATTACAAAAAGCAACTTTACTGGGAACAGCCTATATTCTGCGACGATATCTATAACAATTGACAATAAAATTCAGTCATCCCAGGTCCTTGGGAAGGACTCGATGTCTGGATAAAACAAACCAGTCAATAACGCCTGTCTGACTGTGTAAACAAGAAACAATAATATGTAAGCAATATAATTTTAAAGCCCCTATGATGATCTTCTCCTGATTTCTTGTTCCTTGTCTATACTTTAACAGTATAACAAATGTTTGTTTTAAACATTGCTCTTCTATGAAGCCTTGGAATTTGTTTGTTTTCCCCCCTTATCGCTATTTTGCTTAATAGCTAAAATATTTTAAAAGAGCAATTTTTAGTTCTTTTCAGGTTATTTTGTGTCTAATCCGGAGTCTTGTCAGTTTCATTGAGTACTCTGAGTTAGAACAAGAAATCAAGCAGATTTATAGACAAGGTGACTGAGAATGTCTGTTTTGTTGCGTCTGGTTTGAATTCTTCTTTTTACCCTTGTGAATTTTTCCATTTAAGGGCATTTCAGTGGTACATGCCTAACTCTTATTTGGTATTTTTGAGACAGAAAGTCGCAAGAGTCTTCAAGGGAAAGAAAATGCCGGGACAGTTGGGTAACCGCTTCATAACAGTTAAAGGGCTAAAGGTGAGGACCATTTGTGGCATTTGCTTTGACTCCATACAGTAGCTTCCAAGTGGGTGATTACCTTCAGGTGACGGCAAACATCACTAGGTTTGCTTCTTAAGAAATGCAAAAGAAGCAACCAGCAAAGGGATTGAAAGACTTCCATTGTTGCTACCCAGCCTGCACCACTGCTTGTCCACTGGCAAATCACAAAGAGGCTAAAGGAGTGGCCCTTGCCCCTTCCCATCCCACCTGCCACTGAGAGGGAACTAGAGGGGATTGGTTGGCGTAATTGCCTTCAGCCCTAGATGGTCCTTGTTGATGTTAATTCTACTGCTGGTAAGGACTACAGGCCAAACAACCTAGGGTGCTTAAATGCGCAGTGCAGCCCAGCCCATCTGAAAGACAAATGAGGGACCAACTGGGTAGTGTATGATGGTGGTGCTTTTATATGTTGCTGTATAATAGTGTGTTTAAGTTGTTATATAAAGATGCCACGGAGCTATATTTTCTTCCAGGCCTGTGTTTCTGATCATGTGAGTTTCCCACCAGACATTCATGCCTTCAGGAATATTTATGGTTAGGGTTGGCAAATCAAATAAAATACATTATAAAACCTTAAGGAAATAGATTTTCAGGTTGGTAATCTCAATCTTTCAGGTTTGGCGGATCAGCGTGAAGCACAACATCATCTATATAAATGGTGCTGTTCCAGGCCACAAAAGTTGTTTAGTAAAGGTAAGTTTGGCTTTTGAGCTGTTGATTCCATGCCAATACTGTGCATGTTTTGCACCAGCTCGACTCTGTTGTTGTCTCTGCAATAGTATCCCCTGCCACAATCCTGAGTGCTTTGTTTGCACTGTTCTTTTAAACTATGAGGAAATATTCTTTTGCTTCATTGAACAGACAGTAGCAAACAGTTAAAGCCATCACAAAAATTACTGTGGTCATGTTACCAGAACTTTGCCAAGGAACCCATTAACAAGCAGGATGTTTTTATATTAAGAAATTGCATTGACTACATCATTGTTTTTAGTTCACTAATAAGACACAAGCCAGAAAAAGTAGAAGATACTTGGACTTTTACGAATTCTTCAGAAATAAATCTGACAGCATTGCCTAGAACATGCAGTAGTAGCAAGTGTTACTTGAAGTGGATGTAATGCCTTTACTTTATTAAGGCCAGGCATATCTTAGCTTGGGCAGCGTTTGGATGGAATACTGCCTATTAGCTTCACATAAACCACACTTGATTTCCTAAAGGAAGAGCAGCATGAATCAAAGCCACTTCACGTATGATGATGATTGAATGTAAATGAACAGAAACCACTTCACATATCAAGATTTTCCAGTACAAAGGAGATGTAGATTGTGAACCTTTTTAAATTACTATTACCATTATTTGTGAAGAACATGCCAATGTCTGTTTCACAGTATGCCCTTTGTACAGAGTTTTTTGTGTACATGTAGGGTAGTTCACACCAAGTGATCTTCAGGCTTCATGAGGTTGCTGTGCATTGTGCTTCAAGCCAGAAAGTACTATCCAGAAAGAATTAAAATGGCACTGCATAACATTAACTAGACCCAGGCCACCAATGTGTTCTGCTGAAGCAGTGGTGTAGCAGTGGTTGGTGGTTTTTTTTTTAAGGTGGCAGACACTCTTTCAACTTTTTAGAAATGCACCAGTTACTTAGTAAAGTATGCATTTTGAATTACGCTGCTTGGGTGGTGTTCAGTTTAGTATTTAGTATTACATAAGGAGCCAGTGTGGAGTAGTGGCTAGAGTGCTGGACTAGAACCGGGGAGAGCTGAGTTCAAATCCCTATTCAGCCATGAGACTTGCTGGGTGACTCTGGGCCAGTCACTTCTCTCAGCCTAACCTACTTCACAGGGTTGTTGTGAGGAGAAACATAAGTATGTAGTACACCGCTCTGGGCTCCTTGGAGGAAGAGTGGGATATAAAATGTAGATAATAATAAATCCACTTGTACGGTATATATATTTTCTTAAAGGAATGATACAAAATAATGTAACTGGCAGGTTGTCTTTTGATTCCATACTTGCTTGGCAGGCGCAGAGGGAGGCCAGTGGCGGCCCAGGTTCTGCTGCCACCATGGACCCCCTAGTCCTGCCCCTGAGCCTGACATCAGACGCAGGAAGTGTTTAGCCATGCTCCTTGCGTCTGACATCAAACACGGGAGCATGGTTTAGCTCCCAAACTGGGCCGTGCGGCCCCTTTTGGGAATTAAATCGGCCAGTGCTGCATTCACAGTACGGCCAGAGCGGCTCTCCCTGCCTTTAGAAGGCAGGGAGAGTCGCTGTGGCCATGCTGCGGCCGATTTAGCTCCTACGTCTGATGTCAGACATGGGGGGCGTGTCTGAGGCGTGAGGCATGGCCCCTGAGGAGCGGCAGCCCAGGTTCTTTGAACCCGTTCACTCAGTGGTGGCTCCACCCCTGTTGTTTGGTTCAGATGCCAGATCTCGGTCACGCAAACTGTTACATTAAAAGTGCTTTGTGTTTTCAAGTTCTAAAAAGCAAAGTTTGTATAGTATAACATGAAGAGAGGATTTCCTTTTATGTTTCTTTGTGCTCAGAAAAAACTAACTTAAAGTGTTACCAATACGTGAAGTTCTGAATGTCAAATTGCTGGCGTTCTCTGATGGTAACAAGGCGTCAGCTCTGTCACTGAGGGTTCCCCTGGCTCTAGAGACATAGGCCACAGTACCCCTTCAGGCACACTGAAGAACTAGCTCAGTTTCCCAAGGCACATGGCAAACTGCTGCTGACTTTCTAAAGCTCCTTGCCATGTGATAAAGGGGCTCCGGATTGGCAGAGGGGAGCCCACAAGTTGCATGCAGTTAGTCATATGGCTCTCTGGATTATGGCCATTGTTACACTTAAACAGTTACAAAATTTATGGAATAAATACTTGGGACTGAGAGTTGAGAGAGTGTGTAATTTGGGTGGGGTGTAATCTACTTCAGCGGTTCTTAACCTGTGGTCCGCGGACCCCCGGGGGTCCACCATGCCCTCCCAGGGGGTCCGCGAAGGCTTGAAGAAATGTTACAAGCTTTTATACTTGTCACAAGGAGCCGGTTGTTTTTGGCTGTGTCGAGAATGTTCTCAAAGAAGTGCATGTATAAAAGGAGGATTGTTTTTGCTTCTGAGTCAGTCACTGTGAGTGAGTGTTCGGAGGCACTTCGGAATGATTGTGTTTCTTCGATTTCTGCAGTTGTTTGGTTCAGTTCTTTACGTATTGTCTAGTAATGTGACTTGTCGATGTTATTGCGGTGAATTTTGTGACATTACCTTTTGACTGACCTTCAGGATGGAACGCTGGCTGAATTTGAAACGCAAAAGTACTAATGGTGATGATGAGGGTGCCTCTTGTTCATAGCAAAGTTAAGCTTCTTCCAGTCATCTTAAAAAGTTTCGCCATTATAGCAAGGAATATCTGTCTATTGGCTTCACGTGTACAGGCCCAGAAGATAAGTAACTACCACAGTGTGTGTTATGTTACAACGTATTGTCCAATGAGGCCATGAAACCGTCAAAATTGTGAAGACATCTTGATACTAAACAAAGAACATGCTACAAAGGGCATCAGTTTTTTCAAAAGTAAGGAGCGGGAGCTTCTGGAAAGCAAGAAAATGGTAAAAAAGACTGCAACTGGTTGTTACAATGAAAATGCTGTGAGGACCTCATTTGAAGTTTTGGAAAACAGCACACAATAGCTGAAGAACTTATATTACCTGCTGCAAAAATCATGGTTTTTGCATTGATCAATGAGAAAGCTGCCAAGGATCTTTCCTAAATACCATTGTCAAATGACATAATTAAGAAGCGAATCGACGGTTTGTCAGCCAATATCAAGGAACAGTTATTAGAAAGAGTTCACATGTCCCCCTATTTTGCTCAACAACTGGACAAAAGCACAGACATACCAAAGAAAGTGACTTTGATGTGTTTCTTTAGATTTGAGCACAAGAGAAATATTGTCGAAGACTTACTGTTCATCTCCTCATTGGTACACACCACGCTGAAGAAGTATTTAACAGCTTAAACAAGTTTCTAATATAATATTGATTGGTTGAAATGCATTGTAATTAGCCCAGACGGGGCATGAGCAATGTCTGGAAAGCTTACTGGACATAGCACGGATTAAGGAAATCACACCGTCAGTGGCTTGGTACCATTGCTGCCTACATAGGGAAGCTCTAGTTGCTAAGAAGATACCAGAAAAACTAAAACAGACCTTTTAAAAAATCCGTCAAAATAGTCAGTTTTATAAAAAGCAAAGCACTGAATTTAAGACTTTTTGAGCAGCTTTGCAAAGAAATGGACAGCTATCAAGTTTTGCTACACTGTGAAGTTCATTGGTTATCATGAGGTAAAGTTTTGTCTCGTTTTGGGGAACTGAGAGATGAGATAAGATTATTTCTTATGGAGCAGCAATTTCACCTCTGTGATCGTTTGAGTGATTTTTCATGGTCAGTAAAAATCACATATCTGTCAGATATATTTACCCATTTAAATATGCTCAACTTAAATTTTCAAGGATTTACAGTTACAGTTTTTCATGTTGAAGACAAGATAGAAGCAATGATTAAAAAGTTGGAATTGTGGCATCATCGCCTATCGAAACAGAACTATGAGGCATTTCCAAACCTCACAAACTTTCTTGGTTCCGCCGACAAAGAATTGTCCGAGGAGGACACATCACTCATTGCACGGCATTTACAAGATTTGCTGCATAGTTTCCATGAATATTTTGCTGTTCCTGATGCAAGCAATAACTGGATTAGAGATCCATTTTCAGTTAATGTTTATGAACTAGAAGGGCTCACAGCAACAGAGGAAGACAAGCTCATAGAAATATCCATGGATGGTGCTCTGAAATTGCAGTTCAAGGAAAAGTCCCTTCTGAATTTCTGGGCTCACTTACAAGAAGACTTTCCGGAACTATCAAAGAGGGCTCTGAAAGTATTGATGCCTTTCGTAACGACATACTTGTGTGAAAAATTGTTCTCTACTCTCCTTTATCTTAGAAATCAGTATAGAAACCGTTTGGCAAACGTAGAGTCAGAACTCAGAATACAAGTTTCAGCTATTAAGCTTGCTATAACGAGACTTGTAAGTGAAATGCAGCAGCAGCCTTCTCATTAATTAATTAAAATTTAAAAGTAATATTAGGCCATCATTCATTGTTCAGTATTATTGTTATTATTATTTTAAATTTGTATGGGTTCATTCCTATAAAAATATGAGTATTGGAATAAACGTGTCTGCATTTATTTATTTCTCCCTTTCTAAAATAGAAGACCCTTAATGAGCAACCTTAAATAAATATTTGATGCACTTTAGAACTTCAAATATTGAGTTAAGTCCTGGGGGTCCGCAACAACAAAAGATATTTAAAGGGGCTTCATGGTAAAAGAAAGGTTAAGAACCGCTGATTTACTGAGATTCTGTTATCTGCTGACTGTTGTTAATGGAACTGCTCCAGGGTGATTGGCAAACACCCCTAGCGAGCTGGCATGGAGCAGTCCCACATCAGAATAATTTTTGTGCAAAGTTTTGGTCACAAGAAAATGGACTGACAGAGAGCTTGAAGTTCAAAAGGAGGAAAGATTTTATTTGGGGTTCAGGGGTACAGTGGAATAAGAAAGTTGATTTAAAGCAGTATTACTACTAAAAGTACATTACAAAGATTAACCAGATACTGCAAAGAGGCAATTTAGCTTAATGTCCAAATTAAAATAACTTCCAGGCTGTCTAGAGAAAGGATGCTTGAGAGAAACAGGTTTTTGGATTTAAGAAAAGGAGCAAGGATAGGGAGAGCCAAGAGGGATGCAGTGATTATCATACAACCTCATCCTTCCTTTAGTGGTGATTGGACCCTTGTGCCGATCTGGAGGCTGGAAGCATGGATGGCATGCAGAGCAAGACATGGCCAGGTATTATGGTGGGTGCAGAGTCTATCACCCATGCAATGGGTGACTCCATGGTGTAAAGACCAAATGAGGCACACTGGTTCAAGAAACCAGGGGCAGTTATAGCCCAAAATGTGTCCTGAGGCAACATTCCAGTTGCTCTTCTTTCCTGGGAAGGGCAAATTCTGGTGAATCTCAAAGGGATCCATTGCCTGTAATTGCTGTGCTGGAGTACGATGATTTGAATGGGTCAAGAGCAACCTGTGTGTAACCTGTATGTGCAAGCACAGTATCACTCAGGGAGGAAGGACCCTATAAACCAATCAGTAATTTTTTTTTTAATAAGCACCTCTGAGTTCCTATTGCCCACTCGGCTCTTTTGTGATGGGAAGGGAATTGCTTTCACAGTGCTTTATCTGACTTTTCTGCTGAGGTGATTAGTGTTAGCTTGTTTGAGGCAACTGCAGGGCGGGGGAAGTAGAGGGTCAGTCTTGGGACAGACTGAACTTGAGGATGCTAACTTGAAAGTTAACTCTGGAATCTACTTAGACATTCCCAAATATAGGGAAAGGTTCAAGGCTAATCACCTTTCAATTTGCTCGGTAGCTGGTGAACCTGCAAGGCGACTGTTCCACTGCCTGCTAAGTGACTTTCCCCCCAATATGCCAACAAATGGGGAGCCCACAATCCCGTGAGACTCCTGAGCATGTTAAGAGTGAGAACCACAAGCCTGTGGTCTCAGACATAAGCAGAGAGGCTTCTGGGAGCCCTCAGAACAGCAGTGCTGGCCACACTGTAGCTTTTTGCTCCAGTAGACCTTTGGCCACTGTGGATGATGGGAGCTGTAGTCTAACATCATCTGGGCACTCGTGTTTGAGAATGTTGGTGTTAGGCGGAGTTTTCTTTGTGCTGTGCTTTTTCTTTTTAAAGAAGTGGTGATGGTGATAGCTGGGTGTAATGTAATAGCCTAACGTCTACAGCAGGCCCACTCAACTTTGGCCTCCCAGCTGTTTTTGGACTACAACTACCATAATCACCAGCCACAGTGGCTAATAGCCAGGAATTATAGGAGTTGTAGGCCAACATCTGCAAGAGGACTGAAGTTGTACAGGCCTTTGTGTACGGTTTTTAACTGTTTTAAGATGGAGTACAAGAGGAATGAAGCAGACTCCTGTTGATTAACCTCACTAGGTGGTAGACACTAATCTCTGGCTGCACCCAGGGTTTCTGGGGTGAAGGAAAAACAACAATGGCTACTCCTCCATATTTAGAAAATATAACCCTATTCGTCCCTGTGTTCAATCTCCAGTGCAGATTGAAACATGCAGGACCTCCCAGTGGCCCTTTGGCCTCTAGGTGGTGCTAGTGGCCAGAGTGATCTGCCCCTTGCTACCACAGTGACAGGGCAACTCTTGATCCTGCAAGGGAATCCCTGCCTTGTTATACTTGCAAGGCAGAGACTTCATCAGGTTTGCTTAGTATTCTCTTTGCCCAGGAGAGAACTGTGGAAGCAAGAAGCTGCCCCTTAGGCTCAGGCCTTGCCCTTTTTGCTTTTTCTCTACCAAGCTATCACATTCAACTAGTGGCACCCTCTTCCCATTCCTGTTCTGTTGTCCAAGTACCCAGGTAGGGAAATTGAACCATGCTGTTTGAGGAGTCCTTGACACAAACCATGCTTCAGTCAGCAAAACTACAAACACAGGAAACTGAAAAATGCCGAGCCAAGCCTTGTTGCATAGCTGGTGAAATCTGACTGCATGAATATAAGCAAGCGAGACAACTTGACTTCAGTTGTCATAGACATTTTCTTCCAGTGCCATAGAAGCCAGTGTCTGCTTCTTACAGTATCTGTTTCAGTGCTATCAGATGTATCATGTGGAGTGTAAAATTACAGTCTCCCTTTATAATTACATGATGATGGATTTGGTCTGGTTCATACCTTATCAGTGCACAGGTTAGACACATGACTTTAGAAATGAGGCTCCATGCACCCAAACGTTGCCTTGATCTTTCAGTTGGACATTGAGCTGGGAAGGGATGAATCCAGGCAGACATTTAATAGATGCAGCTTCCCTAATCACTTCCTAGAGATGCCCTGATGAATTTCTGCCTGAAGACAAAGTGTGGGTGCATGGAGCCTTATTTCTAAAGACATCATCATATACCAGACTGTACAGAGTCCTTACAGTAAACAAATGAAGAGGGGGACTACCAAACAGGAAAAGAGAGGAGGCCATTATTGGCTTTAAGCTCTTTGCCACAGTTCCCACTCTTGACTCTTCTTCACAGTGCACTCCAGCGTCTTACCTATGCTGCATCAAGCCAATTTTAACAGCTGTCTGCATCTCCTACAGACACCCCAGCCAACTTCTTGCATTCTGGAGGAATGCTGTGCAGTGTGCCTGTAGGTAATATGCAACACCTAATATTGTGCAATGCTTACACCATTGTGTGACAATTTGAACTTGAACACTTCTTCTGATTTAGATATTTCAAAGCCCTTCATAGAATGCATCTAAGTGTTACATAGTCCAACATACTACAGTGAGACAAGTTGTGTTTTTTTCCTAACATCATTCCGCTTAAAATGTTGTGAGCTGGGAAGATGTTTGCCATCATGTTTGTTAGTTGTTTGTGCAATGCTGCATTCTCCTAAACCATTACACTAACAACTCTGCTCTCGAGGTGAGAGCAGCTGCATATGGAAATAATGTTTTATATAGACAGTGAGGTATACCCTTTCCTCTTCCCTTTTACAAGTAGTTTAGAAGTAGGAAATGGTATAAAGGGAATGGACAAGGAGGGGTTTACCCATTTTATTAAAAGGTGATTAAAATGCTTAGAACATAAAACCGGAGTAACCAAATAGCCTCTGCTGTCCCAGTGAAGCCTTAGTTGAAAGCTTGCTGAAATAGGCCACAAAGATGTTTCTCAAATTGAGATGGAAAGAAACTAGATGGGCCTGAATGGGCAGGAAGTTCTGTGGTTGTGCCACAATATCCCATGAAGTCACCAGTTTCACCTGATAGGAGAGAAAGCACTCCCTAAGATATGTTGGGCTTCATCCATTTGGAATTTTAAATAACAAAATTCTGGATTTTGAATTATGTCCAGAAAGTAACCAGCTTTAAACTCACTGTGCAAAGATCCAAGACTCGGTTTTTTGGCAAATATGGGTACCTTGTGCCAGCATTTCCCATGAGATTTTTCTTTTTTGATAAGGTGCTGTATTCAATTACCTTAGCATATACAACTTAATGAGTAAAAGGTACAATAAAAATTTCTGTTGATGTGGTCTTATGTGCATAAAAAGCGCAGCTACAGTACATCAGTGTCCTCTACATTGGTTGCTTGGCAACCATTAAGCCACTGTGCACCTTGGCAGATGTACATACATAGAAAACATTTTCCCCAGCAGGCTTGAAATAACCTAAATGAATAGCTTTAAGGCCTTTCTGAAATCCTAAAAATGTGAAGTCTCTCATAACTGAACATTTGATGTGTTTCTGGCTTAATTAAAATACTATTGTATTCAGCCATGCAACCATGTCACTTAATTTGTTTTCTGCTGTGGTTTAATTACATTTTTTCATTCATTTAAAGCAAGTAAAATCTGTAGTAAACATGTATATTGTACTATTTATAGTTCAGTACTTTTGAACTCAGCCACCTTATGGTGCAATGGGAAAGTAACTTGCCTAGGGAGCAAGAGGTTGCTGGTTCGAATCCCCACTGGTTGGTTTCCCAGACTATGGGAAACACTTCTATCGGGCAGCAGCGATATAGGAAGATGCTGAAAGGCATCATCTCATACTGCATGGGAGATGGCAATGGGAAACCCCTCCTGCATTCTACCAAAGACAACCACAGAGCTCTGTGGTCGCCAGGAGTCGACACTGACTCGACGGTACAACAACAGCTTGCAACTTTTGAACTCAGGACACTGAGGCATGTGAAGCAACTTAATTCAAGTATGGCAAGGTCTACCTATATATTCTGTGCTAAAAAAAACCCAAAAGTCTGGATTATTTATTTATTTATTATTTAATATGCCTCCTGACTCCAAAGGCATCAGGAAAAATAAAATACACAAAATACAAAAATAAACACAACAAAAACAAATAAGATAAAACTGTTAAAACAATTTAAAACATTCAAAGATTACCAAAAGTCTGGCTTTAAAACATCTGTTTTAAGAGCTCTTTTAAAGGCTGATAAAGATATTAAACCACAAACATCTATAGGGAGCGCATTCCATAGCCCAGGAATGACTACAGAGAAGCCCCATTCCCAGGTCACCGCCAGACAGGTTGGCGCCATCTGGAGACAGGCCTCCATGGCCTTAATGTGCGATGGGGATCATGCAGAAGAAGGCACTCTCCCAAGTAACCAGTCCTAAGCAATTTAGGGCTTTAAAGGTAATTACCAGCACTTTGTATTTTGTCCAGAAACCTATTGGCAGCCAATGCAATTGTTTTAAAACAGGTATAATATGGTCTCTCCAAGAAACTCTGGAGACCAATCTAGTCACTGCATTTTGGACCAACTGAAGTTTCCAAAAGACATACAAAAGCAGCCCCATGTAGAGCACATTTCAGTAGTCAAGCATAGAGGTTACCAAAGAGTGCACCACAGTTCTGAGATCATTGTCTTCAAGGAATGGACGTAGCTGTCGTATCAACCTTAGTTGATAGAAGGCACTCCTGGCCAAAGCCATACAATGGCAATAGCCATATAGCCCTATAATGGACACAGATTCTACACGGATTAAATTTCAGATGTATCCACAAACCAACACCATTTTAATTATTTAATTTATAACATAATTTTGACCCTTGCTCTGAAAGCCAAATTCAGAATAATCAAAAACATTGAGAATTTTAGTGGGTCATTTTGTGCCTGGTGGTAGTTTTGTTTTGTATTAGTGTCATCATTATCACTACTACTGAAGGTTGACATTTTTTAAATCTGTCTGTGTTCATAGAAGTTCTACCTGAGCTAATCAGATCAGAAATACAGCTCTGAAATGCCACAGTTTAGCATGAGATGTGCTGGCTCAGGCTATTGTAACCTCATTTGACAGGAAATCACCATGCATATGATGTTGACTTTCCTCAAAACGCAATTGGGGCATAATCTTGAAGTTTTATTTTTAAATTTCTAAGGTACATGATACAGTTAACCTTTTGAGCTGCAGTGAATAGGTTATGTTTAAATTAATGTAAGCAGCAGAATTGGAAACCGTGACTGGGAGGCACATGAAAGCCAGTTCTGCACTCTAGCCAGTTGCCCTTTAGCCAACAACCATTTCCTTTGGTGCACAGGAATAAAGTCTTGTGGAAACCGTTTCATCCTCCATAGCCCTTTGATATCGGCAGTGTTTTTACTGAGACCAAAAAAAAAAAAAAAATTCAGATTTGCAGACTTTGAAAATAAGTACATTTTCTTGCTTTGTAAGTGTCTGATAACTTGCGACAGTTCTTGCAGATACTGATACAGCCTGGAGCTTTACTAAGATGGAAAGTGAGCTGTGATTTCACTCTATTCCTAAGCATCCAGCTTGCTACATGCTCAAGCAAATATCAGCTGAATATTTTCTGCTGAACTCTGGTGGTTTATATTGACAGGTCTGCTGACAGGAGCAGTGGATGTAGGTTTCCCTGGAAGTCTACAATGAGTTAGTTTACTGCTGACCAAAACCCAGTTTAAGATGTTTGAATATCTACATCTAATTTCCAAACACATCCTATTTGCAGGTTTTATTGCACAATCAAAGTTTCCTAAACGGGGCTTAACTTGATGAAATACTTCCTACCGTATGTTTCCCGCCTTTGATCTCAAGGATCATCCAGTTGAGGTCCTGCTTTGTGTGTCCCTGCCATTGGAGGTTTAGTTGGTGAATATATGATCCTCATCCTTTCTGTACAAAGAGTTTTCCCATAGGAATTTCTTGCCCCAGGAAGTCCATCTGACCAGTCGACTCCTGAATATCTGTCTGTCTATTCGATGTATATACCACCCTTCCAAAAGTGGCTCAGGGTGGTTTACATCAAAATAAAACAATTAAAATCAATTAACAATTAAAAACAAAACTATAAACACAGCATAAAACTAATTAACTATTATTATTATTATTTTACATTTATATCCTGCTCTTCCTCCAAGGAGCCCAGAGCAATGTACTACATACTTAAGTTTCTCTTTCACAACAACCCTGTGAAGTAGGTTAAGCTGAGAGAGAAGTGACTGGACCAGAGTCACCCAGCTAGTTTCATGGCTGAATGGGGATTTGAACTCGGGTCTCCCCAGTCCTAGTCCAGCACTCTAACCACTACACCACGCTGGCTCTTTAATTAAAACATGTAAACAGTTAAAAACCCTGGAGAACCAGGCTAAGCATTTACAGCAGTTAAAAACAATTTACAACAAATTAAAAACCCTGGAAGGCCAGGCCAAATAGGTTTTAAGGTCTCTCCTGAAGGCCAGCAATGAATTCAGGTTATGGATTTCTACTGTGAGTGCATTCCACAGCCCCAGGGCAGCTACAGAGAAGGCCCGCCTCTGAGTCGCCACAAGATGAACTGGCGGTAACTGGAGGCGGACCTCTTCAAATGACCTTAATGTGCGGTGGAGATCATGTAGAAGAAGGCACTCTCAGAATATTGTATAGAATATTGTTGGATCTTTTTTGTTAGGAAGGGTCACTGGTATGCAACTGGTTTTAATTAGAAGTGTGTCTGTGTGTTTTGCTTCTGATTTACTAGTTGTCTTTTTATATTGGAACTGGGGGGAAATTGTATTTTATATTGTATCTTAAAATGTCTGATGGCCCAGAGAGCCTATATTGTGACAGATATAGTTCAGAAATGAGCTTCTGAAAATACAGCATTTGCAGACCTGCAGAAAAAAAATATTTACCAAGGAAACACTACGCTCAGAGTGGCTGACCAAGCTGTAAAGAATGAGAAGGAGAGTTTATGGGAAACTGTTTATGATGGCACTAATGATGTGCTACTTGATGTGCTAATGCTCTTTTGGGAGTGAAGTGGTGTCCAGAATTTAGTTCAGGTGCTCCCTGCTGCTAGATTGCATGTTCACAGTGTCTGTCTGTTAGGTTGGCAGACAGAGATTTCAGCTTAACTAACATTAAGATAAATGAGAGTAGTTGGAAAAGAGGATGATTCCACTAATGTATCGGTAACTGGTTGAAAAGCAAGAAATTGAGAGGATAAATAAGAAATTGGGTCCCTCCCTTAAGTATCTGTACTGTGACCAATGCTTTTTAATTTGCTCATAAATGATCTAGAATCAGGGGTGAGGTGGCCAAGCTTTTGGGTGACATCCAGTTATTTGGGTGGTGAAAACCCCAGCACACGGGAAAATACTCTAAAAGGATCTCCGCAAACTGGGTGAATGGGCAGCAAAATGACAACTATTTCAAAGTTGCTTTGGAATGCGCTCCCCAGTGAAATAAGAGCCTCCCCATCTCTGACTGCTTTTAAAAAGTCTGTAAAGATGCATCTGTTCACCCAGGCTTTTAATTAACATTGTTTTAATGGTTTTAATGCTGTTTTAAAATATTGTTTTAAAATTTTAAATTGTTCTAATGTTTTAAATTTTTTGGTTTTGTTTTAACTAATGTTTTACTTCTTGTTTTTATTTTGTTGTAAACCACCCAGAGAATTAAGTTTTGGTCAGTATAAAAATATGTTAAATAAACAAATTAAGTAAGCAAGCATAAAGTAATGGTTTACACATTGATGCAAAAAAAAAATTCCTAATTTCACATAAACACTGGTGGATAGCTCAATGAAACCCCCCACTGAGTGTGGAGATGGTAGTTATTGGGGGAGGCGATGTCCATCCTAGGGATCATTAAAAAGGGGATTCAAAATTAAGTTATCTGAAATAATGGTCTTATACTAGGGATGTGCACGAACCAAGGTGCACAGGTTTGGTGCCAAACTGGCTCAGCACCATGGGGAGGGGAGTGGCAAGCCGGATCTTCTTTTTTTTAAAAAAAGCAGGATCTTTTTTTTTTTTTAAAGGAGAGTGCATGCACAGGCACAATTTCTGTGGTCAGCAACACCATGCTGTACATGCAAATGGTGTGTACATGCGTGTGCAGATGCCATGTGCATGGGTACCTTCCTGCCATTCCAGCAGGATGCTGCATACAGCTGTGGAGAGCAGGCAAGGACCTGCTTTCCTTTTTAGCTTACTTCCCAGTAGGCTTATAAGATCACCCGGCATTGTGTGTGTGTGTCTATGTGTCCGTCCCTCCCTCCATCCTTCCCATCAACTTCGCAACGCCTGGACCAGTGTGAACCAAATCAGGTACAGTCGTAGGGACACATAGGGACACCTCAGTGGTGTAGTTTGTGATAATGTCATCCATCCTGATCCAAGATGGAAGACACATAAACTTCTGAGGCGCAGGTGGGCTAACTTGTGAACCGCCCAACCAATTTGGCCCAAATTTGCTACAGCTGCAGGGACACATAAGGTAAGTAAAATCTGCTGACAAGTCTATTTTGACTCCTGGCACAGAGTCCTGTGGTTTTCTTTGGTAGAATACAGAAGGGGTTCACCATTGCCTCCTCCCGCGCAGTATGAGATGATGCCTTTCAGCATCTTCCTATATTGCTGCTGCCCGATATAGTACCAGCAGAGATTTGAACCAGCAACCTTCTGCTTGTTAGTCAAGCATTTCCCCGCTGCGCCATACGCTAAGGGTGTGGTGTGTGATGATGTCATCCACTCCAGTTCAAGAGGGCGGCCACCCGGTATTCTGTGTGTGGCCGGGTGGGCTAATTTGTGAACTGCCTAACCCATTTGAACCAAACTGGGTACAGTTTCAGTGACACACAGGGACACCTCAGTGGCATAACTTGTAATGATGTCATGCACCCTGTGGTGGACATGTAAACTTCTGAGGCGCAAGTGGGCTAACTTGTGAACCGCTTAACCAATTTGAACCAAATTTTCTGCAGCTGTAGGGGCACATAGGGACACCTCAGTGGCGTCGTTTGTGATGATGTCATCTACCCCAATTCAAGATGACGGACGCCTGAACATTTGAGGCACAAGTGGGATAGTTGTGGACTATCTAACTTATGGTGGATATATAAACTTTTTAGGTGCAAGTGAGCTATCTTGTGAACCACTTAACCAATTTGAACCAAATTTGCTACAGCTGTAGGGATATAGGGACACCTCAACGGCAAAGATTGTGACAATGTCTTCCACCTCGATTCAAGATGGCGGACACATGAACATTTGAGGTGCAAGAGATCTAACTTGTGGACCTCGATTTGCACCAAATTTAGTCCAGATGTAGAGACAGTAGAAGGAAAGTAAGTTGATTAATTCTTACTAGAACAACTTGTTTTCTTGTTCATGGTTTTTTTTTTAATGTCCCACTTGCCGCTCCCCTCCCCATGGTGCAGAACCTGTACATGAACCTGTTTGTGCACATTCCTACTTTGTACAAACCAATGATGTGGTCACACTCGTAATACTGTGCACAGTTCTGACTGTACCATCCAAAAAAAAAAAAATGATGCTGGAAATGAGTGTAGAAAAAGGCAACTAAAATGGCCAGGGAGCAGATGTACCCAACTACAAAGAAAAGCTAAAAAGTCCCAAGTGGTTTGCTTTAGTGGGAGGAAAAGCATCTTAGGAAAAGCATGATGGAGGTTTCTAAAGTTAGCAATGGTGTGTTGAAACTAGATAGAAATTCTCCCTCCCTTCCCCTCTCATATACAAGAAAGTATCTGTTAAATTGGAAGATAGGTCAGATAGGGGCAAGTCCTCTCAAAATGCTTTCAACAAAGTTCCTCATCAAATACACTTGAGAACTTGGCAGCCATGGAATAGGGACAGATTCAGGTGTGGATTTGTAACTAGTTGAAGGACAGGAAACAGAGGGTAGGTATAAATGGACAGTTCTCTAAATGGAGGGAAGTAAGAAGTGGGGTCCCAGAGGGATCTATACTGGACCGATGCTTTTAAATTTATTCATAAATGACCTAGAAGTTGGGGTAATCAGCGAGGTGGCCACATTTGCAGATGACATCAATCTATTTATGATAGTGAAATCCAAAAGAGATTATGAAGAATTGCAAAATGATCTCTCCAAACTGGGGGGAGTGGGCAACAAAATGGCAAATGCAAGTGTAAAGTGATGCATACTGAGGCAAAAAAAAACCCCAACTTCACATATATTCTGATAGGATCTGAGCTGTCGGTGTCTGACCAGGAGAGGGATCTTGGGGTCATGGTGGACAGCTCATTGAAAGTGTCAACTCAGTGAATGGCAGCTGTGAAAAGGGCCAACCCATGCTTGAATAATTAGGAAGGGGATTGGAGGGGGGGGGAGAAATGTGAATATCATAATGCCTATATATAAATCCATGGTGTGGCCACATTTGCAGTACTGTATACAGTTCTGGTCACCATGCCTCAAAAAGGACATTATAGAACTGGATAAGATACAGAAGAGGGCAACCAAGATGATCAGAGGCCTGCAGTGTTTCTCAACCTTTTTGGAGTCAAGGACCGCTAAATTCTCCGTGCGGAGTTTCAAGGACCGCTAAATTCTCCGTGCGGAGTTTCCCGGACCAGCAGTTAGTAAAGGGGTTTCAAGTTTATCTATTAGTACTATGCTACAGGCATGCACGACTCAAATTACCTGGTGGGCCAAAACTGATCGTGACTTGGCTGATGAGGGCTGAGGTCAATTTTTAGGGTGCAGTGCTGATTATTAAAGTAACACTTAATATCAATCAATTAATTAAATCAAAGTTAAATTAATTAAAATGAATTTAATCAAAAATTAACTTTTAAAGTTCTGGCAGGCCAAGATTAATTTAAATTAAAATAAAATAAATTGAATTAAACATTCTAATAAAATAAATACAATACAAACTGTACAAAATATATAACAATAAAATGCATTGTTCTCCCTTTCCACCTCTGCCAAATCATCACACTTAACACGGAGCACTTCTAAGGAAAAAAATTAGAGAAGTTTTTCTCTTAATTTTTGATAAGAAGATTATACTTTGATCCTTTACCACACAGACGTGTATAAAAAGGAAAGAGAGAAGCGAGAGAGGGAAAGAATAGGGCAGGCTTGGTTTGAGAAAGAGAGCAGAGGGAATAGAAAAGGAAGAGGGGATGGGGCAGGGAGAGAAAGAAAGAGAAAAAGCTAGAAAATAAAGAGATGGAAAGAGGATAGGTAGGTTTGGCTTGAGGGAGAGAAAGATTAAAATGAAACTGATGGAAAGAACTACCACACCACACCTCACTCCGCTTGCTGCTTACATTCCCCTGCTGTGAACCTCCATGTATTTGAAAAAATTCCAGTGCCAGCTGGCGCGTAACCGAGGGGATGGCTGCCGGGTGGGGGGTGAGCCCCCACTGCCGCAAACCTCTGTTTTCCAAAAAATAATCTTTCAACTAGAAGATTGGGCACACAGTATCTGCGCCCCTAGTTTGTCGCTGCCACTTCCTCTCCCTACCACTTTTGACACTGGAAATTCCCTCTGCCCCTGCTTTCCCACCCTCCCCCCGCTGTTACCTCCCCCCATGCCATTTAGGCCCCCCTTTGCTGTCCCTGCTGCCTCTTTCTGTCATCCGTCTGTCCTTGGCGTCTTCCCCGGCGCATCTTTCCCCGCCGCCTGTGTCTTTCACTCCTCTGTGCTTGGCGTTGCTCCTGGAGCTTTCCTCTGCCTCCTCTTCGCCCACCCACCAGGCCTTCTCTCGATGCTTCTCTCACTGCCACAGGACCACCACTTTCTCTCCCCGCCGTGGTTTCTCCTCCCGCCCGCTCGTCTGTCACACTTCCTTCTCTTGCATGGCCCTTTTGCTGGTGCCTTTCTGGGCTCCTTCTGGCACCAAGAGCCCATCCGACTTTTCGGCATACAGCTCCGCAAGGCTTCCTCCCTTCCCCAGGGCGGCAGAGCCTGCATGCCTCCTTCCTTCGCTGGCCGCCCTATGCCCGTTGTCTTCCTTCCCTACCTGGCTGCAGGCCATCTGTTTCCCCGCCCATCTGCCAGCATGGGCCACCACCAGCTGCCACCATTTTCTTCCCCCATTTCCCCCCGGCAACAGCTATAGGAAGTCTCCCCTCTCCCCAAATGTGAGGCGTGCCTGCGCAGTTAAGTCTATTAAGTGCGCAAGTGCACCTTGCAGTTGTGAAGCGGTGCCGGGCTAGACAACAGGACACAGCATCGCTCTGGTATCAGCAGCTGCCACCGCCACTGGGGGGGGGTGTAGAAGGCTCACACACACCCACAGCCACCCCCTCGGCCGTACGGTGGCTGGAATTGGAAGATTACTTTTTGAAAAACACAGAGGTTTGCAGCAGGGTGGGATGTTAATTCCCCAAGGCATGGACTGGCACTCAACTCATCAGGGACCGGCGGTTGAAAAACTGTGGCCTAGAGCACCTTCCTTATGAGACAGGGCTACAACACCTGGGGCTTTTTAGAGGGGAGACATGATAGAGGTCTATAAAATTATGCAAGGAGTGGGGAGAGACATTTTTCTCCTTTAATAGCCTCTTCAGAGACCCTGCTCCAAGTGCCCCTGCCAAACAAGGTGAGGCGGGTGGCTGCTTGGGAGAGGGCCTTTTCAGTGGTTGTACCCCATTTATGGAACAGCCTCCCCAGTGAGGTTTGCCTGGCATCATCACTTGGTTCTTTTAGATGCCAGATAAAGACCTTTCTGTTCACTCAGGCCCTTTACATTTGATTTTTAAAACAGACTTTTAAAAAGTTTTTAAATTGTTTTTACTGTATTCTGTATTTTGTGTTTGTTGTATTCTTATTTTTATTTTTAAAATGGCATGGTTTAAAATAAACTTTCATCATGAGCATGCAACCTAGTATCTTAAAAATGAATTACCTTAAGGGCCAACTGCTCCCAGCTGAATCTATCCAATTGGTTAGGTCAGCTGGGAGGGGCTCTGCTCTGCATGTTGACACTAGCGGAAGCTTGTTTGTTGACCATGTGGAACAAGGCCTTCTCAGTGATTGCCCCCAGGCTGTGGAACTCACTCAGATGAGATCCACGTGGCTCTCTTACTCCCAGTCTTTTGGAGGCAACTGAAGACTGTCCTCCTTATTCAAGACTTTGGCCAATGAGTATCTCCACTCTTGATTTCCTTTTAGTTGTATCTGTGTGTTGTTGATCTAGTCCAACCCCTTGCTCAGTGCAGAACATCCAGAGCTACTAGAGCTGGAGGTCTACAAGCAGAGGTGGTCTTCTACTGAAGGTCTATAAGCAGAGGCTGGAGAGCCATCTGTTGTGGACAACAGATGGCTCTCCAGCTTCTTCTTGAAGACCTCCAGTAAGGAAGAGCCCAACACCCACCTAGTAATTGGTTCTGTTGTGAAAATAGTGCCATGAAGATGTTTGCCTTCCTTTAAGAACTATCAGTTTGCATGTGTGACTATATTCATTGTCATGTCTGCCCATTGAGATACAAGGTTTTAAACCCACTTCTTGTCTTTCCAGAGCCTACACTTATATATTAAATTCATACTTATTAAAGTTAGTATAAATCATAATTTCATTTAGCAAGTAAAGTTCTCACAATTAGTGAATTCCCAAGGCTTGTGTTTAAACCTGTTTGAAGGTCACATGGGAGGAACTGGCAATAAGAATGCCTTTGCTATCTTTAATTCCAAATATTCTTATTTTGTATCCAGAAGCTTTCACAATTCATCTGACATGCAGGCTTTGGGAAGGAAGGACATAGTGATTTCAGCTCGGAGATTCTCAGGCTTGAGAATCTCTAGGACTCCTCCACCAAATACACACTCTATCTGGGCTTTCAAGTGGGATGAATGGTCGGGTTAATGAGAATTAGGGTGACTTTGATCCCGGGGAACTGTGACTTGGAAGTAAATCCAAACGGTGGTTAGCAGGCTGGCAAAAGCTAACCAAAAATGCTAGACAAAATAATGAACAATTGCTGGACAGTTTTTGGAAGTGTGTGTGTGTTTGGGGGGGGGGGGATTCTCTAAAGACTAAGCATTTGATACCCAGATAAGAATTCTCATTCTAGAAGATGGAAGGTGCTCGACTCTTCTGTCAAATGCTTAGTTGCAAATGCTTAGTCTTAGTCGCAAGACTTCATCGATACCCAGATAAGAATTCTCATTCTAGAAGATGGAAGGTGCTTGTCAATGAAGTCTTGTGACTAAGCTGTGAACAGAGGTGCTTTCTGTTAGCTTCAGCTGATATGCCAGCTGCGTATGTTTCTTGATATAAATGACTACAAAGCAGTAGAACATATGCTGGTAAACTCCAGACTTGACTACTGCAATGCATTCTGTGTGGGACTGCCTGCTTTAAAATGTTTGAATGTTTGTTTTCTTGCAGGGGTTCTTAGGGTCTTCCCAATTCGTCCACTTCTGTTTGGTCTCTGGTAATGCCAGTGTAGATCTGAAAAGTCCTGGTACTGCCTGGGAGACCCATAAGCATAATTTGGGCTGAAGGGGGTTACTCCTAATACTTGACTTGGCAGTAAGTCCTAGTGAATGTAGTGGCACTTATATCTGAGAAATGTTAATGGGTTTAGGGTGCAACACTTTCCAAAAGGTGCATCTTTTAAGTTCTGGTTGTTTTTGAAAATTTGGGAATGAATATAAATTAAAGTTTCAGGTTATAGCTGAGCAATAAAATAATTTGCAACTACTTCCTAAATATTGCTGGGGAAACTGCACAGTGAAACTGTACCTGCCTGGAATACTAGATTTGTTCGAATATAGAACTTTTTAAAAATGTGCTTTGGATTTTGTCATTTTAGTTTTATTTATTAAATGTAGTCTGTAAAACAAAGGGAGTCAACAAGTATCCAGATGAAGTTACTGCAGCTGGTGCTGCCTTTTTGCAGTTGTTTTGTGTTTTGAGTTGTTAGGGAAATTCTGCTTGATGGATTGATTGAGTGCCATCAAGTCAGTGTTGACTCCTAGCGACCACATAGATAAAAGGAAATGCTGTTCACCTTTTAATTGGATCTTCATCAACCCCCTTTGCTCTCTTTGTTCTAGGTCAGCGATTCAGCTTTACCAGCTTACCAAAATGACTCTAAGGACTTGCCATTCCCCACATATTTTGCTGATGGTGAAGAGCTGCCGGATGAGTTGTATGATGAGAAAATCTTTCAGTTCACCGAGCCCTCCATCACATTCACTTAGTTACTGACAGCCTTGACAAACATGCCGCCTCCCCATCATAAATGTCAGCATGGAAGCTCCTAGCAAGAAGTCCTCCAAGAAGTGTCCTCTGACAGCAACAGACTATCTGCACAACCCTGGACAGCCTGCTCTTCTTGCCAGGCATTTTTTAAAAAAATGCAAACTGGTTCTAAAATTGCATTTAAATATGTAAGCTGGATAGTAATCTGAAGAGAAGCTGATGAACAATAAAGAAATCATGATGCTGCTGACAGACACTTCAAAATAATTAGTTTAAACCTTAATTTGTTTAAACCGTGAACAAAGTTTAAATTTTTTTTTCCAAAACTATCCTGGTCATTTTCATATATACAATACTAGAACTATTTACTTCAATCATGTTATGAAGTTTTAAACTGATATATTCTCTGGGTGTGTTTTTGTTTCTTTCCTTAGCAGAACATGGATGATAATTATTTACTTAATAAACACTTTATTTTCACTTTGTCTCATGCGGAAGTGTCTAATTGACAAAGAAGTACTTGCCACTGTTGCACCACTGGATACTTATTTAATATTTTTACCTCACCTTATTGTGTTTTATTTTATCAATACAAAAGCAAGTCTAAAACAGATCACTTGTTTCATTGATCTAATCCCCCAAACACAATGAGAGCGCAAAAGGCCTTATGAAAAAGATAGGCCTTCACCCACCATTCGCCTGGCCTCTGGTAACTGCCAAACAATCCTGATTAAAAGCCAGGCCAGAGGGCAGAGCCTCTGAAACTGATCTCAGGGCTTGGGCAGGTGCATTTGGGAGCAGGGGTTCTTGAGGTTGCCTCCTCCCAGGCTGCTTACAGTTTTACAGCCCAAAGCGTGCACTCTGAATTGAGCTGGAGCAAATGGGCAACCAGTTTAGTTGGTATAACGTAAGTGTAATGTGGGCTGTTCATCTGACTACCACCAAAATTCTGGCTGTTGTATACTGCACTACTTTCAAACTGTCTTAAAAAAAACCAACAGCAAAGTGGCCCAGAAGGGCTATCATGGGCAATGGTTTCAAATTCCTGGCAGATGTGATTAGCCATGAAAGGCAAGGAGCCAGGGCACATGGTAGGCTTCAGACTTCCACATTGTCCATATTCACAATCGCAATACATGTTATTGCAATACATGTTATCCGTAATAGCAGGACCGGATGAAGCTATAGCTGCATCCATCTCTGACTCTGCCACAACCATGGTGTCTGTTGGAACAGATGAAAGTAATAATTTAAATCTACAAAATGCTTTGCAAATAGGTCACAGCAGACCACTGAGTGTTTTTCGGAACCATTTGGTAAAGCACCACTGGACAACACTGCACTGTGCAACACAATGTAATAGTGGTGGAGAAATTTCTTTATGGCCACAGAGTAGGCCCAAAAATGGTCAGATGCCTTCTGAATTTTGTCCTCTGCATTCTAGCTGTCAATCCATTCATTTAATCACTAAGTGGCTGTCTGGGCATGCTGGTCATGGGCATCAAGGTGTGATCACACTGACCCAGTCATCTCATTCCAGAGCATGATCAAGGCCATTGGATGGGCAATCCTATCAGCAGGGAACTGTTACCACCTTTTGTGACTATATTTTGACTAAAGTAGAGAAAATTTAGCTAAATTGGTGCAAACCTGCATACCGCTATGTTATATATTCAAAGTATTGGGAAAGTTGATCATGGTAGGATACACTGGAACTTAGAATAGGCTGAGGCAAAGGAACGCAGACACATGCCTTGAAAACAAAGAAGCTCTTCTCACAATCAATGAGAAGAGCTTCTTCCGGGTCTGTGGGGAGAGCAGACGATCCAAAGGCAGCCCTGGGCAGCCGGATTGGCCGCCCACATGACTGCTGGCTCCATCATGGAGCTGGCGGGGCCTGTGGGGATCAGCGGCCGCACGGTCCCTGGAAGTTCCAAGATGACCTGCGTGAGCGTGTGAGACATCCTGTTGAGACACATGAGCCTGGGAGGCTGATTGCAGTGGCAACACATGAGTAAAAAGATGAGGTTAATGGAGTACTCACTCCGTTAATCTCATCTAAGGGGAAGGGTATTTATGGAGGCTAGCTGCCAGGAGCCATGCAGCTCCCATTGCAGCATGCGATCGCCCCAAAGCAGGCTAAGCTCCCTTAGCCTGCTTTTGGGTGATCGTGAGAATAGCCTCAAAGAGTTGCTTCATTGAGGGCTACAGGGTGAGGAGAGCTTAAGCAGAGATTAGTGCCCAGCAAGATGCTGAAAACAGTCTTCCCATGAAGTGGCGGCAGACTCTCTGGAAGTGGCTAAAACCATGTTTTAGTGCTAAGGAAGGGGGATAGAGGTTTGGGGTGAAGGTTTAGAGAAAGAGAGTGAACAAAGACACAGCCAAAGCGACCTGCTGTCTAGGTGGGGATTGTCTGTCCACCTCCATGTCTCTCCATGTGTGTGAACAAGATGAATCGAGCCAACCAACCAAATGTACGAACTGAAATGACTGGGCAAACCTCATAGGGAAAGAATCTTAGAGCCTGTGGGTATGAATACATGTGTGCCAACAAAAGGATTTTGAGTACTTATTCCATATAATGTATGATTCTGGGTCAGTCCTGTGGGCTATCACTTAGGTGTTCCCCTTAAACAAAGGAGTTTTCCTCCTAAAGAGGCAGACTCTAAAGAAAGATGGGAAGGGGCATACTCTTCTTTAGCATGACTTAACAAAACAGAGGAAAAGGTCTGTGGACATTTGCCTTATCTGTACAGGCTCATTATGGGGGAACTCAGCTTGCATTCCATTGCCCTTTGTTTCCTTCGTGCACTCAGGCTAATCTGCTCTGACTCTCTGTACATGCTGAGATGCAATCAGAGTGGCATATCCCAGCCCCATTGCAGCCTTGCTAATGACCTAAGGGAACCAGGAACACCTAGTCAGAACAACCCATCTCTATGTCTGGAATCTCAGGAATGTACAAGCTAAGACTTCACTTCCTTGTAAGCTAAAATGACCATGCTTCTGAATTAAGGGGATGCATTGAGGTGCACAAACATCATGGCAACAGAACTCCCCATGGTATTACAGGAAGCCACCTGGATCCATTTGCCTCTAGGAGTGGGTCTTCTTAACAGATTCATGACTGTGCAGAGACTGGAAGCCGTTCAAAGACCAAGGGTTCTGTTCACCAAAGGTGAATCAGTACTGCCCCCTGATGCATCACCTTTTGTCCTGTACAGAATTTCAACTCTGTACCCTGCGAAATACACTGTAGGGGTGTGCACGGAACCGCAGAGCTGCGGTCCGGCACTGTGGGGTGGGTTCCTTTAAGAGCGGGGGAGGGTTTACTTACCCCTCCCACCGCTTTGCCCCCTCTAGCGCTCGTATTTATTGTAGAAATTGGGGTGGCAGGGAGGTATCCTGCCGCCCCAATTTTTACAATAAATACGAGTGCTGGAGGGGGCAAAGCGGCGGGAGGGGTAAGTAAACCCTCCCCCGCTCTTAAAGGAACCCCCTCGACCCGAACCAAACCGGCCAGGTCCGGACCAGTCCGGACAATCCGGAGACCTTTACAATGGCCTCCGGACCGGTCCGGACCCATCCCTAATACACTGCAACTTATTTAAGACAAGCCCGAGGTTGTCATGGCAGCCATGAAATCCTGAGCAGCCTTGGCTATCTCTTCTAATGGTGTGTACGGAGCCGCACCTCCGCGATCTGGCACTGGGGTGGCGGGCTCCTTAAGGGCGGCACTCCCTTTTTATAAAGCATTTGGGGCAACAGGGTACCTCCCTGCCTCCCCTTCCCCCGTTCCTCGGCAAAAGGCTTCAAAAGCCTGACTGTGCATGAGCACATCAAGCACGTGCGTCGTGTCCGTGTATCGCGTGCATGCGTGTGTCAAGCGTGCGCTACGTAAGCACACACACAACGCGATGCACACGACACACGCACGCGACGTAAGCACACAGGCTTTTGAAGCCTTTTGCCAAGGAATGAGGGGGAGGGGTAAGTATAAAACAGCGCTGGAGGAGGAAAAGCAGCGGGAGGGGTAAGTACATCCTCCCCCACCCTTAAAAGTCCCCGCCGGCATCGAACTGCCGAACCGGCCCCAGGTCCGTACCAGTCCGGAGGCCTTTAGAATGGCCTCCGGACTGGTCCATGCACATCCTAATATCTTCCTAGGACCTACAGTCCTAGGAATCTCAATCTGGGAATCTCAGTTCTGTATTTCCTTTCCCTTGTCAGAAACCAGCATATACCTGTAAAACAAAACAAAAAAAGAACATGTCCTACTGTTCATAAAACAACTCATTGAGGCTCTACACACAATCCATGTGTAGAGCCGAAAGGAGATTTGCAGGGAGGGTGGGTTTGACCCATTCTCCCTACAGATGATCAGGGAGCCCTCGCTGAGCAGCCAGATCGGCCGTCCAGACAATTACTAGCCCCATCACAGAACTGGTTGGGGTGATGGGGTTTGGGGGCCTCCTGGCCCCCGGAAGTCCCATAAGGCACCGTGTGAGTGTGCGATGCCTTTTGGGAGCCTCCCAGTGCCAGGATGCTTGTAGCTGATGAGTTGGTGCGGCACAGAGCCATGCCACACTGACACAGGATCGTTTAACCCGCTTTTTGAGTGCTCCTGCACCTGAAACCTGGGTTAAGTAGCAGGCCACTTAAGAGGGCTCACTGCCTCACCACCACCGGGAGCCACACAGCTCCTGTTGGGTCTCATGACCAGCCGAAACCAGGCTGGGCTCCCTTAGCCCAGTTTCGGATGGTCGTGGAAATAGCCTTATTGTGTGCTATGGCGTTTCAAACATTCTACCTTGCCTTGACCCTTTTTGAATAAAGAGTAGTAATACCTTTCCCCAGCCGCTTTTCAACTGAGGCACCCTTGCATGTCTATTGCAGAACCCATCTTGATCCAAGGGGTTCTGGAGCATAATCTGCCACAAATTGTGCTGATGGCTCCTAGCTTAGATGATGTCTTTAAACGGGAATTAGACACATTTGTGGAGAAGAGGCCTAGCAATGGTGGTTAGCCATTGTGGCTAAATTGAATTTCCAGGTTCAGAAACAGGATGCCACTGGACACCAGTTGCTAAGGGGTGAAGAAAGGCTCTTGTTTTCTGCCCTTGTTCATGGACTCCTCAGAAGCATCTGGTTGGCCACTGTGGCAAAAAAAAAAAAAGAATGTTGGACTAGATCAGGGTTGCTCAACTTCGACCCTCATGCCAATGTTGGTCTACAACTCCCATAATCCCTGACCATTTGCCCCAGTGGCTGGGAATGATGGAAGTTGTAGTCCAGCAAATGCTGGAGGACTTGAATTGTGCAGCCCTGGACTAAACAGATCATTGGTCTGCTCCATGAGCTTCACTTAAGAGCCCCCATGTGCACCTAAGAACATAGCGGGCATTGGCCAGGCCTGCATAAACTCAGAATGCACCTTGCAAGTGCACTGCAGGAGACAAATGGTTGTGTAGAAAGGTTGTTCTTCTGGGAAATATGTCATTACTACATTATTGAGGAACCACTGGTAGGCTTCTAAAGAACCCCAGGAACCAGATCTTCAAGATTTAGTGTTACATTTCAGTAAGGAGTAGTGACCATTAAAACACTGTTCTGCTTTGAGAAGCTTGCTTTGCTTTATCATTTCTGCCCCTCGCTTCTAATGAGAGACCTTGCAAATGAAGATGAAGAGCAATCATCTCCTGAAATGAAACTTCTTGCAAGTGTACAATCAAATGATTGCTACAGTTGGGAGACACAAAGGCAATGTTTGGTTGAAGAGACTCTTTCCCAGGCATGCAAGAAAATCACCTTCTCAGTGGTGACTTCTTCTGCAGCACTGGTTACAGCAGATCTGACAGCCAACAAGACACTTTCTTTAATGGAACAGTAGTTTCAGCATCAGCTGTCAGAGGTGCTGAAGGGAAACCTGCAGAGAAGGCTGCCACAATGTGTGAGTTGACTTACATCTGCCTAAGCAACTCCAAGGCGCTTTACGGAATATATCTCATAGTAGGGAGGTGGTGAACGAGGCTGATAGTCTTCAAACAGAATTGCTTTTTAATCCGATTTCTTCCTAATTTAATTGACGTATATAAGGTGCTCTTTTCAGGAGCTAACACAATCTTAAGAGCAGCTAATTTCAGCTCCCTTTTCTAAGTTTCCCCAGCAACAAGGGGAGGAATACTAGTTCTGAAGCTTGTCTGTTTTACAGTTCACTGAAAGTGCTTCTGATGACAAGCCCGTCTATTCCCTTATTCATTGCATTTACTGTACATTTGTACTTGGAAGAGAGAGGGAGCAATTGGCCACCTACTCATCCCCAGCTTCCAAATTTGCCACATTCATCAATGTCCAAACTGTCTCCTTTGAGCTGGATTAGTGTCATGCCTCTTGTCTGAAATATAATCTCAAATCAGCCACAGTTATCAATTCTTATCAAAGTGAATGTTTTAAATATGAACTTCTAACTAACTAATCATTTCACATGAGCTACTCTACCTTATTAAAAATAATTGCTTGTTTATAGGCATAATGGGATTTGAATTTTTTTAAACCCCTCATATTAAATATAAATGATGTTTTGAAACTATATATCGAACCAATTAATCTCAACTTAAGAAACTTCCATAATTTATGATTTCATGGATGTACAAGAATATTCATATTAGTTTACATGGCATTTTGTGGCCATACTCCTTATTTCTGCAAGCCCACACACACATCCTTACTTAACTCAAAACCATGATGAGTAATATATTGACTTCCACACTTGCCTGTTGGAAGATATCATGTAAACATATTCATACAGGGTATCATTTATTACAAAGGTTCCCTACCAGCTTGTAAGGCACATGGGAAGGATGAGTTCAGAGAGTACGTTGATGGTACAGTGAGGACTTAGGTTGCTTATGATGGACAACAAGAGTACCTTGAAACCAGTGGGCAAGTGAAGAATTAAAGGTCGCAGCCCAAAGAATAATAAGCTCAATCTCTTTTAATTTATTATTGTGAAAGAAGAGGACTACAGACCACTGGTGGGGAGTGAAGCAGTACAGGCCAAGCAGCTGATTCATGTACACCATCAGGATATTTTCAATGCAGTGCAGACCAGTAAGGAGAACCATTCAGCTGCCGTGGCGAAGGAACAGGTACTGCAAGAGTTTGAGGATGTTTTTCATGGTGAAGGATGCTTGGCAGGAAAGCTAAAACTTAGGTAGATCCCAGTGGAGCATCAGTGAGAACCCGAAAGTGGAGGCAGAATCACTGAAGCAGACACTTGCCAGCCTACAGGTTAGAGGCATGATTGCTCCAGTAGACACCAGCACAGCTTGGATCAGCAGCCTGGTCATGGTACAAAAACTCTCCGGAAACATGTATATTTGTCTTGATCCTAAACCACTAAACAAAGCCCTAAAGTGCAGCCATTACCCACTACCAACCATTATACAAATACGATGAACATTGATATACTGCTTTTCAACAGAAGTTCCCAAGGCAGTTTACACAGATATAAATAATCAAATAAATAAATTGAATGGCTCCCTGTCCCCAAAGGGCTCACAAATGAAAAAAGAAACATAAGATAGACGCCAGCAACAGCCACTGGAGGGATGCTGTTCTGGGGCTAGATAGGGCCAGTTGATAGGGCCATCAACAATTGATGATATGGTATGGGGTCTATGCCGAGCGAAAGTGTTCTCAGTTTTTCTGTAAAAAACAAATTCTGGCATATAGAACTGGACATAGATTCAAGTTATCTCTGACCACTTTTGCAACTCCTTTTAGCAGAGATTGTTGGCTCCGTCTGCCAATAGGCATAAGCAGTACTCCAGTGCAGGCTGAACCCGGAGCTAGACTATAGAATATCCCAGGCCTAAAAATAATTGCAGATGACATCCTAATTGTGGGAGAAGGCCATACCGAAATGCCGCAAGAGATCATGACAAAAACACTGAATCCATTTTTTGAGCAATGCAGAGAGAGAAATATAAAACTGAACCCAGATACGGTCAGACTAAGACTAAAGGAAATGCCTTACATTGGGCCTCTGATGACAGCAGGGGGTCTGTGTTGGGGGTTATTAGTATTTACCCCCAGTAGGTAAAACAGCAGAGCACTAAGGAATGAGCGCACATTCCAGTTACAGAGTAGGTAGCAGAGGATGGTTTAGATGTTGCAGCTATTTAGACAAAACACACGGAGTTCCTTGTAGAACTAAAAACTAAGTATTAATTGGTTAAGTGCACTTGGATAGGAAAGACCTAAACCTAATCTAAAGGACTACATAATGAATAGGTAAGGAGGGAGAGAGATGTTTCCATCTTCTCTCTAGGAGGAAAGGAAGGATTGTGACTCAGCACAGGAAGTGCAGAAGAGTCAGATCAGGGGTCATAGAGTAGGGACAGACAGGGAGACCCTTACTCACTAGCTCTACTCACAATGCCCCTAGTGGCCATTAGGATAGTTGGTGCAAAAAATCGATGCACTGAAACGCCATCTCCAACAGTCTGAACTTCAACCTGGGAAAAGTTGAAGCAATTCAGAAGATGCCAAGACCTGTGGATGTGAAAGGAATCCAAAGATACCTAGGAATGGCAAACTCACTAGCAAAGTTTTGCAAAGGGCTAGTTGATTACTGTGAGCCACTCTGGCAGCTAATACACAAAGAGGCAGAGTGGGAATGGTCAGAATATCACCCACAAGCATTTGTGGGGATTCAAGAGGCAATAGCCAAGGCCCTTGCATTGATGTACTACTGTCCAGATGAATAGCTAGTGTTGCAATGTGATGTATCTGAGGCAGGGCTAGGAGTTGCCCTATTTCAGGATCAGCAACCAGTTGCATTTGCCAGCAGAGCATTGTTGGAAACAGAATGGAAAGAGGTTATGCACAGATTGAGAAATAACCTTGGGATGTACTATTTGGAATGGAATGATTCCATCAGCTCACATTTGGGTGGACTGTGCATATCCATTCAGACCACAAGCCACTGGAAACCATTATGCAGAAGCCATCACTGAGTGACTAGGACCTGGGCTGGACCTGTGTGTTAGTTAATAAAGATCGATGGCCGGGAGCAGTCACAGCATGGAATGAAATGACGGGTTGGGGGGGAAAGGGACTCTCCTGCTTCTACAAGCTTATAGTGTGTTTCCTGGAAGGGGGGTGGTGTTAAAGTTGGTGGAATGTGTGTCATGAGATTAAAATCTTCCCTTCAGGCATTATACAGGGATGTTTCAGGAGGAAGGAAAGAGAAAAGGATGCATTTTTTCCCCTTCCACTCTCCAGAACCTTCTTCCCAGTACTAAACAGAAATAAAATGCTCCAGTCTGTACCAGTAGTTGGGCTGATCTAGTGATATGCTATAGCTCTCAGACTCAGCTCCTGTGCTCATGTGTTACCATGCAAAGGTCAGAAGCAAGAGAAAGGTGAGTCTAAACTGGTGGTTCTCTTGTGATTTTTTTCTGGCTGCCACCTGCTGTATCCCACTCCTCTGTAATCCTTGAGAATAGAAGAACCACCTTGATTCCATTCCATGCCTTCTCTTGGATCTACTCATCTAGTCTGCTTCAGACATCCTAGCACTCCTCCTAAAGTTTTGACAGGTTGCCTTTCATGCACCAGACAGTCTCTGGCTGATCATCACATTTGTGTTTCCTTGGCAGATCTTAGATCTTAAGAATGTGCTGTTCATATTTTCGGGATGTTGTTGACAGGCAACATCCTAAAAGTTGATAATGGCTTGATAAAAATGCTATAATAAAAGCCTAAATAGCGTTCTTTGATTCCTTTATGGTAATTGGCAGCTACATCTTTAGATTTTAATTACATGCCACAAAAGAGATGGAAAGTGTTGGCAGACTGTGATAATCACAATCCTGGTGTTACATTGACAGGCTGAATCTCTGCTAGCAATGTACTGAAGTTGGTGGTTTCACTAAAAACATGTTGGAGTGAACTTGGACTTTAGGAACATAGGAAGCTGCCATATACTGAGTCAGTCTATCTTGCTCAGTATTGTCTTCACAAACTGGCAGCAGCTTCTTCAGGGTTACAGGCAGGAATCTCTCTCAGCCCTATCTTGGAGAAGCCAGGGAGGGAACTTGAAACCTTCTCCTCTTCCCAGAGTGGCTCCATCCCCTGAGGGGAATATCTTACAATGCTGCTCACACTTCTAGTCTCCCATTCATATGCAGCCAGGGTGGAACCTGCTTAGCTAAGGGACAAGTCATGTTTGCTACCACAAGACCAGCTGGGGTTCCGGAAGAGATAATGAGGTCATTCTCATGACCACACCCGTGCACTCCCTAGGGCTGTGGGGAAGGCAGATAAGCAACACCACACAACCACACAAGTGGCGGCATGGCAGAGGCTAGAGTTGGGATTAGAATTTCTCCCGCATCACAGTGCGCCCCATGCCAACAGTGTAGTGGCTGCTCTCAGTAGACCATCCGCTGTGGTCAGCACAGCTACTCCTGCCCCCCGGCTCACTGCCCAAAATGGCGGCTGGGTGGGTAGAAGCCAATCTAGTAGCGATTGTACAGACAATTGCCTGCCAAGGTAAAACAAACCCACAGTTCATTTTACCTTGGTAAAACACCGAGTAGAAGAGCTGGGCTACTGTTGACTGGAGCAGCTGGGAGAAGAGGGCTCCCAGTGCTCCAGCTGACATGCGCTGCCTGGGGAAACCTAGGCAGCTCATATCATCAGAATGCTCTCAAAGTCTCCTTTCATCAGAGAAAGGGAACCTTTGCCTTCAGGCTGTTAGTCCATCTGCTCCTCCCAAGTATGGCTGATACTAGCAGCCAAGCACTCTCTGAGGCCCATCAAATTCTCTCTCCTCCTCCTCCTTCTGGCAGATCATGATTTCCCATCACATCAAGTTTTCTGCCATGGGAAGAAGAAGTGGGAGAGAGGCTGTTCTCAGTTCACATGGCTGCTTTGGACATTATGATGGCGTGCAATGAGCGTGCACCACTTTAGGGAACTCTCTCAGTTAACAAACCCAACCCCTCACTAGTTAATGGGGGGGCAATTGATAGTCTCTTATCCCAGTGACTTCAAAATCCTGATGCTGGCCCTGCCTATTTTGATTTAATCACGAGGGATTTCAAGGTTAGTGCAGACAGCGTTGTCTATCCAGGATGATGCCACACTGAATGCCCAACTATAATGTTCTCTTTTTTTGTCTATGGCTTCCCACATTTCCAGTTTTTCACTCAAACACTGAATCCTGGGCATGGATTCAAACACAGTACAACATCAATTACATAATTAGGACAAGGAGTGATGTACAAATGGGTCAGACCAGAAAAGTGAGGGTGGACATATTGGGATTTTTCCATATACATTGTCTCAATTATTTGTACGAGGCATGCTTCTCTATTTGAATGTCTCTACGTACTGGCTTAGGAGTGGAGTCACGGTTTGTTTGTCTACTCACTTGTTGAATTCCAAAGGAGAGGTTCTCCCTCTCTCTGCATAAGAGACTGTTAGTCCGTTTACTGCTTCCTTAGCCTATGTTTAGTTTGGAATAAATATCAAACTCTTGTTTCTCAGTTAAAGTTGCTTCCTGTTCAATGACTTATACAGGATAAGTAATTACTCTGCAACAGAACCCTGCTTTACGCTTTTCCTTTTGCTGCTTACCTATTCATTAAAAAAATTTTTTTAATAAGACAATACATAAACATAAATAGTAAGACTGATACATAAAGACATCCATTAACCATCCTTCCAGATATGTAAATAATTAGATGGAAGAGAATGACTAAAATTATCTTGATTTGTGAACAGAATAAAATCTGACCATATCATTAAAAAATTATTAGAGTTAGCTTGACCTGTTCGAAGACAAATAATATGAGTCAATTTTTCAGATATGGCAATGAGCCACATAGACTGGTACCAAGCTGTCAAAGACATAGTTTTATGCTTCCAATGTTGTGCAATGCATAATCTAGCCGCAGTTAACATAAAAACTATAAGATCCTTAGATGATAATGCCAAATTAGCTCCTGAAAATACATTTAATAGAGCCAACTCTGGTCTCATATCTAACTTCTGTTGTGTAATTTTACCCATTTCTAAAAATACCTCTGTCCAAAAGCAGGAAATACTGGGACAAGACCAGCATAAATAGAAGTATGTACCCCTATTACCACAGCCACTCCAACATAACGAAGACAAACTCTTATTGATGTGGGATAATCTAGAAGGAGTCAAATACCACCTGTGAAAGAGCTTAACAAAATTCTCTCTAATTTGGGAAGAAGTAGAAAACACCAGCTTCCATTTCAGTATTCCATTCCATTGTGAGTCGCTAATAGTTTGTTATAGGCCATTTTCCCAAGCCAATTTAAGGCCAATTAATGGATCAGATGATTGAATTATTAAAATCTCATATAATTAGAAATAAGGCCCTTAGAATCTTCTGAAGCCTTTAATATTAATTCCTCAAACATAGTCAAATTCCTATTAGCCTGTTTAACTATATCAAGATGTAAAATAAAGGACTGAAACTGAAGAAAATTTAACCAAGAGTAATGCTTATTCACAAACTTCTCCCGAAATGGTTCTAAATCAATTGGTTTATCCTAATAATAAAAATCCTTTAATCTAATTGCAACATCTCTAAAACATCAAGTAATCAGGAGGGTGAGTCAAAAGCTGGAAATTTAAGATGACTACAAATGGTTAACAAGGGGGAATATGGAGGGGGGGGGCAAAATTTTATGCCATTTCCCCCAGATCTTAAAAGTGGTTCTTAAACACAGATTTGTAACAGAACTCTTAATAAATTCAAATATCAATAACAGGTTGTAGCTTGCCTTTGTAGGACATGGGAACCCTACGGTTCTCCCCATGAAAGAAAGCATATATAACAAACAAACATGTAAATTTTAAAATAAGAATTTTTTAAAAAAATATTATGGTCCTAATCTGGTCATGATATAATCACAGTTAAATTTAGCTGGATCTGAATGCAACAAGAAACCCAGTTAAAAACTATGCAAGGATTCCAATCTCTGTGTTCTTCTGTCTTACATTAATCATCCTTTCCATTAGGTTTCATACATTAACTGTAACCTGATGGCCAATATTAAATTCAGCTCAAAGTTCAGGCATGTGGCATTTTAGAAAGCTTATGCAGCAATAAAATGCCTACAAGTCAAAAAGGGGAAATGTGCTGATATATATAATATTAATAAGGTTAGAAAGGCTGTGCACACAGCCCTTGGGTCAATAGAGCCAATTCAATTTTCTGTTGTGAGGTGGAAAAATAGCTGCTATAGCATACTTATTTCAAATAAGTTAGTTCAGCATCCTGAGTGCACAACTATGGTGGCAAAGACCATAATTAATCTCCTAATCATGAAAATTAAATAATTCCAAAACAACCCAACTAACTTCTGGGGGTGGGGTGGGGGAGTTGGGGGTTCTATTGAGTTTGGAACATTTGTCAATCATTGACGCAAGCATTTTTTTCTGGCTGTTACAAACACACCCCACCTCCATTGGACAGTAATAGCCTGAATTTTGACTCGCATTTATTTATATATACATGCATACATTTGAATCCCACCTTTCAGCTCTTACTGAAGGCAACTTGCAGTAAAAAAATGTAATGTAGTGGCTGACATGATGCACAGCCTACCATCACCATAACGCTCCACACCCCAGGGCTTCTGCGGACTCGGAAGCAGCCCCAACACTGTTTAGAATGTTGTAGAAGAAATGTGACTGCAGTTTTTCCTATGCAGTTTTTCCTTTATGGAAGAGCATCTGGAGGCTGCTTGTGAGTTCGCAGCAGCCCTGGGGCCAAGGGCTATGGCAGGCCTGCTCAACTTAGGCCCCCCAGCTGTTTTTGGACTACAACTCCCATAAGCCCCAGCCACAGGGGCCAATAGCCAGGGATTATGGGAGTTGTAGGCCAACATCTGCAGGAGGGCCGAAGTTGAGCAGGCCTGGGCTATGGTGTCAGTAGGTTGTGCATCATTTCCGCCACACCCACGAGCATCATTAGTGATTCATTTGAAGTCATACAATAAAAGACCACACACTCGAAAAACCCTGTAATCAAAGCTATAAAATTGGACTTCCGTATAGCTTAGCATATCGGCCATGACAGAGAGCTTCATTTGACATGTGTTTTAAGAAACATAGCTCATGCACTGGAGTACCTGCTTGGTTCCAACCCAAGCCACCATTTTATTTATTTATTTATTTAGTGTATATTTTTGTTTGTTAGTATATTTCAGCAGCCTAATGCTCAAAGGTCCTGTAAAATAAAAACCATTTTCTTCGAGCCCTTCTCTTTGAACCACTAATGTGGATCTGGCAGAACTCCTTTGTGAGGAAATGCCCTAAATGGGGCAAGGAGGCACACTTTATTGCTCCTCAGTGTCAAACAGCTAGAATCCATTTCTGCTAGCGGGGTGCAGAATTCATCGCTGCTGCTTCTCCTAGTTCCTAAATTACTGCAACTGTGCTACCAAAATAATTCAAGTCTAATGCTTGGGTGTAAGGGATGCACATACTCTCATTTCCATCCATGTGGCATCAAAAAGTTGTGAATTATTAAAAAGCACTTAATCTCTCTCTCTTTTTTTAAAAAAAAGATATTGTGAATTAACAGCATTCTAATGAGTACCTAGGGGTGACATGGCAGGGGGCTTTAAAGAAGTGTAAATAAAACAGGAAGACAGCTGCTACCTAATAGCTAGAGCTGTGTGGCTCAGCACCCCTGCTTTGCTCGCTGGATGAACAGACCGGCCTTAATCAGAATACGGTGGTGATTCAAACAGCAAAAAAGGCTGTTCGGAAGGACTGCTGGGTTTTCATTAGCTCCACAGTTTAGCCTCCACCGTGATGCCATCAAAAACAGAAAGAGGCATTGTTGAGATGATCGTTAGAGTTGCTTTTTAAGAAGCAAAGGAAGAGGGGAGTTGAGTTGCCATTCAGGGACTGAGGCCTTGAGAGGAAGAGAAACAAGCAAGAAGAGGTACCAGAGAAAGCACTTCCAAGTTCCTAATGACTCCTTAAAAGCCTTTTCCTGGCCCTTTTCTTTGTCCCCACTTCCAAAGCTCAGATTGGCTTACTGTGTTTTTCGGCACAGAGTAAGATATAAAACTGGTCCGGGAAAGACCTTGTGTTTCCTGACACAAGTGTTTACTCAGTTGCTCTCTTTGTGTGGGCTGCATCCCCTTGAAAAGTCCAAGACATGAGCAGAATCACTAAATAATCCATCTGTTTTATGGCAACATGCTGCTTTTTACGTCAAATCGATGAGAAAGTGCAGACCATAACTTAAATTACACTGAATTGAAAATAAAAACATAGGAATGGACACTGGCCTAAATCCAAACATAGTTGCTGTGCATACACAGAGAGGAAAGCTGGTTTTCAGCTATCCCCTCTTCCCCCTATGGATAATAGAACAAATCAATCCAGAATTTTCACTCAAGGCACAAATGACCAGGCTCAAACTATCATACTTTGGACACAATATGCAAAAACCCAGTTCCCTTGAGAAATCCATAATGCTGGGGAAACTTGAAGGAAAGAGAAGAGGATGAGCAAGGTGGATGGACTCAATTACAACAATGAATGCACCGCTGAGAGACCTTAAAGGCTAAGTTGAAGACAGATCGTCCTGGAGATTATCTATCTATGTGGTCTCTCAGAGTCGACTCCGACTTGATGCCATTTAATCAATCAATCAATCTTTGCAGCTACATGTGCCTCCCAAAAATATGTCCCTGAGGGTTCCAGAAGGCTCAAGGACAAATTTTTGGGAGGCACCAATAGCTGCATAGGGAGGGGGGGCACCAAAAATCACTGCTCACCTCCATATGTGAAAGTGTTTCCCATACACAATTCTTAGTTTGAATCTAGACCAATGTGATGGTAGCAACTACTTTAGCAGGGAGAAAAGATGCCTGCTCTGCTGATGGCTGCCAGAATCATGCGTGATGGAGTAGCTTGGTCAGGTGAGCCAGGATGCTCTCAGCTCATCTCCTTGAGTCATAAACAAGGAATTTGGCTGGTTCAGACTGCAAAATTCCTTTACACAATTTCCACCATTAAAATGGCTTCTGGGGGGAAAGTGTAGCTGGAATCACAAAGATGCCTGTCAGTTCACTGTATGTACAGTATGGTACTTTTTCTGTGCAGTTGGTACCAGTGCGTATGGCCACCTGGAAGCATTTAGTAGTGCAAACACTAATCCAAAGGAAGCCACCATCAACTGCAGCCTCTTTCCTATCATATAATATGGGGATAATACTAGCACACTTCACAGAGGTGTTGTTAAGGGTTACGGGCTGATATACTATGCAATGTTCCATGTGTGTTGCAATGCAACGTTTGCACAGTTGTGCAAGAGTGCTGTTAGACTAAACACAAGAATTGTGCAGACACAGTTGTGCAACTGACAGCCATTATTGTCAATGGCCATCAACTGAGCCACTGCATTCATGCAACTCTTGCATTTAGCAGAACAGCACACACATAAGGCTGTGCATAGTTGTGCATAAGGTTGTGCATGTGTGTCAGCCACTGAAATAATGTATGCTATGTTCTTTAAGCATTGAGGAAAAGGCATTGTATAGATACATATGATCACTCCATTTATATAAGCCATATACGGGAGAGCTGGTCTTGTGGTAGCAAGCATGACTTGTCCCCATAGCTAAAAAGGGTCAGCCCTGGTTGCATATGAATGGGAGACTTGATGTGTGAGCATTGCAAGATATTCCCCTCAAGGGATGAACAGAAGGTTACAAGTTCCCTCCCTGGCATCTCCAAGATAGGGCTGAGAGAGATTCCTGCCTGCAACCTTGAAGAAGCCGCTGCCAGTCTGTGAAGACAATATTGAGCTAGATAGACCAATGGTCTGACTCAGTATATGGCAGTTTACCATGTTCCTATGTTCCATATATTTTGGAAATCTGTTTAGATTGAACGCTACCAAGAATGTTAGAACAGGATTGAATAATGCTAAGCACTTTCTAAAACAGGGAGTCTTCCATTGTGAAAAGAATGCCCCAACTTACTTTCTGCACTAGGCTTGTTTATTATTCTGTGGAAATCATAACATGGTGACTATTCCCTTAGCATATGACAAAGGAAGGTTGTAGCCCATGTGCCCAGATGGAAGACAAGCAGAATTATCACCACCTTTTTCTTGCACAAATCATAATCCCCTGACCCTGGTGGAAACTCCCACCAAAGAGATGATGCGTGTTGTGGTAGCAGCGCTAACTCCTACCCTAGAGTCAGACTGAAGCAGTGAAATAAATTACAGCTTCTATTTTGTGGGGGCCAGAAAGGGAGGAAGAGCTAAGACTGGCTGGGTACAAATAATGGCTGACAGGATGAACAGTTCCAACAAAGATCTTAGAACTTGTGGTGCCACTACCGAAGACCCAGAAGACGTGCCACTGTAGACAACTGGTGGTAATGCTATCAGCCTTACACAATTTCCCCCCTTTGCTATGATGGAAATAAATTTGGTAACTCTAGTAGCACTACTGCCAGTTCTCTACAGCGACACTGATATCTCCAGATCTACTGTAGCCACACAAGTTCCAATGTCTCCATTAGAACTGCGCATTATGTCAATCAATACTTTTCTGAAAATATGACACTAGCATTGAAAACGGCGCAGCAGCAGCAGCAGCAGCAGCAGCATTGCCCCTGGCATCCACGTGCATTTCCCTTGTCTCAAACAAGTAGTGCAGGTTTTTGAAACACAGCAGAAACCTGTAAACCCTGTTTACCAGAGACAACTGTGTGGTGAATGCACGCAGAAAAGGATACCTCTGTTATGCCATTTTCAACACTGGGGTGGGGGCCGGGAAGCCAGCTGTCTCCTACCTCTATCAGGCAGGACAAGAGCTTCTGTCTCTCCCCCACAGGCCTATCGCTTCTTGGGAACATGGCTCAGATGAATTTTAAGAACAGCCTTGGCACTAGCTATACTTTTGTGTATTCTCCCATGGAGATTTTTCTCATACAGGTCTTGAGTTGGCCTTGAACTGCTTTTCTTTCTTTCTTTCTTTCTTTCTTTCTTTCTTTCTTTCTTTCTTTCTTTCTTTCTTTCTTTCTTTCTTTCTTTCTTTCTGTCTTTCTTGTTGCCTGAGCAGCTACAGGGTTTGTTATTTCCTTCGCTTGCTCAGTCCCTTTGGGGTTACCTTTCTGCTTGTCACAAGTGCTTTCGGCTGTGTCCATGAGCAGCTTTCCACTCAGCTTCTGCAAGATGGGTACCACAGTCCTCCCAGTCTGTCAACCATCCTGCTCCAGCCCCCCTTCGCCTCCCCTCCCTCCATCGACTGCACCTGGGAATCACACCTGTCTGCTTCAGTTTGTTCTGCACAACTGACTCGCAGCCTTGATTTAAACCCTTAGGGTCTGGTTTAGTCTATCATTTACACTGACATACACCTGGAGTAACACTTGGGCAAAAGGGATGCCGGCTTCAGTCTGAGTCATGAGCAACAGAAACCAGCGAACGGTAAACAGCCGGCTGAGTGCTGCCCTGTGCAATCGATGTTGCCAGTGGAGGAGTAATAGCAGAGACTCTGGATTCGGGAAATGTCTGCATTATTAATACAGGATTGTGCTACGGTACTCTCAACAGACCTTATTAAAGAAATTATTGTGTTTGTGGACCTTTGCACAGCCCAGTTTGACCTCTTGTCTTCTAGGCATGGTTCAAGATGTGGACTTTGTAACATGCCTAAAATATTGCTTGCTTTCTTAAGTTCCATCATGATTTCAACCTCTGTAGTTATCCAATTAAAAAATACCATATTAACCCGAATAAAAGATGACTCAGAATTTAAGATGACCCCCTTAAGACTTGATTAGCAAGCCAGAGGCTGCCGGTTCGATTTCCCACTGGTACCTATATCAGGCAGCAGCGATATAGGAAGGTGCTGAAAGGCTTCATCTCATACTGTGTGGGAGATGGCAGTGGTAAACCCCTCCTGTATTCTACCAAAGACAACCACGGGGCTCTGTGGTCTCCAGGAGTCAACACTGACTCAACGGCACACTTTACCTTTACCTTAAAAAGTAGAGGTTAAAGAAAGGTTATACTTGCACTTACTCAAAAAGAACAGGATTGTGAATTTAAGATGACCTCTTGGTTTCTAATATCAAAAAACTTGGGGGAAACCCAAACTTGGATTCAGACAAATACAGTGTTGGTGATTTACATACCACACAGCTAATCGTGCACCCAAGCAGGATGTGGGTTCCCTGGCTGATCACCAGAGTCTTTTGGTGTGTCATTCACCATTCCATCACCACTCCTAACAAAGGTATGGGAATCACTGCTGCATCTGACTCCCATAATCCTCAGTATGAGTCAGGTGCAGCAGCGATGATGCAGAGTGTCATTGGCACAGAGCCTTTGCTAGAAGTGGTGATGGAATGGTGAATAACACACAGCTAGTGAGCCCACCTCCTGCTTGGGTGTGCAGCTGCCTGCACAGTATGTAAGCCACTGATACTTATTTTCCATGACAAGTCAGACCATGAGGGATGGATAGAGAGGGATTTCCAATGCCCCACAGCTATGGACCTCCCATCCTCTGCAGAGCAGCTGAAGCCTGAGCTTGGGGACCTTTTGGAATGATTCCAAGTCAAAATTTCAGAAAAAAATCTTGTAGTATAGTCCTCCCAGGATTTTCCCACTTCATGTGAAGGTAGATATTGTATATTGAAATGCAGCCTTTGCGTCAAAACCTCTGTAGATGAAAAGCTCTCTCATCAGGACTCTAGGCTAGTGATCTCTCTGACATCCATCAGAGAGATTACTAGCCACTAGATCTCTCCTAGAATTATCATTAGCCACTAGATGTCTCTGAAGTCCACCAGAGAGATTACTAGCCACTAGATCTCTCCTAGAGAGACCACTAGCCACTAGATCTCTCCTAGAGAGATCACTAGCGTCAAGAGCTCTCTGATGGACTTCAGAGAGATCACTAGCCACTAGAGCTCTCCTAGAGAGATCACTAGTTACTAGATCTCTCCTAGAGAGATCACTAGCCACTAGAGCTCTCTGATGTCTATCAGAGAGTTCACTAGCTTTCCATGTACAGGCTATTTGTGATGGTAAAAAGTATTCAAACATGTATTTTGAATTCTTGCCCCACTTACACTTTGAAGTGGTTCCAAGAAAATAATATTTCATCTTTAAGACTTTTTAATCAGTTGGGCTGGGTTTTGTTTCCCAGGGTTAAGTCTATGAGAGCAGATGTTAGCGTTCATCATTCATTCATTTCATTTATATTATTCACCAGAATAACTCAAGGTGTTAAAACAAAAGAAATAATACAAATGCGGAGTGGCTGGCTACTGCTGAAGTCCCATTTGTATTGACGGGCCATTGATCTATTTTATTAATCTTTAAATAACTAGTTAATAGATGTTCTAAACTGTTACCAGTCTTGACCCCCTAAAGTCAGAGCAAGCAAAATTCAAAGCGAACAGCATGATTTGTGTTTGATCAGACATTTGTCCATTTGAGTTCACTGGCTGACAAACCACGTAAGGGTACATCAGTCCAGTAATGTCGTGTGCATACAAGCAGTGAAACTGTGCAAATGATGTTACACAAGAATAAGCCCATTATTTGGAATAGGCTTACATATGTGTAACATAATTTGTGCAGTTGTGTAACTTGCATGCAAATATCATTACTGGGTGGATGGACCCTTGTGCAGGATGTCAGCCAATGGCTCTTAAGCCCAAGTAAATATGCATTAAAGTTGCAGACCAAACTGAGGTACACTGTGTGGATAGGCTGCATGCAACCTGCCAAGATACTAGCTGAGTTATCAAATGGTAGCAGCAAGGTTGTGAGGATTGTGGTTGGCAGGGGGGGACCTTTTTTGGCAGACTGGATTGGGTCGCAGGCCTTACATTGCCTGCCCCAAAATAAACAGCACTAAAAGTGCACATTTTCATTGCTTCTGTTTTTTAAAAGCTGTTTCTCTCTGAGGTCCATATCTCACTAATCTGTTTTGTGATCCCCCGTGGATTCACTCCACTGGGCCTTTCGTCTGAAAGATTGACAGCTGCGTGCGGTACTCCAGCTCCACCTTCTGCTTGCAACGCATCAATTTGTAAAGGTGGTTGGAAGTCACTAGCAATAGCAATAGCAATAGCACTTACATTTATATACCGCTCTATAGCCGGAGCTCTCTAAGCGGTTTACAATGATTTAGCATATTGCCCCCCAACATTCTGGGTACTCATTTTACCGACCTTGGAAGGATGGAAGGCTGAGTCAACCTTGAGCCCCTGGTCAGGATCGAACTTGTAACCTTCTGGTTACAGGGCGGCAGTTTTACCACTGCGCCACCAGGGGCTCTTTCCGCAGTCTCTTTCCAACCGTCCTTCCGACTCATCGGCATCAGGTATGTTGGTGGTGTTTTTGGTTAATCCATTCCTTGATCCAGGCCAGCTTTTGAATGGGGCCTTAGTTACTTGCATTCCAGTCCTGGAGTAGAGGCAGGGCTGAAAAAACAGCCAGCAGCAAGAGCACGGAAAAGCAGTCTGCACTTGCCTCTCTATACATCTCTATTATTAATTTATTATTATTATTATTATTATTATTATTATTATTATTATTATTATTATTATTATTAATTTATTCGATTTCTATACCGCCCTTCCAAAAATGGCTCAGGGCGGTTTACACAGAGAAATAACAAACAAATAAGATGGAGCCCTGCCCCCAAAGGGCTCACAATCTAAAAAGAAACATAAGGTAGACACCAGCAACAGTCACTGGAGGTCCTGTGCTGAGGGTGGATAGGGCCAGTTATTCTCCCCCTGCCAAATAAAGAGAATCACCACATTAAAAGGTGCCTCTTTGCCAAGCTAGCAGGGGACTATCATTAAACTATTAATATTCCTGATTCCACTCCACTGCCTTGTCCTTGCATACCACAACTCTATTCCTAGTATTCTACAGCATTTACTTTATTCGCTCTCTCTCTCTCTCTCTCTCTCTCTCTCTCTCTCTCTCTCTCTCTCTCTCGCGCACTTTTACAAGTCCAGCGCTTGAATGCCTCGATCTGTCAGATCTTCATGCCAGTTATCAAGAGAGTGAGGAACAATGGCTGGCCTTTACAAAAAGAGGTGGAGTTGTCAATCTTCCCAAGCAGAGGCTACTGCACAGGCGCGAACCCAGTGGTGTCAATAATACACGAGGATCACCAGTTACAGGCAAGCAACCTGGTTTTTTGGGTTTAAGTCTCACCACCCCCAGTTTTCTTATACTATGTGGCATGCAACATTTGCAGTTAGCCCTGGGAGGCTGCTGGTTCTTTTATTTCTGGTCTGCTTGTTCTGCAACTGCTGAGGCACATTAAGCAGCTTTCCCAGCAATCTATACTTCTGGTAGAACAGTCTGACCAAGTTAGGCTAAGAAAATAGCAAAGCCCACGGAGCAATCCCACTCCTCTAGCCAATCCGTAGTCTGCCACTCGACAGTACACGAGAAAGCAGCATTTGATCTGACCACCTAGTTTATTTTCTGGGTGGCTACTGCCTCATTTTCCTCTTCTGCCCAACGCTTGTTGGACCCATCAGTGCTGTGCCAAGTGGAGTATTACAGCCAATCTGTCAAATCTACCTGGTTCAGGAGGCCTGTGTAACAAATGGCCGTGAGATTTGTAATGCAGCAATCTGGCTACGTAGCGAAGCAATTGCAGTGTGTCCGAGCACAGCGGCACAGGCAATAATCACAGAACTACTCAAGTGCTTCTTCCGGCAGCATCCAATTAAACCACCAGGAAGATTCTGGGAGACAATGCTGTCAAGATTTCTCCACACTCCCTCCATTTTCAGTCAACTTGATGAGTCCTGAAAGATGTGGTATATTTTGCCAGTAGTGACAGTTTTTGAGGTGAGACAGTGAAGATATCAAAATTGCCAGCACTGTAAACAAGCACAAGTGTTGAGATTTTCCTTGAATATTGATTTTCCATGGAATTAAAGAAAAATGGATGTGCATGTGTGTGTGTGCGTGCGCGCATGCACGTGTGCGTGCATGTGTGCCTGTGATTGAGAGACTCTTGATCTTGAGAGACTCTTGATTCTCAATACCATTTATTTTATTCATTTATTTTATATGCTGTCTTTACAAAACGTATAACTAAAACAATTATTAACAATAAACCAAATACCATCAGAAGCAATAAAACCAATTAAACAGCTTCACAGCATTAAAACATTAAAGCGACCAGGCCTCTTTTGGCTGGTTCACACAATACATTACTAAAGCTTTCCAGGAAAGAAACATTCTGCCTGCTTATCTTACCCCTTCTATCTGGCCAAAGAAGCACCTTTTAAAGTGGTGACTCTTTTCTGTTTAGTAGGGGGATATGAACTGTTCCTATTCAACCCAGCATGGCATTCCTCTCATGGACTGTTGCTAGTGTCACCCTCACTCTTGTGTTTCTTTTTAGACTGTGATCCTTTTTGGGACAGAGAACAATCTTCTCATTCCTTTTGAGAACTTTTCCTGTTGTTGAAAAGTGATGTAACAACAGTCAAGGAGTAGCCTCTCAAATCTCTCTGGGGAGTACGTTCAATCAATCATCTTTATTGCAGTCATAGCTTAAAGTAAAATTGTCAAGTTGGTGTCGACTCCTGGCGACCACAGAGCCATGTGGCGTTCTTTGGTAGAATACAGGAGGGGTTTCCCATTGCCATCTCCCGCGCAGTATGAGATTATGCCTTTCAGCATCTTCCTATATTGCTGCTGCCCGATATAGGTGTTTCCCATAGTCTGGGAAACACACCAGCGGGGATTCAACCCAGCAACCTCTTGCTCCCTAGGCAAGTTACTCCCCCACTGTGCCATTAAGTGGCATAGATCAACATAAAATTCAGGGAGTGATTACACAGTACAAAGTATAACGCATAACAATATGTTAAAAGACCTAAGGAAACATTAAAAAGCATTTAAACGTATGAAAGGGCATAAAACAACATAAAGAGGCATACATAAAGGCATAAAAGGCATTTAAAAGGCTAAAAAGGGATAAAAGGCACAAAAAGACGTAATTGCATAAAAGCCTAAGTGATACATACAGTGAAACTATAGAACTATGTATAAAAAGCGCAAAGCTATAGAGCAAAAAAGTGGGAGGAGCATAAGTCTTTCAGATGGTGCACTGTATTGGATGAACGCATTATAGCACACAAGAGTCAGCAGGTCAGACTAGGGCTGCTTGGACCCACCGCTTGCCAGTAACGACGGATTTTGGATGCTGCCACACAGAACCTTGCAGTGCTGTAGGTATTGGTGGGCTTAGGGTCAGAAAGCAGCACAGAGACAGATATGGCTCGAACGTTCTGGGTACTTGCATAGCAATGGGTGGATAAAGGAAGAGCGAATGTCTCTGTAATACAAACAGTGCAGTAGGACATGCTCAGTTGTTTCAATGTGCCTGGAGCTGCAGGGGCTTTGTTGCTCTGCAAGTGGGATCTTTCAGAAACGACCTTCTAGCACAGCTGAAGGGAGGGTGTGGCAACGTGCCAAGGTGAATGCCTTCCTATGTTTTGGGACTTCCAATTAAGTAAAATATGATGCCAGGAAGGGTAAATATGTAAGATTTTCATTGATGAAAAAAAATTCAGAACCCTACTTAAATTGGTTTGGTGCTCTCTATATCCATTATATGCTGTTTAATAGAAGCTTTGGCCTGATCATAGCCCTTATTGAGTAAAGTCAAGGGGGGAAGGCCCAAGGACACTATTTTTGTCTCAATTGACCATTTCCATTTAGATTGGTAATCGTCACACACAGAGGCGTAGCTATAATTGAGCGAAAGGGTTCAAAGAACACGGGCCCCCAGCTCCTCAGGGCCATCCAGCTCCATCCCTCCCTATTTTCTTCATTATCTCTCTCACTCTGGGGGGCCTCCAGAGAGAGGGATGAACACAGGCCCCCTCTCCCCTGCCAGAGAGAGGGATGAACACAGGCCCCCTCTCCCCTAGCTACGCCCCTCGTCACACATCAGGTTAAGGGAGCAAGACCAATGGGGCGAAAGGATAGTCTGAGCCAATAGCTAAATATGGCCACCCACACCCTGGCCTATACTTTGATCAGGCCTGTCTCCAAGCGCAAAGTGGCATTAGAAACACAACGTGGAACTTGAAGGACTGCCCACAGGAATTTGAACTGCACACATTCCAGTGGGGTGAAACTGAGGAAGGGACCCAATTGAAAAGATTGAAAATTTGATTATGGTGGCAGAGCTCTTCTGGGCATTTTGAAACACATGTTCCTGTGTGCTTTCTTAGAGCTGCCAGAGTGAAAAACTACCCCCAAATATTTAAAGCATGGGACCTGCTCAGTCGTATGTCCATCTAGCCACCAAGAGTGAATTTTGGGCCATTTGGCAAAGACCATGATTTTAGTTTTGTGGTAGTTGATTTCCAGGAGATCTTCCTTGCAATACTGTGTTAAGGCCCTCAGTGCTCTTCTAAAGCCAATGGGGGTCCTTGAAAGGATTATTGCATCATCTGCATATAGCAAAGTGGCAGTGTGTCTCCCAGCAAGTTTAGGGGGGTGAAAATCCAGGTTGTTTTGCTGGCCCACCATTGTATTAATGTAGAAACTGAATAGGAGTGGTGCCAGTATGCATCTTTGCTTGATGCTCTTCTGGGTTGAGAATGGTCTTGAGAGATGGCCTTGAGGTTTGCACCTTAACTCAAGTGAAGTGTCTGCATGCAGGGTGCAAATTAAATATAGCAGACACCAGTCAATGGAGGAGGCTTCCAACTTCTCCTACAGTTTGACACGAGAGATAGAGTCGAATGCTGCTTTGAGATCAACAAATGCAGCATAAAGGGAGGTCGCATTGCAGGAGTATTTCCTGAAGAGATGCTGAAGATCTAAGCACTGGTCAATGGTAGAGCGGCCTTCCCTGAAAACAGCTTGTTCCTCTGCAAGGAGATTTTCTTGTTCTAACCAGTCCTTAAGTTTCCTGTGTAAGTGTCTTGCATATAGCTTAATGACTGTGCAAACTGATGGGTCTGTAGTTGGCGGGGTCGCTGCTTCTGCTCGTTTTGAATATGGGGACAATGACTGCCATTGAACTATGGCCCTATCCATTAAGAGAAATGTCTTACAGCAGACAGTGCTCACATGTAGTCACCCATCCAAATGCAAACCAAGTCAAACCCAACTTAGCAAATGGGACAATTCATGCTCACTACTGCAAGACCAGCTCTCCACCTCCACAGTCCTTGTCACTGGTAGCTGCCAAACAAATACCTGTCAAAAACAGCACTGAGAGCAGGACCCCTGAAACTAATCTTAAGGCTTTAGTCTTTGAGAGAGGTTAGGTCAGTTCCAGACTATTTATGGCTTTAAAAAGCCCAAACCAGCACTTTGAATTGAGCACAGGGCTGGCAACCAATGCAGCAAGCACAGTATAGGTGTAAATATGCAATTTGCATCAACTAATACCTCATCAGCTGCTTTCAGTACCACCTTAACTTTCCAAACAGTCTTCAAAGGCTGCCTCACATATGGAGTCCTGTAGTAGACTAGCCTGGATGTAATTAAGGCATCGCCTCTCATCCCAGATGAACCAGCATTACAAATAAAGTCCTTGAACTGTTGTTCTTCCCTTGGCCAATTCTGAGTTGTTGCCTCTTCCTCCAGCCCTCCTCCCCTGCTTTCAAAAGCAGTCTGACCCACAGAAATGAAGCAGGTGATACTTTCCCCACCACTATCACCCCAATAGAGAAATATTCACCATCTCAAATTGTAACGCATTGGGCACCAATATTTAGCATTTTAACACACAGCACACATTTCTCCTCCCAGTTTTCTGCCATATCTGTTTTGAAACATTTCCATTGCTCTAGGGATGTCTTGGGAGTGGAAAAGGAATACAAGCAGATAAAGGTGGAACAGATAGGGAACAGGATGTCCGATAAGGAATAGAAAACCATCACTCTTTAACCCTTAGCCCTACAGCAATGGAACATTTATGTTGGGCCATATGCAATCATGAGATTGCCATACATTCAAGGAACCTAAAACTCAGCATGGAACTCAGAAGGCCTGTTCACACAATCATCAAAATCAGGATGGGAGGCATTGTACCCTGGTTTGCACGATTGTGTGAACTCACAAAAATCTCTCTAACCCAGCTTGCTCAAAGTAGGGTAGCCCATATTTTGTACCCTGCTCTTAACAAAGGTAGGAGGGATGGGAGAGGAGAGCACTCCTACTTTGTTTTTCAGGTTGTGTAGATCCACCTACCTGCTTTAGCAGCCACCAGGATCCAGCAGCCCTGGAAACAATACAGAGCTGTGGCTACAGGGGCTGCCACCATGGATGTGCCACTCTGCAAAGCACTCTATGATCCTGTGGATGCAGCAGCTTCAGCAAAGCTGTGTCCGCCTCCTGTTCCTTTGTGGCCAGTCAGAGGGCAGCTGCTAATATAATGAGGCTTTCCAGACTGCTGGCAGTGCAAAGCATACTGGGGAGGCCTGCAAGGTCTTTGGAGGACTTTGTATCCTCTTAGCTCCCAGTTTCAGCAATGGATGCCTCATCCGTCATAATCATGCATTTCCTGAATATGCTGATGGAAACAGAGTATCTGATTGTCTGCTACTACCCTCTAGCCCACCTCCAAATGATCATGTGAAAGGCCTTAGACTCACAGCTTTCATAAAAAAAAAAAAAAGCCCAACTGAACAAAATATGTTTCTAGCCCCAGTGATGCCATGGAAAGCTTGAAAACACAAGCAGTGTCTGACACAATCTTAGAAGCTAGATGGCGATAGGGCCCAAATTAAGGTCCAAATTATTTGAGGATCTGAATCTTCAAAGTGAAATCAGTTATGTGAAATAAACCAATATATCTTAGTTTAGTCTGAATCATAATTTCTTTTGCAAAATTCTGACATATTTATTTGCAGAGAGGGTCCCTAACCTTAGATATGAATTATCATGCAACCCTCGATACTTGTAAGCCTGGACAGTAGGTGATATTGTTCCTGGAGGAAACCAAGGAAGTCTTACATCCTTCCATGGCCTGGCTGGAAGGACCAATGTTAACCACTGAGGGAATGAAAGGGTGGATAGATGGCAAAATGAACAAGCAGGTGGGCAGATGATAGACAACAATCAGAAATCCACTGATTAATGGGAAATGAAGGGTGAGTGGGTGAGATTAGGACAGTGATTGTGTTCGAGTGAGCCCCTAAGAAATCAATGTTGGCACAAATACTTAGGTATGCAGCACTGACCACCAGTACTATCAGATGGTTTCATGTGGCATGTTTAGGCCTGGGTAATAACTGGGAGCCATAATCTATACCCTGATGGCTCAAAAAATATGGTGCGGCCCAACCTACTTTTAAGTAATGGCATGTGCCTGGCCTCTGAAGCTGAAGGCCAAATACTCCCCTAAAAGAAGAGATGGATATTCTCTTCTGATCATCTGCATTTTAAACAACCCCTGTTAGTCTGGTGGTTTTTCAGGAGAGCCCAGCTGGAAGTACCTCCTGCTATTCTAAGGCTATTGTAATATAAGACTCAAGAATAACCCATTGTCCCTTCCCCTCCCTTGCAGGCTGAGACTCAGTTAGTTTCTGCATATTCTTTTTAATGTGATGAAGAATCAAAGGGAGAAATGCAAAGAATAAGCAGAAGTCATACATATGAATGTGCCCGTACATAGATGGTAACCTTTCCTGCTTCCCATTGTACTGGAGCAGTAAATGCCTATGCTATCAGTACTTTATGAGAATGAACCCACTGGTGCTTAGGAATTAGCCACCTGACATTTTGTTTCCGTTTACTCCTCTAAGTACATATTACAGCCCCAAGTGCAGATGTACAAGTGATTCACACTTTTGCACTTCCAGGGTAACACATTTGAGAGGTGGTGTCGTATAGTGGTCAAGAGACTGAGCACACCCCTGGTTCAGATCTTGCCTCTGCCGTTAACTCATTAGGTAGTCTTAGGCAAAATGTTCCCCAGTTGTGTTCCCCAGTTGCAAGTTGGGGAAAGCACTGGTGGAGGAAGCCAGCAAGCAGTCTGTGTTCCTCCTGCTGGTGCCCCCCCCCAGCCACACCCTCTGTGTCTGATGTCAGACACTGCTGCATCATACGTTGGGCATGGCTTCGTTCACAAACAGGGCTATGTTCCCCGTTTGATAGCAAATACCAGCCAGCACTGCGTTCACATTGGCGGGTATCTGCTGTCAAATGAGGCATGCAGGCCGCGAGCGAAGCGGGATGCCGAGGGAGCAGCTTCGCTCACAAACAGGGCCATGCACCCCACTTTGGAGCAAATACCATCCAGCGCTGCGATCACAGCGCATCCAGGAAAGCACTCCCTGCCTTTAAAGGCAGGGAGGTCAGCTCTCGGCCACACTGTGGACGCAGTGCTGACCGGTATTTGCTGTCAAACGGAGAACGCGGCCCTGTTTGTGAATGAAGCCATGCCCCGCTGTATCTGATGTATGACACAGAGGGTGTGGCTGGGGCGCCAGGCACAACACCTGATTGGTGTTGGCCCGGGTTCTTTGAACCCATTTGTTCAATGGGGGCTCCGCCCCTGGGGGAAAGACACTACTTACCTTACAGGGTTGTGGGAAGGATTCCATCAAGATACATGGGAAGCACTTTGCACACTCAAGAAGTGTTATACAAATGCTAAACATTCTTATTCACACTAGCAAGAAATGGACTCTTGCCACTGCAGGAGAGTCTTCACATGCAGGGAGCTGTGTTACTTCTTCCAACAGTCATATATAGTCCCACACATGGGTGATCAACATCTGGCCCAAAAGAAAAAGAAAAAGAAAGCCTGGAAATCTTGGTCAGTTTAGGGTAGCTTCCCAATCAACAGAAGGTGCAAAGGTGAGGTACTCATCCCACTGCAGAAGATTCCTCCTCCGTTCTTTTTCAGCTGCTGACAGTATTGGTCAGTGTGGAATCCAGAGGAAAGAGTGGTGGTATGCAAGACCGTGGAGTTCTATCAGGAATATTAACGGTTTAATGAGATAGATATTATTTACAGAGAGCCAAGTGCAGCCTGCCTTCAGTGCTCTTGCTGCTGGCTGTTTGTTAGCCCCACCTCTCCTCCAGGAATACAACAAACATCTACTAATATAACAAATATTTATATACCACTTTTCAACAAAAGTTCCCAAATCGGTTTACATTAATATAAATAAATAAAGATGGCTCCCTGCCCCCAAAGGGCTCACAGTCTAAAAAGAAATAGAAGGTAAACACCAGCAACAGCCACTGGAGGGATGATGTGCTAGGGGTGGATAGGGCCAGTTGCTCTCCCCCTGCTAAATAAAGAGAATCGCCACTTTTAAAAGGTGCCTCTTTGCTCAGTCAGCAGACTTTATCCATGACTGGAATAAAAGTAACTAAAGCACCATTCAAAAGCTGGCCTGGATCAATGAATGGATTAGCCAAAAACACCACCATCAGGAACCTCTGTTCCGAATGTATGTGGCCACTCTTGAAGAATTATGATTACAGGTCAGTACAACTTCCTTTTCCTTTTCCACATTGCCCTGACAGTACAAAGAAACAGCTGCCCAAGATGCTCATACCCTATGCTTTTTAGCACCTCCTGTAATGTGGGTAAGCCAAGCCACCCTAGCCTGGAACTAGGTAAAAGCCCAGATAGCTTTCATGGCATTGTATTCAAAAGCTCTGATTCCCAAACATGGAAGAAAAAGCTAATTGTAAGTGGTCCTCTGGTTTCACTGAAATAACTTTAGAAATGTAAATTCCTTGGCGTACATACTGTACAGCTAGCCATGTACCCAGGAGGAACAAGATCTCGCTGGCTGTGTATAACTCACCACTTCGTCTGTGCTTCTAGTAAAGGTGCAGCCAGTTCTGTGCCAACGATGCTCTATGTCACTGCTGCTGTTCCCAACTCCCATTGGGAATGATGGGAGTCAGGTGCAGCAGCAATGACACAAAGTGTTGTTGGCACAGAGCCTCCTGCACCATCACTAGAGGCCCAAACAGAGTGGTGAGTAATGCACAGCCAGCAATTGTGGGTATACAGCTGTCTGTGTGGTATGTAAGCCATTGTGTTCAATGCACGTACAATCTCTGTACCGTGTATATGTGTACAAATCTGTACACAGGTACAGTTATTCACACATTATGTTGAACGCAGGTACAGCAATACACTTCCTGTCTATATCATGCATCTGAGGGACCTGTAACCAGGCTGACTTTTAAAATGAATGTGTGTATAGCAGGTCTGCTCAACCTAGCCCCTCCAGCTGTTTGTGAACTACAACTCCCATAATCCCCAGTCACAGTGGTCAATAGCCGGGGATTATGGGAATTGTAGGCCAACATCTGCAGGAGGGCCAAAGTTGAGCAGCCCTGGTATAGAGTCATTCACACAAAAATGTGTACATGCATACAGAAATCGGTTCACATGTACAACATAATGTCTGAATAGCATTGTCTGGATCTAGTTTAATCAGGAGAATTCTGAGGCAGAGCAGTCTCTGATTTAACATTTCAATGAGACAAATTAGTTAGAGTGTTGGACTAGGACCAGGAAGTCCCGAGTTCAAATCCCCATTCAGCTGAATTCCGCATTCATGAATTCCCCATTCATGAAGCTCACTGGGTGACTCTGGGCTAGTCATGTATCTCTCAGCCTAACCTACCTCACAGGGTTGTTGTGAGGAGAAACATAACCATGTACACTGCTCTGGGCTCCTTGGAGGAAGAGTGGGATATAAATGTAAAAATAAATAAAATAAAAGTAAGTGATGCAAAAATCATGCACTGACATACTACACTGTGAAAAATGCATGGCTACTGGTTTTGTGTGTGTGAGAGACAGCCCCAACAGAGGTTACACACAAGCTGTTGGAGGGTGAATTTCACCTGTGATGGGTTTTGTGGTTAATTAGCAAACACTAAGGAAGCTAGCCACTCCAATTACGGAGTAGAATGCAGAGTTTAATTGTTGCAGCTGTTTAGAGGAGACACATGGAGATTCTTGTAGAATCAAAATACTGAGTAGATTTATTGGTGAACTACACTTTGGATAGGAAAGGCCTAATCCTGTCTACAGGCTACATAACGAATAGGCAGGGAGAGACAGAGAGATGTTTCCATCTGCTCTCTAAGAGGAAAGGAAAGGATTCTGACTCATCACAGGAAATGCCTGAGGAGTCAAGGCAGGGTCATAGAGTAGAGGTAAAGCAGGCACAGCGGGGAAATGCTTGACTAACAAGCAGAAGGTTGCCAGTTCAAATCCCCGCTGGTACTATATCGGGCAGCAGTGATATAGAAAGATGCTGAGAGGCATCATCTCACCCTGTGCGTGAGGAGGCAATGGTAAACCGCTCCTGTATTCTGCCAAAGAAAACCACAGGGCTCTGTGGGCGCCAGGAGTTGAAATCGACTTGACGGCACACTTTACTTTAAAGCAGAGACAAGTAAGGAGACCCTGACTAGCTATACTCCCAATGCCCCTAGTGGTCATTAGGATAGTCGGTGCAAAAGGTCGGTGCACTGGAACTCCATCTCCAACACATGCAGCAGCACAGGTGGTGCTCTAACTACCCGCATTGAACTGTGCGGTATGTGATCTGCTGTCAACCATTGAGGCATCCCCATAATGACATCACAAAGGCCAATAATAGACATGGAGAGTATTAAGACCTCCCAGTTCAAGTTCCCAACACTGTCAGATTGGGACACACCCTTGTTGCAAAGGAAGCCCAGATGCTTTGCTTTCAGAATCTGCACTTATTAAATTATTCCATGATTTAATTAAATGAATAATTTAATTTAATTATTCCAAATTATTCCATAATTTGTAGCTGAAATGCCTCTTCAAGGTACAAACATGAATGTAAATCGACATTCAAGATTTGCTCTCAGCTGAATGAAAAAAACCACAGCCTATATATACTTGTGATAATTTGAGTGCATAGTAGCCATTTGAAAAGCTTGTTGACATCCAGCTGCCCAAGCAAGCCAGTTGTGGGCATCAACTAGTCTGTGCTTTTAAGAGCAAACAGGAGGGAGAGCAGTTTAATTTCCACTCTCAGCTCCTCCTAGGGGGGAAAAATCAGTCACTGCTATGATAAAAGGAAAATGATTAAATACAACTGAAATCAACATCCAAGAAGAATAGTTTTTACAGCTACATTCTCTACAGAAAGAGAGCCCAGAATGTATTTCAAATGATCACTTTTCTGTGCACTGCAGCAGTTAATTATTCCATTTCACATTCAGATTGGTACACCTGGAGATTGTTATTTTTCCTCTCATTTTGTCCAATCAGGAAACGTTCAGGAGGCCATTTCTTTGATAACAGATTACTTTGCTTTTACCTACTACTGATGGTGTAAATTCTCTATTGTATACTGAAGTGACTACTAAATTGCCAAGGAAACAGTTGTGGAAAGTACCTTTACTTTTAGAAAAAGTTTTAATTCTTCCTCAGTTTTACTGAGTTCTTCCTAGAAGCTCAATAAGCAGCCACAAATAAGAAACTTTCAAAAATTTCTTGTTGGTTTTTTATTACTTCTTATTCACTTGAAAAACATCTAACAAAATTGCTGACTAGCAACATTGTTTACTAGATGCAAAATGACTGATCAAAAAGCCCTGGCTTTATGTTTGATCCTGCCTTCTCTTTTGCTCTCTGGATTCAGTCTGTCTCTAAATAATGTGGTTCTTCTCTGTACAAAACCATTAAAAAAATTGCACCTTAGCCTTCTAGAACTCTGGTTCATATTCAATCTTTACTCATTTAAAAAAAAATCTTAGGCTGCTTTTCTGATGGCTCAAATAGCTTACAATACAAAGCAATAAAATGTTGGAACGAGTAGTAAAACAAATAATAAAAGCAGAGGCTGCCATTCAAGCTAATGCAGCACCAGTGCGCTGATGGAGTGCTGGTCTAATGGTTTGGGGGCAATTTCCATCCATTCCTGATGAATTGGGGGGGACTGACTCCTGAAAATATGTCCCTGAGGGCTGCACAGTCTTTATTTTCAGGAGTCACAGTGGGCTTCAGAGGGAAGGAGAGATGGATGCTTGATTTATGATTGGATTCAGAGGGAGATTGATGACTGATTGAGGGAAGGGGAGATTGGGCTTCATGGGGAAGGGGAGATTGATGAAGATCATCCCTCCACCCTAGGACCAGCACATAATTAGCAGCATGAGCTCTTCATTTTTGTCAGCCGGACAGAACAACAGGCTCCAGTTTACAAATATTTGTTCATGAAATTCAACTAGAGGCTTTACAGATAGGGCTATTACCCCGAATCTCCTTCAGAAGAGTGTGTGTGCGTTCACACACCAGCCAAACTTACCCTGAAGTCCTATTAAGGTCCTTGGACCCGCTCCACACACAAATCACGCTTTGTCTTATGAATTCTAGCTCATCTTGATGTATTTCCAGGTTTTAAAAATTCTGGTTTTAAGCTACTTTTTCTGAAAATGCTGTAGCAAATTGGGAGAGACACTGACGTAGAATCATTAGCATGATAAGAGGGATAGTCTCTTTAGAAATGTAGATATCACTCTTTAGAAAGCACCCCCACCTCCATTGGCTAGAAGGAAAACAGGGAGGCATGCCATGTGAACTTGCATCAAAGGCAAACCCGAGAGCAGAGCGGAGGGGCTGCTTCCCTCAATGCCGCGAGTGTGATTCGAAGTGGCTTTGCTCAACATTTACCCCACAGCATGAAGCCATGTGCGAATAACTCCCTATCCAGCTAACCCAAGGCCAGTTTCATGAGTGAGACTCCATCTCTTCCCCCTTCCCGCCCCACATTCTTTCCTCTTTCAGTCTTAGAGGCCCACAACCTCTCTTACCTACCCATTTGACACAGGGGTTCTCAGGCCCATGATGTACAACACCCAAAGGGGAGATTTCTATTCATTTGCTGCCCTCAGCAGAGGTGCACTGATAATTTTGGAGCCTGAACCTAAAGGCCTTTGGAGAGAGGCCGCACCCGTTTTGCTGAAGCCCCCCCCCCTTCCCCGGCAAGTTAAGCATTATCCCCCCCCCACACACACACTGTGACAAATGCAGTATTTTAAACTCATGGCTTCTTGAGGGCACAAACAGCAACTGAACTTGCAAGAAAGTAAGAATATAAAACAGGTATATTTATGCAAATATGCAGTAGCAAAACATTTCAACGTGCAACTTAACATATTCCCATCCCACATATTTATTTCCCCAATCTGTCTCTAAAGCACCCAGCACAGGTCGTAAATGCACTCTGCCGCCTGGCACAATGCAGGCCAGCAACGACCACACCACTCAGGACAAACTAAAGAGGATGGGTGGGGGGCAGGAGGTGTGGAGGCCCTGGACTTTGGCCCCAAAGCCCAGAGGTAAGAGCACCACTGGCCCTCAGGCACAACATCTGATAGGGAGCTCTCCATATGGGTAGGAAGAGAAAAGGGTCCTGGCTTTGGATGAGAGGAAGAGAGGAGGTGAGTAGCACTCGAAGTAGACAACGGCACATACTCCCTCTTCTGCTCTTGCCTACCCACTCAATTTTGGATCTTGGATCTTTGCTGACCCACGCTCCTTGTTAAGATAAGGGACATAGAGGCCCCTGGGCTCACATCAAGAACCCAATGGAAGGGACCCACACAGCCAAGCACAAGAGAAGAAGCCACTCGGTGAGTTGGACTTAACGAGGGAGACCTCTTCCCTACTGCCACTCTTCCCTTCCTGCTTCCACAATGTAGGAAGTGTTCGCTAGTGCTAGAAAGTGCTTAGAAAGCTTTCTCGGGGCAGGAAGAATGCATCCTTCTCTCAACATATTTTACTGCTCTGGGATGTTGCTTGCACACTTCCATGGAGATCTGTGTCTAAATTGAGTCTCCCTTTCTCTTGCAGGTGCAGCTACAAGATCAACATCACAAGGGCATCACATGACAAGGGTCATGACTCAACAGTGGGTCTATTGATAAGTAATAGGTAGTTTGTTTGTTATTCGTTCATTTATTGTTAGATTTTAATACCGCCTTTCATTAAAACAATCTCAAGGCGGTTCACCAAGGTACCATCATCTCCTGAATAAAGCCACCCAAAAGTTAAAATCATCCTCTATGTCCCTCCACCTTTACAGGTGAGGTGGCAGGTGGTGGCTGGGCACAGGCACTTTTGGATGTGGTACCCCAGCTTTGGAACTCTTCTCCAGGGAGGCTTGCTTGCTGCCAGATTTTATGTCTTTTCAGAGCCAGGTAAATACCTTTAAATCTACCCAGGCTTTTAAAGATACCTTTTTGTGCTCTTAGAGTTAACTCCCTGATCACCTTAGTAGCTCTCTTCTGCATCCTTTTTGAGAAGGAGCAACCAGAACTGGATGTAGTGTTCCAAAATACACCTGCACTGTGAAGGCACTCTGATACTGCCCATTTTATTTTCAATCTTTTCCCTAACAATTCTCAACATTGGTTTGCATTTTGCACTGATGCTGCATGCTACTTTTGATGTTTTCAGTGAGATGCCCAGCACGACCCTAAGATCCTTTTGCTGAGTAGTGGCAGCTAATATTTAATGCCAGCTAATTTCTATAATATGTGCAGAAAAGAATCACTCCTCTGATGGTGACTTGCCATTCATTCATTCATTCATTCATTCATTGGATTTCTATACCGCCCTTCCAAAAATGGCTCAGGGCTCAGAGAAATATAATTAAATTAAATTAAATTAAATTAAATTAAATTAAATTAAATTAAATAAGATGGATCCCTGTCCCCAAAGGGCTCACTGTCTAAAAAGAAACATAGGACAGACACCAGCAACAGTCACCGGAGGTACTGTGCTGGGGGTGGGCAGGGCCAGTTACTCTCCCCCTGCTAGATCAAGAGAATCACCACATTAAAAGGTGCCTCTTTGCCAAGTTAGCAGGGGTTGTCTTCGTATGCGTGAAGACAAATGTGATACGGCTTCCTTTGCATTCAGTGTAAAGTAGGGATGTGCATGAAATGAGATTCAGATTCTGAATCGTGCCAAATGCTTTTAAAATGGGGGAATTCCACAACCCCTTTAACACAGAAGACAGCAGGCTCATAACTGCTCCTCCGGGACTCCCCACCATTTCCTTCAGGGTGGTGCCCCCCCCCACACACACACTGTGCCAGCTATCAGTGTGCTAGTGGCACTCTCCCCCAGCTGCCCCTGTGTGGCACGTCCATGGCTTCCACGCATCTCTCCCCCAGGTCCCCCATGCACATGGCTCTCCCCCCACCAGCTGCCCCCTGCACGATGGTGGCGTGCACGTGACCTCTGCATGCCCAGAGGCCCTGTACCTGCTGTCACGCAGGTGCAGCTGGGGGAGAGCGCTGCTGGTGCACGCTGACCAGGGCCATCCCCTAGGGTGGGGCAACTGGGGTGATTGCCCCCAGGCCCCGCTTTGGGCACACTGCAGCCTGCCCTGCTTTCTCTCACAGTCCCAGCAATTTCTATTTCCCCGCACAGCCCAGCCGATGGCTGACCTTTCCCCCTTTTTTCCTTTTGGTCCAGCGCAGGCTTGCCTGTGATTGAAAGGCTCCCTCCTTATTTTATTTTATGTTATTTAGAAATGCACTATATGTCCAAGCTGGTTGGACATGTCCCCAAACCTCACTCACACTATTTACACTGTATGTCATCAATCAGTATGATTCTGTAACGATATGAAATGTTAAGGAGGCCCCGCACATTGCTGATTCACTCCCAACCCCAGACACCCCTAGGGACAGCCCTGGCGGTGATAGTTGGGGGGAGCGCTGCATTTTGGGAAATGGCAGCAAAGCATCAGAGGAGCAGGTATGGGACCTATTCTCCTCTGTGTTAAAAGGGATGTGGAATCCCCCCGTTTTAAAGAGATATGGCATGATTCAGATATTGAATCATGTTTTGTGCGCATCCCTAGTGCAAAAATGTACTGACATGTCAATATGTCAGAAAAAATGAATGCAGTCGGTTTACTGGTCAATGGACCGAATAAAGATTATTGACTGATTGATTGAATTTGAATGCAGTCAGAATGACCAGATGGATCAACAACTCAGAAAAAAGGATGTAGTAAGGAAAAAAGGGAGGGAGTCCATTTGGGAAAGAAAATAAATTAGAGTTTACGATGCAACCACATTAACAAACAAGCAACAACAAAAAGTCAGTGACATTCTTGAGTATGTGTAGGGGCATAATCAAGGTAATGATGATAACTTTCTACAGGCTTTTTGCAATCACATCTGAAATGTGAAGGGTTTTCACAAGGGGGTTGAGCCACTTGTTCTTCTTCAAGATTTGCTCTTTGGCAATATGTACATAAGCCAGCAGGGAACATTAAATGCACCTGCGCTTAATTTCAGTTCTCAGATGTAACTGTTAAAAAATAAAGCTTCTTCACATTTCAGCCCTTTCGCAGGACCTAGATATATGATATTGATTTTTGCATGTCCTAGACTTTTTTATAGGAACATACAGTGGGAAGCTGTCTTATACTGAGTTAGACCACTGGTCCACCTAGCTCCGTAGGTGGCACAGACTGGCAGTGGCTCCTCCAAGGTTATGGGCAGGAGTCTCTCTCAGCCCTCTCTGTAGATGCCAGGGAGGAACTTGGAACCTTCTGCGTGCAAGCATGAAGATGCTCTTCCCAGTGTGGCCCCATCCCCTGAGGCAGACCTGCTCAACTTCGGCCCTCCTGCAGATGTCAGCCTACAACTCCCATAATCTCTAGCTATTGGCCACTGTGGCTGGGGATTATGGGAGTTGTAGTCCAAAAACAGCTGGGGGGCCAAAGTTGAGCAGGCCTGTGGGAATATCTTACAGTGCTCACATGTAAATCTCCCATTAAAATGCAAACCAGAGCAGACCCTGCTTAGCAAAGGGGACAATTTGTGCTGGCTACTACAACGCCAGCTCCACAAGGAGGTGAACAACAATTTTAAAAAGCCAACAATAATTATAATTCCAGAAGTCTGAAGCATCCACAAATGTAGACTGACATACTGCACAAGAGTATGTCAGCCTAGTAACATATAAAGGTATGTTACTGTGTTGTCGTGTATGAAAATCAATTGCTTCTTTTCATTCACTCGTTTGTTTGTTTGTTTGCTTATCCTATTTTTATATCGCCTGATATGTACATCTCTAAGCAGTGTACAAAATATAACATATAAAAAGTAAAAAGAGATTAAAAATCCATGAAACACAATTAAAACAATCTTATAAAACGAGTTGTTAAAACAAATTATTAAAACTAACTCCAGTTAAAAGCCTGCAAGAACAGGTGCGTCTTGAGGGTCTTCCTGAAAACAAACAGAGAAGGAGATGCTCTTTATTTCAACAGGGACCATATTCCCAAACCCTGGGGCAGCCACAAAGAAAGCCTGGTCCCGAGCCACCACCAAATGAGCCAGCAGCTACTGTAACCGGACATTCTTATTGAAAACAGTTGATAATCTCTGGATAAAAAAAATTAAGCAAGAATTCAGAAGCAAGTAAAAATACCATGCTTTTCATTTTAACACACTGGTGCCATACATGTGCTCATGGCTCCCTCTTGTGCTTGGCTGTGTATAGGCATCTCATAGGAGCAAAGTCATAAAGGGAGACATCTTCAAATGCTAAAGATGATCACCTCTGAGAGAGAGAGAGAGAGAGAGAGAGAGAGAGAGAGAGAGAGAGAGAGAGAGATTTGGGTAACACTTTTATTGCACCCTATACCAACCCATCCCAACAAACTAACATTGTTGGAAAATGGTAGCCTGTTGACGGGGGGCGGGGAGGGTGGCGTGGGGAGCCAGTGCTTAAAAGAAGCATGGGTGCTAGTTCTCTTCCCAAGTGAAGTAATTCAGACCACTTCTATCATGTGGAGTGCCCATTGTGGGCAACTGGAAATGATGTTCCCCTGTTGGTGTGTGTAGTAGGAATGATACCCATTAAGAGGGGGAAAGGACTGACTTACGTTCAGTTTCACTTTCTTGTTTATAGTTTTCATTTTCTTCAGGTACAAGCCAAGAAGGGCTCCACTAGGGATGTGCATGCTAACAGGTTCGATGTCGAATGTGTTCGATGTTGAATCGGTTCAGTTTGACTATTTGGGGTTGAACCGAACCACCCCCTGTTGGGTCTGACCCCGGGTCGAACCCCCCCCTCCCCAGGGGTTTGCAACTATTTTATTTATTTGTTTGTTTGTTTATTAAAAATTACCCCCTCTGGGGGAGTTGTCCGAGGTGGTGGTGGGGGTGGGGGTCTGTGGAGATTCCCCCTCCCCCCGCTGGCCTCCCTTAGTTATGACTCCTAGAATGGGCTGTACCACTGCAGCCCACAGGCAAGGAAATCACATTTTAAATACTCTCTCGTATAAAAAGCTTCATACAAGCTTGCCCTGGGACCAGCAGGGAGCTAACTGAGCAAAAACCTTTCTCCTCAACATGCTAGGGCTGTTGTTCTTTTATATGAAAGGCTTTTTAAATTGGGGGATTGGGGACACATCCATAAATGACATTCCACACGCATAGTCTGAGTAGCGCAGTCTGTTCTGCCGCCTAATTCTATTGCATGTATCAACAGAGTGAGGGACATTAGTGAGAACCCCATTTGTGCAGGAAGGCCTTTGGTGGCAGGGAGCGAGGGGGGGAGTCTGAAGGTGTCAAAGATCCTAATTTGAATCACGTTCAGACTGAACGGGTCCTTAGATGGCAGACTTCTCCAAATTCAAGTTGAACATCCAGTTTTTACAGAGTTCACCTCCATCTATAGACATTGCAAAACATCCCTTTGACTCTCTTGTTTCTTTTCTAGGAAAAATGACTCACTAAATCTGCTCCTGGAAGTCTCTTTTTAAAATGTGGATTGAGACCAGTCTTTTATGGTCAGTATGAATTCCTTATAAGCAAGTGAAAAGAGAAAAGGGAGATAAATTTCATCCGTGCCTGTGAGGCAGACAAGCTGTTCCCTAAGTTATTGTTCCGATGAATTTCTCAATTCATCTCACTCAAAAGGAACATTGTCATAAGACATCTTTAATTTGCTCTGACTTTACTCAAGTAGCCCTTCCTTCCACATCTTACCCTCAACCTTCATTTATCTTCTCTATACAGTTCATATTCCATGTCTGTATAACCACAAATTCTAAGTTGTTGTTTGTTTGTTTTTCAAGGGAAAATAGTTATTTGCCTATTGCTAGGCAAATAGTTGCTAACTGGCCCCTGCTAACTGGGCAAAGAGGCACCTTTTACCATGGTGATTCTCTTTATTTAGCAGGGGGAGAGTAACTGGCCCTATCCACCCCCAGCACTGTACTTCCAGTGACTGTTGCTGGGGTCTGTTTCTTTTTAGAATGTGAGCCCTTTGGGGACAGGGTTCCATCTTATTTATTTGTTTGTTATTTCTCAGTGTAAACCGCCCTGAGCCATTTTTGGAAGGGCGGTATAGAAATCAAATTATTATTATTATTATTATTATTATTATTATTATTATTATTATTTCTTTTCCTCCACCAGATTCACTGGGAGTTATTCGCACATGACTTCATGCTGCCGGGTAAATGTTGAGTGAAGCCACTTCAAAGTACACTCATGGTATTGAGGGAAGCAGCCCCTCCCTGCTACTCTTGGGTTTGCTTTTATTTATTTGTTTGTTTGTTTGTTTGTTTGTTTATTACATTTTTATATCGCCCAACCCAATTTGGCCCAGGGTGGTTTACAAACAAAACAAAAACAGTGAAAAATCAGTCAACAACAAAAACAAAAATCCTAAAATACCATAAAACAATCAGTCAAAAAATAATTTAAAACCCCTAAAAAAACCCAGTATGTTAAAAAACCCTTACAACAATTTAAAAATTCTGGAAGTTCAGGCCAAACAGATAAGTCTTAAGGGCCCTCCGAAAGGTCAATAAAGGGTTCAAATTATGGATTTCTGCAGGGAGTGCATTCCACAGCCCAGAAGTGGCTACAGAGAAGGCTCGCCTCTGAGTTGCCACCAGATGTACCGGTGGTAACTGGAGACGGAGGTCCTCAGATGACCTTAACGTGTGGTGGGGATCATGCAGAAGAAGGCACTCTCTGAGGTAACCTGGAGCTAAGCTGTTTAGGGCTTTAAAGGTAATAACCAGCACTTTGTATTTTGCCCGGAAACATATCGGCAGCCAGTGCAACTGTTTCAAAACAGGCATAATATGGTCTCTCCGAGTTGCCCTGGAGACCAGTCTGGCTGCCGCATTTTGAACTAACTGAAGTTTCTGAACTACGTACAAAGGCAGCCCCACGTAGAGCACATTGCAGTAGCCGAGCCTGGAGGCTACCAGCTGGTGCACCACTCTTTTGAGGTTGTCCTCTTCAAGTAAAGGACGCAGCTATCGAATCTGCTGAGGCTGATAGAAAGCACTACTGGCCATGGCCTCCACCTGAGATACCAGGGTGAGGCCTGGGTCCAGTAGTACTCCCAAGCTGCATACCTGCTCCTTCTGGGGGAGTGTAACCCCATCCAGCACAGGGAGATCTAACTCATCCCTCAGATTCTGAGCCCCTACAATGAGCATCTCCATCTTGCTTGGATTCAGCTTCAATTTTCTCTCTCTCATCCAGCCCATTACTGCCTGTAGGCAGGCATTTAGGGAATGAACAGCATTTCCTGATGATTCAGATGAAAAAGAGAAGTAGATTTGGGTGTCATCAGCATACTGATAACACCCAGCACCAAAACTCCTGATGACCTCACCCAGTGGTTTCATGTAGATATTAAAAAGCATTGGTGACAGAATGGAGCCCTGGGGCACTCCATATAACAGCTCCCATGTTGAGGAGCAACTGTCACCAAGCTCCACCATCTGGAATCTACCCGAGAGATAGGAGCGGAACCACTGCAAAGCAGTGCCTCCTATCCCCAGCTCCCCCAGGCGACCCAGAAGGATACCATGGTCGATGGTATCGAACGCCGCCAAGAGATCCAAGAGAGTCAACAGAGTCACACTCCCTCTGTCGATTCCCCAGTAAAGGTCATCCATCAGGCCTACCAAGGCTGCCTCAACCTCATATCCCATTCTAAATCCAGTTTGAAATGGGTCTAGATAAATGGGTCTAGATCTTTTGATGAAAGTACACATGGCAGATGGCTGTGTTTTCCTTCTAGCCAATGGGGGTGGGGTGGGGGGAGATTACTAAAGAGCTGTATCTGCATTTGTAAAGAGAGTATCCCTCTTATCATGCTAATAATTCTATGTCAGTCGCTTTCCTTATTTACTCCGGCATTTTCAGAAAAAGTAGCTTAAAACCAGCATTTTAAAAACCTGGAAATACATTGAGATAAGCTAGAATTCACAAGACAAAGCCTGGTCCAAGGATCTTGAAGGGACTTTGGGGTAAGTTTGGCTGGTGTGTGAATGCTCACACTCTCTTCTGAAGGAGATTCTGGGTAGAAGCCCTGTGTGTAAAGCCTCCTGGTGAGGTATACTTTGCTTCAAATTTGTGAGCTAACAATTTTCAATTTGGGGAACAAATCAGGCAATCAAATGAAGGTGAAAAGCACAGTGTTTTCACGGCAAGATGCACAAGTATATGTCTGGCACAGCAGAATGGAGAGTGCCACATGTGTATTGTGATCTGAGGGATGGACCTGACTCCTGGTGGAATTATGTACCGAGCCCTGTGTCTATTTGCACATGTAAAATGTGCTCTCTGTGTGCAAGGCACAATAGCTGGGCCATGCCCCATGCAGCACAATCCTAAGCATGTTTAATCTGAAGTTAGATCCCACGGAGTGCAGTTTATTTATGTGGACTTATAGCCTACACCATCTTAAGGGCTTGAGACAGAACCCCTTATCCCTGGCCAAAAGCCAGGGATGAACATACTGCACAATGATCTATCTGTCGTGTAATGGAATGTGTGTACACTTGTCCAAGAGTGATCTTGTGCAAGCAGAGGAAAGTGTGCAAATGCAGTTGCACATTGATGTCAATCGTGCAACTGTGTTGGCACAATTTCCCACATTTGCACAAAAGCACTCTTGCTCTACTGCACACATATTACAAGGCATCTAGAACATGGCGTAGAGGGAGAAAGCATCTAACATTGCTTCTTTTAAAAATGCTTTATTAAAAGCAGAACATTACATAGTATCACAAATCACATAGTGCAGAAAATCTCGTAATAGTTCATACACTTTAGCTTTCTCAAAACCAGGTCTCAATTATTAATCTAAATGTTACTAATCCAGAATGATGACCCAGATGAATCTAACCCGAACAAACGCTGTTCCAAAACTGAATATAACAAGCAGGCAAGACTTTACCATAATAATTTCTTTGATCAATGAAAAAATATTAACTTACATCACTTCTGAAAGACACACACACACACACACAGGCTCAGGCTTTGATGAGTCTCCTGGGTAAAATAACTTGAAAGTTGAAAGGCAGCCAACAAGAACATCCCTCTATACAGGTTTGTTGTCCAGATTTGGTTTTTAGACAAAGTGCATAGGTATGTGTTTTTCATCATTCTTAAAGGTTGTGGTGAAATGGGATGGAAGTAGGTATGCTGAGTCGAAGCCACTTCGGGCTTTATAGGTTAGGGTAGTTCTGGATAGAGATTAACATTCAAATGCACGATCCATTGAAAGTGATGCAGATAGTACAGTATCTACACTCTGATATACATGCCAATGCACATTTGAATGCAGATCAGGTTTTCTCTGGCAGTTCCTGATCCAGAAAATGATACATATACAAAAGGCAGTTTCAGCCACCTAATGGCACAGAGGGGAAGTGACTTGCCTAGGGAGCAAGAGATTGTTCGTTCAAATCCCCACTGGTATGTTTCCCAGACTATGGGAAACACTTCTATCAGGCAGCAGCGATATAGGAAGATGCTGAAAGGCATCCTCTCATACTGCGTGGGAGATGGCAATGGGAAACCCCTCCTGTATTCAACCAAAAACAACTGGCTCTGTCATCACCAGGAGTCAGCAGGAATGAATGAATGAAGGATCCGGCACAGGCAGTTCAGTTTGACTAGCAAAGGGGATTTTGCCTCTCTAAAAATGGATTTGAGGGGTACGGGCAAGAGGGCACCTTACCAGCTCTCGCAGTGGCTGTGGCAGCGGCTCCCCAGTGGCCGTGGGGAGTGGCTCTGTGGTGGCAGCAGCCCCTCTCAAGCCTCTCGACCACACTCAGCCCTGCCAGTGCTCTCCCCACACCACAGGCTCTCTGCTGTCCTGTAGTGCGGGGGGGGGGGCACCAGAGGAGCCAAGAGGGGTCATCACTGTTGAGCCGGGGGGTCCACTGCCACTGGGGTGCTACCACCACTGTGAGAGCCAGTAAGGTGCTCTCTCGCCCGCCCGCCCCGAACACATTTTGGGAGAGGCAATCCCCCCTTGCTTGTGAAGGGGAATCCTTACTGGTTCACTCAGACCCGTCCCCTCTTTTTGCGGGCCCGGCTGATTTAAGGTCAAACTGGGTTCAATTCAAACTGGTTCCACACAGCCCTTTTTTCATTTAGATGAGGACCAGGTTTGGCTCCAGGTCTGAGGAGCCCCTCAGCAAAGTGTCTCTGGTGGGTTCCGCTGTTACCTAGGCAGTACCTCCAGTCGTCCCATTACCCTGGCAGCAAAAGTTGCCAGGGGTGGGATTCCTCTCCTCCTCACGACCATTTCTAGTGCTGGTGACCTAGCAGTAGCAACAAATGGTATTCTAGCTAGCAGCTGCCAGTTGCCATACTTTTCTCCTTAGAATGCGCCCTGGTATAGTGTGATGCTATATGGGGCATTGGGAGGGAAATATTGTGACTGCCAGCTAAATAGACTCCTTCCCCTTACTTTGTTGACGGATGTTGCTGGGGAGGGGATTGCCACTAGTAGCACCAACAACGTTGATATTATAGTTCTTGTTACCAACCCATCACCAAGGTAAGGGAGGAAACCCACCCAACAGATGGTCTGTGGTTGGTGGCTGGATCTAACCTCCACAGGGGGCTCAAAAGTAAGGATCAGGTTCCTTCCTGGGATGCTTAGCTCCCAACAGCTACAGGCTGATGCTTATGAGGGTATCTCTAAAGGCAGCAAGTTCTGTCTTCTTTCAGGCACAAGTTATGCAGCTCTTCTTCTTACCCATGGCAAAATATTGTGCTGGAATCCTTGATGCAGAAGCAAAGAGTGATTAAGGGTCACTTCACATCTTACAGTAATTGATGGTGCACTCTTAAAACTAAGAAGTAGAGTGGGAAAGAAAACGTCCTGGATAATTTCTCTCTTTCTCACTGCATTTAATTTTGTTTTGTATTTTGATACTATTTATATACTCCAAGCTTCAAATTAAGCTCCCGATTCACAAGCTGTCAATGCCCAGTCATCTCTATCCTACTCTCTTGGTAAAAAATAGAAAATGCTTAACCTAAAGCAGCAAAGAACAAAGCATAGGCACAGTCATAAAACATATTAGTACCAGGCACAAGCTGAAGACGTGCCAAACCCAACTCACCACACATCTCGAGAATGTCCTCAGATTGCCACCAGTAAAATTGCCTCTTAAAAATAAATCTTATATTTTTAGAATGTGAAAATTGGTGGCTGACATACTGTTCCATGCACGTTGTAATGTAATATGCATACAGGTGCATAAGCATGCTCTCACACAAATGTAAAAACTGAGCAGAGTCCTGCAGCAGTATGGCCATTGGAAATAAGGCTGTAGTCTCATGCAGCTGCATTTGCACAGTTTTTGCATTTGCGCAAGAGCGCGCTGGCACAATCGTGTGCTTGTTAAATTACAACTCACAATCCCACTGTTTCCTGTATATCTCAGACACTTATGAAACAAATAAAGGATCTCAGTTAGCATGGGTGGATTATGGGAGAGGCAGTGGAGGCAGCTGCCTATGGCGGCAAATATCCCCCCCAGCAGCATTTTTTGAAATACATAAATATATGTACGTTTATCTTTTCCTTTTTTGTGTCTTGAAAACTCTTGCTCCGGACAGGCGGCCGCCCCGAAGGTATAGGGTTGTCTGCGGTGGCAGCAGCAGCCACCAGCATGCTGTGATGTTGGGGTTTTTTAGGCTGGCAGCCAGCATGGGGCTTCTTCTGCAGACTGGTTGGAGGTGCTGCTGCTCCCGGGCCAGGGAAAGAAGGATTGGAACTGTGTTGGTGCTGTTTTAACCCTACACTCTCAAATCCACCACTTGCTGGACACTGTGATCCCAATGGACTCAGCAGAATCCCCTCATGGTGAGGACCCAAGGAAGGACATCTACCACCATTTCCTGGGCATAATGGCGGGGGAAGAGGGCGTGGCAGCGTCTGACTTCTTAAGGCCGCCACTCCTGCATTCATCCCTGTGCAGAGATGCCCCCACTCCCAGCACTCTTGCTGAACTCAGGTTGTTTTGACTTGGGCCGATCAATCTCCCTCTTCCAGCTACGTGCAGCAGCTTCTCACACGCCCCTCACTGATAGCGACACGGCTTGCCTGAGCAGGCATTTCTCCGTGCAGGGAAACCACTGGCTGCAGCATGTGGGGTGGCGGGCGGCTGACGGGAAAGAATATCCTCATTTCCTTTAAGTTATGGAAAGCGGGAGGCACAGCCTTAGCGTTCCCCCTCCCCGCCATAAGCGGGAGGCCAGGGTCCCGATCCAATGCACACCTCAGGAGGAAGCCAGCAGGACTTACTCCCAAGTAAACAACTTTAAGCTGATGCTGCAAGAAGGTCATCCTAGGGATTGCTTAGGAAAGAAACAGAGGTTAAAAGAGTTGACAAAAAGCAACAGGGGGAGGGAGGGACAATGCAATCTGTCACCCCCACCCCCAGCCATTCTTCTCCATGGCAATCAGCATGTTTTTTTTAAAAATCACTCTTTTTAAGCGACTGCTGGAGAGATCCCCCCCCTTACCTCCCTCTAACAGCCCCGTGTCAATTACTCACCCCTGGTTTACAATCTGGCTCTCCAGCACATTGCAAGAAAAGGGCAGGGAAGTGGTCTGGGGTGGTGGGTGGGTGGGTGCATTTGACCTGGGCTGGGAAGTCTTGGAGAAACTGGAGACAGGCGGTGAGTGATGCTATGCTATTGAACACCAAGGCAGAGGGAGGAACCAGAGCTGAGATCCAGGCTTGTTGAAGGAAGAGCTACAGCCCACGGTAGTTAGGGTTATGGTTGTGTTGGGGGCGGAACTTGGGGGTGGCAAATTTCTTCTGCCTATGGGCAGCAAAAGGGTTAATCCACCTCTGTCAGTTAGAGTTTCTGGGGTTTACTCTCAAAATATAGGCCGTTTAAGTAGTGTATTATGTAAACGTTCTTTGCTTATATCTTGATATGTCATCCACTGGGGAGGGGGGGAATAGGCTTCTGATTCGTCACAATATTAAACTCTCTAGGATAGTAAAACTTCACCAGTCTCAAGGCAGACTAGAAGAAGTGGGGGGGGGATGTATTTTGTTCTGGCGTCATTCACTTGGAATAAAGAAGTAGTCATCATCCAGTTATAACCCTTTCCCTCTTCTTTTCATGGTCCATCAGGAACTGCTTCTATTAGAGACTGACTTTGATTCAGAAGAGCTACAACAGTCACAGAGCCCTGCTTCTGTCTGTGAAACAGATGAACAGAACGTTAAAGACTTTAATTCCCAAGAATAATTCCTCAGTACCTCTTCTTCTGAGCAATTGCTCACAATTAGGGCCGAGCTAAAACAACTCATTGCATTTGGTGAATGTTTCTGGCAGCGCTGAAAATCACGCTGTCTTTTGATTTTCTTCTGAAAAATCACCCGGAGCATTTTTCACCATAACCCACCCCTACTCTTTTTCATTTGGCTTCATTTGCCCTCAGTGATGCTATTACATAGTCCCAATGTGATAGGTTATGTAGCATGATTATATCATCCTGTTTCTTAAAGATCTCTAATTTGCAACCCATGTAACTGATCCAGGAAGAAGAAAATGGCTGTAAATAGAATAAAGTAATATCAGACAGAGGAACAATGGCAGCAAACAAGATTTTTAAAACCCTGAATATTCTCAAAATGAAGCATTTGGGGTGGGAGGGATAATCTTTGCCCCCATAGCAGTGATAAGTAATGCACTACTTTTGACTCAGAAACAGGAAAAATTGAATATTTGGTGAAGCTTTACTTGTGAGAGATGTTCATCAGAATCACCCCTCTACACACGCTGCAAAATCAGTTAAAGGATATGTCAAAAACATATTGGCGTATCCTTTAGTGATGCTAGGTCTGCTGTCAGGGGCGTACCATTAATTAGGCAGACAAATGTCTCCTGGCCCACAGCCTCTGAGGGCCCTCCAAAGGCCAGCCCTTGCCTTTGCTCTTTCCCCCATTTCTTACTCTTTCCCATTCTTTGTTGCTGCGGCAGCAGCAAAGTGATCCAATACCCACCACTTCTCCTTTTTGCCTCCTGCCTGCCTCTCAGCGTGGCTGCTCCCGGCCCTGTGTTCTTGCTATGGTGAGAGCTGAGGGCATGCCCTCTCTTCTATTGTTGCTCCCCTGCAACTGGTAGGCAGCATACTGAATTTAACTAAATATGTATGTGGGCTGTCATCTGATTAAAGAAAGTTGAGTGACCATATGGTTTAAATTGAGCAATCAATTAATGTTACATTTACAGATATTAGCATATGTCATATTGTTTGCTCCAAACAATAGTTTGGAGCAAAAAGCAAATAATGTGGGTCAGTTGAGATGATACTCCCCTGCCCCACATGATTAAAAGAGGGACATGCCCTCTTTTAGTGCATGCCCATCATGACATCCCTCATGGACATTCTGATGACCTCCTGGTGCATCACTGTGTCATGCAGGGCAAGCGTTGGTCTGAATGGCAGCTCCACACGTTCTCCAAGGAGCACATTTTGAGCTGCTATTCAAACATCTCTCATACACAATAAAGGGAGAGGCCATGAGGATGTTGGGATTCACAGACAGGCACCATGACAGGTGCTTAATTGGTGCATCCCCCTTTTAATCAAGTGGACCAGAGAAGTATTGTTTGAACTAGTACTTTCTTTTTAGATTATATACAAGAATGGACCTGCAATTCAATGCTGTAGTATATCTCTAGTGCAAGTACTACCTGAGCCTGTGGAGAGGAGTACAGCATTTGCTCTAATTTGGGTCTTAGGTCATTTGCAACCCCTCCCCACAATGTTTTCCTGGGTATTTTATGGGAGAGGGGACTAGTGTTCAGCAGTGATCCCTCTAACAGGGATTAGCATTATCATAGAAGAGGCATTCATGTGAAGAGAAAACAGGAATGCCTCTTTCAAAATGGTGCTTGCCATCTGCAGTTTGTACTGTTGTAAGTACAACAAATATATTAACAACAAATATATTAACAATTATATATACAAATCTGATGCCCAGCTGATCAGGGAATCCTTTAGTTGAGCAAAAGGTGCTTTTAAAAAAAAGATTAACGAAACTGTTTAAATGTTGCAACCCTTTCTCATATAAATGAGAGAGAATACACCTCTGAGAAACAATGATTATACTTCAAATGCACTAGGTTTTCACCTGCATACCACCTCTTTGAATAGAGAGAGACGGGGAACTCAGGTTGAAAATCCAAGCAGTATCCATGGCAGGGCTGAGAAGTGCAATAGATTTAGATTCTGCCTCCCTAGGGGGGAAATGCAGACTCCGAGTCACCCCATCATTCCTACATGTACAGCCTGTTGGCAGCTACCTGCCACTGATCCAACTGCACAAGTCATCCAAACCTGAGAGAGAGACTTCGAAATTAGGTGTGGATGAATAGACATGCCAATGCCTGATTTAAGTCTGTTTTGAGGCACCTGTCGTTTCAGCAAGCCTGAATGCCTTTTCTTTTCACAAGTTTTTTTTTAAAAATAGACAGGGGAAAACATTAAGTAGACATAAGCTAAAATGTGTGTGCTCAGGCCCCTACCTGGACATGCCAAACTCAGTTATTTTTTTTTAAGTATTATTATTTATTTAACATATTTTTATACTGCCCAAAACTTACGTCTCTGGGCAGTTTACAACAAGATTAAAAGTAAAACATTAATTAAAAACAAAAACAAACAATTTAAAAGCAATAAATTTAAAACCCAATCTAAAATTTTAAAACAATATTCTAAAAACAACATTAAAATAATCAAAACGATATCAATTAAAAGCCTGGGTGAACAGATGCATCTTTAAAGACTTTTAAAAAGTTGTCAGAGATGGGAGGCTCTTATTTCATTAGGGAGCACATTCCAAAGCCTTGGGGCAGCAATGGAGAAGGCCCGTCCCTGAGCAGCCACCAGACGAGCTGGTGGCAAATGCAGACGGATGTCTCCTGATGATCTCAATGGGCGGTGGGGTTCATGACGAAGAAGATGTTCTCTTAAATACCCAGGGCCCAAGCTGTTTAGGGGTTTATAGATTATGACCAACACCTTGTATTTTGCCCGGAAACATATTGGCAGCCAGTGTAACTCCTTCAATACGGGAGTAATATGGTCTCTCCTAGATGACCCAGAGATGAGCCTGGCTGCCGCATTCTGGACCAACTGTAATTTCCAGACTACGTACAAGGGCAGGCCCACATAGAGCGCACTGCAGTTTTCCAGTCTGGAGGTTACCAGCAGATGTACCACTGTTTTGAGGTCATCTATCTCAAGAAACTGATGCAGCTGGTGTATCAGCTGAAGCTGATAGAAGGCACTTCTGGCCACTGCCTCAACCTGGGACACCAAGGAGAGACTTGGATCCAGAAGCACCCCTAGACTGCGTACCTGTTCCTTCTGGGGAAGTGAAACCCCATCCAGAACAGGCAGATCAAGATCGTCTCTTGAGTTCCGACCCCGCACAATGAGTACCTCTGTCTTATCTGGATTCAGTCTCAGTTTGTTATCCCTCATCCAGCCCATTACCGCCTCCAGGCAGGCATTTAGGGAGGTTATGCCCTCTCCCAATGATGCTGACATGAAAAAGTTATGAAACCAGCACAATTAACAATATCTTTCATTAGCTGCTGAGCAAATGTTTACAGAAACATAAACATACTACTCATTTAATAATTCCTATTCCTTTCCCTCTTCTTCTGTCTTGCTCTTGCTTCTCATTTTCCACCAGCCCTCCACGACTGGCCTGGGAAATCCATGAATTGGCATCAATCTCCAGGTGACTATTGAAAGCAGTTCTGGAGTTTTCAGGGGCTTGATACTGTGAAATACATTGGATAGAATATTGGAGGGGGAAATCTCCAGGAATCACTTCATAGAGTTGGCACATAATCACCAAAAGAAGATGAACTGGCTCCTGTGCTTTTATTTAGGAACCCTAAGAAGGTGACTTATACTAGGTCAGGCCACTGGTCCATCTAGCCCACTGGTGGCAGTAAAAAAGAAAAGAAAAGAAAAGAAACGGGGAGAGGACACAGATAGGGCAAAGTACATTTCTGGGTGGGCAAGCTGTGTCCCACATTTTAGATTTTTGAAACAGAAACAATCATATATTTCACATATATGAAAGAGCCCCTGGTGGCGCAGTGGTAAAACTGTCGCCCTGTAACCAGAAGGTTACAAGTTCGATCCTGACCAGGAGCTCAAGGTTGACTCAGCCTTCCATCCTTCTGAGGTCGGTAAAATGAGTACCCAGAATGTTGGGGGCAATATGCTAAATCATTGTAAACCGCTTAGAGAGCTCCGGCTATAGAGCGGTATATAAATGTAAGTGCTATTGCTATTGCTATATATTTCAATGAAATAATTGTATATTTCACACTCACATCCTGAACATATTTTCATGGAAATAAATCCTGTTGAGTTCATAAATGGGCAGTGTGGGCCTTCCCCACACTTTATGTGTGAAAAACAGAACTTGGCTGATCTGAATCCCTTCTGGGGGTCTGCCTTTTAGCTGCTGCCCATAGCACCCCCACAAAAACCAATCACAAGGACGGTGCGGGTAGTGGTTGGCAGAGCAGACCCTTCCAGCCATTCAAAATTCCCGGGCCAGGGCCATTGTTGTGGTGTATGTTGATGAGTCACCACAGGGAACCTCAGGCAAGAGGAGATGGCATTTCCAGTGATCCCTTCCAAGCCGCATGGGCATGTTGGGAAGAGAAATCCATGCATATGTGCTGTGGGCAACCTCACTGCCAGGTGAGTGCTTGCAATTCTGCAGTCCACCATCCACTGAAAACAGGAGAGGTGTTGCTGGGATACCCTTCCCCGAGACTTGCAGGGATATAGTACCCTGGCGGGGTTTCTGCAGCCCTCCGGCCCGCATGTCTGTCCCCAATGCCTGTCACTCTCATGAGAGAGCAGTCCTGGTCTGCAATGGCAGGGCATTATCTAGATGCAACAAAGGAGAATTCTGATCATTCCTCTGGATGGTTTTTCTCATGAAAACCTAGGGACTTAGGGAGCAACCCCCCCCACACACACACAGAAGGGGAAGCCCCCCACTTCTCCACCCTTTCACTGTGAACAATAGAACTTGGTGTTGGAAGTGAAGGACTCTGTGTTGGCTCATGTCTCAATGACAGAGGGGGACAGATTAGTGAGACAGAGGGCTAGAGGGGTCAAGACATTGGTCATCCCTTCTCTACTGCTCTGACACTATCCCTTTGATATGTAGATTGCTACTCTCAGGGACTTCCTTCCTTCCTGCCACTTCCTCTTCCCTTTCTTCTCCCTTGCAACACACGCTCTCTCCTCCTTCCCTGCACCATGTGTGCAGAGATGCAGAAACCATCCCTCTGCATCCAGCTAGCTAGCTAGATTAGAGATCCTGTCTCTCCACTTTCCTATCTAGAATGGAGTTCACCAATAAAGACTCCTTATATTGATTTGAAACTATGAACTGGCTCCAAGTTTCTTTTACTCTCAGCATACATGCATGCCTGAGCAGTGCACTCAGTGCACTCTGCTGTAATAGAAGGGTATCTCTTACCAGAGAGAATTCCCAACACTTGGCTGCTCCAGCTTCCCTGCTTGGGTCTGTCTCTCAACTTCCCCCTCTTGTTCCCCTGCTTGTGCTCCCACTTGGAGTGTGTGTGCTTGTGGACACCCATGACTGCTCACTCAAAGCAGCTGAGCAGCTCGATAGGAGGGTCGGTCCGAGATGGGCCGTGTTGGCATCCCTGTTGCCTGGCAACTCCATAGCTCTGCGGTTGACAGGAGGGGGTGTGGCTGGTTTTCCAAGCAGCTGCCAGTGAGAAGTGCTGAAAGCATGGAGCAGCTGTGTCCTTGGGCGGCTCTGCGTTGCCACCTCTATGACTGGAGTTTGGAAATGGGCTCTTAACTGCAGTTAGGGATGAGTCTGCCTTTGGGCGTAACACTTCAGCAGCAAAACTGCAGTTATCAGTGGCGAACCTTGGTGAAAACCTCAGGTCCCAGTTGGAGTTTGTCAGGGCAAATTGGAGTTTACTTTTGAGGCTTAACTGCGGTTTTGTGTGTTTGGGCTATTACAGTTACAAACTCTGGTAGCTTTAACTGCAGTTAAACTGGTGTGAACTGGACCAGTGTGTGGTGCTCCAGTTTAAACCAAAAAACAGAGGGGGGAACATGGGGAGGGGGGAGCACACAGATCCAGCAGGCTTCGGATCACATGCACAGCCTTATAAGCCACAGTTGGTGTTAGATATTTGTAATATTTATGTTTTTATAAATAAATTAAAATGACATTTAAAAATAAGCCACAGTTTGCTGGGTCATCATTTGAACCTGCCCTCTGTTCTCTCCAAAAGAACGGTTACAAACAGATGTGTTTGTGGAGCGTTTTACTTCTACAGTGCCCCTGAGGAAAGTATTTTTTTATTTAAACCCATTAGGCAGACTACATTGATATTTCACGCACCTTAGAGGTTTCCCTCACTCTACATTCTTGGGTTGGCACTTCCTTCCTGTCTTCCCCATCCCCCACTGTAGCACCCAGCTGAGAGCAGTTTGCCTTGCCCATGCTTGGAGGCATTCAGCTGAGGGGCCTGAGTTCATGAAAGTAAATTTTGGCCACTATATAAGCAAGCCATGATGCTTCTTTCTGGAAAAGTTCTCAGTGTTTAGATCTTATTTCCAAAATAAGTGTGTACAGATGAAAGCTTGAAGGGTTTCTGTATGATGCATGTGTGTGTGCTCATGTGTGCTGAGACATTTTATTGCCTGGGACAGGGAAGCCAAATGATTTCCCCAGCAGAAAAATAATAATAATAAACAAGTGACAATTTGCTGTGCATTCATGGTACTCCAGCTCCTGCTGTTCGACATGGGTCATATCAGCCAGAATAATTGTAGGGCCAGCTGTCTGTGGGCTTTTCCAGTGAACAAACCATTCCTAATGCAATCTTCCTTGATGTTTCTCCTCATACAATTAGAAGAATTGCAGAACTTTCAGTTGGAAGGGACCTCAGAAGTCTTCTAGTGCAATTACCTGCTCAGAACAGGAAGTGCACCGTTCTTAAACTATGGCTTCCATTCCATGTAAAGAAGGCATTTGGAGACGCAAAGCCGCTGAAAATATTTCTTATCCTGTTCCTATCTGAAAATCCAGACAACACCACATCTACTACTTTACACTAGTAGATAAAGGTGGAAAGCAGATTGTGGCATCTAATAGGTATTACCATTAATAATAGACATAAATACACAACATAAGACCAACTTTGCATTAATACCATAGGTACCCGAATAGAAGATAACTCTAATTGTAAGACGATGACTTAAAAGATAGAGGCTAAATACAGATTATACCTGTACTTACCCAAAAGAATGAGGAATCTGAATCTAAGATGAACCGCCCCCCCCCCCCAGCCACTGCATTTAATAGGAAAGAACTGGAAGGAAACCTTATCTTATATCCAGGTAAATATGGTATTGTGGACAGTGACCTAGAATTCAAGCTGTCTTAAAGGCTTCTAGGGACATTTCCAGTGAGGTACTGAACCATGGCTCTTGAAATGCTCCCTCCAATGAAGGGATGGAAGGGCTCGCTTTCAAGATTGTCTTCACCCCGGTCCAGTCTGAAGTTGAACTGTTCAAGCAATCAAGCAAGAAGGGCAGTTTTAACAGGCTGCTCCCAACAAGCTGTTACATCCCTTATCATCAGGCTGATACTCTGTTCAAGCAGCTCAGCCTCTATAATCTGTTTGCTCACCTTGTCATGAACATGTCTTTTCAGTCGTTCGGGTAATGTTTGCAAAACTCCTTGCTGTAATCTGTGGATGAAAAGCCAACTATATAAATGCTAATTTGATGTATTCGTTCATGCCATATTGAAGGTTTACATGAAGGCCAGGTAAATTACACCCACACCATCAACCTGTCAGCAGGAACAGTGAGATGCAGCTTGATTAGTCTTGTACAACTTATCTTTTGTGAGCCCATATTGAGCACCTTTAATCAAAAGCCACTCATCTATGGTCAGTCATCTTCAAGTTTTTCAAATCTGAGACCAACCTTTAGCCCCAAACGGGAGATCTCCAATTGTTTAATATATACCTATCTTCTGCTTTCTTGGATCTCTGCCTGTCTTCCCCCCTCTCTTTTATTTAAAAATAATAATATTGGGCTTTAATCTTGTTTTATGGGGTAGGCTATAAACTTGGAAAATTAATAATTAAACACTGGGCAACATCCAGACCAACACTGCCCTTGTATTAGAATGTTTTATGTGTGCAAAGTTTTGTCTATCCCCTTCCCTCTGGTGCCTCCAGTTCCCCTTGAAAATATGTCTCTGAGGGCAGGAGAACTTCAAGGAATTCTTCACATTTATACCCTGGCAGATAGTGACTGCTTTATACAGCATGTGTCAAAGCATGTTTCTCTCAAACCAATAGCCTCTGGGATGTCTTTTTCTGCTTAGAGAGATAATTATCTTTCCTCCTAGGAGTAGAGAGTGTATAGACTGGTTATCATGATCATAGTCAGGTAACCAGTAAATTTGAGATTCCCATGGCAAATGCACGCTATGCATGTTCTCATGTGTCATGAGAACCCAGAAATTTTTACTAATCCTCAGTTGGCACCTTGTCAACTCGACATCTAACCAGGATAATCGGATATGAACTTGGCTTGTTGGTCCCGGTTAAATGTCAATTTGCCACATTGCAGATCTGGGATAATTAGAAACGTCCAAGTTTTCATGACATGTTCCATGGGAGCATGTACTCCATGGGCATCTCAGATTTACTAGTTACCCAACATCACTTTGATCATGAGCATCAACCCTTTGTTACAAGGAAACAATCTGCCATAGTATATACTTGAAATATTATCCTCCCTCACCTGCAGTCCCAAGCTATACAATCCAGAATTCAGCCACTTTAATCTACTGCTCATTTTGCAGAATGTGTAGACTAGCTCTTTCTCTAACTCCTGGAGGGTAGTAACATTTACACCTGGATTGCCATTAACCAAGCAGTACACCTCACCCCTTCAAAGTCCTGCATCAATATGTATTTAGGGTCAGCATTTTTTCTGTACAGGACATGTAACTTAACTTCATATCTTTCATCATATACAGTTCAGATCTTTCTATGAGAAACACACTCGTACTCTCTGCAGGCAATGGGAAATTATTATAGATTTCACAGTTGTTTGAGGAAAGCAGAGTATGATCTTTCCATTAAAGATCATATCATAAAAAGGTGTCTGCATAAAAAGATTTCCATAAAAAGGTGTCATAATTATACCAGCATGAACACTAGATATCAGCTTCTGGGAATTAAGCCAATTGAAGTAGTTAGAAAGCCTAATAAAGATGCATCATCTTCTTTCAGAGAAAGCCCTCAGCTAAGATGCAATTGTCTCACTAACAAAAACAACAACTTTATTAGTTAGCAGTGTAACACTTCTACTGGGATAATAAATGTTCACCACACTTCAATGCTTTTTAAACAAGATCCAGGGATGGCTTCAGATTCCCCTTCCTGTAAAATACACCACTTTAAAATGTATCTCTCTTTTATGTCTGTTTGGCAGGGCGAGCTTTAGGGCTGTGTGACGTGAATGCCCAAATGTTTTGGGGTGCCATGCAGGGCTGCTGCTTGGGGTTCTGCATACTCTTCAAGTCACATGAATTATGTTGGCCTCTGCAAGACTCCATGGGGACCACGTCAGAGGCATCTGCTTGCTGGTATGAGTCTGGCCATAGTTTGAGGTCAAGAAGATGCAGGTAGCACTTGGCTGGACTGCTCCCCCCACCCAACACACACATGGAAAGAGGAAGACGGGCCTCCTGAGCACTCCTTTGAAAAAGCAGGAATGGTGCAGAAGACGGCTGACTGCCTTTGCATGGCGACTCCTTGTTGCTGGAGCTAAAAGGCCCCTAGAGTAACACACCTGCCATTTTATTGCATGAAATTATTAGGATGCACATTATATATAGACACATATTTAATCAGGGGTATAACTATAATTGGGCAAGCGGGGGGGGGGGGGAATATCCCTAAGCCCATGGGGTGGGGACACTAGCTGAGAAACAGCCCACTCTTCGCTCTCCCCTCCCGCCTCATAGGAAGCTGCCTTCTACCGAATCAGACCATTGGTCCATCTAGCTCAGTATTGTCTACCCAGACTGGCAGTGGCTTCTCCAAGGTTGCAGGCAGGAATCTTTCTCAGTCCTATCTGGGAGATGCCAGGGAGGGAACCGGGAACCTTGTGCATGCTAGCATACAGGTGCTCTTCCCAGGGTAGCCCCATCCCCGAAGGGGAATATCTTACAGTGCTCACATGTAGCCTTGCATTCATATGTAACCAGGGCAGACCCTACTTAGCAAAGGGAAAAAGACAAGGAGAGCTTGTCTTGTGGTAGCAAGCATGACTTGTCCCCTTAGCTAAGCAGGGTCTGCCCTGGTTGCATATGAATGGGAGACTTGATGTGTGAGCACTGTAAGATATTCCCCTCAGGGGATGGAGCCGCTCTGGGAAGAGCAGAAGGTTCCAAGTTCCCTCCTGGCTTCTCCAAGATAAGGCTGAGAGAGATTCCTGCCTGCAACCTTGGAAAAGCCGCTGCCAGTCTGTGTAGACAATACTGAGCTAGATGGACCAATGGTCTGACTCAGTATATGGCAGGTTCCTATGTTCCTATGCTTGCTACCACAAGACCAGCTCTCCCTGGCACATTAGCAAGTTGCTAGATCCTAACTGAAGTGTGTGATATTATTTGCATATGAGTGAGAGAAAGCTGAGAAAGTTTTGTTTCACCATGTCCATGTAGTTCTTTTGCCACAAAGGCACGGTCGGAGAGAGAAGAAATCACAGGGTACATTTTCACATCTTGTCCCAGGGCCTACTTCAATCTTGCTATGCCCCTGCATATAATGTACATATTTGCCCAATAAAGTGCATTTAAAGGAGTGAAGAAAAGTATCCTCTTTCTTGGGGGGAGCCCCTCCAATAATACTTGTATTTTTCATGATGAGAGAGCACCAATTTCTGCTTCCACACAAGATGCTGGCTACTAGCCAAGAGCCAGCCCTGTTATTTGGCATTCACGACAAGGAACAAATAGTATTCCAGATCCATTTCCCACATCATAATTCCCACAATGCACATCACATGGTCAGGTCATGCTAGTCACAAGTAAGCTGGTAGTGTCATATTTTTTTTTAACATCTGTGAGATGCAAATAAGTTCACTTGTTTAACATTTAGTGAATAAGGCCTTTGTAATGTGGTAGAGAGCCAGTTAAGTGTTACTCAGGTCTAGTGGTGTCCCTGACCATACGCATGTTGAAATATTCATTTTATGAAGATAAAAGGAAAAGTGGGGTATATATCTCTGTGTGGAAAATATAATTAGTGAAAATGCCCCTTTGGTCTTCAGTAGAGTCAATGTTCTGTACAAAATAGCTGCCTACAGCTCCTTGGAGCATGTCAAGGAAGTTTTCCAATCAAATTAATGTTTTCCTTATGAAGAGTAATTTCAGCTTGAACTGGTTTGGGACTCATTATACGATGTTGCAATAAAAACCTATTTCCTACACCCACCTACATCACTTTCTGCTAATTTGAAATATTAGCTTCAATATTGTGATGCTCATCTGTGTCCCCACTGAGCTAAATTGCAGTGATGCACACCCCCATCTGAGACCACCAACTGCATACAGTACACAACAGCTGGATTGGGCACAGATGTTTACTTCCCAATTTTCCAGGCCACTTATTGTTATTTTCTTCTGTGCATACTTTTTAATAATTGTAAATACTTTTTCTATCTCTCATTGGCCTCCTTTGTCCTGCATCAGTACCTCTTTTCTTCTCCTCTTCCCATAGCATCTTCATGCCTTCTATAATGATCTTTCCTGTGCTGGAACAGCATCTTTCTCCCTCTTCATCATGCATTCTTCCTTTTCGCAAGACCTATTTCTTTAACAAAACCTTTTTTGAATTTGCTTAGACTTTCTGCAAGAACTCCTCCATTGACAACTGACTATCCACTTCCCATCATCCGTGGTTAATTGCGCTGTTGTTCTCTGTTGTCCCTCCACTGAAGACTATAAGGTCTCTGGGCATAACATGGCCATTTCATTGCACACTAGTATTATAGTTACAGTCTGGCTATTTCTCACATTGGTTTTGGAAATCTCTAGATTCTTCGTTCCAAAATACCAAGATAGTCTCTCCATATTTGATCTCTCTATGATATCCAGGACACTAAAGATAAATCCATTTCCTTGCTTGGAGATTGGACATTATACTCCTCAGTAAGAACTGGTGGGGTATTGCCGCCCCCCTCCTCCCACCCAACCCATTATCTATTCTCCTCTCTCACTCTGTCTTGCTTCTCTCTCTCTCTGGACACAGAGGTGGTCTCAGGGATCAGCACTGGGTTCTCTGCAGCTGCTCTATGATGCCATCCTATGACACCAGGGCGCTTTCCAGATTACACCCTGCAACGGGGTCACGACGAATCTCTAAAGTGTGCTTCCACACTTCCTGTGTTGTGACACCACAGTCCCTACGCTGACAGCAAGGTGCCGTTCATATTTCCAATGCCTTGTTTTGAATTTAATCGCTGTGATATAGTGCTATGACGCCATATATCCAGCATTAAAAAGCTGCTGTTTTTCAGGTTGTTAGTTTTCACAAGACTGCTCCCCCTGCTGTTTATGTTTTGAAAGCGATTTGCCTGAACAGAAGCATTTTGCTGCTATTGAGCGGCTAACCTGGAAAGTGCCCAGCTCTGACAACATTAATGGTCATCCAACACATTCCTAGAAGAGATTGTAAGGAGCTGCCATTAAGTGTGTGATGGCTCACAGACAGTGTTGAAAATGGGTAGGAATGGACAGGTAAGGAATACCAGCAAAACCTTCAATCCAGACTGATCCCAGAGTGTAGATTCCATATCATATTGTGAGACTTCCAACACAACATACAATCAACTCCCATTAATGAATATAGATAGCTTTGCCAATAGAAACCAGAAGTGAAGTGAGTGACAATGAGTCATTGGGTCCATGGCTAAACTGGCATATTCCTGTCTATGCATCATTTATTTAGGTCCATGTGCAAATGAAATGGGTTTCCTTCTGTTGTGTATCTGATCATAAATGTCTTCACCCCAGATGTCTCCGAGTATAATATCTTTACCTCATTAATAAAATGGATTCAAAACACAACTGGCAGGGCTTGTTCGGCTCCCTGGTCTATAATTAGAGGCTCGTGCGTGGGTGGCAGGGCTGGCTAATTGCCTCTATTCTTTCATATCGACATCGTGCTGCACCTAATATTTATGATGAGACTATTGCAGGGAGGAGCAGATGGAGAGGAGATAAACAGACATACTGTACAGCAGAAAAGGAGTAGGATTAAACATAAATAACATTTCAGATTTCCCAAGTGGTTTTTGGTAATGTCTGCAACAATATTGTGGTTGCAGAAGGACTCCAGGAGAAGGATGCTACCTTCCTGTGGAGGGGAAGTGGGCTATGAGTTTCTTGGGGCTCCCACACTTGTGCCTGCTGTGTGCTGCCTAGAAGGCCTCAGGATGAGAGGTTATGTGAGAAATCTAGGGGAATAGCTTCAGTTTTGCAGCATAAGCCTTGGTGAGTGGCTGGGCCTCTGTGATCTCCCCAAGGGTCTAACAGTCCTAGGCCCAGATAGACTAGAAACTAGATATATGTAACAAAAGGGCCACACGTGAAAAGGACAAACCAAAACTAGCAATAAACTGCGTGCAAACAGCAAATATATATATACATGCAAATTCAGAAATTAAATAATTATATTTATATATGTGTGTGTCTTAAATTCTTTAATAACTTTGAAATATGTATGTTTATTTAAATAATTTTAAAAGGAACACTAAAAAAATGTCCAAAGTTGCCCAGAGCACAGAATAATGAAGATGGTAAAAGTATACCAATCTTGCTAAATCAGTATGAAGGACTGTGATGTTACAACAGAACACCAAAACAAGTTCGCTATTTCCCAAAGTATAAGAGTTGTTGGCAAAGAGAAATGTGCTGTAATGATTGTCCGTTCTGTTATCTGGAGCTTGTAAGGATGTGTACAAAATGCTATCCATAGAATGAACACAGAGCTGATAAGTCTTTCATGAGGAAGCCTCGGCGAAAAATACTGAATATCCAGACAGTTTTTAAGGACTTACTAGCGAAAGAATTATTATTACAAGAATTATTATTACAAGCTCCAGATAACAGAACGGACTATTATTACAACACATTTCTCTATGCTAAGGACCTACAAGCGAAAGAATTATTATCCTTACAAGCTCGTTTATTGATAGTTTTGGTTAGAAACTAGAGACAGGCTGCAGATAAATTGAGTTTGGGATTTTCCCCTACCCCACCAACCTAACTTTTATGCACTGGACTTTTCCAGTGAGTTATTAGCAACAAACAACTTTGAGAAGAAGTCCGAAGTGAACTGCTGTTCTCACATATGCAACAGTGCCTCAGCCATAGATGCTAAACTGGCCCTCGCAAAGCCAAGTCCTAATCTTTCCCAATGGGATTTTCACTGAAGCAATACAGTGAAGGCCACATTGCTACACCCTGGTTTCTGTTGCACTGCAACAGGCACTATAGTGAGATTCCATAGCTGTGCACCTGTCTTTTTGAACAAAAACTCAAGGGATGGTTGACGTCACTTAGAATAATAGTTTGTTGCGTTTTTGTAAGGCTCGTAGGCCCTTTTCAGATAACCCGCCGGCTATGCTGCAAAAGGCTTCAATAAGCCTGTAGTGCATGTGCACGTCACACGCGCGCTTCACGTCTCGGTGATGTGCGCACGTGCACACGCACGTCGCAGAGATGTGAAGCGCATGCGTGACATGCGCACGCTACAGGCTTATTGAAGCCTTTTGCAGTGTAGCCAGCAGCAGCAAATCATAATTATTATGATTATTAAAAGAACTACAGGCGCCAGAGGGGGAAAGTGGCGGGAGGGGTAAGTCAACCCTCCCCCCGCTCTTAAAGGAACTCCCCAGCCCAATCACCCGAACCCCGAACCGCCCATGTCCAGACTGGTCCGGAGGCCTGTAGAATGGCCTCCGGAACGGTCCGGGCTCATCACTACTTCCTGCCTAGCTGTAGAGGAGAGTGGCCACAAACAGAGAGCTCTGTCATCCTGTTTACCTTAAATAAAAAGATAAAGTTTCTTTGGAAGACAGAGAAGCTATTCACATGTACAGGCAAAACCATGCTAAGGAAGCCCAGCCCAGTTTTGACTGCCAGAATCGGGCCCAATCCCGGCGGCACCTCAGCTGCCCGGTAAAACGAGGTTAGGAGAGCGAGTGCTCTCCTAACTCCGTTTCTCCGATCGTCTGCCAGCCATGACTGCTTGCAGCCACAGTGGAGATCCCAGTCAGTTTCGGGGAGAGGAGGGGAAGGGAGGGGGGATCCCCATATTATTTTATTATTTTTATTATTTTGCATTTATATCCCGCTCTTCCTCCAAGGAGCCCAGAGCGGTGTACTACATACTTAAGTTTCTCCTCACAACAACCCTGTGAAGTAGGTTAGGCTGAGAGAGAAGTGATTGGCCCAGAGTCACCCAGCTAGTATTATGGCTGAATGGGGATTTGAACTTGGGTCTCCCCCAGTCCTAGTCCAGCACTCTAACCACTACACCACGCTCTCTCTCTCTCTCTCTCTCTCTCTCTATGCATCACGCACTCACGCAGTGCATTATGGGTGCTATGGGTGCGGAGCAACATATCCAGGGAACCCAACCACCCCAAGCTACTAGCAGCAGACCGTAATTGTCTGGGCAGGTGCTCCGCCCACTGAAGATAGAGCCCTCGGTAGTCTACAAGGAGGTAAGCATTTTAAAGCTTCCTCCCCACTATGCCTCTTGCCCTTTTTCACTGCTCATGAGAAAGAGCTCCAAGAATCTGTCGGCTATTTGAGGCAAGCCAAACAACTTGAAACAGCTGTGCTGTGCAAGTAGTGCCATATAGATACCTCTTTGCTTGGCCCACAAACCCCGTGATCTGTTCATGGTTTGGGTAGAATTGTCAGACGACAACTCAGCAATCCCATCTCTCTCAAAGGCAGCAGTTTCTCCAGCCCTAATTCTATTGCCTACTTAGTTGCTATGCAAAACCGTATCCTTATTTGGCCTGACCCCCAGCAGGCCAGGCTAAGGAAGACGCACAGTTAAAGGAGCCAAAGTGGCTGCCCCCAAAGAGACCAGCAAGCTCCCTAAACTGTAACTTGACAACCCAAGGTTTTGGAGTACAGGGGAAAGCCTGCTGGGCCAAATGGCCGACAACTGATTTGTTGTTGGCCTTTCACAACAAGGCAACTATGTTGACAGTGGCAAGTTCTGCCTTGGCTACTGCTAAGAGGAAACTTTTTAACCTGCCTTGTTACTACCGAGTGTTAAACTCCTTGTATGTGGGGTAGGGACAAGTTACTGAGGGGAGTTCCCCCACCCCCCACTTTTAAAATATGGAACATGTTTGTTTGTATTGCAAACATTTTAAATTTTATTGTCCTGTCCTTTGCTTTGTTATGACTTATGGCTAACACATTATAACCATCTATCTACCTAGCAAAGTTTAGGAGTGCTGTGACCTGTGAACAGAACAGGAAGGTGATTACTGCAGGCAACACCCTTCAGGTAATTACCTCACAGGACAAGGTGCTTGAGAACAAGACTTAAGCTTAAATTCTGAGGGCATGGCTTCCACTTTAAGCCACCAATCAAAACAGTGGGGAATCAAGGCCTCTGGCCTCTGTGTGCCTGAGGCAAGGTGCCAAATGCCCCCCCCCCCCCGCTTCTCCTCTTCTTAAAGCAGGAGGCAGAAGGGCATCTTGTCCCCTGCTGGTGCTTCCTTAAGGCAACTGCCTCACCTCTCCTCATGGAAGGGCTGCTCCTAAGTCAAAGTAACAGGCACCCCACCCCGCTCCGAAACCTTGCTGACAATGGACAAACTTTCACAACTCTTCTACAAATTCAGACCAAGTCTGAAGAAACTTCTAATGATTACTCCAGGGAGCTTGAAAACACTTAGCTTGCAACTTGTAGGTGAGCTTCCTTGTTAAAAACCCTCCTTCATATATACTGTTCATAAACTGATTGCCTTTTGGACCTTAGATTTCATTGTTGCAAATGTCAGATATACTCCAGGCAACCCTCATATGCTGACTGTGGCAGGCAGAGCCAGAGACATTATTGAAGATGGAAATAACCTTGATTTCCCTCCTACAGTTTTTTCTTTTCTGGTGAGTCTCCTTCTTCCCCTCTCACAACTGCACGTTCAATAAGCTGGCTCCATTCCCAGCCCTTGACAGGCTTCTTTGGGGTGATTTAATATCTGACCTGCTTCGCCCTGACATTTCTCCTCCAGGCTCCTTGACTAGGCATTAATAGATTGATTCAACTCTTTCCAAGGCTGTGCATGTTCCTGCCGTGTTTTCCTTTGGGTGGGGAGGATTCTTTGTAGCTAAGAAGTGTAACAACTGATGAGGAAAAAGCTGCAGCACTTTCCAGGTCTCTCCCCTGGCACTGCCTTGATCAAAAACCTTTTACAGGACTGGCTGTGTCGCAGACACACTAATGGCAACTATTTCCTTCTCCCATTTTCAGGCAGCAGCAAGGGATGTGCGCCTTTTGCTGCACTTGGGGGTGCTACAGTCACTTTGAGGGTCAGAGTTTTCTAATTTTAATTGGGTAGTTTCACGGCAGGGCTGGCTTGCCACAGGTGCAGGTAAATTCAAATGAGCTAATGCTTCAGAATGGAAAGAGGTTAGCAATGTTAACATTTCATTGATGGCGGGTGCACAATAGCAGAACAGCGCTCTGGCATTGGAGCGAGAGTTCTCTTTAACGGAGATTACACTGTTGAAACTGGAGTGGAAGTGCGAAGGGCTTGAGTTTATTAATTGAAAGCCTCGATCTTATTCAATTGATTTGCAGTCGATGACCCCCTCACCCCAAACGTTTGCATACTTCCAATGAGAAAATAGCCTGATTCAGACATTAAGCTGTATGGGTGTACAGAGGTCTGTATCCTTGTATGTGTGTTTGTGTGAATGACTATACCTGTGTTCATTTTAAAAGCGGACCTGGATTCAAGCCCTTCAAATGCATGGTATAGATAGGAAGTGTACTTCCGTGCCTGCATTCAACATAATATCTCTATATATAAAATGCGAAGGCAATGTGTGGCACACTGGAGGTGCCAAAACATAACACAGACCCCCTCCCCCGACCAGGACATGTAGCAGCCCCCCATCCTTGGGAGGAACCCCACAGAACCCCATTTTCTCCCCCTCTGCTCTTCTCGCCCTCGCCACAGCCCCCTCACCCCAGAGATCCCCCCACCCCCATCCTCTCCTGAGCCCGATTCAGTCCCCTGTTAGTGCCACCTACATGTGCCAGCAAACATGGGTGGCCACCAAGAGCACATGATATAGTGTATGCAAGCAAGAGGGCTCATATGTACTCCACTGTGCCCTGCTCAGGCTGTGTGCTCCAAGCTGGCATGCGGCCACATGAGTGAGAGGTGTGAGCTCTGCGCACACGCACCCTACCCACCTCTTTTTCTCACCCTCACAGGAGATGGGGGCACACACCCCTTGACAGACACATTTGTGGGGGGTGGGCTTTCCCCCATTTCCTGGGGTTTTTTGGGGGGGCGGGGCTGGAGCCACATGAGGACCCTGAGAGAAAATCTTCCCCTTCCCCTCCAGACACAATTTCTGGGTTTTTGTTTTGTTTTTAAAGCTGTTCAATAAAATAAATCGAGTTGAGGGTGAAGTCTCATCTAGAGTGCTTTTGAGGGAAAGGTGGTAGCAGGAGAGGAGCACTGAGAGAAAGCCCCCCCACACACACACTTTTTGCAAAGTAACATGAAATGGTCCCTAGCATGTATGGGGGGAGGGGGTAGCCCTGAGAGATGGAGCCCTGAGAGAAATCCTCCCCCATTTTTTTAGGGAGAGAGATGTCACATAACATAGATATATTTGAGAGGGGGGTTAGCCCAAGAGACATGCAAGAGATCTCAAATTATCAACAAGTCACAGGGTCAGACTTTTGACAAAATCGGTCTTCACTTACCAAAACCAGTTTTTAGTCATGGTCAACTTTACGTAGGTCTCTCAAAAGTAAGATCATTTGACTAACTATTGTATCAGCAAATCAAGAGATCAGAAATTGTGTGTATAAAGAAATTTATGATACTGAGCAATAAAGTACTAGCATGCTTCTAATTATCGACCAATCAGTTTGTTGAGTATTATTAGACAGTGAGGGGAGGGGTCGGGGAGGTTCCCCCTATCCCCTACTGGCCTCCATTATGCACCCATTGCCCAGTTTGGGCAGTCTTCACCCTTTTCCGGGCCTTTCCCCCGGTGTGGCAGCCATTTTAGAGGCTGCTGCACATGCGCAAATGGCCCTTGAATGGCTGGGCCATGACCAAAGCTTTCACCCTTTTACTTCCAAGTTATGCAGTCTGCAGGAGAACCTCGTTACTCGCAGAGGTTCCACGAGGAATGGAACCAGGAGTTATGAGGCATTAGGGCTATGGGGAAAGGGGGGTTAGGTTCCAGGCCATGGTGGAAAAATTGGGAAAAGCCCCCAAACTGACTGGTGTGCTTTGTGGGTCCCCCATGTGCCCAAGCATGCCCTCCAAAGGACAAAATGGCTTCAAACTCTGCAAAAAATCATGAGGGGAAATCCATTCCCTCCCTGGAAATTAGCTACAAAATGGCTCTTCCTGTATCCTCCTCTCTCCTCAAGATAAAATGGCAGCCAGAAGTTACCTTTGCGGTCACTTCCAGCCCTCTAGGAACCGTGGATACATGGGGTTTAAGCCATTAGTGTCCGCGAATACTGGAAATGGGTGTCTAGAGTTTGCTCATGACCCGGCCACGCAGAGGCCCATTGGGCATGCATGGCGGCCTTAAAAATGGGTGAAGCCATGGGGGTAAGGCCTGGAATGGGCTGAAGACCTCCTGAACCAGGCAACTGGGAGCATAATGGAGGCTTGTAGGGGGAACCTCCAATACGCACCCCACCGTGGCTTTGGAGAAGCCCCCCGGAGGGAGGGAGTGTATTTTTTATATTTTCACGAACCCCCGCCCGAACCAAATGGGGGGGGGATTCAAGGGGGTGCAAAACTGTACTGTGCCAGTCCAGTTCGGATCATTTGGACTCAAACCGAACTGGGCCAACCAGTTTTGTGCACACCCAGAGGCCCCAGATGTCCTTCATTCCTTGCTTCATTTTTCCTTTTCTCATAATGAATAGTATCAACAATGGAAGACAGATGATACCTGGTGTTCAACTTTTCAAATGACTCCAAAATTGCATCCGGTAGCTCTGACAAAAATCCATTGCATAAAAAGTGACTGAATTTAGTCTGTGCTGTGCTTGCTTCCCTTCTCACACGTCCCATTGTATTTGTAGTTTTGTTTAGGGATGTGCACAGAATCAGTCTGGAGGCCCTTTATGGATCTCTGAACCAGTTTGAAAGTCCAGCGCATGCGCAGCCGACACTTCCGGCCACTTCCAGTCCACAACATACTGGGGTGGCAAGGAGGTACGCTGCCGCCCCACGGGACCAATTTTAATGACAGTGCCAGCAGGGGAAACAGGAGGGGCACCCTCCCCAGTCCTTAAAGTTATGCTTCCCACCTTCAAACCGGCAGTTACTGGTTCTGTGCACATCCCTAGTTTTGTTTTATGAAGACGTGGATATCTCTTAAGTAAATTTTCCCTTTGTCACACCAAGTGTAATAGCTCATTATGTGCTGTTTTTACCCCTTTTATAGCACAAAGCCACAGAGAAGTCAATTAAAATTCAATAATGGTGCAGTGTTTATGCACTCATTAAGTAGTCATTAGACAGTCAAGAGACATATATTCTTCTATAAGAGCTTACTTTTGCTTTCAGTGACTATTCCCCATAACAAAGTAGCTTTAAAGCAAGCTGGAACGTTGATACACATTTTAATTCACACCGTTTGACAGAGACGCTTGCTGAGTTTCAGAGCCCCATGCTGCTGAGGATCTCTTATGAGCTAATGAGAGCCCTCACCTCCCTTTTAATTAACTTGGAAGGAACCACCTTTGCCATCACTGGAACCACAGAGCTCATTCACAAGCTCTGTCCTACGTGCCCAAGGAGAGGAACAAGTAACAACAAAGACAGTTTTGTCTTCCTGATTGGAATACCTACCTTGATGGAATCTAACTGGAAAGTGAGAGAAGCCCATCACCAGATTGTGCTAAGTGGTTTGATGGATCTTCACCCCCAGCACAGCATTCACTGCTAGAAGCAGCTAGCCAGCAGCCCGTGTTCCTCCTGCTGGAGGCCCACCACCACGCCCCCTGCGTCTGACCTTTAAAGGCAGGGAGAGTGTTCCTGGCCATGCTGTGAATGCGCGGCCCTGTTTGGGAGTGAAGCCACGCCCCCTGCACCTGATGTCAGTTGCAGGGGGTGTGGCTGGGGCACCAGGCATAGCCCCTGATTGGCGGCAACCTGGGTTCTTTGAACCCATCTGCTCAGTGGTGGCTCCGCCCCTGACAGCATCCTTCCAGTGGCTGTTGCTGGTGTATATCTTATATTTCTTTTTTTTTTAGGTTGTGAGCTCTTTGGGGACAGGGAGCCATTTTATTTGTTTGTTTGTTTGTTTGTTTGATTATTTATATATGGAAACTGATTTGGGAACTTCTGTTGAAAAGCGTCGTAAATATTTGTCGTATTCATATATAGTTGAGCCAACATAGGGGGGAAATGTGTATACTGCCTATGGAGTACAGCATAGGAAGTATGCACGGAAGTGAATGAACTCTGTGGCTGCGATAGTGGCAAATGTGGTTCCTTCCAAGTTAACTAAAAGGAAGAGGAGGGCTCTTTTTAGTCCATAGGAAATCCTTAGCAGCAGGGGTCTCTGAAACTTAGCAAGTCTCTCTGTCAAACTGGGCAAATTAAAACGTGCCCTCCTGATCTCAGAAATAGAGGCAGTAATGATTACAGAATTCATCTCTTCAGATGAGTGCTGATCTAAGTGTGACAGGCAGAACAGGAGAGTGTGTGATGGGCTGGAAGTGGGACTTTTGACCTGCTTCCAGAGCTGTAAGCATGTTTGACAGTGTTCTTTTTGAATACCTGAACAGGACGAAGGTTAGAACAGGAAACAGGAACTAAGAATACAAGATCTGCCCTCCCGATTGGCTACTTGGGCAGGGGGAGTAGTTTTAGAGTATAAAAGAGTTGAGGAAGGGTTTTAGTTAGAGGGAATCAGAGAGGTTGAAAGAAGAAAGGCAAAGGAGACAGATCAGAGGTGTTGCAGGAAGAAGAAAGCTGCTGAAGGCCTGAGGAAATGGTGAGACTGGTTACATTAGGGACACAGATTTATTTATTTCATTTATATCCCACTCTTCTGCCCAGGAGCCCAGAATGGTGTACATGGTTATGTTTATCCTCACAACAACCCTGTTAGGTAGGTTAGGGCTGAGAGATATGTGACTGGCCCAGAGTCACCCAGTGAGCTTCATGGCCGAATGGGGATTTGAACTTGGGTCTTCCCGGTCCTAGTCTGACACAGATTTAGACATTTATCCTACTTTGTTTTATAATCTTTTGCTCATAGGTGTTTAAAAAAATTAAAATAAAATAAAATATTCAGGAAACAATGTCTAGGAATATAAATTGGCTTGCTGTTGTTTTTCTTTCTAGTAAAGACTTAACTTTGTTCAGATCTCCTGCGGTCCCTGAGCTTTGTTCCCCACTCCGTGCTTACTTGCCATCCTACTCTACCTGAGTTGTTGTTGGAGACGGAGAGATGCAATGGGCTGCTTAGTGAAGGCACCCCCTAAAAAAAAGGCTTCTGCTGGGTGGCAGTACTTCTAACATTCCAAAAGGCAGGAGAAGCAAGAGTTGGGTTTATCTGCCCCCCCGCCCCCGCCTCTTATTCACAGGACTGGTTACTACCCTGACACAGGATCCTCACATATCTGGGTCTCAGTGCAGAGCACATGCTGCTTCTGTTTGTTTGCTGTTCCCACCTTTCAGACTCGAGGCTTCCCTCAAGGTGCCTCACGCAATAAAAACAATGACATCACCGTGTGCCACGACCTGCAAAGACCTCACCCTAGCCGCGGAAGGGCAGCAGCTATTGTTAGCCCATAATAGCAAATAGTGCAACATGTTAGTATGTGATGATGATGATGATGATGATGATAATTCGATTTCTATACCGCCCTTCCAAAAATGGCTCAGGGCGGTTTACAAAGAGAAATAACAAGCAATAAATGGCTCCCTGTCCCCAAAGGGCTCACATTCTAAAAAGAAACTTAAGACACACACCAGCAACAGTCACTGGCGGTACTGTGCTGGGGGTGAATAGGGTCAGTTACTCTCCCCCTGCTAAATAAGGAGAATCACCACGGTAAAAGGTGCCTCTTTGCCCATGGCAAAGGAGGCACATGCCCACTTCATGCCTCCAACATTTCATCCGTGAAAACCGGATGAAAACATGGTATCATTATTTCTTACATTTTTATCCCGTCCTTCTTCCAAGGAACTCAGGGCAGCAGTCATAGTCCCCCACCCTTTTTATCCCAACAACAGCCTTATGAAGTAGGTTAAGCTTAAGAGACTTTCTGGCCCAAGGTGACCCACTGAATTGCATGGCTAAGTAGAGAGCTGTATCCAGGACTCCCCAGTCTGTCCACCACTCTGATGCAGGGGTTTTCAACCTTGGCTCCCCAGATGCTGTTGGACTATACTGCCATCATTCCTAGCCACAATGGCTGAATACCTTTGTAGCTGGGGGATGATGGGAGTTGTAGCCTAACAACAAATGGAGGCTCAAGGTTGAGAATCCCTACTCTAACCACTCTACCATACATGTAATATTCCTATTCAAACTAAGGCTTCCCTGAATTACATGGTGCTGAAGGCTCTACTCCAGGGTTTCTTAACCTTTGGCCCCCAGATGCTGTTGGACTACAACTCCATCATCCCCAGACATGGCCATAAAGTATCATCTCATTCCCAAATATTCTCCTTTCTAGCAGTCATTGGTCACTGCAGGTGAATATCATCAGTGGTATGCTTACTGATGTCCACAGGAGCTTGAATCAAAGGGAAGAAAAGAAATCATAAACATATTTGTGGCAGAGGCTCAAACATTCACCAGGATGATGCAAAAAGTTTGCAGGCAATTGTGTAAGTTCACAAAAGTTCTCACTGTAAAAAAAACAAAACAAAACAAAAACACCACTCCCAAAAACCAAGTTACGAAGCAGGATGGAAAAAGCAATATATCTCAGGTAATAAAGGCTGCCTCTAGACACAGGGGACAATAACCACCAACCTCTAAATCCAACTGAAAAGACTCAGCACTGTCATATTGTGCAGCTTTCCCTTTTTGAGGGGAGACGGTGGCTTTGTGTGGAGTGGATAGTTAGAAAACAAAAATTAATTAAGGTTATTGCTGGCTGGGGCTTATGAAATTCTTAGTGCAGCACTGATGATGATCTGCTTTAAAGTTCATCCTCAGAGGAAGAAATGGAAGCAATAAATACCATGAGAGCAAGGCAAGGAGAGCCTGGGGCTTTATGAGAAATTAAACCCCCACCAGACTGAAGTAAATGAACTCCATCTTGATTCCATCTTCAAGGTCCTTAGCCTTGTTGGCATATTTGCTCTCATTGGCTGATATTCGGACTAACAAAGAATCCACATTTCACGCAGCTACAGGGGCGCAATGAAAGCCTGCTCCATTGCATTCTAAATTATGAGCCCAATTGCACATGAGTGCTACAATGCTAATAACGCACTATAATGCTTTTGGGGGTAATCTCCCATGCTCCAGGACTCTGTAGAATTGGGCAGGGATGTGTTTCTGCTTCTACAGAGCTCTTCCAGAGTGCAGGACAGCACCCTGAAATATTAGAGCTCTGTTGTATTCTATCCAGTAACTTTTATGTTTTGTTGTTTAGAATTCTGCCCCAGTGGAGATCCTGTAGAGAGTGTGGGGGGTGGAGCCAGAAAGGAAAAGGGAGGGAAAGGAGAAGGAGAAAATGGAGTTGTTTCTGAACAAACTCTTAGGTAAATCTATATAAGATTACTTGATTGATTGATTGATTGATTGATTGATTGTATTTATCAAACTTCTATACTGCCCAAACTTTTGTCTCTGGGCGCTTAACATAAAACAAACACATATAAAAAGTTAAAACAATTCAACAATTTAAAATCAACCATACAATTAAAACAGACAATTTTAAAAAGTTGGGAAAGCTTGAGTGAAAAGATGGTTTTTCAGATTTTTTTTTTTAAAAATTGCCAGAGATGGGGAGGATTGTATCTCAACAGGGAGCGCATTCCACAATCTCGGGGCGGTAACCGAGAAGGCCCGTCTCTGTGTAGCCACCAGATAAGTTGGCAGTAACTGGAGACGGACCTCCTCAGATGACCAGATCACACCACAATGGGTGGTGTGGATCATAGTGAAGAAGATGCTCTCTTAAATAAACTTTGTGAGAGAAGCAGCTATAAAACACACTTGTGTGGTATTGCGCTCATAATGCACGGGTTGCCGTGGAGGAAGGGGCACTCTGGCATCCCTTGCACCTACACAGCCCAGGGATATTTGTCCCTCCTTGCTCAATAGTAGCTATGCCATGTCATACAGAAATGTAGTAAAAGTTTTCCCATTCTTATCTCAACAGTCGGGTGGGCGGGGGAGATACATCAGCTGCTTCAGTTTTGTGTGCCAGGCTGCTGTTAAAGCTGAGCAAACCCAACTTTAAAAAGTGTATTTAGATGTCTTTTGTTTCTTAAACAAAAGGGAAAACAGCAAGTACCATTATGCATGTCCCCGAGCAGTGAGAAGTTCTGAAGCAGGGAAAGCACTATTCAGCTTTGGCTTAGCTTGGAATCAAGGGGACATGGAGGCTTATGGCAGATCCACTATCCTGCATTAGCTCCTCAGAGAAAGTCCCTGCACCCTCAAAGTGCCTTCAGCCAATGCATAGCTCTCTACCCCAATGCTCCTCTTCCAAACTGTGCACGCTCGCTCTCTCTGTCTCTTATTCCCCCTCCTTTCCTATATCTTCCCTATCACTTATCTCAGAGCCCTCTGCAGGTGAATTGTCCCTTTCAAATAAATATTCCATTAAAGGAATGTTAAGTGGCTTTTGGTCCTGGTCCTTTAGACAAAATTATAGCCCCAATGGAGACAGGGAAAACCCATAATAGTCTGCTGAAAAATTCTCCCTCAAATTATGATTACATTATACCTCACTCCCCACCTGTGCTATGCTACCTCATTGTGGTGGTGGTGGTGAGCGAAGTACACCGGGACTCAGGAGGTATACTCCCAGTAGGGTCACCCAAGGTGCAAAGGTAACCCCAGCTGCCCAGCTAAAACAATCAGGAACCTATATTGGGCAGCAGCTATATAGGAAGGTGCTGGAGGTGGACAATCACTTCAGTGACAATGACAATGGCATCATTTCATACTGTGGGGGAGAAGGCAATGGTAAACCACTCCTGCATTTTACCAAGAAAGCCACATGGATAGGCAAGATGAAGATAGAATTATTGTCAATGTGGTGCCGGATGATGGGCCCCTCAGGTTGGACAATACTCAACATGCTACTGAGGAGGAGCGAAGGATATCTCAGAGTACTGGTGGTGTTTAGGCTAAAGCCTTTTGGACATCTAGCAGCTGATGCTGCCATGCAGGAAAAGAAAATCTGAAGCTGCAAAGACAGAATTACAATAGGAACATGGAACGTTAGAAGCATGAATATGGGAAAGCTTGACACAGTGAAAGATGAAATTAACCGACTACAGATTGACATCTTAGGCATCAGTGAAATAAAATGGACTGGAATTAGACACGTTCAATCAGAAAATCACACCGTTTACTACTCAGAACATGAAAAACAAAGAAGGAATGCTGTTGCTTTCATAGTCAGGAAGGATATAGCAATGACAGTACTTGGGTACAACATAGTCAGTGACCGACTAATATCAATTAGATTTCGTGGACAACCTTTTAACATGACAGTTTTTCAAGGCTATGCTCCATCACAGACTAGGGCATGGACTGATGCAGAAGAGGAAGTTGATGAGTTTTATGCTGAAGTTCAATCTGAAATTGACACAACATGCAAGCAAGATGTGATGCTGCTGGTTGGGGACTGGAATGCCAAAGCTGGAAATGGTAAGGAAGAAAACACAGTCAGACTGTATGGCCTAGGAAACAGAAATGAAGCAGGAGAAACTTATTAGTTTCTGTCAGTCCAATGATCTCTTTATTGCTAACATATTCTTCAAACAACCAAAGCAGCGCCTATACACATGGACATCACCAGATGGAGTACACAGAAATCAAATTGATTACATTATTGTTGCAAGGAGGTGGAAGAGCTCAGTTATAACAGCAAAGATCTGCCTGGGGGCCGATTGTGGAATAGATCTTGAACTGCTCATATGCAAGTTCCAAGTCAAGCTAAAGTGGAAAAACAATGCTATCCAGCTTCCACAATATGATCTTGAGAACGTACCCACCATGGAGAACATCGGAAACCTCTTTGAAGTTCTGAACCTCATTGATAGGGAACCAGAGGGACTGTGGAATGATATCAAAGAAGTTGTAAAGAATGAATGTGAAAAGAAACTGCCAAAGACAGAAGAAAGCAAAATGGTTTTCTAAAGAGACCATGGAAATTGCCAAGAAGAGGAGAGAAGATAAAGACCTCAGGAAGGAACTTAATAGGGAATTTCAGAAAGGTGTTAGAAGAGACAAAGTACAGTACTACAATGACATCAGTAAAGACCTTGAGGATGGAAACAGACGTGGAAAAATGAGGTAAGTTTTCCAAAAGACGTCTGAACTCAGAAGGAGGTTCCAACCTCGAATTGGTATGTTAAGGGATGCCAAAGGACAGATAGTAACTGATTCAGAGAAGATCAAACAGAGATGGAAGGAGTATACTGAAAATCTGTGCAGCAGGGACGTCAACATCCAAGATACTCTAGAAGAGATTCCCTACTTGCAAGAACCTCTAGTACGGGAAGATGAAGTTAGATCAGCATTCTGGTCATTACCAAGTCAGAAGGCTACAGGAATTGATGGAATAGCTACTGCAAATCAACAGTGTGAAGTATCTGAAATATAGTACATACAAACAATTTCTATATTTCTATATAGAAATATAGTACATACAGACAGATCCTGATGATATAATGAAAAACAACAAAAAACCATTAAATGTGTGAATATAAATTATATTGAAAGTAGAACAAACAAAATATATGGTGATCTGGATATATATAAATATGATGTAATAAACAAACGTTTATAGCAATATATAGTGTGTGTAGTGCGTGTTGCCTGGGCCCATAGGAGGGCCTTCTCTGTGTCCACCTCTCTTCTTAGGAACACACTCCCCCTCACCCCCAGATTCATTCAGCCCCCTTCCTGGCTGCTTTTAAGGCTCTTCTTAAGACCCACCTGTTTTGCCAGGTGTTTGCCCTTTAATTTTTTAAAATTATTATTGTTGTTGTTATTAATTGTTATTGGCATTGTTGTTCACTGCCTAGAGTCTTTGGAGGAGGGGTATATGAGAAAAATTTAATAAACAAAGACAATAATATTGAAAACTATGGAACCACAACAGTTTTCTGCTATTGTATGCTGTTGCAATGTGACTTTTTCAAGTGTCCAACAAGTTCAATTAATCTTTGATAAATATCAGCAGTAGTGTCTTTCTATTGTTTTTCCATTGTATGATGAGTACTTCTCAGTGGGAATCTATCAGTCTTTTCCTGTCATCTGCCCATTCTATAAAATACCCATATTCAACAATAATTTGTTGATAATGATCTGTGTCCAACATAATAAATAAATGACCAAATGACAGCACGTAATCAATAAATTAATCAAATACCTCACTCTCCTCTAACTAGCTTAGGCAGCATACATAGATTTTTCCTTGCCCCTACATTTTACAACCATCACCCTGGGAGGCAGTTGGGCCTGAGAGGGAGTGTCTAATTCAAAGTCACCAAGGGAATATTATGGCTGAGTCAGGATTTGAACTTGGGTCTTCCCAGTCCTAATCTAACCATTCTGCAACACTGTTTTTCATCTCTACATCATCATATCACATTCACTTACGCAACTTTGTTCTTTAACTGAACTGTACGGTCATCACCACTAGGGATGTGCACGGAACTGGGTGGGGGTGACTTGAGGGGGTGGAGGTGCCACTAAGGGTGGGGAGGGTGCACTTACCCATCCCCCACTCCCCCCCCGAATGAATGAATGAATGAATTTTGTTTAAAGTCTTTTCTTCCAAAAATGACTCAGCGTGGTTTACAGAGAAATAATAAATAAATAAGATGGATCCTTGTCCCCAAAGGGCTCACAATCTAAAAAGAAACAATCTAAAAAGAAATCTACCTGACCTGTGCAGAAACTCCTACCAATATTACTACAGCTTTTTAGACTTCCTTTCCCAGTAATAATTACACATCAACCTTGGGATAGGTAGACATGTCGAACAATTCTGAACTGTTTTTTCTGCTTCCAATGAATAGGAATGCATGACACACACACACACACCCCACCCAGTGAGTTCTGCACACAGCAGGCTTTACTGTGAGGTGTTTTGTTTTTTTGTTTTTTTGTTTTGGCAAGGCTTTACTGTGAACAACACAATTCAAAAAACCCAGTGCAAAAGGTGGATATTTTTACCCTGGATATAAATAGGGTTGCACTCTAATGAGCAGTGAAAAACCCAAATGATGTGTGAAATGTTCCCCAGTAGCTTGCAGGAACTTTTGGGGTAAATCGGCCCAGTATGTAAATGTGCCCGCTCCATTCCAGAGGAGATGCAGGTTAAAAGCTGGGTGTGAAAAACTTCCAGGAAATTTATAAGCTGGAGTAACTGGCTATAGAGTGTTTAGAGGTTACTGTAGCAAAGAGACCTGCACTGCCAGATTGTTCAGATCTGCCTATGTCTTGCAGAGACAAATGATCTCCTACCAAAAGAAGGCTATGACTTTTCTTTTTCTTAAATAGTTCTTTTTCTAGCATGCCAAATGAAGCTGCAGATTAGAATAGTCAGTTTTCAGAAGTCACAATTCCAAAAGACAAGCCTTTAAAAATGACCAATTACCTGCATGTATCTCAGGAATCTACAGCTGGTGCATTGATGGATTTGAACAATTTATTTACTCCCATTAATAGGTTAGTCGGATAGCAAAGATCTCTGCGTGTTCTCTATCTCATATTGACCTGTTTGCAGGAGAAAGAAGAAGGTACGGCTAGTTAAGCACATGGCATTGTTCATGCCCTCCTTGTAATGGCAGTAGCTTCCTCCTCTCTCTCTGTCTATTGGCTATATGAAGGAACATTGCTCAGTAAATCTTCATTTGTTCACAAATTGCTGCTTTCTAATTTGTGCTGAAAATCAATTAGGATGAAAAGATAAGCCTGCCAAATTCATCTATTGAGAGTGATACCCATAGTATTTAGGTGAATATTACTACATTTAATTTTTATTTAATTATTTACTTACTTATCAAATTTGTACACCGTCCCAAACTTTTGTCTCTGGGTGGTTAGCAATAGCATAAAACTAGTTAAAAACATATACAAAAACTAAAAACAATTTAACAATTTAAAAATAAACCAGAGATTAAAACCTATAAATTTAAGAAGCTGAGAAAGTTGGGTGGAAAGATGGGTTTTCAGTTGTTTTTTGAAAATTGCCAGAAATGGGGAGGGTCGTATCTCAGCAGGGAGTGCATTCCACAATCTCATGGCAGCAATCGAGAAGGCCCATCTCTGTGTAGCCCCTAAATGAGTTGGCGGTAACTGGAGACAGACCTCCTCACATGACCTCAATGGGCGGTGGGGTTCATAGTGAAGAAGATGGTCTCTTAAATACCCAGGGCCTAAGCCATTTAGGGCTTTATAAGTTATAACCAACACTTTGTATTTTGTCCGGAAACCTATTGGCAGCCAGTGTAGCTCCATCAGTAAAGGAATAATGTGGTCTCTCTGAGATGACCCAGAGAACAACCTGGCCGCTGCATTCTGAACCAACTGAAGTTTCCAGACTACATGCAAAGGCAGCCCCACGTAGAGCGCATTACAGAAGTCAAGTCTGGAGGTTACCAACAAATGTACCACTGTTTTGAGGTCATTGATCTCGAGAAATGGGTGCAGCTGGTGTATCAGCTGGAGCTGATAGAAAGCACCCCTGGCCACCGCCTCAACCTGAGAAACCAGGGAGAGGTGTGAATCCAGAAGTACTCACAGACTGCGAACCTGTTCCTTTTGGGGAAGTGTGACCCCATCTAGAACAGGTAGATCAAAATCGTCTCTAGAGTTCTGACTCTGCACAATAAGTACCTCCATCTTATCTGGATTCAGTTTCAGTTTATTCTCCCTCATCCAGCCCATTACTGCTTCCAGGCAGGCATTTAGGGAGGATATGCCAGCTCCTGAAGAAGCTGACATGGAGAAGTAGATCTGGGTGTCGTCAACGTACTTGTAACACTCAGCTCCAAATCCCCTGATGATCTCTCCCAGCAGTTTCATGTAGATGTTAAAAAACACTGGAGAAAGCACGGAGCCTTGAGTGACACCATACTTAAGCTCAGATTTCAAAGAGCAACAGTCTCCAATCAACATCATCTGCAATTTGCCCGAGAGGTAGGAAACAGTGCCTCCCACCCATAACACCCTCAGAAGTTTCAGAAGGATACTATGGTCGATAGTATCGAAAGCCATGGAGAGATCCAAAAGGACTGACAGAGTCACACTTCATCAATTCCCAATTGGAGATAATCCATCAGACCAACCAAGGCAGTCTCCACCCCATAGCCCGCACAAAACCCAGTTTGAAATGGGTCTAGAAAATCAGTTTCCTCCAAGACCACCTTCAGCTGAGAGGCCACCACCATCTCGATTACCTTGCCCAGCCATGGGAGATTGGAAACAGGCCTATAATTGCTCAACTCTGAGGGATCTAATGCAGGTTTCTTTAGAAGAGGTCTAATGATTGCCTCCTTAAGACAAGGAGGCATCCTGCCCTCCCTCAGAGATTTCCACCAGGCTGCCTACAACAGCCTCCCCGCTAGATAGAACAAACCATGTTGGACAAGGGTCAAGAGAACAAGTGGTAGGCCTCACCGATTCAAGCAGCTTGTCCACATCCTCAGGAGTCACAAATTGAAACCGATGCAGTCGAATCACATAAGAAGAGTTGTTGGGCACCTCCAGTTCAGACATCAAATTAATTGTGGAGTCTCCATCTAGATCGGCCCGAATCTGAGAGATTTTATCTGCAGAAAATTCTTTAAACACATTGCAGCGGGTAACTGATGACTCCAAATACTGGTTCAATGGAGGGGAAGAAGATACTAGTCCCCACACAACCCTGAACAACTCCACTGGATGTGAACTCTCAGAGGCAATACAAGCATAAAAGAACCACCTCTTTGCCGCATGTATTGCCTGAGCATAGATCTTTAAATGTGCTCTATGTCACAATCTGTCGGATTTGAGTTGAGTCTTTCTCCACTTGCACTCCAGTCGCCTTCCTCCTCCTCCTCCTCCTCCTCCTCCTCATTATTATTATTATTATTAATTTATTTACACAGTCAGACAGGTGTTATTGACTGGTTTGTTTTATCCAGACATCGAGTCCTTCCCAAGGACCTGGGATGGCTGAATTTTACTGTCAATGTTGTTGCTGTTGTTATAGATATCGTTGCAGAATATAGGCTGTTCCCAGTAAAGTTACTTTTTGTAATTGGCTGGTGGTGATTTCTGTGGCCCCTATGGTGTTGAGGTGCTCTTCAAGGTCTTTTGGAACTGCACCCAGGGCTATTATTATTATTATTATTATTATTATTATTATTATTATTATTAAGAGCCCCTGGTGGCGCAGTGGTAAAACTGCCGCCCTGTAACCAGAAGGTTGCAAGTTCGATCCTGACCAGGGGCTCAAGGTTGACTCAGCCTTCCATCCTTCCGAGGTCGGTAAAATGAGTACCCAGAATGTTGGGGGCAATATGCTAAATCATTGTAAACCGCTTAGAGAGCGGTATATAAATGTAAGTGCTTGCTGCTATTATTATTATTATTATTATTATTATTATTATTATTATTATTATTATTATTATTATTTTATTATTATTATTATTTCGATTTCTATACTGCCCTTCCAAAAATGGCTCAGGGCAGTTTACACAGAGAAATAACAAACAAATAAGATGGATCCCTGTCCCCAAAGGGCTCACATTCTAAAAAGAAACATAAGATAGACACCAGCAACAGTCACTTTGCCGCTTCAGCCCCTGTAGATCTTCCGTATACCAAGGAGCCAATTTTGAAACGGGTCGGGGGGGGGGGCACTTGGGAGCAATCGTGTCTACTGCCCTGGTGAGCAAGTTGTTCCAATTCTCAACCAAGGCATCAACAGGATCACCAGCAAAGCCAACATTGAATCCCTCCAAGGCTTCTTGGAACGTTACTGGATCCAATAACCTCTTTGCGTGGACCATTCTAACCCTTGCCCCTGCGGAGGTGGGAAGTGGTTTCAAAATGTATTCAAAGGGACTGGGAGGCAGAGGGAGTCCTTAAAGTCTCTTGAAAAGGATACATCAGGAGAGGAGGAAGACATCAAGGAAGGTTTGATTTTGTGGTTTTTCTCGACACTAAGTAATGAAGTATAATATGCTGACTGTGCTATTGCTTGCTGTTAACTATCTGGTTTTGCTGGATCTCAGTTTGATAAAGGCAGAATCTGGGTGCCTTCCTTCCCTGAGTTGTAATTTGGTTTGTTTGTGAGATAGGGTTGTGGCAAGAAATGGACAGTGGCAGCTCTCTGTGAGGCAATTCTCATGACCACCAAAAAGCGGGCTAAGGGAGCCTAGCCCGCTTTTTGGCAGTCGTGTGCTGCCCTGGGAGCCGAGTGGCTCCCAGCAGCCAACCGCCCAAACCACCCCTCCCCTTAACCCAGGGGAGCGGAGCGACACAATCCGGGGTTACCAGATCGTGTGCTGCCGCGGCACAGCTCTGCACTGCGGCACCTCATGAGGAGACCTCCCCGACCGGGAGGCTAAAAAGTAGCCTCCCAGCTCAGGGGTCTCCCCAGCATGCTGGAACTACCAGGGGCCTTGTGGCCCCTGAACTCCCAAGCCCCCGCCGGCTCCGTGACTGAGCCAGCAGTTGTGTGGGCAGGGACGACTGACTGATCGTCTGCGTGGAGAATGGGCTTACGCTTAAGTGTGGCTCAAGTTGCTCTGGTTGAGCTTATGGCTGTGCTTGCTGCTAAGGGTGCTACGTGAATGCTAGGAAGAAACATAAAGGGTATACATAAAGCTCAGGGTAGAGCTGGGTTGCTGTGTGTTGGGAAGCAGTGGGCAGAGGTATCCCAGAAACTGCTTTCCTGCTCCCGGGGACGGTGGACAAGGTGCCTGGGAAATCAGGCCCTGCCTGGCTATTTGTACCTGTGCACAGGTGCACCATTGCCCGTGGCTCCTGCAGTCGACCCATTTGCCCTGGGGATGGGGGAGCAGAAGAAAGTGCCTTCTCTATAGATTCCCCCTGCCCGTTCTTCTGCATACAGTGCACAGATGGACCAGACCCAGAATCTTTAAAACTTGAGTAAATGTACTGTCTTGTTGGCCCACCCTATGACTGTGCATGCCACCAGGCTATGGCACATGGGGTGTCGGGATGTCATCTGGGGTACGTGCAAGACTGCAGAAGGATTTGGGGAGAGGAAAGTTGGGCTTCTTCCCCCTATTTTTTAAAAACAATGATAGTCAGGGGCCCCCTTGGATTCCCCGGTGGTTAAGTGCCTGGCTCAAGTCACACGCTTCCAGTCTGCAGATGGGGATAACACCTTAACAGGCACAAGTATATCCCCAATAAACTGGCCCTCTCATGAGAGTGTTAGCCTACTGGGCAGCGGCTTAGTGATGGGTCTGGCTGGAGTGCTCTCCCTTTGCAACATCTTCCCTGGTCATGATGGGACAGACACCTTGGCATCCTTTGCCCTGTTCCATCTGGATATCCCAGTCTAAAGAATGTGGGTCTCCCCTTCCCTCTCGTAACGAAAGCAGGATTCCATCACCCCCCCCCCAGGAATTGGAGTTTGCATGGTGCTTTCAGAGTGCGGGGCCACTTGGGGGGGGTGCAGTGGAGCCCTGGCTGGCAGAAGGCATTGCAGGGCATTTGGAGGGTTTTCAATGCACTTTCCCTGCTGAGGGCGGGTGGGATGCTCCAAGAATGCTGTCGTGCTCAACACACCCTTCTGGAGATTGTAGCCAACTGTGGCTGAGAGGCTGACATGGTGATGCTTTGCCCACAGTCTCGCCACAGAGCTGGCTGGGATTGGACTGGGAGGCCAAGCAGCAGGGAGAGGCTCCCCTCTTCCTCATCTCCGGTTAGGCTAACGGCAGTTCACTGTATGTCTTCAGCGTGAATTGGAGTTTGGAATTTTATCTCGTCACTGTTAACTGTGGTTATAGTGTACATCTGAATCTGGCCACTGAGTTTTCTAACACAGAGATTCCCAACCTGTGGTCCTCTAGCAGTTGCTGAACTACAACTCCCCTCATTCCCAACTACAGGACCACAGACTGGGAACCCCTGTTCTAATATGTTTTATTTTCAAAAGTAAAAAAGGGTTAGGATTCTTTTATCATGTTCCCAGGCAGATTCTCATTTAAGCATTGGCCAGACCCAGATTTTCTTGGTTTCAGCCACCTAATACTGCAGTGGGAAAATAACTTGCTATTTATTGAGGTTGCTATTTGAAATCTCTGCTGGTATTTTTCCCAGACTATGTGGGTGTTTCCCAGACTATGGGAAACACCTATAACCGGCAGCAGTGATATAGGAAGAAGCTGAAAGGCATCATCTCATACTGCATAGGAGATGGCAATGGTAAACCCCTCCTGTATTCTACCAAAACCAACCACAGGGCTCTGTGGTCGCCAGGAGTCGGTACTGACTTGACAGCACACTTTACCTTTTACTGCATCATGTGCCTTTGGACCATCACCTGAGACATCTGTCACTGGTCTTCTCTTCAATCCAATGAGCTATTGGAAACAAGTGGGCTCTGATGCATACTTGGAAGTATCCTTGTGTTGAAGTGAAAGGGAAAACCAGCATGTGTAAGTGTTTAGTTTTCATTGAACACTGCAGCATATATTCAGGAGCTCTAAATCAGAGTGACAAGTTGTGGGCAAACAAATGTAAGTTACATAGATATTTTCAATGCTTAGCCTTTGAAAATGGATATACAAAAAGTAAAGTTGTTGAAGTGGCTTTTAAGTTATCTGGATCGCTTTTGAAAAAATACATCAAAAATTCTGCACTCTTTAGAGTGTTTCTCTGAAGACAGAACTGGTAGCCAGAATATGATTTCAAAACTATAAAGGTTACCATTAATGAAGTTCTGGGAGCCTGACTGCTCCAGAGAGTCTGGTCTACCCACAAGTTGCTCTTTCTGGCTTTATATTGGCAAAGCCCAAAGGGTTCATGCCTCTAATACTGTGATATTAAACAATCCTTTAAAGTGATTTAGGTAATTCTTGGAACCTGCAGGGATTACAGCAGCAAGCTTTCTCAGCAGATGAGGCTGTATCACTTGGCCCCAAAGCACAGGAAACCTAAATGGACCAATGCTAATTTAAAAGAAATTCAGCTCTATTTGCATAAAGTGTGCCATTTTATCCTTTACTTTGCATTTAATATGTAGTGATGCCACAGTGTTTTGTATACAACGAAAAGAGAAATGCTAATGAGTGCCAAGTTAAGAATGACCAGATATTATAGATATAAACATAAATATGCATGATAATTATATGTGAAGTGTTTTTAAAGCAATGCATGTACTAGGGTTTCCCCCCCTCTTTGCAATGTGCTTCCTTCTTTGGAAATCTTGGTGGGTGGAGGGGAGCTGATGTTTTCATGATAGCACTGCAGAAAGAAGACACATTACACCCAATTCACATATAAGCATACACCCTTTCTTGTACTTGATATGCAGGCGGCATCAGGTAGCATTCAGACAGCAAGAGAGCTCCACTGAGTGCTCTGTGACATCATGATCAGTTTTAGCAAAGGTTTTTATCTGAAAAATAGCCCTTCTTCTTTGTAACAGTGAAGTAATCGCAGAGCAAATCAGATTTGGCAATATCATGATATCACTTTGTGATTCAAATAAAGCTAGTTCAGAGTAAGGGAAAATCCTATTCAAGGGCACTGCCCTCACTCTGAACTAGCTTTGTTTGCTTTCAGGTACACAATCACTTTGCCAAACCATCACATTGCCAAGTCAGTGGGTGTATAACACCATTGTACTAGGAAGAAAGGTTGTTTTGAAACAAAAATATATCATCAAAGCTGTGGTTGATTGAAGATAAGAGCTGCAAACTGATGTTAAAAAATGTAAACTTTAGGGCCTCTTTCCTCCTCCCCCGTCCCTTTTTGCACTGAAAATATTCACATGGCGACTACTCAGTTCAGCCCTATAATTTCCTAAAGCAACATAACACATTTATTTGTTATTTATTTGTTGTATTGTTTTATGCCTGTTTTTATATGTTTTTATACTCTTAGCATGTTGTTTTTATTGTGTTTTTATTGTATGTTTTTAACTTTTGTAAACCGCCTTGGGGCTATATTTTAATGAAAGGCGGTATAAAAATGCAAAAAACAAATAAATAAATAAAATAAAATGTTAAATGAACTGATCTCCTCACTCCATTTTTGTATAATGGAAATGAACCAAAGTCCCTGCCACCCTTTACTCTGGGTTTTCCTCTACTTCATGTATCATGCTTGTCCTTGCATTTAACTTTGTAACAAGAGTGAAATGCAGGCTATTGAGCACTACACTTTCTGCTGATGAAGTAATCAAAGTTTTGAATGAATTGCAATCTACAACCATAATCCAGCAGTTTTCAAGGATATGATGAGTGGGATCTAAGTGGCAATACTGCTTTTGTAGGAATCAAGGAACAGCTCTCATTGACTTCATTCAGTGATGAAAAGAGTACTCTTTATCTCATATAACAAGAGAACAAAATGGCAGCAATTCTTCTCATCAGTATCTCTATACTACTCAGCCCTCTAAACTATACAACATAATTCAGTGGTGTCAAACTCAAATCTGGTGGTGGGCCAGTTTGGATTTCCATGCACCTGTGCAGGGCCACAGATAGCCTCACACTGCCTTCTGTCACCTCGTGCCCACCTCATGTGAGGGGAAGGGTACAGTTGCCAACATTCTAATGGATCCACAGATTTTTTTTATCCTTCACCACAAACCTCACAAGTGTGGGAGACAAGAGATAGAGGAAGGGGATGGGGAGGCTTGACAAGAGAGAGGGAGAGGGGCAGGGGGTGAGGCAGGCTTGATGAGGGGGAGAGAGGGAAAGACAGTGGGGAAGGCTGTGTGTGTGAAAGAAGGAGATACTGGGAAAAGCATGGAAGAGGGGGAGATAAATACTGGTGGTTATGGGGGAAAGAAGGAAGCCAGCTGGTGCATCCTTCCAGCGCACAGCGATGAGAAAGGAAGGAGCTGCTTGAGGGAAAGAAGGAATCCAGTCGGCACTTTGGATGCCGCCACTTTGATTGGAGTGGGGGGGGGCAGGAAGGAGCAATACAGTGTGAGTAGGGGTGGGGAGAAGGAAGCTGGCTGGTGCTTTGGCACTTCAGCGCATGGCAGGGAGAAGGGAAAGGAAGGAGCTGTGCGGCACAGCAGGAGGAAGGAAGGAAGGAAGGCCAGAGGAAGGAGCTGCACAGGCCAGATCCAGCCTGTGGCCTGGGGGTTTGACAGCCCTGACATAATGCTTGCTTTCAGTGATAGTGTTCTGTTTGTGGATTTCATATAATCCAAGTAAATCCATTCTGAACAATGTTTCACACTACAGAATCTTCTGAAGCACATAGCTGGTCTTCAAAATAGAGGAGCTGGTCTACTTCAAAATAGTCACTTGCCCTAGTAACCACTTTTTCCAGATATTCTTTAATTTCATCTTCACTAGCATTCTGCCTTCTTGCTTCTTTAAGGAACGTATATACTTTTTCAAAGTTCTCTTTTCCCAGTTTCTGAATAGCTGACCTGTCAATGAGTTAACCAACACAAAGAGGTTAGCTAGGTTATATATAATGTATAGGAGTCCATCATTTACTATAATTGAACAGATACAGTAACTGCAACTTTTTGCTAACAGTTGAGGAAAATGATTCTCTTTGGTATTAAAGGAATAATAAGATATGTATCATGAAAAACATTTTGTATATAGGAAGAGAATCCTGACATCAAATTCAGTTAGATACTTTATCACAATCTCAGCTCTCACACATGCATATTTACAAGTTCTGTATTCTATAAAAATACATTAAACCTTTTTCCTGGAATGCATAGCAAGTATAGTCACACTTCATAAATCATTCTTCAGACATTTATCAAAAAAGACAAAGGCTGCAGTTCACAACAAAATAGGTGAAAAGACATCTGATATTAGCATTTCCCCTCTTTTAAAACTTACTATATGTGTACTTCATTAATGAAAGGTTCATTTGTGATCTCTTAACTCTAATTTAAAAGAAAGTTCCAGCTGAAGAGAGCTGGGTTTTTTTACATATGATGTCCTCCCTCGGTCCAGTATGCACAAGGCAAAACAACCTTTCAGTGGCAATGTTGCAGAAAATAATACTTAGGCTACAGTCCTAAGCAGAAACACACCTACTAGGTATTAAGTCCCACTGGACCCAGTGGGGCAAGTCTGGTTTCAGGTTTCAGAGGGTCCTTGACAAACTGGGTCCTCTCCTATCTGGCTCCATAGGTCTTCTCCTATCTGGTTGGGCCCTGAGAGAATTATGCCTCCACCGCCACCATCCCCATCACATAAAGGCTAGAGACAGAGGTGGTCTGAGGATGGATCCTCAGTAGCTGCTAGGGGGCGTAGCTAGTGGTGTTCAAAGCTGTCCAATAAACACAGGCCACAATGTCCCCAGGGGCTCTGCCATTGCCCTTCGCTCTCCCCCTTGTCACTCTCACAGCTTGCTGCCACCACAGTTTGCCTCCTGCCCTGCTGCTCCTCACCCCCATCATTTACCTCCTGCCCTGCCACTCACTGCTGCTGCTTCTCCCACCACTCAGTAGCCAGTTTGCACTGCGGGGGGGGGGCTGTTCCATAGCCTCCCTCCTCGCTTGAACGAGGACAGAAGTAATAGAACCTCTCTGCACTGTGCAAGCCAGCTAAAAAATGGAAGGTGTGCATGGACCCTAATGCCTAATCTAGGCACAAGCGCACTCTTCATTTTATAGCCAGTTGTGCAGCAGTAAGGGGTTCTATGGCCTCTTTCCTTTTGATTGAGCAGAGAAGCCATGACCCAAACCCCACTGCACACTGCTGTAGGGAAAAACTAAAGTAAAAAACAAAGTTAAAAAACATTATGGGAAAGTGTTCATTTATTGAACATAGGCCCCAAATGACTTTGCTACACCCCTGACAGCTACCCAGTGATGCTGATCCTTGTCATAGGCCCAACAATGGGACTTGATTGATAGATTAAGTGCCATCAAGTCAGTGTCGACTCTTAGGGACCACATAGATGGATTCTCTCCAGGATGATCTGTCTTCAACTTGGCCTTTAAGGTCTCTCAGTGGTGCATTCATTGCTGTCGTTATTGATGTTTCTCCTCCAGCTTTAAAACCACGCTCACCTTCTTCCAATCCAGCTTAACTCAGTATATGTTCAGCATATTGAATGAAGAAGGAGAAAGTATACAGCCCTGACTTACTCCTTTGCTGATCTGGAACCAGTCTGTTTCACCATGTTCTGTCTGGACTGTGGCTTCCTGCCCTGTGTATAGGTTTCTCATGAGAACAATGAGATGTTCTTGGATGCCCATTTTCCTAAGGATTTTCCACAACTTAACATGGTCGACGCAATCGAAGGCTTTTCTGTAGTCAATAAAGCACATATTGACTTCTTTCCGGTATTCTTTGGCTTTCTCAGTTATCCAGCATGCATCAGCAATGATGTCTCTTGTTCCTTAAACTTTCCGGAAACCAGCTTGAACATCCAGCATTTCCCTTTCCACATAGGACTCTAATCTGCATTGGATGATCCTGAGCATTATTTTGCTAGCATGTGAAATTAAGGATATTGTGCGATGGTTTGTGCAATCTGTTAGGTCTCTTTAAGGAGACAATGGAACTTACTTTCAAGAAAATATGCATAGGATTCTGCTGTTAGTATCTGTGTAGCACATTCCAAGTATTCAAAGTGCTTCATAAACATTATCTCTGCACTCTACACTAGCCTCTCCAGTAGTCCAGCATTCTCATACTTCTATTTCAGACGAGGAGCAGTAGCTGAGAAAATAGTGGTTTGTCTAAAGCAAGATTTGAACTGGACACCAAGTCAAGAACTTTGATGATTTGAACCAGACTCCTGATAAGGATGTGCGAGTGGCTCAAGGTCAAGACAACTCACATGTGAATTGGCCCGGCTTGAAGTAGAGCTGAACTTGCTGGGCCAGGCCAGGGCCATTATAGGTGTAGGTTTTTTAAAAGGAAAAAAAGGGTGGACTTACTGCCATTGCTGAGCTCAGGAAGGGATGCTGTTGCAGCTGCACGTAGTCTCCTGATGTCTGCCCCCACCAGCCTCCCCCCAATAATTTTTGGCCCATTACAGGCCTCTCTGCAGTGGTGGTGGCCATTTTGGAGGCCACTACACATGCCCAATGGCCATCTGCATGGCCTGGGCCATAACTCTGCCATGCAGATGGCCATTGAGCATGCACAGCAGCCAAAATGGCCACCGCCATCACAGAGAGGTCCATAATGGGCCCAAAATGGCCTGAAAATATGCCTGAAATGACCAGTAACAAACTGAAAATGACTGGGGGGAGACTGGGGGGGGGAGTTGGACATGAGGAGGAACCCCCCCATGGCTGCGACAGCACCTCTGAAACCAAGCAATGGTGGTTAAGTCTGCCATTTTTTCCTTTTAAAATGTTTTGTTGTCCCTTCCCCCCATGCCCAAAGCCAGGCCCGAACTGGTTCAGACTAGAGCAGGACTGGGCCCAGCTCTAGCGTGCACAAAACCAGACTGGATCCAATTTGGTTCAAGTCCGGTTCTACTTGAACTGAACTGGGTTTTCTGGTTTTGTGAACAGTCTAGCTCTTGAGACAAGTTTGTTTTCTTATTGTGTTTTTTGTAACTTTTGATTCAGTATTACATTATAAGCCATTTTGAATACCTTAACAGAAAGGTAGTGTCTGTGTCTGTGTGTGTGTTGCAACATGCAACACACACACACAACATTAATAATAATGAGATGATCAAAAAACCTGCTAATTTTTAACTACCTCAATCTGGCTCAAGCTTTGCAAAGCCAGGAAACTGGAACCTAAGGCTGATACCTTAACAGACGTGCCACGTGATCAGTAAAGATGTTGTGCAATGTCACAAATTGTGCTCACTTACAACTTGCCCTCCATCCACCCACTTTTTCTTGTTATTTGAGGCTCATGAGTGCCTTGAGGCAAAGATGCTTCATCTTCAGGATCCACTAGCTGGTTTGCCCTGCTAATGGACTGGCAGATGTTGTCAGCATTCTAGCTTCATTGTCAAACCAGCCATGCTGTGTATAACTTTGCAAGCATTTGCTACCCATAGGCTTTAATAGGGCATGAAAACCTTAACAACATTTGACCGCTGCTTGAAACATAACCAGACTACTAAAAGGCACCTTTCCTAGACTTGACTGACAGAGTACATCAGTCATTTTCACCAAAACTTGAAAGAAATGGATGATACACCTGGATAAATTTTGGGCAAAGGCAGGGGGGTCAATTTGTCAATTTTCAGCACTTTTAAACTTGCTGTAGCTGCATCAATTTTTATCAGAGCTCCTTGAAATTAAACACATTTTTTGACCTCGCCAAATAGATCACACATGCAAAGCTTCAAATCATTAGCTGAACAGTTGTTGTCATATTTATAAGCAATAGAATTTTGAGGCTTATAATCACAGAACCATTTTTAGCCTACTTTCCAGTAGGCTTATGAGATCACCCGGCATTCCGTGTATCCATGTGTCTGTGTTGCCCGCTATCAACTTTGCAATGCCTGGACCATATGAACCAAATCAGGTACAGTTGTAGGGACACATAGAGACATCTCAACAGCATAGTTTGTGATGATGTCATCCACCCTAATTCAAGATGGTGGACGCATAAACATTTGAAGTGCAAATGGGCTAACTTGTGAACTGCCTAACCGATTTGAACCAAATTTGCTACAGCTGTAGGGGAACATTGGAAAACCCAAATGACATAGTTTGTGATGATGTCATCTACCCCATCCAAGATGGCAGACTTGTGAATGTTTGAGGTGCAAGTGGGCTAGCTTGTGGGTTATGTAACTGATTTGAACCAAATTTGGTACAGTGTAGTGAATGACACACATGGACACCTCAATGGCATAGTTTGTAATGATGTCATCCATCCCGATCCAAGATGGCGGAGGCATGAACATTTGAGGTGCAAGAAATATAACCTGTGGACCTCAATTTAAACCAAATTTAGTCCAGTTGTAGTGGCAGTGAAGGAGAAGTAGGCTGATTAGTTCTTACTAGAACTTAGGGGTTTTTTTTTGCTACTCACCGTAACTAAAGGGGCACTCCCATACCCCTTTAATAATTTACACATATATTGAGGATAGAACATTAATATGTCATTGAATTTTTTGTAATTTAGAAGATTAAGGGTGCTACAAAATCAGTAAGTTTTCGATTTTGGTCCTGAATTTTTTCCTTTATTTTTAACTTACCATTTGGCAAAAACATGTCAAAATGTTGATTGGCCGTGGGAGGCAGTCCCACAAATATTTTTGAAAGATAGCATACTTTGCTTTTAATTTTTTTAATTGCCTCCTCGAAAGTGTGCTTCTCTGTTTGATGGCATGAAACTTATGAAAGCTTTTAGAAATAAAATTAGAAACGAAGACTATGAAAGAGTAACCCCACTTCTGTAGCAGTGCCATTTAAGAACATTCTTAATACTTCTTTTAATTTGAAAGATTGGCTGTTCCAATCTCCATTCCTGAGAAATATCCGTTTAAAAGTATACTTTAGTTTGCTACTGAGGATAAAAAGAGCCTCTGTGGCTGCTGAGTCAATTATGTATCACAACGAAGTAACAATATGAATCACCAGAATAATAACGTGAGGATGAAAGTGTGCTTCTGTGTTTGATAGACACCAATGATAACCTTTCATCTGTGCAATCAGAGGGAGCCTTAACTGGTATGTTGAAATCAATGTACTCCCCTGTTGCAAAAATGCTAACTATATTCACATAGTCTATACAAAATCTGTGTCAATAATAAAAAAAATAACCTTTGAGTATAGGAAATACAATCCCATCAATTAAGAGCACGTTAGAATTTCACAACTGGGGCCTTTCCACAATGTTGAATTTAAGTATAATCTATGCATGCTTGTGACTCATTTATCAGGCACAGTCCAAACTGTGCACTGCGCCACCTCCCACTATGCAACTCAGCACCACAGCATTCATTTTTAAATGTTTGGAGAGCAGCAAGGTTACTTACCTCCTACTGAAATGCCTGCCATTTTTGAAATGTGTACTTAAAACAAAATCCTTGGTTGTGTAAAGCCAGGAATTGTTCTGGGATGTTCACACTTGGAAAAAAAAAAGTGTCATGAACAGTAATTCACGTAGCATGACTACTCCCCATTACATGGCGATGAGAATTTGTGCTACTGTGAAAATATGATGCTTAACAGAGAACACAGGGCTCATTTGTTTTGATCATGTAGAAACTGGAGAGGTATCAACAGCTGGCCTATTTTGAAAGAAGAATTTTAAGATAAAGCTGTATTTGAACCACCTTTTGTTTGTACATAGTGGTACATCCTGACAGCAGCTGGCGCAGTCTCCATCTCATCCAGGATGGCAAATACTTCTCTAAGTTTTGTAAACAGAAATATGGTATCTCATTAAACAAGTACCAAGGAATTTATTAAATTAGAATTTTAGTTCATGGCATCTCTACTGAGCAGCAGATCCAATTTTGAGTAAAAATAAACTGTAATGATGGCATTCTCAGTTTAGGTTCTGGCCATCAGGAAATGACCCAAGTTCACCCATTGCTCTTTCCTAAGTATCATGAGGCTATGCTGCAGTCAGGGATGACTATAGCCACTGCTGAAAAACTTCTTTTCATGCAACAGAAATTTTTGTATTAAAGTCAGTGAGTTTGTGTTCAGATAGGAGATGTGCACGAAACAAAGTTTTAAATTTGTTTTGAATTTGAATCTAATTCCAAAAATTTGTTTGAAATTTGACAAATTCTAATCTGGTCCGAAAATTCAATTCAGCCCTGTTTTGGTGCCTTTTTAAACCAATCAGGGGGCCTGAATTGTTTTTTAAAAGTGCCAAACGGCTATCAAATCAAATTTCCAATCAAATTTCAAAAATCCAATTTGAATTCAAATTGAATTTCCCTTTTAAAGAAATTTGATGGCCTTAAAATTCGATTTCACTCTAATCTCCCAGATTAATGTTGAATCAATTTGAATTTGAATCAATTTCCACATCCCTAATTGGGATCCATATTTGATATCTAAATTAAGAAATTATATATTAGAATATACTTCTAAATTCAATGTACTCTTAAAGTGCAAACCCAATAAACACTGCTTGATAGATAAACTGTGCATTATTGGCTATTACACTGAGTATGTTTACTGGGTTGGCATTCCAGTAGAAAACAGAGGCTTGGCTGAAGTAACTGTAGGTAGCAATTATTTATTATTATTATTATTATTATTATTACATTTATATCCCGCTCTACCTCCAAGGAGCCCAGAGCGGTATACTACATACTTGAGTTTCTCTTTCACAACAACCCTGTGAAGTAGGTTAGGCTGAGAGCGAAGTGACTGGCCCGGAGTCACCCCGCTAGTTTCATGGCTGAATGGGGATTTGAACTTGGGTCTCCCCGGTCCTAGTCCAGCACTCTAACCACTACACCACGCTGGCTCAGATCCAAGAGTTCTTGCTATCATGAGAAATCACATCCCATTGACAATTCCTAATTATGTATAAGGTTCAGATGACTAATAATATAAGGGCTTTCTTGCTTCCTATTCTCACCTTGCTCCATGTGCTTGGCAAATAATCTTCCTGGAAATGTTTCACAAATTATTCACTGACTCTACTTTGTGACAATGCTAAGATTCATCCTCAAGTCATGTAACAAGTTAAAACAAAGATACCTGCCTTTACTATTAGTATAGTTACATAAGGACACTGTTCATTACTTTTAAAAATACCCTTTGATTGCTATCCAAATTTTCCCCGCCATTTTCAGCAGGGGGTAATCATTGTTCTTCTGAACATGAGGCACAGTGTGTTAATTCTATATATCTGATCCGTGAATGACTCTGCATGTAGTCTGTTGAAACAGGGCAGTCATCCTTGGGAATATATTACTTTCTAGAGAATGTGGGATTTAATCAAGCACTACAATTAATTTTTGTAGAGGCACTAAACATCTAAATGAAATCAAATGAGCTTTGCCATGGTACCACGCAGATATTTTCGATATTACTATCAAGGCGGTCATCCCATCTGTTGCCATAAGAAAGCTCTTATTGTGTTTGTTATTTGGAATGGCTAGATCATGTTCATTTATTTAAGAAATATATTAGTTGCTCTTCAGCCAAAGGCTCTCAGAGCAGCATACATAGGAGATAAAAACAACAGCTGACATTCTGCACTGCAGAACACTGGCTTTCGGGATCTGGGGCGGGGCTGTTGCATAACATGAAAGACAGCCTTGGTAGTGTTGCAGGAGACAGGAAGTTGTGCAATGAGCCAAAACAGCGTGCTGTCACTTCCACCATGCTACTTCCACTGGGAACAATGAGAGAAGCGCAACACAAGTACAAGTGCAATGTTTCAGGTCATTGTGCAATTTCCCGCCCCCACAATATCACCCGGGCTGACTTTCGTGCTGGGCAGTAACCCCGGCAGGTCACTGATGTTCTACAGCGCGGAATGTCAGCCAACAAAGATACAATAAAACACAATAACATGCAACCTCCCCCACAACAAAACAGAGAAGCAATAAAATTTCAGCATAAAACAATGTAAGCAATCTAGAAGTGCACAGGGAATAAAAGGGGGTTTCATTTGATGCCCCAAAGAAAACAAATATGACATCCAACCAGTCTTCCTGAGAAGGGAACTCCAAAGACAGGGAGCCACTAAAAAGGCCCTGTGTCTGTTCACCACCTGCTTTGCTTTAGATGGTGGGAGCAAGGTTTATTTGAGCAGGAGGTAAACTATGTTTCCTAATGCACAAGCACTGGTTAGCGGTGTACATGGACTGATTTTTGCAGTTTGGTTCAAATTTGGACTGAATTGGAACCAAACACCGGTCCATAACGTCCGTTCGATCAAACCAGCTTGACCTGGTTTGACCCAGTTTGGCTGTCCAAGGGGCTATGCTTGCAAAAGGGAATCCAGTAAGGAATCATGCTGCCACCCTTGGGTGGGCTGCTGGGGAAGCTACGGGGTTTCCAGGAGCCAAGGCCGCCAGATTGGTAAGCACCTACTTTTAAAGTGCCCTCTCGCTGCCCCACTAGCTGTCCTTAGATTTTTAAAGGCAGGATTCCCCTTCGTTTGTAAAGGGGAATCCTCACCGGATTCCCTTTACAAGCATAGACCCTCAGACTGTCGAACTGTGTTGAACCAGTCCATAGTGGACCAGGCTTGGTCCAGTTTGATCATGACTGGACCACCTCTCCTGTAGGCCAATTTGGTTTGCGATTGAACCATCTAACTGGCCCAGTTCATTGTGTACAGGTTTGTGCACACCCCGAGCAATGGGTGCAGTCCACCTCCATCCCTTTACTCCAGAATTTTCTAAGAGTAAAAAAGGAAGAAAGATGGAAAGGAAAATGAGAATGGATCAAAAAAGAAAGAGGAAGGAAGGAAGGAAGGAAGGAAATGAGACAGAGGAAGCTAGAAAAATGGAAGTGTCTTGAAAAAAAGGCAAGTGCAAGGGGAGGTTCTAATATACTTTTTGTATACGGTTATGAAGATGGAAAGGAAACACTATATTTTGTCTCCTTTTCTCTTTTTTCTTCTGATCTTTTTTTAAAACAACAACAACAACAACAACAACAATGTATTTCCTTATTAAACTCTACTGGCTGAAGCACACAAAACCTGCAAGGTTTTATTTTTTGCACTGCACAAACAGTGTTTAGTTGCACATCAGAATAAATCTTGGGTAACGGGACCCCTGAATTGAACACAGTTCTGAACAACTCTCATCCAACAGTTCTCTCTCAAGATCTTAATGTCTTCCTTAAAATTGACTTTTCATTAAGATAGTGGAATAAGCTAACATCAGTAGTGGCCGGTGAGGGCAGCACTGGGTGTGTGTGTGTGTGTGTGTGTGTGTGAAGTCAGCAAGAGGCACATATAAAAATAAATCAGCAGGTGCTTACCGGCATTAGGGCAGCACCTGCGAGCTGCCTCAAGCAGCGGCAGAATTCTGTGCAGGGTGGCGGCATGGCCCTGGCCTCTGCAAGGAGAGCTGGCCTTGTGGTAGCAAGCATGACTTGTCCCCTTAACTAAGCAGGGTCTGCCCTGGTTGCATATGAACGGGAGACTTGATGTATGAGCACTGCAAGATATTCCCCTCAGGGGATGAAGCCACTCTGGGAAGGGCAGAAGGTTTCAAGTTCCCTCCCTAGCTTCTCCAAGATAGGGCTGAGAGAGATTCCTGCCTGCAACCTTGGAGAAGCCGCTGCCAGTCTGTGAAGACAATACTGAGCTAGATAGACCAATGGTCTGACTCAGTATATGACAGCTTCCTATGTTCCTATGTTCTATGTAAAGGCCTCAGAACCTGTACGAAAGGACCTATCACACTCTCTTGCTTCAAAGCATCAGTTTATTGGCTTTACCTGCACAGGCAACAGTATCTGTGATTCTGATATCTTGTTCATTTCACAGCCAGCAAATCACACACTTACAAGGATGCTCGGTGTCCCTGGGATTGGAGGGCTGTGGATTCTATTTCTCTATGAAGGGATACCCCTGCATCCACTTCCCCCTTCAGTCTCCACCTGAGCCTCCTTAAAGGTAAAAGTGCCTAAGCCCCACCCTCCAGCTCCACCAGTCCCAGGTGTGTCTGATTTCAAGCTTGTCCCACTGCTGGCCTCTGGGCTCTAGCATCCTCTCTTCCCGTAGGAAGTGGCCTGCTGACTGCAGCTGGCCCAGACTCCTGTCTCCATTGTCTTGAGCTCTCTCTAGGCCAGCCTAGCAAGAATCACAACAGCAATTAAATATGTCTTCAGCTACCTTGCTGTTATATGGGCCAGTGTAACAGGATGTGATTGTAAATGAATTAGCAATGCTGTCAGCAGAGGTGCTCTTACCCCCGGACCTTGGGGACCTGGTCCGTGGCCTCCAAGGTCCAGGGGGGCCTCCCGCCACCGCCACCCCCACGCCCGACCTGCCATTGCCCTGCAGCGCGGAAAACTTCAAGAATTCTAGCTGCCATGTGTGCGGCCGGGGGGTGAGCCGAGCAGGCCTCTCCAACCCGTGAGGTGGTGCCGGCAGGGGGAGCGGGAGCGGCCACTGGGCCTGACCGTTTGGCCAAGTAGCCCTTGAGAACTGCAAGATGCTCCAGCACGCCTGCTCAGTTAGAATAGTGTGTTGCAAGTCCATGACATCGGGGCTTGTGCCACTCTGTTCCAATTGTGCAGGCATGCTGGAGCACCTCACAGTTCTCAAGAGTCACTGGGCTGAACAGTCAGGCCCAGTGGCTGCTCCCACCCTGCCTGCTGCCACCACAGGGATGCGGGAGGCATGCTTGGCTCACCCCACACACACCCCAGCCATGCACAAGGCAGCTAGAATTCTTGAAGTTTTTGGCACCGCGGTTTGGTGCCACAGGGCAGTGGCAGGGTAGAGTGGTGGAAGTTGCCCCCCTAGGCCTTTGGAGCCCCCCTCCCTGCACTTTTTAGGATCGCCATTTGGTGCCGTGGAGAAGCAGCGGCATTCTTCTGGGTAGGCCCTCCATGGGAGGCCTTCGGAAAATGCAGGTTTAACTTTAAAAACCTTTAACTTTTAAATTTAAACTCATAGTGGGGGGGCATCCGTAGCGCTTCAGGTCTGGGCCCCAAAATTACCTAGGTGCTCCCCTGGCTGTCAGAGCATCGAACCGATGTGCTGATGCTGGAGAGCTCCCAAGCAAAACTCAGAGACCATCAGTACTCTCTGATGGTAAAAAGTGCTCCTAGGTAGGTATACTTACAGGTAGTTGTAAACTTAACATAAGTACTGATCTGAAAAATTCAATGTTTCACTATGAAATTGGGGGGGGAAACCAAGCAGATTAAATAGTTTACAATAAGGAAGTTCAGATTAGCAAAAAGAATTATTACAAATCAAATGACTAAGCAACAAAATAGCAGATGGAATTCAGTTTTGCTGAGTGCAAGAAATATGCTCTAAATATATATTTTATAGTCAAATAATAAAGTCTAAGATTCAGTAGTCACTACAGAGTCTGGTTAACTAGAAATATCAATTTGGAACATTTCAGCTGTCAAAACTGACAACTGATGGTGGCAATTACTAAGAAAATAGGCAAAACAACATAGAAGAGACTGTAATGCTATGACTATTAATATCATAACATTAATAGCATGCAATGAGTAGCATCCAAACTAGCTACTCATGACAAAACACAATTGAAATCAAGTTGGTCATGACTAACTTAAATCTCATTAATTTCAATGAGACTTAGACATGACTAAATTAGTCTGGATGCTGCCCTATCTTCAGAACTATGCATTCCAAGTTAAAGACTGTATAGTGAAGCCACTTAAACACACACACACACACACACACACACACACACACACACACACACACTGTTCTAGTAAGAACTAATCAGTCTACTTCTCTTTCACTGTCTCTACAACTTGACTAAATTTGGTTCAAACCAAGGTCCACAAGTTAGATCTCTTGCACCTCAAATGTTCATGCGTCTTCCATCTTGGATTGGGGTGGATGACATCATTACAAACTACACCACAGAGGTGCCCCTGTGTGTCACTCACTACAACTGTACCAAATTTGGTTCAAATCAGTTAGACAGTCAAGTCAGTGCACTTGTGCCTCAAAAGTTCACGTCCACCATCTTGGATCAGAGTGGATGACAAGATCACAAACTACACCATTGGGGCATCCCTATGTGTCCGTACAGCTGTAGCAAATTTGGTTCAAATCAGTTAGACTGTCCACAAGTTAGTGTACCTGAGCCTCAAATGTTTATGTATCTGTCATCTTGAATTGGGTTGGATGACATTGTAACAATCTATGCCGTTGAGGTATCTCTATGTAGCAAATTTGTAGCAAATTTGGTTCAAATTGGTTAAGTGGTTCACAAATTAGCCCGCTTGCACCTCTAAAGTTTACGTGTCCGCCATCTTGAATCGGTGTGAATGACATCACCACAAACTATGCCATTGAGGTGTGCCTGTGTGTCACTCACTGAAACTGTACCCAATTTGTTTCAAATGGGTTAGACAGTCCACAAATTAGCTGGCTTGCACCTCAGACGTTCATGTGATCACTATCTTGGATTGGGTTGGATGACATCATCACAAATGACACCATTGAGGTATCCCTATGTGTCCCTACTGATATACCAAATATGGTTCAAATTGGTTAAGCAGTCTACAAGTTATCCTACTTGTGCCTCAAAAGTGTATGCATCTGCCATCTTGAATTGGGATGGATGACATCATCACAAACTATGCCATTGATGTGTCCCTATGTGTCCCTACAGCTGTAGCAAATGTGGTTCAAATCAGTTAAGCGGTTCACACATTAGCCCACTTGTGCCTCAAAATTTTAAGCGTTTGCCATCTTGAATCAGCGTGGATGACATCATCACAAACTATGCCATCGAGGTGTCCCTGTGTGTCACTCACTGCAACTGTACCCAATTTGGTTCAAATGAGTTAGGCAGTTCACAAATTAGCCCACTTGCGCCTCAGATGTTCACGCAGCCGCCTTTTTGAATTGACATCATCACCACACACCACACCATTAGGGCATCCTTATGTGTCCCTACAGCTGTAGCAAATTTGGTTCAAATCGGTTTAAGCAGTTCACAAATTAACCCACTTGCACCTCAAAAGTTTACACATCCACCATCTTGGATCAGGGTGGATGACATCATCACAATGACGAAGGAGCAGGTTAGAGGGCTTGACTGTGGCTTCCACCCTCCCTCCCTCGCCTGAACTTTACATCTGGCTCCCTCCAGATTGTATTTTCCATCTTCTACCCTGGACGAGGAGCTGCCTGCCAGCTTGTGGAGTTGTTCCAGCTGCTGCCTTCAGAAGAGCCTGATATCGAACACCTGTGTTAGCCCAGAGGTCCTTTGTGGCAGGAGGGGCTGCTGGGTTGCCAGAGGCTTATATATCACTGAAGGCATGCCTGAGGCATGGCCGGCGGCATGGCCTGCCTGTAGGTAGATGCCAAAGCTGGCCGCCAAAGGGGGCTGGCCTTTGGGGCTGGGCCTTCAGAGTGGCAGGCTATATCGTGGATGGGTGGAGGTTTGGGTTAGAGGGCTGTTTTTATCATCCTGAGTTGTGCCAGGCCTATTTGATGAGATGTGTTTGGGCTCTCCTGAGTGGGATAGTGCGGGGGGGGGGTACGTCCGGCAGCCCTGGGGTGGCTATTGCTGTAGCAGTGGGGAATAGAAGAACAGGCGCTGGCAGAGCAGCTGGCCGTTACAGGGGAAGGGAATTTAGTAATTTAGTAACTATTTCCACTTCCAACTGCTCTGTTAACTCTCAGGCCTTGGAGAGCAAATCTTAACTACCCACAGAGCCTGGCCTTGCTCCTTTGTAATGCCAGGTCAGTTCAGAATAAGACCAAAATTGTCCATGATGTGATCATGGATGAAGGAGCTGACCTGGCATGTATAACTGAGACCTGGTTGGGGGAGGCGAGTGGTCCAGTGTGGGCTCAGCGTCTTCCTCCAGGTTATTCTGTTGTGGAGCAGGTTAGGGGAAGTGGGCGTGGGGGTGGAGTGGCTGTGGTCAACAAGAATACCATCTCCCTTACCAGGGTCTCCGTGAGACAGTTAACTTATATTGAGTATGTATTTTTGAGGCTGGGAACTAGGGATAGATTGGGGATTCTGTTGGTGTCCTGTTCACCCCGCTGCCCAACTGCCTGCCTGACTGAGCTGACGGAGTTGGTCGCGGAGTTCAATCAGTTTTTATTACAGCCGTTAGCCAGCCAAGAGATAAAAATCAGAATAACAAATATAACGAACATACACAAAAAGTGACAGCAAATTATACACAATAAAGCAGTATACAAACATCCAGGATAGATTACTTTAAAAACAGTAAAACAACTCCTAAAATTGAGACCTTACTCTCATAGCAATATAAAAAAATTTGGCCACCACTTTTGTGATCTCACAGCTTGTATTGGCAAGGCAATATTGTGTATAAAAAAGCTCACACCTTCCAGGAAATCTAACTAACAGGGGGGAAATAAGTTCTTCTCTAACACCTTGATACAAAGAGCAATATAACAAAACATGGGTAACAGTTTCCAGGAGGCCAGAGCCACAAAGGCATAAAAACGTAGCTGAAGAATCCTTAGCGAACCTCCATTCCAAAAGAGAGGAGGGCAGCACATTTAAACGAGCCCGAGCAAACGCCACCCGAAACTTGGAGAAGTGAAGCGTTGTTAGATAATCTGCACCTCTATCTCCCGTGGGGAGGAAATCCCGTAGGTGGGTCGCGGAGTCGGTGTTGGAGTCTCCCAGGCTTTTGGTGCTGGGAGACTTCAATATCCACTTTGGGACTGGCTTGTCTGGTGCGGCTCAGGAGTTCATAGAGGCCATGACAACTATGGGCCTATCCCAATTAGTTTCTGAACCAGCTCATGTTGCTGGCCACACGCTTGATTTAGTCTTCTGTTCGGATCAGGAGGGTGTTACGTGGGTGGGGGATCTGGTGGTTTCCCCATTGTCATGGATGGACCACTACCTGATTAAGGTTGGTATCACAGCCACAATCCACCCCTGGATGGATGATGGACCTATTAGGATGGTCTGCCCCAAAAGGTTGCTGGATCCAGTAGGTTTCCAAAAGGCCTTGGAGAGTTTTGAAGTTGGTGCGGCAGGTGATTCTGTCAATGCCCTGGTGGGAACCTGGATTAAGGAACTCACCAGGGCAGTAGACACGATTGCTCCTATGTGTCCCTCCAGACCTACTTCAAAAATGGCCCCCTGGTATACCGAGGAGTTGTGAGGGCTGAAGCGGCTGGGTAGGTGACTGGAACTCGACTCGAATCTGACAGGATGCAGCATAGGACCCATTTGAAGGCTTATGTAGTGGCGGTGTGTGTGGCAAAAAAGAGATTTTGGTCAGCACACATTGCCTCCATGGGTTCATATCCGGCAGAGCTATACCGGGTTGTGAAGAGTATAATTTCTGCTCCTTCTGCTTTAAATCAGTACCCGGAGGCACTCTGCTGTGTCACTTTTCGGTGGGTTCTTGGTGGACAAAATCGCCTGTATTCGGGCAAACTTGGACTCCACTATTTCTGCAGGGTCTATGAAGGAGGTGTTCAGCAATCTCTCTTGCAGTGTTAGGTTGGATCAGTTTCAATCTGTGACTCCTAAGGATTTGGACAAGCTGCTTGAGGCGGTGCAGCCTACCACTTGTTTTCTGGACTCTTGCCCAACTTGGCTGCTTTGATCTAGCAGGGAGATTGTTGGAGGGGGCCTAGTTAATATCATAAATGCATCGCTGAGGGAGGGTAGGGTGCCTCCAGGTTTAAAGGAGGCAATAGTTAGGCCTCTTCTTAAGAAGCCTTCCTTGGATCCCTCAGCAATGATAGTTATAGACCAATCTCCAATCTCCCTTGGTTGGGCAAGGTGATCGAGCGGGTGGTGGCTGACCAGCTCCAGGCGGTTTTGGAGGAAACTGATTATCTAGACCCATTTCAAACAGGCTATGGGTTTGAGACAGCCTTGGTTGGCCTGATAGATGACATTTACTGGGGAATCGACAGAGGGAGTGACACTGTTGATTCTCTTGGATCTCTCGGCGGTGTTCGATACCATCGACCATGGTATCCTTCTGGGTCGCCTGGGGGAGTTGGGGATAGGAGGCACTGCTTTGCAGTGGTTCTGCTTGGGTAGATTCCAGATGGTGGAGCTTGGTGACAGTTGCTGCTCAACATGGGAGCTGTTATATGGAGTGCCCCAGGACTCCATTCTGTCACCAATGCTTTTGAATATCTATATGAAACCTCTGGGTGAGGTCATCAGGAGTTTTGGTGGTGGGTGTTATCAGTATGCTGATAACACCCAAATCTACTTCTCTTTTTTATCTGAATCATCAGGAAATGCTGTTCATTCCCTAAACGCCTGCCTAGAGGCAGAAATGGGCTGGATGAGGGATAACAAATTGAAGCTGAATCCAAGCAAGACGGAGGTGCTCATTGTAGGGGCTCAGAATCTGAGGGATGAGTTAGATCTCCCTGTGCTGGATGGGGTTACACTCCCCTGGAAGGAGCAGGTATGCAGCTTGGGAGTACTACTGGACCCAGGCCTCACCCTGGTATCTCAGGTGTAGGCCATGGCCAGGAGTGCTTTCCATCAGCTGCGTCTATTCCTTGAAGAGGACGGCCTCAAAACAGTGGTGCACCAGCTGGTAACCTCCAGGCTCGACTACGGCAATGCGCTCTACGTGGGACTACCTTTGTACGTAGTTCAGAAACTTCAGTTAGTTCAAAATGCGGCAGCCAGATTGGTCTCTGGGGCAACTCAGAAAGACCATATTATGCCTGTTTTGAAACAGTTGCACTGGCTGCTGATATGTTTTCGGGCAAAATACAAAGTGCTGGTTATTACCTTTAAAGCCCTAAATGGCTTAGGTCCAGGTTACCTCAGAGACAGCCTTCTTCTGTATGATCCCCACCACACGTTAAGGTCATCTGAGGAGGTCCGTCTCCAGTTACCACCGGTACATCTGGTGGCAACTCAGAGGCGGGCCTTCTCTGTAGCCACTCCTGGGCTGTAGATTGCGCTCCCTGCATAAATCCGTAATTTGAACTCTTTATTGACCTTCAGGAGAGCCCTTAAGACTTATCTGTTTGGCCTGGCCTTCCAGAATTTTTAAATTGTTGTAAGGGTTTTTTAACATACTGTTGGTTTTTTTAGGGTTTTAAAATTGTTTTTTGACTGATTGTTTTATGGTTTTTTAGGACTTTTGTTTTTGTTGTTGACTGATTTTGACTGTTTTTGTTTTGTTTGTAAACCACCCTGGGCCAAACTGGGAGGGGCGGTATAAAAAACAAACAAACAAACAAACTACGCCATTGAGATGTCCCTATGTGTCCCTACAACTGTACCCTATTTGGTTCCTATTGGTCCAGGTGCTGCGGAGTAGATAGGGGGACACACACACACAGACAGACACAAAAACAGAATGCCGGGTGATCTCATAAGCCTACTGGAAAGTAGGTTAAAAAGATACCTGAAGCACAGGGGCGTAACTATAATTGAGTGAAAGGGTTCAAAGAACACGCCCCCCCCGCAGCTCCCGAGGGCCCTCCAGTTCCATCCCTCCCTATTTTCTTCATTATCTCCCTCATTCTGGGGGGGCCGCCAGAGCGAGGGATGAACATGGGCCCCCTTTCCCCTATCTACGCCCCTGCTGAAGCAATAGGTTTGATGGAAACACTGCTGTATAAAAAGAGTTCATGAGAAATCTCACATGGATATTCATGGCTGTAATTTACAGCAAAGGAGCTTTCTCTGTGGAATCTATGCCCTGGGAAGAAGATGCAGATGGTTCTATGCCAAAAATACATTGAAACGATATCCATCACTAGCTATTCATCAAGATGGAGTCTCCCACCTGCTCAAGATATCATACTTGATGAGGATAGTCTTTGTCAATTTCTTCGTTTATGATTTCAGAAACACATGGTAGTGGCAATAGCAACATCCAACTAGACGTCCCATTGATAGTCTTGTCCAGTATAATACTTATTTCCAATCAATAAAGTGCATTTTTATTGAACAAGATTAATCCAATGTGAGCAAAACACGATGATAATTTAGGTGCTCTTTTAGTTACATTACAAAAATGGCTAATACAAAGAGAAGAACATAGCTATTAATGTTTATCTCCACAACTGGCTTCAACAAATGGGATGACTGAAAAGGCGTTATGGACAAGAACTGGCTCAAGTGCTCCTACACAAAAATCAGAAGGCAAATCTCCTTTCAGTTCAACAGTGGCCACACTTGAGCCATTTAGAAAATCCTGACATTATTTGGAATCTCAAGTGGACTGTTTACCACCTCATGACAGAAATGCAGAATTCCCTTTAGTTTGGTTGCCAGCTACTCTTAAAGATCACGCTGCACTCAATCAATTACTTCAATATGACCTTTCTTTCTGAATTTTTAAAGGCAATAATGCATTTGATGGGAACGTCATATACACAAGAGACTTATACAATAGTTCTTATTAATTTTAAGCAACAGAGGTATGGCCATTCATGATGGCAGAACAAAAATATCACCAAATGCCTTTCTTTTACAGCTTCTGAAAGACAATTTTACTTATACTCAGCAGGTAATGATGAAGCCTTTTGCCTGATCCTGGCATGCTGCTGAGTGGAAGACACTGGAGGCTGAATGAGAATCATTCACTGCTGTGCTGCAAGATTTTAATTTACTTAAATTTTGGTCCATGAAAGCTTTTCCATTTTATCCATCTACATGTTATTGAATTTTTTAACTGCACTATAAAGTTCATTGCCATTAAACTCTGGCTTATTGTCTGTATTCTTAGGTTTCTTTGTAAAAGAACATGAAACACTATGTATTTAGAGTCATTTTCTTCCTTTTAATGCTTTTATTTCTTTTGATTCCATCATAATGAAAGCAAAAGATATAAATGCTAAGCCTATTGTGTGTGTTTTCTGTTATTCTGCAGTCAGGCGTACACAATGGCTGAAATCATGACTATGAATGACTCCAAAGGATAAAGAGGCAGCCCATAAAAATGGTAGATTTTCCAGAAGTGCAAAATCTTTATTCATCAACCATGAAACTGCTAATGACAACTAACAGGACCAGGAACACATCACCTCCCAATCTCATATGCTTTTGCTAACTTTCAAAAGTGTTTAGACATAGACCATTGATTTATGCAAGCAAAGGTAATCTAGGGGCTTCATTCCCCTCCTCATTTCAGAAATGTGGGATATGTTTACTCAGAATGTGAAATGATAGCTACTAAATATTCACCTTAACACTGCAAAATTGGCACAAATGTTGTTAGGAGCAGATACAGGGTAATATCTATTTTTTAATTTTTGAGAAGATTGGCCACCTATTTTCTGCAGCCTTTGTCCATGACATACAGATTTTGGTTAACATGTACTACCATATCATTTTGTAGTTAGAGAATGAATGGGCTTCTGCTGCCATGATTTTCAAGCATAGCAAGAACTGGCTAAAGCAGTGATCTGTTTTTCAAGCAAGAGCCACTTTGGCAAAAAACAAAACAAAACCCTACTATATGATAGCCATCACCTATAAGACCGACCTCCATGCAGTGCTGCACTTTGCCATTTAAGAGAAATGGAGGCCTGTCAAGCAACACTGCCATCTTGGAAGGCATACATGGAGTGTTGGGAAGCGCAGTCCTTTCCAGTGCTTTCCCCATATAGCTCAAAGGGGAAAATGCTGGGAAGAACTACACCTCCCAGTGCTCCATGAGCGCCTTCCAAGATGGTGCTGAAGATTGCGAAAGCTCCATTTCTCTTAAAGGAGTCCCACCTACACTGGGCAAAGGGCAGCACTGCATGGTGGTAATGGTCACCTCCATGAGGGCTGTGCGGAATATTTGGCTTCAACAGAAGCTGCACACAGGCTGAATAAGCAATTATTCAGGGAACTGCACTTAGGCTCAATGGAGCTGCCACTGGCTCCTAGGCTTTACAATGAAGAAGCCTGGGCTAAGGTCTTCCACTGATATAAACAGCCAATTTACAAAATCATAATCTATACCTGGGAAAAGGTGGAAGTCTGTGTAACATTATAGAAAACTATAATTTAGAATGGGTACATGTTTATGATTCAGCTTTTCTCTCAACAAAAAAATGCATTTAGACTATAATTTCTTGCATATGATATTGCAACTACCACTAGTGGGCAGAAATAAATGTATCCTTAGGCCTCCCTCTTTTGCAGAATTACGTCTTTACTGTATAATGAAAGGGCACAAAAACACCAATGAAAACCTTTGAGTATGTGCAGTACGGCTGCAACATATACCCCCAAACCCCAACTTCGTTGTTAATTAATATGTTTTCATATTTGCCTTGATCAACCAATTAACCAACCAACATATTGATATCCATACTGCCTATTTTAGCCAAGAGGCATATATCTGGTCATAGAATAAAATGAGGTAAGACACGGTGACCAAACAAGGTTCTGGGAGATGGAAATAAAACCCACAACATTCTGTTATTTAGGTTTGTGCAAATGGAAATCTATACTGCAATGGTATACTTCTCTATGCAGAAATAAGTCTCACTGCGTTAATTAGACTTACTCTCAAATAAGTATGTAAAGGTTTGCAGCTCTAATGTACTTAAACACAGATGATGAAGAACTTTGGACAGATTTTTAATATTTAAATGGAGATGAGCTGTTCACCATCTGCCCCATTCTGATGTGTTCAGCTCACATATGGATTGGCTGTGCACACGGATGGTTGACTGTGAAGGACTCTCTTACTTTCATCTTAAGGACAGAGTTTGCAAGCTGAAACTAATTTGGAGGAAACTACTTGATTATATTAGGCAGCTTTGGTAGTCTAGGTATGCCACAAGAAACATTTTGTTTGAGTTAGTGCATTATAAGGAGCCCTTTGGAAAGAAGTGGAAAAGAGCCAAAGAGAACAGGCAAGGGAGGAAGAACAGTTCTGGACATGTATATCTAAAGCTGACTCATGGAGTTTTCACCCAGATAATAAATAAACAAAGTGCAGAACGACCAGTTCCAAGACAAGCAGAAGCACTATTCAGAAATTATGTGGTACGTACATACAGATATACGTTTATGTGTATATGTTTTTGTTTAAATGACTGCTAGGGGTGTGAACAGAACCTGCACGAGTGGTTCGGTTTGAATTCAAACCAAACCACCCGGTCCATGAACTGGCTCATTAGAAGCAGCGCTGGTTCGGTTCGTGTTGTTGACCCAGGTTGAACTGGTTCGACCTGATTCGAGTGCATTGCTTGTAAAAGGGAATCTGGTAAGAATTACAAGCAAGGGGAGATTGCCTGTTTAAAAAGGGGTTTGGGGGAGCAGGAGAGAGGGCACCTTACCGCTGGCACCTCTGGCGGCTGTGACGGCGGCTCCCCAGCAACGGTCGGGGTGGCCCCTCTTGGCCCCACCAGTGCTCCCCTTTGTATTGTGGGCCGGCAGGCGGCCCAGTTCTAGCCTTTGTGCATGTGCAGAGGCCAGAACCGGCCCACCCACTGGCCTGTGGTGTGGGGGAGTGCCAGCGGGCCAAGAGGGGCTGCTGCTGCCACCCCTGCCACCACCAGGGAGCAACCGCCACAGCTGTCACTGCCACAGCCGTCACTGCCACAGCCAGTAAGGTGCCCTCTCACCTGCCCCTGAACTCCTTTTAAAACAGGCAATCCCCCTTTGCTTGTAAAGGGGAAGCCTTACTGGATCCCCCTTTATAAGCAAGGCAATCAAACCAGTGAGACTGGGTCAAACCGACTCAGTCCGAACCGGGCCCACTTTGGTTCAAACTTGGACTGGCCCCCTCTTTTGGGAGGCCAGTCAAGTTTGAGCTTGAACCAGTCGAACTGGGCCAGTTCAAATCAAACCAGGTTTGATCTGAACCAGTTCTGCACACCCCTAATGACTACACATGTGTTTGCTTTAAAAATGAACTTGGGTACAGGCCCTCTCAAATTCAGGGTACAAACAGGAAGTGTGCATGCACTGAACATCATGCATGAACCATACATGCATGCACAGTACACACACTGAACGTGCGTTGAACGTATGTGAATAAGGCTAGAGAGTTAGAGGAAAAGAAGTAACAGAACCTGGGCAAAGTACAGGATACAGACTCCCTTACCCTTTGTTGCCACTGAAAACTGCTGGCGTAAATGAATATTCTTGGATCCAAGTTATTTTTGTTCTACTGTCAGACAAAGTTGCTGATTTTTGCATATCACTAGCATTTAAATAGGCAACTTACTCCCTCATACGTCTCAGCTTAGTTGTTGCCGTGGTGCTGTTGAAAGCTCTCAATCCCCTGGGTCCCAGTGGAGTCGCTCTGGTGACAATCCCAGTACCTACAAATCAATGTACAGACGCACAACCTCAGTCACCTTGCTCTCCTCAGCATGATTTCAGATCCAATGTGCTATTCAAGGGCAATCAGGAAAGGAATGGCAATTTACCTTTGTCACAGGAAAACGCTATATTAATTAAAGATGAATTTGCTCATTAAATACACAACTCAGGCAACTTGGTTCAGAGGGCACAGGAAGCACAACAATGGATTTTCAATTCAATAATGCATAGCCAAACAACACTACGTTTTGCAAAAGGAGCTTTCTTCTGGGATCATTCTAAGACAGGGAAAATACTGCATAAAGAAATAGATCTTAATAGAATCTTATTTCTCTCTCCCCCCACCCCTATTTATAGGAACACAGTATTTGTTCATATCAACTCATTTTCTTTTGTTGATTGAAATGCATGCTCTGTTGTAATGTAATTTGATATAGCTGTTTTTGAGTGCAACAGGCAACATGATTGCCAAAGCTATCTCAGAAAAGGGTTTGTGAGATTTCATTGGCTGTCATTATAAAACACTGGGCACTCAAACCAGTTCATTTATTCAATACTTTGTCCCATGAAAAAAATGTGGGCTACTTTTCTCCTGTCATTCTATTTTGATGACACTTTCTTGGGAAGGTGCCCAGTGTGATCAGACTTTTATCACTTCTGAAAAATTGTTTTAAAGCTGCTTTAAAGTATATTGATGTTTTTAATGACCACATGCTTTATTAGAAATCTTAACAACAAAGGAAAGTCAATGTATAGAGAATTTTGAGGACAGTGAAAAAAACTCAGCCTATAAGAACTGCATTCATAAACAACCTGTTTACATTCATTTCATCCTTCTCTCAAAGAGGTAGCACTTTCTTTGTGTTCCAGGGGATATCCTTTTAATTTTCAGTGTGAAGTTATTTTGTCTTGCAATTACTTTGGGGTATAATCTGTGAGGAGCCTCATGGAATTCAGAGGAAATGGCTGGCATCACATGTTGTTTGCACAATAGTGCTATTGTGAAGCAAGTTGTCATTATGGAAAGTAAGATCACAGACATAAAGGGGACACAGAGCTGCCAGTAAAGAGATCTGCACTACATTTCTAATTCTGCTGCTGTATGCAAGAAGCTTAATTCTGATCTGTTCTCCTATGAGAGCAATTGTAATAGAGATGAATTGTATGCCTGTCTTTGGCTACAGTCCTGCATCTCATGCATTTATTCCCCTGAAGTCAATCATACTTCCTTGGCCATCTGATCTGAGAACCGTGTCTTTTGACAAGCTGTTGTTTTTTTTAAGGGAGGGGAATCTCCTAAATGGCATGGGTAGTACTTCTATCTCTTTTTCTGCCACTGAAAGCCTAGGTAATATCCAAGCTCATCAAAATATTTTCCTCAGCCCTTTGGTGCTGCAGTAAGACATCTCTCTCACCATGGGCCAGTCATGCTGGGATAAATGTTTTCAGAGGAAATCCTTAGTGAATGAATACAGTCTGTTTTACACTGCCTGCACCAAGCAAATGGCAACAGGAAAGGCTACATCATGATGAATTTAATACTTTTTTCTCAGTTAATAATGGTTATTTCTAAATTATTTTATTAATAATAATAATAATAATAATAATAATAATAATAATAATAATAGCTTCTTCTTCTTCTTACATATACTCGGTTTGGGGCACACCGTAAGCTCTCAATTGTTCATTTATTTATTTATTTTAAAATATTTATACTCCGTCCCTCCTGTGCACTACTGCTCACAATAGCAGGGGCAGCTCACAACATTAATAAAATAGATACTATGTAAAATAAAAAATGAATAAAGCTAAACAAGTTAAAATACCAAGCCAAAACCACATTTAAAATTACTATTTTTTGAAAAAAAGTTCCAGAAATAAGCAGCAAATAAAACATTTAAAGGCCTCTTTTAACAGATGTGTTCTTAATTGTTTTTTAAAAACACAGAGGGAGCATGGCAAAGCTCTTCAGGGAGAGCATTCCAGAGATGAGGGGCCACAGTCAAAAAGGCCCTGTCTCTAGTCCCCGCCAACTAGATCTCTGTTAGTAGCGGGGCTGTGAGCAGGGCCTGAGATGCCAAGTAGAGAGCCCGGGCAGGTTCATATGGGTGAATGCAGTCTGACAGGCGCCCAGCCCAAAGCCATGTACAGCTTTAAAGGTCAAGACCAGCACCTTGGAGCAGTCTGGTAACCAATGAAGTTGCCACAGGATGAGTGTGAAACTCATGAAGCAACTTGCCCCCACGACCATCCTTGGAGCAGTGTTCTGGGCCAGCTGAAGTGTCTGAACTGTCTTCAAAGGCAGCCCTACATAGAGCGCATTGCAGTAGTCCAGTCTTGATGTTACCAAAGCATCAGTGACTGAGGTCAAGTCCAACTTCTCCAAGTATGGTCACAGCTGGCATATCAGTCGTAGCTGGTAAAAAGCACCCCTGCACACTGCCACCACCTGTACCTCCATTAGTCTACTGGCCAGCGGTTTAAAAAAGGGTTGATCAGTAAATTTTGAATGAATAAATGGGTTTGTTTTTTTAAAATGCTTATGACCCTAGTAGAATTATTAGCCATGATGATGGCCTTTGATTATGAGTAGCTTTCACCCCGCAAAACCAGCTTATTATGTTAAAAATAGTTATAAAATGCATAAGCAACAATGACTATACGGTGGCCAAACAACTTTACTAATCCACTATTTTCTGTCTGAAGTAATAGACTAACAGCTTAACGTACCCACTCACAGCTTAATGAGTACCCAGAATGTTGGGGGCAATATGCTAAATCATTGTAAACTGCTTAGAGAGCTTCGGCTATAGAGCGGTATATAAATGTAAGTGCTATTGCTATTAAAATGAAAAATAAAATTTCCCTTGGTAATATTTATTATTTTATTAGTATTTTGAAAGCATTAATCAACAGAAAACACTCAAAGATCATAGCATTTCTATAGGAAACTGCAAGGTTTTCAAGTAAAGTTCTTTTAGCTAATCATAAAAGTCATTGTAATTATCTGTCTCTTTCAGTCATCCTAATCGTTTTCAGCTTGGTTGTCACATTGCTCTACATGGCATATTGCTGTGCATGGTAACCATTCTTCGTTCAAATAGATGTGAGCCCAGCACAAGACTCTTTGCACCTGCAGGACAACAGTAGAAGAACTGAATCAGGAGCTGGCTTCCAAGCCGTTCACGGAATAGTAAGTCCCTCTTACTATTCTTCCACCCATAGCAGTTTGGACTGGGGATTTCTGGAAACTGGATCAGGCAGGTTTTCCAAATAAACCTTGGTAATTAACGTGGCAAATGTGCTGTTGCTGGGAGACACAATAAGGTGACAGTTGATGTGATTCTACTACGGCAACCTTAGCTCTTCATCTGTTGCTGAACTGTTGTTGTGGCTGAGGATGATGGGAGTTGTAGTTCAACAATGGCTGGAGAGCCAAGGTTGCCCAGCCCTGTACTACATCCTTTTTTGTACAGAAGTCTACGTAGTGTAACTTTATGTCTGCCGTGTTCTTAGAGCCATACAAATGACACATGAAATGTTCAAGACATTAGAACCATTCACACATTATGTTCAGCATTTGTTGCTGACCACACAAATGGCTTCTGCACATGCGCAGCAGCCATGTGTGTGCTGCTGTCATGTGCAAGCTGTTGGGAGGAGCTCCACAGAGCAGAGGGCTGCATGGAGCAGCTGTCATGCAGGTAAGGACATAGGAACATAGGAAGCTGCCATATACTGAGTCAGACCATTGGTCTATCTAGCTCAGTATTGTCTTCACAGACTGGCAGCGGCTTCTCCAAGGTTGCAGGCAGGAATCTTTCTCAGTCCTATCTTGGAGATGCCAGGGAGGGAACTTGGAACCTTCTGCTCTTCCCAGAGCGGCTCCATCAGCTGAGGGGAATATCTTACAGTGCTGACACTTCTAGTCTCCCATTCAAATGCAACCATGGCAACCAGGACCTGCTGTACTCACTTTTAAATGTGCCACTCGCAGTCCTGCACTGCACTCAAACCGCCAAACTGGTTCATGGCTCAGCCATGAACCACAAACCAGTTTTTGCACATCCCACAAACCTTGATTCATGCATATCCCCAGTTGTAACTCCCCACAACAGAACATTTGCCGTGTTAATTACCAAGGTTTATTTGGAAAAACTGCTTGATCCAGTCCAAACTGCTATGGGTCAGACCCATAGGGAGGCCAGCGGTGGCCCATGTTCACCTGCCACCACTGTGGCCCCTTGCCCCGCCCCATGTCTGACATCAGATGCAGGGGGTGGGGGTTTTCTTGGAAACAGGGCGTGTGCAAATTCCCAGCCAGCACCACGGTCCAAGCGCGGCTGCGAGTGGCTCTCCCAGCTTTAAAAGGTAGGGAGACACGTTCCCGGATAGGCTGGGAAGCCAGCGCTTGGCTAAGTGGCTCAAAACAGCATGCACCCCGTTTCCGAGCCAAACCCCGCCCATGCGTCTGATGTCAGACGTAGGGGGCTGGGCAAAGGCGTGAGGTGCAGCCCCTGAGGGGCATGGCCAGGGTTCTTTGAACCCATTCGCCCAATGGGGGCTCCTCCCCTGCTATGAGTAGAAGTATAGTTAGAGGGACTTACTATTCCGTGAATGGCTGGGAAACCAGCTCCTAATTCAGTTCTTCAACTGTTGTCCTGAAGGTGCAAACAGTCTTGTGCTGGGCTCACATGTATTTGTATGAAGAATGCACAGCAATGCACAGCAATACATGAACAGCAATATGATACCATATTATTATATTATACCAATATAATACCATACAGAACAATGTGACTACCAAGCTGAAAAAGATGAGGATGACTGAAAGAGGCAGTTACATAGGAACATAGGAAGCTGCCATATACTGAGTCAGACCATAGGTCCATCTCTCTCAGTACTGTCTACACAGACTGGCAGCAGCTTCTCCAAGGTTGCAGGCAGGAATCTCTCTCAGCCCTATCTTGGAGATGCCAGGGAAGAAACTTGGAGTCTAGATGCTCTTCCCAGAGCGGCTCCTTCCCCTAAGGGGAATATCTTACAGCGCTCACACTTCTAGTCTCCCTTTCGTATGCAGCCAGGGTGGATCCTGCTTAGCTTAAAGGGACAAGTCATGCTTGCTACCACAAGACCAGCTCTCTTCCTAGTTGATTACAATGACTTTTATGATTCACTAAAGAACTTTACTTGAAAACTTTGCAGTTCCCTACAAATTTCTGTGGAAATACTGTGATCTTTGAGTGTTTTCTGTAGATTAATGCTTCAAAAATACTGATAAAAAATAAATATTGCCAAGGGAAAACTTTCTTTTTCATTTTTAGTTGCCAGTCTGTTACTTCAGATAGAGAATGTTGGATTAGTAAAGTTGTTTGGCCACTGTACTGTTACTGTTGCTTATTATGCATTTTAGAGCTATTTTTAACATAAGCTGGTTTGGGGGGGGGGCGTGAAAGCTACTCATAATCAAAGGCCATCATCATGGCTAATAATTCTGCTCAGATCATAAGCAATCCAAAAAACACAACCCCATTTATTCATTCAAAATGTATCGATCAACCCTTCTAGCCCATAGACTTCCAAGGACAGCATTGCATCCAGAAACACCCTGCAGACTTTGTCTTTCAGAAGGAGTGTGATCCTGTCCAAGACCAGATTTACCTCACTATTCGGATGATAGTGAGAAAGAAACAGTAGTCAGAGGATGTCTTTGTTCCGCTCCCTTTTAGAATGTTTTTTTAAAAACCCACACAGATTGGTGAGGATCTATTAAGACCTGAGGGGAGTAAAGACACAAACATGCTTTCAAGTATTCAAGCCAAATCAAATCAATTTTATTACAGTCCGAGACCAGCATAGCAAATCAAACAGCTTTTTGCCTATTAAACTGGGGATTAATCTTTCCATCACTAGCCACCCAGGGCTGGGCTCATAACAAGGCAAACTGAGGTGATCTCCTCTGTTGCCAGATAAGAAGGTGGCTCCTGTGACTTCCCATCCCCACTGCCTCACCTGCTGCCCTACCTTCTTCCAACATTACCACCTTACCTGCCCCCATAATGCTCCAGCAGGGAGATGGTATATCCCCCCACTCTGCTTTCTTACATCCTTCCTCTTCTGCTCTTGGACCGGGGGACCTTTCTTTTTCAATTATCGTGCACCAAGGAAGAAAACAGTGCAGCTCTTCATGCAAGGCAGCAAGAGAGGCTGAGGCAGCAACGGGTGGTGGGCAGAGTCAGCAATTGGTGTCTCAGGCATCCAAAGATCTTGAACCACCCCATAGCCAACGTTACCTTTGAAGACCCCCATTGCCCAAATATGATGCAAAACTGACCTTAAGATATTTACAATTTTTAAAAAAACAACCCACCAAGGGCAAAGACTGCTGTCTTAGCTTAATTGCTAGATTTTTAAACACATATATATGCAAGATGTGTCAGTATGGTGTGAGAAATTTGCAAATTCTTATTCTAGCAATGTTCTAAGTGCTTTTATTGTTTTATTTCTTCAACTTTCTTTATTCTGATATGTAGTTATTAAAAACATCTTTCTTAGCTTTTCTAGGAAACTAGGCTAAATAACCCATTTTTATTTTGTTTTGCTTTCATATTGGCTATTGCCCCAACAAAACCTGCTCTCTAATACTGCATTATTTCCCCCAAGTAAGTAATGATCTTACAGAAATTGTTTCTCCAAAGGAAGGACTCTAGATTACAATGGGCATCTTATGAAGTTAAGTGCAGGTCAGGCTTATTAAATTTTAAGAAATTTTCACCAGTGGGTTATAGAAGAGCTCTTTGTATTAATAAACTCATGATTAGGACTGGAGTGCTTTATTTTTACAACTTAAATAGCAGCCATGAAAAAGGAATGTGACTGGGACCATGGCATGGAACAAGAGAGGCTTTAACTTTGGCTTCCACCCTGGTCTAGGGCTGAGAGACTCCTGCCTGCAAACTTGGAGAAGCCACTGCCAGTCTGTGAAGACAATACTGAGCTAGATAGACCAATGGTCTGACTCAGTATATGGTAGCTTCCTATGTTCCTATGGATTGCTCCTCCCCACCCCCAGCTATTTCTTCTGAGAGGAAAGGTCCCAATCGCAGCTTCAGGGAAATAGCAGCTGGCAGGGGGAGGAATCTGGATCAGGGCCATGATGGGGACAAAAGGTTAAAGCCCCCTCATCCCAGTCCAGATCCTGATTCTTTCCCCATAATTGCTACTTAAGTTGTAAAAATAAAGCACATTCATCCCAAACAGAGGCTCAATGTAATGTGTAATTTGATCCTTAGGGGAAAGCCTTATTCAGAAGTTGTGTCCGGGGGTGCAGGGCTAACATGAGCATTCTGGCTAGCTTTGCTTCCCTGCCACCTGTACATGGAAACTCTCCCTGGATACTAGCAGGTAGTGTTTGCCGTTGCAGATAAATACTGTACTTGAGAAGAGCAGGGGATATGAATATAGTGTGAGTTAGTGGGGCAGGGGAACTACAGTAGCTGGCATGCTCACCTTAGCCCTGTGTGGGGATCAAGATATATAATAATACGTGAACAGGCCTACAGTTTATCTTTAGTCTGGGACAGTTCTTTGAAGTGTGTGGATACTGGAGATTCTGAAGGTATAAGAATATTATATTTAAAATGTGCTCTGGGAGCAAATTTTGATCAAAATAAAGCAAAAGTTTTACTAGCTATGTAGGTAGTTTCCTTATACCAAGCCAAACCATTGATCCATCTAGCTCAGTATTGTCTACTCTTGACTGTCAGACGCTCTTCAGAGTTTCAGAGAGGGATTTTTTCCAGCCCAACCTGGAGATACCAGATATTGAATATGGCCCCTTCAGTGTGTTAAGCAGATGCTCTACCACTAAACTACAGCCACATTCCTAGCTAAACTGGGTTATTAGGAAAGGTCTGATGAGTGAGAGAGGTTAAAGAACACCTCCGCCTAAGATCCGAGCCTCATTGTTCTATTGTGCAGAGCAGAACACAAGACTGGGTGCAAAACTTTACTCTCTTCAGCCCCTTGCAACACTTCAGAGACTGCTAAGATGGCACAAGGGAAAGGCCCCTTCCTGTGCAGCAGAGTGTCATACAACTTACTTTGGAGGATAATGCCACATAAACTGATAAATCCCCACTTTCCAGGCACAAAATGGTGACTGGCATACTGTACAAAATTCCATCCATTTTAACAAAGTGTGCATAGACTTGCGCAAATGTCATTGAAAAATGGACGGCCATTATTTCCAATGGTTGTGCATTACTCAACTCCATTTTGGAAATTCCATGCATTTACACAAGAGTGCTTTTGTTCAATTGTGTGCACACTTCATGAAAATAATGGAATTTTCTGTAGCTTCATGACTGCGTATGTGCAGTTTTCTTCAGCAAAATGGATAAGTCATGAAGCTGCTATTTGCCATTAGGGAGAACATCCATGTACACACGTGACACTATCCTGGAGATAGTAGATTTGTTTATTGATCTATATGGTGCCCTCCGTGTACATGGAGCTTTTCAACTGAGTGGGTAGATCTCTGCCTTGAGGGGCTCATAATTTAAGAATAGACAAAAGGGAGGGGAGGGGAGCAGGGGAGCATAAGCAGGGAAGAATATGCACTTGTATGTTGCATGCTTACTTAGGCTTAGTTGCAGTCAGGTATGAGGACATTACAAAGTCGGAAGGCTACAGGAATTGATGGAATAGCTACAGAAATATGGCAGGCAACAAAAGAAGAATCAGTCAAGACTAACCAAACTATGCCAGCATATTTGGAGAACAACACAGTGGCCAACAGATTGGAAGAGGTCAGTCTACATACCCATACCAAAGAAAGGAGACTTAACAGATTGCACAAGGAACAAGAGACATCATTGCAGATGCACGCTGGATAACTGAGAAAGCCAAAGAATACCAAAAGAAGTTAATATGTGCTTTATTGATTACAGAAAAGCCTATTGCGTTGACAAAGTCAAGCTGTGGAATATCCTTAGGAAAATGGACATCCCAGAACATCTCATTGTTCTCATGAGAAACCTATACACAGGACAGGAAGCCACGGTCTGGACGGAACATGGTGAAACAGACTGGTTCCAAATCGGAAAAGATGTAAGACAAGGCTGTATACTTTCTCCTTATTTATTCAATTTATATGCTGAACATATACTGAGAGAAGCTGAATTGGAAGGAGATGAGCATGGTTTTAGCTGGAGGAAGAAACATTAATAACCTGCACTACGCTGATGACACCACTCTGATAGCTGAGAATGCGGATGATCTGCAAGCTCTAGTAATGAAAATCAAGGAGCACAGTGAAAAAATGGGACTATGACTAAATGTAAAGAAGACTAAACTAATTTGACCAGGTACAGCAACCAGCCTCAGAATTGATAATGAAGACACTGAAATGGTGAATAGCTTCTGCCTTTTAGGATCGACCAGTAAAGGATTTACAGGATCAAGAGTAAAGGATCCAGCAGTCAAGTATGCCACAGACTAGCACTTGGTAGGGTTGCAATGAAGGCCTTGGAAAGGAAATTTAGATGCCGTGACATGTTTATACCTACAAATAATAGAATCGTTCGGACAATGGTTTTCCCCATGACACTTAATGGACGCGAAAGCTGGACTTTGAAGAAGCAAGATAGAAAAAGTATTGACACTTTTGAACTTTAGTGCTGGAGAAGATCTTTGAGGATACCATGGACAGCCAGGAAAACAAACAAATGGATCATAGAACAAATCAATCCAGAATTTTCACCCGAGGCACAAATGACCAGGTTCAAACTATCATACTTTGGACACATTATGCAAAAACCCAGCTCCCTTGAGAAGTCTATAATGCTGGGAAAAGTTGAAGGAAAGAGAAGAAGAGGATGACCAGCAACAAGGTGGATGGACTCGATTACCACAGAAATGAATGCACCACTGAGAGACCTTAAAGGCCAAGTTGAAGACAGATCATCCTGGAGAGAATCCATCTATGTGGTCCCTAAGAGTTGTCACTGACTTGACAGCACTTAATCAATCAATCAATCAATCAATCAATCAATCAATCAATGGGGACTAGGAGAGTGTGAAAAGGAGAGTTTTCATGGGGAATGTGAGTTTGGAGCGGGAATTTGAAGGCACTGCACAAGTGTTCTGGAGGAGGAGTTCCAGGCATAAGGCGCAGAAAGAGAGAAAGGAAACAGGAGACTTTTGGATGGCTGAAGGTAGTGGAGAGCTGGAGGAGTGAAAGTCAACATCTACTAGCTCTGCCCCTCTGTAGAAATGTTACTTTGGCATTAACACCAGATACTTCCCTAAACACGCCAGTATCACAAGACTTCTTTTCTTGGCTCTGAATGATGGTGTCTAGGTTTTCCAGGTCTAGAGCCAAAAGCTATTCTTTAAATAACTTAATTAATGACGTGAGCAATACTATCAGTTTATGTTAAATGGCTGTATCTTTTGCAGCTTTTTAGGTTTGTACTGGAATGCTTTAACTCTCACTGGATTAAAGGCAAATTAATGACAAAAGGAAACTCACGCTTTTATTTTTCATTATCACTTATTTTTTAAAAAACCTAGATAAAACAAAAGGAATTAGAGATGGAATCTCCAGCAGAAGAAGAAAGACTTAACTGAAAATAAATAAAAGCTTCAATCATAAGCTCACTGACTTGGAAGACTTTGTTTCTATGCATACATTCAGTACTTACAAAATCCCAGGTGAATAGACAAGTTCCATCCTCAGAACATGAACTGTAAATGAGGGCTGGACTGGAAGAGAACAGGCTAGATTGATCTTACTTTTAAGCCCGGCAGGAGTGGAACTGAGCCATGGCAAGCTACATTTGCTTGCATAGCTTTTGGATGGTTCCAGAACCCCATTCAGACATTATTAACAAAGACATTAACAAAAATGAGATGGAAGTCCCACCTGGCATGTCAATCACAATCCCTGGACACCTTGTGATTGTACGCCTTCCCGTGATTGGGAGACTGGGATGCTCCACTCTCCCGATCATGGGAAGGTGTGCAATCACGCTTACAGCATGCAGGGTTTCTGGCACACTTTCAGAGGCTGTGTGTAATGGAGGAGGCAGCCTCCATTAATAACATTTGGATGAGGCTCAGGATGTAATAGCATCTGCGGACAGCATGCTAGAGCTGACCATTTGAGGCCCATACTCTGCTTAGCTGTGGGCTCCCTGTGTGATCTTAAGAAAGAAAAATAGGCGAGCCCAGGGGCGTAGCTATAATTGGGCAAACGGATTCAAAGGACCCAAGCCGTGCCCAATCAGGAGCCGCCATTCGCAGCCCTGACATGCCCCCCGCATCTGACGTCAGATGTGGGGGCGGTAGTTTAGCTCCCGAGCGGGGGCTGTGCGGCCCCTTCAGGAGCTAAGACTGGTGCTGTGTTTGCAACGCAGCCCAGAAGCAGCTCTTCCCGGAGAGCCGCTCCTGGGCTGCGCTGCGAATGCAGCACCAGCCTTTGTCTAACTGCCAAAGGGGCCGCACGGCCCCTTCAGCAGTTAAGCTGCTTCTCCCGAATGGAGCCTTGAGGCTCCGCTCAGGAGCCAGACCATGCCCCCCCACGTCTGACATCAGACACGGGGGGCGTGGCTATCCCCCTGCGTCTGATGTCAGATGTAGGGGGCGGGGCTATCGGGGCGCTGGCGGGCTAGCTACGCCCCTGGGCAAGCCACTATATTCATGCAACATATCTGAAGAAATGAATTCATGGACAGTGGGGAGCAGGTTCATATCTGATGGCTCCACTCTCACATGTTCATCCAAAGCGCTTAACAAAGCCTATATGCATACAAGTTATACATCTGTATGCTGTCTGGAGCTCTAGAAGCACACATGGAGGGTAGGACCAATGGGCCTGATTCTGCTCCTCCTTCACCCATGTGATCATGTATCCAGATATGTCACATGAAGTGAGCTTCTCTTTGATGAAGCTTCTCATAGGGTTGTCCTGATTTAAGGATATATGCAAGTTAATGACTGTATCCTTTGCATACTAAACATGCAAAAGTGGATACCATGAGAATCTTCTCCCCACCACCACCCCGGATCGTTCTGAGTGAAAATGTCTCCTACATTAAGGACTCCTGTGGAAGCTGTTGAGTGGGATGCCCTGTTCAGAAGTACTTTGAAACACTGTTGATCATCTAATAACATATTTTCTATAACTACATTTCAGCAACACATGTTGTCCTTTCTTTTATTTCTCTTGGCTCACACTCCACAAGCATATTCTATAACTATGGAAGTATAGCAATAGAGTATGTGTTAATAGGACTATCAACACCACAGTAACAGTTAAATAATTTATTTCAAATGTAATTCCTGGTGGGGATAGAAAAACTGAACTCACACACTTGCCTCTCTGCTTGCACAGCTGAATAGCAAAGGCAGGATTTCAGGGGTTAAGTCTTGCACATTTAAAACTACAGTTATTATAAATGTGTCTAGAGTGAGATGTAGTATATTAGAAGAGAGTGATGCATCTTCCTAATCACAAATGAATTCAAAATGAATTAACTTTAATGCCGTTTCTTTTGCTGCAACATGTGCTAATATCCATTGAAATCAATTGAGCATGACTTTAATGTGATGAAAGATAAATGGCCAAATTTTATTTTAATCAAGTTTTTCCAAGATGTGACTCCAATTATGATTCCTTTTCTTTCCTCTTTCAAAAAAAAAAAAGTGCTGTCAATATAGCTCTAGTGGTAGCCTGCATGGGCCTTTATAAAGGTTATGATGGATGCTTTAATAAAATATACTAAGAAAGCCCTTTAGACTCAAATATAGCCCCATGTTGGCATTATTATATCCAGGTATGCTGGCTCACATTCCATGCAGCGTCAGAGATCTGCCAGGGTTGCGACACAATGTGAAAGGCAGCCCTGACTGCGTTGCCCATTAGGGCAGGTGTACAATGACTAAAATAGCATCCATGCAAGCAGTGCTACTTCATCTGTTTCCAATGGAAACAGCACTGCACAAGTGCACATACACTGTTTTATAAGTATTGCATAACTGCCCTGTTGTGCAATGATGCTGGGGCTGCCTTTCACATTGTGCGGCAGCCGCGGCTAGGCATACCACTGTGCAAAATGTCAGCCACTATGTGGGCATAATGCTGCCCAGCAAGCCCTTCCCCCAGTCCTAATATGCTATGCCCAGAGATGGACGTTTGGGGCAACCTACAAATTTGAAAAATAAAATAAATACATAAATACATAAATAAAATGCTACCCCACCCCCCGTTGGCCACATGAACAGCAAACACTGTACTCGTGGTCAGTGGGAGCAAGATTACATAGCACATGGGGGAAGGCAGGGTTTGCTGCATGGCGCTGTAACCATGTACACTGTATACACTTACAATAATGCTTGAATGTTGCTCCTTAATTTACTGATTCCATTTTCAGATCAAATATACATTCTGATCACTGTGGTTCTTTCAGTTCATCTTGCAGACTCCAAACAATTAAATACCTCTTTTAGAGCTAACGCTATTTGGAAATAAGCTCCATTGTAATCGGCAAGACTTATTTCCAGCTGAAGACCATTATGATTGTGTGTAGAAGCTGACAGCATGAGCTCCATTTACTGTTAAAGACATTTACACTGTTTCAGTGCACTAAAGATCTGACGGTTGATCCTCTTAATCTTATGATGTGAATATATGACATCAGAGTATGTATAAGGAATGGCTTTCAACTGCATCAGATCAATGGTCCATTTAGGAAAGTACTGTTGATTTGGACTAGCAGCAGCATACTTTAACTGTCTGAAGCAGAAGTCTCTTCTTGCTCCACATTCAGGCATCTCTCAACCGAGGATTCTAGGGATGGAACCTTATACAGGTAAAGTACATGATCTACTATTGAGCTAGGGCTGGAGGAATCAGGGCTTGTCCTAATTCTAGGACAGAACCTAAAGACGGAGGCGGCCGGTGAGGGCAGCCCCAGGGTGGGCAGTGAGGGGTGGCGGGAGGTACCTTTAAAAGTCCAGAGTGTTCAGCTCTGCGCATGCTTACATGCAAATGGCCACCATAAATGCACAGAGGCCAGATGAATGCCATAGGTGGGGCAGCCTCCCTGGTCACCCTGGAGCTGCCCTCACTGGCTGCCTCTGACTAAAGAGCACAACAGGTGAAGATTTAGCTCTGAAGAGTCTTTTTGTTGCTTATTGTATGGTTTCATACAGATGCTTACTCTTTCAATGCATTTATGTAAATGGTTTTGGAAAATTCGCTGGAAAAGTGGCATATAAATGTGAAAATAAATAAATAAGCAAGCTCTCAAAGATGTGTCCTCAACTCATTATGATGATGTGTGTGGGGGGGGGGGAGGGAGAACCTTGGAAGAATTAAGTAACACATAATCATGGCACAGTGACATTGGCGATGGCCCATGTCAAGGTTAGCTGCCCCCACTGCCACACTCACAACACCCCCGTGCTCACCCGCCGCCACTGCCATCCATGGCACAGCATAATGATCTCACAGCCCAATGATTCCGGCCATAAAATCATTATATCACACTAGGCCTGGCCTATTGCCCTTTGCTGGCCACAACTATGCTGGATGGCCCCCGGACGCAGCGGCTAGCCAGCCAGCCTACAAGAGAGAGAGGGAGGGAGAGAAAGATGGGCGACAGACCTAAGGCAGTGGGTGATGAATGGTGGGCTGGCAGGCGGTCACTGTGGTGACGAATGCAGGGGCCTGTGGCAGCTTCTCCCTCCACGTGGCCCCCTTTCCCCAAGGAGCCCCAGGCGGCCTGTGTTCTTGGAACACGGCCACTCAATTATAGACCCACTCCTGTATTATACTGGCGCAGTCATGCCAGTATAGTTAAGATGAGGAATGTTTTCAACATTCCGCCATTATAAGCCCTGAACATTCTATTGCTTATAAAGTCAAAGGTATCCACCCAATCCCTTTGTAATTGTGCACACTTCAGCTAGGGAACCAGAGACACCACTCTTCTGAATTTGGTGTGACTCCGTTGCAAAATGACCAAGATATAGCAGTTTAAGTTTTTAACTCCTAAAAAGAGGTTTCAAAGTGTTGGCTACAGATAATGTAAATTTTAAAATGTTTGATGTCTTTAGCATTCCTCAAAAATGCAGGTCTATACTGGACTGGTGCCTTTTGCTGGTTTGAAAAATATCAATCAAGTGATTTTTGAATAATTACTGTTCAAAATCCCCATGATAACAGGGAAAATAACTAAGAGAAAGTTAGCTAAGAGCATAACAGTCTGCCCACTGAGAATTCTGAAGCCACAGTTGGGAGGGGCAAGTCCTGGCAATTTCCTGGTTGACTTCCAGTGACTTCCTGGTTCTGAACATAGGTGCCTGATAAGGACAGTCTCTGAGCACTCTAGCACTTCTATAGTTAAACAACCATTCTTCCCCTTCTCTTTCCTTCCATGGGCATTTGATTTCTCCCTCTGCCCCCTTTCTCTCACCCCCACCAAAGGGGGGAAGCAGAGGCCCTCAATAAAGCTTGGAATAAATTACTAGAAAGTAAGTCCATTGATTCCACTGGAGATAGTTCTGAGCAAACACACACACAGGAATCAGGAACAGCAGAGATCCTAGACAAGAATGTGGGTACTCTTGTTTTCCCCCTTTTCCCCAGTCCCCCAGCAAAGCATAGAAGAGGGGAATCCTTGGGAGGGGGCATTTATTTCTTTGGGGCTTACTTCTGAGTGAAAATGTATAGTACTGGGAGCAAGGACAATTCAAAAAAGAAACCTCAAGGTTCCTTCCTAAGAAGTTCCGAAGAAGGAACCTCAAGGAAATCCTAAAAACCATTCCCATCCAACAGCAAGAAACCATCATTCTGGTTTAGACTGCTCTTGAACATGAAGGTTCTACATCACAGCCAAACTGAGGCTTCACTTGACCATACTTAAGAAACGAAGCCTCCATATTCACAGGTGACTTGCCTCTCATGTAGAACGTCCATGTTAAAGGGAAGTCTATAACATAATACTAGTTTGTTGGCACTAGGTGGGAATGTTTTCTGGGATTTTCTTGCTGCACTGCTTTGAAGCTATCTGGAAGCATGTAGCTGAGCACTGTGAGAAAGAGGATGCCTTTTCAAGCAGCATTTTGATTACACATGTCTTTTCAAGCAGCATTTTGATAATGGAACTTGCAATTCTATGTGCACACCTAAACTCCATTAAAGTCAGTGGGACTTGTTTCCATAAAATGACAGAACAGTTAAACAATCCTTGAAGACTGGTTTTGAGGGAGGGGAGAATAATGGAAAGGTCCTTTTAAAAATGTGAGTGGAAAACAATGTAAAAATCCTTTGAGGTAAACCCACCACTCAGCACACAGATTGTTCTCAAAGAATCTGACATTAGCCAAAGCATCCCACAGGGCATAAGATCTGTTAGTATATTTACAAAGTAGGAGATGATGGATTATTGCCATTTTTGTTTTAGAGCATACAGAAAGAAAGAGATCGTGACTGACATAATGAGGAACATTACTCAAAGTTATCCTTCTGAAATTAAACAAACATGTTAAGGAATGTCTAATGTCCATTTAATTCCAATGAGACTACTTTGAGTAAGCGATTATCATATTGGCCATTAAGTGGAGGCCTGAGGCATAAAAGGAAGAAATCTACTCCCAACTATGCTCAGAGGCTACGTCACTTGTGTACAACTTTTAAAATACACTACTTTCTAGATAGAAGGAAAAGAGACAGACACTTTAATAAGTACTAGGTGATCCGGTGCAGAGCATCTGCGCTCATAGTTCTCCCTGTCCCTCCTCCCTATCTTCATTTTCCCCCTTCCTTCAGCTCCAGTTTGTTCTCTTCCCTCCACCCTTCAGCTCCAGTCTGTTCTCCCCCTCCCAGTCCACTTTCCCTTGCCGGCCAGCCTGGCTGGTGCTTTCCTTCCCCGCCCACCGGCAGCACGTTCCCTTGCCGGCAGATGTAGCTGGTGCTTTCCCTCCCTGCCTGCTGGCCACCACCACCATTTTCTCTCCCGTTGCTATCCAGGCAGCTGCTCGCAAACTCTCACGAAAGCTGCCACACATGGGATTAGCGACGGGTACGCCTTGGAGAAATATATATAAAGATCATTAAAACTTGCCACAAGTTTATTAAAAGAGGAAGAAGAGCCAAGGCCAGAAGAGCTTATATCAGCTCCTCAGAGCTCTGCTGTAGCCAGAGAACAGGCCCTGGAAAGGTATGTGGGTGGGGGAGGGTTGCTGCTCAAGGCCTGTGTGTCCTGAGTGAAGGAAGAAGAAAAAGAAGATATAAGGGCTCCTATAGGTTTCCATCCCTTAAATGAGTTAGGGTTTCAAGAATTGGGGGGAGGCTTTTGTTCTCTAGGGGCTCATAAAGCAGAGTGTGGCCGCCTTCTGACATAACGGCAAATCAAAGTCAAACATGCCAGAGGTTCAAGATTGTGGTAGTCCAAATGCATGAAACCGTGGTTCTGCCACTGAATTGTTGGTCAGTTTTTGACCTCAAAATTGAATTTGAACCTTAGGTTTGCATTGAGTTCTGTTGCCGAAACATCAAGTTTGAAGGTGGCATTGCGTCGTCTGGATTCTGCCGCCATGTCCTCCAATTTGTGCAAGCTACACAAACCAGAGTTAAGGATAGGAAGCTCCTCCCTCTCTCCTACTCTATTGGCTGCTGTGGCTCGCCTTCATACAAAGGAGGAAGCCTACACAGCCAGTTCCTCCCCCTTTGCCTCCATGGTGGGGCAAAACGCCCTGTAGCATCCATGTAAATCATTTACAAAGTCTGCTTTTATTCTTAATGTTGATATCTGAGAAGGCGAAGAATGGTCTTTTATAAGTTCCGAGGTCTACGTCTGTAAAAGTAACCTATATTTTCTTTCGTATTTCAGTTATTCCGAGGAGCCAGTACTGAGGTATTGATGCACTGGCGGTCAAACAGAAACTGAGAAAATGGCGCCCCTAATTGCCGTTCACAACAAAAGCATGGAGCACATGCGAGGCAGAGTGGGCGTCTCGAGGAGCTAGTTAACCTACCCATGAGGTCCCTGTGCAGGCGCAGAACCTATTCATCATGAATGCAACGGATCACGATCCAGATTCATTTATACCATTATCTGGCATAAGATGATGGCTTTAGAATGAGGCTCCACGCACCCACACTTTGCCTTGGCCTTTCAGCTGGACATTGGGCTTGGGAGGGATGCATCCAGGCAGACATTTAATAGGTGCAGTTTCCCTAATCACTTTCTAGAGATGCCTGATGAATTTCTGCCTAATGCATCTCTGATCAAAGCAAAGTATGGGTGCCTCATTTCTAAAGCCATCATCACATACCAAACTGTACAAGGTTTTTACAGTTTATATGGCGTAGAAGTTAAGGTGGGCACCTTAACTTGCAATTTCCATTCTTTTTAGAGCATGAGTGAAAATGTAAAACATTTTACTCTCATCTTAAACCCAAGGTTTTTTGATTACTAAATATAATATCACAAAGCTTATATCTACTGTAAACTTTAAAATATTGTTTTTGTGTTGTACATCAAATGTAACCCCACCACATATTCCACTTGAGTGGTGTTATACTGAGGTAACTTTCTAGCTAAGCTTAGGTGACTCAGCAGCAAAACATTTAAATGCAAGTTTTAAGTCAGGGCGTTTTCTCCATAAGACACCACCCCTAATAAATCTTTTAGTATGGCTGAAGCTCACTTCACCATCAGCCTAAATCAGCACGAACTGCTTCTATATATGCAAGACTTTTAAAATGGGTTCCTTTGGAAGAGAGTAAGATATTTTGAGATATCTAGATACCACTTTGATTATTGTAACCAAACTATTTAATTTCCAAATTATACTAACAAATTGTGAGTAGGCAAAAATAACACTTGTGACTTCAGGCAGCAGGGGATAGACAGAAAATAGAATGCATATGCCAATCCAAGTTACAACATTGTTATCAAACTCTACATCTCACCTACAGAGCTGGTTTTTAGGATGTCCTCCATGTATCTGACCATTGCCTCAGTATCACTGTCCTGTGAACAGAAGAAAAAGAAAGATAAATTGCCTGTTCTGGCATAGAACCTAATACCACAAATGTTATTTTTAATATTTCTTATTGAATGACATCAGTATAAGAACATAACACAGGGACTGCTATGTTCAGTCCAGATAACGGTAATCTAACTCACCTCTCTGTCTCCTCACAGTAGCCCATCAGATTTATTTATTTAATACATTTATATACCGCCCCAACCCAAAGTCTTGGGGCGGTAACTCACCTCAGGTAAGTTCACAAACACAGTATGGTGGCGATATCCACTCCATGTTCTAAGTCCTAAAGTCAAAGGGAGTCAAACATATCCTGCCTCGGAACACAAAGATGGTGGCTCACGTACCACACAGCAAACTGTCAGTCTAAGCAACAGGTGCACTCGCTGCTTCTGCTGCACTTTAAACCCACCAGTATTGTTACCAGACCTGCACAATTCGCCATTTGAGGGGGCACTTCAGTGTACTTCCTAAACTCAAGCCTCAGCCATCTTCTGTCTCTATGATTGCTTGGAAGAAAAACACTGACTGCATTCAGTGTAAATGGTTGTTCTGACAAAGGGTTTTCCTTAAAAAGCAATACTCAGGTCCATTTGCAAAAGACCTGCCACAAACCCAAGGAAATACCCATGCTGGTTGCATTATGGCATAAGCAGGTGAAAAACAGAACAGACCAACCTGAACCACCACACAGGTATACAACGCATGCTGCTTTTTTGCACCTGAAGTAAGAGCAGGTCTTTGTAACTTGTCCTCCCTTCCCAAAATCTGAAATGGAGTTCTTGTTTTCCATTGTTATTCTCTGGTCAGATTTAGACTTTGCCCCCCTGCCCACCACATTTCACAATTTTTAAACAAGCCCTGTTGTGCCTAAAAGCATAAAAATATAGGCTTCAGTACTGAAGCCGCCAATCCCCGCCCCATTTTGTTGATCTGAGGGGGCAGAAGCCACATCTCTTACCTCTACTTTCTTTTCCTTGGTGGTCTAAGCAACTGAATTGCCTAGCCAACCAGGCAACTTTCCTGTCTTCCAGTGTTGCAAAAGGAAAATGGCTGTGACAATTGCAGCTGCAAACAGCCACCCAAAACAAGAAACTGGAAGGAAAAGACAGTTTTTGATAATATATATTGTTATCCTATGTGGTCTTTGTGCTAGAACAGGGGTTCCCAAACTGTGGCACTCCAGATGTTGCTGAACAACAATTCCCATATGATGAGAGTCGTTCAGGAACATCTGGAGTACCACAGGTTTGGAACTCCTATGTTAGAATATTGGATCACATTTTCAGTTTGTGCTTTGGACTCTTTTGAAAAGCTCTTGGAAAAAAGCCTTTCTATCTATAGTTACCCCTTGGGGTGGGGGATGATCCTGAAAACACCTTACTAAGGCTGAACTAAAGTATCGACTAGGGATGTGCACGGAAAATCTTCAGCACGGCGGGGGTAGAGCTTTAAGGGCGGGGGGGAGTGTACTCACCACCACCCCGCCGCAATTCCCCCGCCAGCGCTCTCCAAATTTAAAGCCCCTCGGGGCGGCAGCGTTCCTCCCTGCCGCCCTGTTCCCCCCGTCGGCCGGAAGTCATGAGCGCGCGTGCGAGGGGCTTTAAATTTGGAGAGCGCCGGCGGGGGAAACGCGGCGGGGGGGGTGAGTACACTCTCCCCCGCCCTTAAAGCTCTACCCCTGCTGGCGCCGAAACAGCCCCTACACCCAAAACGTTTCGGAGGCCTTTACAATGGCCTCCGAAACATTTCGGGCACAAGCCGAGTATCGACCAGCAGAAAAGTCAGCAATGAAATTCAGGGTGTGTGGGGATACAGCAGGCTAGACATCTAAATAAATACTGAATCACAGTGATTGACCAGTAGGAGAGAGAAACAGATTCATTTAACTTTTCTGTTGAAATCAATGAGACTTCAAAGTGTTTAAATTAGGTTGAGTTGTACCCAGTATGTTTTGATGTTTAACATCACTTGAAATCCCTGCATCTTTAATATCAATTAATCCCAAAATATCCAAAATCATGCTGAGCTGAGGGGAAACAGGATCAGTTAATGAAGCCAATTTCTCCCAAGATTTGTCAGTGGCCACAGGGAATTGATATTTATTTTATTTTTATATTTCATAGAGAGACAAAAACACCCAGCATTTGCTTTCACCAACTCAGGATCTATTTTATTTTTAGATAAAGCAAATTTGCACATAAAAACAGTTGGATAAATTGGCCAGATGGTACTATCATGTGACTTCTACATATATTATTCATATACTGAAGGAAACACTGAAGATTGCTTATAAAAATCAATTCTTCTTCTTGCATAATGCCAATTCATTTGAACAAGTTTTGTATACAGAAGTTTCTAATAGATTGTAGAGTAGCCAAGTAATTGATTAGACCCTGTTCTTCCTGCTTACATATTTGCTCTCACTTACTCCAGTCCAAGGGTGTAGCTAGGGGAGAGGTGGCCAATGTTCGGCTCTCTCCCCAGCGGTCCCTCGGAGTGAGGGAGAGAATGAAGAAAATAGGGAGGGATGGAGATGGGGGGACCTCATGAGTTAGGGGCCCCGGGTTCTTTGAACCCATCTGCTCAATTAAAGCTGCACCCCTGCTCCAGTCTCCTACTAAGCTTTAGATTCAGATGGCTGCTAGGGATGTGCGTGAACCGGTTTGGCGTTCCTTTTGCAGAGCATCAAACTGGTCCGGAGGTTCAGATGGTTCAGTGGTGGTGGGTTACCTTTAAGAAGCAGGGAGGGTGCTCCCCCCCACCGCATCCCCCCCACCGGCGCTGTGCCCAAAATCGCTGCATGGGGCAGCAGCGTACCTTCTTGCTGCTGAGCGTCAGACTGGAAGCGGCCGGTGCGCATGCGCATGTCACACACACCAGCCATTTCCGGTCTGATGCTGACCAGGGCAGCAAGAAGGTACGATGCCACCTTGTGCAGAGATTTTAAGCACAGTGCCGGCATGAGAACCGTACAGCCGGCGGTGGGGGGGGGGTAAGAGCACCCTCCCTGCTCCTTAAAGGTAACCCCCCCCCGAACCCTCCACCTGCTAGACCTTGTACATCCCTAGTGGCTGCTTGTCACAACTGGGGTAAAGAAGAGAAGAACATGGTCAATGCCCACAAGCTTATTTTAGACCCCTATTTGTTAGCAGAGAGTCAACCAATGGCTACACAATACCTCTTACACACATCATCCTAAGCAATGTTAATTCTATCCAATAGTTAGGTCCGCACTGATTGGTTCCAACATGTTCCAGTTGAAATGTCCTTTTCATATCAATAATACTTCCACTCTTTACACAAATTTCTTGTTCTACCCTGCTTCTATTAAAACTGATATTATTGCCAACTCAGTTCAAGAAGAAATCCATGCTTTACATTTTATTAAATCCAATAAATGCTTTTAAAATCTACATGATGTTAACATCTATTTTCAACATTTCCAGTGCTTTTTAACATATACATTAAACCACTGGGAGAGATCATCAGGATATTTGGTGCAGGGTGTTTTCAGTATGCTGATATTTCAATCTATTTTGCCATCATCAGGAGAAGGCATAACCTTCCTAAATGGAAGCAGTGATGGGTTGGATGAGGGATAACAAACAGAGACTGAATCCAAATAAGATAGAGGTACTTATTGTATCTAGGCTGGAATCTAGGAGACAATTTTGATCTGCCAGTACTGGATAGGGTCACACTCTCCCAGAAGGAATAGGTGTGCAGTCTGGGAGTGCTTATTGATCCAAACATCCTCTTTTGTGTCTCAGATTGAGGCAGAGGACAGAAGTGCTTTCTATCAGCTTCAGCTGATACACCATCTGTGTCCATTACTTGAGATAAACTACCTCAAAACAGTAGCGCATATGCTGGTAACCTCCAGGCTTGATTACTGCAATGTGTTCTATGTGGGGCTGCCTTTGTACGTAGTCCAAAAACTGCAATTGATGGAAAATGTGGCAGCCAGGTTGGTGTCTGAAGAGAGTACAGTACTCCTATAACTAAGAGAACTACATTGGCTACAAATATGTTTCCAGACAAAATACAAAGAGCTGGTTATAACCAATAAAACTCTAAATGGCATAGGCCCTGGGTATTTAAGAGAACATCTTCTTCTTAATCCTGAAAACACCACTTCTAAATTTTGATTCTCTAAAGAATTCCACAAAGCCCTATTTTAATATAAAATTTTGAAAGCATAACTTTGAAGCAGCCCACCATTTTTTCAGCTTAAGAAATGGAAAGCTCCAGTTTGTTAACAGTTAGGAACTGAAATTTAGAAAAACAAGACTAAAAAAGGCTGATGTGAGGTGAAAAGTGATGAGATTGTTTTGTTCTATTGATCTGGTGTTCAATGTGCATGTGCCAGGGTATACTTTTATCTATTGTATAGCTACTATATTAATGGCAACAACATTTATTTGTGTGCAGAGTGGGGAGGCAAACTGGCAGAATAGTAGAATAAAAAGCTGACAGAGGTGTCAATAAAACAGTTTCCATTTCTTCCTGTCCCAATTTTACTTCACACAGAACATGTACCTAAATCATGACAAAATGTCATTCTGCCCAAACCTGACTGCCAGTACTGAATTCACCCTGCATTGCTAAGAATTCTGAACATCAGATTCTTCCTAAAATACTGACTAGTAGTCAGCCAGTTCAACATACTATAGATTGTCACATGACAGAATTCCATTACATGCTGCATGGAAGCGAGAGGAAAAATTAAACATTAGATCAGCTAGGGGATCAAACAACAACAACAAATCTGATGAAAGTGAGAAATGATATTATTTTTGGCACACATCATAAGGTTTTCAAGAAGTTATTCAGTCAATACAGCTGTAGTAGTCCAAACATCCTGAAAAATCATATTCACCTTCTGTTTAATTAGATTTGGGTAGGCAGGATTACAAGCTGTGCAGAGATCTGGGTTCAAACTTCAGTCCTGTCATGGAACATAGGCAGCTGCCATATACTGAGTCAGACCATTGGTCTATCTAGCTCAGTATTGTCTTCACAGACTGGCAGCAGCTTCTCCAAGGCTGCAGGCAGGAATCTCTCTCAGCCCTATCTTGGAGAAGCCAGGGAGGGAACTTGAAACCTTCTGCTCTTCCCAGAGCGGCTCCATCCCCTGAGGGGGAACGTCTTACATGGTTTTATATGATTAGACTTGGGCATCAATTCAGCATGTTAAGAGGGAAACTCATCTTTGAGGCTCTTCACATGTGCAGCCAAGAGCAGGCTAAAGCAGCCAAGCCCGCTCTTGGCTCTGTGTGTGTACTGCTCGGAGGTGAGCAGCAGCAACCAGTGGTGGCATGGTGACAAACCTCCTTAGGGAGCCCACTGCTTAGTCAGGGTTAAGGGTGAGAGGCTGCCCATAACCTGGGTTAAGTGCTTGTGTGCCGCCATCACACAGCACCAACATAGGAGCAGGCTCCAGGCCAGTGCCGGGGGATCCCGACAATGCACCGTGCACTCGCATAGTGAATTATGGGAGTTCCAGGGGCTGGGAGGATGCATACCGCTACTAAACCTCCATGTTGCTGGGGGCAGCCGGTGTCCATGTGGACGCGCGATCTGCAGGCCCAGCACAGACTGAGGATCATCTGCGGGGAAGGTAATTCTTAGCAGCCTTCCCCACCTCCCACCCAGTAGCCCTCTCACTCAGTCTTGAGAATGGGCTCAGTGTTTAGCAATCTTGATTGTGAAAAGAAGAAGAAGAAAGTATAGAAGGAGCAGGTTTGCAGGTTGAGTGTTCTCCTGGATCCAGTGCCACTCCTAGAAAATCTGGTGGCAGCTGTAGCCAAGAGTGCCTTTGCTCAGTTTTGGCTTGTGCCCCAGCTACGGCCCTTTGTGGGGAATGCTGATCTGGCCTCTGTCACCCAGATCTCAGTCACACTCTATGTGGTTCTACCCTTGAAAAGTATTTGGAAACTACAGATGGTGCAGAATGCGGCTGCCAGATTGATTTGTGGGACCACATGTAGTTCACATATTACATCAATTCTGGAGGCACTGGATGGGCTGCCTATTTTTCCCCAGGTACAATTCAAGGTGCTGGTTAGAGGAGAGCTGGTCTTGTGGTAGCTATGACTTGTCCCCATAGCTAAGCAGGGTCCACCCTGGTTGCATATGAATGGGAGACTTGATGTGTGAGCACTGTAAGATATTCCCCTCAGGGGATGGAGCAGCTCTGGGAAGAGCAGAAGATTCCAAATTCCCTCCCTGGCATCTCCAAGACAGGGCTGAGAGAGATTCTTGCCTGCAACCTTCGAGACGCTGCTGACAATCTGTGTAGACAATACTGAGCTAGATGGACCAATGGTCTGATTGGTCCAGCATATGGCAGTATAGTCAGTATACGGCAGCTAACTCAGTTGACTCAGTATATGGCAGCTTCCTATGTTCCTATGTACCTTTAAAGCTCTAAACAGCTTGGGCCTGCCCTTGGGTACCTTATGGACCACCTGCTCTCTGCCAAATCTGACTAGATCAGTTGGGAGTGCTCTACTCCGCATGCCCACACCTGCTGAGGCGCATTAGTCAAGTGCATCAGACACAGTCTTCTCAGGAATTGTTCCCTGGCTGTGGAACTTGCTTGTGGCTGAGATCCCCATGGCTCCCTCTCTCCCAGCCTTTCCTAGGAAACTGAAGCTCACCCTTTTTATACAGACATTTGGCCAATGAATGGCCTTTAGCTTTTTCTTTTTTAAATCATAGCTGTGTTTTTGTTTTATTTTATTAAGATGTTTTAATTGGTTTTATTGTTGTTTTTATCTCAGCTGCCCTTGGGACTTCGGACAAAGTGTAGTATAAAATTATAACTAATAAATAAATAGTCCAGATCTGTTACTAATGATTAATAGCTTCAATCTAAAGCAAGGGACACATTTCCTATCTATTCTGAAACAGTAACACAGTCCTGCCATTTGTTTCTACATTATATCACTCTAAAACACAAAGCCAAAAATTCTTTTCTTGGCATACTGTCCAAAAATAGAGTGCATCTGATGAAAGAGACAGCATTAATTAACCTTGAGGTAACAGATGGATTTTAGTTTAAACAATGTTGTTTTCAATAGAAACAACTGTGGAGAGCTCTCTGTGTGTGTACAGATGCCCCTCTTGTCAAAATTAGGGCATGTCTGCATTCTGTACTACTGCTTGACAATCCAGCTGCCTAAACACAGAAAAGGAGATGACGTGGTAGATTTGCTGGGAGAGGAGATGACTTGCACACTTCTGATTTTTTAGTAAAGTGATATACCAGCAGGGCAGACATACCCTTAAAGTGGTTTTTCAAAAATTCCAAATACTTGCCATATTTGTTGTTTGCTATTCTTGACTATAGAAGTTGTCCCCTATAGTCAACAATTATTCAAAGACTGAGCATATACCTGCTGATTTGTTCTGCACAAAGTCTGTGATGTGTCCATTGTCCCCACTACTATCACTGCTGCTTCCTCCTCTTCCTCCTCTTCCTCCTCCTCCTCCTCTTCACTTGTTTCTGAGCATGAATCAAACACATCATTGTAATACTCTTCTGCAATGAGAGGGTCTTCTGGGATCTCTGTATAACAAAATAGGATCAATATAAGCATTACATCTTGCTCAACTGATATTTACCAAGTATCTATCACAATGTTTTTAAAAAGGAAGACTTAAAATCACCCATGTGAAATGTGCTATGTAAAAATATGGGAGAAGGAATGCATGAATTTCACCATGTACAGGTGAAACTCGGAAAATTAGAATATCGTGCAAAAGTCCATTAATTTCAGTAATGCAAATTAAAAGGTGAAACTGATATATGAGACAGACGCATTACATGCAAAGTGAGATAAGTCAAGCCTTAATTTGTTATAATTGTGATGATCATGGCGTACAGCTCATGAAAACCCCAAATCCACAATCTCAGAAAATTAGAATATTACATGGAACCAAGAAGACAAGGATTGAAGAATAGAACAATATCGGACCTCTGAAAAGTATACAGTGTACTGTGCTTGATTGGCCAGCAAACTCGCCTGACCTGACCCCATAGAGAATCTATGGGGCATTGCCAAGAGAAGGATGAGAGACATGAGACCAAACAATGCAGAATTGCTGAAGGCCGCTAATGAAGCATCCTGGTCTTCCATAACACTTCATCAGTGCCACAGGCTGATAGCATCCATGCAACGCCGCATTGAGGCAGTAATTGCTGCAAAAGGGGCCCAAACCAAGTACTGAATACATATGCATGCTTATACTTTTCAGAGGTCCGATATTGTTCTATTTACAACCCTTGTTTTATTGGTTTCATGTAATATTCTAATTTTCTGGGATTGTGGATTTGGGGTTCTCATGAGCTGTACGCCATGATCATCACAATTATAACAAATTAAGGCTTGACTTATCTCGCTTTGCATGTAATGCGTCTGTCTCATATATCAGTTTCACCTTTTAATTTGCATTACTGAAATTAATGGACTTTTGCACGATATTCTAATTTTCCGAGTTTCACCTGTATATCTTCAGTGACACAAATAATATGCACCTTTCAGGTGGTCTCTATTCAACAACCCTGAAGTGATTTGCTTGTGAGAGGTCTCTTCACAAAAAAGCTCTCAGCTGTGTCCTCTAATGGCTACAATTCTCTGTCTTATGGCATATTTTTGGCTTTTGTCCTCAGTAAGACTTAGCATGCACAAGACAGGGAAATGTTGTAGTTACTCAGATTGATCCTGTGCTTGGTGGGTGTTCCTTTTCTGTAAGGTACCCACATCCTCCCTGACAGTGACAAGAGGGGAAACTGCAGTCAGCCAATCCAAGAAAATTCAGGGGACCCGGGGAAACCTTGGGTTGGCTGGCTGCAGTTTCCCATCTTGTCACTGTCAGGGAGGGTATTATAGTGCAGCATAGTTGGTACCTTACAGAAACAAAGTCAGCTTAATAGTGGAAGCAGAGTTCTTTTTGTCATGAAAGTGCTGCATAGCCATTTTGAACATCAATGAAGAGCCACTGGTGGGATTAAAACAACAACAACTCTTCTCCCCATTTCAGTTCTCCAGTCTACATCCCTTCTTCCCCAAATCATATATTAGTTCTGCAAGGGAAAATGCAAAAGCAGCATACGGGTTCTAGCTTAGCCTTGTTCTGGTCACTTCATTTTCTACATGTTTGGGATTTATTTATTTTTAAATGGAGGAATAGTATCTGCTCCCCACTCATTGTCTGAAATAGTACAGGCCATACACAGGATTCCCATTTCAGTGAGAAATGTTTAGTCAACATTTGCAAAATGTACAGCTTCAAATTAAGTGGTCAACAATAAGAACACGACTTTTCCTGTTGAGAAACATGAAATGGAAATGGACACGGCATCTAATGAACATAAATTTGTACACAATTGTGCAGCACAATCCTGTGTATTTTTACTCAGAAGTAAGTCTCACTAAGTTCAATAGGACTTACTCCCTAGTAACTGGGTTTAGTGCTGCAGTCTCTCCTCAATATCTGATAAGATAAACCATTTTCCAAGGAGTGAAACTCTACAGAAGATAATGAAATTTGAAATATCTAAGCTTCTGCTTGCCAAATTACCCATGTGCCTTCTTTAGGCAATATCATTGTTTATAACTACTGCGGTTTTTCCTTAGTGAGATAAATAGACTCTGAAAAATCAGCTTAAATTGCTCCTCTGAGTTCATTATTTGTGCACTAATGCAGTATTTTAAATGTTGCATTTAGGAGGCAATGGGCAAGTTCATTTATTTAAAACAGCAAAAACTCAAACAACAAATGAGGTCAAGCATAGAAGGGAACAAAATTGTGCTATTGTTAGCAAGTTATTGTATTCATTCATTAATTAGGCATCTTTCTACTGCTCAATATGAGCTAACATTAAAAAAAAATCAATAAATATTGCAACTATGACTGTTCTTTTTCTAGCTCTGGTCTATTGGCCACAATAAAAACTTGGTTTAGAAATAAATAAATAAAATTGTAACAGCCAACAAAAGAAAAAATGAGCAAAAATAACAAAAATAGCAAAACAATGAACACACACTCCGAATATAATGAACCAAAAGAGCATTTTCATGTCCAGTGATAGATGCTTTGCACAGAATAAATGCAAGTAAACAGTCAATGAATATATAATTGTACATTACTCCTTTCATTGTCATTTCTAAAGCTTATACACAACCAATGCTCATTCAGAATTAGTGATGGATGAACTCCCCTTGACTTGATTCAGAATGGGCTCAGTATTTAAAGCTTTTTGTGTGAGTGTTCCAGAAAAGGTCATTTATTCTCCAAGAGTTCTCTGCTGGTTTGTAATATTGGCACACGTACACATTTTGTATTGCCTCCTAGGAACTGTGATTTGGTTTCATCTGCCATGCATCCACTTCAAAGCATCAGCCATGGCAAAGAATCACCTGGAAATTCAACAACCCCCCACCCAACACATTCAGAAACAAGGGCAGAGGTGTAACAGGGGGAAACGGCGCCCAGGGCAAGCTCTGCCCCTGAAATTGCACCCTCCCCCCGCCCCCCACACATACCTGTGCCCCCCTGGCCGGAGTGAGCGCGGCGGTGGTGGGCGGCGGAAGATCGCGCAGCGGTGGGAGTGAGCGCGGCGGTGGCGGGCGGTGGTGGATCGCCGAGTGCGGCGGTGGCGGATCGCTGAGTGCAGCAGAGCAACGCCGAGGCCTGCTGTCTGGCCCGGCGTCACTTCCCAACTGCGAGGCGTGCCTGTTCAGTTGGGAAGCGACGCCGGGCCAGACGGCAGGCCTCAGCGTCGCTCTGCAGCACTCGGCGATCCAGGGGGGGTCGGGGGGGGCATGCCACTTTTTGGTGCCCCCCACATGACCTACCAGACTGGCACCCAGGGCACGTGCCCTGCCTGCCCCCCCTATCGTTACGCCTCTGAACAAGGGACAAGGACATAAAACATTTGCAACAAAAGACCATAATAAAGTCTATCTATCACATGAACATTTGCATGAAACTATCAAGATAATGGATCCAAAAAGAAAAGATACTTGGCAAACAAAAGGTTGTTTAGTCACACTAAACAATCATATTAATCCACAAAAGTGAGAGCAAGGGTTAATAGTAAACATTAAATAATTTCTGCACATGCATCAAAGCAGCTAGCACCATATACCTGGTCTGCTGAATGTTTACTGCACATGCACAGAATTTTATTAGTATGCCAAACTAAAAAACTTTCAAGGGAAATAGTGTTGCTTTTGTTATTCAGCTGAGCAGTATGAGCTGAACACATTTGTATACCAAATTGGGCAATTACAAACCAGCCACATCACTGTTCAAAATGGATTCTTTGGAGTCACCAGGGACCTTCAAATCACACAAAAATGAAGATCTACAGGCTGCTCCAGCCACTAATGAAGCCATGCTGATGCCATTTATGCAGCAATTTTTCACTTATTCTTGGGGTCAAATATTCAAATGTGTGTGAAAATGAGAAAAAGCAGCAGATTATAAGAAACCTAATTGCAAGTAAAGAACACGTTATGGCATAATGTTCAGAATTATCCACATTTTGTGCATTCCATTATTTGCTTCACTACATAAACATTTATGATAGCAGTCTTAAGATGAAGATAAGATAGGAAAATAGAGATAAAGGGTATGCAAACAACCAGAGACGGGGCAGGCAGACAGTGGGGAAGGCTGTGCTAAACCTACTTTGCCCCCAGACGACCATGGAATGGCGGTGGGAAGCACAGACTGCACTCCCACACGATCCACACTGCTGTGTGCAGCACAGATCTCCAGAAGCTGGAACAATGTGTTCTGGACTCCATGTATCCCACAGTGCACCACACAATGAGCAAGGTGCATTGGAGGATACCCCCATGCGATGGGTGCTCTAGCAGCCTGAGCAGTCACACCACTTTGGAACCAAGCTCCTTAACCTTGGTAAAAGGCTGGGGCTAAAAGCTAGGTCCGGTGGGTGGGCAGTGCTGGGATCCACACAGATCCTGGTGCTGCACGTGAGCAGCCTAACCCAGGCTGGGCTGTCCTAGTCTGCCTAAGATTACTTGTGAGAACAGCCTTATAGTGTCGTGCTAGAGGAGTATTATAGACTTGCTTATATACTACAGGTTTCCAAAACAGATGTCAACATATTAAGAACCACCTTCATGAAACAGCCAGACATACCGTAAGAAACAGAGTGGAATAATGGCTCAACAGAGATAATATCAGAGGTGAAGCTTTCTTTCCATTGAGCAAAGGCACATGAATGTCTGTGCATGTTTTGTGATACATGGAGACCATCTGCTGACATGAAGCAGATGATGATCTGGGCATGTGATTGGCAGAGCCAAAAGGAGCCTCCAATCATCTGGGAGGAAGCAGGAAGGAATCTGACTTCCCCACAGCCTACCCCAGTTTAGTTTTGTGAATGATCTTGAAATCTAGTGGCTTTAACAAGGCAAGGTATCTCAGAACCCTGAAGAGTGTCCAGAAATTACAGCTGGTTCAAAAAGCAGCAGCCAGGCTCTTGACTGGACCTGACTGATGAGATCAAGGCAGTGCTGAAAGAGCTGCACTGGCTATGAGTCTGTTACCAGGTCAAATTCAAGGTGTTGACTGAAACAGTTTAGAGCCAGAGTAACTCTGCTTTCAAATGGCGTGTCTCTCAGATAAGGGCATCTTCAGAGTCCCTTCTCCTAGTGCTCTCAGCTTCAGAGGTGGCACGTGTGATGACAAGGGATAGGACCTTTTCAATGGTGGTACCTAAACTCTGGATCTCCCTTCCAAGACATGTCTGCCTGGCACTTTCACTGTTGCCTTTTCAGTGTCAGGTAAAGTCCATCCTGTTCTCTGGGTCATTTTTAAATATAAGTTGCTTGTGGTTTTTATTCCCTTAGCAACTGTTTTAATCAGCTTTGGTTTTTAGCTGTTCTTCTTTATTACTATACATACTGCCTACTATTTTTAATGATTGCTATTTTTCAAATGTTAATTTTGAAAACTACCTTGATATTAATTTGGCTCAAGCAGGTTATAAATACATTCATTCAACAAACCAACATCTCATGGGTGAGGAAACTGAGGCAAAGATGCTCGGATGTGCAGTGCTGCCCTTCAAGATGGGGTCAACATTCCCGTAGAGGAATTCTACATATTTAGAAGTGCTTGTAGGGAAAAAAGAGAAATAACACTAAAAGGAGGACAATGATGGCAAAGGACACTCAGCAATAGTCTGTGGAACTCCTTTCTTTTATGCATGACACAATCCAATTACTTGAAAGGTTGCCCTGCAATGACTACAGTGACCAACAGCAGCACAGCTCTTCCATTAAGGCAGAACTGAATCTATGCACACTCCTAAATCTTCTGCTTACTTTAAGGAGATAGGCAATTCTTCAAAGGAAGCTTTGCAGAATTCCTCCTGCAAATCCCAGAGGCAATCTGCTTCTATTGATTTTAGTGTAATGGCATTTCTTTGGAAGAAGTCTTCGGGAATAAAATAATTCACTGTTATTTTGATGATGTGGCTACATCTCCCCTATGTTGGAACAGCACTGGAGGACACTTCTGAAATTCCTCTGAAGTGTGGGGAGCTGCTTTCAGGAAGAGGTAAGAAACCCCAGTGCACCCACAAAGCCTTTATATACCCTACATAACCCTTTAGAACTGGGATTCATATTTCTCTGTCATATTTTGACTGAAATGGGAAGAAGATTTGTACAAGACAATTCTGGAAGAGTAGCTATGTTGGTCTGCTGCAGCAAAAACAACAGAGTTTTGTAACACCTTAAGGACTAACACATTTATTGTGGTCTATAACAGGGTTTCTTTACCTTAGGCCAGCAGATGGTTTTGGACTACAACTCCCATCATCCCCAGCCACAAAGGCCATATCTGGGGATGATGGGAGTTGTAGTCTGACAACATCTGGGGGCCCAAGGTTAAGAAACCCTGGTCTGTAAGGCTTAACATATCTTATTATAAATTGTAATTTTTTACCGCATGGTTTTTTTTAAATTTGTGCACCACCCTGAGTTCCAGTTTTTTGAAGAAAGGGTATATAAAGCAAGCAAGCAAGTAGTAAAGATAAAATATTCATGTTTAAATGAGGACAACCCTTCCTGGTAACATTATAGTACAACGGACACCACATCTGAACCCAATCTAACTGCAGCACAGTCAGTTACTGTATGGTAAGTGCATAATGCACAGCAGATCTTGCATATTGGAAGATTATCTGTCCTTTGTCAATAGGGCAAATATGGTCTACCCAGCTATTTTGAACATTGGTACTAGATGACAATAGAATTTCATTTAAGATGTGCACGGGTAATTGAACCCAACAGTGGGAGACGGAATTCTTCAAGCCACCGAGGAAGACCACCAGAAGGTTGAAATACGTCTGGCTTCAATTAAAGAAAGTCTCTTCTGTAATAAGTGATACACACATGTTTTTGGACCAATACTAGGACCTTTTTCACATGAAGACTATCAATTATTCATTCATTTATTATACCGCCCTTCCAAAAATGGCTCAGGGCAGTTCATCTGGTTGGTATAGATATTATTGTATCTCCTAAATACACAATCATGTTTTATGAACAATGAATTGTTTTTTGTAATAATAATTGTTACTTTTATAATTGATTTACATATGAGAGCAGTTATTTTTGTTCTATAGATTACTTGGACTGTTACATGCCTGGGAATATATTGGTGAATTGTACTATTATTAAATTTTCTATAAGATTGCTAATATACTGTTTATTTGACCTTTTGGATTCTCATTGTATCTTGTGATATATGCAAATAGATTCTAGCATAGTTATAACAGTATAGAATTATGGCTATGCATACATCCTGAGTATACTCATAATAAAGTGTCATCATGCAATTAAGACAATACAAATTGTTTTCTTATGCCTGCCTTCAGTTGCATTCATTCAGAAGAGAAGTCACATATGCCAGGGATTCCCAACAGGGGTACTTGAAGAGCTCCATGGGGTACCTGAGCTGAAGGTTTGTCACAGAAGGGGTACACATGTTTTAAAAGGTTGGGAACCTCTTACATACATAATCATAAATCTTTCAGTTAGCAGTCCCCTGCTAACTGAGCAGAGAGGCACCTTTTGAAAGTGGGGATTCTCTTTATTTAGCAGGGAGAGAGCAAGTGGTCCTATCCACCCCCCACACAACATCCCTCCAGAGGCTGTTGCTGGTGTCTACCTTATGTTTCTTTTTTAGATTGTGAGCCCTTTGGGGACAGTGAGCCAGTTTATTTATTTATAGCTACGTTACTGCTTTGGGAAGTTCTGTTGAAAAGTGGTATATAAATATTCATCATATCTGTATTCCTTTCACATTGAATATACCAATTTTCAAGTTTTAAATTATTTATTTATTTATTTATTTATTTATTATCAATCGATCGATCGTATTTCTATATCGCCTGATATAGAAATCTCCAGGTGCTGTACAAATTCAAACATAATATAAAAAGACATAAAACAGTTAACAATTCATAAAACAGATAAAAACAGTCTCGATAAGCAAAAATATTAAAATCAAATTTCAGTTAAAAGCCTGGGAAAACAGGTATGTCTTGAGGTTCTTCCTAAAAACAAAAAGAGAAGGAGATGCTCTTATTTCAGCAGGGAGTGTATTCCAGAGCCCTGGAGCAGCCACAGAGAAGGCCAGGTCCCAAATCGCCACCAAACGAGCCAGCGGTAACCATAACCGGGCCTCTCTAGATGATCTTAATAGGCGACAGGATTCATGACAGATAAGGCACTCCCTTAAGTACCCTGGACCCAAGCAATTAATGGCTTTATAGGTAATAACCAGCACTTTGTATTTTGTTCGGAAACGTATTGGCAGCCAGTGCAATTCTTTCAAAACCAGTGTTCTGTGGTCCCTTTGAGTTGACCCAGAGACCAATTTGGCTGCTGCATTCTGGACCAATTGTACTTTCCAAACTACATACAAAGGCAGCCCCACACAGAGGTCATTTACCTCCAGAAATGGACGTACCTTTGCATATCAGCCAAAGCTGATAAAAAGCACCTCTGGACACTGCCTCAACCTGAAAGACTAGGGAGAGTTTTGGATTCAGGAGCGTTCCCAAGCTATGTACCTGATATTTCAGGGGAGTGTAACCCCATCCAGAATAGGCAGATCTAAACTATCCCTCAGGTCCTGACCCTCTACAGACCGTACTTTCATCTTGTTTGGATTCAACTTCAGCTGATACCACTGTGTAATTCCAATGTGCTATATAAGTGCTAAATAAGAATATTGGAAAGCCAGCTCTTTTTCTTCTGATTATGGTCGCTGCAGTAGTTGCACTGGCGAGTTGTACTGATAAACAAAGAGAACTTCAGAGCGCATTTGCTGAACTGTACAGTGAAGAAGTTCAAATAATGTGGAATTCATTACGCACTATTTTAATCCTCTTTTTGGCAGCCTTTTCAACTGCCACAATGGAAATATTTAGAAAAACCCCTGCTAACTTGGCAAAGAGGCACCTTTTAACGTGGTGATTCTCTTTATTTAGCAGGGGGAGAGTAACTGGCCCTATCCAGCCCCAGCACAGTACCTCCAGTGACTGTTGCTGGTGTCTATCTTATGTTTCTTCTTAGATTGTGAGCCCTTTGGGGACAGGGTTCCATCTTATTTGTTTGTTATTTCTCTGTGTAAACCGCCCTGAGCCATTTTTGGAAGGGTGGTATAGAAATCGAATGAATGAATGGATGGATGGATGAATAATAAAAAGTGCAAATATTTGCTACAAAATCTATGACTTAGCTACTGTTTGAAAATCTCCAGGTAGGGAGAAGAAAGCTTTTGCGTGTGTGTCCCCCCAAGGAGTTGAAAGTGGTTTGAAAGGGGGATTGTGGCTCAGTGTGTAGGCTCATTATATTTTTTGCATTTGATAAACTGGTTTTGCACGTATTATTTCATAAACATGCAAACCTGTTTTGAGGCAGAGGCAACTAGTGGGGGAAAGAAATGTGTGTATACAATGGGAAGTGATAGCTTTGAATCACTTTCCAAAACCACTATTTATCGGTACCCTGTCTGGCTATCTCTGTGGTGCCTCCCAAGGGTGAGTAGAGAGCTGTCTTGAAGTTATATGTTAACCAGTGCCAGAGGGGTAGCTGTGTAAGTCGCTTAACAAAAAAAAAATCCTATGGCACCTTAAAGAGCCAGCACAGCATTGTGGTTAGTGTTGGACTAGGACTGGAAAGACCGGAGTTCGAATCCCCATTCAACCATGAAACTCACTGGGTGAATCTGGGCAAGTCTTGTAGCTCTCAGCCTAACCCACCTCTCAGGGTTGTTGTGAGGATAAAAAAATAACCATGTACACCGCCCTGAGCTCCTTGGAGGAAGAGTGGGATATAAGCATAAAATAAAATAAAGACTAACACATTTATTATAGCATAAGCTTTCATGGACTAGAGCACACTTCATCAGAGGCATCCAATGCATTATTATGTATGCTGCATTATTCTGCTGTAATACATTTGTTAACCTTTAAGATGCCATAGGGCTCTTTGTTAATTCATATAGTGTTGACCTGTGCCAGAATGCATTTTCCTTTGAATGCCTTCAGGGAATGATTAGAAAAGCAGTATTATGGAACCATTTTCCCCCCAGAAGAGGTCCACAGTGCTGAATGGGCTGAATTTTAATAGAGATGGATATAGGTTCTACTAATCATCAGTGTCAGAAGTTAAGCAGTCGATCGGCAAATATTTTAGAAAAATCACATCCACAGCAGTAGGCATTGAGCTTCCAGAGCACTCAATAGTTTTCTTAGCAAAGATGAAAGCAAAATCATTCTACTGCTTATATATTAAATACATTAGCTTAACATGCACCTCTCAGAAGAATATTGGAAGTCAAGTTGAGAAGTTACATCAAAGCATGTATCAAATGATTTGCATCTCATATGAGTCACAGGAATTATGAGAACCTGCTGTTCCTTCAGTCTCTGCAGCACGGATACTTAAATAATTGATTTTCAGGAATAAAATACTCTAAATACAATTACCCTTATACAAGGCAACCAGAACATGCAGTTAAGTCTAAAGCATAACTGTATTACTTGAAAAGTGCTAAATGCCAAGTACTCATACACTTTAAGTAGCAAATACATAGCTGATTAGATTGTGGGGTTTATTAGGTTTATTGTACCACTATATTAATATATTCCCAAATTCTAGGACACTTTAAATATGGCCAGTGGCCAAATTCTCCTTTGTTTCATTATATTAATATCCATGGAGACACCCGGAAGGCATAGCGACATTAATGCTATTTGCTTATTCTTTTGGTTTTCCTTAATTGTTTATTGAGTATGTACAAAATTAGCTCATCAATACATCATGCACTATTTACTTATTTGTTGCAAACTATGGCTCTGTTCTGAAAAAAAAAAGGTTAAAAAAAGGAATGCCTAACATACAGACTAGTGTTGGGCTAACTCAACAAGAGAAGTTGTGAGCACTTAAGAAGTTTGAAAAGCTGTGTGAAGTTGTGGTGCTCCATGATGTTGCATAACAAACGCAGCAGGTTGGTTTCTATCTATAAAGCTTCAGTAAGCTTTATACAGTAGATGGAAACCAGCCTGGATTACTCTGGTCTGAACTCAGATAACGTAGGACTGTGAATCATTGAACAAATGAACCATTAATAGCGGCTGCACCATTTGGGTGTCCTGATCCAAAGCCTTTCCCAGGACACATACATAGTTATGTTACCTAAAGGTTGTGTAGCTTGTCAGCATCTTCTGATAGTGCAAGAACTAGTCTGGAGCAGATGTTCCTTGCTTTGTGCAATGTCCTTACACTGTGTCCTTGTCCTAGCACAGCATTATACCAGCACAATACTAGCCTTGAGGCAGGTCAGTGTCTTCTTATTCGTTACATGCATACCTCATTGATGAACCTCTTCTTAATTTAATGTAGAAATCAAAGGCAGGAGTGGCAATCCCAGAATATGAAAGATGATGCAAGCTATGTAGACTCATTAAAATAAATAAGGGTCCCAGTACACACCCTAATGGTCAGCTCTCTCCCCTAACAAGAACAATATTGATAACAAAATTCAGCCATCCCAGGACCTTGGAAAGGACTCGATGTCTGGATAAAACAAACCAGCCAATAACACCTGCCTGACTATGTAAACAAATAATAATAATAATAATAATAATAATAATAATAATAATAATAATAATAATAAAAAACAGACATATGTAATCATGTACTGTAAATACACTTTTAAAGATTAGAAATAAAACCATATAATCCCTGCAGCTGTAATGTTGAGAGACTTAATGAAACTGACAAGAAGAGGAAGAATTCCTATCTGCTTTTTGTAGACCTGCATATTTCTTGCCAGACTTGACTGAAACTTCTTCAGGTTGAAATACACAATGAAACATCCGTAGGTGTTAAAATTAGCATTGGAAATGTAAAAATAATACATGCAATTATTGTAATGTGTTTAGCTCTTTTGGTATTGTAATGAATGATGGGGTTTGTCAGTTTAATATATTGCAATATATTTAATAAGGTAATGAATGCTGAATATTATATCCAGTGGAGTATATGACACCAATAGAACAGTAAAGTGAGGCTGTGAGTTTAGGTGAATGGACTCCAATGACTGACAAAAATGAGAACGTTTTTTAAAGTTGAAAAGAAATGAACATAAAAGAAAAAAACAATCTGGTAAGGACCTTGGCAGAATTCCTAAAAGTTTGTAAGTAGCATATTTGCATGGTTAAATACACGGGCAACTCCTATCCCCTTTGAAACGTTTAGATAATTTTTAATGTTTGAGATGTTTGTTTTGTGCACAAATGGCCCAAAACAGCCTGATTTGGGTACAGATCATTCTGTACCCAAAACATTTCGCACATCCCTAATGGGGATGGGGAACATTAGAGCACTACTTGAAAATCACAGCTCCTATCCAACATCATGCATGGGGACCAAGCTTATCTAATCAGCAAATAAATTATCTCCAATAAGAGAAGATAGTCCTGCTTCTTTCTTGTGGCATGGAAACACACAGGGGTGGGGGAGTGGAGGATATGACAAAACGGATACATGGGAACTCTCTTCTCAGCCTCATCAAGATGCCCCTCCCAAGCCCGCTGCTGTGCAAACATAATGCAGAACTCCCTTGTCTCAGCACCCTCTTCCAACTTTGCAGCACCAAACGTATAGGTGCCAAGCCCCAAAGAAAGGGGGGGGGGAGGGCTGAGGTGGGTTGTGCCATCCCCCCCACCAGGGAGTTCTAACTAAGGCTGCTGAAACCCATGTAATAATGTAATAATTATTACAGTAATCATGCTGATTACATTATTCCCTATGGGAAAAATCTTAAAGATGCGTGAACTTCAAAAATAATTTAAAAATCATCCTGTTGCCCAATTTCTTTGAAATTTGAGTGGTAGCTTCCACCCACTGGGCACTACCACCACACCTACTCTTTTAGCCCTGGGACCCTTTTTAGAACATAAGAACAGCCCTGCTGGATCAGGCCCAAGGCCCATCTAGTCCAGCATCCTGTTTCGCACAGTGGCCCACCAGATGCTGCTGGAAGCCACAGACAGGAGTTGAGGGCATGCCCTCTCTCCTGCTGTTACTCCCCTGCAACTGAGAGGCACCCTGCCCTTGAGGCTGGAGGTGGCCCACAGCCCTCCGACTAGTAGCCATTGATAGACCTCTCCTCCATGAAGTCATACAAACCCCTCTTAAAGCCATCCAGGTTGTTGGCTGTCACCACATCCTGTGGCAGAGAGTTCCACAAGTGGATCATGCGTTGTGTGAAAAAGTACTTCCGTTTGTTGGTCCTAGACCTCCTGACAATCAATTTCATGGAGTGACCCCTGGTTCTAGTGTTGTGTGACAGGGAAAAGAATTTCTCTCTCGCCACTTTCTCCACACCATCCAGGATTTTATAGACCTCTATCATGTTTCCCCGGAGTTGTCTTTCTTCTAAACTAAAAAGCCCCAGGTGTTGTAGTCTTGCCTCATAAGAAAGGTGCTCTAGGCCCCTGATCATCTTGGTTGCCCTCTTCTGTACCTTCTCCAGTTCAACAATGTCCTTTTTAAGATGTGGTGACCAGAATTGTATGCAGTACTCCAAGTGTGGTCGCACCATAGTTTTGTATAAGGGCATTATAATGTTAGCCGTTTTATTTTCAATCCCCTTTCTAATGATCCCTAACATTGAATTTGCCTTTTTCACAGCTGCCGCACATTGAGTCGACACTTTCAATGAGCTGTCCACCACAACCCCAAGATCCCTCTCCTGGTCCATCACCGACAGCTCGGATCCCATCAGCATATACTTGAAGTTGGGGTTTTTCGTCCCAATGTGCATCACTTTACACTTGCTAACATTAAACCGCATTTGCCATTTTGTCGCCCACTCCCCCAGTTTGGAGAGATCCTTTTGGAGCTCTTCACAATCCATTTTGGATTTCACTATCCGGAAGAGTTTGGTATCATCTGCAAATATGGTCACATCGCTGCTTACCCCTGCTTCCAGATCATTTATGAATAAATTAAAAAGCACCGGTCCCAGTACAGATCCCTGGGGGACCCCACTTCTTACTTCCCTCCATTGTGAAAACTCTCCATTTATACCTACCCTCTGTTTCCTGTCTTTCAACCAGTTAGCAATCCACACATGTACTTGTCCCCTTATCCCATGACTGCTAAGTTTCCTCAGGAGTCTTTGATGAGGAACTTTGTCAAAAGCTTTCTGGCAGTCCAGGTAGACTATGTCAACTGGATCACCTTGATCCACACACTCGTTGACACTCTCAAAGAAGTCCAAAAGGTTGGTGAGGCAAGATTTACCTTTGCGGAAGCCATGCTGGCTCACTCCCAGCAGGGCCTGTTCTCCTAGGTGCTTTACAATTTTATCCTTGAGGATGCTTTCCATCAATTTGCCTGGAACGGATATTAGGCTAACCAGCCTGTAATTTCCCGGATTGCCTCTGGATCCCTTTTTGAAAATCAGTGTTACATTTGCTACTCTCCAGTCCTCTGGTATAGAGCCCGATTTCAGGGATAAGTTAAATATTTTGGCAAGGAGGTCGGCAATTTCACATTTGAGTTCTTTGAGGACTCTTGGATGGATGCCATCCGGCCCTGGTGATTTGTTAGCTTTCAGTTTTTCCAGACAGTTTAGAACATCATCCCTTGTCACTTCTATCTGACTCAGCTCTCTAGCCTCCATCCCTAAAAAGCCTGGTTCAGGAACAGGTATATGCTCAATATCCTCTGCCGTGAAGACAGATGCAAAGAACTCATTCAGCTTCTCTGCAACCTCCATAGCCTCCTTAATAATCCCTTTCACTCCTTCATTGTCTAATGGTCCAACTGCCTCCCTGGCAGGTTTCCTGCTTCTGATGTACTTAAAGAAGTTTTTGTAATTCCCCTTGATACTTTTGGCTAAATGTTCCTCAAACTCTCTTTTTGCCTCCCTTATTGTCACCTTGCATTTCTTTTGCCAGAGTTTGTGTTCCTTTCTGTTCTCTTCGTTTGGACAGGCCTTCCAATTTCGGAAGGAAGTCTTCTTCCCTTTTATGGCTTCCTTGACGGTACCTGTTAGAAATGCTGGCATCCTCCTGGACTTAGTGGTACCCTTCCTCCTTTTGGGTATACAATCTAACTGGGCTTCTAGTATTGTGGCTTTGAGTAAATTCCATGCATTCTGGAGTGAAGTGACTCTCCTGATTTTCCCCCTCAGCTTTCTTTTCACCATACTCCTCATTTTGGAGAAGTTTCCTCTTCTGAAATTCAAAATGTCTGTGTTAGACATCCTTGGTGATTCTCTCCCCGCATGTATGCTGAATTTGATGGCACTGTGGTCACTGTTCCCTAAAGGGTCAATGACACTGACATCATGCACCAGGTCCTGGGTGTCACTCAGAATTAGATCCAAGGTCACCTTCTCTCTGGTCGGTTCCATGACCAACTGTTCTAGGGCACAGTCATTTAGCGTATCTAGAAATCTGACCTCTTTGTCCTGACTTGAATGTGAATTTACCCAGTCTATGTGTGGGTAATTGAAATCACTCATAATTACAGCCCTCCCTCTCCTTGATGCCTCCCTGATTTCCTCCTGCAACTCCCAGTCACTGTCGGCATTATGATCTGGAGGGCGCTAGCACGTCCCCAGTAGCACGTTCCCTTTCCGGCCTTGTATAGTCACCCACAGGGTTTCTGTGGAGGACTCGAGTCCACCTAGGTTTTCTAACTTGTTAGATTCTATCCCTTCTTTAACATACAGTGCTACCCCCCCCCCAAGGCACCCCTCCCTGTCCTTTCTATAGAGTTTATACCCAGGGATAACAGTGTCCCACCGGTTCTCACTGTTCCACCATGTTTCTGTTATGCCCACTATATCTATTTCTGCGTTAGCAACCAAGCACTCCAGCTCACCCATCTTGGCTCAGAGGCTTCTAGCATTGACATATAAGCACCTATACACTGAATCTCTCCCCTAATGTATGCTATTCTTTTGACTCTTTGACCTGCTGGCACAGGCTCCCGTCTGCTCTTTATGCAGTTCTGCTCTGTCCCCTTCTGTTTTATCTGAATTCTTTGCAGCCTCACACTTTAAAGGATGGCTTTTGCCAAACGGGATACTGCCCAGTTCCCATCAGCTGTTCCCCAGGTGTCATTTTAAAAGCTACTCTGCAACCTTTTTGATTTTAAGCGCCAGCAGTCTGGTTCCATCTTGGTTCAAGTGCAGCCCGTCCTTTTTGTACAGGCCTTGCTTGCCCCAAAATGTGTCCCAGTGCCTAACAAATCTAAACCCCTCCTCCCGGCACCAACGTCTCATCCACGCATTGAGACCCCTCAGCTCTGCCTGTCTCACTGTACTTGCACGCGGAACAGGTAGCATGTCTGAGAATGCTACCTTGGGGGTCCTGGACTTCAAAATGCTACCTATCAGCCTGAATTTGGCTTCCAGGACCTCCCGACTGCATTTTCCCACATCGTTGGTGCCGACGTGCACCACGACAGCTGTTTCCTCCCCAGCACTGCCTAGGAGCCTGTCTAGACGCTGCATAATGTCCGCAACCTTCGCACCAGGCAGGCAAGTCACTGTGCGGTCAACACGCGGGTCACAAACCCATCTCTCTATCCCTCTAATGATCGAATCACCAACTACAAGGAGGCCCCCACCCCTCAGAGGAGTATCCTCTGTGCGAGAGGATATGGGCTCATCATCCATGGAAGGGATCCCTTCTAAAGGAGCATTTCCCTCTTCCTCAGACCGGTGTCCTCCTTGCCCAAGACCTTCATTCTCCCTGACAGCAGAGGAGCTACCAGCCCTAGAGTGGGATGCCTCTATCACATCCCTGAAGGTCTCGTCCACATGCCTCTCTGTCTCTCTGAGCTTCTCCAGATCCGCCACCTTGGTCTCAAGGGAACAGATTTGTTCCTTGAGAGCCAGGAGCTCCTTCTGCCCATGGAGCAAATAGTCATACATGCGGCACTCTGTGCAATACACTGGGAAGTGCCCCTTCCCCTGCTGACCTATCTTCATACTGTTTTTGTGGGCTGTTTACAGTATTTAGGGAGCTTATTGTCCTTTTATTAGATAGTTTATTAGGATAGGTCTCAGCTGTAATGGTCAACTATTTAATTGTCCAAACAGCCTTTCCCAAGAATATGAAGGATACGAGGGAGGGATATGTACTTACGTTCTCTTCTCCACCAGGCTCCTTGTGATCGCAGGGGCTTGTTCCAGGCTCCCCCGCACACTTCCCGCTAAACTCCTGCAAAACTCCTACGCCCTGTTCGCTATGCTCTGTTCGCTATGATTGATTGATTCAGATTTTTAAATTGATTCAGATTTTTAAAAAATCTGAATCAATTCAGATTTGGAAAATTCAAGTACAAATAGAATCTGGGGTGATTCTGGGGGGGGGGAGGTCAGATTCAGACCCAAAACAAATCGAGGTTGTTTCGATTCGGGTACAAATCAAAACAAACAAATTGATTCGTGCACATCCCTATTCCCCACTAGCATCAGCAGAGGAGCAGAGATCCATGACATGCTTTTAATTATCAGTGTCAGGAGCCAACCAGAAAAACATGAAATGTGGTGCTTATCCAGTGGTGGCTGGTTCCCCCATAATTAGTTCAAAGTGATGCACAGCCCTAATTTCTATGCCTCCACGATACATAAAAAGACAGCATCATGACCTTAAAACCACAGGTTCCCAGTCCTTAGTCAGATGTGCATCCTTGCATTCAAATGTAGAGATTATAAACAGACTATCTGTATTTGTACGCACAGATTAATGAATATGTTTTAAATTGTTCTTCTCTTGTTTATGTTGTCTTTTCAACTGTGAAATTGATATAACATAAACCAACACATGGAGTAAAATATAGGCTATATGGTTTTCAATCTTCATCATAAAATCCATTTTGTCATTTAGCTGAGACATTTTGTTAATTGAAATTATTAAGTGGACAGTTTGATGAGTCCTAAAATTAAATGTTATAGATTGTTTTGACTTTCAGAAGATGGCCTCAAGTAGTGAATATAAGGGTGATTTAATCTCCTGCATTTTACATACCTATTAATAACATAGTGCTATTATTGGGCACTCCTAAAGATACAAATAGATCTGATATCAAGGGACCCATATTAGTACAAAAACTATAGGAGGTAATCTCTTAGTACTGTAACAGGATGATTCTAGCTTCCAGTTTTGCCCATTGGGTGCAGGGGCGTAGCAAGGTTGGAGTGGGCCCAGAGACGAGATTTTAAAATGCCCCCCCCCCCCCTCAAAGTCCAGGGCCTCCGCACACCCCAGGCCCCCAAGGATTTAAGTCTGATATTTCAAAATAAGTATGCTGCCTGGAAATACATTTCACTGAATACACACACGCACACGTCACAATATATAGTGACATACATTGAGTACTATACATCTGTGCTACTTTTAATGCCTAGAACACACTAGAAAGACAAATTATTAAAATGGCCCCCTCGCTGCAGATTAGCAAAGGAGACTTTCAACCATGCAGGGTGAGCCTATGTTTGTTTTCTCAGAATTCTGAACAAATTCAGTCAAGTTTGATTCCAGGAGGTTTTTCACAGGAGGCTTTTAAAGCCCTTTAACATACCTCTCCTCTGGAATGGAGGTGCTGCATTCACACCACACATGCGTCACAGTTCTTACTCAGATCTTCTGGGTTGCAAAACAACTTGAACATAAGTGTATTTATAAATGAATGAATGAATAAAATAAATATAATACTGTTTGTTCCAATAGTTTTTGTAATTTTCTGCCATGAAACAAGCCACTTATAGGACTTTTTAGATAGTTTTTTTTAAAACCAGCAAATTTTCCAAGCTGTTTTAAAATAAATATTCAGAGACTTCTCAGTCCCACCCCCCATATCAAAGCCCTATGGCAAGCAGATCCCTATATATGCGGGGGCAGGGGGCGGGAAAGGTAACCACAAAAAGGAGTTCACACTCTACCTGGCATGAGTAGGTTGGGTTGGGCAGGGCAGCAAGGGGTCTTCTGCTGCAGAGAACAGTGCTGGCCACTCTGGCTGCCTCCTCCTTCCTTGGCTTGCTTCCGGGCCTACTCGAGTTCAGGCTTCACAGAGGCCTACACGGAGGCCTCCGTGGAAGCCCCGCCCACCCTCCGATCAGCTGAGAGGCGGGAGAAAAGTTGCTCTTTGCAGCTTGCCTGCTGCTTCGATTGTGGGCCAGCAGAACAAGCAGGAGAGACGGCGAAGAGGGCAAGTGGCTGAGAGGCTATGGGGCTGGGCAGGGGGCAATGGGGAGTCACATGAGGTGCCTCTGGGGGGCCCCTCCAGGCAGTGGGGCCCCCAGACAACTGTCTCCCCTTGCCCGATCGTTGTTACGTGTGTGATTGGGTGGGAAAGGATTGCTCCTTGGCCCCTTTACACTGATGGAGCAAAACATTATGATGGTGGGGGGGGGATTGCATCAACATAGCGGTACGCTTGTCCCAGCAGGATGCTACTGCCAGTAGAAGGGGCAAAAAAGTGGGTGAGGCAAAGAAGGAATACCATGAGTTTTGCTCCAAAACTCATTTATTTATTTAGCATATTTCTATATCACCCCAAACACAAGTTCTCTGGGTGGTTCAAGACTCGTTCTCTGGGTGGTTCAAGACTCAAGACTCGTTTTGTCTTGCAGGGTCAGAGTCAGGATGCATGGAGAAGCAGAGAGCATACTGGCGCAGAGTTGGGGACAGTGCAGCCTGTCGGTGGTGCAGTGGTGGCAAGGAGCCATGAAGGTGGAGAAAAGCACCCTAGAGGCGGCAAGCATGCCCCTGGGCACCCACCGCCCGCGGTCAACTGGGGCAATGCCACTGGGTAGAGCCTTTCTCTTTCTACTTAGAAAGTTGTTCTAGTGTGGCATACCAGGAAGCACCACTTTCTGCAAACTGCCACTAGGGATGTGCGAACCGGTTCAAATTCAAACCGGTTTGAATTAGAACCAGGGTGGTTCGAAGGTTTGAATTCAAACTGAACCAGCCATCAGGTTCGAGCTGAAGGTTCGAATTCGAACCGAACCAGGGGGAGATTCGAGCAAAACCAAAACCAAACCACCCCCTCCTGGTTCGAACCTGGTTCGAATTCAAACCGAGCCGAGCAAGCCGGTTTTGTGCACATCCCTAACCACCACAGATTGATATATATACAGTACGTCTTTAGAAAGAGGGAATCTCCCCTAACATTGTAGCAGTATTTTGTCTGGGAATGCATGACACACAGCAGCCCAATCCTCAGTGAGGCTCCTCATATGAAGTAAAAGTAAAGTGTGCTGTCGAGTCAGTGTCGACTCCTGGCGACCACAGAGCCCTGTGGTTGTCTTTGGTATAATACAGGAGGGGTTTACCATTGCCATCTCCCATGCAATATGAGTCTATGAGATGATACCTCTCAGTATCTTCCTATATTGCTGCTGCCCAATATATTTACCAGCAGGTATTCGAACCAGCAACTTTTGGCTTGCTAATCAAGTTCAAGTTCTTTAATGTTACAGCCACAAGCCAAAACAGAAGAAAAAAGTTACAATTATATAACAATAAATTGAGTGTATATAATTAAAACAGGTTGAAATTAGAATTAAAAAAATTAACAAAATTGAAAACATAGTGATAATAAAAATTTAAAACAGTAAAATGTCCTTATTAACCATCCGGTGACGTGTATTTATGGCAGCAGCACAGAATTTAGCCACATTAGATGTAATTAAACACTCTGAGTCCGAAAGCAACAAGGAACAATAAAATTGCTCCTGTTGACTGGGAAATTTACAAAGCAAAGGAGTAATGAAAGATTCACGGATATCCTTGCAGAACAGACAGAATAATAAAACATGTTCAGTAGTTTCCACCTGATCCAACCCACAAGGGCAAAGTCTATCAGCAAATGGAACCCCTCTATAGCGCCCTTCTAGAACTGCCGAGGGTAAACAATGCCAACGAGCCAAGGTAAAAGCCTTCCCATACCTTGGAAATTTCAACCAAGTAAAATAATTCATTGCAGAGACTATATATCTTCTTTCCTCTGAGATGTAAAATTTGGAGACCTTCCCGAGGTCATTTTGCTGTTCAGAGTCGAACACTCGTTTAACCAGCAACCTTGCCTGATCAAATCCCAGCTTGGACAGAACTGTAACAGAGAGGCCCAAAGTAGCTATTTTAGCCTCAATAGACTAGATCCATCCGGAGCCAAAATCATCCTGTAAAATTAGAGGAGCCAGGCCAACTGGATGATAAATTAGTTTGAGCCAGTAACAAAATATGATAATCCAGATACTGGCCTCTACCCTAATAAAGCCAGTCTCCAAACGGGCAGCAGCATTTGAAACAGATCTTGGAATATTAAGGGCAGTTCTCAACAATTCTGACTGCACACACTCCAAAGTTGTTATATTTGGGGGAAAACCCAGCTGCACTCCATAAAGTAGTTGGGGCAGTGATTTTGCTTTGAATAGTTTAAAAGCTGCTGGTAAGTAATAGCCACCTTTTGATCGCAAGTACTGTAAAATGGCAAGTGAGTTTTTCAGGGCATTGGAGGCTACGTAAGCTAATCAAGTAATTTCCCTGTTGCGCCATTAGGTGGCTGCTTCATGCTAAGTAGGCACCCCATAATAGATAGCACAGATGTGAAGCAGAGCCCCACTTCAGGTGTTCTCAGAAACCAAATCCTTCTAGGCCCCTCTGTGCCATCTACAGAAGCCACTTCTTGAACATGGCAAGCATTGCAAGGAAAATCCCTCCAGTAATCCATCATAGCTTAACAACTAACTCCAGCCTACACTCTCTTATGCGTGGGTTTTATCAGCACACCTGTGACAAATCTGTTAAGATGCTTCCTGCGAACTCAAAGCTCATCTTGCTCTGTCTTGAAACAAGTTCAGAACTTTTTGCTGAGCCAGGCTGCTGGCTTTGTGAAAATGTGTGCACAAAGCTACTGAAGTGAATAGAAAGAAATGACAGCATGTCAAGGAGAGCTGGCAGTCACAAAGCACTCTTGCTTAGCAATAGATAGCTGAGCAGTTGGGTTCTGCAGTCATGCTTTGCCTCAGATTCAGTCTCAGGAGTCTCTCAGATTGTTCAACAGTTCTCTTCAGTCTTATGTGAAAAGAATAAATCTCCATAATTCATCTGGATGATAAAGTAAGGGATGAAATCATCCACAGTGCACATTACTCATTTTTGAAATATTCAAAATGTTCATTAGCATGTATTAATCTACAGGTCCACCAAGGTATTTCTTCAGTATTTGGGGAGAGGGAATGGGTTTGTGTTGTTTTCTGTCTGTGCTTAGAATTGGCTTTGGATGCTATTGCCCTCACTTCTTGCACTACTCTATGAGAAATGAAGAAAGAACATCTCAGAGGAATGGTTAGTAAAGATTATTTGAAATCTGGGATTTCCACTAAGTCTGAATACAGTGTGTTACGTCTGATCATGACCTAAACATGTGAGACAAATGTGACATTTGACAGCTTTATTCTTCCAGATGAAACACATTCATTTCATAGGAAAAGAAGTTTGCTTTTAAAGGATCAGTTCACCAGTGGCTACAAACCACTATAGCTAAACCACACCTCTAATTATTAGGTGCTATGCACAAAACAGGGGATGGTTATTCTCCAATATGTCTTTTTTATTTGTTTTTTAATATTGATTTGACTATAATCAATCCACCTTGCTCTTTTTGCAAGCTTCCAGAAGCATCTGGCTGGCTATCTTTAGAAACAGAGCAGGCTTAGATGGACCTTGGAATGTTCTTATCTACAAACACATATTTTTCTGTTCGTGATTCAAGTGTCTTTTGGTGATAGCTCTTGACTATGGGTTTCCAGGCAGTGATAGATTCAGGAACACTGTGTTATTAGGGTTGGCTGAAATCCATCAGCAATTGGAGTTTCTATCATCCCCTCACTCCCTTTTTAAAAAAACATTTATATCCCGCTCTTCCTCTGAGGAGCTCAGAGTGGTGTACAGGGTTATTTTATCCTCACAACAACCCTGTGGGTTATGTTAGGCTGAGACACACATGACTGGCCCAGAGTCACCCAGTGAGTTTCATGGCTGAATGGAATTCGTACTCAGGTCTTCCTGGTCCTAGTCCAACACTCTAACCACTAAGCTATGCTGGCTATGCTTTGACACAGGATGTGCCTGCCAACCATCATTATCTCTGTCTTGTTTACATACAATTTTAATCTGCTCTTCTGCATCCGGTCCTCAACTAAGGCTATATACTGAGCCAGTGTTGCCTCTGCTGGACTTGGGTCAGGTGAAAGTAATAGGCAGTACAGGGTACTATCACACTACCTTTGTAACTTTAATGAAATATAGGAAAGCAGCTCCTTTAGTGGCCATGGAAGATTTATGTTCTCCTCAGTGTACAAAAATTAAAATAAAATACTCTGATGTTAAGGGGATTTTTATTTTATTTTATTTTTTAGGAAACTGATCAGTAGGACACAATAATATGTAAGGTTAGTTGAAGCTTCCTATAATAAATTTTTCAACTTTTCAAACTTTTGCATGACTGTCCGCTTTATTCAGAAACTCTCATCAAATAGAATGGTATGACTACCTACTGTTGCAAGCCACCTAATGGCTCAGAGGTGAAGAAACTTGCCTAGGGAGCAAGAGGTTTCCGGTCCGAAACCCCGCTGGTATGTTTCCCACACTATGGGAAATACCTATATCGGGCAGCAGCGATATAGGAAGATCCTGAAAGGCATCATCTCATACTGTGAGTGAGATGGCAATGGGAAACCCTTCCTGTATTCTACCAAAGACAATCACAGGGCTCTGTGGTTACCAGGAGTCAACACCGACTTGATGGCAAAACTTTACCTACAGTTGCAGCTACATTGCAACGTTTTACTTGGTTCAAATTTGGAGGGCCAAACCTGTTGCCATGAAAGTGAGGCTTGCTGGGGAGGGTAAACAATGAACACCCTTCCCCATAGCTTATCTTTTCTGCATCTGTTTGCAGAACACCAATTGCTTTGGTGCCAGGTTCTTTGTCTTGAATAAAATGCCAGCGCAGTGGGGCAGCACAGGTGCCCTGATCCAACTAGTAAGATCTAGGCCTGGAAACAGGTCTTCCACACACTTATCACTTACTGGATCAGAAACTCTGGCTCACAGTGAATGTGCATTCCAATATACAACAGAGTGCAGCTGTTATCCATCCATACTCCATTGCTTTCAAAGGGATACAGATTCCCATGCACATTCTGGAGATGAATATTCAGCTGTGCATCCCTCTGGAAAACAATACAATGTAGATCAGGAGTTCTAAAGCTTGGATGCTCAGATATTGTTGGACTACAATTCCCATAATGGGAGCTGTTGTTCAATGACATCTGGGGGACCCATGGTTTTGAACCCTTGGCACAGAAAGCCAGCATCTACATTCCATTGCTAATGTTGATGTGCATCTGATTTATACCCATTTCTGATCCAGTAAATGGTAGGTGTCAGTCAGTCATGTTTATTTACGGTCATAGACCAAAATTTACATACATAATAATACACGTAATAAAGTAATAATATATACATAATATAATCAGGAACATGGACTCATCCTAATCAGCAATTTCCCGTTAGCATAATCTGATTTACCATCTGTTGTCTAGCCTTCTTAGCTGCCTCACAGAACTTAGCAACTTTAAATGTTACTTCCTCCTTCTGATCTGAGAGCAGATAGTTGACGTAAAATGCATCTGTATGCCCTGGGAAATCAGTCAGTAAGGAGGAAATATAACAAGTTCGTAAGTCCCTATAAAAAAGACAGCGGAGTAAGATATGGAAGATAGACTCCTGTTCTCCAGAGCCACAAGGACATAGTCTCTGTTCTTTTGGGATCCCTCTAAATTTACCTTCTAATTCAGCTGAAGGTAGCACATTAAACCTGGCCAGTGTAAACATCCTGCGATATTTAGTGATAGTAATCTTACCCAGGTAATTCGCAGGTTTAGTATTATACATTTGTAAACCTAGGAAAACTTCTTTAGAGATTAAAGATCGATCAGTCTGCATTTCCATATCATAGATCCGCTGCTTTAATATCAGTCTTGCGTGACAAAAACCCATTTCTAATAGACCATCCAGGCTAAAGCCATATAAACTTATTTGGCGAGATATTGACTGCTTCCAGCTAGAATTAAATTTATCAATAAAAATTAAGTGAGCAAGGCCTGTAGAAAAGAAAGACAATCTCAACCAGAAGCTGAGAATGGAGAACCACATCCGGGCTTCCATCTTAGGCATGCCAGTTTCCATCCTCAATATTACATTGGGAACACATCTAGGGATCTGTAGAATAGATCTCAGAAACTTTGTCTGAACTATCTCTAGTGGAGTGCAGTTAGTATACGGGCCCAACTGTGACCCATAAAGCAATTGAGAGCAGACTTTAGCTGTAAATAACTTAAGGGCAGCTGGTACAAATTGAGCCCCATCTTGGTGGAAATATGATTGAATGGCCAATGCCGATTTACGTGCATTTTGGGTAACGTATTGCAGATGTGCTTGGCGTTTCGTAGAGGCCTGGAAAACGACCCCTAGATATTTAAAGATCTTAACCTGTTCTAGTTTATGTCCAGCCAAAGACCATTTCAAGGTCTTTGGATGTTTAGCAAAGGCCATAATTTTGGTCTTGCTATAATTGATTTCCAGAGCGTATTCATGGCAAAAATTAGCCAGAGAGCAAAGCGCTCTACGGAGGCCAACAGGAGTCCGAGATAAAATTACTGCATCATCTGCATAAAGCAAAATATTAACCTGTCTACTGGCCAATTTAGGTGGATGGAAAGATGGATTAGTAATAATATCCACAATGGGGTTAATATAATAATTGAAAAGAGCTGGGGCAAGTATACAGCCTTGCCTCACTCCTCGAAAGGTAGGAATTTCTTTAGTGAGGATTCCAGCTGAGCTACATCGAACCTTCAGACATGAGTTCTTGTGGAGTTTATATATTAAAAGTAGCAGACGTCGATCAATAGAGGAGTTAAACAGTCTTTCCCATAATTTATCTCTGGATATGGAGTCGAATGCTGATTTAAAATCCACGAAGGCAGCAAAAAGAGTGGAACGGGGTAGATTAGAATATTTCTCCGCTAGATGTTGTAAGACTAAAGCATGCTCAATAGTAGAATGATTGGCCCTAAAGCCTGCCTGCTCATCAGCCAGCACCTGCTCTTTGTCCATCCAGTCCTGGAATTTGTTAAGTAGGTGAAATGCATACATTTTGCCAATAACATTAAGAAGGCTAATAGGGCGATAATTAGATGGTAAATGTCTTTGGCCTCTCTTGTATATAGGAATTACAATCGCCAATCCCCATTCACTAGGGGGCGAGGTTGTCTGATCAATTGCTGTAAACAGAGAGGCTAATACCGGCAGCCACCAATCCATATTATTCTTGATGGCCTCTACCGGCAAATTATCTGAGCCAGGGGCCTTACCAGTTTTAAACTGATTCACTATTGAAGCAATCTCTGTACATGTTACTGGGGTCCACTCAGGTAATAGGTTAGGGTCCAGTTCCTGTTCTATTTGTAAAAATGTTGTAGTTGCTCCCTCTCTAGCATATAGAGCACGGAAATATTCAGTCCATTCTCCAACAGGTATATAAAAAGATGGCGGGGAAGGTCTGAATTTAGAAGAGAATGATACCAAAGACCAAAACAAAGACACGTTTTTAGCCTGTGCGGCACAGATAAGACTCTGCCAATCTAGCCTTTTGGCCTCCCTTTTTTTTTTTGCAAGTAAAATTTTATAAAATCTTTTTTTGACAATCAGATCTTGAGAAGTGACCTGATTAGAGTTAGATCGATAAAGACTGTAAGAGTTAATAAGATCCGTTTTTGCTGCACGGCATTCGTAATCAAACCACGGCTGGGAAAATCCAGCACGGGGCTTAGTATTTTTAGAATTGTTAGCAGTTAAAATTGGGTAAAAAGAGCATACTAGATTGTTATAATTTTCTATTAAAATATGACTATCTGTAGCATCTGTCATCTTAGCATGGTATTGCATGCAAGCCTCAGTCTTTAAGTGGTTAGTAACACGTTCATTTAACTGAGAGGTCCATTTAAGTCGTCTGGGCTGGGTTGCATTAAATAACCCTAAATCACCAGGAGGTTCCATAATATCTTGATCAATAGTTTTCAAATGGAGTGTAACCGGAAGGTGGTCACTTTCTAAGTAGTCATCTATTTTGAATCTCACTACATAGGGAGTTAAAGCTCGAGATATTGCTATGTAGTCAATCAATGAGGGTCTGGTGCCTGACCAGTGGGAAAATTCTGCTGGGTAATCATCCTCAGTAGCACCATTAAGGCAATGGGAAACCCTTCCTGTATTCTACCAAAGACAATCACAGGGCTCTGTGGTTACCAGGAGTCAACACCGACTTGATGGCAAAACTTTACCTACAGTTGCAGCTACATTGCAACGTTTTACTTGGTTCAAATTTGGAGGGCCAAACCTGTTGCCATGAAAGTGAGGCTTGCTGGGGAGGGTAAACAATGAACACCCTTCCCCATAGCTTATCTTTTCTGCATCTGTTTGCAGAACACCAATTGCTTTGGTGCCAGGTTCTTTGTCTTGAATAAAATGCCAGCGCAGTGGGGCAGCACAGGTGCCCTGATCCAACTAGTAAGATCTAGGCCTGGAAACAGGTCTTCCACACACTTATCACTTACTGGATCAGAAACCCTGGCTCACAGTGAATGTGCATTCCAATATACAACAGAGTGCAGCTGTTATCCATCCATACTCCATTGCTTTCAAAGGGATACAGATTCCCATGCACATTCTGGAGATGAATATTCAGCTGTGCATCCCTCTGGAAAACAATACAATGTAGATCAGGAGTTCTAAAGCTTGGATGCTCAGATATTGTTGGACTACAATTCCCATAATGGGAGCTGTTGTTCAATGACATCTGGGGGACCCATGGTTTTGAACCCTTGGCACAGAAAGCCAGCATCTACATTCCATTGCTAATGTTGATGTGCATCTGATTTATACCCATTTCTGATCCAGTAAATGGTAGGTGTGTGGAAGCCTGTTGCATCCGGACCCAGTGATGAAACGAGACAACTAAATTGGAGTAAATGGGCCACAACTTTATTAATCAATAATCAAATTAAGGAAGGAGGATTGGCGCTCCATCCCCCTACAGTGCAGAAACTGCAGACTCACTGCAGCAGTGTGAGTCTCACACCTAAAGTCTCCTTCTCTGTTTGTTTTCAGGAAGAACCTCAAGACCCTCCTGTTCTCTCAGGCTTTTAATTAGAATTAAATTTAATAATTTTAAAAACTTGTTTTAATAATTTTATTATATTGTTTTTGTCATCCATTTTAATTTGTGACTTTTAAATACTTATACATTTTGTACATCGCCTAGAAATATGCATATCAGGCGGTATAGAAATATGATAGATAGATAAATAGATAAGAAAGAAAGAAAGAAAGAAAGAAAGAAAGAAAGAAAGAAAGAAAGAAAGAAAGAAAGTAAGTCTGGGCAAACACCTTGGCTCCAGGCAAGGTGCTGTGCGTCTCAGCTGACCCAATGTCAAGGCACCTGTCTCAGGAACCACCTCTCCCAAGCTGCAAAGCCTTAAAGGGTGGTGATTCCACAGTAGGTAGGAGTAATAATCTTCATTATCCTTGAAGATAATGATCTCAGAACTGGTAACCTCTAGGCTTGACTACTGCAGTGTGCTCTACGTGAGGCTGCCTTTGTATGAAGTTTGGAAACTTCAGTTGGTCCAAAATGCAGTGGTTAGATTGGTCTCCGGGGTTTCTAGGCGAGACCATTTTGTGCCTGTCTTAAAACAATTACATTGGCTGTCAATACATTTCTGGGCAAAATACAAAGTGCTGGTAATTACCTTTAAAGCCCTAAATGGTTTAGGACTGGGTTACCTGGAAGAGTGTCTTCTTCTGCATGATCCCCACCACACATTAAGGTCATCAAGAGAGGTCCATCTCCAGATGCCACCAGCTCGTCTGGTGGTGACTTGGGAACGGGGAACGGGCCTTCTCTGTAGTCGCTCCTGGACTATGGAATGCGCTCCCTAAAGACGTTCAGAGTTTAACATCTTTACCAGTGTTTTTTAGCCAGGCTTTTAGTAAACTTGGAATGTTTTAAATTGTTTTAACAGCTTGTCTTGTTTTGTTTTTGTTGTATTTATTTTTGTGAACCACCTAGAGCATTTGGAGTCAGGCAGTATACAAAATAAACAGATAGATAGATAGATAGATAGATAGATAGATAGATAGATAGACAGAAAGAATCCTAAACCAGCGCTCCCCAAATGAGAACCTTCAAGGACTGACAAGGACTCATCTCAGTGCCAAGCTTGTGCCTAAAAGGTGCTCACCAACTCTACACAACCCCATTAAACTGCACTGTACCTGCCACTGTGACCGGGAAACCTAACAACCTTAAGCCCATATTGCGAGGTAGACAAACAAGACTCCCAGCTAAGGCCAAACTGCTGTGAGCCAAAAAATTCCTACCTGGCCCCACAAAGGAGGACCAGCCGCAGCCCACACTATGGCTGAGATGGTCAGGAGGGGTTGTTTACCAATGCAGAGTGACGGAGGCGGGAGCATGCCGCGCAATGGCTGTGCAAACCGAGCCCCCCAACGTCCACTGGCCAATCAGCTGGCCATGTCTGCCTCATGCCTCATTAATGAGACTGGGGCAAAGAGACTTCCCCCAGACAAGCTGAGGGGTGCAGTCTCATTTTCACACTTCAATATCTGTCATCAGTTTGGAGCTCTTGTCTTGCTGTGCTGCACTGTGGTTCCACTCCCTATTGAGGGGAAAAGATAGGGATCATTGGCTTGGTTGGCAATAGGTCAATTCATTCTCTCTTTCCCATGCAAACAACGGCACAGCCCTTTACCCACTGAGAATCTGATGTGGTGGGGGGCACTTTTCAGGGGGTCTAAATTAATGAAACTTCCTCCTCTTTCAACTCAATTCTACTTTTTACTCTTTAAAAAAAAAAAAAACACCCCACAAAATAGTTAAGTAGCTTCACAAGCCTTATCATATGACAGCTACATGTTCCCCCACCAAAAGATATTTGAAAATAACTGTTGAATTAACACTTTACAAAGCAAGTACATATTAACTACTCAATTCCGCCTAGTATGTTGGATTTGAAGAGCAACAAGGTTTATGGGCAATGAATCAGAACATAAATACAATATGATAATGGGCACTCTGAACTACCCATTAATTTGTATATATCAAGTACTGAACATCATGGCCTCTGAGTACCCAAGCAGGGAATGTGAAGCCCTCTGTGTACAGCTTTCTAGAGTGCACAGCAAAACTTCCAAATACAGAGTTAGAGAGAGATAAGAGTCATACAGGAAGCCTATTAGGTCCATACATCATAATTTGATAAAAATAGATTCGAGAAAGCAACCAATTCCCCCTGCTGAATACCTGCTGTTTTCATTCTGTTCTTACTTTGCTCCTGCCCTGATATTCTACCCACTCATACATTCCATTTCATTTTTTCCCCTTTTTGTCCCTTACTTTCATATTGTGTCTCTCCTGCCTGGACATATTTTCCAGAATATGGTTTCATCCCACACAGATTTTCTCCCTTGATACTGTGAAAGAACAAGTTGATGATGCTTAGCTTGAAATGTCACAGAAATTCTTCTCCTGTTTCAAGATAGTGAATAGCTGATTTTAATGCCCTCAATTTATCATTTTATGCCATTCCTTTTATTAGAGAGTGTGTGTGTGTGTGTGTGTGTGTGTGTGTGTGTGTGTGTATAGGGAGGTGAGACAGTGGGGCAGTGAGGAACTTAGAGAACAAATGGGGAACATGCTGTTCCTAGGAACATGTTGCACTCCTTGCCCAGGGCTGGTATAACCCACTTCATATATTATTTTTATTAAAATCTTAAAGAAACACATACTTATAAGTTCAATGTCTAATACTGTCAGAGCAAGAAATAAAATGTTTTAAAAGTACAATTATAAGTGTGAAAAATATAAATACCAATAAAATTTAGTAAATTCAAAGATGGTTTCTGCTTAGCATAAATATAAGAATTGTTTGTTAGTGATACAGACAACTCATACAATCCCCATATGTATGAGCTGTTTCCTGATTTAAAAATTTTAAAAAGTAGAAATATACTTGAAGAATCCACAATCAGTGTTCCCTCTAACAGAGATTCCCAGATGTTGTTGATTACAACTTCCAGAATCCCCAGCTGCAATGGCTTTTGCAATGGGTATTATGGGAGTTGTAGTTAACAACATCTGGGAATCACTGTTAGAGGACACACTGTCCACAATCACTGCTTTCTAGTGGCAGCTACCATTTATTTGCAGTTTTTCACACTTGGATAAAATTCAACTTGTTTGGCCTCTGCACACATAAAGTAAGAAGCTTTCAGTCATGATTAGCTTTCAAAACATAAGCTTGATCAGTGTGTGTGGGGGAACAGTCTCATATGTAAGCCAGACCATTCTACTAGACTATTCTAAATCCCAGCTTCACATATATTCACTGATAGGGTCTGAGCTGGCCATGATTGACCAGGTGAGGGATTTGGGAGCTGTGACGGACAGCTTATAAAAAATATCAACTCAATGCACAGCAGCTATGAAAAAAGCAAATTCCATGCTAGGGATCATTAGGAAGGGAACTGAAAATAAAACGGCAAATATTGTAATGCCATTATAAAGATCTATGGTATAGCTACATTTGGAGTCCTGTGTGTGCAGTTCTATTCACCTTACTTACTTACTTATTTATAGACTGCCCCATCCAAAGGCTCTGGGCAGTGCACAGGTTTAAAAACAACATAAAAACAAGCACCATTTAAAACATACTGCTTAAAACAACATAAAACCAATTCTAAAACCATTCAAAACCATTTAAAACCAATTAAAATACTTAAAAACAGTATTTCAAAAAAGTCATTATAGAACAAGAAAAAGGTGCAGAAGAGGGCAATCAAAATGATTAGGGGGCTAGAGCACCTTCCTTACTATTAAGGTTACAACACTTGGGGCTTTTTAGTTTAGGGAAACAAAGGACTAAGAGAAGACATGATAGAGGTTTATAAAACTATGCATAGAGTGAAAAGAGTGGACAGAGATTTTCTCTCTCACACACACAACACTAGAACCAGGGATCTTCCCATGAAACTAATTGCTAGAAAATTTAGGACAGACAACAGGAAGTACTTTTTTCACACAGTGCATAACTAATTTATGGTATTCTCTGTTGTGGGATGTGGTGATGGCCACCAGCTTGGATGGCTTTAAAGGGGGCTTAGACCTATCTTCCATGAATCTATCAATGGCTGCTAGTCTTGATGGATATAGACTACCTCCAGATTCAGTACCTCTGAATATTAGTTGCAGAGAAGCAATAGCAGAAGAGGGAGCATGCCTCCCTCTTCTGCTTGTGGGATTCCTAGAGGCATCTGATGGGCCACTGTGAGAAAGAGGATGCTGGGTTTGGGGTATGATCCAGAAAGGCTCTTATGTCTTTATGACTGTATCAGTGGGATCAACATCAACTGCCATTTTGCTTTCCCTGCTGGATTAGTCTCCATTAGCGGCAATTCCATCTGGCTGCTTCCAGAGAAGTGAAAAGAGGAGGCCCCTTCCATTAGCTCAGCTGGGACCAATTACTATTTAGCAATTCCACTCCCACAGCTGTCTCCATTCATGGCCATTACTTTATTGTTAATTTATTTTGAAACTGTATACCTTTCTTTTCAATCAAAAGCTCCCCAAAGTGGCTTATAACCAATTATAATACAACATACACACACACACACACACCCCACCACCACCACCAATCCTCGTTTCTCTTGCTACAGTCCAGGGTGTCCTTCCCTTCACTACTGCAGTCCCAGGACAAATGGGAATTTTGGGGAAGGTGGGAGAAGCGAAGCAAGCTCCCTGCAGCTGCTCATTCCCTGGCTGATGCTTGGGGCCAGGCCGGTCTGTCTCTTGCCATGGTGTTCTTTCTGGGAGAAAGGGCGTGCACTGCCAGGCAGGGCCTCTCCAGGGTTTCAGGTAGCAAGCTTTCCCAGCCGTATCTGGGATGCCAGAGATTAACCTGTGACCTTCTACATGTGCTCTGCCACTAAGCTATAGGCCTTCTCATCCTTCTCCTCAGTCAATTCTGTAGCCCCAAGACACCATAGACAAGGTGGTACCTGAGTTTGCTCATTCTTTCCCCTCCCCATCCTCTTTTTCTTTTGTATTGCTTCAATTAGACTGTCAGCCTTTATGGTACAAACCCATCTATTTTACATTTTATACAGTGCTTGAGAATATTTCCAATGCTATTTAAAATTCTAGAGAAGACAGAACTGGCCACTGTGGTCTGTGTCTTAGTCATGTCACATCTCAATTTACTCTGTTGGGCTATCCTTGAAGAATATTTGGGAACTTTAGCTAGTGTAAAACAGAGTGGCCAGATGGAGCTGCTCTGACAGAGGATATCACCCCTATATTTAAAACAGACTTCACTGCTCACCAGTTTCTTTCAAGGTACTGGTTGTTACCCCTAAAGCCTTAATAGTTTGGGCCAAGTTATGTGAAGGATCATCTACTCCCAAGTAAATATGCCTGCCTTACAAGTTGTCTTCAGGGGGTCACATGCTGGAGAAACCCAGAAGGCAGAACCTTCTAGGGTCATTCCTCCTAGATTATGGAATGTCATCCCAGAGGATTTACATTCTATTCCCTCCCTTCTAAGAGCTAAGAGAATGTTTTAATTAACATTTGCAAACTCTCCTCTTCAGACAACAATGTCTTTGTATAAAAGGGAACAACAATCTAGTTCATTCAGCTCATCATATTTAATTCATTGCTGTATTCATTTGTCCAACTGCTGATTTTATTATGGTTTCCGTTGTCTCCAAATCGTTTTGCATATCTTAATTGTTTTGCAAATCTCTTTTGGTGTACACTGTTTTGATGTACCCCATTTGAATGAGCCCTAATACTATTACTGAAGACAGGCTTTAAACATAATTCCCAATAAGTCAGATCACCATTTGATGAAGCATTTTAGTTCTAGATAAACTAAGCAGCAACCCTGAACATCCTCAGTGTTATTCTACAGGGTAATTCACTGGATTTGCAACTTATCGGAATTGAATTTAAAATGCCCAGACTTCTGAGTAAAATACCCCTCATGACTGCACAGTGCATCACTGCTCTTTATGACAGCAATGAAAAATAGAACACAGTTATCACAGCACAGTCCTGAACCTAACAGCTTTCTGTATTGACAGGCAGGCATTTTAGCTATTCATTTACACTTCTGACTTTGCCATCACTTTCTCAGAAACACCTGCATCAGAGGACACAGATGCCCAGCTTTAGTAGGAGCTGAAGGCTAATACCTCTCACATGGATCAAGGAACACAGCTTAAAAATAAAGGGATTTATTCTGTTTATTTTCAGTTATATTCCACAGACTCTAGGTGGCTGATAATAAAATATCAATAAAAGCATTACCATGCTATTACATGGACACAATATTAAAATTATAGTTAATCATCTCAGAATAAACTAAAACAAGCAATAAAATCCTCAGTATAAAAATGTATAATAAACAGAAATGAATAGAACCATCTGAATTTAAAATCGACCACCCTAATACCTAAAATCCTGTTCAGATAATCACAAACTGTTACATTTTGCTCAGAAAGCCTGCAGGTTCAGATCGATGGTTACTTAAAATATTAGAATGAATCTCCATGGAAAGAATCCATGTTGGAAAGTCAGTGAAAGCTGCATGAAGGCTGTGACATATATTCCACGTAGGAGAATTGTAGTCTGAAGTTAGCCACCAAAGTGAGTGTGAGTGTGAGTGAGAGAGATGAATGTAATAAGACCAGCTACCTAAGGCAATAACTGAAATGTTTGTCCTCCTGGCTCACCCTCTGTTTTAGGGGGCATCTTCACACATTGTTTATCAGGGCCAGATTCACATCCAGCAAGCTTCCAGATGTACAGCCCTCCTGTGCTTAATACACATTAGTCCCTTCCTTCCTTTTGCAATGTGGATGTATACTATAATAAGCAGAGGCGTATCTACGGAAAATAGCGCCCAGGGCAAGCACTGAAATTGCACCCCTGTCCAAGCCATCTGATGCAAACTTAGAATATAAACTGCTTTGTTCCAGCAGGGTGGGGAAAAGTAACTTAGAAGGGAAATACAAAAACAAGCCCACCTCCCACACATAATCAGCACAAGGTTCCTGTAAGAATTCAGCAGCAACTGGGTTTTCCAACAGTCTCCAAAATTGTCGCCTCCCTATTGGCTGAGCCATCCATGATTGATCCCTGCAGGGAGCATAATTCATTACAGTAGAGGTTTTCAAATGTGTGCTCTTTGATGTTGCTGGACTACAGCTCCCATCATCCACAGCCAAAAAACCACTGTGGGTGATGGATGTTGTAGTCCAACACCTGGGGACCCATGTCTGATAACCCCCTGCACTCAACAGCCAAGAAACAAAGAAATAATTGCTTTGACATTTATTGTTTTACAGTTGTATTCCACTCTTCTTCTAAGGACCTCCGGGTGGCATATATGGTCTCCCACATTTTAGTCTCAAACTTGAAAGGGGGATACTCAAAAACATTCAAAAACCTGATTCCCATATGCACCCTGAAGTAAAAGGTAAAGGTAAAATGTGCAGTTAAGTTGATTTCTACTGCTGCCGCCCACAGAGCCCTGTTGTTTTCTTTTGGTAGAATACAGGAGGGGTTTACCAACCCTGAAGTGGTACAGTCCAATCTTTCACCTCAGGGCTATACCACATCATTTTAATGAATATATAGGCTAGAGCTGCAGTGAATCTGCCTATCACAAGCTCTTCAGACTTTGAGTAAAGATACTTGTAGGGTTTGCATTCTTACTGTAGCAAAAACCACTTTTATTTGTTCTTACAATAAACTCCTTTTGTTAATTAAAACCTCTCTCCCAAGCCAGACACTGGCTTTCTTGAGTTCAGACACTTGCACAAATTAAAACTGCTTGGAACTGTCTCCCCTTTTGATCTAAATTTCCCACATTCACCCAAACTGGGGGTGTTGACTAATCATCCCCAAGGCAGTTCCATCAACAGTGCAGGCTGACAAAGGATGGAGAACTACATTGTGTAGCGCACACATGTACCCAATAAAAACAGTATCACAGTTCCAGACTAAACAGCAAGTCTGGAAGTGCCCTTCTATTCCTTTTGGCTGGAGAGATATTTGAATTTTTTTAAAAAACCCAAAACCACTGAGTTAGACACTCCATCTAGCTTGGCATTGTCTATTCTGACAGGGAACGACTCTCACTGACATGTTATATTAAATTTTTTAAAAAAACACCTGTAGCCCCTTCAGGGGGCTTCCTAAAGGCCACAGGGGGGTCTGCAAAGGTTCCCCCGCCCCCTGCTGGCCTCTTAATATACCACCGCACCCCGTCCTGGGCTGATTTTCGGGCCCATTCGGGTCTCCAAAGATCAGCGTGGTGGCCATTTTGGAGGTAGCCAGACATGCTTAAATGGCCTCTGCAAGGCCTGGAAAGGCCTAGGGCTTCACAGTGACCATTTGAGCACATGCAGCAGCCATTTTTAAAAATAAAAAAAATCCGTGCCGATGTTTGCAGGCCCGAACGGGCCCGAAAATCAGCCTGGGATGGACTGTGGTGGTAAATTAAGAGGCCAGAGGGGCAGAGGGAACCTTTGCAGACCCCCACAGCCTTTAGGAAGCCCCTAAAGGGGCTAGAGGTAATTTTTTTTAACAGCATGGCACTGGCACCCACCTTCAAGTGGCACCTAGGGCACGTGCCCTGCCTGCCCTCACGTTAGATACGCCTCTGATAATAAGCCCTGAGCAAATGACACGATCTGCACACCTAGAAGAACAATGCTGGTGAAGGACCTCCCATTCAGATGATTCCAACTTTGCAAAAATTGTTTCTCATTTTTCTGCTGTAGAATATATACACAAGTGAAATCATGAGACACTTTCCATGCATACACACACACTCCAAAGTTCAAAGCCTTTGATACTTCTCAAATGCAAATATTTCAGCCATATCTACATAGATTGTATCTAATCAGAACTCTTCCCACCCCCACCCCATTTTCCTACCATTTTAAAGACTTACAAGACATTTATTTCAACACCTTGTTTCAAATCAGGTTTTAACTAGACAAAGGACAGACATAGCATGTTGTTGTTGTTATTAATAATTCAATTTCTATACTGCACTTCCAAAAATGGAAAATATAACAACAAACTCCTACCATGCTCCACTGGATCAGACATGCAGAGTCTGTCTGGTGTATCACTGTTGCTTTGGTTACTGAATCCTATGGATCGGTAGTCCAAGGCAATGACTGGTTGAGACTTAATCAGATATTCTGAAGTTTGCTGTTCTGATTCCTTATTTAAAGCAATAAAGACAATCAACAGATCATAATATGGTCACAATGTAATCAATATTCTGACTAGGAAAACAGCAGGATTTTAAAAATACTTACATATAAAAACAGTTATTTAATTTCAAGACACACAGGAGCAGTTTGGATGCTGTTCCAGACTAGCTCCTTAAACACACAAGGGAGACAAGTGGACACTCAAGTCTACCTCCATGTAACACCACTGCCTATTGCGCAGGGGGTGGTTCAACGGAACCTCTTCTTAGTGTGTGGTTTTAATGCTACTTTAATATAGTATTATAACTGCACAATTTTGGGGGTGGGGGGGTTGGATGAATTGCCCTCCACATGATCAGAACATGATGTGGCATGTGGAGAAACGCATGCGGGCTCATACACTTCTCTCATGTGATTAAGGGGGTGGTTCAGAGTATTGTTCAAATTGGCCCACATTAAACAACTATATCATGCAGAGTGGGAAGCAAAGCAGTGAACTTGGCAAGAACACCAATTGACTTTAAAAACCATCTTAGTTGTTTCCGTGATAGCCAAGAGTTGAACAAGAAGTTTCTCCTGGGGAATCCTTTAGCGCAATTGAACATTTCTATAAGGAAACTGTCCCTGTGGCTGAGTTCAGATGTAATATGAAACTATGATTTGTTCAGCTAAATTGTGGTTTGTTTAATTTCTGAATCCAAGCCTGTTCATATACAGTGCTTGAGACGGCAAGCCTGGGCAAGATGGGAACCACATCCAGTGCTCTTGGATGCCACACATAAACACTGCAACATGTCACAGAATGCAAACATGCCACAATATGTCAGATGTCACACACACACACCACAACATATAACATGCCCCAAACACATAGCACTGCATCACACAAACACGTCACATGCAACACATCACAGCACACCATATGCAAACATCCAGGAGCACATCACACACAAACACACACTGATGCAACTGCCCCTTTTCTCCATCATACAAATACACACTTCTGCAACACTGCTCCTTCCACCAGCAGCAAGACTCCTCCCTTGGTTAAATAACTGGTTTAAAATGGGAACTCTGAAATCTCACAATTGTAGGAATACATAACCGATTTGCACTAAACCTGCTAAGGGCACACCCTTGCAATATCCTTGAATTTCTGACAGATACTAAATTGTCAAAAGGAGACATTTAAAATGCTTGGGGGGAGGACAAGAAAGGGTATTAAACAGTGCCATTCAAAACATTTTAAAACTGCTAGAAATCAGCCATTCTGCCCAAATTTTCTAAAATTTGGTCAAATTATATCCTTCACAAGATACAAGGGCATAGCTAGGGGAGAGTAGGCCTGTGGCGCCTGTGGCTGACATTCCGCACATTGAAATGTCAGCATTAGGGACTCACTGGGGCATCAGGGATGACTTAAAACAGCTTCTCAGCTATTGTGCAGCACTACTTCCAGGGTTCCCAATGGAAGTAGCACTGCACACCTGCTGGGAAGCCATTTTAAGTCCTTCCACCTCCGACCTGTTGGTCCAACACCACTGGGGTTGCCTTTTATGTTGTGCAGCAGCCATGACAGGTCCTATTGCACAGGATGTTGGCCATGGACTGCTTAGATTTTAGAAAAGTTAAGCAAAGGATAAAATCTATCCTTACATGAAGCACATCTATGTTCACTTGGTGAAAGTTACGGGATCTGAGCTCTCGCATCCTTTTGAGATTTTCTTGATATTTTTCTTCAGCCAGCTGTCTGAAAAGAAAGAGAATTCTGGGATTCTGCATTACAAATAACAAGTGTATGACATTTCAAATGACTGCTGTATCTGCTATTCAAGCAGTTGTGTTTTAACGAAACCACTTTGGAATACATTTTATGAAAGGTGGTTTATATTAGAGTTTACAAAGGTGGTATATAAATTATATAAATAAATAAAACGTTAATACTTCATATTCATTTTGCATATTAAGACAGCACCTAACAACACCTTTGCTGCTCAGTAAGATTTAAAACCTCCACTACATCATTGCCTTCATTCACAAGAAGGCAATGAATGCTAAATTAAGATGTATTCTTTGTTTGGCTTGCCTTGCCATGGTAAAGCTATGTTACTTACTCCAGTAGTCATCAACAATTAATAGAACCATTATTCACTTATAATGACAGAGATACTTGTTAACCTAAAGTAGGCTCTTGGAGTTCTAAACAGAATACTCATGTAAATTAAAATGGGTAGAGTCTAGTCCTTTTACTTCTACTATATTTACTCTTTTCTCCTATCAAATAAAGCAGATCTGTACCTTAATAGAGCTGACCAAGTGTATAAGCAGCACTTTCAAATAAATGAGAAACTTGCATATAGATATGCCTAGAAGATGAGAGCAACAATAATCTGAACCAAAATAGTTTGACAGTGGCAACAAATATAATTGCTCTGGGAGAGAGCAGTGATTACTACTAATTGGAGTAGTGCTGTAGAGACCTGCCTGATCCCCAAGCGGGACAAGCACCTGACCCCCCACCTCCACTGCTTCCAAGAGAGGTAGCGGGGGCGATGGTGGCCAGATTGGTGGCCGGGGCTCTCAGCTCGGGCACCGTGACAAAGTTCCAGGGCAGGGGAGGAGGGGACAGACACAACCAGTGAGATGTGCTCGGTCTCACGAGAGCTGGAAGTTTTGTGGGATGGGGCTTTGGAGTCTTGTGAGACTTGCAACGAGTGCCTAAGTGTATTTAAACCTCCAACTGATGATGAGATGGGGCCAGAGGAGGGTCTCCTGGGCAATCGAGTGGGTAGCCCATGGTAGAGCCAGCACAAGGGAGAGAGTGCTGCTTAAACTGCCCCGCTCTATGCGACTGCCTCTATGCCCCTGCTGAGGCCACGAGGAGGTCAAGCCCCATAACCACTAGCCAGACCAGGAGGGAAGGACCCACAAGTATCTGGGAGCACCAGATACTTCTCAAAGAAGTTTAAGAATATTTATGACAGGGAACTTGGACAGAGCTTTGCTTGGCCTCTCCATTCTGCTTCTCCACTAGAAACAGAAAGCAAGTACATCTCTTTCTGTGTTCTCAAGATGTGCCTAGATCTCCCGTACCTGGGGCTACTGAGCATTTATTTATTTATTTCATTTATATGCCACCTCAGCCAAACGGCTTTGGGGGGTGCACAACAATAAAAAATAAAACTCACAAATTAATCCTTTTTAAAAACAATCATTACAGAACAATGCAAAAACAGTATAAAACCATCTATCTATATATTTATTTCTCTTAGACGTACCCGTCGCTAAGCCCATGTGTGGCAGCTCTTGCGAGAGTTTGGACTGCTGCTGGATAGTGACGGGGACGATAGCGACGGGGATGGGCAGCCGGCTGATGGGTTGGGAGTGAACGGTGGCAGCAGGCGGCCAAACAATGGCACTCAACAGCAGGAGAGCGAGGAGGCAACAGTGACAGAGGTGGGCGGGGAGGAGGCAGCAGAGTTGGGCAGGGACTGGGAGAAAACTGCGACAGAAGTGGGTGGGCAAGGAGGAAAGAAACGGCAAAGGGAGAAGCGGCCAGGCGGGAGCAGGGAGATGGGGCAGGCAGGAGAAAGCTGCCATGGCGATGGGGGGGGGGAGGAAAGAAACAGCCGGGTGGGGAAAAATAGAGGCACAGATGCTCTGCGCCCGGCCCAGATAGTTAACAATTAAAACATTTAAAACAGTTTTAAATCCCTGGAAGCCCAGGCCAAACAGATAGGTTTTTACATGACCATTTCTATGCTGCTTCTATGTGTTTTTATTCTTGTGTCTATGTGTTTTTATGCTTGTATTTTATAGTTTTTAAATTAGATGTGTTTTATATTTTTAGCTTAATATTTTAATTGTCATTTTTATTGTACGTTTTTAACTTTTGTAAACCGCCTTGGGATTGTTTTTAATGAAAGGCGGTATAGAAATTCAACAATAAATAAATAAAATAAAAAGGGCTCTCCTGAAAGCCAGCAATGAACTCAAACTATGGCTTTCTGCCATTCAGAGGTGCTCCTAGGTAATTTTTCAACCTGGACCTAATGGCCTTTGGAGGACCCCCCATACCGGCAAATTAAACATCATCATGCTCCACCAGGTGACCACACCACCCAGGATAGACTAAAGAGGATTTGAGGGCTTCGGCCCCGAAGTCCAGGGGAAGAGCACCTCTGCTGCCATTATGTCATTTAGAATATGACATATCAGCTAGGGTTAGCAGATCAGTTCCTTCCTGGAGTCGACAACAATAATATTATTTATGTACTACTTTTCAACAAAGAAGTTCACAACATCTGCTTTATATAGTAAGAATTTAGTACTTCCCATCTGGATATAGATACTCAAGATTTTGTTTTTGGCACATAATATAATATTTTGCATCTTACTTCAGTTTCTGTGCTGTCTCATCAGCAATGTTTAACCTCCGTAGCCTCATTCGTTCACGTGGTGACATTTTCTGTACTTCAGATAGGGCTCTCAGAGTTTGCAGATGTACCTTTTTCTGCCTAAATATAAGGAGAAAAAATAGAGCTGAAACAAATTTGGAGATGAGAAGTGATTCACAAGCAAATTCTCCTAACTCACATTTGCTTGTGAAAATTCAGGTTTCTAGGCCAGGATCTAAAGAACTGTTAATATAACATTCTGAGTCTAAGAAATTTCTAGACTTGTGATTTTCAAAAAGCAGCCTCTCCATTCTGAAGGGAAGTTCAAAAGTTAAACACATGAGATGCTGAGATGGAGTCAGCTGATCAAAGAAAAGCAGTCAGCCATTCTACTGGGCTAATTCAAATTGTTTGTATGAGCCAAAATAGCTCTTTGGATCCTGCCCATTTCAGATTTCTACACAAACCTCAACCTGGCATGCTCCCCCCCCCCCTCTGAGCACACGAGGAAGAGCCTGAAAGCTTCTGCTATTGAACTAACCAACTTGCCAGTTATATCGAAAATTGAACTATGGTTTGTTCAATCTATGGTTAGATAAACAAACCAGGATCAAACTATGCTTGCAGTTCAAATTATTTTCAATTCTCTCTATTTAAGGGCTTGAGAAGAATAAGCTGTAGAAATAATGAATTTTACATATTGATACTTAATGTTGTAAAGTTAGTAAAACCTTTTTAAAAGTATCCAATAGCCAAATTTCAGAAACAAAAGTTTAAAAGTTTAAACAAGTTTTTTAAACAATGTCAAATCTTAAATTCATGTAAGATTTTGTTTCCGCTCTAGTATTAGTATTTATTTTATTTAAAATAAAATAAAATAGAATAAAATAACCTGTCATCAATAGAATACTGGGAAATCACAAGGTGCAATTAAGATGCATGGGACATTAATGTAAGACTGAGCTCTAATTGCATTCATTTTTGATAACATACTTCTTTTACAATTAAATTATGTAAAACTAGACCTTTGAACTTTCTTCATTTGACATGAGTGATATTAATTATTTCCTTGAAAAAGAACAAAGGGACACCCTTGGTGCTTTAATAACAACATCACAACTGAAAAGCATATTGATGACCACATTATCTCATTTGACCTCATTATACAGAGTACAAGTAAAGATTCTAGCATTCAATTTAAAATGAAAATTATAGACTATGAAGCTTAGACTGCAATATTTTATTAATTGCTTTCAAGCATAAAGTAAAGGCATTAGGAAATGTCTTGTTAATAAGAGAGAGCTAAGACTGGGGCACCAGATGCGACATTTTAATTGATAACCTTTATGTTTAAAAAGTTATCTCTTTTATAAACTCTTCTACAGAGTCTTCTGATGGCCTAACTTAGCTGAATCCCACCAAATGTACACCAGATCTTTTGAGTGAATGATTCTGGAAAAATGTAATCGTTTGGATCCAAAGGCAAGCTTTTGCTAGTGGAAAAAAAACTGCCAATTACAGAATGGCTGTTTCTGGTTTAGTGGGAAAGTGCTGCATTAGAAAACTGACCCCTGAATCAGGAGTTTCTCCGTTTGCACATGCTCTTGAACAAGACTTTGTACAAATTCGTTTCAAAACCTTTTTAATGGGCCCTTAAAGTTATATATACTAGTCTGTATCTTCCTTGTTTACTTCCTTCCTTATTCACCACCACTGTTTTAACAGCACAAAGCCATTTTCTTCTACTGCTCACTATTATTTGGATCCAAGCTAATATCCTTGCAACATAAATACTACTTTGAAGGAAGGCATCCATATCACCCACAACAGAGTTAAAAACTCCTCATTTATTATTCAGCCTTCCCACCCACCCCTGGCCCAATAATGAGATGAGACCCTATATTCTAAGCTCTCAAAATGCCACAATTGTTTTTTTTATTCATGAATTTATATCCAGCCTTTCCCAAAACAATTTCACCCAATGTGGGTAACAAACAAAATAATAAAACAATATAATGCAAAAACACTGAAAACTTAAAGAAGGTTATTTAAAGTAAAACATTACACACTATTTTCTTATCAATATTTTTGACAATGACAAAACACTTCTCCCCTTTTGGTTATTTTCCTCCACACTCTTCAAAAACAAATTCTGAACTGCAATTCATTCAGATTTCCCTCACTCTCGTGCCCTCAGCGATTCCATCAGGTAGACAAATATAACTGGCTACACATACAGTGATATGTACCCATTCACTACCTGATTACCTAATTGGGCAGGATCACCCAGGATGTGACTAATCCAGCAAAGAAGCAGAAGCAGGCAGATAAATACAGCTGAAAACTAAATATTCACATAATGTAAATGATTCTGAGAGAAATTTCCACCCCACTGAAATTGCTAATTTAGACTCAAAAAGTGTAACTGATTAATATTTGGCACAGTTCTATTTCTTTGTAGTATGCTGAAAAGCAATTTTGACTAACACCACAGGAGAATGGCTGAATATGTTTTGCAACAAAAAATGATCACATCAGGTACTAATTTCAGATTATTATGTAGTAGTCTAGCAACGCCTAAAATTTGGAAGATATAATTCAACTGAAGCAAAACACTGCATTTCCTATGGTTATCTGTGCTTAGTAAGGACTTTACTGATGAATATTTTTAAACTGTTTCCTTCTCTGTGCAAAACATAAAGGTGAAATTTCAAGCTCTTTTGGAAAGAGAAGCCTCACACAGTTTTGCAACTATCTGGAATGGAATCTCTGAAGTACTGAAAAGATATACTATACCCGCTAAAAGAAACTGATACTTCCTTTTAAAAAAAATATTCAACAATGTTTAGATAAAGGAGCCAAAATGTACATATGTTGCAAAAATGCCTGCTCCCGGAGTCTAGGGCAGTTGTCATGCAAATTAATTGCAAATGGTGTTTCTGGAAGTCGTTACCTCCCCAGAAAGGTGGTGCCTGGTGAAGCCATCTGACCACCATCTTTGGTCATGAGGAGTGACCTGCATTTTAAGCAACCAAACTTAAAGAGAAGGGGGGGATTTATGCATGTAGTTTACACAAGGTCCAAAACATGCAAGGGGAAGAAGGCTTGCTCCAATGTGGTTCTGTCCCTTTAAATGCATGAACTCTAGGGACACGGCATCCCTGTTGCCAAGTAGTGACAGGAAGAGTAAGGAGAATGGCAGAGGGCAGAGCATCAGCTCCAAGAGGTGGCCAGAAAGAAACATGGCCGCCCTAATATGGATGCATTTCTGGACTGCTCTGAGACACATTTCTGGGCTGCTTTCTGGAAGCATTTCTAGGCTGCCAACCTCTATGCTTGAGGGAGGAGCTTGTGCACAAAACCCAGGTTATAGTGGCTGCAGAATTCAATCAACACAATGGTGCCTTTGATCCTCAGGTTTCAGCAGTGAAACTCACTACAAACTGAGGGTTAAAATTCAGGTTGGAAGCTAAAACAGAGCCATGGTTGGGTGATGAAACTGCGGCTTCACATATTCAGACAATCACAAACTCCAACCTCTAGCACGTTTACCTCTGGTTTGGCATTATGTCAGAACGGGGCCATTTTCTAAAAGAAGAAGAAGAAGAACTGATCCGAATGAGGAGCAACATCATGAGGTCTGATCACAACGGTGGTTGAAAAAGAACTGAAGAACATGGTGTCTGGCCCACCTTAAATAGTACCACACTGTAGGCATGGAGATGGGGTATGGACGCCTCGAGGAGCTGTGACATTACACTGCGAGGAATTCCTGTGCAGGTGCAGTACCCATTCTTATGGATTTCAACAGATTATGATCCAGATAAATAAGTTTCCCAACCATCATAAAATAATATTTGGAAGGACAAATTTCACCTATGGATTTAAAGCTGTAAACCTGTTCTATTATTTTATGCAAAAATTCTTTCATATATACTGTAAACACATGAAGTCAAAATCAAGCTCTAAGAATGTATCTGTTGTAAATCTCCCTCAATATCTGTCAGCCTAATTCCTTTGGGAATTAGCAATGACCACTGGTACAAGGGGGAAACACAGTAACCATATGCAAGAATAATTAAACCTTAAGTACTGCTAAAACTGATGCCAGATTTTTAGCTAGCTAGAGTTTATTCTTATTTATTTTCCTTATTTATTTATTCCCTCTTAGTCATTCATTCATTCATTCATTCTCCTTATTTATTCAACTTATATGTTGAACACATTCTGAGAGAAGCTGGATTGGAAGAAGATGAGCACGGTTTTAAAGTTAAAGAGGAAGAAACATCAATAACCTGTGCTACACTGATGACACCACTCTGACAGGTGAGAATACAGATGATCTGCAAGCTCTAGTAATGAAAGTCAAGGAGCACAGTGAAAATACGGGACTAAAACTAAATGTAAAGATGACTAAGCTAATGACAACGGGTACAGCAACCAGCCTCAGGATTGATAATGAAGAGACAGAAGTGGTGGATAGCTTCTGCCTTTTAGTATCAACCATCAACTGTAAAGGATCCAGCCGTCAAGAAATATGCTGCAGACTAGCACTTGAAGGCCTTGGAGAGGATATTTAGATGGTGTGATGTGCCTATACCTACAAAGAATAGAATCACTAGGACAATGGTTTTCCCCGTGGCACTCTATGGATGTGAAAGCTGGACTTTGAAGAAGCAAGATAGAAAAGAGTATTGACACTTTGGTGCTGGAGAAGACTTTTGAGAATACCATGGACAGCCAGAAAAACAAACAAACAGATCATAGAACAAATCAATCCAGAATTTTCACCCGAGGCACAAATGACCAGGTTCAAACTATCATACTTTGGACACATTATGCAAAAACCCAGCTCTCTTGAGAAGTCTATAATGCTGGGAAAAGTTGAAGGAAAGTGAAGAAGAGGACGACCAGCAGCAAGGTGGATGGACTCGATTACCACAGCAATGAATGCACCACTGAGAGACCTTAAAGGCCAAGTTGAAGACAGATCATCCTGGAGAGAATCCATCTATGTGGTCCCTAAGAGTTTACACTGACTTGACAACACTCACTCACTCACTCAGAGTTTTGATAAATTAAAATCAGAGTTGGGGAGACAGGGGAGCTTTGGACCTGAGGAACAGATTTGGATCATCAAAGCTTTCACACAGTACTGCTGCAGATCCTGCACACTCTACACTGCATCCACTCCAAATGCCATGACAATAAATTTTGGACTGTTTTCTGGTACCTGGCCATCATTCACCATTCATATTTTTGTATTTTGGGGGTGCTATGCTATTCATTTATTCTATTTCTATACCGCCCTTCAAAAAATGGCGGTATATTGAAAACCTTTTAGTATGAGTGTGAAGGAAATTATCTGGATTTAAAAAGCTGTTAAAAGTTAAATGTACAGTGGGTACACAGACGTGAGGGATGCTACTCCCGGTCTTTCTTGATCTCTAAGAGAGAAGGTGGCATACGACCTATTATGGATCTACACCACTTGAACAAATTAATCCATGTGATAAAATTCCACGTGACAGTGTTACAAGAAATCCTGCCTCTTCTATACCAAGAGAACTGGCTTGTAATGGTGGATCTCAAGGACACATATTTCCATATTGGTATCAGGGAGCAACACAGAAAATATTTCAGGTTTGCAGTAGGAAGTCAAGTGTACCAGTACAGTCTTACCCTTCGGGCTTGCTACTGCGAGACTCTCTTAAAAGCTCTAGGAGAGAAGCACTGGGAAGGGCTACACTTCCCAGCACTCTGTGCACACCTTTCAAGTTGGTGCAGGTGCTCAAGAGGTCTCTGTTTCTCTTAAAGGAACCCCACCCACCACCATTCCTGTAAGGATGGTTGTCTCTGTATGGTGCCGGGGGACTGTGCAGAGTATTCAGCTTTATCTGAGGTTTCACACAAGTCCAACAAATAATTAATCGGGGAGCCACACTTAGGTCTGATGGGGGCCGCCATTGACACCCACCCCCACAGACCTCTCAAAAAATTACACTGCCATAGTACATCTCCTTGCAATTCAGTGAGATATAGTTGCTTAAGCTAAATAATACTTGCTTTATTTGACTTCTTTCCACCTTAAAGAAAGGTATAAAACTGTATTAAGCAAGTGTAATAAACATTGCTTATGGCAAGCAAGGGAAGAGCAAAGGAAATTATTTCCCCAGCAGTGCAATCTAACAGCTGTTGATTAGTGTACTAAAACAACACTAACCACAATCTAGGGAGAGAAGGGAAGTGGAGTGCCAGATCCAATTGAAACCAAAAAGGGTAATTTAGGATGGCAGAATTTAATTACAAGCTTTGAAATTTCTGTTAATGATTACAACATTGTGGTTTAATATTGCTCAAATTAAATCAGCTTAATACATGAATTATGTAAAATAGATTGTGCTATTTATGTTAGAATAGGAAACAATACACACAATTATACTCAGTATAGTCATTGGAAACAATAGCTTACACATTGGCATAATGAACGATACTGTTAATATCTGCAGCATTTCAAAGAGTTTCTATTGGTCTAAAAAGAGAAAGAAAACTTCAGGGCATACATGAAAAATAATTTATTTCATTTTTTTAAAATTCCAATTTACAATCTAGCTAAATATAAGGCAAATTTACACAATTCTATTAAACTGCTAACATCCATAGGTTTTTGTTCGGTTTTGGAACATGAAATACAAACTGCTCTGTGCAAATATTTTGTGCATAAATAATTGTAGCCATATGAGAATGATCATTGCACAGTTCAGCAACTGAAAAGTTCAGCCACTCTTTCTTTTACTTCTCCTACATTTAAACAGTTCCATACTCACACAGCATTAATAATATCTGCAGCTTCTTCCTGAGAATCCAGCACCTGCTCCTTAATAGTCATATTTGTGAATTTACACTTCATATTCTAAGAGAGAGAAAAAAGCAGCCACAATTGCAACCATTTGTTTTGATGGCACTGAAGTATTGCATGACTTTTCACTATACAGTATTTACAAAACTACTACAGCGTATTCCGCTTAATAGGGCTAGTTTATTAGTCATGTGGGCCATTACACTCCGTGGCAGATGCATCTATTTGTGGGCAATATCAATATAACACCAGCCATGAGAATAGATGAGAGAATCAGAACCAGGTGTGCAGTGCACCAAAATCAAACTAGTTATGAAACATCCTGTTCCCCTTGCACCTTGGTGCTGCAATACTAAGATCAAGGCAAACAGGTAATGTTCCATTGTGCGCCTCTGGCATTTAACTGCCTACCTCAGCAGAAGGATCATATTGGGGGAAAGAATTCCAGGCCAGAAGGGACAGCTCCCCATGCCTGTTTCTTTTCTCTCTCACTCTCGCCAAATTAATTATAATTAATAAAATGTCCAGGTGACAATTTTCAGCAACAGGACATTGGGCGGGGGGGAATTGGGGGTGGAGGGAGAATTAACAGTACAGGCTGCAAAAGGCAAGAAAGGAAGAGCCACATGAGAATGAGGGAAGGAGAACTAAGAAACTGGACTAGCAAAAAAGAATGTAGGAAATAGGAGGTAACATAAGATATACTCTACTGAATCAGACCAATGGTCCTTCTAGTTCAGCATCCCATTTCCCAAAATGGCCAACCAGATGTGTCTGGGAAGTCCAGAAGTGGAACACTCAGGCAAGCAGCTGCTTCTGAGCATCTGCTATTCAGTGGCATATTACCTTTGAACTTGGAGGTGGCATACAGCCAACTTGACTAGTTGCCATTGAAAGACTTGTCCTCCATAAATTTGTCTGATTCCCTTTTAAAGCCATCTAAGCGTGTGGCCATTATCACCACTGGTGACAGTGAATTCCACACATTAATTATGCACTGTGTAAAGAAGTACTTCCATTTGCTTGCCCTGAATCTCCTGCCAATCAAGGAGGAGGACCTGAGAGAGGGAGGGTGCAAAGCAGGGTACCAAAGGGGAGGCAGCCAGGAGAAGTAAGGAATAAGAGGAAGGTTTACCAGATTTTCTCTCATGTGTTCTTCTACTAAGGTTTAGCTCTATGGCAAAGAGAAACTTGCCAAGTCTGATCTTACCTCTTGCTCTTTCTTTCCCTCATCACAGTGCTTCCACACGACATGTGGGGCTCAAATTCTTAATCATCACATACAGGAAAGGAAAATGGGTAAACAAGCTATATCACAGTGAACGGGGCACAGAAACCTGCTGAGTTTCTGCTACAAATTTTGTAATGTTATCAACCATCTCTCAAAGACTGCAGAAAATTGTGGGCAAGGGGAATGCAGGAAGCCATACCGAGATGAAAGGCAGGAGGAAAGGGAGTCAAAGGAGGCAAGATACAGAGGACTTCAGATGGAGTTGACCCATTAGATGGGTCTGTCCACATCTTTAAGCTAGGTTTATAACGAATATAATTGAAACATACTGTGTGTTAAAACCTTCCAAGCTGGAACAAAACTGCATAGGGTCACAGAAATAGTTTGAGGAATATGGTCATTTAAAGGACTTATGTCTTCAAACAAATTTAAGTGAAATTCTGTTAAACTGATGCTAGCAATATGAAATGAAAAAATACAGATCCTTCTCCACTGAACCAGACAACACTTTATTCATTCCTTTATACTCCAGTCCTGTACACAATTAGTTGTGTATACATGCCATAGATTTTAGTGGCACTTCTATATACACATGCTTATTATTTCTTCTTATTCTAGTTTACTATTATTTTATTAAGCATAGTGTTCCACTTGAAAAGGGCAGCAAGGTCCTCCTCACTGGCTCATCTGGGACCAATTGCCATTTCACTTCTTCTCTTTCCGAACAGTCTCTACTAGCAGCTATTCTACTGGGCTGCTTCAGAGGAAGAGATGAGACAGGGCCATGGGCCCGACTGGGACCAATTGCTGTCTGGCTCTTCCTCTCCTAGAACTGTCTCCCTCCGTGGCTACTCTGCAGGGACCTTTTAACTTTATGTAACTTTATGACCAACTGGTATCTTTTACATTTTTCCTCACTCCCCATCCCCCATTCCTTTTGTATCAAGTCTACTGGACTGTAAGCCTGAAGGCAAGACCTATGTGTGTTTCCCCCCCATTTCTGAACAGTGCCTAGAACATTTTAGGTTATATAATAATAATAACAATGTTCATTCAAAATACCTGTAATTGATCATCAATGTACGGAATTCTTAAAATTTCTGCAGCAGATGGCCTCATTGAAGGGTCCTTGCTCAGCATGCTAAAATAGTAATGATATGAGATGAATCAAATCCTCAAGCCAACTGGAACCACTAAGAGTGAAACTAGATAGACCGACAGATAGATAGATACATAATTAAAACAAAAAACAAAAACCCTACCTGTGCATCACTGTATTGAGTTTACTTGAGTAGGTGTCTGGAAGAGAAGGTGTATCGCCTTCCACAATTTTTAGAACAATGGACAAAAAATTGTGACCGGTAAATGCATGACCCAAGCAGCACATCTCATACAAAATGCACCCTAGTGACCTGGAAGAGGAAAAGATTTATTCAAGGATAAGACAACATACTAAGCTAAGCAGGGGGACGTTTCTGCAGATCCCTATGAAGGAGTAGTATTAGGAGTGTTTGTTCATTTTCCTATAAATTAAGAAATGAAGACATGGCTGTTTGGGGTATGAAGACATACCCCTGCTAACTGAGCAAAGAGACACCTTTTAAAGTGGTGATTCTCTTATGTTTAGCAGTTGGGAGAGAAACTGGGTCTCTCCAGCCCCAGCACAGCATCCCTACAGTGGCTGTTGCTGGTATCTGCTTTGTGTTTCTTTTAGATTATGAGCCCTTTGGGGACAGGAGACCATTTTATTTATGTATTTTTCTTTGTAAACTGCTTTGTGAACTTTGGTTGAAGAGCAGTATGTAAATATTCATAGTAGTAGTAGTAGCTTGTGATAAGTCAGTACAAAAGAAGAATCCTGTCTTTACATTCATGCTTTGTATTTGAACTTCACCCAGATTTTTGAAACTTTTCAGTATTTTCTTCCCTTCAATGATATCTGATTGCACTGGACAGCAAGGAACAATGAAGAGTGACATAAAATCCATTCCCATTCAAATGCAAGGAAGCACAGTGCAGGATTCTGTACTCCTCTTTGAACATCAGCAGAGTGAAACAGAAAGTTATCTGTCATAGTAGAGATTATTGTTGTATAGCCAGACCTATTGCTTTACTCAATAATGTTCCCAGATTGTCTGCTGAAACTAGCTGCTCACACAGAGTGGTGCAAGCAGAACCCAGAATCCATGAAATTGTCACCTACTTCCTAACAACCCTCAAGCTTCCTGAAAAGCCCTACATGAAGGTCAAGAGAGCACTGGCAAGTCTGTAGGCTTGGCATAGATGGCAGCAGGGAGAGGGGAGAAAGCCAAAAAACTGGGCAGAGCTGCACTAGCAGAGCAAATGCTCTCTCCTATCCATGCAGTCACCTGCACTGCAGTCCACAGCACTGCCAAGGTCCCTCAACTCTCAGTAAAGGCATTTTGGGAGGATCATGGAGCGGGAGATGGTTCTACTGGCTCTGCATCACTCTGTATGTGAGCCAATATGTTTTCCGATGAAGGAACAGAACAGGAACCCCTAAAAGTGGTTTTCTTTTCACCCGGAACAATAATGAAAATGCCCCACTGTGTCCAAACCCTTCATGAAGAGAATTCGTTATTATAAACGCTAGAAAGGAAATAAGTCAGATACCCAAAATACATAAAAAATCCTCTTTTTAAAAGAAAAAGAAAAAGAAAAAAAGAAATGAAGGTTCTTTACACATTTATGGGAAATGTGTGGAAGTAACTGTTCCACAGTTACAACTCAAGTTGTAACATGGATCAAGGGGGCAGAACTCTTTGAACGTGTAAAATGAATTTAAAAGCTCACCATAAGTGGACAAAAAATGCTGAAATACTGCTGCTTCCTTTGACTTCATTAGCTGTTGCAATGAATTTTAAAAAACAAACAAACCCCGAGGAATAGTGGCTGCTCCCATATTCTCAGTCTTTGTGGGTCAGCTCTTGTTGACAGGTAGGAGGAGACACAATTTCTATAGAATTGAGCTTTCCAAATGCTTCCAGCTGATATAGGCAAAATACACATAAGTCTCACTGTACAAAGGATGCAAAAAAGAACCAGCAGTTGTTCTCTACCAGGTCGTCTGAGAAAAGTGAAATACCATGCCAAAATATGAGACTGTAGATTGCTGGTAAGCAATGTAGGAGAATTAAGGTCATTATTCTGAACACAAATTCTTATATGGAATTCTCTGCCATGGGATGTAGTGATGGCCACTAGCTTGCATGGCTTTAAAAGGGGCATACACAAATTCATGGAGGAGAAGTCTATCAATGGCTCTAGTCTGGTGGCTATAGACCACCTCCAGCCTCAGAGAAAAGATGCTTCTAAATCAGAGGAGTAACAGCAGGAGATAGGGCGTCCCCTCACCTCTTGCCTGTGGGCTTCTCAGAGGCATCTGGTGGGCCACTGTGTGAAACAGGATGCTGGACTAGATAGGCTTTGGGCCTGATACAGCAGGGCTGTTCTTATGTTCTTAATATACATTGCACTGCTATGAACAGAAACCCAAGACCGCTCCAAACTTTACAGACTCTTATATGGAAAGCACTTGCATTTAATATGGAGCACACCAGTAGATCACCAAACTTGGCAACTGCACATGTAAGGCTTTCACTCTATGTACCCACAAGTATGTTTGAATTGAGGAGTGCAGCCAATTCTGGCATCTCAGTGCATGTACACTGAGTGAAAAAGCTGCGTGTGATTATAACAATCATGATCTACAAGCAGGTTCTCTATTAATTCCTACACAGAAATGCTGTGCAGATTGCTAACATGTGAAGCGCTGAAGTAGCTGAAATGCATATGGCATATCGGGCACTTCTTTGGACTGGACTTCATTCATCCAGAGCTCCATAGGAAGCTTTTACTGGCACCCTTCTCCAACATTATAGTCAACTGATTGAACTTCTATTTGGATACAATTTCTGGGCTATTTTTTCAAGTCTGGGCTGGGAACCTATCCGCCTCCCCCAGCTTTACATTGACTTTTGATTTTAATGCCCTGTTATTCACAGATTCACTATCTGCCCTCCCCCCAGAGGAACGGAACCCCCATGAATAACGGGGTTCTCTTGTACTAAAGCTTATTCAGTTGATGTTGTACAAGTTCTTAAAAGCGTAATGGTCTCAGGTATTAAATGTAAATTCATTAAAATGTAGTGGTTTCAGGTTTTAACATAAACTTAAAACTCATAGCAGTATTGATATTATACAGTTAAAATCCCTTCAGTGTGATTTTTATTCTATTAGAGTTAGGGTGCCTTACTTGGCTACTTTGTTTCAGACCTGCCTCCCAGAGTGCACCTGACACTGTCTCTTCTTAAAACCTACACTTCTTCCTTCCTCAGAGGTCCATTTCCCGTCCAGTCTAACGTTTATTTTCCAAGCCTCCAGACACACCCTCTCACCACCCTCTTAACTAACTGAACATGAACTGCTTTCCCTCTGCCTAACAGTTTTTCTCTTTGGCATTCTTAACAGGGATTCTCAGCTGGCCTGCAGGGGTCCCACTACTGCAGCCTCCCTGCGTCTCAAACTCCTTTGACCCACTACCTCCTGCACACATTTATGTTCTAAAAGCAGTTTACACAGTTCCATAACCATAACTTTTTAACTCCTTTTTAACTATAATCTTTTACCTATAAATAAACAATAATGAAAGAAATACAAAATGTCACAGATGACAATACCAGATGATCTGGTAAACCAAGATAACACAACTGTTAGGACTATAGAAATGTTGAACAGTAATAGTCACAAACAAGAGGGACTTCATATCACCACAGCACCAGGAGGTAAAGTACATGTCCTTGAACAGGGCTGATCAGGTAACACAAATATTCCAACACCATTGAGGCATATTTGTTCAAATAATTGCATTATTTCAGAGAAAGATAAGCATATAACGTAAGCTGAGAACAACCTAGAAAACAAATGATTTTTTTGATCATCAGGATTAAATGAATTATTCATCTGAAATAGAATGCTGCCTACTCACCAAATGTCTGATTTTGTGTCATAGCCCTGGTGCTGCAGTGCCTCAGGGCTCATGTAGAAAGGTGTCCCAGTAAAAGTAGTTGCTAAGTCACAGGATCCCATCAATAGTCGAGAAACTCCAAAGTCCCCTTGAAAAATATTTTGGAATTTGGTTACTTGAAGGAAAAACAGTTGATGAAACAAGGAAAATGAAGCTAAATGTCATGATTGTGACTGCTGCCACTTTATATCTGTTTTATTAAAACGTGTAGCTCAGTTACTAATAGGCAATATAGTGCTTCACCTTCATAGTACTGACACAAATTAGCTTTCCCAGTTGATAATATCCTGAATATAATGGTTGCCTGACCTGTTTCAACCCTATTTGCTGGCATAAAACTTTCAACTCAGAAAGCAGCGCATCTCTATCTAGGACATCAGCCTACATTAAAGGGGAACTGCAATGCATAGAGGAATAGTTGTCAGCTGTATTTGGCTGAACAGTTTTATGTACACTCAGAACACAGATTTAGTCAGAAAAGCTCTCCTTAATACATTTATGTTGAATAAAAAATATTTCTGAAATTGCCCAGTGTAACAAAATGCAACTATTTTGAAAACTGAAGAGAAACAGAGTGTCATATCTGGAATGTGTCCTGTTCAAAAAGTAGGGGAGAATATAATTCCAAGAACAACACCCCAGCATCTCCTGTATGAAATCCTGGGGAGCAAACAATACTGAACTAGATGGGCCAGTGGTCTGACTCTAATAAAGGCAGCTTCCTATTTTTTACACACATACACACCCCTTCTTATAGGCTTTAGAAATACAACAGCAATTGTGTTTGTACCCTGAATTATCCAGCAAGAAACGATTTTCAAATGTCAAGACATGCTACTATTCTTAGCATCAAGATAATTCTAGAAAAAATGGATCAATCCTCTGAGCTCTATGGTTTTACAACTGAATTTCTGAAATCCTGGTTCATAATAAAATATCAAATGATGACAAAATGAGACAGAACTGTAATGAAGCTGAAAAGCTGATACTAAAGCTATCCATATTTTCTCAAGAGCTCAAAGATATTAAGATCCTCTTTCCCAGGAAGAATTATATGCCTCAGTGTTTGAAATTTTACTAAGGGATATAAATTTGAGTATTTGGCAATTAAGTTAAGGGGTCTTTGAATAAGCTTTGGTTTACAAGAGAGTTCAAACAGAGCAAAAATAGTAAACATCTGCCAAACTTTGAATGCTCAAATATCAGAAAGTTCAAGTTTTGCTTTTGAAATGCTATTTTGAGGAGCACTTTTAATTTCAATCCTTATTTTTGACTTGGTGCATATTCAAGGCAGTTACATCTTCTAACTGGGCAAAGAGGTACCTTTAAAGTAGTGGCTCTCATATTTAGCATGGGGATACAGAATGTCCTCATGAATCCCAGCACAGCGTCCCTCCCAGTGGCTGCTGCTGGTGTGTCTCTTGTACACCTCTTTGGGACTGGAAACCATTTGCTATGTAAACCACTGAGAACCATTTTTGTTATTGTTCAAAAGAGGTACATAAATATTATACATAATAAGTTATTATTACCACCACGTTAAATTAAGGACTTTCCTTTGGGTTGTATCTATAGAATTTTTTTCATCACTAAGTCCACGGAAATTAATGAAACTTAAGTCAGCCATTACTAACTTTCTCTCAGTACAACCTAGTCTGTTTTTCTAAAACCCTAAATCTTACATAAACTGATCAAGAGTGAGTTAGTAAACATTTGCTTGTAATTCACAAAAAACAATGCAAGCACCTGCCTAAACATGATGCATATGTGCAGTAGGAGAAGCAACAGTTACTCCACACAAGTATATCCACAATGAATCCCATTACATGGGGAAAAATATGGCACATTCAAAACTCCCTTCCATCCAAGTAGCTCTCTTGTGGATGTCATTGCACATAGGCAATTTATGCAGATGGGATAGTGGATTCACTGGACCAAATGAGCACAGGCACATGCATGCCCATGCAGCTCTGGCTCTGCTGGATAGGACAGTAAACACCTTTCCATCCATCTCTAAATGCATACTCACATTCACTACTTGTGCAACCATAAATGACATAACTTACATGCAATGCGCAGATAGTCAAGATTAAGATCACATTAAACATTTCTGAATATCATTATTATAAACATCATATTAAAATTATTTAATTTAAAATTAGGTGCTGTACAATGAACAGAAAGAGACAATGCTCCCACCCTACTCTCTATTATCACATTAAAGGCCGATGTGTGTTTAATCATGGATCTTCCCCAATCGCATAGGAGGTCAATTTTAAGTCAATTTTAATTTCCAAAGGGGTGTGCAGCAGTGTCTCTCTAAGGTGTGCGCATGCTCACACATTTTTTAGGTCCACTCAGTTAATTTTAGATCCCGCTCAGGTTTAATCAACAATGTCCCTCTCTGAATGCATGTGTGCCTTGATACAAGTGCCCAGAACAAAACTCACTCAGCACACAGATAAAAAAAAATTAGAGAGAACACTGGTGTGCAGCTGAGCAGTGCAAAACTCTTTCCCTGCCTTGGGAGTTTATCTCGTCCAGGGGCGTAACTACCATTAGGCAAGGGGAGGTGGCTGCCTGGGGGCCCCCACACCTCGAGCCCCCCCCCCGAGGCAAGTCACATGACTCCCCAACACCCGCAGAGCTTCGGTGCCATGGAAAAGCCATCCCCAAGTTTGGAGCAAAGGCAGCATGCATGCAGCAAAGTCCTTGTCTGCAGAAGCAACTCTGAGCCGGGAGCGCTCTTCCCCATGGCGAGGGTGGAGGGACGGGGTTAAAGCGAGGGAGTGGAGTTTTCTAGAGAAGCTGGCAAGAAGCCTTCCGTGAGGACAGTCCCCCTCCCCTCCCTCCAAATGCAGCCTTGGCTGGATGGTGAGTGTGCAGCAGCCAGAAGGGAAGGGAAGGGAAGGGAAGGGAAGGGGCAGGGGGCAGTGTTGAAAGTCTGTGTCTGAAAGTCTGGGGGCCAGTGTTGGAAGTCTGTGGAGGTAGCTCCTGCGAAAGATGTTTTCTCCCTGCTGCTGCTCTGAGATCAGGAACAATCTTAGTTCAATCACACTTACTTGGGGAACAACAAGCACTCAATCCAGAGGGACTTCTTACTTACGAGTAAACAAGCACTGTCAGGGGCTGCATGGCTGCAACCCTGTGCACGTTTACTAGAAGCAACTGGTGGGGCTCAATGGGGCTTGCTTCTGAGTAGAAGTGTTCAGGATCGGGCTGTACGAAGGAATGGAGCAGTTGCTCTTCATTTTCTTGCAGCTGAAAATAAGCGTGCAATTCTCTCCTTCAAATTCAAACAAGAGGAGTGCTGACAGCCTGATTTGAAATCAGTCTACAGCCGTTGCTGTGGATACAGCAGCTGCTCCGAGATATCATCTCACAACGTCCCCTAAACTCCCCCCCCCCCAATTTCAACTTGTTCGGGAAGTTATTACCATGCATCTCATCTCCTGAGTATTAAGTACTCTCTCTCAGTTCTGGACATGTAAAGGTAAAGTGTGCCGTTGAGTCGATGTCAGCTCCTGGCAATTATAGAGCCCTGTGGTTGTCTTAGGTAGAATACAGGAGAGGTTTACCATTGCCATCTCCTGCGCAGTATGAGATGATGCCTTTCAGCATCTTCCATGTAGCATGTGTATAAATGTATCTGTAAGGGACAGAGAGGAGTCATGAGATTTCATAACCCCATGTGAATTAATGAAATATTCTTCTATATAATTAACTATATAACTATATTTATATTTATAATGATATAGTTATAAATATAGCTATATAAATATCCACCATATTCATAATGGGGATGTGAGTGCGAGTGCACTATATATTGTGAAGTGTGTGTGTGTGTATCAGCAAGGGGCCCATTTTAAAATTTTGTCTCTGGGCCCACTCCAGCCTTTTTACGCCCCTGATCTCGTCAGTCAGGGATCCACAAATTTAGGCTTAGCTCACTAACCAGCCATGATTTGTGGTCACTGCCAATCTTGTCTGTTCCCTCAGATCCTTTTCTGACACACAGGTAGAGGTCTTAGGAAAGAAGCATGTATTTTGTCATTTGATATGGAGGTGATAAGGAACTGTGAAAGCACTCTCTTACTGCTCTGAATGGATCCCTGCAGTTTCTTACCTTCTCCAAAGTGGCACTAGAAACAAAACCTCTGGTGAGGAGATCTGTGTGGTGCGGGTTGTCCTGCTCACTGGAAGGCTGCAGGCACTTGCCACTGGCAACCAGATTTGTAGATGTCTGTACTCAGTCAAGCTCTGATATTGGAAATGTGCTGGGAGAAAAACTCTTGAGGGAAGGAAGGAGGAAGGCTGAGGATGTGGGGAAGGCTCCACACTCCTTGCCCATATGCACTTTTGCTGTTAAAACTGGACTCCCACACCCACTTCCTTTGCGACTGAGGCAGATCCATTATCTAAACATACCAATCTGGCCCTCACATCTAAAGATATCTTCCAGAGTAATAAAACCATGTTAGGATTTTAAAAACCTTACCAATTTTAAGAAGGTTGTTTTTCAAAAAAATATTCTTAGATTTTAAATCCCTGTGAAGTATCCGCCTGAAAATAAAGACAAATATAGCTTTTTTCAGTGAGGTAAGAAGGTTCAGAGTAATTAATTTTTCTTACAAGTATGTTCCATATAACCAATGAAATGCACACTTTGTTCCTAAACTTGGAAATGAATAAAGCTGATTTTAGTTGAATTGACTCCCTGCTCCAAAAGACCCTTCCAGAAACCCACAAAAGAAAAACAAATGTACCTCAGCAGCCTGCATCCCAAATGAATCATAAACAACTGCATTTTAAACATGCAGTGTCTGTTTCACAAGGGAAGCTAAGTATAGGAAAACTGTAAATAAGATATGATATAGAAATGTTTAATCCAGGCTTACAAATAAGTGTATAAAAGTTTGGTTCAGGCTTCTGAGCAGCATGTAAGGCCAGTGGGCCTGAACAGACTGTTGTCTGAGTTTAAGAATGTGAGGCTGCTCCTCAGCCAAAAGGTAGCAAATACCAGAGCCTGACAAAAGATACTGTATGTAGCCAAGGTTCTGAGACAAATTCCCCTCTCAGCAGAAAAAGAAACATAGCTAGCAGCAGAAGATACCGATAAGAAGTAGGGAGAGCGGATAGGCCAAAAAGTAACTCATGTCCAAGGCTGCTGTTTAATTATAAAGACATGTATTGATGGATTTACAGATTTACAGCACTCTACAGGTGAATCTCGTTATCCATGGGGGTTCCATTCCTGCTGTTTTCCATGGATAACAAAACCACAGATAATGAGGCATTGAGTCTTTGGGGATTAGGTTCCTGCAGGGCAAAAAAAGGCACAAAACAGCAAAACCCAACAAAAATAGGAGCAAAAAGGTGTCGTACTATGCTCTGCAGGTCTCTAGCTGTCCAGTGATGTCTCCTAAAACCCCAAATTTCAGAGATTTTCCTTGAAAAATCACGTTTAAAGTGGGTTTTTATAAACACAAGAGCCACAAAATGGCTCCTTTAAACAAAATGGCCAGAAATTACCTCCAAGGTAATTTCCAGCCATCTAGAAACCCTGGATAAGTGGGTATTAACCCCTTCTGTACCTGCATATGCTGAGGTCAGGTGTCTATTTCCAGACCACACATACACACAAGTCAAATAGCGGTACCACGTAGCACATAGTGAGGTCCACCTGTGCTCACTGGCTCAAAGTACTGTCTGCTTCCACTTCCATCCAAGACTTTTCAAAATGCAGGCTGGCAACAGAAGTGAATGAGAGTGGTCCAGCTCTGGTTCATGTGCTTCTGGATGAAGTAAATGGGGAAGGATGTAGTTGGCTCTGTGTGTGTGTGTGTGTGTGTGTGTGTGTGTGTGTGTGTGTGTGTGTAAGATGGGCTGGAAGGAGAGAGATGTGTAAAACTTTGTCTGCGCTTTGTGCACTACGCACCATGGAAGGAGACAGCATATTACTCCCTTGTCTCAGGTACCATGGGGCTTGCTGCTACTGCAAAATACTATTATTCTTTCTCTGAAGAGATATCAAATGTAGGCAGCAACATTTTAGTATTTCTCCGCTAAAATCCTGGCAATGGTATGTATATTATTCCCATTTCCCAAATGAGAGAAAAATAGCTAACTGCTTAGAGCATAACACTTGTACAAGGTTATGCAAGTATAGTTGGGAATTATCCAATCACATTTCTGATTTATAAAACTGTTGTGTATTTCAAACTAATACACTTATAAAAGCATTTCCAAAGAGAGTTGCTAACTTACCAAACTACCTGGTCTAGTTATTTTAGTTTGGTGTGAGGGAAGTTGCCAAAAGAACAGAGGACAATATTTTTTTTCTGTCTCTCTCTCTCGTCTTTTTTTTTTTTTTTTGCGCTGTAAACCTAGGATCAGAGGTGTCAAGTGAAAAAGATTTGGAGGGCCAAATTCCTCACTCAGGATTTGCCCATGGGCCATAACCAGAATCAACAAGCAATAAGCACTGCAAAACAGAGCAATATTTTTATAGAACTCATGGATTATTTGAAAAGACATTTTGTAGAAAAATGAACAACCAGGTTTCCTACAAAATATAGCTTAATTCTCTAATAACCAAAATATTTAGTTTTGAGGCACCTTTTTATGTTTTCAGATGCACTCCGGTCCGGTACTAGTCTGGTCGCATGCTGTCAACTCAACAATTTCATTCTTATATATTTATTTTTCTCATTGCATCAATTTTTAATTATGAGCATATTTAATTATTAATATGTACATTTCAGGGCTTCGATTTCATGGTACAATATGTTATTAGAGAAAAAGTGGAAATGCTATTACAAATACCATCTAAGGTGCTAGCATTGACTATTAAGCGCTAAATTACTTGAATTCTACAAGTAGTCAGTGAGATAACTACCCCCAAGCAGGGGAAAAGGTGTATACTCAGCACTGTCCTTCTACGCAAACGGGCCAGACAATTAGAAAATTTGAGCAACTCAGGGATGGCCATTTCACGGAACAATGAGGAGCAAGGAACGGGCCCTTGGTGTTATACCAGAGCCTGGGGAAAGGGAAACAAGTTCTGCTGGCCAAGGCCCTGAATATTTGTCTCTGCTCTTCTCCCCTCCAGGTGATTAACTAGAAAAGAGCTGATCTTGCCAGAAGCACGAGCCTCTTGACACAAGCCTAAGGGTGAGAGCACAAGGGCTCCCATCCTTGTGGCTCTCAGCCTTGAGGCGAGCAGACTGAGGCCCCACTAGCATGAAAATTATTTGGATAATCCCTGCAAGGTTAACAACGTGGGCTAACTAACACAGAGCATGTATCTCTCAGCCTAACCTACCTCACAGGGTTTTTGTGAGGATAAAAATAACCATGTACACTGCTATGAGCTCTTTGGAGGAAGAGCAGGATATAAGACAGACAGAGGACCTCTGCTTGGCCTGGTCAGGCAAGCCCATAATGGGCCAGAAATGACTGGGGGGGGCACAGGGGGAGGGGGAACATCGGAGACACCCCCACATAGCTGCAATAGCATCCCCTGTAGCCCAGCAATGGTGGAAAGTCTGCTCTTTTTTTTTACTTTTAAAAAAGCCGGGCCCAAACTAGGCTCAGCTCTAGTGTGCATAGAACAGGACCAGACCCATCTCAGTTCGAGTATGGTTCTACTTGAACTGAACTGGGTTTTCCAGTTTTTTGCATACGCCTGCTATCCAGACTGGCTCTTTCCTTGGGGTTGGCTATTTGGATATGTATTGTCCGGATTGTGGCTTGTCAGTGGCTTGTCTAAGGTCTATGGCACCATCTCCTCTGGGTTGTCTGTGGGGGTGTCTATGATCGCTTCAGGTGTGGGAGAGGGCAGGATGAGGATTGGTGAGAGGGGTTCTTGCTCTGGGCTTGCCTCATCTATGAAGTCTTATTTAAATTATCTTCCCCTTCTTCAACTCAGAGGGTGGTATTTGGGCTGTCCGTTGTAGTGCTTTACTAGGCCCGGGACTGGTGTGAGCATTTCTGGGTGTGTTTGTGGGGGGGTGTAGTTGGAAGCACTTGCTGTATGGCAGTAGTTCTTTGTATGATCAAGGGAGTCTTGGCCTGGTGCTGAGGACACATAGGAACTGAGGTAGGTGGGCTGAAAGATGCTGTGAACAATTTGCATGCCACTTTACAGATCATCGCTCACATCCGTGCCAGTTTGAATGCCAGGATTTTGGCAGTCCGGCAGATGTGATTTAGGTACCATCTGGTCCTATTGTGTTGTATTCTTTTCTGTTGGTACAGCCTGAGAATGTGGATAAGATCCTGGGCAGTGTGCAGGCAATGTCATGCGCTCTCAACCCTTACCCTTTATGGCTAATAAAATCTGACAGGGAGGATACAGGCAGGTGGCTGGAGGCTATAATCAATGCTTCATTAAGGGAGGGCAGGATGCCATCATGCCTCAAGGAGGTGATGGCAAGACCATTATTAAAAAAGCCTTCCCTTGACCCTCCAACCTGAACAATTACAGACCTGTTTCTAACCTTCCCTTTTGGGGCAAGGTGACAGAGTGTGTAGTGGCATCTCAGAAGGTCTTGGATAATACAGATTATCTTGATCCCTTTCAATCTGGCTTCCATCCAGGGTATGAAACTGCCTTGGTCATCCTAGTGGACGACCTAAGCCAGGAGCTTGACAGGGAGAGTGCTTCCCTGTTGGTTCCACTGCACCTTTCAGCAGCGTTCGATACCATTGACCATGGTATCCTTCCGAACTGCCTCTTGAGTATGGGGATTTGAGGCACTGTTTTGGAGTGGCTTCAGTCCATTCTTGGAGGAAGGGTCCCCAAGGTGGTGCTAGGGGACTACTGCTTGGCTTGACCATTGGCTTGTGGGATCCTTGCAGGTTTCAGTTTTGTACCCCAAGCTATTCAATATCTACATGAAACTGCTGGGAGAGATCATCCAGGGACTTGATCTGAGTTGTCAGCAATATGCAGATGACACTCAGCTCTATCTCTCCTTATCACCTGATCCTTGCAATGTAGTGGATGACCTGAATCAGGGGCTGGAAGCCATGATGGGCTGGATGTGGGCTAGTAAACTGAGATTGAATCCAGACAAGATGGAGGTGCTGTTGGTCAGCAGCAGAGTCAATGGGGATGAAGGGATTTGACAAGTTCTTGACGGGGTTGTACTCCCCTTGAAAGAGAAAGTACACAGCTTGGGAGTATAGTACTGTTGGACCCGGCTCTGCTTTGGAAGCTCAGGTGGAGGCAGTGGCCAGAGGTACTTTTGCACAGCTTCAGCTAGTGCACCAGCTACATCCCTTTCTCAAGAAGGCAGATCTAGCCACAGTTACCCACACCTTAGTCATGGCTGGATTACAGTAATGTGCTCTATGTGGGGCTGCCCTTGAAGAATATTAGAAAACTGCAGCTAGTGCAAAATGCAGTAGCTAGGACTTTATCCAGAGCTGCTTGTTGGGATCATATTACACTCATTCTAAAAGAGCTGCACTGGCTACCAATTTGTCTCTGGGTCCAATTCGAAGTGCTGATTTTGACTTTAAAGCTCTTAACATTTTGGGACCTGGATATCTGAAGGACCGCCCGCTCCCAAGGGTTTCTGCCCTCTTGACAAGCTCATCAGAGAGGGCTCTGCTCCATGTGCCAACAGTGAGAGAGGCTTAACTGTCGAGTATGCAGGATGGTGCCTTCTCAGTCATTGCCCCCAGGCTTTGGAGTGCTCTCCTTGCTGACATCCACTCCTCAACCTCCATCACAGTTTTTTGAAAACAAGTAAAAACATGGCTCTTCACCCAGGTTTTTATATGAGAGTACTGTTTTTACGCTATTTTCTTTTTGTTTGTGTCTGTTTTATATAGGTTTTAAAACTTTTAAATAGAGATATATTTATATTTAATATCTGTACTTTTTAATTTTAATTATATTGTAAACTGCTTTGGGATTATTTTAATGAAAAGCAGTATAGAAATCAAACAATAAATAATGATGCTCACATGCCAGTATGCAACAGGGAGGGCAAGGGTGGGAGGCATTTTGTTGCCCTGCTGGCACCCCAAACAACTGTCACTCTAGGCGGTCACCTCACCTTGCCTCCTGAAAGGCCTGCTCCTGGTACACTGTGTAGGATTATAGGGCCAAACTTTTGGAAAACCAAATATTTTAAATAATGAATATCCATTCATCACTTACAAATAGCCCTAAGTGGCTGAACAAAATGTTATATTAAAGATAAAGACTATTCAGCAAGATTTAATTTTCACTTCAATATTAGCAACCAAGCAGTGAAAAATCAGCTCTGGTTTTATAACCATACCAAATCACCCTACCTTTCGTGCATGTAGTTGACTCCAAGTAACAACTGTATAAACCATTCTATTATTTGGCTTTCAGGAAACACTCTGCCAGCTTCTTTGTACTCTTGAATTTTAACATCGAGGTCTCGACCCTGAAAGACAATGACAAATTTACAATCTGTCAGAAACATTACATCCTAACTCCATTAAAGTTAATGAGGAGAAAATCCTATTGATTTAAGCAGAGTCAAGCTTTCACCAGTTACCTTGGTCAGCAAATGCTTCAGAATGGAGGCTGTCCTTAGGATGTTTTTCAATAATGGTTTGGACACTATGGATACTCTCTGCAGTTCAGTTATTATGATACAAATTTTCCTCTTACCCAGAAATAAAATAAAAGTATTTACAATGTTGGCAATATTAATAGTTATGAAGTTATCAAACTTCTTACATCGCCAAGTGAGCAGAATGAATGACAGGGACGTAACTACCAGCAAGGGGAGGCAGTCATCTTGGGGCCCCACTGCTTCGAGGGGCCCCCCAGAGGCACATCACATGACTCCCCACCCGCCCATGTTGCACCCCCTATGAATTATGTTGAGTCTCTTGGAGATCGGCAGGAGCAGAGAGTAAAAAAACCTAGATTGTGAAGTGTGTTTGTGTGTGTATATCAGTGAGGGGCCCATTTTAAAATCTTGTCTCTGGGCCCCCTCCAACCTTGCTACGCCCCTGATGAATTAAATACCCTAATCTCACAAGTCACTGCACAATAGGGTTATCAGCCCTTCAGGAGTGACCTGGAGTTCCCTGGAATCAGTATAAATCTCCAGGGGGCTGTTGAAAACAATTCTAGAGATTTTAATGGCTTGATATTGTGATAAGTATTGGGGGAAATATAATGGGAGCAAAATTTCCAGAAATAATTTCAGTCAGAGTTGGCAACCCTACTGTACAAGCTGTCCTCTGAACCCTTGGCTTATTGTTTTGTTGTTGTTGGGGTGTTGTTGTTTTTTGCAGGATATCTGCATACAATCTGTGCACCAATGAAAGAAAAAACAGCTACAGAAACTTTCATATGCACACAAAAAATCTCCAACTGCTGACATGTACATCCCACTCTGGCTACTGCATGTTTGGAGGGTCTTGATTATACCAGGAATACACCCAAGTAGCTGTCCATAGTGCAGTAACAGGAGATCTTTTACATCTCCCAGCAAGGCATCAGAGGCTGGGCTACGGCTGGGTTAAGTATGAAGGCTGCTCCTCTTTGGAATGCATGCAAGGGTAAGGGGTGGCAGACCTTACTAGGGTAGCTTGATCACCAGAATCCATTTGTGGAAGCTTTGATGAGGCTGAGACATGGCTGGCTAAACCAGCTGTTTAGTGCTTCTGGGGTCTTACAACTGTGTACTGGCTGCTGAACTTGGGGAAGCTATTGCGTGCCAGTGGACCTGCCTCTATTTCTGGCTTTTCAAAGGTTCCAGATATAGCCCACTGATGAGATTGCTCCAAACTTCCTTTGCAGTATGTGACCTCTCCCCTAATACCTGCAGCTGTTAGCATGTACACTATATTTTCAGTCCTCAATTGTGAGGCCTAAATTGTGCCAAGAGCTACTGTTAGAGTGAAGGATAATTACGTGTTCTTGGAAAGCTTCTCATTTAGTTTGAATAAATGCCCCCTAGCCTAGGAAAAATGGATGATGAAAATACAGTTTATGTTTTTCCTGGCAGGTTACAGGAATGGCCTTAGAGAGAGCAGTGAGCATTCTTTATTCATGCTCATTAAACGCAGCAAACTTCAAATCACGTTAGGACTATATTTATATTTGCATTAACTGGTAAGAAGAAATCTTTTAACACAATTGAAATCCTTGTGATGGTCAGTCTTCAAAGTCAAGTAACTATTAATTTCAATATATATACACATAATGATGAGGGCTATTCAGAATGCAGATCACTCTGTATAATTTTGATAAAGTTACTTAAACCTGGGTTCGGTGATCCAGGAGGCAAGAAGAAACTTGTTTCTTCATTTCTTCTATGCTGACTGTTTGAACTGAGTCACTTGGTATGAAAGGGCTTTTTTGTGTGGCAGAATTCAAACTCCTCACAAGAAACAGATTTTAAAAACACTCAGTAACAGACATGATTGCCAATAAATAATTACAATATGATATATATTTCTTTCCATAAAGGACCTCTTTAGGACCTCTCAGTCAGCTTCAAGAAAAGCAGTGCAGAAGTCCCACCTCACAGTATTCAGTGATGATGCAAAAACTCTCTCCTTCCACAAAGCTAGTATAAAACTTGACAATAGCTGGATGGTCTAGCCTGGACAACAACTGTGCTTCTAAGTTTGCTTCAACTGTTTCATTGGGTTTTAGGTCTCCCACAGAAATTTCCTTCAAAACTTTCCTGTTGACAATAAAAGAAAGGCACAACTAAGAAGTCAGAAACAGCAAAGAACAAACCCAGTTATAGTATCTCCTTTAAAAGCAGTACTTGGATATCTTTATTGAACTCATTTTCATTTTGGGGAAGCCCAACACAGCTTACTTGAGGCACCCAGGAGACTCCCATCCACTACAGAATCATTAGGCCCCAACCTTCAGCATGAGGTTCTGAGGGGGTTGAATGCACAAGAGCACATAGCAAAAGCACCAGGTTGGCTTGTGAGGGAAAAGTCTTCATCTGACCTTCTAATCTAAAGTTATGTCACTTTAGTAGGATATATATGCATATTTTTGCAAGAAATAGCCATTTAAAACCATCACGAAATGAATCAGAAGAGTGTGTGCATGCATGTGCATGCACACATGTACAAAAAAGGGAAACACAGATTACAAGATAAATTCAAGGCAAATAACTTTGTCAGATCCACCAGCACTAGCAGGATCCCCATCTATTTTAGATATTTCTGCCTGCATCAAATGGGTCTACCTTATTGTTCCTCCAAAGTTCTGATTGTAGACAATATATCAGCAAAATATTGGGTTTGTTGAGTTCCTGCCCATAGATGCTTTCTGCAACAAGAATATCAATGCATTCTACAAGAAGAATCCTAACGTAAAATAACTATTAATGTTTTGTTTGGATGTTTCCTGCTGGCATTCCCTAAGAAGTATCCAAGTCTCATGAGCCTGGACCACTGTCTAGAGAAATACTTCAGAAATTCCTAATGGCAGTGCATTTTGGCTTAAAAAGAAAAGAAAAGAGTAAACTCCCATGCTTTTGAAATTGCCCAGAGTTTCAGAAAAGCTTTGGCACAGAGCCCCAAAGCTACAGTTTGAAGGGTCTGAAGCATCCAAATGGACACACACAGCTAGTTATGTCCTTGGTCTACAAATGGTTCCAGGATGTGGGGCACTGTCTTTAGCCTAATTCATGCTGCACATGAACAAACTTTATGTAAGTGTACATTTGACAACAGGGTAGATTCCAGTGTTCCCTCTAAGAGGGATTTTCAGATGTTTTTTACAACTACTACCAGAATTCCCAGCTGCAATGCTTTTGCTTCAGGATTATGGGAGTTGTAGTCAACAACATCTGGGAATCCCTCTTAGGAGGGAACACTGGTAGGTTCTAGGATTAAAGCAGTCCTTCGCAAAGTGCCTTTCACTGGGTACCTCCCCTTACTTTGGTAGCAGATGTTGGCAGTGAAATCAGGTCTTGAATGACCAGGGGTGGGAGTGTGCTACTGCAGACAAGAGCAGAAAACATACATGCCAGTGGGCAACAATTCCTACTATCTTTTCCTCCCTCAATGCTCCCTGACATAGGATGATGATGCTATATTTAATGGGGGGGGGGTTGCAATGCTTATCTTTGGCAGGCCCAGGACAGGCATCAAAGGAGCCTCTAACCTGGTCTTGTGGTAGCCAGCATGACTTGTCCCCATAGCTAAGCGGGGTCTGCCCTGGTTGCATATGAATGGGAGACTTGATGTGTGAGCACTGCAAGATATTCCCCTCAGGGGATGGAGCTGCTCTGAGAAGAGCAGAAGGTTTCAAGTTCCCTCCCTGGCTTCTCCAAGATAGGGCTGAGAGAGATTCCTGCCTGCAACCTTGGAGAAGCCGCTGCCAGTCTGTGAAGACAATACTGAGCTAGATAAACCAATGGTCTGACTCAGTATATGGCAGTTTCCTATGTTCCTATGAATGATACCTCTAAGAGGAGAGCTGGTCTTGTGCTAGCATGAATGACTTGTCCCCTTAGCTAAGCAGAGTCTGCCCTGGTTGCATATGAATGGGAGACAAGAAATGTGAGCACTGTAACATATTCCCCTCCGGATGGAGCCACTCTGGGAAGAGCAGAAAGTTTCAAGTTCCCTCCCTGGCATCTCCAAGATAGGACAAGATTTTCAGGAGAGGAGAGCTGGTCCTGTGGTAGCAAGCATGACTTGTCCCCATAGCTAAGCAGGGTCTGCCCTAGTTGCATATGAATGGGAGACATTCCCCTCAGGGGATGAAGCTGCTCTGGGAAGAGCAGAACGTTTCAAGTTCCCTCCCTGGCTTCTCCAAGATAGGGCTGAGAGATTCCTGCCTGCAACCTTGGAGAAGCCACTGCCGGTCTGTGAAGACAATACTGAGCTAGATAGACCAATGGTCTGACTCAGTATGTGGCAGTTTCCTATGTTCCTATGAACCTTGGCAGCTGCCACAAAATGCCAGTCTTGTTTGGCAGGCAATATCTATCAATTCTAGCTTCCTAACAAGAAGATTTGTATAATGTATGAATTTGCAAACAGATGTTTATTACAGTCATACTTTACATTTGTTCAGTCTACACCTAAAATGTCATGTGTGAGTCTTAGAAACTGAATCAAAACATAAGGAATTCTACCAAGTCAATATACTGACAAAGTGCAAAAGTAAATTCAAAATAAAGAAAAAGGTTGTGCAAATATTAATGCTTACTAGCTGGCCCAGGTGCAGAGCACCTGCGCCTCTAGTTCTCCCTCATTCTTGTCCCCTCGTTCTCAGCCCTCCCCCCGTCAGTGTTCTCTCATTTTTTTTCATCTGTGTGCAGAATGAGTTTTGTTCCAAGTGGCAGTATCAAGGCAGTGTGCGTGCACATGCATTCAGAATGGGGCCTTCTGGATTCAACCTGAGCAGGATCTAAAATTAACTAAGCGAGCATCCAAAAACTTGTGAGCACAGGCACGTACGCACACCTTAGGAGGGAACACTACCCCTCATCTCTTCCCTCTTTCCCCTACCAATTTTCTCTCTCTCTGTGACCAGCCGCCTGGCCAGCCGCTTTTCCTGGCCACCCGCCACTTTCTCCCCCACAGCTCTCTCCCCCCACTGCTGCTTTCTCTCCCTGCCCTCCCGTTCGCTGGCCTGTCCATTGGCCTTATGTTCTCCGCTGCCATTGCTTTCCTCTCCACCTTCCCTCACTCATGAACTCTCGCGAGAGCAGCCACACATGGGATTAGTAATGGGTACGTCTAAGAGAATTAGATAGATAGATAGATAGATAGATAGATAGATAGATAGATAGATAGATAATAACAAAAGTGCAGATAAAGACTGACAAAAGGAAGTCCTTTTTCACACAGTGCATAATTAATCTATGGAATTCTCTGCCACGGGATGTGGTGATGGCTACTAGCTTGGATGGCTTTAAAAGGGGCTTGGACAAATTCATGGAGGAGAGGTCTATCAATGGCTAAAAGTTGGTGCCTATAGGCCACTTCCAGCCTCAGAGGCAAGATGCCTTGAAATACCAGTTGCAGGGGAGAAACCGCCCACAGAACTTGAGTTTTAGGCGGTATAGAAATGTATTAAATAAATAAATAAATAAATAAATAAATAAATAGAGAGGGCATGCCCTCACCTCTTGCCTGTGGGCTTCTCAGAGGCATCCGGTGGGCCACTGTGTGAAAAAGAATGCTGGACTAGATAGGCCTTGGGCCTGATCCAGTAGGGCTGTCCTTATGTTCTTAAGGAGCCAATCAAGATTTCTGCTAAGTGAAAATTTAATAAAGAAATGCATGCTAAATGTATCAAATTGAGATTTCCCCCCACACATCTCAATCAAGCAGTTATCATAAAATATAATCTATCATAAAACATAATAGTGGTTTATATCAGAACCTGCTGTGTATGTGGATACAATAATGGGATTTTAAGAGAGCAAAGCTATATATTTTTAACAAGCTTTGAATAAACTGAAAGGTAAATTGTAACTTAAATGTCACAAAGAGATAATAGATATTTAAAATAAAATGTGCAATGTTGCTTAGTTATAAAAGCACAATAATAAAAATCTTAAACAAAAGGTAGAAAACATTATTTGTTTTTAGAGGGAAAAATTTAAAGAATTCCAATATCCATCAATTATTCAGTAACAGCCCATGTATTTTTTTGTACATAAAACTTGCCTAAGACCCATCTGGAAATCTTATAATAAAACATGGAATTTGCTTGTCTACATCTCTACAGACTTGCTCAGTGCTATTAAAACAGGTAAAATCTACAGCAATCTTCTCATCTTTGACTTGACTCCATGACATTATTTCTCCCTGCTCACAGATCATGTCACTAAACTGTCAAACAGAATGAGTCTTCTTTAAATATCACTTAATACAAGATCTGTATCCACTAAAAGACAGCAATAAAGAAAACTGACATGCCAGGACAGCTTGTCACCTAATTCACTCAGTGATTTGGATGCTGCCATCACCTGTCAAACAATTTGACAAATGTTTATCTTATTAAAATTCTGTCACTGCATAACAAATCAAGAACCTGTACACTTATAAATTAGCCACTAGTTTGCTGCTAACACAATGGTAATTCATATACCAGACCATCAGCTGCCATTAATAGCATTGCCATTAATGGAAGAATGTTCTGTGATAGAATCAAAATGACATACATACGTGCAAAAAAATACTCAGGAGTTCTTTTAAGGTAGTAAAAGTGTGTGTGTGTGTGTGTGTGTGTGTGTGTGTGTGTGTGTGTGTAAGTGCAATGAATGCACCGCTGAGAGACTTTAAAGGCCAAGTTGAAGACAGATCATCCTGGATCAAATGTATCTATGTGGTCGCTAGGAGCTGACACCAACTTGAAGGCACTTAATCACTTAATAAATCAATCAATCAAAGGGGGGCAGAGGATGATACTTTTTTTCCAGATAAGCATTTCCCATTATTTTTATAAGATAATATACATTAGCGGTTAGTCCCAGTTATTAGAATGCTGGTAGAGAATAAGACTTCTTTAAAAAAAATTAACCTAATCTTTATTAAATATCAGACTACCCAAGACTGCATTATATTAGCCCCAGCTTTGCACACTGAAAAATTATTCTGAAAGATTAAAAAAACAGGGCAGTCCTTTATGATAAGAAAAATTAGTCATAATCACAATGTCTTAAAAAGTTACTCATACAGAAGAGATGAGAGATGGGGTTGGTCTACATACGCATGTACATTACTGGATTTACCTATAGTTGTTAATGCTTCCAATGGTTTTCTGTGCACATGATCACTACTAGCAGAATGCAAGAGGAGACTAAACTAAGCACTGTGATAAGAGACAGTATCAGAAACATGCTCTATGTTCTGTGATTCATGGATGCAAACCATCCTTTAGAGATAAATACTGACCAGAAATTTTCCTAGTTCAGTATCCTTCCTATTCCTCACAGTAATGATCAACCAAACACTTCTGGGAAGCCCACCCAGCAGGGCAAGGAGGTAATAGCTTCCCTCCACTTAGTTTTTGGAATTTGTCTACACTGAATTGTCATTCTCATAGTGAGATGCTAACCTTCTCCTACGACACCTTTGGGTTCTCCATGCAGGCCTCCTAGCAACACTATACAGATTTATGAAGGGGGATATGCTGTAGTCTCTTTTTGGCTTCTTGATTTGGGTTTTGTGCGTAGAAGGTGCACATATACTGAGTAGGGCAACATCATGGTGCTATTCAGCCATCACTGAGAATTGATTGGTGTATTCCATGCATGGGTAATGTGGGGTGGGGTGTCATCACTTCATATCGCTGCGATCAGTGACTGGTTGCAGTGTTGTCAAGGACACCATGTGAACCTCTGTTGCTGCTGATAGCTTTTGTTTCTACAACTACTGTTGAGCTAATGGTCATACTCACTTGAGTATGTGATCACAGCTACCATACACTAACATTAACCCTGGCATAGTGGTCATCTGAAATCCTGAAGTGATAGGAGGATCCTGTCTGTTACTATAGGTCTGATAGTTATTCTGTTTTTTCCGGTTTCCTCCAACTGACGAAAACAAAGATAAGTGCCTTAGGATGCAGGGGTTTCCAGCTCAATTTCTTATAGTGGGTAGATTTGTAATAATTGTCTGAATGAAAGTTAGTTATACTATTCAGTTTTATGAACATACCAAACAACATATGCACTTATTTCATATTTTTAAAGTGGTCTAAGTTTAGATATGAAATAAAGGTATTACACAAATTGCATTTTGGGGGAGAAAGGAAAAAAAATCTTTATGGGTTCAAAATTTCCAGAAAATGTGCATCTCTATGAGAACATCTATTCTATATATATAATTTTCTAAGGCATAACCGTGGCTAATCCCGTGCATGGCAGATCTCACAAGAGTTCATGAGCAGAAGCACCGTGGTGAATAGGCAGTGGAGGTTCCATAAGCAGATAGGGGGGAGGAGCCTGTGATAGTTAAGGACAGTTGGAATGCAAGTTTTACTGGTCGGAAGATGTTCTTGATTGTAGAGGAAAGGAATCTATATATAAAAAAGAATAGTGGACAGGGGTCTGCGAAGAGGTGGAGGAGAGAGGAAGAGAGAAAAATAGAGGAGAAGAGAGAAAGAAGGAAGGGCGAGGGATGGGCCCAATCCAGTCAGTAGCCTGAGGGGAACAAGCAGCCATAGCAGTGCCTATTGGAAGCAAGGAAGGGCCCAGTCAACCACTGCTGCTGTTTGGGGCTACTAGGGCCACTGGGAGGGAGGCAGGCAGCAAGGGATGGGCCCGAGCCTGTCAACGGCCTGAGGGGAATGAGCAGCCAGGGCGCTGGCAGCAACGAGGAAGGGCCCAGTCAACCGCTGCTCCTGCTCCAGTGGGGATGAGCAGGAGCGAGGCTCGGGTGAGAGTGGGGAGGTCTCTGGGGGAAAGAGACTGCAACTTGACCAATAGGCACCAGCAATGCTTCATCTGCGATCAAGAGGGATGAGGGGGGTGGAGTAAAAGGGATGGAAGAGTGACCAAGAGAGGTGAGGGGGATGGAAGCAACAGGATGGAGGAGGAGCAGGAGTGAGGCTCAAGTGAGGGTGGAGAGATCACTGAGGTGAGGGGGACTGTGGCAGGGTGTTAGGGGAGCAATCAAGTACTAGCGCAGATGCTCTGCACAGGTTAAGCTAGTTATACAATATTGCTCCAATCATTTTTATTTCTGCAAAATTAAACTAATAAAAACCTAACCGGGCAATAAAGCACTACCTAAAGGTATAAAATTGTCTGAAGCAGAAAAAATGAATTCAAGGTAAAGAAGAAGATAAAGTTGTAGATCACCGTCAACTCATCTCTGCAGCCAGAAGTGATGGGCAGGTAGTGCAATGAACATCAGAGATCAAACTGATACTAGAAAAGAACAAAATAAACAAGCTGGAAATGCTCCAAGAGAATGCTTCAGTGGATCTATATTGGCAGCATGCTGCAACTGTCCCTGCCTCAGGGCTTTGAATGCTGTGCAAAATGAATGCCAATATCCCAAGGAGATAAAATTAGCACCAAGTTATATTACTCTGCAGCCACTAACATTCTGCAGGGGGTCCTTCTTCTAAGGAATCACCCAGGACTCCTGCCTAGGTGCAATCATTTGCTTTATTTAAATAAGTACAGAAGCTGTTTGTTTGTTTTTTAAAGGCAAGAGTAATTGCTTAATAAAACAGTGAGGCTTGCTACTATCTCAGATATGCAGCAAAACAGTTGAAGAGCTTAAATTTTAGCTCCCACATGAGCAAGTATTCATATGTATTATTAACCTCCAATAGCAGTGATGTACAACTTTGGCCATCCAACTGTTGTTGGATTACAACTCTTATCATCCTTATTGGCCATTGTGGGATGGTGGGAGTTGCAGTTAAACCACAGCTGGAGGGCCAACATTATGCACCCCTGCCTAATAGTAATGTAGTCAAAGTAACATACAATCACAGCTTACTGTGAGAATATCAGACATAAAGCCAAGGGCCTTTAAAGCCCGCAATGTAACCTGTACCACTTTGCCTTACAGCCTTGGTTGGGCACTGTAACATGCAAATGGAAATACAGGCAGTGTTCCAAGGAAGAACAGGCCCTTTCCCTCGCTAAGAGCCTTAAAGACCCATCCTTTTTGCCTGGATTTTAGTGATATCTAGTTTTATTTTAATTTGGTTTTAAATTTTTAAAAAATGCTTCATCTTTTTAATTTGTGTTTTTGATTTTAATATAAACCACCCTGAGCCACTTTAGGATGGGCAGTATATAAACTGAATGAATGAATGAATGAATGAATAAGAGACATTCCCAAAGTTGTGTTGAACTGCACAGTAGTTTCTGTTCAGAACCACCCAGAGATCTGGGCTAGGCTTGAGCCCGAAATGTTTCAGAGGCCATTATAGAAAATTCTGAAACATTTCAGCCACTGGGGCCATTTTGTATTTTGGTGGCGGAGGGGGTTCTCTGTTAAGGCAGGGAGAGGGTGCACTTACCCCTCCCGCCGCATTTCCCCTGCTGGCTCTACATTGTATCAAGGCCCCTCGGGGCGGCAGCGTACCTCCCTGCTGCCCCATTGCCAACCTCGGCTGGAAGTGGCCAGAAGTACTGGGCGCATGCGCACAGCAAATGGGCAGCCATGCACACAACAGGTGCAGGTGCGCCTGGTACTTCCAGCCATGGACGGCAATGGGGTGGCAGGGAGATACGCTTCCGTCCCAAGGGGCCTTGATACAACAGAGTGCCAGAGGGGGAAATGCAGCTGGAGAGGTAAGTGCACCCTCCCCCACCCTTAAGGGAGCACCCCTGCCACCTCCAGAATGGTTCCAGGCACATCCCTAATCTCAGCTATAAGGATTAAAATCAGTAAAATTGTGGTGCCTTTGTCCTCCAAGGGCCAAATTCAATGTGATTTAAAATACATCGGCTAACATCCAGACTAAGGAAATGTGTGTGTAGCGATGCTGCATGTGCTACAGGGGATGGGCCATTTTTGTTGCTCTCCCCTTCTCTCTGTAGTCAACTGTGACTCCAGAAAATATGTCCCTGAGGACTGCTCAAACCTCAGAGACATATTTTTGGGGATCACAATCAGTCACAGAGGGAAGGGGAGAGTGACAAAAATCACTCTCTTCCGTAGTGCATGCTGCACATATGGATGTCAACCATTATTTGTCCTTGTGTGTGTGTGTGTTTGTGAAACACACACACACACATACACCCCAAGAATCCAATATGAAAGTAGGGAGATTTAACCCTAATCTAGATCCTGGGGGCAGGGCATGCTTCAAAGTGAACAACATTACCATGCAGGGTCAAACAATGTGTTTTAAAGTCATACCTTGTTTGGTCCCTAGTCAGAACTGTCTATAAATATTCTAACTTGTATACAGAATAGATATGACTCCTACCATGCTTTCGGCCATGGAGGAATGCCTAATGGGAAGTTTCCCTATATTGTTTGTTTGTTCAGTTTCTATACCGCCCTTCCAAAATGGCTCAGGGCAGTTTACATTAAAACAAAACAATTAAAATCAAACAGTTAAAAACAGAGTTTATAAAACCACATACAAGCCATTTACAACAATTTTAAAACCCTGGAAGGCCAGGCCAAACAGATAGGCTTTGAGGGATCTCCTGAAGACCAATAAAGAATTCAGATTACAGATTTCTGCAGGGAGTGCATTCCACAACCCAGGAGCGGCTACAGAGAAGGTCCGCCTCTGAGTCACCACCAGATGTATCGGTGGTAGCTAGAGACGGACCTCCTCAGATGACCTTAACGTGCAATGAGGATCATGCAGAAGAAGGCTCTCTCTAAGATAACCTGAACCTAAGCCATTCAGGAACCTAAGCCATAGATAATTGTTCGTGTAGAAGTGTTCCTAAATACACTGATGGAACTTAGAAGTCTTCTAAAACTGTACTGTATGCTCTGTGAGACTTGCAAACAAAGCTATATTTTTTGGTGTAAGGACTCTGAGACCACAAGGTACTGCTGCAATTTTAAACATTTCCAAAAGTTTTTTCCTGGCGTATGAACAGGTAGATTAGTGGACAAGGATTTATGCTAATATTGTGGGAGCCAGCAGCAGACACACATTGTTTGGTAGTGTTCTAATATTCAAAGTGTAGAATGTTGCGGAAATAATAAATTAACTGCCAAGTCAAATGTAAATTTGTTACATGATTGCCAATCAATATGTAGGAACAGAAAGTCCATTCTAAAATGGATTGCAATTGGCCTAGCTTGGGTAAGGAGATTAATCATCAGAGAGTGTCTGAGGGCATATGCTGTAAATTTAAAAGACTGATGCATTAACAGAGATGGGGAAAAACACCAGTGACACAAATGATGAATTCCGCTTATTATGGGAAGGACTGCTTTTTCATTTAAAAGGAAACAGATGTATGGGGATTAATATGGGAGATGTGGGTAGAAATCAAATATTTTTGTTTTCATTAAGCAAATGATTGCATGCTGCAGATTCGCTATATTACACAAACCAAGAGGTCTTAACTCCGCGGGGTAAGATAAGACTAATCCCCCCTGACTTGTAGAACCCAATGAGTCACTTTGGACCATATTCCAATCACATTGGGGAGGAGAGGAGGATGTGCATGCCCTCCCCCCCCCACCACTTGGCACACCAGCAACTAATTGTGCAGAAGGGATCTCGTCTGAACTTCTACATGCAGTTCAAATACAGTGTTATGGAATACGTACCTTTTTGAGGTGAAATTGGTGGGTGTTTGCTCTCAAATGACTAAAAGAAGTTAAAAGGGAACCTAAGAAAAGCCAACAGCACCTGTTTTGCACTCTGTGCTTGGCTTTCACCCATGTCCTCCCAACAAAACAATTAGATCACAAGCACCTCACTTTTTGTTTTAAATTGGGAGGAAGGAAAGTGAGAGCGAAACCCTTTGTCAGGGCAGAGCATAGCATAAAGATCTGGTGGACACAAATAGTTTGGAGGTTGGAAGGAAAAGTCAACTGTTCAAGTTTTTCTTTGGCAAGCCCTCTGAAAAAGGGGAACAGCTTTGTAATTTTTAGTTTGCTTTTTGCAAGCTAAACATCTTTTGGTTTCTATCTTTTTGTTATTGCTACTGTCCTGTGCCTTGACCTCTTGTCAAGAGGTGCCTTGACCTCTTGTTTGAGCTTTGATTTGTGATATTATTTTTGATAATTGACAATAAAGCAATATTAAAGCAGTAATGAATCCCACTTTTTAAAACTAGTCTGAACAAACCTTGGATTAGCTAGCCTAACACCATAGGAGTTTATTTTGCTAGGAGAGGAAAAACCGAAGTTGGGATAAAGTATACATTCTCAGCAAGCACATATATCTCTTCATCAAAAGCATCATATCCATGACAACAGCTTTAACGTAGCATCTGAACTCTGTGTAGAGGGGTGGTTCATGTTGGAGCTAGGACCCTGGCAGCATCAGCTGCAATGTCTCAAAGTAACCACTGTGGGGAGTTAGGGTCATGGATCAAAATGCTGGGCTCCTCCCCTCTTTGTTCTTCCAGTGTTAGTCTCCATTTTGTCTCTCTAGAGATGGCTGTTTGTTTTGGTCTCTCTTTTCAGCTATGAGCTACAGCTGAAATAAGCTGTAGGCTTTTTCACATTTGTTTGTAACCTTTTCTTTAAATAAATCCTTATAGTTCTTCAATACTAAAGAACTGTCTCCAGACCGCTTTCTTTGCTGCTTTGTCACCCAACTGGTTTTGCTTTGCTATTTGGAGACTGAACTGCCATTCTTCCCCCACAATTCAGGCTAATGTGACCCACACAGCATGTGTTTTTAGGTGCTGGTGTGTGGGTTGGATGTGTCTATAATCCTCTACCATGGGATTAAAAAGGACCAGTCAGAGTACTGTCCAAACCAGCCCAACAATATGCTGATGTATTGAACTTACACTGTACTACAATTATAGTATTACCTCTTATTATTGTTGCAAGGTGCATTCTCCCTCATTCATGTCCTTTTCCAAAAGCGTATTCCTCTCATGCATATATAGCACCAAAATATATACATGATGTACAGTATTCTAAACACTGTTTATGTGGACTTGGTGTATCACAGTGAGATTCAAACTCTCCTGTAGGGATGGGGCGGGGGGATCACCTTTGGGATGTACATGCAGGCCTCCTGCCAAATAGACCACAAGATATTAAAAACTTCAGTTCTTCTTGACAATTGTGAGATTATGTCACATGGGAGAAGAGAAAATCATCTTCTCTACTTGTTTTCTCTTGGAAGGTTGCTGGTAATTTATTTTTATTAGCAAGTCTAGTCATAAATCTGTCACCTTAGCACTGATTATAAGTTGTTTACTCTCCTCCGCAAAACACTATTATACATACAACACCATTATGCACAAAAACCATTTTGTAGTCTATAAATTGGGTGTTTACAAACTGACACTTCAAGCAAAGATGCTGCAGCTGTTCTTGGACATCTGTCAAGAGGGTGATGGACTTTGATTCAGTCGTAACATCATATCATGGAAAATTATCTCATTGCTTTTCATCGTGAGTTGCTTGTAATTAAGAGTTAGACCAATATCTGTTCACTTAAGCAACTGCTCATAATAAGCATATATCCATACTGTACCACAGATGTGCGCACACACAGAGCTAAAATGAAGGAAAAACTGACATATATCTAGTCATAAATATTACCACTGCAGCATACACTGTGCTACTCATTCCAGCTACACAACAAAATGCATACATCAAGCACATTTAGTACTCCTGCAAAATGCAGTGGCTCAACTCTGATTCAATGAACGACTGGTCACATATTATCCATGGGTTCCACTCTTCCTAAAGTTCCCAAGTGCTATTCATTTCAAGGTGGAGTCATAAAGTTCAAGAACAATTAAGGTATAGTCATGAAGTCCAAAAATAATTGGATTGTACATACTGCCTCCTCCTCTCCACCCCATTATGATCAACTGAGAATGTCTGTCATGCATTTCTTATGTTACTGAAATGGGGAAGGCATGGAAAGAGGGATTTGTGATGGTCATAGTTCAACAATGGAACTCTTTCAATGGGATGAGACCATAATTCACTGGAGGAGCACAAGCTTCACATGCAGAAGCTCCTAAGTTAGTCCTGACATTTTGGGTCAAAAGCCCAAGAAGCAGGTGATGAGAAAGACCTCTGTCCAAGACCCTGGAGAGCTCAGTTGGAGTAAACAACATTGGACTTGAACTAGATAGACCAATGATCTTAGTCAGTACAAGGCAACTTCATAGGTTCTTCACAGGTATCACCAAAGCTCATGTCTGAGCATTTTCCTGTGGAAAAGTACCTGCGTTCTAATATAGCCATATAGATTCATATTTTAAAATAAGATCTGGTTGTGAACCACTCGGAGACGCTGAAAATTATAACTCTATCTAATATATATATTAAGAAATTAAATTTTTCAGGAAGCCAGAAGTTCTCATCTGAGCACAGGTAAATGATCTTAGCTAAAGAAAAAGGGCTTAATGCACACAGACAGAAATGGACACTGAACTATTTGAAGAATTAGTAATAAAGATTAAAAAGTCTTCCAGCTAACATCTCTCTTTTAAGCCCATTTGTACTTTTCTCCAAGGAAAATTAAAAATATGTTGATTACCTTTTAAAGCTTCCCCCCTTTTAAACTGAAACTTAAATATTTATAGTTTAATTAAAATAAATTCCTGCAAACTCAAAAAATAATTATTAGAAACATCACTGAACACAGCATATGTATAGCAAAATGACTGGAAGCCACTCTCAGTGTTGCATTACTGCCATCTACTGTTCTCCTCTTATCCATTTTTAGTTGGCTTGCCTCCCTTTTCAACTAGAATAGTCTTGCTTAAATGTCACACCTGCCAATCACAGCTCATTTCGCTAAAAAAACAGACACTTCTCTGTGGGTTTAGGTGTCAAGGGCAAAAGAATATGTTTACAATATATTTTGGAATGCTACATTTCATGACTCTAGTCTCGTGGGGACCAAGAATGGTCTGGAGACTAAGGATGTGCTGCAAGCTCAGAGGCCCCCTCCTCCCTCCTGAAAATTTCCTTTTCCTTCCATGGTTCACTGTATCCAAAATTCTGAGTTATGTCTGCATTGGAGCTGGTGGGGGGCAGGCCACTCTGCCATCAGAGTCCAAATCACAATAGGTAGGCCACAATATGCTGTTCAGTGCAACTGTTGCACTCCTGGCCCTACAGAGGGGTCTACAGCAACCAGTATGGATATGAACTGATGACATTATAAAATCAGTCAGACTACTGGAGACTACTCAGCATAAGAAATACACAGCCTGTCTTTCCCTTCTTCTCTACATCTCCTTGCTTGCTACTCAGCAACCCTAACCCTAACCTGGCTTTACAATCTGGCCACATATACAGGTTGCCATGGCTTAAGCCCTAAACACATCCAGTCTCCCCAAGCTTTTGCCCATATGAACCTACCCAGACCCTGCTCTCTGGTCCACTATTGACACAAATTTGATTGCTAAGTACCAGGGACAGGGTCTTTTCAGTGGTGCTGCAGCTATGGAACTCCTTCGCAGAGAACAATACGGTTAGGAAAACATGTGAAAAACACTCCTATTTTTCCACAAGATTTTTAAAATTTTTACTTTCATATTTATGTGCAACAAATGTCACAAAAAAGGAGAAATATACATTCTTATACTTCCATTCCTACCTGGCACCTCAGCAAACATGCACAAATCATCATATATTGTCAAAATTCTAACACCACAATTTCCATGTTTATACAAATAGTATTAAAACTCCAAACACACTCTGTTAATAATTCTGTAATCCTTACTGTATCCTATGCCTAGAGTACTTATACCTAATTTTTTGTTGACCCACCTGATTATTTCTGAGGAAAGCATCTCTAAACAAATGTAAGAGTTACTATTTATTCCAAGTCCTCAGTAAATCCTCTCCAAATTAAATGGCATTATTTCAAAGTATTGATTAACTGTGTTCTAATCAATAATTAGCCATTTTTATGTACTAGCTCAGGTCTTGTTTATATTAATGAAAAGAATCTGGTTGTGTTAATTTCAGTGTTATACTTTGTTTCCCAAAAGGTAATAAACGGCTGTTGCAAGGCAAATAAAGTCAAATATATGAAACAGCATCTCTCAGTTGAAGCTACTCTTGTCAGTTTTGCCACCTCAGAGACAGTTTTCACAATGGAGGAAAGTAAGTTGAGGGATCGCCCCGGGATCTGACTTGGGACCTGTACTCTTTAAATGGTTCATAAATGATCTAGAAGTTGGGGTAAGCAGCAAGGTGGCCAAATCTGCAGATGATGGTAAACTATTTAGCATAGTGAAATCCACAACAGATTGTGAGGAGCTCCACAAGGATCTCTCCACTGGGAGGGTGTGCGGCAAAATGGCAAATACAGTTCAGTGTAAGTAAAATGATGTATATTAGGGGGGGAACCCAACTTCACATATACACTGATGGGCTCTGAGCAGTCAGTGACTGACGAGGAGAGAGATCTTTGGGTCATCGGGGGCAGCTCCTTGAAAATGTCAACTCTGTGTGCAGCTCCTGTGAAAAAGGCAAATTCCATGCAAGGGATCAGTAGGAAGCGGATTGAAAATTTAAAATGCGAATATTATAATGTCCTTATACAAATCTATGATGTGGCCACATTTGGAGTACTACATGTAGTTCTGGTCACCATATTTTAAGAAGGACATTATAAAGCTAGAAAAGGTACAGAAGAGGGCAACCAAGATAAGGCACACCTTCCTTCTCAAGCAAAGCTACAGCATCTGGTTCTGGTAACTGGGCACCCCTGCTAACTGGGCAAAGAGGCACCTTTTACCATGGTGATTCTCTTTATTTATTTAGCAGGGGGAGAATAACTGGCCCTATCCACCCCCAGCACAGTACTTCCAGTGACTGATGCTGGTGTGTGTCCTATGTTTCTTTTTAGAATATGAGCCCTTTGAGGACAGGGAGCCATCTTATTTGCTTTATTTCTCTTTGTAAACCACCCTGAGCCATTTTTGGAAGGGCGGTATAGAAATTGAATTAATAATAATAATAATAATAATAATAATAATAATAATAATAATCTGTGGCTTTTTAGTTTGGAAAAGAAGTGAGTACAGGGAGACATGGTAAAGGTGTATAAAATTATGTATGGTGTGGAGAAAATTGACTAAAAGAAATTTCTCTCACACACACACAACACTAGAACCAGGAGTTATCCCATGAAACTGAAGGTCAGGAAATTTAGGGACAACAAAAGGAAGTACTTTTCCACATAGCACATAATGCCATACAGAACATTCCACTTATCTATGGAATTCTCTGCTACGGGATGTGGTGATTGGCTTGCCTGCGGGCTTCTAAGAGGCATAAGAACAGCCCTGCTGGATCAGGCCCAAGGCCCATCTAGTCCAGCATCCTGTTTCTCACAGTGGCCCACCAGATGCTGCTGGAAGCCACAGGCAGGAGTTGAGGGCGTGCCCTCTCTCCTGCCATTACTCCCCTGCAACTGGTTCTCAGAGCCATCCTGCTTTTTGAGACTGGAGGTGGCCCACAGCCCTCCGACTAGTAGCTATTGATGGACCTCTCCTCCATGAAGTTATCCAAACCCCTCTTAAAGCCATCCAGGTTGTTGGCTGTCACCACATTTCGTGGCAGAGAGTTCCACAAGTGGATCATGCGTTGTGTGAAAAAGTACTTCCGTTTGTTGGTCCTAGACCTCCTGGCAATCAATTTTATGGAGTGACCCCTGGTTCTAGTGTTGTGTGAGAGGGAAAAGAATTTCTCTCTCTCCAAATTCTCCAAACCATGCATGATTTTATAGACCTCTATCAGGTCTCCCCGCAGTCGTCTTTTTTCTAAGCTAAAAAGCCCCAGGTGTTGTAGTCTTGCCTCATAAGAAAGGTGCTCTAGGCCCCTGATCATCTTGGTTGCCCTCTTCTGCACCTTCTCCAGTTCAACAATGTCCTTTTTAAGATGTGGTGACGAGAATTGTACGCAGTACTCCAAGTGTGGTCGCACCATAGTTTTGTATAAGGGCATTATAATGTTCGCTGTTTTATTTTCAATCCCCTTTCTAATGATCCCTAGCATTGAATTTGCCTTTTTCACAGCTGCCGCACATTGATTCGACACTTTCAACGAGCTGTCCACCACAACCCCAAGATCCCTCTCCTGGTCTGTCACCGACAGCTCGGATCTCATCAGCATATACTTGAAGTTGGGGTTTTTCGTCCCAATGTGCATCACTTTACACTTGCAAACACTGAACCGCATTTGCCATTTTGTCGCCCACTCCCCCAGTTTGGAGAGATCCTTTTGGAGCTGCTCACAATCCATTTTGGATTTCACTAGCACCAGGCATCTGGTGGTTTACTGTGTAAAACAGGATATTGGACAAGATAGGCCTTGAGCCTGATCCAGCAGGGCTGTTCTTATGTACCTCCCAGATTAGTTTTTTTTTTTAAATGTTCTTCTACCTGATTTTACCTGTTTTAATATTAGTTTGCAGTTGGTTTTGCAGTTGTGCTGTTTCAGGGACCCCACTGATCCATATTTACCAGGGACAGTTTCTATTTTCTGAGATCTGTCCCTGGTAAATTACTATCCTTATTTTGTCCCATTTTTCCCTCTTGGGGATGCCTTGTTCAATTTTCTCTACATGAGTTGCTAGAATTGTCAGTCAAAAGAATTCTGTTGTTTCCCCAGAGTTTCTAGAAATTAGATTTTCAAGCATGTGTGCACCATGTCTCTAGTGCTCCTGCATGTAAATGGGAGTGCAACACTAAGGCACTATGCAGTGCACAGCATATAGTGGGAGGAAACCAGTTTTCAGCAATATGTAATAATGGGTGGAGGGCTTGGGAAGCAATCCTTGGTATGAGAATTAGTTGTTACAAATGTACCACTATTTTAATCTGTGAAATATTTATTTATTATTTATTCATTTATCATATTTTTATAGTGCATGATACGTACATCTCTGGGCAATGTACAAAATTTAAAATATTTAAAAATCAACACAAATTAAAACACAATTAAAACAATAGTATAAAACAGTTATTAAAACAAATTATTACAGTGCTAATTAAAAGCTTGCAAGAACAGAAGTGTCTTGAGGGTCTTCCTGAAAACAAACAGAGTAGGAGATGCTTTTATTTCAGGAAGGAGCATGGAGGATATGGGCTTGGCTCATCTGCTGTGGCAGTCTGGAAAAATGTGCCCTCCATGCATTTTATTATCTGTTTTCCATTTATGGCATGCTTGCAGTCAGAATAGCATGCCACACCTCCCAGGTTGCTCGGCCACTCTCACTAAGCATTCACAGGCATGTCCCTATTTTCATCAGTGAAATGTTGGAGGATATGCTATTTCAAATGATGAGTTTTTACATATTTAACTGGATTTTATGTTCATTAGCCACCTTGTGAAGATATTATTATTACTATTATAAATACAATTTCTATACCATCCTTCCAAAAATGGCACAGAGTGGTTTACACAGAGAAATAATAAATAAATAAGATGGATCCCTGTCCCCAAAGGGCTCACAATCTAAAAGAAACATAAGATAGACACCAGCAACAGTCACTGGAGGTACTGTGCTGGGGGTGGATAGGGCCAGTTACTCTCCCCCTGCTAAATAAAGAGAATCACCACATTAAAAGGTGCCTCTTTGCCAAGTTAGCAGGGGTCCTGATCCCACTGCTCCTCCCCTGGATGGCCTCGATCCACTACCCAGGCTTAAAGTGGACAAGCATGCACCTCCTGCCTCACTCAGTGGTTGTGTGGACCTCTGCCTGCTGGCAGCTGCTCCTGGTCTGCTGACAGCCATCTCTGTCATAGGTGGGGGGGTGAGTGACCAGGCAGCACAGAACTTTCCCAATGCACCATGCTGCTCAAGTGCTGCATTGTAGGATACCTAGCAGCACTGGCTTCCTTCCCCCTCAATCACTACTGGGCTCACCATCACACCGCTTATATGGGTGAACGGGCATCAGAGCCCTGATTGTGCAGCAGAGCTCCCACATGACCAGCAGAGCCCTGGTCATGTGGGAGTGGGAAGGTAGGTTCCTGCCTTCCCTACAGCTCTCCCCCCACCCCTGTTTGAGAATGACCTTACAGTCTTCTTCCTAGGGAGGTTTGGCTCACTCGGTTGTCTATCCAATATCTAACAAATAGATTCCAAATTATTTGGGGGTGGGGAGGAGCAGTCTTAATGTGAGCAGGAGGAGAATAGAGGAAAGAGATGGAGCTTCACTTAAAAGCATAGCATTTCTCCCAAGGTCCATTTTTTAGAGCACTCAAGTAAATAATTTAAAACTCTCATTGTAGACGCAGAAACACATTTCCCTCATGGAATTCAATTTCCCCAGAGGGCCAGGCGAGGGCAAAGGCTCACGAGTACTGATGAAATCATAAGGATAATCTTTTACATTAACTGTTTTTGGTGCAATTTGCTTTAGTAATTATTAACAACAGACTCTTATGTGATTCACTCCTTGTTAAGGAGTTGTAGTGTTAGAAAACGATTGGAATAACTCCATAGTTTTGGTTCCCTTAATTTCCTGGAGGCCTCAAACCATAGATTCTGCTCCTTAATTAATATCCATGTTACCACTTCTACCCCATTACCCAGTTTCCATCTATTTTCATTTAGCATAAAACTGATTATGCAATTCACATGTTTGTGGGGTGGTACATGGTCAGTGGACTAATACAGTTTTGATTGATGCATACCTATGAGGTGATGAGAGCTGCATATGGTGGTTTTCCACCTCACCTGGGGAGGTATTGGGGGAAAGAGCTTGCACATCTCTTCTCATAAATTAAGCCTAGCGTTCATGTGGAGATTATTTCACTCAAAATTCTTCTCCACGTAACCGTGAGCTGGCAGTTACAGTGTGTATATATTTTACCACTTCAGAAATGAAGTATGCAAATTGTGCAAGAGTCATCTTTGTCAGAATTATGCTTGGGCAGGTTCAATTAATTTTCTCTTGATGCCAGCTGTGACAATGAAGAAAAACAAACAAAAACAAAAATGAAAAGAAAAGAGAAAGTCAGACAGAAAGACGAGGACACTGTATAAAGACAGTACAGTTTAAGACCAAGAAGAAATTCTTATCAAGTGTTCTCTGCTCACCTTCTAGCAAGAACATAATTTTTGTTTAAAACACATGCACTGACCTGAATAGACCTTCTACTCTCCCTGCTCTCTCTCTTTACATTATATATATAATTTTATTTTCAGACCTCAGTAGTACTAAAGAAAAGACAGCCAGCATGATTAGATGAACAAATGCAGTACAACCAGCAGGGAGTCATTTGTTATTGTATTAATCGATTCAGTTTCAGCAGAATGTTCTCTTTGGAATACCTTCAGAGAAACAAACAGGCTGCAAATGCAGGGATTTAACTACACAGCAATCCACTGATTGTCTCTTGGATATTCATAAGTTACAGAGCGCCTTCCACCTTTAGATTTCATTTCAGTTGTAATAAGAAGGCATAAATAATTGAGAGACATGCAATAAATTATTCAGCTAAGTGCACAGTTTCCAAGGAATCCTAGCATGAGTCGGGATTAATGGTATAATGCAAGTCAGAGGCAGAAGTTGTGCTGACACCCCATGACTACCACATGCAGGAACAGTGCTGGGTGCTTGGCGCTTCTCAGCATGTGCCTTCCACCAAGGGGACATATTAACACCTCCTGAATATTTATGGAGCTGAAGTCCCTACTGCCTGCTGCGTACTTCTGTTGCTTGGTCGTGCATGCCTACAGAACAGTAAGACTTAACTCAAAGCTTCTTTTTATGAAACTGATTGGGACTTTCGTTATCCAGAGCTAGCCACCTATTCCCAACGACCATTGTTCAATAGCACACTGATACTTAAACATTATCCCTAATAAATAATACAGCTATAGTATAATTGGAGAAGTGCCCTTTAGAAAGAAGAGGAAACTCCCAAGAGTTAGATGCAATTGTGAAGAGAAATGTTTGTGTTGAAAACTCACTATATACGGGGTGGGGGGGGGCAGGGGGCTGTAGTTGAAGAGAAAATAGAGCTTCCTGTAGCTAGATACATATAATCGGATAATGAAGACAAAGGGCATTGCTACACTGCAAACTTCTATCAACTTAACTGTCATGGCTCTTCCCACACAGAACAGAGGGAACTGGAGTTCAGTGAGGGTGCTGTTAGGTATCCTTAGCCTTCTCACAGAGACACAGTTCCATGAAGAGATGGAATGAGTTTCAAACTAGCTTAAGTCTGGGTGCAGAGAGATATCCTTAGTTACTTAGCTTGATCTGACAAAGATGTGGGAAGAAGCAGTTGGCAAGAGCTCTTCCCCAAGTGTTTGCATTCAAGACTGTGTATGCTGTTGTTGGGATGCCACTTCCATAATCCCTAGTCACAATGGCCTGCAGCTGGGGATTATGGGAGTTAGAGCCCAACAGCAGCAGGGCAGCCAAGGTTGAACACTCCAGGCATATAGACATGCACACACATGCATGTTGAATATCTGTGATGGTACCATCAACCACAAAGTATTGTATCCAGCACAGAATTCAGCTTCCCGTTTCTCTGCTTTAAAACTTTTAAACAAAATGCATTATTTAGACCTTCTAACTTGAAAAGTCAGGGGCAGTGTCAGGAAGAAATGTAGAGACTAGAAGAGTGCTGAGCTGGATGTGAAGCATCATTGTTCTACCAAGAGCTCAGAGACTCTCTTGCATGGCTAACAAGAGCAAAATGAATTATGCAACAGAGCAAATAAATACAAATGTGTATAATTTATTAATGTATCTGTACTTGGTACCATTTGAACACAGCCCTAGACACCTTGTTAATTTTGTTGACTAATTTCTTTTAGCAGAATCCAAACCCAGCAACTTCACAATTCTGTCTCAGGGGGTTGTCCTATTTTTGGAGGAAGCAGGAATGTATTGGTGTTATATGACTGGGCACAGTTGTGCAAATTCAGCACAACTTATTAAAAACAGATCATTGTGTTGGTACAGGAAAAGTGCAAACATTAGCAGCGGGGGGGAAATGAAATGAGAGAAAGTATAGGCCTATATGTATGCTTAGCACATACACGTACCACATATGGTTCACTCTGCAAGACACCCAGCATCATCCCCCCCCCCAGTGGTGGTGGCACACTCCCTGACCTAGCAGCCCAAAGGAAGGTTGCCCTGACCCTGCCACTCAGCTGGCCTCTGCACATACACATTGCTGCCTCAGGGGACTGCCCATGAGAACACGGGCCACCTATGCCCTCCCTACACCACGGGCAGAAAGGAAGTGAGAAAAAGTTGCAGTAGAACAAATAAGAGCATAGACAGCACAGCCAACTAGCTAGACAACCCCTTGTCCTCTCGATATGGATTACATAGAAAGTGTGTTAAATCTGTAGAGCTCCAAGGTAGGTCTGGAGCACTGCAAATTCATGTAAACAAACCTGAAGAATGTAGGGATACTACAACATACACATTACAATTTTATTTATCACTACAGAGTGCAATGTCTGTAATCAATATGGGGAGAGATGAATAAAGCTCCGCTCAAAGGATGGACAATTTGTTCTAGGAAACACTGGTCACCAAAAACACACATACATACAGCCTATCCTATGTACACCTTTTGTACATATTCAACTCATTCGAAAGATGAAAGGCAAGTTCTCAAAAGTTTGAGAACTCTCCTTCACCTGTAATAAAATAGTAATGCAGCTAAGGCAAGGCACAACCTGCACAAGGGAACAAAATGAGTATAACAAGTTGTTCAAGAAAGAACTAATCTGCCTACTTTCTTTTCACTATACAACTGGACTAAATTTAGTCTACATTGGTTAGACAGTTCACAAGTTAGCCCACTTGCGCCTCAAACAATCACACATCCACCATCTTGAATTGCAGTGGATGACATCACAAACCACACCATTCAGGCATTCCTATGTGTTCCTACAGCTGTAGCAAATTTGGTTCAAATTGGTCCAGGCATTGCAAAGTTGATAGGAACACGAACGAACACACACACACACACACACACACAGAACGCTGCGTGATCTCATAAGCTTACTGGGAAGTAGGCAAAAAAGTCATGTAATATATAATTATTGAAATAAACGTAAATAAATGTAAATACTCTTTTCATTATGGATTCAAGTAGATGAAAAACCAGACACCAGCTTATGCTAAGGTTTAGCAAGAACCACAGGCCAGGCAGTGTGGCACCACTGCAGTTTCGTATTGACCTTGTGCCTGCATTGTTACACACTAAAGGATATTCAGTCATTACATACTGCTGCAGTTGGTGGGGAAAATACAAAATGGCAGTAGCCAGTAGATTTTTAGCACAACAGATTAGCAGGAGCAGTAATTCTATACTGAGCATTTGGAATTTCAACAACAGAATGTGTAAAGGTGCATAATTATTCTCAGTTCATCCTGGCACTGGTTTTAAACTAGTTTTGCCAGATGAGACACTCTTGTCCTGGTGCAGAAAATCATCACTGTGTACTTTCTGCCCTATTCATTGTTCAGCTCCTCTTTTTCAGAGCTTCACTTATGTCTACTGCAAATACTGATGACAGAGCGTTAAAGGATCCACTGTCAAATGTGCTGCTGAGGTTAAATGACAGTTCTGGTGAAAGTTGCTATGACATCTTAGGCCAAGGCTATTGCTTTGCTGTGGTTTGAGCTGTACACCAGCTCCCCCAAGAGGTATTTTGCTAAACTGCAAGGTTCTCTAACTGAAAAGATAAGCAAACATACAGGTGAAACTCGGAAAATTAGAATATCGTGCAAAAGTCCATTAATTTCAGTAATGCAAATTAAAAGGTGAAACTGATATATGAGACAGACACATTACATGCAAAGCGAGATAAGTCAAGCCTTAATTTGTTATAATTGTGATGATCATGGTGTACAGCTCATGAAAACCCCAAATCCACAATCCCAGAAAATTAGAATATTACATGGAACCAATAAGACAAGGATTGAAGAATAGAACAATATCGGACCTCTGAAAAGTATACAGTGTACTGTGCTTGATTGGCCAGCAAACTCGCCTGACCTGACCCCATAGAGAATCTATGGGGCATTGCCAAAAGAAGGATGAGAGACATGAGACCAAACAATGCAGAATTGCTGAAGGCCGCTAATGAAGCATCCTGGTCTTCCATAATACCTCATCAGTGCCACAGGCTGATAGCATCCATGCCACGCCGCATTGAGGCAGTAATTGCTGCAAAAGGGGCCCAAACCAAGTACTGAATACATATGCATGCTTATAGTTTTCAGAGGTCCGATATTGTTCTATTCTTCAATCCTTGTCTTCTTGGTTCCATGTAATATTCTAATTTTCTGAGATTGTGGATTTGGGGTTTTCATGAGCTGTACGCCATGATCATCACAATTATAACAAATTAAGGCTTGACTTATCTCGCTTTGCATGTAATGCGTCTGTCTCATATATCAGTTTCACCTTTTAATTTGCATTACTGAAATTAATGGACTTTTGCACGATATTCTAATTTTCCGAGTTTCACCTGTACTTTAAGAATGTGTAGACCTCCTGCAACATATTAAAGGATTTAAATCTACAACAAAAGAGAGGTTCAGAGGCATACTCAAATTTGCCTTTTTTGAAGAATATAATGTATTTAAAATTATTGATTCAACTGACTCTGTAATTCTGCACACGAGGAAGCCCTTGCAGTGTACAGCTGCTATTGCTTGAAGCACTTTAGTAAAGTGCCGTTGAGTCAGTGTCAGCTCCTGGAGCCCACAGAACACTGTGGTTTTCTTTGGTAGAATACAGGAGGGGTTTACCATTGCCTCCTACCAAGCAGTATGAGATGATGCTTTTCAGCATCTTCCTATTTTGCTGCTGCCCGAAATAGTACCAGCGGGGATTCAAACCGGCAACCTCCTGCTTGTTAGTCAAGCATTTCCCCACTACACCATTACGTGGCTTTTGCAACTCTTTAGACCAGCTAAAATGTTTAATAAGGGAATTTTTTCCCCTTGCCTTTACAGGCTCCAATCACGCTTGCTTGTCAATTATAGCATTGCTTCACAACAGCTGCTAGGAGTGGGCTAGCACAGAGTTTCTCAACCTGTGCTACATGTACCCTTGGGAGTACATTGGACACAGGCAAACGGAACAATTGAGGGGGAGAAAAGAGAGAAGCCCAACAAGAAGAGTGGAGAGAAGAGAGCCTGCTTGCTTTTGTTGCTCATTCCTTATTCCTGGGTACTGCCTAGATGCAAGGAATAGGAGCTTGGGGAGGGAGGATGCTCCAACCTATTCCACCACCACCGATCTCCAAGATCAAGTCAGGATTTAGAAACTAGAAACTGTTTGAGCAAGAGGCTGCATGGCAATTAGAGGTTTCAGTCTTTAATGTTAATTAAAATGTCTTGCACCTCCCAAATGCAGGAGTTCAAAGGTGAATAATCTTTCACGAGCCAGGAAGAAAGAGCTCCTGTGCCAACAGCCTGATCACAAATCCTAAAAAACTAGCCAAGGCATTGCTAGGTACTTAAAAGACCCGGGCCCTGGCCCCACAGCTCCAATTTTGATCATTAAACTCAGTCAGGAAACCCTAAGAATAATTACATCCAACTCCTCCCCAAAGGGAAATTGAGGAGACAGGTGGTGTGCTGGGGGATGGATGAAGAATATGTTTTGTCTCCAACAGCACCTTTTAGGGAGGAGACAGAGACAAGGAGTGATAGTTGCTGCTGGAACACGCAACCTTACATGCTCACGCACTGTCTCCGTTGAGCAGGGACAATCCCAGTTTTCTGCCTCTGGTATTTCACTGTCCTGATTTTGTCACCATTGTTGTATTTTGGGGAGATGTTGGGGGAAATATTTAAACTGCTTTAACTCAGCTACTTCATATCAAATGATCTTGAAATTTGGCCAGTCGATAGCAAGGGTGATTGTGTGTGCAAAATATCAGATGATGGGGACAAATGGTCTAAATTTTAGCCTAAATGGGACAAATGGTCTAAAAAAAATTTTAAATGGCCAGGACATTGTCTGATCCCCTTTGTAGAACACTGTCTGACCCATCTGCCTGAACTCTCCACATGTTTTCACATTGACTAGTTTAATAATAATTGTTTCTTCTTGAATACAATCAATATAAACACAGAGAGAGAGAGTCTCCCTGCACCTCATAATCCAGTCCAGGCTTATGTCCACATATACATCCCAAAGTCCACATATACATCCCAAAAATATGCATATCCAAATTTGGCCCACCTGTTTCGTCTGTCATGCTGACAGCAAGCATAGCCCTGCCTCCATTTCTGCCCCCATCACAAGGCTTTGTGTCCTCTCGGATCTAATAAAAGCAGCCCACCTTTGCCAAGTCTAGCTCAGTTTCCCTCTGCGCATACAGAGGAAATCTCCCAGGTAAGTATGAATGGTGTTGCAGCAGAACTCCTGAACTTGGCTGCAAACTTGATCCCTGTATGAGAACAAAACATCTGGAAGAGGCTGCAGAGCTGCACCCATGCACAAGAGAAGATGCCAGCTGGAGAGCACTGATTGATGAGTTAGACTTCTCCCCATTCTTTCCGCTGTCAGATTTTTGGACCCACAACCTCTCTTGCCTACTCATTTGACACAGGAGATCTCTATTCATTTCAGGCCCATGTACAACATCCAAAGGGGAGATCTCTATTCATTTCCTACCCTCAGTCACAATATCCAAAAGGAAAGTCTGTATGAGTAGGAAGAGAAAAGGGTCCTGGCTTTGGATGAGAGGAAGGAGGAGCAAACCATTTGCATGGTGAGTAGCACTTGACAAGGTAGACTTTTCCCAATTGTTCCTTTGTGTCAGTCCCTTGACAAAGGCATTGTCAGCTGAAATGACATACACCCTCCTTTGCTATTGCCTACCCACTCAATTTAGGAGGTCTTAGATCTTCTTGGACCGATGCTCCTTGTCAAGATAAGGCATGCAGAAAACCCTGTGCCCACAACAGAACCACATGGAAAGGACCTACACAGCCAAGCGGAAGAGAACTTGGTGAGCTGCACTTAATGAGGGAGGCCTCTTCTCTCAAGTTGAATCAGGAAGGCCCCATTCTGAATGCAGGTGTGCACACAATGGCTTGATACTGCTACCCAGAACAAAACTCATTCCTCACCGAGATGTAAAAAATTAGGGACCACTGCTGGAAACAGTTACTCTAATACCACCTATTAGAGCTGAGAAGGAATGTTTCTCTATTACTTGAGCTCAGACCCACTGGGTCTGGGTAAAACAGGTTTTTGTCTTCTCTGTACTGCCTTCCTCTTGAGCGGCAGCACCTTGGCTTGCAGCTCAAGATGAGTTAGTGTGGGTCTCTGATAAAACAAATTTTAAAAAGGGGAAGCCCTTCAGAAGACTGAAGGTTTTAAACAAAGTTTTAATAGTTTGAACATATGTTGCCTTGTCTTTCTTCCTGGTTTCCCCACGGTAATCATTTATTACGGTCAATGACCAGTCAACATACACACCAAAATATAAATCAGCATAAAACAAAACAAAATCAAAACAGTAAAACTAGATAGCAACACATCAGTTGTTTTACCACAATTCTTCCTGGATCCATGATTAGGATTCTTAATTTCTAACCTGAGTTAAGATTAAGATTTATTAAGACTAGATCTTGTTTTTCTGAGGGGATCTGGTCTGCATTTTTGGAACTATTTGCATTTTAAGTGTAATGTATGTAATTTAATAAGTTAAAATAAAATAAAAATGTCAGTGGCTGACCTAATGATGAAATTATAGTAATAGAATAGGGTAGCACCTTTTAGATTAATTGATGCTTTAATACATGGACTTTTCCTTCAGATGTAGGGTGAAAGCAAGGTGGCAAAGAGTAGAAGGTGCCAAACATACCATCTAATTTAAAGATATATTTACAATGGTTTTATACTAGGTAGCAAAGGAAATAAAGTATTGGCCTATGTCTCTATAATGTGCATAAAACCAATTATCTCTCTATTCACAGGAACACTGACAGCACCAGATTTTATTATATATTATTGTTCTGCTATTTCACATTCCAAATGTCCCTTTGATATTAAGTATAGCCATCCTGAGGAATGCGAGTTTATGCCTAACTTGTCATTTTAATTTCAATGGGACTACTTTGAGTAATTGTCCTTATGTTAGCTAGTGAAATAAATGCAATTTAAGCTGCCATCCCAGCATACTGATTGGGAAGCCAGCTATACTTAGAAGTCCCACAATCGAAGGAAATAATAGAATTTAGTAGCAGCTGATGCCTGAGAGCAATGGCTTGTGATAATCTGAGTAAACACACATAGGATTGGGCTGCTAGTCACAACTAAGAATTACTTACTAGCTTGACAATGAGAAGGCTGAGTTTCAAAGCAATGAAGGGGAATCAGTCAGTAGAGGGACAGTGGCAATTGAGTCAATCATCTTGACTACACAATAAGCCCATTGAAAAGTAGGACCTAATTCAGCCTCTGTTGGGGCTGTACCACTTCCCAAATGTACATAAGAACAGCCTTGCTGGATCAGGTCCAAGGCCTATCTAGTCCAGCAAGCCTTCACAACAGTACCCCCAAGATGCCTCTGAGAAGCCCACAGCAAGAGTTGAGGGCATGCCCTCTGTCTTGTTGTTTTTCCCCTGCAAATGGTGTTTAGAGGTATTTTGCCTCTGTGGCTGGAAGTGGCCTATAGCAACCAAACAAGTAGATCCGTCTACTACACTGATAGATCTGCCTCCATGAGTTTGTCTAAGCCTCTCTTAAAGCCATCCAAGCTAGTGGCCATCACAACATCCCGTGGCAGAAAATTCCATTGATTAATTGTGCACTGTGTGAAAAAGTACTTCCTTTCGTTGGTCCTAAATTTCATGGCCTCATGGGATGACCCCCAGTTCTAGTGTTACGAGAGAGGAAGAAAAATTTCTCTCTGTCTACTCTCTCTATTCTGTGTATAATTTTATACACCTCGATCATGTCTCCCTGTAGGTGCCTCTTTTCAAAACTAAAAAGCCCCAGATGCTGTAGGCTAGCCTCCTAAGGAAGCTGCTCCAGGCCCTTGATCATCTTGGTTGCCCTCTTCTGTACCTTTTCCAGTTCTACAATGTTCTTCTTAAGATACAGTGACCAGAGAACTCCAAATGTGGCCATACCAAAGATATGTATAAGGGCATTATAATATTAGCATTTTAATTTCCGATCCTCTTCCTAATGATCCCTAGCATGGAATTTGCCTTTATCACAGCTGCCGTGCACATAGTCAACACTTTCAATGAGCTGTCCACCATGACTCCAAGATCTCTCTCCTGGTCTGTCACTGACAGCTCAGACCCCATCAGCATATATGTGAAGTTGGGTTTTTGCCCCACTATGCATCACTTTATACTTGCTTATATTGAACTGCATTTGCCATTTTGTCGCCCACTTACCCAGAGTTTGGAGAGATCCTTTTGGAGCTCCTCACCATCTGTTGAGGATTTCACTACCCTAAATAGTTTCGTGTCATCTGCAAATTTGACTACTTCACTGGTTACCCCAACTTCTAGATCACTTATGAACAGGTTAAAGAGCAATGATCCCAATACAGATCCCCGGGGGACCCAACTTCTTACTTACTTCCATTGTGAAAATTGTCCATTTATTCTTACCCTCCTGTCCTTCAACCAGTTACCAATCCACACATGAACCTGTCACCTTATCCTATGACTTATTTACTCAAAAGCCTTTGGCGGGGAACCAGGAGAGCCAGTGTAGTGGTTAGAGTGCTGGACCAGGACCGGGGAGACCCAAGTTCAAATCCCCATTCAGCCATGAAACTAGCTGGGTGACTCTGGGCCAGTCACGTCTCTCTCAGCCTAACTTACTTCACAGGGTTGTTGTGAAAGAGAAACTTAAGTATGTAGTACACTGTTCTGGGCTCCTTGGAGGAAGAGTGGGATATAAATGTAAAAATAATAATAATAAAATAACTTTGTCAAAAGCTTTTTGGAAGTCCAAGTATACTATGTCAACCAGATCACCTTTATCCACATGCCTGTTAACACTCTTAAAGAACTCCAAAAGGTTAGTGAGGCAAAACTTACCCTTGCAGAAGCTACACTGGTTCTCCTCCAACAAGACCTGTTCTTCTATAGGTTTAACAACTTTGTCCTTAAGTATGCTTTCCATCAATTTACCCACCATAGAAGTTATGTTAACTGGCCTGCAGTTTCATGGATTTCCCCTGGATCCCTTTTTCAAAAATCAGAGTTAGATTAGCTCCTTTCCTGTCCTCTGGTAGAGAGCCTGATTGTAGGGATAAGTTACATATTTTGCTAGATCAGCAATTTCACATTTAAGTTCCTTCAGAGCTCTTGGGTGGATGCTATCTGGCCCTGGCAAATTGTTGATTTTTAGTTTTTCAAGAGTTTAGAATATCCTCTCTCATCACCTCACCTCTCATCCCCAGTTCTTCAGCCTCCAAGCCTGAGAAACTCAGTTCCAGAGAGAGTACATGGTCAGTATCCTCCGCCATGAAGACAGATTATTATTATTTTACATTTATATCCTGCTCTTCCTCCAAGGAACCCAGAGCGGTGAACTACATACTTGAGTTTCTCTTTCACAACAACCCTGTGAAGTAGGTTAGGCTGAGAGAGAAGTGACTGGCCCAGAGTCAACCAGCTAGTTTCATGGCTGAATGGGGATTTGAACTCGCGTCTCCCCGGTTCTAGTCCAGCACTCTAACCACTACACCGCTGTCATCTTCCATTGTGAAGACAGCTTCTCTGCAATTTCCTTATCCTCCTTAATAATCCCTTTCACACCCTCATCAACTAAGGGTTCAACCACCTCCCTGACAGGTTTGCTGCTTCTGATATATTTAAAGAAGTTTTTGTTATTCTGCTTGACTCTTCTAGCTATATGCTCCTCAAATTCTCTTTTTTCAGCCCTTTTTGTCTCCTTGCATTTCTTTTGCCAAAGTTTATGTTCCTTTCAGTTCTCTTCATTTGGACAGGACTTCCATTTCCTCAAGGAAGTCTTCCATTTTATAGCTTCCCTGATTCTACTTTTTAGCCATGCTGACATCTTCCTAAACTTGGTGGTACCATTCCTCCTTCTTGGGATATATGCCAACTGAGCTTCTAATATTATTGTTTTAAATACGTTCCATGCTTTGTGGAGTGATTTGACCCTCTTGACTTTTGCTTTCAGCTTCATTTTTACCAGTCCCCCCATTTTTGAGAAGTTTCCTCTTCTGAAATCCAATGCATCTGTGTTGGACTTCCTTGGCAATGCTCCACTTGCATATAAGCTGAAGTGGATCATACGATGGTCACTGTTCCACAACAGTTCTACAATTCTGACATTTCACAGAATTGTATTATTTGTGTATATATATTGTTATTGTCATGAATTAACAGATTCAACAAGGAGAGATCCTCACATTTGATGAAAAGAACTGAGGACATGTCATGAAAGGAGTCAATGACAGTGAACCATATGACCCAATTATACATCTACTCAGTTCAAATCAACCTGAGTTTGGGTTGTATCACTACCAAAATATATTATACAATTAAATTAATTATAACTAGCTGGGCCAGAAGCAGAGCATCTGTGCCCCCGCCACTCTCGCTTCTCCTCCCTGCCACTCTCGCTTCTCCCCCTCCTGCTTCTTCTCCCCACCCTGCCACCCCTTCCCAGTGGCCGGGCAGGCCTGCCACCTGCTCCCGGGCCAGGCCGCTGGCGGGAGCAGCCCGCTTCTCCCCCCCCCCCACACGGAAAGCCAGCCCACCACCTCCGCTCACCCACCAATTCCTGGTGGCTGGGCCAGCCTGCCACTGCCGCCTCCTGCTCCAGGAGGCAGGGCTGGCCCGCCACTGCCGCCTCATCCCTATTTTCATCCCCATTGCTAGTCCAGCAGCTGCTCACGAACTCTCGCGAGATCTGCCACACATGGGATTAGCGGTGGGTATGCCTAGGAGAAATAAATATATAGCTAATATAATTTATTATTTAATTATATTCTATTTACACAATACAATTCTATTTAAATAATAAATTATTTATCAGGTATATTGATTATTTCAATTATTATTATTATTATTATTATTAATATGTTATTTCATAATATGAAAAGGGACTTACTGTTGAAAAGCTGGTAAAGGAAACATCCTTCTGAATCAATACAAGTCATTATAATTTAATTTTTCTATATCTGATTAATCTGAAGTGGATGGTGGAAATAAGCCTATTATGTTTTGACTTCCATATTGGTTTCCACCATTCATTTCAGATCAACCATATTGATCAAATATAAAAGTCATTGAAAATTGGGGTATTTATTAATTTTTCAGAAGTTAGGGGGTACTTCTGCTGAAAAGGTTGAGAAACAATGGGCTACCTGACACACAAAACTGAATTTTTAAAATGCATTCAAACTAGGCTGGGAGTGCTTAGCTATTCAGGTTGAAAAATAACTATAAAGAGAAAGAAGAACATGTTTGAGTAAGTGTATAAGAAACAGTGGGGGAGAAATTGAGGTCCCATGCCTTAAAATCAATTTTAGGTCTACATCTACTGAGCATCTGTTAAAGCAAGCTAAACAGGTGTGTAGACAAATATTACTCTATTGTTCCATCATTTTCCTATTAAGACAACAAAACATAAACAAATCAGATATATAAGCTATAGTCAGTCAGTTCATCCTATATAAACACTTACAATTGCTCTTCTTCTTTCTTTGCTTTTTTATCGGACACCAAGTAGACAGTACCAAAGCTCCCACGGCCAAGTTTCTCCTGAACAGCGTATCTTCCAGCAATCAATGTCTTTGAGGAGGTAGAAATAGGTGTAAGAGAAGTACCATGTTTAACAACTTCTTGGAACCTCAACATTGCTCCATTCAATAGAGTTGCCTGTTGTGGTTATTATACCAAATCTACAGAATTAAAAGCTCCTTTGTTAACTTCCAGTCATGAAGCAATATTCACAAATGTCACCTGCAAGGGGGAAAAACCTTAAGATGAAAATCATAATTAAAGTAATTGTAGGTCTACTTAACAGGTAGAAGTAACAGCTACTTAATTAATGTATAGTATAAATGGTATAGTATAAATGGTAGATACAACTGACAGCTAATAAACTCGTACTTTATGTATAAGCTAGATTCCGACTCCTGCTGAAAGTACAAAACTGAGCATGTTGGTTTTCTCAATATCTTTTGCCATTGCCTGGAAACAGCAAAATTTTGGAAGCCAGTCTTACAAGGTATACTAGATAAATGATTACCTCTAACCTGAATTTAGATTATGTACCATTAGTAATTAAACAATGTGATGCTGGGTTAATAACAAATATTTTGACAACAGCAAATATGGCAAATGCAAAAGGTTTGAAAAACACAACATTCAGCATTGAAAAACATTTATAACGGCAAAATTAGACAATTATTTTTGTATGTGAGAGGGCCAACAACAAAACAAAACTTTTTTTGGAGGGAAGAAATTCTTCTTTATTTTAACTCCAACTAGGACAAGAGGCACCATTTACAGTGGTGGTTCTCTTATATGTAGCAAGGGGAGAACAACTGACTCTATTCAACCCAGCATAGCATCCCTCAACTGTTGCTAGTACTTCTCTTTTCATTTGTTTAAGATTAGGAACTCCATAATACTCTACTGGGTCCAGAAAACAATTTTCTTATTCCCCACCCCCCACCTGCCCTCAATCCTCTTGCTAAACATTTTGTGATATTTTTTAAAATTGAAAAACAGCTAATAATAATAATAATAATAATAATATCATCAAGAACCTGGAAGAGAAAGAACATTACAAATACTTGGGCATTCTCCAGGCTGATAACATCGCACACACTGAAGTTAAAAGAAAAATTGGAAGTGAACATCAGGAGAGTTAGAAAAATCTTCAAGTCCAAACTCAATGGCAGGAACACCATACAAGCCATAAACACCTGGGCTATACCTATTATCAGATACACTGCAGGAATAACAGACTGCACCCAGGCAGAGCTAGGGACACTAGATCGTAAGACCAGGAAAATCATGACCATCAATCATGCTCTGCACTCCCGCAGTGATGTCGATAGGCAATACCTCCCTCGCAGCTCAGGTGGAAGAGAAATGCTGCAAGTCCATCAAACAGTAGAGGAGGAGAAAAGAGGCCTTGAAGAATATATCAAGGACAGTGAAGAAGATGCACTTCAAAAGGTCAATCATGTGAAACTATTCAACACCAATGAAAGAAAGCAGGCCTACAAGAAAGAACAAGTCAAGAACCGAGCAGAAAAATGGAGAAATAAGCCCCTGCATGGTCAATATTTGCACAATATAAGTGGAAAATCAGACATCACCAAGACCTGGCAATGGCTTAAGAATGGCAACCTTAAGAAAGAAACAGAGAGTTTAATACTGGCTGCGCAAGAACAGGCACTAAGAACAAATGCAATAAGAGCAAAAGTCGAAAAATCCACCACAAACAGCAAGTGCCGCCTTTGTAAAGAAGCAGATGAAACCGTGGACCACCTAATCAGCTGTTGTAAGAAGATCGCACAGACTGACTACAAACAAAGGCATGACAAGGTAGCAGGGATGATACACTGGAACATCTGCAAAAAATACAAGCTACCTGTAGCCAAAAATTGGTGGGACCATAAAATTGAAGAAGTTGAAGAAAATGAAGATCTAAAAATATTATGGGACTTCTGACTACAAACAGACAAACATCTGCCACACAATACACCAGATATAACTGTAGTCGAGAAGAAAGAAAAACAAGTCAAAATAATCGACATAGCAATACCAGGGGATAGCAGAATAGAAGAAAAAGAAATAGAAAAAAACCACCAAATACAAAGATCTACAAATTGAAATTGAAAGGCTGTGGCAGAAAAAGACCAAAATAATCCCAGTAGTAATTGGTGCCCTGGGTGCAGTTCCAAAAGACTTTGAAGCGCACCTCAACACCATAGGGGCCACAGAAATCACCATCAGCCAATTACAAAAAACAACTTTACTGGGAACAGCCTATATTCTGTGACGATATCTATAACAATTGACAATAAAATTCAGCCATCCCAGGTCCTTGGGAAGGACTCGATATCTGGATAAAACAAACCAGTCAATAACACCTGTCTGACTGTGTAAACAAGAATAATAATTTGTTATACCCTGGAATATTAAACTTTAAAGTAATATGCACCCATATGTGTTTCTTACAATGCTGTAAAAAAAATTATACAGTAAACAATACTGTCATGATTTTTTTCCTAGTCTGTACATATATTAAAAACAGTTTTAAGGTGCATATTGAATTGTACAGACAACAGCTGAACTATTTGCAAGTGGAATTTGCATCTTATTTTAGGACTGCATCTTTAATATTTATTCTACTATATTAAACTCTCCGGCTATTCATTATATCTGCAGCTGTTGTCTCATGCATTTTTCTTATCACATAATAAATACAAATAGAATTATTAATATTTATTTTTGTACAGTGACATTAATATGCATAACATTTTATAGAGTTGCATAAGAACATGAACACATCTCTGTGCCCCAAAGATGCTTACAATCTAAATAGCGACAGTTAGGGGAGGCAACAAAGGGAAGGGGAGAATGAAAGAGGCAAGATTATTTAAACATTCATCCTAATATTCTCTCTGATCCAGCTGCTTCCTGTCTCCTTTCCTTAGCTTTCTCCTTCAGTCTCCTGTTATGGATTGACTACCCCATGGATTACCTTGAATACTCTCTTTGGCATGTCTGCTCTGTCTCTGATCTTTCTGCTGTGGAATTTCTGTCTGATCATCACCTTTCCTCCTTCAGCATTACTCCCAGGCCCCGTTCCCCATGTTCTGCCTCCTGCTCCTTCCATGACCTCCAGTTCATGGGTCCAGTGGCTTTCTCTGCAGCCAGCACTGTCCTATCCTTTCTCTTCTGTTATTCCTCCATCCTCTTTAGAAAGGAATAGCAGACATGGTTGCCCCACATGGTCTTGACATGGTTGCCCCACTTTTCCAATACACAATTTGCCCTGCTAATCCTCAGACCACTCACATAGCTGAATGGCTCTGAAGGAGAAACAAAAGATTAGCTGATTTCATCTACTATGCATCCTTCTCTTTGTCTGTCATTCACCCGACCATACTATACCTCTCTAATCCACACCAGCTCTAAGAATCCCCAGCAAATACATCTGCCTTTGATGCTATCCTAAGACTTGCCCTATCACCTTCCCCTCTGCTCAAGATTTTGCCTCCTTCTTCAGTGCTAAAACTGAAACCATCCACTTTGATCTCTCTCTCTCTCTCCCACCCACCCTTTCTCCCTCTTTTCCAACTTTCTCTACTCACATACCTCCCTCAATGCTAATCTTTCCTATCTCACTTAATGAATTGATTACTCTATTGTCCTCATCTAAACTTTCCATGTACCCCCTTTATTCTATCTTCTGACTTCTGGTTGCCATCTCCCCTGCTATTATCCTAGCTCTTCACCACCACACAACCAGTTTGTCCTCTGGCTCCTTTTCTACTGCAAACATGCCAGTGTTTCCCTATTCTAAAAAAAAAACCCAAAAACCCACCCCTTGACTCATCTTCTCTCTCTGACTGGCTTTTTTTCTCAGAACTCCATTGAAACAGCCCTCAGCAAAATTACTGTTGACTCACTGCCTCATCCAAATCTCCTCACTACCAAACTAAAAGGTCTCTACTTAGTTCACAACCTCCTCAATCTCTCTGCCATATTTGATACAGTAGAGCATTTTCTCTTCCTTTTTGCTCCAGCTGTTGGATATGGAGTTCCAGTGCATCAACCTTTTTGCACCAACTATCCTAATGACCACTAGGAGCATTAGGAGTAGAAGTAGTAAGTAAGGGTCTCCTTACCTCTGTCTACTCTATGACCCCAGGACTGACTCTTCAGCACTTCCTGTGCTGAGTCACAATCCTTCCCTTCTTCCTACAGAGCAGATGGAAACATCTCTCTCTCTTTTACCTGTTCATTATGTAATCATTTAGATTAGTTTCAGGTCTTTCCTATCCAATTTGTGTACTTAACCAATAAATACTTAGTATTTAGTTCTAAAAGGATCTCTATGCGTATTTTCTCTAAATAGCTGCAACAACGAAACCATCCTCTGCTACCCACTCTGTAACTGGAGTGTGTGCTCATTCCTCAATGCTCTGCTGTTTTACCCACTGGGCTAAAAATTAATAACCTCTAACACCAGTTTCCCATGATTCTATCCTCAGCTGATTCCATTCCTACCTGTTTCGTCATTCTTTGCATGTTTGAATATGGGGAGCTCTTATGTATTCCCTGCCTCTGTTAGGGGCTCTCAGGGATCTGTTCTTGGCCCTCTTCTATTATTGCTTTATATACTGCCCTGGGTGACTTCATCACAACCCGTAACTTTCAAAAGAGTACCACCTATACACTGATGATATCCAACTAAAAACATATCTGTTTAGTCAGGCTTTTAGTTCATAGTTTTATAGCTTCAGTTTTAGAGTTTTTATTGTATTTTAAATTATTTTAATTATGTTAATATTTTAATGGTTTTATATTGTGAACCGGCCAGGGACTTTTTTTGTATGGGGAGGTATATAAATGTACTAAACAAACAAACAAACAAACGTTACCTATCTCACTACATCGAACCCCACATTTCCAAGTGCCTCTCTGATATTTCCATTTGGACGGTTCATCATCTCACGCTCAGTATGTCCAGGACAAGCCGTCTGACAAGCCCTCCTCTCATTTTACAGTCCTTATCCACTGATAACATCATCATTACCCACATAAGGAAACCTTGGCTTTATCTTCAACTCCTCTTTCCAAAACATGTTGCTTCTCCCTAACATTATATATATATCATCCTTCCTCTCTGTCCCCTCAGCAAAACCTATGTTTACCTATGCTAACTAAAATAATCATATACTAGCCTCCCCCGCACAGAGCATCTGTGCAGCACTTTGGGGCCGACTATTTCCCCCTCCCTCTTCCTCCTGCCCCGGTCTCTCCTCTCTTCCCTTCGGCCCCACGCTCTCCAGCCCTCCTCCCCTCCCGTTCCTCCCCACACACAGAGCTGTGGCGGGCAGCAAAGAAGGGCCCCGCCGCCGCCGCTTTTTCTCTCCCTCCTGCCACCGCCGTGGCTTTTCTCTCCCCGCCACCTTTCTCTCCCCCCTCCTCCATCCGCCGGCCGGCCACCACCGGTACTTTCTTCTCCCTCTCCTCCTCAGTCCTCACTTTGGAACTCTCGCAGCGTGTTGTGAGAGTTCCACTGCCAAATCCTGGGCACACATGTCCCAAGAGAATTAAATATATAGATTATTCTCCTTTCAAAACTAGAATCAATTTCCTTCTCCCATTCCTCTGTTATTCCCTAACTTAGATTGTAAACTACTTGGGGCAGGAAGTGGTCTTCTCATTCTTTGCAAAGCACCATGTACACAGGTAGCACAGTAGTATTAGTTCTTGTTCATCAAAGCTGCTTTGAGTTCTTTATATATTATCCTTCACTATGGCCCAACTTCCTCCTACTCACCAATATGCCATGTTCTTCCTTTAAAACAATGCATTATTTCCTTATATAGAGGCACAAATCTGAGGGCGAGTTGAGATGCCCATTTATTACACAAATGAAAAACCCCAAAGATGATATTTATATATATATGATCATAAATATAGTTATTTACTATTACGTTTTCATGATCTCTGTATAAGTTCATGTGACTTACAGCTATCTGAGATGGACTGTGTTTTCTCTTGGTTTGCAATCCTATGTTCAGTTAAGCCTGTGTAAATCCTACCGAGTTCACTGATTAACTTTGAATGTTTTTTAATCTGGGTGCTGGATTGTACATTGCATTTGGCAAATACAAATTCTTCTTAGTAAAGCTCATCAACATTATCCATTCAAAATTTTATTAGCACTTTGCCTGCCATCATCGTGTCAGTTGACAACTATACTTGAGTGTCCTCGTCATTTCCGTGATAGCATTTCGGTTTTTTTAATAATTTAACAGAAGATTTTTGCTGCGATTGCGTTTGCTAAACAAACCATTTCCATTTTAAATTTGTGAAATGCTTAAACAGTAGGTTTATTCAGCAAAGTATTCACAAGTTTCAAGGAGGCCTATGAAATTGCAATATGTAACAATAACACCATGTGTGTGAAAGTGTTTTGACACCCAGCTGCTGAGATATTGTCACATCCTGTGCCAACGATTTGTACTTGGCAGTGTGATTTCTTAATGAAGAACAGCCAAACTTCTAATTACTGAAAGTGATGTTCACAATAGAACAAATCAACTGTAATCTTGGCTCAGACAAGAAAGTGCTTAAAATGAGGCAGCATATGAGCATCTTTCTGACTCTAAGCCTCCTCCTAGAAAAGAGAGGATAACAAAAATAATTGTAAAATAGAAGCATTATGCCGGGTCTGCCAGCTAGGAAAACTCCTGCTTCTGTAATTCTCAGTTTGTCTGACAAAGCAAAAGGCCATAATAAAATCTGCAAAACAAAAATATCTGCTAATATTTTTGTCTCCTCTTGTGAAAAGTCTGTGTGTAATACATTTTCCCATATTGACAGTAGTTTTATGTATTCTACCCCTCCAGCTAAAACATGGCAGTAATAACACTGACTTAACCTGAATTCACCTGTTTGGTTGCTTTGTAATTGATTTAATTGTTTTTAAATTATTTTGTATTATATTTAATACCATATTTACCTGAATAGAAAACTCTGAATTTAAGGTTGGTTGTGCCATCGAGTCGGTGTCGACTCCTGGCAACCACAGGGCCATGTGGTTTTCTTGGTAGAATACAAGAGTGGTTTACCATTGCCTTCTTCCGTGCAGTATGATGCCTTTCAGCACTTTCCTATAGCACTGCTGCTCGATATAGGAGTTTCCCATATTCTGGGAAACACACCAGCAGGGATTTGAACCAACAGCCTCCTGCTCTCTAGGCAGTTTCTTCCCCACTGTGCCATTAGGAATTTAAGATGATCCCCTTAAAAACAGAGGTTAAATATAGAATATACCTATCTACCCAAATGGAACAGGACTCTGAATTTAAGTCAATCCCCCAATATCTAGCATCAAAGAATTTGAGAATAAACCTCATCTTGGATTCAGGTAAATACAGTATGCCCCCCCCTTTTTTTTGGCTGTACACTGCTTTGTGGCCACCTGTTGAAAAGCAGTTTATAAATACATACATAAATGGATTGGATAAGGATTGCACAGCATTCTGAATATTCTGTACAAATACCAATTGAAATAAATGTCTCACTGAAACTCTTACATGGTTATTTAAGCTACTCGCGACTAACTTATTTAACTAATTTCAATGGTGCTTAGTTGCAATTAACTAGTCTGAATGCTACCCTTGGTCTTCAGACTCACTTCAGACCCAGACACCATTAGTCACATCTATTTCATGAGAGTTTACCTCAAAACCTATCCTGCCCACTAACTCTCAGCTTGTTCATGTAACTGGCATGCATCAAATCATTCTAAAACCACAGTGATACAGATAAATAAAACACAGCAATAACCAATAACAAAGGAAATATCTGTTATTAATAACAATATAAATGATATATAAATAACAGGTAATGTGCTATATAAAAAGGTAAGACAGCAATTTGAATTTTGTTGTTTTGCAGGGGTCGATCTATTGGGCTGATGTAATGAGGGCATTCCATATCAATAACAGGAGAACAGCTGTCCACAATTCAATTCAAGTGGTCAGAATTAGCAGCAACATCCTAAGGACATTGCTAGTTGGTGGCTTAGCTGGGAACTGAACAGAGGTAAAGTTCCTTGGAGCGCAACAAAACTTATCTGGAACCATAAATGACAGATCAAATAATCCAGAAGAACCATCACTGCTCAAAGGGTGGCTTGAGTGGGGGGCAAGGGTGGGCAAGCGCCCCCTCAGTATTGCCCACCCTCCAATCCAACAAGTAGTTCCCCTCCCCATTTCTGCTTCAGAACTCTAATACGGGCAACACAGCTTACCCACCCATAAATGCACTGCCACCCCCTCGTTTATTTTTCTGGTGCCTCCTCTATTTCCATTATGCCGATCACTGAAATGGATTGGAATCCACCCCTGGAAGACTCTTTGGAAGGGAAAGGATAGAGATTCCATCCTTTTGGCCATGTGGGGTGATGACCCATGTTTCAAGGGGGATACCAATGTGCCATCTGTGATGCTGAATACAATATAGTGCATGAAGTGTGGAGTAGGGTGGAAGCCACCTCATGGTGCAGCGAGGAAATGACTTTAGCAAGCCAGAGAGGTTGCCAGTTCTAATCCCCACGGGTATGTTTCCCAGAAACACCTATATCAGGCAGCAGTAATATAGGAAGATGTTGAAAGGCATCATCTCATACTGTGCGGGAGGAGACAATGATAAACCTCTCCTATATTCTACCAAAGACAACCAAAGGGTCTGTGGTCGCCAGGAATCAACACCAACTCGACGGCACACTTTACCTTTTAGAGTGGAAGAATGTGGGGCTGGGAGAATAATTGGAGGTTGCTCGTTGTTTACCTTGTCTATCCACGCGACCAGGACGTGACAGAAAGAAAAGGGGATTCATACATTCGGTGCGGGGAGAAGAAAAATAAGAGTGTGTCTGCTGGCTCTCTCAACCTCCCCTCTCGGCAAGGCTGCGAGGCACCCCTCGCTCCAACTCTCTCCTTCACACATGCACGCACACCGCTCTCCCTTCCTCTGTGTTTGGCTTGCGTTACTAAGAGACAGGGCGCAGTGCAAGACGGGAAAGCGGGGCGGGGCGAGGAGAGAGGTGGGCGGGAGAGCGCGCTCCTGCGACGGTGACGTAGTCTATTCGCCCCGCCTCCTCTGCCGGGCGTCGGTCGTCGTCGTTTTCTCCAGTCTTGCTCTTTGCACGCAGGTACGTTGAGATACCGTGCTGGTCTCCCGACCCGCACCCGCTCTTAGGTTCTGGCTAAGCGGAAAATGGAACGAAAAGGTTGCCGCCCGTTTCTGTCCCCGTCAATCTCCCCCTGCTCAGGCAACTAAGTGGAGGGGAGCTAGCTACAGGAAACGCGACAGCTACAGGAAACTAAGGGAAGGGGGAGAGTAGTAGCTGCTTCTACGACGTGCCACCTTTTTTTTCTGGCAGGGTTTCTGTGCCTTCCAAGTTACCTGGTGGGGAGAAATTCAACAGGTGCCGTTTTCTCACTCATTGCACTTGCATGTCAGGAAAAATCTGGACTTCTGTCGTGCAGCAAGTAAAGGCACAGCAACAGTCCTGCGAGAAGGATATGGTGGAAACCCTATTTGGTAGACAAGTGCCTAGATGAAAGGCTGAGTTTCTAAAATAATAGACGTCGAGGCTTGAGGGTTCCTCAGAATCATGCACACACCCCATTGTTCTGGAAGGGCTCCCATGCCTTTACCAGCTGTAGGACGGTTAGAGATCCATTATCATAGCACCATCTCTGTACCAGAGAAAACTGCACCCATGCAAAACAATCTATTCCCACCAAATAGCTAACCCAGGTAAACATCTAGGTTATAGGATTTTCCTAACTATAGAAAGCTCAGTACAGTTTGTATATGTTTCATATCAATTATACAATAGTATTTCTGGTACTATTTTTAACATCTCTCTCCCTGGATCAATTTCATGTTAAAATTGGGCCTACCCTACTCCTTTGCTCAATAGGGAGGAATTGCTGCAGCTGGTAGGTTTGAGATAAGGAGTAGGGACAAGGGGGTATCCATGTGTATTAGAGGTTCAAAACACTTCCATTATGAATTGAGCTGGGTTCTGGTTGGGTCAAATATAAAACCCAGGGGAAAACTCAAAATATGACATCTATTTAAAAAACAAAGTTCTGAAAGTGATTGGCATAATAGCAGCAAATTTGGATTCAAAATGGCAAAAATTATACTTTCAAGTACATTGAAAAAATACTGAATACATATATCTATTGCAATTGACAAGCTAATTCTTTTCTTTGCTGCAACAGGAGCATTTCAGAAGAATGGGCATCCATGGATTAATGAGCTATGTTGGTGAACATAATGAGTTCTTTCTTGACTTGAAGTTGAGGAACACCAAAGTAATAATTGATGGAAATAATTTGTATCATCGGCTTTACTTTGACTCAAATCTGGACATCAGGCGTGGTGGGGATTATGATTCTTTTACAGACATTACACACAAGTTTTTTGAAACATTGACTGTGTGCAGCATACAGGCCTATGTTGTGCTAGATGGAGGGTGTGATGCTAGTGACAAAAAGCTTACAACCTTAAAGGAAAGAGCTCAGGAGAAGATCCGCTCAGCTCATTCCCTTTCCCGTGGTGGTGGAGGATGCGTATTGCCTTTGCTTATCAGAGAAGTCTTTAAACAGATCTTAACACAACTACAAGTGCCCTTTGTCCAGTCCTTTTCAGAGGCAGATAGGGACATTGTGTCATTTGCCAATCACTTGAACGGCCTTGTGTTAACTTTAGATAGTGACTTTTGCATTTTTGACCTAAGAGCAGGTTATTGTCCTCTAAATTACTTTCAGTGGAGAAATCTTTGCACACATAAAGACTCACAAGACTGCTACATCCCAGCAAGGTGCTTCTCCTTAGAGAGATTCTGTAACCATTTCAGCAATATGAACAAAACCCTCCTGCCTCTTTTTGCAGTGATGAGTGGCAACGATTATATTAACCTGCCAGCCATGGAAATGTTCTTTAGCAAGGTATGTCTTCCTGTTGGAAGCTCCAGGCAGAGGGGTAGAAAGCATGTCCGCATTCAGGGGCTACTGAACTGGCTGTCTCGTTTTTCTGATCCCACTGAGGCAATAGAAAATGTACTGAAATATCTTCCAAAGCACGAGGAAGAACAAACAAGACATTTTCTCTGCTCTTCAATGGCAGAATATGAGCCATCCAAGATCAATGTGGAAGACTTTTTTCAGAACGGAGTATATGATTCTGAGGAAGCCAAAGACTTAGAATTGCCCCAATGGATTATTGTTGCTTTAGCTAAAGGCCTCCTAGCACCATTTGTTAGTGATGCCCTAGTATTAAGGAGAACATTCCTTCATGCTCAGGTGGAGAATATGCAACGACCTAGTGCTCATTCTACAGCTCTGCCCCTTCGACAGGTTATCTATAGGCTGCTGTTGAACATCTCACAGTGCTCACTCAGTACCTCACTGAACAAGCCACCCGTGTCTTCCATTTTCCATGAATTCGACAGAAGCCAATTATCACTCAAGAAATCATTTGTTCAAGCGGCAGCACTGCCTGGAAATGTTTGCAATGACCAGTATTCTCTGGTTATGTTAAATGAGGTAAATGCTCTAAGTTACATACATAAAGTAGACTGAAGTAGCTCTGTGTATACTGCAGTTCTGCAGAAGTAGTACAGGATGTGGTCCTGGGAGCAGAATGTAGCTTCTTGGGGTGAGGTGTGTGGAATGTTTCTGCTGATCAAGACCTTAAAGATATGCATGTGGGCCTACTGATGTTTTTTCAATTTCCTTACTTACAGGTTGCCTTAGCAGACCGCCTGACACTTTTGTTGGAGGCCTTAAGTGTGACAGGTAGCATCCTTGAGCCAATCCCCAGACTGCTGTGGCTTCCTGTGGCTGTGACCTGTTACTGGGCACAGCATTCAGAACCCAAAGTGAAGTTGCATCACATGAAAGCTTTGCTCCTTGGATTTGTATATGGTGAATTACACTCAGTGCTACATAATCCAGGTAGGCTTTGAGAAGCCTAAAATAAATGTTGATTAAATATATATATATATTTTAAGGAGAATCACTTGAAATTTTTGATGACTATTTCAGTTGATGGCTGTACCTTCTTAAAGTGTTCTGGGGCACTGTTTTAATTATTTACAATGCACTTTTTGAAATAATTAAAAAATGCAAAATAAGAATATTTTAAATCTTTTCATTAGCAATATTTCATAAAGTGTGCTTAGTCTCATTGAGAACACACTTTGTACACACCAGGTTCATAAGTTTCCAGACAAAAAAGAAGGTGCTGGTTATTACCTATAAAGCCCTAAACAGCTTAAAAAGGTAAAGTGTGCTGTAGAGTCAGTATCGGCTCCTGGCGACCACAGAGCCCTGTGGTTGTCTTTGGTACAATACAGGAGGAATTTACCATTGCTATCTCCCGTGCAGTATGAGATGATGCCTTTCAGTATCTTCCTATATCGCTGCTGCCCAATATAGGTGTTTCCCATAGTCTGGGAAACATACCAGCAGGGATTCAAACCGGCAACCTCTGACTTGCTAGTAAAATCATTTCCCCGCTGCACCCTTAGGTGGCTCTAATCAGCTTAGGCCCTGGGTATTTAAGAGAACATCTTCACCATGAGCCCCACTGCCTGTTAGAATCATCCGGAGAGGTTCATCTGCGGTTGCCGCCAACTCGTTTGACAGCTACTTGGGAATGGACTTTCCCCATTGCTGCCCCTGGACTTTGGAATGTGCTCCCTGTTGAAATAAAGGCCTCTCCATCTCTGACAACTTTTAAAAAGGCACTGAAGACACATTTATTCACTCAGGCTTTTAATTATATTTATGGTTTTAAATTTTTAATGTTGGTTTTAAATTATTTTAATGTTAATGATTTTAATGTTTAAATGATTTTAATGGTTTAATTGGTTTAGTTTTGATTTTAATTGTTTTTATTTTGATGTAAACTGCCCTAAACCATTTTTGGAAGGGTAGTATATCAATCAATCAATCAAATAAATTTGAAATTTCAGTAGTAGTTATTCAGACATATACACATTAATAATGCACCAATTTAATAAGACTAGTTCATTTCTCCTGTCTGTTTTTGATTAGACTGTACCCATTTTTAAAAAGTCATGGCAAGTTAAGGAGGAGATCTCTTAGATTATTCTATTATAGTTTGTGCAATACTCTGGTGAGCTGTTAAAAGTTAAAATTAGTGTCTGATTCCGTTGTTTATTGCAAATGTAGGAAATGGGCAAGTAATTAAGAGTTGAGAAGATCAGTGGCAGAGAATGTTTTTAAAATTGCATCATTCACCTTTCCAAATTTAGAAAGAAATACTGATTTGATGGCAGCAGGATGGTGCAAAATCAACTTTTGCGCCAATCTTAAGCTTGAAAATTTTGTATTCCTCAACACATACCACTGGCAAGGAATGTTGAATGCCTTTTCAGGCTTCCATTAATTTTTACAATTAGGAACACACCATTAGGTATTTAAGATGTTGTTTGGTTGGCAATGGCTAATATTACAGAGATGCTTATGTTCCATAGCATTTTCGCATGCATTCTTGATTACTGTCTCAGAGCATCCAGGACATTTTCTTTTCTCATTTATATCTAGATCCTGAGATTCCAGCTGCTGAGGTCAATACAATTGTGTACAATCAGTTCCTGAATTGGAAACAAAAGAAATTGCAAAAGGAGGTGTTGGATTTAGACACTGCACACGTTTTCTGCCAGTGGCAGTGCTGTCTTCAAGTGGGATTGTATCTCAACCAGCTGCTTAGCTCTCCTCTCCCTGAGCCAGATCTTACACGGTAAAGATTCCTAAGATTGCAAATGTATGCATACTTGCTAAGAAGTGAATCCTACTGAACTCAGTGGATCTTGTTTTTAGTAAACATGCATAGGTTCAGCACAAACCAAAGAAAGGCACACAAAATCCTGTATATTTCAGTAGAATTAAATGTGCCTGACCTTTTCTGGATTGTACTCATTCATATAATATGCATTTTAATATATGGTACTCCATTATGTTTTTAGGAGTGTGCGGAACCAGTTCAAATAGAGCCTAGCTCAATTCGAACCAGCCCAGTACGACCTCAAACTGGACCGATCCCCCCAAAAATGGGGCTGGTCCCAGTTCAGCTGGCTCGATTGCCCTGCTTGTAAAAGAGAATCCAGTAAGAGTCCCCTTTACAAACAAAGGGGGATGACCACTCTTAATAGGTTGAGGGGGACAGTGTTCTCTCTAATTGTTTTCATCTTTGTGCGGAATGAGTTTTGTTCTGGGCGGCAATACCAAGGCAGTGTGTGCACTCATACATTCAGAATGGGGCCCTCCTGATTCAGCCTAGGCAGGATCTAAATTGACTGAGTGGGCATCAAAAAAACACGAGCGCACGCACACCTGTGTTAGAGGGAACACTGGTGGAGAGCAGACGAGAGGGCACCTTAGCAGCTCTTGCTGTGGTGGCGGCCCTTCCAGCGCTCCCCACTGCGGGCCAGCAGGTGGTCCATTTCCAGCCTCCACACATGCACAGAGGCCAGAACCAGGCGGACCACCAGCCTGTAGTGCAGCAGGGGGCAGCACCGGTGGGGCCAGGAACCAGTGGGACTGAGAGGGGCTACTGCTGCAGAAGCCGATAAGTTGCCCTCTTGCGCCCCCCCCCAACCCATTCTTAGAGAGGCAATCCCCCTTTGCATGTATCCTTACCAGATTCCTCTTTACAAGCAAGGCAATCGAGCCAGATCACCCCAGTTGGATAGCTCGAACCACCACCAGTTCTAACGAACCAGCTTGCGGACCAGACAGCTCGGTTAGAGTTCAGCTTGAGCTGCCTATGCTGGTTCTGTGCACACCCCTAATGTTTTTGTTGGCCTTCTCTGCACCATCTAGTTTGTCGTATGAATTAGGATTCCAGTAATAATTTACCAAATATAGCACTACTTTCCTTTGGTGTATTATGAACCAAGGCCAACAGTTGCTAGTATATGAACTATAATCTTTTCCCAGTAACAAGTTGAAAATAATGATTGAGTACAAATAGACTGTGGCACACAGTTGCTGCAAGACAACAAAGTCTCATTTATGAAGCAACATCAGCATCGCACATAAACCATAATTAGAACTCTTTGCATTCCAACTTTTTTCTTTGAACGATAGGCCATCCTCCCTACTCTGTACTGCACACTTTTGGAAGATTTTTGAGGAATAAAAAATTTCCTACACAACCCAAAACCTAGAAAAATTCCAACTTCAAAACTGCAAAAGAATGCACATGCCATATAATGCTTTTAGAGTCCAAACCATTTCACGTATAGGATCGGGGTGGGGGGAAAGGTTAAAATGTGTTTCAAATTGCCCACTTGCCCATTTCCTTTGTGGGTTAGGTAGTAGGCAGCACTCATCATGCCCTACCACACAATCCACTTTGGTGTCCCTGGGAGCTACCCATGGAGAACAATGGGAAGTTTTGAGTTTCCCCTTGTTCCCTATGGCCAGAACAAGCTGCATCACAGGGTGCACACAGAAGTTTTGCATTACAATTTGCAATGCATTTTGCTGCAACTCTGCCTTGAAAAACACTGCAGAAGCACATAGTAAAAGGGAACCTGACCCTCCCAATATAGAACATACATTTTAAACACAGTCCAAAAATGCCCCCCAAATAATCACTAACCCAGAATCCACTGCCAGCCACAGTGCCTACACTGCACTAACATCATTGGCACAAGATGCTCTCTCTCACACAATTATGACTCTTTATGTTCCCTTCTTAGCATTGCAACCATTGCCACAGCAGCACCCTTGCTTAGCAGCAAGCATCGCCATAAGCTCAACTAGAGCAACTTCCAACCACATTTTGACTGAGTACACCTTGCAATGCCGATTGCAGAGCAGTGAGTGAAGCACAAGTTAGATTCAAGGCCAGACATGGAGTTCATTACAGCAGTCACTAAGAACAAACACACAGAGTGCTGCCACTGCCCGTTTGTCACCCAAAACAATCTCACAAACAAATCAAACCACAACTCAAGGAAGGCAAGGCAGGCACCCAAGTTCTGCCTTTGTCAATCTGAGATCCAGCAAAACCAGATAGTTATAGCAGCAATTCCCTCCTTTTGTGTTTCCCCTCTCCCCCCAGCCAATGAGGCAAAGGTTGCCCACGACAACACTTTATTTGTATGATAACAAGTCAACCAAGAAGCAAGGAGATCAATTGGAAGCCAGTGCCAGAAAACCAATCAGCAAGAGAAAAACAGGTCTCCAAAATGGCACCCAGAATGTCGAAACATTTCGATCGAAACAGGGTTGTTCTGCTCCAAGCTCAAAACAAGCCCTTTATTTAAAGGGTGTTCTGTTTCGAGCTCAAAACAGCCCATTGTGAATTGAAATTTTTCATTGTTTCAAAACGTTCTGCACATCTCTAGATGTTTGCTGATACCTCTTGGACTGCTCTCCCACTATAAATCTTCCTTCCCTCTACTGAAGTAATTTCCTGCGAATAGCTGCTTGAGTTGTGGGGGGTGGGTGCTGCTTTTTCATAGGAAAACGGCGCAAGGGAAAGAGAACAAATCTCCCTCTCCCCATATACTGTGTTCTTCACTGGGACCAGGTACTCCTGTGGCTCTTCTGGGTGAAAGAAGAGACACTTCCAATTGTGGCATATCTCTTTAGCATTTGTGGGCATGTATAGTTGGGCTCCAGTTTCAAACCCACACTCAATTTATTAATGCTGAGTTAAGACAGTCAGCATTCCACAGTTCAGGGAAATGCCACAATTTTTGTTTTTCATTTAGTGGGGATTGTTTTTCTACTCTCTATAGTATTTATTACTCCCCCCCCCCTTTCTTGTTGAAGTCTCATTATCTCAGCAAATGTTTGTGTTCTGTGCTCAAGTGAAAAGTCATGCTGCAGCATGTTCTAAAAGTATGAAATGTTGGATAATTCCAAACTGAGTAAGACAGATTCTGCTGCTAATTAAATCTGGTGTATTAATATTCTGAATTAACATATTAACTCTTATTTATACATTTATTTGAAGTGGATAATGGACCTGCTGAAAGTCACTTCTCCTGTAGAGTTGGCTAGTCTCAGTCCTTCAAGATTGCCCCTGCCAATGTAAGGAGGCAGGATCAGCTGAAAAAGTTTCAGTTCCTCTAGTAATGAGGGGCTTCCTTTTTTGATTCTTAAGAGGAAGTAAGGTTTTATTAGGCTTTCTGCATTTGATGTGTTAGTTTGGTCCTCTTCCTTCCCACCCATTCCACTCCCCAACAAAGGATAATGTTCCACAATTTAAAATTGTGGATAAATTCCAGTTTATCACCTGGGTCAAAGGACTAGTGACACATGAAGTTACAGCAACTGCGCCTCAAGGGCTGGATCATGGGGGCGGCAGGGTGTGTGGGGGGGGGCAGGGTAATCCTTGTAAAAGCAGGTCACTTTCCAAATTCTTAAGAAGCCTCATAAAATATAAGCATTCCAACTGACACTCCTCTACTCAGGTCATGGAAAGATGCAGACCTCCTAGTCCTCCTCCATTCCTAGATTCTGCAGCACTCTCTCAATTCCATATTGTCCAGGACTGGGTGGCAAAAGGCTGAACAAATGTAAGCCTTATAAACCAAATGACGCAGAGAGCCTGGACCCTTCAAACAGGATGGATACAAAAGTATCCTGTTGAGTAAACTGGGAGGGAGAAACATATCGCTATCCATCACTCCTCCCCAGCACAATCTGGAGGCATCTGCCTATTCTATTTATTTGTTTATATCTATGTAAACAGTTTTGGGAGCGTCTGTTGAAAAGCGGTATATAAATATTCTTTGTATTTGTATTCATATCTATAGTCACTCAAGGGAAGAAGAGGGAGTGTTCTTGGATATAGAGCTGCCTTATCCTGGGGCAGCAGGAGCACTAACAGAATCCTTCTGTCCCATGATACCAACACCAGATACAAGGTCTCTTTAAAAAGAGTGATGGTTCATGGGACAGAATGCTTGGTAAGCAAGATGGTATCTCTCTGTGGACCACAGCCACTCCACCCACACACCCTAAGCTGACCCTATGGAGAACCCAGCTGCCTCTTTCAGCCAGTTCTAAGTAACACAAACCAAGCCAGTCCCCTCCTCCAGGATCAAATCCTTTGTTATAACCCAATAAGGGTATATTATTATACCAAAGCACATGCTGTGGTACAGGAATTCCAGCCCCAGAGTTTAGACCGGTGCCTCTTTGGAGAATCCTGAACTCCCACAGCCAAAATTCCTATGTCTCTTGCATGTAGCAACACACTTCCTTCTTTCCCCAGCAGCCTCTTTTCTAAATGTACTTAGTAGCACATCCTCTCCATTGCAGCAGATGCACTTCTGGCAGCTATGACCCCAAATTCTATCACCTTTCCCTCCATGGTCAATACTTTTCCTTCCCAGGGTGAATCTCAGGCTTCTAAGAATCACAGGACTGGTTCTCACGACCAACTGGAGGAGCATCCAGCCAGGCTCCAAGCCAAGTGCACACTCCTGAGCAATGGTTGTGTGTTGGCAACAATTGAAGTAAGAGGAGAGGGACGTGACGGTGTGCTGGCCGTGATCTGGGTAAGATGGCGAGGGACATGCTTTCCTCCACACTTGGTACAGTGCTAGATGTGGGTTGGCTGCCATACCCTATCCAGATCGCACATGAACACTTTCCCCAATGCCTGCCTCAATTTTTGCCAACACACAACCAATTTTCAGGAGCACATACAGGGAACCTGGTTAGATGTTCCTCCTACCCAGGTGTTGGTTATAAGAACAAGTCTATAGACTTTTCACAGTTTAGAGGATGAGGAGACCTGGCAATTCAAAGTACCTCCTTAAAGAACAAGTCCAAGGGCATTTTTTAAAAATAGTGAGCACCTTCATTTGAAGTTCTAGAATTGTAATGAGGTCTCTTTCCAACTACACCAAGTTCGTTAGATGGATAGTAAGTTAACTACTTTCCCTCATCTTTGGCAGGCTTTATAATGGAACCCTTGTGCACAGATTATGCCGTGAGCTTAAATCAACTTCCACACCAGAGAACATTCTCAGTGCATCTCCAAAGATGTACCAGCTTTACTGCAACATGGTACACATAGTAAAAGACTCTATACCTCCAAACTTCTTCCAGAAAAAGAAGTCCAAGAAAAGAAAGAATCAAGCTCTGGCTAAAAAAGAAGGTGCTACCGTGGAAGCTTTGCCTTTGTGCAGTGTTAACAACAGATTTGCAGCATTCATGGTGGAGGACTAAAAGCACATTGTATTTAACATGATGGATTATATTATTTTTTGCATTGGCTTTATAAGGCCTCTCTCAAATGGAACCATTCAGTACTGCTGGGTTTGACTGTTTTCCTATCAAGCTTCATTTATCTAGTCAGATGATAAAGCTTCTTATCTTTGAGTAGTACTATTGAACTGAGTAGTCTCAGAAGGAGGGATGTGGGGTGGATAATTTCTCTATACTTTTTTTTCCACAGAAAGTTTTCCATTTCTGAAGTTTTGTTGGCCAACATCCAGACTAGCATTCCACACATGCAGCAATGCAAGTTCCAGACTACCAACATTCCAGATTATCACTGTACTGTTCTTTGGGGGAAAGGGGTAATTTTTGCCAATGTGTCACCAAAATAGGTCCCTGTTGAGACAACACAACAGTAGTCTGGAACTTGCACTGCTGCATGTGCACAGTGCTAGTCAGACCAGCATTTTCATAAAATGCATTACAGTTGGCCCTCATTGTCCATGGTCTCAGCATTCACATTTTCACATATTCACGGTTGGACCATGTCCACCTAGCCTTGTTATCCATGGTTCTACAAATAGTTTAAATTCACCTATCTGTGGTTCTTAGGTGGCCGGAAATGATCTCCAAGGTCATTGCCAGCCACCATTTTGCTGAAAGGAGCTATTTTGTGGCCCTCGCTTAAATTTTTAAAAAAAATTCCACAATTTTTCACAGAAAATCGGTGGAATTGTAGGTTTTGGCAGGCATTGCTGGACTGCTAGAGACCTAAAGAGCATAGTATGTTGCTTTATTGCTTTTATTTCTGCCTCCTCCCCACTTTTTTAGCCTTTTGTTTTACCTCTAGGAACATAACCCAACAATTCCCATTCAATCAAGGTCTCATTTTCTGTGTTTTCGTTATCTGCAGTTTCGTTATCCACAGTTGTAGGTGAGAACAGAACCACTGCAGTTAACGAGGGCCACCTGTAGTGACAATGAGTAGATGCCAATGTAATGTTTGGTAGGTTCAGCAATTTCAGAGTTGTAATTCATGATCTCTGAAGTGATCCCTATTCCCTCACAACCTGGGTTCTGCACCTGTACCATAATCCTTGCAGAAGAATTAAAAGCTCTTTGAGGCGTTCTTCAGCTCTGCTTAATCACACTCATGGTGGGACCATTATTATTTGTGGGAGAGTGCCATGCTCCTCGGTGCCTTCTTAACTGCCACTCTTGAGAGCAGCCCTTTATGGGATTGCACTTCAGCCACTGACACCTATGCCAAATGATTTATCGATGTCGACCAACAACTCATTGGGACTGAGAGCGGCTTCTGATTTGGCTGTTCACCACCCTTCGGTTTCAAAGGAGGCTTTGGCATCATCCTCTGCATTTTCTCCTCAAGCCCCTTCTCATAAGGACCATGGGGATTAGACTTTCAAGAAACAAATGGTGATCAACGTCAACACCCAATGCTGCCGCCACAGGAAGCATAAACGCGAGCACTCCAGGTTGTTGGGATCGTAGCGCCCTGTTGCCGAACTTCATTTCTTCGAAATCAACAAAGTCGAAACTTTTTACACAGTCAGTGTCAAAGCTGTTGCCTCACACCCCTTCACCGTCTACTGCACAGGTGTCTTTCAAGAGATCTTTGCCTTCAGTATCGGATGCATTGATACTGAGAGGGTTGCCAGAGTCAGTGCTGACTTTGACCATCATTATTCCAACATCGCTTCTGTGACCAACAGTCTTAGATGTCCACCCCCAATGGCTACCTCGAAAATCACTTTTGTGACAACTACCGTTCCACTATCAACAATGTCGACACAGGCTACTTTGCAAAAACCTGTGCCTAGGGTGCCTTCACCCATCATCGACTTCACTCCAGCTTTGTCCTCGGCTCAATCTCTTCATGACTCCCCTGACAAAGGACATCAGTCTTCAAGAGAGCTTTCTCTTTTTTCAGGAGACAAGTCTGCATCTTGCAACATGGAATTTCTGCTGGGATCTTCTACCAGTACCCCATTGGGATCCACCTACAAAGGGTTTCACCTTCAAGGTCTAGATGGGGATGACTGAATCTTTGCAGGTTACCAAGATGCCATCTGCTTCACCTGCTAAAATGAAGAGAGCACCCACATTGCTCTCCCACACAATATTCGAGGGAACATTTTCATCACTCTGCGTCACACCTTGCATCCATGTCTCACCCCATGGACTACTATTGGAGCTCTCCTGGGGCTTTGGAACCTGGATATATAAGAGGTCTTCACTCTTCACCGATATCGGGATCCATATTATATGCCCTCGCCAGCTTTACCTTATGATTTCCAGGAGTACAGACTTTGGAAGACAATGAAGCTGAAAGGTGCTCTGGAGTCATCTCCTGTAAAAGGTCAGAATCCTGTTTCCTCACCTGCTCAGGCCTCTCCTTTCAAGCACCCTAACACACCTTCAGTGCCTGTAGGTACAGGAAAACTCACTTCACCTGCCCTTCTCACCTGACAGATCCTGATGTGGAGGTAGTGCATCAGCCTTCAGTTCCTGCGAAGTCACATCAGCAGGAAGATCTTTCTGGGGGGAAGTAGGACTCCAGCCCGTAGTCTGAAGGGGATTTGGTTCACACCGAAAACCCCTCGGATTCTTCACCTGACAAAATTGTTGCCAACCCACCTTCCAGTTCACCTACCAAGGAGAAAAGGTCCTACAGTGTTCAGGTCACAGAAATGGCAAAGGCTTTGGGCCTAGAACTAAAGGCGCCAGTGCCAGACAGTAAGGACCCAGTTTAAGATTGTATAGCAACTACTTCGGCTGCCCAGCCCGCCGCTTTGCCTGTACTGCTAGTCCTTTCTAATTCTGCAAAGGTCTGTTGAGATGCCGTTGCTGCTTCCACTACCACTTCCCAAAGACTTGAAAGTTTGTATTGCATCCAGGAAGACTCTTGCCCTTTCCTATTTAAACACCCCCCACCTAACTCTCTGGTGATGGACTGAGCTCTTAGCTGCAAGGGCTTATTCTGTTCCGGTAGGTAAGGAGGGCAGAAAACCTGATGTGATGGGATGAAGGTTCTCTCTAGAGCCAGCATATCATAGCGGTTAGAGTGTTGGACTCTGTCCTGGAAGACCAAAGTTTGAATTCCCCATTCAACCATGAAACTCACTGGGTGACTCTGGTCCAATCATATATATCTCAGCCTAACCTACCTCACAGGGTTGTTGTGAGGGGGAAAATAACCATGTACACTGCTCTGAGCTCCTTTGAGGAAGAGCAGGATATAAATGTAAAATAATATAAATAAATAAATAAATCCTCCTCTTGCTTGGCTTGAAGATCTCCAGTTATATGGCTTGCATGGCCAAATTCCATTTTTCAGTTTGAGACCATCTGAAACAAGATTTAACAAGGATGTCCCTGAGGACTTGAGAGATAAGTTTCAGTCTGCTTTGGCCAAGTATGCAGATATTACAAGACAGCATTCTCAGCACTGCCAAGCATCTTGCCGAGACTGAATTCAGGTCCTCACGCCTGTGATTCCATAGGCACACCTGTGATTCCATAGGCACACCTGTGATTGCGCAGGCACGCCTGGCTATGATCCACCCCTCTACAGACTGATATGAAAGATGAAATCAGTCTACAAACAGATGAGACAATGGAGAGAATAAAGAAGTCCTACTACACATATGCTGGCCTTGGGCCGAAATAAACCAATACATACATACTACACAGCACAGACTTTCACCACTACATCTCAACGATCTTCGTTCTCTCAGCGATATTGGTCCTTTGAAAGACAGTAGTTCCAGTATAAGCAACCCGACCATAAGGACGAGAAATGGTTTACGTACATGCCTAAGTGCCAATACAACCCACAGCACAGGCAGCAGCAGAGGGCGAAACTTCAGGACTAGTCCAAGCAGTCAGTCTGACTCATCAGCACTGGAAATACTTCAGCCTCCATAATTCTCCTATTCATCTTGCCCGTTTCTCCAACATTTGGCATCGTATAACATCAGATGCTTGGGTGTTTTCCATAATATCGACAGGCTATGCCATCAAATTTAAAAGCCACTCCACATTTGTGGGAATAAAATACAACCACACAACTTCTACCTTGGCAGAAGAAGTTTGTTCCTTCCTGGAGAAGGGTGCTATAGAGCCTATTTCCCTAGAAGATCATGAGACGGCTTTTTATTTGAGGTCTTTCCAGCTGCCCAAAAGGGATGGAAGCCTTTGGCCCATCATGGACCTTGGCAACCTAAACAAACATGTGAAGACCAGAAAGTTCAGGATGATCTCCTTACAGGCCATTCTCTCTTTGCTCATATGGGATGGGTGGTTTGTGACCTTAGATGCATGCTTTCATGTGGGGATACGCCCTGCTCACAAGTACCACCTGCGCTTCACTCTGGGTCAACAGAGCTGCCTGTACAAAGTCCTTCCATTCGGACACTCCACAGCCCCCTGTGTGTTCACCAAGTGTGTCAGTGCCATCATCACACATCTCAGGACATGGGGAGTCTTCATTTACCCATTCTTGGATGACTGGCTGATCATATTGGACAAAGAAACCCTAGTCTCCCAGGTTGAGTTACACTGGACCTGTTGGTAGGGATGTACACAGAACCGGCTGGCCCAGTTTGGTTCGAATCCGGAGCGGACTCAAACCTGACTGGGCCAGTTCGGTCCAGCACCCCCTCAAACCCGCCCGGTCCGGTTCAGGGAGTTTGCAGATCATTTTTGTTTTTGTTTTTTAAGAGTTACCTTTACTCTCCTCTGGGGAGTTGCTGGAGGCAGCGGGGGGGCGGGGTCTGCAGAGGCTCCTCCCCCCCGCCGGCTTCCGTTATGCCCCCTTTGCCTGTTTGGGTGCTCTTCGGCTGTTTTTCGGCCTTCACCCGGTGGCACAGCTGCCATTTTGGAGGCCGCGCACCTGCTCCTCTGTGTGCCCCAGGCACAGGCAAACTGCCTCCAAAATGGCCGCCAGGTGAAGGCTGAAAACCAGCCGAAGAACACCCAAACAGGTGAAGAGGGGCATAACGGAGGCCAGCAGGGGGAGGGGGAACTTCCGCAGACATACACACTTGCCGCCTCCAGCAACTCCCCAGAGGGGAGTAAAGGTTTTAAAAAAATATTATTTTAACAAGAGTAGTCCATGAACCCCTCCAAACATTCGAGGGTGTTCGGTCCGGGGTTGGACTGAACGGGGTGGTTCTGTTCAACCCCGAACTGTTGAACCCGTTTGCAGATCCCTATCTGTTGGCAGACATGGTAATGACAGTAAATCTAAAGTGATATATCTTGACATCTCAAAGGTGTATCCAGTTCATCTGAGTAGCTTTGGAGAGAGCTACTCTACCCGTGCGAAGAGGATCTACCTTCCCAAGGAAAGGAAACGGCTAATCACACACTGATTACCACCTTTGTTCTCAATCCAAAGCAAAAGAGCACAATCAAAGACTGCAGGTTCCCATGGCCTCCTGCACAGCTACTGTGCCTCATGCGAGGCTTCGCATGTGCAGGCTCCAAAACTGGTTTCTGTCCGTGTTCAAACCGAATTCCAACAGCCAGAATATGTGGCTGCTTTTTCCTCCACCCATCTTGAAATCCTTATGTTGGTGGACGAAACCAGACTATCTTGAAGGGCATGCCTTTTGAGCTGCCAACACCATCCATAACACTATCATCAGACGCCTCCCTGACAGGTTGGGGAGCACACAGCAGGGGTCTTCATGCCCAGGGCATCTGCATCCACCAACAATAGTCCCTCAATATCAATCTTCTGGAACTCCTTGCAGTTTTTCATGCTCTTAAGTCCTTCCTGCCTCTGCTGCAACATCCAGTGGTCCAGGTGCTCCTGGACAGTACAATGGTGATGGCTGACCTAAACCGCCAAGGCAGAATGGTCTCCAGATCCTTGTGCAACATAGCCCTTGTGCAACATAGCCCTACAGCTTTGGGGCTGTAGCATAGCTCGTCACATCCATCCTGTTGCCCTTCACCATCAAAAGGCATGGACAGTGTTCTGGCAGATGCTCTCAGTAGTGACTTCCACCTTTCCAATCAACACGAGTGTAGTTTTAAACTGCTGACTATCTTTTTTAGTGTTCCTATTTAGATGCCTTGTTTTATATACCCCGTTTCAGCCACCACTTTTTGTATTTTATATTTTTCACATTCTTATGTTCATAATTTTTTTAAATACATCTGTCTAATGAATCCATAGCTACCCTCTTTCTTAAGGATAGCAGCTTTATGGTATTACAATATAGCTTGATACTATTAGAGTAGTAATTTTAAAGGAATATAGTTTTATGGTCCCATAATTAATTTTTATTCTTTTGAATCATACTCTGCTGTTCTATCTCATCCTGGTGTTAGACCGTAATAAAGATGATTGATTGAATCAACACAAGTGGGAGGTCAACCAAACCCTGCTGGAAAACATCTTTCGCCACTGGGAGACTCCACAGGTAGATTTCTTTGCCACTCGGTTCAACAGGAAATGCAAGTTGTACTGCTCAAGGGCAGGAGTAGGTCTGAACTCCATGGGCAACACCTTTCAGATGTTGTGGACGGAGCATCTTTACTAGCTCTTCCCTCCCTTTTCCCTTCTATCGAGGACAATGGGCACAATACTACAGGAAAACGTTTGTTGCATTATACTCACCTCATGGTAGCCAAGGCAACCATGGTTCCCAAACCTGCTCAGGCTGTCTCAAGGCCTCCACCAACACCTTCCTCCCTGCCAGAACTTTCTGTCTCAGCAGGGGGGTTGCATCCTCCATCCTGACCTCCAGCTGTTGAATCTGATGGCCTGGAAAATCAATTATTAGATACTATCCTTCTTAACAAAAGGAGTCGACCTGCAGAAACTACATGTGCAAGTGGAGATATTTTACTTCTCATGCCGAGGCCAAAGGTCTTAACAGGTCTCAAAAGTTCTGGCCTATCAAATACATCTGTTGAAGTGCATCTTGCTGCCCTTTCCGCAAGACACTGAGACTGGGATGGGCATTCATTTCCCCCCCATCCTGACTCTTAAGCAGTTCCTTAAAGGTGTGAACAACCCTCCATGGGTTTTCCTATCCGAGAACCCATTGAGTCTTGGAGCCTCTTGTTAGTTCTGTCCTCTCTCACTGAACCCCCTATCCTCTCTCACCAAACTACTCATCTCCGCTGACCTCAAGTCCTTATCTCTGAAAGTAGCCTCTCTCATTGCTATAACTTTGGCACGACATGTCAGCAAACTGACAGCTCTGCGCACTGATTCCCCATATGTAAAATTCTACCCTGACAAGGTCGTTCTTCAGATGGACCCTTCCTTCACTCCGAAGGTGGTCTCTGGTTTTCGTTTAAATAAAGGTATCATCTTGCCAACCTTCTTCCAGAACCCTTTCACCCTCCTGGAAAGGTAGATTCATTCACTGGATGCGAGACCAGTTATTCTTTATTACCTAAATAGGACTAAAGCTTTCCAAAGATCAAACAAGCTCTTCATCTCTTTCAAAGGAGAGACTAAGAGTTGCCCTATCTCTAGACAAAGACTCTCTCATTGGCTTGAGAGCTTATCTTCCTATGCTACAACCAACAAGGGGTTAAACCTCCCTCTAAGATCACTCCACTCCACTCAAGCTATGGTCATGTGGGCAGCTCACATGTCTGGCATCAGCATGAAGGACATCTGCAAGGTGGCCACATGGTCCTCGGGCCTACCCTTTGTTAAGCACTATGCTGTGGGCATCCATTCAACAGCAGAGACCAACTTTGGTCGGGCAGTTCCAAAAAAAAGTACTCTAACCAATATCCTAGCTTCCACCTCCATCTTGGTGAGCTTGTTAATCACCCAGGTTGTGAGGGAACATGGATCACCTCAAAGATAAACAGGTTGCTTACCTGTAAGGTGATCTTTCTGGTGATCCATGTTCACTCAACACCCGCCTGGCTTACCCTGGTGCTAGGATACCTCCACAGTTATTTATACTGACTTACCTGAGTCTGTCTATGGACATTCTTCATTCATCACAGTGGCCAATCAGGAACCAAGGAGAATGGCACTCTCCTCCCACCCAAAATGACCGTCATGCCACCTGTGCAATTCAGAGGAGCCAAAGAACGCCTCAAAGAGCTTTGAATTCTTCCACAAGGATTACTGCACAGGCGCAGAACCCAGGATGTGAGTGAACATGGATGGTGAGAAAGATCACCTGTTACAGGTAAGCAACCTGTTTTTCCCCAGGTGATTATTCCTAGGAGGTGTGTAAGAAGGTATGTTTCTTTTAACTGGAATATAGGAATCAATAAATCAAATTCTTTTCACATAAAGCTTTGAATTTGTTTCAAATAACCATTAAAGCACATGTTATTGCTCTCCCCCCACCATTGAATATTTCAGTTCAACCACTTGGTTTGTACTCCTTGGATTTGGGCAAAATCTGAAAAGGTTTTAGAAATGTTTGTTAAAAGATTTTGTTCGGTTCCATATGAACAAAAGGCAAAAAGCTCCATTTTTTAGGAAATGCTATCTTCTCTCTACAAGTTTTTCAGGAGAGGCCAACTTTCCTCCTAACAAGTCAGAGAGGAACATCAGAAAAACTTTGCAAGACGTGCTGTTAAATTAATGCAAGTACAAATATATTCCAGAACTGAGAAGTTGCCGTCCTTGAGATATTTCTTAAGACAGAATGTTTCTTGGTATGCCACACATTTCCTGTTGAACATTTAGTTATTTACAATAATCCTTTAATTTTGAATAGTGACTTCACAAAAGCACAGAAAACTATCTGGAAAGCACTAATTATATCTCTTGAAACATTTTGGAGAACTTCCAACACTGCTGTGGTTTTGAACAGGATGCTTAAACTTGCCACAACAGCTGTCAAAATGAGGGGACTGTAGCAGACCACTTAGAAATTTTGTACTGCAGGACAAACAACATACTCAATTTGCACTACAGTTCATTGTCACCAGATGGCATACCACATTTGTCAGAAATCGGCTAAAAACCATGTTTCATCACGCAACTGCAGGAACTTTGAAAAGGAAGGTGCCAAGATAGGCCGGCTTGCTGAATATCACCAAAAAAGAAGTAGGTTCTTAATACTTGAAAGTGGTTGTTATCCAAACAACCTTGAGCAACCTTTCTGCTTGAGCAGAAAGAATTCCTGAGCATGCAGATATGGAGGAACTAACTTTTTTTCTTCTCATGTTACACTCTTTTCACTCTGCTCTGGAAAGTTCTCTGAACTTCAAGAACAGTCTTTCACGGGGTTCAAGGGGCTACAGTAGAAGATGGGGTAGAAACGCCTTGCTGCACACAAGGAACACCACACTAGTCCTGTGCATCCTGAATAGAGTTCACAAGCAAGAAGAAACTCAAATACATAAAGATCCAGTCTTCATGTCACAACTGAATATCTGTGGCACCACAAATATTAGATTGGTGAACTCCACCTTAACTCCCCTCCCAAATGGCACTCAATGTTTTACAAAATAAAATTACATGCAAAGTATACTGGAAGTCTTTAGGAGAGAAACTAAAGAAATGAAAAATGTATGTATTTTTGAGCCATTACTAGCAGCATTCTTAGCAAGTGCTCATCTTAAGTGCTTTAAAAAGGGATGAGAGAACCAAGTACTATATTGAGAAGTCTGATGCAAAAGCTTTGCCAAAGCATGGACTTGAGGCCCGATGGCAGATTGTGATTTGTTTGGAATCCAGAAAAACACAAAGCCCAGCTCTGAACACATAAGAGCTGCCTTGTACTTAGACCACTGGTCTATGTCACTCAGTATTGTCCTCACTGTCTAGTAGTGATTATTCAGTGTTTCAAAGAAGGATCTTCCCAGCCCTACATGGGGACACCAGGGACTGAACTGGAGACCCTTACAGCCTCTTCAATAAAGTGCAGGACTGGCTTAGAAATGTAGGAGATTAACTGTAGGCTTCTTTAAATAAAAGCATCAGTCTTTTAGCACCTTAAACAGTAACCAACATTTTTTATCTTACGTTTTCATGAACTATGGTCCACTGAAGCAAGCTGCAGTACATGAAAACATATGCTAAAATTGGTTAGTCAGAAAACTTATGCTTCTCTTTAAGGTGCCACAAGACACTTTGCTACTTCAGACTAACATGGCTACTCTTCTGGAAGTAAAAAAAAAAAAAAAATCTTAAGCCACTGAAGACATGAAAAAAACATTCAGAAATCAATTTTCCAATTTGTGACCCAGCTTCATTTAAAATATCAAGTTACACATTCACACATATGTTAAGAAAAGCAGACATTTACTTCAAAATTGCAATATAGGCTTTTCAATCACAAAAAGAAAGAAAAGACAGTGATCCGACAGTGGTCACATCCTGTGCAAAGAACTTAGTATACAAAAAAAGTAGCACAAGGTACATATTGCAGGATAGTGTAAATAAATACAGGAACTGAAATATGGCACTCTTGCAATTCATTCTGGACCAGATGGAATGCCTCAAATATTTAAAGTCCCACCACCACCATAAAATAGTTTTTAAAAAAATAAAAACTAAAATATTTATACCTAATACATGTTTCAATACACATATACCTCTTAAGAGTAAAAGGTGGGTTTTAGGCTTTTGACATTTCTATTTTAAATTAACCTCTCACACACTTACAAAGTTCCATTCAATCTGAAAGTAAAATTTTGTCTTAGAAGAAAAAAAAAATGTTACCAAAGTTGCATAATTTTGTTTGTTGAATTCTAAACTTCCAGCTGAGGAAGTAACAGTCTTTAAAATTATCAATGTTCATCTTTCATCAGTGAAAACAGAAGGACTTGTCAAAAGCCCTTTATCTTCTTTTGTTACTTCCTTCTATATAAACAGCAGTTTCTAGTTTTGCAACAGAAAAAATGCAATGTGCATCATACATCAAGAAAAGATGATAAGGATGAAGAGCTGACATGTTTTGGGGTCTTCTCCCTGATTCTTTCCACCTTCTTTATAGTCTCTGCTACTATGCATACTGAGGAGGTGAGGCCCAGAAGAAACAGCAGATCTAGAAGGGGAAAATGATTTTTATTTTATTTAAGAAAACTGACAAATATAAGCAATATACCATTGTGTTTTGGTCTTTCAAATCTTAAACCAGAGACCTTGACGTCTTGTTTTCAGGCTTTCCCCCACAAAACTCATTACACTCTCTCTCTAGCATGGTTTATACAACTCAACATGGATTTGTCAGTAACAGAATTCATTTCTAGTACAATTTTTTGATATTATGTGCCTTGGGTGTCAGTTTCCAATGACCCAACCTATCCATCCTACAGAAGGTAGGAGAGAGCAGAGCTTCCGAACTGTCAGAGTAGGCCCAAGCAGAAGAACGGTCAGATACTTGGTAGCACTGCTGAACTATTTCTAAATCCATTTAGGTAGTCAAGATGAACTGAACTTCATCTTGAGGGTAGTTAGAGCACTTGTGCAGGAGAGGAGGAAACAATTACTGGAAACAAGGGTTGGGAATAAAAATGCAGCCAGGATGCATTAAGAAGGGGTGGGGGGGGGAGCTACAGGAAATTCTGCAATTGGCAAGAAAGGCATTATAAGATACAGATAAAAGAAAAAGTAATGCTTACATACTTTAAATAGTATGCAAAATTTCATCTTTTTGTGAATGCCTTAACACTACTTAACACCAAAATAATATAAACTTCTAGTATATGTTCATTATAAAAGATCACAGACTCTAACTTGAGATGTGGATAGGAAGGAGCTAAAGAGTTTTCCTTACCTAGTAAACTTAGACTCTCTGTCTGAAAAACCTTCTGAAGTGGCGGAAAGTATATTACCAGTAGCTGTCCCATTATAGATCCAAGGACCGCGTAACAGAACATTTTATTGCTGCAAAGTCCAATCTCAAAAACAGACTTTGTCTGCAAATTAAAAACACTGAATGTAGAAATTTCATTTTCTGTTTTTACAATATGTTATTTGTAATACTTCTGAAGTGAGTTCATATTTTAGAGTTCAAATCAATGCTAGGAATAATCCATCTTAGTTTTTAGTTACTGATTTGAATTACATGCAATACTTAAAAAAAATTGATAATTTTCAATTGTCTAAGCTTTTTTAAAGTGTTCATTGTATCATTTCTAACAGTTCACATACCTGAGATCTGGAACTCAAAGCATTGAACATGTCAAAAAATACAAAGCAAGTGAAGGTCATTGTTGTATCTCGAGGAGTTATGACATTGTCTCGCAGCTGTCAAGAGAAAGTTTTAATACATGTAATTCTCTACAAGTATACAATAAAGCATTTTAAATTAAGCTTTCATCCAAAATCTGAAGAAACAATACTGCAAAGCATCAGTCCCCTACCAGGGGCTGGAAAAACCCCAATTGGCTGGTCATCCATGCTTCTAAAAATGGTATTGCTGACATCTTGTTTAAATTAATTAATTTAAATTTAAATTAAATTAAATTAATTTTTTAGGTCTATACAAGACAAGTACCCAGAACTCTGGAATCATTTCCTAACTTCGTCACAACATATCTGCTTTAAGAATTAAAGAATTCTTAAATTCTTAAATTCTTTAAGAATTTAAGAGTACAAGAGAATGTATTCAGTTCCACTTCATATATTGCATCTTCTGAGAGTACACGGGCTGCAGAGATACTTCAGCAGCATACAAGCATATGCACATGCACATACAAAAAAACAGGGTGCCTGCATGGACTCTAGGATTATGACCATGGTATCTTAGGACTTTGCTGTCACAGCTTCTCTGAAGGAATTATTTAAATTGCAACTCACCAAGAATACTCCGACTTCCTAGATTCTTAACCCCACAAAACTACAATTCCCAGGATACTTTGAGAGAAGCAATAGCATTTAACAGTTTTAGGACTGTAGAGTAGATACGTGTCCCCAAATTGTTTTCACTTTTCTATATAACCAGTGGGCAATCTGTTCCACTTAAGAGATACTTCAGTCATACCACTGACAATGATCACCATGTCACCTATAGGAAACACTGAACAACTTTCTTTCTGTGAAAAAAAGTATGGAGGCTTTGTGGGTGGGGTAGATGGTTGTTGCTTCTGCTATGGTCATTCTGCTGGTTTTAGTTGTGCCCCAATTCTGAATAGAAAAGCAGGTAGAGGAGAACCTCTTTATTCACAAGGGTTCCGTTCCAGACTAATTACGGATATCAAGTCATTTGGGGCTATGGGATCGGGGGGATTAGGTCCCCAGTTGTTGGGGAAATGATCAAAAATCGCTAAACAAAATTAGCCAAAAAAATGGGGGGGGGGTTGGAATGCAAAGGGGAAGCTCCCTCCCATTCTTTTCTGCTCCCCCTGAATCGTGCTGTGTCCTGGAATGCCCCCAAGTAGGCAAAAAATTGCCACTTCTTTCCTTAATGGAGTCGTTTTGAGGCTCCGAAACACAAAATGGCATCCAGAAATGACCTCCACGGTCATTTCCAACCACCCCTGACCCGCAAGGCCTATGTCTTCCCACACACACACACACATATGCCGAGGTCAGGTGTCTTTTACCTGACCACGGATGCGGGAATCTGTGGATAACGAATCCGTGGATATCAAAGCCCTCCTGTATATGTTTTAAAATTACATTAGTCCCATTCCATTGCTTCCCAGTGGGACTTATGTGGTAGAAGTCTCCCACCAGCCTTGGCCCAATAGGCACATTAGAGAAAACGGTTCTGGTGTAGCCACAGAGTCAGTGGAAGACCAAGTAAATTTTAGTCTTCCATCCCAGTGTGTCAAACAGAAATATTAGTGAGTTCTAGAATTAAGAATCAAATGAGATATAGAAGGACAACAAAGTTAGTGTGATGCAGTGGATAGAGTGTAGAGTTCAGATGCTGGAGACAAATTCAAATCTATTGTGAAACTCATAGGGTGGCTGGAGGCAAGTCACTATATCTCAGGGCCAAACTATACACTCCCAACAGTTTTGGCCCTCCATCCAGAGACATGGGGGGAAACAATCAGGACTGAAACTGTGGCATGCAGGGAGAAATGATGTAACCCCTTCTAGGTTTTGTTTCAGTCTTTACAGAACACTACACCACCCCCACAGCTTTATTGGCTCCACAAGGGAAATTTCCATTGGCACCAACAGAAGTTTCCCTCAAGCGACTAACAGCAGCTTTGGGTGGGTGTTTTTGCAAGGACTACAGCACAAAAGGAAAGGATTAGATAATCCCTCCCCACACACCATGATCCCAATCCTGTTCAAGCCATCCTCTGCTGCTATTCATGTTTGGAAAAACTACACATTTAACACAGCATGTAGTTTGGGCCTCAGCCTAGGCTCATCTGAAGAGTTGAGGTTAAAATGCCTGCAGTGTAGGAGGGAGGGATGTGCATGGAACCGATGGGGGCCGGTTCGACGGCGGAGGTGGGTTAACTTTAAGGGCAGGTGCACTTACCCCTGGGGCACACATCTCATGCATGCTACTTCCGGCTTCTTCCGGTCCAAAGAGTAGGAGGTACCCAGCCACCCGACCGGGCCGGTTTTCCAGCCAGCACCAGCGGGGGGAAAGCGGGAGGGAGGGGCAAGTGCATCCTCTCCTGCATCCCACCCCCACCGAACACGTCAAACCTGCCAGTGTTCGAACCTGTTTGGAGTCCTGTAAAAGGGCCTCCAAACAGGTTCGTACACATCCCTAGTTGGAGTTAGGAGAAGATATTTAATAGACCATGCAAGAAGTACTATAGAAAATCATATGGAACACCTTCTAGCATGTTAGATGATGAGGAACGTTCCCTTGGAATATTTCATTAAGCTGAGGAAATCCCAATGGTAAAAAAAATCATTGGATGTGCTTACAAATATCACAACACAGAAATGAATATGGTTTTTTCCTGCATCAGACATAAAAAGTTACAGAAGATATCTAGAAGTCTAACCAAGGAAGGCTAAACACATTCTAGGCCACACTGTGTGCCTCAGGACCATATTTTCCACATACCAATTATAGAAAGAAATCCTATCACCAAGAGGAGCCTGATAATCTTTTAAATTAAATTTCAGTGCCTAGAGAATATTTCTTTAGTATAGGTACATATCTGCCTGCACAATAAAGCAGATATCCATACTGGAAGAAAGTATGTAATGAAGAGATTCTCATAAATAACAAGCACCTGTTGATTATTACTGGCTCTGTCATCCTCTTATCTTTGAAAAAAATCTGTGAGAAATGACTAACCTGCTCAAACGTATAACTGCAAAATCTAACAGCATAATCCTATGCACATTTACTCAGAAGTCAAGTGCAGCTGTGTTCAATAGGGTTTGCTTCCTAGCAAATATGTTTTAGCTACCACCCTTGGGCTGTCATCCTAAGAGTTATTTTAGGAAGGTACAAAGCCTTGAGCTGGTACAGAGGTCACACAGAATCATGCTTAAAGTCTGGTTCCATGTGATATCCCCCAAATTTACTTGAAATAAACAAATCTGCAACTCATGTCAAGCCTTGGTTACCGATTGTGGTTTGCTTCAAGGAGATTAGGAAAAAACCAAGATCAGTTGACCAGAGTCACAACCAATCTAAATTTATCATGACCTAGGTGTTCATGTGGACAGGGAAGAGAGAAGCAGTCTCTTTTGAAGCTTGGGTATGTCACACAGGACCAAGCTGTAACCTTCTTGTAATCCATGGTTGTGCATGACATCTGAACCGGCCCTTTATGTGCACTCATTGGGATTTTACTTTTTTCTTTAAGCAGACCTCATGACATTTATAAAACTGAGTGCAAACCTCTGCTTCAAAAGCAGACTGCCATATTTATTTATTTATTTATTTATTTATTATTGATTGATTTTCTATACCGCCCTTCCAAAATGGCTCAGGGCGGTTTACACAGAGAAATAACAAATAAATAAGATGGCTCCCTGTCCCCAAAGGGCTCACAATCTAAAAAGAAAAATAAGAAAGACACCAGCAACATTCACTGGAGATATTGTGCTGGGGGTGGATAGGGCCAGTTACTTTCCCCCTGCTAAATAAAAGAATCGCCACATCAACAGGTGCCTCTTTGCCAAGTCAGCAGGGGTTCACAGGGGGCTGCTCTTAAAGACTCCCCCGTCAACCCCCCTCAGGTACACTAAACTAGTAGCATGATTGGGGCGGAGCCACCATTGGGCAAATGGGTTCAAAGAACCCAGGCTGCTGACCCTAGGGGCCACGCCGCACGGCCCCAGACACATCCCTGCCTTTTAAAGGTAGGGAGAGCTGCTCCTGGCCTCGCTGCCAACGCAGTGGGGCCAATTCTCCCTCCCAAACAGGGCCATGTACTGTTTGGGAGGGAGACCATGCCTGATGTCAGGTGTGGGAGGTGGGGCCAGGGGGCTGGGGCTGAACACAGGCTGCCCCCAGCCTCCCTCCGCTCCTGAGCATGATTCTTTGGGTCTTGGTTACAGCCTATACATTTTCATATTGACAGCTACTGGCATAAAAGCAATATTACTAGCAGAAAATTAAAACCACAAGAAGAACAGATGCCTCTGTATCATACCTCTCTCCAGAAGACAAACAATGTTCCACATACAATAATTATAGATGAAATGAGTATTTTAACTATCAGATTTCTGGTCAAAATGCTGTCCTTGACATTTCTCGGTGGCTTCCGAATAACATCTTTATCCACAGGCTCAACTCCAAGGCTAAAATAAGAAAGCAAAATAATTTCTGAAAGCTTAGATTTATTGGAAGTCAACCAATACAGAAAGCAATACATCTTATCTGCCAGCAGAAGCCAAACATTGCCTATTTTTCCCCTCGACATCCATATCTAGTTCCCTTGCAGGCTACTTCAACAACCAATTGTCACAACAAAACATACAGGTGTTCATTAATTTCTGGGTGCCATAATGGCAACATATTTAAGATTTAAAATACATAAAACATTGTCATATATCTGGCTTAGACTGAGAATTGGATTTAAACCCCCATGGTGTGGGGCGGGGGGGATGGCAAGCCAATCCAAAGCGAGAATGGAATTGCTGGATTTTAAATGCAGTTACCTACAATACAATCTTATACATGTCTATTCAGAAAAAGAGGTTGCTCACCTATAACTTATTATCTGGTAGAAGTCTATCAACATCCATACGAATAGGTACTGCTCCTGAGCAGACTGGTATCATAGTTCTTGGATGACTGCCGTGGAGGACGATCATCCGTATCAGGTGAGTTCATCATTGAAAGAATTGCATGCACACTCAAAACACACATAGCGGAACACTACTGCAGAGGAGTAGTAGGGAGGGTCTTATAGATGCAGACAGATCTCTACCAGATCATAAGTTATAGGTGAACAACCTGCTTATCTGGGTCGAGAGCCATCGAGATCCATGGGTGTTTAGCTAGCTCCCAATGGAGGAGGATGCAGTAGTAGCTATTGCAACACCCACTTTAAAACACTTCTGCTGAAGCTCGCCTCGGCAGCCAAGTGCATGTCTATGGCATGACGTTTGATGAAAGCGAAGTCAGTGGACCAAGTTGCTGCTTTACAGATGTCTGTGAAGGTTACCCCGATAAGTGTGCAGCTGTTGAAGCAGGTAGAGTAGACCTTGATTGCCTAAATCAAGGTGGACCTAAAGTTCCTAGTATGGTATAGATCAGGGGTTCTCAATGTTGGTCCCCAGGTGTTATTGGACTTCAACTCCCCTAATCCCCAGTCCCAGTGGCCTCTGGTTGGGGATTATGGGAGCTGAAGTCCAATAACATCTGGGATATAGCAAGTAGGAAGGTTGTTTTTAAAGTTACTAGCTTGATGGAAGTAGTACCCACTGGCTCAAATGGGCACTGGGTCAATGCTGAGAGAACCAAGGATATGCTTCATGGCTCCACAGGAGTACAAATAGGTGGGTATACATTCATGAGAACCTTCAGGAAAGCTCTACTATCCAGGTGAGAGAGAAAAATAGTCTTGCCATCACAGCCTGGATGTACTTTTAGGTACATGCACTCTGGTACAGGCCTTAAAACGTAGCCATTTGCCAAAGTAGTTACGCCTGGTGGAAGGCTTCCTTTGATTGAGCAAGATCTTATTCAGAAGCTGATTCTCCATGTCATCAGAGTGTGAGTACGTCTGGATGTAGGATGTAACCACTGTCTTGTGTCAGGAGATCTAGCTCTTGAGGCAGTCTTTGGTACTGGTTTCTCAATAGTTTGAATACCTGTGGAAACCATAGTTGTCTTTGTCACCATGGAGTCACTAAGATGCATGAAGTTGGAGAAGTCAGAAGACGCGCCACCACACGATTGGTCAATGGATGTGGTGGGAACATGTGCAGGATCTCCCAAGTCCAGTCTATCTGGAAGGGGTCTCCCAGTGATTGAGGGTCGTGGCCTGACCTTGAGCAAAAATGAGCGCACTTCGTGTTTTCCAAAGCTGCAAAAAGGTCTATGGTGGGACATATCCAGTTGTTGAAGAATGGAGCAATATATTCTGTCTTGATCTCCCACTCATAGTGCTGCTGTTGCGCAAACGTGTGACTCAGATCATCTGCTAGGATGTTGTCCAGGCCTGATACGTGGGTGGCTATTGGGTAAACCTGATGTCTGATGCACCAGTGCCACAGTTGTAAGCTGAGAGCATACAGAGTTCATGAGACTGTTCCCCTCTGCCGGATGATGTAAGCTAGGGCAGTGGTACTGTCTAACTGCACTTATACAACCTTGCCTTGCAGAAGCGGTAGAAAGGCTTTCATCGCTTGGAGGACAGGCAGCAGTTCCAAAACGCTGATATGAAACTGAGTTTGTTGTGAGTTCCACTTGCCTTGAATTTTATGGTTCTCACAGTGGGCTCCCTTACTCAGCAGAGATGCGTCTGTAATCAACCAGATTGACGAGGTTAGAGCCTGAAAAGGAACCCCCTCTAAAAGATTTTGGCAGCTTGACCACCAGGTAAGGGAGCAAAGTATTTGATCTGGAATTTCCAGATGCTTGTGTTGACTGTCCACATTGGGGCAGAAAACTGACAGAAACCAAAGTTGAAGTTTGCGCATCTTCAGCTGTGGGTAACGCACAACTGTATTGCAGGATGCCATGAGGCCCAAGAGTCACTGAATGAGTTGAGCCAGCTGAGACAGATTATGTTGGAACATGTGGATCAGATCCTCGATACACTCATATTGTTCTTTGGGTAAGTACACGTTTCCTAGTTTCTGTGTTCAAGATTACTCCAATGCAGCTGATGACATGTAAGGGTTCTAGATGGGACTTGGATCCCCAAGTCTTGGAGAAGATTTAAAACATACAATGTCTGAGAACGTAACTCTCCTTGGTCTTTGAAAGTCAGGAGCCAATCGTCCAAAAACAGATAGATTGCTATACCCTGCATCCTCAGATGGGCCACCACCACAGCCATGCATTTGGTAAATGCCCTTCGGACAAGCCTTGCCCCGAGAGTAAGACTTTGTATTGGCATGCTTGTTCTCCTGCAGTAAATCTCAGATACTTTCTGTGATGATCCCTTATGCCATTATGAAAATATGCATCTTTCAGATCCAGCGTTGCAGGCCAATTCTTTCTCTTGATAAAGAAGCAGTAGGATCTTTTGCAATGCTATCATGTGAAATTTCCGTACATGGACAAACTTGTTCAGGTGGCGCAGACCCATGACGGGGCAGATCCCATTATCCCTCTTTGGGATTTGGAAATAACGGAAGTAGTAACCCTTTGCCTTGATAGGAACATTTATAAGGGTGATATATATTTTTGAAATCACGGTGTTCCTATTGTCTGAACACAGGCCTCTGTCTGGACTAAGAGCGAGATTTTGACGTGTAGGAAGAAGTCAAAGTTGTGGTGGTAAGAGTCTTTGCAGTAAACTTTGACTTTTTAAATTGCTCCATGGTGGAGTCAGTTGTCTCACTGAAGAGGGGTGCCCCTTACTATCAAAAGATAAGCCCTCATTTTCCCCCCTTTCATAGCTCTCTGAAGAGTAGTAGAGCGAAGACATGTGTGCCTCTGTAGCAAGACTGCTGCTGCCATGGAACAAGACTCTGATTCGGCTAGATGTTTTGCTGGGCTCAATTGTTGCTGAGTAAGTGCAGCCAATTTATCCAATGTTTGTTGGTATTTCATTTTAAATTATTCTGGTGATAGGGTATCTAAGTCGCAGTTGCCTTAAAGAGCTTCCCACAGGTCATGATTATACTTAGCTGTGCAGGCCGAATAATTCACGATCTTAACCAACAGACATGATGGGAAGTAGATCTTTCTCCCTAAAGGATTTAACTTTCTCCCCTCTTTATCTGCAGGAGTGGTGCGACCCTGTCCGGATTTCGTCAAGGCAGCTCAGTCAATGACCAGGGAGTTAGGAGCAGGATGCTTTAGCAAGTAGATATTGTCTTTCTCTTGGATGCAACACAAGCTCTCTAAGCATTTGGAGATTGGAATCAATGCATGGATGACTTCCCAAGCACACTTTTTGCTGCCCTGGAGATAACTGGGAGAACAGGCAGAGCCATAGGTTGAGATGACTAAGACTTCACCACAAAGTTGTAGACAGGATCGTCTATGGTGGCTATGTCGGATTTTAGGTCTAAACCCAGAGCCTCTGCCATTTCCCTAATGTGTTTATGGTAGGCTTTCATTTCTTCATTAGGGGAGACATCAGTAGAAAGAGGCACATCAGTTGGCAGATCCATCAAATTGTCCGGATCTTCTGGGTCCGAATCGAAGTTGAGTGAGCCATGATGATCCAATAGTGACCCAGCTGGGGAGTGCGGAATATGTGTCTGAGTCTCAATAGTAGACTTTACAGGTGGCAGAAGCATAAAGAGCATTTGAGTCCCCACAGCCAAGCATGGAGGTGTCAGTGGCGGTGGGACCAGAAGCACAGGTGCTGAAGCAGAGGTCTGAGTTGCTACAGAAGCTTGAGCAACAGGCCTACTTGGCAAAGCAGGAGCATCTCCACTTGCTAGGGTGTTCACCAACCGAACCTGTGCTAAAGGAGAAGAGGACAGTAGGACTTCGATGGAACCAACCTCCAAGGTCTCCCTCCTGAAAGTCATATGGAAAGCCAGGAGAGGCCAAATAGCAGCCATAGTGAGTGTTGAAACCACAGGAGTGTCAAGCAGATAGGGTATAAATCAACTGAATGAATAGTAACAGACTGCTGGTGTAGCCATGTGCAGCTGTGTTTCATCAGTGCTTGTTGGGAGAAACCTTTTGAATGCAGCCATAGAAGGTGCGCTGGAGAATGAGTCCAGTATCGCTAGTAATGTGCATGCCATGGAGGGATCCAAACAGGCACCTCTATCAGAATCGGCATTTGACACCGGGGGGCGGGGGCGTTCTCGATGCTGACCACAATGGTGTATGCAGCATTGGCATTACAGATGGGGTGGATGTCTTTGGTGCTTCCCAATGTCGATCAGGAGGCATCGAAGGAATTAATTGGTATCGGAGCTGGAGACAGAGATCAAGCCCTTGACATTGACTGTGTCGGTGTCGAAGGGCAGTCAGTGTTGAGAGGCTCTTATGGTTCCAGCATCTTTTTCAATGTTGAAGTTGAGGGGTTGGTACCAAGGGTGACTGTCGACTTTGAGGCCCATATACAGTCAGACGTCAGCTACTGTAGATCTGACACTGACGGAGTTCTGTCTTTGGTTAAGTCTATGGTTTTAGAATTCTTTGGTCTCTGAGTCAACAGAGCAGCTTCCAAGACCACCCGTTTGGTCTTGGACTTTGAATGACTGGAATTCGAATCCACACCCGAAGGCTCCTGAAAGTTGGCGATGTTGATGGCTTCAACGGTTTCACTGTTGAAATTGACTTCAATGGTGATCTTGACATCGTTGGTACAGGTGGGACTTGCTGGAAGTCAAGGGACTTAACACCTCATCATATATGGTGGCACAAAGTCTCAGAGCCAGATTCTTGAGCATCTGCTTAGAAAAAGACAGACATATTTTGCAAGAGGAAACGTGCTCCTCACTAAAGCAGATGAGGCAAAAATCATGGAAGTCCTTAGAGGGGAGCTTAGCATTACAGCCCTTGCACCTCTTAAAGCTCAATTTTTCCTCAGCCATAACCATAACCGAAAAGCATGGTCCAAGTCTGTTCCTAAGATCAAATAACACCAATGTAGTCTGGAAGCCAAACCCAAGTTAAAAACCAAAATAACAGTCATTATTATTATTTATTTTAAATAGATGAACACTGAGACAGTATTGAAGAACTTTATCCAACGAGAAGCGACAGACCGAGGTCTGAACGCAATGGTGGTTGCAAAAGAACTGAGGAACATGGTGCCGGCCCGCTTTTAAAGAGCACACTGTGGGTGTGGAGGCTCAGTCGCCATGACAAACTACAGCATTCTACCACAAGGGTCCTGTCCAGGTGCAGTACTCATTCTTATGGATCTCGATCCAGATCAAAGCCCTACTGAGTTCAATTGGATTTGCTCCTGGCACATGTATATAGATAGGGTTGCAGCTTTAATCACTTAGTTTCATACTTGGAACGTATTGTGTGGCAGAGGGAGGGAGAAAGATTTTAAAATTGATTCATAATACACATAAATGACAAAGTCTACAATTATGCAGTAAATTAAAGGCGAACATCTTCAAGAGCCTATTACCATTTCTGAAAAGCTATACAGGAGAACCTCCATGGGGTTCCATTCACTATTACTGCGGATATGGAAACTGAATACTGTGTTATTGGAGCAATGGGATTGTGGGAGTTAGGTTCCTGGAGCCCCCCTAAATTAGTGAAAATCATGTGGGAAATGGTTTTAAAGGGCAAAATAAAGTGCCCTACCATGCTCTGTGGGCCTCCAGTGATCCATGCCCCCCGAAGTAAAAAATGGTTCAGTTTTTAGTTTTTTCCATGATTTTAATTGTTTTTTCAAAGTAAAAAGCCACAAAATGGCTCCAATTCCCAAAATGGCAGCCAGAAATGACCTCCACAGTCATTTCTGGCTGCTGCCGACCAGCAGATATGTGGAGGGTTGGCAGGTTTGACTTTTTAAAAGTCAAACTTTGGGTTACAGCCCATTTGACCCACAAGTATACCCCTCCTTTTTTGTCAGATTTCATTTGCATATGCTGAGGTCAGGTGTCAATCACCCGACCACAGATATGCAAAACTACAGACGGCAAGTCTGCGAATATGGAGGTCCTACTGTACTAACAAGTCACTTTAAGTGGCGCAGTGGGGAAATGCTTGACTAACAAGCAGAAGGTTGCCGGTTTGAATCCTCGCTGGTACTATATCAGGCAGCAACGATATAGGAAGATGCTGAAAGGCATCTAGCTCAGTACTGGTCCATCTAGCTCAGTATTGTTTACACTGACTGGCGGTGGCTCTCCAAGGTTTCAAGCAGGAGTCTTTCCCAGCCATATCTGAAAATGCCTGCATTGAACCTGGGGCCTTCTGCATGCAAAGCAGATGCTCTTCCTCCGAACTATGGCCCCATCATTCCTCTGAACTATGGCCCCATACTATAACTATAATTATTTTGTTAGCATCAATTATACCTTCTTGCTTTAGGGTTTAAAGTGGTATACCTTTGAGCTGGAGGTCCATCCATGATAATGTTGATCCATAAGATCTGCATGGCATTGAGAGGATTAGGAAAGTTCATTAATGTGGCCAATGAGATTAATGTCAATGCAGCTATACTCCTGTTGAAAAAAGTTGTTTTATACATCTGTCAGCATGGTCAAGTTTTTAATAGATTTGTTGATAAGCATTTCAAGCAATGAGACACAATGCATCTGAGTAGCACAGAGGCCTTTAGGCAAATACAAAGTGACAATCAGATTGCTTTAAAATTGGTATTTGAGGTGCTGAGTGCCATACAAGAGTCAGAGTTTGATACCTAGTCCAAAATAGCAATTCAAGCCTCATGGTAAACTTAGCTCTTAGAATACATGTTGCAGAGTGGTGGTGGGGAGTAAAAGCTAGTGACTGTTTTGTCTTCCTGAGAAGATCACTGTCTTCCTGATATTGCAAGAAATTGGCTTTTAAACAAGCGTACAAGGAAATATTCAAGCAATTTGTGGATGTTTAGGTTTTGAGTATCCCAAAGATCCAAACATGTTTGCAAAATAATGTACATGGTTGAAACTTATGCCCAACCAATTCTTCTGTTTACTTCAGGTACACTGTGCACTGGAAACTGTGCCTTCTTATTTGGTGCATACAACACACCAAAACCCACCATTTTGGAAAATAGCAAAAAAAAATTAAGATTAATGTTGAATATGGTTAAAAAAAAAACAACTTCAAATTATTAGCAAAACCAGCTAATAAAAAAAGGCAGATACCTCCCATTACATTAGACCTAATGGCACCTTCCCTCCTAAGGCAAATACTTTGAGTGACATTTTTGTCAAGACTGCGGAATAACAAGGTTAAAACCCCCTCCCCACCTGCTACAGTTTCAATTCTGTACACATACACAGACAGCCAAACATATTTAATTCAATGTGTCATTTGTCCAAAGACACATTTCTTGTATACCTGTAGAAAACCCCATCTGTTGCAACCATCAGAAAAATATGTACCTTGTCAGACAGGCAAAACCACTGCAAGCTTTTGGACTATAAAGTGCAGGTACTATTTCTAGATCTGAAACTATTAATTAGAGCTGTTCCAGTTAATCCCTCAACTTTTAATGACAAAAGTCAATTGTGCAGCTTTGATCATTTCCATGCAGTAAAGAGGAAAGTTGCCAAAAACGTTTTCACCATGCAGACACTTTCCTTCAGAGTCTTATCTTGGACACATTGTTTTTAAGCTGCCAATGCTAGATATAATGCTGAATCATATCTTATATAATGTGGAATCCCATCTGATATAATGCAGAATCAGATATAATGCTGAATTATATCCAATATAATACTGAATTAAATTCTAATAGCAACAAATAATGACTAGCAACTCTGTGCAGTTATAGTAATATAGTTATGTGTCATTTAAGAATCACCAAATTCAATTTATGCCAATATTGGTCATGCACATTTGATCAACTAAGCAAATTTCATCAAAGAAAGTTTGACACTGTGCAAGACTTACGTGCTAAGTTGAAATCTAACAAAATTTTTAATGTTGTTATAAATTCCTTTACCCTCTTCAATTGCAGACCTGAAATAAAAACCAAGATTAAAATGGTTACAGAAAATGATATACTGTTAAATGCTTAATACTTGGAAGGCATCCTGAAAATGCAACTCCTAAGGCAAACTAAAGTATATTAAGTTGCTCTGCTGCTTTCATAAAGTGCACCTGTTCTCCTCAGCTACTTAGTCAATACTATCCTGCCTTCTCAACAGCTCTATCACCAATGGACTAACATAACCATGTACACTGCTCTGGGCTCCTTGTAGGAAGAGCGGGATATAAATGTAAATAAATTAAGAAAATAAATAAAATGCAAGGGAACAATTAATGCACATAGGTGGCCCTATTTCTTTAACCCAAAGCACTATTTTATGCTATTTGTTCTACAAGTCAAGGTTTCCAATACCATGTAGCTATTAGGGATGTGCACAAGCCAATTTGGTGCTTCCACTTGGAAGCGCTGAACCGACTCGGGCACCAGCGTTCAAACCAGCTCGACAGGGCAGAAAGCAGTTCCCTTTAAAAGCAGGAAAGGCTCTCCTTACCTGTTTGCCCCCACCCTGCTGCTTTTCCACCACCAGCTCCAGTTTTGCAGAAACCCACAAGGCAGCATATACACCAGACATGTGTATGCCAATGCCAAGCAGAGGCTGCAGGGAGCAGCACCACGCGGGCGTTTGCAAAGCAGGCGCCAGTGGCAGAAAAGCAGTGGGGCAGGGGCGAGCAGGTAAGGAGCTCCTTACCTGCTTTCTAGGAGAACCGCTCCCTGCCCTGCTGGAGGGTGCACGAACAGCTCGTGCTATAGTATGATATAGTATAATAATATAGCTAGTAGCTATATTTGGATATACTGTATAGTCTATTGGACAATTACAATAAGTTGATCAGACAGGAGGAGTTGAAAGTGAAAGTTACAGGAATAGGCTAATTTGAAATTTGCTAAGTTAGTTGATGAATGAACTGCTTCTGTGATGCTTTTTGCTCATGTTTTCAAGCTGTGAAGTTGCATTGCTTATTGAAAGTATGACACATCTCTACTCTAGATCATATATAAACCTTTTCCGATATAAACCTGATTTTAAAAAAAAATCTAGCTGTTATCTATACCCATTTTTCCAACACGTTCTCATTTTTATTAAGCAGCAATCATTACAAATATCGACACAACCAAAGAGTTTAAATAGGATTCTCACAATATATGTGTGCACTCCGCCAGAATAAATGATAGAATAAATACTTTTGTTATCTTGCATTTTCCTTCCCAGAGAAAGGGCTGGTGAGTTATTAAATTCACTGACATGGCAGTTACATATTCGAAACAAAATGGCACCCATGCAGATAATACACTGTTATGTAGCATGCAGAATGGGGATATGAAGTAAGCTTACATTATTGTCTGAAAGTCATCATCCACTAGGATCATATCAGCTGCTTCTTTACAAACATCAGTGCCTGTCTGGCCCATTGCTACTCCAATGTCTGCAGCTTTCAGTGCCACAGCATCATTCACTCCATCTCCCGTCATAGCAACTACTGCACCGTTATTTTGTAGGGACTAAAAAAAAATTACAATTATTCCAATCAATGATCATCACAAGATTATTACTATCTGAGAGTTTATAATGAACACTCATAAGTTTTTTCATGTGCACTGAGCGTAGTGAGTTGGATCCAAAACTCATTGGTTCCATTCCACTTACTTGTGCAGTTCAAAACTCAAAGGTTTCCATTTTCTGACTTCTGATTTTCAGTTTAAGTCATTTATGAACTGCAGAAATACACTTCATACTTGCGTAAATTGTATGTTTTAAGATTCTACACATGTGGACCGCAAATCAATACTCTGAATTCTAGCTGGCCCCACTGTATCTTGAATTATTTGCTACTCAACATCAATGGCTTGAAATTGATTTCATTTGGACATCAGATCCCACTATTACACAATATTTAACTCAAATGGTGCAAAGATGCTAGTTTCTTACAGAACATGGACATACCTTAACAATCTTCAGCTTATGTCTGGGACTAGCTCTGTAAAACACTGCTACCTAAGAAACAGAAAATACATAATAATGTGATCTCATTCTTTAACTACAAGGAACACACTTAGCCAGAATGGGCCTTGGAAGTTCTGGAGCAGTGTTCCCTCTAACAGGGATTCCCAGATGTTGTTGACTACAACTCCCATAATCCCCAAGCAAACGCTACTGCAGCTGGAGATTCTGGGGGCTGTATTAAATAACATCTGGGAACCCCTGTTAGAGGGAACACTGGTCTGGAGTACTTAGCCATCTTAGTATTTAACCTTTTACTATGGTTAGATTCACAGAAATGTTTAGAAAACTGAAATCTCAGTTTATTTTTCATTTTTAGAACTAGTATAGGTTTTTTGTGGTTGTTAATTTTATAGAACTGAGCTGTTTCTGCCTGATCAGATATCTTATTCCTTTACATGTCCCTCCTCTTTAGGACTGTATTTAAATATTGAGCATTAATTATATACAATAATTCTTATGCAGTTTTGTAAGAGCTTCTTGTACATTCTGGGGCCCCATGTACATTTTACACCTCAAAGCCAAATGGATCACATGGCCTACCTTATTCTTGAATCAGAATTTCACCCATGCACCTAGCCCAGTCTCTTCCACCCAAGACACCTCCAGGACAGGAAGAAGATAGCTCAACAGAAGAGAGTACTTTTACTTTACTTTTTATCCCCTCCCCACACCATCAAGATTTGGCTTGCCTAATCTTCTGTCCCTTTCATCATCTTTGTTTTCACTAGTCACTGGTGCTGTCAGGCGTGACTAGACAACGGCAAGACCAGCAAAGGGCCCACCAATCCAAGAGTGCCACCTTTCTCCCTCATGGAGCACTTAAGAGGTAATGCAAGCAAGTTCTTGGGCTGGATGCCCAACCTCATCTAGATGGAGGGATCTGAGGGCTGCAATTCCTAAAGCAAGTACTGGGTGCTGTTTCACCAGCAAACTTTTGCCAAGTGTCATTTCCTCAATATCTGAACAAAAATGGAGTGTTGCAGTACTGGGACTCTGAGCAAAGCATCACAAACAATTCTGTTTGAGATTTTTTATTCTACCTGGAGGAAGCCTGTGATATTACAAATTACACAGTGTTATACAGTCATCCCTTGCCAACCACAGTTTTAAGTATATGCAACTGAAATATTGTGACCGGTCTTGCCAACCATGACCCGAGTATCCATGGTTGGAAAGGTATTTTAGTGTTGGGGAGGTTAGTGATTTGGGGGGCTTCACAGGTTCAATTGGTTTATTCCTCTTGGCAACCATGACCGATTTAAAGTGCATTTGAGAGTTTGGGGCTCATTCCTCTTGGTGACTCTTGGAGATATTAAGGGATTTGGGGTGATTTTCAAAGCATTTTCCCCTTTGTTTTTCAGTGTTATTGCGATCAAAGTTCCGCTAACTCCATTTCCCATAGATTTTAATGCCTTGCCAACCACAGGGTTTTGCCAGAATGGAACCCTTGCAGCTGGCGAGGGATGACTGTATATTAATAGATTAAGATACATAATTAGGTACATCAAATATTACTAGTGCTCCCTAAGAGTTTCTTGGAATTAACAAGGTTTCTTTCTTTAACACTCATTCAAGTGTTTCTTTCCCTTTCCCCATCCCCCAACTCCCCTTTCATGTTAAAAACTAACCTTTGGCGCTATTTGTGAAAGCTGCTGTATATCCAATGCATCTATTTCTTCACCTGAGAATGACTGAGAAGTTTTGGAATACAATCCCAAGCGATTAGCTAATGGGGGGAAAGGAAACAAAAGTTACTGTGCCTAGATATCAGTGGTAGTATATCACAGAACAATAGACCAGAGGTGCATAAATTGTCATTGCCCATTTCCCATCAGAACCACAAACTCCTCTTCATCACTGAGCCCAGACTACTGGGTAGGGTCTCTTACCATGGCAGGGATCCTGCCATTGCATCAACCTATACGGCCAGAGCAAGTAGTCCCCCTGCAATTCCATGTGGCAGCAGAAACAGGTGGTGTTGACTGTGCAGCAAGCTCACCATCTCTTAGGGAGAGTTGCAGATGAAAGCCAGGGGAGGCAGATGCTGTACATTCACAGCTGTTGGCAGCATTTCAAATGCTGGCAGGCTTTGGAAGTTTGCTGGAGAAGAACAGATGCCAAGGGCAACCCTATCCAAAAGTCCGCAACTGGTGCTCAGGCAGCTTGATGCCAGACACCTCATGCAACCTACAGCTTTTGCTTCTGTGTATGGCATCAAAACAAAATCACAGCAAAAATTGTTTAATGTAAACCACCCCGAGCCATTTTTGGAAGGGCAGTGTAGAAAATCAATCAATCAAATAATAAATCAAATAATAAATAAAAAGCAGCAAAGCAAAATATAAAAGCCTCTGAACCACAAGTAAATAAGATGGGAAGAGGGACAACAACAACAAAATCTAAGCCAGAGACCCAAATAGCCAAAGGTACCTCTGTAGTCTCAGTGGAGGCAAGAAGCAAACCCCTCTCAGGGGAATCTAAAAGACCCACTAAGTGCTTTTCCCACCAAGTGTTTGAGGAGTCACCCATCAAAGAATGTCATTTTCCTGCATAGAGGGAAGAGGACATTTTTCCCCTAGAAACTAAGGTTAGGCATTTACTGATTAAAGGAGACACTCTTTGTTTGTGGGGGTTTCATTGCCAACTAGCTTGAATAAGGAAGCCACTAAGAAAGAAAACAGCCCTATGGGAATTCAGAGCTTAAGTTCCTTACTCTAAAAAATGTCAAAGAAGCAGGGAAGGAGCAGAAACAAGGGTAGAAAAGCATAGTACCTTGTTCTCAAGCAATGACCCCCAAATCCTGTTATTTTTCGTTTAATTTTCATTTTTTAACAAACAGCCACAAAATGGCTCTGGGCTTCAAAATGGCGGCTGGAAATGACATCAGAAGTCATTTCTGGCCACTCAGGAACTGTGGATAGGCAAAAATTGCCTATATTTCATGCTGAGGATAAAGAAACTGGAACTCTAAGACCCATCTGCAGATACAGGAAAGCATGATCCGCAAAACTGCAGATAACGAGGGTCTCCTGTAGATCAAATATTAATCTAAATGCCTGTGTAATAGTGGCAAAAGTAAAAATAGTCCAAATGGGTTATCTTTTTCTAGTAGCAGCAATCCAGAAGGGCATGTAAGTTTTTTTTAAAAAATAGAATTCACACCACATACAATGCTTTCATTCTGTTGTTTTCATCAAGTTTGAGATATTATGCCTTATGTACTGCACGGGAGATGGCAATGGTAAACCCCTCCTGTATTCTACCAAAGACAACCACAGGGCTCTGTGGTCAACACCGACTCGACGACACACTTTACTTTACACAGCTTTGCCATTGAGAAAAAGAGAGAGAAAGAGCACAAGCAACTCTCAGCAGTGGTGCAGTGCTCTGAACCTTCCAAATGGCATTGTTGAGGGAACCTTGGAAATGAAGCAGGCTGCAGTGGGGGGAGGAAAGTCCAGACACTCACTTGGTTTCCAGGCAGTCCCCACTCCTATTACAGCCCACCATCACTGCTGAGCCCCTTTCACCAATGCCTTTTTGGAAGGTTCAGGAGGCTGCCCTGTAGTAATGCTGAGAGAATGTCTGTGTATTTATTTTATTTTATTTTTTAACAGAAACAACCTTCAACTATCTTGGTTGTGTTCCAAAGAGCAGCTTATGGTCACATAAAAGGAATCTGCAGTAGGCCCAGTGGAATTTTTGACAAGAATTTTGAATACATCCCCATCCCTCCACCATACCATATCCAATTCCATATCAAACTGACCACAGTTTCAAGAGTATCTTGCCATGCACTGAAGGATGATATTTGACAGAACAGCCCTCCTTTATGCTTAAGGAAGTGATCTTACAGTACTTTGAATCCTAGACTCAATTCCAAAATCCAAGGAGGACTTGAATTTTTAAAATATATCCATTGGCAAGACAATTGCCAATTCAACAGAACAAAGAAAAGCCCATTCATACCAATGGCAATTGCCGTCTCCTGTGAATCTCCAGTAATCATTTTTATCGCTACTCCTGAAGTGATAAGTGTAGAGACCGCTTCTTTCACACCAGTTCTTGGAGGATCAATAATTCCAACCAGACCCAGGAAGGACAGCTGCCCAAGCTCAGGACCCGAAGCTAAGGCCAGAACTTTCAAACAAGAAAAAAAAATTTTAGAGATAGATCCTATTTAAAATATCAAGATGTTATGGTTATTAAGAATATCTATATACTACTTTTCAACAAAAAAAGTTTTCAAAAAAGAAACACAAGACAGACAACAGCAACAACCACTGGAGAGATGCTGTATTAGGATTAGTGATGTGCCCAGACCGGTCCAGAGGCCATTCTACTGGCCTCCAGACCAGTCCGGACATGGGCGGTTCGGGGTTTGGAGGGATGGGGGGGGGCTCCTTTAAGGGCGGGGGAGGGTTTACTTACCCCTCCCGCCGCTTCCCCCCCCCCAGCGCGCATATTCTCTTTAGTAATTGGGGCGTACCTCCCTGCTGCCCCTTCCCCCGCTTGATTGCAAAAGGCTGAAAAAAGCCTTTTGCGTGTGCGCATATCGCACGTGCGCTTCACATCTCCGCGACGTGCACGCGTGAGTGGCCACACACACACGTATGTCGTGGAGACGTGAAGTGCACGCAACGTGCGCATGCGCAAAAGGCTGTTTGCAGCCCTTTGCAGTCAAGCGGAGGAAGGGGCGGCAGGGAGGTATTTTGCCGCCCCAATTACTAAAGAGAATACACATGCTGGAGGGGAGAAAGCGGCGGGAGGGGTAAGTAAACCCTCCCCCGCCCTTAAAGGAACCCCCCACGCCAGTGCCAGACCGCAGCTCCGCGGTTCCGTGCACACCCCTAATTAGGATTGGCCAAGGACAGTTGATCTCCTCTCGCTAAATACAAGAGAGCCACAGTTTTAGTCTCTAAGCTAAAGAGGTTGGAGAGACCATTAATAATAGGAAGCATTTAACTATATTTATTTATTCTATTTTTATACTGCCCCATTTATTAGCTCTGGACAGCTTCACATGACTGGTGCAAAGTCTGGTTCCTGAGGAATGTACACACTGCCAGGGGGCATGTCATGCAAACCTGCTAAAGTCCCAAGCCTTCTGCACAACATCCACCTGATTTCTGTAACTGACATTTGAATTTGGGCGAACTGGACTTTGACAGGTTTGCACGACACACCTGCTGGGAGCTCACACTCCCTGGGAAATAGGACTATTGCTGATTGTGTGAAACCACCCACAGAGACCTTTCTGTAATGGGCTGGCAATATAGTAACCTTTTCAGGCACATGTCTGCACAGCAAGGGCAGAGCCTCACAAAATCGAATGTCAATTATGTGGGGTATAGCCAACTGTGTGCGATAGAATTGTTAGTTTTGCTGGACTTTTTTCCAGCTACAGAAACAAGATTGTAGGGTCTTGTTTTTTCCAGTCGTTACTTTTCGCCTCCACATTTGACAATACTGACGGTTTGGAAAATGAGTCAAAGTTACTTCACAAGTGTGACAGTATTAAGCAAGGCTTCGGGGATTTCAAATAGCCATTTAAGATGTTAAAATGCATGCTCTCATTTTAAATATAAAACTTTAAATACCAGGGTCTATACAATTGGAGAGCAACATGATCCCCAAGACAATGGGTGGAGGGGAGGCTTATTCAGAGCTGAAACTTTTCTCCTGCTGAATCCAGCAACCAATTAATTTTCAAAATGCTGCTCTTGGCGGTGAAGACAATAATGGGATATGGTATTACCTCTAAGTCCTGCAGAGCCCATAGATGCTTTCTCTTGCTGATAAAGATCTCTTTGTTGCTGGCCGAGAGGCAAGCTATGCCCTTTGCTATTGTACATCGTACAGTATCGAATCACTTCTTCATAAGCACCTTTCATGAAGCAAATCTCTGGTTTGTCCTAAAAGAGTAAACATGTTAGCCCTTGCTGTGCTGTCCTCTGCCTCAACTCTGTCATTATGTAACTTCAAAGCTTTTTCCATTTGCTGATAATCATTTATAATCAACTTACAACTCATTTCCTTAGCAAAGACAAACCCCCACATAATTTACTATGTTACAATAATAGTGACTCCTATTAGGGGCACAGTGTGGCAGAATTTCCTTTCTCTTATACTGTTTTGTGAATATATAATATAAAAGTGGATTAGTTTAGTCAATTCAGACCACCGAGGAAGGGTAACAAGTCCTTGTGTTTCCTCTCCTTACATACATAGTTAAGTGGAAAGTTTCTGGTTTGTTAAACCACAGTTTATCTGAACTGGGAAACTGGTTTGGCTACTGCCTACATGCAAGGATTAAACCATGTTTCAATAGCCTTGTTTGCAGACAGTACCTAAACGACAGAGATGGAGAAGGGAACATGCAGGCTTGTCCCTCCTTTCTTCCGAGTTCATTATCCTAATCATGGATTGTCTGAACCAGGTCACTACTAACTGCAGGAACATTCTTCCAACATATGGCTTGAGGAACTAGGTTTGAAAGCTTTGGAAATCTTGGCTGGTGCAACACAGGAATCATTAGAGTCATGTTCGCACCATTTTCTGTCATTTTGAATTACGCTTACCAGCTTCTGCAACAAGCTTTGCTTTAAACAAATTGTTCTGGTTCTTCTAGGGTTCTTCTGGTGGTCATCTGCCCATGCACACAGCTTGGCTTCATGAGTGAAGGTCCAATTGGGAGTTTGCAAGCTTCCTCTTCCCTCTCTTGAGTGGTAGCTCCTCCCCTTCATGCCTATGAGATCACGTGGCTTACCCTTACCACTTCAGTTGTGGAGTCTGCCGCAGGAGATAGCCCCTGCAGCAGGAAGAATGGGTGGGTGTGTGAATGCACAGATGGCCACTAGAAGAACCCCAGTTACAGATAAGTAACCTGATCTTCTACTGGGTGGTCTCTGCCCATCACACAACTGGGCACATTGCAAGCTTCATCACTGGAGGCAGGGTAGCAGACACACAAAGCCAGGAAGCAAAGAGTCAGGAGAAGATGGATTGCAGAACTGTGCATCCAAAGATAGAATCCAAAGAAAGGCCTCTGTCCAAGGCTGTAGAGGTGGCAAGTGCACGAGTGGAATAAATTCAAAATGATGATGGGGGATCAACTGCAGCTATCTGGTAAGTAAGCTTTATCATGTGGAAGATCCAACTTGAGATGGACTGAGATACAGTTTGACAGCCTTTGTTATGTTGTCCATAAGTAATAAAGAGAGGTGAAGCTCTGAAGGGTGAGGTCCTATCCATATAAAAGGCCAGACCTCAATGAATGTCCAAGTGAATGCCAGCACCGCTTCTCGGCGGTAGTGGGGATAGGAAACAACAGGCAAGGTTATCAACTGAGATCAACAGAAAGACAAAACAACCTTCGGGAAAAAGGTGAGGTCAAGACACAAGGTCACCTTTGTCAGGGTGGAAGTGCAGGTACAGGCATACTCTCATGAGGGCTCCACTTCTCGGCTACAACCACAAGTAACGAAACCTCGAGCAATGAGGCATTAGGTCTATGGGGATGGAGAGGTTAGGTTCCTGCATGGGGAGAGGAAAAGGGGGTTAAAAAACAGTGAAAGTTACAAAAAGTGGGAGTTATACCATGCTCCTTGGGTGTCCATGTGCCCAGTAATGCCCACTAAGAGCGTTAATTAGCCAACGTCCTGCAAAAAAAATGTGTGTGCGCGGGGGGGGGTCTTTTCTTGCTTGCTTGCTTTTTTGACTTCTCCTCATAAAATGGTGGTTGGAAATGACCTCCGATGTTGGGTGTCAATAAACTGACTGTGGATATGCAAAACTGCAGATAGCGAATCTGCATCTAGCGAGGTCGACTTGTATGGAGGATCACAGCAGAGAGCTCAGAGTTCTCCCACCAGCCATGCTGAAGTAATAGATACCAGCAATACAGTTTTGAATGTCAGCAAGTGTAGGTCACAGGTGGCTATAGGTGCAAACTATTTCCTCATCAGACTTGTGAGGACCAAAGAGAGATCGCAAGGCAAGGAAATAGCAGAGAAGTCTGGTTACAAATAGGCAAAGCCTTTAAGAAACTGTTTGACTTTTCGGAGAGAGAACAAGGAGGGGTCATTGGGCACTATGTGGTAAGCTGCGATAGCAGCTAAATGAACCCTTATGAAAGCCATAGAAAGGCCCGACTTCTTCAAATCTAACAGATAAGCAAGGATGAGAGGCAGAGGAGCCAAGTATGTTTCAGTGAAGTCATGAGGACAGTGGAAGGTTTCCTGCAGGCTGACAGGACATTCAGCAAATCCGATGACTAGCCGAAAGGATCCTCCAGTCTGTCAGACCCAGGGAGGTGACATCTGGATGGAGCAAGGCTCCTTGATGCCAAAGAAAATTAAGGGCATTTATCCAAAGGTCTTTGAAAAGGGCACCCCCATCCAGCATCTGTGATGATGGATGCGTGAGGACTGTAGTATGTTTGTCACAGATGTCCACCAAAGAAGGGAGTGGCACACATTGTAGGGAATGCAGATAATCTTGTGCTGAATCTCTCTCAGGGGATCAAAAGCATCTAGAAACTAGTATTGAAGTGGCCACATGCAGAGCCTGGCAAGAGGGAGGACTGCAGTAGCTGATGTCATGAGGCCTAGCATATGCTGGACTAGTCTGACTGGATGTGAAGGGTTCTTGTGAAGAGAATAAGCAAGTTATTATTTTTTTTAATTTAATCTTTATTACGGTCATAGACCAGCACAGGTAGCAAGTTATTTTAAATGTTTTATGAGCTCTGGAGGAAGTCAAAAATAGTCCCCAGAAAGGTCATGTAGCAGGTCAGCTGCAACTGGGGCTTTTTGTAGTTGATCCTTAGTCCTAAACGATGGAGCAGGCTCAAGGTAGCTGTCAAGAAGGCTTACAGAACAACACTGGAGTGGGCCACCAACAGCCAGTCATCCAAGTCTACGAAGATCTGAATTCCTCTTTCTTGGAGGTGAGCAATCACTACTGCCATAAGTTTCATGTAAACTCTCAGGGCAGAGGAAAGGCCGAAAGGCATGTCCCTGAACTGGAACTTTTGAGAGCCTACTTGAAAATGCAGAAGTTTCCTGTGTTGGGGCAGACAGTAATGGGGCAGTAAGCATCCTCCAAGTCTATGGAGGTAGACCACATTCCTTTCATGAGTAGCAGGAGAGTATCAGAAACAGTAAGCGTATGGAACCGTTTGTATATCGTGAAGGAGTTAAGACCCCTTAGGTCCACGACTGAACACAGGTCCTTGTCCTTTTGGGGAATGGTGAGGAAACGAGAAAAAAAGGTCATCAATTAGATGGGGGTGGGAAGTGGGGTATGGCTTCTATAGCCCCTTCCTGCAGCAGCGTGTTTTTCTCTTCCTAGATGGCAGTGCTTGGGAAGGTGATCTTGCAATCGGAGTCTGGGAGACGTTGGAGAAATTCTATGCAATAACCCACTCTTATAACGGTAACAACCCAACTGTCCAAAGTGATATGCTCCCATGCATCTAGATATGGATATAATCATGTCCCGGGATGAAGACAGTCACACTCGCTTGCTGTAGGAAGAGGACTTGGGTTTTGGAAGTGTTGATTTAGAGAAGGGCTCCTTCCTGAACTGGTGAAATCTTGGCTGCTGAAAGGAATGATCCAGTTGAGACTGAGAAGAGGGTCTAGAAGACTGTGGTCGTTGTGACCTCAAGGGTATGGTATATAGCAGGAATAAAACTCATAGATGTTGCAGTATTATGGAGCTTTTGAACTTTCTCCATGGTTTCTTCAGTCTTGGGTCCAAACAGGGCCTGTCCATCAAAAGGCAGGTCCTCAATCCTGGATCTGGCTTCAGGGGCTAGTCCAGAGGAACACAACCAGACATGTCTGCACAGAGCCATGAACTAGCCATAGATCTGGCTATAGAGTCGTTTGTGTGTCTAGAGGTGTGGAGAAGTTGCTTACTCAAATTTAAAAGCTTCTTGTTGTAAGCAAAGGGTGGAGTCTGTTGGTTCAGGGTTGAGAAACTCAAGAATTGGAAATAACTTATCTCACAGCAGGTGGTTACATCACAACATGCATGCCTGGTAGTTAGCCATTTTTAGCAGGAGGGAGGAAGTGGAGAAGAGCTGCCTGCCCATAGAGTCAAGCTTTCTGCCCTCTCTGTCATTAGGGGCAAACAAGGTTCTGTTGTGTGACTTTGCCTGAGCTGCTGCCACCACTATATAATTTTTTTTTTGGGGGGGGGGGTGTCTGAAGAAATCTTCCAACTGCACTTTATTAAAAAATTTAATCCTTTTAGAGGTCAGTGTAACTAAAGAAGGCTTCTCTCCCAGCAAGGCCAGATTATCTCCAATAAAGCCAAATTCATGGGAAGGGCGACAGCTAGTTGGACATCCGCATCAATGAGGTCAAAGATGGGATTCGAGGCTAAGGCCATCTTGGAGACTTGTTCTGCAAAGAAGTAGAGGTTTTCTGAAGGCAAGGCAGGTTTAGTGTTTTCAACCTACTCAGAAGGCCAGAGGTCAGGCGTGTCCAGAGTGTCTGACTCCTCTCCCGAGGCATGGTCCAAATCTGATGATTGGAGAAGCTGGTCAGGTGGGCAGGACTAACCACTTCCAGTGAGTTGGGTGGGCAATTGGTCCTAGTAGATGTAGCCAGAACACCAGGCCCCACCTGGTTTGGAGCAGGTGAACTCACAGGCAGAACAGTGTCCCTTGGCATCCCAGTGTAGGGAGATACAAGCCCATGGTAGGTGGGTGGAGGAGGCCAGAATCTGTCCTCATGATACACAGGAGAGCACTGTCATCCATTAACAGTGCAGTGATGACAAGGAAAAATTGAAGACCTCCAAAAATGAGGAGAGCATGATTTAGAGCGAGACGTGGTCGGACATAATGTGTGCATGGATTCGGGTAGCTAGAACCATGATGAGGAGTGCCATGACAGTCCCAATAATAGACATCTACGTCAGACAGGTCTCTGTGATGATAGAAGGAGTCATATCTGTCTAGAGAGCAGGTCAGCCGAGAATAAAAGTCCCTATAGGACTGAGAGTAGAATTGGTTCCAAGGAGGAGAAACTCCGTACCAGCCCCCAGAAGGCAAAAAACTGGAATGATTCTGTGCAGGGGACACAGGGTCTTCCTCTGGAGAAAGAGAGCAGGGCCTCAGTACTGATAGGAAAGAGGCTACTAAAGGAGCTCTTGAATCGGGTGAGGCATTGAGGTAGGAGTCAGGATGGCAGCGCCTTGTGGGGCTAAGTCTAGAGTATTGTTAGATGATGTGGAAGGCTGCAGTTACCAGCTCATGAGGACTCGGTACTGAAGTGCTTTAATTCATGCATCTTCTTTATAGGCGTGGGAAGCTGAGTTTCCTGTGGCAGAGCCAGCAACAGACACTGTGTGAGGAGACTGAGAAGGAGTTTTCTTCCAATTCTTCTTCTTCTTCTTTTGTGGACCATCCCAATCAGGGAGCGGGTCTTTGTGTTTTGGACTAGCGAGAGGTGTGTCCATAGTTGAAGCCTGAGCAGGGGCAGCAGCCACCCGCCAAGCCAAAGGAACTGCCAGTTCCAAGGGAGCCAAGCAAAGGAGTTCAAGCGGAGGAGCCGTAGACTGAGCCGCGTGGACAGAGTGAGCAGCTGTGGATAGCTCAGTATGCAAGGTCCGATAATCAGCACCTATAGGCTCCTCAGGAGCAAGCTGATCCAAGGAGCTGTCAAAACCAGCAGCATCCAAAAATGGGTGAAGCAGGGCATGCGCCCAAAGCACAGCCCACAGTCTAGAAAGCCTATTTCAGCGCACTTGCCAGGTCAGCTTTTGCCAATGTGCACAAGACTGCACAATATGGGCTTCCATGAGACAAAGAAGGCAAAACTGGTGTCTGTCCAAAGTAGGGAATTTCGCCCGACAGCTAGTGCTGAAGGTAATCCTTGTAGCCATTAACCACGAAAGGATGTCAAGCAAAAACAAAATGCAGAGGACAAAAGGTAGAAAGTATACCAAAAAGAAAGAGTGGAAACAAATACATAAAGAAAACATGAGGAGATAAGTCTGAATTTACAGGTTTTTTTGTTTTGGACTGAACAAGAAGGAAGAGAACTCTCTGACTGGCCTGAGACGTAGAACTCTTGGTGGACAATGTAAACACTGAGAACGTAACGGTGAGTCACTTGACCACATAGGCATGAAGGGAAGGAGTTACCACTCAAGAGAGGGAAGAGAAGCTTGCACACTTTCGATTGGACCTTCACTCTCCAGATGAGAGTGAAGCTCCAGATGAGAGAGCCAGCGTGGTGTAGTGGTTAGAGTGCTGAACTAGGACCAAGGAGACCTGAGTTCAAATCCCCATTCAGCCATGAGACTTGCTGGGTGACTCTGGGCCAGTCACTTCTCTCTCAGCCTAGCCTACTTCACAGGGTTGTTGTGAGGAGAAACCGAAGTATGTAGTACACCGCTTTGGGCTCCTTGGAGGAAGAGCGGGATATTAAATGTAATAAATATAAATGAAGCCCAGCTGTGTGATGGGTAGAGACCGCCCAGAAGAACTAATCTGCCTACTTTCTTTTTACTATAATCTTAATTGCTCATTATCATCCTCACAAATTAGCCCACTTCAGCCTTAAATGTTAACGCATCTGCCATCTTGAAGTAGGGTGGATGACATCATCACAAACTATGCCACTGAGGTGTCCTTATGTGTCACTCATAACAACTGCACCAAATTTGTTCCAAAATAGTTAGGCGGTTCACAAGTTAGCCCACTTGCACTTCAAACATCCACGCGTCTGCCATCTGACAGACGCATGCCATTGAAGTGTCCCTACAGCTGTACCCAATTTGGTTCATATTGGTCCAGGCATTGTAAAGTTGATAGGGACACACACACGGGTGATCTCATAAGTTACTTTCCTTAAGGAAAGTAGGCTAAAAAACAGCGGCCGACATCCAGTGCAATGCTATGCGTCCATAATGTTGTGCTGTGGGGATGCGCAAAATAGGCAGTTACACAAGCAGTGCTTCTGCCAAATCTCCCCATTGTCCTGAATGGGGGGCATAACAGTCCCCATTCAGGATAATAGGCAGCCCCAATTCTGCCTTAGAAGGGGGCAGCAGCCCCACAGCACAATATTGTGGACATGTAACACTGTGCTGGATGCCAAACAATATTTATAGTATAGAGCAATATGTTTTTGTCAACTAGTGCCTTTTAAGTGCACAAAATCCTTCAATCCAACCGTATGTTGCCACAAGACAAATAAACAGTCATGAAACTGACCATGATTAGGTGAATTTTGTAACATTCGTTTATCAGCCTCAACGATATTTACTTCAAACTGAACTCCATTTGTTTCAGTAGATCTTATAAGTATGCTTGAAGTTTCAGCCTCTGTTTGATAAATACTCCCACCTGTATTTAAGTATAATGTGTAACACCCGAATTCAAGGTAAGATATCACGGGATATTGTTAATTTGTGGAAGAAAGATTGCAGAAACAGACTTACCTGTTGTGTTCTATGGACACACTTAACAGCCATCCATTTTTGCTCAGAGCTGAAGGGATATTCTGCTTTCCTTATATAGTCTTGCTGGATACCATCTAAACCCATCTATAAGAATAAAGGTGGTTGCAGATTCAACCCATAGCTGAGTGCCTACAATCATTTTAATTTTTGATTTTCCATAAATATACCTCAGAGTCTGCTTGCTCCTGCTCTATATCAACTGGACAACAATTAGAATCATGTGAGTCACTCTGATAAGGACATGCATACATAAGATACTGCTTCATTGGAGGGGACTGGATTAGAGTACTTCAGGTCCTTTCCAGACTTAGCAGTGGATTTTACTGCTACCATATCTCCTTTTGGTGACAAACCCCTCAAATTTAGCTTTTACTTCCTTGGAAAATTTTACAGCTATATTCCAGCTTACTGTAATGTTAATATACATTATGAATAAATTCAGAGGGTTAAATATACAAGATAAAATCCTAACCTACTGTGCTGCAACACTCTCGTTGGGAGCTTTTTCCATTCATGGGAGGAGTTGTGCTCATGAAAAAATCCTTTCAATGAGTGCAACTCATTAATGAGTGCAACTCACCGCCCAGAGCCTTTGGATGAATAGGGCAGTACACAAAGGTAATAAACAAATCTCTCTTTCTGTTCACAGGAGGACCTTCCAATTACACTACATGAAAAGTAAGGATCCAGCCCTTGGTTCTCTTTTCTGAAGTTCTCCAAATGCTCTACCAGGAAGAGTCAATCTACTTTGAATAGCTCTTTAAGGCACAATGATAAGAAAGTTTAAATTTTAGAAGTTATTCTGAAGGAACCCAGTGTAGTTCCATCTGTAAGAGTTCAATAGCTTTGGGCCTACCCAGCACTGAATGGGGGACTGCCAAAAACGTCACAGATGCTGCTCTCAGTTTCTTGGAGGACTGATGCTTACAACTAAAACCAACAATTCTCCTCACAAAATTTCATGCTTCCACAAAGAATTAGGGACAACCACAAAAGTTAAGAACTGCTGGATTTTTAAACAGGACATCCATCTATGAAATTATGCCAACTGTGCATAGTTGAAATGCAATGCAGACAAAGATAGGAATCACATTCTAAATCCTGACAACTTATTTTATCAGTCCTCAGCCAGTGAAATATAAGTGGATCAGACGGAAATTCTTACAGACGTTCAGCTAAAATACTGTGACTGAATGAAAACAAGAGGACATTTGCCATCTCTTCTACCTCTCTAGTTGAAAACTAACTCAGCTTCCAATTAAACTTTGATCCAGTTATTAAACACACTGTATTAAGTTTCCAGCCTAAGAATTCTAACATTCCATCCACATTACATTTTCCAACAGTGCTCATACATACAACCAAATTATACAAGAACTTTTCTTTATTATAGAACAGTTAACACATAAGTATCTTATTAATACAATATTCAAGAATTCATGTTAGCTTTGGAACCATTTCAAGAGCTAGCCATTCTGCATTCAATGTCACCCACTCAACATCCAAAGTGTTTTTAATTAGTTTTGAAGTAGCTTATAAAATCTCCTCTTATTCACTTTTGAGTCCTATTGATGAACTTTGCTGAAATTCATTCACAAGCTGAAACTTTGGAATTTGGTCTCAAACCCTAGACATTTCTAGCTCTTTACAGAAAGTAATGGTCCATCTTTTTAGGCTTTATTGGTTCCTGCTCTACCTATTTATCACAAGTATCTGCTGAAAGAAAGTGGGTCATACATACACACACTGATGATTTGTCTGGATCCTGTATTTCTCTGCACAGTATAATCTGCACAGTATGATTCTCCTGCACTTCTTGAACTTTTGGTCTCTCTTCCCCCCACCCCATCAGGTTTTCTCTGTACAGGTAGACCTCAATATTCGTGGGGGTTCCATTTCCGTGACTGTACCGCGGATATGGAAACTGTGAATATCGGACCACTGACCCCAGTGGAATCGCAGGGGTTGGGTTCCCAGTTGGCCATTTTTGGCCAAAAACTGGCCAATTTGGGGGTCGGGCTGATTACCTGTCGCTGCTGCTCCCCCCGTTGCACTGCACCCCTCAACTGGCTGAAAATTGCATGGGGTTTTTGTTGGTTTGTTTGACAGGAGTCATTTTGTGGCTCTGTGGCTGGAAATGACCTCTGCAGTCATCTCCACCCACCCCCAACCTGCGGATACGCTAGGTCAATGTGCCTTCCTCCGCCGCATATGTCAAAGTCAGGTGTCTTTTTCCCAACCGCAGATATGCAAAACCATGGATAACAAGTCCACAAGTAAGGAGGTCTACCTGTATTCTATCGATTTCTTGCAACACACTCCTTATATTACATAGGCCTAACCACTGAAGAGATCTCTTCATGCATCTGATAGTGAGCTCTGAACCTGAAAGGTTCAGCCACAATAAATCTGTTAGTCTTTAAGGTACCTATTCTCTATTCTCTATTTTTGCTGTAACAGACTAACATAGCTACCCTTTAGGAAAGCACAACATCCTGCATTTCTATATCAGTATGAGAACTGCTGCCTTTCAGAATACCACATACCTTCATTGCAAGTGCAATTAAAGCTCCTTCTGTTGGTTTTCCCATTAAAGTGTTGTTTCTAATTACAGCATCATTGCACACACACCCAGCCTGAAGACAAGACAAAAAATTATTAATGTAACGAAGTGTCCAAATTTCAGAAAAGAGTAGACTTTCAATACAAGTTCTTACCTCAACAATTCTGCTGACAGATGGATTGTTAAACCCATGAACAACATCACCTTCAACCATGACTTCTCCAAACCTGTTATAGCCTACTCCAGTAACCTATGAAACAAAAAACAAACTAAGTTTAAGGCTAGTAGGTTTGGTAAGCAAATGGGAACACCAAGGAAATATCATGGTAAAATCAGAGCTGATTGGCAAATGGAATAATAAATTCTGCAAAGAAGCCAGAAAACTTCATGTAAAAACAAGGTAGATTTCACACTCCTACTATGATTTCAAACGCACTATATATTAATTTTCATGCATTTGAACTGCAATGCAACCTCACTTTTTGCATCAAGTGGACATTTTATTTAATACAAATATTTCTAAGACATTTAAAATGTTCTAGACATCTACACATTTAAGATAACATAACCTGCAATACCCTCTAACATTTCTCCTCCTAGACAAAAATGGAAATGACTACAGCTCAGGGGAAGATGTCAAAGCAATCTTCTATCCAGAAATAGGTCAATAAAGCCGGCATGGAGAAGTTTTCAGAACCAACCACTTTTTAAAAAAAAAAAACCCAATACATCTGCCTAACCATGCTAGTATGTATTAAATACACCGAAGATATACATTTACTACCCACCTCAGCATGTAGTCCATCTGCTGTAAATATATGAGTAACAGTCATTTCGTTCTTTGTCAGTGTACCAGTTTTATCCGAGCAAATCACATTGCAGCAGCCTGAAAATGAGTGAATGAGCTAATCACACAAGCATTATGACAAATTTTAATGTGGACAATTGATTGACCAAAGTAAGCCTCTTCACGGAATGTTAGGGGAATGGAAGGGTGTGTGCTTAGGCTAAGAGAAGCAGACTTCCCACTTCACCCCAGCTTAACATACCAGACTTCCTTTCTCCTCCACTAGGAACATTTTTCATTTTGGCACTAGTCTAAAGTGCCTAACACCAATTCCTTCCTATTCTGAACTTGGAATTACAGGACTTAACATTTCAGTAAAAACAGCATTTAAAATATTTGCAGGTGGAGCAGATGAGTGGACAGGAGTAAATGCCCACTGTTACCTCCCTCCTCCTTCAGTCAGCACATATGGAGGAGAAACCTGCAAATTTCCCGTGTGTGGGTTGAGAAGGAACACAAGTGGAGCAATATGAGAACAGTGTGAGGAGGCAAGGCTAGACTGGACAGAAAGAGTCACACTGGGGAAAAGGAACAGACAGCAGGGAAAGGGCAAAGAAGGAGGAGGAAATGAACCTGAGTGCTGAAGGTGATTCCTGAAAGACTGACCCTGAGACACACTCACTGGTGGAGAGGAGGAATCTGGTAAAGTTCATCTCCTTCCTGCTTACTGAAGCCTGGAGTGGGAACAGGCGGGGATGCAAAAAGTGCAAGTTCCCCAAGAACCTAACACTTTATTCATGTTAGGTTTTGATTATTGTGGTTTCAGCTTTCACAACGCTTTCAAAGGGCATAACTCCTCAATATTCAAGGGCCTCCTGAACAACTCTTAATAAAATTATGTTTCTGCAATATTTTATTCCTTCATAAGAAATGTTTTAACAGAGGTTTGAATATATTGGCATGTTACTAGAAAAATATCATTTTTCTCTATTGATAAGGCATGTACATTCAAGCTGTTTTGTTAGGAATTCAGATTGGACAGTTATACATTCATAGGAATCTGTACTTTATTGTTCTTACCTAAAGTTTCAACAATTGGCAGCTTTTTGACAATAGCCCGTTTCTTGACCATTCTCATCACACCAAGAGCCAATGTTACTGTTACAACAATTGGTAATCCTTCAGGAATTGCAGCTACAGCCAAGCTATAATTTTAAAATATATGTTAATCCACTTCAAAACTATGTGTGCACTTCAGATACAGAAAATGTGTCATTGATAGGGCTGAGTCTGAAAAGGAGAGCAGCATGTTTCATGAAGAATTTTGCAGCCAACAAAATTAACCCTGCCCATTTCAGCTGTTTTTAGGGGAAGCTGAAAAACAGAACAAAAAGTGCTTGTCCATCCAGAGTAAGAGCAGGAAGCATTGCCCTCACTTGTTTGATTTTGTGACATCATACAGCCAAGCCTGATAAGTATGTCTAGAAAAAGGTGAAGTCCAGTTACATATTTCTATATATTATCACACAAGTACGAGTGTTTTAACAAGTATCCATGATCAAAGTTCTCTGACTGATGAGAAAGATTTTTTTAAGTGTTACATACCATGTATGTAAAAATAGAAAGTTTAAAACCCAATCTCATCACAGAGAGTCATTTCTACTGTATGTCCTTTGTGATGACAAGAAACATAGTTGCTATCATGGAAATGGCTTCCAGATCATTGCAATGCTGCAAGCCTTTCTTCATATAGTTGTGTACCCATGTATGCATGGATTCATACATTAGACAAAATCAGAATGTGAACCAAGACTGTTTTACAATGTGTATGTAAAGGGAAGAAGAGATCTGGTCTTGTGGTAGCAAGCATGAATTGTCCCCTTTGCTAAACATGGTCTGCCCTGGTTACATTTGAATGGGAGACTACATGTGTGAGCACTGTAAGATATTCCCCTTAGGGGATTGGGCTGCTATGGAAAGAGCACATGCATGCTTGCATGCAGAAGGTTCCAAGCTCCCTCCCTAGCATCTCCAAGATAAGACTGAAAGAGATTCCTGCCTGCAACCTTGGAGAAGCCGCTGCCAGTCTGTGGAGACAATACTGAGCTAGATGGACCAATGGTCTGACTCAGAATAAGGCAGCTTCCTATGTTGAGGAAGCTATTCTCTAGAAAGACACAGTTTTGAGTGAGTAGGGTACAAGAGAATTGACTTAGAAATATATACTTAGCTTTGTTTTCCTAAGTTAACACTGATCCGTGTAAACAGATGAAACTGTTTTATCTCTGCAACAATGAACTCAACATTTACAACGAAGCTTTTCCTTGCCCAACTCTAGCTACTAGTGAAAAGATCATTTTGTGAAGAGTCTACATGGAAGGAAACGTCAACTGACAGGATCTCATAATTGCAACAAAGACTGAATCCACTCAGTATTAGTGATGTAGAATGTCAGTTGTTTTGTAAAGAGTCATTCTACTCATTCATACAAAGTGTTACTGACATAATACTTAATCTCACCTCACACCAATCGTAAACATATCTAGGATATTCTTTCCTTGCAGCCATCCAACCAGCATAATTATACCTATTATAAAATAGAAGTAATGTCATATTTAAATATCAAGCATGAAATGTGAAATAAACATAAAGGTGGCAGGCAGATTTGGTCAGTCATTATCTTGAACCAACTTAGTAGGGCTGGCTCAGATTAAAAGCTTATTGGCACTTTTTTTTTTAAAACCAGTCCACCTATGGCACACCAATGACCTGAAAGGGGGTGGGTGGAGAGAAGCAGAAACCAAAATGACTACAAGTGGCTGTTTACAAGCTCGACTATGCCTAGAGTATTCATAGAACCAATGTGCTAAAAGGGGTCATCTAGATTAGAGTGTTGGAAGGAGTCCAAAGGTCATCTGGTTACCGTCAGAAAGTAAAAGCAAACAGGCTACATCATGTAAGAGAGTAAGATCAATATGACTTTCAGTGTAGTCCTAGCTGAACTCTTTAAAGCCCTGAACAGTATTAGCCTAGAATACTTCAAGGAGCACTCATGCTTTTAAGATCTTCCTCAGAGTCCCTGCTTCAGGTTTCTCTGCCATATGAGGTACAGCTGATGGTGACTCAGGGCAAGGCCTTTTCGGCAACAGCCCCAAGACTGCAGAGCTCTTTCCCAAGAAGGCTTATTCTGCTTCCTTGCTTCTAGTCTTCAGTTGACTGGAGTGGCTTTCTTTGGCTGAGCACTTGGAACAGAGATTCTTTATGTAATTATTTGCTCTCAGCTGCTCTTTCACAGCTCATCTGAGGTTATATATAGTTTATTATTGTTTCAGCTTTTGTTTTTAAGAAATCAGTTTTGTAAGTTGCACTGGGTCAAGAGGAAGGTATTTTTAAAAATGAACTAAAGGGGGGGGGGCAGATGGTTTTAAATGTATTTATATGCTTTTACTGTGGTCCTGGCAAGTGTGAGCACTTAAAAGTGAATATTTCAGTCAAACTATCATCAGCTTTTAACTGAATGGTATTCCGACTCAATTTCAATTGTGCTTTTCAGTTTAGCTATAACTCTACTACAATCATTTTCTAAATAGGTCATGTACTATTTCATTCAGAAGAAAATAATGGAGTAGTTTTCAGATCACTCTCTCTCTCTGTACAGGAAAAGAGTTTACTAAAGAACAGTCCAGATGGCCCAAGCATGGCTCATCTTCACGCCTATTAAAGCCACAAAACTTTTTCAGAGAAGCCACTTCACTATTTGAAATCTATCAGTGATTGCATCTGACTGAAGTGGTATTGAAGCCCTCATGAAGTTAAATAAAAAGCCCTCACAGCAATGCTGAAAGAAGAGAAGAAGTTGGATATAGAAGATGAGGATAGCAGAACTGTTAAGAATCCATAATAAGGAAGTTCCTATTGGAAGCAGAAATACTTTCTCTGTTTTCAACCAGATACAAATGCAATTCAAATAGCAGTAAACAGTAAAGTACTAGAACTTGTAACTATAATACATGTCCAAAAAGCCACACCCCTCCCCCAATTCACTGAAATGGCCCAAGATGCTGAAGTCTAAACAAGCAGTTGCTCTCTTACCAATTATACCAAAGGAGTACAGTGAAAGTTGTTTCCCTAGGAGATCCATGCTCCTCTGTAAAGGTGTCTTTGGAGCCTTGGTAAAAAGAAAAGGGGCGGTGGGGGGGGGGGGGAGAGAGAGAAACTATTCTAATCAACTATGTTACAGACTTTGTGTATGACTATCCAACTTTATTAATCACTGACTTATTGAGTTTTATATTGCTTAGTTTTAGTGCTGCTTTATCCTACTTAACATGGAAAATGCCTTTGGAATGCATGTTTCAAGTTTAATAAGTATACAGGAACTGGAAATACCCTAAGGGATGCCATATACCTACACCCCACAGTTCCCAACCTTCACTCCCGCTATCCTCTCAGTAGTTTTTGAAAGGGAAAAGAAAGACTACTCGCAAGCCTTTATGTTTCAAACATTACTTCCTACACAGAAATCATTTCTTATGTGCCCTCAATATCTGACTCTTTGCTGTAGAAAAGTCCTTCAAAGGTTGCATTTGTGCACTACCACGAAATCTGAGATGTGATATTTCACACCAACCAAAATGCACAAAACTATCAAGGTAATCTAAACTATCACCAGGGTGGGCATCAAGGTAAATAAGTGGGAACAGAGAATGTGGAGATGTTATTCCAGCAAATATTTTTGAAAACTTTAGTGTTCTGTTTAAGTTTTGAATAGTTTTCTATATTAAACTGAATCCTACTTTCATGTGTAATTCATTTGTGTGTGAAGATCAGAACAAGTTAAATCTGTATTAATTTGGATGCTAGTTTCAAGTTTCTCAGTGTCAACACACACAATAAAGTGTTCCAAATTTGGCAAAATCAAGATTGACATAATTTTTCATTTGCAGTATTACTTACTTCTTCTGCTTGCATCATTTTGAAAACCTCCCCAAACTCAGAGTTTTCTCCAGTTCCAATAACTATGCCCTACAAAACAAGTCACAAGTTCAAAACTTGAGCCAATGTGGATTGAGGAACTTATTTACAATTTTTAACAGTTGTGACCAGGATGATAGTATAATACAGGAGTAGGTTTTTACTAGAAACCCCATGCCTACCAAAGTAAATTTAAGAAGGCAAGAGTGCATACTCAGGGTTTCTCAGCAGTGAAAGCATAACTCATCAGTGCTAAAGGCTGCAGGGTTTGCACAGAACTTATCCTGCTGAAACAGCTCAAGGTCCAACTAGTCCAGCACCCTTTGCAAGACTCATAGCAACTGCCAGAGTAGCCACCAGAAGTTGGCCAGTGGACCATGAGACACTTCCTGGTATAACTAGTGAACAATTAAGTCTTATTTACATTGATTTGTTCACCATTGTTCACAAGACATTAAGACTATAAGATATTAAGTCTTATTAACAGCTTAGAGGTAGGTTATAATAATAGTAATAGTTCTAAAAGCATAATTAGAACTTGGAACACAATTAAGTGTTAAGTATTTGTATTTGAAAGTGCATTTACGCTGCTGGTTCCAAACTTATACTACCACATTAACAGTCAGCTATTCTAGCAAATACAACATACAGTGTATACATGTGTACATTGTGGGTACAAAAGAAATGTGATTACATATCCTGCATGGTAGCAGTGAATCATTTAAGAAGTATCTTTTGATAAGCAATACCTTTGCTTTTCCACATCGAACCAGTGTTCCCATGAAAGCAATATTACTTCTTGAAGAAAGGTCTCCACTGGTAGAAGCTGGTTGAGGAGATGTACATTTAGAGCAAGGAGTTGTCTCCCCTGTCAGGCTAGATTCATCAATAGAAAGATCTATTGCCTTGGAGAACAAATACATAGATTACAAAAATAGTTATAACTGGTTTACAGTCTTCTAAAAGTATTAGCAGTGCTCAACTTATCCAGAAGCTTCAGACTATGTTCTTTCTCTAGCTTTCTTTTTAAGAGTTTCATCTCATCAATTATTTCATGAGTTTCATCTCATCAACAAATGAGACACACAACAGTGTTATCGCAATAATAATGGTTTAAGTACTTCTAACATTAAGGAACATTTCAAAACTGAAATCTGTGCGAACTCTTGGACATACAACTACTGCATCTTTCAATCTACACAGCTACAAAATCTAGAAGTTTACTTGAAGGAAAAATTGTAATTCAGCATATTGTCTCATTTATTAGTTATAGCTATTACAACTCTAACTCTGCTATTAAACTTCATTTATCCGAGTTATCCTAATTAGATGCAACACATGCCCCCAATTAGTCACACAAATAATTTTTAATCACACTTCTACCTTGCCAACTTACTCCAGTTGGTAATTTGGATGCCTTACAGACCACTGGATGAAGAATCATATCAAGATCCATGACCAGAGGATACAAACTATTTGCAAATTGGCCCTTTATCACATGGTTTTGCTTGATACCATTTAGTAAGAACACAGTGATTAAAATGCAGTGTGAAAGGATTTTTATAACCAAATCTCCTCTAGGTCCTATTATAATAATAATTATTATTATTATTATAAAAAATTCACAAGATAATGGGCTGTATCCAAAGAAGATTAGCCATGTCGAAGCACCACTGAAATCAATGAAATAAGTTAGTGATGACTAACTTATATCCCCATTAATTGTAATAGGATTTAATCATCATTTTGTTTGCATACAACCTAATGTTATGAAGTCTAAAATTAATTCTCATCAGTGCCATTCTCTGCCTTGAGTCCAGAACTATAATGTGAAATTAATATAGACATACCTCAAACAAGCGCAAGTCAGCAGGAACTCTGTCTCCCACTGACAAGCAGACAGTATCACCTGGGACCAAATCTCTTGCAAGTGTATGTTCCACTCTACCTTCTCGAACACTACATAGACACAAATATATTGGAATTCAGAACTGAAAACCCAATGGGGCATTCATCATCTGTTCACATTTCAAACATTAAGACAGCACTTCTAATTTTAATAGCCAGTAAACCACTAAAAGCTATTATCTTCAGCTAACTTAGGTACTGGTTAAAATTTAACTGAACAGAGTGAATCAAAATGCCTCGTTTGATATCACCATTTCATGAGATTCAAGGTGGAAGTTCAAAATCCATAGACAGTAGACAATCCATAGACATCCCTAAACAGTAGTCAAGTACTGTTATCTGCCTTTATTAAAACTTCCTTTGGAAACTGCATTCTGCTTGATACACTGCACACTGTTTTATTTATTTATTTATCTATCAAATTTGTACACCACCCCAAACTTTCATCTCTGGGCAGTTAACAACTGGGCGGTTAACTGTTTGATACACAGTATACACTAATGTCACTTTTATGAAGCCATATGAACTCAAATTTGTTTTTAAAAGCTAAAATTTTCAGACGTAATGAGAAGCTGCTGCATTAACCAAGGACAAAGCCACTTGTAGAGATGAAACAGAGCACTATTCCATAAAGGCAGCAGTTATAGTGTAAGGTAATAGACATGATCTGAAGAAGTCATTTACATAAGAAAACTGCAAAAAGTCCCGGTTATCTTTGGAGGTCTCTGCAATACTTATGAGTCTCCTCTTGAGGCAATTTATAAAACATTAAAACAAGAACAGCAGCATCCCACCACAAAAACAACACAAAAGACCACCAACTCAAAAGATGACTTTTTCCAACACACCATAGCTTCCGTTCCATAAAGGCAAGCTGCTGCCCAGTATTTAAAAGTGGCTTCACCTATCACATGTGAACACGTACCTGGATCAAAAACTTTTCTCAACACTAATTATCTTCAGCCAAGTTCTAAGTTAGATTCTAACCATAAGATTCAAAATGTTGCAAGAAGGCAACATATTCCATCATAGTGTGTAGATACATTCATTTGGCAAATAAATATGAAATCTTCAGCCACATAAGTTAAGTGATAATGACAGCTATTCACTTAACAATATTTAAATTTGGAATAAGCTGAGCCATACCAGTGGCATTCTGGAGGTACAAGTTTACTCAATTCTTCAAGAGATTTTTCTGAGCGGTATTCCTGCAAGTGATTAAGAAAAAGAAAAGAAAAGAACTCACTATGTCAGAACAATCAAGTTTGTAAATGAGGTTAGCAATCAATGTTCCATAATTTTAGTTTCTCATGGGCTGCCATATGGGACACTTTAGCAATAGCAATAGCACTTACATTTATATACCGCTCTATAGCCGAAGCTCTCTAAGCGGTTTACAATGATTTAGTATATTGCCCCCAACATTCTGGGTACTCATTTTACCGACCTCGGAAGGATGGAAGGCTGAGTCAACCTTGAGCCCCTGGTCAGGATTGAACTTGTAACCTTCTGGTTACAGGGCGGCAGTTTTACCACTGCGCCACAAGGGGCTCATTTAGTGCTACAATAGCTCCATAAGACAAACTGTTCACCAAACTGATAGCCCCTATGGGTGTGGAGAATTTCAGTGCCAACACTATGCAGTCCTGACAACAGCTAGCATTGGGACTCTTCACACAACAGGGACAGTCCACATGTTGAGCATCTCACATGTTATGCCTCTTGGAAGCGTTTCCAGCAGTTTCAACATGGCAGTTTTATTTTCATCATTGATTTGAAATAATTGGCACTCTTTTAGGTTACGTGTACAAGTCGGTTTTCACCTCTAAAAAGAAAGCCTATATTATCTATATCTATAGCTAATTCTCCTAAATGTACCCGTCGCTAAGCCCAAGTATGGCAGCTCTCGTGAGAGTTTGTGAGCAGATGCCTGGGGGATGACGACAGGGAGAAAAAGGCAGCAGCAGCTAGCTGGTGGGGAGAGAAAGCGCCACCAGCGGGTGGGGAGGGAAAGCTCTCGCAGCCCAGCCCGGCCAGCAGGGAGGGAAAGCGCCAGCCAGCAAAGGAAACCACCGCCAGTGGGCAGGAGGGAAAGGAAAGCCAAGTTCAGAATGCACTGGGGCTGAAGGGGTGGGGGAAGGAATGACAGGGAAAACTAGAGGCACAGATGGTCTGTGCTGGATCAGCTAATTATTATTAATACACACTGTGTCCAAGTCCCTGTGGGTCTCTCTACATTTCCATAGAAACAGTGACAGGTTAAATTTAGCATGTAACTCCTTTTATCCTATAACATGCTTTCACCATGTAGGCAACATCACTCGCAGGGCTCCGCAAGAAGTGTCTACCACATGCATGTTTACACATTTACATTACAAAAGTAAAAGCAGGTACATGCTGTGTTTTCAGCTAACTCTTTATACTGCCCTAATTTAGTGAAACATTCTAACAAAGCTGTAAGGGCATATTTGCTGATGAGCTATGTGCCCACCACTTAACCATCAAATGGCTGGATCAAATGAGAGACTGAACCAAGAAAAGCTACAAGAAACTTTGGGAGAATATGGAGACAACCTGCTATATGTGCCATGCAAACACATATAACAACAAGTTGTTCTAGTAAGAACCAATCAGCCTACTTTCCTTTCACTGTCTCTACAACTGGACTAAATTTGGTTCAAAGCGAGGTCCACAAGTTATATCTCTTGCACCTCAAATGTTCACGCATTCGCCATCTTGGATCAGGGTGGATAACATCATTACAAACTGCACCACTGGGGCATCCCTATGTGTCCATAAAGCTGTAGCAAATTTGGGTCAAATCAGTTAGACTGTCCTCAAGTTAGTGCAAGTCAGCCTCAAAAGTTTACATGTCTGCCATCTTGAATTGGATTGGATGACAACATCACAAACTATGCCACTGAGGTGCCCCTGTGTTTTACTCACTGCAACTGTACCAAATTTTGTTCAAATAGGTTAGGCAGTCCACAACACCTCAGATGTTCACATGGCCACCATTCTGAAATGTAGTGGATGGCATCATCACACACTATGCCATTAGGGCATCCCTATGTGTCCCTACAACTGTACCCAAATTGGTTCATATTGGTCCAGGCACTATGAAGTTGATGAGGGGGACACATGGACGGACACATCAACACACACAAAGAATGCTGGGTGATCTCATAAGCCTACTGGAAAATAGGCTAAAAACAACATCGCAGCTTTTCCTAGGGAAAGGCAGCTTCAGGGGAGGGATTTGACACACAGAAGCAGCTGGGGAGGGGTGGTGCTTGTTGAACACACCAACATTCCAAGGCGCAACCCAGCTGCCTGATCCCACAGAATTCCAAATGTATAAAGAGGCAAAAGCAGCCTAGCAAAGCAGCCATCTTGTGTGTGTGTGTGTGTGTGTGTGTGTGTGTGTGTGTGTGTGTTTATATATATAAGAGAGACACAGACAGACATGCATCCATCATCCAATAGGTACCTGAATACCTATTAGATATTGATCTAGAGCACTTAAGGCCCTTAAAAGCATTATGCCAGCACTGCATCCCAGTTGCCAGTATTCATAAAAGTGAAAATAATTCAAAAGGGGCATGGATTGAGGCAGGTTACACATAGACACCTACTTGTGAAGCCAAGTATGCGGTGTCAGACCTTTACCTACACAGTATACATTATAGCCTGCCCCTGCACCCTTGTGTATGTTGTTGGAGTTTTTTCGCAAGTAACTACAGAAGTTTCTTTTATTTTCTTTAAACACTTTCAAAGGTTGTATATTTATGCAGTTGATGAACTGCTACTGTAAAGACAGCAACCTCAAGTGAAAGGGCTACTACATAAAAGGCTTTTAGCCAGGTTGGAGTATTAGGTACCCCTTGCCCCCAATAGGGGAGGTTCGTTCCTGGGCGGATGGAGCCCAATAATCAGCCCAGACGAGAGGACTTAATATCAAAGTTTTATTTGCCCTTAAGAAGCAAAGGTGCTGCTTGGCTCTTGCTCAAAGCAGGACAAAGACTGATACAGAAGCAGCACGTTTTATACACCAAAGTCTCCTTAGAGAAACAATTACAGAATGTTACAGAAAAAGAAACAGTTATATGTCATAGGTCATAGCTCAAGTTAGTTCCCCTTTCGTCTGGGAAGGGGTCTGGCGTTAGGTCATAAATCAGCTTGTGCAAGCAGTATGCCAGTCTGGTCTCTATCATGCCCCTGCAGCGCTTGCGGTTCTCATGCTAAATATGGATTCTAAATATGGTTTCTAAATATGCTAAATATGGTTTTCACATGCTAGTTCATTCTTTGAACTATTACAGTGATTTGTATGAGGAGCTCAGTGAGAAATCACAGTTGGCTTCTAACATCAGGTTTTGATTCAAAGACCTCAACATACGAACACACATACCCCTTGCATGTGTGTTTTTGTGATGCACACACAACCATAATCTGATGAACAGCCTACAAATGGAAATACAATGTTAATCTCCACAATGATCCCACCACTATATTTCTGTTACAGACAGCTAGCTACTTTTCAAATATCTGCCTGTATACCAATTATGGGACGACAAATGGTTAGAATATATTCAAACTTTTCAGGCTTACAGAACAGACAACCATCTTTGACATGTACAGTCATCCCTCGCCAACCGCAAAGGTTCCATTCCGGGAAAACTTCACAGTTGGCAAAGTCACGGTTGGAAAGCAACAGAAATACATTGGAAACAGAGGGTTAGGGGAATCACAGTCAGGAAAAGACTGAAAAATACAATTTAAAACAGGGGGGATATCAACCCATGACCCCTGAAAATTGCAAAAAACCCACCCGAAATCGGCCAAAAATCTCGCCAAACCACAGATACTCGTGTCGCAGTTGGCGAGACCTGCCGCAATTTCCCAGTTGTGGATACTTAAAACCTTGATTGGGAAACCTGTGGTTGGCAAGGGATGACTGTATAGTCAAATACTTTAACTATTATATTTGTAGAAACAACTTTTCTAGAAAAATAGCTAGAGTCAAACTAATGATAAATTCTTACCTGAACAAAGGCAACTGTAACAACAATAAGTATTGCCTAAATGAAAAAAGAAAATTGTTCACTAAGATTATATGTTGTGTAAGATTCTTTGCAACATTTGTATGTATTTTGCTTCCCAGAGTTGGTGTGTTATTTCTGTTAATACGTATACCATATAAATACGTGTACCATATAAAATTGGGGTTAATACGTGTACCATATAAATTAATACGTGTACCATATAAAATTGGGGTTGAGTTTTTGAGCATTCCTATTCTAATTCATCTAGTCATGTTATTTTTTTCATCTATGTGGTTACATTCTTATGCCAACCATACAGGGTAAAACCAAAAGATGACAAATATGTGCAAGAGCCTTCAGCCGTTCCCCCCCCCCCACTCCCCAGCGACACAAATCAAACCTCAAAATGAGGCAATGCTCTGTATAGCAACAGTCTATGAAGCCAGACACTCTCAAATGTCTTAAGAGACAGACAGGTAAATTATCCATGATAACATAATACACTATTTGATAATCCAATAAATTAGCTTTGGGAATCTTTCTTCTTGACTACATTGTGATCAAAATATCCATAGTTTAGCTGCTCTGCAGTTTGGAGATTAATTTCTTTCCAAACTGACATTTTGACAGATAATGTTCCCATATTATCTCCCAAAAGTCTAGAAATATTTTATTTAGTATCAGCTGATCAAAGTCAAGGACATACCAGTACAGTACAGGTGGACCTCGATATTCATGGGGGTTCCATTCTGAGCTGCAGCCACAGATATAAAAACTGTGAATGCTGAGTTAAGGGAACCTATGGGATTGCAGGGGTTGGGTTCCCAACTGGCTGAAAATGGACCAAAATCAGCTGGATTTCACTGGGGGGGGGCTTCTAACCTTGCTCTGCTGCTCCCCCTGAGTCGTGCTGTGGCCCCAAATCAACCGAAAATTAGAGGGTGTTTTACTATTTTTTTCACAAAGAAAACGTTGTGAAAAAAGTGGGGGGGGATCACAACTTTGTGGCTCCATCAAAGAAAATGGCAGCTGGAAATGACTTCCACATTAATTTCCAGCCACCTCCAAACCATGGATATGCGAGGTCGGCATGTGTGTGCCCCCCCCCCCCGGGATGCCAAGGTCGGGTGTCTTTTTCCTTGACTGCAGATACACAAATCCGCAGACAGCAAGATCCACTTGTAAAGCTTTAATGAATTTATATACTATTTTAAGAATCAAGATTCTGATTCATGCTTACTTAATTTTCATGCTTAATTTTGATTCAGATTTTACCTTAGCTCCTAAATTAATATGGAAAGAGATTCATATAGAGTATGATACAGCACTTCCACCAGGCCAGGAAAGGGAGAAACTACCTACAGAAACTATAATTACTTTTAAAGAGATTGATGGTATGGAGTGTGGTTTAATTAGGAAATTCAAGCATAACTTTTAGGTTTAAAGAAGATTAACTGTGTTAAAGTATTTTAATAATCTGGGATTAAAGGACATTGTACAAAAGGCTGGTTACAAGTGTTACTTCAGACTTTTATGCACATCAGCTCATCTAAAATTCAATGCCTTCTAGACTGCATTTCGTTTAATTTTATCTTTTATCCATTCTAACAGAGTTCTACCACACAGGTGCCAGCAGTTGTTCTGGAGGAAGTGTATAGTGAATATACGGATGAAGCAAACCAATTTTAGTCACTAGCTGAAAGACTTTAAATTCTGTGCAGAGTGCCATTATTACAGGTCTTCCAATAAAATGGCAAATATGTAACAGAACAATGCCTTAAATTGCTTTGGCCTCATACAAGACAATCAATTATGTTTCTGGGAGAAAGGAGAGAGTAAGAAACAATATCATACCTATTACTTGGCCTGGAGCCCATTAAAAGTAATAACTAGCACCCAGACTGGTCATCACACTGTTGCAGAAGCCAAAGCCATTTCCCGTCCCCTCCCTCTCGCCTCATCACTGCAGCTTCCAATGTTGCTGGAAAAGTTGTTCCAGGGCCAAGAAACCCTCAGCAGCAATGTGAGAGGAGGCATGGGTGACTGCAGGGAAAGGCGGGAATTTGGGGTGTTCAGAACCAGTTTGACTGGTTTGAACTCAAACCAGACCAGCCTCAAAAAAAGGTGACTGGTCCAAGTTCAAACCGGACTGATTAGACAGTTATGCTTGTAAAGGGGAAACCGGTGAGGATTCAATTTACAAGCAAAAGGGTGGGGGAATCCTTTAAAAGTATTTTAAGGGCCTGTGCTACCGGGGGAGGGGAATTCCAGCAGGGTTCAAAGGAGCAGGCACCGCATCCCCCACCCCCCGGCCACTCTTAGAAGGATCCCCCACCACTTTGTTTGTAGGGGCATCCTCACCAGATTCCCCTTTACAAGCATAGCCCTCAAACCGGGTCAAACCAGTTCGACCAAATGGACAGGACCACCAGCCAGTTGGACTGAACCAGCTTGCAGACCAGCATTTCGGTTCAAATTCGAACTGAACCACCAAATCCAGTTCCATGCACACCCCTAGCGGGAATTTGAAGGATAGCTCTGCGCTGGGGTAACTGAAGGAAAAGCTTTGCACTAGCAGAGTGCGAGTGTAGATGCTGCTTCATGAAAGTATCATTCAGTAAGGGAATAAATAAATTACACATGGTGGAGCACTAAGAATAATTACTAGCCTCTACATTTGAAAAATCAGCATACTTCTACTTGCTTGCTTACGTAGCATGGATAAGTGGTTTTCCAATTTCCTGGAAATTTTTTATCTGTTATGATGTAATGTGTTATGTGTTTATTGTATGTATTAATCCTCTATTGTGGATTAATCCTCTGTTGCACCCAGAGAAAAATTTGTAATGGGGTGGCTAACAAATAAAGTTTATTTTTATTAATTATTATTATAGTTATAATAATAATTATTATTATTATTATGTGGGAAAGGCAAAAGGGTTGGGATGGCAAGTGACCCACAGGCCCCCATACTGTATAAACAAGGAACTGAAAAACACATCACCTAAATGGCTTATGCAATCCTCCTCTCCTTGAAACCCACTGATCCCAACATTAAGGACATGCATGGCAGATCACCCAAAGAGAAATTTTAATCTTAGGATTTTATTCAAATAAAGTAGTCTTACCACAGTGATACTGACGGCATCATCAAACTGATGCATTATAACACTGATGACTGCAGATGCCAAGAGAAGCATAATAAGGGGATTTTTAAACTGCAAAGTAAAAGCAGACAATTTTTCAGAAACATCTTGGAATAACCATTAATAAAGTTCCTTTGCAAAAGTCAAGATGAGTGCATTATTTGGCAAGGTGCTGTGAAGAATATAGCTACCATGCTCCAATACCTTAAGACAGAAGGCCCTTTGTTACAGCTTTTACAGGCAACTCTTTTAAGTTTAAAAAGATTGGTGCTTAAGACTAATGCTTGCTTTATCCTCTCTATGAAGACCAGAAGTTTTCATAAAATGCTAACATCTCTAAAAAGTTAAATATATTTAAAGAAAAATGCTGAGGCTTGATAGAAACTGAAGTTTTAGAATAGTTTAGAAGAACTGAAATCATCAAAATAGTCATAGCCTATTGTTGTTTGATCTTTTTGTAAACAATGGCCAGAACAGCAATAGCACAGGACTTCCAGCAAGACTAATGCTCCAAGCTTTGGAGTGGGCAAGAACACAGAAGTGAAGTTTAAAAGATTGTGGCATGGACACACCCATTAACTGTATTTCAGTACAAAATATTCATCCCTCAACACTCCAGAAAGCACATGAGAAGATATTTGCTAGTTTCATTGGCATGAGGTTGCTCTTCTGGAAACAAAATGACAGGGCAAGAAGTTATGAAACAAACCGCTCTTCAGAGAAAGAACATGAGGATTTTTCAAGGTGTAGAGCAGATGCTTTTCAACATACTTTGATTTCCTGCTTTGCACAAGCACAACTGTAGCTCATCTGGTGAATGGGGTCCATATTTCACAAGGAAGCACTTCAGTTTCAGAGATACTGCATGTCCCCAGTGCTCAAACAACAATCTATTTTCTCTGGAAAAGTGAGCTTCTTTTCCCCTACTTGATAGTGCTAAAGTAAAGTGTGCCGTCAAGTTGATTTTGACTCCTGGTGCCCATAGAGCCCTGTGGTTTTCTTTGGTAGAATACAGGAGGGGTTTACCATTGCTTCCTCCCGGGCAGTGTGAGACGATGCCTTTCAGCATCTTCCTATGTCGCTGCTGCCCAATATAATAGCAGCGGGGATTCGAACCAGCAACCTTCTGCTGGTTAGTCAAGCATTTCCCCACTGCGCCATTAGGTGGCTCTTGATAGTGCTAGTGACATCAAATTATGAGTAGCAAGTCCTCCCCACACTACGCTGTTAACGTAACACCTTAGCTTAGCTTGCAAATCAATACTTTATTTGGGAACTAAAACTGTAGTCACAAGGGCTAGTGTGGAAAACCCATCAGTTACCCCATCACAAATCCTGCAGCAGGTTTTCCTAACATTGTCAAGATAACACACAAATATGTCCTCTCTCAGAGGAGCCAAGACTGAAAGCTCCCTTTTAATATAATCCCCTTTCTTTATAGGGGATTATATGACCTCATCCAGTCTAAAAATGGGTAGGAAGAGGCAACAGGATGGTTATTCCCCTTCTCCTAATATACAGAAATCCCCTTTCCATGACATGTGGACAGAGTATCACGTTACTGCCCTTGAACTGGGACTGGAAGGAGTATCTTGCAGTGGCTAAAATACTATAGTGGCCATCTTAAAAGAAAAAGGCAAAGAAGCTTACCTGAGAAATGTATTTTTTCCATAATGGTTCATCCTCACTAATATCAAACTCATTCCAACCATGAAAAGCCCGTCTATGACAAACTTCACAGTTTCTCAAGCCATTCTGAAGGTCAGCCTATAAGAATATATAATTACATGACTTTTTTTATTCCACAATGGAAAAGGCAAGGTTTTATTCCATTGCAATCAGAAGTTGGAAGACTACATAAGTCAACTCTGTTTTGCCTGAGAAAGGGCTCATTTTCCTCCAGAATTATACATTTCAAGAATTTGAATGATGCAGCAAAACAGGTGTTTTTTAAAAAAAAAAAAAAATTAGATCTCCATCTACCAAAACAGTAGGAATGCTTTTAGAAAGCGGGACTCAACAGTAGATATCAGCCCATAAGTCTACTTGGGGATCATGGTTAAAATATACTTCTTCTGTTCCTCAGTTATTTATGCTTTACATTAAGGATATTCAGGAGGCTACAAAAAGGGATTTTACTACAGGTAAATTGACAATTTCAATATTTGATAACAGATCAGCTCTTCTCTCATAGTTACATTGTACACATCTGAGAACATCAAAATATTTATTCAGTTGGACTTTACCTTATCCTAAAGAATTTACCTTATCCTAAAATACTACTAGAGAAATTGTCTAGTTTGCCACAACAGCAATTTGAATGTTGTGAGCTACAAAATATATTTGACCATTTGAACATCCTTCCTATTACTGCAGGCTTCCAACATACATGTTAAGAAAAAGATTGCAAAACCAAATAAGTTGTTACAAGAGCAATAAAAATGATTTTAACCAGAGATTTTGTAATTTAGTCCACTTAAAAATCAATGTTGAACAATTTTGCTTAGAAAAAGTCACTACAGTTCCTTCAGGAAAACCAAAACCATTTTCCACAGACTCTCAAACCAAATATGTTTATAATATTTACATACACAGCCGATGCTTATTTTCAGTTTGCCCCAGAAGCCGAACCAAACATTCAGTCAGGACAGTGAATACGTTCCATTTACAATTTAAATCTTATCTGGTCTGAAAATACTACCGCATTTGGGAAGAAAAAAGCAATATTTTAATGGCCAATAAAGGCTAAATTTAGTCTTTTACTAAGAGTTATTCACTGGGCAGGCTACTGAAGTTAACAAATGCTTAAGGTAACAGACAAAATATTGCATTTAAATTTTCATAATCTTTTCTCACCTGAAGAATGCTTGCAACTTCATTTACTGGTAATTCACTCGCTTTTTTGGAAGTCAGAACAGGAATCATTGTTTCATTTTCATCATTAGGCAATTGTTGAAAACGTGCAACCTAAAAAAAAAGGAGCTGTACATATACTACATATTTTTGCTCAATAGTTACAAAGAAAATCCAGAAAATAATGTCACTTCTACTTGCAACTGTGACCACCTTCAGGATACAAAACGTATTTTTGGCCATTTAAATGTAACAAATTGCTGTTCTTATATATCAAGCAACTTTTCAGAATACAAGTTCAAAAATTATCCAATACAAGCTGTATGGTTGCGGGGGGGGGAGGATTAAAACTTGCATTCTAGCAAGTCATCCCTACATCATTACCAAAAAAAAAAAAAAAGCTAGTGTCCCAATTAGTCAATCCTAATGATTATATGTATACATAATCCTTTTGCTCATTATCCTTAATGGCTAAACAAGGAGATGTATTCATGACAGCTCACTAGTATGTCCCTCTCACTACTCTCCAATTCCCTCCCCCATCCCTCACCAGCCTTTTTGCAGGCGAGCGCGCACACACAACCAAATTTAAGAGGAAAGATACAATAACCTCACATTTTTCTGAGGTTATCAGACACAAGATGAATTCTTGTTGGGAAAAGAATATTTTCTCAGGCAGCCGTTTTGCACTATACTCAAAGCAACTGCATCCCAAATTGCAATAGCACAAATCAACAAGGTCTTCACTGATGCACCAATGCACTCTGAGAATGTGTACTGAATCGCAAAAGCTGCCCAGATACTATGGTGCTTTTTTCACATGCCCAATTACATGCAGACATTTGCTGAGAAGCAGACAATTCAGGAAAGCAGTGTTTAAGGTTCAGATATACTGAGGAATATTCAGAATATTCAGTTCAAGGCTCAGAGGTGACCAAGAAAGGTGTCACAAAGCCATTTACAAATTTCACTGCAAACTGTTTGCATACAGCAAGCACAAGAACTGGGTAAACAATACATTAAAAGAGGTTTAAATCACATTTTAGGTTTTTGGTTTTTTTTAAGGGAACCACACTGTTAACAAATAAGCATGACTTGGTGAAAGTACCACTGGCATATTTTTAACTGAATTTCAGCCTCTGTGGTCAGGTCTCCAATAACAGGGGGGAAATTACAATTTTTCCATTCCACAGGAACTCACTCATTAGCACACTTATTAACCTTCCAGTCTCACCAAGTACGATGCTATAGGGATACAGTTGCTATGCAACACAAGCAGTCCCCCAAGAGACCCAAGATGACATTGATCAGAATAAACTTCAGTTTGTTAGAAAGCATGGCCTTAGACAACTTTAGTCCTTCTCAATGTGGCTTACTATGTCAGTAAAGCTCAGGTACACACACATACCATTGTCCACCAATGACAATTTGTAGAATAGTGAATTCTCACAAGTCTGCAACAACCACAACCCTGAGGTCCATTTAGATAAGCTGGGGGAGTGGGGGGGGGAATTAGACTTTGACCACCTGTGCAGTTCGACTGTAGCCAGTGTCAACAATAGGGATATGCACAAACCAGTCTAGTGCCTCCTTAGGGAAGCGCCAAACCGGCTCAGCTGCCCACCCCTGTTCAGCGGGGCAGGCATCGGTCCCTTTTAAAAGCAGGTCCTTACTTGCTCCTCTGCCGCTCCACCACTTTTCCAGGTACAGCGCCCACTTTCCAAAAGGCCATGCATGGCTGCAGTGCTGCTCACAGCAGCCCTCACGAAGCGTTGGCACCATGGCCTTTTGGAAAGCGGATGCCGCGCCCAGAAAGGAGGTGGGGCGGCGGAGCAGGTAAGGACCTGCTTTTAAAAAGGAACTGATCCCCACCCTGCCTACGGCTGCCTGAGCCACTTCGGGCACATCCCTAGTAAACAGTAGCAGAGCTGATACTTAAACATCAGTCCCTGAGAACAATGTCTCCAAACCTACTCAAATTCCAGAATATTTTGGAATAAAGCTGTGCATTTATGCCAGGGTTGGGAATTGATTCTACCTAATCCACAGGCAAATTATAAACCCCTTAAAAGTTCTCCAGGGCTCATTAGATGGCCATGTGTGCAGAAGATGCAAGATTTGAACTAGAGAACTTCCTAATTCATAGCAGTCTTGGCCACTGTATAACATAAGCCTTCATTACATTTCATTTGTCAGGTCTAATTACTTTAAAATCTTACACCTGTTTAACAGAATGCTCCTCACATTACTGCAGCTAAACACAAATTTTTAGTGAATTCAGATTTCTATGCTACTCTTAATACAGGAACCCTTACGAACACTTGCTGAAACAGATCCAAGATTCCCCCAGTCTGGCATCCCATTTTCTGCAACAGCCAGCCATATGCTTCCAGAAAGCTAATCAGGAGAACATAAAATCAATAACCCTGCTGTTGAACTGGTATTCAGGACAGTGTTCCCTGTAACAGGCCAGATATTGTTGACTACAACTTCCATCATCTCCAGCAGTAGTAGTTTTTGACTGGAGATTATGGGAGTTGTAGTCCACATATGGGAATCTCTTGTTACAGAGAACACTGATTCAGAGGAATTATTTCTTTAAACATGGTGGTTTGGCTATTATGGCCAACAGTCATGCCAGACTTATTCTCTATGAATCTGTATGACCCCGTCACAAGTTTTCTAAACCTGTGACCACCACCTCCTCCTCCTCTGGCAGCAATAAAGTCAATAAATAAGATACACATTGTGTCTGCCCTGAATCTACCAGCAGTCAAGTTCCTTGAACGATCCCAAATATTATCAGAGAGAAAGATTCACGTTCTACTTTCTTTACACCATGCCTAATGCTATAAACCTCTTATCTCCTCCGAGTCATCTTAATCCCACTAAGGGTCTGGACCTGGAAAAAATATGGAGTCAACAAAACACTAGAGGAAGCACAGAGTGCAAGGGGCAAAAATAGTGCATAACAGTGTCTCTGCCTGTCACAAAGTTGTCACAAAGCTGCCAGTTGTGACAGCTTTGCCTTTCAGCACCACTGAGGGAGACAGGTGAGATGAGAAACAAACTTAGCCTAGTAAAGGCCTCACCTCCTTGAAGGCTATGAGGTTATTCAACACAATCAAAATCTGTGTTCTACCTGGGTTTGGAAGCTGTGTATGCTCCATTATATGGAAGCAAGGTAGAAGAAAACCTGGATATCTTTTCCTCTTACCTTGCTTCCACACAGTCACTTCTACCCAGGTTTTCCTCTTATCTTGCATCCACACAAGCAAAAATTGGGAGCACACACAGCTACCAAACCCAGGTGGAACACAGTTTTTGATTGTGTGAATGACCTCTATTTCTCACAATGCTTTTATTAACTTTTAGACAGCAGAATTTCTGCACTGCAATGCCTTATTTCAGGACACTAGGTTATAGATATCTTATAATCAAGCAGTTGCCTGATCAACTAACGATTACTCTTCTTACAAATATATTTATTACCCATGGGCCCTGGTTTGGGGTGCTATATTTGCTCATCAAAGTTCAGAAATTATCTAAGGAGATTTTCCCACATACTCCCTGGGGAACTCAAGAAAAGAAAGCTGAGCCATCCTTCTGTGCTGCTATGAAGTGAATGAAATCATTACACCAAGAACTCTAGAATATTTGTATTTCTTCATACCCTACCTTTCTATATATTGATTTTCAAGGCGCTTGCATAATAAAAGCAAAATATAGCAAAGGTTACACAAATGTACATACAAAGCCATAAAATGCATGAAAGCAGCTGCAAAGAAAAATCAAATCAAATACTCATTAAAAGCTTCATGGAATAAAGAAGTTTGAACTAACTTCCAGAGGACCTCTCTAGGAAGGGAGTGTTTTTAGATGCAGTGTTCCACAGAGAAGGCTCTATTCTGTAATAAATTTGATCTTGGAGGCTCTTAGTGAAAAGTCTTAAAGATAAAGATTCTCCAGTCCATATGGATGATTTAACTAAAAGGTAAGGCACCTACAAGAAAACTTGTGTATCCCATTGAACAGAGTTACAGAATAGCCGAAAAGCTTGCCTGAGACAATTAAAGAACAACTCATTCCTTTTGTTAAAGATTTCTATTTCTTACATATGAAGAAAATTAAAATTCATTTTGTCATCATCCTGAGTTGGATGGGGGGAAAAGCTCATTCGGTGATCCTGGGCAAGTAAGTCCTTGTCTTGCAACTTAAATTAACCTGCAGGGACGCAAGTCTTAATTGCCACTAAAACTTTTTGGGGGAAACAGGATACAAACATAAAAATCAATCAATAAAATATCTGATATGCACTGGATCAGCAGGACACACTGAGTGTTATGGCAAAAATTCAAAAGATTACACCGTCCACAGATAAATCTGTCACCTGATTAGCTCTGACTAACCTTTCTTATCCTACAAATAAGGATGCAGACGAGCTTATCTGGCATCATCAGTTTCACACAACTGTCTGCAACAGCTACACTCTAAAAAGATCATTTGAAACACCATGAAAATAATTGGCTCTTGGATAGCTGTACTATCTATATAAAAGAACACTTCCCATAGATAGTTGTTGGCTTTCTTAGCGTGGTTACTGCACCAAGGTAGTCTTCAGATGGATCTGTATCAATCTGGCAATTCAGTTTGCCAAATCTCAATATTATTTATTGAGAGACTCTGCTATTGTACACACAACATATTGGCTCCATTCAGCTCTAATCGGCTCTGATCATGTACCATTAGTCATTTAAAGACTGGGTGGTGATGTGCATTCTTCTCATCCATATCAAAAAGATGCATTCTGCTATTTCAGTGGAGCCCAGAGAAACACTGTGATGCAGATGCTGTGCATGTTTAAGCCTACATTAAACAGAAGACTCACATTTCTTGAACGAACACACAAATGCCCTTCCATAACAATGTTTAAAAATTGTGTCACTTATCACGTGTCATGGGCTCTTGCTCTAACACACCTACAGATTTATCTGCAAAGTTGAAAACCGTCAACTATTATTGGCTAAAGTGCCCAGACAAAGCCTAATCTACTACACAAAATGAAAAATTGAATACCTTTAACTGAAACTATTTTTCTAAAGTGTACTGTTTCACACTAATGCTCCAACTATAAACAGGTATCACATCACTCTATTTTCATGATAGTTACTCCCTGAAGCAAGAACTCCTGCCTTAACTACTCTCTAAATAGTTGTCTAAGTAACACAAAGTTAAATTTCCAGTGAGAGGCACAACCTCACAAGTCTTTTGTGCTTAACATCTTGTTACTTCCCTTACAAACATCTTCATTACAGCATTAAATGCAACGATACCAACAGAGGAGAGATTGCAAACTCTGATTAATAGCAGCTTTGGACTAACACAGGTTTTAACAAGTGTAAAGATGTATCCTATGGCTCTGAGCACATTTTACTGTGCCATGTATTCCGATAAAACTCTGCCCAAAGAAAGGTCTTCGTATTGAGGTTTAATTTGGGGGAGGGGGAGATGGGACACAATGCACATGGAAATTTCTAAAATTAGACATGTTCTCCCAATAGTTAGAAGCCCATTACAAGCACAGCATAAAAAGGCCTCTAGTTTAAGCTCAAAATGATATTGGTTATAAGCTAGTTTTAAATTTGGCCCAAGAATACAACAAGGCTCCTAAATCTGTATGTATCTCTGTCTCATTCCATCCATACTAGAAAAGCAGCTCTGTGAGAAACAGAAACAGCACTGGAAGGAGTACATGCAGCTTTACATATATATTTCTCAGCAATAAGATATTTTGCATCAGATAGGTAGGACAATGAAATAATAGTGGAAGAAAGATCCTTTCTGGGCAAGTGCAATACAATCCCTTTTAAGTCCCATTAAGTTCAACAAGACTTGCTCCCACGAAAGTGTGCACAGGAATGAAGATTGGCCTTAAAGCTATCCATGTTATCCCAGACTGGATCTCCCAACATTTTCTTTAACAACACTGGCAGCACCTGCAGCTATATATGATTTTAGTGGTGCTGGAGAGAGAAAATCTTATACCACCCCCATGCAGTTTCCCTAATCAATATTCAACTCCCACCACTGCTATTTGCCTTGAGGGAAGGACAAGTACTTTTAAGGTATTTTTTAAAAAAATAGCACTGAAGCACTCTTACAGCAACACATGACTGAAAGCTGATCCATGGGGCCCTTTAGCTTTTTCTGAAGCCTAGTGATAATAAAACCAATTAGCACAGAATCAGCTGTGAGATCAGTGTGAAGAAAGTACTTTAGAATTTATGAAGGAGTACTCCCATATGACTATTTCCAATTAACAGTTAATTTTGATTTTCCAGTTTCCATATTTTGATAAACTGTTCTCTTCTAGAATTTCCAGCTAACAAGAGTGTTTGAGCAAAGGGCTTACATTCAGTGTGTTTGAGGAGAGGCCAACCATGTATGTATGTATGTATGTATGTATATATATAAATTATTATTTTTTTAAAGAAAAAGTTGTGCCAACACAATTTGAAGTTCTTAAACAGAATGTCCTCGGGAATTTCCCATTTTGTTCAATACCTTCATGAAAACAAATGGGGGGTGTGTGTGTGTGAAATTAAGTATTTTAATCTCTTCATTACAGGACATCACACCAATATCAGTAGTAGCAAACTGATCTGGCTTGGAATTTTACACAGAGTTCCGCATTTCTTTAAAAAAAAGAAGGCATTTCTATTTAGTATTTGCACACTATACTACACTTTAGTATTGTGCTAAAGTGCATCAACACAGTTTTCGTTTAGGCAAAGCACAACACCCACAAAGTGGTTAAAGAGAGGCTGCCGAAATCAACCAACCTGAAAAAAGTTACTCAGCATTACGCAAAACATCTCGAAGCAGGCCTGTTCCTTGAAAAGAATCGTTCCTACAGATTTATCAGGGAAATGCAGGCTATTGTTAAGCAATTCTCCCTTCACCCACCCTCCAAGTTCCAAGTGCAATTACTTTGCTAAGATATTTACCTTCATTTTTCCATCGAAACCACACTTGGGTTGATGGCTACCGAGACTTTAGTAACAGCAACAGCAGCCCTGGGGCTGGAACTGAGAAGCAAAGTGCGGAGAGATCCCTATATTCCAGGCAGTCGCTTTGTTCCCACTGCCCCCACATACAGCAACATCAGCGAGGGGGGGAAATGGTGTAGCACTAACAAGAGAAAGGAAAAAGAAAGAAATAGCACACACAAAAAATGCCACTGCTTCCTTGCACTCCTCCACTCTCCTCCTACCCCCGTGGAAGATGTCCATTCATTCACAGGATCTGCTGGCTGACAGCAGCCGCCAGTCTTTGCAGGATACAAAAGGAAAGGATTTGTCACCCAGCAGCTCCATAACAAGAACAGGGAGGCAGAGAAAGGAGAGCGTTGACCAAGGAACCACCAGTGGGGGGGGGGAGCGTTGTCAAAGGCCCCAAATACCTCCCTGGACGACCACGCAGAGACCCACCTCCACCCTCCCCTCTCCGAGCGCTGCCGACTGATCCACCCATTTGTCCGGACACCTGTCAGCGCTTCCCTCAGAGCCGGCCTCCCTCCCGACATCCCACTGCTGTTGCTGTGGTACATCCCGATACATGCGTGGAGGCGAGCGAGATGGGAGGGAGAATGGGCGAAATAAGCCTAAAACACAGGGGGGGGGGAGAGGAGCTAACGCTGCCGTGCAGGGGCCCCCTCTTGGAGAGAGGGGGTGCCTAAATGGGGGGCGAGGAGGAGTGAGAAGGAAGCCCTGGCATGCCCAAGTTCTTTCTTCCAGCAGCACCTTGCAAGGGGTCGCCCCTCACAGCCTCTCCTTCTGCACAGCCCACCCTTCCTCTAGGGGCATGGCGGGGAGGGGGGCGCGCCCCATCCCCACGAAGCCCTAGAACCAGCTTCTGCCTCCCTAGGCAGGCGCGCTCCGTCCACCCACCCCGCAAATCCAGCCCCCGCTTACCAGTCCGAGCGCCCCTCCCGCAGCGCCTCTCCAAGGCTCCTTCTCTTCTCCCACCCCTTTCTCAGCCCTCACTTCCTGGGCATGGACTCCTCAAGGCGGCAGCCGTGGAAGCGACCCAGGCTCATCCTCCCCGTTCCGTGCCAGGCTCGCTGCTCCCTCTCTACGCGCCCAATTCACTTCCGCTGCCAGCAGCGGGCACGGAGCGGAAGGGCCTAGAGAAAAGGGGAGGGAGCTGGAAAGGGAAGAGCGAAAAACACCGGAGCGCTTAGGGAGGCCCGCGCATGCGCCCGCGGGGAGGCAGGCGCCGCCAGCCTGACCCCGGCGCCTGGCTGCGCTTTGTTGTTATCGCCACGAGTAGTTGCCGGCGCTTCCTTCCTCTGCTCGCCTCCGGATTTGCTCCTCGCGGGAGAGCGAGGGAGGCCGGTGACCGGTTGGTGCGATAAAGACGGTGGCATCATCGAGACACAACTGTGGCCGCTACATGCAGGAAAGGCTGCAGCTTTGTGCATTGTTTTCTTTATTGAACAGGGGGAGAGCAAATGGCCCTATCCAACCCCAGCACAGCATCTCTCCAGTGGCTGTTGCTGGTGGCTGTCTTATATTTCTTTTTAGATTGTGAGCCCTTTGGGGTCAGGGATCCATCCATCCATCCATCCATCCATCCATCCATCCATCTATTTATTTATTTATTTATTTATTTATTTATTTATTTATTTATATTTCTCTATGTAAACTGCTTTGGGAACTTCTGTTGAAAAGCGGTATATAAATATTTGTTGTAGTCGTGAAGTAAATACGTGTGCACACACGCCATTATTTCTATAGCCCTACGATCTTGCATTTCCCACACTGAAGTCACATCCCCCCCAAAAAACCACCACTTGCCTCTGAGTAAACACAGGTACTCAACAAGTTGCTCTAGTAAGAACTAATCTGCCTACTTTCCTTTCACTATCCCTACAACTGGATTAAAGTTTGTTCAATTTGAGGTTCACAAATTAAATCTCTTGTACCTCAAATGTTCATGTGTCCACCATCTTGGATTGGGGAGGATGACATCATTACAAACTACACCATTGAAGTGTCCCTGTGTGTCACTCACTACAAGTGTACCAAATTTGGTTCAAATTGGTTAGACAATCCATAAGTCAGCCCATGTGCTTCAAGTGTTCACATGTCCGCTGTCTTGGAATTGGGGTGGATTACAACAGCATCACAAACTACACCATTGGGATCCTTACAGCTGTATGTGTCCTTACAGCTGTAGAAAATTTGGTTCAAACCATTTACGCAGTTCACAGATTAGCTCACTTGCACCTCAAACACTTACACATCCACTATCTTTAACTAGGGTGGATGATATCCTCACAAACTATGCCATTGGTGTCACTGTGTCCCTACAACTGTACCTGATTTGGTTAATATTGGTCCAGGCGTTGCAAAATTGATGGGGGATACACACAAAATGCCAGGTGATCTCATAAGCCTACTGGAAAGTAGGCTAAAAAGCCATCAAAGGCCAGCAATACAATAGAATGGATGTTTCCTTTAATTGATTCCCATATACCACAACTAGTTCAACTTCAGAAAAGCAGATTTCAATCTGGGAATTCCAAGCTGCAAACACCTTGAAATAATAATAACCTGGTTCACTGCCTCACAATTCCACTTAAATTGTGCTCTCCATCTCCTGCCCACACACACATAACATAGCCTCATTTGAAGGCACATGAAACAAGCTTTGTTCCTGACCAGACCCAAAAGGGCCCTTCTAGTCCAGCATTGTGACTCCAGTAGTAGCTAGCCATCGTGCTATATAGGTTCCAGATAGACTTTTAAAACTGATAACACTATGAATTCTTTTATGTATTTCAGGGTGTTCATTTGTTGTTTCTGTGTGTGTACCAGGCTTATCCCCAATTCTGAAGCCTATCTTATAGTTTACCCAGCTGGCTAGAAAAATTCTAGTTTCTTTGCTTTGACACTATACTGAATTTTGCCAGTCTATAAAGACTGAATGCTGGAAGATGATTTGTTTGGGAGCTAAATTTGTGTGACGCACAAACAGATTTCTATCTAAAAAGGGGGGAAAGGTGCATGATTTCAAATAACTAATTTGAAATGAGATAATGTATATTTTCAAATTAATGCAGTGGGCTAGTCACTGCCTTCTTACCCAGCTCTTTCCACTACAGTTAGTTACTTGAACCTGAACAAATGTACTCATTTTATTTCTTGGCTGTAAGAGATTACAATTAGTTTTGAGCTGTCAGGTTTCAGAAAAAAGATTATCTTGTATAAACATCGGATGTATCATTCATAGTCTGAAATCTTCACATAATTGCTATCTTGACATTAGGCCTTGTATCATGCTGAAACCACTCAATTATCCTGATGCTTTAGAGAGACTTCACAGATAACAAGCACTAATTTTGCAGTGTCTTGTTGCTCTTATCATAATCTGTAATTTTGGGTGTATGGCCATTTGTTTTAAAGTTTTAATTAATTATATTCTATAGAGGACTCTTCCTCAAACCTGTCATTTATTCCTCAATGCTTTTGGGTGTTTAAAATTTGGAGCCTAGGAGCATCAATGAAATTGCAGAAAACAGCTACTACATATTACAAAAACCACAAGAATTATGATTTCACATGCACTTTCTGCTGCAAATTAAGGACCACTTTGCATATTACAAGGCCAAACCAATTGTACAAGTTCCCTTTTTGCACACTAAGCATGCAGCAGAAAGTAAATGCGCACTTGAGCATCCACTTTCAGTGCTTCTTGTAAGTGTCAAAGCAACCCTTAACTCATTTTAGAACTCTAAAATTTGTCATGGGAATGGAGTGTTGCACTATAATCCTTAGCAGTTAGAAGCTTAAAACAACTTTTTAAAGTACCAGTTGCAGGGGAGTAACAGCAGGAGAGAGGGCATGCCCTCAACTCCTCTCTGTAGGCTTCCAACGGCATCTGGTGGGCCATTATGTGAAACAGGATGCTGGACTAGATGGGCCTTGGGCCTGATCCAGCAGGGCTGTTCTTATGTTCTAACCTATTGCTCAAAGCACACACAGTACACAGTGCTCACTTTCTGATTTATAAATGTATCCCTTACAGGGCTTATAAAAATAAGCTTTATCTCCCCCTGATAAAGAAAGCACTAGTGTATGTGTTACCAGACTCCCTTGCTATGTCATTTTGTGTGCTTCAGTGCACCCCCAAACCAGAGAAACAGCCATTTAGCCATTTTCTTTCTTAGCCTGTTTTGGAGAAGCTTTAGCTGGCTGCATTCCAGAAATGACAGGTTATTCTGATAAGGTGTCTTCCAGATGGTGCTTCCAGGTCATTGCAATACTAAGGAAATGCCCCTCTGATTGCATCTGAGCACATACAGGGATACATACATTCAGGGCAGACCCAAATCAGAAAACACCAAAGAGACAAAAGGCAAAGGAATGCTGACTTCCTTCCACCGCTATGAATTAGGGATGTGCAAACAGGTTCGACATTGAACATGTTCAACGTCGAACCAGTTTGGTTCAACCATTCGGGGTCGAACCGAACCATCCAACCCCTGACTGAACACCCGCTGACCATTTGGGAGTTTGTGATTTTTTAAATTTGTATTTTTAAAAATTGTTTTTACTTATCCTCATGCAGAGACCAATTGTGCAGGCGCGGTGGCCTCCAAAATGCCCACCATGCCAGAGGGGGAAGGCCCAAACGGGCTGAAGAGCTGGTCGACCGGTATGGGCATCAAGGGAGACCAGTGGGGAGAGAGGGAACCTCCATGGACCCCACCACTTCCAACAACTCCCCTGGAGGGGGTAAGTAAAAAAAAAATTAAAACAAATGTCCACGAATCCCACCGAACCGAACTGGGTGGGGGGTTTCAAGCAGGGTGCCAGACCAAACTGGCCCAGTCTGGTTCAGGTCCAGTCTGGACTCAAACCAAACCAGACCAGCTGGTTCTGTGCACACCCCTACTATGAATCTTTGCTGATTCAAGGCTGAACTTCTTTGCTTCCCTTTTTTCCATTATTAACAAGAGTGGGTGAGTAATGACAGAGAACAAGATGTTTTCCCCTCCCCTCTATTCAAAATGTCACCTTCAGCAATTGCCTGTGAAGCAATTCTTTTGTTTACGGAGCACAAAAGATGAACACCAGGACATAACATAATCAATACTCAATATTCCCACTAAATATGGAGCAAGCATTCAAAAACACTCTAAGCTTTCAAAATACTTTATCAATCCCCTCCACTGAGCTCATGCCTTTAGGATGTTTTTGCTTATAAAACTCTCCCCAAGGAAGGCATTGCTCTCTTGCACTTCTCCTGCTCCTTGGCGCACCCCATGCACACCACCTCCATGCACTTCTGTGCCCCCATCTTGCCACATGCTTGAGCCAACCAGAGAGAAAGACCCGACTCAGGACTGGTAGATATTCAAAACGTCTTTCTCTCTCTCTTCCTCTTGCCCCAAAACTTCTATCACCTTTCCTCAGCTAGTTTGCCAGATGCTAATCCTTTGCTTAACCACCCTCTTTTCACTTTCTATACCCCATTACCCCTCTCAATAAAGCAACTCTTTGTTTTCAAGGTACGGGTCTATGTTTTTGGCTTTTCCAATGCATCCACACCACAACAACTTTCCTAGATACTTTAAGTTTAATATAGCTGTGGGCAAGGCTGTCCTTAGAGAGCCCTGGTGGGGTGCGGGGCCCGGGGCAAATCAGCCAGTGCGGGGGCCCCTTCCAGTTAATTCTAATGGGGGTTAAAAGAGCAGGGCCCGGGGCGGTCACTCCTTGCCATGCACAGCTCTGGCTGTGGGCTGGTGTGCAGCCATTTGAAGCTAATTTTCTCCACTTTGAGCAAAGCATAGTCATGAAGGGTACCACTTACCACACTTCAGCGCAGTGGTGTGCTGCATATGATAGTCCCAGACCTAACTCACTCAACTCAGAACTGTAGGAAGATTTCATAGGTGTTCAAATCAGGGGCATAGCAAGGTTGGAGTGGGCCCAGAGACAAGATTTTAAAATGGCCCCCCCTCACTGAATCTCAGCTCATGAAGTAAAGAAATCTTAAATGAGGCTGAATAGTGGTAACAAAAAGCAGAGTAAAGTTAGAGTGTGTGTGTGTGTGTGTGTGTGTGTGTGTGTGTGTGTGTGTGTGTGTGTGTAACACCTATGTGCCACAACAGAACATCATCCTAAATTATTTTTTTAAAGGTTTTGTAAATTGTGGACGATGCAAGTCATTTAATGGTACTAGAGAAAGACATGCTGTTCTGGTAGCTCCAGGTCTTAACACTCACATCAGTTTCGGAGGATGAAAACCACTGTGTTTTTATGCTTGTGTTTTAATTTTTTTAATCAGATTTGTTTTTATATTTTTAGCTCAATGTTTTAATGTGCCTTTTTTATAATCTTGTTTTTAAATTTTATTGTGAGCCACCTTGGAATTTTCTTAATGAAAGGCAGAGTATAAATTTAACAATAAATAAAATAAATAAATAAAACTGAAGGAAGCCCGGACAGATGCCCGGATGGGTTAGTTAGTCATGTGACTTGCCTCTGGGCTCCCCCCAAGGCAGTGGGCTCCCAGACAACTGTCTCTCCTTCCCCTATTATAGTTACGCCCCTGGTTCAAATGACCTTGTTATCAACATCTAACTTATCAGATGAGGAAAGTAGGAACCAAAGGAAGCATCAAACCACTAGCATCTGCAATCTAAAGCTAGCAGTTACAATGCTGCCAACATTTAATGGAATACACTAGAAAACAAATTATATCAAGAGCTTGAAGACATAGGCATCCATATAGCACTTTCAAATCTATTATCTCGTTGCAGCTCTATAGAGTATTATTCCCATGTTGCAGATAGGGGGCTGTGACAGAAGGTGGCTTGCTCAAAGCTACCAAGTGAGCATGGACTTTGCAGAAGGGGTCAGTATTGGGGATCAGCCACCTCTCAAGGCCCATGTAGAAGTGCCAACAGTGTCATACATAAGTCTCAAGCAACACCACTGCCTCCCCCCCCCGCCCCATCTGCAAATGGGTACATTCCCAATAGCAAATGGGGAGCAGATGGGAGAAAGCAACAGGCAGGCCTCTGTGAGGAAGGTCCATTCACCAAGGAGAGCTGGTCTTGTGGTAGCAAGCATGACTTGTCCCCTTAGCTAAGCAGGATCTGCCCTGGTTGCATATGAATGGGAGACTAGAAGTATGAGCACTGGAAGATATTCCCCTCAGGAGATGGAGTCGCTCCAGGAAGAGCAGAAGGTTTCAAGTTCCCTCCCTGATCTCTCCAAGATAAGGCTGAGAAAGATTCCTGCCTGCAACCTTGGAGAAGCCGCTGCCAGTCTGTGTAGACAATTCTGAGCTAGATGGACCAATGGTCTGACTTGGTACATGGCAGCTTCCTATGGCCCCACATGTTGTTGGACTACAATTCCCATTGTCCTCAGTCACAATGGTTGAAGGCCAACCATTGTGCCTGGGGATGATCAGAGTTGGACTACTACCTCTGGGGGCCCAAGATGGGGAATTCCTGATTTATAACGTTAAGAACAAAAACTTCTCAAAGCCCAGGATATCACTTTAGCAATAGCCTGAAATAATCCCCTAGAATTATGCTAAGCAGCAAATCATGTGACCATGGTTTATCTGTGGGTTGGCCACAGCCTTCTCTGTGGTTGCCCCAGGACTGTGGAATGCACTTCCTGCTGAGATTAGAGCTGCTCCATCCCTGTTAACCCCTGCTAACTGGGCAAAGAGGAACCTTTTTAACATGGTGATTCTCTTTATTTAGCAGAGGGAGAGTAACTGGCCCTTTGCACCCCCAGCACAGTACATCCAGTGACTGTTGCTGGGGTCTATCTTACATTTCTTTTAGATTGTGAGCCCTTTGGGGACAGGGGGGCATCTTATTTGTTTATTATTTCTCTATGTAAACTGATTTGGAAACTTTTGTTGAAAAGCGGTATAGAAATTGTTGTTGTTGTTGACCTTTAGGAAACCACTGAAGACATGTATCTTCAGCCAAGCTTTTTAGTTAGTTGGTGTGTTTATAGATATTTTAATCTGGCTTTATGTTTTAACTGTTAAATTCTTGGTTTATTTTATGCTGTAAGCTGCCTAGAGACTTCAGTAGTGGGCAGTATACAGATTTAATAAATAAATAAAAATAGCATGCGTCTAAATGATTTGTGATAGTGCACTAAATCTGAACTGAGTGTAACCTAGGCACAAAGTTCAGACCTGGGTTGAAGCAACTCATATTTCACCAATATCAAGGACTTGTACAAACTGGCCTAAAGTAGCCTTTTCTCAACTGTTTTTTAAACAGCTTATACAAACCTATAGTTACCAGGCCCAATCAGACTCTGCTTTTTGTAGATCGTAAAATGCATTCAAAGCACTCTTACTTTAATCTTATGTTCATTGTTTTGTTTTTTTTTAAACTACAAAAGGGAGTAATTTTCCATTCTTTGTCTCCCAACAGAATTAAAAATAAGAATGTGAGGTGATTAAGGCCTAATTGGCATATGAAAGGCTGAACAGTAAATCTTTAAGCTTCTTTGTAGCAGCTCTTTTCAAAGAAGATCTGCAAATGCCAACAGGAATGTAAAAATCCTTTCAATAAGGAAGCACAGGAATAATATTTGGAGTACTTTGTGGCTCTGTTAGGATAGTTACATTTTCTACAACATTTTCAGACTAATTTGGTTCAAATGTTTTATTTACTATTATTTATTGAATTTGTATACTGCCTAGTATAAGAATCTCAAGGCGGTGTACAGAATTAAAACATAAAATATAATAAAAAGCATTAAAATTGATTTTAAAAAGATTAGAACATTAAAATTTAAACTATTTTAAATGAAAATATTTAAACATTTTGAAACTACTTCAGTACCCTTTTGCAGCGCTCTCCAAGATAGTTTAGAGGCTACAATTAGTGCAGTGCAGAGTGTAGCTGCCAAAATGCTGGTAGGGACCAAATGAATACTTTCATTCAGGGTTGGAGCCACCGCTGGGCAAACAGGTTCAAAGAACCCAGGCCGCTGCCAATCAGGGGCCATGCCTCGCGGCCCCAGACACATACCCCGCATTTGATGTCAGACGCGGGGACATGATTTCTCTCCCAAACGGGGCCATGCAGCCCCATTTGAGTGTGGCTAAACACACCCTGAGCCATACATCAGATGCAAGGGCAGGGCTTGGGGGGCCACAGCGGCAGAACACGGGCCGCCGCTTGGCTCCCTCTGCGCCTGCCTTCATTCATATCATGTCTATATGGTACCATCTATACTGGCTACCCATTTGCTTTCAGGTTCCATTCAAAGTGCTGGCTTTAGCCTTTAAAGCCCTACACGGACTGGTATCAGCTAGTCTCAGAACCACCTGCTCCCATATAAGCCTGCCCATGTGCTTAGATCAGCTTTCGAAGCCCTGCTCTTTGGTCAGCCTTTAGCAGAGATACATTCAGCAGGGTGCTTTCCAGATTACATGCTACAACAGTTTTACCACATATCTGCTAAGTGTGCTTCCGTACTACCTATGTTGTGACACCACAGTGCCTGAACTGACAGCAAGGTGCCATTCACATATCCATGCCTTCTTTTGGGTTTTTTGTTTGAGTTTCAGTGCTACAACATTGCATGTGCGTTGCAAAAAAAAAAAAGCTGTATTTTCCCATTTTAGGAGAGCTGATCTGCTGTTTCTGCAATGTGGTGTGGTGTGGAAGGTTCATTCAGCAATTGGACAGTTTGTTACTATCTAAAGTCCCTTTTGAAATTTTTAAAAATTATCCCTGGGTACTCTTGTGCAAGGGTGAAATTGTGCAGTTTCCTTTTATTTGCTTTTCCCTCCTCCTCCTCCTCCTCCTCCTCCTCCTCTCCTCCTCCTCCAGTGGCACAACAGAATCCAGCCGCTCCCCCTCAGCCCTGCCCAGGTCGCTCTTTTTCTTCCCATTTCTTCCTCTTGGCATGGGGCGGGTTGTTTGTTTGTTTTTAATTAGTTTAAAAAACTAATTGTTAGGCACAGCAAGGACTAGTTAAGTTTGTGCAAGCTAGAAAAGATTGTTTCCCCTGCATTGTGCAAAGCCACAAAGAATTTTTTTAAGGGTTATTTGCGTCATCACCGCCTCTGCAACCCCATTGGCCCAAAATGGGGCAGTGGGAGGGCACGGAGAGCATGCCTCACAAACAGTATGAATGGTCCCTGCTTGGAAAACACATTGTTATGGATGCCAATACAAACGGCCACAGTTTTACCCTGCACTATGCAGCAAACGGCTTTGTTTTGAGTATAATCCTGCCAAGCCAAAGCCCTTTCAACCACTTTAGAGTTCCAGTCCGGAAAGCACCCAGGTATCTGAGACAGGTCCTTTTAGTGGTTTATGGAATTTATTTTAATTTATGGAATTCTCTCCCTAGGGAGATGCATCAGGTGACTCCTCCTCCTAGGTTTTAAAAGAAATCTGTTGAGAAGTTTACTGTTTCACAAGACCTTTAAGTGTGTTTTCCTGCATTAGAGAAACTTTGTTTTAAGTTTCAGCTTCTGTACTGACTTTTATTATTTTTGTATTTTTAAATAAATGGAATAACATCCTAACAAAATAATTGAGGAAGGACACTGTGCTAGTGGAAAGTTGTTGTACTAGCTACTTGCACTAAGTTAAGTTCCAGACTAAGGTTACACTACCACAACCTTGTGCAACAGCTCTGCAGTCTGCAGCATGCCTCATTTGTTTTAAAAGGAACTTTTGCACAAGTGCTTTAGCAGAATTCCACAAATCTGTTTTTAGCATAACTATACAATCTTCTTGAGCTAGTGCAACTTTGCTCATTATGCAAGAACTTTGTTAGGCTATCAGCCAATGTTTCGTTGTATTTGTTGTGAGCTGCCATGTGCTAGAAAAAAATAGGATGTGTGTAATTATATATACCCTGCTAAATGGACAAAGAGTGAGGCACCTTTCAGCATCTCTCCAGTGGCTGTTGCTAATGTCTTCCTTTTTTAAATTGCAAGCTCTTTTGTGTCAAGGAATCACCTTATTCTTTTTTCTATATAAAATAGCTATGCTGTGGCTAGAAACTAACAGATTGCCCATCTGAGTTTCTTATACGTATTTGCATATAAGTAGTTCTGCCTTCAGCTGAACAGACAAACCCAGAGGAATGTGGTTGTCATGCCACACTACCTATATTAGGTGGTCATCTCCATCAACTTGGAGACTAAGAACTGCTTAATACATTCATGTTTGACATATGCTCATATAGCATACAGTAAACATACAAAGGTTGACAATCAGCAAAATGTGTGTACGATATGGATTCATGCCACAGGGAGTTCACATTATCAGCACTGAATGGGCAGAAAAAAAGTGTTTTCCAAACAAATATTAAGCTCAGGACCAAAGATCAGAAGCCAACTTGAACTTAAAGTTTCATCCCCTGTATTCTAACATGTCTGAAAGGCAAGTAATCCAACAGTCTGCTGTATTTAGGTAGATTCAGACCACTGATGCATGACCAACTACCATTACTATAGTTCACGAGAGCAATACAGTCATGTTGCTCTTCTCCTCTGTCACTGTTGAATCACCAGCTGACAAGCCATCTGCAGTAATGGGTGTAGAGTAAATTTATTTACTCTTATTATAAAATTAAATTTAGGGCCAGGTCAACACATTTCGCCTTCCAAATAATTGCACCACATGACCCAAGATGTATGCTCCAGGCCTCTCTCTGCTACCCAAAGCCTGCTTGTGTTACTTATGCAGTCTGGTCAGTCCTGCTAAGACATACTTATTAAGTAATAGTGTGGTTTTGGCAATAAAATGAGTAACCATACAGAAATCATTTTAGTGCTGTGGCATTGTCTCCCTAGAGAGAAAAGGGCTCATCAAGCAAACTCCTTGATGAATTTCTGACTTCTGAAGTTTCAGGAGGGCTGAATCCCTGTTTTTGCAATGTGGCCATTTGAACCTGTGGTCGCTTCTTCATCATTAAATTATAATTTATGATTGATTTTTATACTCTTATGTTTATTGTTGCAAACTTTCGGAGGACACTTGTAGCCATAGGGCAGGATATGGGATCTAGGGGGGTTTCAAACATTCCTTCACTTAACCACATTTTATTTTGCAATAGCAAAATACCTGTATAGTAGTGTGCATAGAGGGAGAGCTTGTAAATTGACAGCTGTGGGGTACAGCGCGTTCACCCTGTGTGCACTTCATCCTGCTGTGAGATCTCCATCAGTGGAAGTGAACAGGATTTGACTTTTTATTTTATTTGTTTGTTTGTTTGTTTGTTTATTTATTTATTTATTTATTTATTTATTTATTTATTTATTATTAAAAAATTTATACCACTCTTCCAAAAGGCTCAGGGCAGTTTACATTAAAACACCATTAAAATCAGTTAATAATTAAAACAAAAATTATAAAGCATAAAACAATGATTAACCATTAAAAACATCATAAAACAACATAAACATCATAAAACAAATTAGCCTTAAGCCAACAGTATCCCCAACTGTAATGTCTGCTTTTTCTTCACAAGAGTAAATAGCAGCTGTTCATGCATGGAAGAAAAACCTGCTTTCTGCCCCTGGGATACCCTAGATGCGGAGATTCAGGCTCTCTAAAATCTCTTTCTTGGTCACACTATTCTTATATAAATTATGTTATATGACAGAATGTTGGAAACTGGTGCATATACCTGTCTTCAATATAACATCAAAGAGCACTTCATGGGTTGCACCTTATTCTGTAAAGAACGTAATAGCCTTGCTGAATCATTCCCAAGGCCTATCTAGTCCAGCATCCTGCTTCTTACAGAGGCCCACCAGATGCATCTGGGAAGCCCACAAGCTGGAGATGAAGGCATAACCCCTCTCCTACTGTTGTGCCCCTACAACTGGTATTCAGAAGCATCCTGCCTCTGTACCTGGAGGGATCATATAGCCATCAAGACTAGTAACCATTGATATATTTGTTCTCCATGAAACTGTCTAATTTCCTTTTAAAGCCACCCAAGCTGGTGGCCACCACATCATCCTGCGACAAATAATTCCACAGATTAATTTCACATGGTGTGAAAAAGTACCTACTTTGTGTTGGGAATTCTCTCTGGTAAGCGATACCCTTCTATTACGGCAGAGTGCATTGAGGCACAACACAGCGGAGTCTGCCTAGGCATGCGTGTATGCTGAGAGTAAAAGAAACTTGGAGCCAGTTCATAGTTTCAAATCAATATAAGGAGTCTTTATTAGTGAATTCCATTCTAGATAGTAAAGTGGAGAGATAGGATCTCTAATCTAGCTAGCTAGCTGGATGCAGAGGGATGGATTCTGCATCTCTGCACACATGGTGCAGGGAGAGAGGAGCGTGGGTGTTGCAAGGGAGAAGAAAGGGAAGAGGAAGCGGCAGGAAGGAAGGAAGTTCCTGAGTAGCAATCTACATATCAAAGGGATAGTGTCAGAGCAGTAGAGAAGGGATGACCAATGTTTTGACCCCTCTAGCCCTCTGACTCACTAATCTGTCCCCCTCTGTCATTAAGACATGAGACAGTGTAGAGTCTTTCACTTCCAACACTTCGTTGGTCCTAAATTTCCTAGCAATCCATCTCATGGGATGACCCCTGGTTCTAGCATTGTGAGAGTGGAAGAAACTTCTCTCTATCCATTCTCTCTACTCCATGCAGAGTTTCATAAACCTCTATCATGTCTTCCCTTAATTGCCTTTTTTCTAAAGTAGAAAGCCCCCAATGAAGCCTCACCTGGTTAAGAAGGTGTTTTAGCCCCCAATCATTTTAGTTTCCCTTTTCTTCACTTTTCCAGTTCTATAATATTCTTTTTGCTATATGGTGATCAGAACATTACACAGTACTCCAAATGTGACTACACCATATAATGGCATTATAATATTAGCAGTTGTATTCTCATCCCACCCCCCTCCTAATGTTCCCTAGCACGGACATAGTTAAAAGAGCAACTTTTTGTTTCCGATATGTCAGAAAGCTTATTTCTATTGAGTTGATCAGGAACACATGCCGCTCAAGCTCTTGTTTCTGCTGCATATACTTTCAGAGTTTTCCAAAAGTCAGTTTCTTTGATCTAGAAATCAAAAGAGCACCTTACTATTCATGACTTGCAAGGCACTTTGAAAGCACCACAAATAGCAATTTGTTCTTAGAGGCACAGTTGGGGCGGGGAGACAGCTATAGCAGAGACTGCTGGAGCAGCCCAGGTTCTAGTTTTGTGCAGAAGAAGAATGCATAATCATGAATTGCATCACATAGCGTGGGAGCATTCAGTAAGCGATCAAAGAGAACTGTTTTCAAAGAGGCTGTTGCTTCAGAAAAGCAAGTTTAACAGCTCTCAGAAGGCTAAAAGCAAAGCCACCTTACAGGAATTACTTGCCTTTCCATGCCACATCTCAATGATTCAACTTCCATTACCTGAACACACACCTTACTTTTGCTTGAGCCTTTAAAAAAACAAACCTGCATCACTACAGATTTTCCAGCTGTATGAAGGAGAAGATTTATGGATGTCATCCAGGGGTGATTCTACAACAACTAGCTTGGGGAAACAAAAAGGAAAGGAAAGATTGTGCCGTCGAGTCGATGTTGACTCCTGGTGACCACAGAGCCATATAGTTTTCTTGGTAGAATACAGGAATGGTTTACCATTGCTTTCCTCCCGCACAGTATGAGATGATGCCTTTGCCGTTGTCACTGTAGTGAGCATCCAATTCCAGCACCTTTCTATATTACTACTGCCTGATATACGGTAGGTGACTACAAACATATATTTACTAGGCACAAGCTGGGAAGCACACCAGCGGAGATTCAAACTAACAGCCTCTTGCTCCCTAGGCAAGCTGCTTCCCCGCTGTGCCACTGCAGCTAATGGGAAAACCAAGGGGTGGCAAAAATGTTATTAGAGGAGAGAGGATTTTGTTATACATTAAATACTTAGAGGTAAGGTAGGTAGTGTTAGTTTATTTTTCAGTACCTTTGATAGCCAATAGAGGGCAAGTCTTGGTGAATGCTGGAGTGTCTATTTTTCCTTGCATTTTGTGTTGGAAGTGAAGGACTATGCACTGTCTCTTGTCTCAATGACAGTGGAGGGCAGACTAGTGAGTCAGAGGGCTAGAGGGTCAAGACATTGGTCATCCCTTCTCTACTGCTCTGACACTATCCCTTTGGAATGTAGATTGCTACTCTCAGGGACATAGGAAACATAGGAAACTGCCATATACTGAGTCAGACCATTGGTCTATCTAGCTCAGTATTGTCTTCCCAGACTGGCAGCGGCTTCTCCAAGGTTGCAGGCAGGAATCTCTCTCAGCCCTATCTTGGAGAAGCCAGGGAGGGAACTTGAAACCTTCTGCTCTTCCCAGAGCGGCTTCATCCCCTGAGGGGAATATCTTGCAGTGCTCACACATCAAGTCTCCCATTCATATGCAACCAGGGCAGACCCTGCTTAGCTATGGGGACAAGTCATGCTTGCTACCACAAGACCAGCTCTCCTCTCAATTCCTTCCTTCCTGCTTTGTCACTTCCTCTCCCTCCTTCTCCTTCCCTACCTTCTACCTTGCAACATGCAAGCTCTTCTCTCCCTGCACCATGTGTGCAGAGATGCAAAATCCATCTGCATCCAGCTAGACAGACAGATTAGAGATCCTATCTCTTCACTTTACTATCTAGAATGGAGTTCTATAATAAATACTCCTTATATTGATTTGAAACTATGAACTGGCTCCAAGTTACTTTACTCTCAGCATACACGCATGCCTAACTAAATTCCACTGTGTTGTGCCTCTGTGCACTCTGCTATAATGAAAAAGGGTTTACATGGGGACATAGGAAGCTGCCATATATTGAGTCAGACCATTGATCTATCTAGCTCAGTATTGTCTTCACAGACTGGCAGCAGCTTCTCCAAGGTTGCAGGCAGGAATCTTTCTCAGCCTTATCTTGGAGATGCCAGGGAGGGAACTTGGAACCTTCTGCTCTTCCCAGGTTTCTATTACCAGAGAGAATTCCCAACATTTTGTTCCATAAACAGCTGTGAAACTGTCAATGATTGCTTGCCTGACATTTTCAAACTTATTCAGAAAATGGGCCAGATTCATTTCATGAAATACTGTCTTTTTGGATTAGGCCAAACCTTCCTGTCTGTTTTCCAGGCTTGTTTTCTCTTCCTGTCCAAGACCATGTGGCAGGGATGACTAGGGTAGGGAGAGCAGTCAGTACCAAAATAGCTGAAATTTCCTGGGGAGGGTACCCTGCACCCTCTTGTACACATGGTCTCACCCAGCTCAGTTCCAGTCTAGGAAGGAAGCTAAGGGGTTGGCCTGGCTCTTGGGAGACTGGAGACATCTCCTACCTAACTGGATGCACTGGTTTCTATTATTTGTTCTGGGATAGTGAGTGAATAAGGCATCTAATCAATGGAGTCCTTAGAAAAATGATCAATTCAAGACAAGATATAGGACAGTAATATACTAAGAGTGTGTACTGACTGATACTTTGCTGTAAAAATCCAGTTTGGTGGATGGGGGAGCAGGAAATATTTCGGAGGGAACACCTGTTACCCCTTTGAGTCATCCCTGAAGTCATATGACTGATACATTATCTATAGGTGGAAGGGTTTAAGGTACTAAACCAATTCTCATTAATAATACAGTATCACAAAATAACACACTCGGGACAAGAATTTAGCCTGTGCATGTGGCTATTTCTATCTCCTGCCATCTTGAAAAATCCCACAGCAGAGCAGCACACACCATCCTTTTCTGCCATGCAACTGCAGAAAACCAGATGCTCCAGCACAGAAACTGTAATAAATGCCCAATATTAGAAGAAATGTCATAACAGCAGGCTACACTGGGAAGAATTCCAGGAGCAGTCCAGCAAAGTGCCAAGTCATTTCCCGGTGCGTGATCCGACAACACAATTTCTTCATATCTCTATCAAGTGAGGAGCAACTTATTACTTCTGCAAAGCTCCTCTCCAAACATCATTCAGATAAATGAAGGTGAAACCTTAATGCCATTTAGCCTTGTTGGCACCCCAAAGTAAGTGAGAAATTCACTTTGTTCAATTTGAGAATTAGGCTGTGTGATTTTGTGCCCCACCCCCCAGCCCTGACTTCATTATTATGCAGAGCTGCTAGGCAGTTAACAATGGGATGGGTGGAAATGCTAGATAACTAATAAGCTTAGCAGAGTTCATAATTATATTTTCCGGTACAAGAGAGAAGCCTGCTGAACTAGAGCCCAGACAAAAAGAAAGAAATCCACACCTCTTATTAAGAAGCACTAGCATATGCAAGCACTGGAAATATAATAGGACAAAGATAAATGCAAAAGTAGTTGCACTTCACTAGAGTGTAAGAATCTGAAGACCCTTTATTGCCAAAATAAGATACTGCACACACTCCACCAACCAATACAGAAGCAAATCTGTCTTTTATCAGATTGCCAATTGCACAAGATGACACAGCATGTACATTACTCTTTAAAGTGTACTGGCAAACAGTAGGCTTCTGCAGTTGAAGTCAGTGTACATGCACACACTTGAAATGTGAAAGGCAGAGTGGGGAGAAAGTAACAGCCCTATATTAAGCATCACCTATAGTATATATTTAAAAGTCTTCAAAGGGAAATTTATCTCTTCTGACACATTTCTTCCCTTGGCTTGGCTCCACCTCTGGGGGTGGTAGAAGTGGTACGGGAAGGGAGCTCAACCCTGCTAGAAAGTCGTATTCTATGCTCTGTAAATCCTGCTGCCTAATCCTGGCAGCATGCTGTATTTCTAAGCAGGGAGTAAGATACACTTTGAACACGTGCAAAGCAACTTTTTCATAAGACACCACATGCTCTGGGCTGGACACTGGCACTGAGAGTCCAGCAAGCTTGTTTGTTTATTAATAATTGACATGATTCAGTGTGTAAAGATTCTAGAGCAGATGTGAATAAATCATCCCCATTTGTCAGCCAGTGTCTGGAATGGGGTAATATATCATGGTTATTGCTCCAGTCAATGTATTTCATATTAAGTCATATTGTTATTTTGTTCCAAGTTTGATCAGTAGACAAAACTGTATTTATAATGCATAAGGAAAAAGCCCACACACTTTTCTATCTGAATTGCTTTTGCAGGGCCTTTGGTGCTTCTGTAAGGGTTACAAGTTATCCTTTCCCACACAAGGGCTTTACCCCGAATCTCCTCCAGAAGGGAGGGTGTGTGTTCTTAATAGGAGGGTGTGTGTTCTCACTACAGCTCGATTCCCACCAAGGTTAGTTCAATGTCTTTGGAATTACCCCACACACAAATTAGGCTTTTCCTTCTGGATTTCACCTCTTCCTGGTTTATATCAGAGTTTTTAAAATACTGTTTTTCAACTAAGTTTCCTGGAAAATCCGCTGCAAGGCACTGACACCAGGCGTTACACTTACATGATAAGAGCAAGTCACTCCTATGGAATACAAAATCAAACCTGCCTAGCTTTGACCCCGAGGCAAGGAGTTAAAAACCCAGTTCTTCGACTGTTTGCTCTTAAAAGGTTTTTGGAGGGGGGAGATCTGGGAGGAGGATTTGTTTTTTTTTTTTTTTTTGCAGAAAATGAGCATCCTTGGCATGCAGTCCAAGCTGGGATGGGGCTTCAAAAACAGAGGCAATGCTGCAGGAGGACTGACACATGCTGAGGACGTTTGGATGCACATCCTTACAACTTTTTAGAGAAGTGGCATTCAAAGTCAGAATAGCCTTAATGATAGCTAACCTCTGGTAGGAAATAGCACCTGAAGAAGTTGCCTTGCATTTATATCCAGACTCCTCCTCCTTGCTCAGGTCTGCTCCATCCCTGCCAAATCCTCCATTAATGGACCTTCTTTGTTTATGCACTGGGCGGTGCGGGGAAGGGGGCAGCAAGAGCTTGACTCTGTGTCTGTGTGCTGCATGTACACCACCTGCAGAACAGGACTGACCAGGTCTGTTATCTCTCATCCCCATATACTGCTGTTAATATGTTCATATAATATAATTATGATTAATATTCATGATATCTTTGACTAGGTTCTTTATGAATTAGTTTTTTATAATCAAATAAAAAATCTAATTTAAATTTTAAAAATCTGATTTTAAAAAATCATTAATTTTTATCAACCTTGTTATAAACTTTTGCCCATGGACATAAATTTTCCCATTTATGCCATTACAGCAGCAATTGCTACTTCTGCGTTCATAGTTCATGCTCATCTCATCATTGCCGCCATCAGCTATGTGGACACTTTTGCATGTTGGGGTCAGGAATACAGTACAAACCAAATCGCAGGGATGAGGGTTGTCACCCGAGTGCATCCAACTGATGAACAGTCATGCTATGTGGGCCATTTTTTCTTCCTAACTGCCCTGCCTATTTTAGTTTCAAGTGGATTCACACAACCATTTATATTACCACTACATTGTTATCAAGACATCTTATCCTAGAGGAAACCAAGGATTCCTTTCACACAGCCTCTGGGACCCAGCTCTCTAACCTGGCCCATGCTGCTAACTATTGCCCCAGAGCTTCACCTTGCCAAGTGCTGGTTTTGCTCTTCAGCCTTTTTTTTCTTTCCCTTTTTTTGAGCTAAAATACTAGGCAGCTGAGCCACTGATGGAGCCCTGAATCACAGGATCCAGAATTGTAAGAATCACACCTTGAGTGAACACTTGTGCACTGCCTTGGCCGTTTTCAGCAACTAGAGTGCTTGGGGACTCTCTGTCCCAGACTTCCACAAGTTTTATCTTGTGTTTTGATTGGTTGAGAAGTCCAGGACGTCCTGAGCAGAAAACCCAGAGAACACCTTTGAGGCTGAATCTCTCCCAAACTAGGCTCACCACAAGTTTCATACTTGTGCCCAACTGCCTGGGAATCTCAGTGCTCCCCCAGATTGATATGAACTCATAGAGCTACTGTTTTGGGTGCTGCCCTTGCACCCCATCACTTCTCCTTGCCCTCCTCCAGGACCCATAAAGAGGAACTTGGCTCCTGTCACCATGGATGGGAAGCACCCCTTGGCATCACACACAAGACCAGCAGTCTCAGGAAAAGTATACAGATTGTCTCTTCTCTTCAAACACTGCACTGTTTTATCCTCTCTCCCTGTTCCGCCTTCTTGCCTACATAACTACTCCCCACTTCCTTTTGGTTAGCTCACATAGGCCTAGTTCAGATGTACAGGATAACCACAGTTATAGCTGGCCGAGGTTGTAACTGCAGTATGCCCGAATGCGCAAAACGGTTATGAGCCAAAAGCTAACTCTGATTTGTCTTGCCAGCTCCAATTGGAATCTTCGGTTATCTCTAAGTTTCGCCGCCAACTGAGGCTTTGCCACAGAAGTGTTATGCCCAAATGCTGACTCAGCTATAACCGCGGTTTCGTGCCTATTCCAAATTCCAATCATAGAGGTGGCGGGGATGTGCCTCGGCAGCCGGACAGCAGGGAGGGCCCCTCTCTCTTTCAACTGAAGTTTGGCTGGCCACAGTTTGGTTAACATCTTGGCATGATTTGGAGTTAAGAACTGAAAACTCAGCCATGCTTAACTCTAGTTAACTTGTACATCTAAACTGTTTAAGGGAATTTAAGGGAACGCCTTCTTCTGCATGAACCCCACCACCCACTGAGATCTGCTGGAGAGGTCCGTCTGCAGCTGCCACCGGCTCGTCTGGTGGCCACTCAGGGAAGGGCCTTCTCCGCTGCTGCCCCAAGGCTTTGGAATGCGCTCCCTAGTGAATTAAGAGCCTCCCCATCTCTGACAGCTTTTAAAAAGTCTTTAAAAACACATTTCTTCAGCCAGGCTTTTAATTAATGTTGTTTTAATGGTTTTAATGCTGTTTTAAAATATTATTTTAAAATTTTTAAATTGTTGTAATGTGTGTCCGTCCCCCACCCAGAGACGTAAGTTTTGGGCAGTATAAAAATGTTTTAATAAACAAACAAACAAACTGGGCCATAGTTGTTTGGGTTGCATTTACAGCCAAATTGTAGTTACATTTTACCCACACAACTGGGTCTGTATTCTTGGCTCTGGTTGCCAAATATTAACTCCTATTTTGTGCTTCTGTTACAATAAACTTCATTTCTGTTTCATTTCACCATAAGCCTAGTCTCTGAGTCTGTTTTTTCTCTGGAGGTATTCTAGCCTGGACTGTGATCCTTTGTTATTTCACACTTGCAGATTGCTTTCAGGTCCAGTTGTCCCAACTCAAGTAAAAGCATAGTCATAGACAATGTTAGCCAACACACATCTGAGCAAACATAGCATACATCCATGCATATTCTAGTTTTGATCTTCATTCAGCGCATGACCAAGAATTTCCCACACTAGGAATCAGATTGGCTTGAAGCCTTCATGCATGCAGACAGATATTCACTAAGAATTTAAGTGACTGTGAGAGGGGAAATCTCTTTGTGACAGAAAGAGGTCAGGTTCGATGGTGTTAATCCACATTTAACTGCATGGATGGCCCCCTCTTCCCAGACATTGTTTTGCTTCCTTCTGTCTACACCTCCCAGTTCTGTACTGATTATAGTATAACATATTGCCTATCAAGTAATTCCCAACATCAGATTATGAATCCATGGTGCTGTACCTTTGTACCCATAAAGCCTGCCCTAAAAGATTTGATCCCACTTTACCAGCTTGGTTACTTCTTTACAAGGACACTTTTTAAAAATGCCTAAAGGAAATTGCAGCAGGCTTTTAGAATTAATCCAGTTCTCTGCATCAGTGGAATGCTGCCTCTGTCACAAGAGGTATGGATACTCTGCACCGGGAGCCATTATTGTAACAGCCCTCCTGATAGGAGTAGGGTAGATAGCTCCCAAATGAAGGATTGTTGTGTTTGTAGAAGATACCTAATAACTTTGGGTAACTTTAACAACCATTCAGTACCTGAAGATCACATCCAGAGTGCTCCCACAAAAAGAAATGCTAGTATGCGTAATTACCTCCTGTTAACCCTGGAAGAATAAACTCTTTGGAATTACTTAGACCCTGAAATTGCAGGATAAAGCCCTCCTTAACCCCCAGCCCCTTTTAAGATTTTTTGCTCTTAATGTACAGGCAAACCTTTCCCCCCTAAATATCCCTCAGTATACTTTTGCTCAGTATACTTTTATATATTCCAGTGGATATAGCTAGTTGGAAAGACTTTGGGGACCTACAGATTTTGAAGTAAAGAAAAGTTCTTTAATTTTGTACAGAATTTTCTGATATTTAATTTTAAGTATTGGGGTTTTTTTTCCAGGAAAATTGTTAGTTATGGAGAGACCCTTTGGCATCTGTGCCCCAAACTTAGTGAGCATGAGGATTTCAGGTTACATTTGGCCTTGGCTTCCCTTCCACCACCACAGCTGAGAAGAGGCATCTGATGTGGGGAAATTTGAAACATAATATTAAAGCAGTCTCACACCATAGCAGCAATAGACTATAAGCTGCTCTTCTACCACCAGGTGATTTTAAAAATCCGAAGCAATTTTTCTCAAGTCCACAAAAAGACTGTGAAAATGAGATCTGAATTTTTTTAATATAAACTATAAAATGTTACAGATTATGGAAAAGTTGTATACAGACCTCTTAGCTGGGCATCTTATTCCCAAAAGAGAGGTGATTTTTTTTTAAAACTTCAAGTCTATTTATGCCTCTGTGGATGAAGATGAAAGCCTAGATTATGAAGGGTAGAGACTACTCTTACGCCCGATCTCGTGTCAGGAAATTGAACTTGCCATTTCCACCAGTTGTGCTCTGAGCCCCAATGCATTATATAAAACTTTAACCAATGTATTGGTCCCATTTTTAGAGGTTTTATTTATTCTGGAAAACTGGTAGTTGGGCACATCATTTAAGGGGGTCTCCTCATGTTTTCCTTTAAAAAGTGATCTAAGTTCACCCCCAATCTGGCAAACTACTGTATTTACCAATGTGGATTATTGCATAAAGTTTTAATAAACAGGTTGTCCAGGGTTGTGGATAAATTTATTATTCAATTTCAAACAAGTGGGGTCCCCAGTAGACATATGGTCCATTCTTTATGGCTCCTAAGGGAGGTTCTTCATTTAGTTAAAATAAGGATTTGGAAGGGACAACTACTTCAACATGATCAATCTAAAGCTTTTGATCGAGTGCATCATGTTTATTTGTGGAAACTCTTGGCATTTTAAAGGTATATCCCATGAATTTTTGAGTCATTTGCAATTACTATATGCAGGGCCCACAGTGACTGCTCAAATCAATGGTTGCAGAGGGCAGAGAATTCTGATTCTTTCTGGAGTTCACCAGGGCTGTCCCTTAAGCCCTTTGCTATACGTGTTTTCATTAGACCCAGTGTTTGATTTTTTTAAAACCCTTCTTTTAAAAAGGTACAAGTTCATCAGCACCCAAGACTTGCTTTTTGGATTCAGCTACCTCACTGAAATCCAGCCCCGAAACTTCTAAATCAATTTCTATTTTGGCTTCAAGGGTCACTTAGAAATTTGTAGCCCATGCTGATGATTTGACAGTTTTTGTTGCTAATGCTTTTGAAACTCTGATAGAGTGCTGGACTAGGACCGGTGAGACCCGAGTTCAAATCCCCATTCAGCCATAATACTAGCTGGGTGACTCTGGGCCAGTAACTTCTCTCTAAGCCTAGCCTACTTCACAGGGGTTTTGTGAAAGAGAAACTTAAGTATGTAGTACACCGCTCTGGGCTCCTTGGAGGAAGGGCGGGATATAAATGTAATAACAAGAACAACAGTTTGGTAGGATCACTGGTTCAAGATGGAACTTTGACAAAAGTTGTTTAGTTGTGTTAGAAGAAAAATTACTCTGTGTATCATCTCGTTTCTTGGCTAGGTGTTTTCACCCAACACCAGTATCAAAGTTTCAAACAGAACTTTATTTCATTGCTAGCAAAAGCTCTGGGTGCGGCCGCCTGCCCAGTCTAGCAGGCCATCCAGCTTTATATACTCTGCAGTCAACAACCTTCAGACCTGCACATCATAAACAAGCCAAAGTGTTACTTTAACTCCAAAGGTTCCGATTTGCTTCCAAGTGTTATATTTCCCATTTTACACTCTAAAGATTGGCTTGTGGCCTTGGTTTCCCCCTCCCCTTTGAGACATTCCTTTAAGCAGTGCCATCATAAGATATCTCAAGGCGTGGGGGTTATCTACCAACAGCTGCAAGCTTCATTGATAAGGCGTGTAACTGCAAGCCAACCATGCTTTTGGGCTGTTTGAGAGCTATTTGCATATTTGTATACTCCCCAAAACACAAGTCTCTGTGTGGTTTACAAGACAAAAACAAAAAGGTTAAAACATTACAACAATTTAAAATTTAAAAAGGTTAAAACTATTAAAAATCAAACAATTAAAACAATATCTAATTCTCTTTCAGAGAGCCTTTAACTGGATCTCTGAAAGCCTAGAGTAGATTCCTTTGCAGCTTTTCATGAAAACCAGCCCAGATTTCTCTACTGGAGCAGCCCATATTTCTCCAAGATCCAATTGGAAAGTATAAATTTATTACCATACGATACAACAAATATTTACATACTGCTTTTCAACAAAAAAATTCCCAAAGCAGTTTACATAGAAATAAGGAAAATAAATAAATAAAATCACTAAAACGCTCTCTATCCCCAAAGGGTTTAGGGGTTTATTTTTCTCTTAAGGTTGACTGCGGTTTTCTCTTAAGGTTGACTGCGGTCAAAATTGGTGCCTTTGGGCTGAGAAAGCTGAAGATATTGATTAAGAAATTAGAATTGAGCATTTTTAAGTTCCTATGAGAGACTGTTTTTTAATCTCCTGGCAAGTATAGTGGCCTACAGTGAGGTTGGTAACCGTGGCTTTGCCCACCCTGGAACCACTCTTCTATTCAATCTTTATGAATTTTGGCTTTTGGATAGGGGCTTTTGTATGCCAAAAGGAAAAATTTTAAGCAGCCTTTTGGGTCATAGCTGTTGGTAATCAATGGTAGAATTCTATTTGGGGGAAGTGGTAGTGGGGCAGTGGGTTGCCCCTTAAATGAGTAACACCTGTGATGAGAACAATGAGTCCAGGTTATTGTAAATATTTTTTCTGCTTATGAGGGAATGGCGAACCTGCCTGAGTGGTTCATTGCCGATGCACTGATAAAGATTAGGAAACTCGATATTTACAACTGAATCCTAAATGACTCCCTCTTTAAGGCAGAGTGTCAAAAGATAGCACCCTCCCCCCCCAAAAAATCTATATCCTGTTGGTGTATTTAAAAACTTTAAACAAACCTTTGGAATTTTGGGCAGACAAAATAATCCAGTTTAATTTATGCAATTTGAGATAGCATCTATATTACCAAACATACCTAGTTAACAGGTGCAAACCCTGGCTTCCTGTAGGCCACTGGATGGTCCTGCCTGAGACTGGCCTGTAAAGAGATCACCTCTCCCAGATAATCATTACAGCATTTTGTTAAAAATTTGTCTGGTAGCCAAGTCGCTCCGGCATGAGACAGGCGAAGCTTTGCTCTGGCCAGCTCTAGAGAAACAGACTTGGGAGGAGCTGGTTTCTGGAAGGCTGGGGTCCCTGCCTTTAGAAGATTGCAAGTTATCAAGGAAAAAAATGCCACAGTGCTTTAGGTTCAGCAGATGTCAAAGGGTTTGGGGACGTGCCATTAAGCACTGTTCAGTTGGCAAATCTTACAATTATGCTGACTCTGGGTTTTCAGAGATCAAGAGAGCTTTCTACTCAAAAAGAGCAAAGTTATACTATTTCTGTTAAGTTTGTTATGAAAAGCCTACGTACTCTGGCAGCTGTGGAGCGAGGACATCTTCCTTTTTGGAAATGGAAGGCTTTCTGGCCATGGATGGAAGGATCAGTCCCACCGATCAAGTAGTGACTCTGGAGATGGACAATCTAACTTTTTTTGCACTCCTTTTTTTCTGTGGAACTCAAATTTGTTATGTTATAACATAACAAACATAGAACATAAAATGTTATAATGTTCTAAGTAGGTGTTTTTGGATTCTGCCAATTTCTTTGTTGTGATATCATGTACAATCATCCCTCGCCGACTGTGGGTTTCCCAATTTTTAAGTATCCGCAACTGGGAAATTGTGGTAGGTTTCACCAACCGCGACCTGAATACCCAAGGTTTGGTGAGATGTTATTTTTTTGTAATTTGTTGTGGGGGCGGTTTGCACGATTTCTGGGGATCAGGGGGTGATTTTTTTTTTTTTAACTATTTTGCAGTCTTTTCATGACTACGATTCCCCTAACCTGATTTCCCATTGGTTGTAATGCCTCACCAACCGTGAGGTTTTCCCAGAACGGAACCCTCACAGTTGGCAAAGGATGACTGTATGCTCTCAGTTGTTGACAAAGATGGTTTTGAACCCAATTTACAATGGTGTGCTCCAAGCAGCGAACCAGAGGTAGGCAACCTTGGCTCTCCAGCTGTTGTTGAACTACAACTCCCATCACCTCCAGCCAAAATTAATTTGTGGCTGGGGGTGATGGGAGTTCAACAGCGGTTGGACAGCCAAGGTTGCCTACCTCTGAGCTAGGCCGTTGTGGAGTTTTGGGATTTGGCACAATAAACACAGACCAACAGTTATGGAATCAAAAGGTGGTTTATTTTATCAAATAAGAAAAGAATGAGGCAGTTCCCAAAATAGGCATAAGGGACTGGATTTGAAAAGGAGCAGGGAGAGAATAATTACAATACCACCACACGCACTAAACAATATCTAACAAAGAAGCTAACTAGCAGGCCCTTATGGCCTACTCCAAGAACGAAGGAAGATTTCGTGTCAAGTCTCCAGGTTCTAATGGACAGACTGATTCCTCCTTGGCTGCATTCAGACATTGCACGAAACCGGAGTTACAGGTTGCCAGAAAACCTGTAACTCCAGTTTCGTGTGATATCTGAATGCATGCAACCACAGCTTTACAACCAAACCACAGGGTCCAGTTTACTTCCCAAACTGGAATTTGGACCTGGGATTATTGCTCAGTTTCACTGCTCTAAACCTCTGTTTGAAGCAGGGCATATCTAGGGTAGGGCAGGCAGGGCACGTGCCCTGGGCACCACCTGAAGGGGGCGCAAATTCTTAAAATTTATTTATTTATTTTTTTTAAAAATGGCCACCAAAACCAAAATGGCCACTGCACATGCTCAAATGGCCTCTGTGAGGCCCTAGGCTATGCCAGGCCTCCCAGAGGCCATTTGAGCATGAGTGGTGGCCATTTTGTTTTCAGCGGCCATTAAAAAAAACCACAGTTATTTTAAAAAATGGCCACTGCACATGCTCAAATGGTCTCTGCGAGGCCCTAGAGGCCAGCAGTGGGAGGGGTAACCTTTGCAGACCCCCCCCAGCCTATAGGAAGCACCCCGAAGGGGCTACAGGTAAAAAATAATAATTTAATATAATATAAGTCACTGTACACATATTCAGTTTGGCACTATGTACAGAGAATCAGGGCTTGTGAATAGTGGCCTGAAGCTTATGAGCTAGGATTGTATTCATTTGCTCTTACTTTGCTTCTTATGATAAGTGAGTTAAATGTGGTGTCTTAAAAATATGGTTATTAATGGTGAGTTTGTCTTTGAATCAGTGTGAAATCCTTAGTATTAAGGTCCACTGGGAGTTTCTTGCTCTCTTTCTCTCATTTTAACTGTCTTTCTGAAATACTAGAATATATTCCAAGCAGTGACACAGTTTACTCTGCATATCATTTAATTATTTTCAGAGTATCTGGGAAAAGTCAAATTCTCCATTTATTTTTAAAATTTATGTAATAGTGATGCTAGTAGATGCATAGTAGAGAATTAGACAGGCACTTCTGTTTAGTTTTCCAAGTACACCTCCACATAGTATTTGGGTATTTCATGAGCCCCAGCATACTGAAATTTGTAGTTTTCCAGCATTTTTTGGTCTGGCTACGTCTACTGCTAAATAGTTTTTGAAATATTAAAAGATTAATGAGCTTGACTTATATTTTTCAGCTGACATTATAGTAAAGTTATCTGAAAGATGGGTGTCAGATGTTTGGACAAGGGGCGCAATTTCAGTGCTTGCCCTAGGTGCTATTTTCCCTAGATACGCCTCTGGTTTGAAGGGGCCGTTGTGTTATCTGCATGCATCCACTGCTATAACTGTGGTTACAAGCAGCAGCTGCGACCAGTGAGAGGCCAGCTCAGAGCAGTACCAACAGCACTCCATGGTATGTTTCCTGACCAAATGCCACGCACACTTCCTACTTCCTCTGCCTGCCAACAGGCATGCCCAGGCACTGCTGGTCTTATAATGAAAGGGCCGGGAGCACTGCTTGAAGTCTGTAATCACAGCCAGTAATCACACACTCTCCAAGCTCCTGGCCAAATGTGAGCAATTGCCTGGAGCTGTGAAGCCAGGCCCATAGCCTGTCAATAGCATGGCTATACAAGTGGGTGGAACCAAACTCCAAGGACCAGAAGAGAGAGGGGAACTCTAACCTGCGTTTGGAGTTTCCCAAACCAGGGATGGAGGATTGTCTGTGATGGAACCCCCAGTTTAGGATTTTAACTGCAAACTGCAGTTCTAAGCAAGTTCCTGCTATGTCTGAATGCAGCCATTCTCTTGAATCAGTCCTCCTCAACTTTGCACACACCCCCAGCTGTTTTTGGACTAAAGGTAAAGTTTGCCGTCAAGTCGATTTCGACTCCTGGCACCCACAGAGCCCTGTGGTTTTCTTTGGTAGAATACAGGAGGGGTTTATCATTGCCTCCTCCCGCGCAGTAAGAGATGATGCCTTTCAGCATCTTCCTATATCGCTGCTGCCCAATATAGTACCAGCAGGGATTCAAACTGGCAACCTTCTGCTCGTTAGTCAAGCATTTCCTCACTGCACCATTAGGTTTTTGGACTACAACTCCCATGATCCCCAGCCATGGAGGCCAATAGCCAGGGACTATGGGAGTTATAGGCCAACAACTGCAAGGGGCCCCAAGTTGAGTAGCCCTGAGTTAGGTTGTCCTGGAACAAAGGCACTCCTGCTGGAGGCAGGATTTGCCCAATCACTGCAAAGGTGTCTCAGCTATGCAGGGCATCAAAGGTTTTGCTTGCAACTTTTGCAAAACACAAACTGAAGGGACTTGCAAACCATAAGCGCTGCAATCAGGGAGTGCAAGGGTTTGGTTCCAATGCTGGTCGTTAATGCTTGATTTATGTTCCTAAGTGACAGCTTGGCTGCTTATACTTCAGCCCATCTGCTCGCATGGCAATTTGCCACCTTTGCAAGGTGATCTAGCTTGAACACAGAGATTGATCACCAGTTGCAGCAGAACAACAACAAAAAACCTCCTTTGGCATGAAGGGTGTCCATTCAGTAAAGCCTTCCTATGCACTTACACCACTAGATTTGAAACCAGGAAGCCCAAAGTTCAAATCCCCATTCAGCAATGAAACTCACTGGGTGCCTCTGAGCCAGTCACTTATCTCTCAGCCTAACCTACTTCACAGGGTTGTTGTGGGCTTAAACATAACCATGTACACCACTCTGGGATCATTGGGGGAAGAGCGGGATAAAAATGTAAAAATAAAGTGCAAATAAACTTGGAGCAATGCTAAGCAATTAAAACCAGCTATGAGCCAATGGGAAACCTCTTGAACATCAATGTACTTTCATCTTTTCAGATATTACAGTAAAACAAGCCTTGGGCTCCTCAGTAAAATATTATCAGCCGCATTATTTTGCATTCAAATAAGAGACTCCACAGTCGGCATAGTCCAGATTTTACTCTACAGAAAATGGTTTGCCACCAAGTTTATACTCAACAAGAGATGCAGCCTTTCCTGGTTTGCAGATAGGTATTTTTTTTACATTCAGACTATATCCCTTTAGGTGTATACATTACAAAAATTAAGTGTTCACCCAATAACACAATGTCTTAAGTGACCTTCAACCTGAAGCTCATTGGGCAACAGGTTGGGCTCTCTCAACCTAACCTCCCTTACAGGGTTGTGTTGTGAGGAATAGCCTAGTATGGTGGTTGGAGCGCCTCAAATGAAAAACAAGAGACCTGTTATTAAAAATGCTTCGGAGCCAGTGCTAACGCTTTCCATGCTTGTCCAAAACCACTTGCAGTTTGAAGTCTTAGGTAGCCAGCTGATTCTTATTCCAGGCTACCACTATCCCATTAAACAAACCCCTAAACCTTAGTCCCATAGCCTCATGTTTTAAAGGCTAAAAACCATTCATTCATCCCCAGTATCCCAGTTTGTGTGAACATATGAAGCAGCTTTATAAAGAATTAGACCAACTGTTACCGAAATTCCAGGTTTATGTAGCCTGGTGCGCTTAGCCAATTGCACTCACCAAACCGGAGACTGTTTTCAAAGTTGCATTTGTCTCTACAGAGCAAAGGCAAACCCTGGGAATTGCTTCACAGATCAGGGCAGCTCCGAACGGAGGCTGCCAGGGGTTTTTATACAGATTGATACAGTTTTAGCACGATCAGCAACAACAAGCTTGACAGGTAGTCCTGTATACATCACTGTGTTAGTCTTTGAATATTCTATGGCTCTCTTTGTTAGTATCATAAATACTTTGTCTCAGGGGTGTAGCTATAATTGAGCGAAAGGGTTCAACGAACATGAGCCCCCAGCTCCTGAGGACTCTCCAGTTCCATCCCTTCCTATTTTCTTCATTATCTCCCTCATTCTGGGGGGCCACCAGAGAGAGGGATGAACACGGCCCCTTCTCCCCCAGCTACACCCTTGCTTCATCTCTAGTGTGAGCTATCCTTATCAGTAACTTTCCTGCCTGTGATCAGCATGTCCTGCAGGAAGGTGCAGCAATTCACATCTTGTTGCTAAATTCAAGGCTTTTACAGCCAGGGTGAGAAAGAGAGGAAATGGTTTCTACGTGGAAACTAACAGCACACAAAATGGATGGAGCAGACTCTTGCTCAGTTCATCTAAAATGGCGCGGCTATGGCTAGCTCACAGGTAAAAATCCCCCCTTGAGGCTAAGAATGATGAATTACCTTCATCATACTTCAAGCCTCACTAATATGTTGCAGCGCGATGAACTGAGCCACATCAGGTCTAGCCTGAGGCTGACACAGGGTTCTGCACGTAGCATATATGTTGGGTACACAGTGAACACAGCATCCTGCAAATATGAGCAAAACTATTATCCTTACAAAAACCATCACACATTTTCTCAGCCACCCCCCTTACATCAGGGGATCCATGACCATAACCAGTTCCAAGACACCCTTAAGTCATCCCAGTCCTCCTCAGGATTTACAAGGGATTTACATGTATTTTCTGAACATGACCAAATGTTTCATCAAAGTTGTCAGGAAGGTATACACAACATCCAGTTGTCCTAAAGCACCAATAGCATGTACAGTTGCATGATGATTAATGGATTATTAGCTCGTGGAAAGTGATGGCAATGATAAGTAGTATAATTTATGGAATCATGTACAGTCACATCAGGTAACAAGTACAGGTGCCTAGGAAATTAGCAGATAAAGCTTTGGCTAGCAGGTTTCTCACATCCAGAACTGGCCTGGGGAGCTTCAAATAAACTTGATGTCTTTAGAGTGCAAAAGGAACTATTAAGTTGGGGGAAGGTACAGACTTACAGGTAGATGCTCTGGGTGGGACAGTTACATGTCTGGCACAGGATATCAGGGAAGCAAGAAGGGAAGTGACCGGGGAGCAAACATGTGAGGTCCATGTCCTGTCCATTTGGGCTGGTGCATATACATATAAAATGAACAAATACAGAACAGAACCCTTCAGCATTTTGAAATTTGCCTGTTAGCTATCAAGCACTCTTCAGGTATTCATTGTCTAATCTTCACCTACAGCACCCTGGGGCTCAGGATCCTCGGTCTCCTCCGGAGCAGGAACCCTGCATTAGGTCCTCTTCCTTGAACACAGGACAGGGCAGCAGATGGACGTTCCGTCACCATTGGGCTGGGCTAGAAACACAAATGGGGACCTCCTTCGGGCAGCTGCTGCTGCTGATGGTTAGCCTAGCCTGCCACACTGCCAGTCCTTCATCTGGGTCAGGGTTGTTGTCCTCTGGGGACTCCCTTGAGATCACCTTCTGGTAATGGGATGCATGGATCCAGGTACTCCTTCCCTCATGCTTGACCGCTGTTTGAGTCACTAACAGAATCTGGAGAGGATCGATCCTTCTTGAAGAAAGACAGTTCAAGGCACTGTTGGCTGCAGTGCTCCCACCTTCTGGGCTGGCAAACCTGCTTACTTGAGAGAAAAGATAGGCACGTGAGGCATCAATTCCCTCCCCTGTGTAGGGACAGTGTCCTGAGATCAAGTCCCTGGCAACACACAGTGTGTGGCCCAGTCCATCATCCCAAAAGGAGAAAGGTCATAACCTTGCCTAGGTCTAGTTTTCAAAGCCAATAATACAATGAACAACACCTGAGACCATTTTCAACTTGGTCTTGTTTCCCTCCTTGCCCTCCCCCCCCTGCCCCAAAGTCCAAAACAGGGGATGATGTCCTCGTTAGGGCTTGTAACAGCTGCTGTGGCTTGTGTTGCAGGAAGGGCTTCAACCCAATAGGTCAGCTGAGGACAAAAACGACAATCCTGGGCAAAAGGCAAGCAATAAAGTTGCAAGTGTTCAAAAGAAAGAATGCCCACGTTCATTCCCCTTTGTGAGTTGACAGGTCAAACATAGTCTTATCACTCGAGAGGCCACAACATAAAACTCCAGTGCTTGAATTTCACAAATAGGCTCCCTGTCTCCAAAGGGCTCACAATCTAAAAAAGAAGCATAAGATAGACACCACGCATTGGAGGGATGCTGTGGTAGGGATGGATAGGACCATCCCTATCCATCAGAAGGTCCTATCCATAGGACCATCCCTATCCATCAGAAGGTCCTATCCATAGGACCATCCCTATCCATCAGATGCCAACCACAGAAAAGAAAGGATTCTCTTTATTTCAGACACCCCAGCATGCCCCTTACTTTTAAAAACTGTCAGTCCTTCAGTCATCACTAGATCATGCCTTAGCAAAACAAAACAAAAAACAAAGCAGCTGAACTGCTCTGAGTTTGTAGCATGTGAAGGTCAGAGACTCAACAGAAGCACGAAAGAAAGTCAGAACAGTTCCCAAAGATGGGAACAACTCTGGTGCTCAAAGAGCTAAAGTCATAGGGTTTATAAGAATGCCAAAAGAATCCTAGCTAACATTTTCCCCTCAGTATTACTATAATGAAGTAATACTTTACTTGTCTTAAATGATACATGCAACAGAATAAGTATAGTATACAGTTAGAATCCATGACATAATTTTTGTTCAGCCATAAACCTAATCTTAAAAAGGTAATTTGTGCTGTCGAGTTGGTGTGGACTCCTGGCAACCACCGAGCCCTGTGGTTGTCTTTGGTAGAATACAGGAGAGGTTTACCATTGCCATCTCCCATGCAGTATGAGATGATGTCTTTCAGCATCTTCCTATATCGCTGCTACCAGATATAGGTGTTTCCCATAGTCTGGAAAACATACCAGCAGCAGGGATTCAGACTGGCAACCCCTTGTTCCCTAGGCAAGTTACTTCCCCGCTGTGCCATTAGGTGGCACTACACCTAATCTTACCACCAACTTATTCTGATGTACTGAGGCCCTTTCCACGAAAAGGGATTCCCCCAGGCTAAAAGGGAGCTATTACAGCTAGTGCCTTTTCATAAGTTATGCTCCTAAAACAATAGTATGCATTCAAGACAATCACTTGCTTTTTCAGAGCTGTTTAATTATTGACAGTTTGGTGCTCCGCTTGTTATCTATATCTGCTCCTGCTATAGGCTTAATGCCGTCAAGAGACAGTCTTCAGTTTTTTAACATTTTATCTAAAATTAAAATCTTGCCCTATTTAAAATGAGACTCTTGGGCTGTGATATTTGAATCAAACATTCTGCAACTTCATGCTAGCCCATCCAACTCTTGGGTGCATGCATTTATAGCCTCCCAAAGATTTAATTGGGAAAGCTAATTAATGTTTTCAGCAATTGATACAGCAATTCCCAATACCCGTCCATCTGGAGAGCTATTCACATTTATGCTCCCTATTTTGATGTCTCACTGAAAAGAACTCTTAAGAAGTAGATCCCTGATTTTAGGTCACATCACCCTAGGCAGAACAGAACAGATGGCTTTTATTTCAAGCATGTTGTCTGGAATATCCTTTAATTCTAAGATATTTGATTCAGCTGCCCAGAAGACATCTAGCTAGGAAGAGCTTTGCTAGCTATACCACACTACAGCTGAGCTTTATGATACAGAAGGAGTTTTCAATACGCTAACATGAAGAGCCATGTTCAGCAATACAGCTACTTTACATATTTAAGCTACCTGTAATGGCGCAGCAGGGAAATGACTTGATTATCAAACCAGAGGTTCGAATCCCTGCTGGTATGTTTCCTTGGCTATGGGAAACACCAATATCAGGCAGCAGTGAAATAGGAAGACGCTGAAAGGCATCATCTCAAACTGCATGAGAGACGGCCATGGTAAATCCCTCCTGTATTCTACCAAAGAAAACCTCAGGGCTCTGTGGGGTCCCAGGAGACAAATCTGACTTGATGGCACACTTTACCTTACCTTTAACAAATTGGTATATATTAATTATTCAGCAGGTGGCAGTGGTATTTTATCCTGCAATACTCCTGTTCTGGAAGTGGGCTCTTAATTGTTAAATTTTTGCCAGATCATTAGAGAACTTTGCTCTTTGGACTAAAAGTCATTCCAGTTGAAATAATGAGGACACCTTTACAGTTGACCTTGATTATGGTCTTTTAGAAACCCTTTCTAGCAATTTTACACTCATCTCTGCAGAAGCAACTAGGGCTACAAACATGTCTTGCAAAGTGAAAATGCATTTATTTATTGCATGTTTATATCACCTGATAACAATTTATCTCCGTTTACAAAATTACAATTCTCAGAATTCTCATGCAAGACATGTTTGTAGCCCTAGTAGCTTCTGTAGAGATGAGCTTAACATTGCTAGAAAGGGTTTCTAAAATACCATAATCAAGGTGTTAATCAAGGTCAACTGTAAAGGTGTCCTCATTATTTCAACTGGTATGACTTTTAGCTGAGAATTCAAATCATATTTTTCAAAATTACATACAGCCACCCCTGAATTCCTTTCTCTTTATTATTTTTATTTATTCTATCACAGTTACAAATATGCCAAGTTAACTCAGTCCATAAAAACATCCAGTTAAATATCAAAACCCAGACATGTTTATTTGTTTAAGTATTCAGAACGCCACTTTTATCTCACCTCTCCAAATCTCAGGGCAGCCACCAGAAAATTAAAAGTAAAAAAACCACACACATAATACAACAGCTTCATATGGGAAAGCAGCTTAGTCCTTAACACTTAAGACAAAGATCTGAACAGCTACTGCTTCTTCCAAGATCAGTTTCCTTAGGCAAATCTTGCATTATGGCTATCTCCCACAAAAGGGAACTATTACAAACCAACAGCACACAGGTAAAACACAGTAAAACTAATTGGCCTCAATTTAGCAATAGTAATGCAAGAGTGCTAAAATAAATAGCTCTTTCACTACTAAAATTTAAGTAAGCCAAGACCAGGGGGCAAAAAAATACCCAACTAACCTCTTCTGTCATCTTCTCTTGTTCTTCAGTCAGATTTCCTTTCCTCCTTCTCTGAAGGAAAGTACCTTCCATACTATCCCCCCAAACCATGTTTTTCTCAATAATACTTCCCACACATGCACACAAAAGGGCAAATACATTTTAGGATTGCCTTTATAAAGAGCCAAAGCAGGTTTAGCCTTCTGAATAGTCTTAAAGAGACAGCCAAGGTAGAAATAGTGAACAGGAACAGTTTTGGCAGGCTTTCTTCTTTGTGTGCAAATGTTTTCCCTGCTAACTGAGCAAAGAGGCAACTTTTTAAAGTGGTGATTCTCTTTATTGATCAGGGGAGCAACTAGCCACATCCATCCCCAGCACAGCATCCCTCCAGTGACTGTTGCTTGTGTCTATATTATGTTTCTTGTTAGATGGGGACAGGGAGCCATCTTACTTAGTTACTTGCTTACTTATTTCTCTCTCTCTCTCTCTCTCTCTCTCTCTCTCTCTCTCTCTCTCAATCACTTTGGAAACCTTTGTTGAAAAGCAGTATATAAATATTTGTTGTAGTAGTAGTCGTTTTGGCTGACAATCCATTATAGCCAAGTACAAATATAAATATTTTAAATACAGGATCTATCTCCTGTGTCCCATGAATTTAATGGAGCTTACTCCCAAGTAAATGCACATAGGTCTCAGGCCCTAATCCTAACTACTGCCAATAGCCAGGGAGGATTATGGGAGTTGTAGGCCAACATCTGCAGGAGGACTGAGGTTGAGCAGCCCAGGGTGTTTAGTATCTATGCTATAGAATTACCCAGAAGCACCTGACTGTGTAACTGGGATGGTCTTTCCCCTCAGCCAACCATTCCTGCGAAAGGGGGGCTCTGCTCTGGGCTAGTTCAGATTCTCCAGTGTATCATAGGGGATGAAGCTAGAAGCTAGAAGCTCTGTCTTGTTTCCTTAGTTAGTAAAAGCCACAGATGTCTCACCTCATGAAATCTGCCAGCATTCATCACCTTCAATAATATTATTTACTGTGAGACTCTGATCTCCATATGAACTATCTCTACAAGTTCCAACCTCCAGGCGTGTAAGTTATTTCCATGCTTAAATAAAACCTTTTAAAACCAACTGAATACAGAAATTTGACTTGGCTTGGAGAGGTTTTTGTCCAGCTTCACACAGCAGGGAAGTATTCACTTATGCCTTCATGCCATGGGGTATCTAAAGAGCGAATCTGCTTTGCAGCAGATTTTCAAGATGTTTAATTGGGGGGATTAAATGGACAGTTCACATAGGGTTGGCTCCTCTCTGCAATCCCTGGCAGATCTTTTTTCCCCCCCCCTGTGAGTTCCCACCAGCTTGCTCCGTGTTTTTCCTCTAACCAATCACAAATCACATCAGAGAGGAGGAGGTGAGAGAGCTTTGTTGTTGTTGTGAGTTTGACAGCTACAGAAGAAAGGCATGACAAGTTGCCAAAAACGGGACCAAACAGCAGAACACTTAACCCTTGCTTTTGTGAGTGACTGCCTTCATCACCTCATGTCCCACCTGCCTCACCAACACACACCCCAAACCATTTAAGAGGCAGGGAAGTTTAAAGCAAAAATCAGTGCTTTCTCTCTGTCATGAAGAAAATTGCAGGCTAATGGAATCAGCTCAGACAAAAAGGACTCAGGTTACATCCATTCTGCATATCTAAAGGCTATGTAAACTGCCCTTCATTGAGTTTTGAAAAATGCTGAATTACTGGCATGGCCACTCCACACATCAAAGGAGAAACGGTGGGGCACAACAGAAGCCTCAGGTTCCACCACCACCCCACCCCTAAAAGCTGCTGAAATTAGAAGATTTTTTTTTTAAGCTGAACATACTTCGGGGTAAGCATGAATATGCAGCCTCGATTGGGGGAAAAGAGAGTCCTGTCTGTACTGGTCCCTGAGAGCTCACAGCTACTTCGGGGTAAATGCAGCTAATATGTGGACTGGCACACGAATCTGGAGGAGATTCGAACTACAAGCCCTGTGTGTAAATCCTCCAGCTGGGTACAGCTGCTGGGTAGAACAAACCCTCTCCTATCCACCTGCTGCTTCCTACACAATCACTTCCTCCCTCTTTGACCTTGGTTTTAAACTGTGGACAATCGGTGAACAGGAGCACACTCAGCTCATGATTTAGAGGAAGAGGTTTCTCCTCCTGTAATTCTGGTCATATGAATTGCTTTACTGACTTCTCATGAAGGTCAGAAAATATAAGACCCATTCACACGTTATGTTCAACACTTGTACAACGAGTGTATAGTATGCACAGGTACAGATCTGTGCACGGATACAGTCATTCACATATTATGTTGAACTCAGGTACAGAAGTACACTTCCTAGCTGCACCATGCATTTGAAAGGCCTGTATCCAGGTTAACTTTTAAAACGAACACAGGTACAGTCATTTGTACAAACACATGTACAAGTGTACAGTCATGTGTCCACTCGTACAGCATAATGTCTGAATTGGGCTTATATGTAACATGGAACTGTGATTTGTTCTAAAATGAAAGCAAAGGCTCCTCTCTTGTATATGAGAGGAAGAGAGGAGAGGGGAAGTGTGAAAACCTCCTGCTTGCTGAAGATCTTATTGGCATGACTTGTTATGCTTGAACCAGGGCATAGATGAACCTGTAGGAAAGGAGGAGAGAGGCAAGCTGCCATCTTGCTATGGGAACTAAAATACACTGAAAGAAAAGCCCCCCCAAAGAGCGAGGGCTGGAAAGTAACTCCTGGCATCGGAAGCTGCTGAAAAGCTTCAACAGAACAAGCAATGATCAAAGTCTTGTTCAGTTGCTGATACCCACTTAGAGCACCCATGGGAGTGCATTGGAAAGCCTTGTCCCAGCATGGATGGATGCTATTCACATGCACATGCAAAACTGGGCTAAGGGAGCCCCGCCTGGTTTTGCACACATGTGTGAACAGCTGGGATCGGGTCCAATCCTGGCAGCACCACAGCGGCAAACCCGCCTATGAAGCCTCCCCTCAAAATGGGGTTAGGAGAGCAAGCATTCTCCTAACCCCGTTTGAGTGATCGTGTGTCAGCCACAGCTGCTTGCAGCCATGGCTGGCAGACTCAGGGAGGGGAGGGGGATCCCCATAATGCTCGTGCTCTTGTGCAGTGCATTATTGGAGCTTCAGTGGTGGGGCAACGTGGGGCAGTACGTCCCAGCACTCCGACCCTCGGAGCTACTGGAAGGAGCCAGTGTTCATCTGGGCAAGCAATCCACCCGGCCAAGGAATGTAGCCTGCTCACGTGCAGGGCAGTAAACACTTTCAGGCTTCCTCCCCACAAATCAGGTAGCCCTTTCTCACCGGTTGTGAGAAAGGGCTAATTCTCTCTTAAACCATGTTTCCCCATTCTCCCTGACTATAGGATTAGTCTCTGCATGGGCGGGGCTCGTCAGCACACTCCTGTGGGTGCTGTACCCTCGGCAGTGTGCTGACAAATCCTCTCTTTTTTCCCCCCATCCAGGTGGGCATTTTTGGCCTCACATATTTTATTTTAAAGGTAAAGAGTGCTGTCAAGTCTGTTTCAACTCCTGGCAACCACAGAGCCCTGTGGCTGTCTTTGGTAGAACACAGGAGAGGTTTACCATTGCCATCTCCCACGCAGTAATGATGCCTTTCACCATCATCCTATACAGGGGCGTAGCAAGGTTGGAGTGGGCCCAGAGACAAGATTTTAAAATGGGCCCCCCCCCAAAGTCCAGGGCCTCCGCACACCCCAGGCCCCCAAGGATTTAAGTCTGATATTCCAAAATAAGTATGCTGCCTGCAAATACATTTCACTGAATACACACACACACACACGTCACAATATATAGTGATATACATTGAGTACTATACATTTGTATTACTTTTAATGCCTAGAACACACTAGAAAGATGAATTATTAAAATGGGCCCCTCGCTGCAGATTAGCAAAGGAGACTTTCAACCATGCAGGGTGAACCTATGTTTGTTTTCTCAGAATTCTGAACAAATTCAGCAGGAGGTTTTTCACAGGAGGCTTTTAAAGTCCTTTAAGACACATCTCCTCTGGAATGGAGGTGCTGCATTCACATGTTGGCCAGATTTACCCTGAAGTCCCTGCAAGTTATTGGGGAGCAGTTCACACACAAGAAAAATAAAATAAAATAAAAGCACCACACATACTTCACAGTTCTCACTCAGACCTTCTGGGTTGCAAAACAACTTGAACATAAGTGCATTTATAAATGAATGAATGAATAAATAAAATTAATAAAATACTGTTCCAGAAGTTTTTGCAATTTTCTGCCATGAAACAAGCCACTTATAGGACTTTTTAGATAGTTTTTTTTAAGTCAGCAAATTTTCCAAGCTGTTTCAAAATAAATATTCAGAGACTTCTCGGTCCCTCCTCCCCCCCCCCATCCAAGCCCTATGGCAAGCAGATCCCTATATATGGGGGGGGAGGGGTGGGAAAGGTAACCACAAAAAGGAGTTCACACTCTACCTGGCAAATGCTGGTCTGGGTTAAGCAGGGCAGCAAGGGGTCTTCTGCTGCAGAGAACACTCTGGCTGCCTCCTCCTTCCTGGCTGGCTTGGGCCCTACTCGAGTTCAGGCTTCACTGCGGCCTACACGGAGGCCTCCGTGGAAGCCCCGCCCACCCGCCGATCAGCTGAGAGGCGGGAGAAAAGGAGCTCTTTGCAGCTTGTCTGCTGCTTCGATTGCGGGCCAGCAGAACAAGCAGGAGAGACGGCGAAGAGGGCAAGTGGCTGAGAGGCTATGGGGCTGGGCAGGGGGCAATGAGGAGTCACATGAGGTGCCTCTGGGGTGCTCCTCCAGGCAGTGGGGCCCCCAGACAACTGTCTCCCCTTGCCCTATCATTGTTACTCGCCTGATCCTATATTGCTGCTGCCCGATATAGGTGTTCCCCATAGTCTGGGAAACATACCAGCAGGGATTCAAGCCAGTAATCTCTGGCTTGATAATCAAGCCATTTCCCCACTGCGTAAACCTCAGGAATTTCAGGTATGTTTCAAGCCCTTAATGAACTGTCTTCACCAAGGAAAATGTTCATCATTTGAATATAATGTCACTTACTGATCATTTCACTAAGAAGTTCTCAGTAGCAGAATTCAGGCTAAAAAGGGATGTTCTCCTTGCAGTTTTACTTCAAGTGCATAGGAACAAACTGTAGGGTTGTCACATGTTTTCCTGATAGAAGCTCTGTGTCTTTAACAACTGCAAGAGTTCAACAGGTACAGTATTTCCCATCACAGGGATACAGTAGTAAGTAAAGCTCCACCTGTTGAATTAATGCATTGCGTGCTTGACAATTAAAATAAGGAGAATCCATAAGAGAGTTCAAATAGAAAGTGGCATGATAATCTATTATGGCAATGAGAACAAGAACCTTGCTTTCATGGTACAGTATTTCACTTACTGTAATTGATTTAAGATGTTTGAAACAGAAATATGCTTTAAAATCTTATTGTTAACTGGATACCATGGTGTTTCTATTCAAAGCTTGTTTCTCCTTCTTCTCTAAACTGAAAGATCATTTTCTTCTCTACAAGCCCAGTTTTATTTCACACAGCAGTCTATTCAGTCTGGTTTGTCCATCATCTATTATTCTGGAAGCACAATGTTGTTGCTAGCCAATTCTTCTTTGTAAAGGGCTATCTATTTGTCTCAATAGCACATAGCCATGTAACAAAGATTAAGCAAGACGTGCTGGTATGGGGTAGATCAGAGAGAGTGAAGGTAACATTCCCTGGCCTGATCTGGGCAGTTACTAAATCATTTGGCTTGATTTAGGCCAGTTATTATCTCTCACCCTAACCTACCTCACAGGGTTGCTGAGATGATAATGTGGGGGAAGGAAAAACACCATGCATCCTGCCCTAAAGTCCTTGGAGGAAAGGTAGGGTGCAAATGAAATAAATTAATTAATGGCACATTGAGATCTTTCCCCCATCACCCTTGCTGGTGGTGCAGTAGCAAGGCTATAGGGCACAATGCAGTTATTAATAATAATAATAATAATTATTATTATTATTATTACATTTATACCCCGCTCCTCCTCCAAGGAGCCCAGAGCAGTGTACTACATACTTAAGTTTCTCTTTCACAACAACCCTGTGAAGTAGGCTAGGCTGAGAGAGAAGTGACTGGCCCAGAGTCACCCAGCTAGTATCATGGCTGAATGAGGATTTGAAGTCAGGTCTCCCCGGTCCTAGGCCAACACTCTAACCACTACACCATACTGGCCAAACTTTGATGGGGTCATGTGGTAAAGAACCTACTACCCATATCCTATTATGAATTCCCTGTCAGGAAGACTTCTGAGATGAGTCATGTGGTGGTGGAGATATGCTGCTTGCCACCACAATATCAAATACACATAACAGCATTTTTGCCAGACATGGCATACTTTAGCCCGATTCAGACATTATTCTGTACACGTGTAAAGATGCCTCTGTATATGTGTTTGTGTAAATGACTGCACCTGTTTTCTTTGTAAAATTGAACCTGGATACAGCCCTTCAAATGTATACTGATCAGTGTTCTCTCTAATTTTTTTCATCTATGTGCAGAATGAGTTTTGTTCGGAGCAGCAGTATCAAAGCAGTGTGTGCACATGTGCATTCAGAATGGGGCCTTCGTGATTCAGCCTGAGCGGGATCTAAAAGTAACTGAGCACACATCAAAAAACTTGCGTGTGCATGCACATGCACACACTTTAATGGTAACACTGGTACAGATAGGAAGTGTACTTCTGTTCCTGCATTCAACATAACACATGAATGACTGTACCTGTGTACAATGTACACTCATTGTACAAGTGTTGAACATAATGTGTGAATGGGCCTAGTGACACTTCTCATGTTGGAAAAGATAATGTGGTCACTGTGGCAGTGCTCACCACCAAATGTAGAGCTTTGCACTGGAATGTTGCTTCCACTGGATACTGTTTGTTCAGCGCTGTGTGTTCCAGCTCTGATCCTAAAGGAAAGAGGTGTCAGAAGTGTTGACCAGCAGTGGAAATAAATGGAGTAGAGTGGGTTTTAAAACCCCATCCATCCCTGTGCTCAGAAGCCGCATGAGAAGAGAGGTGACATGTGAGGGATGTGGGATGGGACTGGTCTGGCTGGTCCAGCCCCTTGACGCTGATGTCTGCATGAGGGGGCGTGGTCAGGATAAGGAGTGTGGCCAGTGGCAGCATGGCACCCCAGCGCTTAAGTCCCACTCATTGAAATGGTCAAGTTGGCCAACTTAGAGCCACCGCCTCTTTATAATAAGGAACAGACTTAGATACAGTTCAATTTGATTGGGGTCGGTGTACAGTTGGTGATAACCTGGGGAAGAGTCTGTCTTTATTTTTGGAAAGCCAATTAAACTGCTTTGACACTTAGGTCAGACTTCTATTTTTAATAAAATATGCCTGGATGCTTTAGAGAGGTGCTTCTTTGAGAAAGTTAGGCCGTTGTCCTTGTGACTCCTCAAGATGTTTTCTAGAAGGAAATCCCCATAAAGGATGTGTCCTGCCAGTGGAAATATTTTCACAACCAAAAAGGCCTTTTTTAAAAACTCTGGGTGTCTTTTGTCCCCCAAGTTAGTCCAGCCATGAACACACAAGTGAGGATGTTTCCTTACAGTGGCCAGCTCAACAGTATTGCTAGCATAGATTCCCCATAAGCACATCTTCAGGCTCTACCAGTAGAAGAGGATTTAGGAGCAACCTTATGTCATCAGGTGTAAATTGGGAATAGGATCACACTGTTCAAAAGCATGCTTAGAACTGCATCTTTAGCAAGGTCACCACCTAAAGCCAGGGTGCTTCTTCATTTTATCTTAGGTCATAGCCCTTTCACATGTTATACTCAATGCACATGCAATCGGTGTACAGATCTATATGTACATACAGTTATTCACACATTATGTTCAATGCACTTTTATTAGTACATTTCTTATCAGTACCCTGCTTTTGTACCCAGCTTCATTTTTAAAGTGAACGCATGTACAGTTATTTCACACACATGTACCTTCAGACATCTGTTCACACATTCAGTGTAATGTCTGAATAGGGACAGTATCTTGCACACTTCTGAAGATAGAGACCTTACAGTACAATGATGTTTAGGAGGGATTCTGAGAAATGTTATTTAGAAGTTTCTTATTTGACCACATACAGCTGTTAAACCTCTGGAAAAACCTACACTATTTGTACAGAGGTAATGATGAATATCTCTCCTGGTCATGAGAAATGGCTGTATTTTAGTCTCACATAGGAACATAGGAAACTGCCATATACTGAGTCAGACCATTGGTCTATCTAGCTCAGTATTGTCTTCACAGACTGGCAGCGGCTTCTCCAAGGTTGCAGGCAGGAATCTTGGTAGTTTGTTGGTTCAATAAAAAAATCTTGTCCTTTAAAAAAAAAAAAAAATTTGTCCTACCTTGGAGAAGTCAGGGAGGGAATTTGAAACCTTCTGTTCTTCCCAGAGCAGCTTCATTCCCTAAGAGGAATATCTTGCAGTGCTCACACATCAAGTCTCTCATTCATATGCAACCAGGGCAGACCCTGCTTAGCTATGGGGAGAAGTCATGCTTGCTACCACAAGACCAGCTCTCCTCCTCCTCTCTGGTTTAGGAGATTTTCTTCCTAGTCTTATAATGCATTTATATAGCACAAAGTTTTTCTTCCTGCTTTGTTTTTTCTTAGGCACTTCAGTGAATATCTTTTGTTTACATTACCCTATGAATTTCTGCTATTCTCCTCCACCTCTTGACCCATATCTCTCCCTTGCAGAGTACACATAAACCATCATTGTATTCTGTTGTCTCGATGCAATTTCTCTTTTGCTATCTCATGGGAGCTGAAGCCATATCTCCTCCCTTTGATTGTGCTTTAAATAACCTTCAAACTGACTTTGAAATAGAGCACACTATATTCTTTTCTACCCATGTAGTCTTATGCAATCTCCATGGGTGTACTAATAGCATATTCTTAATGATTTATGTGCAAAATAAATAAAGGTTCAAATGCAGCCGTGGCTCTTAATTCTTTGCAAGCATGGCTGTCTGTCAGCTCAACTCTAAACACATTCCTTGAAAGTAAGTCCAGTCCAGTGACAGTCCAGCTGATGTCTGAGAAACGTACTTCCCACAGAACTTTTTCTCTGCTGAACAGGAGTGGGTTCTCAGATCCTTTTGCTTGCTCATGGCTCCATGATGGAGAGCAACCGTAGCCTTATTCAGGCATTAGTCCTCTTTGTAGGATCAATGGGTGGAGAGGGCTAATGCACACTGGCTGGCTATCTATATAGACAGACACACCATTGCTGGCATGCACCCTGTCCATGCCCCAATCCCAGACATGCTTGTATTCAGCACTTCCTTGCAGAGACAGACAGTGCATGCAAGGCGAGTTCTCACTGTGATTAAATAATCCTGGCTGCTGGGTTCTTAATTACAGGGGTGGTGTGGGGGGCAAAGGCTGACAAATCAAATGGGAATTCATTCAATCTCCTTCCTGAGTTACTGGCATTGCTTTATTTATTTTACTTATTTCTTTATTTAGCATATTTGTATCTCGCCCACTACCCAGGTCTCTAGGCAGTTTTGTCATCCTGCTTTCATTGGGAGACCAGTGAATATCACCCATGTGATTAATTCCACTTTGGGAGCCAGCAAAGCTAGTTTGCTTTAACTTGGGGTGTGTTGTGCTATAATGTCAAGTAGAAAGTCTATCCTTCTCCTAATTGCAGATTTAAATGCCAGTGTCTTACTAAACAGAAGGTGGTTGCTCCAACTTGGATGTATGATGCTGTGGTGTGTTTGGTTAATCCATTCTTTGACCCAGGCCAGCTTTTGAATGGGGCTTTAGTAACTTGTATTCCAGTCCTGGAATAAATGCGGGGCTAACAAACAGCCAGCAACAAGAGCATGGAAGGCAGACTACACTTGCCTCTCTGTAAACAATATCTGTCTCATTGATTGATAAAGTGCCGTTGGTGTCAACTCTAAGCAACCACATAGATAGATTCTCTCCAGGATGGTCTGTCTTCAACTTGGCCTTTAAGGTCTCTCAGTGGTACATTCATTGTTGTCATAACTGAGTCCATCTACCTTGCTGCTGGTCGTCCTCTTCTTCTCTTTCCTTCAACTTTCCCCAGCATGTCTCATTAAACTATTGATATTCCTGATTCCACTCCACTGCCTTGTTCTTGCATACCACAGCTCTTACCCTGGGATTCTCCAGATGCCATTTATATGATCTGATTGGCTTTTCACAGTCTCTGCCCGTTGGGTTTTGTAAGATAATATTTTGTTCTCATGCCTAATCTCTTGAAGAGATGTGGACAATATTGTTCTTAATTCTGATTGGTGAGACTGTAAAAAAAAAAAGAGAGAGAGGTAAATTTGGGGATATTTGTTGTTTGAATTCCATCTTTATTTTTCTTCTGATGGCTGCTTGAAAGACATGTACCTTTTCTGAGCCTGCTGCTTTATTTGGAGTGGCCTATCAAACACATGGCTAGAGTCACTTTGGAACTTCGAAGTGGGTGGCTTGTTCCTTCATACCAATTTTGGGCAAAGGAACTTTGCTTTTGAAACAGATTTTGAAATTATTTTTCTTTTATGTTTTGAGCTTCAAGTGATATGATTTCCTAATAGTAAACCATTTTTTCTTCATTAATATGCCTATGGATTTGAAAATGAGTGTGCATCTATGCATTTACATATTCTGCTGTTCTGCAGTTGACTGACAGACTGATATTTGGTTTTATATAAGGAACACAGGTACTGTACCTCACAATGTCTAGAGGGAGTGAAATCCTGGGACTAATCATAGGGTGTTTGCCATTCCTAGACTTATACCCTGAGACAGTTCCATAGTTTTGTTTTGTTTTTTAAGTACCACAAAACTATAATCATTATCCGCTACTACTCCATATGGGCTTTCTTTGACACGCTCTAGACACTGGGTGACAAAGAAAGCCCATATGGAGTAATAGCAGGTAATGATTATAGTTTTGTGGTTCTTTAAAAAACAAAAAACAACCCTATGGAACTGTCTCAGGGTTTAAGTCTAGGAAATGGCAAACACCCTATGATTGGTTCCAGGATTTCCCTTTATTACCTCATCCATTTCATGTAGCTTGATCCCATGTATGCATACTCAGAAGAAGTCTCACTGAGATCAATGAAACTGACTTTCTAGTACAGGTGAATCCCACTATCCATGGGGTTCTGTTCCTTCCTGCAGACTTCCACAGATAACGAAACCATAGATAACGCATCATTATGTCTATGACAATTGGGGGTTAGGTTCCTGCAGGGCAAAAAAGGCAGAAAATGGCTGGAAAAGCTATAAATAGTTGAAAGTGCCGTACTATGCTCTGTGCGTCCCCAACTGTCCAGCAATGCCCCCCAAATGTAATTTTCCCACACAATCATGGATTCTTTTTTACACCAAAGAGCCACAAAATGGCTCAATTTGACAAAATGGTGGCTGGAAATGACCTCAGAGGTGTGGAAATTAACCCCTTTTTTGCACACTGAGGTTGGGTGTTAATTACCTGACCACAGGTCTGCGAATGGCTACGTTTGCCTGTAACTGTGGTTAAGATTGCAGCTATGCAGTCTAATTCTGTGCATCTTTACTCAAAAGTAAATATGACTGAGTTAAATGGGGCTTACTCCCCAAAAAGGGTGCATCAAATGGCAACCAAATGCTTATTATGAGGAGAGCTGGTCTTGTGGTAGCAAGCATGACTTGTCCCCTTAGCTAAGCAAGGTCCACCCTGGTTGCATTTGAATGGGAGACTAGAAGTGTGAGTACTGGAAGATATTCCTCTCAGGGGATGGAGCCACTCTGAGAAGAGCAGAAGGTTTCAAGTTTCCTCCCTGGCTTCTCCAAGATAGGGCTGAGAGAGATTCCTGCCAGCAACCTTGGAGAAGCCGCTGCCAGTCTGTGAAAACAATACTGAGCTAGATAGACCAATGTTCTGACTCAGTATATGGCAGCTTCCTATGTTCCCATTAACTTAGATTTTGAGGGCCTGTTTTAGTTCAGTTTCAGCAGAAGCTTTTACATAATTATTCAGGAAATAATTTCTGGTTCAGGAAAAATACAAAACTAGTCTGATATTTAGTTTGATTGTGATTTAGTTTGATTCTCTCTGGTGATGACTAACTGTGTTAATAGATTCATCATGTGTCCATGTTACCAACATGTTCCTGAGTCAAGCTGCTAACTTAAAGTAAAAATGACTTCTAGTTGATTCCATTGCTGCAGTGCAAGAACAGAAATATGCACTGTATGTAGTCATCATACATTGCCTTTTCTTTGAAAGGTCCTGCTGTGACATAAGCCTTACAAATACTATGCTGTGACTAATTTCTTTAAAATTTGTTTGAAGATAAACTCCACACAAAGCCTCCATAGCGCAACTCTCTTTAATGTAGGGCTGTACTATGGAGGCTGCATTCAAATCTACTTTTTCCTTATAACTATATTTTTGTGAATTACCATATATGGTAAAATGTCACAAAACAATTTACCATAATTTAAGTTTAACATACTTTAAATAATTAAAAGACATACTAGAGTAACCTATTGCAATTAGTTTAAACTCATGTGTGAAATTTGCTTAACTTATTATGCTGGCACAACATCTCTATTCAACCCATTTAATGCAAAAATTGATTTGTCAGTTAACGTTTTCAGGCTGCTGCTGCTGCTGTTAGAAGACATGATAATTCAGTCTTAATGTCCCTTGGTTATAACTGTGGAATGCTGCAGAATGCAGTCTCCGTAACACAAGCCTATATTAATCAAGGCATCCACATTTTAGTTCTTAAACAACTCAAATGTGAGATTGCTGGTCTTCTAGCGGAGATATATAACGAAGTACTTCACTCAGCATAATTCTTATATGCAATTCACTGCCACAAGATGTAGTAATGCTCACTAGCTTAGATGACTTTCAATGGGGATTAGACAAATTCATGGAGGACAAGTCAATCAATGGCTATTGCTCTTGATGGCTACTTGATACCTCCAGGTTTATAGGAATATGCCTCTGAACACTATGCTGTGACAGAGAGGAGAGCTGGTCTTGTGGTAGCAAGCATGATCTGTCCCCTTAGCTAAACAGGGTATGCCCTGTTTGCATTTGAATGGGAGACTTGATGTGTGAGCACTGCAAGATATTCCCCTCAGGGGATGAAGCTGCTCTGGGAAGAGCAGAAGGTTTCAAGTTCCCTCCCTGGCTTCTCCAAGATAGGGCTGAGAGAGATTCCTGCCTGCAACCTTGGAGAAGCCGCTGCCAGTCTGTGAAAACAATACTGAGCTAGATAGACCAATGGTCTGACTCAGTATATGGCAGCTTCTTATGTCCCTATGACATATACTATGAATACTAGTTTCAGGGAAGCAGTGGTGGGGGAGGGGGGTATGCCTTCCTCAGGAGGGCTTCCCAGAGGCTACTGGATGGTCACTGTGGGAAACAGGATCTTGGACTAGACGGTTTTTGGCCTGATCCTACAGAATTCTTCTTCTATTTTGGTGCTTTTTCTCTCTCTGATAGTTGTCATGTGTAATGACAAGCTGGGACTGCCAAAATCCTACACAACTATAATAGATGTCAATGGCAGTGATGCCACAGACTCAGCTTGTTTTTGAACCTGGCAGTTAATACATAGGAAATGTTGCTGAGAACTTTCTTGGCTGTTCATTAGCCCCCAACGATTAAAAGCAACTCCACATGAAAGATGAAATGCCTTCTCATTCCAGCAATGTTAGTGAATGGGTTATCCAGACCTCTTGTGGTAGATACAAAACAGAGAAGCAAAGGAGATTATTTGCAATTTCCTGTCACTCAGTATGCTGCTGTTATAGACATTACACAAAGCTACTACAAGGAAGGTCATAAGAGACATGAGATTCACATGACCTCACTACACTTAACAAGCAGTCAACATTTACTTCTTCACTGATAACTTATCATGTTGAATGTGTGTGTATATATAGCACAACTTGTGAACCACTACTCTAAACACAATGCATCAGCCGTCAGCCAAGGCTGAATAAACCTTCTTTTTTTGCTGCCACCCACGCCTGAAAAAATGGGGAGAAAGACTAAGCACCTGGCCACAGCACATGGCTAGTGGGTTCTGCTCAGTTTAGTAGGTCATAAGCTCTGCATGCCTGGTACAACATGACAGGCCTAATCTAGCGTGTGTGGCACGACATGATTCTTCACAATGTGAAAATTGTTCCTGTTTCACATTTGTAGAATATTGTACGATTCTGATTTCCCTTCACTGGTAGCAACTTTAGATATATATTATTATTATATTTACATTTATATCCCGCTCTTCCTCCAAGGAGCCCAGAGCGGTGTACTACATACTTAAGTTTCTCCTCACAACAACCCTGTGATGTAGGTTAGGCTGAGAGAGAAGTAACTGGCCTGAGACTAGAAATAGTCTGAGACTAGAAATTAAAGTATTCGAGGGTTATAGATGGGTGTGCAAAAATATTTTAATGTGGTACATAAATATGTGTGGTGTCTAGGTGGCAGGAAAACAGACTTACTGAGGTAAAGGCTTCAAAAATGTTTTAGCTAGACATATCAACTGCCAGATCCCATGAGAGCAATTCACTTTTGTATATTGTTCTACTATGAGAAACTGTTCTTTCAGGAAACATAGTGCTGACAAATAGGCTCAGGGTTAGTATACCAGCCTAACACAACAGTGTAGCCAAAAGTCCAATTCAGACATTATGTAACAGGCCCTTTTCTCAAATATCCCCCATGCATTTACTGAACATTTGGGGAGCAAGATCATGCCTTCTAGCCACACCACCTGACACAACACACTTGCTGGCTGTGCCCCCAATCAGTCACGCCATGCATTTGGCTTTCGTGAGTAAAATGCATTCTCAAGGTGAGTGAGTTGCCAGGTATTGCAATACTTCTGCTTGCATGGAGTATACTGGTAGGGCCCCTTTCTCTAATTAATTAATTAGAGATTAATTAATTAATTAATTACATTTATAGATCCAAAGGCTCTGGGCAGTGCACAACAAATTTACATAAAACAAACACCATCTAAAACACACTACTTAAAACAATATAAAAACAATTCAAAACCATTTAAAACCAATTAAAATACCCCCAAAACAATTTAAAAACCTTGGAAGGCCAGGCCAAACAAATAAGTTTTCTGGGCCCTCTTAAAGGCCAAGAGTGAGCCTAAACTGTGGATATCTGCCAGGAGTGCATTCTATAGGCCAGGAGCAGCTACAGAGAAGGCCCGGTTCCAAGTCGCCACCAGACGTACCAGTGGTAACTGGAGATGGACCTCTCCAGATGACCTCAATGTGCCTCAGCTGTAACAATCAGGTAGTAACAGCCTTTCCTTTCCTGTAAAGAGTGAACCAGAAGTGTACCCTGTCCTGACTGACAGGCTGGGGATCAGCCACTCAGCACACGGTGGGTGGGACCTAGAGGGCCATGAGGCAGGAAGAGAAGCGTGCCTTAGGGATGAGTCCAAACCAGTTTGGAGGCCATTGTAAAGGCCTCCGGACTGTCCGGACCGGACCTGGCCGGTTCAGTTCGAGTGGAGGGGGTAGCTTTAAGGGCGGGGAGGGTTTACTTACCCCTCCCGCCGCTTTGCCCCCTCCAGCGCGCGTATTTACTGTAATAATTGGGGCGGCAGGATACCTCCCTGCCGCCCCTTGTCCCTCTGAATGCCGCCTCCAGGATGGGGTGGGCGCGTGCGGGGCTCTGAGAAGGAAATATTCTGAGGGCTCACGTTTTTAAAGTTAACTCCCGATGGCATCATGACTATGGTAAACAAATCCCAATGAGAAGCCGGCACAACACCAAGCCGGCCTCCGGCGCCTCCCCGCTCGGCGGCTCCCCCATCCTGAGCCGCCGCCAGCAGCCAATGCAAAGAGCTCCGCCAGAGAGAACGCGCCGACGCGCCCAGCGCACTCTCACTTCCGGCTCCCAAGCGACTTCCCCACACACACAGCGTGGCTGCCTGCTTCTCCTCCTCCCATCGGGCCACGCTGTGTGTGTGGGGAAGTCGCTTGGGAGCTGGAAGTGAGAGTGCGCTGGGCGCGTCAGCACGTTCTCTCTGGTGGAGCTCTTTGCACTGGCTGCTGGCGGCGGCTCAGGATGGGGGAGCCGCCGAGCGGGGAGGCGCCGGAGGCCGGCTCAGTGCTGTGCCGGCTTCTGATTGGGGTTTGTTTACCATTGCCATGATGCCATCGGGAGTTAACTTTAAAAATGCGAATCCTCAGGATATTTCCTTCTCAGAGCCCCGCGTGCGCCCACCCCGTCCTGGAGGCGGCATTCAGAGGGACAAGGGGCGGCAGGGAGGTATCCTGACGCCCCAATTATTACAGTAAATAAGCGCGCTGGAGGGGGCAAAGCAGCGGGAGGGGTAAGTAAACCCTCCCCGCCCTTAAAGGAACCCACCCCACAGTGCCGGACCGCAGCTCTGCGGTTCCGTGCACACCCCTAGCGTGCCTTTGCTCAGAAGCAGCTAGGTGGGAGATGAAAAAGAACAGGTAGAAGGCTTAGTGAGCAGCAATGGAACTTTGCTGCCCTGTGGTCAACAACTAGCCTGGAGAATTCTCTCATCTCCTGGGAACGCAGAATATTTACTAAACTAGCAACATTGGGGTTGCTTCTGCTTACCCTGCTCAAAATGGAAGTATCAAAAGCCCATGCCTTGGTGAAACAGAAAATATTAGACACGGAGCGGCAGGAAGATTTATCTAAGTCTCCAGGTTTCTACTGTAACGATACCACAAGGTACCTTGTTGCTCCTTTATCTTATCTGCAACAATTAGACATCCCCAGATATAGGTTGGCTTTTACACAGGCCAGATGTAGATGCCTTCCCTCTGCTGTCCTTGAAGGTCGCTACAGTGGGACTCCTTATGCGGAGCGTCTATGCCCCTGTGGTGATGGGGAAGTTGAAACAATCAAACATGTTTTGCTTTATTGCTCCTTTTATAGGGACTTGTGTTTAGAACTAATATCTCCACTGTTGGCTTGTTTCCCAGGAAATTCGCCTAGCCAACAAGTGACTTTCCTGCTTGAGGACAGCATACCTGCCATTACTCGGAAAGTGGTGGGCTTTTGTGCAGCAGCTTGAAGAGTGCGCCAGTTTTTAATTAACAGTCCAAGTGCTGCTCTATAACCTTTCAGTTATAATATTGTTGATGGGTTAGACTGTTGACTTGTTTTTTCCCCTTTTTGTTAAATTATTTATATTTTAATTGTATTGTTCCCCCCCGCCCTTGTTGTGCTGGTCATAGACCGTAATAAGCTTTGAATGAATGAATTCTCTCATGGAAGGACATCTAGAGATCCTTGAGAGACAGGATTGCAGGAAGCTTGAATTCTCTCCTGGAGTTTGGGGTGAGTTCAAGGGGGAAGGAAGCCAGAGCTTTTGGCTTCTGAAGGGTTTAGCCAGGGAACAGTTTGTTAGTTAGCTCGCATTAGATTACTTTATTTTGGTGTGCTTAGCAAATCCTTACAACTATTCTGTTGTGTTTTATCTGTAACGTAACAAGCTAAGAGAAACTGAGCAGTGCCCTTTCCAAATAGGGTGTTGCAAAAGTCTCTGTAGACTCTCAAAAGTGCTTTTTGTATTTTCTTACATTTATGTTCTTTGCAACTGGGTAAACACGATTTTTAAAGTGTGCCACCCCAATATCATCTGACAGTGCTTTTTGAAGTATTCTTGTAGTTACTGAGTGTTCCTTTTTCCTGTATCTAAGAGCTGAGAAAGCCTCAGACAGAAGCAGTCTGTAGTATTTTAAATACAGTTTATTTTTCTTTTTGGTCCTTTGCCATTTTAACCAGCCTCTTTGAGTAGATTTTAACTCAGGAAAGTGGGGCTGGAAAGGGGTTTACTCTGGTGCAAACACATCTCAAATTTAATTGCTCAGCAACTCTTCCAAGTCTTCTCATCATGTGTAGGCTACATGTGGAGGGGTGGGTTTTTGTTTTTTGGTACTTTTCCAATAATAGAGAAAAGGAGAGTTCCCTGGAATTTTGCCCACACCAGGGCAGGGGAATAAACTCTGTTAAAAAGTTGGCTCCCAGTGCACCATGCTCATTGTGCAATGCATTGAGGGATATCCGGAGGCTGGGACGTGTTGTCCCGGCTTCTAGAGATCCACACTATCTGGTGCAGTGCAACATTTACCAGCAACATTTACTTCAACATTTGGGGGGAACGTGAGTTGGACCAAGCCTCCTCCCGCCTCCTGGTCATGTGAAAGGCCTAAGTGGTTTCAAAAGCAGTTTGTGATACTGGATCGCTTTCTGCTGTTCAAGTAAAAAAGTCAGAAAATTCAGGATTTTTTTTTTTTTAAGGTTAAAAAGGCAGAAACTCCACAGGATATACTTAAAGCAGCTATTTGGAGTCCAGCCATTTTATTTAGTTTTATTTTAAACTAGCATTTAATTGTGTTATTTGTTCTCCCCCCCCCCACAAGATTCATATCCCACCTTTCTCATTTAGACTCAAGAAGGATTCAATTTTCATTTACATATAGATTCAATGTTTTTCTAAAGTATTGTGTTGATTTGATTTTGGTGTGTACCAGGCTAAAAGTAAACACAAGTAAGAATGATGTATATGTATTTTCTTTGCAATAAAACAAAGAATATTTTGCAATTACATTTAGAGTGTGTCTTTTCACCAGGAATCATAATGTGACATGTCTGGGTAAACATGGCACATTCTATCCATCTTCTTCCTCTTACATGCATAAGCAATTGAGCGTGACATCAACAAGAGTTTCTGGAAATGAGATGTGAGACAATCAAATGATAATTAAGGACCGTTAAGAGGAACTCTGACAGACATGGAAAATTATTTTCAAATACTCCTTGAATTATTAATACATGTTCAGTTCAAGCCTCATGGGATCCAGTTAAAAAGAAGAATGCATGGTGGTATCTTGATTGTTCTGAATTATAGTTACTATAAACTCTATTCTTGCCCCTAAACGGTGAAAATTCCCTCAGTTATTTTTAAAATGTTATCTGAGATTATTAATGTTTTTATTTTCCAATAGCAACAACAATATGGTTGTTCTTAAACTCTGCATTTCTGTATTGTTGTAAAGGGAGAAGCAACATGATTCGGTGATGGATGAAAACAGTGGGCAAGGGAGCAAACAAGTAGGAAGAGTAAAAGAAAAAACCAAGTTTTTGTGTGTGTTCAGGTAGTTGGTGGATACTGTCAATGGATAAGAAGAGTAAATGAAGAGAGGGGATCTAGGAGGAAGGTGAGAAGTTCAGTGTTTGATGTATTGAGCTTCAGTGATAATGAACAATAATCAAAGTTGAAATATCAGCCAAAAACTTGGAGATGTGGGATCTGATGGAGGGATAACACTTTTCATTGGAGAGGTAGAGCTGGATGTCACAGAAAGTACAGAAAGTCATGGGATGTGATGAAATCACCCAGGAACAGTGTGATCTGTCCCTAGGTGACCTCAGTGTGTGAGAGAATAGCACTTGCTATAAACAATGCTCTGAAGGACACTAACGACAAGAAGGAAAGGAGAGAGAGAGAGCGCTTCCCCCTATGGAAACCTTGAAAAAACAATTAGAGCTTAGGAAAGAATAATAAGAAATAAACTTGTTGTACATAGTATGCACAGCACTAAAGAAAAGTTCCCTCGAGTTTCAATTCAATTACCACCGTGTGAGAAAATCTTAAAAAGAAACATAAGGTAGACACCAGCAACAGCCACTGGAGGAATGCTGTGCTGGAGATGGATAAGGCCAGTTGCTCTCCTGCTGCTAAATAAAGAGAATAGGGATGTGCAAGCCGGCTGTCATGGCTCAGACTTCTGACTCAGAAGAGTCAGAGCAGGAAGGGGAGGATTCGCCTGCTAGCGAGGGCTCAGAGGCACAGCACCAGGATTTGGCAGGGAGACCAGACTCTGGAGCTGTGGATTCGCAACAGCGGCCAGACATGATTTCTGATGGGGAGGAGCCTGAGATTTCACCTGTCTTGAGAAGGTGTCTCAAGAGGCAAGCTCAATGAGAGTCACGCAGGTGCAGGAGATCAAAAGAGAGGAAGCCGAAGTGCTGACTCAGGGAAGCCTGAATGGCTGCTGGTTCTCTTGAGCCGTATATATTTGGCAGTCTCTCAATTGCTCAGATGCTGTTTGCAACTTTCACTGGCCGCAGACAGTGTGCTATTTGAATTCCAAACTTTTTCAGAGTTCCAGTTTGCCTTGTTTATGCTTTCCTGCTTTGTTCTGTTAATTCCTTGTTCTGGTGTCCTTCGCTCCTTTCATTCCTTGCTTTGTGTTTTCTTTTCACTTATTACTCAGTTATTGTTAGAGGGGGGTACCTAGTTCAGTTCAAGGGACTTAATTCATTTACTATTTTCTTTGTGAGCCTTTTCTTTTCCTTTTTGCAGTTTCACTGCTGCTTTCTGTTATCTCACAGGGGGGGGGGAGTGCTGAAGGGGGTTGTAAGTCCTGTTGGGTTAGCCGAGCTAACAGATTTACAACACTGGCTTGCACTCGAACTGACCCAGCTTGAGGGCTCACCGAACTGGGCCTGGTTCAGCTTAAGGTCAAGCTGAACCTGCGGGGCCAGTTTGGTTTAAAAATATGGCGGGGTGGTGGTGGACTTTTCGCCATTGTGGAACTTCGGGGGTGCTGCCACAGGAGGGTCTCCTGAGGTTCCTCCCCCCGCCCCCCGCTGGCCTCCCCCAGTCTCAAACGGCCTGTTTCAGGCCTCTCTGCGGTGGTCATTTTGGAGGCCTCAGTGCATGCGCACTGGTCATCTGCATGGCTAGGTGACCCAGTCCCCACAGGAGATCCTTCCCCCCCGCAACTGTGGCAGCACCTTCGAAGCCCCTGAGTGGCGGTAAGTGCCTTTTTTTTAACTTAAAAAAATTCCTTTCTCTCTCTCCCCTCCCCTCAAGCCAGGCCCAAACTGGTTCAGACTTGAGCCGGACCAGGCCTGACTCTAGTGTTCACAGAACCGGACTGGACCTGGTTCGGTTTGAGTCTGGTTCTACTCAAACTCTGCTCGAATTGAACTGTGTTTTCCAGTTTTGTGCACACCCCTAAAAGAGAACCACCACTTTGAAAAGGTGCCTCTTTGCTCAATTAGCAGTTTTATAGCTCTCTTTGCTCAGTTAGTAATTTGATAGCTCTCATTGCCCTCCAAACACCCATGAATTGGGGTGGGGGGGTGGGGGTGAGCACCACGGAGGCCAAAGTTTAAGGAATGTTTTGTATTGTTCAGTGAAAGAAAGGGCAGGATGTTATCTGCAATTTCCATGCAGGAAGAGGGACACATCAATCAGAAATCAAGAGCTTTGCCAAGCTTCAGTCCCACACCTATGTCTCTTGCAGAGTTTTGTAACACCATCCATACAGGACAATATTAACAGGATTTGAATTTCTGAAAGGAAACCATGATGATGACCATAAAATTTCCTCCGAAAGAATCCAGTAATCTTTTCCATGTAGAGCAATTCCTTCTGTATTTTGCATTATAAGCAGTGGTGTCAGTAGGCTAATATGCATACACAGGGCCAGATACTGTGGCCAAGGAAGAGTGCACTGGAGCTGGTGTGTTGATACCAAGATGGGACAGTATTTTGTCCCAAGCATTGGACTGGTAGACCCTGTATTCAGGGTGTGTGTGTGTGTGTGTGTGTGTGTGTGTGTGTGTGCATGTGTTGTTCAATATAGGTTTACTGTATTGTGAGGAAGGTTGTTGGTTGTTGTTTCCCACCACAGAATTCAGGGTGGGGTTGTGCATGCATTTGCAGTATGTTTTTGATGACAAGGATTCTGGGGAAATGATTGTGAGATAAAAGGCCTCAGGGAGAAGATCTCTAGTGGGAACAAGAGAGTTTTAAGTGTTGAGGGGTATGAGGAGAAATTTTAAAATCCTCACACAGCAGAGTATGCTCTGGTGGAAAAGAAGTTTAGCCCAAGAGATTATCTGAAGACAAGAAGTTGGGTTCAAAAAGCAAATAATGGTTTATTAAGAAACTAAAACATCACATACTCAGGGTGAGCCATTGAACAACATACCAAAACAGGCACTAGCCTTCAATAGCTGAAAAATTCTAACTGACGATGGGGCCATTCACACAATTGGCAAAGATCGGGCTAGGAGAGCCTAGCCCAATTTTTGCTATACGTGAGAACCACCGGACTCGGCTACAAGCCCAGTGGTTCTAGAGCGGGTAACCCACTCGGGAACCCCTGGTAAAAAACCAGGTTTGCAGAGCGAGCGCTCCGCAAACCTGGTTTTTAGAATCGTGAGTAGCTGTGGCGTGGCTTTGCCATGAGTAGACCCCCGGCCGGGAGGCTTAGAAGCAGCCTCCCAGCTTGGGAGTCTCCCCAGTATGCCCTGCGCACTTGCGCAGGGCATAATGGGGCTTCCGGGGGCCACGCGCCCCCGAGCTCCCCAGCCCCCGCTGGCTTCATCACGGAGCCAGCAATCGTGTGGATGGCTGATCCAACCGACCAGGGCTCCCTCTCCGCTCATGAGCGTTCTCCCCGCTCACCCTGCTGACCAAGAGAGACCTATTAATCCAACTCATCATGTCTCTAGTGGCCAAAAGAAATTGCTGCGGTGCTAAGAGTCAGTGCTGTAGAATCCTCACTTCCAACAATAATAATGTGCTCTGGCACTGTGACAAGGATTGGATAAAAGCCTATGAGATGGGGTGAGCAGAAGCAAGAACAAAGCTTTCCCTCACATAATTCCCTGAAAGCTTAATCTGAACTACTACTACTACTACTACTATGGATATTTATATACCACTCTCCAACCAAAGTTCTCCAAGCGGTTTACACAGAAAGACAAACAACGCATATGTAAGATGGTCCCCGGTCTCCAAAGGGGTCACAATCTAAAACTTGTGAATTAGAACTAATCTCTGTGCATGTTCCTAGTATAGCGTGGTCGATGGGCCAGAATGTGGTGGCCAAGGCGGCTTGCTTGAATTGTTTTACTGCTCACTGGCTGACATAATGAGGAAAATTACTCAACATAGTCCCATTGAAATTAAAAGAACACATTGGGTAATGCCAAACCTTTCCTTTTAATTTCAATGGGACTATGTTGAGTAATTTTCCTCATCATGTCAGGCATTGTTTCCTTTTCTCACTCAGGTTTTTCTTCCATTTAGGCAGACTAAGGGGTTATTCACACAATTAGCAAAAATCGGGCTAGGAGAGCCTAGCCTGATTTTTGCTAATCATAAGAACTGCCAGGCTCGGCTGTGAGCCCGGTGGTTCTTGAGCGGCTAACCCGCTCAAGTAGCTCGCCCCTTAGCCTAGGTTTGTAGAGGGAGTGCTCCGCAAACCCGGGCTATTGGATCGTGAGTAGCCACGGCGTGGCTCCGCGCCGCAGCTACTCGCGAGTAGACTCCCAGAGGGGAGGCGAAAAGCTGCCTCCTGGCTCCGGGGGTCTCCCCAGTATGCCCTGCACACTTGTGCAGGGCATACTGGGGCTTCCGGGGGCCACACGCCCCCGAGCTCGCCAGCCCCCGCCGGCTCCATCACAGAGCCGGCAATTGTGTGGGTGGCTGATCCAGCCGCCCAGGGCCCCTACAGAGATCATCTGCAGGGAGAGCCCGCTCTCCCTGCAGTTCCGCCAAAAGTGGGTCTCACAGATTGTGAGACCCACCTCAGTGTGTTAGCAACATATGAAAACTAGGTCTTAAATGTATGCATGCATGGAGGTGAACACTAGTGTTGAGAACTGTCTCAAAAGGAGTTCATTGAAGTAATTTCTCACCTTTCTTCAACTTCTGGGATGGCGTGGGGAAGACTCTCCTTCTAGAAAACAAAGACATCTGTGCCCCACTATCTTGTTATGTCCATGTAAACACGATGAAGATTGAAAGAAGAGTGCACAATTCTTTTCGGGAATGTGTTTTTGGCCCACAGCCCTGCACACAAATCAGTTGGCTACATCCCACTGAAGATCTTGGTATATAAGCTGCTCAACTATATGCAGGATTACAGTCTTGATAACTAACATTGGCTGTTATGTTAGTAACCATACTACGATTACCAGTAAGAGTGAGCCTAATAAACACATGAAGGTATATGAATGTTTCCTAACTTGCTGAGCTTGAAACAGGAAATACTTAATTCAAGTGTTTTTGTATTAAGAAATAGATTTAACAAGCAGAGTGGCTTGCTTGAGGGTTTTTTAAAAAAATTAAAAGCTGGAATGCTAATGTAGGTTGTTAAAAAAATAAATAAATAAATCACTAGAAACATGGCTCCCAACACTTAACTGAAATCTTAATCAGGAAAAAAACCCTAAGCTACTAAATTAGCATAATTGTACACAGGTTCAGAAGAAAATATTCAGTAAGAGATGGAATGCACTTTGGGAAGTGCAGTCTGGTTATCAGAATCAAGTAGAGATGATCAGAGAAAGAATTCCAGGCCAAGGCAGAACTAAATGTTACTGGAAATATTTGGCAACTGTTAAAAGCAGCAGTCATGCATCTCATACCCTGATATCATCACACTCCAAGTTCCATCCTTGCCTCTTCTCTACTTCACTGACTGTCATTTTGTGGGGGTGAGCAAACTCAGAGTGTGATTTTATCCTCTCTAATAAAACGCTTGGTGTCCGTCCGTGGACGGACACCAAGCGTGTGTCCATGCCTCCCTGCCCTGTTCTGGGCATGCGCGAAGCAGGGCAAGGGAGACACGATCGCCGGCACCCGGCAGCCACCTTGGGCAGCCAGAAGCGGCCGCCCCGAAGAAGCCGGAGAAGCGGCGGCGGGGGAGAGTGACCGAGGCGGCGGCAGAGCCGCCGCCTCGGCCAAAAGAGACGGAGGCCGGGGGCGGAGCGGAGGCCATGTAACTTAAAACAAAATTGCTCCCGCGGCCCACGCCGCTGACCGCCCACCCTCCCTCCCAGCTGCCGAGTCCCCCTTACCCTGGCCGACTGCTGTCGGCCGTAGACAGCCCTCAATTTAAGAGGCAGAGAGGAGCTCGCAAGCAGAGCTCCTCTCTGTGCAAAGCCTCTTGCCGAACTGCCGCTTTGGGCGCTTGCGTCCCTCGCGCCCAAAGCAGCAGTTCGGCAAGAGGCTTTGCACAGAGAGGAGCTCTGTTTGCGAGCTCCTCTCTGCCTCTTAAATTGAGGGCTGTCTACGGCCGACAGCAGTTGGCCAGGGTAAGGGGGACTCGGCAGCTGGGAGGGAGGGTGGGCGGTCGGTGGCGTCGGCCGCGGGAGCAATTTTTTAAAAAAGTTACATGGCCTCCGCTCCGCCCCCGGTCCCGGCCTCCGTCTCCCCGGCCTGGCGGGGGCAAGTGCCTGGGCCGATCTGGCCCTTAAAGGTAGGGGGGGCGGACGGCGGAGGGAGGGGGAATGGCGGCGGGGGGCCAGGAGCCCCGTTACTAGCGCCCGTTATTCAACGGGCCAACATTCACTTGTGTATATATATAATAACACTAAGTGTTACCAAAGGAGACAATGCTGCTTTTGGTGGCAGCTATGTGACATCCCAGTAGTTCTGCCTTCAGCCAGCCAATTAATGTTATTTACAAGCAAGAAATGTCTAGCTGCAAATCTCATATAGAGAAGTGCACAGATGAAATTGTTGGATCTGATCCAAGAATGAGACAGTGCAATTGATTATCAAATCATGCAACTGATAATTTTACCAACCAGAATCTAATATTTAGATGTATCATTCCTGGAATCGATGGATTGGCTCATAATATATATTGTCCCAATGGAAATAAAATAATGGGAAATAATCTAAATGTCTATAAAAATATTATTATAGGTCAGAATGGGACAAAACTTTCAGATGTGGTAGAGCTTTCTTTGAGCTGACTACAGACCCTTCTTAGGGCTTGATACTATCCCCATTTCATGCAGAAGTGCCCAAGCTTCTGAGAAGCAGGTAATGCCTGCGTTTATTTGAAGCAGGGATAAAGGTAAAGTGTGCTGTTGAGTCAGTGTCGACTCCTGGCGCCCACAGAGCCCTGTGGTTGTCTTTGGCAGAATACAGGAGGGGTTTACCATTGCCATCTCCCACGCAGTATGAGATGATGCCTTTCAGCATCTTCCTATATTGCTGCTGCCTGATATAGGTGTTTCCCATAGTCTGAGAAACATACCTGCAAGGATTCAAACTGGCAACCTTCTGCTTGTTAGTCAAGTCATTTCTCCACTGTGCCATTAGGTGGCTGCTGAAGGAAGCAGGGGTGTCAGTCATATAATTGTTCTCTCCCTCCCACCCAGCATTTCCCAGATCTAATGACTAGCAGGTTTTGGGACATCAGCAACAAAGAAAAGCAGCATGAAAACAACCTATCCAATGATTAATAAAGTTTGATAAAGCTCAATATGATACAGAAATTATTATATTGGGCAGTGCCAATATTAACAATTTTGCATCAAAACCGATATGATGAAAATGTCACCAATAGAGACTGTATTGGATGGGAACCCTAAGCCTCCATATGCAGGATAAATGTGGCAATTGCCTATACACTGTGAATCTCTCCAAAGCATTGAAGTGCTACTTGAAATTCATGGAGAAGAAAAACCCAGGCTGCCAGCTATTTCCTTGTATTTTCTTCCCAGAAAGATTCATTGTTAAGAAACAAACACAAGAGCAATGATGTGTTTCCACTGCAGTCTGTGATTTGTGTGCTCGAGAAGTAAATGTTGCCTAATATCCATCTTAACACACTCCTTAAATCAGAAGTGCCTTTCCACATTTAGATGGCTTCAGTAGCCTTGTCAGCTGCTCATTTATTCATTACTGGAAATTATAAATTAGGGGAGAAAATTTGGGTGAGAGGGAATGCAAATTTTCTGTTTAAAAGACAGATTGCTGTCAGGTTAAAGAGACAGGGATCAAAATAAGCTTTATTTCTGCGTAACAAAACAGGAGGCTGTTCTCATATGCAGGCAAAACCCAGCTAATGAAGCCAAGCCCAGTCTTGCTCACGCGTGAGAACTGCCAGGATCACATCTGATTCCAGTGGTGCCCTGGTGTCAGGGCACCTCTAACAGGGATTCCTAGATGTTGTTGACTACAACTCCCAGAATCCCCAGCTGCAATGGCTTTTTGCCTGGGATTATGTGAGTTGTAGTTAACAACATCTGTGAATCCCTGTTAGAGGGAACACTGCTTGGTGCAAACCCACCAAGCCAGACACCCTCCTAAATGGGGTTAAGGGAGCTACCACTCCCTTAGCCCCATTTTCTTTTACTGTCCACTCCCTTAGCCTCATTTTTTTTAAAAACTGCAAGACTGTGGGGTTCCTGGTTGGTGTCAGGAGAATCCCCATAATGCACCGCACACTCATGCAGTGCATTATGGGAGTTCTGGGGGCTGGGCCAATGTGTCCCAGCCCACAACCCCCTGCACTGCTCAAGGAAGCAGCTACACATCTGGTGTGAAATCTCAGTGCCCAGACCAACAGCGAGAGGATTGTCTGTTGGGGAAGTAAGCATTTTGAGGCTTCCTCCTCTGCCCCTTCAAGCCCTTTCTCTTGGATCGTGAGAAAGGGCTCTGGGAGCAGTGGTCCCTCTAATTTTTTTCATCTTGGTGCAGAATGAGTTTTGTTCTGGGCGGCAGGATCAAGGCAGTGTGTGTGAACCTGCATTCAGAATGGGGCCTTCCTGATTCAACCTGAGCAGGATCTAAAATGAACTGAATGGGCATCCAAAAACTTGTGAGTGTGCACACCTTAGAGGGAACAGTGTCCAGGAGTAACCATCAGCACTGCTAATTGAGCAACAAGATCAACACCAGGCAGCTGAAGTGTGACTGGTTTTCATCTAGGCCAGTGTTTCTCAAACTTTTTGGAGTCAAGGACCGCTAAATTCTTCGTGCAGAGTTTCAAGGACCGCTACATTCTTCATGCGCAGTTTCCCGGACCAGCAGTTAGTAAAGGGGTTTCAAGTCTGTCTATCTATCTCTCTATCAGACTTCTATACTGCCCCAAACATGCATCTCTGGGCAGTTTAGAATGAAAATAATATAAGCATTAAAATAATTAAATTTGGAATCTTTTGCAAACATGGAATATTAGGGGTTCTTAACCTTGGGTCTCTCAGTTAAACTCCCATAACCCCCAACAACAATGGCATTTGGCCATTATGGCTGGGGATTATGGGAGTAGAAGTCCACCAATGTCTGGGTACCCAAGGTTGAGAACCCCTGAATCTAAAAGCCTGGGTGAACAAATTTGTCTCCAGTATGTCTTCAGTATGTGCGGGGTGGGGGTGGAGGTGCTTCTGATTACTCAGTGGAGAGGGTATGTTGGGCCATTAGAAAAATTCAAAAGCTACATGGGGCCAATGAAAACAACATACAAGCAAGCCCCACTGATGCAAGAGGGAAACAGTGTTCCCTCTCAAGGCGCCTTGACCACAACAGGCAGCTGGGTTTCAATCAACCAACCTTTGGCTGCAAATAATGAGCATGCAAGAACCAGCAGCCCTTCAAGTGGTGCCCACTGCCATACTTTTTCCTCCATGCCCCCGCACCGCATACAGTTTGAAGCTGTAAAGATAGGGAATAAGATAGCTGTAGGAAGATCTCAGCAGCACATGGAGGCAAGGCACAAGAAGGGTCCCATGCCTCCGTGATACTCTTCCTCTTCCGTGCCATGTGCAAAATTGAGGAAGTGAGTGCCTTGATTTCAGTTTGGGGGGGGTTGACTCCCAGTCAGGGACCGGCACTCAAGCCTTCGGGGACCGGCAGCGGTCCAGGGACCGGTGGTTGAGAAACACTGATCTAGGCCATCTCCCCCCGCCCCCCACATAGATCTGATGCCTTAGGAAAGTTACTGCTTCTTGGGGAAATTACTGCTTCTAAAACAATATTGACCTTCAGATCTTGCACCCACAAATGTTTGTGGATAGCTTTGGAAACTCAAGGTAGTTCCTGCTCCAACTTGTATTTGGCTTTTGGAATAGCATGGAAGAAGTTAATTTGAGCCCTTTGGCATGCGGAGGCATTGGTCTGGTCAGCTGGCAACAGAATTATAACTCTGGTTCCACATGGTGCTCAATATGGAGTAAGTTCAGACAATGGGTCCAAGCTGGCCCCACACACCCATGATTAACTATGTGAGCATATACAATTTGCTTTAGTTTTCATAATTGTGTACAGGTTGTTCAGATGAACAACCTTTCCCATGATCATGAAAAAAATGGTCCACTAGAATGGGGAGCAGGACATGCATACTGATGTACCTAATAATATATAGGCAAGGCCAGTTCAGCATATTATCCAGAACCCGTCCATAGTGCGATATTCCCCATTGCAGTCCTACAAATGCCCATCTCCACAGAAAAGGCAAGTGTGGGTTGTATATGCCTCTAGGACCTAAGACTGGAGCCATACAGCAGAATCCTAAGAATGTTTGCTCAGAAGTAAGATATGTCCAGTCCAATAAAATACACTGCTTAGCAGAGGCGTAACTAGGGAAAACGGCGCCCGGGGCAAGCACTGAAATGGCGCCCCCCCGCGCACCACCGCCCCCCAACATACTACATTATACTTAGGTTTTTCCTCACAAGCGCCCACCACCGCCGCCAAGCCAGGCCACTGACTGGCCGCCAGGCGCCAGCAAAGCAATGGGGGGGCCCCGCGGGCAGCACAGAAGGGACCGCTCGTGGGGGAGGGGGCGTCGATGCGCTCCCTTGACTGCTGCAGCGCTGCTGCACTGAGCAGGAAACATTTGTATTAACAAAAAAAATTTTAAAAAATTTTAAAAAAATTTGTCATGGCGGCGCCCCCCATGTGACCAGAAAAGATGGCGCCCGGGGCACGTGCCCCCCCAGCCCCCCCTATAGTTACGCCTCTGCTGCTTAGAAAGCATGCTTAGGAATGCAGCTTTCAGTCAAGAGAGATCTCTCCATTTGGTGTGGTTTGTTCTGCTTCCCTTTCTCCCAGCACTATTGAAATTGGCCTTTTAATTAGCCTTCCTGAACTGGTTTCCTCCTAGCCACTGATATTTATCCCTTTAATTACCCATTTCCTGAACAAAATCCCACCATTTTTGTGTTTTCTAAAAAACAGATGTTTGTAGTAGTTCAGTTGCAAGCAGGGTGGGCTGCAAAGATGAAGCTGTACCAGAGAGCATAGGAAAGCAAGATTATGGAGAAGAAAAGAAGCGGCCAACATAGCAGAAAGACGTGTCCAAAGAGCTGCGCCCACTCTACTTCAGCTACTGAATTTGCAAAACAGCTGACAATATGCTCCTGAACCTGATAGTCCCATTTGGTCAGCTACCACTGCTGCTGCTACGGTAGACCCAGTGCGTTTGGCCTCGGAGCCAGAACCATGGGCAGATGCAATGAGAAGGTGCCCTCAGAGGCACTAGGTCTTCTACCTAGTGCAGAAGACTTGGGAAGGATTTTGCAGGGAAAAAAATAAATGAAAATATAGTTGTCCCTTGCCAGTCAGTTTTCCCAATTCTGGATTTGAGTATCTGTGACTGGGAAATTGCTGGTGACTGTGACCACGACTGGGATACAGTTGGCAACTGTGACTGCCCTCACCCGCCGCGACCTGAGTATCCGTGCTTTGGCGAGGTTTTAATGGCGGTTATTTGGGGGGAATTTCCAGGGGTTAGGAGGTAATTTCTGGGGGTCAAGGGGTGATTTCCAGGGGTCAGGAGACATTTCCAGGATCAGGGGTGATTTGGGGGGGCCAGGGGGCAATTCTATCTATTTCTGTCCATTACTGTGATTCCCCTAACCCCCTGTTTTCAATTATTCCCTCTTGCTTCCCAACTGCAAATTCGCCAACCACAAGGGTTTTCCGGAATGGAACCCTCGTGATTGGTGAGGGACGACTGTAATAACTAATTTATGCACATGCAAACATGAAAATGAAATTTAAACCTCTGTTTTATTGCTGCACTTACATAAACACAGAAATGAGAATTTTTAAATTGAGAAAACTGCCAACTCTGTTGAAAAGCAACAGGGGGTTGCATGCAGGAAAAGCCGGGCAAAGAATAAAGAAAGGCAGGGCATCACCAACCAAAGTGCCAGCTGCCTCACAGACCATTCTTCTCACCAGGTGCATCTATAACTGAAGTGGTCCAGCGTCTCGTTTGATTGTGGGGAAGGGGAAGAGTTTTCTTGAATTGGTTTCATGTTCTAGAGTTGCTGCACCCTCAACAGCCTCAGTTATCTTGTTACCTGAGGGAGAGATTGTAATACTTAAGCAAGTTGTTAAGTAACTTTTCATCAGGCTAACATAATGAATTTGGGCTTAAGCAGAAACCCCTGTGCAGATAGGAAGGATAATATTATGGAGTGTAGCCCGGTGTTGGATGGGGAGTGAGTTGTATCTTTGGCCCTGGGGGGTTACCGCAGAAGGCAGTGTGTGAAGAGTGTGAGGAGAAGACAAAGGAGATATTGAAAATATCATGGAGAAGGAGAGTTTGAGGTGATTGAGACAAGAAGATATCAGAAAGGGCAAACAAAGGAGAGAAAAATGGTAGACTTCTTCTCTCAAAGAGCATTCATCCAATCGCAGGATCACACCAGGAGCAAGGGAGATGTAGTCTGAGAACAACAACAACAACAATTTATATATACTGCTTTTCAACAGAAGTTTCCAAAGTGGCTTACACAGAGACATAACAAACAAACAAACAAACAACCAAGATGGCTCCCTGTCCCCAAAGGGCTCACAATCTAAAAAGAAACATAAGATAGACACCCACAACAGTCACTGGGAGTACTGTGCTGGGGGTGGATAGGAACTGCAGATAAGCCTGAGAATCTGCTTCTTCACTCATTTGTGGATTTCAAAGATTTGCAGGGCTCCTTCTTGTTTGAATTGTTTTTACACTCATGAATAAGAATCTTTTGAGAGATTTCAAAGATTTAGGGGTCCGGGTGTTTATACAAACACAGATGCATGTATATTACATGTAAATGTGCATTAATTTGTCTCCAAATTCATGTCTGTATTGGTCTCTGGAGGAGAGGAGAGCTGGTCTTGTGGTAGCAAGCATGACTTGTCCCCATAGGTAAGCAGGGTCTGCCCTGGTTGCATATGAATGGGAGACTTGATGTGTGAGCACTGCAAGATATTCCCCTCAGGGGATGAAGCCGCTCTGGGAAGAGCAGAAGGTTTCAAGTTCCCTCCCTGGCTTCTCCAAGATAGGGCTGAGAGAGATTTCTGTCTGCAACCTTGGAGAAGCCGCTGCCAGTCTGTGAAGACAATACTGAGCTAGATGGACCAATGGTCTGACTCAGTATATGGCAGTTTCCTGTGTTCCTAGGAGTGTGAACTCTGGGAGAAACAGGAGGAGGTTACACATGAACTGTGCTTCATCAGGAAACCCTGACAGGCTGGTGTTGCAAGTCTGTTTGAAATCAGAAAAATTGCTATGGACCAGGCCTTTAAAAAGAGGAGAGAATGACCTGGAAAACACTATAATGTGAGAGCATGGCAACATTGTTGTCTGTATTCTTTGTAAAAAGTAAGTGAATGAACAATGTCAATTCCAGAGAAAAGAACTAGTGTGGAAGCGAATATTTAATATATATTTGGGGGCTATGAGATAATTAGAAGGTGAATCATACATTTTTATACAAAAGTCATATTTACTGTAAAGTTTCCATAATTGTATTTTGGTCATGTGTCAAGGTAGATTTGTTTTTCTTCAGGCAGTTTAACTGCCAACACAAACAGGCATGTTAAGCACACACCGTCATCCACTCACAACTCTAATTTTGAATAGTGTGCTAAATAGTTTGAAATTAATAATCAAAATTACTCCAGTAATTTGTCCTGATTTTAAAAAGATGTGACTTGCCCAAAATACTTCAGGTAGGATTTCTGGTTAGCAACATTGAGTACCGTGGTTTGTAATAAGGAAAATAGAGCCATCTTGTGGCCAAAATTAAAACAATGTGCTACATCTTCTGTTAGGTTTTTTGATGAAACAGCCCCAGTCTAAGGAAGGCACTGATCAGCTCACATGCTGGGCGATCCAGTCACCAGTCTGTTGTCCAGACCTTGGGTCTATTCTGTCTATGAGAAACTAGTCCATTATAAGGAAGTTCAAGATAAGAAGAGGAACTTCCATAGCTACTAAGAAAAACAAGAAACTGTGGTGTCATTATGTGATTAGGGACAAGAGGATGTCTACAATGGTTTCCTCTTCCCTTCCTCTATTATCTCCCTTGCGTTGAGATCTAGATTGTGAGCCCTTTGGGAAAGAGACCTGCCCTCTCATTCTTTGTAAAGCATCATGTATTGTACATAGATGGTGCTAGAATTAATTAACTAACTAACTAACTAACTAACCAAAAGAAACCTAGTCCCCTCTTTTTTCTTAAAATAATTAACCCCACAAAACATACTTAAAGGTGCTTGCTTCCCTGTCATATACAAAATTATAGCAGAACACCAATTAGTTACATATATAATGAAGTGATATTCTCTACACAGCCTGCACTGAAGGGCTGGCAAGATTGTAATGCAAAATGAAGCAGACTAGGACCCTTTACAAGCATGCCCCCTTGAACTGCCAAACCAGTTCTGAACTGGTTTATTAGGACTGGGGCAGGTTTGGCTTGAACTTGGACCGACACCCTGTTTTGAGGGTCCAATTTGGTACAAGTCTGAACTGGTCTGGTTCTATTTGAAACAGGTTTCTGCACGCCCCTAAAGCAGATTCCTGGAAGGATATCATTTTGTTAATGATATGACACCACCACATCAATGGCCTCTGCACGTGCACGGACACCATCTTGAGTGCTCTGAGCACTCAAGATGGCATTTGTGTATGCGCCGATGCCATTTACGTGACAGCGATGGCAGTAGGATGCTGGGAATAGGGAACTTCCTGTTCCCAAACAGGAAGCTCCCATATGGTGTCATTTCTAAGAATGGAGCGCAGGGATGTTTGCTATGGAAAGCACCATGCTGGGGTGACAGAGGAGCGACGGAGTGGTCACTAGGGATGTGCAGACTGATTCACTGATTAAAGGGACTGATTCGATCATCAGTCTAATCACTCCCAATTCATGCAGATCAATTAGCTAGTGATTAATTTAGCATACATCATTTTGTCTCAAGTGCTTTTGCGATCGCGGATTGGTCTCCTGGCACTGGCTTCTGATTTGCTTGAGATCTCCTTGTTTCTTGGTTGGCTAGTTGTCTTTCAAATTACGTGTTGGCAGGGGCAACTGTGTGGCTGGGGAGAGGGAGGGAGTGGTGGTGGGGAACCAAAGGAGGGAGTTTCAAAATGGGGCTGCTCGGAGGCAGAGAGAGCCTTTGCTTTCATGCTCAGGAGAGGAGAGGAGAACTCTGGTCGAGACAGAGAGAGACTGTAGTCTGGGACTGCCTGGCCCAGCAGTGAGTGGAGAGACAGAGTGCCTGCTCTGTCTCCCTTTTAAAAAATTTAACCTTTTAATTGCAGTGTCAGCCAACTGCTTTACCCCCACACACCCGCCCCACTTGTTTCCAGCAGCACCAGTGCCTTTAACTGGATTCTGCTTGGAATTGTATTCCTTGTTGGTTTGTTTTTTCTTAATAACTTGCGTGTGGTGTGGTTTTTAAAAAATCATTATTTTGCATCCTTGCAAAATAATGCAAAACCTTTGCTGCTGTTTGTGTGCTGCCTGCCTGTGCCTGGCGAATTAATTTTTGTGTGTGGCACAATTACAGAATTACAATGGGAACGTGGAATGTAAGAAGCATGAACATGGGAAAGCTCGACACAGTGAAAGATGAAATGAATCGACTACAGATTGACATCTGGGGCATCAGTGAATTAAAGTGGACTGGAATAGGACACTTTCAGTCAGAAAATCATACCGTTTACTACTCAGGACAGGAAAAGCAAAGAAGGAATGCTGTTGCTTTCATAGTCAGGAAGGATGTAGCAATGACAGTACTTGCGTACAATGTAGTCAGTGACTGGCTAATATCAATTAGACAACCCTTTAACATGACAGTTCTTCAAGTCTATGCCCCAACAACTGATGCAGAAGAAGAGGAAGCTGATGGGTTTTATGCTCAAGTTCAGTCTGAAATTTATTTATTTATTGTTAACAGAACAAAATTGACAGAACATGCAAGCAAGATGTGATGCTGGTGGTTGGAGACTGGAATGCCAAAGTGGGAAATGGTAAGGAAGAAAACATAGTCAGACTGTATGACCTAAGAAACAGATACAGTATGAAGCAGAACGACTTATTACTTTCTACCAAGCCAATGATCTCTTCATTGCTAACACATTCTTCCTACAACCAAAGCGGCATACAAATGGACATCACCAGATGGAGTACACAGAAATCAAATTGATTACATTATTGGTGCAAGGAGGTGGAAGAGCTAAGTTATAACAGCAAAGACATGCCCGAGGGCCGATTGTGGAACAGATCATGAACTGCTTATGTACAAATTCCAAGTCAAGCTAAAGCGGAAAAACAAAGCTATCCAGCTTCCATGATATGATCTTGAGAATTTAGCCACCATTTTTTTTTTTTAAAAAAATTGTATTTATTCAGTTTTATTTAACAAAAAAAGAAAGAAAAGACAAAATGATTACATAATCATCTCTTGAGCTTTCCAATTCAACGATTATATATGAATTATTACAAATAACAGTCCAAAATTCCCCTTCCACCCTTCTTTCATCCTCGCACTGTAAGGAAAATTACAAACCAGTACAAACCAACTGCCCTGAGCCATTCTGAAAGGGCGGTATATAAATAAAATAAAATAAGATAAGGATAAGGATAAGCTGACCCTCATTGTTAAGAAAAGCTGAATATTGAGTGTGAATGCAAACCTTGCACTATGTTAAAGTTTATAAAAGGTCCCCAAGCTAATGTAAATGATTCTTCCGAGTTATTCTGCAAATAAGCTTTCACCATAGCCATCGAAGCATATTCCCATAATTTTAATAGCCAATCATCCAAAGTCAGAATTTCCTGTAATCGCCAATTAGCAGCATAAAGAACCCAGGCAGCAATAATCATATATAATGATTACTAGTAGGTATTTTCACCATTTTCAAGGAGAACATCAGGAACCGCTTTGAAGTTCTGAACCTCATTGATAGGGAACCAGAGGAACTGTGGAATGAAATAAGATAAGTTTTTAAGGACAAATGTGAAAAGAGATTGCCAAAGACCAAGAAACAGAAGAAAGCAAAATGGATGTCAGAACAGATGGTGGAAATTGCCAAGAAGAGGAGAGAAGCCAAAGTCAAGAAAGATAAAGACCTCAGGAAGGAACTTAATAGGAAATTTCAGAAAGCAGTTAGAAGAGACAAGAAGCAGTATTACAATGACATCTGTAAAGACCTTGAGGATGGAAATAGACATGGAAAAACAAAGCAAGTTTTCTAAAAGATCTCTGAACTCAGGAGGTTCCAACATTGAACTGGTATGTTAAGGGATGCCAAAGGACAGATAGTAACTGATTCAGAGAAGATCAAACAGAGATCGAAGGAGTATGCTGAAAATCTGTACGGTGGGGACTTCAACATCCAAGGTACTTGAGAAAATATTCCCTATTTGCAAGAACCTCTAGTATGGGAAGATGAAGTTAGATCAGCACTCCGGTCATTACCAAGTAGAGATGTGCAAACCGGTTTGAATTCAAACCAGTTCGGTTTGACGGTTTGAATTCGAACCAAACCAGCCATTAGGTTCGAGCTGCCGGTTCGAATTCAAACCAAACTGGGGGGTTTGATTTGAACCAATTAGAACTAGTTCAAACCAGTTAGAACCTCCCAATTGGTTGGGAGGTAGTTGGCACTCATGGGTGCCTACCACCCAAACCCCAAAGCAATTAGACACTCGTATGATTTTTTAATGAATTTTTGAATTTTTGATATTTTTTCTCATAGGGTATAATGGGACTCGAACCAGCCCATTATTCCCTATTGTGGAGCACCCATGGGTGCCAACTACCACCCAAATGCCAAAGCAATTGGACACTCCTACAATTTTTTAATGGATTTTTGAAATATTTTTAATTATTTTTCTCATTGGGTATAATGGGACTCGAACCAGCCCATTATTCCCTATGTGGAGTACCTAGGGGCACAAAAGTGGGGTGGATGGTAGGCACCCCTGGGTGCCAAACCCCAAGGCAATCAGACCAAACCCTAAGGGAATCGGACACTCCTCTGATTATTGGTGGATTTTTAAAGTATTTTTAATTCCCCATAGGAAATAATGAGAATTCCAGAAAATGTATAGCTTCATGTCGGGGGGACAGGGGTGTCCCAAATCAGGGTGGTGTGGTGTGGTAGTGCCCAGTGGGGGCAAGGAAGCTACCAGAATTATTTCAAAGGAATTGGGCAAAGGGTTGATTTTTAATTGATTTCTAAAGTTTACACATCTTTAAACTTTTCCCCCATAGGGAATAATGGAGTTTTCAGCAGCCCTATAACTCCACTTGGGGGGCACTGGGGGTGGCCCAGAGTGGGTGGTTGTGCAGTGCACAAAGGGTGCAAACCAATCCCATACCCACAAACCCCTGGAGTATTGGGTTTTGTTGTTCCTGAGGTGTTGAGAGTGTAGATTCTCTGGTAGCTATTGAAAATTTCATAGGCTACCAGAGGACCCCACCCACCCACACACACCCACAGAGGTCTCTAGAGAGGTATTCAAAAATGCATAAAAAGTTGTACGAGTGTCCGATTGCTTTGGGGGTTGGGTGGTAGGCACCAATGGGTGCAAACTACCACCCCACCCACTTGGGGAGGTTTGAACTGGTTCAAACTGGCTCAAATTCAAACCAAACTGGGGGGGGGGTTCGAGCAAAACCAAAACCAAAACCAAACCTCCACCTCCTGGTTTGATCCCGGTTTTAATTCGAACCAAACCGGGTAAACCAGTTTTGTGCACATCCCTATTACCAAGTTGGAAGGCTGCAGGAATTGATGGAATTGCTACAGAAATATGGCAAGCAACAGATGAAGAATCAGTCAAGGCTCTAACCAAACTATACCAAACTATGCCAGCAAATTTGGAGAACAACACAGTGGCCAACAGATTGGAAGAGGTCAGTCTGCATACCCATAACAAAGAAAAGAGACTTAACAGATTGCACAAACCATCGCACAATATCCTTAATTCCACATGCTAGCAAAATAATGCTCAGGATAATCCAATGCAGATTAGAGCCTTATGTGGAAAGGGAAATGCTGGATGTTCAAGCTGGTTTCAGAAAAGGCCGAGGAACAAGAGACATCATTGCTGATGCACGCGGGATAACAGAGAAAGCCAAAGAGGCATTTCACATGATCAGTGTGAAGCGCCAGATGGGGTTAGGCAATCAACAGGCAGCCCTGGGAGGCTGGATCGGCTGCCCACACAACTGCTGACTCCGTCATGGAGTCGGCGGGGGGCTGAGGGGATTGGGGGCCGTTGGCCCCCCGGAAGTTACAGGATGCCCTGCGCGAATGTTCAGGGCATGCTGGAGAGACCCCCAAGCCTGGGAGCAGCCTCCCAGTGGGGGTCTCTTCGTGTGTCGCCATGTCACGGAGCCCTGCCGTGGCAGCACACAATCAGAAAACCTGGGTTAGCGGAGTGCTTGCTCCGCTAACCTGGGCTAAGAGGAGGGCTACTTTGGCGGACTAGCTGCCAGAGAACCACCGGCTGCCCGCGAGCCTGCTGGTTCTCACATTGGGGAGAAACAGGGCTGGGCTTCTTTAGCCTGGTTTTCCCCCATCATGAGAATAGCCTCAAAGAATACCAAAAAGAGAGCATTATGTGTTTTATTGACTACAGAAAAGCCTTTGATTGCATTGACCATGTCAAGTTGTGGAATATCCTTAGGAAAATGGGTGTCCCAGAACATCTCATTGTTCTCATGAGAAACCTATATACAGGACAGGAAGCCACAGTCCAGACAGAACTTGGTGAAACAGACTGGTTCCAGATCGGCAAAGGAGTAAGAGAAGGCTGTATACTTTCTCCTTATTTATTCAACTTATATGCTGAACATATACTGAGAGAAGCTGGATTGGAAGAAGATGAGCATGGTTTTAAATCCTGGAGCACAGTGAAAATCAAGGAACACAGTGAAAAAATGGGACTACGACTAAAGGTAAAGAAGACTAAACTAATGACACCAGATACAGCAACCAGCCTCAGAATTTATAATGAAGACATTGAAGTAGTGGATAGCTTCTGCCTTTTAGGATTGACCATCAACAGTAAAGGATCCAGCAGTCAAGAAATACGCCGCAGACTAGCACTTGCTGGGTTGCAATGAAGGCCTTTGAAAGGATATTTAGATGCTGTGACGAGTCTATACCTACAAAGAGAAGAATCGTTCGGACAGTGGTTTTTCCCGTGACACTCAATGGATGCGAAAGCTGGACTTTGAAGAAGCAAGACAGAAAAAGCATTGACGCTTTTGAACTTTGGTGCTGGAGAAGGCTTTTGAGGATACCATGGACAGCCAGGAAAACAAACAAATGGATCATAGAACAAATCAATCCAGGATTTTCACTCGAGGCACAAATTACCAGGCTCAACCTATCATACTTCAGACACATTATGCGAAAACCCAACTCCCTTGATGTCTCGGTCCATAATACTGGGAAAAGTTGGAGGAAAGAGGAGAAGAGGATGACCAGCAGCAAGGAGAATGGACTAGATTACGACAGCAATGAATGCACCACTGAGAGACCTTAAAGGCCAAGTTGAAAACAGATCATCCTGCAGAGAATCTATCTATGTGGTTGCTTAGAGTCGACACCGACTTGATGGCACTTAATCAATCAATCAATCAATCATTGTGTATTTATTGAACGTTCAGCTGCACCTCTCTACTGATGCTGGCTCCTCCTGCAAAATACCCTTTATCTCCATGGAGAAGCTAGAGTGGAGAGGATTGGGTTGTTTCTGTACCTTCCTGGTTTGATTTCTGGTGCTTCCTGCAGGAAAGAACTCACAAGAGATAGACCAGTTCTCTTTCTTCCCACTACCAATTTTCTATAGATTAAGCATTTATGCTACTAATTTTTTCAAAGCATATTAAATTAAGAGTTTTCCCCCTTTATTGTTATCTATATGATTAATAGAAGTACGTAATGCACATTGTGTTAAACCATATTTTACTCTTATCCATGTTTTACAGAAATTCAAGTAGTATTTCTTTTAGCCATTCAAGATTAATATGTGATAGATGCTGTATATATGCAGTTGTTCCATTAATTATTCTCTGTTCTTCCAATTCAATAAAAAGTTATGTTAGGAAAAAGTGATGGTTTCCCTTTTCTATCATCCTCAAGGTGACAAATTGTGTAGTGCTGGTGGCAGTTTGTTACGTATATATTGTTACCAATATAATTTATAACCTTATTACCAAACATGTATTCTAGTACACAAGCCATTAAAGCTGTTGTGCAACAGACCACAGTATCAATTAGGACTGCATCTTTTGCTATCTCATTTCCTCTGGGCCTTCGCAAGACCATGCCCTTGCAGGAGGAGAGGTCTTGAAGTGCTCCAGTGGCATACAATTTGATGCTAACACATCAGCATTGACAACACTGCAACACTCCCTGCTTTCTTTGGTTTACTTCCATTCAGGCCAGCCATGCCATGGAGCTGCTGGAAAGCCATACATGGCTTGCTTCCTGAAACAATGTCACATCATTGCAGAGAAAGAGACTGTCAGGGTGAAAGGGTCCGGTGAGGAGCTAGTAAGGTGAGAATAGGACTTCCATGGCAAAAAGGAGTTTGGATTTGAAAAGGCTTGGCCAAGGCTTTTGGACTTGGGAAGACTGGACATGAAAGCCTGTCAGGGTCCCACCCTGATGCCCCTCTCAATTCCAGAGAGGTGACTTGTTTTTATTTTCTATGTCAGTTTACTCTCCAGGTTCTGGGAATTCATTCAGTTTTTACTTTCCCTCACTGCCACCATATACATTCTTGTTACCCTGCTCTCAGTACTCAACACCTTTGGCTGCGTAGCCTCATGAGCGCAGGTAGGCGTATATGTTCAGGATATAAAATGAAATGAAACTTGAGGTATAAACTGAAAACAAGAATAAGTTTATTATTTACAGATTAGAATAAAGATCTCTGCAAAGCAGGGCACACAAGTTTCTTTACCAAGTTACATCAGCTGTTCTGGATAAAATGTAACATATAGGAAGGTGAGATAACTGGGACAGAAGTAATTAAACTTGGGCTTGTAAACCCAGTGAATTCCTCCTTCTTGTCTGTTATTATGAGCTGCCCAGAACACTGCTGGTTCTCCAGCCTCCACACATTCACCCTTCAAGTTCCATACAACCTGCCCCCCGAACAATCACACCAACTGATCTCTCAACCCTCCTCAGCTCAAAAACACCTCCTACTCTCACACAACTAAATCCAACTCTCTCTCTCTGACTCCACTGCCTTTCTTAAATCCCTCCCCTTCTGGACCTTTTGTGCCTGGTTACTAGAGTAACCCACACTCATGCACTCACTCACCAGCTCCTATTTACGTTTCATCAGAGCCATTTTGTGGGATAGCCTTCATTGCTCTCTCAGAGTCAGAGATTTGTGAATGGTGATCATTTAAGACCTCTCAAATAGCTTAGATTCAAGATGGGGTCAGCAACTTGATTCACACATTGCTGACAGTGAAACATTTACAAAAAGGTCTACTGTGACCCTTATTGCTCAAAGCAGGTTTCTGCATAGACATGGTGGACATATCATGAGAATGGATGATTAGCCTGAACAGCTTCGAAATGTCTTTAAAAGATCTTAAAGCCTACCAGCTGAATTTTAAAATAAGTTTTCAAACATTCTGTCACAAAGGCTCTGAATGTATTTCTTACCCTTCACCTTGCTTGGTTACTATGCAAGTATAGGATGTGATCAAAAGGCAAGAGTTTGCCTGTTGGCACAGGAGCTGACAAGAAAGAATATGGAGATTGTCCTGGTGCATTGGAGAAGCCTCTTCATGGCTAGGAGTGCTCACTCATGGTTTATTTGGGAGAGTGTTAGTGAGGTCACAATGTTGAGGCCACCAGGATAGGTCTTCGGTCAGGGCAGAGTGGAGGTTCAAGCAGGAGTATTGACGAAGGCTGACACTGGGCAAGACAGGGTATGGAGCCTGGTAATGGGTGGAGACAGGAGTGAGACTGCAATTTTTAAACAGCTTGAGAATGTGAGCAAAATTGTATGTGGACCAAATTCATAATGCATATTAACAGTTGACATGACCCTTTACAGGCCTGTGCAGCAATGAATAATGTATAAGGAAGACCTGCATGGGTTGGATCTTGTGTCCTGATGAACTGCATGTTTGCTTTGCAGCACATTGTGCCATTGGCTTCTTCACCGATACAAGAGGTATTTCTGAGATGTGCAAGGTTTTGTACTGTGAGAGCACAGTGCATTAAATCCTCAAAGGGCATCACTTTCAACATGCTGTTGAAACTCACACTTCTTGCACTACAAGATTATTACCCAGAGAGGTGTTTTGTTTTGTTTTTGAGAAATACACAATGTGCAGGATGCAGTTTTACAGAAGGTTCCAGATCTGCAAGCTGTCAGAATCTCTCCTGACTCAGACTCTGAGTCAAGCTACTCCAAAGAAGGGGAGGAGGAGGATACATCAGAGGAAGAAGTGGCATCAGAGCCCAGCCCTCCAGTAACCCTGGAACAGGGAACCCCAGGGGAAACCCCATTATGCAGCCCTCTGGAGGAGGACATGGTACTCCCAGAGCCCACAGACTTCAGAGACACCTTACCACCAGGTTCCTCCACCCCAGCTGACAAGGAGGTGCCAGTGGACCAGCCTCTTCCCACCTTCATGCCATACTTCTAGGCCAGGCTTTCTTAACCTTGGGCCCCCAGATGTTGTTGAACTACAACTCCCATCATCCCCAGATATGGCCTCTGTGGCTCAGGATGATGGGAGTTATAGTCCAAAAACATCTGGGTGGCCCAAGGTTAAGAAAGCCTGCTCTAGGCTGAGACTCCAGCCTTCCTCAGGGGATGATTTTCAGAGCCTATTGAACCCCTAGGCTTACTCCCTAGCCCCCAGGAGAGAAGACGCCAGCATGAGGGAAGAAGTTCAATGCAGATGAAGGCGTGCATGACTGAAAGTTCATCAATTGTCCTCAGAGCATCTACTCAGGAGGAAGGTAAGCTTGTTCCTCAAGAGTAAAACAGGCCTGGGTTGGAAGAGTGTGTCTGCCTGAGCTATATAAACTGCAATTTTAGAGCTGTACCCTGCTGGTTCAACAGCTCTCTCTGAGGGACTCTCCCATCTGCTACCTTGTTCCTGATCTACCTCCTATGACCCGACACCTTGCTGTTATCAGAGTGCTGCCTTGCTGCTCTATGATCACATCAGAGCCCTTCAAGCCCAGCTGTGCCTCACCTGCTAACCTGTGTGCCCGTTCCCTTTGGTCTGCTGCAGTGCCAGAAACCCAGATACCCTTGGGGAAGTGAGGCTTGTGTCATCCAGCCTCATCTGAGGTAGGTGTGTGTGTGTGCGCGCCCTAGAGCAAGGCACAAGTTCACGTTCATTCATCTAGTGTCTGTGACACTGTGACTTTTTGGCTGCAATGGAAGTATGGAACAATACAATCTGTACAACTAATGGAACAATTTGACTTACTGGAACAAGAAGGGAAGCCAGTGTTCCGAGTGGTCTGCCAATACATGAAAATGGTTGAGCGTTTGTTCCTGTTTATTAGGTCTGTCAGCACTGGTGATTGAAATTTACACATTGGTTCTGTAGAACAACTGCTAGTGTACATCTTTGCATTATATTTGATAAATTACTCCAGTATGTTAATCTGGTATCTTGTTGAACTGAAAGCACTGACAGAGTCTCACCTGACAGCCTGGGATAATTTTGAAAAAGAAAACTGGCTGATCAAACCAAGAGTTCTCTTTTGTGCACTTGGTGTCAGGGAAGCTCTAGAGCAGGCCTGCTCAACTTAGGCCCTCCAGCTGTTTTTGGATGACAACTCCCATAATCCCCAGCCACAGTGGTCAATAGCCAGGGATTATGGGAGCTGTAGGCCAACATCTGCAGGAGGGCCAAAGTTGAGCAGCCCTGCTCTAGAGCAGGGATTCTCAACGTTGGGTTCCCAGATGTTATTGGACTTCAGCTCCCATAATCCCCAGCCCCAGGGGCCTTTGGTGGGGATTATGGGAGTTGAATTGGACTTCAACTCCCATAATTCCCAACCAAAGGCCACTGAGGCTGGGGATTATGGAAGCTGAAGTCCAATTACATCTGGGGACCCATACGTTGAGAAACCATGCTCTTCTAGAGCACCAAAGGTTGCTAGTCGATTAGGAGACATTGCCCAATAGCCTAATGCTCTTGCCCAGAGTTTCTTAACCTTGGGCCACCAAATGTTGTTGGACTACAACTCCCAGAATCCCCAGCCACAAAGGCCATGCCTGGGGATTCTGGGAGCTGTAGTCCAACAACATCTGGCAGCCCAAGGTTAAGAAACCCTGCTCTTGCCCATTTCTTTCCGCATTGCCCTAGAGTTGCAACAAACAGAGCACCATCTCAACTCCTCGGCTTCAGTCAATAGCCAAGGAAAAGCAATTTCAAAGTTCTATTTGGAACTGAAACAGCTTAGCAACCTGTTCACATACTGGGGTCCTGGCCTTATTAACTTGTTGGCAAAGGCAGTTTTTAGTGATGACGTTACAAGAGATATCCATGGAAAGGAAGATCTTAGAAAAACATTGTATGAAGACCTTAAAACAATATGTAATGAAACCATCAACCTATGGGCACCATACAAGAAGAACTTGAATACCATTTCAGTGTTCAGTGCCAAGAAGAAAGCTAAAGTATTAGTAAAGGTGGCAGGGACCGTTACAGAGTTAATTACAGGCCATTCACTACTTGCATATCATCTTCTTGTGACAAGACGGCAGTATGATGTCAACTTTTGGGAAATGTTGAGCCATTAAGAGCTATGTGTTGTACCAGGATTAATGTTTCAAGCAGAAGGAACAATGCATCAACGTCAATCAAAAAGTCAGTTGATTAAAATCTCAAAGTCTCTTCCATCAGTAGACAACACAATCAATAATTTGATACATCTTTCTGAGTAGTTGTCTTAGTATGGAAGAACATCAGCTATTGAAAAAACAAAGACTGTTCAAACTTGTGAGAATATGGCTGAGGTCTTCAAATCTACAGTGAATACTGGAAACTGCAGAAAATATTGGAAATATGATGTTCACTTGGTCCTTGATACATACACTACAGAGTCCATAAGGAATATTACTAGAGATAAGAGTCCAGAGTGTTTAATTACTTCATTACAAAATCAGTGAAAGTACCAATATCTCAGACATTACAATGAAGAAGCTTTCACCACACATGTACATTAAAGATGAGCTGAGTATTTAGAATACAAGATGTTATCATTTGTCCATAATTATAGAAAGGGCTTTATTACTGCATGACATAATGGCGGCTGCCTCACACTATTGCTTTGACTCAATTCAGAGTATACAAGGAGAGGATACTAAGATAATCCTGCATGCTATCATTGCAAAGGAGAAAGATGCTACAGTTCTTATACTTTGTACAACACAGGTATTTTAATCCTTACTGTGAGATGGTAAATCAAACTTCCTCCTTTCTCCTCTGCCAGAACTCTGCCCATATACTGCTGAGGATCTTGTCCACATCCTCAGGCTGTACTAACTGAAAAGAATCCAACACAATAGAACCAGATTGTACCTGAGGCACATCTGCCAGAACTGCCAAAACTCTGGAGTCCAAATCAGCCAGTGTTTGATCGGATTTGTCACAACACTTCCTCCAGCATCGTTCCAGCCATTGCCCAGGTTGTTTAATCACCCTAAGCTCCAAGGAAAACCAAGGGGCAATACAGTCTCCACCAAACCGGAGAAGGTGTTTAGGAGCAACCATGTCAACAGCCTGGGCTGTTGCCCGTTCCACAGATTCACCAGAGCCTCAACAGATTCACCAGCTCTGGACACTGGAAACTTATCGAGGGCTGTCTGGAAACTGAGCTAATCCATAAGCCTCTGGGGGTGGACCATTCTAATTGGTCTATCACCCCAGCAGAGGTCAGATGGAGCAATCAAACTAAACCCCACCAGATGGTGATCTGTCCATGACAAGGGAGTTGCCTTAAATCTCCCCACCTCCAGTTAATTTATTCCCCAGCTGGCAAAAACCAGCTCCAGAGTATGTCCTGCAATGTGGTAGAGCCAGATACCAACTGAGATACCATGGAGGCCATGAAATCCTGAGCTGCTCCTACTGGGGTGGGTGGGTTCAACATGGACATTGAAATCCTTTAAGACAATAAGCTTGGGGGTATCAGCAATCTGGCCACCCAGAAGGGAAGTCCAGGAAGATAGTCTGCAATACAAACTGGGCTGCAGAAACAAAACACAGCTCGGAACACTTCTTTATATCAGGCTCGGGCTGAAAGCTGTCAACACGAGGATTGACAAATGTTGCCTTCCAGCAGCTAACAGAAAGCTGCTGACGTACTTTATAGTCCAAGCTGATAACTCTCAGCCGGCAGGGATTCAAGGCTTATCAGCCCTCTGCAAGAGGCATTTACTCCTCCTGATAGTTTCCAGCTGTGCTCTCCGCCTTGTGATATGCCGTTGTTGTGGAGTCAGTGGGGGTTGTCTGCACTGCGCATCTTCTAGTCTGTCCGTCGCTGTCTCTGCTGCCTCAGACTGCTGTGCCTGCTCTGAAACACCAGCTGGACCTTCCTCAGCCGTCTCTTGGGAACTGACAGCTGGGCTCTGCCCCTCAGGCACCCCTGCATCGGCTGAAAAGCTGTCAGTTTCCCCTTCCTCCTCGCTATCTGAGATCGAGGGCGTGACAGGGGGAACCCAAAGCCACCTCAGAGACCACCTCCACCAGCTCAGGTAGGGAGACTGAAGTACAGTGGGGTGGTTGGTACATCAACAGAATCTTCAGCCTCTCTCCAAAGCCCACCCTCAAGGACAAACACTCAAAATTCTGAGGTTGCCTAACCAAAATGGGAAAGATCTCACAATAGATTACTGCAATACCTCCTCCTACAGCAGGTGGGGCTGCTCAAGGATCAGGAAACCTGGAGGACAAAGCTGAGAGAGACCAACCCCACCTAGCTATCCAACCAGGTCTCCGTCACACATACTATGTCAGCATGCTCATCCACAATCAAATTGTGGATGAGATATGTCTTGGTATTTACCAAGACCTGGAATTCCACCAGCAACACCCTAATCCTTGAGGGAGTTTTCTCAGAGCTATCTGGAGCTGCAGGATTGGGAGAAGAGATGGAAAAAGGCACAGGCCTCAGTTGCCTGGACCTTTCCCCCCTGTAACGGCCTGCCCAACTCCCACTGCCATACCTCCCTCTGCCCACTACCTGTGATATCCCTGCCCCCAGACCATCCCCATTCTTCTGCTCTCCCAGACATTTCCCCAGCCCAACCAACCACAGCTCCTCAGTTTTGATAAAAACGAGGCCCAAGGCTTGTTCTGTCATACAGCTCTCAATGAGCTGGGTGGGGTTTGTCTCTCTCAGCTTTGTCCTCCTTGATGGAAAAATGGAGGTCTTCTGAGGCCCCAGGCCACTCACCCCAAGGCTGAGAGCCACAAGAGCCCTTGTGCTCTCACCAAGAGGCTTGCATCCCTGGCACAGCCTGATTTTCATAGCAGCAGCAGTGATGGTAGCACCAGGGGCGTAGCAAGGTTGGAGTGGGCCCAGAGACAAGATTTTAAAATGGGCCCCCAGCGCCTCAAAGTCCAGGGCCTCCGCACACCCCAGGCCCCCAAGGATTTAAGTCTGATATTCCAAAATAAGTATGCTGCCTGCAAATACATTTCACTGAATACACACACACATGTCACAATATATAGTGATATACATTGAGTACTATACATTTGTATTACTTTTAATGCCTAGAACACACTAGAAAGATGAATTATTAAAATGGGCCCCTCGCTGCAGATTAGCAAAGGAGACTTTCAACCATGCAGGGTGAACCTATGTTTGTTTTCCCAGAATTCTGAACAAATTCAGTCAAGTTTGATTGCAGGAGGTTTTTCACAGGAGGCTTTTAAAGCCCTTTAAGACACATCTCCTCTGGAATGGAGGTGCTGCATTCACATGTTGGCCAGATTGACCCTGAAGTCCCTGCAAGTTATTGGGGAGCAGTTCACACACAAGAAAAATAAAATAAAAGCACCACACATGCTTCACAGTTCTCACTCAGACTTTCTGGGTTACAAAACAACTTGAACATAAGTGCATTTATAAATGAATGAATGAATAAATAAAATTAATAAAATACTGTTCCAGAAGTTTTTGCAATTTTCTGCCATGAAACAAGCCACTTATAGGACTTTTTAGATAGTTTTTTTTAAGTCAGCAAATTTTCCAAGCTGTTTCAAAATAAATATTCAGAGACTTCTCGGTCCCTCCCCCCACCCATATCCAAGCCCTATGGCAAGCAGATCCCTATATATGGGGGGGGGGGGCGGGAAAGGTAACCACAAAAAGGAGTTCACACTCTACCTGGCAAATGCTGGTCTGGGTTAAGCAGGGCCGCAAGGGGTCTTCTGCTGCAGAGAACACTCTGGCTGCCTCCTCCTTCCTGGCTGGCTTGGGCCCTACTGGAGTTCAGGCGTCACTGCGGCCTACACAGAGGCCTCCGTGGAAGCCCCGCCCACCCGCCGATCAGCTGAGAGGCGGGAGAAAAGGAGCTCTTTGCAGCTTGCCTGCTGCTTCGATTGCGGGCCAGCAGAACAAGCAGGAGAGACGGCGAAGAGGGCAAGTGGCTGAGGAGCCTTGGGGCAGGGCAGGGGGCAATGGGGAGTCACATGAGGTGCCTCTGGGGTGCCCCTCCAGGCAGTGGGGCCCCCAGACAACTGTCTCCCCTTGCCCTATCATTGTTACGCACCTGGGTAGCACATCTAGAGGTGGGTGGGGCAGAGGCAAGCAGATGGGCAGAGCCCCACCCAGCTGACTCTCTTCCTTCCCCCAGTCCCTGGCTCAGGCTGATTTTTATAGCAGCAGTAGTAATAGTCACACACCTGGAGCAAGGTGGGGCAGAGGCAAACAGACAGAGCCCCACCCAAGCTGACATTCTTCCTTCCTTACTGAGATGAGGCTTATTACCTAGGAGATGGTGGCCATCTTAATATCATCACAGAAATGCACCACTCATGTCAGAGTGGCACTATGGAAATTATTCTTCTAAAGAGGTTTTTGAATCAGACAAAACCATCTGTATTAGCTTATCATTAACTTGCCACAAAAAGTCCACATTCCCCGATTAAATCATTGGACAAACATGCAACCATGAATAATTGTTGACAAAAGGGTTGGACAAACAACATAATTTAGCATTACTTTAAAATCTGCAGTGATCTATTTGGTGTAGATACTTCAATAGCATATTAATCATTTCTTGAGACTTGCTTGGCTGTAGCATAACCTTTTAGCCCCTTTTCTGAAGGGAACACTTAGGAGACCACCATGTCTGTGTGTCTCCCCTCTAATAACATTTGTGTTTACATGATGTTTGGTTTGAATCAAATCAAATTCACAGCACATGTGAGGAGGTCCTATAGGACCCAGATGGGGATATTTTTTGCCAATCCACCATGTGGTTTCAAGATGGCAGCCACTCAAAGTATAGGCAACACCCCTTTCTGATCCACATGCTGACAGTTGGATACAAACCAAATTTATGGAACATGGGAGGGGATCCCAGAAATGATTTACCATGCCAGGAAAATAGCCTCAATTAATCATACTTAGAACTCCTTGTCCTTCAGGATGCAATATAAATTCAAGATCAAGAGGTAATGCATGGTTTTGAAACTCTTGGCATAACCATCTGTAACTGCTGCTCTTGATTCAGTTCATATATTTGTATTATTTCTCCTCCACCTTTTAACTGAGATCAGTTCTCATGCAAGAAGGAATTTTATCCAGTGAATTTGAAGGGACCTGTAGACTGTGACAATTTTTGGATGTCTATGCTGCATTAGCTGACCAAAGCCATAGCACCTTTATTTTAAGATCCAAACCACTATATTGAAGTTCGAGTCTGGTAACTTTTGCTCACAACATGAAGTTTTAGTTGAGAGGGTTCCAACTTCCTCTTACTGCATCTGAACCTCAAATAAGAGACAACAAGATACATTGTATGTATCACAACTTGGAACACAATATTTAATTAAACATATTTTTATACCGCCCCAAACTTACATCTCTGTGTGGCTTACAACAAAGCAAAATAAATAACAGAAAAGTTAAAACAGTTAAAATAAAATAAGTGATAACCAAAAAGGTTAAAACATTAAAACAGTTTAAAATTTTAAAACTATTTTAAAACAATGTTAAAACTATTAAAACAACAACTACTACTACTACTTATATACTGCTTTTCAACAAAAGTTTCCAAAGCACTTTACATAGAGAAATAATAAATAAGAAGATGGCTTCCTCTCTGTCCCCAAAGGGCTCACAAGCTAAAAAGAAACGTTAGATAGACACCAGCAACAGTCACTGGAGGTACTGTACTGGGGGTGGATAGGGCACAGTTACTCTCCCCCTGCTAAATAAAGAGAATCACCATGTTTAAAAGGTGCTTCTTTGCCCAGTTAGCATGGGTCAATTAAATTAAATTATTTAATTAAAACAATATTTAATTAAAAGCTTGGGTGAACAGATGTGTCTTTAAAGACTTTTTAAAAGTTGTCAGAGATGGGGAGGCTCTTATTTCATCAGGGAGCATATTCCAAAGCTTCGGGGAAGCAGTGGAGAAGGCCCGTCCCGTAGTAGCCACCAGACAAGCAGGTGGCAACTGTAGATGGACCTCTCCTGATGATCTCAATGGGCGGTGGGGTTCATGACGAAGAAGACATTCTCTTAAATACCCAGGGCCCAAGCCATATAAGGCTTTATAGGTTATAAGCAGTACCTTGTATTTTGCCCGGAAGCTTAGCTGCAGTCACTGTAGCTCTTTCAATATGGGAGTAACATGGTCTCTCCGAGATGACCCAAGAGACCAACCTGGCTGCCGCATTCTGGACCAACTGTAGTTTCCGGACTACATACAAGGGTAGCCCCACATAGAGCACATTGCAATAATCCAGTCTGGAGGTTACCAGCACATGTACCACTGTTCTGAGGTCGTTTATCTCAAGAAACGGGTGCAGCTGGCGTATCAGCCAAAGCTGATAGAAAGCACTTCTGGCCACTGCCTCAAGCTGGGACACCAGAGAGAGGCCTGGATCCAGCAGCACCCCCAGACTGTGTACCTGTTCTTTCCGCGGAAGTGTGACACCGTCCAGAACAGGCAGTTCATACTCATCTCTCGAGGTTTGACCCCGCACAATGAGTACCTCCGTCTTATTTGGATTCAGCCTGAATTTGTTATCCCTCATCCAGCCCATCACCACCTCCAAGCAAGCATTTAGGGAGGATATGCCCTCTCCCAATGATGTTGACATGGAGAAATAGATTTGAGTGTCATCAGCATACTGATAGCACACTGCACCAAATCTCCGGATGATATCTCCCAGCAGTTTTGTGTTTTATGTTAAACATCGGAGACAATAAGGAACCCTGAGGGACGCCATAGGAAAGTTCAGATTTTGAAGAACAATGGTCTCCAAGGGACACCATATGGAACCTACCCGAGAGGTAGGAGCGGAACCATCGCAAAGCAGTGCCTCCCACTTCCAACCCCCTCAGATGTTCCAGGATACTATGGTTGTTAATACTGAAAGCCGCCAAGAGGTCCAAAAGGACCAATAGAGTCCCACTTTGTCAATTGCCAATTGGAGATCATTTATCAGGCCGACCAAGGCAGTCTCCACCCCATAGCCTGCCCAAAAGTCAGTCTGAAATGGGTCTAGATAATCAGTTTCCTCCAAGACTTCCTGCAATTGGGAGACTACCACCCGCTCAATTACCTTGCCCAACCACGGTAGGTTGGAGACAGGCCTGTAGTTGCTAAACTCTGAGGGATCTGAGGTAGGCTTCTTCAGAAGTGGTCTATTAATTGCCTCCTTAAGATAAGGAGGCATCTTGCCTTCCCTCAGAGAAGCATTTATAATCTCTACCAGGCCTTCTACAACAACCCCCCTGCCAGATTGTATAAGCCATGTTGGGCAAGAGTCAAGAGAACAGGTGGAAGGCCACACCATTCCAATCAGCTTGTTCACATCCTCAGGAGTCACAAACTGGAATTGATCCAACCTAACCACACAAGAGAAGTCGCTGGACACCTCCACATCAGACACTGAAGTAATTGTGGAGACATAATCTAAGTCGGCCCGAATACGAGAGATTTCCCCCACAAAGAATTCATTAAACATGTCAGTGGTTAATCGATGGTTCCTGATTCTGATTCAAGGGAGGAGGGGCACATACTAGTCCTCTCACAACCTTGAACAACTCTGCTTGACATGAACTTGAGGATGCAATATGGGCAGAAAAGAACCGCATTGCCACACGTATTGCCTGAGCATAGATCTTCAAATGCACTCTGTTGCAATCTATCAGATTCAAGTTGAATCTTTCTTCACTTGCGCTCCAGTCGTCTACTTCACTGCTTCAGCCCCCATAGTTCTTCTGTATACCAAGGGGCCAGTTTTGAAATGGGTCAGAGGATGCTTAGGAGCAATCATCTCTACTGCCCCGGTGTGTTTGCTGTTCCAGTTCTCCACCAGGGCATCAACAAGATTGCCAGCAGAGCCAACACTAAAACCCTCCCAAGCTTCTTGAAATCCTATTGGATCCGATAACCTTCTCGGGAGGATCATTCTAATAGGTCCCTCACCCCTGCGAAGGTGGGAAGTGATTGTGAGTCCAACCTTAGCCAGATGGTGGTTCATCCATGACAATGAGGAAATCATAGAGTCCCCACCCACGGAACACCATGCTGATCAGAGTGAAAAACCAAATCAAGCATGTGACCAGCAATTTGCGTTGGTCTCGAGACCACTTGGGATAGGCCCATAGTTGTCATGGCCGCTATGAACTCCTGAACTGCCCTGGACATATTGGTTCCGAAATGAAGCCCCCCGCCTCACCACCAAAAGCCACAAGCCCAAAACCAAGTCCATCAGCTCAGTTAGTGACTCCATTGAGCAGCGGGGCGATCAGTACACCAACAGAAGACCCAGTCTATCCCTGGTCTCCAAACTTAAGTACACATATTCAATACGGTCTGACACTTCAACAGGGATCCTGGTAAGGGAGATGTTATTCTATAACAGCCACTCTGCCTCCCTGCCCACCGTCCCTCACCCACTCCTCAACAGAGTACCCTGGAGTGAGAAGCTGGGACTAGACCAGGCCACCAGCCTCCCCCAGCCAAGTCTCTGTAATACATTCCAGGTTGGCACCTTCATCCAGAATCAGATCATGGATGCAATGGTAGATTAAGGCATAGGCAGTGTTCCCTCTAGCAGGGATTCCCAGATGTTGTTGACTACAACTCCCATAATTCCCATGCAAAAGCTATTGCAGCTGGGAATTCTGGCAGTTGTCGTCAACAACAGCTGGGAATCCCTGTTAGAGGGAACACTGGGCATAGGCAGAGGAGGCATCTGCCTGTAGTGGCAAAATCTGAGGAGCAAAGTCGTTGCCCCTTAAATTTTGCCATGCCTCTCTGGGGGCTGCGTGTGGTAGCTGTGGTGTATGTGTGTGTCGAAACCCCACCCCTTTTGTCTATAAAAATCATCACTGTCGTGGAGGGATGTGGTGTGTTGTCAGTGGCTGACTGCAGGGAGGGTGTACAGGGTCGAGGAGGGAAGGGTACCCCCCCCTTACCTTTTAACGTGCCGCCCATCCATGATTTCTCCCAGCAGCGGCACCTCCCCTCCAGTAACACTCGCCCCTTGCAAAGGGGGCGTGACCTGGCTTGTGCACCGCTCGGCTCTGGAGAGCCCGAGCAAGCTCTTTCCCCCTCATTTCAGGCTGCGTTTGCTGCCTGAACAACATTTATTTCGCTTTCTCTCCCTCCAACAAGCAGAACTAATTAAAACTAATTAATTCTATAGCAGGACTAATTAAAACAGAATCACCCAGGACTAACTGAAACAGAATCCACACTATTAAATACCCACCCATATGTAAATTCTTGGGCCAGGAAACCCGGCTCTCACTTCCGCTGTCCCCCGAAGTGGCTCCCCCAAAGGGGCAACCCCTTTTGGTGTCACCCCACTGCCACAAGCAGCATCACTTTATAGGCCCGGAGATGGCCACTCTGGTCAGATGGTATGCAGGGATTGCTGAGTCACTCCAGGGTCCCGATCCTGCACAGACTCCCCGCAGAGCAGCCACAACCAGAGGCCACAGTCCCACAGGTCAAGCAGGGGCTGGCAGGTGGTCTCACCCACTCCCTCTCCTCTCCCAGGGGCTGGCAGGTGGTCTCACCCACTCCCTCTCCTGCAGGCCGGCACTCAATAGCAGCAGCAAGAGACACAACTCCAGCCTCTCACCCTGGGGGCTGTCTGGGAAGCACTTGGTCTCTCCCTCCGCTGCAGGGCTTCTCTGCAGATAGATGTTTAAACATATATCTGAAAAGTCAGTTAATCTACAGTGCAGATACCATTCTATGGCTGAGACAAGATCTGCCTTACAATTACTACCCCTTTCTTGGGTGAGCAAACTAGGCCCAAGAACAGCAGCAATTGTCCTTCTGCTGACCTAATCCAGTTGGTATTAAGGGAGACTTATAGGCAGTATCCCCACCCCTCTCCCAGCCTTGCAACTCTGAGTGGGTGAGACAAGCACAACTCTAAAAGGATCTGGCTCTGCAGGAATTTGCCATCTTTCAATCTCACCCATGTTCCACACGCACACACACATAGATAAGGGGAGAGAAATGGGGGGGGGGATTTTGTCTTCCTAATGTCACTGTGCTCTGTTTCCTCTTATCGCTGAAGTTGCTCTCAATTTTGCCTTGGTGACATGTTTGAAGCCGAGGAAGCTGTGTGATGGGAGCCATAGAGAGGGAAGAAGTGCTTACAACACAATAGAAGAATTGCAGTCACCATGAGATGATTGCAATCACCAGTGAGATAATTAACAGAGTGTGTTTGCTTTTCTTTCCCACATGATGATCACAAAAAAACCTACAGATGCCTCTGAATACCAATTGCAGGGCAGCAACAGCAGGAGAAGGGGCATACCTTCATCTCCTACTTGTGGCCTTCCCAGAGGCATCTGGTGGGTGTTAAGAATGACTCCCCTTTTGCAGCCCAAACTTTATGCTTATGGGTCTCCCAAGCAGGTCTCATAACACAAAAAATGAAGTACCTGGTAGATGTCAAGATATCTATAATATCAATAGTAAGGGAATATATACAGGTAAAGAATGAGCATACAATGTAAAGTGACCCAGTGGTCAATAACACAATAATCAGAATGCTGAAACAAATAAATGGCTGAGCAATGTAAAATAACTCAATGAGTGATGACACAATTATCAGAATACAAGTTAGACAAATGGCTGAGACCTGCAGTGCTCATGCAAGGTTTCGAATGCTTCTTCAGTGAAAAATGGTGCCTCTCAATCTTCAAAGGCTTTCAAATAGGTTCTTGAAATAAAGGATACAGAATGATAATGTAACCATTTAAAATCCCAAAGAGCAAATACAAATCGATCTTTTTGCCAACACCTACTCAGTTATCTATTCAGGGAGCAGAGCTCAGTGATGCCTTGTGCCTCCAATGGCTCTCATTAATCTGATACTAGGAAACAAAATGCATATACTGGAAAAGCCATTTCTGCTATATTACCCCTAGCAATTGTATAACATTATTTGTTACTTCTTAACAGAAGCAAGCTTACAGCTCCACCACAAGAACTAAGTTGTCTCCAAGTTCCTTATTGTCCAAAGCAATGCTGCTCCCAGTAAGTTGAGTGAATGCAACTACTTGTGGCAGTATCAGCCATGGTGTTTGTGGGAGCAAGAGGCTATACAAACTGGCTCTCTGCCCATTTTGGCTCCTTTCCAGGCTTCTAGCATACTCAGCTTACCATGAATCCTGACTCCTATCACCTCTCTCTTCTCTCCCCCGTTCCAGAACACACATTTACATAAATATTGTGTGTGTGTGCGCCTTTCATTTCAGAGTTTAACCCCCCCGCCACACACAAACACTCTACTTTGTGTACAGCCACTTCCAATCTAATCCACTTGGTTCACTTGAAATATAGCTGCATTGATGCATTTAGACTATCCCCTCCTTTTCTAACCCATCTATTCCTCTAACTCACCATTCTGTGTCAATTAACCCTCCACCTGTATTAGAACCATCCCAGCAGAGCATGGCTATGTTAAGAACACTTAGGAGACTCGCTCAGAGTTACGCTCCCAGTAACTCTGTAGATGCCCCATTTGTCCCTATGAGTGTAAATGAATGCATTGCTTTTCTTTAACATTTTTACATTCAAGAAGGTTTAGTCTATTGAAATTCCCCACATTAACAAATGGATTTGCTAGCATTACAATTAGGTACCTATTGCATTGATTCCACAAATGAGAATGTATATGTTGATTATTAGTTAATGAATATCTGTTACTTTGAACCAGAAACATGTGGTCTCCTCTTTGTATTGTATGGTCTCCTCCGGCAAGCCCTGGCTGTAAAGATCCCATGACACACACATGCGAGCAAGCAGGAATCTTCTAATCATTCCCTGTCAGCCAGCAGGAATCTCCTCTATTGGCAAGCAACGATCTCCTATTGTTCCCTATTGGCATGCTGTGATGTCCCTTACTGGCAAGCAGTCTGAAACTCATAAGTGCTGTTCATGAGATCTGGAATATTGGGCCCCTGGTCTAAAACAACAGCAGCAGCAATGTGGTTGTGTGGTGTTGACACCAAACAACATACATTGTTTTTTGTAAAATAAGAGATTTGGGGAGTCATGCTTCCTAGGTTCACCAAGGTGTATCAAGTCAGAGCATGGGCAGGACTGTGAAAATGGCTGTTCAGGCAAGACTAGGATAAGGCAGTTGACAGATTGCAATATGCCACTGCCAAATCTGGGGAAAGGGATTGCATGGGTTTCCAAGGAACTCGTCATTCTTGGTCACTTGGGATTGTGTAGCTTCTGCCTTCCCTTTAGGAACATAGGAAACTGCCATATACTGAGTCAGACCATTGGTCTATCTAGCTCAGTATTGTTTTCACAGACTGGCAGCGGCTTCTCTAAGGTTGCAGGCAGGAATTTCTCTCAGCCCTATCTTGGAGAAGCCAGGGAGGGAACGTGAAACCTTATGCTCTTCCCAGAGCGGCTCCATCCCCTGAGGGGAATATCTTGCAGTGCTCACACTTCTAGTCTCCCATTCAAATGCAACCAGGGTAGACCCTGCTTAGCTAAGGGGAGAAGTCATGCTTCCTACCACAAGACCAGCTCTCCTTTGCCTTCCATCTGGCAGTCTTGTTCTCACCCGTCATCTGAGGAAGGCTGACGGCTCTCCTGTGACTTCTTGTGGGAGAGAAGAAGACCAGAAGTGTGCAAGTAGGGCTCGGGAATTTTGGCACTTTTTGCACTTCTAAAAGGGCATCCAAGTGTTGCTGCAGAAAAAGGAGCAAATATTATTTCCACCTGCGTTAGGTTGGAGCATTCTGTGTTGGGGACACCCTGACCCCAACATTAAACCCAGAGTTACCAAGAGCCAGCATGGTGTAGTGGTTAGAGTGCTGGACTAGGACCGGGGAGACCTGAGTTCAAATCCCCATTCAGCCATGAAACTAGCTGGGTGACTCTGGGCCAGTCACTTCTCTCTCAGCCTAACCTACTTCACAGGGTTGTTGTGAATGAGAAACTCAAGTATGTAGTACACCGCTCTGGGCTCCTTGGAGGAAGAGTGGGATATAAATGTAATAATAATAATAATAATAATATGGAATCCAGGCCTGTGTCTGGTTCCATTTTATTAAGGAATCAATTGATGCCTGAATTCAGATGAACTGACCAGTACATGACACCCAGGTCTCATGACTGCCTCTGGTAATTGATTTCTGAAGGCAGGGGTAATCTAGCATTGTTCTCAGTGTTTGTGAAACTCACAAGAGACATAATGGCCAGGCTCGATTACCTGTCTCACACATATCCAAATGCTAAAATTGACTTGCTCTCAAGTAATCCCTTACCTCCACTGACAGGATGCTTCTGCCTTAGTCAAATGTATTGATTAACTAGCCTCAAACAATGCACCCCTTTGCCGTGACTTTAAACATTCTTTTGTCATAATTACACACTAGGTAGATGAACACAACAAGTAATTTAACTGCTGTCTCACACAGATAGATCTGATTCTTTCACTAACTCCTCTGACTTTAACATTCTTGGGACTAAGAGAGGCAAATTTTGCTTTGGAAATGACAACAGAACAATACTCTGCTAACAGGAGATGGAACTCAAATCCTGTTTTGACTTAATATCCTGAGCTAATTTTGATAATTAAAAGACAATGGAGATCAAAGGACGAAGCAACTATAAGAATTGAACTCACTGAACAGAGAGCAGCAAGCTTTGCCTAACCAGCAGATCTTTGCTCAAGAATGATCCTAGAGTTTGCTGCTCAAAGCCGTGGGACTAAACCAGGAACTCTTTCCAGGGAGAAGGGACTGTCTGTGACCTCTGCTGCGCAGTGAGAAGTCAAGACTTCCTCCAGCCATGATGCTCTTGCTCCCCTCTTTACTCTGAGCATCTGCCACTAGCCTGCTTGAAGCTTGCATCGCTCCCCAGGCTCCTGTTCTCCAGCACCCACGTTTCTCCTTCATTTGAAGCCTCACTGCTCTCAAGCCTCAGACCCTGGTAATATGCTGCCTCTACAGCCTTGGATCCCTCTTTCCTTCCCCCTTCTTCCCCTCCACTAACTCCTGATTCCCCAAACCATCTCAATCCTGTGCCTTCCTTACCTCCCCCCCCCCGCCCCTTCTCTTCCATCTATATCTGAATTGTGTTAGGCTTTAGGAAGATTTAATGCTGATCTCACCAATCCACACACATGATAGTTAGGAACACTGTTTTAATGCTATTACTAGCCAAGATTGAAATATTGCTAGCAGTCAGATGGACTGTTCTGCTCAGTTAGATGAATGCTGTTCTCTTTCAATACTCAATAAAGCCCACTGAATTATTTAAGAGTGTTTTTTGTCTTCTTTCTGCCTTCGTGCCCAGACTATAGATGGTCACCAAATAAAGAACTGGCCACTTTGTGACACTGGTGGAACAAGTCTAATTTCATATGCTAGCTCTGGAGCATACAGTGGTCCCTCTACTTACGAAATTAATCCGTTCCGAATGCACATTTGTAAGTCGAAAAGTTCGTAAGTCAAAAAGCGGTTTCCCATAGGAATGCATTGGGAACGGATTAATGCGTTCCGGAGCCTAGAAAAAAGACCCAGACCCCCAGTAAGGCTTGCAAACTGCACAGGAACATTTCTTTTCAAGAATAAACAGGCAGTAAACAGGCAGGCAAGTCAAGGAAACCGCATGTAAAATTCGTAAGTCGAGGAAACCCCATCTAAAAATTTGTAAGTCGAAAAAACCACATCTAAAACCGGATCTAAAACTGCCGTTTGTAACTCGAAAAATACTTATGTCGAGTAGTTCGTAAGTCGAGGGACCACTGTATCTAGTATACAAATCAGGCTTGGTTGACTTCTTGTGGGAGAGAAGCAGAGGCCAGAAGTGAGCAAGTAGGAAGTCAGCAAGTAGGGGTTGGGAATTTTGGCACTTTTTACACTTCTGAGAGGGTATCCATGCATTGCTGCAGCAAAAAGAACAAATATTATTCCCACCTGTGTTAGGTTGGAGCATTCTGCTGCTAACATGTTCTGCTGTAAGACAGGCTTTCTCCACTTAAGATGCTGGAGGTGCTTTTCCATCTGGCACCCTCGTTCTCACTCTAAATTTTCCTGCTCAAGCTGAAACTTGTCCAACTAACCATTGCTGCCTGTATTAGGTCAAAGCATTCTGCCACTAGCATGTTCTATAACTAAGGGCCTCTACCCTGCACAGCCATGAAAAAGGGCTCCATATGACAAAGTTCCTGTTTGGTGAGGAATGTAAACTACCGAATTTGGTGAAAGGGAGTTACCTGTGTTTCCAAGAAACCCATCCTTCTTGGTAGCTGCAGATCGTGAGGTCTCTGCCTTCCTTTTGCTTTCCATCAGGCAACCTCGTTCTAACTTGTCTGATTAAGCCTGGCAGTTTTTCTGTGACTTCCTGTGGGACAAAAGGCAGGAAGTGTGTTAAGACAGCAAGTATGGGTCAAGACTGAAAGAGTGGGGCAGAACTACCAAATTCCCCACTGCTCAAGATGCTGGAGGAGTGTTTGGAGCAAGATGGTGGGCCTCTCCCTGCTGCAAGACTTACTTTGGTAGCCAATTGGGGTTTCCCTGGAGATGGCTAAGGATCCCAGGTTCTGCAAGGTCCTGAGGGCACAGGCCCTACCACCTAGAGTGGAGCAGAGATGGGTTAGACTGCCGCAGAAACAGCAGATATTCCCACCTGCCTTAGACTGGAGCATATAGCTGACTGCATGCTATATAGTCTATATGGACTATATACTATGTGTTAATATAGAAGATATATAATCAACATATAGAAGAGTAGATACCAGACTATTCCCTTTCCAGGTGCTGGATATCTAGTCTTGCAAATGGCCCACCAGATGCCTCCGAGAAGCACACAGAGGTGGTTTCAATGTGGGCTTCTAAGAGGCAACAGTGTGTCTCCCCACCACATTCTGAGGAGAGATACACACACACACACGTATATAGTATACACATATGTGTGCATGCACACTCACGTGCACCTGCCCACACACACTCACTGTTCCTACTCTAGTGGGAACTTGGCCCAGCACATATACACACGTGTACATATATATATCTAAGGGGGGTGCAAGGAAAATATATCTATTTCCCCACAATTTTATTTATTTATTTACATCCCAAACACACACATATATGCAAGCTAGCATTTCAAGAAATTTAGTTCCTTCCATGGGGCTGAAGTGTCAATAACAGGGGCATTTGCAAGTGAATTGCTCTCAGAACAGGAGCCTCCTAAGAGGCATCTCAGCAGACCAGCAGCCGTCAGGTTGGCACCATACCCTACTTGTTCCATTTAGGATAAGCCCCTCAGCACAGTGGAAGGGACACGCTGATTCATAGTTGAAGAGGCTCCAAGGATGGAAGCTGTTCATCTCCATATATTCCAGGATGCCCAGGTGGGGACACTTTATGGCTGCAAGGGCAACAAAAAAAAGGGGGAAACCCTAAACCTCAGCTTAAGACACAGTGCCCCAACCCGGCCTGCAACGGAATAAACCTACTTGGGGAGCTTGATCTTTCTGCTGTTGATTGACATCCTCCTTGATCTCATCCTTTCTGCTTCATGCCTATGAACCCCGCAGCTCATGACTCAATCTATAAATACAGAGATTCAATTAGCTGTTTCTTTAAACACATCCACAGTAACATAGACCTTTTGTGCTTTTCCATATGTACAGCTCTTTGTAAACTAGATGGCTCAGAGGAATAATCATAAGACCACAGTCGATCAGTTCAGTACTTTGAAGATCCAAGGAAGTAGCAACTGTGGTAGCGGGTCTGGATTCAGACCTCCAGTACGTCGTTTGTTCATTCGTGCCATACAGCTACAATGCCCCAACCCATCCCAGTGCCCCTACCCATCATGGCCTTCTTCTAGAAAGCACCTACAAAAATGAGTTCGTTTTTCACCAAGAGGGGGAGATATGTATATAATATCATGAACTCTAGAGTCCATACATAAACATTCTTTAAAAACATTTGTCACCTGTTTCTATATGTGGGTCTTAAATAAATAGAAAGATAGAAGCTGAAACTGATCCCTCTTGTACCCCTTAGAATGGGGCTTTATCCCAGCCAACAAACCATGCCTCCCAATTCATGAACTGTTCACATACAGGTGAAACTCAAAAAATTAGAATATCGTGCAAAAGTTCATTAATTTCAGTAATGCAAATTAAAAGGTGAAACTGATATATGAGATAAGACGCATTACATGCAAAGCGAGATAAGTCAAGCCTTAATTTGTTATAATTGTGATGATCATGGCGTACAGCTCATGAGAACCCCAAATCCACAATCCCAGAAAATTAGAATATTACATGAAACCAATAAAACAAGGATTGTAAATAGAACAACATCGGACCTCTGAAAAGTATAAGCATGCATATGTATTCAGTACTTGGTTTGGGCCCCTTTTGCAGCAATTTCTGCCACAATGTGGCGTGGCATGGATGCTATCAGCCTGTGGCACTGCTGAGGTGTTATGGAAGACCAGGATGCTTCAATAGCGGCCTTCAGCTCTTCTGCATTGTTTAGTCTCATGTCTCTCATCCTTCTCTTGGCAATGCCCCATAGATTCTCTATGGGGTTCAGGTCAGGCGAGTTTGCTGGCCAATCAAGCACAGTAATCCCATGGTCATTGAACCAGGTTTTGGTACTTTTGGCAGTGTGGGCAGGTGCCAAGTCCTGCTGGAAAATGAAGTCAGCATCCCCATACAGCTCATCTGTGGAAGGAAGCATGAAGTGCTCCAAAATCTCCTGATAGACGGCTGCGTTGACCCTGGACTTAATGAAGCACAGTGGACCAACACCAGCAGATGACATGGCTCCCCAAATCAACACAGACTGTGGAAACTTCACACTGGACTTCAAGCATCTTGCATTGTGTGCCTCTCCATTCTTCCTCCAGACTCTGGGTCCTTGGTTTCCAAATGAGATGCAAAAGTTGTTCTCATCAGAAAAGAGGACTTTGGACCACTGAGCAACAGACCAGTTCTTTTTTTTCTTGAGCCCAGGTAAGACGCTTCTGACGTTGTTTGTTGTTCAGGAGCGGCTTGACAAGAGGAATACGACATTTGAAGCCCATGTCCAGGATCCGTCTGTGTGTGGTGGCTCTTGATGCACTAACTCCAGCCTCAGTCCACTCCTTGTGAAAGTCCCCAACACTTTTGAATGGCCTTTTCCTGACAATCCTCTCCAGGCTGCGGTCATCCCTGCTGCTTGTGCACCTTTTTCTTCCACACTTTCCCCTTCCACATAACTTTCTATTAATGTGCTTTGATACAGCACTTTGGGAACATCCAACTTCTTTTGCAATTACCTTTTGAGGCTTTCCCTCCTTATGGAGGATGTCAATGATGATTTTCTGCACAACTGTCAAGTCAGCAGTCTTTCCCATGATTGTGATTCCTAATGAACCAGACTGAGAGACCATTTAAAGGCTCAGGAACCCTTTGCAGGTGTTATGGATTGATTAGCTGATTGGAGTGGGACACCTGGAGCCTACTGTTGAACCTTTTCAAAATATTCTAATTTTCTGGGATTGTGGATTTGGGGTTCTCATGAGCTGTACGCCATGATCATCACAATTATAACAAATTAAGGCTTGACTTATCTCGCTTTGCATGTAATGCATCTATCTCATATATCAGTTTCACCTTTTAATTTGCATTACTGAAATTAATGAACTTTTGCACGATATTCTAATTTTTCGAGTTTCACCTGTACGTTTGTGAGGTGCTGGCTGGATATCAACAACTGGCAGCTGCTTTGGCAGTGTCAGGAGTGTGACAATGGCTTTTGAACACCAAGGCTGGTCCAAGTCTCCCGGAAGGCAGGCAACAGAGGTTTGGGCTGAATTGAAGGTTTGGAAGCTACTAGGCTACATTGTTGGGGTGTCACTGAAGATCCATTTGCTGGGGAACAAAATGAGACTGTAGTGAAATAGAAATGCTCTTCCAAAAAGTATTAAAGTCACTGTCCCTCTCTAACCTAGACTTATATTACCATGAAGGTGACAAGTAATCACACAGCTCATTAAAGTGACAACATTTACCTTCGAAGTACTGGTGGGTGGACGGGGTGGTGGAGAGAACCCAAAAAAGCAATTCCATCAAATCAAGGGGGTTGTATAACAGAGTACAAAATGTGCCTTAAGGCTTGGCAAAAACTTGAGGTTTTGCTTATGATTAAACCTATTTTAAACACGCGCACACAAAACAGCTCTACATATTTATTTTTTAAACTAAGAAGGCAACCGTCTCTTACATTTAAGGGGTTGCATTAGCATGTTGGTGTCCTTGAAAGACGGAGGAGCAGAACCAGCTGCCCTGCACTACCATTTTCCAGAGAGAAGCTGACAGAGAGTAGCGCCCAAGGGGGTAGTCATGAAGTATCAAAGGTTTCAGTCATGCTCAGTGCACCCAAGGTTTCCTCTTTAACTAGAGATGCCCACGACTTAATTTATCCAAATTACAGGCACCTTGGTGCAAGACATTCAATGCAGGAGCCTACTTATCGAATATTTCCCCAGTCTTTATTTATACTATCTGCACGAGGAAGAGAAGAATAGCCAAGAGGACAGATTCAGGGACGCATTTATTTCTGTAGAAGTAAATTAAATAACTATAATTTTAAGAACTGGGGGATGTAAAGACTGGGAGTGAACAACACTTCCATGTAAGAGTGGCAATATGAGTAATGGGGAAAGGAACTCTCTGGGTTGCAATGTAAGAGACACAAAATTACAGGAGAATTTAACACTGCAGAATTAGTTCCATACACCCACGTTTTGTACTTGTGTTTCTTAATTAGTTGAGCCCCTTAAGCTATATGGCAAGCTCTTTTTGCAACTGAGCAGGCTTTTAAAAGCAGTTTTCGATCAGGCGCAGAGACTTGATACTGTTCCCTCGCACACACCAACCTCCAGGCCCCCACGCAGCAGTTTCTGGCAGGTGCACAGTCTCTGCTGTGCCCTCCACCACCGCCCAACTGCCTGGTACTCTGTTTCCCCCTCTGCCCAGCTGGGAAACATTGCCTCGTTTCCCCCTCTCCCTGACTGGGTTGTCACCACGCCTCCTCCTCTTCCCTCCTCCAATGGGTGGGCCTCTTCCACCTCCAGTTACTGCTCTTCCACCACAAGATGGAAGAAGAGAGGCAGCTCCCCCCAGCAGCCCAGAGCTGGGGTGCAGGAAGGTAAAAAAATGTTGTAAGAAGTGGGCCCTATCCCAGTTTAACATGTGCTGCCAATATCTGACTGGCGTGCGCTTATTATTGGAAATCCCCCCTCCCTTATAGCTTTTCTTATGGCTGAGATGTTTTTCCTTTTCTTGAAAACGAGTATGAAAATGTTCGTATTGGTGCTTTAACCTCCCCACCCCCACCCAATACCAAAAAACCAACTACCACCACTTGCAAAGCACATGATTAAAGAAATTTGACCTTCGGAAGCAGACTTGGAGTGAAGCAAAAAGTCTGGAATCAGCCATGGGGAATGAATGAATTCTTTCGGCAAAGTGTACCGTTGACTTATTCTGCATAAGTTATTCTGATTTCAAGATTCAAGCTTTTAAATAATGCCTTTATCGAGGAAAGGACTGGAGAGAAATAGGAAGGGAAATGAGAGAAGTTATGGCACAGCAACATCTGTGCTGTATTGCAACTTAAAATGGCTGACAATCTATAGGCCAAACTAGACAAGCAACAGCCTTTAGATCTAATTAGATGAGGTCACGGGAGATTCAGTCCCAGATCTCCTGTGCAGGTATGTTGTTTTTGTTTTAAATACTTTAGAGTGGCCACAGGGGAGGGGGCACGGCATCGAGTCAATTCTACAGAAGAAGAGGTTAATGATGTTCTTGATACAATTCCCCTGGAAACAGCTATTTGCTTTGAGAAGGAAACATGTACACTATGCCAGCATGTGGTGGTTAGAGTGTTGGACTAGGACTGGGAAGACCAGAGTTTGAATCCTCATTCAACCATGAAACTCACTGGTTGACTCTGAGCCAGTCATGTATCTGTCAGCCTAACCTACCCCACAGGGCTGTTGTGAGGATAAGAATAATCACGTACACCACTCTAAGCTCCTTGGAGGAAGAGCAGGATATAAATATGTTAAAAAATACCTCTTCTTAAGAACAGACGACACTATCTTCTGATGGATTTTTGATCTGAATCAACAAGGCACTTTCTCACATACCAAGTTCGACTTAAATTTAAGCCTCACTTATTTAAGGACCTTTTAAGTTCCATTTGGTTCAAGTAAACATGCTTAGTTGTAACTCAAGAACATATATTAACCAAGAGTAAGCAGAAGAGAGGACGTCTCCGGTTCAAAGTTCCCCTTAAGCCACCAAGGAAATTTAGGGCTTAAGACAAGCCACTCTCCTGGGACCAGAATCCATAGTGCCTCCAGTCCCTAAAGCTCCTTAAGGACCTTCAGTTATGCACTCTCAGCGTAACCTAATACAGAGGTTTTGCTAAGAGGAAGATTTATTTATTTATTTATTTGATTCGATTTCTATACCACCCTTCCAAAAATGACTCAGGGCGGTTTACACAGAGAGATAATAAATAAATAAGATGGATCCCTGTCCCCAAAGGGCTCACAATCTAAAAAGGAACATAAGATAGAAACCAGCAACAGTCACTGGAAGTACTGTGCTGGGGGTGGGTAGGGCCAGTTACTCTCCCCCTGCTAAATAAAGAGAATCACCACACTAAAAGGTGCCTCTGCCCAGTCAGCAGGGATCACGTTTATTTAAACAAATTGTAATAAATAAGGTAATTAAACCACCACCCCACCCTCTCCCCTTGAGCCGCTTCTGCCCCCTGCACGCAGCTACGGGGCTCGGCGACGCCAGGCTCTCCAGCCTCCCTCCAGGGCACTCTCCAGTGGACTCGGGACTGCCAGGTAAGCGCTCCCTCCCGCACTACCTCGCATTACCCCATTCCCCACTTGAGACGGGGATCCCCCCGGAATCCATCCGGCAGCCGGCATCATTACACAAACAAACACACGTGTGCTTCTTGACAACGCCCCACCTAGCATGTCCCCGAAAAGCGCCCATTACACCAGCAAAAAAGCTTTTCTACTCCGCATGCGCTTTAGCTCCTGACATAGACCTACAATCAACAGACTCACACTCATTTTTGCCAGGTGTAGTAACAGTCGCTGCTATTTGTCAACGTCTCTTTTCCCGGAGCCTTTCCCTTTTTGTATGTTTCGGCGTTATTTCGATGCAAAATAATACCTACCACAATATCTGATGTTTTTTTGAAGAATTTGGATATCCTTTATTCGACATTCTAATAAAGTATGAAAATTCTATAAGATTTGTGGGCAGAAAACAGAAAGGAGCTTCCTTCGAGCATACTGAGCATGCTTCAAAGCTTTTGAGCATGCTCAGATGCACAGAGAAGGAGGCGTTAACAAATAGCAGGAACTGTTCTTCCACCTGGCTTCTTTCTCCTCCCCTTGCCTGGATGTGAGCTCACAACAACACCGCCGCCGCCTTCCTCTTGTGCAATGATTACCGGTTCCGTGCAGTAGAGAAACCGAGACTTCTTGAACGATCCTGGCCCTTCTCCCCTGCTCGGGACTCCCTCCAAGACAGGAAAGGAGGGAAGAGAGGTGGTGAGTTATTACCGGGGGGCGCAGAGGCTGCTCGGCTCCACTCGCCGTCGAGAACTGTTGGCTGGTGTTTGCGTGTCTTCAGTGTTAGGAGGCTGTAGACGCCGTCTCCTGTGTGGGGGTTCCCCCTGCTGCGTGCCTAGAGCGATGTGCTATGTGGCAAAACCTTGCAGCTCCACTGGGTATCTTTTCTTCATGCGACGCTTCACTAAGCCCCGCAAACATAGCTGTCACCCTCTCCCTCATACCTCGGCTTCGATGGCTATTATTTTGATGTGTGTGCAGATTGCACGCAGCTGGTGCTGAATCTTTGCAGTAGGGGCATGCTGCAGAATAAATGTGTGACGCCGCACACGGTATACTCGCGCTGTGCCTCACATTTTGAAATGGGAGAAGTGGGCCTCCAAACACACACCCTTTCAGTCCAGAATGACGACAGTCGCAATCGCAAAGGATGCAGTGTCGGGGCAGAAAGCAAGCGAGAACTGTTTTTCAGTCATGTATGGATTTTTTGCAAGAAAGAAGAGAAGTTTATCTCCCCACCCCACCCCCAGCAGTTTTATGACATATGTAAACTGCCTTAGAGAGCAAAGGCAGGATAGAAATTGGCCAAGAAAATGATAAATACATTCGATCCAGTGCAGGATTTGTATCTGAGTGAAACTGGTTATTGCATTTTCTGTATACTGTATCACTTGTGTTGGAGGCCTCCCATACTTTTTGTTTCCCCCATTCTCGAAAAGCCTTTGAAAACTAGTGAGTGAGAGTTCATGCAGCTACTTTGATGTGCAGAAATGATGGAGGCATTTCAGTGCCTGAAGGAGTGGCTTTATAAACCCATTGAGCTTGCTTAGTTTTGTGACTCAATGCAGGTAGGATTTTGGTTGTAGCATTCGTAAGTTTTAGTTCTGTGAACCTACTTGTGGCATGTAGTCCTACTGATTTTAGTTGGACAGCGCAGATGAAAACATCAGAACCTTGTGGCATTGTGTAAAAAGAGAGGGAGTTCTCAGTTTCAAGGATGGCCACTTATTGAAGGAGCCAAGTGGTACTTGGTGATTAACCAGAATATTTCTTTTAAAGTCAGTGTTTTATTATCATAGAAATTCAGCCTAGTATAGGGGATAATTTAAGGCCAATCAATTATCATAATGTGTACAGTGGCAATGATTCTAATTTTGTTTTTGTCTTTTGGCACTAGCAGTGGTGTAAAAATTGAAGGCCTACCAAAAAGCCCGTCCCCATTAATGGAAATTACTTTCTTCCTTAAAGATAGAGATTAAATGGGCTTTTATAATCACTGTGGAATCATGGTCTATTTTTATTGCTTAATTGTTGACATCTATAAATAAACTTGAGGCTAACGGGCCACAACTAGGAGCTTATGCAAAATAGTCTTATGAGATGGGATTTGTCTTCTGGGCTGTGTACGAGTTCCCTTGGGGTAAAAAAATCTAGTTTTTAAAATCAGTATTTGAAATCACATTAGTACAAAGATGGGCTCAGTCTGGTAGTATTGATAAAATAACAAGGGATTCATAAACTGATAGCTGCTCTTTATCAAGAGCCACATTTGATAGCATTTTGTGTAGCTTGAAATGAAATGTTTCATTGTGTGTCATTAGTAAGCAACATGTTGATACTTTGAAAAGTGAAGACTGCCCTTTTTTATTCATACTTTTGACCAATGAGCCAAAATGAGCCCTTGCCATTTTAAAGTTTTAGCAGCATTTGTTCTGTTTTAATGTTTTTATTGAATTTTTCAATAAGAGGGGTCTTAAGATGAATGGTACTCAAATATAAATATATGTAAATAAAAGAGCAATGCAGTCAAGATAAATAAATAACTGTTTAAATTGTGTTTTAGGTGGAGTTGTGACATAGAAGCAAAGGTGCTGCTATGGGGAATCAGCTGGCTGGTATTGCCCCCTCTCAGATCCTTTCTGTGGACAGCTATTTCTCCGATATACATGACTTTGAATATGACAAAAGCCTGGGCAGTACTCGTTTTTTCAAAGTTGCTCGAGCCAAGCACAGAGAAGGCCTGGTGGTTGTAAAGGTGTTTGCCATTCAAGATCCAACGTTGCCCTTAACTAGTTACAAGCAGGAACTGGAAGAACTGAAAATAAGGTTGCATTCTGCACAGAACTGCCTTCCCTTTCAGAAGGCCACATTGTCTGAAAAAGCGGCCATGCTCTTCAGGCAGTATGTACGGGATAATCTCTATGACCGCATTAGTACTCGGCCATTCCTAAACAATATTGAGAAGAGGTGGATAGCCTTCCAAATCTTGACTGCCGTGGACCAAGCGCACAGATCTGGAGTCCGCCATGGAGACATCAAAACTGAAAACGTCATGGTCACCAGCTGGAACTGGGTCCTCCTAACAGATTTTGCAAGTTTTAAACCGACCTACCTCCCTGAAGACAACCCTGCTGACTTCAATTATTTCTTTGATACATCGCGAAGGAGGACTTGTTACATTGCTCCAGAGCGTTTTGTTGATGGCAGCATGTTTGCCACAGAACTGGAGAATATGAGAGATCCTTCCACTCCGCTGGTGGACTTGGCCAACAGTAATCAACGAAGCAGGGGAGAATTGAAACGTGCAATGGACATATTTTCCGCAGGTACTGTACTTGGAATGATCAACTGGAGACCGTGTATGATCTATGTATGATTATCCGAATGCAAAAAAATGGGTGCTGAAAATTTCAGCTTTTGAGTATTAATCTTAAAAAGTGTTGCTCTTGGATTTGGGGCAGAAGAGAAACCTTTTAGAGATTTGTTTGTACATTATAACTGAGCTCCCTTGGAATCAGCTGCAACCATCTTTCTTCAACATCTGTACACAACCCGTATGGAAATTATGGATGTTTCATTCCAGAGTACTTTATTCACAGGCCATTTCCCTAATGCTAGATCAGGGGTAAGCAACCTTGGCTCTCCAGCTACTATTGAAATACCATCATTTCCAGAAGAGTAAATTTTGGTTGGGGATGATGGGAAGTATAGTTCAACATCTGGAGAGCCAAGGCTGCCTGCCCAGTATCAGTGTTCCCTCTAACAGGGATTCCCAGATGTTGTTGACTACAGCTCCCAGAATCCCCAGCTACAATGGCTTTTGCTTGGGGATTCTGGGAGTTGTAGTCAACAACATCTGAGAATCAGTTAGAGGGAACATTGCCCTGTACTAGAAGAAAATTACAATCACCCGTGAATCCCCAGGCCATTCTGTGATATGATCAATGAAGTATAATGTCTAGCTGTCTCCCACATGAGCCCTCAGCCAAATTATATATTTCCAAATTGTGTGGTATGTCATAGAGTCACAAGAGAGATGCACACTTTTAGAATGTACAGGAGCAGATATTATGTTTGGATGCTTCTTTGTGTGGAAAATAGCAAGTAAAAATAGAAAGTAGCAAGTAAAATAAAGTACTCTATATATTTCTCCCTTATATCTTATCTTTCCGCATGTAGGCAGTTCTTTTATATGGGGAACAATTCCACCATCTTTATTCTAAAATGGTGCAGTCCCCGTAAGGTTATGCTATATGGTATTTATGAACATGTAATTAGTCTTGAGTCCTATATATATTTAATAAAAGTAGCATTTCATTATTCATACTAGCCTAACTTGCTAGCTGTCTGAAAGCTGATTTCACAGAGGCCTAGTTCAGATGTCACATGGAGTCAGGTCAGAATTCTGATTCTTTGGAGGTGATATCCCATCCCCTTGGGCATGCATGCTCTCCCCTCCCCTTCGTGCATGAGCGGAGAAAGAATTCTGCTTCTGATCCTGGCTTATTCTAGCCAGAGTTTGTAAATAAAACAGTAAATGAAGCTGGGATACAAACCAACCTTCAGATGTATGTTTGTAAACATTTAAGTTATGATCGCCTGGTTCAGACATCACAGCAGGTCCTGGCTTGTTCTAAGACAGGTTCAGATGTAGAATCCTTCCTCTTTCACACACACACAAGGGGAAGAGGGGAGCATATGTACCCTAGGTGGGGACATCATACAGTAACTGGATTCAGTCCTAGCTCTGAGTGACATCTAAATCAAGCTATTCTCAGTCTTCCCCATTTGGATCCATACAGATTTTCCAATGGGTCTCCCGCAGGCCGCAGTGGGAAGATTGGTGATGTGAAGCAGCTCTAAATACATAGATGGTAGAAATACACTCACATTAAGACTGACATGTCTTAATCATGATCCACAAATATGGGGTTCAGTGCCTTCTCATTGTTTACTTTTTATATGGAGATCAGACAGTAGGGATGTTCACGAATCTGTTCGGAGGCCCTTTTACGGGCCTCCAAACAGGTTCAAACATGGGGCCAGTTCAAAGTTCGACAGGGGAGCACTTTAAGGGTGGGGAGGGTGCACTTACTCCTCCTGCTACTTCCCCCCCGCCAGCACTCATTGCTGTTAAAAGCCTTTGGGGCAGCAGCATACGTCCCTGTCACCCCATTGCCCTCTTCGGCCAGAAGTGGCCAGAAGTACCAGGAGCATGTGCGCCCATCGTGTGTGTGTGCACCTGTCTGCCATGCACACGCATGTGATGGGCGCGCATGTGCCTGGTACTTCCGGCCAAGGAGGGCAACGGGGCGGCAGGGACATATGCTGCCGCCCCGAAGGCTTTTAACAGCAACGAGCACTGGCGGGAGGAAAGTGGCAGGAGGGGTGAGTGCACACTTCCCCTCCCTTTAAGACTGCACCCCCGCTGCCTTCAAACCACCCAGCCGGGGTTCCATGTGCATCCTTACCAGACAGCTTGCTCAAATGGGAAAATTGTGGTTTCATATAAGCACTGTGAGCTTGGTTGTTGGGCAGTCTTTGGTTACTTTGCCTTAGGCAAGCAATGGTGTTTGCTTATGCCTTAATTAACTGATGAAAACAGGCAGGATCTCCAATATGTATTGAGAGGAACACCTTATTTAACCTTCTTGACTCTACTTGGTGGCACATTTTTCTTCTCCAGTTGCCAGAGAATGATGTGGGTGATTGTGCTCCAGATGTTGTCAGGTGGCAATGATGAGCTAGCTCATAGGGGTGTTGAACATTTCCATTGCAATTGGAAGAAATGTGCATGCAAACAAGCGCTGCATGTGCCCGTACCCAATCCACAAACTTGGGGCTGTGTGGAACTTTGGTCAAATTGTGTTCATTATTACTGATCACACTGGGCAATGGAATGCAATCTCCAGTTGCGGGCTTTTTGCTTGCACTACCTCTTATTGGTGGAGATCACTACTTCCAAGATTCTTTGGATACTAAAGGAAAAGGATATGGTTCTCACCCCTCACTCCTTATATTTGGATGGGTTTGTGGGGGGTTCTTTAAGAGCTACAAGGTTAAGGAAGAACTTGTTATGCTACACTTCAGACTGAAGTCTTCACTAATCATCTCCCTTTTGCTTGCCTGGCTGCGGGAAAGGATTCTGGTTCTACATTGCAACAGGTAGATGGCCCACTGAGGAGTTAAGCCTGAACTATGGGGTGGGAGAAAGTGGCTTCTCTTTCTTCTGTCTTGAATTCCATCAAATAAATGTCTGTCTTGTCAGAAGATTTCAGTCTTCGAGTCAGGCTAGCCTGACCAGGATAATTTTGTGTCCACTTCAGGTGAGAGGGAGGGTCATATGGTTGGAGGCTCCCTCACATATAAACTTACTACATGTAAAAAACAAAGATTCTAGCTGAGCCATCTCCCTGACATGCTGCTTCTCTATGTGCAGAGTGTTTTTTTCAAATGAGCATTCAAACATGCAATACCCTCATCAACAGTCTGAAGTAGAGTAACACAAGCTGCAAAGCTTGACTACCCTGTGTGTGAAAGTTGGCCCCTAGACATGGAGAAGTCTTGGTTTTAAATCCCTGTATTTATCAAAGTTTCTTCAGATGGGGGCAAGGAGTGGAGAACAATTTTTCATGATAAAAAATAAAGTTATGTTGCTTTGTCTAAAGTCACATCTGTCACACCCCGTGCTAATTAAACTGAACCCATATCTGTTAAGCTCCTATATTTTATTCTGTTTTATAATATGGTTGATTTTGGTTATGTGTGCTCAAGATAAGAGATTCATCATTCTCAGCCATTTGTTTTGTATTTTCCAGGCTGCGTAATAGCTGAGCTCTTTACTGAAGGTGTACCTCTCTTTGACTTGTCACAGCTTTTGGCATATAGGAATGGCCTCTTTGCCCCGGAACAAGTGCTGAACAAAATTGAAGATCGTAGTATCAGAGAACTGGTAAACAAATCTAATGTCTTTGCAGTGCAATTTTCAGACTGGCTTAATAAGTTACTTTGCATTCTCATTTTTCTCCTTCACTCTGTTCTTTTTGCTCCCTTCTGTCCTAAGGTAACTCAAATGATCCACTGCGACCCAGAAAAACGTTTAGCAGCTGAAGACTACTTGAAACAACAACGTAACAATGCATTTCCTGAAATATTCTACACTTTTCTTCAGCCTTATATGGCTCAGTTTGCCAAGGAAACCTTTGTATCGGCAGATGAGCGCATCCTTGTCATACGTAAAGATCTGGAGAATATCATTCACAATCTGTGTGGTCATGACCAAACAGAAAAAGCAGAGGGAGAGACGAAGGAAAATGGTCTGGTCATTTTGGTGTCTGTGATTACTTCATGCCTACAAACTCTCAAATACTGTGATTCAAAGCTGGCTGCCTTGGAACTGATTCTCCAGTTGGCACCCAGGTTAAGCGTGGAAATCCTCCTGGATCGTATCACGCCTTATCTTTTGCATTTCAGCAATGACTCTGTGCCAAGAGTGAGGGCGGAAGCCGTTAGGACGCTAACTAAAGTCCTTGCTCTTGTCAAGGAGGTACCACGCAATGATATCAATATTTACCCAGAGTACATCCTGCCAGGTATAGCGCACTTGGCCCAAGATGAAGCTACCATTGTCCGACTAGCATATGCTGGTAAGCTATTGGTGTGTGTCCGTGTGTAACAGGGCAAGTTTGAATGGCTGTTTGAAGTCATTTGAATTTCTCTTCAAAAACATAAAATAAGTTATATTCACCCCCTGGAGGCTTGTGTAGTATCATCCTTTGTGCTCTTCCTGTATCTGGCAAAAGCTTGTCTGTTCCATTGGACTTTGAGGATTAAATGAAACTGGGGCATTGTTGCTTCTGATCTTTTCTTACTGTGTTTGAACTATTTTTGTTGTCCTATGGCGATTTGTAACTTCTGTTCTAACTACATTGTAAGCCTCTTCGGGGCCATTGCAAAAACCAGGATACAAATCAGATGTAATAAAAGATGACCGTTAAGTGTATCCAAATATAGATTTGGAGAGTTGCTGTAGTATAGTGGTTAAGAGACTGAACTGCGCATCAGGACTTCCTGGATCACCCCTGCCATAAACTCACTAGGTTGATTTAGGCAAGCCACTCCCTCTCAGCTTCACAGCATCAACTGGGAGAGAATATTTACTTATAGGATTGTTGTATGGATTACAAGCAGATAATGCATATGAAGTGGTTTGTATTCTTAAAAAGCACTATGAAAATACTGAATATGATATGGTGCTGGATTTGATTTTTCTTGAGTTAAAAGTTGACAGAGAGCACACAGAACTAGAAATTGTCCATATTCCAGAATTTCAACAGCAAGAACATATTTGTTTGGGTCCTGCCTACCCTTGTCCCGTTGCGATCTTTAATCAAACAAAAACATCAAGCATGTGCCCTCTTATGTTTGTGACATAAGAATGAGAATTGCCTTGCTGGAACTAAATAACACCTGTTTAGCCCAGCATTTGGTTTCCAGAGGTGGCCATCCAGGTGCTCTTACAACACATACAAGATGGTGGCGACCAGGTGCATGTGGCCTAGACATGTAAAAAGGTGTTCTTGGTGTGGCTTCCCCAACACTGGCAAATTTCTAAAGCGAGGAATTCTACAAAGTCTAAATCCAGAAGAGTTGCAAGACGTGGTTTGACCTGGATTTCTTTGGCTTGGGTTAAGCCAGTACGAGATGTTTGTTTTTTCACATTTCAAGCACATATCCACTGTGCTTGGTTATCGCTGATGTTATGGCTGTAAAGAAGTTCTCGAAATATTTCAACACAATCTATTTTTTTTATTCTTTGCAGAGAACATAGCACTGTTAGCTGAAACTGCCCTGAGATTCCTAGAACTTGTTCAGTTAAAAAACTTGAACATGGAAAATGATCCAAACAGTGAAGAAATGGATGATGCATCACACCCTAGTGAAAATTACGACACTGGTGATGTACCTTTCACTTTTTAAAAACTGTTCCAATCAGGTATTCTATTGCTATGCAAATACACTTTTTGGCTGGTTATCATCTTTTGTTTTAATGTTGTACATCTTCTGTATCTTAATCCAAGATTGCTTGTGAGATTCTGGACATGGCAAGATTCTGCTACCCATAAAAGTTCTGAGCTGAATGGAAGCTCCTTTTCAAATCAGCAAATCATTTCTCCCACCTCTTTCATGGTGGTCCAGCTCATGCTTTTTCTCCTCTTGTGTCTGCTGTCCCTTGACCCCTGCCTTCTGTAATTTGGAGTCTGAGCTCTGTGTATCACAAGATGCAAGAGGCACTGAGTAATTTCAAGGTGATCAGGTAGTCTTGGGTTCCTACTTGCCAATATTAGTGGCAGGTAGGGATGTGCACGGAACTGGCAATGGTTCTGTTCATGTATGCAACACTGAAGAGACAGCCTAGGGTGTAGGCTCATTCTGTGTCATCGCTAAGCTAATGTGTCCATCTTTTCCTGTCCAGATGCACTGCAGACTTCTGCTGCATGTGATATAGTTTGGCCACCCACAACTAACTATAAGGATATGTTTGATGGACATACACACTTGTTCTTCTTGACTCAGTTTCTGTGATACTCTTGCAGAGCTTCAGGCCTTGCATGAAATGGTTCAGCAGAAAGTTGTCACTCTGCTGAGTGACCCAGAAAACATTGTGAAACAAACTCTGATGGAAAATGGAATCACACGCCTCTGTGTCTTTTTTGGACGTCAAAAAGCCAATGATGTTCTCCTGTCCCATATGATCACTTTCCTCAATGATAAGAATGATTGGCATCTACGGGGAGCCTTCTTTGATAGCATAGTGGGTATGTACTTGACAACACACAACTTCTTTTCATTGTATTAAGTTTATCATTTAAGGGGTTTTAAGCTCTATAAATGAATCATGTCCTGCATCTAAGTAGTCCTCTATAATAAAGAGCTAAAGCGTGATCCCGTGTCCCTGCCCGTGTCTTTCTCGGCTGTTCTCGTTCTTTCTCGGCCGTCCGAGAAAGGTACGGCCGCAGGGACACGGCGGCCATGTTGAGGGAGCAGTGGGCCAAGAAGGAACTACGGGGAGGGAGAAGCTGGGATCGGGGAGGACAGAGGCGGCAGCGGCGGGTACGGCCGAGCGGCGGCGAGACTGGGCCCGCTGGCGGCGGGGGAACTGAGCCTGCTGGCGGCCTCTGGCAGCGGCGGCCGCTGCAGGGCGACTGGGGCCAATGGCGGCGGAGGGGAGAGGACTGGGCCTGGCCCGCTGGCAGCGGACTGGGCCCGGCCCGCTGGCAGCGGACTGGGCCCACTGGCAGCGGACTGGGCCCACTGGCAGCGGCGGCCACACTCGGCCCCGCCAGAGACGGAGAGAATGGGAGGCGAAGCCGGGTGGGGGAAAGAGGACCGGCGGGGTAATGATGGGCGGCGGCGTGGGAGGAGGAAGTGGGCGGCGGGGAGAGAGGGAACCCACCACGGCCGGCCATGGAGGTCCCGGGAGCAGGCAACGGCCGGAGGAGCTAAAAGCGCGCCCAAAAGGAGGAAGCGGGCGGCTCCGAGAGAGAGCTACTCCCGGGTGGGCTCCTCCTCCTTCTAGCGCCGACCACAGAGAGGAGAAAAACGGCGGGCGCAGAACGGACTACGGAGAAGGCAGAGACGGCAGCAGGGGGATCGGGTGGGGATCGGGAGGACCGAGGGAGGAAGGCAGAGAGAGAGAGAGAGAGAGAGGAAGGAGGGAGGGAGAGAGGGAGACAGGACAATAGAAAGATGGAAAGAAGGAAGGAGAGAAAAGAGAGAGAAGGGAGGGAAAAGGACAAAAGAAACAAGGAGGGAGGGAGGGAAAGAAAGAAAGAGATAAGTAATGAAGTAAGGAAGGAAGAAAAAGGAGAAAGGAGTGAGGGAGAAGGACAAAAAAAACAGAAGGGCGGGAGGAGCAGCTAGCCCCAAAGAGCGAGCCCGTTAAAGAAAAAAAAGAGGAAAAGAGAAAGAAAACAGAAAGATGGGAGTGAGAAGAGGTGGAAGAAAGGAAGGAAAGGAAGGAGAGGGAGAGGGAGAGAGAAGAAAGTAAGGAAAGGAAAGAGTGGAAGAGGGAGAGAAAAGGAAGGAATGAAAGAGAGAGAGAGAAAAAAAAGGAAGGAAAGGAGGGCAAGAGAGAGGGAGAAGGAATAAACAAAAAAAGGTACTAGCGCCCGTTATTTTAACGGGCTTAAAAATACTAGTTAAGGAATAAGCCTGCTCCTTAAAACTGTCAGATCTGATAAATCATTCTGTGTTTGAGTGTCCACCATAAACACATAGACCCAGCAGAGCTATTCCTACTGTCCATCTAGTCCAGCACTCTGTCTCCAATAGTGGCCAGTCAGATGCCCCGAGAAAGCTTGCAAGCAAGACATGATGGAGGTAGTCATATGCCATTTCCAGCATGTGGAGATGGTAGTCACAGATACAGTAAAGTTCCATTCTTAGCTCTTGTGGCTAATAGCAGTACATAGACATCCATCATGAATGTGGTTTCCATAAAGCATATCTGCCACTATTGACTATTATATCATCTTACAGCAACAGATGTTATATATGTTAAATAAAAGAAGCTGGGGCTGTGGCCTACTTATTAAGTATTTTCTTGCTTGTCCTGTTTCTTAGGCATTTTTTCAGAATGTGAGTTGACCTTGTCATTAGTGTTGATGGTACCTACTTGGTTTGCTTTAGAGATCCTAATGTGTTTTATTTTCCATGGATTCCAGGTGTTGCTGCTTATGTTGGCTGGCAAAGCTCTTCAATCCTAAAGCCTCTGCTCCAGCAAGGGCTCTCTGATGCTGAAGAATTTGTCATATACAAAGCCCTCAGTGCCCTTACCTGTATGTGCCAGTTAGGGCTTTTGCAGAAACCACATATCTATGAATTTGCCTGTGATATTGGTAAGCCAGCTTTCTTGGAAGCAGTATAGTACTGTTTGTACCGTAGTTGTGTAGTTTTTTTTTTACTACCATTGGAGCTAGGCATACAACTTTACTCAGTTAAATCACAATGGCTTTAACTTCCTTTTGTCAATCAGTGTCTGTTGATTGACAGTCCAGTTCTGTGCATGTTTACTCAAGTAATGCCCATAATGCAGTATGCCATTTTCAAGTAACTGTGTTAACACTTTTGATGTCCACTTAGTTAATTTTAGGTCCCGCTCAAATTGAATCAGAAAGGCCTCATTCTGACTACATTATGTATTCAGTATACATAATATAGAACCCCTGCTAACTTGGCAAAGAGGCACACTTTAACATGGTGATTCTCTTTTATTTAGCAGGGGGAGAGTAACTGGCCCTACCCACCCCCAGCACAGTACCTCAAGTGACTGTTGCTGGTGTCTATCTTATTCCCTCCCTGGCTTCTCCAAGATAGGGCTGAGAGAGATTCCTGCCTGCAACCTTGGAGAAGCCGCTACCAGTCTGTGAAGACAATACTGAGCTAGATAGACCAATGGTCTGACTCAGGATATGGCAGTTTCCTGTGTTCCTATGTTTCTTTTTAGACTGTGAGCCCTTTGGGGACAGGGATCCATCTTATTTATTTATTATTTCTCTGTGTAAACTGCCCTGAGCCATTTTTGGAAGGGCGGTATAGCAATCGAATAAATAATAAATAAAATACATGTGGGCGCACACTGCCTTGATACTGCTGCCCAGAACAAAACTCATTCTGTGGTCAGATGAAAAAAATTAGAGGGAACGCTGATAGGGATATGCCTGAACAGGCTCAAGCAGCTGTGGGGGGAGCGGAGTGGTTTCCTTAGGAAGAATTTAATTTACCTGCTCTGCCGCTGCCCCACCACTTTTCCAGTCACGGCACTCGCTCTCCCAAAGATTGCATGCAGCTGCGGCGCTGTTCCCTTCAGCCTGCGTGCTGCATGCTTGCATGCGGAAGGTTCCAGGTTCCCTGCTTAGCATGTACAGAAAGGGCTGAGCTAGACTCCTGCCTGTAACCTTGGAGAAGCCACTGCCAGTCTTGGTAGACAATACTGAGCTAGATGGACCTATGGTCTGACTTGGTATATAGCAGCTTCCTATGTAGTATAGTTCTCTGCTACAAGAGAAGGGATGCGAAGGGATCTTAAATAGGTTGATGCTTTATTCTTTTATGTTGGATTATTATTTTTTTTAGTTTGAGTTGAAATTTGTTTGTCTGAACTCATGTAGGTCCTATCTCTTAACTTGATTTCTCTACATGTGCAATGATATCTATTGCAACTTGAAAATCCTCTCTCTAAAAACAAAACCATTTCTTTCCTCCCAGCACCATTCCTGTGCCATCCTAATCTCTGGATACGCTATGGAGCTGTTGGGTTCATAACTGTTGTAGCACAACATTTGAATATTGCTGATGTTTATTGCAAACTCATGCCTTACCTCCACCCGTTTATCACTCAGCCAATAATACAGGTAATCGGTTGGCAGCATCTGTCCTGTTTACTCATTTAGAATTGCAGCATGTAAGGGACATTTTATTAGAAACAGCCAAGAAAGTTCAAGCAAGTCCTGGGCCAAGTTATAATTGGCTCTTAGCTTCAGTTTTTTATTTGTTAAACAGGAATAATAGAACTGTTGTATAGGCAACACAGCAACAATTGTACAGCACTTTGCATAAAGAAGTTCCATATATAGGATAAGCAGGGTTATAAAATAACGATTTTAAAGCTGCTTTTTTCTCACTGGGGAGAAGTAAATATGGTTCTTAAAGTTATAATTGGTCTGTTCTCAAAGCTTAATAGCACTTCTGGAAGCCCATGTCTTTCCAGACCTGCCACCAAGATTAGTAACTAGACCTCTGTGAACATGGTGAACTGATTTCTCTCCATAACGTTTCTAATTCGTGTTTCTATGGTTATCTGATTACTTCCTTGTTTCCTGTAATTCCTATCTGAATTACAGATAGATAAAGAAATAGTCCTGCTGAGTGTTCTCAAAGAGCCTGTAAGCCGCTCCATATTTGATTATGCTCTACGATCAAAGGATATAGGAAGCCTGTTCAGAACTCTGCACCTTCGTCAAAAGAAAAGGAATGGGACTCTTCCAGACTGCCCACCCCCTGAAGATCCAGCAATTGCACAGCTGCTAAAGAAGCTTCTTTCTCAAGTAATTTACTTATGGTATCTTGGTAGTTCTAGAATCCAAGATCAAGGAGAAGAATATATTGTGCTAGCATCTGTGCACCTTTAGATATCGCTGTGGCATGCATTGCACTAGTTATTTCTCTTGTGCCATTGAAATGAATCAGAGTTGTGAAAGACCACCTTTGCAGGCTTTCATTTCAGGACATGCAGGAAAATTGCTGATGAACTGAGCCCATGAGCCTTGTATTGTTTTGGTCTTTCAGTCAATGGCTAACATCCTGACTTTCTCACTAGCTGAGGAGTAGTCTAAAAGACTGCTCAATAGAACTCTCATTTCAATAGGACTTCCTTTAGTAAATTTAGGGTGTCGGCCAGTATGTTCACCTGAGTATTCCTGTTCTTAGTCTATTTTTAATTGATACTGGGTTTTAATATAGAACAGTATCTTTTATGGTTCAAACTATCATTCTTGGGAGAGCATAAGAATTAGGTTAGAAAACCTGCATACAAAGGAATTGGGAAACCCATTCAGGTGACCAGACAGCTGTACTGTGAGCTCTCTCGCCTTGGGGTAGTTTAGATATCATCCTGCCAAGTGGCAAGGCTGATCTTGACAGACTGCAGATGTGTGGTGAAATGGTCTTCATGTCAGCTCAGAAACATGCTTTTTTCTGTGCAGTAGGGAAGTGATACGTGCAGAGAAAGCTCTTCCAAAGAGCTAATTGTGGAGGAGACACAATGTATTGGATTTATTACCTTCTCATCTTAGGTCAGAGGTGACATGAACTCTTGAGTTTTGATTCTCTTACAATCAGTGATGTGTCTAGATCTTATAATTGTGGTGGGGATCAACACACCTGTATTAATCTCTGCCCCTCTAAGCCAGTTGTGCCATCTAGTAGAATTAATCCTGTGAACTGGGGGCTTGGGTCCGTTGGGTAGTGAGTTACCATTTGACATGGCAACACACCAGAGCAAATATGGCTTCAAATATGAACAAGTCCATAGTTCGTTCATTGGAGAGTCAGACTTCAAAGGAAGTATAGGAGTTATTTCAATTGAACACTGTTTCAGTTGTCTAACGTTCTTATTACTAGGGGAAAGCCATCATGGTTTCACCTTAAAATGCAACATACCTGCTAGTTTAGAATACTAAGCAGAAGGAAAAGCCACCTTTAAATTTATTTACCATCAAATTTTGTGGATGTGGAAAGGAATTGGCACATCTGTGCATTCTAATCTCAGTCAATCTGGCGGGCCTTCTTTAATCTGAGATTAAAATTTGGTTACCAATTTATTTATTTTATTGTTAAATTTCTATACCGCCTTTCATTAAAACAATCTCAGTTTAAGCTTGTAGCCCTTAGCATTGTTGTTGAATTGGCTATATGAGAACCTTCCATTTGTAGAAAAGCAAATTGTATTGTCCCTTGCTAGTACAACTCACACTCACAATTTCTTTAGCAAAGTACTTTACAGTCCTTACTTTGCTTTATATATTGATATATTTACCCTCCCTACAGCCTTGTGAAATAGCTTCGACTGTCTGAGAGATAGTTACTTGCTAATGGCCATGTAGCTGAGCAAAGATGTAAACCTGGGTCACTGTTATACATTCCATTGTTGCCAGATTATTCTAGTTTCTAATTATTCTTCTTTCAAAGACACATGAAGTTAACAGCAACAGTGGGCCCTACCTGCAGGCTGACAGTCTGATGAAACAAAAGGGGTGAGAAACAGGAGAAGAGGAAAATAAGCAAATTCATTGTTATGAATTATACAGTTTTAAATAATTGATAGAATGATCAAGTGGAATAGTCACATGGAGAAAGGACCTGGGCAGGGAGGAGCCCAAATGCAGTTGATCCCAACCGAGGCAATGGAGTGTGCAAGGCAATAGACCATGTCACCACTAGAGATGCGCATGAACCAAGGTCCGTGCACTGGTTCAGTGCCACGGCAAGTGGGATCTTTAAAGAAGAGAGCAGGTCCTTACCTGCTCTCCGCCGGTGCATGCAGCTTCCTGCTGTGATGGTGCTACCCCCAAGAACCTGTCCACAGCGCCAACACACACACGGAATCCATGCAGGCACCATTTGCATGGTCAGAAACACCATGCTGACCATGTAAATGTCACCCGCACATGCACGGATGCAGGTTCTTGGGAACAGTGCCATCACAGCAGGAAGCTGCATGCAGCAGCGGAGAGCGGGTAAGGACCTGCTCTCCTCTTCTTTAAAGATCTCACTTTCCGCGCCCCTCCCCATGGTGCTGAACTGGTTCGGACCTTGTCCGAACTGGTTTGGCACCGAACCAGTGGTTACCACTCATTTAGAGGCAAACGGGTAAAATGCTATTGGATGCAAAGAGGTAAAATGTCTACTGATGGAGATACTGTTGATAGCCACACTTCTTAATTTTTGCTTCTAATTCAGTAAGGGCTCTTTTACCACAGTTTCATTTCCCAAAGTGTGTGTGTTTTGGGATGATCCACAACACACCGTGCAACTGTGATCATTTTTAAAAATGGTGCACTGATGCACTGTGATAGCTACAGTTGAACAATTCCAGAGCAATGGGTAAATATAATATTTTTCACCCTTGTCTGGTATGAATCAAATTGTTGCAAGCAGTGTAAAACCTGCAATCCTCCTTTGTGCTTTCTCTGTCTCAATAAATAAATTTTGTTTTGCTTTGGGATAGGGGATGACAGAGGAAGAAGAAGACAAGCTGTTAGCCTTGAAAGACTTCATGTTAAAATCCAATAAAGCAAAGGCCAACATAGTGGACCAGAGCCATCTTCATGATAGCACCCAGAAAGGAGTGATTGACTTAGCAGCTCTCGGTATCACTGGGAGACAAGTTGACCTTGTCAAAATGAAGCAAGAGTCTGATGACAAACGGGGTTAGTATAGTCTTGCAGTTCACATCCTGTTGATTTTTTTATCATTATGTTGAAGCATTAAAAATGCTTATACATGTGGGAGATATCATTAGCTATGCATGTGTCAAATTCCACATCTGTTTGCATTTTACTTTTCATATTGGGGGTGGGAATGTCTTGAAATGTTAAAAAAATGTGTTTAAAAAGTTAAATACACACTGATTAATCACTTGATTTGATCAGGTGATTATTTGCTATGGAAGCAGTTCATACATTCAGCTAAAAGTGACTCAGTGCTGGGTTACAAAGTAATGTACAGGCACTTGTGAATTAGCCTTTGGTAGGGATGTGCATGAAACTGATTTTCTGCCTTGTTTCGAGCTCAAAACAAAAAGCAGATGGCCAAAATATTAGTCGAAACAGCAGTTTAAGTGTTGGTTTCAAAGAAACACAAAACTCAAAACGTTTTGAGTGTTTTGGCCATAGGGAACAATGGGAAACTAGAAACACCCCATTGTTTCCCATGGGTAGCTCCTAGGAGCACCAAAGTTGGTTAGGTGGTAGGGCATGCTGGGTGCTACCTACCACCCAACCAACAAAAGAAATGGGCAAATGGGCAATTAAAAAAATTTTTTTAACCTCTCCCCTATGGAGTCTATGGGGGTTTGGAGGAAAGGCTAAAAAATTGTTTGCCATTATAACAGAAAGGTTAATAAATTTGTTTGCCATTATAAATCAGTATGGATGCTTTGGTCTCTTCTTATGTTTGTAAGGTCACAGTTACTCTCTCTGTGTTTATAATAAATCATATTCTGTTTTTTGGGACTTTTAGCTAGAAAACATGTAAAACAAGATTCAAATGTGAATGAAGAATGGAAAAGTATGTTTGGCTCTCTGGAACCTTCTAACATACCCCAGCCGATTAGCAAAGGCCATGGCCAACCGACTGATCCAGAAGCCATCCAGACGGGGAAACCTCTTCAATCAGAGTCCTCAGCCGGCATTTGTGCTCCTTTGTCATCCTCACCACAGGTATTTCTGAGGATTTTTAAAAATTTTCTTGATCCTTAATACTGGAAGAGCTGCTAATTGCTTTTGACACATTATTTTATATAAGTTGTTAGGCAGTCTTGAATGCTATTTATGGCAGAAAGGTAGCATGCCTACATTTACACGAAATAATAGCTAGAACTATTGTAAAACTTGGGTTTAGTATACCCACTCTTCACAAAGGTGCTGATATTGCCAATAGTGTGCTACTTTTTGACATTGTTTATGGCATTCAGGGTTGTAGCTATAATTGAGCGAATGGGTTCAAAGAAGCCGGGCCCCCCAGCTCCACCCCTCCCTATCTTCTTCGTTATCTCCTTCACTCTGAGGGATTACCGGGGAGAGGTGCAAACACTGGCCCCTTCCTTAGCTACGCCCCGATGGCATTGGTAGTAATCATGGATATTTATTATGTGCCTCAAACATTAGAGCTGTTCCTCAACCATGACTTTAATGTTAAATTTGATTTTTGTTTGGTAAAATGTGTGTGATGAAGTTGAGTGAATTTCTCACTTAAAAGTTAGTTTTGCCCTAAGAAATCTTCTTGTACTTTGTAACACGATTTCTAAACATGAATGTGTGACATGATTTCTGGCTTTCAGGCAGCAGATGGAATAGTTGTCCAAGCGAGGAAACCAACCATACAAGTTTTAAGCAGTATAGCATCGCCCTCAACATACCAACTACGTATCACTACCTGTAAAACAGAACTTCAGCAATTGATCCAGCAGAAGCGTGAACAATGTAGTGCAGAAAGAATTGCTAAGCAGATGATGGAGAATGCTGAATGGGAGAGCAAGCCACCACCTCCAGGTGATCCTTGGCATACCTTTGGCAAAAGGCCAGCGTTGCTAGGAGGGCAAGACCAAAGGGGCTGTTTTTCATCCTGCCGATGCCAAGATCTGCTAGCATCGAATTGGGGATGGACAGGAGATCAGGATTGGGGATCTACTTTAATGGTGTACTTTTAGTATTTGCAGGGTGTTGAATATCACTTGTGTATCCCTGCAGTATTTCCACTAGTAGCAATACTGTATATTCTTTTAATAGTGATGGCCTCTCAGGAAAGGTACATGGAGCAGGATAATACAACTGCATGTGATTTTTATTTATTTTATTCAGTTTTTATACTGCCCTTCCTAAAGTGGCTCAGGGCAGTTTACATTAAAATAACAAACACGTAATAAAACAATTAATTAAAAAACCATTTACACCAGATTAATATTAAAACTAGATTTCATGAAAAGAAAGGCTAAAAAGACGGATCTTTGAGGCTCTCTTGAAGGCCTTGAAGGAAGATAATCCTCTCATATCCACGGGGAATGCGTTCCACAAGCCAGGGGCGACAACTGAGAAGGCCCGATCCCAGGTTGCAACCAGATGAACCAGTGGCACCCAAAGACAGACCCCTCCTGATGATCTTAATGAGCGGTGGGGATCTTGTAGAGAAAGGCACTCTGTCAGGTAACCTGAACCTAAGCCATTAAGGGCTTTAAAGGTAATAACCAGCACTTTGTACTTGGGCTGGAAACATATCGGCAGTCAGTGCAAATGTTTAAGAACAGGCAGAATGCCCCTGAGACCAATCTGGCTGCTGCATTTTGAACTAACTGGAATTTTTGAACTACTTACAAAGGCAGCTCTACATAGAGCACATTGCAGTAGTCCAACTTGGAGGTAGTCCAACTTGGAGAATGTCTTCAGGCCATTCTCCTCAAGAAATGGGTGGAGTTGTTGAATCAGTCACAGCTGGTAAAAAGCGCTCCTGGCCGCTTTCCTTGCAGGGGTCAGATGTGATGTGAAACTAACCCTAACCTTGAAGTGTGGTCCGTCCACGACAATGGGGAAACTACAGGGAACCCCACCACAGAAGGCTGCCCTGATCTGAGCAAAAGACCACATCCAGCAAGTGACCAGCAACATGTGTAGGTCCTAGGATTAATTGGGATAAGCTATTTGTTATGGCCACTGTGAACAACTGAGCAGCATCAGACAAGCCCATCCCAAATTGGATGTTTAAATTACTTGGTACCAAAATCTTGGGTGACTCCAACACCAACTCAGTGACTAGCTCAGTTAGGGAGTCTGTTAGGCAGCAGAGTGAACAGTACATCAACAGAATCCCCAGTCAATCCTGAGTCCCCAACCTAAGATACACACATTCAATATAAGTCACTTCTCTCACAGGGATTCTGGTAAAGGAGATGTTGTTCTTGTGAACCACAGCCACTCTGCAAACCCCCCCCCCACCTTTCCCTAACCTGATCAGCAACGGAGTACCCTGGGGGGAAGAGGTTGGAACCACTAAACTCCCCAACCATGTCTCAGGTATACAAGCCAGGTTGGATCCTTCATCCAAATCATGGATAACTTTGATTTTGTTTTGAACCGACCGGGCATTACAAAGGGGCATGGTTAGGTTCAAGGGGAGTTGGAACTACACCCCAAGGCCTGAGAGCTGACAGGGCAGCTGGATTAAATTAAATTACTGTACTCCCTCGCTCTGTAATGGCATATTAGCCTGCCAACACTCAATGCTCTATTCCCCAACTTTAAGTTTCCTTTCAAGCTCTGATGAGGTGATATGTGACTGTTCTGCCCTCATTATGTCCGTTAGCTATTTGCTGAACTTTTTAGCGCTTCCATGGACTTTGCTTTTGGCCGTGTAGCAAAAATATTATTTAAAAACCCAGATTTCCTCATGAATACTAGTGGAAGAGAGTATAAAGGAGCAGGATAAAGTGTTCTGGAGCATGTAGGCAGTTGGATAAGGCAAGCTTGAGCAGGAACATGAATTGTAGGAACTTCAGCGAGAGAAAGAAGCACAGGGGGAAATCACTCTTCTTAATGTTGCTGAAAATGACAGCTAGTACTTGCATTCCCTTTTCTAAAGATCTACAAATCCATACTCCTGTTGAAAACCAGCATATGTTAAGCCGTGCCATAGTCATGACTGTATGAGTGTGTATCCTGCTTATGATACAGGTTTCAGAAGGCTAATGTGAAGGCTCATAGTTGTTGGCTTCGTAACATGTCTGTCATGGTTAAACTATCTATGGATACTTTTGAATTACTTTATTCATGATTATTTTTGTATGCATTTTTAAAAATAATCAAATTGTTACCCCCAACTTCTTGTAATAGACCCTTACATTTGTTTACAGAAATTAAAACAAGCTTGGTATTGTCCCAGAAGCAATATTGAAACCCCTTTTAGACACTTTAAATCTGGCTTTAATTGGTTTTCTGGTTTGCCCAATGTTAGCCTCTGCATTCGTTCTTTTAATATGTATTTCTGCTGATGCCTGTCTGCTATATCTGTGTGTGTTTGTAAGTGTGATGTTTTTATTGTAAGCAGCGTTGAGCAACATTGTGTTGGATAGAACGGTGTTAAACCTAATTAACTAAACATGCAGCTAGTGCAAAACGCGGCAGCTAGGGTTTTGTCCAGAGCTGCCCGGTGGGAGCACATCACACCCATCCTGAAAGAGCTGCACTGGCTGCCAGTTCGTTTCCGGGTCCAATTCAAGGTGCTGGTTTTGACCTTTAAAGCCTTTAATGGTTTGGGCCTGGGGTATCTGAGGGACCGCCTGCTCCCAAGGGTTGCTGCTCACTTGACAAGGTCATTCATCTGAGGGGGGCTCTGCTCCCTCATTTCATCTACAATGAAGGAGGCTCGGCTGTCATGCACTCGGGACAGGGCCTTCTCTGTTGCTGCCCCCGGACTTTGGAATGCTCTCCCAGTGGCCATTCGCTCCTCAGACTCCATCACAGTTTTTAGAAAGCTTCTTAAATCTTAGCTTTTTACCCAGGCTTTTACATGACTGTTTCTACTGCTGCTTCTATGTGTTTTTACTCATTTATAGTTTTTATGCTTGTATTTTTATAGTTTTTAAATTAGATTTGTTTTATATTTTTAGCTTAATATTGTAATTGTCATTTTTATTGTATGTTTTTAACTTTTGTAAACCGCCTTGGGGTTGTTTTTAATGAAAGGCGGGATAGAAATTCAACAATAAATAAAATAAATAAACATCTCACATGACAACTTTCTAGGTTGAATGAAGGAGGAGGTTGAGGAGAACCCTTTGTTTCACTTAATGAAAACACACCCTTTGCTGCTTTTCCTAGGATGGCATCCTAAAGGGCTGCTAGTTGCTCATCTTCATGAACACAAGTCTGCTGTGAACCGCATTAGAGTTTCTGATGAGCATTCAATTTTTGCCACATGCTCAAATGATGGAACAGTGAAAATCTGGAACAGTCAGAAAATGGAGGGCAAGACGACTACTACTAGGTGATGTTTAATGTTAAATAATGTTTCCACTGGTAGGGTTGCTAACTATAGAGTAGGTATAAATTTAGGACCACAGCTGTTGCACCTGAGAGATCATAAGACATTCAGCTGTCTTGTTTCAAAGTATCTGAGTAAAGGCATGGTATACGGTATTTTAAACTGCTTCCTTTTACCCTGCTTCATGGGTTCTTATCCCAATATTCCACCCCTTTCTTCACATTTCATATACTCATCCCTTCTCTAGACTCTAAAAAGAAAATCTGTGAAAAGGAATTCTCAAACACGTGCTTTTTTATCTCCTAACCAAATGAAAAACTACTGTACACATGTGACCTACAACTTTTGCCCTGAGTCCACTGTGCCCCATTTTTACCCATTCTAATCCATCTCTGCCCCAGCTGACTTTATATCACTTGATCAAGTTTAACTACCATGACTTCTCCCACAAAATCCTGTGAATTTTAGTTCTGTGACAGGAGTAGGGATTTCTTGATAGAGTGCTTATCACTCTTGCAAAACTATACTCCCAGGAGTCCATGGAAGAAGCAATGATAGTAGACAGTAGGCCTATGCACCACCAGAAATATTGAATCAATGCTGAGCTGATAACAGTACGCAAAAAAAATATCGGGAGGCCAATATAGTCTCTCTGCCGCTATTGGTGTTGGGAGGACATTGGCCCAATACTTTAACCAATAATAAGGATTATTGGTTATATAATATATAATAATATAGAACCACCCTGAGCTGTTTTGGAAGGGTGGTATAAAAATCAAATAAATAAATAAATAAATCTGGGTGCTCCTAGGGGGGTTATGTTGGTACCCCCCCACACCCTGAGTTCAGGGGTGCATTCCTTTAAAAATCAGACCTGAGAGAGCTTGGAGAGACTGTGTCTCTAAGCCAGTTTCCGACCTGATTTTAAGCACTGCACCTCCGAAATGGGTGGTGGTGGTGGTAATGCCCCCCAGAAAGTGTGAGTATTGGAAATCCTTCCGATAATGCCTGCTAGTGGGCCTATTGGTCAGATATTCCTATTGAACCGATACGATTGCATAGCCCTCGTAGTCAGAGATATGATACTCATGCAACTCACCTTTTGGGGAAGTTATTTTCTCTGGGATATTTTATTGAGTTTTAATGTCCTAACCTTATATGGTGTTTTAGAATGGTTAGAGAACACTGGTCTTGAAAATGTTTCTTTTTGTTTTCTAAAACAGATCAATTAACACATATTCTCGAATTGGAGGGCGTGTGACGACACTGACTTTTTGCCAGGGCTCTCACTACTTGGCTATAGCTTCAGATAATGGAGCTATTCAACTTCTTGGGATTGAAGCTTCAAAATTACCCAAATCTCCTAAAATTCATCCAATACAAAGCAGGTGTGTTATCAGTCATTTGCTGCTTTCCATTGGATATCTTTAGCAGACTCGGATTAGCAATTCCTTCCTACTGAAGTGAAAGGGGTTTAAAATCTACACAATGGAGTTAGAAGGTCTAAGCATGCCGTGGAATGAGGTGATAGAGTCCTGAACTGGTAGAAGGGACAGTACTATTTCAGACTGCAAGATCATATTTTTGAATCTTCCCCTAGGAAAGAAAGGCTCCTTGCATGTAGAAAGGAGGCTTTCTTCTTGACATATTATCTTTTACGTGAAGAGATTTTTTTGACATGGGAGAACATTCAAAATTGCTCCCCAACCTGCTTTCTGAAGGGTTACAATCCACTCTGTTACTTCAAGATTCTGCCATCTCATTCTCCTGTGTGCAAAGAGCCATGAGATGTAATAGCTTGTTATACATCTATAAAGCCTGGGGTTTTTAGTTTGGATCTTTTATTTATTTTTGGCTGTGAGGGGCATATTTTAAGAGGCCATATTGCTCATTTCCCCCCATCCTCTCCCTTTTCTTTCAGGATGGTAATTCTCTTCTAAAATCTGTGAGAAGACTGAGTGGAAACCTGGGAAGTAAGAAATAGCAGGGCCAGATAGGGAATTGGCAGCTCTAGTCAAGTATATACAGGTGACCCTCATTCACGGGGGTTCCATTCTCGCCTGTAGGTGCGAATACAGAAACGGCAAATAATGTTTCTTATTTATTTATTTATATTTTTACATTTGATATTTTGCTCTTCCTCCAAGGAGCCCAGAACGGTGTACTACATACTTAGGTTTCTTCTCACAACAACCCTGTGAAGTAGGTCAGGCTGAGAGAGAATTGACTGGCCCAGAGCCACCCAGCAAGTATCATGGCTGAATGGGGATTTGAACTCAGCTCTCCCCAGTTTTAGTCCGACACTCTAGCCACTACACCACACTGATTCTCTGAAATAATGAAATCTTTAGTGAGTGGGAATTGCGGGGTTAGTTTCCAAGAGCACTGAAATATCCATCTTTTCTTTGCTTTATTCTGTCCAGGTTTTTAGATCGGAAGGATGATGGCTGTGTGGTAGACATGCATCATTTTAATTCAGGAGCCCAGTCTGTGCTGGCTTATGCCACTGTGAATGGTTCCTTAGTTGGATGGGACCTGAGATCATCTAATAATGCCTGGACATTAAAGCATGATTTAAGGCTGGGACTTATAACCTCATTTGCTGTGGACATTCATCAGTGCTGGCTCTGTATTGGTAAGATGCGTTTTGTTGGGTTTTTTAATTATATCTTTGAAATTACTGTGTGCACGGGGAGGAGAGCTGGTCTTAAGAACAGAAGAACAGCCCTGCTGGATCAGGCACAAGGCCCATCGAGTCCAGCATACTGTTTCACACAGTGGCCCACCAGATGGCTCTGGGGAGCCCACAGGCAAGAGGTATGTGCATGCTCTCTCTCTCCTGCTGTTGCTCCCCTGCAACTGTTATTAAGAGGCATCATGTCTCTGAGGCTGGAGGTGGCCCACAGCCATCAGACTAGTAGCCTTTGATAGACCTGTCCACCATGAATTTGTCTAAGCCCCTTTTAAAGCCATCCAAGCCGGTGGCCATCACCACATCTCATGGCAAAGAATTCCATAGATTAATTATGCACTGTGTGAAAAAGTACTTCCTCTTGTCTGTCATAAATTTCCCAACCTTCAGTTTCATGGGGTGACCCCTGGTTCTAGTGTTGTGAGAGAGGGAGAAAATTTTCTCTTTCCACGCTCTCCATTCCATGCATAATACTATACACCTCGATCATGTCCTCCCTTAGTTGCCTCTCTTCCAAGGTAAAGAGCCCCAGATGCTGTAGCCTTGCCTCATAAGGAAGCAGTCTTGTGGTAGCAAGCATGAATTGTCCCATTTGCCAAGCAGGTTCTGCCCTGGTTGCATTTGAATGGGAGACTACATGTCTGAGCACTATATTCCTCTTAGGGGATGGAGCTGCTCTGGGAAGAGCACTTGCATGCTTGGGTTCCAAGTTCCCACCCTGGCATCTCCAAGATAGGGCTGAGAGAGACTGCTGCCTGCAACCTTGGAAAAGCCGCTGCCAGTCTGTGTAGACAATACTGAGCTAGATGGACCAATGGTCTGACTTGGTTTAAGGCAGCTTCCCATGTTCCTATGATTGCCCTTTGATCAAGAATTAGGTTGGGATGATTATTGAGCTGCTTGCTTCTAGAGTGCCAGTGTAGCTCAGTGGCTGGAGAGTTGGACTTGGATTGAATCCAAATTCAACCCCCTCCCAATTCTGCCAGGGACTTTCTGTGGTAAAATCACACTCTCCAACATTAGGTTTCCTTATTGTAAGGTGAAAATTAATAGTGACTTCTTAAGACTGTTGTCAGACCAAAGACAATATAGACTCTAAAATGCTGTGCAAATAATAAAGTCCTGCATAAATCATAAGTAACAGTAGCAGGGAAAGATGTCACTGATTATAGTACATATTGATATTGATGTCCTTTCAGGGTTGCTCAGGATGTTGCTTAAGCCATAAGTTCTGATCGTGATTACCTTTTCTTCACAAGGTACAAGCAGCGGTACCATGGCTTGCTGGGATATGAGGTTCCAGTTACCCATCTCCAGTCATCCCCATCCTTCCAGGACACGGATCAGACGCTTACTTATGCATCCCCTCTCTCAGTCATGGGTGATTGCAGGTAGAACTTATCCTCTTTCCTTTAACACAGTGCTTCCAAAAGTATGACTATTGCCATTTATGTATGTATGGCTATGTTCCCGCTAGCATCTTATATCCATTTTAACATGGTATTTACCACTATATAGACCTCTGGTCTGGTAGCATTCACATATGGCAGTTGCAGATTGCTTTTTTAAAAAAGCTGTAGGGAATCCAACAGGAAAACTCCTATCTGGGAGTCTGTGTGGCTGTCAGGGGAGAATCAACATGTGGGGCAGTTCAGTCCCAAGGGAGGGGCTGGCCATTTTGCCAGGGAGAACAGTAAATCAGACTGAGGTGGGATTTTCCCACCTTAGTCTGAATGAGAGGAATTGCAAGGTTTGGATGGTTAAGGCTTAGAGTATAAGACAGGGGGAAAAACATCTGGCGAGGGTGATGGTGGTGGGATTTGGTGGTGTTCAATTTGACCACTGGGAGGCGATGTGCTTGGCTGGAGCTTTCTCTCAGTAGGAGAAGGTGCTATAAGTGAGTGTTGTACACCTGTTCCATCCTCTAGTCTGAGGCCAGAATAAGGTCTTGGGGAGTGAGGGCATCCCTGGGTTTACCAAAGGACAATTATCACAAGAATAAATTTTAGTTAATGCTCTGAGCAGTTGAGGTAACTTTTTTTTGTCTTCATCTTTTTGAATATGTATTGATTGGGTTTGTTTTGGCATTGTGCTCTAAGCTTTGCGTTTTTTGGCTTGTAACTTTTCATTGCTTTTCCATAGCTGTTCAAGGCAATAATGAAGTCTCCATGTGGGATATGGAAACGGGTGACAGACGCTTCACATTATGGGCTAGCAGTGCCCCTCCCCTTTCAGAACTACAGGTTCGGCTTTGTGACTTCAAACTTGTAGATTCCTACTTTAGATGGACGTGTGCTTTGGAAGTGTCCAAAGCTTGCCTTTCAGTAGAGTAGAGAAACATAATGGCTGGCATTCTTCGCAAAGCAACTTTTGACAGGTGAGAGAGGTGCCTGTGTTTCTGTGAGGCTCATCAGCACTATTGTGGAGGTGGGCTGTTCCGTGCTTACTAAGTATTGTGCAATCCCAGTTTTGACGCTTCTCCCATTGGGAATAATGGCAGTAGCATTGCTTTGTGGAGAATGCAAGCCAATATGTGGAACAGAGCAGCGCTTGCTGTCTTTAAAACAACTTCACCCTATATCTCCTAGGTGCAGTTCAAAGTGCTGGGGTTAGTCTATACTGCCCCATACAGTATGACATCAGGGAACCATCCACTCATGTATGAACCTTGCCCATGATTTAAGAATGTCTGGGAAGTATCTTCTTTGATACATCTGCCTGAGAAATGTAGGTTGCCACAGAGTAGGTTTGCTTGATGGTAGCATTCCATTTCGGGAAGGGAATGTTACTAAGCCCGTATACTTAGTAGCATTCCTCTCTAAGCCCATATGCCTGATGTCTGTTCTTCTTAAGTTTAGGTGCCAGAGAAATATTATTTTACATAGGAACGTAGGAAGCTGCCTTATGCCGAATCAGACCATTGATCCGTCCAGCTCAGTATTGTCTACGCTGACTGGCAGTGGCTCACCAAGGTTTCAGACAGGTGTCTTTCCCAGCTCTGTCTGGAGATGCCAGGGATTGAACCTGGGACCTTCTGCATGCAAGGCGGATGCTCCGCCCCCATTGTCTTGCCCAGGTCTCTTAACTCAGTACTTCTGTTTTCAGGATTTTAGTGATTTTAGCTACTGTTATTTTAGGACTTTAGTTTAATGTAATGCCTGTTTTATTATCACTGTATTTTATTTTATTGCTTGTGTCAATGTTTTAATGTTTTTCTCTTATGATTTGTAAGATGCTTCAGTTTTTTGAGGTAGGGTATAGATAGATTTTAAAAAAAATATAGACAACTGTAAATGTTTGGATACTACATTTCAATTTTGTGATTCTGAATTTGAAAGTCTAAGGAATAATTTTAGAACAACCTCTATTTTGAAGTCCCTTTGAATCCAGTAGAACCAGCAGCCATCCGAATGTGTACAGGATTGCTGCCTTGACATGATTGTTAATTAGAATAAACAGGGTGTTTTAAAGTGTTGAGAGAGAAAGTACCTTTATACACCAGGCTGCAAACATTTAAAATACTTGCTTTCCCACCCATTAGCCTTCACCTCATAGTGTGCATGGAATATACTGCAGCCCAGCTGATGGGAATCCGATATTATTGACAGCAGGTTCAGACATGAAGATAAGGTAAAAATCCAAGAAATTATTATTATTATTTTACATTTTATATCCCACTCTTCCTCCAAGGAGCCCAGAGCGGTGTACTACATAAGTTTCTCCTCACAACAACCCTGTGACGTAGGTTAGGCTGAGAGAGAAGTGACTGGCCCAGAGTCACCCAGCAAGTGACTGAATGGGGATTTGAACTTGGGTCTCCCCGGTCCTAGTACAGCACTCTAACCACTACACCATGCTGGCTGTCTTATATCAGCTCTGTCTTATCATTTCACATGCTTCAGTTGTCGTCTGCATAAAATCACACTGGGAGGCTTTGAAAAATCCTACTTATCCCTCTTGTGAGGTGCAAAGATTCGCAGATATTGGTAGAAGGGTGAGGGGAGGGGAACATATCAGATTTCAGGGGGCCAAGGAGGGAAAGCTCAGCTACTCTGTAGATACAGTATAAGCACTTCTGAAACCTGATCATATGGCCTGAAACTTGTGATCTAAATAGTACTGAATTTAATCCAGTTTCTCTTCAGTGAGTTTAATAACCCAGTCCTGATGCTTGTTGCTCCACCAAATGTGAGCTTAGGATGAGGGAGCCTGTATGTGTGAGTGAGAGAGAGAGAATAAGCTGGCAATCGCAGCTTATTCTTCCTTCCACTCAAAGGCACAACCTCCCAGTGTGGACTAATGTTGAATTTGCTCACTTTAAAGAATTCATTATCAAGATTCTTTATTTTAAGCATATGCAAACATAATCAATTAATTGTTTAAAACTCTGCCAATGACTTGACTAAAATGTTTTAAATCAAGTGATAGCCCTAGATTAAACTCAACTTTCAAAATCAGCTTGTATCTTTATATTATGTGCAAGTTCTATTTTTGTCCTATTTTGAACACAAAAAATACATTTCTGCACGTCACACATTGATTTTGAGATCTGTTGTAGAACTGTTGACATTAGCAACAATAATGGCTAATAGTGCACCTAACGTTTAAAAAAAACCAAAAACTTTCATTGAATGCATCCAAGCTGGAATATCCAAGAACTATTGGGTGTGATGCTCAGTGTATCTACAATGCTACCTAAAATAGACCCAATCCTACACACACATACTTGGGCTTAAATTTGATTGAATTTGGTGGAAGTTGCTTCTGAATTATAAATGTTTAGAATCGGGCTGCAAAGGTTGAAAATAGAGTACACTGCGGGTAATTTTTTAGAATTAAACTTTCATAAGACACCGAGTTTTGACAACCAGTAATGACTGGATGCCAAGCTGGAGTGATACTTGGTGTGATTTTTGTGGCTGTTCTTATGATAGAACAATTTTAGCAAACAATTTCAAGTTTTAAACTTTTGAATGTTTTTAAACTTTTAACTTCTATTGCGCATTAAAGAAGGTCATTGAAAAAGCTTAACAATTTTGAAAGCAAGAAAACACAAACCCCTAAGTTCTTTAAAAAATAAAGGCTTTTCGGTGTTGGCTTCTTTCCCCTGCAGATTCTGGGATTTAGCATACCCTGAGAGGTCCTACATTGTTGCTGGAAGTTCTAGCTCTGTATCTTATTACAGGAAGATCATTGAAGGAACAGAAGTAGTTCAGGTATACATTTCACTTTTCTACCCAAATCTTGATTCTGAGAACAATTTCACATATTCTTATATCTGTTTGTGGCCCCTTTATAACTTTTATAACTCCTCTATATTGCCTTGTCTGGGTTAGGATTTAAGAATGCTCTGAGCTAAGAGGGTTACTGCTCATTGAAGAACTACTGCAGTCGAAATGAGAATTACCACACAGTTTTTTATTATGTCATACACCTTTTGGTTTAGCACTGAATCATACAATCAGCATTGCAAGAACATAGGCTTTCACTGCTAATTCTTGTGTATTTCGACTGTTTACCATCAGATTTGTATTCCATTATTTTGGTACTGGGGACATTAAAGAAATGTCTCTCTTCCCTAACTGGTTTTTAAAGTTCATAACATGACATAGGCATGGGCAAGTGGGAGTCATATCACTGTCATTGAGATCAAAGCCAATAAGGATCTGTAAGCAAAATCACATTCCACCACAGAGCAAACTCAACAGCACTGGACACACTAGTTATCTTCCATTGACTGCATCTAGCATACTGCATCCAATTTGTATTTATTGGGCTAAAAACTGGAGAACCTCTGCAAGTTAGAACGTTGGAATGGTTCTTAGCCATCTACATTTCATCATGATTTTTCCTCTTCAATAGGAAATTCAAAACAAGCAGAAGGTGGGTCTTACAGAAGAAACCCCCCGAAGGGGTCCTGAGTCTTTACCAGTTGGACATCATGACATTATCACAGATATCGCTACTTTCCAGACGACTCAAGGGTTTATAGTCACTGCATCACGAGATGGCATTGTGAAAGTGTGGAAGTAAAGGCCGCATTGATCTACGTGTACTGTAAATACTTGTAATAAAACCAAATAGTATGAGACTGCATCTTCTTAAACAACTTCTTCCAGAACATATAGCAATGGACTCTAATGCTCATGAAGGTGACCAGCAGGCCTCTTACAAAGTTAATCACTGTAATGTTAGTGGCTCTTTCAGAGCCTGCTTGTTGGCTGATGCAGCACCTTCTAAAAGCACCAAGCAAAAGCAGTTGAAATGAAGAAATTGTACTTATTCTCTAACCATGATATTCTTTGAAATCTCTGAAACATTGTGTGTTGCATATTATAAACATGATGAAGGCTGTTATATTCTACATGAATAGTATTTATGGAAACTTATTTTGTAAAAAAAGAAAACCTGAATTAGAAGGACTGATAAAATACAACTGTTGCACTTTCCCCCACTCTTATATTCAAATTCCTGTATACTTAACATAGAAAAATAAATAGTTTAGATCATTTCTCTGTCTCAGGGTTGCAATAAAAGGTTCATATCAATCCTGTTGCCTATATGTCATAGGCTTTTAGTGGAATTGCCCCGTTCTTTTTCTTGAATTCCAATAAAAGGCAATGACATTCACTATGAAAACACAGGGGAGAGAGCATTTGAATTCTAGTGTGCTTCTGAGCTTGAGACGGGATGATTACCTTCACCATGCTCAGAACAAAAATGCAGTGGCATAGAGCATCCCTTGCCCTCTCCAGAGCTGTCTGCTAGACTGTGTTTACAGAGTTTTATGCATATGACCCTAGTGTGCCTTAGATCTCATGTTCTCTGGGCTGCCCTTTAAATGTGTTAGGATTGGCCTTGGGAGAAGTTCTTCTGTAAATTAATTCCATGGTGCTCATGAAATGTTTAAAGACGTGCAACCATGTAGGCAGGACTGTTCTCACCATAGTGCTGATTCTGTGAGAGAGACCTACTTGAATAGATGAAAAAATTCCTTTCCATAGTAAGTACACCTGTAATGTTTTAAGAGTCCCTGAGGTCATGCACAGGACCTCACCTACCTTCCCTGACAGACGAGCAGCTGCCTTACCTCCACTGCACTACGCACCCACCCAAGTGGCAGTGCAGTGAAGGGAGACTCTGGGAGTGGGAGGACTCCCTCCCCCCATCCCATTTCCCCCCATCCCATGGTGCCCTGGCTCACTGCCAGAAGTGGCAGCAGGCCAGGGGGAAGCCATTTAACTCGGCGGCGATTGCCCAGATGATCACCCGCTGAGGTTAAGTGAACAGGTTCACTTAACCTCGGCTAAAGGCTGGGTTTGTAAGTGAGGTTTGGTGGAGGTGCAGTGCTGGGAGTGACCTTGCTCCCGGTGCTTCACATGCACAGTCTAACCCCGGCTAGGCTGCACATTTGTATACCCTTCCTGTCTTAACCACTTTGATGGGCTGAAGCCTGATTTTTCAAGGACAACACTTGAATTGAAGCATGCTTCCTTCTTCAGCTTCATTTGTCAGAATTATCCCTCTTCATCTTCGGGGCTTCCTTTTTAAAGATAATTCTTGTGCCTCTTCAGCAGAAACTTGTTTGACTGCGTTTTTTTAAGGAAAGCAATCAATGAGCTCTTCAGAGGTCTCGGCAACAATGACTATCGACAATGGAGGTATGGTACTTCTTGACAAGATGCTGCAGAGGTTATTCTTTTGCCTCATTGCCCACCACTACTACTTTCTAATCTGAAGTGAAAGGGAAAAAGGGAAGTAAGTATCACTCTTTGATTTCTAAACACAATGGGCTGTGTCATTGCAAATGAATGATTAATTGTATAAAGGCTACATGACCATTAGAGAGATGAACACACAATCTATCAGTGCATAGGATTATTTTATTTGTTGTGATAGGATCCAGATCTGCACAAGCAGTAATGTGTACAGTAGTATGGGATAGGCACATTTCAGTAAGGGTGAAACTCTTGACAGAAAACTGGGATTCTTCTAGCTGTTCAGATAGGAAGCAGGATATCTGCCCTTAATACCCTTCTTGTCCCTCCCAGTAGCTAGCATTACAGGCCCTACTTGGTTCTCATCCACACTTGATGAATCTGACGCCTTTAAGATGCTTCTGTATTAACTGCTAAAACAGATGGGTGTCTAGGTGTGGGGTGCAATGTCGACAGCCGTGTTTAAGTTCTGCCAAAATTGTTGTTTAAGTGATTAGCTACTGTTAATTTTAAATGGGGCTTAATTATCTCTCAATAAGGCCCAATGCATTTTAAGGTTCCCTTTTCTGGTTTATATTAGCCAGCAAAGCACACTATAAGGACAGACTGTAGCCTTGTCCAGGCGTGTTAAAAACAGGATATTGCACTTGTGTACAGCAACCCTGAGAGCATGTTTGGAAGCCCTGATCTCACACTGATGCACTCTGAAATCACAACCTCCACTCTGTACTGATACAACCTTTATGTATACAAACACTACTCATAGAGAGATTATTCCAATGCAGAATGCTGGGGTGCCCCAGCATTCTGATCAGGGGGGAGATCTCGCCACAAGTACATCGCTGGTCTCTCTAGATGAGCAAGGGTGCAGGAATTCAGAGTGTCAATGTGGAGTTAGGGCTTTCAGATGTGCTCTTGGGGATACTATATGTGAACACAGCATCCCCAGTTTATATAATATATGAACAGGACTTCTGGCATTTTTCTTTGGGATGGGTTTTGTCATTGCTCAGGTATTCAGTCTTGACAGATCTATAAATTGTAGCCTATTGGGTTCTGCCCTGCTGCAGTTAATGGCCAATAAGCTTGTGACTCTTGTGCCCACTGTATTTCTATTGACGGGCAGGAATGCATGCATAACGGTGCAAGCTGCATTGTCAGTTTCAGAAGGAGCAGGATGAAGGACATGCAGATTCTACGGGCCCCTTCTTAGTCGAGTTTCAGTAATACTGAAATGAAATTGTTGCCTTATCCCTCTGTCATCACAGTTTCTCGGGAGAAAGGAAATTAAATGCAGAGAATAGTCTTATCCCAGAGACAAGAATAGGGTTCCCAGATGTGGACTTTTACCCACATCGTAAACTCTAGAACTGGAATAGTTGCAGAAGAGGGCAACCAAGATGATCAGGGGCCTAGGGCACCTTCCTTATTTTGCCTATTTTCACCACCTGGACCTGGCAACCCTAGTCCAGGAATCCATTGTGGATTTGTTTGCTATTTCTACACTGACCCCTTGGTGGAGGTACAGGGCAGATGCAGAGATTGAGCCGTTCGTGTTTTTTTGTACTTTATGCCTATAATTCCATTGGATGTATAGGGATTAGTTCCCAAACCTGGGTAGGACTCTTGTCCTACCCAGTTTACGGTTGTGTGAATGACCTCTTGGTGAGCTATTCCTGAAGCACTGAGGACTGCTTTAGGGCTGGGTTGGGTTCAGAAGATCCTCCTCCTCCAATGTTGTTCAATAAGAGAACTGATCAGCTAAAGAAAGCTGCCCATTGAAATAGCCTTCTGCTTTAAACCAGAAAGCAAAGAAGAATCCAAGTGCCCCTACCCTCAGTGAGGTGTGGTGTATTGGACAAGGACTGAGAGACCCAGGTTCAAATCCATTCAGCCATGAGTCTCACTGGGTGATCTTGGGCCACTCATTAACTCTCAGAGGCTATTCTCACAACCAGCAAAAATCGGGCTAGGAGAGCCTAGCCCGATTTTTCCTGGTCGTGTAAACCACCGGGCTTGCAGGCGAGCCCTGTGGTTTACAAGCAGGTAACCCGCTTGTGAAGCCCTCCTCTTAGCTCAGGCTAGCAGAGTGAGCGCTCCGCTAACTGGGGTTTCCAGATCGTGTGTTGCTGTGGTGCAGCTCTGCGCTGCAGCAACTCGTGAGAAGAACCCCTGCCCAGGAGGTTAAAAAGCAGCCTCCCGGCTCATGGGTCTCTCCAGTATGCTCTGCGCACTCGCACAGAGCATGCTGGAACTTTTGGTGGCCGCGCGGACCCTAAACTCCCAAGCCTCCGCCGGCTCCGTAATGGAGCTGGCAGTCGTGTGGGCAGCCGATCCGGCTGCCCAGGGCAGACTGGACGATCGTCTGCGGGGAGAGCAGGCTCACCCCGTTATGGCAACTCACCAATCATGAGACCCGCCTCTCAGTCTAGCCACCTAACAAGGTGGTTGTGAGGTTAAAATGGAGTGGGAGAAGCAAACTTGTACATCGATCTGAGCTCTGGGGGGCAGGGGGAAGCAGGATATAAAATATAGTAAATAAATTCTGGAGGGACCAGCAAAGAGGGGCAGATAAAGCTAAATTGTCTCCACTTGGCTGCCTAAAGCATTCAGAAAACCCAATAAGTGGCATTTTGTTGAACAACATGTTCTACATTTCCCCTCAAGCTAGTTCCTTATTAGATGCTGTTGATCCCCATTGAGGAAAGGATGTGTATCTTATGGGGATGGCCACACGCACAACTCAAGATCCTAAGAGTAAAGGGGTGTGGTTGAAAACGGAAAAGGGGTTGCCCCATAACATGACTCAAGGGGTTAGTCTGGTTACTATAAGATCTCAAGATACATCTGAGTTTCCATCATGAATGATCACTGCTGATAATAGACACGTGGTCAAGAGATTTGCTTTATTCAAAAATATATTGGATTCTTTATTCAATTTCAATTTCTTTGTGTGTACAATCAAGATAAGAGCAGACCAACTGTCTGATGTCCATAACTCTGTCATCTGTAAGTTTGCTTTAAGAGTGTGTGTGTGTGTGTGTGTGTGTGTGTGTGTGTGTGTGTGTGTGTGTGTGTGTTATTGCTGGTCTGTGACTGTAATAACACTTTATATTGATTTGTGATGAGAAGCTATGGAAGGAGAAGCAGGAAGAACAGGGCAGTGAAGAGGGGAAAAGGGAAGGAAGGGGTCAAGTGTGTGGGGAATAGGCAGGTGCCTTCAGATCTGCTTGAGGGTGAGTTGGGGAGTCGATGGAAATAACATAAGGTTTCTCTGCCAGGAGTGGAAAAAGAAATGAATTATTCAGAAGTTTTGTGGGAGAGGGTTCTCCATTCATAAAACAGGGAGCAAAAGAGCAAGGATGACCACACTCCAGTCATCAAGGGGAGATCTACTGGTTTGACCAATGTGTCAATGTGACAAATGAAGAAAGAAGGGAATATGTGGCTGAGAACATGGGTGTGTGTGTGTGAAATTATTATTTTTTAACTGAGACAGGGATTCTGATTGTGATGGAGGAAGATTTGGCTTTTCCTCTCCTCTCCTCTCCTCTCCTCTCCTCTCCTCTCCAGGGACTTGAAGAAGGACCAAGGACTTCTTGGGTGGGCTTCAGGACCAAGACAGCTGCATTTCCTGTCCATCCATGGCAGGTAAAGCTGTTTGACATGCTTGACCGGACACCCTACTCCATCCTCAAGGCTCTCTCACCTCAATGCTGTGCTGCAGGACTATCTTTAGAGATCCCTGGAGGGGTGCAGGGCTTGGGGCAAATCAGCCAGTGTGTGGAGCCCCTACCAGTTAATTTTAATGGAAGTTAAAAGAGCAGGGCCCAGGATGGTCACCTGGCTTGCCCTGCCCTAAGGCTGTGCTAGGTGTTGAAGCAGGCAGGCATGGCCTCAGGTCATGGGCATATGCAGGAAACGGTCAATTGAGAGAAAAATAGTGTCCTTGAGCCCCTCCCCCTTGATTCTACTTAACATGGGCTACGATCAGGCCAAAGCCCCTATCAAACAGTGAATAATGGACATAGAGCACCAAAGCAATTTAAGCAGGGTCCCGAACTTTTTCATCAGTGAAGGTCTTACACATTTACCCTCCCCAGCAGCCTATCTCACTCAATTGGAAGTCCCAAAACATAGGAATGCATTTACCTTGGCTTGTTGTCACACCCTCCCTTCAGCTGTGCTTGAAGGATGTTTCAGGAAGATCCCACTCGCAGAGCAACAATGCCCCTGTGGTTCTGGGCACATTGAAACAACTGAGCATGTCTTACTTCACTGTCTGTATTACACAGACATTCACTCCTCCTTCATCCACCCATTGCTATGCAAGTACTCGGGACGTTTGAGTCATATCTACTGTATGTCTCTATGCTGCTCTCTGACCCCAAGCCTGCTATTACATACAGTGTTGGCAGGTTCAGCGCGGCAATGTTCAAAATCCATTGGATGCTGGTAGGCAGTGAGTCCAATCAGCTTTAGTCTCACCTCCAGCTTGGCTCCTATGTGCTACAATGTGCTCATCCAACCACCTGAAAAATTTGTGCTCCTCTCACCTTTTGCGCTACAGCCTCACGCTTTTTCTTTATAGCTATATAGTCCTGCTGTAACACAGATTTATCACTTAGGCTTTTATGCAATTACCCCTTTTTGTGCCTTTTACCCCCTTTTTATGCCTCTCATACCTTTTATGTTTTGTATGCCTTTTAAATGCTATTTTATGTCCCTTTATGCTTTTAAATGCTTTGTAATGTTTCCTTATGCCTTGTAATGTATCATTGTGTACTATACTTTGCACCGTGTAATCACCCCCTGTTCTTTATGCTGGTCTATGACTGTAATAAAGATGATTGATTGATTGTTTTTTATATGAGAGCTCTAGGAGTTTGTTTCACTATTTTAGAAGGGTTTTTTATTTTTAAAAAATCTCTCTGCCTTTTTAATAGAGAGATGTTTTACTTCCAGTTTTCTAAACAAATGAATCAAACTCTTTAGTGGTATCAGCACCAATGGGGATAAAGAACTGGCTACAATACTTCTTGATAAGGTTGTACAGAAGTTTCTTTCTTCAGCATATTTGCCAGTTTGAACATCTTGTTAATTTCCAAGTACCTAGAAATGAATGGAAGACAATGGACAAAATGAGCAAAGTCTTAATCTCACTGTTGCACAGATGCCAACTGTTCCTATTTGCCAGGGATAGTTCCCAGAATTTGCCTATGGTAAGTCATTCTCCCCATTTTATCCCAATTTTTACTCTTAGAGATGCCTTATTTCATATCTGTTGCTAGAGTTGTCATTCTTCAGAATTCAGCTCCCTCCCGATGGCTCTAGAAATTAAATCTACAAGGGGGTGGAAGGATGAATCCTGCAGTGCACAGCATACAGTGGATGAAATCCAGTCTTCAACAGTGTGTGTGTGTATTGTGTGACTTGCAGAGTAATCCTTGTATGATAATTGGTTATTACAAGTGTTTCCCTTTTTCATCTGCAAAATGTTGGAGGGTATGGGCTGGGCTAGGTTAACCTGGAATAATGTGCTTTGTATGCACTTTATTACCTGCTTTCTATTTGTGGTGCACTTATAGTCAGAATTGTACACCACATCTCCCAGATTGCTTGGCCATGCCTGCTACACATTCACAACATGTCCTTATTTTCATTGGTGACATGTTAGAGAGTGTGCTTCTACAAAATATATTAAGACCGGCATCCACTGACAATGATACAGCCAAACCAGCCAACAGACAGACAACTTTGCATGCATCTATTCAGCACTATAAAAAGTAGGCTTGTGCTGTCGGGAGTATTGGAACTCCTGATAGCACCATTCCCCACCACCACCACGGAGAGGCAACTGATCATGGGGTAATTGCCCGAGGTAGTGTGGCAGTGGACTCTTTAAATCCTGACTCAGCACTCGTGCGGGGAAGGCTGGGTGGGTGGGGAGAATGCTGGGAGTGTCCGAGAGGGAAGCATGGAGCCACCTAGGAGATGCTTGGAAAAGAGTGTAGAGATGCCAGGGGAGGGGGACGGGATGGTAATTCCACCCAGAGCTCCTCCATGGGAGAAACTTTCCCTAGATAACCTCCATGGATGCTCCCAGGATTCTCACTATCTGCCCGGCCTTCCCCACACCAGTGCTGGATCAGGATATAAAGAAACCCTACCACCACCACCACACCACCAATAATAATGCAGATGTTAGCCTCACTTAAGCCCTGTTAAAATCAGTGGAACCAGTTCTCATGATTATAATGTAAGGAGGAGGAAGCTCCAGTTGAGCAGCTGGATTGGGCTGCCCTTCAGGAGGCCAGCACTGGGCTTGGTGGAGCCCCTGCCACCTAGGTTTCTGCCACTGCTGCCTTGGATAAGGTACCAAGTACCCTTTCTCTCCACTGCCCCCCAGCCTTGGGACAGGGAAGGCCTCTTTACTTGTAAAGGGGAATCCTTGCTGGTTTTCCCTTCACAAGTATATCCCCAAACCGCTTTGCAGACTGGTTCAGCCAGACCTAGAACCGGGCTGGTTTGAATCCAGACTGGATTCGAACCGAATTGACCAAACCGGTTCTGTGCACACCCCCAAACTTTTCATTGTCTCTCAGCAATGCACACTGTCTTTTAAGATTGAAGAGGAGAGGCTGAATCGGGTTGGGCATTTGATTAATCACAGAATAACTGTTGTACTGACTGGTCAAATAATGCTAAAGTATTTTTAAAGAATTAACTTTATTAGAATGACAAAAAAGGTACAGGTTTGGTACTTATGCTAAGTATAAAAAATTGTAAAACAAAAAAATTAACTTTAAAAAATTAATGCATATAAGTTTTCCTGGCCAGTACAATGGGTAGACTAGGCTGGGTGCTGGCCCCAGGACCCAAGTGCAATCAGAGGACCAACCTAGTTGATCCCTGAAGCCACCCAGTACCTACCTTCATGGCATGGCAGCCGTAGTGCGAGTCTTGCACTGGTGCTGCTTCCTGCTCTCCCTATGGGATATGGGGAAGCTGCCACCTTGAGTGTCGGGTGAGGTGGGGGGGGGGGGACTGCGACCACTTATAGATAGGGTGAGTGGGAGGGCCTGGCTGAAGATTTTTCCAGTCGGTGAGTGAGAGTGGAGATGCATGGAATGGGGGCAGGAAAACGGTGCAAAGGTGTCAGGTTTGAGCTGTGCAGTAGCTGCTTTGTTGTGCAAAGCTAGAGGCCAAGACTGGGAGAGCCAAGCAACCACTCATGGCTTATGGACCAAACCAGTAATGAGAAGTCAAGCTGAACAGTAGTCAGGAATCAAAGGTCAAAATGGTAGCTGAAGGTCAGGAATGTGTCAGAGATCAAGCCAAGGAGACAGCCAAGAATCACACACTAGGAGCTGAAACATGCCACAGGTCAAGCCAAACAGACAATTGGGAATCAGGGGTCAAGCTGGTAGCCAAAGCCCAGGAATGCACCAGAGGGCAAGCCAAGCAGACAGTTCAAGACACAAGCAGAAAAGAAACACATGAAAACAAGACCTTAATAATGAAGCAAGGTCTGCTTCAGACAGAAAGCTGCTTATACTCCTCCTGTCTACAGGGAAGTGAAGGTCACACTCAAAGGGCAAGGAGGCGGGGTTGTATTCCGCATGATGACATCTTGCTTTTTCAGCCCGCCCTTTACCGAGGTAACAGGGTTCACCTGTCGGCCGTGGGCATGAGGCTGTTCATTGATGACTTGCAACTGGGATTGACAGTGGTTCTACTGGGTCTGTGGGGTGCGGGGCGTTAATTTAGGCTAACGCCCGCCATGGCAGGTACAATGCGGTGGGGAACAGCTAAGAAAAGGGGTGTGGCACCTTAGGTAAGCTTTGTACATCAAGGAGGGGTGGATCCCTTGAGGCTTTACAGATCAGGGATGCTGCTTAACTCCTACCTCTCTGCAGGTGATGTCCTTTCCATATGGCTGTATAGCATCAGAGGGGTGGCGTTTGATATTGGAGACCTGACCTTAGGTCAGTGAAGAAGGGCGCTCCCACTTTAGAGCAGAGGAGGCGCCTGGAGCCAAGGTGCTATCACCACGGTCATTTAGGCAAGGGCGGCCACAGCTGTGGCCTGCCTGATAGAGACCGCACTGTAAGGGGAGGAGGGCCAATCCCAGCTGATATGCCTTGTAGGCATGTTACAATTAAGCCTCAATAAAAGTGACCAATTCCACCACAGTAACGTCTCCGTGTCTCCTTGGGTCTGGGCGCAAAACCTCTTATACTCCTCCCTTCTACAGGGAAGCTAAGATCACACTCAAAGGGCAGGGCCAAAATAAGACCCACAGACCTGAAAGCTGCTGCAGTGCAGTAAGTCACCACAAAGGGAAGTGGTGAGCAGAGTCCAAGCCTTAGGGAATTCTGATGAAGAGAATGAGTAAACCCCGTCTGAAGGGGTTAAGGGCAGCAGATGCTTTGCATTTTTATTTTTAATGAAAAACTGAAATGTAATGATACATTGCCCATCACATCTAGTTATAGTCCCAGTTGGGATTAGAAATCGATGTGAATGTTTTGCTATATTTCCACTGATGTATCTTTGGAAGGTTTCCTGTTTTTTTTAAAAGAGTTCTACTTACAATGGTCTGCTGTGCATTGCGGACGAGAAAAGCAGATTCAGTGTCCATGGGATTAATGCCAGTTGACACAGACTCATCAACTGCAGCACTAGGGATAAGATAACAAAATACAGTCTGAGGTCAATGTGTTTGCAAAAGGTTCTGATGCAGTGCAAATAATTAGAAGATTGGTAGAGATGTGCACAAATAGATTTTTTTAATTTGTTTTGTGCCCAAATCGAATCACCCCTGATTTGTTTTGTGTCCAAATCTGTCCCTTCGAATCACCCCAGAATCAATTTGGATTTGATTCAATTCAATTCAGATCAATTCTGACCACTTATAAAGATTAGTTCTTACTAGAACAACTTGGTTTTGTTGTTGTTTTGTTTTTGCTTTTACAGTACTGTAGGCAGTGGCGGCAGTGTTAAGCTCTGGCTTTGTCACCTGGCAGGTGCCGTTTTCCTTTGCAGAATGCTGCAATGCCATGATGCATAATTCCTTGGTATATTCCAGGAAGGAAAATGGCACTATGGCTAGTGCCAATGACAAAGCCAATGCTTAATGCTGCTGCTACTCCCTGCAGTATTGTTAAAGCAAAAAACAAACAAACAAAAAACCAAACAAACCCATAAGTGTTAAGGAAGAGAACACAGTTCTGCCACCACTGCTCCACTCTAAGTAAGTCCTCTTTGCCCCACAGGCAAATTTCAAATAAACTTTTGGGAGTCCTCATGATACTGCCAAATCTCCTGCCACTCAATTTCACCCTCCATGAAAATGGGAGCAAAAATGGGAAGGGGATTTTGATTCAGCTCTAAACTTAAGAGAAGGCAGTTCTTATAGTTTCAGACATGGACAGACTGGGTTCTTCTGGAAGAACTGTAAGAGAGAGCAGACAATTGATTCAGGTGCACAGCCACTCTTTAGGAATCTGATGCTCATTTTGTGTATGGTTAAATACATCATAAGTCAACAGTGATCTCACCTTCAAAGAAAGCCATGCCAGGTTACTGATACCCCTAGTATTTCAAATCACTTGGGAAGCGTATTGAAATATTGGAATATATGCTATATTCCAGATGATGTCACTTGGAGACTGTTGCTCTGCAAAGCTAGAACTGAAGTATGGAGTTCCACAAGGCTCCATACTGTCTCCAATGCTCTTTAACATCTACATGAAACCGCTGGGAGAGAACATCAGGAGGTCTGGTGCTGGGTGTTATCAATATGCTGATGACACCCAGATTTACTTCTCCATGTCAACCTCATCAGGAAATGGCATATCTTCCCTAAATGCCTGCTTGGAGGTGGTAATGGGCTGGATGAGAGATAACAAACTGAAGTTGAATCCAAATAAGATGGAAGTACTGATGGGGGGGGGGGGTTGGGACCCGAGAGATGGTTTAGATCTGCCTGTTCTGGATGGGGTAACACTCCCCCTGAAAGATCAGGTACGTAGCTTGGGAGTGCTCCTGGAACCAAAGCTCTTCCTGGTTTCTCAGGTTGAGGTGGTGGCCAGGAGCACATTTTATCAGCTTTGGCTTATGTGTCAGCTATGTCCATTTCTAGAGGTGAATGACCTTAAATGGTACATATGCTGGTAACCTCCAGACTTGACTAATGCACTCTACGTGGGGCTACCTTTGTATGTAGTCTGGAAACTACAATTGGTACAGAATGCGGCAGCCAGACTGGTCTCTGGGACAACATGAAGGGACCATATAACACTGTTTTTGAAAGAACAGTACTGGCTGCCGATATGTTTCTGGGTGAAATACAAAATGCTGGTTATTACCTATAAAGCCCTTAACAGCTTGGGACCACTTTATTTAAGAGAGCACCTCCTTTGTCATGAACCCTCCTGCTTCTTATGATCTTCTAGAGAGGTGCGGTTATGGGTGCCACCAGCTTGTCTGGTGGCAACTCAGGACCGAGCTTTCTCTGTGGCTGCCCCAGAGCTTTGGAATATGCTCCCTGCTGAAATAAGAGCATCTCCATTTCTGCTTGTTTCCAGGAAGACCCTCAAGACTTTCCTATTCTCGCAAGCTGTTAGAATTTTAATAATTTTTTATATTGTTTATCGTGTTTTATGTATTTTAACCTGTGATTTTAATGTTGGGATTTGTACACCGCCTAGAAATTTACATATCAGGTGGTATAAACACATGATAAATAAATAAATGGACATTTTGGATTGATATATTCATTTTAATTTTATGTAGTAGACTCATGTACTTCTGGGAAAATTAAGTATTATTAATATGGCCTCATCAAAATATTAAAAAACAGGACTGGGGGGAGGAAGAGACCTCCTGGGTACTATCTAGTGGGTGTGTGGTCTGAACCTGCCAAATTCTGGTTCCTGAGCTAGATATTCGCCCGACATTTGTAACCTACATTTTAAGTTGGCGGGGGGGTGGGAATGCCGGGTGAATGTCAGCAATCTAGTTCAGGAACCAGACTTTGGTAGGTTCAGATGACATGCCCACTGGGGAGCATGCCCTCCTCGGGAATGGGAGGTTCTAGGAATCAAAGTTGTGGTGGACCATGTGAAGCCTCTTGTACAGTTGTTCAAGTTGGGGAATGGAGACTGGAAAATTTTGGCATTGAAGCCTGAGAATGCTCTCCATAAATCTGAATGATCCCTAACAAGTAACAAACTATATAATAAGGATGAATTAACAAAGGAGAAACCATATTTGAAATACTTACCCTGTGTTCCCCATCAGTTCAACTAAAAAGCTAAAAGAGCGGGTTTTTTTGTGGAAACAAGGAAAGCTTCTTGTTTCCTTTCTTAAAACAAGCCTTTATTGATCTAGCAAGTGGTCTTTCTGTCTCCTCTAGTATAATTTATTTCACAGTCAAGGCCTTAGAAAGTGGGAGTAATTAGGCAGAATCCTTGTGGTCTATTCATAAAACCTTGTTGACCATTTCAGATAATATTTATCTCCCACCTTAAAGTCCCAGGATACTCATTGAAACCCAGCACTGAAACCTGAAACTAAACTTGTCAGAAAGCATGCAGATGAGCTACAAACAATTTTGGATGATTGGAAGATACTTGCTCTATGTAACCACATTGTGTAAAATTGCACTTAGGGTTAGTGGTCTGCATTTTCAGGATCTGTGTGGATTTTCAGCCAGGTCATCTGCACAAAAAGTAGCCATCTTGACCAAACATTCAGGCTCAAGGCAATCCCCAGAACAGATAGCTATTTTGGGATCAATGCTGGCTCCAAGTGTGAGGAGATCTCAGCAGAGTGCTGGCTGGTGACCCCTCCTTCATAGGTGCCTCCCCCACCCCCCTCTCTTTGGCTGATGGCCGTTGCTTTTAACGTAGAGACAAGAGTCCCCCTTTTTGATTGCTCCTCTCAGTACTTCATGGCTTGTGCGTTAAAGAACAAAACCAAACCCCTTTTTGTTCCTACCACAGTGGAGGAAGCAGAGTTTTTGGTAGCTGCTGACCACCATATTGGTTCCCCACTGTGGCATTGTGGAGAAACCAAGATGGTGGCCAGAAGTTGTTAAGAGCTCTGCTTCCACCACGGCCTATGATAGTGGTGAAAGGTATTTAACAGCAGTTAAAAATCCACCAAGCACTAGAGAAGTGCCAGAAAAAAAGAAGGCCCAAGGCAAGTGAAGCAGTTGGGACTGCTAAGATGCTGAGGCCCTTGCATCTATGCGTGGGTGCTGAGCCCTGAGCATCAAAGTGAGGGTGTCATATGAAGATGTGGAGCCTGCTTGAAATACTTTGCTTTGAAACAGGGTAGAGAACAAACCAATACTTTTCATTTGTTTTGACTATTAATCGGGCTGGAGTACTGTGTCTCAGCTATTTAAAGCAATTTAAGTAAAGTAAAGTTATGCTGTCAAGTCAGTGTCGACTCTTGGTGACTAAAGAACGCTGTGGGTTTTTTTGGTAAAATACAGGAGGGGCTTACCATTGCCTCCTCCCACACAGTATGAGATGATGCCTTCCAGCATCTTCCTATATCGCTGCTGCCCGATATAGGTGTTTCCCATAGTCTGGGGAACATACCAGCGGGGATTCGAACCAGCAACCTCTTGCTCCCTGGGCAAGTTGCATCCTACACACCCATAAACTATTGAAGAAACAACATGCACAAGAATGGACCTATGGTCTGACTCGGTATAAGGCAGCTTCCTATGTTCCTAAGAATAAGGACCTAGCTGATTTCCAGGGCCCTAGACCCAAGGTCAAAATAGTGTACTAGCTCCTATAAATTGGTAGTTAATGCATCATTTATACTTTCAGAAACCATGAAGTTTTGTCTTCACATATTTGCTCAACGGTAGCAGCTTCTCATAGGAGAAAATAATGACTTAGAAAAAAACCTCACATGGCTCTTTGGCTTTGTGGGGTATACAGAGGCCTCTGAGTGCTGATGTTTGCACATGTTCTCCTGAGCTGTGCTGGTGGATATTTGTTGATTTCATCTGTCAAGACAAAGGATATAATTATAACAGACTGTATCTCCAAATGGAACAACACTATTTGTGGGTGAAATAACTGCACTTCTTTCCTACAAATTCTTGGCAATCCAGGGTGGAAGAGTGGATAGTCTTCTTTCCTTTGCCAGATGTAGACTTTGCTGTGACTGTGACACCCAGGGCCACCTCTGCAGCCCGTGACTAGATACAAGGAGTTGTCTATACAGGTTGGTGCAGCTCATACGGTGCGCTGCAATGGGACAATTCTCCAGTGTCAAGCGGCAGAGGACTTTCTCAGCCCTTGCTTCCAAGAGCCTTTCAGTAGAGATGTCAGGGGTTCAAAAGGGACTTTCTGCACGTGCAGCATGTACTGCACCATAGAAGTGTGTGAACTGGCTTGAAACCGAGACAGCTTGAAGGCTCGACCTCGGGCCGAACCAGGTCTGGTTTGGTCCACGGTAATGCCAAACTAGATGGCTCCTGCTCCCACTGCTGGCCTCCCTACTAGTCTCCCAGGCCAGCTTTCACCCAGTTCGATCCTGTTTTGGCCCATCAGGCTTCAGTTTTGTTACATCACTTTTTTTCTATGATTCTCTGAAAGTACAATTTCTGGGTTACTTAAAAAAATAATTAAATAACAATGGATGGTTGGACTCACTTGTAATTAAATACACAGAATCTCGCCATCCTCACCTACTTGTGCGCCAACTTTCAGAGCTCCCTCTAGCCACTTTTCCCCTGACAATTTCCACCACCCCCCACAATAAAAATTCAGAAGCTGATACCAGAATTCTGAAGGGCCCAAAGGACTCAGCAGGTATCCATATATGTGGCTCCAGATTGGATTGGATTAGATCGGATCCTATCCAGAATTTGCAACCATGCACAGCCCTACTAACCACTCCTTCCAACTATGATGAGGTGCTATGTAATTTAATGCTACTGGAAACCAAAATGAAATAAACCAACTTCTTATATCCACACACCTGCTTTGTCTCCTAGGATGTTCTGTGAATTGGGATATACAAATGGCTATTTAATATGTAATCTGAAATGTGTTTTGATCGCAGCCTAAATTGCTGAATTATTGTTAACTTGTGGCCTGAATACGGGCTTGATCTTTTTCCATCCCTCAGTCATCCCAGTGTCAGATGGAAGGAAATTTTGGAATTGTTACGAGCTTTAAATTATACTCATATCCATACCAAAACAAGCCCACTCACTGCAGTGTTTCATGAATCATATCACTCCGATTCCACTGGGACTGGTAGAAATGCTATTAACACAGTCTGCAAGTCAATGCTTCAGTTTTGTTTGACCCTAGAATCATGGTTAGCAATAACATACATGCTGTAATCTTAAATCTTAAATTTATCTTCTCTTATCTTAATAGTTGTCACAATTCAGTTTAGCCGAGAGATCCGAAAGCCAACTATATTTTGATATCAATCTAATGTTACACTCCCTGTATTCACAATATTTTGTGGAAGACACTGGGCAACATCCAGACTGAGTGAGTCATGACTAAGTCTCATTGACATTAATAAGACTTAAGGTAGTCATTACTTAGTTGTCTCATTGATTTCACTGGGGCTTAATCATGAACAGTGGAAAACACATCTGAATGTTGCCCACTGGTTTTGTTTATCTTTTAAAGAATGCATTCTTTTTCTTGTTTACATTTCTCACAACACAAAGGAGCAGGAATAAATGCCGAACTGAACTGTCCTCCTGTTATCCTAAAGGGCTTCCTTGGAAGCCCTTGCTGTCTTTCCTATGATGGCTACATTTGCAGATATGCAAAATACACACGTATCTCAATATACTATCTGAGCTCTGTAAAAGCAAAACAGAGTCAGCTTTGGTGGAATAACTTACTCCTGAGGAGATATAGAAACGGCTTCAGAAAGTTCACTGCATATTCGAGTTCGGGCTTGTGTATTCTGCCGAGCTGCACCAGGTGATGTTCCAGTGGAGTGCTTGCCAGCTCCTCAAGTTCTACATGAGCATACCCGTGCCCTAGTGAGAGTACAAACACAGTATAGCCTTGGCACTGGGCTCTCAGGGCTGCATCACGCAGCACTTCCTTGTCCCACCAACTTGTTTCTCCAACCGATATGACAAAAATAAGCTTGTATTTTCTCTGGTTTGGCACGTCAGAAAATATGTTTTTGATTGTCCATTGTATGGCATGGCCAACAGCAGTTGATCCATTCAGTTGCCGGACAGACTCTTGGATATGTCTCTTCATTCGTCTGCTGTTGCTATAGGTCAGAAGATCAAACTCGGTTCTACCTGGACTCTGCTGTGTTTGGGGTCTGAATTCCAGTGGTGCGTGACTCACCAGTGCCACCCTGTCACCTGTCAAAGAGCTCCTTGGATTGGCAGAAATGTCAAAGTTGTCAACTGCAGTGCTTAGGAAATCTTTCAGCTTCTCAAACTCCACAGGACTTATTTTCCTTGAGCTTTCCAAAATGAAAGCAGCATCCATGTAGGCTAAAGTCTGGGGGGATCCAGAACGTAGGCAAGACTCACTTGGGTCACATTTGTCTGCAAAAGGATACAAAATGATTTTAAAAACACAATGTGAGGAAAAATAAATTGTGATTTTAGGGCTGCTTCTCACGTTATTTTCATGTGCTCTTACCATAGCAAAGTACACATTCCCGAAATCTTTGTAAGGCTGGAATATAATCTCTCTCTTCATGGATATTAATAACTTGAAACAGTTCTGATTCATCAATCTAAAAGAATAAACAATTTTTTAAAACTTTTAACTGAGCAGGTAGATGAGAAGATTTTTTATCTTAGTTATATAGCTGGTGAATCCAATTTGTGTACGTGTGGCTTTTTAAAGAAGAAAAACTTGCCAGAAATTGATACTTGACTTGTGAAATGTATAAAATTGTATACTCTCCAGCTGTTACATACAGTCTGAATATGTATAAAGTCTGAGTATTCTTACTCAACAAAGCAAGCAATTTAAGTAATAACCCATTCAAATGGCATCAAAGCACCTGACCTCCTCAGTGACAAATCTACAGCCATTTTTAATTGTAGCAAATTATTCAAAAATGGTTCCAGATAGTCTATTGTCTTCATTTGAGTGCCATAAAGGGATCTGACTTTCTTTTTAAGTAAACCAGTCCTGGCTCAATAGTTTTACTGAATGTAATCAGAGTGAATGTACAAAGAATTTATATGGACATGGACATAAGGGACAGAATCAGCTGCCATTCAGTTGGGCCATGGTTCAGAGGCAGAGCATCTGCTTTGCATACAGAAGGTCCCAGGTTAAATTCCTGGCATCTCCCAGAATGGGGAAGATTCCTGCCTCAAACCTTGGGGAGACTCTATCAGTGAGAACAATACTGAGCTAGATGGACCAATGGTCTGACTTGCTATAAGGCAGCTTTCCATGTTCCAGTGTACATGGGAACACTTGCCAAGGCACCTTTGGATGCCTCAGCACACTAGAAGCCATGTAAGGACAGCTTTTCATCATTACCCAGTCTATCCTTGACTGTGCCACAGTGTGCCAGCAAGGCAAAGAGACACCCCCTCTCACACACACCCTTGAATTTCCTTTTGTCTAGAACAGGGTTTCTTAACATTGGGCCCCCAGAAGTTGTTGGACTACAACTCCCAGAATCCCCAGCCACAAAGGCCATGTCTGGGGATTCTGGGAGTTGTAGTCTAACAACATCTGTGGGCCCAAGGTTAAGAAACCCTGGTCTAGAATGCATGGGAATTCTACATGATCACAGCCTGGAAGTTCAAACTGTCAGGCTTTGTTCTGTGTGGATGAAGGATATTGCAAGTTGTGTGTCTTAAACTGGTGTGTGTGCTTGGGGTGGGGAGCATGATAGCCCATTTATTTACCAGAAACAACACATGTAAGATAGTGGGCAGTGCAGCCAACATAATCCCCAACCGTTAACAAAGCCACTGTGCAATTATTTGACTAATTGGGAAATGTACTATAATCCTTCCCAGCATTTTCTCCATTGAGCGCTAGCGGGGAAGTGCTAGGAAGGGCTATACTTTTCAATGCTCCATGCATAACTTCCAAGAAGGCGCTGGGGCCTGGCTGGTCCAATTGTCCTTAAGGGCCCTCCCCAGCACTGTGTGCAACACTACTCCATGTGGAGGTGAGCAGTGGTAACAGCTGCCTCCACATGTGGCCAGGAGGGATATGTACATTATGTGGCACAGAATAATTGCACAACCATGATATTTATTTTATAGATGATAGATCCTGCCCTTCAATATGCATATTTGCAGGGTAGCCACATCAGATAATAATATCAGTCTGAACATTGTTAGATACTGTGCGTATCAGCCTTCCCAGCCAGGAACTTCTGAGCCATGTTCAGTTGTTGAATGTTAATGAGGGCTCAGCAGTGCCCTCTTCGGTAGCATTTCTTCGCTCAGTTTGGTCACAAAGGGTAGAATTGCCCCAAATGTTGAAGAATCCCATTGATGTTTCACTAAATAAGATAATCAGTTACACTAATTAATCTGTAAAGTCCCTTCATTGATGTTTAGAATATATCGGTCTCAATGCACCCTAAAGCCTTTGAAAAGATACTCCTGAATGCTAAAAAGAAAAAGCCAATAGTTTCTTACCGCAAAAGCACGGTTGATCTCAGGGATGTTCTTAAAAGTAATGACAGCAGGAAGAATATCTAATGCGCTGAACTCCAGAACTGCTGTGTTGATAGAAACTGGATTGCTAGACTGGCCATTGCTGAAAAACACTGCAATTTTTCTCACATTTGGACCTTGGGGTATTCGTTTGAAAATATTCCTGGCCACAAATCTCATAGATTCGCCAATATCCCGTCTGCCTGAGGATCTCTGGTAAGCAAGAGCATTAAGTTCCTGGAGCAACCGCTTTTTGCTTTGGAAATCTGAGAAACGGATCAGATAGTAGGTACTGGAGTTGTAGAACACAATGGCCACTCTGGCTCCCACGGGGCAATTGCTCTCTCTGATTTTGGTATTGTTCACAATTTCTATGACAAACTGTCTCATTCGTTCAAATATCTGGAGTGTGACATCTTCAGACACATCCAAGGCAAAGACTAATTCAGTGGGATATAGTGGGCATTCTCGTGTGCCTAAAATGCAAAACAAGGTAATTTGCAAAACATTAAAATAATTTTAAAACAAAACAATTTATTAAGGGCATATTCCATTAAGTTCTGTCACTTAATTTAGGCTGGATTATATTCTTCATTTTAAAACGGTAACCAATGAATCCTGGTGCTGCAAATGTAAACATTACGATGTAGAGTAATGCCAAACAAAAGTATTGCTAGGAACGTGGCAATGATGTAAATCTATTGATATTGTATTGTTCCTTTCTTACTTGCACTGGAAATTAATCAATCATGGTAAAAAGAGGTATAACATCAGAGGTATTTATTCTTACAGAGGTACTATTACAGTTAAAATGCCAAACGGTGAGTCAATAATATATCGAAAAGGGGACATAAGATGGACTGTAGCTGTGTTGGTGTGTGTCATCCTCAACTTCTCTTCCTAGCTGACTTTGCCTTCCTCCCCCCCCACCCCTTTTGCCTTCTGCTTCCTCCTTTCCTCTGCCCCTTGAGGCATGCACATCTGCCCACTGCCTCATCTGCATCCTTACTGGGGGCCTAAACTTCCTTTCAGGCCCATTTAGCTAGAACTTATCCTTGTGACCATTTTAGTGAGATGGGAATGCATATCCCATCAGTGTGGTGTAGTGGTTAGAGCGCTCAACTAGGACCGGGGAGACCTGAGTTCAAATCCCCATTCAGCCATGATACTAGCTGGCTGACTCTGGGCCAATCACTTCTCTCTCAGCCTAACCTACTTCACAGGGTTGTTGTGAGGAGAAACCTAAGTATGTAGTACACTGCTCTGGGCTCCTTGGAGGAAGAGCGGGATATAAATGTAAAAATAAAAATAAAATAAAATATGGGACCATAACCTAGAGCCGAGGTTTAGTCTTAGGTCATAAAGAACAGAATTTTGATTTGTGTGTCCCAAATCTTAGATAATAACTCCAGGTTCTGCACTGCCACTCAGTTGTACCCGTTCTTGCTCACCGTCAGGAAGCAGGGCACTTACTCAACTCCAACAATACCCAGAGGTTTTTTGTTTTTGTTTTAAAGGGTCTCTCAGAGAGCGACCCTCCAAGGGATGGTGACTCTCCAGGGAGGAAGAGAACAGCAGCAGCAGCAGGATCTAGCAAAGGATCTGGGAGCAGATTGAACTGCGGTGACAGCTGAATGCCAGCTGGTGAGGCAGAAATGGCCCATCCTCCTGGTATTACTGGTGACGCAGGAGTCAGGTCAAATTAGAGAGGCTGAGGAGAGGAGGTCACGAGTCAGCCCCATGATGCTGCTGCTCAGGAGGAGGACAGGAGTGTCAAGAAGCCTCCCCGCTCCCTCAAATACTGAGACCCCTAAGGGGATGAGAAAATATGTGCTTTCCATGAATGTTTTTTCTACAGCTGAAGGGCAGTATTTGCATCTAGCAGGTGGTAATTTGTATTAAAACATCCCAAGACTTACTGTGGTACTAAACTGGGTGCTCATCCATATGGGCATCCCAATGTGGATGAAGATATACATTCTGATGCATATCCAGATGTATATTCAAGACAAATTCTGCACTCAGGTATGCGTTTAGATGCACATCCAAATGATGTCACGGGAGGAGGCATTCTCACTTGCTGTTCAAAAATTTTTGTGGTGAGAACCAACACAATTATTCTGAGGGGATACACTCTCTCCTCCCTTTATGCCTTAAGCTAAATGGAAGAAAGTCGCATCAGCCAAATTCCCAAGTATGACTGGTGAGGGCTCATCCCTTTGTGTTGCTCTTTTCTGCCAACATGGCTGGTAGCATGAGAGCAGCATGTATGTTCAGCTATCTGTTCCTGCGATCTTTGTGTGACTTTGGTTGGGTCAAGGATTCCATCACCACCACCCCCCGGCAAAAAAACCCCAAACCAGATTCCTCCAGTCTGTAGGGAACACCAGCCTCCTCCGTTCCCCTTATTTGGAGCCCGGTATGCAAGGATACCCACTTTATGAATCACATCTTCCTCTAATTACATTCATCTATCAGAACCAAGTTGACACTGGCTACACTATATTGGGTATCCCCAGTTTCTTTTACTAAGATTTGGAGAAGTCTGCAGGACAAGCAGGAATCAAAATCAAGAGCAATACTCACCTTTCCAACAGGCTAAACAGAAAGGAGAGAGAAAAAGGTGTATTATTCCAAACTATATTGTTTTGAAAGCTCTAAAATAGAAAAAGTGCTATTATTAGTGGCTAGCATTAATAATTATCCTATACAGCTTCCACCAGGGCATTTTCCAGATTACACGTTATAATTGTTTCACTACATATCTGCTAGTGTGTATCTGTACTAACGGTGTTTTGACACCATTGTGTGTGCGATGACAGCAAGGTGCTGTTCACACATTAGAAGCCTTCTTCTAATTCTAATTAGAAGCTTTCTTCACCGGATTTTATCTTTACGTTTTAGTATTACCACGTTGCATGTGCATTCAATAAAAAAGCTGTATTTTCCTGTTTTAGGAGGGCTCTCCCGCTGTTGCTGCGGTTTAATGTGATGTAATGTGAAGGGTTCATTCAGCAATTTGACGTTTCAATATCTTAATCTCCTCCCAGCTTTTGAAATAACCCTTTTTTAAAAAATCCCTGGGTGCTCTTGTGCAAAGCTGCATCTGTGCAATTTCTTTTTTATTTGCTTTTCGCTCCTCTCCCTCCTCTGCTAATGTTAAACCGATTACGATTACATTTCTTTTTATATTTCTGTCATTATGTTTCTTTCTAAATTCTGTGCTGCTGCCATAAATATACGTCACCAGATGGTTAATAAGGATATTTTACTGTTTTAAATTTTTATTATCACTATGTTTTCAATTTTGTCAAAATTGTTTAACTAATTCTAATTTCATCCTGTTTTAATTATATAAAATCAATTTATTGTTATATAGCTGTAATCTTTCTCTTCTGTTTTGGCTTGTGGCTGTAACATTAAAGAACTTGAACTTGATGTTTCTTTCTGTTCTTCCTTTCCTCTTTCAGCCTCTGCCAGTGAGTTTTTAAATTAGTTTAAAAATCTAATCGTCAGCCATGGCAAAGAATCGGTAAGCTTGTGCAAGCTAGAAAAGACTGCTTGCCCTGTAAGTGGCTTTGTACAAAGCCACTAAGAAAAAAAAGGTGTTTTTTTTTAAAAAGCCTCAGCATGTCATCGTCCCCTGCCTCCTCTGCAACCCCATTGGCCCAAAGTGGGGCAGTAGGAGAGCACAGAGAGCAAGTCTTAGAAACAATATGAACAGTCCCTACTTGGAAAACACTTCGTTATGGGTGGCAATACTAACGGCCACAGCTGTATCACAAACTATGCAGCAAACCGCTTCCACCCTTTATTTATGTTTTGAATACGATCCTGCCAAGCCAAAGCAATTTATACCACCTCCAACCACTGTAGAGCTCACAGTCTAGAAACAACCCAGGAATACTGTTTTCTATCATGCCATGTGTGTGTGAACAACAAAGTTTCCCTCCACTTCTTAATCTCCAAAGGTTTCTGAAGATTACAGAGTAGAGAAGTATAGCAGGAATTATTATACAGCATGATCCAGGGCTGGAACTAGCACTGCTCCTGCCTTCTGAGCATCTAACTTAGAGCTGCTACTATGAGCGAAGTCTGTGACAGAAAGGGCCATGACACCTCCTTCCTTGACCCCTTTTCCTGTGGACACTTCTGGCCTTTCAGTGTCAAAACTCAAAATTAGATACTTACGGCTGTGTTCACGCACATACTCAAGTAGTTGACAAGACTGTAAAAAAAATTAAAAATAATAATAATAAAACGAGAGATATTACTTGTCAGTCAATGAAGTTGTCCATTTCTCATTGGGAAGTGTATAATCCAGAGATACATACCGAAAATGGGCCTGGACCCCTTGGTCCTTTTGCACCCTAGAAGAACAAGATTGGAATCAGATATCTGTAAACTTGAAATGAAGGTAGGGTTGCCATGTGGCCTCACAGGCCAGGATTTGCCCAGAATCTAGGTCTGACACCTGGTGCCATTTAGGCCATTCACTGATCCAGATTCCTTCCCAGCTCCCCTCCCCCTACTTTGGCAGATCCAGAGATACAAGGCAAACTGTGTGAGCCATATTCTGATCAAACTTTTCATGAAACACATGTTCTTTATTCTAGCCAGTTAACAGAGTCATATCTACATAAGGGAAGCAATGAAATCTTCCTTCTTCTTAGTAGTAATCTGATTATTATGGGATTTAATACAGAACCTCTTATTATAGACTGGAACAAGATTCTACTTATAGACTCTGCTTTCAGTTTCTGCTCAGTCCCGCCCACCCAGCAATAAACAGCCCGTTTGTTGATCTTCATGTAAAGTGAGCAGGAATGAGTACTTCACTTCCTAGGGTACCCCTATTATCCTGACCACCATGATCCCCAATTACAGTTTTTTGAGTATTCATACATAATTTCAAGATCTTCTTCATCCATGGTATCTTAACAAATTAGCCTTTGTTATCTAGATTACAGGCTCAGTGCCTAGGGCATTGCTAGTTTCTTAAAAGATCCAGACCTATAAAACTTGGATCAGGTCTACAGACTCCCCCCATTTTGATAGCAAATCCGTTTCATGTTCCTTAAATGAATCCAAAACTCCTTTCCCATTTTTGAAGTCATTAATCACCAGTACATCCTTGTTCTATTTGGTGTGTTCTGGACAGGGACATGGCTTGTGTCCTATTAGGATAGGGTCCTGGCCCACAGGAACTGCTTTATTTTCAAATTTTCCTCCCCTTTGCAATCACTTTTTGTGATGACTTTGCCACTCTATGAAATTTAGCAGCTGGGGTGGTGTGGGGTTACTATGCATTTGCATCTCACCAATCAACTTTTCTGTTCTGTTTGTTCTTTTGCAATTATTTTGCCACCATTTGCTCAATTATATCTACACCCCTGCCCATTACCCTCTCCACTGAGTCCTGTTTAGCATAGGACCAAAGGCACTTTGTGCCTGAGGAGCCAACCAGCCGCCAGCACTTCCATCATCACCAGATCACCTCCCTTCGTGGACAGGCAAGGAAGCTAGAATCTCCCAATCTCTTAACCTTGGTTAAGAGCTCAGGAATGCCCCATAGGCTTGCACACTCTCTTGAAATCCCTCCTTTCCCATTCTTTCCATTCTTCTTCTAGAATAAGCAAAATGACTGGCTGAAGACCTTTCAGTACTAACAGAATGACCAAATAGAAAAGGGTTGGGCTCCTTTAATGGTTATGTAGAAGCAGGACGTTCAGCTTTTCCTCACCTCTCCTTTGAAGTCCGCACCTGTTAACGTTCCATCCTACACAACTAGTAAAGTTACAAGAGCCCTGTACTCTTTTGTATCTGACCACCTTAAGCATCTACGATTCCTTGTGAGGGAGCTAATTGTTGCATGAAGGATCCCCAGCTTGGCCACAGATGAGAACGTGATTTCACAAACAGCTCAGACTAGTTCATATGCTTCTTGTATGGGATGGAAAGACAACCACATTAGAAATCTAATTAAAGAGAGTCTCTTCTGATGCAGAAAATATGAAACGTTAGCTCAAATTAAGACATACCGGACGTCCTGGCCGACCCCGGTCACCTGGAGTACCTGTTGAACCAATTGGTCCCGCACCACCCTGGAAAATTACACAGATAATTTGTTTCAGTTACAGCATAAAATAATGAATCTATATATCCCCTGAAAATACAGCCTCTTAGCAGCCAAAATGATGACCAGTCAACATGATGCAATAAGAAATATTCAGGAGAGAACACTGGTAAGAAAAGCGACTGAGAAAATACTGTTATAGATCACACACCGGCAAAACCATTTTCCTTCCTAATTGACTTTGTAGAAAAAGGAAGCCATTCAGATGGTTAACAAAATACTGGCTAGTCAGGAAATGTGGGTGGGTGCCCTGATGCCGGCATGCTGGTGCCAGGGGGATGGCCAACGCTGGGACATGCACGGTCACCCTGCCACATTTCCTGGCTAGCAAGTGTTTCATTAACTGCTTAGAAAGCTTCCTTTCTCTAGGAAGCTATCCAAGGGGCTAGTGAAACGCATGCTAGCCAGGAAATACAGGTGGGGTGATGGCCTGGTCATGCCCCCTGACATCAATGCATCAGCGTCAGTGGTATGGTGGTGAGTGTCAGGGATGTGGCTGGTGGCATCCTAGTGGCACCTCAGGTAGCGCAGGCACTCAAGCTGGCACTGTCTACCTGTAATGCTCTCCTGGGCTAGAGCAGGATAGCCATGAATATTAAGTTGCTTGGACATATGGTGACTGCAGTCCAGGCCAAGTTGACTTCAACCACAAGTGGGAGGTACTAAGCAGTAGCTGCACACAATGGCATTTCCTTTTGTACATCCCTGTGGTGTTTCCTGTAACAGCAATCTCAGCTCAATAGAGTGTAGACATATTGAGGCAGCCTCAATGAGGCTATCCATATGAGCAGCCCTACCCTGGGCTTGCACAGCCCTACTGGGGTAGGGCTGCTCATGTGAAGCACTGGGATCAGGGCCGATCCTGGTGCTGCCTTGCCAGGTAGCCTGGGCTTCTCCCCCACCCCCAGGCTATTACCCAGATAGAAGGGCACAAGTGCACCCTTTTACTGGGGATCCCAGTTGTACCGGGGGGGATCCCCCAATACACCTGGCTCCTGATGTGGTGCACTGTGGGATTTCTGGTGGCTGGGCTGCATTTCCCCGGCCTCCAGAACTCCATGCCGCTCAGACCAGAAATGATCTTGTGCACGGCAGCAGATTGCAGCACAGCACAAGACTACAGAAGATTGTGTTGGGGAAGGTAGGTATACTCCTGCCTTCCCCCCAGCCCTCTCTAGCCACCACGGATTTCGGTTATTATCTGTTGTTATTATTATGTTGTTGTTGTTATTAACGGCCTTATTATCTGTTTTGCATTTGGGTCAATGGAAATATCTCTAAGAAACTGGAGAGAGATTCCTATAGCTGGCTGTTGATTTTATGTCTTCATATCAGTTGAAATCATCTGGGGGAAGATTGTAATGAAATATTTCAGAACAGTGATGGACCAAAGCAGGGAGTTTACAGTGGTGGCCCCAGGCTTATGGAATATGCATCTCTTCCTGATCTTCTAATTTTTAGAAAGCAGTGTATGAAGTTTCTTCTTCAAAAGGCTTTAAAACAATACTAGCTTAATCTGCACAGAGCATCTATGCGCTAGTACTTGATTGCTCCCCTCACTCCCTGCTACAGCCCCCCTCACCTCAGAGATCTCTCCACCCTCACCTGAGCTGCACTCCTGCTCCTCCTCCTCTATCTGGACAGGCTGCTTCAATCCCCATCACCCTTCTTGGTCATGGCTGCAGCATTGATGGTGCCTATTGGCCAGGCTGCAGCCCCTTATCCCCAGAGACCTCCCCACCCTCTCCTGCTCCTCCCCACAGGAGCAGCAGCAGCGGTTGACCGGGCCCTTCCTCGCTGTCACAACAACCCTCATTCCCCTCAGGCCACTGACAGGCCCAGGCCCATCCCTTGCCTGCCTGCTTGCCTCCCTCCACCAATTGCCTCGGTAGCCCAAACAGCAGCAGTGTTTGACTGGGCCCTTCCTTGCTGCCAGTAGGCACTGCCATGGCCGCTTGTTCTCCTCAGGCCGCTGACAGGCTCGCACCCATCCCTTGCCCTTCCTTCTTTCTCTCTTCTCCTCGGTTCTTTTTCCTCTCTTTCTCTCTCTCTTTCCCTTCCTGAGTTAACAGGCCTTGTTAATCTTGTTTCCTCATCTAATTCACACAATGACAGCCTCCTTCTCCTGAAGGGGCTCTTTCCTCCCTCATGACCCCCCTCTTTTCACAGATCCCTGCTCCTTTTATAGATAGATAGATTCCTCTCCTCTACAATCAAGAACATCTTGCAACCAGTAACAGTTGCATTCCAACTGACCTTAACCATCACAGGCTCCTCCTCCCTATCTGCATATAGAACCCCCACTGCCCAATCACCATGGTGCTTCTGTTCTCACAGGCTCCTCCTCGCTATCTACATATGGAATCTCCACTGCCCAATCACCACGATACTTCCACTCGCAAAATCTCATGAGAGCTGCCATGCATGGGATTAGCCACAGGTATGCCTTAGAGAATTATATATATGGATATAAAAAACCCCACAGTTTGACCACAGTATCTACATTCCTCATTCAATTATTATATAACTGCAGCTGACTGTTAATTGCTTTATATATTTTATGTTATGATCTTTAGATGTGTGTAAGCTGTCTTGAGCAATAAAATAATAATAATAGTAATAGTAGTAAAGCCATGCTGGCATCCTCCTGGACTTAGTGGTACCTTTCCTCCTTTGGGGTATACAATCTAACTGGGCTTTTAGTATTGTGGCTTTAAGTAAATTCCATGCATTCTGGAGTGAAGTGACTCTCCTGATTTCCCCCCTCAGCTTTCTTTTCACCATACTCCGAACCCCTGGTGGCGCAGTGGTAAACTGCCGCCCTGTAACCAGAAGGTTACAAGTTCAATCCTGACCAGGGGCTCAAGGTTGACTCAGCCTTCCATCCTTCCGAGGTCGGTAAAATGAGTACCCAGAATGTGGGGGGCAATATGCTAAATCATTGTAAACCGCTTAGAGAGCTTCGGCTATAGAGCGGTATATAAATGTAAGTGCTATTGCTATTGCTAATAATAAATAAAATCTGTTGGTACTAGAAACCTAAGTGACAAGGAGCCATGCCAATCTAATCTTGGGAATCCCATGTGCAGAGAATGCAAAATTGAAATATAAGTATAATTCAGGTACCAAAGAAAATGAAAAACAAATAACACACTGTAGAAATAGTAGCTCATAACGAAACCAACAACACCCAAACAGCCCCCAAACAAATTGCTGTGCACCATACCGTTATTCCTCTATTCCCTTTTGGTCCAGGTTCACCCAGAATACCAGGATTGCCAGGTATACCCTGTTGAATTGAATATAAAGCAAAGAAATAAAAGTCACCTGAAAAGTAAAATATCTGCTCATTCAGCCTTCCATACTAGCCAGTTCTGTGATGATGCATGACAGCCAGCTGCACAAGAATATTGTTCAAAATGAAAGTTTGCAACCATAGATTAATTAAGATGGCACCTACTAGAAGAAGGGCACACCCACTGCCATCCACTGCTTGGCAGAGAATAGCGTCACATACTGCCATTTGGACTTCTACTGCCATTGTCTTTGAATACCTGACATCCTTCTTTTAATCTTATTACTGTCAATATATCTCCCTGAACACTTACCCACTCAGCATAACACCAGATGCATTTTTGTCTATGTAGATGTATATGCATGTTTGCAAATTTGTGTTTTAAAGCCTAGAACTTGCAACTAAAATCATCTGGAGAGAAATCCCGGTGCAAAATCTTAGATCTGAGGTGGGACAAAACAGGCCCATAACTTGCAGCTCCATTGACTGACTATGATTTGCCCTCACCAATTAATAGTAGCCCCACCTAATGGCACAGCGGGGAAGTAACTTGCCTAGAGAGCAAGAGGTTGCTGGTTCAAATCCCTGCTGGTATGTTTCCCAGACTATGGGAAACACCTATATCAGGCAATATAGGAAAATGCTGAAAGGCATCATTTCATACTGCATGGGAGATGGCAATGGTAAACCCTTCCTGTATTCTACCAAAGAAAACCATAGGCTCTGTGGTCGCCAGGAGCTGATACCGACTCAACTGCACAACTTAAACCTTAAATCTTCCCATTTATCAGCTAAAGCATAACTGATTTAGCAGCCCTGCTATAAAATAGATGCACTTGCACCCTTTCTTGATGTGTGTCATTTATTCTGCTTGTATATTCTGCTGGTTTGCAGAAGCTAGACTTTCAGGGCATTGGCAGGATCAGTAAAAGGGAACCAAGTAGGGAATGCTGGGTAACCTTGCCTTTTCTATTTGAGCTGTGTAAGAGCAAAGAATCAGATGGCCAGCTTTAGGAGATCCTGATGACCTCCACCTACCAGACCTTACACAAGGTCATCTATTTGAGACTTCAGCATATGCTAGGTACAATTTTTAAAAAGTTTTTACATACAGCAAGAAAATTGTTTTAAAGCCTCAAATCAGCATTTTCAGGATGTTGAACAAACAGCCAGATTATTTCTTAAAACTGGAGTTATTTTAGATAGTCACTATCTGTATATTAACAATCTAGTCCAGGTGGTTTAGCAAATGTAATTCAAACTTTCAGTCAACTTACATCACAGTACAGTGCAGTACAAGCAAATGAGATTGCTTTTGAGTCTCCATAATAAATAGTACTAGACTTCCAAGCATTATATGCTTGCAATTTGCAATAGACAAATGTGATTTCCAACCATTCCCTACTGGAGCAAAATGGCAGAAGTGTTTAAAAGTCACGTGGAAAGCAATGAGATAGAAAAAGACTAGAATCATACGCAGCTTATATTTCTGTTGTTAAACACAGCATTAGCCACAATTCCCTATGAATGCAGAGACTGGCATTATTTGATCACTGGTCTCTGTGATGAAAAGCTCATATGCTGCATGTGAGGTTTAAGAGCAGCACACAAACAGTCCAATTTATTACCAGAAAAGCTAACAGGGACTGCACAGAGGCTGTATCCCCTAGATGGGATGTGGCCCTCCGAATATTCGTACATGGATACCTGAATTCCAAAGTCTCCAAGGAAACCATCTTGTCCCTATAAGTGAGCAACATGTTATAATTACCATCACAAATACTTAATTGATATTTCAGCTCTTTTGCTAATTTCTAACAGGAAAAGTTTACTTTAGGGGAAACAAAGACAGATATAAAACTGGGCATACCTGCAATTTTTCAGTTATAATATGCTCCCATGTACTGTACACAGTACAGTACTAACTTTTAAAAGAAAATGCAGGAAAGTCATGGTTTCATTTGTTGTTTGCACCAACAAATGGACTTGTTTCTCTTCATCCTTTATTTGCCCCTGAGTTGCCTGGAGTAGCAGAGTCTCTGCTAGTTAGTACAAATTCTGTAATTTGCCTTGGCAGGAAGAGGGAAACAGGAAGCAGTTTTCTTGCTGGCCGGGGTAGGAACTGCTGCTTGCACATATTGTACAGTACATGGTACATTGAAATGGGGAGGCAGATCACTGATTGAAATGATTGTCAAATCATTCTGAGCTGATTTGAGCCCATTGATTCAGGGAGAGGAGAGGGTGGGAGTGGAAGAAGTAGATACCTGAGTTCGGCTGAAAAGAAATCCAGTGAAAAACAAGATACCAAGCATGGCTGAGGAGCAAAGAAAGAAGCATCTCTATGAAGCAGGCATTACTTGTAAAAATGTCCCCTTTCCCCCTAAAATGTATATATCTCAATATATTACACACAACGTAGACTGAGGCTGTTATTAAAGTGGGGAAGCATATTATAATCAGAAAATTCACGGTTATATAAAATAAACATTAAACACAATAGGTTCACCACCACTCTTAGCTAAAATGTTAAAAAGCAACAGAAGGTGAAGTACAGTTTTTATAGTGATACAGTAATACAGCCTAAGCAAGCCTTATTTGTTTATTTACAACAGTTCAAGGCAGCCTTTCAGCAAAGATATCCACAAGGCAGTTCACGTGCAATAAAAACGGTTGACAAATACTATGATGCTCAGCGGCCCTCAGCATTTTGTTTGATGCCGGAACAGTCTGCTTTGCATAGTGATGGACTGTCCTTCACTGGAAGCTTTCAAATAGTGGCTGTATGGCCACCTGCAGTGGCGTCATGGGGGTGGGGGCAGGGGCACAGGCCCCAAATGTTTTGGGAGGTGCCCCAGATCTCTCTCACTGCACTTCTTGCCTCACTTCACCTCCCCTCGCCTCGCCAGACAAATGTCCCTGGTCCTCTTGGTGGGGGGGGGGGCAGCTGAGTGAAATTATTTTTTGTTCTCCCTCTTGTGCCTCTCTGAAGAAGCAGGGGCAGGGGGGTCTACTCTTTGTCCCAGAACCCCTTCCAACCTTGCTACACCCCGGCATGCAATTCCCTTACTTGCATTGAAAGGTCTCCTTTAGATATCAGTCATTCACTAAACATCTGCGATTTACATGTCCATTTGCAAACCAATGGAACTCAGATTTCCACCCTTTGAGATCAGAGTGAGGGAGCCTTATCAAAATAGGATTTTTGTACAAGGAATTATAGCACAAGGTGGCAGTCCTGGGCACAGTTATGCACCCCGTAGGTCTTGTTGATTTGGGGTCTATACATTCATACAGTTGCAGACAGATATGCATCTCTTGTAACTAACAGAACAATTTCTATATCGCATTCGCATAAATGCAAGTCAAATGTTCGGTTATAATCCTTTGTATCGAATTACCTTTGATCCTTTAGGTCCCGGTATGGCGGGACCAGGAAGTCCGTCTTCCCCCTTTAAGAAACAAGCAACTTCATTTTATCATTTTGAACCCACTGCATTTCAGTGGTCATTCATTTTAGTTTGGTTTATAGTACTTTGGTTTTGAACATATGGAGCGGCCTTATTATGAACAAGACCATTGGCCTATCTAACATAGTATTTTTTGCTCTGATTGGTGGCAGACAGCTCTCCAGAGCTTTTGACAGAAATCTTTCCTAGCACGGCCTGGAGATGCCAAGGACTGACCCTGGGACCTTTTGCGTGCAAAGCAGATGCTTTAGCACAGAGCTAAGGCCACACCCCACTCAGTTATACATTATGTGGAGTTGCTCATTATGTAGAGTTCCTCCTCATCAAATAAACCTTGCAATTTGCTTCTACCTAGGGATGGGAACATTAAGCTTTTGAGCCAAAACAACCCTTTTCTACTTCTACAACATTCTTGTGACCTGTATTAATTTGGCCCCAGACTCATGTCCACAGTATCAGTGAAGGCTATAATTAGGTGTAGCCATAAGTATAAAAACTGCTGGCTGTCATCTATAGCATAGCTCAGGAAATTTGTTTCCACCTGCATTTATGACACTACAGCTGCTTATGTGTGCAGGGGAAGCTTTATGTATAAGCGAGCCCTGAGTGGAGAGAAATGGTGGCAGAAGGGCTCCAAAGAAGAGTTCTTGTGGGTAGAAAAGTCCAACCTCTTGGGAAAGCAATGAAAGAGGGTGAACAGGACTATTGGATGGCCGTTTGGTAAGTAGAAACAACAGGCATTTGTAGAAGGGGCTGTGGTCCACAAAAGAGATTCACACCGGAAGGAGAAGGAGAAGGGACAAACGAGAGTGATGTTCAGAACCCATGTAGGGATGCAAGGAGGTCCATTCCAACTGAAAATTTAGGCCAGAATCAAGGGCAGAAGCATTTTCAGAATGAATTCAGGAACTTCAGGAACCACTGTTTTCTGCTAGGTTTCAGGCTTGTTTTAGAAATAAATGGGATGTGGGCCAAGCAAGGCACAGGGATAATAGCCTTGCCTCCACTGCATGTGCTGGAGATTTCAAAGATCCATTTTTTTCACAATTGGATCTCACCTCCTATGTTCCAAGGCCTCTAGCATGCCAAGGGGGGAGCAATATTGCTGTACCATTAGCCCAGTGGAGTCCTAAAGCCGTATGAGATAATGAGCCCTTCCTCATGAGCAGTGAAAAAGGGCGAGAGGGTTAGCGGAGAGAAAGCGCTAAAGAAAGCGCTAGAGAAAGCGCTAAAAGCGCCTAAAACTTCACAGACTGGCAACAGCTTCTCCAAGGTTGCAGGCAGGAATCTCTCTCAGCCCTATCTTGGAGAAGCCAGGGAGGGAACTTGAAACCTTCTGCTCTTCCCAGAGTGAACACACGCAGGCAAAACCAGGCTGGCCTTCCTTAGCCCCATTTTGCCTGTGAATGTGAATAGTTTCAATGCCTAGCACGGCTTCAAGAGCTCCCTGGACCAAAACCTTTTATGTTCCAAGGCTTTGGCATGCTGAGAGGGCAGTGATTTCTTCAGGCTTCAGGACTTGCCTATAGTGGCTTGCCTATAGTGGCAATAGCTGCAGATTCCATTTACAACCTATTCCAGAGTTTTAATGGAGCAGCATGCATTCATGCCTCTCTCTGTCAAAACTTGTTGGAGGGGAACTCGTGGTTCCTATAGAGGTTATCAATGCATTTTTGTAACCTCTGATGATAACGAGTCCATAGTGTAGTATTGCATGCATTCTGTGACTCTATGCAAGTGCAAAAAAGGGGCTGAATTTAGAACTGGCCACAGAATGCAGCACACGGAGACTCGTTTTAGGGGGAAAAGTGAATTTCTAGTTCCAGATGACCATAAAGATAGGAGTCAAAGCATGTGGTGAGTTCCTGGTAAATTATCAGAACCTAGATGGCAGGGAGGTAGTCTGAAAAGAATTTATATTACTTTTCGGACAGGGCTGCAGAGGAAGCCACAGAATTCACTTTTTCAGGTATAGATTCTTTGTAAACTCAGAATACATAGAGCCCTGTGAAAAAGGGCCAGTTCACATCATCCATTGAGCCCATAGAAATGGCTGCTTTCGGTCAGCACATTGCAAGCAAGAGTTAAATGAGCACAAATAACAAACCATCCTTCCTCGGGGACCACGAGAGCCTCTTTCTCCTTTCTGTCCAGGATCTCCAGATTCTCCCTGTTCAATGAAACAAGTATGATTTTAGATGTGATTAAAAAAAAAATGAATGCACCATCATGGAAAATTCCCACTTGACACTGTTTGCAAATACAGATACATGTCCTACAAACATGCAGTTAATGAAAGGGTGTTGTGGACATCTTTCAGGACATCTGGCCTGGATTTCACTCTGGCCTGTAGTTAAAGTGTTTTAGGCCTTTTCAACCTGAGAGTAAATTCACTGGTTGTTTGTTTGTTTGTTTGTTTGTTTACTATTAACAAATAATTGTTTTTGAATTAACTTTAAATTAAGCAGAAATTGGCATGAGCGGAAGAAGCCCAAATATTACTATATAGTCTGTCCTGTTCATGGTTGCATGGTTTACACTCTTTTTATGAGCATAAATTAGGGTTGCCCCATGTTTATGGAGAACTCCTCTCTGGCTAAGATGCAGACTAGCACTGTGTGAGTGTAGCAGTGTTGAGTTACAGACTACTGCTATGCTATTGTGTGAGTGGGGGAAGGATAAATTTTCACCTATCTCCGTTTGCCTCTGAAGTCTACTATGTGCCATGAAAATATGTCCCTGGGGTTTGCAAAACCTACAGGGACATATTTTCATGACACACAGTGGGCCTCAATAGGAAGAGGAGATTGGGGGAAATTGCCCCTTTTCCCAGTCACGTGACAGCTAAGTAGTCTTCTTGACCTCATTCCTGCTGCACCCATGCAGTACTGGCCTGGATGTCAGCCTCTGCATTCTATATCTCCATAAAAGGAAATAATAAATAGGTGCTGTTTTCCCAGTGGTAGGAAAAGCAGCACCTGTTTGATTGCCCCCCTCCCCAAATAAAGAGATGATGATCCTAATCTGAGTAGTAAGATGTTCTCTTCATTTACCAGCCTTGGTCACATTTCTACTTTGTGGGGGGGAAAGGTATGGACAGAAGGTTGGGAGCATACTTTATTTCTACTTGTTCCAGGTTTCCCTATATTTCCTTTAGGGCCTCTGACTCCCAGGTTTCCCTGAAAACAAAATGAACATAAAAATGATTGAATATTAAGAACAGCAGCACAAAAGAGACCTCTTCTAATAACCCAACAATTTATTCTTACAATTCACTGAAAAAGCTCAGTGAATAAACTTAGGTTGTGAAAGAAAAATCAAGCACAAATTTGCTGAGGATCATCTCTAGTTTCTATTCCATATAAATCTAGGGCTGCTCAGACTCATGAGGGAACCATACAGGCCCAATCACTGACACCGTTTTCTGCTAACATGGAAACTGTTCCCCTAGTTTTCTCAAATACATTTCTCATCCTGGACCTGAGGCCTTTTGAACTAGCCTGTTAAAGAGGCAATACGCAATAATAATGAACACTTCGATTTTGACAAACATAAACCAAACACTCCCCTTATTTTCTGAAATGTGAGGAAATATAGGAGAGCTTTTCAATAGTGCTCATTATTTTCTGTGCTATACCTCTCTTCAGCCTCTGTGGCATTCCCTCTTCTTCATTAAGACAATGCATATCTGAGATCTAAGCGAAAGCTTTATGAATTAATTTACCTGAGGACCTTTATTTCCTGAATTTCCTTTCTGTCCTTTCACACCAGCAATTCCCAGTGTTCCCTAAAAGTACATTAAATCAAACAAATCAAGTTAATTCACTCAAATATATACTTGAAAGCAGTACACAATAACAAAAAAGTTTCATATAACTGTTTATTTTCATTGCTAAAACCTTCATTTATGTGAATGTTCATTCATGTTTATATTGGTTCATTTAAATTTCAGTCATATTATTGCCATAAAATTCATTCATCCATTCATTCATCTGTCATTTCCATTGGTTTCAATGGGGCAACCAGGGCAGTTCTCCTGCCTTCAACTTCACTGTTTTCTAGCCAGTCAGTATGGATTTTTAAGATACCCTCCAAGGAATCCAAGCTGCCACATTTCAGACAGACAGGACAAAGGGCACCTGTTTTGGAGCCCATTAAAAAGATCTAAACTGGGATAGGTAACTTGTGGCTATCCAGATGTTGCTGAACTATAACTCCCATCACCCCCAGCAAATATTTGTTACTGCTGGCGATGATGGAAGTTGTAATTCAGCAACATCTGGAGAGTCACACATTGTTTACTCCTGGTCTATATACTTCTCATTGATTTCAGTGGAAGAATTGGCAGTATTTCTGCTTCTATTTTTCAGCTAATCAGCATGAAATTTGCAGGCATTCTAACACTCCTCCATGGAAACAGACTTGCCCATTTTCAGACAAAGGGACATCTCAGAGGCCATTGAAATAGCATAGGAACATAGCCTAACTGCTATCTAAATTAACTGTAAGTAGAAATGGCAACTATAGGCATGCCAGAGGAGCAGGCAGGAAGCCAAACTTGGAGAGATTCACAGCCAGACAGATACTTCTCTCACTTCTCTTACTGAACAAAGACTTTATGAATTACAACAAAATGTTCTGGCTGCAGATGAAGCAATCCCCAAACAAACTCGGAGAAAAACTGCTGGAATTAAATTCCTAAACAGAACTCAAAATAGTGGTTTTTTTGCAAAAAAGCAGTGAAAGCATACATCACACATCATCAACCTTTCTACCTCCCTCCTGACAGAGCAACAACAGCAAGATGAAAAAACAAGTGTCATCTGGGTGGTTTATATTCCTGCACATCCTTCCCCTTGTACAGTCTATGGTCTGTGATTTTTGTGTTTCAAGAAGCCCTATCAGATTCTTGGACACGGTGGAGAAAAATGTATCAGAGTTTCCAACTGGAAAGTTTATGTTGTCAAAGTTCTGCCTTCTCTAAGTCCCTCCCACCCACCCAGCTGTGGCTGGTTACAGGAAACAAAATTGAAAGGAACAAATGGGACCTGAAAGGAACTGAATGGACCACTGCTCAGTTCAGGACTTGTTTGCTTCTATTGTGTTCAGCTTGGTACAAATATCAAAAATGAACAAAAAATTTGAACAAATCAAATTTTCCAGTTTGTCTGCGTGGAATCTTACACCCCTACCGCAAAGCCTGGGCTACTTCACGTTACTAATCAAAAACATATTTAATGTACCCATTTGGAAAAAGGCAACAGTCCAGAGGGATGTCTCCGGGTTAGCCTTTCAGAAGCTGTTTCCACAGCCTCCACCCCACCCACCCCATCCCTCACTACTCTTTGCATGCCCCTGGTGCAAAAAGCAAATATGGTGATTTAATGTGAGAGCTTTTTAAAGGGCAGAACTTCAGGAAAAAGCACATGCATGTGCGTCGTGTTTTTATGCTTGTTTATATGTTTTTAGCTTGATGTTTTTATTGCTTGATGTTTTTACTGCTTTTATTGTATGTTTTAATTTCTGTAAACCGCCTTGGGGTTTTCTTTTAACGAAAGGCGGTATAGAAATGTAAAAATAATAATAATAAAAATAAATAAAGTATAGTGCTTTGAAGTGCTGGAAGTGTTTATCATGTATTATCTTGTTCAAATCCTTACAATAACTCTAAGTTAAGGGAGTATTATTATCCCAATATTGCACATGAGGGGCTGAGACTGTGAGGGAGTGACATGTTCTGTACACACTTGTTTTGCTGTGGCCAATTACTGTGTCAATTCTGTGCAATGAAGTTCTCCATATGATTTTAAAATGCACAGTTATATACATTTGCTTGTATATAATACAAGCAAAATCTTTGCCAGGTGAGGGAACAATTGTCTACACAGAGCTGTCATTTTTATAACAAAGAAAGAAGGTAATGTGTGAGCTGGTACTTTACTTATGTTGCTCACAGCAACTTTTGAGATATTGAATGCATATTTTTGAGCAAAGCAGATTGTAGAAGTTACTACAGACAATATATGGGAGCTGCTGGTTCACATGTGGGAACAGGCCTAAAGCATACTTCATTTTTAAAAACCAGTTCATGTTAACAGAGGAGGAGAGCTGTAGCAAACATGAATTGTTCCATTTGCTGAGAAGGGTCTGCCCTGGATTGCATTTGAATGGGAGACTACATGTGAGCACTGTAAGAAATTCCCCTTTTGGGGCTGCTCAGGGAAGAGCATCTACATGCTTGGGTTCCAAGTTCTCTCCCTGGCATCTCCAAGATAGGGCTGAGAGAGACTCCTGCCTACAACCTTGGAGAAGCTGCTGCCAGTCTGTGTAGATTAGACAATACTGAGCTAGATGGACCAATGGCTTGACTCAGTATATGGCAGCTTCCTATGTTCCTATGCAATAATCCAGAAAACATCTCTGAATTTCAGTTCTTTGATTCTTCTGTGACACACACACACACACACACACACACACACACACACACACACACAAATATCCACCTGTGGGCCCCGAAATCCTTCTTTTCCTTGTAAACCTTCTGGACCAGGTATTCCCATCACCCCCTGCATGAAGACATATTTCTTATAGGTAATGATTTTCTATTGCTTTACAATACTTAACTACAATGATTTTTTTTTTAAAAAAAATTGTCCAGAATTGTACAATTTAGATCAAATATCACTGAACACGATCCATGCCTGTGTAAGATTCCAACAGGACCCCGATGAGTACTGCCCCTCACCCCCACACAGTAGCACAGGCACAGACATCATGATGGGATATGGTGCGGAGTGGGAGGTTTGTTTGTGTTTGCCTCCCATAGCCCGATCTAGTTGGTCCTCTCTGCCTGGTGAAAGCTGCTTTTGCTTGGAATCTAGCTCATCACCCAGACATATCTTGGTCCATATCGGCCGTGGCTTGCATGCCCCAGCCTTGCTTCTAATGAAGCACAAGGTGTTGAGAACTCTTTGTTTGGATGGGGATCCAGGTGGGTGGGGTTTGGATAAACGTGGCTTTAGCTTGCCCAGGTCTCCATTCACTGTTGGAGAGGCAGCCTCCTCCCCACTATCTCTGACCATAGTGTGGGTTTTAGCTGGTCACTCTTTGGCAGGGGGGGCAGTATGAATTTTTGGGCCTTTGGCGAATTGGCCAGTGATTGAGGTCCTTGCCTACCTCACACTATGCGCTATAGTTAGTTAGGTTCCTTCCTCGGACACAACTGCAGATGTGACCACTGCTCCCCACAGTGGGGAGCAGTGTTCCCTCTAATAGGGATTCCCAGATGTTGTTTACAACAACTCCCATAATCCTCAAGCAAAAGCCATTGCAGCTGAAGTTCTTGGCAAGTCCCTATATCAGGGTTGCACAACTTCAGTCCTCCAGTTGTTTTTGGATTACGACTCCCATCACCCCAGCTACAGTGATGATGGGAGTTGTAGGCCAACATCTGCAAGAGGGCTGCAGTTGTGCAGTCCTGCCCGAAATGCTTTACAGCTTGGGAAATGCTCACTGGGGGGCTTTCTCTAGGCTACAAGGCCACTGCCAACCTTAAACGCTGCATGGCTTGGGGGTGGGGGTGACGTCTCCTGCAGATGCCTTGACCACTTGGTCGGCTAAAAGGAGCAGCATTTTGCCAAAGGGCCACGATGCTCTTCTGAGTCAGGGTGTCCCCTGACCCCCATGCAATGTAGGCAAAGACTCACAGCTGTGGTTGCACGTCACTGGGTCACTCGTTTCTCCACTGTGGGGGTATGGAGAGCCAATCCCTTCATTCTTGTTTAATTGGCTGCTAATCAGTGAAGTTGTGGCCCTTTCCTCCTGCTATGCCTTGTATCTTCATTGGTCTGGGTGCAACAGAAGTAACTTTCAAGGCATGGAGAGAGGACTGGATGAAGATTTGCAAGGTGTGAACAGACTTCCCATTTCCCTTAATGTTCCACCATGCTTCCTATGGCCATGCCATTGTGCATATGTAGGAGGGGTGGGAAATAGGGCTTTGTTGAACTCTGTTGGAATTCTCCACATATCGGTAATGCAACTGGAGGACTAGTAGATCATGCCATAATAACAACAATGATCATCATCACCATCATCAAGTCCTCCCAACCATATTTTTAATTTGTATTTGAATTGGACATTTTTCAGTAATTATATTAATCAGAAGAATATTTAAATAAAGCATATTTATCAGCATGAGCAGGATATATTTATCACAAAATGGTAAGAAATATTTAAAATTCTTGAAACTCCCTCTTTTGCTCAAGCTTCTTCTGAACCCCTTTTTTTCTGCTTCTGCCAGAAGACAGGCCAGCCACCACCACCCATTCTGCAGAGGCCTCTGTTCACCCAGATTTCCCTGAGTTGCAGATGGTGACTCACCCTCTATAAACTTTGAGCCAAAATTGTACTGGTGTGTAGGGATGTGAACAAACCGGTTCGGAGGCCCTTTTACATTGGACTGGAAGTGGCTGAAAGTGCTCAGTACGCGTGCACATGTTGCTGCTGCCCCGCAGGAAGGTTTTTAAACACAACACTGGTGGGGGAAATGTGGTGGGGAGGGGAAGTGCACCCTCCCCAGTCCTTAAAGCTAGCCCCCCATTTCAAACCGGCAGGCGCCGGTTCTGTGCACACTACTACTGTTGTGTTTCCCATTAACTTTCTGCCACCAGAATGGTCATATTGACCAAAGAGTCAGGTCAATAGAATATGACATAATAGATCATTGTAAACTGGTGGGAATATAAAAAACATACAGATGCGCCTGGTCGTCCTCTTCGTCCTTCACTTCCCTGTGATAAAAGAAATATTCGTCACCTATAGGTGCTTGTTATGCTTCATGCTGTAAATAACACTCACGATGCTTTTATTGGTTTCCAGCAATTGACAGATCTGTCACCGCCGTTTCCTATGCATTTCACTTTCTATACACTGCAGAACTGTGGGCAATTTATGCAGTTATAGTAACAGGTTGCAAAAAGCCCCATGTATTTATACAGCAGTGCCTAACTGAGAAGAAGTCAATATTTACTGGAGTGTTATTTTATTGCTTTAGAGTTCTGTGCACAATCCTTTGTGTCATCCCACGTAACCGTGGGTTGTGGGTGGCCAGAAATGACTGTGGAGGACACTTCTGGGTGTTATTTTGTTTCTCAGAGCCTCAAAATGGCCCTGTTTAAGGAAAAAATAAAAATCTGATATTTTCAGCTGATTTCCAGCCAGTTTGGGGGCATTCTAGGGCACAGCACGACTCGTGGGGAGCAGCAAAGCATGCTAAGGAGCCCCCATCCCCCTCACCCCCCTGAAATTTGGCCAGTTTTTGCCAATTTTTAGCCATTTTTGAGCTGACTGGGAACCTAACCCCCACTATCCCATAGCCCCCAGTGCCCCAATATTCGCGGTTTCAGTACCCACAGCTGCAGCCAGGAATGGAACTCCCACATATATCAAGGTCTGCCTGTATATTTAATTTCTTGAACTTTCCTAAAAGGTGTAATATATGCAGAATGATTTTGCTCCGACAACGAAGGGCCTCACCTACTATTAGAATATAAAACAACAGAAAAGGCAAATATTTCTACCCAGTAGTATAGGATATCATAACATGAAACTTCGGAGAAATTCAAATTTGCTTTTGCTTTTCCCACACTGCATAGGAGCATCATTTTGCTGTGTGAAAGGGAAAGTAAATAGAAAAAGTAATAGATCTGTTTTGCATGCAGAAGGTTCCAGATCCAATCCCTGGCCTCTTCAGGCAGGGCTGGAAAAGACTGCTTCCTAAAACATTTGACAGCTGCTACCAGTCAGTGTAGATGACACTGGGTTGGTTGGACCAATGGTCTGACTCAGTATAAGGCAGATTCCTATTATCTGTGTTTCTAAAATCTGGCCTTCCTACTCTAGAGTAGCACAAACAGATGTACATGCTTGGGAAAGGATCTTGGCAAAACTGCCTAAAAACCAAATGCCCTGGGCAAGGCTCCATCCTCTTCACTCCGTCTTCCTCAATTACTGCTGTACCAAAAAAAACCCTGTATGTCTGCATTGTTTAATCCTGACCTCTGAGGATTTCTCTCTCCAAGGATTGGAACAGTTGAGGAAGAAAAAGAGGACTTGTCCAAAACAAACTTATGAGCAAACATCTCAAAAGCAGTTAAACATGCAGAAACAAACTTATCTTCCTAGGGTTTCCCCATTTACTAACAGATGTTGCCAATACAAACAGACAACTTGGAATAAAGAGTTTCTTTCCAACCAGATGGCTTTGGGATGTAATATTTTACAACTGGTCAATTAGAAAACAATCTCTTTTCTGCAATTAGACAGAAGTTATGGATTCTGAAGTCCCTGTCTTGCTTGTCATTCTCCCAATATATTTTAATAAGAATAGCCAGCTTTCTTACTTGTTTCTCTTATTTGTATTATTTCTTACTTTATTTCCTTGGGAGCTTGCCAGGCCTGTAGAACCTTTTAGTCCTGGTTCTCCCTGTGAATGAAACATTTAATTTCATGTTGTAATTCAATAATTATTACAGTTCTTAAGCTTTCACTGTTTCACACTGCCCAATTCTCTCAGAACCAATATAGATAATCATATAAGCCACTTTGGGGAAATAATAACAACAATATTGTCTGGCATGGCCAGCTGTCCTTACCTCTGAGAACGGAGTGGTGAGAGGACCTAAGGTGACAGGGATGGGTGGCAGCCAGAAGAGACGGAGGAAAGACTGCCAACAGGCAGGGACTGAGCTCCGGTGGAGGAGGAGCAGAGCCCTGATAAGACTGAAGGGGAGGCATGCAAGGCTAACATCAGCAGCATGCCTCCTGAAAGGAGGAGATCTGAGCAGGAGAAAGGAGAAGGGGGAGAGGCTGTGGCAACAGCTGAAAGGGGTAATCAATTACAGGTAATAAAGAGGGGCGTTGGCCCTGTAACTGGGGGTGGGCAGTGCATAGCCTGTGAGGAGGCATATAAGGAAACAGCCAGGGATGAGAAGGAGGCTGGTGGAGAGTGCCAGGGGCCCCCCAGCAAGGGGCAGACACAAGGAACAAGCAGCCTGGGAGAGAGGAGGCAAAGGGTGATGCTCAACCCCCTCCCCGTCCCTGCTCTGAGGCCGGTACTGATAAGCCTAGCCAGGCTGGGTAGTGGCAGCAGGGACGTGTAGCCGGACAAGTATAAACAAACTTTATTTGATATCCGCCCGAAAACAAACTGTTTTCTGGATGGCTCACAACACAACATTAAAAACATCCAATAAAAACACAACAAACAAATTACACTTTAAAAAATGTGTGTGCACATGTGTGAAAAATAGTATGAGTAAAAAACAGGAACAGAGAACAACTATCACACATCAGGATTCAGTACTGGGACATTTTCAGCTATATGATCAAAGCTCCAACCACAGGAAGCAAATGAATCGAGTGACAAGTGTTCTCACTTGATAATGCCTCCTCAACTGATTATATTAAGTGGCATATTTTAGCTTTGTTTGCCGCTTTCCTATCCTATCTCCCGAAAAGCACCTGTCCAAGGTGACGGGGAAAGAGAAGCATTTTTGTTGATGATTGTACAAATCTTTAGGGAATTATGTTACATGAATGTCATGAATCAAGAAATTACTGACACCATTGTCATCAGATGTATTTACCAGATATATTGCAAATTAAATCATGAAAATTCACATTTAAATCTGTGCAATTTATCTGCTATGCTTTCAATGTTGTTCATATGCCATCAGTTCCTTTATTATAATGATTGTACTTCTAATCATTGGAGTGGGGAAAGGCCTTAAACAAAGTCATAATTAGCAATAGTTACCTTGAAGCCTTTTGCCCCGTTGGGGCCAGGTTCTCCTCGTATCTGATTGTCCTCTCCAGGACTACCCTAATTTTTTAAATGGGGAAAGTAAGATAAGATTGTTTTAATTAAAAACAATGTCAAGTCTCATTCAAACAATTTAATAATATGCTGGATAAGTAAAAGGTGTAGTTCATCACATGCTAACTATTTGAGATATCTGTAGAAAGGAAACAGGATCAATGCAGTAGAAGTTTATTAAAGAGTAGATTCCAATGCATTTTGAATGAAAACTCTTCTTCAGGGGAAGTGGTTTACAAAGCAGAATACTCAACTCGTAAGAGCTTAGCAGGAGCTATTCCTTAAACACACTTCTACTGCACTGTTCCTGATTCCTTCCTTCCCATTTATTGGTGTGGTGCTTTTCCCTCCTGTGCACTTTTGAAATATTTGTACCCATGTGGTTGTTTGGGGGTTTTTTTGGCCTCATGCAGAGGTGGCTGGGGGTGGGACAGAAAATGAGCTGTGGGTACAACCCCCAACATGGCAAATACCAGCCTGTGTGCCTTGGGTAAATGCCATAGTGGGGTGAGAAAGAAGAAAACGAGGCAGCTGGGGCAGCGATGAGAAGAATAAGAAGGAGCTGCACCTTGTGGTTCATTTTTCACCACCACCCCACTCCATTCATACTAGCCACCATTGGCCTCGTGTATATGTCACGACAAACCATGGTTTGTTGTTAAGGACAAGTAGAGCCTAAGAGAACCAAGAGTCAGGCTTGCATGTCCCCCCGCCACTCTCCTCATGGATTGAGGGGAGATGATTGAAAGCTTCTGCTATCACTTTTGAACAAACTCACGGTTCCCCATTACCTCCAAGCTCACATAACTGTGGTTTGGTCTGACTGTGGTTAGGTGACAAACTATCATCCAAAACCAGCAGCATGCTGCTTGTTTATCTATGTAAGAAAATAAAAGAAGAGGTTGTTCCTTTTCATAATTCCACTAATATCTTAGCAGGGCCAATAGAAATATTTTGTGGCACATTCAGAATTTTGAGTACCATATACTCTCATTGGGTACCATATACTCTTATTGGGTCTCATTGGCTGGCTATTTTTTGTTGATTTGGCCTTCCCCTGTTGCATGTGGCAAGTTTACAATGGCAACGTATATTCTGAAGAGCTACCTATAGACTTGTGAAGTGGCCACCCAAGATGGTGGCCACTTTTAATATATCTCCTATAGTAGGAGATATATTAACCGCCCATTGAGATCATCTGGAGAGGTCCATCTGCAGTTGCTGCCAGCTCGGCTGGTGGCCACACGGGGATGGGCCTTCCCGGTTGCTGCCCCAAGATTGTGGAATGTGCTCCCTACTGAAATATGATCCTCCCCATCTCTGGCAATTTTTAAAAAGCATTTGAAAACCTACCTTTACCCAAGCTTTTTTGGCTTTTTAAATTTTTAGGTTTTAATCTGTTTTGACTTTTAAAATTGTTTAAATTGTTTTTAAGTTTTATGTATGTTTTAACTTGTTGTGTATGTTATTGTTAATCGTCCAGAGACAAAAGTTTGGGGTGGTGTACAAATTTGACAAATAAATAAATAAATAAATAGTACACCATGGTCTCAATGCAGCAGCAGATATGCATCTTAACTAAGGGGTTTCCCCATGTGGAACTCTGGAAGTTAAAAGAAGATCCTTCTTGGTGAAGCTCTAGCATTGGCCCAAAGAACCTGCAGACCAATCTGCTACTGCTATGCTCTACTCTCTCCACCACTTGCTCTGGTTTACAGCGGGAAGTCTCTAGATCCACCTCCATACCTCATCAGGTAGTGAGAAGTGAGCAAACTAGAGCAGAATCATGATGGCACTGGAGTGGTGGAAATATGGGACAGATCAGGTGGCAGTAGCAGTGCCCTTAAGGTGACTACCAGATCCCAGTCAAGGAAAGGATCTGCTAATCTTACTCCTCCTTGTGTCTTTTAAAAATGATGGCCCACTGGTGAAGAGGACATATTGATGTGAGACTTTTTTAGAGCATTCTAAATTAGATTAGAAGCAATATCCATGTTCTTAAGGCATAAGAGATATACATCAGGTGGAATAGATGTACATCAGGAGGTACAGAAATATCATACACATACACACACACATGGCATAGTAAAGATATCCCAGATAAAACTTACAGGATTTCCTTGAAGGCCTTTCTGACCAGGGTCACCAGGAAGTCCTCTTGTTCCCGTGCTGCCCTGAAGACATAAAATACCCATGTGAGACTCTAAAAATCACCCAAAGGGCCCCCTCAATTCTTAGATTTCATGGTTATTTGGGTTCCTGGTTATTTTGACAGCCAAAGATTGGGGACTTGGTTTGCTTATCCATGCTTGTGTAAGCTTGAGATTGACTGCCATAATGCACTATGTAGGAATGCCCTTGGAAATGACTCAGAAGTCGTCGCCAGTGCAGAATTTTTTTTGATTTGCCTTCTAATGAATATGGGAAAATGAGAACATATTAGAAATGCAGGTCAGCTTGACATGGGTAATGAGTAAAGGTATCAATATCATGTAAAAATAGTATTATAGAAGGAGCCCATTCTCACAAACAGCCCTACTTGGGCTAGCCCTGTCCTACCCAGGTAGGGCTGGCCATGTGAAGCCATGGGATCACTCCCATTCCCACTGCTCCTCCCCCGAGTAGCCCTGATTTTAAATCCAGGCTTCAAGTGAGGTAGAAGGACAAGTGTCTGCCTCCATCTCACTCGCTGGCTGTCTGGAGTGTCGCACAGCTGGCATCTGCTCCCATGGTGCTGGCAGCCATCTTTACTGGGGAGAAGGCATGGCCAGGAAGCACAGAGCTCAGCACAGTGAAAAATTGGAATAAGTTCAGAAGAGGACAACAAAGATGGCGAGAAATATGGGAATTGAGTCCTAAGAAGAATGGTTGAAGGAGCGGATAGGTTTAGCCTGGAGAAGAAAAAACTAAGGGGAGATATGATAGCCATCTTCAGATATCTGAAGGGCTGTCACACAGAAGAGGGAGTAGACTTGTTCTCTGTGGCTCCTAAGGGCAGGACTAGAACCAATTATTTATAGTTAAGGAAACAGATTTGGGAGGTACAGCTGTAAGAACCGTTCAACAGTGGAACTTTCTGCCTCATGTAGTGATGGGCTTCCTTCACTAGATGTTTTCAGAGGCTCAATGGCCATCTGTCAAGGATATTATAATAGTTTTCTGCTCTGAATAGGGACTAGGAGATCTTCAAGGTCCCTTCCTACTCTAAAACTCTGTGAATACTAGCCAATACCGCTAAGCCATTCCTGTCTTCTGAGCATTTATGTAATACATTTCTCTTTCATATGCTGCCTTTGCAGTTCCACTTAGTTCAAACCTGAAGCAAAGTAAAATCATACTTGCTGGCCTGGGTCCCCCTTTTCTCCTTTAAGTCCTGGCAGTCCATGTGACCCCTTGAAGAAGATTAAAAAGAAAAGTTATTTTAAATATTTAAGTGAGGAAGAAGGGAGAAACCGAGAAGCTGCAAAATGACTTACCTCTTCTCCATTAATTCCACTAACTCCATCAATCCCATTCTCTCCCTGAGAGAACAAAATCAGGAAATATGAGTTCCATTGTTAAACAGTACAATAATTCTGCATAAACAGTCCAACAAAAGTAAAGTCTGTGGCAACTCAAGCTTACCATACTTACTAAAGATGAAGTAAGGATATTCAGTAACAATGCAAATTATGTTTTAGGGTTCTCCCTCCACCTTGGCTCAGTATCTCCCTCATAACCTATTTAGAGATGTTTTTGGTTGTCTTCATCTCATCTTCGGTGTCTTCATCTTACCATCACAAGTCCTTTCATCTTACCATCATAAACACCTATTTTCACTGCCTTAGAGCTTAGACCAAAACAATGACATTTGAAATATACACCTAAGAAAACTGTTTACATCATTCCACCATCTGTGTAATAATTATATTAGCTTAAAATTGGTTAAGTAACCAAGAAACTAAATATGTGCTGGAGTGCTGGACTAGGACCGGGGAGACCCGAGTTCAAATCCCCATTCATCTATGATACTAGCTGGGTGACTCTGGGCCAGTCACTTCTCTCAGCCTAGCCTACTTCACAGGGTTGTTGTGAAAGAGAAACTTAAGTATGTAGCACACTGCTCTGGGCTCCTTGGAGGAAGAGCGGGATATAAATGTAATAATAATAATAATTATAATTATTATTATGGTCAATATTTGCACAATATAAGTGGAAAATCAGACATCACCAAGACCTGGCAATGGCTTAAGAATGGCAACTTGAAGAAAGAAACTGAGGGTTTAATACTGGCTGCACAAGAACAGGCACTAAGAACAAATGCAATAAGAGCAAAAGTCGAAAAATCCACCACAAACAGCAAGTGCCGCCTTTGTAAAGAAGCAGATGAAACAGTGGACCACCTAATCAGCTGTTGTAAAAAGATCACACGGACTGACTACAAACAAAGGCATAACAAGGTAGCAGGGATGATACACTGGAGCATCTGCAAAAAATACAAGCTACCTGTAGCCAAAAATTGGTGGGACCATCAAATTGAAAAAGTTGAAGAAAATCAAGATGTAAAAATATTATGGGACTTCTGACTACAAACAGACAAACATCTGCCACACAATACACCAGATATAACTGTAGTCGAGAAGAAAGAAAAACAAGTCAAAATAATCGACATAGCAATACCAGGGGATAGCAGAATAGAAGAAAAAGAAATAGAAAAAATCACAAAATACAAAGATCTACAAATTGAAATTGAAAGGCTGTGGCAGAAAAAGACCAAAATAATCCCAGTGGTAATTGGCACCCTAGGTACAGTTCCAAAAGACCTTGAAGAGCACCTCAACACCATAGGGGCCACAGAAATCACCATCAGCTAATTACAAAAAGCAACTTTACTGAGAGCAGCCTATATTCTGCAACGATATCTATAACAACAGCAACAACATTGACAATAAAATTCAGCCATCCCAGGTCCTTGGGAAGGACTCGATGTCTGGATAAAACAAACCAGTCGATAACACCTGTCTGACTGTGTAAAATAAAATAAAATAATAATAATAATAATAATAATAATAACAACAATAAAAATATGGGTACTATATGGAAAGCATTTTTATACAGGCCCATACGCATGTCCCTGGGTGGTTCAAAATCTAAAATATATCTTCCATTAAGTAGGAATCTAGTTTTCTAAATTACTAATCATTGGGGAATTCTTGCTCGTTGACAATAACTCACTTCTGGCAAGACAAGAAGGTTCTAGGTCAGATCATCTATGATATTTCACCATATATGGGAATCCTGGATTCAAAGCCCCCAAAATCATGGACAGCATTATTTGAAATTTTAAAGCCAGGAAAGCCATCCTTAACTCATTAATTTTCAAACTGATGAAGCATTCTTACTGCTTATGAGTATGTGGCCATAATGAAGAAATTATGACAATTAAGAAAGTTATGCCACCCTGAAATCAGATTGAATTTCTATATCTTTGATTGGATTTTACCACAGGCTTCTGGTGGTTATTATGCCTGCAGTATACATATATCTGGAATCCCAAAATGAGAGGTGCACTGGAGAAGAGAATTCAAGTAGTTCTGAAAAGAGGGTTAAGTGCTCCCCTTTCCACTCAGCTCAAAATCTCAGTCTCCTAAGACTATTTTTCACATCCACACAAATAAAACAAACAAGCCCAACAGCAAATGGCAGGGCTTCATTACATTGATTTGCATATAATGCGTAGTTTGCTCCTTACTAACATTTCTCCCCCTGTTCTTTCCATTCCCTTATCCTGGGAACAGAATTCATAAATCCTGTAACACAAAGCAATAACCAAGAACTTGTTAAAGTAAATACTTTCATGCTGTACCTTTTCTCCTGCTTCTCCTCGTATCCCCTGAAATATTTGAAACAAAAGAAATATTTGAAACAACAGATACAATATTATGCAATAATGCAACAAAAATGAAAAAACAAAACAAAAACATAGTATATTAATGAGGTTCAAGTCAATGATATGGGAGTATTCTTACCTTCATCCCCTGACTGCCATGGCATCCTATATAGCCTTGCTTTCCCCGTTCTCCTCTCCCTCCATCAGGACCCTAAGACAGAATACGGAGGGTCAACATACTAAGATCATTCACACAAAGTGGTTGGGGCTGGGGGGAAGGCAGGAGCCTGCCTGCTTTCCTCCACATGATCTAAACCTGAACAGAGCTCCGCCATCCATGTGTCCAGATGAGCAGCATGGCAGCGAGTGGTGTGGCGGGTGGGAGGTGGAGGGAGGGAATTTGGGTTGTCAGTCAGCAAACAATGCACCACACAAACTGCATGGTGCGTTGGGAAATCTGCCTGCTGCCAGGCCTCTATAGTTAAGATGGCTGCCAGCAGCTTGGGAGCAGCTGCTGGCAGTCTGAGCACTCACACAACCGGGGAATGAAGTAGGAGGCACACACACTCATTCTCTTAACTCACCTTTAGCCCGGGTTTCAAAACAGGGCTGCCCAGAGGAGGAATGGTGCAATTGGAAGCAATCCTGGTGCTGCACATGAGCAGCCTTACCTGATGCAGCCCTGTTCTAGCTGGTTGTGTGAACAACCTTAATTAGCATGTTGCAAATATACAGTATGGAACTGTACAATTGCTACTGATGAATTAATTGGAAGGTTATATAACTTACTGGCAGTCCGTCTTCCCCTGAAGGGCCCCGAAGCCCATACGTCCCATTAGTTCCCTGAAAAGAAAATTGAAACGCAAATAAGAAGATTGAAATGCTGTGCAGAATTTAGAGGCATTCAGTCAGAGAGCCTTAAGCAGGAGTTGCTAGAGATTTACTAAAAGGTGTATTTGATAGCTGCCAACGTCTTTTATTTTTCAAATACATTTTTATTTCAGCTCATTAGTCATAAAGCAAGACCATTATAGAGTAGCAATGCTGATGAAAAAAATAGTATATCTTTGAATTCACCACAATAACTCAGAAAGGAATCAAAAAGTACGTTTAAAATAGTAAACTAAACAGAATGGTTACCCTGCAGCTTGATGAATCAACTCCTAATTTGGATGGCACCAGCAATAAATGTTCTTGTGCTTAATGTGGTAGAGTAGTTGACATAGTTCAGCAAAAGATACATTAGTAGCCCCAAAGCATGTTCATGAAATTTTGCAATTAGAAGTGATATAAGTTTCTGCCTAGAATCCTTGTACAAGGAACAGTACAGCAGGACATGAGCAAGTTTTTTGAGCACCCCACCCCCTTGATTTTTAGGTGATTTCATGGACATGATCCCCCTAACCCTCTGTTTTCCATTGGTTGCAATGCCTTGCCAACCGCAGGAACGTAACTGTCACAGTTGGTGAGGGACAACTGTACTCCAAATGTGGCCGCACCATAGATTTGTATAAGGGCTTTATAAAATTAGCATTTTACTTTTCAGTCCCCTTCCAGATGATCCCTAGCATAGAATTTGCCCTTTTCAAGCTGCCACACACTGACACTTTCAGTGAACTTTCTATCATGACTCCAAGATCTCTCTCCTGGTCAATCACCGACAGCTCAGACCCCATCAGTGTATATGTGAAGCTGGGTTTGTTTGTAAATGCATCACTTTACACTTGCTTACATTGAACCACATTTGCCATTTTGTTGCCTACTCACCCAGTTTGGAGAGAGCCTTCTGGAGCTCCCCTCAATCTGTTTTGAAATTCACTACCCTAAATAGTTTAGTGTCATCTATAAATTTGGCCACTGCTGCTTACCCCTGCTTCTAGATGATTTATGAATAAGTTAAACAGCACTGATCCAATACAGATCCTAGAGGGACCCCACTTCTTACTTCCATACATTGTGAAAACTTCATTGATTCCAACCCTCTGTTTCCTGTCCATCAACCAGTTACCAATCAACACACGAACCTGTCCCCTTAGCCCATGACTTCTAAGTTTACTCTAGACCCTTTGGTGGGGAACTTTGTCAGAAGCCTTTTGGAACTCCATGTATACTATGTCAACCAGATCACCTTTATTCACATGCCTGTTGGCATTCTCAAAGAACTCCAGAAGGTGATATAAGACTTGCCCTTGCAGAATCCATGCTGGTCCTCCTTCAGTAAGTCCTGTACTTCTATATGTTTTAAAATTTGGTCCTTATCTATGCTTTTCATCATAGAAACTTGCAGCACAAGTTAAGCAATTGGTCTGTAGTTCCCCAGATTCCCCCTGGATCCCTTTTTGAAAATTGGAGTTACATTAGCGTCTCTGAAATCTCCTTATCCTCCTTAATAGTCCCTTTCACACCCTCCTCATCTAAGGGTTCAACAGCATCCCTGGCAGGTTTTCTGCTTCTGATATATTTAAAGAAATTTTTGTTATTCCCCTCGACACTTCTAGCTATATGCCCCTCAAACTGTCTTTTTGCATCCCTTATTGTCTCCTTGCATTTTTTTTTGCCAGAGTTTGTTATTTTCTGTTCTCTTCATTTGGGCAGGACTTCTATTTTCTGAAGGAAGTCTTCTTCCATCTTATAGCTTCCCTGACCCTATGATTGTGATTTTAAATAAGTTCCATGCTTTCTGGAGTGATTTGTTAGCCATGCTTGCATACTCCTGGTGGTACCTTTCCTCCTTCTTGGTAACCATTCCAACTAGGCTTCTATTATTATTGTATAAGTTCCATGCTTTCTGGAGTGATTTGACCTTCCCGACTTTCCCTTTCAGCAACCTTTTTACCAGTCAACTCATTTTTGAGAAGTTTCAGAACAAAATTGAGCACAAACAGAGAAAGAATGAGATGGAAAACATTCACACAAAATGCTGGGCTTTGAAATGTGTTCCCTCTTGGAATAAGAGCCTCCCCATCTTTGGCAACTTTAAAAAAAGGTACTGAGGACACATTTGTTCACCCAGGCTTTTAATTAGATTTATTAGATTTTAATTAGATAGTTTTTATTGTTGGGTTTAAAATGATTTTAATTTTTTAATCATTTTTAATTTTGTTTAATTGGTATTGTTTTTGTTGTACACCACCCAGAGACGCAGGTTTTGGGTGGTATATACATATGTTAGTTAAATAAATAAATAAATAAATAAATAAATACAGACAGACATTTTAGAAAGATTGCTGATTTAAAAAAAGGGGGGGACCCAAAGTGTCTGCAACATCTGGAAATAATTTTAGAATAACTTATAAGACTCTCAAATTCTGTATACTGTATAATAATAATAATAATAATAATTATTATTATTAATAATAATTCGATTTCTATACTGCCCTTCCAAAAATGGCTCAGGGCGGTTTACACAGAGAAATAATAAATAAATCAGATGGCTCCCTGTCCACAAAGGGCTCACATTCTAAAAAAACACAAGATAGACACCAGCAACAGTCAGTGGAGGTACTGTGCTGGGGGTGGATTAAATTAAAAAGAAAAACAGGTGCTTAAATGTACTATGAAATTGTAAGTAGTGCATTTTTCTACCCAGACTACTCTAACTGTGATTGAAATCAAATGGTGCAAAATGAAGCAAGAATCCTTACCTTAGGTCCAACAGCTCCTCTTAGTCCAATGTAGCCTTCCTCCCCAATGCACTTGCAGAATATACAGCAGCATGTTCTCTCAGCAATGTCATCCTTGAATAGAGGAAATCACCATAGATGAAAACCTGTGCCTGGAATATGGTTGGAGCTCTGGCACTATTAAGCATCATAACCAGCACTGCCACATTGAGAGCAAATTTGCAGAGAAGAGGGATATACGTAAATGTAGTTAATAAGTAAACCACTGCACCCCATACTGATCACTTACTTGCTGATGTATTGATCCAAATAATGGAATAAAGTCTTGGTTCTTAATCTATTGGTCCATCTCTGATGAACTTACCGCATACTCAAACAGCCTGTTGGCAATATTATGCATATCAATAGTTAACTGAGTTGCATATTTGAATCCTTTTCCAAATTCAATGTTGAGAAGATCCTTAACATTGGTGGCTCCTCTCAGAGCAACAGTTATAAGTCCATCCAGTCCTATTGAAAACATTGATCATTATAAACATGTTTTAAATATCATTTTTTCTGACCATAATTTTTCACTTCCTTACAATGTAGGATTATTATACAGAAAACAAGTTCTAGTAAGAACTAATCTGCCTACTTTCCTTTCACTATCCCTACAAATGGACTAAATTTGGACTAAATTTGTTCAAATCAGTTAGGTGGCCCACAAGTTAGAGCTCTTGTGCCTCAAACGTTCACACGTCTGCCATCTTGGATTGGGTGGATGACACCCAAAATACACCATTGTATTACAAAATACACCATTGAGTTGTCCCTATGTTTCACTCACTACAACTGTACCAAATTTGGTTCATATTGGTTAGGTGGTCCACAAGTTAGCCCACTTGTTCCTCAAACATTTACATGTCTGCTATCTTGAATCGGGATGGATGACATCATCACAGACTATGCCATTAAGGTGTCTCTATGTGTCCCTACAGCTGTAGCAAATTTGGTTCAAATCGGTTAGGCGGTTCACAAGTAAGCCCACTTGCACCTCAAATGTTTATGCTGACATCATAACAAACTACGCCATTGAGGTGTCCCTATGAATCCCTACAACTGTGCCCAATTTGGTTCATATTGGTCCAGACGTCGCAACGTTGGTGGGGGGGGGCACACACGGCCAGACACATGGAAACACACATAGAATCCTTGGTGATCTCATAAGTCTACCGGAAAGTAGGTTAATAAAACGAAAGAGGTGAAGAATATATCAGTTTTCACATTTTATTTTTGCACAGCTCTAGCCTGGAATAAAGAGCTGGACACCACTTCCCTAAGGGATAAAGGCAACAAAATCACCGAGCTTTTTGAACTTGTCCCAAGTACTTTAGCACTTACAATTTGAGCCAAGCATTGCCAAACAGCTCAGGTCTCACTTGATGCAAAACCACAATTGATTAGGTTACAAATATGCATAAATGTGCCAACATACTATGGCTTCTGTTGATAGAGCTACAGAAGTCTCCTTTTATCTTGCTATGCTACATATCAAGTCCAATCCCTTCATAAGACCTTGCAGTTCCCAAAGCTGAAGTTAGAATTTGGGTTCTCATTATGCTTCCTCTCTATCTGCTACCATCTGAAAAGGTATTATTATCTGATGAGTGACATGTAGGGCTGCCCTGTTCCCCAGAATTTAGGGTAGCCCCCGGATTTTGGCTCCTCCACCCAGCTGCTAAATTCCACCGGGATTTACACAGATTTCAAATGTGCTGCCCGGATTTTACTCTGGATCCAAACACATAGGAGGGCAGAGAAGGAGGGGAATGTATACAAATCTGTCAAATAAACAAATAAATAAATAAAATGCAAATTAGCTGCTGCATAATTTGCATAATATGCAAATTAGGTCACCCAGATTTGGTAAGTTTGAAGATGGCAACCCTAGCGACATGGAAGCTTCAACTGAAAGCTCTTCTGTTGGGGAACCAACGGTATTGTGGCACCTGAGGCAAAGCACCATAATGTGGCCTTGCCTTGGTGGGGATCAGCCCCTTTTCAGCATGGACTCTTGCAAATTTTGAAAGTAGTGCAGGAAACAGAAAGGAGGGAAGGCTCCCAGCAGCCTCCTCCTCTCTCCTCATGCTTTTTGTAGACAAAGTAGACAAAGTTTGCATGGGACAGATATGTTCTGTAGAGCTGCTCTGATGGCAGTGGCAGGGTGCATCGTGCTACCTTGCTAGCAGCCTAGTAATCTGCTGCCTGAGGTACTGTTAGGAAGCCCATAATTGGGGCCCCATGTACACTCTCCTGCACTCCTAAAGAGACACACAGTCTGGATCTGCCAGCCCCCAGGAGGGTCTGAGAAAGAGACAGTGTCCACCACTGCAGCTAGGGCATCAAAAGGAAGGGGTGCTTCCCGCCTTCTAGGAGACTGAGCCGGGCACCCTGACACCCCAAAAAGGGCTTCCCTTCATGGAGATCCTGAGTGAGATCCCAGGCAGGGCAGCCATGACTCCCTCTCTTCTCACTCATGTCTCTGCATTCCTGATCTCTGTACTGATGTCAGCTTGGTCATGCCTCCTGGATACTCCCTTAATCCTCAGAGTCAATATTTACAACCTTCTCAGGAGGCTAAAACCTCCAGGTAATAGGTAACTATTCTGAAACCCATTGTTCTCCGCTAAAGATCACCCCCACTTACGATTAACGAGAGCAGTTCCTCTTCTACACATAGCACCAGTACACAAAGCACCTTTTTACTCTATCAAAATAGCCAGCCAAAACGCCTCCAACTTGTGCAGCCTCTAGGAGTCATCTCAGGGGTTGTAAACCCCTGCTTTTTCACCATAGCACCCTGCTGAGGACCCAAGATCTCCATTCCTTCATATCAGACAGACAGTACAGGAAGCCTCCCTTTCCTTCCTCTGCTCCCAGGAATTTCCCCTTCTCTCCCTGATTCCCCCTTCCGTGTTTGTGTGTGTGTGTGTGTTCGCGCGCACGCTTGAATGACCAACAAATTAGGCTAGGAAATTCTGTCTTTTACCAGTAAAGCTGGGGAGAGCAGTCAACTCTTCCCTCTGGGAGGCACTGGGGACAACTAATCTCATAGGATCAGGGCCACAGATCACTGTGTTCAGACATAAGCAACACTGATGGAGGCTGTGGCCATCCACAGGGAGGGCACAAATAGCCTAGGGCAAAGCCCAGAGCTGGATAATTTCCAGCTATTTTTCAAGCTGGGGCATCTGTCAGGTGTTCCTGAGTGGTCCTGCTTGCACATTCTTTCCTTACAATAAAACCCAAGCAGCTTCAAAACAGTTGTCCTCCTCCCACCATGGTCCCCAGCAGCATGGGGAACCACCCTTCTCTCAGGTTTTGACTTCCTGGTTCACAGCAGTCTCCCAGCATTTGCATAGCTCAGCCACTTGATCCATCCTTCACTGGAGAGCTGGCTGCCAACTCTCCTTCTACAATAAAACAAATCACTTCCCTCCTCTCCCTCCTACTGGCTTTACCCCACTTTCCCCCCATTCCCTCCCCAGGCCTGTTTCTTCTCTTTCACTGGACCCTTTGCCAGTTCCTCTCCCTGTCCTTCCACCGAGGTTTCTCCCAGTGGTTGTTCTAATCTGCTCCTGCTTCCTCCAGGAATTCTTTCACCAGCTCTCTCTTCTCCCCCCCCCCCCGCAAGTGTCTTTTGGTATTGTCCACCCTTTGCTCCCTTCTCTTCCACTGGCTCCTTTACCAACTCCTCTCCCCTTCTCTCCTCAGGTTTCTCCTGGTAATTTCCCCTCTCTATCCACAGTTCTTTTGCTGGTCCTTTTACCAGCTTTTCTCTCGTTTTCTTCCTGGATTTCCCCCAGGATCTTCCCTCCTCTGGTCCAAATCTCTCCCTTCCCTTCCACTGGTCCTTTGACTGGCTTCTATCTCTCCTTCTTCTCCAGTCCTCCCCTGCTTCAGAGTAGGCCCCCTCCCTCTCTTTCCCCAGCTCCTTTTCCATTTCCTCCAATCACTCCACTACCATCTTCATTCTGATTCTCTCACTCCTTCTCCCCGCTCTCTCCCTGCTCTTCAACCAAGTTTTCCCACTCACCAGATCACACATCACCACTTTCCTCCTCCTCATCTCCAGTAGCAATAAACATCAACCAGACACAGCAGAGGTATGTGTACTTCTTGCATGTCTACATAACGTGGGAATCCCCTCGCTAATACTAAAGTCAAGCCTGTAATTTTGTACTAAATAAAACAATTTATTTTAATTGAATTTTAAGCCTATCATGGTGTGTAGCAAATTAAAACCTTTGTTTCAGAGCAAGCTCACGTGAGGGAAAGAAATGCTAAATCATCCCTGATTTACCAGAATTTACCTGATTTACCTTACCAATCACCTGGCTAGGCTTCTCCGAAAACTCTTCTGTATTATTGGTAGGTTCAAATGGCTGTTGCCGCCACCCCTCTTATCAACAGAGCTTGAACCTCCCTGGACTTGGGGTGGAATCCCAGAGAAAACTCTCTTTATTTTGCTAGTGGATAAGTACATAAATCTTCCACATGCAAGCTTACAAGTGGTGAAAAAACTGATAGCTGCTGAATGTCTGAGGATGTGTTTGCATTAGAGAAAATCCCCCTTTGCAGGCCTTTTCTTGAGTTAAAAACCAACTTAGAGAGGCTTGTAAAAAGAGAAGAACTAAAAAAACCACCCCAGTTTTATTCAGTTACTACAGATTGCTTCAATCTGAGGCTTTCTCAGCTTTTATATACAGTTAAGAATACTTAGTAGGATTACAAAAATAGATTGTTTCAATGCACGCTGAAATGTTTATAGAGTCTTTTGCAACACCTTAGGTAGGATGGGTATACGCTAGTGTTTCTTATTTTTAATTGGGTTACAGGTAACACTAATAGAACAGTATCAGGAATATGCAGAAGCACACACACCAAAGAAATATAAGTTTCGAATGTGCAATCTGGCTAACTGTTCCCTATGCTGAATTCCCTTTTCCTTGAACTCATCCAATTCCTGAGGAGAAATAAGCTTCCTGCAATCCTTTCTTTTAAGGATCTACAGAGTTATTCCATTAGAGAAACCTCCATGCTGGCTTTGACCATAAGGGAGCAAACTCCATTGCCCCTCTCTAAGCCTTTCTGCACAAGCTTCTCTCCAACAGAGACTGCCCTTCTTGTTCCCAGAATTCCCAGCAACTGCTCTCTAGGTCCCACCCATCTGGTGTACTGATTGGTTTCCCTGGAGTTCACTAGTCTGTCAGTCAAGACAGAGTTCACTTCCGGTTAACTCTTTAGAGGGAGGAGAGGCTGGTCACTACATGGTGACTTTTTGGGAAGACTGCCTATTTTATAACCTCACTCAAAGGACCTGCAAGTGGGGTAAAAGGTCCCCCTGTAGCAGTAAAGTCTTGTCTTGCCTCATAAAAGGACCACCTGTTTTCTGTTTGCTGTCCTTTGAATTTTAAGGAATTTCTCCCTGAAGAGCTTTCTCAGCTGAGCCATTCTAGCACCCTGGATATGGTCCAAGGGTGCATCATATAGCTAACTTGCTGAAGCTAAGCAGGTTTCAGTTTGGTCAATGCCTGTATGGTAGACTGCTTCTGAATCCTATGCATGCTGCACTGAGTTGAATCATGGCATAATCAAGAGATAGAAGGACAATTCATAGTTCTGACTTACTTGGAATAAAATAACCACATTTTGATCTGCTAATTTACATACCATTTTTCCTAAGTTCATCAGATTTTTGTTCAAGTGCTTCTGCATCTTCATCCAAGCCATCAGAAAAAAGAAGTATCACCTTTACAAACCAACCAACAGACAAACAAACAAACAAACAAACAGGAAAAAGTAGATGAGACTAAAGCAGCGACAATATATGATTAAAATAGCAGTAAGATAGATAGATAGATAGATAGATAGATAGATAGATAGATAAAAACAGTAAAGGTCCATTCATAAAATGCTTTGATGGACATTTACCAAAGGGGTAATCAGATAGTTGGATAAACTGCTTACAGATAACACTGACATGATACGCCAAAGGAGAAATGCAATTCAATATTAAGCTCCATATTATGCATATGCAATATTTTATTACAATCTGTTGGGTATGAGAATAAATCACCTTGCTTCGCTTTTGATTGCCAGCCTGCTTTTGAAATTCTTTCCAAAGTATGTCCAAAAAATTGGTATTAAGACGAAATGGGCTGTCAATCACAGCTTTGCTGAGTTTCTCTAGAATGCTGTCATAGTTAGCTTGAAAGTCTGACAGGAAAGGTGGCATTGCCACATTGAACTGTGTTTGTGTTCCTTTACTGCAGCTCACAGGATGTACGGATGTAAGTTTTTTTATTATACCAGGAAGGTATTTTTCCAACTGCCCCTGGAGTAATAGTTCACCCGACTTTTGAGATGAGATGTCAAATCCCATAACAACATCCACAAAACACTCTGTTATAGGGGTGGGGAAAAACAAAGAAGAAGGTATAAGGAAGTTATAATGGAAGGAAGGAAGATAGTGATGAAAATCAAGCACGTTCTGGCAAAGTTGCTGCTCTGTTTACCCCTCAAGTTTGGTTACTTTTAGGTTTCTTGAATGATGCTTGGCTGAACCACTGTATATGTAAGTTTCCCTAGTCCATGATACATAATTCAGAATAGACATTATAGAATTAGATTTACCAGATCTCGGTAGCCATGTTGGTATCATGGAGTAAAAACACAGAACAAGGGGGAGAACACTTTGAGCAATCTATTCACACAACAGAATCATGTGATGAGAAGGCTAGCCCAAGAACTCTTATTACAATCCAAGAACAGTTGTATATATAATTATGCTATGTGTAATTTTTTTTTTAAAGGAGTTTTATGGGTATCTGGATTGTGGCCAATGGACTTCATGTGCCAATAAAACAGCAACAAAAGTTGCTATGATGGTGTGGTCATGTAATTAGAATAAAATGGTGAAGAACTCCAAATCCAACAGTGATCACGGGGCATGGGGGGACAGGAGAAGAAACACAGGAAGGAGGTGGATCGATGTGATGAGAAGACAATGAAACTGTAGGAGGCAGCAGGGGTGTAGCTAGGGGAGAGAGGGCCCGTGTTCACCCCTCTCCCCAGCAGCCCCTTGGAGTAAAGGAGATAATGAAGAAAATAAGGAAAGGTGGATCTGGGGGGCACTCAGGAGCTGGGGGCAGTGTTCCTTCTAAGGCGTGCACACGTCTTAGCTCACAAGTTTTTTTTATGTCCGCTCAGTTAATTTTAGATCCTGCTCAGGTTAAATCAGGAAGGCTCCATTCTGAACGCACATGCATACATACTGTCTTGATACTGCCACTCAGAACAAAATTCATTCCGCACACAGATGGAAAAAATTAGAGAGAACACTGGCGGGCAGGTGGGGGGGGGCAGGTTCTTTGAACCCATCCTCTCAATTATAGCGACACCCCTGGGAGGCAGCAAGACTGACTTGGAATTGGAAGGAATAAATAAGTATATTTTTATCCATAGTATCAATAGTGGATAGAAAGGATAAAGATGATTTAACATAGTTTTTATTGAATTGAACTTACCTGCTTTAACTTTTTCATCACACATGTGAGTAATAAGCTGTTTTTTAATATCCGGCAGCTCGCTGAAATCACCTGCTGTGAATTTTCTGTCTGGGGAATCAGTTATTTGTTGAAGTTTTGCCTGATCAATTTTCCCCACTCCTACTGCATATATATCCACACCTTCTATTCTCAGTTTCTCTGCTGGTTGAGAAATCTTGTCACGGGATCTTCCATCGGTGATAATTAGCAACCTTTGCGGAACATTTCTAGCTACTCTCCTTTTTGGTGATTTGAAGAGGAATGTAACTTCTTTGAGAGCGGCTCCAATATTAGTTTCCTTACTTTGCATTCTTGAAAAATTAGCAATTTTACCTATCAGTTCTGATTTGCTCTGATAATCACCCAGCTGGAGTTTTTCTTGATAATGATCACTAAATTGAGCCATACCAACTTGTATGTTGCCGTTATAAACAACAGCATTAAGGAATTCTTCCAAAAACACTTGTATTTTCTTAAAATCTTCTTCGGGTACACTAGGGGAGCTATCAAGCAACACAACAAGCTGTCCTCTGATTTTGCATTCTGCAAGTATAAAATAAAACATTTATCATTAATGCAGTATTGTTCCAAAGTTCAGAGAAGTACAGACAAGTGCTTGTTCCATAGAGGTTATAAGTTCCAATCCACCTGAAGTCAGATATGAAAAATTGGGTCCAATGGTCAGTGTTCCCTCTAACAGAGATTCCCAGACATTGTTGACTACAACTCCCATAATCCCCAAGCAAAGGCTTTTGCAGCTGGGGATGCTGGGAGTTATACTCAGCAACAAATGGGAATTGGGAATCCCTGTTAGAGGGAACACTGCCAATAGTCACACAAAGAGGAGACAAGTGTACAACGTTGATGGCTTTAGGATTGTGACTTTGCTATGGCAGTTCTGCCTGCTTTTTCTTGATACGGCATTATATGCAACACTTAGCATTGTGGAAATAGGACTAGTCCTTTTTCCCCAAGCATTTTTTTTTGGTAGGCCACTTTCTATATGTAATCTGCCCTCCATCAGTCCAGTGGAGGCATATATGTGCAGCTTATAGCTGTGCATGTGCATTTGTAGTATAGCAAAGGAATATTAAAGATTCTTTTGAATAAGAGCTCTTTATCTCTTCCCTTCACCCTTTGGCCTACCTCCAGTGCGACTAAAATGACCCAGTACCAAACTGAGTGAAAGAACAGACTGCTAGGAAGTAGTGATCTTTGGGCACCATTTTGCTGTTGCTCCCCTACCAGTTGCAGGGGAGCAACAGCAGGAGAGAGGGCATGCCCTCACCTCTTGTCTGTGGGCTCCCCAGAGGCATCTGGTGGGCCACTGTGTGACACAGGATGCTAGACTAGATAGGCCTTGGGCCTGATTCAGCAGGGCTATTCTTATATTCTTATGTTCTTCACGCATAGAGATTGTGGGTTGCTCCCAAAATTGAATTGGTCCCAATGGAAACTTCCCTTCTGAGGCTAATAGCAGTTTTGGAAGCTGTTGTCCCCGATTTTTCTGGGACCTCAATGCAAGAGGAAGGGATTAAATACCCACTTCCTGCCCATCACCGTGGCTACAATTTAGTTCTTATTGCATCTAATGGCTACTGAGAGCCAAGCTAGATGCTGCTATTAGCTTTGTGTTATTTTCCTCCGCATTTTTTACAATCAGAAGCAGCAGACTATTCTGAATAGAAGAGCAGGCAAGAATAATCTTCTTAACCCCTTCCCCATTATTTGCTCTCAGCTAAAGTCTGCTTTTTCACCGGTGGGACAAAAGATGTAAATGATTTTCATGTACTATCTCATGTGTGAGCCCTTTGGGGACAGGGTGGCATTTTATTTATTTATATCTATGTAAACTGCTTTGGGAACTTCTGTTGAAAAGTGGTTTATAAATATTCATCATATTTGTATTTGTCTGGTCCTAAGCTTTTTCAGGCAAACAGCTGGCAGACAAGAGCTCTTCATGCCATTTTGGTTATGAAGAATATAGAACAGTATGGTTAATGGGAAATTAATTAATAGTTAAAGTAAAAGACATATTATGGGATATTATTAGTTTGCACATATATATGGTAGGGTTATATTTTGGTATGTTTTCATTATTCTGTGAGTAGTTTTTACTTGCTGGGTTTCAAAAGGATTCACAAGCTTGTACTTCAGCTAAACAGATGTATCCTTAACTCTTATGGCTAGTAGAACTAAGTAAGGAAAGTAACCCTTCTTTAAAGTGCTTTTTCAAATAGCATAGTATGACATGACTGAGTTTGACAGCTCTAATGAAAAGCAGGAGAACATGGCTGTGGGTTGGACTACAATACAGTGATATTAGAAATTGATGTAGTGATATTTTGTGCCATTATTTTAAAAGAACAGCTTTATGATAGACAAAGAGAACTGGGAGCTTGTCTGGGAGAATTATTTCATTTCCCCAGAACTGGCAACTTTACCCACACCATAGATATTGTAGCAGATTGCTCTAATCCTAATATTGAAGAAGGGCATGAAGTCAACAGAACAGTGGATAAATAAATACTTTACCTGGATTTGATTTATTGCATGCATCATCTGATATTATTGTAGATAGATTTTTTAGCTCCTCAAATGTGTCCACAAAGTAATAGGCCTTATTTGGTCCTGCCATAGTCTGAAGTTCTTCAGTCTTTGCTCCTTTGATTCCAACAGCATAGATAACAATGCCGCGGGCTCTGAGTCTCTTTGACACTTCTTCAAGTTCTGGTGCATCATGGGAGTCACCATCAGTGAGGACTATAAGAATTTGCGGGACATTGCTGTGTATGCGGCTGCCATGCTGTGCAGTGAACAGAGCTTCTGTGTGTCTAAGAGCCTTGGCTGTGTATGTATTTCCACCTAGTTGTGTGTCCCTCTGGATAGCTTCAACAATAGCTGATTTTGTAGTGTAGGTATTAAGGTGGAATATAGTCTGTGGATCATCAGAATACTTCACAGCTCCAAATTGAACTTGGTCCTTGCCAATGGTAGATTTGTTCACCAAGCCAATCATGAAGTCCTTCATAAGACTATAGTCTCTATCGAATATGCTGCCAGAACTATCTATAATAAATACAACATCTAAATGTCCTATCCTTTTGCAGTCTGAAAAGCAAACAAGAAAAGAAGATATAAGCATTATTCATCAAATTGTTCATTATACACACACACACACACTCCAAAATAAAAGCGACAAAATTCTCATTAACACAATAGTATAGGTGGTTCCCCCCCCCCTGCTGTCTTTGTGTCTTCTAATTACTGGTTTTTATGGCCGAGCCTTACTGTGGTTGGTTTTATTGCCGCATTGTTACTGTTTTATTGTATTGTTTATTTGTTGTGATTTTAATATTATTGCAAGCTTTCATGAGTGTACGTTGTGAAAATTTATATATATAAATATATCTATCTATCTATATCTATCTATCTATTTGTATTGATCATCATGCTGCCAAAAAGAGTATTGTTTGCCTCTAGTCTATGATTCTCTGCCACTTACACCATAAGCATGATCACCTAAACCAGGGCTGCACAACCTTGGCCCTCAAGCTGTTGTTACAACTCTCCCATCATCCCCAACCACTGGCCATTGTGGCTGGGAGTAATGGGAGTTGTAGTCCAGCAACAGATGGAGGGCCAACGTTGTGCAGCCATGCCCTTAATGTCCTTCGTAACAATGCTAAATTTTACAGAAGTTCCTGACACTCTAAAATACCCAATTTCGGCAGAAGGCTGCATGTATTCTCCTTCCCACACGGCACATTCCCTAATAAGCCCTGCCAACAGATACAATAAAGGGCAAGTTCACATAGAGCGCCTCTTAGAGCACCTCTGGTCCGGTGGTACAATAATCCTACAAGAATGGCATAACCTTCCTGACAGTGAGATTTCAGTTTTCTTGTGGAATATAGTCCTTTTTGAGTACAGAATTGACAACGCCCTGATGGAAACATCTGTAAGACAGGAGAGCTTTCCAAGGGAACAGCATTCTCTCATTAAGCAGAAGCCTCCCATATCCATATCCCCACATACACAGGTACCCAAAAATAAGAGGCAGTACTAACCTTCATCAGGATTGCAGGTGCCAAAAATAATGTTGCTTTCTAGCTGCTTCAGAATATCAAAGTTTTCCACATAAAACACCCTTTCAGGTTTCCCACTTATCTCTTCTAGCTGTTGTTTATTGGCATTAAACACCCCAACTGAATAGATAATGATGCCGCTGTTTCTCAGGTTTTCAGCTGGACCTTTTACTTCATCTTGTGCTTCCCCATCGGTGATCAGGATAAGAATTTTGTGGACAGAAGGCCTTGCCCCCTTGTCAGTCTTGAAATAAGCAGAAACAAATTGCAATGCTCCTCCAGTGAGCGTGTAATCTCCTATGAGAGACATTCTCTCAATAGCCTCAATGATGTCCATTTTTGCTGAGTATCGGTCCAGTGGAAATTCTTCTTTGTTTGTGCCACTGAACTGGACAACGCCAATGCGCACTTGGTCTAAGCCAATGTTAGATTTGTTAACCAATCCACTCATGAAGGTCTTCATTTTGCCAAAGTTCTCAGAACCTATGCTACCAGAGCTGTCCACTAGGAACATGATGTCAGCTTTCATTACTTTACATGCTGCAGGAGGGGGAAGGGGAAACCATTGATCAGATGTTTCACTTTGAAGAAATGCACTCAAGTAAACCAGAAATCATTATAACTGTTTCAACAAAAGAAATGAAGTACCACATTTCATCAAGATGTGTCTTGTAAAACCTCAACCATTAGATACATTCTGAACTTTCACTCAGGCTGAAGTTATTGTTTCTTTAAATCTATTATTCACAACAGGGATGTAAAATCTAATCTATCTTAATTATCCCCTATTAAAGTGTGTACACTGATACAAACTGCATTGTCGCAAGTTATTTAAATACATGCTGTCATTCAGGCAATCTTTTAAAGATTATTTTGCAAACAAACGCTGAGCACAATCCAGTGAAAACCAAATCCTTTTGAAGTCCCATTGATTTCAATGGAAAAGAGAAGCATCTGCACGCCAATAGAAATCAATCGGATTTGAAAGTCTTAATATTGGCTGGAGTGTACTCAGGATTATTTACTCAGTGGATACCATTAATGAATAGCCTTAAAGTAATATCTGGGGGAATATATAACATATATCTATGTAATCAAGTAATATCTGTGTATGTGTGTGTCTATATGTTGTGTGAGTTACGTGTGTGTGTGTGTGTGTGATATCTATCTATCTATCTCTACAAATATTTATATACCACTCTTCAACCAAAGTTCACAAAGCGGTTTATGTAGAAAAATAAATAAGACATAAATAAAGTAGCCCCCTGTCCTCAAAGGGCTCACATCTAAAAAGGAACACAAGGCAGATACCAGCAACAACCACTGGAGGGATGCTGTGCTGGGGCTGGATAGGGCCAGTTGCTCTTGCCCTGCTAAATATAAGAGAATCACCACTTTAAAAGCTGTCTCTGCTCAATTACTGCTAACTATATACTTGAAGTATATATTCAAGTATATACATTTGATTATATATATAATCAAGTAATATCTGCATATATGTATGTGTGTAATCAAGTAATATCTGAATGAATGAATGAATGAGAATATATATATATATATATATATATATATATATATATATATATATATGAGGGAGAGAGAGGATTGATTAAAAAGCATTTCAAGCTATTGACAGCCATCATTTGCACCAGCGAACCCAACCTTTCCTGGAATCCCTTTCCTCGCCTCAGCTCTTCCACACCAATTTCATGGGCTTCTCTACAGAAAATGGATCTAGAATCTGTATCAATAAATGTATGTTTATATATGAAGCGTTAGTCTATATACTGCTTTAAAAACGTAAATGTATCTTCTGCACGGCATATACATGAAATAAGAACTTACAGTCATGTTACACAGGCACATGCAGTTAAAAAAAAAGACATGTATGCGTTCTTCGGGCATGAAGTGATGAAGTGGTGTACAAGTTCTCCACCATGTCCATGTACACCTGGGCAGGGGAAATATAATATCTGAAACAGCTCTGAATCCCACCCTCCGCTAGCCCTCTCACCTTCCTTTTTACCTGTTTCTTACAGTTTACGTATTACAACACACTTCCTGTTTCCAGTCTTGGCTGACATAACAATTTAAAACAGCTCACTTGTGGGGTGGGGGGTGGGGGCATTTGTAAGGCAGAATAAGTGGATGACTGGAGAAACATTGGAAGCTTCCTGATCCTGAATCAGACCATGGAACCATCTGGTCCAGTATTGTCTACACTGATTGGCATTGGCTGTCTGAAGTTTCAGGCAGAGTCTTTCCCTCAGCAATACCTGGAGAGGCATGAGATTGAAACTGGGACCTCCTGCATGCAAAGCAGATGCTCTGCCACTGAGCTATAGCCCCAAGTCTTAGCTCAGGGTTAAATATTCCTCTCTTGCCCACCAATTATTTACTGCAAATGCCCTCCTCACATCCACATTAATATTACTAGGGAAATACAGAGATGGGAACCCCATATTTCCATAATCGTGTTCTGTTCTTCCCCTGGGAATGGGCACCAAAATCATTAGATTTTAATGGAAAGAAAGAGGCTAGGTAGGCCCCACCTGAGTTCCACAACTAAGATGGCTTGGTGAGGTGCTGCCTCCATCCTCATTCCCCATGACATGGAGAGCATACCACAGAATCATTTTCCTCCTCTCCTCAGCCCTAGCACAACCATTTTCCTCTTCACACATCCCCAAAATCTGTCTCTTCTCCATACCAGCCCCACAGTATCATCCCTGTGGTGTGCAGAGAATACCATGGAACAATTTCCCTCCTCTCCCCACAGTCTCCCCACCATTCACCTGAATGGTAAAATAGGGGCATGCTGGCAGGTATGGGGATTATTATTATTATTTTTATTTTTACATTTATATCCCGCTTTTCCTCCACGGAGCCACGGTGTACTACATACTTGAGTTTCTCTTTCACAACAACATTGTGAAGTAGTTTAGGCTGAGAGAGAAGTGACTGGCCCAGAGTCACCCAGCTAGTATCATGGCTGAATGGGGATTTGAACTCAGGTCTCCCCGGTCCTAGTCCAGCACTCTAACCACTACACCATGGGTGAATGGGAAAATAGGGACATGTTGGCAAGTATGAGCTCCACCAATTTCCCCCAGTCTCTACTTACCTGGTGGTTGTGGTGGCACCTGCTGTTGCTTGTGCTGTTCCTGACCTGCCCATCTCCAAAATTCCCTGCCTTTTGAAAAGCCACCACAGCAAAGCATGTAACCTCACAAATGACCTCAGCAGCAGCACAAGTGGCTGCTGCCACCAGGTTGGATCGGATGGGGTGGGGTGGCTTGATGAGGTACATGGTGAATGAATGTGGCATGGGCGCAGCGCATTCCCCCAGTACTGCCACCTCCACTGATCTGCCACCTGAGGCAACTACCTCACTGACCCTCACTGGTGGTTGGCCCTGAGGCCAGCACCTGGATTTGCTTGACAGAGTTGACCCATCTGAAACTAAAGTTCTGTAGAATGATAGAAATAGTTGGGTTGTTTCTCTTACCTTCTGAGCATATGTCTCGAACAACATTATTTTTAATCACTTTCAAGGAATCAAACTGATGAACAAAGTAAACCCTTGACGGTGAATCTGTCATCTCAAGCAACTGTGCTTGGACTGCTTTTCCCACGCCAATGGCATATATGTCGACCTCGGCATTCCTCAGCTTCTTTGCAGGGATTGCAACATTGTCATGTGCCTCTCCATCCGTCATCACAATGAGATAGCAGGGCACTTTCTTGCCCCGTTGCTTTCTTGCCTTTTCAAACAATGGCTGCATGGCATTTAGAGCTCCTCCAGTATAAGTATCACCTGTTGATTGTTTGATATTATTAATGGCTTTCTCTAAATCATTTTTGTTAGGGTTTTCATCAAGTTCGAACTCTGTCTTTCTGCCTGTTGAATACTGTACAACTCCAAATCGAACAGCATCCGGTCCTACAGTAAAAAGCTCAATCACTCCCATCAGAAATGTTTTCATGTCTCTGAAATCATCCGGATGAATGCTTGAAGAACCATCAATGAGAAAATAAACATCAGCCTCTTCTGTCTCCTCACAGCCTACAGAAACAGAAATATTTTACATGGCAGTAGGCCTACTGAGTTCCAAACAATGCATAGGATTATTCAGATATACAGGTTGAGCACCAGTTATATGCAGACAGAGCTCATTTTCAAAAGCATCTGAATAGAATGTTAGTAATTACAGAACAAAGAGAGTTTGACATAAATATGTTGCTGAAAAGGAGTAATAAAACAAGGCAATCAAAGAAACTGTGAAAAGGACTGAAAGTTTTATCTGGCAATGGTTTGCAGATTTATTTTTATTTTATTTTATTATTTTAATTATATGCCCTCTGACTCCAAAGGCTCTAGGCAGTTCACAAAAATAAACACAATAAAGATAAAATAAATCAAACTGTTAAAACAACAATTTAAAACAAAAAACATTCAACCATTACTAAAAGCCTGGCTTTAAAAAAAGTGTCTTAGGGGCTCTTTTGAGGGCTGGTAAAGATATAACGTCTATATAGGGAGTGCATTCCACAGCCCACAGAAGGCCCTGCCAGATAGGCTGGCTGCATCCAGAGACAGACCTCTCTCGACCTTAATGTGCAGTTAGGATCATGCAGAAGAAGGTGCTCTCCCAGGTAACCCAGTCCTAAAAAGTGACCTGCAATATCATGCTTCTCCTCTCTGGAAAAATATGTGTTTGTACAGACTGCTTTATAAAATAAAACAGACTAGCTGGCACCCCTAGTCCCCCCACCCCTGCCGCTTTTTTGCTTGCCACCCCCAATGTATTCTTCCCAGCTGCCCCTCTTCTTCTCCCCCCGCCCGCAGCCGCTGCGTCCATCCACGTGCCTGCCAGGCCCACTTGCCATTCGCAGCCGCTCCGGCTACCCGCCTAGGCCCGCTCGCCGGTCACAGCTGCTGCAGCCACTCCGGGCCCACCTGCTGTTTGCGGACACCATTTGCAGTCAGCCATCTGCTGGGCACACTTGCTGGTCATGGCCGCTCCAGGGGGTGGTGAAAAAAGTAGTTTAAAGTGCTTAGGCATGGGTGTTAGTGCTGCCGCACACACACACCCCACCAGCGCAGCCCAAGTATGTGTTGGAGATGAACTTCCAGTGCATCGACCTTTTGCACCAACTGTCCTAATGACCACTAGGGGCATTGGGAGTAGAGACAGTGAGTCGGGGTCTCCCTATCTGTCCCTACTCTATGACCCCTGAACTGACTCTGCAGCACTTCCTGTGCTGAGTCACAATCCTTCCTTTCCTCTTAGAGAGCAGATGGAACAACATCTCTCTCTCTCCTTACCTATCCAGTATGTAGTCCTTTAGATTAGATATAGGTCTTTCCTATCTAAGTGTATTTAACCAATAAATATTTAGTGTTTAGTCATACAAGGATCTCCATGTGTTTTCTCTAAATAACTGCAATATCCAAACCATCCTCTGCTACCTACTCTGTAACTGGAGTGTGTGCTCATTCCTTAGTGCTCTGCTGTTTTACCTATTGTGGGTAAAAACCAACAAACTAACAGTATGCAGCAATCCCTGTTTATCAAGCCGCCCACACAGTGCAGTTCCAGTCTCCGTGCATGTGTGCAGGCCATTTGTGTGACCTCTGCACATGCATGGAGGCCATTTGTGTGGCTGAGCATTTTGTGTGGCCACACTGGTGACTGGCGGACTGCTGCATGCATGCTTCCTCGCCAGATTTCCCCTTACAAGTATATCTGCTCAAACCACCAAATCAGTCTGGTCAAATGGATTGGACTGGCCAATCGGTTCAACCTAATCAGTTCGGAAACATGTAATTTGGTTTGAATGTGATTTGAATTTGAACCAAATTGTGATTTTTGGTTCATGCACACCCCTAATGTTGATATGGATAGAGTTGAGGAAACACTGAGATTTCTCTTTTAGACAAGAATGACAGAGACATGACACTAGTTTCACTTAGTTGCTATGATGAACTGAAACAAGACGTTCTGGTAAGAACTAATTTCCTTTCCTTTCACTATAATCTTAATTGATAATTACCATCTTCACAAGTTAACCCACTTCCACCTCAAACATTCATGCATCTGCCATCTTGAATTGGGTTGTATGTCACCATCACAAACTATGCCATTGAGGTGTCCCTATATGTCCCTACAGCAGTACAAAGTTTGGTCCAATCAGGCAGTTCACAAGTTAGCCCACTTGCACTGAAACATTCAAGCATCCACCATTTTGAATTTGGTGGATGACATCATCACAAATGTTGAGGTGTCCCTATATGTCCCTACAACCGTATCCAATTTGTTTCATATTGGTCCCGGCATTGCGAAGTTGATAGGAACACAAACAATGCTGGGTGATCTCATAAACTTATTTTCCTTAGGGAAAGTAGGCTAAAAATATAGAGCTGATTGGCTGATTGAGTTGCCTGAACTTTTCTGGTTGTTAACAATGAAAGTAAATCTATATAAAATGAAGCAAATATTTATATACACACAGGCTGGAATTAGTCAGTCAGACTCAGTCTTTTAAAAAGATATCAAGGAGCCAAAATATTTAAACAGGGGCTATGCTAATGAGATTATATCCAACATTTCACCTGTTTTGAGCTTCTTTTTCCTTTCGGATTCGACATAGAGCGTGTGCTGTATTTGATTGAAGAGTTTCTTTTGGAAAATCTTCTCCTGTCTTGGCAATTCAGAAAATGTCTTTAGTTTTAAGACATTGCCTTCTGGTGGATATGATGCTATCTGAGATAATTGGGTGTAATTAGCCCCTTCAATGCCTATGGCAAAAACTGTCACACCAGCACGGCTAAGAGCAGCAGCTGCCTCATGTAAACTATCATCAGCTTGTCTGTGGGTGATTATGGTGGCTACTTGTTCAACTCCTTGAGTTCTTCTGCTTCCAGCACTTTTACCAAAAACTCTTGTCCTGGTAAAATTAATGGCAGCACCCAAATTAGCTTTTCCTTCTCTGGGGGGAAAGCTCTTAATTTTCTGCAGAAGAGCATATCTATCTGTTTCATTCTTCAGTAAAGATATTTCTTGAGGCTCAGTGCTGTATTTCACTAGAGCAATTCTTATACAGTCCTCATGCACATCAAGAGCATTTACTGTGTTTTTCAAGAATTCTGCAATATTTTTAGAGTTCTCAAGTGAAATACCCTCATCCACCACGAAAGCAACGTCTGCAATGGAATCGTTAAAACATTCTGCAGTTGGGAGGAAACATGACACAATATTAGAAAACTTTGGGGGTAATTTCTTGGATAAAGCTTTGCAAGTATCTAAACAATGCTCCACATTTGTAACTGTGCATCCACCTTATTTATTTATTATTTATAATACAATTTCTATACCTCCTTCCTACATTCAGAACAATACATTAAGTCAATAAAACCAACAATCAAAACCAAAAATATCTACATACTTAATTCTCTAAGCCAATAGGCTGAGAGAATGCATGGGGATGCGTGGAGATGCTTGATGGAACTCTCGTGAGATTCCATGAGCATTCCACCACTCTGCTTGGTAACGGCCAGAACGAGGGTGACGACTGAAGAGGAGGACAAGGGAAGAGAAGGACGGGGCTCCAGAAAATGGTGGGGAGGGAGCTGAGGAGGAGGACGGAGGGCCGGGATGGAGGAGGACGGGGACGGGCGGTGGGGCTTTGGAGGCTTTGGGGCTTTAGAGGGCAGAGGCAAGAAGAGGATGAGGTAAGAGGAGGACGGGGCTCCTGAAAATGGCGGGGAGGGAGCCGAGGAGGAGGATGGAGGGCCAGGATGGAGGAGGGACATTCAATGGGCATCTTGCTAGTGTTCATATAATGCAGGAGAAAGTGCTAATCAGGGCTTGATTTAGCATCCAGTTGGCACACAGCTGGACAAGAGGAAAATGATGAATTTTATCATGGGTAACTAGAATATCAAGGGGAGTGCAAAAGTACATGCATGAAATGTCATGGCATTTGTGTCTTACAAGGACATCTGATGATGTTACCTTCATAGTACAGGACACAACCACTCCGCAGCACCACAAAGGTAATTGTGAGAAAGGACTTTGAGTCATGAGCCTGCTTTTCACCATATCACTGAGTGTATGTATAAAGGAGATCAAATGCACTGAAACAACACTCTTGGCCTCTTAAAGTGGGGCCATGTGAGAATGTCCTAACTTGTTCATATTTGATTCATGATGGCTATACCAGGGCTGTGGCAATTGATCAACTGGCTGCTGTGGTAAAGATACAATCACAATCAAATACACAATAACCTGATGTGCAGATGTGAGTTATGAGGGGCCTTTTGGCCAACTCATCTACCCATATTCCTATGGCATGGCATTTCTTACCTTTTATGGATTCATTGCGTTGACTTACTGTTGGACTTAGTGTTGGACTTAGTGTTGGGCTTAGTGGAATAGGTGTTAAAGTGATAATGGAATCATCTCTTTGTATAGCATCATCAATGACTTGGGGCATACGTTGAGAAAATGCCACAAGATCCTTTGTTGTATTAAAACTATAGTAGAATGGGCCTGTAGCCACTGACTGCAGCTCCTGAGGAGATGCAGTCTGTGTTCCTAAAGCTATTATTTTTATCCCATCATCCTTCAGTCTTCTTGCGGGTCCTTCCACATCATCTTCTGATGCTCCTGAAGTTACAACCACCAAAATCTTGTTCCTGTCCCTTCTTGGAGTTTTGAAAAAAGTCTCATGGACCTTTTGTATGGCATTCCCAGTGTTTAAAGATCCACCCCTGAATAAAAATTGCTTCTTAAGATGGGTCAGCATGGGATTCTTTCCTCTGAACTTATGCAGCTGAAATTCAACATGCACATCATCACTGTATTGCACAAGTGCAACATGATATCTGTCTGGGCCTATTGGGAGACCATTAATCATCTTTTGAACAAAATTCTTCATAGCAGAGAATGCCTTTTTTCCAATTACATCAGAGCTATCAATCAAAAGTACAACATCTGCAGATCCGGAGGCTGCAAAAGCAGAAAACTAAAGTTAGTTCATATTAGTGCTTTACCAAAGATATTCCTATAAAAAATTGAAGACAAAAATAGCATAGACTATCATAAATTCTCTTTGATTTGTTTCTGGTTTAGAGTCACTTGTTTCTGTGGGGTCAGAGATACAGAAATATGCATTTATCATACAGCTTCCATCACACTTCCCCATGATGACACACCATTTTATGTAACTGGCAATTAAAACTGGTTTCTTCTGCATCTGAAATCACCCTTGATAATTTATACACACACCACTCATTACATACATACCGTTCATTAAAATAATCCCGAGGCGGTTTACAGTATAATTAAAATGCACAATTAGAAACAGTACACAAAAATACAAAATTAAATATAAAAATACATCTCTATTTTAAAAGTTTTAAAACATATATAAAACAGTAAAACCCAAAACAAAGTGCAGCAACATAAAAAAAAAACAGTTCTCTCAAATAAAAGACATTTTCTCATATAAAAGCCTGGGTGAAGAGCCCCGTTTTTACTGGTTTCCTAAAAACTGTAATGGAGACTGAGGAGTGGATGCCAGCCAGGAAAGCATTCCAAAGCCTGGGGGCAATGACTTAAAAGGCCCTGTCCCCCATGCTCGACAGCCGAGACGCCTTCACCATCAGCAAACAGAACAGAGCCTCCTCCAATTATCTTGTCAAGTGGGCAGAAACTCTTGGGATCAGGCAGACTTTCAGATATCCAGGGCCCAAACTGTTAAGAGCTTTAAAGGTCAAAACCAGCACCTTCAATTAGACCCAGAAACAAATTGCTAGCCAGTGGAACTCTTTCAGAATGGGTGTAATATGATCCCAACAGGCAGCTCCAGATAAAATCATTGCTGCTGCATTTTGCACAAGCTGTAGTATCTGAATATTCTTCAAGGGCAGCCCCATGTAGAGTACATTACAGTATTCCAGCCATGGCGTGACTAAGGCATGGATAACTGTGGCCGGATCTGCCTTCTCGAGAAAGGGGTGTAGCTGGCTCACTAGCTGAAGCTGTGAAAAGGCACTTCTGGCCACTGCCTCCACCTGAGCATCCAAAAGCAGAGCCAGGTCCAGCAGTACCCCCAAGCTGTGCACTTGTTCTTTCAAGGGGAGTGCAATCCCACCCAGAACTGGTTGAATCCCTTCATCCCGACTGGCTCTCTTACTGACCAAAAGCACCTCCATCTTGTTTGGATTTAGTCTCAGTCAGAGGCGTATCTAGGGAAAATAGCGCCCAGGGCAAACACTGAAATTGCGCCCCCCTGTCCAAGCATCTGACACCCATCTTTCAGATAACTTTACCATAATATCAGCTGAAAAATACAAGTCAGGCTCGTTAATCTTCTAATATTTCAAAAACGATTTAGCAGTGGACTTAGCCAGACCAAAAAATGCTGGAAAACTACAAATCTCAGTATGCTGGGGCTCATGAAATACCCAAATACTATGTGGAGATGTACTTGGAAAACTAAACAGAAGTGCCTGTCTAATTCTCTGCTATGCATTGTAGCATCACTATTGCATAAGTTTTAGAAATAAATGGAGAATTTGACTTTTCCCAGATACTCTGAAAATAATTAAAGGATATGCAGAGTAAACTGTGTCACTGCTTGGAATATATTCTAGTATTTCAGAAAGACAGTTAAAATGAGAGAGAGAGAGCAAGAAACTCCCTGTGGGCGTTAATATTAAGGATTTCACACTGAGTCAAAGACAAACTCACCATTAATAGCCATATTAGCAAGACATCACATTTAACTCACTTATCACAAGAAGCAAAGTAAGAGCAAATGAATACCATCCTAGCTCATAAGCATCAGCTCAGTATTCACAAGCCCTGATTCTCTGTACGTAGTGCCAATGTGAATATGTGTACAGTGTCTTATATTATATATATTTTAATTTTTTTACCTGTAGCCCCTTTGGGGGGCTTCCTAAAGGCTGGGGGGGGGGGTTTGCAAAGGTTCCCCCTCACCCTGCTGGCCTCTAGGGCCTTGCAGGTACCATTTGAGCATGTGCGGTGGCCATTTTAAAAAATAATCTTTTTTTAAAAATGGCTGCTGAAAACAAAATGGCCACCGTGCATGCTCAAATGGCCTCTGCAAGGCCTGGCATGACCTAGGGCCTCACAGAGGCCATTTGAGCATGCACGGTGGCCATTTTGGTTTTGGCAGCCATTTTTTATTTTTATTTTACAAAATGGCGCCCCCCTTTCAAGTGGCGCCCGGGGCATGTGCCCTGCCTGCCCTACCCTAGATATGCCCCTGGTCTTAGTTTACTAGCCCACATCCAGCCCATCACTAACTGCAGCCCCCAGTTTAGGACATCCCCTAGGATCTGGTGATAAGGAGAGATCGAGCTGAGTGTCATTTGCATATTGTTGACAACATAGACCAAGTCCTTGGATGACCTCTCCCAGCAGTTTCATGTAGATATTAAACAGCATGGGGAACAAAACTGAACTGTGTGGGACCCCACAGCCCAATGGCCAGAGAGCTGAGCAGTAGTCTCCTAGCACCACTTTTTGGACCCTCCCCACCAAGAAAGGACCAAAGCCACTCCAAAGCACTGCCTCCAATCCCCACACTTGAGATGCAGTCCAGGAGGATACCATGGTATCGAATGCCACTGAGTGGTCCTGTAGAACCAAACAGGGACGCACTCCCCCTGCCAAGCTCCCCGCATAGGTCATTCACTAGGGTGACCAAGGCAGTTTCAGTCCCATACCCAGGACGGAAGCCAGATTGAAAGAGATCTAGATAATCTGTGTCATCCAAGACCCTCTGCAGCTGAGATGCCACCACACGCTTTATCACCTTGCCCAAAATGGAAGGTTAGGAACAATCTGAAATTGTTCAGGTTGGAGGGGAGGGCTTTTTGAATAGTGGACTTACCACTGCCTCCTTGAGGCACGATGGCATCCTACCCTCTCAAAAGGAAGCATTGCTTATAGCCTCCAGACACCTGCCTGTACCCTCCGTTGAAGATAAGCTATGAATGAAAATAATAACTACAACTACAAAAATATTCATAGTCACAGTTGAAATCATCATCATCCCAAAATATCACTAATGTGCATGGCATTTTAGACACATTCACAAGTGTGTGTTCCAACAGAGCTTCCAAACTAAATTGTTGTCACATCCATGGAATTACTCATATTAATGTTATGATTAAAAAATAACTTGTATTAAGGATACTGAAATACCAGGATTCTGTGTTACAGAAGTCTGTGCTCCAAGAATAACGAGAAGCAAAGTCAGAAACATCTTCAGATTGTGAACAGATGATTCAAGACACAGATCTAGTAATACAAGAATAAAAATACATTACATGTTGCCAATATCACAACTTTTCAAACCATTCACATGAAATCCGTCCTCCAGTCTACAAATGGCTGAGGAAACCAGTGCTGAAAGTTAAATCCAATGGCTATCAGCATTTTGAACACACAGGAAGAGATATCACCAGTACTTATAAATGTATGTCTAAAATGAGGTCAGAGGCTAAAATGGCATTTAGCAGACAGGTCCTACTCTATGCCACAATGGAGAATTAATCAAAGGGACATTTAGACATCGAAGTATGCATGCCTGTTAAAGCTAAAGAGACAGCATAAGCAGGACCCAAAGAGCCACTTCCGGCAGTCTCAAGGGCATGGATTTGACCAGTGTTTTCCAGATATATATTTTTTCCTTTCAGCATCAGCTCCACTCCCCACCATTTATATCAGTTTTTCTTTTTTAACTTTCAAAAGCCATCTGCCCTATGGTATAGACCAGGAAACACAAGCCCTTCACCGTGCAGAACTAATTGTGCAGTTCTTTGGTCCCAACTATTATCTGGCATATTTTTAATCACTCCTTTTGTGCTTTTACTTTATGATATAATGGTGCAGAGGGAAGAAACAATAAATATATAAAAAACCAGTGGAGCGAGTACAGTTACATGGTATGTGCAACTACTTACCAGCACTTAGCTATAATTAAAAAATAGAATAAAAGACAAACACAATCAATTGGTCCATTTGGCTGATGAAAAGGATGAAGCTTTAGTATATGAGATCAGATACAACTTTCTGTCAAGGTTTAGTGCTTGTGAAATGATTGTGGACAGCTGGACCCAAGAGTGTATAGTAAAGTCACTGATTATATGGGAATATATTTTTAGCAGAATATAAACTATGGAGACCCTGGAACATGGTACCATTGCATCAAGGTTTAGTGCTTGTGAAATGATTGTGGACAGCTGGGACCCAAGAGTGTATAGTAAAGTCACTGATTATATGGGAATATATTTTTAGCGGAATATAAACTATGGAGACCCTGGAACATGGTACCATTGCATCTTTCCCACTCTTTCTATCCTTTCTACTTGGAGACTCCTGCCCATTTTCTTGGCCTTGACAGTCTTGCTTCTCTGCCACCACCTCTGACTACTACGGGTGTTCTGCTCCCTTCCGTATGGTAGCAACTAATATTGTCCCTCAGTTTCAATCTCCGGATGGAGCTAAGATGCTACTTCCTGGTCACAACAGGATTGCTTCTCTACCTTCATACCACCACTGCTCCTACCCTGATTACAGCTATAACTAGGGTTACAGACTCCTTTGCAGATAAGATACATATATTGCCATACACTAGGGGTGTGCACAAAACTGGGTTGCCGGATTTGGATAGAGTCTGGACCAGACTTGAACTGGACGGGGCATATTCAGTTTTGGTACGCCCCCAAACAGCCCCCCCCCCCCAGTTTGGTTTGGTTCGGGGGGGGCTTCACAATTAAAAAAAAAACTTTAAAAAATTAAATTTTACTTACTGCCACCCGGTCCAGGGGCTTAGATTCAGCCGCAAGAGGGTGTCTCCATAAGTTTCCCCTCCCCCCACCTTCCTCCATTCATGTCCAAATCACCCGGTTCGTGCGATCTTCAGTCCATTCTGGGCCTGCCCTCCATTGCAGTGGCCATTTTGGAGGCTGCGGCACATGCCCAGTGGGCCTCTGCATGGCCTGGGTCATGACTGCACACACCCAAAGTTCGACATCGAACCTGTTCGCACATCCCTACCATACACTAGGGGTAGCAGCCATCTTTAGCAGCTATCACAATTTCCTCTAAAATGGGAGTTATAGGCAGGCCCTCTCAAAGGTCCAGAGAAGCATGGGCCACTTCCAGTGTTTCAGGTCATTATCTATAATAAAAACAATGCCCCAAAATTCAAACATGTATCCTCACAAAACTCACTGAACAAGATTATCCTCACAAATTTTTACCTTGAATCTGGGCCCATAGACTACAAAAACTTGTGATGATGTCCAAGCTACCAAGTTAGGACTCAACCAACCAACCGTCACCTCTTTTAGCTACCACATGAAGATAATAATTAGGAATTCTCACACACAAATAATTCCTTAGTCAACTAAAAGTAAAACTGGAAGGACACTAAAATGTAACAATTTTCTGCCTTTCAATATGCACTTGATCCAGGACCAGCCACTAGTCGTGACTTTCTTATATAATCAGCTTGAGAAGACACATTCATCATCATCTAATCATGTGCCATCAGAACCAAAATATTTTATTAATCTTTATGAGCATTTTAAACTCTTTAATGTGACCAAATCTATACATTAACCAAAACAAATTCATGCATTTTACCACATCTCTTATTTGCTTAAATTTGCAGCTCTAAACTGAGTGTGTCACAATTAGTCTAATAGGGATGTGCATAAAATCCAGTTGTGAAATGTATCAAATGTCAAAAAATCAACAAGTGTCTAAATCTGAGGCCCCCTTGAGCCTGAAGCCAAATGGCCCTTCTGGCTCCATCTCTGATTGGCCCTGGTTATAGGAATGAGACATACTTATTTTGGCTGTACTTCTTCCCACCCTCCTAAGAATGTATGAAGGCACATTCATGTCCATTATGGCAGCATAAGCGAAACAGAATTTCTCCCATGATTTTAAAGAAACATGTCATGTCCTCTGTTTCTTTCACCCTTGAGGCTTAAACTCTATTTACTCTAGCATTCTTTTGACTTTGCTAATCTCTCATGTTCTTTCCCCCCTTCAAAAACTATATTTTACACAGCTGGTTCATACACATAGTTCAGTTTGAAATCCATCCATAAACATTTTTGTTAGAGTAACTCGATAATAAGTTCCTAAGCATGATTCTGTCCCAGATATGAGGATTTTTTTTTTCATGTGCCGCTCATTAAATTTCTTTGAAACAGAAGCAAGTAGCAAAAGCATTTTTCATTCTGCTGCAGAAAAGTCCTGAGAGGTGAAAACAAGCCTAAAATGTTCCTTCAGATTAATACTGCCTTTTGCTGATTCCTATAAACTGGGCACACTGACTGCAAAAATAATGCATTGTAATCACATCTTGATAGGTCAGAAACAACAAAGAACACTTAGAAGGGTTCTCCAAGTGATAGCTTTACAAAAACCAGAACCCTATATCCACTAAAAAGAGTATTCCAAAGTTATAAAGTATTCCTTTACTATGTATTCATGTCAGATCATAAAACTGTTGCTTTAAAAAAAATCACCACAGTGGAATAAAACCAAACAATATAAATAAAGCATTTCAGATTCAAATTATCAACATATATTGATTAATCTATATATTTAATCCTCTAATCTATAATCTGTAATCTATATATTTAATTCTCTAAAGCATATCCGTGGCTAATCCCACGTGTGGCAGCTCTTGCGAGAGTTTGCAAGCATCTGCCAGCTAGCCATGGGTATGCCACCGCCAGTTGCGGGCAATGAGGGAAAGTGCCACTAGTGGGAAGCGAGAGAAAGCGCTGCCGCTGGATGACAAGGGAAAGTGCCACCACCGGGATGGCCGGGTGGTGAGGGAAAGCAGCACTGCTGGGCTGGCGGGCAGCGAGGGAAAGTGCCCGCCAGGCCAGCCAGGGAGCGAAAGCACTGGCCAGGCCTGCAGGCAGGGAAGAAAAGTGCTGGGTGCCAGCCAGGCCAGCAGGTGGGGAGGGAAGAGAAAATCGGCTGGGAGGGGGAGAATGGACTGGGACTGGAGGGAGGGAGGAGACACAGGGAGGACTAGGGGCACAGATGCTCTGCGCCAGGTCAGCTAGTACAAAATAAAACATAGGAACATAGGAAGCTGCCATATACTGAGTCAGACCATAGGTCTATCTAGCTCAGTATTGTCTTCACAGACTGGCAGCGGCTCCTCCAAGGTTGCAGGCAGCAACCTCTCTCAGCCCTATCTTGGAGAAGCCAGGAAGGGAACTTGGAACCTTCTGCTCTTCCCAGAGTGGCCCCTGAGGGGAATACCTTACTGTGCTCATACATGTAGTCTCCCATTCATAGGCAACCAGGGTGGACCCTGCTTAGCTAAGGGGACAAGTCATGCTTGGTACCACAAGACCAGCTCTCCTCTAAATAGGTCCCAAATGACTACACTACACAGACTTCTTGCCTTTGGAATCTATGAACAATCGTTCTGGATTTTAGGTCTTTAAAGCGTGGGGACCTATTTGGTTTTATTTTGTACACGTTGGTTACTTGTATTTGAAATATTGATTATTATATATGTTATAGAATATGGTAAAGGAACATTTTATAACTTTGAAATAATCTTGTTAGTGTTGCATTAATTATTATTAATAATTGTATTATTATGGTATGTAGGTTGCTGGTTAGAATCCCTGCTGGTATGTTGTTATTATGGGAAATACCTATATCTCACAGCCAGCTCCTGCAGCTCTCTGCAGTCTCAGTATGTACTGATTCAGTCTTGTCTGTTCTTTTTTCTTTCCTGTCCCAAAAACTTGACTCTATTCCAGAAACCAAGAGGGAGCAAAGACTGCTTATAGAGTTCTTTGGGGGATTTTTTAGTCTTGGGGCAAATCTAGGAAAGCTTGAGGAAACATTCTCCAGCCATCGGGGCTGGAAGAGGCTTTGGCTCTGGTGCTCATGACCAGAGCAATGGAGCACTATTGCCTCCAGACTGTATTCTCAAAAGGTGCTCCTGCTAGTCGGTTGCATTAAGAAGTGTTTCTGTGGCAGGCAGCTTGCATGGCTTTGAATGCTCTCCAAATATCAACATGCTTATGAAACATAATGCTTCTTCAAGGATGTAGCAATCCCAGCAGAGGGAGCCTCCCTTTTCCAGGTGGGTTCTCCCCCTGGTTAGGCTGTTGCTCTGATGGCCATCTCTAATCCTTTCTGAGATTTCATTTCTCAGGCATTAAAATGGCAACTCTCACTACTGGACCTGCTCCCATGGCAAGCTTTGGTTCCAATAAGAGACACTGAAAGAATGAAAAAGCAGGGCTGAGGTGGGCGTACAGGCTGTCTGCTAACAATTATGGAAAGCAGGCTGCTAGACTAGATGGAACTTAAGCCTAATGCATCAGAGACTTTCATCTGTACTTGAATCCTCCAGAAAGCAACATTTGGGAATATCAAACTATAACACAATCAAACACTTTTATGTTGCTATTAACATGCTCACATTTGACATATAGTGAAAGCCATATGCATGTTCAGCTTCTGATACAAAATGTAAAGTATTTGCTTAGCAATCATCCTGGGATAAAATGATAGGAGGCTTAGGAACAGAGGAAGATATACTAGGGATGTGCAAACGTCAAACCATCCCTTGTTCAGTCCCACCCCGGACCGAACACCCCCCAACCGTTGAGGCGGGGGGTCGAGGACATTCTAAATAAATAAATAAATAAATAAATAAATAAATTTTACTTACCCCCTCTGGGGGAGTTGTTGGAGGCGGTGGGGGTGGGGGTCCCGCAGAGGTTGCTCCTCCCCCCTCCAGTCTCCCTTGATGCCCGTACCAGCCGATCGGCCAACTCTTCAGCCCATCTGGAGCACTGGAGATTTTGAAGGCTGCCTTGCGCCTGCGCAGTTGACCTCTGCATGGCCACAGGCCAGTATGGGTATCAAGGGAGGCTGGCGGGGGGAGGGGGAACCTCTGCAGACTCCCCTGCTGTCTCCAACAATTCCCCCAGAGGGGATAAGTTTTAAAAAGTGTGTTAAAAAAAATGTTCGCAACCCCCCCCCCCCGACTGAACTGAACCGGGGGGGTGGTTTGAGGGGGTGCCAGACTGAACTGACCCGGTCTGGTTTGGGTCCGGTCTGGACTTGAACCAAACCAGACCAGTCGGTTCTGTGCACACCCCTATCTTATTCTGAATCAGACCATTGGTTTCTCTAGTTCAGTATTGACTACACAGACTGACAGCAGCTTCTCCAAGGTTGCAGACTGGAGTCTCTCTCAGCCCTATCTTGGAGATGTCACGGAGGGAACTTGTAAATTTCTGCATACAAGTATGCAGATGCTCTTCTTAGAGCAGCCCCATCCCCTAAGGGGAATATCTTACAGTGCTCCCGCATGTAGTCTCCCATTCAAATGCAAACCAGGGTGGACCCTGCTTAGCCAAGGGGACAAATCATGCTTGCTTTGAAATGAGTTCTCTTCAGCTGTATCCTTTGAATCCATATCTTTAACATTCATGTTTCATTGGGAATCCTTGCTCTAATAAACTTTCAGGACACATTGGAATGAAAAACATTTCAGGAGATAATATGTTTCTAATTATAAGAATGTTTTGCTGTCTGCCTAATTTTCTCACATTTATTTAAACAAATTGCAATGAGAGGTTAAGAGGAAAATCTCCAGGATTCAGTAAATCTTTTGCATCACTTTCAGTAACAGTGCATCACTTTCAGTTGTGTACAAAAAGAAACCCAAGTTTTTTCACACTTATGCTAGAACTGCAAGTTTCTGACTTTTAAAAAAGAGTCCACAGAATGTAATTCTACTCTGCCACTACAATGCAGAAGTTACTGATACTTTGAGCGCAATGCAGCCAAAGGTTGGCACTTTTAAATCATATTAATATCAAAGAGAGACTTAAACATGTGCTTAAATCTTGTAATGAAATCAATAGGACTTAAAGGGTACTTAACTTTGAGAGGATTACTAAGTAATCATTGTAATTGAGTTTCTTTTTCTGGTATTTTTCTTTTAACAGTGAAAGCATATTGAAAAGTAGTAGAGGAACAAAAATGGAGACAAGGGATGGTAGCAGAATAGGGTTGGCATACCAGAATAAAGATGGACAACATCCCATACTAAATTAATCACGACTAAATCCCATTGAAATTAATAGATGTTTAGTTAGTCATGACTAACTTGTGTAATTGATTTCAGTGGTACTTAGTCATGACTAACTAGTCTAGATGTCATCCAATATATTTATCCTTAAAATAAAAATTGGCAGTGTAAAATTACGAACTAAGATTAGATTCAAATATATGTGTGAGTGTACAAACACACGGAGTGCGCATGGATGTTAACATTAGAAAGAAGTGATACCTTCATATCTTTGCATGCAATGTAACAAATCCTTCTTTTTGGGGGGAAAAATCTTTTTTTAGCATTTACATTCCAGGAAAGGTTTCTGATCAAGCAATAGCAAATTGAGCAATGTCAAGAGCCTTTGATAAGCAACAAATGAAGACACTTACCATGTAGCAAGATGCTCATAACCTCATCTCCTCCAAAGTGGCTCAAGAAAGACTAGCTCCCTTATGAGCAGCTCTGTCAGAAGCATCCCATAATATTTTTCACAGGCAGCAATTAGCATCATTTCCTAGCCAAAGGTCCCAAGTTACCCAAAATGCCGACACAGCCTACTTTCCATTACATCATCAGTGCTGAATGCAATGCCAGTGTAGCAAAAGTGGAGCTTGTGCTTTTATCACATTCATTCTATGGAATCCTCTTTTCCTTGTTCCTCTTTAAAAAAAAAAAAATCAATTTCCAGGAGTGACTTTCCCCCAAAATTGTGAAGTTTACAATTATTCAGAAGAGGACTTTGTTCTCTGTGAAAAAAATTTAAAATGCTGGTTAGGATTTGGATCTCTCTCTCTGTGTGTATGTGTGTCTATGTTTCTCTTTCTCTTTCCCTCTCTTACTTTTGGTAGCTTTCCCCATGTTCCTTATCACAAGCTCAATATTAATACAGCAACAAACTGGCAACAGTTCTTCCCTGAAGAGCATCTGTGGAAACTGGCAGCTCATGCGTCCCGTCCCGGCAACCCAGCGGATTGGCTGGGCGGTGGAGACGCTGGATTGGCTGGGCAGCTGTGTAGGGAAGTGGCCGTTTGGGGAGGAAAGGAAAGGAAAGAAAGCGGGCAAGTGGAGAGGAGAACTGAACGGACTGGGGCAGAAGGGAGGGGGGAAGCTGAGGGGAGAGAAAGCGGGGGAGCCTGGCTGGGCAGAGACAAACAGTTGGCCACTTCGGAAGATGCTCTCTAGAGGGAGGGCTGCAGGAAGGAGCTGGCTGAACGCTTGGCGGCCTAACACCAGGGACTGGAGGAAGGAGGATGCGGCAATGGCCAGCAGGGAAAACACAAGCAGGCTAAAAAGCGGAGGCGGGGGGGAGGGTGGGGGAGCACGAATGAGAGAGAGAAAGAGGTGGAAACGGAGGAGGGAGCAAGCTGGGGCAGAAGGATTGGGGGAGGGGACTGAGGCAGAAGGCTTGGGGGGAGGGGAGTAGGGCCGAAGGTGGGGGGAGTGTACAGAGTGAGCGAGAGAGGCACTGTGGGGGGGACAGAGCAAGCAAGAGAGTCGCGTAGGGGGGAGAGACAGAGTGAGCGAGAGAGGCGCGTGGGGGGAGAGACAGAGCGAGAGAGAGAGGCGCGCGGGGGGAGAGGCAGAGCGAACGAGAGAGGCGCGCGGGGGGAGAGACAGAGCGAATGAGAGAGGCGCGCGGGGGGGAGACAGAGCGAGAGAGAGAGGTGTGCGGGGGGAGAGACAGAGCGAATGAGAGAGGCGCGCGGGGGGAGAGACAGAGCAAGCGAGAGAGGTGTGCGGGGGGAGAGACAGAGTGAGCAAGAGAGGCACTGGGGGGACAGAGCGAGCGAGCGAGTCACGTAGGGGGGAGAGACAGAGAGAGTGAGAGAGGCGCACGGGGGAGAGACAGAGCGAGCGAGAGAGGCACGCGGGGGAGAGACAGAGCGAGAGAGTCACGGAGGGGGAGAGACAGAGCGAGCAAGAGAGTCGTGGGGGGAGGAAACAGAGCGAGCGAGAGAGGCGCTGTGGGGGGGACAGAGCAAACAATAGAGTCGTGTAGGGGGGAGAGACAGAGCGAGTGAGAGAGGCACTGTGTGGGGACAGAGCGAGCAAAAGAGTCTCGTAGGGGGGTGAGACAGAGCGAGCGAGAGAGGCATGCGGGGGAGAGACAGAGCGAGCGAGAGAGGCGCGTGGGGGGAGAGACAGAGTGAACGAGAGAGGCGCTGTAGGGGGGACAGAGCGAGCAAGAGAGTCGCCTGGGGGAGAGACAGAGCGAGCGAGAGAGGCGCGTGGGGAGAGAGACAGAGCGAGCGAGAGAGCCGCGTGGGGGGAGAGACAGAGCGAGTGAGAGAGGCGCGGGGGGAGAGACAGAGCGAGCGAGAGAGGCGCGGGGGGAGAGACGGCGCGAACGAGAGAGTTGCGGAGGGGGGAAGACAGAGCGAGCGAGAGAGTCACGGGGGGAGGAAGCAGCAAGCGAGAGAGGCGCTGTGGGGGGGGACAGAGCGAGCAAGAGAGTCGCGTGGTGGGGAGACAGAGCAAGCGAGAGAGGCGCTGGGGGGACAGAGCGAGCGAGAGAGCTGTTGTGTGTGTGGGGGGGGACAGAGCGAGTGAGAGAGCTGTGGGAGGACCAGCCAAACGAATTCTCCCAACTAAACCCAAAAAGGAAGTGAACTACCGCACAGATGCTCTGCACGGGTTCATCTAGTCTATTATATTAATTCTCATAGACGTGCCTTTGTGGGGATGCGTCCCGGCAACCCAGCGGATTGGCTGGGCAGTGGAGATGCCGGATTGGCTGGGCAGCTGCGTAGGGAAGTGGCCGTTTGGGGAGGAAAGGAAAGGAAAGAAAGCGGGCAAGTGGAGAGGAGAACTGAACGGACTGGGGCAGAAGGGAGGGGGGAAGCTGAGGGAAGAGAAAGCGGGGGAGCCTGGCTGGGCAGAGACAAACAGTTGGTTGCTTCAGAAGATGCTCTCTAGAGGGAGGGCTGCAGGAAGGAGCTGGCTGAACACTTGGCAGCCCGACACCAGGGACTGGAGGAAGGAGGATGCAAGCAGGCTAAAAAGCGGAGGCGGGGTGGGGGGGTGGGGGAGCACGAATGAGGGAGAGAAAAAGAGAGAGAAAGAGGTGGAAACGGAGGAGGGAGCAAGCTGGGGCAGAAGGATTGGGGGGAGGGGACTGAGGCAGAAGGCTTGGGGGGAGGGGAGTAGGGCAGAAGGTGTGGGAGTGTACAGAGCGAGCGAGAGAGGCACTGTGGGGGGGACAGAGCAAGCAAGAGAGTCGCGTGTGGGGGAGAGAGAGCGAGTGAGAGAGGCGTGCGGGGGAGACAGAGCGAGAGAGAGGCGCACGGGGGGGAGACAGAGCGAGCGAGAGAGGTGCTGTGGGGGGACAGAACAAGAAACAGAGCGAGTAAGAGAGTCGCGTAGGGGGGAGAGACAGAGCGAGCGAGAGAGGTGTGCGGGGGGACAGACAGCGAGCAAGAGAGCCGTGTAGGGGGGACAGACAGAGCGAGCGAGAGAGACGCGTAGGGGGGAGAGACAGAGTGAGAGAGAGAGGCGCGCGGGGAGAGACAGAGCGAGCGAGAGAGGAGTGTGGGGGGGAGACAGAGCGAGCAAGAGAGGCGCTGTGGGGGGGACAGCGAGCAAGAGAGTCGCGTAAGGGGGAGAGACAGAGTGAGCAAGAGAGGCGTGCGGGGGGAGAGACAGCGAGCGAGAGAGGCGATGTGGGGGGGACAGAGCGAGCAAGAGAGTTGCGTAGAGTGGAGAGACAGAGTGAGCGAGAGAGGCATGCGGGGGGAGAGACAGAGCGAGCGAGAGAGGTGCGCGGGCGAGAGACAGAGCGAGCGAGAGAGGCGCGCGGGGGGAGAGACAGAGTAAGCGAGAGGTGTGCTGGGGGAGAGACAGAGTGAGTGAGAGAGTCGCGGGGGGGAACAGAGCGAGCAAGAGAGGCGCTGTGGGGGGACAGAGCGAGCAAGAGAGTCACATGGGTGGGAGACAGAGCGAGCGAGAGAGGCGCTGGGGGGACAGTGAGCAAGAGAGTAGCATAGGGGGAGAGACAGAGCGAGTGAGAGAGCAGCGTGGGGGGAGAGACAGAGCGACCGAGAGAGGCGCGCACGGGGCGAGACAGATCTAGCGAAAGAGGTGCGTGTGGGGAGAGACAGAGCAAGCGAGCGAGGCCCGTGCGGGGGGAGACAGAGCGAGCGAGAGAGGCGCGCGGGGGAGAGACAGAGCGAGCGAGAGAGTCGAGGAGGGGGGAGAGACAGAGCAAGCCAGAGAGGCGCTGTGGGGGGGACAGAGCGAGCGAGAGAGCTGTTGTGGGGGATGGGGACCAGCCAAACGAATTCTCCCAACTAAACCCCAAAAGGAAGTGAACTACCGCACAGATGCTCTGCACGGGTTCATTTAGTACTATAAGAAAAGCAAAACAAAGAACATGTGTTCATAGAATTGTAGGTTAAACAGACACTGAAAGATGCAAGATTCAGAACTTTTCTGCATGATCAGATTCTTTGATCATGCATCCTTCTTTCCTGGCTGCACATTGTCTGCTCAAATTGCCTCATGGCTGTACTTCTCTTGTATTTTCCTTGCACTAAAGGAATATTTTACAGCTTAGAAAATTCAATAGTCACCCCAGATAGTAGATTCATTTACATGATTATTATTAGTGTAGGTCTAGTTCAAGAACTTTTGTGATTGTGCATGACGGGAAAAATAATGTAGAAGGGGAGGAAATGATCTTCCGGGAGACAGGTGCTGGGTCGGATGGTACTGTCCCACCCAGCTCTTGTACCCAGCACTTAACGAGGTAGGTGGAAATGTCTTCCTACCTAACTCCTCTCTCCCAGATGATTACTTCCTCCTCCTCCAACTTTACTTTCCCCCCACCCATGATCTCAAAAGAGGGGTACACAAAACAGCTCACGAACTAGGGTAAGACACTTGTCCAACCCTAATAATCATCATGTGAACAAGCCTAGTGTGTTCCTTGCTCTTATAACTGTTGTGGAAGGTGGTGGGGTGAGGCTAAAAGAAGACATTGAAGAGCACACCTGGCTCCCTCCACATCTGCAGCCTTGTTTCTCCCACTTTCTTTCCTGTAACATCTATTACTGCAAAACATGTAACGTGACATCATTGCATTCTGAATTTTCATCAGTCTCACTCACCTTCATTGGGTACTGCTTGCAGGGGTGAGGAACACCCTACAACAATCAGAGCCAGAGGTGTACCTAAGTAATGTTGTTGCCTGGACCTAAAGGCCTTTGGAGGGCCCCCCCCCCACAAATTAAGCATCATCATGTTCCGACTGTAGAGGCCCTGGACTTCAGCCCCAAAGTCCAGAGGTAAGAGCACCTCTGATCACAGCTGATTGTTCATGCATTTTGAAATAGCCCTGAACAAGAGAGATGCAAGCAAAGCAAGTCCACTGCTTTGGGTGGCAGCCTGACATGTCTCGTAATGCTGCAATGTCAATGTCTTGGGCTCCTACTGGGTATTGTGACATCACGAGATATCATTCAAGTCGCTCCTCCCCAATCCATTTAGTAATATTTTTTTTAAGGTTTCCTGTTTTGACAACCCTACTTTTCACCAGCCTAAATTAGCAGGTAGACCTATTTCCATCCTTTTGTATGCCGATGATGCGGCTATAATATCTACCACACTCACTGGCATGCGGAGAGCTTTGAGAACTCTCATGCAATTCTGTGTAGAGGAGTCTTCGTTTATTAACATACAGAAATCAAAGGTAATGATCTTTAGTAAGAAAATGGAAAATCACAAATGGACGATCAATGGTAGTAGTGTCCAACTGGTTAAAATTTATAAATATCTCGGCCTTGTATTTCATGAATGGAGCTTATGGAGATCTACATAAGAACATCCCTGCTGGATCAGGCCCACGGCCCATCTAGTCCAGCATCCTGTTTCACACAGTGGCCCACCAGATGCCGCTGGAAGCCACGGACAGGAGTTGAGGGTGTGCCCTCTCTCCTGCCATTACTGCCCTGCAACTGGTACTCAGAGGCACCCTGACTCTAGAGGCACCCTGACACAGAGGCACCCTGACACAGCCCTCTGACTAGTAGCCATTGATAGACCTCTCCTCCATGAAGTCATCCAAACCCCTCTTAAAGCCATCCAGGTTGTTGGCTGTCACCACATCCTGTGGCAGAGAGTTCCACAAGTGGATCACGCGTTGTGTGAAAAAGTATTTTCATCTCATTGTGAGTATGCGGCAGCAAGCGCCCAGAATACAGTATCAGCTGTATTAAAAAGATTTTATACCGAAGAAGCTTATTACATACCTGCTATGCTATGCTCAGGGTCTTCCAGGCCAAAATTTTGACACAGATGCTAGATGGAATTCAGATATTTCTAACAGGAAATTTACAACCACTTGAAGCCGTCCAGATGAGATTCTTGCGGGCCATTTTCAAGCTTCCGCAATGCTTTCTGCACATGGCCTTACGCTTGGAAGCGGGAATAATTACGATTGTGGCTCAGGCATGGACACTTACGGTCAATTATAGGCTTAAACTCCATACTTCCAGTTTAGGCCTTGTTCTATTAGTTTTAGAGGATGAATTCCAGTCATCTTGGGAAAAGCAAGTCCAGACTATTCTGGGTAATTGTGATCTTTCCGACCAGTATTTGCAATCTTTGGGTCCTGATGGAGCCAAAAAGATTATCAAGCAGAGAGTTTTGGACATAGAGAAGCAAATGGACCTAAGTTTGGTCTCTCCTAGAAATAGCTGTGACAGTTTCTTAAATTTTCCTTGTTCAGCAGCATATCTTATGCACTTGCCAGCCCTAAGCCAGAGGAGAGCCTTTTTGCAAGTTTGGTTCAATGTTTTGCCCTCTGCGGTTTTAGAGGGAAGATTCAAGAGAGTCCCCGGGTCATTCAGATGACTTTTATGTGGCTTATTCCTTAATGGATCGTCATGTGGAGATTACTGGTAGAATGGCAAGATTTTGTGCAGTGGCTTGCAAAATAAGATGTGAACAGATGAGCTTGAATTTTCTTGTTTAACACGAGATTGTATTGTTTCAACAAATGTATTCTGTATTTAACTGTTTGTGTGCTATGTGTTGGTCATGGACCATAAATAAAAACTATCCATCTTTTTTTAAGGTTTTATTTTTAAAACAGGTTTTTGGAGGTTGTACTTCACTACTGTTCAACTCTAGCATGGAAGGCACATCTAGTCATGTTGTTGTTTTAAATAGGAATTGAGAACAACAGAAAGGCTAACACTTCAGCAATCCCATTTTGTGAATAGTGGCTAAGATACTTCTTAATGGTGGCTGGCAGCCTTCTTCTGCATGATCCCTACGGCATGTTAAGGTCACCTGAAGAGATTTGTCTCCAGTTACCACCAGCACGTCTGGTGGTGACTCAGAGACAGGCCTTCTATGTAGCTGCTCCTAGGCTCATCTCTCAAGCACAGTAAAACAAAAACCCCATTCCCGATCCCATATCTGTTTGTTTTATTGCTCCCTTTGATTAAGCCACTGTGTGTGTGCCTGCATTTGAAAAGCCAGGCTGCTTGTGTTTTTTCTCCCCAGCTTCCTTCCCTGGTTTGAAACTCTCTGTCTTTCTCTGCATTACAAACTTGTAATAAAAATCCTCCCCTCAGCCCAACAATATATCTTGTGCCCAGACCCCAAGCCCAAAAAAGACACGGACACATATTTATTTGGGTAAAGGGCCACGACTTTATTTAATTAAAGTAAAGAGGACTGGCAAACCAATAGGTGATCAATCACCCTAAATTAACAGTGCGGGTCTGCTAAGGTTGGGTTAGGATTCCAGCATCCTTTACCCAAACCTGTAAGGGCGACACACCTTGGCTCAGGCAAGAAGCAGGTACAACCTATCTTCCGCCTTCAAGGCCAACCCCCTCTCCTGGGGGGGCCTGAATACTTCTAGGTGTTCGCCAGTCCCGGACCGCGCAGCCCAAGGGCTGGTGAATTCCTGAAGCTGGTGTCATGGTGAATCAATCTCCCTGGGCCACACAAACCACAAGGGAGCGATTGACCAATCAACCTGATAATTATTCAAAGGTGCTCACCAAAGATTATTCCTGAAATTACCCCCAACACACACTGTTCCTGCCACACAGGGAGGTTAGCCACCGAAAGAGCCGCCCGCCGGCCGAAATCCAAGGCCGCCACCTCTAAGGCCACCAAAGCCACCCCGGCGACCTCCCATGGCTAGCGCCGACACTGCCGCTCAAGGCCCGAAGGCCGAAACCCACTGCTGCCCACGCGGCCCTATAGCACCCGATGAGGAGGAGCACTGAAAAGAGCTCCTTCCTCGTTGAAAGCCGGGCCCAAACTGAATGCACTGGTGTGGGCACCGCCAGACCGCGGCGGAAGCCCCGCCCCTTTTCTTTAATTCAGCCAATGAGGCTGCTTTTTTGGCCTCGTTCAGGGTTGGCTGGCACAAATTGCCCTCCCCTCTGCACGAGGCCAAGGGGAGGGGCATTCTTGTGAGGAAATTAGTCAGTAAAGGTTTTTAACGTTTTGAAAAATAAGTGTGGCGGGGGGGATGCTTTAACAAAATAGATCTGTGTGTTGTTGGTTCTGCCTTTTGGTTTAGCATGTGCTGTTGGTTTTATATGAAGAATATTTATACTGTGTGCTGCTTTTTTAAGCAACAAAGTTCTCACAATGTCTTAAATAGCAAAATATATGAGAAAATGGTTATTTCACAATATGTTTCTCCTTATAATACTTTATTTAGCTTTGTGCATGTAACAGTAGTTCATATATTGTCTTTTTAATAAGCTTGTAATGGACTAAAATACCCCAACGTATTGAAAGTGTCTTCACAAATTGCTAAAATGAACATTAAGCATTTCCCCCTGCCCCACCAAAAGTCTTATTTATATACACTTGCTCCATCTCAGGAAACTCATTTTTAAAAGCCCTTTAAATGCTGACTTGTTTTTAAATGCTAAAAAATTGTGGTAGCTCCATGTATTAAATTCTGCTTCCCTGTTTGAAATAAAATTGGTGGCTTTTCCTTCTGTAGTGGATAGACATACACTAAATGTAGTTCATAGAAGAGATCTAGAAAAATAAGAGGAAAGAAAGATCCCTGCCCCTTGGGGACAAGGATCCATCTTTCTTTATTATTTTTCTATGTAAACTGTTGGAAATGAAGGACTATGCACTATCTCTTGTCTCAATGACATAGCAGGACAGACTAGTGAGTCAGAGGGCTAGAGGGTCAAGACATTGGTCATCCTTCTCTACTGCTGAGAGCCGTTGGTCATCCCTTCTCTACTACTGAGAGCCAGTGTGGTGTAGTGGTTAGAGTGCTGGACTAGGACTGGGGAGACCCAAGTTAAAATCCCCATTCAGCCATGATACTAGCTGGGTGACTCTGGGCCAGTCACTTCTCTCTCAGCCTAACCTACTTCACAGGGTTGTTGTGAGAAGAAACTCAAGTATGTAGTATACCGCTCTGGGCTCCTTGGAGGAAGAGCGGGATATAAAAGTAATAAATAAATAAATAAATACTGCTCTGACACTATCCCTTTGGAATGTAGATTGCTAATCTCAGGGACTTCCTTCCTTCCTTCCTTGTCACTTCCTCTCTCCCTTTTTTCTTCCCTTACTTCTACCTTGCAACATACAAGCTCCTCTCCCCTGCACCATGTGTGCAGAGATGCAGAATCCATCTGCATCTAGCTAGATCGATAGATTAGAGATCCTGTCTCCTCACTTTCCTATCTAGAATGGAATTCTCTAATAAATACTACTTATATTGATTTGAAACTATGAACTGGCTCCAAGTTATTTTACTCTCAGCATACACGCATGCCTAACCAAATTCCGGTGTGTTGTGCCTCTGTGTACTCTGCTATAATGAAAAAGGGTTTCTCTCACCAGAGAAAATTCCCAACAGGTTATGGGCCCAGTATTTTGAACTGCGTGTACTGCAACTAAAGAGTTAGGTTTGTTCCAGGAGATCCAGTGAGATCTATCCGTGGACACTTTGAATTGCTAATCTACAGCAACTGCCCTTTTACGCAGCTCAGTGAGGATGGCCACTTATCTAGAGGGAAAGCTCAGGCTGACTATCCTGAACCCAGACAATTACCTGGAATGAAAAACTCGACTGAGGCTTGCATTATGAGCTGAAGGACTACAGAAAGTCACTGAAGAAGATCCCCCACAGATGGAACCTCAGCTGCTGAGAAAACTGCTAAAGAGGTGTGGCAACTCAAGGATGCAAAAGCTCAAGCTTTGATCACTGCTTCTGTGAGTAAAAATTATCTGTCTACCATATGTGATCTTGAGACCTCAAAGGAAGTGCTAAGCAAGCTAGATTCCTTGCATATGAAAAAGAGGTGGGCATACACCTTTAACTTGAGAAAGAAAATGTAGAATCTCCAGTATAAAGACGGAGGCTGTTTTGCCACGCATGTGGGACTGCTTTGGGACTTTTTTTGCTGAATTTAAAGCTGCAAAGGAGGAATTTACAGAGAATCAGAAGCTGGAAGCTCTGTTCCTAAGCATGCCCCCCAGCTATAGCAATATAATTGGCCAATTGGAAACCCACACCGCTCTATCCTTTGAGAGAGCAGTGGAAACTATCTCTGCTGAAGCAAGCAGAAGACAAGTTTTGAATTCTCGGTATGAAGGTGAATTGGCAAATAACTTTGCTCTTAAGGCAACACTTGGCCATTCCAGAGGAAACCCAAGGTGGGGAGGGAATGCTGCAAGAGGAAACCGCATGGGCCCCCCACATTTGCATACAAAGAGGTCTGGCTCCTTTGCCAAGGGAACTCAGTCCAGAGAAAGAGGTCACATGACCGCCAGCAGGGAGACTGCTCCTGGAATGAGGCCAACTGGGACTAATGCCTTTAGATGTTTTCTGTGTAACCAATTTGGCCACAAGGTGGTGAACTGTCCCAAGAATCAGACAAGGAAAGCTGATTTTACTGAGAGCGATTTAAATAAGGACTTTAAGCGTGCTGATTCAAATAAGAATTTCAGTGTTTCCCTGTTTCAAAGAGATGGAAAATTCATATTAGACACTGGTTCCTTGGTTCATATCTCAAACCACTTAGATTTCTATACTGAATTGTTTAATATTCCTGAAGAGATTGTTCTTTTGGGCAATAATACTACAATTAAAGCAAAGAAGAAAGGTGAAAGAATTTTGTATTGTGAGTTACCAGGTGGATCAATTAAACATTTTTTGGTGTGAAGGATGTTTTGTATATCCCTGACTTCTCAATCTCCTTGCTTTCAATATCCAAGCTAGAGAAACAAGGATATGAGCTCTATATTAGAAATGGACAATGTGTTGTTACCCAGAATGGATAAGTTTGCCTTGTAGGCTCTGAATGCAAAGGCCTGTACAGTGTGCAGGAGCAACCTGTGTCAAAGACAGACAGAGAAAGACCAGCCTAGTCCAAACCTGAAGCGTACCAGCCCAATGAAGTGAACCTTGCTCAGTCATGCTCGCATGAAAACTGCTTGCAACTGTGGCATAGATGCCTAGGACACAGGAACTATGAGTCAATCCAGAACATGAAGGAAAGGGGATTAGCTGATGGCATTGCTTTTGTACCATGTGACATTGTGACTAACTGTGTTTGTTGTCTTGAGTCCAAAGCAGTTAACAAACTATTTCCTAAGCAGAGTGAAAGGAAGACCAGAAGACCCCTGGAGCTGATCCACAGCGATATATCTGAACCACTACCAGCAACCATAGGCAATTTCAGATATTTTATCACATTCATCTGTGATTTCTCATGATACACAGTTGTCTTTCTACTAAAGGAGAAATCACAGATTCTTGAGAAACTCCAGGACTACGTGGCCATGGCAAGCAACAAATTGGAGTGGAAGCCAAAGAACCTGTGCACAGACAATGGAGGAGAGTATATGTATAGCACCACACAGCAGTTCCTGAGAGAACATGGAATCGTTCATCAAACCACAGTAGCTTACAATCCATCACAAAATGGAGTCTCAGAAAGAAAGAACAGAACCCTCCTGGATATGGTAAGATGCATGCTTGCTTATGCACACCTCCCACAGAAATTCTGGGGAGAATGCATCATGACTGCTACATACATACAAAACAGAATGCACACAAAGCCTATAGGAACAACACCATATGAACTTTGGCATGGTCATAAGCCATCCATGACACATTTGCGTGTCTTTGGAAGCACAGCTTACTCATACATCCCAAAGGAAAAAAGGACTAAGTTAGGGGCTAGGGCCACAAAAGGGATTTTTGTAGGCTACTTAGCGCAATCCAAAGGCTACAGAATCCTGGATCCTGACATCAACAAGATAACCATAAGCAGATAGGGGTATTTTGATGAGAATGAAAGAGCTACATCTTCAGAGGGGGCCTACACCAAAGCAAGCAACCAGACCAAACACCCTGACAACTGGATTATGCTTCCTGATCTCAGCGGAATTGAAGAGGAGGAGACAGCAGATCCAGATCCAACCACGCTTGACACAGAGACCTCCAGCGATCCACCAGACGCACCTGAGATAATGGAAGGGACCACAGAGGGTGAGGTGAGGCAATCAACACGCTCAAACAGAGGTGTTCCAGGCCCGAGACTGTCCTACCTTGCAGGAATGGCAGAACAACCAGAACCCTCATCATGGGAGGAAATATCCCAGCTACCACAACCAGAAGCCCAGAAGTGGAAACAAGCTGCAATTGAAGAGCTTGAGGCTCTACAGAAAAACAAAACCTGGACTCAGTAAGAGTTACCTCAAGGGAGGAAAGTTATAGGCTGCAAATCGGTTTTCAAACTCAAACATGATGCTGATGGTGAGATTCAGCGCTACAAAGCCAGATTAGTAGTGAAAGGATATTCACAAAAATATGGAGAGGACTACGATGAAACATTTGTACCAGTAGTCAAACAAACCACAGCAAGGACTCTGTTAAGTATTGCTGCTAGCAAAGGAATGCATGTTGAACACTTAGATGTGAAAACTGCATTCTTGCATGGTGAACTAGAAGAGGACATTTACATGCAACAACCACCAGGTTTCTTAGAGAAAGGAAAAGAGGACCTTGTATACAAACTGCAAAAGAGTATTTATGGTTTAAAACAGGCTGCCAGAGTGTGGAAGACAAAACTAAATGATATACTGCTTCAAGCAAACTTCAAAAGAAGTGAAGTTGATCCCTGCCTGTACACGAAATACAGAGAAGGCAAATGGACTTACATTTTGGCGTATGCTGATGATTTGATTTTTGCCTATGAGAATCCAGATGACAGCAAGGAAATAATGCATCATCTGAACAGAGATGTGGAAACCAAGCGACTTGGCAACATTGCACACTCCTTGTGCATTCAAGTACAAAGAGAGAAAGATGGAAGTTTCCTCATCAACCAGGAGCCCCTGGTGGCGCAGTGGTAAAACAGCTGCCCTGTAATCAGAAGGTTGCAAGTTCAATCCTGACCAGGGGCTCAAGGTTGACTCAGCCTTCCATCCTTCCAAGGTCGGTAAAATGAGTACCCAGAATGTTGGGGGCAATATGCTAAATCATTGTAAACCGCTTAGAGAGCTTCCAGCTATAGAGCGGTATATAAATGTAAGTGCTATTGCTATTGCTAACCAAGAAAAGAAATTTAAAGACCTGATAAACCTGCTCAGACTGGAAAATGCAAATCCTACACCAACTCCAATGGAAGTGAACTACATAAAGCAAGAAGATCAAACTGAGCCACTATCTGACAACCATAGATATCGTGAAGCATTGCGTAAGCTTCTATACATTAGTACACTCACAAGGCCAGATTTTAGTACAGCAGTTGGCTTACTTTGCAGAAAGACTGCATCACCAACAGTCAAGGACTGGAATGCGATTAAGAGACTTGTTAAGTATCTAAAGGGTACTGCACACTTTAAGCTCAAGCTGCCAGCTAACAGTGAACCAAAACTAGAAGCATACGTAGATGCAGACTAGGGTGGAGACCTAACAGAAAGGAAATCGACCAGCAGTCACATAATTTTCTATGGAGATGGAGCCATAAGCTCGTCAAGCACCAAGCAAGACATAACTGCATCATCAATCACTGAGACAGAATATGTATCAGTTGCACAGGGCTGTCACAAGATACAATGGCTGTGTCAACTACTGACAGATCTAGGTATAGATGTACCACAGCCCATACCATTGTATGAAGACAACCAAGGCTGCATTCAACTCTCCAAACAGGAAGATGTAAAGAGGCATACCAAGCATATTGATGTGAAGTACCATGTAGTGAGGAGTCTGCAAAAGGATGGACTAATCAAGCTGATCCACTGCCCAACAAATGAAATGCTTGCAGATCTACTCACTAAGCCACTACAAAGACCCTGCTTTGAAAAATTGAGAGAGAAAATGAATCTTCTGAATTGAGTCATGAGACATCGAGAGGGGGTGTTGGAAGTGAAGGACTATGTGCTGTCTCTTGTCTCAATGACATAGGAGGACAGACTAGTGAATCAGAGGGCTAGAGGGTCAAGACACTGGTCATCCCTTCTCTACTGCTCTGACACTATGCCTTTGGAATGTAGATTGCTAATCTCAGGGACTTCCTTCCTGCCTGCCTTGTCACTTCCCCTCTCCCTTTTTTCTTCCCTTCCTTCTACCTTGCAACATGCTAGCTCCTCTCCCCTGCACCATGTGTGCAGAGATGCAGAATCCATCTGCATCCAGCTAGATAGACAGATTAGAGATCCTATCTCCTCACTTTCCTATCTAGAATGGAATTCTCTAATAAATACTACTTATATTGATTTGAAACTATGAACTGGCTCCAAGTTATTTTACTCTCAGCATACACACATGCCTAACCAAATTCTGGTGTGTTGTGCCTCTGTGCACTCTGCTATAATGAAAAAGGGTTTCTCTTACCACAGAGAATTCCCAACATAAACCACTTTGGAAACTTTTGTTAAAAAGCGGTATATACATATTTGTAGTAGTAGTAGAAGATCAAACTGGACTGCTTTTTTCTGCTGTGATAGGTGTAAAAAGGGCTATTTGAATTTGCTTCTGGTTCTGAGTTTATTATTATTACTACTACTGCTACTACTTCTGTTACAACATGCTTAGGACATGGGGCTAGGAGAAGGAGAGGAAGGGGCCCATTTTGAAATCTTGTCCCTTGCCCCACTCCAAACTTGCTGCACCCCTGGCCAGCCCCCACATGAATCTGCATGGCCCTCTTTCTGATGAGGAGGACAAGATTTTGCTGAAGGAAAGAGACAGTCCAGTTGGTGATGCTTAATGCTGCCTGGAGAATAGCACAGAATCCTGTTGAGAAGAATAACAGCGATCAGTGCAGGACGTCCAGCCCAACAGTGAATCTGATGGCTGGGGGTGTGGCCAATGACGTGGGGGGGGGGAGGTTGGGCAGCATCACAGCCCAGCTGATGCAGGGGATGTGGCTAGTGAGGTGGAGATGCCAGCTTTGCTTCAAGCAGTATTCCTCCTCAAGCTGTTCCTGAAGACCTGGCATCCTATTTCTGAAAGGTTGCCAACCTCTGCTGCAGTTTTTGGAGAGTAATGCCCATCCAATTCGGTTGCAAAGCTCAGAGAGACAACTATGAAGACTTTTTGTAGTTTGAATTTGGGCAAAGAGAGAGCAGACCAAAAGCTGAGAGAGGTGTGTGCTGCTGAAGATGAAGCACTTTGGAATGACTTTGTTCTTTTTGGAGACTTGATGTAAGATTAGCAATTGTACTGCTTGAAGTGAAAGTCAATTAGCTTCCACTATATGATGCTGGTATATTTGTAAATTTACAGATACTATGATGACACCATAGTCTGAAGGGCCCTCTCATTCAGAAGAAATGGAATATTTCCATGTGCTACTTCTGACTCCTCCCCACTTGGGGAAGAGAGAATTGTATAATACAGTGGAAGCATGCTTGATCATTTAGAAAAGTCCTCAGCCAGGATAAAGCAGGCCTCCTCAAATTAGGCTCCCTGGCTGTTTTTGAATTACAACTCCCATAATCCCCAGCCACAGTGGCCAATAGCCAGGGATTATGGGAACTGTAGGCCAACATCTCTCGAAGGGCCAAATTTGAGCAGCCCTGGTGTAAAGGGTTACGCTGTAATGGCAGATATGACATGCAGTCTTTCTGCAGGCAGTTCTGTACCACTCCTGCTGCTGCGGGCATCTAAAACATCACCAGCACTGTTGTGCAAACGGTGTTGCAGTTCTCAGATTGGGTCAAATTGTGCAATTGTGCTTGCGTGGCACTACAGTTATTATTTCCAATGGTCATGGGATCACACAAATGTGATTGCACCATTTTGCACAGATCAGTAACAAGGATGGAATATTCCTGATAAAAGCCACCAGTGTAAAATGCAGAACTGACAGTTCTCCCCAAACTAAATTCAAAGGCAAAGAAAGGAGTATATGCATTGATGAAGTATTTATAATATAAACGATCCTGGGTTTCCATTAATCAATATAGATGTCTCCCCCCGCCTCACTAATTTTTACAAAAAATATTAAGGAAAAGAAATGAACAACTAGTTAAAATTTTTGGAAAGAGTAGAGTGCTTTTGAGGTAAAAAAAAAACATGGCAGAGAATTTGCTTCGGGTCTGAGATCTTACACATTTTCTGCTTTTTGGAACTGAAGCACAGAAACTGTCTTTGGGGACTATTGTGTCCCAGCCCCCCGCCTTATCTTCTTGCTAAACTATGTACCCTTGGATTTCCTAAGACTTCTCTAATACAAAACATCTATCTCTCCGATGCAATGTCTATTTTTTTTAGCTTTATTTTAAGCCGGAGATGATTTCTCAAGACACACAGCTCTTTTGAGTTTTCAGTATGTGAAGAAAAACAAAGCCCATCTTAAGTTAGCCTTTCCCTCTTTTCTTTTATTCCTTCTTTCCTTCTTGCCTTTTCTAGTTATTTTCTGTAGGAATTACTTTAATTAGCTCCAGCCTCTGCTTAGTTATATTAAAATCAGTTAAATTACAATTAAAATTAGTTAAAAATTAATTTTTAAGGATACCTTTTAATTCATTTATTCTTTCATCTTTCTCTCAAGGAACTCTTATGTTTCTCATCCTTTTTATACAATACCTCTGCCTTATTCACATTATTTTATAATTACTTTTTAAAAGTAAAGTTTATAGCTTCTGATTTTAATTTCATTTTACCTACATTATTGGAGGTTATTTTATATTTTATTATTCTTTTCACGAGCTTTGTCGACTATCTGTTGGGATTTTTGATATTTTCCCACTCTCTCCTTTTCTAAAACAACCTAACTTCTATTAACGTGGACTATTTTTCCATGGATGATCTCTCAGAGACTTCCTTTTCCTGAAGTCTCCCAAAGGATATCAAGCAGCAAAGATCAGGAGATATGAATATTTATTTCTTGTAGCTTTTAGACTTTTATGGGCTTAACTTTGGAGTCATTTTTGATCAAATATTCCTCACATTCATAAAGCCCATCAGGGCAAATAAAGAACATTATTTTCATGGAGATAATTGTATCACAAAAAGGAAAAGTTCCCTGGCTAGATCCAACCAATGTACAAAGAGAGGTTTATAAAATCTGCACTGCAACTAAGCTAGATTTGGATGCTGCATACTGCAAACCTTCAATTCTTGGAACACATTTCTGAAGATAAGAAGTTGGAATGAACACTAAAATAGAAGTTACATTCTGAAGAATGTGTTTTCTGCTCCCTTGGGATATGGCTTGGGGAAATGAAAGATAGTGAATGAAACCATAAAAGAAGAACCAGAAAATACTGAAATAGAAGCCAGAATGTTCTGGAACCTTGAAAAATCAACAAGAAACTCAAGCCAAGGGCCTTTGAACCTAGCCTACAGATCATTGCCTTCTACTCAGTAAATATTTGCTATTTAATGTGTTTCAAACATGGTTTCCTTCAACTGTCATCCAACAACTAGTCTTTTTAAAAATTTGGAAGCAGCCTGTTTTTCTGGAAGTATAACAGAAACTCCATAATACTCTATGCAGTGGCATCATCATTGCCTCATTGGGTTTCCTCTATTCTTATATTCAGGGGCATAACAAGGTTGAAGAGGCCCTGGGACAAGAAGTGAAGATGTGCCACTGGGCCCTTTGCCGCCTTCTCCCCTATTCCCTGTGTCCTTGCTGCAAGCATGGGTAGAAATGAAAGAAATGAGGCCTTTATCATTACTTAATCAAGATTTTAACTTAAAATAACAATTCTCGTCTCATGGATTTCTTCACACAGGAATAATTTGCATATCCATAGATGGCTTCTTGGGGACATGACTAACAGAGGAAGCAGACCTCCAGAATATTTAGGAGCATATATTTTTTTGGGGGGGGGTTCATTTCTGATGTTTTAAAAAGGGGCACACTAGTGGCTGATTAAGAGCCCTTTCTCACGATTAAGTGAGAGGGTTTGAGGGCGGGCAGTGGGGAAGGCAGCAGAACCTTGCCTTCCCTGCGGATGAGCAACGTGGAATTACTGGGCGCGTGAATCACACACCCAGATGGTCCGTGGCTACCATGGGCAGCGCGGAGGTGCAGGGGTCAGGATGCATTGTCCCGCCCCCCAGAAATCCCACAATGCACCACACAAATGCATAGTGCAGTGTGGGGAACCCCCTAGTAATGGGCAGGCCCCCGTCAGTGTTTCATCACTGGCTGGAAGCAGCCAGTGCTGACACATGGTCAATTGAGTGGGGTTAAGGAGCACTCCCTCCCTTAACCTCATTTAAGGGCCTGGCTTCTTAGCTGGGTTTACTGCTGAGGTGTTGCCAGGCAGCCTTAGCTACCCTAGCCCGGTCTTGGCTGCTTGTGAGAACAGTCTCATAATCTATTTAATGTTATAACCTAGTTTAGGAACAAAATCATATTTTTTCAAGATCAGAATCCCTCCTTGTCTTGACAGAGCTTTCTGTGGGCTAGAGTCAGAAAATGTTAATTTGCCATTCTAAAGGCACCTGAACAGCTGAACTTATTTTGCAAATTAAAGGCAAGGGTCATTCAGTACACCATCAATCCCGGCTTGGGTCTCTCCCTTCATTCAAGAAGACCTGTTACTGAATTATGCATGCTGTCCACTGTGAGCATGTTCTGGGTATAAGACCGCAATCTGGGCACTTTCCAAACTAGCTGCTCAGCAGCAGCAAAATGCCTCCATTCAGAGAAGTTGCATCCAGAACGTAAACAGCAGGGGGAGCAGTCTCACAGCAACTAACAACCCGAAAAAACAGCAACTTTTCCACATCAGATATATGAGGTCTTTGCTCTATATTGCAGCGATTAAATTTGCAACAAGGCTTTGGAAATGTGAACGGCACCCTGCTCTCTGCGTAGGGACTGCAGTGTCACAATGCAGGAAGTGTGGAAGCACACTTCCAAGATACGTCCTGACCCCGTTGCAGGGTCTAGTCTGCAAAGTGCCCTGGTTTGTATGAATCTAAATTTATCCACAGTTTCTGAGCATGTGCGGAACCATAAACTTGGTTAGATGCTGTCAGCCACTTGTGAAGTTATTCTCTTGCCCTTTTGTAGAAAGCAAGCAACAATCCAAGAAATCTCCATTGTTTCTGTCCTCTTCAATGATGGCTACTATCCCCCCCCCCTTTCTTTTCTTCTCCTGGATGAGGGTAATGCTAGTGGGGAAATGCCATTTCTGGAAAGTCAGCTGCTATGTTAAAGAAAAAGACACTCATGAGAATTTTGGAGAATATTCCAAAGTTCAGTAGAAATTCTCCAGAATTCCCACCTATTGGGCTCCTCGTTGGGGTCAGGCCTGCTGGTAATGAGGGGACTCATCACTCATAATGTTGTGGCAGATGTTAACAAAACATTTGATTTGCAGCATTCTATAAGGGACGACTTATGAAAAAAGAGAAGCGGTTTCAGTTTTATTACATGTCTAAGAATGAATGCGTTTGGCTCTCAGCATTATAAGAAGCATTATAAGAAACCTCATGATACACAAACTGCTTGAAAATACTTGAGGTTTAGTGACTCAGATGCTTCTTTTTTTAAAAAAAAAAAATCTAATTACCAAATTTATTTGCTGCCTTGTTCTCTCATCAGCATTTATAGTATTCTGTTCACCTCAAAACTCTTCAATATTTTGTATTTTTATAGATGCAAAATGATTTTACAAAAATAAAATTAAGCAGCTTCCAGAATCAGTGTCCAGCTGAGGGGAAATAAACCAGAGATGAGGGGAGAGTTCAGGAACTCTCACCTATGCATCTGTTTGGATCCTGGAGAGAGAGTCTGGGTTTGTGTGTGTGGTGGTGATGGAGAGTTTATTTGAATTTATTTGATTATTCTTCACCTAGAGGGGATGAGAATATTTCAGAGAATTATTCTCACCTTTTGAATTTTTCCACACAGGAATAATTCAAATTTGCATATCTATCCATAGATGACTCCTTGGGGGCATTTTAACAAAGAATTTAGAGCTCCAGAATACTTAAAAGACCATAAAGGGGCGGGGGGCGGGGCGCAATAAACAGAGAATTATTTATTTCTTTTTTAAGCTGCATAAGTGAACAAAATAACATTTTGGAAGGAGAGGAGGAGGAGGAAGAAGAAGATCTGGACTCACAACTTTGTTAATTTGCAATGCCAAGTTCTTCCAAGCACCGATAATGCCTGCTTTTAGCAAAACAAATGGGCTCCTTAGGAGTTTCTGTTTTGGTGCTGTGGAGACAGAGTGCCCAATCTCTCTGTGGTGCTGGGGAGCCAGGTCTCTCAACTTGTTTGAAGGGCATGCTTTGGTAGTATACAAAGAAAGAATTATAAATTATAAGGGCCACATTTGCAAACCTCATTGGGGACACAAACTAAATACCTGGATCAACTGGACCAAAGTTGCCCAGGCAATCAGAAATCTCTCTCCGGGCTACTGGGTTTATCACATTGTCCTGTCCCTGGCCTCCATGTTCCAAGATACCAAGTCTACGCTCAACATCCTTCAACATATGAAAAGTTGCCACCCTATGGGCAGTCGCACTTATCACCCCTATGGACAGTGCCAACCACATTGGGACAAAACCCCAACTTCAAATATACGTTGAGGGGATCTGAGCTGTCATTGATGGACCAGGAGAGGGAGCTTGGGGTAGTGGTGTGCACGGAATTGCACCTATGCAGTCCGGCACCAGGGAGGTGGTTTTTTAAGGATGGGGGTGCACTTACCCCTTCCGCCGCTTTCCCCCCGCCAGTGCTACTTAAAAAAAAAACTTCTTGGGGCAGCAGCGTACATCTAAAAAAGGACATTGTAGAACTGGAAAAGGTGCAGAAGAGGGCAACCAAGATGATCAGGGGCCTAGAGCACCTTTCTTATGAGGCAAGGCTACAACACCTGGGGTTTTTCAGTTTAGAAAAAAGCACAACTGCGGGGGGACATGATAGAGGTCTATAAAATCATGCACAGTGTGGAGAAAGTGGATAGAGAAAAATTCTTCTCCCTCTCACATTATAACAATAGATCCACGGATCATCCCATGAAATTGATTGCCAGGAAATTTAGGACCAACAAATGGAAGTACTTTTTCACACAACTTGTGGAATTCTCTTGCACAAGATGTAGTGACAGCCAACGACCTGAATGGCTTTAAGAGGGATTTGGATAACTTCATGGAGGAGAGGTCTAGCAATGGCTACTAGATAGAGGGCTATGGACCACCTCCAGCCTCAAAGGCAGGATGCCTCTGAGTATCAGTTGCAGGAGAGTAACAGCAGGAGGGAGGGCATGCCCTCAACTCCTGCCTGTAGGCTTCCGGCAGCATCTGGTGGGCCACTGTGTGAAACAGGATGCTGGACTGGATGGGCCTTGGGCCTGATCCAGCAGGACTGTTCTTAAGTGCTTATGAAGAAGGATGACCCCTTAACCCCAGAAGTCTTCCAGCCATGACCTGTTCCTCCAATCTGCCAAATGGCCTCCAGGGGTTCCCTCATGGAGGCCAAAGTGGCCTCCAGGGGCTCCCTCACTTGCTTATCACCCTTAGCAGCCCCATAACCAACTTCCAGGATGGCACCCCTCCCAGGGGCATACCCCATTCCTTTCAGTTGGCATGATGCTCTGACGAAGCACCTTCCAAACCCCAATCAGAACATTTGCAATTTTCACTCTACAACCACTACTCAAAGCTCACCAGCTCCAGCACTGCAAACCCACCACTCTTACAAGCAAAACCTCCCAGCAGTCACATGTATGGATTCCTATCAGCTGCTTTCCAATCCCAATCTTGACACAAAACACACGGCTGTGCTCCCACCCTGAGATTTGTGTCCATGTCCTGCTCATCAGCACAGTCCATCTCTTATCCAAGCCAGCTTCCTACTATCAGCCCACTCTCTCATGACAGACACTGATCTAACTCTTGACCAATCAGTTAAAAGGATTACTGCCCACAATTTGTCCTTTCTGTAAGGTCTCCTCTGCAATACACCCTTTCCAGCAGTTATAAGTGGGGTTTTTTGTTTTGTTAATCCATTCATTGATCCAGGCCAGCTTTTGAATGGTGCTTTAGTTACTTTTATTCTATCCCTGGGGTAGAGGTGGGGCTAAAAAGATTGGCCCCCTAAAAGGATGACCCCCCAGCCTTTGGTGACAGCTTTGGGGTGGGACTGAGGGCTGGGGCTAACTTATTGTTCAGGATCATTGGAAAGAAGAGTCCTGCTCACTTCATTGCTGCTTAATTTTTTGTTAGGCTTGATAGAGGTATGTGTCTTGGGTTGAGCAGAGATGGGCAGGTGGGGGATGACCATGGGGCAGCTGAACCAGTGGTGGTGGGTAATCGACGGAGATATGTCGTTGGTAGGCCAGTGGGTCATTATAGGGGAAGGGAATTTAGAAATTTAATTGCTATTGCCCCTTCCAGCAGGCCTACCACCTCTGTGACCTTGGAGAGCAATAACAACCACCCAAAGAACCCCACCTTATTACTCTGTAATGCCAGGCCAGTTCACAATAAATCTGAGATAATGCATGACTTGATCATGGATGAAGGAGCTGACTTGGTATGTATCACAGAGACCTGGTATGGAGAGGTTAGTAGTTCAGTCTGGTCCCAGCTTCTCCCAGAGGGTTACTCCATGGTGGAGCAGGTGAGAGGATGTGAATGGGGAGGTGGGGTATCTGTGGTCTATAAAAATACCATCTCCCTTACCAAGATCCCTGTCAGAGTTTTGGCCTATGTTGAACGTGTGTACCTAAGTCTAGGGACCAGGAATAAATTGGGACTTCTGCTGGTGTACTGATCACCCTGCTGCCAAGTGGAGTCCCTAATTGAGCTGATGGACCTGGTTGCTGAGTTGGCATTGGAGTCGCCCAGGTTGTTGTTGATGGAGGACTTCAGTGTTCACTTTGAGACCGGGTTGTCGGGAGTAGCTCAAGAGTTCATAGCGGCCATGATGACTGTGGGCCTATCCAAATTGGTCTCTGGACCGACACATGATGCTGGTCACACACTTGATTTAGTCTTTTGCTGTGATCAGGGTGGGGTTCCGTGGGTGGGGACTCCTGTCATCTCCCCATTGTCATGGGCGGATCACCATCTGGTTAAGGTAGAAGTTACAGCCTCAGCCCACCTCTGTAGGGGTGAAGGACCTATTAGGTTGGTCTGCTCAAGGAGGTTATTGGATCCAATAGGGTTCCAAGAAGGCTTGGAAGGGCTTAGTGTTGGCTCTACTAGTGATCCTGTTGATTCTCTGGTGCAAACGTGGAATAACGAACTCACTAGAGCAGTAGACACAATCACTCCTAAGCGTCCTCTCCAACCTGCTTTAAAGACAGCCCCGTGGTATTCAGATGAGTTATGGGAGCTGAAGCAGCAAGGTAGACTAGAGCGCAAACAGTGGCGTATCAGGGGGAAATGGCACCCAGGGCAAGCTCTGGCCCTGAAATGGCTCCCCCCCGCCCCCCGCCCCCACATACCTGTGCCGGCGCGGTGGCGCCCCAGGAGGCAGATCACCAGTGGTGGCAGGCGGCGGCGGGTCGCCCGCCGAGTGCGGCGGTGGTGGCGGCGATTCGGCTGCGGTGGGTGGCAGCAGCGGGTCGCCCGCCAAGTACGGCGGTGGCTGGCAGCGATTGGCTGTAGCGGCCCGAGCGGCAGCGGATGGCGCTGCGCAGTTGGGAAGCGACGCCGGGCCAGACAGCAGGCCTCGGTGTCGTTCTGCCTGCACTCCTCGGCGGGTGATCCGCCGCCGCTCGGGCCACTACAGTCAATCACCGTCAGCCACCAACCACCGCTGCACTCGGCGGGTGACCGGCCGCCGCCGCCTGCCCGCCGCCACACTTGGCGGGCGATCCGGGGTGGGTGGGGGGATGCCAATTTTTGGCGCCCCCCCCACGTGACCTGCCGGGGTGGCGCCCAGGGCACGTGCCCTGCCTGCCCCCCCTATCGTTATGCCCCTGAGCGCAAATGGAGGAAGACTCGGTGCAAGTCTGATCAGGTACAACACAGAGCACGTTTGAAGATCTATGCTCTGGCAGTGCAGGTGGCAAAGAAGCAGTTCTTTTCTGTCCGCATTGCTTCCACAAATTCACATCCAGCTGAGTTGACTAGAGTTGTGAGGGGACTAGTATGTACCCCTTCCCCTTGGATTTAAACTTGGAACCATCGGTTACTCGCTGTGACATTTTTAACAACTTTTTTCCAGATAAAATTTCTCACATTCGGGCCGAGCTGGGTTCCACGGTTATTGCAGGGTCTACTGTGGAGGTATCCAGCAACTCCTCTTATAGGATTAGATTGGATCATTTTCAGTTTCTGACTCCTGAGGAAGTGGAAAAACTGCTTCAGACTTTGTGCCCTACAATCTGTTCTCTTGACCCATAGCCAACTTGGCTTATCTCATCTGATAATTATAGTAAATACTATAAATGCTTCTCTGAGGGAGGGCAGGATGCCTCTTTGTCTTAAGGAGGCTATTATTAGACTACTTTTGAAGAAACCTGCACTGGATCCCTTGGAGTTAGCTAATTACAGACCTGTTTCTAACCTTCCATGGTTGGGCAAGGTGATTGAGCGGGTGGTGGCTTCTCAGCTCCAGACAGTTCTGGATGATACAGATTATATAGACCCATTTCAAACTGGCTTTTGTATGGACTATAGGGTTGAGACTGCCTTGGTCGGCCTGATGGATGATCTCCAATTGGCTATCGACAGAGGGAGTGTGACTCTTCTCATCCTCTTGGATCTCTCTGCAGCTTTTGATACCATCGACCATGGTATCCTTCTGGACCGCTTGATGGGTAGGATTGGGTGGCACTGTTTTACAGTGGTTCCACTCCTACCTCTCTGGTAGATTCCAGATGGTGTCGCTTAGAGACTGTTGCTCTTAAAAGTGAGAACTGAAGAATGGAGTTCCAAAAGGCTCCATATTGTCTCCAATGCTCTTAAACATCTAAATGAAACCGCTGGGAGAGATCAGGAGGTTTGGAGCTGGTGGTTATCAATATTCTGATTACACCCAGGTTTACTTCTCCATGTTGACCTTATCAGGAAATGGCACATCTTCCCTAAATGCCTGCTTGGAGGTGGTAGTGGGCTGGATGTGGGATAACAAACTGAGGTTGAATCCAAATAAGACGGAAGTACTGACTGGGGGGGGGGACCTGAGAGATGGTGTAGATCTGCCTGTTCTGGATGGGGTTACATTCCCCCTGAAAGATCAGGTACATACTTTGGAAGTGCTCCTGGACCCCAAGCTCTCCCTGGTTTCTCAGGATAAGGCAGTGGCCAGGAGTGCTTTTTATCAGTTTCAGCTACATCCATTTCTAGAGGTGAATGATCTTAAAACAGTGGTACATATGATGGTAATCTCCAGACTTGACTACTGCAATGCGCTCTACGTGGGGCTGCCTTTTTACATAGTCCGGAAACTACAATTGGTATAGAATGCAGCAGCCAAATTGGTCTCTGGGACAACATGAAGGGGCCATATAACAATGGTTTTGAAAGAACTGCACTGGCTGCTGATTAGGGGTGTACACGAATCAATTTTTTTGTTTTGATTTGTACCCAAATTGAAACACCCCCGATTTGTTTTGGGTTCGAATTTGACCCCCATCACCCCTGATTCTATTTGGACCCAAATCTTCTGAATCCAAATCAATTTGGATCAAAAAAGGGTCTTGGGGCAAAAGGAATGGGGGGGGGGGTAGTGCCCAATGTGTGGAAGCTACCACCCAAAGTTCAAAGAAATTGGGCAAAGGGCTGATTTTTAATGAATTTTTGAAGTTTTCACGTCTTTAAGATTTTTCCCATAAGGAATAATGGGGATTCCAGCAAACTTATAGCTTCACATTGGGGGCAGCGGGGTGGCCCAGAGTGGGGTGTGGTGGGTGGCAGTGCCCAATGGGTGCAAGAAAGCTACCACCCAGATTTCAGAGTGATTGGGCAAAGGACTGATTTTTAAAGAATTTTTGTTTGCATGTCTTTGGGGCAGAAAGGGAGTTTCAGGGGGCAGAAAAGTGGATCAGGTGGTAATGCCCCAATGGGTGCTTGCCACCACCCATATTCCAAAGAAATTGGGCAAAGGAGTGATTTTTAAAGAATTTGTGAAGTTTGTGAGTCTTTAAGCCTTTTCCTCATAGGAAATAATGGGGGTTTCAGCAGCCCTCTAACTCCACTTGGGGGGCACCGGGGTAGCCCAGAATGAGTGCTGGCATAGTGCACATAGGGTGCCAACCACTCCTATACCCACAAGCCCATGGGCTACTGGGTTTTGTTGTTTCTGAGGTATTCTGAGTGTATATTCTCTGGTAGCAAATGAGAGTGAGAGTGTGGATTTATCCCTACTGCTGATATATTTCCAGGTGAAATACAAAGTGCTGGTTATTTATTTATTTATTGTTGAATTTATATACCGCCTTTCATTAAAAACAACCCCAAGGCGGTTTACAAAAGTTAAAAAACATACAATAGAATGACAATAAAAACATTAAGCTAAAAATATAAAACAAATCTAATTTAAAAACTATAAAATACAAGCATAAAAACTATAAATGGGTAAAAACACATAGAAGCAGCAATAGAAACAGTCATGTAAAAGCCTGGATAAAAAGCCAAGATTTAAAAAGCTTTCTAAAAACCGTGATGGAGTCTGAGGAGCGAATGGCCACCGGGAGAGCATTCCAAAGTTATTACCTATAAAGCCCTTAATGGCTTGGGACCAGGTTATTTAAGAGAGCACCTACTTTGTCATGAACCCTCCAGCCTTTTACGATCTTCTGGAGAGGTCCAGTTATGGTTGCCACCAGCTCCTCCGGGCTATCTCTGTGGTTGCCCCAGGGCTTTGGAATATGCTCCCTGCTGAAGTAAGAGCATCTCCTTCTCTGTTTGTTTTCAGGAAGACCCTCAAGACTTTCCTGTTTTCTCAAGCTTTTAATTAGAATTTTAATAATTTGTTTTACACTGTCTTGTCCTTGCAAATGACAACTCTTTCCTCTGGATTCTACAATAAGCAGGAGAAGTAGCCCCATTATGAAAGCTGCAGCTGAATGCTGGAGTATTCTAGGATTGATGAGACTTTTCAGGCACTTAAGGAATGGACGATACCCAGGATGCCCTCATGGGTGATGAAAAACCACCTTTAATGAATGATTTTATATACGCTTTAAAAAATGTTCAGTGGCACTTTTAATTTGTTTATTTTTAAAAAACATTTTGCACAGATTTTCTAAGGTTTTATGTAAGGGTGAAGAACAGCCTTATTCAGTCCAAATACTCCGGTTAATAGGGAATGGTTTACATGTGTATGCAACACTGCTTACATGATCAAACTGACTAATCCAAGTCCGAGAAAGATGCCAGAGAATGTTTATATGTTGTTCAACAATTAAGTTTATTTATTTCATATTGGAGCACCAAAGATCAAAATTCCTTTCTATTATTTGAAAGAAATTAAATATAAGAACATAAGAACAGCCCTGCTGGATCAGGCCCAAGGCCCATCTAGTCCAGCATCCTGTTTTGCACAGTGGCCCACCAGATGCTGCTGGAAGCCACAGACAGGAGTTGAGGGCGTGCCCTCTCTCCTGCTGTTACTCCCCTGCAACTGATACTCAGAGGCACCCTGCCCTTGAGGCTGGAGGTGGCCCACAGCCCTCCAACTAGTAGCCATTGATAGACCTCTCCTCCATGAAGTCATCCAAACCCCTCTTAAAGCCATCCAGGTTGTTGGCTGTCACCACATCCTGAGGCAGAGAGTTCCACAAGTGGATCACGCGTTGTGTGAAAAAAGTACTTCCGTTTGTTGGTCCTAGACCTCCTGGCAATCAATTTCATGGAGTGACCCCTGGTTCTAGTGTTGTGTGAGAGGGAAAAGAATCTCTCTGTCTCCACTTTCTCCACACCATGCATGATTTTATAGACCTCTATCATGTCTCCCTGCAGTCGTCTTTTTTCTAAACTAAAAAGCCCCAGGTGTTGTAGTCTTGCCTCATAAGAAAGGTGCTCTAGGCCCCTGATCATCTTGGTTGCCCTCTTCTGTACCTTCTCTAGTTCAACAATGTCCTTTTTAAGATGTGGTGACCAGAATTGTATGCAGTACTCCAGGTGTGGTCGCACCATAGTTTTGTATAAGGGCATTATAATGTTAGCCGTTTTATTTTCAATCCCCTTTCTAATGATCCCTAGCATGGAATTTGCCTTTTTCACAGCTGCTGCACATTGAATAGACACTTTCAACGAGCTGTCCACCACAACCCCAAGATCCCTCTCCTGGTCCGTCACTGACAGCTCGGATCCCATCAGCATATACTTGAAGTTGGGGTTTTTCGTCCCAATGTGCATCACTTTACACTTGCTAACACTGAACCGCATTTGCCATTTTGTCGCCCACTCCCCCAGTTTGGAGAGATCCTTTTGGAGCTGCTCACAATCTGTTTTGGATTTCACTACCCGGAAGAGTTTGGTATCATCTGCAAATTTGGCCACATCGCTGCTTACCCCTGCTTCTAGATCATTTATGAATAAATTAAAAAGCACCGGTCCCAGAACAGATCCCTGGGGGACCCCACTTCTTACTTCCCTCCATTGTGAAAACTCTCCATTTATACCTACCCTCTGTTTCCTGTCTTTCAACCAGTTAGCAATCCACACATGTACTTGTCCCTTTATCCCAATACAGCTAAGTTTCCTCAGGAGTCTTTGATGAGGAACTTTGTCAAAAGCTTTTTGGCAGTCCAGGTAGACTATGTCAACTGGATCACCTTGATCCACACACTCGTTGACACTCTCAAAGAAGTCCAAAAGGTTGGTGAGGCAAGATTTACCTTTGCGGAAGCCATGCTGGCTCACTCCCAGCAGGGCCTGTTCTTCTAGGTGCTTTACAATTTTATCCTTGAGGATGCTTTCCATCAATTTGCCTGGAACGGACATTAGGCTAAATGGCCTGTAATATCCCGGATTGCCCATGGATCCCTTTTTGAAAATCGGTGTTACATTTGCAACTCTCCAGTCCTCTGGTACAGAGCCCGATTTCAGGGTTAAGTTAAATATTCTAGCAAGGAGGTCGGCAATTTCACATTTGAGTTCTTTGAGGACTCTTGAATGGATGCCATCTGGCCCTGGTGATTTGTTAACTTTCAGTTTTTCCAGACAGTTTAGAACATCATCCCTTGTCACTTCTATCTGACCCAGCTCTCTAGCCTCCATCCCTAAAAAGCCTGGTTCAGGAATAGGTATATGCTCAGTATCCTCTGCTGTGAGGACAGATGCAAAGAACTCATTCAGTTTCTCTGCAACCTCCATATCCTCCTTAATAATCCCTTTCACTCCCTCATTGTCTAATGGCCCAACCGCCTCCCTGGCAGGTTTCCTGCTTCTGATGTACTTTCCTCAAACTCTCTTTTTGCCTCCCTTATTGTCACCTTGCATTTCTTTTGCCAGAGTTTGTGTTCCTTTCTGTTCTCTTCGTTTGGACAGGCCTTCCAATTTCAGAAGGAAGTCTTCTTCCCTTTTATGGCTTCCTTGATGGTACCCGTTAGCCATGCTGGCATCCTCCTGGACTTAGTGGTACCTTTCCTCCTTTTGGGTATACAATCTAACTGGGCTTCTAGTATTGTGGTTTTGAGTAAACTCCATGCACTCTGGAGCAAAGTGACTCTCCTGATTTCCCCCCTCAGCTTTCTTTTCACCATATTCCTCATTTTGGAGAAGTTTCCTCTTCTGAAATTCAAAATGTCTGTGTTTGACATCCTTGGTGATTCTCTCCCCGCATGTATGCTGAATTTGATGGCACTGTGGTCACTGTTCCCTAAAGGGTCAATGACACTGACATCACACACCAGGTCCTGGGTGTCACTCAGAATTAGATCCAAGGTCGCCTTTTCTCTGGTCAGTTCCATGACCAACTGTTCTAGGGCACAGTCATTTAGCGTATCTAGAAATCTGACCTCTTTGTCCTGACTTGAATGTGAATTTATCCAGTCTATGTGTGGGTAGTTGAAATCACCGATAATTACAGCCCTGCCTCTCCTTGATGCCTCCCTGATTTCCTCCTGCAACTCCCAGTCACTGTCAGCATTTGGATCCGGAGGGCAATAGCACATCCCCAGTAGCACGTTTCCTTTCCGGCCTTGTATAGTCACCCACAGGGTTTCTGTGGAGGACTCCATCCACTTAGGTTTTCTAGCTTGTTAGATTCTATCCCTTCTTTAACATACAGTGCTACCCCTCCTCCAAGGCGCCCCTCCCTGTCCTTTCTATAGAGTTTATACCCAGGGATAACAGTGTCCCACCGGTTCTCACTGTTCCACCATGTTTCTGTTATGCCCACTATGTCTATTTCTGCGTTAGCAGAAATCTAATATAATCCAAGGCATGTGTTACATCTGTTACATCTCTCTCTTTTCTTACATGATTATATTTATTTCACTTCAATTTTTATAAAACATTGTCCTTTAAAAAATTTTATTTTAATATGACCAAATGTGACAGTTGCTTTATGTAATGTTATACTGTGAAAGAAAGAAAGAAAGAAAGAAAGAAAGAAAGAAAGAAAGAAAGAAAGAAAGAAAGAAAGAAAGAACCCAGCCCTATTCTGTCTTTGACATTTAGTACCCCATTCATTGCAGACTCATAAAATGAAACCAGATTAGCAATAATTGAGTTTCATATTAAAGTAATATACTTAAAGGCCTCATAATCTATGAGGCACTCTCAACTATTAGAATAGAATGGAAAACCCCTGTGAGACTTTGAAAAAGTCAATTGTTTTCAGGTCAGACCACATTTTCTTGAGAAGACCAGATTTGATCAGCATATCTCCACTCTACAAGCCAGAAAACCAGTCCCTCTCAGAAGTCTCCATCTCACTTGTCCTCTAGGTCCGCTTGCACATAGCAAAACAAAAAGCAACAAATAAAAGAAAAACCCAGCAATACTAGGAAATGGAAGTATGAATCTTTTCTGAGCTATTGCACTGAATTTCACAGAAAACCCAATGAATGAGGAACTCTTCATGTATTTCTAGAAGACTCTCTTCCCTAGGACAAAGGTAGTATTTTTTCCTCTAGAATGGATTTAATGACCTTCAATGCACAATACACGTAGAGATTAAACAGGCCAAGCTTTTCCCATAATAACTTTTCCATTCTGAAAAATGCTATATCCACTGAAGTTCAGTTTGTCCAGCTGAAAAGGGCACCAGAACACATCAAATAAAATACAGTTGCTGAACTGTTCAAGCCCTCCCTACTCCCAGGACATATTTTTCTCACAACAATAACTGTTTTGCTACCTACAGTGTTATTAATATAATATTGATTAGATGGACTTTCTCGAGACTCAGACTCAAGTGTATCTTGGTTTTCAAGCTGTGATTTTATTACATTGTGCTTGAAGTTCAGCTACTGGACTGCTGTTGATGGCGTCTGTTGTGACAGCAGAACACAGTAGTGTACACAATTTGGAAATAGGTGCTATAATGCTTTCCAATTGCTTTAGGAGTCTTTCCAACGTTTTCACTTTCATCTTTAATCTCACAAGAGCAAACATGGACATTGAAGGCACTGAAACATTCAAAGCTGGACTTGCCTCAACATCTGCTGAAGTGAAAAACAAGATTTGTTTGGAGGGTTGCCATTTAGGGAAGCTAGTCGCTCATTTCTCAGTTTATAATTCTTCATAACTCTTTGTAAGCACAGAGTTCTCTTCATCACTCTTTGAAATTACTTGCACACATCTGACTATTGTGAAATAATCATAACAAATGCTTAAAATGCACAGCCTTTTGCTATTGAATTTACTGTCATAATGGTGGCAGCAGATCATTCCCCTCCACACAACTGGCCTGCACATGTTCATTGAAGTGTGTGCACAGAAGACCATGCATGTAGATGACAATCATATGAGTGGTAAATCAAAAAATGGGATGTACTGTTCACATGGTTCCTGTCTTTGTGCACAGGTCACTAGGGGTGTGCAAGCCAGCTTGATTCAAAATGCTGTTCTAATAGAAATGGACCCAGTTTGGCCAAGCCTGAAACTGGACTTCGAATTCGGTCCAGATTTATTTATATTTATTTAGCATAGTTTGGCTGGTTTGGAGTCAAACTAAAGTAGGCTTGCACATTCCTACGGGCCACTATACCCATATTCTGATCATTGTGTGGAGGCTGGGAGAATAGAAGGGGTGAGGCCAGTATTGCAAATCACTACCCCCCTCAACAACATTTTTTGACTGTGAGCCCTTTGGGGACAGAGATCCATCTTATTTATTTGTTATTTCTCTGTGTAAACCGCCCTGGGCCATTTTTGGAAGGGCGGTATAGAAAATGAACGGATGGATGAATGAATAAAACATATGGAGAAGTACATCTACACAGTGCTTAAAATGCTCATCAGTCAGCGCCCTAAAGACTAACAGTCAGATAGTGGCATAAGCCTCCATAGACAAAAGCCTACTTCATCAGGTGCAACAGATGCATTAGAATAAAACTGTGGGTCTTTAAGGAGCCACAAGACATTGGCTTACATGATGCACAGTGAGTGCTGGAGCTGCTGCAGCCTCCTAAACCAGCCCTGATGCTGGTCAGAAGCAGCATTTACAGAAGCAGCATTATCTCAGTTTGCCCCACTGCAGCAAATAGGGGAAGCTTCAGAAGTGCTGCAGAAGCTTCTGAGCAGTGTCAGGACTGGCTCAGGAGTCTGCAGCAGCCCCTGGGCAAAACACTGCATCTCGGGAACACTGCACTTCACTGTTATAGTGAACAGTGAACAGTGTAACACTGTCTTCAAAAGTAGCTAGAAATTCTATTACCCAAGGGAGGGGAAAAGAACACTCGGTATATATATGGAACCAAATAAGTTGTGTAGATTTTCCCCAGCTGAAACTATTATATATATTTTTCCTTTTGTTTTAGTTTTTTTTTTCAAATGCTAGGTCACATAACACCTTCTATAGAGAATTACTTTTAGGAGCAATAAGCATGGACTAGCAGACTCGGCGCACGCCGCTAGTTTGCCGCCATACTTTCCTTCCCCTGCTGCTGCTCGCCTGTTCTCACCTTTCCCTCCCCTCCCACCAGCCCAGCAGTGCTTTCCTTCCCCGCCAGGCTCTGCTGCCTGCCCGGCTGGGCTCCTCTCGATGACGCGGCTCCGCCACCCGCCTCCTCTCAACTTTCCATCCCTGGCTGCAAGCAGAGCTTTCCTTCCCCACCGGGCGCTTCTCCCCCCCCCACTTTCTCCCCCCTCCTCCCGGCAGCCAGGCCAGGGCCCGCCTCCTCCTCCTCCTCAGGCTGGCGGCCACTTCCTCCTCACTCTAACCCCTCGCCACCCGCCCCGCAACCTTCTGGGCTAGTTTGCTTCTCTTCCTGCCTCTCCGCTCCTTGTGAGAGTTCTGCGGCTCTCGTGAGATTTCTGTGACGCAGGGACCGTCTTAGTGAAATAAATATATAGAAGATAGCTTCTCTCTTAGTACTTCCTTGGCACTAGCCCCAATCCTGCTGTAGTAGCATGTTAACTGAGGATGTGCAGAACTTTCTGTTCCAGAAGTAATGCAGTGGAAGGAGATACATTTCTGCTGGACATCTGAAAAGATAATCGAGACCTTATATTAAATACAGTGCGAGTGGCCCAGGTGCATGGCAGCGCTGTCATTGCTCTGCTCATGAGCCTTGACGGAAGACCCTGCGGCAGTCTTCCTGCCATGAATGCTCATCCCTGCACTTCGTAGTACTTACTACAGATCACATGGCTGGCTGGAAGAACACCATTGGCAGCCTGAAGGCCCCAGGAGTTCAGGGGCTGGAAACTTCTAGGCTTGTTGAAGCCTTCCAAGGAAGTGGGCAACATGGAAACTCAATTTTCTCCAGTACGTAATGTGAAGTGGAGGAATGACAGGAAGGTCACAGCAGCTACTGTGAATATTTATATACCAATTTTCAACAAACCTCAAAGAGGAATACATAGCAAGCAAGCAAGCAGGCAAGCAAGCAAGCAAACAAACAAACAAGGCTTTCCAAAGGGCTCACCATCTAAGTGCTGGGAATGGATAGGGACAGTTGTTCTTCCCCTGCTAGCAGTAGTATGTTTATTTAGTAGCCAGCGTGGTGTAGTGGTTAGAGTGCTGGACTAGGACTGGGGAGACCCGAGTTCAAATCCCCATTCAGCCATAAAACTAGCTGGGTGACTCTGGGCCAGTCACTTCTCTCTCAGCCCAACCTACTTCACAGGGTGGTTGTGAAAGAGAAACTCAAGTATGTAGTTTCTGGGCTCCTTGGAGGAAGAGCGGGATATAAATGTAATAATAATAATAATAATAATAATAATATTGCGGTCACAGACCAGATTAACAAACAATAACAATTAATAATATTCATGAGAAAATTCAAAAATCCCCCCCCTGCTAAATATAAATTGTCTGGTTTGAAATAAGTAAAAGTAATTTACTGTGACTAAAAACACACAACCCAAACCAATTTTTAAAAATAATTTGGAAAGGCATGTATACATAGGCATGAACGATTTTGACAATAACATAGCAATAAGTAGGCTTATCAGCTCCTTCAATTCTGTGTCCCAAAGGAAGTACTAACAGAGCATATCCTTTCACTTGGCTGTGAGGTACGCGCATGCATGCACGCACACACACCCACACTACATAGATTATTTATATAAACATTATGCAGCAATTATTTATTAGATACTGGAACAAGAAGAGACATTTTAAAAAACACTTCTTTATCCCACTGACTTCTCTCTTCAGCAGTTATAACTGTGATTGCCTTGTGTTTCCTCAGACTGGGAGCTCCTGAGAAAGTATTATTAACTGCCTAGTGGAAGGCATGGACAACAGTAGCAATTGCATGCAGTTACTGAATAGATTCTTGAGTAACTTTGTGCTGCCATAAGCCACCAAGCCAAACACTGGCCACATTCATATGTAACAGGGGACCAGAGTTGGAAGGGCCCGCGGTTTTCCTTACTGTTGGGTCCAAACCCAGCCAACTCCATTCTCGTCCATAACACGACCCAAGGTTGCACTGACGAGACTCCGGTTTAAACCTTGGTTTGTAGTGAGTTTCGCGGCTCCAAATCGAGGATCCAGGGAGCCTCCTTTTCATCCAGTTGCAGCACTGGATGCTGCATTTGGCCAGATTGCCGTTGATGAAGGAAGCTCCTCCCTCTGTCCCTCTCTGATTGGCTGTGTGGGTTGTCCTTCAAGCAAGAAGGAAGCTTGCAAAGCCAGCTCCTCTGCCCCCTCTTCAGTCTCATCGACTGCAGAGAGGCTGATCTCCTGAATGTCCGAATGCAGGCAGGAGAGTGGGGGCAGGGTGTGTGTGGATCCGCAGGTTCTGCATTACATGCAAATGCAGCCTCTGTTTTTACTGGAGTTTTTTGTGTTTGGGGATTGTATGCTGGGGGAATATGGCTCTCTACAGCCATTCACATAAGAAGATGAGGGCTCAAAGGAAACATCAGAGGTACTGCAGAGTGTTCTGTCTTAACAGACCAAAGAACACAAACGAGTGGGAACTGAAACAGAGCTTCACTAAGCACATAATAAGGCAATTCTTCTGGTTACCAGGTTGGCTAGGTAGAAGACAGTACAAAATGTGCAGCTTCACATATTCCAGAGACAGGAACAGGAAGAAGAGAAACAGGAACATCCAGAAACCCCTACAAACCCAGAGAACAAATGCAAGGAAGAAAGTCCTTCTTTTCATTATCGTAAAATTCACACGTAATATGAAATCAGAGGTTGCAGAATCCACGATTAACATTTCTGACCATGAATCTCATTGCAGATGTTAGTCCAACCTTAGCCCATCAACCTCTGGTTTCAGGGCAGGGAAGTCACTCCCTTTTCCTGGTCTGCCATGTCCACATCCCAGCAAGTATTGTAGCACTTACATCGCCAGACTGTGGGTAATGCATCAGAATGTCTTGAGGGCAACAGCCACTAGCCATGATCTTCAAGGCGGCGTGTTGAGCATGGTCGTGCCTTTTCAGAATGGATTGCCCACCCTAAACAAGGAAATTCAAATCCCTTGAAATGCCATGCAAGCCCTTCATCTGACAGTGATTGCATGCCACCCTCATAAGAACCCTGTGACAGAACACTCTTGCACAAACACAATTTCTGGTAGCAGAGGGATGCTGAGGGACATTATTCTTCTGTGATTCAGGAAAGGGCAGGGAACATAATTATTTCCTAGGAGGAGAAATGTATATGAGGAAGGGCAAAGGATCCTGGGGTTTGGCCTGCTGTGATCAAGGATGTTCTTGTGATGCCAGGCAAAGCAGTCCATGTAGAGCAAACCATACTCCTTCCCCCTGGCCACTTGCTGCCAGGGGATTAGCACTCATGAGAGGGCCAGCCTACTAGGGAGGATCAACCTTTGGTCTTCCATTGCACTCTGCGCTCATGACTTGAGCCATCCAAAAAATGGGTACTCTGCTTGTGTTGGGCCCTTGGTTAATGATAGAACTTTTTATGTAGTACCCTCTGCTCTCCAGGGAAGACTTTGATGCACCCAAGGAGAATTTGATGCTCCATGTGTCTGGGTGTTGCCGGGTAGGCAGACTGGGGGAACACCAGGACCAGGGACTGATCTTTACTCTCACTCAAATTTCCTGGGTTCAAACCAGTCTTGCACCGTATGCAGATCAGATGCCATAGGGAATAATGGGAGAGGGGAGCCCCAGTGGTCTGTGACTCCAGGAGAGTGGGGTCGCTGTTCTGGACAAAAATAAAGATGGATATGTTCAGATGGGTGTGCATTTCATTTTGGAAACAAAATATGTTGTGCCCAAAAAGGCCATTTCGGCTGTTTTGTAGCCGAAACAAAATACCCATTGCTCAAAACAGAAAATTTTGGAGCCAAAACAAAATGTCCCTGTTTCAGATACAAAACGTTTTGTTGTTTCGGCTGTTTTGGAACTCCATTTTGCAATCACGAAAAGTCTTTCTCCTTCAGTCTCCATTTTGAGTTTTGACATTTGTTTGAATTTCTGGCCCTTCCAGCCAGGAGATTGGCCAATGAAAGCATGGGCTGATCTGCTGGCAATTGCCTCCTTATTCCTTTTAAGGAAATTTAAGGGTAAAATTTACCCTCATTAGCCAGTGGGGCAGTGTGCTCACAGTGCGGGGCAGTGTACATTTCATTGTTGTTGTTTCACACTGTTGTGTGAAACAACAATTACATTTCGGGGGGGGGGATGGGGATGTGCATGACCTTTGGAAATCTGCTAGGTTCTTTGCAAAGCTCTGTTGTTGTTGTTGATGATGTGTGATGTTGATGTTAATTGGGGTGGATTCAGGGCAGAAAGGGGGCTTTGGGGGCAGAAGAGTGGGTCAGGTGGTAGTGCCCCAATAGGCTTCTAGATTCCAAAGGAATTGGGAAAAGGGCTGATTTTTAAAGAATTTCTGAAGTTTACATGTCTTTAGGGCAGATTCAGGACAGAAAGGGGGCCTGAGGAGCAAAACAGTGGGTTGGGTGGCAGTGCCCCAAGGGGTGCCTGCCACAACCCAGATTCCAAAGGAATAGGGAAAAGGGCTGATTTCTTAGGAATTGTTGAAGTTTACTCATCTTTAAGGTTTTCCGCCCTAGGCGATAATGGAGGTTTCAGCAGACCCATAGCTCCACCTGGGGGGCACTGTGGTGGCCAGTAGCGAGTGGTGGTGTAGTGCACCTAGGGTGCCAACCACCCCCATGGGTTGCTAACCCATGGGGTGCTGGGTTCTGTTGTTTCTGAATTGTTCTGAGTGTAGATTCTCTGGTAGAATATGAGATTTTCAAAGACAAACCATGAATCCACTCTCATATGCTACCAGAGAATCTATACCCCAAACATCTCAGAAACGACAGTACCCAGTACCACAAGGATTAGCAACCAATTGGGGTGGTGGGTACCCTATGTGCTCTACACCACCACTCGCTCTGGGCCACCCTGGTGCTCCTCAAGTGCAGTTATGGGGCTGCAGAAACCTCCATAAGTCCCTATAGGGAAGAACCTTAAAGACATGTATTACTTTAAAAATCAGCCCTCTGCCCAAATCCTTTGAAATAATTCTGGCAGCTTCCTTGCTCCCACTGGGCACAACCACCCACCCTACTCTGCTCTGGGTCACCCCTTTCCCCCCGACGTGAAGCTATACTTTTGCTGAAACCTTCATTATTCTCTGTGGGGAAAATCTTACACTTCAAAAATTCACCAAGAATCAGTCCTTTGTCCAATTCCTCTAAAATGTGGGTAGTAGCTTCCACCCATTGGGGACTACCACCCCCACCCACTAGTTTTGCCCCAGGGCCATTTTTTAAAATCCAAAACATTTCAGATTCAGATTTTGCAATTTTGAACAAAGAACAAAATGTGGGTGTTTCAGATTGGCTGATTTCGAACAAAGAACATAATGGGGGTGTTTCAGATTCGGGCCAAAAACAAAACACACAACCCTAGCAGTGAGACAGTCCAGCAATGCAATGCTACTAAGATTCTGGTGTCCTTTTGAATACAGAGCACTGCCGTCTTTGTAATATTTGGTTTAATTACAAACACTGAACATTAGAAGGAGTCAGGAATGCTCCAAGTGGTAGCAAGGCGTAGCAGATGCTCCCCAGCCTACAAATATTTCCCTTTCCCTCATGCAGCAGACTGGAACTTTACAGCAAAGTGTCAGACTATACAGTCATAGCATATTACAGTCCTGTGGCTTGAATTAACCATTTTAAAGGCCTCTGCTGTTTAAAGCAGATCTGGAACAGATGCTCCTCTAGAATAAGCAGCAGAAGCCAGTGCAACCAGGTAGGTGGGAGCCTCCTCCCGCCTCCCAGGTGCCAGACCAACCCTTTTGTTTCCTTCCTGGACAGGAACGGTGCTGGGTGAGACTGTGGCCAAGTTCAGAAGAAATAGGAAATTGGAGGTCCCTCCACCTCTGGTTTCCTAACCCGAATGCCCGAACTCGAGGAAATTGAGTTTGCAGGGGGAAATGGCCCATGGTTTCCCTCGCCAAACTTCACTCTGAACCTTCAAAATAAAGCAGGGGGAGAAATAGTGTTTGGACAGATTTAGCGCTACCTTTGTCAGTAGATAGCGCTAAATCCATCTTCACCCATGCACTTCTCTGTAATTTGGCAATAGAAATTGCTTATTATTCCCTCTATCTCTTGAATCTTCCCACTCCTTGAATCCCCTGCAAGGAAATCCTAGAAGGAAAAATTATGTAAATACTATTTGCTTTTAGACACATGTGTAAGATATGTTCCTGCATGGGACCATGGTGGCATGGTGTGCCCTTTACTGCTCTGAAGCCTTGCCTGACTTTTCCTAAGCTAAAATACTGGACCGCTGAGTCCCAATCCTGAGTGGAAATCACTATCTTTAGGTGAGCTTCTTGTGGAGATACCTTCATAAGCCTCCCCTGGACATCCTTGGAATTTAGAGTAGAAATCACTGCTCACAGACCATTCCTGTGTGGACTTGCTAATCCCTGTACCTGACAGTCTGGGAAGCCCCTGGAATTTAGCTCTGAATCATTGGAATGTGGAATGGAGCTGCTGAGGCTACGCCATTCTTGTGTGGGTTTGCTATGAGCTAATCTCTGTACCTGAGTGCCTTGGAAAACCCCAATGCTCCCCAGTTTGGCTGTTGGCCCACAAAGTGTCATAGCTATTTGGAACTTGGTGCCAAACTGGCTCCCTGCTCTCTTTCCTCACCTGCCACTTTGGCAGCACCTTTGTGGATAGGACTTTTTGGATCTTCTCAATGAGATCCACCCCCTTGGCTTTGTTCACAAGATAGCAAACTAAATGACAGGTATAATCTGGCCTTTACTCTCTCTTCCCCTCTTTTGCCTTATTTTCCCTTTCCACCACCCATCCTTTTTCTCTCTGGGAGATCTCTTCAGTCTCACCATTACTGAGGTTGCCATATTTTGATTGATTGATTGATTGATTGATTGTTAAATTTATATACCACCTTCCATTAAAAACAATTCTAAGGCGGTTTACAAAAGTTAAAACACACATAATAAAAATGATGTAAATAATTTATGTAAATAAAATTTACATAATAGAATAGAATAAAATGATGTAAATAAAACACACATAAAAATATTTGCACATTATGCCTCTGCTCTGTAATAAAATATTTCTCTGCCCCCCCCCATACACACAAAAGTCTTGCCTCTGAGTTTGTTTGCTCCTCTGGGGTACACTAATGTGACTTGCCACAGTCTGGACTGCAATCTGTTTGTTCACACATTTGGGTTTCCCCCATTTTGATCTCATAATATAGCTGCACACATATATAGCAACACATGTGAGCCAGCATGACAGGTCACCAATCATAGGGGCCTGATCCTAGCCATTAAGGCCTTCACATGGGATGCACAGGGCAACAAAATCCTATATGGGATTTCCCCTCGATCATGTCTGCAGGTCGTGGCTGATCTCTTTCTGACTCCACATGCTTCCGGCTTTTCTTCCTGCATTTTCTCTTTAGGTGGCAGCTTGTCTCTCTCCATGGCACTCACTTCCAGCTCGGACTGTACTTTACCCAGCTTCAATTCCTACAGGTTCGTTTGCCAGCATTCTCCCCAGTCTTGAGACCCTTCCATTTCTGTAACCCTGTGTGTTTGCCATGGGAATGAGACTCTGAGCCCTTTCTCACGATCGGTGAGAAACGGCTTGAGGGAAAGTGGGGAGGAAGGCTGCTAGCACTGACCTCCCCACAGACAATCCCTCTTCTCTTCCTGGGCAGGTGGATTCCCTGCCCACACCATTGCCTGTAGCTGCCAGCAGAGCGGAGGGTCGGGAGATGAGAAGTGGTGCCCCCTGAAACTCCCCTAATGCACTGTGCATTGTAGGGATTCCCCCAACGCCAGCCAGGCACCCCATAGTCTCCCAAAACAGCACTCGCTCTCTTAACTTCATTTTAGGGGAGGGCTCTGCAGGCAGGTTTGTTGCTGCCGCAGCAGCGACCACCACTTGCCTCCTGCTGCTTCTCACGAGCAGCCAAGAGTGGGACTCCCCTGTAATGTGCTAGGAATTTGGTTTGTATCTGATTGTCAGCTCATGAGTTACAAAGGGATGTTGCCTATATGTTCAGTGGCCATCATCTTGAACCAAGATGGCAGATCTCTCTCTCTCTCTCTCCTCATTGGGGTACCCTAAGATCCCCTCTGTTGTGCTGTGAATTTGGTTTGTATCTAACTGCCAACTCATAGGTCACAAAGAGGTGTTGTCTATACTTTGAATGGTCATCATCTTAAAACAAGACGATGGACTGGTTTTAAAAAGTGGGGGTTCCCATTGGATCCCTTCCCATGTGCTGTGAATTTGGTTTGTATTGAACTATATTAGAGGGACACACAGACAGGGTGATCGCGTAAAACTATTTGCCTTTGAAAAGCAAGCTAAAAATGAATTGGGTGGTGGGAGGAGGCTTTCATTGGTAGGCAAGAGATAATAACCATGGAATTTCCTTCCCCAGGAGATTAGACAGGTTTCCTCTCTTTCCATGTTCAGACAGATGACAAATATATATTTTTAATTTCAAAAAACTTTTTGTGATGCTGTTTAATTGATCAACATTCTCTATAGTTTTAAAAACAGATTTTTAAATAGCTAAACCTCTACTTTTTATTAACCTACTTTCCAGTAGGCTTATGAAATCACCCGGCATTCCGTGTGTGCGTCTCGTGTGTGTCCCCACCTATCAACTTGGCAACACCTGGACCAATATGAACCAAATTGGGTACAGTTGTAGAGACGCATAGGGACACCTCAATGGCATAGTTTGTGGTGATGTCATCTACCCCAGTCCAAGATGGCGGATGCATAAACTTTTGAGGTGCAAGTAGGCTAACTTGTTAATTGCCTAACTGATTTGAACCAAATTTGCCACAGCTATAGGGGCATATAGGGATGCCCAAACGGCGTGGTGTGTGATGATGTCATCCACTCCAATTCAAGATGGTGGCCACATGAACATCTGAGCAACAAGCAGGGTAATTTGAAGACTGCCTAACCCATTTGAACCAAATTGGGTACAACTGCAGTGAGTGACACACAGTGACACCTCAATGGCGTAGGTTGTGATGATGTCATTTTCCCCAATCCAAGATGGAGGATGCGTGAACATTTGAGGCGCAAGTGGGCTAACTTATGGACTGTCTAACTTATTTGAACCACATTAGGTACAGTTGTAGTGAATGACACCACATGGTCGCCCTGTGTTTTAAATGTGATTGAACTGGGGATGGGGGTGGAGAACAGCAGTGAGCAGTTAGTTATTAACAGCAGTTAATTATTAACGACAAGTGATGATGATGATGATGATGATGATGATGTGTCAATGCCATTTGCAGGGCCAGCATGCTGTTGCTGCAGAGGCCTGGGGGACAGGCAGGTAGGACCTGTCCATTTCCTCTTAAGGGATCCCCTTGCTGCCCTTCAGCAATTCAGTGCACATCTCTAGTTCTTATGTTCTTATCTTTTCCACATACACTCGTGCTATATCTTGGACTGCTGTTTTTAGAACAGTTTGTAGGTACAACTTTTTTTCTGACAGTTTGTTGCTAGAAAGCCTAATTTTGGGGAGCAAAGAGCACACTCCCCTATGCAGTTGGAACTGTGGACACAGAGTCTCCATTTTGGATACTTCAGTTCATGAGAGTGTGAACTTTTCACCTGCCCATATTTGACAAAAGCTCACAGCTGGTCACCTGGTATGAACAAAGCATGGGGCAATATATCCTGATGTCATAATCACTAAGACTGCAAAGGGTCATCCCCGAACCTCTCTCATGTTATCCCAATAGAAGGTAATCAGCCAGCAAGTAGACCTTATTCAAAGGGTATACCTTAAGGGAATACTCCAGTTTCACAAGAGCTGGCAAACATTCTCTGCTGCAACTCAGTTAAGAAGTGACATTTCCCAACCCACCATTAACAGCTCAATTAGTTGGTAAGTTACTAGAGTGGAGGCAGTTCATTACAATCTAAAAACATATATCTTTGCATCTGGAGTAGCATCTGCATTTCCAGAGAAGGCTTAAGTCCACCAGCTATTCATAGCTACCCACACACTTCCACAAGTACACTTTTGTTTGGTGGGTTGCACCCAAAACTGATCAGTTCATGCAACCATGAACTTTGTTGTTTTAACCTGTTTCAGCCCCTCCAGGGAGAGAGCATGGCCTATGCATTGCCCCCATCCATGTTTTGGAGTATAAGTACTTCTGGCCAAGGCACATGGCCTTGGAATCAGAACTGGAATCTTCATGGGAGTCCAACGGGACCTTTACCATACTGGTTCTCAAGCTTGCGAGTGGTAGATCTGTGCCACTTGCCCTTTCCTCTTCCTGCTTTTCTGCTGCCCTCCCCATGCAAGGAGATCTGCTCTTGTGCACATCTACAAGTGCACACACCAGATAAGGATAGGTAAGACTAGCCTTCTGCCCCTCTAAATCTCCTCGCCCTCTTTCCTTTCCTTTCCATTTCTGCATCCAAGCCCTTTCTACGGCAAGCCTTAAGCTGATTTACCTGCAATTTGGACCTTATGCTAAATTTCTCCCAGTGAGATTCTTGTTAAGACTATCAGTTAAGATTTCTTTGCCTGCATAACCAATTTTTTTTGTTTTTCTGTACCCCTTTATCTCTAAATAAATCTGTTGAATTGCATTTCTGTCTCCTCTTCATCTCCAAAACCCCAAACATGCTCAAATTGACACAGTAACAAAATTGCTCCCTCAATCCAAGCTAATTCCCCACGCTAAGCTAAGAGCACAATCAGAGTGTCTAGCCTGCACTCTGGGGCAGTTCTGGTAACAAGTTATGTGCACTGGAGGGTAATAATCAAGGGCAAAAAGCTAGGAACGGCTGTTTCCTGTATGAATACTTTACAAGGGTGACCATAGTGAAGCAGCAATAAATCACTGTATGGAAAATGTCATTGGATGAAAAGTCAAGTAATGTACATGCACAAGAAATTCACCCCTGAATCTAATCTATTTATTATTTCTTCTTTATTACTTGCTCCTGTGAACTTTAGTGTCTCTTTGGAATACAATATGGTCATTGGAGGGATTAAGTCTTTTTTTAAAAGAAGTTTTATAGAATTTTCTCAGGAAATCCATGACTCATACATTGTCATGGTTCAATGAGAAGCTAATTCTACCACAAGTTGAAAGCATCCACATAGAATTTCTTATCAGTCTCTATTTCCATCAAACAAACAAAATCACATAATGTACATAGGAACATAGGAAGCTGCCATATACTGAGTCAGACCATTGGTCTATCTAGCTCAGTATTGTCTTCACAGACTGGTAGCGGCTTCTCCAAAGTTGCAGGCAGGAATCTCTCTCAGCCCTATCTTGGAGAAGCCAGGGAGGGAACTTGAAACCTTCTCCTCTTCCCAGATCGGCTCCATTCCCTGTGGGGAATATCTTACAGGGCTCACACTTCTAGTCTCCTATTCATATGCAACAAGGACAGACCCTGCTTAGCTAAGGGGGCAAGTCATGCTTGCTACCACAAGACCAGCTCTCCTCTCTGTAACTCTTCAGAGACTAGAGTTAAAAAGTCAAATAGGACATATATTTATTAGGAAGGATAAGATATTTTCCCCCCAAAATGAAAAATGTGAGTCAATTGCTTGATTTAGGGAAAAAGAAAGTTACCAGTGTTAGCTGTCTTAAAATCCTGCTGCCGCACCAGAGTGATGAGACAGGGGGCGGGGTTGTGCCCCTATTACATGAGGCAGGCACAGGCCTCCATCTTGCCTCCCCCTCCACATGGCCGGGATAAATAAGGGAAGGAGATGTGTCAATTGGGCACCAGCTGCCTCCATTTCATCAGTTGCGCCCAAGCTTGGCAGCAGGGAGGGTTGCTGTTGGGAGTGCTCCTTAGCTTCCACCTGGAAGCGACTGGGCCTGGTTGCAGAGTGAGCAGCGAGCACAGCAGCAGAGCCATCGGCTACGAGGCAGCTGGATCAGGCAAGCTGTGCTGGGGCGAGCAGTAGCCCAGCAGTGGTGGCTGCAATGGGAGGAGGAACGCAGCAGGGCTCCGAGGGCCCTTTGGTTTGGACAAGTATCCCCCTCTCCCTCCCTAGGAGCTGGTTGTCTCTTGTAATTCCTTAAGTGGGAGCACTGCTTCCTGGTTTGTGGACTTCACTTATGCAGTGGGAATTACTTACTTACTTAATTAATTAGAGATTTCCTTAAGGTTTTTAATTGGGTAGTTTAATCCATTCATTACTTCAATCCATTAATTACTACTTTGGAGTATTCTTATTTCTGTGATCAGGAGTATTTATGGCCTTTGTGATTGGGGAGACCTTTTTATTTCATTAAGTGGGGGCATTATTCTTTTTCTTCTTTATTACATTTATATTCCGCTCTTCCCCCAGGAAGCCCAGAGCGGTGTACATGGTTGGATTTCTTCTCACAGTGGCCCTGTGGGGGTGGGGTGGGCTGGGGGAGAGGTGGCTGGCACAGAGTCACCCAGTGGGTGTCATGGCCGAGTGGGGATTTCTATGCTGGTCTGTGACCATAATAAAGATTGATTGATTGATTGAGTGGGGATTTGGGCTCGGGTCTCCCCAGTCCTAGTCCAGCGCTCTAACCACTACATCTTGCTGGTTCTGCATTCATTCACTTTTTAATTGCCATTTGCCCTCCCCATGATACACAAAGAGTAAAGACAATTTAGAACATCTTCCCTTGTAACCTTAAATTGGCCCAGTTCTTCAGCCACTAAACCTCAAAAGCTAAGTTCCGGAGAGAGTATATGGTCAGTATCCTTAGTCATGAAGACAGATGCAAAGAATTCATTCAGCTCCTCTGCAATCTCCTTATCCTCCTTAATAATCCCTTTCACAAGCTTATCATCTAAGGGGCCAACCGCCTCCCTGGCAGGTTTTCTACTTCTGATATATTTGAAGAAGTTTTTGTTATTCCCCTTTGACACTTGTAGCTATATGCTCCTCAGACTCTCTTTTTGAATCCCTTATTGTCTCCTTAGCCACCTAATGGTGCCGTGGGAAAATGACTTGCTTAGCAAGCATGAGGTTGCCGGTTCGAATCCCCACTGGTATGTTTCCCATACTAAGGGAAACACCTATATCGGGCAACAGCGATATAGGAAGATGCTGAAAGGCATCATCTCATACTGCCTGGGAGGAGGCAATGGTAAACCCCTTCTGGATTCTACCAAAATAAAACCACAGGGCTCTGTGGTCATCAGGAATTGACACCGACTCAACGGCACAATTTACCTTTACCTTTATTGTCTCCTTGCATTTCTTTTGCTAGAGTTTATGTTCCTTTCTGTTCTCTTCATTTGGACACACACACACACACACACACACACACACACACACACCATATCTCATTTGCAGCACTGACTGCACATTTATTTGCATAATTTGGAATGTGTTTTCTTCTCATCTGCTAGCTTCATCCTGATTAATAGCCACTGATTTTGTGATAGCAAGGGATATGGCTCGGCTTTCAGAGACTACAAGAGCAAGCTAAATATGAGTTGTCAGACATGTAGGTGGGCATGGGCTTCTTCATTATTATTTCAGTAACTGTTCAGTTTTCCAGCAGTTTATCCTATATTATTCCTTTTGTACAAAAGAAATGATGTTAGAAATCTCTCAGAAGTATGCATTATTCTCAGTGCTTCTTATTTCTTGAGACTGGTCTTAGGAAACACAGGGCTACCTTCAACCATGGCTAATTTTGTAGTCCTTGGTGCACATTCTTTGTGAGTTCCCAACAGCTCCCCTTTCTTTACGCTCCCCATGTTATATCCAGAATTCTCAGAGTAACCCTGGTAGTTCAGGCTCCCTTTCAGAGGTCTGGCAGCTCTAAACTGTAATGAGAGAGAGAGAGAGAGAGAGAGAGAGAGAGAGAGCGCACAAATGGGCAAATAAGAAAGATAGAAGCATTGTTGAGGTTGTTTGCAGGGGTGCAACTATATGGAGGGGTTCAAAGAACCCAGCGCCCTCCCCAGCTCCTGAGGGCCCCCCAGCTTCACCCCTCCCTTTTTTCATCATTATCTCCCTCACTCTGAGGAGCTGCTGGTGAGAGGGGCAAAAACAGGCCCCCTCTCCCCTAGCTACACCCCGGGAGGTATGAATATATGAGGTCCCTGAAGTAGGTATATATGTTTTAACTGTTTCTGAGCTGGGGGTACAGTATATGTGTGTGCAAGTGTGTGTGTGTAAAAGTGTATGTATGCATGGAGCATATTTGATATTATATGCACAAGAGTGAGAGAAAGAGCATGTCGAGAATGTTTTTTGTGGGTTTTTTTTTAAACATGTCCTTATAGTTCTTCTACAGGAAAGATACAGGAAGGGGGCAGGGAAGCAAAGAAGGTGGAGAAGGGTCCATCTTCACTTCTTGTTCCTAGGCCCACTCCAACCTTGTTATCCACCTTGGGGGCATGCTTCCATCGCCTGCTTGTGAGCTTCCCAAAGCATATGGTGGGGCACCATGGGAAACAGGATGCTGGACCAGATAAGCCTTGGGCCTGTTCCAGCAGGGCCTTTTTAGGAATAATCATCAGTTTTGCCTCCTCATAAACATAGTTTTTCATAAGTATTTCTAGCCGGGGGTTGGGATTGAATATTGCTGTTTATCAGACAAATAAACAGAAGTCAGACAAATAAATAAAAGACAAAGTTGACTGAAGGAAATCCAGTTCCACGGGGAAAAGGAGCAGGGATCTTAGCCTCTCCCTTAAGATTAGGACTAGACTTGGGGCGAATATGGCCCGCAAATATTCTCTGAAATTTATCAGGGGGAGAAAATGAGGGGGCAAAGTTCTGATGAATTTTTGATGAACTACTGGATATCCTCTGAAATTCTCATGAGGGTCTTCAGCACAGCAGCTGGCTTTCTGGAAATGAAATCCAGCATTACCCTCATTCAGGAGAATGAAGATGAAAAACAAACAACAGCAGAAAAAAGAAAACCGGAAGAACTGAGACTTCTTGGATTTTTGTCTCCACAGGCAGCTGATAGAATCTGTTTAGATATAATACCAAGTTTATGAACAAAATCAATTTTCTTTCCAGAATCAGAGAAAGAAAGTTCCTCATAGCCTAGACATTTTTTGTGCCACAAAAGATTCATTAGCAATTCTATAGATTTGTTCCAAGCACCTGAAAACACACATTTTTGCTTACCTTGTTTACCTTGTGTACACAGAAGATCATAAATCAAATCCCGACACTGGGAACAAATGGAGACCTTGTTGGATGTTGTAATTTATAAAAGGCTCCCAAACAGACGTAAATGACTCAGAAGAGAGACCCTTCTTGTAAGCTGAAGTGTGTTTATACATTCTCTTTGTTCTTGCCACTGATTATTGTATGTATCTCTGTGTATATCTTGTAGTAGAGTTTAGCATGTTTGTGTCAATCATCAGTTCTGTAGACTGATTGGTCAGTTTGTATTTCTTACTGTACGCTTGAGTGTTATTTTTCTATTAGGATGATCTTTCACTCAGAATAGGACTGTTGTTTATGATTTGGTAATAGTTAAGTAATAAATCTTAGTAACTTTGTTCAATCAACTTTAGAGGTCTCGATTTATTTCCTCTCTGTTACGCTCCGCTACACACAGGGGTGAGCGAGAAGTGTGGTGTAGTGGTTACAGAATTAAAGAATAAGACTAGGGTGGGGGGTGCGGAGGAAACCACTTGAGCTTCTTTTGCTGATTGGCCATAGCTAGCCCCCAGGAAGTGTGAAGGTGCTGTGGGGGTGAGCAAGTAATAGGGAAAAACAATTTTGGGATGGCTGCTTCTGCTTGAGATATGGGGAAGGAAGAGACACCCATTGTGGAAGGGTCTGCAGTATGTGGGAATCATTGCACCCTTTTTGGGGTGCTTTGATGGGGTGGGGGTGGGGGGAAGCCGAGATCTCTTCTTCGAAAAAGAAATATGTGAGCAGCCCTGCCTCAATCCTGCAGGTTTTTCTTTTCCCAAAAGATCAGAGGCATTGATAGGTACATAAGAGAACCGTAGCCCCCACCTTTCAAATTAAACTCAGTCATAACTCCCATCCACCCAGAATAATTAGGTGTTTTTAAAATATCTCTCTTTTTATAATACAATGCTATCCTATATGTATTTGCTTGGAAGTAAACCCCCATTATGGTCAATGGGACTTACTGGAAAATGAGTGATTGTGGGCCCGATTAACAAAACATTGCAGTGAAAAAGCTTAAATCTAACTGGAAGAGATCATGGTCCTCCCTAAAATGGGGCTCTGAATTTCCTGTTTCTTCAATAAATACTCCATTCAGTGGAACGCTTGAGAGGCAGTGGGGTATAGTGGTTAGAGTGTTGGACTAGGATTAGGAAAACCTAGCTTCAGGTCCTTTCTTGATCAGCCATGAAACTCATTGGGATACTTTAGGCCAGTTACTCTCTTTTCAGCCTGAAGATACCTCACAGGATTGTTGTGAGGATAAAAGTGGAGAGGAAGACTCCCATATACTGCCCTGAGTTCCTTGGAGGAAGAGAAGGATATAAATATCATAAGAAATAAAATACCTTCACATGTGTATTTTCAGGACTGCCTCTAGATTTTGTGGGGCCCAGGGCAGGAATAGTTTGTAGAGCCCCCTATAAATTTGTAGAGCCCCCTATGTTCCACCCCCAGCACAGTACCTCCAGTGACTGTTGCTGGCATCTATCTTATGTTTCTTTTATATTCTGAGCCGTTTGGGGACAGGGTGCCATCTTACTTATTTATTATTTCTCTGTGTAAACCGCCCTGAGCCATTTTTGGAAGGGCGGTATAGAAAATGAATTCATCATCATCATCATCATCATCATCATCCCCCAGTGAGGCACTACCTTGGCGTGGTTGTGGGGCTTATGTGCTCTGAGGAAGGTGAGAGCTATGCCAGAGGTCCAACCATACTGGACAGGTCTCACCAGAGGAGCCAGACAAAGAGTGCCTCTCCCATCAACAATATGGTGAGATGTAACTTTAATAAATCTATACCGGATTGGTCGTCGCCCGGGTCAACAAGGACCGCGCCAGGTGCTGGAGTCCCTGGACATCTGGTGGCAAGTGGGCAACAGGACTCAGGATCTTCAGTTGAGCAACCAGAGCTGGAGACTGCAAGGTTACTGGAAGAAACGTCGCTTAACTGAAAAAAATATACGAAAAATGCCAACAAGGAAATAATGATCTGCTATTACAAGTCTAGTCCAACTAGAAGAGGTTATTTTAAAAGAATGTATCAGATTTGAAAGAGAAGCATCCAGACACAGAAATAACAGAACAAAGGCAAAGAGCAACACAGGCTCAGGATATGGAAGAAGAATGACCACCAACTGAAGAAGTTGCTCAGGTGGAGGAGGCGCTGGAAATAGAGGATGCCACTGTTGCTGAACTGTTTCAAAATCAAAACCAGGCAACATCCCCTTTGCCTTCACCTCAAAAACCTGAATGCCGTTTAACAGAAAAGCAACAAGAACTAAAGCAAAAAATAACTGAGCACATGAACCAAACAACCACCAGGGTTCGACTTCCAGCTCTATAAACAGTTGCCAAAAAAACAACTTGCTCAGGCATTAAAAGATGCCAATGCTGCACTTGCAGTAATAACAACCAATAATTTGTACAGTGCAGCAACAATAACAACACAAGAGCTCGGATATAAGATCAGTGGACCTGTAAAAAAAGGAAGTAGTACATCACCTAAATGGAAGATTAGATTAGAAAATAAAATCGCCAGGCTCAGATCAGATGCTAGTAAATTGAAAGATATGAAAGACAAGAAGCTGACAAATGAAAACACCAAACAGTACCTGATCCAAAAATACCACCTAGATTCAAGGAAAATTAGAGAAGTCCTGGAAATAATAAAGTAGCAAATAACAGCAGTGTCAAAGAAGACTAGCAGATACAAAGCCAGAATTACACAACACAGGCAGAATCTCCAATTCCAGTCGAATCAGAGACGTTTCTACCAAAGCATAGAAGGAGAAACTGCAAGAAATGTAGAAACACCAAATAAAGAAGAAACAGTGCAATTCTCGGGGAAACAAAGGCGTAGCCATGGGGGGGGGGAGGCAGGGCATGTGCCCTAGGCGCCACTTGAAGGGGGTGCAATTCCATGCCCCCCCGACCCCCAATTTTTTTTTTAATTCCCCTTGGGCACCACCGGGCAGCCCGCTGCTCACCACTGCCACTGTGGCTGGCATGGCATCTCCTCTCCGGCTCCGGCAGCACCCCCTCCACTCGCGCAGGCACAGCAGCAGCGCACACGTGAGAACTCCGAGTCTGGGCGGGGTGGAGGGCCGGCGAGCATGCCCACAACCTGACCACGTGGGTTGAGGCAGGGGATGGAGAGAGAGTGAGCGACTAGCAGCAACTGCTGGGCCGCGTGCGCTTCATGTGCTGGGCTGCTGTTTTCATTGTTGTTCCCGACTGTTTCTGTTTTTGCCCTCGAGCCAAAAGGGCAATAATTTTACTGCCTGCCCAGCATTCTCTTGAGTCTTACTTCCCCCAAGTCCCAACTAAAAGTAAGCAAACTGCTCTCCAGTGAATTAGAATGGATTAGAAAACAAGTGAATGACGAGGAAAGGAAAGAGGCCGCATCTACTCTGAAGCGGGTTTTCTTTTGAAGTCAGTGGGGGGAGGTCCTCTCTTATAGCTCAGTCTTATGCAAGTTTACTTAGAAGTAAAGTCCTTGTGCTTACTCTATGCAGACTCAGAAGTCCCTTAATGTGGATTCCTTAAAGGTAATGCGGGCTGGGCTAAGCTTGTAGTAATCAAAGAACAAAAAAGCAAGTGGGCGGCAGAGAGACTGGAGATGGAGAGTCTTTCCCCTTTCCTATCCTTGGGGCATTGACCGGAGCTTGGATCTTCCGCCGCACCTTGCTGATGAGCCCGACATTGCCTTGCTGCTCTCCCTCTCTCTGTGCCTATTTGTAAACCCACCATTTTAAAACAAACAAACCCCACCTTGAGTGGGCAAGGCAAGGCTGTCACAGAGAGTGAGAGAGACACAGAGAATCGGGCACTCACAAGGAGCCTTCCCCTTCTCACGAGCAGAGCAGAGCAGGCACCACCAGGCAGCACGCCTGCTGAGTTGCTGCTTATCCTGGCAGCAATTTCATTAGCAAAGGGAGGGAAGGGAAAAGTTTCTTTTAAAACTCTCCCCTCGCAGTTTCTCCTCTCCCCCCCCCCACCCCGTGCGTTGAACTGCCTGATTTCACTGACTTCGGTCTCTCTCAGGCTGTATCCTGAGGGAATAAAAAAAAAAAGGAGAACGCCAAAGAGGGGTGGGGGGGTCGAGCGGCGAGGGGGATTTTCTTTTTCCTCCAGGCAGCGTTGATCCAACCAATGCATTTGTTTCTGTGGCTAAGGAACGGGAGGCTGATTCCTCGAGCATTCGAAAAGGGAGGGGCATGTGGCTAAGAGTGGGGAGTGACCGCTTTGGGTCTCCTGACGACCTGCAGCCTTGTTATCTTGGGAGCTCCGCTGAGAGAGGGAGAGGCTGTTTCCTGGGAAGTGAGTTCTTCTTAAAACGTGTGTATTAGTTGTGTTCAGTCCAATCACTTCCTTCAAAATAAATCATTTAGGTTTAATAAATACCTGCCGGGGGGAAATAAACAATTCACGGCTCAGTCCTCTTTGGGGTTTTAGGTTGGACTTCTCGTCCCCAGTCCACACATCTTGAAAGCATTTGGAGTTATTTTCATACTCTTTTGCCTTGGGATGGGCAGGCTCTTCCTGTGACTTCCCAATAGGTAGTTCAAGTTGGATTTCCCTATCACTGCATACTCATGCCAGAAAGGTACCATCAATTAGTTTTTTACCTGCCACGCAGTTCTTAAAAGGCATATGAAAAGCGAAGAAAGGGTAAGAATCCTAAGCGTAAGGAAGCGCAATAGTGAGGGAAATTAAAAAATGATATTTTGTTTCGTCTTCAAAGTTTATTGAAACAGTGTTTCTCCTAATAACGGCATAGTCTTCATCTGGTGTTTTATATGGATTCAATCTATATTATATGTAACAAGCTTGGGTCCTCAGATGATGTTGGACTACAACTCCCATCATCCCCAGAAACGGTCAAATTATTATTATTATTTTACATTTTATATCCTGCTCTTCCTCCAAGGAGCCCAGAGCGGTGCATACTTAAGTCTCTCCTCACAACAACCCTGTGAAGTAGGTTCGGCTGAGAGAGAAATGACTGGCCCAAAGTCACCCAGCTAGTATCATGGCTGAATGGGGATTTGAACTCGGGTCTCCCCAGTCCTAGTCCAGCACTCTAACCACTACACTATGCTGGCTCTAACTAGCTCAGCATGAACTTTAAAACAAGACACAGCGAGGCAAAATGAACTTCTTTTCTCTATATTTATTTATTATTTATTTGTTCGATTGATCTGTTTGTTTTATATTATTTTCTTCCCTGCTGGGAAACATTACAGCTTGTAGTCCAAGTGATTTCTTTCATTACCAGAATTGTTTCACTTCATTTGTGCTTCTTGAGGTCCCCAAGTAACTACACATTATGTTGTGCATCCTTGATTCTGATGCCCTTAGCTTTTGTTTACTAAATAGCAGCTTTGTATTTTTGTAATTTTGTATTTTGCATTTTTGAGCTAATATTATGGTAAAAGGCAAGTTTTCTGAAAGATGTGTGTCAGATGTCTGGAAAGGGAGAGCGGGGTGTGTGTGTGTGTCGCAATTTCAGTGTTTGCCCTAGGCAGCATTTTCCCTAGTTACGCCTCTGGGGGGAAATTATGGGGCAATCCAATAGATTATAATAAAAAAGCAGGCTGGATGAAAGAGGTCAAAAAATGTAACCAACAAATGCAAGATCTAATAATAACACCAGAATTAATAAGTGAAAGAGCAAAGAAAATTAAAAATTGGACTGCTCCAGACGACGATGAACTGCATGGCTTTTGGCTTAAACAGCTAACAAGTCTTCATAAACAACTATCAAAACAATTCAATGAAATTTTGCAAGGAGGTGATTTTGAACAATGGCTAACAACTGGGAAAACTCATCTCAATGAAAGACCCAGCAAAAGGTGCAGTTCCAAGTAATTATAGACCGATAACCTGCCTGCCAACCATGTTCAAATTATTAACTGGAATAATAGCAGATAAAGTGATGCAACACTTATTAACTAACAAACAGCTTCCAGTTGAACAGAAAGGAAATTGCCTGAATACCAGAGGTACAAAAGAGCAGCTGCTGATTAACAAAATGATTTTAGAAAATTGCAAGAGAAGAAAAACCAATCTAAGTGTTGCATGGATTGACTACAAGAAAGCCTTCAATTCATTGCCTCACACATGGATACCAAAATGTTTAGAAACAACTGGTGTCAGCAAAAACATTCAGATATTTATTAAAAAAGCAATGAGCATGTGGAGTACACAGTTAACAATCAATGGCGAGACACTTGGACAGGTTAGCATTAGAAGAGGCATTTTCCAAGGGGACTCACTATCCCCTCTGTTGTTTGTAATCGCCATGACCCCACTTTCACAAATACTAAACAAAACAGGCCTCGGATACCAAACATCTAAAACATCAAGTAAAATCAACCATCTGCTGTACATGGACGATCTGAAGTTGTATGGAAAGTCCCAGTCAGAAATCAAATCACTGCTAAACACTGTCCATATATTCAGTAGCGATATAGCAATGGAGTTTGGACTAGACAAGTGTGCTGCATTAATAATGAACAGAGGAAAAATAACAAAAACAGAAGGAATAGAACTGCCCAATGGAAGCAAGATCAAGAACCTGGAAGAGAAAGAACCTTACAAATACTTGGGCATTCTCCAGGCTGATAACATTGCACACACTGAAGTTAAAAGAAAAATTGGAAGTGAATACATCAGGAGAGTTAGAAAAATCCTCAAGTCCAAACTCAATGGCGGGAACACCATACAAGCCATAAACACCTGGGCTATACCTGTTATCAGATACACTGCAGGAATAATAGACTGGACCCAGGCAGAGCTAGAGACGCTAGATCGTAAGACCAGGAAAATCATGACCATCAACCATGCTCTCCACTCCCGCAGTTATGTAGATAGGCTATACCTCCCTCGGCGCTCAGGTGGAAGAGGAATGCTGCAAGTCCATCAAACAGCAAAAGAGGCCTTGAAGAATATATCAAGGACAGTGAAGAAGATGCACTTAAAATGGTCAAGAACGAGAAACTATTCAACACCAATGAAACAAAGCAGGCCTACAAGAAAGAACAAGTCAAGAACCGAGCAGAAAAATGGAGAAATAAGCCCCTGCATGGTCAATATTTACACAATATAAGTGGAAAATCAGACATCACCAAGACCTGGCAATGGCTTAAGAATGGCAACTTGAAGAAAGAAACAGAGGGTTTAATACTGGCTGCACAAGAACAGGCACTAAGAACAAATGCAATAAGAGCTAAAGTAAAAAATCAACAACAAACAGCAAGTGCCGCCTTTGTAAAGAAGCAGATGAAACAGTGGACCACCTGATCAGCTGTTGTAAGAAGATCGCACAGATTGAATACAAACAAAGGCATGACAAGGTAGCAGGGATGATACACTGGAACATCTGCAAAAAATACAAGCTACCTGTAGCCAAAGATTGGTGGGACCATAAAACTGAAAAAGTTGAAGAAAATGAAGATGTAAAAATATTATGGGACTTCCGACTACAAACAGACAAACATCTGCCACACAATACAGCAGATATAACTGTAGTTGAGAAGAAAGAAAAAGAAGTTAAAATAATCGACATAGCAATACCAGGGGATAGCAGAATAGAAGAAAAAGAAATAGAAAAAAATCTAGCGGGAGTGCGAGCGAGGCGGCGGCGCTCTGGCCCCGTCAGGCCCCTTTTCTCTGCGCTGCGGCGGGTGGGGGTAAGTGAATGGGCCGATTCCGATGGCGGCGGCCACCGCCACGGGAGTATGGGCGAGGCGGCGGCGCTCTGGACCCGTTAGGCCCCTTTTCTCTGCGTTGTGGAGGGCGGGGGTAAGTGCATGGGCCGATTTGGCCCTTAAACGTGGGGGGGGAGGGGGGTTGGATGAAAAAGCAGCTGGGAGGGTGTGCGGCCGGTCGGCGGCAGCGGCGGGGGGAAATACATGGGCTAGCGCCCGTTATTATAACTGGCTTCAAATTACTAGTTGAAGAATAAGATTCAAAGGAGGAACCCCAGTTCAAATGCCCATCTCGGCCATGGAGCAAAGCATGTGACCTTGTACCCATCATGCATTCTCACCTTAAGCTACCTGGCAGGGTATTTGTGAGGCTGGAAGGAAAATAATCGAATTTTAGAGTTGGGAAGTACCTTGGAGGTCATCTAGTCCAACCCCAGCATCCCTACCTATTCAGGAGTAAGACCCCAATCTGTTTTTACGAATTTGAGCATGGCCAGAGTTCCTGAGCACATCCAGAGTTTTTGAAGCCACACCTTTGTCCATGTGCAGGAGTTAGAAGTGTAGTGTAGTGGTTAGAGCATAGGACTGATAGGAAGAGACTGATGGGAGGAGAACCCGAGACCATATTTGCTTCTCAGTCACGAAGCTAACCAGCAGGCAGTCTTTTACCAGTGACATGCACTGATCTACCTTGCAGGGTTATTGTGTGGATAAAAGGGGCATCATGGCATGTTAAGGATGGAAGGTACCTTGAAATCTTCTAGTCCACCACCACCCGCCCCACTCAGTGCAGGAATTTGCAACAGCATCCCCAGCAAATGGCCCAAATTATTTGTAAATCTCTAGTGAAGGAGCTCACTCCCTACAAGGCAGAGTGTTCCACCTTTGATGGCACAGCCAATAAGGCACTGCTCAGCAGTTTCCTGGTGCGGGCACTGCCCTCCTCTCTCACACTCAGAACTACGGGGCATGGTGAAGGGGATTGAAAATAAAAATGCTGGGATTGATTGATTGATTGATTGATTGAGTACCATCAAGTCGGTGTTGACTCTTAGTGACCACACAGATAGTGACCACACACCACGGTGGCCAGAATAGTATATGCGCAGAAATGGAAGAGTAATGAACTGCCCTCAAAAGAAGATTGGCTGATAAAAATTTTGGAATATGAGGAGATGGCAAAACTTACAGTACTGATAAGAGACCAAAATTTGGAATGCTTTAAAGAAGATTGTAAACCATTCTTATTATACTTAAAGAACTATTTTCCTAATATTGATTTTACAACAGGGTTTGAAATTTAGTAATATAGCAGGTTGGGTAGATCAAAATCGAGTTTGTAAGGTTTAAGATATATGTTTTGAATTATTATTATAGCAAGGGTTAATTCTATAGTTGGTGATTCACGAGGAGGTGTGAGCGGGAAGTCAATATTTGTTTAATGTGATGTGAATGTTAAGATATTGTTAAAATCAATAAAAAATTTAAACGAGAGGGGGGAAAAAGAGATTCTCTTTATTTAACAGGGAGAGAGTAACTGGCCCTATCCAGCCCCAGCACTGTACCTCCAGTGACTGTTGCTGGTGTCTATCTTATGTTTCTTTTTAGATTGTGAGGCCTTTGGGGACAGGGAGCCATCTTATTTATTTATTTATTTATTTATTTATTTTCTATGTCAACTGCTTTGAAAACTTTTGTTCAAATTGATTGATTGATAGATTAAGTGTCATCAGGTCGGTGTCAACTCTTAGCGACCACATAGACAGATTCTCTCCAGGATTATCTGTCTTCAATGTGGCCTTTAAAGTCTCTCATTGGTGCATTCATTGCTGTCATAATCTAGTCCATCTACCTTGCTGCTGGTCGTCCTCTTCTTCTCTTTCCTTCAACTTTTTCCAACATTATGGCCTTCTCAAGGCAGCTGGGTTTTCCTATAATGTATCCGAAGTATGATAGTTTGAGCCTGGTCATTTGTGCCTCGAGTGAAAATTCTAGAATGATTTGTTCTATGATCCATTTGTTTGTTTTTCTGGCTGTCCATGGTATCCTCAAAAGTCTTCTCCAGCACCAAACTTCAAAAGTGTCAATACTTTTTCTATCTTGCTTCTTCAAGAAAGACCAGCTTTCACATCCATAGAGTGTCACGGGGAAAACAATTGTCTGAATGATTCTAAAATTTGTAGGTATAGACATGTCACAGCATCTAAATATCCTTTCCAAGGCTTTCATTGCAACCCTACCAAGTGCTAGCCTGCGGTGTATTTCTTGACTGCTGGAGCCTTTACTGTTGATGGTCGATCCTAAAAGTCAGAAGCTATCCACCTCTTCAGTGTCTTCATTATCAGTTCTGAGTCTGGTTGCTGTACCTGGTGTCATTAGTTTAGTCTTCTTTACATTTAGTTGTAGTGGTCCCATTTTTTCATTGTGCTCCTTGATTTTCATTACTAGAGCTTGCAGATCATCTGCATTCTCAGCTATCAGAGTGGTGTCATCAGTGTCGCACAGGCTATTGATGTTTCTTCCTCCAGCTTTAAAACTACGCTCATCTTCTTCCAATCCAGCTTCAGCATATAAATTGAATAAATAAGGAGAGAGTATAAAACCTTGTCTTACTCTGCCTATCTGGAACCACTCTGTTTCACCACGTTCCATCTGGACTGTGGCTTCCTGTCCTGTGTATTGGTTTCTCATGAGAACAATGAGATGTTCTGGGACACCCATTTTCCTAAGGATATTCCACAATTTAACATGGTCGACACAATCAAAGGCTTTTCTTTAGTCAATAAAGCACCTATTGACTTCTTTCTGGTATTCTTTGGCTTTCTCAATTATCCAGCATGCATCAGCAATGATGTCTCTTGTTCCTCTGCCTTTTCTGAAACCAGCTTGAACATCCGACATTTCCCTTACCACGTAGGGTTCTAATCTGCATTGGATGATCCTGAGCATTATTTTGCTAGCATGTGAAATTAAGGATGTTGTGCGATGGTTTGTGCAATCTGTTAAGTCTCCTTTCTTTGGTATGGGTATGTATATTGACCTCTTCCAGTCTGTTGGCCACGGTGTTGTTCTCCAAATATGCTGGCATAGTTTGGTTAGAGTCTGGACTGATTCTTCTTCTGTTGCTTGCCATATTTCTGTAGCTATGCCATCAATTCCTGTAGCCTTCCAACTTGGTAATGACCAGAGTGCTGATCTAACTTCATCTTCCCATACTGGAGTTTCTTGCAAGTAGAGAATATCTTCTAGAGTATCTTGGATGTTGACGTCCCTGCTGTACAGATTTTCAGTATACTCCTTCCATCTCTGTTTGATCTTCTCTGAATCAGTTACTATCTGTCCTTTGGCATCCTTTAACGTACCAATTCGAGGTTGGAACCCTTCTGAGTTCAAAGATCTTTTGGAAAACTTGCCTTGTTTTTCCATGTCTATTTCCATCCTCAAGGTCCTTACAGATGTCATTGTAGTACTGTTCTTTGTCTCTTCTAACAGCTTTCTGAAATTCCCTATTAAGTTCCTTCCTGAGGTCTTTATCTTTCTTGACTTTGGCTTCTCTCCTCTTCTTGCCAATTTCCACCATCTGTTCTGACTTGCTTTCTTCTGTTTCTTGGTCTTTGGCAGTCTCTTTTCACATTCGTCCTTAAAAACCTAGCTTATTTCATTCCACAGTTCCTCTGGTTCCCTATCAATGAGATTCAGAACTACTAGTATTATAATGCCTTTATACAAATCTATGGTATGGCCACATTTGGAGTATTGCGCATAGTTCTGGTCACCATATCTTAAGGATATTGTAGAATTGGAAAAGGAGCAGAAGAGGGCGACCAAGATGATCAGGGACCTGAAACATCTTTCCTATGAGGCAGGGCTACAGCATCTGGCAGAGGCACACCTAGGTAATTTTGGTGCCTGGACCTGAAGGGCTTTGGAGGCGCGCACACACACACACACACACACACACACACACACACACGCCGCAAGTTAAAATGTAAAAAAAAAAAAAATTAAGTTAAACCTGCTGAAAGATCCAGGGGGCATGCAAAGGCCCAGAGGGGCCTCCTGCTGCAACCCCACACTGCTGCTGCCCCGCGGCACTGAGAGCTTAAAGAATTCTAGCTGTGCCATATGTGCGGTCGGGGTGTGGGGAGTGTGGGGGTGAGCCTAGCAGGCCTCCCCCACACCTGTGGTGGCAGCATCAGTGGGTGGAGCGGGAGAGGCCACTGGGTTCAACTGTTTGGCCCAGCGGCCCTTGAAAACTGTGAGGAAGCTTCGGCTGGCCCACCTGCAGTTAGAATAGAGTGTCACAATGCAATGCAATGTGTACATACATTCATACATAGAAATTAAGTACATAAAAACAGAGGTGCCTTGCGAAGAATGAGAGAGAATAAGATACTATATGTATAAGGTTATGAAGACTGACAGGAAACGGTGTTCATCTTTATTTCCATTTATTTTCCTCTTTTCTCTTTCTGTTCAATTCCCTTTTAAGAATCAGCCTAGTTCCTTATTGTATTAGGAGGCTGTTCTCACGAGCAGCCAAGAGCAGGCTAAGGCAGCCAAACCTGCTCTTGGCGGCTTGTGAGAAGCAGCGGGAGGCAAGCGGCTGCTGGTGCTGCTGCAGCGGCAAACCTACCTGCGGAGCCCACAGCTTAAATGTGGTTAAGGGAGCAAGCGCTCCCTTAGCCCCATTTTTCTGATCATCCACCAGCCCTGGCTGCTTGCTCCTGCCAGCACCAGGGGATACCCACAATATACCATGCACTCATGCAGTGCATTATGGGAGTTCCAGGGCAACAACGCATTCCAGCCCCTGACCCTCCATGCTGCCGGAGATAGTGGAGGATTGTCTGGGTATGCAATCTGCACTCCCAGTCCCCTCCATGGATTATCTGCGGGGAAGGGAAGGTAACGAAACCTTCCTCCCCACCCGCCCACCAAGGATCGCGAGAAAGGGCGCTATGGATCTCTCATGGATCGCGAGAAAGGGCGCTATGCAGGCCAAACTGCACAAAGACTTCATTTCCATGGCACTGTTTTGTTTTTCCACTGCACAAAATGTGTCCAGACTCCATCTACACATTGGAATAAACCTTGGAGGAACACTGTTCAGTGCCACTCAAGAGACAGAGGTAGAATACAGTGACTTTTCATACATGCTGTGTTGTAAGGAACAATGCTACAAAGTTCAAAAATAACAGGTTCAGAATATTAATCAATGTTTCCAGTCTGTAATACTTGGAAGTCTACTTAGGCAAGTTCTTTTATCCTGAAATTCATCTTCTGCTCACACTTTGGATCCAGAATACTACAAAAGCTGAAGTGCCAATTCGGTGTCTGTATAGTTTATACACTCAAAGATAGCAGCCATTTTTTGGTATGTATTCAGAAGTTGATTACTTTTTTCAACGAACTGATTAAGAAATCAATGGATTAAGTAGAAGTGTGAGTATAATTCACAGAACAATATCTTGGATCCAGTCTTGAGCCAACAACAAATCTCCAGTGTCGAAAAAGGCATGTATATCCCAAAGTTCAGGATGAGCTACCAGCCAAATGAGTACTCATCCTCCACAAAGAAGATAATCCATCAGCTGAGTATAATTCACAGAACAATATCTTGGATCCAGTCCTGAGCCAACAACAAATCTCCAGTGTCAAAAAAGGCATGTATATCCCAAAGCCATGGATGGCTGCATTTCCCACTCTTTTGGATGCAGCTCTTCTGCACAAAGTAGACAGCACTATGGGTTGGAGCAATCCTATATCCATTTCCTGGTAAGCCAACAATGTTGTCCATCAGTTTGGTGAGGGAGATAGTCAAGCACACCAGTATGCTTTCAGCCTTCTGCAGTCCATAAAGATTTCAGGCTAGGGAGTGAGACAAGCAATTATTTTGAAAACAGGATCTCTGTGTACTTTCAGGATGAACTACCAGCCAAATGAGTACTCATCCTCCACAAAGAAGATAATCCATCAGCTGTCCACATTTTATACCCATTTTTGCATATAGAGTTACAAAGAAAGACATTAAATGCAATGAACCAGTGAGGTGGAATAGAGAGATGTAGATTTATTATTATTATTTTAAGTTTTAAAAGGACAATACCTTCTGTCCTACAGGTCTAGGAAAAACCTTTTGCCTCTGTAGCTCACAAACGACTACAAAAAATAATTATGAGTATGGCAGTGCTTTAAGGACCGCATTTTCCATACAGCAGCAGCTATTCCAAGGGGAAAGGATGCTTGTCAGTTCTCTCTCCTCCAACATCAGTTCATCCAAAGGTCTCCTCCAGAAGGGTTGATTCATGCTCTTGTTACATGGGAGGCATGGGTTACGTCCTAGGAAGATAAGCCTTTTGTGTGTGTGTGCTTCTCCGTTCCAGGACTTCTACTGGGATTCAGCTCACGTGTCACTTCAGAGGCTACTTGGATGTAGCAGTGAACCTTCGCAGTCAGCTCACTTCTTCCTGGCACAGAAACCTGGGGCCAAGTCTCATCACCTTTCCACATTCAGGATGCAGAGATTTTAGCTGGCACATGGGGTATTTGAGCCATGCCACCTTCTAAGCTCGTCATGTGAATGCATGTATAAGATGATCATGGCCAATTTCAGAATATGGTGCCACAATTCACATGACCACCTCAATGTTAACAAAGCAACATTGTTAACAACACTCAGCAAGTACAAATTACATACCCAACACAACAACATACCCAAATGCTTAGATCCACTAAAACAGTAAACTCTCGTGATGGGGTGAAGTTAGCACCTAGTGACTCCATCTTAGACAACAACTCTCAAAGAGACAAATCCTCTCACTTTCTCTTTTTTTAAATAATAGGGGGAAAATATTTAAAATATTCCTGTACTGAGCAGGGAGTTGGATGAGAAGACCTCCAAGATCTCTTCCAGCTTTTCAGTTCTATGATTCTATGAATATGACAAATTTCTAGTTTTTGCCACCTTGAGAAATAGGACCAGGGATGACTCGAAGGCCCTGTACTGAGTTTAGTCCATAGGAGTAAAAGGTTCCAGAGACGGCAAGAGGGTTCCTCAGAGGAGCATCAGCAATGGGATACAGGATTCCGGAATGACCCTCCAAGGGGCTGTGGAGACTTGCTCCTAGTGTTCAGAAGGAAAGACAGTGGCCATACAGATTAAGTTCCACTACTTATACTAAGCTATGCAAATCACTTTCCAGATCAGACCAGCCCACTGAAGGAACCTGGGATGTTTGGAGTTATGGTCATCCTTCTTAGTCCACATTAATGACAAGCCAAACCAATTTTTGCAACCACCTTGTCCCCCATGATCATGACTGTTGGCATTGTTGAGCAGTTATTGGTGTCCAGAGCCCTCAGGAAGCCCATTACTGATTTATGAGACCAAATTTGTACCTATAGCCTTTGTGTGGTCATGACAGAGTACCTCTCTCAAGGCCCACCCAATGAGACTGCCTAATGAGATGAACTGAGGTGGTTGCCAATGAGACCACTTGCTAATGAGAACAACTGAGATGATTGGCTAGCTCTACAGAACTGCCACCTCACCTGGCCTGCCATGTTGCCACTACCCCTGCCAGCATTCTCCTCCTTCATCCCACTCTTACTCTTCAAAAGGCAGAAGGTGGCGCTGAGCAGCAGGAAGTATCTGGGATGACTTCCTGCTGCTCTGATCCCATTCCACTGCCTTTTGAACGGGCAGAATGGAAGAGAGGAGGATAATGACAGCAGCAGGAAACTGATGAGCAGTGCATATAGCCTGTTCTCTCTCTGCCTGGTGATATCCCTCAATCCATGGAGAGAGAGGACCGAAGAACAAAGAAGGTGAAATGATGAGAGTCACAGGCCAGATTATTTCATGCAAAGGACTTAAACTGTATCAAGCTTTAAAAGCCCCATAGAATTTCAAAATATTCTAACAAAAAGGACAATGGAAGTAGAAATAAATGTTTATTTTTACTCAGCAAAGATGCAATGAAAAACTAATAATCTAAAAAGACCCACCCAGTTATCTTGTGATAAGCTTATTTACATTAGAAATGCGATGAAAATAAATGAAAATACATTGTTTAAAACTTGAAATGTAGTCTCTTTTTTAATTATTCAGAGGCGACTTATAATGTGAGGCCCTGTAGCTTATTTAGCTTGTACCTAAATCCGGCATTGTAAGGAGAGGAACACTGAATAGTGTGGTATTTAGCATGGGGATGTGGAGGGAATGGAAACTGGCGTGGAATATTGCTGAGGAAGGGAAGAAATCAGCAGCCAGAGAGGGTGGGAATCAGCATTGTGGTCTGGTTCTGGGATGTGGAGCCCTTTCTTCTTCCAACAAGTGTTTGAGTCAACTTGCCCACCCCAAACCTCCCCCTGGGATTGTTGGATTGCCCTGTGAGCCTACAAAAAAGGAGGCAACAGAAACACAGTCCTAAGCTTAAGAAAAAGGCCTGGCCAAAAGTTTCATTTGCAAAATCTGCACTCCTTTCTTCAAAGGAACTGGATTTTCTTTGGCCAGACCAGCAAAATTATGTCTGTTTGTTTGACAAACAGAAGTATTCACTTTGTTCTGGCTGTAGGCACTTATTTATGGAGTTTTATTTATGCAGGGACTAAGCCGATTTTATGTGGAGACTTAACCAAATACCTGCCTAGAGAGCAGGAGGCAGTTGCTTTGAATCCCTGCTGGTGTGTTTTGCAGAATATGGGAAACTCCTATACTAAGCAGCAGCGATATAGGAAGGTGCTGAAAGGCATCATCTCATACTGCATGGGAGAAGGCAATGGTATACCACTCCTGTATTCTACCAAGAAAACCACATGGCTCTGTGGTTTCCAGGAGTCGACACCGACTTGATGGCACAACCTTTCCTTTCCTTTCCCTTTCCTGTTCTTCTTTGCCTCCCCTTCCAAGAAACACCACATGGATACTTGCTCTTTTTATGAACTATTATTTCCCCCTTTACAGTAAAGCCTGGAAATTCACACATGAGTACAACCAATTTTTAAAATTTCATCATTAAACATACAAATACCAGTTATGGCCCATGTGATACACATGCTTAGGAGAGTGAAGTAGGAGCTTCACCCTCTCGTAAACTAGCTGAAATCAAGGCTTGCCTCACAGCATGGCATGTGGGAAGAGAGATGAGGATGCTTTTTTTTCATTTATCCTTCCCTTCAAAAGCCCTTTTCATTGCCAGGAATACATCCCTGAGGGCTGCACAACTTAAATTAGTCAAGACTAACTTCTCTCAATGATTAAAATGGTACTTAGTCTGAATCCTACCGACTAACCTAGTCTGAACCCTACTCACTGTAAACTTATAAATACACCATGTTTAAAATATTAAACATTAAGTATTATAAACAGCAACAGCTGTTAGGAGTAACTCCCTTTTTCAGCCCAAACGATACGCTTATTGGTCTCCCAAGTGGAACCATATTTCTTTGAGATAATGTGCCAGAAATATATTTAACTGAATTCCCAGCACTGGTGCGAATGATGGAGATTTTGGCTGAGACAATTAAACAATTCTATAGACTGAAGAAAACCACGGGCTGGTGATTGCCTCCACTTCTTTTTAAATTATATCAGGATTGGACTCACATATTAAATGACAAATGTCCATATGTCATTAAATGGACTCACATATTATCAGCTCTACTACCCTTAGCCCCAGCTATTGTTACCCCACCTACCATTACCTGCTCATGATCTGCCCCACCAGTCCCCGTAGGCACCAGGAAGCTTTTCACATGGGGCTTTTGAAGCCCTTTAAATCGCATCTCACATACGGGGGAGCAGTTCACATACAATTCAGGTGTTTCATTGTGCATTAGAGTGTAACTTGACTTATATCCAGGGCAAAAAAAATCCACTATTTGTTTCAGTTTTGGGGGACAACTTCGAGTTTGCCGTAAAGCCTCCTCGTAAACTCACGGTAAAACCTGCTGTGCGTAAAAAGCCCCAGTTTTCATGAGATCCAGATTAAGTTAATCATGACTTAAGTCCCAATGAAATCAATGAGTCTGAAGTTAGTCTTATCTCATTTATTTCAGTGCTGCTTAGTCACAACTAATTTAGTGTGGATCCTTCCCCACCCCCCACCCCCACCCCCGCTTGAACTCATGCATATGGCATCCATTGGTCCCAGTATTTTGTATCTTGGAAAACATTATTTTCAAAATAGTGCATTTGTTGCTGCTGTGTTATGGAATGTGGTGGGTACAGACTGGGGCTAGACATTACAGAGAACACACAAGGTGTGCTCATTGAGCAGAAATAAGAAATAAAAAATGTAGAAAACAATGGTGTGAGAAACTTTATTGAGTGTTGCTGGATTACACAATATACCTTTACATTAAAAAAAGAAAACACCAGAGTCCTTCAGAATGCCAAACATATAATCAGTTTGGATAAAGATGTCCCACGTATGTATCACTAATGCACAGCCAAATATTTCATATGTGGAATACTAGAGATGATGACATAGGCTATTCCAGTGGAAAGGCCCCTATAGTAGAATGGCCAAAATGTTTACAAAGAAGCTATTCAGACGAGCAGAAAATAGGATTACCTCCTGAAAGCAGATAGAACCCTATTTTTACCTCATAGCAAACAGACGGGTACATGCTGCAGACCCAGCAGGGAGTGTGAGCAACAGACGATTAACTTTTTAAGGTTCTCCAGCCACAGCTAGCATTGTTGGTCCTCCAGCCCCGCCCATGGCAACAGCGGCTCCGTGAGTGGACAGAGCAAGCACATGACCCAAGGAGACCACTCAGAGGGCTCCAAGCTGCAGTCCCACTTTGCTGCTCCCTGATTGGTAGCCTCAGTTAACCCTTTCCTGGCAACTGCAGCACTGTCAAAGGCACTGAACTCTGTCCCCATGCCCAAAACTCCCTGCTCACAACAAGGCAGGAGAGAGAAGAGAGCAGCCATCAAAGGAACAGCCAACATGAACACACACAAACCCCAACACACACCCCAGATCCAGGAGGGAACAGCAGATGCCCCCTGGAGCAGCTGCCAGATGCCGGTGAGAGCAGCTGCCAGATGCCCCACAACTAGCTCAGGCACTAAGCTGTTGGCAAGTGCGATGAGATGTGTCTCCTACCACCCCTGTCCAGTTGCCCCCCCTGATCTCAGTGGACGCGAAGACAAGCAGGCAATGGGGCGTGTGCACCAGCCCTCCTTGCCACATGTGCCACCACCCCCTTCACTCTTGCTGTGGCAGCCCCCATCACCCCATCCCACCGTACAACAGCATGGTTTGGAAAGGCAGAAGGGGTAACCTGCCCTGTCCCCTCCCCTCCCCATAGCTGTGGCCTCTGTGGTACTGCCCATCCCACTGTATAATGTGTGCAGAAGGTAAGAACCCCCTTTGCCCTCCACTGCCACCATAGTCAAGTGACGACTCTGCCCTCCCATCAATCTGCCACTGCCACTCCCTGCCAGCCTCCAAAATAACAGGGAAGTCAATCTGCAACCCATTTTGGTCCTCTGCGCGTGCACAGAGGCCACTCACGTTACCAGGCGAGTGAGCTTATGAGCTGCTCTACCCGCCGCTGAGCCCCCTACTGCCACCGCAAGCGCCCTTGCCACCATTGCCATTGCCGCCATGAGGCTGAAACACTGTGCAAGTACCCCAGTGACCATGTGCGCACCACTCCCCCCCCCCCCCCCCCGCCACTGGGGCAGTGGCAGGCAGAGCGGGAGCGGCTGCTGGGCTAACCCTCCACCTCTGTGACCCTTGCGTTGACAGTCTGTCAGTCGAACAGTCACTCTTGTTCCACCCCTGCCGCCATGGGAGCCTGCTCCAGCCCGCCCCCCCCCCCCCCCGCTGCACACATGGTGGCTAGAATAATTGCAAAGATCAGGAGTTTGGCTTCGCGGCAGGTGGGTGATGCTGAACATCTCTCCACCCACCCCATCCACTGGCCATATGCTATGGCCTCACATGTTCAAGGGCCCCACACGCTCCCCATATGGAGCACATTTCCGCATCCCCTTGCAGGGTGCGAAGGGCTCCCTCTCATGCAGCTGCGAGCTGTGGGGGCAGGAGCACACCCAGGAAGGAGAGCCTCATCCTCCAGTGGGGTGCCACAGAATGGCCCTGGTCAGCAGTGGCCAGTTCTGTTGCCACTGCCATGGCCCAGCCTGGAAGCGAGCGCGACAGCGGGCTGAACCTCTGGGAGTCCCTGGAGGTGGGATGCATGGCGGGGCCTGTTGCGCTTCAGGAAGGGGCTCCCCTGCCTGCAGGAAGCTTGGTGGGACATCCCACCTGCTCCCTGCCTGTTTGAGACGTTGTCGGACCCACCCAGAGCAGCCGCCGTCTGCTTGGGAAGTAGGGGAGCGCTGGCAAGGAACACTCTTTGCTGTGTGCACTGGCCCTGCTACCTCTGGGAGGGGAGCACTGGTGGGTCCCCGCTAATGGAAGCCATTTTCCCCATGGCAGCTGCTCCCTCCTTTAATGCTACCACCCTGCTGCAGGCTTCTCCTTACCATAGTGGACAAGCATGCACTCCCTCCCCACCCCTCACTGGCACCAGGAAGGGGAGAGTAGCAGCCCCGTCACCTGTGCAGTTTCTACCTGGAAATGGCAAGGGTGCTGTTGCCCTTGCCTTGGCGGTCGGCAGGGGGTGGGAGCATCTTCTCTGAGGCAGCAGATGGAAGGAGGAACTAGCAGAGCCCAGAGCGGTGTACTACACACTCAAGTTCCTCCTCACAACAACCCTGTGAAGTAGGTCAGGCTGAGAGTGAAGTGACTGGCCCAGAGTCACCCAGCAAGTCTCATGGCTGAATGGGGATTTGAACTCGGGTCTCCCCAGTCCTAGTCCAGCACCCTAACTGCAGGCAAGCGCAAGGGCAGCTGCAAGCAAGGACAGGGACACTCCTGCTCTTGTCCAGTGACTTGCAGGGGACAGGAAGGAGCACAAAAATCCCCATTCAGCCATGATACTTGCTGGGTGACTCTGGGCCACTCACTTCACTCTCAGCCTGACCTACTTCACAGGGTTGTTGTGAGGAGGAATTTGAGTATGTAGTACACTGCTCTGGACTCCTTGGAGGAACAGCGGGATATTCTATATCATTAATTCTTCAAGATGGGCCATGCGCCCTGCGGGGCAGCTGGAAAGCAGTTTGACAATTGGATCAGGGGCGCTGTGAAGCAGCAGGGAGCTCGGAGGCTGGGGGCAGCTTTGGGAGCTGCACAGTTGCCTCTGGGGGCTGCGGGCGGCAGACAGCTGGTTGAGCTGCGCCGTGAAGCGGCAGGGAGCTCGGAGGCTGTCAGGCAAGCAGGTGACAGTCCCTGGCAGTGGCAGGGGGAAGCAAGGACTGCAAGACAGAGGTAGAAAGACGGATGACAGAGAGCGCAAGCAAGAGACTTGCGAGGGGAGAGAGCGGGTGAGAGAGTTGTGGGGGCGGTGAGAGCGAGCGAGAGCATTGCAGGGGGCGGTGAGAGCGAGCGAAAGCGTTGTGGGGTTGCGATGCCACAGGTGAGCTCCCTGCCTGGCATCTCCAGGTCGGGCCGAGTGGGATCCTGCCTGAGAGCCTCGGGAAGCCACTGCCAGTCTGTGTAGAGCAGACAGTACTAAGCTGGATGAACCAATGGTCTGACTCAGTGGAAGGCAGCTTCCTATGTTCATATTTTCCCTTGGGCTCATTTGCAAAGTGCCTGCCACTTTAAGGAAGTTCAGTGCTGTTTGCTTGACAGGCTTTCCCCAAGCAAACTTCTGCTTGCTTTGCAGCCCACTCTGTTATCCAGGCTTTATGGTATCCCCAGGGAGGGAGCCTCAAGCAGTGTCCCACAGCGTCCCGTGGCTCCACACGAGCACTGGGAGGGGGTAGGCAACCTCCCCTGCTTGCTGAACCTGGTTTTAGAGGAGGGGCTGAGAACTGGGTGACCCTCTTTTGACAGAGCCCTGTTTGAGAGCTTGCCGAGGTTTCACACGGGAGTACTAACCCCACCTTCAGACCTCAAGCCCTGTTTTTGCTGGTCGTGAGAATAGCTTCAACATGTCTTTAACTGGTCAGCATCCTCTTTCATAGAATTTTCTAAAGAATATTCACCAGGATAACAGTGTACTTTCTGTAGTATCTTTCTGTCAGTTTCCACCAGGATATGAAGTATATTGTTTTTGAATACAGGGAGCAGAGTGTCACAACATAATAAACTTTCATCTTGCAGAACAGACTATGGTAGCCTAAGCAATGTTTAAAAATTTTTAAAAGATGAGTGTATTGGAACTTTAGGGCATTCCTCATAAGATATTCCCTTGGTAAATCTTTGAAAAATGATGTGTGCGCACATATCTTTAAAAATATGAATCATTCCATGGATTTGACACAGCTTACCCTGCTTTCCTGCATAGTTCCCAGGAATTGAGCAATATGCTGTACATCTTTGACAACAATGAGAGAAGAATGGATGCAGTTTTTTTAAAAAAAAGCAAAAAACCCAAAGCATTATTGATTTCTGCTGTCCATCGATGAATAAAATGTTCTTTTTGCCAAAACTACAATTTTCATTCATCTGAAAAATATTCAAAGCAAGTTCTAGGTGAAGTTTCAAGTGAAAGTGTACAGATGAATTACTACAGACCCATACAGCCCCTTCCCACATTTCAAATTAGTAAACAGTGGCGCTCATATAGAATAGCTGTTATTTGTTATGCTGGAATGTGGGGGGAAATGAGAGGGGGTGAACCCCATATGGCTGAAGTATGAGGCTGTACATCTTTTTCCATGCAGTTGGTCTGATCAGCAAACATCTCATCATCCGCTTCTACAAGATTCACATTTTACTCAATGATGGAAGTGATAACTTTTCCCCCTAGAATGCCTCTTGTGCTTTTCACAGCTGCATTGCACACATAAATACAACAGGGTTTTCCCCATCACAGCTTCTCCATGCTGAAAAAAATGCTGCCCCATTGAAGTTCAGCTGGTGATTAAGTCATTAAAGGCACCAAAGCTCTGTTAGAAAAAAAGGCAGCGGTTGACATCTTGACTAACGAAGTGCTTGTGTAATGAGCAATGTTGTGCTAGCACAAGATTGCACTGCTGGACTAAAACCCCCGAGGATTTGTCCAATTGTGCAAATGTTCAGTTTAAAACAAATGGGACATGCCACCATTGCACAAGCATGCTAGTGGTATCACAGCACTAAGCTCTAGACTTAGTGCAAGTAGCTACTGCAGCATCCCTCTGCAAGTGCTTCATTAGTCAGAAGAGCAGCCAGTGACTCAAATATGGGACTGCATGGCAGACAGTCATACTAAGGAAGTGCAGGTGTCATGTGCTGAGTTACGGACCAAAACTGCACCAGCACCCATGTGAAGGGAAATATGATTTTCAGCACTCTCCCTTTCTTTGTAAAACCCACTCAGAAATATGTCCCTGATGATCATGCAGCCCTCGGGGCAATTTGGGGGGCTTCACAGGGCAGAACTTTAAAATCGTCCCTCTCTTCCCCTGTGCGTGCTGGTGTAACCTGGAACTCAGTATGCTGCACCAGTGCTTCCTTATTCTGAATGGTGCCCCATATGTGTTTGGTTTGGTTAGCAAGAGAGATCTTTAATTTAAGATACAGCTGGGAGGCGAACATACATAAGAGCATAAGACTGATTCCAAAGCAAATCCTGGTGCAAATTTCTATTTATAGCTATTGCTGAAATTGTAACAACATTTAAACTTGCTTCCTCATGTCTGTTATTTCTGTCACGCTTGGAGGACTAATCCCCTAGCTTGTGGTGGCATCTGCTTTCCCCTTATCCTCCCTATCACCACTGCAGCAGCTGTTTCCTCTCTCTTTTGCCAGGGGCAAAATGACAGTAGAGATGATACTGATGCCTAAAAGCAAAGTAAAGGTGGAAGGAAGAATAAGGCGGGGGAAGGGGAGAGTGGGAGCACCCCAGAAAGCCAGATGACCCCGAGCATTTCAGAGAGTTATTTGGCTTACGCTTACACTTCCTAGGCACAACAAAGTCGACGCTGCTGCATCCAGTAAAGAACATCCCCAGGAAAGCTGCAGGATGGGATAGAGGTTGAGGGAGATGACCGGAGGTCTCTGGTTTCCCTTCTGCCTCTCATGAAATAAGCCAACAGGGAAGAGTTTAGCCCTGATCCTCCCAGTGGCTTTCTCTCATATAAGAGGATAGTTCCCTTTAACTCCTGTTGTAAAATATTATTGTAAGGTGAAAACCAACCCTATGCTCCTAAGACTGAGAAGCCCAGTCTTCACTGACATGCAGGAAGTGCAGTGATGCCTTTCCTTTACACACACACACACACACACACACACACACACACACACACACACACACACACTTTACTGGTTAATAATCATCTTTATGAACATATAGGGCTGGACTTACATAAGACTAAGACTCCTTGAGCTGTATCTGGATTTCTGAGAGCTGATCTTGTTACATTTTGTTCTGAGTTCAGCTGGTGGATAGGTGTTGACTTCATCTGTTATTGACAGCAAGATAGGGCAATAATTAAGATTTTAAAGATTTGGAAATAGGTGTTCCAGTACTTTCCTGTCTCTTTAGACATCTTGCCTTGCATCTTAATTTTACAACATTAGGGCTGAGTCAAAACATCTGCCCTTGTTTCCAGGCATTTTCAACAGCTGCAGAGATAGACCCCCTCCTTTCACCAATTTTTTGAGGACCTCTACAAACAAAGTTTCCCCATTGGGAGGGGGAAGGGAGAATGCCTCTGTAAAAGACATTGAGAACAATGAAATACTTAATTTTGACCTGTCTCAGCATTTGTTCAGTGAAAAACATCTGCTGTGCATGAGTGCCATTTTGGGAGAGCAGTTTCTCCCCCGGCCCTGTTTTCCATCCATATCTCATTATACTTCAAGATCACATACATCTCTGATTACTAGTAAATAACCATAACAAATATTAACGTCTGAAATGGCACTCATTACCTTGTTCTTCCTAGTCTATATCCAGTGCAGGAAATGCATTGAACTCACAAAGCATTGTGAAGGTCAGACAGACAGGACGTCTGTTTTATTCTTGTACATTTCAACAATAGCCATACGTAGACACTGACTGACTATGGAGATTGAGGGATTAGATTCACGAGAGCAGACATGTCCGTGCCCACACACCTTGTATCCATATATCGGAATGTTTGCATAGACTTCATGGGTAGCATCAGGGGTAGTCCATTTTCAATGTGACCCACATTGGTCATATACTGAAAGGCTGACCTATGCTGACCCCTAATACATCTACTTAATGGTGCAACGGGGAAATGCTTGACTACGAAGCCAGAGGTTGCTGGTTCGAATTTATGTGGAGACTAAACCAATTACCTGCCTAGATAGCAGGAGGCTGTTGGTTTGAATCTCTGCTGGTATGTTTCCCAGACTATGGGAATCTCTGCTGGGACTATGGGAATCCCTGCTGGTATGTTTCCCAGACTATGGGAAACACCTATGTTGGGGAGCAGCAATATAGGAAGATGCTGAAAGGCATCATCTCATACTGCACGGGAGGAGGCAATGGTAAACCCTTCCTGTATTCTACCAAAGACAACCACAGGGCCCTGTGGGCACCAGAAGTTGAAGTCAACTTGATGGCACACTTTACCTTTACTATGTCCACTGCTGCCCTCCTTGTTCAGCCCTGGCTTACTGAGTGATGGTGGGCAGCAGCAATGAACACTCTTCTCAGCAGTGACACCATTTAAAACGTTCCATGCCCCACCCCCAATGCAAGGAAATAAGACATGGAACATTTAAAATGATACTGCCACTGGGAGGAGTGTGTGTGGCTGCCACTGCTTTTGCTCATCACCACCTGGTAAGCCAGGGACCCATGGGAAGTTTTAATGGGCACCAGTAGCAGCAGATAATAATAAATGTTATTTGCTCCTCCTTTAGATGCTCCTCCTTCAGTACCATGCCTGTTGTGGTGATGTTGAATAGCACTTAGCAATAGCACTTACATTTATATACCGCTCTATAGCTGGAAGCTCTCTAAGCGGTTAACAATGATTTAGCATATTGCCCCCAACATTTCTGGGTACTCATTTCACCGACCTCGGAAGGATGGAAGGCTGAGTCAACCCTGAGCCCCTGGTCAGGATCGATCTTGCAACCTTCTGGTTACAGGGCGGCAGTTTTACCACTGCGCCACCAGGGGCTCTTTGAATGAAGAGCATCTATCCACTTCCCTCCCTCCCATACATACACACCTCCATAAGGGCACTCAGCCATCCTGAAAAGTAAAGGGGAAGTGGACGTGTGCATCTACTCCTCTTGTACATTTCCCAGCAGCAGGGCACCATGGGAAAGTAGTGTGCATGTGCCCGCAAAGACACCATGGGGGAACTCAATGCAGGGCTTCACCTCAGCTCCCCCTGGATCATCATACAAGCCCTATACTGAGCGGCCTATTTGTGAAGAGGAGAAACACATGAATAGTACCCTAGAAAAATAGGGGCTAACATCCTGACTAAATTTACAAGAGGATGTCCTGTTGAAATAGTGTAATCCCTGAGAAGTATAAGAGGCCCACTTTATTTGCAAAAGTTGTGTTCCTGCCTATTTCTGCAGGTAACAAAACTGTGAATAAAGAGACCTTAAACCTATGGGGTTTGGGGGATTAGGTCCCTAAGTACATGAGACCCAGTGAGACCCAGTTTCTTCCTGTGCGTGGGGAGAGTGGGCTAAACCCGCTCACCTCGCACACAAGCGGGCAGGGAGCTCTGGGCAGCTGGACCGGCCACCCACATGATTGCCAGCTCTGTGACAGAGGCGGCAGGGGCTGGGGAGCTTGGGGGCCGCGTGGCCCCCTGAAGCCCCAGTATGCCCTGCACGAGCGCACAGGGCATACTGGGGAGACCCCTGGAGCTGGGAGGCAGCTTTTCGCCTCCCCTCCAGGGGTCTACTCACGAGTAGCCGTGGCTTGGAGCCGCTCCGCAGCTACTCACAACCAGATAGCCCGGGTTTGTGGAGCGCTTGCGCCGCAAACCCGGGCTATGGGGAGGGCTACAGGAGCGAGTTACCCACTCAAGAACCACCAGCTCACAGCCAAGCCCTGTGGTTCTCACGATTAGCAAAAATCGGGCTAGGCTCTCCTAGCCCAATTTTTGCTAATCATGTGAATAGCCCCTAAGTGTACTGAAAATCACAAGAAGTGGGGGGGGGGAGCAGAAATAAGCATAATACCTTGCTCTCCAGCTCCCCCACCCCAATCTTCTGATTTTCAACCTTTTTTAGACTACTTTCCTCAAGGAAAGTAAGCTTATGAGATCACCCAGAATTGAGAGGGCGGGGGGAGAGGGAGAGGGTGTCTGTGTGTCCTTCTGTTCAAGTTTGCAATGCCTGGACCAATATGAAACAAACTGGGTACAGTAGTAGGGATACATAGGGACACCTCAACGGCATAGTTTGTGATAAGGTCATCCACCCCAGTTAAAAATGGTGGACATGTAAATGTTTGAGGTGCAAGTGGACTAACTTGTGAACTGCCTAACTGATTTAAACCACATTTGCTACAGCTACAGGGACACATAGGGGTGGCTCAATGGCATAGTTTGTGATGATGTCATCCACCCCAGTTCAAGATGGCAGATGTGTAAACGTTTGAGGCACAAGTGAGCTAACTTATGGACCATCTAATTGATTTGACCCAAATTTGGTGGGGTAGGTAGAGACCCAAAACTCATGTCTCTTGGTGGAGTTTGTGATGATGTCATTCACCCCAATTCAAGATGGTGGACATGTAAACATTTGAGGTGCAAGTGGTCTAATTTGTGAACTGTCTAACCAAATTTGGTACAGTTGTAGTGAGTGACACATAGGGACATCTCAGTTGTGTAGTTTGTAATGATATATCATTCACCCCGATTCAGGATGGCATAAGTGTGAATTATTGAGGTGCAAGTGGCCTACTTGTGGACCATCTAACCAATTTGAACCAAATTTGCCAAAGCTGTGGGGACACATAGGGATGGCTCAAGGGCATAGTTTGTTATGATGTCATCCATTCTGAGTCAAGATGGCAGACGTGTGAATGGTTCAGGCACAAGTGGGCTAACTTGTGGACTGCCTGGATTAAATTGGGTATCGTTGTAGAGAGTGATACAGAAGGACACCTCAACAGTGTAGTTTGTGATAATGTCATCAACCCCATTTCAAGATGGCAGACATGTGAACAAGGCTGAAGTGGGCTAACTTGTGAGGATGGTAATCATCAGTTAAGATTATGGTAAAAGGAAAGTAGACAGATTAGTTTTTACCAGAATGTGCTGTTTTGGAAGGGGGAGAAAAGAACCATAACATGGCTCTGTGCTACAAAATGGCAATCAAAAGTAATTTCCAGCCATTCAGGAACCTTGGACAGGTGAAAATAGCCCTATTTTCACCCTGTGGAAAAGAAACTGGGTCCCTGTGACTCGACCTTGGAGATGCAAAACCACAGATGCGGAATCCATGAATAACAAGGGTCTCCTGTACTATTTAATAATTTATTCTGGATTTGCTGGTCAATGACTGAATAAACTTATAATTTATAATTTATTCTGGATGTCAGCCAGGATATTTTAGGATCCCCCATGTATGGTCATAAACAACTGGGCACACATTCCAACAAATGTATACACTTAGGCAAATGGAGGGGCTGAGGCCAGTGACCTAATCGTTACGCACCTCCCAACACACATATAGAGAAGACCATATGCAGAGATGGTCTCAAATTTTAGTTGCAAAGTCTCACAAGTAAGCAGTGACAAATTTCAGAGGGGCAGCCATGTTAGTAGCAAAAGAAACCAAGAGTCTTGTACTTCATTAAGGACTAACAGACTTAATGTGGCATTTGCAGACTAGAGCCCACTTTACCATATGGAACTGATGAAGTGAGCTCAAATCTGCAAAAGCTTATGCCACAAAAAAACCACTGTCAATAAAATGCCACATGACTCTTGGCTGGTTTTAAAAAGTAACTAGCTTGATGGTATTTGCTGTTGAGACATACTGTAATTCCCCCCACCCCCATGGATCAAAATCCTTTTTAAATTAAGTCATGTAGATTTTGCAGACTGCAGCTGTTCTTGATGTTTGTTTCATTTTAGATTATTTTGTTGAAGGCACACCTCATCAGTGGTTGGACAAATGGTTAATCTGGAGAGCAAAAGGCACAACTCCTCTCTTAGTGCTGTCTTCTCACTAGGCTGAATATGCAGCAGTACTGTGATCACTTTGAATATGCAGCAGTACTGTGATCAGGAAAAATGCAAAAAAATATTTTCCATCATCTGACATCTGAGAAGTGACTCTAGACCCTGGATTCAAAGAAGTGTGTGTGTTTCCTTTCCTTTCCTCTATGTGTCTTCTCTTTTTCTCACTTCCCTCACGCCAGCATGGGGGCAGAAGGCAGGTTTTGGGCAGGGAGGGCTGGCTTTGGGCAGGCTGGGGAGGTATGGGGAGGGGAGTAGTAGTTACTGGGGCAGAATGACCAAGTTGTAAATCTCATAATGTCTTTCAATAATAAGAAAGAAGAAGGGGGTGGGAAAACAGTTTAGACCCAATGCCCTGGCACATCTGATATGACAATAACATTGCTCTGAAGTCAGAGGCGTAACTAGGGAAAACGGCGCCCGGGGCAAGCACTGAAATGGTGCCCCCCCGTGCCCCCCCGCCCCCAACATATTACATTATACTTAGGTTTTTCCTCACAAGCGCCCGCCGCCGCTGCCAAGCCAGGCCACTGACTGGCCGCCAGGCACCAGCAAAGCAATGGGGGGGCATGGGTGGCGCGGAAGGGACCGCTCGTGGGGGAGGGGGCACCAACGCGCTCCCTTGACTGCTGCAGCGCTGCTGCACTGAGCAGGAAACATTTGTATTAACAAAATTTTTAAAAAAAATTAAAAGAAATTTTTGTCATGGCGGCGCCCCCCACGTGACCAGAAAAGATGGCGCCCGGGGCACGTGCCCCCCCCTGCCCCCCTTATAGTTACGCCTCTGTCTGAAGTTGCAAATCTGTTGCAGCCTTCAGGCCATAAATGGGTCCTTTCTAAGCTTCTGCAGTTCACATTACTTTCCAAAAGGGGCAGAGATGGCCAACACAGCCCCATTCACAGTCTGAAGGCCATAGCAAGGTTCCCGAGCTTGGAAACCACAATGCATTGTTCAGTGCATCCAACACAGCAGGGAACTATGGCAACTCAGTTTCCCTCCAGTAAGTACTGTGAAGTTGAAGGGTGACAAGGAAGCCATTATTTGTGTCCTGAAGGCAGCAGCAAGGCCTCAGATCTTCAAGGTCAGAGACAGAGACATCACCACCATATGCCATGGACAAGAAGCGATACCAGTAAGCACTACCAGTACTGGAGCCAGAGGGGATACAGTCTGGTTTGAATAGAATATCCAAAGTATTTTTATTTAAACCTTTTTGAAGTGGCAAATCTCGGCAAGGTCCCTTCCCCTACAACATATTTCACTGCTTTACCACTTGTATTATTATCTCTTTGAATGCTGTGCTTTAGTGGACATCTTCTCTGCTTGGGAAAACAAGCAAGAACACATATACAGTGACTGCCGCAGCCAGACAATGCTGTGGTGCAGAATGTGCCAGGTTGGTCTCCAGGGTTACCAGAAGAGACCACATTACTCTCATCCTAAAAGAACTACCCTGGCTGCCAATATGTCTCCAGGCAAAATAAAAAGTGCTGGTGTTTACCTGTAAAGCCCTGAATAGCTTGGATCCAAAAGGTATTTATTTTTTATTTTATTTATATACTGCCTGACTTCAAAGTCTCTAAGCCAGGCGAGCCACCATTGGGCCAACGGGTTCAAAGAACCCAGGTCGCACCCAATCACGGGCCGCACCTTGAGGCCCCAACACGCCCTCCGCGTCTGACATCAGACGCGGGGGTGCTGGTTTAGTTCCTGAGCAGGCGCCATTCGGCCCCTTCGGGAGCTAAACTAAGGCTGGCACTGCGAACGCAGCACCAGCCCCTTCAGGAGTTAAAAGGCTGGTGCTTTGTTCGGAGTGCCAGCCTTAGTTTAGCGCTAACTCTAACTCCCAAACTCTAACTCCCAAACGGTCTCAAGGCTCCATTCAGGAGCCAGACCATGTTCCCCACGTCTGATGTCAGACACGGGAGCGGGGTCAGCAGGGCCACTACTGCAGCCGTACACGGGCCACTGGCGGTTAGGCTCTGCGCCTGGCCAGGCCTACTCAGATTCGATCCTCCTGCCAGATGTTGGTCTACAACTTCCATAATCTCTGGCTATTGGCTACTGTGGCTGGGGATTATGGGAGTTGTAGTCCAAAAACAGCTGGGGGGGCCTAAGTTGAGCAGCCCTGCTCTAGGTAGTTCACAAAAACCACTTTTAAGGAAGTGCCTTCTTCTTCATTAACCCTGCCGCCTATTAAGATCATTGGGGGAGGTCAGATGTGGTTGCCACTGGCTTGTTTTGTGGTGACCCAAAAGCGGGCCTCCTCTAGGATTGCCTCAGGGCTTTGGAATGCACTCCCAAACAACATTAGAGCCTTCCCATCTCTGAATGCTTTTAAGAAACTCCTGAAGACGCACCTTTTTAAATCAGGCTTTTAGTTCATAAGTTTTAAGCCGTATTGATATTTGTTTTGAAACTGTTTCAGTTGATCTAATGTTTTAAATTGTTGTTTGTGCTTTTAAATTTGTAAACTGCCCTGATATTTGTATATGGGGCAATATAACAATCTGCTAAATAAATAAAACTACACCCACCCCATCCATTATGCAGGAATGAGGTATTGGCTAGAGACGTGATAAAAAATGTTTGCATCTGTACAAAGGCCATTCTAGATGTGTATTAAAAACATCTGAGGAGGCCCCAAATACTACTTTGCAATAACTTACTCCGAAGGAGGTGTAGAAATGTTTTCAGGAACATAGCTGCATATTCCAGTTCAGGCTTATGGATTCTGCCAAGTTGAATCAAGTGTTGCTCCAAGGGAAGGCTTGCCAGCTCCTCAAGTTCTGTGCTGTTATATTTGGGCCCTAAAGAAAGTACCCACAGGGCATATCCTTGGCACTTGGCTCTCAGGGACACTTTCTTGAGCACTTCTTTATCCCACTGACTCGTCTCCCCAGCAGATATAACAATAATAATCTTATGTTTCCTCAGGCTGGGAGCTTCTGAGAACATGTTTTTGATTATCCACTGAATGGCAAGGCCAACAGCAGCGGTTCCATGCAGTTGCTGAACAGATTCTTGGATATGCTTTTTCATTAACTTTGTGCTGCCATAAGTCAGCAAGCCAAACTCTGCTTTAATTTGAGGTTTCTGTGTTTGGGGATTGAATGCAGTTGGAATGGTGTGGCTCACCACAGCCACCCGGTCACCTACAGAAGAAGTTGCAGGCTCCGACGAAACATCAAAATGGTCAAGTGCTCTGCTTAGGAAACCCTTCAGCTTCTCAAATTCAAAGTGGTTCATTTTCTGTGAGCTATCCAAAATGAAAGCAGCATCCACATATCTCCACAGGGGATGGGTTCTCCTGGTTCGTTCACAAGTAGCACTTGGGTCACATTTATCTGCAAGCGAACAAATATTTTAGTTAACTGTTTATAAACAGCACAATGATGCTCAATAGAACACAAGAAGCTGCCTTATACTGAGACAGACCCTTGGTCCATCTAGCTCACTGTCCACACTGTGTTGTGCAGTTGTCTACACTGACTGGCAGTGGCTCTCCAAGGTTTCTGGCCGTACCTGGAGATGCTGCCAGGAATTGAACCTGGAACCTTCTGCATGTAAAGCAGATGCTCCACCACTGAGCTATGGCCCCATCCCAAGATGATTTTATCTTGCACGAAATGTTTAGAAGATCTTTGAGTAAAGAAAAGTGTTCCCCCCAAAGCCAAAATGATTCATAATCTGCATTGGTGGGTGGGGGAGAGGTTGCCTTCCCCAGTGCTTGGTCAGACTTACTGCTGTGCTCAAGTCCCAGTTTTTCTGTAGGATTTCCTTATTGTACAACACTGTGGTCTCTAGTGCATTGGAGATTGTTGGAAGAACCTAGCATTTGGGGGATTAGATTAAGATATTTTAAGGGGCTCTTTTACAGGCTGTATAAATGTATACCCTACCTCTCCAACAAATGTTCTCTTGGCAGCTCACAAAAAATGTGAAGTCATCAAATAGATGTTAAAATAAACCATATGAAAACTAAAACATCACAGCACTAGAAAAAATGTTCTCATCAGCTTTGTCTGTACAAAACAACAATGACAATTAGAGAATAAAAGCAAGAGCAATAAAACACAGAGGAATGGTTCGGATGATACTTTCTGACCAACCCCCTGCAATCCAATTAGCAACATGAGCATGTTATAAGTGCACATGTCTCGCTTCCCTCCTGTCACAGCATTATTATTTGTGTGGAGGGTTTCCTCTGAACTAGCCTTCCATGGCAATTTAAATACTACTTTAAACTAATATAATACACAAATTAGTTGAGGGTACCACAGCATGCTGGGAGGGAGGCAGGATGTGTGCACACTCACATCCCTAATTGCAAGGAAGCATGGAGAACAATAAGAATACTACTTTGTTAGCCACTCCACTACAAATTGTTCTCTGGGCAGCTCATAACAACACAATGGTAAACACCCCCAATTAAAACATAACAACACAAACAAATTACATTAGAAAATACAAAATAGAATACTGACATGTAAAAGCTTTTTTAAAAATCAATTTTAAAGAGCTTGAGTGAAACAGAAAGGTCTTCACCGGGCATCTAAAAGAACAAAGTGATGATGCCAGGCAATCTGAACAAGCTCAATGTCCTTACACAAACTGAGGCAAAAGCTTGGGTATGCCAGAACATTTTTGCTTGGGCCTGAAAAAGGCATGAGCATAGTTGTCAGGTGTACTGTACAGAACTAGGGAGGGCATTGCCTCACCAAGTGCCACCAGCCAGTCAAGGTGCCTCACCAGATGCCACCAGCAAAGAGACCCAGACCTCAGATTTCACCCACTGGATCTCATCAGGTGGAGATGTCCAAAAAAGAGCTTCAGCAGACAATCTTAAGATGTAGGCAAGTTCTTATGAGCCTGGAGGTGGTCCTTGAGATAGATGCCCTGATACCAAGCTGTATAGTTTTTCAAGTTTCACATCAGCACCTTCAATTAAACTCAGAAATGCATAGGAATTGTGAAGCTGTTTTAGCAGAGGAGAGATACATTCCATACACTATGCCAGTGCTGTGTTTTGCTCTCAGTGCTAAGGTTTACAAGAGGTTTTCACAGGCAGCCCTATTTACAAGGCATTGCATTGGTCAAGCCTGGATGTTACTAGGCCATGGCTAAGCTACCACTGTCCAGTTACTGTCCACTCACCAGCCTAGGCTAGTGGAAAACATTTGTGCTACCAGCATCTCGTGGGTGTCCAGAATGATGTCTGAATCCAGTAACCCTCTCAAACTGTGGACCTGGTCTTTAAGGGAGAGAGCAGGACAGGTTGAACTTCACCTCCCAGGTCATACTATCAGCCAACAGAACACCTCTGGACTGAGCTTTATTGACTCTTATACAATCTACTGAGTTTCCTGGCCATCAACCAGTTCATTACTGACTACAGGCGCCAGTTCAGCCCTTCCACCACTTCACTTGACTCTGATGAAAAGGGGAAACAGAGCTGGGTGTCATAACCGTGCTGATAATACTTCATTCCAAATCTCTGGATGACCTCACTTAATTCTCAATGATTTCTTTTCAGTCCATTCTTAGTTTAACCTCCTTTTTCTCTCCGCACTCATTCTTGTCTCTCTGAATCCCATAGTACCCCACAAGTCAAGACCCCATCTGATGTTGATGTAAGCCACCCAAAGCTGAAAGTTTGGGGTGATGTACAAATACAACAAATACACAAACAAACAAGATGGCATAATAGCAATGAAATGGGACAGCCCACAACCTCGTGTGTGTGTGGGGGGGCATTTGCCCCACACCTGCTTAAGCAGCCACACGACAGGCAACCCTGGTTTGAGAACAGGAGGGGAGGGGCAGGCGCTGATGGACCGTCAGGCTGTCACTCGCCTCCCCTCTCAGTTGGCTGCTGCTTGGGCTTTCCCACCCTCCCTCCCTGGGAAACAGAATAGGCATTGCTGGTTGTCCTTTCAGAGGCCAAGTAGGAATGTTTGGCTCCCTAACTGATTGGCTAGGCTGGGGAGATTTTTTGCCTACTCCATTCTGTCTTCTGTCTTAGTTATTTAGTGGTTTGGTTGCAACTTGGCAGGTGCAGTGCAGGCTGGGTGGATGATTAGATGGGTTGTATCGGTGAGCACCCTTGGATGGTCTGAAAAAGTGAGTGGTCCATCGGTCCTTAGAGGCTTCACAGCTCAGGGGCTATTACTGGCCATTACACCTACTTCAAGGCTTCACAAACCTCAAAGGCTGTGCAGCTTGAGGGGTGGGTGAAGCCCTAGAAGTTGCACTGACCTTCTGGGTTGGCAAGGATGAAGGGAAGCAAGCTTGCACTGTTTCTACCTTTGAGCCAAGGTGTGTTGCCTGTAGGAGGTTTGGGGAAGGACATCAAGTCTGACCCCCTGCCTTGGTTAGGCCCGCACTATAAGGGGTGGAGTTTCAATATCCAGTTTGCTAATTTGAAACATGTAATGAAGTTGTGGCCCTTTTCATCCAATGCTTAGTGTGAAAGTCATCCTTTCAACTGGGGTTGTGGGGGCACTACGCTTATTCCAAAATCCACAAGTTTTCTCAAAGACCTCTTTTAATGCATAAAAAACATAAAACATATGTCCAGAGTTAGCATACATTCTGATGTAACACATCAGCTTCATTGCTATACACTACTGGTTGAAGCATGCTCTTAAATACAATGGATAAGTATCATGATTCAGCAAACTGGCAGCAAACAACAAATCCTATTACAGTGCCAATACCAAGCAATCCTGCTGCAAATAACATAATAAGGAAGGAGAAAGTGAAAATACACACCTTTGCTTCAATAACCAATGAATTTCATCGCTTCCCTCATTTCTTCTTTCACATTTATAGTGGGACAAAGCTGTTCTATATACATGGCTTCCCTTATCTTCCATACTCTCACATCTACCTTCACAGCCAAAATAGATATCTTTCTATTCACTACTTTACCTTGATGTTTCTCTTTAACATGCACTGCCCATGGCTTTATCTGATCTGTATGCTGTATGTGTGTCAAATACTCCTTGTATCTTTTTATCAAGGGTCTGCCTGTCTCCCCAATATAAAATTGCATGCATTCCATGCAAACCATTTTATATACCACCCCCTTTATTTCCAGAGGCGTATCTAGGGAAAATAGCGCCTAGGGCAAACACTGAAATTGCGCCCCCTGTCCAAGCATCTGACACCCATCTTTCAGACAACTTTACCATAATATCAGCTGAAAAATACAAGTCAAGTTCATTAATCTTTTAATATTTCAAAAACTATTTAGCAGTGGACTTAGCCAGACCAAAAAATGCTGGAAAACTACAAATTTCAGTATGTGGGGCCTCATGAAATACCCAAATACTATGTGGAGATGTACTTGGAAAACTAAACAGAAGTGCCTGTCTAATTCTCTACTATGCATTGTAGCATCACCATTACATAGGTTTTAAAAATCAATGGAGAATTTGACTTTTCCCAGATACTCTGTAAATAATTCAAGGATATGCAGAGTAAACTGTGTCACTGCTTGGAATATATTCTAGTCTTACAGAAAGACAGTTAAAATGAAAGAAAGAGAGCAAGAAACTCCCTGTGGGCCTTAATATTAAGGGTTTCACACTGATTCAAAGACAAACTCACCATTAATAGCCATATTAGCAAGACATCACATTTAACTCACTTATCACAAGAAGCAAAGTAAGAGCAAATGAATACAATCCTAGCTCTTAAGCGTCAGCTCAGTATTCACAAGCCCTGATTCTCTGTACATAGTGCCAATCTGAATATGTGTACAGTGTCTTATATTATATTTTTATTATTATTTTTACCCGTAGCCCCTTTGGGGGGCTTCCTAAAGGCTGGGGGGGTTTGCAAAGATTCCCCCTCACCCTGCTGGCCTCTAGGGCCTCGCAGGGACCATTTGAGCATGTGCAGTGGCCGTTTTAAAAAATAATCTTTAAAAAAAAAAAAAAGGCCACTGAAAACAAAATGGCCACCGCGCATGCTCAAATGGCCTCTGCAAAGCCTGGCATGACCTAGAGCCTCACAGAGGCCATTTGAACATGCACGGTGGCCATTTTGTTTTTGACAGCCATTTTTTTTAAAAAAAGTTTTACAAAATGGTGCCCCCCTTCAAATGGCGCCCGGGGCACGTGCCCTGCCTGCCCTACCCCTAGATACGCCCCTGTTTATTTCTTAATTGTTCTCGCCATTCTTCATTGTTCTCACAAGCATGGCAAACTTCTATTTCACATTTGTTATCCTATCCTATATAATAAAACCCTAAGGTACCTGCATCCGTGTCTCTTGCAGGTGTTCTGCGCATGTGTGGCGTGCGCGCCGCTCCGCTGGTGAGGAGGCCGCTCGGATCCCTGGCGGCAGGGCTTAAGAGCCCTCTGCCGCCGCTACAGCCCCTAAGAGCAGCCGCTCGGATTGGGCCGCATCTGTGGCGCCGCCCGGAGCAGCCTCTCCGGTGGTGGGGAGGCCGTTCGCCGCCCTGGATCCCCGGCGGCAGGGCTTAATAGCCCTCTGCCGCCACTACAGTCCCCGGGAGCAGCCGCTCGATTATGCCGCGTCCGCGGCGCCGCTGAAGGAGGCCACACCCATGGCCTCTAATCAGGGGGCCACCCTTGATTCTCGGTGGGGGGGGGCTTAAGAGCCCTCCGCTGCCGCTACAGCCCGCAGCACAGCCGCTCCTATTAGGCCTAGCCACGTGCTCCTGACCGGCCTAGGAACTGCTATGGATGTCCTCTCTCCAGCGAGTCAGAGAGAGGACTGAGCCGGCGCAGGTGCGCAGCTGGCTCCCCTGTTCACAACTCTTCTAGCGCCCGTTAATGTAACGGGCTTAACAGTCACTAGTCATACATATGTTATATGATAACATTTGTCATCAAATAAAGAAAGAAATAGATGAATAACTCTGTAGCCGCTTTTCTCTCTGCATCTCATAGCATTTTCTCTTTTCTCATTGCCCTACCACATCTCTCTCTGTATTCCACATTTCTCAGTTCTTTTATTCTTTTTCTCTCTTTTCCCACCCCATAGGTCTTTCTCGGCTTTCTCTCTTATTTCTGCACTTTCAGCTGTGTTTCCCCTAAGTTTCATGAATAGCCGCACAGCACCTTGGGGAAGCAATCAATTTTACATCATGAAATGGCATGAGTGGAAACAGTTAAACCCACCTCCTACCATGGAACTACAGATTGTAAATAGGTTATACTTCATACCATAACAAAGGGTGCATTGCTGCAGTCTGTGTAACAATGGCTTGTAGTCAACCTTGCCAGGAATGTTAATGACTTGAAACTGTCCAGAATCATCCATCTGAAATAAAGATTAAAAATATAGTGCCTGTTTAGTAGGGAACAGAAGGACAGTGCCTTAAAGATCTTGGTATTCTCTACATGGTGTACATATATTTAAAATACAATACTCAGAGTAATTTTTAAATAAATACTTGAATTGTCCAAATAATCTTAATTTCTAGTGGGGTAGTTCAAGACCTCCAGAGAACGAGGAAGCTAAGAATGATCCACGTAAGTACCAGAGTGCTTAGCAGGCAGTTCAGGAAACAACAATCTTAATATATCCGAATTAAATACTTTATTTATTTATTTGATTTATATACCACCCTTCCAAAAATGGCTCAGGCGCTTTACATCAAAACAAAAACAATTAAAATCAATTAAAAATGAAAAGCAAAACTAAACTAAACAACTAAAATAATTTAGACATTAAAATCATTTAAAACCAACTTTAAAAATTTAAAACCATAAATCTAATTAAAAGCTGGAGTAAATAAACATGTCTTCAGTGCCTTTTTAAAAGCTGCCAGAGATGGGGTGGCTCTTATTTCAACAGTGAGCACATTCCAAAGTCCAGGGGCAGCAATGGAGAAGGCCCATTCCCGAGTAGTCGCCAAACGAGTTGACGGCAACTGCAGACGAACCTCTCCAGATTATCTTAATAGGCAGTGGGGCTCATGGTGAAGAAGACATTCTCTTAAATACCCTGGGCCTAAGCTGTTTAGGGCTTTATAGGTAATAACCAGCACCTTGTATTTTGCCTGGAAACATATCGGCAGGGGCGTAGCTAGTGGAGAGGGGGCCCGTGTTCATCCCTCTCTCTGGCGGCCCCCCAGAGTGAGGGAGATAATGAAGAAAATAGGGATGGGTGGGTCTGGAGGGCCCTCAGGAGTTGAGGGCCTGTGTTATTTAAACCCTTTCGCTCAGTTATAGCTACGCCCCTGCATATCGGCAGCCAGTGTAGTTCTTTCAACACAGGAGTAATATGGTCTCTCCTAGATGACCCAGAGACCAACCGGGCTGCTGCATTCTGAACCAACTGTTGTTTCCAGACTATGTACAAAGGCAGCCCCACATAGAGTGGATTTCAGTAATCCAGCCTAGAGGTTACCAGCATATGTACCACCTTGTTGAGGTCGTTCGTCTCAAGAAATGGACACAGCTGGCATATCAGCTGAAGCTGATAAAAAGCACCTCTGGCCACCACCTCAACCTGGGACATCAGGGAGAGGTTCAGATCCAGAAGCACCCCCAGATTGCACACCTGTTCCTTCTGGGGGAGCGTGACTACATCCAAAACTGGCAGATCAAAATCGTCTCCTGAGTTCCAATCCTGCACAATAAGTACCTCCATCTTATCTGGATTCAGCCTCAGTTTGTTATCCCTGAACCAGCCCATGCCTGCCTCCAGGCAGGCATATAGGGAGGTTATGCTTTCTCTTGATGATGTTAACATGGAAAAATAGATTTGGGACTTCCGGTTGGACTGCCAACGCGGCTGCACGCTTCTCGACAGGGGAGACCGAGGAGGAGAAATTAAGGGGGTTTTGAGGCTTCAACCCCCCCCCCATGCCACCCTGGATTAAAGGGTCTGGACTTCAAGATAGCCCACTGTTCCCCCTTAAGTCGGCTCCTTAATTTAGAGCTGTGTTGGAGAACGCAGTTCTGTCTTAGGTTGAGCGGTGGGGGCTGGGTCCAATCAAGCTTACTCCTTCATCGGAAATCTTTTTGACTGAAGCCGGTTTGGCATCCAATCTCTACGGTTTGGATTTAATTAATTACTTAAAGTTCAAGAAGCTCACCTTTCAAGTGATTATGGACAACTTGCTGGAATTCTTCCTGCTTTTGCTTTACAAAACTCAAGACACGGCTGTAAGTTTTCTTTGACTATAAATTAAGGAGGGGAACTCAATCTTCTTGCTAAATAGGGAATTCAAGAGCTGAATTGATGTTTAAAAGTTTTAAAACCTGGGAAAAGAGCTTATTAGTGGGAATTACTATTTTTTCCCCTTTTACTGCTGTTTGAAAAAGTTTATGGAAGAGGCGTTCTGCTGTTTTGCTGTTTGCCATTGAATTTGTCCATCATTAAGCCAGCCAATTATAGCAAAGAGGCATTTCACACTACCGTGAGAAAACTCAACTGCCAGTGATAAGATATATGAGCTGTGGTGTGGAACTGATTATATTTGGAAAATAACCACAGGCTTTTACTAGACTATTCCTATAATTAACACTTTAACTTGTTTTAAGCAATGGCAGAAGGATATAACTAAGTTTGTTTGGCAAGGGAAAAGACCAAGAATTAATTTTAAGAATTTAACAGATGCAAAGGAAAGAGGTGGTCTTACCCTACCAGACTTAGGGTTGTATTTTGATGCTGTTTGTTGGACGTGGTTAAAAGAATGGATAACATTAAGAAATCCTAGAATACTTGATTTGGAGGGATTTGATAGAAGGTTTGGATGGCATTCATATTTGTGGTATGAAAAAAGTAAAATACATAAAGACTTTCTGAATCATTATGTGAGAAGGAGTTTAATGAGGGTATGGTTAAAATATAAAAATTGGCTGGAACCTAAAACTCCGTTATGGGTATCTCCGACTGAAGCTTTAACATGTAAAGAAGTAAATATGTAATTGCAATGGGGTACTTATAGGGAATTGTTATATTTTCAAGAAAAGGATTGTAAGTTAAAGAGTTTAACTGAAGTTCAAAACTTGGTTAGAGATTGGTTTCAGTACCACCAGCTAAATGAAATGTATAAGAAGGATCTTAAAGTTGGATTTGAAGATCAGATGTCGAGATTTGAGAAGGAGCTATGTGAAAATGATGAAAAGTTAGTTTCTAAAATGTACAAGCTTTTGCTTTTGGATGAGACAAGAGATGGTTAAAACGACTATGGTAAAGTGGGCTCAAGATGTGGGGTGTAGTATAGAAATGGCAGCCTGGGAAAAATTATGGAAAACTGATTTAAAATTTACAGCATGTTATGCCTTAAAAGAAAATTATTATAAAATGATGTATAGATGGTATTTGACACCAAAAAAAAATGGCATTAATGTATAAAAATGTTTCAAACAAATGTTGGAAATGTGGGCACTCTGAAGGTACCTTTTTCCATATGTGGTGGACTTGTAGGAAGGCTAAGGCCTATTGGGATATGATATATAATGAGTTAAAGAAAATATTTAAAAGGACATTTCCTAAGAAACCAGAATCCTTCCTGCTGGGAATAACACAAGGAGTATTTTCTACAACTGATTTAACATTTTTTTATGTACGCTTCCACGGCTGCCAGAATAATATATGCACAGAAATGGAAGAGCAATGAATTCCCTTCAAAAGAAGATTGGCTGATAAAAATTTTGGAATATGCGGAGATGGCAAAACTTACAATATTGATAAGAGATCAAAATTTAGAATGCTTTAAAGAAGATTGGAAACCATTCTTGTTGTATCTAAAGAACTATTTTCCTACTATGGATTTTACAGCAGGGTTTGAAATTTAGTAATATTAGCAGGTTGGGTAGATTAAAATTGTGTTTGTAAGGTTTAAATCTATGTTTTGAATTATTATTATTATAGCAAAGGTAAATTTTATAGTTGACTAGTTAATTTTGGCCCTCTCCTGTCCCCCCGCTGCCATTCCTCCTCCCTCCCTCATTAAGGGCCAAATCGGCCCAGCCATTTGCCCCCGCAGCTTCCGCCGCTGACCAACCGCCCGCCCACCCAGCTGCCGATACCTCCTTGCCCCCGGAACACGTCCTCCGCTTGATCCGCTGCTCAATTAACAGAAGGAGAGAGGTGCTCACATGCAGAGCTCCACTCTCTTTAAAGTCTCTTCCCGAACTGGCGGTTTGGGCGGCAAGGACGCAAAAAAAGCCATGCCGGGCAAGGATCAAGAGCACAGGTGATAGGCCGTACCATTCTGAGCAACTTGTCCACATCCTCAAGAGTCACAAACTGAAACTGATCCAGGGTGATCACATAAGAGGAGCTGCTGAGAACCTCGGCATCAAACTCTGTAACAATTGTGGAGTTTGAAAGTCGGCCCGAATACGGGAGATTTTGTCCACAAAAAACTCATTAAAACATCACAACATGTAATTGCTGGTTCCAAGTACTGATTTAAGGGGGAAGGGGCGCACATTAGCTCCTTCACAACCCTGAACAACTTCGCCAGACATGAACTTGCAGACAGGATATTGTAGGGAAAAAATTGCTTCATTGCCACACATATCACCTGAGCATAGATCTTCAAATGCGCTCTATGTAGTAATCTGCCGGATTCTAGTCAAGTCTTTCTCCACTTGCGTTCTAGTCATCTACCTCACTGCTTCAGCCCCCATAGATCTCCCATATACCAAGGGGCCAGTTTTGAAGTGGGTAGGAGAGGACACTTAGGAGCGATCATGTCCACTGCCCTGGTGAGTTGGTTATTCAAATTCTCCACCAGAGTGCCAACATGATCACCAGCAGAGCCAACACTAAATACCTCCAAGGCTTCTTGGAATCCTATTGGATCCAATAACCTTCTCGGGTGGACCATTCTCATGGGCCCCCTGCCCCTGAGGAAGTGGGACAAGGTCATGAGTACAACCTTAACCAGATGATGGTCTGTCCATGACAATGGGGAAATCATAGGAGTGACCCACGGAACACCAGCCTGTTCAGAGTGAAAGCCCAGATCAAGCGTGTGACCAACAATATGTGTCAGTCCCGAGACCACTTGGGATAGGCCCATAGTTGTCATGGCTGCTATGAACTTCTGAGCCGCCCCAGACAAATTGGTCCCAAAGTGAACATTGAAGTCCCTCAGCACCACAAGCCTGGGGGACTCCAATGCCAAGCCCAAGACCAAGTCTGTCAGCTCAGTTAGGGACTCCAGTGCGGCAATCGGTACACCAACAGAAGTCTCAGTCTATCCCTGGTCCCCAAACTTAAGAGCACACATTCAATATAGTCAGACACTTCAACAGGGATCCTGGCAAGGGAGATATTGTTCTTATAGACCACAGCCACTCCACCTCCCCGCCCACGTCCCCTCCCCTGCTCCTCAACAGAGTACCCCGGAGGGAGAAGCTGGGACCAGACTGGGCCACCTGCCACCCCCAACCAAGTATCTGGAATACATACCAGATTGACCCCTTCATCCAGAATCAAATCATAGATGATTTCAGGTTTATTCTGGACTGACCTGGCATTACAAAGATGAGGCTCTGTGGGTAGTTGGCATTGCTTTTCAAGGTCAAAGAGCTGTCAGGACAGCCAGAAGGGGAAACAGCAATTACGTTTCTGATTTCCCTTCCCCTACAATGGCCTACTGACCTGTCAATGTTACTTCTTCTATTCCCCACCACCATTGGACTAGCTGCCCCATAATCAATGGATACACCCCCTGTCTCCGCATCTCCAGACAGACCCAGTCACATTAAAGCTCAACTCACCCAAGATTGCGAACAGAAGCTGAATTAAAATACCCACCAACCTTCACACATCATGAGGGATCCTGAGCCAAATAGCCTGGCCCACACCCTCATTATCCCCTGAAGTGGCTCCCCCAAAGGGGCGACCCTTCCAGTGGTGGGCTTGCCACCACCACAGGCATCGTTCCTATAAAGGCCCAGAGCTGGGCAGCTGACCCCAGGAACTGCTGAGTCACCCACCTCTGACCCCAGTGCTGCACACACTACCTACAGATGTTACCCAGAGGCAGCAGGCTGCAATCTCACAGGGGAAGCAGAAGCAGGCAGGTAGACGCAGATGGAGCCAACAGCACACACTCAGTCTCCCACCCTGAGCAGCACTGAAGGGGGAAGCAGATGGCCTCTTCCTCTCCTCTGCTGGGCTTCTTAGTGTTCTGGCAAAATGTCCCTTCATTTTGCCACTTTCTTTGAGGCTGATGAAGTAGGCTTTAGGACACGAAAGCTCATGCTACAGTTTTTTACAGTATTTAAAGTGACATAGAACTCAGTTGTTTTTATCAATCTGTAAAGTTACTCAATTGACTTCAAGAATATGATATCAGACCCAATGTACTCTTATACCTTTGAGATGATTCAGTTGCATACAAAGAAGAAAGATATGGTAGTTACTCACCATAAAAGCATGGTTTATCTCAGGGATGTTTTTAAAAGCAATTACGGCAGGAAAAATATCTAATGCACTGAGCTCTAGGACCGCTGTGTAGATGGAAACTGAATTGACAGACTGGCCATTGCTGAAAAACACAGCAATTTTCCTAACATTAGCACCTTGGAGAGTTCTCTTGAAGATATTCCTAGCAACAAATCTCATAGATTCACCAATGTCCCGGCTCTCTGAGGATCTCTGGTAAAAAAGAGCATTCAGTTTCTGGAGCAACCGATCCTTGCTGTAGAAATCTGAGAAGCGGATTAGATGGTGGGTATCAGAGCTGTAGGATACAACAGCCACTCTGGCTCCCACTGGGCAATTGCTCTCTCTGATTTTAGTTGTATTCACAATTGCTACAATGATTTCTCTCATTTGTTCAAATATCTGAAGAGTGGTATCTTTGGATGTATCCAAGGCAAACACTAATTCAGTGGGATATATTGGACATTCCATTGTTCCTGGAAATAAAGAGCAGGTTGCTTGTTAAACAAGATTTCAAAAGGCAGATGATTTAGGTTTCAGTACATATTTGATCCCTTTTTTGCTGGCATGACATGATAATGATAATGATGATGTTAATAATTTTTGACATGATTATATTACTCAGGCCAGACAGTCAAGTCCGTTACATGGTGAAGTCATTATAAGATGTTATCATTTTATTTTTAATTTCTTTCTGTTCATTTCTGATGACTCTTCCACAATTGAATCCAGAGTGGTTAGGAAATATTCCTAAATATGAGCACACTAAACTTATTAAAAACACATGAAAAACAAACTACCAATAAACCACAGTCAAGCACGGCAATCCCATTGCTAAACAATGGAATGATCAGCAGACTTAAAGCAACATTAAAATGCATGGGAAAATATAGCTGTCTTTGCATAGCATAGCTGTCTTTGCAGAGCATAGCTGTCTTTGCATAGCCTGGATTAAAGAAAACAGGAATGCTCAAGCCAAAAATGAGCACCTTTAAGTTCTAATGATCTCAGTGCAAAAATGATGCATTATGTACTTAATTTTCATATTTAAACAGGACCTTTACTATAGCTGTATCATGCCCTGCTTCACATCTGGGAATTCCTGAAAGAAACACTATACCTATTAAGGGCCATTTGTTTTAGAAAAATTATTTATTTATTTATTACATTTTATATCCCGTTCTTCCTCCAAGGAGCCCAGACTACTTAAGTACTACATACTTAAGTTTCTCCTCATAACAACTCCTCATAACAACCCTCATAACAACCAAGTTTCTCCTCATAACAACAAGTAGGTTAGGCTGAGAGACAAGCGACTGGCCCAGAGTCACCCAGCAAGTATCATGGCTGAATGGGGATTTGAACTCGGGTCTCCCCGGTCCTAGTCCAGCACTCTGACCACTACACCACACTGGCTCTTGCTGGGTGACTCTGGGCCAGTCGCTTCTCTCTCAGCCTAACCTACTTCACAGGGTTGTTGTGAGAAGAAACTTAAGTATGTAGTATATCGCTCTGGGCTCCTTGGAGGAAGAGCGGGATATAAATGATGTACTACCTCCATGTTTTGTTTTTAAATCTGTGAGTGTTTTTCTCACTCCTACCTCTCCTTCCCCCTTTGTTCACTAAGAGGAAAAAGGGGGATGAACACATGAGAATGAAATATCAGAAAAAACTGATCCATGCTTTCTTTACAATGACAGAAATATCTGAAAATGTATGGGCAGCTGCTCATGTGGAAGATACTTAACCTACCTTTACTTTCAGGATCCATTTTATGTATTCCAGATTGCATTTGGAATGCCATGGAGACAAGACAGCGTGCTGGTTGCTCCACACAACAAACCATGGCAAGCTCATCAAATGGATCAGCGCTCACGTTATGCCATGTCACTGTCCACATCACCACAAACAGTCACCAGTAATGTTTGGTGACACTGTGTGCAGACAAATCTCCACACTATTAATTTATTTTTACATTTATATCTTGCTCTTCCTCCAAGGAGCCCACAGCAGTGTACATGGTTATGTTTCTCCTCACAACCACCCTGTGAGGTAGATTATACTGAGAGAGGAGTGACTGGCCCAGATCCAGCCAGTGGGTTTCAGGGCTGAGTGGGGATTTGAACATGGGTCTTCCCAGTCCAACACTCTAACCACAACACCACACTGACTATTCCACATGACAAGTAAAATAGAGCCTGCATGGAGAAGCTGCTACATGGGATTAGTATTGTGCAGACTCCGCAAGCTGTCCTCAGCCACCTTGTCAAATAGATAAGCCCATTTGGTTAATGTGTAGTATAATTAGGTTCTTACCTTGGTCACAAGCTAAACAAAAGACAGAAAACAATATATTTATTAATTAATTATGATGACGATGATGATGTAGTATGTGTTCAAATATCTCTTAAAAATATGATCAAGATTAATTCTTTGCCTATTACTCTACAGTAGTCCTTGGGTCTGCATAACTCCAGTGGGTGTAAATGAGAATACAGTAGTGCATTGACAGAAGGGCTGACATGCGGATTAAGGAAACACCTGCACTTCAAAAGAAGTTTGCATTCCAGAAGAACACAATTTCAATGTTTGTGAGGAGAGGGAGAGATGTCCACCCATCTCCCCTTCACATTGAAGCACTACCTATCTGTGACCTGGACGTAGGTCCTTGAGGGAATGCTTCTGGGGGCAGGGAAGATCAGTGGAAAAATCTCCTCCTGCAAGCATGTGCACTACTTGCTTGGTCTGCATGTCACAACATTAGTAATAATGATAATAGTAATGTCAGCCACCCCAGCACAGCATCCTTTCAGTGGCTGCAGAGGCGTATCTAGGAAAAATAACGCCTAGGGCAAGCACTGAAATTGTGCCCCCTGTCCAAACATCTGACACCCATCTTTCAGATAACTTTACCATGATATCAGCTGAAAAATACAAGTCAAGCTCGTTAATCTTTTAATATTTCAAAAACTATTTAGCAGTGCATGTAGCTAGACCAAAAAATGCTGGAAAACTACAAATTTCAGTATCCTGGGGCTCATGCAATACCCAAATACTATGTGGAGGTGTACTTGGAGAACTAAACAGAAGTGCCTGTCTAATTCTCTACTATGCATTGTAGCATCACTATTACATAAGTTTTAAACATAAATGGAGAATTTGACTTTTCCCAGATACTCTGAAAATAATTAAAGGATATGCAGAGTAAACTGTGTCACTGCTTGGAATATATTCTAGTCTTTCAGAAAGACAGTTAAAAAGAGAGAAAGAGAGCAAGAAACTCCCAGTGGACCTTAATACTAAGGATTTCACACTGATTCAAAAGACAAACTCACCATTAATAGCCATATTATTAAGACATCACATTTAACTCACTTATCACATGAAGCAAACTAAGAGCCAATGAATACAATCCTAGCTCATAAGCCTCAGCTCAGTATTCACAAGCCCCGATTCTCTGTACATAGTGCCAATCTGAATATGTGTACAGTGACTTATATTATATTATTTTTTTTAAAAAAAAATTACCGGTATCCCCTTTGGAGGGTTTCCTAAAGGCCGTGGCGGGGTCTGCAAAGGTTCCCCCACTGGCCTCTAGAGCATCGCAGGGACCATTTGAGCATGTGCTGTGGCCATTTTTAAATTTTTTTTTTGAAAAAATGGCCACTGAAAACAAAATGGCTGCTGTGCATGCTCAAATGTCCTCTGCAAGGCCTGGCATGGCTTCAATTAGTTCAGAATGTGGCAGCCAGGTTGGTCTCTGGGGTAACCCGGAGAGACCATATTACGCCTGTTTTGAAACAGTTACACTGGCTGCCGATATGTTTCCGGGCAAAATACAAAGTGTTGGTGATTACCTTTAAAGCCCTGAACGGCTTAGGTCCAAGTTACCTTAGAGAGCGCCTTCTTCTGCGCGATCCCCACCGCACATTAAGGTCATCTGAGGAGGTTCGTCTCCAGTTGCCACCGGCTCATCTGGTGGCGACTCGGAGGCGGGCCTTCTCTGTGGTTGGTCCAGAGCTGTGGAATGCGCTCCCTGCGGAAATCCGTAATTTGAGTTCCTTGTTGGCCTTCAGGAGGGCCCTTAAAACGTATCTGTTTGGCCTGGCTTACCAGGGTTTTTAAATTTTTAAATTTTTAAATTTTAACTTGATTTAGGGGTTTTAATTCCCCGGTACAGAGTGGGTCTAGCGACTGGTCGCCTGAAGGGGCCAAGTAGGAATTTTTTGTTCCCAACGCATTGGCCACTGTTTGGGGTTTTTTCGCCTACTCCGTTCTGTGTTCTGGGTGCGTAGTTAGAGTTAGGTTGGCCACAATGGCAGTAACAGTGTGGGCGGGGTGGTAATTCGAGGGTTAGAATATCAGTGAGCACCCTTGGATATGTAAAAGGGTGATTGGTTAATCACTCCTTTGGGGCCTGTGCGGCACAGGGATAATGATTGCCATGAAACCTGCTTCAGGACTTCTCCAACCTTTGGGCTGCGCGGTCCGGGGTGGACGAATGCCTAGAAGTATCCAGATCCTCTCTTACAGAAGGTGGGGTTGGCTTTGAAGGAATTGAGTGGGGCATACCTGCCCATTCCTGAGCCAGGGTGTTTCGCCCAGTAGGGTGATGGGTAGGATTTCAGAGTTCTGACCTGCTTCTATTGGCCCGCACTGTTCTCTAAGGGTGATTAATCACCTGGTGTTCCAGTCTGCCATGCCTGTGTAATAGTTAATAAAGTTGTGGCCCTTTTCATCCATATTAAGTCTACGTGTCTTCTTGAGCTGGGGTCTGGGGACAATGTTTAATTCTTGTTTTAAAATGTTTTTAAATTGTTAATTGTTGTGTTATTGTTTTTAATTTGTTTTAGCTTTTCATTGTTTTACAAGTTTGTTTTAATTGTAAACCGCCCTGAACCATTTTTGGAAGGGCGGTATATAAATCAAATAAATAAATAAATACATAAATATAAATACCCTCCCTGACAGCTTATATTAGCCATGAAGGGCAAGGGTCAAGAGCTCATGATGTCAGCTGCACACTGCCCAGGATCTTGTCCACATCCTCCGGTTGCACTAACTGAAAAGAATCTAACACAATAGTATCAGATGGTACCAGAGGCACGTCTGCCAGAACTGCCAAAACTCTGGAGTCCAAACCAGCATGGATGCGAGTGACTTTATCTGCAAAGTTACACGCAAACTGATCACAACGGGCTGTAGATTATTCCTCCCCCATTACCTGGGGGGATGTGTGGAGCAATGTCTTTCCTCTGCTGGTCTGCACTGAGCAGATACAATGGAGGCGGAGAAAAAGCATTTCTTTGCTGCCCCCACTGCCACGGAGTAGTCCCTAAAATGCACTCTAGCCCGTGTTTGGTCAGATTCATCACAACTCTTCCTCCAGCATTGTTCCAGCTGTTGCCCGAGTTGTTTCATCACCCTAAGCTCTGAGGAAAACCAAGGCAGTATGGGTTCCACCAAGCCAGAGAGGGCATTTAGGAGCAACCGTGTCAACAGCCCAGGCTGTCTCTCCATTCCAGAGATTCACCAAGGCCTTGACAGAGTCACCAGCTCTGGACACTGAAAACTCCCCAAGGGCTGTCTGGAAACCGAGCGGATCCATAAGCCTCCGGGAGCGGACAATTCTAACCAATCCACCACCCTTGCAGAAGGCAGGCAGAGCAGTCAAGCTAAACCCCACCAAATGATGATCTGTTCATGACAAGGGAGTTATCGCAAACTCCCCCACCTCCAGATCATTTATTCCCTGGTCAGCAAAAACCAGATGCAGAGTATGTCGTGCCGTGTGGGTTGAGCCCCGATACCAGCTGAGATAGGCCAATGGTTGCCATAGAGGCCATGAAATCCTGAGCTGCACCTACTGGGGGGGCTCAGCATGGACATGGGCCATGGCATGGTTGGACCATTAGACAATGAGGGAGTGAAAGGGATTATTAAGGAGGATATTGAGGTTGCAGAGAAGCTGAATGAGTTCTTTGCGACTGTCTTCATGGCAGAGGATACTGAGCATATACCTGTTCCTGAACCAGGCTTTTTAGGGATGGAGGCTAGAGAGCTGAGTCAGATAGAAGTGACAAGGGATGATGTTCTAAACTGTCTGGAAAAACTGAAAGTTAACAAATCACCAGGGCTGGATGGCAGCCATCCAAGAGTCCTCAAAGAACTCCATAAAGAACTCAAATATGAAATTGCCGATCTCCTTGCTAAAATATTTAACTTAACCCTGAAATCGGGCTCTGTACCAGAGGACTGGAGAGCAGCAAATGCAACACCGATTTTCAAAAAGGGATCCAGGGGCGATCCGGGAAATTACAGGCCGGTTAGCCTAACGTCCGTTCCAGACAAATTGATGGAAAGCATCCTCAAGGATAAAATTGTAAAGCACCTAGAAGAACAGGCCCTGCTGGGAGTGAGCCAGCATGGCTTCCGCAAAGGTAAATCCTGCCTCACCAACCTTTTGGACTTCTTTGATATTGTCAACGAGTGTGTGGATCAAGGTGATCCAGTTGACATAGTATACATGGACTTCCAAAAAGCTTTTGACAAAGTTCCTCATCAAAGACTCCTGAGGAAACTTAGCAGTCATGGGATAAGAGGACAAGTACATGTGTGGATTGCTAACTGGTTGTAAGACAGGTAACAGAGGCTAGGTATAAATGGAGAGTTTTCACAATGGAGGGAAGTAAGAAGTGGGGTCCCCCAGGGATCTGTACTGGGACCGGTGCCTTTTAATTTATTCATAAATGATCTAGAAGCGGGGTAAGCAGCGATGTGGCCAAATTTGCAGATGATACCAAACTCTTCCGGGTAGTGAAATCCAAAACGGATTGTGAGCAGCTCCAAAAGGATCTCTCCAAACTGGGGGAGTGGGCGACAAAATGGCAAATGCGGTTCAATGTTAGCAAGTGTAAAGTGATGCACATTGGGACGAAAAACCCCAACTTCAAGTACATGCTGATGGGATCTGAGCTGTCAGTGACGGACCAGGAGAGGGATCTTGGGGTCGTGGTGGACAGCTCGTTGAAAGTGTCGGCTCAATGTGCGGCAGCTGTGAAAAAGGCAAATTCCATGCTAGGGATCATTAGGAAGGGGATAGAAAATAAAACGGCTAATATTATAATGCCCTTATACAAAACTATGGTGCGACCACACTTGGAGTACTGCGTACAATTCTGGTCACCACATCTTAAAAAGGACGTTTTAGAACTGGAGAAAGTACGAAGAGGGCAACCAAGATGATCAGGGGCCTAGAGCACCTTTCTTATGAGGCAAGACTACAACACCTGGGGCTTTTTAGTTTAGAAAAAAGATGACTGAGGGGAGACATGATAGAGGTCTATAAAATCATGCATGGTGTGGAGAAAGTGGAGAGAGAGAGATTCTCTTCCCTCTCACACAACACTAGAACTAGGGGTCACTCCATGAAATTGATTGCCAGGAGGTCTAGGACCAACAAACGGAAGCACTTTTTCACACAACGCGTGATCCACTTGTGGAACTCTCTGCCACAGGAAGTGGTGACAGCAAACAACCTGGATGGCTTTAAGAGGGGTTTGGATGACTTCATGGAGGAAAGGTCTATCAATGGCTACTAGTCGGAGGGCTGTGGGCCACCTCCAGCTTCAAAGGCAGGATGCCTCTGAGAACCAGTTGCAGGGGAGTAATGGCAGGAGAGAGGGCACACCCTCAACTCCTGTCTGTGGCTTCCAGCGGCATCTGGTGGGCCACTGTGCGAAACAGGATGCTGGACTAGATGGGCCTTGGGCCTGATCCAGCAGGGCTGTTCTTATGTTCTTATGACATTGAAATCCCCCAAGACAATAAGTCTGAGGGGACCCAAGGCCACCTCCGAGACCACCCCCACTGGCTCAGGTAGGGAGACTGAAGTGGTGCAGTGGAGTGATCAGTACACCAGCAGAATCCCCAGCCTATCTCGGAGGCCCTCCCTCAAGGACAGACACTAGAAATTCTGAGGTTGCCTGATGGGGCACCTGGAAATGGGATAGATGACTGCAACGCCCCCTCCCTGATCCAAACAGCAAAGTGTTTTTTTACTGCCTTGGATCTGTCTCACTGTCCAGATCGGCCTCCCTGCCAAGCACTGCCCCTGCTGCTTGATGGCCCTGAGAGCGAATAACATGCCAATGTTTTGCAATGATTCTTATAAATGAACACACATGGCAAACATTATATTGCAATTAGCTTGGGATTTGCTGCGAAGTTCTAGGAATAGCTGTTGCCAGAGCACCCTTTCACTTGATTAGATCCATACTCCCTCTTTCTGTGAGGGAGCCTGACTAAGCAGACTCCAGGACTAGCTACTGCAAATGTTTGGCATTCAAGATCATTTCAGCCTGGGAATGAAATCTAAATTCCCCTCTTCTTACAAGAGAGATAACACCTGTTGTTAACAAAGTAATCAGGCCAGGAAGGGAAGGCAGAAAAGACAGATAAGACAAGTGCAACTGCAGCCTCCATTACAATAGGGAATGGGATGAGTTAGTGATGTAAAAGAGGTGCCCATCGAAACTGTTGATAGAATTATTGGGAGAGTCCTTCCCAGCACAGGATATTCTTTAAACACACCTGCATACTCCAATTGTCCTCACAATCAGCCATGAATGCCATAGATGATTCACACACATTCCTACCCAGGAAGGACTAAAACACAATGCATTCCAAAAAAAAAAAGGTTGTCTGGGCTCTCCTGTTCAGCAGAGAAGGACAAAAGACAAGAAGTGCCTTCAAGGCACATTTTGGGATATAAGTATCCCTAACTCCATGACCCAGTGCTACAGCCTCAGTGTTCCCTTGTGCCTCTCACTCTGAACCCCAGCAGACTGCAACCAGAAACTCCAGCAGACCACCTTAGTGTCCCCCTCTTCAGGGCAGGTGATATAGCCTCTTGCCCAGCTTCTTCAAGGCTGAACCTATCCCTTTCTCTCATTTCCAAAATCTTGCCCCTCTCTAGGTACTTCTCTCTAAGTACCTCTCTAGCCCGCCTGGGAATTTACACATACTGTAATTTGGAACTTTAAGCTAAATGTGCCTTACAATAGTCTATTTTTAAACATATTTGCATTGCTTCTACTTTATTCTCTGTTGCTGCCCCCAGACTCTGGAATGCTCTCCCAGTGGCCATTCGTTCCTCGGACTCCATCACGGCTTTTAGAAAGCTTGTAAAGACTTGGCTTTTTACCCAGGCTTTTACATAATCGTTTTTACTGCTGCTTCTGGGTGTTTTTATCTGTTGTATTGTTTTATGCCTGTTTTTATATGTTTTTATACTTTTAGCATGATGTTTTAATTGTGTTTTTATTGTATGTTTTTAACTTTTGTAAACCGCCTTGGGGCTATCTTTTAACGAAAGGCGGTATAAAAATGCAAAAATAAATAAAATAAAAAAATAAATTTATTTATTATTTCTTGTTTACACAGTCAGACAGGTGTTATTAACTGGTTTGTTTTATCCAGACATCGAGTCCTTCCCAAAGACCTGGGATGGCTGAATTTTATTGTCAATTGTTATAGATATCATCGCAGAATATAGGCTGTTCCCAGTAAAGCTGCTTTTTGTAATTGGCTGATGGTGGTTTCTGTGGCCCCTATGGTGTTGAGGTGCTTAATAATAATAATAATAATAATAATAATAATAACAACAACAACAACAACAACAACAACAACAACAACAACAAGGCACTACCTTGACGTGGTTGTGGGGCTTGTGTGCTCTGATGAAGGTGAGAGCTATGCCAGAGGTCCAACCATACTGGACAGGTCTCACCAGAGGAGCCAGACAAAGAGTGCCTCTCCCATCAACAATATGGTGAGACGTAACTTTAATAAATCTATACCGGATCGGTCGCCGCCCGGGTCAACAAGGACCGCGCCAGGTGCTATAGTCCCTGGACATCTGGAGGCAAGTGGGCTACAGGACTCAGGATCTTCACTTGAGCAACCAGGGCTGGAGACAGCAAAGCTACAGGAAGAAACGTCGCTTAACCGAAAAATATATACGAAAAATGCCAACAAGGAAATAATGATCTGCTATTACAAGTCTAGTCCAACTAGAAGAGGTTATTTAAAAAGAATGTACCAAATTTGGAAAGAGAAGCATCCAGATACAGAAATAACAGAACAAAGGCTAGCAGACCAGAGAAGATTCATAATAAGAAATAAAGTATTCACAGGAGTTGAGCTGGAAGAACTGCAAAGAGCAACACAGGCTCAAGATATGGAAGAAGAATTACCACCATCTGAAGCAGTTGCTCAGGCACAGATGGAGGAGGTGTTGGAAATAGAGGATACCACTGTTGCTGAACTGTTTCAAAATAAAAACCAGGCAACCTCCTCTTTGCCTTCACCTCAAAAACCCAAATGCCGTTTAACAGAAAAGCAACAAGAACTAAAGCAAAAAATAACTGAGCACATGAACCAAACAACCACCAGGGTTCGACTTCCCGCTCTAAAAACAGTTGCCAAAAAACAACTTGCTCAGGCATTAAAAGATGTCAATGCTGCACTTGCAGAAATAACAACCAAGAATTTGCAAGAAACAAACCAACTAATGTACAGTGCAGCAACAATAACAATACAAGAGCTCGGATATAAGATCAGTGGACCTGTAAAAAAAGAAAGCAGTACATCACCTAAATGGAAGATTCGATTAGAAAATAAAATCTCCAGGCTTAGATCAGATGCTAGTAAATTGAAAGATATGAAAGACAAGAAGTTGAAGAATGAAAACAATAGACTGGACCCAGGCAGAGCTAGAGACTCTAGATCGTAAGACCAGGAAAATCATGACCATCAATCATGCTCTGCACCCCCGCAGTGATGTAGATAGGCTCTACCTCCCTCGCAGCTCAGGTGGAAGAGGAATGCTGCAAGTCCATCAAACAGTAGAGGAGGAGAAAAGAGGCCTTGAAGAATATATAAGGGACAGTGAAGAAGATGCACTTCAAATGGTCAAGAACGCGAAACTATTCAACACCAATGAAACAAAAAAGGCCTACAAGAAAGAACAAGTCAAGAACCGAGCAGAAAAATGGAGAAATAAGCCCCTGCATGGTCAATATTTACACAATATAAGTGGAAAATCAGACATCACCAAGACCTGGCAATGGCTTAAGAATGGCAACTTGAAGAAAGAAACAGAGGGTTTAATACTGGCTATACAAGAACAGGCACTAAGAACAAATGCAATAAGAGCAAAAGTCAAAAATCCACAACAAACAGCAAGTGCCGCCTTTGTAAAGAAGCAGATGAAACAGTGGACCACCTGATCAGCTGTTGTAAGATCGCACAGATTGAATACAAACAAAGGCATGACAAGGTAGCAGGGATGATACACTGGAACATCTGCAAAAAATACAAGCTACCTGTAGCCAAGAATTGGTGGGACCATAAAATTGAAAAAGTTGAAGAAAATGAAAATGTAAAAATATTATGGGACTTCCGACTACAAACAGAAAAACATCTGCCACACAATACACCAGATATCACTGTAGTCGAGAAGAAAGAAAAACAAGTGAAAATAATCGACATAGCAATACCAGGGGATAGCAGAATAGAAGAAAAAGAAATAGAAAAAATCACCAAATACAAAGCTCTACAAATTGAAATTGAAAGGCTGTGGCAGAAGAAGACCAAAATAATCCCAGTGGTAATTGGTGCCCTGGGTGCAGTTCCAAAAGACCTTGAAGAGCACCTCAACACCATAGGGGCCACAGAAATCACCACCAGCCAATTACAAAAAGCAGCTTTACTGGGAACAGCCTATATTCTGCGATGATATCTATAACAGCAACAACATTGACAATACAATTCAGCCATCCCAGGTCCTTGGGAAGGACTCGATGTCTGGATAAAACAAACCAGTCAATAACACCTGTCTGACTGTGTAAACAAGAAATAATAATATTATTATTATTTACATTTTATATCCCACTCTTCCTCCAAGGAGCCCAGAGCAGTGTACTACATACTTATGTTCCTCCTCACAATAACCCTGTGAAGTAGGTTAGGCTGAGAGAGAAGTGACTGGCCCAGAGTCCCCCAGCAAATATCATGGCTAAATGGAGATTTGAACTTGGGTCTCCCCAATCCTAGTCCAGCACTCTAACCACTACACCATGCAAAAAACCCTCCTTCTTGCATCTGCTGTTAGTTTGCTCAAGCATTATTTAAATCTTTTGGGGAATTTCCCAAATTTATTTTGAAACCCCAAGCCAACAGTTTCTTTGTTTGCCGTGCTACACCTGGCTGTCATTATTTTGTTTACTACTTGCTAAGCTTTTCTGCTAAGGCAATAAATGGCATAAGGCATAAACAAAATTGATTCAAAATGGTCAAGCAAGAGAAATGACTTCCACAGGTATAAACTGCTCTGTCTGTTCCCCTCCCTCCTCCTCACTACTCTCTCACCTTCATTTTCCCCATGTGACTTGACTAAGAACTTGCATTTTGGGCGGTATAAAAATATGCTAAATAAATAAATAAATAAGTCAGCCTCCACTGCCCCCTCTTCTTTCTTAGAATAGCCTCTAGTATGGGTGCTGTGAGCAATCCCCAATACCCAGTTATTATGTCAGGGTCTTTTAATAAAATTTATTTCTTACCTTGGAAAAATCCTTGCTTCTTGACTCTGTGTCTCCCGCCCTGGCTAGGTGTAATGTTTCATTGTCTGGACCTGATCCAAGTGACTCATACTGCTGGCTTAATGCTAGTCAAACTGGGTTCACTCTACCAGAGAGCCTGCTTCCATGGCTACTAGAATTAGTCTCAGTAAGGAAATTACTAGCCTCAAATGCAATGGTTTCCAAATGCATTCTTCTCTCTCTCTCCCAGTAAAAGTCACCAATCAGGGTGGCCAGGGAGTCATAGTTCGTAACCCCAGCTGAAAGCCAGTTGAAAAGGGTCCAGATCATCCAGCAGTACTTGCTCAGCCAAAGCCTGATTCACAACACTGGCCAAAAAGGGGGGTAATAGAAACCAGGCTGTACTTTCCCAACTCAACAGGGATCAATTAAGGTTCTTTTTAGCAGCATTCTCATTATCTCTTTCAAAAACTGGGACAGTGTGCCAGCCCCCTCCAAAACATACACACACACACTAACAGACCAGCAATTTCTTCCAGTTCTTTAATACTAGGCAAGCTTAATAAGAGCTGAGTGGTTGTAGGGGAAGCAGAGCTAAGTTTTCTGTATGCAATCTTAAGGTGTTGCAGCTGAAAATCATCCAATAAAATCTGCCTTGGAGGGCATGGATGTCTTTGCTACCAGTTCTGAAATGATAATTTCATCAACTTTGGAGAGGATGTAAACAACTTTATTTGCAGAAACCTCTACAGAACTGTCACAGTAAGCTACCAAAAGGTCCTAACCCTTCTCAAAAAGCCTATGTTTTTAGATACAGTATATGCAAACTGCTTTAACCGCAAGGAACAGCCCAACTGAACATGACGGTGCAGATGAAATCATGATAAAGAATTTCTGCTGCCATCACCACCATAGAAGAGGCCTTCAAATGATCGATGTGTTTGATTGGCTTTACCATTAATGTTCCTAGTTGTTTTTCCTATTTCATCACCCTCAACATCTTAGGACCATGGGGAGGACTGAAGAATGTTGAATGTTCCAGATGTTAAAGAGGATGCTCAGGTGCTATCATGTCAACAGTCTTGAGATAACTCCATATTCCAGGAGTTAACTAGGTTCTGACAGAAGAGATAGATCAGTTAAGGCAGGGATTCCCTACCTGTGGTACTCCAGATGTTGTTGGACTACAGTTCCCATCATCCCCAGCTACAATTTATTCAGTAACATCTGGAGTACTATAGGACAGGTTGGGAACCCTTGAGCTAAGGAATCCCTCAGCGCTATTTGGAAACTATTCAGATCTATAAATCTTTGGTATCAGACCATCTTAACAACTTTACGCCCCTCTTAGAAATCATAATGGTTGGACCATAAAATCAACTTAATCAGGTAGTGCGTGATACATTCATCATGGCAGTGGAATGATTGCCCCCCATGTTTCACACATAACTGAATGTCCACTCAGAACTACTTCTACTGCTACTGTTTATATACCCCTTTTCAACAAAAGTTCTCAAGCTAGTTGACCTTTTTAAAAAAACTGATGCTTCCCTATCCCTAAAGTTCCCTGTTCACAAACGAAAAAGAAACACAAGAGAGACACCAGCAACAACCACTAAGAGGATGCTATGCTGGGGTTGGATAGGGACTAGGGATGTGCAATTTTTTTTCAGGTACAAATCAATTTGTACCCAAATCTAGCTGATTTGGAGACAAAACAAATCACCCCCGTGGTCCATTAGCTAGATTTGGGTACAAATCAAATTGTACTGGATTTGATTAGAATCTATTCAAGATTCGGATCCCTCCTATTAATTCCCCCAGATTCCCAGCTTTCATTTAAAAAAAGAAAGCTAAGCTCTAGCCCTTGTAGAAATTGAGTTATGGAGCAAAATGTGTGGTCACTATTTTTCAAGGGTTTGGATTCTTTGGTGTATAATAACTTCCCCTCAATGAATCCCTATGAGGATTCATTACACAAATTCATTTCTTCTATTCATTTTGACTGTCTTTTCAACAGTGCCAACTGTCAACTGCCATGTGCCAACTATACCCCACTCCCACCCACAAGGCAGTGGGGTACTACTCAGTTTATGTTCTAGGATTTTTTCCAAGTGTTTAAGCTCTTTGGTGTCTAATAACCTTTCCTCATAATGAATCCCTATGAGGATTCATTACACACCAAAGAGTCTAGACACCTCAAAAATTCCTAAAATATAAACTGAGTACCCAGTGGCTTATGGGTTGCGGGGTAGTTGGGAAATGGGATGCCACTAATTCCCCACCCCCAAATGCAAAACAGTGGGGTCAAAATGAACAGAAGAAACGAAGGCGTATTATGAGGAAAGGTTATTAGACACCAAAGAATCTAAACATTTCAATATTCCTAAACATTAAAATAAGTACCCCACCAACTTGCAGGTGGTGGTGGGGGGGGGTAGTTGGCACATGGCAGTTGACAGCTGGCACTGTCCAGTGACAGTCAAATTGAACAGAAAAAATGAAGGTGTGTAATGAATCCTTATAGGGATTCATTGAGGAGAAGTTATTATACACCAAAAAATCCAAACATTTGAAAAATAATGACTGCACATTTTGCTCCATAACTCCACTTCTGCAAGGACTAGAACTTAGCTTTAAAAAAAAAGAAAGAAAGCTGGAGATCTGTTTTAGGGTTAGGATATGGCAACTTTGAATCCCCATTGTTTCCTATGATGGAAATGTCCAAAATCAGTAAAAACTAAAAAAAACTTCATTAAAAATCAACCAAGTGTCCCACTGCCTTGAAATTTGGGTGGTAGGTGGCACCCATGGGGATCTACCCAGAACCCAAATTTGGTGCCCCTAGGACCTTGGTAAGTGGTCCAAATTGGTCCAAATCCAAATCAAATCAAAACAAATACAAATCAAATCTGGGGTGATTTGGAGGGGATAGATTTGGATACAAAACAAATCAGGGGTGATTTGTTTGGGGCACAAATCAAATCAAAAAAATTGATTTGTGCATATCCCTAAAAGGGACCGTTGCTCCCCCCCAGCTAAATAGAAGAGAATCACCACTTTAAAGGTGCCTCTTTGTTCAGTTAGCAGGATCAACAAGATAATAATAATAATAATAATAATAATAATAATAATAATAATAATAATAAAAAAATTCAATTTCTATACCACCCTTCCAAAAATGGCTCAGGGCGGTTTACAAAGAGAAATAACAAATAAGATGGCTGCTGTTAATGTTAGAATCAATACTTACAGCTGTGCTCACGGATATAGGCAATGAGTTCACATGGCTGCAGAGTGAGAAAAGAAAGAAAACAATATGAGAAAACCTGGACATTTTAGAACCTCTTCCTGAATACACGTTTATTTGTTTATTACATTTTAATACCAATCCAATAGACCTACGTGGATTACAAACAATAAGAACAAACAGAAAATCAAACAACCAGTCAAAAACCAATTAAAAGAAGTTAGAACAGTTTAAAACTATTTAAAAACCACTAAAGGCCAGGCTAAACAAAGCAAAACAAAACACTATTAGGATTCTCTTCATGGCCATTAATGAAGTTAAGCCTCAAATTTCTGTGGGGAGTACATTTCACAGTTCAGGTGTGGCTGAAGAGAAAGCTGAATCCTGAATCCTGAAGCAGATTTGCTCTTCATATACCCTGCAGCATGAAAGCATGTGTGAATAACTCCCCTGGTGGCATCTCTCCTGATGACCTTAATACGCAGTGGACACTGTGCAGAAAAAGGTGTTTTCTTATAATAAGGTGTGTTTAAGAGATACTTACTGAAAAGGAAGCGACACCATTTGCTCCTTTCACACCCTGGAAGTGAAAAAACAGCAGGTTATCTTTGAATAAGCTACAGAGAAGTGGCTACCTGTGTATAGTTGCAATTATTACAAAGTTGAAAGGGAAACCTTAAGTGAGGAATCTGTAGAAGAACTTGAGGTTCTCACGACCAGCCCTACCCAAGTAGGGCAGTGCTAGCCTGGGTAGGCCTGGTCATGAGAAACTCTGGGGTCACTCCTGATCCTGGCACTCCTCTGCCGGGTAGCCCAGGATTTGTACTTGGGTTAAAAGTGAGGTAGGACGCAGGCGCCCTCCTACCTCATTGCCTGGGTCACATGGGTAACCGGTCTGCTGACAGCCATTGAAATCATAGAGGTCGGGGGAAGGAGTGATCCATCCTCAGGAATTTCAACAATGCCGCCTCCAGATCACCATGCCACTCGCTGCAGCGGTGGTCATGTGGGTGTGTGAGTAGCTATTATTTTATGTTGTAGAATTATGAAATGATCAGTTCGGGGGACTGTAACTCAATACACTTTAAAGCCACACAGTGGTGTAAAACCAGTGCATCCTTATTAAACAAAAATTCTCCAAGACCTTTCTCACAAGCAGAGAAAGGGCTCCGAAGGGTTGAAGGGAGGAAGCTCAAAGAGCTTAATTCCCCCACAGATGAGCAGCTCCTTGCCTCTGGGCGGGCAGATTACCCACCCAGACAATCACCAACTGCTGCTGGTTGCTCCGACAGTCAGGGTATCGGGATCCATCACCCCACATCCTATCCCCCGGAGTTCCAATAATGCACTGTGTGAGTACACAGTGCATAATAGTAGTGTGCATGGTTCGATTCGGCACACTATTACAGACCTCCGGACCGGTCTGGCGGTCCGGATGTTCGGATGGGTGGGGGACTGTCGCTTTAAGCGGGGGGGGGGGGTGGTACTTGCCCGCCCCCCCTGCTCTTCCCCCTCCGGCGCTGGTCGTTGTAAACATCTTCTTGGGGTGGCAGAGTTCCTCCCTGCCGCCCCTGCCCCCGTCGTTGTTTGTTTAACAACGTTTAAAAGAGACGTTTTAAACAACAACGTTGTTTAAAAGAGATGAGTGCACGCCGCGCAGGGCGCATGCGCGCCACTAGCGCTTGTCTCTTTTAAGCCTTAACAAACAACGACGGGGGCAGGGGCGGCAGGGAGGAACTCTGCCGCCCCAAGAAGATGTTTACAACGACCAGCACCGGGGGGGAAGAGCGGCGGGGGGGAAGTACCACCCCCCCACTTAAAGCGACAGTCCCCCCCGTGCCGGACCGGGGGGGACTACAGACCATGCACACCCCTAGTGCATAATGGGGATCCCCCTCCCCAAGTCTGCTAGCCGCAGCTGACAGAAAATCCAAAAAATGGCGTTCGGAGAGCTCTCCCTCTCCTAACATCGTTTTGGAGGGAGGCTCCACAAGTGGGTTTGCCACCATGGTGCTCCCTAGATCAGACCTGATCCTGGCAGTTCACACGTGCATGCAAAACCAGGCTAGTCTCCCTTAGCCTGGTTTTGCATGCATGTGTGAATAGCCTCTCCCTATTTCAATTGACATTCATAACTATTTTCTTTAATAGCAATCCAGCAGCACAATCTATTTAGATGGCATATGGAATCATTCACAGACACAAACCACGAGAGGAATTGTACAATGTATGCACAAAGGCATCGCTGTGCACATGCATAAAATAAATGTGGAATAAACATTTCGCTATTGACAGGCCCAACTACATGCAACATTAACCCGTTTATTAGTTAATGTGCATCTTTCAGATATGGTGGATTCACCAGGCACAAGGGTTCTCAATCCCTGGGCTCTCATTCTTAAAAAAAATTGCAGGACATTATTTCTTTTGAAATGTATCAATAGCAAAATCTACAGCAGCAACTCTCGCCCTCCTCTTCAGTGAGTGGAGAAAGGGACAGCAATCTTTCTTCTTCCTTACCGTATTTCTCCCGATAAGTGGGGAACCTGATGCTGAGTCCCTCAGTGGAAGATCCTCTTCATCCTCCCCTTGCCAAATGGGCTTTTCTTCCAGAGGCTCCTGCATCCTTGCATCAGGCCCAAGGAGAAAGTCCCATTGCCAAGTGGGAGGCAGAGGAAGCAACATCGCCACAAGTCTCTTGTGCTGCCATTGCTTTCCCCCATCCACAAATGGGCATGTCCCTGGGGCATCAGGAGTTGGTCATGGACCTTTGGCCAACTTGGCCAACCCTGGCACTTCCCCTGTTTACAATGAATGAGTATTCCATGCAAATAAGGCTGCACAAAGCAAATGTAAGAGTCATACCCTGCGTCCTGGAGGACCACGATCTCCTGGTGAACCCTTCAAGCCAGGAGCACCTGCAGGAGCCTAAAAACAATGGTGTTAGGGGTTTTCCCCTATAAAAACATTTTGTCAATTTTTATTTTTATTTTTTACACTACAGGAAAAGTGAATTAACCAGATGGTAAGATATAAAATAGCCAACAAGTGCTCTGGAGGCATTCCTAATAGTAATTGTTCTAATAGTATTACAAGTACTGCATGAAAAAGTATATTTACTGTGATCCATTATGGCTAAGATCTAAAGAATTGTTATACAACCAGTTCTATACATCCAAGGGGACTGTGGACTTGTTTCTCTCTAACCGTAGCCACATGGCAAACCTCTTTTGAAAGAGAGAGGTTTTTAAAAAAATAAAATTTAAAAAAATAAAAGCTGTATGTGATCTGGTGCAGATCAAAGCAGGGAGCCCTTTGGCATGTCTAAAGTAAAACAATTTAGTCGTGGCCGATGTTCTCTCTGATTTTTTCATCTGTGTGCAGAATGAGTTTCGTTCTGGGTGGCAGTATCAAGGCAGTGTGTGCTCACATTAATCAGAGTGGGGCCTTCCTGATTCAACCTGAGCAGGATCTAAAATTGACTGAGCAGACATCCAACAACTTGTGAGCATACGCACATGTGCACACCTTAAAGGGAACACTGGCCGTGGCCCATGTTTTACTTAATATAGGTAAGCACAGTTAGGCTTTAGTAGTTGTGGTGTTATCATAATCACCAACAATTTCTGCAGGAATTTTTAAGTTGTAAAGTATTTTTGTGGTCTTTATCTCAGTCCATTACTATCACAGCCTAATCCACAAAAGGCTGGAGACAGAATGTTTCCGTGAAATACTTAATAGCTCATATAAACTGGTTTTAAAAAAACAACAACAAAGGAAGAACAGCAGCAGAGTTATTAAACAAATCATTTTTAGGACATAAATAAAACTTTAATGTTGTTTAGCCATTGGCCATCTGGCATTTGAAAACATCACATGTTGTAGCAGTAAGAAAACCACAAAGTGAGCACCAGTCATAAAAAGTGCAGAACAGGCTTACATCCACAGAACATCTTCTTTATTGAGGAAGCAGTGGCTCAGATAACAAGCTGGAGGGGCGGAAAACAAGCCACAGCTGCTTGGGAACCAGTGACTGCACCCTCACTTCCTTCAGGCCCCACCCCAGCTGTAATCGAGTCCTGCAGGCTGCTCATTCACTCAGTAGGAGAGAGAAATCCCCAACTCTGGTCGTTCATCTGGTTGGGGATTTCCCTCCCCTACTGGAGTAATGATCAGTCAGCAGGGCTCAGTTACTGTCAGGGCAAAGCCAGAAGGCAGTGAGAAAGCAGCTGCTGGTAGTGGAATAGCTATGGCTCATTTTCTACCCCTCTAGATCAATTAGCACATGAGCCACTACTGAGGAGGCCACGCAGGACATATTCATCCCTAAGCTTCTGTTTAACAAGTATCAGTACTATTGAAAACATTTTTCAAAATGACTTTGGGCCATTATCAGTGAGTTAAAAGTCTATTTTTGGCAAATTAGATTAGTGCTTTCACCCTTCCAATAAGCCTGCGAGGAACTGGTCACTCCCTTTGTTATCAGGGAGCAGAATATTATAATTATTATTTTTACATTTATATCCCGCTCTTCCTCCAAGGAGCCCAGAGCGGTGTTCTACATACTTGAGTTTCTCTTTCACAACAACCCTGTGAAGTAGGTTAGGCTGAGAGAGAAGTGACTGGCCCAGAGTCACCCAGCTAGTTTCATGGCTGAATAGGGATTTGAACTCAGGTCTCCACAGTCCTAGTCCAGCACTCTAACCACTACACCACGCTGGCTCTAATATAGTAAGGTCACTCTAGGATACAGTGTTACTGTCTGTGCCACAAACACGCTGCAGATTATTTGCAGGGTACTCCATATGATTAAGATTTTAGGATTCATCATTATCATCAGCTACCAGGGAAGAGAAAGATTGATTGATTCCAAGAGGGGATGTGAATACTATTGACTTTGTACAGTATAAGCTGACCACATTGCACCTATATAGGAATCCAAGAGAAGATATAATTGAGAAAGTATATGTTATGAAGGAGAGCAAAAGGAAAATGGTAATTATATAATACACAGTGATATATAATCCATTATATGTTATCTGATTTATGATGTATTGAGTCTTTTATAAATTTTGGTAGCAATAGTATATTATCTTTGTTCATATTAAACATGTTATTTGTGAAGTAATATTGATCCTTGATCTTTCTGATATAGTTGGTTGTTTCCTTAATCAAGGTTATATCCCATTGATTTTGTTGCATCACACAGCAAGTATCATAGCTGAATGGGGATTTGAACTCTGGTCTCCCCGGTCCTAGTCCAGCACTTTAACCACTACCCCACACTGGCTAGTATGTGATATTCTACGATTTCCTCACCATTTAAAAACTGATTGGCTTACACGCTATGGAGCATAACGAAGCTCTACAGAGCTGCTAGCGCTCTTTAAAAAACATGCTGGGCTATTCTGCTTCACCTAAGCATTGTGCAATCATATGTTGCAATGCTACATCTATTGGGAATAATAGAACATCACACTGCGTAGCATGTGGGCCATTATTATTGTTGTTGTTGTTGTCGTCGTTATCATCATCATCATCATTGTTATTATTTAGGAGTAGCAGTATTTACTGCATCTGTATCCCACCCTTCATGGCTAGTGGGGAGTTAAACCTAGGCCATTCTGCTCCAGTGCCAACATTCTAGTCACTACAGCACACTGGTCATTATGATATGAATAGCTTCAATCCAAGTACTTCATCATGGCTGTGCTATAGACGGGGATTTAAGTATGAAAACAGCAACTGGTACAATCTCTTAACTAGCAGTATTACACAGTTTTACAAACCCATATAAGACACAAAATCCCTGCTGAGCACAACGTATAAAGGTCTGGCTTGCCATTTGTCCATTGATCCCGTTTGGTCCCTGTTCTCCTGGAATTCCAGTGTTGCCGACATTACCCTAATATAAACGAATACAATAAATATTAAGGCAAAATGAAAATTAGAGCTTCAAGGCATGTATTTACTGAAATAATTAGTATTTGTAGCAAAGCATCCCTCTGCCTTTGTACAAAAACTACTCAAGAAGAGTTAAAAGCAAAAATGCCACAATACATATTACAAATATAAAGTCAAAAAAGAGACACACAAAAGTAGCAATAAATCAAACACTACCAGCAGCAGCATCACATTTCAAAACAGCAGCTCAAATGCCCTCTGAAATAAAATAATCTTGGCTTTCCACTGGAAGGCCAACAGAGATGGGGCACAGTGCATTTCCCCGCTGCCCAGGAGTTAATTTCAAGGCTTGGTGCCACCATGGAAAAGGCCTGTCTCTGGAACTTCCCAGGTACACTTCAAATGTGAAGGGAAATTGAAGCAAGGCAGCTGAAGCATCTGGGGCTCTTTACCTTGGAAAAGAGGTGACTAAGGGGAGACATGATTGAAGTGTATAAAATTATGCATGGAGTGGAGAGGGTGGACAGAGAGAAATTTCCCTCCCTCTCTCACAACACTAGAAGCAGGGGTCACCCTATGAAACTTGGGAAATTTAGGACCGACAAGAGGAAATACTTTTCCACACAGCGCATAATTAATCCATGGAATTCATTGTCACGGGATGTGGTAATGGCCACCAGCTTGGATGGCTTTAAAAGGGTTTTAGACAGATTCATGGTGAACAGGTCTATCAATGGCAACTAGTCTGGTGGCTGTGGGCCATCTCCAGCCTCAGAGGCCTCTCAATACCAGTTGCAGGGGAGCAACAGCAGGAGAGAGGGCATGCACATACTTCTTGCCTGTGGGCTCCCCAGAGGCATCTGGTGGGCCACTGTGTGAAACAGGATGCTGGACTAGATAGGCCTTGTGCCTGATCCAGCAGGGCTGTTCTTATGAAACAGACAAGTAGGTTCATATGGGAGAAGGGAGTCCTTCAGGGCAGGAGAGCTGGTGTCCTGATAGTGATAATGAATTGTCTCCTTTGCTAAGCAGGATCTACTCTGATTTGAATTTGAATGGGTGACTACATGTGAGCCCTCTAAGCTATAGGGGATGGGGCCATAGCTCAGTGTAAGAGGATCCATCTGCGTGCTTAGATGTAGGGGTGTGTACCAAACTGGAAAACCCAGTTCAGTTCGAGTCAAATCGAACCGAGTCTGGTCCAGTTATATGCACACTAGAGCCGAGCCTGGCTTGAGTCCACCCAGCTCAGAGAGGTGAATTTTTAAAAAATAAAATAAAAGATGGACTTGCTGCCATTGCGGGGCCTTGGAGGGTGCTACTGTGGGGGAGTCTCCATCAGTTCCCCCTCCCCCCACCAGCATCACCTAGTTTCAAATGGGCCATTTTGGGCCTGTTGGCCTCTCGACACTGGTGGTGGCCATTTTGGAGGCTGCTGCACATGCATAGGATCGTGACCTGGCCACACAGATGGCCAGTGTGCATGCTCAGCGGCCTCCAATATGGCAACCAACAGCACAGAGAGGCCCCAAAGGGGCCAAAAATGGGACAAAACAGTCCATTTGAGACCAGCAGGGGGCAGAACCACTGGAGACCCCTCTGCAGCCATGGCAGCAACCCCCGAGGACCTGCAATGGTGGTAAGTCAGCCATTTTTTTCTTTTTAAGAAAACAAAACCCAAACTGGCCCTGGCCCAGTCCAGGGGGTTCAGCTCAACCTTGAGCCATACTAGGCCCACCTCAAGGGCTCACCCTCAAGCCGCACTGGTTCAAATGCAAGCTGGCTCAACCTTGAGCCAGCTCGCACATCCCTGCTTGGATGCAGAAGTTCCCAGGTGCAATCCCTGGCATCTACAGGTAGGGTTGAAAGAGACTCCTGCCTGTAACCTTGGAGAGCCACTACCAGTCAGTACAGACAATGTTAAGCTAGATGGACCAATGGTCTGACTCGGTATACAGCAACTTTCTACTGTATGTTCAGATCCATTTCACACTCCAAAGGCATGAAGTAGCACCATGAATTGAACTCAAAAACAAACTGGAATGTAGCTGCAGCTGTTTCAATCTGGATGTCAGATTTTTTCAGCAGCCCTCCCCAGCAGCCACATCCTATACTCTGGGTACAGTTTTTGAGAACTCTTCACAAGTTTTCCCATGTAGAGTGCCTTCCAGTAATTTATTTTGAATGTGACTTGCTATGGATTGTTGTTGTTGGCATTTATGTTCAATTCAAGTATTATTGTCCCATGATTAGTCGACTGAAATAAACTCCATTTGAACTGCCATGACTGTGGCTGTCCGTGGGTGTCTGTGAATAGGGCTGGCCTCTAGATCTCTCAGACTGAGAGCAGCCCAAGCAGTTGCCCCCTCAGAGAAGCCCTGGAAGATTACTTGCTAGTGAAGATCTGGCCCCATCATTAGAACCCCCTCCATCACCCCCAAGTCCCCAGGGGTGGAGGTGGCACAGCACCAAGACCGAGTTCCAGCACTGTGGGATGGGGCCACTCTGGAAGAGCATCTGCATGTTTGGATGCAGAAGGTTCCAAGTTCCCTCCCTGGCATCTCCGAGATAGGGCCGGAGAGGCCGCTGCTAGTCTGTGCAGACAATACTGAGCTAGATGAACCAAAGGTCTGACACAGTATAAGGCAGCTTCCTATGTTCCTATGCCTGACTGCTCAGGGCATCCCTCTGTATGGGCTGACTCAGGAAGAGGGAAGGCTCAGTCAGGCATCTGCTCTAGAGCAGTGGTGGCCTCAGAAGCCAGCACGGGATACAGCTCTTGCTGATTACATGGCTCAGTCGGCACTAGCTTTTTGCAAGTTCAGCAGCTCCCTTCGTGAGCACATGCCTCCAGCTGCCATGCCAGCCTGGATATGGTTGAGGAGATCCTTAAGCAGAACAATATGCTTGCGTCCTGCAGTAACTAGGGCTGCTAACTCTGACCGAGGATATTCCTGGATATTTTTTAATCCAATGACCGATACAATACACAGCACGATGCTGGTGTTACTGACCCGCCAATGCTACTGCACACTGTGCAAATGCATGCATGCTATTTTAAGGAGTTGCACAAGTGCCCTGTTGTGTAACCCCACCAGGTCTCACTTTCCAGTGCAGCAGCCCCAGTGGGCCGGTAATGTCGATGGAGCGCTGCATGTCATGTTGGCTATTACTTTTTTCAATATTGTTCACAATATCTAGCCATTACATCTCTCGGATTGTTTTCAATAGTAACGTGGAGTCTGGTGGCAATTCCAGGAGACTTTGGACAGACCCTAGAGGTTTGGCAACACTATTTGTAGCACATAAGGATTTCTGGATTAAAGCATCCAATTATTCCTGCCACAAGATCTCTGTGTGCTTTCTTAGTAAACTGTCAGCCAAATCATTACTCTTCTATCATAAGGGAACAATTCATCTACTGTCAACACTTTATCACCACGTTTTTGCATATACAGTCACAAGGACATTAGATCACAATGAAACTAATGAGGGAGAACACAGATGTGGCTTTTAAATTTTATTTTTTTTAAAAAGTACACTACCTTCTGTCCTATAGCTCCAGGAAATCCTTTTTGCCCCTGTAACTCACAAATAATAGGAACACATTTTATTTATGAGTATGACGCTGTGTTAACAACAGTGTTTTCCATAAAGATACAGCAACAACTATTCCAAGGCAGAAAGTGCCTGTCAGTTCTTTCTCCTTCAGTTCATCTAGAAGTCTCTCCTTTAACTACTCCCTTACTTCACAGCAGGGCCAAGATTTATCCTCCTGGTTTATCTCACTTTCTGGACATTTGTTAGGATCTACCCAATATGTTATTTTACAGGTTACTTGGACCAAGCTGTGAACTCTTGCAATCAGATCAGGTCTTCCCTGCACAATCACTCAGGGACAGGTAACATTGTCTTTTGATACTTGGATCCACAGGCTTTAGTCAGCATGCAGAGATCATGCAAACATATTTTTTTTTATTTACAGGTTGAGTATCCCTAATCCAGACATCCGAAATCCGGAATGCTCCAAAATCCGGAAACATTATTGTGTTGAAAATTTTCTTATAATTAGTTCTCATTACATTTACAGCTACCTGTAGTTATCATAAATTCAATGCTTATTCATTTTTATACTTTCAATAAAACCTTAAAAAAAATACAGTGTACAGTAATATTTCGTGTTTAGACTTGGATCCCATTCCCAAGATATCTCATTACAGTATGCAAATATTCCAAAATCCGGAAAAGTCTGAAATCCGGAACACTTCTGGTCCCAAGCAGTTTGGATAAGGGATACTCAACCTGTATTACATTTCTATACCACCTTATCCAAGGGCTCTGGGCAGTGTACAACTACTACAACAAAGTAACCTTTTAAAACAGCTTAAAACAATATAAAAAGAAATTTTAAAACCATTTAAAACCAGTTAAAGACATTTAAGAACATTTAAAGGCCGGACCAAACAAATAGGTTTTTAGGGCTCTCTTGAAGGCCTAACATAAACATATGCAGAAATTAAATTGATCTAGGCTCAGTGACAGTTTCCCAATAAAGCAAGGTGAGGTGATGGCCTCAGGCAGCAAGTATACCATTGGACAGTGAGTGTCCACCACATCACATCACCTTCACTGCCACCCCTGTTGTTTTTTTCCATATTAACTCCCTCCTGACATAGACCCATCCTTGCCAGCCCTGCCTCCTCAAATCAGAGGTAATTACTGACTCCACCCATCTTCCCTCTCGCCTTCCGGGTGCCGCCCGCGTATGCTCTGTCCAATGCCATGGTATCCAGTGGGATCAAAGTCAAGAGCTTTTAAATTCTTATCATAGTGCCTTTGCTTTCACAGCTAGCACTCTGCTAGTTCCAGCAACTGATTCATCTCTCCCTTTCAGAGTGAGCTAGTCATTGGAACTGCTGGCAGCAACAGCCAGGACCTAGTGTTGCAATCACTATTTAAAAGTATTTCAGGAAGAAGCAAAGATGAAGAAGACACTTTCCCCACCATCACCATTCTGAAACCTTCCCTAGTGTACACATTGAGGGCTAGCTGCCAGCCCCACACATGAAGGATTTATTGTAATATCAGGTTGGAAAGATAAAAAAATGCCTTTTTCTTCCCTTCCCCAGAAACCTGGCAGTAGAGCATAAGAAGAAGAGGGTTTCTCTCTCTCTCAGCATAATGGCATGGATTCTCCCAACCCTAAAAACCTGCTAAGCGCTTAAGCAAGCTAATTCCCCATCAACCCATTTCCCGCCCACCCTCCACCACCTTTTCCAACTGACATCTTCAACTTTTCATGGCTCAACAGCTCTCAACATCCTGTAGGTCCTGGGGGCATATACGTTCTTATCAGACCATTCTGGTTTCCCCATTACTAATGGGCAAAACACATTATGGAAAAGGCGGGAGGAGGAGGAGATTGTGTCAGAAACCATGCATCCTCTGTTAACTTCCAGTTCTGACTTCAGTACTTCCCTAGGCAAAGGACTAGAACATTCCATTAAGTTGCAAAATGTGCAAGGATACACTTCTGCATACCTGAGAACTCCCCTGAATATGCGGAAAACACTACCTTATTTCTAGTGAACTGGTGGGTTACCTCGACTTTAGCTGAGGCAAGTTATTTTTATAATCTGACATGTCCAACACATTGCAGAGCCTTCACCTTAGTTTATTTATAATGTTTTTCCATCAGTGTGGTTGGAGGGGAGATATTAAATATACCCTATCACCTGCGCAAGTAGACTTGTGAATCAGATGAAGTTGAAAATTTGGCTCATAATTTTACTTTATTGTAATTTTTATAGCATTCCACAAAGTAAACTGATTTTACAAATTCAAATACGACAGATATTTATATACCACTTTTCAACAAAAGTACTCAAAGCAGTTTACTTAGATATAAGGAAACAAATAAAATGGCTTGCTGTCCCCAAAGGGCTCACAATCTAAAAACGAAACATAAGAAAGACACCAGCAACAGCCATGGAGGGATGCTGTACTGGGGATGTGTCCCTCTGCTAAATGAAGAGAACCACCACTTTAAAAAGATGCCTCTTTGCTCAGTTAGCAGGGGATTTTACCCCTTTTAGGGGGTTTGCAGAGAAGATCAATGGATTTTTATGTAACTGTTGCAATCAGCCCCTCCCTTACCCTAAAGAGTGAACCAGAAGTGAACCCTGTCCTGTCTGTCAGGCAATGATCTCTGGGGATCAGCCACTCAGCACACAGTGACCTAGAGGGCCTGGTGGCAGGAAGTGAAGGGGGTCTTTTTTTCTCAGAAGGATCCAAAAGGCAATGAGAGAAGATGGGGAGCAGGCTTTGTGAACACCAGCAGTGAAGTCTTGCTGCCTCTTGCCCAACAGTCAACATGGAGACTTCTCTCATGGAAGGACATCTGCAGATCCTTGAGACAGGATTACAGGAACCTTGAATTGTCTCCTGGAGTTTGGGGTGAGTTCATGGAGAAAGGAAGCCAATGGCTTTTGGCTTCGGAAAGACAGACAGGGAATAGTGTAATAGCTAGCCTGCATCAGACTATTCACTTTCCTTTTGTGCGTTGCAAATCCTTACACCTGGTCTATTGTGTTTTATTTTGTAACATAACCTGATAAGAAACTCTAATCTGAGCCCTTTTTATCTAACCAGGGGGCTGTAGAAAGCTCTGTACCCTGTAAAGGTGCTTTCAAAGGTTCTTTGCAACTGGGGGAGCTTTTTAAATTATCCTTGCAACTGAGTAACCACGACTTTTAAAGCATGCCACTCCAAATACCAGCTGGGGTGTTCTTTGGAAGTAATCTTGTAAAGTACTGAGTATTTCTTTTTACCTGTAACTAGAAGCTGAGAGAGCCTTAGACTGAAGCAGTCTGTAGAATTTTGAATCAAGTTTTTCTCTTTTTGTTCCTTATATTTCACCTGCCTCTGAGTAGATTTTAAACTCAGGAAAAAGGAGTTTTACTCTGGTGCAAACATGCCTCAGTCTTAATTGTTCAGCAACCGACCAAGTTTGCTCTTCATGTGTAAACTGCATGTGGAAGGTTTTTGTATTTTCCCATTGGTAAACAAAGGAGAATTTCCCTGGTATTTCACCCACACCAGGGAGGGATTAAACTCTGTTAAAAGTGGGCATGGTGGCAGCGATTACCAAGAAACAGCTAAGTTTTAAAGGAATAGCCTTTGTTGAGCAAACATGGAGGAAATGAATCAGCATTTTCCTCTCCCCCATGTGGACTTGCCTTGAGACAAAGGCTAGGCTTAAATCCACTATTCTCTACAGCAGGCCTGCTCAACTTAGGCCCCCCAGCTGTTTTTGGACTACAACTCCCATAATCCCTAGCCACAGTGGCCAATGGCCAGGGATTATGGGAGGTGTAGGCCAACATCTGCAGGAGGGCCGAAGTTGAGCAGGCCTGCTCTACAGTAACTTATCTTCTTGCTGATAAGAGTATATGTTACCTCTTTTGTTGCCAGATTTTGTGCCATTGCATATAAGATTCGTCAAGTAATGGTGAATGCTCCCCTTATCAATTGAGTAAGGCTGTGTTCCTAGTTTGGGTAAACTTCTTTTATCTAAATGTAACTATGACTATTGAGACTGAGTGCACTGAGTATATTGAGTGCAATATCGGACTATAGTGATGTAATCTGGTCAAGAACCACAATAAAGATCTTTGACTTTGACTTATTTCTAATGATCCTTCTTCACTGCCAACTGATAACCATAGGACCACCCAAGTTCAGTATTAAAGGAAATCAGATTAGAAGGTGACACTTAAGCAGTTTATCTAGTCCATATATTTAAAGTGAATCATATTTTATTTGCATTCATTTCAACAGATGATGATTTGTAAGGCCACTAAAGTTCATTTTTCCCCAGTTAAGATTTCTTTTTACACTTACCTTTACTCCTTTCTTTCCTGGTCCACCATATCCAGCAACACCACCATCTCCCTGAAACAAATAGTTTGATTTTCATTAATGTTTCATTTCTTCTTTCTATATGCTTTTTCCCCCCACATGATTTTTTAATGCCTCTGTTTTGTTCTTTGTAGCCAGTCATCAACCAAAAGTGGCTTCTGATGAACCTTCTACTCAAATAGAGAACCACAAAAGAGATTTCTCCTCCCTCTTTCTCAATATTGGCCCGCTGCTCCCCAGTGTGTCTGGTGGGCGGGCTTTTTGCCCCGGCCTTTGAAAAAACATGAAGCATGACTAGCCCATCAATTGGCTGGAGGGCTGTCTGGTGGTGGGGCTCAGGCTGCCAATGCTGCTCCCGGCCTACCTCAAACTCCTGTCCCTTTCCAAAGAAGCGACCCCTCCCACCCATCCCTAGCTATACTGTGTGGGCTTTTGCTGGTTACCCTTTTGGGGGCCGGGTAGGAATTTTTTGTCCTTTGATGGCTTGGCTTTGTTCGAGGCTCTTTTTTTCCTACTTCACACTATATGCCCTAGTTAGTTAGTCAGGTTGGCTCCCTTGGTCACAACGGCAGGAACAGTGTAGTTTCTTGGATAAATTGACTTCTGGTGATCACCTTTCAGGCATGTGTTTGGCGTAAGGAGAAGTCACTGTCAGTCCCTAGAGGCTTTCTGGTTCAGGGAGCGCTGGTTGATGGCTTACTCCAAACTGCCAAAGGAATAAACACCCTCTAAGGATTTCCAGCTTGGGGATGGCAAATCCTATGGCAGGTGCCTGCACATTAGGTGACTAAGATGGGCAGCAGGTGGCCTTAGGCCTAATGCTGCCTGGAGTGAAGGTATCTCACCCTAGGTGTTATGCTGTTATGCTCGCGTGCAAGCAGCAAGTCTTTGGGACCGCACTTGGGGGTGGAGCGCCAATCCTCTCTTGTTTTGTTATTTCAGTTAATAAAGTTGTGGCCTTATTTTAATCCACATTCATGTCTCATGTCTTTATTCATCCGGGCAAGCTTTATGTTTTATTTAGAATCATATGAAGAGCAAAGCAGCTAGTCTTTCAACCCAGTTGAATTCCTCTGTGCAAAAATATTAACAATAGCAAAACTGGAGTTGAAACAAGAGGATAAAATACAAACCCTCATTCCCCGGTATCCAGGTTGACCTCCCTGTCCCCTCATTCCAGGATCACCAGGTTCTCCCTGTCAAATGAATATACCATTTATACTACAGTTGAAAGTCATGCCAGTATCATCAATGATGTTGCATAAATCACAATCTGTTGTGGCTGAGACAATATGATGAAACAAGCATAGTAAGAAATCAGATCTGTGGGGCAGAACAAATAATTTCGATTGCAAAAACAGGAACTATCCCAGTTTTCCTTCACATCTGAACAAACAGGAGGCCTTTCACTGAAGAATAAACTACATACTACATTAATCGAGTCATGTGTGTGTGTGTGTGTGTGTGTGTGTGTGTGTGTGTGTGTGTGTTTGAAAATAACATTCACTTGGAGGGGGGCAATCAGATCAGGACCATGGTGTGGAGGTAGAGGTTTTAACTCTTAACTCCAACCAAGGTATGGTCCAGATTCTTTACCTCTGTGGTAGCTATTTGCCCCAGGAAGGAAGTGGCAGTTGGAGAGCTCAGATCCACAAAGGCATTAGCTGCCCTCAAAACCACCCCAAAATAATTTCCCTGAAATTGCCACCACTCCACTTTTAGAGAAGGAGGCTAAATAGCCTTGTGTAAACCCCCCTCACTCCCCTCCCAACAAATTCTTATCAAGGATATCTCTTTGATTAGGGCAGCTCCCTAAAAATCTGATGAGCCCAGTAGTGGTGAGAAGGACAGAATGCAAAAACCAATAGTCTGGCTGTAGTTAAAAGGCCCAAATTCTGGCTTAGTCGTGTACTTTCAGCTCTGCCTCACATACTGAGAACAGCTGTTTTCAACAGTTGTTTCAAAAGGGCAATGTAAAATGAGCTTCATGCCAAGACATACTTGATTCCCTATGGTCCCCCATCTTCCAGGAACACCTGTGGGACCTGCTATTCCTGGATGACCCTGAAATAAAACAGACAAAAAAGTTGCACAGGATGCATCCTGGATTTTATTTATATTCCTCCTGCTGACTTCAGCATTAGGAGGCATAAAGCCTTTTTTTGGTATCTATTTATACCACATTTATTCATCAGCACTCTTGTTCTTCCTGAAACACATAGACTTCTTGGAGCATGGAAACATCACCATGCAGAATACTATGCTGAACTACTGTTACTTAAGAATAATTGTTGGAGGGTTGAATTGCCAACTTTTTCTAGTTCCCACCCCACCCTTCTTTTAGCAGCTACAGATCCGGCAGAAAGCTCCCTGGATCTATAGGGTGCAGCCATCTGCCTGCCTGCCCACCCCCACTCCCCGCCCAGTAGTGTACCAGGAAAGGACTCAACATCATGATGTGTTCTTATCCTGGTGCTTTACTGCAGGGTGGTGGGGGGGAGATGTTCACACCATGACACTGTGTTCTTTTCCTAGTGCACAGTAGGGCAATACCAGAAAAGGGAAGGCAGAAATTTGAAATGCTGCAGCTGCTCAGAAAGTGGCCAATTTCTTCAGAGAAGCCAGCTCTTCATTAAAAAGTTAAGTCCCCTCCCAGGACCATCCTTATGCATCAAGCTGATACCAGTTATCAGCCACAGGCAATCCAGACCATTTCCTGCATCATGTGCACGATACAAGAATGGTCTGGGTTGTTATTGTGATCAGGCTGATAATTCAGCCCCAGCACAGCCCTAGTATTTTACTTCATATGTTGGGTTTTACTTTGGAATTTGCGTTGAGAACTTCGGCTATGAAGCAGGATAGATCTTTGAAAAATAAACAAACATCTCATTTTACTGTTACTGTTACGTACTGGAAATCCTTTATTTCCTTGATTTCCTTTCATCCCATTTAATCCCCGAATTCCTCTTACGCCCTAGAAGCAGAAAAGAAGAAAACAGAAAAGTAAGTCCAAAAAAAATTACATGAACATAGACTGCCTTTGGTTCCTTTTATTTCTATTTATTATTTCTAAATGTGAGTTAGCCCTAGAGAAGATCTTAAATTTGCTGTAGAAATGTGGAAGCAGATGCACTACAAAGTGTAGAACCATTTTTTCAGCTGAATATTCATTCATTCATTCATTCATTCATTCATTCATTCATTCATTCATTCATTATAGGAACATTGGAAGCTGTCATATACTGAGTCAGACCATTGGTCTATCTAGTTCAGTATTGTGTTCACAGACTAGCAGCAGCTTCTCCAAGGTTGCAGGCAGGAATCTCTCTCAGCCCTATCTTGGAGATGCCGGGGAGGGAACTTGAAACCTTCTGCTCTTCCCAGAGCAGCTCCATCCCCTAAGGGGAATATCCAGAGGCGTATCTAGGGAAAATAGCACCTAGGGCAAGCACTTAAACTGCGCCCCCTGTCCAAACATCTGACACCCATCTTTCAGATAACTTTACCTTAATGTCAGCTGAAAAATACAAGTCAAGCTTGTTAATCTTTTAATATTTCAAATACTATTTAGCAGTGGACGTAGCCAGACCAAGAAAATGCTGGAAAACTAAAAATTTCAGTATACTCGGGCTCATGAAATAACCAAATATTATGCGGAGGTGTACTTGGAAAAACTAAATAGAAGTGCCTGTCTAATTTTCTCCTATGCATTGTAGCATCACGATTACAAAAGTTTTAAAAATAAATGGAGAATTTGACTTTTCCCAGATACTCTGAAAATAATTAAACAATATGCAGAGTAAACTGTGTCACTGCTTGGAATATATTCTAGTATTTCAGAAAGACAGTTAAAATGAGAGAAAGAGCAAGAAACTCCCAGTGGGCCTTAACACTAAGGATTTCACCTTGATTCAAAGACAAACTCACCATTAATAGCCATATTATTAAGACATCACATTTAACTCACTTATCACAAGAAGCAAAGTAAGAGCAAATGGATACAATCTTAGCTCATAAACTTCAGCTCAGTATTCACAAGCCCTGATTCTCTGTACATAGTGCCAATCTGAATATGTGTACAGTGACTTATTTTATATATATATATATATATATATATATATATATATATATATATATATATATATATATATATATATATATATATAAATTACCTGTAGCCCCTTCAGGGGACTTCCTAAAGGCTGTTGGGGGTCTGCAAAGTTTTCCCCTTCTCCACCATTTGAGCATGTGCAGTGGTCAATTTTTAAAATATTTTTTTTTAAAAATGGCTGCTGAAAACAAAATGGCCGCTGTGAGGCGTGGCATGCCCTAGGGCCTCACAGAGGCCATTTGAGCATGCCCAGTGGCCATTTTGTTTTTAGTGGCCATTTTTTTCTTAATTTTTTAATTTTAAGAAATTGCGCCCCCCTTCAAGTGGCGCCCGGGGCACGTGCCCTGCCTGCCCCACCCTAGATACGCCCCTGGGAATATCTTACAGTGCCGCACACTTCTAGACTTCCATTCAGATGCAGCCAGGGCAGACCCTGCTTAGCTAAGGTGACAAGTCATGCTTGCTACCACAAGACCAGTTCTCCTCTCCATTGTACTGTTATAATTGTACACTGCTCCAAACTTGTGTCTCTGGGCAGTTTATGAAGGAAATCTGAACCATCTGCACTGAGGATATTCTCCTTTTCTCTTCCAACTTACACCTCTAATTGCCTGGTTTGAAACAAACTCCATAGAAGTGGATCCTACAGTTGTGTAAGTTCCTTTCCTTCTTCAGGATTTCTTTATGGTTGATCAGCAGAGTATTAATGAGTGTTTGCGAGCTCCCACCGGCAGTCATTTAGCTCCAGTGACTGAGATAGTGAAAAGAGACCCTGTTATTTCAGTCAAGAAATTGGACTCCTCATTATCTGATCTAACCACCCAGTAATATCTATTGATGCAGATTTGCTTCTAAACTGGATGATTCCCCATACTTCACCATTTTTGCCACAGATTAATGGAAATGGAAAATGCAGGTATTCCTGAATTGTATGAGGTGCTGCATACTTAAAATGGTGCAGTCATGGTGCAATCATGATCATGCAAATTTCTAGGTATCTTTGTTTATGTCTGAATTTCTGTTGCAGCTGATGATATCAACTGTTTTGAGCAGCCAGCAAAAATAATAAATGATGCTCACTGGAATAGTATTTTAGTGTATTTTTCAGGGATATAGTTCAGCCAGTTTGAAATGTGAACACAGTTGCTGGAGTTCGTATTCGTTGTCATTTGCATAAGCCATCCTACATTTGAGAACAGTTCATATGCTCAGCCAGTGCCAAAATAGCATAGTGAAGGAGCAGTGCAAACCACTCCCCTTCACTATGCACATTGCTTCTAGTCTGAACATGGCCTTGTACCTGAATGGCTGATCATGTGGAAGGCAAACCCAGTTGACATGATTCTTCCCTTGGGGGTAAAAAAAAGGCAGGGTCATGTAACCAGGCCTCCATGAAAACATGTAGCAGGCCTGGTTCACACTGGAGGCTTTGTGGCAGAAAGAAAGAACGTGAATCATTTCTCCATCACAAAATGAATCAGGACTGAGAAATTCTTTCTATATACACAGATTAAGTCTTGATTAACATTTAGCTCAAATGAGGACCAAGTATTTGCACTTGGAGTTCAATAGCCAGGCACTTTCCAGATTACACCCTGCAACAGGGCCACAACGTATCTCTAAGTGTGCTTCCACACTTCCTGTGTTGTGACACTGCAGTCCCTACACTGAGAGCAGGGTGCCGTTCATATTTCTAATGCCTTGTTTCAAATTTAATCACTGCGATATAGAGCTATAACGTCGTATATCTGGTGTAAAAAAGTTGCTGGTTTTTTTCGGGTTGTTAATTTCCACGAGACTGCTCCCCCTGCTGAGCACTTTGCTATTTATGTTTTGAATGCAATTTGCCTGAATGGAAGCGTTTTGCCGCTGTTGAGCAGCTAACTGGAAAGCGCCCAGAGAGACATTTTTGGTGCAGATAGAGAGTTGCAGTCACACAAGGCATACTTCCACGAGTGGAAGGGATCCTTGTATGGGTTCAACCCTCCTTTTCTTCACCAAAGGAACTTCCATCAATGGCATGCCACAGACTTGGATGCTATCCATTGCTGAGTAGCATTATTTCCACTGCCAGTCTGAACGCATGCATATGCAAGAAAAAACAGTTATGGAGAAACCAAACTTTTGATGAATTTATCACATGATCAGTCAATGATTCAAATGGTAATCACTTAGGAAACCTGTGTGAATCAATTATTCATAATATTGTTATGCTGTAGGGGTGTGCACGGAACTGGCTGGCCCGGTTTGGTTTGAGTGCGAACTGCATTCGAACCTGACCAGACCAGTTTGGTCTGGCCCCCTTTGACCGCCCCCCCCCGGTTTGGTTTGGTTGGGGGGGCAGGCTCACGAATATTATATTTTTTTAAAAAATAAAGGTTTTTATCTCTAGACCCTTTGGGGGGCTTCCTAAAGGCTGTCGGGGGCCCCACAAAAGTCCCCCCTCCCCCACCGATCTCAGTAATCACCGCCGTGGCCTGTTCGGCTGCACTTTCTGGCCCGTTCGGGCCTCCATATACCAGCACAGTGGCCATTTTCTCCACCATTTGTGCATGCGTGGCAGCCATTTTTAAAAAATGGCCACTGCACATGCGCAAATGGCCTCTGCGAGGCCCTGGGCCATGCCAAGCCTCACAGAGGCCATCTGCGCATGCACGGTGGCTGAGAAAATGGCCAGTGCACTGGTATACGGAGGCCCGAATGGGCCAGAAAGTGAGGCTGAATGGGCTGCGGCAGTGATTACTGAGGCCAGCAGGGGGAGGGGGAACCTTTGTGGACCCCCTGCGGCCTTTAGGAAGCCCCCCAAAGGGGCTAGAGGTTAAAACAATCAATTTTTTAAAATTGTGAACCCCTGAACTGTTGGACTGAACTGGAGTGGGTGGGTGGTTCGGTTCGACCTCGAACAGGTTCGGGATCAGACCTGTTCGCACATCCCTATTATGCTGCCTTTGGTAGGAGAGATGTACAGTTTTTCAACATAGCTGCTCACATTTGCCTTGGCACCCTTAATCCAACACACCCTCAAAAATAAACCTGAACGATTTTAATGTTGACCTGTGGACCTGTAAATCCCTGCTGTCCATGAATACCGCTGGGACCATGGGATCCTTTTCTTCCCTGTAGCAACAGAAAATGCAAGTATTGTATTCAAGGAGAATAAAGATTAATTGGAGTGAAACTAGATGAGATGCCAAAGATTTGTGATCAGCTCTCCAGTCTCCTTATTTATTTATTTTTTTAAGAGTAATTGCAGATGTCCCATTTCAGGCTGAGAATATAGTGCTAAGATGTGTTTAACTTCCTTATAAATCTATATATCTTTTCACATTATAGTTTTTACAGTCATACTAAAATAAATAGATTTTTTGAAAGATTACATGGCTTTTCAGGACACTTTGGGATGTGTCTGTTTGCATAAATTTTGTTAACCAGAAGTATTGTAGTCAAGTAATGAAAATTATATTGATTTATAAGGCAATTTATCATGTTTTCATAATGCTATGACATCACTCCTATATATTATCATAAACATAATAAATTATTATACATACCTGGGGGCCCTGATGGCCTCTTCGACCTTGGGATCCCTAAGACAAGAGATTTACAAAGAGGTAGAAATATATAACCATAGATTTAGAGCTCATGTTAATCAACATATAATTAGGACTTAATGTGCTTTCCTATAGCTTTTCAGACAAATAGAAAGACAGTGTTTTGTCATGTTAACATTATATTCCCTAGAAGAACAAGATGTCAAGCAACAAAGATGGTGGATGTGCCAACTACAGCTATGCTTTGGAGTGTACAAAGGCAAAGAATGTGCACCACCCCTTGGGAAAAATGCAGAGGCATCCGTTCCCCGCTCACCTGTCTAAGCTCAGTAATGTGTGTTTCCAATGCATGGTGAGGAGTGCTCCTTTATGGGACGCAGAGCTCTGTATTTCCCAGCACACACTGAGAAGTCATGTGGGGCATGATGATAGGCAGTGGCGTAGCTAGGGGAGGGTGGACCTGTGTTCCCCACTCCACCATCCACGGTGGCCCTGTCAACAGATTGTACGCCCAGCACGCAGCCCTGTCTGCAGTGCACCTACTTATTACCAGCGTGGCAGCCCTGCCACCACTGCCCCTGCCACCACCCAGGCAGCCTCCCAGGCAGGGAGAAGCCTGCCACCCACTCCACTTCCCACTGGCTCCACAGGCTCCCGAATGGAAGGAAACAGAAAAGCCCTGAAAGGAGAGCTTTCTCCTTCCACCCAGCCTGGAACTGGTTGCGAATGGAGGATACGCATGCACGTCCTCCTGAATGGAGAAGTGCACATGCATGCCTTCCATTTGCAGCCTGTTCCCAGCTAGGTGGAAAGAGGAAGCTCCCTTTTGGAACTTTGCTCCTTCCCACCAGCCAAGAGGCTGGAGAGCCGGCAGGAGGTGGAGTGGTGGAGTGGGCGGCAAGAGACAGCAATGCCAGCAAGTGGGTGGCAGGCGTGTGGGTGGCAGCAGGAGGAATGGCCAGCTGGCCAGTGCAGGGGGAGGGGGAGGCGAGAGGCAGCTGCCAGGAGCTGGGCAGCTTGTGTTCTTAGAAGTCCAGCCAATTATAGGTCAACCCATGGTGGTGGGTGTCTGCAGGGAACACTGGTAGGTGTCATCGCGCACAGTGCTAAGGGGAAAGAGTGGGAAAAGACAACACCTCTCAGCACTCTCCACACACACCCACTGAGCCTTGGGCACTGTTCTAGCTATCAGTGATGTATTACAGGCAGAGGCGCTCTAACCCCCAGACCTTGGGGCCCCAGTCCATGGCCTCCAAGGTCCGGGGGGCCCTCCAAATGTCTGGGGGGGCTCCTAGAGATACCCCACGGCTGCCCACCGTGGCAAAGCTATGTGGTGGTTTTTTTGTTTTGTTTTTCATCAAGGCCACCACGCGGCCGAGGGGTGATGGCGGCGGGTTGGCCGAGCAGTCGACCTTCTCCTCCCCCCGGCAGTGGTGGCGCCAGCAGCGGGGGAGCAACCACTGGGCACGTGCTCTCGGCCCAGCGGCTGTAGTGAACGGTGACATCACAGGCTTGCAACAATCTTCCTCTGAACTGCACAGGCGCACCTCGCACTTCACTATGGCTGCTGGGCCGAGAGGATGTGCCCAGCGGTTGCTCCCTTGCCCTTGCCATTGCCGCTGGGGCAGGAGAGGAGATCAACTGCTCATCTAACACACACACACCCCCGGGCAACCACCCCTCAGCCATGCGGAAGCTCTGATTTAAAAAAAAAACACATGTAGGTTCGCCGCAGGAGGTCCCCAAAAGTAGGTTTCGGGGGCCTCACGGGGGGAGGGCTCGGCAAAGGGCTGGTCCAGGTGCCATATCACCTAGGTGTGCCCCTGATTACAATCTCTGCTTCCCACAAAGGAGACCCCTGTATCAGAAATATGTGGTACTGCCTGGAGACGGGTATGTGGAAAGCAAACACTTCCAGGTGGTTCCAAAGGGCTGGTGGCATATTCAGCTTCACATGCTTCAAAGTGCATTACTAATGCCAAGCACTCTAATGGTAGAACATGTATATCTATGAAGGCTTTAAGGATGCATCTTTCTGTAGGCCAAAGATGACTCTGTGGGAATTTTGCCTCAGTAAAGTTGAGAGGAATTTCACTCATAATATTATGTGACTTCTTATTTTTTTAAAATAAAAGATAAAATGTGGGAGATGACTATTTCACATAGCAAAAACTCTCTCTCAATTGTAATACAAATATTACAAAAACAACACCAGATGTCTCATAGGCGTGTGCACAAAATCAGTTTGCCTGGTTCAGTTCGAATCTGAACTGGCTCAAACCAGACCAGGCATGTTCAGTATTATGCACCCCCAGACATCCACGAACAGCCCCCAGTTCGGTTCAGGTTTGGGGGTTCAATTCTTAAAGAGAAAACACATTTACACTTTTTTAAAGTCTGAAAACTCACCACCTCTCGCTCCGGGGGCTTCTCTGCAGCCACGGGGGCCTCTGGAGGTTCCCCCTCCCCCTGCTAGTGGTTCGGGCGGTTCTCGGGCCTGTCCTCCATGTCAGTGGCCATTTTGAAGGCTGCCACACATACACAATACAGGTGAAACTCGGAAAATTAGAATGTCGTGCAAAAGTCCATTAATTTCAGTAATGCAAATTAAAAGGTGAAACTGATATATGAGACAGACGCATTACATGCAAAGCGAGATAAGTCAAGCCTTAATTTGTTATAATTGTGATGATCATGGCGTACAGCTCATGAAAACCCCAAATCCACAATCTCAGAAAATTAGAATATTACATGGAACCAAGAAGACAAGGATTGAAGAATAGAACAATATCGGACCTCTGAAAAGTATACAGTGTACTGTGCTTGATTGGCCAGCAAACTTGCCTGACCTGACCCCATAGAGAATCTATGGGGCATTGCCAAGAGAAGGATGAGAGACATGAGAACAAACAATGCAGAATTGCTGAAGGCCACTAATGAAGCATCCTGGTCTTCCATAATACCTCATCAGTGCCACAGGCTGATAGCATCCATGCCACGCCGCATTGAGGCAGTAATTGCTGCAAAAGGGGCCCAAACCAAGTACTGTATGCTTATACTATGCATGCTTATACTTTTCAGAGGTCCAATATTGTTCTATTCTTCAATCCTTGTCTTCTTGGTTCCATGTAATATTCTAATTTTCTGAGATTGTGGATTTGGGGTTTTCATGAGCTGTACGCCATGATCATCACAGTTATAACAAATTAAGGCTTGACTTATCTCGCTTTGCATGTAATGCATCTGTCTCATATATCAGTTTCACCTTTTAATTTGCATTACTGAAATTAATGGACTTTTGCACGATATTCTAATTTTCCGAGTTTCACCTGTAGGCCTCTATGTGGCTGGGTCACCCAGGCCATGCAGAGGCTCATTGGGTATGCGTGGTGGTCTCCAAATTGGCCACTGCCATGGAGGACAGGCCTGAACCAGGCCAAAAACTGCCCAAACCAGGCATATTTGTAACAAACTGGAGGCAGGCAGGGGGGAGGGAAACGTCTGGAGACCTGCCCCCCAAGGCCACAGAAAAGCCCCTGGAGCGGGAGGTGATGAGTTTTCAGACTTAAACATTTTTTAAAAAAATCAACCCCCCCCAACCCAAACCGGGGGTTGTTCGAGATCAGGCCAAAGAGGGGCAGGTTCAGTTCAAGGCTGGCTTGACATCAAGCCCTCAAACTGGGCATGTTCGATGTTGAGCCAATTTGATACCGAACCTGTATACATACCCCTAATGTCTCGGAGAAGTCCAAAAGCAGGACATGTAGGAAAACAATCCTCTCCCATCACTGCTCACTAGCAATTGGTATTCATGCTAGGGCAGGACACACGATAAAGAAGAGGGTAGGAGCAGTGGCGGCTGTTGACTCCTGCAGGGGCGTAACTACCATTAGGCAGGGGGGAGGCAGTCGTCTCGGGGCCCCACTGCCTTGAGGGGCCCCCCAGAGACACCTCACATGACTCCCCATTGCCCCCTGCCCAGCCCCAAGACCCTTCAGCCACTTGCGCTGTTTGCCCTCTCTCCTGCTTGTCGTCCTGGTCGGCAATCAAAGCAGCAGGCAAGCTGCTTTTCTCCCCGCCTCTCAGCTGATCGGCGGGTGGGCGGGGCTTCCAGGGAGGCCTCCGTGTAGGCCTCAGTGAAGCCTGAATTCGAGTAGTCTGGCAAGCCCCAGGAAGAAGGCTGGCAGTCAGAGTGGCCACTACAGCTCTCTGCAGCAGACCCTCTTCCCAGGCCAGACAGCTCAGCCTTTGCCAGGTAGAATATGAATTCCTTTTTGTGGTTACACTCCCCCCACCCCCTATATAGGGATCTGCTTGCCATAGGGCTTTGATGGGTGGGGGGAGAGACTGAGAAGTCTCTGAATATTTAATTTAAAACTGATTGGAAAATTTGCTGGCTTAAAAAAAACCCTCTAAAAAGTCCTATAAGTGGCTTGTTTCATGGCAGGAAATTACAAAAACTTCTGGAACAAATTTATTTATGTATTAATTAATTAATTAATTAATTAATTCATAAATACACTTCTGTTCAAGTTGTTTTGCAACCCAGGTCTGAGTGAGAACTGAGACATGAGTGAGAACTGTGACGCATGTCTTGTGCTTTTATATTTTTTCCCCTTAGGGTAAATCTGGCCAACATGTGAATGCAGCACCTCCATTCCAGAGGAGATGTGTGTTAAAGGGCTTTAAAAGCCTCGTGTGAAAAACCTCCTGGAATCAAACTTGACTGAATTGGTTCAGAATTCTGAGAAAACAAACATAGGCTCACCCTGCATGGTTGAAAGTCTCCTTTGCTAATCTGCAGCAAGGGGCCCATTTTAATAATTAGTGTTTCTAGTGCCTTCTCATTTGCTCAGTTTTGTACATCTGTTTTTTGTATGTTTTGAATGAGGACAGAAATGTGAGAATAAAAGTCCCCTGCTAACTGGGCAAAGAGGCACCTTTTTCTCTTTGTAAACCGCCCTGAGCCATTTTTGGAAGGGCGGTATAGAAATCGAATAATATAAAAAATTTCTCGGCGGGGGGGGCCCATTTAAGAATCTTGTCTCAGGGCCCACTCCAACCTAGTTACGCCCCTGGACTCCTGGGAATGGGTGGGCACCAGGCAGGAGGGCAGAGCCAAAGTGGGTGGCGCAGGGGTGGAGCAAAAAAACAAAACACAACAACACTAACTCCTGTGGGCATATAGGAAGTAAAAGGTAAAGTTATGCCATCGAGTCGGTGTCGACTCCTGGCGACCACAGAGCCCTGTGGTTTTCTTTGATAGAATACAGGAGAGGATTACCATTGCCTCCTCCCACGCGGTATGAGTTGATGCCTTTCAGCATCTTCCTATATCACTGCTGCCTGATATAGGAGTCTGGGAAACATAGCAGTGGGGATTCTAACCAGCAACCCCTTGCTCCCTAGGCAAGTGACTTCCCCACTGCTCCATGAGGTGGCTATGTCATTCCAAGGAACATACCTGTAAAAGCCTCTGCACTCAAGGACACCCGTTTTCAGACACTTATAAAAACATGCCATGAGTACATGTTTTGGCATACTTGGAAAATGTTTTGTTGGTTGTTTTTTAAAGGTTAAGAATTCTCTCTCTCACACACACACAGAGGATAGGACTTCTCTCCCATGTGCAAGACACACACGGTTCATGGGGGTGAGAGCAGCATGGTAGCTTGACCAAGGGAAACAAATCACACACACACACAGCAAAGGGTGTTCTTTCAAACAGCAAATGTTTTACTTTCCTTCCTGGTTGGAGAGAGACCCTCAGTCCAACAGCCAGCTACCTGGGCTCTGCAGTTCCATACAAATTCCAAGCGGGGGAGGAGCACAAGACTCCAGGAGAACCAATAGGGTTGGGAGAAAAGTTAACCCTTTCTTGACTGTCTGCTCCTGCCGATCTCCAAGGCCTGCCTGGAGAGCTTCAGGCTTCAGCCAGGCCTATGCAGAGGCCTCTCTGGAAGCCTGGCCCACCTGCCACTTTTTATTATTTCCCAAATGCCTAACAGAGAGTTTTAAAATATTTATCGATCATTTCCCTCTCTCTTTTTACTTGTAACCCTGAATGCCTAGAAAACCATCTGTCTGGCTCTGCAGCTTTGGTGTACTTAAAAATGCTGAAAACAAACAAGCAACCCACCAAAACCCTCCACAAATTAAGTCAAGTTGTTATTTCTACATAGTACTAGCATGAGGGGCTTATAATTATTTCTCACATTTGCAGCTTGCTCTTTCCAGGGGAGGGAGGGGCCATGCCTATTCTGCTGTCCCGCACGAAGAAATTGGTGGGCTGAGTGAATGCAGAGGAGGCGGGGGGGGGGGGGATGTGGCTTGGCAGGGCCCCAGAGTGCATAACTAGGGAGGCGGATGTAAAAAGCTTCTAAGCTACCCCTCCTGTTTTTTAAATAAAACTGTCCAAATGATGATAGGAAATATCTGCAGACTGCAACTATGGGAAGATTAGATTCCCAATTTGTGAAATGATGTTTTTTAAATCATGGCAGACCTAGCAGGAAATTAGTAATTATTGCAAGTTCATGATAATAAAAGCACAAATAAAAGCATGCATTTAGCAGGGGTGGCCCTTTAATGTGGTAGGGCAAAGCGATCGCTTCAGGTACAGACCTGAGGAGAGGTGCAGGAGCTACCTACATGTTTTGTGTCGATTAGTTCCTTAAAGGCACCCAAATGCACATTGCTAGTAATTGCTGCTAGCAATTATGTAATTTACATAATCTGACAATTACATAAACTTAATTTACATAATCTGAGGCTAAATAAACAAAATAAATGGTCTCCTCTCTGCAAGGCAACTCACACAGCACACTGTCCAAGAGTGAACAAAATGGCGATTGCCACTCTCTTCCTTCAGAAGACTAGAACAAGGACTAGGGTTGTGCGTTTTGTTTTGTTTCTGTTTCGTTTTTGGCCCGAATCTGAAACACCCCAATTTTGTTCTTTGTTCGAAATTGCAAAATCCGAATCCGAAACGTTTTGGATTTTAAAAAATGGCCCCAGGGAAAACTAGTGGGGGGGGGGTAGTGCCAAATGGGTGGAAACTACCACCCAAATTTCAGAGGAATTGGGCAAAGGGCTGATTTTTGGTGAATTTTTGAAGTATAGGATTTTTCCCATAAGGAAGAATGGAGGTTTTAGCAAAAGTATAGCTTCATGTTGGGGGGGAAGGGGTGTCCCAGAGCAGAGTAGGGTGGGTGGTAGTGCCCAGTGAGGGCAAGGAAGCTGCCAGAATTCTTTCAAAGGAATTGGGCAGAAGGCTGATTTTTAAAGATGTAATGGAGTTTGCGTGTATGTAAAGTTCTTCCCCATAGGGAATGATGGACCTCCATAATTCCTGCCCCATAACTGCACTTGGGGGGCACCAGGGTGGCCCAGAGCGAGTGGTGGTGTAGAGCACATAGGGTGCCAACCACCCCCATGGGTTGCTAACCCATGGGGTACTGGGTTCTGTTGTTTCTGAGATGTTTTGAGTGTAGATTCAGATACTCTGGTAGCATATGAGAGTGGATTCATGGTTTGTCATTGAAAATCTCATATGCTACCGGAGAATCTATACTCAGAACACCTCAGAAACAACAGCAACCCATGGAGGGTGGTTAGCACCCTATGTGCACTACACCACCATTCACTCCCAGCCGCCCCAGTGCCCCCCAGGTGGAGTTATGGGTCTGCTGAAACCTCCATTATTCCCTGGCCGGGGGGGGGGGCCTTAAAGAAGCGTAAAATTCCAACAATTCCTAAGAAATCAGCCCTTTGCCCTATTCCTTTGGAATCTGGGTTATGGCAGGCACCCCTTGGGGCACTGCCACCCAACCCACTGTTTTGCCCCTCAGGCCCCCTTTCTGCCCAAAATCTGCCCCAAAGACATTTCAACTTCAGAAATTCTTTAAAAATCAGCCCTTTCCCCAATTCCTTTGGAATCTGGGTGGCAGAAGGCACCCATTGGGGCACTACCACCTGAACCACTCTTCTGCCCCTAAAGCCCCTTTTGTGCCCCCAATCCACCCCAAATAACATCAACATCACACATCAACAACAGCAGAGCTTTGGAAAAAATCAGGCATATTTCCAAAGGTCATGCACATCCACATCCCCACCCCCCGGAAATGCAATTGATCTACACACAACAGTGTGAAACAACAACAATGAAATGCACACTTCCCCACTGGCCAATGAGGGTAAACGCACACTGCCCCACTAGCCAATGAGGGTAAAATTTACCCTTAAATTTGCTTAAAAGGAGTAAGGAGGCAATTGCCAGTAGATCAGCCCATGCTTTCGCAGGCCAATCTGTGGGCTGAAAAGGCTGGAAATTCAAACAGATGTCAAAACTCAAAATGGAGACTGAAGGAGAAAGACTTTCTGCGATTGCAAAATGGAGTTCCAAAACAGCCAAAACAACAAAATGTTTTGTATCCGAAACAGGGATGTTTTGTTTTGGCTACAAAATTTTCTGCTTTGAGCATTGGGTGTTTTGTTTTGGCTACAAAACAGCCGAAATGGTCTGTTTTGTGCACAAAACATTTTGTATCCGAAACGAAACAAGCAAGCTGCAAGCAGGGAAGTGCAGGGTTGCAGTGACTAAGTCAGTCAGACCTGAAATGGTGGCAGAGGACAGAATGGCTGACAATTATTATTGCTTTTGGACCATTTTTATTAGTTTCTTTGGACATTTTGGCCTTTTGGGCAGAGGCGTAACTAGGGAAAATGGCGCCCGGGGCAAGCACTGAAATTGCGCCCCCCCCCAAACCGCGCCCCCACCGCCGCCATGACAGGGGAAAACCCAAAAGGTCAGGGGAGACAAGCTGCCTGATGAACGTCAACCCTAGATGGAGCCCACTGCCGCCGCGTCCCTTCTGCTGCTGCCCCTACCTCGGAAGGGAAGCCCGGCGTAAAGGCGCACGTTCTCTTCCAACCGGATATAATTCACTTCGCCTTGCAAGGTGGAGGGAGTGGCCAGGGGTGGGTAGATGCCCCGCAGCTCCAGCCGCCTGGGAGGTGCCGCCGCACTGAACTTTCTAGGCGCGCTCCCCCTTCCAAGTCCACTGGGGCGCCAGCAAAGGCTTCTTAGCCCCAAGAGAGGCAGGAAGCGCGGGGCTGCTGCCATGGCCATGTGAGAGAACTTATTCTCGGTCGGTCTAGTGCTGCGCAGTCTGGGGGCCACTAGCTGGTGGGTGATGAGGGCGGGCAGAAATGTATTAAGACCGCCCTCCTCAACGGTGGGAGGAGGTGAAAACACTCTGTTCAGCCCAGCGGCCTCATCAAATTCCTCTTCCGGTTTTAAAGGGACCCTAGAGAGCCGCTTTATACCCAGTCAGGCGCAGCCGTTTGCTCCATCTATCTCCGTAGTTGTCCACACCAGCCTCGGGCTTTAGGTGGGGAGGAGGAAGTGGACCTGGGACCTGGCATGATCTGCATGTAAAGCAGGTGCCCTACTACCACCGAGCCATCTATGCCCTCACCACCACCCGGTAAAAAAACATGGAAATCAATTGGCCATCTAGTAATAGAAGTATAAGGGCCAGCCAGGTGCAATGCCAAGCCTGCCCCGCCCGACCAAGTTCACACATCAATCATCACACACACCTTGTCCTGGTGCTTTTGCTTGTGTTATGTGGCAGCGGCCGGCCGTTAACTCCCCCTAGTGCTTGTGCTCAGTGGCCTCAGCAGCAGAAACACTCCCGTCGCTGCTCCGACTCTGAGTCCGACTCCCTGCCTCGTCGCCAATGCACGTGCTGCAGGCGGTGAGTTGGGAGGAGGAGTCAGACACCAGCACCACGCATGCGCGACTGGTGGCGGGGCAGGGACTGGGAGTGCGGAGTACTTGCTGTTCCTGTTCATGCTGTGATGAGGAAGATTGTTTGAGTGAACAAACTTTAGGCGCCCGCATGCCAGAGCCGAGCAATGGGGGGGGCGGGCGTGTGGCGCCGGGACTGGGGGAGGGGGCACCACGTGGACCGGAGGGGTCGGACTGCTCACTCGACTGCTGCGCTTTAAAAAACCCCAAAAAAGGGAAAGCCAGGGGATCGGCGGGGCACTTTTTGGCGCCCCCCCATGTGACCAACCAGGGTGGCGCCCGGGGCACGTGCCCCCCGCCCCCCCTATAGTTACGCCTCTGCTTTTGGGGGGTGGGCGTTGCCCACCCTGCCCTAAGTGAAGAGCCTCCACTGGGTAGGAGACACTTCCTACCCTAGTTCGGGAGCTGTGATTGCTCCCATTTTCCATTCACCTATCAGTTAAAAGCAAGGTTGGAGGTACTGTTGGTGAACATGTGCTAAGCAGTAGCTGGGTTGGAGGGCTTTTTGTCCTACCTCATCCAGCAGCTGTGTAGAAGGAAGCCCTACGATTCAGCTGCTGCTGGGGCACATGAGCACAGACAGTGCCTCCGTCCTTATTTTTAACTGACAAGGCACTTAAAGACAGCATAAAGTCTTCATGACTTGTTGCAGTTTCTAGTCCTCCATGTACTTATAAGGCTTCCATGAAGTTATATTTCCATGAACTTTATATTTCCATGGACTTTATATTTCAAAGTCATCTGTAAAGGCTAGTGGCCTGCACCATATCTTGTGGCAGTGAATTCCATGCATCAATTATTCATTGTGCAAAGAAGTCTTTCATTTTGTTTGTTCCAAATCTCCTCAGTTGTTGTCTGTGTTAGATAACCATCATAAAGCTCTTTCACATGGGAAAACAATGTTTAGCATCTTCTTCTTTGGTTCTTACCCTAGTTCCTTTGGGGCCATCTGGTCCTCTTGGACCTCTTGATCCCCTTTCACCCTGAAAACAAGAAATTTTATATAATTTTGTGGCACTTCTCCCCTACTAATATTTCCTAAAGTTCACAGCCCATTTTGTTATTCATACCAGATGCTGACTAATTAAAATGCAGACCATCTTTTAGAACAGTAGAAAATGTATTAGCACAATCATTTATAGCAACTATCCTGCAGTCTCATATAACTGAGCCAACATTTTCAAAATGTATATAGCAAAACAATTATATAATACTAATCATATACAAACAGAGCACCGTTACTTGAAAGGAAGTGCCACTGAAATCTATGGGACTTACTCCCAAGTAAAGTTTATTTAGGATCTGGGTGTAAAATTGTTTTGGTACCAAGTGCATTCAGGCTGAACCAGGATGAGGGCACTGTTAGGCACAGTACTGGGTGTCCAGGTCCATGTGCCCACGCTCCTAGAGGGACCTACTATTTTCCCCAAGGCAAAAGAGGTCCCCTTTTATATTTCTGGAATGGATTGGCCTAGAGTTATGGAACTTGGCACAGATGTAGTACAAGTTATCAGGATTCTGTGTATTGATTTTGAAGCGGATTGGTCAACTTGTTGATTTTTAATGATTTTTTGAAATCATCCCAAAAAAGTCCTATAAGTGGCTTATTTCAAGGCAGAAAATTACAAAACTTCTGTAACTGAAGCCCCCACTTAGGCCATCATTCCACCCCCATGTGGAGGAATTTGCCCATTGCCTTCATTAAAAAGTGCAACATCCCCCCTCCTTTCCCCAACTCTTTACATTTCCAGAATGGTGTGGCCTAGAGTCCTGAAATTTGGCACAGATGTAGGACAGGTTAGCAGGACTCTGTATATTTATTTTGAAGAAGATCAATCAATTGATTGATTTTAATGGGGGTTTTTTTAACTTTAAAAAAGTCCTATAAGTGGCTTGTTTCATGGTAGAAAATTACAAAAACTTCTGGAACTAAAGCTGCCCCACCCCCTTGGACCATCATTCCACCCCATGTGAAAGATACTGACATCTGCCTTTATTTTTAAAAAGTGCAACATGTCCCCCTTTGGCCCAACCCTTTTCATTTCGAGAATGGCTGGGCTTAAAGTTTTGAAATTAGGGTGTGTGTGTGTGTGTGTGTGTATATATATAATTACTTATCATGTTTATAAACCATCTGATATATACAAGAGTACCCACCCACAGAACACCACCCTGATCAAAGTAAAATACCAAATCGAGTATGTGGCCAGCAACATGTAGTCCAGAGACCACCTGGGATAGGCCCATAGTTGTCATGGCCACTACGAACTCCTAAACCACTCCTGACAACTCAGTCCCACAGTGAACACAGTGAACACTCAGTTCCACCACCAACAATCTGGACTCCAGTTGCAACCCTGCAACCAAGTCTGTCAACTCAGTTAGGGACTCGGTTGAGCAACGGTGTGATCTGTACACCAATCTATCATTAGTCCCTAGGCTTAGGTACAACCATTCAATATGGTCCTTGCATACCACAACCCTTTCCCTTGGATTCTACAGCTTATAATATATTTCTATGGATGTTTATTTTCATTGACTATCACTCAATATAAAATAAAAGATTACCTCTGTCCCCCTTTCCCCTTGTAATCCTTTTGGTCCTACAGTGTGATTATCCAGCCCAGGATTACCCTAGATGAGAAAAAACAACTTTTAAATACTAATAGGCTCATATTCTTTAACTACAAAAGATTTCATTGGTTAATGATCATAAACACTGCTTGTACATGGAAACGCTACTTGTACAAGTGATTTACAGATCACTACACAATTTCTTATTATTTATTTTAAATACTTACAACTTTCCTTTTGGGTCTAGGCCCCATAGGTCAGCTAACAAAAGCAGCGTTAAAAGCAATACAATACATTAAATAGCCTACTTAATAGACATCAATAACAGACCCAGACAAACACACAAGCAACAATTTTGTCAACAGAATAGACCACTCAACTTCAGAGAGCCCTAAAAGCTCTTTGAAACAAAACTGCCCTAACTTGGCATTGAAAAGAAAACAAAGGAAGGTTAAAGCAAACTTCCTACAGGAGCAAATTCCAAATTCTTAGGCCTACTGCTGAAAAGGCGTATGGGGGGCTACCCTGTTCCAGGTATCCATACATCATATTTTAAATGCTGAGAGAATCCAAATTAGGGACTCTGATGAAGATCTTAAGCTACAAGTAAACTCATATGGGAGCCGTCCATTGATGGACTGGACGAGCATAAGTAGTCTCCATATAAGCCCTTTAGTACATCACTGATTTCATACAGATCCATCAAAATCCTTAAAATTCAAATGATCACAATCAGCAGTTTCATACAAGGGGGCTGGATCCAGAAGAGCTCCTCTGGATCCATCCAACCCTCTGTGTATATCCTAATGGTCTTTGACCAAGTCATTATACAGGGTATACTTCAAACCATACAATTATGTATTATATCATAAGGTTCCCTTCCTCCAGGAAAGGAACCTTTGGACACAACCCAGGTAATTCAGGTCAGAGGCAGAATAGGGCTCTAGATAATCAAAACATTCAAAACCAATGTTAACACTGACACCATTTTTTAAAAGAATGAAAATACCACAGATACATTATTGTACTGCACAACTTGAAAACAACAGGACATAATCAGTGAAGGTCATTTGCCCAATGAGCAAATGAGGAACAGCAGAATGCAAAACAAGTATGGTAAGCACAGAATCATCATTCTTCATCTTGCACCTGGAAAAACTTACCACATCTCCTCGTAGGCCTTTCTCACCACGCTCTCCAGGAAGTCCATATGATCCTGAGCTGCCCTTTAACGAATTAAATGTGTGTAAGAAGTTTAGAACAATAAGTCATAAAACAGTAATTTTTATTTTTAACTCAAAATGTCTGGCATATTTGGGTTCAGATTATTCTGGTTCCTCTTTTGCTTGTGATCTAGATCCAGAGCAGATGTCGCATTTCTATGGTTATGAAACCAGAAATAGCCCACAGGCAGAGACGCATCTAGGGGAAATAGCGCCTAGGGCAAGCACTGAAATTGCGCCCCTGTTCAAACATCTGAAGCCCATCTTTCAGATAACTTTACCATAATATCAGCTCAAAAATGCAAGTCAAGCTCGTTAATCTTTTAATTAACAAATTAATAATCTAATATAACCTTAATGCATATTCAGAGATAGATGTGGGTTTCTTTTTAGAAAATAGGTACACACTGTAATAGGTACACACTTCGCATAATGCTGTATCATTCGGGCAACTGGACCTTGCATTTCTTTGTTGCACTGTTTGCATTTCATACACATGCCTGTCTTACCCACAAAAACGTCATTAAAAGGTTCCCAAATAAGGGTCTCTTTCACAGCCTGCTGCCATGTTATGTGTTTCCATTCTACAGTGGAGGATACACTCCAAAACCATTTCCTCAGGATTGCATGACTAATTTGTTCACTTTTGTTTTCCCTTTCTATTCCCCACCTCCATCTCTTACATTTATAATAATTTATAACTTCTCCTCACTCAGGTCTACTCCATAATCCCAAATCCTCAGTCAATTTGTTGACCATCTTTGTCACTGCACTTTGGGGGCAGCAAGGAAGGGCTTGACTGTGTATGTGTGCTGCATATACACCACCTGAAGAATAGGATTGATCAGGACTATTATCTCTTATCCTCATATACTGCTCTTAACATATTTATATAACATTTATTTAACATATTTATATATTTATTATGCATGATGATATCTTTGACCTAGGTTCTTTTTTTAAACGAATTTTAAAAATGAAATCAAATTTAAATCAAAAAATCAATTCTTTTTTAAAAAAATCAGATTTAAATTTTAAATAATCAGATTTTTAATTTTAAAAAATCCATTTTACTCAACCCTGATTAAAACACAATGACAATGACAGTTTCCAATGCAAAAGGACTTTGCACTCTGTGGTATTTAAGCATTTAAGTTTAGCAACTGAAAGGGTTCCTCTGTTGGAAATTGTGGTTTGCAGCATTTGTGTACGGAATATCTATTGCATACAAAGCTAAGTCCCATTTCCCTAGACCCTGAAGGAACTAATGGAATTATCATTTGCCTGTTGCATAGCAGTAATCAAGGATCTCTTGTTTATTATTATAAACAGCCTTCTGGCCCTCTTATCATGGAGTTGCAAATGCATGCTATAAGCACTTGCCATTTATTTCAGCCAGCCTTTGCTGCTCTGGAGGGAGAGAAAGGGGAATAGATGCTTTTAGGCAGCAAACACTGCCTGAAATAAACGGCACGTGTTCTCTGGGAGGGGGGCAGCGGGGTGCCTCTCCGACCACAGTTGGGGTGGGGGGGGGCATGGCAGGTACTTTGCGCCCCCCTGCAAAGGCGCCCAGGGCGCGTGCCCTGTCTGCCTCTCCCTCGTTAGGCCCCTGCCCACAGGATCCCTCCTCCTCCTGTGTTGATAATCTCCCAAGTGCTTTCCCATAAGCACAGAAAAATAACATCTTACCTGGTAGCCCGGGTCACCCTTTTCTCCTTTAATTCCTGTAAGCCCAGGAGAACCCTTAAAGATAATGTGAATTCTAAGTACTGAATGTGATCTTATTCTATTTTTTAAAAAAACATAATTTTACTAATTCCAACAATAATCTAAAACAGAGAAAAAAGGGAAAGAAATTACCGGCTCTCCATGAACGCCATCCATTCCATTTTCCCCATTATTTCCCTGCATGAAAAACACAAATTATCTTCCTGATTCATCTCAGTATCAAGAACATGTTGCCATAGTTGCTTCCTAATGCAAAAATTAACTAAATGTTTAAAGATGGCTAAATTTTTGTTCAGTATTTTCCTGTTCTGTTTCTATCTCATTTTTTAATTTATTTTTTGCTTTTCATTTACTTAAAGGAAACATAGTACAGTGGAGCCCACTACTTAACCAATTAAAAACTTTAGAACCTCACTTGCTGGATTCTTATTGGTGTTAGCAGGACTAAAGCCCCATGTATACTTAAAGTTATTAAGTAGCATTGACATAGCCCCATATATATTTACTTAAAGTGGTTAAGTAAATAACACTTTCTCAGAGTTATTACCATATTATTCCAGGTAAGGTCAACAACTTCTGCCCTTGTGCTTAACGCAGTTGGTGTGGTTACTTTAGATGTATTGGCTGGCATCCTAACTAAATTTACTTGATGAAGTCCCATTGGAATTAAAAAAACAAGCTTGGCACCAAACTTGACTTTATTGCCACTGACTTTATTTATAGCTGTCTGTTTGACTCTCTAAAAGCAACAACATAAAATCATTTTTAGACCACTCATTAAATTTTGTTCAAAATCCCTACAAAATCCTTAAAACATCAGGTTGTATCCTAAGCAGTGTGAGTGGAAGGAACTTCATACAAACAAACTTCAACACCACCTCTTCAGCACTTCAGCAGTTTGTGTCCTCCCAAAAATCCACTCCTCCAGAACAGGAGTGTATCATGGGGATGTTATGGATACAAGAATAAAACCACTCCTTCTTTCCTTTAGTCATTGATTCAGTTCTGGCCTAGAAACTGATGACCTCCTTATCTGTATTTTGTTTTTACATTAAATCCAAAAGTGATTTCATTAATCTGATATTTTCAAATATACTATTTATCTAGTTGTTCTTCATTCCTCAAATATAAGGATTAATGAAGGAAGGAATTTATATCTGCATAAAAGGGGTTAATTATATATCTGAGCTGGAGTGACAACAGATCAAAGAACAATGTAAACAAGACAGTCTCAATTAAAAAGAAAAGGGTTTATTATTGGAATACTGCCATATTTCTCCAAGTTATGATGAAAAGTTGATGATTTATTTGAATAACATAATGAAAATATGGTGACGTATTTCTCCAAGTTATCAAGAGAAGTTTTCTAAGTGTAAATCCAAATAGAGACTCAGATTGTCTTCTGACATCTCAGCCTAACTCTTGGACAACTTGGAAGTACAGCTGTGCTGAGATCATGAAATAGGACTATGCTTTTTGATTTTATTTATAAAGCCCTTTGTAATCGATTATATTTTGAGGTCTTATACTTTCTCTATGTTTTGTCTTCACATGTGCCATACTAGAAGCTAGTCCCAAAGTACCACAAGGCTCTGACATTGGCCCGTTGCAATGCCTTGCACACAGCTGTGCTGGAAGGAAGATATTGGAAAATTCCATATGGAGAGCGTATCTGCCCCTGTGGCTCTGGTGTGATTGAAATGATAGCTCATGCACTTTTGTACTGTCAGTACTACCGTGACATTCGGCATAAGCTTATCTCCCCATATATTAGCTCATATCCAGGCTGTACTGATTCTTTTTATCTTAATTTCCTTTTGAAAGATCAAAATGACTTTAGATCCTATAATATGGCCAAGTTTTGCCTAATAGCTAGCAAAATTCATTTAGAGTTTAATAAGACCTAAACATTTTAACATCTGTATGTATGTATGTTGCGTCCACTGGTTGGATATGATTTTGTCATACATAGTATAGAATACAAAATGGTATGAGATTTAACACTGTTCTGTATCAGGCACATAATGACATCTTGTCACCTTTATACTCAGTATCATTCTGACTCTAGTTTTTTATATAGTTTTATACAGTTTTTGTTCATAGTCTTAATTTTTAGCTTTTTCTACTCACTGTATTGTGTTTTAGGTGTTTTAGGTAATTGTATAGAGATCCACTATTACCTTGTAGGAGTAGATTGTCTTAATTGTTTCTTGTTTATTTTGCTGTTATGATGGTCATAGATGGAAATAAAGTCTTGTCTTGACTACTAGAAGCTATGTAAGTATTTTAGCAGAAATGTTTTCTCTCTCATTCTTGTTTTTTGAATATTGTCTGGATAATACCATAGCACACATGGAACTAGTGATGTATTCTCTGAATTGGAGCTTTTGCACACTCTGCTGTTTCCTAATATAGCTTATGACTATTTTAAATACTGAGATTGTGAAAAAGCTACTAATCAGAGGCAATCTGCATCAGAGAGCAGAATGGCAGGGAGAAAAGGAAATCAGAAAATATTTCTCGCCCTGGAATGAATGCAAGGGCCCTCCACTCAACATATGGGCCACTTAGGATAAAACCCTGTAGCAAGAAAAACTACTAATGACCCAACTTCCCTCAGTCCAAAAACACCTGCTGGCATAAAAAGTTCCTTGTCTGCATGAACATTTAAAACATTTTTTTTGTTATGTTATTTATCATTGCCCTGTTGTTTTTAATAATGATTTTAATAAATAAGTAATACGTAACCAAAGGAATTTCTACCTTGCGGCCAATTATTCCTCTCTGCCCCTGAAAAAGATGAGGAAAGACAATGTAAGTGTATTCATGTAATGAGCTTTCTACAGAAGATGGTGACAGAAAACATTTTTCTCTCATTCAAAAAGTAGTGGGTTTGTAGCAGATGCTTACCTTAGGACCTCTGCTACCCTGACATCCTTTGTAGCCATTTTCTCCATCTGGTCCTGGCAACCCTCTTGGACCCTGATAATGAGAATGCAAGATCATGAAAATGAGCTCATTTGCAGTAATGGCTGTGAGCTGGAAAGTCCCTGGCTCAAACCTCGCCTCATGCCTGACAGTGTATGTATTAACCATTCAGCACCAAACCTTTGTTGTAAACCTCCCAGAGATGTAAGTTTTGGGTGGTATAAAATATGTTAAATAAATAAATAAATAATAAATAAATAAATAAATAAAAGCAGTTCACCTCGAACCGTGCTCAATTGCGAACCAAACTGGGGGAGGTTCGGTCCATGATTGAACCAAACCAAGCCTGGCTTGAGCGGACCAGTTTGACAGTGAACGGGCAGCCGGGGGGGGGGGGCAGGGGCAATGAGAGAGGTAGGTAAAGGGTCGTACCTGCCCAGCATGGCTGCTGGCACTGTCACTCCCCCCCACCGGCACAGCCCATAGCCCAAGTGCATGCTGTGATGCTGGTTTTAGCAAGCTGCCCATGCTGCGGCAGTGCAGTTCTGCTTCCATGGATGCGCGAAAGCCGGAACCATGCCACCACATGGGTGGCACACACACATGGCGTCTGTGCATGTGTGGCCGACATTTGCGGGGTCAACATGGTGTTGCTGACCACACAAATGGCACCTGCGCATGCATGGATGACTGACTTACATTCAGTGGAATTTCTTTTTCCTGGAATAGCAGACACCACCACCTCCTTGCCATTTACAAACCATTTTGGAAACTCTGCTCAGTTTCCAAAGCTATTTGCCATGTGGGCATGAGATGCCCTGCTGCTTTGGCAAGACAAGTCCCAAACACTTTTGAGCACATAGAAGTAGTGGGATGGTTCTTTGGATCCCAGCCATTATAGTTATGGAAGATTATCTTGTAGTCCAGAAACATATGGCTGTGACTTAATAGCTTACCGGTTCCCCTTCTTCTCCTAAATGTCCTGGACTTCCTTTAACACCTGGAAGACCCTGAAATTAAGATCAAGATGAAATATTAAACTCAAATATTGTTGTCAGAACATGTGCAACTATCAGGGCTCACCCTGATGTTCTCTGCCTAGAAGAAACAGTATGTTCTCATACTAATGTGTCCACACCACAAGTCATCTCATTTTTATTTGGTTCTATGTTAATTCCCCACATCTGATTTGATGCTGGTGTGACATGAAGCTTGGTATCACCTCCCAAGAATCATAACAACACCCTCTATTCACATGCAGTGGGGTTACTTTAGGGCAACTATAATGTCCTGGCTTGACCGAGGTTACCACACTTTTCCTAGTTCTTCTTTCACCTGTTTCTAAATGTTGAAAATCACATAGTTGCACATCCCTTTGTTCTTTAATATTTATTTCTCCTCATGCTGAGTATTGATGCTGTATTTTCTCATCATCAAAAGAAAAATAGAATACACAATGAGAAATTTAGCTTCACTTGCTTATTTTATACTCAGTGTTTCTTTATTTCTTATCCAGGTAACTATTTAGGCTAAAATATGACAAGTAAAAGCAAGAGTATAGGATCCTCTTCAATACAGTTTCCTTGGTTCAGTTAGGGGCACCATGTGCAGGCTTCCACATGTATAGCCCCATCTGAATGGGAAAGGGCATGGGAAAGGGACCTCTCAATACACAGAGGTAATCTCTGCAGGTGTTTCTCCAGGTGTTCCCACTGTCTGAGGTGATGAGAGTGGTCCTTTTGGTGAAGCCTTTTTATCTTGCTAGGATTTTTAACCTCTGATGACTTTGATTTTTATGTTGGTATATATAACTAGTTTTTTTTAAAAAATCTTTTTAATAATGGAAGGAAGGAAGGAAGGAAGGAAACACATTTCCAGAGAAGGAGCAGAGGGCTGGATACAGATCTCTCTTTCTTGATCGACAGGATTTTAGTTATTTTGAAAGGGCCTCAGTACTCTCTGGGCACTTCTATGTATCAGGACAATGTGGGATGTAATTTAATAAAATGTCATAATACCCAGTTCTACCATCACAATTTATGCAACATCATGGTGGAAGCAGATGCAGTATCCTTGTGCATACTTGTGAACATTGCAAGTAGATAAACATTATATGCTACATATCTTGTAATGGTTAGAGATGGGCCCTTGCCTACTGAGCATTTTTAGAAAATTTAAACTGACATGCAGTGGTGTCACAGAGGGCTCAACTTCTGCCAATGTGTCAGGGCTTTCCATTGTGTGAGGGAGGGTGGGCAATTTTTGACCATCTCCCCTTCTCTCTGCAGCCATCTGTGCTTCTCAAGACTATCTTCCTGAGGATTCCACAGAGGCTATTCTCACAACGAGGAGAAACTGGGCTAAGGGAGCCTCTCCCAGTTCCTCCTGTTCATGTGCTGCAAAGGGAGCTCTGCGGTTGCCAGCAGCAAACCTCCTAAAATACCCCTCCCCTTAAATGAGGTTAGTGGAGTGAGTGCTCTGCTAACCCCATTCTTCCGATTGTGAGTTGCCGTGGCGCAGCTTCGCGCCACAGCAACTCACAAGGAGACCCCCCAACCAGGAGGCTGCAGTAAGCATCCTGGTCTCAGGGGACTCCCCAGAATGCCCCATGCACTTGCATGGGGCATCCTGCGACTTCCAAGGGCAGGCAGCCCCCGATCCCCGCCGCCCCTACTGGCTCTATGACGGAGCCAGTAATTGTGTGAGTGGCCAATCTGGCTGCCCAAGGCAAGCTCCCTGCAGCTAAGCCCGCTCTTCCTGCAGAGCCCGGTTAGCTCTGTCTATCACTCAACAGGCTACTTTAAGCATGGGTGCGGCACTCATTGAAAATGTTGCACAATCAGCCAGACGAATACAACATCAGTTTTGTCAATAGCAACTCCAAAAGATGAATGCATAGAATTTGGATGTTGGTCCTTTTATGGGATCAGTGGAGGCAGATGCCAGATAGATGTTTCTACAGCACTTTCTAAATGTTGACCCAAAGTGGTTTACACTGAATAGCAATAAAATAGATATATTATCACATGGAGATATTACTATGCAAATTACCACTAAGTATGCACAGCTATTGCCAATACCACAAAGGAACATAAAATCCACCATTCAGCTTCTGATATTCTAGTGTGGGCCATGTTCTCATGATGATGGCCAACATGGTTAAAGGGTTAACTCTAATTGCCAGGCTCTTTGTGCTCCCATGGAGTGTGGTGTAAGGAGGTGGGATTTCTGGGCAATCTTGGTCAAATTTCTGTGGTTATACAGCATTTAACCGGAATTGATTATCAGGTTCAGATCCTGTTTAACCTGTATTTGACCGGGATTGCCTAGAAATCCCACATTCTCATGTCCATGGAAGTGCATGGGGTTCAGCAACTGTGGTTAACTCATTAACCATGCTCACCATAATCATGATAACACAGCCATGTTATTTTAGCTAATGCATTATTGATTAAATCAAAGCACAGGATACCAGTTCATCCTTACCTTCCTCCCATGACTTCCTTGTTCTCCAGCTTTTCCCTCGTCACCAATGCATTTGCAAAACACACAGCAACATGTTCGTTCAGCTATGTTGGTCTTGGAAAGAGGAGGATGAACACAGTAACACTTAGAAGTCTTATTCTGCTCTCAGTACTATCAGTCAGGGTTGTATACTCTACTCCCATAGGACTACATCAATCACATTGGAATTACATGATTTTACTATTATTCTTCATGAAGAACAATTGTCACTATCATTAGATCTCCAGCATCTTGGCCACAATTTTAAAAAGGATAGTCATGCATGCATAAGTCCCATTGAAACCAGTAAGTTGCATGTGACTTGTCCCAGTGATTTCAACAGAATTTAAGCCTGAGAAACTTACTCCCAATTGGAGCCTTTAAAGTAGTTGTATACATTGGTTCTTCAATATGTTACTCACCATGTACTTGAACAATCGACTGGCAATATTTCTCATGCCAATGTTCAGCTGTGTCCTATATTCAAATCCTTTCCCAAATTCAAGGTATTGAAGCTCATGAAAATTTGAAGCTCCTTCCAGAACAACAGTTATCAGTGCATCCAATCCTGTTCAACATGTTTTAAATATATACAGTAACATGGAGTAAGTAGTCAAGGCAATATCTTAGGCATATTTTAATTTAGGGTTTAGATGACCAGGTAAAAATTCATAGGCAACCAAGACTTTTAAAGGAAATGTTGCACAAGCAGTTCACAATGCAACAGTGAAGGCTAGTTCTGTGAGGGTATTTTATAACAATACGATCATACTACACTTTAGGATAAATGCTTGTTCTGGCTGGCACAAGAGGCTGGAGCTCAGAGCAATGAAAAGAAAGGTGGGAAAAGAGGTGTGGAGGAGACAGAATTCTAGAAGTCCCTCACCATTTTCGCTCTTATTCTCCGAGAGCAAAGCTAGACGTGCTAGGGCAACTGGCAGAAGGAGAGAGCCCAGGCCAGGCAACTTGTACCATCAGCTGATGAATAGACAAGTACTTGCCTGAGACAGTTTTGAGGGGAGCCCTGCCCCATCTTCTTAGAAGTACTTAATGACAACAATGCGGCCATCCAACGGCCTCGTGCTGGGGGAGGGGGTTCTTTGTTCCACCCCCCAAATTTCCAGGCATGGGGGCTGAATTGAATTGGCTCTGTTGGGGAGTGGGAGGGGCTTGTTGGACCATTGCAGCCAGCCCATGTCCTCCCAGGCTCAGTCTTGGCTAGGCGAGCTCTCTCTCCCTCCCTCCCACCCTGGGGTACAGAACAGGCAGGGGCAGAGCTACCATTGAGGGGATGGGTTCAAAGAACCTGAGCTGCCACTCCTCAGGGGCCATGCCTCATGCCCCAGACACATACCCTGCGTCTGACATCAGACACGGGGGCGTGGCTAAATGCTCCCTGCATCTGATATCAGATGCAGGGGGTGAGGCTAGGGGGGCCATGGCAGTGGCAAAACCTGGGCTGCCACTGGCCTCCCTCCACACCTGAGAACAGGCTTTTGCTGGCTGTCATTTTGGAGGCCGAGCAGGAATTTTTTGCACCTCATCTGATTGGTCTTGTTTGAGGTGTTGTTGTTGTTTGCCTACTCTGTTCTCTAGCTCCTTTCTAGTTAGCTTAGTTAGGTCACAACAAGCGGGGCAGTGTGGGTGGCGTTCAGCGGTAGCTGGGAGTTACACTGGTGAACATCCTTGGGCTAGTTTAAATAGAGAAGTGTGCAGTCTGTCCTTTGAGGCCTTACAGCTCAAGGGCTACATTTCACACTCATACCTGCTTTGAGGACTTCACAACTTCAAAGGCTATGCAGATTGTGGGCGTGAAGTCTTTGAAAGGGCCCTGACCTTTGGGGGTGGCAATGAGGAGGAGGGAGGTATCAGCATCTCTCCAAGCCAGGGTGTGTTGCCCCTTAAGGCTGGCGAAGGACTCATTGTCCAACCCCAGCTCAGGCTAGGCCTGCACTCCTGAGGGTGGATTTTCATAATCAAAATCCAGTTCTTTAAACTGATAATAAAACTGTGGCCCTTTCTCCCAAGGTAGTTTTCCAGTGTGTTTATTGGCGCTGTGCTTGTGGGTGTGGGGGCAATGCCCAACATCCAGACTAGTGTTGTGCTAGCATAATGATGTTGCACTAGCATGAGGCTGCTGTGCAATGACGTTGCTCAAAGAAAGGCTCTAGTGCTAGTAGAAGATGTGGGCACATGGTACAATGCCTTGTGCAATTTTGTGTGTGCCCCAGAGAAAATATTTCACTAACAGTTGCACAACATCACAGAACACCTCAACTTGACATATATCCTCAACTTCTTCACAGCAGACAGTTTCTCTCATTGTGCTAGTGCACTGCTAGTCTGGAAGTCAGCCAATAATTACTATAACTTATACAGTGCCATGGCACTTTACAAATAATTGAAAAACAAGTCCCTGTAGGGGTGTGCACGAACCAAAAATCACTGTTCGGTTTTAATTCGAATTGAATTCAAACCAAACTGCGTGTTTCCAAACTGGTTAAGTCAAACTGACTGGTCGGTCTGGCCTGTTTTACTGAACTGGTTCAGCAGTTCAAGAGGCTGATACTTGTAAAGGGGAATCCAGTAGGATTTCCCTTTACAAGTAAAGGGGTGGGGGTCCTGGGAAGCTGAAACGGGAGGTAGTGAGAGAGGTATTTAAAGGGATGTCACGGAACTTCCCTGCTGCCACACAGGTGGTTTGCTAAAAGGGGCATCACAGCATGTGCTTATGCTATGGGCTGCACCGGGGGGCGGGGGACGGTGGCAGCAGCAGCCATGCTGGTTGGGTAAAGATAAAGTGTGCTGTCGAGTCGATTTTGACTCCTGGCTCCCAAAGAGCCCTGTGGTTTTCTTTGGTAGAATACAGGAGGGGTTTACCATTGCCTCCTCCCACGCACTATGAGATTATGCTTTTCAGCATTTTCCTATATCACTGCTGCCCGATATAGTACCAGCGGGGATTTGAACCAGCAACTTTCTGCTTGTTAGTCAAGCATTTCCCCACTGTGTCACTTAAGGTGACATGCTAGTTGGGTAAGACCCCTTAAATACCTCTCTTGCTGCCCCCCAGCCACTCATTTAATGCCAAACCACCCTCGGTTCGGTTCATGATTGCACCACTGAACCGGCCCAATGTGAAGCGAGCTGTTCTGGCATTGAACAGTTCATGCACACCCCTGTCCCTGTCCCAGCAAACCTGCCATGTAGTTAATGTCTGTGTGTTCTGAGGGAAAAGAAGAAGAAAAGGCCCAGACCAGGGAGCTCATACCATCAGCTCCAAAATGCACAAACACTGACCCAAGAAAACTGTTGGGGCAGCCCTTCCCCCACTTTACTAGGGACATTTAATTAATGATAGATAGATAGATAGATAGATAGATAGATAGATAGATAGATAGATAGATAGATAGATAGAATTAAGCAGCATGTATGTACATTGCTCTTTACAAGTAATGAAAAAACAGATCCCAGCCCCTCTCCCTGTTGTTTTCTCATTATTCATAAAACGCCTTGTAGCTAAGATCTATGTGTCCGATGGGAGAGAGAAGGGAAATTCCAAGGGTAATAGAATCAGGCGTATTACTACTTTTTCAATGACTGTAGCCGTAAGCAAAATTAAGTTGATATTAGATATCTGAAACGTAACAACATATGTTGGCAACAGAATCGGAAGTTTTGGACATCATTTCTGACTCCATTACTGACATATTTTGCATGTTTCAGTGTGTGTGTGTGTGTGTGTGTGTGTGTGTGTGTGTGTGTGTGTGTATATATATATATATATATATATATATATATATATATATATATATATATATTGGGGGGGGGGAATATAGCTTTATTGTAGGAGATGTTCTCTTGCCAGTGAGCATATATAATATCAAGTTGAAAATATGTTTATGTACAAAGGTGTTTATGAGGTGCACTTAGGTAATACTAAAGGCCTCTGGAGCCCACCCCCTGCTGGAGACCCCCCCTCCCATTGCAAGTTAAACATCATCCCCCTACACACACACACCATGACAAACACAGTGTTTTTAACACATGAGGTAAATCTATGCAAATATGCGGTAGCAGAAACATTTCAACACATATATTCCCATCCCAAATTTTTTCCCCACTCCCTGCTCTGTCTCTAAAGAACTAGCACAGGTCATAATCACACTCAGCCACCCAGTGCAGTGTAGGCCATCAATGACCACACCACCTGGTACAGTCTAAAGAGGATTTGGGGCTCCGAGGGGGTGTGGAGGCCCTGGACTTCAGCCCCAAAGTCCAGGGGAAAGAGCACCACTGCTTATGGCTACAGTAACTGAAGTGGTAAAGTATCCGATTCCATTATTCTATTATTCTTGGAATTGTTGAATAATGGAATAATTCTATTATTCTTGGAATTGTCCAGAAGAAGAAAAGGCACAGACCAGCAAGCTCATACCATGAGTCTCTTAAGGGACAAGCGTTGGCCTCAGAGAACCCTGTTTTATATTTTGCAAGTTTCTTGTTATTGTTTTAGTATTTTTAAATTGTATGTCTTGGCTGAGAGGTAGTAGATAAATGTAGTAAGTAAAGAAAGAAAGAAAACCACAAGTATTTTATCTACTGTACATGCATGCCGTGTTCCAATATAAAGAACAGGTGGGAGACCTACTATTTGCATGAACAGGAGTGCACAAAGGAGAATAGAACTCTTTCCCATCCCATCTGACATTGCTGCATTTTACTGCTTTAAGCAAGTTTCTCTGAGCCCTGTCAGTACCAGAGCTAGGTTTGGAAAAAATAATTGAAGCAGTGAGCACACTGAGGTAAGCCAGGGAGGGGACAGATTTTGCTTCCCTACCCCATGCATTCCTTTTCATATAAATACTCTCTCTCTCTCTTTAAATGTGAAAAGGACAAATCCATGGATGGCTGCCCCATATATGTAGCTAATGTAGGTTGGGCATGCTAGGCATATAGGACAGGAGAGCCTTACTGCAAATTTCTAATGAAGCAGTCTTTTCCCCAGAGCTTCAAGATATTCTTGCCAAATGCCATGTTTCACACAAATCCTATGCCTCTCTCAACATTTATTCTCATCATTGCTCCCCTTCATTCCCTCTCACAGTTTCTCCATGGTCTAACTCTTGATTACAAAAGTATATCTTATTTCATTGACCATTGAGAAGTGTTTGGATAAGAAACGTTGGTATTGGTTTTGTAACAGTCAAAATATTTTGTTCCAGCTGTTGTTCTCTAAAAGGTACCCTTTATCTTAAGTTCTTCTGATTTATGTTCCAGGACCTCGACATTATCATCCAAGCCATCCGAAAATATGAGTATCACCTAGACAAAAGGCAAAACTATAGTTGGTGGATATATTAGAATTCTACCATACATGTTAAGTTTGAGTGCCAGATAACAAAGCATAGAGAAGAACATACCTTTCTTCGATTAGCAGACTTGATTTGAAATGTTTCCCAAAGTGAATCCAAGAAGTTTGCATTAAGATGGGAGACATTCTTGATGGTAGTGCCCATAAGACTGTTCAGAAGTTTTTCGCTGTCAATTTGGAATTTTGATGTCATGGGTGGATCTGTGTTTTTTACTTGGAACGCCACACTGGTTTGAGACTGTGAGCCTGCATTGCAACTCACACTATTTAGGGATGTGAGGGCATTTATAATTTTAGGAAGCTCGGCTTCCAGCCGGGGCTGCCCATGGAATATAAGATCACCTTGACTTTGTGAGGATATATCTATTCCCACAACAATATCCAGGAAGCATGCTGTATTTTTAAGGAAGACAAAAATGGCACCAATTACTACACAAAACCAATGGGGAGGGACTTGAAGGGGGCAAAAGTAAAAATAATTTAAAAGGAGGTAAAGGATATAATTGAGACTGATAATCACCAGGAAGTCTACAAATTGTAAAAGGAGGATCAAGAGACAACCAGTATCACAAGACTTCAACGCAAGATTGGTTGGTTGACTATTTCATTATTCTAAATCAGATTACCAGATATTTGGCAAGGCTTCACACTTTCTTGAGAGTCGTCTGGATGGGTTGACAAGTTGTTACCAATGTGTCATGCTTCATTTACAGATAATGTAATAGTCAGCAGGGTGGGGGGAAGAAGTAATGGAACAAACCCAAAGTCAATACATAATTTCCCCTCATTAAAACATTGGGGATTACTCACTGTGGGCGTTCTGCCGTTATAAAGATAATTTATGGGACAATGCCAGCATATAAATGTATCTGAGAATGGATGAGCATATACCCTCTATTTCCCCAAACCCCAAGGATTAGGGAACACTGACCTACTCGAATACTTGAAGGGAAAATACTTACTTGTTTGACCTTCTTCCTCACAGATATCACCAACTAGTCTTTTTTTAATTACTTTCAGTTCACTGAAATTATCAACTGTGTATTTCCTGTCTGAGGAGCCAGCTATCTGACTAAGCTGCAAATGATCAATTTTCCCAACTCCTATGGCATATATGTCAACACCTTTCTTTCTCAGATCTTCTGCTGCTTTAGCAACTTTGTCGTGTGATCGGCCATCTGTGATCACAAGCAAAATCTGCTGGATTTTTTCATTTATTCTACTGCCACCTTCAGGTGTAAAGTAGTGCTTTACTCTCTCAAGAGCTGCACCAATGTAAGTCTGCAGTCCTTCCATCTGTCTGATGAGTCCGATTTGAGCTTCAAGTTCTGACTTGTGTGGGAAAACATCCAGGCTAAATTCTTCCCGGTACCTGTCACTGTACTGAGCAATGCCAACTTGCACATTGTGACCAGTATTGAATGGATGAACTACATCTTGCAAAAAATTCTTCATCTTAGTGAAGTCACTGTCACTAATACTGTTAGACCCATCAACCAGGAATACAAGATCTGCTGGAATTCCACATTCTGCACAGGAAAGAAGAAAGAAAATGGAACTGATTATAGCTGTGGACTAGGGCATATCAACAAACGATCAGAGGAGATGAAGAAAAAGAATGGATATTGGAGAATAAAATAGTATTACATACTAGCCTTTATAGTTCTATTTCTTTTATAGTTGATTTTCCAAGGTATTTTTGTTACATAGTCATAATTCTGGAAAAAAAAAATCCCTAAGGAGGTGCAGGATTATTGCTCTGCAGGATTCCTCCTAGGAGCTTCTTGCTCATTCTTTTTGCATATGTTATGATTAGACAAGAAAGAAGAGTGATGATTCACTAAGGCACTTGTATCGATTGAACCTAAGGCTCCAAAATCAGATTACATGCAAATGTTTCAACCTTTAAAATCATCAGTTATCAACAGAGCTATTGACTTATTACATTGCACATATCTAGAGGTGGCTGTATGTTCATGTATGTTATGAGTGAAGTCAACATGGGAATTTAACCACTTGAAAATGTAGAGTATGGGCCATGTGTACTACAGTATACACACTGAATGTAACATATGAATAGTAAGACTGTGTATGGGCCAAATTATCAGTCCATTCCTAATTCTGGTCATTCTTGCATCATGCTATCAATGCAGAAGATGGTCAGGACTGTAAGGGAGAGTTTGAACCAACTCGTTATTTAGAAGAGAAACCCAGTTTGATGAGCTCAAGGAGAAGATCCGGAGACAACTGCTTAGGGCTAAAACAAGTAAAGATTTATTTGAAGACGCTACAAACTTAGATAGAAAGCCTGCATGCTGTGCTAACTACCTTATGGTGAAAGGAAGAAGAAAGAACAGAGAGAACAACAGGAATGGAGTGTCCTCCTAAGAGTATCAGTTTGCCAGTTAAAAGACACTGAGCAGAGACAGAAGTAAGAGAGTACAAGGGGGCAATCTTACACTCTCTACCTCTACCCCTTAGATCCCTAGCGGGCAATAGAAATTGTTGATCGTAAGAATCAATGCCAATGGTGTCACATCTTCAACAAGGGTTGCATCTGTAGGGGGAGAATGGCAGTTCAGTCCCCAATTTTTAATTAATAATTCTAGTGCTGCCCTATAACCTTTTAGTTATAATATTGTTGGTGGGTTAGACTGTTGACTTGTTATCTTTTTAATTGTTATTTATATTTTTATTTAATTGTATTTTTTCCCTTGTTGTGCTGGTCATAAACCATAATAAACTTTGAACTGAACTGAACAGTCCCCAAATAACAGCAAAACCAGTTTGGTGAGAAAGCAGAAAAGCAAGAGGCATTGAGACAGTTCATTAGAATTGAAGAACTACAAGGATTTTTTAAAGAAATGTTTACAAATAAATGTGGAAAGACCTGCAGCTTATTTCAGCTGTAGCTCATGGCTGAAGAGATAGACCAAAACAAACAGCTACCTCTAGAGAGACAAAATGGAGATGAACACTGGAAGAACAAAGAAGGAAGAAGCCCTGAACTTTTATCCATGACCCTAACTCCGCCCCAGTGGTCACTATGAGACATTGCAGCTGAGAGCTGATGCTCCCAGAGTCCTAGCTCCAACAGCATCAAGCTGATAATCATTGTTGCTTCGATGCATTGGAATGGGAGGGTGGAAGTGGGGCTTACCTTAAGCAAATAGCCAGCTTCTGCACAGAAAAGGGCTGCTTTCTGGCAGCAGCAGCAGCAGCAGTGGCATTTGAAGATGCTGCCTTTCCCTCCACTGTACCACCCTAGAATGCACCAGGGCAGCAAGAAATGTCATTGTCAAGGGTGCACACTCCCGCAATAAATCAAAGCAACAGCTGGAATGTGTGGGATCTGAGGTTTTTACTAGCAGCAAAGTGAAAGCAAGTGTGCGTAGGACAAAGTCAATGGAAATTACCACATTTGAATTATCAGTCCATAAATCATAATTAGGGATGTGCACAAAACCAGTTTGCCCGGTTTGGTTCGAATTTGAACAAGGTTCAAACTAGGAGGGGGTGGTTCGGTTTTGGTTTTGTTCAAACCTCCCCCTGGTTCGGTTCAAATTCAAACCAGTTTGAACCAATTCGAACCAGTTCAAACCAGTTCAGACACCCAAAAATTGGTAGGATGGTAGCTGGCACCCAGGGGTACCTGCCACCCAAACCCCAAAGCAATCAGACAATTTTTGAAAATTATTATTTTTTCTCATAGGGTATAATGGGACTCGAACCAGCCCATTATTCCCTATTGTGGAGCACCCATGGGTGCCAACAACCATGCAAACCCCGAAGCAATTAGACACCCCTATGATTTTTATGAATATTTGAAATATTTTTAATTATTTTTCTCATAGGGTATAATGGGACACGAAACAGCCCATATCCCCTATTGTGGAGCAACTAGGGGCACAAAAGTGGGGTGGGTGGTAGACAACCAGGGGTTCCTACTATCCACAAAGTTCCAAGGCAATCAGACACTCCTCTGATTATTGGTGAATTTTAAAATTATTTTGGAATTCCTCATAGAGAATAATGAGCAAATGTATAGCTTCATGTTGGGGAGAAAGGGGTGTCGTAGAGTGGATTGTGGTGGGTGGTAGTTCCCAAGGTGGGCAAGGAAGCTATCAGAATTATTTGAAAGGAATTGGGCAAATGGCTGATTTTTAAGTGATTTTTGAAGTTTACGCGACTTTAAGGTTTTTCTCCATAAAGAAGCAGGGAGGTGTCAGCAAATGTATAGCTTCACGTTGGGGGCAAAGGGGTGTCCAAGAGCAGTGTGTGGTGGGTGGTAGTGCCCAAGGGAGGACAGGAAGCTATCAGAATTATTTGAAAGGAATTGAGCAAAAGGCTGATTTTTAAGTGATTTTTGAAGTTTATGTGTCTTTAAGGTTAGCAGATGAGAGTGGATTCATGGTTTGTCATTGAAAATCTTTTATGCTACCAAAGAATCTACACTCAGAACACTTCAGAAACAACAAAACCCAGTACCCCATGGGTTAGCAACCCATGGGGGTGGTTGGCACTAGGGATGTGTGAAATGTTTTGGGTACAGAACAATCTGTACCTGAAACAGCCAATTTCGGGTGATTCGGATCTGAACCGAATCACCCTTTTAGCCCTCAAAATTTTTTTGGAGCCGAAACAAATCACCCCCATTTCGGCTCTGAAATATCTGTTGTTTTGGCCCTCCATTTTGTGGCCAATAAATGCCTTCTTCTTCCCCCTCCATTTTGAGCAATGACGTCTATTTGAATTTCCCACCTTTTTGCCTCCCATTTACTTCAATGCAAAAAGGTCTGATGTGACATCTACTCGAATTTTGGGTCCCAGGGGCAAAGTAGTGGGTTGGTAGTGCCTAATGGGTGGAGGCTACCACCCAAATTTCAGGGGTATTGTGCAAAGGGCTGATTTTTGGTGAATTTTTGAAGTTTTAGTGTCTTTGGGGCAGATTGGGGGCATAACATGGGATCTGGGCCAAAAGGGTGGGGTGGTAGTGCCTAATGGGTGGAGGCTACCACCCCAAATGCAGAGTGATTGGGCAAAGGGCTGATTTTTGGTGAATTGTTGAAGTTTACATGTCTTTGAGGTTTCCCCCCCATTAGGTATAATGAAGGGTGTATCGCTTCACGTCAGGGGGAAAGGGGTGGCCTAGAGCAGTGTGGGGTTGGTGGTAGTGCCAGGTAGGGGCAAGGAAGCTACCTGAATTTTTTCAAAGGATTTGGGCAGAGGGCTGATTTTTGGTGAATTGTTGAAGTTTATGCGTCTTTAAGGTTTTTCCTCATAAGGTATAATGGAGCTTTCAGCAGCCCCATAAGTGCACTTGGGGGGTGCTGGGGTGGCCCAGAGCGAGTGGTGGTGTAGTGCACATAAGGTGCCAACCACCCCCATGGGTTTCTAACCCATGGGGTACTTGGTTCTGTTGTTTCTGAGGTGTTCTGAGTGTGGATTCTATGATAGCAAATGAGAGTGGATTCATGGTGTCTCATTGAAAATCTCATTTGCTATCATAGAATCCACACTCAGAACACCTCAGTAACAACAGGACCCTGTACGCCATGGGTTAGCAACCCATGGGGGTGGCTGGCACCCTATGTGCACTACACCACTACTCGTTCTGGGCCACCCCAGCACCCCCCAAGTGCACTTATGGGGCTGCTGAAAGCTCCATTATATCTCATGAGGAAAAGTATAATGCCCCTATCTTGCACTACCTTGCCCCTATCTTGCACTACCACCAACCCCACACTGCTCTAGGCCACCCCTTTCCCCCTGACGTGAAGCGATACACCTGCTGTTCCACAAAGCTCTCCATCCGTGGGGCTTCCTCCTCAGCGTCCTGCATGTATCAGGGGACTGTGGGTCAGGCAGTTCCTCCTCAGAATCTTCTGAATTGTACCACTGCCTGACAGTCATTAAGTCACATCCTTTTCTGGTGCATTACTGGGAAAGAAATGTCCATGCCCTGTAGTTAGAGGATGTGGCCATCCCCCCACCCCCAGTAATGCACTAGGAAAAGAACAGTGTCATGATGTTGCTCCCTACCCTGGTGCATTCTAGGGTGGTATCGTGGAGGGAAAGGCAGCATTTTGAAATGCAGCTGCTGTGGCTGCTGGAAGACAGCCACTTTCTTCATAGAAGCCAGCTCTTCCTATAAAGTAAACCCCACCCCACCTCCAATCTATTTGATACTATACCAATACGATTCGGTATGGTTTTCTATTCAGCTTCTGATATCAGCGGAATTTTTCTCTGGAACCATATCCATAGAAAAATGCTCCTATAGGTCTGATGTGACGCACAGCCCTAGTGAATATTATTATTATTATTATTATTATTATTATTATTATTATTATTATTACATTTATATCCTGCTCTCCCTCCAAGGAGCCCAGAGCGGTGTACTACATACTTGAGTTTCTCTTTCACAACAACCCTGTGAAGTAGGTTAGGCTGAGAGAGAAGGGACTGGCCCAGAGTCACCCAGCTAGAATACACGTGTATGCATCAATGCATGGGTACGGATCAGTGTACATGCGTATAGAATAACAACCATGTGTACACTGTACTCCGACTGTACATGTGTTGAAGGATTAATGTTATCTTATAAAATAAGTTTGCCACCATACGTGTAGAAGTAAATGGAGAGCTGTTCTGTAGTTTGGCTTTTTATTAAATGAGGCACACTAGTTGTGTAGTGGAGGAATTTATTAAATTGGATTAAGTGGACTTTGTACTTTGTCTTAATCTGTTTGTAAATTGGCCTTTAATAATAAAAGTAGAAGATCTGGTTTTTAGGATTTTATCTTTTGGTGAAAATATTTTCAGCTTTTGCTGAAATATAAAATAGTCACCTACCTGGCTTTGAAACACTGCAAATGCTATCAGATATTTTTGGATGCAGGCTTTTTAATCCTTCAAATGTATTGACATAGAAGTATTTATCTTCTGATCCTGCCATGGTTAAGAGCTCATCAGGCTTGGCTCTTTCTATCCCAATGGCGTAAATAACAATGCCGTGGGCCCGGAGTCTCTTTGACACATCTTCAAGTTGCGCTGCATCATGGGAGTCCCCATCAGTTATCACTAAAAGGACTTGGGGGACACTCTGGTGCTTGCGGCTGCCATGCACCTCGGTGAACAGGCCTTCTGAGTGCTGAAGTGCTTTAGCTGTATACGTTGTATCCCCAATAGGCTTATCATTCTGGATAGCATTAATGATCGCTGATTTTGTACTGTAGTCATTCAAATAGAAAAATGTTTCTGGCTCAGCAGAGTATTTGACAGCTCCAAACTGAACTCGGTCATGGCTAACATCAGATTTCTTCACCAAGTCAATCATGAAGTCTTTCATAAGATTATATTCTTGGGGATCTATGCTTCCAGAACCATCAATGACAAAAACAATATCCAAACGTTCTATCCTCCTACATTCTGAAATAAGAAGAATAGATAACTACTGTGTGTCAGCACAAAATCTTGTACTAAATCCTTAAATTGGGTCTTTAAACAGACAACTGTGGCCCACTTTGCCTCATACAGAGTGGCCAGCTGGGGGGGGGGAGCACACCCACATTATGCAAGAGGGCTGTGTGAAGCTGTGGAGGCTGAACCAGTTCTTAATCAGATCAACCAGATCCAGCCTGAACTGAACCATCACCTGGGTCTGGTAGAATCAGGGCCAAACCAGTCTAAATCCATTCAGTACTGGTTAAGCCTCTGAAGTTTCCCCATCTCCACCCCATCTCTTCCTTGTACTTCTCTTACCAGGCTAGGGGAGAGGGAGCAGCTGCTGTTCTATGCAGCTTCTGTTTCAAATGGATCTAGGGAGTTCAAATGGATCCAGGAAGTTCAAATGGATCTTCCAACAAAAAACCTTGAATTGTTTTAAAGACTAACGGTTTCCTGGGAACATTTCAGAGGCTTCTGCAATAGCCAAAGCCTCCTAAAGTCTACCATTCCCAATAAACTTTGCACCTTTCCCAGGACTGCAGGCATTAAACCAACGCGCACACACTACCTTTTCCTGCATGCATTCTGGAGGTGGGTGGGAGGATACTGAAGCCTCTGCTCCTAAACAAAGCAACTGCCCCCAATTGCCCCAATTGAATCAGCCTGCCCCTCCAAATACCAATTTAAATGGCGTCCGGGGGCAGGGGCTCAAAACACCAAGGCAAGATCCGAATCATACCTATTTCACTTAATGCACCCCTAGTATTTAGGCCATGTGTACCCTCCCTTGGGCCTCTGTTTGTGGCACAGCTACAGAGCCACACACATGGCTTATGACAGGACAAAATTAGCTAGACAGCTTATGGGACAAGTAGCAGTTTTGTCACTGTTGTTGTTGTAGTTGTTCCCTTCTTGAATTGACCAGTGGAAGGTATTTTGTGTTGTGTTGTGTTGTTTTTGTTTTTTGCCTACCCTGCATCCTGGATGTTCCAGCTGGTAGTTTACACTGTTAAATAGGTCACAGTTTCAATTCAGGTGGGAAGTGGGGAAGGGAGATAGGAACAATAGTGGAGACTTGAGGACCACAAAGCAATGGAGGGGCTGCTTCTGAGGACAGGAGAGGAGAGGAGAGCTGGTCTTGTGGTAGCAAGCATGACTTGCCCCCTTAGCTAAGCAGGGTCTGCCCTGGTTGCATTTGAATGGGACACTGCATGTGAGCACTGTAAGATATTCCCCTTAGGGGATGGAGCTGCTCTGGGAAGAGCATCTAGGTTCCAAGTTCCCTCTCTGGCATCTCCAAGACAAGGCTGAGAGAGATTCCTGCCTGCAGCCTTGGAGAAGCTGCTGCCAGTCTGTGTAGACAATACTGAGCTAGATAGACCAATGGCATAACTCAGTATCTGGCAGTTTCCTATGTTCCTAAGACAAGCATATTTAACATCAGCCAGCCCCTGAGACCATCTGCAGTGGGACTCCCATAGACACCTCCTCATATACTGCATCTTTTAATTATTATTTAAATTGTAAGCCACTTTGGGAGTCTCTTCTGGCTGAAAACTGGGGTATAAATACATCCCCTGAGGCACTAGAAGGGAGGCTTACCAGAACCCATCCTTTGTGACTTAGAGCCTTGAGGGAAATGGGGAAGAGAACAAACCCTAGAAGCACACACAGGGCATCTGATCTGGATTGGGATCCACCCTCATCTGAACTTTGAACTCTGAAGTCCTTCTGATGCAATTTTTGCCACATAAATAGCTTGTAAGAGGACAATGCTTTTGAAACAAAATTTAAATATGAGACATAGCCTTTAATAAGCTTCACAATACAAGGTTAATTCTGTGCTAAATCTTTTCCCTACGTTTGAAGACTTACTTCATGACTACCTCTAACAGCTGGGCCTTATCAAGCTGGCTTACTGTTCTAATGTATGTCAATGGGCAGCTGTATTATTTAAGTCTCCAAAAGTTTTCTTGACATTCCCTGACAGGAGACACAACTTTTTGGTATAAGCCAGATCCTCTATGCCCTGTACATTTGTTTAATGAGACAGTTTTATCAGCAATTGTAATAAGCTGGTTCCAGAGAACTGTGAGGGGAAGGAAATAGTTCTGTTCCACAAATATTTGCAAAAGCTTTTGTACAAGCAGCAGAAATCTGGATTTCGTTACACTTTTCTCAAGTAGCATCCTGACATGAGATGTAAAACTCCTTTTCCATCACTGGAAAATATGTACACTAGCAACTAGTAACAAATACAAATTAGCAATTAAGACCTTTAACTTTTTCAGAGTCAGTGTTAAGCAACCAATGGTTTGTAAGCAACTGGTTACAAACTGTGCGCTGTTGTGTCCAGCAATGTGGGTAATGTCTTCTGGTGGACTAGCAGAATAGAAAGACATTAACCAAATGTGAATTGCAATAGAGTATAAATATGTTTTTTCTGTTCCAGTCAGTGGTGGCACCAGAAAAAAGTTAGGGGAGAAACAGAAAGGGCAAAGTGCATTTATGGGTTTAAAGGTTTTCCCCACATAGATTTCCAAAACAGAAATGGGGGCAAGTAGGAGCTTTTTATCGGCCAGATTTATCCCAAAGTCTATGCAATATTTCAGAGAGCACTTTACACACAATTCAGGTTTCCCCCTACATCTTGGAACCTAGCCTGATTTGTATCCGGGGTTAAAAAAAAACCCCTCTTTTTGTGTCAGAGTATCCATTATGCCCTGAACTCCCACAGGCATGGAGCCAACCAAATGGCGGTCTGTGTCTGGCCCTGCCCAGTGGTCCCTCTAGTGATGCCCCATGCATGTGACATCACACACATGGGACATGGCTCAGGCTCCAGAGAACCCTGAAAGAGCCCCCCCCCGCCACCCATATCTGGGCTCGAGAGAGCCCTGAGTGAGCTCTCCCCCCATCATTTCAGGCAGCGTTTGCTGCCTGGGAAATAAACACTGTCAGGAAGCAAACACTGCCTGAAATGACTGGGGGAATGCTTGCTTGGAGCTCTGAAGCCCAGGCATGGGCAGGAGAGAGCTCGCTTGGGGCTCTCCAGAGCCCGAGCCACACCCCCATGCAGGCTTCAGTGGCCTTTTTCATTGGTGGCCCGGGTTCTTTGAACCCATTTGGTCAACGGTGGCCCTGCCCCTGAATTCACAGTAAAGCCTTGCTGTAAACCTGTTGTCTGAAACGCCTCCAGGACAGGCAAACTACTTCTCTGAGGTGGTACTTGTCCTCTTTCCCCCCTCTCCCCCAGAGCTGTCCTTAGTTCCAATTCTTATGAAATTTTGTACCAAGAAAGATTGCACTCTGAAGCCATTGCCAACATACATGCAGATTCCTGAATGTGTTGAAAATGGCTATATACTCACCATCATAAGGACTACATATTCCAAAAAGAATTTCACTTTCCAAGTGCTTCAGAATATTGAAGCTCTCCACATAATACACCATCTCAGGCTTCCCACTTATCTCAATCAGCTGTGTTTTATTTGCATTGAACATCCCCACCGAATAGATAATGATGCTTTCCTCGCGTAAAGCTTCTGCAGGGTTTTTCACATCATCCTGTGCTTCACCATCAGTGATCAGGACAAGAATCTTCTTGGCATAGGGACGTGCACCTTTGGCAGGCTTGAAATAATCAGATGTGAACAGCAGTGCTCCCCCAGTGAGAGTGTTCTGTCCCATGAGAGACATTCTCCCAATCGCATCAATTATGTCTCTTTTTCGTGAGTACTGATTAAGACGGAATTCTTCTTTGTTTCTGCCACTGAACTGGATGAGGCCAATGTGCATTCGGTCAAAACCAATGTCAAATTTGTCAACCAGTTCTCTCATGAAGTTCTTCATTTTGATGAAGTTCTCAGGGCCTATGCTACCAGAGCTGTCCACCAGAAATAAAATGTCAGCTTTCTTTTCTTTGCAGGCTGTTAGAAGAAGAACAAAATATAGTGGTAGTATTTTTTACATTGTATATTGGACACTTACAAAGCAGAAATTTTTAGAAATCACCACCACAGTCACATCAAAAATATGAGACTGAATAAAGTAAAAAGAATAGAGTTCATGAATCATCCCATTGTTCCCCATAGGTAGGTCATAGGGACATCAAAGTGGGTTGGGTGGTAGGACATGATGGGTGCTACCTACTACACAAACCAAAAAAGAAATGGGTAAGTGGGTGATTTTAAACAAATGTTTAACCTTTCCCTTTAAAACCCCCATATGATCCTATGGGTATTTGGGGGGAAAGGTTAAAAAAATTAAAAATTGCCCACTTGCCCATTTTAAAAAATAGTGAATTGCAGCTTATCTTGTGATGGTAGTGGGACGGTGAGGGGGTGGTGGGAGTTGGGGCTAAGGCCTTTAGGTCCAGGCTCCAAAATTGCCTAAGTGCACCTCTGGGCAGGTGCATTAGCAATAACTGGCAAAGTGTAGATTTGTAGCTAATGCGTGGGGTCAAAATACAAACACATGCACGCAAAACTCAATTGCTCATCAGCAGATACACAGAGAAAACATGGAAAATAGACAAAATACAGAGAAAATGTGGAAAACATCAGTCACTTTATAGTGCTTAACAGGACTACAGGACTGTGTAGATTTCTATCTAATTTGGCAGAATCAAGACACAAGCGCATGCACACACACACGAAAAGAACTGTTCAAGCCACAAGTAAAGCACAGACCACCTACAAAAGCCTGCTTCTGTCAAGAGTAAATGCATTCTGAAGTCACCAGGGCAGCTATGTCAGCCTGATTATTTCAAAAATGAATACTACTAATAATAAATAAAAGAAGAAAGAACTCTGCGCCAGAGTGGTACAGTGGTTAGTGTGCGGGTGAAATCCAAGTTCAAATCCCCATTCAGCCATGAAACTCACTGGGTGACCCTGGGACCGTCACTTATCTCTCAACATAACCTTCCTCATAGGGCTGTTGGAAGGATAAATGTAACCATGTGTACCACTTTGGGATTCTTGGAGGAAGCAGAGGCTATACTTGTAAAAGTAAACAAATCTATATTAGCCACAGGTAAAGAAGAGACCAGCTACAAAAGTGGAGAACAAATGCATTCAGACATTTTAAAAATGCATACATAAATAATAAAAAAATCACAGGCTTTTCAATTAAGCTTGCTGCTGCTATGACCATCTCCTGTAATTTAGAGGACATCATGGGAAGAGAGACTGATTGGGATGGGGCACCCTCTCCCTAATCCATGCCTGCTGAATAGCTGGTTGCCGCTCTCTGCCCGCCAGAGGCGTATCTAGAGAAAATAGCACCTAGGGCAAGCACTCAAATTGCGCCCCCTGTCCAAACATCTGACACCCATTTTTCAGATAACTTTACCATAATATCAGCTGAAAAATATAAGTCAAGCTCATTAATCTTTTAATATTTCAAAAAATATATAGCAGAGGACGTAGCCAGACCAAAAAATGCTGGAAAACTACAAATCTCAGTATGCTGGGGCTCATGAAATACCTAAATACTCTGTGGAGGAATACTTGGAAAACGAAACAGAAGTGCCTATTTAATTCTCTACTATGCATTGCAGCATCACTATTACATAGGTTTTAAAAATAAATGGAGAATTTGACTTTTCCCAGATACTCTGAAAATAATTAAAGGATATGCAGAGTAACCTGTGTCACTGCTTGGAATATATTCTAGTCTTTCAGAAAGACAGTTAAAATGAGAGAAAGAAAGAAAGAAAGAAAGGAACTCCCAGTGGGCCTTAATACTAAGTATTTCACACTGATTCAAAGACAAATTCACCATTAATAGCCATATTAGCAAGACATCACATTTAACTCACTTATCACAAGAAGCAAAGTAAGAGCAAATGAATATAATCCTAGCTCATAAGCTTCAGCTCAGTAGTCACAAGCCCTGATTCTCTGTACATAGTGCCAAACTGAATATGTGTACAGTGAATTATATTATATTAAATTTTAAAATTATTTTATATCTGTAGCCCCTTTGGGGGGCTTCCTAAAGGCCATGGGGGGTTTGCAAAGGTTCCCCCTCCCCCCAGCCTCTAGGGCCTCGCAGGGACCATTTGAGCATGTGTGGTGGCCATTTTTTAAAAACAATTTTTAAAAGGCCACTGACAACAAAATGGCCACCGCACCTGCTCAAATAGCTTCTGCGAGGCCTGGCATGGCCTAGGGCCTCATAGAGGCCATTTGAACATGCTTGCTTGCCATTTTGTTTTCGGTGGCCATTTTAAAAATAAAATTTAATTTTAGAAAATAGCGCCCCCTTCAAGTGGCTCCCGGGGCATGTGCCCTGCCTGCCCCACCCTAGATACACCCCTGCTGCCCACCTTGGGTGCCCACCACTTAGTCTGAGTGTCCATCCTAGCAAACAACAAATGTTTTTTATAGAGATCACTTCCTTAATTCTTGCCCAATGAACCATAACCAATGGTTCTCACCCAATGAGCCAGTGGACCTATTAATATTACAGACACTGACCACAATCCAGAGAAAATCCCGAGAAAGAGCAGTGAAAGGGCAGCACACCCTCTTGAGACTGGCAGCCACATCCCCTTCTATGATACCACACATGGGGGCATGGCTGTACATGCTTGCAAATGTGTGAAAATCTACAAAGGGAAGGGAGCTGCCAGCAAGAGCTAATACCTAAGCCACCAGCGTGCATCCTACACCCCTGCATATAACCACATCTGATTGGCTATGTGGTACTGTGACATCATCATGATCTATTATTTTGGGGATCACTTGATGAGGGATGATGTTTTAAAAATGGCATCAAAGCCGCAGTAAAAAGAAGAAATAGTGGCCACAAAGAGTTACAAACACAGACCCACAAAAAGTGGTAGAAGTAAGGCTTTTTCAGAGGGGCTTCTCCCCAAAGCACCACTTTTGTCTTGAAAATGTTCAAGGGGGGAAATTAGGTCAGTTTAATCCTGATCTAACAGAACCCTGCTAAATGAATGAATGAATCTTTATTATGGTCAGTGACCCAAACTCAACCCTGCTAAACATACATGAAGTTGAATGCTGCAACTAAACATTTTTGCTTTTCATTTTTAGCACTCCAAATCAACAGGAAACCTCCATATCAAATACTTCTGTCTGTAAAGTTTTTTTTTGTTTTTTGTTTAGGTTGTGGTGAGATATCTGCATTGAGCGCCTATATTCCTTTTTAAGCAAGTGAAGGTAAGGAGCAGTGCTCAGCAATGGAGCTCTTCTCACAATCAGTGAGAAGAGCTCTGGGGTGGTCTGCAGGGAAGACACGTTCAACCTACCTCCCCCACAGATGATCTCATTTCCTTCCTTTCAGATGAGCAGCTGATCCCTCAGCAGCTCTGGGGGTTGGGGTGCTGCCGGGACATGACGCCACGCATTGCCCTGCCCCCAGAGCTCCACGAGTGTGTGAGTGCACAGTGCATTATTGGGACCCCCCTCTCCCCGAGTGTGACAGGCACAGCTGCAAGCAGCCGTGGCTGACATACAATCAAAAAATGAGGTTAAGGGAGCGCTCGCTCCATTAACACATTTATTCACCCAGGCTTTTAATTAGATTTATGGTTTTAAATTTTTAATGTTGGTTTTAAATGATTTTAACATTAATGATTTTAATGTTTAAATGATTTTAATTGTTTAATTTAGTTTTGATTTTAATTGTTAATTGATTATAACTGTTTATGTTCTGATGTAAACTGCCCTGAGCCCTTGGAAGGGAAGTATATAACTAAACTAAACTAAACTAAACTAAACTAAAACTAAACAAATAAAATAAAATAAAATAAAATAAAATAAACCTCATTTTAGAGGGAGGCTACTTAGCTGGGTTGCTGCCGTGTAGCCGCTGGGATTGGGCTCCCTTAGCCCCGTTTTGCACGTGTGTGTGTGTGAATAGCCTCAATGACTATCAAAACTGTTTTCGGAATAACTGGTTTACTTTGTAAACACCAGGCATTGTTCTTTCCTCTCATTGATTTAGGCAAAACATCACTGCCATCATGGTTTTACACAAGTTGTTTCAGTGGTAATAACATTTATAGAGTTCAAATGGTTCCCATTATTATTCTGATATTCCTCTTACCTTCCACAGCACAGATCTCTCGAACAACTTCATTCTTGATTTGTTTCAGAGAGGCAAAATCATTCACCAAGTAAACTCTGTTCTTTGACTCTGCAATCTCATACATTTGTGACTCATTAGCATGTCTTAAACCAATAGCATAAATGTTGACCATCTCATTCCTCAGCTTCTTGGCAGGTTCCATCACGCGGTCTTCTGACTCTCTGTCTGTTAGCACTAGCAGGTGGCAGGGCACCCTTCTGGAATGCCGATCCTGTGGCCTTCTTAACAAAGGCTGGATGAATGTCAAAGCTGCTCCTGTGTAAGGGCTCCCACCAATTTGCCGAATATTATCAATGGCTTTCAGTATATCACTTGTTTTAGCATATTCCCCAAGCCCAAATTCCAGCTCACTGATCTGTGAGTACTGCACAACTCCAAAGCGAACTTTATTTGGTCCTATTGTAAAAAATTTAACCACTTCTTTCAAAAACAATTTCAGGTCCACAAAATCAAAATAATCAAGGCTTGATGAACCATCAATGAGGAAATAAATATCTGCTTCTTCTGTATCTACACATCCTGTGAGGAACAGAATTTTACATAGGATGATACTTTATTCAAATAATGCACTTATTCATCAGTCAATCATCAATCATCATCATCATCTTTTTTTAAGCATAGTAGATCCTGATATAAGCACCACAAAGCTTTGAGGCAAGTAGGCTGCAACTCTATAAGCAGTTAAAGGAAGAAAGACATATTATGCATTGGTTGTGGTTGGAAGAGTTGTATTTTCACATCCAAAAGAAATTAGACAGATACATAGATGCTGTTCTCATAAAGAAAACATGTTCTCAGGTGGGTAGGCAGGGGGAAGTCTTTGCAAACCTTACCTTTCCCCCAGATGAGCGCTCTTAGACTGGTGAGAGTGCGGAGCACTCCCATGCGATCAGCACTGCTCCATGCAGCATGCAGCAGCACATATTGGTCTGGGACTTGTTATCCCGGCCTCCAGTATCCCACAGTGCACCATGTGCCAAGCACAGTGCACTGGGGGATTCCTCCAAGTGTTCTAGGCACCCATCTCTGTGTCAGCACAAGCTGCAAGCAACTTGCATTGACACACTATCCTGGGACCCTTGGCTAAGAGCCAGCCTTGGCATTGGGTTTGGTGCTGCGGCACCGCCGGGATCTAGGGGTGTGCAATTCAGATTTCTGGTGATTTGGTTTGGGACCCGAACCAAATCACCCCTGTTCTGTTTTGTGCCTGAATATGGGCCACCCGAATCACCCTTGATTAGGTTCGGATTCGGATTTAATCCGAATCTGAATCTGAATCGATTAGGGGGGGAAGGGGCCCAGGGGCAAAATATTGGGGTGGGGTGGTAGCGCCCAATGGGTAGAAGCTACCACCCCAATTTCAGGGGGATTGGGCAAAGGGCTAATTTTTGGGGAATTTTTGAAGTTTTAGTGACTTTGGGGCAGTTAGGGGGCATAGCATGGGATCTGGGCAAAAAGAGTAGGGTGGGGTGGTAGTGCATAATGGGTGCAGGCTACCACCCCAATTTCAGGGGGATTGGGCAAAGGGCTGATTTTGGGGGAATTTCTGAAGTTTTCATGTCTTTGGGGCAGATTGGGGCATAAAGTGGGGCCTGGGGCAGAATAGTGGGGTGGGATGGTAGTGCCTAATGGGTGGAGGCTACCACCCCAATTTCAGGGGGATTGGACAAAGGGCTGATTTTTTGGGAATTTTTGAAGTTTTTGGGGCAGTTTGGGGGCAGAAAGTGGATCTGCCCCAAAAGAGTAGGGTGGGGTGATAGCGCCTATTGGGTGGAGGCTACCACCCCAATTTCAGGGGGATTGGGCAGAGGGATGATTTTTTGGGAATTTTTGAAGTTTTGGTGTCTTTGGGGCAGATTGGGGGCAGAAAGTGGATCTGCCCCAGAAGAGTGGGGTGGGCTGGTAGATAGTGCCTAATGGGTGGAGGCTACCACCCGTCCCCAATTTCACCTGTCCCCTCAGAAGTTTTTCTGAAGGGATGTTATTCCCTTATTTTCTGAGGTGTGAATTCTCATTCTACGATAGCAAATGAGATTTTTTTCAATTAAACAACTCTCATGACCCCACTTGCACTTTTTCACACTCTCATTTACTGAGAATATGATGAATGGATCAATTTAGCACACTGCACCTTATGAAGAAAAACCTCAGAAATTCACCAAAATTCAGCCCTCTGCCCAATCACTCTGAAATTGGGGATGGGTAGTAGCCTCCACCCATTAGGCACTATCTACCAGCCCACCCCACTCTTTTGGGGCAGATCCACTTTCTGCCCCCAATCTGCCCCAGACACCAAAACTTCAAAAATTCCCAAAAAATCATCCCTCTGCCCAATCCCCCTGAAATTGGGGTGGTAGCCTCCACCCATTAGGCACTACCACCCCACCCCAGTTTTTGGGGGCAGATCCACTTTCTGCCCCCAAACTGCCCCAAAGTCACTAAAACTTCAAAAATTCCCCAAAAAATCAGCCCTTTGTCCAATCCCCCTGAAATTGGGGTGGTAGCCTACACCCATTGGGAAATACCACCCAACCCCACTCTTCTGCCCCGGGCCCCACTTTCTGCCCCAATCTGCCCCAAAGACACGAAACCTTCAGAAATTCCACAAAAATCAGCCCTTTGCCCAATCCCCCTGAAATTGGGGTGGTAGCCTGCACCCATTAGGCACTACCACCCCACCCCACTCTTTTTGCCCAGATCCCATGCTATGCCCCTGAACTGCCCCAAAGTCACTAAAACTTCAAAAAATTCCCAAAAAATCGGTCATGAGCCGAATCACTCAAACTTTTCAGCCCCGAAATTCGGGTGATTCGGCTCGGCCCCGAAAAATATTGGGGGGCATCGGGGGTGATTCGGTTCGGCCCCGAATCACCCGAAATTGCTCATTTCAGGCACAGATCGATCTGTGCCCGAAATGTTTTGCACATCCCTACCGGGATCCACGGGATCCCAGCGGTTATCATGGGCAGCCCCCCGGATCCAGGAGGCAGCTTTTTGCCTCCCCTACAGGGGTCTCCTCATGAGTAGGCACGGTGCAGAGCCATGCCGAGGTTACTCACGATCTTCAAAAACAGGTTTGCGGAGCACTCGCTTCGCAAACCTGATTTTAGGGCAGAGGTTCTTGAGCGGGTTACCCACTCTAGAACCACCAGGCTCATAGCCGAGCCCGGTGGTTCTCACGATCGCAGAAAATCAGGCTAGCGGAGGCTAGCCCGATTTTCTGAGATTGTGAGAATAGCCCCGATATGTGTTTAAAACATATACATATTTATGTTGACTTTTAGGCACATGCACTCTAATCATAAGCGTGAAAACTCAGAAGCAAATTCAACTAGTTGTTTTTTTTTTACACCTAACACAGCAGCAAGCAGCCCAGTTTGATTCTTTCTGTGAACTACATTTAAGCAGAAAATATGTGACTAAAGTATATCTCAAGCAGAAGAAAAAGCCTCAGTTTGCTATTAATTTAGGTTTATATATCCATCAATCTGATTTCAAACAGGACAACAGAATGAAATGCATAGATTTACCCTTAGTTTTTTCAGATAAGCATTTCAAGGCCAAGAGAGCTTTTACAAGTACTTTGCGGTGATCTGATTTGCAAAGCCTTATTTTAAAGAAAGTGTATATAAGAGATGTACTTTTCGAGTTGGAGGATGGAAAAATGTCTAAGGTTCATTTTAGCAATTTGTGAAGCTACTTTCAAGAAGTTGGGGTATGTTAGTCCATTACAAGCTTATAAAAGACACAGTGAGGCTATTCTGACGATCACTAAAAACCGGGCTAAGGGAGTCCAACCCCATTTCTAGTGATCAAGCCCAGTGGTTCCATGGCGGCTAGCCCACCTAGGAACCCCTCCCCTTAAATGAGGTTAATGGAGCACTCGTTCCATTAATCACATTTTTGCACAGCTTCACGCCATGATTGATGACTCTAAAGGAAACTCCCACCAGAAGGCTCCAACAAGTCTCCCAGCCTTGGGGTCTCAGCTTTGAAGTGTGGAAGTGTGTATCTCAGTGCCCTTATACTATCTGTCTGTCTATCTATCTATCTATCTATCTATGCAGCAATATATGTAAACAGCAGTTCCCCATGGGCTCATTCCATTTTTGTTTAGGATGGGAACATTAATGTGAAATATTCCATAATTTTTGTTTCAGAAATCTAACGTGGGGCAAAGTGCTCCCAAAATTTTTTCCCCTCATGCCTTTCCCCCCAGGAGTATTTTCCTTTCCCAGATCTTTCAAGGAATAATACATTTTCTTTGTTCACTCATTTCCTGTTTCTCCTCTATTGTTGGGTCATTTTTTAAGGATAAAATTGGTCTCCTAGGGTTCCTTTGGAGATTTTCTTCTTGGTTTTGCTAAGGAACTGAACCTCCACAGATCATCCAGGGAGAAGTACAAAACAACATTTGCGGAGATATTACCTCTCTTGAGAAGTTCTGTTCTTTTTGTTTCCCCATAGAGCTTGTGCTGTATTTGATTCACAATCTTCTTATGGAAAACCAGAGCTTTATGTGGTAAATGGGAGAATGTTTTCAGGGTAGTAACATATTGATGTGGTGGGTAGGAAGCAATCTGGATCAGCTGGGTGGCATTAGCCCCTTCTATGCCAGTGGCAAACACAGTCACACCAGCCCTCCTGAGACCAGTAGCTGGAAGACTCACACTGTCTTCTGATGACTGGTGGGTGACAAGAATGGCTATTTGTTCCACCCCTTGAGCTTTCCTGCTTCCTGCACTTTCCGTGAAGAGTTTCTTCCTTGTTAAATTAATGGCTGAACCAGCATTGGCCTTTCCTGCTTTGGGAGAAAGGCTTTGTATGTTCTGCAGAATATGAGTCTTGTTGGTTTCCGTTCTCAGTAAATATATCGTCTGGGGCTCAGAGCTGTATGTCACTAAGCCAACCCTGATGCATTTCTCCCTCACATCAAGAGAAGACACCAGGTTTTCTAAAAAGGCTTGAATCTTCTCAAACTGTGTTTGTGAAGCACCCTCATCCACTATGAACACCACGTCAGCAACTGCATCATCATCACAAGCTATAATGGAGAGGAAAGAGAACATGAAATTAAAATGTGGCTATGACTCGGCTAACCCAGCTGCATTTGATGAGCCAGAGGTGCACAGCCATACACACACACACACACACACACACACACACACATCCCAAGAGATCTGTTCTCCACTGCACCTTTGATCTAGACCAGAGAAGGGAGCATCCATCTTGCAGGCTAGGATTGTTTCTTTGGGCAACCCTGATAAGAAATTGATTTGCAGAGGTGTTGAATTGATTTTAATTATCTATGGCTTCATATCGGAACATATAGGAAGTTGCCTTATACCAAGTCAGAGCATCAGGCAATTGGTCTATCTAGTTCAGGCCTGCTTAACTTAGGCCCCCCAGCTGTTTTTGGACTACAACTCCCATAAGCCCCAGCCACAGGGGCCAATAGCCAGGGATTATGGGAGTTGTAGGCCAACATCTGCAGGAGGGCCGAAGTTGAGCAGGCCTGATCTAGTTCAATATTGTCTACACAGACGAGCAGCAGCTTCTCCAGGGTTGCAGGCATGGCATTCAGCCCTATCTTGGAGATGCCAGGGAGGGAACTTGGAACCTTCTGCATGCAAGGTTCATTTTTCAAGGTGGTTTTTATATTGTAAGGCAGCACTGCTATGTATAATAAAATGAACTGAATAAGCAACCGTAAACTTGGAATCTGCAATGCTGCGGAGGTAGTGTCAAGCTAGTGCCACTATCTTGTGCTTCACACTTCTTGAGGCATAGATTAGCTGAAAGCCATTCTATTACAGCAGAAAATGGCGGCGGGGGGGGTAGGATGGGGGAGTACAAAATATATATTTAAGAGTTGAACATCTACTGTAACAAATGAAGCTAGGTATGTTATCTTATTTTTCAGAGTAAATAGAAAACCCCACGTTTGCACAAACGGAGGAATGGGAAGCATGGATCACACCTCTCTACTCTGAAGAGTCACAGGAGCTAGCGGATGTAGTGGTTAGAGTGCTGGACTAGGACTGGGGAGACCCGAGTTCAAATCCCCATTCAGCCATGAGATTTGCTGGGTGAGACTGGGCCAGTCACTTCTCTCTCAGCCTAACCTACTTCACAGGGTTGTTGTGAGGAGAAACTTAAGCATGTAGTACACCGCTCTGGGCTCCTTGGAGGAAGAGCGGGATATATTATTATTTATTATTATTTTACAGAGTCAGACAGGTGTTATTGACTGGTTTGTTTTATCCAGACATCGAGTCCTTCCCAAGGACCTGGGATGCCAGAATTTTATTGTCAATGTTGTTGCTGTTGTTAGTGGTAATTGGCGCCCTGGGTGCAGTTCCAAAAGACCTTGAAGAGCACTTCAACACCATAGGGGCCACAGAAATCACCATCAGCCAATTACAAAAAGCAGCTTTACTGGGAACAGCCTATATTCTGCGACGATATCTATTATTATTATTTCTTGTTTACACAGTCAGACAGGTGTTATTGACTGGTTTGTTTTATCCAGACATCGAGTCCTTCCCAAGGACCTGGGATGCCAGAATTTATTATTTTACATTTATATAAAAAATGTTTACCTGCAACCTTACATTTACATATAAAATGTAAATAAATAAAATAAAATAAAAGTGATTGATGTTTTGTTGCTCTCTTGCACCCAGCTTTTACTTAGCTAATGCTACAAAAGGGCTCCCAGTCTAAAAGGGAATATAAGGTAGACACCAGCAACAGCCACTGGAGGGATGCTGTGCTGGTGCTGGATAGGGCCCAAGAAACTGGCCTGATTCAGATCAACAGCATTTTTCATATAATCATCTGCAGAAGCACATGTGGCTGGCTACTGGCATGCTTGCAGCCTCGTGGGGACCCAGTAGAAGTACTCAATGTATAATCAAGTTTTTCCATGTTGGGCCTATATAGCAGACCATAGCCAAAAGCTAATTCAGATTCAAAGGCTTTGCAAGAGTGCATGCTGAGGCTCCAGCAATCTTTGTGATAGCTCTGTTGTATATTTTTGTTTCTAACATCATCCTTATAAATATGTACTTTATGATACAATAAAATACAGTATATAGTTTATTACCTTCTAATACTTTTACATTATTCACATTTGCAGTATTTGTTAGAGCTGTGGTATTATTATTACCCGCATGGACAGCATCAACAATGACCTTGGAGATGTTCTGAGAAAATAGACTGAGTTCTCCTATTCTAGGAAAAAAGAAATAAAATGGTTGTGTGGCCATCAGAATTAGTTCCTCATAAGAAGCAGCCTCCATCCCCAATGCAATGACCTTCACTCCATCCTTCTGCAACATTTTAGCAGGTTCTTCTACATCATCCTCAGATGGTTGTGATGTTATCACAACCAAAATCTTGGATCTGCCTTTTCCAGCAGTATGTTTCCAGTAAAAGGTCTCATGAATCTTGCGGAGAGCATTGCCGGTTTTCAAGGGTCCACCTCTGAACACGATTTTGGTTTTGATATGGTTCAGCATGGGATTCTTTCCTTTATAGGTATCCAAGTGAAATTCATTGTATACCTGATCATTGTACTGGGCAAGTGCAACACGATACTCATTAGACTCTAGTGGTAAACTATTTATTGCTTTGCTAATGAATGTTTTGACATGGCGGGAAGATGTATTACTGCCAGCCACCAAGAAGACAATATCAGCAGACTCAGAAGCTAAAAGAAAAGAAAAGATACAATTAAGCAATTCTGAAGCATTGCTCCTACTAAAAAGTCATCAGATATTTGAACAGTAATGTCAGCTATCTCAGGACATAAGAACAAAATAGAACTAAACATGACAATCCAAGCGACGAACAGAATTGCTTTATATAAGTAGTCTGTGTATATGGCGGGGGGGCAGAAAATGTATAAATGTATAACAAGTATCTAGGCCATCTGGAAAACAAAACATCATCATCATCATCACATTTATATTCCGCTCTTCCTCCAAGGAGCCCAGAACTGTGTACTTAGTTAAGTTTTTCCTCACAACAACCCTGTGAAGTAGGTGAGACTGAGAGAGAAGTGACTGGCCCAGAGTCACCCAGCAAGTATCATGGCTGAATGGGGATTTGAACTCGGGTCTCTCCAGTCCTAGTCCAGCACTCTAACCACTACACCATGCTAGCTGGTGTAAACATACCTTAAGGCTCTCCACATGAGTAGTGTGGAGAGCTGACTAGTGTGGAGAGCTTGACCTGCTCTCCCCGCAGACGAGCACGGAGCCCGCCTTGGGCGGCCAGATCAGCCACCCAAACAATTACCGGCTCCGTCATGGAGCCGGTTGGGGTGGCAGGGATTGGGGGCTGCCTGGCTCCCAGAAGACCCAGAATGCCTTGTGCAGGTGTGTGGGGCATTCTGGGGATCCTCCCAGCACTGGGAGGCTTGTTTTAGCCTCCTTTTCGGGGGTCTCCTCATGAGTTGCCATTAGCGGAGCGCTCACTCCGCTAACCTTGTTTAAGGGGAGTGGGAATTAGGCGGGCTAGCCACTGGGCTCACCTGTGAGCCCAGTTGTTCTGAGGATTGCTGGAAACCGGGCTGGGCTCCCTTAGCCCGGTTGTCAATGATTGTGAGAATAGCCTCAGTTTCTTTCAGCATTTACTGTACATCCTCCTCACTTCTATGTTTTTAGTTGTCTTCAGCAATGGGCAGACATTCAAACAGGATAGAACTGAATGTATGGAAGAGAATGTGATGGGGTATAGCTCAGTGGTGGAGCATCTGCTTTGCATGCAGAAGGTCCCAGATTAAATCCCTGGAAGCATCTCCAAGTAGAGCTGGGGGAAATTCCTGCCTGAAAGCTTGGAGAACCACTGCTGGTCAGTGTAGACAATACTGAGCTAGACTAATGATCTCTCTAAATAAGGCAGCTTCCTATGTTTCTTATGGAACAAGATTGTGCCAGCTGGTCCAGCCCTCAGCCTCCATAAATGGATTAAAACTTGAGTATAAGGGTCTACATCTGTACACCCCAGCATGTATAGGCTCTCAACATGTCATCTGTACGCTTCATTTTTGCAGGTTACAATTCAGAGTCTACACATTCATGCATAGAACCCTGTGAACAAAATCTGATGAATCCATGGAGGTCAGGAGTAAGGCCAGCACTCCTGTGACCATTTTCTCCCAACCCACCCCTTCACATATTCCTCTGTACCCTGTTGGGATGTCTGCAAAGAGCTTTGGTCATTCTCCTTCCATACTGATGTATATTGTTCTCGATACTCATGAATGTTGGTCTTTTTCCACGCAAACTGGCCCAGGATATACCTGTTGCAGAGAAATTTCTTATCCTCTATAAGTAGTTGTACAGGAACCAACTTTAACCGAGAAACAAGAGTTTGATATCTATTACTAACTAAAACATAGGCTAATAAAACAATAAACAGACTAGCAGTCTCTTATGTAGAGAGAGGGAGAACCTCTCAATTTGAATTCAGGATAGCAAGTAAGAAGCTAGCAGGAGGGAGGTGCTTAGTCTCCACCCCCAAACCCAAACATAGACACAAACATATACAGACAAGCATGCCCCTAGACAAGAGCAGAGACAATGCTTATGCAGAAAATTCTAACACTGTCCATGTGTGAGGCAAGGTGCCCACTTATGCAGCAGCATGTGGCATCTTGACACACTAAATATCCTCCTTGCCCAGAGATGCGCCAACATGCAGAGAGCCATCATCATCATCACCACTACCACCACCACTCCTTCTCCATTTAAAAAGAAAGAGGGGAGGGGAGTGGAAGTGTGGAAGAGAGGAGAGGCATAGAACATCTCCCAGGATCTCCCACCTACCCACCCCTCTCTCTTCTGCTCCATCTTTCTTTTTCCATCTTTCTTTTTAGAAAAAAGGAGAAATGAGAGCAACAGACAACAGAGGCAGATGACAGTAGCCCTTGTTCCAATACACTAATCCATGGCCAAGGTGACTTTCTCCATCCACCTCATGGATGGGCCAGCCATTTTTTCATGGGATACTCTGCCTGCATATAAAGGGATCTTCACAGGGCATAACAGAGCCCTGTTTTCCAACACCATCGCATAGCTCATATTCTTCTGTATACCTCCCATCCAGCCCTTCCCCCTCTGCTCAATCAAGGAACATAAGCTTAGGGTTCTGCTTAGTCTTATGATGATCATATATGGTGATGTTGCAGAGTATTTCACTCTATTGCTTAGATACAACTTCCTCTAGGTTTAGTGCCCATGACATTCTACTTTTTCATATGGGTAAACTTTTTCATTTAAACATCAACAAAATAAAAGAGCGCTGCTATACCTGGTTTCTGGGCCATAGAAATTTGAGTATCAATCATTATGAAGATAAAGGTCAACAACATCTTCATATTCTGAACAATTCTTTTGAAGCTTCCGCTGTGGACAAAAAAATGGAAATTTTAATTTAGTAGATTGCACATGACTATTGCAGTTCATGTTGTATTTCAGTACTACACAAAGATGGAGTGTGGAAATATGAAAGCTGCCTCCATTGAATCGGCTGCCTGAAGCAACCATTTCCTCTCCCTTTCATGTAGGGCCCTCTCTATGTCTTCAGTACAGGATATGGCTTCTATAAGGCTGGAATTAGATATTATGAGAGCTGCATCTCCTCTCCCAGTAAAATGTAGTAAAACAAATCTCACAAAGTAACATTTTTGCATTGTTACTCAAAGAACATCTCCTCAAAGAACAGCCAATAAAGAAGGTCGGGGTGAGGCATGGAAATTCACAGTTCCATGAAATCAGAGGTGCACCTAGGTAATTTTGGAGCCCGGACCTAAAGGCCTTTGGTGGGCCCCCCTGCTTGAGTTAAGCATCATTTTTTTAAATATATAGGTTCTTGAGGGCACAAACCACACCACCCACGACAGACTAAAGAGGATTTAGGGGCCCCAGGGGGTGTGGAGGCCCTGGACTTTGGCCCCAAAGTCCAGGGGTAAGAGCGCCTCTGCGGAATTTCACAATTCTTTCTCAGAATGTTTGAAAGAATAGATGACCTGTTACAGACGGAATATGGAACACTTGAGAAAAGAGTCTCAAAAGCTATATCCCTCAAAGCAGTGCTCTGCTGTCAGTTGGTAAAGCTTCACACCTGAATGGATACAGCTAGTTTACAGTTGGTTCACACAGCCAAATTACCCAGTACAATTCTGTACATGGGTATACAACTGCATAGAACCGGACTAGCATGAACCAGGCACTACATGTCGGGAGACGTATCAAAAATAGAGATGATATTATTTGCCAAATATTGGAAAGTCATCTTATTTCTAAAAATCAGTTTATTGGTATCTGCTGAACAAAGGCCTTCACTTGGATCCAAGGATTCTTGCATGCAGGTAGTGGGCAAGTAATTTCAATAGCACTCGACAGATTGTTGGAGGCTTGGAGCCATCAGCTTCGACATCACTAATAATCTGTTGTGGGGAAGAGAAAGTGCATTCGTAGCTCCTGCATACGTAGCTCCAAGTGCTAGATGTAGGCTCCTCCCCTACTTCAACCAGCGGTGTCCTTTTGCATGTGCAGGGCTTAATCCAGAAGTTTGTTTTTATTCACCCTATGATGCCAAAGTGGTTGTACTGTGCGCTAAGCAACTGCTGAACTTGCCTTGAACCCAGACTGACTGGGTTGTGTTCATTGGACATAGATCGGTCACTTTTTCTGTTGAGATGATGTTTTTCATGGTGAACTGGCATCAGGACCCTCCATTTCAAAGAACAAAATATTTAAAATGTATGCTACCATCAGAGTGTTATCTATCTGTCTGTCTATCTAATACTAAATAAGACAATCCAAATGCATTTCTGTATAAATACTGGTATTGTAGAAAACATCAGGTTAACATACCTTCTCCTCAGGTCTAGATGTATGTTTTCAATTCACTCTGAAAGCTAACTTCTGCCTGCACCATAGGATACACAAATGGTTCAGTCTCATTAATACTTAACATTCTTCTTCGTTGCTCTAATTGAAGAAAATCTGGGCATCTTCAGCCAAGCAGAATAAGAAAGCAATTTTAAATTGTTATTTGAAATATAAAGTGTGTATTTGTACACATCATGTGTGGAAGGGAGGGAGATTCTCCCCCCTAGGATCTTAAACATCTTGCCATGCTGCAATGAACATACAGAGGTACAAAGCAGGTGTGCAAGATGCCTCTAAGTACTTTTTCTCAATACCACCTTAAGTGGCACAGCAGGGAAATGCTTGACTAACAAGCAGAAGGTTTCCGGTTCGAATCCCCGCTGGTATGTTTCCCATTGGGCAGCAGCGATATAGGAAGATGTTGGAAGGCATCATCTCACACTGCACAGGAGGAGGCAATGGTACACCCCTCCTGTATTCTACAAAAGAAAACCACAGGGCTCTGTGGTTGCCAGGAGTCAAAATCAACTTGACAACACACTTACTTTTGCTCAGCAAGCATTGAGCCGGTTTGGATGAGACACCAACCGCAACACACAATCAGGACACGGTTGCACTGAGAGCACACCTGCTCTGACATCACTGGAGAAAGTCCTGATGTGCTTTAGGGGCATCCCTTAATCATGGGACTGGCATGTTAATCTGAATTGTCCCTCTGTACATGCTCTCAGAATGATTCTGTCCTGATTCCATGTTGCAGCTGAACTGAAATCAGCAGGCAGCATGACAGTGCACCATTGAAATAAGAGGTGGTTGGCACCCTCTTTGCACTAGACCACCACTCACTCTGGGCCACCCCAGCACCCCACAAGTGGCTTTAAGTTTTTTCTCCATAGGGAAGAATGGAGGTTTCAGCAGCCCCATAACTGCACTTGGGGGGTACTGGGGTGGCCCAGAGCGAGGGTGCCAACCACCTCCATGGGTTGCTAACCCATGGGGTACTGGGTTTTGTTGTTCTGAAGTGTTCTGAGTGTAGATTCTTTGGTAGAATATAAGATTTTCAATGACAAACCATGAATCCACTCTCATCTGCTAACCTTAAAGACACATAAACTTCAAAAATCACTTAAAAACCAGCCCTTTGCCCAATTCCTTTCAAATAATTCTGATAGCTACCTGCCCCCCCCCCTTGGGCACTACCACCCACCACACTCTGCTCTTGGACACCCCTTTGCCCCCGACGAGAAGCTATACATTTGCTGACACCTCCATGCTTCTTTATGGAGAAAAACCTTAAAGTTGCATAAACTTCAAAAATCACTTAAAAATCAGCCTTTTGCCCAATTCCTCTCAAATAATTCTGATAGCTTCCTTGCCCACCTTGGGAGCTACCACCCACCACACTCCACTCTAGGACACCCCTTTCTCCCCAACGTGAAGCTATACATTTGCTGCAATCCTCATTATTCTCTATGAGGAATTCCAAAATAATTTTAAAATTCACCAATAATCAGAGGAGTGTCTGATTGCCTTGGAACTTTGTGGATAGTAGGAACCCCTGGTTGTCTACCACCCACCCCACTTTTGTGCCCCTAGGTGCTCCACAATAGTGGATATGGGCTGGTTCAGGTCCCATTATACCCTATGAGAAAAATAATTAAAAATATTTCAAATATTCATAAAAAATCATAGGAATGTCCAATTGCTTCTGGGTTTGCATGGTTGTTGGCACCCATGGGTGTTACACAATAAGTAATAATGGGATGGTTCGAGTCCCATTATACCCTATGAGAAAAATATATAAATAATTTTCAAAAATTCATAAAAAAAATCGTACGAGTGTCCGATTGCTTTGGGGTTTGGGTGGCAGGTACCCCTGGGTGTCAGATACCATCCTACCAATTTTTGGATGTCTGTACCAGTTCAAACCAGTTTGAATTCGAACCAAACCAGTTGGAGGTTCGAGCAAAACCAAAACCGAACCACCCCCTCTTGGTTCGAACCTGGTTCGAATTCGAACCAAACAGGGCAAACCAGTTTTGTGCACATCCCTACTGCTCATGTGGAAGTCAGTCCCAGCTGTGTTGCGCAAGAGTGTAGTTGAGCAACTATTTACAAAGCATGCCCACACTTGCTCAGCACTAATTACACTGGAATCAGTTTAAGTTCTGCTGTGCAACTGTAGGCACACTGTTTTAAGTAGTTACACAACTTTGCATTTGCACAACACTACCAAGGTGGCTTCCATGTGTGCAGCAGCACCAGACAATCAGGGACACTGGCGTTGCCTTGTGCATCATGTAGGCCAATTACTCTAAAAGTGATTTAATGTAATATGGCTTTAGAGCCAAGAGTACAATGTTGTCTGATTTTTCTGGAGCAGGAAAATGCTTAGAACATTTGCCATGTGAGCAGCAAAGGATGTGGTAATGTCTGGAAGTCTGAGCATGAGCTATATTTGTTTTCAGGGCTATTGATGATATTTGCTGTCTTATGGAGTCACATTGTATTTATCTCTTGAAAATATTTTACCAGGGCAGCAGGAGCTTGTGCTTTAAAACAGATGGTTTGGCAGGACTCTAATTTGCTTTACATATGGTCTTAAGCTTCCTGAGCCAAACTATGTTCTTGGACATCGGAGAATGAACTTAAGAGGATAAGTTATATAAGTGAATTGAGGTAACGTGTAAGCAAAGGATACAGCTTTAAATGGTTCTGTTGGACTCACATTTAATTTCATGTTTAGTTTCTGTGGAAACTAGGGGTGTGCACAAAACTGGCTGGCCCGGTTCGGTTTGGGTCTGAATTGGACCTAAACTGGACCAGGCCAATTCAATCCGGCACCCCCTCAAAATCTCCAGTTCGGTTCAGTCCCGGGGGTGAGGGGGGTTTGCAATCTTTTTAAAAAATTCATTCATTGATACATTGATTCATTGTACTTACCCCGTGTAGGGGGCTTCTCTGAGACTGTGTGGGGACTCTGGAGGTTCCCCTTCCCCCCGCTAGCATCCAAAATGGCCAGTGCAATGGGGGTGAGACCCAGAATGGGCCGAAGACCGCCCAAACAGGGCAATTTACAACATAATGGAGGCCAGCGGAGGGGAGAGGGTACCTCCAAACACACCCACCTCATGACCTCGGAGAAGCTCCCCAGAGGGCGTAAGTACAAAAGATAATTATTATTTTTTTAAGAAGAAGAAGAAGAAGATTGTGAACCCCCCAAATGGTGGGCGGGGAGGCGGGTCCGGTCAGGTACTGAACTGAATTGAACTGAACTGATGGGAGGGAGGGTTGGTTTGATACTGGGCCATCAAACCAAACAGGTTCAATTTTGAACCTTTTTTTTATGTTGAACCTGTTTTGACATTGACAATTTTGACATTGAACCTGTTTGCACATTCCTAGTGGAAACTGCTAAAGGTGTTATCAAGCCCTGTTTTTAGTTGTAGCAGTGCACCCACTGCACAGCATCCTGCAGACCTTTTAATACAGTGTTCACACAGTTCCGCAAGAGCGTAGCTGAGCATTGCTGGAATTCCACTAACCGAGTTGCACAATGATATGGCCATTATTTCTGAGTGCTGTATCACTGCCCAACTGTGTTTGTGCAATTATTTATTATTATTATTATTATTATTATTATTATTTCTTGTTTACACAGTCAGACAGGTGTTATTGACTGGTTTGTTTTATCCAGACATCGAGTCCTTCCCAAGGTATAGATTTATTAAAGTTACGTCTTACCATATTGTTGATGGGAGAGGCACTCTTCGTCTGGCTCCTCTGGTGAGACCTGTCCAGTATGGTTGGACCTCTGGCATAGCTCTCACCTTCCTCAGAGCACGCAAGCCCCACAACCACGCCAAGGTAGTGCCTCACTGGGGGATGATGATGATGATGATGATTAATTCAATTTCTATACTGTCCTTCCAAAAATGGCTCAGGGCGGTTTACACAGATAAATAACAAATAAATAAGATGGATCCCTGTCCCCAGAGGGATCACAATCTAAAAAGAAACATAAGCTAGACACCAGCAATAGTCACTGGAGGTACTGTGCTGGAGGTGGATAGGGCCAGTTACTCTCCCTCTGCTATATAAAGAGAATCACCACATTAAAAGGTGCCTCTTTGCCCAGTTAGCAGGGGTTAAATTCCAGTATTTGTGAAATTCCAACATTTGTGCAACAGCGCTGTTGTGAAACTGCATGAAGGCTGTGTTAAACCACCTGCAGGACACTATGTAACATGTGAGCAACTGTGAAAGTCCAGTATTAATCGTGTTAAAGAGAAGGGTAAAAGTTAGGGATGTGCAAAAAATTTCGGGCACAGAACGATCTGTGCCCGAAATGAACAATTTTGGGTGATTCGGGGCCGAACCGAATCACCCCCAATGTCCCCCGATATTTTTCGGGCACGAGCCGAATCACCCAAATTTCGGGCATGAAAAATTCGGGTGATTCGGTTCATGGTTGATTTTTGGTGAATTTTTAAAGTTTTAGTGACTTTGGGGCAGTTCGGGGGCATAGCATGGGATCTGGGCAAAAGGAGTGGGGTGGGGTGGTAGTGCCTAATGGGTGCAGGCTACCACACCAATTTCAGGGGGATTGGGCCAAGGGCTGATTTTTGGTAAATTTCTGAAAATTTCATGTCTTTGGGGCAGATTGGGGCATATTGGGGCAGAAAGTGGGGCCTGGGGCAGAATAGTGGGGTGGGGTGGTAGTGCCTCATGGGTTCAGGCTACCACCCCAATTTCAGGGGGTTTGGACAAAGGGCTGATTTTTTGAGAATTTTTGAAGTTTTAGTGACTTTGGGGCAGTTTGGGGGCAGAAAGTGGATCTGCCCCAAAATAGTGGGGTGGGATGGTAGTGCCTCATGGGTGGAGGCTACCACCCCCATTTCAGGGGGATTGGGCAGAGGGCTGATTTTTTTGAGAATTTTTGAATTTGGGTGTCTTTGGGGCAGATTGGGGGCAGAAAGTGGATCTGCCCCAAAGGAGTGGGGTGGGCTGGTAGATAGTGCCTAATGGGTGGAGGCTACCACCCATCCCCAATTTAAGAGTGATTGGGCAGAGGGGGGAATTCTGGTGAATTTATTTTTATGAGGTTTGTCTTCATAAGGTGAAGTGTGCTAAATTGATTACTTCCTCATATTCATAGTAAGTGTGAAAAAGTGAAAGTGGGGTCATGAGAGTTGTTTAATTGAAAAATATCTCATTTGCTATGATAGAATGAGAATTCACACCTCAGAAGTTTTTCCCCCCACTCCTTTTGCCCAGATCCCATGCTATGCCCCCGAACTGCCCCAAAGTCACTAAAACTTTAAAAATTCACCAAAAATCAGGATTTTGCCCAATCCCCCCAAAATTGGGGTGGTAGACTCTACCCATTGGGCACTACCACCCCACCCCAAAATTTTGCCCCTGGGCCCCTTTTTACCCCCCCCGAATCGATTCGGATTCGGATTCGGATTAAATCCAAATCCGAACCGAATCAAGGGTGATTCGGGTGACCCAGATTCGGGCACAAAACAGAACAGGGGTGATTCAGTTCGGGTCCGAGCCGAATCACCCGAAATCCCGAATTGCACACCCCTAGTAAAAGTGCCACCCTCCAGGTCAGGAAACTCATAGCCACAATACAAAGCTTGAAAGTTCTCAAACCAGGAACTGCGGCAATAAGGCTCAGGTGCCTCACTATGCCACTGAGACAGCTTGCAGGAAGAAAGAATGACTGGCTGACCTGAGCCTTGCTGCTACATAGCTACTCTCAAGCAGAGAGTAGCTGTTACTCTGGCTCTCTCTAGCAGTAGCCAGAAAGGAAACTGCAGCCAACCAGCCCAGGAGGAATCAGGTGGCGTGGAAAGTCAATACAGTTTTACTCTCTGCTGATCCTAGTAAAGAACTCATCTGGGCTTGGCTCCCCAAACTGAGCTTCTCATCTGTAGGGGAATGTCAGATAGATTCTGCTATGCTTCAGAACCCAAGCTCCACCCTGTCCTTGAGCACACCATACCTCTCTGGCCTAGGGATATGCATAGAAGGGGATTTGCATTCCATTCCAAGCTTGGAACAGAATACAAATATATAGAACACTAGTGGTTTTGTAGCCCGTTGGATAACGGGCGCTAGGGGAGCTCTGCGCTCCAGACCACCACCGCCATTACCCCTCCCGCCCGCGGCTCTGGCCGGGCCCGCCACTCACCGCCGCCCGCGGCTCCGGCCGGGCCCGCCACCCACCGCCGCTCGCGGCTCCGGCCTGGTCCACCGCTGCCCGGGCCCACCGCCGCATTCTTCTCCGCCGCCTCGTCCGGCGGCCATCCTGGGCGGCCAGAAGCGGCCGCCCCGAAGAAGCCGGGTAAGCGGCAACACGGCCAGGCCTCGTCCATGGCTCTGCCGCCTCCTTGGCCGCGCCGTCTCCTCTGGCCAAGGCGGCGGCTTTGCCGCCGCCTTGGCCAGTGTCCCCCGCCGCCGCTTACCTGGCTTCTTCGGGGCGGCCGCTTCTGGCCGCCCAAGATGGCCGCCGGGTGCTGGCGGTCCTGGCTCCCTGGCTCTGTTCTGGCCATGTGCTTCGCGCATGCCCAGAAGAGGCCAGGGAGGCACGGACACACGCTTGGTGTCCGTCCACGGACAGACACCAAGCGTTTTATAGATAAGGATTCCGTCGGAACAACTGGTCATGCTGGTTGTTCCACTGGAACAGGCACGGAAGGTTTCACAAATGTTCCAAGCTGTTCTAAGCACCATTTTGGAGATGTGTTTTCCCCTTGCTGACTTGTTTTGGCCCTGGCTTCCGACTGGCTTGCGGTCTCCTTGCTTCTTGGTTTGCTTGTTATCATACAAATCATGTTCCGAACGACCGCAAGCCAATCGGAAGCCAGGGCCAAAACCCGTCAGCAATGGGAAAACATGCCTCCCATGCCTCCTCTGCCCAATCCCCCTGAAATGGGGGTGGTAGCCTCCACCCATGAGGCACTACCACCCCACCCCCACTATTTTGGGGCAGATCCACTTTCTGCCCCCAAACTGCCCCAAAGTCACTAAAACTTTAAAAATTCTCAAAAAATCAGCCCTTTGTCCAAACCCCCTGAAATTGGGGTGGTAGCCTGAACCCATGAGGCACTACCACCCCACCCCACTATTCTGCCCCAGGCCCCACTTTCTGCCCCAATATGCCCCAATCTGCCCCAAAGACATGAAATTTTCAGAAATTTACCAAAAATCAGCCCTTGGCCCAATCCCCCTGAAATTGGTGTGGTAGCCTGCACCCATTAGGCACTACCACCCCACCCCACTCCTTTTGCCCAGATCCCATGCTATGCCCCCGAACTGCCCCAAAGTCACTAAAACTTTAAAAATTCACCAAAAATCAGGATTTTGCCCAATCCCCCCAAAATTGGGGTGGTAGACTCTACCCATTGGGCACTACCACCCCACCCCAAAATTTTGCCCCTGGGCCCCTTTTTACCCCCCCCGAATCGATTCGGATTCGGATTCGGATTAAATCCAAATCCGAACCGAATCAAGGGTGATTCGGGTGACCCAGATTCGGGCACAAAACAGAACAGGGGTGATTCAGTTCGGGTCCGAGCCGAATCACCCGAAATCCCGAATTGCACACCCCTAGTAAAAGTGCCACCCTCCAGGTCAGGAAACTCATAGCCACAATACAAAGCTTGAAAGTTCTCAAACCAGGAACTGCGGCAATAAGGCTCAGGTGCCTCACTATGCCACTGAGACAGCTTGCAGGAAGAAAGAATGACTGGCTGACCTGAGCCTTGCTGCTACATAGCTACTCTCAAGCAGAGAGTAGCTGTTACTCTGGCTCTCTCTAGCAGTAGCCAGAAAGGAAACTGCAGCCAACCAGCCCAGGAGGAATCAGGTGGCGTGGAAAGTCAATACAGTTTTACTCTCTGCTGATCCTAGTAAAGAACTCATCTGGGCTTGGCTCCCCAAACTGAGCTTCTCATCTGTAGGGGAATGTCAGATAGATTCTGCTATGCTTCAGAACCCAAGCTCCACCCTGTCCTTGAGCACACCATACCTCTCTGGCCTAGGGATATGCATAGAAGGGGATTTGCATTCCATTCCAAGCTTGGAACAGAATACAAATATATAGAACACTAGTGGTTTTGTAGCCCGTTGGATAACGGGCGCTAGGGGAGCTCTGCGCTCCAGACCACCACCGCCATTACCCCTCCCGCCCGCGGCTCTGGCCGGGCCCGCCACTCACCGCCGCCCGCGGCTCCGGCCGGGCCCGCCACCCACCGCCGCTCGCGGCTCCGGCCTGGTCCACCGCTGCCCGGGCCCACCGCCGCATTCTTCTCCGCCGCCTCGTCCGGCGGCCATCCTGGGCGGCCAGAAGCGGCCGCCCCGAAGAAGCCGGGTAAGCGGCAACACGGCCAGGCCTCGTCCATGGCTCTGCCGCCTCCTTGGCCGCGCCGTCTCCTCTGGCCAAGGCGGCGGCTTTGCCGCCGCCTTGGCCAGTGTCCCCCGCCGCCGCTTACCTGGCTTCTTCGGGGCGGCCGCTTCTGGCCGCCCAAGATGGCCGCCGGGTGCTGGCGGTCCTGGCTCCCTGGCTCTGTTCTGGCCATGTGCTTCGCGCATGCCCAGAAGAGGCCAGGGAGGCACGGACACACGCTTGGTGTCCGTCCACGGACGGACACCAAGCGTTTTATAGATAAGGATTCCGTCGGAACAACTGGTCATGCTGGTTGTTCCACTGGAACAGGCACGGAAGGTTTCACAAATGTTCCAAGCTGTTCTAAGCACCATTTTGGAGATGTGTTTTCCCCTTGCTGACTTGTTTTGGCCCTGGCTTCCGACTGGCTTGCGGTCTCCTTGCTTCTTGGTTTGCTTGTTATCATACAAATCATGTTCCGAACGACCGCAAGCCAATCGGAAGCCAGGGCCAAAACCCGTCAGCAATGGGAAAACATGCCTCCCAAATGGTGCTTGGAACATTCAAAACATTCCAACTAGGAACAATGGAATAACAGGATTGTTCTGTCCCGAGCTCGAAACAGGCCCTTCATTTGAAGTGTGTTCTGTTTTGAACTCAAAACAGCCTGTTTCGAGTTGGAACGTTTTGAGCTCAAAACGTTCTGCACATCTACAGGTATACCCTGGCCCTTAGATCTCTCTCTGCCCATGCTGGAACTTAAAACCTACTGCCTGTCCCACCTGCCTTAGTCTTCACCCTATCTCTCTGAGCCTATCTGCCTGCTCTGGTACCTGACCACCAGCCTGTTTTCCCACACTGGTTGTCTCGGATCACACTGGATCCTGAAAACAAATAAACAATGCACTTGTTTTGCTGGATTCAACTCCTGTTATGAATTTACATGTTCACACTGGTTTTGTTCACAGTCAGTTTTGATGAAACAAAAGGAAAGCACCAGCTCCTTCCAGTTCATCCAGTAGTTGAACATACCTTGATTGGAGCATTTCCCCCCAACAAATTCTTGAAGTAGGGTGTCATTCATTGGAAGATGCAATAATTGTTTCACCACATTCTTTCCTACTATGCAGCCATACCTTCTGAATTCATACTTTCTGAATGCACCAGCTATGCTACTGGAAAATTAGTCAACAACATCATAAATTAAACCTTTGCTTGAAGTAGACAACCACAGAGATCCAGAAAAGACCATAGTAGCTCTACCCCAATGCTTCTGTTGATTATTTTGGGAATGCTACAGTGCATTGCATGAAATATTTTTTTCCCATCGAACGTCTACTCCAAGATGCTGAAGTTGCTTAATGAAAACTTGCCCAAAAACAAGCAGGATGAGATTCCTTGCAATAACTCAGTTTTCCTGAAATTCCTAAAATTTTTATCAGCAATAGTGTCATAAGGTATGCTACATCTAACAATCTTTACTGCAGCTTCCTATATATCTATTGGGATGTCTTAGCAAGTTGAATCTGGCATGTTTGGGCATTTGTTTCTTGCCCTATAAATGAAGGTAAACCAAATCCTGATATATGTTCAGTATACCTCTTGTCTCGGTCCTTAGTTGTGCAATTTTCAACATCTCAGTAATCTTTGTCATCATATAAAATCAAATGGATCAAAGTATAAAGGTTAACACATGTGGGGTTAACAGCAAGGTGTGGGCACAGGAGACGTGGTATCATTCTGGATGCCAATAGGATAATGCAACCTATCCACCATTCAGGTGGTGGAAATTCCCCATTCCTTCCCCATGCGTGGCTTAAGGGCCATGCAAGCTGTAATGTTCAAATCTTCCTTGATCTTGAGTGCAGCACAGTCAATGTTTCATGGATCAGCAAACACTTCTCTGAATCCACACAGACAGAATCATTTTTTATATGAAATCATCTTATATCTGCCCTCTTTTACAGTAGAAGGTAGCACATCAAAACGTGTCCAAGTATAAGCCCTGTGATAATTTGGTATTACCAATCAGGGGCGTAGCAAGGTTGCAGTGGGCCCAGAGACGAGATTTTAAAATGCCCCCCCCACTCAAAGTCCAGGGCCTCCGCACACCCCAGGCCCCCAAGGATTTAAGTCTGATATTCCAAAATAAGTATGCTGCCTGGAAATACATTTCACTGAATACACACACGCACACTTCACAATATATAGTGATATACATTGAGTACTATACATTTGTTTTACTTTTAATGCCTAGAACACACTAGCAACGCTAATTATTAAAATGGCCCCCTCGCTGCAGATTAGCCAAGGAGACTTTCAACCATGCAGGGTGAGCCTATGTTTGTTTTCTCAGAATTCTGAACAAATTCAGTCAAGTTTGATTCCAGGAGGTTTTTCACAGGAGGCTTTTAAAGCCCTTTAACACACATCTCCTCTGGAATGGAGCTGCTGCATTCACATGTTGGCCAGATTGACCCTGAAGTCCCTGCAAGTTATTGGGGAGCAGTTCACACACAAGAAAAATAAAATAAAATAAAAGCACAAGACATGCTTCACAGTTCTCACTCAGACCTTCTGGGTTGCAAAACAACTTGAACATAAGTGCATTTATAAATGAATGAATGAATAAAATAAATATAATACTGTTTCTTCCAGAAGTTTTTGTAATTTTCTGCCATGAAACAAGCCACTTATAGGACTTTTTAGATAGTTTTTTTTAAGCCAGCAAATTTTCCAAGCTGTTTAAAAATAAATATTCAGAGACTTCTCGGTCCCTCCCCCCCATATCAAAGCCCTATGGCAAGCAGATGCCTATATATCCGGGGCAGGGGGGAGGTAACCACAAAAAGGAGTTCACACTCTACCTGGCAAATGCTGGGCTGGGCAGGGCAGCAAGGGGTCTTCTGCTGCAGAGAACAGTGGTGGCCACTCTGGCTGCCTTCTCCTTCCTGGCTGGCTTGGGCCCTACTGGAGTTCAGGCTTCACAGAGGCCTACACGAGGCCTCCGTGGAAGCCCCGCCCACCCGCCGATCAGCTGAGAGGCGGAGAAAAGGAGCTCTTTGCAGTTTGTCTGCTGCCTCGATTGCCGGCCAGGAGAACAAGCTGGAGAGAGGGTGAACAGCGCAAGTGGCTGAGGGGCCTTGGGGCTGGGCAGGGGGCAATGGGGAGTCACGTGAGGTGCCTCTGGGGGGCCCCTCCAGGCAGTGGGCCCCCAGACAACTGTCTCCCCTTGCCCGATTGTTGTTACACGCCTGTTACCAATGATGAACAATCATCAGTTATTACTGTAAGACTCCACAGCCAAAGATGCACCAGAGCTAAGCTCAGCTCCTGTTCTGCATCCAAAATTTGTTGCCTCAAAACCCTTTTAGTTTGTTCATGGCCTATATCGCTTAATACATCCAATGAGAATCCATATAGGGCCAGCTTCTTCTTTAAAGATTGTTTCCATAATGTCTGAAATCTGTCCTTTAATATTAATGTTGTCAATACCTTTAATAAAAGCTCAAGTTTCAGCCAGTAATTTAAAATGGTGGGCCATATATGCTTTTCCACCCTTATGACTCCCAATTCTAAACATAAGGCAACATCAGAAAGACTCCTGGGAACCTGCATAATTCCTCAAAAATTTTTGAATGCACCGCCTCCAAGGGTGCAAAGTTATCAAAAGGTTCCAGTTGAGCACTATACAATAGCTGTGGTATAACTTTAGTCTCAAACAATTTCAGGGTGGCAGGGATATACTGTCCTCCCTTTGATCTATAAACCCTTACAATTGATCATCTTTATTCATACAGTGTTGGTTTTGGCATTAGAATTACTTTCCTAAACCTTATGGGATCTGGAATATTGGCCAACATGTGAATTCATTACAGCCATCTTGGATTCCAATATGGTGGCTACATGTATTTCTTGCTAAATTGACAATATGACTTTTCTGTCACATGTAGGTCACCTCTAACTGAAACATATTTTTGCTGTTTGTGACAAGTAGTTTCCCATAATGTTAAATCTAGAAGGCTTGTTTTTCTTCTGTATTTCTTTGTTTCTTTCCTTGCTGGCATGAGAAAAGAAACTTTGCATGCCCTCACTTGCTGCTCTGAGTCTGCTGATCAATCTCTTAGAGCAGCATGTAAGGGGAGAAGACTCAAAGTTTCCTCTCTCATGCCAGCAAAGAAATCTCTCCTCTCACTGGCTGCTGTAAGGGCCTGTCAGGAACTCCCAGCAGGCTCTTAGAATGGCAAATGAGGGGATAGGAGCTTTCCTCACTGATCCCAGAATGCCCTTCCCCAGGCCTCGTGCAGCAGGGAAGGGAGTTTGTCCCAGCCCCGCCTAGGCACGAGCCCTAGTAGGCACCTGATTGGTCAGGGCCTTTGCTGGGGGCAGGGCTAAGCCTTCAGTTACTGCTGCTCCCCGCTCCAAACTCACATTTGGCACCGAGGTTTTCCCTCCCTCCCATCCCCAGGCTCAGAACGGGCTCCGCTGGTCGTCCTTTTGGGGGTCAGGTAGGAATTTTTTGCCCCCAACGCATTGGCCTGGTTGGGTGTTTTTTCACCTACCCCTGGTTCTGAGGCTCTGGTAGTTAGCGGTTAGTTGGTCACAGCTTGTCAGGGACAGTGCGGGCTGGGGGTTAGCTAAAGGGGTTTGACACCGGTGAGCACCCTTGGGCACTTAAGGAGATTTGGTGGTTAATCGCTCCCTTGTGGTTTGTGTGGCCCAGGGAGGCTGGTTGACCATGGAACTGGATCCAGGACTTCGCAAATCCTAGGGCTCAGCAATCCAGGAGGTGTGAAGTCATGGAGATGCCCAGACCCCTTGGGGTCAACTGTAAAGGGACAGAAGCGGGTTCCTCACCTGCTTCTTTCCTGAGTCAGGTTGTGTTACCCATGTAGGGCATGGGCTAGGGCTGTGGAGTCTGAAACCTGCCTTGATAGGCCCGCACTGTCGTCGGGGGTGGAGTGTTTCCATCATTTTTGTCTGCTGCTCAAATCGAAAAAATAATTGACAATAAAGTTGTGGCCCCTTTTCATCCAACATTTGGTGTCCGTGTCTTCTTGGGCTAGGGTTTGGTGACAAAGGAAACCTCATGTGCCTCACAACAGCAGGCATCTTAATGGCTGCAGGGGCAAGAGGAGGAAGGAGGTGCCGGTTGTGCAGGGAGGCCAAGGTTATGCAGCCCTGTGCTAGTGCAACGTCCTTGTGCAAGGATGGCATTAATCAAGATATCAGCCATTATACCTTCATGTCCAGGTAACTGGAAACAGAATAGAGCAACCCCCATAATCACACTACTGTATGCTAGAGGCAGATTTATTTTGATCCCCACAGATTATATTACCTCCCTTCTGGATTGTTTGAATCACAGAGTGCTGGTGTTTGAAAAGGAATTTGCTGGACAGCTACCTTTTTTGTTTCTTAAAACTATAGGACAAAGTCAAGCAGTTTACTTAAATGTTACTGAATGACCCCATAATGTGGCATAACATCCCTATATGCTGATGAAAACACCAAGGAATAAATCGCTCATGAATCATTCCTATCAGCACTTTGTATAGTGAAGAAAAGTATAGTGAAGAAATCTTCACATCAGTATAGTGAAGCAAAAATGAAAGACTATAGTAGCTCATATATCTCTGCTATACATGGTAGAATGCGTTAGAATTTGATTCATGAGAGGTAGGGAAATTTTTCAAGAGGAAATTCTTCCTGGGAACATTCTGAAGTAGATCTACCATATGTTTATATCATCTGCTGGTCATGTTATTTTAACATTTTGGGGCAATGTATTAGAAGGAGTAAAACTGGCAGAGAATTTTGGGCTCTGCTTATGTGGTTAGTAGGACAAATGCTTTAGGTTAGTTTACATTCTTATAAAATTAACTTCTTTACTGCTGAATATAGGGTATATCTCAAATGATAGGATTTACACATGGGTTGATGCACATATGCAATCTAGCCAATATTAACATATTCTCACCGGGGGAGCTTTGCATTTCTACAAATGTATTTTTCATATTCTTATGGGATTATATAAGACAGAGTTCAAGTAATCTAGAAGTCAGTACACATCCTATATTCCATTGCCCTAATCAGATTTTCCAAATAAACAAAAGAGGGAAGGATCCATATCATATTCAGCACAAAAGAAAGTTGCTGCTACTTACCAAGTTAAGAAGAAGATGCTTTTCAGTTCCAAAATGCAGCCCATTTAAGTGGATTTCATAGTGGTAGTCTTTTAAAAGATGCCTCTGCCATTAATTTGCCAAACATGTACTCCCACAATGAAGTTAGATGCATTTTTAAAGACTCCCAAAGCAACTTTTGATTCCCAAGATTACCTTTCCCCATATTATCTACCCGATTAGTATTCCCTAACTTTCCTTTTCCCTAATCATTGCTGATTTTATCACTGGAGAGAAGAAGAATGAGCTTGCTTCTTACCTTTATCCTGTGCGAGTCTCCTACTAACCTCATTTGCTCTTTGGGAATCATCCAATCCTGTACATTCCATAACCGGGACACTAGCTTCTTAAAAGCTTCTGGTGTTTTTCAGTTTTTAATGAAGGTGGGTGGAAAAACAGCATCCTAATCTAATTTTTTTTCAGATGCATCTTATCAGGTGTCTTTTTTCTGCCTGTACTGTTTGGCTAGCAGAGCCATGCCCATTGACAATTATCTTTGGCTCTGCAAAGACAATTTGGAGATGTATCTGAGCTTTGGTAGATTCAAAGCCGCAAAGATACAAAAGCTCAAGTGGTATGATCTATCAAGTGATTTTCCTGGCCTTACTGTCTACCATACCTTGGCCTGAGCACACAGAGAAAATTAGCTGGATAGCTTCTACCTGGTTCTATCCAGGGACTTTTAAAAAAAACCCCTACATATAAATATAATGAAATACAGTACACCCTTCAAGCATTTATTGAAAAAAATGAATGCTATGTCCTATTATGTGCTTTAATAATTATAATATAAAATATTTATTAGCTTTCCAACAATGACAGGGGAAATATGCCATTTTTAAAGGGAGGATTGCACTGTGACTTTCTGTCTCCTAAAGTGGGACCATCCCCTGCTACAACCAGGGCTGATTCAGACACTGCATTGCTTCATTCTATGCAATGAAAACTCCAGTAGTTATGGCAGGGTCATATGAAAAAGGGTGATTGGTTAATCGCTCCTTTGTGGCCTGTGCGGCATGGGGAAAATGATTGCCATGAAACCTGCTTCAGGACTTCTCCAACCTTTGGGGTGCGCGGTCCGGGGTGGACGAATGCCTAGAAGTATCCAGATCCTCTCTTATAGAAGGGGGGGGGGTTGGCTTTGAAGGAACTGAGTGGGGCGTACCTGCCCATTCCTGAGCCAGGGTGTGTCGCCCAGTAGGGTGATGGGTAAGACTTCAGAGTTCTGACCTGCTTCTATTGGCCCGCACTGTTTTCTAAGGGTGATTAATCACCTGGTGTTCCAGTCTGCCATGCCTGTGTAATAGTTAATAAAGTTGTGGCCCTTTTCATCCATATTAAGTCTGCGTGTCTTCTTGAGCTGGGGTTTGGGGACAATGTTTAATTCTTGTTTTAATATGTTTTTAAATTGTTAATTGCTGTGTTATTGTTTTTAATTTGTTTTCGCTTTTCATTCTTTTACAAGTTTGTTTTAATTGTAAACCGCCCTGAGCCATTTTTGGAAGAGCGGTATATAAATCAAATAAATAAATAAAATAAATAAATAATAAATTTTGAACACCTGACATTTGCTCAGTGTGGAACCCAAGGATATATCTCCATACACCAAAGTAACATTGTTTCACAGATTATAATGTAAGTTGGTAAGTTATAATGTAATCAGTGTTACTCCGATTTTTCACTTTACAATGAGGTTATGTCAGGTCCCTGCCGGACCTAGGCCTGAAGACATCTCAGTTAATGAGGAAGAGGAGGTAATTCCTGAAGGAACCCCTGGCAACAATCCTGAACCTACAGTGACATCCGGAGAAACATGAGAAGCATGATATCTCAGGAGAACCAATGTCCCTCACTTGGAGGCTAGGCCCTACTTCAGGCTCTTCCCAATCACCCTCAGGACCCCAAAAGCTATGGCAGCATTGGAACTGGACCCACATCCAAAAGTGGTGGAGGAGTGTCTGGCTGCCCAAGGCCTCCCTTCTAATGGGCCAACTAAGGAGGTGGAAGAATATGTTTATAGGTGCGAGTATGGAAACCACGAAAAATGAAACCTTGAGTCAATGGGAATTGGTGGGTTAGGTTCCTAACTCCAGATAAAGGGGGGCTTAAACGTGGCAGAAATAAGAGAAAGAACTGGACCATGCTCTCCAGCTCTCCAATGATGCCCCCCCCCAACCCCCAATTCCTCTTATTTTCTATGAAAAATCAAGGCCAATTTTTTTCTCCAAGAGCCACAAAATGGCCCTGCACTGTAAAATGGCAGTGGGAAATGACATGGAATTCATTTCCGGGTCACTTCTGGCCACTCAAACCCATGAATAGACAAATTTTAGTCTATTTTTTACTATGGATAAAGAAACTGGGTCTCTAAGACCACAGATACGTGAAACCACCGGTAACAAGGGCCACCTGTATGAACCCTTCAGGTGCATCCAGGCCCTTGGTGGTACAGTAGCTCACCCTACAAGGCTCTCTGGAAGCCTGCTCCTTGAGTGTGCTGCTCCAGCTTTACTCTCTGGTTCCTGACTCCAGCCTTGCAACAGTTTCACTGACAGCTCCAGTGTTACTATCTGATAATCCTGTTTGCGGCCTCACTGCTCTAGCCTTTGAAATTGTCCTGGTCACCAACCAAACATCACCACCTTGTGCTCTTGCGTGGACTAGGCATTGCTGCCCCACTGGAATCAGGCCCAATTCCAGGGGGGCAGCACTACCTAACCCAGCTTTTCAGCCCAGCTGTAATCCAAGGTTAAGGGAGCGAGTGCTCACTTAATCCAGACTACTGGGTCGTGTGTTTGCTGGGGCTATGTTTAGCCCCAGAAGACCCAGAGATGGGTGCCTAGAACACCCATCTCCTGGGGGAAATCCCCCAATGCATCATGCTTATTGCACGGTGCATTGTGGGATTCCTGTAGGCCAAGATGTATTGTCCCAGCTCCAGAAATGTGCGCTGTACCAGGCAGCGCTGCTTGTCTGGGAGCATGGTCCACACTCCCAGAAATCTCCAATCACTTGGCTGGGGGAAAAGTGAGTGTAACCAGCCTTCCCCACCACCACCACCTTCCCTGCCCAGTCATGTGAAAAACCTTCAAGTGTGTCTCTATATTTTGGTCAGGACTATGTGTAGGGAGTCAGTGTGGTCTGGGAGGGAAAGGAGGAGAGAGTCAGTGAGGTCTAATGGTTAGAGTGTGAGGCCAGGGAGAAATCAAATCCCCACAAGAAGGAAGACTGTATAAGCCATCCTGAGCTCCTTAAAGAAAAGGAAGAATAAGCAAAATAACAGTGATAATGATAATGTATGGTGATTCTACAGTTTGATTGCAAAAATGTAGAATGTGGTATTGGCTTCACAGTAGGCATACTAAGGCGCTCACTTTTAATTTCTTTTTTTACATGCATTTTCCTTGCTCCTAGAGCTCTGAAAATGCTTTCAAAGTGTGTGGGCAGTAATGCTTGAAGAAATAACAGAGACTGCAGTGTTTTGTGTGTATATGAAAGTGAGTTATGATATACTGTATAACATATGCAAGCAGAAAATATATATATTCTGCTTCTAGGGATGTGCACGAACTAGTTTGTGCAATTTTAGGAGGTGTGGGGTCCTTTAAGGGGCAGGGAGGGTGCCCTTACCTGCCACGCTGCTTTCCCCCACTGGCGCTCTTCCCAAAAGTGTTGGCGACCTCTCTGCAGCCCAGTCAGTGTCGTACTTGAAGTGGCTGGCACGTGCACACATGGCATGCACACACACATGCGTCGGCCACTTTCAAAACAATGCTGACCAGAGCTGCAGGGAGGTACACTGCAGCCCCACACCAATGCTTTGGGGAAGAGCGCTGATGGGGGGGGAAGCAATGGGGCAGGTAAGGGCGCCCTCGCTGCCCCTTAAAAGACCCCTGCCTCCTAACCGGCTCAAATGCTGGCATTCTGAACTGGTTCAGCGCTCCAGAAAAGGTGCACGTTCCTATCTTCTTCACTATGAGCCCTGTTGCCTATCGCCGATGAGCCCTATCGCCCATATCATCAAGAGAGGTTTGTCTGCAGTTGCCATCACCTCGTCTGGTGGCTACACAGGGATGGGCCTTCTCTTTTGCTGTCCTGAGACTCTTGGGTGTGCTCCCTGCTGAAATAAGAGCCACAACATTTTAAAAGTATCTAAAGACACGTTTATGCACCCAAGTTTTGAACAAGACTTGTGGTTTTAAGGTTTAATTCCTCTTTTAATTTGTTTTATGTTGCTATAAGCCACCCAGAGATGAAAGTCTGGAGTGGTGTACGTGTGTATGTGTGTGTGTGTGTGTGTGTGTGTGTGTGTGTGTGTGTGTGTGTGTGTAAATTCTGCCATTTTTCTGAATCACTTGTTTCTATGTTTTTTAATATTCAGGAGTCATCAGATTCTTTATCCCTCATCTGGATTTTGGAGTGTATTTCCACCCCCAGCTGTGTAAAGGTGCTCAAACAAGCAAACTACTGCACTCCCAGGTATGTTCTTGTTGTCAAATTCTTACCTGCATTCTGGTATACAATATATCCACAAGTATGGCACTTTGTCAGTTATGGTATTTATGTTAATAATACAAAATATGGCACATCATAGAACACTACCCCAAATTGAATGGGCTTTCTATGGGGGGTGGTTTCTATCCCATTCTCATGTTGTCAATTGGGAGGAAAAACCTCCCCAGAAATGAATGGGTTTTCTATGGTGGGGTATCTATCCCATGCTCATATTAAGCCCTTTGAGATCACCCTGTTCCTCTCTTCAGTTTTGTTTCCCTTGATGATGATAGTGTCTCAAAACCAGTCTGAGGCACTACATAGTTCGGTGCTCTCAGGTTAGGGCAGATGAAACCAATCCCTCCCACAATGTCCGTCCTAGAGTTTGGAACAAGTAAAACATTGGAAGCATCTGACTTCACAGAAGCAGGGATTTTAGTCAGCAGAACAAAGCCAAAAGGATCACAACAGCAGCAACCACAACATATCTGAGGGACTGCCTGCTCCCAAGGGTTGCTGCCCGCTTGACAAGGTCATCTGAGGGGGCTCTGTTCCGGGTGCCTACAATGAAGGAGGCTCGTCTGTCGTGTACTCGGGACAGGGCCTTCTCTGTTGCTGCCCCCAGACTTTGGAATGCTCTCCCAGTGGCCATTCGCTCCTCAGACTCCATCACAGTTTTTAGAAAGCTTCTTAAATCTTGGCTTTTTAGCCAGGCTTTTATATGACCGTTTCTACTGCTGCTTCTATGTGTTTTTACTTATTTATAGTTTTTATGCTTGTATTTTATAGTTTTTAAATTAGATTTGTTTTATATTTTAAGCTTAATATTTTAATTGTCATTTTAATTGTATGTTTTTAACTTTTGTAAACCGCCTTGGGGTTGTTTTTAATGAAAGGCGGTATAGAAATTCAACAATATAAACAAACAAACAAACAAACAAACAAACAAACATGTCATCTTCAGTAAACTTGGCATTCATGGATCAACCATCGCAATACATCTCTGGTCTTTTTCCATTTCTCCTAGTGGGGTACAGCCCAGAAGAGGGGCAGGGCACATTGGAGCTTGGCTCCAGGTGGGGAGAGCAAGAAGATGTACAGGTGGAATGTGTGATACTGAATAGTCTGCTGAATCTTATTCACAAGCCAATGAAGGTACCGAGATAATGGGTTACATGAGAAGCAGAAATTACAAAGGGTGCTGTACAACCAGTCTATCACTTGCCAAATGCACAGTGGTGTGGTGGGGTCGGGGTCCTCTGGTGAGAGGCCAGACCAAGAGAAGCTAAGTCCAGCAGGAGAAGGCAGTGAGTGAAGGAACTCCCTCCCCTGGAGAGAGGGAGAGAACCATCATGAACCCTGAGGGAGGGATGCAAATACTTTCTGAAGTCCTGGAGAGCCACCCACTGCCAATCAGAGTAGATATTGGACCCTCTGACTCAATAGGCAGTAGCTCCCTATGTTCCAAAGGAAGAATCTTGACACAGAACTGGAGCTAATTTATTTATATCTATGTACCTCACTTTGGGAACATTTGGTTGAAAAGCGGTATATAAATAGTCATTGTAGTTCATCAACATCTGGAGTACCACAGGTTGGGAACCCCTGATCTCAAGTATCCCCTTCTTATGAGGGGTGTGCTTATTTTTTGTCCTGGTAAGTTGTAAGAGATGCAACATATGGGAAAACGATTTTAAGGACTGTTTGAGACATCTAATAGCTGGACTTCTATACACTCTAGACAGTAGGATTTATGAGTTTTAAAGAGCATAAAGAGAAATATGAAAAATGCAGGAATGTGGTGAGCTGTAAAATTCTTTATAGGCAGCCTCTGGAGCTGATTTACAAAATTCACTCATGGCATCTCTATTATACACTTGTGTGTTTATTTGTACTAATATCATATTCACCACAACTGAGTTGCAATTTAAAGTGGGCTCTCCTCCTGCATTGTGACTCATGCCTTCAACTTCTTGCCTTTGCCTGAGCATGAAAGAATTCTGCCACAAACTCTAGTGCAAAAAAGCGTTTTTCTATTTCCATTTGCTCTACAATTAAGCCACACAGATAGAAACCTTTCAATCAATTAGTGCTTTTTAGGCTCTTAATAATCTGCCTTTTAACTGATTTAACTAGCTGAATTTTAAAAATAATGTATTACCAAAAACCTCATTATAGGAGTCTTTTTAAATATAACTTACAATTTAATGAACAAGAGTTACAGCACAAGACCATCTAGAATTGCCTTTTCATTCCCTAACACTTAAAAAGCAGACTGCACCTTCTCTTGGTGAATATTGTTTACCTGTTTTAGTAATTTCTACCCATTTCCTATAGACTTTCAGATATAATTTGCAAAACCCATACAAACACCTGCCATGCTTTTAACACATTTGCTGCCCACTTACCCTAGTCTCACTATTGTCACACTCCCATCAATGGGCACAATACATTCACACAATGAGCCCCTTCTCACGATCCCATGAGCAGGCTAGCTTGCAGGTGGCAAGGAAGGCTTAGTTTACAAGTGGAGGAGAAGGCTGCAAAATCCCGCCTTCCCTGCAGACTGACACGCCCTCGATCTCGGACAGCGAGGAGGAAGGGGAAGCTGTCAACTTTCCAGGCGATGCAGGAGTGTCTGAGGGGCAGAGCCCGGCTGTCAGTGTTGATGAAACAGCTTAATGATTCAGAACAGGCACAACAACCTGAGGCAGCAGAAATTGTGAAAGACCAATCTGAAGAAGAGCTATACAACCAGCCCCCGCTGACTCCACAACAGCGGCGTGTCACGAAACTCCGGGATCAATTGGAGACTATTAGGAGAAGCAAACGCCTATTGCAGAGGGCTGATAAGCCTTGAATGCCTGCCAGCTGGGAGCTCTTGGCTTGCACTATAAATCACGTCACCAGTCTTCTACTCACTGCTGAAAAACAACATTCGTCATCCCTTGTGCCGACAGCGTGCAGCCAAGTCCGGTCGAGACAAACTTCTCAAGCCGTATCCAGTTTCAGCAGCTTCACTGTGTCTTGTGATCTTCCCTGGCAGTCGGCCAGACCTTGACACAGACAATCCCCAGAACTGTCTGGATGTGCAGATTGCGCACACAGGTGGCCTGCTGCTGCCCCAGGCAGTGCGGAGGCGCGAGGGCCAGGAGGACGCATCATCCCAGCCCCTGGATATCCCACACTGCACCGCATCAGTGCATGGAGAACTGTGGAGATGCCCCCTCTGGCGATGACCGGGAGCCCAGCAGCCAGTGCTGTCACATGAGCAGTTTTGAGCCTGGGTTATGGGTGTGCTCGCACCCTTAACCTTGGCTAACCAGGGGGCTCCTAGAAGGATTTGCCCACGCAGTGGCACCCAAAGCTGCAGGGCTCCCAGTGGTTCTCATGGGCAGCCAAGCCCGGGCTTAGCTACACTAGCTCAGTCTTGGGTGCCTGTGAGAACAAACTCAAAATTTGTGTTCTCATAATATTTTAGCAAACTTTTCACACCAAATAATCTCCAGTGATCTTATCAATTCCTTTAATATTAAGAACAAATAAGAGCAACATTTGTATACATGAAAACAATTTTTTATTCAGCATTTAGGCTACAAAACACATTGTGCAACCACCAACAATGCATGTGTTGTATCTACAGCTTTGAATTAAGGCCCCCATTGAGGCTGGCAAAGATGGCCTCATTTATACATTCTAATTCAACTGATTCTTACTCTAGTCTCCCTTTGACATTTTTCTGTTGAAGGAGTCCTGGAAGGTTAAAGTATTCTCCCATTGTTTTCTGAATGTTGCCATTTCTGATGTCAGATTCATGTTCATTTATTTTGCATAGAGATTCATCTGTTTGTCTTATGCAGACATAAGAAGGGCACTATTGGCAGAAAACAGTATATATCACGTTAAAGGATGAGCATATAGAGCATTTGTACCTATTCATAACATTGTGTCACAGCACTGGCAACTCGGGGTCAGTGTACAAGTGTTTGAGGTATAGTTTCTCCCATATATTACAAGATCTACATCTTGATGTTATGAAGCAAAATCAGGTATAATACATCCTCTGCCACAAAAACATTGCAGTGTTCATCAAACCAAGCAACCTTGACCCATGTCTGCTAGTAAGATCAAAAGTATACTTGCATACGACTGTCATAACAAAGGCAATCAAAGAGTCTTGTGTCTCCTTAAAGAAACCATAATCTCTAATGGACTAGAAAGCTTCTACCACAATAAATGTGTTGGTCTTTAAATACCACAAGACTCTTTGTTTAAAAGATATTGGATAAGTACACACTAGCTTCCTGCCCCACAAAATTTAAAAGTGGCTTTACTTGAAGTAGGGAAATCATCTTCTGGTTTATTATCACTTTCCTGGATAACCAAGGGCATTGTTTCTGGCTTGCATTCTCCACACTAGGATCACTCTAGGCATAAAGCTTCACATTCTTCTTGAGTTTCAAATCTGTTTTTGTTCCCACCACAGCCACCATACCAGAACTGGGAACACATGTCCTGCTCCTTGTTGTAATGCCACTTCAAAGTGTAATCTTCACACTCACCACGGTCCATATCCACAACACAGGCATCTAGAAAATTCAAATGGGTTTATTAACTTCACATATTCTTATGCTGCCTTTCATTCTAACAATGCTCCCATTGTGGCTTACAACAGTCTTGAAAACAATATTAAGGAAAATAAATACAAATAAACACAGCAAAACAGTACAAACCCAAGCAGAATGATAAAAACTATCAGCATTAATAAAAATAAAGCCACTGTAGATGGCAAGTTGGAAGACCTGGGTAAATAAAAAGGTATGTGTTCACTAGCAAATCGAACCACAAAAGAAGAATCGACTCATTGAACTGACCACCCATAGCCAGCCGGTTCAATGAATCCAATCGGAAATGCACACACACACAAAATCATGAATCACAGGGAACAATGAGGAACTTGAATCACCCCATTGTTCCCCATGGGTAAGCCCGAGGGACACCAAAGTTGCTACTGACCCAGATAAAATGTGGCTACTGACCTTATGACCCAGATAAAATAAAAAATTCCATTAAAATCACACTATTGACTGATTGCTTTGTGGGTTGGTTGGTTGGTTGGTTGGATGGTAGGTATTTATTTTATTTTATTTTTACATTTATATCCCGCTCTTCCTCCAAGGAAGTTTCTTTTTCACAACAACCCTGTGAAGCAGGTTAGGCTGAGAGAGAAGTGACTGGCCCAGAGTCACCCAGCTAGTTTTATGGCTGAATGGGGATTTGAACTCAGGTTTCCCTGGTCCTAGTCCAGCACTCTAACCACTACACCATGCTGGCTCTCATTAGGGTAGGGTCATGCCCTACCACCCAACCCACTTTGGTACCCCTAGAGCCTACCCATGAAGAAAAATGGAATGATTCCTCATTTTTCTTTATGGGCTAAGCACACATTTTAAAATCCTGCAATACTGCCTCCCCCCACCCAAAAGCAACACGGCAGAACAGAAGCACACATAGTGCCTCCCAACACAGAACACCACATTTTGCCAAAAACACACAGTGCAAAGATGGCCAAAAAAGAATCAGTGACTCAAAATCCACCAGCCACAGTGCCTGCACTGCAGTAGCATCATTGGCACAAGCTGCTCTCTCTCACACACAATTATGACTGCATCCTCACTTGCAACAGCTGCCACAACAGAGCAGCTCAGCAGCCAGCAAGCATAGCCATAAGCTCAACTACAGCAATGTCTCTTCAGCCACATTTTGACTGAGTCCAAATGCAATCTTGCAATCCAGAATGCAGATCACAGAGCAGACCAGAGCAGTGAGTGAAGCACAAGGCCAGACATGGAGCTTTCACAAGGACAGACATGGACAGACAGCAATCACTAAGAAGGTGTGTGTGTGAGAGAGAGAGAGTTGAGCTGTGCTGCCACTGTCCATTTCTTGCCACAACACCATCTCACAAGCAGATAATTGACCAAACCACAACTCAAGGAAGGCTGTGACTGGTGCTGGGCCCCTTGTAGGTTTCATCTACATGAAACCACTGTGAGAGATCATCAGGAGATTTGGTGCTGAGTGCTATCAATATGCTGATGACACCCAAATCTATTTCTCTATATCAACTTCATCAGAAGATGGCTTAACCTCTCTAAATTCTTGCTTGGAATCAGTAATGGGCTGGATGAGGGAAAACAAACTGAAGCTGAATCCAAACAAGACGGAGGTACTCACTGAGGGAGAGCAGAACTTAAGAAATGGTTTAGATCTGCCTGTTCTGGATGGGGTTACACTTCCCCTGAAAAATCAGGTACGCAGCTTGGGAGTACTTCTGGACCCAAACCTGTCCCTGATATCTCAAGTTGAGGCAATGTCCAGGAGTGCTTTTTATCAGCTTCAACTGATATGCCAGCTATGTCCATATCTTGAGAAAAAACAACCTTAAAACAGTGGTGCATATGCAGTATTATCTACTGCAATGCACTCTAAGTTGGGCTGCCTTTGTATGTAGTTCAGAAACGGCAACTGGTGCAGAATGCAGCAGCCAGGTTGGTCTCCAGAGTCACCCATAGAGACCACATTACTTTATACTGACTGCGAATTAGTTTCTGGGCAAAATTAAAAGTGCTGGTTATTACTTACAATGCCCTGAACGGCTTGGGCCCAGGGTTTGTAGAGAGTGTGTTCTTCTTCATGAACCCTGCCACCTATTAAGATCATCAGGGGAGTTCCAGTTGCAGTTGCCACCAGCTTGCCTGGTGGCGACCAAAAACCGGGCCTTCTCTAGGGTTGCCTCAAGGCTCTGGAACACACTCCCAAATGAAACTAGAATCTCTCCATCTCTGGTTGTTTTTAAATAACCTTTGAAAACAGATATGTTTCCTCAGGCTGTTAGTTTATGATGTTTTAAAGTTTTATTTATGGTAATTTTAATCCATTTTATATCATGTTTAGGTTTTAGTTGCTGTTTGTTTAAATTGTAAACCATCCTGAGATTTTATATAGAGTAGAATATAAATGTGTTGAATGAATGAATGAATGAATGAATGAAAGCAGATGCTCTTCAGCTACAGCCCCACAAGTGCTGCTTCAAAACAGCCTCAAAATGCCTTTGAGATCCACAGTAGCCCCAGACCATTATGGAGGGGGTAGGCGGGACATGTCAGCCATGGGATTTTGTCAGTGTGTGCTTTAACTTATTGGTAATAAAAGGGCTGGGATGAGCTGGGCTCCTCCCCTCTTCAGGCTAGGAGAAAAAAATCCAGTATTTCCAATCACCTTTATATAATCTGCTCCTATCATTATGTTGTCCACCTACTCTTCCAACAGTGACTGACTTCACAGCAATCTTGCTGAGGAAAATCTTATCACTGTTCCCCGTCTGTGGAAATGGTAGTGTAAGCTGTGTTGTACTTGATTTTCAGATAGAGCTCCGCATTCCTAAGCCTTTTATACCACATTAGCATGTGAGGCCCATTGTTGACTGGACAAAGTCATTTTGTGTAGATTACACTTATAGGTAAATTCTAGAAATTAAATATATTTAATATATTTTTTATTAATGTGCTTGCAAAGGGGAAGTAAAAGAACAGTTTGAAATTTGCAGGATTTCAATTTCAAACATTATTTGTTTTATTGAATAATGACCACATCTGGTAAATCTGAATCATAGTAAATTTGAATCTGAGAAATATCTTCTGCTTTTCTTTGGCATGATGTCAGGAATTATTGATGTGATTACTGAGTGTTAAAAATCTGTTGAGAGCAATGACAGTTAAAATATGATAATTATATTCAGAATTTCTTCTTTAAAATGCCCCAAAAAACCTGTTTAAACTTTTCATCGAGCATATTCCTGTGTAAAAAAAGTAGTAATTTCAGTGACAGAATTGTTCATGCAAAATTTGGCAGCTGTAGATCATCAGGAAGTATGACTTTACTTTGCACAAAAACAAACATACAAATTCTTCAAAATATATGATAAATGGTTTCACTTAATGAAATCAGGTCAGCCTAGCCTTCTGTTGCCAGCACTGCTATTCTGCGCGCTCCCAGAAGTCTCTCTGCTTATGTCCAAGACCACAGGCTTATGGTTCTCACTCTTAACATGCTCAGGGGTCTCACGGGATCGTGGGCTCCCCATTTGTTGGAATACTGGGGACAAATCACTTAGCAGGCAGTGGGACAGTCGCCCCCAGGTTCACCAGATGCGAAGTGAATTGAAAGGTGATTAGCCTCGCACCTTTCCCTATATTCAGGAATGTCTAAGTAGACTCCATAGTTAACTTTCAATTTAGCTTCCTCTCAAGGTCTTTTTGTCTGAAGATTTACTCTTTACTTTCCCTTCTCTGCAGTTGCCTCAAACAAGCTAACACCAATCACCTTAGCAGGAAAGTCAGATAAGGCACTGCAGATGCAACTCCCTTCCTATCACAAAAGAGCTAAGAGGACAATAGGAACTCAGAGGTGCTCCCATTAAAATTACTGATTGATTTACCAGGTCCTTCTGACCTCAGACATGCCATGCTTGCACTTTCATTCAGTCCATTTACATACAGGTTGTTCTTGACCCATTCAAATTATTGTATCCAGCAAAACAAACACAGACAATGGGTCCCTTTGAGATTCATCAGAATTGCCATTCCCAGGAAAGAAGAGCAACTAGAATGTTGCCTCAGACACATTTTGGACTATAACTGCCCCTGGTTTCTTGAACCAGTGTGCTTCTTTTGGTCTCTACACCATGGAGTCACCCATTGCATGGGCAATAGACTTGGCACCCTCCATAACAACTGGCTGCCATGTCTTGTTCTTTGTGCCATTCATGCTTCCAGCCTCCAGATCAGCCTTCCTCGCTGGCTGGATCTACCCAGCCCATTTTGCTGCTATGAGAAGTTGGCTGCACGAAAACAGACACCTTTGGGATTTATCCCTGCTGCCTAACCCTCATGCTGCCTTCAGTTCTTCATCACCTGCTTTCACCCCTGAGGAAAGAGGTCCTTCGGTTGCTCCTGAGCCACGAGGGTCCAATCGCCACTAAAGGAAGGATGAGGTTGTATGATAATCACTGCCCCCCTCTGGGCTCTCCCTCTCCTTGCTCCTTTTCTTAAATCCAAAAACCTGTTTCTCTCAAGCCATCTTTTTTCTAGCCAGCCTGGTAGGAATTTTAAATCGGACACTAAGCCAAATTGTCTCTTTGATTTATCTGGTTAATCGTTGTAACGTATTTTTAGTAGTAATATTGCTTTTATCACCTTTCTTATTCTGCTGTCCCCCTGAACCCCAAATAAAATCTTACTTTGTTTTGAACTTCAGCCTCTCTGTCTGTCAGTCATTTCCCCAGGACCAGAACTTTGCACAAACATTATTCTGACATGGGGCTGCTCCACTCCAGCTCGCTAATTCCCCACACAAAGCCTGAACACATTTAGGGGTGTTCGCCAATCACCCTGGAGCAGTTCCGTTAACACTTCCTATCTTTACATCTGGTCCTAATTTTAATGTGGGAAACCTTGGTGACATGCAAAGCAATGAACTATTTCCTTTTTAAAATCGACGGCAAAACACCAAAATAATGTATGCAAAGGATTTTTTTTTAAGACACCAAAATTGACCTTTTTTCAACAAAGGCAATTTGGAAATCACTTCAGCTGACTGTTCCCCAATGGACCAAGCCAGTGGATAATATAAAAACTTGGATTGCAGCCTTAATTTTTTTCATTTCAGGGAATGACAAATTCATGCTAAATAAGTTGCACAAATAGTCTTCATGTCTGAACTATGCAAAGAAAATTTAAGCCATGTATAAGCTAAACATCTGCATAGAACAGGATGCATCTGCGAAATGGTTAGGCTCCAGTAGCCAGAATGAGGTCCACTGATGGTTAATTCTTATTACCCTGAGAGAGATCCATTTTGATCAGCAGAAGCCCCAGAAATAATAGTCAGTGTACTAAGAGTTATAAATGTCTCTTTAGGGTTTTTTGGCTACACTGTAGCTGCAGGCTGCCTTCACAGAAACTGCTTACTAGGGATGTGCACAAAACCAGTTAGCCCAGTTCCGTTTGAGACTGCACCGGGCTCAGTATATTCGGTTTTAGCACCCTTGAATGAGGGGCCTGGTTCAGTTTGAATTCGAACTGGTACGGGCCCCATTCGGGGGTGCCATCCACATAAAATTGGTTTTTAAAAAGGTGGACTTACTGCCACTGAGGGCTTCAGTAGCTTTGTCCGGTGGGGGGGGGGGTGCAGCTGCGGCAGCAGGAGGGGGTCTGTGGTCGTTTCCCTACACCGTTGCCCTCCTACAGGCTGGTTTGGGCAATTTCAGGCCTCTGTGAGCATGCGGTGGCCATTTTATGGGCCACTATGAATGTGCACAGAGTAATTGCATGGCCAGTTCACCAGCCACACAAATGGCTCACGCACATGCATGGTGGCCTCAAAAATGGCCACCACATGTTCACAGAGGCCCAACATGGGCCGAACCAGCCCATAGGAGGCCAGTGGAGGAAGGGGGACCGCTGCAGACCTGTTGCAGTCGAAGCAGAACCTCGGCAGCGGTAAGTCCGCCTTTTAAAAAACCAGTATTACATGGATTGCACCCATAAACCAGGCCCGAACTGGCCCAGGGGTATTGGCTCGACCTCGAGCCGAACTGGGCCCAGTTCAGCTTGAGATTGAGCCCTGGAACCGAACCAGTTCAAGCTCGAGCCGGTTTGCACATCCCTACTGCTTACATATCCTACTGCTTAAATTGGAAAATATGTAATGTGTGTCAATTATGGGTGACCCACACTGTTATCCAAAGAATAGCAGTGTGTTCCTACTCTTAGAGTCAGTTTACATAATCACCAGACTGCAATCCTCCACGTGAGGATGCAACAGACTTGCATGCTTACATCCCATATGTTGTAATGTGTGAGCCCAGCTATATGCACATCTAATACCTGAAATTTATCCTCCTCCTTTCTTGTTGTTCCCTTGGGTAGTATGTTATGGGTCACACTCACATATGATGTCATGTACATCACTGCAGGGATGGAGTATATTGATTTGGTACCTCATCATAAGTAGAAGATTGTGGCTTTGGTCAGTGTGTGAATTAGTCATTAGAAATGCCATAGAAAAAGGTCCTGCTCTGAGGAGAAAGCAGGACCAAGCACTGATTATTTGTGGTACACATAATTTTGAGAGAGCGCCATTCTGGATACTGCAACTCACGACCCCAGAGTATGGCAGAGCACAGAGGCATTGCCTGTTACTAGCAAGAGGAACTGTGTGAAACTATGTAAATATGACTTCATTAATACTACACACACACACACACACACACACACACATCGACACATCCACCCACCTCCGGTTCTTTGTACTTGCTCAAAGTGTTCTTCATTCTCTGTTCTGTTACCATGATGAATATTGTTCTTTGTGAAATGCTCGTTCTCCATGTAACCATATTCCTCTTCTTCTCTGTACTTTACAGGTTCTTGGGTGGCCTCCATAATTTTTTCTTGCTCTGCTGATTGCAAAGCAGCACCATAATCCAATACAGGAAATATAATCCTATGAAGGAGAACCCATGGTAGACAGGAAACTTTAGATACAAGATATACTGACAATGACGCCCTAGACTCATTGACCCAACTATTGCACGGCTTCGGCCTGCTTCTGCATCTGCTAAAGCCAATGTCGTTTTTTCTCCTTAACTTGGAAGAGCAAAAAGTTTGTACCTGTCAGTCCCAGCTATTAGCTGCTGATAAGTATCTCCTCGATCCAGATTTTCACATTCTTCCTGTAGGCCTGGAGATGGATAAGGATTTGTCCCTCCTAAGGGGAAAGGAAAAGAAAGAATACCAAAGTGTAAACATGGCTGAAAATTAAGGCAGGAAAAGAATACATGAAACAATTGCTAATAAATAAAAGGAAAGCACTATTTCTTCACAAAGTAAGTACAGATTTTTCAGCATGTGTAGAGAGTATAAAAATGGAAAACCATACTATATGGTATGAGGAATTTTCCAGGGTTTTGTTTGTTTGTTTAAATAGTTCACTATCTATAAATCTGTTAAGAATGAGGACTTCAATTAAGGATGGTTTGAACGGAATTAAAATCCCATTGAAATCAAAATGACTGACTTCCTACTAAATATGTTTAAATTGCAATCCTTAATACATCTATTTGCTAGTTAGTTCCACTGAAACCAGTAGACTAGTAATTATGCCTAGATTTAGAGGTTCATCTTAGTTATTCCTGATTAAAGAGGAGACCATACCCAGGTCACAGCCACTTAATGGTGCAGTGGGGAAATGACTTGACTATCAAGCCAGAGGTTGCCAGTTCGAATCCACACTGGTATGTTTCCCAGTCTATGGGAAACACCTATATCAGGCAGCAGCGATATAGGAAGATGCTGAAAGGCATCATCTCATACTGCACGGGAGATGGCAATGGTGACCCCCTCCTGTATTCTACCAAAGACAACAACAGGGCTCTGTGGGTGCCAGGGATCGACATTGACTCGACAGCACACTTTACTTTTTACCATACCCAGGTCAGGCAAGTCAGCTGGAGGCACAAGCTCACAAAGGGGGCTGTTGAACAATAAAATGCTGGTGTGGGGTATGAAGTATGATAAAAGGAGCTGACTATGTTTAACCTGGAGAAAAGAAGACTAAGGTATAATGGCAGTCTTCAAATATTTGAAGGGCTGTCACAAAGGAGGAGGAGCATATTTGGTCTTTGTTGCTCTTCATTGCTGGAACTGGAACCTATGACTTGAAATGGCAAGGAAGCAATTAGGAAGAATCTCCAAACTCTACGAGCTGCTTGACAGTGGAACATTGTTGTGCAGTGATGGGCCCTCTTTCTTTAGAGTTTTCCATATAAGGGTGGGCGAATGTTTGTTAGGAAGGCTGTAACATTTCCCATACTAAGCAGGGCTAGTGTGTGGACTAGAAGACCTGAAAGATCCCTCCCAACACAAACATTCTATTATTGCCTCTGGCCATCTGAATCTGTCCTGAGCTAATGAAGTCACAATGGTCATCTCTTCCATTGCCTTTGGAGATATGGCTGGCAGTGATTGGGCCTTTTCTGTAAGGGTGTGCACGAACCAAAAAATGTGGCTCAGTTTGAATTTGAAACAATTTGAAATGAACTGCATTGCTCTGAACCAGTTTGGGTGATTCAAGCAGCCATGTACTTGTAAAGGGGAATCCAGTGAATCTCTTTACAAGTAGAGGGTAGGGGACTCTGCTAGTTAGGGGGCAGCCAGGTGGGGGTGTTGAAAGATATCAAGAGGTACTTACCGGGCCGGCACAGCCACTCACCCTCCCAGTGTGGTCCCAAGCACATCGCCCCCTTCTTTACCAAACCACCACTGAGCCGCCACCGGCTTCATAAAGGAGGGGGCAGTGCGCTTGGCCAAGTAAGCAGCTCTTTACATCTCTCACTGCCCCCGTCCAGCTGCCCCTTACCATGCCAAACTGATTTGCCTAAACCGGGCCTGGTTCGGTTAAGTCATGGACCAAACCACCTCCACTCTGGTCCATGATCAAACCTCCACACTGGCCCTGGTTTGAAGCAAACCGGTTCGGCACAAACCGTTCATAAACACCTCTATTTTTCTGTTGTGGTGTCCATTCCATGGAACTCCCTCCTGTGTCAAAGTTGATCAGTTCTCACTCTTCTGCAGGAAAATAAACACCTTTCTGTTCCAGCAAACCTGTGATTTGGTTTGTTGGTCTTTGCTGACAATTCTGGTTATCTTTGTGTTTTGCTGCTGCTTGCTTGTTTGTTTTACTTTCTTTAATTTTATTGATACTTTAAAATGTTATTGAACATTGTCTTGCATGTCTCCGTATCATGAGGAAAGGTCAGATGGATATATAAGTAAATATTATGCAACTGGCCACATGTAAAGGAAAACAAGCAAACCCTAGCCTAGAATTTATATTTCCATAGAATGAAAGTAAACCATGCTACATTTTAACCACACTTACGTCTTAAAAGGTTTAAGAAGGCCCGGCTAAATTGCAGTGCATATGGCAATTCAAGTTTATCACTCCGGCCCAGTTGCAATAGGTGCTGCTCCACTGGGACACTGGAAAGTTCTGTGATCTCTGTGTCATCAACTCCTCTTCCAAGTGCTAAGGTGAACATGGTGAATCCTTGGCATTTGGCCTCTAGCGACATTTCTCTAAGTTTCTGCCTGTCCCAGGAACTTGTCTTACTTCCAAGTATTGTAAAGATGACTCTGTGTTTTCTTGGCATGGGGGCTTCCAAAAACACATTGTTAACTGTCCACTGTAGGGCATGACCAATGGCAGATGGACCTTCCAGCTGGCGAACAGATTCTAGGATGTGCTTTTTCATCAAGTTTTTATTGTCATATGTGACCAAATCAAATTCTTCATGCACTGGGCTTGAGGTTCTGTTGAGTGTGAAATGTCGTGGAGCCTGTTGCACCAATGCCACCCTTGCGCCTCCATCTAGCTCCATGGGCTGTGGAGCAATAACAAAATAATCTAACATGTTGCTCACAAATTCCTTCATCGTCTCAAACTCCTCACTTCCAACATTCCGAGAGCTGTCAATGATGTAGGTTAAGTCCATGTTTATTATAATGGGAGGAGGAGCTGCCACTTCACATTCTGGATCAGGCTTGCATTTATCTGAGGAAGAAGCATTACGTGGAAATTAATGCTATGGAGTGACTAAACAGAGGAATTAACACAGTATTTATGTTGTGTTTTTTAAAAAATTTAAAGTTAGGTTTTTAAACTTCAAATTTATTTCTAAGAAATGATTTTGAAATGCTCACTTTCTGAGATAGAGGACAAAACATAATCAAACATTTTTATTATATTATATATGTAAATATATTTAATATTTCCAAAAATATATAGGCTAATGGAAAGCAGATTAATTAAGCAGTTTGTTAAATTATTCATTATCTGATGAAATTAAAGCAAGGTTAGTAAGCCTCGTCCAGAGACAGGGGCTTTCTTTACATTAATAACTTTGTGAATTATTTCTTTGATTTGTGTCCCATTATTTGTTCTGAGTTAAGTCCCTAAGGAGGCTCATAATGTAAAAACACAAATCATAAACACTTAAAGCACACTACAGTACATAACCAGTAAAATCACAACAAATAAAAAATCAGCAATATAGAAGAAAAAATAGCCGAGCTGGTGAAAAAGATGCATTTTTACCAGATATCAGGATGCAATGTTTAGTAAATGAGTCAAGTTAATGTTAATAAAATTTTTGATCAATTAAAAAAGCCAATTTACAAATTGGTCATTTTAAAATCAAAAGTTAAAAAATTATTTTAAAATTTGTATATTTATAAAACCTGCAGATAGCAAGCACTATTTTAAGAGATTGTTCCTTCTGAATGAGATAGGAGTCTTTCTTCTAAGATTATTCCTGCTATGAATATGAAAGCTCCTAGCCACTGATTGAACTGGCACACCTAGCATTCTCCATTGTGGTCCTTCCAGATAGTGTAGACCACCCACACAACTCCCCTGATTCTAATTAACTGACATTTTTATAGAAATAAAATCATTCTATATATCATCAATGTGATAACTAATATAATAAAATGGATGGGCTCACCATAGCAGAGAGCACAACGGAATACACTGTCCAAGTTCTCATCCTCCTTGGATTCCCAAACAGCCAATTGAAATCGACGGGTATCATCTGCCTAATTAAATACAAAGCCAAGGTTAGGATAAACAGGAGGAAATGCAAATAAAGCACAATACAGGAGAACCTCAATATTCACAAGGGTTCCGTTCTCTGCAATGACCACAGATATGGAAACCATGAATACTGACTCACTGGGGCAATGGGATTGCAGGGGTTAGGTTCCTGAAGGCCCAAACATTGCCCCCAACCAAAAAGTGGGGTTAAAGGGGCAAAATAAAGTACCCTACCACGCTCTGTGGGCCTCCAGCGATCCAGCAATGCCCCCCTGAAGTCTGAAACCATCCATTTGTTAGCCTTTTTCTGTGATTTTTCACAGATTTTTTCAAGTAAATGAGCCATAAAATGGCTCCTGCCCTCAAAATGGCAACCAAAAGTGACCTCCAAGTCATTTCCGGTCACCCCCAACCTGCAGATATTTGATTGATTGATAGGTAAATTTATATACTACCTTTCGTTAAAACAATCCCAAGGTGGTTTACAGCAAAATTTAAAAACAAGATTGTAAAAAAGACACAATTAAAATATTAAGCTAAAAATATCTGATTAAAAATTTAAAACAAAAGCATAAAAGCAATATGGAGTACAAAAAGCAGCAGCAGAGACAATCAAATAAAAGCCTGGGTAAAAAGCCACGATTTAACATGCTTTCTAAAAGCTGTGATGGAGACCGAGGAGCTAATAGCCACCGGGAGAGCATTCCAGAGTCTGGGGGCAGCAACAGACAAGGCCCCGTCCCGTGTGCACGACAACCGAACCTCCCTCATTGTCGGCACCCAGAGCAGAGCCCCCTCAGATGATCTCCTCAAGTGGGCAGCAACCCTAAGAGCAGGCGGTCCCTCAGGTATCCTGGGCCCAAACCATTAAGGGCTTTAAAGGTTAAAACCAGCACCTTGAATTGGACCCGGTAACAAACTGGTAGCCAGTGCAACTCTTTCAGAATGGGTGTGATGTGCTCCCACCAGGCAGCTCCGGATAAAGCCCTAGCTGCTGCATTTTGCACTAGCTGCAGTTTCTGGATATTCTTCAAGGGCAGCCCCACGTAGAGTGTGTTACTCATGCTTTAGTCACGTCACAGCTGGATTACTGTAACTGTGGCCAGATCTGTCTTCTTGAGAAAGGGACGCAGCTGGCACACTAGCTGAAGCCATGCAAAGACACCCCTGGCCACCACTTCCACCTGAGCTTCCAAAAGCATAGCCGGGTCCAGTAATATCCCCAAGCTGCATACTTGCTCTTTCAAGGGGAGTGCAACCCCATCCAGAACCGGTAAAATCTCCTCATCCCAATTGGCTCTCCTACTGACCAACATTACCTCCATCTTGTCTGGATTCAGTCTCAGTTTATTAGCCCACATCCAACCCATCATGGCCTCCAGCCCCCAAATCAGGACATCCACCGCCTCCCTAGGATCAGGTGACAAGGAGAGATAGAGCTGAGTGTCATCTGCATATTGCTGACAACTCAGTCCAAGTCCCCGGATGACCTCTCTCAGCGGTTTCATGTAGATGTTAAACAGCATGGGGGACGAAGCCGAACCCTTCAGGAACCCACAGGCCAATGGCCATGGAGACGAGCAGCAGTCCCCCAGCACCACCTTCTGGACCCTCCCCCCAACCACTCTCCCCCCAACCGGAACCACTGCAATGCAGTCCCTCCGATTCCCATACTCGAGAGGCGGCCCAGAAGGATACCATGGTCAATGGTATAGAACAGCGCCGAGAGGTCCAGCAGAACCAACAGGGATGCACTCCCCCTGTCTAGTTCCCGGCATAGGTCATCCACTAAAGCAACCAAGGCAGTCTCTGTCCCATATCCAGCATGGAAGCCAGATTGAAAAGGGTCCAGGTAATCCGTATCATACCGGCTTTCTCTCATAAAGGGCAGGTTAGAGACTGGTCTATAGTTGTCCGGGTTGGAGGGATCAAGGGATGGCTTTTTAAATAATGGTCTTACCATCGCCTCCTTGAGGCACGATGGCATCCTGCCCTCCCAGGCTCTCCACCTTCAGTTTCCATAGGGTCTGCAGGGTTGGTGTTACAGTGGCCAAAATCACATTCTAGTTTATCATCCTCATCCACTGGGTCTGTTGCAAAGTTAGTTTCTAGAACCAGAACCTCACCAGCAATAAGGTCAGCCATCTGGTGGGTTTTCAGGCCAGCAGGAGGGTAGGACAGACTCACTGGTGTCACAGGCCTAATGTTCAAGTGTGTCTGTGGCAATGATAGGGCTGTGAGACACTGCAGAGTCCTAGCAACAGCCATCATCTCTGTACAACAGTAAAATGGCCCCCTCTAAACACGCAACCCCCCTAGTCCTGTTTGTAGAGGAGTTGCTTGGCCCCATTTCGGCCAATAAAGTGACACAAAATGGCCTCCTGACCATTATCATGCCTGCGCAACCGGCCCTTTCCAGGGTCTGAAACCTGTTCCTATTGGTCCAGGATGGCTAGGCATGTTCATAGAGGGGTCACATGCCCAGCACATGGCTGGACATATTGTGGGGTAGGAGTGGAGGGTGGGGGCCAAACCTCTAGGGGTGTGGGCATACCCCTACTTCTGACCCTTTCTGGCCAAATAGGAGTCTCCTCTACCCATTTCCTGTGACCAAAGCCCCTCCTCTGACCATTTCTGGTGACATAAGTGCATTTTAACAGCTCCCATGACGGCATAGCGCCCATGTAGGCGCTTTGATGTCATTCTCCAGCCATGTGCTTCTGTTTGTAAACAAAAGCACATGGAGTTTGACAGCTGGTGGGTACCTATACTACTGATGTCATCCACCCCAATTCAAGATGGTGGACATGTGAATGTTTAAAGTTGAAGCAGGCGAACTTGTGAGGATGGTAATTATCAATTAAGTTTATAGTGAAAGGAAAGTAGGCTGATTAGTTCTTACCAGAACAGCTAGTTTTTAATCAAGGTTCTCTATTGCTCCCAAACTTTATAAAGTGGGGGAGGGATTACCTGAACATACAGCTATGAGGGGATATGAAAACTCTATTCATAGGGAATATGGTAAAAAAGCAAATTAAGAACATATTGTTCATACTGGAAAAAATATATAAGAGAAAGTCCTCAAAGCATATAATTTGGCTGAACATTAGGCTTTCCATTAGGTTGAACAATAGTACACCTTTCAGAGTTCACTGGAGATCTTTAAATAGCTTTTACTTTTCAAAGCTAGTTCACGTGCATTTGAAATATTATTTCCTTTCAGCTCTCTTGAGTTTGCAAGTTGTGAAATTGAGAAGATCATTTAAAAACTGGCAATAAATCAAAGGAAAATTCAAGGCTTTGCAAAAGTCATTGTTTTGTAGGAACAAAACATATGCTTCCCTTTCAGGAATGCATTACAGCAATTAAATGATCCTGGAGTGAATATTGTTATATTCTGACAGCATCAACATTCATTAGGATTACTTTTCAGTTATCCCACTGCTGTTATGTGCCTGTATACAAAACAGAGCTATGTAGTTAGAAATGACAGAAAGTTGAATTGGTCCTTTCTGACAGTACAGTTTTTAAGAACTGTTGGTGATGAGTACTCTCCAAGATACTGGGAGTATATTTTGCACAATGTTTACAGAGAGATTAATTGTACTTCCATTATTTATAAAGCTATGTTAGACCCAACACACATGGTATATTGGCAACGGATTAAGCCCCTCAATTATTGTCCAAACTAGTGTCTATCTGAAATGAATATATAAACTCCCACTCATCACAAACTAAGGTTATCAATCTCTTGTCCAAACAAAGCTGCTGCTTAGCTAATTTTGTGATGGCGGAATAGACATTCTCTTTAAGAAATACAAAACAGCTGTTTGACCCACTCTGGAAAGATTCTTTATATTTTTCCAGAACTGGAAAAATGGGCACATAAAGTTTCTGCTATAAGCTTATCAAGGATCAGGTGACACTGAGATAGAGGTAAAAGAAAAGTTTTGGCGGTGGATGTTTTCAACTCTTACATTGAGACCACTATAGTCTATTATGAGCCACCTTGGACACCCTCATCTTGGAGCAGGAAGATGAGTTAAACGTTATTTTAATTAACAAACACTGACACACAAACACTGTGCAGTACAGATGTGCACAAATCAGATTTTGCAATTTGATTCAAGCTCAAATTGAATCACAAAATACTTGAATCGGTTCATTGAAATAGTGGCCGTGGTTGGCTGTTTCAATGAATTAACAAAAATTGATTCAAGTGATTCAAATGATTCGGCCATAGGGAACAATGGGGAAACCAAAGCACCCCATTGTTTCCCATGGGTAGGTCCTAGGATGGTAGGACATGATGGGTGCTACCTACCACCCAACCCACAAAAAAAGGGCAAGCAGGCAATTTTTTTTAAAAATCAACCTTTCCTCCAAACCCCCATAGGATCCTTTGGGGGTGGGGGGCGGGTATTTTTGCCATATAGGTTTTGAAGAAAGGTTAAAATTCCCCCATTGTTTCCTATGCTGCAAAAAGCAGAGTGCACAAATTTTCCAACCCTGCCTTGAAAAACACTGCAGAACAGAAGCACATAGTCTCTCCCAACTCAGAACACCACATTTTGCCAACCACATTGTCCAAAAATGTTCAAAAAAGAATCACTGACCCAGAATCCACTGCCAGCCAAAGTGCCTGCACTGCAGTAACATCATTGGCACAAGTTGCTCTCTCACAAACAATTATGAATGCAGCACCAGCCTAACTGGATCCTGAGGGCGCCACGCGTCCCCTTCAGCAGTTAAACTGCAACTCCCGAATGGAGCCTCAAGGCTCCGTTCAGGAGCCAGACCACGGCCCCTGCGTCTGAAGTCAGATGCGGGGGCATGGCTAGCCCCTGCGTCTGATGTCAGACTGGAGGGCGGGGCTAGCGGGGGCACCCGCCATGGCCACACACGGGCTGCCGGCGGGCTGGCTACGCCCCTGCCACAATGCCATCTCATAAAAGAGACCATACCACAACTCAAGGAAGTCAGGCAAGAACTCAAGGTGTTTTGGGCACCATGGGAACTGTTGTGTGCTTCTAACACAGCATGCATGCAGTTGCACAAGATCACTTTTACACAAATGTTGGAAATTGTGCAAATGCAGTTGTGTGAGAATGTGGCCATTATTTCCAATTACTGTACCACTGTGCAACCATGTTCATGCAATTTCTGACTTCTGCACAGGTATGGATTTGTGCAACTATGTGTATGCTGTGCTAAGTGCACACAGCAGTTCTCATGGTCTCCCAAACACCTGCAGGACAGTATGTGAGCCAATAAATAAAAATTGTCAAAATTTCAAAATGTGATTTTGTCATTGAAATTTGATCCTTAAATCCAACATTCTGATATGAAACAAAAAATTAACATTAAAATTTGAAGTTCACCAGTCTGGTTTTCTTCTTGCCTCCCTTTTAACTTTTATAGATACTGCTACAAAAATCCCTGAGGACTGGGGTGTTTCGCTAAAAGTGCCAATTTACAAGAAAGGATCAAGGGAGGAACCTAATAACTATCACCTGATTAGTCTTCTTAGTGTTGTTAGTAAACTCTATGCCAGATATCTCCTGGGGAAACTACAGGAATGGTTGGATTCTCAGAGCAACTTAACCGCCGAACAGGCAGGATTTCGAGAAAGCTATTCTACAACACAGCAAGTATTTATTTTACAATACTTGGCTGAGAAATACTCCTCTCCACCCAAGTCCTCTCTATATGCTGTGTTTGTAGATTTTAAAGCAGCCTTTGACTCTATTTCCAGAGATAGACTTTGGATGAAGTTAAAGGAGTCATCCATAGATCCACGTTTACTTTTACTAATTTACAATCTTCATCAGAACACCCGCCTCAGAATGTGGTGTAGTAGGAAAGGGCATCTCTCTACCGAGATACCTACTTATAGAGGAGTACGGCAAGGTTGCATTCTCGCCCCTGCCCTGTTTAATTTTTAAATCAGTTCAATAGTTTCACATCTAAATGACCTTGCTCTTCATCCCCCTAAACTTATGAATAGTTATTGCTTAACGTAACTATATATTTAGCTTAACTATATATTTCGTTATTGCTTTACGCTGACGATATTGTCCTATTATCTCAAACCAAGATAGGGCTAAGTCGTGCCTTAACTTCCCTGAGCATTTATACTTTGAAGGTGGTCTTGGAGATCAATTATACCAAGACTAAGGTGATGGTTTTGCAAAACATCCAAAAATCCATAAATGGTCCATAAATGGACATAATATTGAGCAGGTCAAGGTTTTTAAATATCTAGGGGTTGTATTCCATTCCAGTGGATCCCAGAAAGCTCATCTTAGCTTTGTTTCTCACAGTGCCCAGCAGACAGCAAATGTGATTAAATCCTTTTACTTGTCCCAGCAGCTGTCAAATTACTGAAGGCCACAATATACCCTCAAATTATTTATGGTGCGCAAATTGGACCTTTTAATAATTTTACAGTACTAGAAACAGTTAAAATTCTTAAGGGCCATCCTTCAAGCCCCCAGAGGCATAGCCAATGCAGTTCTCTGTAGAGAGGTTGGGGTTACCACCTTGAAAATGAAAATCTGGTTCTGTATAATCAAATTCTGGCTGTATTTGGTTTTCTTTCCAGTTGGGCTCACGCCTCTAGTGCTAATCCACAGCTTTACACCTAAATGGGAAATAGCCCTGAAAATGAAACTACATCATTTGGGCATGACCCAAGAAAACCATATTGGTTGGGGTTTAGATCAGGCAATATGTTTTGTCAGACAACGACGATTGGATATAGACCTCTAGGAGGAGTGTGCACAACTACCAAGGGGAAATTTCAGTCTTAAACCGGCTGAATATTTAGATCATATATTTTTACCTAAGTTCAGGAGAGCCCTGTCCCTTGCTCGTTTGAATGCCCTTCCTTCTGCAGTTCTAGACGGGAAATATAAAAGAGTTCCGTATGCATTGCGTCGGTGCCCTTGTGGTTCAAGGGATATAGAGTCAGTTGCTCATGTTATTCTTTATTGTCAATTTTATGGGGATGCCCATATTAAATTCATTGCTCCTCTCTTAAAGTATTGTCCTGGCCATATGTACCAATTCTACTTGGAATTGCTGCTGTCGAATTTTAAATTTGTTGTCTCTTCTATTAATGTCGCAACCAAACTTCGTAGATTGTATTAGCAACTTGAATATTTTGTAAACTATAAATGTTCTATTCTTAAATGTATCTTTGGTCTAAGACCGTAATAAACTTACTACTACTTGCGTCAATCTTCCTGTTAGTTTGTGTAACCCTAGGCAAATGACTTAATCATATAAACAAAACTCAAATAGCTGAGTCTATCCAGAAATCGGCAATTAGGAATTATTTATACAAGTTAAGCTCTGTCTGTGGCCAAAGCCAGCCGATCGCCGCCGCTCTTGGCGGTGCGGCTTGTTTGCCCCAGCCCCCTATGGAGGAGCACGTGACACTGGGAGCCGGCTCCCATTGGTCAGGCGTTCCTCTAGGGGGCGGGGTCAGAGCAGGCCTACGGCCTGCACACAGGCACCTGCTCAGTCCGACTCTCAGAGTTGCACCCTCCCTCCCACCCTAGGATATAGACTGGACTTGGCTGGTCGCCATTATGGGGCCGGGCAGGAATTTTTTGGCTGTTGGTGTGCGTCTTTTTTCGCCTGCCTCAGGCTATATCGGGGTATAGTAGTTGGTTAGAAGTTTAGTTACATGTAATTTCACGGGTCACTTTGTCATGGGCATGGCAGGTACAGTGCGGGTAAAACCTGGAAAATTATTGGTGCAGCACCTTAGGTAAGCTTTTTGGCTTCAACTAGGAGGCGCTGATCCCCTGAGGCTTGACAGACCGGGGATGCAGCTCAACTCCTACCCTGCTCTAGGTGGCTTCCTTCCGTATGGCTGGACAGCATCAGACAAATAGCGCCTGCAGCAGGGACCTGACATTAGGTTGGCTGAGAAGGGTGTTCCCGCTTGTCAGCGGTCGAATCGCCTCGAGCTAAGGTGCCAGCGCCCTAGGCCTTAGGGTAAGGCGGCCACGTGGCTGACCTGCGAGTGCCCGCACTGTGGGAGTGGAGCGTCAATCCCAGCTGAATTTCTCAAGTCCACTGCAATTTGGAATGTTAATAAAATGGCCAATTTCGCCAAAAGTAACTGTGTCCGTGTCTCCTTGGGTCTGGGTGCAAGAGATGTTGATGGCTGGTTTGGCTGTGTTTCCTGTTTTTGCCCTCTGCCGATGGATGAAGATAGAAATGGTCTTGCAGAAAGGACCTTGCATCCAACCCAATCTCTAAACCTGGCTGAAAACAATGGTCTAATGGGTTTAATGTCCAATCAATCATCAATTTGAATTCACCTGCAATTCCACAAGCTTTACTACAAACTCTAAAAACACAGTATCTCTAAAATGTGAGTTATTTGCATGTTAGATAATAAAATTACTAAACTTGTTGGATGTTGACTCATTTGAGTTAAAGCTAAATTGAAATTGTTTCATAAGAATCCACATTCTTATGTTTAATATTTTCATACCCTGACAGATTCCCTTGAAATTAATGTGACCGAAGTCCAGTTCTCACAAGCAGATGAGATGGCAAATCTGTTGCTGGGCTGCACCACTTTAGAATGTACTGTATGTGGAAGCTCACATGATTGATTGCTCTTTCATACAATAAATAAATAAATATCTACACATAGAACAGTACCAGATGTCAAAGAGAAGAATTCTAGCCTAGCCTTCTCCCTGATTTTCCATGTGCAGGTTTTATATTCACAGTCTAGAAAAAGCCTTATTACCTTATCTGCTTTTTGAGAGAACTAGCCCATAGAAGCCAACAGAAACATTCTTATAGATTCATTCACTTGAAGTGCATCAGCCCATGATGACCTCTTTCTGAGGACAACCTACTTACCAAAAAGGCCTGTCGTACATTAGGCACTTCACTGAGGGCAATGACCACAGGTGTGATACCTAGAGCGGTGAATTCCAACATAGCTGTATTGATGGAGGTTGTATCCTGTGATGGGCCAGTGGTGAGAAATATTGCAACTTTCCTCATAAGGATGCCTTGGCGATACCGTTTAAAAACATTCCTGGCAACAAATCTCATGACCGCTCCAATATTTCGTCTGCCTGAGGACTTCTCCAGTGGTATCCTCCGAATTGCCTCCATAAGGAGGTGATCTCTCTGGAATTCAGCAAACCGAATGAGGTACTTTATGTTGGTGTTGTATGAAAGTACTGACACTCGAGCTCCAGTGGGGCAGTTTCTTCTGCTTAGTTGTATGCCCTTCAGCAAAGAGGTCATAATGTCTTTCATCCTTTCAAAGGACTCTGGGGTAACATCTTCAGACATATCAAGGGAAAACGCCACCTCAGTTGGATATACTGGACACGTGTTCAAACCTTGCAACAAAAGCACAATGTCAGGAGATTTCCAGAATTCAGATATTTCTATCCTCTAAAATAGAAACTGTTTAAAACGTACTTACCTATACAGCAAGCTGAATGGGATTTAAAAAAATTGCTTTAATTTCAGTTGTCATCTCTGGTTTATATTCATTTAAATAATATGCATTATAACATGAATTAAGACAAAACTTAGATTATATAGCTTGTTTTCACATCCCCTGAAAGGTTCCTTTGTGCTCTGAACAAAGCATAGTACAAAGATCACGAAATGAAGTTGTATAGGGAGCAGAGCTATCTCAGACCAGAGGGCTCTATGTTCAAATCCTAAATCCCTTATGCACTCACCGGATAGTTTGGGAAGTTATTTTTCTGTTTTTTAAAGGCTAAAATTAAAAAATATTATTCTAAATCACAAAGCTATTTTGCAGGCTAAGCGTTATAAAATGTTTGCATATTTGAGATTTGCAAAATACTTTTAGGGCATTACTTGTTTGGGACATACTTTCATACACAAAATATGGAAATGGAATTTATCTCAAATAGTCAATTGAAATTTCAAGCAGCATAAAATGCATATGTAAGGTATAGCATCCAAAGTAAAAGCTGCACAAGCAAAACCCATTTGCAGAAGCGGGGTGGGGTGATTTTCAGCAAAACCCCTTTCCTCTACTGTTCCCTGCAGTCCTCAAAATCCTACTCCAAGTCCTTCTTCCTTCTACAGGGCCCTGCACCCCTTTACAGAATCTGTTCGTGAAGGTCCACCACCCTCTGCAGAGGGAAGGGGAAATTGCTGAAAACCACTCCGTTGCATGAATGGCACTTTTCATGCAACTATTCATGCATGCTACCCTATATTTAGAAATGTTTTATACTTTATTTCTTTTTATCTACATTGAGACATTTTCTATACAGTAATGGCAAATCAACATTCAAAGGATTAAAATAGTTAGGCTAATCTCAACAATCTATCTATAAATGTTCACCTTTTTGGTGATACTGTCAAATACAGATTGACACATACCAGCATGGTGTTACTATTATCTTAATTTATACTTCTGACTACATTTATTTGAAGTAAGCCCTTTTGGAAGCCATGGGACTTACTTTTAAATAAAGCATTCAGGACTGAGCATTTAAACAAACATTACAATCAAAATGCCAGACTGAAACAATCAAATTTGCTAGTCCCTGAAAGTTGCCCTGATACTAGGAAGATGTCATTACTTACGGCAGTTTTCTCGTGTAAGGTTAACAAGTTCACAAGGCTGTAGGTAAGGGGAGAAAAACAAATATATAGAGAGATTAGATAAACAGGGGTGTGTGTGTACACACATACACACACTGATGGTCTGAATGTCTGATACAGCTCCCATCAAAAAATGCTATAGACATTTTCCCACTAACACAGATATTGGTTTGAATACCACTAGGTGGTTTTTGACACATGGCTCTATGCCTCAGGGTATTTGAAGAGCGAATCTGCTTCACAGCAGATTTGAGGCATTTTAATTCAAGGGATTAAATGAACCATTCACATAGCCATCAGCACCTCCATCAACACCTTTGAAGAAAGCAGAAGCCTCAGAGTTTTTCCCAAAAGCTGCTGGAAACAGGATTTTTTAACCCCGGACATAACTCAGGCTAAGCCAGAATTCGCAGCCTCCATCCAGGGAGAATCAAAGTCTAGTCTGTCCTGGTCCGTGACAGCCCGCAGGGAGGTCAGATTAAATCCATTGAATATGTGGACTGGCACACTCCAATCGGGATTAGATTTGGGCAGAAAGCCCTGTCTGTAAAACCTCCAGGTTCCATGTTTCAGCTTAGGCACGCTCTCCCCACCCCGCTCTCTCAATCTCATGTTTTTTTCACTTTCTTGATTATTTCTTACTCTTTTCCTCAGCAAAAAGGGATTTTGAACTTCAACAGTTAAGAACCTATACCGTTTATTGATGCTATATTTACTTCTTCTTATTATTATTATTATTATTTAAGAAGAAATCTCATATGGAGCTTGTATTGTGTTCACAGTGAGAAGACAGTTGATTACATACCGTCATAGCTATTATGCCATTTGGTCCTTTATGACCCTGAAAGAATGGAGATATACACTTAGAAAAATCAAATCTTCTATATGAACCATCACAATCCATATATCTGATCCAACCCTGGCAGGGGGAAATTATGATTCCTCTTTCTGTGGTATTACTTTAAAGGTAGTGGATACAGATCCATATATTCTTCCATTACTCAGCATCTGATGTGTGGTAAAATTCTCTTAACCACTGAAGTGGAGTGAACAGCCAACCAACCTACCTCAGGTGAAAAAGTTCACTTCAAAAGTTTGGTTGTCCATATGCACTTGCAGTTTACACTCACACTTTCCTCTCAAATTTATTATTATTATTTATTATTATTTCGATTTCTATACCGCCCTTCCAAAAATAGCTCAGGGCGGTTTACAAAGAGAAACAACAAACAAATTTCATTACTTTCTTTTAGACAAATTTAATCTTTTTCTCTCTCATGGTTCTTTTTAATGAAGAGAGCTACAAACCTCACTCTACATGTGAAATTAGATAATTTATTATTTATTTAACACATTTGTAAAGGTAAAGTGTGTTGTCAAGTCGATTTCAACTCCTGGTGCCCACAGAGCCCTGTGGTTTTCTTTGGTAGCATACAGAAGGGGTTTACCATTGCCTCTTCCAGTGGAGTTTGAGATGATGCCTTTCAACATCTTTCTATATCACTGCTGCCTGATAGAGCAGCAGCAGGGATTCGAACTGGCAACCTTCTGCTTGTTAGTCAAGCATTGCCCCGCTGCACCACTTAGGGTGACACATTTGTATACCACCCAAAACGCAAGTCTCAAGGAAGAATACCTAATCTGAATTCAGCCCTTTTGCCCATAAAGTGTGGCATTGATTTTGAAGATAAAACAGATACCAAGATTTTTGTTTATAAAATCATGTTTTACTGGTCAGGCATATGTGTGTGTGTGTGTAATATATATAAAATGTATTTTCCAATATATTCATACCATTCTTCCAGGTAGTCCTTGTTCTCCTGGATCACCCACTGAGCCTGGCATTCCACTATTGCCCTTAAAACATGCAACGTCATTAAAACTCAAAAGAAAATGTCAGTTGCTTCAGGCTTCACAAGAGTCTTAGTCACAGACTTAACACAGAGTCTGGTAACACAAAGCTAAATATGCATCTATTGCAAGCTGGGGCAACTTATGATACTTTAATCTAACTAAAGCTTTTAACCCTTAGCCCAAGACATTCTCTCAGAACAGCAAGGAAGCACCTAGAATCAATTTGTGCCCCTATAGGTGACAACAGCTATCATTTCTGATTCTGTGTTGCTTGGCACATGGAAAACACACCACATGTGTTCCACAAACTGCTGAATGAGAACCACTCCCTCCATCAGTACACTGCTAGGAGTCCAATGCTAAAGATCCAGGATTGGAATCTTGTTTTTACCTGTGGATCAGGGTAACCGTTTTTGTTAAATAAAGATAACATGATGTACAAAAATGGGAAAGTACATCTCTTGTTTGGCCAATAAACGAAACTTCAGTCATCAGTCACCACTTGATCCTAGAAATTACTTGAATCTACAGTGCCAATTGAAAAGTTATCCTACCAGTCTTTTCCCAATAACATTTTAAATTTGTTTGCGAAGTACAGAAATGTCTTTTATGTAAAAGAAACATTCAGCAGCTTTAAGAGACATTAGCCAACCCCGCACAGAGCATCTGTGCGGCGCTTTGGGGCCGGCTGTTTCCCCCTCCCTCTTCCTCCTGCCCCGGTCTCTCCTCTCTTCCCCTTCCCTCCAGCCTGAGCTCTCCAGCCCTCCTCCCCCCTGTTCCTCCCCCCAACACAGAGCCGCGGTGGGCAGCCAAGAAGGGCCCCGCCACTTTTTCTCCCTCCCGTCCACCTGCTGCTCACCTTTCTCTCCGTCCACCCACTGCCGCCTTTCTCTCCCCCTGCCCGCTGCCCACCGCCACCTTTCTCTCCCCCGCCCACCGCCGCCTTTCTCTCCCCGCTGTTCTACCCGCCAGCCGGCCGGCAGCCACTGCCAGCACTTTCTTCCCCCTCTCCTCCTCAGTCCCCACTTCGGAACTCTCGCAGCATGTCGCGAGAGTTCCGCCGCCAAATCCTGGGCACGCACGTCCCAAGGCACACATGTCCCACTCACCCCCGCTGGCACCAGGCCAGGGCCAGTCCTTCCCACTGCCTCCCGCCTCCCAGCCCAGGCTGCAGCTGAGACAGCCCCTCTTCACAGTTGCCGGGCCAACCGCGCCCAGCCAATCAGGCGGCTCCGCCAGCCAAACAGAGCTCAGCCAATCAGGTGCCTCCCTCGCTGGCACGCATTGCCTTTTCACATCCCCACGCTGGCTGGCTAAGAGAATTAATTATAAAGAAGATTATTAAACAAAGCCACCATTTTGACAAAACACAACCATCCAGAAATGTTTATTATTGTTACCCTTTGCCCTCTAATTCCTTTGGCACCATTATCTCCTGCAATGCCTGAGTCACCATCTTCTCCCTACAAAGGAATCAGAATTAGAGACTTGCAACTAATAAAAAGGGAAAAAACCATACAATTCAAAGCAACCCATACAGAAATAAAAACATTACCATTGTTGTATTAGCACATATCTACCTGCAGTCCAGGGTATCCAGGAAAACCAGACTGACCCTAATATTAAGGAAACAGAAACAAAACTTTGGTCTGCAGTTGCCTCCATGTTTTGATCTCTTATTTCATGAGAAAGGTTTTTTTTAAATAGTAACAGTTTAAAAGCTTTTGCTTTTTTAATTAACACATTTGCAGTTTCTGATTTGCTTTTAGGAGTTGCATTGTAAAGGCAGTGTTCAATACCAAATCCTGAAATACTAAGTAAATAAGACCCAAATTAGATGTGATGAAGGCTCCATACTGTCTCCAGTGCTCTTTAACATCTACATGAAACCGCTGGGAGAGATCATCAGGAGGTTTGGTTCAGGATGTTATCAATATGCTGATGAAACCCAAATCTATTTCTTCATATTGACCTCATCAGGAAATGGCATAACTTCCCTAAATGCTTGCCTGGAGGCAATAATGGGCTGGATGAGGGATAACAAACTGAAGTTGAATCCAAGTAAGACAAAGTACTTACGGGGCGGGGGTAGGGGAGGGTCGTGACTGAAGTTATTATTTATATCTGCCTGTTCTGGATGGGGTTACACTCCCCCTGAGAGATGAGGTACATAGCTTGGGAGTGCTCCTGGATCCAAAACTTTCTCTGGTTTCTCACGTTGAGGCAGTGGCCAGGAGCGTTTTTTATCAGCTTCAGCTGATATGTCCGCTACGGCCATTTCTGGAGGTAAATGACCTTAAAACAGTGGTGCATGTGCTACTAACCTCCAGGCTCAACTACTGTAATGCTGCCTTAGTACATAGTCTGGAAACTACAATTGGTACAGAATGCAGTAGCCAGATTGGTCTCTGGTACAACCCAAAGGGACCATATAACACTGATCTTAAAAGAATTGGCTACTGATATGTTTCCAAGTGAAATACAGTGCTGGTTATTACCTATAAAGCCCTATAAAGGGTAGGGTCTTTATACGGCTAGGGTCTTTGTCATGAACCCTGCCGCCTATTAAGATCACCTTGGGAGGTCTGGTTACAGTTACCACCAGCTCATTTGGTGGTGACTCGGGACAGGATCTTCTCTGTGGCTGACCTAGGGCTTTGGAATATGCTCCCTGTCAAAATAAGAGCATCTCCATCTCTGACTGCTTAACTGAAATTAATTTTAAACCATTTAATTGTTTTTATCCCATGAAATTGTTTTTTTTAATATTCTTTGAAATTGTTTTAATTGTTTTTACTCTGTTTTATATTTGTTGTGTTTTAGATAGATAATGTTGGAGATATATGAATGCATCCAATGTCTTTTTTCAAATAACTAAGAGAGCTGTGCAGAGGGGCTTTGAATCAGGACCAGGGAGAGGAGGAGAGAAAAGTTTAACTCACGCAAAGTCCCAATCACAAATCTTTATTTAGATTTAAATCAGTACCACCAAGGCGTTCTCACACAGCAGTCTTTACACACAGCAAGTTTAGTGCGAGGCTTCACTGTGAGTTCAAAGTTGCCAACCCCCCACCCCCCACCCCCACAAAAAACTGATGCAAAAAGTTGGGTTTTTTACACTGGATATAAATCGGGCTACATTCTAATACACAATTAAAAACCCAAATCATTTGTGAAGTGCTCCCCAATAACTTGCAGGGACTTCCGGTTAAATCTGGCTGATATGTGAATGCACACCCTCCATTCTGGAAGAGATGCAAGCTAAAAGCCCTGTGTGAAAAATGCCTAGGAAGCACATCAAAGAAAAGCTGGATGATCTATCCTGGAATAATCAGTTCCTTTGTGCTCTATCCAGCTTGTCAAAACACTCCTCCAACTCCCACAGTTAATGAAATTAGTTCTTATGCATTTCCTTCTGTATTCTTTAGACAACCAAAGGATTCCAGAACACTGTACCTTATACAGGCAAGAATTTCTTGCTTATCTCCCAGACACATCTATATATGGAACATTGGAAGTGATGTCATTTCCATTTTTTCCACAGAATGCTATGCTAAATCTGTTTGGTTGTGGCATGGAAAAAGCTGATAGAAACAGATCCTGATGTCCAAGTAATGGAGCACAATAAATTCAATGAATCCTCTCTAGTTTATACTAATAAAAGACTCTTAATGTTAATTTTGGATGTGATTGATTTTCATTCTACTTCTGCCCCGTCCGCAAAAAGAGTAGAGCTTTAAACATTGTACACAATCCAGCAACAGAGGTATGCTGTTTTATCCTTTTCTGGAACGAAAATGGTTTGCCTCTCTGTATCTGACCCTTCCATAATTTATAATGGGATTTGGTTACAAACATGAATTGTTAGAATGGGCCTGTGTTTGTATCAAAATGAGAAAGGTTTTTCTTAATCCCCAGGGCACAAATATTTTTTATTACTTATAGACTGTTCATAACAATAATACTAACATATGTATAGTGCTTCACATGTAATCCTTACAACAACCCTTTAGCGCAAGATGAAGGGCTGAGGTTGAGAAGGAAGGATTTGTCTAAGGCCATCTAGTGAGTTCATGGCAGAAGAGATTCAAACCTGGAACTTTCCTATTCATAGGTCAGTATCTTGTCTGCTACATTTCACCAGCTCTCATAAGATTAATATAACCAACCTGGAGCACAATCCACCAGGAACATCTGCTTCAGCCCCACAGAAATAAAAGGGAGTTGGACTCTCATTTATTTATTTTTTTGAGACTTCCATAAAGAGACCATCTTGATAGATTGTACCTCATTTCATTAGTAATTGCCACTAGGGATGTGCACGGAACCGATTTGGAGGCCCTTAATGGGCCTCCGAACCGGTTCTAAAGGCGGCTGGTTCCGCCAGTTTGATGGCGCAGGTGTGTGCTTTAAGAGCAGGGGAGGGTGCACTTACCCCTCCCTCTGCTCTCCCCCCACTGGCGCTCCTTTTTTCTAAAGTTTATCAGGGCGGCAGCATACCTCCCTGCCACCCCTTTGCCCCTGTTTACCAGGTACAACTGGAAGTATCCGATGGACCTGCACACACCGGGCATACACTCGGCGGGCACGTGTGCATGACGGCATGACGTGTGTGTGCCTGTGTCCGGCACGCAAGCACATCAGATATTTCCGGTTGTATCCGGTAAACGGGCGCAATGGGGTGGCAGGGAGGTACGCTGCCACCCCAATGAACTTTAGAACAAAGGAGCGCCGGCAGGGGAAGAGCGGAGGGAGTGGTACATGCACCCTCCCCCACTCTTAAAGCAACACCCCCAATGCCACTGAACCACCCTCGCCTGGTTCCGTGCACATCCCTAATTGCCACTACGTTGGTTATAATCTTAATCATGTCACCACACAAAGCAGACTGCGAGCATAATTCTACAGCATGGACCTCACCTTTGCTCCTTTCCTTCCTGGTAGCCCATAGTCATTGTCACCATCTAGTCCCTGCAAAAAAAAATGAACAATAATTGTTAGTGAATTGTAGCCATGCAATATTAAAGTCTCAACATTTTTTTTATTTTTATATTTATATCCCGCTCTTCCTCCAAGGAGCCCAGAGCGGTGTACTACACACTTGAGTTTCTCCTCACAACAACCCTGTGAAGTAAGTTAGGCTGAGAGAGAAGTGACTGGCCCAGAGTCACCCAGCTAGTATCATGGCTGAATGGGGATTTGAACTCGGGTCTCCCTGGTCCTAGTCCTGCACTCTATCCATTACAGCATGCTGGCTCCACATTCTGCAGGACAGACACTCCTTGACTGCAAGAGTGAGGTGTCTATGGGGCAAATGAATGTACTTTAGAAGAAGTGACCAATATTATTCAAGAAACAGGACCCACAAAAGCTATTCACTTCCTCTATGATGGCTTGGTTGTATTTTGCCCCCCGCTCCCATATTTCACCCATTCCTTTGGGTATCAGCAGGAAGACCGGCCATTCTTCCTAATATTCAGCAAGCCACATCCATACAGGCATGCTATCCTCATTCTAAGAGCTACTGAAGGCAACAATCACTGAAACATATTTGAGTCCTGAAAGTCAAATTTGAATAGTTGCATGTTTCAGTTCTAAAAAGAATTGCAAAGTTCTGATTTCAATAAGGAAATTTGAATTTCAATGACAAAATTCAAGTAACCCAACTCAAAGTCAGCTGCCAAGACCCATGTTTTAATATTGAGACTTGAGCTTTGCAACCTCTCTTTTCTTTTTTGCCTGTTGATTTTGAAATGGGGAATTTGCCCTTCTTTCTAATTCAAATGATAGTTTTGGCAAAGCTACACATTTTGCCCTCAAAACCTTGTCTTTCCATCCAGTTTGAAATAAATATGCCTGTGTTACTTAAGATAACAAAAAAAGAGAAGTATTTGTAAGCTATGAACTGGAAATAATAAGTGATGCATAAAAATTAAATGAAGCAACCATTTCTGAAATCTATTGAGACTCAGAAGAACAAAGACTAATGCAGAGAAACATAGTTACAAAATTCATTTAAGAGAATCAGAAAGGCAAAACTCACACGCAGACCTCTTGGTCCAGATGGTCCAGGTGGGCCTTTTGCTCCAAGATCACCATATTCACCCTTTCGTGGCATGAGAAACAGATTAGAAATTAAATACCATAAGTTACTTCCTACCAGTTGTATTCAGTTGGTTTCTATGGCCTACTTCTCACTGAGATAGTAAACCTCTGCCTGGCTAGGGCACAGCTATAATGGAACAAGGGGGTACAAATGTCCCTGGGCCCCTGAGTGAGGGGGGCCCACTGACTGGGTGACAGCTCGCTCTTCACTGTTGATGCTACATGAATTAATAATAATAATAATAATAATAATAATAATTCGATTTCTATACCGCCCTTCCAAAAATGGCTCAGGGCGGTTTACAAAGAGAAATAACAAATAAGATGAAATAATATAATATTATATATAATAATACAAATAAGAGAAATAACAAATAAGAGAAATAATAAAATAAGATAAAATAACAAATAAGATATGAGATTATCGTAGTAGGTATATATGTTTAAAAATGTTTCTGAGCCAGGGAAACACCTGTGTGCATATAAATGTGTAAAAATGTCTGTGTACGCGGGGAGTGTATGATATTATTTGAATCAGAGAGAGAAAAATGCCATGAATGTTTTGGTTCACAGTTCTTAGAAATCCTTACAGTTCTTCTTCAACCAAAGCATTGGGGGAGAAGAAGGTGGGGGCCCAGGCAGAGGTGCAGCTAGTTAATTTGGGAGCCTGGGTCTAATGGGCTAACGCCCCGCCTCCCCCCCCCCTTTACAAGGTAAGCATCCTCTACATATACATATGTACACTCACACACACAAACGAGATCTGGCTAATTTCTTTTTTGAAGACCCATTTGGATTGTCACATTTACCGTATTTTATGGACTATAAGACTCACTTTTTTCCTCGAAAAATATCCGCCAAAATTCAGGTGCATCTTATGTGTTTTAACAGTTTAATATGTTAAAACTCTGAAAAACTGGATTAAAATCAAGGTGCGTCTTATAGTCCGTAGCGTCTTATAGTCCGTAAAATACGGTAGACATTATGAAAGCAACTGCAGAATAAACAAAGTGTAGCAAGCAAAGTCTCCGATGACAGTTGTTACCTGCTTTTCCACCAGCTACACAGGGGCTTTATTAAATAAGCAGATAAAAACAAAAACCAATGATGTATGTAGCATGCTAGCTTGCCATTTTTTATTCCCTTCCACCTTTAGCTCCTTGTTATGCAGTTATCCAAACTTCATTGTGGCCTTGAAACTTTCATACACTGAAGCTATTCACACGATTACTCAAAACCGGGCTGGGCTCCCTTAACCTGGTTTCAAGCAATTGTGAGAACCCCCAGGCTCATGGGCAAGCCCGGTGATTCTCTGGCAGCTAGCCCGCCTAACTACCCCTCACCCTAAATGAGGTTAACTGAGCGAGCACTCTGATAACCTTGTTTATTTGATCATGTGTCAGCCGCAGCTGCTTACAGCCACGGCTAATACACTTGGGGGGGGAGGGGAGGGGAGACCCCAGGAAGGCACCGTGCACTCGTGCAGTGCCTTCCTGGGGTTTGGGGGGCTGCATGGTGGTGCTCCCTTTCCCTCAACCCCCGGAGCTCCCGATGGAGCCACAGCCAGGTGCAGGAACACCTGACCAGAGCAGCCGCTCGTCTGGGCAGCCAGTCCGGCCACCCGGGAGCAAGTGACTGTTCGTGTGCGGGGAGAGCAGGCTAAGCCCCCTCTCCCCACACAAACCCCATCTGGCGCTTCACACCAATCGTGTGAAGCGTCTCATTATATCATACCGCATGCATCATGAATATTGCAGTCCCCAAGTTTTTCTGAAAACAGAGGCATTTACCATTGTTGTTTCTGCCAGTATTTAAATAGCAATGACAAACACAGATTCAATCGTACCACTTCAATCATCTTTACTCGGTCCATTGACCAGCAAAAATTGTACCACTTAAATTTTATTATTATTATTATTATTATTATTATTAATTCAGTTTCTAAATGCACTACTTTTTACATCAGAATATGCTCAGGAAAAGTTTTTTTTTTTAATTAACTATTTTTAGAAGAAATTCTGAATAAGATACTTCCCACTGACCTGCACATGCCACATTTTGCATGGACAGTCCTGCCTGCCACGCTCCCCTCTTCCTCCATCACCTCCACTCACTCTGTCTGGAGTGTGCCAGTGCCAGCAAAGGTGGGGGGTGGGGAAGAAACACAGTGAAGAAACTCTTTGGCACGTGGCAGGCTCAAGCAGTGGGGGGGGGGGAGAAATGTGCAAGCAGCGGTGACGGGAAGCAACAAATCTTCTCTCATCCCTGTCCCCCAGCCTCAACAGCTAATGTGCAGCCTTCTTGCTGTGGCTGCTGCCGCCACCGCTGTGTTTCTTCCCCTCCCCATTTCTTCCTCACCCCCTGGCTAGGGATGGTTCATGCTGTATTTCTTCCCCTTACCCCGCCGCCCATGCCTGCTCCAGTGGTGGCATTTCCTCCCGCAGTTGCAGCTGTAGGCCACACTGAGTTGCTCACTTGGACTGGCCCTGCCCCCTGCAATGGGAAGAGATCGAGCAAGCTGGGGGTTTTCTATAGGCTGGCTGCAGAGTGCTCACCGCCCAGCATTGCAAACTGTCGGCACTTGGCCGCCTGATACAGCAGCAGTGACACAGGCCGGTGGAGGTAGGGGGCATGATTTGGGAGGCCCGGGGGCTGCCAGAAGCTGCGAGGAACCAGACTTCCACCCCAAAGTCTGGGGGGAATGGTGCCTCTGGGCCCGGGGGACCCATCATCACTTCTTGACCCAGGACCCTCTCTAACCTTGCCATGCCCCTGCTGCCTAGGCTATACAAGCCACAGACAGATTGTTACATGAGGTGTTTTCTTGGGTACACAAGGTGCAAATTACTCCCCTGCTAGATACTTATATTTGCTTACTGTGCCTAATTCTGTAGGGCTATGGCTTTAGCTCATTGCAACACTATGGATACTGCAGTGTTGCAAGGGAGATTTCAAGGAATTCCCTATCAAAAACATGCCTGCCCACGTGGTTCAGGAGAAATTGAAACAACGGCCCGTGTTATCCTGTACTGCCACTTTTACAGTGATCTGATCCCAAAACATTCTATCCCGACTTAATTTACACCCAGGACTTTCAGAAAATAATTTTTTCAATTTACTGTTAACAGATAGTACTAGAGGCAAATTACTTATGGTTGCTAAGTTTTGTTACATAAGTAGTGTGATTCGGACTGAAGTTGTTAATTCTAAGTAATTGTTCCTTTTCTTTATGATTTAGTTATAATTCCTCACCTTGTTCTTTTTTAATGTAAATTTATGTAAATTTGGCCATTGGCTGTATTAATAAAGATTGATTGAACGCTTTCCCATAAAACACAGTTTCTTCCATATAGAGAACTAGATTTCAGGGAGAAGGGTTCTCACTCAGCCTTCTCCTTGACAGACAGCTTATTATATTGAACACTGGCAATCATTTCCATTGATGTAACTTCGGGATACATGTTCAGGGTTGGGAGGGTCGTGCTCACACCAGCCTGTAGAAATCCTATCGCTGAAGTGGAAGGTCGTGTTCCCATGAACAAAGGGCTAATCAGCCTCAGAAGTTTATGGAAACATAGTTATTTGAAGAAGATAAAATAATGTTTAGTAAACATGGCTTACAACACACACACACACACACGCAGTGAACAGTTAATTAGTGTCCAGTGTCTACAATCACTATCTGTACAACTCTAGCAGCCATTTTGAAATAAAGAAAGCTGCTGGCAGCCAGCAGCTTTTTACCCCACTTAAGTTTGGTGAGTTTGAAATAACTATACAATCCCCAAATTGGTTTTTTTGAGGGCGAAACTGATTAGTTCTCCTTATACTTGCAAAATCAAAGCAACATATCCCTTCTGCCTTCCCATACCTACAACCCTGATGGAATTCTACACAGTATTATTGTTCATACTGCTTTTCTACTGGACAAAATGAAGCTGGCATTTTACTCTAAAAGTAATACATTCAGATATTTTATCAAAAAGTACTGTTGAAATAACGAATGCTTACTTTTTGCCCTCCTGGTCCAGGCTTCCCTACAGAGCCAGTTACACCAGTGATTCCTGGACTACCCTTCAGTAAGAAACACATATTGAAATCCGCATTAAGAAAAAGCAATTTTGGGCTTGTATTCAGAGCACACTTCCCCCCTCCCCACCCGCCCACCCACCCCCACTCCCAGTTTGTACTTCACATCTAGTGGCATTTCTGACCACAGAAGTAACTGGCAGCCAGCTAAATAGCTTTTTATGTTTTCTCTATAATCAGATCCAGATTTCAAATAGTCGCAAATAATGTCTGTTAAAGCACTATACAGGAGGACACAGACAAACATAACAACTGGAACTGAAGAAATGCATTTCTTTTTAAAATGTCTTTCATGCCTCAGAAAAGAATCCCCTGGTGAACAAATGGGCATCAAAAGGCCCACAAATCACATTTGGTGGGTCAAGGTTTTTAAGGACATACATAAGGACAAGAAGTTCCAGGGAAGAAAGCCTGCAGAAAATCTGTAGTACTAATGCAACCCATTGCCGAATGAGAAAGGAATGAAAAGTGGAGGCTATTGGGAGAAGTCTTTCAGAAACAGACATCAGAAAAGGAAGTCTGGGAGACTGCTCCTCCCCCAACCACCTTCATAAGCTTTCTAACAACGTTAACGACTATTAGCAGGCAACCCTCCTAGTATGAGATGGGGTAACACGTACATAATGTGTGTTTGCAGAATGCAGACTTTACAAAATTATACTCTTTAGGTTGGATCCCAACTGGATTTCCACAAATTGAAAAAGTTATGTTCATGAAAGGGGGAGGACAATTTCCACTGATACCTGTCCCCCTCATTTTCATTTGCAGCTCCCTGAAAATATGTCCCTGAGAGCTAGAGGACCCTCAGGAGCTGATGGGGAGCACAGAGGGCTGCTGGGAGAAGGGGAGTTGGCAATGATTGCCTCTACCCCACTTGCATGAGGAACGTCTTCTGTTCATAAGAGTACTAGTTAGGCCCCTGCTAACTGAGCAAAAAGGCACTTTTTAAAGTGATAATATCAGCAGTGGGAGAGCAACTGTACAGATCCAACCCCAGCACAGCATCATTCCAGTGGTGGTTGCTGGTGTCTACCTCATGTTTCTTTTCAAACTGAGAATCCTTTTGAGATAGAGAATCATTGTATTCATTTATTATTTATTTTTCTGTGCAAACCACTTTAGAACTTTGTTGAAAAGCAGTATATAAATATTCAAAGTAGTAGCAGTCATTATAGGATCCAACGCTTTGTAACATTTTCCCCTGGCCCTTACCTTTCATGGCGTTTGATTTATGCCAGGATAATTCCACAACTATTAAATGCTAAGTCAAGGATAGTGTTCCGCATGCAAGAATTTCATCAAAGTCATACAAATTGGAACAATTGTTTTATTTATTTTACTTTATTTTATTTTATTTATTTATTTAACAGGGGGAGAGTAACTGGCCCTATCCCCCACAGCACAGTACCTCCAGTGACTGTTGCTGGTGTCTATCTTACATTTCTTTTAGATTGCGAGCCCTTTGGGGACAGGGATCCATCTTATTTATTTATTATTTCTCTAGGTAAACCACTTTGGAAACTTTTGTTGGAAAGCAATATATAAATATTTGTTGTTGTTTAAAGTTTCTGGGACTGAGGATGTATATGGGGAGAAAATTTCAAAAAGACTATTTTTTACGACGAATACGATGAATATTTATATACCGCTTTTCAACAGAAGTCCCCAAAGCTGTGTACACAGATATAAATAATTTTTTAAAATGGCTTCCTGTCCCCAAAGGGCTCACAATCTAAAAAAGAAACATAAGATAGAGACCAGCAACAGCCACTGGAGGGATGCTGTGCTGGGATGGATATGGCCAGTTGCTCTCTCCCTGCTAAATAAAAAGAATCCTCACTTGTAAAAGATGCCTCTTTGCTCAGTTAGCAGGGATTATTCATGAGGTGCTAAATCAACATTAAATATAAACTGACCAAGAAAAAACAGCTATTAGCAATTAAACACATGTTGAATCAGCTGATTCACATATGACTCTAAGAAAGCACAGTTTGCTTTCCATAGTTGTACTGCAAATGTAGAAACAATATTGGCTAAAACGTGCATTCAGTTAAATAGAAATATCATATCCACAACCATATTAATACAACATGCAAATATGCATACAAATAGTGCAAGATTTAAAAACACCTTTAATGTCATGTATCAAGATTGAAAGAAGCCCATGGTTCAGTTCTAGGGGTGTGCACGGAACCACCAAACTGCAGTCCGGCACAGGGGTGGGGGGTTGCTTTAAGAGCGGGGGGAGGGTTTACTTACCCTTCCCGCCACTTTCCCGCTCTGGAGCCCGTAATTCTAGTAGTAATTGGGGTGGCAGGATACCTCCCTGCCGCCCCTTCCCCCGTTTCGCTATGAAAAGCTCCCAGGAGTCCTCTGCGCGTGCGTACATTGTGCATGCGCTTCACGTTTCTGTGACGTGCGCGCATGCAGAGGACTCCTGGGAGCTTTTCATAGCGAAACGGGGGAAGGGGTGGCAGGGAGGTATCCTGCTGCCCCAATTACTACTAGAATTACGCGCGCCAGAGCTGGAAAGCAGCAGGAGGGGTAAGTAAACCCTCCCCCCGCTCTTAAAGCAACCCCCCCACCCGATCCGAATCATCCAGGTCCGGAGGCCTTTAGAATGGCATCCAGACCGGTCCGGGCACATCCCTATTCAGTTCAACTGTAAGTAAGAAGGCAATGTATAGAACTACACCTGAAGACTTCAAACAATATGATGTGATGATGAGCACAGGACTCATGCACAAAAACATCCAGGAACTGCAAATGAAGTGAGACTAACTGAAAGTCAACAGGGAGGACAGATTTCCTATTAAAATCTCTGCCACTGGCCCAGGAAGACTGATTTCAAGGTGGAGCTCCTTGTGCATCTTTTGTAAGCTTAATAACTGTGTAATAATTCTGATTTTCTTTTATGAAGGGCCAAAAATAAATTCAGACATAGGAGATGCTGTAGCACACTTTACAAAGTAAAGCACATCATTTTAAGACATACTCGGAAGCCTGGTAAGCCTGGTAGTCCTGGTGGTCCACTTATTCCTTGCAAGCCTGGTGTACCCTGGTGACAAATAAGAGAGATCCAATTGTGAACAATAAAGTACAGCACATATTTCTATGTCTCTAATCATAATTCTAAAAGAGCTGCACTCTAATATTTCTTAATATTTCTAAAAGAACTGTACTCGCTGCCAATTCATTTCAAAGTCCAATTCAAGGTGCTGATTTTGATCTTTAATACTCTTAATGATTTAGGCCCTAGCAGGGGAGTAACTAGGGGAGAGGGGGCCCATGTTCACCCCTCTCTCCGGCAGTCCCTTGGAGTGAAGGAGATAATGAAGAAGATAGGGAGGGTTGGAGCTGGGAGGCCCTCAAGAGTTCTTTGAAACTGTCTGCTCAATTATAGCTACATCCCTGGGCCCTAGATAGTGACCATCTTCTCCCAAATGTTTCTGACCAGCCAGAACATCATCAGGGATGCTTCATGTCCCGATGCTTAAAGAGGCTCAGTTGGCATGTATGTCAGGCAGGCCCTCCTTGGTTGTTGCCCCTGAATCTGGAATGCCCTCTCTGGGCATGTCCATTCATTGCGCTCCTTCACTAGCATTAGGAGGCAGGAAAAGACTACTTGGTTCACCTGTGCTTTCAGTCCTTAGGAGATTTGTGCTGTTTCTTTGTGCTGCTGCTGACTGCTTGATTGTATTGAATTGTGCTTTATTAATATTAATATTTTATTTTTATTGTCGGTGCTTTAACTCTGTTTTATGGCTTTTTAATATTGTTTTGTACACTACCTTGGGACATGCTTGATGAAAGGCAGTATTATTTTACAAAATAAAATAAAAATGAAATATTTGACATATATTTACGAAGATCCAGGCAAGATCACTGTTCTCAGATAAGTCAATATGTCAGCAATGCAATGTGCATATTAACTCAAACATATCCTGCAGAAGTGGTTCTGAGAACAGTGATCTTGCCTGGATCTTCATAAATATGTCAAATATTTATTTTTTATTTCATTTTATAAAATAATACTGCCTTTCATACAAGCTTGTCCCAAGGTAGTGTCAGACATCTCAAATATATACTGTAGCAAGCTTTCGCACTACCTGCTGACTAGTTCTTGCATTTTGAGAAGAACTGAGCATCATCAGCTCAGCCGGGCGACGACACCACCTGGGACAGACTAAAGAGGATTAGGGGGGCCCCCAGGGGCTGCGGAGGCCCTGGACTTTGACCCAAAGTCCAGGGGTAAGAGTGCCTCTGTGCAGACCCTGCATCTGCATCTTATCATCAGGAAAAAGCCGACTTGCATTGACTCATGGCCTTTTGAGTCAATCATGGGCATCCACCGTTAAGGATGTGCACGAACCATTTGACATTGAACTGGTTCACCTCAAACTGCCGGTTTAGAAGCTCAATCACTAATTGAACTGGGGTAGTTTGGTCCGCGATCAAACCAAACCAATCCCAGTTTGGGTGGACCAGTTCAATTTCGAATGGGTGGCTTGGGGAGGGTGGTAAGAGAAGTAATTTAAGATTCTTACCCGCCTGGTACAGATGCCGGCACTGTTGCTCACTCCCTGGTGCAGACCAAGCGTGCACGATGCCTCTTTTAGTAAGCCACTCGTGCTGTGCTAGCACAGTTCAGGCCTCCATGGATGTACGGAGACCAGAACTTAGTCACCATTACACGGGTGGTTTTCTAAAAGAAGCATCGGGCTGCACCAGGGGGAGGAGTAGTGGTGGTACTGACAGCTGCACCGGGTGGGTAAGACCCTTAAACTACCTCTCTCACTGACCTCTGCCCGCCCCCGGCCACCCCTTAGAGATTCCCAGGACTCCCACCCCTTTACTTGTAAAGGGAAATCTTCATCAGATTTCCTTTTACAAGTATAGGTCAAATGGACTGGACCAGCCGGCCGGTTCGAAATAACCAGTTTGACAATTAGTGGTTTGGTTCAAATTCAATCTGAATTCGAACCGAACTGCGATTTTAGGTTCATACACACCCCTACCCACTTCAATATGCAGAATTCGGCAAGGCACCTAAATGATTAGCAAGGCACCTAAATGATTCTGAATACCATGCTAAGTTAAGTACTGCTACTCAATATACCTTGGTTTATGGGTTCCAGGACAAAGAGCAGTATATAAATGTAAGAAATACTTAACACAAAGACAAGGTTTTTAGTACCGGTTGGCCTTGAAATCCAATTTCTCCTGGATAACCTGGTTCTCCTTTAGTTCCTTGTTCACCCTGCCAGTTCAAACAAAGTACTAATGAAAATGTGCATTTTCAAATATTTGCAACTCTGTTAAAGTGAATTAGTGTGATTGCTGCCCAGTACTAATATGCAGAAAGGGCTGTAATTTATAGTCCACCACAACCTGAAATACATTGGAACATGCAGATTATTATAGTATAGGAAGGAAGAATTAATTCAACAATAGTCTACATCAATGTTCTCTCTCATTTTTTTCATCTGTATGCAGAATGAGTTTTGTTCTGGGCAGCAGTATCAAGGCAGTGTGTGTGCACATGCATTCAGAGTGGGGCCTTCCTGATTAAACCTGAGCAGGATCTAAAATTAACTGAGGAGACATCAAAAAAAATGTGAGCACATGCACACTCCTTAGAGGTAACACTGGTCTACACTAGAGTTAGGAAAAGTGGGAGGGCACTTTTCATGAACATTTTTGTCAGGTTCAAAAAGCATCCCCCCTTCTCAATTTTCACTCAATTCAGTATTCCTTTGAAAGTGTTTAGCTATTCAGAGTAAGGGAAGTGCTTCCTGAATTGGCTGGCTTGCTTGCAGTAAAGTCAGCAAATAACCAAATCTCATTGGATATGCATTGTCATTATGTCATTCATCATCATTCACCTGACTGATCCAGGAACATTGCCCTCACTCACATTTGGCTTTGTTTGTGCTCATTGACATCATTACATAGCAAATCCTATTGGCCAAGGAGCATTGCAACATCACTTTGTTCACTACATGATCCCTGATTCACTGGGACTTCTGATGAGATTAATCCAATAGTAGCATATAGGGAAATAGTAGCCGTGAATTAAGATGAAAAAAGAGAAAGTTCTTAAAATTAATAGGTCCCCACCCACCTCCAGGAAATAGTTTGGCCCTTCTAGTGCCTCCATTCAAAAAATAAAATGGGAGAACATTTGTTGCCACCCTAGACTAGAAGCAGAATGGAACATGAAAGCATTAAGTGGAAGGAGAGTTGTGGAATGTGGAGTTTTATGTATCTATTTCCATTTTGCACGTGAATGCATTTCCATTTTGCATGTGAATGGCTATTATCAGTAAGGTAAAGTGTGCTGTCAAGTCGATTTCGACTCCTGGGGCCCACAGAGCCCTGTGGTTTTCTTTGGTAGGATACAGGAGGGGTTTACCATTGCCTCCTCCCGTGCAGTATGAGATGATGCCTTTCAACATCTTATATTTATATATATTTATATATATCAACTATTTATATACTACTCCTATACCGGTATCAATCAATCACTTTATTGACGGCCATAAGCCAAACAAAATCAAAACTTTAAACTGTTACCATGGATAAATATACTACATAAAATAACTAAAAGATACACAATCAGCCTCATAAAACCCCATGACGAGAGGTCAGTTTCATACCCCCACTACTCCTATACTATAACTGAGGCTTACAGTTGCCAGGTGTTTAAGCCAGCAACGTGATAAATATAGATGACTTAACTATGATATGGGAAATATCAGGAACACTTACCCTTTGGTAGACAACCCTGGATTCACTTGAACTGAGAAATGTACACCTCATGCTATACCAGGCCTGCACAACATAAGGCCCAGCCCGCAGGGACTTTTTTTTCTGGGCCCCAAGTAGGAATATCCTGAAGCAACAGCAAGAGCCATGAAGAGCTCTTGGCTTGTCCCATGGATAAGCAGCAGTGACCCAACACAGTCGGCTGCTTGAGACCAGATGTCCTCTGTCCCTGGACTGGAGCCTCCTGATACTATCCCTCTTTCCCCTTGCCTTTCCCACAAACTCCAATCCTCTGTTCCTCACTTTTATTAATATTTTAAATAATTAACTTTAATGTTATAATTATTGTGCTGAAAATTGACTTTGGCCCCGCGCAGAACCCTGCGCAGTGGTTCTGGACCACAGGGGCATTTGAGTTGTGCACCCTGTGCTATACAAATTACTGTATTTATTGCACGATCCAAGCTATAAGTATGTACTTTGCAATAAAAGCGTCAGCCATGGAATATACAAAGGGTAACCTATGAGGCTCAAAGTTAAGATAGGAAAGTATTCCTAATATTCTTGGAAGTAAGTCTTCCTAATATGTTCAGGAAGGAGTCTATCCACGCTATCCACTCCCAGCACAGTACCTCCAGTGACTGTTGCTGGTGTCTATCTGATGTTTCTTTTTAGATTGTGAGCCCTTTGGGGCAGGCAGCCATCTTATTTTTATTTATTATTTCTCTGTAAACCGCCCTGAGCCATTTTTGGAAGGGCAGTATAGATATCAAATTAATAATAACAACAACAATTGAGTTCAGTATTGCTCACTCCCAGGAAAACATATTTTACATCTGGATTTAATTCAAACTAGATGTAATACTAGAAGTATCTTTAGAGGTTACATCTTTCACACACACACACACACACACACACACACACACACACACACACAGCAATATTAGCGATTTTGCTAATTAAAATAACAAAATAGCATGGGGGGATCCTGATTGGGGCCCATGACGCACACAGAGAAATGTAACACTTTTCCTTTTGTATTGTGGTCCCAATGAACCAGGGGCGTATCTAGGGTAGGGCAGGCAGGGCACATGCCCCGGGCGCCACTTGAAGGGGGGCGCCATTTTGTAAAATTTAATTTTTTAAAAAAAATGGCCACCGAAAACAAAATGGCCACCGCACATGCTCAAATGGTCCCTGTAAAGCCCAAAGGCCAGCAAGGGGAGGGGGAACCTTTGCAGACCCACCCCACAGCCTTTAGAAAGCCCCCGAAGGGGCTATAGGTATTTTTAAAAATTTTAATATAATATGTCACTGTACACATATTCAGTTTGGCACTATGTACAGAGAATCAGGGCTTGTGAATAATGAGATGAAGCTTAAGAGCTAGGATTGTATTCATTTGCTCTTACTCTGCTTCTTGTGACAAGTGAGTTAAATGTGATGTCTTAATAATATGGCTATTAATGGTGAGTTTGTCTTTGATTCAGTGTGAAATCCTTAGTATTAAGGCCCACTGGGAGTTTCTTGCTCTCTTTCTCTCATTTTAACTGTCTTTCTGAAATATATTATAGATATATAAAATAGAATACATTCCAAGCAGTGACACAGTTCACTCTGCATATCCTTTTATTATTTTCAGATTATCGGGGAAAAGCCTAATTCTCCATTTATTTTTAAAACTTATGTAATAATGATGCTACAATGCATAGTAGAGAATTAGACAGGCACTTCTGTTCAGTTTTCCAAGTATACCTCCACATAGTATTTGGGTATTTCATGAGCCCCAGCATACTGAAATTTGTAGTTTTCCAGCACTTTTTGGTCTGGCTACATCCACAGCTAAATAGTTTTTGAAATACTAAAAGAATAACGAGCTTGACTTGTATTTTTGAGCTGATATTATGGTAAAGTCATCTGAAAGATGGGTGTCAGATGTTTGGGCAGGGGGCGCAATTCCAGTGCTTGCCCTAGGTGCTATTTTCCCTAGATACGCCTCTGCAATGAACCCTTCCCTGATAAGTTTCTATTAGCCTCAAGAAGCAACTGAAGCTCTAATGACACTTCTTGCATCACATCAAGAATACTAGCAATTCTTCCTTAACTTAATTTATGCTTTATGTGTCAACTTTGTCCGGTGAAAGTAAGGCATGTCTGTATAGGTTTGGGCAACTAAAACTCCATTTTGAATGGGTGTGTGTAAGGTCATGGAGCTCATTATTTCCTTTGTTGCCTGATTAGCTCAATCATGTTAAGCACTCCTTGAAAGTTTCAAAGCTTCTCTTCACTGCTTAGTGCAATTATTGCCTTCCTGTAACCCTAAGTGTCATAGCCCAATGCTTCAGGACTCAATAATCCTGTTTCCTTCTACTCCCACTTTTCATTCCAAGACGGATCGTGTTGTCGTCCAGGCAGTAGCCTGCATGGTAAATGGGAGGGAAGGAGAACAATAGAATTAGCTCCCTTCTTGCTCCTCCCCTCTTATAGCCTTCATCAATGCCATTAAGTGGGAGACTTTTCTTTTCTCCCCTGCCCTCCCACCTCTTGCTGCTTCTAAACAGCCCTCCATCACTTCTTCCACCTTTGAGAGAAAGAATTTTATGTGTATGCAACTCAGCCAATGTACTTGTAGAATAAAGTAAGATCACTATTAGGTGTTGGAAGGCAAACAAAATTTCAGAAACCAAAGCAAATTTCTCCCCCCACTAACCCCTGCTAACTTGGCAAGGAGGCACCTTTTACTGTGGTGATTCCCTTTATTTAGCAGGGGGGGAGTAACTGGCTCTATTCACCCCCAGCACAGTGCTTCCAGGGACTGTTGCTGGTGTGTGTCTTATGTTTCTTTTTAGAATGTGAGCCCTTTGGGGACAGGGAGCCATCTTATTTGTTTGTTACTTCTCTTTGTAAACCGCCCTGAGCCATTTCTGGAAGGGCGGTATAAAAATCAAATTAATATTCTTCTTCTTCTTCTTCTTATTATTATTATTATTATTAAGAATAATAATAATCTACAAAGATCTACAAATTGAAATTGAAAGGCTGTGGCAGAAAAAGACCAAAATAATCCCCGTGGTAATTGGCGCCCTGGGTGCAGTTCCAAAAGACCTTGAAGAGCACCTCAATACCATAGGGGCCACAGAAATCACCATCAGCCAATTACAAAAAGCAGCTTTACTGGGAACAGCCTATATTCTGCGACAATATCTATAACAATTGACAATAAAATTCGGGCATCGCAGGTCCTTGGGAAGGACTCGATGTGTGGATAAAACAAACCAGTCAATAACACCTGTCTGACTGTATAAACAAGAAATAACAATAATAAAAGACTTTTTAAAAAAACAAAAAAACCTAACCAAAAATCAACAGACAGGTTTGAACAAGAAAAATGCTAAAGCATCTTTTGCAATAAACAGTGTTTCTCCATTGTTAGTGTCATAGCTTTACTGGTTATTATAACACCCAACAAACTCTTCAATAGCTAAGCAGCAGTACTAGCTGATCTGATCCACAACATTGTAAAGTTGTAAGGTGATTGTTTTTTCTAAGCTTTTAAAGTTTCCCATCTTTATCTTTAATGTGCCTGTAAACTCTGGTTTTTCCTTCAATACAGCTGATTCTGCTTTTACTATAATTGGACTGTCTTGGAGCTTGATTTTGCATTTCACTCAGCAAGATTTTGGGTGCTGCCCTCACTGAAGGGTATTCCTTTTAAGTGTTTTGGACACTCTACCAGATCTTGGGGGCCCTATTGAGAAATTCTAGTTTTAATTGTGTGATGACAACTGATTTGGGTATAGGGAGATTTGGGGGTGGGGTGCCCTTGAGGTCAGTAGACATAGAGATCATCACAATTTGTATATGATAGTTTACATGATGCACCACATTATGGAAATGTAACACTGTACCATAGGGCTGCTGTATACTCATAAGGCAGCTCCAACACTGTTCAGAAGAAGTGTTTGTGCAAGCAGCACTTCTGCAGTTTCCCCTACTGTGGTGAATGGGAATAACTGTACAGCCACAGCTTGTGAATAGTATTGGGCTACCTTAAGAGTCCGCATCAGCCCCGGGCACAGAGTTACATCTCCATAACACTGTGCATCTCATAATCCACAATTTCATATTTTTATCACAACATGCACAATTTTCTTGCTAAGTTCAATGCTACCATCCTTACTGGTAGCAGCTGTCCATGTTTCAATCAATCAATCAGCCTTTTTGATGGTCGTAGGAATGCAGGAACATAAGAAGCTGCCATATACTGAGTCAGATAGGTCCATCTAGCTCAGTATTGTCTACACAGACTGGAAGCGGCTTCTCCAAGATTGCAGGCAGGAATCTCTCTCAGCCCTATCTTGGTGATGCCAGAGAAGGAACCTGGAACCAGAAGAGCTCCATCCCCTACAGGGAATATCTTACAGTGTTCACACATCAAGTCTTCCTTTCATGTGCAACCAGGGCAGACCCTGCTTAGTTTAAGGGGACAAGTCATGCTTGCTACCACAAGACCAGCAGAAAATACAACGAATGTATAAAGTAATACACAATTACAGTGGACCCTCGACTTACGAACTACTCGACATCCGATGTTATCGACTTACGAACGACAAAAAAGGCCGCACGCTTACGAATTTTTCGAGCTACGAACGGAAACCATTGGCGGTTTAGATGCGGTTTCCTCGACTTACGAATTTTTAGATGCAGCTTACTCGACTTACGAATTTTTTCAGACCTCTGTGGGTGCGCTTTTCGACTTACGAATTTTTCGACCTACGAACGTGCATTCGGAACGGATTAACTTCGTAAGTCGAGGGACCACTGTATATACATACACAATCCGAGCCAATTTAACAACTTCTCACAAATGCATCACTAAAACATTATAAGGATGATTTGATTTCTTGGTGCGATCTGCAAGCTAAAACACAAAATTTAGCTACTTTATTTATGACATCAGTTTGTTTATCTATTAAAAGAAATAAAACATAAAATACCTTTGAATGGCCTGGATAATGTTTTAACATAGGTGAAATTAACTTATTATGCAAATTGTTACTTAAAATGCAATAGAGAAGAACATGACCAGCTGTCCAAGGGGTGTTTCAGGCAGGGGCGTTTTGCAGTCCTGCTACCTCAGATCCTTTTAACTGGAGATGCTGGTCATTGAACCTGGGACTTTGCACCTGCAAAGCTTGAGCTCTGCCATTGAGCCATGGGCAATTTCATCATCATCATCATCATCATCACATTTATATCCCGCTCTTCCTCCAAGGAGCCCAGAGCGGTGTACTACATACTTGAGTTTCTCTTTCACAACAACCCTGTGGAGTAGGCTAGGCTGAGAGAGAAGTGACTGGCCCAGAGTCACCCAGCTAGTATTATGGCTGAATGGGCATTTGAACTCAGTTCTCCCCGGTCCTAGTCTAGCACTCTAACCACTGCACCACGCTGGCTCTCATTATCCACTATGCAATATTAGCCTCAGCTACAGCCACCTAATGGTGCAGCGGGATAAGCCAGAGATTGCCGGTCCAAATCCCTGCTGGTATGTTTCCCAGACTATGGCAAACAACTATATCGGGAAGATACTGAAAGGCATCATCTCATACTGCGTGGGAGATGGCAATGGTAAACCCCTCCAGTAACCTACCAAAGACAACCACAGGGCTCTGTGCTCGCCAGGAGTCGACACTGACCTGATGGCACACTTTACCTTTACCTTACAGCAAATTGTCCCCAAGAGCTGAACTGACTTTGTTAGACTAAAGCAGCAGAAAGCCCACCAAAAAAACCCCAACACCACTTTTACTAACATGCTTAAATTGAATATATGTTAGTCCTGTTCACAGCTACAAAAATGTGTGAATTCAACATATAGATGGGGAATGCTTCATGTCCCCATTCTCATTCTCAACCACCATTCATTCATTGGCTCAGTACACACTGGTGGGGATCTTGCTTTTGGCAGTGTTACCAAAACATTTGCAAAACCATAATACTCCTTTCCTCTGCTTCCCCACGCCCCCACCCCAACTTTTCTTAACTATTGGGTTCAGTTTACCCCTAAATCCTGGGGTGAAATCTGGGACTCAGTTTCCTGTGGAAAAGTCTTTGATTGGGGTGAGTGTGACTGTGTGTGAGTGTGACTGTGCACAAGCAGGTCAATAAGAAAAACAGAAGTGTTGATGGTGTATAAACATATGAGGTGACTGTAGGAGGTGGTATCTTAGTTTCAGAGCCAGGAGAGTGCATGTGTGCAAGTGTGTGTGCGTGCGTGAAAGTGTCTGTGTGTGTTTGAGGAGTGTATGATTATACTGGCGCAATAGCACCACCATAAGTTAAGATGGAGAGTTTTTTCAATATTCCACCATTATAAGCCCTGAACATTCTATTGCTTATAAAATCAAAACCATTTGTCTGATCTGTCTGGTCATACGTTCACTAGGTGACAAGAAACACCTCCCCTACAAATTTGGTGAGGATCCATTGGGAAATTGCTTAGATCGAACAGTTTAAGGTTTTTCTCTTTTGAACAGGGGTTTAAAGGGTTGGTGACATTTTTTCGGACTGAGGAAGTGCCGAATGATTTTCCATTTACATAGTTTCAGCTTTTAGACTGCATGCCGGAAAAGTGCCTTTTGTAGATTCCCGTTGGACCCAATTGTTTGTTATTTTACAATTGATCCTCAAAGTTGGGTTTTACAAGGCACAAAAATGCCTTTTAGTGCTAACAGTAGGTTACTGTTACTGTTACAAGATAGAGGTTACAGCGCCCACAGCGCTGCCCACAATAAACATGGTGGCTGACTAGCTTCCCCAACTTTGCCCTGACCCTACTGCTTCCTGCAGCACTCCTGCCTGCTGCTCCCACCCTCTACTCCATTCTGCTGACCTGCTGCTCTAACCCTTTCTTGAACCTGCTGCTGTACTCCCGCCCACTACTCACCCTGGTCCTGGCAAGCTGGCAAAGCTGTATGGACTTTGTACAGTCTGGTATATGATGGCTTTAGAATTGAGGCTCCTTGCAACCACACTTTGCCTTGATCAGAGATGCATCAGGCAAAAATACATCAGGGGCACCTCTAGGAAGTGATTAGGGCAACTGCACCTGTTAAATATCTGCCTGGATGCATCCCTCCCCAGCTCAATGTCCAGCTGAAAGACCAAGGCAAAGAGTAGGTTTTAACCTTTAAAAACACCTTGCCCCATACGTCTCAACCCGAACCTTAAGATCTTCTTCAGAGGCCCTCCTCCGGATGTCCCTGACAAACGAGGTGAGGCAGGTGGCTACCAGGTGGAAGATCTTCTCAGTAGTTGCATCCCATTTATGAAATGCCTCTCCAGTGAGGTTTGCCTGGCTTCATCACTTTGTACTTTTAGACGCCAGGTAAAGACTTTTTTGTTCAACCATGCCTTTTAAATTTGGATTTTCAGATTTGTTCTGATTTTTAAACTAATTTTAAAATGAGTTTTTAAGCTGCCTTGTCTTGAATTTTGTATTTTCTTTTCACCTTTTTTGTCTGTTATGATTTAATATGTTATGTGTTTTTATTGCATGTTTTAATCCTCTGCTGTGAGCTGCCCAGAGAACAATTTGTTATGGGGTGGCTAACAAATAAAGTTTATCATTATTATTATTGACTATTCTTCCCAAGAGTCAAGACTGAAAATGTCCCATTTTAATGAAAGGCAACTCTCTATTAAATTATTATCTGCAAGTCAATAATGATTCAGCATGAGAATAGACATACAACACAGATTTTTGCTATTCAGAACTACAGTGCAAGTTTCCCCATCAGTCCCTGGAATAAAAGACAAAAGCTCAGACTTAAGGTTCATAACACATACAGTGGCATGTGACTGCAGTAACTACTGACCTTTAAGCCAGGACGACCTCTGTAGCCATTGGGACCCTAGATGGAAGAAGGAGGAGGGAAAACAGCTATGATATCCCAAACTGAGACAAGTTTTTTAAATTGCTATTGTAAACCTTTATTTTATTTGAAATATTTAAATTCTACCCCCTGTGTATCAATGGAGAGTTTAGTTAGCAGTTCCAGCTTCAGCAATGGGGGTATCCACAGCCTCCACTTTCTTAGAGACTATTTTATTATCAGCCATCTCTTTCAAAGGAAGCCCCATTAAAGAGTCCAAATAGGCTTGCCACCTCACAAGGAATCTGACTCGATAAATTAAATATAACAAAACAAAGTTTTACTACAGATCTAACTTTCTAGTCTTGGAGCCAAATTTGCTTAATGCTTAGGTTGGGTTTAAAAAAGAGAGAGAGAAGGGCAGAGGAGAGACCTGGAAGAAGAGAAGAGTTTGTCTCTTGTAAACTCAGTTACAGCATTTGCTATACTGCTTTTAAAGCCGCTCTTACATTTTCACCCTCCTCTCCTGGTTCTCCTCGAATGCCATCCGGTCCTGGTTCTCCCTGCAAAGCCATAGCAAGATTTCAAGATTAATACTAGAATATGGAAAAACACAAATGTAGGCACATGATGTCTACAACACACACACCCATCCAACACTCATTGAGCGGGTTCTCATGGTTACAAGAATCATGGTTGAATGCTGGTTACCTACATTGGCATAAGCGTGTGTACCTGTGTCATATTAGGAACCTTGGTTTCCATCCTGGGGCAAAAACCAGCATTGAGCACTTAGGATCTGAGGGTGGATGATCTTAGGACAGTCCAAACCTCAACCCACTGATCTTGTGAACCCACACCTCTCACTTACCCTGTTATCCTGCTTGGCTGCCTGTCCCCCTCCTTGCTGGGGTGACCCCAGATCAGCCAGGTTGTGACCTAGCCAAGCAGTGGGTGGCAAAAAAGGAGTAGAGGTGCATTTTGCTTGCTTGGATGCCACCCCCACCTCCCTTGGGAGGTTTCAAAGCACTGGTCCCACAGGCATCCAAAAGCACTCAAGGTGCTGCATCCACTCACGGTGCCTTCAGGGACAATGGGATTAGGACTGGTGATGTCATGAGCCCAAGATTGACTGAAGGCTGCTGAGATCTAGGCCCTTGGAGGACCAGTCAAGCAGGGGCAGCCTGGCCTGAGGAAGTGTGTCTGGGGGTGGTGGTGTTGATGGGCTCCAGCAAGGATGGCAATCATCTGCTCTGACTCACATCTCATCTTGGCTTGAGCCTGCCTGCCTCCCAAGGATCCTGTGATCAAGCCCATTATGTGACATGGCTTCTTTAGCAGCTTCATTGAAACTAACTGCATCAAAATATATGAGTTACTTCATCTTAAGGAGTCAAACATCAGAAACTTTTCTAGTTTCAAATTCTTAGTCTGTTGCCAAATGTGTCTTGGTCATTATGTCTTCAACTGATTCGGTCAGTCAGCCAGAATCCACAACCATCGATAGAACATACTGTCCACTCCTTTAGCAATCAGGGTCTGGTTGCAACCTGTGTCACATGGATCCAAGTTCCCATAACTTCAGTGTCTCTTTATGTTTCTGATGCACAGATCTGAGTCCCAAAATAAATAGTGATAAACATTCTTAACTAATACATAGGTTTCTGTCCAGCCACAAAATGCCAACAACAATACATATTTCTCTTTTCATAAACTTCTTTGTTTGTCCTTAATTATTTCTACATGCTTGGATACCTGCATCCCTGTTTTCCCTCTTTGACCGGGAGGACCAACGGCATTGTTATCAATCCCAGGAACCCCCTGCAACAAATATACAAAGCATGTTCAGACCTCTGCTTTGCTAACACAGTCGAAAAAGTGGTTCACAGAAATAAGGTCACAAAATGCATTTTAGTTTAAATGTAGTCTAAGTGTAGTCCCTCATTTTTTCCATGCAGCAAAGGATGGAAATAACCTTGAATGAATTCAAGCATGCAACAGAGTGGGTGGCTTGATGAATGGAGGTATAGGCCCCATTCACAAGTAATGCTAAACCATAGTTGAATAAGGCAAAAGATTTAATTCGTGTATGTCTGAATGCATTAAACCATGGTTTCTCAGCAAAAGCAACCTGTAGTTTCACCCGCCAAACTCCAATTTGAACCTTCTGTTTGTAGTGAGTTTCATTGCTCCAGCCAGAGGTTTTAAGGTACAAACCAAAACTAGCAATAAACTGTGTGCAAACAGCAAATATATATAAAAATGCAAATTCAGAAATTAAATAATTATATATTTGTATATGTATGTGTCCTAAATTATTTAAATAATTCTTTAAATAAACATACATATTTCAAAGGAACACTAAAAAATGTCCAAAGTTGCCAAGAGCACAGAATAATGAAGATGGTAAAAGTATACCAATCTTGCTAAATCAGTATGAAGGTCTGTGATGTTACAACAGAACAGCAAAACAAGTTCACTATTTCCCAAAGTATAGATGTTGACAAAGAGAAATGCTGACAAAGAGAAACGTGCTGTAATGATTATCCATTCTGTTATCTGGAGCTTGTAAGGATAATAATTCTTTCACTTGTGGGTCCTTAGCATAGAGAAATGTGTTGTAATAATAGTCCATTCTGTTATCTGTTAGTGGACTGGCCCTCTCATGAGGACTAATCCCCAGCTGGCAAGCTGATGTGGGGGCAGGAGTGTGGTTGCATGTCCCTGGAGTTCTTTGCCAGGGTCAGCCATTGCAAGCGCATCTTTGGTCACAGTGGACAGTATCTCAGAATCCTTTGCCCTACCTCATATACACATTCTCCTCGTGATCCCTTCCTAGAGTAACAGAAAAATACTGCCCCTCAGCATTCCCCCCCCCCAACCATTGCCAGCAATCGTGCTTGTGCAAGACTGATTTGGTGCAGAACTCTACCGAGGGCAGCGGTGCAACTGCTGTCAGAAGAAGGGCTTGCATGGAACTTAAAGGGATTAAAATGCCCTTTCCCTGCCGAGGGCGAGTGGTCCATTCATTCCAAAAAGGCACGATTGCACTCGGCATTGCCCCTTGAAGATAGGGGCCAATGGGTGTCACCCTGCAGACATTCCGAAGCCTTAGAAACATAGGAAGTTGCCATATACCAAGTCAGACCATTGATCCATCTAGCTAAGTACTGTCTACACAGTCTGGCAGCAGCTTCTCCAAGGCTGCAGGCAGGAGTCTCTCTCAGCCCTATCTTGGAGATGCCAGGAAAGGAACTTGGAGCCTAGATGCTCTTCCCAGAGTGGCTCCATCCCCTAAGGAGAATATCTTACAGTGCTCATGCATGTAGTCTCCCATTCATACGCAACCAGGACAGACCATGCTTAGCAAAGGGGACCATTCATGCTTGCCACCACAAGACCAGCTCTCCTCCACAGTCTGGCAATGCAAGCCCCACGGAACTGGCTGGGATGCGGACTCGGCAGACCAGTAAGAGGGAGTGGCTCCATTACCCTGAAGCCAGAGGTTGCCAGGCAGCCGCTGGATTTATGTCTGCGATGCGATTCACAGTTACAAAAATTAACCTCTGGTTCATCTACCCGCAGTATGCCCTTACATGCGAATGGGGCCATATTTTCAAAGATGAAAAAGCAAGTAGTCACAGATCTTGAGAGATATTTCGCACAGAATAATTTTTCACTCTTTTTGTCTTTAAAAAAACAACAACAACAACTGCATTTTGGCGTAAGAGTGCCAGATGCTAGTGTCCAGTTTCTTGTAACCTCCAGCAATGGACTAAGTAAAATGCTCTCCTAACAGCATAGGCCTGCCATATGCAGCATGTGTGAACTGTTTTGCTTAAATTGTTGGTTAATTTTGTATTTTTGTTGTTAAAGTGGTATATAAATATTTTGTTGTTGTAGTAGTAATAGTAATAGTTCAGTTCAAGGTTTATTACAGTCTATGACCAGCACAACAAGGAAATAGAATAGAACATATAACAGTTATAAAAACATAATACCACTTATATCACAATACCCTAGGGTATATTACTGAAACCACCAAAAGCCTCCCAATCTTAAGGAGGGAGTTAATTACTAAAACTCAAAAATTTATAAATAAGACAGAGTGAATATACGATTGAAATAAAAGCATAAATAATAATTTAAAAGATAAGAGGTCAACAGTCTCAAAACCCACCAACTATACTATAACTAAAAAGCTATAGGGCAGCAGTGGATGAATTAATTAACTTTCCTTAACAGCAACAACATTGATAATAAAATTCAGCCATCCCAGGTCCTTGGGAAGGACTTGATGTCTGGATAAAACAAACCAGTAAATAACACCTGTCTGACTGTGTAAATAAATAATAATTAATAATAATAAAATTGAAATTGAAAGGCCAAAATAATCCCAGTGGTAACTGGCACCCTAGGTGCAATTCCAAAAGACCTTGAAGAGCACCTCAACACCATAGGGGCCACAGAAGTCACCATCAGCCAATTACAAAAAGCAGCTTTATTGGGAACAGCCTATATTCTGCGACAATATCTATAATATTAACAGCAACAACATTGACAATAAAATTCTGGCATCGCAGGTCCTTGGGAAGGACTCGATGTGTGGATAAAACAAACCAGTCATAACACCAGTCTGACTGTGTAAACAAGAAATAATATCTGCCACACAATACACCAGATATAACTGTAGTTGAGAAGAAAGAAAAACAAGTTAAAATAATTGACAAAGCAATACCAGGGGATAGCAGAATAGAAGAAAAAGAAATAGAAAAAAATCACCAAATACAAAGATCTACAAATTGAAATGGAAAGGCTGTGGCAGAAGAAGACCAAAATAATCCCAGTGGTAACTGCTGCCCTAGATGCAATTCCAAAAGACCTTGAAGAGCACCTCAACACCATAGGGGCCACAGAAATCACCATCAGCCAATTACAAAAAGCAGCTTTATTGGGAACAGCCTATATTCTGCGACGATATCTATAATAATAATAATAGCAACAATATTGATAATAAAATTCAGCCATCCCAGGTTCTTGGGAAGGACTCGATGTCTGGATAAAACAAACCGGTCAATAACACCTGTCTGACTGTGTAAACAATAATAATAATATCAATGACAACTTATTTATTGGTCTCTCCCAAACAATTGTTTTCTGGGTGGCTCACAAACAAAAAACAATGGAATAAAACATACAATTAAAAGCAAATTAATGAATACAATTAAAAGCAAATTAAAAACAAAAAGCCACAATAAAATACAAAAACATCTTTGAAAACATAATTATATGTGTACATGCCACAAACATTTTGCTTGCTGGCTGTGCTCTTAAGTACAGTTAGGATCAGTGCTCCTCTAGGACACTGGGAAGGGTGGGGCTGATAAGCTATCTGCATAAAGCCCTAGTTGCTGCCTGGAAGTTGCTAGTGCAATAGAAAGGGCCCAGTTATGCAGTCCATCTGATGATGTATGAAAAATGTTTCTTTCCGCCATGCCCTTAACCACAGTTCCATCGGCACTGGCATTCTAGGACATAATATAGTAAATATGGGCATGGCGAGAAGCACAGAAACCACTTCTGATCAGTGACATTCTCTTTAGTAAAAATTAACAGGCACCATTACTCACAGCGTCTCCTCTTAAGCCAGGCTCCCCACGCTCGCCTGGCTCTCCTCCAGAGCCTTTTCTACCCTTCAGCCATGAAGAAAAGACAAGCAGCAGTTAAGATATTGTGCATTGCCTTGCATTATCTAATATCAATCTTTACATCCTCAATCTCATCCAGGATTATTAAGGCCAATGACCATAATCCAATAGCATTAAGCACATTTATGCTCACTGATTTCAGTCAGGACCTGCTAGTCTCAAGAGTTTGAATCAGATGAAACCTTCTCCTCAGAGAAGGACTCCACCATGGGCCCCAGCATGAAACCAGAAGTCAGGGGGAGAGAGGCCACTCTAAGGGAGTCCTGGGTCCCTACTCCGGCAGAATATCTACCTAGGATACCTGCAGAATGGGGGAATCAATACAGGAACAAAGGAACATAGGAAGCTGCCGTACACTGAGACAGACCATTGGTTCATCTAGCTCAGTATTGTCTTCACAGACTTGCAACGGCTTCTCCAGGTTGCAGGCAGGAATTTCTCTCAACCCTATCTTGGAGAAGCCAGAGAGGGAACTTGAAACCGTCTGCTCTTCCCAGAGTGGCTCTATCCCCTAAGGGAAATATCTTACAGTGCTCACACTTCTAGTCTCCCTTTCATATGCAACCAGGGCAGACCCTGCTTAGCTAAGGGGACAAGTCATGCTTGCTACCACAAGACCAGCTCTCCTCTCCTATAATAAAGCAAATATAAGTCCAAATGGCTTTATTTCCTCCCCAGCACTGGACACCCGCTGCCCGAGTTATCAGCAGGACCTCAGAAACAGAGATTGTAGTGATCCAGGCCCCTCTACTATACTGGGAAAGATAGAGCAGCCAGCTGTCTACCTAAACCCCTAGTTACCACCCAGAAGCTGCCAATGCAACTTCCAGTGTTGCATGGACCAGCTCCTCACTGTAGCTGCATTCGGGTAACTTCAATGCTCCTCAACAGTTGGCCCTCTGAGTTTATATTAACCTTGCTGACACTACTGGATAGGTCCTCTGCCTTGACCAGAAAAACAAAAACAGGCAAACATGTTTGACTCTTGCTGGACTGTGGCATCATTTACTACCTTCAGAGAAATGCTGATCACCACCAGCTGGCCCTTACATAGACATAGCTATCAATTTCAAATATTAATTGTTTAGCAATTCATGGCAGTTTCCAAAAAAGTCAGAGATGTTGGCCTTAAAGATTATACAGATTACAGTGGTTTCCACCAACTGAGTGTTACCCTTCGTCCCATGCTGCCCTTTCGTCCAGATGATCCAGGAGATCCTCGTTCTCCCTAAACCCACCAAAAGAGGGAGGAAATTAACATGCTTTCCAATAAAGAAACTCATCTTAGTAATCTATTTTGTAGAAAATGTTTCTCACAGAAGTCCATCTTAACTAGAGTCTCGTGTCTTTCAGGAGACATAAGCTCTATTCAGACATTAGGGTTGTTCTCATGACCATCAATTTCAGGGTAGGAGGCAGTAAATTCAGGCTCGTGTGGAGCCACAGGAATCAGACAGCAGCATTTTCAAACCTGGGTGACCCAGATTCTCTATGCTGCTCTAAACTGATGTAGGAGGAAAAGAGTCCTCTCTCCTACCTTTCTCCCCTAACTGTGTGGGTGCACGCAGCCTTTTCATTCGGCAGAATGCCATGCCACCTATCCCTGCACAGATACCATAGAGTTCCATGGCCAGAGCAGTCAGCAGGGATCAGACACTACCATCATGGGTTTTTAACAAGCGTCTTATGCTGTGGTGCATGCTGGGAAGGCAGGTACATGTTTGGAGGATCATCCATAGAGGACTGGAGCTTGCAGCTCCTGATTTCAAGGAAGTCACTGACAGAGACTTGCTCATCTGGGTGCTGGGTTTGCAAACCAATACAGAGGTTCTGGTCACCTGAGAGTCATGAGGTAGGAATGCTTCTGCCTTTCTACCCACCCTCAGATTTTCATATGGACATACCTATTATGTTGCACATGCATACAGATGTCTGTACACTTGTACTCTCTATGTGAATCTGCATCCATTGTTTTAACTTTTTATATGTGTTTTAATTGTTTTATGTTAACCGCCCAGAGACGAAAGTTTGGGTGGTATATAAATGTGATGAATAAATAACTAAAATAAATAAATAAGAGCGAAACTGGGTACAGACCCTCTCGAATGCAGAGTACAGATAGGAAGTGTACTATATTGTACATGTGTTAAATGTAACATGAGAATAACTTTACAGGCATACAGATATGTACGTGCATTCACTGTAAACAGATTATACATGTGTTGAACAGAATGTGTTAATAGGACTAAAGACAGATTTCTGAAACATCTAGACAATTTGCATAAGTTTGCTATTCTCTGAGTTTATTAAATTTTGAAACCATATTTGAGCAGATTGCTGAATCTATTTTAACTTTATAGCTCTTTTTTGTTTAATTTTCATTTTAAAAAAACACCATAGGTTTATTTTAACCATCTCAGGGTATACATGAAATAAAATAAAATAAAATAATCCTTCTCCTCCTCCACCACCACCACCATTATTTCTGGTTCAGTGATACCTCTTGTCCATTAATGCCATCAAGCCCGTCATCACCATCCTCACCCTGTTGAAACAATTTAGAAATATGCATTATACAAAGCTCTTTGAAGTACCTTTATAAATACTGTTTCTAGCACATTTTGCTGCTATAAAAATAACAATAAATAATAAATATAAAGTGAAACATTTAGGAATATACTTTTAAGAGCAGTGTTTATTTCTTTCCACATTTTAAACAGTTACATACCTTGTTTCCTCGATATCCCTTTACTCCCTGAAATTTAAGAGAGAAACGGTGTGTGAGAGAGATGCCAGAAAAAAACCATTCAGAAACTCTGCAGCAAAATCCAAACGTACGGCCAGTTTAGTCATGGAGCAAGGGTTGAATTCTGGCTTTACACAGGCATTTCCTTCCCTTCACTAGCAAGGGAAGGATGAATTCTACTTCCAATCCTGGCTTAGGACGAATCAGAATCTTTTGTTATTTCTGAGCTGAGCAAGACAGTATTTCAAAATAAACCAGGATCTGAAACTGGGATATGGGCTTAGATACAAAGTGAAGAAGAATCTTTCTGAAAGGGTTGTGCACGAACACAAAATTACGATTCAGTTCAAATTTGGATCAAATTCAAACTGAACCACCTGCCCCCAAACTGGTTCAGTCAAACTGACCAGCCAGTCTGGTGGGCTATCCTTGTAAAGGGGAATCCAGTCGGAATTCCCCTTTACAAGCAAAGAGGTGGGGGGGATCCTTTTGTGTTCTAAGGGGCAGCCAGGGGGCGGCCGGAGAAATAGTCTAATTTTCTTACTGACCCAGTGGCAGCCACTGGCACTGCTGCCACTCACCCACATGGCACAGCCCAAGCTGCCAGAGGGGTGAGTGGTGGTGCCAGCGGCCACCACTGAACCAGTAAGAACATTAAACTACTTCTCTTGCTTACACACACCGCCGCAGTTGCCCTTTTGATCCCAAACTGGTCTGCAAGAACCGGGCTTGGTTCGGTTCTATCATGGACTGAACCACCTCCAATTCGGTTCACAATCGAGCTGCCAAACCAGGCAATTAAAGGAGAACTGGTTTCGGACTGAACGGTTCGTGCACATCCTTACTTTCTGAATTGATCAAAGGAAGCTAGAAATGAAAAATTAAGATGCAGGAGATGATGCTTTTGGTATAAAGACTGGGCCCACTGTCAACAGTAGCTCGCCCCACAGTGGCAACCTGGACGTGTTCTTGCCTTTCCCATCCCTTGTTGCTCCAGAGACCAAAAGGGGAGTTAACTAATCTTTCCACATGACAGAGTTCCTGCTTACTTTAATGCTGAGTTTCTTTTTTTTTCTTTTTTCTTTTTTGCATTTTAAATTTTTATTGGCTTTTACAATAGCTTACAATTAAGTAATGCTGAGTTTAATGCTGAGTTTCTGATGTGGGTCTACACCTTACAGAAGATAAGGGTGCATTGTATAGGAAACTTGGTGTGGCCAAGAGATAAACTGACAAAATAGGACAAAATGAGATGCTTTATTTTATTTTGTTAAATTACAATTACCTGCTACAAATGCACGGGGTAGATACAGAAATAAACACGATAATGCTTTGGATTGCATAAGGAACAGCGATGTTAAAAGGGAAATCGAGTTATTCTTATCATAAAGTCATTCAGAAATAGAGCTGCGTGCCTACACATGCAAGGAAGGGAAGGGGTCAAAGCAGTAGTCTTAGAACTGAGAACATGATGCTAATGCACGTAAAGGATACAGAGAGGGGAATCTTTACCTGTCCAAAATAAGTGTGAGGGAACCCAAGAAAGAAGATAAGGATGTATCCAGATCTAGAGTGTATGAAATCTTCTAGTGATATTTCCACACGATGTTGCTCGCTGCCAGTGAATACCATATACCAAATGTATGCTCTAGTTCTGGGGAGTAACTTGTGGGGAATAACTTGTGTATCATTCAAGGGATATAAGTATTTTAACAACTGTGCTAGGCACTTTTTCTTTCATTATGGATTTCCACCCATTCACCTAGACTCCTTGATAATTTTGTTTGCTAGTTTCTTTCAGTGGAAGCTGAACCTGCCTCCTTTATAATCCCACCTCAGAATTGCTACCCTTTTCTCGGCAAGCACAGCTAGATTGTTCAAGTATGGATCCATGAGTGCAAAGGCACATTAAGGGAAGCAGTCCTGAGCCCAAAATTCTTGGAAATGCATATATGTTAGGAGGACACAAAGATTAGTAGGGATGTGCAAAGTGTTTCAATGTTGAAACAGGCTGTTTGGAGTGTTTTGAGCTAGAAATAAAACAACCCTTCAAAACATATTGATGTTTCAAACACCATTTTGGAGGCCTGTTTTTCCCTTGCTGATTAGTTTTCTGGCACTGGCTTCCAACTGGCTTGCAATATGGGGGTTTTAGAGAAAGGTTAAAAAATTGTTTAAAATCTCCAGCTTGCCCATTTATTTTGTGATTTTTATTTTGTGCCACTTTGGTGTCCCTAGTTGCTACCCATGGGGAACAATGGGATGTTTCAAATTCCCCCATTGTTTCCTATGGCTGAAACACTCAAAACATTTCAAGTTTTGTTCTGTTGAAACTACGGGGTTGACTACTGTTTGGACTAAATGTTTCAGCCATTTGCATTTTGTTTCAAGCTCAAAACAAAATACAAAATCTGTTTCATGCACATCCCTAAAGATTAGTATCAAGACAGAGAAGGACAAAAAATGAAGCTAAATAAAACTTAGCAATGGTCTAAATGCACCCTGAGAAAATGACCCCATTCAACTTGCCCTGAGACCCCTTGCACCACGGCAGCCATCTTCTCCTTGTGTCCCATTCAGACCAGTTGGACCACGATCTCCCTAATGAACAGAGAGCGATATTAGAAGTAAGTAATTTAACATTGCCACTCTTTAAGGTTGCTAACTCTTGGCCTTGCAAGCTTTATATCTGATAGGCAGAAGCGGTTCCACTGCCATGATGTTTCCTACTAGGGCTGTCAAGGATGGTTTCTGGTTTCAGGCCTCTATGACACCCACACCCACACACAATCCAGCAGAGTCTGCCACCACCACACAATGGCACAGAGGTGGTCTCCAGAATCTGTAGTGGGCCCTTAGAACATAAGAACAGCCCTGCTGAATCAGGCCCAAAGCCCATCTAGTCCAGCATCCTGTTTCACACAGTGGCCCACCCTTATGGTGAGCCCTGAGCCCCCAGCAGCTGCCCAGTGGTGTTGGCCTTCAGCACTGAGTGTCTGCATGTCCTGAACCTTCCCCCGCCACACAGCTCTGAAAAGCAGAAGGTCTTTACTGAGTCAGAAGCTGTCACCCCTAACATAGATAAATTAGAAGTAAAGGACCACATCACAAGGCTTTCAAACACTAATAATATAGGCATCATTCATTCTTTCATTCAGCCTATTTCTATACCACCCCCAAACTTGTACCTCTGGATGGTTTACAATTAAAATCATTTAAACATTACAATCATTTAAAACCCAACGTTAAAAGTTTAAAAACATATAAATCTAATCAAAAGCCTGGATGAACAAATATATCTTCAGTGCCTTTTTAAAAGTTGCTGGAGAAGGGGAGGCTTTTATTTCAACAGGGAGCATGTTCCCAAGCCCAGGGGCAGCAATGGAGGAGGCCCATCTTCTCCACTGCCTATTGCTTCTCTGATATGTTAATAGGCCCAATTCAATTTATTGTATTAAACTTCCAAACTAACCTTCCAAATTCTAAACATTTGGAATCAGAATACTTCAAGACTGTCTACTTCTATATAAGCCTACCCATATGTTATGATCATCAGGGGATGCCTGCTCCATGTTCCACCCTCAGTGGACATGAGGTGGATGAGATATACTGGGGACAGATTTATCAATGGCAGTACCTGGGGTCTGGAAGATCGTGCCTCAGGAAATTCAGTTGACCTCTTCTCTTCCTGCTTTGGATCAATACTACATCGGGCACATTGTGGGGCAATTAAAATAATTCCAGACAAGGGCCCAGTGCCAGGGCTATGCTACAGGTCTAGTAGCAGCAGCAGCAGCAGCAGTAGTAGTAGTAGGCGGCAGCAATGGCCAGTGCTAAGAGGAGCACCACTCTTTCTGCCCACAAATAGGAGTCCACTAATATAGGAAGGAGCCCCTTAGAAGGCACTTTGCCTAGGGCCCCTAAGGCATAGAGTATAACCCTGATTATGGATAGTCACCCTAGAGGTTCCATTCATGGGACCGAAGGGTGGGATAAATGTTTTAATATAAATAAATGGAATGCTTAAAAACCATACTTAATGCTGGTGACCAAAGACAGAACCAGGCACCTCATTTGGGCCATCAGGATATTGTTTCTGCACCATTCAGCTAAATCTTACTTACAGTTGCTCCTTCTTCACCATAGTAGCCTGGAAATCCTTTCATGCCCACACTTCCCTGAAAAAAATAACAATGAGGGGGAAAGACCATTTAACTCAATAAAGTTGTTTCTTACAAACAGAGCTCTCTCACCTGAGGTGAGGACTTTATGTGGTGAAACAAACCCCACCTTTCACAGACAACTGTTACACCCAAACTATTCTTTTCTTTTCTTTTTTTTAAATTGAAATGTATGTTATAGGCATGCATACTAAAGATAACATGAAATAACATATAATCTCAACTATATTAATATTTTGGGGTACAATTGAAAACCATCAATATTACAATACATTGCAGGACTAAATATAAAAGAACAAATTCAGAGAATTAGAAGACTAGAATAAGAGAGGTTCTGATAAATAGTTTTCTACCAACAAAATATGCCATGGTCTGAAGGAATGAAAAACATAAGAATATTGTACTCCAGAGGACTCAAAACTTATCTGTATTTGCAAGCAAAATTTATGTTTCAGAGAACGACCTACTGGCAGGACATAAGCTAAGGACAGAAAAATATTTTCTACTTATTATAGAAAAAATATTTTCAACTATTTTCTACTTTTCTGGTGTCTGGGTAAGAACATTTACAGATATGCTGCATGAACTGCTACAAATAGAAGTGACATTTGTTTGTTTTATATAACACCTTTCTTAAAATTATCCCAATCCACATTTTACTCTGAAAATAATTAAAGTTTCACAGATGTCTTTTCACCCTTGCTAGGTTATTATGTAACAAATGACTCCTTTCACCAAACTGCAGTAGACCCAAGGTTCCAGAACAGTTTACCCTTTGGCAGGGACACCTATTTGTGACCAATATGAGGGAAAGGAGGATAGGTGGAAATGGGAAGCATCACAGTTTGCAATTGTGCTGCTAGAAACGTGTTTCTGGACACATTTACCTCTAAGGATGCCTCTCCCCTTCACTGATCATCAGCTTAGTACTGGGTTGGGGCAGGGGAATAGACTACTAAAGCAGAATAATATGTTGCCTACTTCTCTAGGGTGAATGGGTTAAAAAAGGTGTTGAGTCCAGGAGGAGGACAGTATGAGTTTTGCCTTCCCACCTGCCCATTACTGCCAACTTAAGGATCACTTTTTTCCTTTGCTGTGGACTTTGGTTGTATAATGGATTTAATCCAGCCTTTGTCTCAAAGCAAGCTCACATAAGGGGAAGAAATATGCTGAGTCATCTTCTCTCTTGTTTTCATCCACAAAGGCCTTTAAACTTAAACTGTTCCTTTAGTAGCTCAATCGCTGCCACCACATCCACTTTTTAACAGAGTTTAAACACACACACACCCTGGTGTGGGCAAAATTCCAGGGAACTCTCCTTCCCTTTACCAATGGAAAAGAACAAAAAACCTTCCACATGCAGCCTACATGTGATGAAAAAATATGGTAGAGTTGCTGAGCAATCAAACTTGAGGTGTGTGTTGCACCAGAGCAAGCCCTCCTCCCAGCCCTCCTTCCCCGAGTTAAAAATCCACTCAAAGAGGCTAGTTATGTTTTGCAAAGGACAAAAAAAGAAAAATACTTTATTCAAAATACTACATACTGCTGCAGTCTGAGGCTCTCTCAACTTTTAGTTATAGGTAAAAGAAACACTCAGTAGTTGCAAGAATACTTCAAAAAGCATCCCAGTTGCAAGGAACAGGGATATAGGAAGCTTTAAAAGCACCTTTAAAGGTTACAGAGACTTTTGCAGTGCCCTGGATAGATAGTTGGGCACAGGCTCAGCATTTCTTAGCTTGTTACATTACAGATAAAACACAATAGAACAGTTGTAAGGATTTGCAAAGCACACAGAAGGAAAATAAGTTCCTGATGTGAACTAGCTAGCAAACTGTTCTCTAGGCTAAACTTCCCAAAGCCAAAAGCCCTGGCTTCCTTCCCCCTTGAACTCACCCCAAACTCCAGGAGAGAATTCAAGCTTCCTGCAATCCTGTCTCTCAAGGATCTGCAGATGTCCTTAAATGAGATAATTCTCCAGCTGTTGACCATGAGGCAGCAAAACTCCACTGCTCATCACTAAGCCTTCCGCCCGTCCTAGCTGCTTCTCTTTCTGCATCATGGTACTCTAGGTCCCACCCACCGTGTGCTGAGTGGTCGAGATGTGCATGGAACTGGCAGGGGTGGTTTGACGGCAGGGGAGTGCAGCTTTAAAGGTGGGGGAGGATGCACTTATCCCACCTGCCGCATTTCCCCCACCGGCGCTTGGTTCCTTTAGCATCCCCCGGGGCGGCAGCATACCTCCCTGCTGCCCCCTTCTCTCCATTTACTGGAAGTACCCAGAAGTAGTGAATGTGCCTGTGTGCAACGTGCACAAGCATGAACACATCACACTCGCGGGCATGAATGTCAAGCATGCGTGCACGATATGCACATGGGCACAGGCACATCCACTACTTCTGGAAAATGTAGTGAAGGTGGTGGCAGGGAGGTACACTGCTGCCCCAGGGGATGTTTAAGGAACCGAGCACCGGCAGGGGAAATGTGGCGAGGGGGGGTAAGTGCATCCTCCCCCACCCTTAAAGCTGCACCTCCTCTGCCACTGAACCGGCAAAATTGCAGAACTGGCCACCATTTGAACCAGTTTGGAGGCCCATAAAGGGCCAATTCACTCTTTACAGGAAAGAAGAGGCTGTTACTGCCTGACCGTTACAGGTTGGTTGTGGACTTTGGTTAATTGAGTTTTCTCATTCCGTCCCCTCAGCAGGCTGGCAAATCTGAGGTCTGGATTTTTGCATTCCCAACAGCAAAATGATGTGTCTGATTTGAACATAGGTTGGTAGGGTGGTTGGTTGGTAGGTTAGGAACATAGGAAGTCAGACCATTGGTCCATCTAGCTCAGTATTGTCTAGACAGACTGGCAGCGGCTTCTCTAAGGTTGCAGGCAGGAGTCTCTCTCAGCCCTATCTTGGAGATTCCAAGAAAGGAACTTGGTACCTTCTGCATTCAAGCATGCAGTTGCTCTTCCCAGAGCGGCTCCATCCCCCAAGAAGAATATCTTACAGTGCTCACGCATGTAGTCTCCCATTCATATGCAACCAGGACAGACCATGCTTAGCAAAGAGGACACATGCTTGCTACCACAAGACCAGCTCTCCTCCCTGAGTTGGATGAAGAGAATGTGTTGCTTTGAAGAATATCATATAAACTTTCATTAGGTATCCCTTAAGAGGTCATGGAGATTGAAGTGCACAAGTTAGATATCCATGGGGACCAAAGGCCGGCTACATCCTCAAGTTGGTGGCAAAAGAAAGCATGAAAGGCTCATGTCATCTACTATCTTAGGTTACTCTTCCCCATTTGCCTGGAAGAAGGGCTGGGTTGACTTCCCTTTTTCATGCCGAGTTATCAGCAACATTAGAGCAGCCCTCTCACTTTACACCAAACACTTAGCAGTTGTGAACAACAACATTGTGGCAACCTTTCAGCCTAGATTAATGTCTGGCAACCCATCCTCTTGCTCCTTTCTCTTTGTTGCTGCTGCAGTTTCTCACAGAAGATTGCAAAAATAATCAGACTCATTTTTTCCCCAAACTGAAAACATTAACAAGGAAAACTGACTGGCTGACACCCATGGAATACTTGGAAGGACAAAAGATTTATGTCCAACAGAGCTGGAGTTTTGATCCTTATTGCACACTTGCGGTTTGGAGGATTTCATGCATTTCTGTCCAATGCATTCAAACTTTATAAAGGGAACATGAGAAACCATAGAAAACTGGTTTGAGTCAGTTTTGTCTGTCCCTTATGCAAGTCTCTGGGTGGTTTACAACAAAACAATAAAAACAACAGATAAAAAGATTAAAGCAGTTCAACAATTTAAAATTTAAAAGAATAAAACTATTAAAACCACAATTATAAACAATATCTAATTAGAAGTCTGGGTGAACAAATGTGTCTTGACTGCCTTTGTAAAAGTTGTAAGAGGTGGGGAGGCTCTTAATTCAGCAGGAAGTGTGTTCCAAATGTATTGGAAGTGTATTTGAAATTACTGGAACACTAAGCATATCCTAAGCTAGTTATTCTTCTCAAATGAGTTGCTTTCAATGTCAGTGGCTACCATCCTAACACTCATGCATGCTTCTAGCATCAGCACGTTCACAGCATTAGACCCAACGCTTCTGAAGCAGGGGTACTCTTGCACAGAGCACAAATGCTTTCTGTGTTCTCCCTGTGCTCTGAAAGCACTCTGTTAAAGCTTGATCCTCGGAGAAGGGGGTATTAGACTGGTGCTCGGACAGCCCTTTACCCCATGCCACTTTCCTCATCTAAATCAATCCCCCTTCCCCACATGCCATGTGACTGGTTGCAAAAACATACGGATACTCCCCCCACCACACCTCATATAATTCAGTCATCAGCTTTTAGCCTCAACTCCAACCATTTTTAGAAGTATGATTTCATTCATTTAAGTGAATGAATATATACAAAGAGTGAAGTAATGACTTGGGGTTCTGCCCTGGGGCTAGCTGTGTAAGGCCTAATAAGGTCAATTTTATATTGGATAGGTGCATAGATAGGTTAGCCATATTGTATTAGAGAAATGCTTGAAGATATCCATGAAGATATCCTCTTCACGGTTCCATATACATACTCCCACCTCGGTGGAGTCCCATTCTCCCACATCACATTCGAATTCCCTCCAGAGCTTATACAGAGTGCAAAGTGAGTAACTTCCTGCTCACTGTTCAAGAAAGCCCCCACCTTCTCTCTCATCTAATCTTAGAGACCCAGCCTGTCAACTCAGGCAAACTTCCTCATTTTTCACTGAAAAGCATAGTCTAAAAAGTAAGAGTATGCTAACCACAAACTTCACGCTTGGAAAGTTTGGTGCTGCCCAGAGTCTGTACCTTTCGGTTCCCTTACGCACAGGCCAACTTTGACCAATAGTATTAAATGTCAAGGGGGACAGGTTAGCCGAGGGTCATGGATGGTCAGGACCCCTTCTTTGCCCAATCACTATTGATGCATAGGTGGGAAAGGTGAGGATACTTAAAACCCTAATTTGAGGATAGAAGGGGAGCTCCCTCCCTCAGGGAGGGTGGCTCAGGCACAGCACACTGGAGAAGGAAAGGCAGAAGTTGATACGATCAATCAATTTGATGGCACCTAGCATCTAGTAAAAAGAGGAACAAGTCGAGGTTCCCTTGGGGTATAGTATATTGTGACCGCAAGGGTCTGGCTGTCCTGTCAGTGTCTCAAGGCTGTTAGTTTTGTGACTGCTTTGTGTGAGAGAAGTAATTTTGCTGCATGCTGTATGCTGTGATTCATCTGAACATTGGTAAGAAAATAAATCTGTTTTGATTAAATATAACCCCCTCATTCTCCTCGTGTCTTCTTGAGTCTTGGGATTCTTGGCAGCCAGAACCTTCAGAAAGGACCCACACCCAGTATTGGTGTGAGAATTTTTGGAGCCCTCGTTTATTCCTGGTTGCAGGGATTTTGAGATGCCAAAAATCTCTTACAGCTGTAAAGGGAATATTGGAACAATAGGAAGATTAACAAAAGAAATTGCTTCTTGTTGCAATGCCCAGAATGTTTAGCTATTTCTACATGCATAATTTAATGACAATTTTAAATTATTTATTTATTTAATATACCGCCTGACTCCAAAGGCTTTAATCAGTTTGCAAAAATAAACACAATAAAAAGAAAATAAAACCAACTATTAAAACAGCAATTTTAAAATATTCAGATATTACAGCGATTTAAAAAAATTAAACATTCAGAGATTCCTAAAAGCCTGGCTAAAAAAATGTGACAAGGGCTCTTTTGAAGGCTGGTAAAACCACAAATGTCTACAGGTAGCACATTCCACAACCCAGGAGTGACTATTGAGAAGGCCCGCTCCCAAGTCACAGCCGGACAATACACAGCCGGACAATACAGAGACAGACCTCTCTCGATGACTTTAATGTGCAGTGAGGATCATGCAGAAGAAGGTGCTTCCCCAGGTTACCCGGTCCAAAGCTGTTTAGGGCTTTAAAGGTAATTACCAGCACTTTGTATTATGCCTGGAAACCTATTGGCAGCCAAATGTCTACAGGGAGACAGGCATAATATGGTCTCTCCGAGACACCTCGGACACCAATCTAGCCACTGCATTTTGAACCAACTGAAGTTTCCAAACCACATACAAAGGCAACCCCATGTAACCCCCCTGTCTGCAAGCTTCCCCATGCAGTAGTCAAGCCTAGAGGTTACCAGAGCGTGCCCCACAGTTCTGACATTATTATCTTCAAGGAACGGACACAGCTGTCATATCAACCAAAGTTGATAGAAAGCGCTCCAGGCCATAGCCTCAGCCTGAGAAACCAGAATGAGTCCTTGGTCCAGAGGTACTCCCAAGCTGCATATCTGTTCATTTGGGGGAATGCAAATGCAAACAAACCTAGTACAACCCTTAATTCATTGTTTCCCCAGATGGTAATCCTAGAGGCACAATTGTCGTTATTTCGTCCTGGATTAAAATTGAAAGCACGCTTCACAAACAAAAAGATGTGGGATTTTTTTCTTCATCATCTCTCACAACAGTGGGAAGCTACCCTCCTAAGAACTGTAATATTAAGTCCACCTAAATCTTGCTTTGTGATGCCTCATCCCCCGCTCTGCCCATTCATTCAGGGATCCGGGATAAGACTGTCCTTTCTGGCTAATGGTAATGGAACCAAGCAATGTCTGAAGGCACATGATGTAGCAACCTTAACCTCTTGTTAAGCAAGGTCTGGTCAGTGACTGGATGGGGACTGCTTAGGAACTCCAGGTATGATGGGTTGCATGATGGGGTGTGTGTGTTAGAAATGTAATAAATATGTACAAATAATGCTTCAGAGTCACCTGCGTCTATCAGCTGTAGAGTAGGTGGTGTCAGGGAATTCCCAGTGCATCCCATAGGAACATAGGAAGCTGCCTCCTACTGTGTCAGACCATTAGTCCATCCAGCTCAGTATTGTCTACACTGACTAGCAGAAGCTTCTTCAAGGTTTCAGGAAGGAGTCTCTCTCAGCCCTATCTTGGAGATGCCAGGGAGGAAACTTTGAAGCTTCTGCATGCAAGCATGCAGGTGCTCTTCCCAGATCAGCCCCATCCCCTAACGGGAACACCCTACAGTGTTCACATGTAGCCGCCCATTCAAATGCAAACCAGGGCAGACCCTGCTTAGCCAGCATCCCGACTCCTTCTATCAGGATTATGTCACTACTCTTACACTGGCAGAGGGAAGGGGAATCCATGGGGTCTCCCTGCTGTGAAAGATAAAGGGGTGGATGCATCCAACATGGTTTCATTCCCTCTTGTGGCACATGGTGAGGCCCAGCACACAGTTTGGGAATCACTGCCTTAACTAGCATAACCCGACTTTAACTTTACCTTGCTTCCAGCAGTTCCAGGAATACCCCGAAATCCATCTTGTCCAACACATTTGCACCAAACACAGCAGCATTCTCGTTCTGCAATAGCGTCCTGCAAAATAATGAATGACAATCATAATAATGTTCATATTTTGTGTGGAGGAGCCACAGTGTAGTGGAAGAGCACATACTTTGCGCACCAAAGCTCTCAGGTTCAGTCCCTGTTATCTCCATGGAGGGTTGGGAAAGGTCCCCATCCGAAGCTGCTGCCAGTTGGTGGAGAATAATGAGCTAGATGAGTCAATGGACTCAATAAAAGGCAGCTTCACAAAACTTACAATTTCTCTCCATAAGAGGCTTGGAAGTGCAGGGTCTCCAAAGTGCAAAGGCTGCATATATCTGAAACCTCTACCAAACTCAAGCTCCTGGAGTTCCTGATGTCTCTCAGTGTTTTCCAGGTCAATCATTAAAAGTGCATCAAGCCCTGAAAAAGAAAATGTATCAAACTGACTACCAAATTTCATTCCCTAAGAAGCGCAATGACCATAGATAATGTATTTTTGGCACAGCATTTATTTATTTCCACACATGTATAACCCATCTTTCCAGTTTTCAAGAAAGCTATAGATGGCATTTAGTAGATAAGAACAAACTGATCTGACAAATCAGTAAAATTAGGACAGATTCCCCTAGCTAATTGTTTCTTGCTATGCATCTTTTCTCTTTGCAAACGCTGTACACTGTTGTTTCTTTACTCTCGAGCTGAATTCAAAAAAGAGCTGATGTATCAAAAAAATTGTACTTTATTCTGGAGGGGCCTGCAGAGCCAACTCTGCTCTGCTGGGAGATTTTTTTCCATGGAATTAAAATTGAGGACACAGCTGTACAGAAAAAAACTATATTCTTTATTCCCAACATGTTACAAGGTTAACTTTTTCGAGGGATTAATTTGTAAACTTATCAAGGCAGTATAAAGTCATTCATCTCTGCCTGACACATGCTTTAAAAAGAAAAGTTTTTCTTGCATGTGCTTTACAGCTGATTTACTTCTTTTTTCTTGTGAATCTTTGTGGAATCCAAATATGTACACTCATCACATCTGATCCCCGAAGTTAGCCCAAGCAATGTGTTTTCGCATTTCCAGATATTCCTTGATTAACATTTCAGAATGCCACCATTCCACGGAATGTAACAGATGCCTCTTCTTTCTAAACCATCAAGCTACATGGTGATCATACATCTCACTTTTTACTTTTTTCTTGTTTCTTTTTTTGAAATTTTGATCTGGCAATTTTACCATTTACTGTTGCAAGAGGTTTTATCTGCATCCTTGCAATGTATGCACAATTGCTGGTATTTGTTAAATAGGATCTATATCAGGCCTTCTCAACTTCGGCCCTCCTGCAGATGTTGGCCTACAACTCCCATAATCCTTGGCTATTGGCTACTGTGGCTAGGGATTATGGGAGTTGTAGTCCAAAAACATCTGGGGGGCCTAAGTTGAGCAGGCCTGGTCTACATGGATGAAAACATGCTGGCCCACATGATGTGCAGCATTATAGCTTTATAACCTAGGGTTGTAGCTATAATTGAGTGGATGGGTTCAAAGAACCCAGTGCCCTCCCCAGCTCTTGAGGGCCCCCCAGCTCTACCCCTCACTATTTTCTTCATTATCTCCCTCACTCCAAGGGGCTGCTGAGCAGAGGGGTGGACATGGGCCCCCTCTCCCCTAGCTAGGCCCCTGTTCATAACACTGTACCCAGGGGCTGCTGCAGAGCCATGATTCTAGTAAGCCCCAATCCTGTGGAACTACAAGCAACGTTTCCACAGTTTCCCCCATTCATGACAGTGGGGAAAACCGTGGAAGCACTATTAGTGCAACCATCCATTCTTCCCAGAATCAGGGCTGCGTTCCGACTCCACAGCAGCCACAGAGTGCAGCCTTACAGAGGTATAATGCTGTGCATCATGTCAGCAAAGATCTCTTGATTATGAGAACTTAAAGGTTGGGGAAAATAAGCAAAGCAGACTCAAAGCAATAAAGCCATCCTTCATGGAGCCAAGCTCTATTCCGGTGTCTGCCCTGTGGGGAAATGAATTGTTTCTTGGGTACCAGGGGCAGGTCAATATACCTTTCACTCGAAGAAAGTCCACTGTTGTTTTGAGCGTTTCTATGCGATCATCTGGCCCATCTGTAAACACTAAGAGAACCTGTGAGGAAACAATAGTGGTGAGGATGGCATAAGTATATAGTTATATATGTATCCCACAGAAAATGATATTGAAAACAGAATATAAAAGTACATTGAAAACAGAATAATATATATATATACTGGGTGGCGGCAGCCGCCACCACCACCAAGTCTTTGCCTTTATGTCCTCCATTGCTGCTTTGTTCTACCCTCATTTTGCCTTCACCACCTTCACCGCTACCGCCACCTCCTTCTCCTCTTCTGGCTCCTATGTGCCCCTGCCACTGCCATCAGCCTGTGATGCAAAAGCCAGCTAGATTGGGTGGCTTTTGCATTGTAGGCTGGGCAAACTGGAGGACAGTTTCTTTCCTCTCCGCTAGTATCATCATAACTGGCAGCAGGGGCACTTGGGAGCCAGAGGAGGAGAAGGGGAGGCAGCAATGGTGGTAAGGGAGAAAAGAGGGCTGAGGGCAGGAGGTAGCAACAGTGGGGGGCACTGGTCCCTCTCATTTTTTTCATCTCTGTGAGGAATGAGTTTGTTCTGGGCAACCATATCAAGGTAGTGTGTGCGCACCTGCATTCAGAATGGGGCCTTCTTGATTCAACCTGAGTGGGATCTAAAATGAACTGAGTGGACATCAAAAAGTTTGTGAGTGTGAGCACGTGCACATGCCTTAGAGGGAACGGGGGGGTTCGGGGGGGCGGGTCCTGGGGAAGTTGGCTCAGGTTCTCCCAAACACCCTCAAACGCTGCTAGTTACACCCCTGGCTGCTGGTATGTAAATGAGGTCTCCTTGGCTTAACGGTTGGCATTTAGGAATGAGGGTCCAGAATTGCCCTTCCCACAGCAGCTCATATGCAAAAGTCAGGATCATATTCTTATTTAATATTTTTATTTTTAAAAACTTGTTTTCCAATGGGTTACAAATTCCCAGATGATGATTTAGTGTGCCTGGAACAAAACAAGGAATGACTCAAAGTTCATTGAAATGGATAGGTTCATAACCTGACCCCTTTGGCATCATGCAAAAATAAATTACCTTCACTTTAGCAGTGGCCAGGCTGAGCGATCTGTCCCAAAAGGACTGCAGGGAACCTATGTTCAAGTAAGTGTCCACCGTGGTTTGCACAGCCAAGAATTTCTGAATAATCTCTTCACTGTATGCTTCAAAGTCAGAGTCAAACAAGGACTGGCCATTTCCAGCAAACACTTGGTATCTAAACCTGATGTTGACGGGAGACTCAGCAGTGCAACTGATATTAATTGTGGAACCGATTCGCTGCAGGAGTACGGGCAGGTATGTCTGCATTTTCTTTACATTCATATGTAATGTCTGCCTCTCACGGTTGGAAATATCAACTCCTACAGAAATATCTATGTTGCAGTCTTAAAGAGAAACAAAAAAACACACCATTAAATTAGCAATGGCATGTAAAAATGAATAAAACCTGTCTCCCCAATCAACACTGAGAGGAGGAGTAACATGTTAAGAGTTCATAAACAAAAGATGTAATCATAGCACTTAGCAGACGTAAACTGCATAGCACATAGCAGACGTAAACTGTCTGCATGGCATCAATCACTTCAAAAACTCATTCTGAGGATATGGGGGACACTGCATGTAGCTGCCAGTAGGCTGAAATGCTGATGACCCCGTTTGTCTCACTTCCAGCTGCACTATCAACTGAAATATCAGCATTGATTCCTGCTGCTCTGGTGTAACAGGTGGACCAGATAGTCAAAAGGTACTTTAATATGTCAGAAGCTAGGACAAAAAAACAAAGGCAGCTTCAAATAGGGAACGGGGGGGGGGGTGCCCCTCGACAAGTAGTTTGGCCCTCATCTCCCCCCACCCATTTCTATTTCAGAAATCAAATATGTGGAACACAGCTCGCCCACCCAGAAATGCACTTTGCTCCTTCTGTGACACTTCTCAATTTTTATTTCTGGTGTTGCCACTGGCAAAAAGGGGTGGAACAACCAAGCACTGATATTGCTTTTGCAGGCATATCAAGGATGCTGGATTCAGGCCATTGATCAAACTAGGCTTCCGAAGAGACCAGTCAGCTCTAGGCCATAGAATTTAACAATAAAATAAATAGAACTGATCCCACAGAATGGTTGCGCATCAGCAGCGACATACTGAGAATCTGGCAGCATCTAAAAGCATAAATGGCCAGGTATAAAAGATTGACAATGAGTGTTGCCCATGTTCTGAGCTGTGGTACACTGTAAATAAGGGAAAGGTCTATCTTGGCCTCGCTCTGTATGGTATAAAAAGAAGCATATGGCATTGGCATATGGCATATGCCAGGGAAATTCCACAGGCAGTGATTCTGTGATGAATGGTGGTTTCAGGAAACCATGAAAAAAAATAATACCAGAAAAATGCTGAAGAGCAAGGAGTGATGAACATCAAATGAAGCCCAACTCCTGCATTCCCATGCATTAGGTGAGGAGAAAATGCTGCTAAGTAACAGACATGTATTGCTACATCTTCATGTTCTCGTATCACTGAAAAGGGCATAGTCTTTTTCTCAGTGAAGACACTACAGTGTAAGACCAGCTATCGAGCCCTTTTCAGAATAAATGCACATAGGCGGAGATGGCAGCTGTGATGCTGTCCCCCTCTACACACATTCATTCTACATGTGGCTTTTAATGAAAATGGCTAATTCTTAGCAATATGATGTAATTTCTGTAAACCTAGCAAAATATATGTTACCTAGCTAGGTTTCCTCCACCTTTTCACCTCATGCTCACAATTGTATCAAAGTGTAGGAGGAACTGAGATTTAATTTGGAAATGGTAAGCAGAGCAAGAAAATAGGATTTTAAAAAATCAATATTGAAGATCTGGGGAATTTAATCACAAGATTAAGAAAGCGGGAGGTGGTGGAGAATCTGTTCCACATTGTTTCAAAAGAAATTAGCTGCATGTGCAATAGTTTTGCTCCAGGAAAAAAATTCTAGATTATATCACTTGGCCGCCGCCACTCATATTTTGTACACCACCCAGGGAATTTTTTGTATGGGCTGGTATAGAAATGTAAGAAATAAATAATAATACGTGATCCAGGGTTTCAACTGCTCATGATTGGCAAGGACAGATCCGTTCTGCATGGGGTCTTCAGGTATCTCCCTTCCAATAACGCCAGTGGTAAAACATTAAAACTTTCAGGTGATTTACTGTTACTAGATTGTAGAGGTATTTTGCTGGAGAGAGATCTTTGCTATAATTTCTAACCACTGGGCAGCAAGAGATCATACTATTGTCCCTTTGAAAGCCAGTGTCCCTAACATGTTGCTTTATGGCCTCCTTTGCCTTGGGGTAGGGTAACCCAATGACACCAAAGCTGGAGGCGCAAGTCTTTCTCTTCAAGGGTTCTCATTCAGTCTGAATAAAAATTATCAGTCAAAGGAGCTAAGCCTCAGGGCAAAATGTCAGTTTGAGCCAGAAATTGATCTTAATTAGCCAGGCCTCTAGTGAAATAGACCCAGATTCCAAATGGAGGGCAGCATTCAGTGCACAACGTGGTACACCAAAAATGGCCCTCAGAAACTTGGACTGGATTACCTCCAAGGGGCAGCAATCTCTATAGACACACGACTGTACACCATACAGCAGTTGTGTGACAACTCTAACCTTGGAATACCCTAAGTGCAAGAGGGATAAACAAACCTCCATTCTTTTTTTATTCACCTCCATTTGAATTTTTTTAAAAATCTAAGAAATAGAGCTATGCTTCTTTGAGCACTCTCCATGGCATGTGCAATCTGGTCTCTCCAAGAGCCAGAAGCCTGAAAAACAACCCCCAGAAATTTATACATCCTAACCTGTTCAATATTGTGGCTATTAATCTTCCATCTAGGTTTGATTGAACTCTAGCAAAACCCATAACCTTTGTTTTAGAGTAGTTGATGGTAAGCTTTTCTCTAAGCAGTAGGTAGCAAAGGCCCAACCTGGAATATTATCTATCTAATTTGATCATCAGATTAAATAAGAATATCTGGGCTACTGGAGCAGCATATTAAATGCCATGCTGAATCACTGTTGTTGTTGATTGACTTCTTCAGAGGAATGAAATTAACATATTCTTGACTATTTCTCAAAAAGCAAACCTCCCAAGAAAACATTTGCTACCTACTTGCTGTACAGATTATTTTATAAACTTCCATATTGTATTTACTACTTAAAAAAAACTCAGGTATTCCCCAATTCTGAGCTAGGTAGCTGGCTTCTGATATCAAAATCATTATAAGCAAATCATTTGTAGCGGATTAAAGCCTTTGTCTCAGAACAAGCTCACGTGAGGGAAGAAATGCTGAATCATCCCTGCCAAGCTGCCTGGCTTGGCTTTTCCTAAAACTCTTCTGTACTATTGGTAGGTTCAAAGCTGCTGCCACCACCCGCTTATCAACAGAGCTTGAACCTCCCTGGGCTTGGGGTGGAATCCCAGGGAAAACTCTCCTTATTTTGCTATTAGATAAGTACAAAGATCTTCCACATGCAAGCCTACACATGGTGAGAAAACTGATAGCTGCTTAATGCCTGAGGAGATGTGTTTGAACCAGAGAAATCCTCCTTTAGCTCCCCACCCCCTTTCCTGAGTTATTTTCCTATTCCCTTCCCCTTTTTTGGAAGGAATGCTATTCTTTTTATTAAGAAACTCAAAAGCAAGGGAACCTCCTTTCAGACTGGGGATGGTCAAGGAGCAAGTCAGACATATGTGCAAGTCTACGGCAAGCAAGGGGCATACAAGAGCAGATGTAGCACTTCTGCCTTCAGAACAGAGACCATCGCAAACATCCAGACTAACAATGCACTCACAAAAAAGTGGCCATTGTCACACAAAGGCTGAGAAGTGATTGCTTATTTCTTTTTCCCCTCTGCAGCCCCGTGTTCCCCTAAAAAATATCCCAGAGCATTGTAGGACCCTCAAGGACATATTTTTGGGAGATACAAGTGATTGTGGTTGAGGTTCACTTGCAGTGGGAAGAGGAGAGATTGCCAAAAATCACCCTTCCCTTGTCCTCATCACATAACACACAAAAAAAGCTTTAACATGAGGAGTGCATTAGTCGGGATGCCAGCCAATAAGCCTAGCATACTTAAGCCAGTTTAATAGTTAAGGTCTTCACCAGGGTGCTTTCCGGATTAAACCCTACAACAGTGCCACTACAGATCTGCTAAGTGTGCTTCCATACTTCCTGTGTTGTGACACCGCAGACCCTGCACTGACAGCATGATGCCGTTCACATTTGCAATGCCTTCTTTTAGTTTTTATCATTGCAGGGGCGTATCTAGGGTGGGGCAGGCAGGGCACGTGCCCCGGGCACCACTTGAAAGGGGGCGCCATTTCTTAAAATTAAAAAATTGGGGGGAAATGGCCACCAAAAACAAAATGGCCACTGAGCATGCTCAAATGGCCTCTGTGAGGCCCTAGGCCATGCCAGGCCTTGCAGAGGCCATTTGAGCAAGTGTGGTGGCCATTTTGTTTTCAGTGGCCATTAAAAAAAATTTTTTTTTAATGACCACTGCACATGCTCAAATGGTCCCTGTGAGGCCCTAGAGGCCAGCAAAGGGAGGGGGGAACCTTTGCAGACCCCCCCCCAATGGCCTTTAGGAAGTCCCCTGAAGGAGCTACAGGTAATTTTTTTAAATTGTTTTTTAAATATAATATATGTCACTATACACATATTCAGACTGGCACTATGTACAGAGAATCAGGCTTGTGAATAATGAGCTGAAGTTTATGAGCTAGGTTGTATTCATTTGCTCTTACTTTGCTTCTTGTGATAAGTGAGTTAAATGTGATGTCTTAATAATATGGATATTAATGGTGAGTTTGTCTTTGAATCAGTGAAATCCTTAGTTAAGGTCCACTGGGAGTTTCTTGCTCTTTCTCTCATTTTAACTGTCTTTCTGAAATACTAGAATATATTCCAAGCAGTGACATAGTTTTCTCTGCATATTGTTTAATTATTTTCAGAGTATCTGGGAAAAGTCAAATTCTCCATTTATTTGTAAAACTTATGTAATAGTGATGCTACAATGCAAAGTAGAGAATTAGACAGGCACTTCTATTTAGTTTTTCCAAGTACACCTCCACATAATATTTGGGTATTTCATGAGCCCAAGTATACTGAAATTTGTAGTTTTCCAGCATTTTTTTGGTTTGGCTACATCCACTGCTAAATAGTTTTTGAAATATTAAAAGATTAATGAGCTTGATTTGTATTTTTCAGCTGATATTATGGTAAAGTTATCTGAAAGATGGGTGTCAGATGTTTGGACACGGGGTGCAATTTCAGTGCTTGCCCTAGGCACTATTTTCCCTAGATATGCCTCTGTATCTTTGTGATATAGAGCTACAACGTTGCATGTGCTTTGCAGGGAAATAGCTGTATTTTTCCATTATAGAGTTTGACTTGAAAGAATCGTATTGAAAACGAACCCCAGAATCTCAAAGCATTTGATCTTTGTTGCAGCATGTAATCTGGAAAGTGTCCTGGTTCTAATGGTCACTAGCAGAGTTCTCAGTAATATATTATACTTCCCAGGATCTTTCAGGGGAAGCCCTGATGGTTTAACAAGTATGAAGCAGATATTGGTTGGTAGTATAGATAGACCCAGTAGCAAGTAGTTAGAGTCCCTGAACTGCAATAGCCAGGGTTGAAAAACAGGAGGAGGGGGACTACCATCAAACTAAGAGATGTGTGGAATTCTCCAGAGGGTGGCATTTCTAATAAGAAAGAAGACAAAGGAGAGGTTGGTGGCAATTAAAGATAGAGAGGGGAAAAGAGAAGAACAAGGAAATCGGAAAAGGAAGAAAGGAAGGAAAACAAATGAAGAAGGCAGGAGAAACGAAGAGGAAGAGGAAGAGGAAGCAGTGGGTTGTTTGTTTGTTTGTTTGTTTGTTTGTTTGTTTGTTTGTTTGTTTAATGGATTTTTATACCACCCCAAACCAAAGTCTCGGGGCAGTACACAATAATAAAACAATACAAACAAATAAAACATTAAAATCAATTAAAACTCCAAAAAGCTGCCTAAAATGAGAACAATTTACAAAACTTAAAATTACAAAAGCTAAAAGGCCTGATCAAAAAAATGAGTTTTCAAAGATATTTTTAAAACCGCTAGAGATGGGGAGAGTCTTATACCAGCGGGAAGTGCATTCCAAAGTCTTGGAGCGACAACTGAAAAGGCCCGTCCCTGAGTGGCCACCAAACGACTTGAAAATAGCCACAGATGGGCCTCCCCTGACGAACACAGTGGATGTTGGGGATCATGCAGAAGAAGACGCTCTCTTAAATACCGTGGGCCCAAGCTTTTTAGGGCTTTATAGGTTATAACCAGCACTTTGTATTTTGCCCAGAAACCTATTGGCAGCCAGTGTAATTCCTATAATATAGGAGTAATATGGTCTCGATGAGATGACCCGGAGACCAATCTGGCTGCAGCGTTCTGTACTAATTGTAGTTTCCAGACTACATACAAAGGCAGCCCCACATAGAGCGCATTGCAGTAATCAAGTCTGGAGGTTACCAGCAAATGTACTACAGTTCTGAAGTCATGAATCTCAAGAAACGGAAGCAGCTGACGGATCAAACGAAGCTGATAAAAAGCACTTCTGGCCACTGCCTTGGCCTGAGAAACCAGGGAGAGGCGTGAATCCAGAAGCACTCCCAAACTGTGTACCTGTTCCTTCTGAGGAAGTGTGACCCCATCTAGAACAGGCAGGTCAATATCGTTTCCCGAGTTACAACCCTGCACAACAAGTACTTCCGTCTTGTCTGGATTCAGTCAGTTTGTTATCCCTCATCCAGCGCATTACCACCTCCAGGCAGGCATTCAGTGAGGAAATGCCTTATCCTGATGAAGTTGACATGGAGAAATAGATTTGGGTGTCATCAGCATACCGATAGCACCCAGCTCCAAATCCCCTGATGATCTCTCCCAGCAGTTTCATGTAGATGTTAAAAAGCATTGGAGACAATATGGAGCCCTGAGGGACCCCATATAAAAGCTCAAGTTTTGAAGAGCAACATAGTTGTGCCCAACTATGACAGGGAGCATTTAAACTTAGCCACAGCAGCATATGCAACATCTTAAAGTGCACACCTATGAGTTAATGTAGTCAAGTGACTATTTTAGGAAAATGCTCTGGTTGTTGGATACAAGCCTCTCATCCCTGAAAATGCTTTCTTTACATTTGACGCATAGGCATCCAAAGAATGTCCTATGCATTGTGTATAGAAGTGTAGGCGCTTCGAAGAGTTTGCTCTCATGGCAAAGGGTTTTTCTGTGGAGGCCGAAGGCCTCTAGGAGGCACTGCTGTATCATCTTGCAGTTCACGAGGAACAAGTGTTTATTAGCCCTGGTAATAATACAGTTAGACTTTGCTGCTTTTGGCAGGACATTTTGTTGTAAACATCTGGACCATACATTTTGGTTGAATGGCATTTGCTTGCAACTGGCTTTGTTTATCATGGATCAAACAACCTAGCTAATAGCACTCAGGCTAAAGGGAGGGAAAGATTCTTCATCTAAAAGCTTCCCGGCTGTAAAAGCAGCCTTTGTTGGAACTCCTATCAGCTCCCAATCTGTATTACCAAGTTCCTGTGTAGCCTCCCCACTTGTCATCACTTGTCTCATTTGCCAGAAATAATTGGCCTGATTAGGCCAAGCATAATTCTCAGAACTGCAGTCTGGAATCTCACCCTTTCATCTTGCATAGCAGATTAGTGATGTGCAAGTCCCCTCTGGCTCGCTCAAAAAGCAATTGGACTTTTCAAGTGTTCCTTCCAAATATTCAGAAAACCTCAAGGAGCTTTTCAAGAGTTCAACAGAGATGACTGAAATGCATAACTGTCTAAATCTCAGGTCCACCCCCGTCCCGGCCCCGCTGCTTTCCTTCAGGGGGAGAGAGAGAGAGAGAGAGAGAAGGCTACCTTGGAGGAGGACCTAACAGGCAGAGCCAAGGACTCACTTTAACATAGTAAGAGAGGCCCTGTAAGGCATCTCTTTAGCTGAGTCTGATGCAAGGGGCATCATTTCCCTGCTTGAGATCAAAGACTTGTCATTAGAAAGCTGTGCGTCCTGTGATCCTCAGCAGAAATTGACACTCCACATTTCCTTTCCAGCAAATTAGAGGCCTGTGGTGTTTTGGGTTAATCCATTCCTTGATCCAGGCCAGCTTTTGAATGGGGCTTTAGTTACTTACATTCCAATCTTTGAGTAGAGGTGGGTGGGGCTAACAAACAACCAGCAGCAAGAGCACAGAGAAGCAGTCTGCACTTGTCTCTCTGCACATAACATCTGTTTCATTCATCTTCCTGATTCCACTCCTCTGTGTTGTCCTTGCATACCACAACTATTTCCTCTGGATTCTACAAGGCCTTGTGGAGAGCATCCACGGTCGCTCTCCATCTCCTGTTACTCCTATCCTTTCCTACAGTAAGGCTTTTCTTCCTTCCTCTCCTTTCCCTTTCCTTCTTTCAGAAGGTGGAGGAACTGGAAGGGAGGGCTGGGTACTAGTGGAAGGGCTGGGTGCTAGTGGACCCCGCTCATTTCTGACCCACCTCAAAGGCTGGATCCAAGTCAAAATGGAGCTAGATTTTTCAAGCAGAGGGCATTGCATTTCAAGCTCTCCCTCCTTCAACTCTTGCACCATCCTTATAACAGCAGATTCAAGGCTGAATCTAACGTCATGAGTTTCATTCACACAAGTGCCTCCAAAAGTCACTCTCATTAATAAGATTATGACGTTAGAATGATTTGTTCATGTTTCTTCTCACAGGTTTGATGCATGCATGCTGAGAGTCTCAGAGATATTTGAGATACATTTTTGAAAAGCTGGGGACCCAATATTATCAGGTGCAGATCACCCAAGCAGGTCAGAAGCAACTCATAAAAATGTGTGCTATACAGGGAAGAGCCTCGTTGGGAATTGGTTGGGTATACATGGGAAAACATCTATGGCTAGCTATGAGCAGGAAAAAAACACAATAGCTGTGATCAGAAAAATGCATACACCAGGCAATCATTTTTGTCTCTTATCTCAAAAGTGCTAGCTGCCAACCCATTTTGACCCTCTTCTGGATTCTGGGGTAGATTTCCACCCCCAGATATGTAAAGGTGTGTAAACAAGCAAACTACTGCACTCCCAGGTATGCTCTTGTCAAACTCTTTTCTGTACTCTGGTACATAATATATCCACAAGTAAGGATATCTTATTAATAAAAATTATGTTAATAAGTTTGTAGTGAATGGCCTCTCCCTCCCCTAAAGAGTGAACCAGAAGTGAACCCTGTCTTGACCGACAGGCAGTGACCTCTAGGGATCAGCCAATCAGCACACAGTGGTCGGGAACGAGAGGGTCTTGCGGCAGGAAGAAAAGGGTTTCTTTGTTCTCAGTTGGAGCCAGGCACGGCTAACAGGTTGGCTGGCCAGGAAATGGCTACAACCAGGAGGACTGCAATCCTAGGAAGTTAGGATTGCAAGTGCCTGAAGTCCCTACCATGGATTTGGTGAGTTCAGGAAAGAAGCCAGGGCTTTGGCTTCAGGGAAAGGTTTAATCTAGGGAACCGTTTGTTAGTTAGCTCATGTTAGGCTTTCTTATTTTAATTTGGTGTGCCTTGCATGACCTTGCAACTGTTTTACTGTGTTTTATCTGTAATGTAACAAACTAAGAGTAATGGAGCCGGCCCCATTCCAGCAGGGTGTTGTAAAAGTCTCTGTAAACTCTTAAAAGGGGCTTTTTGTATTTTCTTATATCTATGTTCTTTACAACAGGGTAACCTTGATTTTTAAAGTGTGCTGCCCCAATATCACATGAGGGTGCTTTTTGAAGTATTCTTGTAGTTACTGAGTGTTTCTTTTGCCTGTAACTAAAAGCTGAGAAAGTCTCAGATGGAAGCAGTCTGTAGTATTTGAAATAAAGTTCCTTTTGTCCTTTGCAATTTTAACCAGTCTTTTTGAGTGGATTTTTTAACACAGGAAAAAGCTGGAAAGGGCTTTTTGTCTCTGGTGCAACACACATCTCAATTTGATTGCTCAGCAACTCTATGTCATGAGCTTACTCAACAGAAGATGCTAGCCAGAAATCTATGACACAATAGCCAGTAGCTCAAGTTTCAGTTTTACTGCTAAATAGTCAGCTTTAACAGTCTCACCAGGAAGACAGACGTGAGGAGTGAGAAGCCCATATTCCAAAGTCACAATCTCTCCGACAAAAGCTCCAAGCAGATTTGACGTGTTGTTTCCAGCAGTTTGCTCAAGGCACAGGCTGCCTGATTTATAGTCAGCAGACACGTGCACTTAATCAACACTCCACCCCCGCCAACTGCCATAGATTAAATCCAGCTCCTGCTGTCTTCTCGCCAGCCAACTACTCCTCCATAATTCCCCCACCTACTGCTGACATTTTTCCTGTCTGTGTCCTCAAGGAGATAGTGGCCATTCAAACTCTGGCTCAAATCCTGACCCTTCTCTCCAAAGATCACCCGGCCTTGCTGACCCCTCCTGCACCAAACACTCACCCTGGCCGGTCTCAATTACCTCCCTATTCACATCACCGGCCTGCTCCTCCTCAGGCACCTCCCCACTTTCTATTAAGTTGCCTGCCTCCCACTCCTCTCCAATGTCCTCGAGCGGGGGCATGACACTCTACCAAGTTTTCTCATCATGTGTAGGCTTGCACAAGGAGGTTTTTGTGTACTTTTCCAATAATAAAGAGAAAGAGAGTTCCCTGGAATTTTGCCCACACCAGAGGGGATTTAACTCTTGCTTCCTCCTTTCTGGGTGAATCAGTGTGAGGAACTGATGCTGTCTCTGATTGCCATTTCTTCTTGTCATGTAACCCATTATTTCTGTACCTTCATCTGCCAGTGAAGGTACAGAAATAATGGGTTACATGACAAGCAGAAATGGCAAAAGATGGTCTACAACCAGTCCATCACTGGCCCAGTGCAGACATCATATGTGAGCACACAGGGATAGCATGTGAAAAGCAATCAGAGACAGCATCAGTTCCTCACACTGATTCACCCAGAAAGGAGGAAGCAACATCAGGAGATGGTTTGGTGTGGATTCCTGACATGTTAGATGAGCCCACCCTGGAACAAGGGAAGACCTGGCCAGAGTGAGTGGTGCTGGTCAAGAAATGGGAGGAAGCCAGGCAATGGCAGGGACCAGCAGATGCTGGTGTAGCAGCCAATGTGAACAACGTTGGTGAAGTGAGGCTTCTGATGCCTGAGAGCCCTGGGATATGAGAATCTAGGCTCCAGAAACACTGAAAGGAGCCTTGGCAAGTAGGTTCATCGGGGAAGGACAGGGGTGGGGACAGGCCTTTGAAGGGAAGTGTGGATGAAATAATTACATTTAAGGATGTGCAGGTCAATGATGAGGTGGGTCCTCTGGTGAGAGGCCAGGCCCAGAGGAGTTTACTAGTCCAGCAGGAGAAGGCAGTGAGTGAAAAACCGCTTTTGTCTGAAATCTGAGAGAGGGCCATCATGAACCCTGAGGGAGGAATCAAAATACTGCCTGAAGCACCATTGCTAGTCAGAGTAGACAATTATGACTCAGTAGACAGCAGCTTCCTATGTTCCAATGGAAGCACCTTGATGTGACAGAACTGAATGCGTATCTTGGCCTGCTAGTCCTGGCTGGTGTGTTTCATGCCAATCATGAAGCACTGCAGGGACTGTGGGCAGCACATTTGGGGCCTTCCTGCTTCTGTCCCATGATGCAGCTGAGATGGTCTGAGGACATCAGAAGTAATTTAAGGTTTGATTAAAAAGCCATATTACAGGATAGAAGAGTGATTGCCAAGCTGGCAACCATTAGAGATATCTAGACCTTGTTTGTGCAGCAGCTACAGCAGTGCTATATTCCTGGGTCTGGCCTAACAGTTGATGAGAAGCTGTTAGGTTTCCGAGGTGCTGTCCCTTCTGGAAACACATGCCAAACAAACCAAAGAAGTATGGTTTGAGAAAATAGTGGTGCTGTGATTCAGAAACATCCAACCCACTGACAGGAGATGTTTACCTTGAGAAGAAAGCTGGTGGACTCCACAAAAACAAGTATGCCTGCAAGTTGTGCACCAATGTGTACAGCCATGGAACAACACTTGGGGCTGGCACATACCCCCAAAGATGCAACTACATTCACAAAGGGAGCCACTGCCACCTGTGTTTGGCTTGGATGAACAGAAGATGTTGGTATTGTGTGTACCCAGGGAGTGTGTGCCCAAGGACAGCTAACAAGAAACTAAGCAAAATATGTAATTCTGGGAGACTGGCCTATAGAATTCACTTGACCAGCTCCCAAACCATTGATAATTGTTATTAAGTCAGTCACAGTGTTTCCTTCCAGCTGAAATGTTGAGAAATGAGATATTGGATCCTCAGTAGTGTGGTGTAGAGAACTCACATTGTCAGTGAGTTGTGATGTCACACAGGATGCCATGTTTGAGATGTGTGGGTCACCACTGCATCCACCTAAAGTGAAATGCTTAATTATTGGAGGTTCTGTGGCCTGGAAAAGTTATAGGGCATCCAATGTAACCAGTGGGACTACTTGGGAGTATGAAGCTACTAATGTATAAAAAAATCATAACTCTGGATTACTTGGATTCAGTCATCTGCTGCTGCTATCCATTTCAACTTGCTGTATTATCATGTGACTAGGAGGGCCCAGGCTCCCTGCAGTCCTATACAAGTAGGAAGCACCTGCTGACTGGCTGGCTGGCCAGCCAACAATTGCTTTTGCTTTATGTCGCTGCCTGTTTCTTGGTTCCCTGGCCTGTTTTGCTTAAATTTTTGACCTGCCTGACTCTTGTTTTAGACTTTCAATTGCTTCTTCTGATTAAATGTTTTAGACTAACCTGCTCTATTGGGTTTTACTTTGCTTGCCCTAGACATTGCTTGTAACCCACTGGTGTATCTCAAGCATGAAATGACTTATTCTCTCTAAAAGAACTTGGATTATGAAAAAACTTGGATCCTGTCTCCAACAGGGATGTGCAAACAGGTTTTACATCGAGCCTGTTGGGTTTGATGGTCCGATATCAAACTGAAACACACACACCCGGCCATTCAGGGGGTGCGTGATTTTTTTAAAAATTAACCCCCTCTGGGGGGCTTCTCTGAGGCCACAGGGGGTCTCTGGAGCCTCTCTCCCGCCAGCCTCCATTATGTGTCAAATTGCCCGGTTCAGGTGGTCTTCGGCCCATTCCGTGCCCCACCCCCATAGTGGCAGCCATTTTCATGACCCAGCCACGCAGAGGCCCAGTGGGCATGCACAGCGGCCTTCAAAATGGCCACTGCCATGGGGGTGAGGCCCGGAATGGGCTGAAGACCACCCAAATAGGGCGATTTAACACATAATGGAGGCTGGTGGGGGGAGATGGAACCTCCAGAGACCCCCTGCAGCCTTGGAGAAGCCTCCTGGAGGGAGGGAGTAAAAAAAATATTTTTAATAGTGAACTACCACCCCCAATTTCCAACTCTCAAATATTCCAGTCCTAACTCTTGAAAATATCCAGAGGAGCTTCCATAACCACCCTGGGTAGCTTATTCTATTGCTGTAATGTTCTCAGAACTGGAAGATTTCCCCTAAATGTAGCCTAGGTTTGCTGTCTTGTGATTTAACTCCAAAGCTTCATCTCCTATTCTCAGTGGATAAGGCAAACGATTATTCCTTCTTTTCCTTCCTGCATCTGATACATGTCAATACCTACACTTAACCTACTATTTTATTTATGCTAAATGTATTCACTTCCTACAGCATTTCCTCTTGATTTTGTTTCTAGGCTATTTTATTTCTTGCAGTCCCTTTTATCCTTCTAGCTTATTAATATTGGCTTAAACACAGTATTCCAGATGAGTAGTTTTACCCATAATCAATTAGCCCCCTCTTGTGAATTTAGTTATTTTTACATTTCTATTCCACTTCTTCTCCAAGGAGCCCAAAGTGATGTACATGGTTTATGTTTATCCTCACTACAACCCTGTGAGGTAGGTTAGACCAAAAGGTAAGTGACTGACCCAGTGAGTTTCATGGCTGAATGGGAATTTTGAATTCCCAATCCTATTCCAACATGATAACCACTACACCATGCTGGCTCTTATGACCATATCATATAATGTCCATATCCAGAAAGAATATATATGGTAGATAAAAAATAGTGCTGAGACTTACCTTGACTCGGTCGATCTTCAACAGTGCAGATCTCAGTAATCATCTTCTGCTTAATAGTCTGCAGTACTTCAAAATTCTCCACAACAAATATCCTTTGGGCATTACCAGCAATTCGAAGCAGCTCAAAGGAGTTTTGGATCCCTATTCCAACTGCAAATACATTGATCCCATCATTCCTTAGAGCAATGGCTGCCTCATCCACCTCATCATTGGACTCCCCATCAGTCATGACAATGAGGAACTGCAACACTCCTTTGTTCTTACGGCTCCCATTGGAAGCCTCAAAAAAGCTCTTGACAAACCTCAGTCCCTTGCCAGTGAATGTGCCTGCGTTTAACTGGGCAATGCTATCAATCTTCCCCTTTATGCCATCGTTGGTGTAGAATTCATTGAGATAAAATTCTTTCTGAGGATCACTGCTGTACTGGGCCACCCCAATCCGGACTTTGTCCTGAGCAATGATGAAATTATCCACAATGTCCTTCATAAAGGTCTTCATGACCAAGAAACTATGCTTCAAGATGCTTTCTGAGCCATCAATGAGAAACACAAGGTCTGCCTCTTGAGTGCCACAAGCTGTGGAGAGAAAAATCCACTTTGCTATGAGAATTGAGGCCATGCTTTGCACCACCACCACCCCCTGCCTCAATGAAGACAGGACACGCTTAGTTGGAGTAAATGAGGGCCACTTTATTATAGTATAGTGATAACAAGACTTGCAATGAGGTCCCCACCTAATCTGAGTGTGGGTACTCCTCGGTGTGGTGGCCCCTGTTAGTGAAGGGCGCCCCACACCAGGGCGAAGGGCTGGATCCTGATTCGGTCAGGCTCCATGTCCTGACCTCATCTCACCACGAGGCTTCCCCCACTGAGGGGTGTGTGTGACCGGACACCCCCCCAACCCAAGCCGCCAAGGCCTTGGGCTAGTGCACCATGACACACAGCCCCCCGAGTGGGGGCCATTTGCAGCCCTCCGAGCAGCACGACTCTGTCGGGCTGTTCCTTGAAAATTATTCACAATTCCATTCATAAAGGTCCTCATGGCCAAGAAACTATGCTCCAAGTTGCTTTCTGAGCCATCAATGAGAAACACAAGGTCTGCCTCTTGAGTGCCAGGAGTGCCACAAACTGTGGAGAGAAAAATCCACTTTGCTATGAGAATTGAGGCCATGCTTTCCCTCACTAAGCAAGGAAGGTGTGAATTGGTCCTCAAATCACTTAGGCTGAAATTCGAAACATATAATAGGAAGCAATTTCCAACATGAAATTTGCTTCTAAGGGGTCTTGCTCAAGCCCAGGATATTATTTGACAATAATCCTATAGAATTCAAAATATTTCTTCATTCTTGAGAATTGAAACTTTTGACACTAGATCTTTTTATCCTCTAGTGAATGCCACTTAGCCCTCAGTGCAGGCTGAAAATCTATTTAACTCTGAAGAGATGGAAGAATTTATTGGATATATAATCCAGCTTGATCCAGTCCTGGTTTTACTAAGTTATTTTTGTGAGAAGAATATTCCAGAAATCTGGAAATATTTAATAGGGCTGCATTTCACTGCTGCAAAGTTTCAAAGTGTTAAAAGACAGGGGTACGAGCTGGCCGTTCAACCAGTTTGGCTTGAAGCCAGACCAGATTCGAGCCAACCCAGCTTGGGTTTGGCCAAACCAGGTCCAGTCTGGTTTGGCCATTGAGCCGGGTTGGCTGAGCCAGCTCACAAGCTGGCTTATTGGATATACTTGTAAAGGGAAATCCAACTAGGATTACCCCTTTACAAATAAAGGGGATTCCCTAGTCAAGGGGGGAGGGGAAGGGGAATCCTTTACCTTTAGTTTCCCATGGGCGGGGGCTCCTTTAACCCCCACCCACCAGCCTCCCAAATGACAGGTCAGGCCGTGCAGAGGCCCTTAGAGTGCATAATAAAACATTAAGCATCCTGTCATTCAGATTTGGATTTATAAACATTCTTTCATTGTCTTTTAATAAAAGCCTATTGTTAAGAGTATTGAAACATTGGAATAAAGGTAAAGTTGTGCCGTCGAGTCAGTGTCAACTCCTGGCGACCACAGAGCCCTGTGGTTCTCTTTGGTAGAATACAGGAGGGGTTTACCATTGCCTCCTCCCATGCAGTATGAGATTATGCCTTTTAGCACCTTCCTATATCACTGCTGCCCAATATAGGTGTTCCCCATAGTCTGGGAAACATACCAGCAGGAATTCAAACCAGCAACTTCTTGCTCCCTAGGCAAGTTACTTCCTCGCTGCGCCATTAGGTGGCATGGTAAAGATAAAGTGTGCCATTGAGTTGAGGTCAACTCCTGGCAACCACAGAGCCCTGTGGTTGTCTTTGGTAGACTACAGGAGGGGTTTACCATTGCCTCCTCCCACGCAGTATGAGATGATGCTTTTCAGTATCTTCCTATATCACTGCTGCCCGATATAGGTGTTTCCCAGAGTCTGGGAAACATACCAGCAGAGAAACCTAAATGACCTGTTCAACTTGTGTTTATAGTTACCTCATGTGTCTGTCAATGGTTATGAATAATGCCACTATGAGTGCTTGTTTGCATCTTGCCTCTTCTTTATATTCCAGTTGTATTTATAACATTTTGAGAAAAATATCCAAAAATAAAATATTTTTAAAGCTTGCATAAAACCTCCTGTTCTCCATCTTAAGCCAGTCACAAACTGTAATTGTTGAGGCTTCTCCATCATGCCTGAGCCATTTTGGAAGGGCGGTATAAAAATTAAATAAATGCCTAACTTGCATTCCTCACCCGCCCCCATCCCATTGTTTTGTATAACATCCAGCAGGTGGGTTCACATGTATGGCAGCCCTTGAGGTTGGGGCCAGTTGCTAATTCCCTGGGAGGGCACACTCCTGGTGTGAGCCACTATTTCTACTCCAGCTTCCGATATGCCAAGATTGGTCGTGTCGTGAGAACACACCAATCCCAGCATATTCTGCCACACTTCTGTCACGGAACCCAACATCTGTAACTTGAAGCACATGTAGATCCAGATGCTTTGCAGAAGCTGCAAAAGGACTTATGATAGTTAAATAAGTTTGGTCACTTTGGGCCTGAGTTATAATCAGAAGTATAGATATTTTAATTGGCTATTCTGTGGCAGTACAAATCATCTGAAGCAAGTGCTAATCATTTTTGTCTGTGAGCCTTTTGCTTTCACTGGTACCATGTCCAATAGCTAGTGTTTAAGAAACTAATGATAAAGCAACCAACAACAACAATCAATTAGCAAAGCTCATTTTGAAGTTCACATTACCTGATCTGGAGTCATCACATATAACATGAGTTATGTTTTCATGCAAATTTTCCAATGCATTGTAACTTGGAGCAAAAAACCATCTTCCGTTGTCACCCACAATTTCTTCAAGTTCTGTTACCCTGGCCTCATCCATCCCAATGGCCATGACATTGATGCCTTCTTGCTTCAAAACCTCTGCTACTGCTGGGAGATTGTGTCTGTCCGCTGGCGAAGTTGCCTCATCAGTGATAAGCACAAGGAGCCGGGTGACTCCAAGAGCTGATGTACGACCACTGTAAGCTGCACCAAACCTTTCTCTGGCAAAATTCAGTGCTCTGGCTGTAAAGGCAAACCCTTCCACAGGTGTCAGCTTTGAAATGGCTTCTCTGACTCCAGCCTTTGTGGAGTACTCTTTCAAAGAGAATTTCTCTTCTGGAAGGGTGCTAAAGACGATAGTCCCAAACTGAACATTGTCTTTTCCCACCACAGAGTCATTTACAACAGCCTCCATAAGTTGCTGTATACCCTTGAATTGTAGTTCTGTAATATCTCTTGATCCATGCACGACAAACATGATATCAGCAACTTTTGTTTTTTTACACACTGCAAATGAAATAAAGGGACATTGTTATAATTTCTACTCTCTTTCTTCCATAACCAAGTTGTGTTGGAGATGGAGTTCCAATGCATCAACCTTTTGTACCGACTATCCTAATGACCACTAGGGACATTGGGAGTAGAATTAGTTAGTGAAGGTCTCCTTACCTGTCCCTGCTTGCCTCTACTCTATGACCCCTGCACTGACTCCTTGGAAACCTCCTGTAGTGAGTCAGTCCTCTTCCTTTCCTCTTAGAGAGAAGATGGAAACATATCTCTCTCCCTACCTATTCATTATGTAGCTGATAGATAGGATAGGTCTTTCCAATCTTAAATATATTTCACCAATAAACTAGTTAAGTTACTTAGACTCTGGCCAACACATTGGAAGAGGTCAGTCTACATACCCATACCAAATACAGGAGACTTAGATTGCATAAACCATCACACAATATCCTTAATTTCACATGCTAGCAAAATAATGCTCAGAGTCATCCAACACAGATTAGAGCCCTACATGGAAAGGGAGATGCTGGATGTTTAAGCTGGTTTCAGAAAAGGCCAAAGAACAAGAGACATCATTGCAGATGCATGCTGGATAACTGAGGAAGCCAAAGAATACCAAAAAAAAAAAAAAAGTCAATGTGTGCTTTATTGACTACAGAAAAGCCTTCAGTTGCATTGACCATGTCGTTGTGGAATATCCTTAAGAAAATGGGCATCCCAGAACATCTCATTGTTCTCATGAGAAACCTATACACAGGACAGGAAGCCACAGTCCAGATGGAACATGGTGAAACAGACTGGTTCCAGACTGGCAAAGGAGTAAGACAAGGCTGTATACTTTCTCCATATTAATTCAATTGGTATGCTGCACATACTGAGAGAAGCTGGATTGGAAAAAGATGAGCATGGTTTTAAAGTTGGAGGAAGAAACATTAATAACCTGCACTATGCTGATGACACCACTCTGATAGCTGAGAATGTGGATGATCTACAAGCTCTACAAGAGAGCCAGTGTGGTATAGTGGTTAGAGTGCTGGACTAGGACCAGGGAGACCTGAGTTCAAATCCCCATTCAGCCGTGAAACTAGCTGGGTGACTCTGGGCCAGTCAGTTTGCTCTCAGACTAACCTACTTCACAGGGTTGTTGTGAAAGAGAAACTCAATTATGTAGTACACCTCTCTGGGCTCCTTGGAGGAAGAGCGGGATATAAATGTAAAATAATAATAATAATGAAAGTCAAGGAGCACAGTGAAAAAATGGGACTACAACTAAATGTAAAGAAGACCAAACTAATGACAACAGGTACAGCAACCAGCCTCAGAATTGATAATGAAGACACTGAAATGGTGGATAGCTTCTGCCTTTTAGGATCGACTATTTATTTATTTATATTCGATTTCTATACCGCCACCATTCTCAAAAATGGCTCAGGGCGGTTTACACAGAGAAATAACAAATAAATAAGATGGATCCCTGTCCCCAAAGGTCTCACAATCTAAAAACTACAATCTAAAAACTTTAATATTAACAGTAAAGGATCCAGAAGTCAAGAAATACGCTGCTGACCAGCACTTGGTAGGGTTGCAATGAAGGCCTTGGAAAGGATATTTAGATGCCGTGACGTGTCTATACCTACAAAGATTAGAATAGTTCAGACAATGTTTTTTCCCGTGACACTCTATGGATGCGAAAGCTGGACTTTGAAGAAGCAAGATAGAGAAAGTATTGACGCTTTTGAACTTTGGTGTGGGAAAATACTTTTGAGGATACCATGGACAGCCACGAAAGCAAACAAATGGATCATAGAACAAATCAATCCAGAATTTTCACTCAAGGCACAAATGACCAGGCTCAAAACTATCATACTTCGGACACATTATGAGAAAACCTAGCTCCCTTGAGAAGTCCATAAAGCTGGGGAAAGTTAAAGGAAAGAGAAGAAGAGGACAACCAGCAGCAAGGTGGATGGACTTGATTATGACAGCAATGAATGCACCACTGAGAGACCTTAAAGGCCAAGTTGAAGACAGATCATCCTGGAGAGAATCTATCTATGTGGTTGCTAAGAGCTTATGTCACTTAATCAATCAATCAATCTTAGACTCTACAGCGATCTCCATGCGTGTTACTTAAAAATAGCTGCAACAACTAAACTCTGCACTCTGTAACTGGAGTGGTAGCTTCCTTTGTGCTTTGCTAAATAATCACAAAGCCCAGCAAGTTGTTCCTTTGGTCCTGGTATTAAATCTTTCAAAATATGAATAGAAAAGTTGGCATAAAATGGAAGAAGCCAGGAAGCCTCTGGAACAGGGTGATTGAATATAAAGGAGGACAGGACTCCTGTACTTTTAACGGTTGTGACTGAAGAGGGAATCTGGGCAAGTACCGCTTTTCGTATGAGGGTAAGAGAAAGCAAACCTGCAAAAGTCTCCTGTTCTACACAGCTCTTAAAGGGTACAGGAGCAGCCCTGTCTTCCTCGGCATTTGGTCATTCTATGAGAGAATTCATAGTTTGGGATACATACCATCCTTGGGGTTGCAAACTTCAAACAGGATCTCCTTATCCAAAAACTTCAGGGAATCAAAATTATCTTCAAAAAACACATTTTCCTGAATGCCCGCCATCTCTAAAAGTTGGGTGTTGTTGGCTCTTAGTATTCCAATGGCATAGATAGTGACTCCTTTATCTCTAAGGGCTCTGGCAGGCTTTCCCACTTTGTCGTCTGATTCTCCATCTGTGAGCACTATCAGATACTGCTTTACTCCCGGACGCCCTCCTTTCGATTGGTCAAAGTGAGGAGAGGCAAAGGCTAGAGCTTCCCCAGTCTTCGTTCCTTCTTTCATCTGCTCCATTGCAGAAATTTTTTCCCTCATGTCAGCCTTGTTGCTGAATCTGTTGAGTAGGAACTCTGCTTTCTGCTTTGAGCTATACTGGAGCAGTCCAACCTGCACTTTATCAACCCCGATGTCAGACCTGTTCACAATCAAGTGTATGAATTCCTTTGTCTTCTCAAACTGATCTTGTCTCATACTTTCAGAAGTATCAATTAACAAGATAATGTCTGCTTTCAAATTCTTACAGGCTAAAAACAAAACAGAAAGGAAATAAGAGCAATTGTACTAAACTAGTGGTTGGTACATAAACCCCTGGAAACTTTACACACAGGGCTTCTACCCCAAATCGCCTGAGAGTGTGTGCATTCACACACCAACCAAACTTACCCTGAAGTCCCTTTGAGATTCCTGGACCCACTCCACTCACAAATCAGGCTTTGTGATGCGAATTCTAGCTTATCTCAATGTATTTCCAGATTTTTAAAATGCTGGTTTTAAGCTACTTTTTCTGAAAATGCCGGAGCAAATAGGGAGAGGCACTGAAGTAGACTTAGTAGCATGATAAGAGGGATGCTCTCTTTAGACATGCAGATATCGCTCTTTAGGAAGCTCCCCCCCCCATTGGCTAGAAGGCAAACAGGAGGCATGCCATGTGAATTTGTTTCAAAACAAACTTGAGAGCAAAGGGGAGGGGCTGCTTCCCTCAATGCCGCGAGTGTAGTTCAAAGTGGATTCACTCAACATTTACCCCAAAGCATGACTCCATGTGTGAATAACTCCCTGGGGATACTTTTAAGGCTTGTAAGAGTGCTCAAAGCTCTCCTGACTCACTGACTAATGATTAGGATGCAGCTCCATTGCCTCCTGATAAGAGGATTTGACTATTACAGTCATTTACTTTCAGATTAAATTACTCATGAGTAGTACTATTGAAATTACCTGTGCTATTAATTTCAATGGGAGTACTCACAAGTAGACTGAATGCAAGTCTGAATGTAATAGTCTGTCTTGTAACTGTAAAATAAGTGTGTGTTTGTGTGTGTGTGCACGCGCATACACACACAAAATGGGGCACCTGTACTGAAGCTTTCAAACAGAAGGGATATACTTGTTTTTAAAAAGTTTTTAAAAACCCAGGCTATACAGAGATGCTAAACATTCCTTCTGAATAACAAGAGAAACCACAACAATAGAAAACAAAGCATCCTGTGGTTCAACTCATTATGTTCAACAAGCACTTCTCATCCCTAATTGTCACAGCCCAATGTCACTTGGGTTCTAATGCTGTCAGGCAATACTCTGCTCTAAATCTTACTACATGACATGACAGAAATTAATAAGGTTTTCCCAGAACCTAGGCCATGGCTCAACTTTGCATTTCTCAAATTTTCATCATTTACACAAATATAAGTTTTCTCCTCCAGTTTCCTTCAGAGCATGGAAGTTCAATGATTATGAATCTTTTAAGTAATTCTTCCCCCTAGAGCATAACTGCTGATGGTGCTGCTCTGAGCTCGCCTCTCACTGGTTGCAGCTGCCACTTAAACCTATAACCAAACCACAGTTGTAGCAGTGGATGCATGCAGACAACACAATCTTAACTTCTAACAGAGGTTTAGGACAGTGAAATGAGGAGTAATCCCAGGTCCAAATTTCAGTTTGGGAAGTAAACTGGACCCTGTTATCTAGTTGTGAAACCATGGTTGCAGGCATTCAGACATCACATGAAACCATTCAGACATCACATGAAACCGGAGTTACAGGTTTGCCAACAACCTGTAACTCCAGTTTCGTGCAATGTCTGAATGTGCTAAAATTAAACTTAGTCAAGCTACTGTCTTTACATGGTCATGTTTATGGGGACAAACGATGTTAATGTTAAAATGTGTTCACTCAAGTTGTTCCTCTGGAAACGAATGCATAGCTGGTAAAGAAAAAAATACCACTAGTGCTGTTACTTTACTGCACGTGGTAGTTGGCTGCATATAATGAAATCTTTAGAAGGCCTGCTGTGATAAAACTTGAGAACCCCCCATGTGGAAAAACTCCTTACCCTCGGGAGAGCAGATATCACGTACAATGTCATGTTTGATAAGCTTGAGGGAATCAAAGTCATTCACAAAAAACATCCGGTCTTTCGTCCCAGCTATTTGTTCCAATTCTTTTTCGACGGCATTCTTGACACCAATGGCATATATCGTGATCCCTCCCTGTCGCAGCTCTTTTGCTGCATCAGTTACCTCATCCTGGGATTCACCGTCTGTAATAATGATGAGGAACTGGGGAACTTTGTCCCTGGCAGCCCTTTTAAACAGGCCCTGCATGTATCGTAAAGCATCTCCAGTTCTAGTGCCGCCACCTAGCTGTTGGATCACCTTGATGGCTTCCTTTAATTGTGCTGCTGAGTTGTACTGATTTATCAAGAATTCTGTTTGTGGAGCGCTTCCGTACTGAACCACCCCAAAACGAACGCTGTCGGCGCCAACCTGAAACAAACTGATCATTTCATTCATGAAGACTTTCATGTCGTGGAAGTCATTTGGATAAATGCTGCCCGACCCATCAATCAGGAAATAAATGTCTGCTTCCTCTGTTTCCTCACAGCCTATCAAATAAGAAACCAAGAGTGAAAAGTAGAATGGGGTCTTCAAGTAATGCTTAATATGAACAAACACATGACTAAACAGAATGTTGCAACATACTGTATGACTTACTCTTGAAGTACAAAAATACCATAGGTGAAGACAGACAACTGTTTTCCAAGTGATAACTTACCATGATGTGTGTGCAAGTACTTAGTTTGCATCCAACCGATTGTGTGTTGCAGTGCAAATCATGGCCTGCTAACTGGGCAAAAGGGCACTTTTTTTAAATGGTGGCTTTCTGATGTGTAGCAGGGGGAGAGCAACTATCCCTTTTCAGCCCAGCATAGTGTCTCTCCGGTGGTGGTGGTGGTCTGTGTGTTTAAGATTGTGAGCCCTTTTGGGACAGGGAACCATTTTCTCATGCATTTGCTATGTAAACTGCTTTGAGAGCATTTTTTGGTGAAAAGCAGTATATAAATATACTATTTCCTATAAAGCAAGAATAAAAAGGAAAGGAAAGGTTGTGCTGTTGAGCCGGTGTTGACTCCTGGCGACCACAGAGCCATGTAGTTTTCTTGGTAGAATACAGGAGTGGTTTGCCATCGCCATCTCTCGCTCAATATGAGATGATGCCTTTCAGCACCGTCCTATATCACTGCTGCCCGATATAGGGTTTTCCCATATTCTGGGAAACACACCAGTGGGGATTCAAACCAACAGCCTCCTGCTCTCTAAGCAGGTTGCTTCCCCACATTTAAAGTGCAGCATAGGTCAGTAGGAGGGGATGTTGAGCTTTTCTTTCACCCATGCACTACCATGTAAAATCACATTTCTCCAGCCACCAGGGTCAAGATAAAGACAAAAGAGAGAAGCAGAGCACATGCAAGGGAAGGATTTCATTTCATCTCTCATCTGCCCCCACATCCCTCTTCTTTATACGAAATTAACACAAGCTGCACTATAATTCATGGGTTGTGCTACTGTATTATTGTGTACTGTATTATTGTATTATTGCTCCATTGTATTATTTATTTATCTGACATATTTTTATATCGCCCAAAACGTATGTATATGGGCAGTTTACAACCAGATAAGAACAAAGGTAAAACATTAGTTAAAAACAAAAACAAGAAATTTAAAACACAGCAATTAAAAAAAATTTAAAAACCATATTCTAAAAACAACATTAAAACAATATCAGTTAAAAGCCTGGGTGAACAGATGTGTCTTTAAAGATTTTTTAAAAATTGTTAGAGATGGGGAGGCTCTTTTTTCACTAGGGAGCGCATTCCAAAGCCTCGGGGCAGCAACGAAGAAGGCCCATCCCTGAGTAGCCGCCAGACAAGCCGGTGGCAAAAGCAGACGGACCTCTCCTGATGATCTCAATGAGCAGTGGGGTTCATGTGTTATCTGTGTTATGGGCAGATTAGTAGGTAATGGGGCACTACTGCAAGCCCAGAATAATTTATGAACATCCCAGTGGTGTGTCTGAGTTCACTGAAGTTTATCTGGATAGAATCCAGGGATTAATTGTGGCTTTTACCTTCTTTGACGTTACGGGACCGCACTGGAATGACAAAGGTTTGTGAAACAATTTCAGTACAAAGTCGTTTCTTTATCTTCCATCCAATATTTGATAACTGCAAAAAAGATTCTAGGTTGGTGACATGTTTTCTTGGGGGATGAGATGCAATTTTGTACAGCTGGCCGCTTTCTGAGATATTTTGGATCCCCACAGCATACACTGTAACTTTGCTCCGTCGAAGCTTGGATGCAGGTTCAGTGAAGTTGTCTAGTGACTGGCCATCAGTGATCACCACAGCCAGCTGCTGTACTCCTTGATCCTTCCTGCTACCTGCCTCCTTGGTGAAAACCTTTTTCCTCAGGAAATCAATGGCAGCACCAGTGTATGTTTGCCCACCACGATATGGCAACTTTTTCAGATAGTTCACAGCTTCTAACTTGTCATCAAATGTATGGAGGTCAAACTCTAATCTTGGCTCATCACTGTAAAGTACCAAAGCAACACGAACATTAACTGGGGAAATATCTAAGGCACCAAAAACTCTGAGCAGAAAAGTCCTGATCAGCTGGAAATTCCTTTGACCAATCCTGCTGGATTCATCCACAAGGAAGACAATGTCTGCTACAGTTGCGCTGGAACAAACTGAACAAAATAAACAAAGAGAAGGATTACTGCATGGTAGATGTGAGCAAAAGGCATGCAATAGCTGTTCAAGCCAGTTTGGCCACAGTAGTAGCAAGAGACAACAGGCAAAGGGAAGAGACTCAGGGTCCGCTAAACTACACCTTATATTAAGTGTAGACTGATCAGTTTATTTGTTTAGCCATAGCCATAACAAAGATATTGTTGGAGAGGCAGCTCCTGATGGCATCGGCTCTTAGCACCAGCAGCCCTAGGGGCATTGGGGTAGAGACAGCCAGTAAGGGCATCTCCCCCACTGACCATGCTTTCTCTGCTAGACTGAGAGTCTCAGGTTTCATTCTCTCACCAGAGTGCTTTCCAGATTAGACTCTGCAATGGCATCACAATGTATCTCTGAAGTGTGCTTCCACACTTCCTGTGTTGTGACACCACAGTCCCTACGCTGACAGCAGGGTGCCGTTCCTATTTCCAATGCCTTGTTTTGAATTTAATTGTTGTGATACCGTGCGATAACATCGTATATCCGGCATTAAAAAGTTGCTGTTTGGGGGAGTTGTTAGTTTTTGCAAGACTGCTCCCCCTGCTGGGTGCTTTGCTGTTTATGTTTTGAACACAATTTGCCTGAACAGAAGCATTTTGCCACTGTTGAGCAGCTAATGTGGCAAGCACCTTGGGGAGAGAAAGAGACTTTCAGCTTCTCCACTTCCCCACTCCCTGTATGTAGCTAGCCATGCGGCATGATAGGTCTTAATCTATCTCTGATAGATTTCCTAAATAAACTACTTGGAATTTCAACTCCATGTCTCCAGGCAACATTAATTAGCAATGCTCCCTCACCTGTGCACTTCCGCTGTAGCTGAGGCAGATAGAGAACCACCACCCCCTCCCACCACCCCACAAGCTCTGCAACAGATATGGGACTCAAAAATTAGATAGTTAAAACAATGACCAAAAAAATCATGAGGCGTTCAAAAACTGAAACATTGGAACAATTACTTTGTGTCAGCTTGCCACATACTTTGATGGCAGAAACTAAAAAGCCAGCTACTTTTCTAGTAATACAGATCTGGTATTGGCAAATAAATACATAAAATAATGTAGTGCTTCCCAAGATGGTGGCCTCCAGGTGTTGCTGAACGACAACTCCAATGTTTGTAGCTGGGGATGATGGTAGTTGTCGTTCAGCAACATCTGGAGGCCCCTAGGTTGAGAACCACGGGGCTAATACATTCTACTAGCATCAGGTTTCCCCAAACTGCGGCCCTCCAGATGTTGCTGAACTACAACTCCCAGCATCCCTAAACATAATTTTTTGTGGCTGGGTATGCTGGGAGTTGTAGTTCAGCAACATCTGGAGGGCCGCAGTTTGGGGAAGCCTGTGAGCTGAACCAGTGTACAGCATCTGCGCCGCTAGTCTCTCCTCACTGCTTCCCCCCCCCCTCCGCCCCAATCTATTCCCAGTCATTTTTGCCCATTGGCCGCCTCCTTTGCCAGGGCCCACCTCCTCCACCACCGCTCTCGCCCCTCCCAGCCCCCATGCCCACCACACCAGCCCCAGTTGCTGCACCAGCCTCCACCCGGCCATTTTCGGGAGCCCACCGCCACCGCCCGCCCAGCTGGGCTCCTCTCAGCAGCTCGGCTCAGCCGCCCACCACCTCTTCTCCTCTTGCCGCCCCTCGCTAGCCACCCCCAGCCGCCAGAGCAGCACCCCCTCGGCCTCCTCCTCCAGGCTCCTCCAACCCCCAACCGACGTTTCCCTCAGTCCCGGACTCACGCAGCATGTTGCAAGAGTTCCGCCGCCAAATCCTGGGCACGCATGGTCCCAAGAGAATTAAATATATAGATTAGATGTGTAGCTTGGCTGTGTATGAGGTGTTTCTCCCGCTCCCCCCACCCCGCCCTCCCAATAAAAAGATTATACAACAGCTACAGGGAGGAAATTATAATCAGGGCTCCAGCATGTGGGGAGAAGGTATTTAAATCTTTCCCTTGTGTTATAAGTCCAGATGAAAATGTCTCCCTGTTAGTCGCTATTAGCTAGCCCTGGGAATGAGGCTTCCATTATTTATATGGAATTTTCTATTAACTCCCAGGGTTAATAGCAGGTGCAGGGGGCATTTTCATCAGGAATATCCCTCCCTATATGCTGTGGTCCTCATTCTTCCACTCATGGCTGCTATTTAAGTTTCTTTTTGGAAATTCACACAGGGTTAAACTACACGTGTAATGTAACATGTAGTTTGGTTGTTATTGTTTAAAGTCTGCTCCAACATGGACAATTTGGGATCCTAGTGGCAGTGTAGAGCAAAAGATCTGTTGGGGACGCCTTACACAAACTCTTCACAATAAAATTTTGTGTAAGAATTTAATTAATCTAAAAGGCAAATATCCAAAGGACACTAGTTTTCCTTCAGCTCTCTTCCTTCATCCAGGACATTTTCAAAACTATGCATTACTCAGCAGGGGAGACATGTCTTCTGGTGAATTCTAATTATATTTGAAGGGGGGGGCTACATCTACATTACATAGGAGCATGTGGTAAATGCACATTGGGAAATTGTGACTGGATGCAACTGCCTGCATTCAATACATTCATTTCACTACATGCAAGACAGGCATGTAAGTGCCTATCTTAGGAACATAGGAAACTGCCATATACTGAGTCAGACCGTAGGTCCATCTAGCTCAGTATTGTCTACACAGACTGGCAGCGGCTTCTCCAAGGTTGCAGGCAGGAATCTCTCTCAGCCCTATCTTGGAGAAGTCAGGGAGGGAACTTGGAACCTTCTGCTCTTCCCAGAGTGGCCCCATCCACTGAGGGAAATATCTTACAGTGCTCACTCATCAAGTCTCGCATTCATATGCAACCAGGGCAGACCCTGCTTAGCTATGGGGACAAGTCATGCTTGCTACCACAAGACCAGCTCTCCTCTTGCACTTACCAGAACAGCCCCCTTCCTCCCCTAGCCCAGTTTTAAAAATTAACATTGCCCCGCAAGAGATCAGAAGCAAACCCAACTGCCACATAAAGTGTGAATTGGCCCTATGCCATAACCCAAAAAGCTAAAGGAAAGGCAAGAGAGATCATTTTATGATTCAAAAGCCATCTTATCGGCTCAAATCAGTCTGTGGATATTAGACTATTTAAATTGTGCAAATTCTGGAATTGTCCCCTTCTCATGCAGTATAACCAAAGTATAAAAATGCCTCTGATCTTTTGCTCATTTTCCTAACTGTATTATCACAGCCCTTTTCAGAATTAACCATATTCCAGTTTAAGGCAAATGCAATTAGGTCGGATTCTCATTGTTACGGTAATGGATGTTCACTGAAGTCACAGAGAACTCACTGCCTGAATAATGATGCCATGTTGCCTGAAGATTGAATAAATAACAGATTTCTCCTCCCTATAATCTAATGTGCAGTTTAGATTATATGTAACTCTACCTGCTGGCACTTCAGCCTCTAGGGCTTCCTCATACTGTTGCTGAACTGGTACTTCCAAAAGATCTGTTATATTCTTTTGAAGCTGATTGAAGCTCTCCACATCACTGAGCTGGTAAACCAAGGGAGACGTAGCAATCACCTCCATTTCTTTCCTGTCGGAATTTAAGATGCCAACTGTTACGACTTTTACTCCCATCTCTTTCAGCTCTGTTGCAGCTTCCTCGACATCATCCTCAGATTTGGCTGAGGTGACAACCACTGTGAACTGTGGTGTCCCTTGATTAAATCGACTCCCAGCTTCCACTGTAAAATAGACATCTTGCAGAAATTGCAGCGCACTTCCAGTCTGTAGAGGGCCACCCATGAATATAACACTTCTCTGAAGGTGGTTAAGAACATCTTCCTTATTCTCATAAGTGTTCAGCAAAAATTCTATCTGCCCTTCTCGGCTGTATTGTGCAAAACCAACCCTGTATTTGTCAGCCCCAATGTCTAGTTGTTCAACAACTTGCAAAATGAATTTCTTTACTTCTTCAAAGGTAGAGGATCCCATTCTTTCAGAAGAGTCCACAAGGAAAACAATATCAGCATAGTGCTTTGTAAATGCTGGAGGAAAAGACAAAACTATATTTTAAAAGGCTATATCAATACAGAAGAGAATCCAAATTTTAATTGTAAAATCCATGGGAAATGACGTTTCTCAGTATTCCTTAAAATTATTGGGTAACATCCAAACCTTCAGCAGAGCAGTGGTCCATCAAGAGAGGTTTTTTCATTCACAGAAGTGTTTCACACCTGCAAGAGGTATGAAGCTATGGCTCGGTGGAGGATCATCTGCTTTGCACACAATAGTTCCCAGTTTCAATCCCTGGTAGCATCTCCAGGTAGGGCTGGGAAAAAACCCTGCCTGCTGGAACCCTGGAGAAGCTTCTACCCATCAGCATAGACCAGGGTTTCTCAACATGTGGGTCCCCAGATGTTATTGGACTTCAGCTCCCATAATCCCCAGCCCCAGTGGCCTTTGGTTGGGAATTATGGGAGTTGAAGTCCAATTACATCTGGGGACCCACACGTTAAAAATTCCTGGTATAGACAATACTGAACTTGATGGACCAATGGGCAGACTCAGTATAAGGCAGCTTCCTATTTTCCTATGGGGTACTTGCAGAGTGCAATACTCCTTCTGTGAATGGAAGAAGCTTCTCCTGACAGGGCACTGTTGTATTCTATCTGGTAATCATATGTGTTTTGTTGTTTGGAGGTTATTGGACTTCAGCTCCCATAATCCCCAGCCCCAGTGGCCTTTGGTTGGGAATTATGGGAGTTGAAGTCCAATTACATCTGGGGACCCACACGTTAAAAATTCCTGGTATAGACAATACTGAACTTGATGGACCAATGGGCAGACTCAGTATAAGGCAGCTTCCTATTTTCCTATGGGGTACTTGCTGGTAATTCTATCTGGTAATCATATGTGTTTTGTTGTTTGGAGGTTTGTCCCAGTGGGGATCCTGTAGAGAGTGTAAGGGGTGCAGTCAGAAAGAAAAAGGAGGAGAAAAGGTCAAGGATAAAATGGAATTGCTTCTGAATAAAGTTTTGGTTCAACCAGCATAAGATTCCTTCATGTTTACAAGGGAAGCAGTTCTAAAACAGGTACCCTCTGCTAAAGGTATGAATGCTTACCAAGGCTTTTGGGAGTTCGATCTCAGGCTGGTCTAAGCTCTATGAATATCTGCCCCCCTGGATCAAACCAAGGGTCCACTTAGCCCAGATTCTTGTTTTCAACAGTGGCTGGCCAGAAGCCAGCTATTAAGCCTTAGCAGCTGGTGAGACTTGGTCACCTTTACAAAAGTTTCAAACTGATTAAGCATATCCTTAGATGTGACTGGCTCCCTCTAACCCCACTGCAGCTTCCTGAGTCAGCCTTTACCGAACATCTAGACATCTATTAACATGTCCATAGTAGGACAGCGTAGAGTAATTGTACCTTGTGCTTTCAAGATTCCTTTCCAAAGAAAATTAATCAGGCTGAGCTTTCTTCACAGCTTTTTAAATGGGCAGTGAAACCCCTTCTCCTCTGAGATACTTTTGGTTGTTAATTTTAGTTGGTGTTCTGTTTTGGCTGCTGTTTCTCAGATTTTTGTTGTCATATTTATTTTATTTTATAATTGTTTTATTTGTTTGATGCTTGCTACCCTGGTAGGACTTGCTCTAATGTTTGGGGTAAAAATGTTTTAAATTGATAAATATACCACTGAATTCCATAGATCCAACACTGGAGTATTACCCTGATGAAGTGGGATACACATTTGTATATTTAACTAGTGGGTAAAAATATTTGCCATGACAGACACAGAAGTGCCCAAACTGTATTTTAACACTTACAATATTATCTAAATAAGAAATTTTTTGGCTGCACAAGACTTTGCCTGACAAACTGAGAAAGACTGCTACAAGTAATGTTTCTACCTGCACACAGCAAAAAGCAAATATTTCTCTGCAGTTGCCTGTGCCTCCTGAAAATATGTCCCTGAGGGATGCAGCACTCTCAGGGATATGTTTTCAGGAGACACAAGAGGCTGCAGATGGAAAAAGAGATCACCAAAAATCACCCCTCTCCTTCATGCATGTGCACAATATTTCCAGCATTTACACACTTTGTAGGGCTTTGTGTTCAGTCTTATTCTTTCTCAAATGAACATTTTTGTGAGATATCAATTTATCAGTAATAAAAGGTCAGTTTAAACTCAGATTGAAATATATATTCTCATAATCAGATATGTCTAAAATTAAGTATGGTGAAGGTTTTCTTAGATCATCATATATATATATTGAAGTACAAGAGCAATCTATTGTTTGTTACTAAATATCCAGTCAGAATTGCTCTGGCCCTCTTGCATTTTCTGAAGAGTGTGTGTGAGAGAGATTTCAATTGGAGCTGGGGGAGAACATTAACCTTTTCCACTTGAACTGTTTATCTGATTTAAATCTGTTCCCCACCATTACCACCACCACCACCACCACCACCACCACCACCAAAGATGCTATAGAAGGGGGAAAGATTTGATATAAGTATCTATATTCTGCCCCCCCCCACACACACACCATAGCTAGTAGCAACTAGGGACACAATTTAAGTCAGATAAATGGCATTGCGGGGAAGGTTAACACTCGGCCCCAGTACCATGGTCCCAATCCAAACTGCCAGCTGCTTCCCCTGCACAGCTGCCTTTGAGCAAAAAAAAAAAAAAGACATCCTGTTACAGACCTCCTACTTCATGAATCTCTTCTCACGATTAGTGAGAAGGGCTAAAGAGCGGGCTGTGGTGAAGGCGGGTCAAATTCCCGCAGAAAATCAATGAAACATTGCTGAGCATGCTCCCCATGCGCCCAGACAATGCCACTAGCACTGAAGCAGTGGGGAGGGTCAGGGGCCGGGATATGTGATCCCAGCCTCCGGAAATACAGTGATGCACTGCGCGAGTGCACGATGCATCATGGGGCTCCCCCCTCCCCTCCCTGGGCTCCCTGCACTATCAAAAAATAGGGTTAAGGGAACACTCGCTCCCTTAATCCCATCTTAGGGGAAGGCTTCACAGGGCAGGTTTGCTGCTGTGTTGCCAACAGGATTGGGCCCCGTCCCAGTGGTTCACACGTGCATGCAAAACCAGGCTGGGGTCTCTTAGCCCGGTTTTTCACACACATGTGAATAGCCTCTGTATCTAGTCTGGCCATTTGGGACACCTTAGCATGAATTTGCATTGATACACATACAGGCCAGAGATCCTATTTAGGGGTTTTGATATCTACGTCTTGGGTTTCAGTTTTAGTGCTGCGATGGATTTCCTAAGTGTTCTTGGGGATGCGGGGGCATATGTCTATCCACAACATCTCCAGTGGGAATAACAGCAACCTGCCTCTTAGGGTTGTTTGAGAATTAATAAAAGAAAACATTACCACTTACGAGGAGCCTTTCTAAATGGTAAGTTGTACCAACTTCAGTGTTGATTTCCACAGGGAATGTGGCTATCCATATAAACATTGTTCATGCCATTCCACACTTTTCTGTCACAAATAGCCCTCAAATAAAATACTCCCTTTTTGCTATGTTGAATGCAGGAGTTTTGGTGCACATTAGATTAGCATGTAAACACTGTCAATGGGTTTCTGTGGGATATGTAGGTGGGGCAATTACCGAAACAATAAGCAATCTGCCTAGACCCCAAAGTCAGATTTCTTCTCTGTATTCTTTCAAGTTACTAATTTACTTCTTCTTATTCCCAAAGATCAAACTGTTGGAGATGGAGTTTCAGTGCATCGACCTTTTGCACCAACTATCCTAATGACCACTATTTCCATTTCCATTTCCCTTTGTTTAAAAAAATGGTGGGCCTCACCAATACTACTGCAACAAACCCTCTCATTTAGAAAGGCTCTGGGGCTTTAGAAGTAGGAAAGAAATCATACAGTTAACTAATAAGGACTATGGAACTCTGACCTTCAAATTCAGTTTTCTTGGGAAATTTCGGTTTTACTAACCTACGGTCTAGTGCCTAACATTTTAAATATGGGCCTCTCTTTCTGCCAGCCTTTTTCATTTTGAGCAATATCATGGAACCACTGGTGTTAATACCCAAATAAAATAGATGTAACCCAGAAGAAGCAGGATCATCACAATCTTATGGCAAACGTAACACTAATAAAGCAGTAAAATATTTAAATAAATGTTATCACATGAGATAATTTTATTTACCTTTAACCTGGCTCTCCACTGCAAAGCACACAGTTTGGAGAAGATTGCTAGAAAGATCTTGAAGGATATCAAAATTGTCAATATTGAACAAGAACCTATCAAAAGGCCTGCTGGCAATTGCTTTAAGCTCAGTAGTGTCCTGGATGCCAATTCCTACCACATAAAGTGAGATTCCTCTTGCCTTCAATTTGCTGGCTGGACCTTTGACTTCATCATTAGATTCTCCATCTGTGAGTAGAATGGCTACTTGTGGGATATGTTCCTGTGCTCTGCTCCCAGCAGATTCAGTGAAGTACCCTTCTCTGATGAAATCTAAGGCAGCACCTGTGTAAGTGCTTCCACCCCGGTAGGGCAAATTCTGTATTTGTTCCAGAATATCATTTTTCAAGGAATACTGATTTAGCAGAAACTCTGTGAAGGTAGCACTACTGTATTGGGCCAATCCAATTCTGATCTGGTTGCTGCCAACATCAAGACTGGAAATCAGTGTGTTCAGGAAGTTTTTCACTTTTTGGAAATTCTCTGTACCAATGCTGGTTGAACTGTCCACCAAAAATACGACATCAGCTACAGTGGCTTTTTGGCATACTAAATGAGAAAGAAGTGGGGTGGGGAATAGGGAGAAGAGGTTATTTTCTGTTTGAGGTTACGCCTGGTTTCAAACACAAACTGATATTTAAGACTATCTTATGTAGATGTGCATTTGATGAAAATACATTCTGAGTTAATTTGGTGTGTGGGTTTACTCTGCTGTTTATCGCTGAGTTGCTGTGGATTTGGAATGTGTGTATGTGTCTTTTAAATGGATATTATTAAATGGATATTTAATATATTATTATTAAATGGATGTTACTGAGTGTAAAGGCCCTATATGGGATGGAATATTGTGGGATAGTAACTCTGTGATACACAAATAAATATTTCATTGACCAACCCCAATATGAATTGTTTTTCAAATGTGTTTAATTTTGATGCTGTAAAAATTTACTAGTATATATTTGGGTCACAGCAACTTAAAGTAGCATCCTGTCCCAGATAAGACAGGTAGCACCATGCAGGTTGCCAGCCTACTATTGTAGTGCTAACAAAATTGCTCAGAAAGCCCTTAGTATATGATGCAAAGCATTACTGGTGCCTCTGGCAATGGCTAATATAGTTCCAGCACAGAGAGCAGGGTCTGCAAGATAGATATGCAAGGGGGCCCATGTCCAACCATGTACACCTCTCTGGGCTCCTTTATTAAATATAAAAGTAAATAAATAAATAGATCTGCTTGAAGATGTTTATGATGTTTTTATATTGTCTGTAAGCCACTAAAGAGCAATCTAGAAATTGTATAAATCAGAGGTTCCCAACCTTTTCCTTTATGCGGACCACTACATCATTATCAAAAGCTTTTGTGGACCACCATGTAAGTAAGTCATTTAAAACATTTTTAACATAACCTATGGCTGATGGGAGTCAAATTTATATATGGAAGAATTTTTTAAATGCAGCTATTTCTAATAATTTATTGTGCTCAACTCACAAACTTATTGCAACTTGTCACAGTACATTTACCTACAGTAGGCCTATCAGTGGGGAAAAGATACCGTATTTTACGGACTATAAGACGCTACGGACTATAAGACGCACCTTAATTTTAACCCAGTTTTTCAGAGTTTTAACATATTAAACTGTTAAAACATATAAGACGCACCTGAATTTTGGCGGATATTTTTCGAGGAAAAAAGTGAGTCTTATAGTCCATAAAATACGGTAATATTTACCTAATGAGAAGGCCGATGTTCATTATTATTAAATTATCTTCCCCCCTCCTGCCACAGACCACCTGCAGTACCCTCGCACACCACAGGTTGGGAACAACTGGTATAAATAAATAAATGGGGGGGGGATCCTTATAGCTATGTATTTATATGGGATGCCCAGTTCTTGGGAGATCCTATGAGATTCACTGGAACCAATCAAAATCAGTGGGCCAATTTGGACTATACTACCACTGCCAAATCACTTGGCAAGGAACACAGCAGGCATGCTGGGCTCCTTCCCACCCAGCATAGCATCCCACACTGCCACATAATTGTGTGGGGAATCTCAATCACACACAGTGAGGATTGGTTCAGACATTCTGCCCCTTGTACTAATATGTGGTGGCAAAATAGCACATCAGGTGGGGAGGAGTTGTGCATGCGCAGCTCATACTGGCCAGCTGTATCTTCCAAAGTGGCCCATTGTTTGAACAGAACAAGCAACATTCTGAACAGTAAACTTCAGCCCCAAGCCTGAGAGAGGGAGAGAGAATAAAACTTATAATTAGGAACAGAAAGAGAACCATCTTATGTGACACTCAAGTACTACTCAAGTCTCAGGATTCCTTCGCTCCCGTAAACATTTTGTGTGCTAAGACCTGGTAAGCCAAGTGGCTGGGAGAAGCACGGGGCCACTGAGATCCCAGGAGGAGAGGAAGTCAGTGCTGATGGTGAGATCAGAATATGCGAGAATAAGTGAGGTAGGCCTCTGGTCCCCAGAGTACATAGAAAAGCTGACTCTGCATCCCAGGGAGAGGGGACAGTGTCTAAAGAGCATGTACCAATTGTGTGTAATTGAGATATATAAATGTGCAATACTGCCCTGTCTGGCTATAAAGACCAACAAGGCATCCAGAAATGTAAGGAGCTTAAACAAAGGGAATGAAAAGCCTGAAGGGCACCAATCAGTCCTCCAATTCTGCCAGAAAAGAAAAGAAAAGAAGATTAAGGAGGGGGAAGCCCTCTATTCCTTTATTTGTACCAGGCCCAGATAAATTATGCTTGGGCGTTTATGGGAACCTTGCTCCAAATATTATTGACTCTGTTACTGCATAACAAAGACCAGGATAAGAGAAGTCCAAACACCAAGCCAAACAAGTCCTCTAGATATGTATTGTGGCCTGCCAGTTGTTTCCCTTTTTTTCGGGTAGAAAAAACAAGAGATTCCCGAAACCATTAAGCTGCTCTTCAGCCTGATAGGACAAGCCACAAGTTTTCAGCCACAAGTTGTACAAGTCTCGTATAAGCCCATTAACCTATTATGAAACACCAGATTAAAATATATTTCCCTTTGAGCCTCTTCCAATGTAACATTTTTTCCCTCCATGGAAATGTTTTTGTAATGACATTGGTGGAATAATAGAAATTTCATACAGATTTTTAAAGGGAAATGACATGAACAACAGTTGACATCCATCTAGCATTCCTGCTCATTGATATTTCTGGATAGCTCCATGGAGATTGCTTCATATGGTAACCTTGAACATCCACAAGACTCCTTGAGAAAGAACTCCTGGAAGAAAACTGCTGCCAGAACCCACCATCAACTGAAACTAGAGAAGGGAAGCTAAAAAAAAATTGTTCCCAGAGATAATATTTAAATAGCTGTTTTGTACTGGGCTGATCCGTGTTTTGAATGTACAGTAAAATCTTTAGCTGACTAAAATGCATATTCTGTCTAAAGGTATCTCCTTTCCACTTTCTGATATGCTGCATTAATGACATTCACATCTCATTCTCAGTAGGCCTGTGTAAATATTCGGCTCTAAATACCCGAAGCCCGGTTCAGCACTAGGGATGTGCCAAACTGGTCCGTAATTGAACTGGTCTATGGTGAACTTGGGCAATTCAACCGATTTGATCACAGACCCTGGCAAAAGGGGTCCAGTCCATCAGCAAACCAGACCAAACCCAGTTCATCCGCAGACCAGTTCGCCGGTTCGAGTACCAGTAAAGGGGAATCTGGTGAGGATTCCTCTTTGCTTCCAAAGGTAATAAAAGGCAGTGGGGGAGTGGCAAGAGGCACCATTAAAACTAAAAGAGAAGGCGCTTACCAGAAGGCCTGCCAGTAAGTGCCTCCTCTTTCCATTTTAAAGGCACCTCTCTCACACCATGTGCCTTCCATGATGGCGCCTCTCACCTGTTTCTCACCCTGTGTGCTTTCCATGGTGCCGCAGGAATGCAGCAGGGCTCTGCTATCTTTAAGGGGCCTTTGAACTGGTAGGCAGTTGGTTGCAGTATCTGAGGGGGCGTGTGTAGTATTCACCGAAGCTTCACACCGCCACAGGGTCAGGTGTGGAAAATGTCCTTCTTGGCCTAGCTCATCTTTCATCAAGTTCATGATGGAATGGGGAGACAGAAGTTGCACAACTGCAACAAATTCCCTTCTCTGACTATGGACCTAGCACCTGGTTAAAAATGATACAGAATGAGGTGGCAGAGAATAAAAAAGCTGATTAACCCATATGTTGTGATCCGTGGCCTTTCCTCAAACAGAAAGGAGGGGGAAAAGATTCTCCATACATAGACCCATGTGGATTTACCTGGTGAAACCTGGGTGATATGTCGAGAAGCTTCCTCTACTGTAGTACAAAGCACTTGAAGCACATTTTGAGAGATACCCTGCAGAGCATCAAAATCTGCCACACTGTAGACATGTGTGTCATCCGGGTCACTAGCAATTTCCTGAAGCTCAGACAAAACAGCATCTTTGACACCTACAGCATAGACTATGATGCCTGCCTTCTTGACTGCCGCAGCTGGCTCACTGATTTTATCCTGAGCTTTCCCATCAGTTATCACTACTGCAATCTGAGGGACACCTTCACTGCGTCGACTTCCAGCCATTTCATTGAACTGGTTATCTAGCATAAACATCAAACTTGCTCCAGTGTATGTATTCCCTCCTCTGTAGTGCAAGGTCTGTATTTTCTCTAAGATGTCCTGTTTGTGGTGGTAGGTGTTCAAGAAGAATTCATTGTAGGGCTTATCACTGAATTGAATCAGTCCAATCCGGATTTTATCCTCTCCAGTGTCAAAACCATTAACCAAACTGTACAGGAAGTTTTGCATCCGTTTGAAGTTCTCCATTTTTATACTCCAGGATCCATCCACCAGGAACACAATGTCTGCAACAGAAGCTTCCCTGCAGACTGAAGAAAAACATTGCAACATGTGGTGCAGTGGTTAGAGTGCTGGATTAGAAACAGTCCCCATTTCAAATCCTCACATTTGGCTATGAGGTTCATTTGAGTGGCCTTGGGCTAGTCACCATCTCTTAATCTAATCTACCTCACAGGATTGTTGTGAGGATAAAAGGTTGGGGCTCATATACACCACACTGAACTCACTGAAGAAAGGACACGATAGAAATGTAAGAAATAACAATAACGTACTTCTGTTCTTACCATAGTATTCAACGGACAAACAAAAGAAATGAAAGAAATGTACATTCTCACATAAAGCACAATTATGGAATCTACTGCTACAAGATGTGGTGGTCACACTAGGTAATTTGTTTTTAAGTATTGATTCAAATTCCTAGAAGATAGGTCTCTAAATATCTGCTAGCCATATTAGCTAAATAGAACCTCAGTGTTCAAAGGCAATATACCTCTGAATACCAGATGAGGGGGAAACCATGGGGAGGGTTGTTGCCTTCATTCCTTGCTTATGGGCTTTCTGGGAACACCTCTCTGTTCCCAGGAAGCCCATAGGTTCCCGGGAAGCCAATATTGGAAGTGGGATGCAGACTAGGTGGTGCCAGAATAGCTCTTCTTATGTTCATTGTCTAATTACAATTTCAGGGGATTTCTGTTGCTTTGAGTTTCCCCCAAAATAAGCTCCACTCAACCAAGTTCAAAGTTAATTAATATTTTCTTCTTCTTTTCATACTATCATTCCAACCCCTGCAATTTTCACTGGAACCCTATCATAAATAGTCTGGCGTAGCTCCAAGAAGCATCAATCATATTTTCATCAGAGAAGTTATTACCTACATATGGATTGAGCCCCATTATAAAAGAACACTGAATACATCCCCCAACACTTACATCCCCCAAGGGATGTAAGTGTACATCCCCCAAGCACAGTGGAAACTTGGGACAGATGCATGGAACCTGAGTAAGGTCCATGTAAAGACTTTGACCATATAGTTCAAGATACACCTTAAAATTGATTTTCTGGATTTTTAAAGAGACTTTGTGTATATATTTATATACAACTTTTATGTGTGTGTTTTAGTGTGAGTTTATTAGATAGGGTTTTTTAGCGATTGGGATCAGTATCTTGATATTGATGAAATGACATTGTTTAATATTTATAGCTGATTAAACTGTGGGACCACATGATCCAATCTATTTATATATTTTGATTGTTAGTTTCTGTTTGGGGTTCTTTTCAGTATAATTGCTTTGCCATTCTTCTGAGTTGGCAGAGCAATATCTAGGGAAATTTTGCTTTTAATTCCATTTAATTGTACAGGAAGGACATATGAGCCTGTGAGAAAGCAAACAAGCTCTCCTTCAGACCTAGGGCTATCATTCTTTTGTTGGCAGTGCCCCTAAGCCTTTAACAGCTGAAGGAGAAAACCATAGAGGGCCGCCTAGTTAGCTTTTCTGGCACAGGCCATCATGGAATGGGATGGGAGGAATGGGAGGCCAACATGCTTATGGTGTACTTCCACCCACAGGAAACCTAACTGGGCAGCACTGGGGGAAGCAGCACGTGCTAGTGTGGGGCATGGGCCCAGCATGCTATCAGGGACCCATAGGACTCTGACCCAGCAACCCACACCCACACCCACACTAACTGGTGACCTGGCTATACCCATGGCCTAGCACTATTTCTGCTTAAAGCAAACAGCATTATTTCATTGGGTGCCACAAAAAGCATGAATAACGTATTACCAGCAGTGTTGGCATCAGCAGTGGAGAACAAAGCACTCAGACACACAAGAATAAAAACTTGGTTCCATTTGTCCATTCTGAATGTACCCCTAGATAAAAGAATAATTAACAAAAAGGAGGAACTATTATTCATATTGAAAAACATGCCCTCGCACAATACTACATCTGTTTCACACACATTGCTTTAAGACATAAAGCTGAAAGAGTGAGCCAAGCGGACTCCATTCAAAATTAGTTCATCTGAGGAAATAGAAGCTGGTATGAAAGCTCCTTCTGTGATATTTTAGTGGTGATGGTCCATTCATATGTTCAAGTCATCACTTATTCCTGGAGTCACTGAGTAGCATACAGGCATATGCGACTCAACCCAGTATGACTCACATGAAAGAAAAGCAAGAATAGAAAAAGTCCTTTTCTCTGTAAGCAGACAGTAGTGTCATCTGGATTCACTTTTGATTGTGTGGTAATGGCAAACCAGCTGGTGAACACAACATTTGGGGCAAATATCTATGGCAATTAAGAGAAAGGAAACAGCAGTTTCCAAATTAAGCATGACAAATAAAGCTCTGCAGACAAAGTTGTTTATGGCAAACCAAATGATTAGAATCTACCTCCAAAAAAATAAACTGTTCATTAACGTCATCTAACAGCTGCACATTTCACTGGAGTGATTACTCAAGCAAGCTGGGTTTATGCATTTCAGAAGCCCCTCTGGTTTAAGTTTCTGCAGCAATTTGATACTGATCTGCGGTATAATTTTTCTGATGGAAACCAGACTGAGGAATTGATTCCAAAAAATGAGGGTCTTGCTGTACTGTTGGTCAAAGCATTTTCCGAGTGTATCTTAGCCTTTGAATGATACTCCCAGAGATCTCTTTTTAGAACAAGCCAAGCACAATACCTTGTCTAGAAACCGAAACATATTTTGATAAATTATGACTGATTTAGTTCAGAGGAGAAACAAAGGGTTGTTTTGAAAAGTCAGATGCAAACATGACAAAAGACATGCACAGGCAACCCACATCAGCCAATGCCTAACAGTTTGTGGATTTAGAGGACAGAACACCAACCAGCTCAGGCACAAAGAAAGAGGGAGCTGGTGGCAGGTACCGGAAGTAGGCACCAGAATGAACTCTCTCCAGCCTAGACACCATTGTGAACATTACAAAGTCATCCCAGACTTCGGCTTTATGGAGAGTGAAAAGCTTCCAGGGCATCCTGGGACAGCCCCTGGACTCTGACAGGACCTCTTCCCTATTTTGTGATCTGGGGCCTTTGTTACTTTCTAGCACAATCCCCGACTCTAAATTACTCACTTTCCCCCCTACATTTTTTAATTTGACATTTTTCAATGTGAAGCATTGAAAAACAAAAAAGTAACTGAATTCATTAAAAACACATCAATACTTTTGCATATGATTACTCACTTGCAAACAGCCCCTTGTAAGATAATACGTGATTAAATTGACTGGGTTCAGCCATTTTCTTGGTTTCATCAGACCAAGGCCTGCTCATTGCCAAAGGCAATGTGTTACTTGCTGGTCCCACCCTTTCACTGGAGCTGGTACTGATGCCACCCCACCCCACCCCACCCCTCTCCCCTCCCCAATCTGCCTGGCCTTGATGCTGCTCCTCTTCTCACTGCGCCAGCCCTGCCTCAACTTCCAGGTGTGCCCATGTCACTGGCAGCTGCAACATCCCACTGGCCACCCCGACTGCTGCAGTTGCTCCAGCACCAGTGTTCACTCTCTTTCCGGTTGTCTCTTCAGCACTAAATTCTCTGAGAGAGGGGGCATGGATGCTGGGAGAGCAGCAGCAGCAGCAATAGGAGAAGCCAGTGGGATGCTGCAGTTGGCAAGGGGAAAGATGCCTGAGGGGAAAACACACAGGAAGGGTAGCAGGAGTGGAGGTGAGGTGGGGCGGTAGTATCAAGCAGGTGAGATTATGCCTGCACTCACTGCCCCATCGCACAGTTGCCACCTGAGGCTGCTACCTCACCTCACCTTATGGGGAAGCTGCCCCTGTCCAGCACCAAGCTTTGCTCAATCTCCAAGTTCAGAGGGATAGAGGAAAAGAGAACATATTAGTGCTAGAGTAGCAATGGCGATAGGAGACACCAGTGGGACACTTCAGCTGCTAGGTGGATCTCCAGACAGCAGCACAGGTGTGTGTCTGTAAGGTGAGGCCAGATAGAGAGCAGAAGAGTGGTGTCAAGGCTGGTGGGGGCAGAGGGTGAGCCAGCATGTGGGTGAAGGAGGCAAGGCCAGGGACAGCAAGGGTGGGAACCACACAGGGAGGGTGGCAGGAGCAGAGCTGAAGCAGGGGCAGCAGGCATGTGGGGTGCTTGCACTCACTATCCCATAGCATGCCTGCTGAGGCTGCCATGGGTACTGGAACTTGACTTGGACCTCAGAGTGTCCTTGTATTTGTGATTGTTGAAATCACAGTAGATGTAGGAAGCACCATTGCTCTGTCATGTTAAAGGTATTAGCACTCACTGGCAACTAACCTGGTAAAGTGATATGCCAGCATTATCATTTTATATCATATAATAAAATGCATTACCTGACTCTTTATACTATCAAGTTATGAAAGCACACTTGTCTCTTGGGGTTGAAGCAATGCAGTCTGAGGATAGGAAAATGTGTCCTTCTATAAAGCAAACTGCAGTTTTTACAATGGCTTGTTTCCAGATCAGACGATCTACAGCAGTGAATCACATTTGATAAACATGGCATTTCTGGACAGTTTTCAGAGCAAACACACCACAGAATAAACATCAGGATAGAGATATTAAATCAACTAGTTGGGCAGGGGGCAGGGGGAGAACCTTGGTTAGTAATTCTATTAATGTGGTTAGGATGCTCAGGACCACACAAGTGAGTATATGTCAAATATAATGCATCACCAGGATGGCCTGAGAAAAAGGTTACATTTAAAGTAGGGAGGGTTCATTAGCTATGAAAAGAAGCAACGTGTACATTCTTCATTGTAGAGGAATGTTGTTCTTCAACTGATTTTCACCAAACTTTGCATCAAGATGGTTCCAGCTTCACTGAATGTGATTCTAAATGCACGGGGAATCCTAGGGAGACCCCCAAGGTGGGGAGCAGGGGCATAGCTATAATTGAACAAAAGGGTTCACAGGCCCCCAGCTCCTGATGGCCCTCCCTCTCCACTGCTCCCTATTTTCTCCATTATCTCCCTCACTCTGGGGGGCCACCAGAGAGAGGGATGAACACGGGCCCTCTCTCCCCTGGCTACGCCCCTGGTGGGGAGGCTTGTTGTCACCTCCTGGTCGTGGGTCTGCTCATGTGTCGCTGCAGCACAGAGCTGCACCGCAGCAGCACATGATCAGTAAAACACGGTTAGCAGAGCACTTGCTCCACTAACCTCATTTTAGGGGAGGGGTTCTTAGGGGTTCTTAGGTGATGAGCCCAGTAGCTCTCACAATGGGGGAACACTGGGCTGGGTGCCCTTAGCCCAGTTTCTCTCCATAGTGAGAATCGCCACAATATATATGTGGCAGACACAGGGGCATATCTAGGGTAGGGCAGGCAGGGCACGTGCAGTGGGTGCCACTTGAAGGGGGGCGCCATTTTTTAAAATAAAAAAATAAAATAAAAAAGGCTGCTGAAAACGAAATGGCCATTGCGCATGCTCAAATGGCCTCTGTGAGGCCCTAGGCCATGCCAGGCCTCGGAGAGCCCATTTGAGCATGTGCAGTGGCAATTTTGTTTTCAGTGGCCATTAAAAAAAAAAAATGGCCATCGCACATGCTCAAATGGTCCCTGCGAGGCCCTAGAGGCCAGCAGGGGAGGGGGAACCTTTGCAGACCCCCCCCCCACAGCCTTTAGGAAGCCCCTCAAAGGGGCTACAGGTATTTTTTAAATTTAATATAATATAAGTCACTGTACACATATTCAGTTTGGCACTATGTACAGAGAATCAGGGCTTGTGAATACTGAGCTGAAGCTTATGAGCTAGGATTGTATTCATTTGCTCTTACTTTGCTTCTTGTGATAAGTGAGTTAAATGCGATGGCTTAATAATATGGCTATTAATGGTGAGTTTGTCTTTGAATCAGTGTGAAATCCTTAGTATTAAGGCCCACTGGGAGTTTCCTGCTCTCTTTCTCTCATTTTAACTGTCTTTCTGAAATACTAGAATATATTCCAAGCAGTGACGCAGTTTACTCTGCATATCCTTTAATTATTTTCAGAGTATCTGGGAAAAGTCAAATTCTCCATTTATTTTTACAACTTATGTAATAGTGATGCTACAATGCATAGTAGAGAATTAGACAGTCACTTCTGTTTAGTTTTCCAAGTACACCCCAACATAGTATTTGGGTATTTCATGAGCCCCAGCACACTGAAATTTGTAATTTTCCAGCATTTTTTGGTCTGACTACATCCACTGCTAAATAGAATTTGAAATATTAAAAGATTAACAAGCTTGACTTGTATTTTTCAGCTGATATTATGATATTATGGTAAAGTTATCTGAAAGATGGGTGCCAGATATTTGGACAGGGGGTGCAATTTCAGTGCTTGCCCTAGGTTCTATTTTCCCTAGATACGCCTCTGGGCAGATGTTACTGGGCATGCAATGCAGACTTTAAATTTTGACTGAAGTACTGCTCATACACACACAAAAACTGGCCTACATAATGTGCAGCATTCCATTGATAGAACACTCCATGTCAAGGCTGTTGCAGATGCAAAGGCAGCCCTGGCACTGTTAAGAAGAATGAGTGGTTACACAAGAAGCACTGGGGTTATTCCCATTATGGCCAGAGGCATTCTTACCCCTGGACTTCTGGGCCAAAGTCCAGGGCCTCCACACCCCCTGGGGACCCCCAAATTCTTTTTAGCCTGTCCCAGGTGGTATGACCACATTAAAAATTTGTTTAAAATACTGTGTATGTGAGTGGGAGGGGGCCTCCAAAAGCCTTTAGGTACAGGTTCCAAAATTATCTAGGTGCACCTCTGATTGTGGCAAATGATATTAACTGTGGTAGCACTGCTTGAGCAACCACTTGTTCTCAACAGTGTCAGGGCTATCTGCAAGTCCACAATAGCCCCAGCACAGAACATTTCGACAAGAGAACGCTGCCCTTCATGTCAGCCACTATCCTTACCTTTATTTTTTACAGACAGGGCTCTCCCCCCCGCAAAAAAAATCCACTCCTGATTGGAGTGTGCCAGTCCACATATTCGCTGGATTTAACCTGACCTCCCTGCGGGCTACCAGGGACCAGGACAGACAGGACTTTGTTTTTCTCCTAAGGGAGGCTGCAAATTCTGGCTTAGCTCGGGTTATGTCATGGGTAAAAAAAATCCTCTATTTCCAGCAGCTTTGGGGGAAAACTCCCGGGCTTCTGCTTTCTGCGAAGGTGTTGATGGAGGTGCTGATGGCTATGCGAATGGTCCATCTAATCCAGCAAATTAAAATGCCTCGAATCTGCTGCAAAGCAGATTCGCTGTTCAGATACCCTAAGGCACAGAGCCATGTGTGAAAAAATCCCTGGGAGTGCATTCCACAGCCCAGGAACAGCTACAAAGAAGGCCTGCCTCTGAGAGTTTTGTTATGTTACAGATGCAGGCCAGACGCGCTGGTGGTAACTGAAGACGGACCTCCTCAGATGACTTTAATGTGTGGTGGGGATCATGCAGAAGAAGGCATGATCTAAGATAACTCTCTAATATCCCTAGTCTCAAGCCACTGTGTAGACAGTTTTGTGTAAAGAAGCATGGCACACATGATATGCTAATGTATCACCATTTTCTTCAAAGAACACCCTGTGTCCAAAAGTTCTTTATGCCTAGTAACTAGGCAAAGGAAACATGGCTCCCAGTCGCTGCATGTGATTATCATTCTCCATGCACTATTTCTCTTCTTCTCCATTAACTTGGCTAAGAGGCACCTTTTAACGTGGTGATTCTCTTTTATTTAGCAGGGGGAGAGTAACTGGCCCTATTCAGCCCCAGCACAGTACTTCCAGTGACTGTTGCTGGTGTCTATCTGATGTTTCTTTTTAGATTGTGAGCCCTTTGGGGACAGGGATCCATCTTATTTATTTATTATGTCTCTGTGTAAATTGCCCTGAGCCATTTTTGGAAGGGCGATATAGAAATTAAATGAATGAATGAATGAATGAACGAATGAATGAATAATATACTGTAAGTAGTAGTGAAATGCTGAAAATGTGAAAACTAAGGTATGAAATTATTTCTCTGACCTGACATTTGCAGTCTTGTTCAGTTATGGAGCTGGTGAAAGGGCCATGTGTTTCTGGGGATATATACATATACAGTACATATACATATACACAGGGGCATATCTAGGGGTAGGGCAGGCAGGGCACGTGCCCCGGACGCCACTTGAAGGGGGGTGCCATTTTTAAAAATCAATTTTTTAAAAAAATGGCCACTGAAAACAAAATGGCCACTGTGCATGCTCAAATGGCCTCTGTGAGGCCCCCATGCCAGGCCTCGCAGAGGCCATTTGAGCATGTGTGGCAGCCATTTTGTTTTCAGCGGATATATATATATATATATATATACATATATATATATATATATATATATATACATATATATATATATATATATATATATACATATATATATATATATATATATATATACATATATATATATATATATATATATATAAATGGCCACCACACATGCTCAAATGGTCCCTGCAAAGCCCTAGAGGCCAGCGAGGGGAGCGGGAACCTTTGCAGTCCCACCCCACAGCCTTTAGGGCCTACAGGTATTTTTATTTTTTTTTAATTAATATAATATAAGTCACTGTACACATATTCAGTTTGGCACTATGTACAGAGAATCAGGGCTTGTGAATAATGAGCTGAAGCTTATGAGCTAGGATTGTATTCATTTGCTCTTTGCTTCTTGTTATAAGTGAGTTAAATGTGATGTCTTAATAATATGGCTATTAATAGTGAGTTTGTCTTTCAATCAGTGTGAAATTAGTATTAATTAGCCTTAGTAATAAGGCCCACTGGGAATTTCTTGCTCTCTTTCTCTCATTTTAACTGTCTTTCTGAAATACTAGAATATATTCCAAGCAGTGACACAGTTTACTCTGCATATTTTTTAATTATTTTCAAAGTAAACAGGGAAAAGTCAAATTCTCCATTTCTTTTAAAAACTTATGTAATAGTGATGCTACAATACATAGTAGAGAATTAGACATTAGTTTTCCAAGTATACCTCCACATAGTATTTGGGTATTTCATGAGCCCCAGCATACTGAAATTTGTAGTTTTCTAAATTGTTTTTGAAAAATTAAAAGATTAACGAGCTTGACTTGCATTTTTCAGCTGATATTATGATAAAGTTATCTGAAAGATGGGTGTTGGATGTTCGGACAAGGGGCGCAATTTCAGTGCTTGCCCTAGGCGCTATTTTCCCTAGATACGCCTCTGGATATACATATACATATACATATACATATACATATACATATACATATACATATACATATACTCTCCCCAGAACACACATGACCCTTTCACCAGCTCCATAACTGACTGCAAATGCCAGATCAGAGAAATAATTTGATACCTTCATTTTCACATTTTCAGCATTTCACTATCAAAGGTAGCAAAAGGTGACACGAGAACAATATTCCAAATGGAGATACAAAGCTATGTTCTACCACATCAGTTATGTAGCACATACACCCTCACACTCACTCACACACCCTTTAGGCATCATTTCAAACATAATTGCCTCTTATAATGGATTTTTTTTTTACTAGGCAAACACACAAAATAAGTCTCCCTCTTTTTAAATAGAAAAACTATAAAAGGAAACATTTTAAAGTACTCACTACCCCTATATCTGATCATCTTATTCAGATGAATTTGGAATATGAAATAAGAGTTTTACCTGGGAACTTTACCTAGTAAGCTTTTGCTATGTAAACTGCTTTATGAACTTTTTATTGGAAAGCACGATATAAATATTTCTAATAATCATAATATAAAATAATAATACATTTTCCACTATTAAAACCAATACTTTTCAAACTCAGATCTCATAAAATGCTATAGTTGAAAAGACATTGTACTCCTGATCTTCTGAATATCATCCAGTATTACATCTAACACACACACCCCACTTCTTAGAGGTAATGCTGAATATTTCATGCAATACTTGCATCTCTTATTTTCTGCTATAAACACATGACACATGACAAGCGGATTTGCTGGCAGAAACTGTCACCCATCATTCTTTTTCCTACCTGGAAGAGAATATAGAACAATTATGTAGAACATTTGTTAGGATCTGTATTTAGACTGGAATCTAGATTGCATCACTAAACAGACCAGTGGTATCACTTGTTCGCTTTGCACCTCTCCACAAAGGAATTCTATTCTTGATTTTGTTTCCTGTGAATTTTAGGACAAGGAGCATCAAGATCAAATCTTGCTGCAGTCTATTTAAATAAATGTGAAGGCTGACCCTTCCTCTTACCTGGAAAAGCTCTCTTCCTTGTACTTTTACTTTTCCTGCACTGCCTTTCTTCTTCAAGAAGTCATTTATAAAGTCTTAAGCACTAAAATATGAAAAGAATTATGCACTCAACTTCCTATAAATCCAGTGTTTCCCCTCCCCTTAAAGTGTGCTAAAAAAACAAGAATCTTGAAACCGATCTTGTCTTACAAAGCAGAAGCACCATTTGGGAAAGCTCTTTATTTCCCCTCATTACCCCCACTCCAGGCAATGGAACATTTTATTTACAGAATAAATAATGAGGTACTAAAAAACAATTAACTTGCAATGCAACTCAGGTCTAAACGTTCCATAAGATAAGATGAGATATATTACAGTAACCAATGACTTTCTTATCTACATGGAGAACTGAAGCATGGAATACGCCTACTGAGTTTTTATTGCTGCATTAAAAAATCTTCTAACATTAAAATGTCTCTGTGAAGAAAGATATCTATTTCTTTGGCCGACTCATGGAGAGGATCCCCTCCCCTTATGGAAGCAGTAACAGAATTATAGTGAAGAAATAGTGAAGGAGATCCTAAGTATTGTACTTACCAGAATGCTTGGGGTTCCCCATGGACAATGACTAGTGGCCCATATGGTCTGCAGTGTGAACTCTCTTGGGAAGCTCCAGAAGCATCAAACATTCCAGCTGTGTGAGGCTAGCCACCCTTGTTGGAAACTGACTGGAAGTTAATCCTCCCAAGTCATTCCCTGGATGTATACTCCTTAGATAATACCCTCCCAGACAGAACTCTTGGACTCTGGTATAAACAGAATCAAAGCTCTGGATTGTCCTAGAAGGAAAACATCTCTGTAGCATTAATCCAGGATTGATTTTCTTTTTTTAATGTTGTGTAATGGAAGTCCTGAAATATACTGCGTAACTTCAAGGATCTGAATCTAGGATCAAACCCCGCTTGACCACGGGTCCATTAAATAAGCTCAGGCAAGTCAACATCTCTAAAGATGGGTTCACACATAATGTGGCACCTGAAGCTCCATAATGTGGCACCTGTAGCACTGGGAATACACACTCCCCATTCCTACTGCATTTATAGGTTGTTATGTGCCAAGACTGGGTGTGACATTCACACCAACCAGTCTGGGCATTTTTGAACCTACTTACTGCAGATAACCTAAGATATGTCACTCACTTCAGATCTCAGTTACAGATGTCAGGTTCCCTGCAGCAAGTAACTTCGAATATGCCAAGATTGGCGGGTTCATATGTCACACCCAGTTTCAGCATATTGTAATCTACAAATACAATAGGCAGGAGGGAGAGCATGCCGTCCCAGTGCTGCAGGAACACATGGGAACCTCCTGTGCCGTATTGTGTGTGAACCTGCCCTCAGTCTCAGTTCCCCATCTGTAAAAGTGGGTTATTACTGGCCAGCAAGACATATTGGTGGCAAGGTTTGCAGAATGAAAGACAGGTTGTTAAATAAAGAATTAACAATAGAAGTGCAATGTAAATTTGACTACAGATATGATTTTATCAAGAGCCTCCGAATCAATGCAAGCTGTCTTTCTTGGCCAAGAAGTGCTCTACAACCACAGGTTATTATGTCTCAATTATTGTCTGCTGCCCACACTTTAATATTTATTGCTTTGCAATATTGCTTTGCATGCAGTATTTAAAATGGCTTTGAAACCAAGGCAATAAAAATTTTTAGAGTTGGCAACACATCAACAATTTAGGAGACCATTATATTTCATGAACTTCTTGGCCGAGATCCAATTTCTTAGCCTTTAGCTCAGAGATAGATAGAGCACATACCTTGCAGGCAAAAGATTCTAGGTTCAATCCTTGGCATCTTAAGGTCCAGTTAAATGGACCTTTGGCAAAATCGCTAAGAAAGAGCGCTGTCTGAAACTTTAGGAAGTTGTTGCCTGCCAGAGACAGCCGTACTAGTCTAGATGATAGTCACTATCTCAGTATATAATAACAATCAAGTATCTTAGGTGGGGCTAAAGCCCCATAGCCTTGTGACACACATCTCTCCTATGTCTGTCTGATGCTACAAGTTTCCATTAACATTTATCATTCACACTTTGAGTTTGGTCTGTAAAGTATCTCTATATCCAAGGATAAATTGTCATACAACTTGTTAGCATATAATATTGCCAATCCAAATGTTTCTGCTTCACTGTTTAACTGTATTCCTGTGTTTCAGAATTTTGAAATATCCACACAGTGAAAGAGCTCCAGCAACCTAATCTATTAAGATTGTTTCTTGGAACATTTGTCTGGCCGTGTGCCCCCTTGTCCCCCTAACTCAGCCTGGCAGGGCTTGCCTCAGAGAGGGACAGGGCTTCACCCTGTTCCTCCTCCACCTCTCTGGCCGTTTGGGTCCTTGTGTCTGCTCCTCTCCAGGGCCCCTGACACTCTCCACCAGCCAGTCTCTCATCCTTGGCCAGCCCCTTATATATCTCCTCACAGGCTATACACCTCCAACCTCCTCATGTTGGGCCCTTCTTTATTCCTGTTAATGCCTCATCCCATACAGCTGTTGCCTGAGTCTTCCCCGTACCTCCCTCCTCCCTCTCTGAACCCTGCCCTTCAGGAAGCACACCGATGATGTCACTGCTGTGTGCCTCCCTCACAGCCCTTTCCGGTGAATGCTTCACTTCCACCTGTGCTCCGTGTCGGGAGCTCCCACTGGCCACGGCCTGTTCTGGGCTTCAAGGACTCGGTCCTCCCCCATCAACTAGCCAAATTCCCCCTTCCTCCACCCGCCAGTCTCTTGCTATTGTGGGGTCTCAGTTTCTGTGGCCTGCTCCTGGGTTGGTGTTTCAGTGGTGTTTCAGTTGGGTTGATGCCAGGATCCTCTTCAGGACAGGATGCCAGCTAGTGCCCTCTCTGGTCTGGGGTTCTTCCAGCACTGGCTCCACCTGGGGTTCTGCTGGGCTCCCCTTGAGATCCTCATCTGAGGATACCTCCTAGAATCTGTCAGAATCCTCCACCTCACCTGAGGACTCCCCAGTGGGTGAGAAGGGGTGAATCCTGGTAAGAGGTTAAAATCAACCTTTATTCTGTGATGAATTAGTACAGGCATCCCCAAACTGCGGCCCTCCAGATGTTGCTGAACTACAACTCCCAGCATCCCTAGACACAATTTTTTGTGGCTGGGTATGCTGGAAGTTGTAGTTCAGCAACATCTGGAGGGCCGCAGTTTGGGGATGCCTGAATTAGTATATGCCATGAGTTTCGGGTGGCATTCTTTTTCCAGGTTATTTAGGATTCCCCAGCATGATAGTCTGTTCTCTCTGATGCCTTCATTTTGACTGTACATTTATCAAACATACGAATACACAGAAATCTAATTGATTATATTATTGGTGCAAGGAGATGGAAGAGTACAATTATAACAGCAAAGACGTGGCCAGGGGCTGATTGTGGAACAGACCACGAACTGCTCATGTGCAAGTTCCAAGTCAAGCTAAAGTGGAAAAACAAAACTATCCAGCTTCCATGATATTTATTTATTTAATCATATTTTTATACTGCCTGATATGTAAATCTCTAGGCAGTGTACACATTTTAATATTAAAAATCAGGGGTTAAAATGTATAAAACACAATTAAAAAAACAATATAAAACAAACTATTAAAATTATTAAAATTCTAATTAAAAGCTTGCAAAAACAGGAGAGTCTTGAGGGTCTTCCTGAAAACAAACAGAGAAGGAGATGCTCTTAACCCCTGCTAACTTGGCAAAAAGGCACCTTTTAACATGGTGATTCTCTTTATTTAGCAGGGGGAGAGCAATTGGCCCCATCCACCCCAAGCACAGTACTTCCAGTGACTGTTGCTGGTGTCTAGCTTGTGTTTCTTTTTAGATTGTGAGCCCTTTAGGGACAGGGGCCCATCTTATTTATTTATTATTTATCTGTGTAAACTGCCCTGAGCCATTTTTTGGAAGGGCAGTATAGAAATCAAATGAAATCAAATCAAATCAATCAATCAATATTTCAGCAGGGAGCATATTCCAAAGCCCTTCGGCATCCACAGAGAAAGCCCAGTCCTAAGTCGCCACAAGATGAGCTGGTGGCAACCATAAGTAGACCTCTCCAGAAGATCTTAAAAGGTGGTAGGGTTCATGACAAAGGAGGCACTCTCTTAAATAGCCTGGACCCAAGCCGTTAAGGGCTTTATAGGTAATAATCAGCACTATGTATTTCACCCAGAAACTTATCCGCAACCAGTGCAGTTCTTTTAAAACTGGTGTTATGTGATCCCTTCATGTTGTCCCAGAGACCAATCTGGCTGCCGCATTCTGTACCAATGGTAGTTTCCAGACTATGTGCAAAGTCAGCCCAACGTAGAATGCATTACAGTAGTCAAACCTGGAGGTTAACAGCATATTACCACTGTTATAAGGTCATTCACCTCTAGAAATGGACATAGCTGATGTATCAGCCAAAGCTGATAAAAAGCACTCCTGGCCACTGCCTCAGCCTGAGAAACCAGGGAGAGCTTTGGGTCCAGGAGCACTCCCAAGCTACGTACCTGATCTCTCAGGGGGAGTGTAACCCCATCCAAAACAGGCAGATCTAAACCATCTCTCGGGTCCCAACCCCCCCCCCAGTCAGTACTTTCATCTTATTTGGATTCAACCTCAGTTTGTTATCCCTCATCCAGCCCATTACCGCCTCCATTTAGGGAAGATATGCTATTGTCATGGCTCAGACCTGAGTCAGAAGTCTGAGCCATGACAATGGCATATCTTCCCTAAATGGAGTCAGAAGAGGAGAGGAGAACAGGAGGATTCGCCTGCTAGTGAGGGCTCAGAGGCACAGTAACAGGAGTTGGCAGGACCAGACTCTGGAGCTAAGGATTCGCAACAGCTGCCAGACATGATTTCTGATGGGGAGGAGCCTGGGATTTCACCTGTCTTGACAAGACAGCTCAAGAGGGAGGCTCAGTGGAAGTCACGCACGCACAAGAGATCATTAGAGAGGAAGCCAAAGTGCTGACTCAGGGAAACCTGATTGGCTGCTGGTTCTCTTGAGCCATATATATTTGGCAGTCTCTCAATTGCTCAGGTGCTGTTTGCAACTTCACTGGTCCACAGACAGTGTGCTATTGAATTCCAAAACTTTGTCCGAGTTCCAGTTTGCCTTGTTTATGCTTTCCTGCTTTGTTCTGTTAATTCCTTGCTTCTGTTGTCCTTCACTATTTTCATTCCTTGCTCTGTGTTTTCTGTTCCCTTATTACTCAGTTATTGTTAGAGGGGGGTACCGAGTTCGGTTCAGGGGACTTAATTCATTTCCTGTTTTTTTTTCTTTGTGAACCTTTTATTTTTCACTTGTGCAGTTCCACTGCGGCTTTCTGTTAACTCACCGGTAAGTGCTGAAGGGGGTTGTAAATCCTGTTGGGTAAGCCGAGCTAAAAGATTTACGACAGCCATTTCCTGATGACGTCAACATGGAGAAGTAAATCTGGGTGTCATCAGCATATTGATCACCCAGCACCAAACCTCCTGACGATCTCTCCCAGCAGTTTAATGTTACTGAGATTTAGACCATCACTGCCTATGAATTAACCCTGTTTCTGAAAGATCTTTTATTAAAGTAAATAAATCTAGATAATAATCTCCCTTTGAGGTGGGTGGTAACCAGACAGGGGGCCTTCTCGGTCATGACACCCCAACTTTGGAATGTCCTTCTCAGGGAAGCTCATCTGAGGGCTAGGTATTTGCTCGTGTGTGGGAAGAGCGTGTTGTGGCTAAGCCAGTTCTCTGCGCACAAGCCCTGCAGGCTCTCAACACTGCTCATGTGGAGAACCTGGAGAACCTCCCTGTATTTCCACATACATAACCATGTTTTTCCATGGGAAGGAAGAGTGAGGGCGTGAGATGGACTAGAGCCGATATGCTATTACAATGTAACCCAATTCAACATAACATTTCTACAATTTTTTTAGAGTTAGGATGCCATATGGAGGGAAGTGGCTGAATAATATATTTCCTCAGGCTATACAGGCTTATATTTAATATCCATCTTAAGTGTCATCTAATCCCTTCAAGTGGTGTTAAATACCAAGACAAAACATGGTAGATCTTATCAATATTGATGTGACGGGGAAGGGGAAACATTTTTAACCAGACTGGTTCTCACAGTTCCCAGCCTCTCTAAAATTAGTCTTCCCTTTGAAATCACTGGAATTAGCTAGTTTTAACTAACAGGACCCATTGCTTTCAGTGGAAGAATCACAGCTAAATGTAGCTTGATGAGGGGCCATACATTTAGCCAGACTGAATTGTGCTACACAGATGTTCCTGTGTATGTTTCTGTCTCAAAGAATGTTTTAAATTCAGCCATGCAGCTGTTTAGAACATCTGTACCCAAACAGAAATGAAGCACAAAGACTAATATACTGTTTAAGTCATATGGAGCACAGATCATTTATATATGACATTAGCTAAAATAACACAGGATGCGACATAAGTAAATACAGGACATCAGTTGTGGTTTAGTTACACAAATGGACAGAGATTACAATCCTGACAGTCTTTTAAAAATCTAGACTGACCCTTGTGTAGAGAGGGAGAAAAGTATGTTCCTTGCTCAAAACCCAAATAAAGTAGTCTAACAGTCTTGACAGCAGGTACTTATCAAAAGCTAAGTTCAGCACCAGGAGTTTCCATAACTGGTCCCTCATCCCAAAGGCCATCACTTATTTCTCACCTCAGCTGTTCTCCCCCACAGCAACCAAGAAGCTCTTGAACCCTCTCTTCACCAATTTGCAAACGACAGAAGATTTGGTTGTGTGTTCTCTGTTTGTCAGTGTCCAACCCAAGCCTCATTTCTCAATTCAAAATTATAACCTAGGCCTACTTCAGCCTTGGAGCATGGACCCCCCTCCCCTTAAAAAGCCTTGGGGAAAACTAGAAGATTTTTTGCCTTAAGTACCTTTGTTTAAGCTATAATCAAGGGCATGCATGCACATTAAATATACACAAGTGATAAATGCCCTTTAGACACTAGCCCTATTCAAACACGATGTATGTGCGTACAGATGTCTGTACACATGTAAGTGTTTTTGTGTCAATTACTGCACCTGCATTCATTTTTAAAATGACTGTGGATGTAGGCCCCCTCAAATGCATGATACAGAATAGGAAGTGCACTATTGTACATTCGTTGAACATAACATACGACTAAGTGTACATGTGTTCATTGTACACAAATTGTATGTGCAATGAACATAATGTGTGAATAGGATTGCTGCTTCCTCTTCCTGTGATCCAGCACCAGTTCTTTTATGGACTAGAAGCATATGTAATTTACTCTGGAACTTATAACTCCTATCAGCAGCACTGACTTCAGGGGTGGAGCTATAATAAGGTGGATGGGTTCAAAGAACTCAAGCTGCCCCACTCCTGGGGGCTGACTGACTCATCCCTCACCCCAAGCTCCAGCTGGCCCTCATTTCCCAGCCATGTTCTTTGCTGCTGTGCATGCTTTGTGACATCACATGCAAGGGGGTGTGGCCAGGGCCCTCTCCATTCACCTCTAGTTCTCAAACCTGAATATACAGACCTGGGCAATTACAGTTAAACAAAAAAAAAAAAGACCCATAGTTTCCTTCCCCTAATGTAAGGACCTGCCTTTGATGTGGATGGGGCTTGTTCCTGGGTCCACTAAACCAATCAGTCAGACACAAGGATTGGGAATTATTAATTGAGGTTTATTGCTCTGCAGTTAGCAATAGGTAATCAATAGGCTCACGCTCTCAAACCGATTACAGTTTGGTTACAGGTGCATCTTACATTTATACAGACAATCTAAATGATGCTGACACCCCTAGCCACAGTATATGTGGCAATAAAATGGTGGTCTAAGTATCTAGTACGCATGAGAATGATTCATTGTTCATCTGGTGATTACTCCTTATTTGGTTAAATCCTGTTTTCTTACAATGGGAAGCTTAGCTGTCTTAGCAAGTTTCATAGATACAATTTTGCTAGAGAGATAATGACGTTAATCATGAGAGGCAGTGATGTCCCTGAGCTGGGCTGGAGTTACTTTAAGTTAAGATGAGGTTTTCTAAGTAAAATGGAGTTTCTTTGGTTTTCTAAACACATCACCTTGGCTGACTGTCCAGCAGCTGCAAAAACCACTCTTTTCAGAGGGAAAAGGAGACCCGCAAAGGAGGGACATGAATGGAAAGTCAGGTGTAGACAGGAGTCACCACCAGAGGACAGACGATCAGAGAGTCACAAACATTGCCAGAGGTCTAAACTGGGAAGCCCACAGGATCAGGGGACGTACACACAAAACAGCATCAAGGTTGTTCACAGTAGTCTGTTCACTATAGATATTGTTTCCAGCACAGATCCAGCTTCCAGGCTGCTCTAAATAGGCTGACTGCTGAGAGCCCCACCCATCACTGCAGCTGAGTCTTATCAAGAAGATATGGCCGGGCCAGAGCTGGGACACCTGTTCCTTCTGGCTAGCCTCTTTGACCTACAGTGTTCTTCCCTCTGAGCCTGTACTCTGGCCAAACATCACTGTTGGGGGTCTGGGGCAGACATCTCGCCTTCAGCGGCCTTAGAGGCTTCATCAGGAAAAGGGAGAGAAGGAAGTAGAGGGCCCTGCAAGCCTGTCAGCTCTGGCTCTGTTGAGCTGGTAAGAAATTCAGCCTACTCCCCCTGCTCTGGGTCTTCATCTGAAGAATCTTCCTCCACAGCCCCCACGGGAGTCATCACACCCAACTCCATTTGTCACCTTCAGTTTGTAGTAAATTTCATTGCTGTAAACTGTATTTCGGTGGTGCCAGAGATATGTCTGAATCTGGGAGCACAGTTTGCCTTCATTGCAAACCAGAGTTGAGGGAGGAAGCTCCTCCCTCACTCTGGCTGCTATTGGCTGTGAGGACTGCCCTTCAGGAAAAAAGGAAGCCTGCACAGCCAGCTCCCCCACCTCTCTGCAGTCTTACTGACTGCAGAGAGCCTCTGGAGCATTACATCTCGACAGTGGGTGGAGCAGGAGCACAGAACTGTGAGTCCATTGGACCTGCAGTTATGCGTAATGTATGTCCTGGCCCAAAGTCTACAGGAATTAATCTCAAAGAGAAAGCTGTATTGCCATGAATACTGTGGTTTTATAATTGGATTTGCAATTATACTTCCCAATATATTGCACAGAGAGTTGCATGTATGACTATTTGCTTGAGGGGCAGAAATCATAGGTGTGTACTTGGTGTAAGGAGCTCCTGGCTCTCAGGGAACACATTGGTTCCCTCAAAATCAAGGTAGCGGATCTGGAGAAGCTCAGAAAGTCAGATAGGTACATGGACAAGACTTTCAGGGATGTGATAGAGGCATCCCACTCCCAGGCTGATGGCTCCTCTGCTGTCAGGAAGAATGAAGGTCTCTGGAAAGGAGGACATTTTTCTGAGAAAGAGGGAAACGCTCCCTATGAAGGGACCCCTTCCATGAATGATAAGCCCATATCCTCTCGCACAGGGGATACTCATCCGGGGGGGGGGGGGTGAGGGCCTAGGAGTATAGAGAGACGTGACTCGCATGTAAACCTCAAGGTGACTTGTCTGCCTGGTGTGAAGGTTGCAGACGTCACATGGTGCCTAGGTAGGCTATTAGGTAGTGCTGGGGAGGAGTCAGCTGTCATGGTACACATTGGCACCAATGATGTTGGGAAATGTAGTTGGGAGGTCCTGGAAGCCAAATTTAGGCTGCTATTTGTTTGTTTGTTTGTTTGTTAGTTATTTTATTTATCGTATTTTTATACTGCCCAAAACTTACATCTCTTAAGTTTTCTTCTTAAGTAAAACTTAAGTAGCATAATGAAGTCCAGGACCCCCAAGATAGCATTATCAGAAATTCTGAGAACTAGCCGACCTCGCACAGAGCATCTGTGCACTCTTTGGGGCCAGCTACCTCTCCCCCCACACACACACACCTTCTGCCCCAGTCTCCGGCCTGCCCGTGCCGGACCCCAGCTGCCAGGCTGAGTGCCGCCACCGAGGCTGGGGCCACCGCCACCGAGGCTGGGCCCGCTGCCGCCTCCACCTTGCCTCTGCGGCCAGGCCTGCTGCCTCGCCACTGCAGCGACCAATTCTCCTGGGTGTGCCTCAGCCAATCAGGCGCCTCCACTGCCCAGCCAATCAGCTGGGTGCTGGGACGCACATTCCAAGGCTCACCCAGAAGAATTAAATATATAGATGCTACCTAGTCTTCGTGCAGGGCCAGCGAGACAGGTGGAGCTGAAGGGTCTCAATGCCTGGATGAGACAGTGGAGTTTAGATTTGTTAGGCACTAGAATACATTTTGGGACATGACAAGTCTGTGCAATATAGGGATGGGTTCCACTTGAACCAAGATGGAACCAGACTATTGGTGTTTAAAATCAGAAAGGTTGCAGAGCAGCTTTTGAAATGATGCCTAGAGGATAGACAGGAGCTGGGCAGAATCCAGTTCAGCAAATGCCATCCCTTAAGGTGTAAATGCTTCAGATAAACCAGAAGGGGACAGAGTAGAACCAGAGAAAAAGCAGACAGAAAGATATGTTAGTGGCGGTCAAAGAGATCAAATGGCCCTAAGAAAGATAGCATACACCAAGTAAAAGATTCAGCATACAGGTGCTCTTTAACCTGTTCATAAATTATCTAGAAGTTGGAGTAAGCTGTAAGGTGGCCAAATTTGCAGATGACACCAAACAAATATTTCTCCCTCTCACACTAGAACCAGGGGTCATCCCATGAAACTGATTGCAAATAAATTTAAGACCGACATAAGAAAGTACCTTTTCACACTATGCATAATCAACTTATGGAATTCTCTGCCACAAGATGTGGTGACAGCCAACAGCCTGGATGGTTTTAAGAGGGGTTTAGATAAATTCATGGAGGACAGGTCTATCAATGGTTACTAGTCTAAGGGCTATAGGCCACCTCCAGCCTCAGAGGCAAGATGCCTCTGAATACCAGTTGCAGGTGAGTAACAGTAGGAGAGAGGGCATGCCCTCAGCTCTTGCCTGTGTGCTTCCCAGAGGCATCTGGTGGGCCACTGTGTGAAACAGGATGTTAAACTAGATAGGACTTAGGCCTGATCCAGCAGGGCTTTTCTTATGTACCCACATGCTAATAAAATTAACTCTATATTTCTGTAGACTTTTTAAGACTGATTTTTTTTAAGGGTTTGAATTGTTTTGTTGTGTGTGTGTGTGTGTTGTGATTTTATGTGTTATGTAGTTTTATTTGATGTTTTAATGCTGTGCTGTGAGCCACCCAGAGAACAATTTGTTCGGGGGTGGCTAACAAATCAAGGGGTTTTTTTATTATTAACTATTATTATTATTACTGTATTATTACTGTAGACAGATACATTAAATGGAGCTTTTTGAGTATAATCATGTTCTCAGCTTGCAATATGCTTGCAGTATTTATATTCTCAGCTTGCAGTATGCTTGTAGTATTTATATTAACATTGTTAATATACATTTCTAGTATTTATCTATTACCAGGAGCATCAATTATAACCTCAAATGGAAAGAGTGCTACACACAGGTCTCTGAAATGCGCAATTCCATATAACCATCTCAACACAAGGTTAGCACAGATGCGGATAAAAGTGGTCTTATCCAATGCTCTTTGCTACATTAAAGCAGATCTGAATAGTTAAGCATAAAAGTTCCTCATAATGTCCTGTGTGCAAGTCTTGGAATACCAAACGACTTGTAAAATAAAGAACATTTGGCTACCCTACATAAACAGTAGCTTTACCAACAGCCTTTAAGAGACCAGCTTGTCTTTTTACAAAATTTTCCTTCTGATTAAGCAATCTTTTCCATCTTCCTCATTCCCAAGTAATAACACTGCTTTGGAATCATTCCCTTTACAGCTGCAAATCGTCCAAAAGGCTTATGCTAGTGGAAGTAAAGAGCAGAGTTTTAGTTCTCATGTTTGCTTTGTCAACTACTACATCCAAGAAATTCATAAACAGTTTGGTTTATGAACATGGTGCACACGTTCAAACACACTCCCCAAGAACACATTGAGGCACCTTTTTTAAAATGAAGATATTTTCTGCTAAACTGAGTATTTGGGTTTCAGTTTTTTCTATATAGGGTAATGATATTGTGGGATATCATCCTAAGAATGGGCCTTCTCTGTAACTGCTCTTGGGCTGTGGTTTGGGGTCACTGTTGGCCTTGAGGAGAACCCTAAAAACTTATTTGTTTGGTCTGACCTTTCAGGGTCTCTAAATTGCTTTTAAATGTTTCTGATTTTAATAGTTTTAAACTGTTTTTTTAATTATTGTTTTCAGCTGCTTGTTTTAAATGATTAATTTTTGTTTTGTTTTGCACCGCCCAGAGCTTTTGGATGGAGTGATATTAAAATGTAATAAATAAGAAAGAAAAAGGAAGAATTCTTTACATTGGATCAAACTAACTACTACAAGAATAACTAGAGTGAAATAGGCCATGATGCAGGAAAATGGAATGGCTTCATCCCTTTCTGTAATCTGTTTTCTCACCAGCAGTCTTATACAGTGTTCCTATTTTGCATTTAGGGACACCGTTGAGATAGCTTTAAAAAAATATTTGCGTATTCATAGACACGGACAAGATCCCTCAGGTTTTAGCCTTCTCCCATATATCTCTAGACACTAATCCTAAACACATCTATTAATGAATATTTCGTAATTACTTTCCCCCCTCTCCTTTCTCTTAAGGAGCTCAGCCCCCCCCCCCCCACTTTATCCTCACAACCTGCTGTGTAGTCTGTTAGGCCCAAAGTCGCCCAGTGAGCTTCATGGCCAAGCAGGGATTTGAACCTGGGTGTCTCCAGACCTAGTCCAACACTTTATGCACCACACTGACTCTTAAGAAAGAGCCAGTCACTTGCTTAGGAGCATGCTGCACATGCTGAGTGAATGTGCCAACATCAACCTATGATGTATTACTTGCTGTTCTGAACCAGACGTCTGTAACTAACTTCAAATTTTGGTTACAATTTGGCAGGTTTGGAACTGCAAGTAGGGAAGAATATGTCAGAGTTGGTGTCTTCAGATGTTAAGAGGTCTGCGTAGACCGTGTTAACTATTACACTTTGTGACTATGCTTTGCTCAAGTGGGGGAAATTAGCATCAAATGGGTACAGAACAATCAACAGCAATATTTAGCCTTAACGTACTTTGGGAAAGCTGATCACAATGTGGACACACTGGAAGGGACAGAGAGTAGACACCTGTTCTTGACAACAAGAAAGTGAAAAGAGGGTAGTTAGCTTTAATGCTGGGAAAAGAAAGAAAAAGAAAGAAAAAGTCATTTTTCATAACTACCTGCTTCTAGCTAGGGTCCTTCTCTCCAGTTGGCTCAAGCACAAGGCAAGCAATGAGGTGCACCTGAGCAGTGTGGGATGCAGAGTCCGATGGTAGGGTGCAAATGCAAGGGTGCAAGCCTCTTTATTGCCAGCATGCAAAGCAAGAGCAGGTACAATTGCAGGAGGCAAGAGTGATGCCATCTTTGAGGGGGCTCTTATAGGCAAAAATATACCCTGAAGCATGACTGAAGAGTTTCAGTGGAAGAGACTAGATTAGCTGCTTCTTTAGGAAACTTCTAGTGTTTGGAATTTTTGCTTCAAATAAGGTATGAATATTGAATATTGATTGAACTATGTTTGGGGTGGCCCCCTGTATGCTCCTTAGACAAAGAGGTGTTCACAAAGAAATTGTGGAGAGCAATCACCTGAAAAGAGCACATCGTGCAGTCTTGCTTTACTTACTCGATTCTGATAACAGCAGGGGGAAAATGTGGTGAGAAGTTTTGCTTAGCCTTGAAACTAAGGCTAAGGAACACCACCAGCTAGACACACATTAGAATACTGCTCACTGGCACCATGATCCTAAACAGACTATGCCGAGTCTGTTAAATCTAAACTGGTAGAATTGATTTCCATGCCATCTTCAGGATCAAGAAAGGTGATCAGCTCAGTCTATACTTTCCTTTGGCTTTTTACAAACAAGGTATGTTGTGAGGACACAACCAGCAAAATTGTGGATAACATGGAGAACCTGAAGGAAGCACAGGTCAGTAGAACAAAGGAGCATTTCAAATATGATTTAAACAATCTGAGCAAATTCAAGTTGGAAATTCCAGGTGAAGAAATCCTGAAAACCTATGGAAAACTAGTGTGAGTGTAGCCCCCTAGTGGAATAGGAAGACACAGGGGTTTTTTGGTCTGGTGGGACTGCTGTAGAGTTTGAGAGAGGTTTTCTAAACAGAGCAGTCACAGTGAGCAAGATCAGATATTTGAAGGAAGAATCAGTAAGGGTCTGAGAGCCAAGTAGGAAGGATTTTATCAAAAGAGAGAGAAGCAGCTGTTTTCCACTGGAGTTAGAAGTTTATATCTGACATAGTGAGAGACAGAGCAGGGAAAGAGACAGGTATGAGACACCCAACTGAAATCCACCTTCTTGCTGTGTGGATTAGAGAATAATTTTAAAATCATACATGCTTCAGTTGCTCCTGTTATTTCTTCCCCTCTTTCCCCCTATTGTTGTTGAATAAATCTTTAGTTCTGGTTAAATATTTGTAATAAGCAGCCCACTGGATTTTCCTCCTTAACCTAGAAACAGAAAATGGTGGGACTGGTATGCTGGAAGTACAGCTCCCTATTTTGAGTTTCACATTTCTTCCCCTCATGGCCTGCAGAGCTGATTGAACAGGAAGATTTCCTCACAGTTTCCCTCACAACTAGGGAGTTGCTGAGTAGGAAAACAGAGTTACACTAGCATAGCCCCAGAGACTGATCAAGTACACAAGTGTGTAACAGGTTTATCAAAATACACACACATCACAGAGAGGGAGAGAGAAACTTTATTGGCTTGACTTTTTTCATATCCAATAAGAAAATAGAAAACAGCTCGCTTGCATGGGGGGGGGGGGGTACGTGTGATTATCCTTAACATTGATTTTTTAAGAACAAAACATTTTCTTCTCCTTTGATAGCTGAGTAGAGGAGGAATCAGATGATACAGATGGCGGTTGTTTTAGCCAGATTTCAATTAATCGTTTTACTTTTAGAAGCTTGAAAAAATGCAAACTTACAGAAACTGAGTCGAGAAGTACAAATGCGTGGTCAAATATCAGATTGCAAAACTACTACGCAACTGCTGCAAATGTCAGGAACCCACACATACACTCAACCTAGAATAATCACTATCGCATCTATACCATAACATGCAAACAAAACAATGTGGCCTTTTCTTAGACGCATTGCCATTTAAAAGCAATGTAACGCAAACGCAATGCCATTTACAAGGATTCACCAAGATGAATCCATGCTCAAATTCAGTCCTGCCACAGGATCATCAGCATGCCGCAAACTTGCAGTATAATACCAACAACGTAGTGTTAATATACCTTCCCATGCAGCACAGAAATCCACCCCCGCCCGCGTATCCCTTCTGTTTCGCAACAGCGAAAAAATACACCAGTTGAGTTTCGACATGAATCTCCTGTATCAGCAAGCATGCGCCGTAATAACATCCTCGAGAGAACAGCTGGCAGGTGGACTTCACTTTTATTATCTGCACATGCGCCCGAAAAGGAACGTGGTTAAAGGACCGTGTACGCATACGCGGACAGAGGACGTGATGTTTTTACGCGAGGTGATGTGGTCTAGATCCGCGCATGGGTACTAGGCTGTAAACAAGTCATAGGGACGTAGCTCCTGCAACCAGGAAGTCCCTTTTCCAGGTGCGGGCGGGGCTACAGGGTGAGTATCGGGGTTGCCGTGACGTCAGAGGAGAACAAGGGAGCGCTGACTTTCAACCGAGGAGTGGTCGGGGCCGCGGGAGTCTTCTCTGACCATGGATGCCGCGGCGCTGGAGCAGGACGCCGTGAAGTTTGCGCAGCTGGCGGTGCAGCAAGATCAGGCGTGCCGCTACCGTGAAGCAGTGTTTTATTACAAGGTATCAAGCGAAGAGCGGCGCTGCCACCCTCCTTATCTCCGTTTTCTTCCCATACATAGACTTTGAGGAAGCGCCCTAGACACGTATGATAAGCGGCACTGAGCTCCCTGCGTAGCTGATCTCTTTCAGCCTCTACTTAGTTCTTTTGAGCACTGACAGCAAGTTAGGGGACGGGGAGGGAGGAAAAGCATGAATGAATGACAGCCTGGGCTTTCTCGGGGACTGCCCCACAACTTTAGAACATTCTCTCTCTGTCGCTGGAGGGAGGCTCGCCAAAGCCCGAGACACAGTGTGTTGTGTGCGTTCAGGAACTAGCTTTTAGTCGTCAGAGTAGGGTATTTATTTATTTAATATGTATTGCATTTCGCCTTTGTGCCTGACAACATGCATCCAAGGAGGCTGACAAGACACAATTAATATATAAAACCCTAAGACTTTCTTTAACACAACAGTGATGGCTAAAAAATCTTTGGGTAAGATAATAATGGCAGAAAATGTGCACTTTCCAGGCCTCAAATGTTCCTTCTGCTCAGATGTTACTTACTTCAGGGTAGAAGCATTAGCCTACTGTTACTTCCTTGTTCCCGAGCCTTGAGAATGAGGTTCTCTTGTAAGTCCAGCTTTAAACAAGAAATAGGTTGACTCTACACAGCAGAATGAAGTGGTAGATTAGTCCAGGGGTTCCCAATGGCCATTGTGGCAGAGGATGATGGGATTGCAGTCCAGCAACATTGGGGGACCCCAAGTTGTGAACCCCTGGACTAACTAGACTGTACCACTGCAGGTGGAGCATAACCCCTTTGACTGATTTCCTACTTAAAAAGAAAAGAAAGATTGTGCTGCAAATAGAAAAGTTGCACATCGGGGAGCATTGTTCCCTGTTATGCTCGTTTTCTGTTTGCAAGGCATTACTACTACAAATACTGTTCTTCAGAATACTGTTTACACAGAAAAATAAGTAATGTATAAATAAGATGGTTCCCTGCCCCCAAAGGGCTCACAATATCAAAATAAATGCAAGGTAGACAGTAACATCAGCCACTGGTGGAGGGATGCTGTTTTGGGGTTGGATAGGGACTATTGCTCTCCCCCTAAGTTTAGGAGAATCGCCAGTTTAAAAAGTGTTTCTTTGCTCCGTTAGCATTGCTACCATTGGGGAGCAATTTTTAAAAAACAGGTGATTACTGACCTGCAATCTAAAGTGGTTCATTCTGCCTCATTCTGCTGCATGGTGTAAACTAGTGGTGTGCACGGAACCGCAGAGGTGTGGTTTGACGCCGGGTGTCTGTGTGTGTGCCTCTTTAAAGGCAGGAGAGGGTGCAGTTATCCCTCCTACCACTTTTCCCCTGCCGGCGCTCTGTTTTTTTACAAAATCCATGGGGCGGCAGCATCAGGGGCTGAGCTACCATTGGGCGAACACACGTGATGTATGTAACGGGCACACTTCTGGCCAAGAATGGGGGAAGGGCCACCCCATGGATTTTGCAAAAATAAAGCTCTGGCATGTGAAAAGCAGTGGGAGGGGTAAGTGCACCCTCCCCCGCCCTTAAAGAGGCACCCCTCTGGTGTCAAACCGTTAAGCTGGTGCCGCCTTCGAACTGGTTCAGAGGCCTTTAGAATGGCCTCCAGACTGGATCGTGCACATCCCTAGTGTAAACCATGCTGTGATCCATGGAGAGGGAATAGAAAATGGTGGGCAAGGCTCATCCCTAGAATTCTTAATTATTTTATATCTATTTAGGTGTTTGTTTTCAATGCCAAGTTGCAATGGACTAATTTTAAAAGGAGGGTGCTTGTAAGAATGTGCCGAGGGTACTTCTTTACCATCTTCACAGGTGCCAGGGCTTCCAAGCCAGATGATGTGGTTTCCAGGCAGACTTGAAATTTCAGCCGTTTTGTATCTGATTATTGACATATCACAAAGTTATGTATTTCAGTTTTTTTCCTCCCTTTCCTACTCAGATTGTGGATGGCTGCGAGTTTGTGGAAGTGTCTTCTTGCTTACCTTCCTCCGCCCTAGTTACCCATTCACCTACTATCCCTTACATCCTCTAGTCCCTTCAGCCCAGACATCCTACCTCAGTGCAGTGACCTCTGAATCCTTATGTTGTAATGGTCGGCATCTAGATTGGATGGAAAGAGCTCAGGCCAAAACAGAGGGCCATGCTTATGGCCAAAGTGTTTCCTCTGGGAGGTTTCAGTGGGTGGTGCAGATCCCTGCAGTCTATCTCCTACACAGCATGTGCCTTAGCTTGTGCATATGTTCTTAAGCTGGGTATAGCCAGTACATTGGGAGTGGGGAGTGGGTCTTGTATTAGAATCAGCAACGGGGAGGTGGAGTTGAGAGGAGGAACTGGAAGTGAATAGTTCAGAAGTTTGAGAGAGAGAGCGTGCAGTAGTTATATTAGCTGCAGAAGCGTTCTTTAAACAAAGAGAGAGAGTTTCCTTAATCTTTATTTGTTTCTTTGAGTCGGAAGTGTGGTGCAAGAGGACAGTGCTGCATGAAACAGGTGTTACGGTGGCAAGCCCTAGCCCAACCTCCATATGTTGTTAGGACAGATAATATGTTCATAGAACATATTACTAGTCCACCCATCTACACATATGTTAACCATTTGTTACCTAGAAGAAAAATAATCTCTTAAAGCTTTCTTGCCTGTTCATCTAGAAGGGATTCTTAACTTGCCATTGGCTATATACCCAACCCTGAAAGAGGGAGACATTTACTGTATTTTACACTTGTGTTGCTTTTTCTGTTACCAACTCTGAACCTTTTTGATGCAGTAGTAGAGGGGTGTGTGTGTGTGTGTAGGTAAGTGAAGAGGTTGTATTTTCATGGGGTGAATTGCTTCAAGGTTGTCATAAATCTTTCTTATAAAATAATAATAATAATTTTTAAAAATTGTTAGCTGCCCCATAACAAATTGTTCTCTGGGCGGCTCACAACACAATATTAAAACATCGAGTAAAAACACATGAAATCACAACACACCAAAATAAAATACAATACAAAATAATTTAAATATTTTAAAAGTCAATTTTAAAACTCAAATTTAAAAATCAAAATGTAAAAGACCTGAGTGAACAAAGAGGTCTTTACCTGGCGTCTAAAAGAACAAAGTGATGAAGCCAGGTGAACCTTAATGGGGAGGCTCTTCCACAAACTATTCCAGAATTGTTGAAGCTTTTTCTTGAAGTTACTTTGAGGCAGGCCAGAGCAGTAACACCCCAGCCAAATTGTTTGGATATGCTGCCCTTAAACTTGGGTCCAAAAATAGCATTTCCTTTAGTTATTGTTAGATGACATATATTAGATTTACCATGAGTATTTGAAAAACGTCGTTAGACCTGCTATCAAGAAGATACAAAGGGCGTGGTTATGATTCTGAAAGTTTAATTTGTACAGTGTGTGTAGTCTACTGTTATACAGTGTGTGTAGTCTACTGTTATAAAATGGATTTATCTTCCTCCCCATTTCATGTGCTTAGATCTTTCCTCACAAGCCTTTTGTTTTTATACGTTTTCAGTCAATAAATTTTAAAGAAGATTCTATGCGGTGGCGGGTGGGACCTCTGGGAACTCTGAACAGTTGTACAGAATTGGTCCAGTTGGCTAGGGCCAAAGTGCATAATGAACATGTGAAGTTGTCCAGTAATGATTATTGTGGCTGCTAGCAGCTCTCCAAGGTCTCAGGGAGAGGTTATTCCCGCCCTTCTACCTGGGATCCTTTAACAGAAGATGCCGTGGATTGAATTTGGGAGTTTTCTGCATGTAGAATATGTGTTCTGTGACTGGGCTATGGTCCAGAAACTTCAAAAAAATGTGTTGAGATCATCAGATAGTATTAGTCAGAATGCTGGCGGAAGTAACTTAGTAACAAGGTCATGGTGCAATCCATTGAAAAGAACTTTCCTGTTAAGTGATTGTTTTTTTCAAGTTTGCACTATTTTAATACATATACGTAGAAGTTCCGCTTTGCATTCATTGACTTTCAGTTTTTGAGGATCTTATAAGTAAAGAAAAGTTATAACAAGACCATTTATATGTTTGGAAATCTGTAGAATTAAGTGTAACGTATTTACATGGCTTCCATAAGATTACATATGATACGGGGGAAAGCCATGGTAATGTATGATGCAATTATGACACACTGCAGTGTGGGTGAGACTTCAGCCATGCAGTGTTTTTTTTTTTATGGTATTGAAATGCTCAGTACTAGGGAAGATGAGTTCGTAAACATAATCTTACTACCAGCTATGGGCTCAAAATGAATATTGTGGTGTTCACAGGGGTCATGCTCATGGCTGCAAAGACAACTGTGCTTCTTATGAGTCATTGTGTTCTAGGAGTTCAGTCCTTCACAGGTCAAAGAATTTGCTGTGTGGTCACCTCAAAAGACATCTGACCACCTGGTCAAGCCTATATGTATTCCTGGAGGGGTGCGGGGGACTTCAAACAACCAGGAATCATTTGTCATTTGTTCTATTTTCTCTACCCAGGAAGCTGCACAGGCTTTGATTTATGCTGCAATGGCAGGTTCAACTCTGGAAAATATTCCAGGGAAAATAAGTGAATATTTGGAAAGAGTTCAAGCCCTATACTCAGGTTAGTAAAAAACAAAACAAAAACCCTTTTTTTCTTAATTAGGACTCCACCAGACACACTATATGCTCTCTCATGTAGAGACTCTCTCAGTCTAAAACCCAATATTTCACTAAAAAAAATTAAAATGCTGTGTACACTGTGTGGGGAATCACTTTTTCAGTTATCACATGGGAAATCAACATAAGGGTGTAGTTATATCTCATCTGCCAGTGTAGCAATCTAGTAATGTTTCAAGTGAACTTTAAAGTAAAGCAAGTTAGCCCACTTGTGCCTCAGATATTTATGCATCCACCATCTTGAATTGGGGTGGGTGACATCATCACAAACTATACCATTAAGGTGTCCCTACAACTGTACCCAGTTTGGTTCATATTGGTCCAAGCATTGCAAAGTTGATAGTGGGGGACACATGGAATGCCAGGTGATCCCATAAGCTTACTTTCCTTTAGGAAAGTAAACTTATGGGATCACCTGGCATTCCATTTGTCCCCCACTATCAACTTTGCAATGCCTGGACCTAAAGGAAAGTCGACTAACAAGTTACTTATGGATGGCTTTAACAGGCAAGATTGTTTATGTCACTCTTGAGTTACACAGGTTACTCCATAGGTTCTCAAACTTGGGTCCCCAGATGGATGGATGTATTTGTGTGTTTTTTGGTTTTTTTTACATAGTTCGCCACTGATTCATCTGGTGGAGATTTCGATAATCTTAATGAGCAGTGGGGATCTTGTAGAGAAAGGCGCTCTCTCTGGTAACCCGGACCTAAGCCATTCAAGGTGGTAACCAGCACTTTGTACTTTGCCCGGAAACATATTGGCAGCCAGTGAACTGTTTAAAAACAGGCATAATGTGGTCTCTCCGGGGTACCCCAGAGACCAATCTGCCTGCCACATTTTGAACTAACTGATGTTTCCGGACTACATACAAAGGCAGCCCTACATAGCGCATTGCAGTAGTCCAACCTGGAGGTTACCAGCTGGTGTACCACTGTTTTCAGATCATTCTCCTCAAGAAATGGGTGAAGTTTTTGAATCAATCACAGCTGGTAAAGAGAGCTCCTAGCCACAGACTCAATCCAAGGCACCAGGGTGAGACCTAGGTCAAAGAACATTTCCGAGCTACAAACCTGTTATTTCTATGGGAGTGTAACCTGGTCCAGAGCAGGAAGTTCTATCCCATCTTGCAGATTACGACTCGCCCAAATGAGTACCTCTGGCTTGCTTAGATTCAGCTTCAGTTTATTATCCCTTATCCAGCCCATTACTACCTCTAGGCAGGCATTTAAGGGGCTACTGCCATTTCCTGACATTGATGACAAGGAGAAATAGATTTGGGTGTCATTAGTATATTGATAACACCCAGCATCAAATCCCCGATGACCTCACCCGGGAGTTTCATGTAGATGTTAAAAAGCATTGGTGAAAGAATGGAGTCCCGAGGGACTCCATATAGTAGCTCCCATTTTTGAAGAGCAACTGTCACCAAGTGCCACCATCTGAAATCTACCCAAGATATAGGAATAGAACCACTGTAAAACAGTGCCTCCTATCCCCAAATCCCTCAGGCAATCCAGAAGGATACCATGGTCGATGGTATCAAAAGCTGATGAGAGATCCAAAAGAACCAGTAGATTCATACTCCCTCTGTCAATGCCCTGGATGATGTCATTTATCAGGCCGACCAAGGCCGTCTCCGCCGCATAGTCCGCTCCAAAGCCAGTTTGAAATGGGTCTAGATAATCGGTTTCTCCTCCAGTAGAGCTGGTCAGTATCAACCTCTCAATTATCTTACCCAACCATGGGAAGTTGGGAGACTGGCTTATAATTATCCATCACCAGGGGATCCAGAGGGTTCTTAAGAAGGAGGCCTAACCACTGCCTCCTTCAAACAAGGTGGCATCCTGCCCTCCCTCAGTGAGATATTAATGATATCAACTAGGCCAGCTCCAACAACCTCTCTGCAAGATGAAATCAGCCATGTTGGCAAGGATCCAAATAACAGGTGGTAGACCATACTGCTCCAAGCAGCTTGTCCACATCCTCAGTTACAAACTGAAACTGATCCAATCTAATCTCACAAGAGGGATTGCTGGACACCTCCTTAACTAGCCCTACAGAAATATTAGGAGTCCAGATCAGCCCGAATGCGAGAGATTCTATATGCAAAGAACTCATTGAATGCGTCAGTGAGACATTGTTTCTGGAATCAGATTTGAAATAAAAGGGGCTTGAGTTAAACCCTTAACAATCTGGAACAGTTCTGCTGGACAAGAACTTGCAGATGCAATACGTGCAGAATAAAATCGCTTCCTTGCTGCACATATTGCCACAGCATAAGCCTTCAAATGGGTTCTATGCTGTGTCTTATCGAATTCTAATAATGGTGGGGCATCTAATAGGTCCACCACCCCTCAATTCCCATCATCCTCCGCCACAATGACCAAAGGCCATTGAGGCTGAGGATGATAGGAGCTGTAATCCAACAACATCTGGGGACTCAATTTTGAGAACCCCTGGGTTACTCCATAACAAATTTCCTGTACTGTGTTTTCAAAGTGTGTGTTTGCACGAACACCAGCTTTTTCCAGTTGTTCACATGCATTGAGTACACAGGATCTTGCCTTAATGTACAATAAACTTATAGCAGTTCACTTAGGATCTGAGGCTTGAATGCTCATGAAATACTGTTGTTTTCATAGCAGATGGAAGCAACATGGCATGCAAGCTGCTTTGCCAATTAGTTGCTCTAATTAAGTGAGGCAAGCTAATGATTTTCTCTCTCTTTCAGTTCAGTCTCAGAAAGCTGACCCCTTGAAGTCAAAGCAGCAGTTGGATTTGGAGCGTGCCCATTTCCTGGTTACACAGGCTTTTGAGGAAGATGAGAAAGGCAACGCAGACGAAGCGATCGAGCTGTACACAGAAGCAGTGGAACTCTGTTTGAAAACAGTATGTTAAGCTACAATTTAACTTGGTGGAATTATGTTATGGTAAGAAATTCTTCCACTTATGCTGACATCTGACATGCAGGGGTGTGCACATATCAGGTTTTTCACTTCTGCAACCAACTGATAACTTTGCCATAATGGAGTGGATAAAACATGAGTGAAGGATAAGTCTGTGGACTGTAGGAGGCCACTTCTTTCATTCTAAGGGTGAGTGAGTGAAAACTCTTGTGGGTCTTCCCTCCAGCCACTATATCAGTCTACATTTGTATTGGGAACATTCTTCCTACCATTTTAGTGGAAAACGTGATGTGCATGCACACCCCTTGACACTGGCTTAAAAAGTGGTACTTGTATTTCTGGGGAGGGGGGAGGGGTTTCTCACTTGACTGACCATGAAACTTGCTTCAAGTTTATTTGTACGTCTGTATTAAAAGTACTCTGAAGCATCTTCACCACTGCAAGGATTTCTCCATCTGAACATACTTGCTATAAAAGCTGCTGGGACAGGCAGCAAAGAATGGGAGAGTTGTTTCAGAGGTTTGACCTACTGAGATAAATAACAATCATTTGAGCATTGCTGAAAATCTTTACAGGTACCACTTTTTTGCACTAATAAGACCAGTAGCCAAAACCCTCTAAAGGAAGAGCTCACCATCATGATGTAACTCCACCAAGTATGATTATTTCTTTTCATGAAATAGAATGCTTTGGAAAGAAAACATGAAATACTTTGGTACTTAGTCATATGCTTAGTATCAAGTTTCATTTCAAGTGTTTGCTTAAACAGGATAAATCTCTTTTCTCTGCTTTAGTACGGATGCTTTGTCAGCCACTTTGGTTTGTATTCTTTGTTCAGTAGCTTCAAAAACAGTGTTATATGTAGAGTTGAATATTGTAATTCCACTGCATTCATACAATATTGTGACACTTTTGCAGAGCGGGAGGGTGCTATCTATATTTATATGCACACATACATTTCTGGACTATAAATAATCAACATTCATCTCAGTCCAGCTAGGGAATGTGCAGGAGTGGAAGGAGTTTTCCTAAGTGCATGGGGAATCGGGCATTTAAATGGATGCTTTACATGTGGCATGGGGAATCGGGCATTTAAATGGATGCTTCACATGTGACTTTCCCCTTCCCAATCCAATAGCCAGATTGCATGTATGTAGCCCTTTAAACAAGCTGAAATCCCACCAGTTGAGGAAGGGATGCCATTCTTCCCAACTCCCCTTTTCAGTTCTGTTTAAAGAGCTATTCATGCAGCTCTGGCTGCTCCATGCCTGCTCTGTTGGATAGGAGCCTTTGTGTACATATTCTCAGAAATCCTTACTAAAGCCCTGGTAAGCTAAGCCCATCTGGTGGTTCCTGTATGGCAAATGAAGGGCTGAGGCTGCGGGAACAGTGCCTTGGCCAGTGGTCTTGTAGGCTGATCTTCCACCTTGTAATTCTTGTTCTGTACCACTATGGTACACCAGCTCCTCATGTTTGGATACATTGGGGTGAACCCATTTTATGTCTCCTTGCTTTATATAAGCATGGAATAAATAAAAATACATAAACGCCAGCTCAAAAAATGTGAGAGCCAAACAAATGGACACTTGTCAAAATTACTGTACTTTGTGATGGTAAATGGGCTTCTGTTTATCTCCTTTACAAGAGATAAGATACTTAGAACAGAAATGGGTCTACCTGGAACAAATTATTTTTATTTTTATTTTTATTTTTACATTTATATCCCGCTCTTCCTCCAAGGAGCCCAGAGCAGTGCACTACATACTTGAGTTTCTCTTTCACAACAACCCTGTGAAGTAGGTTAGGCTGAGAGAGAAGTGACTGGCCCAGAGTCATCCAGCTAGTTTCATGGCTGAATGGGGATTTGAACTCGGGTCTCTCCGGTCCTAGTCCAGCACTCTAACCACTACACCACGCTGGCTCTCACTTATTTATTTAATCTTTGATTTATTTAATTTTATTTAATCAAATAAAATTTTGATTAAACAACTTTGACTCTGAATAGTCTAACAGTTAAATTACTAGATGCCATGGCTCCAAGGCACCTGGGAATTGTCAAGCCCTGCATTTGTTTTGATAAACAGCTATCTGTTTATAGAAAAAGATTTCAGTTCTGTTCCTGTATGAAGGGATAGAACTGAAATCTGATGGCCTTGCCATTTTGTGTGTGCTAGATCAACAGTTGGGCATTTTGATCCTTCTTCTTTTTTTTAATGCTAAAGGCTAATGAAACTTCAGATACCGCTCTTCAAACAAAACTGAAGCAACTGGCTCGGCAGGCATTGGACAGGTGAGTTTCCCCACATATACCTCTCCAAACAGCATCTTGCATAAGCATGTTGTGTGAAAGCTGCAAATCCTAAGCATTTGCATTAGATGCTTAGGATTTGCTTCATCTTCATAGGCGGAAAGAGAGCTTCACTGCTTGTCAGGCAGATAAGGCAGAGGAAGCCCTGTCAGCAGAGAGTTGGGAACTTTATGCTGTTGCTGTTGCTGCTGCTGACCTCTTGAAACATGAGTCACCCAAGGCGAGGTTTTTGTTGTCTTCCTCTTCCTCATAAAGAAATTAGTGTAGAAACAGCATAAAGCAAAAACCACAAGAACACACCCTTTAGTGGTGCCCCTCATCTCACTACAGATTGATAGGAGTTTACTGCACTGTTCAGACATTATGTGGTATAGGTATACAGGTGTCTGTACACTTGTATGTAGGTGTGTGTAAATAATTACACACTGGTATGTTTCCCAGACAATGGAAAACACCTATATTGGGCAGCAGTGATATAGAAAGGTGCATTCATATTAAAAGTGAACCTGTATACAGTCCCCTCAAATGCATGGTAGAAATAGGAACTGTGTTGCTGTACCTGTGTTCAACATAATGTGTGAAAAACCATACCTGTGTGTGATATTTCTTGGTTGTTGTTGTGATGAGCTCCATGTCTGGCCTTGAGAGTAACTTGTGCTTCACTCACTGCTCTGGTCTGCTCTGCAGTCTGTACTACAAGGTGTACTCAGTCAAAATTCTGGATCAGTGATTCTTTTTTTGGCCATTTTTGGACAGTGTTTGAAATGTGTGTTCTGTGTTGTGAGGGACAGATGCTTTTTACTGTGTGCTTCCGCAGTGCCTCTCAAAGCAGGGTTGCAAAATGCGTTGTAAATTTCAATGCCAAACTTGTGTGTGCACTCTGTGAGTGCAGCTTGTTCCAGCCATAGGAACAATGTTAAAACTCAAAACACCCCATTTATTCCCCATGGGTAGCTGCTAGGGACATTAAAACGGTTTGGGTGGTAGAGCATTATGGGTGCTACCCACAAAAGAAATGGCAAGTGGGCGATTTTTAACATTTTTATCCTCTCCCCCCCCCCCCAAACCCCCATAGGATCCCATAGGGGTTTGGGGGAAAGTTTTTTTTTTTAAAGGTTTTTAATCATCCACTTGTTCATTTCTTTTGTGGGTTGGGTGGTAGGTAGCTCCCATCATGCCCTACCACCCAATCCACTGTAGTGTCCCTTGGAGCTACACATGGGGAACAATGAGGTGTTTTGAGTTTCTCCATTGTTCCCTTAGGCTGAAACACTTGAAACATTTTGAGTTTGTTCCATAGAAATAGCTGGTTGGACCACTGTTTCAATGAAATGTTTCAAACTTGAAACAAAACGCAAAATCCGTTTCGTGCACATGCCTAGGCAGTAGTGTTGCACTACTTTCACAGTTCAGCTAGTATTCAAATAGCCCTGAGCCAAGCCTGACGGGAAACTGAACTGTAGTGGTTAGGAAGGATAAACTGTGCCTAAAGGCCCTACTGGTTTGTCCCCGTTGAACAGTATTTATGTTCAAGTAGCAGTAGTACTGCCAACAAATATTTAATTTAGGTGGTTTGTAAAATTGGCAAGATCACAAGATGTTAGAAGTAGACAATAGAAAGAAGATGTAGTGTGTCTAATACTAATGCTGTATAACTTTCGTTCATTTATTGGGACTTTTTTGAAAATGGACTCTATTTAAACTAGTGTATTCTCAAACTTTAGCCACCTAATGGTACAGCGGGGAAATGACTTAACTAGCAAGCCAGAGGTTGCCAGTTCAAATCCCTGCTGGTATGTTTCCCAGACGATGGAAAACACCTATATCGGGCAGCAATGATATAGGAAGGTGCTGAAAGGCATCATCTCATACTGAGCGGGAGATGGCAATGGTAAACCCCTCCTGTATTCTACCAAAGACAACCACAGGGCTCTGTGGGTGCCAGGAGTCGACACTGACTCAACTGCACACTTTACTTTACCTTTATTCTCAACCTTTTTCCCAACCCCCCCCCCCAAATCGGTGCTCACATAAAGTTGCTAATTGCATCCTAAACATATGAGCTGCCCTGTATCAGCCTGCAGTGGTGATTTTAACAGCTGTGCATATTTGTAAATAGATATTTTTCTGGTCATCTGTGAGGAGTGGGAACTTCTTCCAGGTGGCTCTGTGGTGAAGTTGCCCTAGATTAATGTCTGATAAGGTCTGGTGTCAACACAGCCATCGGATTAAATGAGAAGCATGAACAAGTAAGAGTGGCACTATCATTCTTGCTGCAACTTTAAAAAGTGAATTCTTTATCTAGAGCAGAGGCACTGAAAGACTCCAAGCTATCACAAAAAGACAGGTCAGCTGCCGTGAAACCAAATCCGCCTGTGAGGACTTTCTTCCCACTGGGACCCGACTTCACCTTGAATGACAAGCCGCAGACCATCAGAGCTGTGCATGCCAGCGAACCTCAAGGCCTGCGCTACACTGCCCAGGAGATTGAAGTGCTCAGGTAAGGAATGTATGTCCAGGTTTCACTATGAATTATTCTAGCATGGATTGCTTAGTGTTTTTAAGTGTTAGGTGGTACACTGACTATTTTTTTATTTTTTTTGCTAACTGTAGACCACAGCAAATCTCACATGGTTCTTAAAGCCAACATGTATGCTCGATCAAGCCATGCATGTCCCCAACCACATTTTCCGCATGTTGCAATCCTCATGGCTAAATAACATGAAATGAGGTTGTCCAGGTCTTAAGCTGACCAGATCTTTTGGGGCTGGGAATAGCACTGCTGCTGGAGGAAAGCCAGCCTTGCCATGTTTCATTTCCTGCCCTTCTATTTGTGCAAAAAACCCAACAAAAGTAAAAGTAGTAGTAGTACTTCCTTGGAGTAAACTGTAGAGAGCTGCAGGAGACCACACCCACACACACACCCATGTTCATCAGGAGACAACACACACACACGTACCGTGGCCGCAGCAGCACCCCCCTGAAGCCCCGCAATAGTGGTAAGTCTGCAATTTCTTTGCATTTTTTTTAAACCCCAAACTGGCCCTGGACCAGCCTGGCAGGTTTGGCTCAACCTCGAGCTGAACTGGGCCTGGTCTGGCTCAAGGGCAAGCCCTCAAGCTGGGCCAGTTCAAGTGTGAGCCAGCTTGCACATCCCTCACAACCTCTGGACCCAAAACTCTCCCTGGTCTTTCAGCTTGAGAGTAGTGGCCAGGAGGACGTCCTGTCAACTTCAGCTGATACTCCGGCTACATCCATTTCTGGAGATAAATGACCTTAAAACAGTGGTGCATATGCCGGTAACATTCAGACTCGACTACTGCAATGTGCTCTACCTTGGGCTGCGTTTGTATGTAGTCTGGAAACTGCAGTTGGTACAGAATGCAGCAGCTAGGTTGGTTACCTGAAGAGATCATATTACACCCATTTTAAAAGAATTACATTGGCTGCCAATAAGTTTCTGGGCGAAATACAAAGTGCTGGTTATTACCTATGAAGCCCTGAATGGCTTGGGTCCAAGGTATTTAAGAGAACGTCACCTTCTTCATGAGCCCTGTCACCTATTAATATCATCTGGGGAGGTCCGGTTGCGGTTGCCACCAGCTTGCTTGGTGGTGACTCAAAACCACGTCTTTTCTAGGGTTGCCCTGGGACATTGGACTGCACTTCCTAATGAAATTAGAGCCTCCCCTTCTCTCAACGTTTTTAAGAAGGACCTGAAAATATACCTGTTTCGTCAGGCTTTTAGTTTATAGTTTTGAAGTTTTAGAGTTTGTTTTTTAAACGGTTTTAATTGTGTTAATGTGATCATTGTCTCTTGTTTTGTTCTAGATTGTGACTTGTATATGGGGTGTTATAGAAATGTGTTAAATAAGTAAATCCATATTTCATACAGTTATTAAGCTAGCCATGCTGGAGGGAGGAAAGTCCCTCTTCCAGTAACAGCATAACACATAGGGCATAGCCTTAGGGAGGAGGGTAGTGGTGGTGGTGCTGATGCTGCAAAAATGATTTTGAATAGTTTTGTGCTTCTGATACTCTGCATTCTGCGTTAATATTGTGAAACACAGGAAAACTTCGAAGATCAATGGCATTGAGTACGTCCCTTTCATGAGTGTTGACTTGAGAGAGCGTTTTGCTTTTCCAATGCCTTTCTCGTAAGTGGATCTAAATTACTTTCTGCGGTGTGTTCACTGACATGCTTATTGCATCTTTTTATTCTTCAGAATGTTTGGTGCCAAGTGAAAGAATTAGGAATAAATTAATTTTCATCCTTGGCATTACAGTTAGTGGAAGGCAAAATCTACTGATCTCACCATAGTTGAACTGATGTAAATTTAAAAAGACAAAGAAGCAAGCATTATAAAATAGTTTATCATTGGTACTCCGAAAGTCAAGCTGTTCAGAACTAGTGTTAGAGAAAATACAGTTATGTGTTGATCGTATACCACCCTCCTTCAGAGGTTAAGCAGATTTGCGAGAGCTTGCTGGCAAAGATACTATAAAGCAATGGATGCCTATCTCTACATTAAAAGAAGTCTATTATAGACCACACACACACACTGGAAATTTCTAGACATGAACTTCTTCAGTCCCCAACTGCAGCTGCAATCCTAGAACATTTACCTGGGAAAGCTCCATTATATCCAGTGGGGCTTGCTTCTGAGTAGGCATGCATATACATTGCACTGTAAATCTTCTTAATGGAGGCTAGAAGGAAGTTTTCCTTTTAATTCTGGAAGACTCCAATTACATACCTGTTTGCTGCTGGATTTTAGTGTGTGCATGCGTGTGTAATTCTCAAACAGTTGCTTCTGCCTACTTCTGGAGAAATTTTGTTTGATTTCAGAGATAAATATGGCAAGCTGCCATTATCTCCCAAGCAAAAGGCAATGTTTTCTCGCTGGGTACGACCAGATGAAATAACAAATAATCCCACAATGATCTATACTGTGTCAAGTTTCAGCATAAAACAGGTAAGTGTCTTTTCGATTGTAAATAGGTTGTGGGCTTTTGTTCTCTTTAGAAGCTAGCAGGTAATAAATTTTTCCTCTGTGTATCTTTTGTAATTGTTGACATCTGTGGTGTTCTTCCTACTAAGGAGTTGCTTCCTACTAAGTATGCTTAGTAATTTGTGAAACCAATAAGAAATTAATTCCAACAGCCACAGTACTTGCCTTCAGGTAAGGGGTGGGTGGGGTGGGGGGAGACGAACGCAGACAGGCTATATAGCATTTTTACTTCTGAAAAGAAGACTAGCTTCTACATTTGTCTTGTATACCCTGTCTTGCCCCTTCACACTTCTCCCTTTGGGAGTATCTTTACCGTCTCCTGATCTCATTAGCAAAACATGTTAGCTAACTGTTGGAACCTATGAACTCAGAATGGCTGTTTCATTTGCTGTCTCTGTGACAGTCAGTTGTGGTGTTAGGTTGTTGATCCAGATTGATAATGCAAGGCTATGATGAAAGCTTCAGAGGAAAAGCAGTCCAGTAACTCAGTCTCTTCCATTGAAGTGAGTGGGAAATCAGTGATTATCTATCTACAGGTGAAACTCGGAAAATTAGAATATCGTGCAAAAGTCCATTAATTTCAGTATGCAAATTAAAAGGTGAAACTGATATATGAGACAGACGCATTACATGCAAAGCGAGATAAGTCAAGCCTTAATTTGTTATAATTGTGATGATCATGGCGTACAGCTCATGAAAACCCCAAATCCACAATCTCGGAAAATTAGAATATTACATGGAACCAAGAAGACAAGGATTGAAGAATAGAACAATATTGGACCTCTGAAAAGTATACAGTGTACTGTGCTTGATTGGCCAGCAAACTCGCCTGACCTGACCCCATAGAGAATCTATGGGGCATTGCCAAGAGAAGGATGAGAGACATGAGACCAAACAATGCAGAATTGCTGAAGGCCGCTAATGAAGCATGCTGGTCTTCCATAATACCTCATCAGTGCCACAGGCTGATAGCATCCATGCCACGCCGCATTGAGGCAGTAATTGCTGCAAAAGGGGCCCAAACCAAGTACTGAATACATATGCATGCTTATACTTTTCAGAGGTCCGATATTGTTCTGTTCTTTAATCCTTGTCTTCTTGGTTCCATGTAATATTCTAATTTTCTGAGATTGTGGATTTGGGGTTTTCATGAGCTGTACGCCATGATCATCACAATTATAACAAATTAAGGCTTGACTTATCTCGCTTTGCATGTAATGCGTCTGTCTCATATATCAGTTTCACCTTTTAATTTGCATTACTGAAATTAATGGACTTTTGCACGATATTCTAATTTTCCAAGTTTCACCTGTATACATAGAAAAGCTGCTTGGGCCACACTCACTGACATGGAATCCCCACACCAAATCACAAAAGATAGAAGTGTGCCATTTGGCAGGTAGATTTGAGACCTTGCCCACACCACAATTTTTTTAAAAAACCAAAACCCTGGGAAAATTCATTAATTTCCCAGAAAATGAAGGGGAAATTCTCCCATTAGAAAAGCATGGGAAATGATGCCTGCTGACAAATTTTCACAGAATGATGAAGAAACGAATAAGCTATATTGTTTCAGTTCACTAGATTTCTATCCGCCTCAGATTTCCACACAGCTTGCTTAAGACATAAAAGCACAAAAAAGATTTAGGCAGATACCTTCGTTTGTCTATTTCATTCAGTCTCCTAGAATTTGTCTTTTTAGGGGTTCTTGGCAAGAACATATTATATGCTCAAAACAAAGCAGCTCTTCTGGTCATTCGCTAGCAAGGAGTGAAGGAAGAGTGTGTGGTCATTTTTACGGTAAAGCCTGTTTTACACGTGTGTGAATGTAATCTGACAGATGTGGCTAGAACTGTTATTTAGTGGCTAGAACTGTTATTTAGCCAAGAATGTTGATTTCTGTATTATGGACAAGGTAGAAGTATTTAGATTAAAGTATCCATTTTTATTTTTAAGGAGATAAGGTTTACTTTTATCAGGTGCATTTCCTTCTTGGATCACAGTTGTTTTCACTTATTTCATACAAACTGGGGCAAATTGTTTTCTTTCATTCTCTTTTAATTGGGCTACAAGTCAGCAAGACACCCTCGGTTCCTATCTTTTGTTTTCAGACAATTGTGTCAGATTGTTCCTTCGTGGCATCGCTTGCTATCAGTGCAGCATATGAAAGACGATACAACAAAAAATTGATTACCAGGTATGCTCTACTCTCTGTTGGATTATCTGCAGAGTTTGTTTCCCCCTCCCCTTCTGTTCTTTGTTGAAATTGGGCTAGAAGTAACACACACCTGTGGTGTGTGTGTGTGATTTTTGTGATTAGTTTAACTTTGCTCTGGAAAATTGCAGCCCGAATTGTGGCCAGTAATTTCAAATCAACATGTGAGATTCACTATGACTTCCCTGATATTCCTCCAGACATTTCTGTCTGTTCACTCACACTCTGCCCATCACAGAAGGCTCCCCCTGCCCACCCCAGGCCAGGGCTGCTCAACTTCTGCTCTCCTACAGATGTTGACCTACAACTCCCATAATTCCTGGCTATTGGCCACTGTGGCTGGGGATTATGGTAGTTGTTGTCCAAAAACAGCTGGGGGAGCCTAGGTTAAGCAGGCCTGCTCTAGGCCTAGTTTCTGTCTAGACTTCTTCCCCCCGCCCTTTTATTGATTTAGGTTATCCTCGGCCCCTCTTTTGACCAGACTTCTCCCATGTCTGATCATCCTTCTCTCAAACTCCTGCTTTTTTGTTCGTTAAAATGTTTGTGATTATTCAGTGACATCAGAGCAGTTTCCCCCCAAAAAACTAGAGGTGCTTCTCCAGGCAGGTGGTGGTGTTTGTTTGTTTGTTTGTTTGTTCAGTTTCTATACCACCCTTCCAAAAATGGCTCAGGGTGGTTTACATAGAGAAATAATAAATAAATAAGATGAATCCCTGCCCCAAAGGGCTCACAGTCTAAAAAGAAACATAGGATAGACACCAGCAACAGTCACTGGAGGTACTGTGCTGGGTGTGGATAGGGTCAGTTACTCTCCCCCTGCTAAATAAAGAGAATCACCACGTTAAAAAGGTGCCTCTTTGCAAAGTTAGCAGGGGTGCTAACACCCCTTGTATTTGTAATACATAGACGTTCAAAAGTGCTTTAAAATGGTAAGCAGTTGCCTGACCTAAATATAAAATATTGCATATGGCAAGGTTTATTTTTTAGTTAAAATTTTCACAGATGGATACTTGCAGCACCTTTCCTAAATCCAGCTGTGGCATATTCACTTTGAAAATCCCTGAGATACCTTCCTCCACTTCTCTGATAGTCTGAGGCATTTAAAATTAAGTCATGTCATAGCAATGTTAGTACATAAATTTAACCCCGTACATTTCAGAGTTTCGGGTTAATGCCATAATGTTGGCAGCAAATGAACTTGGAATCCACAAAACATGTACATAAAATATGTTGTAATATTTTCTTCTCCTTTTCCAAAATAGCATCATTTACCCTCAGAATAAAAAAGGAGAGCCAGAATATAATCCATGTGGAAAGTACATGGTCAAGCTGCACATCAATGGTGTCCCCAGGAAGGTAAGGAGCTGGTCAGCCAGTCTGTTAAATTGTAGAGCTGGCTTTAATTCTAAGGCTGGAGAACAATTTGGAAATAGGGGGTCTAGAAACTTACTACCCCCTTTTGACTTCCAAGAGCCATTACAGGCTGACCCTACCAACCACCCAACCCCAAATTTCACTTCTACTCATAACTGCTTGGCAGCAACAATTTTTCTTCTCCCTACACCCCTTTCCAACACTTTCACAAGCTTGCCAAATGGCAGAAAACTGTAGTCAAGGCTAAAGCCAAGGGACTGCTTCTAAGCTTTTCCTGATGACATGAACTCTGGGAACTTCTTCCTAACTCATTGCCGAGAAGGAATAAAACCAAATTCTCAGCATTCCCATTGGCAGTAGAGGGTTAAACATGCTTGGAAGTGTTCAATTCAGGGAGCAGAAAATTCTATGACATCCTTCATCTTTTGCAAACCTCCTCAGCCAGTAATGGCCCGTGTGTGCGCTGCCAGGAGGGAGGCAAGGAGCACCTTTTAAAGCACAAGTTAGTAGGTGCTTACCTCCGCTCCAGCCACACCTGCAAGCTACTCCAGGCAGCAGAGCACCGCCCAGCACTCCCTGCGGTGGGGGATCAGCTCCGCCATTCACCTGCTTCCGCAAATCCAATCCCCTGCCAGCGGCCAAGTGAGTGGAGGAGCCGATCCCCGCTGCAGGGAGTGCTGGATGGCACATTGCTGCTTGGAGCAGTTAGCAAGTGTAGCTGGAGCGGAGATAAGCAGCTACTAATTTATGCTTAATGGTGCCTCTCACCACCCCCCTGACAGCACCCACACCAGCTGCTACTGCCCTCAGCTGCTGTTTTTCCCTCCCCCACCTAGGAGAAGGGGAACTAGCAAACAAGAGGATTGGTGATGGTGAAGGGATTCCCTCTAAGCTTTGGAGAACTCTTAGAAGCATTCTTTTTTTCAGGAATTCTCCAAATAAGGTTCAGAAAGACCCCGCCCACTCTGAATCAAGGTGGGCAGATTTCACCCATTGCCACTTACATAGCAATATAATCATGTATCGGCTTGGTCCTTTGAATGTTAATCTTCTTAGTAGTCCATCACTGGCTTTGATGTTGGCTGAAGCTGCTTCACCCTTCTTGCTTATGCTATCAATTTTGTTCTCTGTTATTTTTTGCAGGTGATAATTGATGACTTGTTACCAGTAGATCACAGTGGAGAACTTCTTTGCTCTTATTCAAACAACAAAAATGAACTCTGGGTATCATTGATAGAAAAAGCATACATGAAGGTCATGGGAGGCTATGATTTTCCAGGATCAAATTCTGTAAGTACAAGCTTATTCTTGACAAGGAGTAAATATATAGGCAGGAGGATACTTTGTAGCAAATATCTTTTCCTATCTAGTAAGGGAAGAGAAGGTAAAATGGAATGATGCCAGCAAGAAAGAGGTTGTGTCACTACTGTTTGTGCATTGAGTAACAGATGCTTTTTCTAATATGGCAAATAATTGCTTTTGAAATAAGTAACACTTGAAGTCGCCTTATTGTGGAAGTGTTTTTTGCGCATATGAGAAACCTCTACCAAGATCTAATATTGAGCCATGTATGTTTGCATTGTCAATGTCATTTCAACCTTTTAAAAAATCAAATAATTTGCATGGTGGCTCACATACCGTGGAACAAGCCACCTGTCTAAGCGACACAGCACTCTAGACCCTGCCAGCATGGCTTGTGAACGTGGGAAGCTCCATGTCTACTAAGGAGTGCATCATCTCACTCCCACCATGGTTTCCATTGGGATGATGGGCTTAGCCATGGGAGTGTGAGAATGCACTCCTTAGTAGCCATGGAACCTCCCTGCTTTCACAAGCTGTGGGGTTCAAAGAGCTGCGGAAGCAGCAAGCACTCCTGTCGCTTAGACAGCCTGCTTGCTGCATGGTATGTCTGTTCTTGAAAATTTAAGTTTCATGCTCGTCTGTGTTTAAACAATATGAAGCCAGGAAGTTTCGGAAGTGGATCCATTCTTATTAATATTCATGGCTGTCAGAGGCCAAATGGGGCAATGTTTCTCTCATCCAGCCCATTGCATGGAGAGGAGTTGAAGTTACTGCATGTGGGGATGGAATGTCCAATTGCAGCCTGTTTCCCCGGACAATATCTTTTTTCCATTGTGAGATAGGAACTTCACAGAGCTTTGGAGATTTATTCTTAGATGCTCTACCGGCTATTAAGCCAGGTTACTACAAGGAAGCATCTTATCGTTTTGGAATGGTGCCACTGAGGGAGATCCAATTTGGGTCAAAATGCATTTGGCAGCTCTACAATACCTCTTCCAACAAGAGCTTCTGCAGTGAAATTTTCTATATCCAGCCTCTTGGGAAATTGTCTGGTGATTATATTGTTTCTGAAGTACACTGGTGACCTCCATTATTTAGACTCTCTTATATGTTCTTTTATTATTCGACTCTGTGAATTGGTTGAGATTGTATTTGCTCTTAAGTGATTTGGATATTTTTTTTGTATTGACGTCTATATTTGCTATATTTGCTGTAGTGACTTTCTGCAAGTCAAAATAGGCAAAACATTGTTGAGCCTATGATTTTATGATACTTTGAAAATATATTGTTGATAGTATAAGATTATACCTAGTATTTTTATTGGATTCTGAATTATATTTCAGTATTTGGTAATAAACAGTACAATTTTGCACCTATGTATATAGAACGTTATGTACATGGGCCATATTTGGACTTCTGTCTCTATAGAGACAAGAGAAGCATGGCAGGCATTCTCCATCTCCCCTCCATTCAACAGGCTGAGTGAGGGGAAAGTGTCATGCCCCAAAACAGTAAACAAAATTCATACAGATGGCTTTAACAAAGATCTAGATATGTTGCATTCTTGTTGCTGATGCAGTCTGCTTATGTTACAGAATATTGATCTCCATGCGTTGACTGGTTGGATACCTGAAAGGATTGCTATGCATTCAGACAATCAGGCTTTTAACAAAGATAGTTCATTCAGGATGCTTTACCAGAGGTAACTTTTGGCTAGCTTCAGAGAGGTTTTAGGCATAGTGTTGTAAATGCATATACATTTTTTCTGGATCAATTTGCTAATGACAGTCTTTTAAAAATAAATAAATATAAAGATGAATGGGTATCTGGTTTATCTATATTGAGAGAGGTTGAGGTTGTTTTAGAAAATGGCATGTTTGAATTTTTCTCAACCCCTGTTCTTTAATTTTTTTAACAAGTTTTTTGAAAGAAACACACAACTTGCATTTTTACAAGGTGCTGTTTTAGCTACATGTTGCCCTTCTTTGGACTAATATAGAATATATTTCAGAGCCCCCCAAAATACCAACCTGTGGAGATGTGGCTATGGTATGTTTGGTGTTTGGGTTTTCTTGGTGTTTCAGGAACCACAGCTAAATATGGAAGATGTCAGGAAAAGATTTTAGAAACTTGTTAATTGGGCATAATAAGAATTAAAGTCCTCGTGCAGTTGTTTGTACTGGCTACAGCTCCTGAGGTAGTGGTTTTGAGATTTCTGATTTCTTTCAGCCACACTGGAACCTTTGAAAGGCACCAGTCATGCTATCAAATGCTGTTTGTCTTAGCCTGCACAGAGTGAGAAACCTTAGTGACAAGTCATTCTGCCTGTAAGTAAACTCTAAAATTCTCTTGTTCTTGGCGGCCAGATTCCACAAAGGAGATGTCCTCATTACAACAGCTACGGGAGTGATGACTGAAGAGGAAGGAGAAAGATGGGGCTTGGTGCCAACCCATGCCTATGCTGTTCTGGATATTAGAGAATACAAGGTGCCTGTGAAACAAGTACTTCTTGCCTTGGAGCTTTTTAGAACATATTCTCTAAACAGAAGTTTGTTTGTTTTTTTAAAGAGAGAGAATCTACTCGGAAGATGGGGGGCGGGGAGCCTTGATGTAGCTTCATCAAATCCACTTTATTTAGTAGTTCTAAGAATGTTATGGTCTCTGGGTTTCCTGTGCTCTTGGAAAGAAACACATTTATAAAATAACTCTGGTTATTTTACCTGTTTCCCTAGGGGCTTCGATTTCTGCAGCTGAAAAATCCCTGGAGTCACCTCCGTTGGAAAGGAAGATATAGCGAAAATGATACAAAGAACTGGACCCCTGGCCTTCAGAAATATTTAAACTTTGATCCCAGAACAGCCCAGAAAATAGACAATGGTAAAAGGACAGCTAGATGTACAGGAAGGTCTGAACAAACATGAGTACAAACGTTTCACCATGGCTCTGCTCAGACTCCCCCTTGTGGAACAAAAATAAGTTGTGTGGTAGAGGGGAGAGACCCATCTTGACAGGTCCCCAGATCAGGATGGGCAATGGGAAACAAGAAGATACCAAAATCCTTGGCAGAGTCCTGCAAATAATCACCTGTGTACGTGCTTTGAGCATGGCCGTATTTGGGTAGAGCTTAGAGCATGCAGATGCAACTGGAAACATTTGTAAATACTGGAGCTTCATTGTTTAAATTTTGGTGTTTTGTCTTCACTGAATTAAATTGTAGATTGGGTAGATGTCAGTCACTTCCACTTCATTGCATATGCACAAAACAGAAGGGAGAAACCCTTTTAAAAAATAGTCTATAATTCAGTTTTTATACCATAGAAATAAAAACTGGTGTAATTTAGGATCAAACGACACATGACTTTGAACCCATAATTACAAGATGGATTTAATGCAGAAGTGGATTGGATGTAGTCCTCTACCTTAAAATTAGCCCTTGGAGGTGGGGGTGATCTGGGCCAAGAACATGGTGTGCAGTAAGGAAGAAGTTAACTTTTCCCTCTGCACCTTCTTACACTCACTCACTCACACTGATTTGCAGCAAACCTCTGCTTTGATGGGGAGATTATTTTCAGGGTGAAGATGATGTACCTCACTACCCACCTTATTTCTAGGCAGGATCAGGAACCCTTGTGGCTAACTCTCAAAATTAAAAAGACCACTCCTAGTCAATTTCTACTTTAAGTCCATCTTTTAATGATTTGTTTGATATCATGTTTAGTTTGGCCCTAACTTGTGAAAATGTCTAGATGAAATGTCTAGACCAGGGGTTTCCAACCTGTGGTCTTCCAGATGTGGCTGAACTAAAACTCCCATCACCCCCAGCCACAATTTATTCTGGCTGGGGATGATGGGAGTTGTAGTCCAGCAGCCTCTGGAGGACTACTGTCTGGGAACCCCTGGTCTAGATAAAAGCTGTACTATTGGGGAAGAAGTAGCAGGAGTTGGGGAAGAGTCACTCTCTCCATCGTGGCTGCTCCTGTGTGGTGAAGGGACACCCCTAATGTCTCTTTCATTTCCTCCTAATGATAAGGCTTTTTCATTTGGCTGGCTGGCTGGCTTGAAGGGCTGGGTAGTGACCACTGCAGAATGTGAAGGGAACAAGGCCCAACACGAAATGCAGCCAGAGTTAACATTTCAGGGGACCTGCCGCGGTATTTGCAGTCTTGCACCATCTCTAAAGAAACCAGCTTATTTATGGAGTTAACTTCAGTATTTTTAAATCTTCAAAGAAGTTATGCTGCAACTTCGCATTAGTAGGTAGAGTTATTTAGATAAATGCTTTGGTATGCTGATGTATAGCTGCAGTCCTATACATATCATTGACTCTGTCCACCACAAGATGTGAAAGATCGATTGAAATGGGTTGCTTAGAAACCAGCACAAAATTTTGACTTGTCTGCTTTTCCTCATATAGGAATTTTCTGGATTTCCTGGGAAGATCTATGCAAATACTATGACGTTATTTATTTGAGCTGGAATCCAAGTCTTTTTAAAGAATCCACATGTATTCACAGGTTTGTCCAACAGAAAAGATCTAAGCTCTGTACATATCTGAAACGTTATTTTGCTAGTAACTCTGTTGCAAGGTTACTTTGCAGCTGTCTAGACCACCTGCTTACTCACCCACATTTTCCCCCTCCGCACTCCCAGGAACCTGCTTGCATGAGCAATGTATCATCAGAGCTGAGAGCCTGCAGGTGCCAGTTGTGGACAGGTCTCACCAGCTCTAGAAATCACTTCTAAGATTGTGAAAGTTGCTGAGGCCCTTGTTCTCATTCCTCATGCAACAGATGACTCCTGTAAATGAAAGAGCCTCATTGCAACATCTGAAACTATCTCTGATTTATTCAAACCATTGCCATGATACTGTGCCAGTCTCCCTTCGCTTCCAAGTATCTGACATCATGAACCCAGGTTGTGAATACACATCCCAGAACGGCTGCTCCTTATTTGCTCCACTGCATTTATATATAACCTTTCTGCCAGCACACTTAAAGTAGTGTGTGTTGGGGGCAGAGCCATAGTGCTTTGCATGCAGGTGGTCCCTGGTTTGATCCCTGGCATCTCCAGGTAGGGCTGGAAAAGACTTGTACCTGAAGAGGGAGCAGGATGAACCAATGTCCTGACTCCATATAAGGCAGCTTCCTATTTGTGGTGGAGAACCATCTTTGTGGTAGAAGCATGAATTGTCCCCTTTGCTAAGCAGGGTTTGCCTTGGATGGGTGACTTCATGTGACCACGATCTGCTGTAAACTAGACCCCTTAGGGGATGGGGCTGTAGCTCAGTGGTGGTAGAGCATTAGCCTGCATGCATGCAGAAAGTCCCAGGTTCAATCCCTGGAGACTGGGAAAGACTCCTGCCTGCAACTTTGGTGTGCCACTGCTAATCTGTGTGGACAGTACTGAGCTAGATTAACCAGCAGCCTGCCTCGATATGACAGCTTATGTTCCTAGTTTACAATAAAGATTTTTAAATGTTAAAAAATTATTGGTGGGCTCTTCCAGAACTGATGGCATGAGTTCCTTGGCCTGAGCTGCTCCTCTTTTTGCCTTCCTTGGGTTACTCCGGTCTTGAAGTAGCCCTTGTGGGAGGGGCTGCCCCAATTCCTCTGAAACATTGGTGGGCTTTTGAGAGCTGATGGCAGGAGCTCCCTCTCCTGGACTTCTCCTCCTCCCCTTAGGGCACACAGGTCTTTAAATAGGCCCTGAGAAGTTGGGGAGTGGGGCTGTCACAACTGAACCTAGTATTTATTATTATTTTTTATTTGATTTGATTTTTATACCGCCCTTCCAAAATGGCTCAGGGCGGTTTATAATTAAAATAAGATAGTATCTTATTGGTTCAAATTTAGCTGATGCTACTGGCTTAAATGAAAGATCAGTTTGCCACATTTTGTATAACCAGCATTGTAAAAACAGAATCACTCGTGTGTATGTTAGAATTGGTATTTGAAATAGGAAGACTGGCTGGTGAATGGCCATCTTAAACACATACCAGACAATGGACAATTGTCTGTACCTATGACTGCTACCACTGCTACAAATATTTATATACCACTTTTCAATCACAGTTCTAAAAGTGATTTACATAGAAAAATAAAGAATGCATAGATAAGAAGATGGTTCCCTGTCCCCAAAGGACTTGCAGTCTGAAAGGAAATATAAGATATAAGGCAACAGCCACTGTAACTAGGAGTGAATGTTAAATAGCTCGATATCTGGTGAGTGTCCAGAATCGAGGAGTTAAACTAGTCAATATGGACAAAAAATCATAAAGCAGCTGTTGGTCTCAAGAATGAACACTTCAGTCACTTTATGGCTACTGCAAGCATTTGGTAGTGTAACTCCATAATTCTGGACACATACCAGATGTCCCGTCGCTGATAATATTCTCTCATTATTGTTGATTTGCTACAGTAGTTTGTGTGCTACATCTTGTATTTGAGGCTGCAGATTCTTTTAAGCCTGTGATCCTAACCACAGGAAACAAATTCCACTTTAAATCAGAGGGGTGTACCATCAAACAAATGTGTATGGGATCAGGGAGTATATTAGAGTAATCCAATGCCACACATGAATTTCAGAAACATAGCTTCTCAGACTGATTTACAGAAGATGTGTAAAATCAGACACATTACCATAATTTTCACACTTTCCTATACCTCTTCTGTCTCCTTTTCCCTTCTATAATTAGTTGTTGAGTGTCTGTGTCTGTGTCTCATACCTCCTCCTACCATTTGCCACCTATGCTGCTTGCTAAGCATCTCCCTGAGAGATTTCCTAGGCCTCACTATAGAAGCTTTCCTTGCATTCTGAGAGTCGTGGCCCTGGAATAAATGGCTTTGGCATTGTCGCTTAAATATTTATTTGGCAGTATTCAGCTTGTTTGTTGGGCTATGCCCGATAAAGGAGAATGCTACTCCTTTTGAGCATTCATAAATTCCAGACTTGCATTTCTACAGTTGGTTGCTTTGTTCCATGTAAGGAAAGTGCTTCTCCCTAGGCAGTATATCGGAGTCTCTGTCTGGAGTGCAATCACTTGTAATTAGTGGTGGGCTCAGCAGAAAACATATTTTACTCTAAAAAAAGTGTCTGTATGAAGGATGTGTAGTTTCGTTAAATAAAACACTGACTTGTGTGTTCCTCCCCTGCTCTTTTTAAGTACTTGGGATGCAAAACAAGGCCCTGTAAAAGATGTCTACAGCCTAGCGAATAATCCACAGTACAAACTGGAGGTTGAGTGCCCCCAAGGTGGTGCTGCCCTGTGGGTTCTGCTCAGTAGACACATTACTGACAAGGTACTCATTTCTAAATAACTTTGAATTTATTTGCAAACAGGCCCTGAAACACAATTTTTGTTGGTTTGATTTTTAAAGCAGAGAGCTAGTAAGAAGAGAGTAAGGCTTATACATCTCATAGTGTTCTTTCTGACCCACAAAGAGCAGTGTAAGTGATGCCTGATCTCCCAGCCAGGCAACTGGCTCATCTTACCCTGCTCTGTTCAATCACATCAAGAATTCTTAAGCGATGAGTTAGAGCACAACTGCTAGCAATCTGCAAGGGATTACTTATACCTGAAGGAAGGCTACTGCATCTGCATGAGTCCTTGTCCCAGGTCAACCTCCAGCTGGAAGGCAAACCCAGACTCGTGGAGAAATACAAGGGTGAGCTAATCCCCAAAGGCAGGCAATTCTTATCCTACGCACGCTAAGGATCACACTCTATGTGACATCCAGGAGTGTTTTTGCCCTGACCTGACAGGCTGAGTTTTCCTTTAGGCAATGACAGCTGAATTGGAGCCCCCATGGATTGGGACCATGGTGGCAGTAATAAAGACCCCTAAGACATTGTCTTTGTCCATAAAAGGCCCAGATCCAGCGCTATTGACTAAAGAAAAACGAAGCTCATCAGGCTAATAATGTTTCAAATGGCACAACTTTTCAGGCGTAAGAGTGAAATGTGCTGGTCAGAAGTAACGGAAACGTTTAATCATGTCAAAATGCAGGGTTTTTTAGATAGACAAGAATTGCCAAATAAAAACACAGATGAATATAATAGAGATCAATTGTAAATGTTTTTATACAGAGGCTTGTTTCAGACATCACACAGAACCATGATTTAATCCTAGTTCCACACAGTGCTCACAAATCTTGGGTTCATACGCTTCCCTCCCTCATGAGGGGAGGAAATGTTCTACTTCCGTTCCTTGGTCTTGAACAAGCCAGGGTTTTCTTCAGCATCCAAACCCACCAAATCCTGACTTGTGCTAACCGGTGTGTTTGAAAAAGCCATCATATCTCAGTTTCATAAATGGTTTGTTCAGAAACTCCGGTTAGAACAAACTGGAACTTGCTGGGTTCAGAAATCCCAACTTGTTCTAATCGGAGAATGGACATAGAATATTTCCTCCCCTCGTGCACAAAGGTGAAGGTAGAACACACAAGCCTAAGGCTTGTAAAGTCACACAAAATCGGTTTTAAATAATCTGAACTGGGCCACAGTATTGAGCAGTAATTTTTGTAATCACTTTTACAGGATGATTTTGCGCACAACCGGGAATTCATCACAATGGTTGTGTACAAGACAGATGGGAAAAAGGTCTACTACCCTGGTAAATGTTTTAACATACATACTTCCCTTATGCTAATAAAAAACTTCCAAAAATTATAAGCTTCCTCTTGTTCTTGAAGGACTTCTAGCTGGGAAACTCATCACAGAGAAGGTAGAGGATTTGTATGTAAACCTTTGCTAACTAGGTGGTGGTTTGGGCTGCTTTTGTTTGATATTAAGGAAGTGGAATTGGTGTAATCCTGCAGCTGACTCCTAGGTCAGATTCTTAGTTATGTGAGGTATTGACACTTGTACTTTGCTTTCTGTAAGGAATTTTAATTTGGAAAGTTAGCAGGCCTGTTTACTTTACCACTTCTCTCTGTAGTAATATTTACATTTGAGCCCAAGCACTTCATGCTAAATTATTTTCAAACATGAATCCGTACATCTCTTTCCTTTCAGCGGATCCTGCTCCCTATATTGATGGGATTCGAATCAACAGTCCCCACTATCTGACCAAGATAACGCTGACTTCTCCAGGGACTCACACGTTTACCCTGGTGGTTTCCCAGTACGAGAAACAGAACACAATCCACTATACCCTCCGGGTATGTATTTGCAGGCAGCTGTGCAAGTAAAACAGCACCCATGCTCTCAGTTAGCAATAGCAATAGCAATAGCACTTACATTTATATACCGCTCTATAGCCAGAGCTCTCTAAGCGGTTTACAATGATTTAGCATATTGCCCCCAACATTCTGGGTACTCAGTTAGTAGTGTTGTAAGCCGCCCAGAGACCAACTTGTTATGGGGTGGCTAACAAAGTTTACTATTTATTATTTGCTCTTTGTAGCTACGGGGAGAATGGGAACTCACATCAGAGCGGTCCAGGTGCCTGGACAAGCGCTTGTAACGGTCATATAGTATAAGCTCTCTGATTTCATACTTGGCTGTAGAACAGTAGGAAGCATGATAGACCATTACCAAGAGAGACTGTTGTAATCAATAGATATTGCATACTTTGTCTTGCACTTCCAATCTATTTGGTGGAGGATGGGGTTGGTCGCTTGTAGTAGCATGGAGAAAACTATCACATTGTCTAGCTGACAGCCAACATGTAGCATTTTTGAAATCTCCATGTGGTGTCCTTTGTGTACACGCTGGCCTTTTATCTGCTGTGGATCAAATTGGAGTTGCCCCAGGAATCTTGCCTAAAGCAACATCCAAAGTGAATTTTTAAGTTCATCTGAACCATTTTGGGAGATGCTGAAAATTGCAAACCAGTGAATATTTGCAGGGTGGCATTTGCATGTCCCTACAGCAGGTGATTGTCACATTGTGTATTACCTGGGGAAACCTGTGGCACATCATTGAGAGCCTACAGACATGGGTAATTCTGTGAGACTGCCTAATACTTCTCTGCCAGCCTAAACTAGGAAGAGAACCTTAATGATGGGGCTATATTAAGCTGGTCCTTATCTAGTCAGTAGGGTTAAATTCTTCTCTGGAATAACTACTTCCCTTGTACAAAAGGCAAACAGTACCTCTTCTTTCATTGTTAAAAATCCATAGTCAAATCTCCACTGCCTGAAGTGCCAGAAGAGAGTTTGCTATGGCCTGAATTGTTTCTATCCTAATCACTACTGGTCAAACATTAGACTATGATCTAGAATGACTTTCTCATTGAAGATTCCCCTTCTTGGACAAGAGCTTCTTTCTTTTGCTCTTTTTGCTCTTTCTTTTGAAGCAATAGCAAGAATGCTTTCAGGTGTCCATGTTTTGTGCAAGTTATGCAAATAGACTTGTGTGTAAAAGTTGATGTCTCACAAAGATATTGATGCACACAAGGCCTACATAGTTTCTGCTCAGTTTGATTTCATATGTTCTTTTCTTTTTTAAAAATCTTCTTTAACATAGGTATATTCAGGGTGCAAATTTACTTTCTCTAAGATCCCAACACCATACACCATATCGAAACGGGTAAGCAATAATTTTAAAAATCTGTTATGGGTGTGGGTGTGTAGAGAAACCTACAAAACCAACCACACACACGTTATATTAATAGGGTTTTTTCCATGAGGTATCTTTGTGTAGCATTGAGGTTAAATTCTAGTTGTGTTAAATACCCATGGTGTGAGTAGAGTTGAACTGTCACCCTTAATCCAAGTCACCTGAAGATTATTCAGAACGGTCATTGGTTGCTGCAAAACATTGCTAAGGTCAAAGACATAGGAGAGGAGAACTGGTCTTGTGGTAGCAAGCATGAATTGTCCCCTTTGCTAAGCAGAGTCCACCCTGGTTGCTTTTGAACAGCAGACTACCTGTAAGATCCTTGTAATATATTCCCCTTAGGGGGTGGGGCCACTGTGGGAAGAGCACCTGCATGCTTGCATGCAGAAGGACCCAAGTTGCCTCCCTGGCATCTCCAAGATAGAGCTGAGAGAGACTCCTGCCTGCAACCTTGGAGAAGTCACTACCGATCTGTGTACACGGTGCTGAGCTAGATAGACCAATGGTCTGACTTGGTCTAAGGTAGCTTCCTATGTTCCTATAGTCTCCCCCTTTGTGTTATGTGTTTAGTGTGGTTTTCCCCCATTCTGCAGCCAGAGCCTGATGATCCTGGGCAGCCCCTCCCGGAACTGCAAATAGAAGCAGTCCCAGACACCATAAAGTTGCAGGCCTGAAATAGAGCCAGCAACATAGTCTGAATCCTGCACCAAAGTTATCTTGCATCGCCTCTATTTTCCCTTCTGTATTGTTCATTCTCATTTTCACAAAATGTACCTCAGATATGTCAAGAAGCTGATCTGAAACCTGACATGTTCTAGAATAAACTTGAGTGACTTGGTATTCACTAGAAATTGATATTCTAATGAAGTGCTAAGGGAGTGGGAAGGTGGGGGCCGTGAGAGAGGTTGAAAAGAGAGTAGCGTGTTAAAACCAAGAACATGGGCATGCTTTTTCTAAGAAGCTCTTTGGCTTACTTTCCCTAGGTAAATGGGCAGTGGAAAGGTCACAGTGCTGGTGGATGTGGGAATTTCAGAGAGACCTCCAAGAACAATCCTGTTTATCAGTTCCAGCTAGACAAGACCGGGCCACTCTTAATTGAGCTACGAGGACCAAGGTTAGTGCAGGATTGAATCGGGGGTGCTGTCAAGTGCAGGGTCATTGCAAATCTTAAGGTTTGTTAACCGACCCAATCAGTAGTTTGCTCCATTGTTATTATGTATTGCATCATAGGAATGGGGATGGAAGTATGCATGATACTTTGGCATTCCCACTCCTGTCTCCAAGGTTCTCAGTCTATATTCATAGCAATAACGTTGAGAGAGGCTAGATTGTCATGGACAGGGCCTTCTCTGTTGTTGCCCCCAGACTCTGGAATTCTCTTCCAGTGAATGTTCGCTCTGTGACAGCTGTGGCTGCTTTTAAAGAACTAAAGAACTTTTTATTTACTCGGGCATTTACCTCCTAGAGGCTGCCAGGTTTCTCAGCTTTCTTGCTTCCATTTCTTTTTAATTGTTTCTTGGTATTTTAATGGTTTTAATCTTTGATTTTAAGGTTTTAAATGTAACTTTTACAGAATTTTCTTGTATTAACTTTTGTAAGCTGCCTTGAGATGCATTATGAAAGGCAGTATAAAAATGGAATAAATAAAAGGCTAGAACACTGGCTGACATACTGAGGAAAATTACTCAATTTACTCAACGGAGTTCAATTTGAAATTAAAGGGACATGTTAGGCAATGCCTGAGACTGAATCCAAATAAAACAGAGGCACATATTGTGTGGAATAGGAACCCAAGAGACTATTTGGATCTGCCAGTTCTGGATGGGATTATGCGTCCCCAGAAGGAACAGGTGTGCAGTCTGGTAACGCTTCTTGATCCAAACCTCTCTCTGGTATCTTGGGTTGAGGCAATGGCCAGAGGTGCTTTCTATTGGCTTCAGCTGATATGCCAGCTACATCTCTTTCTTGAGATGAACAGCCTCAAAACACATACACTGGTAACCTCCAGACTTGACTGCTGCAACATGCTCTATGTGGAGCTGCCTTTGTATGTAGTCCGGAAACCACAATTGATGCAAAATGCAGTAACCCAGTTGGTCTGCAGGTCATCTCGAAGAGACCATATTGCAATAAATATCAAAAGGACTGCACTGGCTACTAATAAGTTTCCAGGCAAAATAACAAGGTGCTGGTTATTAACATATAAAGCCCTAAACAACTTAAGCACTGGGTATTTAAGAGAAAGTCTTCTTTACCATGAGCTCCATTACCCATTGAGATCATCTGGAGAGGTTCGTCTGCAGTTTCCAGCAGCTTATCTGGTGGCTACTCGGGGACAGGCCCTCTCTGTTGCTGCCCCGAGACTGTGGAATGCACTCCCTACTGAAATAAGAGCCTCCCCATCTCTGGCAGCTTCTAAAAGTCTTTAAAGACACATTTATTCACCCAAATCTTTTAGCTAAATTGTGGGTTTAAAATGTTTAATGTCTTAAATTTTGTTATTCTGTAAACCACCCAGAGACATAGGTTTGGCGCAATGTACAAACATAATAAATAAATTACTTTGAGTAACTTTTCTCAGTATGTCAGCCACTGTTTTTGTATTTTGAAATGTCCTGGCACTGAAGATTTGCATTATTTATACCAAATGTTACCCTTTCTTTGGAATTGCATAGAAATATAGGCTACAGTTCTGGAAAAATTACTCCTTGGAATAATGCAAGACTGGTATTCATAATAATCTTGTCATAAACCATTAAGTTTAAAAGGGAAGGGCTCTGTTCTACATATGCACAGATGCTGTAGATGTGCTTGGTGTGAAAAATAAACCTGGGGGCTGGGTCTGTATCCTCCAGTGTAGGGTATGGACTGCTGTATGTGCATTGAACATGGTGTGAATGATTGTGCATACATTCAGAACAAATCTGTACATATTGTACACAGATTGCACTTTAAGCATATACCATGTGTGAATAGCTCTGTAATCAAACTTCTGATTTTTACAGGCAGTACAGTGTTGGGTTTGAAGTGGTGACAGTCTCGACGGTAGGAGACCCAGGTCCTTCAGGTTTTCAGAAGAAGAATAGTGGTGATTACAGGTATCATTTCATTGGCATATATCCGTTTCCTGATAATATTACACTATATCTAGTACAACCCTCTCCATTCCCCCCTCCTCAGGTGTGGATTTTGCTACCTGGAAATTGAGAGTGTACCAGCTGGCATTTACAATATTATTCCAAGTACCTTCCTGCCTCAGCAGGAAGGGCCCTTTTTCTTGGACTTCAATAGTGTGACTCCTCTTAAGACATCACAGCTGCAATGAGGTGGCCTGGCTTTGTGTGTTTGAGCTGACAGCCTGACTTTCACTGGAGAGCCTTAGGAGAACCTACATAAGAAAGGACTACACAGAAGGCACAGAAGGAATCTGCATTCTCTTAGGATGAATCTCACCTCAAAGTTGAAGTCTCTACATGGTAGATCGCTGGCCCATAGCAATCTCTTATAGGGAGCAGAAACTATTGGGCTGTTGTGTTGTTGTTTTTCATTGTGGCAAAAGTGACAGCAAGTGAAGGGAAGCTGCTTGCTTGGGGTTTTCCCCCTCAATGCTGCTGACAAACTTGTAACTGAATGCAATCATGCAATTGATTTTTGGCATGGCTCAGCTTGCACAATTTTGCACCTTATTATCTTTCATCAAGTTTTGGTTTTAAAATGCCTCTGTTTCTCTCTTCCATTAACTTACCTTGGACGTTTCCAAATATATGCTGATATTGCTCCAGTTCCATTAATCTTATGCTGAGATAGCTGTGCTTTGGGAAACACTGCTTGTTCAGAGGTGGCACAAGCAACAGTAGCCTGAACAGGTAGTTTCTTTATTCTGCTTTTTTAACTTGTTAGGGTGGTGCCAGGGTTAATTTTCATTCTGAAAAAGCAGCCTAGAAGAACTAGAATTACTTACATGCAGCTTCTCAACAAAAGTTCTTGAAACAGTTTACACAGAAAAATAAACATAAGATGGTTTCCTGTCCTAGAAGGCTCACAACCTGGAAAAGAAACAAAGTAGACATAAGCAACAACCACTGGAGGGGTGCTGTGCTGGGTTGGATAGGGACAGTGCCTCTCCTCCTGCTAAATGTAAGAGAGCCAGCACTTCAGAAAGTGCCTCTGCTCAGTTAGCAGAGGCTCTAGAACTGCTGTTCTAGGGCTTGGATTTTTTACACTTATTGCTACTTATGTTGACAAACTTGGTAAGTGTAGCTAGTAGGCTTGTGTACAAGAGAAAGTGTTGGGTTTATTAATTCATTTTTAATTTATTTGGTTTATATACCACCCTTCCTAAAGTGATGCAGGCTGTGTGACATTAAAATCAAAAACACTTAAGTTAATAAAAACACATTTGAACCAGATTAAAATTAAAACTAAAAAACTAGATATTAAAAGCCAGGCTAAAAAGATGGGTCTTTAAGGCTCTTCTGAAGGCCACCAAGGTAGATAATGCTCTCATATCTACAGTGAATGCATTCCACAACCTAGTGGCAACAACTGAGAAGGCCTGATCTGAGGTCACCACCAGAGGTACCAGTGGCACCTGAAGATGGACCTCTCCTGATGAGCTAGCTACTCTACCAGTGTGATAGATCATTCCTTACTACACGTTTCCATCAAGCTGCTACTTCGATGAATCTGTGTTGCAGTATGTTTTTTACTGCTAAAGTAGCCAAGGAGAGAGTTGTATTTATCTGAGAAATGGTGTTTGTTCCATGCAATGCCTGTACATGTAGAAAGCTTAGAGGAGCTCATAACACAATGGATGGAGGATGTGTAACTTCCTTGTGAGGAATCAATTGTGGTCCACATGGTCAGGATTTTGACACAAGACTTTCCCCCCTTTAAAAAAAAAAAAAGCCCCACTCTTCATGAATAAATCCTAGCTGCATAGCTCTTGCTCTTTTCAAAAGCAGTCAGTTTAGAGATAATGAAATGCAAAACTTAAAGTGGATTAAAACCATTGTAGAGTAAGAACCAGGAAGGGGCAGTCAAAGTTTGAGACCTAGTTATCCTCTAGTACTACATAAGTTTAGGACATCATGTTTCACCAGTTGAACTGTAGAAGACTTTTCTTTCCAACCTACAGAAATAGTCCATTTCTGTATGCAAGGAGGAGGTCTGGAGATGCAAGCAGACCCTGTGGTGGTTCAAACTATTTTTACATCAAAATTATATGCTAGTTTGTTCTAGACTCTGCCTGTTTCCCCCAATACCTTCAGTGTGTTCCTTTGTTTTAAGAGCAGTAGCAGTAATTCTGATCACTTGGGATGCATGCACATGCCCAGCATAATTACCGCAACACTACCAAGCCACTCAACAGGAAAAGATAGCGTTTGGTGTAATTTGTAGTGATAGCTGTCTTTGAAAAGATTATTAAATCACAAGCCTTGTAAGTGCTGTTCTGTAATGGGCCATCTGGGCTAGTGGGAATTGAATCATGCTCTGTGCTTGCCAGTAACTTGCAGTTCATCAGCTTTGCAGGGTAATTAGCAAGATGAAAGTTATAGCTGAAGCTTTGACAACAAGGCAGACAGCACTACAAAAGACTTGAACAGCTGGTTTTCAAGTAGCCTTTTGAAAGGACCACTTCACACATTTTTTAGATAAGTCATTCAGGTAGGAAATTATGAAACCCATATGTTTGTCATGCATTTTGCTTGGTGTATGTTTGCTATAGAATGCACAGGACACATGGGGTTTCTCTACTTTGTCATTCGCTTGCTGGGTACGCCTGACTTCTTGTATGTGTAAACTACAGTTGGCTTTCTAAGGGTCATGGTAAAGCAGTTATGCTAACTTCTAAATACTCATTGCCTGTGTTCACTGCAAAAAGCTGAAGCCAGCCAGTCAAGGAACTGGGAGGATGAGCTTACTGCTATTTATATTCTGCTTTTCAACAACAAAAAAGTCTTCAATTATCTGCCAACACAGAATGCCAAAACATTTAAAATGGAAACCTAAGTGTAGACTGTTGAATTTCTTCTCACACTTTCAGTTTCGTGCACCTTTCTGGCATAGTTCCAGCACCTCAGCTTTCATCACCTCCTTCCAGGTCTATAAATATGTAGCATTCGTATAACATTTCAAGTGTGTGCAGCATCTCACATGTACTGTCTTGATGAAATCCTTATAACAAGCCTGCAAGATAAGTAGGCATTATCCACCCATTACAGCAGGGGAACCAAGGAGGGAATGGCTTGCCTAAGGCCCACTAGCAAGTTCAGGGCAAAAGGTAAGATACAAATCAGGGAAGTGTCAGTTTTACTATCCAGTTTCTAATGCACTTTTCCTTAGAAACTATGTAAAAGTATATATATTAAAATGTTAGATTTTAATGACTTCAGCGGCCTTTTTCCTGGCAATTTAAATCACCTTCATTCATTTAAATCAATAGATCAGCATCTATTAAACTGTTGCCAGACATGGGCCCAATCCAGCACATACTAAATGCACATCAGAGTAGATGATACAGTTTCTTTAGAAGTTGTAGACTTCTCTGAAAATTCAAAATGAAATCTGAACTTAATGCAAATTATTTTAGAACTAAAATGTAGGGCCCTCTTATAAATGGCTGCTTTTATTCAAAGAATGGAAAACACATCTCCCTTCCCCGCAAGACGTCATATAGCACACATGTTCATGTCTGTGTGATTGGTAGACAGTTCCAGCACCTCAGCCAGGGATTAGCAGGTCACCACAGCTATCATTCACTGATCTATCTGGCTGACCTTTTATTCGTAATCTGTGCAGCTGGCTCAATCAGTACTCTCATATTTGACTGTATCTGCCAGTCAACCAATTAGTATGCATTTTTACTTAAACTATGTAACAAAATGTAAGATTAATGACTTCAACTTGGCCTCTTTCCTGGCAATTTAAATCACCTTGCTTCATTTAACCCAATCTACACTAGTACACATCTGTGTGCTCATCTGGTTTCTAAATTGTCTGGCAGTAGTAATATGATGCAAAGGCAGATATTCTCCACCAGAGGCCAGTGTTGGTCAGAGAGAAGACATGGTGCTACCATCCAGCTGCTGACTTCATAGCATCAAGCTAGCTCAGTTACAGATTTATGAAGCTCCTACTTGTTGTCTAAGACATCTCCTCTTGCAGAACAAAAACTGACCACAAGATGAATGCCTTTAGGGTTCCAATAGGGCTTTATTTCTGGATCCTATTCTTGGAGCACAACCACACAAGACCTTCCTGTGCAGCACATCAAATACACAAATGAGAGGAAGAAGAAAGGGAAACGCATTGTATTGTAGGAAACCCCTAAAAAAGAACTTCTCACTCCCAGGAATCACACAGACTGTTACTATCACCCTGTACCCCAACATACTTCCACTGTGCAGAGCAGATACTTGGAGAACTAGCAGGAGCTACAGTAAGTGTGGATCCAGTGTGAAATGCAGGTGTCAACTGAACATCCAGCATGCATCTAACTCCACTGAACTTTCAACAAAGCCAACCAATGTATGAAGGTATGCAGAAGCACTGCCAACAGAGCCCATTCTGTGGTGCCTGAACAAACATGGCGCTTCCAGCAAAGCTAGGGTTGACAACATGGCCTCTTATTCAAGACTGTACAATGCTGGCCACTACCACACCCCTCAGAAAATCCCTTAGGTGTTCAGGCTGCTGATCACAGAAGGAGCTGCCATCACGGTTACAGTGTTTCCCTTTTCCAGTGACTGCTGCCATAAGCATGAGCAGTGCAGTAAAGGGCAGGACTTCGAGCCCGCTTTCAGCACTTTGTTTTTTGAATGTCCAAATAAAGCTCATGGCTTGCCCCCAAAACTTGTGTTTTGCTCTGTGCTTCAGTATAAACGTGCTTCCACACAAACACACCCCAAAATCTCTCATTTTCATTTTATCAGTTACCATTCTTCTGTTTGGCACTTGTAAAATTCATTCCCTCAGCTAAAATGTATGCCAAACAGTCACATGAAAGGCTTGTGAATACTTGGGGGGGGTGTTTATAAGAAATGTTCTAAAAGCATTTTCAAGCACTTTCCATATAACCATACTACACATGAAAAAGTAAAAAGGGTGGAGGAAATGTTGACTGTAGTGTGAATGATTTTTACATTTGTTTTCAGAATAGGTTTACAAGCTATTGTAGTGACAATATACAAACAGGTCTGTAAGGCAAAGAACAAAAATGTTAGGGAGAAGGGCAAGACACACAATGCTAAACACCTAGAAAATAAATAAGTTAATCTGTTAGACATTATGTATGACAATCTTAGAAATGCTAACTACTGGGGGAAGGTCCTATTTCTTAACTACCTCCTATTAGCTTAACTACCAGCCATCTCTACTGCCTAACAGCTGTTACTGAAGCATGCCCTAACTCCCTGTCCACTCTCACTCAGCGGTTTTGCTCAAGGGATGCTAAGTTTAGTAATCCCTTTACTTTACAAACCCTATGTATGGCAATCTACAGAAACATTATTATTCACTCTTCTCTCAACCCTAACTGGTAAATACTCTCATCTGTTCATGCATACCTCCTCTTTTTTTTTTTTACTTGGTAGGCCAAAATGTAATTCTTATCCATGCCTAGTGATAGATGTCAATGGTACTACTGTCACAACACTTTAAAAGTGCTGAACAGTGTCAAACAAAAGAGTTCTAATGTACATTTCATTTTGGTCACCAAATTCATAATTTAAACTCCCCACCCCAATATCTGAAAAGGTAGAAAGCTATCAAATATTAAATGTAATTATGTTACCACCCTTGAGGTATCATTTTTAATCACCCATGAGCTCTGGAGGCTGACAGAGTGAAGCTTTCTAGGCTCAATACATGCAACAGCTTCCTTTTATAATCCAAAATATAACAGTTCTACAACCTCAGTATAATGCCGACATTTAAAGTACAAGGTATTTAAAACGATATGCCACTGGCATCTCAGAATTCTCTACTGTATCAAAACAGCAGCTCAGCTCACAAAATGGATGCCTGCCTACAAAATGGATGCTGGTCACTCCCAAGCGTTTGGTTCAGCCTTCCGTTTGCGAGTGGCAGAGAACTCCATACTGGGGACGGTACTAGTTATTGCTTCCGCCAAACTGCTACAAGACATCTTACAAAGCCTGTGAAGTACAACACAAACAGCTGATCTCTGTGACGGATTTGTGTCACAACAAAGATTTCACTTATATATTTTTGTTTTTAAAAAAACTTCAGCCCTCAACACTGATGTAACTCTTAGTGCAGTTTTAAGGAGTCAACGCGTAAAGATTTGGCATATATTAAATAGTTATTGGCACAAGGTTCTTCTGCCATTCAGAAGAAGTTTGGGTATAAATAATTTTGCTTCCTCATTAGCTCTGATAGGCCATAACCTCAGCCAATCTGCACTATTTTTCTGTCTGCGCAAATCCCATCTTTGACTTTCAGGCATTGTAAGGAGAGCTGCTTCATTCTGTTATCCAACCCTGTGCCACTGGAAGAAGAGTTGCTGCTGTTGCTCTTGTTCTTGTTCACTTTGTCAAGTGCCTTGTTTTCTGCTCCTTCTGCCCTGTCTCCTGTGAAGATGAGAGAAAGGTTGAGCTATGGAACCTCACGTGAGACACACAGACACACACAGACAGAATGGTGCCTTCCCATTCAAAGCCTAATAAGCACAATAAGGTGCCTCAATTACCACCCCATTGATCTCAGAAATTTGGGATTGGTCCCATAACAAAATCTATTTAAAGGCACAAATATACAACTGGAATGTCCTTAATATGTTTCTTAGGAAAACTCTTAATTATTTTGCCATGTTCATCCAGCATGAACTTCCCTCTGAACTAATTATTTGATTCTTTCACAAGCTTTACACACACAGAACTAGTTTGCTGGATTATAATAAGAGTCCTCCTAATCCAGCCATATGCTACTGGGAAACTCACAAGTAAGGAATGATGGAGACTGTCACCAGAGGTGCACCTAGGTAATTCTGGAGCCTGGACCTAAAGGCTTTTGGGTCCCACCCACCCGCTCGCCCCGACCCACTGCAAGTTAAGCATCATCCCCCTACACACAGACACACACAGAGTATGTTTAACATGTGGGTTCTTGAGGGCACAAACAGCAATTGAACTCTCAAGCATGTAAAAATATATAACAGGTATATTTATGCAAATATGCATTAGCAGAAACATTTCAGCACACAACATATTCCCATCCCATATATTTCTTTCCTCACTCCCCGCTCTGTCTCTAAAGCACTCAGTGCAGGTCACAATCACATTCGGTTGCCCAGCACAGTGTGGGCCACCAGCACAGCATAGCCACCACACCACCCAGGATGGACTAGAGAGGATTTGAGGTGTGGAGGCCATCAACTTTAGCCTCAAAGCCCAGGGGTAAGAGCACCTCTGATTGCCACATACTGGAGATAAACACAGGAAGGTGTGCCCTATCAGAGGTATGCTGCCTACGGTGCTTCATTTTTTGTCTTTTGTGGCCAATAGCCATTTTTAGATCCACCCAGGGGACTCTGGCTAGGTTCTAAAAAGATCAAGGGCCCACGGGTTCTAGGTTCAGGTTCCAACTTCCTCCACCACCCCACACCCTCACTCAGTGAGCAGCTTTGCCAACCAAAGCTGCTGCATGGTTTGTTTATTTAGTGTGTCTCCTCCATAACCCTCCTTCCCATGCAGGTTGTTTCTTCTTTCTTCTTTGCAGCAGCAGCAAAGCTGTCATATAGTTAGTTTTGTTTTTACCTCCCTTCTCCTGCAGCCTCCCCCACCATCTCATTTATCCCACCAGTGTGCATTGGTGCTGGGCATAAATAACTGCAGGGCTGTCGAAGAGAGCCCACAGCCCCAGAAACTCTGCCTCGACCTTCTGGGCCACCAAGAGGGTCCACAGGTTGCCAGGGTGGCACCTGCTGCCCCAAGAGAGTCCCCACAGTGCTGCAAGGCCAAGAGCCATCATCCAAAAGAGCCCACAGCCCAAGCAACCTCTTTTTTCCAAGTTGTGTGTGCAATAATGGAGAGTGGGCAGGAATGGACCGAGCACCTTCTCCTTATTTCCATTACAGCACAGACAGAACTGGCAGCAGTTAGAGGCACACTCTGCTCAGGAACCTTTTAATTCCAGCCCAGCTAGTGCCCTCAGCCATTGCCTCCTCCATGTTCAAAACAGAGTCAGTGGTGGGTGGTGGAGATCTGGGGCACTCAGCCAGGCATTTAGCCCCAGGGCTAACACCACCGATGGGTTCATCCTCCATTAATGTGTCTAATCCTTTTTTCTTTTTTTTTTAATCATCTGCCCTAGCAGCCAAGCACCATACCTTGGATCAATGAATTCCACAGATTAATTATGCATTGCATAATGAAACCTATTGTTTGTTCTGAGCCTATCAGCAATTCATTTCATACAGTGAACTTAAGGTTATGGGGTTTGGGAGAGACAGTAACTTCTCTCTGTACTTTTGACAATTATATCAATTTCTGTCTTGGCCCTCCTTAATAACCTTTTCCTCTCGAATAAAATAAAACCGAATACATAAGACTTTCTTCACAAGGAAGATGTTCCAATCCCTTCATAATTCTAGTTGCATTTTTTAGCCTACTTTCCAGTAGCCTATGAGATCACCCGGCATTCCGTGTGTGCCCATTCTCCTGCACCCCTTCAACTTTCCAGTGCCTGGACTAATATGAACATAATCGGGTACAATTGTAGGGACACCCCAACAGTGTAATTGGTGATGTCACCCACCCCAATTCAAGATGGTGGACGCATAAAATTTTGAGGTACAAGTGCGCTAACTTGTGAACTGCCTAACTGATTTGAACCAAATTTGCTACAGCTGTAGGGACACATAAGGATGCCCCAATGGGGTAGATTGTGATGATGCCATCCACCCCAATCCAAGACGGCGTACATGTGAACGTTTGAGGCACAAGTGGGCTAACATGTGGACTGTCTAACCAATTTGAACCAAATTAGGTACAGTTGTAGGGAGACAGACACAGGGACACCTCTATGGCGTAATCTGTGATGATGTCATCCACCCTGATTCAAGATGGCGGATGCGTAAACATTTGAGGTGCAGGTGGGCTAACTTGTGGACTAACTGGTTTGAACCAAATTTGGTACAGTTATAGGGATAGTGAAAGGAAAGAAGGCAGATTACTGTAGTTCTTACTAGAACAACTTGTCTGTATATTTTTCAGCTCTAATATATACTTTTTGAAATAGAGTAATCAGAACTTCAGACTGCAAATGCCCAAATGTGGGCATACCATAGACTTATCTAATAGTATTAAGGTACTTGCTATTTTATTTGAGAAGCAGCATTTTTTGGCTATGGAATGACAGAAGTAATTATTAACCTTTTAGCTCAAACGTCTCTGAAATGGATTACACAGCAAATGCAGCAGCAGGCAATGGCACAGGTTCTTAGATAGTTGCTCTGCTATAAGTGTTTAAAAATTAGCTTTAATAGTTCAACCATTTCTTATTCCACCACAATATTATCTCTCATGACTGATAGGCATGCCTATTAGTAAGTCTTACTTTCATTACTTCAAGCTTGACGATTAAACTGTCACTTCCTACATCCCTAGGGTATTTTTGGTGACTTATATTTAGACAGAAATTATATAGCACCACCATCTACTCACTGGAACATATGCAGTAAATAATCCTCTACTCTCAGAAACCTCTCACTGTGCAAGACTATCACCTTTAACCTTAGTTGATGGATAATGGAACTCAAGGTTTTTCTTCAACCAGAAGTTAAAAGGACTGCTTTAAAGCTTGACTCATTCTGCTCACACACTTCAAACATAAGAAGGCTGTAAATTACAGATTAACATGTTACTGTTTAGCTCAAAATACTTTGCACATGAAGACAGGAAGAGATAGGATGAGAGCTTCCTAGTTAGCTATTTTAGGGGCAAAAAGCAAAAAGCCAATGAAGGCTCCTGGTCCCATTTATATACTATGTGCTTAGCTGTGTAAGTATTCCAAGCATCTTTTAAGTACACTTGCCTAGATGCACCACTGACATGCTAATACCATACGACATGCATGGTTTGGCACATATTGTAAATACATAGGTAAGCACTTCTTCCTCGTGGTTTGCATCATAAACAAATCCGACCTGAAACTTGCTAGCAACACAACCAGATCTCAGAACTAAGGGGGATAAGCAAAGGCACATTCTAGATGAACTGGGAAAGAGCTCTAATCTGGCCCACATATACAACACCCAAAGGGCTTGAGTGATGAACAGGAATTTGACAAAGCAGCAACAGGGCTATAAGCAGGCATTTAGTCTTGTGTGTTAATTCTAGCAGGAAGGATTCCTACACCTTGGTCCTGTGCATCATTCAAGACCAACTGGAGTTGGTCTTTTAGACCCTATCCTGCCACCTAGCCAGGAATGGTTATTGATACATAAAAATATTTCCAAACAAATTGTACTTTAAAACACGCAAGCAAGTCAGTCCCCATCATCCTTCCCCTCTCTCTCTCTCTCTCTCTCTCTCTCTCTCTCTCTCTCTCACACACACACACACACACACACACACACACACAGCAGCCACCACCTACCAAATTAAAAGCCTTTTTAACAAAAAATGTTTTGCAGACCCTCCAAGCCTCCCTTTACTGGGACTCGAGTTCCAGAAGGAAGGCATCATAACATAGCTCTGCTCCTTTTCACTGCCTGCTTGCCTGACATCAAATAACTGTGGCATCTGACATACAGCCATAGATTGCAGGTGGGGTCATTAAATATATGGGAGGAGGGTTATTTTAGGAACAGTTGGCAAGATCTCTAATCTTTTTCTATCAGCACTACCAAGAGCTGACAAGAGAAGAGTGTCCGCTGGTTCTCCATGAAGCCATATATGCTGGACTTTACTAGAACTACAGCCTTTAAAACAAATCAATAGGTTCTGATGCATTGAAGAGGAACTTTGATAAGAACAGCCCTGCTGGATCAGGCCCAAGGCTTATGTAGTCCAGCATCCTGTTTCACACAGTGACCCACCAGATGCCTCTGAGAAGCTCACAGCTGAGGGCATGCCCTCTCTCTTGCTGTTGCTCCCTTGCAACTGGTATTCAGAGGCATCTTGCCTCTGAAGCTGGAGGTGCCCTATAGCACCAGAGTAGTAGCCATTGATAGACCTGTTCTCCATGACTTTGTCTAAGCCCCTTTTAAAGCCATCCAAGCTTGTGGCCATCACCACATCCAGTGGCAGAGAATTCTGTAGATTAATTACGTGCTGTGTGGAAAAAGTACTTCCTTTTGTTGGTCCTAAATTTCCTGGCCTTCAGTTTCAGGGGATACATAATCTAGCACCACATTTGTTTAAAAGTTTCATGATTTGTAATAAAAGTGCTTCTAAAAACTGCACATGTTAGAATCACCTTAAAAGTAGTACTGTATCTTTTTTCACTTTCATACAGAAGTGAACGTCTCAACTAAGATGACGCTTGCTGTTGCATACACAGTTTTTTCCACTTTAGAATTATTGTTTTATACACACACTAACATGCAGCAACCAGACTGGTTGACTGGTTGATCTCTCTAGTCAGGTAAGAGTCTAGGCTTTACCAATCCAACTTACCCCTTTCAATTTCACATTCAGGAGAAGAAGCCCCGCTGCATTCACTTCGAGGACCTAGTAGAGGAAATACCCCAAAGTCAGACAGCGAGATGGGGCTGGATAGATCCAAGCTTCTAGGCCGCGTCACTGGGAGAAACTGAGCTGGCATGTCGAAAGGGCTTGTTGGACCAGAACTGAAACTGGATACGGACTGGGTTTCAGAGTCTTCTTCAGAAACAAGGCTGCTGCAGTTATCATCTTCAAATACTTCTGATGCCACTGTATGAATATCGAGGGAACCCAAAATTAGCAAAAACATTTCCCCCCATAAGTATCTATTTACTCTCAGAACTTCTGCTGAACACAGAGAGGTCGGGGCAAATCCAGTGAGCACAATCCTCATCCCCGCTCCACACATTTTAAGACAAACGGTTTGAAAAGGGCTTATGTTACGTCAGTCATATGGAAGCTGGCAGATTTCCACATGGCATCTTCTCCATGCTGTGTTAGAATACTTTAGCAGCTGCTGCTGCCAGAACACCACCAAAACCCAGTAAAAAGTTTGCACAAGAAGCCTACACTTCACCATCTTCACTCTAGGAACAAAATGCAAATTGGCATCAGCCATTTCCAACTGAGGCTGAATCAAGTCATAAACTTCACATTGTGGAAAACAAAAAGACCAACAATGGATCTTATCCAGATACGGACCATAGCAGGCCATCTAGCACAGTACCTTCACTGGCAGTGCCTCTTCAGGATCTTGGGGCACTTTCTCACCCAAGTACAAGACACATGCATGCCACATGAGTCATGAAGAGCCTAGGACCGTGTTCTTTTAATATAGGAGTGATTTTTTTAAATTTTATTTATTATTTTTATTTAGCATATTTTTATACCGCCCAAAACGCAAGTTCTCTGGACAGTTTACAAAACAATAAAAACAACCAATAAAAAAGAACACATTTCAACAATTGAAATTTTAAAAGTGAAAACTATTAAAACACAGTTAAAACATATCTAATTGAAAGCCTAGGTGGGCAAATGCATCTTGACTGCCCTTTTAAAAGCTGTAAGCGATGGGGAGGCTCTTATTTCAGCAGGAAGTGTGTCAGGGCAGCAATGGAGAAGGCCCGTCCCCAAGTAGCCACCAGATGAGCCGGTGGCAACTGCAGACGAACCTCTCCAGATGATCTCAATGGGCGGTGTGGTTCATAGCAAAGAAGACGTTCTCTTAAATATGGTCTTTTTGAGATGACTCAGAGACCAACCTGGCTGACACATTCTTTACCAACTGCAGTTTCTGAACTACGTACCAAGGCAGCCCCACATAGAATGCATTGCAGTAGTTAAGTCTGGAGATTACCCCAGGGAGAGGTTTGGGTCCAAAAATCGCTCCCAGACTGCATACCTGTTCCTTCTGGGGAAGTGGGACCCCATCCAGAACTGGTAGATGAAAACTGTGTCCTGAGTTCCAATCCCACACAATAAAGTACCTTTGTATTATTTGGATTCAGTTTCAGTTTGTTATCCCTCATTCAGCCCATCACTGCCTCCAGGCAGGCATTCAGGAAGATTATGCCTTCTCCTGATGATGTTGACATGGAGGAATAGATTTGGGTGTCATCAGCAATACTGATAACACCTTGCACCAAATCTCCTGTTGATCTCTCCCAGCGGTTTCATGTAGATATTAAAAGCATTGGAGACAATATGGAGCCCTGGGGGATGCTATATAAAAGTTCAGATTTTAAAGAACAACAGTCTCCAAGCAACACCATCTGGAATCTGCCCAAGAGGTAAGAGTGGAACCAATATTTGGGGGGGGGCCACGGGGTGAGACAAAAAAACCCCTATTAATTCAAATAGTGTTTCAATGCACTTTGGCAAACCAAAAAAACAAACCTGAATGCATTAGTCAAATCATTTATGAAAAGGAAGTACAAAAAGAGGCAGTTTCAGCTTTGCCGTTTGCAATTCTACCATTTCCAAGTGCAATAAGGTGTTCCGTATGAAACTGACCAATGAACATTTCAAAAACAAGAAAGGCATAGCAATTTATCTTGCAAAAAATGCCAGGACATGACCTTCCACTATTCAGCCATTCATCTGGATGTGCGATTTCTGGGACTGTGCAGAGCCAATTAATACAGTTTGCACACACACAGGCTCTTTCAGACTTTCAGCCAAATGCACACCCAAGGCAGCCCAGGGCCAGCAATCTTTATCCCACTCTTCCCAGAATATGGGAAACTCCTATATTGAGCAGCAGCGAAATAGGAAGGTGATGAAAAGTATCATCTCATACTGCGCAGGAGAAAGCAATGGTAAATCACTCTTGTATTCTACCAAGAAAACCACATGGCTCTGTGGTCGCCAGGAGTCGACACTGACTCAACACCATGCTCTTTTCTCTACATATGTATACAGATGAGCATCTGAATAGTGCATGTAGTTCAATATATACCACTTTTCCTGTTTGGGTCTAAAGAGATTATTATTATTATGTATTTGATTTATTTAAACACATTTAAAAACGGGTAAGTTGGCTACCCAAGGAGCCAACCTTGTGCTACTATTCCAGGAAACTAACCTCTGCTAGCTGGGCAAAAAAGGAACTTTTTCAAGAGGTGGCTCTCTTAGATTTAACGGGGAGAACAAACGTCCCTGTTCAGCCAAGCATAGCATCACTCCAGGGGCTCTTATTGGTGCCTCCCTTGTGTTTCTGTTTTAATTGTGAGCCGCTTGGGGACAGAGAACTATCTTCTCATGCCGTTTGCTACATAAACTGCCTTGTGAATATTTTTGTTGAAAAGTGGTACAGAAATATTCACCACCATTTCAAGTCCAACCATGTTGTTCCCTATATCATGATGGCTTATGGAGCAAAGAAAACTATCAGAGTTTGGATGTGTACAAATCTAGGCACAAGCATAAACCCAGGTTGCCTGCAGTTATGCAAGCTCATCATGGAACTTTTTCGCTTTCAGCTTGTACACATTTCTTCCACTTACTGGAGATATTGTCTGACTCCAATTTGCACACTGAAAGGTCTTCTGCTGAATTGTTGTTGCCTTCAGCACCCACACCACATCCTCTAGGCCCCATGGAAGAGGCCCGCCTCCTCTCATGAATCTCATCAGAGATCATCTCCAAGTTCTTCAAAGCCGTTTTATATTCACCCTTTGCCAAAGACAGCTTTGCTTGCAGATCATCCACCATCTTCTTTAATTGCTAATGAAGAAAAATCAGAAAGAACTTCATTACTAAGGCAGAAGCTTAGATAACATCTTGGTCAACAGGATATTAACAGATTACATTTGATTTTAAAACTGCAAACACACACATATCTGAAGTCATTATAGCACAAGGTGTGATCCAGCTAAGGTTATGCATATGCTTAACTGTTTGCTGCTGAAATCAACAGAATTTAGAAGCAATTTATTTTGTCTGGTTTTGATCCTTTAAAACCACCATATTTATTCATTCATTTGATTTCTATACCGCCCTTCCAAAAATGGCTCAGTGCGGTTCACACAGAGAAATCACAAATAAATAAGATAAACAAAATTGATCCCTGTCCCCAAAGGGCTCACAATCTCAAAAGAACCATAAGACAGACACCAGCAACAGTCACTGGAAGTAGCAATAGCAATAGCAATAGCACTTACATTTATATACCGCTTTATAGCCGAAGCTCTCTAAGCCAGTGTTTCTCAACCACCGGTCCCTGGACCGCTGCCGGTCCCCGAAGGGTTGAGTGCCGGTCCCTGACTGGGAGTCAAACCCCCCCCCCCACAACTGAAATCAAGGCACTCACTTACTCAATTTTGCACATGGCACGGAAGAGGAAGAGTATCACGGAGGCGTGGGACCCTTCTTGTGCCTTGCCTCCACGTGCTGCTGAGATCTTCCTACAGCTATCTTATTCCCTATCTTTACAGCTTCAAACTGTATGCGATGCGGGGGCATGGAGGAAAAAGTATGGCAGTGGGCGCCACTTGAAGGGCTGCTGGTTCTTGCATGCTCATTGTTTGCAGCCAAAGGTTGGTTGATTGAAACCCAGCTGCCTGTTGTGGTCGAGGCGCCTTGAGAGGGAACGCTGTTTCCCTCTTGCATCAGTGGGGCTTGCTTGTATGTTGTTTTCATTGGCCCCATGTAGCTTTTGAATTTTTCTAATGGCCCAACATCCCCTCTCCATTGAGTAATCACAAGCACCTCCACTCCAGACATACTGGAGACAAATTTGTTCACCCAGGCTTTTAGATTCAGGGGTTCTCAACCTTGGGTACCCAGACATTGGTGGACTTCTACTCCCATAATCCCCAGCCATAATGGCCAAATGCCATTGTTGTTGGGGGTTATGGGAGTTTAACTGAGGGACCCAAGGTTAAGAACCCCTAATATTCCATGTTTGCAAAAGATTCCAAATTTAATTATTTTAATGCTTATATTATTTTCATTCTAAACTGCCCAGAGATGCAAGTTTTGGGCAGTATAGAAGTCTGATAGACAGACAGACAGACTTGAAACCCCTTTACTAACTGCTGGTCCGGGAAACTGCGCATGAAGAATGTAGCGGTCCTTGAAACTCTGCACGAAGAATTTAGCGGTCCTTGACTCCAAAAAGTTTGAGAAACACTGCTCTAAGCGGTTTACAATGATTTAGCATATTGCCCCCAACATTCTGGGTATTCATTTTACCGACCTCGGAAGGATGGAAGGATGAGTCAACCTTGAGCCCCTGGTCAGGATCGAACTTGTAACCTTCTGGTTACAGGGCAGCAGTTTTACCACTGCGCCACCAGGGGCTCAAGTACTGTGCTGGGGATGGATAGGGCCAGTTACTTTCCCCCTGCTAAATAAAGAGAATCATCACATTAAAAGGTGCCTTTTTGCCAAGTTAGCAGGGGTAACTTAATGGGCTAGATACATCCCGTAATGACGTTTACTATGCAGAGGAGAACAAACTCCATCTCTTATGAATGGGGCTTGTATTTCGACAAGCCTTGAACCTGAAGCAGTTGACCAAGAGGAAAGGCCATTCGAGATCTATCCAAGAATCTGCAGAGGGTGGGGGCACATAGGCTCCTACCCAGTCACAGCCCCCCAGTTCCTTCAATCTGGCCATGGACCATGGCAGGGGAGGAAAATGCATACCTATTTGTGTACATCATATCACAGGCGGGGGGTGGAGAGATGAAAAGGGTGATAGGGGAATGTGCAACCCATATAGACACCTTTCCATGCAGATAAAAACACAACAACAAATTTAGGGTCAAAGGTGGGGGGGGATAATTTGTGAGCTAAAATAAGGTCAGCTAGTTAATTGTATTAAGTAAAGGGGGGGGGTGCCATTGCTGGCAAACTACCAGTTAATTGCTGGTTGAATATGAGAAGAGAATTTTAGATGCACGTCCTGCAAGTACAATGATCATCCACTTGTTTGGCAGTGGCATTAGCCTTATTCAGATGTTCTGAAAGCATCTGGCCTCCACAGTGGAAAAGATACGAATTGGTGACAAGCCTTACTCCTAACCTCCATGAGCTGAGGGGCTCTATGTGCCCAGAGTCTACATGTGTACAACTGCAATGTGCAAATAGTTAACACACACCGAGCTGATCACTGCATGGAGCTGAGAGAAGGGCATGATCCTGATCCCCTCTCCACATGTTGAGTTTAGTCTTATTCAGACTAGAGAGTAAAGGACAGCCACCACATTAACCCAGACACAACAAAGGCCTAATGCCAGCAGAACTATTTTTCTTTCAGATGGCTGTGTTGGAAATAGGGGACTGCTGCTAGAAGAAGAATTCTGTATGTGAGTAGCAGGCCCTTTCCAGAAATAGTTTGGAATACCCACCCACTTCTTCAAAGCTCTGGGGCCAAGCTTATGGTAACTTATTAAGCTTTATTTGATGGAGGTACCTCTGTAACCTTACCCTATATATGAAAAGCTCATCATTTGAACACATCAGCATATACAACTTTGTATCCCTGCCTCTCAGGTATAGGGATTGTGGATGGTGCATTGGAGTGGTTCCAGCCCTTTCTTGGGGAGGAGGTTCCAGAAGGTGGTGCTGGAGGACTTTTGCTCAACTCCTTGGCCTCTGGATTATGGGGCAACCCTTGTGGCCCACAAGGCTCAGGATTGTCCCTCATGCTGCTTAACAGCTACATGAAACCACTGGGAGAGATCATCAGGAGGTTTGGACTAAAGCATCATCAATATGCAGATGACACTCAACTCTACCTTCCTCTGACATCAGATCCTAGGGAAGCAGTGGATGTACTGAACTGGAGGCAGTGATGGGCTGGTTGTGGGCAAGCAAACTGAGATTATATCCAGACAAGACGGATGTGCTGCTGGTCAGAGAAGCCAATCAGGATAGAGCAATTCAACCAGCTCTGGCTGGGGTTGTACTCCCCTTGAAAGAGCAAGTGCGCAGCCTGGGGGTGTTGCTGGACCCAGCTCTGCTATTGGATGCTAAGGTGGAAGCGGTGGCCAGGGATGCCTTTTCATAGTTTTGGCTAGTGCGCTAGCTGCGTCCCTTTCTCTGGAAGGCAGATCTGGCAACAGTTATCCACGCCAGTCACATCGCAGCTGGATTACTGCAATGCGCTCTGCGTGGGGCTGCCTTTGAAGAATATCCAGAAACTTCAGTTGGTGAAGAATGCAGCTGCTGGGGTTCTCTCTGGAACTGCTTACTTGGGGCATATTACACCTAATTTGAAAGGGCTGCACTAACTGCCAATTTGTTTCTGGATCCAATTCAAGGTACAGATTATTACCTTTAAAGCCTTCACTACTATGTACTGCTCTTCAACCAAAGTTCACACAGCAGTTTACATAGAAAACTAAATTATACATAAATAAGATGATCCCCTGTCCCCAAATGGCTCACAATCTAAAAAGAAACATAAGGCAAACACCAGGAACAACCACTGGAAGGGTGATTAACGGCTTGAGCCCTGGATACCTGATGGACTGCTGCCCCCAAGGGTTTCTGCCCACCCAGCAAGATTATCAGAGGGGCCTTTGCTCCATGTGCCAATGCTGAGAGAGGCTAAAATGTTATGCACCCGGAACAGGGCCTTCTTTGTTGTTGCCCCAGATACTGGAATGCTCTCCCAGTTAATGTCCATTCTGAGATCCGTTCTGAGATCCATTCTGAGATCCCTTAGGGGCTTGCCAGGTGTCTCAGCTCTCTTGCTTCTGTTTGTCTTTTTTATGGCTGCTGTTTTTGGAGTTTAATGGTTTTTACTGTTTAACTGATTTTAAGGTTTTTAAATGTTATTTTTATAGAGATTTATTTATTTATTCATTCATTCATTCATTCATTCGATTTCTATACCGCCCTTCCAAAAATGGCTCAAGGTGGTTTACACAGAGATATAATAAATAAATAAATAAATTACTGTGTTTTAACTTTTGGAAACCGCCTTGGGATTCCTTATGAAAGGCAGTATAAAAATTGAACAATAAACACTAAAATTAAAGAAATGAATGTTGTGGATAATTCCCCATTGAAGTGGCAGCATCTGCATTTTTGAAGTTTTTTCCTAGCAGAAAGAAATCCACGCCCACTTCCAGACAAGTGGGGGCTGCCCCTCTCCAGGCAGAAGTGCAGTTCCATAGTATGTAAGCAGCTACCTACTTTCTACAACCCATAAGGGCAAACACATTGCCTGTATTTTTGCTAAAGAATGAATCCTTCACATTCTTCCAGGGACTAAATGGTGTGATTTACAAAATCTCTGTCTGTACAGACCATTTTCCATCCAATAACTACATGATTAAAACCAAACCCACAAGATGATTCTTATGCTGTGACAAAAATGGAACAAGAATAGCAATGATTTGTAATGCATCTACTATGAATGGCAAGTCATTTCTGTAAAAACTGTTTGATACATACCTCTAGTTGCACATAGTATTTTGCCTTGAGTTCAAAATAAGGCCTGTGGGGAAGAAAGAACAATGCGGGGGCGGGGGGGTTACTTAGATAGAACAATAAAAGGTGGAAAGAACTTGCTGCTCTGGGCAATCTGGGAAAAACTTCTCTTGTGCCTCACTTGCAAGTGGCAGTTCACAACCTTTTCGGCTTCTGCCTCATGGTTCTGCACTGATGTTGGGTATTTCCATGATCAGGAGTCTGGGACAATTATTACATTCTCCAGGACTTCTGTCCAGCTGCTACCTTTTGTTAGCTAAATTCCACTGCTAAATTCCACTACAGAACATTTTTATCACTCATTTTGTTTAGCAGCTATGTCTTTCCCAGGAAAAATGTATTTAGATTAGATTAGACCCTAACCCTAACCACAGATACAATCCAACAAATCCTTGTCAAATTGCTGATGTATCAGATGTATCAGAAGCGGCAGGATAAATCCTAACAACTTCAGTGTACTTAAGCATGCCTAAACTCTGTGCTGGACAGCGGTTCATGTCTGGAAGACGAAAGGAGAAAATGCATCACCTTCTCCATGTCATAAACTACAATATGGAAGTGTGTGTCTTTGGTCTAAGGACAGTGTAGGTCAGGGATTCTCAGACTTGGGTCCTCAGGTGTTATTGGACTTCAACTCCCATAATCCCCAGCCTCAGTGGCCTTTGGTTGGGGATTATGGGAGTTGAAGTCCAATAACACCTGAGGACCCAAGTTTGAGAATCACTGGTGTAGGTGGAAGTATGTGGGCTTAAATTATTTGTTCTCCTTCCACTTTATCAGCGATGCTTTCCCATCCATGAGATTCACTTCTTTACCTCTTGGCCAGAAGATTCTGGGAAGTGAGGGAGGAAAATGCTAAAAAAATGCCTCCATTTCCCATCTTGGATGGTTAGAGTTTATAGTCTGGTGGCTCTTGGGACTTGGGCTCAGATGCCCGAATCTCATCAGCCACCTCCTTCTCAATTGCAGGGGAGGCAATTGGCTGCCACTTCAACAGCAGCAACAACAAATCGCTTCTCATCTCTGTCTCCTCCCTAAGAGGTGCTGTCCTGGGGACGAAACAGACATTCTAACCCCCAGTATAGCACTTGTCTCCGCCAATTTTCCCCTCTGAATTTAATCATCAAGGGGGTGGATGTGGGCCTGGACCCCAGATCTTTTCAGTACTTAGCAATGCCCCTGGAAGAGACTTTTTGTATGCCAGTGGCTGTGGAAGTGCTGACACTTCCATGTAGCCAACTGGCTAGGCAAATTCCCTGTAGTGTGAGGTCTGCTATGGCTGCCTTGCTTGCTTGAATTATCTGGAGATACCTTACAGCGATCCCTTCTCAGGACACCCTCTCTGTTTATAGTTGGACTGCATAGGTCATTAGTTCCCAAACCTGAGTCCCCCAGATGGTGTGGGCCTACAACTCCCACCATCCCTAGCCACAATGCCCCCAGCCTTGGCATTGCAGCTGGAGGTGCTTGGAATTGTAGACCAACACAATCTGGAGATCCAAGCTTGGGAATTGAGACATAAGCTATTTGGCCATTTGCTTAGTCCCACTTTGTGACAGAGCATTAGGCTACATGGCCTTTCACTCTTTTCCAGCTCTATTGGTCTGTGGAACTATTCATACATTCATGTTGGTCATGTGATAACTGCAGTGCCAATTGTTGACTTACATGTGTGAAAAGCCATCCCAGATTAAATACCAGACATAGATTTATTTATTTATTGCACACACACACACACACACACACACACACACACACACACACACACACAGTTCACACACTCAGCTGCTCATCTTCAGAGCATACACGCATGTGTGAATCAGCGATCGGACAGGATTCAAGCAGCAATACATACTTGGATTTATTTATAGCCCGTTTCAGTTTCTTCTCCAACTGTTTCATTCTGCCCATGGCAGCATTGTATTTGGCTGCCGTCTCCTTGTGCACCAGCTCGCTTCTAGTTTTCGTCTGTTCTGCTTCCATGACCTTTACGGAAGAAGAAACAAGAAATGGTTTTAAATTTAGGTTATAACATAATAATTTTTTTTAACACCACTAGTTCCATAACCTCTTAACCCTGATAACTGGCAGGGTAGCAAACACAGAAAAGACGACAATCATCACCAAAACAAGTACACAGAAACTGAAAACACTTGGTGAACATTCATTCACTTCTGCAGGGCATATTATTAACCACCTCACTAGAAATTTCCAAGGCAATATGGAAATACAAAAATAATGGGTAGCTTCTATGTAAAGAAATTCATATCGGAGAAAGAGACAATTGTGGCTTGAAATGCTCATGAATCATATAGCTAACCAGAGGTGAGCAATTCTTCACTTGATCCTAGCAGTGCCCAGGATCTAATGAAGTATTATTGAACTGCATGGAAGCAGTGACAACAGTATCAAGTTTAACATATATGTGAGTGGAAAGTTACTCAGAAAATTCAACCAATTTTCCTGTTCATTTTTAAGGTTAATATTTCTCAAAAAGATCATTAAGAAAGCCTCTACAGCCCTAAAGCTCAGGCCCAATATACACAAAGGACTACTTTCTCTCTTATGACCCATTACATCAATAAGAGTGTCCAGTGAAGCTCACTTCACAATACCATGCTCAGACACACGGAATTGTGTTCTTCGCAACTGCCCCAAACGATGGAACTTCTTCCTGGTGGAGCACTGCCAAAGTCAGTGCCTGAGCATCTTTTAGAAGCCATGAGATTAAGCTGACAGAAGCTTCAGGATTTCAGTATATTATACACTCACTTTCTTATACTTAACACAAGGAAAACAACTGATCCTATCCTCAGCAAAGTGTCCCTCCAAGTAGCTGTTACTGGTATCTATCTTGTTTTAGTTTTTTTATTTTCGATTGTGAGCCCCTTTGGGATGAGGAGCCATCTAATTATTGTTTCTGTGTAAACAGCTTTGTTGAAAAGCATAACATAAATATGCATAATCATAATCATTTTATTCTGTTCTGGTTATGCAGGAAACTACAGGCTGGGTAGCTTAACTTTGGTGCTGGGTAAATTGATCGAAAGCATACTTAAAGACAAAACTGTTAAACATATAGAAGAACAGGCCTTGCTGAAAGAGAATCAGCATGGCTTCTGCAAGGGCAAGTCTTGCCTCACTAACCTTTTGGAGTTCTTTGAGAGTGTCAACAGGCATGTGGATAAAAGGTGATCCAGTTGACATAGTATACTTGAACTTCCAAAAAGCTTTTGACACAGTTCTCCACCAAAGGCTCTTGAGTAAACTTAGCAGTCATGGGATAAGGGGACAGGTTCAAGTGTGGATTGCTAACTGGTTGAAGGACAGGAAAGAGAGTAGGAATAAATGGAGAGTTTTCACAAAGGAGGGAAGTAAGAAGTGGGGTCCCTCAGAGATCTGTACTGGGACCAGTACTCTTTAACTTGTTCATAAATGATCGAGAAGTTGGAGTAACCAGAGAAGTGGCCAAATTTGCAGATGACGCTAAACTGTTTAGGGTAGTGAAATCCAAAACAGATTGTGAGGAGCTGCAAAAAGATCTCTCCAAACTGGATGAGTGGGCAACAAAACGGCAAATGTGGTTCAATGTAAGCAAGTGTAAAGTGATGCACATTGAGGCAAAAAAACCAATTTCACATATATACTAATGAGGTCTGAGCTGTCAGTGACTGACCAGGAGAGAGATCTTGGGTCGTGATGGACTGCTCGTTGAAAGTGTCAACTCAGTGTGCGGCAGATGTGAAAAAGGCCAATTCCATACTATGGATAATTAGGAAGGGGATTGAACATGAAAATGCTAATATTAAAATGCCCTTATACAAATGTATGGTGCAGCCACATACTACATACAGTTCTGGTCACAGTATCTTAAGCAGGACATTGCAGAACTGGAAAAGGTGCAGAAGAGGGCAACCAAGATGATCAGGGGCCTGGAGCACCTTCCTTATGAGGCAAGGCTATAGCATTAGAGGCTTTTTAGTTTGGAAAAGAGGTGACTATGGGGAGACATGATAGAGGTGTATAAAATTATGTATGGTGTGGTGAGAGTGGATAGAGAGAAATTTTTCTCCCTCTCTCACAACACTTGAACCAGGCATCATCCCATGAAACTGAATGTCAGGAAATTTAGGACCGATAAGAGGAAGAGGAAGTATTTTTTTTCATACAGTGCATAATTAACCTATGGAATTCACTGCCACAGGTTGTGGTGATGACCACCAGCTTAGATAGCTTTAAAAGGGGCTTAGACAAATTCATGGAGGACAGGTCTATCAATGGCTACTTGTCTGAGGGCTATACGCCACCTCCAGCCACAGAAGCAAGATGCCCCTGAATACCAGTTCCAGGGGAGCAACAAAAGGAGAAAGGGTGTGCCCTTACCTCTTGCCTGTGGGCTTCTCTGAGGCATCTGGTGGGCTACTGCGGGAAACAGGATGTTGGACTAGATAGGCCTTGGGCCTGATCCAGCAGGACTGTTCTTATGCAGCATTTTTAAACTCTTATATTGGACACACAAAGGGGAAAAAGTTATGCTTTTGTTTGGGCCCGGGATACCTGAGGGACCGCCTGCTCCCAAGGGTTTCTGCCCGCTTGATGAGATCATCTTAGGGGGCTGTGCTCCGGGTGCCGACAATGAGGGAGGCTCGGTTGTCGTGCACGCGGGACAGGGCCTTCTCTGTTGCTGCCCCCAGGCTTTGGAATGCTCTCCCAGTGGCCATTCGCTCCTCGGACTGCGTCACAGTTTTTAGAAAGCTGGTTAAACCTTGGCTTTTTATCCAGGCCTTTATATGATTGTTTTATTGCTGCTTCTGTGTGTTTTTATCTATGTATAGTTTTATGTGTTTGTATATTATATTTTTTAATATCAGGTTTGTTTTTATATTTTTAGCTAAATACTTTTAACTCATTTTTATTATATGTGTTTTATCTTTTGTAAACCGCCTTGGGATTGTTTTTAATGAAAGGCAGTATATAAATCTAACAATCAATCAATCAATCAATCAATAATTCTACACAGTACAGAAGACAGATGCTATAAATCATTACTATTCATGATAATTAGCTACAAGTGATATACAATTGCCCTGCAGGAAGCACAAAAAATAGGAACAGGCATCCTGGTAACTCGGTCCAGCAGTAACTTCTCGTTTGGCCCTCAGCATACAGTAGCTCCTCAAGCCCAAGAAGTCTCTCTCTCTCTCTCTCTCTCTCTCTCTCTCTCTCTCTCTCTCTCTCTCACACACACACACACACACACACACACACACACAGAGCACTCCAATCACTTTAAAAGATGTAGAACATTATGGGTTTCACTGCCCTTTAGAAGGCAGGCAATGAAGGAGCCTGGTGTTCCTCTTGAGGGAGGCTATTCCATAGCTTTGGTGTGACAGCTGGGAAGGCCCCATCTGTCTTGTTTAACATGACAAACAATGTTCTACAAGGCACCATAGGAACATGGGAAGCTGTCATATACTGAGTCAAACCATAGGTCCATCTCGCTCAGTATTGTCTACACAGACTGGCAGCGGCTTCTCCAGGTTGCAGGCAGGAATCTCTCTCAGCCCTATCATGGAGATGCCAGGGAAGGAACTTGGAGCCATGCCCAAAGTATCCAAGAATTTTAATATCCTGTTTTCTAAACAGAGATGTTTCAGAAAGAGAATTAGATCTTACCCTCTGGGTGGCATGGTTGAGCATCTCTTGCCAGGCAGAATCAAACTGACGTTTGTCATCTTCCAGCAGCCTCTGCTCTGCAAGGGAAATGGTCTCCTTAGCAGCCCGCAGTACCTCAATAGCTCTCTGGAAATCCTGTGTTGCTTTCTGCGCCTCCAACTGTGCCTGAGAGAGAAAGTTGCATTAATTTAACACAAACATATTTAAGCAGCCAAATCTTGTCATAATTTAAGGGAGAAAAACTAATAATTACCGATTCTAAGTTTAGTCCAATCATTCCTCATGTTCTAGTTGGTGTCTTCCCATCCATTAATTTTAATCCTAAACTAGCTGGGCCAGGTGCAAAGCATCTGCAACTCTAGTTCCCCCCGCCCACCCACACACCACTGCTGATTTCTTCCCCTGCCCACCACCATTTGCTTGCCCACTCGCCGCCTCCGTCTCCTGCCCACCTCCCCACCCCTGCCATTTTGTTTTTTGCCACGCCTCAGGTGGTTCCATTTTCCTCTTCCCCTGCTGGCAGCCTGCTCGCGAACTCTCGCGAGAGCTGCCACGCATGGAATTAGCACAGGTACGCCTAAGAGAAATATATAGATAGAAGATACTATCAATAGGCAATGCCTGAAAAGTGAACACCATAAGCAAATTAGCAATGGTCTTATCATTCCTAGAGCCCTATCCATCCCCAGCACAGCATCCCTCCAGTGGCTGCTCCTTGTGTCCATCTTACTGTGAGCCCTTTGGGGACAGGGAGCCATTTTATTCCATTCTATCTCTATAAACCGCTTTGGGAACTTTTGTTGAAAAGTGGTACACAAATATTCGTCATATTCTAGAGCATCTCTCAATTGGAGCTGGCCTATCCACAAGGCACCTTGAGCAGGCAGGGCAGGCAGAGGATCAGGCCATGCCAGTTGCTGCCGCCATCCAACCACCTGCCTGTCACCCATGGGCACCTGCAGGAATTCTTCCCAGGGGCGGGGGGGGGGCAAAGTATATGCATACAAATATGTACATAAAATATGTAAATAGAAATCTAAATGTATAAAAGGCCATTGATATAGAAAGCAGCTACCTCCTTGCCCCCCTGCAGTTTCCCACATTACCACTACCACTCCTCCTACTCCTCCCATGCTCATGGGATTTGAAAAAGAAGAATGGAGCAGAAAAATAAGTGAAAGAAAAGAGAATGGTGGGGAGACCCCGCTCTTGTTGCTGCCATTAAAACTAACTGGAAGGGGCCTCCACACTGGCTGGTTTGACCCAGGCCCTACACGTCACCTGGGCTCTCTAAGGACACCCCTTCCTCAGGAGCACCCATAGTCTTAGACTACCTGTGTTCGCCATGTACAAAATGGTATGCAATTCTTATCTCATCCAGTCTCACAAAAGCTCTGCGAGGTAAGTTAGGCCTAGACAGCATTCCTACCAGTGCTTACAGCCATCACATGAAGATGCTGGCATTAGGAATAGGGTTGCCAACCCTCCGGGATTGGCTTGTTGTCCTAGAAATCGGCATGAATCTACAGGTGACTACTGAAAGCAATTCTGGAGATTTTAGTGACTTGGTATTGTGAAAGATTTTGTAAAAAATATTGGGGGGTAAATCTCCAGGAATAGCTTCTGTCAGATTTGGCAGCCTTAATAGGGAAGCATTTCCAGTACCTTCCATACGGGGGCAATGACATAAGAACGAGATGTAAGAAATGCATGTTTTGAAAAAAGGGGAGGATCATTTGTGTTTGTGAAGATGATAAATATGCTGTTTCTTTTTAAATCTGGCATCATAAGCAAGTGAAATCATGAGCCTAGTGAAATCAGTTCTCCAGTGTGCAGCTCTCTATCATCTACAGTTTGCATAGCTGGTCAAAAAAACTTTAGAAATATAACATATGTTTAGTCTGTGCAAATGTTCTTTCTGATCATAATAATGGTGTTTCTGCCAGTAAACACACTATTACACCGCCTAGAGCCTTCAGATAGAGCAGTATAGAAATGTAATGAATATTTACTGCATATATTTGTATACGCCCAAACTCATATCTCTGGGCGATTTACAAAAATCAAGGTAACTTTCTTGACACAGTAACTTTCTTTACACTAGTCAAGACATCATATTTACCCGAATACAAGACACTGAATTTAAGGCAACCCCCTTTAAAAATAGAAGTTAAATGCTGGTTATACTTTTATTTACTGAAAAGAAAGAGGATTTCAAAATTTAAGATGACCCCCTGATTTCTAACATGAAAGAACTTGGGGGAAAACTAGGCTTTGATTCAGGTAAATACAGTAACTCTCCTTTTCTCACAACTCGCTTTGTGCAAAACCAAAACACTATTTTCTGCAATCATGTTGCTCATAGGTCTCCTCTAAGCAGAGGTGCTATTAGACATGGACTTTGGGACCCAGGTCCGTGTGCACACTCTCCTAGAGGGCCCCATGATGTTCCCTAAGGGGGAAGTGGTCCCTTTTTATATTTCTGGAATGGCTTGGCCTAGAGTTGTGAAAATTGGCACAGATGTAGTACAGGTTATCAAGAATCCGTGTATTGGTTTTGAAGCAGATTGGCCAACCTGTTGATTTTTAATGATCTGGCCCAGATCTGTGGTTTTGTGGTGAATGATCAAGACGACGTATGGATCCTTTGAGGGTTGTGCAGTCTTTCTTTTCTTCCTAAATGCACTCTGGCCCAGACCTGTGGCTTTGTGCTAAAATGTACATATATATATATATATAGAGAGAGAGAGAGAGAGAGAGAGAGAGAGAGAGAGAGAGAGAGAGAAGTTGCTTATCTTACAGGGGCAGCCCTTTAAGCTCATTAGGTCCAGGGTCCAAAATTGCCTAGCTGCACCTCTTGTCTCTAAACTTTCAATCTGTGCAGTCAACCCGTCTCTTCATTCACTTGGCTTTTGGCTCTTTACCCTACAGATCGTGTGAACTGGCAGAAGCCTGAAGCATTAGAACCATTTTGTAAGACCATCATATTTAACAGATAAGACACCACCTTGCCAGTCCCTAGTGCAACTTCACTATTAAAATTAAACTGAAAGAACAGCCAGCTTGTAACAGCTTAAAGCAGCCCTGGTGTTCATAAGCTTCTCTGCCAGCTGCCTGCCTGTGATGAATGAATGTATTTTATGCATCCTAAATGCCTTTGGCTAGATAACATATTTAAATGACCCATCAGCCCAGCCTTGAACTGCAATTATCACATAATCCTTAAACAAGCACTGGATATGCTACTTAAGAGCTAGTTTAACATGAAGGCTTGGGTGGCCTATCGACCAGGAGGGGGCAGGGAGAAATGGCCTGGTCGATTATTATGTTTACTTCCAGGTCACTTACCAAAAAAAAGAAAAAGGAAGGGGCAAGTTGTGTGTCTCCTTCCACAGTCCCCCTGCTTTTTAAAACTGTGTATCTTTAGGGAATACACAGCTTCTGCTCTGGGCTTTGCACAGCAGAACTGCCAGAGGCTGCTGGGCTCTGCCCAGGACCTAGATGTGCTCTGCTCCCAGGCCCTGCCCAGCCAATAGTTGGCAATCCTGGTAGGGAGCACAGGCTAGCCAGGAAGTCTTCAGGTCAATCTCACCTCAGTCGGAAGCCGACATTAAGCAACTCCCCACCACCACCTACAATATGGGATGCAAACATTGTCCTACATTACAGATTGTCAAGATGAACAAGATAATGAGAAAGGGTTCTTTTGTTTTAATCTGTTGTTGTCTGGTGCCTTGGAGATAATTTGATCAAAATGGCAGGATACATATAGTTAATAAACAAACACACACATAAAAGCACTTTGAACCCTTCAAAATGCAAGCATTCCTATCCCAGTACATCTCTCCACTCCCTCCTGTGCCACTTTTTTTTTAAAGGTGTCTATTGAATGTGGAGCAAAATTCCACAGCTAGGAATATTACTACACTTGAACTTAGCCAAAAGGTCAAGATGCAATAACCAAAAATATTATGGATGCATGCATTTTCATGGGATTTCTAATCCTGAGTCATACAGAATTTTGTTTAGCAGAGTTTTATTAGCAAACTTATAAGAAGATTAGATGATTTATTTATACAAAAGGACCGACATTTTAATAGGTTACACCCCATAAGTGTTTTACTCTAATGTAAAAGGAAGAATAGATAACTAACATTTTGAACACAGTTCAAAAGATTTCTATGTAATGAACAAAACAACATACATTTGCCATAACCCCTATCAAGCCCAGCACAGCGTTTTGTCTGTCAACCCCAGTGGCTGTTGCTGGTCTCTCTCAAGAACGTGAGCCCATTTGGAACAGGAAACTATCTTCTTATTCCTGTGCTATGCCTTATGAACGCCTTTGTTGAAAAGCAGTATATAGTCCGAATAAATAGGCTCCGTGGCACATTTCTGAAATTCCTGCTTCTTAGCCAGTTGGCTATGCATGCAATATTCTTGTCCAATTCCCCCTTGAATGCAGCCTCCTACATTACCTACGGTATTTGAAAATTGAAGATCTTATAGGATTTTCTACTCCATACACAGAGATCTCTATTGCAAATCCAGCCACTGCAAGGCACTTGATAGACAGCCCTATTGCCTCCAGCTAGAAGCTGAACAATTTCTTTTCCTGTCACAGATTCAAGCTAAGGATGGAGGTCATTAAAAAGGTTAAAGGGTGGGGGGAAGAGCAAATGAATTGGGTCTTAGCTGTTTGAAAATATATATACTGATCCATCTAAGGAATATTGTACAGCCGATTTCTGGCATGTTGTCCTACACAATGTAAAAGCAAAGAAATAGCAATATCTATTTCGGTGTTGTACAGATTTTCTTTGCAGCTGTTTTCTAAGTGTTGTTTATGCCTCAGAGCAAATCTTCTGTTCCAGATACTTAGTCTATTCTTAGACAGCGTTGCCTTTCTTATGTCATTTTGAATTCTGAGTTCCTCCACCATTTCTTTTAATCTCTGTTCAGTTCAAGTAATTCCTGCTTTCTGTGGCTTTCTGAAGGACACAGCCTCCTCCCTATTAGTGAACAAAGAACATCCCAACATGTTGGCTAGCAGATGCACATTTATCCCAAATGGCAATTGCTTCACCCTTTCCACTGACTCTCATAACACCTGGGTGGCACATAATTATCTATGCAAAGAAAAAGTATAACCAATTAAAACAAAAATGTTCAATTTTCCCTTTTTATTTCCAAGCTAGACAAACCAGCAAGTCAACATATTAGTATTACATAGTCAGGATGCACAATATAGGCTTCCTTTAGTGAAAGTGATTATTAATCTATTTCAACCCCTTCTTGGCAAGCAATTTAATCTCTGATTACATGTCAGTATGATTGAAGGCAACACCTAAAACCTCAACCTTCATAATCTGCTTTGTGTTGATGTATTAGCCACTTTTATTAACCAAAGGCCTCGCCCTGTTCACATTCATAACTTTACTCACCTATACATGTCATTAAACTGATTTGACTGAACATCTGTTTGCTTGATCACGTCCCAAATCTCACTATTTCTGGGCAACCCACAGTGAGAAATGCCACATTATAAAGAGCTGAGGTATCCTATACCTTGGCCACACAAAGTTTAGCATGCCTAAAAGATGGACTGATGCAGGGCAGGACTGTGAAGATGCCATGGTAAGCGCCAATCATAAATCACATTTTGGTGTTGGTGACTGAGAATGAAGGACCCTTCCTTCATTATAAGAAACTCTGAAATCACTGCCAATGCTCTAAACTGCTTTCTTAAACAAACCAGAAAAGTACCTCGTCCTTTTTTTAAAAAATGATTTTACAATGGTTCTACATGGATAGTAGCTAAGAAAATTAACTGTCCCTGACTAGATGAGTGGGGTGGGGGGGACATTTTACAGGATTTTATTAAGGTCATGTGTTCACTTACTTTCATCAAGCCTTGTTGCTATGAAACCAAGCAGAGTGCAGAACCTTTTTTTTTTAGAACATTAATCTCTTCGCATCAGTTATTAGTGATCTGGAGCAGGTGTTTCCATTGCCATCAGCTCTCCATCTACACACAGTAATATTTATTTGTAGGAAATGTACAATCCACATGCTAGGTCTTCTACAATTATACCAAACCCACCACTTGCATATTAGTATTTATGGTGGCTCCTTTAAGTGAGCTTCTTTTATTTAAAATATATTGCGTCTGCTCAGTGACCAACATTCCGACTTATGCTGTGCTAGTGCAACAGCATTTTGCATTAAATGGGGAGAAGAATTTGCAGCAAGCCCCCTCATCAGCCCTCTCTGCACCTTCCAAAAATATGTCCTTGAGGGCTGTGGGAGCCTCATACTTTAAGGAGGCACAGACTGCTGAAGGGGGGCAGGGAAGCTGAAAATTGCCCCCCTCACATGACAGGAAGTTCTGTTATGCCAGTACGACATTATTTATTTATTTGATTTCTATACCGCCCTTCCAAAAATGGCCCAGAGCAGTTTACTTTAAAACATTAGTCTGATGTCAGCCATTGACAAGCAAAGTGCAATAGAGAGAGAGAGAGAGAATATAATATTGCATTATTATATTGCAAGTGAAACAATATATTATGCATATATTCGCTTTAAGAAGTTCACTTAAAGAACCTCCATAATTACTAAAATGTAAATTGCAAGCTTGGTGTAATTGTAGCAGAATGAAGGTGTGGACTGTCCGTTCACTAATCCTTAGAAGAATTTTACAGCAGTTTTCCACATTCCTCCATGCTGCTCCATATTTGGTAAAGGTCAGGTAAGTACTGTCATTCTTAGCTTCTTGAACAACTTCATCCCTGAGGTACTCAATTAAAAGAAGAAATACTATTATTTACTTGGAAAGTCACACTTCTCACCCAGGAGATAACCATGGACTTCCAAAAATCCTTTCACATGCCCAAGCAGCTGTCTAAATTTCTCTCTCATCCAGGGGCAGAGGGAGGCCAGCAGCGGCCCAAGTTCTGCCTCCGCCGCAGCCCCCCTAGCCCCGCCACCTGCATCTGATGTCAAACACGAGGTTGTGGTTTAGCTCCCAAAGGGGGCCACGCGGCCCCGTTTGGGACTTAGACCGGCCAGCTCTGCATGACCTGCCTCCTTTTAAAGGCAGGGAGAGCTGCTCCGGCCATGCTGCAAACACAGCACTGGCCAATCTATCTCCCAAACGGGGCCATGTGGCCCCATTTGGGAGCTAAACCATGCCCCTGTGTCTTACGTCAGACATGTGGGGGGGTGTCGGGGGCACCAGGCGCGGCCCCTGAAAGGCAGCAGCCCAGATTCTCTGAACCTGTCTGCTCAATGGTGGCTCCGCCCCTGTTCTCATCCAAGTCTCCTCCTCCACTGATCAAAGGCTATCACTCATTCTACAACATTCTCCCTATAGTTGCAAATGCAATTAAACTTTTACATTCTCCACACTCATTGGCATCTGTCAGTGTCAAGTGCATTTAAATGGCATGGGGGAAAGGTGCAGACGGGGGGGGCACCTGCTCAACCTGGGATGCCACCAGCTTTGGGCTGGCCCTGCCTACCTGGAGATGCCAGGAATTGGACCTTCTGGACTTAAAGCAGATACTCTATCACTCTGTCCCTTCCCAAACACTGGGGGCAATCCATGTACCCATATTTACCCAAATAGAAGATGACCCTGCATTTAAGATTAACCCTTTTTAAAAATATGGGTTAAATATAGGTTATATTATTTATCCAAAGAGAAGGGGATCCTGAATTTAAGGCAATCTCCCAAATTCTAACATCAAAGAACAAGAGAGGGAGAGGGAGAGAGAGAGTGAAACCTAGTCTTGGGTTCAGGTAATTACAGTATCTAGTTTATTTTATTTTTAAACCTGTTTTCTCTTTCCCAAGAGGATTTTAAAAAAGATATTATATGGCATAACCATTTAAAAGTTGCCTTTTCTAAGTGCTTTTTAATGCTAAGGCAAGTGAAAATTTCTGATTGAACTTCCAGCATGTTCAGCATGAACTATTTCTTTCTCACAGCATAAATATTAAATACCTACAGTGAACAAGATCCTGATGTCTTCATTTAGGATAGTATTTCTTCTTTTAATTGAGTACCTCAGGGATGAAGTTGTTCAAGAAGCTAAGAATGACAGTACTTACCTGACCTTTACCAAATATGGAGCAGCATGGAGGAATGTGGAAAACTGCTGTAAAATTCTGTCTAAAATATCATGGGGGGAGGATGAGATAGCAGGAATAAAGGCTGTATGTTTTCCATGGGATATCAACTGAGCACAGTCAGGGCCTTTTTAAGTCTCTGAGAGGCCCAGTGGCAGAATGTTCATTTGCGCCACCCCACTTTCTTTTCACTGCATCCCATGTCAATGAAGAAATTTTCTGAGTTTATTTTTTTTAAGCTAGATATGCATATAATGACTGACATACTATGCAACATTACACACCCAGTGAAACAGAATGTTCGTGCAGTTGCATAAGAGCAAATATTGAACAGAGTGGTGGTGTGACAGCGCAGTCCTTATATTTAATGGCCACACTGTTGCACAACTCTGTACCATCTTTGCAGTTGCGCCGCTGCACTAATGCGCAACTGAGCAAACAGTACATTCCATGTGCCTACCATTGCACATGATGTCAGTCAATCTTTTCAAAAAACCATCTATACTGATATCAAAATTAACCCACCAGCAGCAAGGTAAATATATGAGCCCAATCATTCAAAATAATAATAATAATAATAATAATTTAAGCCTAACTAGAACCAGCATAAATACTGGTGGTTGTTCTTGAGAGGCCTGCTTGATCCTAGCCTGTTCTCCTGTTGCCCAGTACCACACAGAAAGAGGCAGTTGCTGGTCAATAAGATGCCACGTAGTGTGTTTCAGATGGCTAGCTGTGTTGCAGAGAATGCAGAAGAGAGTTTTGTGACACCTGAAAGACTCATAGATTTTCTCTGGCAGCAGCTTTCATCAACCAAAAGCCCACTTCATACAGGACTGAGCTTGTCAGAAGTAACTGAAGCCAGAATTGAGCGCAAAATTATAATCTCTCAAAACTATCTAGCCAGACTTTCATACAACAAATGTGTGGGGTGGGGTGGAGTAGGGTAGAAGGGCTAGGTGTTATTTTAGTTGCTAAATTATTGGAATAGTTTAGTCAATTTAGGTTGGGTGGGAAGGACAGCAGTTGTATTTGTTGCTCAGTTGTGTAAATAGCTGATTCCACTTCCAAAACATGGAGTCTAATTAGTGATTCAATCTTGATTATCTATCCTGGTTAAAGGTAGCTTTTTGGCCAGGGTTGCCCTGAAATTCTGGGTTCTCACAATCAGCTCCACAGCGCTCACTAGTCCTGATTAAATTTTAAAGCAGGATCCTTGTGATTGTGTGAACGCAGCCAAGGTTATATACAGCATCGTTGTATGACTCTTAACACAGGTCTGCAGCTGGATTTCTCCTAGGCCAAGGAAAAGAGAGGAAGGGAAGGGTCTGGAAGCTAGGCTGTACTTCAGGAGAAAACACAGAGTTAAATTGTGCCTGAATACATCGCAAGCTACAACCCCACTGGACTAACCATTACACCCTTTCCTTCATTCTGCTCCCTCCATCATTCTAAAGCTTGCATAGGTCAAAGCTACTATCAAACTTTTCGTCTTTCTCTCCCTCCAAACAAATTGTGCTTTTTGCTGGTGAAATTATGCATCATCTTTACAACTTTTCCACAAATGCAATATCAACATTTCTTGTCCTCTTTGTTATTTAGAAGGAATCACCCAAGGCAGTGAATAAGAAACCCCTTACTATACAACTGTGGTGCAAAATGTAACACAGAAGACCAATTAAGTGCGCAGTAAGCCACCATGTAGCCACCTAATGGTGCAATGGGGAAGCAACCTGCCTAGAGAGCAGAAGGCTGTTCATTCGAACCCCCACTGGTGTGTTTTCCCAGAATATGACAAACTCCTATATTGGGCAGCAGTGATATAAGAAGGTGCCGAAAGGCATCATCTCAGACTGCGTGGGAGAAGGCAATGGTAAACCCCTCCCGTATTCTACCAAAGAAAATCACAGGGCTCTGTGGTTGCCAAAAGTCAACACCGACTTGACAGCACAACCTTTTTCTTTTTTTAAGCCCCCCTGTAAAACCCACACCATCTGCTTGTGGCATATTTGTGCAGAACCAAATAAAAATGCAGTCATTCCAGCTGCCTCTTCCTTTTTTCTACAGAGCAGTGGAATTGCTGTAACTTCCCAGGAATTGACTCTCTTAATGAGTAGTTGTATAGCAAGTTGTTTTACAGCTGCTTCCCTCAAACACAAAGCAATCTTATGTTTGTTTAACTAAGCTTTATTCAGAAACAGCTTGGTTTTTCTCCTCCTCTTTTCCCTCCCTTATTCTTTCTGACTCCACCCCCCACACTCTCTACAGGATCCTCACAAGGACAAACTTCTAATTAACAAAACATGATAGGATGGAATACAACACAAGTGTATCATGGTTAAACATCAAGATACTCATCAAAACTGTAAAGTCCTGAAATTAAATCTAAGCTTCACACAGCAAGTGTGAATTTTATTTTGCAATCACAGTTATGGGAGCAAAGCAGTTATTTCCATCTGATCGCACCCTTTTCTGCTTATGTAAAAAGCACACCAGCAAGTGGGAAAATGCAAGCAATGTAAACTTCACTGTAATTATTTTGAAAAATGAGTTCAGTGAATCAGATTCTTCTGCTACTATGACGACGAATATTTATATACCGCCTTTCAGCAAAAGTTCCTAAAGTGGTTTGCATAGAGAAATAAAAAATAAATAAATTAAATGGCTGGCTGCCCCCAAAGGACTCACAATCTAAAAAAGAAACATAAGATAGACACCAGAAACAGCCACTGGAAAGATGCTGAGCTGGGGATGGATAGGGCCAATTGCTCTTCCCCTGCACACTATCAAAGCATTTCCTATTAGGAGGATCCCAGGGCCACTTCACAGATAGCAAGAATGGGGGGGGGGGCTAGGGGGAGTGTTTTCTCTACATCTGTGTAGCAAAGCACTGTGTTCAAACAAGTCTTCAGATGTTTGACAATAAGGGCCAAGAACTCCGACAAAGAGAGGAAATATAAGTTTTGGGGGAAATTAATATTGGAATTCAATTTAGTGATACAATGATTCTGTGGAAGCATCAGTTCTCATCCTTTGGAAAGACCACCCACCAACGATCAGTGAACCATCTGAAAGAGCACCAACAGCACTTTATGAAGCACAGGGCAAGCACCAGCCTAGACAACACAGCTGAAAGGAATGTGGTTGACAGTCTGCAGTTTTTTGGGGAAAGGCAAGAGTTGTATTCTACCTAGCAACCTTTCGTGCTTTGTTAATTAGAAGTTTGTCCCTGTGGGGATGCTGGAGAGAGTGTGGGGGAGGATGAAAGAAAAGGGAGGGAAAGAAGAAGGAGAAAAATTAAGTTGTTTCTGAATAAAGTTTAGTTAAACTTTATGTTGATAAAATTGCTTTGTGTTTACGAGGGGAGCAGCTATAAAACAGCAAGCAGAGCAAAATGCCACTAAGAAAGGTAGGAGAGTTACATTCACAATGCATTGCAAATACATGCTGAAACAGGGATAACTTGCAGGTCAACTCTCACCTTGGGAGTATGCCAGTGCAAGGAAAAACTCTCAGGACAAGAGGCTGTGACATTTCAGGTCAGTAAACCACAATGTCAGGTGGTAGGCATGTAGTTGAGCGCTCACTCTCCCAACAGACCTTGGCTCAGTAGGAAAATGTGTGCTTTGCTCAACAACCAATTCTATTTTCAAGTTTGGGGTTTTGTTTTCTACTTTCACCATGGCTCACTTCTCAGCCAACCAGAGGCAACAAAACTGGACTAGAACCTGCCTTGGCCTGGATCACTGTATCTTTGCAGAACCAGAGCATGCTGTGCTCCATTTGATTAAAGAACAACTCAAAGCTTAATTGTAGTCCCGCTCATTTTCATGACGATATATTGGGATAGTTCTAGGAGAGCAACTGATCTTCTTGAAAACATCATACAACATTATTTATCAGTATCACAAACATATAAAGTATCGCAACTCTACTGCATTAGGGTACTGGTATTATAACTTCTCTAATCAGAGCAATTCAGAAGCAAAACATTAAAGTAGTAATTCCTCCTTCCATAATGGCAGCTCTCTCACGAATGAACATGAATGTTTTTGTTTTTTACTGTGAAGAGCTGATATTTTCTCCTAAGACAACCTTTCCCAGAAATAACTACGAAGAGGGTTCATAGGTTACTTACGCAAGCCTTATCACAACTCACAGCAAGCAGAGGTTATTTGTTTCAAGTGACCAGTAAGGAACAAAACATTTGTTTAAGTGCAAGCGACCCATAAAACACACATTTATCATTTTCATGGGTAAACTCTACTTTATCAGTATGATTCCATAAGCAATAATTGGCTTTTAGACTCTTCCCACACACACAAGAGGAATCCTTGTGCCTTCTCTTAACAATGATCATCACATACACTTCACAGAGGAGGATATGTGCTTTTTACTAGTACTGACAGATGTGTTCCCATTGAGACTATTGTCAGACTTAAAAACATACCTTAGGTATCCAACCAACAAAGTTTATCAACATCTGAGGACCCTACTGAGCATGAAGAAAAAGGAGATGCAAGTACTGCCTCCACCTCATCACTAAAAGCATTTTCAATTGTGGGCGGGGCATGGGGGAAAGAAGAGAGATATATTGGGAAAGCAGATCATGAACACATTATGTGTTATTTTATTCTTGGGCACACGCTCAAAATGAAGAATGTCATATAGACTAGACAGAGAGCGAGAGACTCCTATGCTGTCCAGTACTATCTTGGTCCAGGGTCACATTCTTGTACATGTCATGTCACATGGCTATTTCCACGACATGATCTGTGATCCTGGACACAGCAACACATACAGGAGTCCCAGATTTATATTCACGTTTAAGAATAGTTGGGCAGGCAAGCCAACCATAAATTCTACCATTTTAGAATTAAATGCATGCACTGTGATAATTTGCAATGTTGTTTTACTGACTCAAAAAGGTGGGCATCAGAAGCTGGAAAAGTGTTTGCAGATACAGTCTTTTAATGAAGGAACTGGTTTTGCCTGGCTGAATGACTGCAGAAAAAGAAGCCAAATGCTTAAGATAGATGCCAGATCAAATAATAACAACCTTCAGGAGCCAATCTGCTACCCATTATTACGTGTCCAATTGCCAGATGCGCTCTATTTTCAGTAGAATGACCTTTTCCTCCCAAAACATTCAGATCCTAAAATATTTGTTACTTTTGAATATCACAGATTTAATCAAGCCTCAGCTCAATAAATACTCAGTTGACAAGAATAGGGATACTTTCTAATTCAAATGCAACATATTTGGATTCCATCAATTGCCTTTTAAAAACATCAGTGTAAACAACTACCTAGGATTTATATGCTACTTTAGAGCACTTCACCTTTTATTCAGTTTAATTTCTATACCGCCTTTCATACAATTCATCCGTTCATCTCATTAACCTTTATGCCAGTTCTGTAAAGTAGGGTAATATCATTTCCATATTGCATATAGGGTGAGAGAATGGCTTGTGTGAGGCTACCTAGCAAGTTCATAGAAGGAGCAAGTTGCGAACTGGAGTCGTCCTGGTTTACAACTCAGTCTTGCCTCTACAGCACACTATCTCTTGTCCTAAACACATTGACTGACATCCTAAATTACTCAAAAGGCGTCCTATCGAAACCAAGTTGTCCTTTGAGTAACTCCTGAGTAGTACTATTGAATCACTTAGTCTGAATGTCCACCATATTATTGAAGGTGTTCCACTGAAATCAGGAGGATACAAGTGAATTTTGATAGGATAGAGATGCACTTTTTAAAAATAAATATTGGAGCCAATTCCATTCTAACATTTTGTAAAAGATGATTTTCAGCAGGTCCCACAGGCATGCACAGAACAACATTTTATCAAAATACACCATCTATGGCAGTAGTTCCCAGTCTGGGAGCCTCCAGATGTTGCTGAACTCTAACTCATCCCATCAGCCCCAGCTACAATTTATTGTGGCTTGGGATGATGGGAGCTGTAATTCAGCAACATCTGGAGGCTCCCAGTTTGGGAACCACTGGTCTATGCTGTGTGTTAAAAAATAACAGCAATGAGCTGTATTCAGCAATAATCTAAGATCCAGGTTAGGGAATCACATCATTTATTTTATGTATTTATTTAGAAATATTTATGCCCTGCCCCTCCAGTGCAATACTGCTTGGGGTGGCTCACAACAAATAACACATGTAAATAAAACTCAGTTAAAACTAGAGCCAATTCAAACCAAATTTACAAATTAAAAACTCACTAAGGCAAGAATAAAATTTTTAAAGCCTCTCTGTAGTGAACAGTCCCTCCTTTCCCCTAAAGAGTGAAATGGAAGTGACCCCTGTCCTGACTGACAGGCAGTGAACTCTAGGGATCAGCCACTCAGCACACGGTGGGTGGGACCTTGAGGGCCATGAGGAAGGGAGAGAAGGGTCTCTTTGTTCAGTTGAAGCCAGGCTGGGCTTGCAACAGGATGATAGCCATGGAGCTGGCTACTGAAAAGGACTGCAGATCCTTGAGAGACAGGATTGCAGGATACTTGAAGCTCATCAGGTGAAGGGTGAGTTTTCAAGGAAAAGGGGATGTAGTTTAGGGAACAGTTTGCTAGTCAGTTTGCTAGCAAACTGACTAGCAAACTGAAACTTATTTTCTTTTAGCATGCCTTGCATATCCTTGCAATTGTTCTATTGTGTTCAGAGCAGCACCTAGGTAATTTTGGAGCCTGGACCTAAAGGCCTTTGGAGCCCCACCCCCACCCCCTGCAAATTAAGCATCATCATGCTCGACTGGGCAACCTTACAACTCGGGACAGACTAAAAAGGATTTGGGGGCCCCCAGGGGCTGTGGAGACCCTGGACTTTGGCCCCAGGGTAAATAATTTATTTATTATTATTTATTTATTCAATTTCTATACTGCCTTTCCAAAAATGGCTCAGGGCGGTTTACACAGAGAAATAACAAACAAATAAGATGGAGCCCTGCCCCCAAAGGGCTCACAATCTAAAAAGAAACATAAGGTAGACACCAGCAACAGTCACTGGAGGTCCTGTGCTGAGGGTGGATAGGGCCAGTTACTCTCCCCCTGCTAAAAAAAGAGAATCACCACATTAAAAGGTGCCTCTTTGTTAGCAGCAAAGCTAACATAGCTCAACAAGGAGAGAGAAATGTTCTTGGTCCCCTGAGGGAGGGAGGCCCACTAGCTGGGTTGCAGCTTGCTCTTTGCTCCCCACCCTTGTGCTTCTCCGGAGAAGACATGGAGGCAGGAGCCCATCGTCATTTTGTGTCCCAGAGCCCACTCCAACCTTGCTACATCCCTGGACATGTCTAAAGAAGCCCTGTGAATGAGACTAATAAGCCAAATGTATTAAACAGCAATTTTTTTTAAAGAGAGCAAAAGTCTGAGTTATGTTGATTAATGGCAGCAAGCAGCTTATTCAATAGAGCTCAATGTCTGAATAATCCAACCTGTTGAGGTTGAAACAAGATGGGATATATCACTCTCCTCACAAAGAATAAAATATGGGGGCGGGGTGTAATCACTCTGCAACAATCCAACAAATAACTGAAGTGGCTGGTGCAAAATTTTTCCTTTCCCAACCTAAGCAAACATCCTGCCTCAGAAAATCTAAACCCCTTCTCCAGTTACTAAATTCCACAGTGCTGGAGTAGGAAGCAATTTCACCCCTTCAGCAATTTTTATCAGGTCACATTTCCGTTCTTCTCAGAATTCAACGCAGTGCTTGACTTGGACTGACATCCAGCCACCCAAATGCCAAGTGCACACCATTTCAAAACAAGGGGAAAGACCTAGTTCAGCTAGGTCTCTGGCCTGTGTCATGTGTCAAGCAAACCCAAATAAGTTTGATGTCATGCTAGCACAGTTTCCCCGGGAAGATGGAAGGAGGTGAGCACCCAAGGGTTAATGAGATTTCTTAATGAAAGAGCCTTCAAGGAGAAAGGTTGCTATAAAGTGCAGGCCCAAAGGAATGATAAATTGTGAGAGAGCATGGGAGCAAAAGACCAAAACATTTGAAGCATACAATGTACTCTATAACGTTCATTGCCAAAACTAGCAGCAATGTCCCATTGCCAAAACACAGCTGCCTCATGCTCTCTTGTGCTGGCAGGAATAATAGGCACACCCTACGTTTTAACAATTGTCCAGCCATTTGAGAGGCTGGAGTTGTACCAAAGAAAAGCATGTCTGAGATAAAATGTTTGGGCCATATTAACCTGTAAATACCAATAGAACTGTAGTCTGCAATAAACTGTGGACTATTTAACGCTACAGTTCCTGTACCTGGATCCTTTAGGAGTTACTCCTAGGTCAGAACAGATAATCATACCTCCATTGCTTGCTTTGGGTACCACTGTTTGGATGCTACTAGAAAGAGATATTTTGTGGCGGCACACCCATTTGTCCTCTCCAGAGGAAGGAGTTTTATAGTTGCTTCCCTCATAAACACAAAGCAACCTTATGTTTGTTTAACTAATTTTTATTCAGAAACAACTCAATTTTTCTCCTTCTCCTTTCCCTCCCTTTTCTTTCTGACTCCACCCCCCCTCTACAGGATCCCCAATGCGACAAACTTCTAAAATCACAAAACATAAAAGACTGGATATAGAATGTAACAGAAGATTTGCCAGGTTCAGTTCACAGAAGCTGTTAGACAATTTGTAGTTTTAATGAGATTTCATTTGTAATGTTTAATACTATATTGTAAGCTGCTTTGAGGGCCATAAAGTGGAAAATCAGGATATAAGTTTTATAGAAATATAAATAAAATCCCTCTCTTCTGCTTAGATCTGCTTAAATGGGGTTACCACACTGGCCTAGCTTCAAGAATGTTAGAGCACTGATACACAGATGTAGTATCATCAGAAAAGGGGAAAGATGCTCATGTAACCTAGCCCAAATAAAAAGAGTATATTACTAATCCAGTATTGGACTCAAATATACCCAGTCAGTCATGTAAATTTAAAAAAATTTAAGGTTGCATTGCACATAACAGCACTGTAAAGTGGGGGAAATCAACTCCCCATTATGTATTTTGCATTGGCAGTACAGGAATGGAACATCAGTGAAGATAATAGGTCAAATGTAATATTTTTGTACATACAAAAATGACTGAAACTGACCGTCATCTATTGACCACTTTCCCATCCAATGTAACTGGGGTTCAAAAGTGATCCCTACACCAAAGTATAAATTGCAATTTACCAAAAATGAAAAATTTAAAAAAAATTTAAAGTGCGAATGCATGAAATATCACAGGGCAACTGACCTCATTAAGAAGAATACCTGGGGCTGTAAAAGATTGAAATTAAAGTTGTATCCTTTTTATCCCATTAGTCCTGGTCAAGTTGACCCCACTATCTGAACAGTTAATGGCTACTCTCTAATGCTTTTGTGTAAGCAAACAGAGAAGAGAGAAGCAGCATATAGTTCAGAGCAGAAAGGAACCTCAGAATATGATTCGACTCAAGGTCATTTTTCTCCTTCCAATCCACTGCTGTTGGGGGTGGTGCACGTTTTTTCTTTATATGTGCACATCCCCCTTTATATAGTGCCTTGAAGGTTGTTTGTTTCTTCTTAAGCACATCATTATTTTATCACAAAAACAAATGCTTTCTGTACCCTGGATTCTGTGTTGCGGGAGGAGAGCTATCTAGTGGTATTTTGGGCTTGAGACAGTTAAATAAGCATCAGTATGGCCAGAAGAGGTCAGCTAGTTATTCTGTTGAAACTGGGCCAGCTCTGTGGTTTTTCACCACTCCATGGCAGGCAGCCAAATATGAATAGAACTTCGTCCCATTTTCACTGACACAGAACATTTGTTTCTCAAACTCATCTTCCTTCCAGCTCTGGCCAAGAAACATTTTGCCAGGTGGCATGAATTTTTCCCCTACTTGGTTTGTCACAAAGTCATCAAAAGAGGAGGGCGTGATGAATCTGAAAATTACATTGGTGGATCAATCCAGGGCTGGGTTTAAAATGCAGATTTAAAAGCAAGCCAACGGGGATTTTAAACTCAAAGCTGGGGTCAGTAAAAAGGGTCCGGTGCTAGCTACCTTCTAGACCAGGCCTGCTCAACTTCGGCCCTCCTGCAAATGTTGGCCTACAATTCCCATAATTCCTGGCTATTGGCTGCTGTGGCTGAGAATTATGGGAGTTGTAGTCCAAAAACAGCTGGGGGGCCTAAGTTGAGCAGGCCTGTTCTAGACCATCACTGTGCAAAAGTGGAGTTATTGAGTTTTCATTGTTTATAGTAACATGGAGGGGATGTGTGGACCACCACACATCCACAAAAAGGGCAAAAATCAAACAGCTGACCACATGTTGGGACCCCTGCTGTTTCAGTTGTACATGAGGTTAGGAACATAGAAAGCTGCCTTATGCCGAGTCAGACCATTGGTCCATAAAGCTCAGTACTGTCTACTCGGACTGGCAGCAGCTTCTCCAAGGTTGCAGGCAGGAGTCTCTCTCAGCCCTATCTGGAGATGCATAGGAGGGACTTGGAACTTTCAGGTGCTCTTCCCAGAGCGGCCCCATTCCCTAAGCAAATATCTTACAGTGGTCACACATATAGTCTCCCATCCAAATGCAAACTAGGGTGAACCTGGCTTAGCAAAGGGGATCATTTATGCTTGCTACCACAAGACCAGATCTTCTCCCCAAGAGCAATCCCATCCCCTAAGGCGAATATCTTGCAGTGTTCTCTACACTTATCATTGTAGAAATTATGAGATTAAAGATAGGGGCCCTGAATGAATTCCCCACCCCCTGACTTCCCTCCGTTTCAGCCAAATCACAGGTTAAAACTGTAGTGATGGGAGCTAACACGAGGGCTAAGCTCCCTCTGGCTCTCCTGTAATTGAAACATTACTTATGAATGTGTGAAGGTCACACTCACTCACTCCCCATACAATGTTGGATAGGAACTATGATATCTCCCAAGAGCAGCTGTGGATTTAGCAAACATGGGCTGGGTTTTCTACCATACCTTATTATTTCTGCCCAAATCGTGCTGCCTAGCATAGCCTGTAAAAATGTTTCTTCAGCATAAGTCACAGTGAATAACTGACAAATGTTTTGGATGGCAGCAAGCCTAATGAGTCTGAGAAGGCTGCTCTTTTAAATTAGGCCTACAAAACATTCAAAGTGATTTTATAAGCCAATAACAGGACCACTTTGAGGGTTCACATTTAGCCAGTTTAGCTTTGCCACACTTTTAATGTATGACAGATGAAGGTATATGGAAAGATGGTCATCTTGGACTTTACTCCACCCTAAATGTACATCCTGAATCCACCTTCCCATCACCAATTGATTCCAAAAAGATCATTATCATGGCATGAGAAATCAAGGCTTGGCTTCATTGTGTAGTGGTCACCCAACTACTTCATCACACATACTTCGGGTCAAGCTCCTAAGAAGAGTCATCACAAATTGAAAATAAGCCCAAACTGGCAATAAGAATTAGCCTCAGGTCAGATAGAGCTAGGAAGTCTAGTGATTAAAGACATTTCTCCAACTTTTTACAGCAGAATGAATGGCATTAATTACTATTGTACTATTGAATATTCCATTGCATTGTTGAGTCTAGACATATTACCCACAGGTTATAAAATCAGGACTAGATCAAATAACTGAATGGAAGGTGCAGAACTACGGCAACTCAATACTTTTGTGCACCCAAGGCATGGCATCAAATGCCACCCCCCACACACCCTCCCCACCTTATTTCTCTCTTTTTATTTTTAAGTGGGAAGCTGGAGGGCAACTTGCCCCAATAGTCTGCTGTCTGATGACCACCTCACCTTGCCTCATGGAAGGGCCTCACCTGGTGGAGTCACTACTATGAGGTTAGAAAGGCAGTAAGCACAAGATACAATGGTCAGTATCCTGAGGGAGTTCACGCAAGCAATTTTCTTCATCACCTCCCTTCTCCCTGCAGTTCTTTGAGCCTCTGGAGAAGCCATCTGAGGGTTGAAGGACCCTCAATAACAACATGGCACGGGTGGCTGCAGAGGGAGGGAGAGATGCTCAGAAGCTTCCTCCACTAGAGAAAGCGGCTCCTCCCAGTTTCTGGAGCTCTTCCACTTCCCCTGTAGCCAGCCACGCTGCAGCCCACAGCACTGTAGAGTCGCTTGGCTTTTCTGAAGATTCGGGGTGCTGCAGGGTGGGGGGCAGTTGAAAAAGAAAATTGTTCTAACTCTCTTGTGTGATATTAGCCAATGACATTGGCACAGAGGTGGAGTGGTTACATTCATTCACAACTAGGTTACACTTCAACCTATATAGAGTCACAAGCAGCATCACTATCACATATTTTGGGTTTTTTTTAATGTAAAGAAATGGAGGGGGACAGACCTTGATTCTTTGCCTGCCACATTTCAGCTCTCCATCAGCTGTGGAAGTATCCCAGTAACTCCAATTTCGCACAAGGAAGCAAGTTCTTCATATTACAAGCAAGCACCTTCCAATTATGATGAGCCCTATACCTTTTCTATTTAGTGGTTTAGCTTCTTAACATTTGGTTAAAAAAAAAAATCCAGATCGAGAGGGAGAAACTCCAAAGCCAGTAATTAGTTTCACTTTGAAGCATGCAATTACTGCTGCTGGGAAGGAGGAGCATGAGAAGGCCATTGACTGTATCCGAAAGATCATTACTAGTACTGAGAAGGAGAGCACCACACGTCCTTTGGTAACTTACATCTATATAGGTGGTACTCACAAGCAGTTACTGCAGCAATGGGATGAGAGACAAGAGGAGGGGAAACCTGCATCATCAGTCTCATGGCAAACACACCGCTGAGGTGTCCCCTTCGCGTCAGACAAATGTCCACACATTGGTTGTTATAAATAGCACCATTGTACTTTTAGTGTATGTTCTGTAGCTAGAGTGGCACCCCTAGCCAATTATAAGCATAGGCCTTTTAGTTCTGTTCTTACCTGCCTGGCAACTCTCCGTGCTTCCCAGTAAGGTTTCGAGTCTTCTACAGCTTTGCCAATCTTCTTCACTAGTTCATCTAGTTTTATTGTAGCTTCGACCAGAACAGAACGAAATTTCTGGCGTGCATCCTACAAAGGAAAGGACAGCAAAACATGTTACTAAAATGATCTACTGATTAGTAGCAACTAATAAGCTTGTCCAATTGCAACAACATGGAGAAGCAATATTTCCAGAGCAAGAACAAAATTTTTGGAACACGTATCAATTTATGCTCAGTTTCCTGGAGCTACTAAAGATCATTGGGACAATGAGTGCAATACCTAACAACATTACTGGACTTCTAACTTTCTCTGGCAATCCTAACCAGACTTGAACAGAGGTCTATAAAAATGTGACTGTAAAAAAAAGATACTCATTGCTCATTTAATCAAGTAATTTTCATTGAGCAGCAGTCTAGGCCAAAGGTCGATACATCAAGCTCCACATCATATCAAGCCGATACATTGGTATTGGCTCAGTGCATTGGACTGGGGATGCAGGTAGCTTACTATAAAAGAAGATCAGGCATCCTGTGAAGAAAGCAGCTGTCTTTTCCTCTATTTCTCATCTCAGAATGCACCAGAGCAGGAAGCAATGTCATCATGTTATGTCCTTGTCCTGCTGCCATAGTTACAGGGTGCAGTCATCCCACCCTCACCCCCAGTAATGCACTAGGAACATAGGAAACTGCCATATACTGAGTCAGACCATTGGTCTATCTAGCTCAGTATTGTCTTCACAGACTGGCAGTAGCTTCTCCAAGGTTGCAGGCAGGAATCTCTCTCAGCCCTATCTTGGAGAAGTCAGAGAGGGAACTTGAAACTTTCTGCTCTTCCCAGAGCGGCTTCATCCCCTGAGGGGAATATCTTGCAGTGCTCACACATCAAGTCTCCCATTCAGATGCAACCATGGCAAACTCTGCTTAGCTATGGGGACAAGTCATGCTTGCTACCACAAGACCAGCTCTCCATAGTGATATCACTTCATATCCTGATGCATTCTAGGGTGACAAAATGGTGGGAAAGGTGGCAATTTGTATCACTGCTACCAACAGCTGCCTTCTAGACAGACACTTTCTTCACAGAACATTGGATCTTCTTAAAAAGGTAACCCCACCCCCTGATCCTCTCATAGGTTTGGTGCATTACCGATATGATGCAGCACTGCATTAAATCCAATGGCAATATCGGGAGGAAAATTTTCATCAGGATAGTTTCCAGTGAAAAATCATTAAATACATTATTTGATCTTATTACCAGGATTGGGTCAATCCCAATAATGAGCAGTGTACACAGTGCCTTCATAATTAGAGATAGAATTTGGAGCATTTCATTGCAGTACCTGGAATAGTTTGATACAGAACTCTCTCTCTCTTTGTTAGAGTAATAAAGGCATAAGCATATATGCAAGATAAATAAGGTTCTCCAGTTTTAAAAAATCACATTTATTACTATCACATTATTAAAGAAGTCACAGATAATGTTTTAGTCAATTAATCTGTTACTTGCATAAATATCTATAAGCATAAAACCCTAGCACTGAAGGAAGATTACATGCTTTGTGTGTCAGGCTGAGTTCCACTAATTAGAAAGGGGCTCACTCCCAAGGAGATCTGCAGAAATGCAGCCTTATAGCCTGCCTGAAAGCACATGATGGGATGCTTTGGTGGTCCAGTGCCTAATTGCCCCCTTTGCCTTACTGAACTGACAGCCAGCAACAGTTTCAGGCATGTAGGACACCTCTTATGCCTGCATCAAACTCCTATGCCTCCTTCCTGTCACCCAAATAGAAAGAGAAAGAAAGGAAAATGGCAAGCACCAATGCAAGAGGGGAGAGAAAGAGGAAGATAAGGGGGATATTTTTCCTATAACAATTAATCCAAGGCAGCTCTTAATCATTTGGAAAGTCTTTGAATCGATTCTTTGAAGCAATTAGTAATTGCTTAAATACTAAAAGCCCAAATTTGCATGTCATGAGAGGTCTTCCAAACAAATAATGATCTAGATTTGAACTGGGTTCATTTGAAAAAGAAAGTATACGTCTTTACAGGGGTTTATACTTCAAGACAAGGAAGTTGTTCTTAAGTCATGAGGCAGGGGGATTCTCCATTCCTATGGGAGAGATGATATTTTCAAACAGTTGACCTGAAGTTGTGATCTAGCTCATGCCATTTTTGAAGAAGTATTTTTTCTTTGTTTCAATAAGAGCAAAACGTTTCACATCCAAAAAGAAAGCCAGAAAAGGCAGACAATTTGCAACACAGTATTTACCAATGGGGGACGGAATGCATTTTAATTACAGCCAACAAGTTTAAAGATTGCTTTGTCTTAAAGTCTGATTCACTTTAAGAACTGTGCGCATGGATGACATCAGTTTTTATAATGTAGCATCTCTTGTGAAAATAGGTCAGGGCTACAAAACAGCATAGAACCATAATATGCACTTTTTTGGGTGAATGTGAGTGGGTGTAGAACTATTGTAAGCAACTTGAAGATCCTGTTAAATAAGATAAAGGCATCTGCAAAATTAAGGGCTTTAGTTTTCTAACAATCTGAAGTAATATTCTATGTTTTTATCTAGTCAACAGATAAGTTCAAGTGAAAGCTTGCCATACCCTCCAATATTTCATAGATTAAAGGACAGATACCTCTGAGTACTTATAACACATCTGTTCTTATATCAAGGATGAACACCTGAATGACACACCCACTATTTACACATTGATGAATGCCTACTATGTACTATATTACTTTACAATAAAAATGCCTGTTTACTGGCTTCCAAAGCAGTGATGTTAATATTTGACCTTAACCTAAAAACCATATTTGACCATAAACCATTTTTAAAGCTTTTTTTAAAAAAAAACTTAATGTTTAATCCAACAATGGATCTAGTTATTGACTTTATAAAATTTAGAGAATAACTGCAATCTGAACATGTTTAGCAACATTTATTATTTGGATCTTCAGTTGTTGGGATGGAGGGGAACAGAAGGAAAGCTAATGCACTATTCTGCATATGTATGTGCACTATGGTTTTTTGCTATTATTAACCATCCTCAAAGTGCCTTCCCCCACCCCGTCTCCTACAAAGGCAAAGCAGAAAGGTGACTTTCCAGGTACCAAAACACAGACACTGCCCTGGTAATTGGGGATTGCTGGAATGTACCATTCACTCATCCAGGGGTTTCAAGGCAGTGAAAATTACTGGGTCTGCTTTCCCCAGCATAAAGGCCAGCATGAGAACAGGGCAAAGTATTCCCTTTTCCGGAGCTGACATCAGAGGCAGCATTGTGAAAAGGGCCCACTGATGATCCCTGAAACTGCCTCTGTTCCCATAACCTTTGTGGGGGTGGAATGACTCAGTTGGGGCCCACTTGGGGAAGAGAAGCCCATTCAGGGCAGTTTGCTCCTAAAGCTGGGAGCTGGTCCTGCCTCTTTCCTCTTAATGGATGGATATAATTCTATATCAAGAAGCAGAAGCCATCCAGATTTCAAGGCCTTCCTAAAAGCATGCAATGACACTAAAAACACGCACGGTCCAAATATCAAGTGGCTGTTGGATTCAAGTCCTGATAGTCAGACAAAAGGTGATCCTCCTGCCCTTCAGGGATGATGAGTTTTTTGGATGTTCTGGTTATAGGCAGAGCACTAAATCCTCAATGCCACGGCAGGAAAACAGCTGCACATTGCAGGCAAGCACAAGAATAAAATTTATTCTCGTCCTGAGCTTCATATATTAGCGAGGCTGAATTATCCTCCTGACAACCACTATTCAGGAATTGGTATTCTATTGACAGCTCATTACCCAGTAGAAAGGAATAAATTACCAGCTATAAGATAAATTTGCTTTGAAGCCATGTATGTTTTAAATTGCTATTGGCTTTACTAATCCAGCATTAAGAATTTAAAAGTTCAGAGTGAGGCCAAAATTCCCAGTTTCATGAGTTCAGTTTTTCGTGGGGGGTTTAAAGAAAACCAAAAATAGGTGGGACAGAACCCATTTGCTATGACAAGGTGCAGATTCTTGCACTTACAGTGAACACCATCTAAAAAGCCCACCGAGCCATGAAGTTCACGGGGTGACCTTGGACAGATAACTCGATCTCAGCCTGACCTACCTCAAAAGATTGCTGCAAGGATAAAATGGAAGTGGGAAGAACCATGTACACCACCCTCAGCTGCTTGGAGGAAGAGAATGTTACTGTCACAAACACACAATTATGCATGATGTGCTAGCCTCAATGGAGATCTCTCTCTCTCTCTCTCTCTCTCTCTCTCTCTCTCTCTCTCTCTCTCTCTCTCTCTCTCTCTCTCTCACACACACACACACACACACACACACCTACAAATTTAGGCTTAGCTCACTAGCCAGCCATTTTTTGTGGTTGCCACCAATCCCCTCTCTTCCCTCAGATCCTTTTCCTGCACAAAGGCAGAGGGCTTAGGAGAGAAGTGGGTCCTCTTTCATTTGCACTGAGAGATGGGGAGGGGGGCAGTGGGAGACCTCTCCTATGCCTCAAAGGATTTCTTACCTTCTCAGAAATAACAATAAATTGGATCTCTGATAAGAAGGTGTGTGTGGTGCTGGCTGTCCTACTCACCAGAGAGCTGAGGATTTGTAGATGCCTGCATACACACCTGCACTGAGCATAGAGAGAAGGGAGTTCCTCAATAATGGAACAAAATTTATAGCCAAAAGAAGAATGCCAATCAGAATGGGTGTGACCCATCATCTGATAGCTGCCAAAGAAAGGCCCAGGGCATTCAGAAGGACCTGTTGCCGTTCCTAGGAAACCACCTCGGTCTTCATAGCATTTGTATGGTGGTGGTGATAGAGCAATTCTCTTTGCTACAAGAGTTTCCACTCTCTCATCCCATCTGTCAAAGAAAGCACCATAGGGGCCCATTGGGCCAGTTAGTCAAGGGCCCCTGAAACTAGCCCTGGACCTGCTCCCTAGCGGTGATAAGTTAGCAAAGCAAGATGAAGAGTGTACATGAACATGGAACAAAGGACAGTCACTTTACACAGTAATCTAGCAACCGAGCTCAAGTATGATAGAATCCCTCTGCCAATAAATTCCAACTCTACACTGGAGCCTTCCTCTGAAACTATTTTGCTGAAGTATAGCAACTTTCAAGTCTGCTACAGAATGTCCATGAAAATTAAAATGCTCCCCCATTAAGTTCCCCAGAACTATTGGGAACATACACTTCAGATCTGAAATGCCATTGTCTGATATACTTCACCCAGTTATCTACAATGAAGAGATAAGAGCAGCCAGACCATAAAGAGCATTCTTTATTCACATGACCCTTAACTTTTCCAGGTCACTTAGATCAGCTGAACAAGGGAAGCCAGCAGGTTAAACCTAAAATTCTGCCTTGTGTTTCACTGCTGAAAAACAGGAACCATTTAATAATGGGTGATTGTTATACTACAGCTTCAGAATCAGAAAAGCCCTGGCACATCCTGGATGAAGTGCCTCATCAACTAGCTCAGTGCTTCAGAGTCGCCATGCAGTTGCTCACAGATGCTCTACAGCAGTCCTCTCGGCACTTGACCAGCTGTCCAGCATCAATGGGCAATTAGATATTTCCTTTCATTCTTCATTACTAGGCAGTGCAGTATTCCATTTCCTAAAATCACCCCAGTGATCCAAGTCTGTTCCTGTTTGTTCTCATGCTCACCTTCCCCACTGCGAACTCTGGTTCAAACACTTCTTCTATTATCCTCAACCTTATATGAGTATCAGCCCAACCAACAGGACAATCAAGTGGCATCAGGGCTGGCCTCGGGTGAGTGAGCCTAGCTGAAGAGAGCTGTGTGGAGATGGGGGTTGCGGGGCAGGAAGAGACACAGAAACTTACCCCATTGTCGGGGAGAGCCCAATTAGCCTGTCATGCACCCCGACTGCCATCCCGACAAGAAGGAGCAAGTACTCCTGATGGGAGCATGTTGGGGCCGAATTGGCCCAAACAGAGAGGGATGCCCGTAATTGTGGCCAGGACAGTGGCCTCGGGCGATCTGCAGGGACTCTTGCGAGAGCTTGGGACAAGATTTCATTCCAGCCCTAGATCCCATGAGAGTTGCCATGATTACCAAGAGCTATATAAAGAGGTTGATGATGAGTGGCCAGTCACCAACAAGAGCTCAGGCTGGCAAGAGCTCTGTGAGTCGGTTAAGGAGCAGCACACCTGGGAGGTTAAATGGACTTAGCCTCCATATACATGGGTGCCCCTTACAACCTCCGGGCTGAACAGACCACAGACAAAAAGGGGATAGGACTCAAACCTGGGGGCTATGAGACTTGACAAGAGCACTGAGCCAAATTTGGTGGCTCGTTGTCTGTTGAGTGAACTATCTGCAGTGAGCTGAGGAAAAGACTGAAGAAGCAGCTGCAGAAGGCCTGTGAGATGTCAGTGACATCCTAGAACTGGAGCAGGAGAATGCTGGAGCAAAGAAGCAACAACTGACTAAGAGACAGCTCGAGGCCCTTTTCATGGACATTGCTGGGAAACGCAGGGAACAGCAGGGCCTATTACACTCACTATACTAGGTTCTGCAATCCTGCACCAGCCACACAACTTGGCAACACCAATAAACTAACCATGGGCAAAGGGTGAAGATGAGAGCGCTCTTTATCCTAGAGTTGGTCCTGAGAGGCAGTATGTGGCCTTAAGAGAGGGACTAAATTTGATTTACAATTGGGTACTTTAAAACTATTTCTTGGAGCAGAAGACAGGGATTTCTTCTGCTTCGTCCCTTTATAACTATGTCAGGTGTTTGGGGAAAGGTCCTAGAAGAAACTAGGTATAATGTGACATGAGGAAATCCTTGAACAATATTTCCCTGTCTATACTTATCCTGATATAGTGCTTCAGTGGTTCAGATGGGCCTGGGACAAGTATAGCCTGCATGCAGCCCCCTGCAGAATAGCCCTGGAAGGCAGAGGTACTTTGCCTGAAGCAGGCAACATGCATCCAGGCTGTTACTTTGTAAAGACATTGCCTTGGGCCGCTTTTAGACACCTACTGGGAGCCTGTTTGCGACAGGGATCCAACTGATCTGGATTGCTAGTGGATATGGAGCAGAGTGGCAGAGGAACCTCAAAACATGACAGTCTCTCAACACAGCAGCTAAATGCAGTTGAAAGCTCGCTCTCTCTCTCTCTCTCTCTCTCTCTCTCTCACACACACACACACACCCTAGTATTTCCCAATTACTAGGAGTCAACAGGATCATATAATGTGAAATTTTGTTTTATTCCTGTGAAACAGGAAAATGGGAAGGGGAATATTCCTAACGAATCTTTTTGGTAAACCACCTCCAGAGTCACAAAGGTTTAAAATGTCTCACAGTGAGATGAATAAGGAAACTGCACCTTTGACAAATGCTGTGTTTCTAATACAATCAGGGGATGACAAGCCAGAACCTAGGTCTTGGCTAAAGGACAGTTGAGAGGCAGGAGGCAAAACGGGGTAAGAATTTGCTGGGGCTCTTCCAAGTGCAGAAATCAGGCTCAAAGTTTGAGAGGGCTGTCGGCAAACTGCCCTCCTTGGGCTGCCCCCTACTGGGATGGATCATGAGAAAGTTGTTCCACCATCACATGAAGGCTGTGGGCATAGATATTGTCTCAGGGATCAGCCATGGGCCTTGGCCCGCAGCAGCTGCCCAGCAATAAAAACTCTGGCAGAGATAGAAAACAGATAATGGCTGGAACCCAGAAAACATGGCAGAGCATATCACTTGAGATGGAAGCAATTTCTGTGGACTTGCACTGCTACTGACCTAGAATCCTATTGGACGTATAAAGAGGTTGAACTTAGAACTACATTTCTGTCAGTAACCAATGCATGGGTTATTCCATATCATAGTCCTCAGTGCTGAAAGTGTGTGTGGGAGGGGAAAGGCCCATTTTATGAATACCTTTGGTTAGAAATAAGCAAATTTCCCCTGCAGCCAGATTCAGAATGGGCCCCATTAAAACAAAAGGTTTTTAAATAAGAATAGCATAATTATGTTAAACTAGCTTAACCTGTGCAGAGCATCTGCACACTAGTACTTGATTGCTCGCCTCACTCCTGCCACAGCCCCCTTGCCTCAGAGTTCTCTCCACCCTCACCTGAGCTGTGCTGCTGCTGCTCCTCCATCTCGTTGCTACCTTCCCCCTCACCCCTCTTGGTCACTCCTCCATCCCAGTTATTCCATACCCCTCACTCCTCTTGGTCGTGGCTGCAGCATTACTGGTGCCTATTGGCCAAGCTGCAGCCCCCTATCCCCAGAGACCCTTCCACCCCCACCCGAGCCTCGCTCCTGCTCCTCCCCACAGGAGCAGCAGCGGCAGGCCTTTCTCGCTGCCTCCATGTCCGCTTGTTCCCCTCAGGCTGCTGACAGGCCCAAACCCGTCCCTTGCCTGCCTGCCTCCCTAGGCCAATGGCTTCAGTAGCCCCAAAAAGCAGCAGCGGTTGACTGGGCCCTTCCTTGCTGCTACAACCACAACAGCCACTTGTTCCCCTCAGGCCACTGACAGGCTTGGGCCCATCCCTCGCCCTGCCTTTTTTCTCTCTCTCCTCCATACTCTTCCCCTCTGCCTTTCTTCCCCTCCGCCCGCCCCCCCCCCCCCCCGTCTCTCCCTGGGTTAACAGAACTTGTTCATCTTGTTTCCTCATCTAATTCACACAACGGCAACCTCCTTCTCCTGAAGGAGCTCTTTCCTCCCCCACAACCCCTCTGTTCGCAGACCCCTGCCCACTATCCTTTGTTTTATATAGATTTATAATTTAGAAGTGTGTGTATACACACACACACACAGAGAGAGATTGAGATTTCTCTCCTCTACAATCAAGAACATCTTCCAACCAGTAACAGTTGTATTCCAACTGATCTTAACCATCACAGGCTCCTCCTCCCTATCTGCATATGGAATCCCCACTGCCCAATCAGGTGGTTCTGCTTGCGAACTCTTGCAAAAGCTCCCACGCATGGGATTAGACACAGGTACGCCTTAGAGAATTATAGATAGATAGATAGATAGATAGATAGATAGATAGATAGATAGATAGATAATCAATAATTCTGATAAATATTTTGTTATTCTTTTCTCTATGCAAACTGCTTTGAGAGCTTTTTTGGTTGAAAAGCAGTACATAAGTCATCGTCATCACCATCCCAGTGCCTGTGTCAACATGTGGCATCCTTGGGTAACTGTCCAAGTCCAAACTGATGCCTGTCCATTTGGACCCAACTGGTGACTTCAGGTCCCACTTCCCATACCTTGGGGGATCCATTTTGTTCTTACTGCCACCAGCTCTGGCAACAGGTCAACAGCAACAGCAGTATCCTAGCCAGCTGCTACTCGCCATGATATCCTTGAGTATCCTAGCCAGCTGCTACTTCCCATGATGCTTTACATGGCATTGTGCAAGATCTGAGGACACACAATGCTATGTAGAGGAGTAAGGACAGTGGACAAACCTTGGCTAGGATGCCAGCCTGCCACTGCCTCTAGAAGAAAAGCGGAAGTGGCAGCAGACTCATAACAGCAACCCCTAAAATGTCCACACAGCATTGCACATCCTCAGATCTCACTCAACACTGCACAGAGCATTGTGGAGGAACAAAGATGGTGGGTGGCCGCCATCTGGGACAATACTGTTGTTGTTGCTGCTGCTGCTGCCAGCCAACCCAATACCCACTGAGATTCCACATCCACTGGGGAACGTCACCAGTGAGGGGGTCCCACAGAGAAGAAGGGGCTAGGGGTCACAAGGGACCAGTATTCTCTGTAACAGGGATTCCCAGATGAGGTTGACTACAACTCCTATAATCCCCAAATTCCATTGCAGCTAGGAATGATGGGAGTTGCACAACATCTGGGAATCCCTGTTACAGGGAACAATGAAGGATATCCAAAGAGGATATCTTGCCAAGGGTTCCCTCAAACCTGGATCAGCCCTGAATCAACCTACATTTTTAATCAGGCTCCTAGAAACTTTCCCGTCACTCCTGCCACAGGTTCTCCTTTTCCCAAACTTACCTTGGCATGATGGAAGAGCTTACAGCAATTGGATACTACCATGCATTATTGCCAGGAAGCATGGGATATGCAGTTCCCATGCTTCCCAAATCAGTGGATGACATTGTGCAAGCACAGCTGCATCCAGGTCTCAGATCTGAAGCCCACCCTCCCTGCTACTTCCTCCCTTTCATGTATTTGGGAAAGAGGGTAGGAGGAAGAACTTGCAACAAGGAAAGGCAAACACAAGCCCATTCCAAATCAGTCTCAAACTTCAGAGGGATCCAAACCAGATTGAGAAAGGGCTTAAGGAGCTGATCATTGAATCAGTGTCCATTAAATCAGTACTGAAGGGTCCATACACATCTTTCAATTTTAGTTCCCCAGCTCTGGTCTCAGCCTGATACAGCAATGGGTTACATCTATGTAAACATGATACCCATTTTCCAGCTCTGGAATGCCTTAGAGTGATTGAATGATAGCAAAACAACTCTGCTTCGCTGTGGCATAAATTAGACATTGTAGTGTATGCCCTAGATAAACCCAAATGCACCAATGGCAAGTCTGACAAAGCTCAGGAAAGCTTGAAAGTTTGAGGCACCGTATGCATTTCAGTTTACTGGAGTATTTGTGGCACATACAACACATACACACACCCTCTTCTCCCTCTAATTCTTTATACATAAGCTAGAAAAGGTGTTTTTTTAACACAGCTTCATTACTCATTCCCAGAGATCATCATTTACAGCAATGCCCATGAATCTCATGCTCTCAAAAAGAGCAAGGGACACACAAACAGGTCACAGCTCATGCTCAATACGTCATTAACTGCTTGCCACAGATGTTGGCAAGAACGCTGCATTCTAAATCAATGAGCTCTTCTACCCCTGTGTGTAGAAGGCACAGGCTAGCTGCCCTTCCTTGACAGCTTTTCACTCCAATGATTAAAACAATGTTGATGCATATGATCTATTTCCCCACCCCAGCCTCCCTACTTATTTCTACCCCCCAACCCCACATTAGAAGCTCCGAAACCATCACTGGTCACCATCTCCTTCCACAGTGAACCCAGCTAGGCTTCAGAAATTTCTTTCATTGTAATGCAACAGCAAGCAACACAGGGCCTGCAGACTAATTGCAGACCCTCATCCTGCAAGGATCTGCATTTAGAGATGGGGCCACAGCTCAGTGGAAGAGTATCTGCTTTGCATGCAGAAGGTCTCAGGTTCAATTCCTGGCATCTCTAGGTGAGGCTGGAAGAGACCCCTGCCTGAAACCCTGGAAAGCTGTGCCGGTCAGTATAGGCCAGGCCTGCTCAACTTAGGCCCCCCGGCTGTTCCAGGACTACAACTCCCATAATCCCCAGCCACAATGGCCAATAGCCAGGGATTATGGGAGTTGTAGGCCAACATCTGCAAGAGGGCCTAAGCTGAGCAGGCCTGGTATAGGCAATACTGAGCTAGATGGACCAATGGTCTGACTCGATATAAGGAAGCTTCCTATATAGAACATGAAGGTGGTGGTTGCATTAGTGTCTATTGACTAGTACCTATGATATCACTGCAGGAATACATCACAAATCCTTTCCCCTACCAGCCAGGCGGGAAGTATTCTGCCAATTCTTCATCACTCTTCTGACTTTCTCTCCTCCCCACATGGAGGCTATGTACTTCTCCTACACTTGAATACACACCTCTGAAGTTTTAAAAAAGAAACCTAGGCACTGCCATCCCCTGAGCAACGCTAGCCCTCTCCTACTGCATAGAGTTGAAGTATACAATTCATGTGGCAAATGTTTCTTTGATTAGCATTATTCCTTGGGGGAAGGGAGGAGTCTGAAAAGATTCCCAAGCAGCTTGAAATGACCTCTAAACGAGATCTGAAGTATGATGAAGTTATATGCGTGCCCAAGCCGTATCCACATCTGAACCACAGCCAGCCTGAGCCCAAATTAATGCTATCCATACCAGGATACCTAGAAGTGATTTAGAAATGCTTTGGAAGAGGCTTGCAGTTGGGTTGACAGAGGGTGGCTCTCTCATATTAAAGGCATCATACACACACACACACCCACACACACACACACACACACCACTGAGGAGCAAGTAAAGCAGCACTCGCCACACTTAAGCCGCATTTATAAGGGATATTTACAATGCTTCACTCATAAACAGGAACATTAGACAAGCCGAGCATTAAAATCCCTCTGAGGACTCCCATAATCCTTTGCAGCAGCATTAGTGCTCAGCTCTGCACTTTGCACCAATAAAGTTATAGATTTTAAGCAAGCCTCATCAAAGGCTCATTAAGAAGCAATAGATTAATTTACATGCTACAAGCTACAGTCGGGTGTCTTTCACAATCCATTTGCTCTCTGCCTTACTGAGACCACCACAGCAATCCACAAGGCACTTCCAAGCCATCAGCAGAGAAACAATTGCTGAAGGACACAACAGAGATGGGAGGAAAGGAAAAGGGATGTTATTTATGGTCTTTGAGAACCAGGGGAGCCAAAGAAGGCCACTTTGCAGCTTGTTAGCCAATCACTTTATTGGGGAAGGGTGGGGAGGGAGAGTCCTTTGTTACAGAAATTGTTTTCACTTAATGGAAGTGTAAGTATATTGTTTGCAACAGAAACTACCAAGCATATGCACTCATCACCAGACCTTTGAAGACTCCACTTGATTACCGACCCAAGCAGGCAACATGGACAGGTTTATCAAGTGTTCAGCTTAGTGCAGGGATCCCTAGCCTTGTGTCGTCAGATTTTGGACTACAACCCAACCACAATGGCCAAAGACTGGGGATGAGTTATAGTCCAACATCACCTGGGGACTCAAAGATGGGGACACCTAGCTTAGTGGGTCACAAGTTCTGTAGGTCTAGAACAGACCTACTAGGATCAGGAAAGATCACTCCTCTTCCAGTGTCTCTTGTGCCATAGAAACTGATGCAAGACACAAAATGCCCTTGAAAGATATCCAGAAACTGCAGCTAGTGCAAAACATGGCAGCTAAGGTTTTATTTGGAGCTGCCCGGTGGGAGCACATCACACCCATTTTGAAAGAGCTGCACTGGCTACTAGTTTGTTTCCGGGTCCAATTCAAGGTGCTGGTTTTGACCTTTAAAGCCCTTAACGGTTTGGGCCGGGGATACTTGAGGGACCGCCTACTCCCAAGGGTTGCTGCTCGCTTGATGAGGTCATATGAGGGGGCTCTGCTCCGGGTGCCAACAATGAGGGAGGCTCGGTTGTCGTGCACGCAGGACAAAACCTTCTCTGTTGCTGCCCCCAGACTCTGGAATGCTCTCCCGGTGGCTATTCGCTCCTCAGGCTCCATCACAGCTTTTAAAAAGCATGTTAAATCATGGCTTTCCCCCCAGGCTTTTATATGATTGCCTCTGATGCTGCTCTTTGTAAAAAATTTAATCAGATTTGTTTTATATTTTTAGCTTAATATTTTGATTGTGTCTTTTTTACAAACTTGTTTTTAAATTTTGCTGTAAACCGCCTTGGGATTGTTTTAATGAAAGGCAGTATATAAATTTAACAATCAATCAATCAATCAATAATTCTGGGCATATCTAGAAAGTGGCAAGGTGAAGTTAGATTGTAGACTAATGGAGGTATGTTACCATTTGTCCTCCTGTGGACATGCTATTGACCAAACACACATTCATAACTGTCCTGTGGAACCAAAATAAAAACACCTGCCGTCCCAAAATGACAGACAGGATGTCCTCAGTTGCCCTTTGTTTGAGAAGATCAGCAAAACCCAGAGGGCACAGAGGTCTGTTATCTGAAATTGCTACAGTTCCCCAGAATAGACACCTCTGTCCTGCCAAGTTCCTGGATTTGGATTTGACAGCACTGGTTGCTATCAGCTGGAGGAAAAGAAGAGGAAAGTTTAAATGTCAAGGGATAGGAAATAAGCATCAGAGTAAACCCTGTTTTGTCACCTTAAGTGGCACAGCGGGGAAATGCTTGACTAACAAGCAGAAGGTTGCTGGTTTGAATCCCCGCTGGTACTATATTGGACAGCAGCGATATAGGTAGATGCTGAAAGGCATCATCTCATACTACACAGGAGGAGGCAATGGTAAACCCCTCCTGTATTCTACCAAAGAAAACCACAGGGCTCTCTGGGCGCCAGGAGTCAAAATCAACTTGATGACACATTTTACCTTTAAACCCTGTTTCACCACATCTTTCAACAAGGCCAGGAGAACAAAAATACACTTTCAGATGAACAAAAGCACCAAACTTTGTGGAGGAGGGCATAAAGATTATGTCTTTTGTAGACAGAACTGCGATGACATTTTAGCCTGAAGAGATATAATTTTATGACGTGCCTTCATTTGCTGACAGCAGAACACTGGACACCCCATCTATATTTCTAGCAGCAGGGAAGAGAAAGGAATGCCAGACTACTAATGGCAACATATTTGTGTTGCATGCTATTCGATTAACCAATTGTAACTATTACTTCCATTCTGCAAACATAGCCACACAAGGATTGTTCAAGTGCATCAAGGGGGAAAACCTGCACTCTTGTTTCTGCCATGTGTGTGGCTTGACCCATTTTTCAGATGGAAGTTTCTGGCTGCAACTGCAGTCACTCCTTCCCCAGCCCATGAAGCAGGACCTCTCATAGCCCAGCATTACATCTCTGCCCAGCTTCCTAGAATCCCAATATGGCCTTAACCGAGCATATGAGACTGCCTTATACAAAGTCAAACCATTAGTCCATCTGCATCAGTATTGCCTATAGTGACTAGCAGCAACTCTTCAAACGTTTCAAAGAGGTACCCTTCTTTTCTTTTCTTTTTTAAAGCCCTACCTGGAAATGCCAGGGATTGAACCTTGGACTTTCTGCATATAAAGCATGTGTTCCACCACTGAATTACAGCCCTTCCCCTTGCTCTGTGCTGGCTGCTGTTATAAGACTAACTTCATGTCCCCGGTTTCATGGGAGAAAGAGTCTCAGACTTTTCTATACACCAGAGGGTGCTTGGACTACTATGTGGGCACGAAACGTCAGCTTTTTATTTTATTTATTTGTTTATCATATTTTTATACCACCTGATATGTATATCTCTAGGAAGTGTACAAAATTTAAAATATTTAAGAGTCACAAATTAAAATACATGACAATAAAAACAATAGAATAAAATTATTAAAACAAGTTTTTTAAATAATTATTAGAATTAATTCTAATTAAAAGCCTGAGAGAACAGGAGGGTCTTGAGGTTCTTCCTGAAAACAAACAGAGAAGGAGATGCTCTTATTTCAGCAGGAAGCTTATTCCAAAGCCCTGGGGCAGCCACAGAAAAAGCCCGGTCCTGGGTCACCACCAAACAAGCCGGTGGCAACCGTAACCGGAGCTTTTTGTCAGTCACAGAAGTTTCTTAGATGTTGAAATAGTGAACGAGGCCCAAGCAGTTTTGTTTATCAGTGAACACAGAATTTGAATTGAATTTTCAAACACTGTCCTGTGATCTTCCAAATGTTAGTGGAAGAATTACAAGCAGCAGGGCGAACTCAAAAACACTGTTTGCATTCCTAACTGCAGGATTAATTACCATTTTGACTGCTCTATACATTATCCCTTGGTGTAGGATATCTGAGGATTAGTGACATTCAGAGCACTATACATAGTAATGTCATTCAATTGCAGTGTCTGAGCAGAGATTTTTGACCTACTTTTGCTTCATCCACCAGCTTAGTTCATGCATGCATTTTTTTATATTTCATGGTTTCTTTGGGGTATCTGACAGTAAGCAAAGTAAGCCAAAGACACAGAATTTTCTTTTTTTTTTTAATTGTAAATATACAGCAAGATCTCTCTCAAGACTGTTTTGACAAAGACACAAGAAGAAACTCTGTACCTCAAGCTCCGTTTCTCTCCGATTGATTGCATCTGTAGATTGATTCAACTTTTCTAGCTCCCCCTGGAAGAAAGCCAAGAAACAAGCACATGTTGAGAAATAAGAAACTGACATAACGGGGAAGGAGTCAAGATATTAAGTGTCATCTGGCATTTTGCACAGGGGGGCCCCAGCTGGAATGTTAAATAGAAACAGAAAAGATGGAAGGTATTTAATAGCAAGGCAGAACTTTGCAGCCTTCAGGCCTCACTGGTAAGCCAGGGTGCAGGGCAGAGAGGAAGGTTTGGAAACATTCTGAAGGCTACATTTAAAAGGCCGCCTTGCTCAAGTTCCAAGTTGTTCCCGCTTATCACAGAAGCCCTGTGTGGGCGCATTTGGGCCTTTGCCTTAAGCCCCAACCAGCCAGCAAAACTGATTAAAAATTAATTTGAATGATAACAGCTTGCACCAGGTCAGCCGGGTTCATGGCAGAGGTAGCATTTGAACTAGGGACTTTGGGGCTCATAGCTCACACATGCCACTTAAAGCCCTTTTAAGCATCTGTCTTTGTGTGCCAGTGTGAAAGACAGGTGTGCCATTCTAAAAAATTTCTATCTGAAAAACTAGAGGCAGTCCAAATGTATAGCTACATTTCATGTTCCTGTGCTGCTGTACCCTACCTGAAGCACATGTTTGGTCCTCCGCCCACCTTGTTTTCCACTTTACACATTTAAAAATGGCTTTTCTTCCACATTTTAACGTTTTAACTTCTCCTTGAACAGAAGTGTCTCTTTGGTAACAACTAACAATTCAGCATGACTCCCTTAACCGATCCCCTTCTCCTTTCCCATGACAAAGGACATCTGTAGGACTGCCATTTCCTTCACAGTTCCCCATGCCAAAACAAACATGAGGGGAATTCCCTGTCAAATTCACCAGCATCAGGTTTTTCTCTTCAAAAGGGCATGAATGCACAACAGCAGGGGTGCTCACAGAAATATTTCCACAACAAAACCTGACCAGTGAAATTGACAAGGATTTCCCCTGATCTTGTCACTTTCATTAGATATTCGAGAAGAGCAGTAATGGAAACTAGGGGTGTGCACAAATCAAAGCTCAAATTGAATCGCAAAATCAAATTGATTCACTGAAAACAGCTGACTTGGCTGCCTGTCTCAGTGAATTGGCTTCAAATCACCTGAATTGATTCAGGTGATTTGAGCACCATTTTGAGGCCCATTTTGCTGGGAAAACGGGCATCAAAATGGTACTTTTTTCCAGGGACAGATGGTCTACCAATTAGGTTCAGCGGGTAGACCAGCCCTCCACTCTGGACTTCTCCACTCATGCCTGCCCACCTCAGAGGACTGGTTTACTGGGTACCAGCTCTCCCTGGAAAAACGGCACCATTTGAGGCCTGTTTTTCCGCAAAATGGGCATCAAAATGGCAGTCAAATCACACAAAAAGATATGGGTCAAATCAGGAGTGATCCTCTTTGACTCCAAATCGGGCCCTTTATTTTGAAGGTAATTCGATCCAAGGTCAAATCAGCTCATTGCCCCCGATTCTACCCAAATTGATTTGAGGTCGAATCGAATTGCACATCCCTAATAGAAACAACAAGCAACACAGAAAGGGCATTAGGCTGACACCACCCACTTTGGGATGGGATTGAGTCTAGCTGCAGGGCAGCATGGGCCCCCTAAGCAGGTAAGTGGTGGGAGTGTATTGCTGTGCACTAGCAGAGTGTGAAAAGTGGCATTTAAAGCAGAAGAGCATCACTTACGAATGTACAGTAATGCACACAGTAACTGATGGAGGGAGGGAGATTCCCTGGCCAGTGCTCCTCCTTAAAGCCCTTGAAAAATGCACTTTCGCCCTTCACTGCTACACTACCCCTCAGCTCTCAAGCACGCCTACACGCCTTGTACTGGGAGAAGTTGTGTGGTCTCTCCACACAGCTCACCACCTGGAAGTGCTCTTGCCGCCTTTGCACACTTCAGCAGACCTCCCTGGGGGCTGGCAACAAGGCAGGCCAGCTGCACTCCGCTCGCCAGCCTAAAAGCCTCGGAGAGAGCCTGATCAGCTGCTGATGCTACTGCAGCAACAACTGGAGACAGGCTGCGACCAAGGAGGCCGAGGAGTCCAGAGGCGGATATTCCCGACTATACGGTGCCCGGAATCCTTTGTTGGGGTGGTGGGCTGGGTGTGTGTTTGTGTGGTGGGTTGTTTTTTGGTTTTTTTAGGGGGTGGGGTCCACGGGGTGCTCCTGGCTCCCTTGCAAAGCGCCAGGCGGCGGGCACGTCTCCAGCTACCTGCAGAAGGACCTCGCCAGAAACCTAATGAGGCAGAAGAAGATACACCGCGGAGGAGGAGGCGGAGGACGCCCCCTTCTCCCCACCGCCCGCCAACTGTGTGTGTAGTTCCACGCGGGTGCAGGCAGGGAGAGGGAGAGGCATCCGCAGCACCACGGCGGCAGCGACAAGAGGGCGCCCCCCCTCCCATTTCCCAAGCAAAGCCCTCCAGTGAGCGCGGCGCGACAAGAGTGCCCGCTGCTGCTGCTGCAATCGCTCCCAAGTCTCAATCAGCCCACCATGCTGCTGCCTGCCCTCCATCGAAGGGGCGTGAGCTAGAGCAGAGATCCCCCGCAAGGGGGGCAAAGCCGACCGAGCCCCTTCGCAGCCAGGCTGGGATGATCGATTCCCCTCCCTCACCTGAATCCTGGGGTCCACTTCTTCCTCTTCCTCCGGCGGCGGCGGCAGATTGCCTTCCTCGACCCTGGTCCTCCTCGTTCCAGGATCCATGTTGGCTACGTGGGGTCTCTGTATCGAGAGGAGGGGAATCAGTGGCACAGGATCTCTGCCGCTGCCGCCGCCTCCCCTCCTTGCTGCCTTCCCGCCGCCGGCGCCACCAGCTCCTCCTCGGAGCCTTCTATAAAGCAGCAGCAGGGTCTGCCCTTCGCTCTCTGAGCCTTTAGATCCTCTCCGGAGAGCGGAGCGAGGAGAGGAGGCGCTTCTCCGGCAGAGAAAGAGGGAAGGAAATGCGCCTCGCCCCCTTGCTGTAGCTGCGGCAGCTGCTGTCACCGAGCAGTTGTCTCTCTCCCTCTCTCTGACACTCTGGCATGTTCCACCCACAGCCTCCTTCCAGGCTGCCAAATCAGAGGCTCTGGAGTTTGGTGGGTGGTGTGTGTGGGTGTGTGCGTTTTTTTAAGCAATTCACACTCATACAACCTCCCTCATTTCTTCGGCGAGATTCTTCAGCTCTCCGCCTCGGTTTGGTTTGTCGCTTTTCTCCTGACATGATCTCACTACATGATGTGAGAAGAGAAATAGGTCACGCTCCGTGAAGTATTTTTGTTTCCAGGCATTTGCTGCAAGGCCTTTGTCGTCTACAGGCCAATCCCATGCAGGTTTCCGTGGAAGTCAGTCTCATTATATTTCAGGGGAGTTACTCACAAGTATGCACGGGATTGCAGTGCAATCCTAGGAACATAGGAAGCTGCCCTATACTGAGTCAGACCAAGCATGACCCATCCAGCTCAGTACAGTACTGGCTGGCAGCGGCTTCTCCAAGATTGCAGGCAGGAGTCTCTAAAGCTCTTTGACCCGTCCTGTAACGATAGAAGAGGTCAGAGCAGTTATCTCAGCGGGAAAAGAACACATCGGCCCAGGGGCCTGATGGTCTGACATGGCCTTTCTATAAGTTTTACGCATACCAGCTACTACCAGTCTTAGTACAATTATTTAATTTTGTCCTAGACAATGGGCGTTTAAATAAGTCTTTTGGGGACGGCCTCTTAATTTTTTTCCCCAAGAAAGGTGACATCACTTTACCACAAAACTGGAGACTGATAACCCTCACAAATATTGATTACAGAATCTTTGCCAAAATCCTAAATAATAGAGTGGTGAAAGTGGCCCCTAAATTGGTCCACAGCTTGCAGACAAGCACCATCTCGGGAAGAAAGATGACAGACTCATTGTGTCTGCTGAGAGAACTTTTTTACTCTGTACAGAATGAAAGTTGGAAAGGTCACCTCCTCTTATTGGATCAAGTTAAGGCCTTTGACAAAGTGAACCACAATTACCTGTGGACATTGTTGAAAGCTAAAGGTATACCACCCCTCTTCATTACTTGGATACAGCTGCTCTATGCGAATGCAAAGGTGACACTGCAGATTAATGGATGGCGGGGCGACCCGATCACTTTGCATTTGGGTGTCCACCAAGGATCCCCACTGAGCCCATTACTTTATGTTTTTGCCCTGGATCCGATCCTGATCAGGATTCAGAGAGAACTCCATCTGCGAGGACTCTCAGGTTCTATCCCTCCACCCTGCGAGATCTTCCCGGGAGGGAGGAGGAGGGAGAGTGATGAGATAGCCGAACCACCTGTCCACTCAGAACCGCATTCTGAGTTTAGGGTAAAATTTGTAGCTCATGCCGATGATGTTACATTACTGTTATTGAATGAAAATGAAATCTCTGTAATACTAGACCTCTTCTGGGAATATGGCAAGATCTCGGGTTCAGAATTAAATGCTGACAAAAGTGTATTTGTTAAAATGGACCCCAGATGCCAGCAACTCTTGTGCCTACCCATCTCTGAATGTAAAAGCGAAGGGGCCCCAGAGTCCAAACTGAAGTGGGTAGATACAGTAAACATTTTGGGGATTGAATATGGGATTAAGGAAAAAGTCTGGGGGGGAAATTGGACAGATTGGGAAGAAAAAGTAATGCTTAAAATCACCATGTGGAAAAAATGGAGCCTTGCCATGTACCAGAAAGCGGTTTACATCCAGCCTTACCTGATACCCCTGGTGCATAACCTGGCGGTAGTCTACTCTCCTCTGCTCAATCTCCTTCGGAGAGTTGAAAGCCAGATCTTCCGTCTAGTATGGCACACAGCGTCCTTCTCTTTGGCCCATGCGGTAGCATTTAAGGAGGTTGAGCGGGGAGGCCTAGCCCTACCTGCCCTGCAACCCTATTTTGTAACTGAATTCATGTCCTACAATTTTGGAAACTGGATCTTCATGAATGTCCATAATATGTCCAACCTCCTGCAAAAAACCTGGGTCTCGTTTTTCGCTCTGCATTGGCGAAAGTCAGCATGGGGCATAGCATGGTGGGGGAAAGGATCTTTCAACGGTAATGTCACACAAGTATTAAAAAGAGAACACCCAGACTACTTGAGAGATTTGCTATTCACACTTTAAAAATGGAAGGTTGAACTGGATCTATTTAAAAGATCCTCCTCAGTTAAGCAGCTAAGGAAAACAATTTATGGAGAGATTCTAGAAGTGGGTTTTTAAAAACCTGATTTAGAACATAAACGCTACAAACCGCACTTCACAGTACTCGTTGCAACCCGATCATCCTATCACTCTCTTTAAGGAGAAAAAGGTCCCTTTCCATTTATGGGAAACGAGGTGGCGTTTATACCACCAAGTACTACCGCTTAATGCAGCTAAGCCATGGCTCCCAGAGGACCAGCAAGAATGTCCTAAAATCACCTGCAAACAGAAAGCTAGTGAGCTAGGCAAAACATTCAGGGAAACCCATTCACATTTCTTAAAAGAGTGTATGATCGCCAAAAGAGTGTGGCAGGGAGTAAGCAAGTTGTTAGAGTGGCCTGATTTGGAAAAACAGACTTGGGAAGAACTAACCTCGGGTTTGAGCCATAGAACCTCTTTTCGAGGTCCCAGAAAGAAACCTTCAAGGAAACGGGACGGAACAGGTGCCCTCATACTAGGGAAATGGAACATTCCCCTTCTCTAATCAAGTTAGTAAACCTGTATGTCATTTATGCAGTGCTCCTGCATAGGAATAGGGAGGGAAGATGCGACCAAGAGGTTCACACAGATGAGACAGTAAATCTCTTCTGGAAAAGTTTGTATGGTTATATGCAAAAAGACAAGAGTAGCTCTTCTAAACAGCAATGGGACAAATTATGGAAATAGACATTGGACATAACCCCGCCCACCCCATTACCTGATGTGCCTTGTAATCCCCCGCCCCCCACATGAGTTACAGTACTGCCTGCATATACTTTATAACCCTGTGGGTTTCCAAATCCTTGTGTGTAAATCTTTGTAGATATATCATGTACAAACAACCACTTTGTATATAATTGTGCTTTGGCAACGTACTGTATGCTTTGGTAGTTTGTTGGTTCAATAAAAAAATCTTGTCCTATTAAAAAAAAAAAATCTTGTCCTATCTTGGAGATGCCAGGGAAGGAATTTGGAATTTTCTGCATACAAGTGCTCTTTCCAGAGCGGGCCCCATCTCCTAAGGGGAATCTTTTACAGTGCTCCCATGTAGTCTCCCATTCAAATGCAAACCAGGGTGGTGGACCCTGCTTAGCAAAGGGGACAAGTCATGCAGCAAGTTCCATTGCACTCAGTGCAAATCCTGAGTAAATATGCTTAAGATCAGATTGTTAGTAGCGACAATATCCGAGAAGCAAAAAACAAGGCTTTAAGAACTGGCTCAGAGCGATAATTCTTTAAGGGGGGAGAGTTTCCTGGGGTTCACCCCCCTAGTACATTTCCTGACCGGACAAGTCTTTCTTCCTGGTCCCAGCCATATAGGACCTGTTGTAGTTATTGCACAGAGGCTTCCCCCTGGACAGTAAACTCATATTAAACCGTACAGAGGAAACTGCCTTCTACCGAATTAGACCATTGGTCCATCTAGCCCAGGACTATCTACAGCTTTCCAGGATTCCAGTGCCAGGGTTGAACCTGGGACCTGCATGCAAAGACCCAGCTACAATTCCTTCAATGTATGTGAATCCCACCCACCAAATGCCTCGTGTGTGAGTGTGTGTGTGTGTGTGTGTGTGTGTGTGTGTGTGTGTGTGTGTGACATTTATTGATTGAGGGCTTTGCATGCAGAAGTTTGAGGTTTTTGATTGAGGGCTTTGCATGCAGGAGCACATCGCTGAGTGCTTTGCATGCAGAAGTTTCAAGTATGATCTCAGATACCTTCAGGTAGGGCTGCAAAACCCTGTCTAAAATCCTGAAGAGCCACAGGAAGTCGGCGTAGACAGTACTGAGCTAGATGGATCAATGATCTGATTCAGTAGAAGGCAGCTTCATGTCTTTTTCAACACAGGTAGGAAATTAAGTGCCATAGCAGGGAAATGCTTGACTAACAAGCAGGAGGTTGCTGGTTTGAATCCTTGCTGCTCCTATATTGGGCAGCAGCGATATAGGAAGGTGCTGAAAGGCATCATCTCATACTGCAAGGGCGGAGGCAATGGTCACCCCTCCTGTATTCTTCCAAAGAAAACCACAGGGCTCTGGTTTTCCAGGAGTCGAAATCAACTTGACGGCACACTTTACCTTTACCTAGGAAATCTTATTTAGATTGATAATCCTTGACCTTATTTGCAGACTTTTTCCAGATTCCAAGGCAACATTTAAAGCACTACTAAAGTATACAGCATTTGTTATTTCAAGAGCACCTACATTTTGTGGGAAGCAACCCTCAGTTCTTCACACAAAATCGGAGGATGGACACAAAGCATGTGACACGAGTTTGTACACCCCCCCCCGTTCTTTCACATATTCCAGGGCTGAGTTCAAACACAGAAAGCAAGCTGTGAGGCCTAGATAAAACCTACCTTAGACTAAGCACTGCCTGCACTAATGCAGTTGTTTCACACATGTATGTTCATATCAAAATGACTCAACAGCAAGTGACAATTAGGGATGTGCATGGGACCGGTTCGGAGGCCTTTTATGGGCTTCCGAACCAGTTCAAACAGCGAGTGGTTCTGCCAGTTCGAAGGTGGGGGGTGCTGCTTTAAGGGCAGGGGAGACTGCACTTACCCCTCCTGCCACTCTTCCCCCGCCAGTGCTCTTTTTTTTAGAAAGTCCATCGGGGCGGCAGTGTACCTGCCTGCCACCCCGTTTGCCCCTTTTACCGGAACTAACCAGAAGTATCTGATGCACCCAGGTGCAGCGGGCAGGCGTACGCACATTGCACGCGGGCGTGCCCACAGCAGGCATGACATGTGCGCGCCTATGCTGGTGCACACAGGCACATCAGAAACTTCTGGTTAGTTCCAGAAAAGGGGGCAAACGGGCGGCAGGGAAGTATGCTGCTGCAATGATGGACTTTCTAAAAACGGAGCGGCGGGAGGGGGGAAGAGCGGCGGGAGGGGGGAAGAGCACCCTCCCACACCCTTAAAGCAGAACCCCCCACCTTCGAGCCTCCCCCGCCCGGGTCCGTGCACAACCCTAGTGGCAACTTTAGGAACATACCAACATAGGAAGCTGCTTTATACCATTGATCCATTCAGCTCAGTATTGTCTGCACAGACTAGCAGCAGCTTCTTTAAGGTTGCAGTCAGGGGTCTCAGCCCTATCTTGGAGATGCCAGGAAGGGAATCTGGGACCTTCTGTATGCTAGCATACAGATGCTCTTCCCAGAGCGGCCCCATACCCTAAGGAGAATATCTCACAGTGCTCACATGTGGTCTCCCATTCAAATGCAAGTCTGGGCAGATCCTGCTTAGCAAAGGGAACAATTCAGGCTTGCTACCACAAGACCAGCTGTCCTCCCTTTCTGTTTACACTTGCATATGTAAATAAGCCTTCACAGGTAATTTTCACATCATCTCAAACCCACTCTCTTTCAATTGACTCAGTTTGCCAATGCTTCAGGTCAAGTGATAACAGATCAGATGATATACAGGTGGCCTTCTTTATTCACAGAGGTTCTGTCCTCACCTATAACTGCTAGTATGGAAGCTACAAATAAAGAGACCTTACCTCTATGGGAATCTAGGGGTTAAGGTCCTACCCCCCCCAAAAAAAGCCCCCAAAGTGGGGAAGGGGAGAAATAAGAGTAGAAATGCACAGTATCTTGCTCTCCAGGGCTCCAGAAATGCCCTTGAAAACCACCAAATCAGCCAAATTGAATGGCTCCATGCTGTAAAATGGTGGCTGAAAGCGATACTGAATGTCATTTCCAGGTAATCTCCAGCCACTCCAGGAGCAGAGGGAGGCCAGCGGCAGCCCTGGTTCTGCCCCGTGTCGGACGTCAGACGCAGGGAGCATTTAGCCACCATCTGACATCAGATGCGGGAGGGGTCTGGGGCACCAGGCAAGGCCGAGGGGCAGCAGGGGTTCCGTGAACTCGTCCACTTAATGTGGCTCCGCCCGTGTCATAAATCCATTAGCTCAGGTAACCAAACAGGATTTACAACTCCCTTCAGCACTCCCCCTGAGTTAACAGAAAGTAGCAGCAAAGCTGCACGAAGGAAAACAAAAAGGCTCACAAAGAAAATAGTAAATGAAGCAAGTCCCCCTGAACTGAAATAGGTAACCCCCCTCTAACAATAACTGAGTAATAACTGAAAAGAAAACAACAGAGCAAGGAATGAAAAAGAACAAAGGATACCAGAGCAAAGAATTAATGGAACAAGAGCACAGAGCAAGAAAGAACAAGGGCAAACTGGAACTCGGAAAAGTTGAAAATTGAGAAACACGGTCCGCAGTCAGCAAAAGTTGCCAATAGCATCTGAGCAATTCACAGACTGCTAAATATATATGGCTCAAGAGAACCAGCAGCCAATCAGGCTTCCCTGAGTCAGCACTTCTGCTTCCTCTTATGTGATCTCCTGCGCCTGCGTATCTCCCACTGAGCTTTCCTCTTGAGATGTCTTCTCAAGACAGGTGTAATCCCAGCCTTGTCCTCATCAGGATTCATGTCTGGCAGCTGTTCTGAATCCTCAGCTCCAGAGTCTGGTCTCCCTGACAAATCCTGTTGCTGTCCCTCTGAGCCCTCACTAGCAGGCAAATCCTCCCATTCTGACTCTTCTGAGTCAGAAGTCTGAGCTATGACACTGAGCCACTCAACAACAGCAAATAGATGAATTGTAGCCTATTTTTTAAATGGTGCAGCAAAGAAGTAACTTGCCTATGGAGCAATAGATTGCTGGTTCAAATCCCCACTGGTATGTTTCCCAGACTATGGGAAACACCTATATTGGGTAGCAGCAATACAGGAAGATGCTGAAAGGCATCGTCTCATACTGCACGGGAGATGGCAATGGTCAACCCCTCCTGTATTCTACCAAAAAAACCCACAGGGCTCTGTGGTCACCAGGAATTGACACCAACTTGATGGAACAATTTTTAAAGAAACTAGGTCTCTAAGACCCGTCTGCAGATATGCAAAACTGCGGGTGCTGGAACCACAGATAACAAAGGCCACCTGTATACATATCAAGTTTCAGCTGGAGGTAATTAACTGAATAAGGTTGTCATTAATGCTCCTGGGAGAAGCTACACATGAATTGCAAATTATATTAATAGATCTTATGCCATTCCTAGCTCTTCATTAAAAATATTTTTTAAAAGCTATCTAACTTCTAGATCCATTTTAAGGGATAATTCACACAGAAGGTTTGAAATGAGGGTTCCATGCTTATAAGAAGTGTTTAGCTTTAGCTGAAGCCACCATGTAATTGCCTCAAGATATTCCCAGGACACACAATCACCTACCTCAGCAAGCAAATCAGCTCACTTTTTATTGTACCTTTCTGGCCATGTGCACTACAGGAGGATTAAAACAGTAGTACAAACAGTTATCTAAATATTCGCTTCACATGTCAGACCAAACACAAATCTCACATACTCAGACCCAGGAGTCATCTTATCTTCCAAAACATAAAACTGAACCCATGTCGGTTTTGACTGGATGCACAGGAAACATGTAAGGAAAGCTGGTCTTGTGGTAGCAAGCATGATTTGTCCCCATAGCTAAGCAGGGTCTGCCCTGTTTGCATCTGAATGGGGGACTTGATGTGTGAGCCCTGCAAGATATTCCCCTCAGGGGATGAAGCCGCTCTGGGAAGAGCAGAAGGTTTCAAGTTCCCTCCCTGGCTTCTCCAAGATAGGGCTGAGAGAGATTCCTGCCCGCAACCTTGGAGAAGCCGCTGCCAGTCTGTGAAGACAATACTGAGCTAGATAGACCAATGGTCTGACTCACTATATGGCCGTTTCCTAATACGCAGGGAATATATTTCCTTCAATCAGAACAGTGGCTCCCAGGATGGTTCCTTTATCCTTTGATCAATCAGGCTTGCTAATGAAGGTTGTCAGTATTGAACAGGCCTCTGTCATTGTCCCTTGAACAGCAGTAATGTGCAGTAATTAGCAGATGTTTAGCTCCACATCATAAGCAGCTTCACCAGCTGATTTTTGCATATTAACCTTTGAAGGGCACATGAGCAGACAAGGCCAGTGTTTTTTTCTCATCAGTTGGCAATCTAATTGGTTTACAGCCTCCTTTTTCTTTATTCATTCTTCTTCTGAGATGAAAGAGAAAAATGCACCCCTACTTTGAAGACACCACAGTTGTACACATCTGATTATCAGTCAGCAGCATCAGGAGTATAATTGGCTTTAAGTGCTGAGAAATGCTCTAGACTATTTCAGGGTGCTGGTGGCGGAAGCACATGTGCAAAAGGACCTTGAGTGACCTTGAAGATTCAGTCATGAATAGACCTCCACCATTGCATTACAGCAAAAGCAGCAGCAGCATCTGATTCATGCACTTAGATTCTTCTGTATCTGTAAAAAGGCTTTTTAAAAATAGTGTTAAAAAATAAAAAGGCACCTCAAATACACTGAGAGTATATAAGAAAAAGGTCTCTAGTGAATGCAGCAATAATAGACAGCACCACAGTCAGTTAACCTTGATATTTCACTAGCCCTTCATCCTTTCATCACCAACCCCAGAAAGAATGGAAACCCAGCAGTTAGCCTTGACCAGCACGGGTGCTGAAATGAGTTTTAGGGTCTTTTTAAAAACAACAACATAAAACCGATCAAATAGCCACCAGTTCTGCTGATTTAAGAAATAATGGTTTGAAGGAGCAGAGCTATCATTTAATGGGGGGGGGACATTTTTATAATGCATTTGTCTCCAATAAGAGTACAATAGCTACACTTCACAAAACAGCTTAGCTAGGGGTACTTGCTAAAGTACGTTTCTCAAGGGAACAACAGGTTCTGAAGTCTGCCTGAAAGCCAGAAGTGTGCTCTTGAAGACCAAATCTTCAATCCCCTATACTGAAATCTGACAGCTAAGAAAGAGGTATTCTGCACATGCTAAATAGCACTTTCTTCACTACTAATAGTACTTTATAGATTCTAAAGCTAAGCTCTATCACAGACTAATTATGAGGCTAAATGGTGGAAAGTCATGGCTCAAGTTATATATACGTATTATTCCTTCCATTTAAGCTTACTTGTCCGCCCCCATTGATTTCAATGTACTACTTTAGCTGAAAGGGCTCCGAGTGCAATCTGATTTGTGGATCGGGCTGAAGAGCTTTAAAATGCTGATTTGTCAGAAGAAAGCCTTTGAAGGTTGTCTGAGCACAAATGGAATATCAAATAGCAGCCTGTGAATATAATTCCTGTGCTTTGGATAGTTGTCAGGAATTGTTCTGACTGAAAACTCCTCTCATATGCACAGAAGCAAGAAGACCTCAGGAGTAATCATGAAATGTTCATGAGCAATGTGCAGGCAAGCTTTACGTTTTGCTTAATACTGCATGGCACCAAAAGTGCACCAGAGTCAGCTCGATGGCACCCAAGTGCTATAATCTGCACCACATTCATAACATATCTGCCCCCAGCAAACCAACAGCAGCCAGAATAAAAACAATGAATCAAATGCATTAACCTTTTCAGAGGTGACTTGACTCTACAGTGAAGCAGCTAAGGGAGTTCAGACGGCTATTGTTCTAGTTTAGAACTGCAGTGTGTTTTTAAAAGGAAGATATTTAAGCATGCCGTCCTTGGGAATAAATCCAATTGAATTCTGAAATACCTACAGGATCAGGCTATATGTGTGTGTTTTCTCTCTATCTGTATTTAATGTAAACTAACTGGGGAAACAGTTAAACTCTTTGATGGGCAACAATGAGGCATATGGAAAAACACCGAAACAGGCATGCATGCAGAGGTACAAGTTAACAAGATCAGTTCACAACTACAAACCACTCATTCAAATATAGTTCCTTGAACTCCCTTCCCAGTCAGGAGCTACACATATTGTCCAAAGAAACCTCCTGAAAAGCTTTCTTTGACTGGAGAAAACAGAGCGGTAGAATCCAAGGGAAAGAGTTGTGATGTGCAAGGACAAGGCGGTGGAGTGGAATCAGGAATAGTAATAGTTTAATAAAATAAATATTATGTACAGAGAGGCAAGTGCAGACTCGGGGAAGGAGGACATCAGTCTAAGGAAGAGGGAAATGCCCCTTTAGAAAGGACCCCTTCCATGGATGATGAGCCCATATCCTCTCTCACAAGGGATACTCCTCCGGGGGGTGGGGGCCTCCTTGTAAGGGGTGATTCGATCATTAGAGTTATAGAGATATGCGTTTGTGACCCATGTGGTGACCGCAGTTCCATGGTTCCGTGCACACCCCTAACATAGATGTGGAGGAAAGTGTCAAACTACCTATATGCAGCTTTCATGCTTTTTCCCACATAAAAGTGCTTTCCGTGTAGGAAAAATATAGTATGTGTTTTGAAACTCTGAAGGGTTTTTTTCCTCCCTTGACGTTCCATGGCCGGGAACCATTTGGGTGTTTGTCAAAGATAAGGGGATAGCAGAGGAAAGAATACTTTCCTTGTTTACTTTTGTTTAAAGGTTAATGGTCTGGATTAAATGCCCTGTGCCGCTGAAAAATATTTCATATCACTTTACATTAGTCCATTGTTTAAGTAGTATACATTCCCTTGCATAATTCCTCTTCCTTGTACAGTGTTACAGTCTTCAGAGGCTAAAATAACAAACTGGTCTTAGGCATGTTAATTGTGAAGAAAACCCCATTAAGGTCAGTGGGGCTTACTCCCAAGTACTGTCCAGAAGACTGTAGCCCAAAGTGGCTACGTTTCCTTGAATAGGGTATTACTGGACTATTTATGACTTAACAAGCTACAGTTGTTCCTGGCCTATTTTCAGACATAAGCCTGAGAAAGAGAGGAGACATAACACAAAGGCTAGGAGACTGAGGTTTGGATCTGATGAAGTTCCAAGTTCAGTTCCCACTTTTGCCATGAACTCGTCAGGTCAGTGGCCTCAGGCAATCCACTCAGCCCCAAACACACACACACACACACACACACACAGACAGACACACTACTGTACTGGGATAATAATATTAACTTTTCTTCACAGGATTGTTGTACGAACAAGACAATACATGTGAGGTGCTTTGAACTTTTGAAAGCACAATACAAATGTTAAGTATTATGAAGATGTAAATCCGCTTATTTAAAATCATGGTTTGCCAATGTATTTTATAAACAATCTCTCATAGTTAGTTTTCACACAGGCAGCTTAAATTGGTTGTGCTTAAATCTGTCTGAACTTCAAATAAAACAGGAGTTGGGTAGAACATAGAATTGTTTTCAAATCTCCATGCTATCCTGCAGTAACTAAGTTATGTTTGCATCTGCCACAAATAGCACAGGGGAGGCTCAGATACACTATTGAGCACCATGCATGAAAAGTGCCTTTGAATAAAATGTTCCCAATCACTGTACATCCAAGTAATGGGTAAAGTTTTGTCTTGTCAGCCAAATAGATAAACTTGGGCTTAAACTATCAACCAAGGCTCTTATTTTTAAAACCACTATACAGAAACATTTGGTTTCATTTCTTTACTCGCAAGTAGCATTTGCAAAGTTGACTTTAAATCAACAGACACCACCTGGGTTCTAAAAAAAAATCCCCAAAGTAGATGGCTTGAAGAGATACTGTGCCATTTTCTTGTGCACTTCCCTTTCTTTACACTTGGGCACTCTACAGCCTTTTAGCATATATAAGCAGCAGCATGCTCCTAACACCTCCCACATGCTTTTTATTGCATTAAAAAAAGTTCCTGTCCCCAGATACGCAGATTGTGAGACGGTATTGTGTAACAGGGGCATGCAGTTAGGAAACACAGTAACTGGTCGTCTGGATGGTTTCAAACTGATATAGGCATGCAAGCACAAGTGACAGAGGTGTGGTTCCAACCAGGCCTATAGCCAGCCTCAAAACTTTGGAGGTGGGATTGCAGAAGTCAGGGGAGGCAAGTTATAAAATATTCAGTGACAACAGCCAGTGAGGATGGGGAGGAAAGAGAATGTTTTGGTGTGGCAGGTACACACCATGCCACCCGCTGGCTATGGGCCTGGTTCCAACTGGAAGGGGAAGGCCTTGCACACAGCTGTCCTTGAGTTAAAAACAGAGGTGCCGGGGTGAACTCAGTTGGGAGCAGGTTTTATGAAGGGCGATCATGCTTTCTCGACACCCCATTTTCCTGCTTGAAATCACACCCGGTAGTGATGATTTGTCTCTGAAGAGGAAGACGCTGCTTCACGGGCAAATTGCCATTTGGCAGGAAAATAGGGTGTAAGGAGAGAACAAGCCCCCCTCCCCCATGCCCTAGTCCCAACCAGGTATTCTCTCTCTCTCTCTCTCTCTCTCTCTCTCAGTTTTTGACAAACCACCTAACTTCTGGTTGAAAGCATGCTTCTACATATGTCATTTGGCCCTAGGAGCAGAGGCACTCTTACCCCTAGATTCCAGAGCCTCCACACCCACTAGGGGCCTCGGAATCCTCCTTAGTCTGTCCTGGGTGGTGCTGGCTGGTCCGCCACTGAGCCAGGTAGCCGACTGTGACTTCTGCTTTAGAGACAAAGGGGGGAGTGGGGAAAGAAATATATGGGGTGGGAATATGTTAAGTTGCGTGTTGAAATGTTTCTACTAATGCATATTTGCATATTTAAATATCCCTGTTTTATATTCTTACATACTTGTGAGTTAAGCTGCTGTTTGTGCCCTCAAGAACACACGTGTTAAAAATACTGTTACCGAAATTCCGGGTTATTAGCCTGGTGCACTTTAGCCAATTGAACTCACCAAGTCAGAGACCGGTTTCAAAGCTTTGTTTGACTCTGCAGAGCAAAAAGGTAGAATCACTTCCAGCAGGGCAGCTCCAAATGGAGGCTGCCAAGGGGTTTTATACAGATTGATACAGTTTTAGCACAATCAGCAATAACAATGAGCCTGACAGGTAGTCCATATTATATCACCATGTTAGTCTTTGACGACGATTCTAAAGCTTTCTTTGTTAGGGATCATAAATACTTATGATCAACCAAAGGCCACTGGGGCTTGGGATTATGGGAGCTGAAGTCCACTAACATCTGGGGGCCTAACGTTGAGGATCCCTGCAAAGTTTACTCTATTCACATCATAAGAACATAACATAAGAACAACCTTCCTGGATCAGGCCCAAGGCCCATCTAGTCCAGCATCCTGTTTTACACAGTAGCCCACCAGATGCCTCTGAGAATCCCACAGGCAAGAGGTGAGGTTATGCCATCTCTCTTGTTGTTGTTCCCCTGCAACTGGTATTTAGAGGCATCTTGCCTCTGAGGCTGGAGGTGGCCTATAGCCATTGATAGACCTGTCCTCCATGAATTTGTCTAAGCCCCTTTTAAAGCCATCCAAGCTTGTGGCCATTACCACATGTCCCATGGCAGAGAATTCCATAGATTAATTATGTACTGTGTGGAAATGTACTTCCTTTTGTTGTTCCTTAAATTCCCAGACTTTGGTTTCATGGGATGACTGCTGGTTCTAGTGTTGAGAGGAAGAAAAATTTCCCTCTGTCCATCCTCTCTACTCCATACATAATTGTATACACCTCGATCATGTCTCCTTAGTTGCCTCCTTTCCAACTAAAAAGCTCCTGATGCTGCAGCCTTGGCTGCAGGCGAGCAAAAACAAGAGAGATGGCATAACCTCACCTCTTGCCTGTGGGATTCTCCACGCCATGCATGATTTTATAGACCTCTATCATGTCTCCCCGCAGTTGTCTTTTTTCTAAACTAAAAAGCCCCAAGTGTTGTAGTCCTGCCTCATAAGAAAGGTTCTCTAGGCCGCTGATCATCTCAGTTGCCCTCTTGTGTACCTTTTCCAGTTTGATAATGTCTTTTTTAAGATGTGGTGACCAGAATTGTACGCAGTACTCCAAGTGTGGTTGCACCATAGTTTTGTATATTATATATACAAATTATAATATTAGCTGCTTTATTTTCAGTCCCCTTCCTAATGATCCCTAGCATGGAATTGGCCTTTTTCACAGCTGCCACACATTGAGTCGACACTTTCAACAAGCTGTGTACTACGACCCCAAGATCCCTCTCCTGGTCAGTCACCGACACCTCAGATCCTATCAACATATACTTGAAGTTGGGGTTTTTCATCCCAATGTGCATCACCTTACACTTGCTAACATTGAACTGCATTTGCCACTTTGTCGCCCACTCCCGCAGTCTGGAGAGATCCTTTTGGAGCTCCTCACAATCTGTTTTGGATTTCACTACCCTAAATAGTTTAGTGTCATCTGCAAATCTGGCCACTTCGCTGCTTATCCCAACTTCCAGATCATTTATGAGCCAGTTAAAGAGTACTGGTCCCAGTACAGATCCTTGGGGGACCCCATTTCTTACTTCCCTCCATTGTGAAAACTGTCCATTTATTCCTGCCCTCTGTTTCCTGTCCTTCAACCAGTTACCAATCCACACATGAACCTGCCCCATTATCTCATGACTGCTAAGTTTGCTCAAGAGCCTTTGGTGGGGAACTTTGTCAAAAGCTTTTTGGAAGTTCAAGTATACTATTTCAACCGGATCACCTTTATCCACATGCCTGTTGACACTCTCAAAGAACTCCAAAAGGTTAGTGAGGCAAGGCTTGCCCTTGCAGAAGCTCTGCTTGGTTCTCCTTCATCAAGGCCTGTTCTTCTATATGTTTAACAATTTTGTCCTTAAGTATGCTTTCCATCAATTTACCCAGCACAGAAGTTAAGCTAACCGGCCTGTAATCTCCTGGATCCCCACTGGATTCCTTTTTGAAAATTGGAATTACATTCACTACTTTCCAGTCCTCTGGTACAGAGCCTGATTGCTCATACCTTTTCCTTCTCCTGCTTTTTCCATTCCATTAGCTGAGAAGGTGCATTCAAGATTGTACCTAGAAAACCTGTACCTTACTGCATATGCTCTTTTGACTCAATTGCCAGCAAAGACTTGGCAGTAAGGTCACTTGGCCCCTCAGTTTTTTTTTTTGGCAAGTTTGAGGCTTTGCAAAAGTCTTCCTCTGTCTTTTCTTTTGGGAGGATATATCTTCACAAGTAAACATTTTCCAATGTGTTCTTCATATGTGTATTGTAGAAATTCCAGATATATGCAACTCTTCTGTAGGTCAGACATCCCTGGGAGATCCTTCATAATAAGTATTATATTATTCCTCCTGCTGGATAATAGGGTATACTAGAAACTGGGAATCTTTTTCCTAAAGAGAAGAATGTGGTGGTGTTGTTTTCCTTCCTGAGGATGACAGCTCTACTGATGCTTTCTGGATTTCAGTATGCCAGATGCTATAATAGTGTCTACTAGCCAATGGAGTCGTAACTTTTTTGGAATATTATAATGCAAATATCTTCCCCTTATATTACATTTACTATCTCGAGCGATGTGAACATTTTCTGTTTTTTGACTAGTTTTGATCCTGTGTTTGTTCTGTTTTCTTTGAATAAAACTTCCTTTATTTAAGATTATCTGTTTTGCTGAGGGTTATTCAGAAACTCTGATCTATAGCAATAGGGCCTCGACCCACTTAGTTCTGTGCTGTTTTAACTGAAATTCTGCATTCTTCATTTGGAGTAAATTCCATTAAATTCAATAAAAATTCATAGAATGTGGCTGTCCAACACATTATTTAAAGGGGAAATGTTGAGATTGGAAAACTTCTGTGGTTAGTAAGAGTGAAACTAGATCTTTTGTGGGGGATTTTCAACTGAAGCTCCCAATGTAGCACTTCTCTTAAAAGCAGCCACAGGACGACTCATTTTGAATCAGGGTTGCAATGTGGCAGAAAAGGACTTAACCCTTTCCCCCTGGGCTGATTTCCCCAATGCAAATCCTTCAGTTAGGTGCGAGGGCAGGGGGGAGGTAAAGGGACATGCCCACTGTAGCTAAGAGCAGTGTCAAGAGGTTAGTTTTGCATCCAAGAATGAGGGACAAGGCTAAAATTAGGCCTGTGAACAGACCAAACAGTCAGCCAGAGGGAGTTGGGGTCTCGGGCGAAAGAGGGCAAGTGTTGAGTGCGAGGCTGGGCTGTAGTCAGGGTTTCGTGAGAGCAGCCGGGGGTTGCCATTACACGACACTGACAGAATGAGAGGGTGACAGGCTGGTGTGGCTGATGGAGAGGGAGTATTAGGGCCAGAAAGAGTCCCACCATTTCCCCCCAAACAGGTATTCAAGCTCAGCCACTGAAGGCATGGGGATTTTTTTCTGAGAAATTGAGGTGGAGGCGGTGGGCATGCTATGCTCTGATAAGAAACAGTTAGGAAAGTTGCTTTGGCTGGGCTTACAGTATTGGAGAAGCATAAAGTGTCATGTCAGCAACCTTGTTGTCAGGTAGAAAAGAAGAGGATTCTTATGGCAGTGCCTGCAACCATCTCAGAAGGGGATGTCTGGAAGTTATTGGGAGAAGATGTGACCCTGGAAGTAAAATGAATGGTTTCTAATTGGGATGGAAAACCGTCACCTTCTACTGCAGTGTATTTTGCCTATAAGGGACAGGATCTTCCAGATCATATTGTCCCAGGATTTCAGTTATTTGAGATTCATCCTTATATCCCCCCTCCACTAAAATGTTTCAGATGTCAGATTTTTGGTCATGTAGCCACAGTTTGTCACAGCCAGGTGCACTGCAGGAAGTGTGGTGGCCCCCATGAAATTGAACAATGTGAGAATGCCGAGGTTTCAACATGCTATAACTGGGGGGGGGGTACCACGCCTCCGGTTTCAGAGGATGTCCTGTGGTTAAGTGGCCATTGAAAATTGCCTACTTAACTACAGTCCTTTTGGGTTAACCAGGGAATTTCATATGCTATGGCAGCTTGAGTTCATTGTTAGCTTTCAGGAGAGCCCTTAAAACCTATCTGTTTAGCCTGCCTTTCCAGGGTTTTTATTGTTAATGGTTTTATACTCTTTTTAAATATATATATATGATTGTTTTTAAAGGACTGATTCACGGGTTTTATTTTTGTTGCTGTGCACCACCCAGAGCTGTTTGGATGAGTCAGTATATAGATATAATAAATAAATAAATAGAGTCAAATGGACAGATGGTGTCTAAGCCTAAGGAGGATTGGTATGGGCTCCTTGCCATGACGATTGCCCATTAACCTGGGGAGGAAAGGTGGGTTCCCTTGGGATATAATGGTGATTTTAAAAGAAAAGTTTGTGGCCTTTATGGTCAAAGTAGTAAATTGCATGGTGCAAGCCAAATGGAGATCAGAGAAACTGGCTATTGTTCTAAGGGCTGCTGGGAAGTATTTGGAGGCAGGACCTTTAACAGCCAAGTGTATTTGGGAGATTTTAGGCCACTCCAAGCCACAGTAGGGTGTTCTTAGATATCCTCTGTTGGAATGCTCATAGCCTCACATACAGGCAGGAACTGAAGCACCTTTTGGGTATGATTTCAAATCCCCCTGTAGCCATTTGTGATTCAAGAAGCTTGGTTGGTTGAAGAAGTGAGCTTTGTGCTGCCTGGTTATATCTCAGTGCATAGGGATAGGAAAACGGGTAGAGTGGTGGAGTTGCCAATTTTATTTGCAAGGACATGCATTTTATAGCAGTTGCCACTCCCGATATTGGACCAGAGCTTCTAGCTGTGGAGGTGCAGTTGGCAGGCCCTCTTAGAAAGGTCTGGATCTTTAATATAGACAATCCATGTAAACCACTAGACACAGAAGGCTTGGAGCAAGTGGTCCACAAAGTGGAAAGCCCTTGTGTTCTGTGTGGACATTTTAACAGTCACAGTCCTCTTTGGGGAAGTCAGAAGCTGGACTCTAATCAGAGGCGTAGCTAGGGAAAATAGCGCCTGGGGCAAGCACTGAAATTGTGCCCCCTGTCCAAACATCTGACACCCATCTTTCAGATAACTTTACTATAATATCAGCTGAAAAATACAAGTCAAGCTCGTTAATCATGTAATAGTTCAAAAACTATTTAGCAGTGGACGTAGCCAGACCAAAAAATGCTGGAAAACTACAAATTTCAGTATGTGGGGGCTCATGAAATACCCAAAAACTATGTGGAGGTATACTTGGAAAACTAAACAGAAGTGTCTGTCTAATTATCTACTATGCATTGTAGCATCACTATTACATAAGTTTTAAAAATAAATGGAGAATTTGACTTTTCCCAGATACTCTGAAAACAATTAAAGGATATGCAGAGTAAACTGTGTCACTGCTTGGAATATATTCTAGTATTTCAGAAAGACAGTTCAAATGAGAGAAAGAGAGCAAGAAACTCCCAGTGGGCCTTAATACTAAGGATTTCACACTGATTCAAAGACAAATTCACCATTAATAGCCGTATTATTAAGACATCACATTTAACTCACTTATCACAAGAAGCAAAGTAAGAGCAAATCCTAGCTCCCAGATACAATCCTAGCTCATATGTTTCAGCACAGTATTCACAAGCCCTGATTCTCTGTACATAGTACCAAACTAAATATGTGTACAGTGACTTATATTATATTAAATTATTTTTTTTTACCTGTAGCCCCTTCAGGGGGCTTCCTAAAGGCTGGGGGTGTGTGTGCAAAGGTCCCCCCCTGCTGGCCTCTAGGGCCTCACAGAGACCGTTTGAGCATGCGCTGTGGCCATTTTGTTTTCAGCAGCCATTTTTAGATTTTTTTTAATTTTAGAAAATGGCTCCCCCCTTCAAGTGGCGCCCGGGGCACATGCCCTGCCTGCCCTACCCTAGATACTCCCCTGATTCTAATGGAAGTTTATTGGAGTGGTTTTGTGAGGAGTACAATTTAGTTGTTTCAAGTTAGGATACCTCTATGCGCTTCGATTCCTTTACTGGGCAGATGTCATGTTTGGACTTGAGAATAGCTTCAGCCACCATTGCTTGTAAATGTAGGTGGGAGGTCCAATTGTATTATGGGAAGCAATCATTTTCCTATCCTTGAATTTCAGAGAAAAATGTTAAAAGAATCCTGTGCTGCTCTTTTGAGACAGGGACATAAGGGTGCTAATTGGACATTATTCCACTTAAGATGTGTACAGATTTGGGGAGATGAGAGGGATATGGGGTCTGCAGAAGGTTTTTCAGAACTTTTGATAAAAGGAGATTCAGGACACAGCTATTTCAGCAATTCCAAGATGTAGACCAGGGGAAAGGAAGAAAATATCTGTTCCCTGGTGGGCAAAGTTCTCGGTGGAAACCATTAAGGTGAGTAACATGGCCTTTCGGAAGGCTAATTGAACTATGGCGGAAGAGGATTTGTTGGCTTATAAGTGGTACAGGGCTAGAACTAAAAGGGGCTGACACTACAGAGCATGCCTTGAATTCTGATTATTTAATGAGGGAATTAAATTCTGGAGGAACTCCTCTCCTGGAGAGAGGATCTCAGTTATGAAAATTATGATCTCAGTTATAAAATTATATGGCATTTGCCTGACAAGATTTTAGGAATGGGATTGGCATTATAAAATTTGGTTTGGCAAACTGGCCAACTCCCTAAATCCTGGAAAAGCACCATAGTGGTGCCAATAAGAAAGCTGGGCAAAGATTTAACTGATCAAGTGTCATATAGGCCAATTGTGCTTATGTCCTGTTAGTGTAAGATCATGGAGCACATAATTAATACCCACTTGATGGGTTTTCTGGAACACCATCATCTATTCTCACGATTCCAGTGTGGATTCCAGAAATGATGAGGTACATTAGATCTTATCTTTCACCTGGAAACAGATGTATGGAAGACCTTTTATGGAAGAAACTTCTTGGTGGCGACATTCTTGGATATAAAAAAAGCCTATGATATGGTATGGTGGGAGGGATTAATATATATGCTATTTTCCCTTGAGGATTTGGGGTAAGGTTCTAAGGTAGATCCACTGTTTTCTAATGGAAAAGTGAATTAAGATACGGGTTGGCTCAGCCTTCTCTGCTCCTCATATGGTAGATAACAATATTCCCCAAGGCGTTCTGAGTCCAACTTTGTTCAATGAAATGATTAATGACCTCCCAGAGGTGATTCCAAGGGGAGTTGTGATTAACATGTATGGTGATGATTGTGCAATTTGGACTCAGAGTAGTAATTTCAATTGGGCAAAAAAGAAAATTAATCGTTCTTTAAGAAAAGTGGAGAAATTTTAAGTGAGGTTTTCGTTTTCCCCTCTCAAAATCAGTGGAAAGGATGTTTTTAAGGAGGGAGACTGAAGGAGCCTCCCAGTTTTATTTTATTTTATTTTATTTTTAAATTTAGCCTCCCAGTTGGTAATATATGGATCTTTGATCCATATCGTATGGTATTGCAATTCAATTTGGGGTGCACTTTTTGATATTAAGTTGAGATAGACCCCGCATATTGAATATATACTTAATATATGTAAATCTCAACTGCAATCACTGCAAGGAATTTCTGGGAGCACTTGGGGAGCAGAGCAGAAAATTCAGTGCATTTATTGGGTTCTTATTCGACCAGTCATAGAATATGGCAGCCAGGCTTACTCCTCAGCATCTAAGTCTGTTCTTCGGAAGCTAGATTTATTTTTTATTTATTTATTTTATTTATACACCACACTTCCAAAAATGGCTCAGGGCGGTTAATTCTGAAAAAGGCTCTCCATGTGGTATGTGGTGCATTTGTTACTACACCTTGTAATATAGTCTGGGAAATTGCTGGAGAGTGACTGGGGTCTTTTTGTATGGGATAAGCTACAAAGGAAGCCAGCTGGTTTGGCAGGTTCTATTTATGGGCCTAATTGGGAGTTAGAAACTCCCCAGAGTGATAGGAAATTACTGCATATGCTGCGGGTAAAGCTATGGATGACTTCACACCCCCAGAAACTGGAGATTGGTGAGGAAATGAGGATTTGGCTCTACCTCATTTGGCTGTGGCACCCTCCTCCACCCGTGGTGGTTTTGTTAAATGTCTCCAAGAGGGAACCCAGGGTTGAAAATACCTGCATAACTAACGTTAGAGTATTAGAACATGGTATAAGATATATACGGATGGTTCCCGGAATAAACAAGGGGATAGAGTATCTGCTGCCTTTGTTATTCCCACTTTAGGTATTCAAAAGGGGTTCAGGTTAACTGCCACCTCCAGGGCACAATGCTACCTCCCCTCCACCACCTCCCTCTTTCTGCTGAGCCCCTAGAGTGTCCAGACCACTCCTAGCATGCAAAGAAAGTAGCCTGAGAAGAAAGGAGAAGATGGGATTGATGAGAAAGGGGAGGGACATGGACAACAGAAGGAAACCAGCCGAGTAGAAATACAGTGCAGAAATCAGAGCATTAGAACAAGTATTCCAGTAGTACCTTATTTTATCTTTGTTTTAATTTCCAGGTCTGGTGAGAAGCCTGTGAGACGGTCTGGATTTGGTCAGTGTCTGGATGGAAGGAGATAATTTGGGATGATCTCTCCTGTACACTGCCTTGAGTTCCATGCTGCAAGACAGGCAAGCTATAAATGCAATCAATAACAAATATATAGACAAGCCTTTGAGGAAATTCTGAGGATGAAACTTTCCCTTATATTTGCTTGCATTTTAGGAGAATTACCTTTGCTGAAAGAGCAGGTCTGATCCTGAATTCTATGTGAATCACAAAGAAAACCAAAAATCCGTGTGTGTGTGTGTGTGTGTGTGTGTGTGTGTGTGTGTTGTGGCATGCATGTCATAAACTATATTGTTCTTGGTTCTACCTTCACATGAAGGAAGCAGCTGTTGTAAGGTTTTCTGCTACTACAAGTTTTCCAACATTTGGCATTCTAGTACCAGACCAGTCAAAAGTGGTGAGAAAGCTGAAGACAGACAGCCACTCACACACACACACAATTACAAAATGTCATCAGCTGAATGGCAATTCATTTGTTAAATTAATCACTGCTTGATGGCTCTGAGCATGTTTCTGAATTACTGCTATCGCCTTCAAAGTCAGCCACTGTGAGGAATATTGTGTTGTGTTTCTCCCACCTCTCTGCTGAGGCTCATGGGAAAGTGTAAGATTACCTCATCCCCCTTCCCCTGAAAGTATGTGTGGTTCCGTGAAATAAACAGAAAACAGTTTTCCAGCAGAGGCAAAGAATTTCAAGAAATTTCAAGAAAGAATTTCAAGAGCCAGCAAGACAGCTGAGGCTTCTTAGGATGCAGAGTTTGGGCTCTCTGGTGCAACTTATTGCTGACTTTTAGGAATAATCTGCTCTTTCAGCTTCAGTCCAGTTGCACATTACCACAACACAATGCACAACCTTTATATTTGTGTAAATAAACCAAATATTACAAAGACACCATGAGCCTGTAATGTCTCTTCTTCCAAGGGAAACCTGAATCTAAGGCATGCTGCAAATCCCTGGAACTCTCCACTTCTCGGGGAAGTGGGGCAAACAGAGAGAGCAGAACAAGATCTATTGCTTCTCTTGCCTGGGCATAGTAGGATTAGGTAGGACTGCTCAGCTCCTCTTCCACCATCTACCAGCTGCTTTGGTAGCAGGTGGTTCCTGTACGTCTACCAATTTGCATTACATCCTCTGTCGATCCTTTATTTTCTATACCTCAGCTCTGTTCATGCTTATCATAATGCCAGTTCATACTTTTCTCTCTCCCTATCCTTATTGACTCCTATTTTCCTTTTCTTATACTGCTTTTCTTCTCCTTCTCCTCTCCTCTTCCTCATTTCCTTCTGCTGTTCTATATCCATGTTAGGCCTTGAGAGCTATAGATTATTGCTGTGTTTTATTAACCCAAATTAGTAGATGAAGATCTAGGTATAATCAGCTGCCTTAGGCAATGAAAGATTAGTTGTCTAATAACTGCTGTTGTTGTTAAGGATGTTTATATACAATTGTTCCAAAAATAAATAAATCTCAAAGTGATTTATATAGCAGGGGGGAAATGGGATTGCTAGTTTGTCAGACGACCCTGTTTCTCCATCTTTTTTCTTTCTTTTTTAATCTGGAGGACAGGTGGCAAAGGTGGCCTGACATTAATAGCCTATTTTGGGGCTTCTGCTGCTGAGCCCTATTCGAGCATCAGATTCCCTACCCCACCCCATTTTTCAAAGGCTGGCAGTCTTGTGATGTCACCAGACCCTACCTCAGAAATCTCAGATGTGGGGATGAATCAAAATTGGCAACCATAAAAAGAAATTAGGAGATGGTTCTAGATTAGAAGGTTCCTTGTCCCAAAGAGGCTCACAACTGAAAAAGAAAAACAAAAAAGACAGCAGTAATAGCCACTGGAGGGCTGCTATGCTGGAATGAGCAGGGACATTTGCTCTCCCCTTCTTAACAGGAATAACCACTTGAAAAACTGCCTCTTTGCCCACTTTGTAGGGATGGAACTTGCCCATAGCTCATAGGTGGATAATCTGTGGCATGGATGGTATGTGAAGCAGAGGCTGATAGCACAGCTGGATGGGAGTCAGAGGACCCATGGGCTTAGTATGGCAAAGAATCACATTGTTCCAGAATCACAACAGGAAGAAGAGTCACATGCAGTGTTCCCTGTAATAGGGATTCCCAGGTGTTGTTGACTATAACTCCCATAATCCCCAAACAAAGGCCATTGCAGCTGGGGATGCTGGGAGTTGTAGTCAACTGTTGGAGCGAGGACCCTGGAAAAATGGAGAAAGTGGGGAGAAGTCCAGCACTTTTATCCATGACACTAACCCCCACCCCCAGCAGTCACCGTGAGGCATTGTAGCTGAGAGCTGATGCTGCCAGGGTCCTAGCTCTGACACTCCTTCTCATCAGCTCATGCTGCCGTCTATAAGTCCCAACTTCTCTCCCAAGGTTTTGAAATGATCCCTGGACAGTGGCTTAATTAGCACATCTGCTATTTGTTCACTTGGACAATACAACAATTTTACAATTCTGGATGTATTAACTTGCATAGGTCTGCAAACATCACTATGAATCAGCTCCAAAGGATGCTGTGTTTCCCTTTCTTTGTATGCAAGAAAAGCAGGTCGTGTTGCCTTTGCTCTTATACAGCATGTACACTTTGATTCAGTGCAGCTGGGGGCTATTTTTGGACCCTTTACCAAATCCAACTTTTCAGCTTGACATATTTTGGTATCTCTGTGGTACAACCTTCTGTGCCACAAATTCAGACATTCTTTGTGTGTGTGCTCCTTCACAATTTTGGCCTTTTCAGTCACACATTCTACTTCAAACAACCCATTCTCTTGTAAAACTGCTTTCATAAGCAATTCCTGTTTATGAGTAATGAAACAGTGCCTTCCTTTAAATTTTACTTCATACCCCCTTTCTGTAGCATATTTTACAGATATCAGACTTGTTTCTAGAGTAGGCACATACAAACCTACTTCAATAGTTAATCCAATGGTTTCTCCTTTCTCCAGTTTGCAGAGCAACTATGCAGATCCTTTCCCTTCTGCATACATTAGTTTTTCATCTGCCAAGTATATAGGGATTTCACAACTTGTATCTAGATTTATAAATCTCTCTCTTTCTCTAATCAGGGTACTTGTAGCACCTGAGTCAATGCAAATGCCACTACTGCATTTCTCAGACTTAGCTTCCAAAACTGCATCTGTCCATTCAAGGTATGTCATTTGTTTATTAGCTTTAGTCCCTGATTGTTTGTAAATTCTGTACTCTGTGTTCCCAGATGACTCACTCTCTTTGCAACTTTGTTTTGCTTGCCTTTTGTCTGCAAACTCTTTATTCTTGGGGCACTTATTCTGCAAGTGTCTGGGGCTTCCGCAAATAAAGCATTTCTAATTTATTTGCAAGTTTCTTAATGCATTTTCTCCTCTTTCCTTTGGTTGCCTATCATCCCTTCTGCACAAATCAAAGAACTCTAGATGGTTAATTACAAACTGTAGATCTGCATCCATCAAAACTGCATCTGGCATGACCACCCCTTGAGCTTGAAGTTGCCCAGATATCCCCAGGGCCAGAATAGGGGCACTGAGAAGGTGGTGGAATGTATGTGGGGAGGGCGCCATGTTTGTTTGTTTGGAAATTTTATTTTATTCTCAACAAGTACAGCACATATGTAAAAATTGTGCTTCAATGAAAAAGAACAAACAATAAAAATTCAAATATAAGCCACAAATTAAGAACCATTTGAGGTTATAAACAAGTCAAGTATTAAGAAGAGATTGTCAGTTGCTGAGCATGCAGGTACAACTAGATCGGAGACAACTGAAAACAAGATTCAAGAAAGAACATCATTCCAAAATTTGATTTGAGTGGATGGACAAACTGACCATCCCTTATTGACATATTCAATAACTGGAAACCATATTTCCAAAAACTTGTCTTGTTTTTTTATTCCTCTAGCTAACATGATTTGATGGGTTAGCTTTTTGGATAATGCGATCTTCCATATTGAACCAATGGATAATGCGATCTTCCTATTGAACCAATGTTCAATGCATAGACCCTTTGAGGATTTCCAGTGTTTAGCTACCTCTATCTTGGCTGCTGCTAGCAGCAGAGTTATTAAATCTTTATGAGGTATATCTTTGTGAATACTTTCGTAAATTGATAAAAGCGCTAACACTGGATCAGGCTGAAGATTGAGTTGTACTATTTCAGATATTATATGAAAAATTTGCTGCCCATAGCCTTTTATGTATGGGCAACCCCACCATAAATGAAGGAGAATACCTCTGTTTTTACAACCCCACCAACAAAATGGGGAAGACGTTTTGGTGATATAGTGCATCTTGATTGGAGTAAGATGCCATCTATGTACAACCTTTAATGTTGCCTCCCTTATCTGGGCAGATGTAGTTCTAAGTGGTTGCTTCAGTCAAATTGCTTCCCATTCATTATTTTCAAGAGATGTTCGTAAATCAGTTTCCCATGGTTGCTTTTAGCCCTCCCAAGGAACCACAGGATTTGGAGATGAGGGTATTGCATATAAGCGAGGCTATCCCCTGGTGAGACACACAAGTTTTCATAAATAGTCCAAGATCTAGTAGCTTCTCCTTTCTGTAGTAACTTGGATGCAGACCGGATTTGAATTTTCTGCATTCAGGTAGCTTGGTTGCCAACCAGCACAGTATCAAGTTTAGCTTCCTTTTTCAACAAGGTCCCTCAGTCTCTAAATCTCTTTTGACTCTCACTTCTCATATTGTTGATATTTGTTAAAACGCAGGTTGATCTAAAATAGGGAAGAGTGGTGAAGTGGGTGGTGCAAATTTCTTAGCCCAAGGACGCCAGATTCTCAATGTGGTGGCCAAGAAGAGGTTACTCAAACCTTATAATTTAGTTTCAGTGACCTGTTTAAAGGGGAAAGCTCAAATTGTTTGAGCTTCTGAGGAAAGCTCAATAGAATGGGAGCACCTGATCATTTCAAATGATATGAATGAGTTGCTTCAGTTGGAAGGCATCAAAATAAAGCTTAAGTTTGGGGACGTCAAATCCAACCTTCTTTGGGTGTCTATATAGTGAACTTTTATTTATTCTTGCTTTCTTATAATTATTGCAAAAAACAAGTGTTCCTTGCCACAAATACTACATTTAAAGTATTTTGATAATGTTTGAAAAAGAAATTTGGGCAGTGCTACCATTTTTATGGCTGATATTCTCCCTAACCAGGAGAGATTCAGTTGAGTCCAGTTTTTAATATCCTTTTTGATTTGTTGAAAAAGAGGGTCTATGTTTCTTTTCCTTAATTGCTTTAGATCCTTTGAAATAATCACTCCTAGATATTTGAAGCTTATTTATTTATTTTATTTATTTTTGCATTTATATACCGCCTTTCGTTAAAAAGATAACCCCAAGGCGGTTTACAAAAGTTAAAAACATACAATAAAATATGAATATTGTACATTTAAATTAGACATTTGCTGCAATTTCCTTTGTTCTTCTACACAAATGTTGATGTATATAAGAGGGAGGGCACCAGCAAAATGGGTGGGAGTATTTCCATTTCATTTAAATATTAATTTTTTCTGTTAACTTTTTATATCTTACCTCTTTGTTTTCTGTTACTTATTGGTTACTATATTTCAAATGAATTATCACTTATAACTATTAAGAAAACAGAATTCTATACTAATAAAATAGTTTGGATATATGTGTTAGGAATACTTCAATACTGGTTCTTTTTAAATGTATTGATAATTGTAAATACAAGCTTTAAAATCGCACAATTAAAATAACATAAAAATGTAAAGATAAAGTGAATTGACTACACTGATAAAAGACGTCTCATCTCAGAATCTCTTTCACACAATTTATTGATTACACAGTTATAACAAAATTTCTTGCTCACATTGCATTAGAAAAAAGGCCTCGAGGTTTTCATTAGATAAACTGGAACACAGTCTTGTTTTTAGAAAATGCTCTTTCACAGCCCCATGGACCACCCCCTTATAACACCCTGCTGGGAACAAAACCAGCCAGAGTCACAGGATGCAGACAGACAAGCTTTGCGTGTGTGGGTTGGGGGGAAATAAACAGTCAGATAACCATAATACTTTTCAGATCCACAAGGGAAAGGGTGTAAACAAGGCTAGCACTCGGGGAACTGTCTGTTAGCACAACAAACAGGAGCTTGCTGCAAGGAATATGGCCTCTGTTTTCCTGCATTTTCACATTTTTAAAAAGGACAACTGTACAAAACATATGCTGAACTTCCTGCCCTCCACAGTTTGAGAGCCTTCATCAAAAGGTATAGTCAGATCACATTGTCAGGCCAAAGATGGAAATCAATTACCACTGCAGTAGCAGTATAACACCAAGAGGCCCAAAGCTCAAATTTTCCCTTAGCATTAGCTACAAGAAGATGGAACCCTTTGGGGACAGGAGATGTTAGCTTTGCTTTTCCGTAGCACTGAACTTTAAAAGGAAAGATTTTGCAGTTGAGTTGGTGTCAACTCCTGGCAACCACAGTGCCCTGTGCTTGTCTTTGGTAGAATATCGGGGTGGGGGTTACCATTGCCTCCTCCCATGCAGTATGAGATGATGCCTTTCAGCACCTTCCTATATCACCCGATATAGGAGTTTCCCATATTCTGGAAAACACACCAGCGGGGAATTGAACCAACAGCCTCCTGCTCTAAAGGGAGGTTGCTTCCCCAGTATAAAAGCTAATAAATAAAGCCATTCAAAAAACCAAAACAAAACACACACACACACACACAAAACCCCACCACCTTAATAATACCCCAATCCAGAAATCAGCACTCAACTTCTGTGTTGTGACCCCTCTTGCTTTACTGCATTAATTCTTACCTAGCAAGTACCATGAGATATACTTGCAAGATACACAGAGTATGTAACGAAAGGAGAAAGAGACAGTTTAAATGATAGACCATTAATTCAATGAAAAGATACCAGGAATTAGAAGACCGAGAGAGAAACCCCAAGGCCCCTGGAATTCAGCAAAAGGAGGGAGAAGATAATGAACCAAACCTCTTCCCTCTTGTTCTGAAGCTTATGGGTATGTGAGTGTTCTCCAGAAATGATTAAGAGAGGAATCATGACAGATTTTGGGTCACTTCTCAACACTGACAGGTCATGCTGGAAGAGGAGCGGGAAATGCGCAGTCTTCCATTGCAGGGCAAAACATGCAATTTGCCCTCTTTGGAGGTAATCCAGAAATAAAGAAGAAGAAACACAAGACATCACATGCCATCTCTAACCACTTCTTTTTAAAAGTACAAAGTGGTTCTCAGACATACCAGCCAGGTGGGAGGTTAGAGAGGAAAGACTTGGCTCCTGGCCAGGATAAACCAACACTTCATGCCAACAATCTGAGGTGTTATAATAGCTTTACATTCAAATTGGCATGTCTTGCTATGCAGTATAGGGGTATTTCTCATCTCTCTACCACACAGAAAAATGCAAATACAGAGGGGAAACCAATGTTTAAAATAACACAGCATGCTTCCTTTGGGCTAGCTTTGTCCTTTCTTGGTTTCTGTCTCTCTTCTAGATTTTGTTTCACTTCTTGCTGCTCTCAGCAGCTTATTTTTTAGGGCTGCTGTGTTTGAATAAGACAGGGATGTCCCCGTCCCTCAACTGTCCCAGAAGAGGACATGTGATTAATACACACATTAGCTCATTGAAAGGCATGTACTCTGAAACCAGGTTAGCAGTACAAGAGTTTAGAAATTGATCTTATAAAGCTTTAGATCTCCTTCTCTAGTTTCCAAACGGACTGACACCAAGTTCTTATGAAGAAAAACCAAATTTTATTTTCAGGGTAACAATATCTGTAGCCCAGGCTCACTAACTTCAATCACTCAGAGAGCCAGGATGGTGAACTGGTTAGACTAGGACTGTGGAGGCCCACATTGAAATCCCCACTTGCTGAGTGACCTTGGACCAGTCACTACCTCTCAGCTTCGCCAACCGCACAGGATGGAGTGAGAGAGTGGTAGAACCATATATGCTAGCTTGAATTCTGTTGCAGAGAAATTACTTATGCTCTATAAGTAATTGAACAGGAAGCCAACTTTAAATGAGAAACAAGAGTTGGATATTTATTACTAACTAAAACATAGGTGAAGAAAACTAAAACAGTCTTTTGTGCAGAGAAAAGGAGAACCTCTCAGTTATAAGTCAGCAATTGAAGAGCAGACAAACACTGTGACTCTATCCCCAAGCCAGTACCTAGATACATTCAAATTAAAGAAACATCCCCCATACATATAATTGAGACGATGTTGATGGATACATCCCAACAAATTATTCAAAGTAAGGTAATGAAAAAAGGAGACGACGACTAAATGTAAAGAAGACTAGACTAATTACAACGGGTACAGCAACCAGCCTCAAAATTAAGAATGAAGACATTGACATGGTGGATAGCTTCTGCCTTTTAGGATTGACCATCAACAGTAAAGGATCCAGGAAATACGCCGCAGACTCGCGCTTGGTAGGGTTGCATTGAAGGCCTTGGAAAGGATATTTATTATTATTTATTTACACAGTCAGACAGGTGATATTGACTGGTTTGTTTATCCAGACATCGAGTCCTTCCCAAGGACCTGGGATGGCTGAATTTTATTATCAATGTTGTTGCTGTTATTATAGATATTGTCGCAGAATATAGGCTGTTCCCAGTGAAGTTGCTTTTTGTAATTGGCTGAAGGTGATTTGTGTGACCCCTATGGTGTTGAGGTGCTCTTCAAGGTCTTTTGGAACTGCACCCAAGGCGCCAATTACCACTGGGATTACTTTGGTCTTTTTCTGCCACAGCCTTTCAATTTCAATTTGTAGATCTTTGTATTTTGTGATTTTTTTCTATTTCTTTTTCTTCTATTCTGCTATCCCCTGGTATTGCTATGTCGATTATTTTAACTTGTTTTTCTTTCGACTACAGTTATATCTGGTGTATTGTGTGGCAGATGTTTGTCTGTTTGTAGTCACAAGTCCCATAATATTTTTACATCTTCATTTTCTTCAACTTTTCAATTTTATGGTCCCACCAATCTTTGGCTACAGGTAGCTTGTATTTTTTGCAGATGTTCCAGCATATCATCCCTGCTACTTTGTCATGCCTTTGTTTGTAGTCAGTCTGTGTGATCTTTTTACAACAGCTGATTAGGTGGTCCACGATTTCATCTGCTTCTTTACAAAGGTGGCACTTGCTGTTTGTTGTTAATTTTTCGACTTTTGCTCTTATTGCATTTGTTCTTAGTGCCTGTTCTTGTGCAGCCAGTATTAAACCCTCTGTTTCTTTCTTCAAGTTGCCATTCTTAAGGCATTGCCAGGTCTTGGTGATGTCTGATTTTCCACTTATATTCTGCAAATATTGACCATGCAGGGGCTTATTTTTCCATTTTTCTGCTCGGTTCTTGACTTGTTCTTTCTTGTAGGCCTGCTTTGTTTCATTGGTATTGAATAGTTTCTTGTTATTGACCATTTGAAGTGCATATTCTTCACTGTCCTTGATATATTCTTCAAGATATATTCTTTTCTCCTCCTCTTCTGTTTGATGGACTTGCAGCATTCCTCTTCCACCTGAGCTACGAGGGAGGTATAGCCTATCTACATCACTGCGGGGGTGGAGAGCATGATTGATGGTCATTATTTTCCTGGTCTTACGATCTAGCATCTCTAGCTCTGCCTGGGTCCAGTCTATTATTCCTGCAGTGTATCTGATCACAGGTATAGCCCAGGTGTTTATGGCTTGTATGGTGTTCCCGCCATTGAGTTTGGACTTGAGGATTTTTCTAACTCTCCTGATGTATTCACTTCCAATTTTTCTTTTAACTTCAGTGTATGCAGTGTTATCAGCCTGTAGAATGCCCAAGTATTTGTAATGTTCTTTCTCTTCCAGGTTCTTGATATTGCTTCCATTGGGCAGTTCTATTCCTTCTGTTTTTGTTCTTTTTCCTCTGTTCATTATTAATGCAGCACACTTGTCTAGTCCAAACTCCATTGCTATATCGCTACTGAAGTTGTTTATTATTATTATTATTATTATTATTATTAATAATAATAATAATAATAATAATTCAATTTCTATACCACTCTTCCAAAAATGTCTCAGGGCGGCTTACACAGAATAATAATAAATAATTAAGATGGCTCCCTGTCCCCAAAGGGCTCACATTCTAAAAAAAAACACAAGATGCTATGGTGTGTCTACACCTACAAAGATTAGAACAGTTCTGACAATGGTTTTTCCCATGACACTCTATGGATGTGAAAGCTGGACCTTGAAGAAGCAAGACAGAAAAAGCATTGACACTTTTGAACTTTGGTGCTGGAGAAGACTTTTGAGGATACCATTGACAGCCAGGAAAACAAACAAATGGATCATAGAACAAATCAATCCAGAATTTTCACTCAAGGCACAAATGACCAGGCTCAAACGATCATACTTTAGACACATTCTGCGAAGACCCAGCTCCCTTGAGAAGTCCATAATGCTGGGAAAATTTGAGGGAAAGAGAAGAAGAGGATGTCCAGTAACAAGGTGGATGGACTTGATTATGACAGCAATGAATGCACCACTGAGAGGCCTTAAAGGCCAAGCTGAAGACGGATCATCCTGGAGAGAATCTATCTATGTGGTCGCTAAGAGTCAACATCAACTTGATGGCTCTTAATCAAATCAATCAATCAATCAATCAATCAAGGTAATGTATTATTAATAATTCGAACAGCCATCCTGCAAAACCCTAAGTAGTTTCTTCCTCCCAAGCTGCATCAGGCCAATAGTCCCTCCTTCACATATTAACTCTCAGTTTACCAAACACTATAGTTGCCAGAGAATTCTTTATCTCATGGTTTTTCCCCACTTAGCACCAAATCCAGAAAGGTTCCCCACCAACATGGGCATTGTTCATCAGGAGAGAACAATAGAGATGAGGTCCTGCAGAATTCCTAGCCCTTTTACCATAAAAAACTGAGGGAAACCAGCCAACGTTCAACTTATGGCAGGTCTATTCTGAGGGGAAGCAACCACCAAGCCCCATGTGCCCTAAGGGTCCCTTTGGGAACAAATAGGTATCCTTGACGGATCTCTCCAAATAATTTCTGATAACAGTTGACTATAATTAAATATCTGTGAAAACATTTTAATTCACCCTAACATTCGACTACTATCAGCTTCACTATTCACCTATTAATAACATATTACTTCTAATTAACCCTGTAATCACTTCATCTTTCTCCCTGGAAGAGCAACAGGATGGATAATGTACAGAAAAAACTTAATGTGAGCCAGAGAACAACAAGGCTTAGTTCCAGAACCTATTTCTATTGCCAGGACTTAGCTCTGGAGTACTGAAGTAAGGATAGGGTACTCATGAGCATGTGCAGAGGACATTTTAATTGCCACTAAATCAACACTATGGGTTATAAAGGCAGAGGTTCCAGGCAGGTTTAAGTCTCAGCATGTTTCCCTCTAGAAATTAACTGATGGGGCGGGAAGAAGAAGTGTCCAGCCACCTCGTTATTTAGAGAGATAGAGAACTATAATGATCTGTAATCCTCTTTCAGAGGAAGGGAACCATTTCCTCTGCACTGAAGATAAGGGGATGGATGGAGGCACCAATTCTCAAAGGGCTGACCCTAAAGCTTTATGAAGTCTTGGCTCAGGGCCAGCAGACAACACAAGTGTTGTGTAAGCATCCGTTTCTAATGGTGGAAAATAGAAGACAGCAAGGAAAAGCAAATCCTTAGAGAAATAACTATCGCCACTTTATCCAGGCAATTGTGAGTGGTGAAACACATCCATTAGGGTATTATTAAGTAGGGATGTGCGAACCGGTTCGGATCCGAACCGGTTCGGGTCCGAACCGGTTCCGGTTCGGAGGTTCGGATCGAACCGAACCACCCCTGGTTCGGTTCGAATCCGAACCGAACTGGGGGTGGTTCGTTTCGAACCGGTTCGGACCGGTTCGGACCGGTTCGGAAAGCTGAAAATTGGTCAGATGGTAGCTGGCACCCAGGGGTACCTGTCACCCAAACCCCAAAGCAATCGGACACTCGTACGATTTTTTATGAATTTTTGAAAAATATTTTTATTTTTCTCTCATAGGATATAATGGGACCCGAACCAGGCCATTATTTCTTATTGTGGAGCACTCATGGTTGCCAACAACCATGCAAACCCTGAAGCAATCAGACACCCCTATGATTTTTTATGAATATTTGAAATATTTTTAATTATTTTTCTCATTGAGTATAATGGGACCCGAACCAGTCCATATCCCCTGTTGTGGAGGACCTAGGAGCACAAAAGCAGGGTGGGTGGTAGACAGGCATGGGTGCCTACCACCCAAAAAATCTCAAGGCAATTGGACACTCCTCTGATTATTGGTGAATTGTTAAGTGTTTTTGAATTCCTCATAGAGAATAATTAGGATTGCAGCAAATGTATAGCTTCACGTCGGGGGGAAAGGGGTGTCGTAGAGTGCAGTGTGGTGGGTGGTAGTTCCTAGGGTGAGAAGGAAGCTATCAGAATTATTTGAAAGGAATTGGGCAAAGAGGTGATTTTTAAGTGATTTTTGAAGTTTACGCGTCTTTAAGGTTTTTCCTCATAATAAGTTATAATGGAGCTTTCAGCAGCCCTATAAGTGCACATGGGGGTGCTGGGGTGGCCCAGAGCAAGTGGTGGTGTAGTGCACATAGGGTGCCAACCACCCCCATGGGTTTCTAACCCATGGGGTACAGGGATCTCTGGTAGGGGCACCCCCATGGGTACAGGGTTCTCTTGTTTCTGAGGTATTGAGTGTGGATTCTATGATAGCAAATGAGATTTTCAATGAGACACCATCAATCCACTCTAATATGCTATCATAGAATCCACACTCCGCCTCCTGCTTCTTCTCTGTGTGTGTGCTTAGTAGGGGTGTGCAATTTGGGATTTCGGGTGATTTGGCTCGGACCCGAACCGAATCACCCCTGTTCTGTTTTGTGCCCGAATCTGGGTCACCCGAATCACCCTTGATTTGGTTCGGATTCGGATTTAATCCGAATCCGAATCCGAATCGATTCGGGGGGGTAAAAAGGGGCCCAGGGGCAAAATTTTGGGGTGGGGTGGTAGTGCCCAATGGGTAGAGTCTACCACCCCAATTTCAGGGGGATTGGGCAAAGGGCTGATTTTTGGTGAATTTTTAAAGTTTTAGTGACTTTGGGGCAGTTCGGGGGCATAGCATGGGATCTGGGCAAAAGGAGTGGGGTGGGTGGTAGTGCCTAATGGGTGCAGGCTACCACCCCAATTTCAGGGGGATTGGGCAAAGGGCTGATTTTTGGTAAATTTCTGAAAATTTCATATCTTTGGGGCATATTGGGGCATATTGGGGCAGAAAGTGGGGCCTGGGGCAGAATAGTGGGGTGTGATGGTAGTGCCTAATGGGTGGAGGCTACCACCCCAATTCCAGGGGGTTTGGACAAAGGGGTGATTTTTTGAGAATTTTTGAAGTTTTAGTGACTTTGGGGCAGTTTGGGGGCAGAAAGTGGATCTGCCCCAAAATAGTGGGGTGGGGTGGTAGTGCCTAATGGGTGGAGGCTACCACCCCAATTTCAGGGGGATTGGGCAGAGGGCTGATTTTTTGAGAATTTTTGAAGTTTGGGTGTCTTTGGGGCAGATTGGGGGCAGAAAGTGGATCTGCCCCAAAGGAGTGGGGTGGGCTGGTAGATAGCGCCTAATGGGTGGAGGCTACCACCCATCCCCAATTTAAGAGTGATTGGGCAGAGGGGTGAATTATGGTGAATTTATTTGTATGAGGTTTGTCTTCATAAGGTGAAGTGTGCTAAATTGATTACTTCCTCATATTATTCATAGTAAAGGAAAGTGTGAAAAAGTGAAAGTGGGGTCATGAGAGTTGTTTAATTGAAAAATATCTCATTTGCTATGATAGAATGAGAATTCACACCTTTTCTATTCACCATAATTCACCCCTCTGCCCAATCACTCTTAAATTGGGGATGGGTGGTAGCCTCCACCCATTAGGCACTATCTACCAGCCCACCCCACTCCTTTGGGGCAGATCCACTTTCTGCCCCCAATCTGCCCGAAAGACACCCAAACTTCAAAAATTCTCAAAAAATCAGCCCTCTGCCCAATCCCCCTGAAATTGGGGTGGTAGCCTCCAACCATTAGGCACTACCACCCCACCCCACTATTTTGGGGCAGATCCACTTTCTGCACCCAAACTGCCCCAAAGTCACTAAAACTTCAAAAATTCTCAAAAAATCACCCCTTTGTCCAAACCCCCTGAAATTGGGGTGGTAGCCTCCACCCATTAGGCACTACCACCACACCCCACTATTCTACCCCAGCCCCCACTTTCTGCCCCAATCTGCCCCAATCTGCCCCAAAGACATGAAATTTTCAGAAATTTACGAAAAATCAGCCCTTTTCCCAATCCCCCTGAAATTGGGGTGGTAGCCTGCACCCATTAGGCACTACCACCCCACCCCACTCCTTTTGCCCAGATCCCATGCTATGCCCCCGAACTGCCCCAAAGTCACTAAAACTTTAAAAAATTGCCAAAAATCAGAGGAAGGTCCAATCGACTTGAATTTTGGGTGGCAGGTAGAACACAAGGTCCCCTTTCAAACCAGCTATTTTTTGAGATCCGAACCGGTTCGGTTCGGATCCGAACCGGTTCGGATCCGAACCGAACCGGGGGGGTGGTTCGGCAAAACCAAAACCGAACCACCCTGGTCCGGTTCGGACCCGGTTCGGATCCGAACCGAACCGGGAGAACCGGTTTTATGCACATCCCTATTATTAAGAGACAGCTTAACAGCAGGAATGGGAGTTGCCATGTAATTACCCTTCTCTTTTTACTTCAGTTACCATGTTATTTTTCCAACCACTATATAATTAAGTCACAATTCAGAATGAGAAGGTTGTAAGCCAAGGTTATGGTCACAGGAAATGAGGGAAGGCAATGGACAGCTTTTTATTTTAGCTATGACATAAGCCAGCATCATGGAGTTAAACTGTAGGTACTCTCATCAAAGCCCAAATGGATGTCAGATCAACAGCAATGAAAAGGTAAGCTCCAATGCAAATCACATAGAAATAATTTGCTGCCAGTACTGCTTGCATCGTCACCTTAAGTGGCGCAGTGGGGAAATGCTTGACTAACAAGCAGAAGGTTGCCAGTTCAAATTCCCGCTGGTATTATATTGGGCAACAGCGATATAGGAAGATGCTGAAAGGCATCATCTCATACTGCGCAGGAGGAGGCAATAGTAAACCCCTCCTGTATTCTGCCAAAGAAAACAACAGGGCTCTGTGAGCGCCAGGAGTCGAAATCGACTTGACAGCACACTTTACCTTTACTGCTTGCATCTAACCACCCAATTATTGTCAAATATTTCTGTGACTATCACATTAATTGCTGAATACCCTTGGGTCACACACTGGAAAGTGTCACCAGGAATTCACACAAACTGTGTGCATGATACGTACCATACTGTGAGAACTAGTACAATCAATATTTCATTCTGAGTCCTGTCCTGCTTAGTATTCCACTCCCAAGTTTTATGGAGGTCTTTGCAACTGAGTGTTTCATGTGACAGACACTAGCCCTCTTCAGATGGGAGGGAGAAATGAGAGCACCCCTGGCTAGCTCCATGCTCATCCCGGCCACACATACCCACACAAAGATCTCCCCATAATCAGTGCTTGTTTGCATGCAGGAGCATCTGGGATCTAGCCAGAGAGTATGTCAGCACAAGGGTGTGTGGCTAAGCTGTTGCACTCCTGTGCCCTCATGTATTGGTTCTACGCTAAAAGAAGAAAACCTGAAGAGGGCTCCTGAAATTAGTACATCGGATACCCTCAAAGTATATGGGGCCTGTATTGATCCCTATATTGATCCTTGTGCTGACTGCTTCTAGTGCAAATGTCAAAGCAGGGATGGGTAAAATGTTAGCCCAGTTCAAACATTATGCTGTATGAGTTTACAGATATCTGTACATGTGTTTGTGTGAATGACTGTACTGGTGTTCATTTAAAAAGTGAACCTTGGATACAGGCTCTTCAAATGCATGGTACAGATAGGAAGTGTACTTCTGTACCCAAGTTCAACATAACATATGAATGTGTACATTCGTTCATGTGCTGAACATAACATGGAATGGGCCTGCTGTTGAGTCTGAAACAGCAACAGCACGAGCCTTCCTCATTATCTTTCTTGAGTTATCTCTCCCCCACACTCCCAGTTAGCCCTACAGTGCTAAGTCAGCTGTGGGTAAAACTACAGTATGGCGGTAGCATAAACATTAACACCCTGTAGTTTACACAGGTGCAAGCGTCCTACGATATAACTAAGGGCCCAACGGAACATGGTGTGGAAGAGTGAGGATCTGCTCTCCTGACATATTTTTCTTTGCTTAAAAACAGCTGCAGCAACGGGGACGGGGGTCAGGGGGGAAGAAACTGGATCTGAGCTATGGCACTGGGGGTAGAAGGAGTTTAATCCTTTTCCTCACACTATTTGCCCAATAGTAGCTTTGGGGAGGGAGATTTCTATTAGCCACGAAGAGAGGGAAAGATAGGCACACATATTGGCTGCTAATGGCAGCGTGGGAGGGCAATTTCCACCAAGAAATAGTGCAGGGCAGAGGCGTAACTATAGGGGGGGCAGGGGGGGCACGTGCCCCGGGTGCCATCTTTTCTGGTCTCGTGGGGGGCGCCGCCATGACAAAAAAAATTTTTTTTTAATTCTTTTAAATTTTTTTGTTAATACAAATGTTTCCTGCTCAGTGCAGCAGCACTGCAGCAGTCAAGGGAGCGCGTCGGCGCCCCCTCCCTCATGAGCGGTCCCTTCCGCGCCGCCCGAGCCCCCCCATTGCTTTGCTGGCGCCTGGTGGCCAGTCAGTGGCCTGGCTTGGCGGCGGTGGCGGGCGCTTGTGAGGAAAAACCTAAGTATAATGTAGTATGTTGGGAGGGCGGGGGGCGCCATTTCAGTGCTTGCCCCGGGCGCCGTTTTCCCTAGTTACGCCTCTGGTGCAGGGAGGGAGGATTAACCCATCCTCCTTTGGTTTCCTCACTTTGCTTTGAGGCAAAACAAACAAGCAAAGAAAGAAAGAAAGAAAGAAAGAAAGAAAGAAAGAAAGAAAGAAAGAAAGAAAGATAATGAGAGACCTGAATCTCCTATGTTACATCTAGTTTTACCCTTTTGTTTCTTTGAACAGGCATTCCATGATGGCCCTTTTAGAAAACAATGCCCTGTCACCATTACTTCTTAATTAATGCTTAGGACCATTTGCACCAGGCAGCAAATTCTAGAAGGGACACTATTTTCCTTTTCCCCATCTCGGTTGCTTTTAAAAATGAACTACACATAAAATGAACTCAAAGCAAAGGAGTATTATATTCACATCAGCTGTAAAAAAAGATCTAAGGGCATTGCCAGTAATGCTCAATGTGTACATTTCCTGCTCTTTGCCCAGCCACAATAGATACTTCATTTCTTTAGCTGTTTTGTTTTAAGTCTAATGTTGAACCACCAGTTCCTTCCATATCCCAGAGACAGAAGCCTACCCCTCACCCCTTCCTTGCTTTATTTTGTATGACTTACCACAGGACGGCAGTTATGAAAGGGATATATTTTATACTCTACTTCAGCGGAAGGTCTGGTCTCCCTTCTTTGTTCATTTGCACTCTTTGTTTTTTGCACTCACATTGAAGATTCATCCTTAATTGGTACCCAGGTGTGCACAGCTAGCTGAATTGTTCATCAAGCGTTGAGTAGCTTTCTGTCCTGGTGAGATCAGATACCGCAGAGTTCAGTAGAAAGAATTTAATTTTCCAAATGACTATAATTATTCTTTGATCTAATTGCTGTGAGTGGAGATGAGTATTGACTTATACTGATTTAGGAATAACATTGTGAATGAGGTTTTTATTTTCAGGAAGTAGGCCTGCATAGTTTGATTACTGGCCAAATAAGCTATAACAATAGAAGTCTACATAGCCAGATTGTGCCAATTGCAAAAGAATAGTTTTTAGTACCAAGAATCTGATAGTTCTCTTCTGGCCTGGAAGTTCTTTGATTAGAACCAGGGAGAAAAAATGTGGAGAACATACAGAAGGCTTCTGCTAAAGACTTGAAAAGGGGATTGAAAGTTCTTCCCGTACTAAGAGGCCCAAAATATTTTGACATCCATGGCAGAAAGTTTAAATGATGGTCCCTCCACAACAGCAAAAATGTGCAAACAAATTAAACAATTGACCCTTTACTGACCTTTAGTAGTGTCCCAGTTCTTCTACCTGATGTAACTGCCTCACTTTACCTAATAGTAGGGCTGGCCATGCCTTCAGTCTTTGTTCCACTCCTACAGATTTGCGTATTCATAATTCTAGTGCTAGAGTTGGCTAGGCCAATCTCTAGTCTCCCTTGGTTGGGAAAGGTGATTGAGAGGGTGGTGGCCAACCAGCTCCAGGCAGTTTTGGAGAAAACTGATTATCTAGACCCATTTCAAACTGGCGTTAGAGCTGCCTATGGGGTTGAGACAGCCTTGGTCGACCTGATGGATGACCTTTACCAGGGAATCGACAGAGGGAGTGTGACTCTGTTGGTTCTTCTGGATCTCTCGGTGGCTTTCGATACTATTGACCATGATATTCCTCTGGAATTGGGGATAAGGGGCACTGCATTTCAGTGGTTCTGCTCCTATCTCTGAGGTAGATTCCAGATGGTGGAGCTTGGTGACAGCTGCTCCTCAAAACAGGAGCTGATATACAGAGTCCATCAGGGCTCCATTCTGTCACCAGTGCTTTTTACATGAATCTACATGAAACCAACGGGTGAGGTCATCAGGAGATTTCATGCTGGGTGTTATCAGTATGCTGATGATACCCAAATTTACTTCTCCTTTTCACCTTCATCATCAGGAAATGGCACTCATTCTCTAAATGCCTGCCTGCAGGCAGTAATGGGCTGGATGAGGGATAACAAATTGAAACTGAATCTAAGCAAGATGGAGGTGCACAGTGTAGGGGCTCAAAATTTGAGGGATGAGTTAGATCTTCCTGTCCTGGATGGGGTTACACTCCCCCAGAAGGAGCAGGTGCACAGCTTGGGTGAACTCCTGGACCCAGGCCTCACCCTGGTATCTCAGGTGGAGGCCATGGCCAGGAATGCTTTCTCTCAGCTTTGGATGATTTGACAACTACGTCCATTCCTTGAAGAGGACGACCTCAAAACAGTGGTGCATCAGCTGGTAATCTCCAGGCTTGACTACTGTAATGCGCTCTATATGTGTCTGCCTTTGTACATAGTTTGGGAACTTCCGTTAGTTCAAAATGCGGCAGTCAGATTGGTCTCTGGGGCAACCCCGAGAGACCATATTATGCCTGTTTTGAAACAGTTGCATTGGCTACCACTATGTTTCCAGGCAAAATACAAAGTGTTAGTTATTACCTTTAAAGCCCTGAACAGCTTAGGTCCGAGTTATCTTAGAGAGCACCTTCTTCTGCATGATCCCCACCACAGGTTAAGGTCATCTGAGGAGGTCTGTCTTCAGTTACCACCAGCACGTCTGGTGCTGACTCAGAGGTGGACCTTCTCTGTAGCTGCTCCTCGGCTGTGGTATGTACTCCTCGTAGAAATCCATAATTTGAATTCGTTTTTAGTTTTCAGGAGAGCCCTTAAAACCTATCTGTTTGGCCTGGCCTTCCAGGATTTTTTAACTGCTTTAAATGTTTTAATTGTTTATTGGTTTTATGTTGTTTTTATAGTTTTTGTTTTTAACTGTTAATATTTTTTTAAATTTTTTTTCTAGTTTCAGTTCAGTTTATTGCGATCTTTGATCAAATACACAATCCAGATCAAATAAATCTACCCTGAGGGTAGATATCAATATAAACACTTACATGCATATAAATATAAAAAATCAGTTTCATAGAAGATTGAGATATAAAATATAGGATAAAACAAAATTTAAAAGGAGGGACTAGTAAAATTGACCGTTTCTGACACACCATGAGTGAATTTTAATCACAGCCGTACAGAATTTGGCTACTGAGTGTGAGACATAAGTGTGTTTATCAGAAAGAAATAAGTTTATATAGAATTCATCCGAATTGTCAGGGTATCTAAGAATGAGAGGAGCAATATATTTGGAACGCAGCTCGTGGCAGAAAGAACAATACAGAAGCACATGGCCAACCATCTCAATACTCCCACTTCCACAAGAGCACAGTCTCTCCAAATAAGGAACTCTCCTATACCTACCCTCTAGTACTACAGAGAACAGCCTATCCAGCCGAGGCAATGTCAAGGCTCTTCTCTGTGCTGGATATATCAGGTCAGACAGGTATTTAGCTGGTTTTTGTGAGGGCTTGGTGCCTGGCTTAAATCTGTCTGGCATTCCATATCAATAATACGCCTCTTAAGGATCACCATAGCATTATTGTAGCCCAGAGGGAGAAGATATTCCGCTGACAGCCCATATGATTTTAGCTTTTCAGTAATTAGATGCATCCAGTCAGAGGAATGTTCATCCTTAAAAATTAGGGGGAACTGTTAATTGATTTTAATTATTTTTATTTTAATGTAAATTGCCCTGAGCCATTTTTGGAAGGGTGATATATAAATTGAATGAATGAATGATAGAGTTCCCAGGTCCTTGGCTGGAAAGTGTCTGTGCTGTTAAATACTCAGATATATTGAGTTAGGATGCAGCTTCCTTGTTTCTCAGCCCATTCTTCCATCTCTCCTTTTGTCCAGCCCCCAACCTCACCACCACTAGCACAGGATTAGAGAACGTAAGGGTATTCACACACACACACAACCTAACCCAGGTTAGGGCATCCCAGCCTGGGTTAGGCTGCACATGTGAAGCACCAGGAGCAAGGTCGTTCCTGGTGCTGTCCCTGCTCCAAGCCCCACTTTTTAATCCAGCATTTAGCCGAGGTTACGCAAACCTGTAGTTTGCTTAACCTTGGCTGCCGTCTGGGCAATTGCCTCCTAGTTAAACGGCTTTGCCCTGGCTCGCTGCAATTTCTGATAGCTAGTCAGGGGAAGGAGCGGTCATGCCAAGCACAGCGGCTGCTCTAAGAGCAGCCACCACACTTATGCCCCTGGGCACCTTGGTATGCTGGGGGGCGGAGGGAGTCCTCCCACTCCCAGTGTCTCCCTCCGCTGCACCCCTGCTTGTGTGGGCACATGTGGTGGGGCAGAGGGAAGGACAGCCTTCCCTGCAGCCCGCCCTCCCTCCCCAGCAAGGTTGTGTGAAGGACCTCCTAGTCTACTGCCTCCACTCAAGGAGGTTTAAAATAGCATCCAAAACATTCTTGGTTTAAAATAACATCCAAAAGGGAATTTTATCTAAATCGAGGCTTTTTAGAACAGAATCACAGATCTTCTAGTACACGGTCCCTCCATAAAAGCTCAAAGGCCTTCTGTCTACTAAACATACACCACAATGTTATTCTGTTTAAAGGCTTAATTCTAAGCTTTCAATATTTTAGTGTATGGCAGGAGTCAGCGCTATTTGATCTCTTCAGACTGTACTTTTATAGCCAATTTGCATTGCTAAACACAAAACTCTTAGTGGTTATGAGAAGGCAATTTAAAGATAGTGGCCTACATAAAGACTGGTGCTGCACTAGTGTAATGCCAGAAGATGTGCATTGTGCCTTGCTATGCTCCAAGCTGTTGCAAATGCCCACAGAAAACCTTCTCAGAGACTCATACAAAACAGTATATTGTATCACTCTCTTCTGCTAAAACAAGAGCTAATCTGTATCATAGGTTTCTGTCTTTGTGCAGTGTCATTGTGTTACACCCTTACTTACACTGGCATCACACATATCTGGAGGCCACTGTTCGTAATTTGTCATTTGTACATCAGGCCAGACCTAAGAAAATAGAATGTTGGGTTTTTGAAGACCCTTCATGGCAGTATTAACTGCTCTGTATTTCATCTTAAACTCCTGGTCAAAGATAAGATTATGATTGTTATGAATAAGATAACAAGATTATGTATCTTGTTTTTGTGCCAGTTATGGAGAACCAGACTTTGATGCAAATCCACAGTGCATACTTGAATCACTACTTACCTATCTGGGCCAGACACAACAAAATAACACTGGTTTCTCAAAGACCTTTATGCCAAAATCTTCTACACCCACACCCCCTGCCCATCCTCAAAGATAAACAAACGTTGTACTGTGTATTTTCCTGGTATGGAAGTAAAACAACAGGAATTTCTTCATTGGAGACTGAAGCACAAGAGCAGCACCATGGGGGGAAAGGTGACAACTTTGGCCTCAGTAGGTCTTGTCAAAAATCAACCAGCCACTAAGATAACTGGAGTGGAAGATACAGCATTAGCAGCTTAATCATACAAGCTCCTGCTCAAGTTGTAATCAATCACAGCTCAGCAGGTGCAGATAAACTGAAGTGTGAACATTCTGAGAGTGTGACGCTGCCTCAGTCAGATCACGACAGCCAAATGTATGTATCAAGGAGCGGAGCCATGAGGCAAACCCATTTTCACTAGTAGCACTGCTTTTAAAGTAACAGTCCCCCACCCCCCAAAAAAATAAATTACAAGATTAAGCTCCAAGTTTACCATCTGATGCCATTAGCATGACAACTGGTGAATGATTAGGAGCAAAGGTACCATTTTAAAGAGAGCTTTGCCTTATTCCCCTGTGACTCATACTATGAAACATTATCTTTAATTAACATTACTTTCCCCTTCCCTTTCCATGAAACAAGTCCTAATTTTTAAATCACTTTGTAAGTGCCACAATTCACAGCGGGAAAGGCAATTATAACCATTCAAGTATCTACTGGACTAGATACTTACATCCTAGTTCTGGTGTCTGGTGCCACCTAGTGAACAAAATGCTGTGAATAAAATATTTGTGTTTTCTTCCCAACGTAATTAAAAGTGTCTTGTATTTCATGCAATGCTTTGTTTCACTTATTTTGGGATTTACTCCAAAGAATATGGAGATCAAAAGTGCATGGGCAAGCTCCCACTCTTCTATCCTAGACTAGCTGGTTTGGAGAATAACCTCTTGCCGTAGCTCCATACTCAGTCATCATTGGCAGATTAAAATTCCATCCTTATTTCACAAGCACGAGTTGAGAGGTAGCCCAGCCTTGACCTAGCTACCTACCTGAACTGCAATTGCTCAAGTGTAACAAGTATGTATATTGATAACATATCCATGTCAAATGTGTGCCATAATAGTTCTTTGTGAAGCCTTCGCCTATTCATCAAATGAAACAAACGCACAACACAGTCCACCTTTCTGGTACAGACCCTCCTGCACTGCTAACATCATTCTCTGCATTCTGTGGCAAAGTCAATCAGTTCACTGCATTCCAAACCTTGCCCCAATCCAATTTGTACACTACATTTCCTCCAAGAAACTCAGGACAGTACCTGTGAAGATTTTCTCATTGTATCATTGCAAGTCTGTAATGTGGGTTAGGCCAAGACCCAGGATCAGCCAGTGCCTTCATGGCACAGTGGGGAATTGGGGTTCTCTTGTTAAATATTCCCTAGACCAGGGGTTCCTAACTGGTGGTACTCCAGATGTTGCTGAAAGACAACTCCCATCGTCCTCAACCACAATAAACTGTAGCTGGGGATGATGGGAACTGTCATTCAGCAAGATCCAGAGTATCCCAGGTTGAGAACCCCTGCCCTAGACAAATATCATCGCCGTCTTTCATCACACAAGGCTGTATTTTACAGAGAAAAATATTTCCAGCCAAGACTTAGAATGGATTGGGGATTATTCCTACACTCTTACAAAGTGCCTTTTCTATTCTCTCTCCCGCAGATCAGGCATAACAGCTGACCCAGGGATTCAAGTAAGACAGAGACAAGGATGATTAGTAGGACACGTGGTACGTCCCTGCAAAAGTCTAGTGCCCTGCGCAGCTATAGATAGACAAGAGGCAATCAATTCAAACTGCAAGGCAATTGCTTACCAAAAAACTCCACTTGAGAAGGAATGAAACTGAGGACAGAATCCATTTTAAGTAACAAAACAAGTGTTTGTATTTCACACATATCCACTTAAAATGGGAATTCAAAAAATTACAAAAAATGTAAAATATTCCAAACATTCTTCCTTCCATTTCTGAAGCAGTAATTAAAAATGAAAGTACTTTATTTGAAATATTTGCCATCCAGGCACAGCTTCAAGATAGGAAAAACTTAAGGGTGGCCACCAAGCAGGGGGCTAACCATATGTGTACCCCTTTCCTTTATTTTGAGTGTCATTCACTTGTCACAAAGTTGAGTGGGGGAATCAGATAGCAGCTTGGGCAGGCACAGAGTTAGTCATTCCAGTACATTTCTCCCTGTGATAGCAAAAGCAAAGAGAAGAAACTACTGCAGGCCAGTGTTGTATAGACTTCAACAGTCCAGCTGCAAGTCAGCAAAAATCATGTTTTCCTTTGAGGCTTTCGAAATTTGCTTTGGAGAAACACTCTTGGAACGCAGAGGCCTTCCTTCTTGTTCACAGTTTCTCGCAGCACATATTCGTTGACCACTTGCTCATATCCCACAGACAGAAAAAGCTGAGCCAAGAAATCTGATGGAGAAGAAAAAATGGTCTTATTTAGATGGATATGCAAACATGAAATTTGTTTTGTAGTAGAGAGCCAGCCTTGCAGTAGCAAGTATGAATTGTCCCCTTGGCTAAGCAAGGTTTGCCTTAGTTTGTACTTGGATGGATAACTATATATGAACACTCTATTCTAAGATATTCCCCTCAGGAGACAGGGCCATATGTAGAATATCTGCTTGCAAAAGGTCTCAGGTTCAATTCCTAGCATCTCCAAGTAGGGATGGGAAAGACTCCTACCTGAAACCTTGGAGAGCTGTTGCCTATCGGTGTAGACAATACTGAGCTAGATGGACCAATGGTCTGATTCAGTATAAGGCAGTTTCTTATGTACCGGTGAGATTAAAGAGACCCTAAATATGCAGGCTACACTTCTCAAACTAACCATGCTGAATGTAGCAAACTGTTCAACTGAGGACAAAACTCTGCACACACTTCTTGTAGTTGTGTCTGGACACTGTTTTTATTGAGCAAGTCACAGGACTCATGCATATGCCTTCACAAGAACCCTGTCTGTCCAAAAAAAAAAAAAAGTCTATGAAACTGCTAGCGTTGCCTACTTGGATTCTAGGCAGGAATGGGATTCTAATGTGAACTCGATCCCTTTCCTCCCATCAGCTGTACTGTTGAAAGCGATGTTACACATGCAAATAACAAATATCTATTTTCCTAGCATGTCAAATACATATAATGTCTAGCATAAAAAGGCGACCCAGGTCTTTAGACGCTTCTATCTACACTGATGGAAACCATATACCATCAAAATAATCTCAATGTAAAAACATTTTGGTCAGGATCTAAAGACACCAGCCCAGTAGAATTCCTTTTCCTTAAGCTACTGAGCCTCATGCCATATCATAATCTGCTTCTGAAACTCTCCCCAGTTTCAGAGGCATACTGTCATACTCTACATCTTGTAGAGACTGTTGTTCCAGGAAAATAAGTTTAAAGCACCACTGTGCTCACAGGACTAATTTTGCAACTTTTCAATCCTACCTTTTGAATGGTTAGCGATAGAGGCCTCTAGATCAGGCCTGGACAGGTTGGAGCTCTGCAGCTGTTGACTACAACTCCCATTATCCCTGGGTATTGGCTGCTATAGATGAGGATGATGTCCTCATCAGTCCAATATAGTCCAACAGAAGCTATGAAGCCTCAGGTAGGCCATCCCTGCTCTAGATAAATGTAGGGGTTTTGCAGCAGGCAACAAAAAAGCAGTTCACAATTCTAACACAGATGACAGGCAGTTCTTGCCTTTCAGCTTTTGTATCTTAAAAATTATGGAGTTAAGCTTGTTCTTCTTTCCTTCAAAGCTAGCTGAACTTTAAGTGACCAAAATTAAGATCTGGATTAGGATTTTAACTGTAGTCATATGTGACCTTCAAAAAACTAATAATCCTCCCTACACTTCTGGATGTGTAAAAAAGGAGACTATTACAATTTGTAAAAAGCACTGCAAGATGTTAATATAATTTATGTATTACTACCAATTATAAGCCAGGGGACGCTACAGAATCCTTCCTGCTACAACGCTAGAAGAGACCACACTACGGACTAACGGAATCCTTAGCTTCACATTACTGCTATGGAAGTTAAATAGCAGCTTTCCTTCTCTGAAACCATGACTTTCACATAAAGTGTATTAAAAACATAAGTGCATCCCCTTAACCTGATTTAAGCCTCATATGTGTAAGCAGCAATTCTACGAGAAATAGTTGGCTTTGTACTGCACTGTAATACTGCACCTCTGGAGCCCTGATCCTAACATCTGCACTCGCTTGCCTACATAATCAGAGTTATAACCTGCTTCGCCACCTTGATCTGGCATAGCTGGTACTCCACATATGAATCACTCCGCTCTTTCAACTAACAATATTATCTTAAGCCAGTGGCCTCAGAAATAGTGAGAATGAATTAGGCAAACACTGTAAAGCACCACACAGAGTACACATGTTAGATTAATAACTACAGAATTCCATAATCTCTTGCTTTGTAGAAAGCTGCAAGGACATTCAAGAAATTCAAGGAAGCCCAACATAACAAAATGAGAGCAAGTGGACTCACCATCTTTGAAGAAATACGATCTTGTTCCATCTTGTCTAACATAAAAATATTCTCCAAGTTTGCTAGCAGATTTAAACCTCAGCATTGCATGATCATAAAGACCATAATCTCTAAAAAGCACACATTTGCCTGGTTTTAACACCTGTCAAATATTTCATGTATTAGTGAAATTGACATTTTAAAATACAGATGTAGTACTATATAATAAAAGTGGAACAGTCTCCCTAAAGCTCAGTTCTTTCAGATATATTGACAACAAAGACTATAAACACTAGTAGTTTTACTTCTAAGATAACAAAAATCTTTGCAGAGATCTCTCTGACTGCTATTATCATAGTTCTTACTAAACAAGTTTCTAAACATGATTTTTTAAATTATTCCCTATTAACATAGGGAATAAAAACTAAATAAAATGTCTACTGCAAAATTGTATTTGCTATTATTATAGCAAATGAAAATAATAAAATTTCTACTGGAAAATGTTCTGACATATTTTTCCTAAAATAGATTCCACAGCCCAGAATCAATTCTGGTATTTGTTTCTATATGAAAAGAGTAAAAGGTAAATTGGCCATATTTTACGTGCAAGTTTACACTGAAGGACTTCCAAAGAGATAGCTGTGTCCATCTGTTGCAACAAAACCAACAATGAGTCTTGGGGAACCTTCAAGAGTAACACATTTGCTTTAGCTCAAGCTTGCATGAACTAGGGCAGGGGCAGGCAACTTTGGGTCTCCAGCTGTGGTTGAACTACAACTTCCTTCATCCCCGGTTGTAATTCAGCAACAGCTCTACCCTGCTATTTCATCCTTTTCATGCATGAAAAGTTATCATTTAATGAGAACATAGTTGTCATGAAATATTTTATGCTCATCCCATTTATTAGCCCACAAAAGACAGCTAAATTAACTCTTCACTCTACATTTTAACAAGGCACTAGAAGCAACATTTGCATCAAGCTGAATGGAAAGAGACCACGGTTTGGTCAAACTACAGAATTCCTACCCACTGGGAAGGAATGTAACAATAGCTTAAACCATTAACCATTGTTAAAATTTATAATTTATTTCTACACAGCCCTTCCAAAATGGCTCAGGGCAGTTTCTGAATTTGTTCTTACAAAGCCCCCATTAATTGAATAAATTTGTTAATTGAAATGTGTTAATTAATTTGTTAATTAATTGAAAATGAATTTGTTCTTACGAAGCCCCCATTAATTTCAAGTGGGCATGTGCAGGAGATCTTGCCAGTGGTTTGTAGCAAACAGTTACAGAGGCATTACACATTATCCTGCAATTTAGAATTCCTATTGGTAAATCAAATCTGAGATAATTATATTTGTGCATGTAAACTATATTCTTCAATCAGCAGAGTCCTTTTCATTTCTACCTGACATGTATTTATTAACTCAAAAAGAGCTTTTCTCTGCAGGTGTTCAGCACTCTTAGTGAGTGCTGAATATGTTCAACATTTCAGAGTTTGTTCTGATGATTGCTTCATCCAGATTAAGAATTTGCAGCTTATATCAAGAAATATAAACTTAGTTATAAACCAAGGGACATCTCTCTCATCAAAGCATAAATAAGATGGGGAATGTGATCTTCATTTCTAAGTATTCAAACACTCCCTAGCAACGGCTTTGAAATCTTCTAGTAAGTCATCTAATTTTTTAGAAAGCTGCATCTCTTTGTGCTGCTTTATTCACTAGGAAAGCAATACTGCAAATAGTGAAATGGTAAAAAGGTGGGGAAAAGACCAAGAATTAATTTTAAGAATTTAACAGATGCAAAGGAAAGAGGTGGTCTTACCCTGCCAGACTTAAGCTTGTACTTTGATGCTGTTTGTTTGACATGGCTAAAAGAATGGATAACATTAAGAAACCCTAGAATTCTGGACTTGGAAGGATTTGATAGAAGGTTTGGATGGCATGCGTATCTGTGGTATGAAAAAAGTAAAATACACAAAGACTTTTTGAATCACTATGTGAGAAGGAGTTTTAATGAGGGTGTGGTTAAAATATAAAAATTGGTTGGAACCTAAAACTCCGTTATGGATATCTCCGATTGAAGGTTTATCACGCAAAGAAGTAAATATGCAAATGTGTTGGGGTACCTATAGGGATTTGTTACATTTTCAAGACAAGGATTGTAAGTTAAAAAGTTTAACTGAAATACAAAATTTGGTTAGAGATTGGTTTCAGTATCATCAGTTAAATGAGATATATAAGAAAGACTTTAATGTTGGATTTGAGGATCAGATTTCAAGTTTTGAGAAGGAATTATGTCAAAATGATGAAAAATTAGTTTCTAAAATGTATAAACTGTTACTTCTGGAGCAGACAAGAGAGGAAGTGGTTAAAACGACCATGATAAAGTGGGCTCAAGATGTGGGGCGTAATATAGAAATGGCAGCCTGGGAAAAGTTATGGAAAACTGATTTAAAATTTACTGCATGCTATGCTTTAAAAGAAAATTATTATAAAATGATGTATAGATGGTACTTGACACCCAAAAAATTGGCATTAATGTATAAAAATGTTTCAAACAAATGTTGGAAGTGTGGACATTCTGAAGGTACTTTCTTTCATATGTGGTGGACCTGTGGGAAGGCTAAGGCCTATTGGGATATGATATATAATGAGTTAAATAAAATATTTAAAATGACATTTCCTAAGAAGCCAGAATCCTTCCTACTGGGAATAACACAAGGTTTAATTTCTACAAATAATTTAACATTCTTCATGTATGCTTCTACGGCGGCCAGAATAATATATGCACAAAAATGGAAGAGTAATGAACTGCCTTCAAAAGAAGATTGGCTGATAAAAATTTTGGAATATGCGGAGATGGCAAAACTTACAACACTGATAAGAGTCCAAAGCTTAGAATGTTTCAAAGAAGATTGGAAACCATTTTTGGTGTATCTAAAAAACTATTTTCCTACTATGGACCTTACAGCTGGATTTGAAATTTAGAGAGGGGGGGGGGAAATGCAGGTTGGGTAGACTAATTGTGTTTGTAAGGGTTTAAATTTATGTTTTGAATTATTATTATAGCAAGGGTAAATTTTATAGCTGATGTTTCACGAAGAGAGATGCGCGGGAAGTCCACTTCTGTTTATTATGTTTGTTATGAATGAATATTATTACTGTTAAAATCAATAAAAATTCAATTTGGGGGAAAAAAAAGAAATGGTAAGAAGGTGAAGTTAAAAAAAGCCAACTTCCTCCAAACTGCAGAGATGATTATTAATGCTGATTTATATCTAGCTTTCATTATTGCATCTGTGATCTTCCAGCAGTCATGGCCATGGAAGAGCTCCAATCATCCTGGTCATAGTATGGGGCTAGTCACCCGAACATGCAAAACTGGGCTAAGGGAGCCCAGCCCGGTTTTGCACACTCGTAAGCCCGATCCCGGTGGCTACACGGTGGCAAACCTGCCTATGAAGCCTCCTTCTAAAATGAGGTTAAGGGAGAGAGCGCTCTCTTAACTTTGTTGTTGTTGTTGTTGTTAATTGTGTGTCAGCCGCGGCTTCTTGCAGCCATGGCTGGAACACTTGGGGGGAGGGGGATCCCCGTAATGCACTGTGCACTCACATCGTGCATTATTGGGGCTCTGGGGGGGTGGAGCGATGCATGGCAGCACGTCCCGGCACCCCGAACCCTGGAGCTGCCGGGAGTCTGGTTGTCTGGGCAGGCAATCCACCTGCCCAGGAATGGACAGGAGATCGTCTGTGGGGAGGGTAAGAGAAACCTGCTCTCCCCACAAACTTCCACGGAGCTCTTCTCCTTGATCGTGAGAAGTGCTCCATTATGTTTGGTCACATCATACGTAAACCCAAGGCCAGGACGACTCCCATAGAAACGTGTTGTGTGAAGCAGCCCTTGCTGCATACGTGCAGCAGCTTTTCAGAGCAGAAATGTCATTTTTGTGGCAAAAAGAGAGCTGAGAGTCAATACATTCTTGCTTACCTTATAAACATTGTGCAAAACTAAGTGCATCTTCTCAGGATGGATAGCAGAAAGTACAAATATTAACATCACAACATCCAGAGACTCTGGTGGAACATTTTCTAGAAGATCATCTTTGGTAAGGTCACACTGGAACACTTTGCATCTCTGGGTAGCGTATAAAGGGTTTTGCTACAAAGTGAACATATTTCTTCTTAGAGGAGAAACATTCACAATCATACACCTTGAGTCTGCTTTTAGAAGTGAAGACACTGAAGCATCAAACTAAGGAATAGTACAATTTTGAATTGTTTCCATCTTTTTGATTATTCAGTTTCAAATTTGCACATAGGTGCCAGTACTACATTCTTTTTCAGTCAGCTGACACAGATATGTACCATTAAAAATGGCTTACATCCAAACTAAAGTTGCACCAATGAGCCAGCATTTTCTGTCCAACAGGGAAGGGGTAATCTTCGCTTCCCTCTGCCTCCCAAAATTATGCCCAAAGGTCACACAGCCCTTCTGTAGATAAAGGTAGGCTTGACCCCGAAACGTTTCAGAGACCATTATAAAGGCCTCCGAAACATTTTAGCTGGGGGGGCGGGCTTCGGCGCTGGCAGGGGAGGGTGTACTCATCCCTCCCGCCGCATTTCCCCTGCTGGCGCTCCGTTATTTTCAAGCCCCTCAGGGTGGCAGCATTCCTCCCTGCCACCCCGTTACCCTCATCGGCCAGAAGTGGCTGGAAGTAGCAACTGCACATGCGCTCATCGCGCACGTGCCGCAGACTCTTCCCATGACTGGAATCTGTCCACAAGTTCAGCAGTTCTCTTTGCAGACAAATGCTGTAATAATGGACAGCGGAGGTGAGGAGGGAACATCAAGCAGGTTATTGAGGACAATGTACACGAATACAGTATTCTCAGGTTTTTATAACACCTGAACAGGGCTTTTGTGGGTAACAATAAAACATTACTGTATACAGCAAACATGTAAAAGAGATTAAAGAAGGAATAGAAACTCATCCTCTTTACACAGAGCGAAAATAGAATTTCAGATTTTTATTTACTTATTTTTTAAGAATTCCTATCCAACTAAGCTAGTTTAAAGCTATCATGATGGCTTATAACTATTAATCAAACTACCTATTACTAAAAAATAATAATTTTGTTCAAAAGCATAACCTAGTTCACCAGTACAGTATCCCCAGTTTCTATAACACCTGAACAGGGCTAAAATACAGACACTCACTGGGCAATCAACTCTTCATTTTCATGCCCAGTTATCTCAATGTGGAATAGGAAAGAAAAGAGATCCCTGCTAGCGGCTTATTTCCATACATACAAATGAGCCCCTGGTGGCGCAGTGGTAAAACTGCCGCCCTGTAACCAGAAGGTTACAAGTTTGATCCTGACCAAGGGCTCAAGGTTGACTCAGCCTTCCATCCTTCCGAGGTCGGTAAAATGAGTACCCAGAATGTTGGGGGCAATATGCTAAATCATTGTAAACCGCTTAGAGAGCTTCCAGCTATAGAGCGGTATATAAATGTAAGTGCTATTGTTATTGCTATATTATGATTTTGTTGGGGGGTGGGGTGGGGGGGTCACATGTAGTCATTTAACATGTAAGCCAAATGCAAAACTGAAATGGGATAAAGAATTGACATATTAGGCTAAGTGAATGTGTGAACAAGTGAGGAGAACAGAACACTATATCCCAAACAAATTAGAATCTCCAAACCTCAGTACAATCTCTTCCTCACTTTCTCATCTCTTTTAGCATCCTTAATATATTTAAGCATTTCTTATGAGGGGGGAAAATGAGTCAAATATTTCACCAACCTTTACATATTCTACAGCTCGAGGAGAGAAGTCACAGGCATAAGCAAAGATATTCAAATCTTCTTCTAAAAGTGGAAACAAGCAATTCCCAACACCACAACCGGCTTCAAGAATCGTAAGCTTCTGGTCTTCAAACTGTATGGTGCAGAAAGGATCACATTTATAGACAGATAGATAGATATATCACTTTTCAACAAAAAGCTTATAAGCAGCTTACATAGCAAAAGGAATGAAAAAAGTGAGGAAAACAGAGACATCAGCAACAGGATATGGAAAACATGCAAAGCTAAATAAGAGCATTTTTTCCCTCTGCCAGCAGAGAACCACCAGCTTAAAAGGTGCTTCTTTGCATAGTTAGAATTTGTTACATCCTTTCAAAGCAAATGAAGTTTCCATTCATTAAATACCAGTAGTATAGAGTAGAGATGTGCACGGAACCCAGCAGGGGAAGTTCGAAGGCAGGGGTGGGGTCTGACTTTAAGGGTGGGGGAGGGTGCACTTACCCCTCCCACCGCTTCCCCCCCCCCGGCGCTTCGTTATCAAAGGCTCCTTCGGGGCGCTAGCATACCTCCCTGCCACCCTGTCTCCTCTTTGCCCAGAAGTACTGGGAAGTACCTGGCATGCGTGTGTGCATGCTGTGCTCGTGTGCACATGTTGTGCAGGCGCTCGCGCAAGAGCAACATGCGCACACGCGCCCAGCACATGCATGTGCGCCAGTTAAGTTCCTGGTGCTTCTGGACAAGGAGGAGTCGGGGCAGCAGGGAGGTATACTGCCGCCCCGAAGTTGCCTTTGATAACCGAGCGCCGGTGGGGGGGAAGTGGAGGGATGACCAAGTGCACCCCCCGCCCTTAAAGTCAGACCCCACCCCTTCTAACCAGCTGAACAGCCATATTATGAATAATATGAACAGTCATATTAGCCATGATCAGCTGGATAGTTGTCATTTTCCAAGGTGGCCCCCAGTGGCTAAATGAAGCATTTAGGCAAGCATTACAATGTGCAGCTTCCACAGAAACTGAGAGCCCCTTTGTGAGAGTAGGGCCTGTGTGCATCAAAGAACTGACTAGCATCTTCAAAAATATATTACTACATTCAGTCTTATAATGGAAAACGCAAATGCAGCCTCACAGAATAAGTGAGATGCATCTACCCCTCTACATAGATGTGAGATTTTGCCATCAAGATAAAAATTAGCATTTTTAATAAGACTAAACAGGTGATGGCCTGTTTGCTCAAATAAACATTTCTACAGTAGCCCTCAGCTGCCTTCCACTATTATAGAACAGAACATATGCTCACTTCACGGCAAGCTTTTAATTCTCCAAACTCCCTAGTCGTCCAGTGCCTGTCTTTGAAAAAGTTGGTGCTGTTCCTTTTGTAAAACAGATCCCAGTTCTTCTGAGCTTCTTTCTCGAGTTTTAGTCGTTTAAAGTCAGACACCAAGACCTGATCTTTTGCCAGTTTTTCAACTTCTCCTGGGCTAAGTGTTCTTGCCTTGTGTCCTCTTCTTTGAAGAGCTACATCTTCACAATTTGAGGTGATTACATCAAGTTGAGCAGCAGAAGAGTCACCTTGTGGAGGCCTGGAGTCAGTCATATTAATTAAGGATACTATAATTGCTTTGTTCTTTAGTCAGCATAATTGTTCACCTCACATATCAGGCAAGAAGATCTAGGGAGACAGGGAAAAGGTTAGTATTTTGCATCCCTCGCTGAATGCGTTACAAAAATGACCAAGGGGTCTCCTTAATGTACTATTTCCTATTATCATCACTTTTTAAACATGCATTTATATCTTTAGAGAACATCATCTGAGAACATTGCCCAAGTAAAAGGTGAAAGAACTGTCAACCCTCCTGGATGGACCCGTATATAGTGTTTCACATTTAACCCATGCCAGTAACATGCCACTTAGTCTAAACACTTTCTACCATCAGCTTTTCCCATGCACACCCCACAAACTGCAATGTAGGAGGACAAGTTCACAGGAGCCATTTTCAAACCTCCCACTATTGTACTTTTTAATCACAGTATGCACCAAAGTATTCCTATTATTTTCGCTACATTTGCATGTAAAAGATAAAGGCATCAGATACAACTATTTCCTTCTCTCACACTATATGCAGCAGGATAAGTGATAAAATAATTGTTTCTTAAGCCCAGAAAGACAAATAATGTGCAAGATTCTGGAGCCAACGGAAGTGAGGGGGGGCCCGAACGGACTGGGGCTGGAGTGAGGGGGGGGGCCGAACGGACTGGGGCTGGAGTGGGGGGGGCCGAACGGACTGGGGCTGGAGTGAGGGGGGGCCGAACGGACTGGGGCTGGAGTGAGGGGGGGCCGAACGGACTGGGGCTGGAGTGAGGGGGGGCCGAACGGACTGGGGCTGGAGTGAGGGGGGGGCCGAACGGACTGGGGCTGGAGTGAGGGGGGGGCCGAACGGACTGGGGCTGGAGTGGGGGGGGGGGCCGAACGGACTGGGGCTGGAGTGGGGGGGGAGGCCGAACGGACTGGGGCTGGAGTGGGGGGGGAGGCCGAACGGACTGGGGCTGGAGTGAGGGGGGGCCGAACGGACTGGGGCTGGAGTGAGGGGGGGCCGAACGGACTGGGGCTGGAGTGAGGGGGGACCGAACGGACTGGGGCTGGAGTGAGGGGGGGACCGAACGGACTGGGGCTGGAGTGGGGGGGGGCCGAACGGACTGGGGCTGGAGTGAGGGGGGGGGCCGAACGGACTGGGGCTGGAGTGAGGGGGGGGCCGAACGGACTGGGGCTGGAGTGAGGGGGGGGCCGAACGGACTGGGGCTGGAGTGAGGGGGGGGCCGAACGGACTGGGGCTGGAGTGAGGGGGGGCCGAACGGACTGGGGCTGGAGTGAGGGGGGGGGCCGAACGGACTGGGGCTGGAGTGAGGGGGGGGGCCGAACGGACTGGGGCTGGAGTGAGGGGGGGGGCCGAACGGACTGGGGCTGGAGTGAGGGGGGGGCCGAACGGACTGGGGCTGGAGTGAGGGGGGAGGCCGAACGGACTGGGGCTGGAGTGAGGGGGGAGGCCGAACGGACTGGGGCTGGAGTGAGGGGGGGGGCCGAACGGACTGGGGCTGGAGTGAGGGGGGGGGCCGAACGGACTGGGGCTGGAGTGAGGGGGGGGCCGAACGGACTGGGGCTGGAGTGAGGGGGGGCCGAACGGACTGGGGCTGGAGTGAGGGGGGGGCCGAACGGACTGGGGCTGGAGTGAGGGGGGGCCGAACGGACTGGGGCTGGAGTGAGGGGGGGCCGAACGGACTGGGGCTGGAGTGAGGGGGGCAGATCGGACTGGGGCTGGAGTGAGGGGGGCAGATCGGACTGGGGCTGGAGTGAGGGGGGCAGATCGGACTGGGGCTGGAGTGAGGGGGGCAGATCGGACTGGGGCTGGAATGAGGGGGCAGATCGGACTGGGGCTGGAGTGAGGGGGGGCAGATCGGACTGGGGCTGAAGTGAGGGGGCAGATCGGACTGGGGCTGAAGACGAAATGAAGATGGGGGGAAGACAGGGAGAACTAGGGGCGCAGATGCTCTGTGCCGGATCAGCTAGCAATTTTTTATTACTCAGTCAGATTTCAGTTTTTTTCAGTACCCATTCACATTTCAATACCGGAACAAGCTTTTCTGATGGATAATATTTTATGATGGACAAGATTAACTTGTCAGAGTTTCTTACTGAGACAAGCTTTTTTGATGGGTGGGGTTTTAGGAAGGCCTATACCATCAATTTTCATTACTCTGTCAGATTTCTGTACTGGGATAAGCTTTTTTGATGGGTAATGTTTTCTGATGGACTGGACCACAATTTTTCATTGCTCTGTCGGGGTAGGGGCACAGGTTACAAAGGGAGAGACTGAGGGTGCTCTTTTCTTGCCAGCTCTGCAGCATTTCGCAGCACTTTAAATCTGCCTTAATAAGCACCACTGTAGTCTTTACCTCTTTGTATTTCAGAGTTATTTGGTGCCAAATAACACAAGCAACAAAATCTGATGCTTTTCTGTAGAATTTGGATTTGTTTTATTCCAATTTTGAAAAAGGTAATAATATCTGACAAGAATTGTGGGCAGGAAAAAAGAAAGCTGCTTTCTTTAATCATAATGAGCATGCTCCATTACTAGCTAAGAACACATTTTTGCTATACTGGCGCATCAGCTACCTCAAAAACCTCTTCTAGAAAGGAAGTACAGCAGTAGAGGCACCTGCACAAAGCATGGGAGAGAGCACCTAGCCTCACTTAGCTCTCTGCTGCTTCCACCTTCATAATTATTCTTGAGGGGATATAAAGAGAAGTTGTGCCATTGAGTTGGTGTCGACTCCTGGCGACCACAGCGCCCTGTGGTTTTCTCTGGTAGAATACAGGAACGGTTCACCATTGCTTCCTCCTGCGCAGTATGAAATGATGCCTTTCAGTATCTTCCTAGATTACTGCTGCCTGATATAGGTGCTTCCCATAAACATACTAGGCAAGTCATTTCCCCGCTGTGCCATTAAGGGGCACTGAGGGGATATACTTGCATTTAATTATCAAATGGGAGGCAGTGGGCCCTGATCCATATCTAGCAACACTCTCCCCCCCCACCTTCCACCCCAAAGAGAACTCAGAATTCTTTGTTATTCCAAAATAGGAGGCATTGATCAGGATACATCAAGTTCCTGCCAGGTTTGGTTCCTTTTCTTGAAAGAGTTTCACCTTGACACTGGTCGAAGAACTACAGTTCTGGGGAAAGTGAGGGAGCCAAATACAATTTTAAAACCCTATGTTTAGTCTACCTCAAAAGGTTTTGTGGGTCCCTTAAAGATCAATAAAGTTATTGTGGTGTAAGCTTTTGTGGACTGGAGATGCTTTTCATCAGAGGCATGTTTTACAAGCACATACATACACAAAACAGTTTTTGTTTTTTTAAAGAGTTTGTGAACAGCGGGGCCAAGTAAGTCTATCATATTTAACTCTGATCTACCTAGTGGCTCAGCCGAGCTCGCTCGTCCCCGCTCTTTTGACTATAGAAGCCAGACCAACTTGTTCCTTTCTTTTCCCTTCCCTTCTCCACCCCAGGAGCAACACGGGCTTTTCTCATAGGTGTTTTCCTATGAAGGTGCCGGCAGTGGCCGTCCTTTCGCTCCCTGGCAGAGGATGCGTTTTGCATGCAGAGGGTCCCAGGTCCAGCCCGGGCAGCATCTCCAGTTCAAAGGCTCTCGTGCAGCAGGGCTGGGAGGAAGCGAGTCCTCGCTTGAGGCCGCTGAGAGGGCCCCCGTGCTTAAACGGACCAAGCACGGGTCGGCCTCAAACAGCCCCCTCCTTTGCTTCCTTCCTTCCTTCCCTTTTTTTTTTTTTTTTACCTGGCGCTCCGCACATGTTCAGGAATAACCTTCTCGCCGGCGACGCTGCCGCCATTTCTCACTCCCACGAGAGTCTCCTTCCTCCACTGTAGCTCCCCGCCCGCTTTCTCGGCCTCGTCGTCGGCCACGGGAGGGACAAGAGTCCAGGCGGCGGGTGTGCTGAGCGTGGCAGGCCGTCGCGGCCTGCCCTTCCTCGCGGAGCGCTTTCCCGGTTACACGCCGCCCGCCCGAGCCCGGAAGGGAAGGCGAAGGAAGGAGCAGCTGAGAGGGGCGGAGGCGGCTCCGGCTGCCGGTGTCGTCGTCGTCTGTGGGGCCATGAACGGCTCGGCGAACCCGCTGCTGGACAAGGAGGAGCATCCGCTGCAGCTGGGCGAGAGCTTCGAGCGGCATCCCAAGGCCTCTTTCCACACCATCCGCTGTGAGTGAAAAGGACTAGGCAGAGGCGCCGCTTCGTGCCGGGGTGTCAGTTTAAAAGTGGAATGAAAAATACCCCCGTGTGGCCCCGGCCGACTAGCGAGGCTCTCGGGCTAAGTCGAGCAGGCGGGCTCTCTTGTCTCCTCCTGCCCTCCAAGAAAGAAGGTGGGAGCACAGGAAGGCCCCATTTTCTTCTCAGCCTCCTCCTTAGGGTGGCCGGGCCGGCCTCCCCCCCCCCCCGATGCTCTTGCGCGTTTAACACTTCCAGAAATGTAGCAAGTGACGCTTTTGGGGTGGCACCGACCGCTGGTGAACTTACTCCTCGTGGTTGAGGCTAGATGTTGGCCCTGTTCAGATGTCTGTACAGATGTCTGCACACGTGTACACATGTTTGTGTGAATGGTTTTACCCGTGTTCATTTCAAAAGAGTACAAGTCCCTCAGTTTCATGGTACAGATAAGAAGACTGCTGAATGTGTGTTGAACATAACTTGTAAATAACTGCACATGTGTTCAGAGCTGTACATGCATACACTACAGAGGACTGGTTTGGAAAATAACCCACTACCATGTGTGATCAGGTCCGTGATGTGCTGAGAGTGCATTTGCCCTGACATCGCTGGAGGATGTCCTAATGCACTTTCGAGGTGCCCCTTACTTGCGGGAGTGGGTGTACACCTGAATTGCCCCTCTGCACAGACTTCAACTCCTGTTTAAACACGGTTTTGGAGCATGTATAGAATGGCAATTAAGGGACACCCCAAAAGTGTGTCAAGATGTCCTCCTGTGACAACAGGGTAGGCATGCTCTTGGTGCCTCCCTGGCCATATTGCAGGTGGCAATGGGCTATCATCCAAACTGGCCCAGATTGTACATGTGTTGAACATAATGTGTGAATAGGGCTGTTGTCACCTCCTAATTGTTAGACATCAAACTGCTGCTAAAGGGACAATGACAGCGGCCACTTCAAATTTGGCAATCCTGCCTGAGCATTTCCCTTGGAGAGATATTAATTGGACAAACTGCCCTCCTGCATCCCTGATGTGAAATCCCATTCTCTTCCCACTTGCACAGTTCATTAGTGTACATTTACAGGGTTTTTTTTTCCGAGACAGAAGCTGTGTGTCTTTTAACAGCTGCATGTGAAGCTGAACTGATAGTTAGAATTGCCAACTTTTAAATCTGCCCGCATGCTTTTAACAGTAGGCTGCAGTCACAACTTTTTCTGTTATACAAAGGAGCAGGGCCAGTAGAAAAGGTCAGGGCACCTGACTTTTATGTTTCTACGAACAGACATGGACACACTGCTGCATGTTGTGCTGTTTTTGAAATCGGTTTCAAAATTTGAGTTGCATTGCAAGAGCTGCTGTTGGTGGAAGTCGGGGAGGGATATGTCAGAAGTTCCTTTTGGCCACTGCAAAGCAAGAAAAGAAAAGCTCTGTGGACTGTGGATGACTATCAAAACAACTTTTAAATTTAAAAAATGTTGATGCGGTAATTGTTTTTCTGAGTTCAGACACATAAGTTAGCATTTGGTTTCCTTTCCTCAAGGATATTTTTATATCCACTGCAGAAAAAAGTAAAGAGGGAGCAGAGTTAGTCCCAGGTGGATGTAAATCATGAATCTTTTAGAATCCCAAACCTATTTAATTCCCGTTTTTGTCCTCTCTAGATGATTTCAAGCCAGCATCTATAGATACGTCTTGTGAGGGGGAGCTTCAAGTCGGCAAAGGAGATGAAGTAACCATTACATTGCCACATATTCCAGTGAGTCAAAATGCAGACGCTTTCTTCTGAATTATGCTTCTTATGACTTTTGCTCTGATCTCTTACACTCTGTGCTTCAAAGGGACCAAGAACAACTTATAGCTAGGGCTGATCTAAAGTGAGATAACAGCTTTCCCTGGTCTGTAGGGCCAACAAAATGACATGCACATTTTGATAGGTGGCATAATGGCTGTTTGAAAATTCTATTTTTCTCTCTGGCAACCTCTTTCTACATAGGTGTTAGATCTATGATTATAAAGCACTTCCTTCATAGTTTAGTATAATTCTAGACCAAAGTACACTTCACCAGTATGGTTGAAGCCCAAATTTGGAAATGCATGTTTTTTTTATTATTATTATTATTATTATTATTATTATTATTATTATTATTTTATTATTATTTTGCATTTATATCCCGCTCTTCCTCCAAGGAGCCCAGAGCGGTGTACTACATACTTAAGTTTCTCCTCACAACAACCCTGTGAAGTAGGTTAGGCTTAGAGAGAAGTGACTGGCCCAGAGTCACCCAGCTAGTATCATGGCTGAATGGGGATTTGAACTCAGGTCTCCCTGGTCCTAGTCCAGCACTCTAGCCACTACACCACGCTGGCTCTTTTAGAAGTATGTGCCTTCTCACTGACTTTCATAAAATGCATTGTTACATAAATGGGCATTTGTTAAAAGGATGTTGACTTCAGAAACAGAAAATGGCATTGGATATGACAATATATTGATTGTGTGTGAATTTGTTCAAGTAGTGGTCTGTCTGTAGGCAAACTAGATTGCTACCTATTTTGTTATTTGAATTGATTGTCCCAATTCAGAAGCTACTGCATGAGTAACATTGAAAAGAGAGAGTTACATATGTAGATACTGCTGCTTACATAAATACACAGAAACTGTTAAAATGTAGTTCAGTGGCCACATTAAAAAGCACAGCTTTACATACTAATAGGAAACCTACTAAAATATTAAACTGCTAGCTTAGAGATGAAAGAGATGCATGTAATAAATGTTTGTGCTTCTTTAAACATTGCAATTAAGAAGTCAGTTTTCCTTGGCATGAGTGTGTGTGTGGTCAGACTTAATTGTAATATGTGTCTTTCTTTAACATCAGGGTTCTACTCCTCCCATGACGGTGTTCAAAGGAAATAAAAGGCCTTACCAAAAGGACTGCGTACTTATTATCAACCATGACACTGGGGAATATGTGCTTGAAAAACTAAGCAGCAGCATTCAGGTCAAGAAGACAAGGTAAAAATGACTACTGTGAATGCATAAGACCCATTCAAATATGGAGAAACAGCTCATAATGCAGCCCTTCTTGAATGAGCTGCTTCAGGTTGTAGGTGGCAGATCATAGGCATAGAATGTTCACACAGTCATTAATTGAGTAGGACAAGTGTCCTGCCCAAGTTTGGGACTGTGTGCGCTCTAGTTTTGTGATTGCATGCAATTAAAAAGTGAGGTAGGAGGCGGAGGAATTGTGTACAGGCATGTGGCTACAGTGAAGCATGGCGGCACGAGCATCCTCAGGTTGCCCGCTGCCCCCAAGCTCTTCTGGGGGCCACCAGAGGCTCACCTCCCCACACACACTTCCACCCAAATATCTGGGGGCTGCTGGATTGATGCTTGCCCTCTGTTCTCCCCTGCCCACCCATAGCCACTACAGGGAAACCTTGGTATTCGCAGGGGTTCCATTCCCAGCTAGTGCCACGGATACCAAAACTGTGAATACCAGGTAATTGGGGCTAAGGAAGCGTGGGGGTTAGGTTCCTAAGGTGGTGGTGGGGGTCAGACTAAAATGGTGTGTGTGCGTGTTAGAAATTGGCCAAAAATCAGGCAAAAATGGCTAATTTTTTTTAACCATTTAAAATTGCCATGTATGGCAGCAGAGGCGTTCACAGCAGCAGGGATTGGATCGGAGGCGGCACATTTTACCTTCTAAAATTGCCGCAGATGGTGGGAGAGAGGCGGCCGCAACAGCGGGCATTGCAGAAGAGGCAATGAAGCATTTTTCCTTTTAAAATCAATACGGAGGCAGCCACAGCAGCAGGGATCATGGCGGGAGCAGCAACAGAGACTCTTTCTCCCTGCAAGCCTCTCTTCCAACTGACCACACAGTTTTCCAACTGACCATCTGGAGGCCATTTGGGGCCTCTTTGAGCACGCACATGTGCTCAGGCCTGTGCCTCACACACAATCGCAAAGCAGAAGTGTGCGCAGCTAAATACTGGCATATCATAAAAGAAGGCTGAGTAGAACCCTTCTTCCTGGCTTGCTAGCTTTTCCTGTGTAAAAAGTTGAGGTTTTTTAAATGGGGAAGTGTGGAATTTCACCTTCAGTCAAGAGGTACCATGCAGAAAGGACTATACCGTGTGCTGCTTCCACATATTTGAATTTGAATCATCCCTTAGATAGGTTGGTTTTAGAAATTAATTGAGGCACAATCCAAACAATGTTTTGCAATTGAGGGCCATAGATGCATTGGGATATTTGAACTTATGCATACCCTTGTCAGGGTATAGGTGTAATTGGGTGTTATTACAGGAGAACCTCGTTTATATGCGGATTCTATATCTGCAGTTTCACATGTTCACATGTGTCTAATTGACACCTGATTTCAGTATCTGCGGATACTAAAGGATTAAAACCCATGTATCCGCATTTGCTAGAGATCAGTTGCCGAGGTCACTTTCTTCCTCCATTTTGTCACCTGGAGCCATTTTGTGGCTTGTTTCTTTGAGAAAAAAACACTTTTCGCATTGCAGTTTGGGGGGGTATTTGGTGGTCGGGGGGGGAATGCCTGGGCACAAGGAGACCCCATGGAGCAAGGTAGAGTGCTTTTTGCCACTGTTTTGCTGCTTTTTTTTGCCTCTCAATAAAACAAGCATTTTCAAGCAATTTCTTTTTGTTTGGGGGGCATTTTGCTGTCTGGGGGACATTGCTGGACACAAAGAGACCCTATGGAGCAGACTACAATAGTGTTTTTTTGTTGTTGTTGTTTATTTTTTGCTGTTGGGGGGGCACTTTAGCAACTTTTTTGTGCATTCTGGAACCTAACCCCCTTTTCCCCATAGGAATAATGCCTCCTTACTCATGGTTTCATTACAGTGGTAGGCAAAGAACAGAACCCCTGCGAATAACAAGGTTCTCCTGTACTCAGATTCTGTTCTTGGAATAAATTGTGCAAAAGTGCATCAGTAATAAGGATGTGCCTGAAACATTTCGGAGGCCATTATGGAAGCCTCCAAAACCATTTGGCCACCGGGTCTGTTTTGGCTTTTGGAGGCAGCGGCAGTGCTCCCTCCCTGCTGCCCTGTTGCCGTCCTTGGCCAGAAGTACCGGGCGTGCGTGCGCCTGTCGCATGTGAGCACGTGCCCGGCAGATGGGCACACATGCGCCTGGTACTTCCAGCCGAGGATGGCAACGGGCTGGCAGGGAGGTACGCTGGGGACTTTGATACAACACAAGGGACTTTGATACAATGGAGCACCGGCGGGGGAAATGCAGCAGGAGGGGTAAGTGCACCCTCCCCCTCCCTTAAAGGAGCACCCCCACCACCTCCGGAATGCGGAGGAGCGGTTCTAGGCACATCCCTAATGTAATGTTGATTTTACAGAAAATTTGGGCAGGGTGAGAGGGGCAAGAAACCAGTGTCTGAGAAATCAATGTATGTTCAAGGCATTATTGTCTTATTTGCTTCAGAGCGGAAGGCAGCAGTAAAATCCAAGCTCGTATAGAACAGCAGGCTGCCCGAGCCTCCCAACCTTCTTCCACCCAGTTCAGAGCTCCTACAAAGCCAGCAGCTGGTCCCAAAACTTCCCCATTGAAAGACAACCCTTCACCAGAGCCTCAGCTGGATGATATTAAGAGAGGTATGAGAGTAATGTTGTGCTTCCATTCTTAGCTGAGATTATTTAATGAATCCCATTTTGTTTTCTTTAATATTATTTGGATTGTGTGTTCAAAACAATTATGGAATTGAACTGACTTCAAACAAAATTGGAATTGTTCTAACTTCCAGAGAGGTAGCCATGTTTATCTGTTGCAGCCAAAACAACAAAAAGTTTTGTGGCAGCTGAAAGATTAACAAATTTACTTTAGATTCTGTTGAATTGTGTTGATTTCTCACTGTGAATAATTGTGGCAGTATTTGCATTGGAACCTGCCTTATTCAGCTAAAAGTTGTTCCTCTCCCAGAGACATATCTAGAGAAAATAGCGTCTAGGGCAAGCACTGAAATTGCACCCCCTGTCCAAACATCTGACACTTATCTTTTAGATAACTTTACCATAATATCAGCTAAAAAATACACGTCAAGCTTGTTAATCTTTTAATATTTCAAAAACTATTTAGCAGTGGATGCAGCCAGACCAAAAAATGCTGGAAAACTACAAATTTCAGTATGCTGGGGCTCATGAAATACCCAAATACTATGTGGAGGTGTACTTGGAAAACTAAAGAGAAGTGACTGTCTAATTCTCTACTATGCATTGTAGCATCACTATTACATAAGTTGTAAAAATAAATGGAGAATTTGACTTTTCCCAGATACTCTGAAAATAATTAAAGGATATGCAGAGTAAACTGTGTCACTGCTTGGAATGTATTCTAGACTTTTAGAAAGACAGTTAAAATGAGAGAAAGAGAGCAAGAAACTCCCAGTGGGCCTTAATACTAAGGATTTCACACTGATTCAAAGACAAGCTCACCATTAATAGCCATATTATTAAGACATCACATTTAACTCACTTATCACAAGAAGCAAAGTAAGAGGAAATGAATACAATCCTAGCTCATAAGCTTCAGCTCAGTATTCACAAGCCCTGATTCTCTGTACATAGTGCCAAACTAAATATGTGTATAGTGACTTATATTATATTAATTTTTTTAAAAAAAATTACCTGTAGCCCCTTCAAGGGGCTTCCTAAAGGCCATGGGGGGGTGTCTGAAAAGGTTCCCCCTCCCACCACTGGGCTCTAGGGCCTCGCAGGGACCATCTGAGCATGTGTGATGGCCATTTTTAAAAATAAATTTTATTTTTTAAAAATGGCCGCTGAAAACAAAGTGGCCACCGCGCATGCTCAAATGGCCTCTGCGAGGCCTGGCATGGCCTAGGGCCTCACAGAGGCCGTTTGAGCATGCGCGGTGGCCATTTTGTTTTTGGTGGCCATTTTTTAAAATTTAAAAAAATGGCGCCCCCTTCAAGTGGCGCCCGGGGCACGTGCCCTGCCTGCCCTACCCTAGATACGCCCCTGTCCCCAAATGAGAGGTCAAAAAGATGTATTTGATCATTTATAATCCTAAAATCCCAGTACGGAGGTTGGATCCACTGGCAGTTTAGTTCTTTTCTGTTTCTATGCAAAATGGATATTCTGTCTACAATTATTTTGTTTTGTTTTGAGGAAATAAGTTTACATGAGTTCTAAACAAATATTCATCATTCAGTCAAATAATTATGTATCAGTGTACAAACTGACTTTTCAAATCTATTACATATTTTGAAGAGTTAATTTGTAGATGTGTTTGTGCAGAAGAAAGTCATACTTTCCAATTACTTACAGATACCAAATTTTGTTTACATAGCCCTACCAATGAAATTAGCTGAATGAACTACTTTTTACACTGGAATATACTGAGGGGAGGATTTAAAAAACTTTTCGTATTTTGTAGCAGAAATTCTGAATATAATCCTCAGATTTTAAATGTTATTGTTCTGAACAATAACAGTATTGATCAGTAATCAAATCAATAATTCAAAAACAGCATCATGCCCAAGAAAATCAGAAGACCTTTCTCAGATTCAAATTTGCTATCAATGGTAATTGGTCATTAAAACTAGTGATTGAAATTGAAATCTTACAAATTTCAAACTGTTTGTTTACTATTTTTTTCTCAGCACATTAATTGGATGTTCTATTACATATATTTACTTTTTTGAACTTGTCTATAAGTGTAATCTATGCAAAATGACTTCGCCCAGTCAACAACGGGCTTCACCTACTAATTTTAGTATTTAAGCCTTATATTTTGGTAATCTATGTGAAAGAAGTTGTGGTAGAAATTCCTGGCCACAGTGTTTGTTGTTTATTTTAAACATTTTAACCCACCTCTTGACCATAAGATCTCCAAAGCTGCTTATAAGTCAAAACAAGACAAATATCACAAATATGCAAAATCAGCATAAACTGTGGGTACAAGTACCTGCATAGATACACAAAAGTAATTAGATGCTGCTAAATGCGAGGGGGAAATAGAATTTTAAATTGACTGCTTAAATGATCAAATGTCAGTGTAACTTAGGGAATCTAATGTTTCTTTTCAGCTGTTTTATTTATTAATTGTTTATGTAAAACATTTACACTGATTAGTTAATTTATCATTTAAGACTCTGATAATCACTAAATGCAAACAACTTTTGTTTTCTTATCTTAAGGTGTGCTTCTTGTTCAGCATTAGGGCACATATTAAAACTGTATCAGAGGCTAGAGTGCTGCCAAGGATTGCAATCAATCATATATAATTTTTATTGGTTTTTTATGTGTTACATATTGTAGGGTGCTTTTAAGAAAAGTAAATTTTGACAGAGAGTTTAAAAGCACACACTTTGATCACAACTTCAATAAATTTAAGGCATAAAATGTTTTGTTTTAAAATATTGGTTGACAGCCGGACTAAGCTGCTTATGAGAAGATTTATTGAAATGAATTAGAGAAGTTATGGCTAACTTGTCCCACTGATTTCAATGGGACTGATGATATCATCAGCCATTGTATATAGGCCATGAAATAGCAGCCTTTCAAAAGGAATTCTAAGGAAAAAACACTGTACTATCAACATCATCATCGATCACTGGATATATTGTAGGGGTTTTAATATAAAAAATTGCTAGTCCCCAGTATAGCGCCCCCGCCCCCGGCTTAAAAACACCACCACACTGTATTTGAATTTGAAACACCACCATCTCTGTACTTGTACATTCAAGATTCTAACAGTTTTCTCCTGTTTTCCTTCTGGAACAAATATTGTCCATACAATATTTGGAGTTAGGCAGTATATAAATTAAACTAATAATAATAACTAGCTTAACCTGCGCAGAGCATCTGCGCACTAGTACTTGATTGCTCCCCTCACCCCCGGCACAGCCTCCTACCTCCAAGATCTCTCCACCCTCACCTGAGCTGCACTCCTCCTCCTCCATCCCATTGCTTCCATCCCCCTCACCCCTCTTGATCACTTCTCCATCTCTTTACTCCATCCCCCTCACCTCTCTTGGTGGCGGCTGCAGTGTTGCTGGTGCCTATTGGCCAAACTGCAGCCTCCTATCACCAGAGACCTCCGAGCCCTGCTCTGCTCCTCCCCATAAGAGCCCTTCCTTGCTGCCGCCACCACCATGGCCACTCATTCTCCTCAGGCCACTGACAGGGCCGTGCCCATCCCTTACCTGCCTCCGCCAATGGCCTTGGTAGCCCCAAGCAGCAGTGGTTGACTGGGCCATTCCTTGCTGCCGGTGCTGCCATGGCCGCTCACTCTCTTCAGGCTGCTGACAGGCTAGGCCCTGTCCCTCGCCCTTGTCTCTCTTCCCCTGCCTTCTTTTTCTCTCTCTCTCTCTCCTCCACTCGCTCTTCCTCACTCTTCCCCATCCTTCATGTTCTCTCTCCCTTCCTCCCTCCCTGAGTTAACAGATCTTGTTCATCTTATTTCCTCATTTAATTCACACAACGGCAGCCTCCTTCTCCTGAAGGGGCTCTTTCCTCCCTCATGACCCCTCTCTTTGCAGACCCCTGCCCACTATCCTTTTATTATTCCTCTCCTCTACAATCAAGAACATCTTCCGACCAGTAACAGTTGCATTCCAACTGTCTTTAACCATCACAGGGTTCTCCTCCTTAACTGCATGTGGAATCCCTGAGACCTTGGGTTAGGGCGGTATAGAAATGTGTTAAATAAATAAAATAAAATCCCCACTGTCCAATCACCATGGTGCCACAGGCTTCTCTTCCCTATCTGCTTATGAAATCCCCACTGCCCGATCAGGTGCTTCTACTTGCAAACTCTCGCAAGAGCTGCGACGCACGGGATTGGCCACAATATGCCTTAGAGCAAAGTTTCTTAACCTTGGGCCCCCAGATGTTGTTGGACCAACTCCCATCATCCTCAGCCACAAAGGCCATATCTGGAGGTGATGGGAGTTGTAGGCTAACAACATCTGGGGGCCCAATGTTAAGAAATCCTGCCTTAGAGAATTAATAGCAATAGCAATAGCAATAGCACTTACATTTATATACCGCTCTATAGCCAGAGCTCTCTAAGCGGTTTACAATGATTTTAGCATATTGCCCCCAACATTCTGGGTACTCATTTTACCGACCTCGGAAGGATGGAAGGCTGAGTCAACCTTGAGCCCCTGGTCAGGATCGAACTTGTAACCTTCTGGTTACAGGGCGGCAGTTTTACCACTGCGCCACCAGGGGCTCTTAAATTAAATATACTATCTGACCGGGCACAGAGCATCTGTGCCCCTAGTTCTCCCCGACTCTCCCCCCGCCTTCAGCCCCTTCTCCCCGACTCTTCCCCCTGGTGTCTCTGACACGCGCCCGGCCTGCTTCTTCCCCCCCTCCCACGGTTTCTGGCCGGCTTTCAAGCCAGCCTGTCCACTCCTGCCGCCACCTCCTCTTCCTAGTGGCCCAGCCACCTCCTCACCCCGCCGGCTGGGCCCGCCACCACCGCCTCCTCAAGCCGGCGTGGCTTCGCCCACCATCTGGCCACCATCTCAGGCTGGCGCAGCTTCACCCTCCATCCAGCCGCCTCCTCTGGCTGGCAGGGCTTCGCCTGCCAGCCAAAGTCAGGAACTCTCACAAGTGATGCCACCACTCTTGCGAGAGTTTGCCACATATCCAAGACTGGCCCGTCTTGGAGAATTAATTAGATTAGATTAGATAGATAGATAGATAGATAGATAGATAGATAGATAGATAGATAGATAGATACAACAAAATTGATGGACTGGTTTTGATAATATGAGGTTTCGTGAGCATTTTAGGGAAACCAGTGTTTCCAAAGGTCAAGCTCTTCCTAGTAAGCCTGCTAAAGATGTCCAAAACATAATAAAATCTAGCTCACTTTTATTTGAACTGCAGACACTGGAGATGGGGAATACATATAACCCCATTTAGACTTTATTACATACAATTTAATATTTCCTGATATGAGTATTCAATTATGTTGTAATCTGCAGCATTCATATTGGAGTGCTCGTCATAGTAACAGAAGGAAGTAAACAGATAGCAGATCTGTTAAGGAGTCATCTTGATGTGGAATCCTACAACTGTAGGTTGAAAAAGAACTGCCATAGACCACTTTCTCACATATTATTGAAGGGAAAAATTGACGGGCAATGCATATATTTCTAACAGATAGTAGACCATCTGCAATAAAACCAGATTTTTGAGGTCCATCTGGATTTGCCAAATCCAAAAACAAACCCAATATAGTTTCCTGACCACATTATAAAAACTTATCTGCTGTGCTTTTTGTTTTTCATTTGGATAATGTTTTATTGTTTTCCCTTTTGTCTTTCTTTTTAAGCCACCTTGTGGGGAAAGAAGGGCAAAATGTTTAGCCCTGATCAGACATGATGTTGTATGAGTACATATGTGTTTCTATGTTGTATGAGTACATATTGTATGATGTTGTATGAGTACATATGTGTACATATGAGTACATATGTGTTTCTGTTAATGACTGTAGCCTGCATTCATGTTAAAAGTGAACCTGGGTCCATGCCCCTCAAATGCTTGGTACAGACAGGAAATGTACTGCTGTAGCTGCATTCAATATAGCATGTAAACAACGGCACCTGTGTGCAGTCCTGTATCTTTACACTCATGCGAGTGTTGAACATATGTATAAATGTTATGAAGATGTGCGTGACATTCAAAATCATACCTCATCTAGGCACCTGTTAACCTACTGACCTCTCACAAACATCCTTTCGTTTTAGAGCTAAGAGCTGAGGTTGAAATTATTGAGCAGATGAGCAGCAGTAGCGGCAGCAGCTCGTCTGATTCGGAGAGCTCCTCTGGGAGTGATGATGACACCTCTAGCAGTGATGGTGATGAGGCTGCGCACCCTTCTCCTTCTCAGCAGTACAACAACAGGAATGTGGTTGCCAATGGTACCAGCAGGCCACAAGGAAGCAATCAGCTCATAAACACACTCAGTAAGAGAGTTTTTCTTCTCTTCTGCAGGAAGCTGTTGCAGGACATGGATTTTCTAATAGTCAAAATACTCAGTACACACTGACACGTATAAACAAGTCAAACACCTTTTTTAAAACTAAAAGCAATTTCAGGAGAGAGGATCCAGAAGAGCAAAGCAGGATGGACCCTTCTTAACTTGTTCGCCACCCACCATTTATCCGCTCTAAATCCCCTTCTCCTGAAATGGCTTTTCATTATAAAAACAAACCAGTTTCAGGCTCAGGTATACACATCACGGGTAATATATACTTTGCCCATAACTGAGTGTAGATAGTTCAGTAAGTTATCTTGTCAAGCATGAATCATCATAGGCAAAAGTTTTTTTTCTTTTCTTAAATGAAACATTTTTGTTAATCTGGTTTTGAGCATTCGTTTATGTTGCAGAGATTTATTCTAGAAGTCCCTAATAACCCATTGACTTTACTAAGCCTCATAGTGGGTTGTGGGGGGAGATGACATCAGTCTACTTGCCATCTCTCTCCTAGTAACTAAGTGCTGCCGTTTTTGTTTTAAACATGAGGAAGTGCTTCATAATCACAATCAATCTAGATTTCATGCTCCTTTTCTGAAGAAAGCAGTGAGCTGCATTCTCTGATATCATTTCACAACTTAGCATACCTCATCTAGGCCAAGTACAAACACAGAGCAGGTTCCATTCAAGTTTTTCAAGCTGCAAATTGCTGCCAGTAATGAGCACAGCTTCAGTTGTTGAACCAAGTTTGCAATGAGGCATATATTGTTGGTTTTATATAAACAAAGTAATATCAAACCCAAGCTGAAAGATGCCACTAGGCACAAATGAAGTTGGTTTTCCACTCCGCTGAGACCAGTGCCAGTTGCAGCTCCTTGAATCTTGAGCTAATGAGTACTGGGCAAAGGCCCAGGGGCGTAACTATAATAGGGCAAGGGGAGACAGTTGTCTGGGAGCCCACTGCCTTGGGGACCCCCCAGAGGCAAGTCACATGACTGACTCCCCCAGCCACGCACCCGCCCGGGCTTCCTTCAGTTGTATTCATCCTCCAAAATTGATGTGAGTGTTAAGACCTGGAGCTACCAGAACAGCATGTCTTTCTCTAGTACCATTAAATGACTTGCATCGTCCACAGTTTACAAAACCTTTTAAAAGATAATTTAGGATGATGTTCTATTGTGGCACATAGGTGTGTGTTATTACTATGCTTTTTGTTACCACTATTCAGCCTCATTTAAGATTTATTTACTTCATGAGCTGAGCTTCAGTAAGGGGGGGCCCATTTTAAAATCTTGTCTCTGGGCCCACTCCAGCCTTGCTACACCCCTGCAAAGGCCAGAGTAACTACTAGAGTTGCAGTCGTAACTGTACTTACCTGTTATTAAATCCCATTGAAAGAAATACACTTAGGATCAAACTGTAATATGTTCCAAAATTGCCCCCCAACTTTTTTCAGTGTGTTTGAGGTTAAATACAGTAGTTCTCTAGCAAGCTAAGCAGTAAAGAAATAATTTAACTTCCCTTTTTTTAAACAGGAAATGACTTGCTGTTGAGTGAATCTGGAAGTGACAGCGATGATTAGAACGAGGTTCCTCCAGGAGTTTCCAGTTGGAGATGTGTAAAGATGCAAGTTTAGTGGGCAGTAAGAGTGATGTCGATGTGAAAGCTGGTTTGGGATGTGACTATAGAAGTGCAACTATAAGAAGTGTGTGACCATTGGTGGTGGTGGAGAACCCATAATGTTCCAGAAACAAAGGCTTATAATCTGTTTACTTTTTGTATAAATTGTGTATGTTGTGTATATTCTTTTAAAGTTTTAAATATATGTGAATATACTAATGTAATACTGTTATCTGTGTTCTTACAGGCTGATTGATACTCTGTAAAGTGTAAAGGATTATCATTTCTGTGTAATCAGTTATGACTTCTGCTTTTAGAAGAGGTCCACCACGCAGTGTAAGGAAAAAATTGTTTGTAGGGTATATCTGAGCCAAGTTTAAAAACAAAATAGGAATTGGAGTGCAAATGTGAAATGAGACCTAGTGGTAAGAAGTGATACTGCATTTGGGTTTGCTTAAATGTGAATAGCCACTTGCCTGGTTGCCTGTGATGAGCAAGAACTGCCTCCTGGCAAGGGAGCTTTTGTAAACTGGAAGAGAATTGGTTCTTTTTCCATTGGGCCTCAATGTGTCACAACTGACTGACAGATATGTGTGGGCTGGTAGGCTAATGGAACCTTTCATAGGCTAGTAATTCTTATGGATTTCTTGGTAAGTCTGGCTTCAGGCTTTACGAATGCCTTTTTATTGTTACTGAGAGCTCATATCATGATGAAGTTTTAATATGGTAGTTCTAAGGCATAAAAATGCCTTTTTAGTACTTCCACATAGGAAATTCTGCTATCCCATCGTACACAAGTCTGCTGCCTGTAGGCATTGCAGAAACCCACACCAGCCATAACTTGGTGTTGCATAAACATGATGAAGCAGACATGTGTAAATGATCATAGGCCCATTCACATGTTATGTTCAACACTCGTACAAGCGTATACAGGTACAGAACTACACAGACACAATCATTCTCATGTTTTGCCGAACGCCGGTACAAAAATACGCTTTCTATCTGCACCATGCATTTGTATCCAGGTTCAGTTTTAAAATAAACACAGTCATTCACATAAACATGTATGAATGTACAGACATATGTACACTCGTATAGCATAATGTCTAAATCTGACTTCTAGACCTCTTCAGACATTATAACTTTGCCCCATTGTAGCCATGTACAGCAGAACAAAGGGAGAGGGCCCCACCCCCGTCACATCACTCATGCGCACCCTGCCACTCACTGTTACAACTGGGCTTGTCTGAAGAGGAGCTTCAGACAGAGGGGGGCTTGAAGAGTCTCCCAATCACGGAAGCACCCACCATCACAGGGAGGGCTCTGCCATCTTCAGGCAAGCCCCGTTGTAACCGTGAGCAGTGTAACCGTGAGCACACATGAGTGATACAGCGGGAACCGGACTTCCTCTCCCTTCGCCCCACTGTACACAGCTACAGCATGGTGAAGTTATGCTGCCTCAGGTTTATTAGGATACATGAAATTTCTCACACAGGAGTGATCCCTGTGTTTTAGAAATTCATCTTCTTTTCCTAAAATGTGGTGAAGATGGCATAGGAATGTTAAGTCCCATAGTTCTTCAAAATGAGAAACAAAGATATTGCCTCATATAGAGGAAAGTTACTCATTGCATGAGTAACTCATTGCATAACAGATCTTGCTTATACAAAATTATCAGTTTTGCCCTTTAACCTGTAGCTCCGTTATAGAGCATCTGTTTTGCATGCAGAAGGTCCCAGGTTCAATCCGTGGAATCTCCAGAGAGGGCTGGGAAGGAAAGGACTCCTGCCTGAAGCCTTGGAGAGCTGCTGCCAGTCAGTGCAGATGATACTGAGTTAGATGGACCAATGGTCTGACTCTGTATAAGGCAGTTTCCTATGCTTCCTTATTAGCTGCATTGATTGCACCAAATGTATGTAGTGTGCAGAAGCTTGCCTAGTGAACTGTACAACAGTGGCAATAAAAACCAGAAACTAATTTTAAAATCTTCTAAAATATATCAGATTTTTTCTTAGTGAAAGGCAGGGATGCAAAAATCCAGGTGTTCAGTAGCCAGTGAAAACTAGAAAGTTGGGCTTGGCAGCTGACACCAGGGCTTCTGTAGAGATCAGAAAGCAGATTTCTTCTACTTGGGCTCCAGGTTTTTCCAAAAGTAGTTGTACCTCTAGTCAAAAACCATATCAATCATGAACATTTTGAAGATTATATGGAAAAATGGAAGAGGTGGAATCCTCTTCCACTCAGTTAAAAATTCAGAGTTCCATTTAGTGTGGTGTAGTCTAGCGTTTTAATTTCACAGACTGGGTGTGTGTGTGTGACTCTGTGTGAGTTGTTTTCTTAGGAAGAAAAGAGATGGAGAACTTGGCAGAGTATTCTAAAATCTTAATTATTTTTTTAGATTAAACTGATTTAAGTAGATGCATCTGTATACCATTTTCTATGTGGCTGTACACACATTTTTAGAATTGTTCAGTTTCAAAATAATGTTATGTGCAGGGCTGGCCCATCCACTAGGTAAACTAGGCAATTGCTTAAGGCAGCAAGCAGGGAGGGGTGCTGATAACCAGGGTCACATGCCACTCAGCAAGCCAGTGTGGGTGCTCCCGTTGGGGAGGGTGCACACACTTCCCATCATATGGGTGGGCAAACGAGCAGGCATTCCACATCCCTGTTGCCCATCTGGCCACCCACTTGCTCTCCTCACCGCCTCCACCTGCTGAGGTGAATAATAATAATATTTTTATTTTATTTTTATTATTATTATTATTATTATTATTATTATTATTATTATTATTATTATTATTATTGCCCGCCCACCCATCTAATTCAGGAAACAGGGAATGCCTGCTCACACACCCACCAATGTTCCCTCTAACAGGGATTCCCAGATGTTGTTGACTACAATTCCCAGAATCCCCAGCTACAATGACTTTTGCTTGGGGATTATGGGAGTTGTAGTCAAAAACATCTGGGAATCCCTGTTAGAGGGAATACAGCCACCCACCCCCTTGGACAACAGGGACTATGAGATATTCATCCAAATGAAGAGAGCTCATAACAATAGCATTTGGGGAAAGTTCCAGTACAGCACAACAGCATGCTCTAAGGGCCTTTTCTAATAAGGAAGAGATGGGAACCTATCGACCGTAGGAGTAACCCTGTATAACTAGTGCCAGCACAGATGTGTAGCAAATGGATGGGAGAGATTGTAAGAGGGAAGTAAGGCAGAACTGGACAACTTTGTCCTGCTTGCCTTCTGTAGAAAGTTGCTCTAACCATTGTTGCAAAGGCTTGTGTCATAACAGCTACAAGTAAGGATAGGACTGAGTTGTAAGGCCTTCATTGAATGCCTTCCCATCGCACAAATATGATGTGGACTGTAGGAAGTCTAGTGCTTTGCTATATCATAATACAGCTATAACACATTACATACCATGGCATATACTATAAAACACATTGCGTTATATGGTAGGGAGGTGATCATACTGAATACTCATCACTTGCTTGACTTTCTAATCCAAATATTGAGAGAAGTCACCAGAAAGTCATCCATACATTTGAGAATGTTTTTCTCCAGTTCCAAAGGCTATTTAGGCATATAGACAGGGTTGTGTGATTTAGAATCATTTGTGCATGATTCTGCACAAATTCTGCAAACGTAGAATTAGGATTGGATGTAGTATTCAGCTTCTGGAAGAATCTCAGTTTTGTTTCTAAGCAACTTTCTAGCCCTTATGGGTGCAAAGATAGGCTTGAATGTATGCTGCCACTGCTTGCTGGCATCTCAGGTCAGAGGGGTGTTCAATAAGATTTCCAGTGGGGAGGCGGGCAAGGCTTTAGTATTCTACAGAGCTCCTTATCTCTCCTCATAACTTGCAGAAGAACAGATTAGGTAAAATAAGCAAACATGTATTTTTTACAAATACATATAACACAACTTGTATAGATTGAATCATGGGATTTGTTTAACTTTGGGAGTGGTATATACAATAACCTTTAAACTCCAAAATCTAGAGGGAGCTTGAGATTGTACAGCCATACTTTTTGTATAGGAGGGGTTGTACTGGATATCTTTCTAAAAGGAATAAGCCCCGTTTCCCATAAGCCACATATCACCCAATCAAGTTTAAAAGGCAGGAGGACCACTGAAGCAATCAAGAACAATTTCAAATATTGGAGGAATTAAGACTCAAGTAGGAGTGATGCAGAACTCAGATGTACAATACACTATTTTTGATGCAATTGTGCCTCATATTTATCTGCATCATTATAGTCTAGACACATGTATGTTTACATCTATGTAATATATATTATAAATACACCTTGTAAAATTTTGTAGGGTTTTTCTTTTAAATATTTTATTTAAATAAAAAATTAACTTCAGCAGCACAAATTGTGTGCTTTATTTCTCATGGAGCTTTTTCTCCCTCTCCCATAATACTACAACTCAGGTTACTCAGTAAAACTGATTGAGACTGTTTTTTTGTTGTCTTCAGAGCAGACAAAAGCAAGTTCTGTTTTACACAATGCATAATCATCTTATAGAATTCACTGCCTGAAGCCATAGTGATGGCCACTTGCTTTGTGAGCTGCCCAAAGAACAATTGTTATAGGGCAGCTAATTTATTATTAAATGGCTTTAAACGTAGATTAGACAAATGCATGGAGAATATGTCTGCCAAGCATTTCACTATGATAGCAAAGTAGAACTGCCAAATCCAGAAGTAATATACCTCTGAATCCCAAACATTGGAGACAAATGGAAGGCTGGATTGCTGCATGTCCCACTGCTATTGGAAACCGAATGCTGGACTGGTCCTTGGTCTGACCTAACATGGCTGCTCTTACGTTCTTACAAGTCATGAAAAGAAGTTTGGCTTTGTACTGATTATTTTTAAAATTTTATTTATTTACTTATCTATGCCACCTAATCAAAAAATCTCTAGGGAGCTTACAAAGCAATTAAAACAAATAAATTAAACAGAGATTAAAACAGACCCAATTAAAAAATTTAATGGAGGGTTGTTACAATTTACAAAATCACTGGTTGATAGCCTGACTAGATTCATTCGAGGAAGTCCCACAGAAATTAAAAGGAAATTATGCCTTCAGAAATTAAAAATTATCCCACAGAAATTAAAAAGAAATTATGCCTTCACTACATAAACTTAGTCGGGATGTCAGCTACTGTCAGCCAGATCACAAACGCAACATGAGGTACCCAAGGGAGAACTCCCATGTGGCAAGCATATCCCTCTTCACTGCAGTGTTGGAGACAGTTCTGTCCTCACACTGCAAATAGGTTTGTGAAAATGTCCCCTATGCTGAAGTGAGTCAGGAAGCACTTTATCTTGTAGGAGTTTAGGCATCAAGGTTCTTGTGCATACAAACAGCCACTGAATTGGGGCCTGGGATGCTTATGTGGCTTACCTTGTCACAAGAAAATGCCTACAGGATAATCTACAGAATGCAGAAGATAAACTCATTTTGGCCTGGAATGATAATTTGTTATCCAATTAGAAGATGACCCTGAGTTGAAGTAAACCCCCTTTTAAAAATATGGGTTAAATATAGGTTATACTATATTTCCCAAAAGGAAGAGGTCCCTGAATTTAAGATGCCCCCCCCCCAAAAAAAATTCAGCTTGGGGGAAAGCTAGTCTTGGATTCAGGTAAATACAGTATATAGTGTGTGTCTGCACACGTCACCCCATCCCTATGATTTAATCTGCACTAATGTTTTTGTCAATGGCACAGCTGGGAAATGACTTGAATAGCAAGCCCTGCTGGTATGTTTCCCAGACTATGAGAAACTGCTATATCAGGCAGCAGCGATCTAGGAAGATGCTGAAAGGCATTATCTCAGACTGTGCGGGAGATGGCAATGGCAAACTCCTCCTGTATTCTACCAAGAAAAACCACAGGGCTCTGTCACCAGGAGTCAACATCAACTCAAGGACACACTTTACCTTTAATGTTTTTGTCATGCATTGGTGCACTTTGCAACACACACATCTGGTATCTGATCTGCATTTTTCACAGTGAAACTACACCAATTTGAAGAGTAGACTTCCCTAAAGCAGTTTACAGCACAACAAAAGCACAAAGATCCTGAAAACTGAATGTTTTGGCTGTCATCTGTGGGTAACACTTATAATGTGCTTATGTCTTCTCTTACCTTTCTTCTTTGCTACTTTCCCCCTCTGTGTTCTTGTTCAAAACACAATACATATCAGCCAAAAACTTTTACTCCGAGTGTGTGTGCACACATGCATGCAAGTGTGAGTATGGGGCAGGGTATATGTCCATGTCCTGTTTATTTATTGAATTTTATTTTATCCTATCTATTTTATTTGTATAACACCCCAAACTTTCATCTCTGGGCAGTTTACAACAACATAAAACAGTTAAAACACAGAAGATAAAAAGCTTAAAACAGTTTAAAGCCAGTCAAATTAAAAAGCTTGGGTGAAGAGAGAAGTCTTTAGGTACGTTTTAAAAGTTGTCAGATATGGGGAGGCTCTTATCTCAGCAGGGAGCGCATTCCAGAGTCTCAGGCAGCCACAGGGAATGCCCGTCCCTGTGAGGCCATCAGACGAACTGTGGCAACTGCACGTGAACTGCAGCCCCATCTCAATGGGCGATGGGGCTCATGGTGAAAAAGATGTTCTCTTAAATATCCAGGGCTAAAGTATTTAGGGCTTTATAGGTTATAACCAGCACTTTGTATTTTCCCCGGAAACCTATTGGCAGCCAGTGTAGCTCTTTTAATATATGAGTGATATGTTCTCTTTGAGAGGACCCAGTGACCAACCTGGCTACCTTATTCTGAACCAGTTTCTGGACTACGCACATTGGCAACCCCACATAGAGCGCATTGCAGTAGTCAAGTCTGGAGGTTACCAGCATATGTACCACTGTTCTAAGGCCGTTCACCTGTACAGCTGATAGAAAGCACTCTAGCCACTGCCTCAACCTGGATACCAGGGAGAGGTGTAGATCCAGAAGCACTCCCAGACTCCGTTCTCCAGATGATGTCTCCAAGTGGGTTCATGCAAATGTGCTCTATATTATAATCTGTTGGATTTGAGTAGAATCCCTCTCCACTTGTGCTCCAGTTGTCTACCTTGCCTCTTCAACTCCCACAGATTTCCCATATACCAAGGGACCAGTTTTGAAGCAGGTCAGAGAGGATGCTTAGGAGTGATTGTGTCTACTGACTTGGTGAGTTGGCTGTTCCAATTCTCCACCAGGGGCTTCTACGCACAGCAGGTAAAGCTCTTGGGGTAAATGTTAAGCGAAGCCACTTTGAATTATACTTGTGGCATGAGAGAAGCAACCTCTGCTCTCGGGTTTTCTTTTGGTGGAGGTTCACATTGCAAGCCTCAGTGTTTTCCTTCTAGTTAATGGGGAGGGAAGGAGGTTGAGCACACTCAGGGCCGACGAGAGGTGGGGCAAAGCCGGTACAAATTACCTAGGCCCAGTGGTCCAGAAGGGGGCCCTGGGCCTGACTATGTTGCATATGTTTTTGTCTTGCCTCTTGCCACCACCCCATGTCTGCCCCACCGCCGCCACAAGGCTGAACCCCTGATCTTTAAAATAATTCTAGCTGCCATGTGAACAGCCAGAGGGTGGAGGGTGAACCGAGCACCCCCATGGCAGCGGGCAGAGTGGGAGTGGCTGCTGAGCCTGACCATCTGGCCCAGCGGCCCTTGAGAACTGCGAGGCGCTCCAGCACACCTACACAGTCTGAATAGAGCATCGACGCTCGATTCAAACTGCTCAGGCACGCTGGAGCACCTCGCAGTTCTCAAGGACTGCTGGGCCAGATGGTCAGGCTCAGCAGACACTCCCGCTCTGCCCGCTGCTGCCACAGTGGGGTGCTCAGCCCACCCCCCAGCCCTCGGCCACATACATGGCAGACAGAATTATTTTAAAGATCAGCTGTTCTGCCTCGTGGTGGCAGTGGCAGGGGGTGGGCTCACGGCAGGGCCCCAGAAAATCGATTTCAACGGGGCCCGAACCCACTCTCGCCAGCCCTGAGTGCACTCCTTGGGTAGGAACACAATGTTGCCTTCAAAACCTCATGTCCTAGACTGGGAGCATTTGTATACACTAACAGATTTCTCCCCTTTTCCCCAACACGTGTGGTGTTTTAACCAGCGAAAAGCAGACTAATATTGTTCAAAACGGTCAACTTGAGCAAACACAGAGGTTTCACTTCTGTAACCAGAACTTAAAGAGTTTGCTTCCAGTTCCTGCAGCTAGACAAGCCGGCTTGATTTGCATTACTAAAGAGCTATATCTACATTCCTAAAGAGGGCTTTCCTCTTATTATGTTAATGATTCTATGTCAGTGCCTCTCCCTATTTGCTTGCTTAAAACCAGCATTTTAAAAACTGGAAATACATCGAGATACACTAAAATTCAGAAGACAAAGGCCGATTTGTGTGTGCAATGCTTCCAAGGATCTCGAATTGACTTTTGGGTAAATTTGGCCAAACGCACACACTCTCTTCCGAAGGCGATTCGCGGTAACAGCCCTCTGTGGAAACGCTCCAGGGCATCAACAGGATCACCAGCAGAACCAACACTGATCCTTCCAAGGCTTTTTTGAATCCTTTTGATCCAATCACCTTTTCAGGCAGACCATTCTAATAGGGCCCTCACCCCTGTGGAAGTGGGATGTGGTTGGAGACTAACACACTCTCTCTCTCTCTCTCTCTCTCTCTCTCTCTCAAGCTTCTTGGGCCTCACTCACTGACTGACATGAAACTTCCAGAACAAACCATGAAATATAGAAATATGCCATTTTCACAGGTCGGTTCCAGATCTCACCCACCCTACCAGAAAAATAAACCCAGGAAAATTCATTCCTATCCTGGAAATAGCAGGATAACTCCCCCATTGGAAAAGCATGGAAAATGATGTCTTCCGACAAACTTGGGCTGTTTTCTTAATTACTATTTGTGACAGAAAGTCCAAACTTTCACAGAATGATGAACAAACAAACTATATTGTTTCAGTTCACTGCATTTCAATCCGTGTAGGATTTCCATGAAACATGCTGCAGAAAGTAAAAACAAACATTACACACTAGATATCTTTGTTTGTTTATCTCAAGTCAGTCTCCTAGAATTTGTCTTTTTCAGGTAGCAACACTATTACATCCTCAAAAACAAAGCAGCTCTTCTGGTCATCAACCAACAAAGAGTGAAAGGAGAGCATGTGGTCATTTTGTGGCACACAGGAGGAATGTTTGCAAACTGCAAGCCCTTTTACATCATCACAAATTAGCCAGATAAAGACAACATGACACCAGTTGGTCCCAGTCTCCCACACTAAAGTCACAGCCTAGACCAGTGGCAGACAGTGACATGCATATATGATGAAATTTGGTGCCTTGTGTCCCTCTCCTATATGTTGTCTCTGGGTGAGTGAACTGTAAAATACAGACTGGTGGTCACTAGATATCCAGCCCTTATCAATTCAATGAATGATAGAAAATATGGTAGCCCATGATTTGCTGATTGAATGACTGTAACAATAAAGATAGATTGATAGGTAGGTAGACCATGATGAACTCTAGATTGCTGTACAAAGGAGCAGGATTAAAACCAAACTACAGATTATTATTATTATTGTCTAGGAATATGTGAAACCTGCAGAACGAATTCTATTTCTAATTCCATTTTTGGTGGCACAAGAGGTGGCTTTCCTTAAAAAAGGAGGTGCCTGTTTCAGTTCCAGTCAGTTCCATTTGCACTGCTATTTCTCCAGTGGTACCAATTGCTAAACTCATCTAAAGACCATAAATGTGTTTCCATAAATACATTTTCGTTCATGGGCACAATATGTTGAGCTTCCATTTTAAACACTACAGAAAAACTTCCTGTTCTAGGCTGGACTTGTAGCAGACTAGTCAAAAGCTCTGTTTATCTTTACTTATTGTACTGCATTGTTGTCTTTATTTTGATTCTGCCCTTTGTGATGACAGGGTGATATATAAATCCATAAAATAAAGACTTGCAATGTTGGATTTAAGGATGACCATCAAAATTTCTAGGCAGAATTCCAACATGCAGAATATCTGCATTATTATGTCTTGTGAATGTTTGGTGACAAGTCTGAGCTCATCCTTTGTCAGAGAATAAGATATTTCTATTTAGTACATAGATTTCCCACTCTTCCTCTAAGGAGCCCAGAGTGGTGTGCATGGTTATATTCATCCCCACAACAACCCTGTGAGCTAGGTTAAACTGAAAGATAAGTACTGGCCCAGAGTCACCCAGTGAGTTTCATGGCTGAATGGGGATTTGAACTCAGGTTTCTCCAGTCCTAGTCCAACACTCTAACCCCAGGCCGCTCAACTTTGGCCCTCTTGCAAGTGTTGGCCTACAACTCCCATAAACCCTGGCTATTGGCCACTGTGGCTGGGGATTTTGTACTCTCAAAACAGTTGGGGGGGAGGGCTAAGTTGAGCAGGCCTGCTCTAATCACTATAACACACTGGCTTCTGCTGTAGCCCCAAATCTGGCCCCAAAGGTGTTCTGCTGGACCCTCAAAAATAGGAGAGAGAGAGAAGCGTACCTCCCCACACACCCCCAGACATTTATTTATTTATTTTTATATATTTTATCTTGCCCTGCCCAAAGGCTCTGGGTGGTGCACAAGAAAACAAAAAAACCCTATTAGTTTTATGACTAATGTGAATCCTATGAAACAACTTAAAACACATTTTAATACAGTTAAAAACCATTTTACAACAGTTAAAAACATTCAAGCACAATTTAAAAACCTTGGAAGGCCAGACCAAACAAATAAGTTTCCAGGGCTCTCTTGAAGACCAACAAAGATTCCAGACCACAAATTTCTGCCGGGAGTGCATTCCACAGCCCAGGAGCAGCTACCGAGAAGACCCGGTTCCACGTCGCCACCAGACGTGCTGGTGGTAACTGGAGACGGACCTCTCCAGATGACCTTAACGTGTGATGGGGATCATATAGAAGAAGGCGCTCTCTAAGGTAACCCGGACCTAAGCCGTTCATTTATGTATCTAAAGGTTATGTACCACTATCTGGTAACCTTTATTAGGACCAACCAAAATGACACAGAATCAAGAGCAGTCAGCTTTCGAACGGTCTGACAGAAGAAGAGATAGTAATCAATTGCTTGACAAATGAAAACTCTTATGTAACCCTACTAGTAGCTAAGTTTGCTGTTGCTCCTGGAAATTGTGTGCACGTTTCCTGACCAAGATTGTGGTTAATTATACCAGCAATGAGTATATCTGATGTTCTAACATTTTACTCACTATTGCCGTTTATGTATTTTATATACTACAGGTGGCCCTTGTTATTTGTGCAGGTTCCATTCTTGCCTATAGGCGTGAATACAGAAACTGCAAATAACGAAACCTTGAGTCAATGGGAAATGGGGGGTTAGGTTCCTAACAAAAAATGGGGGGGAGCAAGGGGGGCAGAAATAAGAGAGGAAAAGGACAGTACCTTGTTCTCCAAGTCTCAAGCAATGCCCCCCAAACCCCTCCAAAATGGTGGGATTTGGGTGAATATTCGCCCACCCACCCCTTTTTAAAGAACCGCAAAATGGCTCTCTGCTGGAAAATGGTGGCCAGAAATGACATTGGAAGTCATTTCCAGGCACTCAGAATCATGCATAGGCAAATTTCGCTCATTTTTCTACCCACAGATAATGAAACGGGGTCTCTAAGACCCCATCATGCATACGCAAAACCACAATCCACAAGTCCGCATATAATGTGGGCCACCTGTACAATGTCAGAGTAATTGTGAAGGATTGCTGCATTTTCCTCATTTCTCTTTATGTGCATATCATGTGCATAAGTTTACTTTTTAAATTTTAAATTTGTATTTTAATTGTAGTGGCCTTTGGCTATAAACAATAAATTACTACTACAACTACTATTTAAAACCATTTTGATCACATCTTTCCAATGTTATGTGCCCCAAAGTCCATTTGCAAACATTTCAAAATAAAATAGCCCAATAAAAATATCATTTTAATAGGATAAAAAAATTCTAGTCAAACAGCTTCAATAATGGGTATTTAGTGGAATGAGTATTTAAGAGAATGTCGTCTTCGTTATGAACCCACCGCCCATTGAGATCATCAGTCCGTCTGCAGTTGCCACTGGCTCGTCTGGTGGCTACTCAGAGATGGTTCTTCTCCACTGCTGCCCTTGAGCTTTGGAACACGCTCCCTGCTGAAAAAAGAGCCTCCCCATCTCTGAAAACTTTGAAGAAGTCTTTAAAGATGCACCTATTCACCCAGGCTTTTAATTAAATATTGTTTTAACATCCTTTTAAAATGTTTCAAAAATTTAAATTGTTGTAATGTTTTAACTTTTACCATATCATTTATTTTGTTTTAACTACTGTTTTAAGTTTTCTGTTATTTATCTTAACTAATTTTTTAATTTTTTGTTTGTTTGCTTGTTGTAAACCGCCCAGGGACATGAGTTTTGGGCGGTTTAAATAAATAAATATGTTTAAATAAATAAATAAAATAAACAAACATAATGCAGGCCATTAAAATGACAAAACAGTGACCAGTTAGCATTCCACCCATTCACTCCTTTTGCTCTAAAAATTGAGGGGCCCTGCTTTTTACAGATCCAGATTTAAAGAAACTGGTCTGCCACTATCTCCTGTGATTTGAGCCTCCTCTTGTGTTGGAGTGAGTCAATCAGCAGAGCCAATGCTGTTGGCCTGTCAGCCCATGCACAGTTGCAAACATCATAGGTCCTGCTAAAAATCAGAGGCCTGCCAGGACAAAGTAACACCAAACCAAATCTGGACATATAAAAAGTAGGCATCAATTTGCATCTCAAGAGGAAGTGGAATCTTTTTTCAAATAATTTGCATAACTGAAAAGAGAAATGACAAAGTAATCTGCATATTTTTAAAACAATTAATGCATTAAAAATCCCAACACACCATGCAATCAACACATTTGGTGCTATAATGAAAATGTATTTTACATTAGAGGCAAAACCCACCTGAGAAATAATTATAGCCCATAAATAACCTGCATGTGCATGAGAGCATTGAGAAATTAAAGTTAGATATGTGCTTATTTTTTTCTAAATTGCTAAAATTGAAACAAATGTACAAATAAATCACTTTTGATTTATTTTATTATTGATTGATTGATTTGATTTCTATACCACCTTTCCAAAAATGGCTCAAGGCAGTTTACATTAAATGGCTCAGGGCGGTTTAATGACTCAGGGTGGTTTACACCGATTGCCTCTGCAGAGACCATGACATATTGTAACAATGAGCTCATGGAACCTCTGTTGAGTCAGAGAGAGCTAGAGAGATCCTGGTTCAAATTTCACCTCAGACATGAGCTCACGAGGTGGCCTTAGCCATTGGCAAGCCCCTCAGCCTCAGCAGTGGTGTTATAAATATAGAGTTTCATACTTCCAGTGGATGTACACATGAATATAAGATCCTCTTTAGCCATAGGCCCAACATCATAACACATTTAGAGACATTCTATTCCAATTTTATTTCAGTTCACAACATATTTGATCATTTTGTTGGTGTTTTTAGATTAACCCAAATGAGTCTAGAATGCCAGTCCAATACTGACAGCCTGAAATAATGCTGAGTCAGTGTGTTGTAGTGGTTACAGCCCAAGCACACACACAACCAGGGACACTCCTGCCCTTCTAAGCCAGTAATGGCCTGGGGGAAATTCCTGGGCTTCCTGGCAGGGCAGCATTGGGATCATCCCCAATCCTGGTGCTTCACATGAGTGTATGAACAGCCTCCATGTATACCACCCTGGGCTCCTTCGACAGGAAGCAGGCTCTAAATATAAAAAATAAATAAGATCAGGATTTGTTTAACTAGACAAATTAGAGGAGATGCTGATACTTTTCAAACACATAGGAGCTATTCTGACGATCAGTGGAAAGCGGGCTAAGGGTGCTTAGCCCGCTTTCCACGATCGTGAGACTCACCGGGCTTGCACCCGAGCCTGGTTGAGTCAAAGTGGGTCACCCACTTTTGTAGCCCTCCCCTAAGCCCGGATTAGTGGAGCGAGTGCTCCACTAACCCGGGCTTCCCGATCGTGAGTCGCTGCGGCACGGCTCCGCGGTGCGGCTACTCATGAGTAGACCCCTGGAGGGGAGGCGAAAAACCGTCTCTCGGCTCTGGGGGGTCTCTCCAGTATGCCCTGCACACTTGTGCAGGGCATACTGGAGCTTCCAGGGGCCGTGCGGCCCTCGAACTCCCCAGCCCCCGCCGGCTCCATCACAGAGCCGGCAGTCATGTAGGCGGCCGATCCTCCTGCCCTGCTGAGCTTCCCAAACAGGGTCTCACTGATTGTGAGACCCGGCTCATAGACCAACCTCTGAACAGGGAAAAACAAGCAAGGACTAATCCCACTGATGATGGAACAAGAAGTAGCAATGATTTTAACCACAGGGAGGGAGGTTTAAATTAAACATGGGCAACAGCAGCAGCAGAACTAAAGGCTACTATGTCAACTGCCACCCACTCAGTGGCAGGGGTGTGGGGGAGTAACAGTCAGTTCACCTACTAGTAGTTACGGCTGTAAGCAGACAAGGAAGGAGCTTAGTGTTGTGACGTTTCACTGCTTTTTCCAGCCATGTGCTTTATGGCAGAAACCTTCATGCAAGCACTGCTGAGCTTTACAGCAGTTTTGCAGCACTTGATTGGAGTTGATTATACAGAGATGATGGTAGGAATACAGGAAATAGTAGTTACTAGCTGACCCCACACAGAGCATCTATGCACTCTTTGGGGCCGGCGGTTACCTGTTCCCCCCCCACCTTCTGCCCCAGTTTCCACTTCCAGGCCCAGCTGCCTCTCCTCCCCACCGCCACTTCTGCCCCCCACCCCCACTTTCTCCCCCCACCCCTGCCGTTCTTGGGCCTTGCCTCTGCAGCTGGGCTGGACCTGCCCCTGCCTCTGGCCTCTGCAGTCAGGCCTGCCGCTGCCGCGGCGACCAGTCCTCCTGGGTGCGCCTCAGCCAATCAGGCCTGACTGCAGCCAAGCCAATCAGCTGGGCTCTGGGACGCACATTCCAAGGCACACCCAGGAGAATTAATATAATAGATTACAACAGCATCTCAAGGACACAGTGAATGAATTAGGCTACAAAAGGCAAGCTGGGGTGAAAGAATTTTTGGTGGCTTTTAAAAGTTAAATAGCTGGAGAGAACTAGAGAATCTTCATAACAGAGTACATTAACAGGTCTTTACAATAAACGCTTATATAGATCCGTCTTCAAATTGTACTTTCTCTTTATAAAGCCTGTAAAAGGGGAGTATTTAATCCGAAATTATTCTAAGGATCCTCTACCATCTCTTAGCTGAACATATTCTGTGGGTTTTGACCTGACAGTGGCCATGTTTTAGTCAAGATATGTGTTTTGTTATTTCATTGCACCAAACTAAGGCTAAGATCCAGACTTGGTTATTCATAAGTACCCCTCTTAATAATAGTTACTCATGTGTAGGCCCATCATAGTCATGAGTAATTTGCCCCATTATTTTCAGTGGGATTACTCATGAGTAATTTAGTCTGGACATCAGTGTAAGGTTTGCCCTGGATCAATCTTCCAGTGAGGTTTTTGTACCAAATAAAGAATTCCATTTTCTCATTAAGCACAGAAGTATCTCTGATTCTTTCTGTTGTTCCCACAACACAATCATAATAATGTTGTGGTGGCCCACTTCAGTAAAGTCAAAAGGGGTGTTCAAAGGAATGAGGCAAGATAGGCTGGTTGTGGAAGCTTCTGGTTTCCTGTGTCAAATGACTGTATGGTTGAATTGTGCTGGCATAGACCATTAGAGCTTTCTCTGCACAGGTGCATCTTGCAAATTACAAGAATTTATGGTAGGACTTGACAAAAATCACTGTATGAACAAGTACAACTCTTAACCCAGATTTCCTGGTCAATTTCCTGTCTTTTCTTGAAAGCCTCCAAGGACAGCAATTCCGACCTCACCTAGCCATTTTATTCCAGTGCTGAACAGCTTGTTGTTGTTTTTCTGCCCATCACCTCCTATCAGCATGGGCCACTAGCAGGTGAACTGACCCTCTCTCTCCACTGTTGCTTAGTGATGGTAGCTCACAGTAGCACTGTGTGTGCCTTGCCTCAAAGGTGACTGATCAGCTGTGAGATCAGTTGGGTGCTGGAATAAAGTGCCTAGTGTCCTACTCACAGACACGCACAGGCACCAAACTGTAAGAATCTTGCCTAAGAGGGTGCATTCCTGACTCTCTCTCTCTCTCTCTCTCTCTCTCTCTCTCTCTGAAGGATTGTTTGCATGCTTGCTTTGTTTCTGGTGTAATGTGTTTGCAGTCATGATTGCTAGCTGGCCTACTCTTTTATTAGACAGATCACTGACCAGTAGATGTTTCTTAAGGTGAGCTAATGGTTGAGAAACCACCTTGGACGGGGTAGGTGGACCTGGAATCATAAGAGACTGGTGGGAGGGGCTGATGTGAGAGTTTCAGGTGACTCAGCCTCCCCAGCCTGGGTTGCACCTGTGGTCAGTGAAAAGATATTTCAGTTTTCATGCAATTTGTGTAAGACACACGCACACTGGGAAGCAGAGAGTATACCTCTTGTATTTGTGACTCATGGCATAGAATTTAAGCCATGTATCTGGGGTATCCCAGAGAGACCACATTATGCCTGTTGTTCTCAAACAGTTGTACTGGCTGCCAATATGTTTCCAGGCAAAGTACAAAGTGCTGGTTATTAACTTTAAAGCCCTGAATGGCTTAGGTCCAGGTTACCTTAGGGAATGCCTTACTCTACAAGATCCTCACTGAGATCATCAGGAGGGGTCCGTCTTTGGGTGTCACTGGTGCATCTGGTTGCAACCTGGGATCGGGCCTTCTCTGTTGTTGCCCCTAGGTTGTGAAACACGTTCCCTGTGGATATAAGAGGACTGTCTTCTTTGGAGGCCTTCAGGAGAGCCTTAAAGACCCATCTTTTTAGCCTGGCTTTAAAGATATCTAGGACTGGGAAGACCTGAGTTCGAATCCCCATTCAACCATGAAACTCACTGGGTGACTCTGGGCCAGTCATGTATCTCTCAGCCTAACCTACCTCGCAAGGTTATTGTGAGGATAAAAATAACCATGTACACCTCTCTGAGCTCCTCAGAGGAAAAGCAGGATATAAGCGTAAAAATAAATAAAATTGTAATTTTAATCTGCTTTTAATTGGTTTATTTTAGTTAATTGATTTTAATTAGTTTTAATTGTTTTTATTTTTAATATATTTATTATATATATATATATAGAGAGAGAGAGAGAGTATATTTAACTATATATAATATAATATAATATAATATAATATAATATAATATAATATAATATAAATTTATTATTTTAAACACTATTTTTGTTTCTGTTTTTAATGTAAACTGCACCAAGCAACCTTTGGAAGGGTGGTATATAAATAGAATAAAATAAATAAACGTAACCCTGTGCGTGTGTGTAATCATTAGCATACAGCAGGCACATAGCAATATCTTACCATGAATTACAAAGAAGCAATATTTTTTTTTGCTGGAAAATAGATGTTTGCACCAGAATAATCATTTTGCAATAATCTCCATATGTGGATGCATAGATAAGGTTGCAATCCTATATGCACAGCTGAGAATAAGATCTATTGAATTCAGTGGAACTTATCCCTGAGTAAATATATGCAGAAGACCAAGCAGTGCTCAAATTAGAGGCGCGGGGGGGGGGGGAGTGAGCCTACAAATAATCACAAGTCTTGCTCTTTGGCTTTCCCCAATTTTAGCCAAATAATGCCACCATATCCTTCCAAAAGCAATAGCTAAAGGAGCCAGCACAAAAGGTAAGGGGCTCTGGGTCTTCTCCGCCTTCCCTGTAAATCAAACACAGGTACTTATGTGGTTTTTGTTTGGTTTTTGACACTGGTACAGAACGAGCGTTTGAAGGGGGGCTGAATGGTCTAGGCCTGGGCCTGTGCTTTTGAGGCACATTGCAGTGGAACATGCTTGCATCTGGAGTTTTTTGATGCATCAAGACCAGGTCCCTATAGCCTTAGTGAGATTTGAGAATACGAATCGCCAAATCGGTTGCATTTGGCAGGCTGCAGAATGCTAAAAGGGGGGTTGCAGATGCGCTGCGTTGCTCTGTAATTTTTGGTGGAGGAGGAGGAGAGGCCCAACTTGGCTTCTGTTTTGACAGCCCAATTTGACTGAAAAGGGAGTTCGACAGAAAAATTGGCAGGGCCCTGCGGAATATAGATGCTCGATTGCTGTTGTTGTTTCTGTGGAAAAAGGTGGGGTGGGGTGGCGGGCTGTTGTGCCAGGATCTGGGATTTGATTGAATTATTTTCATCGAGGGGGCGGTAGGAGGGGCCTTTGCAGCAGGTGGGCAGGTGGCTGCGGCTAACGGGCTTTAGCGGGGAGACTCCGACTTGGGGAGAAGTGGGTGGATCTCCTAGAATCCAGTAGGATCCGGCAAAATCCAGCTTTTACCCACACCCGCCGAGTGACCTACACACAAGACAACGCAGCCGCGCTGAACCAATGTCAGGCTGCTGAACAGGGAACGAGCGGCGGCAGGAGGAGGGAGAGAGAGCGCCAGCCAGCCTTGCACACCCAGCATGTAAACAATACATGGAAGTTACCAAGTAATGCGGAGGCAGGGAGCCGCCACAGCAGCCCAAGGTGCGAGCGGGGCGCCTGGAGCATCCCCCAACTAACCCCTTCCTCCCCCCCTCCCGCCCCCGAAGAGCCGAGTGCCCAGTTTCCTAGAGGGAGAGGGGAGCGGAATCGGATACAGTCACACGCCGAGGAAGAGGAGGGAGGCGGCGGCGGCGGCGGCTTGGAGGCAGCCAGGGCAGAAGAGGATGGATTTCCAGCAGCTGGCTGACGTTGCGGATAAATGGTGCTCCAACACCCCCTTCGAGCTCATCGCCACCGAGGAGACGGAGAGGAGGATGGATTTCTACGCCGATCCAGGCGTTTCCTTTTACGTCCTGTGTCCTGATAACGGCTGTGGGGACAGTTTTGTAAGTAAAGGGGGAGGAAGGCAGAACCTGCGTGCCGTTTGGGGGAAGTGTGTGTGTGTGTGTGTGTTTGTGTGTGAGAGAGAGAGAGAGAGAGAGAGAGAGAGAGGCTGAGGCTGGCTAGTCAGTGCTTTCTGTTGATTTCTCCCTCTCCAAACACTGCTTCTTTACTCTCTCTAGATCACTGTGGCAGGGATGGAGGCCAGTGGTCCCTCCCTCGCTTTTCTGGGAGAAAATAAAGAGGCGGAGGCCTTGGCCCTCCCGCCCCTTCAGTCTTTCAGATCCTTTCCTATGGCTCCTGCTATAAATATGTGGAAATCTATTTCTTCTCTCCCCCACCCCGCAAAATCCAACAGGGCTGTGTCACCTGCCTTTTTCTGGTCGTGGGAGGTTAAATTGTCAAGTGCCTGCATGTATATTGCATTCGTCTTGGCCTGGGGTGGGAGGTTAACAACAACCACTCGCCTGGAGTGATGGAGCCCGCCTTCCCTGCGACCCACCTGTTTTACCCATATCAGCATCTGGAAATATTGTGTTTATTTGCTAAGGGCCCTCGAATATCTTAAAGTGCATCCTTTATCCTGGTCAGATCGGCTCAACCGATCTGGCCATCAATTGAGCCCTGGAACTTGTGAAGTAATAAGAGAAGAGTACCTCTGAGCTTGTGCAGAGTACTTTTTGCTCACCAGCAAGTAGCCTCGGTTGTTATTGGGACTAGGGAGAAAGGTTTCCCTAGCAGTTAGCATTGCATTTAACCAGGTGTGAGGCTACATCAGAAGTTGCCTTATGCCAAGTCAGACCATTGGTCCATCTAGCGCAGTGTTGTCTCTACACTAACTGGCAGCTACTCTCTAGGGTTTTAATTTTAGGTGGATATTCCCAACCCTACTTGGAAATGCTGAGGATTGAATCTGAGGATTGAATCTACATGCAAAGCAGATGCTTATGGTCCCCTGAGACCAGGCAACTCTAATTTCAGATATTATGGAATCATAGGCATTTGTGATCCACCCAGCCAAAAGCAGCACACAAACTGTGGGTCATGGTCTGCCAGCTGCTGAGCAATCCCTGTTTCTGCAGTTCAAGGCAATCAGCAAAACCAGGAGAGTTCCCAGTGGGCTGTGTTTGGTGGGTCACAAAGTGTTCGGTCTGCTGTCCTAGGGCAAGAGGGCCATCCCATCTTACAAGAGCCCTAAAGTGCCGCAAAAATAACAGAGCTCTACGGCAGGGTTGTAGTCAAGAATCAGTATTATTGGGAATGAACTCCTGGGGGCCTGGGGCCCTGCTGATCTTTGAGACCACTTCTGTGCCCATAATCTTCATGTGGTGAAGGTGGAGAGATTTGCTTTGGGCTCACCCACTTAGGAGGTGCTCTGGCATGCCAGTTTTCTGAGAACCCCCCAAAACCTGGAGCTGGCCTTTCTCCAGGGTCTCGTTTATTTTAGAGTGTTGAGCAAAACACACACACACACACACCATTTTATGCCTTAGGAAACCCCAGGCCTGATTTTGTATGCTTCCCAGGTTATACATGGGTGCATGACCTGTTGTTGCTGCCTTGAATTTACCTTAGGAGGGGTGGTGGTGATGATGATTGCAGGCTCCCCTGTTCCACGCATGGCTCACTAGGAATCTCATCAGAGACCTTCTAGAGAAGGAGCAAGGGAAGGATTAACGAAGACTAGAGAATGGAAGTGTGTGAGTTTGATTATATGTTGCAAAGGAAGGTCAGCAAATGCACTTCCCAGGATCTCTTAGGAGCAATGGTTTCCAGCATATCTCCAAAACAGAGTCTGCTCCCCTGTGGTCACTGGTAGGTCAGCCTGAAGAAATTAATGAAGAAAAGGAGTAAGTGCGATGGTGATCTGCAACCAAGAGAAAAATCTGCCCCACAGAAAAGCTGGCAGGTAGGAGAAGGCTATCCAGGCATCTTTCTTGAATTTGCTTAAGTACCAATGTAGGGAGTGGAGTAGTTCTCCCTCTTCCTTTCCTAGCAGTTAGTTTTGCAAATAGCTTGTGCAACCCTAATTGAATTGCTACTACCCACCCGCCCCTTTCATGAATAGAAGGTAGGTTTTTCCATTCTGTCCCAGCAAATGGAGAATGTGTATGAATAAAATGGAGTCAGGTTGATAATTTTTCCCCTCAAGAGCTTCCTCACTGTATCCTATTCAGCTCCAGGAGGGCTGATCTGGTGGATTGGAAGAGCCTTTTTGTTACCCTCATATGGCCTGGGAAGCTGTTTTGGGAGGTGGGCAACACCCCTTTCTCTTCCCTCTTTGCCTTTGGTTATAACCCAAGCAGATGGTGGCTTCTTATGTCGCTGTTAACAGCAGCAGCAGGCCACTTGCCTATACATCCCAGCCTGCTGAAGTAGCAAGTTTTTTTTCTCCCTTAATAATAACAAAAATATGTTTTCTTTTTCCAGATCAGAAAATTTTGTGCTAAACAGAAACATTAAAAAAAAAAACCCTCTAAAAATAAAAACAGGCCATTCTAAATCTGAATTGTAAGGTAGGAGTTCAAAGCCTGAAGACTGCTGCAAAAACAAGCATTCCCATCCAGATCTAACCTTGTGCCTTTTATAGATTTCTTTCTTTCTTTCTCCTTCTCTAAGGGCCAAACTAGATGTTACTTTTAATGCATACTTTGACCCTCCCTGTACCAAATTACCTTTTTTGGTCAATACCAACTGTGGGGGGTGGGAGGCACAATTTGTCTTGGGATTGCAGCAGGATGAGGGGGAACTTTAACCCTTTGCCCTCACTATGGTTCCAGTTTGAATCCTCCTCCCACAGCAGCTGTTTGCCCTGGGAGGAAAGCTGCCATTGGCACAATTTTGAATAAATGATAATGCTTGGGGGTGGGGGGGGGGGTGCGATTTAAAAACAGAGAAAAAGAATCAAATATCAGTGTAATGATTTGCCCCAAAACAATGGATTTTACAGAAGTTCAGTTTGTATTTTTAGCTCACCATGCACGGGCTCAAGATGAGCCACATTGATCTCACAATAAAAGGTGTGCTGCCTAAGTGCACTTCCATTTGGGTACAATGAAACCCTGTACCACCAGGTACTTTTTATTCATCTTCCTGCTCCCTGCACAAAAATGTCCACTAAAATGCTGATCTTGGAAAGCTCTTCTTGGATGAGCCCAAAGTAATTAAGACCCAAAGCTTGGAAAATGGAGAGCCAGGATTGTATAGTGAATAAAGTGTTGGACTGGAACCTGGGAGGCCTGTGTTCAAGTGCTGCACCATTCATGAGGTTTACTGGGCAGCCCTGGAAGAGCCAGTGGTTCAGAGGCTTATATGTTCCCCTCTCTCTTTCTGTCCACTTTCACACACAGCCTTTGTGGTTTGTAACAAACCAGTTTCCTGTTTTGTCCAGCTATAGGAAACTGTGGTTTTTACAAACCACAGTTCGCTAACAAACCTGGATCAGGTAGTTTAACATTATGTTTAAAACGGGGCAATATCGCTCAGTCCAACTTACAAGGAGTTGTTGTGAGGATAAAATGGAATAACTTCATGTAGGCTGGCTTCATATATTTAATACATTAAGGAAGACATATATGTGATATTTCAATACCTATAAAACAGTTTAGCAGAGTTCTTGTAACTATGGGAGGCCTGTCGGAAAAGACAGATGGAAGGTTCCTCCTACATCTTGCCCTTTTGCTTTATAGTTTGAGGCCTTGCCAATTATCCCAGCCTAGTTTTTTAGACCTCTTCTCAATTCCCAAAGAGAGAAGTTACTCATCTATGGAATTAGGTAATAACATTTTTTTAAAAAAAGTCCTAGGAAAGTATCTTCAATGACACCAGGCATTTTGCCAGGGTTTGTACAGGATAACAGTGGAGAGCAAGTAGAATTGTTACTACACCGATGATGCCATTCTAATGCAGTTCTATCTGCTGGGTAATGATTTTGGAATAGCCAGTTGAAAGTTTAGAAATTAGAGATCTGACTAATGGGAGTCAAAATTGAACTGATGTTTATAAGGCTTGAGGCTTGATGCTTGACACTAAGCTAGAGTTGCCAACTAACTCCTGAAATAAAAATTCTTGGGAGGGGTCTATGGATGGAGCCTTTGGGTCAGAGGTGAAATCCCAGAGCAGGCCTGGGTGGAGCGGGGTGGTGGTGGGGGGGTAGGAGGCTAGTCAGTGGTGGTGGTTTTGTTTTGCAAGACTGAGGTCAGAACCCAGTTTTTCTTAGCAGGGGAGCCTGTTGAGTCCTCTTATATCTTAATAAATAAATTTAAAAACTGACTGAGGGGAGAGAAAACAGCCTTGCCCCTTGCTTTTCTGGCAACAGGTCTGAAAAGGGGGGGAAGGGGAGTGGGGGTAGCCAGGCCAGGGTTGTTGTTTTTTTCTGATTGGGTGGCAACCTGTTATTAATTTTTAATCTAACAGCTACTTCATGCATTGCTTCTTACAGCCATGGATTTTAAGGCCTTTGTGCAGAGATGCACCTCGGTAATTTTGGAGTCTGGACCTAAAGGCCTTTGGAGGCCCCCTTCCCCTGCAAATGAAGCATCTCAAATTAAGACCACACCTCTCGGGACAGACTAAAGAGGATTTGGGGGCCCCCAGGGGCTGTGGAAGCCCTGGACTTTGGCCCCGAAGTCCAGGGGTGAAGTCCAGGGGTAAGAGCGCCTCTGCCTTTGTCTCAGGGGGGCTGATTTCATATGACCTTTTCCTTACGTATAGAAATCATGGGAGCTGTTTTCCTCTGGGGTTTTGCATGCACTGAAGTAGTCCTGTGAAGGCTTTGCTTTCACATGCATCCAGAGCATTGCTTTCATCAGGAGTGTCCTCTTCAGCATTCTGACCACGCAGCAAGCTAGGGCTGATTCACCCTTGCATGTTCATCACTTGATACCTTTTCACCGGATGTTTTCTCAGTCAGTGATTCACAACAGAGGATGCTTTTATGCTAGTCTTTTTCTCTGGTATTTCTCCTTCATCCCAGACAGTTATATTTCCATTGTCACCCCCTCTCCATTTCCCCCCCTTCTGATTTCTGGCTCATCAGAATTTGTTTAGCTTCCTGCACAATTGATCCCTTTTTCACTGTGACTTTAGTACTGCTGTCTCAACTGGTGCAATGGAGGTGTTTGTGACATGTGTAACCCCACCTTTTGGCATTGCCTGCCCACGCACCCTTCTGCCATTACGATTATTTCCCCCATTGTTCAGGTGAAACTGACAAGAGCACAGACCTGAGGTCTTGTCAATTGTACCTCTGCTTTGTCAGCTTATTTAATTAAACGATGCATGAACCCAGTGTTAGTGCACACACATTTGGAAGGGGGGTGGGCTTGATTTAGAAGCAGCAGCCCCTTCCATGTTGTGATCTAAAGAGTGCAACTGAGCATGCACAGAGTTTTTCTCTCTCTCTGCAGAGTAACCACAAAGCAGAAAGGAGATTCACAGAAAACAGAGCCTTTGCCACTCCAGCAGGTCAGAAAGCATGGCCTGGATCAGATTTCATCCTGGCAGGATTGGAGTCTATCACTTGTGACTGTGTTAGAAATTGTTTGTTGGAGACAAATGTGAAATGTGTGAGAACCTGGACGAATGACTTTGTTGTAAGCAGTGCATGCAATGCTTGCCACAGAGAAGGGCAGAGCAGTAGAAAGGGAAGGCAGAAGGAAGCTAAGCGTAGATGGGGCTGAGTGAGGATAATCTTCTCTGCATCTCAGCTTTTTTGCCTCTCAGTGACTTCAGCTTCTCTGCATGGGGGTGAGAGGGGAGGCTATGTTTCCCTTTGCCCTCTTGCAAAGGGGTCATGGCCAGGTTCAAGTTAGGTAGAAATGGACAGAAATAACCTGGGATCTATCTAGATGACAGTTTATTCCAGCATGAACACAAATTACGATGGGATATTTTAAGGAGCATTTACACAATGCTAAAACACATTGTGTAATTCCTTAGCACCATTTGATGATGATCCACACAAAAAAACCTATGCTTTTTAAATGCTATTTTTATTTGACTTGAAAAAAGTATGGGTTTTTCACAAATTGTCAGTAGATGTCCAGCAGATGATGCTAAAAATTATGTGAGGTGTTTAAATTTGTATAAATGCCCTGTAAAATCTCCTGTCACAACTTGTATTCATGTTAGAATAAATTAGGTCTCTCTAGATGGCCCAGTGCTGGTTGTTCTTAATGCCCTCCAGGGCTATTTTGTTCACCTTTCCACCTTCTCTCTGGGTATATTAAGACTGCCTTAAAAAAACTTTTTAAAAATAAAGTTGCTATTTTTCCCTGAACTTGCTGGTAGACAGGGTGGATTATTGGTCTACAACATAATCCACAGGACAGTTCAACCTCAGATCCACTTAAAAGGTCCACTTATGTGGGCTTGAACTGGCCTCTAAAAATGTCACTCAGTAGGCCTTTAAGATCTGTGTCAGTGTCATTTTTAATGGTTCAATGACTGTCAAGGTCATGTGAATTTCATTCCCAGGGCAGCCCTTCAGAAAAACTAGAACAAACCTCTAGAGTGCAACTGTCATGAACTGACATCTAACCCTTCAAAAGTGATACTGGTGTAGATTTTTAAGATTCTGGCTTGAAGGTCTACTTCGATGGCAAAAATAGTATCTAAAGTATCCCTACCTGCATTACATTTGTTTATTGCTTGAGACCTCCCCACCCCCACCCACCCCACCATCTGTACCCATTACTTGGAAGTAGGTCCTGTTGATTTTATTGGAGCACTTGTGGCAGGTGGAAGAAAGGGGTTCGTTTAAAGGAATCTGAGAAAAGGGTTAGAGAGTCCAAACAAATCCTAGTATGGAATAGGTTATCTTTATATTTTAAGACTTACAAGTTTTACAAATTTTCCCTTCCCCTTGAAACCATAAATAGTATCCCTTTGTTCACAGTACTCAATCTATCAGCACGCACACACAATGTCCCACTTGGTACAGGGTAGCAGTTTGACATTTCCAACACCAGAGTCTATTTAAGTGCCTGCGTGACAGGCCTCCTGGTCCTGCCTGCTCCTCATAGTCATTCTGCCTCTCGCTGGTCTCCTGGTGATCCACCAGAGTGCCAGCTCTTCACTGCTGGGTTGCTTCACCCCTGTTGCCTGGATGTTCCTTCTGACACCTTTAAGTCAGGTGGGTTTTGGACAACAGTCAGAGTTGTACAGTGCACCTTTGTATAAATCTCATGGCTGTTGCCTATTGTTTATAAATGCTGATGATCTGATTTTGGTGGGAGTCAACAGGATGGAAGAGAAGAAGTGGCTAGAATTCCCAATCCTCAAACCATCCTGTTGCTTTGCTTTTGATCAGTTAATCCTCTTCCATGTCACATTTATGGAATTGGCCAGCCTCATTCAGATATCAGTCACTAAAGCCAGGTGGGTCCTTCATGCTTACAGCCTTCATCTGAAGAGGTGAAGGCTGTAGGCACGATGGAGGGCATTTCCATGAGCAGAAGGCTTCTGCACTCAGACTTCCTGCTCACAGAACGGAAGCATGTTCCATCATGCTTACAGCCTTCATCTGAAGAAGCAAAGGCTGTAAGTGTGATGGACCCACCCAGCAGGGGAGAATGATTGATGTCTGTGTGGCATATAGCAGGTGTTTTGTTCTCTCTTACATATTTGTGGGCCTGAGAACCCTACAGCCTGATCCTGTAAGGTGCCTGCTAAGGGCTTCCAGCAACTCTTGCACTGCAGTGAAGCTGTTAGTGCGATATTCCCAGCTAGCATCCCATGTTGAATGGTGTAGTGGTCAGAGTGTTGGACTAGGATCAGGCAGACATGAGTTCAAATCCCCATTCAGTCATGAAACTCACTGGGTGACTCTAGGCCAGTCGCGATCTCTCAGCCTAACCTACCTCACAGGGCTGTTGTGAGGATAAACATAACCATGTACTCTGGGCTCCTTGAAGGCAGAGTGGGATATAAATTGCTGCATGGACCCTCTTTTGAGTGAGTTTCCCATTTTCTTTCCTTTGGTGGTTTGGAAACAGTTGTCATCTAATATGTGTCAAAATATTACACTGCTCAGTGGTGTTGGGTGTTGAGCCTGCCTCCAATCTTTTCCTGCCTTTGCTCAGGGCAGCATACAAGAAGTTACTTCATCCTGCAACAGCCCTGCAGAAGTAGGGTTAGGCTGAAAGAGAATGGACACTCTCCAAGGCCATCCTGTATGTTTCCTAGCTTAACAGAGCTTTTAACCTGGGCTTTCCAGTTCCCCAGCCATGCTTGGTGGTTTCCTTGCCTGTCTGTACTTTTTCTTCAAACATTTAGTCTTCTTGCCCATATGGGATTTTTCCTCACCGAAATTGACCTTTTACTTCCCTCACAGAAACTGCAGGATTTGTCTAAATATCCCTTGGTATTTTGAAAGTTGGTGAATATTCCATGACATCACAACACATTGGTCCATGGAAGTTTACAGATATATAGGTGATGAGTATACAACCATCAGTGTTGAGCCATACAGCCACGTAAAACATAGGTGTGGTATCCTGTGGCAATTCCAGTTCAACCCGCATGCTGACGACAGCAATGCATATGACACATAGAATTGTAGGAGGCTAGCAAGGATGAGATCTGAATAATATTCAGTATTCAGAAGTTGTAAATTGAGAAAAACAGCTTGTGTCCTTAACCTTCTTAGCTTGAGTCTTGGCATATTTGTGCCAAGAAATTGAATTGTATGTTTGGATAGGCACTAAATTTCCAGGCATCTAATATTTTGAATGATCTATGGAAAGCTGGATAGCAGCATTCATACTGAACAATCACACATGTGCCAATTTCATATCCTCTTATTACAGCATTTCCCTTACTTTGTCTCTGGAGAATAGTTACAGTGTCAACATAATCAATAGGCAGTCTTAAGAGAATGCAGCAATCTGATAAAGAGACTCAGAAGCACTGAACCAATTGAGGAAAAACCTTGAAGCTACCAGGGAACAGTATTGGCCTTGTTTTCAAAAAAGTTTTTCGACTGAATATGGTCACGCATCATTGACTATTTCACATTCCATCTTAGGTCAGCTGAAGTTAAATAGGTAGCAATGTGATCTTGTCGAGTAAACACGCCTGACTTGGTTTGGGGAAAGGAAAAGACTTCTCCAAAAGGGCAGGATTTTCTTGTTGTCCTATAGCAGGGGTTCCCAACCAGTGGTACTCCAGATGTTGCTGAACTACAACTCCCATCATCCCCAGCCACAATAAATTGTAGCTGGGGCTGATGGGAGTAGCAACATCTGGAGTACTACAGATTAGGAAACCCTGTCCTATAATATCTTTCCTCCCCTTTGCAACACTTACCTTTCCTGTGGCAGTTCTGCTTCATTTCAGTTGGTTTCTTAGCCAAACATTTGCATAGCGTTAAGTCTTTTAATACTTCCTGATGTGAACTTGGATGTACCGTTTTCCGTTGTATATGCAACTAAAACCTTTGCGAGCGTCCCTTTGGAGATAAATGAGTTGGTGAGCTTAGGCTTGGATGTATAGTGTGCTCTATGGCTTGGAAGAGGCTTCGAGGTACAGCTGGGTAGAGTTATCAGATTCAGTATGCAAGGGGTTTTTTTGTGTCTTTAATATTTGCGGGCGACAGGAAAAACTGGACGTGCCAATTTTGTTTTGTGGCAAAGCTCCTGAGCCCCTAGCACCTGACTAGCAGGCAAAGTTCAGCTGCTGAAGCTATGTCCATGATCTTCCTTGCAGAGAAAAGGTTCAGTTGTTGAAAACCTGCTTGTGAAGCAGATACTAAAGACACGGGGAGAAAAGCAAAAGCTACACTTCCCACTGAATTCCCTTTTGTGCAACTATTTAAAGTCACATGGTGAATCTGGCAGCCTGAAATTATGTTAAACCATCATAACTTGGCCTCATGCAAAATTACCCTGGGCTGGTACCAGTGCATATATGTGTGGAAAGGGAGCTTAGCCCCCTCACTGGCCCCCTTACCTACTTCTTTTTCAGTGACTATGAGGAGGGCCATGATGTGATTAAATTGAGGACACATGAGAACATTCCTGATAATGTATGTGAAATGCACTTTTAAAAGCATGATTTAAACGCCGAGTATCATTAGCATGGACCCCTATGCTATTTCATGAAGTCCCATAGCGTCTCATTATTTCCTGTTTTGGGGAGCTCAGGGACTAGATACAGATGCCGTATTGTTTCTGAACTGCAAGGCAATCGATATTTCTCTCCATCTATTCTAGACAAAAATAGGCCTCTCTCTGTATTATGTGCTAATGACATGAGTTTGCTGTCATATGCACAATTAGGCTGAAGATATCTCCTGAAAGGAATTGGCTGGGGTATGTGTGTGCATCTGGTTATTAATTATAAGAAAACCTAAATTATCAGAAATGCCTGGGTCTTTGGTCACAAGCCACAATACCACAAATGGCTATTGGGTGGCCAGGTAGCAAACTAGACAAAGTTCCTTAAATATATCTGGGTATTTCTAACAAACTTAATAGGCTTGTTGTCGGTAGTTGACATGAGGAGGAAATTACTCAAGGTAGTCCCATAGGCTGATGTGAGGGAAATTACTCAATGTACTTAGTATGGATCAAAATTATAATTAAGGCTGATCATAAACTTTTTTTATAAGGCCTTAATCTGCAGCAGCGATCATCTTCTCTAGCTTTGTGTCCTCCGTTTCCTGTTCTGGCAGGTCACAAAGCTGGAGAATCTGGTTGCTGCTGCAGAAGCAGTGGTGGCAGGTAGGCAGGAAGCTGGTCACTGCTGCAGGATCCGTGGTGGGGCAGAGAGTGGGTAAGGGAAGTTGAGAAGTGGTACTAGATGGGCAGGCAGAGAATGCCCTGGGAGTGCGGAAGAGAGAGAGAGGAGAAGGGTGCTGGCAGTATGCTCCAGCCCCCTGGGGCGGTGCTGGATCCTGCAGTGGGGGCAGTTCTGACAAGTTGAGGTAGCATTTTGCACCTCGTCTCAGGTGCCCAAATACCTCGGGCTGCCACTGGTTTCTATACTAGTTTGGAATTTGCCTGAGATATGTAATTGACCTTGCTTTTTAATGTTCAAAATAAAGTGTAATTAAAAAAGAAAAAAGACACCCATTTTTCCTGATGACAAATTAGAATGTTTATCTGAGCCTGAGTAGGATTTAAATCTACTTGTGCTTCCTAGGCCTTGTTCTATGTCTTTACAGGAAGATGGGTCATCTGATTTGTCCTGCTTTGAAACATGCAAAGCTAGGACCTCTGCTCAGATGGTCTGTGGCTCTAAAATCTGGGCTTACTGACATGTAACATTTTGTGATCATATCATTTCAATATCTCAGAATTGTTCAAAATCTGTTTCCCTTCGTAGGGCCAGTTTATGCAATCAGCAGAAGCATATGGTGAAGTCTTTTCTTGAATGTACTACTTTAGGCTATATGTGGAGAGAGGGGAGAGGGATATAGCCCATCAAGTAGAAGGGTTCAACTCAGTCTCATCTGTGGTATGTTTTCAGAATATAGAGACTTGTTTCATGAGAGTGTATTCAAATATGTTCAGACTCGGGCACATAGATCTGCATCTTCTTCATTCTTTCTCCTGATTGTATGAAATGGCCCCTAGAACTGACACTGGCAATACAGAAAAGAGAACACATCTGCAAAGAAATGGCTATTTTTACCCCATATGCATTATTCTTCTATCATCAGGAATCTCGTTACAAATGTGCTTATGTAACAAACCTTTCAAAAATGAGTTTGGAGTGGATCCTTTCTAGATCAGTCTACTTTTGGAGGAGACATGTAATCTTTTTATTGGGGACTTACAACCCTGGTGTGGACAACATATTTCTGATATTACTCCTTGGCTGATCTAGATGAACATCTAGCTTACCTTGAGTAACTTTAAACTGAATGAGTTTTCTATGAGAAATTGGTTAGAACCAGTTCATATCCTGGTAATGTGCTGAAGCCATTGTCTACTACCTTTCTTGATATGAATGATGGCTGATTTTTTTTTAATGAATCCTGCAGCTCTGTTGGCAGCATTGCTTATCCACATCCTCAAAAATTTGTACAATGTACTTATGACATGTGCTAAAAATGCATTGAAACATTTACCATACAAGTGACCACCTCAAAAACGTCAACTAGCATTGGCTTTACCATATGTCCTCCATGTAAATACACACACTCGCACACACACTTTTCTTGACCTCTAGTCTTATTCTAGTCTTCAATGGTTTTTCACTTTTGCCACTATAGTGATAACTTTAGGCTAGTTCACATGCTCATTTTTGGGGTAGGAAAGCACTCTAGCCAAGTTTGGAAATTGTGCGCACTCTCGCTTTGTGATCATGTGCAACTAAAAAGCAAGGTAGGGAGCAGGGGAAATGATCCTGTGTGAGGCTCCCTACCTCATTAAACAGCTCAGTACAGCTACTGGGTAAGACAGAACCCTCCTACCCAGTGGAAGCTTCACACACTATCACTTCCTCATCTCCTGCCATACTTTTTCCAAGCACATGATCACAAAATGGGAGCATACTCAGCTCCCAAACTTGGGTAGGATGCTTGTTCTACACTATTGCTGGTTGTGAGAACCAGCCTTATATTTTGCCTTTCCTCTCCAATGAGTTCAAGAGGCGGTTCCCATGATCAGTGGGAGCTGCCTGGGGAGGGTTAGTGGGGAGAACGGGCTTAGCCTGCTTTCCCCGCACATGAGCAGGCAGTTTGCTCCGGGTGCCTGAAGCGGCCGCCCACACTACTGCCGGCTCCATTACAGATCCGACAGGGGCTGGGAGGATTGGGGGCCGTGCAGCCCCTGGAAGCTCCAGCATGCCCTTCGCAAGGGCGCAGGGCATGCTGGAGACCCCTGAGCCGGGAGGCTGTTTTTCAGCCTCCCGGTCTGGGATCTACTCGTGAGTTGCTGCAGCGTGGCAACTCGCGTTCAGAAAGCCCAGGTTAGTGGAGCGCTCACTCTGCTAACCTGGGCTTAAGGCAGGGACTGCGAGCCCAGTGAGTCTCACGATTGGTGGGAAGCGGGCTAAGCACCCTTAGCCCGCTTTCCACTGATTGTGATAATAGCTTCCCTGGGTTTCTAAGAAGTGTAAATGGCATTGACGACATAGATGTACTTTATTCCTTGTTCTTCTGTTTCCAAAAGGAAACAGAATATATATAGATAGATTTTCATGTTGTTGTTGATATTTATTACATGTTTATCTTGCTCTTTCTCCAAGGAACTTGTAGGGGTGTGGAATTCGATTTGACCTTGAATAAATTTGGGTTGAATTGGAGGCAATTTGCAAATTCGACCCTGAATCGAATCACCCTCAAAATAGAGGGCCCAATTTGGGATCATCCACAATTGACTCAAATTGATTTGGAGTGATTCGGCTGCCATTTTGAGGTCTGTTTTGCTGGGGAAATGGGCCTCAAAATGGCAGGTTTTTTTCCTAGGGAGTGTTAGTCTACCAATTGGAGTCAGCGGATAGACCAATCCTCTGCTCCAGACTTAGCACATATGCCCACCTCGGAGGACTGGGCTACCCAGGTAGACCAATCCTCCAAGGCAGGCTGACATGCTAAGTCCAAAACAGAAGGCTGGTCTACCTGCCAATCCCATTTGGTAGACCAGCTCTCCCAGAGAAAACAATGCCATTTTGAGGCCCATTTTTCCTGGGAAAACAGGCCTCAAAATGGTGGTCAAATCATTCAAATCTATTTGAGTAATTCTAGGTTGATTCGTCGAGGCAGCTGGCTGGTTGTTTTTGAATCAATTCAAGTTTTTGTGATTCAATTCAAGCTTGAATCAAATTGCAGAAATTGATTTATGCACACCCCTACTCACATGTACCTCATCTCCCTGCTCCCCTGCCCCCCACTTCATCCTCAAACCAAACCAACTCTGTGTTGGGTTAGTAGACTGAGGAGTAACTGGTCCAGTTAACTACATGACTGAACCAGCATTTGAACTCTGCTCTCCCCAGTCCTAATCCAACACGCAGTCCATTACACAGCACTGGCTCTGTTTTCTCGATGAGGACTTGATGTCTCTTGAATCCTTACTAGCAAGCCTATTTGTAATCATATTAAGTGTCTCCAGAACATCCTACTTCTGTGCTCTGAAAGAGTGCAGACATGGCTAGATCAATACTATAGCTATGTTGTTCTCAGACAGACTGGATGTGAAATATATCTGGAGGTGTGTTGGGAATAAGAGTGGGCACGATAACTAGATGGTATATTACACCTAGTAAATTAAGTAAAATATATTGAACACTTGGTAACTGGACCAAGAGGCACATTCTAAAGTGGTGACTCTTATATTTAACAGAGGAGAGCAACTGACCCTGTTCAACCCCAGCTCAACATTTCTCCAGTGGCTGTTGCTGGGGCCAACACTTGTGTTTTTTTTGTAGAGTGTGAGCCCTTTGCGAACAGGGAATTAACTTTTTCTTATTCTTTTTTCCGATCAAAAGCCACATCGAGAACTAGGGTGGGGGCGGGGCGGCCCGCGCGCCAGCCAGAGCGCTGGGGGGGGGGGGCGGGGGGCCCCGCGCGCCATCCAGAGCGCTGGGTCTGTGCAGGGTCAGCTAGTATAAATAATAAAACCTCAAGCTCATATAAGCTGAAAGTGCTGGAAATGTCAAGAAGAAATCTGGGATTATTATTATTAATGTGGTGGACTTGTCCCTAGCAAACATATTCTGGCAATAAGTAGGTAGTTAGTTGGAAGCTTTCAAACTCACCACTGCATTGGTAGTCAAAGCAGTCATGGCTGTTTGCACCCATCTTGTTATACTCCTATCCACCCACCCACCCACCCACAATATGTACTGTATTGTATCTCAGGGAATGTGTCGGCCACAACAAGGTGGATAATAGGACCAAGGTATTAAGCTTGTGCGGGGAGGACCTTCTGCACTGCACAGTGTGCAACTTCCCCTTTTGTGTATTACCCTGGAAGTATAAACGTGGCTTTTTGGCATTTCCTGTAATGTGTGAAGCAGCCTGAGTCCATGCCGGAGAAAGTACCTGAATGCAACTCCAGATCCACTGTACAGGGGAGAGCTTGATGGAGGCTTCCATTGAGCAGGGGCTCTGCTCTTCCCTGCAGCTCTCCATAGGACACTTGACAGTCCCAGAATTGCTCCCTGTCCCTGTTTTTCAGCCCTTGCCCTGAAACCCACAGCCTGCATACATGCGTAACTCCTGGTTTGTTATCTGTCTTGTCTTGTGTTTTAGCACGTGTGGAGTGAAAGTGAGGACTGCTTGCCTTTCCTGCAGTTGGCTCAGGACTACATATCTTCCTGTGGTAAAAAGACACTGCATGAAATACTGGAAAAAGTCTTCAAATCATTCAGACCTGTAAGTGCTTGTTTTTCTTCAACCTAATTGTGTCCGTGGTTTGGGTAGAACTTGCCAGGCAGCAAATACAGCAAACATTTGGGGGGATTTCCCAGAATGGCTTTTATGTCTTAAAAGGGTATAAATAGCTGGTTATTGTGCAGTCTCTTTCCCCCCCTCTTCAGTTCTGTATTTTTCAAGCTCAAATTCCCAGCTGGGACAAGAGGCAAACCAAAATGGTTCTCCACCCATCTGAGAAATTATGTGTTTGACTGTTGATGCTGCATTTGGAGAACTGTAAAGAGGCTGGCCATGTAGCGTTCTGTGGTGGTGGAGTCATTTCCTGACACTGCTATTGTGGAATTTCACTGGATCTGTACAGAGAAGAGATGTAATGCTAGGGAGAGGAAGCAAGTGCTCTACTTCCCCCACCCCCACACACCAAACTGAGAGGTTTGCAGTTTGGTCCTTGAGACATAATATGTCTGCCCAGGGGCATAGCCAGGGGAGAGGGGGCCCATGTTCACCCCTCTCTAGCAGCCCTTCAGACTGAGGGAGATAATGAAGAAAATAGGGAGGGCTGGAGCTGGGGGCCCTGGGTTCTTTGAACCCGTTCTCTCAATTATAGTTACAACCCTGTGTCTACCCCACATCTTATGTTGCTGAAGAAGCATGGTTGCCATTACTCCATTCCATACTGCTCTAGCAATAATAAAGCCAGGATGATCACATGGCCACCAGCATGGTTATTTTCCAAGGTGGCATCCTCTGAGGGCATGAAGCAGCCCTGAATATGCCTCTCTCTGTTATGGTTTAACCAGCACCTCCCTGTTGCTGTTCGCTGCTCAAGTTTGATGCTTAGAGGGGAGAAATCTCAAGGGTGGGGGGAGGGATGCTATATTGGAGCAGCAATGCAGAGAATCAGTTAGCCAGCATCATTGGAGGCAGGCTGTACAAACCGTGCAAACACCCAGCAGCTGAGGACAGCAATGAAAGGAAAGAAGAGCCGATGACATCAGGCTGCCAGTGGAGGTGAGGGTAGGGCAAGTGAGGGACGTAGTGTGGTGGTATCCGTGATGAGTGGGTGGGAGAGAAGACTAGAGATGGAGCGGCAACAGGCAGATGAGGTGATGCCTGTGATGGGGTGCCTGCACTTGCTGCCCAGTGGCTCATTCGTCTCACTTGGCCTCATGGGCAAAACACTCTTGGGTTGAAATCTAGGGAATCCTAACACTCCAGTGGTCTGATTAAATGTCTCAGAGAATATTTCCAGCTTTACAATCAAGACTCTAAACCGAGTCCTAAGGACACTTATTTCCAACTTTGGTTTCACTGAGGTCATTGGGCAGTTTTGCCACTAAAGGAGGACAAGGGGTCATCTTTTTCCCATCCACTTTTTGAATGGTCACAAATGCATGGCGCTTCCTTTTATAGAGTCAGACTTATGGTCCATTGTACTGTCAACAGTTCTCAAAGTTATCAGGACCAGCCCTAGTACCTGAAATCCTTTAAATGGAGACTCCCCAATAATGGTGGCAACTATTAAGATCAAGGGAATTTTATAAGTCTATGCCGCCTTTTTTAAAAAAAACGCATCACATTTTTGAATGCAACAAATGTGTTTGCAAAGCTATGGGTGGGTCCACACAGCTAAATTCATGTTATTTGACGGTAATCTGAGATTCCCAAGGCTTGCACACTCGTGTGGAGCATGTTGTGCAAACCAAGCCATTACCAGGAATCTCAGATTGGTATAATGCCGAACTGACATGAAGCTGAGATTAGTAGTCTTAGATCTGAAATTAGCTTGACTATTTTGGCTTCGTGTTAGTTTGGCATGGTGCCAATCTGAGATTCCCAGTAATGTCACTAATATCAAACTAATATGAGATGGAGTGCCTAAACCTGCCCTATGTATCATAGAGGTACCCTTGTCAGGGAGCTGGGTTTGCCTGTATTTTCATAATGTGTGAAGCAGCCTTCAGTGACAACAGGCTATCAATGGCTACTAGTCTGGTGGCTGTGGGCCACCTCCAGACTCAGAGGCATGATGCCTCTCAATAACTGTTGCAGGGGAGCAGCAGCAGGAGAGAAGGCATGCCCTCAGTTCTTGCCTGTGGGTTCCCCAGCAGCATCTGGCCACTGTGTGAAACAGGATGCTGGACTAGATGGGCCTTGGGCCTGATCCATCAGGGATGTTCTTATGTTAAGCCACTAAGCTACAATTTAAATCTTTCCCGACTTAAATTAATGTAAGTGATACTACAAAGTCAACTTCATAGCTGTTTCTTAACTTAGAACATCAGTGATGCTGCCTAGTATCATTGCTTCCTCTTAAACTCAACAGTTTATTTCCTCCTTCTTTATAAATAGCTATTGGGGCTTCCAGATGTAGACGACGATGCATTTGAAGAATATAACGCAGATGTGGAAGAAGAAGAGGCAGAAGCCGATCACCAGCAAATGGGTGTCAGTCAGCAGTAATTTTTGGAGGAATTAAAAATATATTTTATCCTACCAGGTGGGGTCTTATGCTTCTGCATTAGCATTTTTGAATTAGCACATCACACTGGAAGATCTGGCCTCCCAAATCCAAGAGTTTGAAAGAAAGAAAAACCAACAATCCTTTTGATAAGTCTGTGATGAGCTTTGCTAAGAAGTGGCCTGAATTTCACTCCTGCTTCAGTGAGGTTTCTATGGTGTTGTCTCGGTAGCATTCTGCCATTGTTAACTTAGAATTAGTTTTTCCTTGCTGACTTGTCTCTCTCTTTTTTGTTTTGTTGTTTTAACTTTTATTATTTTTATTTTGTTTGTACAGGAGAACTAACATTTCACTGACCTGAATGTGATTTGAATGTAGGAACTATTTGGTTGGTGTGTTTACTCACATGACCTTACTGAGGACCATCCATGCAGAGAATAAATGCAATCTGCACTTTCCATTTTAGATCTCTCTCTCGTTTTTCAAACTAGATTACCAGGCATCATACCAAGTGATGAGTGTTCCAGTGGAGGGTACAATCCAACCAGAACAAAACTCTTCCAAATTCTATTTATTTCAATGGGAAAGAGTCAAGAATGAGCTTAACTCATTAGGAAGAAACAGTAAGGCCTGGTGATGATGTAATGCTAGCAGTCTCTTAACCATGCTTAGGAGACCAGGAGTATTCCACAAATTCCCCTCTCCTTTCCATGGTTTGGATTAATAGTGATATAGTATTAAGTTTGCATAGGTGTTGACAACGTTCTTGATGGCTTTTAAATTGTGTTAACGGCTATAAATGCTTTTGGGTTGCAAACCACCCTGAGATTTTATGATTTGGCAGTATGAAAGTGAAATAAATAATAGTTTGTTTTTAAACCAGGATTATAAACTGTGTTGCAAACCATGGTTAAAACTAACAATGGTTTCCATTAGCCGCATCTAGTTCCAATGCTGGTTAACCAACACAGGAAGGGAGAGGGGTGCAAGTGAAAGCTGGAGGTCAAGGGAACCTGCAACCATATTTAGAAGACTGGGATATCTGCACTGGGCTTGAGACTATGAAGTACTTAACTATGGTTGAATCATACCCCCAAATTTAAAGTACTTTAATAGTGATAGATTCTTCTGTGGAATGTATCAGCCTATAGGCTGAGAAAAAATTGGATTAAGGGGGCATTTAATTTCACATTTCAGTTCTAATCGGAGTCCAGAGGAGAATGACGATGTAGTGCTCTCTCCAAGTGCTCAAAGCATGTAATTGACAGATGCTGGGCAGAACATAAACCTATATGAAGATTCTGCCTCTAAATAGCTTTGTTGTCAACAAATGCAGGACCAAGTATTGCTATAGCTAAAATGGAAAAAATTAAAAATACAAACTCATTCCTCTTAGAGTAGTCATACTGGTGCAATTTATATCAGGATATTTATATCAGTGTAAGGTATAAGTGAGAAAACTAGCCCTTGTCACAGTGCATGGGAAGAGTTACCAGTTTTGCCTGTCAGCTCTGTATAGGAAACAAAGAAGAGTGTCCTGTATATTATCTTTTCATCTCTTACTCCTTTGTGGAAAATCTAACTACTACTTCTTTTTTTAAAGAATGAGCAATGATCATCAATATGAGTCATAGGAGATAAACCAGCATCTGTTTGTTTTCAAAATGTTTTTTTCATGTTTGCCATTCTGCACTGCCCTACTACCTTGTGGGGAATGACTGTAGCATACTACCAATTAGTAAGAGTGACATTTTAATACTTGGGTGAGTCTGTACAGTGGGTTGGTTCAAACGTCAGTGGAACCACAATTAAAGTCTGGTCCCACACAACGTCTCAGAGGCACCCACTCCCCACTGCCTTGTCTGCGCACATACTTAGGTTGGAATGTCTAAACTGACTTATCTTGGTTTATTGTAATCTACTTACTTGAAATAAACCACGTTCGGTAACCAAGGTTTGAAATGAGTTACAGATTGCAGTTGATTTCTAGTAATTAGGTTAAAATAAACCAAGATCACTAATCATGGTTTAGTTTTTTAAATCTGGGCCAAGGGAACAGTGTGCACTGCCAAGGCTCTGGGACTTCGCATGGAACCATGTTTTTAAACATGCTTGTGACATCTGAACTGACCCAGTGGTACTGTCAGTCTATAACATGATTAGCCACCACAGATAATTGCTTCTAATCACAGTAACCAATTGCATATCAGTGGCAGCCACCAACGTGGGAGATGATCGGTTCTCATATGACGGCTGTCACTTACAGCAGAACAGTTTATGGGGCTACTTTATATTCCAGGTTGTGGCCACAGACCATTTGCCTCACAACTCAATCCCTTCACAGGTAGTCAGGCTCGACAGACTGTAGGTGATGGTGGCATGTAGTAGCAAGGATGCCACATCTACAAATCAAAGCTATGCAACCATATAGAGATGCAGCATGAAAATATGGCGTGTCTCTATTTCCCAAAGTTATTCTGCATTTTAATGTTTCATCTCTCTATGGGTTTTGCATGTAATGGTTTTCTCAGCACTTGAAAACAATCCTCTCTGTGAGTGAATCTGTGAAAAGAATTGTCACAGCTTGATTAAACTTTAGGACTGCCGAGGACCATCTCTTTACAAGCCGCAAAGTTGGCTACCCCTAATGTAAACTCTATCCATGAATTTTTTGCTTCTACTTGACCCAGGTGTAAGTACTCTTGCTAGACTCCAGATATGAGTCTATCAGACCTATTTTTTCCTTTTTTATTTTGACACCTGTAAAAAGAAACATTTAGATGCGGTGTCTTTTTCTCAAAGTGTTTCTAATTCATTCTTTTATAGTCATTTTTTTTTCTTTTTTCAAAGACAGTGCAAAGGCCTAAAATTTGAAAGCTCTTATAAAGGATCTGCTTTTATAAAAACAACAAAATAATACAGGGAATTATCCTTATACCAACCAGTTCTCAGTGAAACACTCTTGTTGACAGTATTTCCTTCGGAATCTATCCTTGCTGAAAATTGCCTTCATTATTTACTTTTTTGGTTGACTGAGAAGTGCTCAATTTTTCTGTCCAAAGACACTACTTTCTGCAGTCTGGATTCATGTGTCTGTAACAGTGTAAAAGCTTGGAGTTCCAAAAATTAATAAAGACCAATAGTTCCATGAAACATGTGTCCCATAAGGATGCAGGTGTACCTACACCAGTTACAACCATTTTCCTATGGACTAGTGACATGAAAACTGTGGTTCATTGTAGAACTGTGTGCTCTAACAGGCTTTTTGCTGATCAAAATAAAATGTAACAGTGTTCTCCATTTCTCTTTTCAACACCAAGTTTATTTTTCCCTTCCTCTCTCTAAATCAGATTAAACGACATGACTTTAAATAGAAGATAAGCTATTCTTTTGAAGGGCTATTTCCTTATAGTTCGGTCTGTAAATAGTTGAGCAAAACAAGCATCTTTCATATATTTGTTTGTTCTGTGAAAAGCAATTGCTACTCACAATTATGAATATATACATGCTAGATAACTGTGCAGACATTTAAGGAAGTGAATATAAGCAGTCAGTTTCTACCCCCATGACATTCTTGCTCTGCTTTTAGCATTTCAAGTTACAAAATTAGAGCCAGGGAACTTCTTTGTTGGGATTATTCAATGCCATTTTATGAAGTGCAGAAACATTCAGATCTAATTTAGAATCTAATGGAGATTAGATTCACACTTCTGAAATAGCTGTACAAATTTAACAGTGGCTGTACACCAATTCATAACAAATGAGCAATGTTCACTATATGACAAAGGATGGACCATTGCTTACATATTAATGCTTAAGGAAGAGAAAGTACTTACAAATTCACTCATGCACCAAAAACCATGGAGATTGTAAATTAAGATGCCACCTTAACCTCTGCACCATATAAGCAGTAAATACTGCATAGGCTCTTCTACAGGTCGGGGCAACACTGATGCTTAGAACACTGGGGGCAGGCAGTGGCACCTGGCCACACATCGATCCTGTGCTTTCCCCATATGCTTTCATTTGGGTTAGAGATAATGGTATAGGTTAGTAGTGGTGGACTCTATGTCAGGGGAACAAGGCTGGTAGATGGAAGCTGCAGAGAGGCAGAAGATAGCGAGCAGATGGGCACTGGATCAAGTGTCTGTCTTATCACAACTCAGCAAGAGAAAGAAGGTGAATTCTTAGAACATCGGACTTGCAATGCATTGGATTGGCCTCTGCAACATCTTGGCTCTGTTTTGAAATGAACTAATTAAATATTTAGAATTTACAAGCAGAGCAAGTCTGATTACCTGATTAATGCTTGAATAATTATTTTCCTGGGTTTGCTTTTGCTAGAAGAGGCACAAGATTGGACTTTAGTGCTGAAGATAAGCTTTGTACAAGTTGGTTGTCACGGTTAGCAGTGGCTGTAAATTTGAAAAAGCAGACAAAGGTTTTGTTATTGAAAATACATAGGATTACACTCTGCAGTTGAAGATAAACTACATGGGAGGTTAGCTGTCAGAATTAAGAGAATTTGAAAGCATGTATCCTATTAAACATTGCTCTTGTTTAATATTATGCAATGTTTAAAAATAACAGGTTCTGTATTGCCAGCATTGCAGAGGAAGAGGGCTGGGGCCGAAAGACCAAGGGAAAGTGTGGGTTTGTGGAGGCTAAGTTGTAAGTGAGTACAACGTGTGAGACTAGAGAATGTGTTTACTGCTTACAAGGTGTGGAAGTAAAGGTGGGCACCTTAATGTACAATTCCATGATTTTTGGTACAAACTTATAAGCACTTACCTTAAACCCAGGGTGTCAAAATGCAGTTCTTCAGCTGTTGTTGGCCTACAACTCCCATCATCCCTAGCTACTGCCCACTATGATGGCATGGAGAGGAGAGCTGGTCTTGTCCCCTTAGCTAAGCAGGGTCCACCCTGGTTGCATATGAATGGTACACTAGAAGTGTGAGCACTGTAAGATATTCCCTTCGGGATGGAGCCGCACTGGGAAGAGCAGAAGGTTCCAAGTTCCCTCCCTGGCATCTCTAAGATAGGGCTGAGAGAGATTCCTACCTGCAACCTTGGGGAAGCTGCTGGCAGTCTGGGTAGATAATACTGAGCTAGATAGATCAATGGTCTGACTCAGTATATCGCAGCTTCCTATGTTCCTATGATGGGAGTTATAGGCCAATAATAGCTGGAGAGCCATAGTTTGACACCCCTGGTCTACAGAGACGTACAGTACACATACCCCTTCATAATACTTGCAATATGCAAGCTTTCCCATTATGATGACGGGCATTTTGCTAGCGATATACTGGCTAGAGCAGGAACAGGCAGATGTAAGTCAGGATCTACTGTACATTGCTAAGTCATGTGCAGCTTCAAGGATTTCTGACTCCCAATTCTTTAACAATAGCAACAAGTGAAAATGTTCCTCCCTCACCTCCCAATAAATTATACTGCTGAAACAAAGAAACCAAGAGTGAGTTTTTGTGGGAACTTTGTACACAGATCAGACATATTAGGGCAGGGATGGGAAACTGCCAAAGTAAGGGCTTGATCCAGATCTCCAGTCTATATTTTACAGCCTGCCAACCCAGCCACAACATAAAGGGGAATGCTTAAGGGCACATGGTTTTAGATCCCATCAGCCACCATGTCATGCATTAATTACAGTGAAGTTGGACCAGGGGTTCCTCCTTGCGACATGTGATCTTGTTGAGGAAAATGGGCAGTCCACAATGATGCCTCGAATACATCAGAAATGGACACATACATGGCCGTCAAACTTTCATAGCTCTCTAATCCTGGCTCACATATGCACGACATTGTGCGCTGATAGTCCCTTGATTCATCTGCAGTTCATCAAAACCAGGACTGTATACGTATGTCTGTAAACAGCCCAAAGGCCACAGAGCAGTAAATGGTTTAAAAGCCTTATACAAACAGGGGATCCAGGTTATCCGGCAATCAGTCATATGTAGTTTGGTGTCGTCATGTCCCTTTGCCTTCCTGGTCTGGGTTCCTCCCAGGGGGAAGTCAATCCAGGCAGGAGCTCTAGGTATGTACTTGAACTCCTGCACCCAGAACAGATTGCTGAATCAGGGTGATGATGATGTTACTCTGGAATTGCCATGTGATCCAGCAAGCTGTGTGCACAAGGCATTGCGTTGTTGATCAAGGAAGGTCAACATTCATAAGCACAAGCCTATAATGCTGAATCTAGTTCCGTATGCACCTCTGTACTAAGTATTTGAGCCACCTAATAGCACAGTGGGGAAATGACTTTACTAACAAGCCAGAGGTTGCTGGTATATTTCCCAGACTATGGGAAACACCTATATCGGGCAGCAGCAATATAAGAAGATGCTGAAAGGCATCATACCGCGTAGCAGGCAACAATAGTAAAACCCTCCTGTATTCTACCAAAGATAAGAGGAGAGCTGGTCTTGTGGTAGCAAGCATGATTTGTCCCCATAGCTAAGCAGGGTCTGCCCTGGTTGCATCTGAATGGGAGACTTGATGTGTGAGCCCTGCAAGATATTCCCCTCAGGGGATGGAGCCGCTCTGGGAAGAGCAGAAGGTTTCAAGTTCCCTCCCTGGCTTCTCCAAGATAGGGCTGAGAGAGATTCCTGCCTGCAACCTTGGAGAAGCCACTGCCAGTCTGTGAAGACAATACTGAGCTAGATAGACCAATGGTCTGACTCAGTGTATGGCAGTTTCCTATGTTCCTATGTTAACCACAGGGCTCTGTGGTCGCCTCGAGTCGACAGCACACTTTATTAAGTATTTACGTCTCTGTTCTTCCACAGCTGGTGTTCCTCAGCAGCAAGTTTAGTTTTGGTTTTCTCTTTTCTCTCTTTCTATCTCCCCACTGCCTCTATCACATCTCCTAACACCAGAGATTCAATGGGGGAAAGAGATGCTGTCACCACGAATCACTTGTTGGCTGGTTCCTAAGGCACGACTGGCAGTGTTGAGTACCTAGTGATGTAGGACTCTAGGGAAGATGTGATTGATTGTTACTGGATGTTTCAGCACTAGTTACAATGTGCTTAGTTCAGGCTGGGAAACCATAACAAAATGTTTCAGTGTATCCTCATCCCCTAGTGGGTGTGGCAGCAGGCAGCAGCAGGTGAGATGACAGCTGGGGGTGCCAGGGGGCAGTGGGAAGATGCCCCCCACTTGCCGTCACATGGCACAGGCATCCGAGGCCATCGCCTCACTTCACCTCATTAACAAGTTGCCCCTGGATATGGTGATCATGAGAACTGCTGCAGCTGTATCCGTGTCACATTGCTGGTCTACGACCGAAATAAAGTTTTACTTACTTACTATGGAAACAAATAAACAAATAAATAAAATGGCTCAAAGGGCTCACAATCTTAGAAAGAAACATGACACCAGCAACAGCCACTAGAGGGGTGCTGTGTTTGGGATAGATGGAGCCAGTTGCTCTCACCTGCTCAAAAAAGAGAACCACCACTTAAAGAGAACCCCCTTAAGACCACCATCCAGAAAGATGCCTTACTGATGGAGACTGCAGATTTGGGGGAACTCAACTGGCCCCACCTCAAGGCACCAGACCCTTAAAATCACTCCTGGGAGACCAGGGGCAAAGGCAGCAGCGAGTCCAAGTTAAAAACCGGACCAGGGGACACTCTGCCTGTTCAGCATCACAAGGCCCCCCAGCCCCGAGCACTATTCAGGAGGAGGACATCCAAACATGTCCCAGAGCACAGCCCCATCAGTGGCTCAGGGCCCTACAGATGCTCCCGGAAGAAGTGGGGCAGTCAGGGCAGCTATAAGGTTTTTCAGTGGGTGTCTACTAGTTGCTGATGCAATGATGCACAGATTGAGGAGGAGAGCTGGTCTCATGGTAGTGAGCATGGATTGTCCCCATTGTGAAGCAGTGTGGGGCTGTTGCACCATGACAGAGCATCTACTGGCATGCAGATGCCCCCATGTTCACTCTCTGGCATCTCCAAGTAGGGCTGGCAAAGACTCCCACCTGAATCCTTGGAGAGCCGCTGCCAGTCTCTGTAGACCAGGCCTGATCAACTTAGCGCCCACCCCCCCAGCTGTTTTTGGACTACAGCTCCCATAATCCCCAGCCACAGTGGCCAATAGTCAGGGATTATGGGAATTGTAGGCCAACATCTGCAGGAGGGCCCAAGTGGAGCAGGCCTGCGTAGACTATACTGAGCTAGATGGACCAATGGTCTGACTCAGACGGTTACTTAGGTTTCTATGACCACTCTCTGGTGACATTTGGGAATGTGGCCGTAGATCAGTAGTAGAGCATCTGCTTTGCATGCAGACGGCCCCAGGTTCAACCCCTGACATTTCTAGATAATGCTGGAAAAGACTCTTGCCTGAAATTGTGGAGGGCAGCTGCTGCCAGTCATTGCAGGCAAGACTGAGCTAGATGGACCAATGGTCTGACTCAGTACAGGTGAAACGCGGAAAATTAGAATATCGTGCAAAAGTCCATTAATTTCAGTAATGCAAATTAAAAGGTGAAACTGATATATGAGACAGACGCATTACATGCAAAGCGAGATAAGTCAAGCCTTAATTTGTTATAATTGTGATCATCATGGCGTACAGCTCATGAAAACCCCCAAATCCACAATCTCAGAAAATTAGAATATTACATGGAACCAAGAAGACAAGAATTGAAGAAAAGAACAATATCGGACCTCTGAAAAGTATACAGTATGCTGTGTTTGATTGGCCAGCAAACTCGCCTGACCTGACCCCATAGAGAATCTATGGGGCATTGCCGAGAGAAGGATGAGAGACATGAGACCAAACAATGCAGAATTGCTGAAGGCCGCTAATGAAGCATCCTGGTCTTCCATAATACTTCATCAGTGCCACAGGCTGATAGCATCCATGCCACGCCGCATTGAGGCAGTAATTGCTGCAAAAGGGGCCCAAACCAAGTACTGAATACATATGCATGCTTATACTTTTCAGAGGTCCGATATTGTTCTATTCTTCAATCCTTGTCTTCTTGGTTCCATGTAATATTCTAATTTTCTGAGATTGTGGATTTGGGGTTTTCATGAGCTGTACGCCATGATCATCACAATTATAACAAATTAAGGCTTGACTTATCTCGCTTTGCATATAATGCGTCTGTCTCATATATCAGTTTCACCTTTTAATTTGCATTACGGAAATTAATGGACTTTTGCACGATATTCTAATTTTCCGAGTTTCACCTGTATATGGCAGCTTCCTCCTATCTCATCCTGATCAGCAATTAACAACAACAACAAATATTTATATAGCGCTTTTCAACAAAAGTTTCCAAAGCGGTTTACATAGAGAAATAATAAATAAATAAGATGGCTCCCTGTCCCCAGAGGGCTCACAATCCAAAAAGAAACATAAGCTAGACACCAGCAACAGGCACTGGCGGTACTGTGCTGAGGGTGGATAGGGCCAGTTACTCTCCCCCTGCTAAGTAAAGAGAATCACCACATTAAAAGGTGCCTCTTTGCCAAGTTAGAAGGGGTGAGTGGAAGGTGACTTCTGAGCCAGATAGCTCCCTTGTTCTTTTGAAAATCTTGCTCCCTAACCTGCTTCGCCAGTAAAGTGGGAGCCTTATCTGCCCCCTGCTAACTGACCTCCAGGTGTGAGGTCTTACTGGGCACCTTTTAAAGTGCTGGCTCTCTGCTGTTTCTCAGGAGGAGAGCAACTGCCCCTGTTTATTCCAGCAGACTGTCCCTTGTGGTTCTTTTTAAATTGTAAACCCTTTTGGGACAGCGAGCCATCTCCTGGTTCCTTTTGCTATGCAAACCACCATATATTCTTAATGGCTGACATAAGGAAGATTACTCAGAGTAGTCCCATTTATTTATTTTTCACAAGTTTTACAAGTTTATACCACCTAAATCTATGGCCGCAAAACGGATTACAAATTTTAAAACAACTAAAAGAGCTAAAAGCAATTAAAGGAGCTTGCAGACATCTCGTTGTATGCAGCCATGTTGCGCCTGTGCCCCAAGTAAAGCATCAAATGAAAATTCCTAGTAGACCCGAAATTTACGAATCTTATGTCAGTCTAAAAAAAAATAATCTAGGTCTATGCTATCGCTGCTGTTGCAGTGCATTGTGGGAAAGTTCGAGCTGCAGCACTGGCCCGTTGATGACACAATGCACCATGGCATATGCTTAAATCGTCTCAGAAGGACAAGGTTCACCAGTTTATGGCTGTTACCCAGGCTGGTGAAAGGACCATGATTATACTGTTTAATGCAGAATGAGTTGAAACTAGAAGTGGCAACAGACAACTACTTCCAGAACACAGACTTGTACTACAAAGAATCCATGAAAATTTCAATAGACAGAAAGAAATTAGAACAATTGTATAACAGGTACAAAGACCCACAAGATGAGAATAAAATTGGCATTGATGGGATTCAACAGTTTTGTGATGATTTAAGCTTGGACCCTGCCAGTATCAGCGTTTTAGTCATAGCATGGAAATTCAGGGCAGCCACTCAGTGTGAATTCAGCAAAAAAGAATTTGTAGATGGCATGACAGAACTGGGGTGTGATACCACAGATAAGTTAAAAGCTCTTTTGCCAAGACTGGAACAAGAATTAAAGGATCCAATGAAATTTAAAGATTTTTATCAGTTTACTTTTAACTTTGCTAAAAACCCTGGACAAAAAGGCTTAGATCTAGAAATGGCAATTGCATATTGGAATTTAGTCTTATCAGGAAGATTTAAATTTCTAGAACTTTGGAATAAATTTTTATTGGAACATCATAAAAGATCAATTCCCAAAGATACTTGGATACTTCTTTTAGACTTTGGAAATATGATTGCAGATGATATGTCAAACTATGATGAAGAAGGAGCATGGCCAATTCTAATAGATGATTTTGTGGAATATGCACAACCAGTAGTCACAGGTGGAAAGCGTAAAGCTTCCTAACCATAGACTCTTCTCAGTGGACTTAAGTTTGCTGTCTGAACTGCATCAGGTAATGAAGACATTTTGGCGAATAACTGGGCACACTGTCACTGGTTTCGATAGTCGTGGTGGGATGCCACTGCCAAAACTTAAATCACTACTTCTGCTTCAAGACAATGATGGCTGACTCATGGACACTGCAAGAAGAAATTCAGAAGATAACCCCGGCTGTTTGTAGGATATTGGCTTCAGTTATTGTACTGGTTGTATCATATAGGATGTAGATTTTGCATGATTTTATACTTTGGAGAAGTTTAACTAGAGGCCATTTTAGTAAAATTTTGACAGCACAGCATGCCATTCAGTTCATAACCCAGGGTGAACACCAGCAGTTACATAACTACAACTGTATTATATTGTACTTATATTAAAAGCAGTGTTTGTGGTATATAAATTAAAATCCCAATTAAAGGAACGGGCTGCCTGACTTGTCCTTTTAATTTTAGTGGGACTACTATGAGTAATCTTCCCCGTGTCAGCCAATAATAATAACCTAAGCTGCATAGCAATGGTGGCAGGTTCAGAATGGATGTGGCTGAATAGTGTTATACTAGCTGATCTAGCATCTGCGCCCCTAGTTTGCCTCCGCCTCTGCCTTCTCCCCCCCACCCCCACTGCTGCTTTTTTGCCTGCCTGTTCACCCCTGCCCACCTTCTCCCCCAGCTGTCTTCTTCTCTCCCTGCCTGCAGCCACCTCCTCCTCCTCCTCCTTCTTCTTCTTCTTGTTCACCGCCCGCTGCCCGTCCCATCTCCTTCTTTTGCACCGCCCACCCACCCCCGCTTTCTGGCTGCCCGCCTGCCGGTCAGCCAACTACCAGTCACGGCCGCTTGGCTGCCCTGCCTGCCTGCTGCCCAACCCCCGTTTTTTACAACCAGCCAGCCACCACCACTGTCACCATATTCTTTCTCTGGCCCATCCCATGACTGTCCAGCAGCTCTCCAAACTCTTGTGAGAGCTGCCACACATGGGATTAGCCACGGGTATGTCTTAGAGAATTATATATAAAGAAGATGGGCAAAGTTAAAGGGCTTAAAGACCAAGATCACCAGCAAGAGATTTTTTCCCCTGTGTATACTACTGGCATGTTTATAAAGTCTGGGAAACATGTCCCTACTGTTAAAAAAAAAAACCCACTAAAGTCTCGTGGCATTTTAAAGATGAACAGCTTTATTATGCTTCTGAACCAGGAGCCCACTGCATCAATTGCATGTTATCCTCAGCTGGCAGGAATATGTAATTTAACACAGCTAAGCTACCCCTCCAGAATGTGTTGATTATTATACAAGATGGAAATGTTTGGGGGTTTCTGGCTGAATTTCTTGTGGACCTCTAGAGGTCAGTATAACCTATAGTTTTGGTGGCTTAGTCTGGGCGGCTCATTACATTCAGCTCCAGCATAATAAGCACATATCTGTACTATTTGTGCATATCAGTGTCAACTGCAATCTACATCATGTCTGCTGGGACCTCACTGTGCTTCTGCTTCTGTCCAGCATTGCCTACATTCAAGCAGAGAAATCAGGCTAAAAATCACACATTGCTAAGGGTACACTGAGGCAATCCAATCATAAGACAAAACAATGCAGCAAAATATTAAAGAATGCTAATAACATTTAAATCAATTTTGAAAACATTAAAGGGAATACCCCAATGGTTGTCACTCAACTCAGTGCCTTTGCACCTCATTGGTCAGAGCACTGGAAGTTGGGAACAGATGTACTGTACTTCTTACTGAACAATTGGCTAGAATGCTGTCTGCCTATTTTCATGCTGTTTGGGTCTTTATTTTGGTCTTTGACCAGCATAACAACAAAATAAACAAAGACCAGTTAAAACAATCTATTCCTACAAGGTAATAGGGGATCTCTATAAAATTACCTAAAACATAATATAGTGAGTACAAGAAGCTCAGAGTTAAGACGATAAACATAAAACTATATGTTAAAATTAATCAACACTGGTATCAGAATGTTCGAAAGGATGGCATGTACTCATGGTTGGAAACCAATTCGTATCTGTACACCACCATTTATGAAGTCTGGTGTGAAGGTTTGGGTGTGAGTGCATGCATTAGGAAGCCACTGTAACCCTAGCACCTTCACAAGTTTGCCAGACTGACCTCTCACCTGTCTGCCGTGCATGCATCTCAGTCAAGTGAATGGCAGAGGCAGGGAGCATGGCAGGCACGCTCCTCATGGAGCTGGACAGTGATGCAGGGTGGCAGTGGCGGTCTTACAGATTTTGAAAGGTATAATCACCTTCCTCGCCCTCCTGCTGCCCCAGCCACTATGCAGAGGCATTCAAAGCAGGGTTGCCCACGCCCACCCATGCCTGCCCATACCTCCAAGAACTGGTGCCCTAGGCAACTGCCTAGATCCATCTGCCTGGTGGATGGGCCAGCCCTGAACACCAGCCAACAAAAAGCTCAGCAGGAGCATAAAGAGTGGAAGAGGCGTGGTGTAGTGGTTAGAGTGCTGGACTAGGACCGGGGAGACCCGAGTTTAAAGCCCCATTCAGCCATGAAACTAGCTGGGTGACTCTGGGCCAGTCACTTCTCTCTCAGCCTAACGTACTTCACAGGGTTGTTGTGAAAGAGAAACTCAAGTTTGCAGTACACCGCTCTGGGCTCCTTGGAGGAAGAGCGGGATATAAATGTAAAAATAATAATAAAAATAATAAAGATTTGGAAGACTGTCCCTTTAAGGCTTTCCCTCTCCAGGGGGCAGGGAGGCAGAGCCCAGGGGAAGTAGTCTGGGCTCAGAGACCTCAGTCTACCCCTTACTGGTATTGAGGCAACTTGCTCCCTTGGACCTCCCTGAGGTCTTGTGGCCTTGCGTCACAGAAAACCAAGACTGGACATTAGTTCTTCTTCTACTACTACTACTACTACTACTACTACTACTACACCATTTTTCAACATAAGTTCTCAAAGTGGTTTACATAGAAAAAATAACTAAAACAAGATGGTCCTCTATCCCCAAAGGGCTCACAATCTAGTTCCAAGCTGAACATTCTAATGGACCTCCAAGGTCATGGGATATGAGCCCCTGGTCAAGAGCCCCTGGTGGCGCAGTGGTAAAACTGCCGCCCTGTAACCAGAAGGTTACAAGTTCGATCCTGACCAGGGGCTCAAGGTTGACTCAGCCTTCCATCCTTCCGAGGTCGGTAAAATGAGTACCCAGAATGTTGGGGGCAGTATGCTAAATCATTGTAAACCGCTTAGAGAGCTCCGGCTATAAAGCGGTATATAAATGTAAGTGCTATTGCTATTGCTATATGGGCAACTGGTGAGATCCTTTGCGTGGTAACAGTGATTGTGGGAAGCCAGCTCTGCAGACTATGCAGCTCATATTAGTCCCTTCAAGCTGGGTGGATGAGAACAGAATATCAGAAAGATCATTTTAACCCATTCTTCTTGCTTAAATTTCACTCCAACCACACGGTCAACCTAGACACTATTTCGGATTGCAGCTGAGAACAAAAGTCAGAGGTATAACAGTGTGAAAACATGGCTTCTGAGGTGCAAATGTGCCTCACAACCAGCCATGACTGTATGTTAGTAGATACACACACTGTCTGAACATACACTCTATGACTGCTGAGGCAAATTATTTGGCTTCATTCTTTTCTTACTTGTTTTCTCTGGGTGAAATGTTCATTGGTAACTATATTCCTCGGATGGGTGGGGGGCAGGTAGGGAAGCTGGCCCGTGATTTCATGTCAGGTTCCTGAGGAGCAGAGCAGCCTTGCAGTTGGAGCAACTTCAAACCCAAAGGGTTTCTAATTAGTGGCATGAAGCCTCCAGGTAACACACTGCCTCTCATTCACGTGCAAGAAACAATACCATACTTGACAGCACAATGACAGGGTGCTCCCATCCCCATTCCCCAGGGCTGGGCTCTGACAAGGAAAAAAACACAGAGTGGGAGATCAGATCAGAATGGCTGCTGGGAGGGAAGGGAAGAGGGGGGTTTCATTGGAGGGGAGTGACACTTGCAAGACGGTTCCCCACCACAGCTGTCTCTTTCTGCTGTGCATTTGCCTGAATGCCTGTCAATTAGACCACACAGGGGGGCCGGCAACCTTTGTTTCACAGCAGTTCAAGATGATAGCCTTCCGGATCGTTTCCACAGCTAGACATTCTTCTCCCACATGCCTGCCAGGTTGACTTATGTTTTGAAATGTGTTTATTAATTTTCACAGAATAAAACTTGAGGGGGAAATTACTCTTTCCTAGCTCCCTCCCACCCACCAAAAATGTGGCCTAGTGATGCAGGGACCCATATCCGTGAGCAGGAGCTGCTCCCCAGAACGTCTCCCAGCCCCATGAAGACACAGCCTGGTCTGAGCAAGAGAAACCTGTCTGTGAGGGCCAGCTTAGGCCCAATACAGAGAAGGCATGGCAGGAGGTGGGCCAACTATTGCTGTAAAATGCAGTGACATAACCAGCCACCAATGGAATGGGGGGGGGGGACAAATGTTCCTGGGTTGCTGGGGTGTGGGGGCTGCCTAGGGCCCCCTCAGCTTTTCAGGGCACCCCCAGGGCGGATTAACACATAGGCAATGTAGGCACTTGCCTACGGTGGCAAATTCTGAGGGGCAGCAAATTTTGGGAGTGGTATGCAAGTTAAGGGCTTGGGTCGGGGAATAGTTAAATCTTCCTTCTCTACCTTTTAAAAACTGCCACTGTGCATCAGGATGGCAGAAAGATGGTGGTGGTGCAGCGAGGATGGCAGTGAGAGCTCCTCCCACAGGCTCACCTGCTTCCCGAATGACAGGTCGGGCCATTTTCGGCCCATTTAGGGACTCTCAGTGCTTGGGGGAAAGATTTAATCCCCACACACACACACACACACAAGCCATTTACTTGTATAGGGGAATCCTTGCCAGATTCCCCTTTCAAACCCCTCAAGCCAGGGCGGCAAATCTTTGGTTGCCTACAGGCAGCAAAAAGCTTAATCCGCCCCTGCATCCCTTCCCGGCTAGAGCACACCTAGTGATCCATGTTTTCCTTCCAGTGAGGGAGAGAAAAGAAGCACTCAGCTACTGGGGGGGGGGGAGCACTCACTAACAGGGATAGGGTCAGGTGGCACAGGTGTGCCCTGATGCTGGCACACAGGAAGTGTGGTGGCTGGCAGTGGGGCACACACACACCCCACCCATCCCTCTCTCCAGAGGTAGGCAAGGAGGCGAAAAAGCAGCAGCAGGGGGCAGGCCACAAGGTGGTGCTGGGGGGGAGTGACCCTAACTTCCTACACCCTTGGTACAATGGCTAGCTGCAAAGGTATGACCTAGAGCTGCCATGTTCAGGGAGAGAATATTAACCACAAAGGTGCTGTTTTAGGGGATTGTGGCTTGTTGTTTTATTTCTATAGCACCAGTGCAAGCTTGGTCCTAAATATAAAACAAAAGTGAGGGTGGAGTGGGAACCAGACCTTGCCCTCAGGCTTACAGTCTAAGAAATATAAGGTGTCACTTCCTAAGTCCTTTTTGCACATGTCTTAGCTCCAGGTTCTGCTCTCTACTTTTATTTATTTATTTTTATTTTTACATTTATATACCGCCTTTCGTTAAAAGAAAACCCCAAGGTGGTTTACAAAAGTTAAAACATACAATAAAAAGGCAATAAAAACATCAAGCAAAAAATATAAAAACATATTAAAACAGGCATAAAAAACAAACAGATAAAAACATACAGAAGCAGCAGTAAAAACGATTATGTAAAAGCCTGGGTAAAAAGCCAAGTCTTTACAAGCTTTCTAAAAGCCGTGATGGAGTCCGAGGAACGAATAGCCACCGGGAGAGCATTCCAGAGTCTAGGAGCAGCAACAGAGAAGGCCCTGTCCCGAGTGCACAACAGCTGGGCCTCTCTCATTGTCGGCACCCGGAGCAGGGCCCCCTCAGATGTCCTCGTCAAGCGGGCAGCAACCCTTGGGAGCAGGCGGTCCCTCAAATACATGTGGAGGCCAGAGGGATACAACATGACCAGTCACTTAAGATGCTGAATTTTAAGGATATGGTATCACCGAGAGACCACTCTGAATTAATTTCCTGACACAAGCACATCTTCCAACACATATATAAAGTCATTAACAAGACCTTATTAACAGCCCAAGCATCTTGGGCAATCAGCGGCCAAAATGCTGAACAGACATCTGGTGCCTTAGTGGACTGCATTTGTTAGTCTTCTTTGCCTTCTAAAAATATGGCATGTCCCTGGGGTTTGTGCAGCCCTCAGGGACATATTTCTTTGCAAGGCAAATAGCTCTAACAGAGAAGGAGAATCAGGGAATATCACCCTCCCCTCCGCTCTTCTGCTCTGGAAGACTTTGGATGAGCTCAGAGCATCCTCTCTGCACAGGGACACACATCCACTACAGCACTGGATGGCTGTTCAACATGTTAGTCACTGTACCTAAGTAGTTAACAACAACTTTATTTGTTAGCACATTGTTTTCTGTTATTTTTCCTGTTGTCTGGCATATATATAGGTGCTTCCCCCCTCCTCCCCTGGAAATTTGTTATTGCTAATTATGTACTTCTTCAATAGTAGCTTTCTCTAGCTGGAGCTTTTTCACACAGGGCATCTCCTCCAGAATGGAGGGTGTGTATTTACATATCGGCCAGATTTACCCCGAAGCCTCCGAGAGCTACCAGGGAGCACTTCACACACGATTCCGGTTTTTCATTACACGTTAAGAGTGTAGTCTGGTTTATATCCAGGGTTAAAAAAAAATCTAATTTTTGCGTCAGTAGTTTAAGGCGATTTCCAATTCGCAGTAAAGCCTTGCAGTAAAGCCTGCTGTCTGAAAATGCTCCAGGTGGAGTTTGTCCCCTTCCCTCTGCAGTGGCTTAAACTGTGTTTCATCTGTCAGCTCCCCATTACAGTGCTGTATAGCTGAATGCCTGACTTGCATGAACTGGAGAAAATGGGGGTTAATCATTACTTTTCCTGACCAGCTGCTCACATGCCATGAATGAGCCTGCGGGGAGGGAACTCTCAAATAAACATCCCAGCATTTACTCAGTGTTTGATTCAAACCATCATAAAGCACAAAAGGCCCCATACTGTGAAACATCTGGCCTCAATTTAGATTTCAGTTTACTCTAAACCAACAGAAATGAAGCGATAAAAATATTCAAGATAGGTTATATATTCACTTTCTTTTCCAGTAAGAATCCAGGCCAAGAATTGAAGCTGACAACTAGAAAATTCCTGTTCAGATTAAAAAAATTAATCTAGACCTGAAACAACAAATCAGAAACCCTATTCACACAACAGGGCAGTTCACACATTCAATACTTACTGGGTAGAAGCAGCCTCTTACCTGAATTGGGAGCTGTGTGAGTTCCTGTTTGCTGATCATGTGTCAATTACAAACAAGATAGGAGGCTGGGAGCTTGATTGTGAGCTAAGCCCCAGCTGGGTAGGACAGTTATTCTTCCTAACTCCTTTGGACGCTGTGGATGGAATCTGTGCAGGGCGTGCTCATCCTACCCATCTGGGGCTTAATTCATGATCAAGCTCCCAGCCTCTGACCTTGTTTTTAACTGACACATGACTGGCAAATGGGAGCGCACACAGTTCCCCAATTAGGGTAGGAAGCTGCTCCTACCTTCATGTTGATCATGTAAACTGCCCTATTATGTTCAGCTCTCATACAATCTAGCCCGGATTGGGGTGTTACCAAAAAATGATACTGTACATGACTATAGTGTCGAAAGTGCCACCCTGGCACATCACTCACCTTTCTCACTGTGCTTTTCACAGTTAGCAGCATTAGTCTGAACTCTGAAGAGGCAAACCCCGTAACTGTGATAGCAGGTATTTCCATGATTGGCAGCCTAGGGCCATGCCAAAGCAGCCATGCTACTTTGATGCCTCACCTCTGACTGGCTCAGTTAACAGAATGCCCTTAATGCCAGCTTACCATAACCAGGGATTCAGAATAATGGGGGGGGGATATTTCCACATATTCAGTTGATCAAATCAAGTCAAAAACCCTAGGGCAGTTTGGGCATCTGCGGGCGGGGGGGGGGGGGGCTAATTAAAAAAAAAATACCAATACTGCTCTCAAAACTCCCTAAGGGGAGATAAAAGCTGATGACAGGGTGTCTGAATAATGAGGGTTTAATGGAATTGTTGCTGGGTTTAATATACAATATTGATTTTTCTTGTACTTTATGAAGTTATTTATCAGCATAGAAGAAAAAGACTTCTGTTGGTTGTGGTTAGAAATGCTGAATCTGTTATTATTTCATGTAACACCTGAGTTTAGAGGAAAGGATACAGATTATGGAAAATATTTACCTGCATTTCCGGTTTTGTGATTAATCTAGAAATAGTAAAGTGTGCCATCGAGTCAGTGTCGACTCCTGGTGACCACACACAGAGCCCTGTGGTTGTCTTTGGTAAAATACAGGAGGGGTTTACCATTGCCTCCTCCCTCACAGTATGGGATGAGGCCTTTAAGCATCTTCCTAGATCACTGCTGCCCGGTATACAGTAGGTGTTTCCCGTAGTCTGGGAAGCATAACAGTGGGGATTTGAACCAGCAACCTCTGTCTTGCTAGTTAAGTCATTTCCCTGCTGCACCATTAGGTGGCCTAGAAATAGTAAGCCGTATATTAATCTTGCATTCTATATATCAAGTTAGGAGCACAAGCTCATTGTAAATATGCAGTGTGAAGACTAGTCTGTCATTTAGAAAATATCTAACTGTACAAAATAGGACCACTGGTGTAATATCCAGCCAAGTCCCAATAATGCGGTCCAACAAGTTGACTGATTCTTCCAAGACGATAAAATGAAGTGAGTATTTCTCATTGAAGAGGACCGAGGATACCCTCCTGTGTCTTTGGGCTGTGGGGAAGGTTAGATGGGGCAGTAGCCCTTAATATCTTATCTCTTGCATGCTACTGCCCCAAATGCCTTTCATTCTGCATCATTGTTTGAATGGGACTTTCTCGCAATCTTATCCCAGAGGCTTTTAGGTAAACAAATATGCACTACATATTTATATATTACTATATTTTTCCCCTGCCCTTCCAACAAGCTCATAGTGGAGGGGGTATATTTCTCCCGTTTTATTCTCACAGCATCCCTCTAAAAAAGGTTAGCTGAGAGGTAGTGACTGACCCAAGGTTATCCAGTGGCTGAGCAGAGTTTTGAACTCAAGTCCTAGTCCAGCATTCTAATCATTACTCTACAATAGCTGTATCCAGACATTGTGTTGTATGAGTGTACAGATTTCTGCACACTTGTACATGTTTTTGGGTGCATGACTGCGCCTGTGTTCATTTAAAAAGTGAACTTGGGTACAGGCCCCTCAAATGCATGATGCAGGCAGGAAGTATACTGCTGTACGTGTGTCCAGCATAACATGTGAATGTCTGTACTTGTATACAGATCTGTACCTACGTGTACTTGTAAAAGTGTTGAACATAATGTGCAAATGGGCCTATACTCTCTCATGTATATGGAAGCAAGTGAAAGCACTACCTTTCTGTTATCTCTCCAGATAAAGGATACTTTATCAGCTCAAAGAGCAATATAGGATCAAATGGGATAGTGATATAGCTCAGTGATAGTGCATCTTCTTTGCATGCAGAAGGTCCCTGGTTCAATCCCTGGCATCTCCAGCTAGGGCAGGGGAAAACTCCTGTCTGAAATCCAGGAGAGCCACTGCCAGTCAGAGCCACTGGGCAGGCCTGAGGAAGATGGACCAATAATCTGTATAAGGCAGCTTCCTATGTACCCTATGATAACTACTAACGGGACAAAAGACATGCCAGTATTCTCCCACAGAAGAGAATAAAAGAAAAGGAACCTGTATAGTCAAGCTGAGGATATCAGCACTAAGGATGGGGAAATAGCACTGATTCCTGTTTCCCACTGCAGTCACCATTGTTTATGCCCCTAGCAGTTCCAGTAGTGTTTAAGGAACAGGAGAAGAAATTTGTCCTTTTATGAGCTTGTGGCATTCAGAAAACAATTCCTGGCTCTACTCTGTCCACTTCTGGTTTATCTGAAACATATGCACCCTTGCACCTTAGAGGATTTTGCTGGCCAAACCAGATACCACCCAGTTCCTCTTAGCAACCCCCCAGGTGTCATTTTAAAAGTAAGGATGTGCACGGACCACAGAGGCGTGGTCCAATGCCAGGGTGTGTGGCTCTTTAAGGGTGGGGGGGTTGTACTTACCCCTCCTGCCGCTTTCTCCCCTCTGGCACTCCATTTCTTAGTGCAAATTTTGGGGCGACAGTGTTCCTCCCTGCCGCCCCTGATTGGTAAAAGTGGAAGTAACTTCTGCACATGCACCTGCCGCTGACATGCGTGCACATGCTGTGTGGAGTGCACACGCACGTCAGTGGCGGGCACATGTGCAGAAGTTACTTCCGCTTTTACCAGTCAACAAGCGGGCAGGGGCGGCAGGGAGGAATGCTGCTGCCCCAAAGTTTGCACTAAGAAGTGGAGCGCCGGAGGGGGGAAAGCGGCGGGAGGGGTAAGTATAAACCCACCCACCCCGCCCTTAAAGAGCCACACACCCCAGCATCAAACCGCTGGACCAGGCCACTTGCGAACCAGTTTGCAGGCCTCTAACATGGCCTGCGGACTGGTTCGTGCACATCCCTATTTAAAAGCTGTTCTGCGACCTTCTTTATTTTGAGTGCCAGCAGTCTGGTTACATCTTGGTTCAAGTGGAGCCCGTCCCTTTTCTACAGGCTTCATTTCCTCCAAAATGTATCTTCCTCTGATGATGTCCTTCCCTGAAACCTTCACTCTCCGTGACAGCAGAAGTGCTGTCAGCCTGGGAGTTGGATGCCTCTATCACATCCCTGAGGGTCTAAACCACACACCTCTCTGCCTCCATGAGCTTCTCCAGGTCAGCCACCTTGGCTTCGAGGGAATGAACTTGTTCCCTGAGAGCCAGGAGCTCTTTGCACCAAGCGCACACCTAGGACTTCTGCCCCTCAGGGCAGAAGGTCACACATTGTGACACTCTTCGCAATCCACTGAGAAGCACCCCCTCCCCTGCTGGCATTCTACCTTCATAACTGGTTTGATTGGCTATTTAGATTATATAGGGCTTGTTCACTTGAAGCTATGTACAGGGTGAATTGTCAGCTAATTAAAAATTTTAAGCCTTGTCCTCCAAAAAAATTACAAATGTCGCATAATACTCACCTTATTCTTGTGTTGGGTGTCTCCTCTGTGATGAAAGGGGACCACTTATGTGCCTCCCAACACAGTTCCCTGCCAAACCCCCACTAAACGTCAATATCGGTTTGTAAACTCCTTTTTGCAAAGCTCCTCTGGTCTGAGCTTTGTATTCAAGATCACGAGGCAAATGGACTCTCCTCAGGAATGTGATCCCTCCCACAAGCCAAGTCACTCTGCTGGAATGAATCCCCCACTCAGGCTAACTACTACTCTGTCAAACACACAAACACTTCCAGCTAGCCAGAAATCAAACCCTAGAAAGTTACTAGCCCTAACAAACTTAGTTTCTTCTTTCCCTTTTGTTTTCTTGGTGATTTATTTATTTATTATTCATAATCTTTATAGGGATTCATTGAGAGAACTCATACACAGCAAGTTCAAACACAAATTGGATTCTTGGTGGCTGTACTTCTCTCAGTGAATCCCTATCAATATCTCTACACACACACACACACACACACACACACACATATAGACCAGAGAAGATACTCTGATAGAGATAGACTTGTTAAAAGAACAGTAACTGAAAAAATTCCTGGTGGGGAACCATGAACCCCACCAGCTTGGGACTGCCGGGGGGGAGGGGAGTTGTGGCACAACCCACCATGCCCACAGACCCACTTCGGGGTGCCCTGAGTCTGGCTCAGAGGCGGGTCAGTGGAGGCCACTGCTAGGGGTATGTCGGGAGACCACTAAATCATGGCCAGTGCATGCATGTCTGGTGTGTGTGTGCGCATGTCAGCAGAACCAAACAAAAGGGGAAAGGGGGGGGGCACACAATAAAAAAACAATTCACAAAAACACATACAAATCCATCTACACAGCAGCTATTCAGTAATATTTACACCAACAACAACTATCTATCGACACAAAGACCAGACCAAAAACACTACAGAAAGGAAAGGAAAAACCTCTACTACTACTACTGTACTGACAACATCCACCACCCACACACACAACAGAAGATACCTCCATGCATGCACACACACACACACACACACACACACACACACACACACACCACTTCTATCTACACAAGCATATATTTACACACACTGACATATTTACAGACATACATTTTGGCAGTCCCACTGCCCTCTCCCTGCAAGTCAACTATGTACAACAACAAGCAACACAACACACATCAACATATTTACATGTCATCTACACAGTGCCACACTAGCACAAGCCGCCTAGTGTCTCTGTGTGTGCCCACGGCCCCCCGAGTGCTTTGGCTAGGTGGAACCAGGGGCTAGTTCAGCATCGGGTTACGCCAGTGGGGGCGTGTATCCAGTTGCCAAGTCACAGCACTAGCAGGCACACTGCAACATGGCACGGCTGAAGGAGGAAGGGGGTAGGGTAGGGATGAGTGGATGCTGCTGCCAGGCAGGTGACCGACACCATGCGTCAGCCATGGGCCAATCACTGCCCAGTTCAACCTCCAGCTCAGCAAAGCCCAGCAGAGGGAGGTTAACTTTGAGGAAAACCAACTGTCTGACCAAGCCAGGATCCAACCAGGACTGAGAGGGTGTTAGGACATCACCAGCATGTGAAAACACCCGCTCACTCTGGATGCTGGTTGGCAGGCAGGAGAGGAGGTGCTCAGCAACCACCGCCAGACCTGGCGGTGAGTTGCCTAGAACTGCGTGCAGTCCATCTCAGGGTCTTCCTCCACAGGCTCCTCCAAGTACTGGGCAACGCATTGCGCAGCACTGGTGGGCCTGGTAGGCTGAGCCTCCCACAAACCAGGCAAGGCACCAAGGCACACCCGCTTAAACCACTGGGGTGATTTAGCAGGAGGAACTGCCTGTTGCATTGGTGCTGCTGCCTGGGATGCCGTGCTGCCGGACTGGGAAGAAGAAGGGGTGGGAACTGAAGGTCGCCCACACTGCTGCTGCTCGGTGTGGGTCACGCACGCTTGGGGGGGGGGTGCACCATCACCACCCTTCAAGTCTCTGCCGGTCCTAGTGACCTCCTCTTCCCTAACTCTATCGACCAGGAGTTCCCTCCACTTGGGCAAGTCATCCACACACCTTGATGGTCGGGTCACAGAGACAAGCCAGGACATACTCTTCCCTGTTACCCAACTCATTGACCAGCCTGTCAACAACCCCGGCCCTCAGCCTTCCAGCCAGAGCACGCCCCTCTGTTGTGGTCAGCTCTCCAGGAGGAGAGCTGTGGGAGGGCCTGGATCAGAGGAGTGGTGTCGCCACACAAGCTCTTCATAGCAAAAAGGAAGGGTTTAAGTGCCAACACCATCTCGGACATGAGCTTCCACTCCACATTGGATAGGTCGCACACGCCCAAGGATTCATTCCTTGCCAGGTCATCAAGGGCCACCTCCTGCTTTTATTTCTTTCCCCGTGAGTGAGTGCCTGTCTCTCTCTCTCCTCTGTGTCAGGGAGGCCCAGGCCCTTTGGCCTGAGGCCTCTCTCTGGCCCATTTCCCTAACCTAGTCCCCACTTTCCCCCACCTTTTTTGCTTTTGTTGACTGCTGCTTTTAAGTCTGTTGGCTGAGTTGAGAGAGAGAGAGAGAGAGAGAGAGAGAGAGAGAGAGAGAGAGAGAGAGAGAGAGAGAGAGAGAGTCCTCAGGTCAGCAGCAACTGTCAGTTGTTTTTAATTTTATTCTGGGTTCTTTGGGGGGTCCCCCCCTTGTTTTCTCTGGAGCAGATCCTTTTCTTTGTTAATCCTTTTCTTGCTGTGCTTAGCACACTGCCTGCTCCAGAGTCCAGCACCTCTGTCCTCACCTCCCCTGCCCTTCCCCCCCACTTCCCCATCCCCATTCCCACAGCCTCCCCCCCACCCCTTTATTTATTTTATCCGTGTTTTTACTTTTAATTTGGGTTTTTTTGGAGGGTGAAATAGCTGGAAAGCTTTTCATTCTGCCCCCCCCCCGGCTGTGCCTGCTCACCTCACTGTGCCAGTCTGCCACTGGTCTGGGATTCCTTCTTTTTTCTCCTGACCAGTGTGTGGGGCAGAAGATCTCCAGGACAATGAGGGGGTAAGTGATTACTTTTTGTTGTCCCCTTCCCCCCCTGTAGTGTTCCTTAAATAGGGCCTCCTTTCGTTTTTGTGTGTGGGAGGTATATTTTCTGTGTTTTTTCTTTACAGGTTTTTGTTTTCACAGGTTCCCCCTTAATTCCCCCCCCCCCGCCTTGTGTACTTTATTGCATTGTTTTTTATTGTATTGTATTGTTGTGGTGGAGTGAATGGGTAGGCTTGTTTTAAAAAGGTCCCCTCCAATAGATTTTTTAAAAAGGTTCCCCCCATAGGCTTTTTTAAAGACCCCCCATAGGGTTTTTAAAAATCCCCCCTCCATTTTTTAAAACATCTTTCCATTTTTTTAAAAGAAGCCCCGAGGAGTGGCGTAGCAAGGTTGGTGTGGGCCCAGAGACAAGATTTTAAAATGGCCCCCCTCACTGAAGCTCAGCTCATGAAGTAAAGAAATCTTAAATGAGGCTACATAGTGGTAACAAAAAGCATAGTAAAATATATCTCCTATGTGCCACAATAGAACATCATCCTAAATTATTTTTAAAGGGTTTTGTAAATTGTGGATGATGCAAGTCATTTAAAGGTACTAGAGAAAGACATGCTGTTCTGGTAGCTCCAGGTCTTAACACTCACATCAATTTCGGAGGATGATAACAACTGAAGGAAGCCTAGGCGGTTGCGCAGCTGGGGGAGTCAGTCATGTGACTTGCCTCTGGGGGGCCCCTAAGGCAGTGGGCCCCCAGACAAGTGTCTCCCCTTGCCCTATTATAGTTATGCCCCTGACCCCCAGGGTCTTCAGGAATGTCTGAGCATTGTGTGGCGAGCAAAGCTTGCAGCAGGATGGCAGGCAGAGGTGGGAGGGGTCCCCAAACTGGTGCGGGAGGCCGGAGTGTGGGGCAGAGAAGACACCATCCTGGGGTCCCATAGGTCCCCATCAGCAAATTCTTTGGCCCAGGTGAGGGGGTGGTGCAAAGGCTCTCCTATCCAGAGGAGCCTGCTGTCGCCGAGCCAGGTCCTGGACAAGTGGCAGGTCCATCGGGTGGTGCACCACTGGGGCTGGTGCCCGGTGCAGAGCCTGGTGGTGTGGCGGGCTCTCCTGCCAGGGAAGCTTCTTCGGTGGCAAGGGTGGAGGGCAGGGGCTTGACGTCTGCCAATGTAGCCAGATGTTCCCTCCCTCTTGCGGCCCCTCCAATGCTCCTCTCGCCACTCAGTGGGCTCCCCCCTGATGATGCCAAGGTCATGGCAGAGTCCAGTGCTGGGTCCTCCCTTTCTGGCTCTGAGGGGGAAGTGTCTGCTGCTGAGGTGGAGGGGGTGGCCCCTCCTCCAGTGAAGCCGGGCCCTTCTTCTTCCACACAGGGTGGAAGGGGGTGGGTGACAGTGGTGGATGAGCACCAGCAGCCTCCCTAGGTCCGCCATCATGCAAGAGGCCCAAAATGGCACTCAGGGCATCGGAGGCCACCCAGAGCAGTGATGTTTGGTGGCATTTTGAGGTCCCACAAGATGCCCCAACCACTGCTTGCTGTGTCCACTGCAGGGCACAGGTCAGTTGGGGCAAGGATGCTAAGCATTTGGGGATGACCTCCATGTGGCGACACATGCAACTGTGTCACCCGGATCTCCTTGACTCTGCTGGCAGCACTAGTGTGCCTGCGACTAGTGCTGACAAGGGCAGTGCTCCAGCTTCCATGAAGCAGGGCACACTGCCAGTCAAGCAGTGGATGCAGTCGTTGAGCAAGAAGCACCCTGGTCACGTGGACCCATGTCTCCTCACCCGCCTCATAGGGGAGATGATGGCTACTAATGACCAGCCATTTCAGGTGGTCGAAAACTCCAGCTTCTGCCGGATACTCCAGCTGCTAGCGCCCAACTGCACCATCCCCTCAAGGACCATGTTCAGCCTGAACATGGTCCCCTCCCTGTATAGGCAGTGCAGGGAGCTCATGTTAGCCATGCTGTGTGCAGCACCAGCTGGCACCAGCATGCATTTCACCACTGATCTGTGGAACATTGTGAGTGGGATGCACGCTGCTTTCCTGGCCTTGACCACCCACTGGTGGTGACCGGAGAGAAAGGATACCTCTGGTGCTGCCTCTGGCTCCAGCGCATCCCACATCGCATTTCGGTACAGGTGGGCCATCTTGCACGTGGAGACCTTGGATGTCATGCATACCAAGGAGGAGATGGCAGCTGTACTCAGCTGCCAAACTGAGGAGTGGATGAGTGAGTTGCCACATCTCTCCCGGGGCTTCATTGTGACAGACAATGGCCCCAAAGGGCTTGGGCCTCCCTGGCCCAGAGGAGAGAGAGAGAGAGAGACAGGCACTCACTCACGGGGAAAAAAATAAAAGCAGCAGAACAAACACACACACAGTCGCACCAGGGGGGGAAGGGTTTAAAGCAGGGGAGACAAAGGACAGGGGCAGAAAAAGAGGCAGAAGGGAGGACTGGGAACAAAAACACAGCAGTGTACCAAGCAGACTCTCACCACACCAGCAACAGCAGGTCAGAAGGAAGCCAAGGAACACTGCAGCCTGAATGATTTTGCTAGGCCAGAGGCTTGGCTTTAAATTAGGGATGTGCAAAACGTTTCGGGCACAGAACGATCTGTGCCCGAAACGACCAATTTCGGGTGATTCAGAGCCGAACCAAATCACCCATGATGAGACCCGATAATTTTCGGACCCAAAACTAATCACCCCTGTTTCGGGTCTGAATTTTTTGGGTGTTTTGGGTCTCCTTTTTGTGCCCTAGAAAATTGCCAGCCTTGTCTTCTTCTTCCCCCTCCGTTTTCAGTTTGACGTCTCTTTGAATTTCCCGCCTTTTTGCCTCCATTGATTTCAATGCAGAAATTGCTTTCCTTTTACTTTAATTGAAAAGGTCCTGGGGCCAAAAGAGTGGGGTGGGGTGGTAGTGCCTAATGGGTGGAGGTTATCACCCCAATTGCAGAGGGATTGGGCAAAGGGCTAGTTTTTGGTGAATTTCTGGAGTTTTAGTGTCTTTGCGGCAGATAGGGGGCATAACGTGGGATCTGGGCCAAAAGAGTGGGGTGTGGTGGTAGTGCCTAATGGGTGGAGGCTACCACCCCAATTGCAGAGTGATTGGGCAGAGGGCTGATTTTTGGTGAATTTCTGAAGTTTACGTGTCTTTAAGGTTTTCCCCCATTAAGTATAATGGAGGGTGTATCGCTTCACGTCAGGGGAAAGGGGTGGCCTAGAGCAGTGTGGGGTTGGTGGTAGTGCTGGGTAGGGGCAAGGAAGCTACCTGAATTTTTTCAAAGGATTTGGGCAGAGGGCTGATTTTTGGTTAATTGTTGAAGTTTACGCGTCTTTAAGGTTTTTCATCATAAGTTATAATAGAATGGAGCTTTCAGCAGCCCCATAAGTGCACTTGGGGGGTGCTGGGGTGGCCCAGAGCGAGTGGTGGTGTAGTGCACATAGGGTGCCAACCACCCCCATGGGTTTCTAACCCATGGCGTACAGGGTTCTGTTGTTTCTGAGGTATTCTGAGTGTGGATTCTATGATAGCAAATGAGATTTTCAATGACACACCATGAATCCACTCTAATTTGCTAGCATAGAATCTAAACCTTAAAGACATGAACTTCAACAATTAACCAAAAATCAGCCCTCTGCCCAAATCCTTTGAAAAAATTCAGGTAGCTTCCTTGCCCCTACCCGGCACTACCACCAACCCCACACCGCTCTAGGCCACCCCTTTCCCCCCGACGTGAAGCGATACACCCCCCATTCTACCTAATGGGGGGAAACCTTAAAAACGCGCAAACTTCAGAAATTCACCAAAAATCAGCCCTCTGCCCAATCGCTCTGCAATTGGGGTGGTAGCCTCCACCCATTAGGCACTACCACCCCACCACACTCTTCTGGCCCAGATCCCACTTTCTGCCCCGATCTGCCCCAAAGCCACTAAAACTTCAAAAAATCACCGAAAATCAGCCCTTTGCCCAATCCCCCTGAAATTTGGGTGGTAGCCTCCACCCATTGGGCACTACCACCCTACCCCACTCTTTTGGCCCCAGGACCCGTTTTTCTTACCTGAATCAATTCGGATTCCGGTAAATCCAAATCCGAACCAAATCGGGGGTGATTCGGGTGAGCAAAATTCGGGCACAGAACAGAACAGGGGTGTTTCGGTTCGGGTCCAAACCGAAACACTGAAAATACCGAATTGCACACCCCTACTTTAAATAGGATTTGACACTCCCTCCTTTGGGAGCCCCCACCTTTGCCCTCCCCCCTGGCCAATAGGGTGCCAGTTCTCAAGGTCTGGCACAGTGCACAGCCTACCAGAGAGCCAGACTCATCTGGCCAATCAGGGAAGCAAGAGCTCAGCCAATGAAATCAAGCAACAAAAGTCACACAAAATAGAAGACAACATCTAAAATGGCCTCTAGAACCTTCAAGCAGGCTCCAACAGGCTCGAACCAAACCTGGCTCAATCTGTTCAAACATGGACCGGCATTGCCAATGCAATGCCCTGTTTGGTCCAAGTTCAAACCTTTGAACCAAACTGGTTCGAATTCAAACCAGTTTGTACATCCCTAACTCAAATTTCAGCTCTTGAACTCCCTTCTTCAACTCTGATTAACTCTCTGCTAAAGCAGCCTCTTATGTATACACACAAATTGTCCCAACAGTTCTTTTTAAACAATCCAGTCTGTTAACACAAAGTTCCCTCCATTTTTTTTTCTAAATGTCCCTCCCCTCCCAATTTAAACTGTCAAACGGTCCTTTCTCAAAGTGAAACTAAAAAACAGCAGGCACGAACTCTTGACCCTGCCAGTTTATTTCATACTTCGGGACCTTCCAAGCATATTAACACAGAAATCCTTATTTACAAGAACGAAGAGGAAATATTTCAGCCTCAAATGACTGGCAGAGTGTATACCCTCATACCTTAGGCAGGGTAGTCAATGGTAGCTCATATTTTGCAATGGAATACATCTTTTCAGGCCCTGTGCCAAACTCTTGTCAAGCGTTACACGTGCTGCCTATCATCTTCATGCCTATTAGTTTCAAGGCACCCACTTCGATTCAAGTGGAGATTGATGCAATTCCACATTCATGCTTTTGTTGACCAAAAGCAAAAGCAGCACAACTACTGAAAAAAGCAACCGGACAGTGAAATATACCAATGCAGAATACAATAACCACCCATTCAAAAACTGGTATTTGATTTGAAAGGCATGCCTAAGTATAATCAAATGAGAAGCTGGAGCTCAGAAATACATGTCACACAAGGAATTTCAGTGTGGTGTCGTGACATTCTTGGCAGTGGTTTCTACAATGGTAGCAGCCTGCTTCTCCAGGAAGTTTTTCACACCTGGCTTTTAGTTCACAATCTCCTCCGGAATGGAGAGTGTGCATTCACATATCGGCCAGATTTACCCTGAAGTCACAGCAAGCTACCAGGGAGCACTTCACACACAATTTGGGTTTTTTCATTGAGTGTTTTTTCATTGATTTATATGTGAAGTAAAAAATCCACTTTTTGCATTGGGTTTTTGGGGCCACTTTGAGCTCGCAGTAAAGCCTCACAGAAAACCCACGGTAAAGCTTGCTGGGAAAGCTCCTGCTACTGAGATCACAGGAATGTTTGTAGTTGGTCCAGGTCACATGTTATGTGCTGTAATGGTTATAAAGTTGGACTAGGACTGGAGAGACCCAAGCTAAAATTCCCACTCAGCTCTGAAACTCACGGGGTGACTCTAGGCCAGTCACTGATCTCTCAGCCTAACCTACCTCACAGGGCTGTGGTGAGGATAAGCATAACAATGTACACCACTCTGGGCCCTTTGGAGAAAGAGCAGTATATAACATAAATAAATAAGATATGTCTTCCATGAAATATGACCCCGGAGACAGTTAGGCAGCATTAACAGAGATTTTTATTGTCTGAATTGACTTTCCAATTGCTCTCACTGCTATTAAAAGTTATATGAGCACTCAAGGATCTGCATCAACTTCAAGCTTCAGGTTCCTACTTTTAAATCTCCTTTTTAAAAAACCCTTGTCTCTGTGCTCTGCAAACTTACTAGCATATCTCTTCTCTCTCTCTCTTTTACCTTCTGCCATATTGTTCCCTGTGCTTGAAACACTTCCCTTGCATAAAGCCTCTTCCTTGTCTCCCTTCAAGTTTAATTAATTCATTGTATCACATCACATTACATTGCTATATTGCCTTTCTTTTGTGCAGGAACTAAAGGCAGAGTGCACAGAATTCCCAGGCAATCAATCTCTCATCCAAGGAAGTACCTGAACACCTACTTCTTCCCTTTGGTGAGGCTGAGGAGATAACTAGACATGTTTTGAAGACTATAAAATATAGTTGAAACAAGGCTAATGTTTTTCCTGAGTGACTGGCAGATTGAACCCCCAACCCCAAATAATTACATATGATGTACTCTAAAAACTAACAATTTGATTGTTTCCTCTGCAGTGTAATACTCTTGGGTTGATAAACACAGACAATAGGAATGAGAGCTGGGAGTGGGGCGAGACCCACAACTTTCATCTGCAGCGTGACTAAGCAACTAGTATAGCAGTTATAAGGCTTTCTTTGATCTAATGGGTCCCATTCAGCTTAGGACATGTCATCAGATGACTCCTAAATATTCTTGATTGGCATCCTACATAACGGAAGATCTCTAAATGATAAACTCTGTCTCTACAGCAGGATAGTTTTCTTTGTGATGAACTGGTCTAGTTTGAGCTTTCACTTAAAATTAGTAGGCCTTCCAGTAACATAATGGGAGCACTGTCCCCTCTAAGATGGATTCCCAGATGTTGTTGACTACAACTCCCAGAATCCCCAGTTGCAGTGGCTTTTGCTTGGGGATTATGGGAGTTGTAGTCAACAACATCTGGGAATCCCTCTTAGAGGGAACACTGCTTGGGAGACAAATATCCCTAGGCTGTGGGTGGTCTGGGGGCCACCAAGCTGCCCCCTCATCCCCCACCATTCCATTATCCATGCCCCCACTGCACCCCCTCCCCACCCCTGCCACCAAGGCCAGGTGAGCAAGGGAGAAAGAGGAAGCACTTAGCTTGTGAAGAAAGTGCTTCACTGGCTGGACAGGGTGAACAGCTGCGTGTTCTTGCCCAGTGTTAGCCATGCTGGTTTGCTGTTCCAGAGCCGTCAGCAACCTTGCTACATTTCTGTATAACTAAGAGTCTGGGGGTCATGAACTGGGGACTCTGACTCTGACTAGGAGGTGGCCTCCCAGGCAATCAGTAGAGACCTGGATGCTAGTCCCATATAATAACAGTGGTTCCAGGTTTGGTTCCTCAGTTTGACTTTGAGCAATATCACTTGATGGCGCCAACATAAACCAGTACTTGACCACCTGCCTATCTCACATCTTCTCCTTTGGTCCTTCTGACCTTTATCTACCCAACCCAACACTTGACCCCAGCCAGTCTGGATCATATCTACTGCCTCTGGCTCCTTTGACTCTCATCTGCCTGCTCTCCTATTGGATCTCCCTAGCTGCAGCCTGGCTTGGAGTTAGGCCAAAGCCAGACAGAACTGATGTTGGTTTCTGGGTGACTGTCACTACAGATTGAGCCTGGGAGAGATGATACAGCAGTCATAAGTCATGAGGGCAAAAGATTGACCCATATGTGTGCAAACTGGAACTAATTTGTCAAAAGAATTCTCCTCAGACATACAGTATCCTCTCTGAGTTCTGATGGCAAATATTATCCGGTTGCATGAATATTCACCAGATATTAGTTTAATATATTTGATTTTAAAATCTTATCCTCAGCAGTAAACATCTCAAAATATTTGTCAGCTGACATGCAGCAGCAGCAGTTCATACAGATTTCCAGCATTTGTGTCATGACCCCAAATCCAGGAGCTTCACCTCCAATTGGGGCATGAGGCAGAAAGTTTAGGTAAAGAGACAGGCTGCGAACAGTCTAGAACTGTTGGATGACCTCTTGCCATTGGGACCTCCCTCACCAGGAAAACCCAAGCCAGCACCCCAACCATTACCTGAGGACACAGCCCTGCTTCTGCCCTCTCTGGGAGGAGTTCTTTCACAGTCCACAAATTGGAACAGAGAAGTCAGTGTTTGAGGAATCAGGCAAGGCCCTTTTCAGAAAGAGACCCTTTCCAGGGAAAGGGGTGGGACCAATTCACCCTCCTTAGACAACAGCTATAAAAATTGGCTGTCTGTTGCTAGACCTTGCTAGAGCAACATTCTACTGTGTTCCCTGGCTCAGCCTGCAATTGGATAATCTGAGATCAATCTACACTTTGAAGTCATTCACACAATCAAAAACTGTGTTCTACCTGGATTTGGGACCTGTATGTGCTCCTAATTTTCGGTTGTGTGGAACCAAGGTAGGGAGGAAAACCTGGTTTGGCATGATTGTGTGGAAGCAAGGTAGGAGAAAAAGCTACCCAAGTTTTCCATCTACCTGGCTTCCATACAATAACTTCTACCCAGGTTTTCCTCCTATCTTGCTTCCACACAAATGAAAATTGAGAGCACACTCAGCTCCCAAACCTGGGTAGAACACAATTTTTGATTGTGTGAATGACCTCTCTGAGTTGTCATGAGGGCATCGCAGGTTTAGATTTCATGCAAAGTAAAGAATGTTACTGTTGAATTAGCCTTCCTGGCAGTCCATGTAATCTTTTAGTATTTATTCACTATCCTTTTAATTGGGAATGGATTTGGTGACAATTCCCATAGGCCAGGTGTTGCAATCAGTCTCTTTGTCTCAACGCAAGACGATGCCACCTTCCTTGACATTTGTTTAGCTGTCTTGCCACTTGCTTCAGGTTTGCAAAATGGCCAGCATTTGGATTTGCTTTCACTGCCGCCTGGAGGTTTTACAGACAGGGCTTCCCCACTGCCCCGACCCCACCCCGAATCCAATCCTGATTGGAGTGTGCCAGTTCACATATTTGCTGGATTTGACCCGACCTCCCTGCGGGCTATCAGAGACCAGTATAGACAGGACTTTGATTCTCTCCCCAATGGAGGCTGTGACTTTTGGCTTAGCCCGAGTTATGGGAGGGGCAGGGGCTTCTGCGAAGGTGTTGATAGAGGTGCTGATAACTATGGGAAGGAGGTGCTGATGGCTAGAATGGTTCCTTCTAATCCCTTGAATTAAAATGCCTTGAATGTGCTGCTTTGCTCTTCAGATACCCCGAGGCATAGATCCATATGTGGAAAACCTCCTGGGTCCATTGGTTTGAAGTGAGTTTTTCTGGCCTGCTGGGCATAGTCTTGGACCCAGAGGAACTCTGGTTCATTATACAATAACATTATTCTCTACTTTGCATGGAATCTAAACTTATTATGCCCTTATGGCAACAAAGACTCTTGCAATTTTTTCCCTTTTTGGTTAAAAATGGTCTGAGGCTGGGATATCCAGATCTGGATCACAGCAGGGATGGAGAGAAGCTTTCATCATTTCCCTCTGACATAATCACAGTCTGGGGGAAGTGGGGGAAGCATGTGGTTGATTTTCAACACACACCTACACCCAAAGCAAGCACTCAAGCAAGCACCAAGCTTTGTGTATTTGACCATAATGTGTATTTTGGCCCTGACATGTATATCGAAATATTTAATTTGCCTTTCCCCCCCTCCCCCACTTCTCTTTTGAATCATGCCTATTAAATTGTGGCCCATTATTTTAAACTGTGAACTTCCTTGAATTCATGGCAGCAGTAATACATGTAGGGGGTGGGGGGAAGAAAAGAAATAAACCTATGACCATATCTGACAGCTGTCATGAGGTTAGCAGTCAACATTTGACTGTATCTGATAATGGCTTGCAATAAAGCTTAGTACATTTTATATTAACTTTATTCATTCATTTAACTACCCTGAACAGGTGAATTTTTAACTGTGATGTCAAATTCTGATTCTAACATTCAAATGTCAAATTTCAAGACCAGGTTTCAACATCAACATCGAATTTCAAGCTCTGAAAAGTCACTGGATGTTGAAACTTAGCAAAATTTCAGTTTAGCTTTAGTGTAGATTTCAAGTTGTCATTTACACCACAATGACAATAAAGAAAAAGCAGCAGTTATTACTGAAGCAAACAAAGCATACTAGTACTAAAGGCTTCTGGCTGGACAGCCCTTGAATGTAAAGATTATTTTTGCAGAGTCTGGTGGTAGCTTCAATGAATAACTTGTTTGGGTGTATTTATTGTTTGCTACTCCTGTTCTATAAGGAGGATGACTTTGCAATTTGCAGTTAGTACAATGTATTGTTGTCTCTCAACACACCTGCACTTAGTAGCAAAGGAAGTACAGCTTGATGTGGTTAGTGACCTGTGAAACAATGTCATCAAACTGAGGAGAGTAGGGTCCTTAGACTGACTGATTTTTCCAGATATGAGAAGTAAATTGTCGGTGAAATAAAGCTGAAGTCATAGGGCCAGGGAAGAAACATAATTTTGTCCCTGGGATTCAGTCCCAGTAAGTCTAAGGGTCTACAATCTTATACTTTAAAGAAAAAACAGTCTGGGCAGCATAGGATTTGGTGGAAGCTACCTCAAGTTAGTAGAACTTGAAATACAGTATACTATTGCTGTTGCTGGGATTCTGACAAATATTGCAGCTAGGTCAGCAGAACTACCCAGTTAACCCCATTCATTTCTAGTGAATGACTGCTGTATCCTAGTAGCTACAGATTTCCCCCATTTACACCTGTAAGTTTATCCACTGAAAGCTTCAGTAGTCTGACTCCAAAGGTTACACATTTCAGCTGATGGAAGAAGAGGAATATCCTGGGGTTAAGGAAAGAAGGGGAACTATGAGAATGTCAACGGTTTGAATTGTCATACTGCAATTTGGGGCAGATTCACACATGTAATGTTCAATCCACATTTGGTTTGTCTTGTCAAATTGGTCCGATATGTTTTGACATCTGGATGGAGAATTGGAGATAATGCATTATGAACATTTATTCCTATCCTAGCCACAAACAGAAGATAAGAAGTAAAATGAAAGGACTGAAAATTTCATGTTTTTGATCCAGAATATAGCTCTGGCCTGAAATCTAGTGATAAAACTCAGCTCAGCTAAAGGAGCATGTAGACCCCCAAAGATCCATGTAGTTCATATTGGAGCCAATGTGGTGCAGTGGTTAGAGTGTTGGACTAAGGCTGGGGAGACCCAAGTTCAAGTCCTTATTCAGTCGTGGAATTCACAGGGTGACTCTGGGTTTAATAACTTAACTCTCAGCCTAACCTGCCTAACAGGGTTGTTGTCAGGATAAACATTGTTCTGAGCTCCTTAGAGGAAGCTAAAGATAAAGTATGCCGTTGAGTCAGTGTCGACTCCTGGCAATCACAGAGCCCTGCGGTTGTCTTTGGTAGAATAGAGGAGGGGTTTACTATTGCCTCCTCCTGTGCAGTATGAGATGATGCCTTCCAGCATCTTCCTTTATCACTGCTGCACGATATAGGTGTTTCACATAGTCAGAGAAGAGCAAGATATAAAGTAAGGTAGGTAAATAAGTATCATGGAGCCTGGAGATCTCCTACCATCTGATTTTCTTGGCTATTTATCCTCTGGCTTCTGTGCAATCCTGCAGATAAAAAAACTATTAATGTGATTGTTTACTCAATCTAGCTCCAACATTAGTATGTACAGAGTGATTTCTAAAGCAAAACACTTTCTCCTAATCAGATTGTTCCTCTTGAGGAAGGGCAAATTCTATTTATAATTTTGCTTGTAATTATAGGTGTGTTCCGTTTCCTTCCAAATAAGAATTTTCTATCAAGTTGACTACATAGCATTTGGACTGAGAATGTACTAATGTGTGCCATATAGATTGATGTAGTTTCTGAATATACTGCTTTCGAATTAATTGTTTAGCATTGGCAATTTAAACAGGCACTTGCATGGAATTGTAGCACCGACAGCTCATAAGCATCCATTTGTGTTTTCCTTATTGCATAAGGGAGGGGAGGAGGCTGACATTGCTGCAAGGGTTAGAGCAATGCCCTAGAGATTTCAACAAGATTAATGAACTATAGGCAGTAATTTACTGAGAAAAGCTTAAATGGCTTGATCACGAACAGTCAATACACTGAAGTCAACAAACAGTCCAGGACCCACACACTGAGGCATTCACTAATGTAATAGCCACTAGTACTGAAGGAAATGAGAATTGCCTGTGACACTGCTGTGATTCAACTCAAATTTTAGACATAGCTTTTATAAAGGTGTGTGCATGCTGCCAAGCCATACAGTTTTTTCTTTTCTTCATGATGTACAAAAGCAAGGATACAAAAAAAAGAGGCAAAGCCAACTTGCATATTAAACACTTATGCTGGAACAGTGGCTTTCCATTTGTGTTCTAGAGAGCCCTGGAGTTTCTTGAAAGCTTATTTGGGCAATGATGACCCCCCAAACAACCTTAGGAACATAGGAAACTGCCTTATACTGAGTCAGACCATAGGTCCATCTAGCTCAGTATTGTCTAAGCAGACTAGCAGCAACTTCTCCAAGGTTGCAGGCAGGAATCTCTCTCAGCCCTATCTTGGAGATGCTGCCAGGGAGGGAACTTGGAACCTTCTGCTCTTCCCAGAGCGGCTCCATCCCCTCAGGGGAATATCTTACAGTGCTCACACATCCTGTTCAAATGCAAGCCAGGGTGGACTCTGCTTAGCAAAAGAGACAATGGTAGACAGCAGACAGCTAGACTGGTGTTGCTTCTGCTGTTGAAGCAAAAGGCAAAACAAAAACCATAAAACTCCGTCTCACCAGCACCTGCTGCTCAAGTAAGGGGAACGGGGTCCCATCAAGGTCAGAAGAAGCTCACCAGGTGGCACCTCGCTGAAGGAACTCAAATCTGGCGCTGGCCACCACCCCAAAGGCCCTTTCCCTAGTCACCACCCACCTCACCTCAGGAGCATCCAGTTAAAGGCTGCTGACAATTATCTTAATACAGTAGCAGTTTTGTGTGGGAATAGGCAGACCTTTAGCATTGGTCTTGAAGCTTGCATGCCTATTTATATAACTAACATAAGCAATCTGTTCACATGTAAGGTTTATGTAGTGCCAGTATCACAGATCATTCTTCCTGCTAACAGTTTCTTATCCAGCCTCAAGCAAATGACATGTGCAAGCCTGCTTGGGTATCAGAGGCCTGCGTTTCATGGGGAAATTATGTCCTGTTGCCATAGAAACAGTTATGAGATGATCCAAGAATGTGCTATGAATGTTGCACAAAGAAAGCATGAACACTAATGTATTCCCAGTGAAATTCCCTTCATCTGTGTCCCAGTTAACAACTGCCTAAAGCTCTCTCAAATGCTGTTGGGTGCTTTAAAAGCTGGACTCAGCCCAGTACAAAGGGCTCCTACTTTTAAAACAATAATCTGCTTAATAGGACTCCATGCAGTGTCACAAGATGGGCAACAGCAAGGACAATTGGCAGGCACACAAACAAGAACTATGACTCAATGGAGCAAGCCATAAAGGACACGGCCAGAGAGACTGGGATACCTAGCAAGTTTAATTTTGGAGTGAGCATGTGCAAGTTTAGCTGACGGTCTGATATGTCGGATGGCCCAAAGTGGTAGTCGACATTCTTTGTCAGTAAGGATGCTCCAAACATGTTGCTTAATGGGCATAGTGTCTTATAGCTGGATCCTTCCTATAAACAAAAAACTTAAGTAGATTTAACTAAAGATGTATTCAGCGACAACTCCATTTTCTTCTTCCTCTTCCCCTACCTTTTCCTTTCAGACTCCACCCCCCACACTCTCCACAGGATCCCCACTGGGACAAATTTCTCAACAACACGACATAAAAGATTACTAAATAGAATACAACACATAGTTACAAGCAAGGGCAAAACCGCTGATGCTAAAGCAAGCTTAGGCAAGAGATTATCTTTTGGAACACCGTTGTTTCTTAATTCTTTCCCCCTCATCAAGAGCAAAAAGCTAGAAATTGGGATTCTGCAATAAACTCACATTTTTCTGCACCAGCTTACGATTCTTTCCCTGTTTGGCTCAGTTTTGGGTGCTGCCCCCTGTTCTTCCAAAGTGGAAGCTCACATTCTTTGTCAGTAGCAGTGCTCCAAGCACTTGGCTTAATGGGCACAGTTACAACTAATGGCAAAACCATTTGGTGGTACTTAATGCTGATATTTAAGGCAGTAAGAGAAATTAGAGTGTGACTGGGCAGCAGTTTGCTTTGGCACATGTGTAACTTATCCAGCCACCTTCACTGTTCTTCTTAAAATACTTCAAATTTCAAAACATTGCAGGAATTCCTTCAACACAAAAGAAGAGAGCAGGGACCCTGTTTCTAGCTGAGGAGAAACATAAAATATCAGAAGGAGCAGCAGTCGAGCTATAGTTCCCTGTCTCAGCATGTGATAAGACATGTGCTGGCAAAGAGAACCAACTGTAGCATATAGCTCAAAAACATGAAGCTCCAAATAAAGGCTCAGCAGAGGGCTCTCCTATTCATCAACCTATGTGTGGGTTCGTTTGCAAATGTCCAATAGCAGGGTGAAATAATTGACATAAAACCTGTATGTTGTAATCTATAGCATGTATATAATATGTTGTTATATAATGTGCCAAACACATTTTAAAATGATGCCAAGTCTTGCTCAGCATCTGTCAGTGTTCCCCTGCTACTACAAGGATGTTCTCCCCACCCCACCACCAAGTAGGACCATAGCCAAACTTGCCCCTGTAAGTGGGGCCACCAGCTGGAACTTCAAAGGAATTAATGGGGAATCAGTGGAACATAGGAAGCTGCTGTATACCGAGTCAAATCATTGGTCTATCTAGTTCATATTGTCCACACCAGGGATCTTCACTATTTTTCAAGCAGGAGCCACTTTGGCCAAAAACAAACAAAAACTTCCATGCCAGAGCCATTTCCCATTGTGTTGACTTTGATGCAATGCAGCACTTTTCCAGCATTGCCCCTTTTTAAGTGAAATGGAGCCCTCTCAAGCCCTAGTGCCATCTTGGAAAGTGTGTACAGAGAACTGGGAAGTATAGTCCTTCTTGCCATAAACCCCAAGTCTGACCCCATGGTACCTGGGTCTGATTCTGAGGATTCGCTGGAGGAGACCATCAATAGCCCTGAACCTGACCCCACAATGCCAGGATCTGAGGCCTCTCAGGATGAGGCAGGGTTTGAGGAGCTTCCACCTCCAACAAGAATGCTCCCCCATCCCTGCCAACACTCTCATCATTCCCCTACCCTTGTCTTCAGACTCAGAAGATGAGGGAGAGGCACTGCAACCTCCACCAGCAGCTACCCAGTCCTACCAGAGCCAGCACCTGGAAATGAGGAGACAGGCCCTTTAAGACAAAAGACATCCCAAGCTTGGGCAGGGCTGCACCTCTGGCAGCTACTTAAGGCCTGTTTACCTCTGCTTCTTGCTGAAGCAACTTGGTTTGTGGGTGTGCTCTGGTTCCTAGTTTTTGTTGTGTGATTCTGACCTCTTCATGTCTGACTCTGGCTTGGCTCATCCCTATTGACTGATTGCCTGACTTCTGACCTCCTGCTTCTGTTTGACTCTGGCTTGACATCCCTGTTGACTGAGTCTTTGGCTGCAGTCCTCCTGTATGTTGGACTCCACCCCGCTCATCGCTGTTGGACTGATTAGGGATGTGCACGAACCTGTTTGGAGGCTCCTTTATGGGCCTCTGGACAGGTTTGAACACTGGGCAGTGGGGTTTCAAAGTTCAAAGCCAGGGGATGCCACTGTAAGGGTGGGGGAGAGTGCACTTACCCCTCCCCCGCTTTCCCCCCACCAGTGCTCATTTTCCATAAAAGCCTTCGGGGCAGCAGTGTAACTCACTGCTGCCCCTTCCCCCTCTTCGGCCACAAGTGGCCGGAAGTACCAGGTGCACATGTGCATGTCTCATGCGTGCACATCAGACAGGCATGCGCGCTCACGCAACGTGTGCATGCATACCCAGTACTTCCGGCCACTTTTGGCCGAAGTGGGGGAAGGGGCAGCAGGGAGGTACACTGCCACCCGGAAGGCTTTTATAGAAAATGAGTGCCAGCGGGGGGGAAGCAGGGGGAGGGGTAAATGCACCCTCCCCAGCCCTTAAAATGGCACCCCCCACCCCCTCAAGCCACCCCCGCCTGGTTCCATGCACATCCCTAGGACTGATGATTGCCTGGCTTTGACCTCTGGCAGGAATTTGACTTTGGACTAGTTCTGCCCCCATGGGTGCTCCTTACCTCAGTTTTGCCTGGTAGATTGCTTTTTTACATGCCTGCCCCAGCCAGGTACAGCACTTTCCCCCACAGAGCTCTATAGAGAAAGAACTGAGAGGGACCACACTTACAAGTATTCCTGGTGTAACTTCCAAGGCCTCGGTTTCCTATAAAGAAGCCCCACTAATACCGGGCAAAATCACTTCCATGTGGTGCCAAGGGGACTGTGTGGAGTACTTGCCTTCTGCCAATGCTTTGCATTGGCCTAACAAACAATCATTTAGGGAGTTGCCACTGGCTTCCAGGCCTTGCAGTGAAGAACACTGATCTATACTAGACTTGGGAAAGAATATTCTCTGATATATTTGATAGAATGGGTAGAAGAATTCTCCGAAATATTCTCTCCAATGCTAAATAATGCAGGAGAATATTCTTTTACATGTCTAGTCTACACTGACTAGCAGCAGCTCTCTAAACTTCAGGCAGGAGTCTGACAGCTGTACCCGGAAATGCCAGGGATTGAACCTGCAGCCTTCTGTGTGCAAACCATGCTCTCTCACTGAGCTTTGGCCTCACCCCAGCTTTATTTCCTCATAACTAACAGAAATATTTGTAACCCTCTTGCCAAGCCCTGGTAATTATGTGCATGGAAACTCTCATATCGCATATGTAAATATATTCAAATATATATATATATATATATATATATATATATATATATATATATATATATAGAAATGACTTGGACTTTCAGGTGAGGTAATGGGGTTACAGCCCTGCCCACAACATAACTCTTACAGTATTTGCATATATGCTAGGATATGACCCAATCCATTAGGGCAGTGGTTCCCAACTTGGGGTCCTCCAGACACTGCTGAACTACAACACCCAGAATTCCCAGCCAAAATAAATTGTAGCAGAGAGTGCTTGGAGTTGTAGTTCAGCAACATCTGGAAGACCCCAGAATGTGAACCACTGCATTAGGGAACCAGCTGTGTTTGGACTACAACTCCCATAATCCCCAGCCACAGTGGCCAATAACCAGGGGTTATGGGAGTTGAAGGCCAACATCTGCAGATTGTGAGCCCTTTGGGGACAGGGAGCCATCTTCTTATTTATTATTTATCTCTGTAAACTGCTTTTGAAAAGCGGTATATGAATATTTGTTGTTGTTGTTGTTGTTGCAGGAGGGCTGAAGTTGAGCAGCCCTGGTCTGCATTGATTGGCAGTGGCCCTCCAAAGTTTCAGACAGGGGTCTTTCTTTCCAAGCCCTATCTGGAGATGTTGGGGGTTGAATATAGTATTTTCTGCATGCAAAACATGTGCTCTGCTACTGGGTTACAGCCTCATCCCCATTCCCAACTAAGTATTTGACAATTCACTGCCTTTAATAGTACCCCATAAGTGCAGTTCGATGCAGATGACCTCACCTGGCCTTTGATAGTGATGGCCCTATCCATGCTAGAGCCAGAGCAATTATCCTAGTAGGGCTTTGGGCATACTTTCGAAACTCAGGAGAACCTTCTGGCAATCCCACAGAGAGGACATGACAGTAATGTGGCTGAGAGACTACCAGCATGTGAATGTGGTTTAGTCTTGTTAATCAAGGAGTAGCCTCAGCCTGCATATCATAGCTGTGACTAATAAAAAGCAATGCTGGCCATATCTTCTACCTGAATGTTGAGGAGCAAAGCCAAACCCATAAAATTACTCCCCAAACCCATAAAATCACTCAAGTCTATGGAGAACTGCCTTCTTGTGTTATGTTTGCAATTCATGTACAGATTTTATGTTAAAAAATAATGTTTGCATCATTTTACTGTCTCCTTATCAAGGTCTGAGCCACATAGTCCTGGCTTGCTTGCTTTGTCTTTATAATGCTCTAGTATGAATTTTGACAGAATTTGTCAAATTAGAATGCACTAGTATGAATTTGATGCACACCAATTAATGTTATGTATCTGAGTACAGTAGGGTAGGTGGGTGCACTCCTTTCTGCCTGTATATTTGCATCTACGTTTGTTACCTGTCTGTACCTGTCTGATGAATGCCTGCTAGCTCTATGTTGTTATGGTTTCCAGTTCCTTTTACAGTGCAGATCAGGCATTCTCTCTCTATGGGAAAAAGGATTCAAGGGTTCATGAATCGCTCCAGGGAATATATGCTCTATTCCCATATCAAACATTATTTTCTTCTTTCACATCTGAAGATTATTCACGGGGGATGAGCCTGAACCAGAGCACCTAATCCGGAGACACCAAGCCCTCAATCCAGTTTTGCTCAGGAATTCTTCTTCAAATATTGCTCAAATATTCTTCAAGAATTGGCATCCTTGTTCCTCCCTACCCTAAGAAGTTTAAAATCTCAGAGGGAGTGGGGGAAGGCCCTGTGATTTGAATGGGTGATTCAGGGGCATAGCAAGGTTGGACTAGCCCCAGAGACAAGATTTTAAAATGCCCCCCCTCACTGAAGCTCAGCTCATGAAGTAAAGAAATCTTAAATGAGGCTAAAAAGTGGTAACAAAAAGCATAGTAAAATCTATCTATCTATCTATCTATCTACAGTATCTCACCGATGTGCCACAATAGAACATCATCCTAATTTTTTTTTAAAGGTTTTGTAAATTGTGGACGATGCAAGTCATTTAATGGTACCAGAGAAAGACATGCTGTTCTGGTAGCTCCAGGTCTTAACACTCACATCAATTTCGGAGGATGAATACAACTGAAGGAAGCCCGGGCGGGTGTGCGGCTGGGGGAGTCAGTCATGTGACTTGCCTCTGGGGGGCCCTCCAAGGCAGTGGGCCCAAAGACAACTGTCTCCCCTTGCCCTATTATAGTTACACACTTGGGGTGATTTGAAAACAAACAAACTGCTTTATGTTAACACTTTACTGCTGCTAATTATATCAATGATGCTAATGATATCTTTATCTCCATATAATCTTACTCTGGTAAGACATAGTATGCTAATAAAGCAAAGGGGCACCTTTTAAAGTGGTTATTCACTTATATTTAGCAAATGAACCTTTCTCATCCCAGCACAGAATCACTCCAGTGGTTGTTGCTGGTGTCTATCTTACGTTTCTCTTTAGACTGTGAGTCTGTTTGAGACAGGGAACCATCTTTTTATACCCTTTGCCGTGTAAACCACTTTATGAACTATTTTTTTTGTTGACAAGTGGTATATAAATATAATAGCCTATTTTAATTGCTTTCTTTAAATTTGTCTAATTCTTTTCTATACTTTTTAATTTTTGCAGAAATGTATGAAAGAAAAGATACAAAAAACAGAATTCAGCTCACAAAAACAAAATGTAACAAAACAAGACAAAAACAAAAAGACCATATTGCCAAGTAAATAGAACATGACAACTTGAAATCTCAAAAGAACAATACTGTCCAACATTTTGTGCAAAATACTATAACATGTTTGCTGAAAATATAATGAGCATATCAATATAATACAATATATAAACGACAGAGATAGTGACAGCGGCCATGAATTGTCCCCTTTGGTAAGCAGGGCCCACCATGGCTTGCATATGAATGGGAGACTACATGTGGGCATCTATTATATTAATTCTCCTGGGTGTGCTTTGGAATGTGCGTCCCGGTGCCCAGCTGATTGGCTGGGTGGCGGAGACGCCTGATTGGCTGAGGCCAGAGGTGGTGGTGGGCCTGGCCGTGGAGGTAAGCGGCAGGCAGGCCTGGCTGTGGAGGAAAGAGGCAGCGGTGGCGGGGCGGGCCCAACCTCAGAGGAGGCACTCGGCCCGGCAGCGGGCCCATCTGCGGAGGTGGTGGCAGGCCCGGCTGCGGAGGCAGGTGGCGGGCCTGGTGGTGGAGGAGGCACTCGGCCCAGCGGTGGGCCCAGCTGCGGAGGCGGCACTCGGCCCAACAGCCTGGGCCCAGCCGCGGAGATGGCCAGAGACTGGGGAGGAGAGGTAACTGTCGGCCCCGAAGAACACACAGATGCTCTGTGCGGGGTCAGCTAGTGATAAGATATTCCTCTCAGAGGATGGGGCTGCTTTGGGGGATACATCTGAGGTCCCAAATTCCCTCCCTGGCAACTCCAAGATAGGACTGAGAGAGACTCTTGCCTACAACACTGGAAAAGCCGCTGGCAATACTGAGCTAGATGGACCAATGGTCTGCCTCAGTATAAGGCAGTTTCCTATGTTCCACTGACTGACATTCAGACTAATGCTATATAAGTGCAGGGATGTTGTACTAGTGCAAGGATGTTGCACTAGCTAGTTTTGCTACATTGGGAGCTTGTGTTCCAGACAAGGGCTGCATTGGTCCAACAAGGTATGCTTGTGCAACCTGTAGTGTATCACCTGCTGTACAACCCCTTCCTCATATATGGTGCAGGGAATGATGCTATTCTTCTTGAGCAAATGCAATGCTTGTGCGAGCGCACTAAAAGCGCAAGAGGTGGAGCAATGCTGAGCATCTGCGCACTACTTGCATGTGTGCATCTTTGTTCATTGCATTAGAGCAGCATTAGTCTCAATGTCAGCCACTTAATACAAGCATGAATAGCTTACAAAGTACAGTATTACTTTTAATTATTCTGGTCTACTGTACATCTTTTAAATCTCTCTCTTTTTTAACTGTAAGGGGTGTGCACAGGGGTTTTGGAGATGGGGAGTATGCAAACTGAAAGGGGCAATGGCAGATTACTGCATAGGCAATATAGGCAGCTGCCCACGGTGGCAAATCTTGGGGTGCGGCATCTTGGAGGAAAACTTAATTCTTCCCCCCACCTTAAAAATGCCGCTGTGTAGCAGCAGAGGCTCCGCCCACCTCCTAAACCATCACAGGAGGTGAGGTCAGGTACTGGAGGACGGCAGGCGGCGTAAGAGGTTCTCATTCAAGCCCAGTTTACTTGCAAATGACACAGAGCGAGCGATTTTGGGCCTCTGCACATGCAACTAGGCTTGAGTGAAGACCTCTTTCGCCACCGTCCTCCAGTGCCCGACCTCACCTCCTGTTTAGGAGGTAGGCAGAGCCTCCACCACTACACAGCGGCATTTTTTAAAGGTAACAAACAGAATTAAGTTTCCCTCCCCCGCAAGTCCCCTTACTCTTGTCCCTGGTGCGGCAAAACTTTGGCTGCCTATGGGAGGCAAAAAGATTGATCCACCCCTGGAAAGGGGAGAAATGATTTAAATAAGTGTATTATGGCAGGGCATTTAACATAACTTGGGGAGGTGTGGGAGAGACTTGTGATATGACATGCAATGATTACACAGGCATTGCCCACTTGTGCAGCCATCTTCTAAATTCACCCAGAATGAAAGTCCTTGCTGGGGTGACATCATTTAGATCAGGCCTGCTCAATTTAGGCCCCCCAGCTGTTTTTGGACTACAACTCCCATAATTCTCAGCCACAGCAACCAATAGCCAGGGATTATGGGAATTGTAGGCCAACATCTGCAGGAGGGCCGAAGTTGAGCAGGCCTGATATAGATGCTTCAGGAGCAGCCACACAGTCTCGCCAGTGTAAACCATAGCATTCTGCGCTGCTCTGTGCAATTACATCCATGCAGATTTCTAGAACTCTTGGCTGTAAACAGTGAAAGGATTCCCTCAAGGCTTCACAAGATGGATTCAGAAATATCCTCCTGTTCTATGGAAACTAATGTAGGAAAAGATATTGTCAAGGGGAAAAAAAACCTTTTGACATTACTTTTACTTCACAGCGCTCGAGATATAACCCTTTCCAGTTTGTTTCCACTGAGCATTTCAACCATAACTGCCTGCATCTACTTCTGGCCACGTCTATTTCTTGACATATAGTCAATACATAGGCTTCCTAATAATAGCCCAGCTTTTGCATGCATGTTAACAATTAGATCTTCAAGAAGTTGGCAGAGATCCCAGATCTCAAAAGATGTAACAGGGGGAGGGAAAGAACCTCATGGGCTCTATAAAACTTTCTGAAAATGTTGGCAAATTGATTTGCCCTTTGGAAAACTGCCAGGCTGCACCTAACTGAGGAGACCAAATCCTTCTCTGGTATATCGTCCTTTCATGAACAAATGCTAGTAAAGCTACAATCCTTTACAAAGATATATATTAATAAAATAATATTTTAGCATTTCCCCCCAGGCAATAACACATAATAAAAACAAAATAAAACCTGCAATGCCCACTTCTTTTTTCCTAAGAGTTGAGTGCTCAATGTTTTTATTTCAGAAATTCTGGAACTAGGCAGGATTGTGTGGTGAGGGGTGCAGCCCACTGGACTTCGGTGAGTTAGAGTGGAGGAGCTGTGAAGAGGAAAGTGTATATTAGCAATCCCCTTTGCCTTGCTGCCACCACTTTCATTTCCTTCTTGTCTTCCGTTCCGCTGCATTACTTCCCTTAGTTCAGCAGAGCCTATGCAAGTAGCTGCAATGAAGGAACTTGATGCATGTTTGCTGCAGTAGCAGCCTGTGCCTTAGTACTATGCATATGAGAGTTTTATAGCTCAAAGCATTCTCACTTAGGCGACAATACTGATACACACACACACACACACACACACACACAGAGGTTTATGCAAAAATAAACAATTTAGCAACAAGCTCTAATGTCTGGTTTTTACACTTTAAAAAATCTGGCAACTGGTAGAAAGGCCCAAAAGCCAGCCGAGCCATTTAAAAAATCATAATCTGCCTGATAACTCTGCCCGAGAGCCATGTGTATTTACCAGCTGTTCTTTTTTAAACTTTATTTGCACATTTGTTTTATTAACTGATTAGAACTTGTTTTATTACATAGGGGCAACCAGGGGTGGTCCTTTCATGAGGCTAGGTGAGGTGGTTCCCATTACTAGGGAACCAGCAGGGTGACAAGATGGCCCTCACTGTTAGAAGAGCTCTTTGGGACTGATCTGACCCCTGCAAGCTTTGTGAATGGCATTTCTCCTCACACTCCTTTTACAGTGCAAGAAGCATGAGGAGAGGAGAGGCGGTTGCTGGCAACCTTAACAATAACAACTACTTAATTTATTGGCCATCATGTAACAATTGTTACGCCCAGAGCTTCCCTCGTCACCGCCCCTGTACCACCTTCAAGCTTGAAAGAGTTGGATTTGAGAGGGTGCTGGCCCCCACCAGGAGTGTGAGGCAAGGCAGCATTGGGTATGTCACCTCAGGCACCACAATTTCTGGGGCCACCCCTGTGGCCATCTACCAGGACTGAACATTTAATTGAGATGATAAAAGTAGGGAATTTTTTAACAATGTTATTGATATGTTGATATTTTACTTCTACTGATTTTAGTCAGTAAGGTTTTGATGTTGTTTTTAATTACATTGTTTTGTCAGCCACCTTGAAAAATCTTGATTGAAAAGTAGGATATTACTTATTTAGATAAACATTGTTCAATACTATATAGACCAGGACTGCTCAGCTTAGCCCCCCCCCCAGCTGTTTTTGGATTACAACTCCCATAATCCTCAGCCACAGTGGCCAATAGCCAGGGATTATGGGAGTTGTAGGCCAACATCTGCAAGAGAGCAAAAGTTGAGCAGCCCTGATATAGATGTTTAATTATGGAGTTGCAAACTTCCTGTCATCTGCTGCTTATAAAATTCTAACATGGCCAGATTTTATCAAATCCCAAATTCAGGATCTTCACAAAGAACAGTGTTTACTGTCCTTTCATACACTATAAATGCTGTCAAGCCCATGGCCCATATTTCGATATCCAGAGTGCAACATTATTTAAGCATTTGTGCTAGTACGCAATCTATCACATAATACTGGTGTTTGGTCTCTTGAGCTTTTAAAGGGATTTTTGTCGTTGTCATTGTCATTTTTGTCATTTTTGTCATTGCCTAGCATTATCTGACATTAGTGCAGCTTATATCATGTGGCATAATCTTCAGCAATTATCAATTTGGTTCAGGTGCTGCTTTTTTACATTTGTTGTTTGACCTGTATAGACGCAATATCAATTTCTGATGGATGAGCAGTCTTAAGCGATAGGTAACTTAATATATAGCAGCCACCTAATGATGCAGCAGGGAAATGACTTGACTAGCAAGCCAGAGGTTGCCGGTTCGAATCCCTGCTGGTATGTTTCCCAAATTGGGCAACAGCGATATAGGAAGATGCTGAAAGGAGATGGCAATGGTACAGAAGTGTATCTAGGGAAAATAGCACCTAGGGCAAGCACTGAAATTGTGCTCCCCATCCAAACATCTGACACCCATCTTTCAGATAACTTTACCATAATATCAGCTGAAAACTACAAGTCAAACTTGTTAATCTTTTAATATTTCAAAAACTATTTAGCAATGGACGTAGCCAGACCAAAAAATGCTGGAAAACTACAAATTTCAGTATGCTGGGGCTCATGAAATTCACAAATACTATGTGGAGGTGTATTTGGAAAACTAAACAGAAGTGCCTGTCTAATTCTCTACTATGCATTGTAGCATCACTATTACATAAGTTGTAAAAATAAATGGAGAATTTGACTTTTCCCAGATACTCTGAAAATAATTAAAGGATATGCAGAGTAAACTGTGTCACTGCTTGGAATATATTCTAGCCTTTCAGAAAAACAGTTAAAATGAGAGAAAGAGCAAGAAACTCCCAGTGGACCTTAATACTAAGGATTTCACACTGATTCAAAGACAAACTCACCATTAATAGCCATATTATTAAGACATCAAATTTAACTCACTTATCGCAAGAAGTAAAGTAAGAGGAAATGAATACAATCCTAGCTCATAAGCTTCAGCTCAGTATTCACAAACCCTGATTCTCTGTACATAGTGCCAAACTGAATATGTGTACAGTGATTTATATTATATAAATTATTATTTTTTTTAAAAAAATTAACCTGTAGCCCCTTTGGGGGGCTTCCTAAAGGCTGTGGGAAGGGTCTGCAAAGGTTCCTCCCCCCACTGGCCTCTTGGGCCTTGCAAGGACCATTTGAGCATGTGCAGTGGCCATTTTTAAAAATATTTTTTTATTAAAAAATGGCCGCTGAAAACAAAATGGCCACCATGCATGCTCTAATGGCCTCTGTGAGGCCTGGCATAGCCTAGGGCCTCACAGAGGCCATTAGAGCATGCACAGTGGCCATTTTGTTTTTGGTGGCCATTAAATTTTTGTTTAATTTTTAAAAATGGCGCCTCCCTTCAAGTGGCACCCAGGGCACATGGCCTGCCTGCCCTACCCTAGATACACCCCTGCAATGGTAAACCCCTCCTGTATTCTACCAAGACAACCACAAGGCACTGTGGTTGCCAGGAGTCGATACCAACTCGAAGGCACACTTTACCTTTACCTTTAACTTAATATATGGCTCTAACAGTGCCTTCCACTTCATGGTCTCAGAGGCTTACTGGACTAGCCATGTTTTCCCCTGGTGTGTGGAGGAGTAAAGTGAGTGAATTAGCTTCTGAAGGGATCTCATTCCACAAAGTGCCATTACTGAAAAGGCTCTCCTCTAGGGTTGCCACCTAGGGACTTTTTAATAGAGGACATGCGACTATTTGGGGGACCAAATGACTTTTGTTGCATTAGGAGACTATTTGGGGGGACTGACTGAACAACCTTCTTTTTGTATTTGTTGTGGTGTCCAAAGTTCTGGGGAGCAGCTGGAACATTTTGTTCACTCAGAACACTTTGCTCTCCTGAGCAGCTTCTCTTCCTCTGTCTCCTTCCCCTGCCGCCATCTTGCTGACCAGCCATCCAGTGGGGGAGCCAGAGGGGAGGTTCTGCTTCAGCAGTAAGTTGCAAAGCCATGTGATGCAGAAGCACGGACAGGTGCAGCTTGCTTCTTTCATGTGGTGGCAGCAGTTAGCATTTCGCTAACTAACTTTATTCAGTTAACAGTTACCACTGCTAAGTGAGTAAAAAAGTAAAAGTAAAGTGTGCCGCCCAGTCGATTTCGACTCCTGGCGCCCACAGAGTCCTGTGGTTGTCTTTGGTAGAATACAGGAGGGGTTTACCATTGCCTCCTCCCGCACAGTATGAAATGATGCTTTTCAGCATCTTTCTATATCGCTGCTGCCCGATATAGGTACCAGCAGGGATTCAAACCGGCAACCTCATGCTTGCGAGGCAAGTCATTTCCCGCTGCGCCATTAGGTGGCTTCAAGTAAAAAGGCACCTTTTAAAGTGGTAAATCTCTTCTATTTATCATGGGGAGAGCCGCAAACTGACCCTATCTAATCCAAGCACAGCATTCCTTCAATGGCTGATGCTGGGGTTACCTTGTGTTTCTTTTTAGATTGTGAGCCCATTTGGGGACAGGGGAGCATTTTCTTATTTCTTTTTCTTTGAAAACCACTGTGAAACCTTCTGTTGAGAAGCGGTCTATACATATTTGTAGTCGTCGAGAACAGCCAGTGAGTGGGAGACGGTGCATGCACCACTGCGCCAGCATGCAAAGAGGCTGGCTCAGTAGCTAGCTGGCTACCCTGCCTTGAGCCAAGAGGTGAAGTTGCTGACCTGGCTGGGGAGAGCAGGCTGGATGACCCACCATGGAGGGAGGGGGGAGGACAGAGGACTGTGTGGGTGGTAAACCTGACCAGGAGATGCATTTACAGTTAACAAGCAGGGGCGTTGAGAACTCTGCTGCACCTAGACAGCAGACGGAGCAGGCATACGACTCCCCTGGTCTTCAGCTTCACAGTGGTGAGCTGTATTTGTTCTCAAATTATCCTATTTTTATCAAAATATGCATATATAAGACCAATAAGCACACAGGTTTTATGCAAAGTGGAGACTTTTTGGAGACATATTTGGTGGAAAGCGTCCTCTATTTCCACTTCTTTGGCTATGGATATTGACTTATTTTCACCATCTGGACCCGGCAACTCTGCTCTGCTGCTTGTGCCCACCAAGCCTCAGATGACAAGGTACTGGGAGCAGACAACATCTTGAATGTGCAAAGAGGAATGTACTGGAGTCATGCTGTTATTATATGCCAGTCATATGGTTGAGGACTTGGGGAACAATTCAGCAGTGCTCATTTCGAAATCACATGAAGCAATCCATATGAATTATGCCTATATTTTACAGACTAAGAGTGACTTGCAGGGGAACTCCCATGTCATGTGACATGGATGTGATCTTTAAAACAGCTGACTAGCTTTGCTAATTCAGGAACCAAAAAGATTTAGCTTTCACTCTGACTTAATGGCTGAACATCCATTTAATTTGTACACCGCCTAGAGATTTCTATATCAGGTGGTACAGAAATTAAATAAAATAGATAGATAGATAGATGATAGAATAACTTCCATAATGTAATTCATGCTGTAACCTATGGAGCATCTCTTGCAAGGGAAGTCAGGAGGACGAACTCAACAAAGCTTGATTCTGAATTGTGACTCTTCTGCATCTTCTACAACAGATGAAAATAACAAATCCTGCCTTGAATGTTGTTATGAATCTGCCCTGATTTGATAACTGAATGGGTCTATCATGATGGTTTTGCCTTTTATCTCAAGGATAAAAAAAGCACATACAAGAACAGGCCCTGTTGGGAGAGAACCAGCATGATTTCTGCAAAGGTAAATCCTGCCTCATGAACCTTTTGGAATTCTTTGAGAGTGTCAACAGGTGTGTGCATAAAGGTGATCCAGTTGACATAGTGGGACAAGTACAGTACATGTGTGGATAAGTAATTGGTTGAAGGATAGGAAACAGAGGCTAGGTATAAATGGAGAGTTTTCACAATGGATGGAAGTAAGAAGTGGGGTCCCCCAGGGATCTGTACTCAGAACGATGCTTTTTAATTTATTCATAAATTATCTAGAAGTAGGGGTGAGTAGTGAGGTGGCCAAATTTGCAGATGACACCAAACTATTTAGCGTAGTGAAATCCAAAACGGATTGTGAGGAGCTCCAAAAGGATCTCTCCAGACTGGGTGAGTGGGCAACAAAACGGCAAATGCGGTTCAGTGTTGGCAAGTGTAAAGTGATGCACATTGGGACGAAAAACCCCAACTTCACATATACGCTGATGGGATCTGAGCTGTCGGTGAATGACCAGGAGAGGGATCTTGAGGTTGTGGTGGGCAGCTCATTGAAAGTGTTGACTCAATGTGCGGCAGCTGTGAAAAAGGCCAATGTGAAACAAGTGCTTGGTAGAAACAGCAGTTTTTGGCAGTTTTTAAAGCTCACAACAGAGTGAAGAGAAGAACTCTGTTCATAAGTGAAGAACTGCAGCAAGCCTTTGGCTTGAGCACTCCCCCTTCCTTCGTGTCCTCTTAAGTGGACAAGAGGAAGAGACTTTTTGCTTTCAATTTAAGAGCTAACCACAGCTCCCCATTTATGTACAAACTCAGAGAACTGTGGTTTGTTAACTAACCAGAGTTAGGAAAATACAGGATATCAAACGACAGCTTGATTCTGGGCCAGTTCCGCACTAGGGCCTTTTAATGCTGCTGAGAAGTCGCTGCTCTACTATCAGCTGGAAACAAAAGTCTCTCTCAGATAATCTGAAGTGGGGGAGTCTGTTTTCCTCCTCTTATGTCTGCTTGTGTATTTGTAAATCAAGCTAATGTTACAAAGACACCCTAAGACTCTAGCAAAGTGATCTTCACTATTTTTAAAGTGGGGGCCACTTTTGCAAAAAGCCTTCAGTGTGAGAGCCATTTCCCACTGTGCTGACAGAAAGCACTTTTCTCAGTGCTGGGAGGGCCCTTTAACAGAGAAAGGCCCTCTCTTAAGAGCTCTTGGGGGGAAGTGCTGGGAAGGTCTGCACTTCCCAGCACTCTATATACATACACATATGCCTTCTGAGATGGTGCATGGGTTCAAGAGGGTGCTGTTTTCCAGAGGCGTATCTAGGGAAAATAGTGCCTAAGGCAAGCATTGAAATTGCGCCCCCTGTCCAAACATCTGACATACATCTTTCAGATAACTTTACCATAATATCAGCTGAAAAATACAAGTCTGAAGATCACATATAAGTCACATATCTGAATATGTGTACAATGACTTATATTATTATTATTATTTTTAAATTACCTGTAGCCCCTTCGGGGGGCTTCCTAAAGGCCGTGGCTGGGGGTCTGAAAAGGTCCCCCCTCCCCCCTGCTGGCCTCTAGGGCCTCACAGGGACCATTTGAGCATGTTCAGTGGCCATTTTTAAAATTATCTTTTAAAAAAAATGGCAGCTGAAAACAAAATGGCCACCATGCATGCTCAAGTGGCCTCTGTGAGGCCTGGTATGGCCTAGTGCCTCACCGAGGCCATTTGAGCATGCGCAGTGGCCATTTTGTTTTTGGCAAGCTTTTTTTTTTTAATTAATTTTAAGAAATGGCGCCCCCTTCCAGTGGTGCCCAGGGCATGTGCCCTGCCTGCCCCACCCTAGATACACCCCTGGTTTTCCCCCACCCTCAATACTGGGCAAGACACAGCACTACACCTTGAGAATGGTAGTCTCCACATGATGCCAGGATGTACAGTGTTTACAACTTTGACTGAAGCTTCATACAGGCCTAACAAGCAATTAGTCCAGGAGCTGTGCTTAGGGTCAATGAGGGCCATCACTTTCCCCCAGGTCTTACAGTGAAGGACACTGCTCTAATGCACCCTCATCCCAAGGAAATGATCCCTGTAGCACTGCTCTGAGCTTCTCATTGCTTGACAAAGTGAGTAGCACATCACAATGTGAACACAGGACACACAAACTTGTTAGGAGTCAGTGTTTTACTTCTATTTCCACACATCTCCATGTTCACCTATGTAATGGAACCAATCAAGACATGTAAAGATGTTGCTTGTTGAAGAGCCTCTTAAAGTGAATTCTGATTTGGCTTGATTACCCCACAAAGTGCCTCTATTACTCTTAGTTAAGCTGCTAAAGTGATAGAATGGTTTGAACTGTAGGGATGGAGACTTGGAGAAAGGGCCTTTCGTCTAGGTTTAATGATGTATGGTGTCATTTCCATAATGACTACTGCTTTGCAGCCTCTCATGTTCCACTGATCTGCCATTAAAGGTGATTCAGTGGATAGTAGCAGCTGCTGATTTACACCCTATGTTTGTATGCTGCATGTCATCAGAGACACACCTAGGTAACCTATGGTGCATGTAGTCGAGGTGCACCTGAAGGGGCCGGGCTTCGGAGGCTCCCTCCCTACTTGAGGCTTGGGGGGAAGTTAATTTATTTCTTTTAACTTTTAATCATCCGCCGCTGCACAGTGGGGATGGCCACTCGAAGGGAGACCGAGGCGGTGGCAAGAGCTCCCTCCCCGAGCCCGCCTGCCTCCAAAATGACACATTGGGCCATTTTCAGCCCATTTTGTGCCTCTGTGAATGGTTAAAAAAACAAAAACATTACGTGGCACAGGACAGAGGGAAGGCATGCATGGGGCAACAGTGGGGCTCTGAGGAGGGCCCCCCAAACCTTTGGCAGGCCCCCAAGATAGGAGGCCATGGACCTAATCCCCAAGGTCTGTGGCTACATCAGCCTCTGTATGTAGTTAGCATCAGTAGAGAAAGTAACTTATTCCTGTTCCAATCAGGTGGGGCGTGGTCAAGACCAGCTACCAGAAGTGCACCTAGCTAATTTTGGAGCCTGGACCTAAAGGCCTTTGGGAGGGTCCCCGCTGCAAGTTAAGCATCATCTTTTAACACTTAAGTTCTTGAGGGCAGAAACCACACCACCCAGGACAGACTAAAGAGGATTTGGGGGGGCCCAGTGGGTGTGGAGGCCCCTGGACCGCGGCCCTGAAGTTCAGGGGTGAGAGTGCCTTGGCCAGCTACAGATGTGGGGGTACCCTTGACACAATTATCTCCTACCTGGATCCCCCCCCCCCGGTCCATCTTCCCCTTACCATGGTAGTAGAATGCAAAGCTGTTCTCATGACTGTTAACTGGGTAGGACAAGCATCCTACTCAGATTCAGGAGCTATGTGGAAGAGGAGAAAGCGATTGTGTGGGAGGCTGGCGTGAGCTCCAACGGCCTCCTCCTACCCATCACTTTTACCAGCATATTACCAAAGTAGGAGGAAATGTATGTATGTATGTATTTAAAATATTTACACCTCTCCCCTCCAGTACACTACTGTTGGCGTACCCAACCATTTGCCTCTGGTTGCCGACTGGGTCTCATCTACCCTTTGGGGGCAGGGCAGTAGTAGGCCCCTCTGGGATGCTGAGCCCTTGGCAGCTGCCCAACATTACCTTGTACGAACGCCAGCTCTGGAGTGGCTCGCACATAATGAGCATGTGTCATACATTAATTTTTAAGAATGCTACAATATAGCAGCTAAGGAAGGAGCCAAGTTAGCACATGTGACCCACCGATCAGTAATGGCTCTAGCTCCTTTTACAGATAAAGGAAAACAGCAAAGCAATTATAATGCTAAACTCCTTGCATAATACCCCGCTTCTTCTAGGCCTAAGGAATGACACACACAAATTAAAAATGAGCACTGTGCAGATTGTTAAAATCAATATGTGGGAGCAAAGGACAGGCTCATGAGCACCCACTGGTCCTTTCCCTGATCTCCAAACATCAGCCAGCTCTTCTGCAGAGAGGCAGAGATAATAGAGTCTGTTTGCATACAGCTTCTACACACGGAGGCTCTATGCAGAAAAGAAGCAGGGCCTGCCGTCACAATCCCAATTCCTCCTCCATGTGGGACTGCACACAGATTGCAGTCATCTGCATGGAGTTTTTGTAGGCCTGCATTAAAAATAATAATCATGAATGCAGTTTTTCTCCATGGAAGCCATTTTAAATAAGACTTCTGCTATATCAGAAGCTGCCAACATGTGTCATCCTAAAACCTTGGAAGATCTCAGTCTGTAACAAAGCCTATGCATATTATTATTATTATTATTTTACATTTATATCCCGCTCTTCCTCCAAGGAGCCCAGAGCGGTTTACTACATACTTGAGTTTCTCTTTCACAACAACCCTGTGAAGTAGGTTAGGCTGAGAGAGAAGTGACTGGCCCAGAGTCACCCAGCTAGTCTTATGGCTGAATGGGGATTTGAACTCCGGTCTCCCCGGTCCTAGTCCAGCACTCTAACCACTACACCACGCTGGCTCATCACCAGCCTTCTGCTTTGTGAACCATGGTTTTTCGTCCACGTTGAAGACTCTAAAACTGGGCAAGAGATGTTCTGCTTTTAGAAACAGATGACTATCAATTTGACTCCTGAGGCTGCAATCCTGAGCACGTTCTTGGAAATACGCACCACTGAAATTAATGGAACTGAGGGCCCATTCACATGACCATTTGGATAGAAGGTGACTAACAGAAAACAAGTTTAGTTTGGTGGTTTGGAATGTAAAAACACAAGAACAGCCCAGTTGGATCAAGCCCAAGACCTATCTAGTCCAGCATCCTGTTTCACACAGTGGCCCACCAGATGCCTCTGGGAAGCCCACAGGCAAGAGGTGAGGGCATGTCCTCTGTCTTGCTGTTGCTCCCCTACAACTGGTATTTAGAGGCATCTTGCCTCTGAGGCTGGAGGTGGCCTATAGACTTTAGGCAAGTAGCCATTGATTTGACCTGTCCTCCATGAATTTGTTTAAGCCCTGCTTAAAGCCATCCAGGCTGGTGGCTGTTATCACATCTTGTAGCAGATAATTCCATAGGTTAATCATACATTGTGTGAAAAAGTGTTTCCTTTTGTTGGTCCTAAATTTCCTGACATTCAGTTTCATGGGATGATGCCTGGTTCTAGTGTCCATTCATTCATTCATTCATTCGTGTTATGAGAGAGGGAGAAATTTTTCTCTCTAGCAACGCCATGCATGATTTTATAGTCTTGTATCATGTCTCCCCTTCATCTTTTTTCTAAGATAAAAAGCCCCAGATGTTGTAGCCCTATCTCATAAGGAAGGCCCCTGATCATCTTGATTGCCCTCTTCTGCACCTCCTCCAGTTCTATAATGTCCTATTCTTATAATGTGTATTAGGAATAGAATATAAGCCTGCAGCCACACAAACTGCTGCACAATTTGTAAGACAGAGAGCTTCCTCAGAAATCTCATATTCTTCTGGAAACCATAGAGACTGTTCTCTACTGGCGTTTTGGGAGGGAGCAGGTAGAATTATGCAGCTCCTTTGTGTAACAGAATACAGTAAGTGCTGACAAGTCATTCTCATTCATGTATTCTGTTTAAAATGCTTAAACTACCTTTGCACTGTTTGTGCAAAAGGTAGCACTCGCTTGGATCTTCCAATACATTCTAAATAGCTCAAACCAAGCCTGGAGGCTTAAGGGCCAAATTAGATATAATGGGCACAGCCATGTTTGTTTATGCATGCCTACCCCATTCACATATAAAATGGGGGCGTGAGGCTCCCATTTGTATATCTTTATCTAGGAATGTCTGTCTGACTCCTGCCTTCCAGCCTTGAAGGGCACACCTGAGCGAGGAGAGCTGAATTCATCCCCCACCTTACCTCCCCGAATTCTATCACTTTAGGCACTTTTTCTTTCAGTCTCAGTCATTTCCAGTATAGGAGATGGACTGAAGCCCTATTCAGACGTTATGTTGTACAAGTGTAGAGATAGTTGTACACTTGTGCAGGTTCTTGTATGAATGACTGTACCTGTGTTCATTTTAAAAGTGAGCCTGGGCACAGGCCCCTCAAATGCACTGTACAGATAGAAAGTGTGCTGTTGCTGTACCTGTGTTCAATATCCTGTGTGAATAGTTGTACCTGTGTACACTGCACACTTGTTGACCATAACATGTGAATAGGGCTTGAAATAAAATGTGTGATGGAACATGGGAAAGTAAAACAAGGGAACAGGATGTTCAGCTCCCCTCAGCTGCACCTTCTTTTTGATGTAAAAGGCGGCCTGCCCAGTATTTTATGTGTAAACTTTTGAACAACTAGATAACTAGGCATGACTAGGAAAGTGACACAGCTCATCAGTGTAAGGATGTGCCTGTTCTAGGGCAATAGTTATTCTAGGATAGCGGTCAGCTAGAGTCAAGTATCTAGTGGAATCCATTCAGGAAAAAAGGGAGAAAAACAGGTCAAAGGCAGAAGCAAGACCAGGGGGACAGGGAAAGCAGGGCAAGATGGACTCAGAATGGTCATTGTTATGGATTATTTATATGCTGAGATCGGTTGTTAATATTTTGGAATCTGAAGCAGAAAACTTCTTATGGGCAAAGATCCCCAATTAGGAACAATTTAAGTACAAAATGCATTACGCACAGGATGACGTATCTGAACAAATCTCAATCAGTGTTGCCTTCAGTTACAAAAATGTGTTTGAGAAATGTGCTTCTGGATGCAAAAATAATGCATTCAGTTCTTGGGAAGTGGCTGCGATGGAGGAGGAGGGCCCTTTCAAATACCATTTAATTCTGATTGTATTTTTGAACATCAGCATGTAACATTAGCAAGAAGACAGTGCCGCAGGGTGTAATGGGACTCTCTCTATTCATTTTACTCCCAGAATGCCCCCATTCTGCTTCTGAAAAAACAGTGCCCGCAGGTTCTTCATGGGGGATATCTAGTAAAATGGAGCCTTTTAAATGTTCTTATTGACTTATGTGAAAGGAGTAAATTGTACGTACCACTAACTTGTAACGTGTGATTACCAGACAGATTAATTTCTTTGGTAGGAAAATTGCAAGTATAAAAAGTTAAGAAAATAAATGGTTTTATAAAGCTGTTGTGTCTAGATTGTATCCAAGACAAACAGAAGAAAAGACAGAATAGGTTGCAGAAAACTGGTTACCTTTTCCTAATTCTTGGGAGAACAACGGAGAAATTTCAAGAAGTTAAGAAAATAAATGGTTTTATAAAGCTGTTGTGTCTAGATTGTATCCAAGACAAACAGAAGAAAAGACAGAATAGGTTGCAGAAAACTGGTTACCTTTTCCTAATTCTTGGGAGAACAATGGAGAAATTTCAAGATATTATGCATGTATTCAATTTGTTATGATTTATTTTGTAATATATTACATGTGGTCACAAATATTAGAATATTCAATCTTCTCTGTGTACATTAAGCTATATATTGTACAAATCCAATTAAAGGCAGGTATATAAAGATAACTCAGTGGCACAGCATTCCCTGTCTTCCCTCTTTGTCAGTGAGCAAAAAGGAATCCTGCTGAATTAGCCCAACTCTTACTTAGTTTCCTTTATTTAGGGGGTGAAGATGGTATGCATGATTGTTTTCCAGACCCAATTGCTCTTTGGTTCAGTACTGAGCTATCCAAAGCTGGTATCACTAGGTGTCAGTGTGGACTAGTTTATTGTATAACATTACTCTGTACCCTTTTTGCAGAAGAAAAAACATCAGCCCACAAACAATAGAGCATCTACACCACCTGTGTTGATGCATGCATTTTTAAAAAGCAATGTAGTTGCACTAGAGTGCTTTGTGCATATCCCTAAAAAGGTGTGAACGTGGCACAACAGCTGTGGGAAATAATGGCTGTAGCACTGCATGACTGCATTTGCACAATTTTAGATATTTGCACAATTTTAGATATTTGCGCAACAGCTCTCTAGCGCAACTACGTCACTAACGATTTTTTTTTTTAATGCATGCATTTTAGCAGCACAGGTGGCATTGACCCTGGCCCCCTGGATGCTGTGTTGTACAATGGCCATTGATTTGTTGTATTTGTTAGAAGCACAGTTGTCTAGTTAGAATGGTTTCTGCTCTGTGGAAGTAACCAGTATCTTTGGAATTCTTTGTAATCTCCAACCAGCATCCTCTCTTTACCAATCAGCATTTGTTTTCAGTTATCTATACTTGTATAGCTCCACCCATCCTGAATACATTTGTTCTCTTTAACAGCTGCTCAGTTGATTCTGAACAAATTTTCTTTTCTAAGCCATCTTGGAGTTAATCATATACATGTATAAATGAAGAATCTCCTCCAGCACAAAATGTGAACATAATCTGTTTGTAATACTACAAGAAACACTTTATAGGAAACTATGTTCCAGTTATTTAAATTGAACTTTTCACACTGGTAAGGGCTATAACTTAGAGGCCTTGCTGTAATAATTATTCTTGTACAGGTTGTAGTTGAGGATTAGCAGTTTTGAGATACTGCCTAGCAACGAATTTTAATTAACTCGAAGGCTTGCCTATTTCCTCAGCACCAACAATAAATAGGCAGCCCAATAAAAGATAGCACACTATTGCAAATACTATTTTGCCTTAAAAGTTTGGATATGGAAATCCAAATTTCTGCTGAGCAAGAAAGCTCACTGGATGGTCTGGGGCAAATGTGTCTCTCCACGTATCCAAATAGATAAGGCTGTATTGTAAACTCACCCAGATTATTTCAGATGGGGTGGAAAATAAATGTTTTGCTCATATTCCCTCCCTATTACCTTTTCTCTCTTAATTCCCCCCTTTTCTCTGGCTTGTTACCCTTGCCCCTCCTCTCTCAACTGTACCCCCCTCTACCTATCTAGATGTAAGTGCCTCCGGGTAGATACCTGTTTTGTGTTGATGTTAATCTGTAAAGTGCCATGTTAGACTGGTGGCATTGACGTGAGAATACAAGTTATCTAGCTCATATTTAGCATGCTGAACCAATTATGCAAACCAGCTAATTTTAAACACATTTGAACAACGGATTCCATACACCAAATCTGACTGCCATGTGAGCAAAGAAAAAACAAGGCAAAAAAACTGAAGGGGACAAAACGAGACCCATAGCTACACTGGGTGTAGGAGAGCCTTGAAACAGGAACCGCTCTGACCAAGCAGTTTTGCTTGGTAGCAAAAATTGTTCAAACAATATACCTACACTTAATCATTAAGTAAATTTCTTCTTTGCTGTGATATGATATATTCTGACATTTTGATTTTTCTTCTTAAAATAGCTTGCCCTTCTGAGCCACATCCAGACTAAGTTAATGATGACGAAGTCCATTGAAAATAATGGAGCTTAAACTAGTCATGACGAACATGTCTCATGGATGCAAATGGTGCTTAGTCATTTCAATTAAGGTGAAACATTTTAAGAGCACTCTGGATGTATTGGGTGGTTTTCTGCATTATCCTGATGATTCAAGCAAAAGCATTAGGTTCTGTTACCTTTTATTTTGACAGCATATAATTGCCTTCTTCCTCTGGAAATGAGGTGTGTATGAGTACAAAAAACGATTTAGCAAGAGCAGCCAGTCTGACAAAGATTCAGCACATGCTCAAGGAAAATCAGTGAACTGGTGGGTAGTAAAAGGGCATGGTTTTCTATAGGCAAATATTTAGCTTATACCTGCATTTTAAAGAAATGAGTATGCAAGTGAGTATACATAAAGTGACAGACAACCAGTTCGGCTGTGGGCAGGTATTCCATTTTGCTGTTGCAGATGGCACACCGAAAGGAACACTGAAATACAGTTAAGTATAGCTGTAATTGACTGGAAGCCCAAATGAGGGACATTACCCAGTACTAGCTGTCTCCATTTTTTGCTCCAGGACATGTCTTGGGGGCGAATGTTGATGCTGACATTCCCACAGTCATGCTAGCCACATGTCTATAATGATTTGTTCATTAATTGTGTCTCAGATGATTTGGAGAAAGTGTTCAATTCACAAAGATGCTGTAGGAGAAAGCCAGAAAGCTGCCCACGTTGCTTTGAAAACCAGAAAAAAGCAAACCACCCCGCCTCATTCAATTTGCTGATGCTTCCTTTTCAGGGAATGTAATTCTGGTTTTGTAGTACACAGCTACTTGGTATGAAAGTGCAGCCTTTAATTTTTAACGAACTTATGCAATAATTTTCACCCCTTCCAGCACAACTCAAGTACACACAATCATGCTTGTGAGAAGTCCCACTCACAGACAAATTTATTTGTTGAATAATATACAATGCAAAACCATAAGCAAAAGTAGCTTTGTGACAGTGGAATCTGGGGCGGGAGGACTCAACGTGCTGTCTGCCCAGCAGAACTACCCATGCTGCTAAGGAGCTCCAGCATCCCAGTTGCCCGGACAACAGGGTTAAAACAACAGTGGGGCAATTGCTTCAAAGATATGCAGCTGGTGGATGGTCTCTGTCAAAGAGACAATGAGGATGTGTTCTGTCCAGCAGGATGGTCCAGATGACTTACAGAAAGCAGGAGATTGGTAGAGTCCCTATTAGTAAAGCTGAAAGGAAAGGTTGTGCCATTGAGTCGGTGTCGACTCCTGGCAACCACAGAGCCTTGTGGTTTTCTTTGGTAGAATACAGGAGAGGTTTCCCATTGCCATCTCCCACGCAGTATGAGATGATGCCTTTCAGCATCTTCCTATATCGCTGCTGCCCGATATAGGAGTTTCTCATAGTCTGTACAGGCCTTTAAAGGTTGGCCAGGCTAGATCAAGGTCAGGGCTGGCCTGCTAGTGAGACCAGGTGCAGCATTTGCCTCAGGCACAGGGTTGGTACAGACAACAAACTGGCGGCTGCCACTGACCCACATCCTCCTTGTCTAGCCTGCAGTCAGCCCTGAACTCCTCTAATGGTGGCATGCCAGCTGATTCCCCATTTCCCCTCCTCCTCCTGCTCACTCCCCCCAGGCCTGTCTTTTCAAAATGCAGAGAGTGAAGAAGCAACGCAGCAGGAACTGCCTTTAGATCACTTCCGGCTGCTCTGCATGGCCCTCTGCTTTCTCAAAAGGTGAGGCGGGATGAGGAGCAGGAGCAGCAATGGTGGCCGTCATCACAGGAGCATCGCAGCCCCCAGCCCTCCATGCTGCCTGGGACGGCAGTGGACCATCTGGATGCATGGTAAGTAAGCGCACCCAGCAATGGAGAAGCGATGGTCTGTGGGGAGGGCAAGTTTAAGCAGCCTTCCCGGCCACCCACCCAGTGGCCCTCTCACTCCATTGTGAGAATGGGCTCCATATATCTCTGGCCCAAGACCAGCTCTTATCCTATGTGTAAGAAACAGTGTGGGGAGGTGTTTTTCCTGCACATCCTATCCTGTCTTTACACACACCTGATAACAGACCTGGCACAAAATTGATATTAGCTGGCAATATCCTGACCCAAATGGTGTCAGGATATTGCCAGCTAATTCCGGATCCCAGAATGCACCGCAGGAGTGTGCAGTGCATTGTGGGGACCCCCACAGTGATGGGTGGGTGGCCATCACTGCTACAGTGCCAGCTAAAACCAGCTGATGCTGCACATAATTTTTTTTAAAAAAACCCACCATGCAGCCTAATAGTGGTGTGCAGAGAACCAGCGGCCATCGAGCCAATGGGAGGGGGGGATAGCTTTAAGGACGGGGGAAGGTGTACTTGCCCCCCCCTTGCTACGCTTCCTCCTACGGCACTGTGCGCATGTGCTCTGGGCACTTCCAGCTGGGGGAGGTACGCTGCCGCCCCACCAGACTATTTTTACACAGAGCGCCGGAGAGGGAAGCGCAGTGGGATGGTGGTGCTAAGTGCACCCTCCCCCAACCTAAAGCTGTCCCCGCCGCCCTCGAACCAGCAAAAACGCCGGTCTATCAAACCGGTTCGGAGGCCCATAAAAGGGACTGGTTCGTGCACATCCCTACAGTCTAACCCAGGCTGGGTGTCCCTAGCCCAGTTTAGGCTATGTGTGAGAACAGCCTAATGAATTGTGCCCTTTGCTAAGCAGGATCTACTTGGTTTGCATTTGAATGGGAGACTACATGTGAGCACTGTTAGAAAGTCCCGTTAGGGGATGGGGCTGCTCTGGAAAGAGCACCTGCCTGCTTACATACAGAAGGTTCCAAGTTCCCTCCCTGGCATCTCCAGGTAGGGCTAAGAGAGACTCCTGCCTGCAACCTTGGAGAAGCTGTTGCCAGTCTGTGTAGGCCATACTGAGCTAGATGGATCAATGGTCTGACTCAGTTTATGGCAGCTTCCTATGTTCCTATCAGTGAAAGTGTGATTTGCAAACATCACATTGTACTACTACAACCATTAGTATGTCTAACACCTCTATATTGTTACATTTTGTAGAGTGCTTCACATTCCTTTAGTGTGCTTGCTGCCTCATAGTCATCCTGTGAGCTACTCAGTGTAATTAAAATAAATAATTTAAAACTATATATAGCCTTTCCCCAGTGCTGATCAAGGTGATAAATAACATATCAAAAAAATATAAAAGCAGCAATCACAAATCATAATAGATTGTTCTTATATATATGGGAAACTGAGGTTAAATGCAAATTGTCAAAGTCTTAAGCAGAAGTGAGACTTGAATCCAGGTCCCACCAAACCTCTAAGCCCTGACATAAAGCCCTCTAAAGTGTGCTGTCAAGTCAGTACCGACTCCTGGCGACCACAGAGCCCTGTGGTTGGTTTTGGTAGAATACAGGAGGGGTTTACCATTGCCATCTCCCATGCAGTATGAGATTATGCCTTTCAGCATCTTCCTATATTACTGCTGCCCTAGGTTATTCATAATGCATGCACATGACAAATGAGTGACTTTCAGCTACAAGTACTGTACGTATGTCATCAACATTGTCTACCGGTCTCTTCAACGGTGTATTGCTTGCAAACCCACTGCAAATAGATTGCCCATTGCTCATGCGTTGTATGTATACAGAAGTGGTTATCAGAGGTTGCCAATTTGCTTCTAACACTTTTGTGTTGAAAAAAGGAGGGAGGGGTGATACACTTCCCTGGTGAGTGGCTCCTTAACACTCCAAGGCTGTGATTGAGAGTTCTTCCCCATGTTTATCGCTGGTAATCACTGGAAAAGTTAATGAAAAATTATAACTAATGTTAATAGTTATTAGCCTTAAATATTAACTTGAGTTAAGTTAAAAGTTATATAACTTTTAACTAGCTGAAAATGAAATTAAGTTAGAAAGAAATTAATTAGTAAAAGAGCTGATTCATGAGAAATGCATGAAACACGAGCCCCGTTCAGTTATGTTGTACAAGTGTACGACGTCTGTCTGCTCATGCAGTTAATTCACAGGAGAGCTGGTGACTGGGCTGCCAGCAGGCCTAATGGAGAGATGCAGGCAGCAAGGTAAACCCCAGACAACAAGGCAGGAGTCGGCCAACCAAGCAGACAAGATGGCAGGAACCAAGACAGTTTGCTGAGAAACAGCTGAGTTAGACTCCCAAAAGGAACTGCTGGGCCAGAAACAGCCAAGATAGAACTAAGAGCCTTTATAATTTGAAGGAGGTCACATCCTTTCCTTAGAAGGCCCCACTCCTGAGGAGACCTCAATGTTGATTTCACCCTTCTCCTGAGGAGACCCATTGAGCAGCAGGCCCTAAGCAACCAACTGTGTGTTCCCCTTCTTTTCTTGGAACTCTGCTCAGGCACAACACTGTCTTCTCTCCTGGGGGATGACATGGGTGGTTCAGGGTACGAGATGCCCAATCTGGCATGTTGTTGGAAATCCCTGTGGGAACGGCAGGCACCCATGACTGTGGGATTGGCAAGCTCTGGCCCTGGTGGTCCTGGGGTCTGGATGCAGAAGAGGTCCCCTCTGTCAAGGCCAGCTTTCCAGCATCCTTCCAGTCACTTACCTCTGGGCCAATTCTAACACCATACACACATGTTTTTGTGTGAATGACTGTACCTGTGTTCATTTTAAAAGCAAACTTGGATACAGGCTGCTCACATGTATGGCACAAAAAGGAAGTGTACTTTTGTATTTGTGTTCCAGATACATGTGAATAACTGTACCTGTGTATAGATCTGTACATGTGTACATTGTAGACTCATTATTCAAGTGTTAACCCTAACATGTGATAAGGGCTATAGAGTTCCAATAAAGATACATCTTTTCATACAGAGTCCTAGAAAATGACTATCATGAAAAATTCTGGGAAAGCTGGATTTCAAATGTTTTTAACTTTCAACTTTAAAAAGTAAAGTTAACCTTATTTTAACTAAAGTTAAAAGTTAAGTTTTAGTTTAGTAGAGTTAGTAAAAGAAAGTTTAGTAAAATAAAATTTTAAGTAGTTAAAATTAACAGCCATTTATTTAACTTTTTCATTATTAATTCCCATGACTGCTGGTATCATACAGGACTGGCTAAGCAAGTAGAGCACTAGCCTGGGAAGCACTCGGAAAGCTGCTATTCTGTGTAGAGAGCAGGAATAATAACAGATCTGAATTATCTTCATTTGACAAAACTGCAGTTATGGTTTGGTAAATCTTAGCTGAACCTGAAGAAGGGTCAGCAACCAAGGCTTATTGCAAGACAGAACTCACCAGAGCTTATTCCTTGTATTTGGTTTTAGCTAGGCTTAAGGAACTGTCTTTAAAACCAACCAGTGCCTCTAGACATTAGGGATCAGGTTTTTCAGAGTGAAACTCTGGCTTGAATCTTGGCACCGCCTTATGTTAGATATTTAGCGCTCTGTACATATCAGTTGTCCTCTCGGTTTTATAGGAGGGAGGGACTAGCAGTAATTATTTATTACATGTTTATCCCGCCGCCCTTCCTCCAAGGAATTCAACCTTGTGAAAGAGGTTTTGGCTGAGAGCGGGTCCAGCCAAGGTCACTCAATGAACTTGACGGGTGAGCGAGGATCTGAATCCCACACAAGTCCGACACTTTAACCACTAGACCACGGTCTCTCTCCTCCTCATCAGCATACCTGCAACTCTTTCGTTATCAGCACGTGTGAAATTAGTCTTACTAGGGTTGTAATCTCCCCCCCCCCAACCCTCCTAACAATTGCGCGACAGGCAGAAATTCAGCAAGCAGTATTTTGCCACGGTGGGGGGAAACTTCGCCTGTTGATTTCCTGCCTGCTGGGCAGCTGTCAAAGGCACAGGGAGCCCGTCGGGAAAGAGAATACGGGGCGAGTCGGATGGCAAAGCAGCAACACCCTCCCAGGGCTTCAGATCAGCGGCCAGACCATGCATGTGCTAAGCTGTCCCGGAGGAGAACGTTACCTACGGGACTGATTACAGGAAAAGTAGGCGGAGCAGGAGGCAGCTCCAGCAGCCTCAACCTTCTCCCTCCCCCGCTCCTGCTTCCATGATGGCGACAGGGCGGTAGACACCGGAGAGGAGCGACTGCACCGAGGTGCCGCCCCCCTCGCCTCACACTTGAGTGAGCGCGGGGGAACCCGGCCGGATTGGGCGAGCGAGCAGCCCTCTAGGCGAGTGCTCGCCACCGCCCTCGGCATTGCTGCCGCCGCCGCCGCCCCGCCTCCTCCCTCTGTACTCGGGCAGGACGAGGAAGCGAGAAGCATGGCGGAAACGGCGGGGCTGAGCCCTGGGGCCACCGCAGCTGCAGCACGAGTCCCACCCCCCCACAGCGGCGGCGGGAGCTGCTGCCGGAGCCTGCCCCGTCGTTGCTGCCGTCGCTTTGAAGGACTCGCCACGGTGGAGGAACAACCGCCGCAGACCCGGGGCCGCCAGGGGAACCGGAGCTAAGCTCCGTCCCTCTCCACACCGCCACTCGCTGAGAAGGGACTCTGGCGAGAAGGATCAGGCGGGCGGGCGGGCGGGCGGGCTCGCTCTCTCCTCCACCCCGCCCCAGCGGCGGGCCCCACTGTGGGTAGCGGCGGCGGCGGCGGAACCTGAAAGCAGCAGAAGCGAGGGAGGAAGAGGAGGCGGAGGAGGACGACTATGGGCGCCAAGCAGAGCGGCCCGGCCGCCACCAATGGCCGCACCCGGGCTTACTCCGGCGGGGATTTGCCTTCAAGCAGCGGCGGCGGCGCTAACGGGACTGGCGGGCGGCCGGTAGGCGGCGGCGCAGGAGCGGGAAGATACACGCACCTGGCGCCGGGAGTGCACCACGCGGCCCCCGGCAGCTCGGCGACCGGAGCGGCGGCGGCGGCGGCGGCTTTCCCTGTGGCAGCGCCCAGGAGCAGGTCTCTCGGGGGGCAGGCCGCCTCCGGGACTCGCGCCGCGCATTCTGCCTTCAATATCCCCAACAGCAGCGGCCTGTATGGCTCCCAGGACTCGGTCAACAGCACCCCCGAGGAAGTGGGGCGGGAGCGGCCCGTGGCGGGCGGTGGCGGCGCTGGAGGAGGACGCGGCGGCGGCGGCCCCCGACTAGTCATCGGCTCACTGCCCTCCCACCTCTCGCCTCACCTGTTTGGAGGTAAAAAGAAATAAATCCTTACTCCTCTTACCCCGCAGCAAAAAGCTGGGATTGGCGGGGAAGGAAAGCTAGCGAGCAGTGTTAAAGCCCCCCCCCCCCCCGCACCTCTCTCTCCCGCAACATGAGGGTTGGGACGGGAGAAGAGAGTGGAAACGTTGCTTTGGCTCTCGTCCTCTCGCTCTGTGTGTGTAGTAGGGGCTGATCTAGTTGTGAAGGACAGAATTAGGGCTACATCCATACTTTGTTCTTGGCTCTGATAGTATAGCCACCAATATTTACAAACACCACTAGTGTCGCGTCTCCCCCGCCTTCCCCATTTTGACTGGATGTCCGTATCCACATGAGTTATAATTCTGCGTGACAAGGTTGCCACTGTGGGGAATAGGGCTACTGCTGGTTGCAGTCCAGGCACAGGCTCTGTAGCCCTAATCCATAAATAAATTCCTCAGTGGAAATGAATGCCACTTCGTTCAGTGGGGCTTACTTTCAGGTAAGTGTGTGCATCCTATTGCATCCTAGTGGTGCTAATGCAAAGACAGCGTAATGCTACCATTCTTTTCTTATCCGTGGTGTATGAGCACCACTGAGTGCTCTTGGAAATGTGTGCAGTTGGTGTGCTATTGTAGTGCTTAGTTGTCTGAATAAGGAAACTTCTCACAGCTGTAGCAGTTGATCTGTTTTTCTGTACTTCACCTTGAACATAACATTACAAGGGGAAGGAGGATTCTTGGTAGATATATCTTTCTTTTACACCAGCTATTTCTTTTCTTCTTTTTTCTAGCTTATTTTGGGGATGGGTGAGGGGTAGAGATACCTAGAGTAGGTTTTTCTCACACTTGTTCAACTTGGCTGGTGTATTTCTGTGGGCGATGTGTTCCTCTACTTTGTTGCCTGATTTTGTAAAAAGACCCTTGAAACAGCACAGGAACTGAAAAAAATGGAACTAAACTATCAGGTCTGCACTTACTATCAAGTGTCCTGTTGGGCCTGCAACTTCCATAGCTGTTACCAGTCTCTCTCTAATTTTTTTCTGCCTACTACTTATATAATTAGGACTTAATTGGATGATGTATTTGTGTATCCATGTAGTGTATTTAAATCTGACCCAAGTCTCTCTTTAGATGCTGATTTAGAAAACAGGGAAAGCATGTTCCTATTTTTAGGTTAATGAACAACTTGTATTGAAGGTACTTATTTTTTAAAAAGTTAGAGCAACTATACACTTAAATTTGAAACTTGGAAAATGAGTTTTTGTCTGTAGGCAAAGCATTCAGCCAGGGACAGGGTGAAACTGTATATAGTTACTGTTAAACATCTAGTCCTGTAGCCACATCCCATGTATGCTTGCTTAGGAGTAAATCTAGCTGAATTCAATAGGACTTGCTCCCAAATAAGAGTACATAGAATTCTGGCCTAAATGAAATACTGTGATGTTGGTGTATTGCCCTGATCCTTATAGAATCAGATGGAATGTTTGTAACACTTTGTCCTTTTTTTTTTTTAAAGCCAAGGTAATGTCACCTTAAGTGGCGCAGTGGGGAAATGCTTGACTAACAAGCAGAAGGTTGCCAGTTCAAATCCCCCTGCTGGTACTATAATGGGCAGCAGTGATATAGGAAAATGCTGAAAGGCATCATCTCCTATTGCATGGGAGGAGGCAATGGTAAACCCCTCCTGTATTCTACCAAAGACGACCACAGGACTCTGGGGTTGCCAGGAGTTGAAATCAACTTGACAGCACACTTTACCTTTACCTTTAATTCGACTGTAGATCTCTTTCGGCAGTCCCCATTTCTCTTAATGGTGCTTGAGAAACCTGTATGATAGCATTATTGTACAAGATACAGTGAGGGATTTGCTTTGCCTCTTGAGCAATGATAGAATATGTATGTCAGATGAATGAGACATTCCTTTTAAAACTTTGGAACTCAGAATGAATGGTGGCAGGTGCACCTAACTGGATCAGCACCACAGCTGTACTTCAGGAAATACCTCTTACTAACATCCTGTATCCAGTGATCAGTTCAGTATGTGTTCATATTTGAAAGAAAATGTTACATAAATATTGAATACTTGAATCAACAATATTGTGCAGCATTTGCATTGTACAATGGTAATCTTACTCTGTGAAATGAATTGTTTCCTATTATTACATGTAAATTTACAGGCTTGCCTTCTAATAAAACCAAAGATTGATAGTTTCAATAACTATAGACTGCACAGTACTTATGGGCAGCAAATAAATGACTGAAATGTAGAACTTTTTGATCAGCAGAATTGAGCTTTTATGTTACTTAACTATACTTATTTCTTGCAATTTTCTGGTGAATGATGTTAATGACATCTAGAAATCTGCTTTTAAAGTAGATCTTTTGATAAATGTGACAAAGTTCAGCAGGAAAAAGTAGGTCACGTGGAGGGCCCTCAACATCTGCTTACTATATGCATGAGTATTCAGCAGATGGATTCTTGTTTACTCCTTTTTATGAAAATAGGCAACTTATAATTCTTCTGCCAACTCCTTAGGCTGTTTGTGATTGTGAGAAGAACACAGGCTTATGTTCCTAAGGAACCTGTCCTTGAGAAGGAAAATGACACTGCATGAATAGTATTGGGGCCTTTATGCCAGATCAATTTTTCCATTAAAATACAGGCTGTCACTTTTCATCTATTTCTTTATGTGTGTGGAAGGATCTTAATGATTTAGGAGTACATTTTGAGTTCTTTTGAGGGTTGGGGGTTGACTTTCTTTCTTTCTTTCTTTCTTTCTTTCTTTCTTTCTTTCTTTCTTTCTTTCTTTCTTGTATTTAGGGTATCTATCCACACTACATGTGTAGAGTGTGCTTTTTTCTGGGTACTCAAAACTGTTTTATACCTTGGGAAGAATGTAGTGCTTTTTTAGATAATTCATTCATTGATATTCAGCATTAATTATGTTTCAATTGTGATCACTGTGATCACTATTGTGATCACTGTGTGAAATGCAGTTGTGCAAATGTCACCTATTGAAACATAATTAATGCTGAATATCATTACTCCTTCTCCTGTGGTGGTCCTCCATACAGATGTTTTAAAATGCCATTCCTCATGTATTGTCCAACTACAAGGAGCTTGTGTGCACTATTTGCATACTGCACTGCCATGGGGTAAAGGTAAAGTGTGCCATTAAGTTGATTTTGGTTGGCACCCACAGAGCCTTGTGGTTTTCTTTGGTAGAATACAGGAGGGGTCTACCATTACCAGTATGAGATGATGCCACTAGCTATGCAAACTTTACAAACCAGTTTTAGTTCTCAAATAATTTGCAAGATTTGACCCACCCTCTTCTAATTAAGCAATGCACTTATTTAACTTTGTGCAAAGGTACTATGAAAGTTTCTTTCCAAGGGGAGCAATACGTCTTTAATACTGTCTTTACCTCAATCGAAGAAAGGGTTTTTTCCATGTACTTTGATGTTAGAAATCAGGGAGTTAACTTAAATTCAGAGTCCTGTTCCTTTCAGGTAAATACAGATTGAGCCTCTGTTTTTTAAAGGAAAGAGTCTTAAATTCTGTTGTCTTCTGTTTAACCAACAGCTGTGTCTGGCAAGCAGCCTCATAGTGTTTGGGGACTTTGCTTTAACAATCATCAAGAGTGGCTGGTGTTGGATATATTTGTCACTTTGATCCTTCTGGAATACTTGTTTGGGTTGGAGCCTTATTTGGGAAGATAGATCACAGTCTGGTGGACCAACTGGTTCCTTCTGGCTGCTGAGATTTTTGCAGAGATTGCTGAGATAGGTGGCATTTGATCTGACCCAGTAAGGAACTTCTTAGCCCAGGGGTTTATGACTTCAACTCTCCAGAAGTTTTTGAACTACGTCTCTCATCACCCCCAGTGGCCAATAGTCAGGGATGATGGAAGTTGTAGTCCAACATCTGCAGAGGGCAGAAATTGTGTCCTGTCTTAGCCCTTTTTTCAAGTTTCCTCCCATGTGTAGTGAACATGTGAGCTTTTAACTCGCTCAAGTTTTTCCAGATGTCGCACTCAGCAGTTGCTGTGTGAGTTGTGGACATATTTTGGGCACATCAAGCTGTCAAAGTCTTCTTTTTAAATGTGTGTTTTGTTTTTTTGTTTTTTTAGAAAATGGTATTCCAAAGTCTTGGGGTAGATTACAACAATTACTCACAAACTGGACTATTTCATATCCCCAAATGGGATGCAAGAGGACATGGGGGAATTTTTTGGGGGGGAGGAAGATAATATTCATACCTTGACAAGGATCCATAGAGCACTATTGGGTGGTGGTCCTGCTAATGTACATAAGCGTTTCAGCAACCCTCTTGGAAGTGGAACTACCCCTGAGGCACGATCTGCTCCTGGAAGAAATATTGTTGTGCGTCTCTTTCTTCCCACCCCCCGTAATCTAAAATTGCTGAATTAAAGAATAATAATTGAACATGTGTTCTCTGATGTGTGAACATGAGATCAGTCCTGCTGGTTCAAGATCAGGTATGCCATGGTGTCTTCTTTGCCTCCCTCCACTCTAAGTTGTGACTCTCACAGGGTTGTTGGTCTTTCAGGGGAAGTGGATGGGGGTCAGTCTAGCTCAAGGATTCTCATATTTGGGGGGGGGGGTGTTTCCAGATGTTGTTGAACTTCAATCCCCATAATCCCCAGCCCCAATGGCCTTTGGTTGGGGAATATGGGAGTTGAAGTCCAATAACATCTGGGGACCCAAGGTTGAGAATCCCTGGACTAGCTGATTCAGGAGAGAATATATTGTGTTCCTTCTCCTTCCCTCTTTTATAGGCATCTTGAATGAAATTTTTAAAATTATATTAAAATAGTTGTGATTTGATTACATACATTGAGCATGTGCCACTGTGGAAAGAACTCCAGATGATTCTTGTCATGACCATTCTGGCTGACATCCTAAATGCCTCTGGCATCCCATTTGTGTTTAAAAAGAAGTACTGTTGTCAGCTAACAGAGCTCAATTGCAGAGGCAGAGTGTAATGCTGCGGTGCTTTTATCAAACTTGCCATTTCCTCTCTTGGGGGGAAAAAGATTAATTGTAGGTAGTTGTGCTTTGTAGTATTGCACCTGCAGTGCCTTTAATCTGGGACATGTGTCTTTGCATTTCTGTTCAGTCACATGCATTTTTTAAATGCAGAAAGTTCAGTGAACTGGAGCATACTGGAAAAGTATCTACTTCTGTTACCAATGTTAGAAGTGAACTATTCCCACAGTAAATTTTTTATGTTATCTTGTCCACATCAGAAGTGTGTTTTAATGGCAAAAATAAAGGTTTGTCACAGCTTAGTAGATAAAGTTCATGCATTAAAGAATTATTACCTATAACTGCTTGGTAATGTCACTATGAAATTTGGAATTGCATGACCAATCAGTAACTCTTTAATCTAGGACAAGAATTCATAAACTTTGTTATACTTGGTACACTGAAGTTTAGACACCATGGTTTAAATTTCTAACTAAAATTCTAACTAAAATTCCAAATAGATTCTAGGCACAGATTCAAGGAAGAGAGTGGATGGTGTATGTATACATGAAATGGATAGAGCTCCAAAATGGGAAAGGTGTGTAGGAGATCTACAGTTGGATCTCCTGGTGTGTACCCTTAAAGCTGCTGCACTGATTTTTATTGGAATGGCAATGCTAGAAGAGGGTTTTAAAACTTTTTCCCCTTGGATCATAAGAACAACCCTGCTGGGTCAGGCACAAGGCCCATCTAGTTCAGCTTCCTGTTTCACACAGTGGCCCACCAGATAGGAACATAGGAAACTGCCATATACTGAGTCAGACCATTGGTCTATCTAGCTCAGTATTGTCTTCACAGACTGGCAGCGGCTTCTCCAAGGTTGCAGGCAGGAATCTCTCTCAGCCCTATCTTGGAGAAGCCAGGGAGGGAACTTGAAACCTTCCGCTCCAGAGCGGCTTCATCCCCTGAGGGGAATATCTTGCAGTGCTCACACATCAAGTATCCTATTCATATGCAACCAGGGCAGACCCTGCTTAGCTATGGGGACAAGTCATGCTTGCTACCACAAGAACAGCTCTCCTCTCAATGCCTCTGGGGAGCCCACAGGCAAGAGGTATGTGCATGCCCTTTCTCCTGCTGTTGCTCCCCTGCAACTAGTATTGAGAGGCATCGTGCCTCTGAGGCTGGAGGTGACCTACAGCCACCAGACTAGTAGCCATTGATAGATCTGCCCACCATGAATTTGTCTAAGCCCCTTTTAAAGCCATCCAAGCTGGTGGCCATCACCACATCCCATGGCAAATAATTCCATAGATTAATTATGTGCTGTGTGGGAAAAATACTTCCTCTTATCAGTCCTAAAGTTCCTGACCTTCAGTTTCATGGAGTGACCCCTGGTTCTAGTGTTATGAGAGAAGGAGAAAAATTTCTCTCTGTCCACCTTCTCCACTCCATGCTAAATTTTATACACCTCAATCATGTCTCCCCTTAGTTACCTCTTTTCCAAGGTAAAGAGCCCCAGATGCTGTAGCTTAGCCTCATAAGGAAGGTCCTCCAGGCCCTCGATCATTTTGGTTGCCCTCTTCTGCACCTTTTCCAGTTCTACAATATCCTTAAGATATGGTGACCAAAGTTGTACGCAGTACTCCAAATGTGGCCGCACCCTATATTTGTATAAAGGCATTATAATATTAGCATTTTTATTTTCAGTCCCCTTCCTAATGATTCCTGCATGGAATTAGCCTTTTTCACAGCTGCCGTGCACTGAGTCGACACTTTCAATGAGCTGTCCTCCACTACCTCAAGATCTCTCTCCTGGTCAGTCCCTGACAGCTCAGATCCCATCAGTGTATATGTGAAGCTGGGGTTTTTGCCCCAATGTGCATCACTTTACACTTCCTTACATCAAACCGCATTTGCCATTTTGTCACCCACTCCTCCAGTTTGGAGAGATCATTTTGGAGCTCCTCACAGTCTGTTTTGTATTCCACTACCCTAAATAGTTTAGTGTCATATGCAAATTTGGCCACTTCGCTGTTCACCCCAACTTCTAGATAATTTATGAACAAGTTAAAAAGCACTGGTCCCAGTACTGATCCCTGGGGGACCCCCCTTCCTACCTACCTCCATTGTGAAATTTGTCCATTTATTCCTACTCCATTTCCTGTCTTTCAACCAGTTACCAATTCACGTATGACCAGTCCATGAACGACTGCTAAGTTTACTCAGGAGCCTTTGGTGGAGAAGTATATCAAAAGCATTTTGGAAGTCCAATACTTTGTCAACTGGATTATTCTTGGCTGCTTTCCAGAGTTTTCTCCCTGCCCCTCACTCTGCTTTTGACCTCTTTGAGGGGGAAATACAGGTACCTATATGATTATGTCTATATCTTATTTTGAATAGCAGCTTTTTGAGGGGGTAGTTTTACAATGAGAAAAAAGCACGAGGGGGAAGAAGGGTTACTGAAAAGCCGATAATTCCCTGATGTTGATGCTCAAATCAGAATTGGAGCCCAGACTACTGCTTTAAAGGTGATTTTGTTTGCTTGCTGTAAATAAGTTGGGAGATAAAACTGTGGAGATCCCACCCACAAAGAGCCAGCATGGTGTAGTGGTTAGCGTGCTGGACTAGGACTGGGGAGACCTGAGTTCAAATCCCCATTCAGCCATGAAACTAGCTGGGTGACTTTGGGCCAGTCACTTCTCTCTCAGCCTAACCTACTTCACAGGGTTGTTGTGAAAGAGAAACTTAAGTATGTAGTACACTGCTCTGGGCTCCTTGGAGGAAGAGCAGGATATAAATGTTAATAATGATGATGATGATGATGATGCCTATTCCAACCTTGACTAGAATGGTGGTGCACTGCATTCTCTACCTTATGGCCCTATGGTAAAATTAGTTGTGAGCATGCTTTGCAAATCTCTCAACAGTTTATTTCTAGACCCCAATTAGGAGATTTCCTGCGTTTCTTCTCATAAAAATTGGAACTGTGTTTGCATTTTCCATTGCCTCTACTAGGAGTCCCATGGAATACTTTAGTTAGGGCCTCCTAGTCTCTTAACTGTCCTCTTTTTCAGATTACTGATCTCAATAACCCCTGAGACACTCTCTCTGGTTTTCTAGCTGGGCTTCATAGTTACTAAAGACAGGGTCTCTTCGTTTTTACTGAGCACATATCAGAAACGAAAAATTATTGAGAGATTTTAATTTACATTTGAGCTAAACTATAATATGATTTAATTGCATGGTAGATAGAGTAGGCACTATTATCCTGAGATACATAGTATTTAAATTATGTCCATGGATTGGATTTTTGAGGTGTCTGATTCCTTTAGTCCTCTATTCTAGTCAAAGATCCTAGCCAGCCACCAGCATTTCTCCCTGGTACCACTGGGCCTCTCCAACAAAGATCATGCCTTCTCTAACACTTTCTTGACTAACTGTTTACCAGTAAATTTCCATGGGAATCTAGGATCTCATAGTTCAGGGGCAGGTATCTGAAGTAGCTCTCGAGGCTTTTTGGCTTCTATTTTTCTTCCCTTGTAGCCAATACTGTAAATTTGGCTGGCTGGCTGAGTGGGAGTCATGAACACAACATTTTCAATCCTTCTCTTTGGGTTTTCAGGGTTGCTTATTACTTTCTCTCCCATTCAGTTCTCCCTGTTTTCTTCCCATCACAAAAACAGCCTCCCTTGCTCTCCGTTTGCAGCAAAACCCTCCTGGAATTCAATAGACTCCCCACCCCCACCCAGCATGTATCCCCAATATTTCCAGTCAACTACCTCAGCTCCACTTTAATGCCATCCACTTTAATGCCAAACTTGCTGGTTAGAAGGGTGAATAGAAATGGAGGGGGGTTGAACAGAAAACCAGGAGTGGGTTTTTCTGTGCTGTGAATAAACTGGGCACTCGGCCTTAGTTCTCCTATCTCTAAAATGGTGCTATGATTAAAAATGCTTGCATATGTCCCTTTTAAAAATAGCAAATAAAGAATTATCTGCATTGGATTCAGTGGCTGTCCTTGGGCTTACATCCACTTCAGTGTTAATTTGTTGCCTCTGATTATGTCTTTGTCCAACTCGGTTAAAGTTCTTTATTCTCTAGATGTAAAACTTTTTTACGAGCCGCCATTTTGTGACTAGCTCTGCCTCCTCAAGCCAGCATTTTATGCTGGTAGCTTCCAAGGCTATTAAAAAAATAAAAAATAATCAGTAGCTCCTGGAAGCCTTCCCACCCCATGTAGTGCATATGTGACCCCTCTCAGGTAGATCCACTGAAATAAGAATAGGCTGGAACTGTTTACATGTCTATGGGCATCTTCTGTTCTGGTTGAGATGTCACATAAGCAAAAATTCGCCAGCAAGAACATTTCCCCAGATTACCTGTGAGATGAAATGCACCACAGGCCCAATCAGTGCAGTCACACAACTTGAATTTGTAAATGGATGTATATGTTTGTAAGGAGGAAGTTTGTTCATCTCCTAGCAAGTGATCACATTATCATAGATGTCTTTGTCTGTGTTCATTGTGCCTGTAACAACTAAGTTTTGGTTAACAGTAAGAAGTACTCAATTTTTTTTTAAAAAAAAATTCTAGTTAAAATTCAGAGGATGGCATGCAAATTCTCAGATGGTAGTGCACTTGGACCACAGAAGTGGAGGAGAAAAGGAGTTAACCTGAAGTGAAATCTGATTTGCTCATTAGATAAGCAGATATGTGGGTAATAGACACACACAAATGGACTATACTTGATAGAAGAGCAAAGAGAGACAGTATTTTACTACTTTAACAGGGTGTATGGCTATTTGTTTTGGCTATCAAAGTCATGGTAATACCAGGTCAAATTGGCAGTTAAAAGGCCGCTTTCTAAACTTCCAGAACCATGTGTGCATGTGGGCTGCCTTTAAAAAAGAAGTGAAAGCCCATTGTGGGTATGGCATGTACATAAGGTGGAATGGAGCTGGAAATACAACTGAGTTTTAAAAATACATTCGAACCATTTTTTTTTGGTCTCTCCTGTGCACGCACTCTTGAAACCCTAAGGTACTGACATTCTGTTTTATCTTACCTGAGATAAAAGTAGGATGATTCTCTTAGTAGAATTGCAGGTTATGGGAAAACATTGAACCTTGCAGTTCTAAAGTGTGTGATGCTTTGCATACATTTTTGCTTTCAACATCCTGTATGGTTTTGATTCAGTATTTTGATAAACCTACAGGTTCTATTTCCTTCTGTGAAAGATAGAACTCAGCTCTATTCTTGAGCCATTAAGTGATAGATTATTTTAACAAAAAAATGTTTCCATATAAATGAAACTGAGTATGTAAATGAACAATAGTCTTGTTAATCTATCCTGTAAGTGCATTTTCTGTGATCTTCAAAATTGAGTGCCTAAAGAATAAGTTTCTATGAACTATCTTGAGTTCCTATAGGGCTCCACCCTGTCTCAAATGTGCTGTGCACTCAGCTCTCATTCAGCTGACTGACATTTGTGCCATTTAGAAAAGATCTGAAGCTAAAGTTAACCTGATTTATAACCTAAATTGAGACAGCATTACTACTGAAACCAGTATTTCTGGAGAAGACAAGGAAATATACCGGAAAATACTCAGGGTGTGGGAACTTTGATCTTTGTTCTTGCTGTCAGATATAAGCTATTGCGCCATATGTGAGTGTTTCATCTCTCCTGCCTCTGTTACTACTAGATCTGCCTGGAGTGGTTTGTTCTCTTTTTGCACCCACCTGCAATGTAGATATCTATGCAGCCTTGAATAGTTCCAAGTAGGCATGTGCATGGAACCACGGAGGCGGGGTCTGGCACGGGGGAGTGTCTAGCTTTAAGGGCGGGGGGTAGTACTTACCCCTCCCGTCGCTTTCCCCCCTCGACGCTCCACTTTGGAGCAAAGTTTTAGGGGCAGCAGCCCTGGCCCTGTCGTTGCCCGGAAAAAGGGGAAGTTGCCGCCATGCATGCGCCTGTTGCGGCGCGTGCACGTCCACCACAACGCGCGCTGCACACATCACACATTGCATGCGCACGCAACATGTGAAGTGTGCGGTGTGCGCGCACGGCAGCAACAGGTACATGCCACAACGGGCGCATGTGTGGCAGCAACTTTCCCTTTTTCCAGGCAACGACGGGGCCAGGGGCAGCAGGGTGGAACGCTGCCACCCCTAAAACTTTGCTCCGGAGTGGAGCGCTGGAGGGGGGAAAGCGGCAGAAGGGGTAAATACTACCCCTCCGCCCTTACAGCTAGACACCCCCCGCCCTGCTGAACCGCTGGTCCGGCCCAATTCCGAACCGGTTTGGAGGCCTCTAACATGGCCTCCTGACTGGTTCGTGCACATCCCTAGTTCCAAGTAAGAAGGTGTGCTCCATATTTGTGGTAGGTCTTTCTTTAGGGCTGATTTAACTCAAGGCCTTATCTACATATTTGTTGTTGGCTTTTTAAGAGGCCTCAAAACAGCATGGTCATTGGGATATTACATGCTATTTGTAAAATCTTCTGTATCAAGTTTATATGAATTGTCTTTGTATAGTACTTAGTATGCAAGTTACTTTAATAATAAACTAGTTTACTGGACTTTTGTTCTCACTGTAGTAAATACGTATATTTGAAAAACAATTAGAAATATTGCTCCCCTGCTAGAGTCTTAGGAACTTAGGAAGCTGCCATATATTGAGTCAGGCCATTGGTCTATCTGGCTCAGTATTGTCTTAACAGACTGGCAGCGGCTTCTCCAAGGTTGCAGGCAGGAGTCTCTTTCAGCCCTATCTTGGAGTTGCCAAGGAGGGAACTTCTGCTCTTCCCAGAGTTGCTTAGTTGGCATTGGACTGGTGGCCTGGCTAAGCAGACTCCAGAACTAGCTATTGTGAGGTCATTTTGGACTTAGGATGAACTCTAAAACTCCCCTCATCCTCTCGCAATAGAGATAACACCTGATGCTTACAAAGCAGTTAGGCCAGAAAGGGAAGGCAGGTAAGACAAGTGCAGCAGCAGACTCCCTCACAATATGGATGAGTTAGTGACGTAACTTTGAAAAGGTGCCCATCAAAACTGTTGATAGAATTATTGGGAGAGTCAGTCCCAACACAGAATATTCTTTGACACATTTGCACACACTGATTTTCATTACAATCAGCCTTGCATACGATAGGCGATTCACACACCTTCCTACTCAGGAAGGACGATCAGACATAATGCATATTTGGACTCTTTGGACTCTTCTATTAAGCAAAGTATGATAAAAGACCTTCCTCTGGAGACTCCACTGCAACAAGAACTTCAGCAGACCACCTTGGGTGTCTCCATTGAGGCTACCTGAGCTGAAATCACTACCTGCCTGGCCAATTCGCTGCTCAGCTCATTGTGCCTGGTTTTAGATTGGTCCCCCTGCTGATCTATCCAGCTGGCCTCATGCTGCAACTCTCCTCATGAGGAACCCCACTAACTCCTTCAACTCTCCTGCTTTACCTCTCCGAATGGACGCTAGTCTCCAGCTGCCCAAGTTAGGTCTTCGTGGGGACAGGTGATATAGCCTCTTGCCTGGCTCCTTCAGGATTGAATCTATCCCTTATTTCTGAAACTTTACGCCGCTATCTTAGAAGTCACTCTTTCTAGCCCACCTGGGAATTTACATATAATTTGGAATTATGAACTATGTGCCTTGTAATAGTCTATTTTAAAATATATTTGTAGTACTTTTATGTGAGGACTGTCTAGTCACTTCGTTTTATTGCTTTTATTTGTTTTTATTACAATAAACTCCTTTTGTTAATTAAAACCCACCTCCCAAGCTGATTTTCTTGAGTTCAGGCACTTGCACAAATTAAAACTGCTTGGAACTGTTTCTTCTTTTGAGCTAAATTCCCCATTTCCCCCCGAACTGGGGGTGCCGACCAATCACCCTTGAGATAGTTCCATCAATAGAAGGGCTGAGTTGTTCCCTCAACCTCCTGGTTGCATCTGTTTGGCTCAGCAAACAATGGGCCAAAGTGACCAGGAGGCGAGAACAAGAACTCCCTGCCTTGTTTGCTCACTTCTCCTTGTCACTTCTGCCCCTTACCTGACTCAGACACCTTGGGAGCTAGGAATGGTCAAACCCTGTGTTACATGCATGCTCTCCTGTTGCAGTTGGCTCTCAGCAGGATCAAAAAGTTTGTATTGTTGCACATCACTGAGTTCTGCATTGCTAGCAATCCTTTGCTTGTAGGCATTCTTTCTTGGTGCAGCTTGTAATATATTGTAACATTTTTAATATGGTCAGTTCTCGTGTCGGAAATGTTGCCTAAATATGAGGCCCCGGTGGTAGATTTGGTTCAGCAAGGTAGACTTTTTTTTGACTACTGAGTCAGCAACTGTCATGCTCTAAAGGGCACTGCATTCTGTGAGTTCTTGGGGGCTCTTTTTCTTTTGAAATACTGTAATCATAGTGCAGTGTGCACAAGTGTAGCTTTTTAGGGTTGTGATAGAACTGTGTAATTGGAAAATGCTAGCAGACCTAAGTTATGTCCTTAAGTTAAAATGTGGGCAACTAATCAAAGCAAAGCCAAAAAGAAGGGGTGGGGGAGACGTTAAAACATCTTGTAGGTTCTTCCCAAGAAACACTTGTCTTGTGTGAGCGCTTGGTCTATCCCAGTAACTTCATGAAAATGTACAGCAGAAAATGTTGCTGTAAGTTTTTTACTTTTCTAAAGAGAATCTATATATCTAAAGTTCTCTGTACTGTAATGAACGGAAAAGATTTCATTGCACAAGGACTCAGCCCAACAGATTCTCTAAACTTGCTATTTCACTGCCTTTAATTGTAATAATGAAACTAGTTTCCAGAAGTATTTTTAAATTGGTCTTGCAAACCCAAATATTACTAGTCCATAGCTCCCTTTAATAATTTGTGGCATAAAAGAAAATGACTTTGCCAGCAACTGTTCTTCTGCCAGTGCTGGTGTTTGAACTGAGTCCTATTTGGCTATTGATGTCTGCCTTTTCAGCTTGAAAGCAACGTGTACTTTCTGAACCCTTGTGTATCTGAGTTGAGAGGTGAAAGCCTCTGTGTGGAGGTGGGGGTGGGGTGGCAGCTCAAGCAAAGACACTGGAGCTTAGCTGACAATGTAAGAACTATAGCACAATTACTTTGCACATAACCCATTAATTCAAATTTGGTCATTTGATTAGTTAATAATTAATTTAGTCTCGCTGTAATAAAAATGTGCATTTTTTAAAAAGCTACGGCGAGGGCAGTCTTCTCCTTGGGTTAACGCTGGCTGGACGAGGATAGAATTGCTGCTAAATCCATTATGCTGGCAAAATTCCCACATCATGCTGGCTTTGAGTTTAATATCAACCCTTTTGTTTAAGAAGAGAGTTAAGGTACTTAACTCTTTCATTTGTGCTCAAAAAAGTGTGGAAATTGTAAGTTAAGATGGTGGTCATCCTAACTTTCATACTGTGTGAAAGTAAAGGATTTGTGCAGTTTTGTCGATTATGCTTACACTTGATCCCAGGCACACATGCTTTGTCTTGGTTTTTTAGCTCAATATTGGGTCTGAGAAGAAAGAGAATAATAATACACTTTATTTGTTAGCTGCCCCGTAACAGATTGTTCTCTGGGCAGTTCACAACACAACATTAAAACATCCAATAAAAACATACAACACATTGAACCATAGCAGATGAAAATGGAAAAAGAAAATACAATATAATGCAAAGGAATTTAAATACTCTTTAAAAATCAGTTAAAAATCAAATTGAAACATTGAAATTTAAAGTGCCTGAATGAACAAAAAGGTCTTTGCCTGAAGATAAGCTGAAGCTCAACATCAGTTGTTGTATGTTCCAAACGCATTGCAGAGGACTGGAGTTGACAACCTTTTTGCTCCTGAAAGGCCCCTGTGCCTGAGGAACTGTATGGCAGAAGGTAGTTGCAGCTTTCCTCAGCAATAACAATTGTTGTCACAACTTTCATTCAGGTTGAGCTTCATCTGTTACCCTACTGTGCATCATGCACTCCAGAAAAGCACAGAAACCCTGGGAGTACAAAGACGGCAACTCTCTAATGAAAGAGTTGACTTCCCACTGGTTGCAACTGTGCATCTCACTTGCAGTCAGTGTAGAGGTGGGGAACATCCACTCTTTTGGTGAGTGTTAGATGACTGCCTAATAGTCTTTGGAAAGCTGAGAGACGTAGGGATAGTGATACATAATGGGCTAGCAGCTGCAACACAGTGCATATATACTGTCCTATGTACTGTGTTGCAGCTGCTAATGCATTATGTGCTCATTAGCAGTTGGGTAACAGAGAGAGGGTGCTGCCACCTAGATGCTCCTTCTGTTTTGCATGTTTTAGCTAAGCTCTCCACTCTGCCATGTGACGGTACATTCACTTGGAATTCCCCTGATGTCTGTATTTGGTAGGGGACGTAATTGATTCTGTGGTGTCATCTTGGTGCTTTTGCTGGCATACATGTATGACACCCTCTGTGTCTAGTGAATGTTGGGGGCAGTGATGGTTAATGACCTTGGGAGTGGTAGGTGGTGACAGAATTGCCAGGGATTCTATGGGAAGGTGTCTTGGCTCTTTTCTCTTGCTATCATAGTACTTTTGGCTCTGCTGCTGGGGAAACATAGGATCTCAGCTAGTTATGCCAATGTAAGCTCTGGCATAGCAGTGGCCTTGTTAACTAGGCTGGGGCTGCCTGTTTCATTGTTTTGTAACAGCCAAGTTCTAAGCTACTGCTATCAATTTATTATTTATAGCTTTCAGTGTTATGTAAATAGAAATGTATGTCGGCAGTACTCAAGAGGTCAAACAGCTTTTCTTTGCTTTTATTTAGAATATCAGGGATAGCCTAAATAGATTTGCCTAAAGTAAAATTTAAAACGCATGTAGCAGTAAAAGACAATAGTGTTTGTGATTGTGGTTGTTAAACAGGGCAGGAAGTGCATCCATCATTTCTGTTTCTTGTTGTTGGATGTCACCATGATGCATTCGAAAAGATAGGCTGCCCCCTACATAAGGGCATCCTTGAGTTCATGGACTATCTTAATTGCAGCCTAATATTGTCAAATAGTTCAACCCTAGTAGGTATAATTACATGCTTTGAATATTTGGACAGCTAATTAGTATGCGCTCTTGCTTGTCTTTCTCTAACCTTTTTTACATATTGCATAAAAGAAAGGAGATTGGTTTGCAGTTCTGATCCACATTGCTTTGACAGAACTACATCTGTAATTCCTGTATTATTTGCATTCCATGTCGCCATTTGCTATAATGCTTAGGTGTTGCCTGCTTATGAGTTCTCTTGGAGTAAAGGAATGGGATACATCACATTCATTATAGGTTAATATACATTGATCCCAATGGATGTAGTCCCATTAATGTTCATGCCTCTTGAAGCAATATTTATTTTATTCTATTTGTACACTGCTCCAAACTTCATCTCGGGGCAGTTTACAGCAACATAAAACAAATTAAAACATTAAAACAATTTAAAGCCACAAGCCTAGTTAAAAAGCTTGGTTGAATAAATGTATCTTTAGAGACATTTAAAAAGCTGTTGGAGATGGGGAGGCTCTTACTTCAGCAGGGAGTGCATTCCAGAGACTCGGGGCAGCAACAGAGAAGACCCAACCCTGTGTAGCTACAAGACTAGCTGGTGGCAACTGCAGATGAACCTTTCCGGATTATCTCAGTGGGTGATGGGGCTCATGGCAAAGAAGACATTCTCTTAAATACCTAGGGCCTAAGCTTTTTAGAGCTATATAGGTTATAACCAGCACTTTGTATTTTGCCTGGAATCTTATTGGTAGCCAGTGTAGTTCTTTTAATATATTTATTTTTTAATAATAATAATAATAATAATTATTATTATTATTATTCGATTTCTATACCGCCCTTCCAAAAATGGCTCAGGGCGGTTTACATAGAGAAATAATAAATAAATAAGATGGAACCCTGTCCCCAAAGGGCTCACATTCTAAAAAGAAACACAAGATAGACACCAGCAACAGTCACTGGAGCTACTGTGCTGGGAGTGGATAGGGCCAGTTACTCTCCCCCTGCGAAATAAGGAGAATCACCATGGTAAAAGGTATCTCTATGCCAAGTTAGCAGGGGATACATTTATATACTGCCCCATACAAAGTATGGATGTTACCAGCATATGTACTACTGTTCTGAGGTCATTTATCTCAAATGAACACAGCTGGCGTATCAGCCAAAGCTGATAGAAAGCACCTCTGGCCACCAACTCAACCTGGGGCATGATGGACCTTATGTGTGCATACCTGGGGAAATGTGATCCCATCTAGAACTGGCAGATCAAAATTGTCTCCCTCATCTAGCCCATCACTGCCTCCAGGCAGGCATTTAGCAAGGTTATGTCTTCTCTTGATGATGTTGGCATGGAGAAATAAGTGGGGTGTCATTAGCATACTGAGATTATGCACCAAATCTCTTGATAATATTCCTCCCAATATGATGCCAGGTTGGCTCATGGTATTTAGTTGGGAAACAGCAGTGACGGTTTCAGAACTAGGAGGAAACTTGGAGGTCAATTATTTCACTCCTTGGGATTGAGCCATTCCACTCCAAGCCTTCTTACCTGTGAACTTATATAACAGAATGCAATTATTCAGAAGCAGTACATACAAACTTGTAGGAAGGATTTGGTGCTTTACAGGTTAGCAGAATATGGTGAGGAGGGGAGCATAGCAAGCCTTTGTGGTAGAGCACCTGATTTGCATGCAGAAAATCACAGATTCAATTGCTTGCATATCCAATTTGCGTTATATGAAAATGCCAATCAGTGTAGGCAACACTGTTCTAGATGGACCAGAGGTCTAAGGCTGTTTATGTTCTTTGTGACTGCCTTTAAAAACTGTTTAAACTATGTCTACTTCAAAGACTTACTTTATTTCTAGGTGTTTCCTAGCATTGCACAAGTTCTAGTATTAAAAAAGAGGAAGTTTTACTCAATCCTGATGATGTTTTTCCACTTTATTACAATACTGTATTGTTACTCGATGAGAAAATGAAATCTGGCTTTTAGGACCTGGTAATGTAATAGGTGAAATAATGTGTATCTGAACAAATCGTAGACATAATGGTTTATCCTGGAAGACAGAATATGATGGGTTTTTGTCTGCTCAGGTGGATAACATTAAATACTTTCTAAAAATCATTAGCATTCTTACGGTGCTTTTTGAATGTGCAGAGTGCTCCATGTATATTACCTTCATAAAATCATTACAACCACTTTGTAAAATTAGTCTTATCCCCTTAGGCAAAACTCACTGTTCTGGTGGGCCCAGGGTTAGCACGTGCTGCCAAGGCTATCCCCCAGTGGTGTGAGGGAAATGCACATGTGCAATCCTTTGATCTGCTCTCAGGTGCGGGTATTTCACTCCTCCCCTATCATTACCATTTTCTACAAAGATGGAAGGTCCCTCTTAACCTGCCTGCACCACCCCAATTTGTCTTTTCTTGAGGATATGGGAGATGACACATTCCTTTCTCTTTTTTTGGCTGAAAAGTCTTGTTTGGAACATTGTCTTGCAAAAATCTCAATACTGGGAGAAAGACTGGACTCTGGCACAAGGCAAGCTCTATTCTTCCTCTTCACTCTCCACTAAATTTCATGCATCCAAAGTGCGGTTTACTGATCTGTGGAGCATAAACAGAAGATGGAAGGTGGTCAGTAGAGCACATACTTTTAGGTTTTGTGGGGCTTTTTGTCATGTGGAGTGCTAGCAGTTTTTTTAATAGCATCTGACTTAATGGGTATTGGCAGGGGCGTATCTATGGAGGGGCAGCAGGGCATGTGCCCCAGGCGCCACTTGAAGGGGCGCGCCATTTTTTAAAATTATTTTTTTTTAAAAGGCTGCTGAAAACAAAATGGCCACCATGCATGCTCAAATGGTCCCTGCGAGGCCCAAGAGGCCAGTGAGGGCGGGGGAACCTTTGCAGACTCCCCCACATGGTCTTTAGGAAGGGGCTACAGGTAATTTTTTTTTAAAAAAATTATATAATATATGTCACTGTACACATATTCAGATTGGCACTATGTACAGAGAATCAGGGCTTGTGAATACTGAGCTGAAGCTTATGAGCTAGGATTGTATTCATTTGCTCTTACTTTACGTCTTGTGATAAGTGAGTTAAATATGATGTCTTAATAATATTAATGGTGAGTTTTTCTTAGAATCAGTGTGAAATCCTTAGTATTAAGGCCCACAGGGAGTTTCTTGCTCTCTTTCTCTCATTTTAACTGTCTTTCTGAAATACTAGAATATATTCCAAGCAGTGACACAGTTTACTCTGCATATCCTTTAATTATTTTCAGAGTATCTGGGAAAAGTCAAATTCTCCACTTATTTTTAAAACTTATGTAATAGTGATGCTATAATACATAGTAGAGAATTAGACAGGCACTTCTGTTTAGTTTTCCAAGTACACCTCCACATAGTATTTGTGTATTTCATGAGCCCCAGCATACTGAAATGTGTAGTTTCCTAGCATTTTTTTGGTCTGGCTACGTCCACTGCTAAATATTTTTTGAAATATTAAAAGATTAACAAGCTTGACTTGTATTTTTCAGCTGATATTATGGTAAAGTTATCTGAAAGATGGGTGTCAGATGTTTGGACAGGGGGCGCAATTTCAGTGCTTGCCCTTGGTGCTATTTTCCCTAGATATGCCTCTGGGTATTGGTGCTTTTCCAGAGCATGTTGTCATGCAGATCCCACCTATATTTATAAATAGTTTCTGGAGGCAATGACTATGTAAAGCAATAAGTCTATGCTTCTGCCTTGGACGCTTGGTTGTATGAAATATTTAGAAATTACCCAGAAGGTCTTAGCTCTACATAGGAAGCTGCCTTATACTAAGTCAGATATTTGGCCTATCTGGCTCAATATTGTTTATCCAGACTGGCAGCAGCTTCTTCAGAGTTAGAGGCAGGAGTCTCTCTCAGCTCCTTCTGGAGATTCTAGGGAGGGAAATTGGAACCTTATGTGTGCAATCATACAGATGTTCTTCCGATCCCCTAAGGGGAATATTTTACTGTAGTCACATGTAGTCTCCCATTCAAATGCAAACCAGACCCTGCTGGCCCTGCTTAGCCAAGAGGACAATTCATGCTTGCTATCACAATTCAGAGCTGATGAAAGTTTAGTGTTGATTACATGTCAAGTTAGGGGCATAGCTAGGGGAGAGGGGGCCCATTCTCCCCCGTGGCCCCTTGGAGTGAGGGAGATAGGGAGTGGTGGATCTGGGGGGCCCACAAGAGCTGGGGGCCCTGGGTTCTTTGAACTCATCTGCTCAATTATAGCTAAACCCCATGTCAAGACATCTTGATTTCTAGTAAGTATTTACCTACCTCTACCAAAGCCTCAGTAAATAAATCTTTCAAACCGTTGGTTTTGAAAGATAGTAGAAGCATGATAGCCAAGTCATTTCCCCGCTGCTAAACCTGACCAGACCCCAAAGACAATTTGCAGAAGTACAGAACACAGTCTTATCTTGTCAAAAGAGGAAATTACATAATTGTCTCAAGTTGCTTAAACATTTCAATAATTTAGCTGGACATTTGCACGTGTATACTAAAATAAGGAAGTTATAGTGACAAACCATATTTACTCTGCATGATCAGAATGCTCTAGACAGAGTCTTGCAAAATGCAGCTGCCGTCACTGTCTGCTGAAACATTATTCAAATCTCCAGGGGCCTTTTCCCCGAAACCTATTCCAAGCTAAAACCCCAAGACTATGGGAAACACCTATATCTGGCAGTAGCGATATAGGAAGATGCTGAAAGGCATCATCTCATACTGTGTGGGAGATGGCAGTGGTAAACCCCTCCTGTATTCTACCAAAGACAACCACAGGGCTGTGGGTGCCAGGAGTCGACACTGTCTCAACGGCACGCTTTACCCAGAAGCATGCTATATATAATGCTTTGTGTTAACTTGGAAATAGATGATATGGGGGTGTGTGTGTGTGTGTGTGTGTGTGTGTGTGTGTGTGTGTGTGAGAAATGTATCACAAAAAGGGAACCTTGAGCAAGTCTTACTGTCTATACAAATTCATATTTGTATAGACTGGACTCTGTCCAGCATAGTCCCTAACTGAGCTGATGGACTTGGTCTCGGGCTTGGTGTTGGAGTCTCCCAGGCTTGTGGTGGTGGTGGGACTTGAATGTTCACTTCGGGACCAATTTATCCAGGGCGGCTCAGGAGTTAATAGCAGCCATGACAACTATGGACCTATCAGTGGCCTTGGGACCAATGGATGTTGTTGGTCAGATGCTTGATCTGGACTTCCACTCTGATCAGGGTGATGTTCCGTGGGAGGGGACTCCTATGATTTCCCCATTATCATGGACAGACCACCATCTGAACATAAGAACAGCCCTGCTGGATCAGCCCCAAGTCCTATCTAGTCCAGCATCCTGTTTCACACAGTGGCCCACCAGATGCCTCTAGGGAACCTACAGTCAAGAGGTATGTGCATGCTCTTTCTCCTGCTGTTGCTCCCCTGCAACTAGTATTAAGAGGCATCGTGCCTCTGAGGCTGGAGGTGACCCACAGCCACCAGACTAGTAGCCATTGATAGACCTGTCCACCATGAATTTGTCTAAGCACCTTTTAAAGCCATCCAAGCTGGTGGCCATCACCACATCCCATGGCAAATAATTCCAAAGATTGATTATGCGCTGTGTGAAAAAGTACTTCCTCTTGTCAGTCCTGAATTTCCCAACCTTCAGTTTCATGGGGTGACCCCTAGTGTTGTGAGAGAGGGAGAAAATTTCTTTCTGTCTACCCTCTCCACTCCATGCATAATTTTATACACCTCAATCATGTCTCCCCTTAGTTACCTCTTTTCCAAGGTAAAGAGCCCCAGATGCTGTAGCCTAGCCTCATAAGAAAGGTGCTTCAGGCCCCTAATCATCTTGGTCTTCTTCTGCACCTTTTTCAATTCTACAATATCCTTCTTAAGGTATGATGACCAAAGTTGTATGCATTATTCCAGATGTGGCCACACCATAGATTTGTATAAGGGCATTATGACACTAGCATTTTTATTTTCAATCCCCTTCCTAATGATTCCTAGCATGGAATTAGCCTTTTTCACAGCTGCCATGCACTGAGTCGACACTTTAAACAAGCTGTCCACCCCGACCCCAAGATCTCTCTCCTGCTCAGTCCCTGACAGCTCAGATCCCATCAATGTATATGTGAAGTTGGGTTTTTCCCCCAATATGCATCACTTTACACTTGCCAACATTGAACCGCATTTGCCGTTTTGTCCAAGTATACTATGTCAACCAGATCACCTTTATTCACACGCCTGTTGACACTCTCAAAGAACTCCAAAAGGTTAGTGAGGTAAGACTTGCCCCTGCAGAAGCCATGCTAGTTCTCCTTAAGCAAGGCCTTTTCTTCTATATGTTTAACAATGTTGTCCTTAAATATGCTTTCCATCAATTTATCTGGCACTAAAGTTAAGCTGACCAGCCTGGAATTTCCTGGATCTCCCCTGGATCCCTTTTTGAAAATTGGAGTCACATTGCTTACTTTCCAGTCCTCTGGTACAGTGCCTGATTTTAGGGACAAGCTACATATTTTTTCTAGGAGTTCCTTCAGAACTCTTGGGTGGATGCCATCTGGCCCTGGCGATCTGTTAATTTTTAGTTTTTCAAGACAGTTTAGAACATTTTCCCTTGTCACCTTAAAATGGCCCAGTTCGTCAGCTGCTAAACTCGAAAAGCTCAGTTCCAGAGAGGTTATATGGTCAGTATCCTCCACTGTGAAGACAAATTCAAAGAATTCATTCAGCTTTTCTGCAATCTCGTTATCTTCTTTAATAATCCCTTTCACACTCTCATCATCTAAGGGGCCAACTGGCTCTCTGGCAGGTTTTCTACTTCTGATATATTTAAAGAAGTTTTTGTTATCCCCCTTGACACTTCTAGATATATGCTCCTCAAACTCTCTTTTTGCATCCCTTATTGTCTCCTTGCATTTCTTTCACCAGAGCTTGTGTTCCTTCCTGTTCTTTTCATTTGGTCAGGACTTCCATTTTCTGTTTAAGGTTGGACTCACAATTGTGCCCCACCTCTGCAGGAGTGAGGGACCTATTAGGTTGATCCGCCCATAAAGGTTATTGGATCCAATAGGATTTTGTGTTTGCTTTGCAAGTGATCCTGCTGATATCCTGGTGGAGAATTGTAACAGCAAACTCACCAGGGTAGTAGACATGATTGCTCCCAACCATCCTATCGAACCCACTTCAAAACTGGCCTCTTGGTATACAGAAGAACTACGGGAGCTGAAGCGGCAAGGTAGACTACTGGAGTTCAAGGGGAGAAAGGCTTGACTTGAATCTGACAGATTACAACCTAGAGTGCATTTGAAGACCTATGCTCAGGCAATACATGTGGCAAAGAAGCTATTCTTTTCTGCCTACATTGCATTTGCAAGCTCAAGTCCAGCGGAGTTGTTGTGAGACGGCTAGTACAAGCCCCTCCTCGCTTGAATCAGAATTTGGAACCATCAGTTACCCGCTGTGACTTTTTAAATGAGTTTTTTGTGGACAAAATCTCTCATTCGGGCTGACGTAGACTCAGATCCTGCCATTACTGCAGATCCCACAATTACTGCAGTGTGACGCGGAGGTGTCCAGCAACTCCTCTTATGTGGATAGGTTGGATCAGTTTCTGTTTGTGATTCCTGAGGATGTGAACAAGCTGCTTGGAACGGTGCAGTCTACCACCTGTTCTCTTGACCTCAGTCCAAAATAGCTTATACTTTCAGATGGTGGGGTTGATGTAGAAGGCCTATAAATGCTTCTCTGAGGGAGGGCAGGATGCCTCCCTGCTAAAGGAGGCAATCATTCTGAAGAAGCCTGCACTGGATCCCTCAGAGTTAAGCAACCATAGGCCTGCCACCAACCTTCCATGGCTGGGCAAGGTGATTGAGTGGATGGTGGCCTCCCAGCTCCAGTCAGTCTTGGAGGAAACTGATTACCATTTCAAGCTGGCTTTGGGGCAGGTTATGGGGTGGAGACTGCCTTGGTCGGCCTCATGGATTATCTCCAATTAGGAACTGACAGAGGGAATGTGACAATGTTGGTCCTTTTGGATCTCTTAGTGTCTTTCGATACTATCAACCATAGTATCCTTCTGGAGCTGGTCTTGTGGTAGCAAGCATGACTTGTTGCCTTAGCTGAGCAGGGTCTGCCCTGGTTGCATATGAATGGGAGACTTGATGTGTGAGCACTGCAAGTTATTCCCCTCAGGGGATGAAGCCGCTCTGGGAAGAGCAGAAGGTTTCAAGTTCCCTCTCTGGCTTCTCCAAGATAGGGCTTGTCTTCACAGACAATACTGACAATACTGAGCTAGATAGACCAATGGTCTGACTCAGTATATGGCAGTTTCCTATGTTCCTATGGGAGGCACTGCTTTGCAGTGGCTCTGCTCCTACCTTTTGGGCAGACTCCAGATGCTGTCCCTTGGAGACTCTTTCTCTTCAAAATGTGGACCTTTATATGGCATCCTTCAGGTCTTCATGCTGTCTCCAATGCTTTTTAACATCTACATGAAATTTGTGGGAGAGATGGTCAGGAGATTTGGTTCAGGGGGTTATTGGTATGCTGATGACACCCATATCTATTTCTCCATAATATCATCATCATCATCGTCATCATCATCAAGTGAAGGCATAACCTCACTAAATGCCTGCCTGGAGGCAGTGATGGGCTGGATAAGGGATAACAAACTGGGACTGAATCCAAATAAGATGGAGTTATTGTTCAGGGTCGCAACTCAGGAGACAATTTTGATCAGCCAGTTCTGGATGGGGTCATTCATCCCCAGAAGGGAACAGGTACGTAGTCTGGGTCCAAGCCACTCCATGGTATCCCAGGTTGAGTCGATGGCCAGGGTTGCTTTGGCTGATACGCCAGCTGCGTTCGTTGCTTGAGAACAGCAGTACATATGCTAGTATGCTCCACCTCAGAACAGCAGTACATTTGCTAGTAACCTCCAGACTTGACTACTGCAATGGACTCTATGTGGGGCTGCTTTTGTACATAGTCCAGAAACTACAGTTGGTACAGAATGTGGCAGCCAGGTTGTTCTCTAGGTTATCTCCTAGAGACCATATTACTCGTATATTAAAAAACTACACTGGCTACCAATAAGTTTCAAGGCAAAATACAAAGTGCTGGTTATAACCTATAAATCCCTAAACAGCTTAGGCCCTGGGTATTTAAGAGAACGTCTTCTTCGCCATGAGCCCTATCGCCCATTGAGATCATCTGGAGAGGTTTGTCTGCAGTTGCCACCAGCTTCTCTGGTGGCTACACAAGGATGGGCCTTCTCTGTTGCTGTCCCGAGACTCTGGAATGCCTACTGAGATGAGCCTGCCCATCTCTGACAACTTGGGCTGGGCTCGGGGACGGGGTGAGGGGTGGGGAATTGGGAAAGGCATTGTAAAATACAAAATGTCAAAAACATTAAATTAAAAAAAAATCCTTAAAGGCTCATTTTCTACCCAAGCTTTTTAACTTGACAGTTTTAAATTGCTTTAAGGTTTTCATTTTTGTCTTAACTTGTTTTGTTGTAAACCGTGCAGAGATGTAAGTTTGGGTAGGTCTGCAAAGGCAGACTATACCTATACAAATTTGATAGATAAATATTGGTGTTGCTTAACACACTGGGATTGCATAAATTAAAAGGAGACATTTCCCAGACTCCAATTACTTCACTGTGAATGATGTGTGAGCTGAAGTTTTTCACCATATTCCTGGCCATAAAACACCTCCTGGGGAGAACATGCATGTCTCCAATACATTGTTCTTTGCCCCAATCCACTTTCCTTTTAATACTGAGAATTGTGGGTGTGTGTCACTCGGTTATAGTTTGCACAATTAAACAAATGTGCTGGATAAATCGTAAATAGTTCTCATGATGAGAAACCATTAACAAACCAATATACTATAGTCTCAATGCACAGATTTTAAAAAGTGATCTTGCAAGATGGAAAACGTGTATCAGTTCCCTCTTGCTGTAATGCATTGGTTTTTATCACAAACTTAATCTATGCCTCTTTCTGGATTATGGAGTGCATGTTCTTTTTGCAGCTGCTAGGTCTTTGACATACATGATGTGGCTGGAACACTACTGCTGGATAACTCCGAAATGGTAGACAGTGATGATGACATTGAAGGTGATGCAGGTAGAGAGCCATCAGGATCCTGGATGTTGAGGATGGACCCTCCTCAATAAAAGAATCACATGCAGTTAGTATCATACCGCTTGTTTAGTATTACTCATTGCATGCACTGATAAAAGTGAAACTATAAAAGGTCTATCTGCCTGTTCTGTTTTTAACTGCATTAAAATGGAAGTACCATATTTTTGTTCAAGTATGAGAATTCAGATGGTTGAGAAGTCCATCCAAAAGCTGTCACCATGGAAAACAGGTAGTCCTTAAGAAGAAACAACAAGAAGAACATTTACTAATCGGAAGATCCTGCATGTTCAAACATGTTTCCTACAATATCTTCAGAGCTGGAGAACTTACTATGCTGTTTGATTCAAGCAGCCAGGCCTTGCATTTCTTTGAATGTTACATGTAAGCCTGACTTACCCACAGGTACAGGAACCTCATCAAAGTATTCCCAAATGGGGTCTCAGTTTACAGCCTGCTGCCATGATAGGTGTTTCCTTTCTGCAATGGAGGATACACTCGGAATATATTTCTTCAGGACTGCATGAATATGTTTGCTCACTTTTTCGCTTTCTGTTCCTCTCCCCATCCTGTGCATTTATATCCAGACTTCTCTTCTTTGCTCAGATCTACTCCATCATCCCCAAATCCTTTATTCATTAACCTTCTTTGTCTTGCAACTTCTAGAGTTAAAGAGAAGGGCTTGACTGTGTATGTGTGCACATGTACACCACCTGCAGAATAGGACTGATCAGTTCTCTCTCATTTCGTTATACTGCTGTGAACAACTATGTTAATAGAATGTAATTAGACGTTATGATGACCATGGTGTCTTTGACCTAGGTTCATTTTTTAAACAAATATTTTAAGAATTTTGAATTTTTTATTTTTAAAAATCATTTATTTTTATCTGCCCTGACATTTTGTACTCTGGTTATGATGTGGGAGAACAAAATGCATATGTATAGCATCTTGAGGGGTGTGTGGGGATATAATTTGTAACTTTTTCTCTTCAAGAGCTTTCTCAGTTGCTTCTTGATCTGGATAACAGGTTCCCATCAGCTGAGTTAGATAAACAGCAGATCTGAGTTAGTATACTGACAGGAAATGGACATCTGATGGGTTCCTGACTGCTGCCACCTTTATTTATTTATTTATATACTTATTTATTTATAATTTTATTTGCATTATTCACATAACATAGAACCGTAGTATAACACAGTACATTTAACAATAATGTTTTCCAAACGTCACAAGAAACTCCAAAATCAAATCTAGTATTGTTAATATAATAAATATAATCTGCCCAGATATGGTGAAACTGTGATTCTGCTCTCACAGCCTGCATTAATCTGATCTTATCAGTGATCTTTTCTAAAAGCGCAATTGACCACACTTTGTTATACCATTGCTCAATTGTTAATTGATCCAAATATTTCCATTGTTGAACAATTTGTGTTTTCTCAGCCATAATTTTTTTTAAAAAATTACAAGTTCTTTATTTTTTAACTTAGCATTATTTCCTACAAAAATATGTAATAGCCCCAATTCCGGAGAACACTTAATGTTTTGTTTCGCTATCTATATATTTAATTCTCCTGGGACATTCGTGCCCAGGATTTGGCGGCCGAACTCTCGCGGCATGCTGCGAGAGTTCCAAAGTGAGGACTGAGGAGGAGAGGGGGAAGAAAGTGCTGGCAGTAGCCAGCCGGTGGAGGAGCGGGGAGAGAAAGGGGGCGGTGGGGAGAGAAAGGCAGCAGCGGGAGAGAGGCATTGGCGGGCGGACGGGGGTGTGGAAAGGCGGCGGGGCCCTTCTTGGCCGCCCACCGCGTCTCTGTGTGTGGGGAGGAACGGGAGGGGAGGAGGGCTGGAGAGCGTGGGCGGAGGGAAGGGGAAGAGAGGAGTGACAGGGGCAGGAGGAAGAGGGAAACAGCCGGCCCCAACACGCTGCACAGATGCTCTGTGCGGGGTTGGCTAGTAATTTTTATTTCTCCAAATATTTTCTGCCAAAAACATACCACCTTCTCACAGCACCGCTACATGTGGTAAAATGTTCCCTTTTGCTTACACCCCCTCCAGTGCTGAGCAGAATAGTTATGAGAGATATGTGCTAATTTTACTGGAATTAAATGCCACCAGTGTAAAATCTTCTATTGTAATTCTTGTATGGAAGCTGACAGGAATCCCCCAGACTTCTATAATGATTGCCATTTACTCTCTTCTATAGGACTTCCTAAATCCACTTCACAAGTATCCTTCAAAGCTCTTGGAGGGTCCCCTATTTCTAATTGTAACAATAGAATATAAATTTTATAAACTATCCCTTTAGGCTGATCCTGATGAGACAAAATTAATTTTTCATAAGTGATTGAGATGCTGAATTGACTATCTCTTTATTACTCAAAATAGATTTAATTTGAAATCAAAATAACCATAATTGATAACCTATCTTATACTCAATCTGTTCCCTATTGATTAACTGCTCCTCATTAAAAAAAATCTTGAAATCGATATAACCCATATTTCCTCAATAAATCCAACTGAATCAACACATTTTTACCAGGGTTAAAATATGTCTTTAAAGGTGTTAATGGGGAAGTAGTACCCATCAACTCCTTATATATTTTCTTCCATATATGGAACATAGCGCTAGTAAATAAATGGTTAATCTTGGCTATCTTTGAAAAAAAAACTTTGAACAGAAAGGAACTCATAATAAATAACCATCTGCCTCTTGTGCATTCTCTGTGTAGACCCGCTATTTAGTTGAGTCTTTTAATATGAATGGTATATGTCCAAGGTGTGCTGCTTGATAATATAGTCTTAAATTTGGATTTCCCCATCCTCCCTTTTTCTGTGGTCTATATACAGTCTTCCTATTAATCCACAATTTCTTAGCGCTAAAACAAAATTTTTCAATTTTCCTCTACCATAGAGATAATATTCTATCGGGATTTCCACTGGGAGAGATTGGAACAACAAATTAAATCTTGAAAGAACCATCATTTTTACCACTGCATTCTGACCTAATATATTAATATGTCATCCCCCCCTCAATGTTTCATCTCTCTATTTAATTTTTTCCAAACTGGAATAAAAGTATTATTAAATAATTTATTGAAATTTTTAGTAACATTAATTCCTAGGTATCAAAAAGAATGATAGACGATTGGTATTCCCAAAATATTAGATACCTCTTTCTGAACTAAAGGAGGAGTATGAAAAAACATCAATTGAGATTTTTGAAAATTAACTGTTAATCCTGACACTTTTGCAAAGCCTTGTAACTCCTCTTTAATATATTTAGCTGAACATCCAGAGTTAGAATGAGTTAGGATCATATCATCCGCAGACAAATTTAATAAATAATCCTTAGCCCCTATTTTTATCCCACAAATTTGGTTTGTTAGTATGCAATGCAGTAGCCAATGCCTCCATAGCTAAATTAAACAACAAAGGAGATAAAGGACAGCCCTGTTTAGTACTTCTAAAAATCAAAATCAAAACTGAATCATAGTTATTGATCCTTATCCGAGCTTTTGTTAGACTATTAATCTGATCAATCATATTAAGAAACCAGGGACCAAATTTAAATTTCTGCAGTACTTGTTTTTAAAAAGATTCCTCCAAACAATTGAAAGCTTTAAATATATCTAATGAACATTATTGTCAGTGAAAGTGTGTTAATTTTTTAAAAATGCATAATGTCTAAAAACTTCCTTATAGAGCTGGAAATATTCCTTCTTGGAATAAAGCCGGACTGGTCTAAATGAATTATTTTATTTATCATTGACTTGAGACAATTTGCCAATAATTTAGTGTAGAGTTTATAGTCTACATTAAGTAATGAAATGGGTCTATATGAAGTTACCTCTTGCTTCTCTTACCAGTCTTGGGAATCATTGTTATTTTAGACTTGTTCCAAGTTTCTGGGAGAGAGCTGCCCTGATGTAACTAGGAGAGGAGAGCTGGTCTTGGGGTAGCAAGCATGACTTGTCCCCATAGCTAAGCAGGGTCTGCCCTGGTTGCATCTGGGAGACTTGATGTGTGAGCACTGCAAGATATTCCCTTCAGGGGATGAAGCCGCTCTGGGAAGAGCAGAAGGTTTCAAGTTCCCTCCCTGGCTTCTCCAAGATAAGGCTGAGAGAGATTCCTGCCTGCAGCCTTGGAGAAGCAGCTGCCAGTCTGTGAAGACAATACTGAGCTAGATAGACCAATGATCTGACTCAGTATATGGCAATTTCCTATGTTCCTAACTCATTGCACGTCAATAAAAATTCAGGAATAAGAATGTCTTTAAACTCACGATAAAACTCCCCCTGATAGGCCGTCCGGGCCTGCGGCTTTTCCATTCCTGATACTTTTGTAGACTTCTATTATTTCTGACTGATTCTGAAAAAGGCAAAACCAAATACTGAGCATCTAGTAAAGAAACTTTGGGAAAATTCAATCTACTTAAATATTTACTTATTTCATCCAATATCGGATTAGCAGATGAATATGATTGTTTAAAAAAGGAAATAAATTATTTACTAATATCTTTAGTATTGGTGACAATCCTACCTTTATTATCTTTTATTGCACTAACCAGTCTTTTTTCCTTAGCTTTCTTCAGTTTAAACACCAAAAATCTTAAATGCTGCTGCCTTTATCTGGACATGCTAAAGATTGAATCTGGAAACTTCTCTATTCAAAGCATAAAATATTACCACTGATCATTATACACTTTTGCCTTAATGACAACTGTAATAAGTTTGTTTGAAGTATACCATTTATTGTTGAAAATGGCCTTAAAATATAGATCACACTCTGCATGTTTTTTATCTATCATTTCCCAGCCTCTTGACAGTTACTTTGAGGAATGCTTTGATGTAATGATCTTGCTAGTACTAACTAGAAATCTGATACTGAAATGCTTTCAAACCCATGAAATTGGTTCTGAACAACGTTATTCCCTTTTTCATTTTTCATGTAGAAAAACAGAGTAAATGATAGCGAGTACTTCTCTGGAAAAATAGATAGCCTTTTTTTTTTTTAAAGGTATCCTTTATGCTTGAAAAGTCATTTTTAAATTGAGGTATTGGGATCAGTTCCCACATTTAATGTGAAAAAAACATTGAAGAGTTATTAATTGTAATATAGGGCAACACTACAGCTATTTGGAGAAGGAATGTGGAGTTCAGTAATGGCCACAGTGGTGGTAAACATTTGAGCCTGCAAGAGAGTCTGGCATATAAATAGTGGCAGACATCTAGAATGAGAGTTGCACGCAGGAAATGCTTCTGCTCATCCAAGGAGGTGAAGGATAACTTTCAGTAATTTCCCTTTCTCCTCTGCAGATACCTGTGTCCTGAAAATATGTCCCTGAGGTTTCCCCAATTCTAAGGGAAATTTTTTTGGGAGACACAAGTGGCTGCAGAGGGAAGTAGGAATTGCAGGAAATCTCCTCTCCCTTCCATATGTGATCAAAGTGCTCTCCATGCACTACTTTAGTCTGGATGGTGACAAAAATAAATACCAAAGGTACTCTGGTTCAAAGTGACCCCATATTCTAGAAACAGAGAGGCACAGAAATAATATACAGTAGCTACAATAATGTAACAAAAATGTTTTAACTGTATACATTGTATTCTCTCACTTTTGTAGGGGAGGGGGATACAAGGTAGACTCCAACAGGTAAACCATGTTGGTAAACTATTCACAACAAAGTTGTTGATGCCCCCCAAATAGTGGTAAATTCCTACCCATTCACCCTCCTCCTCTTTTGGTGGTGTTCTCCAGAAGAAAATCTTCCTGGCCTTCCTTCAGGGCATGTTATTGAAATTGTGGCCTTCCTGTGGTTTTGTTTGTTTGAAAGTACTGAAAGATTAATATGCCCTTTAATTTCTGCAACAGTAGCCGTGTATTTGCTTCATAACTACTATCTTTTATGTGAGGTCTTTAAGAAGTCCATTATTTTAGTTACAGGGAAAGTACTGGAAAATACTTAACTTGTAATAACTGCTTCATTGATATAATGCAGCCACTGTAGTGTTAAATGTAAGTTCATATCCTGACATTTTAGTATGTCATGTAGACCTCACCTTACTCATGAGTACTCACAGTGAAATCAATGGGACAAGCGTACTCAGTGCTTATTTTCTGAAGTTGTCAGTCAGGCTGAAGGGAGAGGTATTCAGCAGCTAGTTGAGAGCAATGCGGTGGGGGTGGGGGGTGACTTAATTTTCTTCCCTCTTGTGTAGCTGATATGTTGCTGAGGACACATGGATTTCAAGCTGGCAGTCCTCAGATGGGGAACAAATAGCACAGCTGCAGCATGGGGAAACAGTACCCCTGCTGGCAATCCCTGCTGTAGTGAATCAAAGGTAACTTTTATTATCTGAAACTAGTCTTCAGGAAAAATACTTACTTTTATTTAGCATAGACTGCTTGTTTCCCTTTAAGTGGGTGAAATACAGTGTTGTAGTTCTATGAAGTGAGAGAATAATTCCAAGCTGAAGATTGGAAGGATAGTATATTTGTTATGCTCCAGACCAAAGTGGAAGGCAGGCCCAAGAAAAGCAGGCCACACTTAGGCCCAGGTCTTAAGATCTTATGATGCCCAACCTGAAAAATGGTGGAATTTCATAGCAATTGCATGAATTGCTATAATTCTGAAGTGTTTCTTGGAATCCAAACAAATCCAATTCATTTGCAGACCTTTCCTTTTCAGTACTCCTTTATAGGCCTTGGAAGGAGGACACTGCCTATACTCTTATGTCTGTGTCAACTGTGCAGATGCAAACCTCTTTGAGACCATGCTCCAAGGCATCTGTAAGATGAAAAAATATCCTGGTGTCAGCTCCTGGAGGTAACACTTGGCTAGGATGCTTGCTTTTACATTCTCATTCTTTTTCTCATCAAATAAGCACATGTTAAAATTGCAGGAATACTATTCAGTGACCCACTGGATGAGGACTGTTACTGGCCTGTTCGTATGTTGAAGCAGAAAGTAATGCCCTTTATTGTTGAAGTGGCCTTATCCTATGCAGAGCATTGTTGTATCCTGTGTTGACTGGAAAGTAAAACTGTCTAGGCAATGATGTCACTCCTGGCTTTAGTGGAGGCCCAGTGGTGGTGGCGGTGGTGGCTTGCTTGCTTTTATTGATAGTTGCTGGCTTTTAGAAAATATTGGCTGACTTAGAGGCCTACATTTCATAAAAATTCTCTTGAAATGGTGCCTCAGGTTGAGACTAGGGGTGTGCACGGAACTGGCTGACCCGGTTCGGGTCCAGATCGGACTCAAACCCAACCGGGCCAGTTCAGTTCGGCACCACCCGAACCCCCACCCGGTTTGGTTTGGGGGGTCCCTGAAAGTTTCAAAGTTATAAATTTTTTTAACCTTAAAATTGTTCTTCGAGGCAGCGGTGTGGGGGGGGTGCATGGAGGTTCCCCCTCCCTTGGCTGACCTTCAAAATGCCCCCTCAGGCTTTTGAGGCCAATTTGGGCCTTCGTAAAATGGTGCGGTGGCCAAAATAGCAGCCGCCGCACATGCGCAAATGGCCTCTGTGCGGCTCTGAGCCATCCAGGCCTCTCAGAGGCCATTTGCGCATGTGTTGTGGCCGCCATTTTGGCCGCTGTGCCATTTTACGAAGGCCCAAACAGGCCGAAAAGGCCCAAGAGGGCATTTTGAAGGCCGGCGGACGGAGGGGGAAACTCTGCACACACCCCGTCGCTGCCTCAAAGAGAAATTTTAAGGTAAAAAAAAATTTATAACTTTTGAAAACTTCACGAACCCCCCTCCCCTGAACCATTTTTTTTGTGGGGGGAGTTTCAGTTCTAGGCCAAACCGGAGGGGGGGGGGTCCGGTCCGGCCTAGAACTGTCGAACTTAACTAGTTCTACGTTGAACTAGTTCGGCGTAGAACTGGTTTGCACATCCCTAGTTGAGACAGCTCGTTGAAAGTGTCGACTCAATGTGCGGCAGCTGTGAAAAAGGCAAATTCCATGCTAAGGATCATTAGAAAGGGGACTGAAAATAAAACGGCTAACATTATAATGCCCTTATACAAAACTATGGTGTGACCACACTTGGAGTACTGCGTACAATTCTGGTCACCACATCTTAAAAAGGACATTGTTGAACTGGAGAAGGTACAGAAGAGGGCAACCAAGATGATCAGGGGCCTAGAGCACCTTTCTTATGAGGCAAGCCTACAACACTTGGGGCTTTTTAGTTTAGAAAAAAGACGTCTGTGGGGAGACATGATAGAGGTTTATAAAATCATGCATGGCATGGAGAAAGTGGAGAGAGAGAGATTCTTTTCCCTCTCACACAACACTAGAACCAGGGGTCACTCCATAAAATTGATTGCCAGGAGGTCTAGGAGCAACACACGGAAGTGCTTTTTCACACAACGTGTGATCCACTTGTGGAACTCTCTGCCTCAGGATGTGGTGACAGCCAACAACCTGGATGACTTCATGGAGGAGAGGTCTATCAATGGCTACTAGTCAGAGGGCTGTGGGCCATCTCCAGCCTCAAGGGCAGGGTGCCTCTGAGTGCCAGTTGCAGGGGAGTAATGGCAGGAGAGAGGGCATGCCCTCAACTCCTGCCTGTGGCTTCCAGTGGCATCTGGTGGTCCACTGTGTGAAACAGGATGCTGGACTAGATGGGCCGTGGGCCTGATCCATCAGGGCTGTTCTTATGTTCTTATGAGACTGTGGCAAGGAGCACTCTTTGCTAGCTACGATTGATTCGACAACTCAAAATGTTCCTTGAGGAGAATGACCTGAAAATAGTGGTGTTACACCAGCTGGTAACCTCCAGATTGGACTACTGCAATGTGCTCTGTGTAGGGCTGCAAGTACAAAGTGCTGGTTATTACCTTTTTAAAAGCCCTGAATGGCTTAGGTCTGAGTTAACTGAGAGAGCACCTTTCTCTACAAGATCCCCACCGCTAATTTAGATAATCGGAGGGGTCTGTCTTTGGTGCCACCAGTTTATCTGGTAGCAACCTGGGATTGGGCCTTCTCAGTTGTCGCCCCTAGGTTGTGGAACATGCTCCCCGTGGATATGAGAGGATTATCTTCCTTGGAGGCCTTCGAGAGAGCCTTAAAGACCCATCTTTTTAGCCTGGCTTTTTAATGGTATCTAGTTTTAATTTTATTCTGGTTCAAATGTATGTTTATTTTAACTGTTTTATTATGTGTGTTTGATTTTAATGTAAACAGCCCTGAGCCACTTTAGGAAAGGCGGTATATAAATTGAATGAATGAATGAATAATAAATTGAAATTGAATAAATAAATAAATAAGGATCCCAATATAATCATATGCACATAAAGTACATGCATTATGGGTGGTTCTCTCTATCCATTGAGTCAGTTTGAAAATTGTTGCAGTTCTCAAGCCATTTTGCTCGTATTGCACATACATTTTAATATTGCCCTACGGTAAAAGGGGACTGGAACAGTATTTTGGCACTAGAGTTAGGCTTGTTTGCCTTCCAAAGACTCCCATGCCTCCAGAAGTTCGCTGAGATTTTTCCTGAGTCATCTGTAGTGTGTCAGTTGCATTTCTACTTGTCATTGCTTCACTGCAGCATCTGTATGTTCAGTGCTGGTCACCCTGTTTAAAAGTTCAGGGATGTTTGTATTTTCTTGTTTTGCACAATTTGTTGTTTGCTGTAGGGAGCAACAAGGAGCTATGTAGTACCTCTTGACACTACATAGTGTCAAGAGCAAGAAACATTTCTCAGTCTCTGTTGTGGCTCCTAGAAGTTCATCGGTCAGTTTGTGCACTAAACTATGTGTTTGCAGCAATAAGTACTACAGATATGGTTTTCAAAGGTTCTCAAATTCTGTACCCAGTCCCATTTCCCTTGGATCCGTGGTACAATTGTGGAATACACATAGGCTTGACTCAGGGAGTTTTGCTGCTGAATATGAAATAAATGATATAAAATACACAGGAATTTAGGGAAGTACTGTGATAATTATGACAGAGCTGCTCAAACAATAGTTACAATAGTAAATGCAGTTCGGATTTCCAGGCTACAAGTTAGTGAACACAGCTGTGCATACAAATAAAGTATATAATTAGCATGAATAAGGGCCTTTAAACCACAATGCACAGATTTCAAGCTGGGTTGTATAAATTACCTTGGCAAGTTTCTTACCAGTGAGGTTGTAGTTACAGACCTGGATGTGCTGTGATTTAGAGGTAAAGTATTATTGTAGATATGTGTAGAACTTAGGGTTACTGAAACAGAACCCGAGCCTTTCTTCGGCACCTCAGACTGCAATCCTTTGCACATTAACCTGTCAATGAACACAATAGGACTTCTGAATAAACATGCATAGGGTTAGACTATAATTCTAGCATCATACTAACAGGGGAAATCTGTTGCATTATTTAATTTCTGTTATAGATGTGGCTTTGGTTATTTTTGTCTTCATGTTGAGTGTAAATGATAAAACCATATTGATAACTTGTAAGGAAAGTTGTGAGAAAATAAAAGCTGTGGGGGTGGGGGCGGGTAGAGGTTGGGTAACCGTACACTTGATAGAAAAATAACATTGCCTGAAGTTAACACCAAAGCATACTAACAAATGTTTAAAGATTGCAGAAGGCAGACAGTATTTCCTGTTTCTGCCAGCTTTCCGTGTCTCTTATAGTCCCTCCTTTTGCAGATCAAATTGTAAACAAAAATTTTGCAACCTGTGTTTGAGGTAAGAACATTGGCTTTCTTGCCCAAGGCATCTGGAAATAATAGCAAGGGCTGCATGATACATTTTTCATTTATTAGTTCCTTAGGATCCCTTCTGCTTGAGGAATTTTCTCTTCTATTTGCTGAGTAGTACTGGAGAAATGCAATACTGTACAATGTTGTTCTGGGATTATTTCTTGTATCACTGCTCTCAAAGAGATGCTGTCAGCCCACCTTCTTTCTTGAGTATTAACTATATCTTTTATAAATATATTGTGAGTCCTGCTCTTATATGGGGTTCCAGTGACCAGTGATAATCCAAGAGATTATCAGATCTGCACTTAAGAATAGGCCAAGGCCTATTTAGTCCAGCATCCTGTTTCACACAGTGGCCCACCAGATGCTTCTGGGAAGCCCACAGGTGAGAGCTTAGAGCTTGCCCCCTCTCCTGCTGTTGCTCCCCTGCAACTGATGTTTAGAGGCATCTTGCCTCTTAGGCTGGAGGTGGCCTATAGCCCTCAGACTAGTAGCCATTGAGGGACCTGTCCTCCTCTATGAATTTATCTGAATCCCTCTTAAATCTATCCAGGCTGTTGGCTGTCACCACATCTTGTAGCAGAGAATTCCATAGGTTAATTATGCATAGCGTGAAAAAGTACTTCCTTTTTTCAGTTCAAACTTCTTGGCAATCAATTTCATGGGATGACCCCTGGTTCTAGTGTTATATGAGAGGAAAAGGAATTTCTCTCTATCAACTTTCTCCTCACCATGGTTTTATAGACCTCTATCATGTCTCCCCTCAGTCTTTTTTTTCTAAACTAAAAAGCCCCAGGTGTTGTAGCCTTGCCTTATAAGGAAGGTGCTCTAGGTCCTTGGTCATCTTGTTGGCCATCTTCTGCACCTTCTCTAGTTCTATAACGTCATTTCTGAGGTATAGTGGCCAGAACTGTAAGCAGTACTCCAAATGTGGCTGCACCATAGTTTTGTATAAGGGCATTATAATATTAGCAGTTTTATTTTCAATCCCCTTCCTAATGATTCCAAGCATGGAATTGGCCTTTTTCACAGTGGCCACATATTGGGTTGACACTTTCAACAAGCTGTTCACCACAACCCCAAGATCCCTCTCCTGGTCAGTCACTGACAGCTTAGACCCCATAAGCATATATGTGAAGTTGGGTTAGTTTGTTTTTTGCCCCAATATGCATCACTTTCCACTTACAATGAACTGCATTTGCCATTTTGTTGCCTACTCCCCCAGTTTGGAGAGAGCCTTTTGGAGCTGCTCGCAATCTCTTTTGGATTTCACTACCCTAAAGAAATTGCAGCCACCTGCTTGGTTGCAGCAACACTATAATGTCAATGCTCCCAGACCACTAACAGGGATCTAGTACTGACTGTATCGAAAATGCTGTCCAATTCACTCTTTGGCATCTACTTGCTTATAGACCTCTGAACTGGTTCAAAATTCCAATGGTATGGCTGTTTCGAAGGTGTGTGTGTGGGGGGTAAGCTTTAAGGACCAGGGAGCGTGCTCCCCCTTCCCCCCCCCCCAGTGTTTCCTCTGCTGGCACTGTATGAAAAAATCGGTCTCGCGGGGCAGCACCCTACCTTCTTGCCACCCCGGTGCACGTTAGACCAGAAGTACTCCTGGGAGTACCTGGTGCACATCGCACACATGTGCACTGGGTACTTCTGGTGGTACTTCTGGTCCGACGTGCACCAGGGTGGCAAGGTGGTGTGTTGCCACCCTGCAGGACTGTTTTTTAACACAGCGCCAGCGGGGTGGTGGTGTAAGAGCACCCTCCCTGGTCCCCTTCAAACTGGCTGTTTCCAGTTCCGTGCACATCCCTACATGCTTTATAGCACTGAGATTCTGATTTTTCTCACACATTGTAGGTGGTCATTAGTAAGAATGGTTTGTCTTTCTCCACTTGTTCCTAGTAGACAGATTAGCTTTAAGTAAAAGGTTTTGGGTAACAGGAAGTCCAGTCTCCTTCCCAGCCTGCATTGGGACTGAATTCCCAGTTCCTTTCCTGTCTTGCTATTTAATATGTTGACATGTCACCAATGGGTATGCTGAAAAGGCCTGACAGAAAATGAAACTGTGAGGCCTCTGCTCTTGTTCAGTTCCTATTAGTCCTTTTAAAAAGCTAAGGTTACATTTTACTATTGGTTTCCACCACCCTTGCAGTTTTTCACTTTGAACTTCAGATTTAATCACATCATAAAGTTTAGGGCTGATCTAGACAATGTTTTTTGTTTAGAAAAGTACTGTTGGAAACCAGTTTCTCAGAATCTCAAAATCCATGTGCATTTTGCATCTTCATAGTAGGTCTTTTTACATGTTTTCTTTTGGTGCAGATGTAACATTGGCTCTGCAAACTGTGGTTAGCAAACTGGGAATCTGCCTTAGAAATTGTGCTCCCTGGAGAGAATTACCCCACTTCCCCTTGTGAGCCTTACATTGGTTAAGCATTACATTTGTACAAACATTCCAAGTTCTTAGTTGAGGATTTGTAAAGCGTTTCTATCCTAGTTATAATAGGAATCTGAGTAGCTTTGACCATGGTTACATCTGCATGTATGCTAATGTTTTGTAAACCGCTCAGAGAACTTGTGTGAAGGGAGTGCATGTTTCTGAGGCTGGTGTTTGATTTGAAAACAACAAGTTGCAGAAGCCAGCAATGCACCTGCGTTAGGCCTCCAACGGGAAATATGTCAGAATCGGCCATTAGTATTTTTTTAAGGGAAGTTTCCATCGCAGGTATGTATGTAATACTGAACTCTGACTTCTCTGCCATTGATAAGGTTTTCCTCTTTCTCTTTATTGCTGCTGTGTTCCTCCAGGAACCTATAGGTATTGGTAAGTATTCCAGTTCAATCAGATATTACAAAGTTTTACCTTAGTGAGAACACAGTTATGCCCTCACTTTCCTTGGTGAAAACTTTGTAGACTACAGACCAGTCTGTTACCGCAATGCTTTCTCAGACCTGCATTTATTGCCTTGTTTGTGTAGTGATAGAATTGAGGCTCCCCAGGACACTCTGTCTTTGCATGCTTTCCAAGGACATCCATTTATTTGATGGCCATAATGCTCTAATGTCTGGAGTTTGCTCTCTTGTCTTTTGTCTGCTCTGTTCTTAAGTTCAGAGTCTTCTGTGTTCCTCTTTGATTTGATAAAACATTGTGTATGTTTAAGGCAGCTGAATATAAGCTGCCTCTTGCTGTTATGTTCTTAGTTGTTGTCATAAACATTATTGCGCTTGTTAACCATCACCCAGATAATACAGCTTTTTGCAACCTTTGTCCCACTAACTCTCTTAGCACATTGCTTGGTCCCATTTGCTGATGCCTTCCCAGAATCTGAGGGTTGGGGGCTTCTCTGGAACAGCATTGATGTGGTGTTTGGCGGGGCAGTGTTTGTGGAGATGTGGGAGCCCCTCTTCTCTTTCCCTTGTGAAAATGCTTTACTGGATTCAAGTTGCATTCAAATTTGTATCTCTTGTGTGTGTTAGATATAGGCAACTTTCCTCCATGTCAATCACACGTGCAAGCATATTTTTCACTGACAGAAAAGAGTTACTAGTTCTGTGGTGGTTGGTCAAATGGAGATACAGAGGTGGTTTTCTGGTAGATTTTGATGCAGTGTTATGCAATTGGCTAACGATCACATGTAAACATAACTTTTGCTTCTTTAACTTGCATATTTTTTCTTGTGAGCTTCTTCAGGCAAAGATCCATTCTTTGATACTGAGCCAAATATGCCTTCTCTGCACCAATGAATACAGTCTGTTTTTTGCAGATGCCTTGTGCACACATGCATACTTCTCCAGATACTTTGGAGGGAGAAAGGAGCCAAAATTATCCACTTATCCTTTGTGGGGACTCCTGAGTAACTTCTTGGAGTACATGTTCCCAGTCTTAAACTGGATGTTAATGCTGGTAGCTCTCCGTTTCCCTTGCACTGGGAGCATGTCTTTTAACAAGAGCTGCATTTTGTACCTGAGGCAACGTCTGTATTGAACACTTGCGCTCTTGTTCCTTTAAACCAGAGTAAGCAAGTCAGTTGTTTAATACAGATTTAAACTAATTAAAGATTAATGGGAGGCACAGATCTTTGATGACAAGCAAGGGGAGAAAGCAAGCGGGGGGGGGCAGTCCTTATATTATGCAAGCCCTAGTTGAAAACCTTCAGCAAGTGAAAATGATGGTACTGTACATGGCTGTAGACCTGTTGTGCCCCTTTTAATCAAATTTGAGACAGCAATTAGAAGTTATTGGGGTAGTTTGTAAATAGCTAAGATTTTGACTTTTTACCTTCTATCAGTTTGTAAGCCTTAATGTAAGGACGTGCCTGTTAAACAACTGAGGGTTTGTAAAGAGATATTTTTTTAATGAGGTGCGTAAATATATTTAAAATCATGCTAATAGAGGCAGATCAGTGGATATTTGCACTTGTGGCCTCTTTTTCTTACATGGAGATGAGCACTGCACACTGCACCATCATATCTGAACAAAAATGGAGTTTGGTACAACAACAAGCAGCTCCATGAAGAAACCTTAGAGTGAAGCTTGTCAACGGGAAGATGCTGTTTTGGGATTTGCTTTTACTAACCCTGTGAAGTAGGCTAGGCTGAGAGAGAAGTGACTGGCCCAGAGTCATGGCTAAATGGGGATTTGAACTCGGGTCTGCCCGGTCCTAGTCCAGCACTCTAACCACTACACCATGCTGGCTCTCTGCCAAATCTAAATCTAATGTCAAATCTAATTGTCTTAAGGGCTTGCCTTGATTACATTTCATGGTATGGTGGTTCTGTTTCTTAGCTTGTCTTTTCTTTAAGACACTGTTTGCTCCAGATGGAGATTCAGCTTAAGAATTAAGAATTCCAGGGTGAGTGCTTAAATGCTTGCACAGCATCAGTTGCATGAGGTTGCTGTTTTTGGTCCAGATGGAGGCCTACTTTCCTCCTAGCATCAGCCTGTCTGGAATGGTCTTGTTGAGGTTCAAAGCTGAAATTCAAGATGGAGGGGAGGTTCTTTTGCAACACAAGTTGTCCAGTTGGTGAAGGGATGCTCATTTACTTTCAAACAAGAGGTTAAACATTTCTGGTGCAAGATGACATGAGGCAGGAACCAAAGTGACTAAAGTTGTTTGTTTAAAAAAACCCAACATAATATGAAGTTGATCCTTGAAACAGTTTAATAGCATGTTGCCTAAAAAAACCCCTGAATCAATTTCAAGAGTGGTATTTTACTGGGTGTCTAATTTAAATGCTTGATCTTGCACATGGGGGCTAATATCCCAACTAATGAAGCATGTACATGGCTAACCCTCGGCAGTCTGTTTCTGATCTCGCAAAGCTTTTCCAGAGTGCGGGGAATGCTTTGGACTCTAAGGGCTCTTGCCCAACAGCTCACATTTGGGGAGACTGAGGGAGTTGTGCAAGGGCTCCCATCACACTGCCACATTCTCTCAAAGCATGCAAGCTTCATTAGGCTGTCAGCCAATGTCCTAAATTAACTTCTCTACATAACTTCTACTTGCCCAACAAGATCATTGGGAGGGACTCTGTTTTGCATGCCGATGTCTGCTGAGGCTTGGCTGGCAAGTATGCAGGATGGGGCTTCTCACTGGCAACCTCCCAGGTTTTGGAATTCCTTTTCTTGGGATATTTGTACTGCCTTCTCTCTCCTGTCCTTTAGATGGCTGCTGAAAACCTGTTTGTTCTGCTGTACCTTTGGTATGAATTGAGATGGGCCCCACATGTTTCACGATGATTTTATGCTGCTAGTCCCCCCCCCCCCCCCCCGTCTCTTTAGTGTTAGTGGTTTGGCATTTGTTTGTTAAGGTCATAATCTCAGACTTCTAAAAGCAAACTCTCTTGTATGGACTTCTGCATGAACCTAACAAGCAGAAGAATGTGTGCTTTCTGGTATGGTTTAAGCCTGGTTTCCAGGTTGGATCTGCAGTTCATTCTGTTGCTCAGTTCTAATTTCAGAGGTCAGGAAGCAAAATAGATATTAGTAATGGAAGAGTAATTAGTAATTGTCCCTAAGCAAGACAGGGAAATGGGTGGATTGTCAAGAATTGGAAGCCATTATTGTATGTGAAAACAAATTAAGCCAATGGAGCAGGATTTTACTCTGACTTCAGGGCTGCACAACTTCGGACCTACAGATATTTTTGGACTACAACTCCCATCATCCCCAGCCAGTAGCCAATAATCAGAGATTGTCCATCATCTGTAGGAGTACTGGAGTTGTGCTGGACTGGAATTTGAGCTGAACCAGAGTGCTGTAAAGAGTTGGCTGTCATACTAGGAGAATTTCCTTGAAACCTGCTCAATCTTGAGGGAAATTCTAAGTCGGAGTCCAAAGATTATAGCTGGGTTTTGTATTCAACAGTTGGTGTAGCCAGGAAGATTTAGCTTTTTCATTTCCTGCTCCATAAAACTAAAGTGTTTCCCTTCAGGATCTACTGTATTCACCTGAATCCAAGAATATCCCCCCCAAGTTCTTTGATGTGAGAAATGGGGGTGGTGGTGTCCTAAAAACAGAGTGCTGTTCCTTTTTAAATACAGGTATATCCAGTATCTAATCTCTCTCTTAGGTGGTTAGCTCATGTTCATCTTCTGTTTGGATAAGAACAGCCCTGCTGGATCAGGCCCAAAGCCCATCTAGTCCAGCATCCTGTTTTGCACAGTGGCCCACCAGATGCCGCTGGAAGCCACAGGCAGGGGTGGAGGGCATGCCCTCTCTCCTGCTGTTATTCCTCTGCAACTGGTACTCGGAGGCATCCTGCCTTTGAGGCTGGAGGTGGACTTTAGCCCTCTAACTAGTAGCCGATGATAGACCTCTCCTCCATCAAGTTATCCAAACTCTTCTTAAAACCATCTAGGTTGTTGGCTGTCATCACATCTTGTGGCAGAGAATTCCACAAGTTGATTATGCATTGTGTGAAAAAGTACTTCCGTTTGTTGGTCCTAGATTTCCTGTCAATCAATTTCATGGGATGACCCCTGGTTCTAGGGTTATGTGAGGGGAAGATGAATTTCTCTCTATCCCCTTTCTCCACACCATGCATGATTTTATAGACCTCTATCATGTCTCCCCGCAGTTGTCTTTTTTCTAAACTGAAAAGCCCCAGGTGTTGTAGCCTTGCCTCATAAGAAAGGTGCTCTAGGCCCCTGATCATCTTGGATGCCTTCTTCTGCACCTTTTTCAGTTCTACAATGTCTTTCTTTAGATGTGGTAACCAGAATTGTACGCAATACTCTGGGTGTGGCCGCACTGTAGTTTTGTATAAGCGCATTATAATATTAGCAGTTCTGTTTTCAGTCCCCTTCCTAATGATCCCTAGCATGTAATTGGCCTTTTTCACAGCTGCCACACGTTGAGTCAACACTTTCAAAGAGCTATCTACCACGACCCCAAGATCCCTCTCCTTGTCAGTTACCAACAGCTCAGATCCCATCAAGGTATACTTGAAGTTGGGGTTTTTCGTCTCAGTGTGCATCACTTTACACTTGCCAACACTGAACAGCATTTGCCACTTTGTCACCCACTCACCCAGTTTGGAGAGATCCTTTTGAAGCTCCTCACAATCAGTTTTGGATTTAACTACCCCAAAGAGTTTGATATCATCTGCAAATCTGGCCACCTTGCTGCTTACCCCTGCTTCTAGATCATTTATGAATAAATTAAAAGGCACTGGTCCCAGTACAGATCCCTGGGGGACCCCACTTCTTACTTCCCTCCATTGTGAAAACTCTCCATTTATACCTACCTTCTGTTTCCTTTTCTTTCAACCAGTTAGCAATGCACACATGTACTTGTCCCCTTATCCCATGACCACTAAGTTTCCTCAGGAAACTTAGTTTCAAAGTTCCTTTGATGAGGAGCTTTGTCAAAAGCTTTTTGGAATTCCAGGTATATTATGTCAACTGGATCACCTTGATCCACACACTTGCTGACACTCTCAAAGAACTCCAAAATGTTTGTGAGGCAAGATTTACCTTTGCATAAATACGGTAGTCCCTTTTAGGGTCAGGAGCAGCAGACAGTGTATGTATTTGTAGTAATTTATTTATTCATTTATTCATTCATTTGATTTTATATACCACCTATCATAAAATTTATCCCAAGGTGGTTTACAAATGTTAATAAAATAAAATTCCATAAGATCACATTAAAATATTAAAACGATAAAAATATAAAAACACCAAAAAGCAATGCATGACACTCTAACCTATGATGCTGCTCATGCTGCATCCCACCATAAAATAGTCTGGTGTCATTTTAAAAGGTGCACGCTCTGTCTCCTTGCATTGCTGATGGCATCTTAAATGCCCCCCCCCCCCAAATAGTGGAGCATACTGAAAGCTTTCCTGTTTGATAATAAAATTTCTAGGTACTCTGGCAGATATATCTGTGGATTATTTATTTCCAGTGAGAGGATCTGTGACTTACTTGACATCTTGAAATGGTTAACAGATGGATGTTTTACTATCAAGACTGATGTACCTGAGTTCTAGTGCTGCTTGACGTACATACTTGATTTGCAATATTAGTCCAACCTGTGTTCTTTTTAATGGTGTACGCTTGTGTCACTGAGAGTGTTGCGCATAATGCAGTTGTGTTAGTGTTCGGACTGTCTGCTCCTTGATAATCGCAAACTTGCACTGTGAACTAACTTAATTGGTTTTTTTAAAACACATGTAGAATCTGAGGTGACATTTTCACTAGCAGTTGATCAATAGCAATTTGTTAGGAAATCAGATGTGAATACTGTTGGAAGACTCAGCATGAAAAGAAAAAACAACATTAAAGGGCCTGTGTGCGTTGCTTTGGAATTTAGAACAACTATTTTCATTCACCCAAGCAAAGATAGCTAGTTGGATAGGTCAATCTTTCATATTGTCAAAGGATTTGTCTCTTGAACAGGATGACTTCTTTCTAGCCTGCAAAAATTTGGGTGATAGATATTAATGCTAACAAGATACAGATGTCATACTAATGTTTTTAGTGTTGCTGTGGGTCATTAATAATTTTGTTTATTGTGGCTCCACATGGACATTGCTGGAAAAGCATATGTCAGTATGGTAGACCTTTTATTTAACTTTGTATATTGATATGGTTAATGTAGTTATAGTACTACAAGGTATTACCTTCTGATTAACTAGGGCAGAAAAGGTGATCAATTTGTTGCATTCTGGTTTAAGGGCTGTCATGATCTAACTTTTTGAATTCCTGTGTAACACTTCAGAAGCAGTCCTGTCCGGCAGGCAGAGCTGTGCATGTACAAACGCTTTGTAAAATAGTTTTAGAGTTGGACATATGACATGTTTGGATTTGTACCAATAAATCTGAAAGCAAGACTGCCTAGCTTTGTTACTTCCTTTGCAGTCAGAAGGATTAAGTACTTGCTTTTCTTGTTTTCAGATAAAAACTAAGATTCTCAAGGAATGTGCGGCAGATGCTGGCTGTGGTCCAGACTTCACAACTACTTGTGATTGTGACCTGCAGCTGTCTAGCCTTCCTGACCTAGTTTTGAGTGAAATTGATTTAGTCCCTGTCCTAATTATGAGGTTGCTTCTAGTGTTTGGCAGGAATAGAGAGCCCTACATGTTTAGGGAAAGATTATGGCAAGGATTTCTAGAGACCACATCCATTCAGATGAAACTTGTTTCTAGAGCAATGTGTATTTAAAGTTTCAGAGCCTAGTTTCTACTTTTTCTCACAGGGGAAAAGAGATGCCAGCTGCCATCCTCCATTGTAAACTACTCCCAGACATCATGGGGGCCTTTCAACTTCATTCCCTATTGAGTTAAAACTCCACTGTTGTATGCACTTCCATTTCTGTGTTTTTCTTTAAATTGAGGTTTTTGTCTGTTGACACTAGTGCACAGTTTCCCCATATAATCTATTTTAATTTTACCGAGTTTGGCCTACCATAGGCTGAACAGGGCTTCTACTGACTATATGCCCATAAAAATGTTTTGCAAAGAAGGTATGTATTTTTGATGTGACATAATGGACTCAGTTATGTCCACTCCAGAGCACCAGTCCTAATGTAGTGGTGCCCATGAGTACTGTTTGCACAAAGATATTTTCAAAACCTAAATAACTAGGTTTTGTATGTATGATTTATATGTATTTGAATTATTTGTAGAGCTATACAGAAATGTCAGCTTTTCTAAGTTTATAATATTTCTTTTTTCCCCTCTTGGCTCTAGGATTTAAGTGCCCTGTTTGTTCAAAGTTTGTATCTTCGGATGAAATGGATTTACATCTTGTGATGTGCTTGACAAAACCAAGGATAACCTATAATGGTAAGCGAGCAAGCTAATTAGTCACTTGTTACTATCTCTTGTTACTTTTATATCACTTGTTGATTGTGTTCCCATTGAAAGGCAGAGTTTAAATAGTTTAAATAAAAAATTAGCTAAGTCTCTTACACATTGGATAAAAAGTTAAATGTTTACTAGTCATTGCAAAGAACTAATTAGCCATGATTACTCATTGCAGATAAATACCTCTTTCTGCTGACCCTTTCTGATGGTGATTTCCCCTTCCATACCACCACCACCACCCATCACACCTCTTCCAGATGCTCTTTATTTCTTTGTATCCTTCAGCAACCCAAAGAACTGTGGTTAAGAAAGCTACATAGAGTATTTAGGATTTCAGGAGTGCAAATGACAGTCACTTCCATTGTGAAGTTTGAACTAATTTTGTCCTCTAATGAGATGCAAGTCCCTGCTCTTTAAAGCTGAAACAGAGAATTTGTAAAACAGAGAACTGTAAACGAAAATGAGTAGTTTCTGAAATGGTCAAGCATTATTGTTACAACCTTTGTACTGGCTTTGAGATAAAGTGGGAAGAGCAGATGAGAGAAAAGTAAAGGTAAAGTGTGCCATTGAGTCACTTTTGACTCCTGGCACCACAGAGCCCTGTGGTTTTCTTTGGTAGAAGACAGGAGGAGTTTACCATTGCCTCCTCCCACGCAGTATGAGATGATGATGTCTTTCAGCATCTTCCTATATATTGCTGCTGCTCGATATAGGTGTTTCCCATAGACTGGGGAACATACCAGCGGGGATTTGAACTGGCAACCTTCTGCTTGATAGTAAAGCATTTCTCCACTGTGCCACTTAAGGTGGTCAGGAGAAAAGTAGAGAACTAGAATCATAAAGAGCAGCAGAAAGTAGGTTTAGGCCTGAGAACAGAAGTTCTTGTTTTGGCCTAGGACTAGCTTGTGCCCACCTACTTGAATCCAGCTTCTTAGGAACATAGGAAACTGCCATATACTGAGTCAGACCATTGGTCTATCTAGCTCAGTATTGTCTTCACAGACTGGCAGCGGCTTATCCAAGGTTGCAGGCAGGAATCTCTCTCAGCCCTATCTTGGAGAAGCCAGGGAGGGAACTTGAAACCTTCTGCTCTTCCCAGAGCGGCTTCATCCCCTGAGGGGAATATCTTGCAGTGCTCACACATCAAGTCTCCCATTCATATGCAACCAGGGCAGACCCTGTTTAGCTAAGGGGACAAGTCATGCTTGCTACCACAAGACCAGCTCTCCTCCCTTATTAGAGCACAAAAGTAATATCCAAAGTTGCCTTTATTAATGTGTCTCATTGCTTGTGTATTCATATGCTTTCTATTTCTTGATGCTTCAATATCTTTCTGTAGCCACTTCAGTTATACTGGGAAGTGTTTCCAACCCTTGGACAACTCTTTTGTCTTTTAAAGGCTAAGCTTAGGAGCAGTGAGCTATCCTGAGGGGTACACTCTGGACATGAGAAAATCCATGTTGTTTAGGGTATGAGTTGAAAACAAGGTTTTCTTAATTGTGTAAAAAGAAACCAACATTCTTAGAACATTGAAAATGTTGTAGATGTAGCTGTAGATGTAGAATAAGTTGTTGACCACCTAGTTGCTTGGTTCAGGAAACTGAAAGCTAAAGCATCCTCAACAGATGATTCCCAAGCGTCTTGAAGACTTCGAACAAGGGATGGCCCTTCCACCCTAGATAACTTATTCCGTTGTCAAATTACTGTTATGGTTAAGTTTCTCCTAATGTTCACTGAAAATCTATTCTGTTGTAACTTAAGCCCCTTAGATCTAATCCTGTCCTCTGGAGGATATTTGCCCTCTTCTGTGTGGCAGCCTTTGAGGTGCTTGAAGAGTGCTATGGCATCCTCCTATTAGTCTTCTACTAACAGAGATCCAGTTGGCAGGGAATAGACAGGGCCTTTTGGGTTGTGGCCCTCAGCTTTGGGACGCCCTCCCCGAAGGGCTTCGCCATGCTCCCTCCCTCAGTATTTTTTTTTAAAAAAAACAATTAAACACATCTTTTTAAAGAGACTTTTTAATGTTTTATCTGCTGCTTATAGCTGGTAGGTTCTTTAGTTTTTATAGTTCTCGGTTTTTAGCTTTTTATTAACTTATAATTTGAAACTTTAAAAAAAATGTAATTGTGGTTTTAGCCTGGTCTTTTAGCTGGTTTAACCTTATTGATCTTTTATTAATGTTGTGAGCTACCCCGAGCAGTAGTGTACTGGAGGGGCAGGGTATGAATATTTTAAATAAATTAAATTCTCTAGGTTAAATATTGGCAGTTCCTTCAACGTCTCCACATAGGATTTGTTTTCCAAACGCCTGATCATCTTTGTTCTCCTCTTGGATCCATTTGAGTTTATCTGTATGCTCCTTGTGCTCAGATGAAGTCTGATTGGTTCAGAATGAAGTATAACTATTGCTACTTGTATCTTGGAAGCTAGGGTTCTTAATACAGCCTAAAATCACATTAGCCTTTTTTATGGCTGCATCATACCGCTCTTGGGTTCAGTTTGTGATTGACTGCAATCTCAATAGCTTTTTTGCATGCACGAATTCCAAGCCAGACATCTCTCATCCTAAGCCTATGCATTCAGTTGTGACTCTGAATCAGATGCTGAGGTGGTAGAGCCAGCACTGACCCAGTCCTTACACTGGGCTGATGGAATGTGAAAAGGCAGAACCAGCACTGGGCCCCTGCCCTGGACCACCTGATTCAGAGTGACAATTGAAGCAGGGGTTGTGACACAGATGCCATGATCTGGGCTCTGTTGGAGTATAGAAAAGACTGGAAAGTTAGATGATGAAGAAAACTCGGTTGGACCAATTGTCAAATGTGATTAAAACATGTAGTTCTTACGGAACACACTTTCAGCCTTTAACAGTGACTCTTACTAGGCTTCCTTCCCAGGGGCGTATCTATGGTGGGGCAGGCAGGGCACATGCCCCGGGCGCCACTTGAAGGGGGTGCCATTTAAAAAAAAATTTTTTTTTTAAAGGGCTGCTGAAAACAAAATGGCCACCGTGCATGCTCAGATGGCCTCTGTGAGGCCCTAGGCCATGCCAGGCCTAGGGTATATTTTTAAATATATATATATTTAAAAATGGCCAATGCACATGCTCAAATGGTCCCTGCGAGGCACTAGAGGCCAGTGGGGGGAGGGGGAACCTTTGCAGACTCCCCCACATGGTCTTTAGGAAGCTCCCTGAAGGGGCAACAGGTAATTTTGAAAAAATTATATAATATAAGTCACTGTACATATTCAGATTGGCACTATGTACAGAGAATTAGGGCTTGTGAATACTGAGCTGAAGCTTATGAGCTAGGATTGTATTCATTTGCTCTTGTGATAAGTGAGTTAAATATGATGTCAATAATATTAGTTTTCTTAGAATCAGTGTGAAATCCTTAGTATTAAGGCCCACTGGGAGTTTCTTGCTCTCTTTCTCTCATTTTACCTGTCTTTCTGAAATACTAGAATATATTCCAAGCAGTGACACAGTTTACTCTGCATATCCTTTAATTATTTTCAGAGTATCTGGGAAAAGTCAAATTCTCCATTTATTTTTAAAACTTATGTAATAGTGATGCTATAATACATAGTAGAGAATTAGACAGGCACTTCCGTTTAGTTTTCCAAGTACACCTTCACATAGTATTTGGGTATTTCATGAGCCCCAGCATACTGAAATGTGTAGTTTCCCAGCATTTTTTTGGTCTGGCTACGTCCACTGCTAAATATTTTTTGAAATATTAAAAGATTAACAAGCTTGCCTTGTATTTTTCAGCTGATATTATGGTAAAGTTATCTGAAAGATGAGTGTCAGATGTTTGGACAGGGGGTGCAATTTCAGTGCTTGCTCTAGGCGCTATTTTCCCTGGATACGCCTCTGTTCCTTCCCATGTGCTGTGAATTGTATCAGCATGTCAGTGAATGAGTTACAAAGGGACGTCTATGCTTCTGAGTGGCTGTTACCGTGAAACATGGTGGATAGGAGTGGGGAGACATCTCCCAAGGGGGGGATACTCCTAGAAACCCCCTCCTGTGAGCTGTGAATTTGATTTGTATTGATCAGATCAGTACAAATCTGTATATGCAAAAGTTATTTGAGGGGAGATATGAACAGAGATATATACTTGGGAAATTAAGTGAACACAATCACAGTACTTACACAAGAAATAAACACAAGGATTGAAATGGCAAGAGCGGCTTTTGTATAAAATGAAACATCAGCTTTGTAATGGGGATTTCAATATAGAACTGAAAATTCGTATGGTGAGGTGTTAACATCTATTCAGTCTTGCTTTACGGAATGCGAGCTTGGACACTTAAAAAACAGAATATGAACAAACTAGAATCTTTCGCACTTTGGATGTATCTACCTATATTAAGAATATCATGGGTAGATATACACCAATGAGGAAGTTTTGAGAAGAATGGCAAAAGAGAAAAAGCTAATTTAAGAGAAGAAAACTTGAATATCTTGGCCATGTTGTTAAAGGGGAAAAATACTCCTTAGTGCAGTTAATCATGCAGGGAAAGATTAAAGGAAGTAGCTTTGGAAGATGAAGAACATCCTGGCTGAAAAACTTGTAGGAATGCTTTGGATGCACATCCTTACAACTTTTTAGAGCAGTGGCATCCAAAGTCAGAATAGCCTTAATGATAGCTAACCTCTGGTAGGAGATAGCACCTGAAGGAAGAAAGAAATGAACAGAGGCACGATGATTCTTTCATTCAGAAAATAGGCTAAAAATAGCTTTCCTAAATATAATTAGCTTTGGGGGTTTTAATTAGACATTCTGTATAGTGTGTTGCATTGTATGAAAAAATGCTCCAGTAAATTGCTGCAGATTTAGATTTCAAAATATTATTTCATTTATTTATTTAACATGCTGCCCCAAACTTATGTCTCTGGGCAGTTTACAATGAAGAAGAAAACAGAAAAATTAAAACATTAGTTAAAACAAATAAATAACAGAGAAATTAAAACATTGGTTAAAATATGACGTCAAACTTAAAACATTACAACAATTTAAATTTTAAAACAATATTTTAAAACTATTAAAATGGTATTTAATTAAAAGCCTGGGTGAAGAGATGTGTCTAAAGATCTTTTAAAAAATTGTCTGAGATGGGAAGCTCTTGTTTCAGCAACAACCCTGTGGAGTAGGTTAGGCTGAGAGAGAAGTGACTGGCCCAGAGTCACCCAGCAAGTCTCATGGCTGAATGGGGATTTGAACTCGGGTCTCCCCTGTCCTAGTCCAGCACTCTAACCACTACACCATGCTGGCTTACGTAAGCCTATAACAATTTGTATAACTTCTGTACAACCAATGTAATATTGTATTTAATATAATGATGACTATAAAGGTGATTAAATATAGTGAGGAATTAACATTATTAGTTTTCAGACCTTCCACTTATAGGGATCCCTTTTCTTTCTTCTTTTAGCATTTTAAAATTTTATTGGTTTTTACAATATCTTAACAGTCCAATTACATTTAATTAAGTAAATATTGACTTCCTGCTTACCAGTCTGCACGGTTCATATTAACTATACAAATCTACGATTGCTATAATAATTCAAAACACATATACTCCACATTGCAAACTCGATTTTACCCTACCCAACCTGCTGTTACTAAATTTCAAACCCTGCTGAAAGGTCCATATTGGAAAAATAGTTCTTTAAGTAAAGTAAAAATGGCTCCCAATCTTCTTTGAAACATTCTAAGTTTTCATCCCTTATGAGTGCTGTAAGTTTTGCCATCTCAGCGTATTCCAAATTTTTTATTAACCAATCCTCTTTTGAGGGCATTTTATTATCTTTCCATTTCTGCGCATATATTATTCTAGCTGCCGTGGTTGCATACATTAAAAATGTTAAATTTCTTCTGGAGAACTCTCCTTGTGTTATTCCCAGCAGGAAGGATTCTGGCCTCTTAGGAAATGTCATTTAAAAACTTCAACTCATTATATATCATAACCCCAAAGGCCTTTGCTTTCCCACATGACCACCACATATGAAAAAAGGTTCCTTCACATTGTCCACATTTCCAACATTTGTTTGAAACATTTTTATACATTAATGCTAATTTTTTCAGTGTCAAATACCACATGTACACCACCTTGTAATAATTTTCTTTTAAAGTATAACATGCAGTGAACTTTAAATCAGTTTTCCATAATTTTTCCCAAGCTGCCATATCTATATTATGACCCACATCTTGAGCCCATTTTATCATAGTCGTTTTAACCACTTCATCTCTTGTCTCCTCCAAAAGCAACAACTTGTACATTTTAGAGACTAATTTTTCATCATTTTCACACAATTCCTTCTCGAATCTCAACATTTGATCCTCAAATCCAACAGATCCTTCTTGTAAATTTCGTTTAGCTGATGATACTGAAACCAGTTACTAACCAAATTTTGTACTTCGATTAGGTTTTTTAATTTACAGCCCCTCTCTTGAAAACATAACAAGGTATGTTTGTTATAGGTACCTCATTCAGATGGGGTACCTATATGTACCCCATTCCCTATAGGGACCCCATTCAGATTGCATATTTATCTCTTTACGTGCCAAAGCTTCATCGGGGATACTCATAATGGAGTTTTAGATTCCAGCCATTTTTTATATTTTACCCACACTCCCATTAGATTCCTTCTTACATAGTGATTGAGAAAGTCTTTATGCACTTTACTTTTATCATACCACAGATATGAATGCCATCCAAACCTTCTATCATATCCTTCCAGATCAAGTATTCTGGGATTTCTTAATGTTATCCATTCTTTTAACCACGTCAAACAAGCAGCATCAAAATACAACCTTAAATCCGGCAGAGTAAGACCACCTCTTTCTTTAGCATCAATTAAATTTTTAAATTTAATTCTTGGCCTTTTCCCTTGCCAAACAAATTTGGTTATGTCCTTTTGCCATTGCTTGAAACAGATTAACTTATTAATTATAGGAATAGTCTGGAAAAGAAACAACGTTTTAGGTAGAACATTCATCTTGACAACTGAAATTCTTCCCCTTAAAGATAAGTTCATTCTAGTCCATCTTTGCAAATCAATTTTTACTGTATTCCATATTTTGATATAATTATTTGAAAACAACAAAGAATTTTTGTTTGTCAGCCAGACACCCAAGTATTTAATTTTCTTCTCCACTTTCAATTAGCTTATTTCATAAAGTCTTTCATTGGATTTCTGGTCCATATTTTTTGTCAACACCTTCGTTTTACTCTTATTTATATAAAACCCAGCCAATTGGCCGAATTGTTCTATTTTTCCCCAAGAGCCTTCCGATCTTCTCTAATGGATTTTCTAGAAAAAACACCACATCATCCGCAAAGGCTCTAAGTTTGTACCCCTGTTTCCCTACTTTCGGGCCTTGTATCTGTTCATCTTCTCTAATATTTCTACAAAGCACTTCCAGAACTAATATAAAAAGTAATGGGGAAAGTGGACAACCTTGTCTAATAGGGAGCCCTTTTCATATCAGCTTGGAACTACTGAGCATTGCAGAAAATTCTAGGTTGCCCTACCATGTGGAGTACTGCCAGGTCTGCTGGGCCATATTGTCCCTTGTGAACAGACTAGATTCATACTTCATTACAGATCAGATCCATACTTTGTTATACCAGATAATGGGATATTGAGTTTCAGAAAGACCTGTCAAGGACATCTTGGTCATTCTACCTGCTCAGTAGTGGGAAGAGAACTCGCCCAGTGGATTATCTATTTCTCCTTACTTTCCCCAAACATAGATGGGCCTTTTCAAGGGCCTGTATGAACACACTCTCTTCAGAATTTGAGTCAGTTGCACATGTGCTCCTGCAGTGTGTCTTTTATATAGACCTTAGATGAAGGTTAATTGACCCTCTTTTACATAATCTGCCAGGTTGATCAGACGAATTCTACATCAAATATTTGCTTATACAGTGGTCCCTCTACTTACGAAATTAATCCGTTCCGAATGCACATTTGTAAGTCGAAAAATTCATAAGTCGAAAAGCGGTTTCCCATAGGAATGCATTGGGAACGGATTAATGCGTTCCGGAGCCTAGAAAAAAGACCCAGACCCCCAGTAAGGCTTGCAAACTGCACAGGAACATTTCTTTTCAAGAATAAACAGGCAGTAAACAGGCAGGCAAGTCAAGGAAACCCCGTCTAAAAATTTGTAAGTCGAGGAAACCCCATCTAAAAATTTGTAAGTCGAAAAAACCGCATCTAAAACCGGATCTAAAACTGCCGTTTGTAACTCGAAAAATACTTATGTGGAGTAGTTTGTAAGTCGAGGGACCACTGTAGATGTGAATTCATCTATTACACACACAGTTGCAAAATTCTTTTGTCTGCAGTACGAGTTTGTCGCACTCTGCTTGCTAATGGCTAGATCCAATGTACAGTTATGTTATTAATATGGCTATTTTTAAAAATTTTATATTGTGTTAGATGTATTATTGGTCAAAGACAGTAATAAAGACTGACTGATACCAGATAATCTCCTTTGTGGTTTCACATTTAACTTGGTAAAATTCATCCAACTCTTAATGTTGCTGCAGCAAGAAGAAGTAGTTTTGTATGTGGTGTATTTGCGATTGTCCAGCAAATACCACATTTTATCAACAAAAACCCAGCCAATATTTTGTGTGACAGTTCTGATGGATATCTCCATATATGTATTTTTGGAAATTATGTCAAGTGAGAATAGTAAACTTCATTTTGAAAATGTGAATAGATAACGTTTTGTATACCTTCTTGCAATAACTGACTAAAGAGGCTTGCTGGCTTGTATCTGTGACGTCTTGAAAAAACAAATACTGCGGTCATGAACTGAAACTCTTGTTGAATTAGATACAAAAGGAGTTGAACTCCTCAGTTCATTGTTTTGCAAATATGTCTAGGAATATAAAGACTATGATTAATGGTTTGGTCAACAATTTAAGGTTGGGAAGGTGCCTGTCTCTGTATAATTTGTCTTGGCTGAGGGACGAGTAGTTGTTATGAAAAGTCTGTCGGCTCTGCTTTCTACTTAAGGTTGCAAGTTCTTCAGTGAAATTGAACGTTACCTTTAATCCTATTTTACCCCTATTGGGAAATGTTTTTTCTCCCTCTGTCAGTCTAGTGTGTCACCATCTCACTGGTGTGTGTGGTTTATATACACCTACATGTGTTACTACAATACTTTGCCAAGCCACAGCCATGTAGTCACAGCCATTTACCAGATGGTAATTGACCATGGTGTGTATGTTCAACCGCTTGGTTAGGCCTGTGGTCCCTATCATCCTGCTGTGTGATAGAGAATTTCAGGTACATCAGTTTGAGATTTTCTTCATCACTTAGAACAAAACAGGCCATCTGCTAATCAAGTTGTCATCCAGTGTTCCACAAATATTGGCTTGGCTTATTAGCTAGCCTGTATTTGTGCTTACGTTTCCCTCCCATAAATTCTCCTGGAATGCACAGAGAGTTTTGTGGGAAGGCAGGGATTTTCTATAATTTATGTTGGTATATGGTGAAGATGATAAATGGCACAAGAGTTGTGTGTCTTATCCAAGGGCGCACATGGAAAAAGACTTCACCTGTCTTCCATGTCTTATGCAATGCATGTTCTTTCCTACCAATCATGAAAAAATCTTATGTACCTGAACAGAAATCTGAGGAAGTAGGCAAGTTGCAGAATTTGAGACCACTGCCTTATCAACTCACATAAATCATGATCAGTTCTCACATGGTTATCGGATTCTCCAAGTCTCAAAGCCTGAAACAAACAACTCACTCTTGGTTGTATAGTGCTAGAGGGCTGCAGTAGATGTGTATATTCTTGTTACATGTGCACACTCTCACTCTCTTCCTGTGAGCTTGTTGGATAAATATATATATTTAGCAATAAGGTAAGGCTGTAGCACAGTTGTGTTTTGGCCTTTGGCGGTACAGTGTCTACACAGCAGCAGGAATAGCAACTTATGCTTGCTCTCTTGGAAATGAGACCAACAGCTGTCTTCTATGAGCATGCTGCTGGTCACTTTGCTGCTGCTTGTAGTGATGGTCCAGATGTGAAGCAATGTTTAGGTTTTAATCAGTCAAGCTGCAAGAGTCCCTCCGTTTGGGTGGAGTTTTTTCCCCCTTCAGTTTTGCTGCATGTTAGTGTTTGTGAGAGTGTTCTATTTGCGTGTTCTTGTTAACAGGAATTCACAAACACTGGCTTGGTTTGCTAGTTATTCTTCTGTTTGTCCCTCCTTCTATCCCTCAAGTCTTTTTGCATGAGGAGAGGCCAAGATAAATTAAACTTCTCATTTGCACAACTGCTTCTGGCTTCGCCAGTTGTGGGAGGAGCAAGGATACTGAAGCTTACTCTGCCACCTCTTTCAGCAGGCATTGTTCACATACTTTCAAAATATCTTCACAGTGTAAGTGCTTGAAATTTACTTTTGAGAGAGAGGTTAATTTCTCAGGAAGCTGAATTTTGCCCTCCTACAGGATCTCTGTGCACATAGCTCTGAAGGAGCTGCTATGCAAATGTAGTAATTCACTTGGCGGAGCTCCTTCTTCTTTTCTTTCTTTCTTTCTTTTTTTTTTTTTTGCATTTTAAATTTTTTGTTGGCTTTTACAATAACTTTACAGTCAAATTACATTCATTTGATTTATTTATTTTATTTTTTATTGACTTCCCGCTTACCTGTCTGTGTGGTTCACGTTAACTATACATATAAACCATTGCTATAATAATTCAAAACATACATACTCCACATTACTACTCGATTTTACCCAACCCAACCTTCTGTTATTACTGTATTTCAAACTCTGCTGAAAGGTCCATAATAGAAAAATAGTTCTTTAAGTAAATTAAAAATGGTTTCTAATCTTCTTTGAAACATTCCAAATTTTCATACCTTATAAGTGCTGTAAGCTTTGCCATCTCAGCATATTCTAAATTTTTTATCAACTAGTCTTCTTTTGAGGGCATTTTATTGTCTTTCCGTTTCTGCGCATATACTATTCTAGGCGCCGTGGTTGCATACATTAAAAATGTTACATTTCTTCTGGAGAACTCTCCTTGAGCTATTCCCAGCAGGAAGGATTCTTGCCTCTTAGGGAATGTCATTTTTAAAATTTTCTTCAGCTCATTATATATCATATCCCAAAAAGCCTTTGCCTTCCTGCATGACCACCACATATGAAAAAAAGTTCCTTCACATTGTCCACGTTTCCAACATTTGTTTGAAACATTTTTATACATTAATGCTAATTTTTCCAGTGTCAGATACCACCTATATATCATCTTGTAATAATTTTCTTTTAAAGTATAACATGCAGTAAACTTTAAATCAGTTTTCCATAATTTTTCCAAGCAGCCAGTACTTAGCGGAGCTCCTTCTACTTTCAGTGACATGCTTAACTAAATGTATATGGGATATAGATGATCCCATATGTGGGAAGCTAAAAAGGACCCAAAGTTCTGTTAATGAAACTGCCTCGAGGGTGTTTGCTTGGCACCCTCATTTTGGGCGAATGTGGAGAATTTAGCTCAAAAGGGGAGGCAGTTCCAATCAGCCTTAATTTGTGCAGGTGTATGAGCTCAAGAAAATAGGCTTGAGAGAAAGGTTTTAATTAACAAAAAGGAGTTTATATAATATATAATATATAATATATAATATCATTTACTAGGTGGTCCTAATGTAAAAGCAATGCAGATATGTTTAAAAATAGACTATTGTAAGGCACACTTAGCTTATAGTTCCAAATTATGTGTAAATTCTCAGGTGGGCTAGAGAACTACTTTAAGACTGAGGGGCAAGATTTCAGAAATAAGAGAAAGGGATAGAAGAAGCTGGGCAAGAGGCTATATCACCTGTCCTGAAGAGGGGGACACCAAGGTGGTCTGCTAGAGTTTCTGTCTGCTGGGGTCCAGAATGAGAGGCACAAGGGAACACTGAGATGTTTCGCAGTGGGAGTCCCAGGTGTAATAGGGAAACACATTGGGGTCATGGAGTTAGGGATACTCATCCCAAAACGTGCCTTGAGGGCACATTTCTTTTGTCCTGCTCTGCTGAATAGGGGAGCCCAGACAAACTTTTTTCTTTTTTGAATGCATTGTGTCTTAGTCCTTCCTGGGTAGGAATGTGCATGAATCGCCTATGGCATTCAAGGCTGATTGTGAGGACAGTTGGAGTGTGCAGTTGTGTTTAAAGAGTATCCTGTGCTGGGAAGGGCTTCCCAATAATTCTATCAAGTTTTGATGGGCACCTCTTCAGAGATACATCACCGACTCATCCCTGTTGTAATGGAGTCTGTTGTCTTATCTTCCTTGCCTTCCTGGCCTGAGTGCTTCCTTAACAGGTGTTATCTCTCTTGCAAGAGGAAGAGGGGAGTTTAGATTTCATTCCCAGGCTGAAATGATCTTGAATGCCAGACACTTGCAGTAGCTAGTCCTGGAATGTGCTTAGTCAGGCCCCCTCACAGAAAGAGGGAGTGTGGATCTAATTTCCTTTCCAATTTGTGGGGCCTATAGCCAAATCTAGGGGCAACCAGTCCACTGCCAACTAAGTGACTTGTCCCCATGTATAACATAAACTGGAAGCTCACACTGTGGTGCAGCTCCTGAGCATAACAAAGGTGCAATCTCCAAGCCAGGAGATGCAGTTGCAACCAGGGAGGCTTCTGGAAGTGGGCAGAATAAGCTCAGCTGCTAACAGCTCCCAGAAGCCTGCACAGGCTCCTTGAAAGATTCATAAGGCTCACTTAATATAAGTGTTGGACCCACACGAGTAGTAATGGAATGCAATTTAGACTGACTCTTACACCTAATCTAGAACCCAAATTCATATTTGTCCTAAATATTGGGGCCCAAAAAGTTGATTTCCATATCTAGGATTTTTTTATTCTCGTGATTATTGGGAGGAAAAAGGAGAAGCTGACTTCTGACTCTTCAGAATTATGGCATTGGCAGGCCGTCTCCTTTGTGCTTTACTGAAAGCCTTTTTCATTTTCTTGTTTGATCATTCTCAAGCCAGCCTCAGTTCTGTCATATGCAGAGCTCTCTTGCTTTGAAGTCGTAAAGGTTTTTGTTTTTTTAATGTGATGTGCTGTATTCAATGTGTCAGAAAGCAGCACAGAATTCATCTTGGGCAAGTGCTCTAGGGTAGCTCTGTGTCTCATTCCACATTGTACGTAATTTACACACGCTTTTATAACCTTGAATCTGTGTCTATTTTTTGTTCTCCCTTTCAAATGGAATCCAATACCCTCATACTGACGTTGGTAATACAGGAAGTGCAACGTGTCTATTTTTTCTTTCATCCTTGGAGACTACATAGCTTGGTGAATTGTTCAAACAGCAGTGCTTGCTGTGAGTTCCTCTGGACACAGAAAAATATTAAGCAAAGTAAAGTTGTAATCACACATCCTCGGTGATAGAGAAATTTTTCAAATAGACAGCAGCATCCATTGTTTGGATGCTAATATTCTTTAGATGCCAGTCCTTAACAAGCCAAAACGTTTCTAATTCCCTGGCACCAGCATAACATTTCTAGGAGCTTGGGCAGCCAGGCAACTGGTATTTTTTTCAGTCTTGTGTTTACAGTTGTGACTGCTGGCTTGCTAATGTTTGTGTCTTTGGAAAGGTATGACTAGCACAGGTTTTGCTGTTGTTTGAATGAAACCTTTTGCATTCGAGCTTTAAAGGGTAGGAATAGTAAGAGTGGATGTGACCGAGAGAGTTCCTACACTTAGGAGTGGGCATTGCTCTGTATCTCTTTAACAACAACAACAAATATTTATATACCGCTTTTCAACAAAAACGGTTTCCAAGGCAGTTTACATAGATAAATAAATAGGGTGGATTCCTGTCCCCAAAGGACTCACAGTCTAAAATAAAACATAAGACTGACCCCAGCGACAGCCACTGGAGGGGAGCAGTGCTGGATACTCTACCCTGCTAAATAAAGAGAATCGCGTTAAAAAGGTGTCTCTTTGCCCAGTTAACAGGGGTTTGCTAACTGGGCAAAGTAGGAGAAGCTGCTGCCATGATCACATTACTGTCTTCATTATAGTGCTCTGCATTTCTGCTAAAGGCTAATGTCTGGTCAGTGTGGTCTAAAATGTATATCTGGAATTGTAGATACCAAATGCTCCTAAAATATGCCTAGAGAAAGAGAGAGATGGATCAAAGTACAGGACAAATCTAACAAGGCTTGAATGTCAACACTTCTCTTCTCCTTTCAATCTTTCGTATGAATTAGTGAGTGAAAGTGATTGATTTAATGGGTTGGTCTGTAACCGAGCTCTGACCCATCCCTTCTTTTGATGTAGTAGTTGAGTCTTATACCAGAGCACTGGGCTTCATTTAGCTTTTCTTTGCTTTTGCTTGCTCTCCAATCAAATAGTTGTCTGTGGCAGGCCAACTTACACACTTCTATGGCTTTGCCCTCATAAGATGAAATGAACTCATTTCTTAATTGCTAAACAATTCTTGGTGATGTATTCCCAACATTCTTTCTGGCTGGCAAATAGTCAAACTATCTTATTATTGAAGCCCATAATTTCTTTAATCAGCTGTTGTGGCATAGGCAGCATTGCTAATGTGTTAAACATGTCTTCGGACATCAGAGCAGAGAATACTCGCTTTGCTTCTACAGTAGTTGTTGGAATGGCTGCTGTAATTCTATTTTTGCTATATGCAAGTAAACCACATTGAGAACTTTTCTTCAAAAGCAGTATTTAGGCTGATAGGTAGCATATTGAAGTCCAGGACCCACAAGGTAGCATTCTCAGAAATGCTACCTGTTCCATGCGCAGGAACAGTGAGACAGGCAGAGCTGAGAGGTTTCAGTGCGGGGATGAGACGTTGGTGCTGGAAGGAAGGGTTTAGATTTGTAAGGCACTGGGGTACATTTTGGGGCAAGCAAGGCCTGTACAAAAGGGATGGGCTGCACGTGAAGCAAGATAGAACCAGACTGCTGGTGCTTAAAATAAAAAAAGGTTGCAGAGCAGCTTTTAAAATGATGCCTGGGGAATAGCTGAAAGGAGCTGGACAGAATCCGTTGCGGCAAATGCCATCCTTTAAAGTGCGAGGGTGCAAAGGATTCAGATAAAACAGAAGAGGACAGAGCAGAACCACATAAAGAACAGACAGAAGGCTGTGTAAGATGGTCAAAGAGTCAAAAGAAAGATAGCAGACACCAGGGAAGAGATTCAGCATACAGGTGCTTATATGCCAATGTCAGAAGCCTCCGAGCCAAGATGGGTGAGGTGGAGTGCTTGTTTGCTAACATAGAAATAGATATAGTGGGAATAACAGAAACATGGTGGAATAGTGAGAACCAGTGGGACACTGTTATCCCTGGATAATAAACTCTATAAAGAGGACAGGGAGGCGTGCCTTAGAGGTGAAGTAGCACTGTATGTTAAAGAAGGGATAGAATCTAACAAACTAGAAAACCTAGGTGGACTGGAGTCCTCCACAGAAACCCTATGGGTGACAATACAAGGCCTGAAAGGAAATGTGCTACTGTGGACGTACTATCGCCCTAAACGCTAACAGTGACTGGGACTTACAGCAGGAAATCAGGGAGGCGTCAAGGTGAGGCAGGGCTGTAATAATGGGTGACTTCAATTACCCACACATAGACTAGGTAAATTCACAGTCAGGTAATGACAAAGAGGTCAAATTTATAGATACTCTGAATGACTGTGCCCTAGAACAGTTGGTCTTGGAACCAACCAGAGAGAAGACGACCTTGGACTCAATCCTGAGTGGCACCCAGGACCTGGTGCGTGATGTCAGTGTCATCGACCCTTTAGGGAACAGTGACCATAGTCACTGGGTATGGTGTAATCTGTCACCCATCTGATCTGTCATCTGTTACCCATAGTTACTGGGTAAGAGTAGTATTTCACTACTCTTTTGGGTAGTGAAATCCAAAACGGACTGTGAGGAGATCCAAAAGGATCTCTCCAGACTGGGTGAGTGGGCGACAAAATGGCAAATGTGATTCAGTGTTGGCAAGTGTAAAGTGATGCACATTGGAATGAAAAACCCCAACTTCAAGTGTACCTTGATGGGATCTGAGCTGTCGGTGACTGACCAGGAGAGGGATCTTGGGGTCTTGGTGGACAGCTCGTTGAAGGAGTCGACTCAGTGTGTGGCAGCTGTGAAAAAGGCCTATTTCACGTTAGGGATCATTAAGAAGGGGATTGAAAATAAAACTGCTAATATTATAATACTCTTATACAAAACGATAGTGCAGCCACACCTGGAGTGCAGCATACAATTCTGGTCATCACATCTAAAAAAGGACATTGTAGAACTGGAAAAGGCGCAGAAGAGGGCAACCAAGATTATCAGGGGCCTAGAGCATCTTTTTTATGCGGCAAGGCTACAACACCTGGGACTATTTAGTTTAGAAAAAAGATGACTGCAGGGAGACGTGATAGAGGTCTATAAAATCATGCACGGAGTGGAGAAAGTGGATAGAGAGAGATTCTTCTCCCTCTCACATAACCCTAGAACCAGGGGTCATCCCATGAAATTGATTGCCAGGAAATTTAGGACCAGCAAACGGAAGTACTTTTTCACATAACATATAATCAACTTGTGGAATTCTCTGCCACAAGATGTGGTGACAGCCAACAACCTGGATGGCTTTAAGAGGGGTTTGGATAACTTCATGGAGGAGAGATGTATCAACATCTACTAGTCGGAGGGCTACAGGCCACCTCCCGCCTCCAAGGCAAGATGTCTCTGAGTACCAGTTGCAGGGGAGTAACAGCAGGAGAGAGGGCATGCCCTCAATTCCTGCCTGTAGGCTTCCAGTGTCATCTGGTGGGCCACTGTATGAAACAGGATGCTGGACTAGATTGGCCTTAGGCCTGATCCAGCAGGGCTGTTCTTATGTTCAGTATATAAATAGGAATGAATAATACAACAGCTTCACTTTCTGCAGATTCTTGTCCAGAACTGTGTGCAGTCCTGTATGCAAACCTTGATATGGTGGAGTTCTTGCCTCTTGTACAAGACTGAAAGCACTTTCTTCCGTTTATCTTTCTGTCTGCAGTATTACATTGGGTAGGCCTTCACTGCTTTCTACAGTGCTTATTCTAGGAACCTGAACCTCCACTTATGTGCTTCAGTCATACTCCCTGAGTTGAAAAGATCACTTGGGGAAGGAAATAGAAGGTGGCTCTTGAGGGTGGTGGTGGTTGCAGAGACATGTGAGGGTACACAGTGGGAGGGGAGGTCCAAGGGCCTTGCAAGCGTCTTCTTTTATTCTGTTGGAGCAGCCCTTCCCCCTCCTTCCCAGGATTACAGAAAGACCAGTGTGCCCTGAGAAGAAGGCAAGAAAGGAGGCATCCAGGCCAGAGAGCTCTTGTCCTTGGCTCCTGAAAAGACCAACAGCCTGAGACATTTTGTTAATCTTTTAATATTGTAAACCACTTTGGGTGCCTTTGTCTAAGCAGAAAGGTGGTATAAAAATGTAGCAAATAAATAATAATAATAAATATATTCTTCGGAGTGATATAACCTTGACAAATTAAAAAAAAATGGCTACACAGGGTGGGTGAGCAGAATAACACCGGCAGCCAGCAAAAGCAGCCAGCTCCACAGACCCAAGAAATCCCATACATCTGGTTCTGTGTAAATGTTCCCAAATATTAGTGTGTTTTTTTAAAAGCAGCTAGAGAGAGGGGGAGAGAACATTTTCTATTGCTGCCAGCAATTTTCAACTCCTAAAAAGTGAAGGGCCATCTGTTGTGTGTGGGGTGCTTTTTTCTTTTTTGGGAAAAAGTGAACAGCATGCACTGAAACCCGTTTGGATACTTGACAGAATTCCTCTATGTACACTTGTATTGACTGATCTAAAATGATAATTTCCTTATTGCTTTACTCAGTTGACAATTCTAGAGTAGTGAGGGGCAGGAAAGAAACTGAAGTGTGCTCTCTAATGCATCTTTAAATCTTTTGGGAGCAAGAATGGTCAAACATCGCATACTGGTCTTGACTCGCTATCTGAAAATATCAGAAACCCATCTTTACATCATTGAGACACCAAATAAACTGAATTTAATGTCTGTTCAGTTACGATTTATAGGGAATTTCTGTGGAATTTTACTACATATAGGTCTCAAACTTCTAATGCCTTCTTAGTGAAGTCTTCCTCTGTTATAAAATTGACCTACTGATGTATATTAACTCACATTAATATGCATAATGGTATCAACCTTGGTTGCCTGTAATGTGTAATCTGTCTAAGGAAATATTATCAGTAGTTCAGGAAACAGAAAGCATTGTTCTGTTTCCTTAATCCAGGACAGAGAAGCCAAGCCCTGGATCTACAATGCAGATGCCCTCATTTATACCCTGCTTTTCTATTTAAAAATGCTCAAGGCAAATCGCAACCAATAATAAAAACAATAAAGCTCATATAACTATAAGTAAAATTTTATACAGGAGCAGTAAAATACAGTTGCAGGCAGACAGCATATGCACTATTCCCAGACAGCACATTCTCTGCCTCTTACTAGGGATATGCAGAACCGATTCTATTCGAACCCGGTTCAAATAGAACTGTCCCAGTTCAACTTAAACCAAATGGGACCCCAAAATAGGGGTGCTGGTCCGTGTTCAAGCCAAACCAGTTTGGCAGTTCAGGGGCATGCTTGTAAAGAGGAATCCAGTGAAGAATTCCCCCTTTACAAGCAAGGGGAGTTTTTAGATAGGCAAGGAGAATGCCTACACACACACACCCCCCCAAGAAAAAAGAAATCCTAATAGGATTTCAGGAGAGGGCATCTGTAATCTGAGGGTGTGGCAGCTCCTCCCCAAACCAGGCCCAGCGCTCCAGCATGGCCCACTGTCTGCTTCCAGAGAGAACTAAAGTCTGGGTCTGAGCCACCCAAAGCAGGAGTCAGGCCTTTCAGGTAAGTTTCCTTTTTAAGTAGCTCAACCAAGCAGTCAGCTCGTGGGGAGCATCTGAGCATGCACCCTAGACACGAGATTGTTCTCTCTAAAAGATTACAGGAACCAAGGTAGGTAGGGGAGTTGGTAGGCATTAGTAAAATAAAGCAAGAGTCATTTCTAGCTCTAACACACTTCTTTCTTTTTTCTTTTTTATTAAATGAGTATAAAAGAGAGAAATATAAAAACACCAGTACAAGAGAAAGAAAAGAGTTAAACAATGTTGTACATAATATCTCATATTTTATACACCGACCCAGGATTCAGCTCTGTCACATGAGCTTATGTCTAAACCACATTTAGTTAGTATCTAGGTAAAACCTCCAGTTAAGTAAAATAATCATGATTAAGCCATGCTACTATTTTTAAAAATGCAAATTCATGGCTTCATTAGCAAAGAGAATCCAAGTCTCGGGTGAGGTATCCGCCCCATAACACATTGTATTGTATAAAGTCACATGAAATTTATTCTCCAATTTGGTTTTTTATGTATGAAGTAATTCTGGCCATTGAAGCGTAATCCCAAAGTTTAAGAAACCACTCCTCTAGCTTTGGTAAAATATGGTTTTTCCAATAGGCAGCATACAAAATTCTCACAGCAGTTATCAGGTATAAAGATAACTCCGTATATTCTGCAGGTATATACGGCTTAATAATATTTGACAAAAAGATCTCTGGTGCAAGGTGCAAAACTATTTTTTAGCATTTGCTGCATTGTACTGTTCATTAACTTCCAAAAAAATTTCTGAGCTCCAACACATTCTAAAGTTTAAGCAAAGCACTTACATATCTTGGTGACAGGTGGTCCAGCAAGTCGATGGTAAATGGCTGACATCTTAACAAAGGCAACATACAACTTTTAAAGGGTTTCTTAGGTAAAGCACCTGGAAAACAGTGAATTCCTTCCACCAGTCAGAGGTAGCCACAAAGGCTCAGGTTGACAGCTCCTCAGCCAATGCGGAGGTAAGATACCTCGGTGGCTAGAGGCGATTGTGGGGCTGCCACATGTCCATAGTTCAGAGTTGCCAGTTACCATCCCCACAAGGGAGTTGGGGTGCAAAGTGTCCACTTCTCCTGGGCTTAATTAATTAATTCTCGTCTTCAGTCTTTTAAAAAGCAATCAGAGATGGAGAAGCTCTTACTTTGACAGGGAGTGCATTCCAAAGCCCTGGGGCAACCACAGAGAAGGCCTGGCCCTGAGTCACCACAGATGAGTGAGTGGCAGCCATAACCAGAACTTCCCAGATGATCTTAATAGGTAGCAGAGTTAATAGGTAGCAAAGAAGGCAATCTCTTGAATACTCAGGACCTAAACCATTCAGGGCTTAATAGGTAGTGACCAGCACTTTGTATTTGGCTCAGAAACATAGCAGAAGCCAGTGCAGTTCTTTCAGAATCAATGTTATATGTTCGGTCCCTTCAGGTTTCCGAACTATGTACAAAGGCAGCCCCACATAGCGGGTGGTCAGAGGCTGGTCTTAATATCCAGGTGAGTTGATATAGGAGGAGGCAACCCTGGAGGTCAAATCTTGGATCCTGATTAAGAATAGTTTTTTGTTTTTTTTTTAAACCCATAATGATAGGCCTATTCACAGTAATAGGATAGATAACCCGGTATTGTTTCTCTGTCATTGTATGGTATCCCACACATCAGATAAAGCACACTACTTGCCATTGAGCAAACATTTTACTTGAACAGTTAACTGAAGTACAAAAATTTATAATCTTAAAAATACTGATGAGATGTAATAAGCACAAAAACACTGGAACCATTCAGGGCGGGGGAGTGTTTTTTGTGTATAGATAACATTGCTGTTTTATTTAAGAAAAGCCTGCTGTGTGTGTATTCATGATAGCAATGATTATACAGTTGCTCTCTGCCTGATGTGATTCTGCTGGAGAGGTTCTATCTGGAATGTCCTAGACTTAATCAATCTTTCACTTGAGAGGTCATTTAGAGAATGTCATAAATTGTGTCTGCAATTGCTGCAGTCTTGTGACTGCTGGGAATTGCACTTTAGGGCAGTGAGCCTTATTATTCACTGTATTTATGCAGTGGTTTATATTTGATAGCCCATAAGTGTCTCATAAGAGAACATAATTATTTTGCAGATTAGCTATGTGATCCAATAAAATAGGCTTTTCCTCCAGGGTCTTCTTGATCTGAAGCCTGATTTTAGAGTACTAATTTACAAATACATATTTAAAACATGCTAAGAATTATTATTTTTGAAAGATCAAGACCTAAATCTATAATCATTGATACTTGCAGTGTGGATGTTGTTGGGAAGTAATGACTCATGAGTCAGTAGGACAGAAAATTCTTGATGCCTGCATTTTCTCCAGCTTCTCGGGTACCATGCAGAATTACTACTAGTGCTTGCTTTCCTCACAGTTGAGATTGTGTGACAGTATAATGCTTCCAGAAGTATTTCTCCCCCCCCCCCCATAAAAAAGTTACTATTATTTGCATTTTGAATTCAAAGCTAAACATCCAATTTCTTAATTGCAGGAGTTGTTTTTGTGTTGGTCCTGTTTTGCTGCTTCCATTATTTGTTTAAATTTGAGTAGGCGTGCCTGAACTATTGATAAGATATGTAAGAAACTGCCTGCTGTTGTGTGACTAGAAATAGCACAACTTTAGCATAGCCTGTTGCATGTAGTGTTAGCTTTAAACAGAATTGGAACCCAGTATGTTCATGATAACTTTATCGTTATGTCTACTACTTGATTATACAGTGACATAGTTACAGAGCTTTACTTGAAGGTGCTAATCTAATCTTTGACAGGTTCACATAATTGTGTTGACTGCATTCTGTTATGAAACTGTGTAAAACACAAAGTGACACTTTGGATAGAGAGTTGGTCTTGCAGTAGTGAGCATGAATTGGACCTTTGCTAAACGGGGTTCATCTTGGTTTGCTTTTGAATGGGTGACTACAAGTGAACAGTGTCTTCAGTAAGATATTCTTCCTGGGGATGGGGGGGCCGTAGCTCAGTCATAGAGCATCTGTTTGTATGCAGAAGATTATAGGCTCACTCCCTGGCATCTCCAGGTAGGGCTGGGAAAGGGTCCTACCTGAAACCTTGGGAGCGCTGCTGCCAGTGAGGTAGAGAATACTGAGCTAGATGGGCCAATGGTTTGACTCAGTATCAGGCAGCTTCCTTTGTAAATATAGCACTAGATAGTCATAATACTTATAGAACACTGGTCTAAATACTTCATGTACAAAGGTAATTAAATGGAGTAATTCCCTAATGCAGGTGAGTGTGCAGGTTTTACCAAAACAAATTACAGCAGAATATTCTATCTATATTGTCAGTCACCATTCTTTAACAAACCAACTTCAAAGGGAGACTCTGTTTTGAAATTTCTTAACTACAATGTATCAGCATTTGATTCTGTTTATTTAGGAATCAGCTGAGACAGGGTTTTCTCTCTCATTTACAAATGACCATAAGAGCAGCCCTGCAGGATCAAGCCCAAGCCCCATCTAGTCCAGCATCCTGTTTCACACAGTGGCCCACCGGATGCCGCTGGAAGCCCACAGAGTGCATGCCCTCTCTCCTGCTGTTACTCCCCTGCAACTGGTATTCTGAGACATCCTATCTCTGAGGCTGGAGGTGGCCTATAGCCGGGACAGCTAGAGGAGGGGTTTACCATTGCCATCTCCCGCACAGTATGAGATAATGCCTTTCAGCACTTTCCTATATCACTGCTGCCTGATATAGGAGTTTCCCATATTCTGGGAAACACACCAGCCTCAAACCAACAGACTCCTGCTCTCTAGGCAGGTTGCTTCCCCGCTGCGCCATTAGGTGCCTCAACTACTGTGATTAATTGCAGGCATATCCAAATAGGAACAAAAGCAAGCAGCAGCAGCAATGGTCTTTGGCTAAGACTGCCCATTTCTAAGTTGCTTTCTGGAAAGGGCTGTAATTCAGGGCAGAGCAATGGCTTTAAATGTAGAAGGTCGTATGAACAATTTCTGTCGTCTCCTGGGAAAAACCACATTGAGAAACTCTGGAGAGCCACTTCCTGTCAATAGGCAGTGTTGAACTAGATAGATCAGTCTGACTCAGTATAAGGTAGCTTCATATGTATTCAGAGTACCCCTTCTATGTGATCTGGCTGTTCTCTAAAGCTCTTATGGATGGTCTGGGAGAACAGCAGCGGTTGAAGCCAAACCTTAACCAGATGGTGGTCCATCCATGACAATGGGGAAATCACAGGAGTCCCCACCCACCGAACACCACCCTGATCAGAGTAAAAGACCAAATCAAGCGTGTGACTTGCAATGTGCATCGGTCCAGAGACCACTTGGGATAGGCCCATAGTTGTCATGGCCGCTATGAACTCCTGAGCTGCCCTGGACAAATTGGTCCCGAAATGAACATTGAAGTCCCCCAGCACCAAACGTCTGGGAGATTCCATTGTGAGTTCCGCGACCAAGTCCGTGAGCTCAGTAAGGGATTCCGTCGAGCAGTGGGGCGATCGGTACACCAACAGAAGTCCCAATCTATCCCTGGTCCCCAAACTTAGGTACACATATTCAATATGGTCAGATACCTCGACGGGGACCCTGGTAAGGGTCCCTTATAGACCACCCACTCCACCTCCCCACCCACATTCCCTCACCTGTTCCTCTACAGAATACCCTGGAGGAAGAAGCTGGGACCAGACTGGGCCACCAGCCTCCCCCAACCAAGTCTTGGTGATACACACCAGGTCAGCCCCTTCATCCATAATCAAATCATGGATGAGCTCAGGTTTATTTTGGACTGACCTGGCATTGCAGAGGAGCAAGGTAAGGCTATATGGGTTGTTGGCAGTGCTCCCCGAGGTCACAGAGCTGGCAGGACAGCTGGAAGGGGAGACAGCTATTAAATTTCTGACTACCCTTCCCCTGGAACGGTCTGCTGACCTGCTAACGTTACTTCTTCTATTCACCACCACCACCACCGGAATAGCTGCTACACATTCAACGAAGGTGCCCCCTGTCTTCCCATCTTTAGACGAACCCAAGCACATTACAACTACTTCGACCCAATCTCACCAACAGTGAAGTGAGCAAGAATCTTCTCTAGCCATTCAAGTTAGTATGTCTAAGAAAGTTAGAGGTCCTGTCAAAATTACTGAGCCATTGAAGCTCACTAAGTGGCCCTGGGCAAGCCTTTATCTCTGCTTAATTTACGTGACAAGATTGTGTGGTAATCAAATGTGATGTTTATATTGTAATATGGATGTGCAGGTTAAAGGGACAAGAAATCACTTTAGCCATAAAAGTGTTTTGTTTAGTTCAACTAAAAACAGCATATGCTCAGAGAGTAATTCAAAGGTGCGTCCCGCCTTCAGATGATCCTGCTCGAGCTTTTGGTTTGGTGTTTTTACCTTGAATAAAATTGGAGGTAGGCTCTTTTGTGCAGCTTGTGTGCACTGCAAGATGGGCGTGTGATGGATGCACATTCAACCCCTAAATTTGCTCTCTGGATAAACCCAAAGACCTCTGCTAAAGAATCATGTGTACTTTAATCAAAGCTTCTTTACTAGTTAAATGAGACAGTTTATTCAGATTGTCTCGGGTGCTACTCCACAAGATGGATTATACAAATGAGTAAGAAGCAGACTGTATATCACATTTAATATTTTTAATGTTGGGTTTTAAATGATTTTAATGTTAATCATTTTAATGTTTAAATTATTTTAATTGTAAACTGCCCAGAGACAAAAGTTTTGGGCGGTGTAGAAATGTTAAATAAATAAATAAATAAATAAATAATAACTTATACTTAGCCTCTGTTTTTAATGGGTTCATCTTAAATTCAGAGTTTTCCATTCAGGAGATACAGTAATATCAGCTTCTTTTTGCACCTTCCCAGACATCTTCTTCCTCTGCAGAAGATGGAAGGCTGTATGAGGCCTGCTGAACTAAGTCTAGCAGCAAACGTGTAGCAAAAGAGAAGGTTCATACAGATGGCCTCAGGAACACTTAGAAAGGGTAAACTTTCACACTTGCCTGTTTACATGATCTTAGGAGGAGGTAGTGCTGTTCAGCTGCTTTTTCTCCCTTATAATACATGCGGCCAGCTGTTCCCACCGTTGTACCTTGTCCTTAATTTTGGAGAACTGGCACAGAGCACCAAGATCCTCTTATGCTATCAGTAGAAGTTGGATACCCACCCCACAACTCACAGACCTACCGTTTGTTGTTTCTCTCCAGGGTTTTGAGCATATAACTATTAGCTGGCTTCCCACATGCTTGGATTACTAGCACAATGTCTAAAGATGCAGAAGCTGAGTTACTCTGAAGGAGAGTTTGGGGGATGGAACTAAATTTCCCTTTCCTTAGCAGGAAGTCCAGGTTAAAAATGAGAGAGCATGCCTTTCAAAATCAAGCAGAGTAGAGAAAGAGAGGAAGAGGAAAATTGAGCAGTGCTGCATTTTTCTATGTTTCTTTGCTGTGGCTTCTTATCTCAGACTAATAACTTAAAACTATTCTTCTAGTTTTAAATTGCTAGTCTGAAATGGTAACAGTTCTCTGTTAGCTAGTTGGTTACCGTCACATGTCCCTTGGTGACACTGAGCTTGGACTGCTGTAATCCACTATGCAGGTGACTGTGTCTGCAAACTATTCAGATGTTGCAGCTGGGCTGCTGACCAGGATCTTTCCAGATGAGGCTTTTAGCTGACTTCTCCACTGGAATGGAGGGTGTGCATATTGGCTGAATTTGCGCCAAAGTCTGTGCGAGATACTGGGGAGCACTTAACACACGATTCAGGTTTTTCATTGCATGTTAAACTTAGCCCAATGTCTGGGGTTAAAAAAATCCACTATTTGTGTCGGTTTTTTGAGGCAAATTTAAACTCACAGTAAACCCACTTTAAAGCCTGCTGTCTGTCTCCAGGAATTGCCTCACACATCAACTGCACTACTTGCCAGTCTGCTTCAGAGTGGTTGAGTGGTGGTCATTACCTTTTGAGCCGTAAACGGCCTAGGACCCAGAATACCTACGGACAGTCTCCTTGATCCTTCCTGTTCATTAAGGTCATTTGGAGAGCCTTCTTGTGTGTCCCAGTGTGGCATAGTTGACAGGAATGCATGGTGGGCTTTCTCAGTTGCAGCACCCCAGGCCTCGGGAGATTTACTTGGCCCCCTCTCTGATGGCATTCCAGCATCACTGAAAACGTTGTTTGTTTCAGCAGGCGTTTGGACTGGATGATGTATATTGTTGCTGGATTTCTTCTGGTTTTTGTTCCTCTTCTATTTTTTGCTTGTGTTGTGCTTACATTTTTAATTTTGATGTTGGCTGGCTTGAGTGGTTCAGATCTGAACCAAAAAAGGCAAGACACATTTCTAATAAAGGATGACTGCCCTCTTTTAATCCTTAATATTGAGCCATTTTGGGAAGCGTCGCATAAAAATAAAATAAATATAAATTTCATTCATGAGAGAGCTTAAATGTATCAGCACAGGAAAGTATATCAGTTCACAAAGAAGCGTTGATTGTAAGCATCCATCTACAGTTTGAATATATAAAATGTTCTAAACCTGTTCCTTTTAATCTATGTAAACTCCACCCCAGTTTTTGTGTCTAGCATTGTAGTAATTCAGAGTGGTGTTATCTTTTAAAGCACTAAATGGCTTGGTGCTTCAAGGCCCACCTTAACCCATATGAACCAGCACAGGCTTTAAGAAAATGTCATGGGTTACTGAAGGAGGTGGAATGCAAAGCAAAAACATGGTTGGTAGTGACCCAAGACAGGACCTCTTTCGCCATTGACCCTTAAACTGTAGAATGCCTTCCTGAAGATGAGTCAGCTCACTCTGTTTTCCATCACCAAGTTAAAATGTTTGTTTTGGCATACATTTCTTGGCTAATGGGATGCTGACTCCTGCATTGTAACTTTAATTTTATTTACTGCATTTAATGTTTGTTCATTGACCTTTTATTGTACTTGTTCATACCATAGCTTTGAACTTTTAAGAATAAAGCCGCAAACAAATCCAATGATAGCCTGTTACACACTTGAAAGTTCATTTACTGTATTTACCTGAATCAAAGACTAAGGTTTTTCCAGGTATTTTGATATTAGAATTCAGGAGGTTGTCTTAAATTCAGAGTCCTGTTCCTTTTGAGTAAATGCAGGTATAACCTGTATTTTAACTTCTACTTTTTAAGAGGGTCATCTAAATTCAGAGTTGCCTTTGAGCCAGGTAAATATGATACTTTGGCCTTAATCTGCTCAGTCTTGATTTAAGATTCAGTGGCAGGAGGGAACTAAGTAGTCTGCTTTGAAAGCCATTGTCCATGTCTGCCTAGGTGAGGAAGGTCTTGCAGATTAAAATAGATGATGCAAATGCTGAAAAGAGGTCTGCTGGCCCTTCCTGCTTACGTCATGAAGCACTGCTTTACCCTGAATGAGACCTGGCCTATAGTGTAGCACAGTATTATCTAATCTGGCTAGCTTTTCAGACTCTTGAGTGCAGACATTTTCCAAGTCTATGTTGTGGTTAATTGCAGATACCGAAGCTTGAACTTCATGTGAACCATTTTTCTGTGATGTGATTTGGAACTTTTATTGAGTTGAGGTCTGAAGTTTTTGTAGCAGCCCAATTTTCATTGGGACTCTTGAGTTATGCATACACTTGGAAAAAGGGATACAGCAAATGGGCAGTAGTAAAAACTAATCTGTCCCCAAAGCTTGCCTGCCCTGTCCTTCACATGATTCCTCTAAATGCCTACATGGTTCATATGCATAAAGATAAACTGTGCCATCAAGTCAGTTTCGACTCCAGGTGCCACAGAGCCCTGTGGTCTTTTGGTAGAATACAGGAGGGATTGACCATTGCCTCCTCCTGTGCAGTTTGAGATGATGCCTTTCAGCATCCTCTATAATAAAAGGCTTGAGTGTGCGCCCGTGTCTCTGCGCCCGTGTCTTTCTCAGCCGTTCTGGGCATGCGCGGAGCGCATGCCCAGAACGTCCGAGAAAGATACGGCTGCAGAGACACAGTGGCCATGTTGGAGAAAGGAACATTGGTAGACTTACCGTGAAGGGTTCTTTTTCAAGTATGGGGAGGGCATCCATAACACGATGGGTTGTCAATCACTGCATGCTCCGAGACAGGGCCAATGAAAATCGAGTATGCATGTTGCTCCCTCTGTCGAACCCCGGCATACCCAGTTCTGGTCTTGCGGAGCGATCAGAGGCAAAAAACGACAGTATCTGAAACTCAGCAGAACAAGGGTGGCAGAAAGGAGGACATGAACTAGATAACAGATATGAATTTATAAAACAGGTTAAGAGGAACAAGGATAAGTGATACAAGAGAACTAAACACCCTAGGAGTTGCACCACCACCCACAGGCCACCAGCCCTTGCATCCGAGGGTGGGCCGGATGCCCTCCCCATACTTGAAAAAGAACCCTTCACGGTAAGTCTACCAATGTTCCTTTTTCCAAGTATGGGGAGGGCATCCGTAACACGATGGGACGTACCCAAGCTGATGTTTTATGGGTGGGAACGGATGCCTATAAGTGCCTACAACACTTTTTGAAGGACCGTGCGGCCAAGTGCCGCCTGCGACTGGTGAAAGGACGGAATTTTATAATGTCTCACGAAGGGAGATGATGAAGACCATGTTGCCGCCTTACAAATGTCTTCCACAGGAACCCTAGCCGAGAAGGCAGTAGAAGCCGATGCACTTCTAGTGGAGTGTGCTGTGATTCCCGGAGGAATAGAGAGATGTAAGGTCTCATACGCCAGTGAAATAGTGGACCTAATCCAGCGTGCCAGGGAATCTTTTGAAGCCTTGGCACCTAACTTTGTAGACGAAAAACAAACAAACAAGGAATCCGACTTCCTAAAGGATCTGGTTCGCTTTAGATATATACGGAGAGCCCTGCGGAGATCCAAGGAATGCCAAAGGCACTCCTTCGGGTGACGCGGATTCGGGCAGAAAGAGGGTAACACAATCTCTTGTGCCCTATGAAAAAGTGAATTCACCTTGGGTAGAAAGGTGGGATCCAATTTCATAATGACAGCGTCCTTCTGAAAGATGCAGAGCTCATCACGGACTGACAGAGCGGCGAGCTCGGAAACCCTCCTGGCAGACGTGATCGCGACTAAAAAGAGAACCTTGAAGGACAAGAGCCGCAGGGGAACCTTCCTCAGAGGCTCAAAGGGATCCTTTGTGAGAGCCTGGAGAACCTTGTCCAAGTCCCACGAAGGAAACCTAGGAACCGGTGGTGGACTCAGATTAGACGCCCCTTTTAAGAAACGCCTTATGTCAGGATGGAGTGACAGGGAACCAACAGCATTAAGATCGAGAATGGAGGACAAGGCGGAAATCTGTCGCCTCAGGGTATTAGGACGAAGTCCCTTGCTGACCCCGGCCTGCAAAAACCCTAGAACTGAGGAAACGCCTGCTGCCCTTGGGTCCAGACCCTCCTTACGTGACCACGAACAGAAAGCTGACCACGTCATTTGATAAATGCGGGTGGTGGACTGACGTCGTGCGGCCAATATGGTTTGCTGAACCGGTGCAGAATAACCCTTGTCTTCTAGGGCGCGGCGCTCAATCTCCACGCGTGAAGGCGGAGCCAATCCGGATCCGGATGCATCAACGGACCCTGACTCAGTAGGTCTGACCTGATTGGGAGGGCCCACGGCTTCCGGACCGACAGAGCCAGCAGGTCCGAAAACCATGGGCGCCGAGGCCAAAAGGGGGCTATCAGGACCACCTCTGCCCTCTCGGCCACCAGTTTCCGGACAACCATGCGTAGAATAGTCAATGGAGGGAAGGCGTAGAGAAGGACTCCGCGAGGCCATCTGGAAGTCAGGGCATCTACTCGTTCCGCTTGAGGGCACAGGTGTCGTGAGTAGAAACGAGAAAGTTTGTTGTTCAAGGGCGTGGCAAAGAGGTCCACTGCTGGACGACCCCACATTTGAGAGATCTGGCTGAACACCTCCTTGTGTAGAGACCATTCTCCCGGATCCAGGGACTGCCTGCTTAGCCAGTCCGCCAGAATATTTGACTGTCCCGCCAGGTGTTCCGCAGTTAGGGAGCGCAGGTGGGTTTCTGCCCAACGGAAGAGCGCATCCGACTCCAACATCAGTGCCCGCGATCGAGTGCCTCCCTGATGGTTCACATGGGCCTTTGTGGTGACATTGTCGGTGCGGACAAGCACATCCTGGCCTTCCAGGTAGACTTGAAACTCTAGTAGGGCTAGCCGAACTGCCTTCAGCTCCAGCCAATTGATGTTGTGGTCGAGATCCTCCAAACTCCACTTCCCTTGTGCCCGCTGGTCGAGGAAATGGGCTCCCCATCCGAATAGACTCGCGTCTGTTGTGACCACACATTTCTGGACAAGCTCCAAGGGAACACCTCGAAGGAGAGCCCGTGAGGTCCACCACCGTAGGGAGAATCGAACCTTGGAGGTCATCTTGACCCAGACGTTTCGCCTGACCATGATGTCCTCCTGGTGAGGAAGCAACAGCCACTGTAAAGGCCTGGAATGCCATCTGGACCATGGCACGCAATCGAAACAGGCCACCATCATTCCCATGAGCTGTGCCAGGCGGATAAGAGGAGCCTTTTTCTTGTGCACGACAGAGGTGACTGTCGCCGCGATCTTTAGTCTCCTTTCCTTTGGAAGGCGAACCACTGCTGCTTCCGTGTCGAACAATACGCCGAGATGAACCAGCGTCTGAGTAGGACGGAGATGGCTCTTTGCCGTATTGATCAGAAAGCCGTGGTTTTGTAATATCCTGATGGTAAGGTCGACACTCTGTTCTGCCTCCCCTTCTGACTGCGCCCGGATTAAAACATCGTCCAAATACGGGTATGCGTGGATCCCCCGCAGCCTGACATGGGCGATGACCGCTATCATGAGCTTGGTAAAAACTCTTGGGGCAGAGGAAAGGCCGAAGGGAAGGGCCTTGTACTGGTAGCAGCGGCCCCCGTATGAAAAACGGAGGAAACGACGAAAATCCGGGTGAATCGGTACGTGAAGATAGGCCTCTGATAAGTCGAGGGAGGCCAGCCAGTCTCCCGGAAGAACAGCCGCTTTGATGGATCTGAAGGATTCCATTCTGAAGTGCCTCTTCTTCACGTACCGGTTCAGCCGCTTTAGGTCCAATATTGCTCTCCAGGAGTCGTCCTTTTTTGGAACGAGGAAGATGAGCGAGTAAACGCCTGTGTGAACGTGTGGAGACGGTACCAATTCTATAGCGCGAATGTCCAGCAAGTGCTGAATGGCGTCTCGCATTAGACTTCTCTTGGAAGGGCTCTTTGACAGGGGGGTGTCGAAGAAGGAATCTGGAGGCGTAGAGACGAACTCTATACGGTACCCCTGAGAAACGGTGTGAAAAACCCAGGAGTCCGTGGTTGTGTCCCCCCAAACCCTGGCAAAGGCACGTAGCCTGCCTCCTACCTGGGGATAGTCATTGTTTTCGAGAGCGACGGTCTTGTCCTGCGGCAAAGGAGGAGCCTCTCTTTCCAGAGCCCCTGGATCTGGGATTCCAGGGTTGGCGCCAGGGAGGACGGTACTGGCTTCCTCTGAAATCCCTATCCCTGTAGTTGTCTCGGAAGCCAGACGTTCCAGATCTGGCGAAAGGCCTAAAGGGACGAAAGGAATACTGAGAGTTGTTTCCCCCACGGAAGGACCTCCTTGAATCCCCCCGTCCCACAGGCATGGCCTTCTTCTTATCCCGGGTCTCAATTAACACCGGGTCCAGTGCCTCCCCAAACAGCTTCACTCCCCGGAAAGGGGTGGCAGCCAATGTCGATTTCGACTTGGTATCGACATTCCAATGTTTTAACCAAAGCCCCCTGCGGACTGCCACGTTGGCCGCCATAGCCCTGGAGGCGTGCTGAAGGCAGTCAAGGCTTGAATCTGCCATAAGAGCAGAAGCCCTTGCTATTTTATTTAGCCCTTGACGTAGTTTGGTAAGTTCTGGCGGTACCAGTTTTGCCAACTCTTTCGTCCAGAGAATTGTTGCCCTCGCAAATATGGAATTCGTGGAGGCTGCACGGATGATGGTCGCCGAGGCCTCGTGTGCCTTCTTCAGGAGATGATCTGTCTTCTTTTCCTCCGATGACTTGAGGAATTCGTCACCCTCCTTATTAACCAATGCCCCAGTCACCAACTGGGCCACCGGGGCATCGACCACTGGAATGGCTATCAGAGACATAATTTCAGCAGGTAAGGCATACAATTTCTTGGGAAAACTCAAGGCGGGTTTGGACGCCACAGGTACCCCCCACTCTGCTAGCATCACATCCTTAAATAGGGATGGAAAAGGCACTGTGGCAGGAGATGTCGATGTCGAGGGAAAAACCTCCTGGTCTAAACCAGGAACTGATTGAGGGGCAGTATCACTAGACACATCCTTAATTGCCCTTTTTGCCTTGGCCAAGAGGACCTCGAATCCATCAACAGAAAATAACCTTGCTGAGGAGGGCTTTTCAGATGGGGTCTGTTCATCAGACAACTCCCCTTCCTCTTTTTCTGATTCCTCAGAATTCGAACTCTGACCTTGGAGCTGAGTAACAATTGCCCGTGACGAAGTCCCAGGAACATTCCCGTGGGAACTAGAAGCCTCCCGGTTTCCCTGATCCCCCTTATGGGTTTCTGCCGTGGAAACTGGGGCGCAAACGCGTGACCCACATGTCCGTTTGTCTGGTGGAGAGTCATCCCCTTCAGAGGAATAGACATGTGAAAGTCTCCTATGACGCCTTTTCCTGGCATTCCTGGCCAGCCAGACTCTTTCACCAACAGGAATGGACTGCCTAACTGGACTGGAGTCCGGCGAGGAGGAAAAGGAAGGCCGCCTGCCCCTGCGCGTTCGGGAGGTGGCGGTCGCCGTGACATCATGCCCCCCAGTCTGTGCAGTGTTTGGGGGCAATGCAGGTGGACTGCATTGCCCCCAACTGCCTCTGTTTCAACTGTCTGCACTGAACCCTCAGCATTGCCATGCTGTTTGGGAAGAGAAGCACTCACACTGCTCTGCTGATTTAATAGAGGGGAAACCACCGCCAGACAGTTCTTCTGAACGAAAGCACTGAGCCAAGCAAGCTCTTTGGCTGACAGTAACTCCCCGCTAGGACCCACGGAGCCCGCCAAAATGTCTCCTGACAAGTCACTCACCACCAAAGACGAGGATTGTTGAGGATCGGAGCAAGCGGAAGAGAGCCCCAAAGGCATGGGAGCACTCTCAGACGGCCCCATGGAAGCCTTTATTGTGGGCAGCAGCGCTCCAGGAACAGGCGCGAAATTGCTTGAAAGAGCTGCGGGCGGATCAAAGGCAGCTAAAATGGCGGACGCAATTCGAGCGGGAGGAGCCGTTGGCTCTTTTCCCGGCTGCCGCTCCCTCACTGCTTTGAGTTGGAGCCTTTCACTAGTAGGCGCTTTAGAAAAGAGAACTTCCTTCTCTTTCTTCTTCTTTTTGGTCTTCGTGCCACCCGCCTCCAAATGCTTTGATTTCTTCGGGGCTTTAATGTGCTCCGTGGAAGCTTTTTTCTTTTTTATCTCCTTAACCGGAGATGAGGCGCCTTCAACAACAACCAAGCCTGTATCGGCTGTTACGGAGCTTTCCCCAGCCCCCGAAGGGACTATTGGGGACTTAATAATTGGGGCATCAGAGAGGGGTCCCTCTGAGAGGGAACCCCGTAGCATATCGCCAGCGTGTGTGATCTCCATAGAAAACACCGTACTCGCTCCTTTAAGGTCTGAGTGAGAGGGGGGAGGCGGAAATGGTAACTGACAGGAATATGAAACTGACAGAAAAACAAAAAGCCAAAGGAAGGAAGACAACCTAAAGAGAGACAGGAGGGATTACACCGACCTTAAAACGCATACAACTCCTTTCCCCCCCTTGCACACAGGAGAAAGAGAAGAAGAACAAGCTGAGCCAGAAAAAACAGAACTGTCCCAGAGCGAAGACAGGACCAGAACTGGGTATGCCGGGGTTCGACAGAGGGAGCAACATGCATACTTGATTTTCATTGGCCCTGTCTCGGAGCATGCAGTGATTGACAACCCATCGTGTTACGGATGCCCTCCCCATACTTGGAAAAGGAGAAGCGGCCGCCGCCAAAGCCAGGCGAGAGGAGCAGGTGGCGGGGGAAGCTGGCCGAGGTGGCGGTGAAGCCATGGCCGAGGCCTGGCCGCGCCTCCGAAGCCGGGGGGGGGAGAGGTGGCGGAGGAAGCCGGCGGAGGCGGTGGTGGAGCCGCAGCCGAGGCCTGGCCGTGCCGCCGAAGCTGGGAGGGGGGAAGAGGACCCCCCCACCCGAAACCACCACGGGAAGAGCCGCCGGCAGCCCACCGAGCGCCGGCAGGCAGAAGCAGGGACCGGCGGCTCGCGGAGGAGAAGAGCTCTACCTGCCCGCCGCTGGCGGCAGCAGCAGCTGCTGCAGCTCCTCCTCACGCCCAGCCTGGGGAGGGAGGCGCAGGCAGCAGCTCAGCAGGGCGAGCCGTGAATGCTGCTGCTGCTCTGTCCATCGCCACCGTCCTGGCCATCGCCACCGTCCCCGGGGAAGTGGCCCTGCGCGCACCTGCCCCGCTCCTCCTCCTCCGGGGGCAGCCCTCAAGGGGCTTCTTCATGGCGGCCGCCGCTGCCTCCCTCCGGCGGGGCTCTGCTGCTGCTGCTGCTGCTGTTGTGCTTTCTAACAGTGGTGGGTCCGGGCCGGCCGCAGAGAGGGGAAAAACGTAACCCAACTAGCGCCCGTTATTTTAACGGGCTTAAAAATACTAGTCTTCCTATATTGCTGCTGTCCAATATAGTACCAGCGGGGATTCAAAACAACAACATTCTGCTTGTTAGTCAAGCATTTCCCCACTGCTCCACTTAAGGTGGACCTGCAGTCCCTTAAATGACAAATATGTGACCTATTTTGAGACGTAGAGATTATTGGTAGGATTTAACACATACAAATATGTGGAGGTTGCAATAGGCATGATGCCATTGACCTAACTCAGTCAGGCATGGTTGTTCATTTTGTCTTGTGAACAGAAATTTTTGCCTGGCTACAGGTGTCAGCAGCAAGATAGCCAGAGCTTCCTGCTGTATTTTGAGTTGAATATAAGAAATGTATGTTTGTAAAAGTAAAGCAATGTAAGTACATACCCTGATATTTGAGACTTGAAGGTGAGTTTGTCATTTATCTGTGTTTGTGTAAAATCTTGATATAAGATGTTTACTTCATCTATACAGTGGCTATAGTGTATAAATGCAAAACCAAGATATCTCATGAGTTGACTCAAACATTTTTGTGCCTTTCTTTTGCATGTAATAGTATACACATTGTGGACTGAAGGAGCCATTGTTGCTTGTCCTAGCCTGTAAAGTATCAAAAGAAATGGTTGGGATTGTAAACAATCAACATTTGAAACAAAGGGTCTAATCTGTGGAAATCTTAAGTATCTGTGCAAGTGAGGACTGTTGCCATTGGCCAAGTCATAGCATTTCATGTTCAGTTGCTTTGGTACTATTCTGACATAAAACATATCACTCTTGATTTTCTAGGTGAGTGCACATTTAGTGCTGCTTTTGTCTTCCTCTGCTATCATTGAGGGGTCAAGAACAAAAAAAAAAGTATTCAGGTAACATGCCTGATGTTTAATCCATCAAGTTGTAGTGCTTCTTTTTCTCCCCTTCTCTACACATCTGCCCTGTTTTCTTTTGTGCTGAAATGTTTCATTTTGTTTTGGATGCTTGGTTTGAATGGCAAACAACTCCTGTTATGAAGCAGAGCATGGAATCTTATTGGATGCTTTCATAAAACCAATATTTATTGAAGACACAGACTTTTGTTTGACTGTCTGATTACTCATGCTGCCTTGATTGACATTAAGAGTTTAGCTATTTGATCATCTTTGTTCTGAATTTTGGATGCATGAAAGTGATGCTTTTTAGGCTTGCTATAATATTTACAGAATCACATAGTATGTAGAGTTATTGAGAATGACTTACTGAGATTGCAAATTGCTCTTTTATTGATGGCCAGACTACTAAATAACATACTTCAGCTAATTCAATGTGCCAGTATAGCAGATTTGGAACAAAATTACTAGAAATATATTATAATGTGTGAGGTCAACACCAGCTCTGCTTGATTGATAAAACTCTTTTCACTTGTACTTTCTGTATTAACCCAGCAAAAAAAGAATTAACTTTTTATAGTTTAATGCTTCCAAATGAGAGAGGAGTCTGCTTCTGAAAGCAAACTTTATATGCCAGTTTTAGTAACACCATGTGACACAAATGAGATTTTGGAATCTTATCACCTTGTTCTTCATCAAAAGAACTTGTTTTTCTTTTGGCTCTTATAGAGTGACATGCAGTATCCAACCTGAAAATAAACCATGGAAAGGCTCAGTTTGGATTGGGGCCCCATAGCATAGGGAGGGGCATGGTTTAACCTTTTTTCCTGTGCTGATTTCCCCCTGTACGAGATCCTGCTGCCCTAACAGAGTTCCTCTCTGCTAGCAGCTGCAGAGAGGAACTCGGGCACACTGGAGACCCATGATGGCCTGTAATACCTAGTTTGACCCTGAGAAAGACGGCTCTGCATTCCACAATGTACCGGGCTGTGTGTATTCTGTAATTCTATAAGCTTGGATGAGGGAGTGTGGGTGATTGGGCACGAAATTCAGTATCTTGGTACTAAGTAGACATTGTGAGAGACAGTGGCTGCTGCTGCTCTGGTGTCTTTTTCCCTCTTGCAACATCTAGTTAAATGTGACACCTGATGTTCTATCAAGTCTGTATTCTGTCTCACCTTTTTGTTTCTAAACTAGTGCAGCTATTGACAAGTTTATATATTAGCACGGGACTGGAAGAAAAGGGTTCAAAGTTCTTGAGGACTACGATGGACCAATAGAAACAAAGTTGTGTAATTGTGAAACCAGTGAGTTTTGAAGTGGGCCCTCAGTAAGCAGCACTTGGTCATATTGTGCTAAATGAGATGAATAGTTGTTATAGCAGATAATGCTAGATAACTACTTTTTAAATATTTTCCCTTGGTTTGTTTACACTTTTTTGTGTGTTTAGATTCATTATGTGGCAGTGTGGGACTCCTAGAATGTGTAGCGGTTAGGATTGTTAGGGACCGGGGAGTAGGGGCCCTCATGACCAAATGTGACATTGAGTCTGCCTTCCGTCTGCTGCCCGTTCACCCAGAGGATTTTGAGCTTCTGGGCTTTGCCTTTGCAGGAAAGTACTATTTTGACCGGGCTCTCCCTATGGGCTGCTCTATTTCCTGCACGGCCTTCGAGGCCTTCAGTACTTTCCTTGAATGGGCGGTGTGGCGGAAGGCCGGCCTGGGGTCCACCTCGCATTATTTAGATGATTTTCTTTTTGTTGGCAGGGGCAATTCGGGGGAATGCCTGCATTTATTGCACTCCTCTATGGAGCTGGCCGAGGAACTGGGAGTTCTTCTCGCCAAGGACAAGACAGAAGGGCCGGTCACACGACTCTCATTTTTGGGGATTGAATTGGATACGGTAGCCGGGTGCTCCAGGTTGCCTCAAGCAAAGCTTGCGGTCCTTCTGGATCGGGTCAGGGCTTTGGGGCGGGCCCATAAGGCGACATTAAGGGAAGCCCAGCTCGCCATTGCGGCCTCTTTGGCTCCCAGCAGTAGGGCGAGTTACACATCCAAAATTGAGGCTTTTCCCCTTTTTCGAAGGGCCGATGGCCTGGCAGAGGTTTGGCCCATACCGGTTAGTCATCTACAGCAGTTCCTGGTGTGCCTCCATAGGGAGGGGTGCACAACGTCTACTCTGGGAGGTTACTTGGCCGCTTTGGCTTTTGAGGCCCAGGTGAGGGGGGTCCAGGATTATTCCGTCGACCCTCGGGTGAGACGCATGTTAGAGGGTTCGGCCAGGGAGTGTTCAGCAATCAAGGATGCTAGACGCCCATTTACATTGGAGGTGGTGGCGGCCCTGCTGGGACAGCTGCCAGGCGGCTGCGCGACTCCCTGGGAAGCTCTCCTCTTCCGAGCAGCAGTATTGGTCGCCTTTTTTGGCGCCTTCCGGCCGGGGGAATTATTGCCTAGAAGCAGGAGGTCCACTAGGCACAACTGCCTGCAATTTTCTGATCTCTCCTTCAAGGAACGGGAAGCGCATTTGTTGCTTCGCCGTTCCAAAACTGATCAGAGGGGCAGGGGACATATTATTCGCCTAGCGGTGGCAAGTGACTCTCTGCTCTGCCCGGTAACTGCCTTGCGGCATTACGTAGCCATTACGTAGCCCCAGTACTCAGCTGGGGGTTGTTTATTCGTGCACGAAGACCAGGCTCCCCTTACTCAGTATCAATTTTTGGTCGTCATTCGCAGAGCCCTGACTGCAGCGGGGATTTCGATGGAGGGGCTTACTTTGCACTCCTTCAGGATTGGGGCTGCAACCACTGCATCTCGCATGGGCTTGCGTGAGGAAATTGTCCAGAGGATTGGGCGGTGGAAGTCCAAGGCGGTGAGGCACTATGTGCGCTAGTCGCAGATAGTGTACATGACACTTATGCGCTATTTCTTTTGACCTGATGCTGGGGGAGCAGCGGCTCCGGTTCGGGTCCTGGTGTGTGGTCATTCCTTGGTCTTTTGGGCCTTCAAGCGGACCAGCACCTCACATTGGGGCACTCAGTTGGGCTTTGGGAAGAGGGCCTCTGTTTATTGGTTGGGGATGCGGGGTATTCTGTGGAATCAGCTGCTCCCCGCCATTCAGGGACATTTAGCTAGGTTCCCCAAGCCCGAGGTTATCGCTCTTCATTTGGACGAGAACGATTTAGGCAGGCGGTCTGGCCTCTCTATAATTCAGCAAGCCTCTTCCAATTTTTCAGTCCTACAGGGCTGGATACCCGGGGTTCGTATTTTGTGGGTTAACTGGTTACAGCGCAAGGTCTGGCGGGGGGTTCAATCAGTGCTCGGCGCCGAGAGAGCCCGGCGTAAAGCTTCGGCAGCAATTGGAAAGCTAGTTAGGGCGAGAGGTGGTGAGGTTTTGTTTCAGCCAGGCCTGGCCGCTCGTTTCTCAGAGATGTTCCGCCCTGACGGCGTTCACCTTTCGGAAACTGGCTGTGACTTGTATCTGAGTAGCATCTGAAGGGGGCTTGCTGAATATTTGGAGGTGTGGGGCAGGCAGGTCAAGCAGGGCTAACCTCCCTGTGTGGCAGTAACAGTGCGGGCAGGGTGGTAATTTGAGGGTTAGAACATCGGTGAGCACCCTTGGATAGGTTAAAGGGTGATTGGTCAATCGCTCCTTTGTGGCCTGTGCTGCACGGGGAGAATAGATTGCCATGAAACCTGCTTCAGGACTTCAACAACCTTTGTGCTGAGCGGTTCGGGGTGGCTGAAGGCCTAGAGGTATCCAGATCCTCTCTTACGGAAGGAATTGGGCCGGGCGGGCCTGCCCATTCCCGAGCCAGGGTGTGTCGCCCAGTAGGTGCTGGGTGGGACTTCAGAGTTCTAACCTGCTTCTATTGGCCCGCACTGTTCTTTAGGGTGATTAATCACCTGGTGTTCCAGACCGCCATGCCTTGTGTATAATTAATAAAGTTGTGGCCCTTTCAACCATACTAAGTCTGTGTGTCTTCTTGGGCCGGGGTCTGGGGACAAAAGGGTTCAAAGTTCTTGAGGACTACGATGGACCAATAGAAACAAAGTTGTGTAATTGTGAAACCAGATAACTACTTCTTAAATATTTTCCCTTGGTTTGTTTACACTTTTTTGTGTGTTTAGATTCATTATGTGGCAGTCTGGGACTCCTAGAATGTGTGTGTTACTACTGATGATGATGATTGATGATGATGATGATGATAGTAATAATAAATAATAAAAATTATTTATTGGACGCTCTATAACAGTTGTTCTCTCAGTGTCTACCACATACTGAAGAGCTAAGCCAAAAGTTATTTTTAGACTCTTTCGCTTAGGGGGCAAAAGCTTTCAGGAACCACATCCCAATTTTATTTTATTTTCTGCCATTTTTTTTGGCCCTGGCAATTGTGTTTTTGGCTGCTGCTGGAATGGCTACTATGAACATAAGAACAGCCTTGCTGGATCAGGCCCAAGGCCTATCTAGTCCAGCATCCTGTTTCACACAGTGGACCACCAGATGCCGCTGGAAGCCACAGGCAGGAGTTGAGGGCATGCCCATGTGTCTCCTGCTGTTACTCCCCTGTAACTGGTACTCAGAGGCATCCTGCCTTTGAGGCTGGAGGTGTCCTATAGCCCCCAACTAGTAGCCGATGATAGACCTCTCCTCCATGAAGTTATCCAAACCCTTCTTAAAGCCATCCAGGTTGTTGGCTGTCACCACATCTTGTGTCAGAAAATTCCACAGGTTGATTATGCATTGTGTGAAAAAGTAATTCCTAACTATGGTTTCTAACTAGAAGATTCTAGAGTGAAAACAAGAAGCATTGGGCTTTGCTCTGATATGGCTGGAGGTTCCCCACCCCAAGATTGCAAACAATGAAAAACCTTGCTGGAATTTAAAGGGGGAGCTTGAGGGCTCTGTGTGTGTGCGTGCGCACATAGGTTCCATTGGACAAGGGAGGGCAAATGCCCCTGGGCCCGAAGGGTCAGGGGGCTCACAAGCAGAGGCCTCCTGGTGGGCCGCCCCACCGCTATTTCTCACATTAGAGCTGAACAGTTAGAGCCTGGAGAACGTACACATGCACCTGCTCCCTTTCTCTTCTGCAGCGGCGGGGAGGGAGAGGGGCTGCCAGAAGCTGGTGCTGCTCTTTCTGTTTGGAGGCCACAAAGCAGTGTCTCCATTGGCAACCGCACAGGGCTTGGTACGGGCTGCATTTCCCTCCTCCCTTCTTAATGGAAGCGCTGTTTCGTAAAGCGCCCTTGGATTTTCCATCTCTGGACATCGCGGCAGAGAGGGAGAAGAGACAAGCAGGTTGCCCCACCCCCTTGCGTCTGATGTAGGGGAGTGGTTACAGCACATGTGCATAGTTCCCCTTCCTGCTCTTTGTCCCCAAGCCCCAGGAAAACTCACTACGCCTCTGTGTGTGTGCGTGCGCGCGTGCGTGTAAAACAGGCCTACCTAGTGGATCCCATACTTCTCACTGGAGTTAGTGAAAGAAGCTTCTGACTGCAATGTAGAGCTCTGTGCATCCAGGGATACCCAAAACTATGAACCCAAGTGCCCTTGGGGAAGGCTGAATCCTGTCAATGCACCATTAGTGCTCCCCCACACCAGATAAATCTTCTTCATTAAAGTGGGCGTTATCTAGTCATAGATCAGACTTGGGTTTAACTGGGGAGGGGGAGAGGTAGTAGTGGCAAAAGGCACTATTCCCTCTAACAGGGATTTACAGATGTTGTTCACTACTCCTAGCATCCCCAGTTGCAGCTGGAGATTATGGAAGTTGTAGTCAGCTCAGCAGCATCTGGGAATCCCTGTTAGAGGGAACATTGGCGAAGGGCATAGTTGTCATTAGCAAGTTTGCCATGTATTTTGTCCGTATTCACTCTTCCCAAATGTTGTAGCCTTTGTACATGTTATGGTACGAGGGGAGTGTTTGGTTTGGCATTAGTTAAGGAACTAAGAAGGAATACGTTAACCATTCTGGTTTTTTTACCAGCACATTTTGTTGTGAATAGGAAAATATCTGAAACATTTATCTTTAGTTTTACAGGACTGAAGTTTTACAGTACATTTTGTACTGTGGCTCAAGTAATTAATATGTAGCATTTATAGAATATTTAGCACTTGCTTTGCATCTGATAACTCTCTCAGCAATCAAAGGATAATCTCAGAAAAATGAAGGGTTTTATTTGAAAAACAAATCTTGTGTGTAGTTCTGTATCTGGCTTCTGTCTTGTTAACTTTCACCATTGAGAAGTGAGCCTTTGGATCACCAGGGTTGATGAAAATCAAAGTTTAATTTAAAAATGATTTTTTGATTTGTATTTTAAATAATACTTTTTATTTAAATTGATTTTTTAAAAAGATATCAAAGATAGTCAAAGATATCATCATAAATATTAATCATAATTATATTCTATGAACATGTTAACAGCAGTACATAGGGATGAGAGATAACAAACCTGATCAGTCCTATTCTGCAGGTGGTGTACATGCAGCGCGCATACAGTCAAGCTCTTGCTCATCTCCCCCCTCCCCGCCCAATGCAAAGACAAAGAAGTCAATGAATGAATAGAGGATTTGCAGGGGATGGAGTAGATCTGAGCGAGGAGGAGTCTAGATATAAATGCACAGGATGGGGAGGGGAATAGAAAGTGAAACCAAAGTGAACAGAACATATTCATGCAGTCCTAAGGAAATGTTTCCCTAGTGTATTCTCCATTGTAGAAGGGAAACACCAATCATGGCAGCAGGCTGTAAAAGAGACCTGATTTGGGAATATTTTAATGAAGTTCCTGTACCTGTGGAAGAGGTTAAAAATGCAAACAGTGCAACCATGAAATGCAAACTGGTTGCCTGAATGAAACAGCATTACGTGTTTCATACATAATAGGTGTGTACCTATCATAGTGTGTTCCAACCTTCTAAAAATGAAACCTACATCTCTCTAAATATGTATTGTTATATTAGACAACAGGAATGTACTTTTATGGGAAATGATGATTAAATAGAATCTTCCTGACTAGTAATTTAAACTGTGATTTAAATCTTTAAAATTGAGTCCTTCCGTGAAGCAATTTAAATCAATTTGATTTAAATTAAATCAGTTCTGTTGGTCACTAATATTTGCAGACTTCCTCCTCCATTATAGCCTGTAACAGTCTGCATAAATGTGTGTAAACATCCTCTGTGAGCAAATTGCCAGTCATATACAGAATATGCCACAATCAGATGAGGTGGTATATACAGTTATAACCAAACACATGCGTATAGAGCTGCATTTATAATTTTGACACGTATAGAAAAATTAGTGTGTTGATCTATGAAGATATCCCCTAAGATGCAAGATAGTGCATCATGCACGTGTTTGAAAAATGTGTGAAAGTTAGTTACTGGGGAAGAACAGCTACAACAGGAAAGTATTTGGACTTTGGAAAGATGGTGGGTACATTTGAAGAGAGGGAAATAGGTGCTATCTGAGTATAGGAGTAACTGTGATACATGTGATGTTGGGGAGCCAAGCAGCAAGGCTGCTCCATTGGCTTAACTGGAACCAACTGCCATCTGGCTCCTTCCCTCCTAGAACTTCATTGGCCCTTTCATCTTGTTATGTAACTTGAAAGTTTTGGTGCTGGAATGTGCTTGTTTTGCTTTTCCCTCCCCATCCTTTTCTCCATTTTATGTCATGTTGATTAGTTTGTAAGCCTTCAGATAGAGCCTGTGTTGTTTTTTTGGCGTACTAGACTGAGGAGATCACCACATCTGTGTCTATCAGTTTTCCTCTAATAATTTTAAGAGCAAATGTCAATTACAAACCAAATTCACAGTACAGGGGAAGGGATCTTAGATTATCCCAATGAGATTTGTTTGTTTTGCCAATCTGCCATGTTTCAAGATGATAGCCATTCAAAATATAGACAAACTCCTTTGTTAACCTACAAGCCAAATTGACAACACGTGGGAGAGGAGCCTAGTTAAGAGTCACCGTTAAAATAAGTGGAAAGTAGATTCCACAAGTTAAGTCTTGTTAAATCTTTATATATTACTACATGACTCCTTATCCCATTTCTCCATGATAGGAAAATTGTTGGACAGGAAAATCAAATTTTGTTCCAGAGTTAGCCATGATTTATTAGACTACAGAGTGAATCTGTAGGTCTAAGAGTTCTTTCCCTTAATGCAAATGCCAATCTAGCTCTCCCTGTGCAAAGTAATAGAATTTCTCTTGGCTCTTAACCAATTCACAAAAGCTTGGGAAACAGATTTTGCCAGTGTGTGTTAATGATTAGAAGGAAATGGAAGATTCATATGAAGGAATAAATCTAGCTAAGAATTGCCCAGTTCTTGCAAACTGAGGAAGTTTTAACTTGTCCAGCATTTGTAAATTCGTATTTTGTCTAGGAAAGTTTTCATTACTATAACTTATTTAATCAAGTGAACATAATACCTACAAATTCTGCGGATGTGTTATGTGATGTATACTTGTCCTTATTCACCCTGAAATACTGCTCTATTATAGCAGTACATCTTGAAATGAATCCAAAGGATTTGTCATTGAAGTTGTTACATTACACAGAAGTTGTCGCACACTTAACTTAATCACCCTCTATAAAAAATATGTTTTAGAAGATATACTATACAAATAGTAAAGGCTTGAGAGTGCAAGTGCTCAATTCAGGAGGTCAGAAAAGCTTCTTACTCTGACTACTTCTTCTGGACAAATACCTGGCATGTTTGAAGGATTAATTTTTTTACAAGGCAGGCTTGCAAGCTTTCTGCATTTTCATTTGTTAGGAAATTTGGAATGAAATTTATAGCCCTTTATATTTGGAATTCTGTTTCTTTAGTGGAGGAACAGAAGACTTTTAGGGCAGAAAGTTCTTCTCTTAAATTTCTACACTCCATCCAATGTGACCTGATTTGAAATTCATTAGTGACCTTTAGTTATCACACACCTTCCCTATTTTTAACCCTTCTGAACCCATTTCCACTGTACAAGCAGATATGCCAACAAATTCTGCCCAAGCTAGGGGAAATTAGCAGATTTTGATGGGTCTCTATAGGGTCTGGTTGGCATACTCCCTTCTGCCCTGCACAGTAATACAGAGGCAGCAGGCAGCTCTGCTTTGTACTAGGATGTGCAAACAGATTTGTTTCTGAACCTGTTCGACATCGAACCAGGATGGTTTGGAATCGGACCAAACCCACCCAACCCCAGCCTGTTCAGGTGGTTCTATGTTTACATTTTCTTAAAAATAAATCTCACTCCATCTGGGGGGCTTCTCCAAGGCCGTGGGGTGTGTCTGTCCTGTGAAGGTTCCCCCTCTCTCCACCGGCCTCCATTAATGCCCAAATCGCTCAGTTTGGGTCATGATCTAGACCACTCAGAGGCCCATTGGGCATGCATGGTGGCCTCCAAGATGACCACCGCCACGGGAGTAAGGCCCGGAACGGGCTGAAGATTGCCCAAACTGAGTGATTTGGGCATTAATGGAGGCTTGCACGGGCGGAGGGGGGACCTCCAGAGACCACCAGCACCCCCCACCGCAGCCTTGGAGAAGCTCCCTAGAGGGGATGAGTAAACTTAAAAAATAATTATTTTTTGAATCATGAACCCCCCCTGGACCAGACCAAACCGTGGGTGGGTTTAGGGGTGGCAGCAAAACCAAACATGCCCAGTCCGGTTCACGTCCAGTCTGGACTTGAACCAAACTGGGCAACCTGGTTTTGTGCACACCCTAATCTGTACTGTGTAAACCACAGCCTGAGCAGGGTTTCAGTGCCAGTGCACACTGAACACTCAACTCAACCTTTAATTGGAAGTTGTCAATGCTAGATGAGATTTACACATTAGTGCTGTCTCTGCTGTGTTTATCAGGCATTCCACATGCCTGACAGTGGTGCCCAAGGTGCACTGCTGTCCAGATGTAGCACAGGAGGAATGGCTTTCTAAGGTAAGACTTGTGGAGGGGGGGCATGCCACTGCCTCTTCCCTAGTTTAAGCAAAATGGAGCAGGGGTCCAGAACTGGATTCTGCAGAATCTGGATTCTGCAAAAACCAAACACCTGGGGTTTTGAGCCCAGATTTATGATGCGGAATCCTTTTCTCAGGTCTCACAAGCCTTACCCACAAGTAATCTGGAAACCATAAGGACAACTTGCAGTCTGTAAGAGAGCAGTTGTTTAGTTTGGGTATTTGATTTTGGTTTGAAGTATACAGTGGTAGCAGTAGGAACCCTTGGGATGTGATATCTAGGGATGTGCAACAATTGATTTTTTTTATTCAATTTGTGCCCAAGACAAATCACCCCTGATTTGTTTTTTATCCAAATCTACCGCCTCCAAATCACCCCAGATTCTATTTGTATTTGCTTTGATTTGATTCGGATTTGGACCGATTCAGACCACTTAACAAGGTCCTGGGGGCACCAAATTTGGGTGGTGGGTAGGTCTCCATGGGTACTTCATTTCTTCTGTTCATTTTGACCCCACTGCTTTGTAGGTGGGGGTGGGGAATTAGTGGCATCCCATGTTCCAACTACCCCACAAGCCTCTGGGTACTCAGTTTATATTTTAGTTATTTTTGAGGTGTTTAGACACTTCGGTGTGTAATGAATCCTCATAGGGATTCATTATGAGGAAAGGTTATTAGACACCAAAGAGCCTAAATACTTAGGGGAGGGGGGGAATCCTAGCACATAAACTGAGTAGTACCCCACTGCCTTGCGGGTGGGAGTGGGTTGTAGTTGGCACATGGCAGTTGACTGCTGAAAAGACAGTCAAAATGAACAGAAGAAATGGTGTGTAATGAATCCTCATAGGGATTCATTGAGGGGAAGTTATACACCAAAGAATCCAAACACTTGAAAAATAGTGACCACACATTTTGCTCCATAATTCCACTTCTACAAGGGCTAGAGCTTAGCTTTTTTAATTATTATTATTTTTTATTAAATGAAAGCTGGGAATCTGGGAAAATTAATAGGAGGGATCTGAATCTCAAATCGATTTGAATTGAATCGGGTACGATTCAATTTGTACCCAAATCTAGCCAATGGATCACAGGGGTGATTTGTTTTGTCTCCAACTCACCCAAATCAGCTAGATTCGGGTACAAATTGATTTGTACCCAAATCCATTTGCACATCCCTAGTGATATCATTGCATGATGATGGCCAGTCTGTCAGCTGTTTCTTTTCCATGTTCTATCTGAAGGTAATAAAGGTCCCTACAGGATGCACAATATAAGCACCAATCTTAAAAATTGGGGGAAGGTTGAGAGAGCTTTCCCTATATAGATCTTACTTGAAAGATTAATTATGTGATTTTATAGACTATTATTTTGTTCTCTGCAAGCAGAATATGGTGGTATACGAACCTCATACCCCAACAGTTGAATTTGGAGCAGTCTCTTCCATCAAAGTAAGCCAGGGCTGCACAACTTTGGCTGTCCTGCAGATGTAGGAGTACAATTCCGATCATCCTGGCTGTTGGCCACTATGGCTGGGCATGATGGTAGTTATGGTCCAACAGCAGCTGGAGGGTTGAAGTTGTACAGCCTTGGAGTAAGCCAAAGCCATAGTATGACTTGATGGTGACAGTCTTGATTGAGTGCTGAAAATGATCAACCTTATTATTTTTGCCTGTTGTCTTTTAGAATATTGTTAAGTGTATGAAAAACAATATTTTTTTAAAATACTGTTTTTGTCTGTTTCTATAGAGGATGTACTGACTAAAGATGCTGGGGAGTGTGCAATTTGCCTGGAAGAGCTGCAGCAAGGGGATACAATAGCAAGATTGCCTTGCCTGTGCATATATCATAAAGGGTAAGTACATGCAACCTTTGGTCCAGCAGCCCAACATTTGAAATAGTGCTTTTGTAAAGCTAACAAAAGTGTTAAGCTCACTTTAAATGGGGTTGGGGGAGCATTATGTCAAAATTTAGTTTTATTGTGATTTTGGGGTAGTTTTATCATTGTCATTTAATATTCCAGTAAGTTTTTTCCACCCTATTCTCCTCCCTCTGCACTACCCCCTGTGGATAGCATAAGAAACTCACAAACTGCAGGAAGCAACCAGAGGGCAAATAGTTGTGAGGGAGTTGAATTGTTAAAAATATGGACTCAGTTCCATCCAGGTTTGTCAGTATTTAACACTGATGCTAAACACTAATTCTGAAGAGTGCTTCCGGTTTAGACACATTTCATGCAGAATAATATCAAACCTTTCCTTTAGTTTGTGGAGTTTTCTTATAGTTTTACATCAGTGTTGCTCTTTTTATGGCCCATCTCTACTCGGGGCCAAAGTTGGCATGCAGCACCCTTGGGCAAATACTGGGGCCTAGCATGCTGGGAGGGCCCTTTGCTGCTGCCAGTGCTGAGGTCTGCACTGAGACTGGACCCCTTAAATCTTCTGCTGGGTGCCGGAGTGTTACAGTGAAAATGCCATCTCCAGTTGCACGGGCACTGAGAAGAGTGCCACCAATGCTTGCCACCAATGCCAAGTAAGCCAGCCCACCAGGTGAGCCCCCTATGTGGGTGGGCCCTGGCAGGCTTGCCAAGCATCAGTAGTGATGGCAGTGTTTCTCTCAATGCTGGTATAGCTAGAGGTGCCTCTTTAACTTCAGCACAATGCTACAGCATCACTCTAGAGCATGACTGCACTTCAGTTCTCCAGCTGATTTTGGACTACAATTCCCATCATCCCCAGCCACAGTGGCCATTAGTTAGGGATTGATGGGAGTTGTAGGCCAACATCTGCAGGAGGTCTGAAGTTGTGCAGCCCTGCTCTAGATTGGAGTGACATCGGAGTCTGGCACGTTGTAGGGGAATTAAAATGTCACCTCCAGCTATGTTGGTGATGAGAGGCCATCATTGGCACGGCTGCAGCTGCACAACAGCAGCGGCTGTTGCCGCTTGCCATCCTGTAAACCTGCCACAGCCTACCCACCTGGAGCAGGGCCATGGCCCCAAGGCATTCTCAAACCTGGAGCCAGGCACTACTTACTGCAGTGTACCATTATGATAGTTCTGTTTTATGTAGGGTTTTCAAGTTAAAGAACTAAGATTATTCCATAGGTCTTTACTTTGTCTATATTGTATATCTGGTAATCCAAAAGTCTTCCGTTTTAGTTGAGTATTAAGGTACTTTACATTTTCACTCATGTTCTGGACATTGCGTGTTAAGGTGCACATCTTAATTTCTATGCCATATAAGCTATAAAGACTTGGTTCTGCACAGGGATAGCTTATTGCTATTTTTTCCTCTTATTAAGCTGGCTCTACAGATGCACCCATGCTTTGCCTTGGCCTTTCAGCTTGACATTGGGTTAGGGAGGAATGCATCCAGGTAAAAATTCAGCAGGTGCAACTTCCCCAATCACTTGCTACAGATGCCACTGATGGATTTCTATCTAATCCATCTCTACAAGGCACAGTACTTCCTCCAAATGCCATGTACTATATTCAATGTCCACACAGAAATTCAAGACACGTAGTTTCACACATTCCTCCAAAATAATTCTCTCTCTCTCCCTGCCCTCCCCCCACCTTCAGCCTGCTGACAATGCAAATGCTTTCTCAGCGCTCAATCTAAATGGAGGAAGGAAAAAAGATTGTTTGGTTGGAACTCAGAGCCAGCATAGCATAGTGGTTAGAGTGTTGGACTAGGACCAGGAAGACCCAAGTTTGAATCCCCATTCAACCATGAAACTCATTGGGTGACTCTGAACCAGTAATGTATCTCTCAGCCTAACCTACCAGACAGGGTTGTTGTGAAGATAAACACAAGCATGTAAACCACTCTGAGCTTCTTAGAGGAACAGTGGGATATAATTGTGTTTTTAAAAAACACCTCTTTCTGATATTGTTTGCTGTGTTTAACTACATGCCAATTCAGAAAAAGATGGGGTTTGTTTTGTTCTTTATCTATTTAAAATATGTCATTACTGTATCAAGTTTAACTGAGTTCCACAGATCAGATGACATGGCAAAATAAGTGATAATAGCTATGCAGTATCTTCTGTCTGCAAACATGCAACTAATTTTCTTTAATTAAAAGAGATATTCTGCCATTATTCATATTTTATTTTTTATTTATTTGATTTATATAAATTCATATGTGAATTCATGGCATCTTGTAATGAAATGGTAAAATATCGCTCAATAAAAGCAGCAGCATATACAATCATGTAAGCACAGGGTAAGAGATGATAATTAAAACAGGACATTCTCAGTCATAAAGTACAGTTAGGGAATCTCGCTCTTCATGTGCCTTCTCCAATTGGGAGGTTGACGGCCAGCAAAGCCATGGATCGCGGTCCCTAGAATCGTGGATGATATCTTCTGTGTCCATTTCTAGCCATTATTTCAGGTCATCCATCCCTTCCTCCTCCTTCCTCTTGATATTTTTCCTGCTAGCTTTCCTTCTAGCATTAGTTGTGGTATTTGATACTTTACTCCTCTGAGGATATGTGCACCAGTACTCCAGTATACATCTCTTGATTGTCTGTATTATTTATGTGTGTTTGCTTTCCAAAGTACTTCTTCATTTGTTCCGCTGGTCCATTTAATCTTGAGTATTTTTCTGAGACAGCACATTTCAAAGACTTCCAGTTTTTTATGTGCTTCTTGATGATCCAGGTTTCACATCCATACAAGAGAAGAGACCAGATGTAGCATTTCATCATTCTGATTCCGAGCTGCAAATCTAGTTTACTTCACTCTTGCAGAGGAAGATCTTCATTTGGTTAAATTTTATTCTTTGTCCTATGCAGCTTCAGATTTCTTTTGTTTGGTCATTATCATGATAAAGATTTTTCTCTACATAACAGTAATTTCCTACTTGATCTAGATTTTTGTTGTTGCATTGTATTTTGAAGGGAATTCTCATTTTACTTATGCACATTCTTTAAAGTTGAACAGGGAGGGAAGAAGCCTAAGATCAGGGGGCAGGGAATTCCAAAGAGTGGGCCACCACTCAGAAGGTTTGCTGATGCATCGCCATCAGCTGTGCTTCAGAATTTGGTGGGACATACAGGGAAGTCTCTCCACATGATTTTGTGGGCTGGGCAGAACTGTATGGGATGGGCAGTCCTTCAGGTAACTTGGCCTGAAGCTGTTAAGGCTTTTAAAGTTCAAAACCAGCAACTTCAATTGTTCCCAGATACACAGTGGAAACTGAATGGAATGAATGAATGAAATACTTTATTATGATCATTGATCAGTTATATATACAAACAGATGATACTACATTCAGATAAGAAGTAAATCATACAGAATACACCAACATAGAAGCTTCATGTAACATCTAAAAAGAATGGCTGGAGGTTAGCTGTTGACAGATCTTTAACAGCAGCTGCACAAAAATTGGCAACCTTGTAGGTGGTAGAAGGTTTCTTATCTGCCAGCATGGTGTAGTGGTTAGAGTGCTGGACTAGGACCGGGGAGACCCGAGTTCAAATCCCCATTCAGCCACGATACTTGCTGGGTGACTCTGGGCCAGTCACTTCTCTCTCAGCCTAACCTACTTCACAGGATTGTTGTGAGGAGAAACCTAAGTATGTAGTACACCGCTCTAGGCTTCTTGGAGGAAGAGCGGGATATAAATGAATGAATGAATAAATAAATAAAATCTGCAAGGAGGAGTATGGTATAAAATTCAGCAGTCCGGCTGGGTCTCAGTGGCAACTAGTATAATTGGGACAGTAGCAGAGTGATATGGGCCGAGTACCAGGCCCCTGCCGGAACTCTTTCTGCTGCGTTCTGCACCAGCAGGAAATCTGAAGGGATTTCAAGAACAGCTGCACCTAGAGTGCCTTGCAGAATCGAATGATGAGATAAGAACATAGGCAAGGTCTGTCTGATCCAGGAATGGATGCAGCTGGCACAACCACCAAAGTGGGCCAAAGAACCCCTGGCCACAGCTGCTATCTGGGCATTCAAGAGCAAGGCCAGATCCAGCCACACTCCCAAGCTACGAACCTGCTCTTTCAGAGGGAGTGCAAGCCTGTCTAGAATCTACAGATTACCCACTCCTAGGTCAGCAGATCTCCTAACCAGGAGAGCCTTGGTTTATCCAGATTTAATTTCAGTTTGTGAACCCTAATCTAATTAAAAACTACCTCCACACAGTGATTCAGGGCTGCCACAGCCTCTCCAGCAAGGGCTGGTGGTGAAATGTTAAAGCTTGGTATCATTGACATACCCAAGCCCCTGGTCAACCTTTGCCAGTGGTTTCATGTAGATAGAACATTGTGGGACACCGAAACCCAAAGGCTATGGTGTCAAGCAGAAGTCCCCCACCACTACTTTCTGGAAACTGACAGGAAGGAATAGAACCATTGCAAAACTCTCTAGGCAGCCTAGAAGAATATTATAGTCAATAGTGTTGAGAACTGCTGACAGGTCCAGTGGAATTGGCAAGGACACGCTTCCCTTAGAAGTGCCCAGTTTAGGTCATCCACCAGAGCAACCAAGGCTTTCTGAACCAGACTGAAACAAGATTGAAACAGATCCAGATAATTGTTCTCCTCCAGACATGCCTGTAGTCAAATCACCACCACATGCTCAGTGACAACTCTACTATAGTATGACACTTGCATTCTGCTAGTAAAACACATCTGCTTGGGAATCTTTGCTTTCAGTGGAGCCAGCTGCTGAGTAATTGTTTTATGTTTCCGCTTTAGTGTTTTTCTTGTCTCTCCTGATAGATGCATAGATGAATGGTTTGAAGTGAACAGATCTTGTCCTGAGCATCCCTCGGATTAATGATGGAGTTTCCTATTTTTGTAGGTAACTACTACTTTTTTCTTACTACTATTTAACAGGTCAAGATTAACACTGCCTCACTAACCAAATTGTAATCTAAAAGGTCAACTCAATTTAGGGGCTGGTTGCTATAATAAAGTTCTGGGTATCTCCAATCCTGTTGCTTCTGATCTTGTAATCATTTAGCCCCTTTTCGGAAGGCTGCATTCATACAATATTTACGGAACCAAATGCACTTCTCTAGTGTATTTTGCTCCTCATAGAACACACATGCTGGAAGCTTCAGACCATCAGTTCCACGATGAATGCAGGTTACTGAGATTATTGCATGCACATCAGATTTCCTGCTCTTGGAATGAAGCTTTATCTGCATTCAGGGGCAGATTGTACATTGTAGTGCCCAACCAGGACTAAAAGTAGCCGCTGTGAGTCTACATTTCCTTTGTGTTTCTTTTTAGACTTTGAGCCTTTTGGGGACACAAAACCATCTTTCATTGCTCTTGTTATGTAAACCAGTTTTAAAACTCTTTTGTTGAAAAGTGTATATAAATACTCTAAATGGTCATATTTGGAATATAAAGTATTTTTATACTCAAAACCCTACTCTAAAGGCAATAACATTGATACTTTTTGTTGAACCTTCTTGATTTTAAATGCCTGCTCTCATTGTATAAATGGTAACGGTATGAAGCTCTTTGAGTTAGACCACAGTACAAATAGCACTTCAAAGTATGTTTAAGGCTTTGCATGTAGCATTAGGGCTCCTTGACTTCTTTCTTTGAGCAGCAGCTCTCATGGGCTTCTCACAGATGGCTTATACTTGCATGATTTAAAAAAGTAGCTTGCTATACACCACAATGAATTGGCCGGGGGAGAGGGGTAGTGAAAAAATCTGACACTGTTGTGGCTGGGGATGATGGGAGTTGTAACTCAACAGCTGGAGGGCCAAGGATTGTCTACCCTTGGCCTAGCCTGTTTCAAAGGAGTATTTTGTGTTTCCCCCCACTTTGCCATAGTAGAAGGACTCTGTCTCTCTGGTTTCACTGTTAACATTCTTGGAATCGCAGTATGCTGGCTTCAAGCATAACATAAAACCATGTTTTGTTTAACAAAACCATGGTTTTGCATTATGTCTGAGCCCAATGCCTGGGGACTTGTTTGGGGCCAGTAAATCAGGATAGCTTGAAGTTGGTTTGCAATCATGCATGGGAGGTGCAAAGTGGAAAGGTATTCCTTTTCAAAATCCTCAACAAGGCACTACTAGAGGGTAATGTCAGCATTACTAGAGGCTTTTGTCAACTGTTTAGATGCACGTCCGGTATTTTTAAATCTCAACGTTTAGTGCAGAGGGGCACACCTTTCCCAGAAATGAGATTGCTGTGGTTTATGGAATGTCCTGTGCCTCTAGGAAATAACCTTTTTCTCCATGAATTTCTTTGTAGTCTCTTACACTGATCAACAAATGTAAAGGACTTGAAGTTCCATCTTCAGAAGCTAATTTGAGAGTGGACATGTGTTTGTTTTGGACCAGGAAAGGCAGAGATGGAATATGCCATGAGACAAATGATGTGAAGTTGGAGCTGAAGCCGGAGCTCAGTGTGTCAAATTCTTACTGAAAGGAGATACAGGGATTCTGAAAATGCTGCACATCCTGGAATAATCCTCTTCCCGCAGACTTTACAGACACTGTTTTGTATCTACAGGCCAAAGTTACTAATTTTCAGTTTAATTTTTTTAAAGCAGTCTACAGAAGCAGGATGTTATCACACCCTTCCTTGAATGGAAGCTTTGCTAGAACATTATATAAGGAAGGTGATGGTGCCATTCTTTGGTTGGAATCCTGCCCCTCACGGGCTGAAAATAAATAAATGGCAAACTGTGAAGTACAGTCAAACGGTGTGAACTGACTCATGGTATCTCCCACCCCATTATCAATATGCCGTTCACATTTTTTCTGTGAAAGAATGCAACATTCCTTGACTTGGGACATTTTTGTAAGTACAGCTTTGTCAGAATGCAGCCCAAAGAGCAAAATGTAACCAAGGCAGACTATTGACATTGTTGATCAGGCTATAGACTTGTTGAAATTCACATACTATGTTCATTCCTATATAAGAATACTAAAATCCACGTTTACTACTTATGGGTATTAACACAGCAGAATTTTTTTTAAAAGAGAACATAATCTAGCAGCTATGCAATTTTTTTTAATATAGGGAAATAAGAATTACCATCTCAATTGCTGCCAGTTAAGGTAATTTTAACGGGTACTTTTTAAAATGTTTCAGGTAGTTATTTTCTGGTACTACTTTACTGTCCAGGCTGCCCCTCTCTGGCCGAGTAGCCACAAAAGTCAGGCAAAATGCGGATTTGCATGGGGATGGGACCAGTGTTGACTACAACTCCCAGAATCTCCAGCTGCAATAGCTTTTGCTTGGAGATTCTAGGAGCTGTAGTCAACAACATCTGGGAATCCCTGTTAGAGGGAACACTGGATGGGACCTGGATTGACATTTTTGTGTGTATTTTTTGTTTTTAATTGATGATGATTGTCCCAATGGCAGATCATAGTAATTTGCATCTAACACCATTGGTCAAGCCTTTGACAGTGGCTAGAATTCTTTGCCCAGTTGCACATGCTTCAGCCCATTACTATTAATGGACAAGCATGCATAACTGTGCGTAGGGTTAAAGTGAGCATCTGTATTTCTTCAACCTATAATACTTTACTGCTGTGGCTTACCATAAATTGTAAAATGAGGTATCTGGGAAGAATTAGGGAAGAAGCTCACAGAGTAAAATTGGGAGTTAATATATTCATTTCCACATGGAAAGGGGGACCTCTTTGAAAGCTAATAAAATATCTTGTGAAGTTTGTAATAAGAAGGAAAATGTTTAATAAAAGTGACCGAAATTAATATTCTGTTTAAATAGCAATCTAAGCTGTATGTCATATTTCCTTATTCTGAATTCTGCTTCCCTTAAGATCATATTTTTTTTCATTTCTGTTGACTGTTATCTGTGTTTAATTTGCAAACATACACGTATAGAAACTGCTGCTGTTTACCTTGCGCAAAAATGCATGTGTGGTGTTCATGTGTGGGCATTCTTGGTACCCTGTTACTTATCTACATCCCTCAAAAATCACAGAGTGTACAATCACCAATAACTTCTTAAATGATGGTTAAAACGGTTTTACTCTCCAGTGTAGAAATGTCCTCAGTCTGTAGCCAACAACCTCTGTTGACTTGAGGAGGAGGAGGAGCAGACAGTATTGTGCATTACTCTGATTATGTTCTGTGTGCTGCTCTTCTTGGCAGAACTAGATGTTTGGCAAACACACACTTTTCAACCTTTAGTGTGCCACAAAGGGGCTGTAGGGGAGATGCAGCAGACAGGAGAAAGAATTGTTTTTCCATTACCACCACCACCACCCAGTCCTTTTGGCTTGAAAATTTCCTCTTGGAGCCCAGCCAGGGATGTGTTTCAGAGGGAAGGTGATGGGTGGGGAAAGTGTAAATATATATGTCTGCCTTTTTCCATTTTGCATGCTGGAAAAGCTGCCAAACATCGACTTCTGACATCTGAAGGAAGACATCCAGTGGTTCCTGATCTGTTTGTTGACTTGTCTTATTAAAATGGGAGAGCCTGGGTTAAGGGTGTTTGAAGCTACAGGTAGCAGCAACAGCGGTGCATTTTCTTTCCTCGGGTTCTAATTTTTCTTTGTCTGACAGTGAAGCCTTGCACTAACAGTGGTTCTGACTTCTGCAGCTCTAGCATGTAATAGCCCTTCACTATACTTTTCAGGGATATTCCTTCCCTTGAACATAAACAAACAGCCTCTGCAGCTGGTTATGCTTTTTCAAAGAGTGCTAGTGCTTTATCCCAACCTCAGCATATGGTACTATCTAAGCAAACTAGCAGTCTAAATGTGAATGTACTTGGAACTTCTACCGACGTTTCAGATTTGCCTTCTCCAAAATCTTATTTCTTATATGTGCACCTAAACATGTAAAGTCTTAATGAGTGAAAGATGTGTATCATACAGGAGCTCCTTGAAGGAAGAATGGAGTATAAACACACCTAATAATAAATCAAGGAGCCAGGGCTAACTGAGATTCTTGAGTGTGTAGTCTGCGGCAAATCTGTGTTGGATGCCACATAATGGGCTTTTTTTAAAAAAAAGCCTTGAAGTATGAGGGTGTACATGCAGAGGACTTTTCAATCAGGTTTTGATTTGTCCAAACTCTTCCAAGAAATTGGAAGCACTCCTTTATTCATCTGAAGCCTCAAGATCTTTTATTCAAATTATTCCAATCTCCTAGCAAAAGCAGGTGCCTCCAATAAGGTATGTTCATATTGTTTGCTCTATTACATTGTGTTTAATTCAGATGCCCACTTGTTTTGTCTCTTCCCTGCTCCCTATAGTTCTGTTTCCTTTTGCAGCTTTTAAACCAGAGTGGGAACTGTAACATTTTTTGCTTTGTGATGCAGACGTGCTGGTATGGAAATTCCCCACTTAACCATTGCCAACAAGTTAATCTCAGTGCTGATCTTCTTGATAGCATAACTTTGCTATTTATACTTCCTTGTCTCAGACTTTAAGCTTCAAATCTCTTTCCTCCCTACTTCCTCCTCCTAAGCCAACACACTCTCCAGTCCCAGAGCTTTCTTCTACCCTTCTTTGAGCCACACTCTTACTGACCTCAATTAGCACTACATTGCACAGACCTTGTCAGGGGAGGGCCTTTTCCCATAACTTTAGCTGCAGCCACTTCCTTCTGTCCAATTGGGTAGCTTGCCTCAGATGATCTGATACAGCCCTAAACAGTGAAACTCAGTGCAAAAGTTCAGGCCAGGTTTTCTTTCTTTCTTTCTTTCTAAGTGCAGTGTGACAGAAGTGCATTGTTCCAAATTAGCTTGGTGATGAAGCCAAATTTGTGGTTGCAGTACAGAAACTGAGCAGAAACAATGTATGTTGTTACTCTTAGAAATGTCTTGGGCTACTAGGAGGCATTCTCTGTGGAGAGTACTCTGGTATGTTAATACTGCAGTAGTTAAAATTATAAACATGTGAAGCAATGTTAGGCACTCGAGGCTTCCAGTGTATCTCGTACCAGACTGCCTTGCCTTGCCTTGACTTGAGTAGATTAGCTCTCTTCTGTGTCTGTTGAGTTACCAGTAGCCAATAACTAATAGACTTGCTCCCTGTCTCTTAAAAAGAGGTATTGTTGATGATGCACAGTGGTTCAGTCTGATGGGTTGTGTCCCCGTCCCCCCGGCCCGGTAAGGTGGTTCCTGTCTATTGGATGTTACTTCAGGAGAGGATTTTGCTTTGAATCTGGGGGCTGTAAGCACTCATTGGTAGATTAATTGCCTAAAGTGTTTCTCAGCTGATCCAATTTTAATCTATTGGTGCAAATTTTCATTGATTGTGAGAATTAAAGGTGCACTTGCTCAATTTTTGAGACGGTTTGTTTTTGGTTCCAGTGTAGGGTTATGATGGGGACTGGAAAAGGAAAATAGTAAAGATAACCTTTGCTTCGGATGAAAGTTGACTTTCATTGTTGTAAATTACTTTGCATTTCCTTCATTACCTCCAAAGACAACTATGTTAACTTTTAAATGTGGAAATGTATTTACATTAAGTAGATTAATTGGTCAAAAGGCATATGATCAACAAATTGGCTGACAGCACAAAATTTATTCACTGCAACATTTGAAAGTGTTATATAGAGTGAATCCTTGTTGAATCTAGTTCCTTTAGAGCAAGCTGTGGTTTCTGGACAAATGGTGTTTTTAAAGCAGACACCAAGGTATGATTTAAGATGATCTTCAAGCTTCTTACATTCAGGGAATCTTCTCCATGTTAACTCTTGTTCCAAAGAGACCCTGTTTATTGCAGAGGATTCTGAGTAGTGTTCAAGGTCACACTCTGCTCACATGGGGCACTGACAAGTCCTAGAGGGCCTCACTATGACTCTGGATGAACTGAGAGTACCCTACAACACACCCAGAATTTCCCTGAAGCTTTGTATTGCAAGGCAGGATTGATAGTGTTCAGTATACTGTCTTATATACTTGTCTGCCATTACTGATCTTTGCAATGAGGAATACCTGATAGACTTGCAAGGATTTCTCAGAACATGGTGCAAAAACCACTAAATTAATGGATGTATTTGTCAAAATGAGGCTGAAATCTTTCGGATTAGTACATAGGATCCCCCCCCCCCCGGCCTTGAGAAGATACAAAAATAGAGTATGAAACAGAACAAATTTGCTGACCCTACTTTGGTTTGTTTAATAATTCGTGACTAACGTTACTAGGCCCACAATCCCAAAATTGTTAGAATAAGCCCCATTGAACACAGTGGGATTTAATTCCAAGTCCTCTGATGGAGAAAAGTGCCCACTGTAAATCATCCACTCATTTCCACAACATGTTAGATGGAACTCATAGCATTTTCCCATGCAATGTTTCATGCTCAAACATTTGGTAGTGGCAATAGGCAACTAGTCTCCTTTCATTACCCTGCTAATAAACAAGAATGTAATTAATGTTGTCTAATATAGAACATGTTTGTAATTTTTTTAATTGGACGGTATGTTTTTTTTGGGGGGGGGGGGAGGGAGAGACTTAAGGTTTTTTTTAAAGGTACATCTTGTTCTTGGTCTGCCAGTATACAATCATGATTTCCCCCCCTTTTTTAACCAATCTAGGCTGTATGTTTTAACTTTCCATTTGTGTAAAATATGTACAGACATGTTAATAAATCTTTTGAAGCACAATTTCCATTATGACTGGGTGTCGTCTGAGCTTTTTAACCTTAAACAGGAAACTGGTCACAGTTCTTGAATACAACAGCATCCGGGTGAGGAGTCTTTTCTCAGATTCCTACAGGTTTTCATTGTAGTAGAAAATCTGCTAGTGAAGAAAGTGGGCTGGTCCAGACATCATGTAGAATTGTGGTTCTGTGCAAGTTCCCTGATCCTTGAGAGCATGTGTTCCCCTCCCTTCCCTGCCCTTGCAAAACTCAGCCAAATTCTAAAAAAGCAAACCAAGATCAGTTGTGATGTCCCAACCAACTTGGTTTATTGGGACCAACTTTCCTATAATAAACCTAGATCTATTCTAAACCCAAGATTTGAAGTGATTTTTGGATCTAGAAGGGGATTACCAGTTTTGTTATGATCTCTGGTTAAATCACATTATCAATGCCTCTTGATTTTCTCCTCACTGATTGTCTGACTAAACAAATATCATAGCAAAAATTCAGTAGTCCCTTAAGAGTGATCAGGGCTGACTTGTAATGTGCACTCCTTGTGCATTGGTTTAAAGTGGTGGCATTATATTCAAGTATGCAAATGTCCAACTTCACCACTTATATAAAGGTAACATGAGAGCAGTCTCAATATACTTTGACTGAATTTGAAATCAGTTTTAAAATACATTGTAATAACACCCTTTCATAGTTTGAGAAGTTGCATTTTACTTTGAAGTTAACCTCTCCCATTAAAAAAACATCTGGAATCCACCTCCCCCTATACCATTTTTCTAGAGAATCCTGAAGAAGCATTTATTGTGACTAATAGTATTTCACAATTATATCTACTCTATGGATTGAGTTCACATTTATATCTTTTGGGGGAAAGTTGTTAATTTAGGTTGTATTGTCCTTGAAATAGTCATTTGAAGGTTTCAGCAATAACAAAGTTGGTGGTTTTCTGTTGCCAGTGAAAAATTGCCATAGTTCCTTGTTGGTCGTGAGTTGCTAGTGAAACCAGAGATTTCTGTGAGTGCCCTTGGTAATTAGAATAGCCATGTTTTAAATTTGCAGTAGGAAGTCAGATGGAAATTATTTCAGTCCAGTAGGTGCAAAAGTTCATGCGTGGAATTTAAATTAGCACCTGATGGCTTCATTCTGAGCCTGACTACATCTTGCTGCTATGTATTGACTCTGCCTTCAATTACCAGAGTTGTGCTCCATTGGTCTTGAGTTAATGTCTTCTACGTGCTTAGACTTGTTCGCCCGGATATTGCATTCTGAATCCTAGTGATGGCACGATTAGTCTACTGCAGGGCTACTCAGTTGTGGCCCTTGAGCTGTTTTTGTACTACAACTCCCAGCATCCCCAGCCACAGTGGCCATTAGTCAGGGGATGATGGGAATAGTAGGCCAACATCTGCAGGAGGCCCAAAGTTGAGTAGCCCTGGTCTGCTGCCTGGATGTAGTCTGCATGGAGTGGTAAGGCTGCCTTGTCTGGGCTACAAACTCAGACCAGAATAATCATTATGCTAAGGGCACATCAGCCCGGGGCTTCCTGCATTCCATCCCTTCCCTTCCAGCATGACGGGAAAACTGTGTAAGGGAACCTTGTCAATATATTTCGCCCTATGCAAGCTGTGGCCTCCTCACACAGACATATATAGCAATAGCACTTACATTTATATACCGCTCTATAGCCAGAGCTCTCTAAGCGGTTTACAATGATTTAGCATATTGCCCCCAACATTCTGGGTACTCATTTTACCGACCTCGGAAGGATGGAAGGCTGAGTCAACCTTGAGCCCCTGGTCAGGATCGAACTTGTAACCTTCTGGTTACAGGGCGGCAGTTTTACCACTGCGCCACCAGGGGCTCATATATATCACTGGTTTGCAGTTGCTTCCTGTCTGTAGTGTAGCCTAGCAGGGAATCGACTTTGACTGGAGAAGGCACAAGGCAAACCATTAACTAACATGTCCTTTCATTATTGCTGTATCAGTTGAGATATTCATGATTTTTTCCCCCTGCTGCAGTTTTTGGATGTTTGGTTATATCATTATGTTATATTAACTATTCTTAATCAATGTGATTGTTAAACCTTTTTGGTAACCCCTATTGGGATTTAAAAAACAACCCGGATATAAATGGGTTAAAAATAAATATTTGATCCCTGAAAAGTAGTTTGTGCAGGCATGCCTTAAGAGTGCAGTATTCAATAAATTATTGGTTTGCCTCTCCTGAAAACCTGATCCTTGAGAAAGCAGAAGAAACAACAAGGAGGTTAACACCAAGAAAGAACTGGTTGGTGATGTGAAAGTGGTAGGAACCCTATGGGGAAGTGACCACATGATCTTGGGATTAACTATACCAAGGCATGGAAAACAGTGTGGTCATTTGTGGATTTCTGGAAAGCTAATTTTAATGAACACGGGTGGATGGGTACAGGGAGAGTGAATTGGGCAGTAGCCTATGGCTAGAAACCCTAAATAAGAAAAGAGTCACAGAGGGGTGGGAAATAGGGATGTGTGCAAAATGGATTTTGCATTTCGTTTCAAGCATGAAACAAAATACAAAATGGCCGAAATGTTTTGTCAAAACAGGTCGAATCGGCTGTTTAGATGAAACAGCTCAAAACGTTTTGAGTGTTCCAGCCATAGGGAACAGTGGGGAAACTCGAAACACCCCTTTCTCCCCCATGGGTAGCCCTTATGGGTCACCAAAGTGGGTTGGGTGGTAGGGCATGGTGGGTGCAACCTACCACCCAACCCACAAAAGAAATGGACAAGCAGGCGATCTTTTTTTTTTTTTTCCCTTTCTCCCAAAGAGCCATAGGATCCTATAGGGGTTGGGGGGGGAGTTAAAAAATGTTTAAAATCACCTGCTTGCCCATTGCTTTTGTGGGTTGCGTAGTAGGTAGCACCCATCATGCTCTACCACTCAACCCACTTTGATGTCCTCTAAAGGCTACCCATGGGGAACAATGGGGTGTTTCAAGCTGGAACAAGCTGCACTCAGAGTGAAAACAAGCTTTGCATTGCAATTTGCAATTCTGCACACTGCCTTGAAAAACACTGCAGAAACACACAGTAAAAGGGAATCTGTGCCTTCCAACACTGAACACACATTTCAAACACAGTCCAAAAATGATTTAAAAAAAAAATCAGTGACCCAGAATCCATTGCCTGCCAATGGCTGCACTGCAGTGATATCATTAGCACAAGTTGCTCTCTCTCACACAATTATGACTCCTTAGGTTATTTCCTAGCATTGTAGCAGCTGCCACAGCAGGACCCTTAGCAGCAAGCATAGCCATACACTGAACTAGAGAACTTCAGCCACATTTTGACTGAGTACACCTTGCAATGCAGACTGAAGAGCAGTAAGTGAAACACAAGTTAGTCTCAAGGCCAGACATGGAGCTCATCACAGCAATTGCCAAGAAATATTACACAGAGAGCTGCCACTGTCCATTTCTCATCACAACACTATCTCGCAAACAAACCAAAAACCACAACTCAAGGAAGGCAGGCACTCAAGTTCTGCCTTTGTCAGTCTGAGATCCAGCAAAATCAGATAGTTATAGCAGCACTAGCAAGGCATATTATGCTGAGAAAAGTAAACCACAAAATCAAGCCTACCTTCCTCCTCTACAGATATATCCTCTTCAAAAGAGACATAAGGTCTTTCTGCCTCCCTGTCCCTTTGAATACATTTTGAAATTCCTTCCTTTTGTGTTCTTCCTCCCTCCTCCCCCCCCCCCGCCAATGGGGGCACAGTTGCCCATGACAACACTTGGTTTCTGTGAGAGCAAGCCAATCAAGAAGCAAGGAGGTCACAAGCCAATTGTAAGCCAGTGCCAGAAAACCAATCAGCAACAGGCCTTCAAAATGGTGCCTGAAATGTTTTGATCGAAATGGGGCTGTTTTGTTCCAAGCTCTCAACAGGCCCTTTATTTAGAGCAGTGATTCTCAAACTTGGGTCCTCAGGTGTTATTGGACTTCAACTCCCATAATCCCCAACCAAAAGCCACTGAGGCTGGGGATTATGGGAGTTGAAGTCCAATAACACCTGAGGACCCAAGTTTGAGAATCCCTGATTTAGAGGGTGCTTTTGTTTTGAGCCCCAAAACATTTGAAATGGGTCAGTGTTTTGACGTCACTCTGCACATCCTTAGTTTGAAATTTCGAAATGCAGATATTCCGACGAGAAGGAAAAATGGAGACCTAAGGAAACCGCTGTGGGTGCACAGAGAGCTCTGAAAAGCTAAAGAGAAAAGGGGTATGTATAGGAAATGGAAGGACCAAGGAAGAGTTCCAAAGGGTAGCTCAAACTTGTAGAGGAGGAGGAGGGAATTCTGAATGAGCTGAGGCTTGCAAGGGATACCAAAAACATAGGATTATTTTTTAAAAAAAATATTTCTGAAAAAAGAGGGAAGATCAAAGAAGCAGTAGGTTTGTTGCTTGGATAAGATGGTGAAATGGTAACAGGCGACAGAAGGTAGAGCTGCTTAACTCATCTTGCATCTGTCTTCAGATGTCCGTACACAGATAAAGCAATTCACACGTTATGCTAAACACAGGTACAGCAGTACACTTTCTATATGTACTATGCATTTGAGGGGCTGTTTTAGGGTTTCCTGCAAGAGGGATTCCCAGATGTTATTGACGACAACTCCCATATTCCCCAGCCAAAGGCCATTGAAGCTGAAGATTATTAGACAACATCTGGGAATCCCTCTTACAGGAACACTGGGCTGTACACAGCTTTACTTTTTAAATGAATGCATGTACAGTACAGTCATCCACACATGAGTACAGACTTCTGTACACTTATACAACATAGTGTCTGAAGAGGGCTACAGAGCCCATTGCACCTGCAAACCCACCTAGTTCATTGTGGCATGCACAAAGACTAATGCTGCTCCTATAGGATTTTGCAGCATACATTTCAAAGAAAGTAAAATCTGGATTCCCAGATTTACCCAGATATACAGGGTTGTGGGTGCTGAGACTGCAGAAGCATTAAACAGCCTGTGGCATTGGCTGCAGATCAGGACTCATAGCTTTTTTTTTGCTTTTTTTTTTTAAAGCTACTGGTAAAGATATGCGAAAGCAATGCCTGAAGTCACATTAAACCAGAGCAATTCCTGAATGAGATTTCTAGTGGTCCAGGGTGGAGCCCTGTGTAGTCTTTGTTTCTCTCCCAGGACTGGCAGAAGCAGAATTATGCAAAACAGCATGAGTTGGAGGAGAAACTATGCAAAATGAGAAATTGTGGAAATACGCCTAATTATTACAAGTAGATTTGTTGTGGTCAATAGACCAAAATAGAATACAAGCCAACCCAACCATAAGTACAGGGGAAGAAATATCAGCACAATATTAACAGAATTACATACGTACAAAAACAAACCAAAGTACCTCAACCATAGCTCCAGAACCAGTTCATCCATCAACATCAGTTCACAGGTTGCTTTCTCATTCTGTAGCTGACAGAAACTTAACTGCTGCTAAAATCACTCTGGGGAATTTTATCTATTGAACATAACATTGGGTAGATCTACCAAGTAATGTAATCAGAGTAAGAGTGATTAATTGTTGGCTGGTTCCAATATAGAAATTGCAATACCGTGGAGCTAATTTAGAAGTGGGTCGGAGCAGATGCTTATGAGTGATCGAGTATATCACCCTAATGTGCTCATTATTCAAATTTTCCACCAGGATGTCAACAAGATCACTAGCAGAACCAACATTAAAGCCCTCCAAGGTTTCTTGGAATCCTATTGGATCCAATAGCCTCCTTGGGCGGACCATCCTAATAGACTCTTCACCCCTGCAGAGGTGACTAGTGCCTGCAAATTGAACTCTCACCAGGTGGTGGTCCATCCACGACAATGGGGAAATCATCGGCATCCCCCACCCACGGAACATCTCCCTGATCAGAGCAAAAAACCAAATCAAGCGTGTGACCAGCAACACGTGTCGGCCCTGAGACCACTTGGGAAATTCCTACAGTTGTCATAGCCGCTATGAACTCCTGAGCTGCTCCTGACAATTCAGTCCCAAAGTGACCATTGAAGTCACTCACCACCATCAACCTGGGCGTCTTCAATGCCTACTCTGCAACCAAATCTGACAGTTCAGTTAGGGATTCTGTTGGGCAGCAGGGTACTCCAACAGAAGTTCCAATTTATTCCTGGTTCCAGGACTCAAGTACACACACTTATAGGCAGGTGCTCTGACAGGGATCCTGATAAGGGATATACTATTCTTATAAACCACAGCCACTCCACCTCCCCACCCATTTCCTCTCACCTGCTCCACAACAGGGGAGAAGCTGGGACCAGACTGGGCCACTAGCTTCTCCCGACATAGAATTAAACCCCTGCTAACTGAGCAAAGAGGCACCTCTTAAAGTGGAGATCATCTTAAATATAAAAGAATATCTTTTCCAGGGGGAGAACTGGCTCTATCCAGCCCCAGCACAGTATCCCTCCAGTTGGCTGCTGTTGGTGTCTCCCTTATGCTTCTTTTTTGACTGCAAGCCCTTTGGGGAAGAAGAAGGAGAAGGAGTGATAGTGGTGTGAGCCTTTACGAAAGCAACAACTGGCAAGGCTGTTTGAAGTTAGTCTCCGCTTTACCCTGTTCTGACCCAGAAAGGGTTGATGCCCCTCCCCCTCCCCTTTTAAAAACAGCAAGGTTAATTTGTCCAATCTGAAGAGCAACAAAGAGGAGGATCCAGCTGGATATTATCAAGAATGTGTGTTAAAACAAAAAGCCCACAGAATTCTGCACCAAGGTAAATGAATTTCTGAGACATTAAAAGTTGGATCCCACGGCCTGCATAAATCAGGTGTATTTTACCATGTCTAGGTATCCCATATGAAAATGCTTTTCAGCCAACTGCTTACCTTAGAACATGCAATTAAATAGCAAGATGCTTTCACTTGGTCAAGATTTCAAGTATTACCCTCATGTATTGCAGAAAAGGTACACTGGGGTCTCCCTTGCTGATGAGGGTTTGCCCATGCAATGTCAGCCTCATTAGGCAATGGCATAGCTTCCCTAAATGCCTGCCTTGAGGCAGTAATGGTCTGGATGAGGGATAACAAACTGAGTCTGAATCCAAACAAGATGGAAGTGCTCACTGTAGAAAGCCACAGCTCAGGAAATGGGTTAGATCTGCCTGTTCTGGATGGGGTTACACTCCTTCAGAAGGAACAGTTTTGCAGTTTGGGAGTATTTCTGGACCCAACCCTCTCTCTGATACCTCAGGTGCAGGCGGTGGCCAGGAGTGCTTTCTATCTTCTTCAGCTGGTTTGCCAACTGCACCCTTTCCTGGAAGTGAGTGACCTTAAGACAGTGGTGCACATGCTGGTAAGGTAACTTCCAGGCTTGACTACTGCAATGCACTCTACATGGGGCTGCCTTTGTACGTGGTCCAGAAGCTGCAATTGGTGCAGTATGCTGCTAATAGATTGGTCTCCGGGACGTCCTGTAGAGACCATATTACTCTGATTTTAAAAGATCTACACTTTTAATTGGTAACCTATTGACTACCCATAGGTTTCTGGGCAAAATACAAAGTGCTAGTTATTACCTATAAAGTCCTTAACGACTTGGGCCCATGGTATTTAAGAGTATGCGTTCTTCGTTATGAACCCCACTGCCTATTAAGATCTTCAGGGGAGGTTCATCTGAGGGTGCCTCTGGCTCGTCTGGTGGTGACTCAAAGGCATGCCTTCTCTGTGGTTGCGCTCTGGAACTGTGGAATGCACTTCCTGCTGAGATTAGAGCTGCTCCATCTCTGTTGGCTTTTAGGCAACAGTTGAAGACACATCTCTTCAGCCAAGCTTTTTAGATAGTTGGTGTTTTTATGGATATTTTAATCTGGTATTATGTTTTAACTGATAAATTCTTGATTTGTGTTATGCTGTAAACTGCCTAGAGACTTCAGTAGTGGGTGGATTGGTTGATTGATTGATTTATGTCTGTATTATAGTAGGAATTCAATCTGTAAACATACACTAAAAGAAAGGACTTGGCAAATCCACCCCTTTGTGGCTCCTTAACCACCCTGATTGTCACAATGACTGGATGGTTAACAGATTCTAAGGAGTACCGTAATTCATATTTTCCCTAATTCTGCTCATTACTGAAATACCCAACATTGTTTGTTTGTTTGTTCGATTTTATACCACCCTTCCGAAATGGCTCAGGGTGGTTTACAATTAAAACAGAAACCATTAAAACCAATAACAATTATAAATCTAAATATAACAATTAAAACCTCTTAAAACAATTAATCACTAGTTGTGTGTATTCTGAATGAAGAGGCTTCATCCTTGCTTTTTCACAAGGTTGTGCCACGTGCTATGGAGTAACAGGTGGAAGCCGAGGCTTTGCTTAACTCTGATCTTAGCTGCAGTGGTTTGCTCGGAAGGCAGAGGGTTCTGGCCAGCAGCAGCAGCTGGCTTGAAAGCACTCCTAGGAGAGAGACATAGATGTAGTGCCTATTTGTGTTCCATTTCACTCTCTAGAGCAATACAAAATGTCTCCCTCCCAGTGACAGCCGGAATGGTGCTGCCTCTTGGGCAGTGCCCTCCCTTTCTCCTCCAGGTCTTGCACAATTTATTTCTGTTTGGAGATGTGCCCGAGGGAAAGGCTAGTCAAACCCTGTATCCCTCTGGTTTGGATATTGGTGCTTTTTTGAAGTCTCTTCTCTTTGGCACCCTCACGTGCAGTTCCCAATGGGATTTGTGTGTCTTCGGTCTCCTGCCAGGCCTGGAGCAACAAACACACTGCAGAGGCTTTGGCGCTGCTAACTGGAGTCCTTCAGCATGATGTTTCAGAATGACTCCCCCTGCCCGCCTCTCCCCATCAGGTCAAACATAACCTCTGTTGGTGCTCAAAAGACCAAACTGTTTAGGAGTGCAATCAATATGTGAGAGTCTGGGACACTTCATCAGAAGCTGCCATCTACTGAGTCAGAGCACTGGTCCATTTCTCTCACTATTGTCTGCACTGACTGGCAGCGGCTCTCCAAGGTTTCAGGCAGGAGTTTTTCCCAGTCCTTTCTGGAGCTGCTAGGGAGGGAACCTGGGGTCTTCTGCATGCAAAGCAGATGCTCCCCCACTACACTCCAGACCCATCCCCTAAGAGGAATTGCCGCTTATGGCAGACAGTGCTCACCCTAACCGATCCAAATACAAACCAGGCTGGACCCTGCTTAGCAAAGGAGACTGCTCATGCTCACTACCTCAAGACCAGCTCTCCTCCCCAAGGAGCAGCCCGTTTCCTGCCAAAGCGGAATTTCCGAGGCCTGAAATTCCAAAGCAGAATTCCAGGGTCCTGCCAACTCATCAGCACTTAGAAAATGTGTAGCAGGCAACACTGTGAATGTTGGGTGTTTGCACAGGACTCCTTGCTCACCAGCAAACTGAAGTGGAAGAGGCCGTACGTCAGCGGTAGAGCCCAGGTTTTGCCTGCAGAAGGTCACAGGTTCATCCCCTGGCACCTCCAGTTAAAATATCTTTGGTAGCCGAGCTGGGAAGAGTCTTTGCCAGGAGATCCACTGCCAGTCAGAATGCACAGTGCTGAGACAGAGCGACCAATGGCCTAATTCAGTATACAGCAGCTTCATATTGGTAAAGGAAAAGTGTGCCGTCGAGTTGATGTCGACTCCTGGCGACCACAGAGCCCTGTGGTTGTCTTTGATAGAATACAGGAGGGGTTTACCATTGCCTCCTCCCGCACAGTGTGAGATGATGCCTTTCAGCATCTTTCTATATTGCTCCTGCCCGATATAGGTACCAGTGGGGATTCAAACTGGCAACCTCAAGCTTGCTAGGCAAGTCATTTCCCGCTGCGCCATGTAGTCTCTGCTAATTTGGAGAGTGCTGCATTCACCTGTGAGTTCTTTATGCGTCAAACTGCTCAGTGGGCTCCTGTGGCATACTGGATAGCAAAAGACCGACTGCAGGTCATATAAAAGAGAGAGAAATATGGGTTACTGCAGGCCTGCCTTGTGGAGGAAGAGAGGACTTCTCTTTATCCTCTTTACAAGTAACGTCGATCGGAAACAGGGCTGCCTGGGGCAAATACAGATTCTATTAAATAGTTCTGCCTCTGAATATTGGGCGCCATGGTTAAGTTTCTTGGCACCATGGCTCCCTGGTGCCTGGGATTTTTCAAGCCCTGGGTTACTATGTCCAGAAATCACATTTTCTGCCTTCATACTCCATGCTGTCTAGTCAAATGTAACGGTTTGACCCTTAGAGGCTTTTAATAGAAGCAGAACAAAGAGGAGGGCAGTCCTTCAATATTCCACCGTAGTAAAATCAATCTCTGATTAAAACAAATGCTTTGATTTGATGTCTGAAGCAAGCAGCATGCCTGCCGCAAAATGCACATCTCAAAGCCCGTTTTCCTGCTGCTACTAATTTCATTGATTAAATGCAGATTGCCTGTCCTCGGGGATTTAAGAATGCAACCGGACCGTAGCTCCATTTCAAGTGGTGTTGCTTCAGTCCTGCTGGGCCTAGCAACAAAGCCTGGTAGATTTTGCTTAAACATATTGAGAATATCTTCTGGCCTTCTATTATTATTATTATTTATTATTATTACATTTATATCCCGCTCTTCCTCCAAGGAGCCCAGAGCGGTGTACTACATCCTTGAGTTTCTCTTTCACAACAACCCTGTGAAGTAGGTGAGGCTGAGAGAGAAGTGACTGGCCCAGAGTCACCCAGCTAGTTTCATGGCTGAATGGGGATTTGAACTCGGGTCTCCCCGGTCCTAGTCCAGCACTCTAACCACTACACCACGCTGGCTTCTCTGTTTAGGAGCAAAGAAGTCGTCCTCTCCCTTGCCTGCTTCAGAGCTGTGCTTAAACTCAAAAGTACCCCCAGTTTAAGTAAAAGCAGCCTTGGGGCAGCAGTGAAGAGCTACCTTGCAAGCAAATAGCTTGAGAAGGGACTTTGGGGGGGAGGGGTGTTGTGGGGAAGAGGTAACCCCTGCCTCCCTGGGGACTATAGCTGCATACCTGCCAAGAAGTCCCTATTTCCCCATTCACCTGAATGGGGAAATAGGGACATTTTGGCAGGTATGTAGTTGCACCCTGCATCAGCACCCTTGGGGGTGCCTTCAATAAGAGCTTACAGGTTTAAGTGCACGGTAAGGGAACACCTAGTTTGACCCTCATACAGAGACTTCCCTATATAGAAAGTGTGAAATCTCTTGAGTTCTTCAGAGAGAACTGAGCTCCATAGGGTCACCAGATAAGCTGAATTTGATGGGCGTTCTGCTTGCTTCAACTATACCTCGGCAGGCCTGTAGCCTGTCGAAAAGCTTGGAGGCACACACAAAAGTAGTGGGGCAGACAGCTTGTGGCCTGGAGCATTTCTACTTATTTGGGTTTTTTTTTTAAAAAGTTAGAGGGGCTGGGCCCACTCCAACTCCCTCCTCTAGCTCCAGGCCTGACCCTGGCAGTAGATCTCCACCTAAAAGGGGGCAGCCATTTTCCCCTCCACCTTCCTAGGGGCTGCTTAAGCCTCTGTGTCTTCAGGGAGGGAAGATGAAGAGAGCTCAGCCCAGTGAGACTTGCATCATGAAGGGGCCAGAAGCAACCCGTGACATAACTGTTACCTTTTGTAACATGTTTTATGTTATATTTCAATAAAATGATTTTGAATAGCCTGGATGTCTTTGCAGAAAGGCGGTCTATAAATGCAATACATAAATATCTACAACGAAATATCCCAACCTGCCGCCATTTATTTAGCTAAAGAGCAGTAAGCCACGGGGGGGCGTGAAGCTAGCTGGGGTGTGAAGTCAAGTTGCCCCTCGGCCAGCTTCCCATCTCTATCCATCCAACTCCACTAGAGGCATTAGCCCATGCTATCATAGGAGATTGGTGGAGAGGACTCTGTCGCTGATGTTGGGGGAAATAAGATAAGTAAGTTAGACTCTGTGACCTCAAATCAGAGCACACCAGTTGTAATAAACCCGAAAGTTAAGGTTTTATTGGCATAACGCTAATTAAAACACAATTACAGTCAAAGAAATCAAATGTTGGGTCTAACTTCATATATTTGCCCTGGATATTGAAACAGGCAGGTTGGTCATATCTTGTGTGATGCTGAAGTTGCCTGGTAAGAGGCAATATCCCTCTCAGAGATCACATTTCTGTCTTGGTCCTCCCGGCAGACAATAGCCTTATTCACATTATGATCAACACCTGAGCAGTGTATGCAGGTACAGTTATACGCATGTTGTGTTGAACACAGTACACCCACTTCCTTTCTGTGCCATGCATTTACAGGACTTGTACCCAGGTTAACTTTTTTAATGAACAGAGGTACAGTCATTTACACAAAAACATGTACCTGTGTTCAGATACATGTATGCACATCATCATGTCTGAATAGGGGAAATGTGTTGAGTTCAAGGAGCAGAGCTTCTTGATTACTCTTAAGGACCAGTTCAGATGTCATGCGGAGTCCCCTTAGTCTTGGGAGCATGCACGCCTTCTCCCCTTTGCATGTGAACCTTAGAAGTATTCTATGGAAATGGTTAGAAATAAGCCAGGATGAGTTGTGACATCCAAACTAATTCTGGCTTAGAATTTGAAGAGCAGAGCTCTTCAAATGAATCAGGCCTGCTCAACTTTGGCCCTCCAGCTGTTTTTGGACTACAATTCCCATAATCACCAGCCACAGTGGCCAATAGCCAGGGATTATGAAAGCTATAGGCCAACATCTGCAGGAGGGCAAAAGTTAAGCAACCATGAAATAAACCCACAATCTGGGGGTTTCCCCCCCCCAAACTTCGGGGTCAGATTGGAGTTTATTTGAGGTACTCTGGTTCAAATAAGCCAAGATTTATTGGTTCTCATCTCATGACCAAACCTGCTTTATTTCTAATCACAATCGGAGGTAGAATACTTAGAGCAGGGGTTGGCAGCGTTGGCTCTCCGGCTGTGAACTACAACTCCCATCATCCTCAGCCATCATTTATTATGGCTGGAGATGATGGAAGCTGGAGAGCCAAGGTTGCCTACAGCTGACTTAGAGGCTTGAGCACAAGATCTTGAGGTTAACAACTGGTGCATGAAGCCAAGGTTTAATTGTGGCTTACTGTGATGTCTGAACTGACCCTAAGCAAAGTGAGTTAATCCAGGACTGGGTTATACATTTAAAGAACCTTGTTTGTAAAAGTGATGCTGTAGCAGGATCTGCTTAGGATGTCAAGCAGAGGTGAAATCAAAGTCAACCAGTGTCTGCAACGTGCACTTTTGCTCCTTGGGAAGGAAGGCAGGTTAGGAGATAAATTGGAACAAAGGTCGGGTGTACAAATTTGTATTGTCTACAGTGTAACCTCTGGCATCGCTAATGCTCTATGACAGGAAGGGGTTGCTCTTAGGACATTAGAAAAGGTGAGCAATCTGCTTCACTGCAGTGTGGCCGGAAAAGAGTTAATTTGCTGGGTTTTCCCTCCAGCAGGACGTGCATTTGACTTGTCTCTTCTTGTCTGGTTGTACTGAAGTCAAAAATCAGCTTGCGAAGTGTAACTTGCTCATCTTGGATTGCAGCCCACTGCTCTGCTCCAAACGGATCAATGCCGCCTCGGCCTTTGTCTGTTTTTTTGTGAGGAAGCGAGGCCATCCCATGAGACAGTTTCTTCTTTGGGGCATGGCATATTGAAAAACTAAGCATGACAGCACAATTTAGGAATATGATTCAAGGAAGACTAGACCGGCTGAAAGACTGACAGTGCCAGAAAAGTGGCACTCTGTGTTGAACTATGAACCCATCCAAGCCTGGCAATCAAATTTTTGTCTATGAATATCCAACATGGACTTTTTACTGTGTTGGACCCTTTGATCCATCTAGTTGGGAATTGTCTGCTATGACTGGCAGTAGTGCCCCAAGTTTTCAAAGCATTTCTCAGCCTGCAATTTGATATTGTTTTAACAGGAGCTGCTGGGGTGTGAACCTCTCCAAAACATTTTGGCTTGGGGCGGGTTTTTTGTGGGGTTTTTTTGGCATTTTGGCACCGGCAGGGGTGGTACTTTAAGGGCGGGGGAGGGTGTACTCATCCCTCCCACCGCATTTCCCTCACAGGTGCTCCGTTATTTTTAAGCCCCTCGGGGCAACAGCATTCCTCCCTGCTGCCCCGTTTCCTTCATTGGCTGGAAGTGGCCAGAAGTAGTGACTGCGCATGCATGTGCGCATGGTAGACGGGTGCACGTGTGGTCGCTACTTCCGGCCACTTCTGGACAATGAGGAAAATGGGGTGGCAGGGAGGAATGCTGCTGCCCCGAGGGGCTTAAAAATAATGGAGCGCCGGCAGGGGAAATGCGGCAGGAGGGGTGAGTACACCCACCCCCGCCAGCACCAAATAACATTCGGGCATATCCCTACTGCTGAGGGCCCAATCCCAGAAAGGCCCACTGCTAATCCCTAAGACCATCTCTGTGCCCCAAACCGTGGTGTGATGGTCATGAAGTGACTCCCTCACCCAAGAGAGTCATTTCATCACCTCATCTCTCCCAATCCCCTTGACCATAGTGAGGCCCATCATGAACCTTGGGAGGGGCCCAAAAAAGCCAGTTTAACAAGGGGCCCCTAGAATCTGGAGCTGGCCCAGACATGGTTCTGCTATTGAACTGTGGGTCGTCCAGATGCTTAATGGGAAAGACATAATTTCCCTTGGTTTGATGTGTTAGGGGCAGGAGGACTTAATCAGGACTTATCCTCCTAAAGCACCAATTTAACAGATGTTTTCAGCGGGGAAAGTCTCTTTCTCAATTTAACAGAATTGGATGGAAAGAAACAGGATCAATTCAGGTGACGTTGATCAGAGATGAAGTAAAGTGTGCTGTCAAGTTGGTGTCAACTCCTGGCGACTACAGAGCCTTGTGGTTGTCTTTGGTAGAATACAGGAGGAGTTGTGGATTTATTCAGATCCTGATTTTTGGCACAGGGAAATAGGAGAGAGGGACCACAGTTTGAACCACTGGCCTATATGCAGGGGATAGGGATGCTGATTCTAGTTTCCAGAACTGGGAAGAGGCAACAAACCGTTCCGGGAGCTCTTGACTCCACTATAACCCAATGATAAGGCTTTTGTTGATAGCTGCTTTACTGAGGATTAAGCTGACAAATAGCTGAAGAAATGTAAATCAAGGACAAGCTCCCTTAACACATCTCACACAAGTCATCTGCATGGCCTCCATATTTCATTTTCGTTGCATATTTGATCACTAATCCACAATTCAGTCTGCTGGGCACTGTAGGTTGTTTATGGTGTTCAGTATAAACAGTGTGTTAAATCAGCAAAGTGTAATCTTTCAAGGTATCGGCAAGAGCCAGAGCTTGTCACCTAACCTGAAGCATTGGTTGTTTGCCTCAAGGCTGAAAGAAACTGGCGTGTAGATATGTCAGGTCAAAGCACAGTAATCCACTGGTGCAAGCAGCTAGTCTGACTGTTTGTAGATTAGGTGCTTTACTAAGAGGTCTTCCAAGTGGTGCTTCATCATTACTTTTAAACGTGCTCAAATAATGGCTTTTCTCTACAGAGAACCTGAAAGGGCATCCAGATTAATTCCTGGCACATTCGAGGCAATCTGGCACACAGCAGAATGCTGACTTTAATTAATAGACTTCGGATGTTTTAGGCCAGAGTTTCTCCAGATAAGACTTCCAATTTCAATTTTCTTGCACATATATACACAGGTCAACCTCCCCATCACATCCCTAGTGTTTGTTTACAATTTGGGGTGTGAGCCCACCCTGGGGTCATGGCACCCAGTGGGGGCCAAAAAGTGGGACTGCTGATTCAGATTCCTCACCATTGCATCCTTGTCCAAAATCACAACGGATGTCAGGGATGTGACAGGGAGGACAACTTGTGTGTCTGTATGCAAGGAAGTTGGAAGACACATCCTTTTGTCTCACTCAGCCAGTGCATCTTGGCTGAGAAGCAAAGGCCAAGAGCGCCACCCCGTTCTGTCCTCCAGCATAGGGAAGGAAAGCATGGAACAGCAGCCAAATTTACACAGCCACATCTCCCTTCCCTACTCTGGATGAAAGAAGGGCGGCTGAGATACACAACATGCATTGGCTGACCAACAGCCCAGGACCACCCTCCCTCCCTCCCCTTTTCCAAAGTATGGGAGGAAGGCATGGAGCATGGCAGTTCAGCTCTGCCAAGGTGTGAAGGGCGCTTGGGCTGAGTGGCAGCTGAAAGGATGTAAGTCTCCCCATGAAGATGAAGTAATGTGTAAACAACCCCCAAGACTTGGGTTGTTGGCTCTGCATCCTGTGTTGCGTTTGGTTAATCCATTTCTTGATCAAGGCCAGCTTTTGAATGAGGCTTTAGTTAGTTGTATTCCAGTCTTGGAGTAGAGGCGGGGCTAAAAAAAAAAAGGCCAGCAGCAAGAGCACTAAAAAGCAGTCTGCACTTGCTGCTCTGTACATAATATCTATTGCATTAAACTATTAATATTCCTGATTCTACTCCACTGCCTTGTCCTTGCATACCATAACCTTTTCTCTTGGATTCTACACATCCATCTATGTAAATAGCTTGCTTCTGTGTTTACTGGGTTCCTAGTTTATTTGGTGTGCCTTTATAAAAGGACATAAGTAATTCTTCTGCAACACTGGCCATAGCAAAACAACATGGTTCGCTTTCCTTACTACTTTTTGCAGCTAGTACTGCCAGCCACCATGGATTGTTTAAAATAATAAATTCAATAGAGGCCTCTAAATAATCTCCTGACTAGTCTAGACTACATATATTTGTCTGCCGCTTTTCAACAAAAGTTCTCAAAGTGGTTTACAAAGGAAAATAAAAAAAGATGCTCCCCTGTCCCTGTAGCGGATTAAAGCCTTTGTCTCAGAACTAGCTCACGCGAGGGAAAGAAAATGCTGAGTTATCCCTGCTGAGCTGCTTGGGTGGGCTTCTCCTAATACTTTTCTATATTTCTGGTAGATTTAAAATGCTGCCACCAAGCACCCTAAAGTTTGCAGAGAACTGGACCAGTAGATTGGGTGCTTTAATCCAAGGTCCCTCTGTAACTGGGCATTGGGGGGGGGGACCCCAAACTTCCATGTGAATGCCTACACAGCACGAAAAAAGTGATAGACACATTTGCACCAGAGAAATCCCCCTTTCTGTCCCCGCTTTTTTCTGACTTAAAAACCAACTCTGAGAGGCTTGTAAAAAGAAAAGAACAAAAGCAGTTTTATTCAATTACTACAGACTGCTTCCATCTGAGGCTTCTAGCTTTAGATACATTCAAAAATACTTAGTAGGTTACAAAAATAGGTTGTCTTAGGCTTTAGTTTTAAGTTGCATTTAGGTACGCTTAGATGTTTACAGAGTCTTTTGCAATGCCCTAGGTAGGTTGGGCGTAGGCTAGTGTTTCTTATTAATTATGTTGCAGGTAAACAATACGAGAAGAGTATTGGGGATATACAAAGCAGACACACCAAGAAATATGTTTCTAACACAAAGTCTGACTAAACAAACTCTTCCCTAAATTAATCTTCCTGAGGCCAAAGCCCAGGCTTCCTTTCCTTGAACTCACCAAACTCCTGTTGAGAATAAAGCCCCTGCAGTTCTATCTTCCAAGAGCTGCAGTCATCCTATTGCAGCAAACTTCATTGCCACATGTCCCCTTGCTCCTCCAGCACAGAACTTCCTTTCTTGTTCCCAGAATTCCCAGTAACAGCTTTCTAGGTCCCACTCCCCTGGTGGACAGATTGGGTGATCTCTGTAGGTCAGCAGCCTGTCAGTCAAGACAAGGGTTCACTTCCAGTTAACTCTTTAGAAGGAGGGGAGCCTGTTCACTACAGTCTCCAAAGGGCTCGCGATCTAAAAATAGTTTCCTGTTGTTTCTGTTTAGTCCTCTTTAAAAGGTTAAATAATTAAAATAGTTTTTGTCTTTTGTTGTAACTTTTTGTTTTGGTTTAATGTGTTTGAATTGCATGCTTTATTCAATGGCTTTATTTTACTTTATGAGCCACCCAGAGAAGAATTGTTTTGGGGTGGCCAATAATTGTTAAGGTGGACACCAGCAACAGCCACTGGGGAGATGTTGTGCTGGAGCTGGCCAGTTGCTCTCCCCCCTGCTAAATATAAGAGAATCATCACTTTACCTCTTCATTCAGTTAGAATCCATCCCATTAGCCCTTCAAAGAAAAAAACTGCACAATCCACACCCCAGTGTACCCTGAGTACTGTTGTGTCTCATTGCATTTTACAGCAACATGAAGCATTCTTCCTTTATGTCAGAATGCTTCGTGCTAGCAATCCTGAGATCAAGCAGTATTATTAAAGTTCTGCAGCACTTTTGATTCAGTTCAGGACTGGCATTAGGTGCTGACATCACTGGGCAGCTGCCCAGGAACCTGAGAAGGACCCATTGCTGATTTCTGTGGCTGTCTCTGTGCCCATAGCTATAGTCAGTGGTAGTGGAGCAGCTCTCTTACAACCCACTTACTGTAGGTAGGAAGGAGCTTGTGGAAGGCATTTTGCCAAAGCCGATTGTGGCGTTTATCTCAAGGTCACTGGAAGAGTGAGGCCTAAAGGACAAGCTGAGATAAGGTGTGTATTTATTTTGGTTTGGTGAATTGCACCAGTCTACATTTTGCTTGGGAATTTCCAGGCAGTATAAGCCGTCAATAGTTGCTAGTTCAGCCCTGGAGTGGCTCGGTTTGTTTCTGCTGTTTTCATGACACAGAGTAGGACTGTGAGGTGTTTTATGGGTTTGAACTTCTAGAGGACAAAAAAAGTTGGCAAACACTTGCCCATTAGACAGCACATTCCTTTGTCCAGTGTTCCATGAATTTTGGATCTGGCTATTTGTCATCTGAGAGAAGCAGATGCTGTAAAGCACTCTAGCAAAGGAGGGAGGGGTGTCCTGGGAGGACTTTTGGGCAAGCCGTGCTAAGGATGCCTTCCTTTTTCTAGCACTGCTGTTGCAACTCAGTCTAGGTATGTGTAGCAGTACTACAGTCTTGCCCTTGCACATACTGAATTGGACTATCATTGAATTCAGATGTCTCAAGAAACTGGAGGTCCCTTCACCTCCGGTTTCCTAACCCGCACATCCAAATTCGGGGGAATGGAGTTTGTGAGGGGTAGTGACCTGCTGTTTCTCCTCCCTGAACTCCATTCGGAACCTTTGGTTCAGAGTGGAGTTTGGGTGCCACACACTCCATTTCTGTGGTGCCAGCATTGCATCTCAATGCTGGTGCCACAGTTTTGACCCCATGGAGCCAGAGTTGAGGAAGGAAGCTCCTCCCTCACTCCCACCCGATTGGCTGTGCTGGCTGTCCTTCTGTCAAGAAGGAAGCCTGCACAGCCAGCTCCTGGGCCTCTCTGGATTCTCACTGACTGCAGAGAGGCAACTCTCCCCAATGTCCAAACACAGGTGGGGAGAATGGAACCATGGGTCCATTGGACCTGTGGTTCCACATTACGTCTGAATGGGGCCTATCTCTTAAAGATGCACGTCACTGGTTTCCATTGCCATTTTTGCACAGAAGAATGTCCTATTGGAGCTCTCACCAGAAAGGAGATGCATCTTCAAAAGGTGTCAGCTGAGGAAAACAGCTCCAGGTGTCTTAAGTGTTTACAAAGGGAGAAATGGTTCATTACAGTCACCTCAGGGCATGTTTATATATGCAAAGTGGCTGCATGTGAGATGTACAGTCTCCTCATTGGATTCCCCTGTGGCATGTCCACCTAGTGAATCTCAGATTGCAAACATGCCACGCCTGGGGAATCTACATACCTAGGAGCAATCTTCAGTGTGTGGTGTGACTGATACCAGTTCTTTCGTTTAAGGAGATTTAGCACTGCTTGCCATCATTCTCTGCTGTTGCCCAGTTGGGAGTGGCAGATGGAGAATCTGCAGGCTCTGTACCTTTGCTTTCAGTGACCAAGAGACCAATTTGCTCCTAATCCTTAGGCCATCTCCTACATCTCTGCTGTCTTTTGTGCATTGTGCTGTTTTTTAACTTCTGACTCAGCAATCAGGTGATGCATGCTGGCTAGCCAAGTAACTTCATCAAAATAGCCATTAGGAGCTCTTTGTTAAGATACAGGGAAACGGCAACTCTCATTGGGCAAAGTGTGTAAGTGTGAAGGATCAGCAAACAAGCCACTGTGTCCTGATAAGCTGCCACAGTATGTAATTAAGCAACTTCTCCCTTGCAAATAGACTTCTGGAGGGTGTGATGTAGCATCAGGAGGACACAAGGGGAAAGGATTATATAGCCCTTCCAGCTGCTTTTGCTTGAAACTCCCCCTCTCCTCCCCCCACTTCCTTTATCCTTGTAGGGTTCCAGACCCATCTGTTAAGTAAAGATTATTATTATTAATAATAATATTAATTAATTAATTAATTGATTAATTAATTAATTTGATTTCTATACTGCCCTTCCAAAAATGGCTCAAGGCGGTTTACACAGAGAAATAATATATAAATAAGATGTAATACCAGTAGAGGGTAAAAAATCTGCTGTCGGGAGAGTTTTGGAGGGAAGGGTGATGATTGGTAAGAAAGGATTAAGTGTTCTCTTTCCTCTGATATAAATTGCCCCTTCTTGAGAGTGCAATGCAAGAGGGAAGGATCATTAGTTCAGGGTTTCTTAACCTTGGGCCCCCAGATATTGTTGGACTACAACTCCCATCATCCCCAGACATGGACTTTGTGGCCAAGGATGATGGGAGTTGTAGTCCAACGTCATCTGGGGCCCCAAGGTTAAGAAACTCTGCATTAGTTGATTTTGTTAGTGGTGTAACCTGTAGTTTATTAATCCTGAGTTGCACAGTTTCCAGCAAACGCACTGGCTGACATCCAGATTAAGGCTGAACTAGTGCAGCCAGGGTGTTTCTTGGAAAGCACTAGCTGGTGCCACTAATTTGGGTGTTTACATGCCAGATGTCGTATTGGTGCAACAGGGTGTGCTTGTACCAACTGTTGCAAGCATCCTGCTGTGAAACCTCTTTCTCAGTCCACATATGTTGTCGGGAATTGTGCAAAGTGATCTGTTCTCCTTGTTGCAAATGGGGGCCAGGCTAGGGTTGCCAACTGTATCTCATTACACAGGATGTCCCTCATTTCAGGGATGAAATGTTGGTCCCTAGAGGAACAGCATTTGCCCCTCATTTATTCAATAGCATATAATTCAGTTACATATATGTCAATGATACTCAGGCTCCTGATTACCACTGCATACACCTCCCAGCCCCCCCCCCAGCCAGCCCCCACAAACTTGTGTCCCTCATTCTGGCAATGAAATGTTGGCAACCCTAGGGCTGGCGCTGCAAGAAACTGTCGAACTTGGAGCACTCGCTCAGCTGTGCAGCTGCCTTGCGTGTGTGCATCTTTGTGGGTTACACTTCTGTCATGTTAGTCTGGATGCACTCAATGGGAGTCACTGTTTTCGAACGAGAAAGTGGCTCCACATTCCAGGGTTGGATTTATTGAGTGTGTGGGAGACCACAGTCAAGTTTAGATGCTAACTGATCATGAAAAATGGCGTCACCAATTTCCTTCCTTATGGATCAGTTGCCTGATAAACAGGGCTGTGTTTTTCTCTTAGCCATTTTCTAAATTATGATTTAGCCATATACTTTTGGTGAGTAGACAGTATTTGCATCTGGTTATTATTATTACTACATTTATATCCCGCTCTTCCTCCAAGGAGCCCAGAGTGGTGTACTACATAAGTTTCTCCTCACAACAACCCTGTGAAGTAGGTGAGGCTGAGAGAGAAGTGACTGGCCCAGAGTCACCCAGCTAGTTTCATGGCTGAATGGGGATTTGAACTCAGGTCTCCCCAGTCCTAGTCCAGCACTCTAACCACTACACCACACTGGCTCTGCCAGGTTCTGCCAGTACCACTCAGAAATGGCTGTGCTCCAGCCCCAAGGTCCACTTGTGTACCCAAACCTTTATTTAAAGAGTTAGCAACTCTTGTATGAAACACTGAACAAGAGTGGACCCCCCCCCCGCTCTCTGCAGTAGTTGAGCCAACACAAGGTTTGAGCCTGCCTGCCACTGTGAGTGTGTGTGTGTGTGTGTGCGCCTGCGCACACACACTCTCTACACAAGTAAAAATTATTTGCACAAAGAAAGTTTTCTAAGGAATGCCATCATCTTTAGCAGTACCTCTACCAGGAGAGTTTATTACATCAGGGGAAAAAATCACCTGTATGTCCACCTATTTCATTTATATCACAGAATACAAATGTCTAGATTGCCACATGCAATATGTAGGCAAAACATCCACAGACCCGAAGACACGTTTCAGGAACTACAAACCTGCCAAAGAAACAAATAACCTGTGGCCAGACATTTCAACTCGGGTAACGATACATGAGATGCTGGCCATTGAGAAGCTTTTGGGATATATAAACTCGAGATCCTCACACTCCATGGATTGAACTTGAAGAATAATACATCATCTGCAATATCTGTCCACCATTCTTGTCAGCTGCCCTGGAGCTCTGCGAACACAGCATTCTGCTACCTTGTGAACCGTTTGTGCTCACACAACCTTAAAAAAACACACCATCTGTTGCCAATGAAGGTGTAAGCCAAAACATTCAACTAAAATTTCATCGTGTGTATGCTGGTTGCACATGCACAGACACACACAAATGACATTGACAAGCTAGAGATGCAAGGCAGGGGACCCAGATATTTCAACCCAGATCACCCAGCAGCCATCATAGTGGGCTTTCCTTTCCAGAAAAGAGCTCAAACCTCTGAAGGTTTCTGTAGACATTCCCATTTTTGTCCAGTGTCCCACAAATAGCTGATCTGGCTACTAGTCAGTCAACAGCAGGAGACACTTTAAGAGCAGCAGTAATACAGTGGTGGTTTCCTGGTAGACCTTGAAGAAACATGATGCAAATGTTCTGGTGGTGGTTGGAGTCTGTACATGTGGTTGACACAGAAGGCATCTACTCACTCTTCATAGAACTGTGAGCAATAGTACCTAGAAATGTGGCTAGTTACTGCTAATTACAGTTGCATGCATGCTGCCCTGTTTACACTAAAGAGACAAGCAGTCTGTTCCAGGTAACTGTGAGTGTGGTCAGCCTATGTTTTTGTAGAGAGAGTGAGTCTCCCATGCACACCCTTCTTTGCACTGGGTTGTATACCTTAAGGTTTATATTTTTTGGTTTTTAATTGCCATGTTTGTGGTAGCACACCATAGTTTCACTTCAGGCTTCTCTCTGATCTTCCCTTTCGTCCGGCAATGGTGGAGCTGTAATTTCCTAGAATATGAGTATGTTGTCATTTGAATTGGCCCAGGTGTTGGAAATACACCAAACTAAGTGAAGCGTTCTATGTAAAAAGGCAAGCCCTTGTCTAATGATGTTTGGGGTGAGTGAATGTGCAGGGAAGGGAGCTCTACATGCATTCACTTGAATGTCTGCATGGAATCCACACATGTATAAATGTATGTGCAAGTTGGAGCCCTATTTTTCCATGGTTTATTTTAAAAATTTGTATGCTGCCTTTCCGCCTCAAAGTGGTTTACAACAGCCATCAAGTAACACAAATATATTACAACCAGGGGTCCCCATTTGTGGAGAGAGCCCTAATGGGATATGGTTGTACACATATGGATTCCATGTAGGGTTACCAACAGTCCCTTATTGGGAACACTAACAAAAACATTAACATAAACAGCCATCAACGACTGGTTAACTTCACATTGTCCAGATACCAGGATTGTGAAAACCATGCAAGTGGTAACTACTAGGCAGTGCTCATGTGTGAAAATTTACTGGCTAACAACGCTTGTCTTTCTAAAAAACAAGATCACATCACACCCAGTTTGGCTACCATGGTTCTATCAATAAGCAGAGGAGAAGCAATCTATGTTGTAACTTATACCATAGTTTAAGCTGGAAGTGGTAAACACACAGACAGCACTCAGGCTCCCAATGACTTACAAGGAACATAGGAAGCTGCCATATACTGAATCAGACCATTGGCCTCTCTAGCTCAGTATGGTCTTCACAGACTGGCAGCAGCTTCTCCAAGGTTGCAGGCAGGAGTCTTTCTCAGCCCTATCTTGAAGAAGCCAGAGAGGGAACTTGGAACCTAGATGCTCTTCCCAGAGCGGCTCCATCCCTTTAGGGGAATATATGACTGCGCTCACACATCAAGTCTCCCATTCAGATACAACCAGGGCAGACCCTGCTTAGCTAAGGGGACAAGTCTTGCTTGCTACCACAAGACCAGCTCGCCTTCTGCATACTCCCCCACCTCGTGTCCCTTATTCTGGTGGTGGAATGTTGGTAACCCTATTCTGTACCGATGTTCAAGTGAGTGCATATAGATTAGAGGGTGGCACCTGCTCCCCCTCCTCTACATGTGTTTTTCCTTGTCTCTAAATCACATGTGGACAGAGCTGGCTTGGACATCATCATCCAATTATGAGAACAGGGCTCTAGTTACCCTCTGTTTCCTCTCCCGTAAACTTTTAAAACTTGGCTAGATGCGAACATCTCATGTGTTTGGTTTGTTGGAGTCCTGAAAGTACAGTAGATAAAGTGAACTTTCCTGGTTCCTCATTTCTTAGTTCTTCGTTCCATGAGCGCCTGTAAAACTTTGCTTTGGGCAACGCAAATGAGGTCCTTGTGCTGGCATAAATTCTCCCCGAGGAAGTCTCGCGTTTTTGCCAGCAGTGCTATGCAGCTTTGACAAAGTGGCCCAAGAGCATTTTGTGTGCGTTTACTGGCACTTCAGTCCACAGCTGGCATTTTCTGGAGGGCTACAGGTTTCCTTGATGAAAGGCAACAGCTTTCAACAACAGTGAGTTGTTTGAATTATGCTGGCTAACACAGGTCTGATTTGATACCCTCGCTGGTACTGCAATGAACCTAAGCAAATCAGTCACTTTAATAAAGGTCTTTCAGATGGGACTTATTAACAGAGGGGTGGACAAAAGCCTCAAGGAAAGCACTCTGCCTCTGTGGAAAGTGTTCTTAGCAAGCTACTGGACTCTGCAATGTACTGATCTGTTTTAACTTGGAACTTCAACCTATTTTTAATTCCAGGGACCTCAATTCTGGTGAACAAGGCCCCATTGTAGGCTGCCAAGCTTAGTTCACTGGAAAGAGCCTGTTCCTCAATGTTGTTTTGCCAAGATGCCAGGCAGTTCAGAATTATTCAAGAGGGCCAGTCGTATTTTCCAAGAAGCAGAGACAGAGTTGCTGAAGCAACCTGGGTTTTCTAAATAGATCATTCTAGCTGCACTTGCCATCACAATGACTCTCTGGCTTAGGGATTCCAAGTGGTGGTCTCTATACAAATAAAAATTATATAACTCCTCATGGAATGTATGTATGTCTGTAATATAACAGGCCCATAATCGGCATCACTTGCCACATAGAACATGCTGGCATATAAAGCTAGACCTGTGAGTGGGAGAAAAAGTGAGATCAAGTCACGTGATTGGAACAGACAAAAACCTCTCTCTCTCTCATATCCCCTGCAATGTTCTCCACACTAACACAAGTACAGAGGACAGAGCTGAGTAGGAATAAGCTGCAGGGAGAGCTGGAGTTTCAGGCAGCAGTCTTTCCCAGCCCTACCTGGAGATGCCAGAGATTGAACCTGGGACCCTCTACATGCCAAGCAGATGCTCTACCACTGAGCTGTGGCCCCAGTAGAAGCTCAGGAGCAGGAGAAGCTCCATTTGTCCGGCTTCTCCTGCTAGAAGGCTGCAATACCTCCAGAGGCGTATCTAGGGAAAACAGCGCTGAAATTGCGCCCCCTGTCCAAACATCTGACACCCATCTTTCAGATAACTTTACCATAATATCAGCTCAAAAATACAAGTCAAGCTCGTTAATCTTTTAATATTTCAAAAACTATTTAGCAGTTGACATAGGCAGACCCAAAAATGCTGGAAAACTACAAATTTCAGGATGCTGGGGCTCATTAAATACCCAAATACTATGTGGAGGTGTACTTGGAAAACTAAAGAGAAGTGACTGTCTAATTCTCTACTATGCATTGTAGCATCACTATTACATAAGTTTTAAAAATAAATGGAGAATTTGACTTTTCCCAGATACTCTGAAAATAATTGCTTGGAATATATTCTAGTCTTTCAGAAAGACAGTTAAAATGAGCAAAAGAGAGCAAGAAACTCCCAGTGGGCCTTAATACTAAGGATTTCACACTGATTCAAAGACAAACTCACCATTAATAGCCATATTATTAAGATTTCACATTTAACTCGCTTATCACAAGAAGCAAAGAAAGAGCAAATGAATACAATCCTAGCTCATAAGCTTCAGCTCAGTATTCACAAGCCCTGATACTCTGTACATAGTGCCAAACTGAATAAGTGTACAGTGACTTATATTAATTTTTAAAAAAAAAAATCACCTGAAGCCTCTTTGGGGAGCTTCCTAAAGGCCATGGGGGGTCTGCAAATGTTCCCCTCCCCCCGCTGGCTTCTAGGGCTTTGCAGGGACAATTTGAGCATGCACAGTGGCCATTTTGTTTTTGGCTGCCATTTTTTCAAAATATTTAATTTTTTAAAATGGTGCCCCACTTCAAGCGGTGCCTGGGGCACATGCCCTGCCTGCCCCACCCTAGATACACCCCTGAATACCTAAGGTGATGGTCCTTGTGTCTGACCTGTGGGCACTGAGGGGGCATTCATCATGAAATGTGCACCCTGCCTTTTTCTGCAAAGCAGGTAGGTACAAGGAGAAGCTGGATGGCTCATCTGCCACAGGGTGGCAAAACCACAGAGGAGAGCTGGTCTGGTGGTAGCAAGCATGACTTGTCCCCTTAGCTAAGCAGGATCTGCCATGGTTGCATATGAATGGGAGACGAAGTGTGAGCACTGTAAGATATTTCTCTCAGGGGATGGCGCTGCTCTGGGAAGAGTAGAAGATTCCAAGTTCCCTCCCTGGCATCTCCAAGATAGGGCTGAGAGAGATTCCTGCCTGCAACCTTGGAGAAGCTGCTGCCAGTCTGTTTAGACAATACTGAGCTAGCTGGACCTATGGTCTGACTCGGTACATGGCAGCTTCCTATGAACCAGACTTGTGGGATTTCTTCCTCTTGCCATAGAACACAGAGACTTATTCTGGGAAAGAGCCAACCATTCCTGGCACAGCAGCAATACTATTATTGTCAATGGAGGCTCTAATTGCCTCGTAAGGCTCTACTCAGAGCAACCTTCCTCTTGCATTTTATTCATTTTGGTTTTGTTCTTCATTGGCACAGAACAAAACTGTCTTTCTTGCCCACCTGTGTGTTCCCAGAGTTGTAGCCTGAGGGCTTTTTGCTCAATAAACGCTCTCATAAATGTGAACAAATAGTTGGGAGGCATCGAGTAAGGGAAGGAAAATGGCCCTGAAGAGAAACAGCATGACATTCATACTCAAGTGTGTTCACTGCTATTGGATTTCTGTATGCCCGCTTCCTGAAATGGAGCACAATGACATAATTTGGGATGCAAAACTTCCTTATGTTGTAATAAACCAAGGAATCCCAGTCCCTGTGCAAAACAGAGAGCCCTAATTTTCCGTTTCCAACTGAATGTGACACTTAGATGGTCACCAGTACCAGGCATATGGAACTTTCCCATAGAGCAGGGCTGAGCAAATTCCTCAGCAACAATTTATTGTGGCTGAGGGAGATGGGAGTTGTAGTTCAACAACAGCTGGAGGGCCACGTTTGCCCACCCCTGGCATAGAGAGGTGGGGGTAGAGTGACTCCCCAGTCTGGGGGGTAGAGTGACTCCCCAGTCTGTGGCATAGAAGTGCTGTGTTACTTCTGTCTTCCCTACCACCCCACTCTACCCCCACCTATCCTTTAGACTTTCCCCCTGCTGCAAATATTGGCCACAAATCACACAAAAACCTATCCCTATCTCTCAGTGAAAGTCAAGAGAGACCATCATTGCTGATGGCAAGAACAAAAAGTACTGAAAACCGTGTGCTCTGGATGAATGATATTCAAATGCTTAATTGGCAGCTAGTATTGCTATTAGCTGTAGAGTTCCCACATACAACTGAAACCTCATACGTTTATAAATAAGTTATGAGAGACTTATTTACACCTATGTACATAAGCTGAGATACACACAAAGAACTGTGTGCAGGGAGAGGGGTGATTTGCTACATTTCCCTCCCTCTTCAGCTACACGTGCCACCTAAAAATAATAATAATGCCCTAAGGATTTCCCCACCCTCAAGGAGATATTTTTAGGAGGCACAGGTTGCTGCAGAATGGAGGGAGGATTACCCAGAATAATTCCTCCTGTGTGCAAGCACTACCAACAAGCAGTTCTTAGTCTGAGTGTTGGTCATAATGAACAAAAGAACATAGAGATGGTGTGTTGCTTGATGCAAGTTTGCCCCACTTTAGCGTACAGTACAATTACTAAGGCAACGTCTGAGTCTTCTTCCATTCAAGCCTCTGCCACAAGATGTAGCAGCAGCAGCAGCAGCAGCAGCTGCAGCAGCAAGGGGCTCTTCAAATATACCCTGGTGTTGCGTGTAAGAGTTGGACTTCAGAAGTTCTGGCTTCAGCCATGCTGTAAGAGCCTCGGCGCGCTGACTGCTGTCCAAAGTGGAAAGAAATTTCTCAAAAGCAAATGATCCTCTTTTCATTTTCAAAGGCTTTTGCTTCCTCTTGGCTTATTCGGTTTCCGTTCAAACTGTTGGAGGTGGAAAGAGGGGGGAAAGACATTAAAATGAAGCTAGCTGTTTCTGCAGAGTGGTGTGGTGTGTTTTTTTAGTACTTCCTGTTGTCTTTTTTTTTTTGGTGGGGTGGGGAGGAAAGCACAAAGTGCAGTTGCTCTGTGAAAACTGTACCTAAAGAAAACAAAGGACTGTTCCCATATGGGAATGTTTATCCCAAACCTGGCCAGCACTACTAAAAACATTGACATTGATTTACATTATGCAGTGCATTTAAGGCAGATTAAGGCTTAATCAGGGTGTCCTTTGTGCTGCAATAAAGAGAGCCAGCGTGGTGTAGTGGTTAGAGTGCTGGACTAGGACCGGGGAGACCCGAGTTCAAATCCCCATTCAGCCATGAAACTAGCTGGGTGACTCTGGGCCAGTCACTTCTCTCTCAGCCCAACCTACTTCACAGGGTGGTTGTGAAAGAGAAACTCAAGTATGTAGTACACCGCTCTGGGCTCCTTGGAGGGAGAGCGGGATATAAATGTAAAATAATAATAAATAATTTTGTTGCTATGTGCTGGGTGCAATACAACGGGTTTCTTTCTTTCAGTACAATGGGTTTGAAATCCAATCTCTCTTTCTTTCATGACTGAGGGTATAATCCACTTCACTGGACAGACTAAACTGAAATGAGTGGCACAAGAGGTCTTTCACATGAGTTCATAAACGGAGAGGCAAATTCATCAACATTGACCCCGATCTAGTTAAAGTTAATTGGGACTGTCCTATAGCAAGCAATGGGGCTTAGGGTCAAGCTGTACGTTATGCTGATAGGCTTTGCCCCACTGCAGTCCTGAGATGGGGCTGTACCTCAGGGGTAGATCACCTGCTCTGTATGCCGAAGGCCCCAAGTTCAATCCTTGGAATCTCCAGGGAGAGCTGGGAGAGATTCCTGCTTGAAACCTGGGAGAGCCACTGTTGCCAGTCAGCACAGGGAAGACTGAGCTAGATGGATCAAAGGTCTCACTTGGTAGAAGGCAGCTGCCTATGTCCTATTTTGCCCTACTGCGGCGCCTATTTCCTCTGGGAGGGAAGTGTCTCTGCTGCCAATGGCCTCTTCGCTCCTGTGGCAAACAGCAGCCACAGAAGGCCTGATCTGAATCAGGATCATGGCGAAGGTGAAGGGTTGAAGCTGCCTCACCCTACGCCACAGTCTCAACTGCATCCCCCATGGCTGCTGTTTACTGATTACAAACATACATGTTACAGCCAAACACACTGTTAACGTAACACGGAGTTTTGCCCTTAAATTGGAAGCCATCCTCAGGTTTGTCTGGCTTGAGCTGAGGGACAGCCAGGAGGGGAATCATAGCTGCATGTGGCCATGATCCTGATTTGTTTTTCTGGGCCCCACACGGATCACCGGTGCATTGCCTGGCAGGCACCCCTCCCATTTCCTAAAGGACTATGGCATTCTGAATTCAGCTTAAATTAAATTTAAAGCTTTGAGAGCCCTGTGGAGGCCTCAAAAGCAGGCTGCACCTGTTCAAAATAGAGAAACCTCAAAAAACAAAGCAGCCCGCACACTCCTCATTTGACTAGGGAAGGCATCACAGGGCCCAGAGGTGTGGGCCATGGCTCCCTGTCAGTGTATGTGAAAGTCTGCCACTATATAAGGTGTGAAACAGCCTAAGAATGCCCACAAGCAGGTTTTAATGTACACATTTGAGGGGAAGGATTTAACTTGGTGAAACGCTCTCTGCCGGGAAGCAGCTGAAAGCTCAACGGGCATTCAGAATGTGACTTGCACACTTTGGGAAACCGCAGAGCTGTCCTTACCAGATTTCTTTAATAGCTGTATTGTCCTGGAGAGCGTCAGCTAGGCACTGGGCTCCTCTGGCAGTGATCTGATTCTGGATAAGCCTTTAAAAAAAAGAGAAAGCAAGCACTCTGCATTGGACAAACTCTTATGTTTGCGCCTGGTTCACAGCATCCTGTCTGTCACGCACTTGGCTTGGATACGGTGTGTCTGAGGCAGAAAATCAACACTCCTTTTGCTGAACAAGGCTGGTGGTTTGCCAGCAACTGGTGGTTTCTGATTTCCATCTGCATGGCTGGCCTGTTTGGCACCAGACAATCCCCCCATAGAAGCGCAGCCAAGAGGCTCCAAGCCTCTTCAGTCTAAAGTGCATGGGCGTCTTTCAGGGTTACTGAGCTTAATTGTACAATTGACCACACAGCTGCTCTCTGATCAGAGAAGAGCAGCTGTCTGGGGATTATTCATGCTGCATCCAACTACAGCTGTAGAAGGCAATTGACGGGCCTCTCTAGACAGGCATGTAGAAGACGCACGGCTGTAGAAAGCAATTCACGGGCCTCTCTAGACAGGCAGGCCACCCTTCGAGAGAAGACGTGAAGAGACCTAGTTGTGGTGGGGCCAACCAATGCAAAGAGAAAGTCAGTCACCTCCAAGTTTTATCTCTCACACCTTTCATCTCCTTAAATCTAAATAATTTTGTATATATTTGAGGGAGAACTGTGATTCTCCTAAACAGAGAACTCATGCAGATTATTGTTTTCCCACACATTTCACTACCCATATACTGGTTTTTCAGAAGTACATGGCCCACTTCTGTCCTAAAAGCTGTGATATTTGCATCTCCTTAGTCTATACAGTGATGTTCTTGCCCCCTGGTAAGAGGTACAGCTGGAGGTGTGTGGTGTATGTGTGTGTGTGGGGGGGGCACGGCAGTGGTCCCCCTTGGATTGAGCCAATATTGCCACACTACTACTTTATTTCTATTTACGTATGTTGTACGTGTACATTCCCGCCCAGAAAAAACCCTGTGGATACCCATGTCCCTGGGATAATCTGATCATCTGAGTCTACCCTCAAAAGACGCCCTTTGTACATTATAATGTATAGTATGTAATGTATGTATAGTAATGTATAGACTTGGGACTGTAGTATCTGTTCGACTGCATTTGCCCATATGAACCTGCCAGGGCTCTCTGTTCAGCAGCCTAGGCCCTGGCTCATCTGCCACTAACAGAGATATGACTGGCGGGGTCTAGAGACAGAGCCTTTTCAGTTGCAGCCCCTCGACTTTGGAATGCCCTCCCACAAGAGTTCCGCCATGCTCCTTCCCTTAGTGCCTAAGAAATTGTTGAAGACTCATCTTTTTAGAGGCATTTTCACATTTTAGCTGTAACTATATCTGGGGGGGGGGTTTAAAAAATCTTTTCACCTCTTTCTTTAAACATTTTTAAATAAAACAAAAAGTAAAATAAAATAGTACCTGTATGTTTCCCCCTATGGAGCTAATAACAGCTTGGGATGGGAGATTTATATCAGAGAAGCCGTGTAGGAGGAACTCCTCTTGTTCCAGCTCCCCAATTTTCAGAGCAGCTGTGTGGAACTGCTGGCTAGCTCTAAAGGAGGGTCAGGGGGTTCTGATAATGGATCTCCCATGATACCTGCTAGAAATTCAGAGCAACATCTGTGCCCAAATTTACATAGCAATGATATGTGCCACAAGAAAAATTTATTGCATTTCTATACTGCCTAGAAAATGCAAAATAAAATTATTCTGAACAGATCCGCCAAGGAAGAAAGATCCTTGAGTTTAACCAAACCAGATGATGAACTCGTGTAAGCAAATGTATCCTCTAGTTATGAGAATTACAAAAGTTTACATCACTGTTGAAAACAGGCCCAATCTGCTTATCAGTGTGATGTGTAAATGTATGTTCTCCCTTCAGTTAATCTTGTTTTATTTCTGTACGCTCTTTTATTTGGGGGACAAGGAAATATATCTGCAATAGGGCTTATGGTTTGCTGGACATGGCTCCACCTCTGAATGAGAGCCTGGCAAATACAAATTATGCACAAACTAACCAGTGCAGGTTCAAGTGCTGGCTGGCAGGGTTCCCCTCAGAGACAGAGAGATAGGAGAAGCAACACTGAGGGGTTTCAGGAGAGCAGAAGGTTTGTGGGTGCTTTGTGGGCCTTTTAATAGTGTATTTTCTTACCAAGAGTAGTAGATCCCTAACTTGATCCTGGATACCCCCGACACTTGATTGATTGTGAATCCCCTTGTCTGCTTCACTCCACAAAATGAAGCCCTGCCTCAAATTCCCATCTGAGGTCAGACAGATAAGGACAAGGAACAGGCTTTTCTCAGTGGAAGAGGCCTCCTTAGGAAACTCTCTCCTCCCACCCACCAGGTCATTTAGAAGGCTGGTTAAAATCTTTACACTTCATATGGCATTGGAACTGAATGGCTAAATTGCACCTAGCTATACCAGCAAGATCTCCCCCCCTATTTGATGCAACTCTTTCATGATGCAACCATTAATGCAACTCCAAGTTATCATTTTGAGTCAATGCAGATAGGAACATAGGAAGCTGCCATTTACTGAGTCAGACCATAGGTCCATCTAGCTTAGTATTGTCGACACAGACAAGTCTCTCTCAGTCCCATCTTGGAGATGCTGCCAGGGAGGGTACATACCTTCTGCTCTTCCCAGAGTGGCTCCATCCCCTGAGGGGAATATCTTACAGTGCTCACACATCAAGTCTCCCATTCAGATGCAACCAGGGTGGACCCTGCTTAGCTAAGAGGACAAGTCATTCTTGCTACCACAAGACCAGCTCTCCTCTCCAGATGAAGAGGCACAATGACATATACAGGTAAGAACAGTGGCTGACATGATGTGCTGCTTTCCATCTCCCTAATGCTCTTCCCCAGGATTGCAATGGAGCCCTAAGGCAACGTGAGACTGCACTGAATGAGAGGCTGCACTAGCAGCACGCTTGCAGCAAATGAGGAAAATAGCAGAAGCACTGCTACCAGGGGCGTAACTATAATAGGGCAAGGGGAGACAGTTGTCTGGGGGCCCGCTGCCTTGGGGGGGGGCCAGAGGCAAGTCACGTGACTGACTCCCCCAGCTGCGCACCCGCCCGGGCTTCCTTCAGTTGTATTCATCCTCTGAAATTTATGTGAGTGTTAAGACCTGGAGCTACCAGAACAGCATGTCTTTCAGAGGCCCATTTTAAAATCTTGGCTCTGGGCCCACTCCAATCTTGCTACGCCCCTGACTGCTACTGTAACCGCTTGTTCTCAGCAGCCCTGACACTGCCTTAGGACTCCACAGCTGCCCCAAGGCCGAGCATTAGGGAGACAGAAGACTGTGCATCACGTCAGCCACTAACTTCAAAAGGGATTTCCGGTGGTCATGTGATCATCTGGCTACAAATCCAGATATAGACAACAGAACTAATTCATCTCTGGCTCCTCCTGCTGTGATGTGTCAAGCCCACTTGCATGAGTGGTCACCACGTCAGCTGCCTTGCCAAATTCTTATGGGGACTGACTGAAAACAATGAGGTGCTCAGATGTTGTGTCAATGCGACTCTGATGCCTCAGTGCAAGTTGAAGGTTTCAGAAAGTCTTTTGTATGTCCGTGATAATGGCCAAATGTCTGGCTTTGTGGCCTTGATAAGAAAATTTACAGTGACGGAAATACAATGTAGTCTAAGGCAATGACTAAGAGCTCCTTCCCCGGCCAATGTTGCTCACCACAGATGGCCCAGTCTCTTGTTGACCTTTACCATTTCGGCAAAGCACTCAGCTGCTTCGTCATCCAAGTCGTTCTTTGTTAGCCTGGTTAGAGAAGGAAGAATGAATTTTCCTTTGTGAGAATGCATGACAATTCTGTGTCTCAAAAACTGTTGACACTCATCTTTTGCATAACTTAATTTTTGATTTGCCAACAATGTGCAACTCTTGTCAAAAATCCTAGCTAACTAGAAATGAAATGAAATCTCTTCAGCTAGATTCATCTCAGGCCTCCCAATTGCTTGTGCTTGGTGCAGTTTTCTATTGTATATAATAGCTTGGCAGTACGGTTTTTTAGGAGTCCAGCCTTTGTAAGCATTGCAGTAAAAAGAAACATTGGGCTTACCGTGAAGGGTTCTTTCTCCTCTGAAGTAGGAGGTCACAGCTTACAATGGGTAGTCTTCCGCTCCTTGCTCCAGATAGACAGGAAGTCTCCGGTGTTTTGAATAGGTAGGATCCGTCCCCCTTCTCCCAGCATGCCCAGGTGTAGCTCCCCAATTCCGACTGTCATCCCTCGTGGTTGGACTGGCCCCGTCCCGTCCACGGTACCATTATATGGCTTTGCTGCTCTCTTAAGAACGTTGAGGAGTCATATATTAGCATGCAAGGGGTGAAGACTAGACAACAGAATTCCTGAGACTTTAGGGAAGTTAGCAAAAGAGATTGAAATACGTTAGAACTGTGTTTTATCGAGGGCTAATGCCCCAGATCCAATCCCCCAGATCCACGGGTGGGCCGCGTGACCTCCTACTTCAGAGGAGAAAGAACCCTTCACGGTAAGTCCAATGCTTCTTTCTCCCTCGAAGTAGGAGGTCACAGCTTACAATGGGACCTACCAAAGCAGTACAGGTACCCAGGGAGAGAAAGTGGATCCCTCTCAGTTATGCGCCACCTGTTGCAATACGGTCCTCCCGAAGGCCGCCTGCTCAGAGACCAGGGAGTCAATTTTGTAATGTTTAAGGAATGGAGATGTGGATGACCATGTGGCCGTGCGACAGATCTCTGCCAAAGATGCCTGCGCTGTAAATGCTGCCGAGGCAGCTGCACTTCGGGTAGAGCGTGCTGTGATGCCTCGAGGTACTTGGATCGACAGAGCCTGATAGGCCGTGGCGATGCATGCCCTCAGCCAGCGAGCCAAGGTCATCTTAGAGGCCTTGGCCCCCAGGGACCTGGCATGGAACGACACGAAGAGGGCCTCAGATCTTTGGTCCTCCTGATGTATGAGCGCAGCGGCCTGCGAACATCCAGGGTGTGCCACTTCTGTTCTAGTGGGTGCTTGGGACTGGGACAGAAGGACGGTAGGACCAGGGCTTGGGAGCGATGGAACACTGAATCAATTTTTGGAATGAATGTAGGGTCCGTCTTAAGGACCACTGCATCGGGTTGGGAGGTGCAGATTTCCTTACGGGCTGATAGCGCCCCCAGCTCTGACACCCTGCGCACCGAGGTGATCGCTGTTAGAAAGAGAGCCTTGTATGATAGGTACTTAAGAGGCACAGATGAAAGAGGTTCAAAGGGTGCACGCGTGAGCACGTTGAGGACCTTATTGAGGTTCCATGAGGGAAAGCGATGAACTGGTGGTGGGGAGATATTGGTAGCTCCCCGTAGAAAACATGACAGGTGGGGGTGAAGAGTCGTACCCCCAGCCCTCTTCAGCTTGAGGACCGTGGCCAGGGCAGAAGCTTGCCGTTTCAAGGTATTGGGCTTCAAGCCCTGATCCAGTCCCGCCTGGAGGAAGGCCAGGACTTGTGGGACCCTGGCTGAACCTGGGTCGATGCCCTTGCGCCTAGCCCATCTGAGGAAGGCCACCCAGGTTGTTTGATAAATTCTATTAGTGCTCTGGCACCTGACGGCCAGAACAGTATCTTGCACCGACCTGGAATATCCCTTTTTGGCTAGCTGTGCGCGCTCAAACTCCAAGCGTGTAGCTGGAGCCACGCTGGGTCTGGGTGCAGTAACGGCCCCTGTGACAAGTCCCGCCGTGCTGGAAGTGGCCAAGGATCTGCAGTCGAGAGGAGCACCAGATCGGCGAACCATGGATGCCTTGGCCACAGGGGGGCCACTAGAATGATCTGTGCCCCCCTCTGACGGAGCTTTGCCACCACCCGGAGAATGAGGCCTATTGGGGGAAAGGCATACATGAGACCTGATGGCCAAGGTGCGTACAGGGCGTCGGTGTTTTCCGCAAGGTGGTGGTGGAACCTTGTGAAGAAGCGGGGAAGTTTCGTGTTCTCCGGTGATGCAAACAGATCCACCTGGGGATTCCCCAGTCTGTTCTGGATCTGCCTGAACACCTCGGGATGGAGGGCCCACTCCGACTGGTCCACTGTCTGGCAACTGAGCCAGTCTGCCTGAACATTGGAGATGCCGCTCAGGTGTTCCGCCCTGATCGACTGCACATGGGTCTCTGCCCACTGAAAAAGAGCCTTGGATTCCTCCATCAGTGATCTGGATCTGGTTCCACCCTGCCTGTTCACATGGGCCTTGGCTGTCGTATTGTCGGTCCGGACCAATACGTGCCAATCCCGGAGGGTCCCTGCGAGGTGGCATAGAGCCAGCCTGATGGCTCTGAGCTCTAGCCAGTTGATACTGTGTTGGGCCTCCTCCGAGGTCCAGATGCCCTGTGCCATCTGCCCTTCGCAATGCGCCCTCCACCCCGAGAGGCTGGCATCGGTAGGGACCGACAGTCTCTCGGGTTCCCTCAAGGGGTTCCCCTTCTACAGGTTTGGGGAGAGCCACCAGAGAAGGGACCGTCACACCTGCTGTGAAAGAGGTTACAACAGCCTGGTGCGGTTGGAGATCTCGTCCTGGAAGAGAAGCAAAGCCCACTGTAAAGGCCGTGCGTGCCACCTTGCCCATGGTAGGCATTCTATGCACACAATCATGGACCCCAGGAGCTGCGCTAATGTCATGACCTCCACCCGTGAACGGTGAAGGAGTGGTTGTATCTGGTCGCGTATCTTCTCCCTCCTGTCTACAGGAAGGGAGATGGTTGCTGCCTTGGTGACGAACCAGGCCCCCAGATGCTGAAGGGCCTGAGATGGTTGGAGCTGGCTCTTGGCCTTGTTCACCAGGAACCCGTGGGCTAGTAGTAGCTGGTGAATCCTCTGGACATTCACGCATGCCCGCTGTTGTGACTGCGCTCGAATTAAAATATCGTCGAGATACGCATGGACCCTGAGACCCTCCAACCTCATGTGGGCCACCAGGGCGGCCAGCACCTTGGTGAAGACACGTGGGGCCGAGGATAGACCGAAGGGAAGGGCCTTGTACTGAAAGTGTTTTTGGTTGTAGCAGAACCTTAGAAACTTCCTGTGGGAAGGGGAAATGGGTATGTGAAGATACACCTCTTTCAGATCTATGGAGGCCAGGAAGTCGCCAGGGGCAATCGCCTCCCTGATAGAGTGAAGGGACTCCATCCGGAAGCGCCGCTTCTGAATGTAGCGGTTCAAATGCCTGAGGTTCAGGACCACCCGCCAGGAGCCATCTCTCTTGGGTACCAAGAACAAAATGGAGTAAGCGCCACGACGTATCTCGGTCGGTGGCACTGGCTCTATAGCCTGAATCCCTAGCAGGTGGTCTATAGCCTGCCTCATCCGAAGGTGTTTGCCCTTGTTCCTGGACCTTGGGGAGACTATGAACTGTTCCCTCGGCTGAGAGGTGATCTCCAGGCAGTAGCCCAGCTCCACTATGTTCAACACCCACATGTCCTGTGTGGATGTTGCCCATCTGGTGGTGAAGAGCTGCAGCCTGCCCCCAACCTGAAGATAGTCAATTCTGTTTTCGGTTCTGCTGGCCTCCTGTCTGAGGGGTGGAGAAACGCTGTTGACGTAGCCCCGATCGGCCCTTCTGGTTCCAGTGATTGTTGGTTCCCCACTGTGGTTGGGCCTGGGACCGAAATGGTCGATGGTCCCGGGTGCTAGAACTCTGCTTGTAGGAACGAAAGGAGTGTCTGTTATTGCGAAAGGACCTACGTGTATCCCTGCGCCTCGTGGGGATGGCTTTCTTTTTGTCCTGTGTCTCCACCAAAACCTCGTCTAGGGACTCCCCAAAGAGGTTGCCCCCTTTGAAGGGGGTGGAAGCCAGATTGGACTTTGATCTGGCGTCCACCTGCCAGTTCTTGAGCCAGAGCAATCTGCGTAGCACTACGTTAGCTGCTATTGCCCGGGAAGATGCCTGAATCGAGTCCAGGCTTGCGTCTGCCATGAAGGCAGCTGCTTTAGCGAGCTTATTGAGGCCCTGCCTGAGCACCGTCTGACCAGGCTCAAGCTTGTTAAGGAGATCCTTAACCCACAATACCGAGGCTTGGGCCATGATGGAAGTGGACGCTGAAGCTCGAATGGAGTTGGCCGATGCCTCGTGCGCCTTGCGCAGAAGGGCGTCCGCTTTTCTATCCTCTGGGCCATTAAGTTGTTCATCCCCTTCCCTATTCAATATTGCCCCTAACACCAGGGCCACTACCGGTGGATCTATTTTGGGCACCGCGATCTCCGCCATAGCCTCATCAGGGAGGATATAGTAGCTCTTGGGAAAGGAGCTCGTGTGCCTGATGGCCGCTGGGTTAGCCCATTCGGCCCGCATTGTGTTTCGGAAGAGAGCCGGAAAGGGAACCATAGGAGACTGGTGTCTGGGTATGGGGAAAACGTCCTGTGCAAGCTGACTCAAGGTGTCCTGTGCTTCTGGCTGCAGAACTGCCGCATTTATGGCTCTTTTGGCCTTGGACAGCATCACCCCATAGGTATCCTGGGAGCACAACCTCAGGATGGGGCTCGGGTTCTGTGGGGCCTCCTCCCCTGAGAGCTCCCTATCTTCCTTGTCTGAGGCTTCGCCCTCACTGTGATTGCCCGTGCCAGTCTCCCCGGGCACAGCTGGGGAGGGAGGTGCAGCTGGGGGTGGAGGTGTCACCCTTCTGCTAGGGCCAGGCTGATCCCTGCTGGACCTATGTCCGCTGATGGAGGTGCCCCTCGAAGTGTGCCTGCGCCTTACCGTGTGGGTGCGGGGCCATGCCCTCTCTGGACTGTCCTCAGAGGATGATGAATGGGACCTGGTCCCTGACCTCCCGGGCGTGGATTGGGGCGAGTAGCCCTGGGGAAGCCTCGTGGCTCTCCTCATCTCCCTGGCCACCGCCTCCTTCACTGAGAGTGAGAGTGCTTTGGTATTCACCCTCATTTCTCTGGCCATCATGTCCCGGACCCATTGAGCTCTCTCCTGCAGTTGCTCTGAATCCCCAAATGCAACACTCACCTGTTGCCGCGTGGGGAGCAAAGTAGCCGCATACCTGGGCTCGTGGTGGCCCACCTGGTGTTGTGGGCTGAGCTGTGGGTAGGGCGCCCTTGGTGGCCCGTCATCATCCTGGTATGGGCTCCGTGTCCTGGCACATGAGGCATGGGTGAGTGGTCTATGGACTTCGCCCAGCGTCCAGTCATCGTTTAGGGCATGGGTGAGTGGTCTATGGACTTCGCCCAGCCATCCACTTTCACCGGTTGCGAGGTGAACGGTCTATGGACTTCGCCCCTATCCCTGATATCCCTGACTGGGAAAGATACTGCCAGACCCCTCGTGTACTCCTGCCTCGGTTGGGCCTCCAGGGAGTGTCCACAGGGTGCCCCCTGGTTCAAGTCAGGCAGGTCCGCTGGTTGGAGGCTGGGTGGGTTGCCCTGGTGCTGCAGCGCCAAATAGTTAAAAGGTATGGGGCCTACATCACCACTTTCTATGGCTGTGGTATACGGCAGGCCAGTAGGTGGTGCTGCTGCGTTAGCCATTGCTCGTATAGAGCCAGCAGCCACAACGGAGTTCCCTTCTGAGGGAAGCACGGAGGGAGCAGCCTGGAGGACCCCTATGGGGCTGGGTCCGGCCGGAGAGAGGAGGGCAGTTGCAGCCGGCATGGCGGTGGCCCGCTGCGCAGTAACGGGTCCAACCCTGGTCACAGTGAGCCCAGCAGAGGTTGGGGACCAGCCCTGGGACGAACCCCGCGGCAGCGTCTTGGCGGGCTGTGATCTCCGCTGGGCAATGCCCGTTGGGAGAGCGCACTGGGGGAGGCTGTAACGGCAGCGGCCCCTGCAGGGCCAAGGACTATGGTGGTTGTGCTGGGGGCGGCCGTAATGGCGGCGGCCTCTGTGGTGGTGTCCTTCTCTGCGGTGGGGGGGCGCAATGGTGGCGGCGGCCGTAATGGCAGCAGCCTCTGCGGGGGCGAGGGCTATGCCGATTGCGCTGGGTGGCGATCGGCATAGCAATGGCAGCGGCTTCTGTGGGGGCGGGGATCATGTCGGTCGTGCTAGGGGCGGCTGTGATGTCGGCGCTCGGGTTTGTCCCGCCCACCCACGGGGAGCCTGGTAATGGTAGTCCTGGATGGGAGGGGAGGTCCGCTTCCCCCCGGCTGCCCGCTGGTCACGTGCATCCTTAGGTCTCCCGGCTGCTGCAGCGACTCGCTGCAGGCAGCCTGAATCAAGATTCTCTCGCTCTGCCTCGAAGCTGGCAGAGCCGAGTGCAGCTTCCCCCCAATTTTTTTCACGTGGGAATGTTTTTTCTTCTTTCCCTGACCACATGGTTCAGGAGAAGAGGAAAGGTGCCGCTTTTTGTGGGTCTTTTTCTTGTAAACCCTCTGTTCCTCCCCCCCCCCACCGGTGCTCTCTGAGAGGGATCCCAGAAGGGAATCCCCTGCCTGAGCTAGATCCATGCGGTCAGTAAGGGAAGGGAAGGGAAGGCTCACCAAAGTTGAGAAAGGTGGAAATTTGGTTTGGGCAGGAGCCTGCCCAGAAGCGTCTAATCCAGAGCGAAGACAGGAAGGAACTGGGGAGCTACACCTGGGCATGCTGGGAGAAGGGGGACGGATCCTACCTATTCAAAACACCTGAGACTTCCTGTCTATCTGGAGCAAGGAACGGAAGACTACCCATTGTAAGCTGTGACCTCCTACTTCGAGGGAGAATTGGGGGGGGATCATCTTAAATCCAGAGCGCTCCAAAGCCTCTTTTCTCGGTTTTTTCCAGAGAGCTAGGAATCATGGCTACTTCTAGATCTCTAAGTAACACTAAGCTCCACAATATTTTTCCTTGTGGCCTTGACAATTCTGAACTCCAGGTGCTCTTGGAACAACCCCACTTTCCACCCTCCTAGTTTTCTTTTGTGTATAATTACTACAGTATGTTTAGTATTTGTCCCTTATCTGTTCAACAGTAGAGAGTGCTGATGTACTTAAAGGGCAACGCAGCCTGGAACAAATACATGCTGGCACTGTTTGTTCTCTTCAGTTCCTTATTGTTCAAGTCATAGGTGGCAGCACTGTGGTCACTGTTTCCAAGCATCTTGCACCAGGTGCTGGGCACCACCTGGGATTAAATCAAATGTCACCTCCCCTTCTGTCACTCCCAGGACTGCTTGTTCCAGAGCCCAATAATTTATTTCATCTGAGAAATGTTGTCACGAACAGCCATGTGTCATTAGAACTGGGATGAAATAAAAGATGGGAGGGTTTGGCTTTACAGTATGTCAGATGGATTGTTTCATGTTCTCACTTCCAAACAGATTCACAGGCCCAAAAGGTAGGCTCTCCATAGCAAAAATAAGTAGCAAATGATTTCTGACAAGATCCATGGGATCTCTTACAGCACCATAACAAAGATGGTGAGAGAACATAGGTGGCTGCTTCTGGAAACATCCTCAGCAAAACTCCGCAAGCCTTTGGTTTACACATTAACTCGATGGAGGGGGGGGGGAACCAATCTGTTTGGAAATCTGCATTGCTTAGTATGGGCTTGTGTGTGCTTTGCTACTTTTGCGCAACTGGAGGAGAACAGCAAACCCCCTCTGGTGCAACTAAGACATCTCATATCATCTGCTTAGATCTAAGATGGGGCGGTTGCTTCTGTTTGGCTTCAGCTTCTTGGGCTGGGAGGAGAATAAGCAAGAAATTTCCTTTGTTCCCCCACTGAAAGCTTGCAAGCTACTTCTCTTCCTTGCCTATATGCTTGTCTCAACAAGACTGGGTAGCAACCACTTCTTTTCCAACTGCTAGCCTCGCCTGCTTTTCTGAGGTAGGGCAGGGTCTCTGTTTCCCACTGAAGTGTGGAAACAGAAAATTTCTCTTTCAATTTAAATGTCTCTTTCAATCAGCGATTGAAGGCACACTTGAGCTCTCCCACAACAGACCCAGGGGTGCAGGCAGAAGGAAAACATGAGGAGGGGCTCCTCACATAAATCTGGTGGTGGGGAGGGAGGGGATAAAAATACATTTGTGGGGAGTTCAGTAAAATGAGCAGGGAACTCTTAAAACCTTAGTGGGAGTGACCTGCACCCCTGTGTAGACATCCCAGCTGACAAGCATTAGCATGGATTCTGCAGTCTACATGGGTAACTTGCCATACTCACTGAAGAGTGTCCCAAGGAAGAAGATACATGCCTTCCACGAGGACATTTCTTGTGGTTATGTTTGTGAGCTACAAAGCCAAACCCAAAGCATGGGAAGACAACTCTGGATGAAGAGCTCTAAAAGGTAAAGCCCACAGGGATCTCCTGCTGCAGTTTGGAACTGTAAATGTTTTTTCCCCTTTCTCTGTCTACCTCCTTAAGAAGTACAAATATACATTCTAAATTTTAAGTCTCAGGAACTCACAAATTAATACGTGATATTTTCAGGAAGTCTCCTGAAGCCTCAATGGGAGTTGCCCCACCTGATGCCTTCTAGGCCTCATGTAATCTTTTTATCTTCTCTATAGACTGCCAAAGCCATGCTGTCTGCACAAAACTAATACATCATCCATCTTTCCAGTCTAGGTCCACTTGGCTCACACGCCTTCCGGGTTGCTCTAGAATCTGCTTTGTCAGACATGCACCAGCCACATGCTTTCCTCCCAGTGCTGGACAGCTGACCTGCTTCAGTAGGTATCTTCCCAGTCTTCTGCTAGTCAAGCAGAAGCAACCCTGAATCTAGCAGGGCTGCACCTCCCCACCCTGAACTGCAGAAAAGGTGTATGGAAATTGGTTTCTTACCAAAATATATTCACAGTGTTGTTGTGTTTCATAGCTTCTGCAATATATTTCCCCCCTTCTGTAGTGATGTCATTAAATGCAAGACTGAAGCAAATAGATAGGGAAAATGTTTAGTTAAAACAAACAAACAAAAAACCCCAACAGCAATAAACGTTTTCCCTTTATAACTAGTAATACTACTTTGTATTTGGACAAGACTTTACATTATCAGACATTATATAAACATTTACTAACACAGTGTATCATAAGTACTGTGCTGCTGACAGGAAGCCTCTCCCTTCAGCTCCACAGATCACTTTGCTTTGATTTTTAGAACCGTAGCCGAGAGCAAAACTGTTGTTTCGGCATTCTGACATCTGAAACACACCTAATAACTCAAAGGCATGGGATCTGTTTCTTTGTGGCTCGTCCACACTGCTCCACGAAGGTGTGTATACCAGAATCACACAGACAGCTCAAATTATGCAGTTCCTTCCCACATGAGAAGATACATTTACATGGGAAAGAATTCCACCAACTATCCTGACCATGTGGTTCCAACACACCACCCATGTTTAGGACTGACGGGACATGAAGTCACAGACAAGCAGTACCCTTACAGTTGAGGTAAAATATAAGACAGAAGTGACAGCCAGGTTTTGAACCAATATGCTTAAAAGATAAATACATATGTTTTTGTCCAGTCTTGTGTCTGTCTGGAAACAGCTCATTAACAGTTATCCTTTTACACCACACTTTTTAATGAGGATTACAATTTTATCTAGAGATGATCAACCACCTCCCCAAAGGCAAGATCCATCCTCATCTGGCAGATCCCCCCAGATCAACTATGGAATGTAGGCTGCAATGCCTGCAAAGATCAAGTGCATCGCTAGAAACATAACAAAGTTCATGCACTAATAAAATAATATTTCAGTGGAAAAACTTGCATACACAAATAGGCCATACAAATTCAACCTGTTAACTGCCCTGGAAAGGAACCCTGGAAAGCTTCTCCAATTTCCTATGCCACATCCACTGGAAATATTCCCCCCCCCCCATATATAAATAGCAGTTGGCAGTGAAGACAGGAAGTGAGGAAAGAAATCCTTGATTCCACAATGCCTACTTGACCTTTCGTCTTATTTCCACGGCACAAACACTCAAACTATTTAGATGCTGAGATGCAGGAGTGCAGGCCAAGAATTGGCATTGAAGCAAAAGGCTGAGCTGTTCAGAAACAAAGAATGGGAAGTATTGCTTCCATGGCATAAACCAGTCTCATCCAAAGCCCACAGCAATCCATGTGAGCCTTTCTGTTAGTTTCTATGCATTTTGATTTGGGTTCACAATAGACGGGCCTGCTTCCAGGGCTGCTCAACTTCGGCCCTCCTGCAGATGTTGGCCAACAGTCCCCATAATCCCTGGCTATAGACTGCTCTGTCTGGGGATGATGGGAGTTGTAGTCCAAAAACAGCTGGAGGCCTGAAGTTGAGCAGCCCTGCCTCAGAGGCAGCAATGACCAATTCATTTGCTCTTCTCTAAGAAAACATCATTTCAAGGCTCTTTGCAAAAGCCTTGGTCAATGGGCTTATCTACATTATCTCTTAAGCTTGGTGTGGAATGATATGACTGATTACAGCAGCAGGTCATATGCTACTGCCACAAGGTGCAGAGTTGCACAACTGACTAGAAACACTGGGTCTTCCTCTCAACAATCAATGCAGTCAGAAGCTGGGCTAAAGAGCTGATGTGGTGGTGGTGGTGATGATTTATTAATTTATTCAGTTTCTATACTGCCCTTCCAAAAATGGCTCAGGGTGGTTTACACAGAGAAATAATAAATAAAAAATAAGATGGATCCCTGTCCCCAAAGGGCTCACAATCCAAAAAGAAACATAAGATAGACACCAGCAACAGTCACTGGAGGTACTGTGCTGGGGGTGGATAGGGCCAGTTACTCTCCCCCTGCTAAGTAAAGAGAAACACCATGTTAAAAGGTGCCTCTTTGCCAAGTTAGCAGGAGACTCCCTACTAGCCACTATCAAGCCAACATGCATTTGGAAGGCTTACATTTTAGTTATCACAATACTGTTGCCCTTAAGACATACAACGAAGCCCAACTGAACATTTACAAAACAAAACAAAACAAAAAACCACCAACCTCCCAGAAAGATGCAATATTAGAACTATCTAATGGTGTTGCCTCTGATCCAAAGCCCTCTCTACACGAGCAAGGCACCCATTGACACCCATGACAGATGAAGCTCTGCAAGTCCTTAGAGCTCTTTCCACTGCCACTGACAATATTGTGAGCATCTCACTTGCCCATGTGGGGCTGAATCACAGCCATTACAATGAAAGATGCTAAGCATCCCCACTGACAGTCGTTATTGTCTGGGGAATTGGTAAGCATTCAAACTGTTCTAATGAAATTCATCTCCAAATTTTCTGTATAATCAATTTTATTGCTACTTTAAACCACGCTAGAGCCTTGCAGAAACTTCCCATTGCTTTCTAGTGGCTGGTTTTTATTTGCAAGAAGAAAGAAAGAGAATAAACCAGAAGATTAGCAATGAGGCAAACACAGAGATGGCTGGAAAAAGTTCAAAGTGTATCTACATTTTACATTGCCTAGATATCTACTCAAAAGATCTCCTTTTTCGTACTTTGAATGAAGTACATTTGAGCAAATGTTCCAGGCAAGGAGAACCAGGCCTAGTAATTGGTCTGCAAGTTCTTCAGGTAAAATATGAATTGCTTAGATTAACATCCCAAGGTAGCCATGGGTAGCTTTTATAACTAATCCATTTACAAAAGTCTATTCTTATGGCTGGGAGCCAATGAACTGAAACTTTAAAGACAGCTTTTGAATCTTGGGCTTCCCAAACAGCGCTGCCTCATGCCGCATTTTTGAAACTGACCAAATATATCACTCCTATCTCAAGTGTGTGTGAATTTATTTATTTACTAGTTATTTTAGGCCCGTTAAATTAACGGGCGCTAGGAGAGTTGTGCGCTCCGGGCCCCCCGCCACCATTCCCCCTCCCGCCGCCGCCAGCCTCCATGCCGCGGCCGGTCTCCCCGGCCGGGCAAGGGCCTCCCGCCACCGCCGGCCTCTCCTTTCCGGCTTCCCCCGCCGCCTCCTCACCCGTGCGGCGGCCGCGGCTCTGCTGCCGCCTTGCCTGGCTTCTTCCTCTGCCTCTGCGGAGGTTTCGGGTGGGGGGGTCCTCTTCCCCCCCACCCGGCTTCGGTGGCGCAGCCAGGCCTCGGCTCCGCCGCAGCCTCGGCTGGCTTCCTCCACCGGCTTCCTCCACCACCTCTTCCCCCCGCCCGGCTTCGCGACGGCCACTTCTCCTCGGCCGCCGCTTCTCCTCCTCCCGCCCATCATGGCCGCCTGGTGCCTGCGGCCGTATCTCCCTCGGACGTTCTGGGCATGCGCTCTGCGCATGCCCAGAACAGCCGAGGGAGACATGGGCGCACACCCAGGGCTTTTATTATAGAGGATTTATAAACAGATTTTTGAGCCTTACTTGCAGGGGGTATCAAGATTGTTAAGACACCTCCACAACAGGCAAAAAGCTGAAACATGGTATGTATGTAACCTGGTTATTTCATAGAATGCTTTTCTCTTTCTCACACAATGTTAACAATGTGGAAGCTATCTTATAACAACAGCCACCACGCAACAGAGAATAAACCAATCCACACATGCAGTCACAAGTAAGGAAGTCAGTGTTCTTTCTTCACCTACTTGAGCCTGGAAGGAAGGAAGCTGAAGATGTCGCAGTGGCAATAAGACCACTGCAATAAGTCTGAAAACAGGACCAGCCCCCGCATGCCACAGAACAGTGGTCTAATGGAGGTCTCTGGGGGTTCTCCCTTCAAAGTCTGTAGAAATCCTCACATTGGGAGAGGGGAATTTCCAGGGGAAGCCAAGAATTCTCTGTGCTTGCTGAATTTATGCTGTATCTGACAGTGAGATTTGTAACCTTTTCCCACTTCAAACAGGAAACCCCACCCAAGTGACCCCATGTCACATATCAAACTGTTTTTGAAGCTACTCGGTTTCAAAAGTGGCCTACTACATGGCATGAGCATAGCTTTTGTCTCCCCTTCAAATCCATGGTGTGCCCCAAATTGCTCTAACACAGCAGTTTCTGTCTGGGATAACAGAAAGGCAGATGGAGAAAGGTAAATAAGCCCCAGGTATCAGTATTCCCTCTAATTTTTTCCCCATATCTGGGTAGAATGAGTTTTGTTCTGGGTGGCAGAATCAAGGCACTGTGTATGCACATGCAGTCAGAATGGGACCTTCCTCATTCAACCTGAGCGGGATCTAAAATTAACTGAGCGGACATCAGAAAACCTGTGAGCACGTGCACATGGCTTAGAGGGAACAGTTAGTCAGTTGAGATTGGTGCTTAATTATAGTGGCTCTTAATCCACAAAGTTCAAAGAAACATTTTAGTCGTACAGTAACACTGTGAAGAAGGAAAACCTTGGTAGCTTTTCCTCCTACCTTGCTTCCACACAATCACTTCTACACAGGTTTTCCTCTCACCTTGCTTCCACACAACCGAAAATTGGGAGCGCACACAGCTACCAAACCTGGGCAGAACATAGTGTTTGATTGTGTGAATGACCTCTATATCTCTTTCTTTCTCAGCCATTTTACAGATTACACAGAGGTAGACTTCCATTTGCCATCGCATGTACACTCAAAAGGAGCTACAACCAGCCAATCACAGCTCCCTCGTGACTCTCTTTTGCAGATATTTTGTCTTATTTTTCAGTGTGCGTTTAAAATATCTTAACTATACAACTTTTCAAAAATGGTTTTCTTCCTACAGTCTGACAAGCTTAAACAGAAGGTAATAGTTTCATTTGAAGGGGGGAGAAATCCAGTATCGTGCGCCATCTTGTGGGGGAACTAAGAAAGGCTATTTGTTTTCCTTAAATTAGGAAACTGGCAGTGTTCAGGGTTTGATTTTGAGATGAAAGAAAAGTGATTGACAAGCTTGAAAACAAACTGTATCTTTAAAGTATCTCTCCATTTTGAGCAGCTGCCAGTGCCAATTTTATTTTTTAGTGCTTTTTACAGCTAAATATGGACTGACCATGTAGTTTTCTCACTGTAGTGCCACATTTTAAAACATCAATCATGTTCAATTTTTAAAAGGTCTTTGCTCTATATTAGGCACTGAGCTTCTCTGCCAACTGGTGGATTAGAGTTGACTGAAGCAAAATCACATAGTCCTTGTCAACAGCAGCTTGTAGTCTTTGGCTGATGTGATGAGGAAAATTGCTCAAAGTTAGGTGCTGCCTAATTTGTCTTTTTAATTTCCATGGGTCTGCTCTGAGTAATTTAAAGAACAACCTCCTCCATTCTGCTATACCAAGGCCCATTTAACAGTCCTAACATGGTCTTGGGATACCATGGTTCTGAAGTCTTCCAACAAGGACCATCCTAGAAAAACTTACAGAGAAGTTCTTACCTGACATTTGTTATCGTGGGATGGTCCCACAGTGCTTCTGCAAAGGCCTTGGCCCCTTCATCCCCAACTTTATTACCCCACATTCTGTCAAGGAGAAAAAGACAAGGCATACAAATGAATATCGGCATCACCTTTCTGCCCACATTATTATATGCTACAAAGGACAAATTCTGAAGTAAAGTTTAATACTTGTGGAATGACTTTTTGAAAGGACCTTGTGAGCACATCCATGTGGAAACAGCTATATCAAAACGAGTTGTCTAGGTAAATTTATAAATAGAACTGGCCAGAAATTCCAGTCCTCTCTTTCAGGAACTAGTGAGAAATATTTTCACTTTGGCCAAGAAGGAAACTGCATCAAGAGACTAGAAATTGCAATTACAATTGAAACTAGCTGACCGGATGCATAGCGTCTGCGCCCCTAGTTTGACTCTCCCCTCCCCCTTCAGCCCCTTCTCCCTGTATTCCAGTGGGCGTCTCTGACGCCCACCCAGCCTGCTTCTCCCCACCACCTGCTTGCGGTTTCTTCTGCCTCCTGCCACTGCCTCCTGACCCCGGTGGGTGCTCAATGACCTCCTGCCATGCGTGAGCTCCCGCTGCCTCAGCCTATCTGGCACCTCCGCTGCCCAGCCAATCAGCTGGGCACCGGGACACACATTCAAAAGGCGCACCCAGGAGAATTATATATACAGATACTGTGGTAAATATTGAATGTATGCGATTATTATAAATCTAGTGAGAATTAGAAATTGTAGAATGAAAAGTAGCAAATATGGATCAAAATTAGGGATGTGCATGAAATGGATTTTGTGTTTTGTTTTGAGCTTGAAACAGAACACAGCTGACTAAAACGTTTCATCGAAACAACAGCTGACCCGGTTATTTCAGTGAAACAAATCCAAAATGTTTTGAGTGTTTCAGCCATAGGGAACAATGGGAAAACTCAAAACATCCCAATGTTCCCCATGGGTAGCTCCTAGAGACACCAAAGCGGGTTGAGTGATAGGGCATGATGAGTACTACCTACACCCAACCCTCAAAGGAAATGGGCAAGTGGACAATTTTAAACAATTTTTTAACCTTTCCCCATAAACCCCATAGGATCCTATAGACCAATCCTATGAGGTGGGCTGATGTGCTAAGTCTGGAATGGAGGGCCAGTCTACCCGCTGACAGGGGAGAGCTGGTCTACCAATTGGGATCGGCGGGTAGACCAGCCCTCCTCTACGGACCTGATGCATCTGCCCACTTTGGAGGACTGGTCTACCTGGGTAGACCAGTCCTCCAAGGCAGGCTGATGTGCTAATTTCGGAGCGGAGGGCTAATCTACCCGTCGATCCTAATTGTTAGAACAGTTCTCCGCGGAAAAACAGGCCTCAAAATGGCGGTCAAGTCACTAAAATCAATTTGAGTGATTCGAGGTTGGTTTGCTGAGGCAGCCAACCAAGCTGGCTGTTTTGACTACTCAATTCGAGTTTTTGCTATTCGATTTGAGCAGAATCGAATCACAAATTTATTTGTGCACACCCCTAGTGCTGAGCTCGAAACACTCAAAAACAGTCCTTTTTGAGTCAAAACGTTTCAATGTCAAAATGTTCTGAACATCTCTAATCTAAATTGTTATGGTGCGTGTTTTAATAGAAATGTTGATGTATGGACTTGCCCATGGATCAAACAAGTTAAATGTGTATAAGAATGCAACTTTTATGTTGTTGCTATATTTGAGGCGTAAGATCATTAGCAGCCTTTAAAAGACCCCAAAGACACATTTTTAACTTGACCTCAGAGATTCTCCAATGGTTTTAAATTGTTACTACAATGGGTTATTTATTTTGGTTTTATTCATGTGCACCACCTAGAACCATTTGGGTTAGGTGGTATAAAAATTTAATAAGTAAACAAACAAACAAACAAACAATTGGCAGCAGAAACCCTTGCTGATCTATTGAAAATCACTCAGCGAGCTATTAGTAGATCCCGATCTATCTTCTGCCCATTTTCACAAAACTTCAAATCAATCTTGTTTACCTCCACTGTGATTTGTAAAAAAATGAAGCACTATTTTGTGCTCCTGAGAGGATTGTCAACATTGTAGATTATTTACATTCTTTTTGAGCCTGTGGGTCCAGTAAATTTAATCAAATTTAAAAGGCTACTGTTTCCAATTAAAAACCTCCAACAACATGTAGTGTTACGATAAAGGCGAGTTATTAAAGGTCTCCACAGGAATTCAGCTTGTTATAATAACAGAAAAGGCTTCTCTCCATTGCTTTGAAGATTCACTTTGAAATTATCCATGGTGTGGATAGAGTGGATAAAGAGAAGTTTCTCTCCATCTCTTTACTACATTAGAACCATTGGTCATCCAATGAAACTAATTGGCAGGAAATATAGGACAAAAGGAAATTCTTCTTCACACAGTTCATAGTCTATGGAAGTGGCTTTAAAAGCTGGGGAGAGGTTAGGCAAATTCACAGTCTATCAATGACTACAAGACTTGATAGCTATATGCTACGTTTAGGTTCAGAGACAGCAACAGATGAAGATGAACACTTTTTCAATGAGCTGTAAGGGTACCAACAAATTTGTCCACGTGTGTATATGATACTATGGCTGCCTATCTCCCATTTGAGTTGTTGGTATTCGGTGAGACCTTCTGTTAGGACACAATATTAATTGCAGTTTGTCTGGATGTGGTTGTTTCAACTTATATTTGTTTCTTATGCTCTTTTGGGAACTACTTTTCATATCTAAGGTTTCACCAAAAGACTGTTATTTAAATTAGAATATTTTTGTTTTAGTAAAATTTTCACGGTTTTGATCCAGCACTTGTGTCTCTGTCTGTATTCACCAACTCACACTTAGGTGACTCACCTCTTAAGTCTGGAGAAAGAGGTCTGAAGGGCTGTTTGGTAGAAACAGCCAGTAAAATAAAGAAATCTACCTGGCGGCAGCGGTAAAGTTTGTTAGATCACGAGGCTGGTTGAGAACAGACTGTGACACAGCAGTACATATTTTGAGTCAAGTCCAATTTGGACCAAGCAGGAAGTAGTTGCTAGACAGCTAGACCTGGGAGGCAGAGTTCAAATCCTAGAGTAATTATAGGGCAGAGGGCTTGGGGGCGGGGGGGGGGGCACAATAAATGCAAATGGGGAAAGGAAACTGCTGAGGGATCAGCATCCTGGCAGGACAAGAAAGGGAGCAACCCCAAGGACGAAATTGGAAAGTAAGGAAGTGAGTTCAAGACCCTCACAAAAAAGGAGGGGAAGTCAATGGTGGGATCAAGAGAAAGGCTTAACACAAATGTTGTCCAAGATGATATTAAACTCCCATGATTCGCAGCCACAGTGGCCAAAAGCCATTGTGACTAGGGATGATGGGCATTGTAGTTCAACATAAACTGGGGACTCAAGGTTGAGAACTCCTGGGCTAGAGTTATCAGGCATCATGAATGAGCAGAATTAAAAAGGCGACCATTTACTGCTGTCTAAACATTTCCTCACTTACCCAATCTCGTACATTGTTGTACTCCTCTTGATGGCATATGCAAGGCTTTTTCCTCCCTCGGTTGTTATTTTGTTTGCTCCTATTCTGCACAGAAACGCATTTTGCCAGAAAACAAGTCAACAAAACTTTCAATGCCATTTGTTACAGCAGGCCCATTCTAGACACTGCTGGAGTAGATGGCTGAATAAAATCTTGCATATGGTTCAAATGCACATGAAGTACAAGGCACACAGTAGGCAACATCCAGACTCAGTTAGCCATGACTAAGCACCACAGAAATCAATGGGACAAGTTATCATGAGTAACATACGCCCCATTAATTTCAAAGGGACTTAGTTATGACTTAGTCTGGATGCCATCCACTTTTACTTCAAGAAAGCAAATAAAGATGCTAAAAGTCATTTACTCGCACAAAGGCCCAGTTTAGATGGTCAGGAAATGCTTCCTCTTCTCCCCAACCCTTCTTTCCTTGCACACCTGACTGAATGGAAATCTTCCTGGTTTGTAAAACCACAGCTTCTCATGTCATTCAAACCAGGAAATTGTGGTTTGAGTGATGGTCTATAAACCAGGTATCAATGAATAATAATATTGCAGAAGAACAATTAAGGGAGTGATACTTTACAACCAAAACAATAAAACCCTTTCCCCATCTCTGAATAGTCTGCAGGAATTCTGAATCTGAACCCTTTTTATTGCTTTGAAATTCAAATGTAGATTAATTAATAAATGCTAGGAAAGGAAATTATTTTGATTTTGCCTGTCTCAAATGCCTCTAAAATATTTTAAATATTTTAAAATATGGCTTTAAAAAGTATGCAATACATTTTAAGAAAACCCCTTCAGAATGGAACCTGATGTATATGTTTGGGAATTGGGAAAGCTCTTGGATTCATTCATCAGTGTTGATAACTTCCACACTCAATGGATGATAGTACAAATTATACAAAGGAATAGTTGTGCACTGCTTTGTAAAGCCACATAGTAAGTGACGTTGTCTAATCACCTGTCTTTTAACTGATTACATTTAAATAAGGATGTATATTATAAAAACCCTAACGTAGCTAGCTCTTTTAGATATTTGAAGGAACTGTAAGATAATTTACTAAGGCTTGGTTCAGACAATCATCTAAACCATGATTTATAGTATTATACTTTACAGTATCATGAAGTAGTCATTATAAGCCTCAAGCTTGTGTGTTTCTTCTCCCCTCTTCCTTCACATGTGAAGAGGGAAATTAAAAGCTTCCACTTTTGGTTTCAAATAAACCAGTTTCCTGTTGCATCAAACTACAGTTCACATTTTCACATGAGCATATCAGGCCATGCTCATGGCCCCGCCACTAACAGAGATCCAGTTGGCGGGAAATAGGGACAGGGCCTTTTCAGTAGTGACCCCTGAGCTTTGGAACACCCTCCCAAGAAGAGGGAGGGTGTTGCTCCCTCCCTCCCTCAGTGTTTTAAAAAAACAATTAAAGACGTATCTTTTATAAAGGCTTTTAAATGTCTTGTCTGCTGCAGCGTGGTGTAGTGGTTAGAGTGCTGGACTAGGACCGGGGAGACCTGGTTCAAATCCCCATTCAGCCATGAAACTAGCTGAGTGACTCTGGGCCAGTCACTTCTCTCTCAGCCTAACCTACTTCACAGGGTTGTTGTGAAAGAGAAACTCAAGTATGTAGTACACCGCTCTGGGCTCCTTGGAGGAAGAGCGGGATATAAATGTAAAAATAACAACAACAATAAATCTGGTAGGGGTTTTTTTTGCTTTTTAGTTTTTAGCATATTACTAAAATGTGCTTTTAAAAACTGTAATTTATAAAAATAAAACTTTTAAAAATTGTAATTTAAAATGTGGTTTTAGCTTGGGTTTTTTTTTAAAAAACTTATTTAATTTTTATTGCTCTTCTATTTTATATTGTATCTAGTTTATTTATAGTGTGAGCCACCCCGAGCACTAGTGTCCTGGAGGAGCAGGATATATTTATTTTAAATAATAAAAATAATAATTTATGGATTAACCAAGGAAATAATGATCATTTCCCATATTTTTCAAGCTTCTGTTGCTGCTGCACCAAGAAACATAATAATGAGGGAGGGGAAAAAAATACATACTTAACATATATGAGGCTTGGACATTCTTCAATGAGTCTTGCAACATATTTGGCTCCAACATCAGTAATTTGGTTGTTATACAAGCTTTTTGGGAGGGAAAAACCACAGGGGACACATTTATATTTGCCACTTTTTGAACAAATAAAACTGATCAGGCTACTATCAAATATACAGGATCTAATAGATTCTATACTGCTTGGAACAAAGTCAGTTCATCTTTTTTTTTTTTTTTTAAGCTAGTAAGCATACTTTTAAGGTGCTATATAAGTAGATCTGCTCAACTATTTTCAGAACACATCTGCCCCAATCCAGCTAAGAATTTCTACACACATAAGCAGTTTTTCTGAGTGCTAATTACCTTCTGGATTGGAAATCTCAGCATAAACTGAATGTGCATTCACATGTGCATCCAGATGAAGATGCAGTCTGTCTGAATTGCATTACTGGGAATGAGATTCAAATGCTAAGGCATGTGCCAAAACACAACTCCACTCATATTGTTGTGCAACTAGTTGCATATTTATGTTTATGTGTAATGCCACCTAAGGGTGCAGCGAGGAAATGACTTGACTAGCAAGCCAGAGGTTGCCGGTTTGAATCCCCACTGGTATGTTTCCCAGCCTATGGGAACCACCTATATTGGGCAGCAGCAATATAGGAAGATGCTGAAAGGCTTCATCTCATACTGTGCAGGAGATGGCAATGGTAAACACCTCCTGTATTCTACCAAAGACAACCACAGGGCTCTGTGGTCGCCAGGAGTCGACACCGATTTGACGGCACAACTTTACCTTACAGCTAGATCAGGGCGAGTGTGTGATAGGATAAAAACCAATCATAATAAAGTTGTGAAGCTGGTTGGAGACCAAAATGATGATAAAGAATAAAGTAACTCTTTTTTGAAGACAAAAATAATAATAATGGAGGGGAACCATTATTCCATTGCTGAAGGGGCACAAATGGTGAGAAAAAGCTTCAGTGGCAGTTGCAACCTGAGGAGTGTTTTTTGTGAGACATTGTAACTAGGTACCAATAAAAGCGTATAATACAGATGAGCACTGTGTCAAGTACGAAGGGGTGTGTGTGTCTGTGTGACCGTGTGTGTGCATGTGTTGTGTTTCCCCCTTCAGAATACTTGCAAATGGGCCCAGTCATTTCTTTGCTGCTGCTCAAGAGTATTTATATGTATTCATTTTGTAATTTTTAAGTCTCCCTTCAGCACAAGACTCATAGGGCAGTATACATTTCAAAACCGTAAAAGCCAGCTACAGTAAAACTCAATATAACACCGATGCAAAGTGGCAGAAGCAGCAGCCACAAACAAAACAACAAAATCTAGCAGAAACTGTAAACCAAACTAAAACAAAATGTGCTAGAATGCCTGGGCAAATAAAAAGTTCTTTGCCTGATCCTGAAAGTGCAGCTATGTGGGTGTCAGAAAACCTTCTCTGAGGAGAGCATTCAATGTATGAGGTGTCATGACCAAAAAAGCCATTTGCCCAGTCACATAACTTTAGGGGGAGGAACTTCAGAAGATATTACTGAAGAACATACAGTTTGGGTAGGTCCATATGATAGAAGATTGTTCTTCAGGTCTTCCAAAGTTTATAGGGCTTTATAGGTAATCATCAGCATATTTTGAAGGGTAAAGCTGGGATTTCTACTATATCTTACCTGCATTAAGTATCATGTACAAAATCACTTGGAGCAGTTACTGGGAATGTAGATAATAAATTGTATACATAAAAATATTTATGTACATTTATTTTACACACACACACACACACTTCTGAACTACATTATGAATAATCACAGACTCTGAATAATCACAGACAGAAATTGCAAATTGCCTCTCAAACGCTTTTTGGTGACTTCAGCTTGCTGAAGGTGTCACAGGACTGCTTTTCCACATACCAAAGTCTACACCCAAACCCCATTCACAATATTGCCTTTGGTCATGAGAATTAGCCCTTCATACAATGGCTATTGTCAACTATTGATACATACCCCAAGTAAGTCACAATTTTGTACTTGGACAGCTCTTCATAAAGCACTCTTACAGCTTGGTCTGTGATCTGGTTCACGCTTACCCTAAAATAAAACAAAGACATGGGTAAAAACAGATGGCTTGCTAACACATATCTGAAAGAGCCCAATCATTCTTATCTTCCTGAGCTTTATATCCCACCAGCATGGCTTGCGAAGGCAGGAAGGCTCTGTGCCTACAAGGCGAGTACTTTCTCTCCAGCTGCTACTCCCATTGGGAATAAAGGGGGTAGCAGCACGAGTATGAGGACATACTCCTCAGGAAGCACAGATCCCCCCCTCCGCCTTCACAAGCCGCAATGGCAGAGTTTAAAGTGCTGCGGAAGGAGCAAGCACACCTGTCACCTAGGTGGCTCACTGCTAGGGATGTGCACGAAATGGCAGACGGCTGGTTCGGTGATGGTGGGTAACCTTTAAGGAGCAGGGAGGGTGCTTGTACCTCCCCCCCCCGCCATGTTTCCCTGCCGGCGCTGTGCTCAAAATCACTGGTGCAGTGAGGCAGCGTACCCTCTTGCCGCCCTGGTCAGTGTCAGACCGGAAGTGGCCGGTGCACGTGCAAAAAGGACCTCTAAACCAGTTCGTGCACATCCCTATTCAGTGAATGGTATGGGAGCCATTTTCTTTAGATTTCCTTGCAGCATCATTGCTTAGGGTTCTTCCAAAGAGCTGCTTTTGTTTTCTTCTTTTTCAAAGCCTTTCCGAAGATAATCCACACAATCTACATAATTAAATCTAGGATAACTCAAAAGTTCACAATTCCACAAGCACACTAACATCCTCACCTTCCAACAATTTTTCTGAATGAACACACCCGGATCCCAAAACAAAAATCCTGTGTGGGCATGCCCTTGGAAAGCTTCTGAAAAAGCAGCCCTCATGTATTCTGTGATTCTATGCTAGCACCACGCAAGTATGAAATTTGGCTCTGGATTCAGAATTCAGCAGCTGCATGGGAACTTCAGTTTTGATTATTTTTTAAAAGGCAATTTTCTAGTGATTAAGATTGCTAGGAGAAGCTTAAACATGTGGAATTGCCTGGTGAACTCTCAAAAGTTACAGAGGGCTCAGAAAGATTGTCAAATGATCAGAGGGTAGGCCTTTAGTGACCTGCCTAACTCACCCTCTCTAAAATAAGTAAAGGAATAAATGGTGCAAAAGAAAAGATCTATAGCTGCAAATCCCAGCTTTTCTTGGCACAGAACTTCAGGTTATCTTGGTGTAGGTTGGTTTTTTTATTTTTAAAGTGTAATCTTGTTTAGAAGCCTGATACTTACTCTATGCAATGATGGTTAGAGAAACAGGTACCTAGGTACTAGAGTTCTAGAAACCCAGGTACTAGAGCCAGTTCTAGAGCCCCAGGTACTAGAGTTCTAGAAACAGGTACTAGAGTTCTAATACCCAAAACTCACCTGAGTACAGCCAGCTTGCTAAAACAAGGTAACAGTTGTTTTATTCCGTAATCATTGATATTGTTGTTGTCCAGGTCAAGAGCCAGGCGCTTCTGGAAGTGATGCATGACAAAGGAAATAGCACTGCAGTCAGCAGAATAGGCATTGCAATAGGTCAGTTTGATATAGTTTGCCCGCATGCCCTTGGCAACTCCCTTGCCTACTTTCTCACTCTGTGTCTCGTAGATGCACCGCAGCATCCAAACAAAATTGGGCATGACCTGAATCTGCTTGTATTCCTTAAGCCTTGCCCGACTGAGGCCCTTTAGGTGGGACTTCATGCTTTCAAAGAAATAGGTAAGGAGCACCTTCCTTTTCTTCTTAATGGATGCTGGCGACACCAAATGCCTCAGAAGTTTCTGCCTTGCCTTGGAAAGCAAGCCGCAAAGGAAGAGGTTGGTGAAATGAAAGTGCTCATTATTCCGGAAAGGATCGTCTCCTGTCGGATGGTGATTTTTCAACCAGGTGATTGGTAAGCAACTAGACAGAGTGGTGTCTGGGGTAGAACATTCAGCAAAAAACTTTAGCAACTCCTTTGCTCCCACTTTCTCTTCAGTAACCAGGAAAAAAGCTGTGAAAAAAGATTGCAAGGTCATGTGCAGAAATTCGTAGGAAGACTGGTCTCCACAGCCTCCATAGTTAGGAACTGCCCTGAGGAAACCTAAGAGCAAATCCTGCTCAGAGAGGCTGGCAGTGATTTCATCTTGCTCAAAGACAAAGAGAGACTTCTCCATCCCCATATGTGCTATTTTACTCAGTGCAAACAAAGTCTCCTTTTTGGACCTGTATGTCTCCACTTGACTCCTGTTGTTCTTCTTCAGCAAGTTTGTCTTTTGAGTTCGGTTCAAGTGGACCTCAGTCATGAGCAAGAAAATATCTGTTAAGGTAACAGTGTAGTCTGGGAACTCATGGCTGTCAAGTGCAGTGTGAAAATGGTCATAGCATTTGAAGATAATCCAGCAAAATAAAGGCACTGAGCATAAACTGGACAGATTTGGGTTGGCTTCCAGCTGGTTTAGAACCAAGGTTCGACACACAGTATCTTTGAAGAACATTTTGGTATACTCTTGCAGGTTAGTACTGGAAAAGCCACGGAGATAAACCTTCTTTCTGACAATGTTTCTATGGACTTCTGTCCCTGTCCTTGCCGTCAGGACTTTCCGAGATCCCTTCAGAAGTTTCCCGCTGAGAAGGCCTACTAGTAGAGCAAGTGGATGCATGGATTCATTGGGCAAGCAGATCTCTGGAACACTGTTGAGATCAAAGTCAGAGTGTATCTCATCAAAGCCATCAAATGTAAATAGGACAGTGTGAGGGAACTTCAGGATGAAATCAAAGATCTCCTCTGGGTCCTGGTCTGGGAAACAGTTGTATTTGAACAGGAGGTCTTTCAAACATATGGTATCATTCTGGTTAAAACAACTGAACATTCGGCATCGGAAATGGAAAAAAAATTTGGCCCCTACATTGAATTCATCCTTGGACCACAGATTTTGCATCTTTTGCAACAACATGGATTTTCCAATTCCTGCATCACCGACAACGTAGACTGTCTCTCCATCTTCATTAATTAGACCAACATTGTCATCAAAGAGGTCTTCCAAGCCATTCACGTTACCGAGTTTCTCATTGGTGTGATTAATCAACTCCATTATGTTGGCAGAATAAGTTTCTTCAAGCAACATGTCCTCCTTTTGGGCATATGACATGATGAACTTTGTATCTCGGCCCAATTCATCTTTAAGCTTCTGATGATATCTACTAACTGAAGATGAAATTGGGTATTATTACGATAAATTCTTAATACATAATACCTCTCACGTACATCTCATTCATACAATTCAAACATGAATTCTTAATTCAAACATATCAAGACAATAATCTTTTGGACTCTATGATAGCCAATCATGAATTTTGAGATAGTGGTGGGTGCTTTCAATTTGATCATATCTTATTATTTTCATGTGTATATCATATATTTGGTGAGTTTTTATCATTTAATAGAATTACACTTTGGGTTTGCAAATTATCTTTTCCATACTTCAGCTCTCGAAACCTTTCTTTCTTTTTTATTTATTAGTGAACCTGTTTTGGATAATTACTGGGTGTTATTTTTCATCCACTATTCTTCCTTTCAGTTTTGTTTAATTGGGACTTCACACACTGGGAATTTGCAAATAGGCTTCATAACACTTTTTTTTCCTCTTGATGAACATCACTATAGTACAAGTACTCACACAAGACAGGACGGAGTAAATTTTCCATGTGAATATATATAGGAGCGTGCAAAGTTGGGTCGGGGAGGTCGGACCTAGTCCAACTTGGATCGGACAGGTCGGAGGGAGCTGGGGATACTCCGGCCCCAACCTAGGGAAACCTTGTTCAGATAGGAATTCTCTGACCACGTTTGGATAACTTTGGAACTTTCTAGAGCTTCAAATGGCAGCGGGAGAACTGCTATTTATTTAATGTGATTACGGCGGGGGGGAGGGGGGGAGATGATCTGCTCTCTATCTCCCCGCCTGCCTTTTTATTACTGTTTTCTGCAAAGTTTTAAAGCCTGTTTTTAAACCTGATTTCCGGGTTTCCCCTGCGATTCTTGGATGTTATATCACTTTTCTTCTGGGTTTCACAATGAGTACACTTTCCAGTTACTTAAAAATAATAATCTAAAAACAACAGATGGTCAGATTCACTTTTAATTAAATACACAGAGTTCGACCATCCTTAGCTATTTGTGTGCCAGCTTTCAGAGCTCCTGGGCAAGTCCTTTTTTTTTTTTTTTTTTGGCCATTCCAAAAAATCCAATTTCTTTCCCTATAGACTTCTATGGGGACTTTCGACTGACCCTGACCTTCTAAAGGATCCAAAAGGACCTGAACCAAAATCTAGGGATCTGGATCCAACCTGATCTGATCCTTGTAGTCATGCACACCCCTAAATACTTATGTGGCCTGACTACTAGCCACTACACTGGCGGAGTTTCCAGAATATTAAGTATGTCGCTCATACACATACACACGTAACAGCTTCTGCAAACAGACACAGAATGCTGCCTTATACCAAATCAGACATTGGTCCATCTAGTTCTGTATTGTCTACACTGACAGGAAGTGGCTCTCCAAGGTTTCAGGCAGGAGTCTTCCCCAGTCCAACCTGCAGATGCCAGGGATTGAACCTGGGACCTTCTGCATGCAAAACAGATGCTCTCCTACAGGATTACAGTCACATCCCCATCCATGCATACACACAGTAGAAGTTTCCTATTCCTTTGTCATAGTAAAAACAAACTTCAAAATGACCTCTTGACTGCATAAAATATATTAAAATAATTTACAGATTCTACACAAAACATGTAAGCAAAAACAAAATCAAACGTTTTGGTATAATACACCACCCTCGGTGCTCCATTTAGCATGCCAGCTGAAGGCACTTACACTGAGGGAAATAAGTATTTGATCCCCTGCTGATTTTGTCCGTTTGCCCTCTGACACAGAAATGACCAGGCTATAATTGGAATGGTAGGTTTATTGTAGCTGTGAGAGACAGAACAACAACAAACAAACCCTCAAAAGCCCAGTGCCCAAAGGTCAGCGATGGATTTGCATTGTAGTGAGGGAAATAAGTATTCGATCCCCTATCAACCAGCAAGATTTCAGGCTCCCAGGTGTCTTTTCACTATATGCAGGTAACGAGCTGAGATGAGGAACACCCTCTGTAAGGGAGTGCTTCTAATCCCAGCTTGTTACAGTACCTGTATAAAAGACACCTGTCCATAGAAGCAAGCAATCACTCAGCTTCCAAACTCACCACCATGCCCAAGACCAAAGAGCTGTCGAAGGATGTCAGGGACAAGGTTGTAGACCTGCACAAGGCTGGACTGGGCTACAAGACTATCGCCAAGCAGCTTGGTGAGAAGGTGACTACAGTTGGCACGATAACTCGCAAATGGAAGAAACACAAAATAACTGTCAATCTCCCTCGGTCTGGGGCTCCATGCAAGCTCTCACCTCGTGGAGTTGCAATGATCATGAGAACGGTGACAAAGCAGCCCAGAACTACACGGGGGGAACTTGTCAATGATCTCAGGGCAGCTGGAACCATAGTCACCAAGAAAACAATTGGTAACACACTATGCCGTGAAGGACTGAAATCTTGCAGTGCCCGCAAGGTCCCCCTGCTCAAGGCAGCACATGTACAGGCCCGTCTGCAGTTTGCCAATGCACATCTGAATGATCCAGAGGAGAACTGGGCGAAAGTGTTGTGGTCAGATGAGACCAAAATCGAGCTCTTTGGCATCAACTCAACTCGCCGTGTGTGGAGGAGGAGGAATGCTGCCTATGAGCCCAAGAACACCATCCCCACCGTCAAACATGGAGGTGGACACATTATGCTTTGGGGGTGTTTTTCTGCTAAGGGGACAGGACACCTTCACCGCATCGAAGGGACGATGGACGGGACCATGTACCGTCAGATCTTGGGTGAGCACCTCCTTCCCTCAGCCAGGGCATTGAGAATGGGTCGTGGATGGGTATTCCAGCATGACAATGACCCAAAACACACAGCCAAGGCAACAAAGGAGTGGCTCAAGAAGAAGCACATGAAGGTCCTGGAGTGGCCCAGCCAGTCTCCAGACCTTAATCCCATAGAAAATCTGTGGAGGGAGCTGAAGGTTCGGGTTGCCAAACATCAGCCTCGAAACCTTTCTGACTTGGAGAGGATCTGCAAAGAGGAGTGGGACAACATCCCTCCTGGGTTGTGTGCAAACCTGGTGGTCAACTACAAGAAACGTCTGACCTCTGTGATTGCCAACAAGGGTTTTGCCACCAAGTACTAAGACATCTTTTGTGAAGGGATCGAATACTTATTTCCCTCACTACAATGCAAATCCATCGCTGACTTTTGGGCACTGGGCTTTTGAGGGTTTGTTTGTTGTTATTCTGTCTCTCACAGCTACAATAAACCTACCATTCCAATTATAGCCTGGTCATTTCTGTGTCAGAGGGCAAACGGACAAAATCAGCAGGGGATCAAATACTTATTTCCCTCACTGTAAATACAGAAAGTGAAAATCGAAAGCAGCAGGTAGATAGCCTGTCCCTTCCGATTCAACTCACAGTTCAGCGAGTTGTATCGTAAAGCGTGTACTTCTAATATCTTTTACGCATTAAAGAGGTCATTTTGAAGTTTGTCTTTGAAGCAGTGCAATGCGTATTTCATTGCTGGTATGTCATTTTATCATAGTAGCTAATGGCTGCATCAAAGTCCCCATATTTGCTGTCCAAAACAGCAAACAAACCAAAATCCACTATATACACAACATAAATGAGCAAGAAGAAAGAAATGTGGATGCAGGACGTCTGATCCAGCTTGCTTACAGGTACACTTTTGGCAATTCTCCTAGGAAATGTCTTTCACTAACCCTAAAGCAACAAACAATGATCTTGTATTCAATAAACATTTCCCACAGAAAATAAACAGACTTTCAAAACAGGACTTCCTACCTGGGTCGGTATTTTCCACAGGTTTATTGCAAATGTCCTCTGAAGGGTGAAACCCAATCTCTTCCAGCCACGGGTGCAGCTCATAATAAGCATCAGCGACTTGCTGCAGGACATAAATGCAGTACTCTGCAACTTCTTCTCCTTTGCTCTGGACTAGATCCAAAATTTTACGGACCTGTGAAGATATCACACAAAATGTCACAGAAATATTGAGGTCGTATAAAAGCTAAATCCCTATTACACTCTCAAATTTTACTCTCAGATCACTGCTGTAGAGCAGGGGTTCCCAACTGGTGATACTCCAGTTGTTGCTGAACTACAATCCCCATCTTCCCCAGCCACAATAAATTGTAGCTGGGGATGACGGGAGACATAGTTTAGCAACATCAGGGCGTTTTCCAGATTGACTCAAGACACTGAGCTCTTCAGTGGTAAAATGCTTTGGCTTAGCAGGATTGTATTGAAAACTTAAATAAAGAGTGGCAGCCATTTGTAGCACAAAGCCACCGGCAGGGGAAGCAATCTTTTCTAGCTTGCATGAACTTCCTAAACCCTCCTACAACAGGAACATAGGAAGCTGCCATATATGGAGTCAGACCATTGGTCTATCTAGCTCAGTATTGTCTTCACAGACTGGCAGCGGCTTCTCTCAACCCTATCTTGGAGAAGCCAGGGAGGGAACTTGAATACTTCTGCTCTTCCCAGAGCAGCTCCATCCCCTGAGGGGAATATATTACAGTGCTCACACTTCTAGTCTCCCATTCATATGCAACCAGGTAAGCTAAGCTTAGCTAAGGGGACAAGTCATGCTTGCTACCACAAGACCAGCTCTCCTCTCCTAGACCAGCTCTCCAGCTATTTTCCTGCAATGTGTATGCAACATTGTAGCACTGAAACATAAAGATAAAACCTGAAAGGAGGCATAGGAAATGTGAATGGCAGCTTGCTGAAAGTGCAGGGACTGTGATGCAGAAGCACAGGCATTATGGGAGAACACTTAGCGGACACATAGTGACACTGTTGTAGCGTGCAATCTGGAAAACACCCTGGAATACCACCTGTTGGGGACCTCTGCTGTCGAGCAATGACAGCAATTTCCCCCTTGGTGCTACCATAGCACTAATCCTACTAGTCTCGATCCCGTTGTATGACACCATGTGTGTGCCTCTCAATCTCTCTCTCGCACGCTCTCTTGCTCTGTATCCAGGGCCTCCTGCAACCAGACCTAAGTCATTGACTCCCTGTGCCATGAGGGCACATCTCAGACAGAGGGAGTTATTGCTTTTATCTTTGTTGTGCTGCAGCAACACTCAGACGATGGCAAGAGAATTTTGATCAATTAAATCAAGCCATGTGATTTGGAGAGCCATAAGGGGCCTGGCTGACCCTATATAAATGCTGCTTCAGGCTTGATTCCTTAGTCTGAGTAGTAGTCCTTTGATTTAAGGATACACAAGCCTGCCTTTCTCTTTCCACCCCCACCCCCCGCAACTCCTGTATACCACAGAAACATAGAACTAAGGAACAGCACCAATCATGGCATGCTGCAGTGTGTTTTCATGGCATATATAATATTTAAGCATTACTTTAGAGTCAGAGGTGCAGTTAGGTCATTTTGGACCTAATGAGCTTATGGGGCTCCCCTGCAAAATAAGCATTATCTCTGTATATATACATTTCACCACAAACCCACAGGTCTGGGCAAGAGTGCATTTGAAGGGGGGTGGGGAAGGACTACACAATCCCCAAAGGATTCATACATCTTCTTGATCATTCACCACAAACCCACAGATATGGGCCAGAGTTCATTTGCCAAAAAGAAGAAGAGAGCAGAGCTAGGTCTAGCTTGAGGGTATTGCTGGACCCGTCTCTGCTTTTGGAAGCTCAGGTGGAGACAGTGGCTAGGGGTCCCTTTACGCGGCTTCGACTAGTGCACCAGCTGCATGCATCCCTTTCTCGAGAAGGCAGATTTGGCCACAATTACCCATGCCTTAGTCATGTAATGGCTGGATTACTGTAACACACTCTACGTGGGGCTGCCATTGAAGAATATTCGGAAACTCTAACTAGTGCAGAATGGAGCAGCTAGGATTTTATCTGGAGCTGCCTGCTGGGATCACATCACAACCATTTTGAAAGAGCTGCACTGGCTGCCAATTTGTTTCAGAGTCAAATTCAAGGTGCTTGTTTTGACCTTTAAAGCCCTTAACGGTTTGGGCCCTGGATACCCGAGGGACTGCCTGCTCCCAAGGGTTGCTGCCCGCTTGATGAGGTCATCCGGGAGGGCTCTGCTCTGGGTGCCAACAATGAGGGAGGCTAAATTGTCATGCACGTGGGACAGGGCCTTCTCTGTTGTTGCCCCCAGACTCTGGAATGCTCTCCCAGTGGCCATTTGCTCCTCAGTCTCCATCACACTTTTTAGAAAGCGTGTAAAATCTTGGCTTTTTACCCAGGTTTTTAGATGACTGTCTCTACTGCTGCTGCTTTGTATTTTTTATGGTTATATTGTGCTTGGGTTTTTTAAAACTTTTAAACCAGATCTGTAGTTTTATATTCTAGCTTAATATTTTAATTGTGTAATCTTTATAGTCTTGTTTTAACTTTTGTGTGAACCGCCTTGAGATTGTTTTAATGAAAAACGGTATAGAAATTTAACAGTTTAAAAAGAAGACGACGACTACGACTGCACAAGCCCCAATGGATTCACATAGCTTCTTGACCATTCACAAACCAACTGAGACATAACACGTGTCCCTTACTCCACAGTTCAAACACAAAACCAGTTTGGACATATAGGAGTAAAAAATTAAGGTGGGGGGAATTAAAACCACAACACATGTCCCTTGCTTCATAATTCTCATGCAGACCTTTTCGATCACAAACCAACTTGAGCATAGTGCATGTGTAATTAATTAATTAATTAATTAATATAACTGTTTGTTCATTCAGATGTATCATTTAGTTCAACTTTCATTAGATGTGAAACAGTGTTCTCTCTAATTTTTTCATCTGTGTGCAGAATGAATTTTGTTCTGGCAGCAGTATCTAGGCAATGTGTGTGCACCTGCATTCAGAGTGGGGTCTTCCTGATTCAACCTGAGCGGGATCTAAAATTAACTGAGCTGACATCAAAAAACAGGTGAGCGCATGTGCTCACACACACCTTAGATGAAACACTGATGTGAAGTACTCTATGGATCAAGATAAATATTTTGTACAGCTTTACTACAATAGGGGGGAAATGCATTAAAAACCATAGGATTGACTAATTTATTTGAAATACAAATACACAGAGTCCTGCCATCTTACATGTGTGCCCAGTCTCAGAACTCTAAGCCCAGCCATTCTGGAAATGTAAAGGGTTGGGCGTGTTGTACTTTTTAATGAAGGCAAAAGGTCAGATTCCTTCACATGAGGGTGGAATGATGGTCCAAGTGGGCAGCAGGGCTTCAGTTCCATAGGTTTTTGTAATTTTCTGCCATGAAAGAAGCCTTATAGGACTTTTTTGAAGTTTTTTTAAAAAAACAATCATTAAAAATCAACAGATTGACCGATCCACTTCAAAAATCACTGCTCTGAATCTTGCTTAAAGTAAAGTGTGCTGTCAAGTTGATTTTGACTCCTGGCGCGCACAGAGCCCTGTGGTTTTTCTTTGGTAGAATACAAGAGGGGTTTACTTGCCTCCTCCCACATAGTATGATATGATGCCTTTCAGCATCTTCCTATATCACTGTTGCCCAATATAGTTCCAGCAGGGATTCAAACCGGCAACTTTCTGCTTGTTAGTCAAGCATTTCCCCACTGCACCACTTAAGGTGACTGCTTACTTGTCTAATATCTGAACCCAACTTCAGAACTCTAGGCCAAGCCATTCCAGAAATATAAATGGTGGTGAAAGGGGGTGGCGGGTAGTGTTTACCCTTTTTTTAATGAAGGCAATGGGCCAATTCCTCCACATGAGGATGGAATGATGGTCCAAGGAGGGGCTTCAGTTACAGAAGATTCTGTAATTTTCTGCCATGAAACAAACCACTTATAGGACTTATTTTGAAGTTTTTTTAAATTCAAAAAATCATTAAAAGCCAACAGTTTGACTGATCTGCTTCAGCACAGAATCCTCATAACCTGTCCTACTCTCTTCCAAATTTCAGAAGTCTAGACCAAGCCATTCCAAAAATATAAAAGGGACCTTCTCTTCCCTTGGGGAAAACCAAGGGGCCGCTCTAGCAGAGTGGGCACATAGACTTGGGCCCCGAGGTCTGGCCTAAGAGCACCCTTAGTTACAGTTTTAGGGGGTATACAATTTGATTCTAGTAACATTGGAAATGGCCCTCAGGATATCTTGGCACATATTGCAACCACTTTCCACACCTACAATGTAAGCAAAGGCAGAAAATGCCGATACAGTACCCCGTAATGAGGTTAAACTAATAGCGCACCAAAAATTCAGAGTTTCAGTGAAGTCATCTTTAAATGACTGACCACTGTTCTGCTTGCAGCTATCTAAAAAGAGTATAAATACATATCCAAAACACAACAGGAGTTATTAGGAGCCAAGAGAATCTGAACCATGAAAAATTCCTGAGTACACAAACATATTGATTGACAACAACAGAGTATTGAAATGTCAAATGCTGCATAACTGGTTCATCCAGTATATCAGTCAGAGACTGCAGAAAGTAATAATTATTAACTGTAGAAACAGTTGAAGAGGGACATTTCAGTCTGTGAAAGAATCAGCTCCTGAGGCTGGAGGAAGACATCCTGGGGCCAGTTGTGCCCAAACATAAAGGTTCTCTTCCTCAATTTTGGAAAATGATACAAAACATCTACCTTTCCAAGTATCTGGATGTTGGCAAAAGGAAACAAGTTGGGTAATGCTGTTGGGTAATGAACACCCACTCCTGCTTTCTGCCTCTGTGTGAATTAATGCATGCTAAGTAATATCAGTAACACATGTCTCAGGCTGTGTCCGCGTCAACAAAGATGAATACAACGAATTGCTTCTGTTGGGGTTATTCAAACGGGAATGTTTTACCAATGTACTGGTTTCAGTGTCTCTCTCTCTCTCTCTCTCTCTCTCTCTCTCTCTCACACACACACACACACACTCTCTCTCTCTCTCTCTCTCTCTCTCTCTCCATGAATGAATTCCTTTTCCTTCACAAGAAAAAGCTCCCATTCAATGAAGTTATGTGAGGATATTTCAGAGCTATCTTCTGCTCTGTTTAGCAGAGAGGGTCAGAAGCCCCCTGAGAAATGGTGGAGCCAGTCTAATTCTAGTGCATACACAAAGAACAAAAGTATTGGGGTATTCTATGCCTTCACTTCCTCCCTCCTGCTTTTAAGGTGCTTCCGGAGCACCTTAGGCTCAGGGAGCACCTAAGCTTCAGAGAGTTAAAAGGCGGGCAACAGTAATAGCAGCAAGGGGCAAATACAACGGAGTGGCCATTATATTATTTGTACCTTAAAAAACAGCTAACTGGTCAGAAATGCAAAGGAATGATAGGAACACGAATAATACTTTATGTAGCATTTGAGAGTTTCATAGCATTTCACACACATTAGCACTGGAATCTGAAAAACAACCCTGAAAATAGGTCAGCATTACCCCCCAAACTATATAGTGTAAGAATCAAGATAGAATAGCATCTTGCCTAAGGTCAACCAGTACATTCATTGCTGAAGCAAGATATGAACCAGGTACTACCGCTGGTGCACACCTCAGCCTCTAAACCATGACCCTGCCCTATCTCTCATCAGTAGTAGTAACAGGAGGAGGTTACCAACTATGGGTGTAAATCTGAAGGTAGAAACAGAAGCCAATACCTTGTCTGCTTGTGTAGGATACTGCGCAGCAATCTCTGCATCTTCTGTCGAGAAATACTCATTCTTAATCAAGTTGTCAATCAAACACTGGGTGTTACGGATGCTGCAGACCAGCAATTCTCGGTGTACTTTCAGGAGGTTAACAAAGGATGGTGGACTGGCTCTTGAAGAGGCTTGTTGTATAATCTCTGCATTAGCGGCTGGCTGACCTTCCATTGTGACAACAGCAAGAAACTGTTCCTTCCAAATTCATCTTTGGGAAGCTGCAGAGGTGTAGCATAAGGTCGCATTGAGTGCTGATGGGAGGAGAAGCATGATTATACTCCTCCACCTCACTGTGAAGACAACAGCATTGTATGTAACATCCATTAAACTGCAGAGTCAGGCTTAAAGAAAACAGTCTGAAGAATCACAAGAGCATTCTTGCTAATCTGGCTTGTAAAAACGTTTGTGACTTCATTCTTCCAAAGTCCACACTGACTCATGTAGACTCATGGAAGAAGTATTTTGGCTCTATCTTCATCAGCACAGATTTCTTTGCCATCTAAAATTTGTTCAGATACTGACCACTGTCCTGGCTGTAGTAACCTAAAGATAAAACACACTGGGCAACATCCAGACAAAATTGAAAATGCCCTGGCACTACTGGAGAAAAATCACCAGTGATCAAGATTATGTTTTGTTTTCCCCCCATTTCCTCCCACCTCAGTTTCATTCTTTTCTGCATTACAGCTTGTGCAGAGGTCTACACTGAGACACAAAACTCATCATGATTAAAGTTCTCAAAATTCAAGTAAAAGCAACATGATCAGACAACAGAGTTTTCTTTGATGCGTGCAGTGGCACAAATGCAACTTCTTGGATATGAAAAACAGGAGGAACCTGAACTTGCTCAGGTTTTCCTGGATGTTATAGAGGTGTGGGTGTGGGAAGATAACCCCAGGCAAGTGGCTCCTCTTGCACTCCTTGCCTCTTCAGAGCGGGACTCCACAGCAGCTGATCAGCTTCCTGCCTTAAGTATGGGCAAAAGGCTTCACAGTCCTACCTGTGTGATACAACAGTTCACCCACCCACTCTTAGCAGTGGCTCCTGCTCCTGGAAAGTAGTATCACCACCATCCCTGCTGCTTCTCCTCCCATTCCTTGGGGAGAAAAGGAAGGGAGATGAAAGAGCGTGCACTGTCTGGCTTTGTTTTTAAACTGAAGAGCTGTACATTCAAGTGCTGAAAAGAGGGAAAGCACTCAATACTTTGGTGATGACATAGGGAACATAGGAAGCTGCCATATACTGAGTCAGACCATTGGTCTATCTAGCTCAGTATTGTCTTCACAGACTGGCAGCGGCTTCTCCAAGGTTGCAGGCAGGAGTCTCTCTCAGCCCTATCTTGGAGATGCCAGAGAGGGAACTTGGGATCTCAGATGCTTTTCCCAGAGCGGCCCCATCCCCTAAGGGGAATATCTTACAGTGCTCACACAGTCTCCCATTCAAATGCAATCAGGACAGACCCTGCTTAGCTAAAGGGACAAGTCATGCTTGCTACCACCATAACATGTGAGCACTGTTTGCTGTAAGATATTCCCTTTGGGGGATGGGGTTGTAGCTCAGTAGTAGAGCACCTGATGGCATGCAGAAGGCCCCAGGATCAAGCCCTGCCATCTCCAGGCAGGGCTGGCAAAGCTCCTGCCTGATACCCTGGGGAGCTGCTTCCAGTGAGAGTAGACAGTACTGAGCTAGAGGGACCAATGGTCTGACTTGGTATAAGGCAGCTTCCTATGTGCCACCCAAAGGGTGGGAAAGAATTCCTAAAAAGCTGTGTCAGTATGTGGGCAAAACATACCATGGGCCCTTTCCCATGATCAGGGAGAAGGGTGGGAGGGTGCGCAGGGAGGAAGGGAAAAGAAGTTTACCTCCCCCGCAGGCGACTGGTACTCCGTGGCTGCTGATCCGCTGCTGACGAGGCAGCACGGAGCGCTGGGGGCTGTCTCGGCCCCCGGAAATCTCACAGTGGTGCTCAGTGTATTTGGGGGATCCCCCAGCACTGGCTGGGAGCCTGCTTCTGTGCACACAAGCAGTTAGCCCAGGTTCAGGGCACGAGTGTGCCCTTATCCTCAGCTAACTGGCAGGCTTCTTTGGCAGGTCTGCCGCCAAAGCACCACCGGGATCTGCTTCTATCCCAGCAGTCCTTGCATGCAACTTAACCTGGGCTGGGTATCCCTAGCCCGGATTAGGCTTCGTGTGAGAACAGCCTCAATATGTGTTCTGCCCACAGGCAAAAGGTGAAGGCATACCTTGTTGCTCCACGGCAACTGATATTTAGGGGCATCTTTCCTCGGAGGCTGGAGGTTGCCTATAGCCACCAGACTAGTAGCCTGTCCTCCATGAATTTGTCCAAGCCCCTTTAAAAGCCATCCAAGCTAGTGGCCATCACCATATCCCATGACAGAGAATTCCATAAATTAATTATGCGCTGTGTGAAAAAAATCCATTGGTCCTAAATTTCCTGCCTTCAGTTTCATGGGATGACTCTTGGTTCGAGTGTTATGAGAGGGAGAAAAATTTATCTCTGTCCACTCTCTCTGCTCCATGCACAATTTTATACACTTGTGTCATGTCTCCCCGTAGTCACCCATTTTCCAGGGTGAAAAGAGATGTTGATACTCACCGTGAAGGTGTCCGGAGATCATCCTACACAAAGGGTCAATATCCACCACATGCTTCGAAAGACAGGATTGGCTTAAACCTTTAGACGGGCTAGTATTCGGTAACTAGGTCCCCAGTTCCAAAACCCCAGTTCTGGGACTGCTGCACTGAGGAGTAAAGAGCTAAGACAGAAGAGCTAGAAGAACTAGTTGACGTGTCAACATATATACAAGGAACAGCTTAGAAAAAACATTGACTGAATGCCCTGGGAGTTGACCACCACCCAAACTGGCTACCAGAAAGGAGGATATACATCTGCAGGTGGGCCAGATGATCAGGGCTGTCCTTAGAGAGCCCTGGCAGGGTGTGGGGCCTGAGGCAAATCAGCCCGTGCAGGGGCCCCTTCCAGTTAATTCTAATGGGGGTTAAAAGAGTGGGGCCAGGGGCGGTCGCCCTGCTTACCATGCCCTAAGGTAGGGATGCGCCTGGAACCGTTCTGGAGGTGGCGGGGGTGTTCCCTTAAGGGGGGGAGGGTGCATTTACCCCTCCCACTGCATTTCCCCCACTGGCGCTCCGTTGGATCAAAGCCCCTTGGGGCAGCAGCGTACCTCCCTGCCGACCCGTTGCCCTCATTGGCCGGAAGGGTAAGTGCACCCTTCCCCGCCCTTAAAGGAACACCCCTGCCGCCCCCGTAACACCGAAACGGCCCCAGTAGCCAAAATGTTTCAGAGGCCTCTATAATGGAGTTGTAGGCACAGCAGGAGAAGCAGGCTGATATAGGTCGAGTATAGCATTTGGCACCTACCCATTATTGGGTGCAGGAGGTGTTGCAGCATTTGGATCTGACTGACTGGGCTTCACGGGGGCGTGCAGCACTACTGATTCCCCCTCCCCCAGGTTGGTAGATGGCAGAATGGGCTCTCCTGGGTCCTCGGTGCCAATAGGTAAAGTGGTGAGGTGGCCTGTACCCTGGCCCAAGGCCTGTTCTGGTGGCAAGCAGCAGGGAGGCTGCTGTTGGCAAACCACCTGAATGTGCATGTGCTCACTGAGTCTCACGTCAGGGGGCTTAGGCTTCTTTCTCTTTGCTTTTTTGGCCAGAGGCTGTAGCACATGTTTTGTTTTCTTCCCTGCCTTTCCATGCTGCTTCTGTGCCTGAGAGGAGGAAGTCCGATAGAGAGGGAGGGAAGCAGGAACCGTTCGCTGCAGAGGTGTGGAGTGCTGGCCCTTCGACACCAAGGGGAACTATTTTTTAAGGAGTCTTCCACTGCTCTTCGATTGGGGATCCTTGGAGTGGGAACCCCACAGTATGTCCCATGCATGGGCAACCTCCATGTAGGAGAAAGGCGTGGAGATGTGCTGGCCCCGGAAACAAAACTAAAATGGTTGAATTAGGAACAGAAAACACATATGGAATTTTGCCAGAACAGTGGAAAAACAACTCCCTTCCCACCCTGACACAGGAAAGTAGGAAGGCAGAAAAGGACAGAAAATATATAGCCTGATAAATGCTGAAAATACCCAAAAAAGCAGGATCTCTGGAAATGTGATGGCTCTCAAAGCAAACAGGACCAGAAGTGGGGTCTTGGTGCCATCTAGCTACTGGATACCAGCCTCTCTAAAAGTTTAAGCCAATCCCGTCTTTTGTGTAGGATAATCTCTCCGGCACCATGGAAAAAGCCCCAGGTGCTGTAGCCTTGCCTCATAAGGAAGATGCTCCAGGTCCCTGATCATCTTGGTTGCCCAATTCTGCACAGTTCTTTTCCAGTTCTACAATGTCAAAATACGGTGACCAGAACTGTACACAGTACTCCAAATGTGGCCACACCACAGATTTGTATAAGGGCATTATAATATTAGCATTTTTATTTTCAGTCTTCTTCCTAATGATCCCTAGCATGCAATTTGCCTTTTTCACAGCTGCCACGCACTAAGTCACACTTTCAACGAGCAGTCCACCATGACCCCAAGATTTCTCTCCTGGTCTATCACTGACAGCTCAGATCCCACCAGTGTATATGTGAAGTTGGGGTTTTTTGCCCCAATATGCATCACTTTATACATGCTTACATTGAACCGCATTTGCCATTTTGTCACCCACTCCCCCAGTTTGGAGATATCCTTTTGGAGATCCTCACAATCTGTTTTGGATTTCAATACCCTAAATAGTTTTTAGTGTTATCTGCAAATTTGGCCACTTCGCAGCTTATGCCAACTTCTAGGTCCTCAACTAACCTAGGTCTTGCCCTCTCCATGTAAGACTGAGAAAGATCCTTGTTTGAAACCCTGAAGAGCCATTGCTAGTCAGTGTAGATATTACCGACCTAGATGGATCAATGGTCTGACTTAGAGCTTCAACTGTTTATAATACAGAATTCTGAAATTCAGGAATAGTTTGTCCTGCAGGCAACGGAGAAAGGAAAAACTGATTCCAGACTCTGATAAATCCTCAACTATTCAACATGATGCAACATCGTTAGTGCTGACACTGCAGCAATTTACAACCTTAAGATCTCCTCCAAACTTTTATGAGCTATAGATACAAAACAAACAAGTTGAAGATGCTTTCCCAAATGCAGCTTTTAAGGTTATTATAACAGTAACTTGTCACAGGTTTTGCTTCCGCTTTCTTCCTACCAAAACAACTTTTAACCTTGCCCTAAACTATCAGGCGATATTTGTTAAATTTGAATCATTCACATATTGCCTCACCAGCTGCTGCAGGAAGCCACTCTCTTTCTGAGCAAAGCAGGAAGAAAAAAAGAGGAAGATGTAAGGGAAGGCTCAGTTCATTTACTGACAGTAAAGAAAATGAAGATATACTGGAGTTCATTAAATAAAGCTTTCTTAGTTCTTCTCAGCTGACATCCCCCAGGAACAGTAACATAGACTAAACACTATTTGTGCATATGAAAAGTGGTTAATAACCCACACAGGGCTGTTTCGGATTGACACGACCCCCTGCATGCAAAAAAAAAAGTGGGGAGGACATAGCAAGAACGCACCTGCCCCAGTGCATTCTCAGACCATTCTTTAATAGGGTGTTGGGCATGTTCATTGAAATCACCTCTCTACACACGCTACAAATCTCATGGTCTGCAGTGCATGTAGAAGGCAGACAAACACCCCTCACATGTGATTAAAAGATGTGCCAAGAATGTGTGGGCACATATTTGAGCGACGTCAGAATGGGCACATTGGTTCTTGGCACATGCTCACCTTCATTGTTTGTAGGGGGCCACATTAATTTGAACCAACCCAAACATCTATATCTTCTCTACATATAATTCTCTAAGGCGTACCCGTGGCTAATCCCATGCGTGGCAGCTCTTGAGAAAGTTTGCGAGCAGAAGCACCTGATTGGGCAGTGGGGATTCCATATGCAGACAGGAAGGAGGAGCCTGTGATGGTTAAGGTCAGCTGGAATATAACTGTTACTGATCAAAAGATGTTCTTGGTTGTAGAGGAGAGAAGAATAGATAGATACAGTAGATAGATAGATAGATAGATAGATAGATAGATAGATAGATAGATAGAGGGCAGGGGTCTGCAAAGAGAGAGGTCACTGAGGGAGGAAAGAGCCCCTTCAGGAGAAAGAGGCTGCTGTTGTGTGAATTAGATGAGGAAACAAGATGAACAAGGTCTATTATCTCAGGAAGGGAAAGAGAGAGATACTTCAATACTCATACGATTGTACAGTGCACATAAGTACAGATCTGTACACAGGTACAATTATTCACACGTTATGTTGAATGAAGATACAGCAGTTAGTACACTTCCTATCTGTATCATACATTTGAGGGTCCTGTAGCCAGGTTCATTGTTAAAATGAATGCAAGTACAGTCACACAAAAACATATACAAGTGTATAGACATCTGTACATTGGTACAACATAATGTCTGAGCAGGACTCGTATTTCCCAAAGCACCTCATCCCCTGCACTACAAGGCTCTTTTTTAGGGTGTATTTTGCTTAAGTTCTTATCTAAGCAAAATGTACTCTAAGAGAGAGTTTTGAAGGGTCCTTGTATAGGAGGCAGAATTAAGTGAACTCTCAGTATTAATTTTTTAAAAGGAAGTTTCTGGACCTCATGACTTGGGGGGAAATAAACATATCACTGATTTTTTAAAACTTATATATTCTATTCTTCTCATTTAACAAAACTAGACTGGGAGTTTCCTCTTTGCACACTTTTAACAATCCTTCAGTTGGGGAAGGGACGGTTTCCAGTGACAGAAAGGATGGTAACTATGCTTGCAAAACCATACTGTATTTAGCAGCATACTGTTTACTTAAACCCTTCAGAAGCTCTTTACACAGAAGTCAGTTCTTTCTAAGCATTGGCTTTGTCAAAGAAACTTGAAAATTTCTATGATCCAAACCTTTACATCACATTAGTGGTGAGTGTGAAATCCTTCTTTAGCCAGACAAGACTAAAACTGCAGATTTCTCCCACTTGCCAGAAGTCAAAATTAACTGATGAAATCCTCCCACAAAATCATCTGACTGCCGCTTGGGTTTTTGGCTGCAATCTGGCTCATATGTCTGAGTGGCAAAAATTACCTAATATAAATGTGTCACAGATTCCTGAGAAGAGGGAGTGCCTCTTCTTCCAGTTCCTAGAAACACTAGGACTGCAAATCAGGAGCACACCTTGAATCCAAACTTACAAGTTATAAAGACTACTGCAAAAAAGAAAGGAGGAGGAGGAGGAGGGGGGAAAGGGGGGGGCAGGAGCCACTTCCTATCCGTGCAACACCTACCACTATTAACAATTCTGAATACATTGTCCAGAAATTCAGTTTTTGAATATAAAACACTACTGAATGAAATATAAACTTAGATGCAACAGGGCTGGAGGGCTGGGGGGAAAGCACCAGGGGCTACAAATTGCTAACAGAGCCCCCAAATGGGAAGGTTCCAATGGTCAGCTAAACCTGTGGTTCCCAAAGTTTGGAGGCAGTGTTCCCCTTCTGAGACTTCAGATAACTGCAAATAATCAACTAAAGCAAAACTATTGCTGCAATAACATTTGTTCGTTTTATTTGCTTTTCACATGGAACAGAGAGAGGCTGTCCTACACTGGACTGCAAGGTATCCCCAGGAAAGCCTTCAAGCAGGGCTTGAAACATCCAAAGTGCCAGAAAGCCAAGGTACCTAGATTAGGACATTCAGAAGTAGAGTTATTTAATAAAATCTGGATTGGTCTCAGGTGCAGAATCCAAAGGAAAGAGTTGTGGTATGCAAGGACAAGGCAGTGGAGTGGAATCAGGAATATAAACAGTTTAATGAAATAGATTTTATCTACAGAGAGGCAAGAGCAGACTGCTTTTTGGTGCTCTTGCTGCTGGCTGTTGTTTAGCTCTGCCTCTACTCCAGGACTGGAATACAAGTCACTAAAGCCCCATTCAAAAGCTGGCCTGGATCAAGGAATGGATTAACCAAAAACACCACACCAGGCAGCCCTATTTCTGGTCTAAATACATTACTTGTAAAGGGAATAAAGAGAAGCCCATTTACCCTCCTATTCCACAATACCCATCACTAAGTCTGGTAATTCTGTCAAGTGTCTACTGTCTGGCTCCTAAATTTGTGTGCTGGCTCTTAGATCCAAAGAAAGTTTTACAAGGCCTGTCTTCAAGTACCACCAGGAGTACACAAATCAGTCTCAACAATGGTTTCATTTGTTGTAATCCAGGTTGTGCTCATGTGCTCCCTCTTCCCCTCTCCTCTGTGCAGGAGGGGAGGATATTTAAAGCTTCCACATTTGCTTTTGAATAAACCTCAGTTTCCCGTGACATCTGAACTTGCAACAGTTTGGTCTATTCTAAATGTCACTAGTTCAAACCAAACCATGCTTTCAGTTGCTGGTTAGTTAACTAACCACAGCTAAAATAAACCACAGTTTCCCAAGTTCAGACATAATGGGAAACTGTGGTTTATTCAACAAGAGGGGGGGGGATGCAAAAATCTCCTCCCTCACATGGAAAGCAGGAAGAGAGGAAAAGGGGATTGCATGAGTCCAAGCTTGCCACAGCTCATTCCCAAACACCTGAATCATGCTTCTCTCAGCTATGACTCCCCCAAATAGGATGCTGGCTCCCTGGAATTCTAGATGTTTTCCCAGTCTTTATGAAAGCCTTCTTTTCAAAGCTACTTACATCCATACTTCCATAGATGATACTGCATATAGTCTATGAGCCAGGGCCACACATTTTTGCCATCAGTACCATCTCAGGGGTAAAGGTAAAGAGTGCTGTCAAGTCGGTATCGACTCCTGGCGATCACAGAGCCCTGGGGTTGTCTTTGGTAGAATACAGGAGGGGTTTACCATTGCCACCTAATGACGCAGCGGGGAAAATACTTGACTAGCAAGCCAGAGGTTGCTAGTCAACCTCATCTCATACTGTGCGGGAGGAGGCAGTGGTAACCTCCCCCAGTATTCTACCAAAGACAACCACAGGGCTCTGTGGTCGCCAGGAGTCGACACCGACTCGATGGCACAACTTTACTTTACCTTTACCATCTCCCGTGCAGTATGAGAAGATGCCTTTAAGCATCTTCCTATGTTGCTGCTGCCCAATATAGGTGTTTCCCATAGTCTAGGAAACATACCAGTGGGGATTCGAACCAGCAACCTCTGGCTTGTTAATCAAGTCATTTCCCCGCTGTGCCATTAGGTGACATTTTCCTTCAGTTTGAAAAATCAACATAAACAGCTGCTTAAATGTGAGACATATCTTTCAAGTGGGGGGGGGGGAGTAAATAAGATTTGTCCTACTTGCAACCAACATTTATACCCATTAACAGTGCCAGTATTGTGACATTTTCACACTAAGCAAAAAAATAACTATAAACGTGAAACATCCACTTCCCTTCCTTGTGACTGTAACACTCTCTTTCTCTTCTGGAAGACAGGGGCGGGGTGTGTGTGTGTGTGTTTGTGTGTGCGTGGCAGTGGAATAGAGGCAGACAAGTGGAATCAACCACCAAGAGCAATTGTTTCCGATTTGGTTGGTCAGGCTGGCCCTACCTACCAGCGTTTCCTCTAACAGGGATTCTCATATGTTGTTGACAACAACCCCCATAATCTCTAAGCAAAAGCCAATGCAGCTGGGGATTCTGGGAGTTGTAGTCAACAACATCTGGGAATCCCTGCTAGAGGAAATACTGCTACCCACCATTAAATCCCCAACCCTTATTACTCACTTCTACCTAAAGCAGGGGTGGGGAACCTTGGCCCTCCAGCTGTTGTTGAACTACAACTCCCATCACTGTGGCTGGGGATGGTGGGAGTTGTAGTTCAAAAACAGCTAGAGGGCCAAGGTTCCCCACCCCTGATCTAAAGGATTGCCTGCCTCCATGACACTCCCATTTCGTGGTACTGTTCTTTCAAGTCAGGCCCAACCACCAATACTCTTCTTTTTCAGCCATACTGTCCACTAAGCACAGCCTGTGAATTGTACAAACCCACCCACACCCCGCCTGCAAAGCAAAACACACCCTTCCTCCAGCCGACTTCCACAAATTATCATCCACTTCCAGAATTCAAGTTTTCCGGCCGAGTAGGCTGTCTCTCTTTTTAAAGAAGCCAGAAGGCACAGAACAGCAGGCATACAGTCCTATCACTTTTCTTTTTAAAAGCTTGAGGGAGGGGGGCTACACAAACACCTCTCCAAATCTGTTTCAGTGAAAAATCTGATCCACAAAATGATCAGGAGGAAGTTGTTCTCCAAAGCGGCTGGGCTAGAGGTGAGGGTCACAAGAGATTCTGATCGGACATGAAACTTGAGCATTGCTTCATCCATTTCCACGCCTGATCTGAGTGCTTACAGGTGTCTGTGCACATGCACATGTCTTTGTGTAAATGACTGCACATGTGTTCCTTTTAAAAGTGGATTTCGGTACAGACCACCTCTAATCCAGGGTACAGATAGGAAGTGTCCCAGAGGTGCACTTTGGGAGTTTTGGAGCCTGGACCTACAAGCCTCTGGAGGCCCCCCTTCCATTGCCAGTTAAGCATCATCCCCGCCCCCCACATACACAGTGACACTACACACAGTATTTTAAACATGTGGGGTATACTTATGCAAATATGAAGTAGCTGAAACATTTCAACACACAACTTCACATATTCCCATCCCACATTTTTCTTTCCCCACTCCCCACTCTGTCTCTACAGCACCTGGCACAGATCCAAGGGTGTAGCTATAACTGAGCGGATGGGTTCAAAGAACCCGCCCCCCCATCTTCACCCCTCCCTATTTCCTTTATTATCTCCCTCACTCCGAGAGGGGCGAACATGGTCCGCCCCCTCCCCTAGCTACACCCCTGCACAGGTCATAATCGCACTCAGCCGCCCAGTGCGGATTGGGGGGCCCCCAGGGGGTGTGAAGGCCCTGGACCTGGGCCGAAGTCCAAGGCGAAGAGCGCCACTCCCACTCCACGTGCGTGCGTGTGTGTGAACGAGGCTCTGGTCATGGCCAGTTTATTACCAGATGCTCAGCAATGCCCTCCCTCCGGGTTCCCGGCAGGAAGAATTTCTTCTCGTTGCTTTCCGGCAGGGAATCTTGCCGGGCTGCCTTTCACGCGGAGCACAACTTTCTCCCAGTTCTTCAGCACTGGTTGCTGCCTCTCCCTCCCCGTCCCAGGAAATTATGGCTTCGGCGAATTTAAGCTACGCCTCTCTACCATTCGACAGGCCGCCCTGCTCTGCTTTAAGCCCCCCCCCCCCCCCGCCGCCGCACAAACACACCCAGAACTTACCGCGCAGTTGGATGAACAGAAATGGGGCGGGGCGGGGGATGAAGGGGGAGGAGTGGGCTGCCGCCTGCCACCAGGCTTCCTGCGGGGCGCGACGCTCCGACTGCTAAATTCCAGGAGGAGAGAAAACTCTGACGGTGCCCGCGTGCTGCTGCTGCTGCTGCTGCTCCACGCCCTGCCTGGGGACGTCCCTCGAAGCCCCCGCCCCCGAGGTCTGTCTGGAAGACAGCGGCACACTAGGCGGGAGCTGTCTCCCTTCCAGGGGGACTTGGGCGAGTTCCGCAGTGCCCTCTGGAGGATGCTCTCCAGAAGTCTCAAGTGGAGCCACCCAGGAGGAAGAGCCGCCTGCGGAGCTAAGCAAAGCGATCGTGCAGTTGCACCCCCTAAGCATGCGAGCCCCACTGATTGCAATACGCCTCCGTCCCATGTAAGCATACAAAGGACTGCAGCATTCGTTGATGAATCACGCGAATTCTAAATCACTCGTGAGCAAAACTTTAAAAGCATGTTTTGGCATGTGAATAAAAACACTGGTTCCGAAGCTTAAAAAGGTGTTTGTGTTTAGGCGAGTATACAGACGTGTGTAACCGTTGACAATGCAGCATCTTCGAAGAGGCATTCTTTTGTGTGGAAGAAGAAGGGATACTTCTTCAAATGGTGCTTGCCCTTAAAGGTGGAGTCTTAAGTACCTTAAAGTACTTCTACATAAAAAAGAAAAATCTGCTGCCCAATTGACCTGGCCAGGACATCTTTTTAGTTAATCAAAAGTTTTCAGTTGATTAAGCAAATACAGCCTTTTTCTCAACATTGTAGGTCCGTTAATTTGCATAATGATATCTATATATCCCTATCAATAGCTCTGATGTGATGTTTCAGAGATCACCATGGGATCATGAAGTTGCTGAAATTGTACAAGAGTAGACACAACTGTCACCATCCACATCAAAATAGTAAAAGGGATTCATTTTCAAAACAGTTGTGAAGGCAGGGTGGATTTTTGTAAAAATATCTTTTAAAAACGGGGGGGGGGGAGGAAGAAATGCAATATTCAAGGCCAAGGGAAAAGATAATGGCCACGATGAAGGAATCAAAAGCCTACCAGACCCCACAATAAGAAATGGACTGCCCCAGCTTCATGTGCTATTTGTGTGCAATATCTAACTGAAGTGGGGTAGATATGTTCATCAATTAAAACAAAATGCATGAACAATTACAGCTCTAGCTTTGTGGTGTAGAAACAAAAAGGGATGTTCAAGACATAGAGACCGAAGCTTTTCTAAAATAGTATTTTATTTTTCTCAGATGCTTTGAGAGCAGCTTCAACTTCTTCAAAAATAGGCACCGCTCCTGTATAGTTATTCGTTTCTATAGAGTCTAATTTCTTCTGGTAGTCACTTGGCAAACCATTCTGCTTTGCTCCCATACAGATGACCTACAAGAACAAAAATTAGATTGCCATCAAAATCGCAATGTCCTCATAGTCCACAAACCATTATTCAGATAAATACGTGAAATAGAGATGAAAAGAATATGGGCCTGGTTCATACATACAGATTTGTCTGTATTTGGTGAATGGCAGCTGAATGTGTGAACTATATCTTTGAGGTGACATAGAAGTTCTTTATGAAGTCAGGCACGTGATAATCCATTCACACATATAAACCACTACTCAGTGTTGCCACTGAATGATAAGCATGCTAAAGGCTGCTTCACACATCAAGGATGGATTCCCATAAACCCTGTCCAAGGACCAGCCAAATTGCCAAAGCTCCTATCTCCAAGAAGTTTGCCCCATAATTGTTTCTCTATTTATCATAGGTTACAACCAAAGAGAAAAATAATTGCTCTGAGGAACATATCATCATATGAATGGAGCAGCAATGGGCCATCTGAATTCACTCTCAGATGAGTCATCCACTACAAAGGTTTCCCATTAAATCAGATGAATAAAAAGAGTTTGTACCAGCTCATATTTTATGTATACTCACTGTCAGAGATAGATGGTGTTTTTAATAGTTACTTTATATGGATGATCCCCCCCCCCCGGAAATTCCATGTTCACTGTGTGCCTCTATGTTCCTAGCTATTTTCACCACTGCAGACACTCCAGCATTTGACAGAAAAATTGAAGCATTGGATTGAACTCAACAGCATAGAAAATGAACACTTCCATAGGGCCTGTAGGTGAGCCCCATTCCCCTGACAAATGTTGAAACAGTAGTGACATGCTGTTCAACAATTTACCAAGCACCATCCATAATTTAGATTTTTCAAAAAGTTGTTTTGTGGTACTTTTTAAAGAGTTTCTTCCCCATCAAATTTTGGTACATACTAGTAAAGCTACTAGATGCAACACAGCACCCCGTTTTGGTATTTGGCCATTTCCAAGTTTGTAGTTAAACACAGTTGGAGTTCTGAGAAAAGCTAAAAAGCAGAACTGATTATACTACTACTAAATTTACTACAATTAAAAAATGATACCCTGATACCCTTGGCAAGGCAAGGCAAAGAATACACAAAAGAAAAAGCATGTAGGTACTGACCACTAAGCAAAGCTAACACCTTTTATTCGCTTTAAAATATAAATACAAATGTTGAGTATGTTTGTTCAGGGTTACAAATCTAATAACGGCAAGCAAGAGAAAGTTTCAGTTGGCCCAAGGACAGGTGAAGTGCAACTGAGAAAAGGGAAATGAAAGACTTAAGCGTGACATTCATGCACATTTCTGAATACAACCATGAGGCAGGCATTGCTGAGCAGCAGCCAAGGGCCCAAGACCTCGGAATGGCCTCTGCCGTTCCCCAAGACCATCTCAATACTCATCGCCCTTGTGCGGTGGTGGAGGAGCAACTCTTGGGGCCCCACCCCAACAGGAAATGGCCCATGGAGAGCAGTTTGCTGCAGGCACATTGAAACCTAGAGTCTGACCTACTTTTCTGTGACTTTAACCTATGCTATTTGGAGGATTCAAATGCAAGAATCAGAACACACATCCATTTTTATTCCAGCAGCAGTCCTGGCTTCGCACAGTAGCTGCACATTGCTACTATACTGTAGGGCTGTAAATGCAATTAAGCGTCTGCTGCCAAACCATTCCAGACATGCACAAACATTGTCAAAGTTTGGAGCCTGAACAGATTTTGCAAGTTATGCAGGTTCAGCTTGTTCATGCTTCAAATGTATGTAAAGAGCATGTTAATATCATTGGTGGATTATCTCCACTAGAACAGGGACATCACCTCTATTCCCTTGGGCAGGAAAAGAAAGGAGAGATTGCTACCCCTCCTAGCATTTCATTGGAAGAGTCCACATTCCATGGACCATTGCCAGTAGTGATATAGCAATAAGCAAGGAGGAGCTGAGAAATAAATCTGGACCTCCCAACCATTCTAGAGTCTCTCTCAAGCCAGAGGACAAGACAACCTCCCAACAAGCCCTACATCAGCCATCTTTTGTGTCAGAACTGCTTATTACTACTACTTATAAAGTGCTCATAATCAGTTAGGTGCTATATCAAGCCAGTAGACCCGCAGGCCTACTATCTAAACTTTGCCCCCACCGCCTGTTCCCCACTCATCCCTGCTGGTGCTGCCCAGGCCAGGGCCAGTCTGTCCCACTGCCTCCCACCTCCCCCCAGCCCAGGCTGCGGCCATGCCGGTCGTGGCCGCAGCCGGGCTAGGCCTGCTGCTGCCGCCGCTACCTCACAGCCGCAGGGCCAACCAGCGCCCAGCCAATCAGGTGCCTCCGCCGGCCAACCGGAGCTCAGCCAATCAGGTGCCTCCTTCACCAGCAGGCATAGCCTTGCCACATCCCCTAAGAGAATCAATTATAAAGAAGATACTCTTTCAGCGTATTACTCTAACACAACAAAATACCCATAATTTCTAGACAGAGAACTGAAAAAAGAAACTATTTCAACAACGAAAGAACATGGGAAAACATTGTTAATAATGGAAGAGATTTAGCTATAGTTCAGTTCTGCTTATCATTCCCATCAACCCAAACACACTTCCATTCATCCTTACGTTTATTCAAAAGGATTTCCCCACTACTCCCTTGCTCTGGGCAATTCTGTTGACGTCTGGTATTTTGCATATAGCATTCTTGCAGCAATTACCATATGGAACATCACCACTTCACCCCTTATATGCATCAGGAAAGCACAGCTCTGGTTCCAGGGTCATATCAATCTCTCGGATTTTACTGATCATATAAAAAAGAACATGCTTCCAAAAATTCTCTCCTTTAGAGCAGGATTCCCAACAATGGGCAAACATCTCTTTCCTCATTACATTTCCAGCAAAATCTTGATATCTCTCTCTTGTCTGCATTCATGTCACTATGGTTATACTGGAGAGAGGTGGCTATTGCCAAGCAACAGCCAGACATGAAGCAAGCCACTGGTCTGATGCAGCAGGCCTAACCTAAGCTCTAATGTGCTTGTCACCAGAAAGACAGTTGACTGTAGGTCTAACCAGAGCGGCATGCGAAGTTGCAGCCCTCAAAATTTACCCATGCAAGCACACAATCAAATGCACCCTCAAAGATAGTTACACTGTTCTCCTCTGTGGAGCCTAGAGAGGGTAAGCAGCTTCGGCCCACACAAGAGGACCAGTAATAAACATGATGAAGGTTTTCATGAATTACTTTGAGTGCATACATCCTAGTTTAGCAAAAGCTAAACCAGAGGAGCACCACAGTACTTCTGAAGGATATGGCAAGGCACAATCTTTACCACTTGAAATTATGGTTAAAAGTATCTCATGTAGATGCCCTTATTAAGTTCATAAATCAAGTTCTCTGTGACTAGTTAGTTATGTTGGTATTTTTGCAAAAACTTAGTCATACATGCACATGGGTTGAGATGCACATAAACTTCATGTGCAAACAGCCAAGTTCTGCTTTGGTATTGTTTCATTCAACCGATACTAAACAACAATTCTATTAGAAATGAGGACCTCATCAGCTCATAGCTTCCTTAGAACTGCATCAGATACTTACTTTTTTATACTGTGGGGAAGGAAGATTACAGACATAGTCATTCATTTGGTAACTTCGACACTTAAGTAGTTTCCCTTCTTGAGTATGAACATTAACGTCTATTGGAACATAAACACCATCTTCAACTCCTTCTTGTCTGGAATAGAACAAACACCTTTTAGTTTGTGGGCCCTTTTGGGACAGGGAGCCATGTCATTGTTTTTGGCTAGGTAAACTGCTTCAAAAACTTATTTTTGTTGAAAAGTGGTATGAAAGTTTTTCTTTTTTTTAATAATATGAAATCATTTACATGAAAGAAATGTTATCTACCTTTGAGGGGGGCATTATTTATCATGCATCAGGCAATACCCCCTCCCCCCACAAATCTTCTTTGTTCAACTAAAACTATATGCAGAGAGCAGCTTTTAAAGCTGCCAATTGCAAGCTTCAGCACCAATCCTGAAATACAGATACAGAATTATGCAGCATTTTACAGAGCATCCCTAAAGAAGGGCTCATTAGGCTGTGTCACTTATGAGGACTTAATAGTTCCAGAGTCTCCTGTTTGAATGAGGTGGGGATCAGCACTGTGTCTGTGTGCTTCATGAGGATCTGGAAACAGGAGCACTATATGACATGCCACAGACACAGTTACAAAGAAAATACCCTGTACAGCTAAGTTTATTAACATTGGCCAGTCTTTTCAAGAGCTGTGCTACAAGAGAGCAGTCATTACCACCTTTACCAAAATGAAGAATTGTCTTACAAACAATCTACTTCCTTTCCTGTTTACAGCCTAGCCTAATTCATCCCAAGTTATCTGCTAACTTGGGATGTATTCAAAATCTGTGATTATGTATACACACACACTAGATTACTTCTCACAATACATGAGTGCTAGGATCAAATCTGCAAGTACAGTCACAGGGATTAGTTTATAAGAGTCCAGGCATGCACTATAATATAAAACCATAACAGAGCCCCACAAAGAAGGGACAATGAAGTAGTCTGACTTCTGCCACACAGAATAGCCGTAGTGACACAAGAATGCAGGGGACAATACCTCCAAATCCTTGCAACAGGAAGTTTCCCTTTTACAAGATACTTCTCATTACTGCTGCCAAGCCAAGAGGCCTATAGACTTTTCCAGTGCATACCTATGCACACTTAGCTAGAAGTAAATCCCACTGAATAAAGTAGGGCTTACCTCAAAGTATAACTGCCAAGGATGAGGCTACAAGATCAGTGCTTAAGCTGGTCTTGTTGGAGCAAGCATGAATTGTCCCCTTTGCTAAGCAGCATCTGCCCTGGTTTGAATTTGAATGGGATACTATATGTCTCCCTTAGGGAATGAAGCCACTCTGGGAAAAGCATCTGCATACTTTCATGCAGAAGGTTCCAAGTTCCTTCCCTGGCAACACCAAGATAGGGCTGAGATTCCTGCCTGCAACCTTGGAGAAGCCGCTGCAAGACTCTGTGGACAATACTCAGCTAGATGAACCAATGGTCTGACTCGGTATATGGAAGCTTTCTATGTATTTAATATAAAAGGCAAAATTCCTTATATTTCCCTTTGTCTCTGGCTCTGTTCTGCTGCTAGAATCTAAGTTGAAACTTAGTTCTGAATATTAAATCAAGCTTTGCAACAGAAGCAGAGTTCCAAATTATTGCTCCTATTGTACGAAAACTGAAGTTTAATAACTCACATTTGTAGCAAGTTCTTTTAAGATCATCTCTTATAATTTCTATTTGATATATTTAAAAAAAAACCTTTTAAAGTTATAATTTCACATTTGTGACACTTCTTCCTATACAGTTTTGATTTTCGCTTTCAGTTTGACAGTAGCTTTGGCAAAGAACAGGCTTCTAACAACACAATATCCAGAACAAGAGCTTAATGGTGTATGGATGACTTAGTAAATTGTAAAGAGGCTGTGGAATTATAAGTCACCTACATATCCAGGGAATGCATGTCATTAATGTTCAGATTCCATACTATCCCCCACACTTCATCACCCGGGCTAGGAACAATGGTTGCTGTACTTCCATGCCAGTGAGTACTCGGTTTGCCTTGATGAGAGCCAAACGCAAGTGTATAATCCTGTGAATTTGACCAGGAAAGTTATCAGTGTCCACTTGCTTATTTCTGAGTTAAGCAGCATGCAATTAATTGAAACAAAGCTTACAAAGAATAAATAGAACAGGCGAAAGGAGAGTTTCTTCTCTAAGCATGTGACTAATTGAAAGTTTTCCTAAGTGACTTTAAATCAAAAAAGTTTTGGTAAGAACCAATCTGCCTGCTTTCCTTTCACTATAATCTTAACTGATAATTAACATCTTCACAAGTTAGCCCATTTGTGCCTCAAATGTTCATGCGTCCGCCATCTTGAATCAGGGTGGATGACATAATCACAAACTACACCATTGTGGTGTCCCTGCAACTGTACCAAATTTGTTTCAAATTGGTCCAGGCATTGCAAAGTTGATAGCGGGGTGGATGGACAGACAGCTGGGTGATTTCATAGGCTTACTTTCCTTAAGGATGGGTTAAGAGCAAAAATGAAAGAATCCTATACTGCTTTAGCCAACATAAGCCTAGTGGTGGGTCAAGATGAGGCGATGCCCATGGGACGAGGGCCGCACCTTACTGCCCCATAGTGCAGCCACTGCCCGATGCCATTGCCTCACTTCACCTCCTTGGAGAGTTGTCCTTGCATGACCCACATTCTAAAATCTAAACACTTACCTAGAGTCAAGCTTCCACATTTTCACTGGCCCTCCCTTGCAAGGGAGTGGATTGCTGCTTTTTGGCAAGTGTGACAAGTGAACTCTGCCTCCCTCCCAACTCTGGAGTATCAGAAGTAGTGGAAGAGTGGGGCCGTCTTGCAAGCTGTTTTGCAATCCCCTCCTCGGCTCAGGTTTGGGAGGGTGGTTTGAACACATTGCTGAGCCAATCAGGGCTGAGCCAGCAAGCGCTCAGCACTCTTTCCAGTGCCAGAGTCATCAAGGGTGCTGAAGGCTTTGGCTGCTGCACTGCTGAAGCATCCAACTCAGCCAGCAAACCCCCAACACGTTTTGAGCCCTAGAGTTGGAAAGGCACTGGGAGGCTTCCACTGTTCAGCTGAGATGCTCCAAGCACTGCAGCTGAACAGCAAGTGAGTTGTGTGCTCCCATTCCCATGGGAGATGGAGCTTTTCTGGCCCCTGCTTGACTGAGATGCCTGGAGTGGCTTGATAGAGCAGTGGCCAGATGGGCAAACTGCACACCTTCCTTCCCTAAAGGGAGTCAGGGCTTCCTTGGCCCTGGTTGGTGGAGATGCATGGAGGCAGCAGATGACCACAATTTTTTGCTTGGTGACCAACAAACTGTGGACCCCACCCAGAGCACACATTCTGTATGCTTCCAACATCAAAGCAAGCCACTCAGTTGTCTTGTCCTCTTGGAGCCCAAATACTTCATTGATTACTTTCACCACTTTAAACAAATGCAAGAACCTCAAAAGAAGCAAAAGGTGATCTTCTAAGACATCTCCTAAGTGTGGTAGTCACAACTAAGGTAGGCCACAAGTTTCTTTGGCATATGAAAGAGACAAATGCAATACCAACCAGTAAATTTGCTAGGGCAAAAAAAGCCACAGATGGATTTCTTAACATTATCCTCTCCCGCAACAAGTTGCTCCCATAAGCAAAATAGAGGAAATGTTCATCCCAGCAGCTTTGGTCTCCCAAACTTCCACTTGATCCAGTACAGTTGCAGCTCTTGAAGGTTTCCATCTACTGGAAAAGAGCCTGTTAAAAGGACATAGCAGTGAGACTTTTTCATTCAAAAGGGGTTTAGGCAGTGAAAACAGCACTTTGTTCTTGAGTGCCAGAGCACTTACCCTTACTCATCGCTTCAATGAATATACTTTCCCCCATTCTTTTGCTGCTCTTCTGTAGACCATTTCAGAGGGTTGCATGATGTTACTGCCAAAACTGCAACTGGTAGGAGCATGAAAGCCAGCATAGTAAAGCAGTCACAGTGTTGGGCTAGGACTAAGGATGTGCAAACTGGTTCTATGTTGAGCTGGCTCAACATTGAACCAGTTTGGATGGACAGTTCGGGGGTCGAACCGAACCACCCCCTGTTCGGTCTGACCCCAGACCGAACCACCCCCCCTCCAGCTGTTCGGGGGGTTCACGAGCATTTTGTAAAAAAATTATATGTAGTACTTACTGCCTCCAGAGGGCTTCTCTGAAGCCACGGGGGTGGGGGTTTGCAGAGGTTCCCCATCCCCCTGCCAGCCTTCCTCATGCCAAAAGTTGCCCAGTTTGGTAGTCCTTCTGCCTTTTCTGGGCCTTTCCCCCATCACGGTGGCCATTTTGGAGGTTGCCACGCATGCACAATGGACCTCTGTGTGGCGGGAACTTTTTTAAAAAAACTTAAAGTGTTTGCAAAACACACACACCCGAACCGAACTGGAGGGTGGGGGGGGCAGGTTTCTAACTGGCCCGGTCTGGTTCTGGTCCAGTTCAGACTCGAACCAAACCAGGCCAGCTGGTTTTGTGCACACCCCTAGATGGGACTGGGGAGACCCAAGTTCAAATCTCCATTCAGCCATGAAACTCACTGGATGACTTGGGCCTGTCACTCATCTCTCAGCCGAACCTACCTCACAGTGTTGTTGTGAATATAAACATAGTCATGTCCTCTGGGCTCCTTGGAGGAAGAGCAGGATATAAATACAAAAATTAAATTAATGTAGTAGTAGAGGCTCCTGATCCAAGCTTCCTAGGATTCAGTCCGACTCCTCATGGAAACAGACATACAGGTGGAGTTCACACATAACGTGGCACCTTGAGTTTACATAAGGTGCTGCAGCCCTGGAAACATGTGCCACCCTACACTTCTTTCTGGTGTAGGTTGCAATATGCCGAGATTGGTGGTTCAGCCAGTCTTGGCATATGCTGCCCTACTTGCTACAGGGAACCCAACATCTGCAACAGATTTCAAGTTACAGATGTTGGGTTCCCTGCAGCAAGCAGGGTATGATATGCCAAAATTGATGGGTTTGGATGACATGACTAATCTCAGTATATCAGAACCCATGCCAGAAGTAGGGACGGTGTGCACTCCCAGGATTGCGCTATCTCGCACAAATGGGAGGTGCCGCAGTGTGTTTGAACCCGGCCACAGGGACAGAAACAAGCAGAGACAAGGAGACCACAAACCGAGCTGGTCTTCCGATAGCAAGCATGAGTTGTCCCCTTTGCTAAGTAGGGTCCACTCTGGTTGCATTTGAATGGGAGACAACATGCATGAGCACTGTAAGATATTCCCTGTAGGGGATGGGGCCGCTCTGGAAAGAGCACCTGCATATTTGCATGCAGAAGTTCCAAGTTCCCTCCCTAGCATCTCCAAGATAGGGCTGAAAGAGATTCCTGCCTGCAACCTGAGAGAAGCTGCTGCCAGTCTGTGTACACAATACTGAGCTAGATGGACCAATAGTCTGACTCAGTATATGACAGCTGCCTATGTTGCTATGTTCCTAAGTCTGTAAGCAACAGAGTGCTTATTATAAAGTCAACATTTCATAAGAAAGAACCAAGAGGTACAAGTTATTGTGGGTGTCATAAGCCTGTGATGTACAGATACCGTTCCAAATTTATATCCTGGGAGGAAGCAACTGCTCTGTACAGCCCATGTCAAAGCATGTGTCTGAGGAATCCATCCATTAGATATAGAAACTGAGGTTGAAAATATTCACATAGTAGTGGTTTTGGCTTTAAACTCAAGAATGCACATTAGGAACATACGAAGATGCCATATACAGAGTCAGACCAATGGTCCATCTAGCTTAGTATTATCTACACAGACTGGCAGTGGCTTCTCCAAGGTTGCAGGCAGGAATCTCTCTCAGCCCTATCTTGGATATGTCAGGGAGGGAATTTGGAACCTTCTGCTCTTCCCAGAGCGGCTCCATCCCTTAAAGGGAATATCTTACAGTGCTCATACACTTAGTCTCCCATTCATATACAACCAGGGCACACCCTGCTTAGCAAAGGAGACAAGTCATGCTTGCTACCACAAGACCATATCCAAGATATGGAAGCATATAAATATGCAAGTTTTGTTTACATAGTTTGAGGTATTAGGCTAATGGATAGAAGCAAAAATTGACCCAAACCTAGAATAAATTCCCACAAAGCAGATTCAGGACATTTCAAAATATGGAAACCCACTTATATACACACAGATGCAAAAACAAATGACAAGGCTTTTACTGTGAAACTCTTGTGAGAGTACAAGAGCACTGCATGAAACATAAATCTACACATTTTAACCAGTGGTGGCTGGTTAAGAACGTAAATGTTTGAACAACTTGTTAAGTACATGGTATCATTCACCCTCATTTCCATCCTTATTTTTGTGTTCTGCAGTGCCTGCATTGATACAATCCTTCCCGCAGCAGTTTTTGCCAGCAGCCGTCAAGCACAGCACCCCCACACTGCCTGAATTTGCAACTTCTAATGCATGGCTCAGCAACAGATATTTGGCGGGTGCAATGGATCAGGTCCAGGAATGTGTTGGGGGCTGAACCAAGGTCAGTCGTTACAGGATCATGATTAACTGAAGTGTTTGCCTAGGACCCCTGCTAACTGAGCAGAGACACCTTGTAAAGTGGCGATTCGCTTATATTTAGCAGGGGAGAACAACTGGCCCAATCCAGCCCCAGCACAGCATCCCTCCAGTGGCTGTAGCTAGTATCTGCCTTATGATTCTTTTTAGAATGTGAGCCCTTTGCGGACAGGGGACCATCTTATCTACAGGTGAAATTCGGAAAATTAGAATATCGTGCAGAAGTCCATTAATTTCAGTAATGCAAATTAAAAGGTGAAACTGATATATGAGACAGACACATTACATGCAAAGCGAGATAAGTCAAGCCTTAATTTGTTATAATCATGATGATCATGGCGTACAGCTCATGAAAACCCCAAATCCACAATCCCAGAAAATTAGAATATTACATGGAACCAATAAGACAAGGATTGTAGAAAAGAACAATATCGGACCTCTGAAAAGTATAAGCATGCATATGTATTCAGTACTTGGTTTGGGCCCCTTTTGCAGCAATTACTGCCTCAATGCGGTGTGGCATGAATGTTATCAGCCTGTGGCACTGATGAGGTGTTATGGAAGACCAGGATGCTTCATTAGCGGCCTTCAGCTCTTCTGCATTGTTTGGTCTCATGTCTCTCATCCTTCTCTTGGCAATGCCCCATAGATTCTCTATGGGGTCAGGTCAGGCGAGTTTGCTGGCCAATCAAGCACAGTACACTGTATACTTTTCAGAGGTCCAATATTGTTCTATTCTACAATCCTTGTCTTCCAAGTGTTGCATGGATTGACTACAAGAAGGCCTTCGACTCATTGCCTCACACATGGATACTAAAATGTTTAGAAACAACTGGTGTCAGCAAAAACATTCAGATATTTATATAAAAAAAGCAATGAGCATGTGGAGTACACAGTTAACAATCAATGGCGAGACACTCGGACAGGTTAAATAACAGGGAAAACAACAAAAACAGAAGGAATAGAACTGTCCAATGGAAGCAACATCAAGAACCTGGAAGAGAAAGAACATTACAAATACTTGGGCATTCTCCAGGCTGATAATATTGCACACACTGAAGTTAAAAGAAAAATTGGAAGTGAATACATCAGGAGAGTTAGAAAAATCCTCAAGTCCAAACTCAATGGCGGGAACACCATACAAGCCATAAACACCTGGGCTATACCTGTTATCAGATACACTGCAGGAATAATAGACTCGACCCAGGCAGAGCTAGAGACGCTAGATCGTAAGACCAGGAAAATCATGACCATCAATCATGCTCTCCACCCCTGCAGTGATGTAGATAGGCTCTACCTCCCTCGCAGCTCAGGTGGAAGAGGAATGCTGCAAGCCCATCAAACAGTAGAGGAGAAGAAAAGAGAACTTGAAGAATATATAAAGGACAGTGAAGAAGATGCTCTTAAAATGGTCAGTAATGAGCAACTATTCAATACCAATGAAACAAAGCAGGCCTACAAGAAAGAACAAGTCAAGAACCGAGCAGAAAAATGGAAAAATAAGCCCCTGCATGGTCAATATTTGCAGAATATAAGTGGAAAATCAAACACCACCAAGACCTGGCAATGGCTTAAGAATGGCAACTTGAAGAAAGAAACAGAGGGTCTAATATTGGCTGCACAAGAACAGGCACTAAGAACAAATGCAATAAGAGCAAAAGTTGAAAAACCAACAACAAACAGCAAGTGCTGCCCGTGGACCAACTAATCAGCTGTTGTAAAAAGATCACACAGACTGACTACAAACACAGGCATGACAAGGTAGTAGGGATGATACACTTGAACATCTGCAAAAAATACAAGCTACCTGTAGCCAAAAATTGGTGGGACCATAAAATTGAAAAAGTTGTAGAAAACGAGGATGCAAAAATATTATGAGACTTCCGACTACAAACAGACAAACATCTGCCACACAATACACCAGATATAACTGTAGTCGAGAAGAAAGAAAAACAAGTTAAAATAATCGACATAGCAATACCAGGGGATAGCAGAATAGAAGAAAAAGAAATAGAAAAAACAACAAAATACAAAGATCTACAAATTGAAATTGAAAGGCTGTGGCAGAAAAAGACCAAAATAATCCCAGTGGTAATAGGTGCCCTAGGTGCAATTCCAAGACAACTTGAAGAGCACCTCAACACCATAGGGGCCACAGAAATCACCATCAGCCAATTACAAAAAGCAACTTTACTCGGAACAGCCTATATTCTGTGACGATATAACAGCAACAACATTGACAATAAAATTTAGCCATCCTAGGTCCTTGGGAAGGACTCGATGTCTGGATAAAACAAACCAATCAATAACACCTGTCTGACTGTGTAAACAAACAAACAACAACAACGCAGTTCTGGACAACACAGTTTCAGAACAAGTATTTCCTCTGCAGCAAAGCATTCCCCAACAAAGACATACAGCATTTCTCAATTATCCCTGGCCAAGAATTTCCACGACCATTCAGAGAGACTGCACCGTAGATTTTCAATTGCTGATTTGGAGAGTGGGGTGTCCAGAGGAACAAAAATGTCTGCCTTTTCTAGGAACTATTCCAGTTACTGCTGAGGGGAACAAAGCAGTTATCCAAGACAGGCTCCAAAGGGTTGCTTCCTGATCATATGTAAACTAGTTTAACCAAGGAGGCAAGGGTGAATGTCTATAGCCATTTTTCAAACCTGACAGCTAAAGAAGTGGGCATCTTAAGGTATCTCTTTCTTCAAAAGAAAATACAGTACAGTATGCAAATAAAACAGCTGAGATGTTTTTCACCCATGGCAGAATGGTAACCCCAAGTGCATAACTACGCTTTACATGTAAATCAGTTCCATACTAGTTTAAGCATCACAATGCTTAATCTAGCCATTTCAGAACTGTACTATCCCCTGCTAACTGCGCAAAGAGGTGCCTTTTAAAAGTGGTGGTTCTCTTTATTTAGCAGGGGGAGAGCAACTGGTTATCTAGTTATCCATCTCCAGCAAAGCATTCCTCCAGTGGCTGTTGCTGGTGTCTATCTTATGTTTCTTTTTTAGGTTGTGAGCCCTTTGGGGACAGGGAGCCATTTTATTTATTTAATTAATTAATTACTACAATGACATCTGTAAAGACCTTGAAGATGGAAATAGACACGAAAAAACAAGGCAAGTTTTCCAAAAGAGCTCTGAACTGAGAGGGATATTCCAACCTCGAATTGGTACATTAAGGGATGCCAAAGGACAGATAGTAACTGATTCAGAGAAGATCAAACAGAGATGGAAGGAGAATACTGAAAATCTGTACAGCAGGGACATCAACATCCAAGATACTCTAGAAGATATTCCCTACTTGCAAGAACCTCTAGTAGGGGAAGATGAAGTTAGATCAGCACTCCGGTCATTACCAAGTCGGAAGGCTACAGAAATTGATGGAATAGATACAGAAATATGGCAGGCAACAGAAGAAGAATCAGTCAAGGCTCTAACCAAACTATGCTAGCAAATCTGGAGAACAACACAGTGGCCAACAGATTGGAAGAGGTCAGTCTACATACTCATACCAAAGGAGACTTAACAGATTGAGCAAACCACAGCACAATATCCTTAATTTAACATGCTAGCAAAATAATGCTCAGGACAATCCAATGCAGATTAGAGCCCTATGTGGAAAGGGAAATGCCGGATGTTCAAGCTCGTTTCAGAAAAGGCCAAGGAAAAAGAGACATAATTGCTGATGCATGCTGGATAATTGAGAAAGCCAAAGAATACAAAAAAGAAGTCAATATGTGCTATATTGACTATTTGATTGCATCAACCATGTCAAGTTGTAGAATATCCTTAGGAAAATGGGTGTTCCAGAACATCTCATTGTCCTCATGAGAAACCTATACACAGGACAGGAAGCCACAGTCCAGACAGAACTTGGTGAAACAGACTGGTTCCAGATTGGCAAAGGAGTAAGACAAGGCTGTATACTTTCTCCTTTTTTATTCGACTTATATGCTGAACATATAGTGAGAGAAGCTACATTGGAAGAAGATGAGCGTGGTTTTAAAATTGGAGTAAGAAACATAAATAACCTTCGATATGTTGATGACACCACTCTGATAGGTGAGAATGTGGATGATCTGCAAGCTCTAGTAATGAAAGTCAAGGAGCACAGTTTAAAAATGGGGCTATGACTAAATGTCAAGAAGACTAAACTAATGACAATGGGTACAGCAACCAGCCTCAGAACTGAAAATGAAGACATTGAAGTGGTGGATAGCTTCTGATTTTTAGAATCGACCATCAGCAGTAAAGGATCCAGCAGTCAAGAAATACGCCACAGACTAGCACTTGGTAGTGTTGCAATGAAGGCCTTGGAAAGGATATTTAGATGCCGTGATGTGTCTACACCTACAAAGATTAGAATCATTTGGACAATGGTTTTTCCCGTGACACTCTATGGCTACAAAAGCTGGACTCTGAAGAAGCAAGAAGCAAAAGCATTGATGCTTTTGAACTTTGGTGCTGGAGAAGACTTTTGAGGATACCATGGACAGCCAGGAAAACAAACAAATGGATCATGGAACAAATCAATCCAGAATTTTCACTCGAGGCACAAATGACCTCAAACTATCATACTTCGCATAATACACACTATGCGAAGACCCAGCTCCCTCGAGAAGTCCATAATGCTGGGAAAAGTTGAAGGAAAGGAAAGAAGAGGACGACCAGCAGTAAGGTGGATGGACTCGATTACGAAAGCAATGAATGCAGCACTGAGACACCCTAAAGGCCAAGTTGAAGACAAATAATCTTGGAGAGAATCTATCTGTATGGTCGCTAAGAGTCGACACCAACTTGACGGCACTCAATCTATCTAAACCGCTTTGGGAACTTTTGTTGAAAAGTGGTAAATAAGTATCCATATACTTTTGTGCTAGGAATACTCAGTAGAGAATATCTAGCACCCACTTGCCACCCTACATTCCCCGGGTCCCTTTTAAGAAGAAGCCCATGGAGAGATTCTGATTATAATCCCTAATTCAATTCCAGTTCCATCAGTTCCAAATATCTAGTTTAGATGTGCCCTGGATGCATCTAGCCTTCCCTTATAAGCATATGAAGCTGCCTTTTACCGAGTCATACCCTTAGTCCATCTTGCTGGGCATTGTCTACTCTGGCGGGCAACAGCTCTCCAGGGTTTCAGATGGGAGTCCTTAGACGCTAGAAACCTCCTTCCACATACAAAGCATGTACCCTCCCACTGAGTTACAGCCCTTCCCCAAACACAGTGGTCTAAAAGAGAAGGAAAGGGAGAGAGGGCAGGTTGGTCAACATCCCCATATAGTCTACCACAGATGCTTTAATATGAAGGGCTACTTTATGTTTCAGGGATACCCCCATACTGCTTATTAAGTTATTGTTTATTATGCAGATTCTATAGAAGTGCTGCCCTTTGATGCAGGGGAAACACAGACACTTCGCCACCATCCTTCATTTTAAGGGCTACGACGCTCCATGTAAGACACTCTCTTTCTAGGGTTCTACTACACACGCCCTTAATTCTGAGGCTTTCCCACGCTCCAAGACCTCCCTAGCTCTACTACCCGCACCCATTCCAGGAGGAACAGATGATCAAGCAAACGCCTTCGGCAAGCCACGGAAATCCTCCCCCACCACCCGGCTCTCCTTTTCTTCTGGGACTTCCATCCACTTACCGAACCTCGACTTGCCTTCACTCTGACCTATACCCGTCTGTCTGCCTGTCTATCTTTCTTTCTCGCTCTTGCTTCAGCAGTCACAGCCGACCTTTCTGAACGCAGCACCGCCAGAACGCAAGCGGCCACCGGCAGCATTCGTGACGACGTTGATGATTGGTTGAGCTTGCGGCTACGGCTGGCGCTGACGCTTCTGATTGGCTAGAAAGACATGGGCGGTCCCTTCCCAAGTTCCCCTTGTTTGGATGAAGGATCAGATGGGATTCAAGTGCTTTGAAGCTCGCTTTGGTCACTGGTTCCTAAGCTACGCCTCTTTCGTTCTCATTGCGCAGGTGCGCGTTTTTCTGTTTCCGGGCTCGATTTTAATAATACAACGCTTACTATTTGCATACAGCTTTAGGGTGTTCAAAGGGATTTTCATAATCCTGTAATCCTTGCAACAATTCTGCAAGGAAGGTAGGTCAGTATTGTTATTGCACAGGGGGCTCGCTTTTGCCTAAGCGTGCCTGCCTGGGTTTGTGTTCAGAACCAGTTTGGTGTGGTTAGTTGAGAGTGTAGGAATAGGACTGGAGGACACCTGAATCCAGACCCCCGTTCAGTCATTAAACTTACATACTGGGTGACTCTGGGTCAGTCACTTATTTCTCAGCCTAACCTACCTCACAGGGTTGCTGAGAAGATAAACGTTCACCTTTCTGAGCTCCCTGGACGAACAGAAGTATTGAATATGAATGTAAAAAATAAATAAATACATATATTTAAATGGTAGAGGATTGGAATCAGGCAGCGAATTTCTGATTCAGAGTTTAGACACTTAGTTTCCAGGCTGCAGTAGCTTTCAACGTATGTGACAAGGTAGTAGACAGAGCCTCTAAATGTATATAGATACATTTTCCCCCAAACCTATTCGCACACACCTTGAGCGTGTGGGAATAAGACAATAGGATATAGCTTCCAGGCAGGTTTGAAACCCAGCAACTCACTCTTTAGAACAGTGATCTTCACTATTTTTTAAGCAAGAGCCACTTTGGCAAAAAATCTTCAATGTGAGAGCCATTTTTCACTGTGCTGACTTCCGGACCACATAATACTGCACTTTTTTCAGTTCTGGGAGGGCCGTTTAAGAAAGAGCCCTCTTAAAAGCTCTAGGAAGAAAGCACTGGGAAGGGTTACACTTCCCAGCACCAGTGCTCTGTCTAATTTTTTTCATCTGTGTATGGATTGAGTTTTGTTCTGGGTGGCACATGCATTCAGCATGAGGCCTTCCTAATTCCACCTGAGCGGGATCTAAAATTAACTGAGTGGATGTCAAAAAATGTGTGAGTGAGTGCACATGCGCACCTCAGAGGGAACACTGTCCATGGCTTGAGCATCTTCCATGGCTCCAGAAAGCTCAGTTTCACTTAAAAGATACCTCCCTATGCCCAGTGCTGGGCAAAGTGCAGGACTACACAGTGAGAATGGTCTCCTCTGCATGGTGCCAAGGAACTGTGCAGGGTGTTCAGCATTGGCTGAAGCTTCTCACAGGCCCAGTAAACAATTACTTGGGGAGTAATTGGGGAGCTTGTTTTTGAAAGTGAAATGTAGAATGGAATTGTGTCAGGACATATGCGTCTCAGCTTTCATTTCAACATCTTGATCTCTGACATATATTACCATATATTTTGCTTTTTTCCTCTGAAAATGAGTGTGGGATTAAAGCTGTTACTCTAAGAACTTTTAGTTGAAGCTGAAACACAGTACACCAGCTTGATTAATATCCATTCCAAAGCAATTGGAAGTGTTTTGGTTAAATAATCACTTTGACCCTTTTCAGACTTATAGTATACTGTACAAATGTGTACATTTTTGTGTCAATGGATTGTACACGTGTTCACTTCAGAAGTGAATCTCCGTACAGGCCCCCTCAAATGCACAGTACAGATAGGACATTCTCTAACTACTGTACACAATTATGAAACTGTAGGCTACCAAAAGCTTTTACCAAAGTACAGCTTTTGTACCACTTTGAAACATGAAGTTAGCATCTACTGGCTATCATCAAAGTGTTGTTTCAACATTGCGGTACATCAGGGGACTTTTGGGCAAGAAGGATTGATTTCACATAGGAATAACACATGTAAGGTTATCTGAGGCCTGCACAACAATGTTCACTGTTCCAGGCCTGAGCTGTAAAATAGATAATACCACCAAAAGTGTGAAGGCCATTTGCTAGATAAATAAGACTAGTCTCTTTGTCCGAGAATGAAACAAAAAAGAAACTCGCCCCTGCTTCCTTAGTGAAGTATTTTCTGGTTAGGATAGCATAAATGTTTTAGCTAATTGCTGACAGGGAACCAAACACAGAGAAATGGGTTCAGGGTGGTCCCTATTGTGCTCATATCCCATTTGCTGTTTAATTTGCCACCTTCTAGGGCGCATTCAGCTTTGTGGAGAGCACTTTGGGGCCACAGGTGTTCAAGCACAGTTATGTCATAAACTCACAAACCCTGTTTCACTGCAATCCCTCAGATATGGAGGCTATTCTGACGATCACCAGAAAGCAGGTTAAGGGAGTCTAGCCCGCTTTCTGGTGCTCGTTGGAACCACCAGGTGAGCCCAGTGATTCCAAGGTAGCTAGTCCGCCGAAATCCCCCTCCCCTTCAACAAGGTTAACGGAGTAAGCGCTCCCTTAACCTTGTTTATTTGTTCACGTGCCGCCACTGCACACAGTGACACATGAGTAGGCCCCCGGCAGCCTCCCATTTCTGGGGGGGCTCCAGAATGCCCCGCGCACTTGCATGGGACATTCTGGCACTTTCAGGAGCTGAGCAGCCCCCAATACCCGCAGTCCCCACTGGCTCCATGATGGAGCTGGTAATCGTGTAGGTGGCCAATCTGGCCTCCCAGGGCTACATGCTTGATCATCTGTGGGGAGAGCAGGCTAAGCCCGCTCTCTCCACAAACCACCGTAAGGTGCTTCACACCGCTCGTATGAAGCGCCTCATTGTTTTGTGGTGCAGTTTACATATTTCCTGACCCAACCCCACCCCGCAAACTGGTATGAAGGTGGGCTTTTGAACTTGAAACATAGAATGGTGTCCTGATTGTGCACACCAACCTTCATTTCAATATGTCTGTCATAAAGGGACGTATTACACTGCAAGGTTTGTTAAAACTTCCCTGGTCCCCTTGAAAATGGGTTCATGGGTTGAACTGAGGTTCAGACTTGAAACACAGACCCTTATCCTCAGAGGTGCTCTTCCCCTGGACTTCCAGGAGGAAGTCCAGGTCCTAAATTAGATATGAGGGTGCATAGATTGAACTTCCTAGCAGCTGCCATATATTGTCTTAGGTTCATCTAGTCCAGTAGTTCTGATTCTTAAGGCAATAGCTCTTTAGGGTTTCAGGGAGAAATATTTCCAAGCTTTGGTACCTGAGATGGTTTGATTGGAGATTCTGGGATTGATCCTAGAATCTTCTGTCTATACAATATGCACTTTAATGCTGACTTGGACTTTATGACCCCTCCCTAAGTTGTATAACTTCATTTGAATATCTCAGACTTCAAGGGACACATTGAACTGCAGGAGGGTTTTTGTGTGTGTCCCTGCCCCATCTTTCCTGCCCCTTCCTCTTGAAAATGGATGCTGGGGTTTGCAACTAAAATGCAGAATGGTATCCTGAACATTTTCTCCAACTATTAATCTGAAATCTTAAAGCAGATATTGCATTGCAATATATTTTGCATTTTCCTTCTTTCTGCTCCCCTTTGAAAATTCTCATTTCAGTTCATTCTGAAACTTCAGTGTTCAACTGAGCTGTCAAGTTACAAACGAACATACAAACACACAGAATTATGAATGATAAAGCCAAAAGTGCCACTTCACCACATCTGTCACTGAATAATTGGAGGAAGACTGGTGGTCCACTATGCTGGGCACTCTGCTAGGTGCTAGGACTTGCCACCTCTTTTTGGCAGAGTTCCTGTGCCTTTGACAACTGCACGATATCAGGAATGGTGTGACATACTGAGGCTATTCTCACAAGCAGCAGGAACTGGACTAAGGGAGCCCAGCCTGGTTCCTGCTGCTCGTGAGAATAGCCTCAGTATATCACAGCATTTCTGCTATCATGCAGTTGTCAAAAGCACAGGAACTCTGCCAAAAAGATGCTCTGCCAAAAAGATGCTCCTAGCATTGGGTAATAGGATCCCAATCTGAGCACTAGTACAGCTGCAACTGTAGCTTACTTTGTTTTATGGATTTATGTTCTATGGATTAGCCTGTATAGGGATTAATAGCGAAGAAGAGTCCACTGCATTTGCCAAGAGCAGGATGCTACCTTAGCACAGTGGCACAATCCATTTTTTGTATACAATTCCGGTGAAATCAGACCCTTAAAACTCTTCCAGTCAAGGCTTCCTGTGGCCAAGCTGAGGCTTGATGAGCCTGTCAGCACTCTCTGAAGAAACGTCCTTGGACTGCCATAAGTATATGTCTTAATGCTGACATTTTCTGTTTGTTGCACTTAATTCAGTGTAAAAGCACAGATTCAGCAATGTTTGCTCTAGACTGATTCACAGGCTCTGCCCTCTGCTGACATTCACACACACCCTTAGGTACTGATATAACATTAGCCTTTAAGGCACCACACAAACCGTGTGCTGAAGGAGACTAATAGGCAGGCAATGAATATAGGGCTATCACGTAGTCATTCATGGCTAATGCCATATTAGTACCTAAGGGTGTGTGTGAATGCCAGCTCAGAGAGCAGGACTTGTGAATCAGTCCAGAGCAAACACTGCTGAATCTGTGCTTTTGGTGTTTTGTTTTGTTTTGTTTTTTAAAGAAACAAATAGGGATGTGTGAATTGATTTGGGTACAAATCGATTTGTACCCGAATCTAGCTGGTATGGGTGATTTGGAGACAGAACAAATCACCCCTTGTCATGGCCCAGACCTCTGAGTCAGAAAGTCAGAGCAGGAGTGGGAGGACTTGGTTGGGAGTGCAGGCTCAGAAGCATAGCAGGAGGACCTGGCTGTGAGAACAGACTCTAGAGCTGAGGTGGCAGCAGACAGGGGAATCTGAACAGCTGGCAGAGATGAGGGCTGAGGAGAGTGATCAGGAGGAAGCTGGAATTTCACCTGTGTTAAGAAGAGTCTCAAGAGAAAGGCTCAGTGGGAGACATGCAGGCGCAAGATCTCACAGGAGAGGAAATAGAAATGCTGAGTCAGGAAAGCCTGATTGGCTGCCGGTTATCTCGAGCCCTATATCAAGCAGACGCTGTTCCTGAGATGGTACTGTCAGCAACATTGCCTTCCGCAGACAGTGTTCCTCGTACTTAGACTTGTTCACCCTTTCTGGTTTCAGCCTGTCCTTGTTCTGTTCCTTCCTTGCTCCTTTGTTTCGGTTATTGCTCAGATATCGTAGAGGGGGGTATCTAGTTGAGTTTCAAGGAACTTTATTTTGACAGTCATTCTTCACTTTTGTCTGTGCAGCTAAGCTGCTACTCTTATCTACAGAATTTCGATCTTGACTCACAGAAGTGGAGCTGGAGGGATTGTAAATCCTCTTAGGTCAGCCGTGCCAACAGATTTACAACACCCCTATGGTCCATTGGCTAGATTAGGGTCAAATCAAATCATTCCAGATTCTATTCAAATTGATTCGAGATTTGGATTTCAACTATTAATTCCCCCAGATTCCCAGCTTTCATTTAAGAAAAAAAGCTAAGCTCTAGCCCTTGTAGAAGTGGAGTTATGGAGCAAAATGTGTGGTCACTATTTTTCAAGTGTTTGGATTCTTTGGTGTATAATAACTTTTCCTCAATGAATCCCTATGAGAATTCATTACACACCTTCATTTCTTCTATTCATTTTTACTGTCTTTGGACAGTGCCAGCTGTCAACTGCCATGTGCCTACACCCCCTTCCACCCGCAAGGCAGTGGGGTTCTACTCAGTTTATGTTCTAGGAATTTTTTAAAGAGTTTAGACTGTTTGGTGTCTAATAACCTTTCATCACAATGAATCCCTATGAAGATTCATTACATACCAAAGAATCTAAACACCACAAAAATTCCTAAAATATAAACTGAGTATCCAGTGGCTTGTGGGTTGGGGGGGTAGTTGGCACATGGGATGCCACTAATTCCCCACCCCAACCCGCAAAAGCTGTGGGGTCAAAATAAACAGAAGAAATGAAGGTGTGTAATGAAGACACCAAAGAATCTAAACACTTCAAAAATTCTTAAAAAATAAACTGAGTACCCCAGTATGTGTGTGTTGAGGTGTGTGTAGTTGACACATCCTCATAGGGATTCATTATGAGGAAAAGTTATTAGACACAAAATAATCTACAATATTCCTAAAAAAATAAACTGAGTATCCCTCTGCCTTGCAGGTAGGGTGGTGGTGTAGTTGGCACATGGCAGTTGACAGTTGGCACTGTCCAATGACAATCAAAATGATCAGAAGAAATAAAGCAGTGCAATGAATCCTTATAGGGATACATTATGAGGAAAAGTTACTATACACCAAAGAATCCAAACACTTGAAAAATAGTGATCGCACAATTTGCTCCAGAACTCCATTTCAACAAGGGCTAGAGCTTAGCTTTTTAAAAATTAAAGCTGGGGGTCCATGTTAGGTTTAGGATAGGGCAACTTCGAATCCCCATTATTTTATATGATGGAAATATACAAAAACAGTAAAAAAAAATAAAAATCAACCAAGTGCCCCACTGCCTTGAAATTTGAATGGTAGGTGGCACCCATGGGGAGCTACCCACCACCCAAATTTGGTGCCCCAGGACCTTTATAAATGGTCCAAATCAATCTGGATAGAATCAAATCCAAATCGAATCTGGGGTGATTCAGAGGGACAGATTCTGACACAAAACAAATTGGGCACAAATTGGGCACAATTTGAATTTGGGCACAAATTGGGCACAAATTGAATTGAAAAATATCTATTCATGCACATCCCTAGAAACAAGTAAGGCCTGATTCACACAATCGTTCAAATCTATGTTTAATGTGGGTTACTGATGTCTGCACCATTGTGTTAATCCACACCAAGGCAGTGGGAAACTGTAAGCCACCTTGGCATGGGTTCTCCATGGACTGTAAGCCACCTTGGCATAGGTTCACACAATCATGCTAATGTTGGTTATCCACATTAGGCTTACACATTATGATTGTGTGAACCCATGCCAATGGGAGTTGAATGAGTGGAATGATTGTGTGAACCAGGCCTAAAAGATGTTGATGAGGGACATTTAGCGGACAACTGACAACTTCTCTGAATTCAGTATAGGTAAAGTGTGCCGTCAAGTCAATTTCAACTCCTGGAATCCACAGAGCCCTGTGGTTTTCTTTTGGTAGAATATAGGAGGGGTTTACCAGCAACCTTCTGCTTGTTAGTCAAGCATTTTCCCACTATAATTGCACTACAATGTAGCCCTTTGGTCTGTTCGAGGACTTTCACCGTTGACAATTAACTTACCTTACTGCTAAATGAAGCTTGCTTTTAGGTGCAAATCACTTCTGTCTGTTTCAGACTATCTCCAAAACAGCTGACAATGCTGTAGCCATTTAAGTTGTTTGAAGTCTCAAACAATCAGTCATCATTTGTATGCTCTTTCATGTGAACACAGAACATTCTATGAATAAACAAACAGCTATCCCTATACTTAGTATGTCAGCTAAAATCTTACTGGGTGGCAAAATGCAGCACAACAAGCTCTAGATGTGCACATGTGTGTAGTAGGGGAATAGCCAGCAGAGAAAGTAAATAAGTAAAAGTAAATAAGCAGAGAAAGTAAATAAGACATTTATATGAGCATATTTAAAATTTATTTTAGTCACTGCTTATTGTTGATATTTATAGTGTTGTGCAAGCCTATGTTTATTTTTAAAGAATCAGACTGAACCTATAATTTCTAGGTTGCTTTGAACCTAAACCAAACCCTAAATACAAAATGTGGTAACCAGTTCAAAATATTAAAGTGTCCAACTTTTAACTGAACACCTAAAAAAAACCCCTAGTTTTTTCATCCTGTTTGCATTTTACTTGTAAAAACCTTTTAAATATTCAAATTCAAACAGATTCAAAAGTAATACAAATACTACTTCTTCTTCTTCTTCTTCTTCTTCTTCTTCTTCTTCTTCTTCTTCTTCTTCTTCTTCTTCTTCTTCTTCTTCTTCAATATCATGTTATAGAATTATAGTGCAAACAGAAAAGTCTGGTTTTATTCTGCATGAAATCTATCAAAACCGATTACTGAACCACTTTAAAAAATTGAATTCTAATGGAACTGGAAAAAATGTATGTAGTGCTGCAACTGCAGGTGCACTGTTGTAAGAAATTGTGAAATTGCTCTCATGCAACACTGCTGGGGCTACCTGCGAGATGCACGGCCGTGCTGCCATTGCATTGCCCATCATATGGGCTGCTGAGTGCAGTTTACAAGAAAAAATAGTCACCTGTCCAAGATTGTGCAGTGGCCTGAATTTGCATATAATTGGAATAAGTGCAGAATGGGACATCCAAAAATGATGATTCTGTGACTGACTGACTGACTGACTTTGACCATTTCAGACACTATCATATTTGGTTTTTGTTTGTTTTTTAAATAGCTTTATAGTAGGAAATATTCTTTTGCCTGTAGGTATATACAACGTCAACGTAAAAATTTGCTTATGGCTACAGTCGCTGAAAAAGTAGTAATATGGATGATTCCATTACCCTTGGAATTGCCCAATAGTCAATTTTGATTCAGCAAATGGCCACTGAATATTTAAAAGTACTCCTTTGAACATGTGCATGTGTACATTTTTTGCCTACTTTCCAGTAGGCTTATGAGATCACCCAGCATTTCGTGTGTCCTTGTGTGTGCCCCCCGCCATCAACTTCACAACGCCTGGACCAATATGAACCAAATTGGGTAAAGTTGTAGGGACACATAGGGACACCTCAACGGCATAGTTTGTGATGATGTCATCCACCCCAGTTCAAGATAGTGGACACGTAAACTTTTGAGCCGCAAGTGGGCTAGCTAACCTGTGAACTGCCTAACTGATTTGAGCCAAATTTGCTACAGCTGTAGGAACACATAGGGGTGCCCCAATGCTGTAGTTTGTGATGATGTAATTCACCCTGGTGTCACGCCCTCAATCTCCGACAGCGAGGAGGAAGGGAAAGCTGTCAACTTTCCAGCCGATTCAGGAGTGTCTGAGGGGCAGAGCCCGGCTGTCAGTGTTCATGAAATGTCTGTGGTAGATCCAGCTAATGATTCAGAGCAGGCACAACAACCTGAGACAGCAGAAATCATGAAGGACCAATCCGAAGAGGAGCTATGTAATCAAACCCCACTGACTCCACAACAGCGGCGGCTTTCGAGACGCAGGACTCAATTAGAGACTATTAGGAGGAGCAAACGCCTCTTGCTGAGGGCTGATAAGCCTTGAATTCCTGCCAGCTGGGAGCTCTCGGCTTGCACTATAAATCACGTCACCAGCCTTCTACTCACTGCTGAAAAGCAACATTCATCAACCTCTGTGTCAACAGCATGCAGCCAAGTCTGGTCAAGATGAACTTTCCGAGCCGTAACCTGTTGCAGCAGCTCTGTTTTGTCCCGTGATCTTCCCTGGCAGTTGGCCAGACCCTGACACCTGGTTCAAGATGGCAGACACGTGAATGTTTGAGGCACAAGTGGGGTAACTTGTGGAACATCTAACCGATGTGAACCAAATTTGGTACAGTTGTAGTGAGTGACACACAGAGACACTTCAATAGCGTAGTTTTGTTGATGTCATCCACCCCGATTCAGGATGGCAGACGTGTAAACTTTTGAGGCACAAGTGGTCTAACTTATGAACTGACTAACCAATTTGAACCAAATTTGATACAGCTGTAGGGACACATAGGGACACCTCAATGGTGTAGTTTGCAATCATGCCACACACTCCAGTTCAAGATGTTGGTCACATAAAGATTTGAGACGCAAGTGGGCTAACTTGTGGAGTGTCTAACTGATTTGAACCAAATTAGGTACAGTTGTAGTGAGTGACAGATGGGGACACTTCAATGGCATAGTTTGATGATGTCATCCACCCCATTCAAGATGGTGGATGCATACAATTTTGAGGTGCAAGTGGGCTAGCTAACCTGTGAACCACCTAATCGATTTGAAGCAAATTTTCTGCCGCTATAGGGACACATATGGATGCCCCAATGGTGTAATTTGTGATGATGTCATCCACCCCAATCCAGGATGGTGGACGCATGAACATTTGAGGTGCAAGTGTGCTAACTTGTGGATTGTCTCACCTATTTGAACCAAATTTGGTACAGTTGTAGTGAGTGACACAGGGACACCTTAATGGTGTAGTTTGTGATGATGTTATCCTCCTTGATCCAAGATGGCGGACACATAAACATTTGAGGCACAAGTGGGCTAACCTGTGGACCTCAATTTGAACCAAATTTAGTCTAGTTGTAGAGATAGTGAAAGGAAAGTAGGCAGATTAGTTCTTACTAGAAGAACTTGTTTTAATAGTTCCATAGTTTTATTGCTTATAACCAAAGTCATCACAATACATGGCATGTGTACATTTAAAGTTGTCAGAGATGGCTACTTTTGAACATGCTATTCTTCATTATATTAATCTTGCATACAATGATTTATGCTGGTGCAAATAATAATATGTTCACTTTATGGTATTATATCATTGTAAACAGGATTAGAATTTGGCACCAGCACCATTATTTTTTACACTGGCATTTTGTCTTCTTTCTGTAAAAATCTTTACTTACAGGATTACATTTTTCAAGCTGAGTTAAAATTAATGAAGAGAGTTTTTGTCAACATCTTATCCCATGTGTCAGAAATGAATGGTGGACAATTGTCAAAGTACACAGCTGGCACAAACCTGTTGCTTTACTATGTCAACATTAAGTGTGCAAGTACATTAGTTTAGCATAATTTATATCAGAAATGTAGGAGATTAATGTGTCCCATGTAGAATTCATTTGTGCATGCTTGATTATTACAGTGTTTTTATCTTTGATATTTCTGCTACTTCATGGAGGTAAATCTAACTGATATAAGCATATACTAGCTGAACCGGGCGCAGAGCATCTGCGCCTCTAGTTTTCTTCTTGGCTTTCCTCTCGCCCTCCCTGCCCGATGGCCGCCACTTGGCCATTCTCCTGGCCAGCAGTTTCTTTTCCCCCACCCATCTGTCCCTGCTGCTATCTGACAGCTGCTTGTGAACTCTTGCAAGAGTTGCCACCCATGGGATTAACGACGGGTACGTCTAAGAGAAATATATACATATATAGATAGATTCTTCTGTGTTTAGCTCTGCCTCCATCTCTCTCACCCCCATTTGCCCTGTTGTCTTTCCTGTGCTTAATTGTGGTTCAGTTCAACTTTATTACTTAGCCTTTTCAAGGCTGATTGTAGATTGTAAACCCCGTCAAGGCAAGGAGCTATCCTCTTGTTCTTTATTATTTATTTATTTATTTTATTTAACATTTTTTAATACTGCCCAAAACTTATGTCTTTGGGTGGTTTACAGCTTTATAAAGTGCTGTGCACCTGGATGCCATAGAAATAGTTAGTAATAATAAATGCCATTTGCCATTTAGTATCATATCTTCTTAGTCCATGGTAGGATCAGTTATGACAAATTGACAGATTAAGCGTCTGTCACTTTCCTCCTCTGAGGATGTTACCATTTCTGTTAATTATATTTTTGACATTTCCCCCTTCCATGATAGACAGATTTTTTCCTCCCCTCCATCTTATTAGACATCTGATGTTTTGTGGGTGCCGTATTACAGCCCTACGGCCATCCCAAACAAAATGTGCAGGCTGGTAATGAAGCTTCATCACCATTAGGTGCCACTCTGGTTATACAGAAACAGTCCTGCAAAGAATGACTGAAGCTTGCTGCTCCCAATTAAATGTTACAGAGGACATTTTGTATCTGAGAAGAAAATGATTTTTTATTCCTTTAATTTCCTTTACTTTTATATTGCATTGATTACTAGACCAGTGTTCCCTCTAAGGCGTGCGCACATGTACATGCTCACAAGTTTTTTTGATGTCTGCTCAGTTAATTTTAGATCCTGCTCAGGTTGAATCAGGAAGGCCCCACTCTGCACATGCACACGCACATTGCCTTGATACTGCCACCCAGAACAAAACTCATTCCGCACACAGATGGGGGAAAAAAAATAGAGAGAACACTGTACTAGACCATTTGAATATTTTCAGAACTGTGATACAACAGGTACCTTTTCATTCCCTCCCCCCTTTGGTACTATCTGCTTCCTAACTTCCAAAACTGACTTCTCATTTTCACTCCACTGACTTCCAATTTTTCTTATTGTATTCCTGGATGAAAAAACAATGGGAAATTACTCTTCTGTTAAAGGGATGGGATCGGGGGAAAGAAATGTGGAGGGTTGTACTTGCTATGGTCTTCAAAGGAGTCTCCAAAACATTCTCAGTTTCAGTAAGGCTGTTCATATGAGCAGCCCTATCCAGGCTTGCTCTGCCCTACCAGGGTAGGGCTGCTCATGTGAAGCACCTGGATTGAAGCCGATCACGGCACTGCCTCCACCTGGTAGCCCGGGGTGTCCCCCATGCTTTTACTCAGGTAAAAGGGCACAAGTGCACCCTTCTCCCTGGGTTTCCAGTCATGTCTACTCAGGATACAGGCAGCCCAAGCAGACACAAAGCTGGGTGCCTGAGTGCCTGGCTTGCGGGGGAATTCCCCAATGCATCACGCTTTCCTTGTGCAGTGCATTGAGGGATATCTGGAGGCCAGGTTGCATTCACCTGTTCTCCAGAATGCTGCACTGCCCACAGCAGCACAGCTTGTGTGGGTGTGTGGCCTGCGTGTTCCACAAAAGGAGGAAGATTGTCGGGGGGGGGGGGAAGAGAGGTTCAACCCTGCTTTTCCCCCTCGCCCTCTGCAATTAAAGATCATGTGTACGGCCTTCATCTCTTTTAGCTAAGAGTAACTGCATCCTCTATGTCAGTGATAATTGTAAATGTCTTTGTATTGTGGATTCAGATGCCTACAGAACACAGTCCAAAAAGTATTTCCATAAAATAGGCAAAGCCTGATTATCTGTCACTTTAATCAATCTATTGTTTATCTTTCCCCCAGATCATCATAATAAGCACTTCTGTTGGCTTGTTTATCCAGAGCAAATCCAGATAGTAATTTCAAGGAACCATTACTTTATGTGATTATGTTTCACTTATGAGATTGAACAGGCGAGCTGTAAACGCCCAAGGTTTGACTTTCAGTAAACCTTAAAATTAAAATTAACCCTATAGCACTTCCAAAGTCATGATTTAAAAGGCAGATTCCTCCATTACTTTTTCTAACATGAGAATTAATATACCTTATTAGAAAAAATGTATGCATACTGATGAAAAGAGGGACCCTGTTGGTTACAAATTCCCAAATGCAGGTGAGCTCCCAGCATGCACTAGTGAAGGCAATGGGGCGCACAGCCATCTTTGTTGGTGAGCACTCTACTCCACTTATTTGGATTACTGGCCAAACATGACATTTACATGAGTTTATTGAGGCTGGGGAAGATAGGAATTGTAGTTCATCAACAGCTGGAGGGCCAGGTTTGCCCACCCCAGTTCTAGAGACTCAATGTTTTCTTGAAAAAGCAAAACAGGGACAAAACAGGGGTGGTGGTTTACCAGGGACAGGGAAAACAGGGATTTCTCTGACTTCTCCAGTGGGAGCCTCAGGGAGAGCAAGCAACTCTTCCTCATTGCTTGTGCCCCAGCAACTGATGTTCACCTGTTCTCTCTGAGCAGAGCCCTGCTGTTCTTTCTGAGCAGAGCTCATCTAGTCTAGCCTTCTGATTTCACTAGTAGCCAATCAGATGTCTAGAAGTCGTACTCATTCTTCCTTGCAGGATATGAACCAGGGCTCATAAAACAGGACAGCCATTGCAGACAGTTCCTCTGTGACTTCCAGTGGGATGTGATGGGATAAATGACTAATGAATAATGCCCTAATGATCATATTATCTTCCCAAGCAGGTGAATCCGAAACCTAGACTATAGCCTAGGGACCTACTGCTAGAACTGAGGAGTGTCTAGGTGACCTTTTCTTGACCATTCAGTCTATGAACAGCCAGTCACAGGTGCTGTCTGCTCCAGCTGCTGCTCTTTACTCATCACATTACCCATGTTTCTCCACAGGCAACCAGACAGCCATCCAGCACTCATAGAGGAAATGATATTTCTCACCCCATGCTGTGCAGACCATCAGCTAGACCTACAGACCTACCTACCTACCTACACCATCATGGTGTAGTGGTTAGAGTGCTGGACTAGGACCGAAGAGGCCCCGAGTTCAAATCTCCATTCAGCCATGAAACTAGCTGGGTGACTCTGGGCCAGTCACTTCTTTCTCAGCCTAACCTACTTCACAGGGTTGTTGTGAAAGAGAAACTCAAGTATGTAGTACTTTGGATTCCTTGGAGGAAGAGCGGGATATAAATGTAAAAATAATAATAATAATAATAATACAGCAGCAATGACAAATTAGCTGTTCCTCTGAAGAGTTGCCATTTCTTTCCTCTCAGGGTCCGTGTGCTTTTCTAGAATGCATGACAGATAGAAATGTAAGGAGTGTAGCAGTACACAGCATAAGTACTGAGGTGGAAACCTGTCCCTGTGCTGTCTGCCATACAGCTGTTATAGTTACATAGGCCCAGAAATAACTGAAATGTTGATGGCCCCGTTCCTCTCTGTTGGTTGCAAAATTTATTCCACCATTGACCTTGTTTAATAAACCCTTTGACTGATTCAGCTTTGTCTCTGTTCTTCTCATTGTTAGCAGACAGGGTCCTCCACCTCTTCAGCTGTTTTCCCAATGGGACATCTGCACAGAAGGGTGAGGCACTAGGTTTACAACCATGCCCCATCAGGACTGAGAATCTGCATCTTAACCAGGGCCTTGCCACTTAAAGCAAAAGCAAGGATGATGGGGAAGGTCCCAACAACTTCGGACTCCAATTCCCCCGCCCTCAGCCGCTGCTTATGTGATAATAAACCAATGGGTGTTGCCACCATAATGTGGAGAGTGGGGAGTCACACTCTCCAGAGCACACTGTGTGGCGGGGGGGATAGCCAGGATGGGTAATCCACCAAAACAGGTTCAGCAGAATGAGATGAAATGAAAGACATTGTGAGGCATGATTAGATCAGTCAGTTATCTGAATGAGGCTGTTGGCTATTGAGGCTTTGCCCTGTTTCCTCTGATTGCTATAACATTGCATTGCTTCAGGTGAATGGGGTGGAACTTCCAGTGTTAGTCATTGTGCCACTCCCTCTGATTGGTTGTACCAGTCAAGGCCATCCCTAGTGTTGGGGTTTTTTAATTTTACCCCCAGTAGAACACAAACAGCAGAGCACAAAGGAAGAGAGCACACACTCCAGTTACAGAGTAGGTAGCAGAGGATGGTTGCGTTGTAGCAGTTATTTAGAGAAAATACATGGAGAGTCTTGTAGAATTAAATACTAAGTATTTATTGGTTAAGTATACTTGGATCGGAAAGTGCTAATCCTAATCTAAAGGACTACATAATGAATAGGTAAGGGGGGGGAGAGAGAGAGAGAGAGAGAGGAGAAAGAGAGAGAGATGTTTCAATTTGCTCTCTAGGAGGAAAGGAAGGATTGTGACTAGGATAAGGAAGAGTCAGATCAGGGGTCATAGAGTAGGGACAGATAGGGAGACCCTGACTCACTGTCTCTACTCCCAATGCCCCTAGTGGTCATTGGAATAGTTGATGCAAAAGGTTGATGCACTGGAACTCCATATCCAACTAGGGATGTGCACGAAGATCGTCGTTGCCGACGGGGGGTAGCGCTTTAAGGGTGGGGGAGGGTGTACTCACCCCTCCCGCCGCATTTCCCCTGCCGGAGCGCTGTCATTTGGAAGCCCCTCGGGGCGGCAGCGTTCCTCCCTGCCGCCCCGTTTGCCCCGTCGGTCAGAAGTGGCCGGAAGTTGCACGCACACGCACAATGGGTGCACGTGCGCTCGCGACTTCCAGCCACTTCCGGCTGACGGGGCAAACGGGGCAGCAGGGAGGAACGCTGCCGCCCCAAGGGGCTTCCAAATGACAGTGCGCCGGCGGGGGAAATGCAGTGGGAGAGGTGAGTACACCCTCCCCTGCCCTTAAAGTGCTACCCCCCGTCGGCAACGAAACGCCCCCAGTGCCGAAACGTTTCGGAGGCCTTCATAATGGCCTCTGAAACGTTTCAGGCACATCCCTATCTCCAACATCTAGGAGGCTGCAGAGCTGGGGGCAAGCAGCACCCACCCCCACCCCTTGTGCACTGCTTCAGGTGTGTGTGGAGCCCCTTTCTATTTTCCTATGGAGCAGGGAGCGCAATCCAAAGTTTAGGAACTGCTACAGAGAAAGCCCAATCCAGAGTTACCACCAGACAAGCAAGCGGAAAGTGCAAGCAGACCTCTTTAGAGGATTCAGCCGTCACCATGCATTGACTGATGCCTTCCCTTTATGTCAAATGCAGGAACATTGTTGGCAAGCAACCTCGTGATTGGTGGGCGATGGCAGGGTTACCTGGGAAGCTGTGGGTGTCTGTTGGTGTTGTTCGTCTTCGGCACTCCTGTTGTTAGACCTTGGCCTTTGCTTCTGCAGCTACTATGCTTTTGACATTGCTTCCAATTGAGCATAGGGCTGAAACTATGTTATACCAGCATTAGCCCTGGTGCAGTGGCTGCTGGACACCAGCATTACAGGACCATAGGATTTTCCTGTTAACATTAGAGATCCCATTGCTTAATGCATCATTAAATTGCCCTTAAACTCTTGTTCCAGCTCATTGTATATTTTGAACATGTAAATACTTTTGTGACAACGCTTGTGATAATTGCCATTCGCTTTCCTTAAGCTAAATAAATCTGCTGAAATGTAACCTAGCAAAACTTATGGCCCATAAAAGGGCATCTGTGTCAGTATGCATAGTAGATCGTATGGAAAATTATTGGGCCTACTTGCACTCTCTCTGTTCCTGACAGATTAAAATAGGTATTACTGCGCTGCAGTTAAGAAGTGAAGAATCCATATTTTATTAGCTAAAGTAGTGAAATGAATGAACTGCCTATAAAGAAGTCAGTATTGGAATGTTTCTCCTCCAAGAGCATAGAAAAATATCAGTTTCTTGGCAACCAGAATACCCACTCTGAGCCATGCACTGAGGAAATTCATGCCAATCAGCATAGATACATTATGCCAATCAGAATACATTCAGTTACCAATTAAGTGCTCAGTTGGGGCCACTTCATACCTTACAGGAGAGTTCCCTTTGTCTACTGTGTCCCTGGCGACCACCATACTGTTTATTTGGACACATGGTAAACATACTCCTGAAAATCTTGGCCAGCAATGCATAGGATGAGATTGTTAGTCACAGTAGGCAACCTAATCCACAAACCAGTCAAACCAGAGTACATGAACTGAGGTTCTTTAGTCCAATGGAAGGCCTGATTTCTGCAGTGACACCAGTTTAATGATCACAGATTTTGTGTTCTGGATTTTCTGGGCGGTGCTGGAACTTTGATGAGTGCACGGGGCTCTCTGCAGTGGCATCTATTCTGTTCATCTCAAAGGAAAGGTTTGCATGTGGAGGGATGTGTGCATGGAACTGCCCCTGGTGGCGCAGTGGTAAAACTGCCGCCCTGTAACCAGCAGGTTACAAGTTTGATCCTGACCAGGGGCTCAAGGTTGACTCAGCCTTCCATCCTTCCGAGGTCGGTAAAACGAGTACCCAGAATGTTGGGGGCAATATGCTAAATCATTGTAAACCGCTTAGAGAGCTTCGGCTATAGAGCGGTATATAAATGTAAGTGCTATTGCTATTGCTATTCCACTAATATGAATGGGGAACATTATTTGTGCAGACAGTGTCTGACTGCATATACATGATGCCCTGTGTCAGGGGCTGGATTCAGTGGGGATAAGGCAGATTAAGATATCTAAGTTGTGTTATCCCTGGCATAAAACTTCTACAAAGCATATATCATGTCACTTTTCTAAAGGAGGGAAGTAACTTACTGCTCTGCTTTTAACTTTTCTTTTAAAGGAAAAAGAAAAGTGTCTGGCAAAATATTTCCTCCATCTGCAGTATTTTAAGAACCTGACAGCAAGTGTAACTAAATTTCAGAAAGGTCATTAGAACCACATTTGGTATCAATTTCTTCTCACTGTAGAAGCATTTTTTGTTAGAACCCAGCACTTACTCTGTCTGTAAGGCTTTCAGATAAGGACCCAAGATCCATTATAGCATCTAAATGAGTCAGGTAGACATTCAGATCAAAGATAATGTGGAAGTCAGTGCCCATATTGATTCTCTTTTTAAGCTTTTCATGGAGATGCATACTTGTCAATTCTATTATAATTGAACTGTTGCTGGGAGAGAGGAATTTTACAGTGTGTACAGGCTATTTTTATCAGAACCGTAAACAAAAATTAAGATGCATTCTGCCCAAAGAGGTAAAGTTTTAGTCCAAAGTGAAATCAATAAGAAAATGTCCATTAACTGCAGAGTAGCCAAGATTTCAATTCAAACAGTTCAATGCTTTAATTGTTTTATGCTGTAGTCCTATACATACTAATACACCATTACAAAGACTTCTAGCACCAGGTTTTCATTAACTGCCGAATGTAACTTATAACTTCTACTGTGAAGAGGCCTGCTCTTGGGTCTGTGAAGTGTTCAGATTGGTTGAACGGGCACAGCTGATGACATAACAGGTTCTTTTCTGATACTATCTGCATCTGAGGCATGAGTTATCAAAGGTTAGCTCGAAGAACTAGCTATATCTTCTAACAGAGAAGTGCTGGCTCAGGAATAGCGAACATGACTGGATGCTTCTAGCTGGAACAGTTTTACCTGTATTCTCTGATGACTTTGCATTGCTATGTAGTTGTTTTTGCAAACCAGAAATTGATATTCAGTCAGCAAACTAGTTTCCCAGTAGAATGTCCGAGTCATCAAGATCTGATGCCTTCCATGGGATGAGAAGAGCCCATGAAGACATTGTTTTTCTGAGTATATTCTTCTAAAAGACCAAATCATCGTTGGATCCTCTACACTCCCTTTTTCATTCTTCTTCTCCATGGTCACAGACAAAATAATTTTCAGTTATATAGTGGTGTTTCACACAATGGGGAGCCTGTATAAGAGACATTCCCTTAATAAGTCCTGGCAAGATGAATCCTGTGACATTTTTATGTAGCGCGTGCATATACACACACACACACACACCCCTTGATATCTGTGCAGACACATATATGGGCTCTGTATGCAGAGCAATGTTCAGACGTGTCTAGAGTAAAGCCCACCAACTTTGGGAGCATGGAGGCTACCTCTTCAGGGGAAAGTGCTACAATTTTTTTAACTGATCGGGGTGGGGAGATTAATATGACTACCCTTTTGCATCATTGACTAGTATTAAATTAATTATTAGACTAGCATGGGAAGTTTGTATGGCGGCTTCTCCTACCAATTTAATGAGACTAGGGACAGGTCATTTGTCGCTAAGTTCAATCAATCAGTTGCTCCCAATTTTCCTTTTTGTTGGTCTCATTTAGATTGTAGTTCATTGGTCCTAGAGCTCTGTGAGCCAGTTACAGAACTGAACCATGTCCAAAAACAACATTATTGTACTGGGCAGAAATGGGAAACCAGATGTCTGTTATCTCCTCCTTGTCATATCTGACTGAAGTTCTCAGTCATCTATGACCTGGGCAAACATCTATGACCTGGTCAGTACCCCACATTCTTCATTTCTTGAAATGGGTCAAGCTCTTCTTTGTGTAGTTATCACACACATTCTAGAACTAATGACTTCAGATTAGAAGGTTATCATAGCATTTGTGCCTTCCTTCTTATTCAGCCTTGTCTGAGAATTTTGGACATAAGCTTGCAACTCCTCCTTGGCTCTCCTCCATCTACATAATCAGACTCCCTTGGTCTCCCCTCTTCCATCTTAGTGTCATCTGAATTTCACAAGATCAATTCCCCACTACATCCATTGTAGCTCCATTGCTACTACACCCTACTGAAAGGCCTTCTGGTTACCCATTCTGCTGTTTCCTATGTCTCAGTCCCCTTTCCCTATCCCCTGAAGACTAGAAATAGTGCTCAAATGTCCAGGAGGTCAAGCCAAGGCCGGCCCTAGGACAAACAGTGCCCCGGGCAAGAAGTGCCTTCAGCACCCCCACATGGTATTTGATGGAAACTCATTTTTCTAGTTTGTCCCCAAACAACCTATTGGTAAACAACTTTGACTAAAAAGTTAAAGACGCACCCTAGCTCACAACAGACAGTAGTACATACAACAAATGATGAGCCACCAAGCTGAGCTTGGTGTTCCCTTGAAGTAGGTGCCTTAGGTGTCTTCCTGGCTTGCCCACCCCTAAGGCTGGCCATGGGTCAGCCTTTTCCCCAGCCCCATTTAGCCATAAGAAAAGCCCTGCTGGGTCAAGTCAAAGGCCCATCCAGGTCAGCATACTGCCTCATGCGGTGGCCAACCACATGTTTCTGGGAAACCTGCAAGTGGGAGAAAGGCAGCAACCACCCCCTCCCATGGGTGTTTCCTAGCACCTGGTGTTCAGGGGCATGTCCTCAATACAATAGCTAGCAGCCATGGATAGCTCTATTCTTCATGAATCTCTCAAATCCTCTTTTAGAACCATCTAGATTGGTTTGATCTCAGGCCCAAACAAGACATGATGGTAGCATTCCCAGTCACAGTGGCCAATAGCCAGGAATGATGGGGGCTGTAGGCCAATAACACCTGGAGGGCTGCAGTTTGACACCCTCTGATATTAATAGCAGAACCCTGACCACTTTGGTCATGTAACTCCTGCTACCCACTTCTGCAAGCTCTTTTCTCCTACAAGTTTTCCTGCAGCTTTGGAGCTTGACTGAGGAGAAAAGTGTCTCAGGGAACTGACTCAGAACATAAATGGATTTGGCACCTCCTGTGACTGTCCTGACCACACGCTTCTTTTATTATTCCTTGTTCTATGTTAGTGGAGCAGATCTGGGTTTAAACACATGGATATTTCGTTTGGACCTTACCTTGCCAGCTTTTTGATTCCTTCATGTTTCCATTCCTTTAAACATAACACGTTCACAGTTGGCATGAGGTCAGCAGAGGCCCTTGGGAGCTTGTGAGAAAGCTTTCTTAAGATGATTTCCTTCCTAAATATGGTATGATGTGAACAAGAGGTCGCTGTGTAGATATGATCACAAAAACCTGTGATGTGCGGAACAAGCTGTAAAAAGAACAAATCTAAAGCACCAGACTGTCCCTTTCACTGCAGCTGTCTCCTCCTGGCTGGAGACTCGAGGGCTTCTTTTACTATTATTATGTAAGGGGAAATGTGTGCACTTTCAGTGCCTATGCATGCAAGTACTGCAAAAAGACAAGTACATGCTATTTATTTTCTCCATTTATATTTCCACCTTTATTTTCCAGTGAGGACTAAAGGCAAATAATATAGAGATAATAGAATGGTAGAAAAGCAATGGGTTGCAACCCAAGTTACTCTTCCAAGAACAGAAAGCACTTCCATTTGCATGGGCGAAGGGTGGGCAATTTTTGCAGATCCCTCCTGCCTCTGCAGCTCCTTGTGGCCCTCCCAAATGAGCCCCTGTGGGTTGGGGAACCCTCTGGAGCAAAATGGCATGTGGCAGAGGGAGCTGCAGCAGGAAGGGAGGGTTGGGAAAAATCACCTGCCCCTTGCATTACATGAGCAGAACAACAACTTAGGATGCAAGCCTATGTCAGATGTAAGAATTTGTTATTACCTTTGAAACATTCACTGTGCTGTACTGGGGCTTGGCCATTGTCCTCAGCAGCAGGGCAGTGAACTGATCGCTATATTTCCCAGAACTACATGTCTTATGTTGACCCACAGGAAAACGCCTAGACACAAATATTCAATTAACAATATAGAAGTAGTACTTCATTACACTTACCACTGGTCAAGATGAATGCAATCAGGAAGTAAGGGCTACATTGTGGGAGCAGGGGTATAAGAATACTTGGGCAAAAGGTGTTGCCAGTTCTGCAGAGGAATCTCTGCGCTGACTCTCCAAGTCTGGTCACCCAGCTAGCTGAAACAACTGCATCTATCTTGATCTGTGGTAAGCATAATAAAGTACTTCTGTATTGTTAACTTAATATTTGGGTCTAGATGTTTTTCTGTGGGTCAAGAAGACAAGACGTTCTGAGGAGACTAGCTATCAATTCACTGACCTGCTGCGAAGGCCAATGACCCCAGCAGAGCATAGTGAATGTTACAAAGATAACATTCCCCTGCTAACTTGGCAAAGAGGCACCTTTTAAGATGGTGATTCTCTTTATTAAGCAGGGGGAGAGTAACTGGCCCTATCCACCCCCAGCACAGTACCTCCAGTGAGTAGCTTATATATATTTTTAGATTGTGAGCCCTTTGTGGTCAGGGATCCATCTTATTTATTTATTATTTCGCTGTGTAAACTGCCCTGAGCCATTTTTGGAAGGGCGGTATAGAAATAGAATGAATGAATGAATAAATAAATAAATAAATATAATAAATATAATAAATAATAATAATAATAAAAATAATAAAGATTTCTTACACAGGGCAAATCATATTAAAATAAATCCAGCACAAATGAACTCAGATCAGATCAAAGCAGATGCCTCTTTATATAGAAAGGTTTCAGTTTGCCCAATTTAGAAGGCTTGGCACTGTTGGACCCTGCTAGGAAGCGGCAGGAGTGTAGCAAGGTTGGAGTGGGCCCAGAGACAAGATTTTAAAATGCCCCCCCCTCACTGAAGCTCAGCTTATGAAGAAAAGAAATCTTAAATTAGGCTGAATAGTGGTAACAAAAAGCACAGTAAAAAGATAGATAGAGAGAGAGAGAGAGAGAGAGAGAAAGAAAGAAAGAAAGAAAGAAAGAAAGAAAGAAAGAAAGAAAGAAAGAAAGAAAGAAAGAACCTACATGCCACAATAAGGTTTTGTAAACTGTGGACGATGCAAGTCATTTAATGGTACTAGAGAAAGACATGCTGTTCTGGTAGCTCCAGGTCTTAACACTCACATCAGTTTCGGAGGATGAATACAACTGAAGGAAGCCTGGGCGGGGGCGCGGCTGGGGGAGTCAGTCATGTGACTTGCCTCTGGGGGGCACCCCAAGGCAGTGGGACCCCAGACAACTGTCTTGCCCTATTATAGTTATGCCCCTGGGAAGTGAGTTCCACATCCAGCATACCACAATGGAAAATCCAACAGTAAAAAAACCTACTGGCCTAGGATCAGAGTTGAAGTTATAGTATCTCAGTCTGGCTCAAGGTCCACAAAGCTAGGAAGTGGGAACCTAAGGCTAATGCTTTAACAGACATGCCGCGTGATCAGTAATGATGTGCAGTGTCACAAATTGTGCTTGCATTCAACTTGCCTTCCATGCCCCCACACCTTTCCTTGGTCTTTGAGGCCAAGTGCCTGGCACCAGCGAAGATGCCCCATGTTGTCCTGCACAGCACCTGCACAGAGCATGAGAGAACTCCCAGCCTCACCTAGCTCTCTGCTGCTTTCACTTTCCTTGGTGCTGTATTATAATATTAGAGACTGATTTAATAATTATGCTTGGGGGCATATGATTGCATTTAATTATCAAAGGGGGGACTGTGTGAACCCAGTGCCCAGCTCTTTTAAGTACCTAGCCAATGCCCCTGCACAATGCCATGATTTACAACATCACACTGACCTACCTGATGAGGGAAATTTCTCAAAGTAGTCTCATTGAAATTAAAAGGACAAGTTAGGCATTGCCTAAGTTGTCATTATAATTTCAGTGGGACTACATTGAGTAATTTCTCACCATGTCAGCCACTGATCTCCCCCCGTCCCCATTCATAATATAAAGTGTTGTTCCTTTAATTAAAAAAAGTTTGGATAAACAGTGGTAGATGGGTGAGAACACATTTCCTTCCATTATATTTTCTTTTAAAAAATGAATATCACCATCAAATTCTTGCTACCTATCTCCTGGGATGGTGTGTGTGGCGGGGTGTCGCTTTAAGGGACCGGGAAGGTACTTCCTACCTGCCCATCCCTGCCGGTGCTCTCCTAAACAGCATGGGCGGGGGTTGCAGCATTCCTACTTGCAGCCCCGTTCAGTATCACCACGCCCATGGCAGATGCATGTGCATATGCGTAGCATGCATGTCGGCCATGGGTGTGGCCACACTGAACAGGGCTGCAAGCAAGAATGCTGCAGCCCCGTGCCCACTCTGTTTAGGATAGCGCCGGTGGGGGGGAAGTGGCAGGGCAGGGGTGGGCAGGTAGGAAGCACCTTCCCTGTCCCTTAAAGTGCCCCCTAGTCTCTGAGCTGGCTCAAACACCGGACCTTCGAACTGGTTTGGCACTCCAGAAAAGTAGTGCCGAACCGGTTCTGTACACACCCCTAGTATACAAATATGCTAAAAAAAAAAAAAAATTAAAATCCTCTTTTCCAAGGGAAGCCAATCCCAGGTAGTGTGCCCCCTGAAACTTCTCACAGTATGTGGCTGTTTTCTTCAAAGCAAGCACAACTGGAACATAGGAAGCTGCCTTCTACTGAGTCAGACCATTGTTCCATCTAGCTCAGTATTATGTACAGACTGGCAGCAGCTTCTCCAAGGATACAGGGTCTCCCCCAGACCTATCTTGGAGATACGGGAGGGAACCTGGAACCTTCTGCATGCAGATGCTCTTCCCAGAGCGGGCCCATCCCCTAAGGGGACTATGTCACAGTGCTCACATGTAGTCTCCCATCAAAATGCAAAGCAGGGCAGATCCTGCTTAATGAAGTGGACCTGTCATGCTTGCCACCACAAGACCAGCTCTTCTCCTTCTGTCCTGCCTCACTATATAATTTTGTGGACAAGTTGGACCACTTCCAGGTAGAAAGTCAAACAAGTGCAAGGGGGTGTGCATATTAAGAATCAGAAGTAATTTCATCTCACAGTGGTTTACAAATGATCCCTCTGGCTCTTAAATCTTAGTAACGTTAAGTGGCTAAACGTAAGCTGTTCTCTTAAGTCATCAGACTCTGGCATTCTTGGCAACTTTACCCGAGTGTCTCTCCCCCCCGCCCCCCCACACTCTCACACAAACAACTTTTGAAGAACAATTACATCAGTGTGTCAGGCTCAAAGTGGCATTACTTTCCCACAAGGCATGCAGTACTACATCTCCCACATATTTGTTTCTTCAGCAAATATATGTATCGTGACAGCCTGAGAAAACAACCATCAGCTTTAATTATGGCATTTGCTTAAGCACACTCTTGCCATTCTGTTCTCCAAAGCAAGAATATTTATTGTTTTTAAGGTTGTCTATGTTCCAGGCTCGATTGATCAGGAAGTTCTCCTGCTCAGACTATAGAAATGAGCCATCCAACTTTAGAACGTGAAGTGCTGCTGAACATGGTCCCTTTTGCATCCCCTGTAATTATACTTTTAATTCAGGGTGATTTAGAGTAACTGTTGTGTTTCAACAGCAGCAACAGCTGAAACCCATTTGCTATACACAAATCAGTACAGTACATCATCCTGTCCTTTAGAAGCATGCCAATGGTATTATTACCTCAATGATCTGTACTGTGTAGACTATCAGATCTCCTATAAATCCACCGGCAAGGCCTACTTTTATGACTGATAGTGTGAAGCGGCATGTGCAGAATGACAGTTGATCTGCAAATGCAAAAATAAAGGTGTTGAGACCAGCCACTTCGAAAGTGAGCCCTAGGAAGATAGACAACACTCATGGATTGAATTAATTCATTCACTTATTCATTCATTTCATATCACCTCCTTGTCTGCATTCAGGGCGGCTCACAGTACACACAAGGATAGTTAAACCAAATACATTAATCAGAATACACTAACCAGCAACAGCATTAACATTGCAATCAATAGAACGGTGACAGCTCAGAATGAAATAGCAGCAGCATTTTTTAATTATTATCTATATATTTAATTTTCTAAGGCATACCCGTGGCTAATCCTGTGTGTGGCAGCTCTCGTGAGAGTTCGCGAGCAGAAGCACCTGATTGGGCAGTGGGGATTCCATATGCAGATAAAGAGAAGGATCCTGTGAGAGCAAAAGCAGCATGGTGATTGGGCAGTAGGGATGCCATATGCAGATAGGGAGGAGGGGCTTGTGGCACCATAGTGATTGGGCAGTGGGGATTTCATATGCAGATAAAGAGGAGGAGCCTGTGATGGTTAAGGTCAGTTGGAATGCAACTGTTACTGGTTGGAAGGTGTAGAGGAGAGGAATAATAAAAGTATAGTGGGCAGGGGTCTGCAAAGAGAGGGGTCATGAGGGAGGAAAGAGCCCCTTCAGGAGAAGGAAGGTGTCATTGTGTGAATTAAGATGAACAAGATCTGTTAACTCAGGGAGGGAGGGAGAGAGAGAGAACATGAAGTGGGGGAAGAGTGTGGAAGAGCGAGTGGAGGAGAGAGAAAGAGAGAAAAAGAAGGCAGGGGAAGAGAGACAAGGGTGAGGGACAGGGCCTAGTCTGTCAGCAGCCTGAAGGGAGTGGACAGCCATGGTGGTACCGGCAGCAAGGAAGGGACCAGTTAACTGCTGCTGCTGTTTGAGGCTACCAAGGCCATTGAGGAAGGGAGGGAGGGAGGGAGGCAAGCAGGCAAGTGATGGGCCTGGGCCTGTCAGTGGCCTGAGGGGAACAAACGGTCATGGCGGTGGTGGCAGCAAGGAAGGGCTCCTGTGGGGAGGAGCGGAGCGGGGCTCGGGTGAGGAGGTCTCTGGGGATAGGAGGCTGCAGTTTGGCCAATAGGCACCACAGCAACACTGCAGCCGCGACCAAGAGAGGTGAGGGGGATGGGAGCAATGGGATGGAGGAGGAGGAGCAGGAGTGCAGCTCAGGTGAGGGTGGAGAGATCTCTGAGGTGAGGGGGCTGTGGCGGGGGTGAGGGGAACAATCAAGTACTAGCGCGCAGAAGCTCTGCGCAGGTTAAGCTATTATTATTTTTACATTTATATCCCACTTTTCCTCCAAGGAGCTCAGAGAGGTGTACATGGTTATGCTTATCCTCACAACAACCCTGTGAGGTAGGTTAGGCTGAAAGATACATGACTGGCCCAGAGTCACCCAGTGAGTTTCATGGTTGAATGGGGATTCAAACTTGGGTCTTCCTGGTCCTAGTCCAACACTTTAACCACTACACGATGCTGGCATTAGCCAGCAGAAAACAAATAGAGCCAAAGGCTCTCTGTCACTCCTCAGGTCAAGACAGGAGTATCTTCATCTGGCACCTAAAAGCAAATAAGGGAGAACTGGATGGACCTCCAAAGCTTAGGTGCCAGTGCTAAATGGCTCTCTCTTGTGAACCTTCCCACCATTCCTCAGGTGGTGACAGTGGAACACAATGCAGAGCCTCGCCTAAGCATCTCAGTATGTGGCTAGGTTTATTCAGTTAACTATTCAGATCCCAAACTATTTAGGGATCTGAAGCTCAAGACCTGCACTGTGAATTGAGCTTAATTCTTAATTTAATGTAATTAATTCTTAATTAAATGGGACTAGGCAAGATATAGCTAGGCAAAGAAGATGGGCTAGGCTACCCATCTAAATGCTAGGCAACAATAAATATGTTGAACAGAGCGGGCGGGAACCAAGCTAGCATTGTGGGGGGAAAGCATCCTGGGAATGATAAATTGTGCTCTAAATCAGGGAAATCAACAAGTCTCTTGTGGACACAGTTGCCCTATACAAGCCAAGAGCTTCTTGCGCAAGAACATTGACTAAACCAAATAATTTCAAAAATGTTCCAACATAGGAGTTTTACACAGCCAAAAATCTTACTTCCCTGATTGATTGTGGAAATGTGTCAATTAAAGGATAACTGAGGACCTTCTTGCACTATCAAGGAAAGCCAGATTCTAGTTCAGATGGGGCCTCTCCACTCCTTTGGGAGTCCATAAAATACACTTCAGCTCTACCAGCATTCACATTTATTCTCTCTCCCCCCCCCCCTCTCTCTCACACACACACACACACTCAATTCATACAACTGACCCATAACTTTTCTTATGTGTGGAGGTCACCGGGTCACCGTCATGAACTTTTTTTGGATCTCACATATTCATATGGACTTGTTATACATGTGATTCTTTATTCTTCATATGGATTTGTTGTATCTGTGCTTTTATTGCCTTTAATCACTTATGTGTGTGTCAGCTATTGTGTTAATTGCTTGTACCTCATTCATGGTACATTAAAGGTGATATGTGTTCACAGTAGAGGGTGTTTTGTTTTTTGTGTGGTTTGTAATTCTTTAGTGGAGATCTCTGTACGCATTGTGTTTGTTGATTATAATAACCACCATGACATCTCGAGGATCTCCTTAGGTCATCTGCATGGTCTTGCTTGTAATCTGCAGACTTTAACATCAGACACGCAAACACCAGCTCTTTCCTTCTGTTCAACTGTTTATTTCAAGTTCCGCTCAACAACATGCTATCTTAATCCTCTGGTAATTTCAGCAGAGAGATGTTGGGGAGAGAAAGCTAATATCAACTTGTGTTATTTTTGGATGAGCAGCTAGACAAATCAGAGGCATTGTGTATCTTTCAATAGTGGCCTATTTATTCTTCTATAAACAGGAACACTTTGGGAAATAATGGCAAAAGCACTGAAACTGTCAATGAAGGAATTTCACAGTTTGATAGAAATCTATGTAATTAGCCGGAAAGGCAGGAAAAGTGTTTTAAAAATGAGAGGGCCATCTGCTTGCAGAACCTGCCAAAAACTGAATTATGGTAATTTTGTCGATTATCATGATGGAATACAAGCAGTGTTTCTTTATGCCTGAAATACCTTCTTTCGTGCTTCTCAAATAGTGTTGTTTCCTACTAGCTGCTTTTTATTCCCCTTCTTTTTAAACATCTCAGGTAAAATTCTGCCTCAAGAAAAAGCAGTGGGCACTGGACAATATCAGTGAATTTAGCTCAGTTAAGATCAATGTGAGCTACACTGCTTCCTTCTAGAGGAGGTGGATTGCACCCAAACAGAAGCTGTGCCATTTTGTGGTAGGCGGAATTCCACCTCCAGTGTTTCAGTACCAATTTGTCTGAAGCCTAAAGCATATGTTGCTTTAGTGACAGGGAAGGAAGCACAGAGGACACATTCTTCCCGGTCCTCTCTGCCCCTGGCTGAGGAGTGGAAAGCCTTAAAGGGACAGCCCTGGCATTACGGTGATCAGGGGCCATGGCTTCTCCTTGTCTTCCTATTTACCATCAGTCGCAAAATAAATGATTAAAATGATTAAAATAAAATGATTTAAATGATTTAAAACAAATGATTAAAAATAAGCAAATATATGCAAATGTGATTAGTTTGAATAATTCATACAGGTTACAGAAGTCTGTTTTTCTCAGTGCCGTATTTGTGTTGCTGGAACAGAATTTAGATGTTATTTTCTTTCTTTCTTTTAAAGCACAAGTATACACAGCCTTGAATATAAGGTCACCTTAAGTGGCGCAGCGGGGAAAATGCTTGACTAACAAGCAGAAGTTTGCCAGTTTGAATCCCCGCTGCTACTATATCGGGCAGCAGCGATATAGGAAGATGCTGAAAGGCATCATCTCATATTGCGTGGGAGGAGGCAATGGTAAACCCCTCCTGTATTCTACCAAAAGAAAACCACAGGGCTCTGTTGATGCCAGGAGTCGAAATGAACTTGACAGCCCACTTTACCTTTAAGACATCAAGCTCATAATCCTACATACACTTACCTGGGAGTAAGCTCCACTTAACACAATAACACTTACTTTTGAGTAAACATGCATAAGCTCACATTGCATGTTCTCAAGAGAGCAGATCTTTATCACTCTCTTCCTACACACAGAGGCATAACTATAGGGGGGCAGGGGGGGCACGTGCCCCGGGCGCCATCTTTTCTGGTCACGTGGGGGGCGCCGCCATGACAAAAATATATATTTTTAATTTTTTGTTATTTTTTTGTTAATACAAATATTTCTTGCTCAGTGCAGCAGTGCTGCAGCAGTCAAGGGAGAACGCTGGCGCCCCCTCCCCCATGAGCGGTCCCTTCCGCGCCGCCCGCACCCCCCCATTGCTTTGCTGACGCCTGGCGGCCAGTCAGTGGCCTGGCTTGGCGGCGGCGGGCGCTTGTGAGGAAAAACCTACGTATAATGTAGTATGTTGGGGGCGCGGGGGGGGGCAATTCATTGCTTGCCCCGGGCGCTGTTTTCCCTAGTTACGCCTCTGCCTACACATGATGATAATATTCTTGTTCCCTATACAAGCAAGTCACATCTGTAACCAAGCTGATGTTGCATTTGTCCCCCACCCTTTGCTGGAACCAAATATTAGTTCCAGCAATTTGTCTGCACATTTCAAGCTGCTGGCACAATATGGCTTGTTTTTTTATAGAAATGATAATGTGAATGAAATGCAACTAAAACAGGTATTTCCTCCCCCCCCCCCCTTAGGAAGTGAAGTGAAGTAAAGTAAAGTAAAGTAAAGTAAAGTAAAGTGTGCCATCAAGTCGATTTCAACTCCTGGAGCACACAGAGCCCTGTGGTTTTCTTTTGGTAGAATACAGGAGGGTTCACCATTGCCTCCTCCCACACAGTGTGAGCTGATGCCTTTCAGCATCTTCCTATATCGCTGCTGTCCGAGACAGGTGTTTCCCATAGTCTGGGAAACATACCAGTGGGGATTCAAACCAGCCACCTTCTGCTTATTAGTCAAGCATTTCCCTGCTGCACCATTAAGTGGCAGGGGAGTAACAGCAGGAGAGAAAGCATGCCCTCAACTCCTGCCTGTGGCTTCCAGCAGCATCTGGTGGGCCTCTGTGCAAAACAGGATGCTGGACTAGATGGGCCTTGGGCCTGATCCAGCAGGACTGTTCTTATGTTCTTATGTTTTCATCCTTAGGCAGTACAATCCCAATTTATGGACAACTGGACCTTAAAAAACAAAAAAACCCAAACGATGACATCACACTAGTTAAAATAAAATAAATATCGTCAAGGTGAATGACAGCATGTCGCTAAAGGCAACTGGAGGAGAAGAATGGTGGGTGTGCTGGAATGGCAGGTGGAAAACAGGAGTGGAGAGTGTGTAGGACGGAGCGGCATTCAGGAAATGGGTAATTGAGGGCTTGTTTACGTCAGGAATTTATTCTGTGGCAGATAAGAACTGCTGAGCATTCACGGGGGCATACCTGGCACACCTATGCCAGGCTCCCAAGATGATTCTTCCATTGAAAGAACAGGGAATTTTTTCTCTGACAGCAGAGAGCAACGTGATTGGCCAGCACCAATATGTGGATGGAAAGCAGGGGTGCCTTTGTACTGAAGTGAGCAAAAGGAAGAAAGGAGGGGCGGTGCAACAATAATGTGTTGGAAAGAAGTCTTCCATCTTTACTTGTGTACATTTCCCTGCAAGAAGACAGTCTTACCACATAATGCGCGGGGACCTTTTCCTAGCAATAAATTATTGTGTCACCATCCCTTCTTGCTTATTCTGCACCAATATGGGAGCAGTAGACCCAGTCCTCGGCCTGTGCTCCCCCTGATGTAATCCTTGCCGCTGGTCTTGTGGTAGCAAGCATGACTTGTCCCCTTAGCTAAGCAGGGTCTGCCCTGGTTGCATATGAAAGGGAGACTTGATGTATGAGCACTGCAAGATATTCCCCTCAGGGGATGGAGCTGCTCTGGGAAGAGCAGAAGGTTTCAAGTTCCCTCCCCGGCATCTCCAAGATAGGGCTGAGAGAGATTCGCTGCCAGTCTTTGAAGACAATACTGAACTATATAGACCAATGGTCTGACTCAGTATATGTTCCTACGTTCTTATGAATCTCTCCCCCCCACAAACACACTTGCATTTATACAGTGCACCGAAGTTCCATGCACTGTATAAACACAAGTATGTGGGGGGATGGAAGGGACTTCTTCTCTCTTACCTTCCCCTAACAAATACAGCAAAAGGGCGGGGGGAGTGGAGGGGACATCACTGCTTAACCACCAGGCTGCACTCGCCTACGGTCTGTGGATAATCCAGAGATGATAGGAAAGCTTGCCAGGGTGGACTGGTTTTAATGATACATCTGACCAGCCCACCCAAGTGTGTGATGAGAGATGTCCTGCCACTGCTTCTTCATGTGAGGGTGTGTGTGGAATGTCTGAGCAGCTGTGCACAGCACTATTGAAACAATACTTTAAAGTACTATTTAAATCAGATGGTGAGGGGTGGTTCAGACATTCTGCTCCTGATTGTGTGGTGGTGGGACAGTGCGCCAAGCGTGGAGGAGACATGCATGCTGCTCATGCTCCTCCCTATCCAGTAGCCTCGCCAAGTCACATTTTTCGAAGTGATCTGCTCTGCTACCGCCAATTCTCTCCTCTCTCCTGGAAAAGTGTAAAGATGAGAGGGAAGAAAGGAGGAGTCAGAGAATCGGGGAGACTGGAGAGGGGACCCAGTTGTTGGCTGATCAACAACAAACAGTTGTCTCTAGGTAAATATTAGAATGCAGACCTTCAGTTACTGACCACTGCTGTATATAATATTAGAATGTTACTAATAAAACAGCTTACAGTTTGCAAGCATGCATTCTGTACCACAACTTCCAGACTTTCTGTGTGTAAAAGGACTCAAGAAAAACTGTCAGTTGTTTGGAACGGAACCCTAACCCCCAAGCCCTAATCCCTGTCCTGAAGCTAACCCTGAACCTAAACCTAGCTCCAATCCTAACCTAAAAACCAAAGCCCAAGCTCAACCTCAATGCTCACACTAACCCCATCACTAACCCCAACCCTTACGTTAAACCTCACACTTACACTAACCCTAATCCTTTTACTAGTCCTAACCCTAACCCATGTTTTTCCAATCGGAGAGTTTCCCCACCTTTTCCAGGAACACAAGGGGGCTATTCTCACGATCGAAGAAAATCGGGCTAGCCTCCGCTAGCCCAATTTTCTGCGATCATGAGAACCACCGGACTCGGCTGTGAGCCCGGTGGTTCTAGAGCAGGTAACCCGCTTAAGAACCCCTGTCCTAAAACCAGGTTTGCAGAGAGAGTGCTCCACAAACCTGGTTTTGAAGATTGTGAGTAGCCGCGGCGTGGCTTTGCACCGCACCTATTCACGAGGAGACCCCAGGAGGCGAGGCGAAAAGACACCTCCCGGCTCCGGGGGTCTCGCCAGCATGCCCTGTGCACTCGCTAAGGGCATGCTGGAGCTTGGGGCCAATCGGCCCCCGCTCCCCCCAAACCCCACTGGCTCCGTCACAGAGCCAGCAATTGTGTGGGCGGCTGATCTGGCCACCCAGGGCTCCCTCCCCGCTCATGACCCCAAACCGGGTCTCACTGATCGTGAGACCCGGTCCAATGAATTTTTCCATGGTTTTCCATGGTTTTGGTTGTCTGGGTGAGGCCTGGAACCTACCTGCAAAAATGACAGGTTTCTATCTATTGTGCTTTGATCTGGGAGTTTCACGTCAGTCTGTCAGTGAGGCCCAAGCATTTTTATATTCTAGATAATGCACCATTAGTTTTCAAGCTGTGAATGGCCTAATAACAAAAATTAACCATAGAAATATGCCAATAGTAAATGCCTGGTATTTAATTGTAATAACAGCCACATGCTGGGACCACGGATGTTCAGTAGGAGAAAGAAATTGATCTTGAGAAAACAAGAGCCTGGCAACCGCAGCTGGAAAATCATCTGTGGAGTTTCAAGGATGGTGCAGAGTTTTCAGGGATCATGGGCCAAGGTGGAAAGTAATGAAGGAAGACAGAAGGTGGCTGGTGCAGGGGGGAAAATGGGGGCTTGAAAAAATGGCATTTGGGGGCTGTTATTGCAAGTGGATGGAGAAGCAGCAAGTTGATTCAGTTGTGCTACATGTTTGCATTTTGAGACTATGGGCTGAAGCTAACCCAGAACCTAACCCTACCTCCAGCCCTAACTTCAACCCTAAGCCCAAGCCCAACCTCAACACTCACACTAACCCTAACCCCAACACAAAGCTCAACCCTTGTTGGAAGTGAAGGACTTTGCGCTTTCTCTTGTCTCAATGACAGTGGAGGACAGACTAGTGAGTCAGAGGGCTAGAGGGTCAAGACACTGGTCATCCCTTCTCTACTGCTCTGACACTATCCTTTTGGAATGTAGATTGCTACTCTTAGGGACACTTCCTTCCTGCCTGCCTTGTCACTTCCTCTCTCCCTTTTTCTTCCCTTCTTTCTACCTTGCAACATGGAAGCTCCTCTCCCCTGCACCATGTGTGCAGAGATGCAGAATCCATCTGCATCCAGCTAGACAGATAGATTAGAGATCCTATCTCCTCACTTTCCTATCTAGAGTGGAGTTCTCTAATAAATACCATTTATATTGATTTGAAACTATGAATTGGCTCCAAGTTACTTTACTCTCAGCATACATGCATGGCTAACTAAATACCGCTGTGATGTGCCTCTGTGCACTTTGCTATAATGAATAAGGGTTTCTCCTACCAGAGAGAATTCCCAACAACCCTTACGTTAACATGAAGCAAAATGGGGCAGAAATGACGTACTAAAGTCCTGAGGTGATAGAATGAGCCATACTACTTCAGATGGCAAGACGAACTGCATTTTTGAATGATTCCCAATGTAAAAAAAACAACCCACATTTTTCCCCTGCAAGTACAAACTGGTACAGCAGGGAGTAGGCTCAGCCAGAACCTTCCTCCCTGATGTTACAGGCTTGTTCCTGCAGATAGTTTTTTTAAAATGTCGGGGGAAGCATTCACAAAAATGACAAATTCTTGCTCTCTACAACCTTAGAATCCTACCACCTTATTTGGCTGCAGGTTTAAACCAGACCTGGGCTACCTCGAAACCCCAAGATGGGGTCTTGCTTATTTGAAAGTGCCATGTCAGAAACCCTATTCACAGATTAAAGCCTACTCATGAGCAGCCTAACTCAGGTTAGGGCAGCCCAGCCTAGGTTAGGCTGCTCGTGTGTAGCACCAGGATCTACACGGATCCCGGTGCTGCCCACCCGTCTGACCCAGCTTTTTACACCAGTCTTTTATTGAGGTTAAAGGTGCAAGTGACAGGCACCTAGAGCGACCATCTCATGGGGGTATCCCCTATTGCACTGTGTTCATTGTGCAGTGCATTGTGGGATACATGGAGGCTGAGACATGTCGTCCTGGCCTCTGGATCTGTGCTGCGTGCAGCAGTGCGGATCACCTGGAAGTGCGGTCCATGCTCCCAGCAGCTTTTCCTGGATCATCTGGGGGGAAGGTAAGTTCTGCACAGTCTTTCCCCCGCCTACCCGCCTGCCCTCCCCACTTCCTGGCCGTGTGACTAACCTTATTATGTCCAATGCATTTACAATGAATGTGCAGTGTACACAAGTACAGATCTGTACACACATACAGCTTATTCATACATTATGCTCAACCATGTACAGTAGAATGCTTCCGATCTATGCATTTGAAATGGCCTGTACCTAGGTTCATTGTTTAAATGAAAGTGGCACAGCCAGGAAATACTTGACTAACAGGCAGAAGGTTGCCGGTTCAAATCACCGCTGGTACTATATCGGGCAGTAGCAATATAGGAAGATCCTGAAAGGCATCATCTCATACTGCATGGAAGGAGGCAATGGTAAACTCCTCCTGTGTACTACCAAAGGAAACCACAGGGCTCTGTGGGCGCCAGGAGTCGAAATCAACTTGACAGCACACTTTACCTTACATTCATTCTCACAAAAATATGTGTATGTGCACAGACACCTGTATGCACATACAATGTAGTGTCAGGATGGGACTAGAGACTCAGTGCATGTAGAAACCTAAGACCTCAGCAGTCTTTGGAGTTAGCCATACAGCAAGTTTGAAAATTCTGCACAGATTATTGGTCCATTTCATTCTGGGTTCTGGCATCACTGGGCAGCTGCTGCAGGTCCAGAGTCCTCAGAAGGACCCTTTGCTGATCCTTGAGACCACATCTGCTCCATAGCCTTTGAGTGGCAGCAACAGAATGACTCTCTTGAGACCCACCCAGGTAGGAAGGGCCCATGGAGGTCAGTTTCCTGAGGGCCCCTTGAAAAACTTGAAGCCAGCCCTGTGAAGGCACTTGATGCAGCAACCTTGCTGAAGGAAAACAGGTTTGTGTTTAGCCAGTGCCTGGATGGGAGAATCCCAGGAAACCTCAGGTACACTACCTTGCATTCCATCATGAAAGAAAGGCAGGCCATAAATGCTATATATTGATATCTGTATATATAGTTCTGGACACAGTTCAAGGAGGAGCTGATTTTGTCCTTTAAAACCCATAAGAACAGACCTGCTGGATCAGGCCCAAGGCCCATCTGGTCCAGCATCATGTTTCACACAGTGGCTCAGATGCCTCTAGAGAACCCATAGTCAAGAGGTATGTGCATGCCCTCTCTCCTGCTGTTGCTCCCCTGCAACTGGTATTGAGTGGCATCGTGCCTCTGAGACTGGCCCATAGTCACCAGACTAGAAGCCATTGGTGGACCTATACTCCATTAATTTGTCTAAACCCCTCTGAAAGCTGTCCAAACTGGTGACCATCATCATATCCCATGGCAAAGAATTCCAAATATTAATTGTGCTGTGTGAAAAAGTACTTCCTCTTGTTAGTCCTAAATTTCCTGACCTTAAGTTTCATGGGGTTACCCCTGGTTTTAGTATTGTGAGAGCGGGAGAAAAATTTCTCTCTGTCTACTCTCTCCACACCATGCATAATTTTATACACTTCAATCATGTCTCCCCTTAATCGCCTCTTTTTCAAAGTAAAGAGCCCCAGATGCTGTAGTCTTGCTTTGTAAGGAAGGTGCTCCACGCCCTTGGTTATCATGGTTGCCCTCTTCTGCACCTTTTCCAGTTCTACAATATCCTGAAGATATGATGACCAAAACTGTACGCAGTACTCCAGATGTGGCCACACCATAGATTTATACAAGGACATGATAATATTAGCATTTTTATTTTCAATCCCCTTCCTAATGATTCCTAGCGTAGAATTGGCCTTTTTCATAGCCATGCACTGAGTCGACACTTTCAATGAGCTATATTGTGAGAGAGGGAGTACCACAACCCCAAGATCTCTCTCCTGGAAGCTTTACAGACAGGACTTTTATTTCAAATCCACTCTCGATTGAAGTGTGCCAGTCCACATCTTAGTTGGATTTACCCTGAAGTCCCTGCAGGCTATCAGGGACTAGGACAGACAGGACTTTGTCCCCCCCCCCCCCGCAAAAAAAGAAGGCTGCACATTCTGGCTTAGCTTGGAGTATGTCTGGCTTTAAAAAAAACCTCTAGTTTCAAAGGCTTTTGGGTGTGTGTGTGAAATCGGGGCTTCTCTTATGCCCCACAGTTTCTCTGTTATGTGTGGTGTGGTCATGCCAGTAAATTGGCATTTTTTCAAAACTCAGTAAAGGGGAGTTTGACAGCTGTTTTGGGTATGGTTTGCTCTAAGTGATTTGCAGTTGTAAGCATTGGGGGGTGGGAAGGTGTTGTTGCAGATCGGTGATACTCTGTGGAGGGAGTTCAGATGGGGAGGGGGAGGGAGAAATCCCTGAGTTTAACACAAGCACAAACTGCAAAATGTGTGTCTTCCTATGTTTTACATAGGCTTTAGATATGCAGAATGGATGTAACCTGAGCCCCTTTTTGTCTGAGCTGATTCCATTAGGTGTGTGTGGGGGGGGGACATGAGGTGATGAAGACAGTCACTCACAAAGGCAAGGGTTAAGCATCCTGCTGTTTGATCCAGCTTGGCAACTCATCATGCTGTCCTTCTGCTCTTAGCTGTCAAACTAAAAAAAAACCCAAAACCACTCTCTTGCCCCTTTCTCTGTGGCGTGATTTGTGATTGATTGGAGGAAAAACACAGAGCAAGTAGGTGGGAACACACAGGAAAAAGATCTGCCAGGGAGTGCGGGGAGGAGTCGACAGCTATGTGAACTGTCAACAATTTAATCCACCGAATTAAATATCTTGTGAATCTGCTGTGAAGCAGATTCGCTCTCCATTTACCCCGTGGCATGAAGGCATGTGTGAATAACTTCCTGGTCAGTCACTGACAGCTCAGATCCCATTAGCGTATATGTGAAGTTGCCCCCCCTCCAATATGCATCACTTGCTTACATTGAACCACATTTGCCCACTTTGCCAGTTTGGAGAGATCTTTTTTGAGTTCCTCACAATCTTTTGTGGATTTCACCATCCTAAATAGTTTAGTGTCATCTGCAAATTTGGCCACTGCTGCTTACCCCAACTTCTAGGTCATTTATGAACAAGTTAAAGATCAAATTATGAACAACCCTAAATGGTCTGGGTTGTGCCTACTCCCACATGAGGGCTCCCTCCTTTCTGGTGCTCTGAGTAACCAATGAAGTCCATTGCAATCCTATTATGACATTATAGCTCTATTCAGACATTATGTTGTACAAGTGTACAGATGTCTGTACACTCATACACATTTTTGTGTGAATGACTGTACCTGAGTACATTTTAAGTGAACCTGTGTTTAGTCCCCTCAAATTTATGGCAGAGAAAGGAACTACTTGTGTTCAGCATAACATGTGAAAAACTGTACCTGTGTACAAATCTGTATCTGTATGCACTGTACACTTATTATACAAGTGTTGAGCATAACGTGAGATTAGGGCTTCAGGATCCCATAATGTAAAGAACCAGATGCGGCAGGGCTTTCTCAGTAGTGACCCCATAGAGAACTCTGCAAAAACTGGTTGCCTGGCTCACTCACTCCTCATATTTAAAAAACTAGTGTTAAAAAAAAAAAGTATTCCTGGAAGCTCTGGAGCTGGGCTGGTATAAGTGCATTTAATTTATCAACTGTATCGCAGTTGCGGTTGATATTTATTGTTTTGCTAACATTTTTTTTTTGTTTTAATTGTTTTTAATGACACTATTTATTTGGGTAAGCTGCCTCCAGCAGGACCTGTTTGGTTGAAAGGTGGCCTATCCATTTATAAATGAAACAATCAAGAAATAAATTAACCAGCTTGTGTTGACGTGTTAGTGTTCCACATGGAGGGAGACGTCGAGGTAGATGCCTCAAAACAACCCGACCTTCAACGTACACACAAACAGCCCTGCATTCCAGAAGTGGTACAGTCCCATCAGGCTACTACCACAGTGCCTCCCTTCAGGGCTGAATCATTTCCCGTGTCTGGGAAATGCCATGTATGAAACGAGGCAGAGGAAAAAGAGGGGACATCTCAATATAGCTCCAGCCGGTTTCCCCTGATTAAGGCGAACTGAAGCCTGGCAAAAAGTGTATGAGGTGGTATGGGCGGTACCAGGCGTCCAAACAACTGTCGCAGCACGCACTAGCAATAAATAAGAAAATAAAAATGGGGGCGGGGGTGCACATGTGCATTGCCACATTAGGTTAGATTTCTGAAGCAGAAATGGGGTGGGGGGAAGTAGTCTGAGAGGGGCGCTTCTTGCCCTTGCCTCCCTCCCGCCCCCCCCCCCGGCCTGGCTGGTGCCACTCAAGCGACGAGGGCAATCCTTCGCAAAAAGCAGAGAGCAGCAAGCAGAGCAGCAGAGTATAGGGGGCAGCGAGGGATCCTGCCTTCCCGCCTTCTTCCCTCACTGCAGATCTCTAAGTTCAGGCTCCCTTTCAGGCCCGCAGCAGCCTTGCCTGCCTGGAAGAAAGGCGGCTCCGAGGGCTGATCGGCTGGTCCATGAGCGCAGGGCAAGCGGGGTGGTATAGCCTCCCTCCCGTTGCTCTCCTCTTCCCCTGCAGCCTCAGCGGCAGGCACGAGGGGCAGGGGCCGGGCGCCTGCTGCCCGCCCGCGCCCATCCCCACCCCCCGCTCAGATCTCTTGGCGACGGCAGCCACTCCGGGAAGCTGCGGAGGGAGGGGCCAGCTGGAGCCCGGGGCGAATTTATAGCAGGCGGCAGGGCAGCTTTGCGCCGAACGTTGGAAGCCCTGCCGGCTGGGCGCTGCTGGGGGCAGCCACGCCAGTCTCCTTGTTTGTACTGCCCCCGCTCCGGTGCCTGCATTCCTGGCTTGGCGATGAGGATGAGGAGGAGTCTCAGCTCGGAGCAGGGAAAGCTCCCTTCCAGGAGGAGGACGAGGACATAATCGGGATCGAGAGAGGGAGCTTTCCTTGGAGGTTTGGCACGGCGGGATCCAGGGGCACTCATGTAGGTAACTGGCCCTGGGGCAGCCGAGGCTCTCCGTGCCAGAGAGGCAGTTGCTTTTAATGTGGTTTGGGGTTATGAATTGTTTGCATGAGATGCGCAGTGCTGGGTTCGAGTGGGGCTACATGTGGGCATGTTTGCCGTGCTGCAGGATTCCTAATCCGTATCATATTGGCTGGAGAGAGGTGTAAGGTGCTGCACGTTTAGACATCAAGGGGCGGGCAGGGGATTCTTTCCATGGATGGAAAGAACGGAGCAGAGAGATTTCCGTGGGCACAGCTGAGCATGGGTGTAAGGAGGGAGTATTCATCTGCAGCCTGCCTGCCTGTACTCCTTTGAGTGTGTCCATTCAATCTGAGGAATTCAGGCTCTCTCCCTAGTGCTAGGGAAAGCCTCCCTGAGTGGCTGGGTGGGCTACCCGCTAGGGTGGGCGGGCTACCCGCTACCCTTATGAGAGGGTTAGAACAGTCATCTCAAAGGATGTGCCTGCCGACAGAGAACAGAGGCCAGGAACATATGAGCCAGAGACCCTGAAAAACCTTCTCAGTGAGGCTGAGTAGTGGTCATGTAGCTTTACACAGAGAACATTCTAGATAACTTTAGGTTATTGAACATGTTTTAAATGAGCGTGCACTTGGGTGGATCTTGACACTTTAAAAAAACCAAGAGCTGTGTTTTTGTCTTTTGCATCTTTTGGTTTAGACTGAGATAGCATCGTGGCTTAAATGCTTTCAGCTCTGTCTGTGCTATATTTTACAAGTTACAGAACTCGGGTGTAGGCATTGTTTGAGCACTGTTGAGAGCGCTTTGAGCAAGAACTAAGTCCCTTTGAGCAGAGTGCTGGGGCAGCAGGGCTGCAGCAGGGGGGTTGTACTGGTCCTGCTGCCTAGGACAGTCAAAGCCTGATGGTGCCCTTCTTGCCACCTGAAAGGAAGTCCAGAGTCTAGTGCTTTGCAGAAACAATCACATACCTAGGGCTGCAGAAAGGTAATCTGAGGCCTGGGAAAACATAGCTTTAGGGACCTCCTCCTGCACTCCCCATGCTGTCAGTATGATGAACCAATGTATTGGGGACCCACATCTTTTTGGGATCCTGGGGCACTTGGTCCCATGTGTCCCCGTCTTTGCACCCCTGCACACACCCATATATCTTTATTTCTTACACCCCCACCCCCACTCACTGACTCTCCACATATAATGTGTACAGAGATATTTCTAGGCATGCCCTCTCCTCATCACATGACCTATGTTCTCTTTCTTCTCGACAGTTCCCACAAACAATATGCATAATTAGGACCTGAGATTATAGACATGTTCAGACACTCTGTATTTAGCTTATTTCCATACAAACTTCCAAAGGCATGAATATGCACACAGTGAATGTGTGTCTCTGTCTCTGCTGTTTCATACATATTCTATGCATATCTTTTGTGCTTCTTTCTGTCCCCCAGCCCCCGCCACACCTCTGTGAATGCTCTCTGTCACCTCCCTACGGCTAATCTTCTACCCCTTCTACAAAAAAAAAAAAAAAAAAGAATGAATTCTCACGTTATATTTTGCACTTGGGTATGGATACCTGAGCACCAATGTGTGCATCTCTTGTTGCATCACGTGTATACACATAACAATTGAATGTTTCACACATGTCTTTAAAATGCCAGGTATGGTGACTGAGCAGAGGTGGCTTGCTGCCTTTTGGCGCATGATGTGCTGATGCTACTACCTCTCATCCCCCTTTCCAACCTCACATTTCTGGACACGTGCTCTGTCCTCAGGTTGGTGCCAGTACATGCTGCTTCAGGCAGCAGTGTCCAGCTGGCCCCAGTGTCCTACTGCTGCTTCTTCCAAGAACTGTCTCTCGCTTTCCCGTTGTCACTTCCCTCCAGCTCCAAGCTTGGCCACTTCATCTCCTGGACACAAAGCAAGTATGTGCTTGGTGCTAGAAGGAACAGACAGACCGCGGGAGAGAGCAAGCCTGGTGCACTCAGCACCTGAGGCTGTCACCTCACCAGGCCTCATGGGAGCACCACCCCAGTGAGAGAAAGGATTAGGCCCCTCGTTCTGAGTATTTTCAGGAGCACACTTCTGACAAGCACACGTTCACTTCATGTTTGATGAGAATTGCCTGCAATTTTGACTTATTTATTTATTGCATATATTTGTATACCGCCCAAAACGCAAGTCTCTGCGTGGTTTACAACAAAACAATAAAAACAATAAGTAAAAAGCTGAAAACATTACAACACAATTTAAAACTTAAAACAACGTTAAAACTATTTAAAATGATCAAACTATAAAAACAGTATCTAATTAAAAGCCTGGGTGAACAAATGTGCCTTGACTGCCTTTTTAAAAGTTGTAAGAGATGGGGAGGCTCTTATTTCATCAGGGAGCACATTCCGAAGCCTCGGGGCAGTAATGGAGAAGGCCCATCCCCGAGTAGCCACCAGACGAGCCAGTGGCAATTGCAGATGAACCTCTCCTGATAATTTCAGTGGGCCCAAGCTGTTTAGTGCTTTATGGGTTATAACCAAGACCTTGTATTTTGCCCGGAAACTTATTGGCAACCAGTGTAGATCTTTTAATATAGGAATGATATGGTCTCTCCGAGATGACCCAGAGACCAACCTTCAAATGTGCTCTATGTTATAATCTGTCGGATTCGAGTCAAGTCTTCCTCCACTTGCACTTCAGTCGTCTACTTTGCTGCTTCAGCCCTCATAGTTCTTCCGTGTACCAATTTTGAAGTGGGTCAGAGGATGCTTAGGAGCTATCATGTCTACTGCCATGGTGAGCTTACTGTCCCAATTCTCCACCAGGGCATCAACAGGATCACCAACACTAAATCCCTCCAAAGCTTCTTGGAACCCTACTGGATCCAATAACCTTCTTGGGCAGACCATTCTAATGGTCCCCTTGCCCCTGCGAAGATGGAGTGTGACTGTGAGTCCAACCTAAACAAGATGGTGGTCCATCCATGACAATGGGGAAATCACAGGAGTCCTCACCCATGGAACACCACCCTGAGCAGAGTGAAAGGCCTGATCAAGCATGTGACAAGCAACGTGCATCGGTCCCAAGACCCCTTGAGATAGGCCCATAGTTGTCATAGCCACTATGAACTCCTTAACCACCCTGGACATATTGGTCCCAAAGTGGACATTTAAGTCCCCCAGCACCACAAGTCTAGGGGACTCCAATGCCAAACCTGAGACCAATCCGTCAGCTCAGTTAGGACTCAGGACTCCATTGGGCAGCGTGGCAGTCAGTGCACCAACAGAAGTCCCAGTCTATCCCTGGTCCTCAAACTTAGGTACACACATTCAATATGGTCAGACACTTCAACAGGGATCTTATTCAGGGAGAGTTTATTCTTGTAGATCACAGCCATTCCCTCTCCCCGCCCACATCCCCGCAACTGCTTCTCAACAGAGTACCCTGGACGGAGAAGCTGGGACCAAACTGGGCCACCAGCCTCCCCCAACTAGGTATCTGTGATATATACCAGGTCAGCCTCTTCATCCATAATCAGACCATGGATGATTTCCTATTCATTCTGGACAGGCCTGGTATTACAGAGGAGCAGGGCGAGGGTCTGTGGGAGGTTGGCACTACTCCCCATGGCCAAAGAGCTCCCCATGGCCAAAGAGCTTGCTGAGTGTCCGAGCCTGTCTGTCCGGTGTTCATCAAGGTGGCTGTCAAGGTTGGAGGCAGCTTCTTAAAGTCCTCCCCGGTCTGCAAGAAAACACAAGAGAACACTTTACTGGAAGTATCTGGTTCAGACAGTCTCCCCCACCAACTCAGTCCACTCACCAGATAGCACAGTTCCAGAGCAAAAGGAGTGTAAGGTGTCAGGACTTGGTCAGGTTAGCAGAGTAGCAGCAGGAAAAGCCTAGGTCTCTAGAGGCCAACATGAAGCTGGGGTTTCCTCTGAGTCAGAGGCTCAGCTGTAGCAGGCTCAAAGAGACCTGTTGCTTCCAGCATCTAACTGCAGCCGTCAAGCTCGATTTATAGCCGGACTTAATTGCTCTCCACCTCTGGCCAGCTGACACAGATTCTGGATTTATTTGGTTTGTAAAGCAGCCGTCTGCTTCTTCTGAGTTCTTCCACCTGTCCTGTTGTCTGCGTCTAATCAGTCTCATCTCGTGAGGATGCAAAGGTGCCTCAGTGTTCTGCTTTCCATTCCCTGTCTCTGCTACCTCTGATGGTCCCGGTTGTCCTGAAGCGTCAACTGGACCTGCCTCAGGTATCTGTTGTGGGCTGATAGCTGGGCTTTGCCCTTCAGGTTCCCCTGCAGCTGCTGGCAGACTACCAGCTTCCCCTTCCTCTTCGCTACCTGAGGACGGGGGCATGACACTTGATCAGGCCCAAGGCCCATCTAGTCCAGCATCCTGTTTCACATAGTGGCCCACCAGATGCCACTGGAAGCCTACAGCTGGAGTTGAGGGTATGTCCTCTCTTCTGCTGTTACTCCCCTGCAACTGGAAGGGGAGCTGGCAGGATAGCCAGAAGGGGAAACAGCTAATAGATTTCTGACTTCCCTTCCCCTGTAATTACTTGCTGACCTGCCAGCTATACTTCTTCTATTCCCCATCACCACCAGAATAGCCACCCCATAATCAGTGGACAAGCCCCCTTTCTCCCCATTCCCAGACAAACCAAAACACATCTGAAACACCCAGTACCTAAACAACAGAAGCCAAAATAATGCCACCTGACCCTCGCCCTCATTGTCCCCCAAAGGGGCAACCCCATTTGGTGTCATCCCTTCGGTGATGACCCTGCCAGTGGTGGGCCCGCTGCCACAGGGCAGCAGCCCTTTTATAAGCCCAGAAAGATGGCTGTTCTGGGCAGATGGTCCTCAGGAACTGCTGACTCACTCCCCTGGCCCTGATCCCACACAGACTCACCCACAGGGCAGCAGCCACAGCCCCACAAGTTAGGGGGCACACAGGCTGGCAGGCTGACAACAGCAGACAATAGGCTGGCAGGCTGGGCAGCAGCTAAATCTGGGAAGCAGATGTTAAGGCGTCTTCCTCCCTGCAAGGCTACATTTTGACTTGGCTGTGCACTTCCAAAATGTAAACTGAGAATGGGTTCTTGGCAGCTGGTAGAAGGTTCATTGACAGGCAGTGAAGCCCCTCTCTTCCCTGTGTGGTATATCTCTGTAAAAGCTGGCTAAGAATTTAGAGGTGTTGCACTGTGAAGTGGACACCCTGATAGCTTCACCTCTCTCTCTCTCTCTCTCTCCTGTGTTTCATAACATTGGTGACGTGTTCCTCCTCTCCCCCCCCCTCCACTTTTTGTGAAACTATGCTTGGCTTTCAGCTTCTTGCAGGCCTAAAGATGTGTTACAATCTAAAACTGTATCTTGTATGACATGTATTGTTTTTCATAAACTAATCTCATGTAGAATGTACATTTCTCCTACTGTATAGTTTGAACAGAAAGAGATGTTTACTGCACTGTCCCGCCAGTCTTGCGAACAAACAGGTTAGTATTTACAATTATTCAAATGTTCAACAAGATATATTTCCATTTTTGCTACACATTTTATTTAAGGAGATGTATAGTTAAGAAATATGCCACAGACTAGTACTTGGTAGGGTTGCAATGAAGGCCTTGGAAAGGATATTTAGAGGCCGTGACGTGTCTACACCTACAAAGAATAGAATCGTTCGGACAATGGTTTTCCCCATGACACTCTATGGATGTGAAAGCTGAACTCTGAAGAATCAACATAGAAAAAGCATTGATGCTTTTGAACTTTGGTGCTGGAGAAGACTCTTGAAGATACCATGGACAGCCAGGAAAACAAACAAATGGATCATAGAACAAATCAATCCAGAATTTTCACTCGAGGCACAAATGACCAGGCTCAAACGATCATACTTCAGACACATTATGCGAAGATCCTGCTCCCTTGAGAAGTCCATAATGCTGGTAAAAGTTGAAGGAAAGAGAAGATGACCAGCAGCAAGGTGAATGGACTCGATTATGACAGCAATGAATGCACCACTGAGAGACATAAAGGCCAAGTTGAAGACAGATCATCCTGGAGAGAATCTATCTGTGTGGTCACTAAGAGTCGACACCGACTTGATGGCACTTAATCAATAAATCAGTAGTTAAGATGGCTTGCTGAACATTGGTGTTATGAGGAGAGTTATTTGCTGAGCCAACTTTATTTGAAGTGTCTCTTAATTTCCAGTAAGCTATTGGAAACAAATAATCCTGTGTGGTCTATCGCATGTAACTGAATTAGGACTTGTTTGCTGATTGTATTTATTTTATCCCTTGCTCTGGAATGATGATGTTCTAATAGTGAAATGCAACTGCAGTTTTTCATTTCCTCAATGTCTTCTTTTTTTAAAAGTAGCTGTTGGTTTTTTTCCTAGCTTCCATGAAGTAAGGCAGATGGCTATTAAGTTAAATAGCCTGAAAAACCTGTCCTTCATTCCATAACCCCTTCTGTGGCCTCTTGCAGTGTCTGCCAGGAACACCTTAGTTCTTCCATCTGTGTCCTTCCAATGAGAGTAGGCAAAGAAATGATCTGAGGCTGCCCCACAAGTGTGTCACTCCCACTGGAGGCTCCTCCTAAATCTGTGCTTGAGAAGCCTTGAAAATAAGTCCAAAAAAGTTACTACACAAAGTTTTTTACTTGCTTTCCTGTGTTAGTCACTTGTTAGTCCACCAATGGACTAAAGAACCAACACCCTTCTGGTCTACAAAGTCTACTCCCTAAATACCCTGGAGGCAACTCTTACTTGCCTCAGATTATTTGGCAAAGAACTATGTACATGCCTACGCTTGAATACATTTCCGGTGACTTTATTGTTTGGCCTAGGTTTTATTGGCCAGGGTTAAGCTGGTATGAGGCCTTTCAAATCTAAGGTAGTATTTTAAATCTGCTTGTTGTGTTTTCAAAATGTTGTCCTCTATTAAACCCTTAGAATGGATTGAGTTAGAAATCAAAACTGAGTCCAATTCTGTTCATATCCATAGAACTTCATCAAAGAGATGGGGCCCTACTCACTTTGATGTGATGTCAACAAGGTCACTAAATGGGGTAAAAGCTGTTCTCTTTCATGCAAGGGTAGAAGACCATGACCTTGTTGGATATAAACTAGGAGACCACGTTGCCCTGTGGTTTTACTCCAGTGTCATGAACCTTTCGTAATCCAATTACCATGTAGTTAAAATGTTCATCTGATACGAGGGCATGGGGTGTCAAAAAGCTCGTTGCTGGACCTAGACTTAAACAGGATGTGACGAAATTATAGCTGGCAGATCTAGATTCAATGATTAATGCTATCAGGATGAGTTGCTTGCATGATATATACTTCCTATTTAAGAGGCTGCATTAAAGTTCCTGGATGTTTGCCCTTGCTGCTGTTCTGGCAGCAGTAAGACGATTTCATGCATGACACTAAGGTTTCATTTTGATGTTACTTTTTGGGCTAGTTTGGATGATGCTTGTCTGATTAGCCTGAGCACATGTCATAAAGGCTTGTGTGTGCTGTGAACATGCATAGCCTTTTCCCCTCCCAGGACATTTGTCTCTAGTTGCATGAGGAGAATGGTTCATTTGAAATATAAATTAGTGTGCATAGCATATGTAAAGTAGTATTTCTACCGCATGTAAAGGACTGGTTTGCCCTCGTGACTAGGGAAAGGTGTCCTGGGCACTTTCCAGATTAGACCCTGCAACAGGGTCACAACGTATCTCCAAAGTGTGCTTCCACACTTCCTGTGTTGTGAAACCACAGTCCATATGCTGACAGCAGGGTGCAGTTCACATTTCCTATGCCTTGTTTCAGATTTAATTGCTGCGATTTATTGCTTTAGTGTTGTATGTCCGGCATAAAAAGGTCGCTGTATTTTCCGGTTGTTAGTTTTCGCAAGACACTGCGATGCTTACAGTTTGCACATATCCTTATAGCATGTGCTTAGGCCAGTTAGTTAGTTTTTGTTTGTTTATCTATCAAATTTGTACACTGCTCCAAACTTTCATCTCTGGGCAGTTAACAATAGTATAAACCCAGTTGAAAACATATACAACAAACTTAAAAACAATTTAACAATTTAAAAATAAACCAGAGATTGAAACTCCAAAAATGTAGGAAGCTGAGAAAGCTTGGGCGAAAAGATGGGTTTTCAGATGTTTTTGAAAATTGTCAGAGATGGGGAGGATCGTATCTCAGCAGGAAGCACATTCCACAATCTCGGAGCAGCAACCGAGAAGGCCTTTCTCTGTGTAGCCACCAAAAGAGTTGGCGGTAACTGGAGACGGACCTCCTCAGATGACCTCAGTGGGCGTTGGGGCTCGTAGTGAAGAAGATGCTCTCTTAGATACACAGGGCCTAAGCTGTTTAGGGCTTTGTAAGTTATAACTAGCACTTTGTATTTTGCCTGGAAACCTATTGGCAGCCAGTGTAGCTCCATCAGTAAAGGAGTAACATGGTCTCTCCAAGATGACCCAGAGACCAACCTGGCTGCCGCATTCTGAAACAACTGAAGTTTCCGGACTATGTACAAAGGCAGCCCCACATAGAGTGCATTGCAGAAGTCAAGTCTGCAGGTTACGAACAAATGTACCACTGTTTTGAGGTCACTGATCTTGAGAAACAGGTGCAGCTGACGTATCAGCCGGAGCTGATAAAAAGCAGCCCTGGCCACCGCCTCAACCTGAGAAACCAAGGAGAGGTGTGAATCCAGAAGTACTCCCAGACTGCGAACCTGTTCCTTTTGGGGAAGTGTGACCCCATCTAGAACAGATAGATTAAACTCGTCTCTAGAGTTCTGACCCCGCACAATAAGTACCTCCGTCTTATCTGGATTCAGCTTCAGTTTATTCTCCCTCATCCAGGCCATTACTGCTTCCAGGCAGGCATTTAGGAAGGATATGCCAGCTCCTGAAGAAGTTGACATGGAGAAGTAGATCTGGGTGTCATCAGCATACTGGTAACACCCAGCTCCAAATCCCCTGATGATCATTCCCAGCTGTTTCATGTACAGTGAGGGAAATAAGTATTTGATCCCCTGCTGATTTTGTCCGTTTGCCCTCTGACACAGAAATGACCAGGCTATAATTGGAATGGTAGGTTTATTGTAGCTGTGAGAGACAGAATAACAACAAACAAACCCTCAAAAGCCCAGTGCCCAAAAGTCAGCAATGGATTTGCATTGTAGTGAGGGAAATAAGTATTCGATCCCCTATCAACCAGCAAGATTTCAGGCTCCCAGGTGTCTTTTCACTATATGCAGGTAACGAGCTGAGATGAGGAACACCCTCTGTAAGGGAGTGCTCCTAATCCCAGCTTGTTACAGTACCTGTATAAAAGACACCTGTCCATAGAAGCAAGCAATCACTCAGCTTCCAAACTCACCACCATGCCCAAGACCAAAGAGCTGTCGAAGGATGTCAGGGACAAGGTTGTAGACCTGCACAAGGCTGGACTGGGCTACAAGACTATCGCCAAGCAGCTTGGTGAGAAGGTGACTACAGTTGGCACGATAACTTGCAATTGGAAGAAACACAAAATAACTGTCAATCTCCCTCGGTCTGGGGCTCCATGCAAGCTCTCACCTCGTGGAGTTGCAATGATCATGAGAACGGTGACAAAGCAGCCCAGAACTACACGGGGGGAACTTGTCAATGATCTCAGGGCAGCTGGAACCATAGTCACCAAGAAAACAATTGGTAACACACTACGCCATGAAGGACTGAAATCTTGCAGTGCCTGCAAGGCCCCCCTGCTCAAGGCAGCACATGTACAGGCCCGTCTGCAGTTTGCCAATGCACATCTGAATGATCCAGAGGAAAACTGGGTGTTGTGGTCAGCTGAGTCCAAAATCAAGCTCTTTGGCATCAACTCAACTCGCCGTGTGTGGAGGAGGAGGAATGCTGCCTATGAGCCCAAGAACACCATCCCCACCGTCAAACATGGAGGTGGACACATTATGCTTTGGGGGTGTTTTTCTGCTAAGGGGACAGGACACCTTCACCACATCGAAGGGACGATGGACGGGACCATGTACCGTCAGATCTTGGGTGAGCACCTCCTTCCCTCAGCCAGGGCATTGAGAATGGGTCGTGGATGGGTATTCCAGCATGACAATGACCCAAAACACACAGCCAAGGCAACAAAGGAGTGGCTCAAGAAGAAGCACATGAAGGTCCTGGAGTGGCCCAGCCAGTCTCCAGACCTTAATCCCATAGAAAATCTGTGGAGGGAGCTGAAGGTTCGGGTTGCCAAACATCAGCCTCGAAACCTTTCTGACTTGGAGAGGATCTGCAAAGAGGAGTGGGACAACATCCCTCCTGGGTTGTGTGCAAACCTGGTGGCCAGCTACAAGAAACGGCTGACCTCTGTGATTGCCAACAAGGGTTTTGCCACCAAGTACTAAGACATCTTTTGTGAAGGGATCGAATACTTATTTCCCTCACTACAATGCAAATCCATCGCTGACTTTTGGGCACTGGGCTTTTGAGGGTTTGTTTGTTGTTATTCTGTCTCTCACAGCTACAATAAACCTACCATTCCAATTATAGCCTGGTCATTTCTGTGTCAGAGGGCAAACGGACAAAATCAGCAGGGGATCAAATACTTATTTCCCTCATTGTAGATGTTAAAAAGCATTGGCGAAAGTACAGAGCCTTGAGGGACACCATACTTAAGCTCAGATTTTGAAGAGTCTCCAGTTGACACCATCTGTAATCTGACCGAGAGTTAGGAGCAGAACCACTGTAAAACAGTGCCTCCCACCCCCAACACCCTCAGACATTCCTGAAGGATTCTATGGTCGATAGTATCGAAAGCTGCCGAGAGATCCAAAAGGACCAACAGAGCCACACTTCCTCTGTCAATTGCCAATTGGAGATCATCCATCAGGCCAACCAAGGCAGTCTCCACCCCATAGCCTGCCCGAAAACCAGTTTGTAATGGGTCTAGATAATCAGTTTCCTCCAAGGCCACCTGGAGCTGAGAGGCCACCACCCTCTCAATTACCTTGCCGAGCCATGGGAGGTTGGAAACAGGCCTATAATTGCTCATCTCCAAGGGATCTAATGCAGGCTTCTTTAGAAGAGGTCTAATGATTGCCTCTTTAAGACAAGGAGGCATCCTGCCCTCCCTCAGAGAAGCATTTATGATTTCTACCAGGCTGTTTACAACAACCTCCCTGCTAGATCAAACAAGCCATGTTGGACAAGGGTCAAGAGAACAAGTGGTAGGCCTCACCGCTCCAAGCAGCTTGTCCACATCCTCAGGAGTCACAAACTGAAACCGATCCAGTCGAATCACATAAGAGGAGTTGTTGGGCACCTCCAGCTCAGACATCAAATTAATTGTGGAGTCTCCATCTAGGTCGGCTCGAATCCGAGAGATTTTATCTGCAAATGTTTGCCAGGTATTGCTCAAATTGGCCTGTTGGTGGATGGTGGTGCTGATAAATGTAGGGCCATCTCTGTACATGACACTTTCTAGAGTAGTGTCCTGAAAACAGCTTAAGCAAACAGATTCACAGAGCAAATGTCTCAGTTCTAGGGGAATAAGGCAGTTTAAGTGCATGTATACTAGTATACATGGTTTACGGACTGCAGTAAAAAAACTATCAGGCAACTCCCAAGTATGCCCATTGAAGATAACCAGGCAATTGCGGGCTAAATGGAAAATCGCTATTTAGCTCTCTAAAGTTATGCTGTCCAAGCACCTCCCATGCTTTAATATTCTTAACTGTGCAACAAGCCTTTAAGGTATGGAAGTGTTGCTAATGCTATTTCCACTGAATCATGAAGAGATGACAGAATGTCCTTTTGCAGAACAGGGAACTAACTTGAATCTCCTGTATCCTAAGATGGCATTGTTATGATTGTCTTCGTGTGTGTGTGTGTATTTTTTGAGTGGGTAAATGTGTATCTCCTGCCAAAAGAAAGGGGGGCGGGAAGAGTCAGTCTTGCATATTTGTCACCAGAATTCCAGTCCTTCCCTGCCACTAGTACTTAAATATAAAACTCAGCTTGTTTTCATAATATGCTAGGGTGGCTGAAGGTTCCTGGGACACGTACGTGTGTGTGTGCGCGTGCGCACGTGCTAGCCCTGGAAAGGGCCAGTCTTTTCCCCTCTCTCACGAGGGATGATGGCCAGCTGGCAGGCCGAGGCAGTTTGCAAAGAGCACAGAGGTCTGGGAAGGAGCGCAGGCAGCAGGTGACTGCAGCAGCTGTCACATTGCTTGATGAGAAAGGCAAAATTCATGTTTTAACAAGGCAGGCTGCAGCTTTGAAAAAGTTTAAAAGAGAAAGAAAAGGGAAATGTCTTTCCTCCCGAATATTAATTTAATTTAATTTAATTTAATTATCATATTTTTACACCGCCCAAAACTTACGTCTCTGGGCGGTTTACAACAAGATTAAAAGTAAAACATTAATTTAAAAAAACAACAAAAAATTTAAAAGCAAGAAATTTAAAACACCATTTAAAATTTTTAAACAAAATTCTAAAAACAACATTAAAACAATCAAAACAAAACCAGTTAAAAGTCTAGGTGAAGAAATGTGTTTTTAGAGACTTTTCAAAAGATGTCAGAGATGGGGAGGCTCTTATTTCACTAGGGAGTGCATTCCAAAGCCTCGGGGCAGCAACAGAGAAGGCCTGTCTCTGAGTAGCCACCAGACGAGCTGGTGGCAAATGCAGACAGACCTCTCCTGATGATCTCAGTGAGCAGTGGGGTTCATGATGAAGAAGACGTTCTCTTGAAGACGTTCTCATCCAGTCTGGAGGTTACCAGCAGATGTATATAGCATATATATAGAATATAGCATTTGGGAATTCCCTTCCTCCAACCCCTACCCCCTCTTCCAGTTAAAATAAAAATAAACATCATGTGAAAAATTAAACTAATCAATCACCATCATTATCAGAATTTTGCTTACTGGAACTTGGTTGCTTCAGTGGATCTCGAAGCTCTCCTCAACAACCACTTTTCATAAAAGATGGAACACCAACATAATATGCTCTGTCGAATAGGAATGGGGCTTTTTACTTCTTCCCATCCCATTTCAAAAACTGTGCCTGCCTCTAGGCACTCCTGTTTGTAGGTCAGGTAAACCAATCATAGCTGAGCCTTAGTTTATTAGCTGAGGCTCCTGGAGGACCTATTCAGCTTTCGACAACAAACACACACTGATTATTGCCTAAGATGCTTGATAATATTAAAACTGGGGTGGGAATTCTTATGCTAATGTTGTCCATCAAGGACACAATCCCTGGAATCCACCATAGTCACACAAACTGCAGGTCCTGGAGCAGCAGAGTCCTGGTAGAAAGAGGGGATGCATATGTTACTGAATTCAAAATGGTGCCTGGAACATAGGAACATAGGAAGCTGCCATATACGGAGTCAGACCATTGGTCTGTCTAGCTCTGTATTGTCTTTATAGATTGGCAGCGGCTTCTCCAAGGTAGCAGGCAGGAATCTCTCTCAGCCCTATCTTGGAGAAGCCAGGGAGGGAACTTGAAACCTGCCCTTTCCAGAGCGGCTCCATCCCCTGAGGGGAATATCTTACAGTGCTCACACTTCTAGCCTCCCGTTCATATGCAGCCAGGGCAGACCCTGCTTAGCTAAGGGGACAAGTCATGCTTGCTACCACAAGACCAGCTCTCCTCTCCATAGACCAGCTCTCCTCTTATAGTTAGATAAGTAAAATGGCAACTGCAGGTGGAGATCGTTAGGGGGCTATGCTTATTTTGCTCAGACACAGCAGCCACCCCGGTAATATGAATAGTTCTATACAATCAAAGCCAAATTTGATTGTATGTGTTGAGTGACTTTTGCAATAAAAAGTGGTAAGAATATGCAAAGAGATGTTTAACACTTTCAAATCTGTGTGATAGAACATTTAAGCATCAGCTTCTACCATGCAGCTTGTTAGTCGATATACTCCTCGTTCTTAGTGATCGTAAAATAGTTTATATTTAGAGAATGGGTTGATGGAGTTTTCCCCATAAAGTCAAGAAAACCAGTAGAATTGTACCCAGCCCTTAATTTCTGGTGTTGGGCAGAAAAGTGATGTTTGAATCTTGGGACCATTTCCAGAATGGTTCGTGTTAGCCTGCATGGAAAGCCAACCAGGAGCTTTGTGGCACCTGAAAACTAACACATTTATTGTTAGTATAAGCTTTTGTGGAGCCCACAAAAGCCGATGCTACAATAACTTTGCAGATCTTTAAGATGCCATGAGATTTTTGTTGTTGTTGTTGTTGTTGTTGTTAGAACCATGACTTAGATGAGAGTGGGGAAGTCGTTCTGCATCTTGGTGTTGCAAGCCTTAGTCTTGCACCAAGCTTGACACTGGTCTCCAGCCAAATGGTGATAGTCAACATTGATATAGGAAGTGCCCATCTGACTGCACTGGAACTGGGGGCCCTTGATTATCCCTAGATCAGTAGTGAGAGGTGTTGGGGAGATGAAAGTTGCTCTTATCTTTCCCAACCTTTTTAGTTTATCTGATGTCAGAGGGCAGAGATCTCCCAGCAATCAGCATTCCTTTAAAGTTTCCTTTTGTGTACTCTCATGAAAATATGAGAGCAGGAATTCCTTCCCGCATCTTCCAAAAGGAAGTGAGGATTTGTCCCCTGGGATCCACAGAATGTTCACAAACTACGTGCCTAAATCCAATAAACTATTTATTTAGTCATATGTACATAATAAATATGTACATAATAAAAACAGAATAAAATAGTTCTTAAAACAAGTTTTTAAAATTAATAAAATTAATTCTAATTAAAAGCCTGTGAAAACAGGAGTCTTGAGGGTCTTCCCGAAAACAAACAGAGAGGGAGATGCTCTTATTTCAACAGGGAGCATATTCCAGAGCCCTGGGGCCGCCACAGAGAAAGCCCAGTCCTGGGATGCCACCAAGCGAGCCGGTGGCAACTATAACCAGACCTCTCCAGAAGATCGTAACAGGCAGCAGGGTTCATGACAAAGGAGGCACTCTCTTAAATAGCCTGGACCCAAGCCGTTAAGGGCTTTATAGGTAATAACCAGCACTTTGTATTTCACCTGGAAACATATTGGCAACCAGTGCAGTTCTTTTAAAACCGATGTTATGTGATCCCTTCGTGTTGTCCCAGAGACCAATCTGGCTGCCACATTCTGTACCAATTGTAGTTTCCAGACTATGTACAAAGGCAGCCCCACGTAGAGCACATTACAGTAGTCAAGCCTGGAAATTACCAGCATATGTACCACTGTTTTAAGGTCATTCATTTCTAGAAATGGATGTAGCTGATGTATCAGGCAAAGCTGATAAAAGCGCTCCTGGTCACCGCCTCAACCTGAGAAACCAGGGAGAGCTCTGGGTCCAGGAGCACTCCCAAGCTACGTACCTGACCTTTCAGGAGGAGTGTAACCCCACCCAGAACAGGCAGATCTAAACCATCTCTTGGGTCCTGTTCCCCCCGGTCAGTACCTCCGTCTTATTTGGATTAAACCTCAGTTTGTTATCCCTCATCCAGCCCATTACTGCCTTCACGCAGGCATTTAGGGAAGATAAGCCATTTCCTGATGAGGTCAGCATGGAGAAGTAGATCTGGGTGTCATCAGCATACTGATAACACCCAGCACCAACACGCCTGATGATCTCTCCCAGTGGTTTCATTTAGATGTTAAAGAGCATTGGAGACAGTATGGAGCCTTGTGGGACTCCACACTTCAGCTCTCGTGTAACAGAACAGTCTCCAAGCGACACCATCTGGAATCTGCCAGAGAGGTAGGAGTGGAACCACTGTAGAACAGTACCACCCAATCCCACCTCCTTCAGGTGGTCCAGAAGGATTCTATAGTCAATGGTATTGAAAGTTGCTGAGAGATCCAAAAGGATCATCAGAGTTACACTCGCTCTGTCAATAACCAGTTGGAGATCATCCATCAGGCTGACCAAGGCAGTTTAGACCCAATAGCCCACTCGCAAGCCAGTTTGAAATGGGTCTAGATAATCTGCACCATCCAAAACTGCCTGGAGCTGAGAGGCCACCACCTGCTCAACCACCTTGCCCAACCATGGAAGATTAGAAACAGGTCTGTAATTAGCTCACTCTGAGGGATCCAGTGTAGCTTTCTTCAGAAGCGGTCTAATAATAGCCCCCTTAAGACAAGGAGGCATATTGCCCTCCCTCAGAGAAGCATTTATAATATTTACCAGTCCCTCTCTGATAATATGATTATCAGATGAGATAAGCCAAGTTGGGCAAGGGTCAAGAGAACAAGTTGTAGGGAGCACAGTCCGAAGCAGTTAGTCTACTTCCTCAGGAATCACAAACAGAAAATTTACACAAAAATACTAAAAATAGCACACAGGCTCAAATAACACACACACACACACACACACACACACACACACACACACACACACACCCTAGTAAAAATACAGTAAAATTCAGTTTTAAAACCCGATGACATAAAATAGAATTAAAATAGCATACAAGCCCAGGGAAGTGGGCAGGAGGAGGCAGTGACAGCACAAATCTCCCATCTGGTTCCCCACCCACAAAGGAACATCCCCAGGAATTTTCCCATTTGTAGATGGAAAGTGAGTGGGAGAAAGCCAGTGGTGGAGTGACAGCAAAGGGAGAGCAATGACAGGGATTTCTGGGACGAAGGCTCATTTTGCCCAGTCCTTTCCCGCCCGCAAGAGTCCACAAGATCTGGAAAGTGCTAGCAGCACAAGACAGCTCCGTGGGAAGTTGATCTGACAGCAGTCAGAAGCAGACTGAACGTTCTGCTATTTCTCTGAGCTCAGATGACCCCTCCTGGGCTCGGCCTCCCTGCCTGGAGAGTGGGCTTTCCCTCCTGGAAAAGGGCTGCATTCTGGCCTGGCGTCTGGCCCTCCCCCACCTCTGGACCTGACCCTCCCTAGCCTGTTGCTGGCTCTGATGTGCAGATATCAAGGAGTAGGATGGTGTGGGAGGGCCTGCTCCTTAGGGGCTGCAGGTTCCAAGGGTGACGCTTTAGGAGGCTCCAACTCCAGAGCCCGCTCAGACTCCAGCAGCCTAGTGTCAGGACCCAGGCCTTGGCCTGGTGTTGCCCCTGCCTCCTCAGAGTCAGAGTCACTAGCCAGGGTGGGAGTCATGGGGACATTGGAAGCTGCCTTTATACCGAGCCAGACCCTTGAGCCATCTAGCTAAGTAGTATCTGCATACTGACCAGCAGCAGCTCTCCAAGGTTTTAGGCAGGACGCTTTCCCAGCCCTACCTGGAATTGCCGGGGAGTAAACCTGGGACTTTCTGCATGCAGAGTAGACACTCTACCACTGAGCTATGCTCCCCACCCCTGCACCATGATACATCTGTTGAGGGAAGGGGAAGAGAACTCACAGTGGCAGCTTCTCCCCTTCCGTGTATGGGGTGTGGCGGCAGCAGCAGCAACTCTGTGTCTGCTGGGGCTAAACACAGCCCCAGCGAACACGTGAGGGTTAAGGGAGTGCTTGCTCCGTTAACTTCAGCTAACAGCCAGGTTTGAAATCAGGGCTAGGCGGTGCTGCCTTGCCAGGATCGGGCCTGATCCCAGCAGTTCTCCCGCACAGCTTAACCCGGGCTGGATGTCCCTAGCCCAGGTTAGGCTGCGCGTGAGAACAGCCTCCTATATTTTATTTATTTATTATTTATTTAGAACATTTATATACCGCCCCATACAAAAGAGTCCCTGGGTGGTTCACAGTATAAAACCATTACTTCTATAGGCTGTGTATTCTTTTTTTTTTTAATTTGCTACATTGATGTTCTGCTTTTCATTTAAAAAAACAAGCAGACCCCACAAATCAGCTTAGAATACAAACAATGTAAAATACACCCACAAACTATAAGAACAAAACAGCAGTACAGAACAAATAAAAACCAAGACAAGATCAGTTCAGCACAGTATTAAAAGCCTTTCAGAACAGGACAGTCTTCAGCATCTCTTTAAATGATGATGAGAGGGAGTCAGTCTGAACTCCTCCTATGTAGGCAGTTCCACAGTTCACTCACTCAGACTACCAATAAGACTTCTTCTTTGTTATCCCAAGCAAATGCAGAGCCTATACTTCCTGAGCTGAAATGGAGTAAAAAAAAAAAAAAAAAAAAGCAATCAGCCCCTTTAAAATTAATGATGTAATTTTTCCCTTTCTTATTTTTAGGCTTCCGAGTTCTGTACAAAATGTCAGCCGTTATCACTTTCGTGTTTCTGCTTTTAAGCATAGCAGTCATCGTTACTATTACTCTCATCCAGGTGAATCAGAAAGCAGTCCTTCCACCAGGTCTGAAGGTATGTTTAAATGGAGTATCTGCAGTGACTGCTTTTTAATTTGAGCTAAGTTTCCAAGCCTGTTTAGAGTGCCAGAGCTTGCCTCTACCAAAAAGTGTGTCATAACAAAGAAGAGTGCTCCTGAGCATGTGGAGAGTGTTTTCACCAGTTCAGGAAGTAGCTACAGCCTGTCCCTATACATGTTTGATTAGATTAGAAAAAGGGGTGCCAAAGAGTGTTTGGAAACCCCTATATTAAAGCTCTAAGCTTCAAATGTTAGGCTAGAAAAGTTCTTTTCATCAGCACAGTGGTGTTTAGGGTAGGAATTATTAAGGGATTAGATAATTAATGAGAAGACCTCTGTGAACAGTTACCTGCTTAAAGGCTGGATTCTACCCCCAGCCCCCATGAAAACAGCTCCTATGGAAAGATATCTCTTGGCTCTACATGCCTTTCCTCAAGGCAGGATTTAGGCCTGATGGGTGTAACTGCCTGCTTGCCCCACTGGTTAGAACATGTTGACAGTATTATTCTCTGCTGATTATATTAATATCAAGGGGAAAGAAGCAAGTAGGGGGAAATCTTTAAGGAATAAGTTCAGTATTTACTTTGAGATGCATTGCTGATTTAAAAAATCCTTGGAATTCTGTTGAAGTATTGGTATTTCAACCAAAAGTAATGGAAAATCTTATTTTAAAAAGTTTTCTCAGGCCCCCAAGGAGTTTACTGCTTATCATGCTACTGGGAAGTTAGACCCTCTCCAACTGCAGCATGATCCTGTGAAGTGGATAAACTGCAATGGAGGAGTGTGTAATCTGTAACCTAGAGGTCCTTCTTAACTGAGAGAAAGAACTTGGCATTAGAGGCATAAGTGATGCTTAGAAACATCTGACTGAATACTTTTAAATAGGTGGAATGTGTGGGAAGGCTTATGTGTGTTGCTCTTACGTTAATTTACTGCTCATTACACCCCAAAAGGCTTTTCATTATTTTATAATAAAACATATTTCATACAGAGGGCACACGCACAAGATCACACATCTGTTCAAAACTCCTTTTGCAACATGACCTTTTGGAGTTCTTTTAGTTGTAGATGACCGAACTAAGCACATCAGTATGTTTCTGCATTCTAAAGGTAAACTTCAGGGCCAACCTTTACACAAACTAGAGGCAAAGTTTCTTATGGGTTCTCTTTCTAGTGTTTTTGCTTCTTGGATTATTGTCAGTTTCAAGCTTGTCAGATTGACTGAAGGCATCTGATTTCTTTCCCGGTAATCCATGAAGGATGTTCTTGCGTGTGCTTTCAGGCTTCAGTGCCGAGAGGGTTCATGACTCATCCCCATGGTTTAAAATAAAAAAACTCAACGGATTGACAGAAGACTTTTGGTAAAAGGCTTAATATGGAACTGCACATAATGGCAACAGACCCCTGTCATTGAAAGTGGGTTGCCACCAAGCAGCGACATTAAAGCATCAGGCTGGGGGGAGCAACTGCCAGTGGGGAGAATGTGGAGAAGGGCTGCTGAACTCTTTCCCTACCAGTTGTTCCCCCTGCAGACTCTCTCCCAATCAGGCTTAAGACCAAAAAGAGGTTGTGGAGGAAGTGGTGGGCAGACAGAGATAAGAGTTCAGTACTCTTCTGTTTGTCTATCATATTTATTTCCCACTCCTCCAGTGCAATTCTGCTTGGTACAGCTTACAACAAATCAAACCAAATACTTTGTTACAACCACAGACCAGTACATAATGATTCACACACACAAAGGCTAAGCTTACAACAATAATAGGTAGGCCTCTCTGTTAGAAGAGAAGAGCCACTCCTCGGGTGGAAATTCCCCACCACCACCGTCACTTTATTGTCAAACAATAGCCCCATTCACATGTTGAACAGTCATACAATGAGTGTGTAGTATACACAGGTATAGAAGATCTGTACCTGTTATTCACATGTTATGCTGAACACAAGTACTGCAGTCCTGTCTGTACCATGCATTTGATCAGCCTGTACCCAAGTTCACTTTTAACATTAATGCTGTACAGTCATTCGCACAAACACATATATGAGTGTACAGATCTGTACACTCATACAGCATAATGTCTGAATTTGACTAGTGTGTCACTTGTTTGACCTTCAAGGACACAGGCCTGCTTTGCCTTCATATGTAATTCTGCCCTTAGATCTTAAGAATCCCAAATACTCTCAAAAGGTGGGGCATGTGGGAAAGATACCTGGGAAGGTGCTTGGTGGATTATTGAAGCCAATGGAGCCATGTGGAGGCGTATATATAGAGAGAACAAAATATTGTCAAATTTTCTCTAAGGGGGCCCACCATTCTAAATAATCATATAACACATTCTGCAGAACATGAACTTAATTTTTTATTTTTTTTTAAAAAAATTTATTTCCAATAAAAGAAGATACTTGTTTTGATTCTAAAAATGCTAGTGTAAGGCTTCAGAATTCTATGGGCCAGATTATTGCTGGAGGATGGATGAAAATGATGATTTTTCTAGTTTGTTTATTTGATCATACGTGGAATGATCTTTTCATCCTGTATCAGTCACAACGCTGAACAGTAAATAGCCCAAGTGTACGTATTTGCTCTGTCTGAGGAGATGGAGCATCCTAAAGTATTCTGATTTCATCAAAGTTCAAGTCTGTGGCTAGAAATAAAAGAACCGTGACACTTGTTCTGTGAGCATAAGGAGGCATCAGTCTTGTTTTTTGCAAACAGCAACCTGCTTTCGAAATCAGTTTGTGATTTGGTATGGCAATAAGGTGTTCAAAGAAAAACAACCAATAATTACACCAGACTAATTCAAAGAGCTTGAACAGCTCTTACAATCCCTGGCCACTTTTCTAACACTTGCATTTTGTTTGATTGTTTCCAAAAAGAGATCAGTGTTGGGCTGTAACCTTCCTATGACCTTTCTTTCAGTATGGAATAGTGCTTGATGCTGGATCATCTCGGACCACAGTCTATGTATATGAATGGCCAGCAGAAAAAGAAAACAACACAGGAGTAGTAAATCAGACCTTCAAGTGCAAGGTGAAAGGTGAGGAAGAAATGGGGAATTGAGAAAGAGAGAAAGAAAGGATGGTATTAAAATAAATACCAAGAAACATGTCATTGATATGCCTCCAAGTGATCCAAAGTGATTGAAATGAGCTTCATGACTGAGTGGGAGCTTGAATCTGGGTCTCTCCCTGGTCCTAGTCTGTCAATCTACTATGCCATACTGGCTCTCATGACTAAGCCTTTCATAAAAGGCAGGATCCAGTTAAACCAGGCTTTAAATTTTATTTGTGCTGCAGCTTTTTTGGTGGTTTTTGTGTGGAGGAAGGTGGATCAGGCTTTTTTTAAAGTCTTGTAGTCTTTAATCAAAGGGTTTCGTATAGTAAAGTGAGATTTTCAATAGATGGGTATAAACTTACGGACACTTCCTTTCATGTGCACAATTTGGTAGTGCTGTCATTGTGGCTGCATCTTATGTTCTTTCTAAACATGTTATATTATAGAAACTTGAGTCTGCAAATAGAATTCCGTCTGAAAATTATTGGGTTCATGGGACTGTTTTTGTGACTAATGAAAGAGGGTGCATGGCTCACTATAATCTAAAGCAAAGTTCTCACCCTGATTGGCACATGTGGTATGGATTTTTAAGTCAGAGGGCCACACGTTTGAATTTTCCCCATGCAAGGTGGGGGGAATGCTCCTTGCTGGTTTTCATCTTTATAGCTCATTTGCATTGGTATGCTCACTGAGTGAATACAGATTCACATTTTTAGACCAGTGGTAGTGGTTTGCAGCAATACCCTCACCATGTTCAACACAAACAAACCCTTTTCTCCCCCAGGGTAAACTCGGAAAATAAATGGCTCTGCAAATGTACAGTTTGGATTAGGAAAATTATGGCTATGGAGGTTACCTATTGGCTAGAACTTATGACATTATAGGAAATCCTGGAGCACTTTGCAACTTAAAAAAAAACAGTTACAATTTGGGGAGATAAAGTTAAGGATGGACATATATGCAAATAAATGTTCATGTGCTACTTAAAAAAAAAATTGATGGGCAACATTCCTGATGCACAAGGACGGACTTATTGTTATATATCTTATGTAATTCAAGTTGTAAAGCTGGGTTCATACCCCAGCTGAAGATCCACTGTGACCACTATTACAATGTTGCCTCTCTCTTTACTTTACCCATGCTATCTCAAGCTACATATGGATTAGTTTCTCCCAGGTCTGATTCACTGCTGTACACCAGACATGGAGGGTAGAGGAAAGAGCTCCAGGGACAAGTACAAACTAGGACAGGATTTCTGTACTACAGGCTCTCTTTTTTTAGATCGTGCCTCCTAGATTTCTTCAGCATGACAGCTGGCCAGTTCTCCATATGGCTCATGGGCCTGGCAGTGGGTCAGTGAGCCTCCTATTCAGCATCTTCAGTGTATGGAATTGTCCAACATCCTCTGAGTTATTGAAAGTTGCTCACTGTCTATTGTTTGTGGCAGACTGAATCTGCATAATAATGGCTTAAAAAGAAGGGTGTTGAGTATACACTAGGGATGTGCAAGAAATGGAATTTGTGTTTTGTTTTAAGCTCGAAACAAAATACAGACAGCCCAAATGTTTCATTGAAACAGTGGTCAACCCGGTTGTTTTGACGGAACAAACCCTGAAACATTTTGAGTGTTGTGACTATAGGGAACAATGGGAAAACTCAAAACACCCCATTGTTCCCCATGAGTACTCCTACGGACACCAAAGTGGGTTGGGTGGTAGGGCATGATGGGTGCTACAAAACAAATGGGCAAGCAGGCCATTTAAAACAATTTTTTAACCTTTACTCCAAACCTCCATAGGATCGGAAGCCCGTGCCAGAAAACCAAGCAGCAAGAGAAAAACAGGCCTCCAAAATGGTGCTCGAAAAGTTTCGAATTGAAAAAGGCCTTTTATTTAAAGAGCATTTTGTTTCAAGCTCAGAACACTCAAAACGACCCATTTTGAGCTGAAATGCTTCAGCGTCGAAACATTTAGCACATACATAGTATACTCCTTTCTCTTTCAGTACATGATATTGAACCACGCCTTTTGTGTGCTTTTCAACCTTACAGTTCTGTCAGGCATGTAGGTTTAACTTTGGTAATCCATTGACAGCCAAGGTCATGGAAAGGTTCACGAGCAACTCACAACACTGGATAGGTGTTGTTTCATCACCTTATTTAGCAATGGGGCCACTCCCTAGCATCGTGGGTAATCGTTCCCACTTCCCTCTGTGATACAGTATGTAGACAACCAATGTTGTGTAGTGGTTAGAGTGTTGGACTAGAGTGGGGAGACCCAGGTTCCAATTTGGTTGACCCTGGGCCAGTTGCTGTCTCTCAGAGTCCTCTTACAGAGTTTTTGTGAGGATACCATATGGGGGGAAACGTACATGCCACCCTGGAGTTGGAAGAAATGCAGAAATGTAAATAATAATAATACATTTCTCCAATGACTGTTGCTGGTGTCTCCTTTGTGTGTTTAGATTGTGAACCTTTTGGGGGATAGGGAACCATTTTCTCATATTTTTGCTCTGTAAACCTCTTTGAGTACTATTTTTTTTTAATGCAGTATATATATTTTTAATACTAATATCTGACCATGTAGGTTTATGTAATCCTGTATACAGACTTCTGTCTTCAAATTGATAGGATGTTACTATTGACTCTCAGCTGGCAGGTGAAGAATAAGTAAATGTCCTACTCTAAAGAAAAGTCCTGCTCTAGGGCACTGGAAAGAAGGCTGGCCTTGAAAGATGGCAGAGCAAGCTTAGCAGAGTTTTAAAAAACAGAAGTCCAGCAACAGTTGGTTGATTGTGGGGGGCAAGTGGGGCAAAATAATCAATCTAGTTGTAGGGCAGTCAGGAAAGGGGTTGTGGGTCAAACTCATCCACTAGCACAAATTGAATGCAGTGCTACCTAAGAGCCCTTACTTGTGGTGGTTCTCCATAAACATGGCTATATGCTTCTTTCCCCTTGCCTGTCCACATACAGGGCCTGTATGCTAGCAATGTTTGACCTGGTGTTGGCTGCAGTAGTGTGTGAATTTAGTCACATTTACATCAGTGAATCTAAACCACCATATATTTAAGTCTTCGTGGTGATTGACTATGATTAGATCTGAGAAATGTCCTCCTTTCAGTAGGAATATTGATTTCTCTGCAGTGCTCAGACACTTGTAGAGCATTAACGTAGCAGTATTGGCAGCTGAATGTATATACAAGATGCAGGGATCCAAGAGTAGGCCTTGAAAGGAAGACAGTGCTTTTCACAGCAGTCTTGCTTTTTAAAAAAGGATCAATTTTTGGCTTAGACAACATTGGCTTAAAACACAGTTGAATAGTCAAAAGTCTGTTATCAATCTTTTACGACTGGATTTAAAATATACTTGACAGAACAAAACTTTAATTACTTTCTCTTAGGTCCTGGGATATCCAGTTATGGGAGTAACCCTCAAGAAATTGCTACGCCCATCAATGATTGTATGAATAAAATCAAGGAGAACATTCCACATCATTTACATAGGAGTACACCTGTTTACCTGGGAGCCACAGCTGGCATGAGGCTTCTGAGGTATGATGGAAAACCACAGTAACTCCGGATATGTGTCAGTAGAACAGAACTGTTGCATGTAATTCATCCATTGTTACAATACGGAGTGCATTCTTTGATATGTTTCAAGGAGCAAACAGACTTTCAGTCAATGCACAATAATATATACATGTGTGTCAGACATATGTCTTGAAGGAGAATATTGCTCTTCCCTGGAGATGTTTTTTGTTTTTGTTTTTAAAAAGACCGTTCCCACACACTGAAGTGATCGTGGTAATTGATGTATCTTAAATAAGGTGCATCTTAGGTGCATCTTAAGTATTCATTAGTATTTCATAATAAATGTGCTATTGTTCTTTGGTGAGGTTGGACAAACAAGGCCCTTGTCACCTGTGCTATCACATTGCATGACAGGCAGTCACAAGTGTGTGCAACCAAACAGGAGGACAAGTGAACTTAGTTTATGCTGTGCACACCACCTGTATTTGTTGCAGTGCATGGACCCATTGCTCTGTGTGTGTGTTTTTTTAAAGTGCATGAGCATAGATTTTTGAGGCATGCCCAGCACGAACCAGTTCACTGTGCGTATATGGTATGAACCGTTTGCCATGTGACACTGGTAGAGTTCCCATGTAGTCTGCAACACAACATGCACCCCAGAACAGGTTAAGTTTGAGTTTGGATTGGTTATTTTTTACTCCATTGAAAGGAAATGGTGGCTATGGTTTAAAAACAAACACACCCCAAAGCAGAAATTATTCTTTTGCCTTTGTATCAATGGTAATTGAGTACACATAAGTTATGGTTAATATCCAGCATAACTCTGAATTTATTTATTTTTAAAGGCTGACATCCAGGTTAATGTTGCATGCCCTGGAAAATGTTCCACCTGTGCAGTGGAAAATGGGCAATTTTTGCCAATCTCCCCTTCCTTCTGCAGTCGTCTTGCCTCCTGGAAATAAATCCCTGTTTTGGTCTAAGACCATAAATAAAAATTTGAAATTTGAACTCTATCCCTGAGGCACATTTTTTGGTACATGGACAGTAGTCTGGATATATATCTCAGGGAGTTGTTCACATGTGCATTTTGAACATCACTGGATGTTGACCATTAACTCTGATATATATGTATAAATATGATCCATAATATTTTTCACGAGATTTTGCAAACACTCATTCAATCTCTCTACTGAATAAGCATTTTGGCATAATACATGCCATATTTATTATTAATAGCTCCTGTAACTTTTAGATTGTGCACATAAGTGCTTAGCTCACTTGAAATATTTTTAAGTAAGGAAGAACATACATGTTTGCTTTAAATTGACAATTTGTAACTGATTTAGTCCAACTGGTCGATGTCTCGGGGTTGTTCACATGTGCATTCTGAACATGACTCACTGACCTTGAAAACTTGGAAGTGTGAATAAATGGTGTCCTCCCAAACACAATATTCTTCAATAGAGACAGCTCACCCACTTGACTGGGTGATCAAGCATTGAGCAATGTGCATTCATCTATGAACAAGCCCTTGATTGTTTCTTATTAAAAGGCTGCTCCTTTAAGTCAAAATTAGAAAAATCATCAACTTTTCTTCTAGTCACTATATTTGGCAAATGATGAAAGGTTAAATTTCTCCTTTCAGACACTCAGCATGTTGTGTTCTGTGAATTGCTTAGGTTGCAAAATGAAACAGCAGCCAATGAAGTCCTTGAGAGCGTTAAAAACTACTTCACATCCCAGCCCTTTGAATTTAGGGGTGCTCAAATCATAACTGGGCAAGAGGAAGGGGTGTATGGATGGATTACAGCCAACTATTTAATGGGCAATTTCTTGAAGGTGTGTGGAAAAACCTGCATGTTTTATTATATACTTTTGTTTGAAAAGTCACAAGTTTTTGATTGGATGATTGCTGAGATTAGCATAACCTGCACACTTTGTGCAAGAGAAGATCACAGTACAGTTTTGTTAGCACTGCAGTACAGTGTGTATATATATATATATATATATATATCTATATATATATATCTATATATATAAAATGAAGTGTAATAACAATACTTCTAGAAATGTGTGGATGGGAAAGGTTTCATAGGCACAGCAGTTTGTAGTTCTAGCCAGCAAATTAATCTCTTGTATTGTTGATATGATATTCCATAAAGTAATGGCTCTAGTCATGTTTATATGTTCTCAAAAAATGCCCTTTTAAGAGAGTCATTAAAGTTAATCTTGCTAGATAAGGAAACTTCTTATAACAAATAATTTAATTACAAATATAATTATAGTAATTAAATACTATTATTTATATTACAATAATTGAAATTATTCATTATATTTAATATAATTACTATATTAAATGACATTATAATTAAATAATAATTTAATAAATAATAAAACCGGCTTTTATTTCACTAACACTTTAAACTGTAAGCAGTATTCATTCCAGAATAAAACAAGATTTTTTTTAAAAAAACCAAAGCCCCAAATACAGACTGATAACGTATGCCCAACCAGCTCTATGAGCTGCATTCCGCACTTCACTGTCTGTGTGGGGGAACCTGGAGGTTTTTCACACATGGCTCTATGCCTCGGGGTATCAGAACAGCGGCAGCAAATTTGAGGAATTAGATGGATCATTCGCATAGCCATCAACATCTTCGGAGAAAGCAGAAGCCCAGGAGTTTTCCCCGCCAAAGCTACTGGAAATAGAGAATTTTTTTACCCCAGGCATACCTTGGGCTAAGCCAGAATTTGCAGGCTCCCTTCGGAGAAGAACAAAGCCTTGTCTGTCCTGGTCCCTGATAGACCACAAGGAGTTCAGGTTAAATCCAGCAAATATGTGGACTCACCTACTCCAATCAGGAGTGGATTTGGCGATGGGGAAGCCCTGTCTGAAAAACCTCCTGTATTCAGTTCTGTGCATAAGGCACAGAGCTCTCCTATCTTACAGTGTGCCTTTTAAAAGAGACATTCTTTTCTTCTCGTTGTTTGATGTTGAAACGCCAAACTAGGAGCAGTTAAAACTTGTATACGGGGATGCCAGTAGGATTTTCTGGGCCCAGTGTACTGTATATGGATTGCCACCTCCCCTTGTAACAACCTGCTGGCAAGAGCTGCTGTGCAGTGGGCTGGTGATTCTTCTCTTAGTGTGCAGGTTTTTCTGCCACCCTCTCCTCATCTCCCTGCCCTAGACGTCTTCCTCATGTGCCCAAGAATATTGAACAGCTTTTCTCACCTCTAGCCTAGATCATTGCCTGCCCTCCCTCTCCTCCGGGGGGGGGGGGGCTGCTTTGCCCTTTCTGGCAGCAGCACAGACCCTCCTCATACTTTCCTTCTGGTCCAGTCACCAGAGTACTGGCCTACAGCATCTCCAGGAAGACACTCTAGGCCAGAACTCCACTTCCTTGCGGTGGCACAGGGTGGGCAGGAAGGCATGGTAGTGTTTCTGGGCCCCTTGCTAGCTCCTAGTGCTTTGCCTGGCTCTCAGTGGCCCTTCTTGAACTGTAGGTTTGTCACTTTCTCTGTAGACAGTGCCTCTTTTTTTCACAGCTGTTTGACAAATATTGATCCCTTTCTCATGAACAATGAGAAAGGGCTAGAGCAGTGATTCTCAAACTTGGGTCCTCAGGTGTTATTGGACTTCAACTCCCATAATCCCCAACCAAAGGCCACTGAGGCTGGGGATTATGGGAGTTGAAGTCCAATAACACCTGAGGACCCAAGTTTGAGAATCCCTGGGCTAGAGGGTTAGCAGGGAGGAAGCCTTAAAAAGCTTACCTCCCTGCAGATGATCCAGGGCTCCCTCTTCAGCAGGCAGCGCGCCCGCCCAGACGATTTCTGGCTGCTGCCGGTAGTTTGGGAGGGTCAGGGTGTCAGGACGTGTCTCCCTGCGTTGCCTCACACACACACCCCCCGGAGCACTCATAATGCACTGCGCAAGTGTGCTGTGCATTATGGGGATTCCTCCTCCCTGGAGCTGGCTGGGATCCCCGCAGTCTGCCACCCGTGGCTGCAAGCTGGGAGTGTGCACGGAACTGGCTGGTCCGGTTCAGTTTGAGTTTGGACTGGACCCAAACCAGGCCAGGCCAGTTTGGTCCGGCACCCCCTTGAACCCCCCTGGTTTGGTTTGGTGCAGGGGAGGTTTGCAAACATTTTTTAAAAAACGTTTTTAAAAAAATACATTATTTTTTTCTTACCCCCTCCGGGGGAGTTGTTGGAGGCAGTGTGTGTGCGGGGGGTCTGTGGAGGTTCTCCCTCCTCCCACAGGCCTCCCTTGATGTCCATACTGGCCAGCTCTTGGGCCCATTTTGGCCTTCCTCCTCCAGCGCGGCTGCCATTTTGGAGGCTGCTGTGCCTGCGCAATTGGCCTCTTCATGACCCAGAGCTGGCCAGACAGCTGGCATGGGCATCAAGGGAGGCCGCCGGGGGGAGGAGGAACTTCCATGGACACCCCCCCCCACCTCCAACAACATCCCCAGAGGGGGTGGGTAAGTAAGCAAATAAACAGTGAACCCCCTGAACGGTTGGGGGGAGTTCGGTCCGGGGTTGGACCAAATAGGATGGTTTGGTTCAACCCTGAACGGTCAAACCGAACTGGTTCAACGTCAAACACGTTCAATATCAACCCTGTTCGCACATCCCTACTGCAAGCAGCTGTGGCTGGCAGGCAGTCGCAGAAATAGAAGCGCATTCTCTCCTAACCTCATTTCAGTGGGTGGCTGCCTAGTCGGGTTTGTTGCCGAGGTGCCACCGGGATCGGGCCTGATCCCAGCGGTGCGCACGTGCAGGCAAAACTGGGCTGGTCTTTCTTAGCCTGGTTTTGCGTGCGCGTGTGAATAGCTTCATTATGTCTTCCTCATCACTGCATTTCAGTGCTGAGAAAAATGCCACCTGTTGAACTCCATGTAATGACACCCCATAATGATGTCAAAAGCGCATAGGCTGAAAATCAGTCTATACATTGATATAATATAGAATATTATTCTCCTCCATTGTGTGTATCTATCTACTCACTCTCTCACTCACTCAATGAACAATCTCCCAAAGCCGACTCTTTGATTTATATATGCAGTCATTATGCGCTTTAGGAGTTTTCTGGCTCTATGCAATAATATCTGAGAAGTGTGATGCCAATGCAGTTTTATTCTAACAGCAATTTATCTGCAATTGCGGAAATATAGTTCTCTAGATGGGCAGATATCAGGTGAACTGAAAAGCTCTTGAAAAAGGAGGTTTATTTGCCAGTAAAGGATTACACATGTGCTTTTAATAAAAGAAAACATTTTAGAAGAGTTTTGTCAACCTTTTGAATAAAATGCAATACCTCACAAAAGTCCTGAAATTTAATGGCTCTTCCCCTGCCCAGCTTCTATTACAACAAATTTCTTTTACAACATAAATGTTGTATGGGAAAACTAAAATGGAGAGTTTGAGTCACACGATCACGATCAAGGAATACGCACTGGTGGAACCCAAATACAATTTTAAGAATTCCAAAGCACTCCAAGTCCTTTCATAACTAAGTCATGCTTAAGTCAGCTGCAAACCTGTTTTTAAAAAGGGTTTAAAGGGAAAGAGGATGCTACTCACTGGAGACCAAGCGTCTGAACTCTGCAGGCTATAAAACTCTTCTCATGAGCAGCCACGCCTGGATTTGGCTGCCCGTGAGAACTACCGGGATCCACACAGATCCCAGCACTGCCTCACCACCAAACCTAGCTCTGTAGCCCGGTTCTTAGCCAAGGTTAAGGGTGCAAGCGCACCCTTAATCCAGCTGCCAGGATCGTGTGTGTGCTCGGGCTGCTTGCCGCCTGAGTGCCCGCAGAGACAGGCACCTAGAGCACCTGACTGATGGGGGAATCCCCCAATGCCCTGTGTTTGGTGCATTGTGAGACTCCCAGAGGCCGGGACAGGTCATCCCAGCCTCCAGATATCCATACTGTGCCAAGTGATCCGAACCCTGCACTCCAGGCAACATTTGTCTTATTGTCTGGGGGACAGGTTGGTGGAAATCTGCCTTCCCACCTGCCCAGTAGATTGTGTGAATACCTTTTATGTCTCATACATTCCAAATGGCTGAAGTAGTGCAGAGTGGTGGTATTCCATTTGGATATAATTCAAGTTTTAATCTGTTTGTCCACACATTTATTTATTTATTTATTTGTTTTTCCAAATCTGTAGACCACCCCAAACGTCTGCCTCTGGGTAGTTTGCAAAAATATAAAAAACAGATTAAAAATGAAAACCTTGAAACAATTTAAAACTATGATCCAGTTAAAAAAAACTTGGGTGAAAAAATAAATCATTTGAAACTTCAAAAACATTTTCAGAGATGTGGAGGCTCTTATTGTGGCAGGGAGCACATTCCAAAGTCTTGAGGCAGTAACAGAGAAGGCCCATGTCTGCGTAGCCACCAGATGAGCTGATGGCAACTGCAGACGAACCTCTCCAAATGATCTCAGTGGTTGGTGGGGCTCATAGCAAAGATGTTCTCTTAAATACCCAGGGTTGGGAGGTTACTAGCTCTCATCCTGGTCCACCATATAGGGCTATTGAGAGGTCAAAGTTCTCTCTAACCCAACCAACTTACTATCACCTCTCTAACTCATGCACTGGAGCAGCTATGGGAATATCAAAAATAGCAGAAGATTATATGAAATGTATTTGTATTGATGTTAAGACTATTCATGGGAATAAATGTTTTAGACCAATGTCCAAATCTTCTAATTAGTCAGGGGTGTGTATGTGTAGAACACATTTTAGGGTACAAAGCTTTGTCGGTCTTGTGCAAAGTGGGTTAAGACAGAACTGTCCATTGAGATTCATGGCTGGGATTTAACTCTAGGTTTTCCACATTCTGCTACTGTGTGATGGGCCCAGTTAACTCCAATGCAGAGCTAGTTATGGGTTGACACCTCGGTAATGGCACCGAGTGGGGATTCTAGCACTTTGATCAAATCTATACAAGGTGACCTGTATCCCACGCCCCTGTGGATACAGTCTTTGTACTCCTTCAAATGTATGTTAGAATATTCTTTCATGAATATTTATTCTTGAAAGAATATTATAACCAGTAAGACTCCCACAGACAATCTGGGGAAAGCTTTTCTTCACTGATCTGAGAGCTACAGGTGAAACTCGGAAAATTAGAATATCGTGCCAAAGTCCATTAACTTCAGTAATGCAAATTAAAAGGTGAAACTGATATATGAGACAGACGCATTACATGCAAAGCGAGATAAGTCAAGCCTTAATTTGTTATAATTGTGATGATCATGGCGTACAGCTCATGAAAACCCCAAATCCACAATCTCAGAAAACTAGAATATTACATGGAACCAAGAAGACAAGGATTGAAGAATAGAACAATATCGGACCTCTGAAAAGTATAAGCATGCATATGTATTCAGTACTTGGTTTGGGCCCCTTTTGCAGCAATTACTGCCTCAGTGCGGCGTGGCATGGATGCTATCAGCCTGTGGCACTGATGAGGTATTATGGAAGACCAGGATGCTTCATTAGCGGCCTTCAGCAATTCTGCATTGTTTGGTCTCATGTCTCTCATCCTTCTCTCGGCAATGCCCCATAGATTCTCTATGGGGTCAGGTCAGGCGAGTTTGCTGGCCAATCAAGCACAGTACACTGTATACTTTTCAGAGGTCCGATATTGTTCTATTCTTCAATCCTTGTCTTATTGGTTTCATGTAATATTCTAGTTTTCTGAGATTGTTGATTTGGGGTTTTCATGAGCTGTACGCCATGATCATCACAATTATAACAAATTAAGGCTTGACTTATCTCGCTTTGCATGTAATGCGTCTGTCTCATATATCAGTTTCACCTTTTAATTTGCATTACTGAAATTAATGGACTTTCACAATGTCCTGGTAAATATGAAAAGAGAATTTGAGAGAACAGGATAACCTCACAGGTGATATTTCAAAACTGACATCTTTACTTTTAGAAAAACCCCTGGAATGCCTGGATCCATCCCCATGGAGCAGAGACTACAGGTGCGCTTGATTTAGGAGGGGCCTCCACCCAAATCTCATTCATCCCTGAGGAAACCACACACAATTCTAACAGCACACTACCGGTGCAGCTCTATGGTTATGAATACAGCGTGTACACCCACAGCTACCAGTGCTATGGGAGAGATGAAGCAGAGAAAAAACTGCTAGCATCAATACTAAAGGTATGATCAAAGAAAATTATTCTCTTAGAACCTAACCTGATGTCACCTGCATTTTGTTTTTATATGGTATTGTTTGTACTCAACTCTGGAGCTGCAGGGTCCAGGCACCTTACTCCCAGCAGCACCCAAATAATGGCCAGAGAGGGTAGTGCAGAAATTTAGCCCTACCAGACTAGGTGATCTGGGGAACCAAAAGGGGACCATATTGCTTCAGGCATGGTTCTTCTGTCTGGATAGAGCTATCTAGATAGGAAGTTGCCTTACACCAAGTCAGACCATTGGTCCATCTAGCTCAGTATTGTCTATACAGTCTGGCAGCGGCTTCTCCAAGGTTGTAGGGAGGAGTCTCTCTCAGCTCTATCTTGGAGATGCCAGGAAAGGAACTTTGAACTTTCTGCATGCAAGTATGCAGATGCTCTTCCCAGAGTGGCCCCATCCCATAAGGGGAATATCTTACAGTGCTCATGCATTTCGTCACCCATTCAAATGCAACCAGGGCAGACCCTGAGCCATGTGTGTGCCGATGCTGATTGGGGCTGCAGGAAGTAGCACTGCAGCCCTATGTGTCTCTTGAAAAACCAAGTGATTGGGTGGGGGCAAGCAGGTAAGAAGCTCCTTACCTGCTCTTTTAAAGGCAACCCCCTCCCCGCCAGTCGAGCCGGTTTGAACACTGGCATTCGAGCCAGCTCGGTTGCTTCCTTTTGGAAGCGCCGATCTGGCTCGTGCACATCCCTATCCACTGGTGCTTGCCATAGTAAATATGTGAAGTACCTTTACACAAGGAGAGAAACAAATTGCCAAGCAGTTGAGGACATACAAGAAACAGTGTTGGGAGAGTTTGTTAATCCAAATGCCTTATGAACTGAACGAAATACAGGAGATTTTACAGACAGGGTCTTCCCCCCCCCCCCGAATCTACTCCTGATTGGAGTGTGCCGGTCCACATATTCGCTGGATTTAACCTGACCTCCCTGCAGGCTGTCAGGGACCAGGACAGACAGGGCTTTGTTTTTCTCCCAAAGGGAGGCTGCAAATTCTGGCTTAGCCCCAAGGTATGCCTGCAAGGCTGCTTCTTATTGAGGTAAATGGACAACAGGGAAGGCACCACACCAAAGTCAGCAGAAGGCAGAAAAGAGGGCGCAACAATAATATATTACTGAAACAAGTCCTGACACGTTTCACAAAAACCAGAGATGAAATATTAATCTGAACAAACGTTATGAACTTGTTGCAAAACTGACAAAACAATCAACAGCACAAGAGTAGCCGGGCATAAAGAGAGCAGTCTGAACTTGAAGGACTAACAAAGCAAGAATACAAGTCCATCCAAACATCCTAAAATACAAGTCCATCCAAACATAAGCAAGCTATCCAAATAAATCAAATCAATGAAAATAAGCATAAATTTTAAAAAAGTGTTTAAGTTTTATCTTGTATATGTTTCATGTTTTTTCCAGTTTCCAAGGCCAGTTTATGCCTCTACCAGGTTTTTTTGGTGTTCTTTTTTTGGCTATTAGCAGATTTGACTTAAGTTTGTTTTCTTATCAAATGAGGCATGTTACTTTTCATAGCAGTTATTCACTGTAGAGAATCTTCTATTTTTCCTTTGCATGTGAATATTTTTTAGTATATCCACTTTTTACTTGCTTTGCTTTATTAGTTCTTTGCTAGCTTCTTTATGACCTGCTGGTCTTGTGGTGTTTTGTCAGTTTTTATGTGATTTTTATAACACATTCATAATGTTTGTTCATATTTATATTTTTATCTCTGGTTTTTCTGATTATGTATCTCCTTTTTATATTTTAATACCTTTATGTTTGCATTATATAGTTCACTGAGGAAGAGGCTTCTGCCTCGAAACGTGTCGGGACTTATTTCAATAATAAATTATTGATGCAGTATTCCTCTTTTCATCCTTTTATTAAAGAAACTTTAGGAGGAGGAAGTTGGAACATAGAAGCATCAGAGATGTGTACTTAACCATTCCCTGCACACAGCGTTTATGCTACCACCCCTCTGTCTAACTGCTTCCAGATCTGTGATTCTGAGTGCAACATACAAAAAGTACAGGACAATATAAAATGATGTGTTTATAATTAATGCCTGCCTAAACTTCTTGCTAATGAAATACATCATGTTTTTTGTTCACCTTCAGCATTCAGCTGATAACTCCAGGATCAATAATCCATGCTATCCTCAGCATTATGAAACTGTTTTCACAATGAAATATTTATATGGAAGCCTCTGCACAGAGTTTCTAAGACCTGAGAAATACAATGCAAGCCAGACTGTACATGTGAGGGGAACTGGGGATCCAGCTCGCTGCAGGGAGGCAGTGTATGGATTATTTGATTTCAGAGCCTGCTTAAACAGGGAAGATTGTTCATTTAATGGAGTATACCAGCCAAGGGTTAAAGGGAAGTTTGTGGTAAGTTGTATACATCTGCTACTTAATGTGTTAGCGATTTACAAGCTTACTGGTTTTCTCTGATGTTAGTTGTGTGTTTTTAAAAATTTGTTTTGATTCTGTTTTAATATCTGCCACCTTGAAGATCAACTGGTAGCTAGGCAAAATTTTGAAAAATTATTAGAAGGTCTTCAGATGTTATATTCCTACAGTCACCATTACTTCAGATTTAGAACCATAATTGTGAAATAACTTTCATCTGTCTTATTCACAGGCCTTTTCGGGATTTTACTACACAAGCAATGCTTTGAATTTAACTGAAGAATTTTCATTAGCTGATTTTAATTCAACTATGTGGTCTTTCTGCAAACAGAACTGGAGCGAGGTCCGTATTACTCTTCTGTAACTGCAACATGAAAATATCAGTACAAAGTTCTCACAACTATGTAACACCAGACTATCTTAATTCATGAGAGTAGATTTTGCAGTGCAATGTTTCCTAATTTTTTTTAAAATAACAAATTTCACTCTAGAGCTGTGTAACAGAGCCTATGCGATATTCCATATTATACCCATTCTGCAACATCTCTGCACTTGCAGATCAGGAGAGATTTAAACGGTCGATCATATTCTCCAGTTCAAATCTTTGCACTATGGACCTCCTTTGAATTACCAGAATATTTTGGAATAAGCTGGAGTTGGGTGGTAGAGTTGTTCGGACTGCCATTTTAACCCTTTAAATGGCAAAACTTAACCCATTAAAAATAAAGGCAATTCTTTGCAGAATGTACATTCTCCCTATCCAGTGCTGAAGGGCACATAATATATCTTGATGGTTTTGAAAGTACTTTCCAAAAGCATTATCTCCCCCAAGCAAGGCCATCTCCTTCCACTATGAAGGCAGAACAGAATGCCACACTATAGATGAACACTAATATTTATATACTGCTTTTCAACAAAACCCCCCAAAGTGGTTTATTTATTTATTTATCAGATTTGTACACCACCCCAAACTTTTGTCTCTGGGCATTTTATATCATAGATATAAATAAATAAAATGGCTCCCTGTCCCCAAAGGGCTCACAATCTAAAAGGAGACGTAAGATTCACCCCAGCAACAGCCACTAGAGGGACGTTGTGCTGGGGCTGGATAGGGCCAGTTGCTCTCCCCCTGCTAAATAAAGAGAATCACCAGTTTAAAAAGATGCCTCTTTGCTCAGTTAGCAGGGGACTTGGGTTACACTTGAATTACACTCATGCTAGTGCACTGTTAGAAAAAGAATAGTTTTCTATAGTCTAGAAAGGCCCCAAATTAAGCTTACATCACTATTTTCAGGCCACTGGGACACAACTGGCACAACAGTTGTCTGGTAGGGCCATTTACTAGCCGCCTATCGGCTTCCATCGTTGAGCACCACTCAGTGGGGGAGAAGCAGCTCTTTGCTCAATCACCTGAAAGTAAATCTAAAGTAGGAGGGAACCAGAGGTTCACAGCGAGTGTGTGCTCTCAACAGGTGTGTCATCTGAAGCCACCAATCACTGGTTCCCACACCGCGTTACCAAGATTGTACCGACTTTTTCAAGCCAACTTTGAAACTCAGTGACAGAAGTCGGCAGAATCTCAGGAAGTCCAGCTGGGAGTCGGAACTGTTGGTGGCTTCAGACGACACACCCCTTGGGAGTGCATGTTTGCTGGAAACCTCTGGGTCCCTCTTTCTTTCTACTTACTTTTGAATGATTGTGCAAATCCATCCTATGTCAGCTGCTGCAACCCATTCACCAGTGGTGCTCCTGCATGATGCTGAATAGAATAAGCAGCCATGGTGCTTCTGCTATTTCCTTGCGCTGTCCTTCAGTAAAGGCACTGAGTTGCCCTCTCCCACTGAGCAACGAAAACTGGTGCTCCACTAAGGTAAAGTGTGCTGTCAAGTCGATTTTGACTTCTGGTGCCCACAGAGCCCTGTGGTTGTCTTTGGTAGAATACCAGAGGGGTTTACCATTGCCATCTCCCGCGGAGTATGAGATGATGCCTTTCAGCACCTTCCTGTATCACTGCTGCCCAATATAGTACCAGCGGGGATTCGAAGCGACAGCCTTCTGCTTGTTAGTTGAGCATTTCCCCACTGCGCCACTTACTAGTAAACTGCCAAAGGTACTGCTGGGTGCCTTGCTAAAGATGCTCATTTATACAAATCATAGCCATTATCATGTCATCTCATATACTCAGCCTACAGGTGGGGCATACAGTGGACAATCTCAGGGTATGTATGGATTTCAATTTGGTCACATTCATTTTGATCATTTCTGTATTCTAACAGGAAGATAAAACTTCAAAATTTTCTTCTGTCCAAACACTACTTAATGCTTGTACACCATTTTCAAAGTCTTTTTGGGTAGGTAGCTATGTGCTAGTTAATGTAAGAGGTAGTGTCAACCTTCTCTTCCCTTGTTAGCATCGTTTATTCTAAACTCAATGTTCTGGTCAGATTGGTTGATATGTACCTGCTCTTCCCCAATATCATGTGTTCTCTCTCTCTCTCTCTCTCTCTCTCTCTCTCTCTCTCTCTCTCACACACACACACACACACACACACACACACACACACACGTTTTATCAGTTTCACTCAATTTCATTCAAACACTCAACCTAATGGGAAAGGGAAGAGTGTTTTGCAAGTATGTGAAGAAGTTGTTTTTTCTAAAGATTCCTTTGGCTTCATTACCATTATAGACAACATGACATGTAGTGTAGATTCAGAAAAGCAGTAAAAGAGTTTGTTAGAAAGGTAGAATATAAATAAATCCTACAGTTATGTACTAGAGATTGCTAGGAAATGTGCCCTAGCAAATTTATCTGAACAGATTTTTCCATGCAAAAATCATATATCTGGAAAATCCATTACCCCAGTTGTTTCCAGAGAGAACTCCATGTTCATAGTCTTTACTTACTCCCCCCCCCCGCCCCACCTTGTCTGCCTTGTCTTTTCTTGTCTGTCTTTTCAGAGTTAATCACACTGGGCGTTTTTCCTCTGGAATTCAAGAGGGCATTTTGTTAAGGCATCAAAAGAGAATCCAGATATATACATATATTTTAGTATAATTATAAAACTAAACCCTTAGGGAACACAGTTCAATTATGTAAGGAGTTATAATAATCAATAAAACTATATCTACATACACACAACATATCTATATATCTCTGAGCAGCAGTTGCAGGGGAGTAACAGCAGGAGAGAGGGCATGCCCTCAACTCCTGCCTGTAGGCTTCCAGTAGCATCTGGTGGGCCGCTGTGTGAAACAGGATGCTGGACTAGTTGAGCCTTGGGCCTGGTCCAGCATTGCTGTTCTTACGTTCTTATATACAACATAGTCATTATAACAGTCTATATACAATACTATATCTATATACAACATAGTCATTAAGATGATCTTTGAATGTCATTTTTTGTTTTTCAGCTTCCATTTCTGCTACCTAAATTTGATGAAACATATGCAAGATCATACTGCTTTTCAGCAAACTACATCTATTACCTGCTTGTGCATGGATATGGGTTCAATACAGAGACTTGGTCTCAGATACACTTTCAGAAGGAGGCAAGTTTAATCCCAACCCCCCAACAAAGATATGATGAATGTCTTATAAATTAAAAGTCAGTAGTTATAGATGCACTTTTGAAACAATTCTCAATAACTTTTCTTAAAGTTGTCAAAACTCCCCCACACACAAAAATAGAAACAGGGTTGGATTTACCATGAGCAGAAGTGGCCCCAACCATGAGGCAACGTTTGGTGGATATGGTGTTCCATTCATGCCAATGGGGCATGCACAGAACCTCATGTGGATTGTGTTCCATGTTAACTACGGATGGAGTTGCCATTTGGATTTTAGCATCAGGCTGGCACCAACACGTTTTGTGGGGAATCTGACCATGAGTTGGTGTGCCATTTTTCTGCCTCCAATCTCTGTGATGTTAAAAAAATGATCGGGGGAATGCAATTTTGACTTTTCACTTTGCATATGAAACAGCTTATGGCGTGTTCTGACATTACTTTCACAACTTGGGAACCACTGCAGAGTGGCTCCTTTCTAATCTGTGAAGTTAATGTCAGAAATCCCCAGATCACATGGGAGGAGTCTACATGATATGGTTCCTGTGTGTGTGTTGCCTGGTTCAAGAGGGGTGATGTTGGCACCTCAATGAGCTGCATGTGGTGATCACATGCTCTTCCCATGTGGCCTAGGGGCTCTGACATCATCCTTGGAGTGCAGGAAAGAGCTGCACTGCACTGGCTTCTCCAACACAAAGGTCACATTAGAACTGGGCAGCTGGGCTTGAGACCAATACTTGATCAGGAGCTAAATAAGGACTATGTATTTACTTTGAGAAGTAAATACATAAGTCAACTTAGCAGCAGCAATTTTTACAAAACAGTGCTTGAAATTGTTTACGGATTCCAAGGACCCTTTGAGCAGCCCACGCTAAGGAAGAGGTATTTGTGAGAAAAGATTTGAGTAAAAATGTTGGGGAAATAAAACCAAATCCCAGGGGGAAAAGTTGTAAATTTTCCCAGGGGAAAAAGTTGTAAATCAGAGGCAAAGAAAGCTTTCCTAATATTCAGGCAATATGTAGTCAAAAATATATGCTGACTTTAAAAAGAAAAAAAGATATGCCCACCATCTGCAACAGTGTCTCTCCCTCCTGGAATCAAATTACTTCCCATCTATTGTGCAGAGATGGGAGACTGTGCTGTTTGCACAAAATCAGAGGCAACATGAAGACAAGCAACAAAATCTGGTTTCCCATTTTCTGAGATGCCCCCAAGTTTCCATGGCCATAGATTCTGATGCAGTGTTCCTTTTCTGTTTTAGGTTGGTAACAGCAGCATAGCCTGGTCCCTGGGTTACATGCTCACCCTCACCAATATGATTCCAGCAGAGAGCGATCAGATCTGGTTACCTTTGACTCCCTCTCTGTTTGCCGGACTTCTTCTCTTCTTCACAGCAGTGGCATTATTGTGTCTGATCTTCCTTGTGTATTTTTGTGTTGTGTCACGCATGCGAAAGAACTCCTGTCATGTTGAACATGTATTTGCGGCAGAATAAATAAGCTCCTAACGAAAATCTGAACTTGTACTTTTTAAAAGAAGCCGTGCTTTAAAGAGGGAAGAAAGAAATAACTGCACGGCAAGATAAAATAGCATACTTAAAGGACTGAATTAGTCTTAGTTCTCTTCAAGAACTTTGGGAATGTAGCTGTTTCAATGCAGCAACGAGTGCAGCAGATGTTACTTCATTTGCTAGGAAATATATCCAGCAAAAAGACCCAGCAAAGTGTGGAGATAGTTCAAACACTTACTTCTGACCTTCCCCAGACCTCATAATGCTCAAATTTTTGTCCTGCAGCTTTAATGCTCTTTCCTAAGGTAAATATTCAAAATTGTTTATTGCAGACCAGTGACCACCCTGCCCCTGTATTCCCAGTCATGGAAGCGTCCACCATTATGGATACAGTGTTCACCTCTTCAGAGAAATGCTGCTGTAATCATGAGTAGTATGCTACCAGGGATGACTGGCAGGGCCAGGGCAGGGTTTACGTGCTCACCCTCCCTCACCAATCTGATTCCAGCAGAGAGCAATCAGATCTGGTTACCTTTGACCTCCCTCCTGCTTTAGATGCTGTACAGGAGAACAGCAGCTTTCCTAAAACATTGGAATAGGTCTAATATGTGAATAACTATGTCCATTTGCTACAGAGATTTTACATGTGTTAAAGGTAATGTTTGAAAGGGCTTTTGTTAACATAGTATAGGTTTCAGTTCCAGGTTTAGTTCATGACTACAGAATCCAAGTACAGGTCAGAAAGCAAAACAATAGGGGTGTGCATAGACCAGTTCAGTTGAACCGGACCACCATGGACTGGGCCGGTTTGAGCATGAACCGCTTCAGACCAGTTCGAGCTGGCTTGACTGGCTAAGCCAGTTGGTCCAACCAAACTGGTTCGTGGAGCAGTGATTTGGTCCGAATTTGGACCAAACCGATGCACACAGTCTGTGCACACCCCTACAAAACAAGCTTCAGGAAAACATGTTTGTCACATCTGTAGATAATACTCCTCATGAGCCATGAATAGCCTACACAAAATCCTTCCGGATCTCATAATCAAGATTATTTTAGAGCAGTGTTCCCTCTAAGGCATGAACATGCACACATTTTTTAATGTCAGCTCAAGTTGAATTAGGAAGGGCCCAATCTGAATGCACGTGTGCGCACAATGCCTTGATACTGCTGCCTGGAACAAAACTTATTCCGCACATAGATTAAAAAAATTAGAAGGAACATGGTTTTGGAGTCAATTGTAACACATTTCCCTATGGGACAAAAACATGCAAATTGGGTTATAGCTAATCATGAACACTTCCTCTTTGTGGGCCATAGAAGTAAATTTTAACATGCAGATTATTAACAAGGAAGCTAAATACCTTTTGAGAGGGTTTTATGAAAGAAACCCCACAAGATAGCTCTTAGGCTGATCTAATATAAAAGCTTGCTCTAAAATTTGTCTAAACCTGAACTTAATATAGTGTGCAATATTAAAAGAAAGAATAGGGAGGGAGTTGTATTTACCTGAATAATCCAAGATTAGTTTCCCCCCAAGTTTTTTTATATTAGAAATCAGGAGGTCATCTTAAATTCAGAGTCCTGCTCCTTTCAAGTAAATGCAGGTATCACCTGTATTTACCTCTTCTTTTTAAGGGAATTCAGAGTATTTATTTATTTATTTATTCGATTTATTCGAATGCCCTTCCAAAATTGGCTCAGGATGGTTTACACCAGGGGTTCTCAACATTGGGTCCCCAGGTGTTATTGGACTTCAACTCCCATAATCCCCAACCAAAGGCCACTGGGGCAGGGGATTATGGGAGCTGAAGTTCAATACCATCTGGAGACCCAACGTTGAGAACCCCTGGTTTACACAGAGAAATAATAAATAAGATGGATCCCTGTCCCCAAAGGGCTCACAATCTAAACAGAAACCTAAGACAGACACCAGCAGCAATCACTGGAGGTACTGTGCTGGGGGTGGATAGGGCCAGTTACTCTCCCCCTGCTAAATAAAGAGAATCACCACGGTCTTCAGTTCGGGTCAATACAGTATTTGGTGCTGTTTCAGGCAGCAAAATGTCATCAGCAAGCACTAGCTACTTTTCAGAAACGTATCTGATAATATGAAGCAATAATATGGCATAAATACTTAACGTATATAGTGATGCATAAGTCCATAGAGAGAAACACTTGCAGCAGCCCGTACTAATCATACCAACCCTGCGCTAAATGTGTTTCAGTCGGGAAGAGCTTACTACAGGCAAGCAGGCAGGCGGATTAGCCAGTAAGTACACTGTGTGGGTGGGGCATATATGTATTATGCCAAAATGATGCACTACGAACACAAGCCACCACCACCGTCTTCATTCCGAGCCCAAGTTGCCTGCTTTCCTGGCTCGCACAGAACGCTTACTACGCATGCGGAGAAAGAACCTAAGGAAGCGGGAATACAGACGTATATTAAAAGTTGGACGGCTTCGGCGAAGATAAAACGCATGCGCCCTACTTGCCTGCTGGAATTAGTCGCGCCTGCAGAGATAGCTTTCACGCATGCGCCTTGGCGGCCCTGTCTCGTCTTCTTTCTCAAACCTCATTGGTACATTCCCTGCACAGACAAAAATCTCCTCGTCCGGTCCCGCCTCGTCTGCCTGTGCGCTTGCGCAGCATGATGTTGGCGGAGGTATCCGGATGGTAGCGGAAGCGGCTCTTTCTTTTTTTGTCGGCTCGTGGGGTGGCCATCATGGTGAGCGCGAGCGTGGCTCAGGCCTGTTCTGTGGAGCTTCCCTCAGCTGCCCTTTCCGGGATGGGAGTTCTCAATTAAACGGCCGGCGGAGACCATCCTCTTCTCATAGGGGATGGCGGCGGGGAGAAGAAAAGAGGAGGAGCGGGAGCCCCTGGAGGAGGGCAGAGGGGAGCCCAGGAGGAGCCGCAACGCTCCTGGGGCTGTAGGGGAGGCTGCGGCCTTGGGGGCGGGTGGCTGTGGAGGCCGCTCTTTCTCCTGTGGGGCTGGTGGGTGGCAGAAATCAGTCGAGATGGGCGGGAGTCGCGGTCGGCCCTCACCGGCCCCTTTCCTAGACACAGTCTCCTGATGCCTAGGCGCTCTCGGCGGAACGAGGCTGGTGCTTGAGCGCCACCACCTCACCCAGCCGACGGAAAGAGGACTCGGAGCGGGATTGGGGGGGTGGCTATAAAACGTAGGACGGAAAGAGCCGGATCCTGCACCAAAATGCTTCACTGTGCGGCCCTCGGCTCTCCGCCACCTTCGTGGTCCAGGCCCTCCTCCCTGGTTCCTTCTTACAAGGGTTCACTTTCCTGTCATGGTGCTATGAGAAGGGTTGATAGCTCGTGAATGTCGGGTAGTATGTTGCTCACTCAAATCCGTTCATGATCTATTCCATTAAGGTGTTCAAGCGCTATGTTGAGATCGGTCGGGTTGCCTACATTTCCTTCGGTCCACATGCAGGCAAGCTGGTAGCAATTGTGGATGTTATTGATCAAAACAGGGTAAGTTCGAATGCTTGGACTATGCCTTTAATTGCTGGGTTACTCTCTTTCTTTTTCTGTTAGTTATCTGGAAGAAATAACTTCTGGGGCAGTATGATCTGTGTTAGCCATTGAAGATACCAGTTTGTATTGTCCTGGAAGATCTCATGTGTGCACACTGTCTTGCTGTATGTTTAATTCCTTCTGGTAGTGTAAGTAATATAACCATCTGCTCTAGGCATACCCTGTGACTGCTAAGGACCTGTTGCAAACTAAGCATAAGAAAAAAATGTTGGGAACTCCTCAACTGATGATGGTTTGAGTGATTTTGAATGTCCGTGTTGTTTAAAATGATCTTATATTTTCCTGCTATTGAACTTATATCGGGTGCAGGGAGTCAGCGGTGGCAAAGAGAGGTATGTGGCTTTCAAGAAGATTCTACTTGCTCTTGTTGCTAATGGAGATTATGCAGGCCTAGAGGTAGCTGAATTGGTTCAGGTTTCCTTTTTTTTTTTCTGAGGTTGAGTTAAAGGACTATTTGAAAAATCTACTATCTTAAGAAAATCTACACTTTTCCCTCACCTCTAGGCACTAGTAGATGGTCCCTGCAGTGGTGTCAGAAGGCAGGCTATGCCCTTCAAATGCATGCAGCTGACAGACTTCGTTCTCAAGTTTCCTCACAGGTTGGTTATCCTGGTATTCCAAAATCACTGCTTCTTTAACTTAGCTTAGGCCAACATGGAAATAGCCTGCATTATTACTGCACTTTTAAAAAGGTGATACGGTTTGTCAAATTTGAAAGCTTTTCTGAGTATGTGCAGTGGGATAAGGCTTTCCTGCATCACAGATGATCTGTGTTAAAGATTTTGTGTGTGTTCAGAATTAAAATTAAAAAGGATGGTGTTCAAAACAAGTGGGGTAAATATATATTGTGTGGAGTTCATGCTGCTAAGCTGAAGTTCTGTTCTACTTAATACTATGTACGTTGTTCAAAACAAAGCTGTATAGCTGTATCATCCATGCTGGCATGTATAAGGGGTGCATGGAATGCTGTCAACAGCCCATTTTAGGATGCCAACTTAAAAAAATCTGAATAATGTACCAATCAAAACTTATGGTATAAATCTGTTCGATAGCAAGTCCTGTATTGCATGTGCTGAGATATATCGGACACTTTCTGGTAATTGTGCAGCGTTTAGGGGTTCTTCTTGAAAGACTTCAGTTTCCCAGGAAAAAACCATGATGGAGTCATGTTTGTGCAGAAGCGTAGCTATATATATATATCACAGATACTAGGGATGAGCTTATAGAAGAACTTGCAATTTGTGACCATGGCCCTCTTCTCAGGATGGAAATGTTTTTGCCCATTCCTTTCAGAGAAATGGTCAAACTGTGTAAGAGACTGAATGTTCTTTTTTTTTTTTTAAAGGACTCAACTTCTGCCCCACCTTAAAAGCTTGCTAAGTATTTGAGTATTTTTCTAAAAGCTGTTAATGACTCCTAGAACTCTGAAGTCTCTCTAGAATATTTTTGAAGTTACAAGCTTTTGATTAAGCAAGCATTTAGCATTCCCTGGAGACTGAAATAGGAAAATATAATGTATAATGTCTTTAGTACATTCTGCGTAGTTAAGACTAATCTGTAAATGAAAGTTGAAGTTGATTATAATAAAATGTTTCCTCTTTTAATTTAGTGCTCGTCAGAAATATGTACGAGCTGCTTGGGAGAAGGAAAACATTAATGAGAAGTGGAAAGCCACAAGATGGGCAAAAAAAATTGAGGCCAGAGAGAAGGTATGTTTTTAAAACCGCTTCATATATGTATCATGCTGAACTAAATTGGCATTAACTAACTAAACATTTACTTTTTTATTGCTTATAGTGCTTTTCAGGCCAGGCTTCTCAAGCAGTTTATGTTAAATGTAAAACCATATATTTAGCAATAAGGAAAATGAAGCCACAGAAAACTAAAACTGCTAACTGGGCAAAGAGGCACCTTTTAAAATGTGGTGATTCTCTTTATTTAGCAGGGGGAGAGTAACTGGCCCTATGCACCCCCAGCACAGTACCTCCAGTGACTGTTGCTGGTGTCTATCTTATGTTTCTTTTTAGATTGTGAGCCCTTTGGGGACAGGGATCCATCTTATTTATTATTTTTCTATGTAAACTGCTTTGGAAACGTTAGTTGAAAAGTGGTATATAAATATTGGTTGTTGTAAAGCCCAGATAAATGTTCTGTAAAACCAGAACATATTGAAAGTTCTGAAACATACTGGGCTCAATGCCAGGTTGAAGCCTGGCACTGAAGTGAATTTTTCAGAGTTGGGATGCCACAGCAGACAGTGCTGTATTCTGGGTCATCATCTGCCTCACCTCTGAGGGAGGGACCCATGGAAGGGCCCCTGAGGGTCTTATTAGTTGGATACATTCGTGTGAGAGAAAGCAGTCCTTGAGGTGCCCTGTTCCTAGACCTTTTAGAGTTTAAAAGTTAAAACCAGCACCTTTTCTTGGGCCAGGAAATGGCCTGGTAAGCCAGTGCCGCTGTGTTTTGCAATCTAGCAAAATGTGTTTTAGATTCCCCATTCCAATCATGAACCTAGCTGCCATACGTTGTACTAACTCTAGTTCCTGAACCCTTTTCAAGGGCAGTCTCTCATACAAGACATTGCAGTAATCCAAATGGGATGTTAGAGCATGATTGAATGATGGGGCAGCTGAATGCTTGGAGCTGATTTCAGTAGTAGAAATTTTCACTGCTGCAGCTGAAATTCAGTCCTGCCCCACTACCTCTTTGAAAGCCTTAATAGTGCCATGGTGCTAGCATTCCCAGGTGCTACATCAGTGGTACACTGTCAAGGCCACTCAATGCCCTTTTGACTTTAGCTCATGGGGCTGCGAAGAGCTCTGCTCTCCCCTTCTATTCATGTACTGTTTGACATTGCTGTGAGGCACAGATGGCAGAGGATAGCATAGGCACAGAGATGTTAACAGGAGCTGTTTTAACACAGCAGGCATAACATATAAAAATGTTTAAAAATAGGCTGAAAGTTTTAATTTTTTATCTATCTTCTATATATTTATTTCTCGAAGACGTACCCGTGGCTAATCCCATGCGTGGCAGCGCTCGTGAGAGTTCGCGAGCAGCTGCCAATTAGCAACGGGAACAGGGTGGAAAGGGCAGTGCATCCTCCCTCTCTGGCCCGTCTGCTGGCCAAAAGGCAAGAACTCTGACGGGGGTCGGGGGGAGAAGACAATGGCGGCAGAGGGGGTGGCTCAGCCTCCCTCTCCGGCCCACCTGCTGGCCACAAGGCGGGGGGGGCAACAGGGGCGAGGGAATGGGGGAGAACTAGAGATGCAGATGCGCTGCGCCTGGCCCAGCTAGTAGTAAAGCTAGTCGACTAAAATTTTAATTGTTTAATAGGGCAGATTTTAATTTGTGGGGTTAAGATTGTAGCGCTTGCATTTATTTCTGAAAGCAATTTTAGCTCTAGGGTATTAATTGTAGTAGTGAGTGGAAATAAGGCATAACATCTATATATATTTCTCTAAGGTGTACCGGTCGCTAATCCCATGCATGGCAGCTCGTGAGCGAGCGAGTGAGCTGCCGTCGGGGGGAGAGGAAGGCGTGGGCGAGGTGGGAAACAAAACGGGGGGCGGGAAAAGAAATCTGTGGCAGGCAGGGGAAACTAGAGGCATAGATGCTCTGTGCCCAGCCCAGCTAGTATATAGATATTCCTGCTAACTTCCTTCAGAATATTCAAAACTAAATGTATAGAAAGGCTTTGGTAATAAACTGTGTGAAAAATATTTAATCGGGCTGTTCTGTCCACCTAAAGGTAAAGTTGTGCTGTCAAGTTGGTGTCGACTCCTGGCGACCACAGAGCTATCTGATTTTCTTTGGTAGAATACAGGAGGGGTTTACCATTGCCATCGCCTGCGCAGTATGAGATGATGCCTTTCAGCATCTTCCTATATTGCTGTTGCCCTATATAGGTGTTTCCCATAGTCTGGGAAACATACCAGTGAGTATTCGAACCAGCAACCTCTTGCTCCCTAGGCAAGTTACTTCTCTGCTGCACCATTCTGTCTGTGTTCTGTTTATGTTGGTGGCTACATTCTGTCCACCTAGATAACTTTATAAAGAACATTCAGATCAGATTGTAGATATTAATAGGAGTGAAGTATGTGTGTGTTGAAAACAGTTTGCTTATTTCAGCAAGACATCAGGATCTTGAGTTACTTAATAAGGATGTTTACATATCTAGTAAATTAAACTTTGTCCAACCTGGAAAACCTTTTTGCAGAAATCCAAGATGTCAGATTTTGATCGCTACAAGGTCATGAAGGCCAAGAAAATGGTAGGTATATTGGGTATAACTGATTTATTTTGTTCAAAATAATTGCTTTCAAAAGCCGTGCAGAGCTAATGTACAGTCTTAATGTCCATTCTCACAGAGGCTTACCCTTCTCTCTGAGCATCCATACATGTCTGCAGTTATATGGATGATAGTATGTACATTAATATAGTCAGCAGTGATTTCTGTAGCGCTTTCCTTAGCCACCATAATAGCAGAAATTGTTGCAGCTGCATCCATGTGCAGCCCAGTTCTTGCTTCTGTTTGTCCAAGTTACCATTGCTACATGTGACCAAAATTAGGTAATGGATATTTGATTAGAGAAGCAAGTGACTATTAATGATCCCTTAAAAGGGGAAAATGGGATAGAATGCTTAATTCTGGCTTGAATTCCTTGCAACTTGTTAAGTCTGATTTGTTTTTTGTTGGCACTACTGTTGCTCAAGAAAACCACTTAAATACATGATTGGTCCTGAAGGTATTCTTTGTGTACAGCTGAAAATAATACTCCTTGAACTTTTGTGACTCAGTCATTGGTGCATTGATAAAATGTTATAAAATATGACCTCTTATGAAGGCAGTGGGCAAAGTCATTCCTGAACACTGCTTCTGAGGTAGAGCCTTTTAAAATGCCACATCTATTATCTAACTTCTGCTGCCCCTCCTGTACTATTTTCATTTCTATTTAGTAGGTGATCTGTTCACTATGCAAGAGGAAATTGTATATTTGTAATATCAAATATGTACCTATAAACAATTTGGGCAGAAGTATATACTTGAACTATATTCTTTTCTGTGTGGCCACACCAATATAGAAGGTAATAGTTTTATAAAATGAAAGCAGAAATGCTTGGCCATAGATCTTGTAAAATCCTCTCCATCAAGAGTACAGACCATATCCTTTCAGTTGCCCATATGTGACTAAGTAGGAATAATAGTTTGGAATAATAAAACTGGGTATTCTGTTAACTTTTAGTTCCTAACCATATACAATGTTGTCTGTTACAGAGAAACAGGATCATCAAGCATGAAGTAAAGAAGCTCCAAAAGGCCTCTGCTCCTCCCCAAAAGGCCTCTGCTCCTCCCAAAAAAGCATAAACTGTCAGCAGTCAATAAATTTTCTGTTAATGTACATCTAGCATGAACTTACGTTGTCTATTTTTTAATTTTACCAAATTATCCAGAAAAAACTAATCATTTTAGGACTCTTAAGAATGGTGATCCCAGATTCAACACCTGGCATAGTATTGGAAAAGGCCCCTTTCTGATTATTGTACTGAGCAAAATAGACTAATGGTCTGATCCAGTATAAAGCAGCTTCAAATTTCAGTCATGACTGCTTTAAATACACAAATGTGTACAGCTTAACTTACAAAATATATGTACTGCTAGAAATTGACCTACAAGCTGCTGCAACCTGAAGTATGACATGCCTGATATTTTGCCAGTTGAAAATTGAGAAGTTGAAAATATGTACTATTAACACTAGCAAATAAGAGAATTATTATCTGAAATTAGAAAGTCTTCCTTGGTCAACATTAGCTAGACTAGAAACAGAAAACTCATTTCCTGAGTGTTTTTGTTAGTAATTATAAAAAAGTAATGTTTAATATTAACAATATCCCTATAAACAATGAAGAATGGAAGCAGCCACTTTTAAGAAAATTGAACTTTGAAGCATTGGACTTCAAAGGGGTTATTTTGAGTTTGAATGTCTTTCCTCTTGACTCAGCTTAGGGTCAGTCTCTGTACTTTGCTGCCCATGAGAGTGTTTATATATCTAACAGCTTTTTTTAAAAAGCTAGAAGTAAAATATATACCATCAAGCAGCCTGCTGTGCAAATTGGTGGCACCTGTGAATTACCATGTGTGTCAAATGAGCACCCCACTTAGGCAGCCATCAGCTAATATGTGACTTGATGCCCACATGGATATGAAGGTCTGCACCTATGATGAACAGTGTGTTTTCCTCCTAGAAGCAAGGGTATATATTATAGTGAACTGTAATAAGGGCTTCTCTCCCATCTGCGAATAGTGCAAGGATCTACAGTAGATTTCTGTCTCCATCCCTAGTATAATAGGGCATTTGTCAGTTTGGAGGTCTGGACTGCATCTTCATTAATCCAGTACTTCGTGTTCTGGGGTGAGGGTGTTCTCTAAACACATCTGGGATATTTTACTATCAACCAATCTTTATTACAGTTATAGACCAGCATAAATTATAAGGATGATTACATGTTAAATTTGAGAGTAGATAAAAGCAATTACATACTAAAAAGACTAAAAATAGTAGATACGAATACACCAAAAGCATGAAGGCCTAAAAAGACTGAGAAGTGATAAAAGTCATAAAAGTGCATGAAAGGCATAAAAGGGGGGGGGCATAAAATGGATGTTAAAAGGTTAAGACATGAGAAGACAAACACATAAAAGGCTGAGTAATAAAACTGGAAAACAGCTAGATTATAGATAATTTCGGTCGCTAACCAGCTTAAAAAAAAATAGTGGTAACAGCCAATTAAATGATAAATTCTTTATGGGTTTTACAGACAATATAACAAAACTTGGCCACAGTGCAAGAAACCCTTTCTTTAAAATTGGACAGCAAATAATCCAAATAAAATTTGTCAGTGTGGCTAGGAAAATCCTTTAACAAAAGGGAAATAAAATTTAAACCAATATCCTTGTAAAAAGCACAACAGAGCACATGAGCAGTGGTTTCTATGTCACCTGAGCCACATGGGCAAAAGTGAGCTGAGTAAGGTATCTTTTTGAACTTCCCCTCTAGAACTGCAGTGGGGGAGTGCATTAAGGCGGGTGAGAGTCAGCTCTCCTGAATTTTGTTATTGATAAGTTGTTTTAAATATTCAGCAGGCCTAGTATTTAAAGGCTGATTGCCTATATACAATCCTCTCAGTAACTTTGCTATTTCATTTTGCAATGCCAGATTATACGTTACTAGCTGGGCTGGGCACAGAACATCTGTGCCTCCGGCCGGTCTACCCACTGCTGCTGTTCCCCCACCCCCAATGCTGGCATGCCTGGTTTTCTGCCTGGTCGGCCGCTCCCCCTGCCACCTGCTTCTCGGTGCCTCTCCCCCATGTTCTCTGGTGGGCCGGCAGGCTGGCCTGCTTCCTCTCTCCTGCACCCCATGATTTCTGGCTTGCAAGCCAGTAAGCTGGCCTGCCACCTCCTCCCGGCGGGTGGCCGGACCTGCCGCTGCCATTATCTCCCATCCCTGTCGCTATCCCCTAGGCAGCTGCTCTCGCAAGAGCTGCCGCACATAGGATTATGGGTACATTTAGGAGAATTAAATTATATAGATAGAAGATAAGGAACAGTAAGAAAGGGAGGCACCTGAGCAATTGTAGGGCCCATCCAGTCCCTGAGGGTCAGATTAAGGCTGATAGGACTCACTGCCTGTCATCCGCCGATGGATGCTGATCCAACCACACAGTACCTGGCGACGCTATATGTGATGGCATGCTTAGAGTCAGAGAGTAGCAAGGAGCTGCAGAATTGGCTTGGATGACCTGGATACTTGCTTAGCAATGGAAGGATGAGGGAGGTGTGAATGTCTCTATAGAACAAATGGAGGAAAACATGCTCAGTAGTTTTGACCTGCCCTAGGCCACAGGGGCATAGTCACTCTGCAAATGGGGTGCTTCTATAATGGCCTTCTAGTACTGCTGAAGGGAGGCCATGACAGCGAGCCAAAGTGAATGCTCTTCTGTGCTTTGGAACCTCCAGTTCGGTGAAATATGCTGCTGGAGAAGCAGAATATCTAAGCCCATCACTGATATGAAATTTTGGGACTGTGCTGAGATTGGTTTGGTGCTCAATGTCTATAATGTGCTGTTTGATGGTTGCTTTTGCCTGGCCGTAGCCCATGCTGAGCAAGGTCAAGGGGAAAAGGCCCAGGGTAGCTTTTTTTGTCTCAGTCAGTAATCATTGCATAGGGGTAGAGGGGGGCAAGACCAATTGGGCAAAAGGATAGTCTGAGCCAATAACAGAGGATGGTCATCCAAGATATTTTACTAATATTATCTTCAGACTTGGAAGCAAAGAAGAGCTGCTGAGGTTCATTTCAGGAAATCATTTCAATTGCATGTGTATCTTCTGGAATAGTTATACAAGTATGTTTAATCAAGCTCATATTTTTCCTCTTGTGAAGCTAGTTAGATGGCACTTTCAGTTACAAAGCAAAATTGTGAAATATACTACCTGGCAATACTTTTTCAAAAATTGCAAATATCAAGGTTCTTCACCACCTGTGACTTCAGTTTGGCTAGCTTTATGAAACAGCTGTACCGAATGAGTTTGATGGAGTAGACATGGGCTTTCTTTGCCAGGCACATTTATATGGGCTGTTAGGTATTCTAATAGGAAGCAAATCCATAAAGGTTTCTGTTTCAAAGATTTTTCAAAGATCGGCTTTCATGAAAAATGATATGCGAATAGAGTGCATTTTTCCATATTAATAAGCAATGCCTTAGCCATGATCTCTTGTTCATACTTGACATGCTTTTGTAGATTGTATCTTGCCTTTCTATATGCCTAATTGTTATACCTTGTATAATTCAAGTGAATGATAACTCCTCAAGGTCCCCCACCCCCATGCTGTTGTGCTACCTCAAAGCACATTGTCATGTTGCAGTTTTGGTAGTCTTTTGAATGCTTCCAAGCAATTGAAATAACATGTTTTAGCCTTCTAATTTCTTGCTACCTAAGCCAAGTGAGAAGGTGTAAAGATAAACAACGTGTCTGCTCTAAACGTGTTCCCCATCCTCAGTGTTTCAGTATCTGAAATGTATAAACCAAGATGCTACAAAGATGCCAAGTCAAATCCTGTAAAGAGATGAGACATGCATGGATGTATGGTATTGTAATTGTATGACATTCATTTTGGTCAGCATGCCTTTTTAAAAAATGGTATCCTGCAGCTCCAGTTGATGCTCAAGAATCTAATCCCATGTGGCTTGGCTTCAGCATCAGTAGTTAAAGATGTTGCTCTTCAACATGGGTTTTCTTCTTCTTAAGGTTTATTCTCAGGATCTAGACTGCAGTGAAAATGGGAAGAACCCAGAAATGTAGGGCTTGCAACTGCACCCATCCGACAACAAGCCCAGATCTGTGATCTGGGATTTGAAATGGAGTGGCTGTTCTGGGATTGATGTGGGCTGGGAGTGATTGCAAGCACACTATGTTTCTGGATTTCCATGATGCAAAATCAGGAGTGTACACGCTGTGTGGATCTAGGATTCCTGCTTTTCTGGGGATCTGGGATTCCTGTCCAGTATTGAGAGAATGCACTGTTAGCTGCTGCACCAAACTGCTATTGATTGCATTTAATTATCTAGTGATTTTTGGGCTGTGGGCGAAACCACCTGTGCCATGAGAAATAAAAGCCACAGAGGAGGCTGCCATATCTCTGCATTATTAACTTTTCTGGCCTTTTGTCCTTCCAGTCATCCTCGACCAGGACTGGCAATTTGCTGCTTCTGGGTGCAATCAGGTTATTCATGACAGAAACACAGTAGAATGATCTGTTCCCAAGAAGGCACACCAAGAATAATGACTAAGGGTATTTATATTTATTTATTAGTAAGTAAAACTTTATTTCGGCCGTAGACCAGCAATACAACAATATTAAAATAATGATGATAATAATAATAATAATAAGATGATAATATAAAATCAGACTACATTTATATGCATTTGGCATATTATATAACAATATTTGGCCATGATATGAATAACATCCGGATTAGGATTAGTGAGCAAATAGTTTAAATAAAAATCCTCTCCACGACCCAGAAAATTAATCAAAAGTGGGGCAATTGGTTGGCGTCTTATGTCTCTGTAATATTCACAATGCAGTAAAACATGAGCAGTTGTTTCAATGTTACCAGATCCACAAGGGCATAATCTTGATAGTATGGTATACCCTGGAATCTCCCATGGAGCACAGCTGTTGGGAGAGCATTTACACGGGCAAGTGTTAGAGCTCGTCTAAATTTTGGAATTAAGATGCTACTTAAATATGTAACAGACTTGAGCTCGGTACACTGACTACCTATGTAAATGCTATATATTAATTAATTTATTATTATTTATTATTAAAACTTTTATACTGCCCTTCCAAAAGGCTCAGGGCGGTTTACATTAAAACACCATTAAAATCAGTTAATAATTAAAACAAATTATAAAGCATAAAAACAATGATTAACAATTAAAAACATCAAAGAACAACAATTAAATAATCAGAACAATTTAAAAACAAGTTTTAAAAAGCTGAGAAAGCCTGGTTGAAGAGATGTGTTTTCAGGTGCTTTTTGAAAATTGCCAGAGATGGGGAGGATCGTATCTCAGCAGGGAGTGCATTCCACAATCTTGGGGCAGCAGCTGAGAAGGCCCGTCTCTATATGACCCAGAGTGGGCAGGCAGAGGAGAAGGCTGCACAAAACTTGCCTTCCTCCCAGGCGATCTCCATACCCTTCCTGCCACCTCCGGGCCACGCACAAGAGCAGCTGTCCCAGGAGCCACAGGGCTAGTTTCCAGAGACTAGGACATGCATCCTGGCCTTGGGAATCCCACAATGCACCATGTGATGAGTGCAGTACATTGGGGGATTCCCCCACGAGACAGGTGCTCTAGGTATCCATCTCTGTGACCATGGAACTGGGGTTAAGGGCATGTTCGTGCCATTAACCTTGAGTAACAGCCGGGTTATCCATTATTTACTATTTATTCAATTTCTATACAGCCCTTCCAAAATGGCTCAGGGCGGTTTACAATTAAAACAAAACAGTTAAAATCAATTAAAAATTAAAACAGAGATTATAAAGGTTTACAGAGCTGGGTTTGGCGGCACAGCAGCGCTGGGATCTGTGTGGATCCCTCCAGCAGCAAGTGCCAAAGAGCTGGAAAACCTGGTACAATGGAACTCCCCACTTCTCCCAGCAGCTGAAGATCGGGTGCCACCGTGTCCTGATGTAGAAAGAGGCACTTGCATGGCAGACTCCAGCTTGCTAGCAGCTCCAAACTCTGCTCATTGACTGTTGAAAGACCCTGGCTCCATAAAAGCAGTCTCTTGAAATATTGCTGGGTGGCAGAATAAGTTTGCAGATAATTTTGAACAGGATCTGAGAAACTTCGATATCACCTTTTTGCAGGAGACATGGTGCTAGGATACTTCTTTATTCAGCAGTTTTGCTCTACCAGCCCTCAAACAGGGGAGAGCAAGTGGAGGGCAATTCACATTAATCTCGGCGGAGCTTGAGGGAGATGTTAATTAACCAAAGGGATTGGTTTGACAGTGAGGATATATACAGACTGTTCTTAAAGCTAGCAAATATCTGTGTTCCATTCTTTGCATTAATGTATATCTATTCTAATTTGTGGCTCCAGGTCTGGTCCTCCTTACAAACCTTTCTCTGAACCTTGTTGGAGAAAGTTGAGCAACTGTTGCCAGATACTGATATTCTATTAGTTGGGGATTTCAATGCTAGGGTTGGCCAGAATATAAATAGTTTTATTAAAAGACGCAGGCTAGTTTAGCGGACTTGTGGTATCTCACACCTGGACCTCCTTAGGTAAGGTACTGAATAAGCATGGAGTTTCCCTCCTGAATCTGGCTTTCAGATTTGGACTTTACAGTTTTCATGGTACTAACCATGACAACTTGCATGGATTCTACACCCCTTTAAAATGCTAATTGGTGCCAGTGTCATAGATTACATTTTGGTATCTCTGACATTCTTTTCACAGGTTCATTATTTTGACATACACAATAGATCAGAGTGTGATCATCTGCCCTTGGTCATGACCTTTTCTGCATGTACTGTGCCCCCCTCTATAACATGCTATAAATTAGAGGGCCTTCCCAAGGTAAACAATGCCTTAAATGGAGTACTGCTTTTAATGAGAAGATCACAACCCTGTTAAACTCTTAGCGCTCACTAGGAAGCCCTGGGCCCTGCCAGCAAATTCTTCCCTCCAAGCAGCTGTGGCTCTCAGCAGCACTCCAGGTGGGAGACTGTCACAGGAACCAAGTCTTTGGGCAGATTGAAGTATTTTCCTGTCTGCAATGATTTTTCAGATTGTTGCCACGTAAGTTCCTAATGGAGCTTGCCTACTTAGAAGGGTCTACTGTAAAAGAGAGCGTGCAGTCTTTCCCACCCACAGGTGTTGTTTATATTGTCGTCAGGATCAGAGATCCAAAGCGCATGCTAGCTAGACTCTTTCATAGGACTATTATGAAAGAGTTATGGTTGCTACCAACTCGGGACCAGGCTTTCTTTGTGGCTGCCCCAGGGCTTTGGAACTCGCTCCCTGCTGAAATAAGAGCATCTCCTTCTCTGTTAGTTTTTAGGAGGACCCTGAAGATGTACCTATTTGCCCAGGCCTTCAACTGATACCAAAATTTTTGAATTTTAATGTGTTTATCTATTATGATTTAAAAAAAAATCTTTTATGAATTTTAAATGTTTTATATTTTATATAATGATTTGATTCTGTACACAGCCTAGAGATTTCAATATTGGGTGGTATATAAATTCAATTAACAAACAACATAAAATAATATTATCCACACGACTCCTGCACAAAGTGCAGTGAAAGTGATGTGTGAAGCAATCCTATTAACTGGTCAGATAGGCAAGGCTGGCCCTAGGATTTTTGGCGTCCTCGGTGAAGCATGGATTTGGGCCCCGCACCCCATTCTGTTAAAATTGTATTCTGTACTGTATAGAATATATATTCTTAACAGGATGCGGGGTGGGGGGAGGGAGCCAAAATCCTACTTGGCAGCTGGCATTAATGGGGGGCAGTGAGGAAGCTTCCACTTCATGCCACTGCTCAGATTCATGTGGAGTCTACGCTTGCCACTCAGCTGGCTGGTGCGCATGCACGGTGGGCATTTGAGGGGTCAGTCTGACCAAAGTTTTCACCTGGCTGTCCCCTCAAATGGCCGCCATGCATTTGCACTGACCAGATGAGTGGCAGGGTGCACAGTGGGGGTGGATTCTGCACAGAGTGGGATGGAAGTGATGGGATACTTTATGGATGCATAAATGTATAATCTGCTTCCTCAATGCCCTCCTGCCCTAACCACCACTGGAAGCCACTACAACTATTCACAGACCAGGGTGGGAGTGATGGTGCCCACTCTCACACCCCACCAAGATTTGGTGCCCCAGGCAACTGCCCAGGTCTGCACTTGTTTACAATCCTGAGATGTCTACATGTCTCATCTGTCCCCATTCGTTCCTTCCTTCGGGTTTGTGTTTCTCCCTGTCTGAATATAAGTTGCAATGGGACCAATTCAGAATGATTGATTAAGTGCCCTCAAGTTGGTGTTGACTCTTAGCGACCACATAGATGTCTGCTACTTGGCCTTTAAGGTCTCTCAGTGGTGCATTCTTTGCTGTTATAATCAAGTCCATCCACTCTGCTGCTGGTTGTCCTCTTCTTTCCTTTCCTTCAACTTTCCCCAGTATTATAGACTTCTCAAGGGAGCTGGGTCTTCACATAATGTGTCCGAAGTATGATAGATTGAGCCTGGTCATTTGTGACTTGAGTGAAAATTCTGGATTGGTTTGTTCTATGATCCATTTGTTTGTTTTCCTGGCTGTCCATGGTATCCTCAAAAGTCTTCACCAGCACCAAAGTTCAAAAGTGTCAATGCTTTTGCTTCTTGCTTCTTCAGAGTCCAGCTTTTGCATCCATAGAGTGTCACGGGAAAAACCATTGTCCAAATGATTCTAATCTTTGTAGGTGTAGACACATCACGGCATCAAAATATCCTTTCCAAGGCTCTCATTGCTACCCTACCAAGTGCTAGTCTGTGGCGTATTTCTTGACTGCTGGATCCTTTACTGTTGATAGCCGGTCCTAAAAGGCAGAAGCTATCCACCACTTCAATGTCTTCATGATCAATTCTGAGGCTGGTTGCTGTACCTGTTGTCATTAGTTTGACTAGACACTAGGGAATTCCTCCTAATAGTAGATTTTAGAAGCTGCTAGTCAATGGGACAGTCTGCTTTGTGCAGTGGTGGCCTCTCCTGGAAGGGAGAGGTTTGTCAGGGATGCTGTAGCAGTTCACTGAGCAGAGGTTGGGCTACAAGATCCCCAAGTTCCCTTCCACCTCTAAAAATTCTGTCTGTGTAGCCACCTAATGGCGCAGCGGGGAAATAACTTGCCTAGCAAGCAAGAGGTTGCCGGTTTGAATCCCCGAAATACCTATATCAAGCAGCAGCGATACAGGAAGATGCTGAAAGGCATCAATAGTCTGTATAAACCATTGGTTCCCAATCTGGGTTCCTCCAGATGTTGCTGAACTCCCATCACCCCCAGCCATAATGTTGCTGAACTACAGCTCCCATCATTCCCAGCTACAATTTCTTCTGGCTGGGGGTGATGGGAGTTCAGCAACATTTGGAGGAACCCAGGCTGGGAACCAATGTTATAAACAGAATCTTCTTCTCTGTTTAAAAACATGTTTTAAGTATGTGTACTGCACTTGTTTACAGTACTGAGATGTGTCTGCTTGTCTCTTTGTCCTCATATTCCATCCCCGTCCCTTTTTGTGTCTTAGCTGTCTGGATACAAGTTGCATATTTATTTGAAGTAGGAACTGGCCTGTAGCTTGACCATGCATTGATACAGAATGTGGGGAATGTAGGTAAAAATCTGGCCAGCCACAAGATGGTGCTGTTCATCCCTTTTTAAAAAGTCATTTTCTCGGCAAGGTCATAACAAAACACCATCCTGTTTAACTTCTTGTAGAAGAACAGGCATTGCAAAATTGTTTCCATGGAATTATCATTTAATTCAACTTGCAAATACGTTACCACTTTCAAATTATTTTTAGTCCCTCTGCTTTACTGATGGGCAAACAGAGAATGGGAGCTTTGATTATTGTGCAGAAAGAAAAGTAATAAGGAGGTTTGGAAGCAGCAACTGTTTTCAATATGTCCACAAATATGAATCAAGATAAGAAAATGGGTTCTAAAAGAGAAATGCAGCTGTCATAACCAGAGACTTGTGACTTCTGTAGCACAATATTCCAATCATACAGCAAGCAAACAGTCTGAATGGAAAGAGTTGCAACACTGCTGAAATGAAATACTGCTTGCTGTGACGAATTCTGCATACAGATATTCCATTAATTATCTGCATCATTGCTAGGGCCTCAAGTGGGAAGTGGCTAAGGGGAAAGAACATTGAATTTGTTCTGGCTGCAAAGGTAGATGGCCCTCAGGCTGTGATGCAGTTTATTCAAAAACAAAGTTTTTAAAACCCTGAATTTTATTGGGTGGAGGAGATAAATAAACACATTATTTTTCAGTTTATCCCACATTCCTCAAAAGAGCTCAAGGCATACATGGTTGGGCAGTTGTCAGGGCCCCAACAGGACCCATCTGCCATGCCCCCAGGAGTCTTCCCAGAAAGGATTGGATTTGGCCACTGACAGCCACCATTTTGATGGCAATTGCCATTCTTTCCTCTCAATGCCTCTGATGCAGTGGAAATGGTAGAGGGGGAGAAATGGCGGCCAACATACATAGATGCCATACTGTTCTGTCTTGCTATAACCACAAATCAACCAGAAACGCAGAGCAAGGAACTAAAAGACTTATTGCTATCAGGTGGACAAAGTAGGTAAATGTAGTTAGTAGGCCTGTGCGCAAGAGAAAATGTTGGTTTATTAATAGGGTTTATTAATTCATTTATCTTATTTAATCATTTTATATACCACCCTTCCTAAAGTGGCTCAGGGTGTTTTACATTAAAATAAAAAACACATAATGAAACAGTTAAAATAAAATAAACACTTAAACAAGATTAAAACTAGATATCATTAAAAGCCAGACTAACAAGATGGATCTTTAAGGCTCTCCTGAAGGCCTCCAAGGAAGATAATCCTCTTATATCCATGGGGAGCGCATTCTACAACCCAGGGACAAGAACTGAGAAGGCCAGATCTCAGACCACCACCAGATGAACTGGTGGCACTTGAAGACGGAGTCCTCCTGATGATCTTAATGAGCAGTGGAGATCTTGTAGAGAAAGGTGCTTTCTCCGGTAACCCGGACCTAAGCCATTTACAGTAGTTCTTTAAAGGTAATAACCAGCACTTTGCCCGGAAACATATTGGCAGCCAGTGCAACTGTTTAAGAACAGGCACAATGTGGTCTCTCTGGGATACCCCAGAGATCAATCTGGCTGCCGCATTTTGGACTAACTGAAGTTTCTGAACTATGTACCAAGGCAGTCCTACATAGAGTGCATTGCAGTAGTCCAACCTGGAGCTTTCCCAGACAGCAAAATTTACTGTGGGGTTTACTGAGAGGCTTTACTGCGAGTTGAAGTGGTCCCCCAAAAAACTGATGCAAAAAGTGGATTTTTTTAACCCCGAATATAAATTGGGTTACACTCTAATGCACAATTTTTTTAAAAAAACAAACACCCCAAATTGTGTGTGAAGTGCTCCCCGCAGAGACTTCAGGGTAAATAAATGACTGATACATGAACACACACCCTCCATTCTGGAGGAGATGTGAACTAAAATCAAGGTGTGGAAAATGTCCTGGAGGTTACCAGCTGGTGTACTACTGTTTTCAGGTCATTCACCTCAAGAAATGGGTGGAGTTGTCGAATCAATCGCAGCTGGTAAAAAGTGCCGTAGCTCTGGCTAACTGATGGGCCCATGAGACAGCTTTACGATGCTCTATCACATCCTTGGAATGATCTGGGGAAACTATTCTCTGACGTGAGAACCATTTTCTCCCCAGCAAAGTTCTTCCTTCTCACATGCTCTCCGTAGAATGTCTTCTTTAGTAGGAAGTCACAAGGATTTGACAATTAATATCTGGGGCCTCCCTCCCAGATGGAGTAGTGGGATGGGGGTTCTGTGAACGATTGCAATCTCTAAGACATCGTCCTCAGGTAACTGCAGGAGGTTTTGGAGAGATGCAATAAAGGTGGAAGGGCAGGAACAAGCTTCCTGTATTTAGGATTATGGTCTTGAATGAATGACTGAGCTTCACAATAATAACAAATGTTTCATCTTTAAAAGTTGTTAATGGAACTGCCCTGGGGTGATTGGTGAACACTCCAAAATTGCGTTCAGGCTTTGTGTGGGGAAATTAGCTCAAAGTGGAACAGTTCCATGTCAGAATAATTCTTCTTTCTTGGGGGGGGGGGGTGTATGGGGGCAATTTGGGCATGTTGTTGCAAAATATAAATTGTTATAAAATGTTTAAAAACATTAAATAAAAAGAAGAAAAGAATAATTTTTGTGCAAAGGAAAATGAACAGAGAGAGAGATTGCTGAAGCTCAAAAAACAAAGGTTTTATTTGAGGGTAAGGGGTACAATGGAGTAAGAGAGTCAATTAAAGCAAAATTATTACTAAAAATATGTTACAAGATTAACCAGATAACTGCAAAGAGGAAATTTAGCTTAGTGTCCGAATTAAAATAACTTCTAGGCTGGCCAGAGAAAGGAGGCCGGAGAAAATCAGGTTTTTGGATGTAAGAAGAGAGCAGGGATAGGAAGCCCAGAGGGGCGCAGGAATTACTACACAACCTCGTCCTTCCATTAGTGGGGGTTGGACCCTTGTGGCTCAGATGCAACCAAAGGACCTCTTTCCTCAGGGATGGACTGGGAAGCAGCAGACAGGAGCAGGGAGCCAAAGGCGGTTAGATGGCAAAGACAGATCCAAAAAAGGGTCTGTTCTTAGCCAACTTCTGATGGCAGCAAGGCTGCCTGGGCAGATTGGGCTGGACAAGAGGGCCAGTCTGGAGGCTGGAAGCATGACTGGCACAGAGAGCAAAACACAGCCAAGAGTAATAGTGAGTGTTAGGTCTAGTGCCCAAATTGTGGGTGACCCGGACTGGGATCCAAATGGAGCACACCAGGGAGCACATGGGAGGGGAGCACACTGGCTCAAGGAACCCAGGGCAATTAAAGCCCAAAGCATGTCCTGAGGCAACATTCCAGTTGCTCTTCCTTCTTGAATAGTATAGTTCTGGGGAATCTCAAAAGGTTCCATTGTTTGTGTTTGCGGTCTTGCACTAGAAAACAATGCTCGAATGGGTCAAGCGTACCCTGTTATGTAAATTGAGGGAATGGATGTGCAAGCACGGTATCTCTTCAGTCGGAAGGACCTAGTAAACTAATCAGTATTTTAATGGGTACATCTCTGAGTATCTATTGTCCACTTTAGCTTTCTTCTGATAGGAAAGGAGTTGCATCCCCTGATCTCTCTAAGGTGCATATGTGTGCATGCGTGTGCACCAACTTCCAGGCCCCTGTGCAGTGGTTTCAACCAACAGCTAGGGATGTGCCCTAATCGGCTCGGGCAACCATGAGCAGGGCAGGGATCCGTTCATTTTAAAAAGAGATAAGGAGTTCCTTATCTGCTCGTCCACCACCCCACCACTTTTCCAAGTGCAGCACCCACTTTCCAAATGGCCGAATGTGTGGTGTCGGCACTCACATGGCTGCCACATTTGCGCTGTGTGCTCATGGCCAATGCTGTGCACAGGATGCTGAGAGCAGCACTGCAGCCTTTTGGAAAGAGGGCGCTGTGCCTGGAAAAGTGGTGGGGCAATGGAGGAGCATGTAAGGACTTGCTTAACTAAGTTTTAAAGGAACCAATCCCCACTCTGCCGAACTGGTTCAAATATGGGCTTCCAAGCCGGTTTGGAACTTCCCTAGGAGGCGCCGAACCAGTTTGGGCACATCCCTACAAGCAGCCATTTCATCTGAAAAGGGAGTTTTCTGCAACTCCTCCTGCTGCAGCCTCCTTCCTTCCATGAACCATGATTGGCCAGAAAAGATGCCAATCAAATTATCCTGTCTTCTGATTATTTGGGGGCTTCATTAAGCATTGTCCATCCCCAAAGAAAAAGATTAGGAAAAGGTAAAGTGTGCTGTCAAGTCGATGTTGACTCTTGGCACCCACAGAAATTTTTCTTTGGGAGAAGTTTACCATTGCCTTTCAGCACCTTCCTATATCGCTGCTGCCTGATATAGGTGTTTCCCATAGTCTGGGAAACATACCAGCAGGGATTTGAACCAGCAACCATTATACACAGGCTGTGGTATTCATCGCCCCCACTGCCCCCGCTTCAGGTGACTAAGGGTGAACAAACACCACCACAGGCTGTTGCAATCAGCCTGTGTATTTTCCCTTGGTGGGGGGATGTTTAGGGTGCCCCCAATCAATCAGAATAGCCTGATTACTACTTATTCTGGACAATCAGGGAAGAGAGATGCCTACAGTAGCACCTTCTTAACAGTGCTGAGGGGGTGTAGAGCCCCCCCCCCCCGCATTACTGACCAGCCCTGCTTCATAGATTTGCTGACCCAATTCTGAAATGTAGGTTATTACATTAGGCTTCACTGCAGATTATTTGTGGTGCAAGTCTTGTGTTGCAGCCTGGGTGGGTTTATCTAGTTCTTTCTATGCTTCCACCACTTTTTGCTCTGGTTAATGAGCAAATTATTGATTGCTGCTGTCAGTGGCCAAGAATGACAAGCTATTGTTTTCTTGCGATATGTGTTTCAGAATCCTCTTTGAAGGGATCCAGAAGCTGTTTGTTGCTCTCTAATATTGATGAAGGCTTGGGTGGCAGTGGCTATGTGAGCTTTGATGAAAAAGTAATGTTGTTTCTATTGCAATCATGCAGAATATTATTGTGTAAAAACAGGAGGTTTACCTAAAGGCATCCACTGTGAAACTCGGCACTGAATATAAGATGTTGCAAACAATAACAGTGTCAACCAAGGCTTTTTCAGGCAACACGTTGATTATGAAAGCCAATGAGTGGCTGATTATGAAAGAATCCATTGCAATAAAGTGATGTTTCAGATATATTTAGGAAGGAAGGAAACACAACTCCTTCCTCTTCTAACTTTCCTGCTCAAATATACAGCTTAGAAAGAAGATTGTTTTATTTCAAATATTATTACTTTGCTGTCTTATTTCAAATATTGACAGGTGCTCTTCTGTTAAAAAGTACCTGAAGTGGTTTACAATAAAAACCATCCAATTAAAAGAAGAAAAGCACACAAATATAGTCAACAAAAAGGCATCAGAGTTAGTAGACCAGTTTAAAAATCGGGTTAAAAAACCACAGATGACTCATTTGGAGAATAAAAAGGCCTTCATTTGTTGCCAAGATGTTGGTGTCTTGTGGGTCTGCCTGGGGAGGGCATTGCACAGACAGCCATTGATCAGACTGCCATGTAGGAAAGTTCTATCTATTGAGTGGGGAGGAGGAGATTAGCCACAATAGCTAAGAACTGAACTACGACAACGATGGATATTTATATACTGCTCTTCAACCAAAGATCTCAAAGCGGTTTACATAGAAAAATAAATAACACACAAATAAGATGGTCCCCTGTCCCCAAAGCAGGGCCGGCTCTAGGGGATCTGGCGCCCAGATGCAACACTCTGTTGAGCGCCCTTAGTTATCGTGAAAAATAAAAATTTGAAATACAATCAGTGTGTATTCAAAATTTAATGCACAAAGATTTTATGTAATTATGTACATAACATTGTATATAATATAATTATGTATTTTAATTATTATTTTAATTTTATTATTATTTTGCATTTATATCCCGCTCTTCGTCCAAGGAGCCCAGAGTGGTGTACTACATACTTAGGTTTCTCCTCAAAACAACCCTGTGAAGTAGGTTAGGCTGAGAGAGAAGTGTCTGTCCCAGAGTCACCCAGCAAGTCTCATGGCTGAATGGGGATTTGAACTCGGGTCTCCCCGGTCCTAGTGGGTTTCAGGCAGATTGGGTGGAAGATACTGCATGGGACGGAAGTCTTAGGAAGAAGGCTGAAGATGGAGTCAGAGCTGAAGGAGGAAGGGCAGGCAAAGAGCTAAGGTGCCTGTTCCCTTTCAGGAAGTCAGTTTACCAGGGAAGAGAGTCATTGCTGGCTAGATACTGATGACCTGGGGAATGGCTACCCAGTTTTAATAGTTAATTTGTTTTAATTGTTTATCATGTTGTGAATCGCCCTGAGCCATTTTGGAAGGGCGGTATATAAATCTAATAAATAAATAAATAAAATAAAGAGAGACCAGATTGAGGACTGCAAGAATTCAAGCAAACCATCAGGGAACAGCAGCCAAGCCTGTTTGAAAAATTCAAGGCTGAAGAATCCATCCCAGCTGTCAGAAGGCAGGCCTAGCTTAGAACCATCCAAGGCCTGTGGCATTTAAATGGATAGCACACCTTTGTCATCAGCTTCTGTGATTTCCACTTGAAAGGACAATTAGGGGGAACTGATGGAAATGTCAGTTACAGAGTCAAACTGATACAATAGGAGGAGAGCTGGTCTTGTGCTGGCAAGTATGACTTGTCCCCTTAGCTAAGAGAGCTCCGCCCTGGTTGCATATGAATGGGACACTTGATGTGTGAGCACTGGAAGAGATTCCCCTCAGGGGATGAAGCTGCTCTGGGAAAAGCAGAAGGTTTCAAGTTCCCTCTCTGGCTTCTCCAAAGATAGGACAAGATTTTTTAATTTTATTTTATTTTATAGGACAAGATTTTTTTTATTGAACCAACAAACTACCAAAGCATACAGTAAGTTGCCAAGATAGGGCTGAGAGAGATTCCTGCCTGCAACCTTGGAGAAGCTGCTGCCAGTCTGTGAAGACAATACTGAGCTAGATAGACCAATGGTCTGACTCAGTATATGGCAGCTTCCTATGTTCCTACAAGCAAATAATGCGTCATGCACAGTGTGGCACACAAAAACATTATATCTCACCTCCAACCCCTCACCTCTGGCTCTGACTTTACAAGAAGTAAGGTCTCCAGGATAGCTGAGAAGAGATAAGTTATATATAAGCACCTCTCAAGCTATATTATTTATGGCATATAGAAGAACAGGTTCATTTCTCATGGGGTTATGAAATCGCATGGCTTCTCTGTCCCTGACAGATTATTATTACATTTATATCCTGCTCTTCCTCCAAGGAGCCCAGAGCGGTGTACTACATACTTAAGTTTCTCTTTCACAACAACCCTGTGAAGTAGGTTAGGCTGAGAGAGAAGTGACTGGCCCAGAGTCACCCAGCTAGTTTCATGGCTGAATGGGGATTTGAACTCGGGTCTCCCCAGTCCTAGTCCAGCACTCTAACCACTAAACCACATTTATACACATGTTACATGGAAGATGCTGAAAGGCATCATCTCATACTGCACGGGATATGGCAATGGTAAACCCCTCCTGTATGCTACCTAAGACAACCACACAGCTCTGTGGTCACCAGGAGTAGACACCAACTCAATAGCACACTTTACCTTTACATGTCCAGAACTGAATGAGGAGTGTGTGTGTGTGTGTGTGTGTGTGTGTGTGTGAGTGTGAGAGTGAGAGTGAGAGTGAGTGAGAGAGATATATATCCGTATGTATATTCTTTAAACTAAGGTGTAGCATATAAGTAAGGTATTCATTACAGAAATTCACTGGCCAGCATGAACAACCACTCACAAAATCCTTCTTACTCCCCTCTATCTCATCATTGAAACTTACACAAGATCACACACAGGCTTTTTTCTTTGTGCCAATTAATCTCAATTTTGTGGATACATTCATGATTAAGCAGGCAAAACACTCAAGTAGTCCTTGCTCCTTATTTTCACCCTTTAAAAAAATAGTCCCTACCTATGCCTGTAAATTCTACTCAATTAACTCAAAATAATCATACTGAAAATTAAATTGAACATTATACTGCATTAAGCAACTAAAACATACTGCATTTTTGCCCTGGATTCTACAGGCACTGCATGTTTTGCATTCAATACTCTGCCATCCCCAGAATCACAGACACAGAGTGATTCCATGCCTGGTATCTCCCCATTTCACAAAACATACATCCCCCATAAGCACCCCTCAATTTTTGCTTACTGTTTTTGAAATAGGAATGATAAAGGATGCTTCCTCTTTGAAATGAGACTGTGCCTGTGGTCTTGCTCGCTCCCCATGTCTCCTTTTGCCTAGCCCAGAGCAAGGAAAGGGGAGGAGGAGAGCCTCTTTCTACATGCGTCTGGTCAAGTTTGTTTGAGAGTCCCTTTGCAAAACAAAGAGAGTCCTTTTGTTTTGACTTGATGACTCAGACTGAGCCAGAGCCCGAGCCCGAGCCCAGAGGGGGCAGCTGGGAGAACAAAGGGAAGCCGCTCCACCCACCCCCACCTCTGTGAGTCTGTCTGTCTTTGCATTGCAATCCACTTCGGAATCCACTTGGCTGCAGAGAAGAAAGAGACAGAAAAGCCTTCCATCAGCACCGTCCCAGACTCCAGTGGGTGGCGCTCCGATGCAACGCATCTCTTGCTTCATAGGAAAAGCCAGCCCTGCCCAAAGGGCTTACAATCTAAAAGGAAACGTAAGATTCACCCCAGCAGCAGCCACTGTAGGGACGCTGTGCTGGAGCTGGATAGGGCCAGTTGCTCTCCCCCTGCTAAATAAAGAGCATCATCACTTTTAAAAGATGTCTCTTTGCTCAGTAAAACCTCCTTGTCCTGGGGCACTAAACTTCTGATTATTGTTTCTGGTCAAGTACCCTAATAAAAATCTCTCTCTCTATCCTCTGATTATCAGGTGCTAGGGCAAGCATGAGGGGGTGGCCATTTTCACTGCAGCGTTTGTGCACTTCTGGAAGGGGGGCACCTGGCAAGCCATTCCAGGCAGAATGCCGAACTAGAGGACATTTGGCTTGACCCATCCTGATCATTCTCATGTCCTCCATTTTATCCTAAGCACAAGTCTTTTAATGCTCCTTAGTTGGAAGTTTTATAAGGCATTTACCAAGAACACATGATCGACATGCCTCCTTGTTTGTCTCTGGATGGCTAGAAGGTCATTCTCAGGTATCAACTTGTTTGTATCTTTGTCCAGGGCATTGGCTAGGAGGGGAAAATATCGCTTCTGGCTGTAGGGAGAAATTTAATTCCTTTCAAGGAAGCTTGCAGTTTTGATCTCCGTTTTGCTTTGAACTTATGCTTTCTGACCTCAAAAGCCTGTCCCCAACCAGAGGACTGAGAGAAGGCTATGCACAATCAGTGATCAAGGCTGGGATAATTTGCACATGCTCTGAGGCACTCTGTTTCTAGGGCATATGCTCTGAAGTTGAGCCCTGGCATCCGGGGTGGCTCAAGACTTCTGTGCACCTGAGGCAGAAGAGCACCAAACGCCCCACCCACCCTTGTGTGTACCCTCCTCCCCCTCATTCCCTTTTTAAAGAGGGGCAGGAGGGGCACTTCACTTTGCTCATGGAAGGACTGCCCCTGTCTGATATTCAGAAAGCTGCCAGGGCTCTTAGGCATTTGCCTCAAACGAGCCTTCACAGCCAAACTAGATGAGGCACAGATTGCATGACTGGGGACTGTGTAAGTGTTTTTCAACCATAAATAGCTGTGTGAGGACCAATTCCAGATTGGGATCTTGGCAGAGGGAGGGGGACACTTTTGGTCCCTTCCATGGTTCTGATCTGGATGATGTAGGTGTGTGTGTGTGTGTGTGTGTGTGTGTGTGTGTGTGTGAGTGAGTGAGTGAGTGAGTGACAGAGAGACAGACAGACAGACCCACCCACCCACCCACATACATCAGGTCGTGACAGGAACAAAAGGTTAAAGCCCCATGGCTGCTATTTGCTTGGGGAGGGAAGTTCTCACTGGTACCAATGGGAAGAAAGTGGAAGTCTCTTTTTCTAGTGGAATCTGAGTCTTCCAAAAGGTATTTTTATGGGTAAAATTCTACAGTGTGCTTAGAGACATTTAAAATCTCACATTTATTAGGCGCTCAAACAAGTCTCTCTCATTTAAATAATCACAGCTTGAGTTCTGCAAAGGCTGTTTTGTGGTTAGAAAAGCAATTTGAAGCTTTTCAGTATGCATGGTTGGGTTAAACCATTGGAATGAGTAAATACTTCTGAAAGGTATAATGGTTATAGATCTCCCACCTCCATATGCTTATCTGAGTCATAATAATAAACTAGGGACAGAAAGAATATTTGGGAAATGCAAAAAAGATCCCAATACAGAAAATATATAACCTTAGCACAGATGTTCCTGTATACGCTAGAAGGAGAGGCTTAACTTTTCAAAACCAGAAAGATGCTAGCATATTGCCTTGCCAAGACTCTTTGGAATGTGATGTTCTTTTTATACAGGGGTTTGGAGATAAATTCCTCAGGCTGCATCTAAATGTTTCCTTCATCCAGAGAAATGAAACATTTTGGATGTGATCCCTTTACTGGAACTAGGTTTTAATTAGAAGTTAGCCTCAGTTAATGCCATCGTGAATCTGCCCAGGATAGAGATTCTCAAACTTCATTGTAATTAATCCTCCTAAAACAATTCTAAAACTGGAAGTCTCTCTAAGTGCATGCTGCTTGAGGTTTTTATTAAAGTTCATATGTGCTGATTCAGCACAACAAAAAGCACACAAGGCACATGACAAGCGTGCCAATTCTCATGCTGATTCCTGCTGCTGCGGAAGCCACCAATGAATATTGTGCTGGGACTTTTACACACATGGCTTTTAATTCGCTGCTCCTCTGGAATGGAGGGTGTGAGTCCACATATCAGCTGGATTTACCCTGAAGTCCCTGTGAGCTATAAGGGACCAGTTCACACATGATTCTGCTTTCCCCCAAATTACTGCTATGCATTGTAGCTTAGTCTGAATTATGTCTGGGGTAAAAAAATCCTCTATTTGCGGTAGTTTTTTGTTTTTGCTTTAATGAGCTTTCTGGTATGTCCCACCGCTTCTCCCAAGATGTGTTTCTTTTAAAACTTCAAGCAGTGCTGATCAGTTTCAGAAAGAGCCTGCAGCTCAGGAGGGGCTTCTCACTAGTGATGTGCACGGACCGGTCTAGAGGCCATTCTACAGGCCTCCGGACCAGTCTGATCTTGGGGCGGTTCAAGGTTCGTACCTTTAAGGGCAGGGGGAGGGTGTACTTACCCCTTCCACCGCTTCCCCCCCGCCAGCATGCATTTTTTAGGAAGCATTTGGGGCAGCAGGATACCTCCCTGCCACCCCTTCCTCCTCTTGGCTGCAAAAGGATTCAGAAAGCCTTATGCGTGTCTGCATGTGGCATGCTTGCGTGATGTGCGCATGTGCAAAAGGCTTTCTGAAGCCTTTTGCAGCGGAAAGGGGCGGCAGGGAGGTATCCTGCCGCCCAAAATGCTTCCTAAAAAACACGCGCCATCGGGGGAAAAGCGGTGGGAGGTGTAAGTACACCCTCCCCCTGCCCCAAGTGACAGACTGCAGCTCCGCTGATCCATGCACATCCCTACTTTTCACTGGGGATCAGAAGAGGAGGTGTGAAGCCTTGCCTGCCTCCCCATCCCCAAACCTAGACGTTGTTCCCTCCCCACATTGTTTTTCTTGCCTCCTGCCAAGGCAGGTCCGATCAGTTCAGTGAGATTGTCCTAATGTGTCCTAACTCCTGACACCCTCCCTATGCCGTCCCTGCGGACAGGAGGGGGCTGACAGAAGGAGTGACCATCTCTAACTAATAAAAGCTGCTTCTCTTTCTCTCTCCCCCTGCACCCCCTCCCCCCTCCCCTGCTGAATTATTGAGCAGGTCACTCCTTGCCAGGTTGATTTCCAAAAATATTTGAAGGCAAGGGGAGAGTCTCACAGTGTTCAAGGAACTGGAGACTTGGATGAACTAGCAGAGCACCAAGTATCAGCAGAAGGTGCTGCTTGGCAACTTGTCTCGCCAATCTTCCGCAAGGCTAAATGAAGGGGAGTTTGACAGTTGTGTTCGGTATGGTCTGCTCTTTGAGTGATTTGCAATTGCGAGCACTGGGGGCGGGCGGAGGGGTTGTGACAGACTGGTGAAATTCTGTGGAGGGAGTCCAGAAGGGGGGGGGATAAATTTCTGAGTTAAACACAAGCACAAACAGGAATGCAAAATGTGGATCTTCCTATGCTTTCAGTATGTACAAGATCCTTGCTAGTGCTACTCCAGTCTTTTGGCTACCTTTAATTCAAATATGAATCTCTGGCTTTGTTTTGTTAAAACCTGGTTATCACAGGAACATAGATGCTGCAAATCAGGCAGATAGGCAGGCTTTATACATGCAGATGTTGTTGGAGGATGCCTGGAAGCTTAACAATGGAGACTACAGTTTCGATGTAACCTGAGCCCTTTGTGTCTGAGCTGATTCCATGAGACTGCATTTTTCTTCATCACAGAGAGAAAGCAATGATTTCTACGTTAAACTTCCATGGCTTCTTAAATGGTCTGGGGTGGGTGGGTGGGAACATGAGGTGATGAAGGCAGTCACAAGGGCAAGCTCATTATAAAAAGCAAAGATTTGGGTCAGATTTGGCAGGTTCGGCTTAAGCATTCTGTTGTTTTGATTAGTCAATCTTGCCAACTATCAAACTAAAAAAAAAGAGTAATAATGAAGAGAGGCATCTCTTACCTCCTCCTGGAATGTGATTGGTTGGAGAAAAAACCTGGAGCAAGCTGTGGGAACACCCACAGAAAAAATATCCGCAGGGAATGCGGACAAGAACCTATGTGAATGAATTAAACAGCTGTGAATCTACTGCCAAGCAGATTTGCTCTTTGGACACCCCACAACATGAAGCCATGTCTGGATAGCTCCTTGGATAGAGTAACACCAGATAGTTCACTCCCTGCACCAAAGAACTTCCAGGCCAAATTTAGAAGGGGGAAGGAAGAGATGACAAAGAATGGAAGAGGTAACATAACAAGGGATGAATGCAAATTAATGTATTTACGCATATCTAGGTTTTGCTTTAGTTGAATTAGGAATAAAGATTTAGACCAAAAGCTTTATGGAAGATGAAGGAGGGCTTTGAAGGAAGAAAGGGAGAGGTGGCACCATGGAAGTGTGTGGGGAGTCGCAAAACTGAGCAGGGAGATTGTGGGATCGGTGTGGTTACCAAAGTTCACACAGAGAAACATTAGGGCTGTTCTTATGATTCTAATTAAGGCCAGAGATGCATTCTACCCAAGTTCGGGAACTGGGCATGCTCCTCTTTTCCGATCATCTGTGAGTAAAGGAGCGGGAGGAAGTGATCATTTGCAAAGCAGCAGCTGGGTTGGAGGGTTCAGTCCTACCCAGCAACTATACCCAGCTCTTTAACAAGGTGGGACAAAAAGCCCTCTGATCCAGCTGCTGCTTCGCAGACTATCATTTCGTCCCCCTCCTACCTCTAGCTGTCCAGAGAACAATTTGTTACAGGGTAACTATCAAAAGTTTATTATAATGACCTTGCTTTTTACTCAGAGGTGATTGGAAAACAGGAGTGCACACAGCTCCTGAACTTGGGTAGGAGGCTTCTAATTAGAAATGCGAGAACAGCCCTGCTGCTTCTCTCCGTCCATTTTAATTACAATGGGTTTTGACATGGCAAAAATGGACATCAAACAGAGGATTCTGGACACAGAACGCCAGGCAGATTTAAGTAAGGCAACAGGCTTTCTAGCCCTGGACTGTAGTAGGTTTATTGTTTCCCCCTCTGCATATCTGGCACAATTGGAAATATCAAGCCATAGAAGGGCGTTCACCCCTGCCCGGTGTCATGCCTTTCCCTCTGCCATTCTGGAAGGCAAATACAAGAAGATCCCATTCATGGAAAGGCTCTTTCCTTGTGACTCTGGGGAGGTGGAAACCATAGACCATGTGCTCCTTTCATGTCCCTTTTATAAATACAGTCGAGACAAGCTCATATCTCCCCTGCTTCTTAAATACCCCAGCCGCTATAGTCAAGTCTACACCAAGATGCTGCTCTCAGATGAAAATCGGTCCTTCACGTATGAAGTTGCCAGGTTCTGTGGGGAAGCATGCAAGAGCTGCAGGGTCCTGACCACCAGTTAATATCCCTGGCAGCAGATGTCTGACTATTGAGCATTTTATTTGCTTGATTGTATAATAATTTTAATTAGCCTTTTACTTCACTGCTTTTCTATTGCTTTTATGTAACTTGTATATATTATTTTAACCATTTTATACTTTTAGCTGCCCTGCTTTTAAGGATAGCTATTTATTTACTATATTAATCTTCCTACAGATTTTAGGCTTAGCTGGTAGCATTTTACTTTATTAATTCCTTACAGTTTTTAGAGTTGTATTTTACTATTATAATCATACTTAGCTTTTAGAGGTATATTTTATTTAGCATGAGTTTTATTATACTGTACCTGTACTTCATCCTGTGCTGGTCTTTGACTATAATAAAGATGACTGAGTGATTGAACAGCCCTACCGTATACAACTACACAAAGTGAAACATGTTAAGATTGTTCACACGGCCTTTTGCTGGGCTGGAGAGGGCAGGAGGTGGGGAAGCAGGATAGCACCTGCCCTCCTCCCTCCCTCCCTCCCTCTAGAGGATCCAGCAGCAATCTAGGCAGCATGGCTCGCGTGCCAACACATGTTCTGGAGGCCGGGAAAATCCATCCTGGACTCCAGATATCCTACAATGCACCGTGTGAGGAGCATGGTGCATTAGGGGATTCCCCCATGAGTTGGGTGCTCTAGGTGCCCAGCTCTATGTCTGCTCAGGCCGATTGCAACCTGAGCAGACGCACAAAGCTGGACATGGGGGAAAGGGTGTGCCCTTTTACTCAGGTAAAAGGCTGGGTAAAAATGCCAGGCTACTTGGAGATGCAGCACTGTGACTGGCATCAATAATAAGTGCTGCTTTTGTAACTATTTTTGCAGCTAGCCTAGATAGGGCTGCTCATGTGAACAGCTTCATTATTTCGTTTTTGAAAAGAACACTTCTTTATTCAATTCCACTTTTTCAGAGAGGCGCCAAATCGAACAGAAATATCTTGAACAGAAAAAACTTTTGTATAAGAGACAATGCCAGCATTTCATTTTTTTTTTTTTTTAGATTTTTGCTCCTCGTCCTAGTACTCATCATAAATAGATCATGCATCAGTGATACCTCTTCATGGAATTGTGGCTTTGTTTAATTGTTTTTCTTAATGCTGATTTTACACATTACTTTGCAATTTTGTCCCCATGTAACTGGGCACCAGTATATCCCCCATTAAATCTGAGGTCCTGTGCTGATGATAAAAAGGGGGAACCTTGCCTCCACTGACCATCTGTAATATTTCATTTTCATTCCTCATGAGAATAGCACATCAGAGCATTATACCCTCAGCAAATGTGCAAGAGTGCCCTCAACTTGCAGCCCCATTGATTAAAACTGACCCTCACTGATTAAGCAACTAGAGCTTTGGTTCATTAGCTTAACGATTAAACCGATTAATGCTTTCAGCCCTCAATGGGCAGTCAGTACTATATGTGAAGAGAATAACAAGTTAACTGCAAAAGCAGCACTTGATATTACCTGAAGAGGGCAGACAAACCCGGCCTATTTATAGGACCCTGCCGGTCTACTGGTGCTGGGAAATCTGCTGTACTGTATCAAGAACAGGAGCAGAGAACAAACAGGATTGTTTTTCTGCATGACTTCCCTTGCACCTGTCTGTCCATCCTGCATGACAAGCTCAGAGGGGCTGATGGGATTTGGGGCAGACAGAAGGGAGCTCTTTAGTGTAACACTGCCAAACAGCTCCAGCTGGCTCTGTTCCCAGCTTGCATATTGGCATACCTAATTTCTACCTGGAGGGCTGCGATGTTCACTGGAACAGTTTCCAGTTATCATCAACTCTGAAAAATCTGTTGCTAAAAAGATTCAGGGCCTGAGAGCTCTCTCCCAGAAGCACTCTCCTTATTCTTGTCTATGTGCATTTTTTGTTTTGTTTTGTTTTTTGAGATGCAAAACTGTGGACTTCATTGGTTTTAATTCCTCTTTGTATTGGTCTTATGCGCTCAAGAAATATTACAAGTATTTGCATGATAGACGGATTGCTGTCAGCTGAAATAGGGAGTAGTAGCTTTATGTGCGTATGACTGTAACCTTGAAGTTGATGCAAAACTTCTGTTGACTCTTACAGTTCTTTCTCGGAAAAAGGATTCAAGCTTGTGCCTCTGAAACAATGGAAGGTCAATGCCACAATAGGATTTAGGAATGGATTCTTGGGTACAAAATGCACACATATGTCCATGCACTATCAGTTGTAAAAGGCACCCATATACACCAAATCTATACACCCAGGAAGGGAGAGGTGATCTATTCTTGGTCATCACTTGTATTTATTTGGAATGGCGAAGCTATAACTTGTACATTTGAGTGCTGTTCATAATCAATGCTGTGTGTACATGTATATTTTGTTTCTTGGAATCCATTAATTCTGATTCCAAGTGATGCAAAGGCCTTTGTATTCTTGTAGACCCAGGTATGTGATTTATTTTGTTCTAGTTTTCATACTGGCTAAAGGAGAGAGTAATTAGTACAAGTGATCACATAATAGTTGTCCATTTATACAAAGTGTATATGTGTTGAAGATGTTATTTGTTTGTCTCTACTAAGAACATAAGAACAGCTCTGCTGGATCAGGCTCAAGGCCTAACAAGTCCAGCATCCTGCCCACCGGATGCCTCTGGAAAGCCCACAGGCATGAGAGGGAGAGGCATGCCCTCTCTCCTGCTGTTGCTCCCCTGCAACTGCAGGTGGCTTATAGCCCTCCGACTAGTAGCCTTTGATAGACCTGTCCATGAATTTATCTAAACCCCTCTGAATGGCAGTATCGATTTTTTTAGTAGGCTGGAAGATCAACCATGAATTTCACTGGAATATAAATTTACAAATATAACAAACACTACAGAGCATCCACAAAATGTTTCTGAGGATAATTATGATGATCTTTAGCTTTGTACATTATATTCATGGTATACATTGAAGTATACCATGGCATGCTCTGAGGATATGTGATACAGTTTTCTTGCAGAAGTTAAGCAGGTTGAGGTTTGGTCAGCATCAGGATGGGTTCCCACCACCTGGGAAACCTATATATGCCCCATTGAGAGAGACAGAGGTGAAAAACCCTGCAGTGCTTGCAGGTGGTTTGCATTCTTCCAGAATACACTAGCAGGTCAGAACACAGCTGTTTTGCTCCAATCCCTTCCTGTACCATTCACCAAAGTATGGAAGGGGAAATATTGAGCCCAACCGCCCCAGCATATTTCCTAAAGGGACAGACTACTGGAATTCCTCCCCCGCTCCCCATCCCCAAACTCCTCAAGCTTTCAACTTCGCACAAGCTCTGGGTTTTGACAGTGCCTAGTATCAGTTTCTACGGCCAAATTCTTCAAATGTCAGAAATACAGTCTAAATGCCTATTTGCATGAGAGCAGATGGGCTCTGGGAGAACTACACAGATCACCTGTCATGTCACTCACAATTTACAGATGCAGTATAGCCTGATTCAGCAGCAATTGTTTTGACAGGAAATTGCATATGAATTGAAGTACTTGGAAATAAGAAAAGAAAACGGAAATAAAGTGAAATGCTTCCAAAATGAAGCAAAAATGAAAAACAAACCAACCAAGAAATAAAACCTTAGCTCAGGCCAGGCAACCAACAGCTTTTATCCATGGTGTGCTTCTTTGAGGAGCATATTGAGGAGCAACTGTTTAGAATCAAGGCTGTGAACAACATTTTAGGTCTCCAAAGAAACTTTAATTCAGATTTTCTAAGCATTTTGTGCATGGTTTCATCATTTGTAAAGACAGTACATTTGTTTCCAAAAGTACTGCAATATGGAACAATTTCGTGCTTCATGAAACATATCTCACTTTGGATTTTTAATGTAAGCAACAACTATTTGGAGACTTCATTATAGAGCTTGACCACCTAGCAGTGAGTTCATCAAATAAACATCTGATCTGAGATCATTGTCAGGATAATGAAGAAGCCCTAAGTCTACTAAAGTTGACTAACCCTAGTGTGGAAGATTGGGTTTGGTGGCTTGTTCTGTTTCTGTACTTTGGCAGCTACTCCTTGGTTGTGCTGACATGTTTGGGTCACAATGTGTTTGCCACAAGCAGAGCTGCCATTTTAAATAGTGGCATGAGGGAGAGGGAGCAGATATTACAGACACAGAAAAACCAAAGTGGCCACCAAAACCAGGGGGTGATTGTCTGTATTGGTAGCTCATGCATCATGTGTTGTACGCAGAAGGGCTGGGAAAGACTCCCACCTGAAACCTTACAGGGGTCACTGCCAGTCATTGCAAGCAAAACTGAGGTAAGTGGACCAATGGTCTGACTTAGGATAAGGCAGCTTCGTGTGCTCACTGTTGTAATCTCTGAATAATAAAGGGATATTCCATTGCTTAATGGGCCTGTTCTGATGAACACATCCTTCTACACTGGATAACAATAGTCTCCAAAGGAGGATGTGTTCTCTTCTTGGCAGTGCCAAGTTGGCACATGTGAGGGGGTATTCTTTTGAATCACTCTTTTAGTCTACACCCTGTTTAAAGAGGGTTTTGTAGGGTGTGTAAAAAAGGGCAATGCCCCCTCCCATGTGATTAAAGGACGTACTGAGAATGTGTTGGCATACTCTTTAGTAATGGGGCAAGCACATTCTCACTGTGGACCCAACATTACTCTGTGTAGAGGGTCGCGTTCATCTGAATTGTGCCTGTATGGAGATTCCACTTCTGAAAAAAAATCTACAATACATGCAGTTACAAAAGATGGGTTGTATTAAAGGCAAATGGAAAAAATATGTTGTTTTAGTAACAGGGAGGCAATATGTATGTTGTAATTGCGAAGTCCTGCTGTTGTGTATCAGTGTTTAGTTTGGATGTATCATTTACTTCTTTCCCCCCAATCTGTCTGTGTTAGTATGCTGGATATAAACTGTGCAGATTTCAAATCAGACACCTTTTAAGTTGCAATCCTGAATACAACTCTGTTTATGGTTACGCCCACGCCAGCAGCTTTTGGGGACCTTCTATAACAGGCAAGCAAGTTTAGGCTTAAAGCACTTGACATTAGGCCCAAACCTATTAGTATCTACCTGCAAATTGGCATAAGTATTTCAGGTCACCACAATATTATATGTTTCATAGCATAGAGGAGATATTGGGCAAAACCAGAGGTGTAGCATGAAACAATAAGTGAAAATGGGCCCCTGGTCTCCCCCATCCTCCTCCTCCCGCATGTCTTTGCTATAGAAGAACTGTAAGGACATGGTTCTCAGATTGCCCTTTCTCTCCTTCCTATCAAATAATTTCACACAGTCTCTATGCATGCATGCGTGCACACACAAACATGTGCACACAAGCCCTGACTCAGAAAAAAAATTGTTTAACATATCAGGGCTGCTCAGCTTCAGCCCTCTAGTTGTTTTTGGACTACAGCTCCCATAATCTCCAGGCACAGTGGCCCATAGCCAGGGATTATGGTAGTTGTAGGCCAAAAACAGCTAGAGGGCTGAAGCTGAGCAGCCCTGACATAATCACCACACATACAACATCAACAGTAAAGAACAAGCTTTTGCTCAGCTGATGGGCCCTCCTCTAGGGATGTGCACGAAATGTGATTTGAGCAGCGGCTCGCAGCACATCCCCAGCACCTTTAACAGGGAGGAGAGCAGGTCCATATGTGCTCCTCTGTCGCTCGCCGCCACAGGACGTTCGGCAACATTTCCTCAATTATCATTGTGTGCCGGCAGAGAGTGTCCCAGCTGCCCGCATGTGACGCCAACACACACACGGCTTCCACACATGCGTGATGGTCATGTGCATGCCAGCGTCACACGAGGGCAGCTGGGAGATGCTCCGCTGCAGCACTATGATAGCTGAGGAAAGCACCACCAAACTTCCTGTGGCAGCGAGCGGCAGAGGAGCAGGTATGGACCTGCTCTCCTCCCTATTTAAGGTGCTGGGGATGTGCTGAGACCTGCTACTCGATTCACATTTCGTGCACATCCCCACCCTCCTGTCTCAGGGGCCCAGGGACAATTTCAAGAGCACCCCCACCTCCTGTTCCATTACAGCGACATCTCTGGTCAAATCTCAGACAAGAATGGCCTTAGAGCAGGGTTTCTCAACGTGTGGGTCCCCAGATGTTATTGGACTTCAACTCCCATAATCCCCAGCGGCCTTTGGTTGGGAATTATGGGAGTTGAAGTCCAGTTACCTCTGGGGACCCACACGTTGAGAAACCCTGCCTTAGAGGCTTTTGACAAGCAGTGAGTAACAGCAGAGGTGCCAACACAATTCTCTGGGTTGACTCCACCGTATGTGCAGTGGGCCCTCCCACTCACAGTTTGTTGGCAACTGTGAAGTGGGCACTTTTAAAGTCCTTGAGCTCACATCTCCTCCAGAATGGAGGGTGTGTATTCACATATCGGGCAGATTTACCCCCAAGTCTCTGCAAGCTATCGGGGAGCACTTCACACACAATTTGGGTTTTTCACTGCGTGTTAAGAGTGCAGCCCGATTTATATTCAGGGTTAAAAAAATCCACTTTTTGCATCATTGGGGGTGGGGCAACTTTGAGTTTGTAGTAGAGCCTCGCAGGTAAAGCCTGCTGTGTGAAGAATGCCCAAGTTAAGAACCCCTCATTTATTATTATTATTACAGTTTATATCCTGCTCTTCCTCCAACCCAGTGTGGTGTACTACACACTTAGGTTTCTCCTCACAACAACCCTGTGAAGTAGGTTAGGCTGAAGCCACCCAGCTAGTATCATGGCTGAATGGGGATTTGAACTCAGGTCTCCTGGTCCTAGTCCAGCACTCTAACCACTACACCATGCTGGCTCTAAACCCAAAGAGGAGGAGCAGCAGCAGCTAGTCTCCAGAGCCTGGGGCAGATTAAAGATTAGCTCCAGCTCCATTGGTTGTAATTTGGAGCAAAAGACTTGTATCAATTTCCTGGGAGGGCTCAAACAGGGCCTGCTAGGCCACGACTGCTACTAGGCCTCTGCTTCTGAGGTACTTCTGCTTTAGCACTGCTGCTAAATTAGCAGCAGCACGTGCCCTCCTCACCTCGACGTTTTCTCTCTTGGCTTTGGGGATTTCCTCCGACTTTGGTTTCACCATCCATCGAGGTCCACATTTAGTTCTTCTGGCTGAAAGCGAGATTGAACTCAGACTAGAGGCATCTTTTGCAGCGCCAAGCACCGCTTTTAACTTCGGAAGAGACACCCGAGAGGGCTTTTATTGTGAAAAGAGCCTCAACAAGTGAACCGACCTCCCCCACTCCTCTTATCCCCTCCCCACGAGCTTGCCAGGGCTGGCACACTTTGCAAACTCCGCAAAGAAAACTTTGCCGGCGGCGAATGAACGCGTAGCCCCCTTGGGGCTCGTCGGACCACCTTCCCCCTGCTTCCACACGCGCCTCGGAGTAACACCAGCAACGCCAGGTATTTCTAAGGCGTACTACGCTGGACCGTTCTGCAGTGTTCCGCCACGGACGGAGCTGCAATCCGGGCGTCTGAAAACTGCATCCCTTTTGGAGTGATGAGCAAGAGGCGCAGCCTGCAAAAGCAGAGCCGACCGAAAGGGCTGTATGGTGGTCGTCGCCGGGCTTCAAAGAGGGAGCATCTGGTTGCGATTAACAAAAGAGAGGGAGCAGGCAGCACCAAACGCCTTCGTGGCTGGAGTTGTTGCTTCTGGGGAACTCAAATGTATCAGTCCAGCTGAGTAATTATAAATTTTAAGAACAAAAAGAAGGCGAACAGCGTCCCTTGTGCCTTCTGCTGGGTGTTGTATTAGAAAGGGGTGAAAGAGAACCACTGTCAGACTAAATATGGTAAGACTTGCATGTTACATTTCTTAATCTGTGTAGGTGTTTAAAAAAAAATCTGGCCAAGCCAGAAAGTCCTAGATAAAGGCAGACTGATTCACAGGTTAACAGTTCTCTGCTCGGTGTACTTGGCAGCAGGGGCGTAGCAAGGTTGGAGTGGACCCAGAGACAAGATTTTACCCCCCTCACTGAAGCGCAGCTCATAAAATAAAGAAATCTTAAATGAGGCTGAATAGTGGTAACAAAAAGCATTAGATGGCATTTCATGAGATTGATATCTCATGGCATTGTGGTATAATGGCTAGAGTGTTGGGCTGGGTTAAAATTGCCACCGGGGTATGTAGCTGCTTGGGTTGCTTCACACTGAGCTGGTCTTGTGGTAGTAAGCATGACTTGCCTCCTTAGCTAAGCAGGGTCTGCCCTGGTTGCATATGAATGAGAGACTTGATGTGTGAGCGCTGTAAGATATTCCCCTCAGGGGATGGAGCCACTCTGGGAAGAGCAGAAGGTTCCAAGGTCCCTCCCTGACATCTCCAAGATATGACTGAGAAAGATTCCTGCCTGCAACCTTGGAGAAGCCGCTGCCAGTCTGTGAAGACAATACTGAGCTAGATGGACCTATGGTCTGATTAGGTATATGGCCGCTTCCTGTATTCCCTGCACCCTACCTGCCTCACAGGGTTGTTGTGAGGGTAAAATGGGAAGCATGCACCATCTGCACTGCCTTGAACTTCTTGGCAGAAGAGTGGGGTAAAAATCTAATTGATGATATAATAATTTGTTTTAACTGTTTTTACTCTGTTTTGTATTTGTTGTGTTTTGAATTGTGTACACTGCCTAGAGATGAACATATAAGGCGGTATATAAATATGATGGATGCTATGATCTGCATCTGAGATGAATACAAGGGACCAATATTCAACTGGTCTCATCTGGTCCTGTTCATGGCAGGATTAATGCCCCACTGAAAACAATGGAATGGCAAGTTAGCTGAGGGGAAGGAAATGGTTCTGATTGAGGGACACACACCCCCCGCCCCCTCCAGTCTTGCTAGGCGTAAGTGACACAATGAGCATAATATGTGAATGTGGCCTTATGCTCCATGATGGTAATGAAGCTGTTGTGGCTTGAATCTTTTACTTTGGCAAAAAGGTAAACGAAGCAAGAACGTCCACTCCAGCGACTTGTAAAAACAGCATCTGTTCACTGGGTATTATGAGCAGATATAGTGGGGTAAAAGTTGCTTTGAAGCTTCATTTCCCAGAGCTCAGCACCTTTGCTTTTGCATCCAGCATGTCTGGAACTCCTATATATGTCCATGACATATAATAATCCTGGGTTTGATTAATCCAGACACAGGGGCTTTGCACAGATTTGAGTTAACAAAACTCCATTAAGCAACTCTGAGTGCTTTAAATTCAATGCTGCCCACTTAGCCCATGAATGCACACAATAGACAGTTGCTTATACGGTGAGCGCAGAATGAGTAATAGTGTCCTGCACATGGCAATGACTGAGGTGATGGCTTGTGCTGCCCATCACTTAAAATGGAGGCTTTATCAAAGAGCATGGTTATAATGCTGGACTAGCAATGGGGGCCCCCAAGTTCAAATCCCCATGACATAAGGCTCTCTGGGTGACCTTGGGCTTTTTAATTTCTAACCATTTCTCAGCCGAAGAGAAATAAAATAAAATGGGCTGGAGAGAGAAAGCCGTGCATGCCACCCTGAGCATTTTGGAGGCAGTGTGGAATATAAATGCAATAAAATATAATAAAAATGTTTTGATTCAGGAGATGTGCATTGTTCAGATTCACAGGCATTTCTGCATCCCTGGCAAGGTTGTGTTAGAGTGCTCATTTCTGCCCAACTCTAGCCCATGATCAGGAGGGGCTTTAACACTTTGCCCCCACCACAGCTCTGATCTAGATCAGGGATTCTTAACCTTGGGTCCCCAGATGTTGGACTTCAACTCCCATAATCCCCAGCCCCAATAGCCTTTGGTTGGGGATTATGGGAGTTGAAGTCCAATAACATCTGGGGACCCAAGGTTGAGAATCCCTGATCTAGATATTGCACACCCCCATGTTTACAATTTTTCTGGGGGTAGTGGGGGGGGAGCTTCTATTGGCATAAATGATATCTTTTTCCCCTATGATAAATAGCATATCCAGGGGTGCATATTCAGGATTTAGGCCATCGTGGGGGTAAAATGTTAACACACCTCAGCCACTGCAGGCGTTCCAATCATGTTTGTGTACTCCTATAGGGGAAAAAGGAGAAAACTGCAGTATCAACAGAAGTATTTAAAGTCATGTCTAGTCATTTGACCCTAAGCTTCATGTTTAGCCATTATTTAGTGAGGATTTTGAACCTAGGACTTCCCACTCCTAAGCCAACACCTAACTATTCCACCTCACTGGCTTTCTCTTCTGCTAAGGACAGCATGCATGCCCCCTTATTTTATCCACACCGCAGTCCTGTGGGGTAGGTTAGGCTGAGGGACAGCAACTGGCTCAAATTAAATTAGTGATTTTTTGTAGTGGAGCAGGGATTTGAACCTTGGTCTTGCCAGCTGAAGTCTGTAACTCTAGCTACTACACTGTAGTGATGCCAGATTGGCAGCATGGAAAGCTGCCTGGTGAATATGCCCATAGAAAGGGTTATGTGCATTCCAAGATTCTGCACAAGTGCAAAAAATAAAAAATAAAAAAATCAGTTCTTCCCCACTGCTGTTGTTTGAGCAGGAATTGATCATCATGGCCCAGTGTTATAATAAGTGCATCTTTGAATTACCCCTTATCCCTTCTGCACATTTTAATTATTAGATTTACTTATGAGGGTAGTTCTTATTATTATTTTAAACATAATGTATTACTGACATTATCATGGATGTCAGTTCCAGAAGCTGAATAGAATGTGGGCTTTGTAAGTCACTTCACGGCTAGGGATGTGCACGAACAGCTCAGGCAGCTGCGGGAGGGGAGGAGAGGGGATCGGCTCCTTTAAAAAGCAGGTAAGCAGGACCTTGCCTGCTCTGCTACCAGTGCATTGCTTTTCTGGGTGTGGCACTCACTGTTCAAAAGGCCGCTGGGAGCAGCACTGCAGCCACACGTGGCCTTTTGAACAGCAAGCGCTGTGCCCAGAAAAACGGTGCTCCTCTGGCAGAGGAGGGGTAGGTAAGGTCCTGCTTATCTGCTTTTTAAAGGAACCAATCCCTACCCCACTGAACCAGTTTGAATGCTGGCGTCTGAACCAGTTTGGCGCTTCCCTAAGGAGACGCCGAACCGGTTCTGGCACATCCCTATCCCCTGCCCTCCTTGCCTACTGGCCACTATCCCATGTTTCAAAGTAATCTTCAGCACAACACAGGGTGACAGTAATGGCAAAGATGCCTAGGAATCTCAGATGCTGGTCTGACGCTGAGAAAGGAATTGTTTCATGATGGATAAGATGGGAGAGGCTCTTGGAGGGCAAGAATGCTGAGCCTGTTTTTCTTAGAGTGAGAGAATTGTAGGGCTTTCCAAAAAAATGTGCAAGGCTGCACATTTGAGCACTGATGTAAACACACGGGCTGCATATTAAATCAAGCCATAATGTTTCTGGTACTCTTAGGTGGAACCAGCCCAGAGCTGTCAACCGCACAGCAGAGCGTTCTCAGTTGCTTAAGAAAGTATTAATGAAAATGGCCCTGTCATCTCAAGGCAAGTCCTCACAGCATTTAGGTAATAGGGTGCAGTATTTCGGCACATCTGGTCTTTTCTTTATATGTAAGCCTTGTGCTACATACAGTCTGTATTTGGTCACTCCCACTGGTCCACGTGGCTGATAGGAACCAGGGTGGGTTCTGCAGTGAGTATGAGGTCGGGGTAGAGGAGTGGGGTTTCTCTTGCTCATCGTCAGTGCTGCTGTGGGTTTTATATGTCTGATCTGAAGGCATGCAAGCTTACAGAAGCTAAGCAGGTCTGGGTCTGGCCAGTGCCTGGATGGGAGACTTGATGGGAGAAATGTGGGGTATAAATCAAATATTAGCCAGAGATCTGGTGAATAGTGTGACTCCTCTGCTCCCATAGGATCCTAGCCTGACCTTTCTTGTCAGTTTTCATATAATGGGAATCCTCATCACTCTTTTCCCTGCTGTTGTTCCAAACAGCAGAAATGCATGTTAAGGCTAAGAGGGGAAAGCAGCACACTTTCCCCTCCCTCCCTCCCTCCATTTTATCCTCTTACAATATACTGCACTAAGCAGTAGCCTTAAGTGTGAAATAAGGCTGGCTCTTTTCGTAATGCATGCCTATATCTGAACACTCTTGTAAACGTAATATGCAAATGGCAGTGTTCCCAAATCCCAACACCGAATCTTTCTCTGCTGTTTTCCCAGCAGCAGCTTCTGAGTTGGGTTGCATCAGCAAACCAACAAACCCACAATCCTCTTTCTAACCTTTCAGAGTATTAAAAAACGTGATTTGTTGACTTATGGGAATGAGCCATGCTGGGAACTGTGCCAAGGAAGTCCATGAAGAAGAGTGGGGGGGGGATCGTGGCCAGTATATGCAAGTGGGCTGGAGGGTGGGTCCTATGAAGAGCAAATTGACTCTGCTTTTTCCTTGTGGGGCCAGCTGGCAGCAGTATGCCTGTACATCTGTCCCCCTTTTGCCAGAAATCCTGGCATGAGATGGGGAAGGAGAGAGGGAGAAAAGAAGGTGAGGCTGACAACTGTCCTGCTGCACATGTGCAGAGTCCAGTTGGAGAGGGGCCAGAGAGACACAACGTAAAAGCAAAAGAAGCAACTTCTCTGTGTTGATGTTTGTCTTGGTTCATTAATGTGTATTCACCACTCAGTAACTGCTGCCTTGTATGTGTGAATGGGCCATTGCAGATATAATATTGGTAAGGGGCTGGTGTTTGTGTAATGAAATGGGGATCCTGGCAATCAGGGTCTAGTGTCTTACCTTCTGTTCCACCAGTGCTGTGTATCCTACCCAAACAGAAAAAATATATATAAGGGAAGAGTGGTATTAACACAAAAATGCAAAGAAGGATGCCACTCAATGAATAAAATGATAACAAATGCAAAAAACAATAAGAACCAATATAAATGTACCAAATATCACTCCATTGACAAGGTTTCGAAATTCGAATTGACGAGCAATTCTTGTTTGTGTATTATTTGGACGTGGACAAGCTGCTTGGAGTGGTGTGGCCTACCATGTGTTTTCTTGACACAACATGGCTTATACTCTCTGGTGGAGAGGTTATTGGCAGGGGCTAAGTAGACATCATGAATGCTTCTTTGAGGGAGGGTAGAATTTTCTGAGAGAGGGCAGTTATTAGACTTCTTTTGAAGAAGCAATCATAGGCCCATCTCCAACCTTCCATGGTTGGGCAAGGTAACTGAGAGGCTCCGGGTGGTTCTGGATGAAACAGATTAACTAGATCCATTTCAAACTGGCTTTCAGGTGGGCTATGGGGTGGAGACTGCCTTGGTCAGCCTGATGGAAGATTTCCCATTAAGAAATGACAGAGGGAGTGTGACTCTGTTGGTCCTTTTGAATCTCTTGGTGGCTTTCAATGCTATCAACCATAGTATCCTTCTGGAGCGTCTGAGGAAGTTGGGAGTGGGAGGCACTGCTCTGCAGTGATTCCGTACCTACCTCTTGGGCAGATTCCCAAGAGGTATTCCAACAGTTGCTTGGAGACTGTAGCTCTTCAAAACAAGAGCTCCTGTAGAGAGTCCCACAAGGCTCCATACTGTCTCAAATGCTTTTTTAACTTCTACATGAAACTGCTGGGAGAGATCATCAGGAGACTTGGTGCAGGGTGCTATCAGTATGCTGGTGACACTCAAATCTATTTCTCCGTGTCAGTATGATCAGGAAAAGACATAACCTGCCTAAATACCTGCCTGGAGGCGGTGATGGGCTGGATGAGAGATAACAATCTGAGACTGGATCCAAATAAGACGGAGGTACTTATTCTGTACTAGCCACCTAATGGCGCAGTGGGGAAGTAACTTGCCTAGGGAGCAAGAGGGTGCCAGTTCAAATCCCCACTGGTATGTTTCCCAGACTATGAGAATACCTATATTAGGCAGCATCGATATAGGAAGATGCTGAAAGGCATGATCTCATACTTTGCAGGAGATGGCAATGATAAACCCATCCTGTATTGTACCAAAGAAAACCACATGGTGCTGTGGTTGCCTGGAGTCGACACCGACTCGACAGCACAACTTTACCTTTACCTATTCTGTGGGATCGGAACTCTGGAGATAACTTCCATCTGCCTGTCCTGGATGGGGTTCTGAGAAGGAACAGGTGTGAAAGTGGTGCTTTCTATCAGCTTTAGCTGATATGCCATCTGTGTCCATTTCTTGATATAAATGATCTCAGAACAATAGTACATGTGCTGGTAACCTCCAGACTTGATTACTGTAATGCTCTCTATGTGGGACTGCCTTTGTATGTAGTCCGGAAACTGCAGTTGGTGCAAAATTGGGCCTTCTCCATTGGTGCCCTTGGACTTTGGACTGCGCTCCCTGTTGAAATAAGAGCCTCCCCATCTCTGACAACATTTTAAAAGGTGCTGAAGACACATTTATTCACCCAGGCTTTTAATTAGATTCATTTACATTTTAATGCTGGTTTTAAATGATTTTAATGTTGGCGTTTTTAATGTTGAAATGATTTTAATTGTTTAATTGGTTTAGTTTTGATTTTTGTTTCTGTTTGTTGTAAACTGCCCTGAGCCATTTTTGGAAGGGCAGTATATAAATCAAATAAATAAATAAGTATAATGCAGCAACCAGGTTGGCCTTGTGATAGCAAGCATGACTTGTCCCCTTAGCTAAGCAGGGTCCACCCTGGTTGCATATGAATGGGAGACTTGATGTGTGAGCACTGTAAGATATTCCCCTCAGGGGATGGAGCCGCTCTGGGAAGAGCAGAAGGTTCCAGGTTCCCTCCTGGCTTCTCCAAGATAGGGCTGAGAGAGATTCCTGCCTCAATCTTGGAGCAGCCGCTGCCTGTCTGTGAAGACAATACTGAGCTAGATGGATCAATGGTCTGACCCAGTATAAGGCAGCTTTCTATGTTCTATGTCTGAGTCATCTCGAAGAGACCACATTACACCTATACTAAATTGACAGCACTGGCTACCAATATGTTTCTGGGCAAAATACAAAATGCTGGTTATAACCTATAAAGCCCTACACAGCTCTGATCGAGGGTATTTGAGAGAACGCCTTCTTTGTTTTGAGCCTTGCTGCCTATTGAGATACTCTGGGGAGGTCTGTCTGCAGTTACCACTAGCTCGTCTGGTGGCTAATCAGGGATGGGCCTTCTCCATTGCTGCCCCAAGGCTTTGGAATGCTCTCCCTGTTGAAATAAGAGCCTCCCCATCTCTGATAACTTGTAAAAAGGCAGTCAAGACACATTTATTCACCTAGGATTTTAATTAGACTCCTAGATTTTAGCATTGTTTTAAATTTAAATTTGTTTTGTTTTAATTTTGTTGTTATTTGTGTTATTTTATTGTGAACCACCCAGAGACATGAGTTTTCGGCAGTATTTAAATATGCTAAATAAATACAGATTTGCAATTAACCCCAAAATTTAGGAGCCAGAAAATGGACACATGACAACTTAAGAACAGCCCTTCTGGACCAGGCCCAAGGCCTGTCTAGTTCAACGTCCTGTTTCACACAGTGGCCCACCAGATGTCTCTGGGAAGCCCACAGGCAAAAGGTGAGGACATGCCCTCTCTCGGGCTGTTGCTCCCCTGCAACTGGTATTTAGAGTCATAATCTTTTAGGCTGGAGGTGGCCTATAGCCCTCAGACTAGTAGCCATTGATAGATTTGTCATCCATGAATTTATCTAAGCGCTTCTTAAAGTCATCTAAGCTGATAGCTGTCGCCACATCTCGTAAAGAAGAGAAAAAGGGAAGCAAAAAGAGAGTTTGAGTTTGTTTTTTTAGCTAAAAACATCAAGGGAAATAACAAAAACATTTTTAAATACATCAAAAGCAGAAAACTTGCCAGGGAGGTGGTTGGTCCGTTAGATGATGAGGGAGATGATTCTTTGCATCTGTCTTCATGGCAGAGGGTACTGAGCATATGTATACCTGCGCTTGAACCGAGCTTCTCAGGAACAGAGGCTAAAGGATTGAGTCAGATAGCAGTGATGAGAGACACTGTTCTAAACTGTCTGGAAAAATTAAAAATGAACACATTGCCAGGGCCAGATGGCATCCACCAGAGAGTCCTTAAATAACTCAAATGTAAAATTGCCAGCCTCCTTGCAAAAATATGTTAACTTATCCCTACAGTCAGGCTCTGTGCTGGAGGACTGGAAAGTAACCAATATAAGTTACCTGTATATCCCTTTTCAAAAAGGGATTCGGGGGGAATCTGGGAAATTACAGGCCGGTTAGCATAACGTCTGTTCTGGATAAATTGATGGAAAGCATTCTCAAAGATAAAATTGTTAAGCATATAGAAGAACAGGCCCTGCTGAAGGAGAACCAGCATTGCTTCTGCAGAGGTGAATCTTCCCTCACCAACCTTTTGGAGTTCTTTGAGAGTGTCAACAGGCATGTGGATAAAGTTGATCCAGTTGGCAGAGTATACTTTGACTTTCAAAAAGGTTTTGATAAAGTTCCTCATCAAAGAATTTTGAGAAACTTAATAGTCATGGGATAATGGGTCAGGTTCATGTGTGGATTGGTCAGTGGTTGAAGGAAAGGAAACAGAGGGTAGGTATAAATGGAGAGTTTTCACAATGGAGGGAAGTAAGAAGTGGGGTCCCCCAGGGATCTGTACTGGGACCAGTGCTTTTTAATTTATTCATAAATGATCTAGACATGGGGTAAGCAGTGAGGTGGCCAAATTTGCTGATGAGAGCAAACTATTTAGGGAAGTGAAATCCAAAACAGATTGCAAGGAGCTCCAAAAGGATCTCTCCAAACTGGGGAAGTGGGCAGCAAAATGGCAGATGCAGTTCAGTGTTAGCAAGTGTAAAGTGTCAGATTGGGGCAAAAAACCCCAACTTCACATATACATTGATGGGGTCTGAGCTGTTGGTGACTGATCAGGAGAGGGATATTGGGGTTGTGGAGGACAGCTTGGTGAAAGTGTCGACACAATGTGTGGCAGGTGTGAAAAAGGCTAGTTCCATGCTTGGAATCATTAGAAATGGGAGTGAAAATAAAACTGCTGATGTCCTAATGCCCTTATACAAATCTATGGTGCGGCCACATTTGGAGTACTGTGAACAGTTCTGGTCGCCATACCCCAAAAAGGATATTGTAGAACTGGAGAAGGTGCAGAAGAGGGCAACCAAGATTGCCAGGGACCTAGAGCAGTTTCCTTAAGAGGTAAGGCTACAACACGTGGGGCTTTTTAGTTTAGAAAAAAGATGATTGAGGGGAGACACAATAGAGGTCCATACAATTCTGCATGGTGTGGAGAGAGTGGATAAAGAGATTTTTCCCCCTCCCTCTTGCATAACACTAGAACCAGGGGTCATCCCATAAAACTCATTACCAAGAAATTTAGGATCAACAAAAGGAAGTACTTTTTCATACAACCCATAGTTTACCTATAAAATTACGGGACTTAGTGATGGATATTGTGGAAAAGTAAAGGAAGATTGTGCCGTTGGGTCAGTGTTGACTCCTGCCGACCACAGAGCCATGTGGTTTTTCTTGGTAAAATGCAGGAGTGGTTTACCATTGCCTTCCTCCTGTGCAGTATGAGATGATGCCTTTGCCATTGTCACTGAAGTGAGCATCCACCTCCAGCATCTTCCTATATCGCTGCTGCTCAGGTGACTACAAATATATATTTGCTAGTCACAGTCTGAGAAGCACACCAATGAAGATTCGAACTAAGAGCCTCTTGCTCCCTAGGCAAGCTGCTTTCGCACTGTGCCACTGCAGCTGATGGATATAGTGGAAGGGAAGGGTAAATTGTAAACCACCCAGAGATCTGGGTTTGGGGCAGAATAGAAATTTGTTTAAATAAATAAATGGGCTTCTTTTTATCCTCTTTACAAGTAGCATACCTGAAACAGGGTCGCCTGGGACAAATAAACATTTTATTAAATAACTCTACCTCTGAATATCTTCATCTAGAGCCTTGGTTAAATTTCTAGGTGCCATGGCTCCCTGGTGCCTGGGATTTGTCAAGCCCTGTGCTTTAAAGCCCTAGCCTTAGAGTTTGCACCTCAGTCTGAGTAACTTGCTGCTGGGAATAACGGCATAGTCTCCTGGCACCTGTCCTATTGTCTTTTTGGGAACGTGCTCTTTAGCTTGACTCTGACCGTGCCATAGCATCCTGGAACTTGGGATTCTGCTCTTCCTTTCCTTGAGTTAGCTTGTTATGCATTACACCCCTGTCTCTGCTCCCTGGACTAACAGCCAGCTTCCCTGGGTCTTGTACCCAGGAGTCTCAGTGCCCTGCCCCAGGGTCTCCAGTACCCTGCCCCAGGGTCTCCAGTACCCTGCACCAGGTACCCTGAACTCAGTACCATGAACCAGGGTCTCCAGTACACTGGAGAGATGCTGGGTCTTGTTCTCCAGTACCCAGGCCTGCTGAGGCCTGACAGTACTTCAGGTGGAATTATCATATCACCTTGCTCTTCCTCAAACACAGTTCTTTTCAATGTATTGGTCCGCAGTTGTTCACCATCACCAATAGGATTGGTTCAGTTGTGGGTCTTCAAGTGTTGAGTGATCAGGTGATGCAAGGCATGTGTGAACTACCTTTCTATGTACGTGGTTGGGAATGGCAGGGGCAGGAGATGGAACCTCTGAGCTGAATCCTTTAGCCCTATTCAGGCATTATGTTATATAAGTGTACAGATGTCTGTTCAAATGTACATGGTTTTTGCATGATTGACTGTACCTGCATTCATTTAAAAGGGAATGTGTAGAGGCTTCTCAAATACATAGTAGTGTACTGTGTTCCACACAGCATGTGAATGTACCTATGTACACTGTACAAATGCTGGACATAATGTGTGAATAAGGCTTTTCACCCAATCAAATTGATGCACTCAGAATGTCATTCGGTGAGTATAAGAAGAATTTGGCATCCGATGGAGTTGATTGTGATTCCTCACTACGTGCCCAAACCTGCAACGTAACCTTTTAACTGATGCTCGTCCACCTACTTGCGTAGCACTAGGAGTTCATGAAGCAATCGCTCCATCCCCTCACCATAGAGCAACAGATCCATCCAACATACTTAACGATTTAGGCCCCCAAACCAGATGTTATGCTAAGCATGCAGCTGCTACTGAAATGGCAACTGCATGTTTAACTCCTTCTCCCTCTTCATAACATCTAATATAACTTAACCACGAAGTAGGAGTTGAGCTGAATAGGATTTAACCGGAGGTCATGGTGCACTGCCTTGCCCTGCTAGCAATTACGGCTGCTTCCACACTAGCCCGTTTTTCTGGAATTGTTATCCTCTCTCCTCTTGGTTTCTACTGCATAGCCAGATGGCACTGACTCCAAATTGCTGCTTCCAATGTTTTCTGCATATGTTTGAGGATTCTGCCCTTCCTCCAAGGAGCTCAGGGTTTATCCTTCCAACAGTCCGATGGGGAAGGTTAGGTTGATCTCAGGTGCCGGGCCTAAGGTCAACCAGTGAGTTTCCTGGCTGAGTTGGAGTTTGTACCCAGTCTTAGACTGACCCACTAACCACTATCCCAGGTCTGCACAACTTCAGCCCTCCAGCTGTTTTGTACTACAGCTCCCATCATCCCCAGTCACAGTGGCCAGGAGTCACAGATGATGGGAGCTGCAGTCTAACATTTGCAGGCAAGCCAAAGTTGTGCCCTGCACTACACTATGCTGCCCCCCCATATGTATCCCCCCCCCCCCGGAGCTGACTTGGGGTGACTTTTTGTTTTGTAATTAAATACAATTAGTGCTCGAGCCTGCCCAGTGTAGACAAAATGCTTTTCAGCACTCCTTTGTCCTCAGTTACTCTTTGCATGTTCAGACTCCTTTCCTGCTTCCTATTGATCCTGGCTGGGCCATTAGTTTGTGATTGCACCTTGAATAGCCTCTCTATGAATTGTTCCATGTCATTCTGTTCCTCTGGGGGGTAAAGGTAAAGTGTGCTGTTCAGTCAATGTCGACTCCTGGCGCCCACAGAGCCCTGTGGTTGTCTTTGGTAGAATAGAGGAGGAGTTTACCACTGCCATCTCCCACACAGTATGAGATGATGCCTTTCAGCATCTTCCTATATCGTTGCTGCCGATATAATACCAGTGGGGATTTGAACCGGCAACTTTTGGCTTGCTAGTCAAGTCATTTCCCCACTGCACCGTAGCTCTCGGAGTGCGGGGTGGGGGAAGAATAATAACTTATTTCCTCTACATTCCTTCCTTTTTAAAATGGCAAAACAGTGCTATTGCACTGGGTTGTTGTTGTTTTTTAAATGAAGAAATCACTAATTAAAGATCCCTCCCTTGTGGGAACAGGAAGTATATTAATACTATATTAAATGCTGTGTGGAACCTCAGCTTTTATTTTGTTTCCATCTAATTGTGGCAGAGCAGTGGCTCAGCAGTACTAAAGGACTCTGATGTGGAATCACCCTATGTGGACATGATTTTTTTGATGTGTGAAGCCTTCATACAGGCTGTGGCTTTTCTGGTGAAAACCTCCTCCTGGAGACAGTCTGGATACAACTGTGTCAGTATGGGCAATGTACAGCTTTCTGGTTCTGCCTGCCAGTCCCAGCTACTGATGAATTTCTAATCCATAGTCACAAAGCATGGAATGTGGCCATGTATAACAAATGTTGTTACGAATATCCAGCCACTCAGTATGACCCCTTGCCCTCCCTTACGTCTTGGGAAAATAAATTGCACCACATGCTTTGCAGAAGCATTACATGTCCCATGCCCTTAATTTTCATTTTCTCTTACGAGATCTGCATAAATATGATGGGCAGTTCAGCTAGTGGTTTTAATATCCTTTGGGGTGCTAAGGGCCTCAATAAATCCTCCTTGCAGATCTCTGCTTCCAGGCCACTTTCCAGACTAGCTGCTTATTAGCAGCAAAATGCCTGCGTTCAGGCAAGTCATATTTGGAACGGAAACAGCAGGGGGAACAGTCTCGCAGCAACTAACAACCTGACAAAATAGCAACTTTTCCATGCCGGATGTAAGATGTCGTAGCTCCATTTCGTAACGATTAGATTTGAAACAAGGCATTGGAAATATGAACGGCACCCTGCTTGTCCGCATAGGGACTGTGGTGTCAGGATGCAGGAAGTGTGGAAGCCGGGGGCGGAGCCACCATTGGACAAACAGGTTCAAACAAACCGGGCTGCTGCCAATCAGGGGCCGTGCTTCGCGGCCCCAACACCCCCCACCCACCCCATCTGACGTCAGACGCCGGGTGCTGGTTTAGCTCCCAAGCAGGGGCCGCGCGGCCCCCATTCGGGAGTTAAATGGCCAGTGCTGCAAACGCAGCGCTGGCCTCCAACTCCTGAATGGAGCTGTACGGCTCTGTTCGGGAGCCAGGCCACGCCCCCTGCATCTGACATCAGACACAGGGGGTGAGGTAAGCAGGACCGCCGCCACGGCCAGACACGGGCTGCTGGCGGTCAGGCTCCGCGCCTGGTGGAAGCACACTTTTGAGATGCATCCTGATCCCGTTGCAGGGCCTAGTCTGGAATGTGCCCAGGCCAGGCTAAATAAACCTGGTTTGTATGAAGCAGTTTCCCGTGCTCTTGGCAAAAAGACCCCTTAGCAGTGTGTCAGGGTACTTCTTGAGTGTGCTTGGTGAGCTTGCCATATTCATTGGCCCTTTAGGATTCATTAGAGGAAGTTGTCGTGGAATGTGGTTTCCTCTTGAGCCTCTCTGAATGCAAATGTTGTCCTCCAAGGGAAGCAACTAAATCTGGGCATCCAAAGCCGAGAGTGATTCTTTCCTAGGAGAACTGAACGGAGAGGAGGATACAGGCCCATATTTAGAAATGTGAGGAGAAGATGGTTTGGGGATAGGGATTGTTGAAAATCAACCCAATACAGCCAGTGCCTAAGTTCAAGCAGTCTGCCATGTTCAAGATGGCATTGGTTGAGTAATTTAAAGAAAATTAATCAGATTTGGCGGCGGGTGGGATTTGCCCATCACCCAGTATCTTGGCATTTAATGGTCAGAATACTGGAAACCAGGAGAACAACAACAACAAATATTATATACTGCTTTTCAACAAAAGTTTCCAAAGTGGTTTACAAAGAGAAATAATTAATAAATAAGATTGCTCCCTGTCCCCAAAGGGCTCACAATCTAAAAATAAACCTAAGATAGACACCAGCAACAGTCACTGGTGGTACTGTGCCGGCAGTGGATAGGGCCAGTTACTCTCCCCCAGCTAAATAAAGAAAATCACCACGTTAAAAAGGTGCCACTTTGCCCAGTAGCAGGGGTCAAGGCTTGCTTCTCCCTCAGTAACTGGGTGGAATACTCTCTGCATGTTTTTCTTTATATCTTTCAAAATAATCCATTCTCATGCTCCATTCTTCCCTTTTGCTTGCACTGGAGAGTCCCCTACTGCTCCTTTTCCAGGTCAGCGGCCATCTTGTGCATGGAGATCTGTACTTGTATTGTGGTGTGTATAGGGGATGGACTGGATCAGGCCTGTGTCTTTTTTTTTTTTTTTAAGCCAAAAATGCAGGAAAAGGGCACAGTATATCATTGGATCAGCCTGCTGTGGACTGCCCTAAAGACTTGATTTTCTGAAATTCAGTGCAGCTCAAATGGCAATGCTTTCCTTCTCTTTTGAGGGAAATCTCTTGTGATGAGGGACCTCTACTATTCACAATTCTGGCCCCTTTTTTGTCTGAGCTCTCTTGGGATCTAAAGATTGCCCTTTACCTGCTCTTCGGGGGGTGGGGACTGTTTGGAAACCAAATCTGCTGACTTCTGTGTTTCCCTACAAAAAGCCTTTGGGGGAAGGAACTGATGCTGTGGGTAACATTAAAAAATCCAGTAACGCTGCAGATTCTTGGGCAGAAACTGAGTTTGCTTTCCTGTGTGCACCTTGGAAATAGGCAGAGTTAAAAAGAAATCTCAGAAAAATAAATGGGATAATCTTACAGAATGTGAATATATAACAATGCTTGTGGCAGTTAGAATCATAGCTGATAATCTCATCAAGAAAGAAAAAGATGAAACCAGACTACATTTGTTTCCATACTAGCTGTAATTGCCATCCTTTGCCTGCATTTTCTGTGGAGAATCCAGATGATGTTTTTGCCAGCTCCTTGCAGATTGCATGGATGGGAAAATTTTCAGAGGAAATGGGTGTGTGGCTTACTCCCTGGGTGAGGAGCACAAGCAGGGAGAGATTGCCAGGCTTCACACACCATACGGTGGGTGGTAGTGACTTTCAGTGCCTCTTCAGGAACCACTGGGGTTGGGGCCAGGCCTAGTGTCAACATACACACTGGCCACGTACTCTTGGGCATCACAGTGTTCATTGTGTCTCTGCAAAGGGCAGCACTGCATGTGGGAAAGGGTCCTTTGTGTGGTTTGGACTCCTGGCCAGTCCTGCAGGGAGAAACCCTCCCCATGTTCAGTGTTGCCCTCTGCTGGTGAGTGCTGAATGCAAGGATGCTAAGCAGGGTGTGGCTAGTAGGCCCAAGAACGGGACTAGCTGATGGGCTCTTGCTCTACTTCTTCAATGAACACAGGAGAATAGTGCTTGAATAGGGTTACAGCCTTCACAATTGGGTGTGACAAATCTCAGGCATCGGGGAGCTAGGGCAACTAGAAATTTAACCATGGCAGCTAGTCTGTGAAATTCAGAAGCCGAGTTATTTAATACAATCTTTATTTGCCCTGTTTCTGTTCTAAGTACCTTAGTTGTCAAAGAGGATAAAGAAAAGCTCATTTACGCTCGCCTTCCACAGTGTAAGTCCCGTAATTTTGTCAAGCGTCCATTGTCTGGCTCCTAAACTTTGGGGCTGGTTTCTAGATCCAAATAAAATTTGTCAAGGCCTGCTGTAGAAAAATGACCTTGAAACATCTTTTTCACTTTTCAGCCAAGCAGCTAATGGATAGCGGACCTGTGGGCAGTGTCCCATCACAGCTTGGCCAGATATAGCTGGTGGCCAGTGCCCATTACAAGATGGACTCTCCTGAAACATCCTGGTTCTTAGTATAGTTTTCTCCACTCTCTTCCCCGCCCCCCCTTTGCTCTGCTATTTCCTAGACTAACACTTTACAAACGATGATTTGGGGTGGGGGGAGTGGAAGAAATGGAACATTTCCTCACATTTAAGAAGCCAACCATGCTAGATGTATGAACCTTCAGCGATGCCTCAGCCTTTGGGTTTGCAAAAGATGAGCGGATGGGAGAAATGCTAAAGCGGTTAATATGAAGCAAGCGGAGTGTGTGTAAAGACTGTTTATTTTTCTAAGTGATATATGTTGGCTTCCAGAATTAAAGCTGTGGTTTTGAAATGACAGCAGACATTGCGTCTGGGAGAAAAGCGCGCTTGCCATGAATCACAGGCTGCCTTGAATATGAACTCCCGATAGGCTGCAAGATTTATAGTGCATGGATGAGAAGCAGTGAGAAAAACGTGAGTCTTTTTCTCCCAGGCCAGATCTGCAAAGTATGGCCGTTAGTGTGGACTGGATCAGGCAGTCTTCCTGAAATTCTCCCTGCATGTAGTGGGAACGTAAGATTGTGCTTATCAGGCACACTTGTCTTGCCTCCATAACTACAGATGTCCACATGTGGGCATAACATTTGAATAGGATGTCCAAGATAAGTGCTGCGGCTCAAACTGCATAGTTTGAGGTGGGATATTGTAGGTGGGATATTGATATTGACTGTGCTTTTGAAATATATGTGCTGGAATTTATGTAGGAATGCCACAAGCAATACACACTTGAATGTCTGGCCCAGTAGACTCACCCAGGACTCAGGAGGAGATGAAGGTACCATCTTGCTACCTGCTAGGGAGAGGTTTGCCTGAAACAGTCTTATGATATAACAGTCTTCTTCATTATGAGCCCCACCGGCCATTGAGGTTGTCCAGAGAGGTCCGTTTACAGTTGCCGCCAGCTCGTCTGGTGGCCACACAGGGATGGATCTTCTCGGTTTCTGTCCTGAGACTGTGGAATGTGTTCCCTACTGAAATATGATCCTCCTCATCTCTGGCAATTTTTTAAAAGCACTTGAAAACCCACCTCTTCACCCAAGCTTTTTCAGCTTTTTAAATTTTTAAGTTTTAATCTTTTTTTTAATTTTTAGATTGCCTAAATTGTTTTAAGATTCTTGTGTGTGTTTTTAACTTGTTTTATGGTATTGTTAACTGTCCAGAGATGAAGGTTTGGGGCGGTGTACAAATTTGACAAATAAAATAATAATAAATAATATTTAGTTGTTTGCATTCATTCTGAATAGTCACATTTTAACCCATGTGATTCTACATGGCTATCCCCATATGCAGGATTGCATAGAAAAATAAATGCGCATTCAAACATCCTATAAGGATTTCGCCTCCTTTGCTGCAATTCCTGTGTTTGCAGTGGTGCTTGTCAATGCTGTTAAAATCACTGTGACATAATTGCAATCAATGTTAGTAAAGGAGTCAGTTTTGCCCACCATTTTGTTTTGAAAGTCAGTGTACATGAAAAGAACATTTTGATTTTGCTCACCCTTGCCCCTGCTTACTGAAATAAAAATATTCTTATTTTTACATTTTATGTCCCACTCTTCCCTCGAGGAGCCCAGAGAAGTGTACATGTTTACATTAAGTCTTACAACAACCCTGTGAGGTAGGTGAGGCTGAAAGATAAGTGACTGGCCCAGAGTCACCCAGTCAGTCTGATGACTGAACAGGGATTTGAATTTGTGTCTTCCTGGTCCTAATCCTCCCCAGTCCTAACCTGACAACAATGTTTCAAAAGTTCCATTCTCCTCACTCCAGGAGACACAATTTCCCACTTCATTATAATGAAAATGCATGTTTTAATAGTTGCACTCAATCTCTTTCCCCAAGTAGGACTCCTTTTCAGAACTTCAAAGTTCAGTGCACTTTGGCAACATTGCAAGATCTGTTTCTCAAGTAAAGCCAGCCAAATAGGCACAAAATAGATGCAACTGTTCTCTTTCAGATGAAACAGAGATGTAGGGGAACCAGAGCTGCAAGCCAGGGATGTGTAGGGAATGGGATGTGCAGCATTCAGCGTTCTCCTGTAACATGTTGTTTTGTCTCTTTAGAGTGTGATAAAACTTTGCAAATCCTGATTTAAGAGGAATAGAGCAAAATGGACTGCTTTACGTATTGGATTCTGCTGTGACCCAAAGTCCTTGGGTGAAAGTTTGCAAAGCAAAATCCCGAACCAGTGTTGAGAAAGTGTGTCTCTCCTGGGACCAAATTACAGTACATATTCTGCGGTTCTAGAGGCACTGTGTGACCTTGACACTGTTATCATTTTTTTCATATTAGCAGGCCAGAAAGAATGTATGTGGCTTTTGGTTTATTTTTCTGAAAGCAATATAATCTTTTACAAAATAAAACCAGCCCTCATCTCTGAATTCTTTTAGTAACTCCGTCTTGACTTAGGTCTGCTTTCCCCATCTGGCTTCTTCAATGTCCATGCAGCCTCTTTGGCTTCCTGGTCCCCCCCACCCCACCCGCTTTAGATAAGCCTAAGGTGATCACATAATGGTCTCATCCAACTGTGTGAACTACCCCTTCCTTGTAGGGACTTGTTTATACTTCCAGAAAAATCGATACCACACCTCCCAGTTATTCATGCTGGCACTTCAAACCCTATGTGTGGTTTTTTCCATTAGCCCGAATTCTCACCATAACAAAAAAATGACACATTTCTTTGTTTATGTGGATCCAATGCAAGCATCTTGGAAGCAGGGAAAGCTTGCCATGTGCTTGCTTGTAGAAGCAACCCTGGCTTTATACAGTATCACATCACCACCACCATTTGGGCTACTATAATATTAAGTGCCAGAAACAACCCAAGAATTTTTCTTTAAGTTAGGATATGTCTTTTGTGATAGGGAAAGGGGCACCAGAATGCCTTCTGATTAATGGTGCATGATTCTGAGTCTAGAAGAAAAGGGATTCCAGCCAAAACTTGCCACATCCAAACCAGGGCAGAAGAGACAAAATTATCTTGTGCTGAAGGCAATGGTTGACATCCTGACTACTGAAGCACTTGTGTAACGAGCAAAGTTTTGCTAGCGCAAGAAGATTGCATAGTTGCCAGGGATTTGTGCAATTGCATAGTTGTGCAAAAGGTCCATTTAAAATAAATAGGAGGTGCTGCAGTTGCAAATATGTTGCCATAGCACAGTACTAGTCTGGAGTGCAAGTTCAGACTTGGTGCAAGTAAAGTAAAGTTGTGCCCTTGAGTCGATTTCGGCTCCGGGCACCCACAGAGCCCTGTGGTTGTCTTTGGCAGAATACAGGAGGGGTTTCCCATTGCCGTCTCCCATGAAGTATGTGATGATGCCTGTCAGCATCTTCCTATATCACTGCTGCCCAATATAGGTGTTTTCCATAGTCTGGGAAACATACCAGCGGAGATTCAAACAGGCAACCTCTTACTCCTTAGGCAAGTTACCTCCCCGCTGCACCACAAGTAGTGAGTACAAAGGCTTTGTGGTAGTGCAGTGTTCTCCCACAAGCACTTTGTTAGGATGTCAGCTACTAGATTTTTTCAGGGAGGTGAAGGTGTATGAAAGAGACATCATTGCAAAAGGTTTGGTACACTCATCCCATTCGTGTTTCAAGTGAACAGGTTTCTGTAGTGCAAAAACCTGTTTGACCAGAGACGACATTGAGACAGACACAAACACACACACGAAAAATGTGTGTGTGTGCGCGCGCATGCGTGAAATAATGCCACTATTGTACCACCTTCAAATTATCTTAAAAACTATTCTTTGTCTCCAGCTTTGGAAGCTAATAATGGGGCAGCTGTTTCATCTGTAGAGAAACCTAAGAAGACCAGCAGCAGGATGGGAGATTGGCAGGTTGTGGGCACACCTTGTTATCATGTGTGTCTGTCTGCCTCCTGATGGTTAGAGGCTTCCAGCTGAATTTAACACATGCAGTTAAATCTTTTGACAGCATTTTGCTTAGAACACATGAAGGAGATACAGATGAAATGTTGTGCAGAATCTGGTTACTGGCTGCAGTATTTGTATTATTGAGAATTAAACCTGGGCGTTCATTTTAAAGCTGTTAACCTTTTAGTTCCCAAGATAGTAGAAATATGCAAATATGCAACTGCATCACGACAACCTTGAGGACTAGAAAGCTGATAGTATTTAAATGACTGTGATCCAGAGATGAGTGTGACTGAAGCCTTTACATGCATTCAACATTTCTGTCTAGTTTTCCTTAACGTGTCCTCATATTGTGTTGTAAAAGTGGGGAGGAATGATAAATGTGTTGTGATTTGGTGCTGTGAGATCCTGATATGGAAAAGTAAGCAGATCCACTTGTAAAGAGGAGATCTACAATGCTTCCTCTTTCCTGGATCCACCAGAAAGGAAAGGAAGCATCCTGCATCCTCCTGCATGTGGCTGGAGATAAAAGTGGTAGCTTACAGCTTGAAGTAGCCGGCTGGAATCTCCTCTGCCTTTGGACCTACTGACCCAGGAATTTCTGTGCTGCTCTCTTTTCTGTGTTATGCAATCCATATGCAGAAAAAGTAGCTAAGGAATGGATCAGGACAGGCTTGAGAGAACATACTCTTTCCTGTCCTGGGAAGAAATGGGGCACAGCTTTAGTAGTGTGTGTAAAGAAAAGGATGTCCATACCTCCAAAGAGAACAGAGGAGGAACAGACAAGGAAATTAATAGCAGATTTTTGGCATGGCCCTTCTTCATAATTTATGTTGGTTCTGTTTTTCATGATGTGAAACCAAATTTTCAGCATGGATAGAATGTATTATAATAAGGAGGGACCAAGAGGAGAAAAAGGTACAGATGGAGAAAAGAAGACATGGAGGTTGGTTTCAGTTTTATGCAGGTAGATTTCTTAGATCCAGAGTCTGCAAGCACAAGATACTTAACCTGAGTATGACTAAAGGCAACACAGTGACATCTGAAATACCATGCAAAGATTTATGTTGCGTCCCTGGCTTTTCCTAAGCATAAGCAGTATATGATATAGCCTTTGGCAAGAAACTCTATTCAGCCTTTAGGTCCGGGGGGGGTGGGGGTGGGGACTGTAAGGAGAAGTAAGATGCATGAATGAGGCTGGAGCCAACTCATTTGAAAAGGGCTAGCTTCTGGCATGTTGCTGGAATCTGCTTACAGAAAAGGGAGCACACACTCCCAAGCAAGAACTTAAAGATGGCTTCAGCTGAACTTGAATCTACCTGAGCAATAGATTGTGGCACAGGGTTGCCATATTCAAGCTTCCCAAATCCGGGTGGCCTAATGTGCATATTATGCAAATTATGTGGCAACTAATTTGCATTTTATGTATTTATTTATTTATTTGACGGATTTGTATACTTTCCCCTCCTCCTCTGCCCTTCCATGTGGTCAGATCCAGAATGAAATCCGGGCAGCGCATTTGAAATCCATGTAAATCTGGGTGGAATTTAGCACCTGGGTGAAGGAGCCAAAATCCGGGGTCTCCCCTAAATTCCAGGGGACATGGCAACCCTACTGTGGCAAGGCCAATGGACTCTAGTGGCCTTTCAGAATCGTTACTATCCTTGTCAGCTTTAATCTCCCATTGAATGGAAGGAGGGGTAGCTGGCCCAAACTTTGCTGCTAACTGAGCAGAGAGGCAGCGTTTTAAAGTGGTGATTCTCTTTATTGAGCAGGGAGAAAGAGCAACTGGCCTTATCCATCCCCAGCACTGCATACCTCCAGTGGCTGTTGCTGGTGTCTGTCTTACGCTTCTTTTTAAGTTGGTGAGCCCCTTGGGGACAGGGAACCATCATTCCTGGTGGGGACCAGCCCTTTCTCAAAACCCACTCTTTCAATCTTTGAAGGTGGTGCAGGACGCGAGGAGGAAGGAGGGTTGCCAGCAGAAAATGTGCTCCTAGCAAAACTTGCAGGGCTCAGATCAGTCCCGAAGAGCAGGTAGTCTTGTCACCCTGCTGGTACCCCAGTAATCTGCTTCTGGAGGGGTCATATATTTGTAGGGACATAAAACACTCAATTGTGCATGTAGCTACACATTTAAAAAGTGGGTTGGTTTTAGAGCTAAAGTAACATAGCAGCTAGGATGCTAAGCTGTGAACCAGGAAATTTGTGCTTCCCAGTAATGCTTCTTGAATTCACTAGGTAATGCTAGTCCAGCCACTCACTCTCAGCTTTAGCCCAATTCTAATATCTATCTGTCTGTCTGTCCTGATATTCCACTCTTCCTCCCAAGAGCCCAGAAGGGTGCATGTAATCTGTATCCTCACAACCACCTATGAGGTAGGCTGGCCACTTAATGAGCTTCACGTCTGAACAGGAATTTAAAACTGGTTCTTCCCAGTCCCAATCCAGCGCTCTAACCTCGTCCTCTACAGCATCTGAGCTGCATTGTCACAGTTTCTGTCCCTTTTAAATGTTACTGCAGCCATGGAGTATCTGCAGCCATGGAGTATCCGAATTTGGATTGGAACTGTGGCATGATGGCATTGGGTTTTAACTCTTACCTTGTGCAGTTTTTCTCATGAAAATTGCCCTCCCCCAGCTGCTTTATGCTCTGGGTGTGGGGAGGTAGGTGTGTATAGGAACTGCACCAAAGAATAATAGTGCTTAATCTGCCTCTCCATGTGTGACCCCTGCCTCTCATGGACCACAGCAAGGGAAACCTGTGGGAGGAGGCAGGAAGGTAGGCCCAGGGAGCTTGAGGAGCAGTAGGACCCTGGGGGCAATTCCCTGTCAGAACCATGCACACCTGCCCTGGATAATGCCAGGGGAGAGGTGGAAAGAGGAATTGCCCTATAAAGGGAGGCTGCTTGGTGGCTGGCCAGGCAGGAGTGATCTCTGGATCTCCATTCCCCTGGAAAGCTCACCTCCCTTGGAGAAGAACTCTCCAGGGATAGCCATAAGCATATCATGGATAAGTGCAAATCCAGAGAGCTGTGTATGTAACAGCCAATAAAGAGAAAGAATTGGTGTTGCACAGGGGCGTAGCTAGGGGAGATGGAGCCCGTATTCACGCCTCTCTCTGATGGCCCCTCAGAGCAGTAGCGGAGCCTGACCGCCAGCAGCCTGTGTGCAGCCACGGCGGTGGCTCCACTCACCCTGCCCCCTGCTTCTGACGTCAGAAACGGGGGGGGGGGAGCGCATGGCCTGGCTCTCAAATGGAGCCGTGCAGCTCCGTTCGAGAGGGAGAGAGTCAGGCCAATGCAGGGCTGGCTGTTTAACTCCCAAAGGGGATGTGCGGCCCCTTCGAGAGCTAGACTCAGGCTGGCGCTGTGTTTGCGGCGCCGGCCATTTAACTCCCGAAGGGGCTGCACAGCCCCTTCGGGAGTTAAACTTCTGCAGGGAAGAACCGCTCCTGGCCACTCTGCAAACGCAGCAGCCCTTTAACTTCCGAGTGGGGGCCATGGGGGCCTGACATCAGACGAGGGGTGTGTGTCGGGGCCACAAAGCACGGCCCCTGATTGGGCCCGGCCCGGGTTCTTTGAACCTGTTGGCCCAATGGTGGCTCCACCTCTGTCTCAGATAATGAAGAAGATAGGGAGGGGTGAAGCTGGGGGACCCTCAGGAGCTGGGGGCCTGAGGTTCTTTGAACCCTTTCGCTCAGTTATAACGACACCCCTCATGTTGCAACAAATTCCTGGCATGTCTCAACTCTTGAATGCAGGTACCAATCCCATATGGCACTGCCTCCACCTTCTGGGCTGGTGAACCTGTTAAACTGCATTTCACATCTTATCTAGTTTGACCCTTTATTATGACCCACCTTACAGGTAGTTGAACAGATTATTGAGATAACTTCTAGGAAGTACTGTGAATATTCTAAAGGATGCTAAAAATGAGAAGTGTCCTCATTGGCCATGTTCCTAGTTGTTGCTGAGAGCTTGTATTCTCTCTGCCTGCCATAGACCTGAAAAATTCCTTTCTTAATGTAGCCTGCTGTGGGTCTCTACAAATGTTATAGAAACGTGAAACCAGAATTCTGCCTGTTTGTTGTCCTGCTGTTTACCTGATTTCTTCTAGTGCTTATTCAGCAAAATAATCCAAAGTTATCTTTAACAAAGTTAAAGATAATGAGAATTCCCTTGCATGAGAATGGGAGGGCAGTGATGTTCTTCAACCCAAGGTATGCTTTCTTGCACGATAAGAGCTAGAGGAATATCAAGTTACTTTTGGCAGTTGTGTTCTTTTCAACCCTACTTCTGAGGATATTCAAGAAGTGGAGTAAGAGAAATGGTCTCCATGGCAATCAGGTGAACTTGTCACAGTTTGCAGAAGGGTTTATTTGTGGAAATCTCAGCTTTTTGTGATTTGTGCTGCATATATAAGCACCCTAAGAGCAGCTTGCACAGTGTGAAATGATCATCCATGCTTTTGTAATCTCTAATGTGCTCTTCATTGGACTGTCTTTGAGGAAGGATGCTTTTTGCTTAACCCTCACCCTTGAACAAAGCAAAACATAAGCCAGTGCAACAGTATTTGCTTCTCTCTCCACTTTCCTTCCTCTTTTAGTCTGCATTTTAACCTCCTCAGGGCAGAGACCTCTCCTTATGTTGCTGCCTAGAATGCAACGTACATTGATGGCACCATATAAATAATAATTTAGAAACTGGCTGACATACTGCCCAATTTTCCATCTGTCTTGTAACAGAATATGCGCACAGTGGCACAAGAGCACGCTTGTACAAGATGCAAGAATTTTGCAAACACAGTTGTGCGATGGACAGCCATTGGAAAGAATGGCCATCTGTTGCGCAGCTGCATTTGTGCAAATCTTGAGTTTTGTGCAAGAGTGCTCTTGCGCTACTGTGCACATGTTCTGATACTGCACAGTGTTCCATCTGCTTTGTACATCAGCCACTGTATGTAGACGCTCAATAATTTAGAGGAACGCATCCATCTGTTTCTTGATAAGAGTGGTTTGTTAGGAACATAGAAATTGGGTCTCCTTTATCCTAGTGCCAAACTCTAACCACTATACCGCAATGACTCTAGTGCTATTCAGACATTATGTTGTATGTGCATACAGGTGTCCATACACGTGCATCTTTTTGTGTGAATGGCTGTGCATGCATTCATGTTAAAAGTGAACCTGGGGGCAGGCTTCTTCTAATGCAGAGTACATAGAGGAAGTGTGCTACTGTACATATGTTGAACATAATGTGTGAATCACTGTATATGTTTGCAGATCTGTACATGCATATGCTGGCTAACATTAGGGATGTGCCCAAATGTGCTTGGGCAGTCATGGGTGGGGTGGAGAGCAGTTCCCTTAAGAAGCAGGTAAACAGGTCCTGACCTGCTCCGCTGCCACCCCGCCACTTTTCTGGATGTGGTGCTCGCTCTACCAATGGCTGTGTATGGCTGTGGCGCTGTTCCCTGCAGCCTGTGTGTGGCGTGGGCACACGCATGGCCACCGCACTTGTGTGGCGGCCATGTGTGTGCCGACACTGCACACAGGCTGCAGGGAACAGTGCCACAGCCGCGCATGGCTGTTGGTAGAGCAAGCAGCACACCCGGAAAAGCAGCGGGGCTGCAGCTGAGCAGGTAAGGACCTGCTTCTTAAGGGAACTGCTCCCCGCCCCACCCAACCGCTTCAGCTGATTCGGTGCTTCCCTAAGGAGGCACCGAACCGGTTCGGGCACATCCCTCACTAACATCCTGACTAAATTTACTCAAGGAAGTCTCATTGAAATTAAAAGGACAAGTTAGGCATGCCTAAGTTGTCGTTTTAATTTCAGTGGGAGTTCCTTGAGTAAATTTAGTCAGGATTCAGCCACTGTACGCAGATTATACATGCACTGAACATAACTGTGAATGGGGCTTCTGTTTCAATCTGTTAATGAATACTTAAAGGTCAGGACCAAGGACAGCATGTGTAAGCCCACTGTCTGCCTACAGTGGCAACTGAATGGCTAATGCATACAAAATAATGTTAACAGTACCACCGTAGAGACCCACTCTGTGCACCTGAAAAGTAGTGCTTCCTATCACCATAGTCAGGGTCATGTGGAATAGCCACATACCTCAAAGGCTCCACAGCACCTGTATTGCTCTTAAGTAGTGCCACTCCTAGTGTGCTTTGATGAAGGTTTCCTTTTCTGATTTCACAGGCCCGGAGACCGTGGTGCAGGATGAGGCTGAAGAGATCACCCATGGCTGGATGCTGCTTCTTGCTTGCTCTGTCTGTAGTTGCTCTTACTAGTTTTTCGCCAGCATCCCTGGGCACCTACAAGGGATTTGGTTTCCACGAACCTAGACGTGAGCCACAAGAAAATGTCGCCCGGTCCAGGCATGCTTGGATGAACTCCAGTGTTCCTGTTGCCCAACAAGCATGGCTCTTCAGCCATAAGAAAGGGCCCAGCCCTCAGGGAAGACAAACTCTGCAGAATCCCAGCTCTGTTTGCAAACCAAGGAGCAAGCAAAACAGCCAGGGTGAACAAAATAGTAGAGGGTTAAACGCAAGGAGAAAGTCCAAAGGGCAGATAAGAAAGCAGAACATGGCAGCAAAAATCTCTGAGCACAGCAGCAAACTACAACATAAAGGCTCTCCCTCCATGAAAAACCATGAAAACAGAAGAGAATTTGAGGTCCCCTTTACGCTAAAGAATGCAGGGAAATATATTAGCATCTATCCGGATACAGGGGTGGAGGTAGATTTGAAACCACAAAGGGCGTTGGCTTCCTTCTCTCCCCTTTTACAAGATGGAAAGCTTGGAGCTCTTTTATATCTTAAGAACTGTTCTTCAGGCCAGCCAACTGTACCACAGGAGCAACATAAACCAGATGTGCAGACAGCTGGCGCTGAACACCAGCCCGCCAATTTAATCAAAGCTATTATCTTGGATGGGCATTCCTTCCAGAGCAAGATCGACACTCATGGACAGATGGAGATCACTCATTCTCAGAATCGTCAAAGAGCTCATTTTTTGAAAGGAGGTGCAGAGGGACTGCAGAAATCAGAATGGTGCACAGAGCCTCAAGACAATCGCCGTCCTGGAAGTCAGGAAGGCCGATTGAGATCTGATAAGAAGATCATGCCTTGGTTTACTCTAGATGATGTGCAGAAGATGAAGCTCCTGGCCACTGGTGCAATTGTAAATAAAGACAGAATCCCTGCCCATGGGCAGATACTCAGAGTTGCCCTTTCATCCCACCAAGATGCCTTTTCACATGACCCTCAAAAACTCTGTTTGGAGGGGTTCTGTGGTTTAATCAAAAGGTCCACTGACCTCTATGAGGTTTTGGCTTTCCACTTGGACAGAGTGTTGGGACTGCATCGGAGCCTGCCTGTGGTGGCTAGGAAATTTAGCAGTCACTTGCTACCCTATAAATACACCAATGGTGCTACTAGGCCCATCATATGGTGGGTACCTGATATACAACACCTGAATGATTCAAACAATGACCAGAACTCCTTTGCTCTAGGGTGGCAACAATACCAGGAACTACTGAGGCATCGGTGTGGCATGGAAGATTCCAGAACAGCTCTTGGGAAACCTCCGTGTTTGACTGTCCTACACTCAGAATGGGCCAAATTAGCACTCTTTGATTTTCTTCTCCAGGTAGACCTGGTGACAGAGCAACTTTTTAAATCTCTCTTTCCCCTTCTCCTATCTTTTTATCCCCAAGGTATGAAAAGCAACAGAGTAAAAATATAAGGGAAGTGGAAATAAGACAAATATTTATATACTTTATTTGGATTGGAAAGGAGAGGAACAGATTGTTTATGTTTACATTTATATCCTCTTCTTCCAAGGAGCCAGAGAGTGTAGTGCATAGTTATATTTGTCTCCGCAACTGTCCTGTAAGGTAGGTTAGACTGAGAGATAAGTGACTGGCCTAGAGTCACCCAGGGAGTTTCATGGCTTGCCATGAAATCCTTTCTTCAAGTGCTTCAGAAGAAATAAAAAGATAGGCTCTCAGATCCTACTACATAGGCTGGAAAACAGAACACAAGCAAAATCCTTTCTTCCCAGCAGGAGTCCTCACCCCACCCATCCTGTACTGGATTGCAAGCTGATGTGTGAGCTTCAAAAGTAGACGTGTGAAGCATAATAGGCTGTCCTTAGGGAGAAAACATTAAAAAACATATTTGGATTGTGCAAATTAGTGCTGAAATTTATATGAGGAAAATTTTGCTGTCAGATTCTTCTGGTTTACAAAAATCTGAATAGATATTATCTGAGCTTGACTTTTTAAAACATTCCCAGTTATGGATGGATGTTGTCTGTAGATGTTTAGCTGAGGAAATTTAGAAAAAACAGGGCATGGCCTAATATCTCCCCAGAGCAATTGTACCCTCAGGTAGTTTTTAAAAAAATCAACATTAGATTACTGCAAGGCCAGAACAACATAGTTGCAGGATTCAGGTAAGAACTGTAAAACTAGCAAAGATTGGGAGGGATAGGCCAGACCAAGACAGAATAAAATGATAATTATTTCTGCCAAATAAGGGTCTAATAGTCAGTTCAGAACATGTACATCAGTTCCTTATTTTCTCCATGGGATCCCTCCCATTATCATGTGGAGAAACCTCTGGGTGAACTGGGACTGGTAACTGATACAGCCCAAAGCATCTTGCCATTTCCATGGCTGTGGCTGGAAAAAGCACTGATGCACTCAAGAAAATTGTGCCAGCTCACTGCAACTCTGTCCACAGCTAGGGTCAGGATCATATGACTCAGTATAGCCCTGGTCACGTTAGGCAAAGAAGATCTTGACTATGTGTTCTGGCCTGAGATTATACATGCTGAGAGCCTTCTAGAGAAGGTTAGACTTTTTAGTAAATCCTACAGAATGGCTTAGACATTCCATGGAGATGAGATAGCTTTTCTGTTATTAGAGGTGGTTATGGAACTTTCCCATAAGGTTATTATTACTTGCAGCTTCCTTAATATATTGCAGTTCCACAGGGGTTCCCAAAGGCTAGCTGCATGCATTGGATTCCACCGTAAAACTCCTCAAACTTCACAGAGAGGCTACCACTGTTGATTATTTTTTATTGCCTTTACTTACTGATATCATTCCGATCGCTCTGTGAACAGCTCTCCACAGGAATAAGGATTTACTTTTATTGCCAAGAAAAGCCTCCTGAAGAGAGAGTGTAGTGTACTGTGAACACTCTTTGAAAAACTTCCACACATTCAGCCATCTCTTTTCCCAACAGAGTCTTCAGTGTATGTACAACTTACAGAAAAGTAATTTTACTTTTGTATCGGTGGATCAGTTTGTTCTTCCTTTCTTCTGTTTGCTCAAGTCCTTGATGCTTGCTGTAGTACATATTTCCATGAAAAGGGCATCCAGGTCTGTCCACTAAGTTGCCAAATGACTTAGATCTATTATTGTATGACCAAAGGACACTATAGAGCAAAGGCAAGTTTCAAGGTGGTATCTAAAATACCTGGACGTTTTTCACACAGTAGGCTTTACCATGGGTTTACTGCGAGTTTGAAGTTGCCCCCAAAAGCTGATGTAAAAAGTGAATATTTTTACCCTGGATATAAATCAGGCTACACTCTAACGCACAATGAAAAACCTGAATTGTGTTTGAAGTGCTCCCTGATAGCTTGCAGGGACTTCAGGGTAAATCTGGCTGAGATGTGAATGCAAACACTAGCTAAAAGCCCTTTGTGAAAGATGCCCTGGCAATTCTAAAAGCCAGTTGATATTTCCAGTTGCGGTTTTGCTGCTGCTACTATGTGCATGTAGTCACCTTAAGTGGTGCAGCGAGGAAATGCTTGACTAACAAGCAGAAGGTTGCCAGTTCAAATCCCCGCTGGTACTATATAGGGCAGCCGCGATATAGGAAGATGCTGAAAGGCATCAGCTCATAATGCGTAGGAGATGGCAATTCTAACCCCCTCCTTTATTCTACCAAAGAAAACCACAGGGCTCTGTGGTCCCCAGGAGTCGACACCGACTCGACGGCACAACTTTACCTTACTATGTGCATACATGCCTATGAATGTATACTTCTTCCTTGTTCATTTTTATTCTGCAGATAATTATATCTGTGGCTCATACAAAAGCATTTGCAATCAAACATATTCAAAATACAATGCACATGCCTTCGCTGAATGCAGCCTACCAGTTTTCCTTCTCTCATATAATTGTAGTGTTTGGCATTTTACTACAATATACAGAATCCAGAGCCCAACTGAATATAGTAGCTGACATACTGTGCAAGAGTACATAAGCCTAGTAACTTATTTGTGTGTTGTGCAAATTATTGCACAATTATAATGGGCCTACTCTTGTGTAATGCAAAGAGTCTTGTGTAATTTTGCATTTGTACAAATTGCACAAACAAAATGTTACTAGGCTGATGCACTCTTGTGTAGTATGTCAGCCAGTGTTGTTTAGTTGTTTTTTTACTTTATAACACACATTTCCTTCTCATTTGCAAGAAACGATTTAACCAGCAAGACCCAGATGAGCATATCTGATGTAGGTGGATGCACACATCTGGATCTGTGTCAACTGTACATGTGGAAGCCTGCTTTTGCATATGTCTCTTCCTTGACAGATCAGGGTATAGAGGTGCTCCTAGGTAATTTTGAGGCCTGGACCTAAAGGCCTTTGGAGCCTCCCCCCCCCCAACCCGGCTGCAAGTTAAGCATCATCTCCATACACACACACACTCACACTCTATGACAAACACAGTATTTTTAACTAGGGCTGGGTCCGGACCTGGGCGGTCCGGTTCGGGTGGGGGGGTGCCTTTAAGAACGGGGGGGGAGGGTTTACTTACCCCTCCCGCCGCTTTCCCGCTCTGGCGCCATAATTTCACTAGTAATTGGGACGGCAGGATACCTCCCTGCCGCCCCTTCCCCGCTGTCGCTATGAAAAACTCCCAGGAGTGCTTTGCGCGCGCGCACATTGTGCGCGCACTTCACATCTCTGTGACGTGCACATGCGCAAAGGACTCCTGGGAGTTTTTCATAGCGACAGCGGGGAAGGGGCGGCAGGGAGGTATCCTGCCATCCCAATTACTACTGAAATTATGGCGCCAGAACGGGAAAGCGGCAGGAGGGGTAAGTAAACCCTCCCCCCGTTCTTAAAGCCACCCCCCACCCCAGTGCCGGACCGCAGTTTGGCGGTTCCGTGCACACCCCTATTTTTAACACGTGGGTTCTTGAGGGTACAAACAGCAACTGAACTCACAAGAATGTAAAAGTATAGAACAGGTACATTTATGCAAATATGCATTAGCAGAAACATTTCAACACATAGCTTAACATATTCCCATCCCATCCCACTGATTGATTGATCGATATACCACCCTTCCAAAAATGGCTCAGGGCGGTTATTGCTTTCCCCACTCCCCGCTCTGTCTCTAAATCTCTTGGCACAGGTCATAACCACACTCGGCTGCCCAGCACAGTGCAGGCCAGCAGCGACCACACCACCCAGGACAGACTGAGGAGGATTTGGGGGGTCCCCAGGGGGTGTTGAAGCCCTGCACTTTGATCCCAAAGCCCAGGGGTAAGAGGGTCACTTTTGGGATGTACATATTCAATTACATTAAAAATAAGTGAAACATAAACGACAACATAGTGGTGTGTGTGAGTGAGAGAGAGCAAATGCCTCCCTAAACAGAAATAATTTCCCTTCCTGAATGTCACCAAATGTAGAGAAACTCTGGCTTCCACAAAACTGAGACCAAAGTTAACCTCAAAGTGTTACAGGATAACAGGAATATTACAGGAGAATTCGTTTAAAAAATAGTAATCAACTGCCTCACACTGCCTCCACCATCCTAAATAATTGTCCTGGCATTTGAAGTAATATCCCTGCAATGTGGTTGTGAAAAAGAGGTAGAGCAACAGTCTGTACATCTTATCTCAATTGCTGAGTTTCCCACTTTAGGAAAATCTTAGCATCTGTCCTTGGGTAATCAGCTGCTGATGAAAGTGACCAACAGACTGTGCAAGGTTTCATGCACATTGTAATGTAACAGGCATACAGTTAAGCAAGTGTGCTTTTGTGCAAACATTGTGTAAAGACAGTTGTGCGCTAGCACAGCCATTAGAAATAGTGGCCGTACTCGTGTGCCACTGTGTTTGTGATGTTTTTGCATTTGTGAAAGAGCGCACTTGTGCAAAACGTACAGAACCTTGTGCAGTATGTCAGTGCGAGTGTGAACATTTGTTCCTTATTAAATTAGGCACATTGTTGTATGCGCTGATACTGATCCATCCATGCAGAACATCTATATGGGATATTTGGTCATCTTGTCGTTTTTTCACGAAATTTCAGAGATGCTCACCTGCTCTCCCCATGAGAGGTGTTTGTTTTGTTTTTTTAAACCTTTTTAATCTTCGTCCCTGTTTAATGTAAAGAGCAGTGTACAAATCTGTGGAAGGATGGATGAGGGAATAGTCATTTCAGTGCCACCAACTGTGTAATGGAGGCTCTTGGATATTTTTTGGAAGATGTCAGTATTTTCCCTGGCAACCCCAGAAAGTGAGAAAACAGAGATATGGTTGAATGCCTGCCAACTTTCACGCTTTCAGATATTCTGTTAACACACCATCTGCTGAAAGGGTGAGAATATCAGTTCAGTCTCCATTAAGAAAAATAACAGGACATTTGTATGCTGTGGAACTAGCCCAAGAACCAGCCCTGTTTTCCTTAACAGGGAGAGCTGGTGTCATGGATAACGATGATGAAGAATATGTATATACTACTTTTCAACGAATGTTCCCGATGTGGTTTACATAGATATAAATAAAATAAAATAAAATAAATGGCTCCCTGTCCCCAAAGGGCTCATAGTCTAAAAAAGAAACAAGATAGACACCAGCAACAGCCACTGGAGGGACACTGTGCTGGGGCTGGATAGGGCCAGTTGCTCAATGAGAATCACCACTTTTAAAATGTGCCTGTTTGCTCAGTTGGCAGGGTACATAAGATTGTGTGATAATCTCTCTGAAATGATAGTCTGGCTCCAGCCTCTGTCATGCAGTCCCTAGGCAGCCTTCATCACACCACCATCTCTCAGCGTGAGTTCTCCAGTCCACAATATGGGAATAATGAGGCCCCAAACTACATGTTGCAGGAAAGTGCTTTTGGAGTGTTGACCTGTCTTTAGTATTGTGTGGCTGAACAAGTTGTTCTAAGCAGAACTAATGGGCATTACTTTCTGCATATTTTTTTTAACATGGTGACACTTACCTAAAATCCCTCCCAAGTGCTGAATGAATTTGGTTTGTATCGGACTGTCAGCATATAGGTTACAAAGGGATGTTGCCTGTATTTTGTCTGCCATCTTGAAACAACATGGTGGTTCTGCAAAACAAAACACACAAAAACCCAGGCCCCCCTCCCACATGCTGTGAATTTGGTTTGTATCCAACAGTTAAAATATGAGTTACAAGGGGTGTTTTCTTTAGTTTGAGCGACCACCATCTTGAACCAGTATGGCAGATCTGCAAAAAATATATCACTTGGACTTGCCCAGGCCCCCCTTACATGTGCTGTGAAATTGGTTTGTATCCAACTATTAGCAAATGAGCTACAAAGGGCTGTTTTTCTTGAACAAACATGGCAGATTGGAAAATGAAATATCCGTATTGGAATTCCCTAGGACTGCCTCCAGTGTGCTGAGAATTTGGTTTGTATCTGACTGCCAGCACATGCATTACAAAGGAGTGTTGTCTATTTTTTGATAGCCACCAACTTGAATGTTTGGGTTGGCAAAAAAGCCATGTTGGACTCCCCTAGGACCCCCATTCATGTGTTGTGAATTTGGTTTGTATAGGACTACAAACACCAGTTACTGGAAGGGGGCATGGACATACACACGGATGTTGACACACAGGCAGAGATGGTGATCTCCTAAGCCTTCCTCCCTTTGAAAAGTAGGCTAAAAATGTGTGATGTGAGATCAGTGCATTAACATTTCTCCTCTGTCTGCTCCACTTCATTGGCTGCTGCATCACATGTTGTCCCCCCAATACAAGGGAGATGTGGTGGGGCAGGTGGAGATGTGGGTTGGCAACACCTATGTGCAGTTTGGACCTAATACAGGTCTGTTTTCCAAGGCTGTTGCAAGGATCATTACTAAGATAATGTGTGGGGAGAAGCTGATCTGGAATAGGATTGGGGTGGGGAGTTAACCCCTCACTCCCCCATGCCATGATCCTGTTTGGTAGCGGGGGCAACCCAGTTGCTGTTTACTACATAAAGCTCAAGCGTATTAGTCCCTGTTTGACATTACTGATATGAAATTCTGATGCCTCTGGACTCTCCACATCTCCCCCAGGTCCATGACCGCCTGGATCGATATTGCTGCGGCTTTCAGCCAGACTCTTTTGAGCCTTGCGTGCAGGAAATGCTTCATGAGAAATGCCGAAACCCTGCAGAACTGTTCTTGGTTCATATCTTGGTATGCCATTCCCAGTTACTGTGTTTTAAAATCTTTTCTGTTCTGTTCTAACCTACCTGATTTATGAAGTAGCCTGTTTATGCATTCCTGCTTCTCATTATATCTTTTCCTTGGTCAATTAGGTAAGATATCAAAATAAATCTTTTGGATGAAAGAAAATAATTAAGAGTGAAGGGACAGGTGGGAATAAATGCCTCTGTCGCGAAGGACTGCTCCACTGCTTCAGAGTAGGCAACATATTCACTTTGTAATGTGGGAATCTGACTTGCACATTAAGATTTTTATACGCAACATCAATTTGTGCACACAAATATTTGGAAAAAAGTTAATGCCAAGTGTCTCCACATGGTTGTGTAAGATGCAACTAGATGGTGACCTGAGTGGACTGTTTTTAGATCACTGGTTGCTTGTCACCTGCCCCAGGAGGAGGAAGTATTGTTGGAGTACAACCTTGTTGGGTCTATGGTTGTGCTCTTGTAAAGCTCCTACTAATTTCAATAGGGATTGTGCAGGATAACTTTCTGGAGCAGGGGTTCACAACCTTGGATCTCCAGATGTTGCTATACTACAGCTCCCATCATCCCCAGCTACAGTGGTCAAGGTCATTGTGGCTGGGGATGATGTGAACTGGGAACACTGGCTCTAGAGAATTGTGTCCCTAGAACTCTTGAAGAAGTCTTTAGTATTGTCCTAATGGTGCAATTACTTTCCCTTGGAAGCCATGTTCTTGTTAAAGTAATTTAAAATGCCATTGGCCTTTTTTTACCGAGCATTTTGAAGGCACCCTAAAAATCCATGGCAGTAACGTGAGCAGAGAGAAAACGATCAAGGAGTTTCTTTTTTCATTGGTCAAAGAAGGCCATCTAAGAAAATAGGATGTAGCCAGAATTAAGCATTTTAAAGTTCCATATATATTTATGATTCTCAACAATATCAGGTTTGGCCAGTCTGAACCCCTTTACATATGAAGGTCTGGAAGAAGGGAACAGTCTGTCTTAGAAAAGACACAACAATCGTCCCTCTGGAAAGTCCATCCAAACTCACCTCTGGCTGAAAGCCCCACCTATGTTTCCATAAACTCTAATCCAACTTGAATGCTGTCCCAAAATATCCCATGGCCCTCTTTTCTTGTCCTACTTTAACGTCCAATGTTGCTGGGACCCATACAAATGTGAATGTGTTTAACACTAAGGCAAAAATACAAAAACACATATCCTTAAAATATTAAGACATAGACATCACACACACACACACACTCACGTCCTCCATTACTGCCAAGTTTATTCTTCTTTTCCAGATTCGAAGGAGCAAGCCTTCTCACTTAGTATTTATTGACAATGCAGGCAGGCCTCTTCATCCAGAAGCAAAACTCAACTTCAGGCTGCTGCAAGGGATAGATGGGTAAGAAGTCTTTCGAGGAGAAAGTGTGTGAGTCTAATGGGCTATATGTTTGATCAGGGGCAGGCAACCTTAGCTTCCCAGCTGTTGTGGAACTACTACTTCCAGCAGCGTGGAGGGTCAGGCACTGGGATGCATCTTCCCAGCCCCTGGAACTCCTACAATGCACCATGCAAGAGCGCGGTGCATTATAGGGATTCTCCCAGCAGTGGCCGGGAGGCTACTTGCATGTAGGAGCCACATGGCACCAACACATGAGACTAAACCCAGTTTAAGGGCATCCTTGCGCCCCAAACCTGGGCTAAGCGGTGGGCTCTCTAAGTGGGTTTGCCGCTGCTCAGCTGCTGGGAGTCACACGGCTCCTAGCGGTTCACCCGCGCTGGCAGCAGCAAAACTGGGCTGGGCTTCCTTAGCCCGGTTTTGCCAACATGTGTGAATAGCCCCAGTGTTTCTTCCTCTGCCACACAGTATTTGTAATAGAAGGCTCCTTTTGATTTTTGAGCAGGAGACCTAATATCTTCAACATCTAGTGGAACAAAGAAGATTGAAGGGGATTACTAGTGTTTCTTCTTGGCCTCTGCCCACATGCATGGGCAGGGATATATTTGTTGGAAACAATTACCTCTTGTTGGAAACAAGTGCCTTCTTAGTCGTAAAGGAAGGTTGCCAACTCTGACCAAAGCTATTCCTGAAGATGTTTTCCCCAGTATTTTCCCCGTCATTGTTCGTAACATCAGTTCATTAAAATTCCCAGCATTGCTTTAAATAACTGCCTGGGCGCTTTCCAGATTAGCTGTTCAAAAGCAGCCAATGCCTCATTCCAGCAAATTGCATTCAAAATGTAACACCTGCAGGGGGAGCAGTCTTGCGAAAACCTACAACGTGAAAAAACAAGACCTTTTTTACGCTGGTTATACGACATCCTAGCTCTATATCTTAGTGGTTAAATTTGAAACAAGGCATTGGAAATGTGGACCCTGCTGTCCACGTAGGGGCTGTGGTGTCACAACACAGGAAGTGTGGAAGCACACTTCTGAGATCCGCTGTGACCCTGTTGCAGGATCGAATCTGGAAAGCGCCCTGGAGATTAATGCTGATTCCTGGAGACTCCAGGCCAACTCTGGAGGGTTAGCAACTCTATGAGACACCAAAACTGGTGACGTGTTATCTCTTTTTGTGATGTGGGGTTCTGTGATGGCAACAGTATGTACCAATGTTCAATAGCATATTGGGAGCAAATAGTTCCTTGGCTGCAAAGTCACACCCTTTTGCTCTGTCCTTGAAGCATGGGTATATGGAGGTGAGGGGTAGAAGTTTGATGACCTGCATATTTTAGAGGCCTGTGCATGTTTTGGGGACTCCTTCAAGGATTTCACTATTGATAGGAAGACCCTTAAGTCCAAGAACCTCCCCTACCAGAAGGGTTGCTAGAGGGGTTGCTGTGTAAGTCTGTGGTAGCAAAAACAACAGAGCCCTTGACTCTGAAATCTTGGCACAAGATTTCATGGACTAGTGGACTCTTGGCCATGAAAATGTATGCCACAACAACACTGCTGGTCTTTAAGAATCTAGAGGACTTTGGCTGACATACAGAGGAAGGAAGCACTGGTGCAGCCAGAGGAGCAGGCTAACAGCACTTTCCAAGTGACTGCACCAGTGAACCAGGGAAAAGACCAGTTTTGACGACCTCTCCTTCCTGAGAAAGCCCTCTGTGCCACCCCAAACTAGGTCCCTGCTTACCTGCTCTGCATGTCAGCCTCTGTGTTTACCAGATGAATTGTGTTCTGTGAACTGAAAAAAACTGTTTAAACTTACTATCACTTTCTCTTGAACGCGCAGCTTAGTCAGCTTTTGATATTATATGCAAAGAGGAAAGTGGATGAGCAAGTGGATGCTTTGTATGCTGCCTTCATGTTCTAATGCCTTAGCTTGAAACACTTTTTCCTGCCTGTTTAATTCTCTTTGTCAGGTTTCCCGAGACAGCTGTGACTGTCCTCAAGTCAGGATGTTTACAAAACATGCTTCTACAATCACTGTATGTGGATGAGGAATTCTGGGAAAGCCAAGGTGGATATGAAGGACTTCAACCTTGGCTTCAGACCATTGAGAAGAGAGGACAGATCCTGCTGCAGTATATCCAGGAGCACAATTTGACATTCATTAAAGAATCCTCTCTGTAGATTCCCAGGAACAGGAGTGGCAATACTTGCCTGCTGTGAAAAGGAAATTTCATAGAATCATTGAATGTTAGAGTTGGAGGTCTTCCAGTCCAACTCCCGGCTTGGTGATCCTGCTACAGCATGTCTAACAGATGACTCTCCAGCCTCTATTCGAAAACTTTTAACCAAGGAGAGCCTGTTATTGTGTGAGTGCAGACTGTTCCACTGTCAAACAGTAGAGATGTGCATAAGTCAGTTTGGTGCTTCCTTTGGGAAGTGCCAAATCGGCTCGGGCGCCTGCGGCCAAACTGGTTTGGCGGGGCATGGAGCGATTCCTTTAAGAAGCAGGTAAGGCAGTCCGCTGCCACGCCGCCACTTTTCCAGGCGCAGTAGTGCTTGCTCTAGCAAAGGCTGTGTGTGGCTGTGGCGCTGTTCCTTGTGCTGCATGAGCAGGCTTCAGGGAACAGTGCTGCAGCCACGTGCAGCCTTTGGGAGAGCGAGTGCCACACCCGGAAAAGCGGTGGGGCGGCAACGAAGCAGGTAAGGACCGCCTTACCTGCTTCTTAAGCGAACCACTCACCGCCCTGCACAAGCCCTTCATGCACAACCTTCTCAAACAGTTCTTGCAGTTGGGAAATATCTCATATTGTCTAGTACTTCTATACCTGCCTTCAGGAGCAACACCAAAGAAGTCCACTCCATCTGTGTGATGGTACGTTAGATCTTTGATGATGGCTATCATAGCTTTCCTTTGTCTTTTCTTCTCCAGGCTAAACATACCCAGTACTTTCAAGCGTTCCTCACAGGATTTGGTTTTCATATCCCAAACCATTGCCCTCCCCTGAACTAGTTTATCAATGTCCTTTTTAAAATATGGTGCCTGGAACTAGTCACAATATTTCAAGTGAGGTCTGACCAGGGCAAAATGGAGTGGAACCATCATTTCCAGGCACTTGAATAATTGTGTACCTTCTGTCATATGTGAATCCAAAAAATAAACTAAAAATTTAAAAACATGAAAAATAGTTGTGTGACTTAATGGATAGATTATCTGGATCTGGACTTATATTTGGATGTATCAGGCTATAATCCACATCACATTTGCATTACCCTTTGCAGGGTAAACATTTAAGGAAAGGCAATCTGTGGATCCAGTACAGTTCTAACCATGCTTTACTTTGCACAGCTAATGGCTATGAACGGAGCTGTGCATCCCTGTCCATCAGACATACCTAGGACCGGGGAGACCTGAGTTCAAATCCCCATTCAGCCATGATACTAGCTGGGTGTCTCTGGGACAGTCACTTCTCTCTCAGCCTAACCTACTTCAGGGTTGTTGTGAGGAGAAATTCAAGTATGTAAGACTCTGGGCTCCTTGGAGGAAGAGCGGGATATAAATGTAATAATAATAATAATAATAATAATAAATAAAAAATAATTAACAAGCCTTCATAAACAACTATCAAAACAGTTCAATCACATTTTGCAAGGAGATGATATTAAAAAATGGCTAACAACTGGGAAAAAACATCTCATAATGAAAGACCCAGCAAAAGGTGCAGTTCCAAGAAATTATAGACCGATAACCTGCCTGCCAACCATGTTCAAATTATTAACTGGAATAATAGCAGATGAAGTAATGCAACACTTATTAACTAACAAACAGCTGCCAGTTGAACAGAAAGGAAATTGCCTGAACACCAGAGGCACAAAAGACCAGCTGGTGATTGACAAAATGATTTTAGAAAATTGCAAGAGAAGAAAAACAAATCTAAGTGTTGCATGGATTGACTACAAGAAAGCCTTTGACTCATTGCCTCACACATGGATACTAAAATGTTTAGAAACAACTGGTGTCAGCAAAAACATTCAGATATTTATTTTAAAAAGCAATGAGCATGTGGAGTACACAGTTAACAATCAATGGCGAGACACTTGGACAGGTTAGCATTAGAAGAGGTATTTTCCAAGGGGACTCACTATCCCTTCTATTGTTTGTAATTGCCATGACTCCACTTTCACAAATACTAAACAGAACAGGCCTCGGATACCAAACGTCTAAAACATCAAATAAAATAAACCATCTGCTGTACATGGACGATCTGAAGTTGTATGGAAAGTCCCAGTCAGAAATCGAATCACTGCTAAACACTGTCCGTATATTTAGTAGCGATATAGCAATGGAGTTTGGACTAGACAAGTGTGTTGCATTAATAATGAACAGAGGGAGAATAACAAAAACAGAAGGAATAGAACTGCCAATGGAAGCAACATTAAGAACCTGGAAGAGAAAGAACATTACAACTACTTGGGCATTCTCCAGGTTGATAACATCGCACATGCTGAAGATAAAGGAAAATTTGGAAGTGAATACATCAGGAGAGTTAGAAAAATCCTCAAGTCCAAACTCAATGGCGGGAACACCATACAAGCCATAAACACCTGGGCTATACCTGTTATCAGATACACTGCAGGACTAATAGACTGGACCCAGGCAGAGCTAGAGACGCTAGATCGTAAGACCAGGAAAATCATGACCATCAATCATGCTCTGCACCCCCGCAGTGATGTAGATAGGCTCTACCTCCCTCGCAGCTCAGGTAGAAGAGGAATGCTGCAAGCCCATCAAACAGTAGAGGAGAAGAAAAGAGAACTTGAAGAATATATAAAGGACAGTGAAGAAGATTCTCTTAAAATGGTCAGTAATGAGCAACTATTCAATACCAATGAAACAAAGCAGGCCTACAAGAAAGAACAAGTCAAGAACCGAGCAGAAAAATGGAAAAATAAGCCCCTGCATGGTCAATATTTGCACAATATAAGTGGAAAATCAAACACCACCAAGACCTGGCAATGGCTTAAGAATGGCAACTTGAAGAAAGAAACAGAGGGTCTAATATTGGCTGCACAAGAACAGGCACTAAGAACAAATGCAATAAGAGCAAAAGTTGAAAAACCAACAACAAACAGCAAGTGCTGCCCGTGGACCACCTAATCAGCTGTTGTAAAAAGATCACACAGACTGACTACAAACAAAGGCATGGCAAGATAGTAGGGATGATACACTTGAACATCTGCAAAAAATACAAGCTACCTGTAGCCAAAAATTGGTGGGACCATAAAATTGAAAAAGTTGTAGAAAACGAGGATGCAAAAATATTATGAGACTTCCGACTACAAACAGACAAACATCTGCCACACAATACACCAGATATAACTGTAGTCGAGAAGAAAGAAAAACAAGTTAAGATAATCGACATAGCAATACCAGGGGATAGCAGAATAGAAGAAAAAGAAATAGAAAAAACAACAAAATACAAAGATCTACAAATTGAAATTGAAAGGCTGTGGCAGAAAAAGACCAAAATAATCCCAGTGGTAATTGGCACCCTAGGTGCAATTCCAAATGACCTTGAAGAGCACCTCAACACCATAGGGGCCACAGAAATCTCCATCGGTCAGTTACAAAAAGCAACTTTATTGGGAACAGCCTATATTCTGCGACGATATCTATAATAACAGCAACAACACTGATAATAAAATTCAGCCATCCCAGGTCCTTGGGAAGGACTCGATGTCTGGATAAAACAAACCAGTCAATAACACCTGTCTGACTGTGTAAACAAACAAACAAACAAACAAACAAACAAACAAACCTGTTAAATTCAGTAGGTACCAGATTAACATTTTAGTGTGCATTTGCTCCTGGATGTACCTCCACATCAGCTATATGGGCGAGCCTCCTGTACTATGTTGGAGCAAGTAAAGTACAAAAATAAATATTAAAAAATAGAGCAGTCTTATTTCAGCAAAGGGATACATTTGTTTGGATGCATGTTCAGCCAAAGTAGATAGATATTTGGAAGCAATTGCTATGATTTAGTCTTTGATCCCAATCACATTTACATGGAAGGCACTTCAATTGAAATCAATAGGGTTTATTTTCAAACAAACAGATTTAGAATCAGGGTATTAGCCATTCCAAACTAAATAGACAAATGTTTACTCTCCTCCCATGGAAGGTGGGCTGTTTTCAAACCCCAGTTTGTTTATGGGGAGTTAGATACTTAAATATTCCTGTACATATAGTTCCCATTATTTCAAAGGAAAAATAGCAAAGACAAATATTTTAATAAATCACCCCCAAAATGAAATGTTTGATAGTGGGTCAGCTTGCAATAGTCAATTAACCCCTGCTAACTTGGCAAAGAGGCACCTTTTAACATGGTGATTCTCTTTATTTAGCAGGGGGAGAGTAACTGGCCCTATCCACCCCCAGCACAGTACCTCCAGTGACTGTTGCTGGTGTCTATCTTATGTTTCTTTTTAGATTGTAAGCCATTTGGGGGCAGGGATCCCTTTTTTAAATTTGTTGTTTCTCTGTGTAAACCGCCCTGAGCCATTTTTGGAAGGGCGGTATAGAAATTGAATTAATAATAATAATAAATTAATTAATAATGCTAATATTTGAAACTTTTTTTGAATAGCATTATATAAATATTTGTTGTATTCAAAGCTCTCATATTTCATACATTGGAAACATGTGTATGAAGTATATCTGGCATGTTCAAAATGACTGACTTTTGAACCTGCTGTTTGAGCACAGACAGGTTGAGAAACCTTTCTAGAAATGCTATTTCTTGCCATCTTGTTGCAAGGGATTCTTTTTTAAAAGGCTGGATTTAAGTATGGCTGATCCAACAGTAAAATGGATTGACAGTTTAAACATATCAGGCCTTTCCATGCTACTCTGCTTTTGAACCCCATTGGGCCTCAAGCTCTTTGGTGTATCAATGTCAACATCTGGACATCTCATACAGCAGGCTGGCATCCTCATTGTTTGTTCTTCTTGGATTGAAACAGCAGCCGGCAGCTTTGAAAAAACCCATCTTAAAATTGTTTCTGCCTTTCCTCAGTCACAGTTGGTTACCATGGAAATGATTAAGATGACTTATCACGGAATGCAGCCATCAAAAACGAAAGAACCTTTGCAAAATAAATATCTTATTTTCATGTAAATCATTTCTGGTAATAATAATGAGACAGGGGAGAAGGTGAGAAAAGAAAACTTGACACTGTCAACATAGTTATTTCTACAGCAAATGACACCTGACATTATCCATTAGAAGCTGACATTTCATTAAAAGTCCAACTCCCAACCCCATAAGTGCCATGCACGAAGGTGACTTATTTCAGTGTCAATACCTCATGATAAGAATGGAAATGTTAAAAAATATAAATGCCGAAAAGAAAGAAGATACTTCAGCCGGGCATATTTATTTACTTTTATTTACATTTCCTCAATCACTTCACATGGCAATTTGACCCTTCAAAAGCTTCATTACGTTCAGATGACTTCAAGCAAAAGAAAGAATGAAATTAACTCCATTTTCCATTAGAGCTTGCTTACTTTATGTTAATTCAAGAAGAATCTAAGCTATGAAATCTAGAAGGCAGAGGCGTAACTATAGGGGGGGCAGGGGGGGCACATGCCCCGGGCGCCATCTTTTCTGGCCACGTGGGGGGCGCCGCCATGACCAATTTTTTTTAAAAATTTTTTAAATTTTTTGTTAATACAAATGTTTCCTGCTCAGTGCAGCAGCGCTGCAGCAGTCAAGGGAGTGCGTCGGTGCCCCCTTCCCCACAAGCGGTCCCTTCCGCGCTGCCTGCGCCCCCCCCATTGCTTTGCTGGCGCCTGGCGGCCAATCAGTGGCCTGGCTTGGCGGCGGCGGCGGGCACTTGTGAGGAAAAACCTAAGTATAATGTAGTATGGTGGGGGGCGGTGGGGGGGCGCCATTTCAGTGCTTGCCCCGGGCGCCGTTTTCCCTAGTTACGCCTCTGCTAGAAGGAAATATTAACAATTCATTAGGAAGGACTTTATTAGTCAGAACACAGAATGGCTTGGGAGGTTAGGAGTGATTCACTGACCCATTTGAACCATTATTGATTTAGATAAATACTAGAAATTAAAAAAAAAAATAACCACCACCACAACACACTTTGAGAAGTGTAGTTTTGCTATTTCATAAGCTAATTCCATATAGTTTGTTTCTGGGTCCAATTCAAGGTGCTGGTTTTGACCTTTAAAGCCCTTAATGGTTTGGGCCCGGGATACTTGAGGGTATCCCAAGGGTTGCTGTCTGCTGAGGGGGCTCTGCTCTGGGTGCCAACAATGAGGGAGCCTTGGCTGTTGTGCATGCGGGACAGGGCCTTTTCTGTTGCTGCCCCCAGACTCTGGAATGCTCTCCCGGTGGCTATTTGCTCCTCGGTCTCCATCACAGTTTTCAGAAAGTGTGTTAAATCTTGGCTTTTAACTTAGTCTTTTATATGATTGTCTCTACTGCTGCTTCTTTGTATTTTCTACAGTTCTTTTGTTTGTATTTTAAATCTTTTTAGTCAGATTTGTTTTTATATTTTAGCTTAATATTTTAATTGTGTCATTTTTATAGTCTTGTTTTTAATTTTTGTGTGACTCGCCTTGGGATTGTTTTAATGAAAGGCAGTATACAAATTTAACAATAAGTAAATAAAATTAATAATAAATATATCATTATTTTTCCATATAGGAATGTCCATGAGAAATAATATTTCAGATAGAAGGAAATAATATAAGATGGAATGGGCTAAGCCTTTGTAACTCTGTGAGTGTATAGCCCCCTTGGTGGAATGCAAACACACACAGGTTTTTTTGGTCCTCGGCAGCTGCCCTAGAGATTGTCTGAGGGGAGAGAAGTGAACAAGGAGAAGAAGATTGAAGTTCTCGACTGGAGTAAGAATTGGGGAGGATCAGACAGATAAAGCAAGCAGGAAGAATTTGTTCAAGAGAAGAGTGGACTGAGAGGGAGAGGGAGTGCAGCTGCTGTTCTTTTGCCTTCACCAAGCCAAGCCAGAGGTTCACCTTGGACACAGCAAGAAGAGACCCAGGGGAGAAATGGACCACTCTGGGAGACCCAACTAAAACACCGGACACTAATGGCTTTTTACTGTGTGAGTTAGGGATTGATTTGGAAATCATACCTGTTTCAGTTATTCCCATTGTTTCTTTCCCCTCTCCCGCCTTTGTTGAGTAAACCTGGTTAAATATGTTTAATAAGTAGCCCACTGGATTTCCCCCTTTACCCATTACAGAAACAGAGAAGGGTGGGATTGCACTACATGAGTTGGGGGCTTCATCGTATTTCCCTTCCCCGCTTCCACACCTAATTGAACTTGGGCACTACAGTCTGCAACCAAGGAGTTGCTGAGTGGGAAGGTGAGGAATCCCTCATGAATCATGGCTCACAAGATGATTCCAAGTTCCTCAAGTATGTGGCACCTAGTAATGCCATTCTAAGGAAGTGACATTTTCAAAGTTCATCAATAAAGGTCATTAAAAAAAAAGAAGGAAGTAACTAGTATCCCAGGCCTCAGGAACAGCTCACACATGATGTGCACCATCTGATTTCTTATTACTTAATGGCCAGACACTTTAGGCACAATAAGAATATAAGAACAGCCCTGCTGGATCAAGCCTAAGGCCCATCTAGTCCAGCAACCTGTTTCACACAGTGGCCCACTAGATGCCACTGGAAGCCATAGGCAGGAGTTGAGGGCATGCCCTCTCTCGTGCTGTTACTCCCCTGCAACTGGAACTCAGAGACATCCTGCCTTTGAAGCTCAAGGTGGCGTATAGGCCTCCGACTAGTAGCCAATGATAGACCTCCATGGAGTTATCCAAACCCCTCTTAAAGCCATCCAGGTTGTTGGTTGCCACCACATCTTGTGGCAGAGAATTCCACAGGTTGATTATGCAGTGTGTGAAAAAGTACCTCCATTTGTTGGTCCTAAATTTCCTGGCAATCAGTTTCATAGGATGACCCCTGGTTCTAGTGTTATGTGAGAGGGAGAAGAATTTCTCTCTATCCACTTTCTCCACACCATGCATGATTTTGTAGACCTCTATAATGTTTCCCTGCAGTTGTCTTTTTTCACAATCCAGTCAAAGTCCCTTTGATTTTAGTGGAAAAGATTTAAGTACATACTTAACATTCCCATTGAATTTGGGAGAGTACTAGCAAGCAAGCATTGCCCCCTTTGCTAAGCAGGAGCTGCCCTGGATTGCATTTGAATGGGAGACCACACGTCTGAGCACTGAGGAGATATTAGGGAATGGTGCTGCTCTGGGAATAGCACCCTGCATGCTTGCATGCAGAAGCTTCGAAGTTCCTGCCGTGGCATCCCCAAGATAGGGCTGAGAGAGACAGCCTTGGAGAAGCTGCTGCCAGTCAGTGGAGGTAACACTGAGCTAGATGGACCTATGGTCTGACTCTGCATAAGGCAGCTTCCTATGTTCCTAATTTAATGGAATTTGAAACATTAGTGATTCCTTAGTGAGTGCTTTGTGAGTCATATCACAGAAGGGCTTTGGAGCTTAGGGGTGAGTCACTATCCCCTTCTAACTACTATGGACTCGAATACTTATTATTATTATTATTATTTATTAGATTTCTATACCGCCCTTCCAAAAATGGCTCAGGGTGATTTACACAGAGAAATGATAAATAAATAAGATGGATCCCTGTCCCCAAAGGGCTCACAATCTAAAAAGAAACATCAGATAGACACCAGCAACAGTCACTGGAAGTACTGTGCTGGGGGTGGATAGGGCCAGTTACTCTCCCCCTGCTCAATAAAGAGAATCACCAGGTTAAAAGGTGCCTCTTTGCCAAGTTAGCAGGGGTATTGGGAATATTAAAAAAATCACACCACAACACACTCTTGAGAATTGTATTTCCTAATTTCATAACAACATAATTTTGTTCTTTTACACAGGAATATGCATGAAACACAGAATGTCCATAAATGGCCTTGAAAGTTTGTGAATGAGGTCCATAGGCTTCAGGGGTGGCAGCAAGGATTGGCCAGGTTGGGTATCGGTGAGGACCCCTGCCCACTGAAAGGCCAACCCAATCATTCCCTCAAGAGTCCACTGCTGCTACAGCCCACTACCTTCCCATTGAGCCTTTACCTAGAAGTTTTTCACAACCAGCTTTTAGTACACAACTCCTCCGGAATGGAGATATGCGTTCACATATCGGCCAAGTTTACCCAAAAGTCCTTGTGAGCTATCAGGGAGCACTTCACACACAATTTGCGTTTTTTTGTTTTTTTGTTTTGTTTTTAAACTGCGTGTTAGAGTGCAACCCGATTTATATCAGGGGTTAAAAAAATATTCTTTTTGTGTTGGTTTTGGGGAGCAACTTCAAATTCACAGTAAAGCCTCTCAGGGCACAGCGGGAAATGACTTGCCTAACAAGCATGAGGTTGCTAGTTCGAATCCCCGTTGGTATCTATATCGGGCAGCAGCGATATAGGAAGATGCTGAAAGGCATCATCTCACACTGCGTGGGAGGAGGCAATGGTAAAGCCCTCCTGTATTCTACCAAAGACAACCACAGGGCTCTGTGCTCGCCAGGAGTCGACACCGACTCGACGGCACATTTTACCTTTAAAGCCTGCTCTCTGGGAAAGCTCCAGGTAGTGGGAAGCAGCAGATGCTCCTCTGGTACTGCTGCCTTTGCAGTGGTGCTCAAGGAGGAGTGTCTGTCTACTCCTATTTTGCCCCACCTCATCCTACTTGAGTGCCTGGGAAAAGTAAAAGGGAAGTGTAAGGAGGACATCAATCCACCCACCCCCTGTATCTTTTTTTAGTGCCTAGGCATCAGTGGGGACTAGTGCCTGCACCGTGGGGGTTGGAGCCCTGTGTGCATGTGGAGCCCATTACAGGGCTTTGCTCTAGAACCCCCTAGATCTTGTTACTGCCCCAACTACCTTCGTGGTATAGTTATTGCTGCAAAATTGCTCCACTGTGCGTGATCCCATGTCACCAAAACAACATGAAAATCCATTTATCTCTCTTTGCAGGATGCAAACACACAAAAAAGCAGTTGCATCCTAATTTACATCCATTAATCTTCAGGCCCACTGTTGTTAAACTGTGTCTGTGTTTATGAGAGGGTTCATTTCAGCATCGCTATTGATAAAACCACCAAGGAGCCAAAGTGGAGCTCAGGAAGATGCAACAAAAAGGAAACAGCAGCTAGGTACTGAGGACTGGCAGAAGCAACAGGCAAAGAAAGGATGCTATGCCTGGGAAAGACATGGTGTGGAGGAAATGGGAAAGAAGCTAAAGTGGCAGGAGTTGGATGCAGCTGAGAAACTGACTGACCGACCATCTGTCCTTCCAACAATTGTAGTATTGTTGCTGTGACATCACAGAATGTTCTGGAGGAAAACCCTCATACAGGGCAAGGAGACAGATGGACCTGTGCTTTTGGAGGTAAAGGTTACAAAGAGATGAGGATGGTTGCATTTCCAATATACTCTGTGTTTCTTCAGGGGTATGTGTGTCTTCTCCTGGTATCTGACATTCTTATGGGAAAAGCAAACAGAAGCTCATTCAAGAAGTTTCTTGAGGCATGCATGTGCAGTTAGTAGGAAGAGATTTAGATAAGAGGAGCTAGATTGGGTCGAGATTATGCATTTAGCATTATATTAATGACAATAAACCTTTCTATGCCTTTTCAAGGGCAATTCAAGTCGCAATAATAATAGCCGATACCCATAGCAGCTGTCTGGCTTTCAGGGGGTAATTTTATTTATTTATGTTGTTTAGTAGCTGATGCTAAAAAGAGGCCTCTCATGAATATGACATAGCAAAGCAGCAGTGGGCCTAAAGATTAATGGATGTAAATTAGTCTGGACGTTTATTTACATCCAGCAAAGAAAGAGATAAAACTCCCACTGTGATGGATTTTCTTCATTAGTTAGGAGAGTGCCGAAAGTAGAGTTTCTGGCATTCTTTCTTTCAAATGGTTAGGCAAACAGTTTATCAAAAGCGCCACAAATGGTCAGGAAATGAACATGATTAATGATCAGCAAAGGGAAGATCTGAACAGAGAGGTTTGCTATCCTCAGGCACAAATCTTCAGTCCTAAATCTCTTGAGCCCAGGTTACATTAAAGAGCTGTATCCTCACACATGAACTTTTCCATTTACCCAGATAATTAGGGGAAGCCCTTTTGTGTATCCGACTTCTTCAGATTGAACTTGGCTGGGACACGCGAGGGGTTTATTAATGACAAAGCCTAAGATGTCAAATCCCGTGCCCCAGGAGCAAGGGATCAACAGGACTTTACAGTTTTTTTCACCCCACCAAGACTAGATTGCCTGCCTGCCATTCAATCATCCATCCCTCCACACATCCTTCCTTCTACCCTCTAAGCCAGATTGCCTGCTTCCCTGTCTGCCATCCTCCATCTTTCTTTCCACTACTCCAATTTAGAATGCCCTCCCTTTCTGGCAGGGGCCTACCTAGTCCAGCAGCATCTTCTTCCCCTACTCCAGTCTCCGGCTCTTTGTTTGCCTAGTTCTTTTCTTTTTACAAGCCTCTCTGAGTTGGTTTTTAACTCAGGAAAAGTTGGAGGGGGGAGTGGGATTTTATCTGGTGCAAACACGTCCTCAGACGTTCAGCAGCTATAAGTTTTCTCACCATGTGTAGGCTCGCCCGTGAAAGATATTTGTACTTGTCCAAGAGCCAAATTAAGAGAGGGTTTTTTCCCCTGGTTTATCCCACCCCAAGCCCTGAGAGTTTCTATAGACAAAAGGGGTGATGGCAGCAGCATTTTGAACGTACCAATAATACAGAACAGTTTTAGGAGAAGCCTAGCCAGGCAGCTCAGTAAGGATGATTCAGCATTTCTTTCCCTCACGTGAGCTTGCTCTAAGACAAAGGCTACAACTATCTTCAGTGTTTTTGACATAAACAAGGAAGACAAGATAGAAATATCTCAATAAACAATAGATACACAACAACAAGGAACACACCACAAGAATGCAGACCACAACAGTGGACATGGCACCTTACAGAATTACAGAGACAGTTCCCTGTTCCTGAGGAACTTACAATCTAAAAGAGACAGTAGGTAAAACAATACAGGGAAGGAGAGAGATGCAAGTGAAGGTTTTTATAATTACCTGTCCAGTGAGCACCATCTCATTAAAAAAAAGACAGCTTCCATACCAATGAGCTGCACAAATGGATACTGCAAACTGCATTCCTGCAAATGCTTTATTATGGGTTCCTGCCTTTATGCCAAGAACAGAGCACACCTGCTAAGTCTCTGCTCCCAATTTAAAATGAATCTGTTTTTTGCATGTTGAAAAATCCTACCACTGCCTGCTGCCAAGTTATTCTCCAAGTGTACTTTTTTCTTTCCCGAATATCTGATAAACAGCCTATGGGCACATTAAAAGTAAACTGAAAATTATTACATTCTGTTAAGCAGCTGAATGTTTGCAAAACATTTAAAAACCCTGCGCTGTAATGGCTGTCCTAAACTGGAAGAATGATACAACTATCTTGAATCTTAATTTTTACAGAGGATTAAAAAAAATAAATAAAATCTGTAGGCGAATATATATATGGAATGTCACTCAGGTTTCCAGTGGAAGTTGCAGTATTACTTTACAAGCTTCATCATACTGCGACTGTTTTTATGACTTTTTCTAACTGTGGTGTGTTTTGATGGTTTCTGTTCATAGCTTCGGTGTTTGGGATGTGTGTTTTATTTTGTTTTATGCACTGTTAGTTGACTTGAGTACAGTTCTAGCACAGAATGGTGGAATATAAGTCATAGTAATAAAAAAGAAAAAAGAAAATAAAACATGAGACAGCTCTACAAATCCAGGAACCCAAGTTGTTACCCCCATCAACCAACCACCCTTTGCTGGGTTGGCTCTTTCTTGGTAGGTTTACTGTGTCCAGACTGCATGCTAAGGACACCTCCAGTGTGGTAGGGATGTGCACGGAACCGGTGGGGGATGGTTCGACGACAGGGTGAATAACTTTAAGGGCAGGGGAGGGTGCACTTAGCCCCTCACACCACATTTTCCCCACCGGCACTCACTGAAAAACCGGTCCGGCGGGGCGGCAGCATACCTCCCTGCGCCCCTCCCTGCCACACCCTGGACTGGAAGTGACAGGAAGTAGTGTGCCTGACATGCGTGCATGTGAGTGTGACCTGCACATGCATGCGCCAGCCAACGTGCACATGTGCACACTCTACTTAATGTCACTTCCGGTCCGAGGAGCAGACGGGTCGGCAGGTAGGTACACTGCCGCCCCACCGGACTAGTTTTTCAGTGAGCGCCGGTGGGGAAAATGTGGCCAGGAGGGTAAGTGCACCCAGCCCTGCCCTTAAAGTTATTCCCCCTGCCATCAAACCTTCGAACCTCCCAGCGTTCGAACCTGTTCAAAGGCCCGTAAAAGAGCCTCTGAACAGGTTCATGCACATCCCTGCTGCATGGCATACCTTACTCTAATCTTTAGTTTAGATTGTCTTCCCAATTACAGCAGCAATGGAGGACCCCGTATGCAAATATTTCTCCATCACATATTAACATCCAATGTCCTTTTGGTGGGTGCTGGTCATCTGATCTGGGGAGAACTGGATGGAACATCCTTAACTAGCAAAGGCTGAGTACTGAATATTTTCTGAAACTTAGATGAATTGGAGCAGCTGTAACTACTGTATGTAGGAGTAATGACAAAAGCGTCTATGAAGTTCTCTTTCACACGTGCACACCCAGCAGTGTGGCAGTCACTTTGGCATGGTGCATTCCTACATCTTTATTTATTACATTGATACCACCTTTCACCCTGGGACTCTGCAGCAGTGAACTAATTGAAAACAACAATTAAAACAATTTTTAAAAGTCATTAAAATGCAATGGAAACCCAAGAAACATGGCAACAAAACCAGCTAAAAGGAAGACAGAGGGCAGCTACTCACTGACCAAAGACCTGTATGAAATTGAGACCTTCAAAAAACTGGGAGTGAGAAAACCATGCAGATCTTTTCTGAGAGCAAGTTCCACAGCCTGGGCGGTGGGGGGGGGGGAGAGATCCTGCCCCTCATGCTCAACAAGTGAGCTTCAGCAGAAATTGGCACATGGAACTGACTGAGCCCTCCCAGGCTACCTAGTCAGGTGGGTAGATTCAGCCAAGAGCAGGTGGTCCTTAAATTACTTGGAGCTCAAGTCATGTAGGGCTTTAAATGTAATGACCAGCACCTCGAATTGTACCCAGAAACAATTTGGCAGGCAGTTCAGTATTGTCAAGATTGGTGTTTCATGCACACGGTGAGCACTCCTGATATCAGTCTGGATGCCACATTCTGCACACTCTGTAGCTTCTTGAAAATACTTTTCAAGGGCAGTCCTATGTAAAGCACATTGCACATGACATGACTAAGGCATGGGTGACAGGCCACATCAGTCTTCATGAGGAAGGGATGCAGCTGGCACACCGACCAAAGCTGTGCAAAGGCAATCTACGACCACAACCTAATGCTCTAGAAACAGTGCTGGATCCAGGAGGCAACCCAAGTTATGGACCTGCTCCTTCAGAGGGAGTGCAACTCCACCCAGGCGAGGCTGAAACCCTCTACTCCAATCAGCTGTTCTACTCATCACCATTAACTCCATTTTGTCTGGATTAAGTTTTAGCTTGTTAGCCCACATCCAGCCCATCACGCTTCCAGACTCCAGCTCAGATCCTTTCAGCTCAGATCCTTCTCTATCTCTCTGGGATGACATAGTAAGATGAAGCTGTCATAGCACTACAACATCATACTGCCTCCAGACGATCTTCCCCAGTTCATTTAGAACCCACAAGCCAATCAATTGTTGAGCCCAGAGCTGAGCAGTAGTCCCCCAATAACACCTTCTAGACTAGACCATCCAAGTAGGACTGGAACCAGTCCAAAATTGACCCACCCAGTCCCAATTCTGAGAGTCAGACCAGAAGCTTACTATGGTAATGGCATCTAAAACCACTGACACGTCCAATGAAACTAACAGAGCCAGCATGGTGTAGTGGTTAGAGTGCTGGACTAGGACCGGGGAGACCAGAGTTCAAATCCCCATTCAGCCATGATACTAGCTGGGTGACTCTGGGCCAGACACTTCTCTCTCAGCCTAACCTACTTCATAGGGTTGTTGTGAGGAGAAACTTAAGTATGTAGTACATCGCTCTGGGCTCCTTGGAGGAAGAGCAGGATATAAATGTAAATAACAACAAGAACAACAACAACAACAACAACAGGACATACTTCTCCTGGCTAGTTCCTGGGGTAGATGATCTACCTTGGTGACCCACCTTGTTCCCAGAACCTGGGTGAAAACCAGATTGACACAGCTCCCGATAATCTGTGTCATTCCACATGTGCCTCCTTTGTGTGTGCTCTAGTGCAATTAAAATGCTAAACCCATGCTGAGATGGAAACAGCAGTCCAGTTATTGCAGGAGGAGGATACTGTACTTACATAGGTACTGTAAATATGATATGAAGATCCACAAGGCTAATAAAAGCATGCAGGACAAGGGCAACACAGAACAATAAAACAAGAAGCAAAGTGCAAAGGCGTGCAACAGAAATGCACCAATGTGGACAGTACCTTAAAGAAATATAATCAGAAAGAACCGATTTAGCATTCCTACATCTGTAAGAGCAGTGACCTCTTGTGGACACAATTGTAACTGTAATTTCCCCCTCTTGCTCCTCTAGAATAGAGGACCCTTGGGAGAGAAGCTAGTTGCTGAGGCCATTTATATCCAGACCGGGATTAGTGGCAAACACATGTTTCCCAATGATTCTATTAATCTGATACACTTATGGGGGAATTCACAGATTCACAGTACTGGGGAAACTCAGTGTGAGTTGGGGCTGCCTTAGCAAACATCTTAGATCAGAGGTTTTAAAATGCTCCGTATGGAGTTTCCCCGGGGATGGAGCTATGTGGAAGGAACATCTGATCCAGAGAGACCACACAGTCTGATTTAGTCTCAGATGGCTTCCTATATGGTATCTTATAGCAAAATGTGTGCATGTAGGATTGTCATATATGATGATTTAGATATAGGCAGCATGTTACTCCCATGCCATGAAGGAATCCCATTACATTTGAAAGAAACTGTAGTCCTTTTTCACAAGTATCTCCCACAAGTTCAGGGAATGCATGAGGCAGAGGTGCAGAAACCCCTCCCCCAAGCATTTGAGGAATCCTCCCATTTCTGTTCCCCAAAGCATTTCCCCCCAAAAGTGCCCCCCCAAAGTGAGGAGTTGCTCCTCAGGCTTTCCCTCAGTCTGGCATGTAGGGGAAGCAGGATTGCACCAACCTTAACAGCCACACCTCCAACACCATGCAGCCACAACCCAATTGCCATACATGTGCCATTAGTAAGAAAGCAGCTCTGTTCACACACAGATGTGCACAGATAGGGCCCACTTTTCACTAACACTGAATGCATCTCCATCAGGGGGCAAGGGCAGCAGGCATGGTCCTGCTTCCCCCTCACACACGTCCACCAAACACGAGAGAGGGCATGGCTGAACAGGCCCCATATATCCTTAAGTAAATGTGTTCAGGATAGGGGCACTAGGCCTCACATTTCTTCAGAGAGAGAGTCCTGAAAAGCCTCCGATGAAGGAGTCTGAGTTTACTACATTATCTGCAGGCATTCAGATCTCAAGTCATTCTCTTTTTGAGAATTTTAAAAGGTCATTCTCATTTTGATTTAAAAAATTATAATCATCTGCTTTTAACACCATTTGGGAGTGAGACTAGTGAGTCACAACCTGAACTGTAGTCACAATCCTCACACTTTTCTTAGCAGCTCAGGGAAAGTATGGTAATGAATCAAAACTGAGGAGTGTTCTTAGCTACACTGCTCTTCTTTGTATCATCTCTTCCTGACCAGACTTGGCATCCCACCCAGCCCTCCGCCCCAAGATTCTCTTCTCTGCTTCGTTCATCCTCCCACCAATTGCTCTGTTCTTTCTTTAGCTGTCTATAAATAGTCAGCAGATTTCCAGACCTTTAGGAAGCCCTGTGTCAGGATGTGTTGTGGACCACAAGTTCCGAGGCATCTAAAATGATAATGGAACAATGTTAATTGCTCTGCATTATCCAAGCATCACTTATTCATGCCTCCACTATTGTTAAGGTTAACAGGGCTGAGTGCAGCAAGTTGTTAGTAAAGGTGACATTTCCTTTCAAGGACAGGGAGTTGATTAATTTCAGTTGCCTAAAGACCTGCTGTAAGACACAGAGTCGTTAATAAAGAGGCTAAGATGTTGTTCATGTCACAGCTGGCCTGGAGGGAAGTAGATGCTTCTGACCAGGCAGGTAGTCAAGCCAGGAGGCAGATAGGCAAGGGGCGGGGGGCGGGGGGGGGAGCGGGTAGGCACATAAGTAAGGAGGGTCAGGCTGTCTGAGAGGAGCTGCAGGGCCAAACTAGACATGACAGTGAATCAAAGTACTCACATTACAGTGGGAGTAAAGAGGAAGCCAGCCACCTAATAGCGCAGTGAGGAAATGACTTGATTAGCAAGCCAGAGGTTGCTGGTTCGAATCCCCTCTGGTACCTATATCGGGCAGCAGCGATATAGGAAGATGCTGAAAAGCATCATCTCATACTGTGCGGAAGAAGACAATGGGAAACCCCTCCTGTATTCTACCAAAGACAACCACAGGGCTCTGTGGTCGCCAGGAGTCGACACCGACTTGACGGCACACTTTATCTTAACTTTAAAGAGGAGCCCACCCCCTTAGCTTTTGCATCCACTTTTGTTTTAGAGGCCCAAAGCGGGTCATGCTCTGGTGAAAATTAGGGGGCAGAAAGTTGGGTTAGAGCTATTGGATTTCAGTAAGGGTCCTGTTATCTTTTGTCCTATAATTCAACAAAACAGTGGGCGATTCATGATTAGATATCCCACCTTTTTTTTTTTTTTTAAAGGCAAATGTAGCTACAGCCTCTCCCAATTCAAACCAGGGCCATAATGTGTGGAGGGAGGTTTAAATGCTTTCTTTCCATATGATGCTATTCATCCAAATTGCAAGCCCTTTCTCCCATTAGCTGGGGCTAATGTTTGCTCTCTGCGGTGTATGTGATTTGAGTCAGGAAACTGATATGGAGGGGGAAATCCAGCCTGTAGTTCCATAGTCAAATCAGTACACCCACCGAGGCATTTGCCCCAATGGGACACAAGAGATCTAATAATGGATCTCCCACCATCTTGTCTAGTTTTGCCCCCAACTCATCCCCTTTGATGAGATAGCGAGAACGCTATGGTCAGATCTTCTGTGGTTTTTTAAAAGGGCAAATGCCATGGCAATGTCAGAAACTTTACAGGCTAAGGCAGAACTCTGTTGATGCCTTGAGTCACCTGAGCTGGTACCTGCAATAATGGCCACTCACACAGATGGTTGTTAGCAACTCAGATAGTTAGCATAGGCACTAACAACTGAGTGGCCAATATCTATCTATCTATCTATCTATCTATCTATCTATCTATCTATCTATCTATCACATTTTTATACCACCCAAAACACAAATTTTCTGGGCAGTTCACAAGACAACAAAAACAACCAATAAAAAGACCAACACATCTCTACAATTCAAATTTAAAAAGTTAAAACTATTACAACACAATTAAAACAATATCTAATTAAAAGCCTGGGTGAACAAATGCGTCTTGACTGCCCTTTCAAAAGGGCAGAGATGGGGAGGCTCTTATTTCAGCAGGAAGTATGTTCCAAAGCCTCGGGGCAGCAATGGAGAAGGCCTGTCCCTGAGTTGCCACCAGAGGAGCTGGTGGCAACTGCAGACGGACCTCTCCAGCTGATATTGCAGGTATCAGTCTTAAAAGGCTGCACAGATGCAAATCCATGTTAAAAAACAAACAAACCCTGAACAAATAGTAGCAATGGGTAAAGTAAAGGTAAAGTGTGCCATCAAGTCAATTTCAACACAATTTCAAGTTGATTTCAAGTCGATTTCAACACAAAACCCTCGGGTTTTCTTATGGTAGAATACAGAAGGGGTTTACCATTGCCTCCTCCCACACAGTGTGAGATGATGCCTTTCAGCATCTTCCTCTGCCACTGCTGCCCAATGTAGTACTAGTGGGGATTCAAACCGGCAACCTTCTGCTTGTTAGTCAAGCATTTCCCCACTGCGCCATTAGGTGGCTGCAACAATGTGTACCGCCTATTAAATATCACATGTGACTGTCTAGCTATAAAACTGAGGAAGCAGCAGCCACCCCTGCTTTGTGTGCAAACTGGTGTTATGTGTGCAGCTCTCAATCCCGGGGTGCAGACACTGGGGAAACTAGAGGAGCAACTCCTCGCTTAAGGTTTTTTTTGGGGGGGGAGGGGGAGGAAATATACATTTGGGGGGGTAGCTATGGGCTATTAGGTTCAGTGATGGGGGAAGTTCAGTAAAATGAGGAGGGGGGACTTCTCAAATGCTAATTGGGATCTGCATCTCTGCCCAATCCCATCCAATAGTAGGCTGCTGCATATCGTAACCTGGCCAGGAGATTTTTCACACATGGCTCTATGCCTCGGGGTATCTGAAGAGCAAATCTGCTTGGAGGCCAGGTTTTACTGCCAGATCTGCCTAACTAAGTCTAGGTACTTCTCCTCAGGGGTGGTCCAAGTATTGCAGCTCCTGAGGTGAGATGTCAAATGCTGCCTTGCCCTGGTTCAGGCCACCCACCACCACGCCTTTCAAAACTAGCCCTTGAAACAGGGCTGCTCAGCTTCGGCCCTCCTGCAGATGTTGGCCTACAACTCCCATAATCCCTGGCTATTGGGCGCTGTGGCTGGGGATTATGAGAGTTGTCGTCCAAAAACAGGTGCAGGGCCTAAGTTGAGCAGGCCTGAAAAGCTTTGGAAGTAGCACGGAGGAATGGGAAGGAGGGAAGGTTTTCAGTGTCAACAGTCAGCAACCTTTTCTTTTCCGCTTGGGCTTCTTGCAACCTTTGTATGAGAGATGCTTCTTGAAAAACTTGAAAGTGTCAGATCAATCCCGAAGAGCTGCTCTGATAGCAGCCACAGTGGCAGTACTAGGGGAAAAATGAGGGGGGCACAGAAGGGGCAAAGTACATCTCTTGGTGGGTGAGCTGTGTCCCACATGTTAGATTTCTGAAACAGAAATGGAGGGGCAAACTCCATCTGAGGGGGTGGTCCCCCCTTTGCCCCCAGGAGCCACCCTTGCCCTACTGACGTCCCAAAAGTCTGCCACCTGAGGTGACTACCTCACTTCACCTCATGAAAGGACCGCCTCACTTCTCATGCCAGTCAATTGTGTGTAGGGAAACTGCCCGAGTTTCCTGGTCACCAAATCGAAACCCCAAGCTCTGTCTCTCTGTACACAGCAACAGCTCCAGGCTTCTCAGCCAGTCCGAGCCTCCCTCAGTGGGGTGTGTGTGTGTGTGTGTGAGTGTGCTGTGCAGTTCAGTTGGCTGTGCAGCTTCCTTCAGCCATACAGGGGGCTAATGATGTCCTTTCTGACAGAATCTGTCGTTTTGGCCCCTCCATGCGTCAGCACATGTGGTGCAGTGAAGTTCCCAGAAGTTATTAGGATTGTCGTTGTGCTGGGAGATAAGAGAAATGTTGCCTGCTGCTAATATCACAGGCCTAAACAGGCAACAGCTGGGAGGAAAACAGTCCTGTGGCCATTTTGGAAGGCTTATCATTGTAAGGGTGAACTGCAGTGTAGTGCTCAGTACAGCCAATGTGCGAAGGGAAAGGCTGAAATGCAGCTGCAACTTCTTCCCAGACTTGCCTCTTCTTCCAGCACCCTCAAACTGACAAGCACTGCAGATATATTCTGTGCTGTGGATTAAAAAAACACACACACACACACACACACACACACACACACACACACACACACTTTATCTAGGAGACAACAAGTCTAAGCAGCAACCTCTAGCATGCTTATGTAACAACAAGAGATGCTGATGAAGAATCGGAACATACAGAAATGTCTGGCAAGAGCTGGAGATGACCACTGATTGAACTCATCTGGCTGTGCAAGAAGAGTGTGCGGCATTTTCCTTTTGTGCTGTTTCTTGATGGTGCTGTCAGCAAGTGTGCGCTCTCTCTCTCTCTCTCTCTCTCTCTCTCTCTCTCTCTCTCTCAGGGTGTGTCTACATGCTGATCTCAAGCCCTTCATAATTGCTTTCCACAACCCCCCCTGTCATTTGGACGTTCCCATTCTGATCACAAGAGGAACCAGCACACAAGTCATAGCACATGAGAAAATGCTCAGTGGTACTATTTTGTGGGGCTGAGCATGATACTATTTTGTACATTTCCAGTTTATTTGTTCCCTCATGCCTGGGTTAGGAACAACCTAGGCAAGTTTAAAAGGTGTGTGTAAGGGGGGGATTTCTTACCAAACTTTATGGTAATTTGCTATGAGCCCCCAGTTGTTATGGGCCTCCAGAAGTGCCATTGTAGGAAATAGTACCTTCAGAGACCCATAGCAGATTTGGGGAACTTTTTTGGCGGGAAATTGACATTGAGGAGAAACACCCCCTATCTCTGTGCTGCGGTTAAATACTTCCTAACTTTGGCTCATGGTCTTGATCCAGACTGTGTTCTCATGCAGTTTCTGCTTTTGACAGAGTCGTATCTAGGGAAAATAGCACCTAGGGCAAGCACTGAAGTTGCGCCCCCTGTCCAAACATCTGACACCCATCTTTCAGATAATGTTACCATAATATCAGCTCAAAAATACAAGTCAAGCTCGTTAATCTTGTAATATTTCAAAAACTATTTAGCAGTGGATGTAGCCAGACCAAAACATGCTGGAAAACTACACATTTCAGTATGCTGGGGCTCATGAGATACACAAATACTATGTGGAGGTGTACTTGGAAAACTAAACAGAAGTGCCTGTCTAATTCTCTACTACACATTGTAGCATCACTATTACATGAGTTTTAAAAATAAATGGCGAATTTGACTTTTCCAAGATACTCTGAAAATAATTAAAGGATGTGCAGAGTAAACTGTGTCACTGCTTGGAATATATTCTAGTATTTCAGAAAGACAGTTAAAATGAGAGAAAGAGAGCAAGAAACTCCCAGTGGCATTAATACTAAGGATTTCACACTGATTCAAAGACAAACTCACCATAAATAGCCATATTATTAAGATTACATTTAACTCACTTATCACAAGAAGCAAAGTAAGAGCAAATGAATACAATCCTAGCTCATAAGCTTCAGCTCAGTATTCACAAGCCCTGATTCTCTGTACATAGTGCCAAACTAAATATGTGTACAGTGACTTATATTAAATAAAAAAAACCTGTAGCCCCTTTGGGGGGCTTCCTAAAGGTTGGGGGGGTCTGCAAAGGTGCCTCTCCCCCTGCCAGCCTCTTAATTCACCGCCACAGCCCATCCTGGGCTGATTTCCGGGCCTGTTTGGGCCTGCAAATATCAGCGTGGTGGCCATTTTGGAGGTTGCCACGCATGCTCAAATGGCCTCTGTGAGGCCTGGCAAGGCCTAGGGCCTTGCAGGGACTATTTGAGCATGTGCAGTGGCCATTTTAAAAAATATTTCTTTTTAAAAAATGGCTACCAAAAACAAAATGGCCACCGTAAATGCTCAAATGGCCTCTGAGAGGCCTGGCATGGCCTAGGGCCTCACAGAAGCCATTTAAGCATGCATGGTGGCCATTTTGTTTTCGGTGGCCATTTTGTTTTCGGTGGCCATTTTAAAAACTTTTTTCATTTTAAAAAATGGCACCCCCCTTTCAAGTGATGCCCAGGGCACGTGCCCTGCCTGCCCTACCATAGATACACCCCTGGATTTTGAGTAAGAACAAGCCCCTAAGTTTAACATCACATGGTTTGGCCATTGGAAGAGCTGTTCCCCATTCTCCCACACACAGGAAGGAATGTCACTGAAGACTTGCCACCTTCTATTCAAAATAATTCAAAGTAGTTTTAATGCTACTGGCCGATTAATTGTGGGTGTGAGACTGTAAATGTTGAATGCCAGCTTAAACAGAAAGGTCTTCTGAAAGGTACTGAGACTGGCTCTCCAGGAGCAGAGAGTTTCACATCCTTGCTTCTTCCTTGCTTCTCTGTGCACTCTCCCAGTTGATATTAGAGGTTGTGTTGGCACATGGGGAAATGTTTTCCTGAAGATACATACAGACATGTAGTATGCAATTTCTGGCTATTCGTAAGATGGCACAGGTACACCCTATTTTGCTATAGGTGGACGAGACAGGCAAATAATGTTCTAGGAGGAAGGGCCTGGAGAAAGGAGTGACTGGCACAAGTGTACTATCTGACATTTTACACTATCTCCATTTATTTAAAAGCCCTCCCCCCTTTTTGCTATACTGCAACACAACGTGGTGAGTAAAACAAAACTAAACTAAACTAAACAATACTGCAATAAGATAAAAAATGATTATAACAATCAACATCATCATACAATAAAAACAATGGCACCTGATAACAAAAGTCAGTTACAATCAAGAAATCAACAGAACACAGCCAAAGCAATCAAAGAAAAACTAGAAGTCTTCACTTGGTGTCTGAAGGAAAATAAGATAGTGTGCCGTATGGGCCTCCAAGGGGAGATAATTGCAAAGTGTCAGGCCACCAATGAAAAGACTCTGCTCTTAATCCCCCCCAACTTGGCACCTTAAGTGGTGCAGTGGGGAAATGCTTGACTAACAAGCAGAAGGTTGCTGGTTCGAATCCCTGCTGGTACTATACCGGGCAGCAGCAATATAGGAAGATGCTGAAAGCCATCATCTCATACTGCACGGGAGGAGGCAATGGTAAACACCTCCTGTATTCTACCAAAAGAAACCCACAGGGCTCTGCCGGCGCCAGGAGCCAAAATCGACCTGATGGCACACTTTACCTTTACCTTACACCTAAGTTGGAGGATGACAGGATAGCGATGCTGGCTTTGGGGGCTTATAGAAATGCAGCTACCATTTTTTGCTACATCTGGGCCAAAAAGTGTGAGAACAGGACAGGCAGCAAGACAATAGATGCTGTTTTTGCTGGCCTACAGATGTAGCAACAGGAAATAAAAATAGAGAAATGGATTGCTTCTATCTATAGAAAATGTGAATTCTGTGGCAGAGCATTGCTAGGCTATGGCCAGGATCCAAAATGAGAGAATGGGAGAGATAAGTGTGGCAGGGTTGGCCCCCGGGGGTTTTGATGCCCAAGGCGAAGTTTGGCTTTGGCATCCTCCTAGTCGAGAAGTGCAGAACCCCAGATTTAACTTGTACTGTGCAGGCTGCTCATTCGCTGGAACAGGAGATAATATGAGATGGGAGAGAAAGCCAAGCCAAGAAAGGTTGGCTTGGCTACCTTGCTATTTCTCCCCCCTCACCCTCTTCCCCCCACAGGGAGGAGGGTTGGATGAGCACTCCCAGCAAGTCAGACATGTCAGTGGTTGCTAGGAGAGGGAAAGGGGGGCATGCAGCACACCTCCTCCCTAAAGAATTGGTGCCCTAGGTGACTCTCTAGGTCTGCCAAGCGGATAGGTCAGCCCTCACTGGTGGACTGTTTCTCATTGGTCTTGGAGCAGCAATTCCCACTGCTGAAGAGACAAGCCACTATTCTGAGTTGAATAGTTTCTCTCCATTCGGAGTACATCCTTTCTTGGATTTCACTCTATAGTTCTTCACATTCTTGGATAAAAATAGATCAATTGTTCATGATAATAAGGCCAACTGAGTCGAATAATCTCAGATTAGCCACTATGGTTCGGCATAAAATCAGGTAGCCAATTGTGTCCACTAGAAAAACACTCACAGGGTTAGAAAAACAATCTCTCAACACCTACTGGAATTTATAGTGCAGTTATGTAAACATTCAGAGGCTGCAGAAACTGTGGAAAAGCTTGACATTGATGAATCCTGAGGAGCTGTACCATTTCAGAGAGAAGCCACTGACAGAATAGCTGAGTACACAGGGATAGGTAGATACTCAAACATGAACAACAATCCCTCATACACTGTCCAATTTATATTAGGCTCAGGTACCCCAAGATGTTATGAAAGAAGATGAGGGGAAATCCATTAAGATTTTATCTTGGCAGATGAAGTTTATAGAAACTGCCATGGCCTGCCCTGAATACCTCTGAAAAGAGACCCATGACAATAGTTCTGAGGACAATGGGACAACATTTATTTCAGAGAATAAGGGAATGTGCATCATTTCCTTTGGGTTTTTAATTATTCATCATTTTGTGAGCTGCCTTGGTCAAGGCATCTAAACCCCTTAAAAACACACACACACACACACACACACACACACACAATAAATATGTAATATTTAACATAACAATCAAGTCAGAGACTTTGGAACAAAGGATTACAATATGTGGGGCTGTCCTTGAAGATAGTCTGCAGGAGGCACAAACATTAATGGAACCCCAAATAAATAAATAAATAAATAAATAAATAAATAAATAAATAAATAAATATCCCCCTCTTGAAGCAATTTTTCATTTTAAAAGTAGCTTTGGGAGTCAGTTATTATGTTAGCCCCAAAGAGTTACTTGAAAAGTAATTTTCCATGAGTTCATACAGATTCCTCTTTGCTGGTGTGAGGATTCTCAGAATGCAAGGCAGTTCCAAGTAAGAGCATTCAGCTCTAATTTATTGTGACCTCTGTGAGCAGATTGAAAGCCTGTGGGAAGAAGAAAATGGCTGACATGATGAGGAAAACTACACAGAGTAGTTCCACTGAAATTAAAAGGACAGGTTAGGCATTACTTAACTTGTTCTTTTGATTTCAATGGGACTACTTTGAGTAATTTTCCTCATCCTACCAGGTCAGCTATTGTTCTATTATACTGGCACAATAGCACCAGTATAGTTAAGATTGAGAGCGTTTTCAATGTTCCACCATTATAAGACCTAAACATTCTATTGCCTATAAAATCAAAATCATGTGTCTGATCTGCCTGGCCACTAGCATACAGGTGAAACTCGGAAAATTAGAATATCGTGCAAAAGTCCATTAATTTCAGTAATGCAAATTAAAAGGTGAAACTGATATATGAGACAGACGCATTACATGCAAAGCGAGATAAGTCAAGCCTTAATTTGTTATAATCGTGATGATCATGGTGTACAGCTCATGAAAACCCCAAATCCACAATCCCAGAAAATTAGAATATTACATGGAACCAAGAAGACAAGGATTGTAGAATAGAACAATATCGGACCTCTGAAAAGTATACAGTGTACTGTGCTTGATTGGCCAGCAAACTCGCCTGACCTGACCCCATAGAGAATCTATGGGGCATTGCCAAGAGAAGGATGAGAGACATGAGACCAAACAATGCAGAAGAGCTGAAGGCCGCTAATGAAGCACCCTGGTCTTCCATAACACCTCATCAGTGCCACAGGCTGATAGCATCCATGCCACGCCGCATTGAGGCAGTAATTGCTGCAAAAGGGGCCCAAACCAAGTACTGAATACATATGCATGCTTATACTTTTCAGAGGTCCGATATTGTTCTATTCTACAATCCTTGTCTTCTTGGTTGCATGTAATATTCTAATTTTCTGAGATTGTGGATTTGGGGTTCTCATGAGCTGTACGCCATGATCATCACAATTATAACAAATTAAGGCTTGACTTATCTCGCTTTGCATGTAATGCGTCTGTCTCATATATCAGTTTCACCTTTTAATTTGCATTACTGAAATTAATGGACTTTTGCACGATATTCTAATTTTCCAAGTTTCACCTGTATATCTATCTATCTTTCTATCTATCTATCTATCTATCTATCTATCTGGATAGTGGGCAGGGGGCTGCAAAGAGAGGGGTTGTGAGGGGTTGTCAACCTCTGCTGCTCCTGTGGGGAGGAGCAGGAGTGGGGCTCAGGTGAGGGTGGGGAGGTCTCTGCGGAGTGGGGGCTGCAGCTTGGCCAATAGGTGCCAGCAACACTGCAGCCACAACCAAGAGAGGTCAGGGGGATGGAGTAAAGGGATGGAAGAGTGACCAAGAGGGGTGAGGGGGATGGAAGCAACTGGATGATGGAGGAGGAGCAGGAGTGTGGCTCAGGTGAGGGTGGAGAGATATCTGAGGTGAGAGGGGCTGTGGCAAAGCATGAGGGGAGCAATCAAGTACTAGCGTGCAGATGCTCTGCGCAGGTCAAGCTAGTTATTATTATTATTTTTAGAAGAAATTTTGAAGAAGATACTTCCCACTGACCTGCACATACTACATTTTGCATGGACAGTCCTGCCACTTAAATTAGCTGGATGCACTATTTTTTTTTACACCAAGACATGCTCAAGGAAAGCTGGAAACTTTTTTTTTTTTTGGTATTTTCAGAAGAAATTATGACAAAGTACTTCCCACTGACCTGCACGAACCACATTTGGCATGGATAGTCTTGCCACTTAAAGATGCAGTCTGCAGTGGGCTGGGTTGGGTCTGGGTGGCCCTCAAATGGCTAAGCACGTGTCTCTGAGGGTGTCTGAGGGCGGCAATGGCCAGCCCATGGCCAGCCCCCACTCATGGCTCTTTCAGTCCCCACTTATGGCCCACATGGCCCACCGATCTCCTGATCTGTGTGGCCAGGGGCTGAGGCTGAGGACCTAATGGGCCTGCCTGTGGCCAGCCCACAGCCACCTGTTTCCACAGCAGCTAAGGCACTGGGCCTGGGCTGAGCCTGGCCGGGCCTGGAACAGGTGAGCTGCTTCCTCATGCCTGTGCAAGACAGGAGATCGGTGGGCAAGTGGGCCATGAATGGGTTGCAGGCTGGTCACAGCCACCCTTAGAGTTGGCGCTCGGCTGTCCAGTGTGGGCCAGTGGCATAGCCCCCAGCAGGACATTTGCCCCCCTCCCAGAGTTCCGGACTTCTGCCCAGAAGTCCGGTCCAAGGGGCACCTCTGTTCAGGCCATTTCTCTCTGCAAAGTTCTAACAATCTTCCTAGTCTTATCATAAGTCTCCTAGAGGAAGAGCCAGTACACAATCAGAAAAGTATGTAATCAGAAAGCATGAAAGAAAGAGTTAGAAAGAATGGAAAGAGTTCTCAAAATGAGGGCAAGGGTGGTGGAACGTGTAGGACAGACAGAGGTTCTAAAACCCAAAGCCTGGAAAAGGGGTAGTCAGATATGGGGCTTTCAGGACCCTGAAAGAAAGAGTGGGAAGAACTGACTACTTGCTCTGACATGCTTTCAATTTGAACTGGTCTTTATATCCCTCTTTGCCCTGACCGCCCACCCCCAGCCCCCACTGCAAACCCAGCCCTCCTGGCGGAAAAGCAGATTACTCAAAAAGGGCAGTCCTTGGGCATGGATGGACTGAAGCACTTCATTGCCTCTTCATCTGTTCTTGCCTGGTATGAGCTACCTATATTGGTGAGCAAGTACTGGAAAGCTTGAGGTCCTTGACAGATCAGTTGTGACACAAGTCCTGTAGGTTGGATGCCCAGGCCATATGCATCTCCTCGTTCACACCACAAGACTCTACATTGCATCCAGAATATGGTCACTTTTGGAATGCAGTGGACTTCAGGAGAGAGGAACTTTGAAACGTTACTGAGGGTGCTCTCAAATGCATCTTTTCCACTCATCATTAACACATGTCTAACAACAAGTTCAAGATGTCATAAGTCAGCATAGCACACAGATTGTGTTGAAATACAGGAGGGAAGGTAGTTTCTAAAGTATTAGTTTCCACTGGGCCACAGGATCCCTAATGTGAATCTTATCCAGACTTTCTTCTCAACACCTTGATTTTATTCTGCATCTAATACTTGATGATATCCATCCAACACGTCATTTATATTGGATCGTTCTTACATTGTATCATGAACAGTATCAAGTCATGGAAGTATCAGAGAGTTCCCTTTAGTTCTCTCTCTCTCTCTCTCTCTCTCTCTCTCTCTCTCTCTCTCTCTCAAACACACAGACACAGACACACACACACACACAGACACACTTGCTTCAGTAACAACATGAGCTATTTTAAAAAATTATTCTTATTTCTGCTACTCTTGTTGGAGGAAACAATCAGGATTTGCAATCTGCTAATCATACCAACATCCACTGTCAACTAAAGAAAATGGAGCTGTGAAGCACCATTTATTCCTCATACTAATTTAACAGAAAGGAATCTGTCCCAATTGAAAGACTCCATTTTTTAAAAAAGTGCAATTCATTGCTTTGGTTAGAACGTTTCTACCAGTAATAATCCTTAGGAGACACTGTTTTGTTTAAAAGCATTTGCAGTAAATCACCCACTGTTTTGGTTATGTTAGAAAATTAATAAAGTGCATTCCTGAACAAACAATTATAGAGACTTTGGGGAGTATAATCTCCCCTTGCATGAGGAGAAACTATATATCCTACAGTTAGCTTATAAAGAGAAACATTAGTTATTACCTCCAGCTGGGTTTAAATAATTGACGAGATTAGAGTGAACTGCTCTATGAGCATTAATAGCAAATAATAAAGTTCCTTATGTGTTATATATTCTGCGTTTTGCTATAGAAAGAATATTTGACAGAAGGCAGTGAATGGCTCATTTTCCCTTCTGGAGTCACTTGTCCCTTCTATTTGAAGAAGCAGTGATTGGCTTTGCTTTCTTCAGCCAAGAAACAAAGAAGCATGTCACTAATTTTCTGTGATGAAAGGGGTTTAGGATTTAGAGACCAGAACTTACAGACCATTCATCTGTGTGCCTAGAACACTGGACAACTGGACATACATAAATGATCTAGAAGTTGGGATTACCAGTGAAGTGGCCACATCTGCAGATGACACTAAACTATTTAGTATAGTGAAATCCAGAACAGTAGGGATGTGCAAATTTATTCAGGTACAAATCGATTTGTACCCGAATCTAGCTGATTCGGGTGATTTGGAGACAAAACAAATCACCCCTGTGGTCCATTGGCTAGATTCAGGTACAAATTGAATCATGCCTGATTCAATTTGAATTGATTTGAGATTCAGATCCCTCCTATTAATTCCCCCACATTCTCAGCTTTCATTAAAAAAAAAGCAAAAAAAAAAGCTAAGCTCTAGCCCTTGTAGAAGTGGATTTATGGAGCAAAATGTGTGGTCACTATTTTTCAAGTGTTTGGATTCTTTGGTGTATAATAACTTCCCCTCAATGAATCCCTATGAGGATTCATTACACACCTCCATTTCTTCTATTCATTTTGACTGTCTTTTTGACAGTGCCAACTGTCAACTGCCATGTGCCAACTACACCCCACTCCCACCCACAAGGGAGTGGGCTACTACTCAGTTCATGTGCTAGAATTCCCCCCCTAAGTATTTAGGCTCTTTGGTGTCTAATAACCTTTCCTCATAATGAATCCCTGTGAGGATTCATTACACACCAAAGAGTCTAAACACCTCATTGAAAGACAGCAAAACAGCAAAACAACTACCACAGCAAAGCAACACAGATGAGGAAGGCAATGACACAGTCTTCAGAGTTCATTACAGGATACAATATTCCATTAGTGGAGTCAGTTGCTGCATTTCCTTTTTCCATCTTAGAAGAGAACAGAGGACCCAGCATGAGCCATGGCATAAACACGGGGAGTCTTTGATTCAGCTGATCACAGACATTTTGTGACACATCGCAGCTCAATGAGTGCAAGAAGAGCTGCTAAGGCCAAATAACATGTATTCTTCTGTCACAGTAGCTTAGTAACAAGGAGGCGAGCTGATTGCAGAGGAGAAAAAATATCTGATCTCCCTCCTGTTTTCCTGCTTTCTGGATCAGATTGCTATCTCCCCCCAACACATACACATTTCTTCCTTAATTCTGGGAGCAGTTCTTTCAAATACACATACATTCAAGAGTCAAAATAAAAGGATAAGACAGGCACTCTGCTCTGTTTATGACTGCTCTGTTCTGCTCTGTTTACGACTGTATGGGATTCTGAAATGTGCATCTGTGAGATTGTCATATTTTGGAATAAAGTCGGAATTCTGGTACTCTCCAAAACCTTTCAGACTTAAATCAGGTACATGCTTAGTATTTATGTAGTAGTAGAATAGTTCCTCATAAGAAAGTAAATTTCCATGGAATCTGATGGACAAAATGCACTAAAATTTCAAAATGTGCATTTTCTTAGCACCTGTGAACACACCTGTATATTTCAATTCTGCAGTTTAAAACCCCATTAAATCCCCATGCACTCAGAAGCTACACTGGCATGAGAAGGGAGAAGGGGAAGGCAGTGGGTGGCATGGGGAATAGGGGTGGATGGGTTGATGTCCATGGGTGGTGAGGGAGATGTGGGATGCCCATACTTGCTGTCCCAAGGCACAGGTGCCCACTGAGGCCATCACCTCACCTTGCTTCCTTAGCAAGCCACCTCTGGTGCCACCTTAGATAGCTAAGGCATAAATGTATGAATGAGAATAATCTGGATAATTAACATAAAAGGAATTTGTGTATTTGTAAAAAAAAGTGTTGCACTTGTTCTTAAGTGGCTTTGAGTGCCTATTCAGCTGAAAAGCAACTACTACATGTATATAAAAATGCACCAGACATGTATGGCAAGCTGATGAATGTACCTGGCAGACTTCTGCAAGAGCTGTAATTGTGATTCATCATCTGTTGTTCTTTCCTGGTGCTGGGTGAACACAATGAAGCCGAGTCACAGTTTCTAAGCGCCAGATGTGAACAGCCCCACAGGTGCAATGGGGTTAGACTGCATTGCAGCAGGTGTGCCAGAGCTTTGGAGTGTGAAAGCGCTCATTTGCCGCTCAATTTCCCCAGCATGCCAGAAGATAATGCTTTGGGCGGGGTGGTGAGGACAAAAATGGTCAAGTCCTGAAGAGCTCTAGCACAAAAAATCCTGACCCCCCCCCAATCTCCTGTTTTTAAGCCACGCTTCCCAAGATCTGCTGCACAAAGCTGCTCTTTTATTCCTGCCAAAAAATTACAGGATAGCTAATTTGTATCATAATGATCTCTCTCTCACACACAAGGATGTGTGCCCACTGACAGGCAATGCCCAGCTAAACATCTTGTAATTGAGGAGGCTGTTCTCATGAGCAGCTGAGAATGGGCTAGGGCAGCTAAGCCCAGGCTTGGCTGCCCATGAGAACCGCCAGGAGATGTGTGGCTCATGGCGGTGCCATGGCAGCAAACCTGCTAAGGGAGCCTGCTGGTTAGCTGAGGTTAAAGGCGCGAGCGCACCCTTAACCCTGGCTAACTGCTCATGTGACAGCGCTGCTGCTCCCAGCTGGTGCTGACACAGGAGCGGGTTCTCAGTCATCTCTGGGGGAATCCCCATAATGCACTGTGCACTTGTGTGGTGCATTGTGGGATTTTGGGGGGGCAGGGATGATGTGTCCCCGCTCCCCAAACGCCACACTGCCTGGGGCAGCAGTGGCTTGTCAGAGCGTGCAATCCGTGCACCCAGCAACTCTTCGAGATCATCTGTGGGGAAGGTAAGCTGCTGCAGCCTTCCCTGCTCACGGGATTATGAGAAAGGGCTCTAGGTCTGTCATTCAGATGAAGTTATTGAATCCTAGCTATGAGCCACCAGCTTCTTAAAATTTAAATCTTTAAATATTACTTACAGGTGCAGTTTGCAGGCATTTTCTTATCGGGTTATAAGAGCCTGATCTATAGAAATCAAACAGGAGAAGCTTTTCCTGGCATGGAGATAAGTGGTGAGAAAACATGTGTGTGTTGGATTTTTAGATATCAGCCTCCTGTTACTAACGCTATTGATATCTATGAAAGGAAAGGAAAAAGTCCTTGTTCTAACACAGGGCTATTAGAGAATCCAAGAAATGGGCGGGGGGGGGGGGGGAATCTGTGGCCCACCCAAGAAAAGTGCATGTGACCTTTAAAAGAGAAATACATGGAAAAGCAATTCGTCTCTTAGGGTCAAAGTAGATTAGTTTTATTGTTTTGGTTGGTTGTGGTTTTTGTAAGCTGCCTTGAGTGTTTTATAGTGGAAAGGTGGGTCATAAAAGTTTAAAATAAAATAAATTATAGACCTGACACAGGAGTTCTGTGATTTGAACTCCCTGGCGCTTTCCAGATTAGCCACTCAACAGCAGCAAAATGCTTCTGTTCAGGCAAATCACATTCAAAATGTAAACAGCAGGGAGAGCAGTCTTGCGAAAACTAACAATCCAAAAACACAGCAACTTCTTTATGCCAGATATGCAATGTCATAGCACTCTATCACCGCAATTAAATTCAAAACAAGGCACTGGAAATAGGAACGGCACCCTGCTGTCAGCATAGGGACTGAGATGTCACAACACATGAAGTGTGGAAGCACACTTCAGAGACATGTCCTGACCCCGTTGGCAATGTAGGCGGCGCACGCTCGGACAGCGGCGAGGAATGCTGCCGCCCCAAAAACTTAGCTTAAAACTACAGCGCTGGAGGGGGAAGAGCGGCGGGAGGGGTACGTTCTACCTGCCCGCCCTTAAAGGTAGACCCCCCCTCGGTGCCGGACCGCCGGACCAGTCCGGCTCCGAACCGGTTCGGAGGCCTCCAACATGGCCTCCGGAACGGTTCGTGCAGATCCCTACCCGTTGCAGGGTCTAATCTGGAAAGCACCCATCTCTTTTTCTGTTCCAAAAAGCAGCTCTGCGAGTGTGTATGGTTTGGATTGGGGCTGCGCAGCATGGGCAGAGGGGGTCTAAATCAGTGATCTTCACTATTTTTCAAGCGAGGGCCACTTTGGCAAAACAACAGCCAACACAACAACTTCAAGGAGAGAGCCATTTCCCACTGTGCTGACCTCTGAACAGTACTGTGCCTCTGTCAGTGTTGAGAGGCCCTTTAAGGGAAATGGAGCCCTTTCACAAGAACTCTAGGAGGAAACAGAAAGCATGAGGGAGGGCTACACTGCTTCCCAGCATGCCATGCACACCTTCCAAGATGGTGCAGGGGCCTCAAGAAGGCCCTGTTTCCCTTAAAGGAGACCCCACTTCAGCGATAGGCAAAACTCAGCACTGCAGGAATGACCGTCTCTGACGTCTCTGCATGTTACCAGCGGGACTTTGCTGAGTATTCAGTTTTAGCTGAAGCTTCACACAGCCCAATAAACAATTAAGAAGCCACTTAGGGTTGATGAGGGTAACTACTGACCACCGCCACTAGGACCTTACAATGAAGATAGCTGGTCTAAACTTCCCCCTCTTTGGAAGTTCCTGACTTATATAATCCTGTAAAACTGCTATTAGCTGCAGTGGGGAAACAGACAGGCAAAAAAAATAAAATAAAAAATGTCACGGCCCCAGTCCTACCCTACCCCCTCTCCACACCGTTGCTTTAAAAAAAAAAGATGTTGGAAGTTTTAGTCATGGACTTCATACATTATAACTAATCTGCCTCCTGTAGCTGTAATGTATCTAAACTAAGACGTTATCTTTGAAAGGATCTTGCTCATCCTCACAGTTCACCATGCCCACAAACTGAAGCATGAATCATGCTTGCTGGCACAAATCAGATACCAGAGATAGCCAGCTAGCCTTTCTAGGGAAGTCTGACACCCAGCTCTACGTCTGAACTGCAATCTTTCCCTTCCATTATTTGACAATTTTTCATACTCTAACAACACTCAGCTGCTAAGCTACAATGGTAGGGGTTCTTTTCTGTTTCCCTACTGCAAGATTCTTGAGATTAATTCTTGTTTCTATTAGTTATGGGGTGTGCATAGGCGTAACTATAGGGGGGCAGGGGGGGCATGTGCCCCGGGCGCCACTTGGCAGGGGGCGCCAAAATGTGCCCCCGCCGATTTGCCGGGGGAAAAAAGTTTTTTAATTTTTTTAAATTTTTTAATTTTTGCAGAGCAGTCCCCCTCCCCCGGTCCCAGCGCCCTCCCCCATTGGCATTGCTCATCCAGCACTGGGCGCTGCGGCGTCTTTGTAGTCCAAGTCTCTGACTCTCACTCCCCGGCGCGGCCCGCCGCCCCGCCACCAGTCGCGCATGCGTCGAGAGGAGGACACGCACCAGAGCAAACTTCCTGAACAACTCCCTCTTCTGAACAACTTCCTGAACGCCCGAACCAGTTCCCCTTTTTGCTCATTCAAGTCCTTCCTCCCCTATAATCTAACCACGTTTTAACTGAAAAGGTTCAGGGAGGGGGAGATGGGGGGATGTGGAACCTTGGGTTCCACATCCCCCCATCTCTCCCTTCCTGGACTTTTTCACTATGTAATGCAAGCTAATTTAATTATATGTCATCATCAAAATGGATTAGCTGTTTCAGCCCATCAGGAAAGTCTAAACCTCCACCGATTTAATTAACCAGACTGAAAATCAGATGAACAGAGAATGTTTTAATGAAAGGTGGTATATAAATTTAACAATAAGTAAAACTATCATTAGGAGCAATTAGCGATTACTTAAACATTGGTGCTGCCAAGCAATTTGTAAATAATACTTGAAGCCCTTTGAAAATAAGCTGGAATTAATTGTAGGTTGGGCAGGGGGTGAAAGTATATACTTCTAAACATTTATTGTTAAATTTATATACCACTTTTCATTAAAAACAACCCCAAAGTGGTTTGGTTTTAGTCATGGATTTTAATTTTAATTGCTCTTTTTGTCAATGTGATGAAAATTAGTTAAATATGAGTGGTCTTAGGCAACCAATGTTGCATCTGAAATGCCATTTCATTTATGACATGAAATGTCATAAATACTCTCCAACCAATTTAAATAGCAAAGGTGTATATTATCGCTTTATTCAATTGCAGGGAATCTCAAAAAAGCAGGATTTGCAGCTAAGGCAGTGCATATCTTCTCTAAAATGGCCCTTTTACAGTTTTTCTAACTTTGAAATCGTAACATAAAACAAAGCATAAATGCATAAATGCTTCCCCCTCCATTTGAAACCTTTTCTGGTGTAAATAGCGCACGGTTTTGGAAAAGGGGAGTCTTTCTTTAACAGCGGGAGAATAAGGAGTCTTTAGCACTGTCACCCTAGTCCCTCGAATTACTTTGGAGTCCTTGGTTTTTGTTTTGTTAAAATACAGTCACTCACAAGGGAAAGTCAGGAACAGAACCAGGGCATGAGGGAGGGGCATCATAATCATAATAATCATCATTGCATCATAATTCTGATGTTTGAGATACAAGCCAACTTCACAGGGTTGTTGTGAGGAAAAACCTAAGTTTTTGAAATTTTGAAATTTCTGGTAATTTTTGTAATTTTTTAAAATTTTAAAATAAAAGTTTTCTGAAACATGTGTGTCAGTCAGATGTATGTTGGGGGGGTGGCGGGGGGGCGCTATTTCAGTGCTTGCCCCGGGCGCCGTTTTCCCTAGTTACGCCTCTTGGTGGGTGTGTGTGTGTGTGTGTGTGTGTAACTGATTTACAATGGAACTGTACATTACACTATTCCCAAAATGGCTGCTAGGTATGGTCAAGAGCTCATACCAACAGTGTTAATACTGCAGATATTTGGAACAAAATACTAATTTTTCAGATGTTTTATTGTAAACTATATATCTCAAGCCTGTACATGTTTACAGAAGTCTGTCCTATTCAGTTCAGTTCTCACATAAACATTCACAGGATTGTAGCAACCTTAATTTCCCAAGCAAATATTAAACCAAAAGAATAGAAGGTGACTCATTCAGCTCCTCCAAGGGCAAAACCTTCATCTTTACCATCTACTTCTTGATTTTGAAGGAGAGGAGGGCAGGGCGGAGGGGAGAGACGGTCATTAATTTTGCATGAAATCTGTATTCCCACACCTCAGTAGTGCTGTAACAACTGTAGCCAGGCCGGATTTTAATTAACTACACAGGGTAGAGAGCACACAGGGAATGTGGTGTGTAACACAGTTCATTTTAGTAGCCTCCCCTGCGGTCCCTCCCCAAAGTTTTCACACTTCTTGCTCCCAATTATTTATTTCTATAGAATATGAAGGTGCAGACGAGGGACAGAATTGTCAAGTTGCATTTGCAATAAAGGGGAAAAATGCCTCCACTGAGCTTTAAGAACAAAAAAAAATCAGACTAATAAAAAGCTTTGATGCAGAAATCTTGAGATTGTATCAAAGGGCATATTTGAAAATAAAATGTACTAGATCAAACAGTCTGAGGCTACACAGAAGCCAGAGAAATAGCATACTATTTTGTTTATTCATGGAATTCACACTCCTTAGAGATGGAAAATAATTCCTCCCCTCAAAATGTGGAAAATAAAAGAAAGCTTCCCTGAACAGGATCTACTGAATCAATCTCTTTTATTAAATTATATCAACACGCTTTCCTAAGTGTAGACACTATTTCTGTATTTCATAAATTATACCATTTTAAGATTAAAATAACAATGCAGAAAAGGGAATACACACACACACACACACACACACACACAATCAAGATGATGGTTTATTTATTTATTTATTTATTTATTTATTTATTTTAAATTTTATCCCCAAACTTCCATCTCTGGGAGGTTTACAACAACATTAAACAAAGTAAAAATGAAAAGCAAAACAATTTAAGACCACAATCCAGTTAAAAAGTTTGGGTGAAAAAATAAGTCTTTAGAGACTTCTTAAAAGCCTGGCAAAAAATGGGCAAAAATCTCATAGCTTTCAAATTAACAACTTTAACTGATATTGCATTCATTGTATCACTTTTTTTTTAATGTGTAGACATAGGCTACTACTTACTAGGACTACCACTTAGGTAGGGCAGAGAATGCCGGTTACCTTCCTTCCTTGGCTACCCCCATGTTTCAGCTGACATATAATTAAATTTCAGGCATGCCTCTATTTCTCTCCTACATGCTGGTTCTAGAGGTTGAATATTATTGCCACTAACACAGAAAACTGAAATGGCTCTCCTGTTCTTGACCTGTTTCAAAATACATCTCGGTGGTAGGCGACCATATTTTCAACTTGATAAATGAAGACACATTTCCCAGTGCTGTTTTTTAAAAAATCTGGAGGCCAAGACTACCAACTGCCTTGAATAACACAGCTTCAGTTGTGGCAGTAGACTTGGCAGCTGGAGTGATGGAGGCTAGGTCTACTTAGGGCTTCCTGCATGTGGGAATGAGGGGCTAGACCTGTCCTCCCATCCCAGCGTAGCCCTGGCCACTGGCACAAAGGTGGCCAGGTTTACCTGCTGGCTGTCTTTCTTGGACCAGTAGCCCTGGCCTCTGGGAATGAATAGACTTGGCTGATGGCTCAAAGCGGGGCAGGTCTGCCAGGCAATTGACACGTGGGAGTGAGCAAAGACCAGAAAGATTGTCACTTCTCAAGGATATTCCCCCCCCCGGCCCCCCAGAAATGACAACATGTCCTGGGGAAATGTGTATGGTAGCCCTATCCACTGTGGTGAGGTGTGTGCAACTTGGTGGGTCACAACTTGTGCAGGCAGGGTGGGTGTCAGGGTCAACATTATTGGGCAGGTCAGGTGCCAAGGGTCCAGGGCCTCAGAAGGACCCACTGCTGCTCCCTGAGATCACCTCTGTGCCTTTTGCATGGTGGTGGTGGTGGTGTAGTGACTCCCTTGGGGCCCACTCATTTAGGAAAAGACTCATGGAGGAGCTTGCCCTGTGTACAGGCCTGCCGTAAAGCATGTGCAAACACAGGTTATAGGTCAGTAGAACCTGTCCACAGTAGAACCTTCTCAGAACCTACTCAGGTCCCAGCAGTACCTAATATCTTAGGGAGCACTTTCTGCTGTATTTAACACCCCCACCCCACTCTATGAGCTAAAATCGTCAAGAAATTTTTTGCTTCCAGAAACTAAGGCTTCATTTTCCCAGCTAGCAGATGAGGTGGACTGCACAACTTCAAGACTGTAGGCAAGGACTTCACGTGACTGAATGCTCATCCAGACAGAATAATTTCCCCTGCTCGCAGAATGCTAAATGTTAGGGAGAAATATTGCCTGCTTTCTACCATCTAGTTTTCTATGTGTAAAAAAATGGTTTTGTAAAAAAAAAAAAAAGGTATTCAATCATGTGTCTTTATTTATTTAATTAAACTCTTTATACCCTGCCCCTCCAGTACGCTACTACCCGGGGCGGCTCACAACATCAACAAAACAGATACAATGTAAAGTAAAAGATTAATAAAGTTAAACAAGTTAAAAGACCAAGCTAAAATCACATTTCAAATGACAAATGTTAGCAGTTTCAAATTAAAAGTTATATCAATAGAAAGCTAAAAGGTAAAGTGTGCCATCAAGTCAATTACAACTCCTATAGCCCACAGAGCCCTGTGGTTTTCTTTGGTAGAATACAGAAGGGGTTTATCACTGCCATCTCTTGTGCAGTATGCGATGATGCATACTTTCAGCATCTTCCTATATTGCTACTGCCTGATATAGGTGTTTCCCATAGTTTGGGAAACATACCAGCGGGAATTCGAACTGGCAACTGAGAACTAAAAAATCTACAGGTTAAGGTTAAGACATTAAAAAGCCTCTTTAAAAAGATGTATTTTTAATTGTTTTTTTTTTGATAACACTAAGGGAGGAAGCATAGTGAAGCTCTTTGGGGAGGGTGTTCCAAAGCTGAGCAGCCACAACCAAAAAGGCCCTGTCTTTAGTTTCCGCCAACCAGATCTCTCTGATAGTGGTGGGGCCATGAGCAGGGCCTGAGATGCTGAGTGGAAGGCCCTGGCAGATTCATATGGGTGAATGCGGTCTGACATGTACCCCAGCCCCAAGCGGTATAGAGCTTTAAAGGTCAAGTCCAGCACCTTGAATCTAGCCTGGAAGCAGATTGGTACCCAATGAAGCTGCTGCAGGATGAGTGTGACACTCATGAAGAGATTTGCACCCACGAGCATCCTTGCAGCAGCGTTCTGGACCAACTTAAGCTTCTGAACCATCTTCAAAGGCAGCCCCACATAGAGCGCATTGCAGTAGTCCGGACTTTACCAAAGCATGAGTGATTGAGGTCAGGTCTGACTTCTCCAAATAGGATCGCAGCTGGCATACCAGCCATAGCTGGTAAAAAGCACCTCTGCACCACCTGTGCCTCCAAGGACAGCATCGGGTCTAGAAACACCCCCACAGGCTGTAGACTTTGTCTTTCTGAGGGAGTGTGACCCCATCCAAGACCAGAGTTACCTCACTACTCAGTTTTATCAACCCAGAACACCATCTTATCTGGATTAAGTTTCAGCTTGTTTGCCACCATCCAGTCCAGAACAGCCTCCAAACCCTAGTTCAGAGCATCCACTGCTTCTCTGGTATCTGATGACTTCAAAAGATAGATAGAGCTGGGAGTCATCAGCATATAGATAGCACTGCAGCCCACATCCACGAATGACCTCTCCCAGAGGTTTCATGTAGATGATTGTTGAACAGCATAGGGGATGTAATAGTCCCCTGTGGCACCCCATAAGCCAAAGGGTGGAGCAGGCATCCCCCAGCATCACCTTCTGAGTACGACCCTCCAGGTAGGAGTGGAGCCATCGTATAACTGCGCCCCCAAGTCCCAACCCAGAGAGAATAATAAAAGACACACTCCATCTGTCTATCTCCCGGTGCAGGTCATCCACCAGGGAGACCAAGGCAGTTTCCCTCCCATTTCCAGACTGGAAGCCAGACTGGGAAGGATCTAAGTAAACAGATCCATCCCAGGGCTGCTTGGAGCGGAGACGCCACTACGGTCCCCAACACCTTGTCCAAGAAGGGGAGGTTAGACACTGGTTATTTAAATCATCTGGGTCCAGTGAGGACTTTTAAAGGAGGGGCCTAATGACTGCCTCCTTCAGCTGAGGGGGCACCACCCCCTGCTTCAGAGAGGCATTCACCACCCCCACCACCCATGGACCCAGTCCCTCCCTAGCAGCCTCCCTAGTAAGCTAGAAACAGAGGGAGTCTGATCTGCTGCTATAGTTTTAAGTGAACTGTATTAATTCCTTATTTAATTTATTGGGGTACCATCCTACCACAGCTTTGTATCTTGTATCCAGTTTACCATTCACAACAACCACATGCTTGCAAAATGAATCAGGATATTACTTATATAATCAATCACTTAAATTTAATTCCATCCAGTACTAATCTGATCAAGAACGTCAATGAACCAGGAAAAACTAACTTTATATTCTGTCTAGAGAAATCTGTACCCAAATCAGCAGTCTCTTCCTCTTGAAATCTGTTCCTTATGTATTGTGAGCTACAATAACTCTTATTTTTATTTATGAACTAATATTGCTTTGGGAATATGAGAGAACAGAAAACAAATATCCTCAGGATAACTTCACTGAATCAAATTCAGCACTCTGCTAGGAACAAATTTCTTCAGCAGCGTGTTGATAAATTCCAAAGTTATTCAGATGTTCTGCTTTTTTCTCCTCTTCTTTGTATTCAAGTGCAGAGATATGAAAAGCAAATAATTAAATTCTATTGATAGATAAATCCAATATCCCTTGAGATAAAAATTACCATTACTCCAACCAAACGTCAGAAACGTGGAAACATGATGCAGGAGGTTTGACATATGGGAAATATTTCTGGCATGCATTTCCCTACCTACTGTATATGAGGTCAATTGCCTGGCTGCAGTTCTAAGTGTACAATTTCTCTTCCTTCCTTCCTTCCTTCCCTATTCGAATTACTGTATATGAGGTCAATTGCCTGGCTGCAGTTCTCAGTGTATGAGATATCTATCTATCTATCTGTCTGTCTGTCTGGTCTAATTCCAATTACTTCCATCACTTCAAATTCTCACCTCTGGACAGTTTTGGGGGGTTCCTAACTTTGGATCTCCAGATGTTGTCGGGCTTCATCTCCTATCATATCTAGGCTCAGCCACACTGGCCTTCAACCATTAAAGAACACTTCTTTTATGTAGTAGAGGGTGCCATGCAGTTTCATTCCAATCCATTGCCCTATTCATATGGTTTGTTAAATACATGTATAATCTGTGTACAATGTATGCACATACAGATCTGTACACACTTACAGTTATTCACATCAGCGCATGTATAGTAGTATACTTCCTATCTGTACCATGCATTTGAGGGACCTATACAGGTTCACGTCTGAACTGAACACATGTACAGTCATTCACATAAAAACATGTACATGTGTACAGAAACCTGTAAATACATACAACACAGTGTCTGATCAGGGCTCCTGTCAAAATTGATTTGGCTGCATTTCTCTGAGACCATCAACTAAAACAACAGAGTCCATGAGGGGTAGTCAGGGTAGAGCCCCATTTGTTCTTCTGGTTTTTCAACTATGGCCATGGCTGAAGAGATGTAAGCACCATCTGAGACTAAGAGATTCAATGCATTCAAGACTCAGAGTCACAAAGTACCCTGCTCAATACTAGAAAGAACTGACTTGGCTTACTGGGTTCTTTTTGGGGTGTTCCTGCTGACGAAAACGTTGGGTTGAGATTTACAAGTAGGATGAATGGTCTAGCCCTATTGAGGACAAGCAGAAGTAACTGGATATGTTTAACCTTAATATGACGGGCAATTACCGATGAGCAAATATTTAATAATGTGTTAGAAAGACATATGAAGAAGAAAACCCACCATGTGTATTTAGGAGTGCTCTTGAAACAATAGGTTTAAATTGCAGGAAACAAAATAGGCTTGTGATCAACTAAAGAACAGCTTGGGAAGAAATTGCCTATGGTGACACTGCTGTGCCACTGGAGATATTCAAGAGAAGGTGGAACATGCACTTGTTAGGGATTCTTTGTGTATGGAATATGATATACTGTATTAGAGTGGTGGTTTACAAAATTAGCATAGATAGGGCCTGTTCACAATGAAGGCAGGGATGCACGGAGAATGTGCCTGCTCCAATGTCATTAAAGGACATGCCTATGTATTCTTAACACATCCTGTAATTGTGTTTGAACGGCAATTCCAATGATCACCCAATATACAAAATTAAAGGACATGCCAATAATGTGTCGACACTTCCTTGAGTGATGTTGGAGCGGATGCATTCTTGGCACATCCCTGCTTTCATCACATATAGGGTGCTGTGTTCATGTTAGGGTTGCCATATTCAAGCTTCCCAAATCTGGGTGGCCTAATTTGCATATTATGGTAATTATGTGGCAACTACTTTGCACTTATTTATTTAATTTGACAGATTTGTATACTTTCCCCTCTGCCCTCCCATTGTGATCAGATCCAGAGTAAAATCCGGGCAATCCAGGCAGCACATTTGAAATCAAGTGTGCCTGCTGGATTGACAGGTTGTTTTTTAAAATTAATATTGCATTTACTTCCTGGTTACACACTTGATTTGTATAAATCTGGGTGGAATTTAGCAGCTGCGTGGAGAAACCAAAATCCAGAGGCTACCCTAAATTCCAGGGGACACGACAAGGATAGTTCATGTGAACTGGCTCATAGTCTTTTCAACATATGTGGTTAAAACCCTACTTCCCCACCTTCTGCCATCTTCAGAAATATCATTTAGGAATCTTTACAGCTGCCTAACACTAGGATCACACTAGAAACTTGTGCTGCAATGTTTAGAATGCCGCCATGTTTCTTTTCTAGTGTGATACAAATGTGAATTGGGGGAACAGAGTGCAATAGGAAGAAAACTAGTCTTCAGTCAGAAAGAGAAAGCAACATCAGACACTGCTGATGCACCAAAAAATAAATAAATCCTGCTCTTGAGGCAATGTGCGATTCTTGTGCGATAGTAACAAAATGAGAAGCAGAAGTCTGACTCTTCTGCTAGGAGAAGGGAGGTTTGGGTGCAATTTTCTCTCATGCCAGAGTCACCTAGTTAATTGGTGTGCACTTGAGGGAGAAAGGGAGGTTTGGGTGCAATTTTCTATAATGCTAGTGTCAGCTAGTTAATTGGTATGGTGTCAGAAATAAAATATCTATCTGACAGAAACATCTGTTCTGACTTTTCTTAAAGTGGTTTGTTTTTTAGTTCATAATCTTTAATCACAAACTATGAATTGGGCCATGGATATTAAAGGCTCATATCATTTCTTCAGAATGGAGTTTGCTTGGGGGGGAAGCGACTGCCCAAGGTTGACAACAATTTTATGTTATTATGAAGCATAATCATAATCATAACATATGTTTTTTAAATAATCACATTTCTCAATTTAATTTTGAACGTATCTAGGAACAGGTCTTTGGACCATGCTGAATCTAATTCCCGCCTTGCCTCCAGTGAAGTCTGAAATACTACCCTTGGGGAGGGGGTTCTCTGGCGGGAGGATGTGTCTTCTAAATAGGCCTCAGTTCTGCCATCTTTGACTTTAAAAGTTAAGTGCTGGCTCCTCATTCTTGTAGCTCTTGTCTATTATACACAAACCAATTGAGCAGGCTGGTGAGTGTCGGGGTATGCCTGAATTGAGTCTGTTGATTTGAAAAGACAATAGAATACACCCCACATAAAGGAATATCTGATGAAAACCTCCCTCTACTTTTACTTTCTATGTCCCTATAGCTCTTTCTGGCTCACAAACTATGCATTGTATCAAGTCGATAATATGGTCCAAGGCAATGCAAGTCCTATTGGAGCATTTTCTCCAAAATTCTGCTACATTGCTGGTAGAATTTGGATTACTCTGGTGCGTGGTGGGATTGTTTGAATGTATTGATTGGACTGGAGCATTTTCTCTGCAAGCAGTTCTGGAGAAAAATTCCTCTAATATTTGGGAACCAATTAAATGGCATACAGAATCGTATTGGAATTGGATTCGGGAGGGGGGGTGGGGCTTACCTTAAGGGAAGAGCCAGCTTCTGCAAAGAGAGGTTGCCTTCTGGCAGCCACAGTGGTAGTGATTCAAATAGTCACATTTTCCTCCAGCTTCTCCCCCTATAATGAATGCATCAGGACAGGAAGCAATGTCATCACCTTGCAATCTTTTCCTGGTGCATTATCAAATTAAAAAATGGCTTTCCTTGGAACTATAAGGGTGTGGCCATTTCCTGCACCCCACCCCACCCCATTTTGCACCAAGAAAAGGATGTAATATCATGACATTGCTTCCTGCCCTAGTACATTATAGGGTGGTACAGTGGAGGGGAAGGCAGTGTTTTGAAATGCTGCAGCTGCAGCCACCATAAGGCAACCACCTTTTTTCACCGAAGCCAGTAAGTCTTAAGGAAAGTCTTCCACACACACCCCGGCCCCCCCCCAATGAATGAAGCCAAAAAGGATTACCAGCTTGATGCAATCCTGATCACCCTCAGGATCATATGATGTGCAAATGACCAGAATTGGGACCAGTCTGATAATTTGCTCCATGCACAACCCTTCTACAGAACTGGACTAATATTCTAGAGATGAAGATCTGGAAGAATACAGCGATTAAAAAACAACCAGGTACCTATATACATTTGTCCACACTGCAGATGAAAAGTCTTTCTGAATTGTATCTTTAGTAGATCTCCTTTGAATCTCCACAAGAGGGAGAGAATAGTAATAGATCTCAAATCAACTCCGACCAACTTCCCATCCCCCAGTCCTTCACCCTCTTATCAGTGAACAACCTCACATAAACAGAGTCTTTGGAATAAGCCGCAGCTGGAAGGCTGCCAGTCTCCCTATCCCTGCTTGGCTGCTTGAACATCAGTCTCTATTCTGTTTTGTGCTAATCCAGATCTGCCAACATATTTGCCACTAACAAGACATACAAAGTACTAGGATATTGTATAAGATGATTGTGGTGTAATTACAAAAAGGCTTTCTTTGAGCTGTAAGCCTTTAAACCCAGGCAAATCAACATCTAAATATTAAGAGCTTTATTGAGCAAGGAGCAGAAATGACCCTAACCTAGATGGAAATGCAATATTAATAGATATTGAAACCTGCCAATGCCAATCTAGCCGGCACACTCACCTGCCTCTCACACAACCCGACATGCTTTCTTAAAGGGATAATTGATATTCCATCATTGCAGTGATGGGCTTGTCAGAAATACCAGGGCATTCCTGATAAGAAGTAAAATAAGTCCAGTGAAGTAGGTAGGGATGTGTGAATTGATTCAGGTACAAAATGATTTGTACCCAAATCTACCTGTTTTGGGTGATTTGTGGACAAAACAAATCACTCCTGTGCTAGCTGGCCAGATTTGGGTCCAAAACAAATCACCCAGATTTCGGACCTGAAAAATTTGTAGATTCAGATCTCCATACTGTGGCAATCTCTCTTGCTGTCTACATTTTGTGTCAGGATTTTTTTTTTTAATCCCGCCCTCAAGCTTCAGATTGGTGATTTACAGTGTAAAGGAGTGGAAAGGGCTAAAGAACGCCCAAACCAGGACGTCGGGGTGGGGTGGGGTGGGGTGGGGGAGCAGAAACCTCCCTAGACCCCCCACCCATGGCCTCAGAGAACCCACCCAGAGGGGATAAGTGCTAAAAAAATCTAAAACATTTTTGACTCATGAAACCCCCATATACCCAGGGGAGGGGTTCGGTCTAGGGTTGGACTGAACAGGGCATGTTTCGGTTCAACCCCGAGCTGTCCAACCCATTCAACGTTGAACTTGTTTGCACATCCCTAATAGAAGCACACCCACAAGTCACCACCTGTGATAAAACCAACAATGCCATAGGGAAGTCTTATTTACATCTGTTCAGAACTGGGTAGTCAAACATGCCTCAAGCAGCCGCAGCCAATCTGTGTTTTTATCAGAAACTGCTTTGCCTCCCAAGTATCTAATCAAAAGAATATTCTGCAGTATTGCCAGTTGCTGAGCCGGTAGTTCTGGAACATAACCCAAAGCAGCCACCTCCCAGGAGTGTCCTTCACTAAGCTCAGTTTATTTCCCATAAGGGCCCCATGACCTCTGGCATGTTTTGGCAGCTGTAAGCACATGTGGAGGACGTAGGCCTTTTTCAGGAGCAACAAGACTGGGAGATAGTTGCAGGGTGGAAGCGTATTTCAGATGCCTCACATGTGGAGGATACTGTGGTCAGGATTTCTGGAGCATCTGAGAAGGGACTTATATGCTGAATGAATCCTCAGCAATGGTGTTTTACTCTAGTGAGAGATGGGTGTTTTTCTCAGCCTTTTCTTAAGCCCTTTTTGGAGGGTTTTTGGAAAAAAGTGTCTGATTTTTTCAGAGAATTCACTAAAGCTCAGAGGATGTTGCAGAGTCCATACAATGTCTATTAACCCTTTTGGTGCATTGTTGCTGTCCAATGAATATACAAGGGTGAGGTATTTATTACCTCTCCTCGATTATTGCTTTCCTTTCTCCTGCTACCCTGTGCATGGAGCTCAGGCAATGCGTGCAGAACATCTGCGGCTCATTTTATTTATTTTGTAGATTTATACCCTGCTTTTGTGTCTAAAAGGTCCCCAAGGCAGCTTACAGTAAGTTATACAATACAACCAAATCTATGTAGCTTTGAGATGCTGAAATTGAAGCCACTGCCTGAGCCTAAGGAGGAAATCCCCTCCTGGACTATACTGCTAGGCAGCATCAGATAATGTATCTGTCACTCTGGCTAGAGTGTCTTCTCATACAGGCCAAGATGGAATACCTTAGAATACCTGTATGTGGCCATAGCTCAGTCATAGATCATCTGCTTTGCATGCAGAAGGTCCCAGTTTCAATCCCTGACATCTCCAGGTAGGACTGGGAAAGATGCTGAAACCTTGGAGAGCTGCTGCCAGCCAATGTAGACAACACTGAGCTCAATGAATCAATGGTCTAGCTCAATGTAAGGCAGCTTCCTATATTATAGGTCTGGATCATGCCCACAAAACATGCATTTAAGTGATCAGCTGCACCCATTTAAGTCACATATAGCATGAAAGGCTGGTTACTTCCCATTTAGCACGAGTTTTCTGCTGTGGGGCCCTGAGTATTGGACTCGGTTCTACTTGTAGATTGTAAAAGCACCTGCCTGAGTGTGACTGTTCCATGATTTGCCAAGTATTATTGCTAACAGTTCTAACATGGCATGTTTGTAGTACTGAATGCTCCTATGTAGGTTTTGAAAGAAAGCTTAAAAGTGTTACAAAGTGGAGAGGGTATCCATAATTTGTGAGGAAGTCACAGATCTTCTCTCACACTCATATTCATTATAGCTGACCATGCAATACAACAGATGTGAAATCTGGAGGGAGACTGTTGAAAAAGAACAATGCTCAGAAATGTTGGAGAGGGCATTTATCGCCTCAGAATTAAATGTACACACAGAGCTGAAATTCTACATTTCCCCCCATGACTATCTTTAGAGAAACTATGAATAAGCAAAGTTTAGCTAAGATGATTAGAAAATAAACATGACACACCTAAATAAGGAATAGCTATTTATAGTTAGCACTCCAAATTTATGTGATACTTACCTGAGAGCAACTTACCCCTCTGAGATTCTTAATAATTATTCCAGAAGGCTTCCTGTTGGCCAAAGTGCTTGTTCTGTGAGCCTAATACTATATTATTCAGACTGCCAAGAGCACACATGCAATCATTGTTTCCAGTGTGGAAGTAAGGAACACTACCAGTTGGAGTGTTATGCCAGGAGGTTACCTCAGAAAAGTACTCAGGCGGGAAATGGCAGAAAGTCATTCCAAAGGGAGTGGGAGTGACCACTCAGACAGCATGGTCCCAGAATTTAAAAAAACACCACATGGCCAGGACCCTATCTGTACAGCTGAATGTGGCTGCCATCTCACCCCTAAGCAGAAAGCCAGAAATGGTCCATTTGGTGGGAAATAAATGTATGATTTGGTGCTTCCTCAACCAAGTCAAGACCCCAGCTTTGTGGGATACAGGGCCACAAGCATCCATGGTGTCTAGTCAGTGGGCAAAGGATAACCTTCCAGGAATTCCCCTGAGGAAGCCTGGAGAACTGCTCAAAATAGACAGAGATAAAGGAGGATATGAATATATCTTAGTTCAGGTGGATCATTTTACAAGATTTGTGCAAGCGTATCCTACTACCTACTACCAATAAGTCTGGGAGGACAGCAGCGGACAAAATCTTCAATGATTTTGTTCTGAGATTTGGTTTCCCCAAACAACTACATCATGATCAAGGTTCAGGGTTGAAAACCAGCTTTACAAATGACTCCATTATTGAAACAACTGCAACTCCTGTACCACATCAAATCATTCTCAAGGTAATGGTCAAGTAGACAGAATGAATCGAACACTGCTGGCTATATTGTGAGTTTTGCCAGAGAAACAAAAGGCCAATTGGAAAGAGTTCTTCAACAAAACGGTCCATGCTTACAATTGTACACAGCATGAAACCACTGGATCCCCCACCTTTTTATTTGTTGTTTGGGAGATCACCATGTATACCAATAGACTTTGCATTTGGATTTTCTCCAAGCACTGCATCTTCATTGAAAGACCATAGTACTCATATAGACAGATGAAAACAACAGATGAAGGAAGCATATGAATTGGCATCACAATATTCCCGAACATCTGCTCTCCATGGAAACCACTGTTATGAACAGGGATTGTGGGAATTGAAGTCCATAACATCTGGGGACCCAACGCTGAGAATCCCTGATCTATATTACGCCCCCCCCCCACATACAGGACACATGATGAAGAGCACTCTTGACCCAAGGGCACTAACCTTCTTTCCTTCGGATGAACCAGAGCTTATTCCTGCCACCCCTGATCTTCCTGACACTGAAGATCAACCTATGGATTTATCTGAAGAAGATGTAGAAATGCTGGAATCTTCTCCTACACCTGAGTGTGGGGAGCTGCCTGAGACTAAGTCTGCTGGATGTCATCCAAATGTGGCAGATCGTCCAGTGAGAGAGAAAATGAGCCTCACATGTGCTGACCTATGACCAATTAGTGATGCCCTCCTACCAGCACCTTCCTTCAACGGTAACACATATTGCTGTTCTTTGGTGTTATCCACAAAGCTATTTGCCACATTATTGTCCTGTTCCAGTATTTTATCCTGGTTGATATGTACCAATGTAAAATGTGGGTGGGGTTTTTTTGCAGCCGGGGCGGGTGGCGGGGGGGGGGGGAGAGTGTGAAAGGAATTGAAATGCAATCCAGTTTGGTTAAGGCCTTGTTGGTACTGTCACTTTAGAAAGGAAAGCCTAGTAGAACTCTAGGGAAAGGGAGGGAGGAAACCCAGAATAGTTCTAGTGTTGGTTAGAGAAAGAGAAACAAGCTTGTAAAAGTGAACTGTGAAGCAATAATGGTTTGATTTTTTTCACAGTCTCCTTGCATTGTGGTGTAACAGATACATGAGGACATATAAAGCAAAATGGTAGTCCTCTGACTAACAGGTCTAGATGAGCAAACCAAGCTTCCATTCAGACAAAGCTGTGGGAATTCTTCTAGCATCAGACTAGAAACTATTACAAAAATTATATCACAGCTGATCCATCATTTTCGAAGCACCTCATGAGAACACACACACACACACACGATTTCCATTCCCCCCCATTAACTTGTAAATAGATATCATAAACTACCATAAATATTAAAATAAATGGATATCATAAATTACCATAAAACCACGAGGACAATATCCAACTGTAAAATCAGAGAGTGCTCCATGTAGAAAGAACCATAAGCACACTCTAGAACATTCTCTACGAGCACTGCCTGTTGCTTTCAATGGAGATGCTGAATTAGTTTGTATTAGCTGAGGATCTGGCCCATGTTCATTTCAGGATTGGTTTTGAAAACGAGGGTTTATGAAAAGCTGTTTTTATTCTCGACACAGATGGGATTGCTCTCCACACCTCCCTAGCCACAGATGGGCTTTCAGCCACGATGCTGGATATACTTCAAAAAACACATTTTTAATCCAAATCCACCAGGGGAGGGAGAGACATGTTCTTTAACACCTTAATCCCACAGTCTTGTACAATGCACAGGAATCAAAAATATTGTAGAAATAAATCTGCTATATTTATAGAACTCAGCCATTGTGCTTTACAATCAATCTTAACAGACCAGCACTGTGGTTTATTCAGAGTACTTGTTTTGTGCCTACATAAAGTTGCAGGCCTAAAACATCCCATAAAAAGCTGAGCAAGCATTGCAGCCTCCATTTCACAGAGGACAAATGTCTACACAATGAGATTATTGCTTATCCATCATGACGATACAGGTACTAGTACTGCCTTGCCATTCTCAATGTACCTGTACAAGTTAATATTTTAAAAAGGTTCATGGTTGCACAATAAAGGACTAAATTAATGGGCTTAGGGTGAAGTTACAAAGTCATTGGAGATAGGGGAAATGTCACCACATTGAGGAATTTTCATTTATTCACTAATTTTCTAGGCACCCCTCACATTTATTTAGAGTATTTTTACCCAGTCCCTCAGATTGTTTGCTCCATTTACTTCTATTGAGTGCAGATGTTTATCATGTCAGCTGAGGTCAAGCCCCATAACTTCCTTTCAACAGCTCATGAACTGTGTAGTCAAAACTAAAAATTAGGGGAGCAACAGCAGGATAGAGGGCGTGCACATACCTCTTGCCTGTGGGCTCCCCAGAGGCATCTAGTGGGCCACTGTGTGAAATAGGATGTTGGTCTAGATGGGCCTTGGGCCTGATCCAATAGGGCTGATCTTATGGTTTTATGTTCTTAATTTAGCTTTCAGTGCAAAGTGCCCTAAGATGAAAGCCGAGTTCTTACTAAGATGGTAAACCTGGGTCTATGCTGTATCATTTCTGATTGAAGATGGAGGCTCACGTGATTGAATGTTCCTCTATCAGAACTAACTCCTTGACATTTTCCCTCAAGAAAAAGACTAGGCTACAACCCTTCTTCCTGACATCTAGTTTCTGAAAGGAAATTTGCTTTTGGTTTTCTAAGGTGGAGGAACATTCAATCAAGTGAGCCCTTACCAGAAGTGGTAAAGCACAGGTATAGGTTTAATACTGAAGTGAGTTATACATTGAGTAAGGTGTATGCCTAATGCTGAAGTGCTTGGCTGTTAACTAAATAGCTGGACCAGGTTCCCAATAGAAAGGAGTACAACATTGGGAGAGGAGAGTATTAACATACATTCTTAAAGGAACATGTAATTTGATTGGCTATAGTCTAGCGGATCAGAACTCCTGAAACCTACAAGAGAAAGAAGATACAGCCAGAGGCGGGGTGTGTGTGTCTCATCTAATCTCATTAATCATAATATAAATATATGACTTGATATAATTGACAGACACTAATGCATAAATGAAAGCCCAAAGGATGTCATTATTCTTCAGTGAACCTTCTCTTTGTTAGTATGGTGTGCCTATTAAGGGGAACTGAAGCCAGTTTCCTCTCACACAGGCTTCTCTCCGCTGAGCTCAGTAAGTTAAACAGCCACCCATTACAATGGTCGTGGTGGGGAGATGCACTGTTCTACAAGTATACAGCATTGCATTTTAAAAATATGTATGTCTGAGTGCTCTAACTGATGTACATCAAGAATTACATAACTGTTGTACACATATAGTACTTTGTGACCTGAACAATTTCAGATTCAGATTAAAGGTTGTACCAGGTGGCTGACAGCAGAGCTGTTTCTGGGAATCTGGATCTCCAAACAACTTTAAAGTGGTGAGGGGAAGGCTGCAATTTGCAGAGCAGAAGTGATGTGTGTATGCATGCCTCTGTGTGTGCATGCATACAGTTATTTGTTTTGTGTATGCTTAACCCTTCACTGCCAACCACTTCCCCCCTCAGCCCTCTCCCTCCATTTGTTTTATCCTGCGGTGTGGCATCTGGACCCACTAGAACAAGCAAGAGAGTTTCAGGGGAAGAGCTAAGTATCTTCTCATTTTTGTTTGCCCATTGCAATCATAGCCTCACCCTGCTGCTTTGCAGCGGTTCAGTGGTGAACTGATAGGCCCCAAATCTCTGTTTAAAACATTCTGCCTGATGACGTACTGGTACAATGGGAGAAGCACTGGCGCTTCTGAAGATGCAACTTACCTCAGTTCTACTACTGGTGTTTGATTTAATCTCATGCTGGTCGCTGACCGAAATAAAGAGATTTGATTTACTACTGGTGCAGCCAAGGGGGCAAATTTCAACCATCTCCCCTTTCACAAGAACTACTCTGTTCCACCCCAAAATACTCAGGGATGTAATTGGGTAATTCAGAGGGCTTTCTGGGGAAGAGGTTGTTGCTGAAATTCATTCTCTCTCTCTCTCTCTCTAACACACACACACACACACACACACACGCTACATTAGTCTGGAATTCTTCAGAAGCATTGGTGCTACTCTAGATAGATAAAGTTTATCTATCTTTGACCAGTGCTACATTGTTGCTTCTCCTGTTCCATTGCTGCCTGCTTGGTTAGTCAGGATGTCAGCCAACTTTTTTGCAAACTCAAGATCAAACATCAAGATGGCCTAGAAGTGATATTTCTTAAAGTGTTATGATAACAAGTCTAAACTAAATTGTGATTTTATGTATTATTAGCAACAAGTTGATTTGTTCACAATCTTTGTTTACTGTTTTACTCTTAGTAGCCAAGAGGTTTCCAGCAGTGAGTCACAATGATCTATTAACTGTAATCTACACAAATTTACTTTGCCTGCCCAACAACGGGCTTCACCTAGTAATTCCCTATATTTGGAGAAAATGGGAAACTGCAGTTTATCCCAAGCCAGAAAATAGAAGCTTTAAATCCTTCACACACAACAGAGGAAGTAGGGAAAGACCGTGAATTCAAGCTTGCCACAGCTCGTGCATGTAAAGCTAAACTATTATGATATAAAGTTGCATCTGGAATGCCCTTCCGAAGTGGAAATTGTAGCAGTGCAGTCTATATACCTTTTAAAAGTAGTTTTAGCCATTGTGGCCATGAAGTAACAAAGGCCTGCCAGTGTACAAGGCCAAAGGGTGTGTGTGTGTGTGTGTGTGTGTGTGTTGAAAATCAAAAAGCAAAAATTAGTAGGTAGAAGTACTTAAATAAATAAGTAAAGAGAAGAAGAAACCAGATTAATAATAATAAAGCAATATGGCCTGTTTATTTGTCAGGTAAAAGCCGAGAAACTGTTCCAAGATCCTACTCTGGCGGCAGTCGATGAAAGACTGAGGAGGGGTTGGGTATGTTCCTACAGAAGGAGCCAGTTTCCCTGCTTTTTTCTTTTATGGTCAAAACTCGGAATGCTTTGGATTCTGGTCTTTGTGCAAGCGCATAACTCAACTATGACGCTCAGAGATCATGAAGAACATTCTGTACAGTGAGCTACCCGTCAAAGAGGGAAGCGTGCACACTGCTTCCATGCTAGCCAATAGCCCGTCTGCTCTGTTTGTGGAGTTGGGGGCTGCTCTGTGCCTACTAAGCTATAAGTCCATGTAGTTGAGACCTACTCCCATTAGGAATTACGGAAGTAGGTTGCAACTGCGCTGATGTATAGCTTAGTAGGCACCGAGCAATCTTCACAAGCAGTGCAGATGGGCTGTTGACTGGCATGGAAGCAGCGAGCAGGCCTTCCTCCTTTGATGGATGCTCGCTGCGCTGAATATAAGTCAATGACTTTTATGCTGCTCACCTGCACAAGATGTTATTCATCATCCCTTTCCAACAATTACTTTAGCTTCAAAGAACAAATCATGCTGCCACTCATTTACACAGAAGCCCAATTTTGAATGTCCTGTCCTATTCCTATCAATCAAAAACTGTGCAAACCTAAAAATGCAGTACATCACGGCAGTTTCATACATATTTGTCTTCTATGATATATTCTACTTAATCGTTTTAACTGTCAGGCACCTATATAGCCTTCATGAGTTCAGGCATTATTTTATATGTTCGTTACTTGACCACAACCAAGCAACGGAGTTTTTAGACAGATAGCATGGATGCGTTAATATTTGTTAGGGTATAGTAGTTCCTATACCAATACTCCTCTGAGGCAGAATTTAAAGAAAGATAAAGTACTTGAATAGGTTTTCGACAATTTAATGAATACGCTGGTATTTTGCTCTGGGATACAGATACTTTTTTGGGGGGTGGGGTGTAAATTAAAACAGTGGAGAATATGAAGGCAATCACCCATCCAGTGATAATTAAATTCCAGTGTAAATCTGGGCTTAAAATATTTATCACACAAGGAAGAGTGATTCAAAATTACTGCTGGAGGTACAACGGTTACGTTCCATTCTGGTTTCCAGTTTGTAGCCTCATGCCTGTAGGCTACTTTCAAGGACCAAGAAAGTTTACACACCGACTGGAAATAATGCCACACAGAGAACAGAAGACACACTGAATGCAATAAAAATTGACACTTAGGCACTAGCATGGTCTGTAGTCCTTTGCAACTCTCTAAAATCTACAGAACAATGGGACTGGTTTGTATTAGGAACACAGGAAGCTGCCTTATACTCAGTCAGAGCATTGGTCCATCTAGCTCAGTATTGTCTAATCTGACTGGCAGCAGCTTCTCCAAGGTTTCAGGCAGGGGTCTTTCCCAGCCCTACCTGGAGATGCCAGGGATTGAATCTGGGACTTTCTGCATGTAGAGCAGATGCTCTTCCACTGAACTATGGCCCCATCGCCTAAGCTATGGCCCCATCTCCCAACCACTGGAAGCCACTTGCCGGGGCACAACTCCCAAAAGCCGACGGCAGTTACGTATTACGTACTGCACAACAGCACATCTGCAAAGGGTCCAAGTAGATTTTTGTTGAAAATGCAGCGGATCCACACCAGATAGTTCGTGAATGGCTTGATGTTGTCTGAAAATGTATGATTCTGATGGGACAGGATGTAAGGCATGTAAGTATTTTCCCCTTGCTCCTGTATCCACACTTCATATTTCACCTCCCTGACCTTCAGGTATTTAAGGTTCCAAGGGATCTGCCAAGACACGGAGAGTTTAGCTTCGCTGGCACCCTGGACAGAGGCTTGGCATTTGGCATCTCTGACTTTGCCTGGGTAGAGTCCACTAGTCCACCTTGGCTTCTTGGGCCCAGGCTTCGATTTCACAGTTTGCCTGATCACCTGGATGAGGGAAGCAATGTTAATGTTTGTGTCCTGGTAGATACGGAACAGCCACTCTGGGTTTCGACAACAGAGATGCCGGGGAACTTCGCTGCTTTTTATAATGCGGTCTTGTTCTGCCCTGTCCAAGTGTGCAATTCCGCCTTGGTCCCAGGGCCTTTCTGGGTGGGTCACAGTGTTCTCCTTTTCAGTGTTCCTCCAGGCAATGTACTGAAGGTCCATGCCTGGAAGAGTGGCCAAAGTTTTGTAAGGTGTGTAATGTTCAGGGTTTATGGCATAAGGGAAGAGTTCCACCACAGTGGCTCCTCTTGGCAGGAAGAGCGACATCACTAGCTGGGCTCCATGCATGCTGACTAGCATGGATGCATTGCTGATCAAACGTACGAGATCTGAAAACGTATGGTCTTCTATGGACACCGTAATGGTTTTCATCTGAAATTCTTGGGCAAGCGCCAAGATAAGTTCGGCCTCGTTTAGGATTAGTCTGTTTATGGTTCGACTGAACACTATAATATATTCCTCGCTGGGGGTTCCTTCCAAGCTAACATTCAGCTTCTCCACCATAAACTTTGTGAACTGCCGGATCTCATTGCCAGAGACCAGTATGTTGGCCTTAGGCCCCTGCGGCTGAACAAAGCCGTACTGGTACCATGTTGTGATTTTTGACAGCCCCACATATGACTTAGTAAAGCAAAGGAGCCGCCCTAGGGTTTTGAGCTGCTCTCTCAGGAGCGGTTGTTTGCTGCTCAGGAGTTTGTACAGCTCAAAGTGCAGCCCTTCACTCCACCCTTCCATGAAGAACAGCCTCGTCTCCAGATCCAAATCAGGGAACTGCTGCATGGTATAGAAGAGTGGGAGGAGGTCATCGTGAAAAACGTGCATCAAGTTGTCTGGGTTGAATCTATTCACAATCAGCGCCACATCAGGGACAAAAACTGGCTTTGGCATAAATTTCAGTGCTGCAGCCGGCAGTTCTACGAAGTTGAAATACTGGGTGTTGTGGTCCTCCACCGATGAGAGATCAAGCAGGGCAGGCTGGAACCTTCTGGAGCCCAGGCTGGGAAGCATGACTGAGGAGTTACTGTGGAAGAAGACAAATTCCTCTGCCTCGGTGGAATAACAGAGAGACTCAAAACGGCAGATACGGTCGGTGTGCATTCTACCGGTGCACACCATCCTGGTGCCATCTTCCACAAGGGCTTGAAGAGCAGCATGGTAGTCAATGCGGACCTGAGAGAGCTCCTGGGACTGCCGGGTGAGGAGCAGTTCCTCTTCCAGTACAAAGACGTGCTCTCGTAGCTTGATATATTTCCACAGCACAGCAGCAAGGACAGACACAAGCAAGGCATTAAACACGGCTGCTATGTTCATTCTGGACTCGAGTCCTAGCAAGATGGCAGGTGGTAAATGCCAAGGAAGAGGGAGGCATCATTGGTTCTCTTTAACATGGTTGAAGAAAAGACCTAAAAATCAAAATAAGAAAAGAAAAAGAACACATTGAAATATAGTTTTCACAATCTTACTGTAAAGTTTCATAATGTCATCATACATTTTCATGGGTTGCTATTAGGTTCTTAAGTTCTTCAGCTCTCACGCAGGGAAAAAGGCATGCAGATAAAACTTAAAAATACCCTTAGGAACAGCTGCACAAAACAGGCTCCTCTCTAATTTTAGCAGTGCCACTCTCCAAGCAAAAATACATTTTTACACTGTGGACTGATGCACAGATGCTACCAACTGACTAACAAATAATTTTGTATTCTCAAAACTCTATCTTAACAAGTTCACCACCTTGCAAATGTTTGGGGGAGTTTTTAAAGCTACACTGCCATTTCTTTGGCAACACCACATATGAGCTACTTATCCCTTTCTGAAGGAACGCTGGTAGAAAAGAGAATGGTGAGTTCTGTTTTTTAACTTCATCAGTGACTAGGCCAATTATTTTAATAGAAGACATAATATCTTGTCCAGAAAGACAGTGTTGGGACAGCAACAAGAGTAACTGCTTGTAAATACAGTCTTGGTACTAAGGAGAGCATGATGGAGCTCATCTATCTTATAGCATCGATCATGGACATGGACCTAAAGGACAGCCATTATACGGACAGACTAGCATAGCAGGGAAGTTCTACAATGGGGCTTAGATGGCATCACCCCAACATCCATCATACCAGGAGAGTAAGAGCCAATGAGCTACAGGAAAAGAAGAAGAAAATGGCACAGTAGACGGAAGGTTGCAGGCAGCTAGTTGATTCTTCTTTGTCCAAGGGAGGAAAGAAAGTGTTAAAATTGTTAAAGGTGAGCTGAACAGGGAGAGTCAACCATCTGCATTGAAAGGAAGTCAAGGTCAGCCATAAGGGCCAGAAAATTACATGTTCTGGAATAGGGGAGGAGAAGCGGAAGTTGTTCCCAGCTCCCAGTAGGCTGAAGAATATCTTCATACCAGGCAGGAGTTAAAGGATCACTCAAGTAGAACTATTGTTCCAATAACACTCCTGATCAATCTGCCAATATCTGGGGCAGCTGCTGCAGATACCCTGGTGGGGTGGAGGAGGAAAATGAGCTGCAGTTGTGTTGCTCGTTTGCCCTTCCTGCCCCCACCAGGCTGCCCATCTCTCCCTCTGTGCCTGCTCTGCCCTGAGTTGCACGGGCTGCCATTTTCTGAGATGGAGATAAGAATCCCTAACTGTGTGATTGGAGATTTCGATCAAACGGCTGGGGATTTCAATCGCACAGCTGGGATTCCTATCCCTGACTGGACAAATGACAGCCTATGCAGCTTGGGCAAACACATAGGGAGAGACAGACAGCCTGGGTGGGGCAGGAAGGAGGAATGAGCAATGCACCCGTGACCCTTTTCTACGCCCACCCTACCCAACCCAGCTCATCTATAGGGGCCACCGCTGGCCAATATATTCAGTAAAAGCAGTATTAGGTCAAACAACAGAAGCATTTTTGTGAAAGAACTTGTAAGTTCTAGCAGTTGTGGTGCCCTTGGCCAATTTTGCTCTGGTGCCCCCCCCCTTTTAATATAGTTTTTCTTTGTACTTCCTATGCATGTGGGGTGCATTTTTGCATTTGAAGAATCTCACCTCACCTGTTTGGTCAAGGGAAAGAGGATCATTCACGTCAAATAAAAAGCTTGAAAGAGGCCAGCAGGCCAAGCTGCGAGAGGAAATCCTGGTCCCTCGAGTAACAGCGCATTCAACATGGTTATTTTTTATCCTCACAACAACCCTGTGAGATAAGTTAGGCTGAAAGATACATGACTGGCCCAGAGTCACCCAGTGGTTTCATGGCTGGATGGGGATTTGAACTCGGGACTTCCCAGTGATATAAGGCAGCTTCCTATGTCCCTACATATCAAAGCAAGAGGATATTTGTCCCCTCTCCCTGTCCCTCTCTGTCAGCCTAATATGCTGGGGTGCAAGGCCCATGGGACTACTGAGAAGCAGTTCTCCCTTGAGCTATCACATTTGTTTCACCTGTTGCATTTCTGCCTGACATATAGCTGTAAAAAGCACAGAAAGCCAGCCTGGTAAACAGGGCAACCCTGAGCATTCTAACAAAGCCCAGACTACAATCCTATATACATTTACTTGGGAGTAAGCCCTGTTTGACACAGTAAGACTTGCTTCAAAGTAAACATTCATACATGTGGGCTATTTGCTGTGGAAAACCTTAAATACAATGACATTCAAATAAACCACTGTAAAGTAAATTTGGGTTTTTAAGGTCTGAAAAGGCAAACATAAGTGAGCCCTGAAGCCTTGGTAAAAGACTCTGCAATAAGCAACAGGCATCTCCAGTGCAGTTGTTCCCAACCGTTCATCTCCTTCTCAGAACCACCATCTGAATAGTGTTTTAAGACCAGATTTAAAGATTAGCATTAACCTGATCACCCAAGAGTCCGTCATATTAGTGCAAACGTCTAAAACGGTTTCCTGTATCAGGCACTCTCAAAGTCCTCCCTCACACTGGCCCATCCAGCCAATTGTTAAAGCATTTCCATGACAACAAATGCATGACGGATGTGAAAACACTGTAGCTCTACATGCTGGGTAAAACCCAAATGCAAAAATACAAATACAAATAAACAAACATCACCAAAGCCTAGTCTTTATGTCAGCTCTCTCCTCAATCTACGAGCTAGAAGAAGCTGCAGAAAACCATGGCTGTTCAATTGACTACTGTGCACTACCTGCACGCACACACAAAAACTACAGAAGGGGGGAAAAGTAAGACAATCCATCTGAACGGTAGTCTGATACATACGACTTGCAAGCAGATTGCCGTAGCAGCCCAAGCGGAAGTGAAGCGAAGAGCTGGATGTGTGATCAGCACAGCTAATAGAGCAGGATTGCAATTAACACCCACCAAAAGAAGCTTATTAATTTGCAGCAGCCCCCACCTCTTTTTACTCCACGCAGCTAACACTGCTGGCAGATTAGGGTTTCAGGACATGTAGGAATGCACACTAGATGTGGCTTCAGCAAAGGAAATATGATACCCAGGCAAAAGGAAGGAGGGGGGCTAAAAGGTTCTTTTGCACAGAAATGGCACTCTGCAGTCTTGCTTTTTTCTCCCCCTCCCACAACATAAAAGCTGTCAGAGCAGGAGTTTCTGTTTCATCTGCAAGCCCAAATTGAAGCCCCCCCCCCACCGCCGCCCGTTGAATGGACTGTTTGAGCATGCTCCATCTGTCAGCGGTGTCCTATTGCTCCAGCTGGCTCACCTCAATTTGCTAGCCTCCCAGAGGTCAGTCCTGCACGCAGGATGATTTGCTGCAGTATTTCTGAAAACCCACAAAGGGCAGCGAGATTGAAACAAATAGCCTGGTGCCATTTTACAAAGCTAAAGTGTGTCTGGGAGACAGACAGGATGCTTGTTATGCTTTTAGGCAATTAAAAATAGGCGCGCACACAGACATGGGCAAAAGAAGTAGAGAAAAATAACCCCAAATCACAAGCCAGAATAATAACAGCGGAAAATGCCTTTCATTCTAGCAATCCCCCTGGCTCCCTGTCAGAGCTGCTCCATCCGTGACAGTCAGGAAAACTGCTCAATACAGAAAAAATAGTGTGCATTATATTCTGCGAGAATTTTATTTTTAAGCAATGGGCTATATCTAGGTGGGAAATTCATTTTCCTAGGCTGCAATCTGCTATGCACTTGCTTAGGAGTAAGTTACTCTGAGTCCACACAAGAGCACCAAGACAATTGCAACCCTGGATACAAAATCAGAAAGCAATAATAATAATGATGGTGATAATCAATGCCTTTAAGGCTGGGTGTATACATGCTGCTGAAAGAGGTGGAATAATCCTAAGGGAGCAGAAAGGACTATATAATCTCAGACTGCAGGTGGGAAGATCAGCATTTTGAAGACATCTCTACATTAAACACATTCTGCAATCAGAAACCTAGCATAGCAAGGTGTGGCTGGTAGGGATGTGCCCAAATCATGATTCAACATTCGATCTGAAACACATCCCCGCACCTTTACCATGGAGGAGAGCAGGGGCATATCTGCTCACTGCCACTTCCTGAATCAGTGGTGCTCCTCCCAGCTATCTTCACTCCCCCAGCTGTCTCCGTGTGACGCTGGCATGCACATGCCCTCCACGCATGCACAGTGGACATTTACGTGGCCAGCAACCATGCAGTGGAGGAGCAGGTATGCACCTGCTCACCTCCACGTTAAAGGTGCAGGGGATGTGTTCCGAATCGCGTGTCGAATCGCAATTCATGCACATGCCTAGTGGCTGAGACATAACCTTTCTTTCTAATATGCTAGTTTGTTTGATCAGCAAGGAGCCTGGTACGAGGGAACGCAAAAGGTGGCATCCCCACTCACAGTCTCGAGTGGCACAGCATCCACTTTACTATGTGAGGATGCCTTATAACTGGTCTATTTGTGAGGATTAATCGACACATTGGGCCTGATTTTAGGACCCATGTGGTTGTAGTTAAAGGGTTAGCTATGATCACCAAGCTGGGCATGCTCCCATGGAACGTGATGTGAGAACCTGCATTATACATGCAATCGTAGTCCTGTCACAGCAGTTAACTGGATTAAAAAACGATCAATGAAACTATAATCAGATTGTAGTTTAATTCTAGTTAACTGCGCAGTGGTGGGACCACGATTACCTGGATAGCGCGGGTTCTCACATCACGTGCCATGGGAGCGCGCCTGGCTTGGCAGTCATAGTTAACCCTCTAACTATGAGTACGCCGGTTGTAAGAACAGGCCTATTACGTTAACAACATGCTTAGTTTATTTCTTTTCTCAACAGCAGCCACAGGGAGGGAACTGGACTGTGTTTGTGGCATTGGATGGTGGGGGGAGGCACTTTTTGTAAAATAAAAACTCCTTTGTCCCCATCACGATTTCTATCTAGACTGAGCCCTCTGCAATTAATATTTGCCTTGGGATAAAAGCTCTCCTTAGCACTAATGAGAACTTTCCTCGCAGGGCAAAGAGCAGCTGCAGGGAGCCCAGTCCAGGCTGGGATCATAATGAGAGCAAAGGGTGACAGCTCTTCTCCCACAGTCCTGATGCAGACTGGGTGCTAATCTAGTGATTATGGCTGCTAGTGAGTGAAGGAAAACTCAGCATACCATGGTCAAGCACATGCTCAACGTAACATGTAGTTTGGCCCTCACTAAAGTAGTAAACTAGAGACTGGTCTTCAGATGCAAGCGAGGGCTCATATAACGGCGTACACACACACACACACACACACACACACACACACACACACCCACCCACCCAGATCCTAACACAATGGACTGGTTCAGATGAACAGTACTACATGTGATAACGCAGGGGTTTGTAGTGTGTGTAGAGGGGTGATTCAGATGAACAATCCTTTAATCATGCGATTAGAGGACCCCCCAAGAGTGTGTCAGCATGTCCTTCAGTGATGATGGGGCAGGTGTGTGCTTGCCACAGCCCCAATGCTGCCGTACGTACCAGCTGCTGTTAATTTGAACCAGCCTATAAAAAAATCAGCAGGGAGGCAGTAGCTGGCATACTTCTCAACATGGTAATTTTCTGTGCAGAGGAACATCCTATCATTTACCAATAGGAGGAATTTACCCTGGATTGAAAACTGTGAAAGCAACAGTATCTTGATCCTGAATTGGTGGCAGTAAGGCCTCATTTGGAATAAGGTGTTCAGATCTGTGTGAAACAATTCATGATTTAGAGAACGGTTGTGAGGATGGTCAGCAGAAAGTTAGGAGAGAGGAGGTTTCCATGAGCAAACGAATTCAATCAAGGGAAATGGATGGGAACACTGGCTGACATTCTAACTTAACATGCATGCTTTGAACCCCTGCAGCCAAACAGCACTAACTTCAGTGCTACTCCCCAGGTCCTCAAGCATGTTTGCCATTGTGGAAGAGGGCTAAGAGCTACGAGCCTGCACTCTGTAAGATCACAATCACATTGCTGAGCTAGTAACCAGATTTGCTAAGGCCTGATCCTTCAAATACTTTCAGGAATAAGACTAACAAACTATGACCAACCTCCAAGTATGAGCTTAGGAAGATAGGAAACTGCCATATACTGAGTCAGACCATTGGTCTATCTAGCTCAGTATTGTCTTCACAGACTGGCAGCGGCTTTTCCAAGGCTGCAGGCAGGAATCTCTCTTGGCCCTATCTTGGAGAAGCCAGGGAGGGAACTTGAAACCTTGTGCTCTTCCCAGAGCGGCTTCATCCCGAGGGGAATATCTTGCAGTGTTCACACATCAAGTCTCCCATTCAGATGCAACCAGGGCAGACCCTGCTTAGCTATAGGGACAAGCCATGCTTGCTACCACAAGGCCAGCTCTCCTCTCCGAGCTTAATAGTGACCGTTTTGGAAACAGGCAAATTCCAGCCCTTAGAACAGGCAAACTTGTCATGCAATGAAATAGCAATAGCAATAGCACTTACATTTATATACCGCTCTATAGCCGAAGCTCTCTAAGCGGTTTACAATGATTTAGCATATTGCCCCCAACATTCTGGGTACTCATTAACACAGAGACATAGCAAAAAAGACTTGCACATACCTACCAATGTTTGAAGGTTTTAAAAAACAGTCAATTTTGACTCCTCTTCAGGACCTGAATATTTAGCCTGTCATCATATTTCTTGTTTTACTTAACCACAGGGGTAAAACAAATGTCAATGTCACTGTGCTGAAAGTAAAATAAACATGGGTGAATAATAAAAATAATAGATAGCTGTGTTGACCCATTAGAACAACCACAAAACTATAAGCCACTTCCATTAGTATTTTGATTAGGAACAACCAGAATGACACAAAATCTTAAGCAATTTTTTTTAAAAAAAATTTCAAGTTATTCATTTTCTTCACCAGGCTGGATGTTAAGCAAAGCAAAAGAGGGTAGTGGTGGTAGCTGGACATGTTGTCATAGCCTGGAAAGTCTGCAGATTTTAGTAGTCTGGCACTCCATCTTCAAGACATAAGCTCAGGCTGCACCCAGGGCTTCTGGGTTGAAGAAGAGACAGCAATGGTTGTTTCTCCATATTTAGAAAATATAAATGTTGGCAATTATTCTCTTCCATCCCCAGCACTAACTAAAGCATACAGGTCCCTTGTAACACAGATAACATTTCCCCCCTAACAGTTCACCATGACTATCTATGAGTGTAATGCACACAAAAGTAAGATTTTGAGAGTGGAGGAAAATGATCTTCTGCCACCTGAACATAGGGTGTTATTTCCCTCCGCCCAAAGGTAAATGCCCTCCAACCAATTTAGCTTCCATTGGCTCTCCACCAAGTGCAACACTTGACATTAATACTACTATGAACATTACTACCAGCAGTAGTTGCAGCAGTGGTAGACATTAAAACACAGAGGTTGTTCACACAACCAGGTCTACCTGGGCTAGTGTAGCCCTACCTGGGTAGACCTGGTTGTGAGAACTGCCAGGATCGGTTCCGCTCGTGATGGTTCTCTGCTGGGTAGCCCAGATTATTCTTTTTTACCCGGGTTAAAACTAAGGTAGGGGGGCACAAGCATGCCCTTCTACCTCACCGCCCCGTCGTGTGGGCAACCGGGCTGCCAGCAACCATTAAAACAATAGAGGCTGGGGGAAGGAGTGACCTGGCCTCAGGAGTTCCCACAATGCACTGTGCTGCTTGCACGGTGCATTATGGGATTCCTGGAGGCTGTGCTTCACTCCCCTGGCCTCCACATCACGGGCGTACCACGCACTACAGCAGTGATCATGTGGGCACACGAGTGGCACAGCTGGGAAGGAGCAGCGGTCATGTGGGGAAAAGTAGGAACAATCCTGCCTCCCCCCCCAGCCCTCCCCACCCCAGGCTATAATGGTCATGTGAACTACCTTCCAGCTTTGTGAATATAAAGACAACTTCTCCTCTTCCTCCTCCTCTCTGCCTTAAAAGGAGCCTGTGTGCTTCAATTAGCACTGGAGATGGAACAGCTGATTTCCGAGTTCATGTTATTTTAAAATCTGGAGGAACAGCCATTTCTGTCTCATCTTCACCCCAGAAGCCCTGGGCGCAGCCCAAGATGAAATCTAGCTCCTAGCCAGGCTAATACACAGCAGTTTGCTTAGTTCCTCCAGGACTCCATCTTAAGACTTAAAATCTGCAGACTTTCAGAGTTGTTATATCATGCCGAGTTACTCGGCCCCCCATTTTTTACTTTGCTTAACATCCAGCCTGACGAAAATTTCTAGACAACTCATTCAATTGGTCCTAACAAAGATAAATCAGTTCCTTATTGCTGCATTTCTTTCAATCACTAAATTGTATGGCAAAAGCAAAAAAACATTGAGACATCTCACGCCATGATGTTTTAATAATGGTAGACTTCTTCAGTTGCTGCTTTGCTTTTTGTCAATAACTGACTTGTAGTTGACCTCATGGATTGTTCAATGTGCAGAGCCACTGAACTCTTGCAAGGAATTCTAGCCTGAGCCAGCAGCAATCTGGAAGCTTTGCAATTTAACAAGGCAGGTCACATTTAATCCAATTCAAACCCATGAGCCTAGTGAATATTGAATTTTCATTGTACAATTCCAGCATCTAAAACACCAGCACATCAACAAACAGGGCAGCATTTTGGAGTCCAAGAGATGCCCCTTAGGCTTAAAATATTTATCACACTTTTGAAGTTTGTAATAATGAACAGCAGAGTGAACAATGTTATTTTTCTGAATTCTTTGCCCTGAACATGTGAACTGCAGAAAAGCCTCAATTAAAATACAAGATAGGTGAAGCTCCTTTATTGCATTCGCTTATGTCAGTCTAAGAATGTGCAGGCTTTTGAGTTATGTAGTAGTATTTATTCATCAGCCAGAACTGGAGGCAGCTAAAATTCTAAGCTATGTAGAAGATGAGATGACTGACTAATAGAAATGTTTAAGTTTTCAGGTGTATAATCTCTGAATTAAAAAAAAAACTCATAAAACACAACACTGGACAGTAAACCCTGTGACTTTTGGAATATATGATGTACAGTGGACTGGGCACTTCGGGGGAATGATGACACCAGAAAAATGAAAAATTATTCAGCAAATTACCTTAGTCTCTTTGGATGATCAGCATGAAACAATATATGCAAACAACTGGTTAGATAATCTGTTTGTTGTTTCTAGAATTTGGATTTTTGCCCCCATTTCTTATCATTGTCAAGGAAAGGAAGGCTTGGCTTAGTGAACATTGTACCCCTGTTAACTGAGAAAATACCGATCATGGCTGTGCACGAGAACAGCCTCATAATCTTGTTTGTGTTTGCCTTCTTACAGGGGTGCTCCTTCTATGGAGGTGAAGCCTCAGGCAGAAGATTGCTGGGGTGTCAAGGCAAGATATCCCTTGTCGCCTCACTGCCTCCCTCTGCTGGCTCCTGCCACCCAAGCAGCGTTTGATTGAGCAGTGGCATGGAGCCACTCCTCACCTTTTCATTTGCTGCGGGCCTGATCATGAGAACCGGGAAGCAGCAGCAGAGGAAATGAGGAGAGGGTATTGGAGATACCCTCTCCTCATTTCCTCTGCTACTTCCTCCTCATTATCAGGCCAGCAGCAAATGAGAAAGAAGGTGGAAGAAGACACATGCATGCTGAGTGCCATGCAGCAGCTACTGCCACCACAAAGAGGCAGCGGTGGCAGAGGTGAATTTGTGCACACATGCAGGTGCATACACAAAATCAATCAGTGGCAGCGATTGCCACTGCTTGAAAACAAGTTGTTTTGATAAGAACTAATCTGCCCAATTTCCTTTCACTAGAATCTTAATTGATAATTACCATCCTCACAAGTTGGTCTACTTCAGTCTTAAATGACCACACGTTCACCATCTTGAATTGGGGTGAATGACATCATCACAAAGTACGCCATTGAGAAATCCCATGTGTCACTCACTAAAACTGTACCAAATCTGGTTCAAATTGGTTAGGCAGTTCACAAGCTAGCCCACTTGTGCATCGGGTAGGTGGTTCACAAATCAGCCCACTTGTGCCTCAAACATTTACATGTCTGCCATATTGAACTGGGGTGGATGACATCATCACCAACTACGCCGTTCTAGTGTCCCTATGTGTCCCTAACACTGTACCAAATTTGGCTCAAATGGGTTAGACAGTCCACAAGTTAGCACACTTGCACCTCAAACATTCACGTGTCCACCATCTTCAATCGGGGTAGATGACATCATTACAAATCACACCGTTGAGGTGTCCCTGTGTGTCCCTGCAGCTGTAGCAAATCTGGTTCAAATTCATGAGGCGGTTCACAAGTTAGCCCACATGTGCCTCAAAAGTTCATGCCATCTTGAACTGGGGTGGATGACATCAGCACAAACTACGCCGTTGAGGTGTCCCTATGTGTCCCTACAGCTGTACTCAATTTTTTTTGGTCCAGGCATTGCAAAGTTGATGGAGGGGGAGCACACGGACACACACAGTGAATGCTGGGTGGTCTCATAAGCTTACTTTCCTTAAAGAAAGTAGGCTAAAAAGGGAGGGGCCAGAGCTTAGCAGTTTGGTGCAAAGAAGTCTTAGGCTGCCACTGGTTACTTGGCTATCACAGGCATTGTTCAACAGGAGTCTCGTGACATTCACACAATCACATTCCACAGAGTACCCAGAAGAGAAATGGGCATGCTACTTGGGAGAATGACCCAAGGACTTGGAGGTAGACTTGGAGGTCTACCTGGCCTCTTCCCGGCGGGTAGACCGGGCCTCCGGCGAAAGTTCCATTAGATCCGGAGTCCTATCGCGTGTGCGCACGCACCCAAGGCCCCAGTTGGGCCTGAGACTTTGGCAAGAGAGGAGCTCTGTTCGCGAGCTCCTCTCTTTTTTTGGCAAACAATGTGGTGAGCACTCGGGGGGGGGGGGGGCGGGAGGGTGGCAGTAGCTTTCCTTTGCCCCTAATCCGCTCACGGGGGGGGGGCGGCTGGGGCGGCTGGTTTCCAGCGCCCCAATTATACAATAGAATACGGGCGCTGGAGGGGGCAAAGAGGCGGGAGGGGTAAGCAAGCCCTCCCGCCCTTAAAGGAAGACCCCCCACCCGGACCTGGACCAGCCAAGTCTGAACCGGTCTGGAAGTTCGGAGGCCTTTAGAATGGCCTCCAGACCGGTTCGGACACACCCCTAGTCACCTTATGTGCACTACACCACCACTCGCTCCCGGCCACCCCAGGGTGCCCCAGATGGAGTTATGGGTCTGCCGAAACCTCCATTATTCCCTGGGGGGAATCTTAAAGATGCATAAACTTCAACAATTCCTAAGAAATCAGCCCTTTGCCCTATTCCTTTGGCATCTGGGTTGCGGCAGGCACCCCTTGGGGTACTGCCACCCAACCCACTGCTTTGCCCCTCAGGCCCCCTTTCTGCCCCAAAGACATGTAAACTTCAGAAATTCATTAAGAATCAGCCCTTTTCCCAATTCCTTTGGAATCTGGGTGGCAGCGGGCACCCATTGGGGTACTACTACCTGACTCACTCTTCTACTCCCAAAGCCCCCTTTCTGCCCTGAATCTACCCCAAATAACATCAACATCACACATCAACAACAGCAGAGCTTTGCAAAGAACCAGGCAGCTTTCCAAAGGTCATGCACACCCCCCCCCTGAAATGCAACTGATCTACACACAACAGTGTGAAACAACAACAATGAAATGCACACTGCCCCATGCAGTGTGCACACTGCCCCAATGGCCAATGAGGGTAAATTTTACCCTTAAATTTCCTTAAAAGAATAAGGAGGCAATCGCCAGCAGATCAGCTCATGCTTTCGCTGGCTGATCTGCAGGCTGGAAGGGCTGGAAATTCAAACAGATGTTAAAACTCAAAATGGAGACTGAAGGAGAAAGACTTTTCACGATTGCAAAATGGAGTTCCAGAACAGCCAAAACAACAAAACGTTTTGTATCTGAAACAGGGCCGTTTTGTTTTGGCTACGAAAATTTCTGTTTTGAGGGTGTTTTGTTTCAACTAGAAAACAGCCAAAATGGCCTGTTTTGGGCACAAAACGTTTTGTATTCGAAATGGAACGCACACCCCTACTTTTCTTAGCCCTGAGCACTGAGATACCGCTGTCATGAGAGCACAGTCCCAAGGGAGAGTGTCTGGGTACTGCAATCAATGAGGAGCAATTGCACACTTACTGCGCAGAAGAGCCTCATCTTGCTGAAAGTATTTCAGACTAAGAACAGCAGCCACCATCAATAGAAGGGATTTTCTCTATAATCATGAGGGTTGGAAACCTGCTGTGTATTGAAGCCTTATCCCATAAGTCACTGTGTATTTCAAGCTGTGCACATTCCAAGATCTCACGCGAAAATACTCAAATACTGGAAAGCGGGGTTTTGCTTAAAAAAATAAAAAATTAGAAGCCATTTTACTTAGTGTCTATGACCACGGCTGGATCTTCATCACTTTCCTGCCAGCAGCCCTAAAATTAAACAGGTTAAACGTCTGGAAAAGAGGTGTAGCCAAAAGATGCAGTCCATTGAGAGCTATTTCTAGTAGATGCCCAAGTGAAATGAAGAGGTTTTCTTAGCCAGTTGTGCTTAATGTTTTCAGCTAGCTGACTTTATATACGTTGGGACTGCATATTTCAAAATGGCTACATATTTGAAGCAAACAATATTCCTAGTGCATATTACACACATATCCCTTCTCTCTCTTTACCACCACAGTTGCTCAGATCCATGCCCTATTTGTACCCTTGGTTCCATGTCTGTGGCTTGGGACATCAACTTGGAGAAGGCAGCTGTCTATGTGGTAGAGTGAGTCCAGAATTGCCAGCACTAATCCTGGAAAGGGGGAATAATGTGTTCCGGATTGGATTCAGACAGTGAGGCATCACTTCAGGGTTCCTCAAGAGAGGCAAATTGTCAAAAACAAGGATTTTGCTTTTAAAAGACTGGGGGGTATTATTTTGTACAGAGCACAATGTACAAAAGGAGGAGAGCTGGTCTTATGGTAGCAAGCATGAATTGTCCCCTTTGCTAAGCAGGGTCCACCCTAGTTGCATTTGAATGGGAGACTACATGTGTGAGCACTGTAAGGTATTCCCCTTAGGGGATGGAGCCACTCTAGGAAGAGCATGTTTGCATGCAGAAGGTTCCCAGTTCCCTCTCTGGCATCTCCAAGATAGTACGGAGAGAGACTCCTGCCTGCAACCTTGGAGAAGCCGCTGCCAGTCTGTGTAGACAATACTGAGCTAGATGGACCAATGGTCTGACTTGGCAGAAGGCAGCTTCCTATGTGTTCCCAATGCAAAAACTGGGTGTCTGAGATTAATTGCAGCACAAGAGTTAAACACAGTTCTCAGAGACAGAAGGGATCAAGAGCTAGATAGACCAGTGGTCTGACTCAGTACATGGCAGCTTCCTATGTTCCCATGATCCTAAGGGAAGGTGGGTCTCACAAAGCCGTGCCATGGCTGCAGAAGTGAAAGTGGAAAGTTTAGCCAAGAAGCCGGAAAAGAAGAAACAGCTCTCTTCATACCAGTCTTAAAGTCTGCTGACTTGAGGGCCAAAGGCTGAGATCCAGTCAACTTGTGGAATTCTCTGCCACAAGATGTGGTGACAGCCAACAACCTGGAAGGCTTTAAGAGGGGTTTGGAGAACTTCATGGAGGAGAGGTCTGTCAATGGCTACTAGTCGGAAGGCTATAGGCCACCTCCAGCCTCAAAGGCAGGATGCCTCTGAATACCAGTTGCAGGGGAGTAACAGCAGGAGAGAGGGCATGCCCTCAACCCCTGCCTGTGGGCTTCCAGCCGCATCTGGTGGGCCACTGTGTGAAACAGGATGCTGGACTAGATGGGCCTTGGGCCTGATCCAGCAAGGCTGTTCTTATGTTCTTATATTCATTCTTGCCAAAGGAACTGATCTCAGTGAGGAAGTCCAGCATTTCTCATAGAGCAAAATCCTTCACTGGATGTAGAGGTCTCTGTGTGGGCCCACACTACAGCTATATCAGGGCTATACAACTTTGACCCTCCAGCTGTTTTTGACCACAACTCCCATCATCCACATGTGTCCACAGTTGCCAATACTCAGGGATAGTCAGAGCCAGCTCAGTGTAGTGGTTAGAGTGTTGGACTAGGACCAGGAAGACCCGGGTTTGAATCCCCATTCAACCACGGAACTCACTGGGTGACTCTGGGCCAGTCAGGTATCTCTCTGCCTAACCTACCTCACAAGGGTGTTGCGAGGATTGGAAAAAAAAAAGCAAGCATGTACACCACTCTGAGCTCCTTGGAGGAAGAGCGAGATATAAAAATAAATGTAAAATAAATCAATGATGGGAGCTGTAGTTGAACATCTGCAGAAGGAGTGAAGTTGTACAGCCCTGCCTGGGAGATACCTTTCGCTGCAGATGAAGTGAGGAAGCTGCAAGGCTGCCTGGACAAACACCTCGCTTCCAAGGCCCAGGATGGCGGGCTGCCAGTGCCAGGCTGGCACCAGCTTCCAAGTGGGGTTAGGGCACACCAGCTGCTGCGAACCAGTCAAGGGGAGCGCTGGGGTTCCAGTCAGTCATGTCAGGAGCAGGAGGTTAACCTGCAGCAAGCCCGTGTCTAGAATGGCCCAGGCGCCATGATTCCACGCCTGGATCTTGGCATTCCTAGGGCAGGGGGTTTTCTGTAGGGGAGCCCACTTCTGGGTTTGCCTGAGTCCAGTGATTCAGCCTAGCGGTTCAGTCATTCAGCTCAGGGGAACACAGTTTTTGGCCTCACATGAGTCTTAAGAGAGGGGCAGAGGGCTGAATGCAGGCACGGGCACTCACCTTTACTACTACTACTACTACTACTACTATTTATATGCTGCTTTTCAAGAAACGTTTCTAAAGCAGTTTAGATAGATAGACAGATTATTGTAGTAGAAGGCAGCAGACCTTGCCACAATAGACCCATGTCTGGGGTCACATCTAGCAAGGGATTTTTGGAAACAATAAATATTAGTTTGAAAGCCTACTGGTCTACTGCTGAGCTGGCCATTGGTGGTGATGGGGGGGCGGTGGGCAGGCGACAGAAGAGATGCATGGATAGAGGTATTGCTATGCAGAATAAAAAGGGCTCTCTAATGTGCCAAATATAGTTGAGCAGTAGCTTCAGAATTAATCTGATTGCATTTAAGGTGTATCTGGCTACTTTGCCAAGATGTGGTTATGACTCGGGACCTTGTTGTTCCAAAATGGAAATGTCTCATTTAGAAGGCAGAGGTCTGCCTTTCCCAGGTTCTTTGCACGAGCTTCAGGTTTGTGTACACTCCGGTCCCATTGAAGGTGGACCTTCCTGGCACCAGGCTCTTTTTATTTATTTATTTATTTATATTTTATATCCTGCTCTTCCTCCAAGGAGCCCAGAGCGGGGCATTACATACTTAGGTTTCTCCTCACAACAACCCTGTGGAGTAGGTTAGGCTGAGAGAGAAGTGATTGGCCCAGAGTCACCCAGCAAGTCTCATGGCTGAAAGGGGATTTTAACTCGGGTCTCCCCGGTCCTAGTCCAGCACTCTAACCACTACACCACGCTGCCTCTGCAACAGTCTCACTCCATATAGAAAGAGTCTAAATCCAAATGGCTGTCTTGTAACATCATGCACACACATCTGCAACTCAGCTTACCTACAAGATGCACAGTCTGGTGGCCAAGATAACCTTGAATAAGTTATACCAGCTGAATAGGGTGTGATTTCAAGGAATATAAAAGCAAAGACAAAATGAATCATTTTGGTGTGGGTTTTTCTGAAAAGGGAAGGAGGTACTGACCATAAATGCCTAACTGCCAACATTCACAGCCTGAGCAATAAAGCATCTTCCATTTTTCAAAACAGATGCAGTCACTCTATAATAAAGCAAGGTGCTAATTTATTTATTAGATGGACCATTAATGAGCTCTGTTCACCACTTCTAAGACATGTTTTATATCAAAGAATATAGGAAAAGACAGTATCAGTACCCGACAAAAGTGTGTCTTGCTAGTCTAGGGGGTATGGTTTTCATTTACATCGTGAGAGGTTCTGTGTTCAAATCCTGAACAAGTCTGCCTAGGAGGGGAAAAGGCAGTACCTGTTTGGGGGAGGGGCTGTAGCTGAGTGGCAGAGCATGTTTCAACTGTAAAAGCAGATTGACAGTGGAACATTTTGCCTTGCACAATGGCGGGCTCTCTTTCACTAGAGGGGTAGGCTATGATGGAACTGCATCATTCCCAGCTTCAATTCATTGTGGCTGAGAATGATGGGAGTGGTAGTTCAACAGCAGCTGGAGAGCTAAGGTTGCCTGTCTCTGCTCTAGAGGTTCTCAAATAATTGGCTGGAAGACCAGTGGTCAGGGGTGCTGTAGCACATTCCTGTGCGGAGCAGGGGGTTACATAGGAACATAGGAAGCTGCCATATACTGAGTCAGACCATTGGTCTATCTAGCTCAGTATTGTCTTCACAGACTGGCAGTGGCTTCTCCAAGGTTGCAGGCAGGAATCTCTCTCAGCCTTATCTTGGAGATGCCAGGGAGGGAACTTGAAACCTACTGCTCTTCCCAGAGCGGCTCCATCCCCTAAGGGGAATATCTTACAGTGCTCACACATCAAGTCTCCCATTCAGATGCAACCAGGGCAGACCTTGCTTAGCTAAGGGGACAAGTCATGCTTGCTACCACAAGACCAGCTCTCCTCTCCTTGGTTGGACTAGAAAAGTCCCTTGTTCCAACTCTAAACTGCTATGATTACTCTGGACCCATCTGCAAGCAGCATAAGACCAGGCATGCTCAACTTTGGTCCCCTAGCTCTTTTTGACTACAACTCCCATCATCCCCAGCCACAGTGGCCAGGGATTATGGGAGTTGTAGGCCAACATTTGCAGGAGGGCCAAAGTTGAGCAGCCCTGCAAAAGACTCTTGCATTTGCTTAGAAGCCCTTCCCTTCCCAAAGGGGGGCTTCTTATTAGAGGCTGACAGTCCACACAGTATTATTTATTTATTTATTCTTAACATTTATATCCCGCTCTTCCTCCAAGGAGCCCAGAGCGGTGTACTACATACTTGAGTTTCTCCTCACAACAACCCTGTGAAGTAGGTTAGGCTGAGAGAGAAGTGACTGGCCCAGAGTCACCCAGCAAGTCTCATGGCTGAATGGGGATTTGAACTCGGGTCTCCCCGGTCCTAGTCCAGCACTCTAACCACTACACCATGCTGGCTACACCATGATGTCATCAGGCATCTCCTAGATGATTCTGTGATGTAAATGTACCCAAGTTGAAGAATTCCTGGCAAATCTTTAAGTCTGCCCTACCCTTTTTGCTTGATGTCATGTTATGAGGTGTGAGTCATCGGGCCAAAACGTAGATGGATTTATTGCAAAAACTGAGCAATGGGCAAGGAACTGTTTTGCTTACTATCTCCCTTGCAACTCACAAAGGGTGGTAGGATTGAGGCGCAAGTGGCCTAACTTGTGAACTGCCAACTGATTTGGACCAAATTTAGTCCAACTGTAGGGAAAGTGACAGGAAAGTAGGCAGATTAGTTCTTACTAGAACAACTTGTTAAACAGCTGCCATGCTAATATAATACAGTCTATTATCCCCATAATGATAATACAGTATAGTTAATTAATCCCATATTGCAGGTCAAGAGGACTGTGGCTGAGAGAGCATGGCTTGCACCAGGGGTTCTCAACCTGTGGTCCTCCAGGTGTTCCTGAACTACAACACCCATCTGAAACCACGGAGAACCGCTTGCCAGTCAGTGGAGACAATACTGAGCTAGACGGACCAATGAACATAAGAACATAGGAACAGCCCTGCTGGATCAGGCCCAAGGCCCATTCAGTCCAGCATCCTGTTTCACACAGTGGCCCACCAGATGCCATGGGAAGCCCACAAGCAGAAGTCAAGGGCATGCCCTCTCTCCTGCTGTTACTCCCCTGCAACTGGTATTCAGAGGCATGCTGCCTCTGAGGCTGGAGGTGGCCCACAGCCCTCCAACTAGTAGCCGTTGATAGACTTCTCCTCCATGAAGTTATCCAAACCCCTCTTAAACCCGCTTTTACTACCAAACTAGTAGCCAACAACACATCTTATGGCAGAGAATTCTACAAGTTGATTATGCGTTGTGTGAAAAAGTACTTCCAATTGTTGGACCTAAATCTCTTGGCAACCAATTTCAGGGGATGACCCCTGGTTCTAGGGTTATGTGTGTGTGAGAGAAATTTCTCTCTGTCTACTTTCTCTACACCATGCATGATTCTATAGACCTCTATCATGTCTCCCTGCAGTCGTCTTTTTTCAAAACTAAATAGCCCCAGGTGTTGTAGCCTTGCCTCATAAGGAAGGTGCTCTAAGCCCCTGATCATCATGGTTGCCCTCTTCTGCACTTTTTCCAGTTCTACAATGTCCTTTTTTAGATGTGGTGACTAGAATTGTACACAGTACTCCAGGTGTGGCCACACAATAGTTTTGTATAAGGGCATTATAATATTAGCTCTTTTATTTTCTGCTAATATTATAATGCCCTTATAATGGTCTGACTTGGTATAAGCTGCCTTATACCATTAAGGCTACCTCCTCTGTAATAAATGTAAATGTATCTGTGAGCGCCAGATATGGCTCTTGACAGGCAAGAGGAAGGCAACTGTCCAAAATAGGTTTCTCAGCTTCAATGTGAATTGCCACACACAATGAAACAAGAGCAAAATAGCTCTGGAGTGAGCAGCAATATTAGATGCCATATGCAGCAATTTGCAGTCCTTTTTGCAAAGACCTTTTTTGCACCTTTTGACAACCAGAAAATTGTAGGGTAGGGTGACTGTAAGTATGTTTATTCATCAAAGCTGGAACCATGAAGCCAAGCCTATTTAAAAGGCTTCTTGTTTTATTTGCTTAGCTTTATTCATCATTAAAGCCTCTGGGATGAAAGCAGAGATGAAGCTGACAAAGTCAAGGGGGACATATTACCTTAAGCGGTTTGGAGAACATAGCGGAACATCAATAACATTGCTGTAGGTTGTTTGTGCTGGGAGAGATACTCCCTCCTCCACTTCTCCAGATTTGATTTTCTAATGCAGTCACATCACCGTCAAGCGACTAGCCTATAGTTCCAGGAACAAGGCCCTGTAACTAAGTGTAAAGTCAAGGCAGAATTGTGTTTCCCCTAATAAAACTGTCTTGCATAGAGGATCTGTGGCCCTCATCTTTAAAGACTGTTGTGAAGAGGAATTCACTAACATCTGCACTTACACTGCACCATATAATACATGTACAACACACACACAAAGGGGGGAAAGGGGGAGGCAGCAACAACCAGAAATGCATTTTAAAAAATAGGCCAGGCTATTAGGACCGTGAGGGTTTTCAACAGTGCGGAAGATCTTCTAGTATGCAGAACTTTGAGGAAAAAATGCTACCAGTTATTTGGATTAGTAAAATAGGAAAAATTGCATAATCTAAATATAACCAGAGTCCAACCAGAACTCAATCCAGTCTCGATTTTAGCACACATCTCAAGAACCTTCCTCATTAGCATTTCAGCTGTTTCTTCCAAGACACAACCAACAGTTCCTTTAACCCACTCCCACTGTGTAGGCTTCCAGTGGCAATTCCTGCCTGTAGGCTTCCAGTGGTATCTGGTGGGCCACTGTGTGAAACAGGATGCTGGACTAGATGGGCCTTGGGCCTGATCGTGCAGGGCTGTTCTTATGTGTGGGCAGAAATAGAGGCTCCATGCCAAAGCAGCAGCTGAGATGTAGGCCTGTGTCTTTCTCTGGGTGGGTTCTCACAACCCACATGTCGTCAAAATGAGAAAGGGGAGATTTCCGAGGCAAGCGCGTTTCCGATTGCTGGCAGTCTAGTTTGGTGGGTGGGGCCTTGGGAGACTGACCCAAACCCACCACAAATTGGCCCTCAGGTACAACTTGTTGCCAATTCTCTCAAATTATATTCAGCAAGTTTGTGGTAAAGTGGATGAGCCAGTTAAGCTAATAGCTTGGCACAAACTTCGAGAGGACTACTGATCTGTGAATCACATCTTGGGCTTTGTATACCATAGCTTGGACCTGCAAGGCTGATATGCAGGAAAGTTGACACAGACTGGAAGCCAAGGTGCAGTCTCACATACATGTGAGCTCCAGTGTTCCCTCTAATTTTGTTCTTTCCATCTGTGCACAGAATGAGTTTTGATCTGGGCGGCAGTCAATGTGTGCACATGTGCATTTAGAGTTTGGCCATCCTGATTCAACCTGAGCAGCATCTAAAATTAACTGAGTGGACATAAAACAACTTGTGAGTGTGTGCAGCATATGCACACATCTTAGAGGGAACACTGGTGAACTCTTCCACATAACCTCACAAAAAAGGAAAGCAACTGTAGCCTCTCCACTACCTTTTCACTCCCTGTGGATGTTCAGAATGAACATGAGTAATAGCCTGAGGCACAGAGAACAAATAACCCAAATCAAGGAGCAAGAACAAACAATATTCAGAATCAGCAACTGAGCAAAAACAAAGAGCTCACAACCAAAATCACTCTTGGCTTATTCTCAATATGTGTGGGGGCAACAGTATTACTATTACTACCACAAGAAATGATTGGAAAGCCACACAAGAAAGTCAACCGATGTGTCTCTTACAGAGCTGATCTGAAAGGGTTACTTCTTGCAGTTATGTGCTGTAGGTTCAGAAGACCTATTTCAGTCCCAGTATTATTTCCCCATCTTCTCAGAAGCAGGTTTAAAAAACCACCCAGTTCCTCCGCTTTCTTTTTTCTCACCTGTTCCCCACCCATAATGATCGATAACAGACAACTGTGACTCTCTTAAAAAGGTAGACATCAAAAAAGCTGGGATTACTATGGAGGAGTTGGAGGGAACATACTGTTTTTACAGTGAAGTGTCTTCAAAATAACTCAAAAATAGCACACCACCGTTCTTTAAAGAAAAAAGTCACGTTCATGCACTCAGCAACTGCATATATCTAAGACAACTTGCTATCACAGGGCGGCTGCATGGCAGATGCATGAAATAGAATCCATAGGGTGGCAATTCCATGTGTGAGCTGTTTGGCCCATGCTATGTGATTCTTTCCATGCCCCAGCAAATATTCTTGATGGTGAGGAGATTCTCACGATCGGCAAAAAGTGGGCTAAGGGAGCCTACCTGCTTTTTCCTGGCAGCAAACCTCCCCAAGTACCCCTCCCGTTAGCCAAGGTGAATGGAGAGAGCGTTAACATTAACCTCGTCTTTCTGATCATGTATTGCCATGGAAGCACACGAGGAGACCCCCACCAGGAGGCTGAAACAAGCCTCCCAGCCCTGGGGGTCTGTCCAGAATGCCCCCCACACTTGACGGGGCATTCTGGAACTTCCGGGGGCCACGCAGCCCCCGATTTCCACAGCCCCCACTGGCTCTGTGACGGAGCCAGCAGTCGTGTGGGCTAAGCCCGCTCTCCCCGCAAACCCCATTCCGGCGAATCTCACTGATCGTGAGACTCGCCTCAGTAGCTTGTAGCAGCAGTATGGAGGAAAGACCATACAGTGGAGGTTGCTCTGTGCTGCAAGCTACGATTAACAACTCCCAGAGATAGAAATAATACAGAATTTATTATCAGAAGACCTTTTAGGTTTCTATCATATTAGCTGTATAAGCACTATGTCCACTAGGTGGCACTACACAAAAAGTTGGAGGGAAGGAAGAAAAACTAGGACTAGTTCAGACACCATGTGGAACTATGGTTAAAGCCAGCTTCCACACAACTTCTCCATGGCTCAGGTGTGTAACTCCCCACTCCCCTGTCCTCACGAACCTCTGAGAAATTCTACTTTCAATTGAAGTTAAAAACAAACCAAGATTGGTTGTGATGACCAAACTGATTGATCTTGGTTTAATTCTAAACCCTAAAATAAAGCAAAATATGAAACATACTTCAAGCTTTGGGTCCTTTACTTTGGTTTATTTTAGGGAAGTTGGTTAGAATAAGCCAAGATCCATCTGTTTGGACATCACAGCCAATCTTGGTTTGCCTATACCCTAGACTGGAAGTAGAATTCCTTGGAGGATTGTGTGGCTCAGGGATACAATGCAGAACTGAGCCTTACTTGCAGTTCCAAGGGACACCTAAATTGGCCCATTATCTCAATTTTGCTCCAACATGGTATCCAAAACTGTCTTTTAATTCTACTTGGTGTGAGAAGTTGGATTCAAGCCCTAATTCTACTAGCCCCTTTCTACAGTATTAGATCATTGCATTAGCAGAGAAGGCCACGGCAGGTGAAGAAACAAAACTGTGAGAGGAATGGGCAGGAGCAAATGTAGCTGCTTTGGACCCCACTGCTCAGAAGGTTACTGGAAGAGATGCTGTGGGGGTAGGAGTTTATTTCATCTGGCTTTCCCACCCCATCCACTTCTGGATTGAGAGAGGGACTGGCTGGGGCTTCTGTGCACATCTCCCTTCAGCTGCTGTCTGAGGTTTTGCTCACTTTTAATTGCTGTAACATCTTGCACCCGAGCCAGAACTGCCGGACAGGATGGGTGAGAGCCATGCCTGTTGAGTTTCTAAACTTTTGGTCCTTATAAAGGGGAGCAGCCACCCAAGCCAGCTGCCAAAGGGGGCTGGCCTTTGGTGGAGGCCTTTGGTGGGTGGCTGGGACTGAGGGCTGTGGCCAAATGTATTGTTCTGGATTTCCAAAAAGGAAGACCCCTGCTGACTACGGTATTATTTTTGCCTAGTAATTGGTTAGGCCTGTACCAGCTAATGACTTGAGTTGTCTAGACAACTAATGACTTGAGTTGTCTAGAGATAGGGAGATGGGGGGTGGGTCTGGGGCATCTATTCCACTGGTGACGGGGAATCGACAAAGATATGGTGCTGGTAGGTCAGCAGGCTGTTACAGGAGAAGGGAATTCAGAAATTTAATTGCTGTTTTCCCTTCCAGCAGGCCTACCACATCTTTGACCTTGGAGAGCAGTGCCAATTACCCACAGAACCTCACCTTATTACTATGTAATGCCACGTTGGTCCAAAAAAAGTCTGAGCTCATCCATGACTTGATTATGGATGAAGAAGCCAACTTGGTATGCATTACGGAGATCTGGTTGGGAGAGGCTAGTGATCCAGTTTGGTCCCAGCTTCTCCCAGTGGGTTACTCTGTGATGGAGCAGGTGAGAGGATGTGAACAAGGAGGTGGGGTGGCTGTGACCTATAAGAATACCATCTTCTTTACCAGGATCCACGTCAAGGAATTGGCCTATATTGAATGAGAGTACCTAAGCCTAGAGTCCAAGGATAGATAGGGACTTCTGTTAATGTACCAATCACACCACTGCCCAACAGAGTCCCTAACCAAGCTGACAGATCTGCTTGTGGACTTGGCACTAGAGTTACCCAGATTCACCTCCTGACATTGAAGGTGGGGGACCTCAATGTTCATTTCAGGAATGGGTTGTTGTGAGCGGCTCAGGCGTTCATAACAACTAATGAGCCTATCCCAATTGGTCTCTGGACCAATGCATGATGTTGGTCACTTGCTGAATTTGGTCCTTTGCTCTGACCAAGGTGGTGTCCCATGGGTGGTGACTCCTGTCATCTCCCCATTGTCATGGATGGACCCCCATCTGATTAAGGTAAGACTTGCAACCACAATCTAGTGATTGTTGGCTCTGCTAGTGATTCTGTTGATACTCTGGTGCAAACATGGAATAATGAACTCATTTGAGCAGTAGACACAATCGCTCCTAAGCATCCTCTTTGACCTGCTTCAAAATTAGCCCCATGGTATTCGGAAGAACGATGGGAGCTGAAGTGAGGGAGATGACTAGAGTACAAGTGGAGGAAAACTTGGCACGAATTCAACAGAGCACATCTGAAGATCTTTGCTCAGGATTGTGTGGGCGGCAGAGAAGCAGTTCTCTTCTGCCCGCATTGCTTCCACAAATTTAAGTCCAGCAGAGCTGTATAGGGTTACAAGGGGGCTAGTATGTGTCCCCTCTCCCTTGAATTTGAATTTGGAACCATCAGTCACTTGCTGTGATGTATTCAATGACTTTTTCATAGATAAAATATTTTGTATTCAGGCCAAACTGGATTCCACAGTTACAGCAGAGCCCTCTATGGAGCAACTCCTCTTATAGGATTAGACTGGATCACTTTCAGTTTGTGACTCCTGAGGATGTGGACAAACTGCTTCGAACTTACACCCTATAACCTGTTCTTGCGACCCTTGCCCAACTTGGCTTATTTCATCTGGTAATCTTATTATCAGAGAGATAGTCAGAGCTGAAGCTGGAGCAAGTTTAGTTTGGATGCTGGTAAATATTATAAATGTCTCTTTGAGGGAGGGCAGGATGCCTCCTTGTCTTAAAAAGGTGATCATTAGACCTTATTTGAATAAACCTGCATTGGATCCCTCAGTTAGTTAATTAAAGACATGTTTCCAGACTTCCATGAGGCCAGGAGCACTTTTTATCAGCTTCAGCCGCTACGTCAGCTAAATCAATTTCTGGAGGTAAATGACCTTAAAACAGTGGTGCATATGCACCTCTACTTGCAAGGTGATTAAATGGGTGGTGGCCTCTCAGCTCCAGGCAGTTTCGGATTATACGGATTATCTAGATCCATTTTAAACTGGCTTTCAAGCGGGCTATGGGGTTGAGACTGCCTTGGTCTGCCTGATGGATGGTCTTCAATTGGCTATTGACGGAGGGAGTGTGACTGTGCTGATCCTTTTGGATCTCTCGGCAGCTTTCAATACCATCAACCATGGTATCTTTTTGGGCCACCTGAAAGAAGTGGCATTGAGTGGCACTGTTTTACAGTGGTTCCATTCCTACCTCTCAGGTAGATTCCAGATGGTGTCACTTAAGAGACTATTGCTCTTCAAAACAAGCACTGAAGTATGGAGTTCCACAAAGCTCCATATTGTCTCCAATGCTCTTTAATATCTACATGAAACCGCTGGTAGAGATCATCAGGAGGATTGGTGCAGGGTGTTATCAATATGCTGATGACACTCAAATCTATTTTTCCATATCAACCTCATCAGGAAATGACATAACTTCCCTAAATTACTTCCCTCCTGCCTGGAGGTGGTAATGGGCTTGATGAGGGATAAAAAACTGAAGTTCAATCCAAATTAGATGGAGGTACTGACTGTGAAAGGCACCTAATGGCACAGCGGAGAAATCACTTGCCTAGCGAGCAAGAGGTTGCTGGTTCGAATCCCTGCTGGTATGTTTCCCAGAATATGGGAAACACCTATCTTTGGTGGCAGCAATATAGGAAGGTGCTGAAAGGCATCATCTCACTCTGCGTGGGAGGAGGCAATGGTAAACCCTTCCTGTATTCCACCAAAGAAAACCACATGGATCTGTGGTTGCCAGGAGTCGACACCGACTCGAGGGCACAACTTTACTGACTGTGGGGGGTGGGGGCCCAAGAGATGGTTTATAGCTGCCTGTTCAGGATGAGGTTATATTTCCCCTGAAAGTTCAGCTACGTAGCTTGGGAGTGCTCCTGGATCCAAAACTCTCTCTGGTTTCTAAGGTTGAGGCAGTTGTCAGGAGCACTTTTTATCAGCTTCACCTGATACGTCAGCTATATCAATTTCTGGAGGTAAATGACCTTAAAACAGCAGTGCATATGCACCACTACTTCCTACTGTAATGCACTCTACATGGGGCTCCCTACAGGCTTGACTACTGTAATGCATTCTACGTGCGGCTCCCTTTGTACGTAGTCTGGAAACTACAATTGGTACAGAATACAGCAGCCAGACTGGTCTCTGGGACAACCTGAAGTGACCATATAACACCAATTTAAAAATAACTGCACTGGTTACCAATAAGTTTCCAGGCAAAATACAAAATTATTGTTATTACCAATAAAGCCCTGAATGAGTTGGGTCCAGGGTACTTAAGAGAGCATCTTCTTTGTCACGAACCCTGTTGCCTACTAAGATCGTCTAGAGGTTATGGTTGCCCCCAGCTCGTTTGGTGGTGACTTGGGACTGGGCTTTCTTTGTGGTTGCCCTGGGGCTTTGGAATATGCTCCCCGTCAAAATAAGAGCATTTCCATCCCCGATTGTTTTTAGGAAGACCCTCAAGACACACTTGTTTTGTCAGGCTTTTAGCTGAAATTAATTTTAAACTGTTCATTTTTATCCCATGAAATTGTTTTAACTTTTATTCTGTCAAACTGTTTTACATGTTTTTACTCTGTTTTATATGTGTGTGTTAAATTGTGTGCACTGCCTAGAGATACACACCAGGCAGTATATAAGTATGATAGATCAAACAAACAAACAAACAAACAAACCGGAGATCTCCATGTCTGGTGCTTGTGAAAAGAGGCAACAGCCCAGCCCTGAATTTAAAGTACAAAACCTGCCACACTGACTACCCATCCTGGGCTGCCAATGTGTGCAGGAAGGATAAGGGACTAGCATTGTCAAAAGTCAGCAACACATGCGGGCTAGAGCAGAGATTCTCAGCGTTGGGCCCCCAGATGTTATTGGACTTCAACTCCCATAATCCTCAGCCCCAGTGGCCTTTGGTTGAGGATTATGGGAGCTGAAGTCCAATAACATCTGGGGACCCAACAATGAGAATCCCTGGGCTAGAGGATCCAGGCATGCACTGGATGCACATTAAATGCTCTTCAGAACTGTAGCGCAAATGCATCCTTCAATACAGACCACATCACCGTAAATGAACTGGAAGTTTTTCAAACCCGGCTTTTAGTTCCCATCTCCTCCAGAATGGAGGTGTGCATTCACATATTGGCTCAATTTGCCCTGAAATCCCGGCAAGCTATCAAGCTACACACACAATTTGGGGTTTTCATCGCACGTTAAGAGTATAGCTCGATCTATATCTGGGGTTAAAAAATCCACTTTTTGCATGAGGTTTTTGGGGCAACTTCGAACTTGCAGTAAAGCCTCACAGAAAACCCATGGTAAAGCTCCTGGAGTATGGGCACAATCTTTACAATGTTAAGAGCTTTGTGGGGTTTTGTTTTGTTTTTAAAGGCTGCAATATTTAGTTGATTGATCAGTTAGACTCAATAGGGAGGAGTGCTGGTCTTGTGGTCATGAGCATGGATTGTCCCCTTTGCTATGCAGGGTCTGCCTTGGTTTGTATGTGGATGCCTTGCCTTGTACTTCCACTTTCAAAAAGGAAGGAGCCTACTGCTACTGCTCATCTACCTTTGTGGCAGTAGCACCAATCAGCAGCTTGCTGCACCAGCTATGTTCCTTGTTCTGTCTGGTGACAAAAATACCGGACTTAGCGATGGACATTGTGAAGGGGGAAGATAAACAGGCTTCTCATTATCCCCTTTATAAGTAACTAACTTAGCAGAGAAACAGACACACACACACAAAGGTTATTATTAAATAACTGTTCCTCTGAATATCCTAGTCCAGCCACCATGGTTAAATTTTTAGGCACCGTGGCTCCCTGGTGCCTGGGAATTATCAAGCTTTGTATTACTATTTTATTTGGGTGTACATTGCTTTGCTTGCTTATAACTAAGTGATGATCTCTCCATCTCTCAACATGTTAACCTGCAAATGCCTTCTCATTATACGAGAAATATAGTTGGACTCACCCTTTCAAAATACTGTTACAAGTGTCTTCCTCTTCCCTCTTGGTTGTATAATATTTCAACAGGGAAGTAGATTGCTGGAGACAGCTGAACTCTTCTTAACCCGGGTAAAAAATGCTAAGCACTAAATTAGTTTCTGGGAGGTACTGAGGGGTATTTTGGTGATAAAAATGTTTTGTTTTTTGTTTCTGCATGGTGAATCTTTTAATTTTTGTCTTTGAAGTACAGGTTAAAAATCTGACTGCTGTTTTGTTTTGTTTTAATCCCTTTATTTTATTTTATTTTCTAGTCTGACTGGAAAAGTTATGTACTTTTGTCCTATAGACTTCAAAAAGGAAAAACTAAATAAATGCTTACCCTTCTTAAGTTAAAAAGAATGGCCGACATCCAGACTGACAATGTGCTGGTGGAGGAGTGTTTTCCTCTATGCGAGGTTAGAAGGATGATTTTTGCTAGTTCCCCCTGCAGCTTGCTTTGTCTATCGAAAATATGTCACTGAGGGTTGAGAGACCATCGGGGACATATTTTCTGAGGGACACAACCAGTTGTAGGAGGAAGGGGGATTGCATAAAATCACCTCCCCCCCACTTGTGTATCAGAAAATGCTTTTCTTTTCATTGGTCTGGATATTGGTCAATGAAATTTGTAAAAAGATGTCTTTCAATCAGTTAAAACATTCTTGAATCGATCAAGCTGATTGATCAGCTACTATTCATAAAACTGCATACAAGAATTGAAACACACACTTTGTTTTTAGATTATCTATACATATGTCACTTGAAGCATAATCCCAGAAGAGGCATTCCTCATTCTCTCTCTCCCAAATATTATTTCCCACATCTAGCACTCAGAATGGAACATCTGGTTTACTAGTAGCAATGATGATCTTTTTATTTATGTCAACAGACGAATCAACACAGATTGATCTCATTAACATTATTAATTTTTTTTTAAATTATTTTTACATTTCTATCCCTAAAGTAGGTTAGGCTGGGAGAGAAGTGACTGGCCCAGAGTCACCCAGCAAGTCTCATGGCTGAATGGGGATTTGAATTCGGGTCTCCCTGGTCCTCGTTCAGCACTCTAACCACTATACCATGCTGGCTCTCCCAAATATGAAAGATTTTTATATATTCCATTGCTTTGCTCCTTTGATTGTGGTTTTTCTTACCTTGGCTGGCAAAAAGAGATCAATAAAATCAATTTAAGGTCTTTTGTTTAGACTATTGCAAATACTGCAGATAACAGTTAAGCCCTTTTAAAAGCAGCCATTTGTACTGGGCATATTTCTCTCAGCTAAGTACCTTAGATTTTGATGCCTGTGGAAGAGCAGGGGGCAGTTTATTGATTACACAGGTATGGTATATGCTGTAATCCAATACCCCAATTACTCCAGGTTGGAAGAGGTACTTTCAAACTTCACCACTTAAGACTAGTCATGGCACACACACAAACTAGTCTGAGAGCCTGCCCTAGTAGCTTTTCAAAGTGATTTATGAAGGTTTATCTAAGGGCCAGCCCAGACATGATGTGACAGCTCCAAGTTTGAAACTCCTGACTTTTTTTTTTTTTTTGGCCCCAAGACAGCCACCGAGGGTCTGATCTGAAATGAGGCCACAGATGCGGGTGTGTGTGTGTGTGGGGGGGGAGTTCTGATGTTCACTCCCATGCCACTTCCTTGTCTTAAATATCTTCTCTCCTGTTGTGGCCACAAGTTTTCCCCTCTGTGGCTAATAGTAACTGTGTGGAGGGCATTTACATTAGCATTGTGGTCCTGGAGGAAAGGGTCAGATCTCAAACACACTCATGCTACAGCTCTGATCCAAATCATCACCCCATTCACATGGCTGCTTTGGGGCAAAAAAAAGATGGGACCCAGTAGAGATACATTTCCTGCTCATGCAAATAAAACAGGACACACAAAGAGGACATCTGTTGTGACATCCCAATGCATCCCTTGGGGTCTATGGGAGGAGAGCTGGTCTTGCGGCAGCAAGCATGAATTGTCCCCTTGGCTAAGCAGGGCCCACCCTGGTTTTCATTTGAATGGGAGATGTGTGAGCACTGTAAGATATTCCGCTCAGGAGATGGGGACACTCTGGGAAGGGTACCTACATGCTTGCATGCAGAAGGTCCCAGGTTCTCCACCCCGGCATCTCCAAGATAGGGCTGAGAGAGACCCCTGCCTGCAACGCTGGAGAAGCTGCTGCCAGTCTCTGTAGACAATATCAAGCCAGATGGTCTGACTTGGTAGAAGGCAGCTTCCTATGTTCACCCAAATGACAGAGCACCCCTTTCCCATGTGATAAAGAGACACATCAGGAGATCCGCACAAGACATTTCAACAGGCTCTCTCTCAGCACATCACCTTTCTAATCACACAAGCAGGAAATGTATCATCCATACTTGTTTTAGTATGCTGGTGTTTTAGAGCCAGTTAACATCACTTTACTTTCCCTGTTTGTTAGGTATCTAGGCTAGATGCTGCCAGACAAATAGATTTAGTGCTTCAATTACAGGAGAGCCAAAATGGGCCCGATCCCCTTAGCTATGGATTTTAGAAGTCTACCTGGGGGCATGAGTCAGCAAAAAAGGGGGAAGGTGCCAGTCAGCAAAAATGGGGGTGTTGATTTAATTAAGAACCCACCACTTTCCCCACTCCCATAATTCAAGCACTGGTTTGCATGTGTGTTGAACACTTGACATCCTCATCCCAGTTGTCAAGATTTTCTTCAGAGGTCCTGCTTTGGGTTCCCCTGTCATTTAAAGTAAGGCAGGAAACTGCTTGGGGCAGTGCCTTTTCTACAGTGGTGCCAAAGCTCCAGAACTCCTTACCAGGAGAGGTTGTTCAACCCACCCCTTCCCTGTTGGCCTTCCAGCTACAGGCACAGGCTGTGTTACTTAGGAAGGCATTTGGAGCTCCCAAGCAAAGAGGAGATTACTTTCCCTTAGTTGTTAGGTTAAGCTTCTCCATCCTGTGTTGGTTTTAGCTTTGATTATTTTAGTCTGTTGTTTTTACAGGAACACAGGAAGCTGCCATATACTGTCAGACCATTGGTCCATCTAGCTCAGTATTGTCACAGACTGACAGTGGCTTCTCCAAGGTTGCAGGCAGGAGTCTCTCTCAGCCCTATCTTGGAGATGCCAGAGAGGGAACTTGGGATCTCAGATGCTTTTCCCAGAGCGGCCCCATCCCCTAAGAGACATATCTTATAGTACTCACATGTAGTCTCCCATTCTTATGGAACAAGGGTGGACTCTGCTTAGCAAAAGAGACAAGTCATGCTTGCTACCACAAGACTGGCTCTCCTGATTGCCCCCCCCCGCCCACACTTTATTATCATTTTTTACTGTGATTAGCTGTTTTGAAGGACCTTGGGCACAAATGGCAGGATATAATATTTTAATAAATAAATGTACCCACAGACTGCCAATGATCCATGTTAAGGGAAGCTGGACTGTGTAGTAATCGAAACATATTCCAAATTACTCAGCCAATTGATTCAATTATATTTAACAGGAGGAATAACTGTCCCTGTTCAACCCCGGCACAGAGTTCCCCGAATGATTGTGGCTGACGACTACCCTCTGTTTCTTTTTTAGATTTAAGCCCTTTGGGGACAGAGAACCATGCTGTTGTTGTTGTTATATGTAAATTACTTTGAAAACTTCCTTTGTTGAATAGTGGAGTATAGAGTAGAGCCAGTATGGTGTAGTGGTTAGAGTGCTGGACCCCAAGTTCAGGAGTCCCCAAGTTCAAATCCCAACCCACGCCATGACTCTGAGCCACATTCCTCAGCCTAGCTTACCGTATTTACCTGAATACAAAGTGACTCTGAATGTAAGACAATGCCTTAAAAGACAAGAGGCTAAATACAGGTTATACCTGTATTTACACCAAAAGAAAGAGGAATCTGAATCTAAGACAAACCACCACCACCCATATGGAAAGAACTGGGGAAAAGCCTCGTTTTAGATTTGGGTAAATACAGTATCTTACAGGATAAAGATAACTATGAGGATAAAGATAACTATGTACACCGCTCTGGTACATAGTAAGAACAGGATATAAATGTAATAAATTCACAAGTAAATAATCAGCATTTATCATTTCAGCATTTATTAGTTCAGCATTTGCAAATTCAACCAGAGTTGACTAAATACGATGGGACACAAAACAGGAGGAAAAATCAGCCTCAAAAATATGACCCAAGGACCAAACTACATATTAATTAATCTGTCTTTAAGGTGGACTAAGAGTGGACTGGAACTGGTCTTTTTAAGCCCCCAAACAGTTGTGGGGAGTGATTTAGCACAGGAGGAAAAATAATTGTAAAGAGGCTAGCCCTTTCCCGCTCCACATATTCTGCAAATAACTGATTTAGGGACAAACAGCCACTATGGAAGGGAGAGATTTGGGGTATAAACACAATGCAGCAGAGGGGAGACCCCTCACTGCATTCCACACTCCTGCACCAAATCAGATGTCCCAGAGCTATTTGGGAGCTAAAAAGTTCCACTTCTGGTTTTCTTGCCTTAAACCAATTGCATCTAAAGTAAAGTGCAATTTTGCCTCAAGTCGACTTGATCTTTGCTTTAACTCACAATATTTGAATGTTATCTAAGCCAGATTGGAAACCATAAATATTATAATAGTGCACACATCTGCTGGTCTTGTGGTAGCAAACATGACTTGTCCCCTTAGCTAAGCAGGGTCTGCTCTGGTTGCATTTGAATGGGAGACCACATGTGAGCACTGTAAGATATTCCCCTCAGGGGATGGAGCTGCTCTGGGAAGAGCAGAAGGTTCCCAGTTCCCTCCCTGGCTTCTCCGAGATAGGACAAGATTAAAAAAAAAAAAAAAATAGGGCTGAGAGAGATTCCTGCCTCCAGCCTTGGAGAAGCTGCTGCCAGTCTGCCAGTATATGGCAGCTTCCTATGTCCTATGTTCCTAGGACTCATTCATGCAGTTTGGGGACTTAATTCAAAATTGCAATAAGCTACTTGGTTGATTGCTGTATGAGAAATCAGCACTTTATAATCTGCATACATAAGCAAGGACGCAGGCCTGTTTGAGAAGCGTGGATGAAAAGACCAAGCACGTGCCAATATACTGGATGAATTTATGTCTGAGGTGACTCTTGAAGATCTCTTCTGACTTGAACATTCCAAGGACGAGCTCAGATATATGCACACATAACTCCGTGACTGAAACATCAAGTGATGGTTTTAAGTGTCAAAAGCCATCGGAGTTCAAAGCACAGGCAGGGCTTTCATATCACCTCACATTATCTCAGACATGATACTTTCAATGAAGGCAGTTCATGCTTCAGGTTATGGAGTCCTCAGATTAGGAGACATTATTGAAAGATGCATATTCATTTGTGAAGCATACCTCAACACTCTAACTAGGTTGTACGTAGACTGAAAACACAACTCACAAACAGGAAAAGCATCATACAGGGATCAGACATACGTAAGCAAATGCCCAGACGTTATGCCCAGACAGATCAATTCATAAGCTAGTGAAATAAACTCATAGAACACTACATGAAACAAATAAAATAAAATGAGGAGCAATTACACTCAATGACTAACTATGGGATATGCACCTAGGAAATATCTGGTGCTCTTTAAACCTTGCTACTTGTGCTTTCTGTCTATGAAACACTGTGATTTAAAGAGTTGTAGTAGAATCTTGTTTAAGTCTGGGATGTTATATTCAAGGGGTTGAATAGCACTTGCTGCATACATACTGTGGATTGTAAAATAGCCGTTTCAATGAATAAAGAAAGGAGCTTTATTGATCCTAGAAGACAAGTGTTACAACACAAGACAATACTGACATTTTCCAATTTTTAGTAAGCACCATATATAGATTGTGATTTTTTTCTTTTCTTTTTTAAAATCACGAACAGCAACGTGCAAAAAGAGAAATAAAACCCATTATAAGTGACCAGCTCTTTGAAACTTATTTCAGCCCTACGGCTGGGTCTGTTTCTTTTTTAACTACCCTACTTAAACGGATGGTTCTCCACCGCTCTCCCCAACAGCTCCTTTCAAGCATCAGTGGCACGAACACATGGCAAGGGAGAAGCCCCCCAGAAGACCCAAGAAATCTCTCACATCACAGCTTTGCACTTCTGAATGCTATCAAAACACTAGGCGCTTAGCAAGCAGGGGAGATATGGGATTTCTTAGCACATTCTGATCGACAGCATTCAAGTCTGGGAACGAGTGTCGATTCTTAGTGCAATCTATTGCCGCCGCCAGCCCCCATCCCTGCAGCACCCTCTACCGGCCAGATGGCAAATCGACTCCTCACCTCCTATTGCTGGCGATGATGTTGATGTTGCTGCTCGTTCTTAGGAGGACACTGCAGCAGTTCTTCCTGCTGCTGCTGCTGCTGCTCCCAGTCGGCTGCTGGTCTCTGCGTTTGGGTCTCCGCCCACCAGTGGAAACGCACAACTTTGCCTCACACAACGCAGCCGCCGCAGAAGCACCAGTCAGGGAAAAAGCAGCCTGCGACCCCCTGGAAGAGACGTCTCCTCCTGGCTGTCTTTACCTACGCAAGAGCAGGCGTGCTCCCCCAGCTCTGCTTGCGCTTGTGTTTTTGACCAGTCCTTTTAGTCGAGCACTGCTCCCAGCCAGGACACACGCTTGCTCATGCTCAGTGCCGGCATGGTCCGTGTCTCGAGCCTTCCTGCCAGCCCCTGAGCTGCCACGGTGCATGCTGGGGACTGTAGTTTTTCTGCTCCTGTTTGCATGCCCCCAGCTGAGCGTGTCGTTTTGTGTTTGGCTGGACTCTCATGGAGACGACGAAGTCGCACTTGCTTTTCGCGCGGCTTTGGTTCTGTCAGGGCTTAATTTCGAGCAAAGGCTAGCCAGGGTTCAGGCTCGGATCGCTTTCAGTGCCAGAGTTCAATCCTGAAATGTGTACTACGAAAGTAAAGCTTTCCCCTATTTCTGTGTAGTCCCATAAATCTGGAATTAGGATCCCAGATCCATGGGCGTGGATTTGAAAAAGGAATGGATTCATTCCATGTGGGAAGGGGAGAGCCGCCCACAGTATTATTTATTTATTATTTGATTTCTATACCGCCCTTCCAAAAGTGGCTCAAGGCAGTTTACACAGAGAAATAACAAATAAGATGGATCCCTGACCCCAAAGGGCTCACAATCTAAAAAGAAAGGTAGGACAGATACAAACAACAGTCACTGGAGGCAGGGGCGTAACGAGGCTGGAGTGGGCCCAGAGACAAAATTTTAAAATGGGCCCCTCGCTGATACACACACACTCACTTCACATGTGACTTGCCTCTGGGGGGCCCTCGAGGAGTGGGGGCCCCCAGGCTAGTCTACGGGTAGACCGGGCCTCCGGCATTGGGGAGACGTGAAGCTCGCGTGCCGCATGCGCATGCGCAGAAGGCTTGTCGGAGCCTTTTGCATTGAGGAGCAGTCAGGAGCATTTCTACAGTATTTCTACATTTCATTTCAAGGAGCATTTCTACAGGAGCATTTCTACAGTAAATACGAGCGCTGGAGGGGGCAAAGCGGCGGGAGGGGTAAGTAAACCCTCCCCGCCCTTAAAGGAACCCCCTCCACAGTGCCGGACCACAGCTGTGCGGTTCCGTGCACACCCCTACCCCAGGCAGCCGCCTCCCCTTGCCTAATGGTAGTTACGCCACTGACTGGAGGTACTGTGCTGGGTGTGAATAGGGCCAGTTACTCTCCCCCTGCTAAATAAAGAGAATCACCACAACAAAATGTGTCTCTTTGCCAAGTTAGCAGGTAACTAACTTGGCAAAGAGTTATCAAATAGCTTTTCATATATATTCAAGATTAGATTGCAGTGGGTGGGGGCAATATATTTGTAGTCGCTTTTTACATCTCACAATAACCAGAGATACAGGCATTCCTAGCTTAAAATCCACTTGGAACTCCTAACCCCATACTAGGGATGTGCATGGTCTGGACCAGTCCGGACCGGCACCGAGGGGGGGGGTCTACCTTTAAGGGGGGGTAGAACATACCCCTCCCGCTGCTCTTCCCCCTCTGGCACTGTAGTTTAAAGTGAAGTTTTTGGGGCGGCAGCGTTCCTCGCTGCCGCCCCTGCCCCCATCGTCGCCTGGAAGTCTCCTTAATAGTAACACGCATGCGTGTGTGGCGGCGCATGCGCGCCTGTTGCCGCCATGCATGCGCGCGCCGCCTACGTCACATGCAGCGTTCTACCCCCCCGCCCTTAAAGGTAGACACCCCCCCCCCGGTGCCGGACCGCCGGACCGGTCCGGCTCCGAACCGGTTTGGAGGCCTCCAACATGGCCTCCGGACCGGTTCGTGCACATCCCTACCCCATACTCCCTTACAGGGGCGTAACTACTATTAGGCAAGGGGAGGCGGCTGCCTGGGGCCCCCCATGCCTTGAGGGCCCCCCCGAGGCAAGTCACATGACTATACTGTGAAGTGTGTTTGTGCGTATCAGCGAGGGGCCCATTTTAAAATTTTGTCTCTGGGCCCACTCCAGCCTTGTTACGCCCCTGCTCCCTTAGCGGGACCCCTGGCTTCACTGAGCCCCTAAACTCTTTTTTAAAATATCTTTTTTAAAAGTCCTCCAAATTATTATTCTAGAAATTAATTTCTGGGTCTTTAGCAACTACTTTGTCTGTTAGTCATTCCATATGCGAGGTGTAGTGGTTAAGAGTGCTGGACTAGAACCAGGAAGATCAGAGTTCAAACTCCTGTTCAGCCATGAAACTCATTGGGTGATTCTGGTGGCAAAATTCTTCCAGTGGCAAATTTTGGTCGGGCGGGGTGGTGGTTAAACTTTAAAAGGGAGGGAGTTCAAAAATATTTTTTAACGTTAAAACCGCTGCAGCACGGCAACGTGGTGGCGAAGAGGGCGGAGATACCCCTCCTAATCCAAGCCCATCTACCTCCCAAATGACAGCGTGCGTGTGCACAGAAAGAAAGGCCTGATTTCGGGCGCTAGCTGTCATTTGGGAGGTAGGCGGGCTTAGATTAGGAGGGGAATCGCCACCCTCTTCAGTGCATTGGCGGCAGAGAGGGCGGAGATACCCCTTCTAATCCAAGCCTGCCTACCTCCCAAATGACAGCTATCACCTGAAATCGGGCCTTTCTGCGCACGCACAGAAAAGCCTGAAATCAGGCAATAGCTGTCATTTGGGAGGTAGGCAGGCTTGGATTAGAAGGGGTATCTCCGCCCTCTTCGCCACCACGCTGCAGCGCGGCGGCAGTTTTAACATTAAGAAATAGATTTAAACTCCCCCTCACTTTAAAGTTTAAATGCTGCCCCCAAGACTAAAATTTGCCGCTGGGGGGATTTTGCTGCCAGAGTCACCCAATGAGTTTCATGGCTGAACAGGAATTTGAACTCTGATCTTCCTGGTTCTAGTCCAACACTCTTAACCACTACACCACACATATGGATTGACTAACAGACAAAGTAGTTGCTGAAGTATCACCCTTTACTTCACTTTAGATACTTTAGTAGTTGCTAAAGTATCGCGAAAGTATCGCCGCCCTCTCTGCTGCCACACTGCTGCACTGTGGTGGTTTTAACGTTAAAAAACATAGATTTAGCCGCTGCTTCCTCCCTTGCTGCTGGGGTCTGCAAATCTGTGGCCACCCCAGTGGTGAGTCGCAAACCTAAGAGGGTGCAACTCAACTGCAATGTTGCACAGTCAGTGTTGTTAGCACGGAGCCTTCCCCACCTGTGCTAGGAGCAGGGATGGGCTAGGAAGTGCCCTGCAGACAACAAGTCCGCATCCCTCTTGGGCACACAGTTTGCTATGCAGCGTGTAAGCCAGACCTTGGTGGGGTTTACATAAGAAGGCGCTTTCTTAAGTATCCGGTGCCCAGGCGGAGCCATTCAGGGCTCTATAAATAGCTAAGACTAGTACTGACCTAGATGACCATCAGTCTGATAAAACTGATTATTTCCCTCTATGCCATTGGGGGTTTTGCTGCTTGTCAAACTTCTGTTAAAAACACAGAGTGAAGTTGAAGATTTAGGACTACCGCTGCTGATTTTACATCAATTACTTGACTAGCAAGCTAGAGGTTGCTGGTTCGAATCCCCACTGGTATGTTTCCTAGACTATGGGAAACACCAATATTGGGCAGCAGTGATATAGGAAGATGCTGAAAGGCATCATCTCATACTGCGTGGGAGATGGCAATGGTAAACCCTTCCTGTATTCTACCAAAGAAAACCACAGGTGTAATGGTTTCAGCTCTGTGGGCGCCAGGAGTCGAAATTGACTCGGTGGCACACTTTTACTTACTTTCACATACCAATATGGGACACTACATGAAACATGGCCATGTAACACTAGAGCTGTAGTTCATGCCTTTCTTTGCATGTCTCTAATACTATAAATGAGGAAGGGATGTTTTGTTTTAATTTTGTTTTTTACATTTATATCCTGCTCTTCCTCTGAGAATTCCAGAGCAGTGTACATGGCTATATTCATCCTCACGACAACCCTGTAAGCAGGGGCAGATTAAATGCATTAAACTTTACATACCCACACAGTATGTAAGCAGTTTGTCTACAGCTGCTACCAGTTCAACTGGCAGCCATTCAGTGAGGCCTTTTTGATAGCTGCTCTGGAATTTACTCCCCAACAAGATGCAGGGTATGACTTCCTTGACAGTCTTTAACAGAGCTTTAAAAACACACTTCTTTATTCAGGCGTTTGGCTGTGTGTAATGGTTTCAGCAGCTTTAACTGTTTTTATTCTTTATTGTTTTAATCATTTGTACACCACATAGTGACTGATGAATGAGGCAGTATGAATATGCAATAAAATGCATACATACATAATACTGTCTATACATTCTGGCAGGAGCTCTCCAGGGACCTCTCTCAGCCCCACCTGGAGCATTTCCAGGCAGGGCTTTTAGCTTGCTTCTCCTCCAGAATGGAAGAGTTCACATATCGGCCAGATTTACTCTGAAGTCCCTCCGAACTATTGGGGAGCACTTCACACAGAATTTGGGTTTTTCATTAGGCATTGGAAGTTAGCCCAATTTATGTCTGGGGTAAATAAATCCACTTTTTGCATCATTGTGTTTTTTTTGAGGGGGGGGGTCTTCAAACTCACAGTAAAGCCTTGCAGTAAAGCCTGCTGTCTGAAAATGCTCCTGGAGATACAGGGTGTAATGCATTAAAGCCTTTGTTTCAGAGCAGCTCACGTGAGGGTGGGGAAATGCTGAATCATCCCTGGCGAGCTGACTGGCTGGGCTTCTCATAAAACTGTTGGCAGGACTGTTGGCAATGCTATCTACCCCTGAGCTTCTCATAAAACCAATCTGTATTTCAGGTAGAATTAACATGCTGCTGCCACAACCCCTCTTATTGACAGAGCTTGAACCTCCTTGGGCAGTATCCCAGGGAAATCTTGTTATTGGATAAATACAAAAACCTTCCACATGTAGGCCTACATGTTATGAGAAAACTGATAGCTGCTGAGCTCTTGAGAACACTTTTGCACCAGATAAATCTCCTTTCTGCCCTCCCTTTTTCTTGAGTTAAAAACCAACTCTGAGAGGCTTGTAGAAAGAAAAGAACAAAACAACAACAACCTAGTTTTATTCAATTACTACAGACTGCTTCCATCTGAGGCCTTTAGGTTTTATATACACTCAAAAATACTTAGTAGGTTACAAAAATAGGTTGTTTTAGGCTTCAGTTTCAGGTTGCATTTAGGCATGCGTAAAAGTTTACAGAGTCTTTGCAACAACAACAACAAAAATATTTATATACCGCTTTTCAACAAAAGTTTCCAAAGCGTTTTTACAGAGAGAAATAATAAATAAATAAGATGGCTCCCTGTCCCCAAAGGCCTCACAATCTGGAAAGAAACATAAAATAGACACCAGCAACAGTCACTGGAAGTACTGTGCAGGGGGTGGATAGGGCCAGGAGTGGATAGGGCCAGTTACTCTCCCCCTGCTCAATAAAGAGAATCACCACATTAAAAAGGTGCCTCTTTGCCCAGTTAGCAGGGGTGGGTTGAGTGTAGTTAGTGTATCTTATTTTAATTATGTTGCAGGTAAATGATAATAGAAAAGTATCAGGAATATGCAAAGCACAGATACAAATAAATATAAGTATCTAACACAAAATCTGACTAACAAACTGTTCCCTATGCTGAATTCCCTTTTCCTTGAAAACTCACCCAACATCTGATGAGAATCAAGCTTCCTGCAATCCTGTCTCTCAAGGATCTGCAGTTATTCCATATGAGGAACTTCCATGCTAGCTTTGACCATAAGCGAGCAAAAACTCCATGCCCCTCACTAAGCCTTTCCGCACACGCTTCTCCAGCACAGACTGCCCTTCTTGTTCCCAGAATTCCCAGCAACTGCTGTCTAGGTCCCACCCACCTGGTGTACTGATTGGCTACCCTGGAGTTCACACCAGCCTGTCAGTCGAGACAAAGGTTCACTCCCTGTTAACTCTTTAGAGCAGGGGTGGGGAACCTTGGCCCTCCAGCTGTTGTTGAACAATTATTGTGGCTGGGGATGGTGGGAGTTTTAGTTCAAAAACAGCTGGAGGGCCAAGGTTCCCCACCTCTGCTTTAGAGGGAGGGGAGGCTGATCACTACACAGGGATATACCTGGGACTTTCTGTATGCAAAGCATGTCCTCTTCATAAGGCAGAGGTCAAAGCAAGGGGGAAAGAGAAACAGATCGAAAGGGAGGTTCTGCCTCTCCTTCCAACTTGCCTCCTACACCCACTACAAATGATCACAACAGGCCCCCATGCATCACTATCTTCTGTCCGATCATGCAGCCTTTTAATCTGATCTTCCCCCAATATCTCAGTGCTAAAATTAAAAATTCACAGTGTCCAGACTCCTGCCATTGGGCAGTCCTCGCCTTGTAGCAAGGAGGAATTCATGCCATCCTTAAGTCAGAGTGGCCAGTCTTTTGCCTGGCAAAGGAATAACAATCAGAGGCTTGGAACTGTCTCTCATATTAGCTAGTGTTTGCATGCATAATTAGATATTCCCAGGATGACAAGATTGTTAAACATCTTTCCAGTAAATTAATGTAAAGCTTTAACTGTTGGAATGTTTGGCCCTGATAAGTCAATGCTCATCTGGGGAAAACGAAGTCTTTAATAGCTGAGCACTCCCTCCCCACAGCTTGTGCATTCTGATACAATGTATTCACATAATGATCTAGTCCAGGGTTTCTTAACCTTGGGCCCCCAGATGTTGTTGGACTGTAACTCCCATCATCCTCAGCCACAAAGGCCATGTCTGGGGATGATGGGAGTTGTAATCCAACAACACCTGGGGCCCAAGGTTAAGAAACCCTGATCTAGTCTAATAGTAGCAAATAAACCTAAAAGGATGGAGTCGCAAAAGAAACTGTGCCCCTAAGTTGACAGATTATTGCTGAAAGCTTGGTAAAGGCCTGAAAATTATCAAAGTCCATTGTTCTAAGGAACAGCCATTGTTTCAGTTGGACAACCCTATTTATCTGAGCACAGGAGCTGACCTCGAGTAAGGTCACTAAGGGGCTATTCTCACAATTAGCAAAAATCGGGCTAGGAGAGGCTAGCCCGATTTTTCCCGGTCATGAGAACCACCAGGCTCGGCTGCAAGCCCGGTGGTTCTAGAGCGGGTAACCCTCTCAAGTACCCCTCCTCTTAGCCCGGGTTTGCGGAGCGAGCACTCTGCAAACCTGGGCTATCTGGTCGTGAGTAGCTGAGGTGCGGCTCAGCGGCGTGACTACTCATGAGTAGACCCCCGGAGGGGAGTCAAAAAGCTGCCTCCTGGCTCCGGGGGTCTCCCCAGTATGCCCTGCACGCTCATGCAGGGCATACTGGGGCTTCCAGGGGCCGCGTGGCCCCCAAGCTCCCCAGCCCCTGCCGGCTCCGTCACGGGGCCAGCAATTGTGTGGGTGGCTGATCTGGCCGCCCAGGGTTCCCTCTGCGCTCGTGTGCAGAGAAAGCAGGCCTAGCCCACTCTCCCCACTCACCACCACGTGAGACCCGGTCCTAAGTATATTTAGCTCAACATTGTCTATATTGTCAGGCTTTCAAAGGGGTTTTCCCTGGACCTACCTGGAGATGCCAGGGATTGATTCTCTGACTTTCTGCATGCGAAGCATGTGTGCAACCATTAGGGTTGCCAACATTTTGTTGCCCAAATATGGGATACAAGTCAGTGTGTGAGTGTCTCGGGGCGGGGCCATCTCAAGGGTGGGGCCATCCACACGCTCCTCGTCCCTTCTTTCTACACACCCCTTATACACAGGGTAGAATACAATCAGCCAAATCTGCATCTTGACACTCCTGCTACATAATTTAAAATTTCCCCTGGACTTGAAGAGCTTTTCCCAAGCTTCCCTGCTCCCACCAGAAGGAGGTTGTATAGTGATGATGCTTGTACCATCCACAGTCCCTGTGCAAGTGTGCAAAGGGAAATTCAGGCTGGTGATCCATTTGCATGCCCTTCGTTCAGCAGACAAGGAAACAATTCAGCTCATTCCATCGGGCTTGTCAGAGGTGTGGACGTTTGCTGCCGGATTCCACGGCTGCTCTGCCAGCTGCCTGCCAGCTAGGTAGACGGCGATGCCTGCTCGCCACGCCACGGCAGGCCAGGCAGGCTCCCTGCTTGTAGCACAGGCAGCAGGGGCAGCGAGCAGCATGCACATCCGAGCTCTCCAAGGGTGTGTCGCCTTCACCGCCTCTTGGCTCGCCAGCCGGCCAGCCACATGTGCTCCTCCTGGCCCAGTCGGAGTGTCGTGTCGGTGGCCCCTTGATGAAAGCCTGGAGTGGGGCTCGCTGAGCTGGCTGGGCAGCAGAGGCAGAGGAGGAGCCCCCACAAGCTGCCTCACAGCAGACGCAACAGCTCCAGCCACTTGGCTCATCCTGCAGCTTCCCTGGTGGCACATGTGGGCTGGCAGAGCCAAAATACAGGGGAATGGAAGCCGGATGGGACAGCTACTTTCCCCTGGAAATATGGGACATCCCGGCTAATTCAGGGCTGTTGGCAGCCCTATCTACCAGTGAGCCACTCTCCACCCCAGAACTAAGTCTAAGATTTCTGATTGTCTTGGGGCAGCAGGCTAGCAGGGAGCCTCCACTACTATCCTGACTCTGCAGGAGAAGAGAGAGCACATACGAAAGCTGCTTTATCACACATACAGCGGCAATTTGATGCTGTGAGCAGGTTTGCAATAACATGGGATCAACTTTCAGAGCTGGTAACCAGGTTGTCTGCAGCTTTCTGAACCCACGCCAAGGCAGGAACCTGAAGTTCTCTTTGGGCCTCAAACTGAAATGTGTAACCAACCAATAGGGATGTGCAAATTGATTTGCCCACCAAACAATTTTGTGATGAATCAGGGGCAATGTGCTGATTGGCTTGCAAATCGAACCGCCCCTTAAATGAATGGGCTTGATTCCAGGGCAAATCGAATCACCCCCAATGATTTGTGCCATGGTAGCCAATTTGCATCCATGTTTTTCATTTGCTGATTGGTTTTCTGGCACTGGCTTCCAATTGGCTTGAGATCTCCTCACTTCTTGATTGCCTTGTTGTCATTCAGATCAACTGTTGGCATGGGCAACTGTGCTGGAGGGAGGGAGCAGGGAGTGGGGAGGCCAAAGGAGGGAGTTTTGAAAGGTATATAAGGGGCGGCTTGGAGGCAGAGAGAGCCATTGCTGTTTTATGCCTCAGGAGAGGATCACTGGAGATAGACTGCAGGAGCACGGAAAGCAGAGTGGTGGGGCTGGTCTGGGCTGGCTGACCTGCCTGGCCCCCACACTGTGAGTGGAGAGAGAGACAGAGGCTTATCTGACTCTTTTTTTAAAAAATCCTTTTAATTTGCAGTGCCAACTGCTGCTTTATTCCCCCACCCCCATTTTTTGGTACCAGCAGCACCAATGGTTTTAACTGGGTACTGTTTGGAATTTGATTTGATTATTCTTGCTCAATAACTGGCTTTAATAATTGGGATGCTGTGTGTTTCCCTCCTCACCTCACCCCCATACCAGCAGCCCACTGGGTGCTGTTTGGCATTTATTTCCTTGGTTATTTTTCTTCTTCTCCTCAATAACTGGGATGTTATGTTTTGTTTTGTTATGCAACCCTGCTGCCACCTTTGCTGCTGCTGCTGCTGCTGCTATCTGTGTGCTGCTGCCGATGCCTGGTGGATTAATTTTTGGTTTTTGTAGGCTGGTGATGCCCAGCAGCCTGCCGGGCTCCCTCTTGTTTCAGTTTTGTTTGTTTTGATTGGGTGAGTGGATGGTGGCCACCTGCCCTCCCTCCAGCTTTCATGTCCCAGTGTCTGCTCAGCCCAAGAGTGACTCTGAGGGCAACACCTGGCAAACTCCAACCATACACTCCACTGGAAGCCCCCAGCCAAAGGTGCCAGATAGGTGAGGACTCCCCCCCCACCTCGGTCACATTATTAGAATTAAAGGCCTAGATTAGGTGGTAGGACTGTAGGACAGCCCTGTTGCTTGGTCCCCTCCAAAAGCAGCTCCCCACCCCCGCACAAAGCCTGCTTCTTTATTTGAGGGGATTTAATTTTTCTAGATTCTGCGTGTGCACCACAGTGCTATAGATAGTCCTATGTGTGGCATACAGACCATAAATGGACCAGCCCTTAAAAAGTGCTTCTTCTCTCCCTCACCCCATCAAAGTTAGCGCTTAAATTTTAAAAAACTCCAAGATGTCCAGAAGGGTGCAAGGCAGAGCCAGGAGCAGATCGCCAGGCAGAGGAGGGGGTGATGCTGCTGGTCATTGTGGGCGATGGTGAGAGGGGCCTACTCCCCTAGTCATCCCCACGGCTGTGGTGCCATGCAGGCTCACCTTTCTGGTAGAGCCTGGTCCTGCAGTGCAGCCGCCTGTGGCAGCTGAGGTAGGAGTGGAGTGTGTGTGTGGGGGGGGTCCCCTTGCTCTTCCCTGGCAGCAGAGGAGGAGGTGTCATTGGCTGCTAGCCCAGCCCGCCAGATTGCTCTCTCCATCCTCCCCAATCCCTGGTGGCAGTGCGACACTACAGTCCTCACCACCCATCTGAAAGTGAGGAGGAGCAGGAACAACTTCTGCTTCCTGTACCTTCTCAGCCCCGAACGTAGGGCGACGGTGGTGGAGGCCTCCAGAATGAACCGGCAGCCCCAGTGCCACCACCACCACCACCACCAAAACGGTCCCAGACCGAGAGCAGCATGGTGTGGGACCACTTTGAGCTCCACACCATACTGTCTGCATCTGCTGCAGGACCCAGGTCAGCAGGGGTAAGGCCCCACACATCTTGGGATGATGGGCTGGTTGAAGAGCAGTATATAAAATGTAGTTGTAGCAGTAGTAGTTGCAGCACCTGCGACAGCATCCTGCTTCTGCTGGCAGCAATAGGCCTGGTGTGTCCTCAGATAGTGGCGAGTTCTCAGATAGCCTGCGTGGTGGGTACAGTAGGTGGGCGAGTGGTCTAGTTGCCCAGAGCCTCATCTCATCACCCAGGCCATTGGGAGATGATAGCTTTGGATGACCAGTCATTCCAGATGGTGGAGAACACCAGCTTCTGCCGGCTGCTGTGACTGCTTGCCCCAGACTACAAGATCCCCTCACGCACCACTTTTTAGCAGGCGCTCTTCTGGACATGGTAAGATGCATGCTTGATGATGCACACCTCCCACAGAAACTCTGGGGAGAAGGCATCATGACTGCTACATACATAAAAACAGAATGCACACAAAGCCTGTAGGAACAACACCATATGAACTTTGGCATGGTCATAAGCCGTCCATGACACATTTGCATGTCTTTGGAAGCACGGCTTACTCATACATCCCAAAGGAAAAAAGGACTAAGTTAGGGGCTAGGGCCACAAAAGGGATTTTTTGTATGCTACTCAGCGCAACCCAAAGGCTACAGAATTCTAGATCCTGACACCAACAAGATAATCATAAGCAGATTGGTGTATTTTGATGAGAATGAAAGAGCTACGTCTTCAGAGGGGGCCTACACCGAAGCAAGCAACCAGACCAAACACTCTGATGACTGGATTATGCTTCCTGATCTCAGTGGAATTGAGGAGGAGGAGACAGCAGATCCAGATCCAACCACGCTCAACACAGAGACCGCCAGTGATCCACCAGATGCACCTGAGATAAGGGAAGGGACCACAGAGGGTGAGGTGAGGCGCTCAACGCGCTCAAACAGAGGTGTTCCAGCTCCGAGACTGTCCTACCTCGCAAGAACGGCAGAACAACCAGAACCTTCAGCATGGGAGGAAATATCCCAGCTACCACAACCAGAAGCCCAGAAGTGGAAACAAGCTGCAATTGAAGAGTTTGAGGCTCTACAGAAAAACAAAACCTGGACTCTTACTAAGTTACCTCAAGGAAGGAAAGTTATGGGCTGCAAATGGGTTTTCAAACTCAGACATGATGCTCATGGTGAGATTTAGTGCTACAAAGCCAGATTAGTAGTGAAAGGATATTCACAGAAATATGGAGAAGATTATGATGAAACATTTGCACCAGTGGTCAAACACACCACAGTAAGGACTCTGTTAAGTATTGCTACTAGCAAAGGAATGCATGTTGAACACCTAGATGTGAAAACTGCATTCTTGCATGGCTAACTAGAAGAGGACATTTACATGCAACAACCACCAGGTTTCTTAGAGAAAGGCAAAGTGCAAAAGAGCATTTATGGTTTAAAACAGACTGCCAGAGCATGGAACACAAAACTAAATGATATGCTGCTTCAAGCAAACTTCAAAAGAAGTGAAGCTGATCCCTGCCTGTACACAAAATGCAGAGAAGGCAAATGGACTTACATTTTGGCGTATGTTGATGATTTGATTCTTGCCTATGAGAATCTAGATGACAGCAAGGAAATAATGCATCATCTGAACAGAGATGTGGAAGTCAAGCAACTTGGCAACATTGCACACTACTTGGGCATTCAAGTACAAAGAGAGAAAGATGGAAGTTTCCTCATCAACCAAGAACAGAAAATTAAAGACCTGATAAACCTGCTCAGACTGGAAGATGCGAATCCTGCACCAACTCCAATGGAAGTGAACTACATAAAGCAAGAAGATCAAACTGAGCCACTATCTGACAACCATAGATATCGTGAAGCATTGGGTAAGTTTTTATACATTAGTACACTCACAAGGCCAGATTTTAGTACAGCAGTTGGCTTACTTTGCAGAAAGACTGCATCACCAACAGTCAAGGACTGGAATTCGATTAAGAGACTTGTTAAGTGTCTAAAGGGTATTGCACACTTTAAGCTCAAGCTGCCAGCTAACAGTGAATCAAAACTAGAAGCATACGTAGATGCAGACAGGGGTGGAGAAGGAAATCCACCAGAGGTCACATAATTTTCTATGGAGATGGAGCCATAAGCTGGTCAAGCACCAAGCAAGACATAACTGCATCATCAATCACTGAGACAGAATATGTATCAGTTGCACAGGGCTGTCACAAGATACAATGGCTGTGTCAACTACTGACAGATCTAGGTATAGATGTACCACAGCCCATACCATTGTATGAAGACAACCAAAGCTGCATTTAACTCTCCAAACAAGAAGATGTAAAGAGGCGTACCAAGCATATTGATGTGAAGTACCATGTAGTGAGAAGTCTGCAAAAGGATGGACTAATCAAGCTGATCCACTGCCCAACAAATGAAATGTTTGCAGATCTACTCATTAAGTCACTACCAAGACCCTGCTTTGAAAAATTGAGAGAGAAAATGAATCTTCTGAATTGAGTCACGAGACATCGAGAGGGGGTGTTGGACGTGAAGGACTATGCGCTGTCTCTTGTCTCAATGACATAGAGGGTCAAGACATTGGTCATCCCTTATCTACTGCTCTGACACTATGCCTTTGGAATGCAGATTGCTACTCTCAGGGACACTTCCTTCCTTCCAGCCACTTCCTTCCTCCATCCTTTCCCCTTCATTCTACCTTGCAACATGCAAGCTCCTCTCCCCTGCACCATGTGTGCAGAGATGCAAAATCCATCTGCATCCAGCTAGATAGATAGATAGATAAGGTCTATCTCCTCACTTTCCTATCTAGAGTGGAGTTCTCTAATAAATACCACTTCTATTGATTTAAAACTATGAACTGGCTCCAAGTTACTTTACTCTTAGCATACACGCATGCCTATCTAAATTCCGCTGTGTTGTGCCTCTGTGCACTCTGCTATAATGAAAAAGGGTTTCTCTTAGCAGAGAGAATTCCCAACAGGTGGGACTCTTCCTTTCCTGGGCGTGCAGGGAGGCCATGTTGGGGCTGCTGCATACAGCAGTGCCTGACAGCAGCATTCATCACTGTGGATCTGTGGAGCAGTCCCAGTGGGAGGCACGCTGCTATCCTGTCCCTCATGGTGCACTGGTGGGGGCAGGAGAGCAAGGAGACAGCGGCCGCTGGTGGCGTGGCCAGCCCCTCCTATGCAGCAAAGCACAGGTAGGCTGTGCTACATGTGGAAGTGCTGGACACTGAGCACATGGCAGCTGAGCTTTGACAGCCATAAATCACAAGGTGGAGGGATGGCTGTCCGGGCAGCCAAACCTTTTCCGAGAGTTCCTGGTCACTGACAATGAGGCCAACATCACAAAGTCAGCCGAGCAGGGTCTGTTTGTGTCCATCCGTTGTGTGGCGCACATTCTGAATCTGGTCATGAGGGATGCGCTTGGCCCATTTGGGGTTGCGGCCAGACAAGACTTCCCCACTGCTGGTGCTGAGCGTCTTCCTGCTGTTGTTATAGCTGGTTTTGCAGAGAAGTACCACAAAATAGCAGGTTACTTCCACTGGAGCAAAAAGGATGTGTGTATGCTCAGGGAGTGGCAGCTTGAACTGGGTTACCCTAACCTTAACCCTAACCCTAACCCAGGATGTTCCAACCCAGTGGAAGTCCACTATTCTTGCTGGCTACTAAGGGTGCTGCTGTGGCAGCTGTTGTAGGGAGTCATAATTGTGTGTGAGAGAGCAGATTGTGATGTTACTGCAGCACAGACACTGTGGCTGGCAGTGGATTTTGAGTCAGTGATTCATTTTTGGCCATCTTTGGACTGTGTGTTTGGCAAAATGTGGTTTTCTGTGTTGGGGGGACTATGTGTACTTTTGTTCTGCAGTGTTGTTTTTTTGCAAGGCGGGGCTGCAAAATGTGTGCACCTGCTTGTTTCACCCATAGGAAACAATGGGGAACTCAAATCACTGCATTGTTCCCCTTGGGTAGGTCCCAGGAACACCAAAGTGGGTTGGGTGCTAGGGCATGACCCAACCCACAATGCAATCAGGCAATCGGGTAATTTTAAATAATTTTTGAATTATCTGGATCAGTAGGTCATTGACCTACTGATCCAGATAATAATTCAAAAATTTATTAGTTCTGCTGACACACGCTGCTGACATAAAAATTGATTCAAATTTTTGTGCTTCAATTTGAGGTTGAATCGAATAGCAAAAAACAATTCAGGCACAACCCTTGTAACCAAGATTTAAAATTGGCTTGCCAAACTAAGTGCTGCTCCCACTGAGATGTGTGTTATATCTGAATCCACGTTCTTCATGAACCTCTGGTTAATTCCAGATCAGCCATCGGGATCAATGGCTGCAAGGCAGGCTGGGATAGTGCCCAAGGCCTTGCTTGGAGCCCCAGCAAGGGAGTGTATCTCTGGCTTAACGTAGCTACCTCCAACAAGATCTGTGATCATCTGCAGAGCTAACTTCAGGTTGCCTCCATATCACAGCCTAGGAGAGCCTCAGGTTCCATGTTATGTGTGAACAAGGCCTGTAAGAATACCTAGACTCGGGCCTTGCCCCATCTGATGGTTGAAGCCTGTGAAATCAAAATGGAGTCTCTCCTCTCTGTGCAGCCATGAAATTTTTCTTTGACTCCTCCCTGCTGCTTCTGTCCTCTCATTTCATTTCTTACTTAACAGAAACAAAAACTTACATATTCAAGAGTGTCTGGGGATCACTGAGACCCAATATTCAATGGGTAACTCAAAGCTTGTGACAGTTGAAAGTAGCCTTAAAATAGCAGCTGAAATTCAATTAAAGAGCTCAGCTTTTCCACTAAATCTATCATCATTTTCATCTTGCTAACTGAACAGATTGCAAAACACACACACACATACACACACACACCTAACAAAGCCGCATCATCTAATCACTTGATGACTTGAAATTCTGGGAATGATGATGAATAATCTCTTCATGTTGATGCTAATTCATTTTTACCCAGACCAGACATGATTGATTTGAATATGCACATGATGCTAATACAGCCTCATTGTTGTGATTATCCCCCATCTCCTCCTTACGGCATGGTCTATAATTGACATGAATGCTTCTGATAATTTATGTAGCGATCAGATTTTCACACTTTCCTGATTCCCCAGAGTTGGCTAATATTTCAAAAGGCAACCATTCCGTCAGCAACTCTGCTTAATAACTGTCACATGATGTTCAATCATCTAGGTGTGTTTGGCATATTAGTACATCTTTTCAGTGTCTTCCTACATTATTGCCATTACTAGTAACATTATTTTGTGTTATGGGGTCCTCTTTTGTAGTTTTAGCATTACATCGTTCGAAACCTGCTATCTGTATACAGAAGCAGAGATGGATTAGCCTTTAGGCTAGACATGCTATACTTTAAAGACAGATTGGTCAATGAGGTTGCCATATCCTCCAATGGCCCTGATATAAATACAGTACCTATTTACTCAATGCATGTGAGGTCCTTACCATGGTGATGATTCTATGAGTTGGCCCTTACATGTTATTATCAGTGGTATTTGGTAACTTGTTGCCCTGTCTAACCTTGGATTGCGTGTTTTAATTAATGTATGAACTAAAGCTTTACTTGCCAATTAAAATTTGTCCCTATCAATCAGTGGTGCTGACAAAAAGTAAACAATCTGGGACATTCGCTTTGAACTCTTGCAGAATCTGCTGCCATGAAGACCATATCAATATACCAGCTTGATCCTCCTTAGACTGTGCAATGAACAAAGATGTATTTCCTCTTGCAGAAGGTGAGACAATTCCTTGCAGAATTCCTTCTCACATAATGCTAGCTGAATGAGAGGATAGAAAAAAGGTCAGCTTATCTGAAGTTCTCAAACCAGGATGTTTCATTTTGTATTATTTTATTGCAACAATAAAAGACTATAAATGGTTTTGAAAACATTCTCCTTTCTACCAAGTTAATAATCAATCAGTGGGCTTCCAAACTGAACACTGAATCCTCTAAAGAAATCTCTGTCAATTGCCAGCCCTAGAATAAACACATATCCCCTTAAGTGTAAATGGTGCAAACAGATTGTACTGTATTCTGAGACTTGCTCTAAGGTGGAAGGACTTTGCAGTGCTGTGAGTTAGGAAAATTGAACTTCTGAAGACGAAGATTCCTGTTCCGCCACTTCACATTAAATATGATATACACCATTATCTGCTTGCTGTGTTATTTCAAAACACTGTAAGCTTGGATGAAAGCTTCTTTACTCTCTTCATAAGATTCTCAGATTCTGCAGGATTTTGCACAGCTTTTTTGTCAGTGCCTCGCTAGAAAAATGTTTTTCTTGTCTATATTGGTGCTTCTAACTACCCTGCTGAATTCCTCAGAGATAAATTGCTGGGAGCCAGAATGTATTTTTGGAAACTTAGCCTGCACAGGTGATTTTGACCGACTTTGACTTCTGAGTTTTTGTAGAAACTCTAGCATGCACTGGAAAAGACTAACTGTGGCTGGCTGTGGCTATCAATGAGGCATAAAATTTGCTGAGTGCTGAGACTCTTTGCTGATTAAAGCAAACTATCACATAAATATAATTCAGTAATAGATAATGCAAGTTCCACACTGTTATACATTATCTTTCCCCACCTCTCGCATTTTCTCAACCCTTATTGGTAGAAATTAGGGTTGCCTTTGTACAGATTGTTTCTTTGGAGGAGAGAGCACTAGAGTGATTTCTGGTGGCTTTGGCACACATCTGCCTATTCACAAAGCTAAAAGCATGGTATTTTTGCTCTTGGGATTGGACGATTTCTCTTCTTATTACTATATTCTTATTATTTATTAATAGTCATATGTTGCTTTTCAGCTACAAAGTGTTCCAAGTGGTTTATAAAATTTGAACTAAAACTAATATAAAAGAAATCCATAGAACTCAGACAGCTTAAATCAGAAGGGCATACTTTAAGCTTGCCAAATCTAGCTGTTTTTTGTTTGTTTGGTTGGTTGGTTGTTTTACTAGTAACCAGAAACCCACCAACCACAAATGCAAAATAGTCATGGAATAGGTAGGGGGCAGGGAGCAAAGCCAGATGCAAAATTATGACTTAGGGGGTGAAGTCAATTATCTCCTTCATCCTATGAGCCATTCACTGGGATGGCCTGCATATACAAGTACAGGTCTGTATTTGAGTCACTACACACCAGAGATTCTTAACATTATTTCCAGTACTAGAAATGAACTCATAGCTCTTATGCTCCTGCTGAAATAAAGAAAGCTTGAAGGAAAACTCACTCCTGGTTTTCCTTCAAGCTTTCTTTATTTCAGCAGGCTAATTTTGAGGGGTGGGGTCTCCAGAGACCTGGCAGAATAAAAATGTCTTCATCTGCCACCAAAGGGTTGCCACATGAAAATGTTTCCATGGAAAAATGGTTTCACTTAGTGATAATAACAAAGAAGGAACACCCCTTACTCTGTAGATTTCCTTAGTGAGCTGGCATTGATGTGTATTGTCATAACGGAAAATAGGAAAACAGGGATTTCACATCTTTCCTACTCAATTATCACTACTACAGGTTGAGTATCCCTAATCTGGGGTGAATACGAAATCCAGAATGCTCCAAAATCCAGAAACCACCACGGCTTTTTTTAGTAAGTACAAAACATTATATTCACATGAAATATGAATTTCATCTCCACCTAAAATGCCATATTTGAGTCTAACACGACCAGCAACATTTTAGCGTTGAAAAATTTTCTTGCAATTTTCTCGCAATCCATCTTATTTATTTATTATTCTCTGTGTAAACCACCCTGAGCCATTTTTGGAAGGGCGGTATAGAAATTGAATAAATAATAATAATAATTAGTTTTCATTACATTTACAGCTACCTGTAGTTATTGTAAATTCAATGCTTATTCGTTTTTATACTTTCAATAAAACCTAAAAATAATAAAATACAGTGTACAGTAACATTTCATGTTTAGACTTGGATCCCATGCCCAAGAAATCTCATTACAGTATGCAAATATTCCAAAATCTGGAAAAGTCCAAAATCTGGAACACTTCTGGTCCCAAGCAGTTCGGATAAGCGATACTCACTCAACCTGTATTTATTATTTTATAAAAGGGCCTAATATGTACTGTAAAAACAAACCAACCACAACTGCATATATAGGATCAGAATTTTAAAAAGCATGACCATGATTGAGAAGGCAGTTGGTGGGAAAGGGGGAACTTTGCACAAGTTGGGAGAGAATGAAAGAAAAATAGTTAAAATAGAATAATTATCCTAGGAATAGGAAGATATATAAGTCACGTTCCACATCAAGCAGGAAAAGATGAGTTAATAATTTCTTAGTGTGAGACTGAGAAGACCAGCTGAGTATTTAAAAGGAGAAAGTTCCACACATAAGGAGTTATAAGAGAGAAAGCAAAAAGATGAGAGATTGTACAAGGGAGTGGAAGTTCAATAAGATTAGTATTTGATGAACAGGGAGACTAAGGAGGAAAACAGAGAAAAAGCAATGAAGATAGATAAGACGGGCAAATCTGTCAAGAAACCCAGTTTTGAATAGGCTATTGATTAAGGCAAGATAGATGGCTCATGCACTCCAAATTAATGGGTGTCTTTGTATTGTGCAAATACAATGCAGTACTGGCCTTATTGCACTACTGCAAGGAAATTTCCATGCCATCCTGGGCGTTTTTCACACAGCAGGCTTTACTGCGGCTTCAAAGTTGCCCTAAAAACCTGAAGCAAACAGTGGATTTTTTAAACCTTGGATATAAATCGGGCTACACTCTAACGCACAATGGAAAACCCTAATAGTGTGTGAAGTGCTCACCAATTGCTCGCAGAGACTTTGGGGTAAATCTGGCCGATATGTGAATGCACACCCTCCATTCCAGAGAAGATGAGAACTAAAAGCCCTGTGTGAAAAATGCCCCGTCCCTGATCTTAGTGGACAACAGGATCATATGGTCAGGCATAAATATCATCTTGTCTAATTTCCTATGGTTGCCAAACAATAGCTATACAGTGTAGCAAGCTCTACTAATTGCACCATTTTCTTCCCTTTTAAAGGCACATCTCTGATATTCTTATCAGATAGCAGGAAACACACAGTATTTCAAGCTCCAACTGAGTCTCTTTCTGTTTTTTTCACAGATATTCACAGTATCTCACTTTGTATTATTTTTTTTTAAAAGTATCAAAAGAACACCTGCAGATCAGTATAGAACTGAGTGTACATACAAGAATCCAGTAGAAAAACAAGTCTCCTCTGATTTCTACATGCAAAACAAATAAAGCAATTAAAAAGAGTATAGGTAGCATCTTACAAAATCTACATGATATTGAAATGTCATGACATTGCAAACACATCTCCAAAAGAGGTGGAAGATACTATTGGCCAGGTTTTGAAAAAGAAGGAAATATTTGTTTTCAAAGAGCAGGAAATATTCCAGGAATGTAATACCCATAGTTTCAAAGTAGCTCACCTTCCTCTGGAGCTATAAATATTATGGCAGAAGTCTGTTTGGTCAATGACTGTAAATAAAATTACATTACATTATGGCAGAAAATGATGGACATCAAATGTGATAATATGCTGGCTGAGTTTGGGCTGATTGACAAGTGCATAAACATAAATTGTAAAATAGTCCTGACTTCCCTCTGACAGCTGTGTCTACAAGTAAAAGTATTGGCACCTTTATGTGATATGTTAGTGAGAGAGGAGTGGAAAGAGATCATATCTTTGCATTTCCTGACATTCTTTTTATTCTATTGTTATTTTAATAAATAACAATACTCTTAAGGCTATGATACAAGAAGTTACTGCATTTACATGGCCACCAAGGTAAGCTCTGTGTAGAAAACTGTCACGGATCCTACTCACTCAGGAGTCTGAAAAGGTGTCATTGCTTTTGAATCCAGGCTGTCCCTTGGGAGGCCTGTTTATAGGAGATAGGAACCAACCTTGCACTAGATGAGCAGAATCAAACTCGAAAATGTGGGCAAACTATTGGACAAAGGAGTTCCTAATTGGCAAACTGCATTCCACATTTGATAAGTGCCCAGGACAAACATGCATTTTAAACACCAGGCTCTGGATTACCTGGGACAGATTTCAGCACATCAGTTCAGGAAACAGGCACCAAGCACCTTGGGAAGTACAATATTGCTGCACACTAAATGGCCAAAGGCCATAAAAAGACAGCACAAAAGACACCTGAAAGGGCTTTTCTGACTTCATGGTTAATTGCTCTCTTAGCGCCCTAGGAGTGGATAAATCTATGGCAGAATGATATGCTTTCCTTCAGTTAAGGGCTATGATGTATATGCAGGAGGATTTAATAGGAACTGATGAAATTCAGATTCTTATGCAGGTCTTCTTTATATTATTTCTACCCCCATATCACACGACATAATGAGGCTATTCACACACACACACACACACACACACACACACACACACACACACACAGAGAGAGAGAGAGAGAGAGAAACACCAACTGGGCTAGGGGAGACCAGCTCGGTTTTGCATGCACATATGAACTGCCAGGATCGAGCCGATCCTGGTGGCTCCAGAGCAGCAAACCCACCTAAATAGCCACCCTATAAAACGGGGTTAAGGGAGCAAGCGCTCCCTTAACCTCATTTTTTGGATCATGTGGCAACCGTGGCTGCTTTCAGCCATGGCTGCCACACTGTGGGGAGCCTGGGGAGAAGAGGGGAGGGAAGGCAAGACCCTCATGATGCACCACACACTTGTGCAGTGCATCCTGATAGTTCTGGGGGCCGGGACAACACATCCTGGCCCCTGGCCCTCCCTGATGCCCCAGCATGTGGGGAATCATTTGGGCATGCGGGGAGTACACCCAGCAACACCACTGCATTCATCTGTGGGGAAGGTAAGTTTAACCCGCCTTCCCTGCAAACCGCCCTCTAGCCCTTCTCACGGATCACGAGAAGAGGCTCAGTATTGCATGGTATATTTCTCCTTGTCTTGATTTCCCCCTTTTTTAAACCTCTAAGATTGTCTTACTATTAATTGCTACTCAGATTTTTAATTTTTTACTACTCGTATACTCCTTAGTTATTTACTTATTTAGTATCATGATTATCCATGATGTAGAGGGCAGCTTCTGCTCTGAGGAGCTTATGCTCTGACATGTGACACAGGGGAAGGAAAGTGGAGGCAGAGGTAAACCGGAGAAGACAATGCTATTATTTCCATTACATGTACCTAAGCTTACTTATGGTAGGGTTGAGACTAAGGGGCTGTGCCCGAGGCTTCAAAGTAAAGGTGGCCTTTGGGGAGGGATTTGAAGGAAGGAAGCATCACGCAGACGTCTTGAGAAGCTGTTCCAAGCAAAAGTGGCTGTAAAAGAGCCAGGTGCAACTGGGGTTTAGCTACTCCACTGCAGAAGAACTCAGATGTCATGTAATGTCCAGTTTTGTCCATGAGCAGGAACCCCACAAGGTATGACTGAACACCTGAAAGGCAGCAAGACAGGCCAGACTAGATCTGCAGGACCTGAAGTAGCTTTGAGTGGGCAACTTTCTCCAATAAATGCCCCCCAGCCCAGATTACTGCTCCTAGGCCTGGAGAATGAAGAACCTTACAGAGGCAGTCCTCTGGCCTAGGGCCACTCACTTTCCCCTCTTCTTCACTACTTCGTGACCTGCTTTTGGTTCTGGCATGTAGGCGCGGGGACTATGATGTTCCCTGTGTGGATGAGGCCAGTTCCTTGGTGGTGGGAGGGCAGCAGGATCAAGCCCAAGGAGAGGCAGACTTTTGGCATCCATTTCAGAGGCTTTTGGCACACAGGCCTGTACCCTGTCCCATGCTGGGGCCTGGATCTGGGTCCACTAGTGCTGGTCCAGGCAACCTCTTCCCACTGAGATTAGAATCTGAATTTCTGTTCAGAGATCATGACAGAACCCTGTTTGTGTTCCCTACTATTTATTTATTTATATACCACCCATCCAAAAATGGCTCAGGGCAGTTTACAATCAAAAATAAAATCGGATACTGTTGAGAATCAAGTGTGATCCTGTATTGCTCACCCCTTCCTCTGCACAGCCTCATTCTTGATCATGCTTGGTCATACATACCGCCCTGAGCCAGCTCGGAAGGGCAGTATAAAAATCGAATGAATAAATAAATACATACATACATACATACATACATACTAGAGTATGATGGAAACTCACTCTCTCTCTCTCTCTCTCTCTCTCTCTCTCTCTCACACACACACACACACACACACACACAGAGTTGTGTATCCTGATTTTTGTTTTGTTTTCCTCATTGCCTGCTTACTTCTTTCAGGCTCAAGTATGAAAAGTAGCATCCAAAGTGGACAAGAGGAAATGTATGTATTTATTTTCTTTGGTCCCCTTAACTCATAAGCAATCTCTCCTCCTAGCTATCCCATGTAGGAGCAAATCCTACTAATTTCAATAGAACTTGCTTTGAAGCAAGGGCAGAGACCCATGCACAAAATTGTCTTCTCCTTTGCTGGATATATGAGCTGCGAGCTGACAGTGCATTTTCCACAATGCAAGAGCTCAAGTAGCATTGTAGTTTTCTATCCTTGGATGACAGCCAGTATCTTATCACTGCACTGTAAAAAGAGTCATACTAAAAATAAAAAATAAAAATCTCAGAGTGACACTGACCATTTAGGATGATGATGTAAGATTTTATTTATTTATTATTTATTTATTTATTTAGCACATTTTAATACCGCCCTAACCCAAGGTCTCAGGTCTGACTTTATAAATATATTGTATTTTTCAAAATACACAGGCAAGCTGCCAGGCAATGTGCATTAAACAATCACCTAATTTTGAAATTCTTCCTCATGCAACCAATTAATATTCCATTACAGCACTTATGTTGGCTACATGTATAGGGATTTCAGAATTTGGCCCTAAAATTGCTATGCAGGCGTCTCACATGCTTCTGTTAATGGCAGAACTACAAAGCACCGAAAAGCAAAATTATCATAGGCAATGATGCCCCCTACTGATATCTGCACAGTTCTGATGTAAATTGGTGATTCTGATACACTTATAAGAAGCTGAACAATAGCACTCAGGAAAGCATTAGTAAGTCTGCTACTAGGAAGCATCACCCTAAAGAGTGCATGTATGCGTAATTAGAAGAGCAAGCTATTTTCAGAAAAATCACTCCCTAAATAAATGAGATCATTTTGGCAACACGGATCACATAATTTTGATTTCTATAATTGCAAAGTTAAGAATGTATTGTGATATTAAGCACGGACAGCAATGCTGCAAATGTATCAATTAGTCATGGCAAACACTAGCTAGTGGTCCAAGTCAGGAGCAATACCATGCAAAGCAGCAGAACACTATTGGAATGGACTTTACAGGGTGTTCGCTGGAATCTGATAGCAATAAGGTGAAGATACAGGTATGGGATATGGCAGGCCAAGAACACTTCTGGATAATAACCCATAGTTATTATCATAGTGCCTATGGTGCTATCATCATTGCTTCTAATATGACTAGGAGGAGGTCTGTTTTTGAATCTATTTCTCATTGGATTCATGAGACTGAAAAATATGGTGCTGCAAACTTCGTCTTCATGTTGAGTGGGAACAAATCAGATGAAGCAAGCAAATGCCAAGTACTCTTTGAAGACTTTACAGTCTTCAAAGATCTTTTTTTGAAGATCTGTACAGGAAAACTTAGTGTTAAATTAATATCTTCATTAATTTAGGTTGATGGCATGCTTGCAGTTATAAACATTTTAGGGTAGACTCTGGTTTCACATTTTTGCTTGCAGTTTGTAAAAAAAGCATCAAGTAGCACAAGGTTATGCCAAGAGCTGTTCCATGTAGAATGCAGAAGCTTCTGACACCTGTGTCTTCACTGTTTGTTGACCCAGCCTGACACGCACAGCTGTCAGAACTACATCCTGAGTAGAGTGCTTCCAGATGATAATTTGTGTGGATGATCATTGCCCATTTTGTTGGTGTTTGCTACAGGTGCTTGTTCCATGCGGTCCATAGAGACTTTGCAGACTGCAACTAGTCCAACCATGTTAAACAGATCAGCAGAGGTGGCACAGCTTCAATTGTAAGCCAGAAACCGTGGCAGTAGTGCCAACTAGGGATGTGCACAGAGCCGGTTGGGAGGCCCTTCATGGGCCTCCGAACCAGTTTGAAGAATTGGTGGTTCTGCCACTTTGAAGGCAGCAGGGGTGGCACTTTAAGAGTGGGAGAGGGTGCACTTACCCATCCCACCGCTTCCCCCCCACCGGCGTCCTTTGTTTATAAAACTAATCAGGGTGGCAGCATACCTCCCTGCTGCCCTGTTGGCCGCATATGGCTGGAAGTCCCCAACATGCCGGCGCACGCAGGTGCGTCAGGGACTTCCAGCCATATCTGGCCAACAGGGGCAATGGGGCAGCAGGGAGGTACACTGCTGCCCCGATTAGCTTTATAAACAAAGGACGGCGGTGGGGAAAAGGCGGCGGGAGGGGTAAGTGCACCCGCCCCTGCTCTTAAAGCGGCACCCCCGCCACGGTTCTGTGCACATCCCTCGTGCCAACCCCGCCTCCCCACATTAGTTATAGCCTCTTTTATGTGGCATTCTGGTAAATCCTTCAATATGAGAGCCGTTTCCCACCACACTGAGCTCCATGCAGTGCTTTATTTTCTCCCAGGGGAATTCCTTTAAAGAAATAGGGCCTATCAATCACCAGTGCCCTGCATGCAGAAAGTCATGCATGCAGTGCTGGGGTGTGTACTCCTCCCCAATACTTTCACCATAGAGCTCTATGTGGAAAGCAATGGGAAGGACAACACTTTAGGGGTGTGCATGGAAGCGCTCTGATTCGAGTTCAAACAGAACTCGAACCGAACCTCCCAGTCTGTGTACTGGTTCTAACAAACTGGCCGATGGTTCGGTTTGTGCCTAGAACCGGGGTCAAACCGGTTTGACCCTGGTTCTTGTGCTTGCAAAGGGGAATCCAGTAAGGATTTCCCCTTTATAAGCACCAGGGGAATCTTATGGGGGCAGGAGGTTAACCCTGCTAGCCCGAGCTGATGGGGGGTGGGTGGGAGCATCAGTAGGGCCTAGGGGAGCTGCCACCACCTGCTGCTGCTCCCAAGAAGCCATGCCACCTCCATGGCGCATGAGATAACCTCCCACCTACCTATCCTTTTCCAACCCCGTAGGGTTCACCCTGTGCTTGTAAAGGGGAATCCTTACCAGTTTCCTCTTTGCAAGCACTAGAACCAGTTGAACCCAGCTGAACCAGTTCAATCTAAACTGGGCCTGGTTCGGTTTAAGCTTGCACTGCCCCCCCCCGCTTTTGGAGGGCTGGTTTGAGCTTGAATTGGTCAAACTGGACCAGTTTGAGCTCAAACCAGTTTGCACACCCCTACTACCCTTTTGTGCTCTGTGTACTCTTTCCAAAATTACACTGAGGCTAGACAGGGCTCCATTTCCCTTAAGGAGCCCTATAGGCACTGGGCAAAGCACAGCACTTCTGGGTGGGAATGGCTGGCTCCATCCGTTGCCATACTCCAAATATGGTGCATTTGGCTTCAACTGAAGCTTTGTGCTAGCCTAATAAACAATTAGTCATGGAGCCACACTTGGAGTTGATAGGAGTCAGCATTGGCTGCATAACATAAGCAGACCCTAGCACATTTTAATTTAGCCCATTGAACTCTGAATTCAAAATCAAAAGTATTCCCATTACTCACAAGTGCTTGGCCATCTGACCAAAGGCATTAGAGCCCCTCTGTGGTATCTATCTAAACAGTTGAGCCATTGGTAGTCAAAGCTATGATAACCAGCATTTCATACTTGCCAAGCAGCTGACTCACTTCCAGGAGTAACACAGACCCATTGACATCAAAGCAGATCAGCCAATGGCATAAAGAGAGGCAGAGCAAGCAGAGAAGACAGATGCTGCCAGTCTTTTCTGTAAAAGCAAGAGGAAATTTCCATTATTCAGCCCTTGGCTAGTACAGAAGTACATAGCCCATGTGATTAATATACTTGTGAGATACTCCTTCCTCAAATAATCTTGGCTATTTCCATCTCCCATAAAGATCTTCATACCTTTTATTCCAAACCTGGCTGTCTCTTTTGGAATCTGCACTGGCCACCCCTTCACCAACAATGGTAATCCAATAATGATCACATCACTGAGACTTCTGCCTGGCTTAAGATGATTGGATTCCAGTCACCTTGCTGTGGAAACCTCAAGTGGGTCCCATGCTTGTACTCCCAGGCAAGACCCCACAGACAGACTGACTAGTCCCACCCACCCATATATTCTAGCTCTACAATGGCCAGGTGAAGGTCAAACAGTCAAATGACTCCTTGGATGGGTCCAGGCTGGTAATTTCTGAATCGTCATTTGTGCAGATAATTTTTTTCATGTTGTGATTGTTTGCTACAAGTGCTGCACAGTCCTTATGCCGATTGCTTCTTAGTCCAAACAGGCTGGCAGGAGACTGTTACCTTCTGTTCTCTGGCTTGCATGTTGGGAACAATGACAGGCAGCCAGTGGCAGGAAAGAACGTGTTTGCTCAAGATGTGGGAGGAGGAAGTGTGTAGCACACATCCCCCACTCTAGATGGCCTTCAGATCCTTGTATTGTTGTACCTCAAGGTGGCTTCATTCAGCATTGGTTGTAACCTGAGTCCAGTTGATCTAAGGTTCCAACTTGCCATGGTTGCTAGAGATGGCAAACAACATGGCATCCTTACTAGAATGGGTTGACCTCTTTCCAGGTTAGCTAAAAGTAACACTTGAAGTTACTGGGCTGCCCTGAAAATAACCCTAGTCTGTTGCATCCTATTCAAATAAATGGAAATAACCCTAAGAAATAACTAATTTAGAACCACCTAGCTCTCTATCATCCTCAATCATCATCAACTTAAGAACTGCGATCAGACCAAATGCCCTTCTAGTCCAGTGTTCTGCCTTTCATGGTGGCCAGCCAGATGTTCCCAGGATCACCTATTGTTAGTCTTCTGCATTTGGCAATCACAGGTATACTGTTTCTGTACACTGAGGTTCCATTGTTAGCTAGTGTGACTAGCCAGAGTGATAGATCTTTCCTCCATATGCTCAGCATATGCACAATATTGTTCCTTCTCCACTCAACTGAGGTTAGGGGAAGGGAATTGTGGAGTTCAAGACATGATGTCTACACAAACTTGAGTCATTTTAAAAATTAAGTACTGTGTATACAGCCTGAAAGCAATGCACTTTTCTAATGGCGTTTTGTTTTTTTTTAAGTTACATGCTTTTCAATACAAAATTGACTAAATAATTCTATTCAAAACACCACAAGGTCAATGTGCAATGAGACTCATCACAGCTTTCCTTTTTGGTGCATCTGTAACCATAGCAACTCTAGAGATGCCATTTACTTGGAATGGGAGAAGAAAAATCAGCACAAAGCCTGCTACTCTGCCTGGTGGGGATGTCACGTCTTGGATATCTTGGGACACATTTTTAATTACTGTGTTCACTTAATTACTGCTGTAGATTTTCTCTGGCGATTTGCTTTTCTGTAATGTGAGTGGCTCATTGGACATTGAGATAAATCAGTTACTTCTTTAGCCACATTTATGCTTAATGGCAGAAATTAAACTCATTTGGGGATTTGTGCAGAGCTTTCAACACCATTTATTTTTTAGCCTTATTCTAAAAAACAAACACCAAAACCAAACTGCTAACTCTATGTGAATGTTGTCCCTTCAGTGAGTCCATATTAATCAGATTTGCTTTAGTCTCCGTTTCCCTCCTCTAGTGGCTGCCTTGCAAGACCACTGCGAAAACTGAATTCTCCCTCATACATCATCACTAAGTACCAGTCTGAGACACTGAAGATCCTTCCTGGCAAGCTCTCTGGCCTCAATTCTTCCATTGCAATAAAATCATATAAGCTAACCAGTTTATATAGGGATGATTGGTCCAAACTTCATAAGCAATTCTCCTGGTGATGCTTGAGAAGAACCAGGTTTCATTTCACTTTTGTTGTTGTTATTTTTTTAGTGATGTGCCAATACTTATATTCTCTGACCTAGAAATACAGACTTTGGAGGCTTGTAATGCTCCCCTCAGATCTGAGGGGAGCATTACAAATGCATATTTTTTCTCTCCAGCTTGGGTTTTAATTTGAGTCACAGAAGCAAGTGACTTCTTCCCTCCTTCCACTCTTCTCCTCCTCATTAACCTAACTGCTGGCTCCAGAAGTGGTGGCTGCAGAGAGTGGTGTCTGTCCCACCTTCTGCCTGTTCCAGCATTAGCAACAGAGAACGTCTTCTTCGTTATGAACCCCACTGCCCATTGAAATAATCAGGAGAGGTCCATCTGCTTTTGCCAGCGGCTTGTCTGGCGGCAACTCAGGGACGGGCCTTCTCCGTTGCTGCCCCAAGGCTTTGGAATGCGCTCCCTAATGAAATAAGAGCCTCCTCATCTCTGACAATTTTTAAAAAGTTTTAAAAGATGCATCTGTTCACCCAGGCTTTTAACTGATACTGTTTTGATTGTTTTTAATATAGTTTTAGAATATAGTTTTAAATTTTTTTAAAAAAACTGTTGTGTCTTACATTTCTTGTTTTTGTTTTTAACTAATGTTTTAATGTTTTATCTTGTTGTAAACCGCCCAGAGACGTAAGTTTTGGGCGATATAAAAATATGTAAAATAAATGTAAAATATAAATAAACAAACAAACAACCCTTGGGGAAATGACATTTCCTAGATCTACTCATGTCTGGCATGCTATGGAGAGGGTGAAGAAAGACCTTTTGGCCACTGCCATCACTGCTGGAGTCAAGCAGCCAGGTAAGCTGGTAGTAGACAGTTTTAGGAGGTGGAAGGGAAAGGGTTGTGGAGTGAGAAAGGGACAGGGGAGGGACCAGATCCCATCTTGCTCCTGATTTTGTTATCAGAAACATCAGAGGATCAGATCTGGATTGCAACTGGGGTTAGAGAATAGACTGAGCCATTTTATTTATTTATATCTATGTAAACCACATTGGGAACCTTTGTTGAAAAGTGGTATATCAATATTTGTTGTATTCGTATTCAGGGTGGGTGGGGTGGGTTCATCCCCAGTGCTGCTATCTTTAGGGGTGTGTGGGGCTCAGGGCAATGGGAAGGGTGTGGAGCCCTAGTGTGAGAAGCAGCGGTGGGGAGATGTGGGGCCCTGGCAGCCCAGAGATTCCTGCCTGGAACCTCCCTTGCTTCTGGCCAGAGCACAGTTCCTGCTCGCCACAGCAGTCATCCTCTGACTCAGCCGGCCTCGTAGCACATCCTGGTTTGCCAAGCAGAGTGTGCTGTGGGGTCCGGCTGAATTGGAGGGCAGCTCCTGGCTGTTGCAGCAGTCACTCTCCAACTCAGCCAGCCCTGCGACACACTCGCACTGTGTGGACTGGGGAATTCCAGACTTCCTCAGAATATGCTCCATGCGGTGTGCCAGTGAGGCTTACTCCCATGTAAGCATGCCTAGCATTGTAGCCTGAAGGCGGCAACAATTTAGGGAGAGGTGAGGTCTTGGCATTTGTTTGGGGCATGCTGGCATGCACTCTAGGGGCCCCACTGATTGCGCAGGGATAGGGCCTATTCTGTGGCCACTATCCCTGGTTACAATTATGGGTCCATTGACAGGGGGGATAGATCCACAAGTAACTAATGTAATAATGTGCTCAAAATTTATCTCGGCCCCTGCACACCAAGTTATGAATGGTTCCGGCCCACCAGGGCGTTTGAGCTGTGCAGCTCTGAGTAAGGGTGAAAGCTGAGTAATTAATTTTCACAATCAGGCACTGGACTGAAACAGGATGAGATTTCCACTACTACTACTGATGAACTGGGCAAGGAAAATGGGGGTAGCCAGAGGTGCACCTAGGTAATTTTGGAGCCTGGACCTAAAGGGCTTTGGAGTCCTCCCTCCCCTGGAAATTAAGTATCATCATGCTCTGCCGGGTGACCGCACCACCCAGGACAGAATAAAGAGGATTTGGGGGCCCCCAGGGACAGGCCCTGGACTTCAGCCCCAAAGTCTAGGAGTAAGAGGGCCTCTGGGGGTAGCAAGCTGAGCATAAGAGAGATGTAGGTATTCTTCAGCCTAGTTCCTTATGGCCAAATATATGCAGGAGATGAGGTAGAAGAATGATGAGGGACAGAAATCAATTTCCTCGAAAATGGCCAGAAGAAATTAGGATGGAAAGAGGACATCATTAGCGGCAAGCATGACTCACCATTGTGATGCTAAATGTGGAGTCAGAGGTGAAGAGTAAATAACCAAGGAGTTGCAATGGTGACAGAATCCATGAGACGGAATTCTATAGCTCCTGGTATTATGGTATGACCACTGAATGGACTAGGAGAAAAAACCCCAGTTAGGGCTAGGGGTGAATTAATCCACAAAATACATACGCCACTTTTAAAACACCCTTGGATTGCTTTGATATTACTAGTGACATGAACTCAGTTGAACACAACACTTAGTGAAGGATAACACTGTGTGACCAGTACTGTCATATTCGTGAATTGTTTATTCATATCATGGGCTGTGTTTACATTTCTCCACATAATTCAATAGGAGTCTTGGACATGGATGGTAGAAAGTAAAACGGCAACAACTGGGGAAGTTTGAGGGGTGGACAAGACCTCCTCTCTCTTACTCTGAGCTTATCAGTGTGGAGGGTAGATTTTGCATCCACTGTCATGGTGTTGTCAAGGGCAGCACTTCACTTTCCCCCATAGGAATGATGGGCATCCATTCATGTATGAAAGTCAAAGCATAAGAGTGCCCTCATGTGGGGGAGCAGATTAAACTTGTCCCTGGTTTCTTAGGAGGAGAGGATTTGTGCCTCTCCCAACAGCCTTATTAACTGGAGCTTATTTACTTTGTCCCATGGAACTTAATGGGAGCACCACAGTGTTCCCCAAGCCATCACTTTACTTCATTCCATAGGAGTTAATGGAAACCATTCACTTGTATGGGAGGTGGCAATAAAGGGGTAGGTTTCAGGGTGCTGTTATTCTGAGGCTGCGTTCTCACAATCATGGCAATCCTGGTTAAAGCATTAACCAAGATTGCAGAGCCCTGCAGAGCTGGCTGTGAGAATGCAGATTTCCTGGGCAATCCTGGTCAAACCACTGTGGTTAAACCACATTTAACCAAGATAGATAACCTGAAAAAGAGAGAGAGAGAGAGAGAGAGAGAGAGAGAGAGAGAGAGAGAGAGAGACCAGAATCAGATCCTGTTTATTTATCCTGGTTAAATGTGGTTTAACCACAGTGATTTGACCAGGATTGCCTGGGAAATCTGCATTCTCACAACCAACTCAGCAGGGCTCAGCAATCCTGGTTGACTTTTTTACCAGGATCACTGTGATTGTGAGAACTCAGCCTTATTATTAATTATTCTTCATCACTCATCATCATCATCAAAAAGGTTTACACAGTGGTTTACATTGCAAAAGGTATAAAAAGATGGTTCTCTCTGGCAAAAGGGCTCACTATCTAAAGAGAAACACAAGGCAGACACCAGTAACAGCCATTGGAGGGATGCTGTGGTGGGGTTGGATAGGGACAGTCACTCTCCCCTGCTAATATAAGAGCTTTGCCCAGTTTGCTCACAACCTTCCCACAATGTGTTCAGCAAACACGCAAGGGGATGTTGGACTGCACTTGTCAGTCCTCCATGGCCAGCCACACCCTGTCAGCTGTGTGTTTGCCATATGTGAGGAAGGGGCCTTAAATGTATACAGTTGTACACACAGAGGACTCCTCCATGCTAGCTAGAAAGTAAACCCTTATCACGAACAGCTGTATGTGCATAGGGCGTTGCTTCTCTTGTACGTCAGAGGGCATGGCCAGAGAGTACATTCCTCTCTCATATATTCACTAAACGTGTGTGTGTGTGTATGTGTGTGTGAACATCCTTATTGTGTAGATGCAAAATTGGCTCCTTGCTACTTTACCTTTTACCCTTGTGAGTTTAAGCATTGAATTAAGCCAGGTTCTTCTGTCTGTATAGCCCAATTCTGGGTTCTGTTTCTGGGTCACACTGAAGTGCTATGGAATGTTAGTTAGAGAAGAAGAACAGAACATTGGAAAAACAGCAGATGGGTCAGTGCTCACCTCCCTGATCTTCACCCTAATCCAAGAGTTCTTAAACTTGGTCCCCTAGATGTTGATGGACTACAATTCCCAATACCTCCAGCCACAATGGTCATTGTGGCTGGGTGTGATGGGAGTTAATAGTCCATCAACCTCTGGGGACCCAAGTTTGAGAACTCCTGCTTTAATCCAAGATGGCCAACCTGAGACTTGACAGCAATTTATTGCAGCTGGGGATGATGGGAGTTAGAGTCCAGTAACAGCTGGAGAGTCTCAGGTTATCCATACCTGCTCTAATCCATATAAGCTAAATCATTCCTACATCAACTCTTGACTGATGGGTAAATGCAACATTTCCTCTCTCAAAGCCAATCATGTTATAATGCCAGGAGATGAGAAAACAATGATGTTTGGTTCTTGTCTGCACATTCAAGATGTCAAGAGCAGACTTTGATCCAGAGATGTAGTCAAATGCTGAATCAGAAAACCAGGAGGACCCCTCAAGATCTTATCCTTAATGCCTGCATTTGGTCATTTTAAAAAATCATCCACAGACCAATGGCAACTTAAAGTGGGATCTGCCAATTGGAAGCAAAAGGTAAAGCCATAATAAAACAAAGAAGATGTAAGGATTGCATATTAAGCTAGAGCACCTGGCTTGTTCTGGATAAGTGTCTGGAAGGAATGCCTGCCTACATCACTTTGACCCTGGTGAAGTTTTCATTGAACCCGACTGAGGCTCCGGGACATTTTGCTATGCTTAGACCCAAGTGAAGATTACTCTCAGTCTGGTATCAGTGAGACCAATGTACCTTAAGACAATGTGTGTGATAAGGGAGGTGGGTTATTAATAGCTGGATTTTTTTAAAAAGCCAAAAAAGTTAGTCATTAAAAGAATGCAAAAAGGATATAAGTAAGGGGAAACTTCTCTTCAGGACAGTACCACACAGATTCTGACAGAGGGCAGTATTTAGTTTATTTTCACAACAAAAATATTCTTTAGTTAGCGTATTCTTTAGTTCGGGAGGAAAATTAAGTAGAGTTTTTGATCATGTGGGATCAGCCCTTATTTTAACGTGAACCATTAATTAATTCATTATCCACTGTGCCCACAATGACCTGGGCACTCAACAACAGAAGGCCACCTTTCTTGTTAAAACTCAGGAAGTAATTCGGAGGAAAAGTCGGGTGCCTTACCCAAAGCTCATTCCTCAGCTGTACAATTTTCATTTCAAGACTGCAGCATCCAAGGCGCCTGACCCTGTTACAGTTTAGTCCATGAGGTTTGGCCTTAAAAGGGCATACAATAAATCTCAAGCCTCATTCCTATGGCTGAGCTTACACTTGCAGCAGCACAGGTTACAGCAGTGCCTTACGCTGCTATGACAGAAGTATAATCTTATGCCATGGGCTCATTTGACATGAATCCCTATCCTTCCTGTTCATATCAAAAAGGGCAGGACACAGGAGGGAGGGGACTTGCCACCACCTCTCCCAGCCAGAGCAATGCAAAAGGACCTAGTGGAGCACACTTGGTCCCTGCCACTCTGCCCTGAGGAAAAGTTCTCCACTCATACTTCTTATGGCAGTTTAGTAGGACCAAACTAGACATGACATGACGTACGCAGCTGCACTTAAAACCAGAAGTTTAGCTCCCCCACCACAATATCTTGTAGAATTTTTTTGTATGTCCTGAGGTCACAACATACATGATTTCCCTGCTCCACAGCATGGGTGTCACTGGCGAGAGGTAGAGAGACATAAACCAGATTATTTTCCTGATTATATTCAGAAGTCGGAGACAAGAGATAGACTGGCGGATATACGGAGCAAGCATGCATTGTTGGCGTGAGAGAGCAGCCTAATTAACTGAACTTTCCAATTAACTGTATCAGTGCAGTGGGAAAGTGGCAATTTTTGACACTCTCCCATTCCCCAGGGAGAACCCTCTGTATCACCTGAAAATATATCCCCGAGGGTTGCAATGCACAGCCCTCGGGGACATATTTTCAGGTGTCACAGAGGGCTTCCTGTGGAAGGGGAAAGTGTCAAAAAGTGCCACTTCAACAGTGCAGTTAGTTGGGATGAAGTTTGGTTAGCCTGCTCCTCTAGCTACACCGCCGGTGCATCCTTATTCTGTATGTCAGCCACTATTCTTAGCCAAACTATGCACAAGGGTTGTTGACATTTCAAAAATACTAGATTGGCCAGTAGTTGACATTTCAGAAATACTAGACTAGGTCAAAGGCAGAGCCAGGATGGAAGCTGGTAAATTGAGGACAGAGCCAGGGCAGAATCTGGCAGGGGCACACATTAGTTTTTGGAAGGAATGGAAAATGAACCAAAAGATTCCATTTCAGAATCCCATTCATACCCATTCGTGTGTGTATTAATTTAAACTATTCTTATTTTTTACTTTCTTTTTTGCTACTACCTATGTCAGTGACTGGACCTGCAATGCGCCACTATGAATACAGCTACAATGACAGAAACAAATGTTTAATATTATATTCCACAGGACTGGCACAAATGCAGAAACCGTTTCATTAAAGGAGGGAAGAAGCAAAAGCCTTCCTTTGGCCCCAGGCTCTCCTAAACCTAGATCTGTACTGGAGAGCTATTTACATAATGCTGTGATTTAATACCGAATGAGTGTTAAATGTCACCTTCTCACTGAGGTGTTGTGTGTTCTCAGACCCTGCAGAAAAGCATTTAGCCCGTCCCGGATTGGGGACAAACAGACCAGAATGCCTAAAAGCTGCTTTTATCTGATCTTGTTTGGTCAGCTGTTGATATGAAATCTGATTTTGACATTAGAACGGAATCTTTTATTCCCCAGCTGCGAGATGCTGTGAAGTGGGGACGAGGTCGCTGTGGGGGTAGAAAGCTCTTTGCATCACTCTGAAAGTGATACTCCCCCTGGCCATTTCGGAAACATAACTGATGGCCTCTTGAGGTTACACGATCCGGCATTACATAATCAGAGCAATGGAAAAATTGATGTACCATAAAGATCTGAAGGGACAAAGCCAAGAATAAAAGCAAAATGGGGGGGGAGGTGGGGGTAAGACTCTGTGGAATGAGAACATTTTGGACAAGCTATATTGCAGGATGGAGACCAGGCAGCAAACTAATCTGCACAAATTCTCTCTCTCAGTAGATGCAAATTGAGGATATTAGCATGTGCCCAAGCTGATAAAGTTTGCAGGATGCCTTCCTATTTCAGTGCTTGGAGGGGAATTTCCAAGCAAGCACGCACAGATGGCTGTTCAATATCTAAGCTGTAGCAGAAGTCAATGGGAGAATCAATGGGTATCTGACTGTCAGTTGTACCTTTAAAAACAAAAACAACCCTCGCCCCAAACAAACAAACAACTCTCTGACCATCTGAGGACAGAGCCACACAGCACTTTCGGGCTCAAGTGACATCATGGAACCCCTACTACCTGGGCAAAGACACACCTTTTAAAGTGCTGGATTTCTTATATTTAGCAAGGGGAGAACAACTGTCCTTATTTGACTCAGAATGCTATCCCTCCCAGTAGCTGTTACATGTATCTCCTATGTGTTTCTTTTTAGACTGGGAACCCTTTTGGGAGTGGGGCGGGGCGGGGCATCTTCTTATTCCTTTTGTTATGTAAACTGCTTTTAGGACCTTTTGCTGAAAAATGGTATAGACATATTTATTACAGCAATAGTATCAAACATCATTTATGAGAGTGCCCAATGAGTAAAAATTGGGAGGGGATGAGGATTTTGTGCAGGACATCATGGATCTTATAAGTAAAATGCCTCCATACAGGCAAGCATCCAGCAACCACCTGATCTAAAGATCTATTAAGACTTACCAAGAGCATAGGTCTTGCTGAAGTGAGCAGGCTGGGTGGACATTTCCCCTGCAGAGTGATCTGTTCTGTTTAGCTTCCTCTGCTGTTGCATCAAGGGAAGGTATGCACCATTGTAAGATTTAGCTGCACTTTATGCAGTTGAATTGAGTCTATTTACATTTGCCAACATGTTAAGAAAATACAGGGTGAAGACAAAAACACCATTTTTGTCCGGGCTGTGGAATGCATTCCCAGCAGAAATTTGTAATCTTAATTCCTTACTGACCTTCAAGAGAGCCTTAAAAACCCATCTGTTTGGCCTGGCCTTTCAGGGTTTTTAATTAGTTTTAATTGTTTTGATGCCAACCCGATTTTCAGGGTTTTAATTGTCATGCTAGTTTAATTGCTTTTTAAGATTTTTAAAAAAATTGGTGTTAACATTTATATCTCTGTTTTAATTGTTATTGGTTTTAAGGGTTTCTGTTTTTAATTGTAAACCGCCCTGAGCCTTTTCGGAAGGGTGGTATAAAAATCGAATAAATAAATAAATAATAAATAAATAATAAATAAAAATAACTTTTCCCCCAAGCAGTGGGTCCCTTACTTGGAGCTTTCCCAGACAGCAGGCTTTACCATGGGCTTACTGCGAGGTTTTACTGTGAATCTGAAGTTGCCCAAAAAAAACTGACACAAAAAATGGATTTTTTTAAACTCCAGACATAAACCTGGCTACACTCTAACACGCGATGAAAAACCTGAATTATGTGTGAAGTGCTCCCTGACAACTCGCAGGGTCTTCGGGGTAAATTTGCCAAATATGTGAATGCACAGCTCCATCCATTCTTGAGGAGATGTGAACTAAAAGCCGGATGTGAAAAACTTCCTGTAGCATGCTATCAGCTTTGCAACTTTCCTTACACACGTACGTTCTAGAAAATCAAAAAGAGCTGGTCTTGTGGTAGCAAGCATGACTTGTCCCCATAGCTAAGCAGGGTCTGCCCTGGTTGCATCTGAATGGGAGACTTGATGTGTGAGCACTGCAAGATATTCCCCTCAGGGGATGAAGCCGCTCTGGGAAGAGCAAAAGGTTTCAAGTTCCCTCCCTGGCTTCTCCAAGATAGGGCTGAGAGAGGTTCCTGCCTGCAACCTTGGAGAAGCCGCTGCCAGTCTGTGAAGACAATACTGAGCTAGATAGACCAATGGTCTTGACTCAGTATATGGCAGTTTCCTATGTTCCTATGTTTCTGCCATAGTCAGTAGAATATACCGTATTTTACGGACTATAAGACGCTATGGACTATAAGACGCACCTTAATTTTAATCCAGTTTTTCAGAGTTTTAACATATTAAACTGTTAAAACATATAAGACGCACCTGAATTTTGGCGGATATTTTTCGAGGAAAAAAGTGAGTCTTATAGTCCATAAAATACGGTATGTATCTTTTTTTCTACCATCACCTTATAAAAGAAATTTGGAAAAACAAGATGGAGGAAAGATATGCTGGTGATGTTACAGGCACCTGCCAGTCAATGACATCCATAGTCATCTTTTCTCTGGTTCAAACAGAACCATCCTGAACTTGCAGAACTGGTTTTTCAGAGTTCACCCTGGGACGCAAAAAGTTAAGTTTGTACTGAACATGATGAAAGGCCCTTCACACACCCCTTGCTATTAACACACTACATCTATTTTCACCCATCACTCTGTTCTGTCTTCCTCCAGTTCAGATCCCTGATTGGTCACTACATAAAGCTCAAAGCTATTTGTTGCAACTTGCAACACACTGACGAGGACAGAGTATGTGTGTTACCAAAGTAGATGGCATTACCCCCGCCCCCCAATAAAACTCGTCACTGATGTTGTCTAGGCTCTGGGTATGTTCCTGGTGTCGTTCTCTCATAAATCATGTGCACAAAAGGAATCATTTTTTTAAACGAAGCAAATATTTTCATAGTTTCTTGTCAGCGTCCTCCTCTGTCCTTTCCTGACCTAATGAATTCCAACATATGAGCTGTCAGATTCCAGGTTTACTCATTTTAATAACCTACTCGTATGAGTACTTGGCTAAGACAAATAGCAGAGACGTTGTGTCATAATGCAAATAAAAGCAGTGCAAACCGATGGGTTTGTTCAGAGTAAAACATCATATCCAGAGATGTTGTTCATTGATTAAATATGCAGTAAACACAGTAACAAAGACCCATAGTGCATTTTCTTTTTAATTCTGCCTCCCAGATGACCTCCGCACGCCTGATGCAAGAATGAGCCAGTATCTCTATCAATTGCGCAAAAGTGACAGTCTAAATAGACCAGATTCCACTGAATCTGTGCTGCGAAGAAAGACCCAAAATACAAGAAAACAGATACAGTCATATGCTCTTATTGATTTGTTTTAAAAGGCAGTCCAGAGATTGTATCACTGCCTGGCATTGCTGAATTGACTGGGTTGGTAAGAAGAAAGATGGATCTCATATAGACTGTTAATAACAATCCATATGTCAAAAGGTTAGGGATGGCCCAAGGAATTTGGGCCCTTGAGGTGAGGCATCCACTGTCACCTCATCTCACCTCTCATGCCAGAGTCAGCTCCACCCTCTGTTCTGCTCAACAGTTGGCTTTTCCCTCACCCTGACTTGCTGCTTGAATTTCTGGCTCCTTGTTTGTTCATCCAGTTTCCAACCTCTGGCTTTGATTCTGACTCCTGCTTGCCTACCCAGGTTTCCCAGTCCTAACTTTGGCCCCTGCATCCTCAGAAGGTAGCTGCGCACAACCCAGCCACAACAAGGTCTTACCTCTCTGTCTTTAGTCTTGTGCAGAAGCTCCCCTGCTACACGCATGCTTAACACATGGAGGTAAGAGTGGAACCATGCCTGCTGGCCCACCCACCCACTTCAATGTACCCATTGGATATGCCTCCATAAAGGTAAAGTTGATTTTGACTTTTGGCACCCACAGAGTCCTGTGGTTGTCTTTGGCAGAATACAGGAATGGTTTACCATTGCCTCCTCATGCGCAGTGTGAGATGATGCCTCTCAGCATCTTCCTATATCGCTGCTGCCTGGTGTAATACCAGCGGGGATTCGAACTGGCAATCTTCTGCTTGTTAGTCAAGCATTTCCCTGCTGCGCCACTTAAGGTGACTCCATGGCAGCCATATATTTGGAATTAGTGTGAACGAGGCCCTGCAAATGTAGGGCTCCTTATACACAAATGCCAAATGTGTGATGGGTAGCCAGCACGACAGTTGCAAGGGCATGGTCAGAAGTAGTAGTACACACACACACACACACACACACACACACACACACACTTACTTTGGGTGCACAGGAAGGGGGAACTACTGAACAGGGTTGTTATTTCTATATGAAACTGAGCCTTAATAATGTTATGATCCATGCTATTTTGTTGTGCTTAATGAAGAACTAACTTTCTGTTCCCAGGTTCTTGTATAGCCTGCTAGTTGATTCTTTCTTTACCTAAAAAGTCATTGCAGAAAGCAGCTGAAGCCACACCTGCAAGGTACATGCTGAAAAGAACAATTTGGCCTGTCTGCATTTGGCCACTGTGAAAAAATAGTATGAATTTTGGAGCTAGTTGGGAACCAGGAAGTATTGACTTCCTGTGCTTGTTCCCCACCTGCTCACCTGTATATTTGTAAAGAAACATATTTTACTAAGACATTACCGGGTTCTGTGTCTTGTCACACAAAAACGGATACTATAAAGGTGCCCTGGAACATCCTGTCATTCTGGAAACGAGCAGGACAAAACAGAAATATTTTTTAATATTACACCATAGGGTTTGTTTTTTTAAAAGATTATTGTTTAAATCCTTTCAACATCTATGACTTTTCAACATATTCTCGCAGTAACATGAATTAGTCAGGACTTTTGTCCGACTTCATACAGGAACATGGCGCTGACTTGGAGCATTAGTTCCCAAGGCATGAGAAGAGAACACTATAGCCCTCTTTAGGCTTGACTCACCCTCGCAGTGCTCACACTTACAGCTGCAAAAGTGGGGAGGAAGTCCCTCCCAGGAGCTGCCACTCATCCCCTCCTACCAGGTGCTGTTTGTGTGAAGGGGGAAGTGCTGTAGCTGTGATGATTGGAGCTTCCCTGAGCAGCACCCTTGGGTGATCGAGGTTGCTGCTCACAGAAGCACCGGCCATCATGGTTACAGCACCTATCCCTTCACACAAACAATTCTGTAACCATGGGTGCCCAGCAGGAAGGGATGAATGACAGCTCCTGGGAGGGACTTCCTCCCTGCTTTTGCAGTTGTAAGTGTGAACACCACAAGGGTGAGCAACATCTGGAAAGGGTCTCTTGTTGACCTTGACCGATCTTGGCTGGTGCAAATCTAGGCTATCGGAAATGTTCCAGTTTGAGGGTTAAACTCCCAGCTGTGCCATTCAGAGTGCTTATTGTGGGATTAGGAGAACTAGGGAGCAGCTGGGAACATGACTCAGATAGGTGTCCTGTCCCCAAATCAAGAACCTTCAAGGCATGGTCAAGGCTGCAGCATGGTGACCTTGAACCTTCAAGGTCAAGGCTGAAGCATGGTGAATAGCTCCCAGTGTCCAACAAGGGCTGGATCTGGAATGAGAAATACCTCCAGGTTCAGACTAGCCCCCCTATGCTCTGCCTCACCACTTGAAGAGCAGATAATTTAAAGGGGAAGTTCTCTGACCTAGCACTCCTCTCTATTCCTAAGTTCCTCCTGGCCTGTTGCCAGTGCTGTTGTGCATGCTTGGAGAAGTGTGAGATATGGAGTGTAGAAAAAGCTGGTTCACTGGGGGACTTGGGCTCAGGATCTGTGTGTGCTGGTATTGGTGTCTCCAGTAGGGATGGACTGACTCTCTCAGCCAAGAGAATTGTGCCTCTGCTACCGCCACTGTAAGCACTGGGTAAGTGGGCCTCAAGAGTTGGCCATGGGCCTTTTGATAGTCTAGAGTCCCTAGCCAGTGCCTGGTCCCTGAAGCTATCAGTCCCTGGGAGTGAAGAACTTCAAATGAAGTTGAAGTTCAAATGAAGAACTTCAGAGGAGTGTGATGGGCAGAAGGTGAAAGCCAAACTGAGTGGATCACAGTAGCAACAACCTTTCTTTTTTGTCTTGCAGAGTATTTGAGGGTGATCTAAAGGGTCTAAGTACCTAAGTACCTTATGAAATGTAGGGAAATATCTCACAGTACCACAATAAAAGATGCATAGAAACAACGGCCGAATTCAGATGAAATAGGAAACCAGAGGTCCCTTCATCTCCAGTTTCCGAAGCTGCATGTCCAAATTCGGCAAACTGGAGTTAAAGGCGAAGGGGACCTGCAGCTTCCCTTGCCCAACTCCATTCTGAACCTTTGGTTAGAGTGGCGTTTCGCTGCCCTTAACTCCAGTTTTGCAGTGCCAGTGTTTCAGCTGGCACCACCGTTTGGGCCCCATGGAACCAGAGTTGAGGGAGGAAGCTCCTCCCTCACACCAGCCTGATTGGCTGTGTGGGCTGTCCTTCTGTCAAGAAGGAAGCCTGCACAACCAGCACCCCCACCTGTCTGCAGTCTTGCTGACTGCAGAGAGGCAGCTTTCTCTGTAGTCCGAAAGTGGACGGGAGGGTGGGGGGAGGGGTGTGTGGAACCGCGAGTCCGTCGGATTATGTCTAAACTAGGCCAGTGTGAAAGGAGGACAGATAATTTGTGTACAGAGCAAAAAAGATGGGATTACAGTTATCACAGAGAAACATAGACTGTTTTTAAAATTAGCTACATGATACCCTTTTAATTATTAAGATGGTGTGCTTGGCACACAGCACTGATCGGATTGACTTGATAATCATTTATAAAGCACCCTAGTAGCTGGGGAGGGCATCCATACAGACGTTTTCTCCCTAGACAGAGGGAGGAATAAACTCTCCACGTATTTATTAGTATTATGAGCTATCAAGTTATGAAGATTAATGCAGCCCAGCAGTTACCTCAAGGAATTGCCTTATCACTTCACTGCCTCTACCAGAAAAGAGCTATAGGTGAACATATTTAACCCAGGCCTGCTTTTGAACTCACAAAGTATTTTGTATTCTACAATAAGTGAAGTAATGACAAGCAATTCTTATCCACTTATGAGAAAATGCTGTTAAAAGATATAGCATTAGGAGGTGAGCCTAAAAGGCCAACAACAGGATTCACCTGCCAGGAAAGAAGACAGGAAAGTGGGTAGAAGGAGCTGGGAAAGAAAGAAAAAAGGACACTTCAGTAACTTCTGCCCACCCGCCCCCATCCCCCTCAACCATTGCCTCAGAACAGGCAGTAACGTACTGTAAGGCTTCTGTAAGTATTACCTTCTCTTATGTTGCTTATAGTTAGGAACATAGAAAGCTGCCATATACTGAGTCAGGCCATTGGCCCATCTAGCTCAGTATTGTCTACACAGACTGGCAGTGTCTTCTCCAAGGTTGCAGGCAGGAGTCTCTCTTAGCCCTATCTTGGAGATGCCAGGGAGGGAAGTTGGAACCTTCTGCATGCAAGTGTTCTTTCCAGAGCAGCCCCATCCCCTACGGGGAATATCTTACAGTGCTTATGTAGGCTCCCATTCAAATGCAAACCAGGGTGGACCCTGCTTAGCAAAGGGGGAAATTTCATGCTTGCTACCACAGAGACCAAAAAAGTGCATGTCTCTTGTACTTCCTGCTTTGGTGCTACCAAGACAGGAAATATTAGAGAACTATTGTATTTTGCTATTGTTTTTTTGATCTGCATCTTATATTACTCTCTTCTTATACTGTCTTTGCTACTATATTATGTACAATGCAATTCATTATCTCCTCTCATTCCTTTGTAGGTTTTGTTACATGTAAAAAGTCTTCCTCTGGTCTAGTGTTAGTACTATAGTCACTTCTCTTTATCTCTTTAATTACACAGATTGAGAAATTAATTAGTGTATGTGTCTGAGAGGAAAAAATACAAGAAAAACTATACTGGAGTGCTGTGCTTTGAAGGATCCTTTCACCATTTATTTTCCTTCACCATTCTATGGATCACATTCTCTCTCTCTCTCTCTCTCTCTCTCTCTCTCTCTCTCTCTCTCTCTCTCTCCCCCCCCACCCTTTCTCACACACACACTTCTGATGTTCCCAATAGATGACTTATGCATCTCTGCACAAATACAGTTCATCACATATAACTAAATAATCTATGCAAGTTCACCTTCTGCAGAAAAGCTATTGATTGATCATTAGGGAACAGTGGCAGTAGCAATGAATTGGAAAAAAAGCTCTCAGATGAAACACAAGAGCCCCTTTGAACTTTCTTTGGCAACAGTTATAATACTGTTCTTTTTCCACTGTGCAATCCATCACTGGTCAGCAGCAGATGCAGGACATTCTGAAACTTGCCTGGTAGGGCTATTCTAAGTAACTCACAGATAGCACCTGCAAGTTGGGTATCACATACACAAGAGAAATACTGGACTAAGAAATCCCGCCAAGGATCTGCTCATAGGATTCCTTCCAGTTGGCTTTTTCAGAAGTGTAGGAACACTTCACTGCACACTAATTTGACATGCAATTTCCTATCGATCCTTGAGTTTCAGAACCATTATGACCCACCTCATCATGCCTGGTATCTTTTGTATTTATTTATTTTAAATGGTTTTTTCCCGCAGGTCTGTCAATGGCTACTAGTCTGGTGGCTTATAGGCCACCTTCAGCTTCAGAGTCAAGATGCTTCTAAATACCAGTAGCAGGGGAGCAACAGCAGGAGAGAGGGCTTGCTCTCACCTCTTGCCTGTGGGCTTCTCAGAGGCATCTGGTGGGCCACTGTGGGAAACAGGATGCTGGACTAGATAGGCCTTAGGCCTGATCCAGCAGGGTTGTTCTTATGCGGCTTACAGACTCAAAATGGTTAAAATGACATGAAATTAAAAACAACACCACAATATGGCAACACAGCACAAAAGGTCACAAATCCAGCTACCAGGTGATTGGGCACTCAAATACAATAAGCTAGGGTTGTGCCTTGCATCAAACTGATAACTGGGCCCAAGGTGCAACCCCTATTGGAGCAACTTCCTCGGATACTGGGAGCCAATTCAAAACTATATTGAATTGTATCAGTATGAAATTGAAGAGGATCAGAGGGTGGGGGTTAGGGATTACCTTAAACAAAGAGCCAGCTTCTTTGAAGAAAGAGGCTGCCTACCAGCAGTGGCAGCAAATCAGTATGCCACTTTCCCCTCCATCTTCTCTCCTTATAATGCACCAGGGCAGGAAGCAACATCATGACATTGCATCTTTTCCCTTGTGCATTGCTGGAGAAAAAAAATGGCCACACTCTGAAACGATAGATGTGGCCATGTTCATCACTCATAATGTACTAGGACAGCAGTTAAGAAGCTGCCTTCTACCGAGTCAGACCATTGGTCCATCTAGCTCAATATTGTCTACACAGACTGGCAGTGGCTTCTCCAAGGTTGCAGGCAGGAGTCTCTCTCAGCCTTATCTTGGAGATACCAGGGAAGGAACTTGGAACCCCGATGCAATTCCCAGAGTGACCACATCCCCTAAAGGGAATATCTTACAGTGCTCACATGCAGTCTCCCATTCAAATGCAACCAAGGCAGGCTCTGCTTAGCAAAGGGGACAATTCATGCTTGCCTCCACAAGACCAGCTCTCCTCCCAACCTTGTAGTGTGGACCACATCTTTGGAAGTTTTTGCAGACTATCACATAAGCAAGCCATTTTAAATATTTTAAACATAGCCCATGGCTGACGGGAATCAAACATATATCAAACACAGCTATTTCTAATAGTTCATTTTGTTATATTACACAATAATGTTTGTGAAGTGAATTATATTACAAATAATGAAGTAACACTGTATATAATACATAAGAGGTACACAGGAATCGATGTACTGTATATAAAATTCCCTCAGATGTACCTGTGGCTAATCCTGTGCGTGGCAGCTCTCGTGAGATTTCCTGGCAGGGCAGAACAGAGCAGAGCACAGCAGGGGGAGCCTCTCTCTGAGCCAGCATGCCAAGGAGGGAGGGAGGGAGATCGAGGAGGAGGTGGTGGAACCACTGTGAGCTGGCAGGAGAGTGACGTTGGCTCCAACCGCCCGCCTCCTTGTGAGGAGGATGGCCGAACAAGTGGCGACATGGGGGGCGAGAACCAACTGGACAAAGGAAAGTGGGGAGAGGGGAGCAAACTGGCCGAAGGGGTGGGTGGGTGGGGAGAACAAACTGATTGAAGGGAGGAGAATGAACTGACTGAAGGGATGGAGACGAAATAAAGATGGGGCAGGGAGCTGGATCAGTTGTGGGTGGAAGAGGGGAGACAGGGAGAACTAGGGGCACAGATGCTCTGTGCCGGGTCAGCTAGTATATTATTATTACATTATATTTCCTCCTGCTGTGGCCCACCAGTGGTCTGCCGATGACACGCTGGGAACCCCTGCACTGCGAAAAGGATGCAACATCACGACAGTGCTTCCTGCCCTGCTGTCCTATAGGGTGGTACAGTGGAGGAAAAGTGGCATTTTGAAACAGTGCCACTGCAGCTGCCAGAAGGCAGATGTTTTCTTCACAGAAGCTGGCTCTTGATTTAAGGTGAACCCACCCCACCCCACCCCAGCTCAATGCATAACTATTATGGGCTCAATGTCACCCTGGGCACTCTCTGCATCATTAGCACAAAGCAAGAATGGTCCGGCTCAGGATCGGGTCCGTGCAACCCTAATAAGAGCATCCCTCAATGCCTGCGCACAGATCATAGATAGCTCCTTAGTATACTGAAGAGCTGAGAGTGACAACATGGATGGCAAAAGTGGTGGAAAACTTGCACTGAGTCCAACCAAAGGCAGGCCAGAGCCCATTTTCAAGCTTACTCTGCAGGGGTGATAGCAGTAAAGAAAGCTCTTCTACAGCCCTGCTACTGGGTATAGTCTTAGGCTCCACCCAGACTCCCAGAGACAATGGCTAGTTAAAGGGCCGAGCCCTCTTTCTTAATCTCAGACTCCTACAGAGCTGGGGTGATTCTTCAGTCTCCGGAGGCAGGTCAGAGTCCTCTTCTGAATCAGAGGATGGGGGCAATGGTGTGTCCTCAAGGCGAGCTGCAGGTGGTGGCTTTTCCAGACCTTCATCCCTCTTTCGTTCCCTCATCCTCAGAGCTCTCACCTCTACGTCCAGATACAGCTGGGGATATGGAAGGTTCCCAGAAGTGAGCCTCGGGGCCAGATTGGGCAGGTATCTCCTAGGGACTAGGCGCCTCATCCTCAGAGCTCTCACTGTCCGACCTCACCTGGTGTGGTGATAGGTCCTGGTCCGTGACAGGCACGTGGCTTGTTGACTGCATGGAATGACAGACAGTGGGCAGTTTTACCAGGAGTCAAAGGTGTACTCCCCCTTCTGCTCCCCACTCACCCCAGCCTCCACCAGCTGCCACTGAATGCACTGATTGTCTCTAACTCAGTATTAGACAGTGTCACGTCACATATTCTTTCCTTATAGATTTCAGTGGTGCTCAGTCATGACTGATTAACCTGGATGTTGCCCATTATATTCAATAGTTATTATTATTGAAAGGGCAAATATAGATAAAAGATAAAGTATCTGGTAGCCAGTACTATTCTTTTGGAGACGGTGTCATCTCATGACACGGTCTTCAGATTACTCCCCTATTCTCTCCTGTTGGCAGCCAGGAAAAGCACAGCAAGGACTTGACAAATATATCCAGTGTGCCACACACATGCTCGTGTACTCAAAGCAAAAACATAAGGCTGTTCCACAAATGCAAGACTGCCATGATGCTTGCTCAAGAAAAGTGGCAACTGTAGTCCCTGAAACCTCTACTGCCTTTTAATGCTTTGTCTTCTGTCTGTGCATGATTAGCTGGGCCGATCTGCTAATGAAAAGTGGTGAGACAGCTGCTTCAAGCTGTGGATTGGTGGAGGCAGTGGCAGGGGCACCCCGGCTCTTCACCAGTATGGTCTTCAGCAGTACCGTACCACACCATTGGCTCCCGCCCCACACCACCTTACTGCACAGAGGCACCCGATGGATGTTCTAGACAGGCCATCCTGTGTACTTTTCCCAATAGGAGGAGGAGAGCTCGTCTAGGGGAGGAGAGCTGGTCTTGTGGGAGCAAGCATCAATTGTCCGGTTTGCTAAGCTGGGTCTACCCTGGTTTGCATTTGAATGGGAGATCACATGTGTAAGCACTGTAAGATATTCCCCTTAGGGGATAGGACTGCTCTGGGGAAAGCACCTGCATGCTTGCATGCAGGAGGTTCCAAGTTCCCTCCCTGGCATCTCCAGGTAGGGATGAGGGAGACTCCTGCCTGCAACCTTGGAGAAGCCACTGCCAGTCTGTATAGACCATACTAAGCTAGATGGAACCATAGTCTGACTCGCTATAAGGCAGCTCCCTATGTTTCTAAGCAAACCTTTGGCACCTGAGGTGGTGGAGTGCCACTCCCACTGTGGCACAGAGGTCACACTGTGCACCAATCCCCTATGCACTTGTGAGATATGCAGTGTGTGCACTGCAACCCCACCTGGCAATCTATACTCCCTACCCAGCTCCCAAGGCAATCTCCCTCCTTCTGTCCTTATGCCTGCTTCCGCTCCTGCCTTTTCAGAAGAAAGAATGCTGGAGAAGTGACCTAGCTACTACCCCCAGCAAGTAAGGGCAGACAGGAAGGAGATTGCCTTGGCAGTAGAGTGGGTAGGAAGATTGCCGGGGCGAAGGGGGGGTGGGAACTGAGGCAGGGAATGGGGAGAGATCAATGCATGGCATGCTCTGCACACCACAAGTCGTAGGCGGTGCTGCACCACATCCGTACAGAAAGACAGAGTGAGACACAAGCACTCCACATTAATGCAAGTAGGCCCAGTTCTGTTACTCTCTTTCCCCCAAACAATGAGACACTGTAACTTAACACCCATGCAGTCTACATCCATGCAGTATGAGTACATCTACACCATTACAGCCTAAATGTAAAGTTGGATGCTAGGTCAGATTCATTCCAATCCTAAGATTTCGTCAATAGGGACTGGTGATGTCATAAGACTGCCAGCCTTCGAAAAACTGGTGGGGGATCTAGTATTGGGGCAGAGCCCTATGGTAAAAGGGCATGGCCTACTAGTGGTACCAAAATGGGTCAAAATTAACCTTTGCAGCCTGTCTGCCTGAGAAAAGGGCAAGAAGTTGGAGAGACAGGGTTGTTCTGGCCAAATTGGCACCCCTACCTCCATGTGGAGGGCCTGCATCACACACTTGACTCTTCTACATATACTGTATGTGTATGTAGAGAGGGAGGACATGACACCTCCTCCCCTATGCCCAGAGGATCCTCTCTACTAGGTGACTGTGAACCTGGCCTTCAGACTGGGCTAATCCCACATATTTCAGAGACAGGGCCTGCCCCAGCTGCTTTGGCCAAAGGCTTTGTGGAGATTAGAAGAAAATCTAATCAAGAAAATACTTCAGGCAGGTAAAGGATCAATTTTTTTCTGAGGCAGCTTTAAATTCCCATTAGTTAGATCATGCCACACGCCTTGAAACATGGAGATTTATATTCCCGCAGCCTTACTTAAAAAAAAAAAAATCCCTAGTATTGTAATCCTGATTGTAGTTGATATATCCATGCAAATGTCCAATCCTTTATTGAATCCTGCTAAGCTCTTCACCTCATTGATGTCTTCTGGCAAATTGTGCAAAGCAGCATTTCCTCTAATCAGTTTAAAGCTGACTGTTGCCTTTTGGTTTCATTGACTGCCTTCCTGTGCTCAGAAAGACAGATACATACACATACTGCCTTCATGGATTACAGGCAGATGTAGACTGTGGAAAGAAATCAAGCACACTTTCAGCTAAAGAGATCCTTTTGAATATGCTATTTCCAAGTTTCAGATCAAGAGGATGTGAAATAATATTCTACTGAGCATGTACGGAGTGCCATTCCCTCTCTAAGTTGGGAGTAAGTACGAGACGTTCAGACTGTGTGCTGCAGCTATGCTAGTAGAAGAGCTAAAGTGTTCCTAGAAAAATCAAGCCACCATCTTGGATGCATTCACCACTCCATGCTCCTTCAAGCAGGGAGACCACTTGCAACTTTGGGGGTGGGTGGGGTTGTTGTACAAAGCAAGGAGAACAGAGAAAGAGATCAGATACCCAAGACAGGAAATGGTCAAGGTTCACATGGATAATATTTACCCACACTCACAAAGTGTTAACATATAACAATCAATATTGTAACTAAGAGACATTAAACAATTGACACAACCCAGTGGGAAGTTTATTTATCTTATTTTATTTCGATCCCACTTTAAGGATACTATTCTCACAGAGCAGCTAACAATAACAATAACAATAAAAAATCTCTTACCCGTTGCAGTAAATGGGTGTGCTGCACAAGAGTATAGCGCTGCTCCTCCATCGTTCCTTTTCAATGGGGCCAGTGCAGGAGAACTTCCTGCTGGACTGCAGAAAAACTGAGGCTGTGTCCATAAAGAGGTGCACCAAGGTAATTTTGGAACCTGGACCTAAAGGCCTTTAGAGCCCCACCACCACCACCCCACAAGTTAAGCATCACACACACACACACTGTGACACACGCAGTATTTTTAACATGTGGGTTCTTGAGGACACAAACAGCAACTGAACTCACAAGATTGTAAGTATATAAGGAGGTATATTTATACAATGCATTAGCAGAAACATTTCAACATGCACCGTAACATATTCCCAGCCCACATATTTCTTTCCTCACTCTCCCCCCCCCGCCCCACCGTCTCTAAAGCAGAGGTCACGCTCAGCCACCTGGCGCAGGTCAGAGTCATGTTTGGCTGCCCGGTGCAGTGCGGGCTGGCAGTACTACAGCACAGTGACTACATTACCCGGGACAAACCAGAGAGGATTTGGGGGCCCCAAGGAGGTGTGGAGGCCCACCCGGAAGTCCAGAGATAAGAGCGCCTCTGTGTTCATACAATCAGTAAAGTTAGTCCAAGGAGTGGCCACGATACAGAGCCATGCGTGCTCCTGAAAACCATCAATATGGTGGTGGAAAACCCAGTTGGAGGACTGGGAAGTGATTGTGTGCAGAGGCGTAACTACCATTAGGCAAGGGGAGGCAGTCATCTTGGGGCCCCACTGCCTTGAGGGGCCCCCCAGAGGCACATCACATGACTCTCCACCCACCCGTGTTGCACCCCCTATGAATTATGTTGCGTCTCTTGGAGATCGGCAGGAGCAGAGAGTAAAAGAAACTCAATTCAATGTGAACTAGATATTCACCGTATTCATAATGGGGATGTGAGTGCACTATATATTGTGAAGTGTGTTTGTGTGTGTATATCAGCGGGGGGGGGCATTTTAAAATCTTGTCTCTGGGCCCACTCCAACCTTGCTACGCCCCTGATTGTGTGCAAGGTGTGATCATAGTTGGCCACCGCACTGAACCAACATTGGCAGTCTCAGATCTGAAGTACAGTGGTGCAACATGGTAGCCAACTACAATCGTGCCTTGCACATGATCACTTCTTGGATTTCCGCCAGCACACGAGCGGTTTTCAGGAGAGTGCACAGCTCTGAATCATGGCTTGCTGCTCTTCAGATTAACTTTACTGATCATAAGACTACAGCCTGAATTTCTCTCTCATGATTGACACAGATTTTGGATTAACAGTGTGCACATGAATGCAGATGAACTTATGATACTGTACTGGTCATCTTTATATTGATATTTATTAAGGAAAAATATGAATGAGCCTCATTGGATTATTAAAGCCATTGTGATTAATTTGATAACTGCATACAAGACCATTGTTCATTGCCTTCTTTCTTTCATCTCCTTTTTAGCAGGTTGTATTTTCATTTTGTTTGTCTCTTTGAATATTAACATTTTGGGGACAAAGAGCAGGGAAGCGGGACAGAAGATTATGTGTGAGCGAAAAAGAGGAGTGGAAGGTTCTATTGTACGCAGGTGAGAAGAGCATCTTCAAATAGCTAAAGAGAGAGAGTAAACCACACATGTAATTGTGTACAGCATTTTATTCCTGATTTAGCAACGCATGGCTGAAGGACTTATTTGGATCACTGCCAACCAGCCATCCTTTCCACCCACAGTTGAAAAGGCAGTTTGGAAAATTCCACTCTTCTAAAACAGAGCCTTCCAGAAGAGTGGAATAATATTTGAGGGGGCATGATAGCATTACATCTCCTCAGATCATTCTCCCCATTTTTAAAAGATATATTTTTTATTTTTATTTTATTAATTTTTTTTTATTTAACATATTTTTATACAGCCCCAAACTCATTTATAACTGATGACAGGCTTTTAGAAAAGGAGAGCCCTCCCAGAGTTCACTGAAGAAGAAGCAAAAAGATAGAGATGGCGTGGGGGACCTAGCATGCTTCAAAAGTTCACTCTAGGATACATTCAAAGTTAAATTATGAAAGTGGGGGGGACGACAATCTATTGTAAGTTATAATTAGCAAAGTTTGAAAAGCCACGCTTACTCCCCCAATCTTAAAATGAGGTGTGAAGGTTAAGCAAAGGTTTGAACAGGAAATATAGACCTGTGTCCTGAGGACAACAACAACAAAAACAATTTATATACCACTTTTCAACAAAAGTTTCCAAAGCGGTTTACACAGAGAAATAATAAACAAACAAACAAACAAACAAACAAATAAATAAGATGGCTCCCTGTTCCCAAAGGGCTCACTATCTAAAAAGAAACACAAGATAGACACCATCAACAGCCACTGGAGGGATGCTGTGCTGGGGCTGGATAGGGTCAGTTGCTCTCCCCCTGCTAAATAAAGAGAACCACCACATTAAAAAGGTGTCTCTTTGCCCAGTTAGCAGGGGACATGAACACACAAATTCATTCTGATATCTCAGTTGCTGATGCTGATAGATTGCATTCAGTTTTATATTCGGAATATAAGAAGCTGCTGTCTACGGAGTCAGACCACTGGTCCATCTAGCTCTCTGTTGTCTGCTCTGACTGGCAGCAGCTCTCCAGCGCTTCAGACAGGAATTTTTCTCAGCTGGTTAAGGTTGCATTCCAGCTCATTGCCACCAGCAGTAAGGATGGAGGGAGGTGGACAGCTGTAGAGGCAGGCAGCACATGCCTCCCCCAGCCCCTGGCGCCATTGGGTGGCCCATGTTTGCTGAACACAGTCACCCAATGACAGAGCTGACTTGTTATTTATAACAGCAGTCACTGCATAAAGAAAGTAAGTTGATCAGAAATATGGGTACTCATCAGGACTAATGGCATATTTATTTTATTTAGAATATGCCCATGTTGCCATGGAGGCCTGTAGTTCGGCACATTTCCCAAAGTGGCAGCCACTGCATATGTGGAAATGGTCTCTGCAAGGCCCTGGGCCATGCCAGACCTCATAGAGACCATTTGTGCATGCTTGGCAGCAGCCATTTTAGCCGTCGCACCAAACTACGGAGGCCCGAATGGGCCAAAGAACCAGCCGAACGGGGGTGGTGATTATGGGGGTGATTATGGAGGCTGGGGGGGGGAACCTCCACAGTCCCACCCCCTGCACCGCCCCAAGGAACCAAAGGTTAAAAAGGTTAAAAAAAACCCAAAAGGTTAAAAAAAAAGCCCATATAATTAAAAAAATACCCATATAAATTTTATACACCCAGGTATATTAAAAACATACCCTTTTTACCCAAAGGTTTTTATTTTTTATTTTAAAAAAAATCACTTTAAAAAAAATCGTGAACCCTACCCGACTGAACTGGGTGGGGTTCGAGGCCTTGCCGGAATGAACTGGTCTGGCCAGGTTCGAGTCCAATCCAGACCAGGCTATCCAGTTCCATGCACATCTCTACCCAGAGCTTTCCCAGACAGAGCTTCCAGACAGCAGACTTTACCATGGGTTTACTGCAAGGCTTTACTGTGAGTTCAAATTTGTCCAAAAAACCCACAAAAAGTGGATTTTTAAAATCCCAGACATAAATTGGGCTAGGCTCTAACACACAATGAAAAACTTGAATCGTGTGTGAAGTGCTCCCAATATCCCAATATCTCACATGGATTTTGGCGCGAATCCAGCCAATGTGTGAATGCACACTGCTCCATTCTGAGCTAAAAGCCCCATCTGGGAATACTCCAGGTAACCTCCCTGGGGAAGATTCAACTGAAGTGGTGCTCCAATTGAAAAGACTCTCTGGTTCCCATTTTCCTCAGTTCACCAGCGAGTAATTCGCACATGGCTTCAAGCTTCGGGGTAAATGCTGAGTGAAGCCACTTCGAACTACACTTGCAGCATTGAGGGAAGCAGCCCTTCCCCTCTGCTCTCGGGTTTTGTTTTGAAACAAGTTCACATGGCATGCATCCATGCTTTCCTTCTAGCCGATGTGCGTGGGCGGGGGGAGGAGAGAGAACTTCCAAAAGAGCAATATCTGCATTTCTAAAGAGAGCATCCCTCTTATCATGCTGATGATTCTACATCAGTGCCTCTCCCTATTTGCTCCAGCGTTTTCAGAAAAAGTAGCTTAAAACCAGCATTTTAAAAATCCGGAAATATGTCGAGATAAGCTAGAATTCGCATCACAAAGCACGACTTGTGTGTGGAGTGGGTCCAAGAATCTTGAAAGGACTTCAGGGTAAGTTTGGCTGGTGTGTGAACACACACACTCTCTTCTGAAGTAGATTCGGGGTAGAAGCCCTGTGTGTAAAGCCTCCAGGTGGGAAGACTTGGAGAAGGGCCTCTAAAATAATCCTGGTATTTAGGCAGGTTAGTGTACGGGAAGGCCATCTCACATTATGACATGATCTGAAATAGTAGGGATGGTGCCAAAATTTTTTTAAAAAACCTACCCTGAAACATGAAAGAGATTTACAGAGTTCCTTCCAGAGATATTTCCCCCCCAGATGGTTTCTTCACAATTGTGAGTTTCTGGCAATAGTCCTCACCACTGTACAGTACCTATAATGACATGTTTTGCTAGTCACACTATAAAAAGTCTGAATAGATGATTAAGTGCCTGATTCTCGGAAAGTGCAAATTGCTGATGTTCTACAGAAGCGAAAGATTTACATCAGTTTTTAATGTTGTGAGGCTGTGCAGCTAAAATTGTTCTTCTAAAGAGGAAAGGAAGTAGATATAAGCGTATAAACTGTGCAAAAATGAGCAAGGCCACTTTGAAACAAGCAAGAAACATCTCTGTTGCATGGTGTTATTATGGCCTATCGGATATGACTTAGAAAAGTACTGATTAAACAAGGTGCAGGAGAAGGGTCTGGGGTTCTCTGTCTCACAGCTGAGTAGTAAGTGCAAATTCCAGTTGCTGCAAGGCTTGTGTATGCTCAAGCACCATGGCATTAAACAAGTCCACAGCTAAGTCTCTGCTGAGTCTAGTGGCTCATATTTTCTTTGGATGCACTTAATGGAAAATATTAGCCCACAGAGAAAACAAATGTTATGAGGATGTGACCCATAGCTGCAGAAGCATTCCAGGAACTCTCTATAGAGAAGTATGTTCAACATGAGGGAGAGATATGCAAGTCATGGGCTGAGTGTCTAAAGAGACCCATGTGAGTATGGGGCTTTGAGCTGGGAATAGTTACCACTGCCCCAAATCGTCTGGTTACATTCTACTGAATATATAAGTAGAAGGTAAACAGCTTGACCCTCTGCTGCAGTGGGATTCAGTACAAACACATTCCTAAATAGATTTGTTTCTTAATTCTGTTAAAGCAAAAGAGCTTTGCACAGGAGTCAAGGTCACACATTAGGCTGCCCAAGGGCAGGTGCTGAATCAAAATAGTCTTCTGCCTTTCCTGCCCACTTCAGAGGCCCTGTAGCTTCTAGGCCCTCTGCAGTCAGCTCAGGGACTCAGCAGAAGATGCTGGTAGTGCCAGTGCCAGTCGTAGTGAGGGTGCTGGCTAACAAGTCCTCTCAGCGTGAAGGGAGAAGGGAGGGAGAGCCCAAGGAAGTGACTTGCTCACCTTTCCCCCAGCTACCACCTCCTCTTTCTGCTGAGCCCCCAAGATGGAAATGGCCTTTCTCAGAACACCGGTGAGGGCTTTCATTTCCCAACAGATGGAGGAAGAGGAGGAGGAGCAAGAAGAAAGGGTGGCAGTGATGAAGTAGCCAGCTATTTTCTGTCATGGGTGTAGCTATAATTGAGCGGATGGGTTCAAAGAACCCGGGCCCTCCAGGTCCACCCCTCCCTGTTTTCTTCATTATCTCTCCCTCTCACTCCAAGGGAGAGGGAGAGGGGGAGGGGGAGAGGGGGGTCCATCTCCCCTTGCTATGTCCCTGTGTATTTCATAAATTTACTCAGCTATTATTTGACTGCATTTCACTGCTCTGCTACACAGAGTCTATGTCATAGACAAAAATACATTTAAAAAAGAGCACTTTCATCACATCATATGAGCCTCTTTCTCATATATATCCACCTTGGCCCTTAGGGTGAAGATGAGCAGACATTTTGAGTGTGGTGGAAGTGGTTTTTCTACCTTGAAAACAAAATGCCTCAAAATGAGTGCTCAAGCAAATCACATTCACTGCACTTGAGAACATCTTCACCCCCAAAAATCTTTAGGGAAGGGGGATTCATAACTTACTGCTTTGAAGTCACCTAGAGCATCAGGGTGAGGCCTCTTAATGTGCCCCACAGGGCCCCAGACAGGATACAAGGGACATCAATCCCCTCTCTCAGCTGATTCTGAGTCTGTAACTAGCCAGAAGTTCATTAGATGGTGAAAAGGAGAAGATGGAAGGAGTCTTCTGTCTTCCAATGGCAATCAGACCTGCCTTGCCATTCTGGCAATGGGAGAGGGTTCATGGCTGGAACCCTCTCCTGTTGGGAAGGAGGATTGCTAGTCAAAGCGAATCTCCTCACTCTCTGCTTCCCTCTTTGCTGTTGGGTTGCTTGGACCCATATAATATCCTGCCGGCTAAGCCCAGCATGTATTCTGCTCTCATAGGGAGAGTTTGTTTGCTAGGTCATCTGGACAATGAGTTTCTGGCACTGTTGGCATCCTTTTGGAGACCCGAGAGTGCCATATGCATGAGAACAGGGGCATCATTAGTGGGGTAGCCCACGGGTACTGGGCTCCCAATAAATAGCTCAGAGCCTTCTTCTCGACTGGGCAGCAGCAGGGGTATAGCTATAATTGAGCGAAAGAGTTCAAAGAACATGGGCTTCCAGCTCCTGAGGGCCCTCCAGCTCCATCCCTCCCTACTTTATTCATTATCTCCCTCACCCTGGGCTGCCGCCTGAGAGAGGGATGAACAAGGGCCCCCTCTCCCCTAGCTATGCCCCTGGGCAGCAGGCAGATGCCTCTGCTGCTACAGCTGCTCCAGCAACAACAGTCACTTCTCATCTTTGTCTCCTCTCCAAAAGGTGCTGTGATGGGGACAAAACAATACAGTACTCGTCTCCTCCAGTTTCCTTTTGGGGAGGAGTCAAATTCCATTATTCTTGGGGGGCATGACTGAGTTTAATTCTCAAAAGGAGGGCCTAGGCCCCAGATCTTTATGAGTACCTAGCAATGCCCCTGCATGGGACTCAACATTGTGGCAATTTTCCTTGCCACATTTCAAGGCCCAACTATAACCTACAGTTTATATGAAATCTTTAAAGCATGAAATGCAAAAACATGTCAACGCATGTGTCATTGCCAGGCAAGGAACAACTCCTTCATTTGCATTTTAATCCCCCCGCCCCACACACAATGGTCTACATCCAGTCTAATAGTTGTGTACAGAGAACACTCACTCGGGCACTCAGAGGGGACAATTTCCTGTGATCCTCCCTTCCCCCTGCAGCTGCCTATGCCTTTTGATAGTATGAAACCCTCGAGGACATATATTTGGGGTGTAGAAGTAAGTAAGTGAATCTCTGAAAATCATTCCTCCCCTCTGCACAAGAGAAGAAGTATCCCCCTCCCCCACACAACTCTTAGTTTGGATATGAGAGTGGCTGACAGCTAAATTACTCCTAAGTAGTCCTTTTACTCAAAGTAAGTCTTTTGAGTAACTGAATGTCAGCCAGTATTTACAGGGGCGTATCTAAGGGTGGGGCAGGCAGGGCAAGTGCCCCGGGCACCACTTGAAGGGGGCGCAATTTCTTAAAATTTAAAAAAAATTAAAAATGGCCACCAAAACCAAAATGGCCACTGGGCATGCTCAAATGTCCTGTGTGAGGCCCTAGGGCAAGCCACACCTCACAGAGGCCATTTGAGCATGCACAGCGGCCATTTTGCTTTCAGCAGCCATTTAAAAAAAAATAAAAAATGACCACTGCACATGCTCAAATGGTGCCTGTGAGGCCCTAGAGGCCATTGGGAGGAGGGGGAAACTTTGCAGACCCCCCCCCCACAGCCTTTAGGAAGTCCCCCGAAGGGGCTACAGGTAATTTTTTTAAAAAAAAATTAATATAATATAAGTCACTGTACACATATTCAGATTGGTACTATGAACAGAGAATCAGGACTTGTGAATACTGAGCTGAAGTTTATGAGCTAAGATTGTATCCATTTGCTCTTACTTTGCTTCTTGTGATAAGTGAGTTAAATGTGATGTCTTAATAATATGGCTATTAATGGTGAGTTTGTCTTTCAATCAATGTGAAATCCTTAGTATTAAGGCCCACTGGGAGTTTCTTGCTCTTTCTCTCATTTTAACTGTCTTTCTGAAATACTAGAATATATTCCAAGCAGTGACACAGTTTACTCTGCACATCCTTTAATTATTTTCAGAGTATCTTGGAAAAGTCAAATTCGCCATTTATTTTTAAAACTTACGTATTCATGATGCTAAAATGCATAGCAGAGAATTAGACAGGCACTTCTATTTAGTTTTTCCAAGTACACCTCCGCATAATATTTGGGTATTTCATGAGCCCTAGCATACTGAAATTTGTAATTTTCCAGCATTTTTTTGGTCTGGCTACATCCACTGCTAAATAGTTTTTGAAATATTAAAAGATTAACAAGTTTGACTTGTATTTTTCAGCTGACATTAAGGTAAAGTTATCTGAAAGATGGGTGTCAGATGTTTGGACAGGGGGTGCAATTTCAGTGCTTGCCCTAGGCCCTATTTTCCCTAGATACACCTCTGAGTATTTATTAAGATGTTTTATCTAGAACATCACATAATAGAAATGCAGCAGAAAAATCATAACTAAAATCAGACTTTTATTTATGGATGCATCGTCCCTTTGCGTGACACAAAACTATTAGGAAGAAAAGAGGCCTCTAATAATTAAATTATGTCCCAGTTGATATCGTCTTGAGACTCTACAGAATGGAAAATCCATCCTTCTGTTTTCAGTCTAAGCAAGTAATTATGTGGGAAGATAAGTAACAGAATAAGGTTGAGAGAGAGAGAGAGAGAGAGAGAGAGAGAGAGAGATGGAGAAGGATAAATGAGAACGAGGAAGAAAAGGGGCTATGCTTTTGTATGTCAACTGGACAAAGAGGCAGAAAGGAGTACCAGGTCATGGTAATTGCAGTACCAAGGCAATATCAAAGCATTCAATAAAAGGCATTGATGACTTCATAGATAAATAAAAGAACAGATTGTACAGCATATGTCAATATCTATGTTTTTAGAATATATATATATTATTTATTTATTTATTTATTTAGTTATTTATTTATTTTTAGATTTGTATACCACTTTTTATTTTAAAAAACACACAAGGCAGTTTACAGTATCTTTAAAATAATAGAAAAATATTTCACACTTAAAACAATCTATATAATTAATTCTCTAAGCCAGAATGCATGGGGATGCGTAGGGATGCCTGGTGGAACTCTTGCGAGATCTCGTGAGAGTTACAGCATGCTGCCCCATGCACCAGTAATAGGTGCCAGGACAGAGGAGGACAGGCGCTGGAACTAAGAAAGATGGGCCTAGATGGAGGAGGACATATGGCAGGAAGAAGTGTGACAGGCGAGGATGGGTGATGGGCGAAGACGTGTGAGGAGGATGGGCAATGGGTGGCTGCGATGGAGCAAGATGGGCGGTAGGAGGAGGGCGGGCAGTGGATGAAGCCCTGCCGCCCTCAGAAGCAGGAGGGTAGGAGGGCAGGCTAGTGAGCAGAAGGTGGGTGGGGGAGACTGGGGCAGAAAGTGGGCAAGGAGACTGGGGCAGAAGGTAGGGGAAGGGCAGGGGAGACTGGGGCAGAAAGTTGAGAACTAACTGGGCCTGCAGGGTTGGGGGGGAACTAACTGGGGCAGAAGGTTGGGGGGAGTGTACTGCTGCACAGATGCTCTGTGTGGGATCAGCTAGTATAAATATTAAAATTCAATATTAAAATAGTTCAAATCTATTAAAAACATATACAGTAAAACAATAAAACACAACAATATCCAGAGGCCCAGCAGCAGCATCAGAGAATATAACAGTCATCTAAAAGCCCAGGTTAAAAAACAATGTTTTAACTTGCTTTCGAAAAGCTGTCATGGAAGCTGAGCAAATGCCAGCCAGGAGAGCATTCAAAAGCCTGGGGGAAATGAGTGAGAAGACCCTGTCCTACATGCCTCCCTCATCATTGGCACACAGAGCAGAGCCCCATCCAATGATCTTGTCCAGTGGGCAGAAACTTTGGGTTTGTTCAGGGGCGGAGATTGGGGAGAGGGGGGCCATGTTCACCCCTCTCTCTGGCAGCCCCTCAGAGTGAGGGAGACGATAAAGAAAATAGGGAGAGGTGGACCTGGGAGGGCCCTTAGGAGCTAGGGGCCCGTGATCTTTGAACCCTTTTGCTCAATTATATCTACACCCCTGGGTTTGTTTATAATAAACCAAACATATATTCAGCATCAGCCACCATGTTCTCAAGGCCCAAGACATGCCTATGATTGTGAAACAATTGTGGAAAAGTAAATACATTTTTACTTGGAAAGTATTATTATAAGTTCTGACCTCTCTTACTGAATTTAATGTGCTAGGCCTATCCAGGAGTTCTGTAATCATGTACAGTGTACATGGTTACATATGCCAGATGGCAAACTCTGCCTCCTACGCAGACACACAACATAACTGTGCTTCCCTCACTGATCACATTTACAGCATTTGTCTAAAGAGCCCTGCCCACTCCTCACCATCTGGCCACTGCCGATGAATTCCTCATTTCACTGATGGAGAAGTTTGGAGGAGGAGCCACTGCTACCACCAGGTTCTTAGCTCCCACCAACTACCTCATCAAGAAGTGGGCATGTGGCACCCACATGCCAGACCTGGAGCTGGCTCTGTTCATAAGCATTCAGTAATACGATGAGTATTTATAGTCATCCCTCACTAAATGCGGTTTTGAGTATCCGCGGCCGGGAAATTGCAGCAGGTCTCGCCAACTGCAACCTGAGTATCTGCGGTTTGGTGAGATTTTTTTGCAATCTGGGTTTGGATTTTTTTGTGATTTGGGGAGGTTATTTTCAGGGGTCAAGGGGTCATTTGGGGGTCCCCTTCAATCCTCTTACTCACTTCAGGTGATTTTTTTTGGGGGGGGTATTTTTCTATGGGATCATGTGGATTAGATTCCCAGACCTCAAAAGAATTGCTGAAAAATCACCTTTAAAATGTGAAAAGGGGCCAAATACAGTGCCCTGTCATGTCCAGTGGCTCTCCTGACATCAAGCAATGCTCCCCCTAATGCCCCCCAGTCCCAAATGAGGGGGGGTATAGATTTTTTCTCTCTTTTTTCCTCCTCTGATGAAATGAGCCACAAAATGGCTCCTGGGGACAAAATGGTGGCCGGGAATGATCTCCACAGTCATTTCAGGCCTTCTAGGAACCGTAGATTAGTGGGTTTTAACCCTTTCGTATCCGTGGATAATGATGTAGGGTGCCTTTTTGTGGACTGTAATTTTTTTTTTAAACATTTATATCCCGCTCTTCCTCCAAGGAGCCCAGAGCGGTGTACTACATACTTCTCTTCACAACAACCCTGTGAAGTAAGTTAGGCTGAGAGAGAAGTGACTGGCCCAGAGTCACCCAGCTAGTCTCATGGCTGAATGGGGATTTGAACTTGTGTCTCCCCGGTCCTAGTCCAGCACTCTAACCACTACACCACGCTGGCTCCTATGTGAAACTGTGATTAGTGGAACTGTGTATAAGCAAGGTCCACCTGTACTGCCATCAGGATCAGTGGTGGCATTCCCAGAACACCTGATGCTAGATAACACCTACAGAGGAGGGCAGTTGCCCTCTTTCCCCTGCTTGTGGACTTCTCAGATGCCATTGTGTGAAACAGGATGCTGGACTGAATGGGCCTTTGGCCTGATCCCACAGGGCTTTCTGATGTTCTTGTGGGAGCTGTAGCCCAATGTTGTAGCAGGAGAGCTGAAGTTGTGGAGCCCTGATTTAATGTATATGTGTGTCTTTCAAATCATTCTAAAATAAAATTTGATGAAATTCTTCTTTTGAGATTTATTTAAAAGAAATTCTTCCTTCCAGATTTATTTAAAAGCTATGCCTCAAAAGTGGCCAACCTTCCTGTAATACCTAATGTGGGGAAAAAATCTGAAATAAAGGCATTCTCTGCTCATCTCATCAATGGGGAGATTCTGGTAGTCAGTACTGTCCATTTCCTCATAACATTTTCATCCTTATTGGTCACTGTTTTAAGGGAAACAGAGCCCTCTTGAGCCTTTGCACCATCTTGGAAGGCATACACAGAGTGCTGGGAAGTGCAGCCTTCCTAGTGCTTTTTTCTTAGCGCTCGTAAGAGAGGGCACCACCTTTCTTAAAGGGCCCTCCCAGCACTGAGAAAAGTACAGTACCATGCGGAGGTCAGCACAGTGGGAAATGGCTCTCCCATTGAATGCCCCCCCCCACAAGTGGCCCCTGCTTGAAGCACCGCTCAGAGGTTCCAGGAATCGCAAGGAGGAGGAGTGACAGTGGCTGGCTGGTACATACACCCCTGCCCAATTCTGTAGTGTTCGGGCTTACAAAAGTAGGCCTTTCACACTGAGAATTTGGATAAGGCAAAGCTAGGAAACTGGACATAGACTAAAAGTAAAACAAGTATGGGTATTAAAACTACTACTACTACACTAATTATTGATTGATGAATTATTAATTAATTATTAATAAATAAGTAATAATAAACAAACAAATAATTAATTTATTTATCTATTTATAAAAATAAATAAGAACATATTTATGTACCACTCTTCACAAACCTTCTCAAAGCAGTTTACAATGAATATAAATCAATATGATTTCCCATCCCCAAAGTGCTCACAATCTAAACTGAAACACAGAATAGTCAGCAGCAGCAACCACCAGAGGGAAGCTATGCTGGCACTGTGTAAACTGTAAATTACGACTGATTGTAGGCAGTTTAGATAGCTGAGAAACTGAATCCATTAAGTGATTTGCTAGATATAATCACAATAACTATTAGCAGATGGGGGAGACCTCTTCTTTTGGGTATTTATGGACCTGTAGAGTCATACCTGACAGACGATAAACTAATTGCGTTATTTTAAAAAAATGTAAGGAACAAGCAGTATGACTTCACATTATTTCCAGCACCACGACAAAACTATGTGGGATGAATTATAGGATAACTCTTAGTTTAAAAAACAAAACACACACACACACACACGACACTCATGCATAAATAAAATAGATAAAATCCTACCAAAGAAAGTTAGAGAAAGAAAACACTCTCTAGTCACATTTGTTTGATGGATGAATTTGTTGACAAGATTTGTCATGTGTTGTTTATTTCAATTCAGAAATATGTATGGATGAAATGCCAACTCTGTACCCATATCTGGAAATTTGAAACTAGTTAAATTGTCACAGTTTCTCTTCCAAAATTAATTTTGTGAGGTTGCTGTGAATCTTTTTTGTAAGAGATCCATATTTCCTCAGGAGAACCATTCCAATAACGTCTTGCTTGGGAACCAATGCAATTAAATGATTTGAAACGGATTTAAATTTATATTGTCGACATGTCCTGAGAGAAGACAAAATCATTTTTGTTAAGCCAAAGTGAGCATTTCACTTGTTTACTTAGTTGTCTGGATTGATATCTTCACTCCAAGGAAAAGACCGAGGCTTAAGTTCAAACTCAGAAGAAGCAAAACCTTCTTAATTAAGAAACCTAGCATTCTGGGAACATCCCAAAGGATTTCCTAAGGTCATTTTTACAAGTGATGCTTACATTTTTGCATTTCCTGAACCTGTAATTAAAATGTTCAGATTTAACACTTGCTAGAATGCACTGGTGATTTCAAAATGGCTGTCTTTCTCTATGCCACATAAACCACATTCACATGTGATGCATTCCAGTCTAAAAGGACTTCTTATCCCTGTTTTTATTCATTACATCAAAAGCAAAACAAGTCATATAATGCAAACCTGATTAGCAAGCTACCATTATGGCAAAGAGAACATGGTAGAAAATCTGAATGCCCTTATGTTTTCCATTATCTGCACCGGAAAGCAAAATATTGTCCGTCAGCATTCCTGTCTCTCAACATTCCACTCTAAATATTTTTTTATTCTAAAACAAACATCCTACTTCTTGTTGGCAGGTGGTAGCTAAGGACCAGAAGGCATAACTTGCAAGTAGCTAAGGACTTAATCTTTGCTGATGATAAATATAGAGCTGGAGACTGAGCAGAGACTAATTTGACAGATTACGATGGTACTGCAAGAAACACATGCAGGAAAAGCTTTTCCAGCTGCAATTTTCCATGTCATCTTTCATTTGCAGTATGTGATCATATCAACTTGATGTCTGCTAATTCAAATCTTTAACCAGGTTCCATCATCTGCTTGCAAGACAATATAAATAGCAGTCTGTAGGTTTAGAGATGGCAGAATCTGCCAGCATCCAGTCCTAAAATAATTTGGAATATCCAAATTAATTGACCAAATATATACTGTACTCCCCCCCACCCCCCACTCAAATTTTAGGGTCTGGACTAGGAGTCCTGTAGTCCAGATTTAGACTCTGGACGACAGAATTTTAAACTCTGGACAACAGAAGTCCTGGCCAGAGGCTGCTATGCCCAGACTGGGCAATTACAGCAACAGTGAACACCCATGATGCTTACAGTCAGTCTTCGGAAACGACTGTGGTCTTCAGCAAAACTGGACACACCCAACTCAATACTCCTTCACTTTTGCTTCAGGATTGCCCTCAACTCTCTTTAAAGCACAGGTGTCATGACCGCTATCCTGAGCAGCAGTGTAGAATCCAACCCTGTGGAGGGGGTTGCAGTTGGGCTAGAGGAACCAGCCCCAAGCCAGGCCCAAGCCCTGCCATCAGACGGAAGCATGAGCCAGCCGGCTGGGAGACTCCAGAGCCAGAAACCTCAGAACTAGGAACCCTGAAACTGGCACTCATTGAACTGAGCCGCATAATGAACTGGCCCCTTCCACACCAAGCACCTTGCCCGCACCAGAAGCCTGCACAACAGCATTGGTAGGGAGCTAGGAGTTGGCTTGGTGGGACAGAGAGAAGACATACTAGCCTCCAGGCCAGAGAATTAAATCTCCAGGCAGGAAAGTAGAGTCCAAGAGGAACTGCCCTTAGAAGCCTTTTTAAGGCAGGGAGGCGATTCTCATGACCGCCCAAAAGCAGACTAACGGAGCCTAGCCCACTTTTTGGCAGTTGTGTGCTGCCACGGGAGCTGTGCGGCTCCCGGCAGCAAACCCCGCTAATTCCCCCTCCCCTTAGCCCAGATTAGCGGAGAGAGTGCTCCGCTAACCCAGATTTTTTGGTTGTGTGTTGCCACGGCACAGCTCTGTGCTACAGCAACACATGAGGAGACCCCTGGCCGGGAGGCTGCAAGCAGCCTCCAGGGCTTGGAGGTCTCTCCAGGATGCCCCGTGCACTTGCGTGGGGCATCCTGGAACTTCCAGGGGCCACGTGGCCCCCGATCCCTGCAGCCCTCACCAGCTCCGTGATAGAGCTGGCAGCTGTGTGGGTGGCCGATTTGGCCACCCAGGGCTGCTCCAGTGATCGTCTGCGGGGATAACGGGCCAAGCCCGCTCTCCCCGCAAACCCCTTAGAGGCGAGTCTCACTGATTGTGAGACTCGCCTCAGGATCTCCTTTACAAGCATAACCCTCACCGAATTCCCCTTTATAAGCATAGCCCATCGAACTGGTTTGAAACGGTTTGACTCAGTTTGATCCAATGGACCAAACCACCCGTTCTGAACCACACACACACACACACACACACACCTGCTTCTGTGCACACCTCTATTCTGCAGCTTCTGAAAACTTTAATGCCCTCTGTGGTAGGATGGTCTTGACTGCAGAACAGGAACTTAGATGCATCAGCAGTACAATATTTCCCTTTTCTGGTGCTTCAGAAGCTGCCCAGAAAGTACTGTGTAGTATGTACACATCAGCATTATATGCTAGGTAATTTGAGTAGGGCAGCCCGCTTTGGCTTTGCTAGATTCATCCCCACCACTGTGCAAATGGGAAAGGGTACAGAGCAAGCTCATCACAGGGTGTGCAAAGTTTTGGGGGAAACTGATCATCATTATCCATACAGCATGTCCAAGCCCAAAGTCTTATGCAGTCATGCCTATATCGATGTTCCTTGTTGCCTTCCATCTCAAAAGCACCACAGACACTAAACATGGCTCTCAAAACCCAAGAAACTTTCCGATTGCTACTGTTACTCTCTAGCTGGAGCTCTTTACCAGCCTGAATCCAAGTTATAATGGATGATCATTGTGGAGAGATAAAGTCCAGCAGTATGGGATCCACACCTACAGCCTTAGCCCTCCATCCCATGGCCAGATTCAGATGTAACAGGAAACCATAAATGCCTGCTGTAGAGACAAACCTTTCTACTCTTTCACCTTTGTGTGTGGGAGGAGAGTGAAAGCTTTTCACTTTAAGCATGAGCTGCAGTTCCATGTTCCCTATGGGTGGGTTCACATGTCATATTAGAAGTCAGTTTCGCTACTGGAGCATGGGAACCTGTGTGAGCCTGACTTCCTAGCATGCGCAGGTGAAGCCTGTATTGATTGTGTTGTGCAAATCTGCCAATGTCAGCTTCTTCCACCTGACTTATGGTCCAGAAACCGACATCTGCAACCAGAAGTTGAAGTCAGATACAGATAAGTTGGGTGAAAGAAACTCACACTGGCAGGTTCACATGACACGACCAATGTTAGCTTGCTGCCAAACTCAGGTTCAGCTTTTTTCTGTCATATGTGTTGGAAGTTAAAGGACTTTGCGCTGTCTCTTGTCTCAGACAGTGGAGGACAGACTAGTAAGTCAGAGGGCTAGAGGGTCAAGACATTGGTCATCACTTCTCCACTGCTCTGATGTGTAGATTGCTAATCTCAGGGACTTCCTTCCTCTCTCTCTCTTCCTTACCTGCCCGCCTACCTTGCAACATGGCAAGCCTCTCTCCCTGCACCGTATGTGCAGAGAAGATGCAGAATCCATCTGCATCCAGCTAGATAGATAGATTAGAGATCCTAACTCCTCACTTTCCTATCTAGAATGGAGTTCCTTAATAAATGCCTTATATATTGATTTGAAACTATGGATTGGCTCCAAGTTACTTTACTCTCAGCATACACGCATGCCTAACTAAATTCCGCTGTGTTGTGCCTCTGTGCACTCTGCTATAATGAGAAAGGGATTCTCTCACCACAAAGAACTTCCAACAATATGAACATGTCCTATGAATGCAGGAAACTTTGGTTTCTTAGGTAACAACTTAGAACAAACCAAACTCAAACTATGGTTTAATATATTGGTGTTTTGATGCTAGTAAGTTAAACTGCACTTCCCAATATTTGTAGGTAACTATGGCTTATTCTTAAAGTGAAAACAAGAGAAGGGGAAGCATGTAAATCTTCATCTATCCTAGTGAGAAACCACATTTCCCTGTTATGTCTGAACCTGGCCTATGTTTCATTAAAAAATGCAGAACATATATGCATTCCTACACTGACATATTTCATGGCCCAGTACAGAATGTGAATCATAATTGCACCATTGACAGCAATTTCTGTGAAGTACAATGGAGCTGCAAAGTGTAGAAATCAAGGCTGCCTATTATTTTCTGGAATAAGGACAGTCTTCTAGGGATATGGGGCTCTCAATGAAATAAGGCTTCTCTGAAAGCCCTAATGTCCTCTGTGGGAGGATGGCTATTGACTACACTTAGTCGGAATCTGATCCTTTGCTTCTTGATAAGTTGCTGTGTACCACAGAATAATACCACTGGGCCAGAAACCTGAGCCTGTTCCAATGGGGAAAGGATACATGTGACTGGCTGAACTGTGAGTTCTGTTGGCTGTTTTCTCCCATGCTGTTTTGTGTAAGTAGAGAGAATTCAAGTGGCTCAACGTTTATCAAGAGGGTGGCAGGAAGGGCACCTAATGGCTGCTGTGCAAGGCAAGAACCTGATAAGAAATGCTTCTTGTGTGGATTGTCAAAGACTTTGTGCCCTCCCAAAAATTATCAGCAACTCAAAAACTGCAAGCAACAAATGAAATCAATCACCCAGAAATTCTTGAATCAGTACCAGCTTTACTCAATGCAGGATTAGATATAAGCTTTACCAGCACAGAACAACCTATGAGACACTGGCTCTCTCTGTTTAACACACCCACAGGGTGCCAAGTTCAGCCTCTTATCCGTCTGCCTCTTTCTGCAATCAGCACAAACCTGGAACAAATGTCCAGGAGGAATGCAGCACTTCAAGCACAAAGCAGATATAATCCATGGTCTGCCTTTTCTTTTCTTTTTTTAATTGCCAATAGCATATGACTCTCCTGACTGTGGAATTATGCCACACTGCCCTGACCTCCCCAAAGAGGTCGACATGGCCCTGTGTTAAAAGTCATCTTATCTGTCAAAGAGTTCTTTGGTTCTCAGAACAAGTGTTTTTTCACACCTCCCTGGTCCTGGTCACTGTTAGGTGTTTCAGTTAGTCAGGGTGTCCCAAGCCATTCTGCTGCCTCAGGTGACAGGCAATCTGATCCCACCCCCCACAATTCCACCTTCATTAAGGGCCAATGCATGCAGCAGAATCGAGTGACAAACCTTTCCCTGGAGTGCATAAATTAAATGCTTCCTCGCCTCACAATATTCCTACACACAGAAAAGTAGCATGTCAGGGAAAAGGTTCAGCCCAGAATTCTTCCTGACACTCCACATTTTTATGTGCAGGGGGAAGCTTCTGTTTTTGTTTGTTTGGGGATGGGGCAGGGGAGGAAGGAATATTCAAAACTGGAATCCTACCCCAGCCTGAAATGATGCAATTCAGGAAAGGTTTAAGTGGTCACAACAGAGTTTCTTAACCTTGGGCCCCCAGATGTTGTTGGACTACAACTCTCGTCATCCTAAGCCACAAAGGCCATGTCTGGGGATGATGGGAGTTGTAGTCCAACATCATCTGGGGGCCCAAGGTTAAGAAACCCTGGGTCACAACACTGCTTTATGAGACGCAATGACCTTTTGTTATAGTTAGCAGCTGGATGTCGCCAATGCACAACTTCTAAAGGTTAGGGGTGTCCCCCCCAATTTAAAAAGCACAAACATTTCTAGTTTAAAGAAATAAAATCTATCTAGCCCCGCCCCGCCCACGCTTTTAATAAAAGGAACACAAACAAACCAGTCCCAGGTTCAGTCTCTGGCATCTCCAGTTGGGCTAGAAGAGACCCCTGCCGGAAACTCTGGAGCGCTGTTGTCACACAATCTGACAGTTCTGAGCTGGATAGACCAATTGTCTGACTTAGAAGATGGCACTTTCCTATGTCCCATATCATCCAACATTTCATTGATGAATAGAACATGCTGGTTATCTATTGCAAGGCAAAAAAAATTAAAAATAAATTATTGTGGTATCTTAAGGTGAATGTTTGCAATGAAATCGTTTCAATGTAACAAAAGAGCCCTAAAGGAGGGGGGGAAAGCATAGTGCCAGAGCATATACAATGATTTGGAAACCCATGGGATTGTCGTGATGAAAGCAAACCACTTAAGTAATTATCTTCAGAAAACCTCTAAGAACAAGAAAAAACATGTCGGCAGTCTGAGAACCTGCTCCATTTTTATAATGCGTCATTAAAATAGAACAGGTTTTCTTAACCTTGGGCCCCCAGATGTTGATGGACTACAACTCCCATCATCCCAGCCATGTCCATTGTGGCTGGGGATGATGGGAGTTGTAGTCCATCAACATCTGGGGGCCCAAGGTTAAGAAACCATGAAATAGAAAGATTTTTTTTTAGGTATTTTATAATGTAAAAGCAATATTCATGTCTGTTAAACCAGCAGACAAGGTAATTAACCACAGGCAGTGATTTAACTCCCTTTATAACATAAAAATGTATAAATAAATAAATATAACATTATCAGAGGTTTGGGTGGGGGGGAGCTGCATATTGTGGGGACCAACTGAACCCCAGCTGATCATGACATTTTCCTAGTTAAGGATTTGAGGTTGTTTTTGATGTGTACAAGTTTGTTTTAGAATAGTTTTCAATTTGTATTTTTGTGTGTGTTTCAGATCCTCAGAGCCACTTAAATATTGTTGAGGCTGTTGTTCATTGATTAACAATGGAAGGCGTTTCTCACCCTGAAGTTCGTGAAGCTAAAGTAGCCAGATATGACAATAACTACTCGCTTTGTATCATCTGTCAGAGAGAGACAAATGAGGCATTGGTGGAGAAGCCTGTTGCTATATCCTTTGAAAAATTACTGAGCTTTATCAGGGAGCATGCTCAATATGGAGACAAATGTTTTCCTGAGATTAGTGGGCGCATCGGTGATGTCACATGGCAAAATCTTCAAGCAAATGGAAGTTCGTGGCATTGAAAATGTTATCAAGAGACTGTTCATACCCAAATGCTCAAACATGCCAAAGAATGATATGAAAAAGAGATAAAATCGAATACTGAGGAAGACCCAAATACTATCAAGCTGTACCTTCACTCGATCTCAATCATCACCTTACAAAAGGGAATTGTGTTTCTTTTGAGAGAATGGACCAGAGCACAAGAACCCTTTGCATTTAGTTGTTACAGAAAATGCTGGTCAGTCACTTAAAGATGCAGTTGAAAGAAGTGGGAATGAGAAACTGCTTGTCAAGCTTTGTACATCCATTGATCCTCAATATGGACATGCTATTGACATTAAATACCACAAACAGTGCTGGGCAACACATATAACAAATGTCAATCGCTCAGCATTCAACCCACAAAACTAAGCAAGGCGAATGAGGTGGTAGCCGAAATTGAATTTCTTAGTGTGCTTAAGAATACATTGTTAGATGGAAATACAGGTGAAACTCGGAAAATTAGAATATCATGCAAAAGTCCATTAATTTCAGTAAGGCAAATTAAAAGGTGAAACTGATATATGAGACAGACGCATTACATGCAAAGCGAGATAAGTCAAGCCTTAATTTGTTATAATCGTGATGATCATGGTGTACAGCTCATGAAAACCCCAAATCCATAATCTCAGAAAATTAGAATATTACATGGAACCAAGAAGACAAGGATTGTAGAATAGAACAATATCGGACCTCTGAAAAGTATACAGTGTACTGTGCTTGATTGGCCAGCAAACTCGCCTGACCTGACCCCATAGAGAATCTATGGGGCATTGCCAAGAGAAGGATGAGAGACATGAGACCAAACAATGCAGAATTGCTGAAGGCCGCTAATGAAGCAACCTGGTCTTCCATAATACCTCATCAGTGCCACAGGCTGATAGCATCCATGCCACGCCGCATTGAGGCAGTAATTGCTGCAAAAGGGGCCCAAACCAAGTACTGAATACATATGCATGCTTATACTTTTCAGAGGTCCGATAGTCACCATGGCTCATCTTCAAGTAGTATACACAGGAATCCTTATGGCAAATAATGTGGACAGCCATCCCAGCCACACAAAAAATAAAATAAAAAATAAAGCAACACATACAGCATGATATGCCAAGTGCAGAGTTCTATAAACCAAAACGAGTTAATGAATCAGAATGTATTACAAAATTGTAAGAGATGCTACAATTCAGTTAGCAGAAGAGAGCAACACTGACGGAAATGACAACATGAAAATACTCTATGATGCTGCTAAGATTATATGAAAACTTATTACCAAAGCAGAGAGATTGGGTATTTTCTGGTTCATTTGCAGAAGGTACAGATCAGAATGTTGCAAATGAATGGTATAACTTCTTCTGTTGGGTTCTCAAGTTGGCCTCCTGATGTAGTTGAAGGAAGATTCATATTCTTTGCAATAGACCATACTGATTATTTTTTAAAATAAAAAACTACAAAGAAAAATATCCAGGAGTACCAAACCACCTGTGTGTTTGTGTACACACACACACACACACACACACACACTCATTCACCCCCACCACACTCCAAGATTAATTTTTAGCCTACTTTTCTCAATGAAAGTAAGCTTATGAGATCACCCAGCTCTCTGTGTGTGTGTGTGTGTGTGTGTGTGTGTGTGTGTGTGTGTGTCCCGCTATCAACTTTGCAATGCCTGGACCAATTTGAAGCAAGTTTGGTGCAGTTGGCTGTACACATAGGGTCACCTCAGTGGCATAGATTTGTGATGATGTCATCTACCCCAGTTCAAGATGGTGGATGTGTGAATGTTTGAGGTGCAAGTGTGTTAACTTGTGAACCACCGTTGAGGTGTCCCTATGTATCACTAGAACTGTGACAAATTTGATCCAAATCAGGATCAAATTTGTCACAGTTCTAGTGATACATAGGGACACCTCAACGGCATAGTTTGTGATGATGTCATCCGCCCCAGTTCAAGGTGGTGAATGTATGAATATTTGAGGCAGAAGTGGGCTAACTTGTGAAGATGGCAATTATCAATTAAGATTATAGTGAAAGCAAAGTAGGCAGATTAGTTCTTACCAGAACTTCTTGTTTTCCTTGCCTCGGGGGAAAATAGCAGAGTAGCAGCTACTGCTTCTCATCCAGCTCATGGCTCCCTCACTTGTCTCCAGCAGCATTCAAGTTCTAAATGGGGAGGAACTACGAGGAGGAAGGCCAATAGGCTGCTGCTGGGAGGCTGGAAGCAGCTGGAAGCAGAGGGAAGGGGATCACAGCAGGAACACTCAGCCTCATCCATGACTTTGCTTTTATCTTTGCTGCTGCTGCTGCTGCTATCAGCACTGGTCATGCCAACAGCGATATCAAGGCAGTGGGAGCTGACGCCACCCACTCCCACCCTTGCACTGGCCAGAGCCATCCAAGGAAGCAGCCAGCAAGGTCTCCAGCAGTGTCTCTTAGTCCACCATGGCAGGGGACAGGGGTGCACTCTGCTGCCCCCCAAATGCAACTTCCTCAGTGTGCCTCATCATAGAGGTGCCTCTGCAATTAGGCAATTGTGAAACATGCAGGAGGATTCGATTTGCAATGTTGTTTTCCCGGACCCGAGTAGTAGATCTATATAGGAAATCCATCAGCCTTGCTTTAGCCCTATGCAAACATTTGTTTTGGAGAAAAATGAATATGTGTATAAAAGGGATCAGGGTTGCATATACTGGCCTCATCCCCAACTTTTGGGCACTGAAGGTGTAATTTGCATAGGAGCCTGCACCTGAATGGATACACCTGCACCTGAACAAATGTAGGCTCTTTACATGCAATCTGTATGTTCAGTTATTTCCTGGGGTACTTACCTATGGGGAATCTAAGAATGGTGTACATGAATAGTCTTCTGAACACATGATTTATTGACCATATAGAAGTGGGGGATGGGGCCAAGAGGTGTGATAAGGATCCCCCTCCCCACTTCATGTCTACCTAAAACTAACATTTACACAGGGCTTGTCATTCAAAGCTCCTGCCAATTTTGCACATGCATTTCGGCACAGTCATTCATTTTTGTGTGGAGATGAATCTGTGGAAGGTGGATTGGGCTTTGGCTCCAACAATGACTCTGGGTGCTCAGTGTCCCATTAGCAGAGAAGCCTACTTGCACACCTTGGAACACACATCAATCCCCTATGCATGATCCATTACCTGGAAAAACTGACACGATGGACCACACATAGGAAGCCTATACAAATCCTGGTGTAGACACATAGGTTTGGGTGCAAATGACACTATGAGGCGATTCTCATGACCAGCCAAAACTGGGCTAAGGGAGCCCAGCCTGGTTTCGGCTGGTCGTGTGCTGCAATGGGAGCTGCACGGCTCCCAGCAGCAAGCCCACTTAAATGCCCCCCCCCTTAAATGAGGTTAGCGGAGCGCATGTTCCACTAACCCCATCTTTCTGATCATGAGTCAGCCACGGCTGCTTGCAGCTGTGGTGGACACACTCGAGGAGGGGTACCCCTGGAATGCACTGCACACTCACGTGGTGCATTATAAGGCTTGGGGAGGGGCACCACACGGCAGCGCTTCCCTTCACCCGACCCCCAGAGCTGCTGGGCGAGGCATGGGTGGATGGCAGGAGAGCCGCCGCTCATCTGCGCTGCCGATCCGCCCTCGCAGGGAACCGCCTCAGATTGTTTGCAGGGAAGGTAAAGTAAACCCTCCGTCCCTGCAGTTAACCCTGGCAGATCTCCTCACTGATCATGAGGAGAGCTTCTATGAATGCATAGAGGTTAGGGGGTAAAGGCCAAAGAAGTTTCCCTGATTCCACACACACACACCCCGCCACCATCCCTGCATTTGCTTCCAACCTGAAAATGAATGATGGAACAGATCTAATGATACCTCTTGCAAAATGTTAAATATAGACTGTACTTCTGAATAAGACATGGAGACCATTTTTCATCTTTCTCTTTTCGAATTCAGCTTTCCATAGATTATATGTCATTTTCCCACAGCAGAATTTTTTAATTATCAGGATACTAACTCTAGCTTCATTACTAAGTGATAGCAGCAGAAGGGGTGTCATCAAAACCATCAAACATGGTCCTCCTGGACCTGACAGACTGAGCTTTTGTGAATCTGGAGTAATTTCGATGACAAATATCAAACAGGTTTCCTGAATATGGTCATCAAAATTAAATCAAAATAAATGTTTGATTTAAGAGCATGACCTCCTTTGGAGAGATCAGAGTGCAGAGACAGAGACAACCCTACCCTGAAGCAGACTGGGACAGTTCTCAGGGGTGGGGACAGCAGCCCAACCAGCTCTTCCACCATGGAGAGCCCACAGAGGAAGAAAGGCCCAAATGGCACCACACTGCTTTCCCTCTTCTCATCCCAATCAGAAAGGAAGGGGGAGACATTTGAAAAAGGCAAGAACTGGAAATGGCTTTAACAGAAAAAGAGAGGAAAGGGAAGGGATCGGGGCACCATTTGGTGCACTGTTTCAGGCAGCACAATGTCATGGGCCAGCACTGTGAAAGGATACATCTGCAATTTATCCATACAAATTCAGAAAGTTTGCACAGGAATTGGTTAAAAGCTAAGACCGCAATACAACAGAGCACATGTGCAGAACATCAAAACATTTCAAAATGAAATGGGCCCTTTCGAGTGTTTTGAGCTTGAAACAAAACAACTTTTAAATAAAGGGTCTGTTTCTAGCTCAGAGCAGAACCACCCCACTTTGTTTGCAATGTTGTCATTTTGAAGGCCTGTTTTCCCCTTGCTGATTGGTTTTATGGCACTGGCTTCCAATAGACTTGTGATCTTCTTGCTTCTTGGTTGGCTTGTTATCATACAAATCAAGTGCTGTCATGGATGACTGTACCCCCATTGGCTGGGGGGCGGGGCAGAGGAGGAGGGGAGGCACAGAAAAGGAGGGAATTTCAAAATGTATCCAAAGGGATTGGGGAGCAGAGAGAGCCTTTATAGTGTGACTCTCTTTGAGAAGAGGATACATCACGAAAGGAAGATAGGTTTGATTTTGTGGCTTTCTTTTCTCAGCACTGAGTATAATATGTTGTGCTATTTCTTCTATAACTATCTGGTTTTGCTGGATTTCAGATTGACAAAGGCAGAACTTGGATGCCTGCCTTTCTTGAGTTGTGTTTTGTTTTGTTTGTGAGATAGTGTTGTGGTGAGAAGTGGACAGTGGCAACTGTGTGTGTGTGTGTAATGTTTCTTGGTGATTGTTGTGATGAGCTCCATGTCTGACCTTGAGATTAACTTGTGCATCTACTCTGCAATCTGTATTGCAAGGAGTACTCAGTTAAATTGTGGCTGAAGTTGCTCTAATTGAGGTTATGGCTATGCTTGATGCCTCCGTGGGTGCCTCTGTGGCAGCTGTTGCAATGCTAGGAAGTAGCGTAAGAACTCATAATTGTGTGGGAGAGAGCAACTTGTGCCAATGATGTTACTGTAGTGCTGGCAATGTGGCTGGCAGTGGATTCTGGGTCAGTGATTTTTTTTTTTTTTGCTATTTTGGACTGTGTTTGAAATGTGTGTTCTGTGTTGGAAGGGACAGATTCCCTTTTACTGTGTACTTCTGCAGTGTTTTTCAAGGCAGGGTTGCAAAATGCAAAACTCAAAACACTCCATTGTTCCCCATGGCCAACTCCTAGGGAAACCAATGTGGGTTGTGTGAGAGGGCATGATGGGTGCTACCCCAACTCACAAAAGAAATGAGCAAGTGGATGATTTTCAACAAATATTTAACCTTTCCCCAGCCCTACCTGGAGATGCCAGGGATTGAACCTGGGACCAAATCTTCGGCATGCAAGCAGATGCTCCACCACTGAGCTGTGGCCCCATCCCTATTTGTGTCCTACTACTGTCCTGATACCTATGGAAATTGCACAGAGCAAATGTTATAGGACTATCTGGAGCCTGAGGCTGGAACCCAGTCCCAGATTACAACACAGAGCACATTTAAAGATCTATGCTCAGGTGATACATGCGGTAAAGAAGCAGTTCTTTTCTGCCCGTATTGCCTCTGCGAGTTCACGTCCGGTGGAGTTGTTCAGGGTTGTGAGGGGACTAGTATCTGCACCCCCCTCCCTTGAACCAGAATTTGGAGTCATCAGTTACCCACTGCAATGTGTTTAAAGAATTTTTTGCAGATAAAATCTCTCGGATTCGGGCCGACTTAGATGGAGACTCCACAAATAATTTAATGTCTGAACTGGACGTGTCTAACAACTCCTCTTATGCGACTCGACTGGATCAGTTTCAGTTTGTGATTCCTGAGGATGTGGACAAGCTGCTTGGAGCGGTGAGGCCTACCACTTGTTCTCTTGACCCTTGCCCAACATGGCTTGTCCTATTTAGCAGGGAGGCTGTCGTAGGCATAAATGCCTCTCTGAGGGAGAGTAGGATGCCTCCTTGTCTCAAGGAGGCAATTATTAGACATCTTCTAAAGAAGCCTGCATTAGATCCCTCAGAGTTGAGCAATTATAGGCCTGTTTCCAACCTCCCATGGCTCGGCAAGGTAATTGAGAGGGTGTAGGCCTCTCAGCTCCAGGCAGTCTTGGAAGAAACTGATTATCTAGACCCATTTCAAACTGGTTTTCGGGAGGGATATGGGGTGGAGACTGCTTTGGTTGGCCTGATGGATGATCTCCAATTGGCAATTGACAGAGGAAGTGTGACTCTGTTGGTCCTTTTGGATCTCTCGGCGGCTTTTGATGCTATTGACCATAGTATCCTTCTGGAACGTCTGAGGGTGTTGCGGGGTGGGAGGCACTGTTTTACAGTGGTTCCTCTCCTACCTCTCGGACAGATTCCAGGTGGTGTTGATTAGAGATTGTTGCTCTTCGAGATCTGAGCTTAAGTACGGTGTCTCTCAAGGCTCTGTACTTTCTCCAATGCTTTTTAATATCTACATGAAACCACCGGGAGAGATAATCAGGGGATTTGGAGCTGGGTGTTACCAGTATGCTGATGACACCCAGAACTACTTCTCCATGTCAATTTCTTCAGGAGCTGGCATATCCTCCCTAAATGCCTGCCTGGAAGCAGTAATGGACTGGCTGAGGGAGAATAAACTGAAGCTGAATCCAAATAAGATGGAGGTACTTATTGTGTGAGGTCAGAACTCCAGAGATGATTTTGATCTACCTGTTCTACCCAAAAGGAACAGGCTCGCAGTCTGGGAGTACTTCTGGATTCACACCTCTCCCTGGTTTCTCAGGTTGAGATGGTGGCCAGGGGTGCTTTCTATCAGCTCCGGCTGATACGCCAGCTGCGCCCATTTCTCGAGATCAATGACCTCAAAACAGTGGTACATTTGTTGGTAACCTCCAGACTTGACTTCTGTAATGCGCTCTATGTGGGGCTGCCTTTGTATGTAGTCCGGAAACTTCAGTTGGTTCAGAATGCGGCAGCCAGGTTGGTCTCTGGGTCATCTCGGAGAGACCACATTACACCTCTGCTGATGGAGTTACACTGGCTGCCTATAGGTTTCCGGGCAAAATACAAAGTGCTGGTTAAATACAAAGTGCTGGTTAAAGCCCTAAACGGCTTAGGCCCTGGGTATTTGAGAGAACGTCTTCTTCATTATGAGCCACACCATCCATTGCGGTCATCTCTGGAGGTCCATCTCCAGTTGCCGCCAGTTCGTCTGGTGGCCACACAGAGATGGGCCTTCTCGGTTGCTGCCCTGGGACTTTTGGAGTGTGCTCCCTATTGGGATACAATCCTCCCCATCTCTGACAATTTTTAAAAACATTTTAAAACCCATCTTTTTACTCAGGCTTTCCCAGCTTCTTAATAATGTATAGGTTTTTAATTCTGGGATTGATTTTTAAATTGTTAGTTTTCAATTGTTTTTATGTGTTTATATATGTGTTTATATATGTGTTTTATCATTGTGAACTGCCCAGAGACATGAGTGTGGGGCGGTATAAAAGTGGAATGAATGAATGAATGAGTGAGTGAGTGAATGAATGTGTTCTGGCTTCAGAGCCTTGTTCAAGAGATCAGGGGTGGGCAATGTTGTCTGCTGTTGGTTGGTAGTATGGTGCCTTAGGAGGACAAGGCTGCTCAACCTCAGCCCTCCAGCTGTTTTTGGACTACAACTCCCATCATCTCCAGGAACAGCAGTCTATTGACCATCTAGCCATGCCAGAGATTATGGGAATTGTAGGCCAACATCAAGTTAAGCAGCCCTGCCTTTAAGATTTGTCAGGACTAGCTTACATACAGGACCCACCCTGGCCTTCTGCCTTTGCCAGATCAACTAAGAAGTAGCTTTACTTTCTATATTTCTAGCTCTAGTTTTGACTGCTCACCAAAATAAAGCCCTTGCACACAAGAAACTAGAATGCTAAGGAGAGAAAACAGTCTTGCCTTCTTTGTGATGATAACACATGATAACTTTCTATATGCATGAACTTCTACCGGTATCTATGGGAGAGTGCAGCCTGGAATGATTCAGTCCAGGAAAAGTGTTATCCCTTCATACTTTAATTGTATAAATTAAACTGTGTGTTCCATATTCTACCGAGACTCCATTCATTGTACTTAATTGGGGTGCTCTAACCACCCACCCACACACACACACACACCTTTTCGCTTGTTCCATCCTTTTAGGAGGTCATAATATATCACAGCAACAATAAGCAGGAGTGGAACATTTTGCTATTCTCACAGAAATATAGCTGATACCAAAACACAACATTCTTGGTTAGGCTTTAGTTCTATCACTATTCCCAAGTTGTAGTAGTTGTTGTTGTTTAGAATATTTATATATATAACCACTTTTCAACCAAACAAAAACCCCTCAACACAGTTTATGAAGCTAAAGGTCAATTGTGCCGTTGAGTCGGTTTCCACTTCTGTTGACCACAGAGCCCTGTGGTTGTCTTTAGCAGAATACAGGAGGGGTTTACCATTGCCTCCCCCAGCTAAGGGAATGATAAAATAACCTTCAGTCCAAAAGGGCTCCCAATCTAAAAAGAAATACAAGGGAGGCTCAAGCAACAGCCACTGGGAAGGATCCTATGCTAAGATGGATGGGAACAGTTGTCCCTGCCCCCCACCACTAAATCAAAGAGAGGCACCACTTTAAAATGTGCCTCTTTGCCCAGTTAGCAGAATTCAAATGCCACCATGTCAACCTGAGTTGTCATAAAAGAGTGGAAAATAAATAGGTCATTGCAATCTAAAGTCCCTGATCAAGATATTTTTATCTTGAATGCTCTAGGCCCTGTGAAGATTGAATAAATTCTCCATTGCCTTCTTGAATCTTGGCACACATACAAAATCAACAGTTCCATTCTCAGGAAAGCACTGACTCTGATTTTCTTTAGCCAAGGGAAAACTCAGCAGCACAGTTGTTTCAAGGCCTGGCTTCAGCTCCCTTTTAATTCCACTGAGGCCAGTTGCCAAAGTGCCACTGACTTCAAAAGGGTCTACATTTCACCTTTTTATCTGGAATGTCAGAACCTCTTATTCCCTAAAGCCTGCAGCTGTTCCATCCAGCCATATCTCTGTGGCTCTTAACATTTCCTACCACGTTAACCATGCAAAGGCTGTCCTCAAACCTCTGCGATCAGTGATTGGCAGGCCCAAACCGGATCCAGATCCATCTTTCCCATCCACTGCAAGGTTCCTCCTCTTTGCCATACACTTTGCACACCTTGTGTAAACTCCCCTTGGCTTGGTCTGGAATCAGCTTGGAATTCAAGAACCTTTTCAGCAAGTGTTCAGGAAAAAACCTCATCTGTTTCCTGAGTGTTTTCTCTTTGCTGGTAATGTAAGCGCATACGTGCTGATGGTGCTGTGAGCATTCTCATTATTGTATTGTCTCCCTGGGACACCTTTCACGTACCAAACCTCAATACCAGTCATAGCAGAGAGCCCCTGGGAAATGCAATTGCCCCATAGCCTTCTCCACCACATAGCCTTCTCCTAGCTAAGCGCTCTTCTGATATCAACTGAGGAGAAAGGTCGGGGAGGAGAGAAAAAGAGACTGCAGAGAAGTAAGCCATAAATGGGGGACAGTGTGGTATATCCAGCCTTGGCCTTCTTTTACTTACAAAAATCCATCCCACCCACTTTATGAGACTGTTCTTATGCGCAGCCTAACCCAGTTTAGGGACGCCCAGCCTAGCGGGGAAGCACCGCCTAGCCCCACGGTTTATCCCAGCTGTTAGCCAAGGTTAAAGGAGCGAGCGCTTCCTTACCTGGGATAACTGCTTGTGTGTTTGCTGGGGCTAGATTTAGCCCCAGCCGACACAGAGATGTGCTAGTATTCCCATCTTTTGGGGGAATCCACCAAAGCAACGTGCATGTTGCACATTGTATTGTGGGAGTCACAGAGGCCGGGACAACAAGTTCCAGGCCCAGATCCCTCTGCCCTGCTCCATGCATCACGGAGCAGGGCTGCTTGTGTGGCAGTGCAGAGCACACTCCCACAACTAACCCCTCGATCATCTGTGGGGAATGTAAGTTTCTGGAGCCTTCCCTGCCCCCGCTTCCCACCCGCTTTGGGCTATCGTGAGAATCGTGTAGGGGAGGAATGGCAGTTCAGTCCCCAAATAGCAGAGCAAAACCAGTTTGGTGACAAAGCAGCAAAGCAAGAGGTCTTGAGACAGTTCTTTAGTATTGAAGAACTACAAGGATTTATTTAAAGAAAAGGTTACAAACAAATGTGGGAAAGCCTGCCACTTATTTCAGCTGTAGCTCTTGGCTGAAGAAAGAGACCAAAACAAAACAGCCATCTCTGGAGAGACAAAATGGAGACTAACACTGGAAGAACAAAGAGGGGAGGAGTCCAGCACTTTTATCCATGACCCTTAAAAAAACCCAGTGGTCACTATGAGACATTGCAGCTGAGAGATGATACTGCCAGGGTCCTAGTTCCAACAAATTGCCCCTAAATGTGATGGGAAAAGACTAGGGATGTGCACAAGCCTGTTTGGAGGCCCTTTTACGGGCCTCTGAACAGGTTCAAACACTGGCCAGTTCGAACATTCGGCGTGGGTGGGGGGTAGGATTTTAAGGGTGGGAGAGGGTGCACTTACCCTTCCCCCCACTTTCCCCCTGCCGGTGCTGGAGTTCTGTAAAATCCTTCAGGGCAGCAGCATACCTCCCTGCCGCCCCTTCCCCTCTTCGGCCGGAAGTGGCTGGGAGAGCTTCCTGTCTGCAGTCTCAGCAGCAGCCTCACATACTCAGGGGAGGGGTGGGTGGACAGCAAATATTAAGCAGTCCTCTGGGTAGCCAAATCTGTCTGATCCAAGAAGCTGCTGAGAGCCACGTATGGCATGCCATACCCGGCTCTGGTGTTTCTGCCTGACTCTGGCTGTGGTGCTGACCCCTTTGCTCTCAAAGCCTCCCCCTTTGCTCCCCAAAGCGCCCCTGAGCCATTTTTGGAAGGGCGGTATAGAAATCGAATTATTATTATTGTTGTTGTTGTTGTTGTTATAATAATAATGATGATGATGATGATGATGATGATGATGATGATGATGATGATGATGTCTGTGTTGCTCCTGGATCCCTAGCTCAGTTGAGACCCCAGCTCAGCCTACAACAGGATAGGCAATTTCTATAGTCTTATAATTGCTGTGTTATTTTGAGTCATCAATGGAAACAGCAGCTGGCCAATAAAGTAATTAATTTTATCAGTCATCCACCAGAAAAGACTTAATGAATTTTTTGTAGAATACATGTTTTGGTTTGGTGCACAGAAAATGTATTCTATTAGTAGGTCTTTTTGCTTAATAGGCTATTCAAGTGAAATGTGCTCCCCTAAAAGCAGCCATTATGAAGCAGAAATATTTCCCATTATCTCTTTACTGTGGATTCACTGTACAATTCCCTAGTTGCTGCCTTGAAAACTTACCTTAACTGGTCCAGTGGAGGTTGGCAATAATAAAAATGCTGCGTGGTTAAACAGAAGCCATCACTATATCTTTGTTTCTTTTGTATAGATCTGGATAGAAGATATTTTGAAAAGGAAGATATTCTTCTCAAATAAGTCTTTTAAGGCAATTAGCCCAGCAATTTTGAACTCACAGTAAAGCGTCACAGAAAAACTGCTGTAAAGCCAGCTGTCTAGGAAGCTCCAGGCAGTAAAAGCAGCTGGGAAAATGTTTTAGGGGGGAAGTGACCAGCAGGGGAAGGATTAAGCACTCCCTTCCCTCCCATCCGCTTTTTAATGCAAACTGCCTCCTCCTGGTTATATTTACATATGACTGCAATATCAAATGCAGTTTGCATTAAAAAAAAAAAACCTGTCCTTTTACCAATGCAGTCCTCAGTCCTGTCCTTTTACCAATGCAAATTGCTCCCTCCCAGGGATGGCTCCCCACATGAGGCAAAATCAAGCAGTCACCTCAGATAGAGCCTTTGGGGGCCTTCCTTGAGGCAGCAGAATTCCCCCCTTCCCCACTGCTGCTCCCAGGATTGCTTTTTTACTCAATGTGGGGAGTGCAGATTTGCCACTTACTGCTCCCTCCGGTCCATAGCAATGCTCAATGAACTTGCCCCTCACTCCTGTCTAGCAATAGCAATAGCACTTACATTTATATACCGCTCTATAGCTGGAAGCTCTCTAAGCGGTTTACAATGATTTAGCATATTGCCCCCAACATTTCTGGGTACTCATTTTACCGAGTTCGGAAGGATGGAAGGCTGAGTCAACCTTGAGCCCCTGGTCAGGATCGATCTTGCAACCTTCTGGTTACAGAGCGGCAGTTTTACCACTGCGCCACCAGGGGCTCTAGCATTGCTAGATGGCAGCTTTTACCCCAGATTTCAAACTATTTTCAACCCACTCCAACTTATTTCCATGTTGGATTTATTGACTGATTGATTGATTAAGTGCCATCAAGTTGGTATCGTCTCTTAGCGACCACATAGATTCGCTCCAGGATTATCTGTCTTCAACTTGGCCTTTAAGGTCTCTCAGTGGTGCATTGATTGCTGTTGTAATCGAGTCCATCCACCTTGCTGCTGGTTGTCCTCTTTCTCTTTCCTTCAACTTTTCCCAGCATTTTGGACTTCTCAAGGGAGCTGGGTCTTCGCATAATAGTTTGAGCCTGGCCATTTGTGCCTTGAGTGAAAATTCTGGATTGATTTGTTCTGTGATCCATTTGTTTGTTCTCCTGCCTGTCCATGGTATCCTCAAAAGTCTTCTCCAACACCAACATTCAAAAGCATCAATACTTTTTCTATCTTGCTTCTTCAAAGTCCAGCTTTCACATCCATAGAGTGTCAAGGGAAAAACCATTGTCCGAAAAATTCTAATCTTTGTAGGTATAGACATGTCGTGGCATCTAAATACCCTTTCCAAGGCCTTCATTGCAACCCTAACAAGTGCTAGTCTGTGGCGTATTTCTTGACTGCTGGATCCTTTACTGTTGATGGTCGATCCTAAAAGGTAGAAGCTATCCACCACTTCAATGTCTTTATTGTCAGTTCTTAGGCTGGTTGCTGTACCTGTTGTCATTACAAGCCTTCTTTACATTTAGTCATTGTCTAAATGTTGTAGGGGGTCTGGTATGAGGCCTGCCCAACTGCCACCGGTGTGCTGTATGGCCAGCCAGTTCTCTCTTTTTTTTGGTGTGGCAGTGGCTGCTGCTGTATGGAACAGCCACCAGCCAATCAGAGGCTCTCCACGTACCCGGGGAGCCCTGCTCCTCCCGCACCCAACCTGAAAACCAGAAGCTTCAGTGTGCACTTGCATAGCATGCACAAGAGCCAGCCAGCCAAGAGCCTTCCTGAGGTGCTGCCGCCAGAAGCTCTCCCACCCCCTATGGCACCATGGACGAGGACAGTGGTCAGAGTACATAGTGGCAGGGGTGGGAGCAGCACTGATTTCTTAAAGATGCCAACTTCAGTTATGTGTTAGATTCCACATGTCTTGGTAGTGGAACCGCTGAGCATCTCTGGACATTGGATTGATAGCTCCACCCCAGTGAAGATTTTCAAGCATCTTGGTAATGATTAATAAGGTGATTGAGGCAGGACAGCGGGGCAGATTGATAGTTCTCATAAACTAACTTTATTTCCAAGCACTGGGAAGCAAAGCCAGATGCCTTACATTTGGTTCCCTCTTCCCCCATCCCTTAATAGTCCATTGGGGCATTTTCTTAATGTCTTTTAATCACTAAGAGAATAGGAAGGGAAGGAAGAAGGGGGAAACCAAGTAGTATTTATACCAAAGTTGATGACAATAGTTGCTAGTAATTCAGAGTTATCACTCAAACTTAAAAGGGTTGTTAGGGTTTAGATTGTCTTTTTATTTTATTCATTCATTCATTCATTCATTCATTTTCCAGTTTTGTAGACCTCCCCAAAATTCAATCTCTGGGCGGTTTACAACATAAAACAGATTCTTTTCATTTATTCATTTATTTCTGTGTCTTTGGACAGTTGACAAATAAAACAGATTTCATCTATCTATCTATCTATCTATCTATCTATCTATCTATTTTTAAATTTCTATGCCACCTTTCATTAAGATTATCTCAAGGCGCTTTACAAAACATTCAACAATATAAAACCAAAAAAAAAAAAAAATTAACATGGAATATAAAAATACAAATCTATTTAAAAGTTTAAAAAACATGTACAAGATACAAAGCAGCAGCAAACAAAATACTCATTTAAAATCCTGGGTAAACAGCCAATATTTTACTTGCTTTCTAAAAACCGTGATGGAGATTGGGGAGTGGAGGCTCACCAGGGGAGCATTCCAAAGTCTGGGGGCAATGACTGAGAAGACCTTGTCCCGCGTACACAACAGGTGTACCTCCCTCATTGTCAGCACATGGGCCAGGGCCCCCTCTGATGACCCCGTTGAGCAGGCAGAAAGCCTTGGGAGCAGGCGGTCCCTCAGGTATCCAGGACCCAAACCATTTAGGGCTTTAAAGGTCAAAATCAGCACCTTGAATTGGACCTGCAAACAGATTGGCAGCCAATGTAGCTCTTTCAAAATGGGGATAATATGGTCCCAGTGGGCAGCTCCAGATAACAGCCTAGTTTTTCATTTCATTTAAAATGAAAACCTTAAAACCACAGTCCAGTTAAAAAGCTTGGGTGGGGGAAAAAAGTATCTTTAGAGACTTTTAAAAAGTTGTCAGAGATGGGAAGGCTCTTATTTCAACAGAGTGTGCATTCCAGAGTCTTGGGGTGGCAACAGAGAAGGCCTGTCCCTGCACAGCCACCAGATGGGTTGGTGGCAACTGCAGACGAACCTCTCAATGGGCGGTGGGGCTCATGGCAAAAGACGTTTCTCAGGACATTTCCATTACCTCCTATGATCTTATACCCTAAGCATATCAAATTGATGCACAAACAGGAGCGGAGCCACCATTGGGTGAACATGCTCAAAGAACCCGGGCCAACACCAATCAGGGGCCACGAGCGTGGTCCCAAACATGCCCCCTACGTCTGACGTCAGATGTGGGGGGCGTTATTTTGGTCCGAAATGGGGCTATTTTGCTGCCAATCGGAGACCATGCCTGGAGTCCCAGCCACTCCCCTTGCATCTGATGTCAGACACAGGGGGCATGGCTTACCATGTGAGAGAGCCAGTGTGGTGTAGTGGTTAGAGTGCTGGACTAGGACCGGGGAGACCCGAGTTCAAATCCCCATTCAGCCATGATACTAGCTGGGTGACTCTGAGCCAGTCACTTCTCTCTCAGCCTAACCTACTTCACAGGGTTGTTGTGAGGAGAAACCTAAGTATGTAGTACACCGCTCTGGGCTCCTTGGAGGAAGAGCGGGATATAAAATGTAAATAAATAAATAAATAAATAAATGAAATAATAAAATGTGCCGTCATATGCAGGGGGCGGGGCTAGGGGGCCGCAGTGGCGGGCTGGACCCAGGCTGCCTCTGGCCTCCCTCTGCCCCTGCTATGCTCCTTGGGTGTATTAAGCTTCTGAGTATCACCATTGTAAACTGGCTCTTGTGCAACAGTTTACCAGAAACATACTGAAGGAGTCATGCAGCAAATAGAAGGAGTGTCAGGCACACCCTGCAGAGACATTTAATGCTTTGAAAAGGTGGTTAGTAAGAATATGGATGAGAATCAAGTGATGTTAGTAAAGGCCTGGCATTAGTAAAGGCCTTTGACAAGCTTTCCCACCAAAGTCAAGAGGTGCCAGATGTACCTTCAAAGAGGAGGGATTTTCAATGGCAGGGTGAACTCTCCTTCCCTGGCTTTCATTCCTCAATAGGCATACACACAGTCTTAACCTCCGAATTGAAAGCAGCCTGCAAATCCACTTTCTGCTTTATAGGAAAATAGGTTCAAATCTGAATCCAGTTCTCAGAAAACACTGTACATGTGTTAGATGCGCGATGACCGCACTTTCACAGTGGGCCAGCCACTGAAATGATACACGTTTCTGTGTGTCCATATTTGTCACAGATTTAAAACGTCATCTGTGGGCAGTGTGGGAGCTAAAAAGCATGTAGAATACCCCAAAATTAGAATAATTGTTCATAGATATTCCTCTATCTATCTATCTATCTATCTATCTATCTATCTATCTATCTATCTATCTATCTATCTATCTATCTAGAATATTTATACTCCGGCCCTCCAGTACACTACTGCTCGAGGTGGCTCACAACATTAATACAACAGATACAATGTAAAAAAAGACTAATAAAGTTTTAAAAGTTAAGTTAAAATACCAGGCTAAAATTGCATTTAAATTACATTTTTTTTAAAAAAGTTTCAGATTAAAAGTTACTTAAAAAGCTAAACACTGAGAACTAGAAGATACTGCCAATGTGGCATACCTGTGACGTGCATCTGGTCTTTCTTTGTCTGTGTTGTACCATGTGCCATCTTCACCTGTACCTAGTATAAACCACATGGACACCTTACAGGAATGAACACAGGCAGAGCTTTCATATCACAAAACTGTAGATGACACTGCATTAAAGAGGCATGGGTTCCCCATATATCTCTGGCTACAGAAAAGCACTTGGAAATAAGAGCTGTATGCTGACATCAACACCAGATGCAGCATACAGAGTGCCTCTGCCCTCCCCCTGTCTGATCTTTATGACTGACCCCATGCAATAGTAGATAAGAGATGGGTGGTCTGACCACTGCAACCTCTCAGCAGGGGAAGGAAGATTAATGAAAAGCGTTGCTTCACAGGACAGGTTTGTAGATGCAGTCCTAGGAGGTAATGCCTTAATCCCATCCCAGATCACTGAGAAGGGAATATTGCCAAACCCCATGGAGAGATTTTTTAAATCCCAGTTTTATACCTGAGAGAATAGTCTCCTGACAGACAGTAATTCCCTATGGTTTAGGCATTGTCTCCTGCCATTAAGCTACTACTGATGCGAGTGGAAGACTCTCCATTAGAAATACATACAAAAGCCTCCATCTGTCATTACTCAATCTTCCATCAGTTTGCTGCCACACATTTCAATTCCTTACAATCTCCATGCCTCTTGCTATTAGCTGAATGTCATTTTTTTAATATTCAACTGACAAGCAGATGCACAAAACTGACAAAAACAACAGGCCACAGGAAAGGGAAAGGAAACCGCACAGACATTTGCAGGCTTAGCCTTATTTTCTGAGGAATCAAATGCGAAATGTTTGCGATGTTCTGTCAGAAAAATACCACTTCCTCCTGTCTCTGCCCCCACCCCCTCCGCTAAATTTACCTTGAAAGCCTGAATTTCTATCAAGAATATGTTAGATTCATAACACGGCACAGTAAATGCACAAACAAGTTTAAGAACGGAGGCCACGTATGAAGTTTGCAGAATTAAGGAAGCTTTGGTGGCTTCCCTCATGGGATTATATTTGAAATGTGAATATTCAGTTTATGTGCCATGCTGCTAAATCTTCCCATTCTAGGGTGGTGAGTGACACTAAGTCATTCTGACTAGACATGCAGTGGTGTCGCTTAGTCAGATCAAACTGTGATTAACAGAGTGTGTTGAGCTATTGTGGGCGGGGGGAACCTGTTTCCATATAAGCCGCAGATATAGAAAGCCAAGTTACATTAAAACTGATTAGATTTTTGTCATCAACCTAAATGCTTCCAAATACAGTCCAATGTCAATCTATTTCCATTCTATTTATCACCAGCCCCATCACACAATCGGGGCAGAGAAGTGCTGAGAGTACACCTGCCCTGATGTCACTAAATAATGTCCCAACATGCGCTGTCGAGGTGTCCTTTAATTGTGAGAGAGGGGTGATCGTCCAAGTAGAACTCAAAGTCTATCAACATTTTGGTCAAGACTGGAGTGCACATTCTTCGAGCATATGAAGGCTCTGTATACAGGGAGTGGGACTGTGGTGGCAGGTTCCACTCCTGATCTAGGCACATTCACTAGACCATCTGCAGCATGCTTAAGCACAGACAGATTGTACATTCATAGGCTTCCGTGTGTGGCTAGCACTTACAAACAGTATAGTTGCTGGTGGCACATGTGAAAGTGTGCACGTATTGTTTGTGCACAGACAATATAGGCACATATAGGCAGACTGAAAAGGGTCAAACTTGAGGATGGTGGGGCAAAGCCTGCTTTACCCCTGCCCTACACACGTTCATTGAACATATAATGAATGTGTGAAGAGTGCTTAAATTGGCCTGGAAACACTGAATATTAATAGAATGTATTCTGTAAATTTTAAAACATTTTAATTGTCATGCCTTTCCTCAAAGAACTCTGGGAACTGTAGTTTTGTGAGTGTTGAGACTTCCTTTTTAGAGATTGTAAGCACTTCATACACTCAGAATTCCCAGATTCCTTGGGTAAGAGCTGTGTTCGCAAACAGTTTCTGGTATATATGGTATTCTCAAGGAACTGTTTGTGTGTGGTTTTTTTACAACAGTAAAGTTGATTTATCTTTAAGACAGACAGACATTTTTCTACTTACATCACTGATCTTCACTGAGTAAGGAATAAATCTGAACATTTTATTTAACTCATATTGTGTTCATGCATGTAACAGTAAAAAGTTGTGTAAAGCTTCTCGAAGTAAGAACTGCCACTCTGGGTTTGAAAAAAGTTAATGTAGTCCAACATTTTGTCTCCAACATCACCTGCCAAACATGCCAAGGAATTCTATTGGTAGCGCAGACTGCGATAGCAACTCCTACTGTTTGTTTGTTCCTAGTATGTGTTAATCAGTTCCTACCTGTGAACATGGAAGCTGAGTTCTATTCTTAGCTATTATTTTATTATCACAGAACTATTTCTGAAGATGAGTAATGGCTAAGTCATAATTATTAAACATATCTAGTACTGTGTTTGTCAGACATTTACCAGACCTTTCTTGTTAACCAAAGTTGCTGTCTTGCAGACATTCTTTCATATGAAGAATGGGAGAGACTGGGGAATAGACTATCAAAGAAGCATCTCACCAGCTTCTTGTAGATCTCAATCTTGCATTTCGGCATCACCACTGGAGAGAAAGGCTTCAGTGATTTCAGTTTAATTAATAATGGATTTTATTTTGAAAGCAATCACATACTAATATTTCAGACATGTACAGGTGAAACTCGGAAAATTAGAATATCATGCAAAAGTCCATTAATTTCAGTAATGCAAATTAAAAGGTGAAACTGATATATGAGACAGACGCATTACATGCAAAGCGAGATAAGTCAAGCCTTAATTTGTTATAATTGTGATGATCATGGTGTACAGCTCATGAAAACCCCAAATCCACAATCTCAGAAAATTAGAATATTACATGGAACCAAGAAGACAAGGATTGAAGAATAGAACAATATCGGACCTCTGAAAAGTAGACAGTGTACTGTGCTTGATTGGCCAGCAAACTCGCCTGACCTGACCCTATAGAGAATCTAAGGGGCATTGCCAAGAGAAGGATGAGAGACATGAGACCAAACAATGCAGAAGAGCTGAAGGCCGCTAATGAAGCATCCTGGTCTTCCATAATACCTCATCAGTGCCACAGGCTGATAGCATCCATGCCACGCCGCATTGAGGCAGTAATTGCTGCAAAAGGGGCCCAAACCAAGTACTGAATACATATGCATGCTTATACTTTTCAGAGGTCCGATATTGTTCTATTCTTCAATCCTTGTCTTCTTGGTTCCATGTAATATTCTAATTTTCTGGGATTGTGGATTTGGGGTTTTCATGAGCTGTACACCATGATCATCACAATTATAACAAATTAAGGCTTGACTTATCTCGCTTTGCATGTAATGCGTCTGTCTCATATATCAGTTTCACCTTTTAATTTGCATTACTGAAATTAATGGACTTTTGAACCATATTCTAATTTTCCAAGTTTCACCTGTATACATGGCGGGGTGGGTGTGGGTGGGATTCTGATGTTGCCTGACAGGCATTTTAAAAAGACTCTAATGATTTTAAAAATATCTATAGTCAAGCCAAAAGCTATTGGAAAAGAATATTCACCAATGCGTTAATTAGAATTAAAAAGAATGTTTCAGAGAATTATCCTATCCATTCTATTAAATACATTGGAGAATATTCTTTTCCAAGTCTAACTGGTCATGTGAAAGATCTAAGGGCCTTTCACATGACCATATGAGGGTGGATTGGGAGATAGAGAGCTCCATCCTTAGTAGCAACAGATGCCCAGAACTTCTGAATCAACAAACCCAGGAAACACACAGGTAAGCCAGGTGAGGCGTCCATTGCTGAAATCGGGAACTGGAAATAGGGAGTCCTCTGAAGGCCTTTCCAGTACTGCCAGTAGACTGGAAAGCCTCTTTAAACCAGCAGTTCCCTCTGATTGACCAAAAGGGTCAGGAGGCAGGCCCAGTCCTGCTGAAGTGGCTACAAGTCTAGGATCATAAGTGTGTGCTTTGCAGATTGGCACATTCATGGATAGCAGCCCCTGTGGACACAGATCTCTACTGTTTCCAGGCCTGTTGCGGATAGAAATGGTGAGTGGATCCAAACAACCAGAAAAGCAAGATGGAAGAGCTCTCCTCCTTCCTCCCTTGGTTAAGAGCAAGGTACAAAAGCTGGGCTACCCTGCTTTGAGCAACCTGGGTTGGAGGGATATTTGTGAGTTCACACAACCATGCAAACCATGGTACAAGGCCTCCTATCCTGATGCTGATGGTTGTGCGAACAAGTCCAGTAAATCTTCTATATAGTTGTGACTTAATAAGACTATTCAAATGACTGGGAGGTGGGGAGGGCGGTCGGTCAGGGGGAAGACTGTGCAAAATTTACCTTTCCCCTAGGTGATCCTGCAATGTTGGTGGGAAGTGCAGACCGCACTCAACACATGATCCATGCTGCTCCATGCAGCACGGATCTTTGGAGGCCGGGATGATGTGTCCCGGTCTCCATGGATCCCACAATGAGTATGGTGCATTGGAGGGATACTCCCATGAGATGGGCACTCTAGGCACCTGCCTCTGTGTGTGCTCGGGCAACAAGCAGCCCAAGCACACACACAATGCTCACACCCTTAACCTCGGCTAAAGGCTGGGCTTCAGAGTTGGGTTAGGTAGGCGGGCAGCACTGGGATCCGTGCCGATCCTGGCACTACACATGAGCAGCCTTGGCTGCCGTATCCTGGGTTAGGGTTACAATGATGTGGATGTAAAATCAACATCAGGTGAAACTGAGAAAAAGCAATTTGGCGATCACTTACACAAGATTCATTTTTGTTGTTTTAAGTCAGATTTTGTTGTCCCACAATCAAATAATTTCATTAAAATCTCTGCTTTCATTTCTTTAAAAATATAGCTTCCCTTAGGCTTGAATCAATAGCCATTTTTAATTGCTTCATAGGGCTGCCCCCAGCACCAGGTAGTGCACCTTCTATGTGCTCATTGCATGGATTCGCTTCCCCCCCCCTTAATCCACATACTTCCCCCCACCTTGGCAGTGATGTGGGATCTTCTAGTCTACCTGGTGAGCTGCTGCCCATGAAATGTTCACCATGTAGTACCTGTTTAAAGCAACCTTCAAATGGCAGCAACAACGTGTACTCTGCTTTGTCACTTCACGAAACTTTACAATCAGACTTCCCAAGTGTGTGTGTTTTCTCTGAAAATGTATTGCTTCTGCCTGCTCACCTCAGCACTGTCCCTTAGCACTACTGTATCAAAAAATAACCTGTACTATTAAAGTACTACATTGTTAGAGATGTTTCCCCCAGGCATTTAGTCCATTATTATCCTTAGATCGTCCCTTGTTTGAAAACTTTATTTGCTCATGGAGACACTTTTATCTCCCCAGTCAAATTCAGCCCTTGCACAGCTGATGATAAGACAAAAGTAAAGGACATCTGTTTTTAGCACAAGTCAGTCTTCTCAGATATAAAAGAGCTTATAGCACATCTATTGATTAAATGAAGCTACCAGGAGGTTTGGGACATTTGGTGCAAACAGAAGACCCAGGAGCATCATGGAAGCATGAATGGTAAATTAACTCCTTTTAAACTAATTCAGAGAAAGATGACCAAATTAATTCAGCCCAAACTAAATGGAGCTATTTTATTTCTTCCTTAAAATAAAAGGCGTAAGAGGGCCAGTCAGAATGAGGACCATGAGGTGAGGGGCATGGTGAGGAGACATTTTAAACCTTTCCTCTCACATCATAGTCCTAATGCAAACAGCCTCCCCAAGCTGCTTTAAGGCCTTTGAGGGAAGCTTCCATACTTGAAGCACTGATCCAATCATTGAAAAGTGCTGATCAAAAATGAAACCCTGAACTGTGAATACTCACAGGGGAAAAGCCAATGGTTTCCTTCTTGCACTAAGATTTGCACAATCACAGGTTCAACTGAGGTCCAAACTGCTGAAATGACAGGTACACTCAAATATCCCAGAAAGCAGATTCAGCCTGTGTGTCAGTCATTACAATGTCACCTGACTGGTTGGTAACTTGATAAGCACTGCTAAGTGCCCTCAATATTTTTCAATGGTATGATTTTCATGCTGCCTATAGACCTAGACTGCTTTCAGAAAGCCTCCTGCCCAATTTCACTTTACAGGGAGAGTTCAACATCAGGTTAATAGGCTGCTGAGAAGACAGGCTGCTTACAGCTGAGTGAATCAAAATAAATTAGGCAAAGTCAAGCAATTCAATTGATCCATAAGGGCATGTAACCATTTATTAGGACATTTACAAGAGAACATAAATGCAGTTATCCTGCAAAGGCTCATGCGGGTAAGCAGCTTCACTCATTGGAACACCCCATGCAACGACACACATGCGATTTCAATGGCTAGGTTAGCAACCGTGTGTTTATAAATTATAAGATCCTTAATCAGGAAGGCCTGGCTTCTACAGGTGGCCTCTATACCATGCAGCAAAACCATGGATGTCATGGTAAACATCCAGTAATCCAGGCATGTTGGAAATAACTGCTCATACAACCTGATAGACATTATTCATCTCCCTATAAATTACTCATCCCTATGGTACACAGATTTGAGAGGATTTTTGTTTCAGAAAATTACAGGATGGAGTCTGTTCTTGGCCTCTGGAGACCAAAGAAATATTAGGGCTGTTCATACGATCGTGTGTGGGCATGGGTGGGTGGGAAGGCAGGAGGGGGGAGGCAGGGTTCACCTACCTTCCCACCCAGGCTCACAGCCTGGGTGGCGCACAAGCCGCGCACCCACATGACCAGCACTGCTGAGAGCAGTGTGTATGAATCTCCATGCTGCTCCCAGCAGCGCTGGTAAACAGAGGCCAGGACCCATTGTCCCAGCCTCCATGAATCCCCCAATGCACTGTGTGACATGTGTGATGCATTGGGAGATTCTCCCAAGAAATGGAAGCTCTTGGTGCCCGTCTATGTGTGCAACCAGGCTAGTAGTAGTCCGGCTCGCACACAAGCCCGTGTTAAGGGAGCGCTCGCTCTCTTAACCTCAGCTAACAGCCAGGCTAAGAAGTGGGGCTAGGCAGTGCTGCCTCACCAAGATCGGGCTCGATCCTGGCAGTTCTCACGCACAGCCTAACCTAGTAAGGCTAACCTAGAAATAATAGCCATAATAATAAATATTATGTCTTTAAAAACATCCCAGCGACTACACTGATACAAGAAAATTACAAATGAAGTGAAAGTACAATAGTGAATAACACAGAAGAGGGAGAACCAAATTTGTTATTCTTCATTATAATGTATTTTGGTTTGATCTTCATTTTGTATATATTTTTCAATTCTCTCTTCCCTTCCACTCTAAACAAAGATTATTCTGAGCACCAAAGACAAAAACCATGTGTTTGAAATATTTCAGATTCATCAGCATTGAAACAAAATTGTGCAATTTTGAAAATTTGATCCATGTGGAGTCATTGTAGACTTTCTGGATATTCATTTTGGAAATTAAAATAGGCTCATGGAGTGCTTCTCTCTTACACACAGCCCTCCAGTAGCATGTAATACTTAGTCACTGAAATGAGACACTAATGCATACACTTGGTTGTGTTAATCTCTGCCTAGATGTGCTGATGTGGATAGACCAAATATACATCTGTCATTTCTTATTGTTTAATTAAGTCATCCACAGCTGAAAGAAAAGAGCTCTCTTTAATAGCAGCATTTTTCATCATCCAGTGGGGCAGATTTTCAAAGTGAGATTCAGAAAGGCCTTCTGTAAATGTACAACCCTGCAAGCATAAATCACTTCCCACTACAATTTTTGCCCATTATCACTAGCTCACTATGGCGTTGTCTGTATTTTTGTGTGTGTGCATGAACCAGAAAGGCATCGAAGAAGCTCTCTGCAGGCACACAAACTGAAGTCTCTGAGTGAAAGCAATTCAAGTCAAGGTCCTCCTGCTTATAAAAACATAACATCTGCGCACCAATTTGAAAAGGGTTTGTAGGTCCTTTCAGGGAAAGTCTGCAGACAGCTTTGCTTGGTTTAATTCCAAAACCTATTTAAACGAGTGCAAGCCTCCACGTAGACATTTATGTCAGCTGAATTGATCATTTGGGGTTAGCATGCATTCACATCAGATAGTACCCAAATACTCCTATAAATGTTGGAAAGCAATATTTATTGCAAAATATGCATTTATAGAAGCTACGAGAGCTTAATGGGGGCAGGAAATCTATGAAATACTATCGTTAAAATTATGCACTTTTAAAAAGAGGCTGGTGCTGTTGCTGTTCTTGCACCCTCATGCTTCTGCTATTGATGTCAAGCTGGTAAATATTCTCAGTGCTACTTGTATAGCATGATTACTGCTTCTGCGTAGTGGTCCAATACCATGCTCCACTAGCACTGCTTGAATCAGGCTACCTGTTGACCGTTCATCTTGTAGTCCATGGCAGAAGAGTGACTCCTCATTTATCCATCATCTCACATGGTTCCCCATTGTAGACATGACTAGTGCAGCAAAGAGCCACATCACACAGGAAGCTGCCTTATACCAAGTCAGACCATTGGTATCAATGGCTCTCTAGCTCAGTATTGTCTACAATGACTGGCTGAGACACAGCAATGTGCACGGAATGGGATCTGCATTCCATTCTGAGCTCAGAACAGAATGCAAATTCCCCGAATGTTCTGTCAGAACAACCAGTCGAGCCAGATGCTCCAACGGAACAAACTCGGAATGTTTTGAGTGTTCCGAGTGTGATTTTGGAGGCCTGTTTTTCCCTTGCTGACTGGTTTTGGCACTGGCTTCCAACTGGCTTGCAATCTCCTAGCTTCTTGGCTGGCTTGTTATACAAATCAACTTGATTTGTATGATAACAAGCCAGCCAAGGAGCATGGAGATTGCAGGCCAGTTGGAAGTCAGTGCCAAAACTAGTCAGCAGGGGAAAAGCAGGCCTCCAAAATGGCACTTAGAACACTCAAAACGCTCCAACTCAGACTGGGGTTGTTCTGTTCCGAGCTCAAAACAGCCCCTTCATTTGAAGGGTGTTCTGTTTTGAGCTCAAAAAACTCAAAAAAAGGCTGTTTCGAGTTGGAACATTTTGAGCTCGAAACATTCTGCACACCCCTACTTAGACAGATGCTTTGCCACTAAGCATCTTTACCCATCCCCTAAGGGGAATCTCTTACAGCAGACAGCACTCACATGTAGTCATAAATCTAAATGCAAATCAGGGTGGATCCTGCTTAGCAAAGAGGCAATTCACGCTCACTACCGCAAGACTAGCTCTCCTCCAAGAAGGGGCAGCCATACTACACAAGCAACAATTGAATTGGGCTATAGTTTGTCCACACGCTATAGGTTTGAGCCTAACTTGAGCTACCTGGAAATAAGCCACACACCATGTCTGTATGGAAGTTTGCTCTGGTCTAAATCAACGGGATCTACGTCCACATAAATGTGTTTAAGTTCTTGACATGCATCTGCCTTATCTATCTGCCAATGACAAATGCCACTTGGCAGCTCACCTGAAGCAGAAATGATCTATCTCTCAATCCCTCCATGACTGCAACTAACCACATGACAGGGGAGGGAGCCCACACCAAAAAGGCTCAAGGAAATGGGACAAAGCCTGCTGTTCTAGGTGGGATTTCTTTGTAGGCACAGCTTCTGTATAGCCAACACCCTGCTTCGGTGGGGGAAAGCTCACAATGCATTATTATTATTTTTAAAAACCCAGCTTGTTCAGCCTCTGGCAGTGAAGCAACCTTCCACATTGCTCTCTAATGAGCTCTTTTGGCTGATGAAAGGAGCAACACTGACAGGCGCCAGATGGTGCCGTCAACAGCCCTCCTCATCTCAGCCAGCTCTTGCTCTGCCTGAAGTCAAAGGGAGCCCTGCTGTTGTCACTGATGGGAAGAGAATCAAGACCTTAGAGAGTTCCTAATGATGTTGGAGGACTTTGGAGAGAGTCAGTGCTAAGAAAATAGAAATACCTCAAAGGCCCACTTACAAGAGAGGCCCTCTGTGCCTCAACTAATGGAAAGGGATCTACAGCTAAGGCCTGGGCTCCAGTCATAACCTGCCAGGCTTCTGAGGTGATTTTAGGCACCTGCGATGCACAAATCTGTCTGGCATTATCTGCCATGAAGGCATGAGGTGCTGCCATGCTAAAAACTGGACTGGTTTGAAGAGGCTGTGTGTGTGATAATAGGCTACACAAGCCTTTATGGACTGATAGGTGGATCGATCGATGGGGCCACAGCTCAATGGTAGAGCATCCGCATTTCATCTAGATGGTCCCAGGTTCAGTCCCTAGCAACATCTCCAGATAGGGCTGGGAAAAGCTCCTGCTTGAAATTCACAGCCAGTCCGTGTATCAATACTGAGCTAGATGGACCTATGGTCTGACTTGGTATAAGGCAGCATCCTACATTCCTGTGATGCTACCTCTTGATATGGTGGGATGGCTTGGCCACCACCCCTTCATCCTTCCAGATGGGAAGTACTCTCAGTTAACGGTGAGGAGCCACGATCATCTTAATGATGATGGCAATGACCATTATGGTTCTTAAAGCAAAAGTTGCAAGGACGTTGGTGTCTATGAATGACACTGGGGAGTGATGATCCAGTATCACCATGAGAGGACGAAGTAACTAGATAGAGAAGCTACAAGACCAGAGCTACCAAGCATCCGTTCATGTGCCTATGGCAAAGTAAAGACCTTGAGGAAGGTGTGACAGTAACAGTGATCTTCTCTACTTCTTCAAAACTTCAGTTTAGAAGAAAGCATGAGTGAACCACCCACCCTGTCTCTATTCATTCATTCATTCATTCATTCATTCACGGGGTTCAAGATTTTATGTAAATCTGTCATCTATGGCTAGATCCTATTGCATTCCTGGTGTCCTTCTCAGTGTGGTGTAGTGAGCCAGTGTGGTGTAATGGTTAGAGTGTTGGACTAGGACTGGGGAGACCAAAGCAAATCCCCATCCAGCCATGAAACTCACTGGGTCTCTCTGGGCGAATCATTTATCTCTCAACCTAACCTACCTCACAGGGTTGTTGAAGGGATAAACATAACTATGTACATTGATCTGGTCTCCTTGGAGGAAAAGCTGGATATAAATTTTCCTTCCACCCCCCACCCACAACACCTTTATTGTTGTTCAAATTGTGTAAAATAACACAGAGGAGGTGTGTTAATCAAAAGACGTGATTGCTTTCCATACAATTCTCACTAGAGGTTTACAAATAGGGATGAGAGTGGAGTGAAGGAACTAGATCAGAGGTGGCCAACCAGAGGCTCTCCACCTGTTGGACTACAATTTCCATCATCCCCAGCTGCAGTGTTGGGGATGATGGGAAATGTAATCCAACAGTAGCTGGAGAGCCTCAGGTTGGCCACCTTGAACTAGACAAATCATGGCAATTGTAAATCCCAGGCATGAACTGGCAAGCCACTTGCCTCACTATAAACTATAACATCCAGGCACATTGTGTGCTTCTATTGTGGGGTGAGGACTTGGCAGGGGGGACACACAGAAGCAGATGGTCACATTGAAATTCACTGTAAGCAGCATAAGCTGATACCACACAGAAGAGAAGGACATTAATGTGCAGCACAAAAATGGCTTTAATGTAAATGATCTTTTGAGTTTGAGAACAAGGTCCTGGTACAGTGCTGAACAAGGTGGAAGGAATCTGAAAGATGACCAGAAGCTTAGCCCTTTGCCCAGAGCACAGTACTGAATAATTGAAAGTTGAATAATTAAATTAAAAGAGGATTATTTCCTTCAGGCAAACAGGAGAGAGCTGCCTGCAGGTATTGGCAAGATGGCAGTTTGTGTGTGGGGTGTGTGTGTGATTTTCTGCTGAACTCAGGAGCATGGGGTTATAAATATCTTGGTGGAAAAACCTCAGGGCTGCTTCATTTTTTCCATTCTTAGCTCAAACTTTAAAAGAACAATTAAAACTACAGGTTTTTGGTCAAGGGTGAAATGATTGATAACTATATGCATTGTCATTCATGAATAACACACTCACTGCTGATGAGTGTAATCATATTCCATTTAGAGCAAGGCTTCCATTTCTGTAAGATATCCCAAGAAGAGAACTATTTCCTAGATCGAACTGCTCACATCACTGTGTGTCTGTGAAGAAAAGAACGGCATGTGCTGAATGTTGCCCTGCTTCAATGTCAGTGACTGACCAGGAGAGAGATCTTGGGGTTGTAGTGGGCAGCTCGTTGAAAGTGTCGACTCAGTGTGAAGCAGCTGGAAGAAGAAGAAGAAGAAGAAGAAGAAGAAGAAGAAGAAGAAGAAGAAGAAGAAGAAGAAGAAGAAGAAGAAGAAGAAGAAGAAGAAGAAGAAGAAGGCCAATTCCATGCTTGAAATAATTAGGAACGGGAGTGAAAATAAAACTGCTAATATCATAATGTTCTTATACAATCTATGGTGTGGCCACATTTGGAGTCCTGCATACAGTTCTGGTCATCATACCTCCAAAAGGCCATTATAGAACTGGAGGATGTGCAGAAGAGGGCAACTGAGATGATTAGGGGCCTAGAGCACCTTCCTTACGAGGCAAGGCTACAACACCTGGGGCTTTTTAGTTCAGAAAAAAGATGATTGAGAGGTGACATGATAGAGGTCTATAAAAGTATGCATGGTGGGGAGGGAGTGGAGAGAGAGGAATGTTTCTCCCTCTCTCATAACACTAGAAGCAGGGGTCATCCCATGAAACTGATTGCCAAGAAATTTAGGACCAAAAAAGGGAAGTACTTTTTCTCACAACACATAACCTATGGAATTATCTGCCACAAGATGTGGTGACAGCCACCAGCCTGGATGGCTTTAATAAGTGCTTAGATAGAGGATGAGTCTATCAATGGCTAGTAGGGATGTGCATGGATCTGGTGGGGGTGGGATAACTTTAAGGGTGGAGGAAGATGCATTTACCCCTTCCTCTGCTCCCCCCCACCCCGGTGCTCATTGGAAAACCAATCCAGTGGGGCAGCAGCGTACCTCCCCGCCGCCTCATCAGCTCTTCGGACCAGAAGTAGGCAGAAGTAGCTCTTGTGTGTGTGCACATTGGGATCATGCTCACGCACGTGCCCAGCATACACATGCACACAAGCTATTTCTGCCTACGTCTGGTCCCAAGTGTGGACGGGGTGGCAGGGAGGTACGCTGCCACCCCTCCGGACCGGTTTTCCAGTAAGTGCCAGTGGGGGGGAAGCGGAGGGAGGGGTAAGTGCACCCTCCCCTGCCCTTAAAGTTATCCCACTCCCGCTGTCAAACTCTTCGAACTGGCCAGTGTTTGAACCTGTTCGGAAGCCCGTAAAAGCACCTCCGAAGTCCGAACAGGTTCGTGCACATCCCTAATGGCTACTAGTCTGAGGCCTATAGCCCACCTTCAGCCTCAGAGGCACGATGCCTCTAAATACCAGTTGCAGGGGAGCAACATTAGGAAAGAGGGCATGCCCTCACCTCTTGCCTGTGGGCCCGCTGTGTGAAATAGGATTCTGGACTAGATAGGCCTGATCCAGCAGGGCTATTCTTATATTAAGCCCTTCATTATTTGGACTATGGCAGGGTTGCACAACTTTGGCAGTCCAGCTAATGTTGGATTACAACTCCCATCATCCCCAGCAATAGTGGCCAATAGTCAGGAGTGCTGGGAGTCGCAGTTCAATTATGTCAGCTGGAAGGCCAAAGTTGTGCAGCCTTGGACCATGGCTATCCCTCATGTTTACACAGTATCTAAGGGATTCAGATAAATAATTCCTATGGCTACTGTCAAGGCCAAACGATATGTCTGAGCAGCAGTTTGCCTGTGTTGTCCCAGAGCAGAAAATAATCTGAGTTCAAGACAAAACAAAGAAGGGCAAACTTAACTGGCAACAACAGAGCTCATCCAAGATTAATAAATATGTGAATAAAAAATAAATGGACTCAACGCTTTTGCAGCATTTAAAAAATTGGATTAAATAAGAACCTTGAAGAAATAGAGAGGCACCCCATTGGTTCCCAGTATCAACCAATCAAGCCCTTTTTAGGATCAGACTAGATTTGACATTGAACATGTCATTGTTTAGTCTGGAGGTTACTTTATCTTAATACAGCAGTCGGGGGTGGGGGTGGGTTTCAATCCTGACTGGAACCATAGTGTTGTAGGAGAGGGTGTTTAACCCTTAAGTCCCATGCCATTTTCTTGCTGAAAATTGCCCACCCCACAAAGCTGCTATGAGTCCCACAGATGCTATTGCATCAAGCTTAATACCATCTATCTATCTATCTATCTATCTATCTATCTATCTATCTATCTATCATATTTTTATACTGCCCAAAACTTACGTCTCTGGGCGGTTTACAACAAAAACAGAAATGTTAAGACATTAGTTAAAAAAACAGATAAATGACAACAAAGAAATTGAAACATTGGTAAAATAAATGACAGCAAAAAGTTAAAACATTACAACAATTTAAAACATTGAAACAATATTTTAAAACAATGTTAAAACTATTAAAACTGTATTCAATTAAAAGCCTGGGTGAACAAATGTGTCTTTTTTTAAAAATTTTTAAAAAATCTTTTAAATTTTTTAAAAAATCTTTTAATTTTTTTTTTAAATCTTTAGACAATTTTTTAAAAATCTTTAGACGGGGAAGCTCTTTTTTCAGCAGGGAGCACATTCCAAAGGATTTGGGCAGCAACGGAGAAGGCCCGTCCCCGAGTAGCCACCAGACAAGCCACCAGGTAACTGCAGACGGACCTCTCCTGATGATCTCAATGGGAGGTGGGGTTCATAATGAAAACGAAGAATGTTTTGTTATGTTTGGCAAGACTCACAGCCCCAGCTGTGAGTGAAGACTGAATGGGACACCTCCACGCCTCTCTTTCACAGAGAAGGCCATAGCAGGTGAGCAGACCCCACTTCAAAAGGTGAATCAAGCAGGGGAAGAATCCTCCCTTTCACAAGAGATAGCACTGGAGCACTCACCAGGAAGCACACAGATAAGCAGTGCATTTCCTAACCCGTTTTTGAATTATCTAGCAAGGACTCAGGGAAATGAGAGCATCAAAACTGGAGATGTGTAATCTATACACCTGGAGGGAGGCATCCTGTTCTTCAGATAGTCAGTCCAGTAGCTCTACTCAATACATCCAACACATTTACATAACTCTGCCCGTGCCTCTGTTGGGCAAGCTACCCTCAGAGTGATTAAGTTCGAGTGGCAACAATAGATTCCTTTGTCTTGCATGGAATCTGCCACCCTCTGGGTAAGCAGAATGGGCTGGAAACTACCTCAGGGCACGTTTCAAGGTAGGAACATAGGAATAGGAAACTGTCATATACTGAGTCAGATCATAGGTCCATCTACACAGACTGGCAGTGGCTTCTCCAAGATTGCAGGCAGGAATGTCTCTCAGCCCTATCTTGGAGATGCCAGGGAGGGAACTTGGAACCTTCTGCTCTTCCCAGAGCAGCTCCATTCCCTGAGGGGAATATCTTACAGTACTTAAGTCTCCCATTCATATGCAACCAGGGCAGACCCTGCTTAGCTAAGGGGACAATTCATGCTTGCTACCACAAGACCAGCTCTTCTCTGGCCAAAGCACATGGCCTCAGAATCTGTTTAGATCACTAACCTATGGACTCTTGTACAAGTGAGTGGTAGCCCTTTGCTCCTCACTTCTTTCCTACTTTTCCCTCTTGTCTACTGGTGAAGAGTCCAACCAATGTGCAATAGGTGCACCAAATTAACCAGGGAAGGACAAGTAAATGAACCACTTGCCCTTCTAAGCCTCCTTGCCCTCTTTTTCTCTCTCCAGCCTCCCCACTTCAAACCACTTTCCATGGCAAGCCTTAAGCCAGGCTCTGGTCAAATACCTTAGCAAGCCGATCGATCTCTAATTAGGACCTCAGGCTAAATTATTGCCAGGCATACTTCCGTCTAGAATATCAGCTAAGATTTATTGCCTTGAACTTTTGCCTTCTGTACCCTCATATAACCTTCATACAACTCTTGAACTGTATTTCTACCTCCTCATCGTTTCCAAGACACCAAACTTGTTCAAATTTGATATTGGAACCAAACTGTTCCCTCTAGCCAAGCTAATTCCCCATGCTAAGCTAAAAGCATAGTTGGAGTGTCAACCCGCACTCTGGGGCAGTTCTGGTAACAGTAGAAGCATTTTTCAAAGATCTTTCCTAGCATCTGCTTCCTGAGATACTTTAGAGTGGAGATGCCATGGATTGAACCTGGAACCTTCTATAAGCAGAGCATGTGCTTAACCCTTGACTGCAGGCCATTCCGGTTACATATACTTTAGCAACTCCATGAGCAACACCTCCCCTTCAGAACCTCACACTTTGAGAACCCTGTCCTTAATCTATAACCCTCAAAAGTTGCAAAACTGTCCTCCTGTTATTCTGAGTTGTTGGGGTGGAGTGAGAAGATTAACCAAGAGCCAGGAAACAACTGGTGTCCAGTGTCCACCAAGCATGTTCTAACCCCAGGGTCAGCTCCACGTTTCAGGTGGGCCTTGACAAACTGCCTTCCATGGGTCCTCTTCTATGTTGGTGGGCCCAGAGAAAGTCACCAGGACCAAGGAGACTTTTAAACTGATACAAGGCCTACCTCGGAGAAGCAGCTTATACCCTTCCTGCTGCAAGAGGAGCCAAAGGTTGATCCCATAGGTGCTTGCCCCAGGGTCCTAGTGGCTCAAAAACCTGTTGAAGTGCAGCAGGCTGTCACAAGGGGAAGCAACACTCAGAGTCTCAGCTGAAGTAAAACACGCCAAGAGGAAATTGCACCCATTTACTTATGTATTTACACATGTATATCCTGCTCTTCCTCCAAGGACCCCTGAACAGGGTCAGTGGTGAAACTAAAATAATAATAACTAGCTAGGCCAGGCACAGAGCATCTGTACCTCTGCCAGCCTGCTTCTCCTCCACGCCGGCCCACTTCCCCCCCTGCCCATGGTTTCTGGCTGGCGAGCTGGCCGGCCGAAAAGCCAGCCCACCACGTCCTCCTACCCACCCGCCCAACAATTCCTGGCATCTGGGCTGGCCCGCTGCCTGCTGCTCCTGCCAGCCGCACCAGCCCGCTGCACTACCTGCTCCAGCCGGCCAGCTGTCTGCTGATGGGAGCAGCCTGCTTCTCCCCCAACCCACCCACCTCCTCCCACCCGCCTGCCTGCCAGCCAATTCCTGGTGAGCGGCCCGGCCCACCACCACTGCTTGCTCCTGCTGGCCCGCTGCCTGCTGGCAGGAGCAGCCCACTTCTTCCCCACCCTGCAGTTTCTGGCTGGTGGGCCAGCTGGAAAGCCAGTCCGCCACCTCCTCCCACCTGCCCGCCTGCCAGCCAATTCCTGGTGGCCAGGCTGGCCCGCTGTCGCCACCTGCTCCCGCTGGCTGGCTGCCCACTGGCAGGAGCAGCCCACTTCTTCCCCCCTGCCTGCCCACCCGCAGTTTCTGGCTCGTGGGCCAGCCAGAAAGCTGGCCTGCCACCTCCTCCCACCCGCTTGCCAATTCCTGGCGGCCGGGCCAGCCCGCCACTGCCTGCTCCTGGCACCCTGGCCAGCCCTCTGCCACCTTCTCCCACCAGCCAGCTGCCCACTGGTGGCTGGCATCCCTGTTTTCTCCCCTGTCCCGTTGTTAATCAGCAGCTGCTTGCAAACTCTCGTGAAAGCTGCCTTGCATGGGATCAGTGATGGGTACGCCTAGGAGAAATAAATATATAGATAATGGGGGGGGGCATAGAGGGGGCAAAGTGCATTTCTGTGGGTGGGGGCAAGCTGTCTGTCACATGTTAGATTTCTGAAACAGAAATGGAGGGCAGGTGGGAGGCAAACGTCTTGTCCAACAAGGCACCTGCCCATACGGCCCCCCTCTTGGAGCTACCCTTGAGCACTGAACATGGTTATGTTTATCTTCACAATAACACTGTGAGGCAAGTTAGGCTGAGTGACTGGCCCAGAGTCACCAAGTAAGTTTCATGAATGAACGGGGATTTGTACTCAGGTCTTCCTGGTCCTAGTCCAACCAGTGTTCCCTCTAACAAGGAATCCCAGATGTTGTTGGCTACAGCTCCCATAACCCCCAAGCAAAATCCATTGCAGCTTGGGATTATGGGAGTTGTAGTCAACAACATCTGGGATTCCCTGTTAGAGGGGACACTGTGTCCAGCTAGTATATCACACTGGCTACACCCACGTGTCTATAATAGTGGTGGAGAGAATTTTGGTGGGTGCAGCTTGTCATGCAGATGTGAGGAAAGTCATTTGCTAAAATTCCCTCTTCAACACAACAATTAATTGTACAGGGGAGTACTGCCCTCCTTTCCATCTCCTGCATATATACTAGAAGCAGTTCCCATAGGAGAGAAAATTATCTGATATCACACCTTTGTGATGGTAGAGCTGTCATTCAGGAGTGGGTTTATTCTACATATCTTGTTGGGAAAGAAATGCACCCTGTTACTGGTTGCACAGAGGTGTGTCACCAGCTTTGATTTTATCAGTTAATAGTAGCATTTATGCAATACTTTTATTTTGCCTTCAAAGCACTTTTATTGTAGGCCAAGGCCAAAGTCTATTTTCTTTTCCAGTCACAAAGCAAAATGACATAATTAGAACGGAATAAAAGAAACAGAATGATTTTAGGCCACAAGTCATCCAAATGACTTATCTGAAATTATGGGGGTTTAGGGGAATATATGAAACTCCTATGAGGTTTTTGCGGAAAGGTTAAAAATTTGTTTAAAATCGCCCACTTGCCCATCTCTTTTGTGGCTTGAGTGGTAGCACCCATCATGCCCTAACATCCATCCCATTTTGGTGTCCCTGGGAACTATGCATGGGGAACAATGGGGTGTTTTGATTTTCCCCATTGTTCCCTATGGCTAGAACAAACTGCACTCACAGAGTGCATGCATACAAGTTTTGCATTGTCATTTACAATGCATCTTGCAACCCTGACTTGAAAAACACTGCAGAAGCACACAGTAAAAGGGAATCTGTCCCTTACAACACAGAGAACAAATTTCAAACGCAGTCCAAAAATGGCCATAAAAGAATCACTGACCTAGAATCCACTGCCACCCACAGTGCCTGCGCTACAGTAACATCATTGGCAGAAGTTGCTCTCTCACACACAACCATGACTCCTTACTTCCTAGCATTGCAACAGCTGCCACAGCAGCACCCTTAGCCGCAAGCATAGCCATAATCTCAAGCAGAGCAACTTCAGCCAGACTTTGACTGAGTATACCTTGCAACGCAGATTGCAGAGCAGACCAGAACAGTGATTGAAGCACAAGTTAGTCTCAAGGCCAGACATAGACAGCAATCACCAAGAAATATTACTTACACAGAGAGAGAGAACTGCCATGTTCCATTTCTTGCCACAACACTATCTCACGAACAAACTGAACCACAGTTCAAGGAAGGAAGGAAGGCACCCAAGTTCTGCTTTTGTCAATCTGAGATCCAGCAAAACCAGATAGTTATAGCAGGTATAGCACAGCATATTATACTCAGTGCTGAGAAAAGAAAACCATAAAATCAAACCTTCTTTCTTCCTCTCTCCTGTCCTGATGGATCCTCTTCTTCAAGAGAGGCACAGTATAAGGCTCTCTCTGCCTCCCAGTCCCTTAGAATACATTTTGGAATTCCCTCCTTTTGGGCTCCCCCCTTCCTCCTCCCAGCCAATGGGGGCTCAGTTGCCCATGCTTCGAGGTCGAAATGGGCCCTTTTTAAAAGCAGGCATTGTATTTCAAGCTTGAAACACTTGAAACAGGCTGTTTTGAGTTGAAACGTTTCATGGTCAAAATGTTCTGCATATCCCTAAGAGTAGACTATTGTCCGAACTGGCCCCAACCCTTCACCAGGTGTTGGAAGGAGAGTAGGGTAGGGGGACAACTAATGCCTGATTCATACGATATGTTCAATACACGTCCAATCTGTGTGCAGTGTATGCACATACAGTCATTCATCGAGTATGTTCAAGGCACCTACAGTAGTACACTGTCTATCTGTACTCTGCCTGTGAGGGGGCCTTTATGAATGTTCACTTAAAATGAACAGGTGTACAGTCATTCAGACAAAAATGTACATGTGTACAGACACCTGTACAAATGTACAATGTAATGTCTGAATAGGGCTAAACTCACCAGTGGGGGGATGGGGTTCCAAAGTATTGGGAAATCCAGATTATTAGGGCAGGTTGCTCTTGCCTCTGTACTTTTTATCAAAATATTTTATTACAATTATGAAAAATTCTTTGATCATTATTAATAGCAAGTGTTTCAAAAGAAGAAATGTCAGGCCTATTAAAAAAGACCAGATTAACCCAATCCCAAACGTAGCTCAGAAATCCCAGTCAGAGCCAGTTCAAGCTGTTCTGCTGCTCCAGGGGAATTCATTTTGTTACCCCCATGCATTTTGTCACTGCATCTAGTTGAGCAAAAGCTACTTTTAAAATAGTTCAACTTCAACTGCTACCAAAAAGTAGTTGAAACTACATTTTGCTAAAAGTAATTTGACCTAGTTTTGTAACTACCTTGAAGCAGTTGAGGCTATCCCCATGACCAGGAGAAAGCGGGCTAATGGAGCGTAGCCAGGTTACTCCTGGTCATGTGCTGCAATAGGAGATGTGCGGCTCCTGGCAGCAAACCTCCCTACGTGCCCCACCCCTTAAACAAGGTTAGCGAAGCACATGTTCCGCTGACCCCGTTTTCAGGATCGTGTCCTGGTGTGGTGAGGCTCCATACCATGCTGCGCCGCACTGCCTCACGGAACACCCCAGACCAGGGGGCAACAAGAAGCATCCTGGCATCAGAGATCTCCCCAAAATGCCCCACACACTTATGCGGGGCCTCCTGGGACTTCCAGGGGATTACCATGACAAAGCTGGTAATCGTTAGTAGTGTGCACGGAACCGCACCTCTGTGGTCCGGCACTGGGGAGGGGGGCCCTTTAAGGGCGGGGGAGGGTGTACTTACCTCTCCCGCCACTTTTCCCCCTCCAGCGCTCCCATTTTTAAAAACATTTGGGGCAGCAGGGTACCTCCCTGCCGCCCCTTCCCCCGTTCCTTGGCAAAAGGCTTCAAAAGCCTGAAAGTGCGCACGTGCGTCACGTCTGTGCATCGCGTGCATGTGTACGTCAGACTGTGTGCATGCGCATGTGACGTATGCACGCACGCGATGCACGGAAGTGATGCACGCGACATGCACACGCGCAGTCAGGTTTTTGAAGCCTTTTGCCGAGGAACGGGGGAAGGGGCAGCAGAGAGGTACCCTGCTGCCCCAAATGCTTTAAAAAATGGGAGTGCTGGAAGGGGTAAAGCGGAGGGAGGGGTAAGTACACCCTCCCCTGCCCTTAAATGTCCATCCCCCCTCCCGGCATTGAACCACCAAACCGGCCCCAGGTCCAGAACAGTCCGGAGGCCCTTAGAATGGGCTCCGGACCGGTACGTGCACATCCCTAGTAATCGTGCAAGCTGCCGATCTAGCTGCCCAGGGAGGGCTAGCTGCTCGTGTGTGGGGAGAGCAGGCTTGACCCGTTCTCTCCGCCAAACCCCTCCCAGCTCTACACACCGATCATGTGTAGAGCCTTGTTATGTAGCTTCAAAAACTTTTAAAATAACTATTTCTCCCTTGGGCTGAAAATTAAAATATTTTCAAATAATTATTTTGTTAAATAGGTCAAAGAAAACAGTTTAGTGGAGTTTAGGGTCTTTAGTCAAATAATCTGTGCAAATTGTTCTGTAAGAGCTGAACTTTAAAGGAAAAAATACATGAAGTAAAAACTAAACATGAAACATGATATGATGTTGTTTCAGGCTGAGGTTAACTTTTACTTATTACCCACTATTAGATACAATGCCACCCACAGACAAATAGTTCTAGGAACAGAATATATCAGTGAATTTAAGGTGACTGTAAGAGCAAAAGTATGTTCTCAGAATAAAGTTGTAGAGCATTATTTCCTGGACACTTGAGCTCTATAGCTAATCAAAGCAGGGCTGGAAAAATCAAACTCCATATAGGTGTTGCCATCCCTCAGGTGCAACTGTTGTCACTGCACTAGGTTGAACTGCCGGAATATTCTGCCAGCCCACTGCCCCTAGATATGGGTTGGAGGGCAATTGCATTGGAGGGCTCCCTCTCCCTTCCAGTTGCTGAATTAGGTAGAAGGAAAATCCCTCTGATTCAGTTGCTGTTTAGCATAGAAGCACTTTCAACCTTGGTTCTAATTCAAACATGATCAGCAAACTAGGTAGGCGGCTTCTCCTACACTATTTATGATTGTGTGAACTGCCTGACTGCCTATCCTTGCTTGTTTATGTAACTGGGGTAGAAAGGGAGAAACTGTCTTCCATTTCCAGCAGCTTTCCTGATTACAGACCCTTTCCCTTATCACATACAAGTGAATGGAATGAATGAAAGAGATCCTTCCAATGCATGGAAGGCAATTCCATACCTCCTTTTCTCTGGAATGGAATGAAGAAAAGAGGTAGCGATCAGGAAACCAACAGAAAAGGAGGGATCTTTGCCCTAGTACCAGACCGTGGCCCTATCAAACCCCAACATGGCATCCTTTCTGTGGTTGTTGCTGGTGGCTACCTTTAGGAGTGTATGAGCTGTCTCAAAATAGAGCTGGCTCACACTCGAACCGGGTTCTAGTCAAAAGCTCAACCTCAGACTGAACTGGACCTGCTTCGGTCCGAGGTCAAGCCGAACTACTTGGGCTGGTTCAGACCTGGTTCGAGAGGGCAGGGGTCTTCTGTAATTATAAAAATACTTGTTTTTTTTAAAGAGGTACTAACTGCCACCGCAACCTCATGGTCACGCAAATGGCCTGTGCACATGCGCGGCAGCCCCAAAATTGCTGCCGTGTGTTCAGAGGGCCAAAACGGGCTGAATTGGCCCTGGGAGACTTGGGGGGAGGCTGGCGGGAGTAGGGAGAGCCCCCTTTGTGGCCTCCACAGCACACCCCCCACCGAGGCTGCTATGGCTTTTTATCAGTATTTTTACAATCATGGAAGCACCCTCGGCCCCCCTCAAACTGGCCCGAACTGTTTTGCCACCCACCAGTCCAGTCCAGTTTGAATCTGGTTCAGATTGAAACCAAACTGGTAACATTGGTATTGTGCATATCCCTATCTACCTTATGTTTCTTTTTAGATTGTGAATCCCTTTTGGGATAGGGAGCCATCTTGTTTGTTTATTGTTTCTGTCTATACCTCTTTGAAAACCTTTGTTGAAAAGTGGTATATAAATATTCATAGTAGTTAATAGTAGTTGTTGTCCCAAGAGTCTGGGGGAGATTGTATTCTTCCTAGAGGCTTTTTCTTATTAGCTTGGAGCCCATGGAATATTGCAGCCTCAGGCTGTGCAGCCTATTTAATGTGAGAAATAAAATAAATAAATATTTGTACCTAGAGAGTTCCAACTCTCCAAAGTCTCCCTCTAATCCATGATCAGTAAGGAGAAATCAGAAAAATGTAGAACCATCTTAAATATTTTAGGATGATGTAAATGTCAAATGCATTCTGTCACCAATGCTTTGTAATATCTATATGAAACTGCTAGGTGAGGTCCTCAGGAGACTTGGTGCAGGGTGTTATCAGTATGCTGATGACACCCAAAATGATTTCTCCTTGTCGTCATCATCATCATCATCATCATCATGAAATGGCATTCATCCCCTAAATGCCTCTCTACAGGCAATAATGGGCTGGATGAAGGATAACAAATTGAAGCTGAATCCAAGCAAGATGGAAGTGTTCGTTGTAAGGGATAAGAATTTAAGGGATGAGTTAGATCTTCCTGTGTTGGATGGGGTTACACTCCCCCAGAAGGAAAAGGTACACAGCTTGGGAGTGCTCTTGGATCCAGGCCTCATGCTGGTATGTCAGGTGGAGGCTATGGTCAGGAGCACATTCCATCATCTTTGGCTGATTCGACCCCTGTGTCCATTCCTTAAAGAGAACTATCTCAAAACAGTGGTGCATCAGCTGGTAACCTCCAGGCTTCACGACTGCAATGCACTCTACATGGGACTACCTTGTACATAGCTGGGAAACTTTAGTTAGTCCAAAATGTGGCAGCCAGATTTGTCTCCAGAGTAACCTGGAGAGACAATATTACGCCTGTACTTAGACAGTTGCTATATCTGCCAATATGTTTCCAGGCAAAATACAATGTCCTGGAAGCCCTGAATGTCTTAGGTACGGGTGACCTTAGAGACCGCCTTCTTCTGTATGATCCCCACTGCATGCTGAGGTCATCTGGAGAGGTCCGTCTGCAGTTACCACCAGCACGTCTGGTGTTGGCAACTCAGAACCAGGCCTTCTCTGCAGCTGTTCCTCGCCTATGGAATGCACTCTCAGCAGAAATTCGTGGTTTGGGATCTTTATTGGCCTTCAGGAGAGCCCTTAAAACCTATTTGTTTGGTCTGGCCTCTCAAAGTTTTTAAAATTTTCTTGAATGTTTTAAACTATTTTTAAATGGATTTGAAGTGTTGATTGTTTTAAATGATTGTTTGTTTTTTGTTTTGTTGTTCTGCACCTCCCAGAGCCTTTGGATAGGGCAGCATAAAAATGTAATAAGCAAACAAATAAAATGTGTTTGCTATCCTTTTCAAAGGGCAAAATATTATTTTCAGAAACCTACTGGCTGTTCCTTAGAACCATCTCTTAGGATTCAGAAGTCCCACTGCTCTTAGGCAAGTCCTTCATTTAACGGGGCTCATGTTCCCCATAGATTACGCTTCTCATCGGTAATAGCTGGCCTTATGTCAATGAAAGATAATGCATCTAAGCCATGATCTAAAGCCACTAAAGTCAGTGGATGGTTTTCAGGGGGCTTTAGTACAGGCCCAAAGGGATGACATTATCTCTGAGGCGAGATTTATCTTATGGATCAGAGAAGCGTTTTGACTTGAGACTTTGAGGGAGTGCTTGGAGCAAGGACTGAAAATAAATATTATCCTGATGCTATTGATTCCTCATTACACACAACAAAGCTGTTATTGTACCTTGTGCAACCTACTTAAGAGTGCCCATGGAAAACGTGGTATCTCCCTAGAAGAGCAGTAGGATATTTTTTAAAAAGAAAGACTTACTAAACAAATGCTTACCACTGCATTAACTATGATCCTGTTTTCAAGTTCTTTTCTGCTGTATCTCATGAAAAAGTGTCTAAGTGGCTGATGAATTTGACAGATGATTTTCATCTGGGCCTCTGGACATGCTGTCTCAGCAGATCCCAGAGTCGAGCCACATATCTGTCACTCCCTCCTGTCAAGCCCTGGGATATTTAATTATATTAAAGCCTCATTTCTCCAGAACTCCCATGTCCAGATCCCCCTGTGCATTGGACATGTATTAAGCAAAGCGGTGCTCATTGCTCCAGAATTATTATTATTTAAATGAAATAAATTCAGCTCGAGAACATATAGATTAAGTAATGTTGCATGCATTTCCTTTGAAGAAGTTATTCTGCTTTCAACATTTTGGTTTCAGAAGAATTTCTGGCCAGGATTAGGCAGCAAAAAGGGTGGGGGAGGAACATAAGAGAGCAAGTGTATATTCATTGAATATAAGTAATAATGAATCAATGTCAATGCACAGATCTGAAGTTGTGTACAGGAGCTTACAAATATACATAGCTCGGAACATGAGCTCTGTGCTCTTTATTTTTGCAAGGGACATACTGAGCTTTTACAGTGCAAAAGCAATGGAGTCTATGACCACATTTGCATGTAACGTGAAACCAGTTAAATGCATCAGAGGTTGGAATTTGTGTACATCTGAATGCATGAATCTGCAGTTTTGCTGCAAAGTGACCTCAGTTTCCCTTGCCAAACTCCAGTTTGAACCTTCCGTTTGTAGTGAGTTTCACCATCCCAACCTGAGGTTTTGCGGCGGCAGCATTATGTCCGAACACGGACACTGCCATAACTGCAGTTTCGTGCTGTTTCTAGAACCATAATCACAAAGAGATTATGATCCAGATTATGACAAAAGAGATTATGGCCCAGACCCACCCAGGATCGTGCCAGCTCCATGCCTGCGGGGCTTCTTGCCGACCACCTCTCCAAGCACTTGCCCAACCACCTGCCACCAATGCAATAAAGCAGTTGTCCAGCAACAGGGACACCACCATGTCCCATCCCAAGCTTGTCAGCCTGTCAAATGGGAAAGTCACATGGGGGCATGCCCTCTTCCCACTCTGTCCCTTGTCCCCTCCCACCCAGCAATCAGGAGATAATGTGTTTGGGATGGAAAGACAGGCACTATGTGCTTTGCTCTCTGAAAATGAAGCAATGAAGATGTATGTTCACAAGCACATGCAGTTGCGGTGGCAACATAAACAGGGCAACCCCATTAAATCACTATGATAGTAACATATGCCAGGGCAGTGATACCTGGGGGTTAGGTTTCAAAGGCAGCCCCACCTGGGAATTATTTTATTTATTTATTTATTTATTTATTTATTTATTTATTTATTTCATTTGATTTCTATACTGCCCTTCCAAAAATGGCTCAGGGCAATTTACACAGAGAAATAATAAATAAATAAGATAAAATGGAGCCCTCCCCAAAGGGCTCACAATCCAAAAAGAAACATAAGAGGTACTATGAGGTACTGAGGTACTGGAGGTACTATGCTGGGGGTAGATAGGGCCAGTTACTCTCCCCCTGCTAAATAAAGAGAATCACCATGTTAAAAGGTGCCTTTTTGCCAAGTTAGCAGGGATAAATGACTTAGGTCTATTTTTTGTATAGTGATGTTGGGGAAGGGGAGCCCAGCCCCTTCCCCTTGGGTTAATGCATGTGGCCCCTAGGCTTACTCATGAGAAGGGCTGGGCAGCAGGACCAGCATTGCCTCTAGTGAAAGGAGAGATTCCTCATAACCCCTGCTAACTTGGCAAAGAGGCACCTTTTAACGCGGTGATTCTCTTTATTTAACAGGGGGAGAGTAACTGGCCCTATCCATCCCCAGCACAGTACCTCCAGTGACTGTTGCTGGTGTCTATCTTATGTTTCTTTTATATTGTGAGCCCTTTGGGGACAGGGATCCATCTTATTTATTTATCATTTCTCTGTGTAAACTGCCCTGAACCATATTTGGAAGGGTGGTATAGAAATCAAATAAATAAATAAATAAATGATGAGGGTGGATGCAACTCCTGAACAGATCATTCTCTCATGAGAGTGGAAGGCCACAGGGATTTCACTTCACAACTCATGAGAAGAACTGTCCGGGGGGACAGGGGAATCTGGCAGTTGCCGCCCAGCCTGGTTGTCCCACACAAACAAGCCACAGGGACGGGTACTCCAGCAACACCTCTCCCTGTCTTGGCTGGTGCAGCGAAGAAGCAATCGAAGCAGGGGCTCTGCCAGAGTGTTCACCCATCTAGACATAAACATCTTTATTTTTGACTGGAACAGTGACCCCGCTCTCCTGCAGTCACAGACAACTGGGAGTCCCCTCTCCCACAATTTTCCACAGCAGCAGATCTGCATATGCCACAATGCCAATCCAAACCCAGAAAATTTGAATTAGAGTAAAGATCTGTCCCCGGTTCCAGTGTTTCACTAGTCTGCCCACCCAGCAATGCCCGGACACATGGAGCATCAAATTCTCCTTTGGGTACATCAAAGGCTTCCCTTGAGAGGAGGGGGCCACTGTGCAACATTTCTTTAATCAGGGAGAATGGCGACCAAACAAAAGTGGGTTCCCCCTTTTTTGGATGGCTCAACTCATGAGCGCACAGGCCAATGGAAGACCAAAGGTTGTCAAGCCTAAGGTCCTCCCCAGGAGACTGGCCCTCTCATAAGAGTGCTAATCACCTGGCAGCAAGCCACCACAAGGGCAGGAGTGTAGTTTGGTCTCCATGGACTGCTTTGCCAGGGTGAGCCACTGCAAAAGCATCCTTGGTCACAGTGGGTCAGTCCCCAAGATCCTTTGCCCTCTCCCATATACATATTCCTCCCTAGGAAGTCATCATTTCCCCTTACCTTTCCTGAGTAATAGAAAAATAGTGCCCCTTAGCATCTCCCCCCACCCCACCCCCGCACTGCCAGAAATTATGCTTGTGTGAGACAGTTTTGTTGTGGGGCTCTTATGAGGACAGTGGTACAATCGCTGTCAGATGAAGGGGTTGCATGGCATTTGAAGGAATTCAAATGCCCTTTCCCTGCCAAGGGCAGACAGTACATCCCCAAAAGGCATGATCGCACTCGGCATATCCCTTTGAAGATCGTGGCCCATGGCTGCACCCTGCAGATGTTCTGATGCCTTGCCCACAGTCCTGCAGAGCTTGCTGGGATGCAGACTCCCTCGGCAGATGAAGAAGAGGGAGGGGCTGAAAATGGAGTTTGCCAGGCTGTGGTTGGATTAACGTCTGTGATGAGATTCATATTGCGTGCAAATGCAGACTATGTGTCTTGGACCCTGTGCACAAGTATTGATCACTGTGTGGAGGCTGGGGGTGTGATCAGCAGTAGGGATGTGCTAGCCAGCTTGAGGGGTTTGGGTAGAACCAAACTGGGCTCGGTTCAGCTTGAACCAACTCAAGAATCACTGGTAAAGGGGAAAGGATCACTTTCCAGTGATCGTGAGAATAACTTCAATGTGTCACAGAGATAGATACAGGCGACAGACACATCGTTTTGAATCACAGCAGTGTGATCCTGAATTATTGACTGGTGGCTTAATTACAGCTCTCACTAGCAATCTACGCAGATTTGTTGGCTGACAAAATGCTACAATAGGTGGTTTGCTGATTGCTTTAGAAAGATGTTCAGAGTTGACTAAAATAGAGTAGCTTTCTCTTATTGTTTGGTGATAATCAGGAGATGCAAGATGGAAATCGACCACAAGTGGGATGCGTTGAACTTCATTGGTGGTTATGTTGTCATTGTGAAGAAGAGTCTCTCTGGATACAATGAATGCTGGGTGGATGTTCAAGTCTATAGGTGAAGGATAGCCTCTTTCCAGAAGATGTCTTTTAAATTCTTTGGTTCTTTTTTTCATATTTATCTTTGTTGTTAAAGATGTGTTTGATTCTTAGAGCAAAGCTGTAGATTATATTTCTTTTTATATATTTAAAGGTAAAGCGTGCCATAGAGAAGATGTTGACTCCTGGCGACCACAGAGCCCTGTGGCTGTCTTTGGTAGAATACAGGAATACGAATAAGAATACAACAAATATTTACATACCGCTTTTCAACAAAAGTTCCCAAAGTGGTTTACATAGATATAAATAAATAAAGATGGCTCCCTGTCCCTAAAGGGCTCAAAATCTAAAAAAGAAACAGACACCAGCAACAGCTACTGGGGGGATGCTGTGCTGGGGATGGATAGGGCCAGTTGCTCTCCCATTGATAAATAGAATCACCACTTTAAAAAGGTGCCCCTTTGCTCAGTTAGCAGGGGACAGGAGAGGTTTACCATTGCCGAGTCCCGAGTCCCGCACAATATGAGATGGTGCCTTTCAGCATCTTCCTACATCGCTGCTGCCCAATATAGGTGCTTCCCATAGTCTGGGAAGGATGACAAAATTTCCAGTTCAGGTAGTTATGGACATCTGTAGGTTTTTTGTACAGATCAGTTATTTTGTTGTTGTCAATAGTGGTAAGGACATCAAGGAATGGGATGCTTGGATCTTCAATGGTGATGTTAAATACAAATTTGATTGCTGGAGGAATGGCATTTATGTAATATTTACATTTTTCCAAATTTTATTTGCAGTTACTCCATACCATAAAGATGTCGCTTATGTAACTCACCATATAAGTGGTGTGTGAGTAGCTTTCCCTAGGATGTCCTGTTCAAGTTTTTCCATGAATAAATTTGCATAGGATGGGGCCATACGAGTGCCTTGAAGCTGTAAGTAGTTATTTTCATTGAAAATGAAGTTATTACAAGTGAGAACTAGCATGGCTAAAGTACTAACCACCTCTGAGGATGGTGCATTGGAGTTTCTGTTACTAAGAAAATCACTGTGGGCTTGCATGTCATCATAATGTGGAATATTAGTGTACAGGGATGTAACATCCAATGTTACAAGTATAATATTCTTGTCAAAATGATGTTGTCTGTTTATGGATTCAATTTTAAGTTAAAAAAAAATCATTAGTATCCCTAATATAGGATGGAAGGTTTTGTGCAATATTTTGCAAGTTTAAATCGAGAGAGAGAGAGAGAGAGAGAGAGAGAGAGAGAGAGAGAGAGAGATTGTTACCAGAAACAATGGGACGACCTGCAATGTTGGCCTTGTAGGATTTTTGTAACATGTAGAATCTTCCTGGAGAAGGGCTTGAATTTATGAGGAGATCTTATGTTTGTCAGTTGTGAGGAGTTTTATCTTTGTAAATTTCTGTATGGTTTCACTGATATGTTTATATATACACATCTCCTGTTTGATCATCTGCACAGTGCTATGAATGCAATTAAGTGCTAAATTAAACATGATGCAGAAGATACATGAATGCATCTCCCAATGTCTTTTTCTTTTGCTATGGGCAGCCAGCAGGCTGACTTGAATGGAGGTAGTGACTCCGGGGGGGGGGGTCTAATTGTTTCCTCCTGCATCATGGCACCAATTCAAACCACCTCTCTAAAACTGCTGTTAGCTGCAGAGGAGAAAACCTACAAGCATGTATATTGTGCCTGTGCACTTTTTCCTTTATAGCAGTTCCAGGTGGGGTAGGGGGATTTGGATCGGGGCCGCAGGCGAGCAAGTGTTAGAACTCCCCCCTCCCCTTGGGAGTCACATTTAGTCTGGCGTAAGATATTTTGTTGGAAGCTTATAATATTACATTAGTCACGCATACACTATTCACATGTGTTTTTGTTTTAAAGTAATTAGTTTTCTGGGTATTTGCTTTGTTTTGTGGGATCTTGCTGGGGATAGCCTCTCCTTCATTCAGCCAGAGTTTGGGGTATGTGCTGTGCCCTATGCATGATTGTTGATGCTATTAATTTATCCCATGGACTGCATGTTGCCAATACGTGACGAAAAACCAGGGTAATAGTTTGTATCAACACTCCTTTATTGTTTCTTGATTGCCACATTTCAGATTAAGCAGATATCACCATTCCTTTAAACTTGCCCTATAAACAGCACACACAAATAGCAATTAAAAGGAAAGTCAACTTGGCAACAGCAAACAGAGGTCTCTTGAAAATCAAAGTCAATATATGAAGCCCTGAGAATGCAGTCTCCCAGGAATGCTGCAGGATTTCATTCCCTTTCAACAATGTTTGGCTTCTGAATAAAATACTGAGGTAAAATATTCTATGTCTACCATGTGTTAACTGTTTGCCTGTGTGTTGAGAATCATACTATATCATACACCTTTTAAGAAAAACATAAATGTAAAAAAACAAAGGAAGAAGGAAACTTCAAAAATGATGGTCGGAAAATACCATTTTCCCACTTCTTTTGTCTTCCACTTTTACTTCCATGAAAAATAAATATCACAAAAATGGATAAATATGGAGCACAATCCAGCCAATTTCACTATCGATTCCAATAGTGAAATTAATTTCACTTATTCAGGCGTTCAAAAGGACGCTGCTCAGCACACTTACAAGTGCCAAAAGTGGACCAGAAGTCCCGCCTGGGCACAGTAGTCTCCTCCCTCATCTCGCTGCTCATGGAAACAGCAGCATTTGTGTAAAGAGGGAAGTGCTGTGACCCTGATCAGGCTGCCAATCATGGAAGCACCTGCCATCAGTTACAGGGCTTCCCTCCTCACAGAAACGCTGCAATTTCCATAAGTAGCGAGACGAGGGATGTGATTGATGTGCTGAGGTGGGACTTCCAATATGCTTTTGGCACTTGCAAATGTGTTGATCAGCATTCTTCTGAACACTTGAATAGGGCTTGAGAAATGTCCTTAACTCTCCTGTTGAAATCGGGACATAAAAGTGCTTAACTTTGGCTGGGTCATGCCCTATGTTTTTCCATTTTGTACATTTTATTATACAAAGGATATGTGTCCATGCATACAAGGTTCATTTCAAATATATCAATGAGATCTAATCCTTGGTTGCTATCCTTGAGAATTAATGGTAATTATGTGTAAACTGGTTATCAACATGGTGTTCATCAAGCCTGGAATGGAGAGACTTTAAATACTTCCTTTCTGTCAGTCATCAGAATTGAAAAAATATTCATGTATGTGTGCATATCAAATTCTGTTTATCCAAATGACATGGAAGGCATCCAAAATATTTGGATCTTTAAAAGCTTGGGTAATCACAAACACTGTTTTCAAAGAGTTATTTGCTCTTGGGAGGTGGTATTTTGTGGGTGAGGGTCACTGTGGCTTTGAATAGCCTGGCAATTCAGGATAAGTGACATCTAGAAACTGGAGCTTCTAGCATGTGTGTATATATAAAGCATGATCCAGCCAAAGGTAAGCACATTTAAGGCTGCAATCTCATGCATGCTTACTTTCACAATAGTGTTCACTTATGAGTAAACATACATAGGATTTGGCTGCACATCCCTTTGATATTAATAGGAAAGTTAAGCAGATGCTTCAGTCTCTCCTGCTGAAATAAATGAGGTGTAGTGCTTAACGTTGGCTGGATCATGCCCATATCTGTCATATTTATGTAACAAAATGGTCAGCATTACACTGAGCATAAGAGTTGATAAGGCAGGATCTAGCAGGAAGCTAAGTGCTAGTCAGTGAGATCTCAAAGATGCCTGTGTGAGAAATTACTCACTTTGTGCTGTCCGTTACCTGGAGCCATGAAGGACTTCAGCTCTGCTGAGTTTGCAAGTATACAGTCAGTAGAACATTAAGCCAGCATACATCTTATTCAAATTATTGTCCTGTTCTGCTTCTGTTGTGTAATAATTTCTTCAGGGCAAGGTATGACACAGATCCAATTAACTGAATTAAGTTATAATTAATTGACACAATCACTCTTGTTATTAACGTTGTTGATTTGCAGACATATATGGGTCTTGCAGGTGAACCTAGATAATTTCAAGGCAGGGTAATGAAATGACATTATTCCTCTAGGAGTGTTGTGCTCAGTGGAAAATCAAAGACCACCCACCCCACCCCCATCTCTTGCCTGCATGAATTATCCAGTTCTGACTTCACCTTCCAGCAAACACAGAGTCATCACTGCAGGCATGTCAAATCTTGCAGTTCATGGGTGCAAGAAACAACACATCCTCTCGCCCGCTCAGTCATTTTCATTACACAATGTATTGTATCGACACATTTCTTGATGTTGTGTTTTAGGCAATTGCTGCAACAGCTTTATATTATTAGGAGGAAGACTTGAGGAGAGAGTTTAGAAGAAAGGGTGCAAGATTCAACCCATGATAAAGCTTTAACTTTCACAACATTCTTGCCAAGATCTGTGGTATGATGACCTGTTTTCAAGAGCAGTTCTCAGTCAGGATTCCCCACCGCCACCGCCCAAGAGCTTTCCATAGATTGTTACCTAATTATTATACATCATTATGTAACAATGCAAATGGAGCCCATTTGGTAAACAACTGTATGCTACTTTAAGTGTTCTGTGGATTCTCTGATCAAAGGGGTTTTTCACAAAACCACAAAATTTGCAGAATTTTTTCACACAGCACTTGTAAGGTGGCCAGCATTTTTTCTAGCAGGCCTCCTGTACCTATAGTAGCTGCATGACCAGCGGAAGTAAAACAACTGGAGCTTCCCCCCAGCGCAGAAATGCAGTGATGAGGGCAGCATAGAAGTGGTGCCTTACGTTCCCGTGATGAGCGTATTAAACATGGCATGTCACATTAAGCATGTGCATTATTCTTTCAAGCTGAATGGCAACTGGATTGGGACCACCATGGACTGGGATCATCATGTGGGGGAGTTCAACCCTACTCCTTGCAATGGTCTTGATCCAGATATCATTTTAATTCCCTCTTACAGGAATTCCCAGATGTTGTTGACTACAACTCCCATAACTAAAACTGAGACTGAATCCAGATAAGACAGAAGTACTTATTGCGCTGGGTCAGAACTCCAGAGATGATTTTGATCTACCTGTTCTAGATGGGGTCACACTTTCCCAAAAGGAACAGGTTCGCAGTCTGGGAGTACTTCTGGATTCACACCTCTCCCTGGTATCTCAGGTTGAGGCGGTGGCCAGAGGGACTTTTTTATCAGCTTTGGCTGATACTCCATCTGAGTCCATTTCTTGAGATGAACAACCTCAAAACAGTGGTACATATGCTGGTAACCACCAGACTTGCCTTCTGCAATGCACTCTATATGTGGGGCTGCCTTTATACATAGTCTGTAAAATCCAGTTGGTACAGAATGTGGTGGCCAGGTTGGTCTCTGGGTCATCTCGGAGAGACCACATCACTCCTTTGCTGATAGAGCTATGCTGGCTGCCAAGAGGTTTCCAGGCAAAATACAAAGTTCTCGTTAAAACCTATAAAGCCCTAAACAGATTAGGCCTTGAGTATTTAAGAGAACGTCTTCTTTATTATGAGCCCCACCGCCTATTGAGGTCATCTGGAGAGGTCTGTCTCCAGTTGCCGCCAGTTCATCTGGTGGCCACACGGGGACGGGCCTTCTTGGTTGCTGCCCCAAGATTGTGGAATGTGCTCCCTACTGAAATATGATTCTCCCCATCTCTGACAATTTTTTAGAAGCATTTGAAAACCCACCTCTTCATCCAAGCTTTTTCAGCTTTTTAAATTTTTAGGTTTTAATCTGTAGTTGATTTTTAAATTGTTTAAATTGTTGTAAGTTTTTGTATATGTTTTAAACTTGTTTTATGTCATTGTTAATGGCCCAGAGACGAAAGTCTGGGGCAGTGTACAAATTTGATAGATAGATAAATAAATAAATAAATAAATAATCCCCAAGCAAAAGCCATTGCAGCTGGGGATTCTGGTAGTTGTAGTCAACAACATCTGGGAATCCTTGTTAGAGGGAACACTAGTGGGAGGATGGAATTTATTTCTTACCGCCATTGTGGGGTTGGGGGAGTGCTGCCACAGTAGCAGGGGGTGGTCTCCTGAGGTTTCCCTTGCCCTGCTGGCCTCCCCTCAATCATTTTTAGCCATTCCAGCCTTTTTTGTCCTGTTTGGGATCATTTCCAACCCATTACATGCCTCTCTGTGCTGGGAATGGTCATTTTGGAGGCTGCCAGAGATGTGCAGATGTGGTTATCTGCATGGCCAGGTCATGACCCCAGCCACTCAGACGCCCAGTGTGCATGCACAGCAGCCTCCAAAATGGTGGCCGCCAGTGCAGAGAGGCCTGTAATGGGCCAAAAATGACTGCGGGGAGGCTGTTGGGGTGAGGGGGAGTCTCAGGAGACTGCCCCTGAAGTCCCACAATGGTGGTAAGTCCACTATTTTTAAAAAAACTCAGAGTGGCCCTGGACTGGCCAAGCGGGTTTGGCTCGACCTTGAGCCAGACCAGTTTGAATGCAAAGCAGCACAACCTCAAGCTGGCTTGCACATCCCTATTCCACAGCTGTAGGCTGGAATGGAACCTTCACGGACAAGGGCCACCTGTATGTAGCTCCCCATCTCCAGCTTGAAACAGCACAATCCAGGAAAAGCTTTAATCCTGCAAATCATATGAACCAACACTTAGGGTCACATGAATTTGTGCAAATTTAGGGTTGACAAAAGACATACTGTTGTATTCTATCTAGCAATCTTTTATGTTTTGTTAATTAGAAGTTTGTCCCAGTGGGCATTCTGTAGAGAATGTGTAGGGTGGAGTCAGAAAGGAAAAGGAGAAGGAATTAAATGGAATTGTTTCTGAATAAAGTTTAGTTAAACATACGTAAGATTGCTTTGGTCTTTTGAGGGAAACAGCTATAAAACATTACTACAGGGGTTTCCAACATTTACAGATCTAGGTTAGCTGACAGAACATAAACAAGATATTTAAGACTGATTTACAAAAGCATGTGATAAATTCTCCAGGGCTCACTTCAGAACACAGATGGAAAATTGCATGTTTTAATGCCCCCAACTTCAAAAACTGCCTGTGGAAATCAACAGAATAAATTATGGTGTATCACTGATGTTTCTCATCCAGGGGAAGATGTGCTATGTTCAGGAAGATTTTATGTAGGGGAGCATTCAAACATATACAATTACCTACTTGCATTCTGAAGTGGTACAGTCCAAGAATGGCTGTGCCAGATTGTCCGGATCTGCCCTGACTCCGCTTCTGGGGAATCCTTGGAGGAGGACCCTGGCATTGCCCAAGGGGAATTTTTAACAGAAGACTCTGACATGGTCCCTGAAGAGCCCCAGTCCAAGGAAGACCCCAGCTTGAGGAGGATCCCATCAAGACCCCTGAGGAAGACCCTAGAACAGCCCCCATGGAGACCCAGACTGAGGACGACTCCGAAAGAGTCCCAGTTGAGACCCTCCTGAGCCAAGACACAGAGAACCCCCAGCTATCTACCTCCTGGGGTTTCTCACCATCTCTAGACCCCCAGGGGGACCCTGGTGAGTCCGATGAAGAGGAGCAACCAGCCCCCAGAAGGGCTGTTGCTGCAGAACCTGAGCCCACCTGCAGGAGCGGTGGCAAAGCACTTGCCTGGCAGCATGGCAACGTTTTTTAGGAAATATCCTGCTTGGGAGCAAGAGGTCTACTCTGGACGAATCTCAGGACCAGCTCTAACTTAGTGCTTAACAAGTTAGAGACCAGCTATCAGCTGTAACCCTTTAAAAACCTCCTAGCGTTTCAAGATGGCTGCTGGTATAGTGCTCTGCTCACTGTATTGTCCAGCTCCCTAACTCCTGTTCACTGAACCCAGTTCCTAGTCCCACTGCTGAACTACCCAGTCTCTTTCCCCTTGAACTAACCTCAGCATAGGACAACCTTGAAATCTAGCTTCAGCATTGCCCTGCCCTCAACTGAGCCTGACCACCTACCAGACCAGCAAGCCTACCTGCATTTGCTCTAGCCTGGTAAGTGTACACGAAGGAACATAGGAACATAGGAAGCTGCCATATACTGAGTTGGACCATTGGTCTATCTACGATATGATACGATATGATAAATCTTTATTGTCATTGTCCTGTACAGAACAACGAGATTGAAAGAATCTACAACAACCTCTACAGGACCTAACAAAGAATAGCTGAATATATCCCAATATCCCAATCCCAATATCCCAATCTAGCTCAGTATTGTCCTCACAGACTGGCAGCAGCTTCTCCAAGGTTGCAGGCAAGAATCCCTCTCAGCCCTATCTTGGAGATGCTGCCAGGGAAGGAACTTGGAACCTTCTGCTCTTCCCAGAGCAGCTTCATCCCCTGAGGGGAATATTCTCCAATGGTCACACATCAAGTCTCCCATTCATATGCAACCAGGGTGGACCCTGCTTAGCTAAGGGGACAAGTCAAGCTTGCTACCACAAGACCAGCTCTCCTCTCCCACATCTTGCTGACTCCATGCAGGCTGGACAATGATGTTCCTGAAGAAAGGATACTCAAATGACTCCCCCAAAGAGATACAGAAGAAGCAGGCCAATGGGGGGGGGAGGGAGAAATGTGACTAGACTAAACACAGATCTTCTTGGCTTCCAGAGGGTCTTGCTTCCCAGAGTGACCAATCAGGTTCTATGCCCTTGGCCAGCCAATCAAGAACTAAGTTGACTGCCTTAGCATTCACACTCTCAAGCAAAAGCAAGATATTGGCCATATTCGCATGTAACACGGAACCGAGGGTCCAATGGACCTGTGGTTCCACCCCCCACCCCGCCGTGCACTAACCTATCTGCATTTGGACGTAATGGCCAAGACCCAAACTGCAGTCAGGGAGGCTGCAGAGAGGAGGGGAAACTGGCTGAGTAGGCAGGGGAACTGGCTACTGGGCTTCCTCCTCCACATGAAGGACAGCTGTGGCAGTCAATCAGAATGGTGAGAGGGAGGAGCTTCCTTCCCTCAACTCTGGTATCTGAGAAGGCTGCCTCAAGTTCAGTGTTTGGATGTAACACTGCCAAACACAAACCTCTGGTAGGAGCAGCGAAACTCACAATCATCCGAGGGTTCAAATTGGAGTTTGGGGAGGGAAACCTCGAATTGTTTTTTTGAATGAGGTTTCATGCATTTGAACATACAATAAATCCAACCTCTGCCCCGTTTAACTCCAGTTTCCCATTATGTGTGAATGCGGAGAAAGGTTTACTGTGAACTCTTCTGCAGACGTCCAGAGAATTTAAGACTAACAGAGCAATGCTATGCACACTTGCCTGGGAATAGGTCCCATTGAACACCAAGGTCCCATTGAACACTCCGTGATAGGCATGTTTGGGATTATACTGCATGGATTGGAATGTGGTCCTTATAGTAATTCAGCCCTACTGGTTGAGTAATATTTACTGTTGGTGTTATTCCATACAAGCAAGGCATGTGTGGGAACGCTCTCCGGCAGCATATTGTTAACATGGCTAATCATTTACTGTAGTGCTCGGTCATATAAATACTCATCCCAGGAGTTAATAACATCAATTTTCACGTTTCCACCAGCCAGCAGAATATTATGATAGTAACTAACAGAAAATGTTTTGAGTATATGAGGCCCCAGGGTGCTTTTTTCCTGTCAGCTGTGAAACATCCCAGACTCATAAACACAATGAACAGGTATAACACCAATATAGCACGGCTGTCAGAATTCTGGTTTAGAAAGTTTACAAAGCCATACAATTTTAAATGCAGAGTCATGTAAACACTATGGAAATACAAGTGTTGTCTCTGAGAAAAGACAGAGATACCATAACATTCTCATCACTGGTCACAGCAGCCTCTTTTTCTGTGATGTAAACCCAGATTTGAAACTTTCCTTACACAGGCATATATTCAAGTCCAGTGCTGAATCAGCTCTCAGTCTTATCCCTCTCCTCCTGCCTCAGATGGGCTGTTCACCTTAACAAAAAATTTTCAAAGGGACATATACCTCATATGCATTTAGGTGCATGTAGATTCGTTCTTCACCTTACAAAAAATAATAATCAAGAACATTTTTAAAACAGTTGCAAAACTTCTGTGGGGACCACCTGTAGAAGGAGTGTGTCCATTATGTCATGGGTACTAGCCAATAGATTTCTCTCCACAGCTGACTTTCTCTCGCAACATGCTGGAAACATGCAGGACCCTTTTCTTTTTCAGAGGCCTACTTCACCCAATTGTTGGTAAGTCAGTAAGAAAGAATAGAAGAAGGAACCAGAAGTTCCCAGTGAGCATATGCTCCTGATAATTTTGGCTTCTCCATGTCATCTGTACTGGCAAGGTCAGGTTCCTTCCTCTGCCTGACATTATCCCAACGTCTGTAGCCAACATTTGAAGTAGATGTTATATGTTCCCTATTCCCTACATGTTACTAGGTCAGTTCACACAGTGATTACTAGGGTAGGAGATGCCTCCTACCCTAGTTGGGGAGTTGTGTGTGCTTCAGATATTTGATCATCTGTGAGGGGAAAACAAGGTTAGAGGTTCCTTCTATGATCATGTGGTAACTATTAGGTGAGTCGGGAAGGCTTTTCCTCCTACCTCATTCAACAACTGACACAAGTGGAAGAAAAGTAATCTCAGCATTTACTCTCATCCAAGGCTAAGAGTGATGTGGAAGTTCTGCGATTGCAATGTCTAACTTGTTTCCTATCTCAAAAGCAGATGGGGTGGGGGGGGAATTTGGATCAACTACAGCATGGGATGAGGGATTCTAACTGGTTGTCCTCATTATTATCCCAATCCAAGTTCTACCCACAAAATATTAGCCACAGAGAGGAAAATATATGGCCAAAAAACCTGGCCTCTGAGTTTCCCCCTCAACAACTAATAGTCGTTCCATTGGGGGCATGGGGTCAAGTCTGGAAATTGGCATGGGGAGTTTGTTAGTGGTGGTGGTCTGAAAAGGGAGTCATTTTGCCTAAACACATGTACTGGTGAGAGGGATGCTGAATGCTAGTTCCAGAGGAAGGGGAATTCTTGTGTAATGTATAAATAGATAATCATGTGTCATCTTATGTGTTCTTAATTCTTATTGAGCCTTTCCCTTAGGAAACTTGTGACTGCAGTCAATTTAGGCTATATTGGCAATGTAGCTAAGCTTCTCTCTGAGACAAAGGGTGATATTGTGACTTTAACCATCTTGATCACTGTGAATGAGTGCCATCAAGTTGGAGTTGACTCTTAGTGACCACATAGATAGATTCTCTCCAAGATGATCTATCTTCAACTTGGCCTTTAAGGCAGGGGCGTAACAAGGCTGGAGTGGGCCCAGAGACAAAATTTTAAAATGGGCCCCTCGCTGATACAAACACACACATTTCACAATATATAGTCATGTGACTTGCCTCTGGGGGGCCCCTCGAGGTGTGGGGGCCCCCAGGCAGCCGCCTCCCCTTGCCTAATAGTAGTTACGCCCCTGCTTTAAGGTCTCTCAGTGGTGCATTCATTGCTGTTGTGATTTAGTCCATCCCCCTTTTCTGCTGGTCATCCTCTTCTTCTCTTTCCTTCAACTTTTCTCAGCATTATAGACTTCTCACTGTGAATAGCCAACTGAAGAGTGGCCAGAGACTTTAAGCAAGAACGTTAGTTGTCCTTAATGACCAAGGATGTTTTCTTGATAACTGGGAATCTCTCTCCAGCCTTTGGAATGTAATATGCTTGGAAAGGTGACATCCCTGAGAGCTAAGGATATGGGCAGAGGAACGTTCTGGAGCGGAGCTAAATATGCAGGCTGAATTGAGAGAGTTACAACGCAATAACATAAAACACAAGAACCCTTGTGTTAGAACACAATTTAGAACACATGAAACTGGACAAAGAGGCACCTTTTAAACATGGTGATTCTCTTTATTTAGTAGGGGGAGAGCAAAACTGGTCCTATCTACCAGTATTCCCTCTAACAGGGATTCCCAGATGTTGTTAACTACAACTCCCAGAATCCCCAAGCAAAAGCAATTGCAGCTGGGGATTCTGGGAGTTGTAGTCAACAACGTCTGGGAAGCCCTGTTAGAGGGCATACTGCTATCTACCCCCAACACAGTACCTCCAGTGACTGTTGCTGGTGTCTATCATATTTCTTTTTTAGATTGTGAGCCCTTTTGGGGCAGGGGTCCATCTTATCTTATTTATCTTATTATTTCTCTATGGAAATAATTCCAATTTCACTTTGGAAACTTTTCACTTTGGAAACTTTTGTTGGAAAACAGTATATAAATTGTTGTGTTGTTGTTGTTGTTGTTGTTGTTGTATCAGGCCCAAGGCCTACCCAGTCTAGCATCCTTTCACACAGTGGCCCACCAGATGCCTCTTAGGAGCCAAAATAGGGTTGAGTTCTTCAGTCGAGACACCAAGACCAATTGTTGCCAGGTATCTTTAACCGCCTCCCTTTTCTTTTTGCTTATCAGCAGCTTATAACACCTTTCACTAGCCACAGACCCTGAAAATATTACTGAGATGGATCTTTGGCATATAAACTGAAATGACTTATCAGATTTCTCTTTGTTTCCCTGAACTCATATTTCTATTAGGGATGTGCAAAAAATTTCGGGCACAGATCGATCTGTGCCCGAAATGAGCAATTTCGGGTGATTCGGGGCTGAACTGAATCACCCCCGATGTCCCTCGATATTTTTCGGGGCCAAGCCAAATCACCCGAATTTCGGGGCTGAAAAATTCAGGTGATTCGGCTCATGGCCGATTTTGGGGGATTTTTTGAAGTTTTAGTGACTTTGGGGCAGTTTGGGGGCATAGCATGGGATCTGGGCAAAAAGAGTGGGGTGGGGTGGTAGTGCCTAATGGGTGCAGGCTACCACCCCAATTTCAGGGGGATTGGGCAAAGGGGTGATTTTTGGGGAATTTCTGAAGTTTTCATGTCTTTGGGGCAGTTTGGGGCAGATTGGGGCAGAAAGTAGGGCCTGGGGCAGAAGAGTGGGGTGGGGTGGTAGTGCCTAATGGGTGGAGGCTACCACCCCAATTTCAGGGGGATTGGACAAAGGGGTGATTTTTTGGGAATTTTTGAAGTTTTTGTGTCTTTGGGGCAGTTTGGGGGCAGAAAGTGTATCTGCCCCAAAAGGGTGGGGTGGAGTGGTAGTGCCTAATGGGTGGAGGCTAACACCCCAATTTCAGGGGGATTGGGCAGAGGGATGATTTTCTGGGAATTTTTGAAGTTTTGGTGTCTTTGGGGCAGATTGGGGCAATGATTTGCTATCATTGAATGAGAATTCACACCTCAGAAGTTTTTCTGAAGGGAAGTTATTCCCTTATTTTCTGAGGTGTGAATTCTCATTCAATGATAGCAAATGAGATTTTTTTCAATTAAAGAACTCTCATGACCCCACTTTCACTTTTTTACACTTGCATTTACTATGAATATGATGAATGAATCAATCTACCACAAAGCACTTTATGAAGAAAAACCTCAGAAAATCAACAAAATCCAGCCCTCTGGCCAATCACTCTGAAATTGGGGATGGGTGGTAGCCTCCACCCATTAGGCACTATCTACCAGCCCACCCCACTCTTTTGGGGCAGATCCACTTTCTGCCCCCAATCTGCCCCAAAGACACCAAAACTTCAAAAATTCCCAGAAAATCATCCCTCTGCCCAATCCCCCTGAAATTGGGGTGTTAGCCTCCACCCATTAGGCACTACCACTCCACCCCACCCTTTTGGGGCAGATACACTTTCTGCCCCCAAACTGCCCCAAAGACAAAAAAACTTCAAAAATTCCCAAAAAATCACCCCTTTGTCCAATCCCCCTGAAATTGGGGTGGTAGCCTCCAACCATTAGGCACTACCACCCCACCCCACTCTTCTTCCCCAGGCCCCACTTTCTGCCCCAATCTGCCCCAAAGACATGAAAACTTCAGAAATTCCCCAAAAATCACCCCTTTGCCCAATCCCCATGAAATTGGGGTGGTAGCCTGCACCCATTAGGCACTACCACCCCACCCCACTCTTTTTGCCCAGATCCCATGCTATGCCCCTGAACTACCCCAAAGTCACTAAAACTTCAAATATTCACCAAAAATCAGCCCTTTGCCCAATCCCCCTGAAATTGGGGTGGTAGCTTCTACCCATTGGGCACTACCACCCCACCCCAAAATTTTGCCCCTGGGCCCTTTCACCCCAAATTGATTCAGATTCGGATTCGGGTTAAATCCGAATCCGAACCGAATCAAGGGTGATTCGGGTGGCCCATATTCGGGCACAAAACAGAACAGGGGTGATTCGGTTCAGGTCCTGAACTGAATCACCGAAAATCCAAATTGCACACCCCTAATTTCTATCTCTTATAGTAGGAGGTTCCACAGTGGACAAAACTGGCTGCAATAACTGGATTAGTTTAGTGTAATTATCTAAGACAGACATATCGGAAACACCAGCAGAAAAAATGGAATATATGCAATACTCCAAATGTGGCCTCACCATAGATTTGTATAAGGGCATTTTAATATTAGCATTTTTATTTTCAATCCCCTTCCTAATGATTCTTAGCATGGAATTAGCCTTTTTCAGAGCTGCCATGCACTGAGTTGACACTTTCAATGAGCTGCCCACCACAACCCAAGATCTCTCTCCTGATCAGTCACTTCCAGCTCAGACCTTTCACAGACCTACAGTTCACAGAGGTGTAAGTAGGCTAACATTTTGGGAGGGAGTAGGAGCTTTCTCTGCCAATCTGACACAGGGTAGGCATATTTGTTGCTACTGTAGGAATGCCAATTGGCTTCTAGTAGGCTCTGAGCCCTTTCTCACGAGCAGAGAAAAAGGGCTACAGCGTTTGCAGGCGGAAGCCCTAAAGAGCTTACCTCCCTGCAGACAATCATTCCACCTTCCTTGGGTGGGCAGATTGCCCGCCTAGTTGAAAACTGGCTCCTGCCAGAAGCTCCGAGGGTCAGGGTGCCAGGATGCATTGCCCCGCCCCCCGGAGCTACAATAATGCATCGTGCAAGTGTGCAGTGCATTATGAGGATCCCCCTCCCCGAGTCTGCTTGCAGCCACAGCTGTCAGACGATCATAAAAATGAAGGTTAAGGGAGCACTTTTATTTTTATTTATTTATTTATTGTTACATTTATATACTGCCTTTCATTAAAAACAATCCGAAGGTGGTTTACAAAAGTTAATTTTTTTTTAAAAAGTCAGTTAAAAGTATTAAGCTAAAAATATGAAACAAATCTGATTTAAAATCTATAATATACAAACACAAAAACTGTACATGGATAAAAAAAACACAGAAGCAGCAATAAAACAATCATGTAAAGGCCTGGATAAAAAGCCAAGATTTAGCAAGCTTTCTCAAAACTGTGATGGAGACTGAGGAGCGAATAGCCACCGGGAGAGCATTTCAGAGTCTGGGGGCAGCAACAGAGAAGGCCCTGTTCCGCATGCATGACAACCGAGCCTCCCTCATTGTCGGCACGTGGAGCAGAGACCCCTCAGATGATCTCGTCAAGCGGGCAGCAACCTGCTTCCTTAACCTCATTTTAAAGGGAGGCTTCATAGGCCCGATCCCAGTGGCACACACACGTGTGTGAAAAACCAGGCAGGGCTCCCTTAGCCCGGTTCTGCATGTGCATGTGTGAATAGCCTCCCTGAATATGTGTAAAGAAAATATTACAAAGACACCATAAGACTTCAGTGCTCATCCAAAGGAAACTAAACCTCTTCTGTTCTTCCACTGAAATGTCTGACCACTCAAGGAAGTGGGGAGTGTGTTTATTTGCTTAACCAAGCTATTCTGTGGACAAAATAATAGAGTTCTCCAGTGGAAAACTGATTATTATAGAATATAAACTGTGTGTAAGCAAATCTCAGCATATCTGGAAAGCTAGGAAGAGCTGTGCAAATTTTATTGTTCAGAATTGTATATGAGTGTAGAGTTATTAGCAACAAGCAGGGAGACTGGGGATTTTTCCTGAGGAGGTTGTTCAAGATTTAGTCCAAATAAGGATAATAGTAGAAGTTCTTTCCTCCACTGTCTTTATTTCTCTTCCAATCCCCCCTTCTTTTTCTTCCTCCCTAGGAGTTTGACAACAAAGAAATGTAGCTAGTTGTTTCCTCCAGAGAAACCTATTTTATAGAAGAACAATGTGATATCATATGAGGGTATGGTTTGGCATGCAGTTAGCAGGTTCTTCTTAATTGAGGGTTAGTGGGGGAAAATTAAACAGCCATTTCTTCATTATTTTTATGCACCCAGTGTAAAAATGTTTTGGACCATACCTCATATAATTAGGATCAAGGATGGATTTGGCATCTTCCATGGCAAAACTCCGGAATGAGTGTGATGGCTTAGTTGGCACCATTGCCAGCACTTGTCTTGCAGGGAGGATAATGGTAGCAATTAACTTGGCAAGACAGAACAGAATTAAATTGGTAGCAAAACCGAGTTGTCTCCTGGCCAAATACAGGGTGAGGAGTGACCTCACACTGTGATCTGCAGCATCAGCCATAGAATTAGGCAATTATGTGTGTTTTTCTTGGGAGGTGTATCTTTCCCTGAGGGGTATTAAAGTGCCCACTTGTTTTATGCTACTGTACCATAACCCCATATTTCTTCTGCTACTCAGAGAGTGAAACAAACCTTTATTTGGAGATTGACAACCCTGTTATTTAAACAGTTTGGGGTAGATTTGTTAAAGGCACAACTCACTTTTAGGTGTCCAACACTTCCTAAAAGTCAAGGGAAGATACCTACAGTCTTTCACTCTGTGAGAGTGACTAACAGTCCTGTGAGACTTTTGGGTCCGCCCTGGTTTGCATTTGAATGGGAGACTACATGTGAGCACTGTAAGATATTCCCCTTAGGGGATGGAGCTGCTCTGGGAAAAGCATCTGCATGCTCGCATGGACTCGATTACAACAGCAATGAATGCTCCACTGAGAGACCTTAAAATCCAAGTTGAAGACAGATCATCCTGGAGAGAATCTATCTATGTGGTCACTAAGAGTCAACACTGACTTGATGGCACTCACTCACTCACTCACTCAATCAATCAATCAATCAATCGCTTGCATGCAGAGGTTCCAAGTTTCCTCCCTGGCATCTCCAAGATAAGGTTGAGAGAGATTCCTGCCTGCAGCCTTGGAGAAGTCTCTGCCAGTCTGTGTAGACAATACTGAGCTAGGTGGACCAGGGGTGTATCTAGGGTAGGGAGGGCAGGGCACATGCCCCGGGCGCCCCTTAAAGGGGGACACCATTTTTTTAAATTAATTTTTTTTAAACAATTTTGAAATAACCATCACACATGCCCAAATGGCCCTAGGCCATGGCCATTTTGTTTTTGGTGGATATATATATATATATATATATATATATATATATATATATATATACCACCGCACATGTTCAAATGGTCCCTGTGAGGCCCTAGACCTTGCCAGGCCTCACAGAGGCCATTTGAGCATACGTGGCAGCCTCCAAAATGGCCAGCACACCGATCTTTGCAGGCCCAAACAGGTCCAAAAATCAGCCCGAGACCTTTTCAGACACGCCCCCCCCCCATAGCCTTTAGGAAGCCCACCCAAAGGAGCTACAGGTAATTTTTATTTATTTAATATAATATGTCACTGTACACATATTCAGTTTGGCACTATTTACAGAGAATCAGAGCTTGTGAATACTGAGCTGAAGCTTATGAGCTAGGATTGTATTCATTTGCTCTTTGCTTCTTGTGATAAGTGAGTTAAATGTGATGTCTTAATCATATGGCTATTAATGGTGAGCTTGTCTTTGAATCAGTGTGAAATCCTTAGTATTAAGGCCTTAGTATTAATTACTTAGTATTTCTTGCTCTCTTTCTCTCATTTTAACTGTCTTTCTGAAATACTAGAATATATTCCAAGCAGTGACACAGTTTACTCTGCATATCCTTTAATTATTTTCAGAGTATCTGGGAAAAGTCAAATTCTCCATTTATTTTTTTAAACTGATGTAATTGTGATGCTACAATGCATAGTAGAGAATTAGACAGGCACTTCTGTTTAGTTTCCCAAGTACACCTCCACACAGTGAGCCCCAGCATACTGACATTTGTAGTTTTCCAGCAGTTTTTGGTCTGGCTATGTCCACTGCTAAATAGTTTTTGAAATATTAAAAGATTAACGAGCTTGACTTGTATTTTTCAGCTGATATTATAGTAAAGTTGTCTGAAAGATGGGTGTCAGATGTTTGGACAGGGGGCACAATTTCAGTGCTTGCCCTAGGCACTATTTTCCCTAGATACGCCTCTGAGGTGGACCAGTGGTCTGACTCAATATATGGCAGCTTCCTATGTTCCAATCTCATTGTTGCATGACCTGTCTTAGGCTAGAATATTGATCTTCAGTTTGCCCTACCTAACTTAACACTGTCTGAGATCTCTTGACTCTATGAGAGCAGGGCTATCATTTGTGCAAGTTGGTTCAGTAGTTCTGGCCAGCACACCTCACTGGCTCTACATATTGATTACCTGTTAATGGACATACATATTAGCTATGCATGGTTTCTCCTTGCTTCATCAAAGCCACCCATTGAAGAATGCTATAATGCTAATGTTTTTCTCTTCTGGGGCTGTTGGTACTGTAGGGGGTTGAATGGGAGAATTCTATAGCAATTGGACACATATATTATTACCCAGCATTTTGTAATGCTTTAGAGATAAAAGAAAGATGTTGCAATTCTTTACAATAGTAATAGATAACAGATATCTTAGGCACCATTCAAGTAAAGTTAGTCAAGGCCAAGTCCCATTGAAATTAATGGGACAATTATTTTATATAAGAGGACTGACTTTTCTCATTCACTTTAATGGTGCTTATTCATTATTTAGTTTGGATGCTGCCCAGTATCAGCACATGGAAAAGGAACCCTACTTGGTAGAGGTAAACCATATTGTGCTCGAATAGCCAAATTCGATAGACACGATAGAACTCCCTTTTAATTATTATTATTTATACCCTGTCCCTTCAGTGCACTATTGCTTGAGGCAGCTCACAAAATTAGCAAAACAGATAATATAAAATTAATAGAAACTAACTAAAAGACCCAGTTAAAATTAAATTTAAAAATTAAATTTTAGAAAGTTAAAGTTAAAAAATTAAAACCCTCCAAATATAAGCAACAGATAAAACATTAAAAAGCCTCTCTAAAAAGATGGGTCTCCAGTTTTGTGTGTGTGTGTGTGTGTTTAATATTCAGCTTTTATATTCTGCCTTTCAACAAACAGTTATCAAAGTTGTTTACATAGCAAAAGGTATGAGACCATGATCCTTGTCCCAAGAAGGTTCACAACTGAAAACACACATGGGAAACCAGTCACTGAAGAGATGCTATGCTGGGCTCCATAGGAACAATTGCTCTCCCTTCGTTAAATATAAGACAGCTACCACTTTAAAGATCCACCTAATGACGCAGTGGGGAAATGACTTGACTACCAAGCCAGAGGCTGCTGGTTCAAATCCCCACTGTTATGTTTCCCAGACTATGGGAAACACCTATATTGGGCAGCAGCACTAAAGGAAGATGCTTAAAGGCATCATCTCATACTGCACAGGAGATGGCAATGGTAAACCCCTCCTGTATTCTACCAAAGACAGGGCTCTGTGGGCGCAAGGAGTAGACATCAACTCGACAACACACTTTAACTTTACCGCTTTAAAATGTGTTTCTTTCCTCCATTAGCAGAGGTCACTCCTATTAGCAGACAGCTCTTTTCACTTGGAGACTTGATGTTAAGCATCAGTTTGGTATTTAGACATGGCAGTCAACTAACGCCATAATCTGGTGTGTTTTGGTGCTTTCAGAAATCATAAGTGGTTATTTCATGAACAGTACCCTTCAGTGGTGGTGACTTGGATAAAGCCATTGTAATCTCCTTAGTGATGGGCACAATCTTTATTTTGGTTCAGAAATAGGTCATTACAAGTATATGTCAATATTGTATTTGCATTTAATATTGAGGCCTCTGAGAGGAAGTCTTTTTGTCTCTAATGTCTCACTATAACTCAAGAAAACAGACTAGGGTATACTAAGAACACACAGATCAGTATCTTGTTTCAGACTGAGGCCCAAAGGAACACCAGTTAGAAACCAGTTATGGACTTGGCAAGAAGCCAGGCAGGGAAATGGATCACAGATCAGATCGCTGGGCAGGAAGAGCTGAATACAAGACATCCACTGCCCAAGCAAATCAAGTAGTACTGAAACAATGGCTCATATATTACAATTTTTACAAAGTCATTTGGTATCATTATTTTTTGCCATTTTTAAGAGACTTTCCAGGATGATCAGATAACTTTTATGTAGATTACCTTTTAGAAGATCTGTATGATATGATATCTCTATTCTGCTTAATAGCGAGTCAAGTCCGACAGAAGATATGTGTTTTACCATAATAGACCGAGATTGAGTGGGTTTTACTCTACTGCAATGTTATTTTGTTTGCAATGTTTGTTGATTGGTATGTAAGTATTGATTAACGTTTGCTTGGTTATGCTTCTGATTGGTGATTGAAATAAAGAGTCATTCAAGACATCCACGAGCAGCAAGCTAGGATGTTGCTCCAGTAATGATCCAAGTCCAACTGAGACTTCAAATAAACCTGCCATCAGGCATATGTCTCCCATTCCACCCCAACTGCAGGAGCTGTTGGAACATAAAGGATAATGTTGTGCCCTGTTTCTCAAGCTCTGGTGGAGCAATCCTTAATTTCTGGGGATTCCAAGAAGGAATCCTCACTGTCAGAGGAGGGGGATGCCAGGGCAACCTCCTCAGGCCAGGCTATTGTAGATTGCTGGGGCTGCCTTCCCAAGGAGATATCTTGCAAGGCTCTTTCTGGAAATGGTTCCTGAACTCAGTATTTCATATCTTCTGTGTCCTCCCATCTAAAAATAGGGGGTCTGACTCCTAACACCTAAGGAGATAGCTAGCAGGGCCTGTAATTAAAACCTTTGCTTCTGCAATTAGTTGCTTGAGTTAACACATGCTTGAGAAGAAGCTTTGCAGACCTTGGAAAAGCAAGTACTAGGGCTGTACAGTTCATTTTCTTCCAAGGCTTGAGGATATAGGAACAGAGGAACATGAGGTGCTGCTTTATACTGAGTCAGTCCAATGGTCCATCTAGCTCAGTATTGTCTACACTGACAGGCAATGGCTCTCCAAGGTTTCAGGCAGGAGGCTTTCCCAGCCGTACCTGGAGATGCCAGGGAGTGAACCTGGGACCTTCTGCATGCAAGAAGGTGCTTTACTACTGAGCTATGGCCCCATCCCATAAGGGAAATATCTTAGAGCAGACAGCAATCACATGTAGTCACCCATCCAAATGGGTCTAGGTCAACCCTGCTTAGCAAAGGGGGCAATTCACACTTGCTACCACAGGACCAACTCTAGTCCCTAATATCACTAGACTCATCCACTGGTTCCTGGAACTTTAAAATTCCTTTGGAGAGTATTTGCTTACTTCTGTGTAAGTAAATTGGGATCTATTACTTGAACTGAGCAAAACCTAAGAACTACCATATATATGTGAGAGGCTCATTTTCTATATTAAGATGAAGCTGAACTTCAAAGAGAGATCCTGTTTAATTTGTATATGTTTTGGTGACATTGCTAAATTTCTTTGCATGAAAAGAGAAATCAAAGCTTCTCATTCGCAAATATAAGCACACCACTGCACTTATTCTAATGTTGAGACAATACAAGTAACAAATGTATGGCTGTATTTGCATGCAAAGCAGAACTGCAGTTGAAGGGGCCAGAGGTTCCTCAAGTGTTATGTCCAAATGCATGCAACTGTGACTCATGTGGCAATGCACCAGAGGTTTCAATTTTCTGCCTCCAATATGAACCCTTGAGTTGCAGTGACTTTCACTGCTACAACCTGAGGTTTGGTCCAGCCTGTGTTTTGTCTGAATTTGGAATCACAGTCTGTGTCCCCTGAAACCAAAGTTGAGGGAGGAAGCTCCTCCCTCAACTCCAACTGTGACTGGCTGTGCGGGCTGTCCTTCATGGAAGAAGGAAGCCCACACAGCCAGTTCCCCCTCCTCTCTACAGTCTTGCTGACTGTAGAAAGGGAGCTGTCCGTTACATCTGAATTTGGACAAGAGAGGGGAGCAGAACCGCGGGTCCATTGGACCTGCGTAATGTGCAAATGCAGCCTATATCTTAAAATCTGATGTCTTCATGCTTCTAATGTGGAACAGACAAAAACACCTTCATTCAACCATGGTAAATATAGGATTCTTTCTCCTCAAAAGCCCAAGAAAACAGGTGTAACATAAATCTAAATGTCAGTCAATTGTTACTTGTTACTTTAAACCAATGTGGGAGCACATTAAAAGGTGAACAATTGTTCACAGACAATATTGTGCACCGAACACCATTTCCACACAGCTCTCACTCATTTTGCTGAGACTGGCAAGGGAGCATGCCTTTTATGAACTGTATCCCTAGAACTTTAACCAGTGTCTTCCTCTTTTTCTGTTCAATGGCTCGAACAGCATGCAGTTCAAATAGCACAGTACTGCAGTGGAAGAAATCCAATGTCTTCTAAAGAAAGGCTTTGAAGAACCAATGCTATCACCATTCTAAGCTAAACTTATAGACCCTAGATCTGGTTGCATAACCTTGTGATGAGATACATAGTAGGATGTCTCAGTTTCTGCATAGATAAAAGATGGATAGCTCATTGTTACTTCTAATCTGGAAAGAACAAAGGCATGAAACAAAATAGTCAGAGTATACATTAGCAGGGAGGATTCATTAACAGGGAGGATCTAACTTTGCCAGATAAAGAGGATTTCCTAGCAACTATTGTTGAATTAATGCTTTGTTGCTACTGGACGAACATTCCTCTTCCAGCAACTAGATAACTTCTAATGCAACTGAAGAAGTTGTAATATCTATTACATATTTTGAAGAGCTTGTGGGTGTGTTTGTGTGAAGGTCATACTTCCCAATTACCTACAGATACCAAATGTTGTATACACAATCCTGACACTGAAGTTAGCTGAATGAACTACTTTTTATACCAGAATATGCTGGGGGTGGGGGAAGAGGTTTGATTTTCTTTTTAACAGCAGACAAACAGCCCTCCAGTTGTTGAACTACAACTCCCATCATGGGAATTGTATCATGGGAATTGTAGTTCAACAACAGCTGGAGAGCTAAGTTTACCCATCCTTGATCTATGCACACTCACACCACAACGACTGAAAAACGTTCACCTGTGTTGATTGGGCATGACAGGCATGTCATGTAGCAATGTACTCGTGACTGACCACTATTTAAAATTCACTCCCCTTTGATGGATTGTGTGTGATGAAGAAATTCCATCTGTATTTCCTGACATGTGATGGAAATCCCAAGAAACCTGTTTATTGCAAGTTCATTGCAATGAGCATAGGGAAACCTGAGCTTGTGAATCCACTCTAAAACTGATAACATATGGCAATTATGTTTGAAATTCAGCTCTCAAATATCTATGACTGACATGATTTCTCGCTGCATGACCCTCAGGGACATATTCTTGACAGAGAAAAGAGCTTTTGCAGGGTGGAGAGATAAGCAAACACTGCCATGGGTGTCCAAAGCAGGAGAAAAAGGAGGCAGTTGCCCGCTCTGGATTAAACCAATCCCATTGAATTCAATGGGGCATACTCCCATGTAAGTGGGTATAGGATTGCAGGCTTTCCCTGCCCCCCCACCAAAATTCCTGCATACACCCATGAACATTGCGTCTCCATCCTCCTCCACCTGCACTGGGCTGCAAGCCAAGCCTCACACGTAGCTAGTTTACTATCTTCTTATGAGGATGGAGTACTTGTTCCACTCTCATAAGGTTTCACTGCATGCCAGTCTATGTTTGTAAATATAGATGATGACCCTTTGGCATAAATGCATAACTTCAAGCAAATGGCATTGGAAATTTAGGCTCAATTTGTAAATTAGATCAGGCATCCACAACATCATAGCACAGAGCTAGAGTGGGGACTTATTTTGTGGTATTTACAGGATATAAGTATGCTGTAAGACTGGGAAGGCAACCTTGGCTCACCAGCTGTTCCCATCAACTCCCAGCACCCCCTGCCACAATTTATTGCGATAACCATAGGGAAACCTGATCATGTGAATCCACTCTAAAGGTGCCAGATTCATCCACAAGAGCTTATAATGTATGACAAGGGAGCCGAGGTTGCCTACTCCTGCTGTAAGTGGCATGTTTATCTGTGTGTGAGTCTTCTCTGCCATAATCCTGAGCAAGGACTACCGCATGTATACTATTATCCTGTTCCAGGCCAGGATTGGTCAGGATTTAGCAAAGTGCCAAGGAAGCTACCACTCCAGTTACAGAGTGTAGAGTTTAGTTGTTGAAGCTATTTAAAGAACACGCATGGAGATCACTGTAGAGTCCAAACTAAATTGATTTATTGGTTAACTACATTGAGATAGGATTAAGTCTTTCATATCTAAAGGCTACATCATGAATAGTTGGGTGCAGAGGAAGAGAAATGTTTCCATTTTCTCTCTAGGAGGAAAGGAAGAGCACTACAGGAAGTACCTGAGGAGTCAAAGCAGGGGTCATAGAGCAGAGGCAAGCAGAGACAGGTAAAGAGACTCTCAATAACTATCTCTACTCCTAATGCCCTTAGTGGTCATTAAGATAATCAGTGCAAAAGGTCCATGCCCTGGAACTCCATCTCCAACCATTGGCTTGATTAGAGGGAGCATGGGGTCAGAGGAGATCAAGATCAAGCCAAAGGAAGAGGCAGGAAACAGGACTAGGGATGTGCACGGAAGCAGCTGGCCCGGTTCGGTTTGAAGCCAGACCAGCCTCGAACCCAACTGGGCCAGTTTGGTCCGGCACCCCCTTGAACCCCCCTGGTCCAGTCCGGTCCAGGGGGGTTCGCGAGCTTAGTTTTGTGATATCTATCTCTATCTCTGTCTCTATCTCTGTCTTTACCTTTTACTCTCCTCAGGGGAGTTCCTAGAGGCGGTGGCAGGTGGGGTGGTCTGTGGAGGATCCTCCTCCCTCCACCGGCCTTTGAAATGACCCCCTCGACTGGTTTGGCTGCTCTTTGGCTGGTTTCCGGCCTTCAACCGGCGGCCTGCCATTATGGAGGCCACGCGCCTGCGCACATGGCCTCTGCGTGGCTCAGGCTGATCCAGCCGAGGGGGTCATTTCGAAGGCTGGCAGGAGGAGGGGGAACCTCTGCGGGGACACACACACACACACACACACACACACACACACACAGCCTCCAGGAACTCCCCCAAGGGGAGTAAAAGGTAAAAAAATGTATATGTATGTGTGTGTGTATCTATATCTATATCTATATCTATATCTATATCTATATCTATATCTATATCTATATCTATATCTATATCACACACACACACACACAATTAAGCTTGCGAACCCCCCCGAACATTCAGAGATGTTCGGTTCAGGATCGGACCAAACAGTGGGTGGTTCGGTTTGACCCTGAATGGTCAAACCAGATCGGTTTGACATCGGACACTTTCAATGTTCCTGTTTGCACACCCCTAAACAGGACCAAGGATTCGTTCTCGGAGCAGTTTCAGAACCTGGAGAACTCAGAGTGTAGCTGCTATTGTGAGGTGTGTGCAGGGCACCCACCAAAGGAGAGGAGGATGTTGCTTCAGTGGTTCTCAACTGATCTTTGAAGTAATCCTGCTCTCTGGCTCCAGTCTCTAACTCTGCTCTCTCTCCTGCACAAGTTGTCAGAACTTGTTGGCTTCAGCAAGAGGGCCTCTACCCCGACAGGCTGCTCAGAGGAGTCCTAAGGTCTGAGGATACTGGTGAGGGTCCAGGGATGCTGGTGGGTGTGTCTCCTCTAGGCACAGTAGAGGGACAGAAGCAACAGGACAGGGGCTTTCCACGCTGACTCATCCCCCAAACTGTTCAGGTCTTCCCCCGCAGTGAGGGCCTTCTGGACCAGGGGCTGCGACAAGCACCATATTAGCAATACCTTGCATATTGTGTACCTAATGAAACCACTGCCATATTGAGGTGGCCCATGGACAATTTCATCCATAAAAGGACTTTGCAGTGTCTTTAAAAATAGATGCTAAGGACACCCATTTGTAACCTCCTAAATGCCTTGCCTTAGAAAGAGGCGAATGGCTAATGGCTCCAGTGAGCCAGCAAGTAAGCCAGTGAACTGGTGGGGCAGAGTGCTTGTCTCTGGTAATTGCACAGATTTATAAGGCAACTGACAAGCAAATTACAGAAACATAATAGGTCACAGGATGCATATCTGAAAATCAGGCCATCGCTCACAGGTAGAGTATGTACTTAGTTCCCAAGCAACTCCAGGTCAAGCTGGGAAAGATCTCTACCTTCAGTCCTAGAGAACCATTCAGGGCAGCTCATCCATGAAGCTAGATGAGGCAACAGCCTCAGGCAGCACCTGTGCCATGGGGCACCAAGGGCAGTCACCCATCTTCCACAGAAGTCACCTCACCTGCCTTGCTACTCCCTGCCACCCCCAGTTTTTATTTGTTTATCGAACACATTTATAGACTGCCCGATATGTGTATCCCTAGGTAATGTATATGGGTTGTTTTTAAAAAGCAACCTTAAAAACAAAACAAAACTGATTAAAATAGTGTTACAGAATAAGAACAATTATAGCAATTTTAAAATATTTTTAACAAAAAGCCTGAGAAAACTAGTATATTTTAAGGGTATTTTTAAAGGCAGCCTAGGATGGAGAAGTCCTTATTTTGACAGGGAGAACATTCCAAAGCCCTTGGACAGCCACAGAGAAGGCCCAGTTCCAAGTTGCCACCAAATGAGCCAGTGGGAACTGCAACAGATCTCTTGAGATGATCTTAACAGGCAACAGGATTCATGACAAAGAAGGTACTGAACAAAATCCAAAAAGAATCCAAAAGTTCCAGTAAATAATGTAGTAACAATCGTCTATAAATTTTAACAACAATAATCCAAAATTATAACAACAAATATCGAAATAATAATAATAATAATTATTATTATTATGGGACAATCCAATAGATTATAATAAAAAAGCAGGCTGGATGAAAGAGGTTGAAAAATGTAACCAACAAATGCAAGATCTAATAATAACACCAGAATTAATACATGAAAGAGCAAAGAAAATTAAAAATTGGACTGTACCAGGCAACGATGAACTGCATGGCTTTTGGCTTAAACACCTAACAAGCCTTCATAAACAACTATCAAAACAGTTCAATCACATTTTGCAAGGAGGTGATATTGAACAACGGCTAACAACTGGGAAAACTCATCTCATAATGAAAGACCCAGCAAAAAGTGCAGTTCCAAGTAATTATAGACCGATCACCTGCCTGCCAACCATGTTCAAATTATTAACTGGAATAATAGCAGATGAAGTGATGCAACATTTATTAACTAAAAAACAGCTTCCAGTTGAACAGAAAGGAAATTGCCCAAACACCAGAGGCACAAAAGAACAGCTGCTGATTGACAAAATGATTTTAGAAAATTGCAAGAGAAGAAAAACAAATCTAAGTGTTGCATGGATTGACTACGAAAGCCTTCGATTCATTGCCTCACACATGGATACTCAAATGTTTAGAAACAACTGGTGTCAGCAAAAACATTCAGATATTTATTTTAAAAAGCAATGAGCATGTGGAGTACACAGTTAACAATCAATGGCGAGACACTTGGACAGGTTAGCATTAGAAGAGGCATTTTCCAAGGGGACTCACTATCCCCTCTGTTGTTTGTAATTGCCATGACTCCACTTTCACAAATACTAAGCAAAACAGGCCTCAAATACCAAACATCTAAAACATCAAGTAAAATAAACCATCTGTTGTACATGGACGATCTGAAGTTGTATGGAAAGTCCCAGTCAGAAATCAAATCACACTAAACACTGTCCATATATTCAGCAGCGATATAGCAATGGAGTTTGGACTAGACAAGTGTGTTGCATTAATAATGAACAGAGGAAAAATAAGAAAAACAGAAGGAATAGAACTGCCCAATGGAAGCAAGATCAAGAACCTGGAAGAGAAAGAACCTTACAAATACTTGGGCATTCTCCAGGCTGATAACACTGCACACACTGAAGTTAAAAGAAAAATTGGAAGTGAATACATCAGGAGAGTTAGAAAAATCCTGAAGTCCAAACTCAATGGCAGGAACACCATATGCTGTAAGCCATAAACACCTGGGCTATACCTATTATCAGATACACTGCAGGAATTATAGACTGGACCCAGGCAGAGCTAGAGACGCTAGATCGTAAAACCAGGAAAATCATGACCATCAATCATGCTCTCCACCCCCGCAGTGATGTCGATAGGCTATACCTCCCTTGCAGCTCAGATGGAATACTGCAAGTCCATCAAACAGTAGAGGAGGAGGAAAAGAGGCCTTGAAGAATATATAAAGGACAGTGAAGAAGATGCACTTCAAATGGTCAATAACGCGAAACTATTCAACACCAATGAAACAAAGCAGGCCTACAAGAAAGAACAAGTCAAGAACTGAGCAGAAAAATGGAAAAATAAGCCCCTGCATGGTCAATATTTGCACAATATAAGTGGAAAATCAGACATCACCAAGACTTGGCAATGCCTTAAGAATGGCAACTTGAAGAAAGTAACAGAGGGTTTAATACTGGCTGCACAAGAACAGGCACTAAGAACAAATGCAATAAGAGCAAAAGTCAAAAAATCAACAACAAACAGCAAGTGCCGCCTTTGTAAAGAAGCAGATGAAACAGTGGACCACCTAATCAGCTGTTGTAAAAAGATCGCACAGACTGACTACAAACAAAGGCATGACAAGGTAGCAGGGATGATACACTGGAACATCTGCAAAAAATACAAGCTGCCTGTAGCCAAAAATTGATGGGACCATAAAATTGAAAAAGTTGAAGAAAATAAAGATGTAAAAATATTATGGGACTTCCAACTACAAACCGACAAACATCTGCCACACAATACACCAGATATAACTGTAGTCGAGAAGAAAGAAAAACAAGTTAAAATAATCGACATAACAATACCAGGGGATAGCAGAATAGAAGGGGAAAAATAGAAAAAATCACAAAATACAAAGATCTACAAATTGAAATTGAAAGGCTGTGGCAAAAGACCAAAATAATCCCAGTGGTAATTGGCACCCTGGGTGCAATTCCAAAAGACCTTGAAGAGCACCTCAACACCACAGGGGCCACAGAAATTACCATCAGCCGATTACAAAAAGCAGCTTTACTGAAAACAGCCTATATTCTGCGATGATATCTATAACAGCAGCAGCAACATTGACAATAAAATTCAGCCATCCCAGGTCCTTGGGAAGGACTCGATGTCTGGATAAAACAAACCAGGCAATAACACCTGTCTGACTGTGTAAACAAGAAATAATAATAATAATAATAATAATAATAATAATAATAATAATAATAATAATAATATGTCTCCTTTTGTGGTAGGGCCATGTAGCAGTCCAAATTCTCAGGAAATAACTTTCCTATGTAAATCAAGATGTATCTATACATATGTGTTTGTGTATGTTATAAAGACCAATTGTTTATCTTGGAGATAAATTTTTCTCATCAAGACAAAGAGAACAATAGATAGTCATATGAAAAAATCCTAGTATTGGCCAAACAATTGATAGTATATCCTTGGTATAAAAGCCATAGTCCATATATCCTTAAATCGAAGCCAGATGTGATTTGACCCTCTATTGGTCTTCCTCAGTGGCTTAAAGATTATAAAAGAGTTCAGTCTCCCATTCTTGAGTTCATTAACCGTACACATCTATAGTAAAATATCAAATACAATGTGATTTGGATAGCAATAAAATGATCAATTTAGAACAATGAAATTAAAATTATAACAACTATGTTCAAACGGAATATATTTTAAAACTTCCAGTATAAAAACCTTATATGGAATGTTGTAGTCATCCAGTACCGAAGTTCAAAACAGCTGGGTATAAACATGTCCTATTTCTCCAGAAAAAGACCATCTTATTTATTTATTATTTCTCTGTGTAAATTGCCCTGAGCCGTTTTTGGAAGGGCAGTACAGAAATTGAATTATTATTATTATTATTATTATTATTATTATTATTATTATTATTATTATTTAATTAATAGCCTCTTGCCTGCAGCTGTGTTTTCAAAGCAATGGCTTGTCACTGGAAGCTTGACTTGGAACTACAATTTCTAGGTAGTCTCAACATTAAAGTAAAAGGAAGATTCCTTTTCAGTGTCATTGGATGGTAACTGACTGCTATGTGTAGACTGGATATACCCATTATTAAGTGCTGATCCTACTACACCTCTCCATACTTGTTCTGTAAGGTCTGTTGAACTAACTTTATAGTAAAGAGGATTATCTAATCATTGATATACTTCCTGGAGATAATCATCCCGGTTTAAAATTACTAATGCACCTCCTTTATCGGCTTAAATATAATGTCCTGTTTCTGATGTCAATCTGTCAGTATTTGGCATTCAACTTTAGTGAGAGTGTGCCAAGTATTTATATTTTTACTTTCAAACTCTTGAATTTCCTTAAGAATTAGTTCTTGAAAAACCTAAATGAAGGGATAATTTGATGGAGGATTGGCTGTAGATCTAGGTTTGAAGATCATATCCTCAATGCTATTGACTTGTTTGTTATCTGGACCCAAGCAGCCCTTTGTATTTTGCTTAGAAACATAATGGCAGCCAGTGCAGTTCTTTTAAAATCAGTGTTATGTGGTCTCTTTGGGTTGTCCTAGAGACTGGTCTGGCTGCTATATTCTGCATCAATTGTAGTTTCCGGACTATGTACAAAGGCAGCCCCACATAGAGTGCATTACAGTAGTTAAACCTGGAGATTAGTAGCATATGTACCACTGTTTTAAGGTAATTTATCTCCAGAAATGGGCATAGCTGACAGGGTCTGATGACTGACAAAGGCAGTCAAGCAGGGCACAGTTCAGGTTGTAAGGCACACCTCAGGTAGCACCATGGACAGAGTCATGTGACATGTCGACCCAAGAAGAGACAGAGGCAAACTGAGCTCTAAAATACCCCTGAGCCCATTTTGCCCCTCCTAGGCTCTTTTTCCCTGCCTAGAAATTAATCTAGGGATAGCCTCCTGACTTGAAGCTTGGCACTCCTTCTCTTCTCTAGTTGATCCTGCCTTGTTTGCTGCTGGCATTGATGCACGGATATCGGAGTGGGGGATGCTGCATGAGGAAGGCCTGGTTCCCCTAGGGACTCAAGCTCCAAGACTGTCATCTCAGGGGGTCCAGGGCTCTTTGGGCATTGTCACAAGGTCCTCCATCTCTGGAACTTCCACCACCTTTAGTCTTGGAACCTGAGGCTGGACCTAATTCAGATTCTGCTTCTCACAGTTATTCTCTGGGACTCCCATAGACTCTAGATCATTGATAGGTCCCCCACCCCTCTTCAGGGCCACACTCAGGGATTTCCACCATGGGCATCTGAAGGACTTTTTTCAGAGGGCAAAGGCTGCATCCCTACACCGACTTAACTGGGGGAGTAATTCAATGAGACTGACTCAATCCGTGGGGATGAGGAACTGCTGCCCCTTGCTCTCTCCCAGATGCCTGGACCACCAGAGCCTGGAGTCAAGTCTGGTGCTTCCTGATCAGACTCCAATTCACTGGTAAGGGCAGGACACATGACATACACTGTCCATCAACATCTCCCAGTTAGCAAGCGCTTGCTTCCCACCCAAGCCAGCTTTCTTCCTTTCTTTCTCACTTGGAGCAAAAGAGAAAGAGAAAGCCGGCCAGCTGCCTAGTAAAATGCTTACTGGCTGGGAGATGTAGATGGGTGGTGCATGCCCTAATGCCAGCCATGCTCCCTAATACCAGCATGTTGGTGGCAAGGGTCAAGTCCCACATCAGCAGGGGTGCACCTAGGTAAGTTTGGAGCCCAGACCTGAAGGGCTTCTGAGGGCCCCCCCCCACTTGAGAGCTGCTAGGGGGGTCAGGGGCAAGTTAAATCTTTTTTAAAACTGTTTTGCAACTGTCGCTGTGTGGCAGGGATTGGAGTGGCCAGTGGGGTGTGCAGAAGTGACAGCAAGAGCTCCTTCTCTGAGCCCACCTGCTTCCCAAACAAAAGATCGGCCCATTTTCGGCCCATTTAGGGGCTCTCTGTGCATGAGCACACATGCGCAGAGGCATGCAGCAGCCTCCCCTGCCTCAGTCTCCCCTCAATTGCCTGTACACCCGGCCAACTGCCCCTGTCTCCGCTACCATCCCCATGGTGGCAGAAGTTGGAAAACGGTTTTTTTAAAAAAGATTTAATTTGTGCAGTGGGGCAGCAGCGCAGCAGGTGTGGGGCAGTGGTGGGGCTATGGGGAGACCCCCCCAAAATGTTTGGAACCCCCCATGGAGACAGGAGGCCATGGACCAAATCCCCAAGGTCCGTGGCTATGTTCACCTCTGACAGTAACTGCAGGTTCATGGTGCTTACAGCCTCTGTGTTCTGGCAGCCTTATGACAGCTAAAGATCATAATGCAGTCTTTATAAACCTTATAGGTTATAACCTTTTAGCATTTGTATAGTTTTATTACTGTTTAAACTCCCTCATTTTTAATAGCCTTTAACAGCTGCCAATGTTGTGTTTTCTTGCCTTATGGTGGTCGAAGACCGTAATAAAGTGATTGACTGATAAATATATGCCACTTGATAAACAGAAGACACATTCCTTATTGCTTGCTTGGACTGTAAATGTCTGAAAAATGTCCCCACCCAACCATGAATACAAATGCTTTCATCCTGAGTCACTTCTCAATGTAGTTAGTTTCTGAAGCTAAGGGGCACTCCAGAGCTGTGGTATTTAGATTGCTCTGTGTACCTGATTCATGTTCAGTCAACTATCTGCTGCATGTCTTCTTTAAGAGAAACAGTTATGACCCAGGAAGCTTCTAGTAATTGCTCTGACCCTTAGTTGGGTGTGTCATGGAAGAAAAGGGCTGGGACATGGAAGATTGCAGCTCTTAATTTATGCTAGGCACATTGTGGTTAGCTCTTTGACTTTTTTGAAAACATCAGTGCTCTTCCCTGGAGCAAAATAAGTAGAGTTGCCTTATGAGTATGTGCAGTTGCAATTTTTCTGACCACGAGGAAATCAAAAGCAACCTCTACACATGTGGGATTATGTCCTATTAAAAAGATGCCATGCTTGCAGCATCAGAAAAAAACTGTGAATCCAAGCACCACCCACACCCCTTGGGGACCTAAGAAGGAAATCTAGAGGGCCGACATAAACATCTTGTTAATAGTAGCCACACTGCAAGGCAGAGCAGCTGGCTAAGGGCTCCCTACACAACATGAGGGAAACATAGTAGAGCCTGTCTCTTGTTCCCACCTGAGTGAGTCCCAGGTAAATGAGGGAGAGGAGAAGGAGGAGAGGGCAGGGAAAGGAGGGGGAGGCAGGAGGTGAACAAATATGCTGGATCTCTGACAGGCCCCAACCTGGCAGAGAACAACATGACAGGTGGGAGGATCTGACATGACTCCTCTTAACAATCTCACTGTTGGATCAGGTCAGAACCCGAAATTTTGGGCCAGGCCTAGTAATTATATATGTTTGGAAGCTGCTACATGTTACAGGTTCCAGACACGTGTTGTTTATTTACTTATTTATTTATTTGATTTATATGCCGCCCTTCCAAAAATGGCCCAAATATCTGCTACATTTATATCCTGCACTTCTTGCTAGGAACTCAGGGCAGCTTTTTAAACTATACAACATGATGTAGAACACACAAGACTGAAGCCCATTTGTGAAAGCCAAGCCATAGTGAAAGCCAACCCCTGCTAACTGAGCAAAGAGGCATCTTTTTAAAGTGATGGTTCTCTTTAGTGAGCAGGGGGAGAGCAACTGGCCCTATCTATCCCTAGCACAGCATCCCTCCAGTGGCTGTTACTGGTGTCTGTTTTACGTTTCTTTTTTAGACTGTGAGCCCTCTGGGGACAGGAAGCCATATCTATCTATCTGTCTATCTATCTGAATCGCTTTGGGAACTTTTGTTGAAAATAAATAAAAGAGTGTGTTTCCTTTAAAATAAAGCATGGTAATTTCTTGAAAATATAGATGAAAACAGATGGGAAAAGTCCTTCCATCCATCCAGAACTCCTACTTTCCACGGAGATGGAAGAAGTCCTTCTATAAGTTAACATACTTCAATAAACCAAAAAGAATGCTATGTTCTCCCAGCACATCTGTATCTCACAATTTAGCACTCAAACTGGAAAATATTTCAGAAAGTTTCCAGTCCCCCCGCATTTGTTTTATATTACTTATTGTGCACATTTACCCTTGTATAGCTTGCTTGAAGATTACTCTGTCATCAGCTTAGTTTTTTTCATATGTTTCAAGGAAACAAGTATGCACATGTAATAAAACTATTGCTGCACATGTTTGTACATTTATAGACTAGCTGATAAGGTCATATGTTTTACTCATCTCGCTGTTAAATGCCACTGTTACTTGTGCTTGATCTAAAGGCGCAGCTGCATCAGTCATGTAAGAACAACAGTCAGGAAGGGCCTGTTTCCACACGCATGTTTGTCACTTGATTTGTCATGGTTGGAAGACTTCCAGCTGAATGTGTGAACTGTCTCCACCAAAGTCTGAGGAGCTACATGCCTCTGTATTTGCTCCTTCATGACTCTTTCACACATGCAAGTGGTCACGTTGATGTTGCAGCTTTTACTGCAGCGGTTAAATATTCATCGTTATCTGTATTCATACTAGTTGTATTGTTGCATGCCTGTGTGCAGGAGCAGCCCTTTCATGAGCAAGGTGAGACAGTCACCTCCGGCTGTGGATTACTGGATTATTAGGCTGTGGATCAACAAGATGCTCCCCTGCGCTGTCACCACTGGAGGAACTCTTTGGGATCAGGCTGCTGACAACCATCCCTGCACCATGTGCACTTGCAAAGCTCGGAAGGGTTGGTTATGAAAGGATGCTAGTCCCCACTGAGGGTGAGGAGCAGGCAACATTTTGTGCCTTGCCTCAGGTGCTGCAGTAGCATGGGCCACCCTGAAAGTTGCCAGGTGGCAACAAGAAACTGATTGCCAGGAAATGTAGGACCAACAAAAGGAAGTGCTTTTTCACATAGCACATAATTAATCTATGGAATTCTCTGCCACAGGATGTGGTGATGGCCACCAGCTTGGATGGCTTTAAAAGAGACTTAGACAAATTCATGGAGGGCAGGTCTATCAATGGCTACTAGTCTGGTGGCTATAGGCTAGCCTCAGAGGCAAGGTGCCTCTAAATACTAGTTGCAGGAGAGCAACAGCAGGAGAGAGAGGGCATGCCCTCTTGCCCGTGGGCTTCTCAGAGGCATCTGGTGGGCCACTGTGGGAAACAAGATGCTGGACTAGATGGGCCTTGGGCCTGATCCAGCAAGACTGTTCTTATGTATGTTCTTATAGTGTGAACCTTCCATGACTTTGTTATGGTGAGAATGAGCAAACAGAGCATTTCTCCAAGTATTTTTCTGTCCTCAAGTGTGCCTCAGGACAATTCAGGAGAATGGCAGCCAAGGAAACTCTGTTCTCCCATTCCAAGGGACAGCTACAGAAACAAACAAAGCCCAAGGGAGGGCCTTCTTGGCTACTTCTGTGTGAGTTCAGTGTTTGTTTCTGATTCAGCAGCTATGAAAGAAGCCGATGATAGATATCTAAGTGGCATCAAACCCTCTGAGCCAGCATTGCTCAAGTTTGAGCTCAGCAGCGATCAGCTGCAGTGTCGACAAGCCCTTGATGTCACAGCTTAGTCTTGAATTCATCACTTTGCTTAAGCTGTTACCCGTCTTTTCTTCCATGCAACCAAAGGATTCTCTTCTGTGATGAAGCACATTCGCTCAGATCACTGATGCTTCCAGCTCAACTCACTCGCTGTCAGCTGTCCAAGTTTCAAGATGCTTGGAAACACTCATCTTGTTTCCTAGGGAACTTTTCTATCTTGAGGGTTTTCAAGGCACTCAGGGGACATTTCATTAGAATTACTTTGCATCCAAAAGCCATCAGGACATCAAAGGTGAACTTCCTCCCCCACCCCACTAATTATAGATCATGCTAAGATTTCAGAAAGTTTCCAGTCTCCTAGCATTTCCTATTACTTCCTGTGCATGTTTACCCTCATTTTTACCCTGCTATAGCTTCTTCTTTCCCCACCCCGATAGATTTAAACTCCTTCCTTTGCAGTATAGACATTTCCTTTCCGATACCCATTCCTCCAACACAATCTCATGCCTTCATTAGCTCAAGAATTCATGAGTCATTCAAGCATGCTAGGCAAAAGGACCTCTCCAAGCAAGTGATGCCATGTCATCCCTTCATACAGCATGGACAGTTGCTAAAGTAGACAGGCCAATGGCAAAGACTCCACTTTTGCCAGCAGGCCACTGTCACTATTCATACACCAAGGGTGTGTCATGGACCTGAACCCGTTGCCACACCCAACAGGGTCAGACCTTGAGAGCACTGAGGATGAAGCGCCACTATGGACCCCAGGTCCACAGGAAACAGCAGCAAAACCTGGCCCTGAGGCAGGCACATAGGCCCGCTTTTTCATTGATTACTGCATTGATTACTACATACCCAAGCCACGCCTCCTGCATTCACATCAGATGCAGAGGGTGAGGTGTGTGCTAGGATGGGGCTATCCAGCCCGGTTGCAAAGTTTCCCCTCCTCAGTCAGTGGTTCACTGTATCACTGACTGGGAACTTCTTCCTCTGCTTTGCAGAGAGAGGACCTCCGAGACAGCAATTCAACCAACTGCTGAATGGGGTGGGGAAACTTTGCAAGGGGGCTGAATAGCCTGATGTAGGTATGAAAAAGGGATTCTCTTACCACAGAGAATTTCCAACAGTAGGCACTGGCCATGCCTCCTGCATCTGATGTGGAGGCAGGGGGAATGGCAACTAGGGATCCTTCCCAGCCTGCTTTTTACTGAAACGTTGGCTTGTTCGGTCCCTGCCCCCCTTGCTAAAAGTGAGGCAGGAGAAAAATCCCTGAGCCACCCAGCGTTTCAATGAAATGCTGTCTGGGAAGGAGAGAGACACACCTCGTGCTCTCAGCCGGTGAACTCACTGGCTGGCTGTGAGAGGGTTGGGAGCGGGGTATGTTCTGGGCATGAGGGTGCCTTGTCAGCTCCCCCAGACTGTGGCAGCTGAGGGACACTCATCCCTCTCTGCTCAATTGTCCCAACACCCCTGCCCTGTGGCTCTATCCAGGAACCTGATCATATCACCATCGGAGTCTGGACCAAGTGACGAAAGCTCTGGAGATGAAGAACCCAAAGAGACACCTGATCCAGAAGACTTCACTTCACCCAGGGGATACTCCTCTGCCCATGTCCTCAGATTCAGAGGATGCCCTGGACTCACCTCCAGTGGTTGAAGACTCACCTCCTCGCTGTCAGAGCCAGTGGTTACAAAATATTATTTATTTATTATTATTTATTATTTAAAAATTTATACCGCCCTTCCAAAAGGCTCAGGGCGGTTTACATTAAAACACCATTAATAATAGAGTGTTCCCCCTTTAAATTGCCAAGAACTTTGGAAGTAGGGTGGGGCTTGAGGCTGTATCTGAGAGCAGGGTTATAATAGAGCCCATTCTGCACTGAGCTGTTGCTGAAGCAGTACTGTTGCAAAGCTGCCTTGCTTGATGTTCCTAGATTATGCTGACTCTTGCATTCTGATCTTGGCTTTGTTTGACTATGCTCTTTGCTTACCCCTGTGTGACCTTGTGCTGACTCCTGGCTTTTGACCCCTGGCTTTGTTTGACTGTGCTCTTTGTTTGCTCATATGTGGCCCTCATAGTGACTCCTGGTTTCAGACCCTTGGCTCCGTTTGACTATATTCCTCACTTGACCCTGTGTGGCTCACCCTATTGACTTCTGGCTTCTGACCCTTGGCTCCATTTGACCATGCCTACTCCTGTGAGACCATCCATGGCACCAGATTACCACCCATGGACCAGAATACAACAGGGCACAATGTTCATCAGAAGGCCCACTGGTCAACTCCTGAAGCCCTAGTCCTAAGAATTCTTGCTGCTGTCCATCATGTGATAAGCCTCTCCATTGCTGGCAAGCTTACTGGATGATGGTGGTGGTGGTGATGATATTGTTATTGTTATTAATTCAATTTCCATACCACCCTTCCAAAAACGACTCAAGGTGGTTTATGCAGAGCAACAGTGGAAGCTCCTCCTTCTTGTTTTGGTGCCATTTTAGATTTCCTGTGCCTGCCCTCCTCATGATGGACTTGGGCAGCCTAAAATGGTGCTCCTGCTACAGCATCCAGTTAGCTTTCTGGGCCACCATCAAGGGGCAGTGCAGTCCTATGTGTTTGCCATGGAGGGCAGCACAGGGCTTTGCCTTCACAGCATATTAATTAATTAATTAATTAATTAATATGCTGTGGTGGCATACTTAATTAATTAATTAATTAATTAATGTGCCACCTGACTTCAAAGGCTCTAGGCAGTTCACAACCATAACTCACTAGTGTAGGTGAGTATACCTACATAACATTTGGTTCACACACCAGTGTGTGTCAGACATTGTGCTGAACACTGAATAGTATCTCTACCACTGTCATCCATACCCTGGCGCACGCCCCCCCCACACACACATACCACATCTGGGCTAATGTAATGCACTTTACATGCTGCTGCTCTTGAAGAGGAGAGATGCGTAAACTAGTTCAGAATTATGCAGCCTGGCTCTATTTCTTTACTTATTATTTTTATTTTTTACATTTCTATACTGTCCCATACAAAAATGTCCCCGAATGGTTCACAATCTAAAAACCATTAAAATATTGACAAAATTAAAACAATTTAAAAATATGAATTAAAACTGTAAAACCTGAAGTTTTAAAACTATAAGCTAAAAGCCTGGTTAAACAGGCATGCTTTTGGGCCCTTCTTAAAAACACTGAGAGAAGGGGAAACTCTAATTTCATTAGGAAGCGCGTTCCAGAGTCCCGGGGCAACTCTAGAAAAGGCCTGGTTTTGAGTCGCCACCAACCAAGCCAGTGGAAACTGCAGCCAGACCTCTGCAGATGATCTTAATAGATGGCTGGGTTGATGAAGAGAAGGCGGCCTCTTCAATCTCTTAATTTCTTAAATCTTAAATCTCTTAAATCATTCTCTAGTGCGTAAATTATTTGGGGAATGTAGGAGGGCCCTTAATGAAATCCAGAGACCCAGATTCCCACCAATTGTAACTAAATGTGCCCACCATAGAATTCTAAAAGCAATAGCTAGAGGCGTCATCACAAAAGGTAAAGGTGTTGGACAGTGGCCTAGCCGTGATTGGGTGAGGCCTGCAGTGCACCTGGCCACTGCTGCTTGAAGGGCATACTTTCTGCCTCCCCTGCCCCCCAGAGCACCCCCCCCTTTGTGGCCCACCACCACCACTGGACCATGCTCACCCCAACTCCACACCAGTGCAGGCCCTTTAAGCAGGCCTGTCCTTGCTGGTAATTGAGGTGAGTGTGGCCTGGTGGCTAGACAGTGAGTGGTGAGTCGAGGGGAGTAAGTGGCAAGTGAAGGGAGGTGGGGGCAAGCAAAGAGGGGGGTGTTTTGCTGTGCTTTGGATTTTGCCCCGAACCGCCCCCAACCTTGCTAGGCCACTGGTGCCGGAGCCTCTGTACCTGCTGTATTTCAAACACAGTCGCCTCTTCATTCAAGTGAGGTAGAATAATCATACCACTCCAGGATTGCTTCAGCTGCATTGGCTATTTGACCGCTTCAAGGCCGAATGCAAGGTGCCAGTTCTGAACTTTTACACCTGGCCCTGCATGGGAGGAGAGCTGGTCTTGTGGTAGCAAGCATGAATTGTCCCCTTTGCTAAGCAGGGTCCACCCTGGTTGCATATGAATGGGAGACTAGAAGTGTAAGCACTGTAAGATATTCCCCTGGGGGATGGGGCCTCTCTGGGAAGAGCAAGAAGGTTCTAAGTTCCCTCCCTGGCTTCTCCAAGATAGGGCTGAGGTAGAATCTTGCCTGCAGCCTTGGAGAAGCCACTGCCAGTCTGTGTATACTGAGCTAGATGGACCAATGGTCTGATTGAGTAGAAGGCAGCTTCCTATGTTCCTGTGCCTCAGGGAGTACCTTCTCCCTTACATTCCATCTTGTCCTTTAAGCTTTTTGGATACAGCCTTGCTCTGTGTTCCAACCTTCACTGACAGTAGCTCTGTTCAAGTGAGGAGAAAAACAACACCCCGCCTGCAGAACTCCCAAGCTAGGGACACCCCCCTGCACTGCTCCTCCTTCACTAGCAAGTGAAAATGTTTGCATTTGGGAATTCTTCCTTTCTGTTTTAAGTCTGATGCTTTGGTGAGGAGGAGTTTATAGACAGATACCGCTGCTGCTTTGCTTGTGAATGCCTTGGGACTGTTCTCAAAGCTTTATTGCACAGCATATTTGAACATTGTGCTTGTTAAGTCACCTCAAACCATTCCGTAAAGAGGCAAATAACAATGCATACATATTCAATAAATAAATAAGAAGTGATAGGGATCCTCCCCAGGGGGTTGACAACCTAGATGGCAGCCATGTTGAGATATGAGAAGGTGTTGCCATTGGCAAAAGCAGAACTGATGGTAGGAAATGGGACAGGTGGTATTGAATGGCCTCCAGTTAAAGAATGCCTTTGATCTATTGTTGTGCACAAAAACGGTGGCTTCTTGAGTGAGTCTTTCACAAGTACGAAGTCTGAATTTATTGCTCGTGCATAGAAGATTTTGCCCAAGGTTTGTCAGGTCTACCTTATGAGCTAGAAATCTCATCTGCTTCTTGTAGAATCCAGAGGAAAGAGCTGTGGTATGCAAGGACAAGACAGGGGAGTTGAATCAGGAATATTAATGGTTTAATGAGACAGATATTATTTACAGAGAGAGGCAAGTGCAGTCTAACTTCTGCATTCTTGCGGCAGGATGTTTGTTAGCCCCACCTCTACTCCAGGACTGGAATAAAAGTAACGAAAGCACCATTCAAAAACTGACCTGAATCAATGAATGGATTCACCAAAAAACACCACACTTCTCTACTTATGGGCTCCTGATGCTGACCTGTGCTTTCTTGTCTGCTCTACTTGCATTCTCTTGTTCCTTTGATACAGGACTGGCTTTAGGTTTCAGGGGGTCCTTAACAAGCTCCCCTTTATGGGCCACACCTATCTAGGTGGGTCCCAAGAAAGTCACAGCCCCATATGAAGACTATGTGCACAGGGGCGGACTCATGGATCAATAGTGGGCCCTTCCCAAGGCTTTGCTGTCTGGATACTTGGCTCAGCAGTGCTGACACTGACCCTGTGATATTTTATTGTGTTTTGATTATGGTTAGCTGGTCTGAGAGATTTCCATGGAATTGGAATTGTTCTAATAAAAGAAAATACTTATCATGATTCAGCTACAAAAAAGATGAACCACTACTTAGATTTTCCTCCTTTTTAATTAATCCACCAGTCAAAGCAACTTCTTTCTAAAGGTTTATAGGTAAAAGCAGTGCAAACAATTGGAAAGAAATTAAGAGTTTGGAAAGTTGTTCTCTGATAGTGAACCCAATGTTTTTAGAACTTCATATTCTACCTGCTGGTAGTAGTAGTAGTTGTTGTTTGTTTATTTAATTCATATACCGCCTGATTCCAAAGGCTCTAGGCGGTTTACCAAAAATACAATAAAAACAGAATAAAACCAATGATTAAACAATTAAAATTTTAAACATTCAAAGATTACCACAGTTAAAAAATTAAACAGCAATTAAAAATTTAAAACATGTCAAGTTGTTAAAATAAGAATGAAAATGTGTTATTTACAAAAAAATAATTATTCATATTTCAACAAGAATGTCTTTGCAAATAAAATGTCTTCATGCAGCAGATTGCATTATGTTGCTTCATAATCACTAGGAGAACTATGGACAGAAAAAGATATGATGGATGCAGAATTGAATTGTTATTTTTAAAAAGAGCTTCCTATTGTCTCAAAAATAGCCACTGTTGCTTCTGTATCATGTAATAAACACACAAGCTTCCCTCCCACTGGTTTTATTTCTTTCTCATGATCCATATTTAATGTCCCATCGTAACCATTTAGAACCTTATTATTGATTCTCAAACATGTACCCAGTGGCCTATTATCTTTCTATAATAATTTGTCACTAGTTTTTAAAGCCATCTAAGGCTTCATAAGATCTATATAACATCAATTGATTACAGTTTGCAGGCCAGCGATTTATTCACTTGCTATTTTATTTTATGCGAAAGGGAGCATTGTTATTTCCCCCCATGAAATGTTTTGTTTGTGCCTAAAGCTTATTATTAAAAGTACAAAACATGTGTTTAAGTAATGTCAGGAGCTGTAACATAAATCAGAAAAATGGAGACAAATTCCAGAAGGGTAGCCTTGTTAATTTGTTACCGCAAAGATAATAGAAGAGTCCAGTGGCACCTTAAAGAATAACCGATTTATTGTGGCATCAGGTTTTGTGGGCTAGAGTCCACATCATTTGATAAAAGTGAGCTCTGTGCTAGGAAAGCTTCTGACACAGTCAACCAGGAAACTGAGAGAAAGACAGTTAAGGAGAGCAGTTTTTTCTTACTCCCTGATTACTGGAGTGCATCTTAACAATGCAAGATAGCCAAGCCACAGAGGGTTCCAGCCAGTCTCACTTCTAGTTGTTTTCTGAATTTAAAAAGAAGCTTCAGAAGTAAAACAGAGAGTGCCACATATTCTCAAGGACTGAAGAGCATTTGGCCCTTGTATATGATTTACATCTTAAACAGAGGAAACTGCCTCCTACTGAGTCAGACCATTGGTCCATCTAGCTCAGTGATGGACATCCAGGCTGATGCTGTGCTTACACAGAGGTGCTCTTCTCCCTGGACTTCTGGGCCAAAGTCCAGGGCCTCCACACCCCCTAGGGCCCCCCAAATTCTTTATAGGCTGTCCCAGGTGATGTGGTCACCATGCCGTGTTGCTGGCTCATGCTGCCTTGGGCTGCTACATTTGACTGTGACCTGTGCTGGGTGGCTGAGCATGACCTCTGCTTTAGAGACAGAGTGGGGAGTGGGGAAAGGAATATGTGGGATGGGAATATGTTAAGTTGTGTGTTGAAATGTTTCTGCTAATGCATATTTGCATAAATATACCAGTTTTATATTCTTACATTATTGTTCAGTTGCTGTTTGAGCCCTCAAGAACCCACGTGTTAAAAGTGTGTGTGTGTGTGTGTGTGTGTGTGTGTGTGTGTAGGGGGATTATGCTTAACTTGTGTGGGGTGGGGGGGCAGCTCCAAAGATCCAGGCTCCAAAATTACCTATGTGCACCTCTGGTCACAGTATAACACTATAGGAGACGAAAACGTTTTACAAATTAAAAGAGATTAGAACTGCATGAATTAAAATTGTGGGATAGCTAAAATCTTTAAGTAAAAGGCTATGGGATTAAAAAGGTTATTGCAGAATTAAAACTGAAATAAAAGCATTTAAAAACAAAACAAAAAAATTGAAAATTATGAAATTGTAATTGGTCTGTAGATTATAGGTGGGGCTCTGTGCTACATCAGGTCCAGTTAGCATTTATTGGTGATCAGAGTCCAGCAAATTTTGCACACAGCTATGCAGAATTTGGCAATGTTGTGTGTTGTAGAGGGGTTGCAGACAGAGAGTAATAGGGAGGTGTAGAATTGATCCGGGCAGCTGGGTAACCTAGTCAGTTTCGGGAGAATGAGGGAGGGTATTGCAGGAGACTCTGTAGAATGGGCAATGAAGACAGACATGCTCTGTCGTTTCGACTTGCCCAGTGTCGCATGGGCACAGGCATTCCGAGAACGGAATCTTCCTGTATCTTCCATCTAGTACTGCCGAGGGGACGGAATCAAAGCGGGGCATATATTTCTAACAGATGAGATAGTGTATAATTCCTTTTGAAGTGCTTAAGTATTGGTACATTGTAATTGAGACCTGAACGATGTTTTTGACAATCTGCTGTAGCTTTACAAATGCTGTATGAGCTGCTACAAGGGAATGCATCTTTGATGTTACATCAAGATATACTTCCCTGTTCAATCATGTAGAGGCACCCCTGAGATTGTGTTAGTTTGAAAAGGTGTGCTTATATTTAGAATTGAATGGATTAATACACACACACACACACACACACACACACACACACACACACACACAGAGTTGAGATAACTCTCCTAATCTGATCCAATTAGATTAAATTAGTAGAGTTGCTCTGATGTAAGAAAGAACAAAGTGTGTCCCTGGAAATGACTCTTCCTGTATGAGCATCACTGGCTCTTGGAAGAAATGTCACAAGCTGTACAGCTGAGGAAAAAGACATTTTTGTAAAATAGTTTCAAAAGAAACAGTGCCTCACTATCCAGCCAAAATCAAGGCTAGAAACAAAGACCTGTCTCCTTATTCTGTAACACCAGCTTCAAAATAAAGTAACAGAGCGGTTAAAATAAGACTTGCAGATTTTTCAGTTTTAAATTAGTTCAGGTCTTTCTTTGGATCAAAGGCCAGAGGAGCTGCTTCATGCCTTTAGCTTGCTGGTTTAGCCCTCAAAGAAACATTTCTTTTTGATTTTTGGTGGAGCATCAACATGGGATGGAGCTTACAGGGTTCTGCCTGACCTCACAAATGTCAACATCACTTTTGGGATTTCAGTGATGTACAGGTTTCAGCTTGGCTATAATTCCTGTTGGAATGCAAAGGTAGCAGCTGGGTTATTTCCAGGTTTTACCGGTCCTTAAGAGGAACAATTATTCAGGAACATAATAATTATATTCTGGTATTTTCTCTTTACATATCTCTAGGTGTAAATAAACATGAATCCCTATCCTGTAAGTTCTTCACACCCATGAAGCTTCCTTGCTGGTGGTGGGGTGTGCATCTGTAAGGCAGTTAACACGAACAGCCCTACCTGGGTAGGGCTGCTCTTGTGAAGCGCTGGGATCAAGGCCGATCTCGGCACTGCCCTGCCGGGTAGCCTGGGGTTTTCCCCTGGGCTTCTACTGAGGTGTGTATGGCCCACCCTTACCTCGGTCCCAGTCGTGTGTCTGCTTTAACTGCAGGCAGCCTGAGCAGAGCCAGGAGCCTAGAGTGCCTGGCTCACGAGGAAATCCCCCAATGCACTGCTCTCCTCATGTGGTGTATTGTGGGATTTCTGGAGGCCAGGCTGTGTTTCCCGAGCCACCAGAACACTGTGGCTTCTGGCAGAGCCGCTCTTGTGGGTGTGTGGGGCATGAGGCCAGGGGCAGCAGAGGTATTGTCTAGGGGGGAAGGTAAGGTTGATCTTGCCTTCCCCCTTGCACTCTCCCCACTGTAAAGCCCTGAGAACGACCTTTGTGTCTTTCATTCAGTCAGTGGAGGAACACAAACCATGTGCATGTGGGGCTGCTCTCTTTCTCCATTAAAAAGGAGCAGCTCATTTTCTCCAAACATCCCTGATGCCACAAAATACATATGAGCCTTAGGACTAGAGCAAATAAATATAAGCATCAATTATTGTGGTAGTATTTTTTTAAAATGGGCATGGAATTGTGGGCATGGTCCAGCCAAGGCTAAGTACATCCATGTTTAATTGATTCCTGTAAGGGTGCTAAGCTAAGAAATGATTACATTCTAAAAGTGGCTGAAATGTGCACTGTGCCATATGGTTAATTTGGGTTTGTTGTTCATTCAAAAAATGAGTAAGCTGGAGGCTTAAAACAAATCCAAAACAGCTTTTCAAGTTCATTGTTTCCTACAGGATGTAAGAACTAGTTCAAGTAAGAACTAATTTGCCTACTTTCCTATCACTACCCCTACAACTGGACTAAATTTGGTCCAAATCAGTTAGGCGGTTCACAAGTTGGCCCACTTGTGCCTCAAATGTTCTTGCATCTGTCATCTTGAATTGGGGTGGATGACATCATCACAAACTATGCGTTTGAGGTATCCCTATGTCTCCCTACTACTGTACCAAATTTGGTCCCACTTTCACCTCAAATGTTCCCACTTTCACCTCAAATGTTCACATGTCCTCCATCTTTAATTGGGGTAGATGACATCATTACAAACAATGCCTTTGAACCATCTTTGCGTCCCTACACCTGTAGCAAATTTGGTTCAAATTGGTTAGGCCAATTTATTAGCCTTCTTGCACCTCAAAAGAGGCATCCGCCAGTGTTCCTTCTAACAGGGATTCCCAGGTGTTGTTCACTACAACTCCCAGGATCCCCAGCTGCAGTGGCCTTTGACTGGGGATTCTGGGAATTGTAGTCAACAACATCTAGGAATTCCTGTTAGAGGGAGCACTGGCATCTGCCATCTTGGATCTGGGTGGATCAGAACATTACAAACTACACCACTGAGGTGTCCCTATATGTCACTCACTTTAACTGTACCAAATTTGGTTCATATCAGTTAGATGGTCCACAAGTTAGCCCACTTGTGCCTCAAATGTTCATGCATCCGCCATCTTGAATTGGGATGGATGACATAATCAAGAACTACACCATTGAGATGCTCCTGTGTGTTACTACAATAGTACCAAATTTGGTCCAAATTGGTTAGACAGTACATAAGTTAACCCACTTGTGCCTCAAATATTCAAGCACTTGCTATTATGATGCATGGTGGATTACACCATCACAAACTTCCCATTGAGGTGTCCCTATGTGTCCCTACAGCTGTAGCAAATTTGGTCCAAATCAGTTAGGCGGTTCACAAGTTAGCCCACTTGCACCTCAAATATTTACATGTCTGCCATCTTGAATTGGGTCTATGACATCATCACAAACTACACCACTGAGGTGTTCTATGTGTCTCTACATCAGTACCCAGTTTGATTTATATGGGTCCAAGCATTGCAAAGTTGATAGGGGAACACACACACAGACACACACTTCCAAGTGATCTCATAAGCCTTCTGAAAAGTAAGCTAAAAAGGCCTTGAAGACCCCACTCTTTGGGCTATAGCTGGGAAATTTTTCACTTGGCTTTTTACGTTTTAATGGCCATTGCTTTTAGTAATTGATTGGCTGTGGTGCTGCCGTAATGTTGTTTTAGATTTGGTAGTTTTATATGTATTGTCTTTATGACTGGATTGTTATTATAAGTTGCCTTGAGAAGCATTGTGCTTAAAAGGCAGGATTTAGATTGACTGAATAATAATTGCCACCATAATTTTCTAGTTGAGGGGATTTCAGCAAGCACATGCCTACTATGCAACTCTTCCGCACAAGTAAAGCACCATAGCTCTGTTTTCTTAGGTCACCATGGCTGAGGTCCAAAGAGCTGCTTTAAGAGGGCTTGGGCATGCCCAATGAGATTTTTGTGAGGGCTTGGGTATGCCCAGTGGGACTCTCAATTCCCCCTCCTCCACTTTGAACTGCAGACCCCTATGCCAAATCTCACACTGTTTTGAAAAGTCCCCTTAGTTTCAAAAGTGGTTTGCCATTTGGCATGTGGGATCATCTGCTGTCTTAAACACATAACCCCATAGCCCCTTTTGGCACATAGAACTAGTTGTGGTGTTCTTTGGAACTCAGCCTGTAGATCAGCAATTTCAACACTTATTTATAATTGGAAACTTACAACGAATCCAGGATCCAGGCCATTCTAAGTCCTAATAGGGACTCAGTATGAACCCTGAGCACTATGCTTTATTAACAAAATGTCATTGGCTAGCATGCTAACTAATGAAGTGCTGGTGATTTGTAAGATTCATCAGTGCTGCAGATGAGTTCAAGACTAATCCAGCACTGGTGCTCATGGAGGAAGGATTTTGACAACCTCTGCTTCCCCCAGGAGTCCTCCGTCAACCAGAAATATTTATTTATTTTACATGTTCATCTTGCTCTTCCTCCAAGGAACCCGGGAATATGTTTTTGTGCTTCTAGGTTACCCCTGCTAACTTGGCAAAGAGGCACCTTTTAACATGGTGATTCTCTTTATTTAGCAGGGGGAGAATAACTGGCCCTATCCACCCCAGCACAATACTTTCAGTGACTGTTGCAGGTGTCTATTTTATGTTTCTTTTTAGATTGTGAGCCATTTGGGGACAGGGATCCATCTTATTTATTTATTTGTTTGTTTGTTTGTTTGTAATGTAAACCGCTCTGAGCCATTTTTGGAAGGGCAGCATACAAATCGAATGAATGAATGAATGAATGAATCACAAACATTCTGAAGGAAACATAAATGAGTGCTTCTAGGGAAAGGGGAGGTCCTCAAAATTTCCCCTCCCTGTGTGAGTGCTGGTGCTGAGTTAGTTCATTGCATCTACAGTGCCCACATCTCAAAAAAGCACCAGTGTTTCATTAGTCAGGACGTCAGCCACTATATATTATTCTAAAATTTGTTTTAGAGTCCCTCTGTAGTGACCAGGCTCCCCTACCTCTAAAGAGTTAACAGGAAGTGAACCCTTATCTTGACTTACAGGCTGGTGAACCCCAGGGCAACCAATCAGTACACCAGGTGGGTGGGCACTAGAGAACTGTTGCTGGGAATTCTGGGAACAAGAAAGGAAGTCTGGGCAGAGAATGAAGACTAGCAAAAAGTCTGTGCTGGAGAAGCATGAAGGAGGCCATGCGGCAATGGGGTTTTGCTGCAGCAGGATGGCTGTATCTTGAGTTCAATGGCAGGAGGCCTGGGGGAACAGTTTGTGTAGTCAGACTTTGAGTCAGGAAATTTATTTTGATTTGTGTGTGTGCTTTGCATTTAAAGAGTGTTGCCCTGGCATCATCGAGGCACTGTTGAAGTATTCTTGTAACCAACTATTTTTGAGTGTTTCTAAAAAGCTAAAAGCCTCAGATGGAACCAGTCTGTAGTAATTCAATAAATGTCCCCCACCCTTAGTTTTTTACCTTTTACAAGCCCCCACGGGTGGTTATTAACCCAGCAGGGGTGGCGAAAAGGGGGATATTGCTGGTGCAGAACATGTCTCACAGACATCATGGCCAAATTAATAATTAGCTCCACATGCAGGCAAAATGCACAGGAGGGAAAGTTTTTCTTTTCTTTAGTCTTACCTGTTAGCGCAAAGGGGGAACAGGTTTTTGCATTTGCCCAGTACCCAGCAATTGAAGGACCTTGGCTTGGACTAAAGCACTCAATCCAATGGTCCAGTTCTAGGCAAGTCTTAGAGTGCTTGGTGGTAGCAGGAACCTACCAGAAATTCTGCGTTTCCCCAGAGTCTTTTTCCTAACTTTCGGGTCTTGAGAGTCACAGATTTTTAAACCAGCCAGTCTCAGAGCACAGGACAGGGATGACTCAGCACTAAAGTCTCCCTCTGTTGCAGGACTGGTTTAGACCAGTCAGGGAGATTATCCAGTAACCTGGCCTGAGTCAGGAAAGGAATTTCCCCCTACCCACAACCCGCTACATCCTCCCTTTCCAAGAAAGGGATAACTTTATTGAGAACTTTATGATATTATCATTGCCAGAATGTTTATCACGGTTAGCCCTGTTTGAAGTCAGATGGATCCTACATTATGGTCAAGAGGGCAGCTCTAGGAGGACAAGGAGGTGCATTTCTGTTTCAAAAATCTAACAGGTGGGACACACAAGTTGCCCACCCAGGAATTGCCCCCTTTGTGCCTCCCTCAATTTCTCCCCCTGATGCCATTGATTGAAGTACTTGGAGACACACCCAGTTATTTTGCAGCTTAAAAGTAGGAGAGAGAGAAGGCAAGAGTGAAGCCAGTCTAGCTCAAATGTCACCCGTATCTCTTCCCTCTTGGAGTGCAGCAGCAACTAGTCATAGAGGGAAAGGGAGAAAACCCAGGCCCTTCCATTGGCTTGTTTTGACAGCTATTCAAGTTGGCTTTCCCTAATGGATTCTTCTTCCTTTTTATACTCCTTTCTGTTTGTCCCTCATGTATTTACCTTTAGACTGTAAGCTTGAGGGCAGGTTCTATGTTATTTATAATTTTTGTACCGCACTTAGCAATATTAGGCACTTAATAAATAATAATTATAATTATGTATATAGTAACATCAATATGTGTCACCTTAAGTGGTGCAGTGGGGAAAGGCTTGACTAACAAGTAGAAGGTTGCCTGTTCGAATCCCCACTGGTATGTTTCCCAGACTATGGGAAACATCTTTATCGGGCAGCAGGTGAAATAGGAAGATGCTGAAAGGCATCATCTCATACTGCGTGGGAGGAGGCAATGGTAAACCCCTCCTGTATTCTACCAAAATAAAACTAAAGGGCACTGTGGGCACCAGGAGTCACAATCGACTTGATGGCACACTTTACCTTTAGAGGAGAAACCTTTAGAGGAGAAAAATGAGGGCAAACGTAAAGGGGGGAGAATATGTGCTCAGTTTAGTTACATGTACTTAGGATTCAACACCTCCAGAATGTTAAGGTCAGTGTTATTGTAGTCATTTAAAGAGAATTCAGGTTTTTTCTTTCCAGTGCATACTAAGTAAGTGTGCCTATAAGTTAGTAACTTTGTAAACCAAAAGCCTTGTTGGTGAGTGCAACTGCATTCCTCTATCATCCCACATAACCTTTCCCATTCTTGTTTGCAAGTAAGTAGGACACTGCAGGGCAACATTTAAATTTCAAAAGAGAACATTATTAAAACTTTGAAACAAACAAAATCAACCTCATTTCTTTCTCTTTTTTTCTTTTTTGGTAGTCTCTTGCTGCTCCGTTTAATTTCATATATCAACCCATAATCCAAAATTATTTGATATTAACCCTTAAATATATAAGGTGGTTGTTGTTATGGTGTTAATAGTTCCATAAATATAGATGCACTCTAACAGTCAGCCCTAGTGTCTCAATTTTTAATCTGAGAAATTGCTTCTGTTCAAATCAATGGCTCTATGCTGTTCATTAAGACATGAAAAATAGAGATTGGGTTGCAGGAATTCATGCCTCGTCTTGTCACACTCTACTACGAACTATATTTAATTAAAGTTTCTTCTCAGTCCACAAAAAGAACCAGTGCTGTGAAGAGAGCCATGCAGCAGAGAATGTCCTGGAGCTACTCCATTAGTTAATACATGTGTTCGCTTATACCTAAAAATACACACCAACATAATAGGGCTATAGATAATTGCTTCATACTCTTTCATTATTGTTCTATCATTATTCTTCTGAGAGACTGAGGAGCAACATTTTAGTGTCTTTTGCTGGAAGCTGTTTAAGGAGATGATTTGGAGTGTGTTAGAGAGACATCCTTTTGGTGTGTGGCATGACCCATACATTCTGATTCTGTTAATCTCAGGATTTCAGGATGAGGCTCCCATACCAAAAGAGAAGCTTTACGAAAGAAAAAATACTACTACATAACAATATAATTAAAACAATGCATCATTAAAACAGAAAGGTACAGATACTATACATATAAAATAATCTCTATTTAAAAATTTAATAACCCATCATCTGTTGGAAGTTAAAGGACTTTGCGCTGTCTCTTGTCTCAGACAGTGGAGGACAGACTAGTAAGTCAGAGGGCTAGAGGGTCAAGACATTGGTCATCACTTCTCCACTGCTCTGATGCTATCCCTTTGATATGTAGATTGCTAATCTCAGGGACTAACTTCCTTTCTCTCCTTCTCTTCCCTACCTGCCCTTCTACCTTGCAACATGGCAAGCCTCTCTCCCTGCACCGTATGTGCAGAGAAGATGCAGAATCCATCTGCATCCAGCTAGATAGATAGATTAGAGAGCCTAACTCCTCACTTTCCTATCTAGAATGGAGTTCCTTAATAAATGCCTTATATATTAATTTGAAACTATGAATTGGCTCCAAGTTACTTTACTCTCAGCATACACGCATGCCTAACTAAATCCGCTGTGTTGTGCCTCTGTGCACTCTGCTATAATGAGAAAGGGATTATCTCACCACAGAGAACTTCCAACATCATCACCATCATACAGAAAACACAAAGCAGCAGTAGTAAAAACAATACTTTCATTCAAAAGCCTGGGTGAAGAGCCATGTCTTTACTTTTTTCCTAAAAACTGTCAAGGAGACTGAGGAGCGGATGGACCAAATGGAAGGAATGTGTATGGACGTAGGGCCATAAAATGGGTGAGTGTTGAGTGCTAGTCCCAAATTCCTTTCCCAGATGCCTTTGTACCAAAGTTATTAATGTTTGCTGGTTTAGTGCTAGCCAAGCTGGACTCACTCTACCGGTTGGGTAGTGCCTGCTTGCCACGCTAAAATTGTTGCCTGTAGAAGGGAGAGCATTTCCTAGCATTCAAGTATTTCCCCTAGCTTCAGGATAGAAGGATTCTCCCAGCAACCCTGAATTTGTGCTCAATGGACAGGCAGCTAGGTGCACACATGTACACAAGTCGAAGCAAGTGTTTGTGGGCTAAGGCAATATGTTCAAACTCCTACAGTATCCCTCCCTCTCAGTTTTCAGATATGTTCTCTCCTGCCTGCACCAGCAAAGCAGTTCAGGAGGAACAGGTAGATAGACCAACTCTCAGAGGTGTGGAACATCATTATATAAGATAACTAGTACTTTGTATTGAGCCCAGGAGGCAAGAAGGAGCTGATGCAGATGCAGCTGCTGAAGCAGAAGCAAATTAGATGCAGCCTTCCAACTCATTGTATTACCTACAAGTTGCCGGTCTTCCAGCCCATGTTCCTAGGCCCAGTAACTATTTCTGAACACTTAAATGTTGTTCACAACACAAGAAAATTGTAAGAAACTAATCCTTCTTGTATGCCACAAATTCCTATACATATTTATTCCATTTTTATCCCGCTCTTCCTTCAAGGAGCTCAGAACAGTGTACATGGTTCTCCCCTCTCCCATATTAACCTCCCAACAACCCTGTGAAATAAACAAACGTCATAGGTAATCATGTTGGTCTACTAAAAAAAAACAACCCAAAGGCCACAATCTGGTCATGCCTTTATTAAGACCAACCAAAATAAGACTGTGTTGTGAGCAGCAAGCTTCAGATTCTCTAGAACTCCTCATCAGAGTTCTAAGCAAAACAAAAAATGGGCAGAGGAAGAAGTTGTCTGCAAAACTCCTTCAGCCAGGAGTGTAGCTAGGGAGAGGGGCCTCATGTTTGCTCCTCTCCCCGGTGGCCCCTCAGACTGAGGGAAATAATGAAACAAATGGGGGGGAACTGGGGGCCCTTAGCAGTTGGGGGCCCCAGGTTCTTTGAACCTATCTGCTCAATTATAGCGACACCCCTGTCTTCAGCCCTCTATTTAAAGACTATTAAATTAGTAGATTTAGGGCTTCTACAACATGTTCAGCACCCCCCCCCCCCATTTTTGCTTTGCTTAACATCTAGTCCGATAAAGAGTTCTGGAAAACTCTTGAAAACCATAAAAGGCCTCCGAATTGGTTCCGTGCACATCCCTGACACCCCTCTCAGTTCCAGAGAGGTGATTTATTTTTATTGGTCTCCGGGTTCTGGGATTTCATTCAGTTGTTACTTTCTCTCGCTGCAACCATATACATTCTTGTTACCTGTCTCTCGGTACTCATCAACGCCTTTGGCTGTGTAGCCTCGTGAGCGCAGGATAGGCTCACGAGGCTATCCTAGGTTCAGGATATAAAATGAAAAAAACTTGAGGTAAACAAGAATAAGTCTGTTATTTACTGATTAGAATAAAGATCTCTGCAAAGCAGGGCAGACAAGCTTCTCTACCAAGTTACTAGGTACATCCACTGTTCAGCTTTCTGAGTGTTTGTTTTCATCTGGATAAATGTAACATATAGGTTGAGAAAATTGGGACAAAGGTAATTAAAACTGGGTATGTAAACTTAGTGAATTCTTCCAGCCCTTCTTGTGTGTTACTAGGAGCTGCCCAGTACACTGCTGGTTTCACAGCCTCCACACTAGGGATGTGCATGGAACCGGGCGGGGGAAGTTCGAAGGTGGAGGGGGTTGACTTTAGGGCTGGGGGAGGGTGTACTCCGCTTCCCCCCCACTGGCGCTCCATTGCAAACTGATCCGGTGGGGTGGCAGCATACCTCCCACCTCGTCCGCTCCTTGGACCAGAAGTAAGCAGAAGTACCTGGCACACACTGTGTGCGTGCCTGACACACCTGATGTAACCACCAGTTCCGTACACATCCCCACTCCACACATTCACCCTTCAAGTTCCACACAACACCCTGAACACTCTCCTCTTCAGAACACACACCAATCTCTCAACCCTTGGCTCAAACAACCTCCTACTCCCATGCAACTAACTCCAACACACTCTCTCCTCTCTCTCTCTCAACTGCCTTTATTTTAAATCCCTCCCCCCACCCTCTGAACCTCCCGTGTCTGGTTACTAGGGTAACTCACGGACTCACTCACCAGCTCCTATATATGTTCCATCACAGTCCCAATAAAAGTATTACCAGACTGTGGTCTATAACATTACTTTGAGAGAAGGCGACTGGTCCATGGCAGGACCACCTCTAGGTTTCAGGGGTCCCTCAGCAAACTGTCTTCCATGGGCTCCCTTCTACATTGTTGTGCCTGGAGAAAATTGCTCAGTCACCCATCACACAAAGGCTGTGAGCATAGAGGGGGTCTCAGGAATCAGCAGTGGGATGTCCAATAATGCTGACTCCTGATGCTGGCTTTGGCTAAGGTTACCCAGTGAGCTTCGTAGCTGAGCTGGATTTGAACTTAGGCCTCAACACTTTATACTCTGCACTATATAAGCTCAACCTGCCACACTTTCTCCATAAATGTGGAGTAAAAGCTTGAAACTATGACACCCTTAGACATCCTATATAATAAAAGGCTAAGTGAGTGGCCGTGGCTTTGGAACGTTGGGGATCTGCGTCCCTGCCTCCCTGGGCTGTTCTGGGCCTGCGCGAAGCGCAGGCCCAGAAGAGCCCAAAGGACACAGGACCTCAGACACCAGTGTCCCACAGCCACGGGCGGCCATTAGCTGGTGTGTGGCGGCGGGGGAAAGTGGCCGAGGCGGCGGCAGAGCCGCCGCCTCAGCCATGAGCTGCGGCACGGCGAGAGGAGGCCGAGGCAACCAGAAGCGGCCGCCCTGAAAAAGGCGAGGGCAATGGCGGCGGGGGAAGACCGAGACGGGGGACAGGGAAGCTGGGCGAGGTGGCGGCGAAGCCGCCAACGAGGCCCCCGCCCGCTCACAGCCGTCGCCCCCGCCTGCTCACCCGCCCTCCCAGCTGCCCAAAATCACCTTCCCCGCTCCCCCCCCAAAAAGATTAAGGGCCAAAATGGCCCATGAGAAGGTCGCCGCCCCCGCCTATCGCCCTCCCAGCTGTTGAAGACCACCTTACCCGCTCCAGCCCGAGGGAAAAGAGAGGAGCTCACGAGCAGAGCTCCTCTCTGTGCTAAGTCACTGCTCAAACTGCCGCTATGGATGCAAAGGACGCCTATTGCGTCCATTGCGACAGTATAGGCAGCAGCTTAACACAGAGAATAGCTCTGTTTCCGAGTTCCTCTCTTCTCCTTCGGGCTGGAGCGGGTAAGGTGGGCTCCGGCAGCTGGGTGCGCGGGAGGGCGATAGGCGGGGGCGGCCACCTTCTCATGGGCCATTTTGGCCGTTATTCATCCACCCCCCCCCCAAAAGTAAAAGCAAAATAAGGAAGAACAAAAACAGAGACAACAACAAAACAAAAAACAAAAAGAGAGAGGGGACAAGGGGGGGGGAAGAGACAGAAAGAGAGAGAGAGAGAGAGACAGAAAAGACGGGATAGAAAGCTAGCGCCCGTTATCATAACGGGCTTAAAAATACTAGTACTAAATAAAGTACTTTGAAACCACAGCACCAAAATGAAACATTTCAGGCCCAGTTTATTACAGGGGAAAAAGAAGAAAACAGGAACAGTGCGCTGGCAATTGATTAAAAGGTAGGTCCTGATGCATTCCGAGTGGAACTCTTTTCAGGGCAAGAGATTCATAAAACACAATGCACAACTTCTCAGAAGCTGCATCCTGCTTTATGAATCTCTTCCCCTGAAGAAGAGTTCCATTCAAAACCGTCGGGACCTACCTTTTAATAAATTGCCAGTGTGCCGTTCCTATTCCTTTCTTTGATCCTGATGGTGTGGTGCTTTCAGTTTATTATAGAGCACTAAATTGATATTATACAGCAAGTACACTGGTGGTAAGAACATGATTTTGCCAAGCTTGAAACATTGGTAGGAAATAAAATGGAGCAGTAATCTCCTGCTACATTTTAAAACCAAATGTATGTATGTTTTGCAATCGTATATCAAACCTCCCAAAGCCATTTACATAAAAAACATTGAAAGGGGATAAGCAGAAATAAAAACCCATGATACAAGAAGAAACAAACAGACTCTTTACAGGTTGTGCTCTTTAGGCTCCTCTCACTACCAATTATTAATTTTTAAAATGCTGTAAGCCGTTCTGAGCCTGTTGGAAAGAGCGGGATATATTTTAAAAATTAAACCTTTGCCATTTTCCAGTTTAATCATTTTCCAGTTAAATAAATTAGGGCATCAGGGGGACCTCGCTAATTTGGGAGACGTTTGTGTCTCACCGGCCATGGCAACAACACCATCCTGCTGCCCATGTTTCTATTAACCCTCCTCGGATTCTGAATCTGAACATGCCGAAGAAGCAGAGATGTAAGCAGGCAGCCGACTCTACCCGCTTATAGGCCAGCGTATGTCTGCCCCTCTCTGCGGCGCATGCGCAGCTCCGCACCCTTTCTCTTTCGATGCCCCTCCCTATCCTGCGTTTCTTCTCTCTCCTCCCCCCTCCCCTCCCGCCGTTCTCTGACTACAAGCGAGCCGCTGTTGTTGTCAGTACGTTTCGTAGCCCGCCGGGGAGACAGGAAGCGCGAGCTCAGTCCGTTGGGCGTGAGAGCGAGCGATAGAGCCTGAAGGCAAGCGGCGCGAGCCACAGAACGCCGAGCCGCTGCTGGCCTCTTCTCCAAGGGGTGTTTTGTGTGTGCCGCCGCCTCCTCCTAGTCCTGACCGCTGAGGAGGCCACTCCGCAGCTCCCTCCGCCTGTGGTAGTAGAGGACGACCGCTGAAGAGAAGCTGCCGCTGCCCATGCGGGGAGCGGCGGGGGAAACGCGGAGGCCCGCGTTTGGAGGAAAGGCTGCCGGCGCTGGGAGTAAGTGGCCGAGGGCGGGGTGCTGGAGGGAGTGAAACCGAGCCCCGGTTTGGCCTGCCTGCTGGGGGCCGTAAAGCTTTCCCCGGCAGGCCTTGAGGGGCAGGTGCCGGTGAGGGTGGACGCCAGTGTTTCTCAAGGGCGGAGAAGGGGGAGGCGAAGGCGAGCTGCCGGTGCGCCCTCCGCCAGACCCAGCAGTGTTTCCCTGCCCTGCCTTCGTCTGTGCGTTGTAGCTGTATCCGTCACATACACACACACACACACCCCTCTCTTGCTCTTTGCGACAGATTGGGGGAAGGGAGCCTGAGGGAGAAGGAAGGGTGTTTACTGTACTTGTGAACGTAACCCTCCCAGAGACATACAGTGGTGGGGTGAAGCGCGCGCGCGCGCGCGTGTGTGTGTGAGCGAGAGAGAGAGAGAGAGAGAGAGAGAGCAGAGTGTGCGTATTCTTATGATGCTGCATCTGAGAGGAGGGTGAAGCTGAGTTCACCTTTTTTTGTCCCCTCTCTTTGATCTCTAGCGCGCGCTCTCCCCCCACCCCACCCCGCAATCCCCTGCAGTCTGAGGAGGGGAAGGAGCTTTCTTGACACCCCATGGCTTATTAGAAAGGTTTATGTGGTGGCTAAGAAGTTCTTATACCCAAGCTGCAGATCTGTTTTGGGGATGACAGTGCATCTTATTTCTGCAAGCTGGATAGAGAGCCAACAGGTTTGTCCAGAGTGAGCTTAGCTGCCTTTTCTTTCCTTCTGCTGATGCAGTGTGTGTTTGCCACAAAGAGAAGACCTCAGTATCACTCCTGTGGATATGCTCATATGTTATATTTTTGTCATGCTAAAAGCACATTATTGCTTTGATGATCTGTCTTATGGACAACCATTTTTCTGTGCTTTACTGTATATTCTTGTACTGTAGTTGCTAGCTTCTGATATGGGTACCAACCCTGTAGAGCAGTGTTTTGCTCTTTTGTTGGCATCTTCTTTACCACTGGAAATGACTGGCACTGTCTTAAAGGAAAACTGCTACACTGACTGGTATGGTGGAAATTCAACATTTTAGCTTCACTAGGTTTCTTTATCAGTGGATGAAGTATTATGAACTGTATACATATGCATATTGGTAGTCTTGAAAGAAAAACTTCATGTGATTTGTGTTCGTTCTTCAATATAAATATCTGTATTCTTTTAGGAACTGGAATATGTATTTCTCATTGACCACTAAGGTAGTTAAAGCCTTGGCTATGGTTCTACAACAGTCTACAAGTATGGATGTGCATTCCTTTTAAAGGATGCAAGTCAAGATTTGTTTAAAGCCTGCCCTCTAGTGCAGTCACTCATTTATATAGGCTGCTATTTTTATATAGCATTTTGTGGGAATTCACAACACTTGATATTTGGTGCAGGAAACAAGTTTAGATCTTGGACTCTTCCCAAACTATAGGAAAGATTTAGAAAACATCTACTCAAGAATACCTTGTTGAATAGTGGCAACTTGTTAACACTGAATTGTATTTTGATGCAGATGCATCAAAATGGTAACACTGATTTGCCCCTAATATTGCTGCTACCAGCTATCTAGGCTTCCACAGAATAACTTGGATAGCAATGGTGCATTTTTGGTCACTTATGATTGCTTCTTACAGAAATAAAAACCTTGGCTTTGGGGGAACTTCGGCTTTGTTTGATTTAATCAACAGTTACCATACAGCATTAAAAGAAAATACTTTTTACTATGGTTGGACATTTTGTACATTCTGTTGTCTTGGAATACATGATGAAAGTAAGTAAATAAATAACAAAAATTATATTTTGAACTGGAGCAGATAACTATTCAGTTGAAACCTGAGTGGCTAAAGGAATTCATTTCAATTGCCCAGGACTGTATTTGCCAGTATAGCTCTAATGCCTTAGTAAAAACAACTTGATTTATGGCCATTGCAGGGAACCTTTACTGAAATGTTCAGATCACTAAATGTGAAGTTCTTCCTAATTAATTTACTGAATGGAATGTAAAGGCATTTTTCACTGATTTATTTAAAAACTTACACCCTGCTTTATAGCCCCAAGGGACTTTCAGAGCAGTTAACAAAAGATTCCCATGACAAAATAACATTAGTTTAGTATCAAGAGCAGAAATAATATGGTTTCTATGTAGTGCCAGGATAATTCAGGCAACATTGGGATAAATGATTCTGAAAAATGTATGAATAGAGGTTACAGTATGCCTTTTCTTTTGTTTAGAATGCTCAGAGATGACGTTCCAACAAGGTAGTCTAACTGTTGTCTTGTCTTGTACTCTAATTCTGCTAGGACTTTTGCTTTCTGCCTTAAAATAATTTAATTCAGCAGTGTGTACCTATGATTTGGCAACATTTTCTTCTGCATTGACTGCTCTTTACATCAGTGTTTCCTTACATGCTTGCTGTTATGCCTTATGTGACCACATCTTTCCTGTCCCCTTTCAACAAACCCAAGAAAGAGGTATACTAGTAGTATTATCTTGCTCCTCTTTGCCAACTTTCTTCCACAGTGCTGTTGTCTCCTGTTGTATTCTGCCTATCTGTTCTGCCTGTTTGTTCTGCTGTATGATTTGAAGCTATGCATTATAGAGGAGACACTTTAGGGCAGATCACTTGTCTTTCTGTGTGCAGGTGAGTAAGTCGCATAAAGCAATATTATGCACTCCCCCGCCCCCGAAAGAAACCTAAATAAGGTTAAGCACTCAAGGTACATACAGTGTTCCCTCGAACAGTGATTCCCAGATGTTGTTGACTACAACTCTCATAATGCCCAAGCAAAAGCCATTGCAGCTGGGGATTCTGGGAGTTGTAGTCATCAACATCTGGGAATCCCTGTTAGAGGGAACACTGGGTACATAGTAATGTTTGGCATATGTGTTAATACACATTGCATGCCTTTATTTAATTTTATTAATGTTGAAATTGCATAAAACCTGTAGAGCAGTCTTCTAATTAAGCAGTTGCCTGTGGTAAGAATTGTTCACACAAGTGACTGGTAAGATGTGTTTCCTCAAAACCTCTGTACTGCTTCTTGTCCCACACTGCCATAATACAGCACTTTGTTTCTTTACTTGGGAAAAGTCAGCATTTCAGTGGGATGCTTTCCTATTCAACCTTCTTTCTCCCCACCCACATTATGAAAGAGGATGACATTTGAATTTCTTAGCCATTTTTAAAATATGTTTGTATAATCTACCTAAACAGTTTACAGAACTTCTTCATCATAAGTTGAAATGGCCTGCCAGTGTTGTCTCTAAAACATCAATATGTATCAGTGAGTCGTGCAAAGAATTAATTGAATTTTATAGCATTGAACTTTGATCATAGGTGAAAATGTTCTGGAATTTTTTTCTTTAATGGCTTGACAACAGAGCAATAGAGGACAATAATAGTTTTGAAGGCTTCTTTGTTTGAAGGTAAAGTTCATATAGTGTCTCTAGAAAATGCTCCAACAAAATTTTACTGCAAGGGACAGATCCAGATATGAATTATCTGTTTCAAACTGAATGGCATGTCAAACGAGACTTGATGAGGGAGATCAGTGGTCAGGATCTTGTGTGTGTGTGTGTGTGTGTGTGTGTGTGTGTGTGTGTGTGTGATGAGGGGTGAGGATGTAACTCTGTTGTTCTCCCAATACAAATTGTCCCCCTACCCTTTGCTCGGTGGGGGGGGTTCCCTCTCAAGAGCAAATAGGAATTTGAGAAGGTGGTGGTTGCAGTTTTGTTTGGTGGGGGTGGGGACCCTCTTCCTGGAGCTCTGATTTGAACTTGCTGCTAATAATAATTTTTTAAACCTGTAAATCTGGCCATGTCATATCTGCTTTGGTTTTATTGGTTTACTGAGAATTTGGTGAAATGGAGAGAATGTGCTATACTTGCACAACTTCCTACGCATTACAGATAACTTCTCCCCAGTTTGGCCAGTATCAGTTGTGTGACTTGCTGTTTGTAGCTGACAGTATTAAGCATACAGAGGATTGTGATTAGCTGCATCACTTTGATGCTCTGGTGAAAGACACATTCAGATTCTTATTACATTTTGAAATAGCTGATGGGCAGGAGGGGGGGAAATGCAGTGGTCATTGGAGTACGTTAGGGCTATAGTTCAGTGGAAGAGCACATGCTTTAAATAAAGAAGATCCCCAGCTCAATTTATGGCATCTCCAGGCAGGACTGTGTGTGTGGGGGTGTGTGTGTGTGTGAGAGAGAATCCACCTCAGTCTTTGGGGAGACATTGCCAGTCAGAGTAGGCAAGCTAGATGACTCAGTGGTCTAACTCAATATAAGGCAGCTTAATATGCATTGAAATAATTACCATTAATTGTGCTGTGGTTAATAAGGATAAATGTTGCCATACAGGGACTGAGAAATCTTGTGCCTGTAGTTCAGATCTTCTAATCCACAAACTTTTCAGCCCAGTTTTTAATTAGCCTAAATGCTTGACTAAAAAGCAGAAGGTTGCTGATTTGAATTCTCCGCTGGTACTATATTGGGCAGCAGCGATATAGAAAGATGCTGAAAGGCATCATTTTGTACTGTGCGGGAGGAGGCAATGGTAAACCCCTCCTGTATTCTACCAAAAGAAAATCACAGGGCTCTGTGGGCACCAGGAGTCGAAATCGACTTGGCGACACACTTTACCTTTTACCTGCCCATGCATACCAGCCATTTGTAGCACATCAGTGGCTTGAAAACACACACATCAATTTTCTAGCAATCTACAAAAGGTTCCTTTACTGTTTGCCTCGAGGTAATTCTCACTTGCCACAGCTGAGTGACTATTTACAAACCTGCTGTAGTTAGTAGTATATACCTTGAGATTAATAATTTAAAATGTGCCAGAGCTAAAGAAGTGCTAATCTTTAAGCAGACTGGCTTAATTTCTGCTCCTTCTTGGAGCTGCTGGGCAAGTAACTGTAATCTTCAAACTTCATATTGAGTGAAGAGTCAAGTGCAAGTGACCATGTCCCATGAAACTCAAAAATCTATTAAGGATCTCATTTAAAAATTGTCATTGGAAGATGTCAATCATGCAGAAAATTACTGAGGTGATATTCACCTCCAACATTTTGTATAATCAGAATGCTAGTGTTAGGAGATACATTACTGCATTCATCTACCATAGTAGTTATTACTCGGGCTTTCCATTATCTTTTTGTAGCTTTTATAACTAGGAGGAAAAGCAACAGAAATTTTTTTTAAAAAGTGAGTTTTCTCTGGGGCATGATATTGCATGGCTTAAATAAGATAAAATAGTACTAACCCTGATCCTAAACATGCTATTTGAATGTGAGGCTCATTGATTTCAGTAGAACTTTTAGTTAAAAATGGGCTTAAGATCAGAATATACTCTGATAAGCAATTGTGCCTATTCCTAGTGAGAATTCATCAGCTTAGAATTGGCGTATCTCAGAAAATGTTTAAGCTGTGTAGTGGTGTTGTAAATGATTTTTAAATAATCAAGTATATAAGAAACTAATCATAATACTAGGTGTTGAAAAATGTGGTGATGGCATTAGGAAATTCAAAACATTGCTACTAGACCTGAAAATGAAGAAAGGAAGGCAACAACTTCCCTTCTTTAAATTTGTATTTGATAGTTTTACAGCATAACTTTGGTTCTCCTGTAGATGTTGGCCTATAATTCCCATCATCCCTGAATATTAGCCACTCTGGATGGGGATTATGAAGTTGTAGTCCAAAAACAACTGGAGGACTGAAGTTTTACACCCCTGTTCTACAGTATTAAGAGGAAGATGGGACAAAGCATTTGTTGTAGAATCAGAGTACAGCTGTAAAAATATTTCCATATTGTACCTTTTGTGTATTTAAAATACTTGTATTCTGCTTTTCAGTCCCATTTGAGGGATCTCTAAGGCAGTTCACAACAAGAATTAAAATGATATAGAAATAAAAGTGAACAATAACAAACTGCTAGTAAGAAGACTCTGACCTGCATTCTGGCTGGTTGGATCTCTATTGGCAATGGGATACAGAGCAACAGGGATGTGCACGAACCGAGGTTCATGCACTAGTTCGGCACTGGGTAGTGGCAAGTGGGATCTTCAATGGTGGGGGAGTGGCAAGCAGGATCTTTTTAAAAGAGAGATCCTTACTTGCTTGCCACTGCTGCATGCAGCTCCCTGCAGAGGTGGCACTTGTCCCAAGATCCCGTGTGCAGTACCAGCACGCACATGGTGTCTATGCATATATGGGCACCATGTGTGCTGGTGCCATACGCAAGTTCTTGGGGCAAGCGCTGCCACAGCAGGAAACTGCATGCAGTGGCAGGGATCAGGGAAAGACCTGCTTTCTTTCTTTTTTCAAAAAGTCCAGTTCATTGCATTCCTCCCTGCGGCACCAAACCAGTGCACAAACATCGGTCCATGCACACGCCTACAGAGGACAGCCTCCTCCTCTGATGATACTGTCATGGGCAAGAAGACTCATGTGGGAAAAGATGGTCATTCAAACATCCTGGTCTCAAGCCATGTAGGGCTTTATAGGTGGTAACCAGCACCATAAACTATGCCCAGAAATAAATTATTAACCAGTGGCAATTGAATAGAATTGGAGTAACATAATCTGAAAAATGGACCCCAGATAACACCCTTGGAGCTGCATTTTGTATCCGTTTTAGTTTTTGAACTGTCTTTATGGGCAGTATTACATAGATTGCATTGTAGTATTTGAACTTAGATGTTGTTAAGGCATGGTTAAGTTGCTAGATATGCCTTCTCCAGATATGGGCAGAAATATTATGCTTGCCTGTTCACAAATATGGTGATTATCTCATCCTCTATAATAAAGCCCTTGAGTGTAATCCCGTGTCCCTGCCCGTGTCTTTCTCGGCCGTTCTGGACATGTGCAGAGCGCATGCCCAGAACGTCCGAGAAAGATACGGCCGCAGGGACACGGCGGCCATGTTGGCTCCCGGAGGGAGCAGGGGGAAGGGAAAGTCACGGGGCAGGGAAAGACGGTGGCAGCGGCAGGACCGGCCTGACTGCAGGGGGGGAGGGGGGAATGGCGAAAAAAAGGCGGTGGCAGCGGAACTGGCCAGAGCAGAGAGCGGCCCGACCGGAATGATCGCGGGGAAGGAGGACAGAAGCAGCTGACTGATGAGGAGGGCAGAGGCGGCCGAGGAATGGCTACAGGGAGGGCAGAAGCGGCAGCTGGGGGGCCGGGAGGCAGAGGCGGCCACGAGAGGACTGGGAGGGCAGAGGGGGCAGCGGAGATAAAGGAGGAAACAATGGCCATAGAAAGAGGGGACCGGGAAGGCAGAGGCGGCAGCAGCGGAACCGGCCCTGCTACTAAAACAAAAAAAGCACTGGGAGGAAGAGAAGCGGGCGGGGGTGCGGAGGCGGACGGAGCCAGACGGTGAAGACGGCGGGGGCGGACGGCACTCTTGGCGGCGGCGGAACTCTCCCCTACTAGCGCCCGTTATTTTAACGGGCTTGAAAACACTAGTAGAACTTATTTTTAGAAAGTTCTATTGGACCTATGGGCTTCTCAATTGTGGTACTCATGATATAAATACAAGGCAAGAAAAGGCAAATGGTTCAGTCTTTGAATGGCATATTTCTGCCTGCACAAGGGAGGGATACTCTTGGGATGAGAATAATAATGGAGGTTTAAAGGGGCTTTTAATTTAAATCTGAAAATACATTGGGAATAAAATAACTTGCTCATTGTCTGTATTTCTGTTTGCCACAATACAAAGGTATTAAGGCTACAAGCCTATGCACATTTACTTGGGAATAAGCCCCATTGTCTTCATTGGAACATACTTCTGAGTAAACATGTATAGGATTGCACTTTAAAACTCCTAGGAGTGAGTTTGTTTATTTATTCAATTTATATACTGCCCTTCCAAAATGGCTCAGGGCAGTTTACAACATTATAAAAACAGGTAAAACCAGTTAACAATTAAAATCACAACTATAAAAACAGAATAAAACCAATTAAACATTCAGACAGCTAAAAACCCTGGAGAACCAGGGCAAACATTAAAACAATTTTAAAAAATTAAAAACTCTGAAAGGCCAGGCCAAACAGATTGGTTTTAAGGGCTCTCTTGAAGGTCAGTAAGGAATTAAGATTACAAATTTCTGCTGGGAGTGCATTCCACAGCCCAGGAGCAGCTACAGAGAAGATCCGCCTTTGAGTCGCCACCAAACGAACTGGTAACTGGAGACGGACCTCCTCAGATGACCTTAACATGCGATGGAGATCATGTAAAAGAAGGTGCTCTCTAAGATATCTCAGACCCAAGCCATTCAGGGCTTTAAAGGTAATAACCAGGACTTTGTATTTTGCCCGGAAACATATCGGCAGACAATGTAACCGTTTCAAAATAGGCATAATATGGTCTCTCCGGGTTGCCCCAGAGACCAGTCTGGCTGCCGCATTCTGAATTAACTGAAGTTTCCGGACTACGTACAAAGGCAGCCCCACATAGAGCGCATTGCAATAGTCAAGCCGGGAGGTTACCAGCTGATGCACCACTGTTTTGAGGTCATCCTCTTCAAGGAACGGGCGCAGCTGTCGAATCAGCTGAAGCTGATAGAAAGCACTTCTGGCCATGGCCTCCACCTGAGATACCAGGGTGAGGCCTGGGTCCAGGAGTACTCCCAAGCTGCGCACCTGCTCCTTCTGGGGGAGTGTAACCCCATCCAGCACAGGAAGATCTAACTCATCCCTCAGATTCTGAGTCCCCACAATGAGCACCTCCGTCTTGCTTGGATTCAGCTTCAATTTGTTCTCCCTCATCCAGCCCATTACTGCCTGTAGGCAGGCATTTAGAGAATGAGTGCCATTTCCTGAAGATGAAAAGGAGAAGTAGGTTTGGGTGTCATCAGCATACTGATAGCACCCAGCACCAAATCTCCTGTTGACCTCAACCAGTGGTTTCATGTAGATATTAAAAAGCATTGGTGACAGAATGAAGCCCTGAGGGACTCCATATAACAGCTCCTGTTTTGAGGAGCAACTGTCACCAAGTTCCACCATCTGGAATCTACCTGAGAGATAGGGACAGAACCACTGCAAAGAAGTGCCCCCATCCCCAGCTCCCCCAGGCGATCCAGAAGGATACCATGGTCGATGGTATCAAACGCCACCGTGAGATCCAGAAGAACCAGCAGAGTCACACTTCCTCTGTCGATTCCCCGATAAAGGTCATCCATCAGGCCGACCAAGGCTGTCTCAACCCCACAGCCAACTCTAAAGCCAGTTTGAAATGGGTCTAGATAATCAGTTTCCTCCAAGACTGCCTGGAGCTGGTCAGCCACCACCCTCACAATCACCTTGCCCAACCAAGGGAGATTGGAGATTGGCCTGTAACTGTCCATTGCTAGGGGGTCCAGGAAAGGCTTCTTTAAGAGTGGTCTAACCATTGCCTCCTTCAAACAGGAGGGCAACCTACCCTTCCTCAGCGATGCATTTATGATATTAACCTCCAACAATCTACCAGCTAGATAGAAGCAACCAAGTCGGGCAAGGATCCAGAGAACAGGTGGTAGGCCGCACTGCCCCAAGCAGCTTGTCCATATCCTCAGGAGTCGCAGACTGAAACTTATCCAATCTAATACTGCAAGAGGGTTTGCTGGACACCTCAATAGACCTTGCAGAAATAGTGGAGTCCAAGTCAGCCCGAATACAGGAGATCTTATTCACAAAGAACCCATTAAAGACATCACAGCAGAGCAACTCTGGGGACTAATTGGAAGTAGAAGGAGCAGAAACCAAACTCCTCACAACCTGGGATAGTTCCGCCGAGCGTGAACCTGCAGCCGCAATGCGTGCAGACCAGAATCCCTTTTTCTCTGTGTGCACTGCCACCGCATAAGCCTTCAAATGGGTCACATGCTGAATCCTGTCAGATTAGAACCGAGTTCTCCTCCACTTGCGCTCTAGTCGCCTACCCAACCGCTTCAGCCCCTGCAGCTCCTCAGTATACCAAGGGGCCATTTTTGCAGCAGGTTGGAAGGGACGCTTAGGAGCAATCATGTCTACTGCCCTGTGAGTTCCCTGTTCCAGGTTCCCACCAGGGCATTGACAGAATCACCGGCCGCACCAATGTAAAAATCCTCCAAGGCCTTTTGAAATCCTGCTGGGTCCAACAGCCTTTTTGGACAGACCATCCTAATAGGTCCAGCAGCCCTGCAAGGGTGGATTGCGGCTGTGAGACCAACCTTAACCAGGTAGCAGTCCATCCATGACAATGGGGAAACCACTGGATCCCCCACCCACGGAACACCCCCCTGATCCGAACAAAAGACCAAATCCTCACTAGAAGAGGAACGTAATTGTAGTTCCTTTGGCTTTTGAAGTACTGATCTGTGTGAACTTTTGCGGTGACAATCCACGCATCAATGATATTTATGAGATTCTCCCTCTCCCTCTCTCTCTCTCTCTCTCTCTCTCGCATGCGCGCGCACACACACACACAAATTGAAGTATCAGGAAGCCATGTTAGTATGTTTTATAATATTTGTGTGTTTAATATTTTGTAATAATACTGGAAATATGAGTAAGTTAACTTAGACACCTTGGTTTTTCAGGAAATAAGGGAAGAAGAATGAGAAACTGTCCTCAGAACTGGATATGGAAATATCAGTAGATGAAAAGTTTGAAAATACAAAGAAAAGTTGAAACTTCATGAGAAAAGTATAGACAAGATGATACCTCTGAAAAAGGCACTGCCAAGGTTGGTAGACACTAAATTTGATTTATTCATTGTGAGTTTTCTTTAATTCACTACAGTGCTTATGGAACTTCTGTGCAGCTACTGCTTTAATACCTTGATTTGTAAGCAATTTTGCTAATGCCACTACTATTGACTGTTCTGACTTGATTTTGCAAAATATACATACACCATGTTTTGTATTTGAACAGCCCATGTGCTTTGTAGTGGTTTTTTTCCTTGTCTGTTACAAATACATATAAGTGGGAAATTACATCTGTTTTAAAGAGAAGTAGCAAAAAAGGTATGCATGTGTGGTTTAAATATGATGAATAATATATGGATTTTGTACTCCATCAGAAAAGATTGCTGAAACATTTTGAAACATACTGAAACGTGAAGACTTACTTTCTTGCATTCCTATACCCAAAATTAACAGTCCCCAGGTAGCAGGATTGATTGTAATGTGGGTGGTTATGTCCTCTGTGAGAAAACAGTATTAAAATAGGGGATGTTAACAATAGGTAGGAATAAGTCTCTTATAGATGGAGGCTGTTGCTTCCATTATTTCCATTTTGGAAGTGGTGCTTGCACTAGCATGTTCCTGTTGTGGAAACACTGGAAATATGGGAGAAGGGTATTTAGAACTGTAAATGCAACACCAGGAGATGTTAAGGTGCCATTTAGTAGGGGAGAAATCCTGTATTTTTAAATAAAGGCCTAGAAAACTGGCAGGCTCTACAAACTAAACCAGCAAATACTATTTGTGATAATGATTATACATCCTGAACACAAGTGTACACATACTGCCACTGATTAGAAAGCCATCAGTACAACTCTGTGGTGTTGCAATACAGCATTGTAAGAGGACACATGTTGGAGATATAGTAGGGCATGCAACTTTGAAGTATAGTTGTGCAATGAAATAATCATTTGTAGTTTAGCTTGCAAATCGTATTGTGTATTTGTGTTTCTCCAGGTTCTTTTCAGGCATGAAAATATACAAGTTCATGACATATTGAATGAACTTCAGCAGATACAATGAATTGGACACTAAGACCTCTGGGTGCCAGAGACTTTGTGCAAGCAAACTTCCTTGTCCCTCCTTTCCACGGCAGCCCTTTGAGCTGCCTGAACAACCACTCACAAAGGTTATGGGCAGTGATATAGAGCAGAAAATTTCCAACTACCAAGCTTCTCAATGAAAGACATTATATTCATATATTTTTCTGTGGAAAATTCATTTCCTGAACTTACTGCAAGTGAAAGAATAACTAAAAATATCTTGTTGTCAGGCAAGCAGTTTCGGGCATAACTGCTTTAAGCAGAATCACCCCTTCATGACAATGTGCAACTCACAAAGTTCTGAATCAGATTTGCTTCAATGTGACCTGGAACTAGAGAAGTGCTTACATGATCTAGCAAGTCAGTAAAGTCGGGGAAGGATATCAGAAATCCCCACCATGAGGAGGCAGCAGAATGTGAGGCAATTCTGGTGGCAGTGGCTCTTCAGTTGCTGGCCCAACACTGCTTGAGGGTAGCTGAAGAGAATCTCGGGGTAAGTGACATTCTCAGGGGAAGCATCCAGGGGTAAGTGACATCCTCAGGGAAAGGTACACATGGCAGCCTGGGAAAATGTGTGGGGTGTCTGGGAGAAAGTGTAGGATGACTGGGTACTGTTGTTCCATGCAGAGCTTCTCCTAGCTGCCCTGCATACTTTCCCAGGCTGCCATGCATCATTCCCTGCCCACCTCAGAATGCTCCTGAGATTCTCTTCAGCTGCCCCTGATTAAACAGTTCCCACTTCCACTGCACTACCAGGGCTGCTGCCTCCTCATGGTGCGGGCTAGGATTCCTCACATTCTCTCCCAACTTTACCGACTTGCACAGGCCTACTATCTAGACAGTAATGATGACATGGAAGTGTGCCTTTTGTAAAAGAAAACTGTTGCAAAAGAAAATCGGTAAATTAGCATATAACAAGTAACATACATTTGGGCATGCTAAGAAGCAGTATATGTTAATAGTTTTTCAGTGCCTTTCCCTCCCTTACATACATAATGATTTAAATTGCTTCTGTTGCCATGTTGAGATATTTACAAATGTTCCAAAACAAGTTTCTAAGTGAACTTAAAAATGTTTTTAATATAACATTTAGACCACATTAAGTATGTGTAGTGACTTCCCTGTTTCCCAATCAGATATTTCAGGTCAACTACTTAGCTGCTTGAAAAGCTTTGAGATATGTAATGTAAACCGCCCTGAGCCTTTTGGAAGGGCGGTCTAAAAGTTTTTATAATAAATAAATAATAATAAATATGTATAGAGCATGTAAACTAATATGATGTATTCAGTGTTTTTAAAAACTAAATATGTTAAATAGCATTCCAAATCAGAACATAATCTGTTAAGGGCACTAGGAAATAGTAAACTTAATGAGGGGGGAAAACATATGCAAATCTGCATGGGGAAAATTTCCAAATATCCCCACCCGAAAGCACACATCATTGGGAGGGTCCTCAAGAATTAGGTGGGATGGTCCACAGGAAGCTGCAGAAAGAGTGGGGATTCACCCCTATTGGAAGGAGGCATGTTTTGTGAGAGAGCTCCATGGTAGTTGTAGCAGTAGTTTTCATTGGTCAACATCCACACCATTGCATGCACACAACAGAGAAGGAGCTGCAGAGGAGACAGGAGATCAGAGAAAATCACTCCTTCCCCATTGCATGCATGCATGCATGCAGTGCTTTTTGGCATGTGCAATGTTAGTCTGGATGTCAGCCACTGGAACTTATAAACAGTATGTGTAGTAGGTATTAATCAAATTCAAATATCTTTATTTCGGTCAGTGACAAGCATGAGATTAAAACAATCAAACTTCTACTAGAAACAATAAAACCAATTAAATTTTAAAAAGTCCTCCTGAACATAGATCAAGGTACTGAAAGTGGGCCCACTACAGCTATTAGAAATACATAACTAAGAATAAAAGGAGACAGCAGTATATCATACTTATGAGATTATTACGTACAGATCAAAATTTAAACAGTTGCCTTCCTGACTCCTGAATCTGAGAGGGGTTAAACAATTTGGGAGCTCGGGAAAATTTTGTTGTTAGATTTACTGATGATACACAAGTGATCCCAATACCTGCGTGCCCACCTGCAGTTAGTCATACTGTAGCTGCAAAAGTTGCTCTGGCCTTAAATCTATAACCTATTTTCTTGTTGTTAAGCTGTTACGCAAACGGAGGGCTGCGCTACAAAATTTAGCTACCTGTCTGGTGGTGCTGGAATTACTTCCTCCCAACAGCCTGCCAATCATCAAGAATCAAGACCTGGGCATTTAGCCACCAAAGGGTAGATGAGTTCCCGACGCAGGTCTCTATAGAACAAACATTCCAACAGGACATGGGTAACCATTTCCACTTGACCCTCCCCACATGGACAGAGCCTCTCCCCATAGGGAGTCCCTCTATATCTGCCCTCTAAGAGGGCTGAAGGCAGGACATTGCATCTTGCCAGGGTAAAAACTCTTCTAAGTGGGGGCACCTCCAAGATAGTGAGATAGGATGCTGGAGCCAAACTATACCTGACTGATTCCTGGCTCTGAAAGTCAGGTGCCCTTGCTATATCCATTTGTCCCTCAATATCCTCTATTCTGTTTAATGAGCTTCCTAGCGGTTTCCAAACTTTGTGTAAGCAAGGCAGACTGATCGAGGCCCAAGGCGGTCATCTTTTGGTTCAGAGCACACTTACATAGGAACATAGGAAACTGCCATATACTGAGTCAGACCATTGGTCTATTTAGCTCAGTATTGTCTTTATAGATTGGCAGCGGCTTCTCCAAGGTTACAGGCAGGAATCTCTCTCAGCCCTATCTTGAAGAAGCCAGGGAGGGAACTTGAAACCTTCTGCTCTTCCCAGAGTGGCTTCATCCCCTGAGGGGAATATCTTGCAGTGCTCACACATCAAGTCTCCCATTCAGATGCAACCAGGGCAGACCCTGCTAAGCTATGGGGACAAGTCATGCTTGCTACCACAAGACCAGCTCTCCTCCCTGGTTGACTGATAGGAATCCTCTAATACTAAGCGGCTCAGCCCTGTGTCCGCGGGGAAAAAACCCTCAGCCAATAAAACAGTGCCATTTGCCAGCATCTGGCCTCAACTCTAATGATAGTAGGAATTAGAAAATCTGACATACAGGCTGATGTTATTTTCTGCTCTTACTGCTGTTTACCATTTATCAGTTAACAAAATGTAAAATTTATGGACAAAGTAGTATCATTATACAAAGTAGTATCATTGAACCTCCTACCTTTAGTTTTATTAAATACATGGTTACAGATTATTTCACCAAGTAGAACTATTTTATTTATTCCCCACTTTGTACCATGGGCTCAGAGCAGCTTAAAACAGTTTCACACTTTTCATGCGTATTTTAGGCACAGGAAAGAGCCATTTCTGTTGGTTTGTATGGATTCTCATTTTCTTCATTTCTAAAGTATTTGTGCATATTAACTACTTAGTCTGACTACTTGGAAATGTTGTACAAAACTCTTCTACATATTTTGCAAGTTTTAGAGAACTCTGTGTTACTTGGTCCAGTTCTCTTTGATGAAACAAAATCATTTTCAGCACTTGTTTTTTCCAGCTCTAAGTACAGCTTGTAGATGAACTGAAATCTTATTCTTTTTCTGATCTTAAGTAACCAAGTATTTTCTTTTCTCAATGTATATATTAGGTGCATTTGGCAGTGAAAATGGCTTGTGTGTCTGCTTCAGATATCCTTATATAAGAAGACCTCCATTTCAAAAAGCATCAGCGTTACTACTTGTCTTGGAGCAGTATGGCAGGTTTCAAACGAGGGTATGATGGAAAAATTGCTGGATTGTATGATTTGGATAAAACCTTAGGCAGAGGGCATTTTGCTGTCGTCAAACTTGCCAGACATGTTTTTACAGGTGAAAAGGTAGCAGTGAAAGTAATTGACAAGACCAAGCTAGATACTCTAGCCACAGGACATCTTTTCCAAGAAGTTAGATGCATGAAACTAGTGCAACATCCTAATATTGTTCGCCTGTATGAAGTGATTGACACGCAGACCAAACTTTACCTAATCTTAGAGCTCGGTGATGGGGGAGATATGTTTGATTACATCATGAAACATGAAGAAGGTCTTAATGAAGATCTGGCAAAGAAGTACTTTGCTCAGATTGTACATGCTATTTCCTACTGCCACAAACTGCATGTGGTTCACAGAGACTTAAAACCAGAGAACGTTGTCTTCTTTGAAAAACAAGGACTTGTGAAATTGACTGATTTTGGCTTCAGCAACAAATTTCAGCCTGGAAAGAAACTCACAACAAGTTGTGGATCTCTTGCATATTCTGCTCCTGAAATTTTGCTTGGTGATGAGTATGATGCACCTGCAGTAGGTAAGTAAAAATATTATACATACAGCCAATTACTGTAATTGCCAAAATGGTTCTGTTGTCAAAATGAGCTATTTGTATTTGAATTAAGTAACATCATTAGGGGAATACATTCTATAAGGATCTCTGTGCATCCTCTCATTATACTAGTCTGATGCTATGTAGCTTGGAGTTGTGATACAATTTGAGGCTTATGAGTACATTGTTCAGGAGTTTGCGTGTGTCCTTGATGGTGGGTCCAGTTCAGATGTTCATGACAAGTACTGGATCCACTTGCAAGCATTCATATCCTTTATAATTCTAGGTCAAACTGCAAATTCTTCCATTTGCAGTTTGACCTAGAATTATAAAGGATATGAATGCTTGCAGGTGGATCCAATATTTGACAAACTTAAATTATGAAAAACTCTATATGTTCAATCTTGATTTAGACCAGGGTGGGCAAACTTAGCCCTCCAGCTGTTGTTGAACTACAACTCCCATCATTCCCAGACACAGTTATTGTGGGTGGGGAAGATGGGAGCTGTAGTTCAACAGCTGGAGGGCCAAGTTTGCCCACCCCTGATCTAGACACTCCAGTCACATACAGCTCTTGGGGGAAATCGGTGCTTTCTCATGCACTTCACCAATAAGGACAGCTCTGTACCTTCATTAGAGCCATAGGATGCTTTACAACCATTTACCAATTGGTTTTTTAATCAATGTGCACATACAGCCATAACAGTTCACTACATTCCTGAATTTCCTATCTATACTATTATGCAGTTATCTCTTACAACTAGCTTTCCTTATATACACAATAGCAAATGACCACTTGATAAATGATATTCTGTATTCACCCAGTGTTGTCTCAGGAAGGATAAGTCTATTTCCTCCAAAACTGTGTGCTAAAATGTTGGCTCCTTATGTAATCCATCTTCATGAGAGGTCTAATGGGTAGAATGTAAAGTAGCAAACAGGAAAACAGGTACAGAAACAGACTATTAGATTGCTGTAATCATTTCAGTGGAGATGAATGCCTAGGGAGCTTATGTTCAAGTTATCACAACCTATTTGTACTTGTTACCACTCTAGAGTTGTAATTTAGGAAGACTCTCTTCAATATAACAAGCCCCATAGATGTATTGGGCAGGATAATCATGGCAGGGTTGTTTCTGATAAGCAAATGTGTTTGCCCTAACATATGCAAGAGGTGCCTCAGACTGCTAGTAACTTGAGAAAGCATGCTGAGATGTTGATCTGGCCTGGAAGTTTTTCACACCCGGCTTTCAGTTCACAAATCCTCCAGAATGAAGGTGTGTGTTCACATATCGGCCAAATAATTTACCCCATCGAAGTCACTTTGAGTACTTCACACATAATTCGGTTTTTTCATTGTGTATTAGAATGTAGCCCTATTTATATCTGGGGTAAAAATTGCACTTTTTGCATCAGTTTTTTGGGCAACTTTGAACTTGCAGTAAAGCCACAATATAGCCTGCTGTCTGGGAAAGTTCCAGGAAAGGAATGAATTGGTGGGAGGCGGGTGTGTGTGTGTGTGTGTGTGAGAGAGAGAGAGAGAGAGAGAGATCTTGCCTTTAGTGGTGACTAAGGTGCCTGTGTATAAGGGGCACACTTTAAAAATTATATTTAAATTAGTAACGGATCAAATTAACTGAATTTTTGATTGCTCTTTTTCTAGTATCTTTCAGTTACCTCTGAAAATAACAGAAATTTGGCTGCTGGGGTGGGTGAGTGGCCAGCTAGAGAGAGAAATGTGGTATTGGAAAGCTTAGAAAAGGGCTGATACTACCTGTTCTCAAGATAACGATTCACCATCGTCGTTGTAGTTGCTTCTTCCCCCAATAATTGGGGGAAACCAGTTCTGACAATGGAATACTTAGTTGCTTGAAGATCTGAGTAGGTTATCTACTTAATAATACTTGGAGCCAGCACACTAATTAATAAAGGCAATTAACCAAGAGCCAGGAGTGACTTGCAGAAGTGTTCAGGCTTAGCTTAGTAAACACTTGAAATATAACATCAGGAATAATACAAACATACATAAAATATGTACATTCACATTCTTTATCTCCCAAGAGCATTCTGAATTTTATTCTTTGTGAGTTTGTAATGGTTTTCTCAAAGAATATTTGAGAAGAGCATAATATTTACCAAAAGTACAGCAAGAGAAGAACTTGAAGAAACCTTTTCCCTGTAAAATGCTGAATACAGAGAATCTGTTAATGATTTTACCAGTTTGTAATAAAGGTAGGGATGCTTTGTAGAAGTAAAAACTGCCTAATGAGTAAATATTCTTAATTTATATCAAGTTTTCATTCTATTTATTTATTTATTTTACATCTTCTTATTTTATATATTTTTTACATATTTGGCAAAGCAACTAATACTTTTGACACTGCTTTAAGCTTTATTTTTATTTGTATGCTTTTAATCTAATACTTCAGGTATTAGATTAAGTGCGAAACTCACTTCATAACTACTTGATGTTTTATAAAGTATGAATATCTCTGAACCCAACAAAATTATTAAAACATTATCTTTAGGCAACATCTGGACTAGGTTAGTTGTGGCTAAATTCAATTGAAATTAATGGAATTTGAATTGTTTATTAACAACTTGTCTTACTGATTTCAATGATGCTGTCATGACTGACTAGTCTGGATGTTGCACAGAAGGTATATTTGGAGTGAGGAGTAAAGATATCTTAGAGTATTAGAATGTCCAAAATGGACACACTATTTTATAGGAAACTATGTTCTTTGACTTATCACCAAGGCTTTACAATATTGCATTATTTCAGAACTATTTTTGTGCCATGGTTTTGTAAAATACCTCACTCAGTAATAGTCTGGTTTCAGCTGATTAAAAATCTGGGATTATCATGTCCAACAGCACTAATACTGTATTTACCCGAATTTAAGACACCTTTAAAAAGTAGAGGTGAAATGCAGGTTTTACCTGCATTTACTCTAAAGAAACATGACTTTGAATTTAAGATGACCTGATTTCTAATATAAAAAAACTTGGGGAAAAACTAGGAAAAAACCTTTACCTGATTCTTGGATTCAGGTAAATATCAGAAAAAACATTTATTTTCATGTAAAGGAAGGAGAATATGTGCTGGAACAATAGGGTAGGGAGGAGGCACACATCCAAATTAACAAAGGAGAGGTTATCAGAGTTCTCCGGTGCCCAAATACTGAAGTTGTTAATCGTTCATCTAACTAGTCAGATTTAAATGAAACTGTATTTGGGCATAATGGTTTGTTTCAATGGTCTTATTTGAGGAGCTGCTGTGTTGGCATCACTGACTAGCGTTCTGGCAACCGTGGATGATCAGTCTCTCTATAAAAGGCGAAGGATGTATGTGGCAAGCCCCACCGCAGCCGTGACCAACAAAAACACAGGGCGGGGGGGGGGGGCTTGTCATTTACCTGGAGAAGACCGCGTTGGAAGGAATGTGGCCAAAGGGGTGACGTGCTGGCTTCTTCTATGGAGAGGAATAGAATGGAGATAGCAGCAAAAACTTTCTCTGTGGGCCCACCTGCTGCCCAAATGACAAGTTGGGCCTTTTTTGGCCAATTTCGGGGCTCTGTGTGCACCTCTCATTTGGGCAGTAGGCGGGCCCACGGAACAAGCTTTCAGTGCCTCCACCGCCATCCCAGATGGCAAGGGGAAGCTTAAGGTGGGTGTGGGGGAGGTGGGCCATGGGACCGGATTGGCTGGTGGGGGGCAGGGAGAACTAGCACGCAGATGCTCTGCACCAACCTAGCTAGTTTCTCATGAAAGCAGAAGACACTGATTCTGTTCTGCTGCAGACCTGGCTCCAGCTGTGGAAATGGGCATGCTGCATTATTTGGGCTGTGGTAGCTAAAGATAGGGAGAGGGCTGCATCTTTCTTTACCCCAGTGGTGCATCTAGATAATTCTGGAGCCTGGACCTAAAGGCCTTTGGAGCCACCGGCAAGTCATCCCCCTATGCACGCACGCACTCTGACACGCAGTATTTTTAACACGTGGGTTCTTGAGGGCACAAACAGCAACTGAACTCCCAGGAACATAAGAATATAAAACAGGTACATTTATGCAAATATGCATTAGCAGGAACATTTCAACATGCAACTTAACATATTTCCTACATATATCTTTCCCGACTCCTTCCTCTGTCTCTAAAGCACCTGGTGCAGGTCACAATCTTACTCGGCCACTTGGCACAGCGTGGGCCAGTGACACAGAGCAGTGACCACTGGGGATGTGCAAGAACAGGTTTGGTGCTCCCCTTCCGGAGTGCCAAACCTGTTAAAGCTGGCTCAGTGGTGTGTGTGTGTGTGTTGCCTTTAAGAAACAGGTAAGGAGCTCCTTACCTTCCCTCCCTGCCACATCTCCTTGGCTGGCGCTGGTTTTAGAAACAGCCATGCAGGGCTGCAGCGTTGGTTCCTGCATCACTGATCGGTGTTGGCACACACATGGCTGGGGCACATGTGCACCGGCCATTTGCATGGTCAGCATTGCGTTGAGGCACACGTGCACACCGGTCACGTGTGTGCCAATTCTGATCGGGGCTGCAGGAAGGAATGTTGTAGCCCCGGCGCTGGTTTTAGAAACAGCTGCGCGGCAAGGGAAAAGCAGTGGAAGGGGGCGAGCAGTTTAGGAGCTTCTTACCTGTTTCTTAATGGCACCCTTCCCCGCCCTGCAAGGATGTGCACAAACAGCTTGTGCACATCCGTAGTGGCCACACCCTCCAGGATAGACTAAAGAGGATTTGGGGTCCCCCAGGGGCTGTGGAGACCATGGACTTTGGCCCCAAAGTCCAGGGGTAAGAGCACCTCTGCTGTGTCATACAGATGTTTAGATATGTTTTTTGAGGTATAGAAGCTGATGTAATCTTTGTTGGTATGCTCACTAATAGTGTGCATGGTTCGATTTGGGCCCAATTGTAAAGCCCTCCGGACCGGTTCGGAAGGGCGGGGGAGTGTTTCTTTAAGGGTGGCGGTGGTAGTACTCCCCCCCCCCCCGCTGCTCTTCCCCCTCCGGCACTGATGCTGTTAAAAATCTTCTTGGGGCAGCAGAGTTCCTCCCTGCCGCCCCTGCCCAGGCCTGTCGTTGTCCTTTAAGCCTTAAACTGAGAACAGCTAGTGGCACGCATGCGCCCTGCGCGGCACGTGCGCTCATCTCCGCCGCTGGCACGCGCCAGCAGCAAAAACAAGCGCATGCGCCGCGCAGGGCGCATGCACACCACTAGGTGTTCTCAGTTTAAGGCTTAAAGGACAACGACGGGCCCGGGCAGGGGCGGCAGGGAGGAACTCTGCCGCCCCAAGAAGATTTTTAACAGCACCAGCGCCGGAGGGGGAAGAGCGGCGGGCGGGGTACTACCACCGCCATCCTTAAAGAAACACTCCCCCCAGTGCCGGACCACGCTTCTGTGGTTCCGTGCACATCCCTAATGCTCACCAGAGAGGCAGAAGCAAATTCAGATGCCTCAGGATCAACAGAACAGTGATGCAGAATAGATTTTCTGAAATCACATATTCAATCTAGATAATGCCCCCCGCCCCAAACAAAAAATACAACCCACTACGTACCAATGATTGCAGATATATGCTGGCTGGGAGACAAGTTGAGGCAAAGAACAAAAATAAATATTTTTGTGGGAATCTTAAAATGAAAATGATGATATTCTAACATGCATCATCTAGGCCTTGCTGTGGCTCAGTGAAGACAACATGGTTTGGCACCACAAGAACAAGCCTGGATGGAGCCTTAGGCTTGCATACTACCTGATCATATAGTCTGTTTCGCTATACAGATTTGGAGGGCAAATACAGACAATAGTTCGCTGGTTCTGATGTAATTGCAAACTGTGGCTTGCTCTGAACACACAAGGGGAAGGAGTGTGTGAACTTGGAGTTCCTAAGTTTGTTTTCATAGTGCCAAACTGTGCTTCAGCATTGTGTCTGGATTGAGTTTGTGATGGTCCTTGATTCTGTATTGGTGTAATCTTGGGAAGTTTGTTCAAATAACAGAAAGGTTAGCTGCCTTTCTCTGAAGCATTTGCTTATTTAAATTAGTCTGTGTATTGCACTTTATGCCAAAAAAACCCCATAAAGATTCAAATATCTATTTTGATCTTATTTTTAGTCAAGCAACAATACTAATTCAGGGTTTCGCCCCTGCCCCATGTGTGTTCCTGCTAAAATCCTCGAAACTACTTGGCAAAACAGATGAACATTTTGTGAATCAAGACCAATAGCAGCCTCGGTGGATGGGTTTTCAGCAGGAAAAGGGCATATGGAAGTATGCCAAATCAAGTAACTTGCTCCTTCTGGAGTCCCAGTCTGGATTGGGAACTCCCGCATCTCCTTTAGAAGAAAACGTGGGAAGTTCCAATCTCAGTATTCTAATATGTTCTTAAAGCAATGTCTTGATTGACCCTAATAAACCAGCTGGCCTTAAGGCATGCATCAATTTTGTGAAACTTTTTATCTGTGCATCAATTCTCCAAACATATAGAAATCCTTGTTCTATAATCCTAGTTTATAAACCTAATTCAGCAGAGGAAGGAATGGCATCTCACAAACTTAGATATAATTTCCTTCCATATACAGCTATTACTATACCAAACTGAATGTGCTGAACCTGGAGGGATGAAGATTTATTATCAAAATTTATAACAGCTGCTCTTTCCTGTCAACATCACATTCTGATGATGTCACTACGGATTTCTTGTTCTGTCTGTGGTTTTTCTAGTGCTACTCATTTCCTTCCTTGTACCTGCACTGTCATTAGCAGCCCAGTGTTAAACAGAACTAGATTCCAGTTAGTTTGCAGGGCAAGTACTCTACAACAACAGTTCAGACAGGAAATCCTCTGTTGCAGCAGTCATCTTCCAGACAGGAAGGGGCGAGAATACAGAATATACAAGGAGCTATTAGAATGGGTGTGGTGGGCCTATGGGATGATGCTATCTAAAAATTATAGTAGTAACAGTTGATATTGATTTTGATTTGTCTGTATTTGTTCTATAATATTGATTCTATGTGGAAACTAACATCTTGGGCTCATCTAAGTAGCAAGTGCAGTCAGACATAATGTTGGCAGTCCAGGATGGCTACCCTCTGTTTCAGAGAGAGCTAACATGGGCTTTTACCATGTAACATACATACATACATACATACATTTTCAGCCTGGTGCTTCCTAGCCGGGCTGTAAATTTAGAGAGGAATAATCTCTTCCCCATTTGTTTGTATAAGGAAAGGATGTCTAAATGGCAAGGGTTGGTAACTTCCAGGTTTGACTACTACAATGTGCTCTATGTTGGGCTGCCTTTGAGTATAGTCTAGAAACTGCAATTCATTCAGAATGCAGCAACCAGGTTGGTCTCTGGGGCAACCCACAGAAACCATATTACTGCTATTCTAAACATGTTACTGGATACCAATATGTTTCCCAGCAAAATACAAAGTGCTGGTTATTACCGATAAAGCGGTTAACAATTTGGCACATGGTATTTAAGAATACAGCCACCTAATAGCACAGTGGGGAAATGACTTGATTAGCAAGCCAGAGGTTGCCGGTTTGAATCCCCGCTGGTATGTTTCCCAGACTATGGGAAACACCTATATTGGGCAGCAGCAATGTAGGAAGATGCTGAAAGGCATTTCAGACTGCATGGGAGAAGGCAATGGCAAACCCCTCCTATATGTCTTTGGTATTGTCCTACCAAAGACAACCACAGGGCTCTGGTTGCCAGGAGTCAACACTGACTCAACAGCACACTACCTTTATTTAAGAAAGCACCTCCAATTTGTATCCCTCCCAAAATGTCTTTCCTCTCCCCTGCAAAATTTAAGAATGAACCCCTCTGCCTATTGATATAATCAGGAGAGGTCTGGTTGCAGTTTCCCCTGCCTTATTTGGTGATTTGGAACCGGGCTTTCTCTGTGGCCGCCCCAAGACTTTGGAATGCACTCCCTGTCAGAATAAAAGCTTCCCCAGCTTTGGCTGCCTTCAAGAACGTTTTTAAGACACACCTGTTTCTTCAGGCTTTTAGTTGTTGTTTTTAAAAATATATTTTGTTTTTAGCTGTTCCTAAATTTCTGAATTTTATGTAAACTGCCTGGAGATGCTTCTTATCAGGTGGTTTATAAATCTAATAAATAAAGGGAAAACATTCTACATAAACTCAGTTGCTCTGAAGGTTGTTCCTAGGGAAGCAGTATGATGTGAATGTTTTTTCTCCTGATTCCAGGCCCTGTGTGTATGCATGCGTGCATATTTTGGGAGGGGTGGAGAAGTTTTGTGAAGGATAGGCACATAGTGTTCTATCCCTGCTAACTGAGCAAAGTGACGCCTTTTAAAGTGGTGATTCTTTTGTACTTCGCATGGGAAGAGCTACTGGCCCTATCTAACCCCAGCACAGCATCCCCCCAGTGGCTGTTGCTGGTATCTGCCTTATGTTTCTTTTTAGAATGTGAGCCCTTTGGGGATGGGACTATCTTATTTATGTATTTTTCTATGTAAACTGCTTTGAGAACTTCGGTTGAAGAGTGGTATATATAAATATCCATAGTAATAGCGTGAAGAACATTGTAGTGGTGTGGGGGAGAACGGAGTACATCTTAAAAGCAAATACAACATTTTTGTGGTGGGGCATGAGAAATCATTAGGAAATGGATTTAACGATGGACCGCTGGAATGACGTGTGGGCTACACTGGAAGTTCTAAGAAGCATCCTAAGGAATACTGCAGATATGAATATCCCTTTATCCACCAAGGTCTACATATATAGAAAAGCGAAATTCATGTGGATTTATAAGAAATATCCATGAATGAGGAAGGCAAGAGTGTGTTGTCTTGTGTGTTTTTTCCTGCAGAATCCCTGTGGAGATCTCATTCAAATAGAACATTTTCCTCTGTACTGGAAAAATATTGTTTTGGGGTTGTTCCAAAAGATACCTAGTCAAAAAAGGCTTTGAGTAGAATTGCTCTGGAAAAATTGCTCATCAGCTTTTGCTCATTGCTACTGATTATGGGGATAATGTGATTTTTGTGGGGCTATCTTTAGATTTTAGAGACTTGGAAATGGAGAAGGCCTGCATTTATTGTGGTGCTGTAATTATCTCAAAATACAGCACATTTTTTTAGCTGATTAGCAACCAGTGGTAAAGCATAAGATTTGGTCTTGCAAATAGCAATGTGAATGACTTAGGCCTTTACTGTCAAATGGGTTAATGTTTTTCTTTTCAAGTTCTATTTTGAGAAGATACTGAATATCTCTTTCTCCCCCCCCCCACCCCCCGTGCACATTTAAATGCAGGGCAAGTCTTGGTGCTCTGTGCTCGCTAGATTTGAGACTAGCATGGCAGGGGCAGTCAGTGACGTAGCTTGGTTTCCATGGCAGTGACTTGATGTTATGTAAGGAAGTTGCATGTATGCTGCCTGGTTGTCATGGTTCTAAGAATCCTGCTTTCCTAATCAGTGCTTTTCAGTAGCATTTAAGGTGCACAGTGCTGACCGAGAACACTTCAAATAACAAACAGGATCTCACATTTTATATTTGTATCACAATCACAAGTTTTTTCAAGAGCCTTAAAGTACTAAACTCCTTTAGAACTAAATCCTATTTTAGAGGGTAGGACTTATTTTCAGAATACTGACTTTTCCAGTTCCTTTGCTGCTCTCATACATCTATTTATAACATTCTTAACCAAATTTTTAAGGAAAGAAAATTTGATTCTTGCAAGCAGTGATTTTTTACTTCATACCAATTCAGGTTTTTTGTGAAGATGTGTTGCCAGACTATTTACATATGATAGCAACAAATATGAAAATCTTTTAATGTCAGGAGTACTTGAAATGAGCATTGCATCCTATCCCAAAAAGGATATTTTAGAGCTGGGAAGGGTGCGGGAGAGGGTACTGGAATAATCCGTGGGCTAGAACATCTTTTTTAACAAGGAAAAATGATTATCTGGGGCATTTTAGTTTAGAGAAAAAGGCAACTAAGGGGGGACATGGCTGAAGCTCATAAAATTATGCATGATATAGAGAACTTTTCTCTTGCAACAGTAGAACCAGTGGTTATCTCATGAAACTTATTGGCAAGGGGGTGGACAGAAGGAAGTACTTTTTTCACACACAACATAATTAATAAAGTTGTTTGCTTATGATAGATAATGAAGACTGTGTATCCCTAAACTCTCCCAATAGAGTAATTTTCAGCTCTTGTCAATTTGTTACAGTAGGGATGTGCATGAAATGGATTTTGCATTTTGTTTCAAGCTCGAAACAGAACACATGGCCGTTGTTTCATGTAAACAATGGTTGACCAGCTGTTTTGACATAACAAAACTCGAAAAGTTGAGAGTGTTCTGGCCATAATGAAAAATGGGGAAACTCGAAACACCCCAGTGTTCCCCATGGTTAGCTCATAGGGACACTAAAGTGGGTTAGATGGTAGGGCATGATGTGTCCTATCTGTAACTCAACCCACAAAAGAAATAGGATCCTATGGGGGTTTGGGGGGAAAGGATAAACATTTGCACCCATCATGCCCTACCACCCAACCCACTTTGGTGTCCCTAGGCGCCATGGGGAACAATGGGGTGTTCAAATTTCCCCATTGTTCCCTAGGGTTGGAACAAGTTGCACTCAGAGTGCACACAAGATTTGCCTTGCAATTTGCAATGCATTCTGCAACACTGCCTTGAAAAACACTGCAGAAGCATACAGTAAAAGGGAATCTGTCCCTCCCAACACAGAACACACATTTCAAACACAGTCCAAAAATGGCAAAAAGGAATAACTGACCCAGAATCCACTGCCAACCACAGTGCCTGCACTGCAGTCACATCATTAGCACAAGTTGCTCACACAGTTATGATTCCTTCCCATTGCAGCACCTGCCACAGCAGCACCCTTAACAGCAAGCATAATCATAAGCTCAACTAGAGCCACTTCAGCAACATTTTGACTGAGTACACCTTGCAGTGCAGAGCAGTGAGTGAAGCACAAGTTCGTCTCAATGCCAGTCATGAAACATCACAGCAACCACCAAGAAACATTACACACACACCTCTACCTGCCACTGCCCATTTCTTGCTACAACAATATCTCACAACAAACTAAACCACAACTGAAGGAAGGCAGGCACCCATGTTCTGCCTTTGTCAATCTGAGATCTAGCAAAACCAGATAGGTATAGCAGAAATAGCACAACATATTACTCACTTGGTGCTGAGAAAAGAAAACCACAAAATCAAACCTTCCTTCCTCTTCTCCTGATGTATCCTGTTCAAAAGAGTCATACTCTAAGAGCTTTCTCCGCTCCTAGTCCCTTTGAATACATCTTGAAATTCTTTCCTTTTGGGCTTCCCCTCCCCCCAGCCAGTGGGACCATAGTTGCCCATGACAACACTTGATCTGTATGATGGAAAGTCACCCAAGAAGCAAGAAGATTGCAAACCAATTGGAAGCCAGTGCCAGAAAACCCATCAAATGAAAAACAGTCCTCTAAAATGGTGCCCAAAACGTTGAACCATTTTGATCGTAATGGGTTTGTTTTGTTCTGAGCTCAAAACAGGCCCTTTATTTAAAGGATATTTTGTGTTGAGCTCAAAACAGCCTGTTGAGTTTTGATGCTGAAACATTTTGCGCATCCCTAGTGTACAGATAGCTGAACTTATATTGCTTAACAGTCTATAAACACATTTGGAGAAAGTATCAAATCTGGGGCTTGACAATCCCCGGTGCCAGCTTGTCATGGCTCTTGCGCTGGCAATGAATGGAGATAAAGTGAAGGAGGAGTGAGCAAGCAAGCAATGCAGGGCTGGTTGCTCCCTGCTTCTCCTGGTCACATTGGTCCATGGCATGCCTGAGCCAGACACATGATCAATAAGAAGAAGCATCCTGCCGCTGCCTTGCTTGCTTCCTCCTCCTCCTGGTCATCTTTGTCTGACTCAAGCAGGCAGTGGAATAGTGTGACCAGGAGCAGGAGGGAGTCTACTCTGCTTACTCCTTCTCCTTGGTTGTGTCAGTCTGTTGCCTGCCTGAGCGATGTGACTAGGAGGAGGAATGAACAAGTAAGGCAGGGAATCAACACACCACACCCCTCTCAGTGGAGTGGAGGGAGTTGCTGAGGGTGAGTCCACCCTGCCCCGCTGGCAGATGGCGCTGAAGGCATTGCTGACAGCATGCGGTAAGGCCATCCCAACACATGAAACAGAGGGCAGTCTGGCTCCTAAATATTTTGGCTGACATCTAGAGGCAAAGAGAGGCGTATTCTAAGCACAGTATGAAATATGATTAAGTCAATGTACAGTAGTTCTTAAAGAAGCCAACATTGTATAGTAACCCTTTCCCATTCAGTGTGTACTTGCCTTAAATAATGTTTGAACAGTTCAGTAGTACTTAAACTATTAAAGCTTGCAATGTTTCCTGAAGCCAGACTGCTTTCGGTATGAATTACTAAAAATCACAAACTGGCAAAAAGTAACCTATTTACATAAACAATAGTTTTATGTAAACAAAGAAGATTTCTGACTATATGTGCAAGTTGCCTTAATTTCAGTGAGACTGAAATTTGTGTTTAGGGGCCAGGTGTTGGATACAGCTACTTCTACGCTTGAATAGAACAAATGTGGTTAATTCTTACTGCTCACGTGTAACTTAGTTTGTGACTTTGAGTCATCCTTGATATTTTTCTCTTTGATTCATGTAAAGCCTTCTGCTCAACAAAAGACTTGCTGAGGGCTGAGGCCTGAGACAGGTCATGTTCTATAGTCCCAGAATGGACTGATGGGGAGTAGTCTTCTCTCTAGTCCAGGCCTGCTTAACTTAGGCCCCACAGCTGTGTTTGAACTACAGCTCCCATATTCCTCAGCCATAGTGGCCAATAGGAAGGGATTTATTTATCAAATTTGTGTACCGCCCCAAACTTTTGTCTCTGGGTGGTTAAGAATAATATAAAACAAGTTTAAACATACATAAAATCTAAAAACAATTTTTGCCTGGAAACCTATTGGCAGTCAATGTAGCTCTGTCAGCAAAGGAGTGATATCTTCTCTCTGAGATGACCCAGAGACCAACCTGGCCATTCTGTACCAACTTTGGACTATGTACAAAGGGAGCCCCACGTAGAGTGCATTGCAGAAGTCAAGTCTGCAGGTTACCAGCATATGTGCCACTGTTTTGAGGGCGTTCATCTCAAGAAATGGACGCAGCTGGTGTATCAGCCAAAGCTGATACAAAGCCCTTCTGGCCATCGCCTCAACCTGAGATACCAGGGAGAGGTATGGATCCAGAAGTACTCCCAGACTGTGTACCTGTTCCATTTGGGGAAGTGTGAACCCCATCTAGAACAGGTAGATCAAAATTGTTTCTGGAGTTCTGACCCCGCACAATAAGTACCTCCGTCTTATCTGGATTCAGTCTGTTTTTTCTCCCTCATCCAGCCCATTACTGCTTCCAGGCAAGCAGTTAGGGAGGTTATGCCATCTCCTGATGATGATGACATGGAGAAGTAGATCTGGGTATCATCGGCATACTGATTACACCCCGCACCAAATCCCCTGATGATCTCTCCGAGCGGTTTCATGTAGATGTTAAACAACATCGGAGACAATATGGAGCCCTGAGGGATGCCATACATTAGCTCAGATTTCAAAGAGCAACAGTTTCCAGTCGACACCATTTGGAATGTGTCTGAGGTAGGAGTGGAACCACTGTAAAACAGTGCCTCCCACCTCCAGCGTGCTCAGATGTTCCAGAAGGATACTGTGGTCAATAATATTGAAAGCCACCGAGAGATCCAAAAGGAACAACAGAGTCACACTTCCTCTGTCTATTCCCAATTGGAGATAATCCATCAGACCAACCAAGGCAGTCTCCACTCCATAGCCTGCCCGAAAGCCAGCTTGAAATGGCTTTAGATAATCAGTTTCCTCCAAGACCGTCTGGAGCTGAGAGGCCACCACTCTCTCAATTACCTTGCCCAGCCATGAGAGCTTGGAGACAGGCCTCTAGTTGCTCTACTCTGAGGGATCTAATGCAGGCTTCTTTAGAATAGGTCTTATAATTGTCTCCTTAAGACAAGGAGAAGCGTTTATGATTTCTCCCTCCCTCAGAGAGGCATTTATGATTTCTACCAGGCCACCTAAAACAGCCTCCCTGCTAGATTGAACAAGCCATGTTAGGCAAGGGTCAAGAGGTAGGCCTCATCGTTCCAAGCAGCTTGTCCACATCCTCAGGAGTCACAAACTGAAACTGATCCAGTCAAACCACATAAGAGGAGTTGCTGGACACCTCCAATTCAGACACCGCAGTAAGGGCCGCAGTCTCCATCCAAGTCGGCCCAAATAAGAGAGATTTTATCTGTAAAGAACTCATTAAACACATCATAGCAGGTAACTGATGGCTTCTAATTCTGATTCAAGGAAGGGAGGCACGTACTAGCCCCCTCACAACCCTAAACAACTCCACTGGATGTGAACTTGCAGATGTAATATGGACAGAAAAGAACTGCTTCTTTGCCACACGTATTGTCTGAGCATAGATCTTTAGATGTGCTCTATGTTGTAATCTGTCAGATTTGAGTCTAGTCTTTCTCCACTTGCGCTCCAGTCGCCTACCTTGCTGCTTCTGCCCCCGTAGATCATCCACATACCAAGGGACCAACTTTGAAGTGGGTTGGAGGGAACACTTAGGAGCAATTGTGTCTACTGCCCTGGTGAGCATGTTCCAGTTTTCCACCAGGGCATCAACAGGATCACCAACATTAAATCCCTCCAAGGACTTTTGGAATCCTGTTGCATCCAATAACCTCTTTGGGTGGACCATTCTAATAGGCCCCTCACCCTGGTGGAGGTAGAAAGTGGTTTAAGTCTAACCTTAACCAGCTGGTGGTCTGTCCATGACAATAGGGAAATCACAGGAGTTCCCACCCATGGAGCACCACCCTGATCAGAGTAAATGACCAAATCGTGCATGTGACCTGCAGTGTGCATTGGTCCAGAGACCACTTGGGATAGGCCCATAGTTGTCATGGCTGCTGTGAACTCCTGAGCTGCCCTGGACAAGCTGGTTCCAAAATGAACATTGAAGTCCCCCAGAACCAAAAGTCTGGGAGACTCCAACACAGGTTCCATGATCAAGTCTGTGAGCTCAGTAAGGGATTCTGTTGGGCAGTGGGGCAATCGGTAAACCAACAGAAGTCCCAGTCTAACTCTGGTCCCCAAACTTAAGTACATACATTCAGTACGGTCAGATACCCCAACAGGGACCTTGGTAAGGGAGATGTTATCCTTATAGACCACCGCCACTCCACCTCCCTGCCCACATCCCCATACCTACTCCTCTACAAAATACCCTGGAGGGAGAAGCTGGGACCAGACTGGGCCATTAGCGTCCCCCAACCAAGTCTTAGTGATGCACACCAAGTCGGCCCCTTCATCCACAATCAAATCATGGATAAGTTCGGGTTTATTTTGGACCTACCTGGCATTGCAAAGGAGCAAGGTGAGGCTATGTGGGTGGTTGGCAGTGTTCCCTGGGGTCAAAGAACTGACAGGACAACCGGAGGGGAAGATAACTATTAAATTTCTGACTTTCCTTCTCCTGGAACGGCCCGCTGGCCTGCCTATGTTACTACTACTATTCCCCACCGGAATAGCTGCCCCACAAAGGCTCATCTCTAGGCAAACCCAAACTTATTATTATTTATTTATTTATTTTTACATTTATATCCCGCTCTTCCTCCAAGGAGCCCAGAGCGGTGTACTACATACTTGAGTTTCGCTTTCACAACAACCCTGTGAAGTAGGTTAGGCTGAGAGAGAAGTGACTGGCCCAGAGTCACTCAGCTAGTTTTATGGCTGAATGGGGATTTGAACTCGGGTCTCCCCGGTCCTAGTCCGGCACTCTAATCACTACACCACGCTGCTTCAACCAAGTCTCAATAACAAAGTAGGCAAACCAGCTGTTATATCTCCTAAAATAGGCAGCAAGGAATATAGTATGCCCCAGCCCTCAGTCCCACCCCAAAGGCCAGAACCAAAGGCTGCCTGCAGGCCAGCTGTGCCACCTGCAACAGTCCCCTTCCTTTAAAAGTCTCCAGAGTCCCTCCTCTCATGAAGGGCTCTGTGCAGGGCTGATTTAATCAGTCAGTGTTTGCAGGTGGTAAAAAGTCAGGCACTTGAGGGAAAGGAAAGTTCCTGGTCAGGGCAGCAGAGCTGTGCTAGTCCAAGCTTTTCTGGTCAGCAAACAAAAGGTGGTGGGGAGACCAACATCTGCAGGAGGGCCAAAGTTGAGCAGCCCTGCTCTAGTCCCAAAGGAAGGCTTTGGCACACTGTGATGCAAGTGAAGAGGGAGAAGCAAATCAGCTGAGCCTTTTGACTGATCACAACTGGATGCACCGCAATCCCGTCTCTCCTTGTATGTAGGGCATAAGCAGATGCCGACTTGAACATAGGAGCAGTCAAGATTGTTGGATTCTGTTCTTGAATAGGAAGGAATCTTTTAAATATCTTTCTGCACATAAGATGCTTCTGGCAATAACTTTATTATATTATTATTATTTTATTATTAATGATGTTGCTTTAAATTAATATGATAAACTGTTTTTCCCTGTGCCAGTTGGAAATAAGTTTTAAATGGGGGTATGTGTTGCAGATATATGGAGCCTGGGAGTTATCCTTTACATGTTGGTTTGCGGACAACCACCATTCCAAGAAGCAAATGACAGTGAAACTTTGACCATGATTATGGACTGTAAATACACAGTGCCTTCTCATGTATCGAAAGAATGCAAAGAGTAAGTAAAATATTCTACAGAATGCCTTGAATTTAACATAATGCTAACAATACACTAAGGTATAACATTCATTCTCTTATTCTTGAAAACGTTTGCTGGTTAACTTTTTTTTGTTTTTAAGGGATGTGTTGATCCTCTACAGGAAAGGAGGATCCCCTCCATTTTTTCAGAGCTAAGAGTCAAGTGGGAAGAATTCTACTTGTTGGATGCAATGAAGTTGCATATATCTGCTCAACATTCACAAATTTTCAGATGCCAGCTTATGTACAGATTAACATTTTCAGAGCCATATGAATGCTTTTCTCCCTTGCTATTATTCATATCTCATAAGAGATTGTTCAGCCTTTCTACTATCATCAGAACTTGGTTTGTGTTATGGCATGAGAATTGCTTGGTAGATGGGAGCTAGAAACCCTGTAAAAGTACATTATTTTCTTTTTGAGCCATTTTATGGATTTATGTACTATTTTGAATTTAAGTTAAGAACTCAATTTTTAAAAACTGGAGTCTGCTTGAAAGAAAGTTGAATAAGCTTTTTAATTGCAGTTTTGCATTCATTGTCATTCTGATTGCTTTTTTGAGTAATATATTATACAGGGTCAGTTGCAGTGCATTTCTGCGACTGTTTTCTTGAGTTCTTTGAAAGAAACTAATGAGTAGGTAGTATAGGAGAACAATCCTTGTATATCCACACCAGAGGCGTTCTCTTGCAGATTGTGTTTTGATATGTCCCCTCACTGTGCATCTTGTCCATTTGTTCTTATATTGCTGTTTGCAGTGAGAATGTGCAACGAACATCAGAGGCAGCGAGGGACAAATTGAAACAATTTTCTGGGAGATGGGCACACCACTTTGCCATTTAAGCAAAAAAGCTGGCATGCATCTTAGCAAATATGTTTGCAGATTCTTTAAGCCTGAGAAATATGTCTTAGTAGATGGACATTCAGAGACTTGCGTTTTGGGTGGTATACAAATGTGGAATGTGAATGAATGAATGAATGATGATTTGCCAGGAAAATAATTCTCAAAAGCAATTGAGAAGTTGATCTCGATCTGAATAAGGAACCACCTCAGATGTATGGAAAGTGGTCTGGGAGAAGATACCCTAATATAAAGATGCTTATCTTTCCCCCCCTAGTTTAATTACACGAATGTTGCAAAGAGATCCAAAACGAAGGGCATCTTTGGAAGAAATTGAAAACCATCCCTGGCTACAAGGAGTCGACCCATCGCCTGCAACAAAGTACAACATTCCTCTGGTTTCATACAAAAATCTTTCAGAGGAAGAGCACAACAGCATTATACAACGAATGGTTCTTGGAGACATTGCAGACCGAGATACCATAGTAGAGTAAGCTTTGTTTATTTACAAACTTTATATTTCAGTGTTGCAAGTATTCCAGTTCTGTTACAAGAAAATAAGAGCTGCTCTACTGGATCAGATCAGGGTCTTTAATATTGCTAGCAAGATGCTTGCAGGAAGCTTGCAAGCAGAATATGAAGGCAACTGATGTTGTCCACAACTGGTATTCAGAGGGAAGCCGCCAGTGAACTTGGAGGTTCTAACATAGCTAATAACATAGATAAATCTTCTTTGATAGGGTAGAGTAGTATAAAATCTGTAGGAGAAAGCAAATACAGTTCTTGGATGTATTCAGCACGACATTTCAGATAAGGATAGGGAAGTATTAATATCTGCGTACAAAAGATATTTTATGTAAGTAGTGTGCTGCTTTTCCACTTTACAGATTAAAGTGGTTCATAACAGAGCAAAAATAATGAACTTTAATTTTTTTAAAAAAATGGCAATAACTTTACTGGAAATAAATGACCAAGAATGGTCAACATGTGTTCAAGTAGGAGCAAGTGCAAAAAGCAACTAAAACAATTGCACAATCATTCATACTGTATCTAATGGGTTTGTGTGCTAAGCTCTCTGTGCAATGTCATATCAATAGTTTCCTTACTCACAATGGGTATTTGTGAGGCATACCCATCAGGATCTGACCTGCTGACCAAATAATTGTTCTCTATTGTTTTGTTCTTGTAGTACATGATAATCTGGGTGATTGAGGTTAGTACATGAGAGTTGTGTTGGAGTCTGGAAGGCTGGGACCACTGACCTCTTCCTCCTGTATAAAAAATCTTGTGCTTTTTAAGTTGTGTTCAGTTTTGCTATTAATGTAGATTAATTTTTAGGTATGTTCAAGTGATAGTTTGAGTTCTGTGAAAAAGCCACTGAGTTAATTAAATAACCTTTTAAAACTCAGCTTTAAACAGCAGTTTTTAACGTTAAGCAGTTTTCTTTAATGCTTGAGCAAACACTTATCAATTAATTTGGTTTACTGTCCATTTGAGTTGATAAAATTTTTTTAAATGTTTAGTCTAAAATTTCTTAAAGCTAATTGAGCAGTGGGAACAGACTTGCTTGAAATGCAAAATCATGTCTTCAGCTATTCATTATCAACTTCCCTGGTCAGTGACCTGCTGTTCCCCTAGCTGTTACATTTTCCATAGAGAAATTGATAGAGGCCACCTCATGTACAGAAGAATTCTTGAATGTTTTGTTGCTAAAAGTAATGTGAACCAGCATGAGGAAGACTACTTAAACTGCAATATCTTACTCGTTGCTTGTTCTAGATTGAATAGCTGGATTCAGTTTTACCCTTTCAGTTTCACTCTGTTGTAAGCTTCTCCAACATTTAATTAAACCTGTTGTGTAACTTGTTCATGAATTGATATTTTGTTCCTTGACTTCTACTCTGCCCTATGTTGTGTAGAACCTTGGTTGTGGTAAAACCACTCCAAGCTGAACAAGGTGGAGGAGAGTATGAGGGAGGTCATCCTTTGAACTGGCCAGCTGACATTGCAATCAACCTGCTTATACCCTAAGCCAGGATGGGACAAAGGATGTATCAAAGCAATGTAACATTTGAGCTTTTTAAAAGGGGTTGGAGTGACAGATAAAAGCTGTCTCCCCCTCCCCAACCCCAATTTTTTTTTAAAAAAAATAGCAGCTTCGATGGTGCTCTAGCCACCACTTGCCTTAGTACCTCTTTGTCCCACCTTGGCTTGGAAGAAACAATTCTCCCAAGGCAAATTCCTGGTTCAGTCTTGGGCAGCAACATTGTTTGACTCCTTGGCGTTGCATCTCCCTGCAATGAAAGATCAGCCCAAGGAGATGTTTCTGCTCCTGGTTATCTAGTATTGGATGGATTTGTGATTACACTATGCGCATGCACCAGAAGCTGAACATGACCAAATGGCAGAAGAAAAGAAATTTTATAGACAAAATATAACTTCATTTTTGCCTCTACATATATCAGACAGTTGTACAAAGTTATTGAAGTATAAGCTCACATTCAACACATTACTGCAGTCCAGAAAAATCTACTCAGCTTTTGGATGCTTTCTTTAATATTGAACTTGCCATATTCGGTTGCAAATAATAAGCCAAAAGTCATTTGTCAAGATGTCAAATGTACTAATTTCTACTTTCAAGCACTCTTCTCTGTTTGCTCTGAGGAGTATTACAAGTTGTGTCAGCTACGTGTCCAGTTTCAGAAAACCATTGATGTATGATGTGTTCCACTTTAATTTTGTTTCCCTCAGGGCTCTGGAAACTAACAAATACAATCACATCACTGCTACCTACTTCTTACTAGCAGAGCGGATTCTACGAGAAAAACAAGAGAAAGAAATACAAACCAGATCAGCAAGCCCAAGCAACATCAAAGCTCAGTTCAGGTGAGAATTAAAAGTTGTACTCGTATCTTTTGAACATAATAAAGACCTTTTATTTTCATAAGCTGTGATGAGCCATGTGCTGTTGTCAGATCATGTTCTTCTTTTTTTATTTATTTATTGTTGCATTTATATATTGCCTTTCGTTAAAAGACAACCCCAAGGCGGTTTACAGAAGTTAAAGCATACAATAAAAAGGCAATAAAAACATCAAGCTAAAAAATATAAAAACATATAAAATACAGGCATAAAAACAATACAACAGGTAAAAACACACAGAAGCAGCAGTAAAAACGATTATGTAAAAGCCTAGATAAAAAGCCAAGTTTTAACAAGCTTTCTAAAAGCCGTGATGGAGTCCGAGGAGCGAATGGCCACTGGGAGAGCGTTCCAAAGTCTGGGAGCAGCAAAGAGAAGGCCCTGTCCCAAGTGCACGACAGCTGGGCCTCTCTCATTGTCGGCACCCGGAGCAGGGCCCCCTCAGATGTCCTCGTCAAGCGGGCAGCAACCTTTGGGAGCAGGCGGTCCCTCAAATACCCCGGGCCCAAACCGTTAAGGGTTTTAAAGGTCAAAACCAGCACCTTGAATTGAACCTGGAAACGAACCGGCAGCCAGTGCAGCTCTTTCAGAATGGGGGTGATGTGCTCCCAATGGGCAGCTCTGGATAAAACCCTCGCTGCCGCGTTTTGCACTAGCTGCAGTTTCTGGATATTCTTCAAGGGCAGCCCCACGTAGAGCACGTTACAGTGATCCAGCCGTGACGTGACTAAGGCATGGGTAACCGTGGCCAGATCTGCCTTCTCGAGAAAGGGACGCAGCTGGCGCACTAGCCAAAGCCGTGCAAAGGCACCCCTGGCCACCGCCTCCACCTGAGCTTCCAAAAGCAGAGCCAGGTCCAGTAGTACCCCCAAGCTGCATACTTGCTCCTTCAAGGGGAGTGCAACCCCATCCAGAACCGGTAAAATCTCCTCATCCTGATTGGCTCTCCTACTGACCAACAGTACCTCCGTCTTATCTGGATTCAATTTCAGTTTATCCTTTATAGCTTCTAAACAGTTAACTGTCAGTTTTGTAGTCAGGGAAGCCAGGTAACCTCTGCTTCAGGTTTAGGAGCTAGAGCCTTATTCACCTGCAGCACAACTATAGGGCTGGGGCATCATGGGGAATTGCTGTTTTTCTTTCCCCTGGTATGCTGTGATGGTGATGCTGTCACTCGGTCTCCTCACCATCAAATCCACAGCCTGAGGTGACAGCAGGCAAGGGAAGAGGGGATGTATCAGTGCCAGTGTGTACTACTGTACAAGCTGCAGTTATAGTGTTCAATTGGTCGATTACTTTCTCTTGTTGCAGAGACTACTCTCACTCTAAGGCTGAAGAAGAGCAGTATTTTCCAAAACCAAGAACTAGAGAGCTGGCTGGAGCATGGTGTGGTTATTTTGTGTGCCAAATTAGCATTGAGGAGTCAAAGTTCTTACTCAGCTATGGCTCATTGGATGACCTTGAGCCAGTAATTGTGTCATGGCCTAGCCCAGTGGTTCCCAACCTGGGAGCCTCCAGATGTTGCTGAAGTACAGCTCCCATCATTCCCCAGCCACAATAAATTGTAGCTGGGGTTGATGGGTGTTGTAGTTCAGCAACATCTGGAGGCTCCCAGGTTGGAACCACCAGCCTAGCCTATTTTACAGTGCCATTGTTGAGATAAAATTGGGTGGGGGGTGGGGGAGAATGGAATCATGTACACTGCCCTTTCTCCTTAGAGAAGGGTTAATATAAGTCACTCTGTATCCTTTCCTTAGTTGCATTGTGGGACATACACAATCTTTTTCTTTCCTACAATACATCAAAGTGGTTTGTCATGTTGCTATCTTGTGTGAAGGAACGGTACACATGAACAGATTCTTGCTTCCTTTACAGAGAAAATTTATTTTGGTATAAGACTGCTTCAGTTTATTCCTGATTAATTGGAAGCATCTGATTTTCTCTAGTTTGAAGTACCTTATTTTACTTGATTGATTTAGTTGGTATAGAAAAGGCTGGAAATAACTGTCAAGAATTTGACTTAAAAAGTGTCAAGGGGCTGTATTCAGTTTATCTCTTAATGTAACACGATAGCCATTGTTCTTTCTAGAAGATGTAGAAAAGAGTTGTATGTGAATTCTTAGATGAAGCACTTGTACTCTGTGAAGCACTCTGGACTACAGGATGGAAGAAATTACACACACACACAGCAATTTAGGTGGACAGATTATATGGGTGATAATATGTTAATGCCTAATAGTTAAAATGAGCCGACTGGTAATATGATATAGATGGATATAGCTGCTTTTGATGGAGTTGAACTTATGGCTCTTTCTAACCCAACATTGTCTAGTGGGCAGGTGACTGCCTTCCAGAGTCTCAGATCTTTTAAAGCCCTGCCTTCTAATCAGCAATGACTGTTACTGCAATTGGAGCATTTTGTATGCAAAACATATGCTCTGCCACTGAGCTATGGGTATTCTCCTAGAAAAGGCTCATGAAAAACATAGTGGCATACAATTGCTGCTCTTGCCTCTCACTCCCCTATGCCAGGTACAAAAACTCTGAGCTTGAAATGCAAAAACAATAAAAATGAAGCATTCAAAACTTAAATAGGTAGTAGTAAAATTGAACATTTTATAGTAAGCCACCCTTTGAATGAGAAACCCAGTGGTAGGGAATGTGGCAAAAATAAATCAAGGTCCAGCACAGTCACATTTAATTTCAGGAAGAAAATACTCTAAAAAACTGAAAAGTATAATTAGGAGAAGTCTCTTCAGCAAGACTGGAGTTTATTTAAAGCAGAGGGTAAAAACTGTATTCTGCAGATTAGAAGCAGCACAACCAAATCCAGGAAGATACTACTGTGCTTAAAAAGTTATGGCAAGGCTATAAAGGGGAAGAGTACTTATTTTGAGTAGTGGAAGCCTTAATCATCATCATCTTCTTCATTTGTTAGCCGCCTTATAACAAATTGTTCTCTGGGCAGTTCACAACATTAAAACATCCAATAAAAACACATCAAATCAGAACACACACACACACCCAACCAATACAAACAATTTTAAAACATTTTAAAACTAATTTTTAAAAGCCTGAGTGAACAGAAAGTAGGGATGTGCACGGTCCGGAGAAGTCCGGACCGGCACCGAAGGGGGGCCTTGTTTTTAGGGCGGGGAGGGCTTGCTTAGCCCTCCCGCCTCCTTGCCCCCGCCAGCGCCCGTATTGTACAGTATAGGGGCGCTGGAAACCAGCCGCCCCCCCCCCGCCGCCGCCGCCGTGGCGGCGGGGGGGGTGGCTGGTTTCCAGCGCCCCTATACTGTACAATACAGGCGCTGGCGGGGGCAAGGAGGCGGGAGGGCTAAGCAAGCCCTCCCCGCCCTTAAAGACATACCCCCCACCCGGACCCGAACCAGGCAGGGCCGGACCGGTCCGGCAGTTCGGCCATTCTTTGGAATGGCTGCCGGACCGGTTTGGGCACACCACTAACAGAAAGGTCTTCACCTAGTGTCTAAAATAACAAAGTGGTGCTGCCAGATGAACCTCACTGGGGAGGCTGTTCCATAAGTTGGGTGTGACCACTGAAAAGGCCTTCTGCCTATTAATCACCTGCCTCACCTTGTTTGGCAGGGGCACGGAGCAGGGTCTCCTCTCTGACCCACTTCGAAACTGGCCAATTGGTATACTGAAGAACTACAGGGGCTGAAGCGGCAAGGTAGATGATTGGAGCACAAGTGGAGAAAGACTTGACTAGAATCTGACAAATTACAACATAGGAGGCATTTGAAGACCTATGTTCAGTACGTGCAGCAAAGATGCGATTCTTTTCTGCCCTTATTGTGTCCACAAATGTGCATCCAGTGGAGGAGTTCAGGATTGTGAGAGGGCTACGTGCCCCTCTTCCCTTAAATCAGTTACCTGCTGTGACATTTTTAATGAGTACTTTGTGGATAAAATATCTTTTATTATTATTATTGATATTAGTATTATTACATTTTATATCCTGCTCTTCCTCCAAGGAGCCTAGAGTGGTGTACCACATACTTAAGTTCTCCTCACAACAATCCTGTGAAGTAGGTTAGGCTGAGAGAGAAGTGACTGGCCCAGAGTCACCCAGCTAGTACCATGGCTGAATGGGGATTTGAACTCAGGTCTCCCCAGTCCTAGTCCAGCACGCTAACCACTACACCACGCTGGCTCAGGCTGTTCAGGCCAACTTAGACTCAGACCCCACATTTACTGCCATGTCTGATGCGGAGGTGTCCAGCAACTCCTCTTATGTGGTTAGGCTTGGATCAGTTTCTGTTTGCATCTCCTGAGGATGTGGATAAACTACTTGGAACTTGTGACCTATCACCTGTTCTCTTGACCCTTGTCTGACATGGCCCTCTCTGAGGGAGGGCAGGATGTCTTCCTGACTTAAAGAGGTAATCATTAGATTACCTCCTGTCTTAAGGAGGTAATCATTAGACCTCTTCTGAAGACGCTTGCATTCAAATGCTTACAGTTAAGCAACTATAGGCCTGTCTTCACCTTCTGTAGTGGGGCAAGGTAATGGAGAGGGTGGTGGCTTCCCAGCTCCAGGCAGTCTTGGCAGTCATTTCAAATTGGCTTTCAGATGGGCAATGGGGTGGAGACTTGGTTGGCTTGATGGATGATCTCCAAAAGGGAATTGACAGAGGGAGTGTGATTCTGTTGGTCCTTTTGGTTCTCACAGTAGTTTTTGATACTATTGACCATAGTATCCTATCCTTCTGGAGCATCTGAGGGAGTTGGGGTTGGGAGGCACTGCTTTGCAGTGGTTCTGCTCCTACCTCTCGGGCAGATTCCAGATGGTGTCCCTTAGAGACGGTTGCTCGTTAAATCTGAACTTTTATATGGTGTTCCCCAGGGCTCCATACTGTCTCCAGTGTTTTTTAACATCTATATGAAGCTGCTAGGAGAGATCATCAGGAGATTCGCTGCAGAGTATTATCAGTATGCTGATGAGACACAAATCTATTTCTTCATGTCAACTCAACCAGGAGAAGGCATAACCTCCCTAAATACCTGCCTGGAGGTGGTGATAGGTGGATGAGGAATAACAAACTGAGACTGAATCCAGATAAGACGGAGGCACTTACTGTGTGGGAGCAGAATTCGAGAGTTTGTTTTGATCTTCCAGTTCTGGATGGGGTCATTCTTCCCCAGAAGGAACAGGTACACAGTCTGGGAGAGCTTCTGGATCTTAATCTCTCCCTGGTATTCCAGGTTGAGGCAGTGGCTTTCCTTCAGCTTTGGATGATAAACCAGCTGCATTCATTTCTTGAGTTAAATGACCTCAGAACAGTGGTATGTATGCTGGTAACTTCCAGACTTGGTTGTTGCAATGTGCTCGATGTTGGGCTCCCTTTGTACATTGTCCGGAAACTACAGTTGGTAGAGTGCAGCAGCCAGGCTGCATCATCTCGAAGACACCATATTACTCCTATATTAAAAGACCTACACTGGCTGCCAGTAAATTTCTGGGCAAAACACAAGGTGCTGGTTAAAGCCCTAAACAACTTAGGCCCTAGTTATTTAAGAGAATGTCATGGTTGCCATGAGTCCTATTACCCATTGAGATAATCTGGAGAGGCTCATCTGGTGGCTACATGGGGACAGACCTTCTCTGCTGCTGTCCCAAGACTCTGGAATGTGCTCCTTACTGAAATAAGAGCCTCCCCGTCTGACTACTTTAAAAAAGTCCATAAAGACTCATTTTTTCACCCAAACCTTTTAACTTGACTGTGGTTTTAAATTGTTTTTAGGTTTTCATTTTAATTTGTCTTATGTTGTAAACCTCCCAGAAATGCAAGTTTGGGGCAGTTTGCAAATTTGAGACATGCATACATACATTAGTAATGTCTTGGCATTGTCCTCTCAATGTATTCAATTTGGTTTGGTCTTCTGTTAATGAAAATGGTACAAAGCTCACTGTGGGATACGCTTATTCTCTCCCATTCCCAACTCTTCTGACATGCTCCTTCTCTCCCTCCAAAGTCTAATCTTGACCCTTGTGGGTCTCCTGATTTGTAGCTATTTCTTTGATCTACCTGTCTCCAGGCTAGAAAGTGAAAACCTACAATAGAATAATCTACTTTGCTTACATGTGGAAAGTGTCAAACAGTTTCTTGGAAAGTTATAGAAGTTCACAATGACACATAGAATCTGCTCTGGATAATGTTTTGAAAGTTGAGATTGGAGATACCACAAGATTTATTAGCCTACTCTCTTTTTGGCTTGCCTTCTCTGGCATTTCAAAAATATTATTATTATTTATTTATTATTTATTCCATTTCTATTAGGGGTGTGCACGGAACTGTGGAGCTGCGTTCCGGCACTGGGGTGGAGGGTTCCAAATAAGTACGGGGGGCTTTACTTATCCCTCTCAAGATTAGAACGGTGCCGTATTTCATTGAGCAAGCGGGCGGCATACCTCCCTGCCGCCCGCTTCATTCCCCCTCTCGGCGCGGCTTCCTCCTTTTGAATTCTAATGTAAATAAATAAATAAATTCTGCATCGGGCGGCAGGGTATCTCCCAGTTCCTGCCGCCCTCTTCAGTGCCCCTGCTTGGCTGGCGGCCGCCCCCTTTGAGACCCCAAGACCCCTGCCACCCCTTCCCTTCCCATTGCAAGGGGACGAGCGGCAGAACTCCCCTGCCGTCCCCCTCCGCTTCGCCGGCTGGGATGCAAAAGGAGCCATTTGCAGCCCAGCCGGCAGAGTTCTGCCGCTCGTCCCCTTGCAATGGGAAGGGAAGGGGTGGCAGGGGTCTTGGGATCTCAAAGGGGGCGGCCGCCAGCCAAGCGGGGGCATTGAAGAGGGCGGCAGGGACTGGGAGATACCCTGCCGCCCGATGCAGAATTTATTTATTTATTTACATTTACATTAGAATTCAAAAGGAGGAAGCCGTGCTGAGAGGGGGAATGAAGCGGGCGGCAGGGAGGTATGCCGCCCGCTTGCTCAATGAAATACGGCACCGTTCTAATCTTGAGAGGGGTAAGTAAAGCCCCCCCCCGTACTTATTTGGAACCCCCCACCCGAACCAAAACCACCCCGTGTCCAGACCGGTCTGGAGGCCTTTAGAATGGCCTCCAAACCAGTCCGTGCACATGACTAATTTCTATACTGACCTTCCAAAAATGGCTCAGGGTGGATTACACAGAGAAATAATAAACAAACAAATAAGACGGTCCCTGTCCCCAAAAGGCTCACAATCTAAAAGAAAACATAAGATAGACACCAGCAACAGTTACTGGAGGTACTGTGCTGGGGGTGGATAGGGCCAGTTACTCTCCCCCTGCTAAATAAAGAGAATCACCATGTTAAAAGGTGCCTTTTTGCCAAATTAGCAGGGGTGATAGAGAGTCTTCCTATATTTTTCTTGCTTTATCCAGAGACCATTTGCATTTTAACTTCACTTTAAGAGGCTCTGGTGTTTTAAACAAAAGCCAGCAAAGCCTTCTGTTTTGTATTCTGTCCTGTGTCCTGTGTAGTAACTGCTAAGACTGTCTCTTTTAGTATATAAATTGGGGGAAAGTTAACATTTTTTTAAAAAAAGTTAAATAACTAATCCCTTGAAGGGTAAAGTTAAAGACTCAAATGCTGGGATCCAACAAGCATGGATATGTTCACAGCAACCACTCCCTTCTCCATATCACAAACTGCCTTAGAAATTCCCTGCCATTTCAAAAGAGGCTTGCCATGTGGCAAGGTATGACAGCAGTGGCTGGCTGCTACAGAAAACCCTTGAATACCAGTAATGTTCCAGGAAAGTACCGCAAACATTAAAACCGTGATATTCAAAGCTTAAATCTAACCCAGAAAATGGGGTTAGGTTTCTGAGAAGTGGCATGTGGGCTGCTTTAATGTTTAAATTTCTAACTCCCCACACCAGCTGTTCAGCCTGAGCACTGCATCTAAGTTGGTGTGTACAGCTGGGATTTAAACTTTAAAGCTCTTGGAGCCTCTCATATGCTGCTTCTCCACTTGTACTTTATTATTGAGGTAGTTTTGGTTGGAGATTTAACAGGGGTTTCTCAGACTGAAACGTCCCCTATGATATCTAAATTTGTATACAAGGAAGCTAGCCATGAAAGTCCAAAGGCCCCTTAATGTGAAAAACTTATTGTGTGGTTCTTGGGATACAGGCCAATAAGTGGAAATTAACATGTTTTCAGAGTTTGCATTCTTGGTAGATTTTTTAAATTACATTTTCACCATTAAACTTTTATAGGAATTCATACCCGAGGTAATCTGAATGTTTTGACTTTTTTGTGTGTGCACATCAGGTTTTTACTTTTAAAAAAATTTCTTTCCCTACTTGTTTTTTTTTTTAAATTAAATAACTCCTTTTTTTCACTTGCTTTAGGCAATCGTGGCCAACCAAAATTGATGTCCCTCAAGACCTAGAAGATGACCTTACTGCCTCTCCTCTGTCCCATGGAACTGTTCCTCCATCTCCAGCTCGCAGTGCTGAAAATGTTCTTAATGGTCACAGGAGTAAAGCGTTTAATGATTCAGCAAAGAGAGAGGATATTCCTGAATTAGCTGGACCAGCACTTTCTGTTGTTCCGTCAGTGAGTTTAAAACCCACAACTAGTGGTCGGAAGTGTTTGTTTAGAGTGGAAGAAGATGAAGAGGAGGATGAAGAGGATAAAAAACCAGTTTCCCTTTCGACTCAAGTTGTTCTGCGCCGCAAGCCTTCAGTTACAAATCGTCTTACTTCCAGAAAGAGTGCCCCAGTCCTTAATCAGATATTTGAGGAAGGAGAGTCAGATGATGAGTTTGATATGGATGAGAACTTGCCTCCCAAACTTAGCCGGCTAAAAATGAACATTGCATCACCCAGCACTGTGCACAAACGTTACCACAGAAGGAAAAGTCAGGGTCGGGGATCTAGCTGCAGTAGCTCCGAAACTAGTGATGATGATTCGGAAAGTAGGCGACGTTTAGATAAAGACAGTGGGTTTACTTATTCCTGGCATAGACGGGATAGTAGTGAAGGTCCCCCTGGCAATCAGGGAGATGGAAGTGGACAAGGCAAACCAAGCAATGGAAATGGAGGAGTAGACAAAACAAGCCCAGGTGATAACAATAAAGGGGGTGGAAGTCCTTCCAGTGGCTCCAGTGGAAGCACTAATAACAATTCAGGTTCTACTCGTAGGTGTGCTGGATCTGGTAATTCAATGCAGTTGTCTTCAAGAAGTGCAGGTGACCTGGTTGAAAGCCTCAAATTGATGAGCCTCTGCTTAGGTTCACAGATTCACAGCAGCACTAAATATATTATTGATCCACAAAACACAATTTCATTTTCCAGTGTTAAAGTGCAGGAGAAATCTTCATGGAAAATGTGCATAAGTTCAACTGGGAGTGTAAATCCAGCTTCGTCTTTGGGCAGCATAAAACTCTTTTCTGACCAGATGTCAGACACAACAAACGAATTGGAACGAATAAAGAGCAAGAACTTGAAAAATAATGTGCTACAACTACCTCTGTGTGAAAAAACAATATCTGTGAATATTCAGCGGAACCCAAAGGAGGGACTGCTGTGTACCGCCAGTCAAACTACTTGCTGTCATGTTGTTTGACAATAGCCAGATTAACCCATTCTACTTGACATCACCAATCTTCCTTTTCAGAGCTGTGAATACTTTATTTCATTGAAACCCTACGTTGTCATTGTCTTAATATTTTAAAGTGGGCTTTGAGCAGTAATTTATTATGTTTTAATTTAGTTTGCTTGATATGACAATGCATGTTTTTTGTGCATGCTGCTAGCCAATAATTTTTTGTTCCCAACAAACCCAACTATTGTGTAATTTTTTACATTTTATAATTTTACTATAGAAAATCTGGGTTACAGTAAGACTTGTATCCAGATCCAGTGTAAATGAAGCACTTCGTAGTTTCACATTCTGCACTTAAGTTAGAGAGAGAGAGAGAGCTTTTGTTTCTTTGTGAAATGTCCAATCTTGTTCTGATCTTCTGTGATACCTAAACTATGTGAGATGTGGCATAATTCTGTGTTTGCAACAGAACCAAAGCAATAATGTTTTGATGCTGAGAACTCTTCTGGGAGTTTTCAGTTTTCCAAGGCTTGTACAAAGCAAAAATGCACTGAAAATTAAGAAATCTTGAACTATGATTTTAATCCCACATCTTTGTCTTAAGCTGTAATATGTATAAGGTGATGGCTGAATTGAAGATCTTATTTTGGTACAGGTGAGATTTTTAAAAAAAAATCTTTTAAGGCAGCTTTTCCCTAGACAATCTTTTAAAACTACTTAACAAAGGAAACTTATAAAGTAATCTGCTTGGAATCTAAGGGAGAGTACATTCATTATTGGTGTATTTCAAGGCAGTTGTTAGGTACAGTGCAAGACACTTAAAATGGACCAATTTGTGTAGTGGTTTAGAAATCTGTTTCAGTAAGTTAGTTCCTGTAGATTGTCATAAGCATTCATTAAAAGGCCTAACAAAGTTTACATCTAATAAATTAGCCCTCCACTCTGCCCTTAGCATGCACAACCTGTTTTCAATATTAAATGGAAGCTTCACACAGTGCTGATTACTTTAAGGATGTCATCAAGCCCTCTTAACTCCTTTTCCACTGCTGCCATGTAAGCAGACAAATGGACAGTCAAGTTCTGTGGTGATCCTTTCAGTATAGTGTTAGTTAAACTAAAAGTGGTTCAAAATACACAACAGTATTGAGTCATTTTAACCAGGCATTTTAAATGAAATTAACAAGAGCAGATTTTGAATCAAATAAGCTTCTGTTTAGATTAGCAGAGAGAGCATGGAGTGCGCTTCATTACATGAGGTCTCCTAAGTACGCCCCATGGATCTCAAATACAACATGGAATAAATAAATAAATTAGTACAAGATTCAAGGAATTGTTCTAATATCAAATTTAGTTTGTTGGAGTATAAAATTGCTGTCTTGTTTAATTCCCTCCAATAACTCTCTCTCCAAATCAAGTCAGATAACACCAGTTGGCATGGATCAATTTCCTCTTACATTCTTCACTGCTTTTAGCTTTTCTTTTTCCACCCCTTGCTACTGAAATGCTAGCAAATGAACATGTTGGCATTTTTCTGTACAAAAGGATACTTTTGACCAGATGAACTAACTTTTGTGAACTTTAATCTAGAATAAAATATATTGCAGATTCCTAATTTTGGGAAAGACAAGAATGTTATTTTTTCATGCTGTGTGCACTGGGTCTTCAAAGCAATGCTGATAAGAATTGATGGTATTATGTAGCAACATCCCAGACAGGCACTGATTGTCTGAGACAGTTTACACAGTTTAGTATCTTAATGTTAGCAAAATGGTCAAATAAAATGCATTTCATTTACATTGTAGACTGTAGAGCACCAAAGAATTGTTTTGTTTGGTTATGATTTATGTTCACACTCTTTTTTTTTTTTTAGTGTGGTAATCCTTGCTAAAGATGCAGCATTGAGCATCTTAACTAGGAAGTGTCATTGAATTCAGCATGACTTACTTCCAAGTAAACATGTTCTGGATTGGGCTGCATGTTTAAATTGTGCAGCATATTTTAATATCTTGCCGAAATGAGGCTTATCTTTCTGCTTCCCAAACTGAAAACTTGTTTTTAAAGCTATTGTTGCAATTTAGTTTTCAAAGAGCCTATTATGCTATACCAGTATGAGAGAGATCTATGTAAACAGTTGAAAGCTAGAAGAGATGTGTGGGCAAAGCCATAGAACATATTTGCTTGAAATTTATTGAGCAGGGATCTCATAAAGGGCCAGATATATGGACAGTTCACTGATGACAGTGAGCAGAGCATCTATATTAAAAAGTAGGAGAACGTTTATAAAGGGCATTGGCAATAAACTTTGTTGCAGCTTTTTATTTTCTAGTATTGTAAATATTCTTTCCACACATTGTGTACAACCTTGGAATGGCACCTTTTGACTAACCCCAGGTGTGTTTTGTTTTTTCCTGTTTTTATATACAGATGTGTATATATGGTGCTCACTTTAGAACAGCAGTGTTGACCATTTATGCTGCATAGCTGTAAAATAGCCTTATTTAGTTGTGTATGGTTGGTTGAACCTCTGGTGTACAGATGCTAGCTTGAGTGTTGTCTTTTTATCCATTTGTTCACAGGTGAATGATTGTGCATGTGTTGTATGTTGTATTACGTTGTCATGTTAAAGGAGGGAGAGAATAACCACTAAAATATATTGGACCAAACTATTATAGAGCAAGTAAGTTTCTTGTACCCCTTAAATCTGTCTTTACAAATTGCATATAGTTACCGTAGCATATAAATTAAATATTGTGGAAAGCAACTAGTATTGTATTTTTCTGTATGTGTATATAATGTACCTCTAGCAACTTATCTGTATTGAAGATGTGACAATCTTGACACAGAATTTTACAACTAGCAGTGAAATTAAGCAGAATTCATGGAACAGAACAGAATGGAGAGAAGCTACATGTGTTAGGGAGGGTACAGAAATATCAGTTGGTCTTTGTCAGTTGCTTCCAGCGATGTTTGGCTTTCTTCATTGTATAAACCTTCATGGTGTGTGACAAATGGAAAAAAAAATCCAGTTAATAAAAATGACCTCTTTATTGGTGCATAAATGACTTCCATGTCAACTTTGTATGCTCTAATGTGACTGTTTTCAGCTTTGAGAATGAGAGGAGCTGATTAACTGTGGTTTTGCCAATATGGCAGTATCCTGTGTTGTCACAGATAAAATAAGATTGCACTTCCATGTAACAGATGACTGTCAAGTGTGTCTCTGTGCAATCACACATTGGGAACTGTGCATGTGCAGGCCAGCAGCAGCAGAAACCTCTGGGAAACTATAGTGTGAGGCACTTTCTTCCTTTCCTCAGCTGTTTTTTCCTCTTTTTTCCTGTGTCAAAGGGAGTATGCCTCCCTTTCTGAGCTGCTATAAAGAAAGAATGTAGGGGAGATACTTTTGTCCTCTGAGTACTGCTGGTTGTGAAATGAGAAAATAGTTTTGATAATGACTATAAAGAGGAAAACTACTGTTTCTTTAGGTGGACTTTTTCATTGGCTTAGGCTAGCTCAGAAAACCTTATGTAAAATGCAAAAATGGTGGGGATCAAAATGTCTCAATCAAATGATCATTCTTTCTGTGCTGTCTGCCTTGGAAGAGCATTATGTGACAATATTTAAGATCTGTTCAATAGCCAGAAACAACATGGCTTTACATTTGTGAGATTGCGCAGAGGCCACAAAGATGAAATAAAAATCCACAAAGTAAAAAGTTGGCAGGTAAAGTTGCTGAAGCAACTGGGAAATGCTTTCACGATGAACATTCTCACAGAAATAAACAGCTGGCATTTGAAATGTGGCTTCTAAATGTTGATCATTTATAAGAGATCTTGATAAAATGACTGTCAGCAAACAACTTAGATTTTCATGTTGCATCATCATGTGTGAGAGCAGAGTAGCACTTTGACCATATGACAGAGACATGCACTGTGTACATAGAAGCAACCCATTTGACATCCTGAGACACCTGCTGGAGAAAATAAGGTATTCTTGTAGGCTTCATGTGGTAGTTTCCACATCACTTGCATCTCATTGCACATTCTCTGTAATATATTTGAAAATATAAGTAAAACTGTTTGGAATTTCTTCAGTCATAACCAGCTTGGCACGCCAGAGTCAACAGATGCAAATGTTATCCCATGTATTTGTATTAGGAAAGGGTGGCAAATATGTTAGCTGCCTTGATCAGCACAACACTAGAGCAGGTTTCCTTATCTTTTGTATATTTAATCCGCATTTTGGCTTCAAGCCAAAGAAGATATCTGTGCATATGGGTGGAAACTGCATGCACATATGGGGCTTTGTCTTTCTCCCCATCCCGGGATAAAAAGCTGACCCCTAAAGTGGCTTACAATGAAATATCCAATACCTTTCCATCACAGTTGAAGCAAGGCTGCTTTTAAAACTGAAGAGTACTTTACCTCTTGGGTCGTGGGAATTCTTTGCCAAGCAATTCAAAGAAAGCATTGGCTACATGTCCCTGTTTTATGATGTGGGCTGTGTCCAGTTAGTAGTCAATGGCATACTGACACTGGTTGATACAACCTAGTTTAAAACTATTCTGGCCTGGTTTCCTCATTAACATACTGGGATTCTGTAAAATAAAGGTGCAGTCTACTTGTAGCCTTTAAACTTCCTGTATGTGCAAATAAAGGTTAAGCCAAAACAATTCTTCTTTGCTGCTGGCAAGTCAATTTTACTTGCCAATTACTTTGACTAGCATTAATGAGCATGTGTGATTTTGTATGTAGGTTGCATTATGTGAACAAAGATATACTTTTAGCTGCAACTGCAAATCCCTCTCCCTGAAATGGACAGGATTAACTATGTGGAGAAAGGTGGTTAACATTTATACCACTTTTTAACAACAACAACAACAACAATCTCAGTGGTTTATATAGTAAGAGAGATAAAATAATGTTTCCTGAACCAAAAGGGCTCATAAAGGGGATCCCAAAAAGACACAAGGGAGACACCAGCAAATAGCCACTGGAAAAGGCACTGTGCTGGGATAATAGATTCGTGCAGAGCAGGTCTGTCAATGGCTACTAGTCTATAGGTCACCTCTAGCTTCAGAGACAAGATGCCTCTAAATACCAGTTGCATAGGAGTAAGCAGGAGAGAGAGCATGCCCTCAGCTTTTGCCTGTGGGTTTCCCAGAGGCATCTGATGGGCCACTGTGTGAAACAGGATGCTGGAGTTGATGGGCCTTGGGCCTGATCCAGCAGGGCTGTTTTTATGTTCTTATGACAATTGCTTCCCTGCTAAATAGAGGAACAATTGCTCTCCCTGCTCCACTTAAGAGATGCCTCTTTGTCCAGTTAGCAGGGGTAATGATCAGATAAATCAAAGTTCCATGTTCCCTATGTTCAAAGCATGTGTGTTTGAGAACTTGGATGGGGTGTTCTGGCTTGCATAATACTAGCATAATGTATTTGCTCCTTTGTGACCTTTGCTTAAGCTTTAAAGTGGGCACATATGGATTTGCCATGTCCTTAAGTATTAACTTTGCTAAATTTGTCCGTGGTATTATCCTGCCCCTTCCATGTGTGCAGTACAGGCTAAGTCATAGCAAAAAGAGTGTTTTCAATAGGTTTTGGATTGGGATGCACAAATAAATATTAAACGGGCTTTCTACTACATGACGTTTTGTTTGCATACATTTTAGTCCTTTGCTAGCAACAGTTTTACCATTATTATTAAGCTCAAGGAAAAATGCCTCCTGACCTCTCTGAGCTCCACCAGGTTGCTAAGTAGTACAGTTAGACTTCCCTCTGAGGTTTTTTTTTTTTAAATTCTTTCTGTGTTTTCCTGATGGTATGTCACCTTGAAACTTTCTGAAGGGTGGCCTAAAAAACCTTTTATATAAATAAGGGGCATGACAGACTACTTCCTGGTGTCTTCCTTTTGACAAAGAGCATGACATCTACAGGTGAAACTCGGAAAATTAGAATATCGTGCAAAAGTCCATTAATTTCAGTAATGCAAATTAAAAGGTGAAACTGATATATGAGACAGACGCATTACATGCAAAGCGAGATAAGTCAAGCCTTAATTTGTTATAATTGTGATGATCATGGCGTACAGCTCATGAAAACCCCAAATCCACAATCCCAGAAAATTAGAATATTACATTGCACCAAGAAGACAAGGATTGAAGAATAGAACAATATTGGACCTCTGAAAAGTATAAGCATGCATATGTATTCAGTACTTGGTTTGGGCCCCTTTTGCAGCAATTACTGCCTCAATGCGGTGTGGCATGGATGCTATCAGCCTGTGGCACTGATAAGGTATTATGGAAGACCAGGATGCTTCATTAGTGGCCTTCAGCTCTTCTGCATTGTTTGGTCTCATGTCTCTCATCCTTCTCTTGGCAATGCCCCATAGATTCTCTATGGGGTCAGGTCAGGTGAGTTTGCTGGCCAATCAAGGACAGTACACTGTATACTTTTCAGAGGTCCGATATTGTTCTATTCTTCAATCCTGAAGAATTACTGAAATTAATGGACTTTTGCACGATATTCTAATTTTCCAAGTTTCACCTGTAACAGTTTTCACCTGTTTCACCTAACTCTAGCTCTGCAGTAGCAAATTGCTTGAGTTAAAACATCCTCTGTGTTGCTTTTCAGGGCCACTTTAACCAGCAATATAGGTAAGACAGGTCTAGAGACCCAACTGACAAATCCTGTGGCTTGAACACTACATGCCTGAGAGATTAATCACATGGGATGTATGAAGAGATGGAGAAGTTCTATAGCTAAAAAAAATCTGTACATGTTGCAGAAAAGCCATAGAGTGCTTCTGCAGCCCTATTCATACACTATGTATATGCAGGTGCTTGTACACACGTACCTGAATTTGTGTACATGCATTCCTTTAAAACGTGACTCTGGTTACAGCCCCCCTCAAATGCAGGGTACAAATAAGAAGCGCACTACTGTATGTGTTGTACACAATGTGTGGATTAACTATGTGCATACAGATTGTATGTGCATTGAACATAAAGTGTGAATATGGCTACGTGTCTGTCTTGTACAACATTAGGTTTAATATATGTAAAGGTGAACCCCTTTATCTGAGAGGGTTCCACTCTGCAGGGGAACCGCTGAGAGCAGGGCAGTGGGAATGGGGGAGTTAGGTTCCTGGAGGTGGGGAAATGGCAAAATAAAGTGCTCTACCATTCCCTGTGCGTCTCCGTTCCCAAACTGGTAATTTGTCTGAAAAATTGTGGGGAAACTGGTTTTTTTTTTTTAAAAAAAATTTTAATGAACCACAAAATAGTTCCTACTCCCAAAACAGTGGCCAGAAATGACCTCGGAGGTCATTTCCTAAAAGCATGGATATTTATTTATTTATTTATTTATTTATTTTAATTTATATACCGCCTAGTATAAAAAGCTTTAGGCGGTGTTACATAATTAAAACATAAAATTAAAATATAACACATTTAAAATCCATAAGATAAAAATATGTTAAAAACACATTAAGATATAAAAATCAAATCTCATTTGAAGGCCTGGGAAAACAAGTACGTCTTCCGGGTCCTCCTAAAAGCAGACAGAGAAGGCAAACAGAGAATATATGTGGAAAAGCAAACACAATATATGTGGAAGTAAAATTTTTGTGTTCTGTGTAAGCCGGGGTAGGGTGCATATTTTGGGACCGTGGATTTGTGGAAACCCCCACCTATAAGGTATGTGTGGTGAGGGGTTTTGTTTGGCGGTTTTTTAAAGTGAACATCGTGGGTAAGAGTTTAGAAATGGAATCAATCCAATGAAATCACAAAGTAAACACTATTCCCTGCCACCCACTCAACTCAATGCTTCGTTAATTCCTGACCAGGAAAAAGCCCTATATTGGGACTAGTGGTGTTCTTGGGAGCACTCTTAGGGACATAGTTATGTGTTCGGATTTCATATTTTAAGTAAAAGGGTTAAATCCTATCCTGAAGCTGATTCTGCAAACTTCCAAGCCTTGAACATAAAGAGAAGATGCAAACCTTTTACTGTTCAACGGACAGTTGGTGGCTCAAGTTAAGCATATATCGGGGTGGTTGTAGCTTAGAGAAATGTGAGCAATCCCAAATAAATCATTAGTTTTAACTGATTCCTGAGTTTCACTCAGTTTTGAAGGCACTCTTTTGAAGTCAAAAGCCACACCAGGGAAGGCAGCAAACTTGATTTCTTTCAAAGATAACTGCAAGCAAGAAAATAAAACAAGGGAGAAAAGGACAGGTGAGTTTGTCAGGGCTAGGCTTTCCTAAGGCTTGATTTCTGGCTAGTGATTTTGAAAAGGCAGTTGTAGTTTCAGTTGTACTTGAGATTAGCTGAAGATGAATCACAGCTTGTGGGTGCAGACACATTCCTGAGTTTTGCTTAGTTTGGAATGAGATCTTGGGAAGTCAAGAGCCATACCTGGGGAGCTTTGCAAACGGGTTTGCCAACAGATATCAAAAGAGTTTAGCAGGGGTTTAGCAGGGAGACACACAAATGGTCCCCCTTTATCACAAAAATAATGGTCCCCCTTTATTGCAAAGGAGACATCCAGCACCAGGAGAAGGTGAGTACTATCCCACTTTGGTAATTTTCTTGGAGGACAGAGCTTAAAACCTTTAATTCGCTGACTCCTGCACTTAAGACCTAGCTTTCAAGTGAACAAGCTCTATACATTCTAAACAGCCAATCAAACTAGTTATGAAGGTAGACAGGGGTGTCCCAGTGTATTTCACCAAGTGTTGTATGTATGTCTATCTGCCTGAGTGGCAGAGGTCAGGGATGTATGGTCGGTGCAAAGAGCTCCTGGCTCTCAGGGAACAAGTCTGTTCTCTCGAAGCCAAGGTGGCTGACATGGAGAAGCTCTGGGAGCCAGTGAGGGGTGTGGGTGAGACCGTCAAGGATGTGACAGAAGCATCCCACTCTCAGGCAGTCAGCTCCTCTGCTGTCATAGAGAACGAGTATCTCGGGGAAGGAGGACATCAGTCTGAGGAAGAGGGGAATGTTGCTTTAGAAGAGACCCCTACCTTGGGTGATACACCCATATCCTCTCACACACTCTTTCGAGGAGTGGGGGCCTCCTAGTATTGGGTGATTCAATAGGGGCATAGAGAGATGGGTTTGTGAAGGCCACACGGTGATTTTGCCTGCTTGGTGTGAAGGTTATGAATATCACACAGCATCTAAATAGGCTGTTAAGGCAGTGCTTGGGAGGAGTCAGTTGTCATGATGCACGTTGGCTCCCACGACGTTGGGAAATGCAGTCAGGAAGTCCTGGAAGCCAAATTTAGGCTCCTAGGTAGCATATTGTAGTCCATGGCCCCCAGGGTAGTGTTCTCTGAAGTGCTACCTGCTCCACATGCAGGGCCAGAGAGACAGGTGGAGTTGAGGGATTCCAATGTGTGGCTGAGACAGTGGTGCCAGGAGGAGGGGTTTAGATTTGTTAGGCACTGGAATACATTTTGGGGCAAGCAACGCCTGTACAAAAGGAATAGGCTTCATTTGAGCCATGATGGAACCAGACTGCTGGTCCTGAAAATCAAAAAGGTCATAGGGCAGCTTTTAAAATGTCAAGAGGAACTGGGCGCTATCTGGTTCGGCAAGCAAAAGACCCTAAGGTGAGGGTACAAACATTTCAGACAATGCTGGGACAGAGTAGACCCAGTAGAGCACACAGAAACACATGACAGCTCATCAAACAAAAGGGAGCTAGTGATGCAAAAAGAGTTTGAGGAACATATACCTAGAAGTGTCAAGGGGAATAACACAAACCTTTTTAAAATATGGCAGCAGCAGAAAACCTGTTAAGGAGGTGGTTGGACCATTGGATGATGAGAGTGTGAAAGGGATTATTAAAGAGGATGAGATTGAAGAGAAGCTGAATGAGTTCACAGTAGAGAATACTGACCATATACCCTCTCCAGAACAGACTGTGAGGCACTCCAAAAAGATCTCTCCAAACTGGGAGAATGGGTGACAAAATGGCAAATACAGTTCAGTGTAACCAAGTGTAAAGTGATGCATATTGGGGCAAAAAAACCCAACTTCACATATGTTGACCAAGAGATCTTGGGGTTGTGGTGGCCAGCTCACTGAAAGTGTCAACTCAGTGTGTGGCAGCTGTGAAAAAGGCAAATTTCATGCCAAGGATATTAGGAAGGGGATTGAAAATAAAAATGCTAGTGACCTTATACAAATCTATGGTGTTGTCACATTTGGAGTATTGTGTTTAGTTCTGGTCACCATATCTTAAGGACATTGTAGAACTGGAAAAGGTGCAGAAGAGGGCAACCAATATGATCACAGTCCTGGAGCACCTTTCTCATGAGGCAAGGCCACAACATCTGGGGCTCTTTAGTTTGGAAAAGAGGTGACTAGGGGAGACATGATAGAGGTGTGTAAAATTATGCATGGCGTAGAGAGAGTAGACAGAGATAAATTTTTCTCCCTCTCTCACAACACTAGAACCAGGGGTCATCTCATGAAACTGAAGGTTGAGAAACTGAAGGCCGACAAAAGCAAGTACTTTTTCACACAGCACATAATTAATTTATGGAATTCTCTGCCACAGGATGTGGTGATGGCTTTAAAAGGGGCTTAGACAAAGTCATGAAGGACAGGTCTGTTAATGGCTACTAGTGATGTACATATCAGATGGTATAAAAATAGTCTGGTGGCTATCAGATGCAAGATGCCATGAAATACCAGTTGCAGGGGAGCAACAGCAGGAGCCAGGGCAAGCCCTCACCCCTGCCTGTGAGCTTCTCAGAGGAATTTGGTGGGCCACTATGTGAAACGATGCTGGACTAGATGGGCCTTGAGCCTCTTCCAGCAGGGCTGTTCTTCTGTTACTAATGCTCTGCCAGATGTTCTCCAGCCATCACTTTCTGTGTGAAATTGGGACTTCAAGAGCAGAATACCCAGGCCAGATTACCTTTCTCTCCACCAGCTGACTGGCATTTGCAGGTCCTCTCAACTCTCCCTCCCTTAATTGCTGCTTCTTGTTCTTGAATCCCAAATTGGCGATAATATTGCAAACAGGAGGATACTGCACCACTAATCACATTGGACTATATGGCAGTCTCACAGCACTAATTCAGAGTGAGAGCGAAAAGTAGTATATCTGCTTTGGATGGGTACTGGGGATGGATACAGAGTACAAAAACATCTACTCCCAATTCAAAATAGCCAGATGGGTTGCATTTTCAGGATCCCAAAACGTTTGCAGAATGTATACAGTTTCAGCTTAGCACTACTTACTGTACACCAGGCTGAAAGATCACACTGAAAGGTGACCTTGGGCCCATACTTGCTCACTTTCAGTAGCTGGCAGGCCCATAGCCAGAAATGGTGAGGTGGGAGGGTCTTAAGGGTACATCTGTGTGTTTGTTTGTCTGCACGCTTGAATGACTGCAGGCCTGCCAGAACCTAAATATAGATAGGCCAATAGGCTTAAAGTTACTTTAAATCAGATTTTAATGTTAACTTAATAAATTACATAAATGCCCAGTCTGTGTTGGTTTAATCTAGTACCAACCCTGCTAACTTGGCAAAGAGGCACCTTTTAACATGGTGATTCTCTTTTATTTAGCAGGGGGAGAGTAACTGGCCCTATTCACCCCCAGCACAGCACCTCCACTGACTGTTGCTGGTGTTTATCTTATGTTTCTTTTTAGATTGTGAGCTCTTTGGGGACAAGGATCCATCTTATTTATTTATTATTTCTCTGTGTAAACTGCCCTGAGCCATTTTTGGAAGGGTGGTATAGAAATCGAATTAATAATAATAATAATAATAATAATAATACCCATTGACCAGAACACTGGACAGCAGGAGATTTAATATTTAAAAAGCACCTGGGTATCATTTGCTTATTAAGTCATTTGCTTGCATAGGTTTCCATCAAAAAAAGCTGGACACTTGGAGCTATTCTCCAGTTGTTTCCTTTAGTTAATTTTGGTGTTCCTGGGAAATGTAAAAACCATCCTCCATGATTCTGTTGTAGAATTACAAAACAAACAAACAAACAAAACTGTAGAAAGCCTCAACTGTCTCTGCCAAAATTGCAGGGCTAGAAGAAATCTGGTGCTCTACATTAGGCTTTGATGAGTACTATTAATGTTATTAACATTAATAGTAGGCTCCTGTCCCTCAAATATATGTAAATTCATGCATTCATAAGCACACACTCTGATGTTCAGCTTTTTAATAGCAATTGAAGTGCTATACCCACATTCAAAACGTTTTGAAGTGAGGTGAGTTATTTCTCCAGTGCAGGCCACATCATAGCACTAAAAAATAATTGCTGGCCTAATACCCTATATTTGAAAGGATCTCAGTTTAAAAGTTCCCTAAGGGCAGAAGATATTATGCCACAGTCAAATATTTTGGTAAACATAGGAAAACATGTTCACAATGACAATGTTTTAATGGCTCTCTTGGTACACCTTCTTGGAACTAGGTCAAGATGCTTGAGGCTTGCTTCATGCTTTATTTACCAGCTCCTTAAAACAAATAATTTGACTAGGGCACAGGTTTTAAAGCTATGATACAGTTTCATACACTTTACAGCACACATTTCTTAAAACAAAAAACCTTGCACTGAATTGGTCCTAAGGGACAGATTTATATGTCACACTATACTTTAAACAAGACTTAGATTCATGTCTTCATAAATGCAGGGAGCTATCTAATAAGCCACCTAAAAAATAGTGATTAAATATTCTAGTGTGAGGATAAAATTGTTTAACTGCCATGGGGGATATGAAGCTATGACTACTGCTGCCTCCAGAATGCTTTTTCTTTTTAAGCCTGCAGTTCAGGATTATACAGTTACAATTAATACTTGCATCCTTAAGGGACACTTATATTTCGTTTCATATACTGGTGACTGTAGCCAGATCTGGCAAAGGCTTCAGTCAAGCTCTACATTGTGTGCCAAAGGAAAAGGAGAAACAGTTTTTCTTTGGGTTAGGCTTTAAGTGGTGAATAAGGATATGTAATGTTCTGAAGTGAAAATATCAGGCATTTCTTGCTGTTAATACTTGTAAACTTTATATCTTGCAGATGCTCAGTTTATCTTAGCGTGTTTCTTCTTTCAGGGACTCTGCTGCCAACTTCATTTGCTGAAAGAAAAAAAGGTATATAAAGCATATAAACAATGGTGCAAGTTGGGGAAACACAAAAGTTTTGAAGGTCAGGAAGAAGGTTTTGAACCTTATTACTATTACTTTAATTCAATTACTTCTTGAGTTAGGGAAGTGCAGAAAACAAAAAGAAAAAACTTTATTCAAAATACTACAGACAGCTTCTGTCTGAGGTTCTCTCAGTTTTTAGTTACAGATAAAGGAATACTCAGCAGGTTACACAAATACTTCAAAAAGCACCCCAGATGATGTTGGGGCAGCATACTTTAAAAATTGTAGTTACCCAGTTGCAAAGAACATGGATGTAAGAAAATTCAAAAGCACCATTAAAAAGCTCACAGAGTCTTTTGCAACATCCTAGAAACTTTATAAGGAAGGAGAGTGCCAATATCACAGGCTCAGGTTATATATATCTGTATATTCAAACAACTGTGCCACAACCCGCTATGATTCTGGACTTCCATCCATTTCACCATTAACATTCAGTTTAGTTTCCTTGTACATTTTTGTTTGGAAGTATTTAGCAGGAGTAGAAGAAAAATTTCCATAGCTGAATGATGACTTTCAAATTTGCTTTTTAACATGCATGCTACCTCATTTAGTTAAATGCCTTAAATGTGTCATTTAAAAAAAACCTTCTAAATTAATTACAAGTAAAATAATCAGAATACAGCAGTGATATCAAATTCATGACACGTCAGACTTGGACTAGTTCACTTATCTTGGAGCAATTTTCTCAATTTGAATGCTGTTGGGCTGTAATTTATGGCTACAGAAGAAAAATAAATCATCCCAGTCTGCTATGCTGCCTATAATACAGCACACATCATGAGAACCAGTATATAATGTGTTCATGTATGTCTTGCAGAAATACTGTAGGGACTAAACTGGGTGATGGTCCCCAAGATCCTTGTTGTTCCAATGGCCTTTCACATCTCATTATGTTTTTATTCTGTTTATTTAATTTATATACCACCTGACTCCAAAAGCTCTAGGCGGTTCATAAAAATAAACACAACAGAATAAAACCAACTATTATTTATTTATTTATTTTTATTTGTTTTCTATACCACCCTTCCAAAAATGTCTCAGGGCTGTTAAACAATTAAAATTTAAAACATTCAAAGATTAAAAAATTAAAAAATTTAAATTAAAAAATATAAACAGCAATTAAAAATTTTAAACATTGAGATTACTAAAAGCTGGCTTTAAAAGTGTCTTAAGGGCTCTTTTAAAGGCTTGTGAAGATGCCACCTAATGGCACAGTGGGGAAGTAACTTGCCTAGGGAGCAAGAGGTTGTCGGTTCGAATCCCCACTGGTATGTTTGCCAGACTATGGGAAACACCTATTTCGGGCAGCAGCGATACAGGAAGCTGCTGAAAGGCATCCTCTCATACTGCGTGGGAGATGGCAATGTTAAACTCCTCCTGTATTCTCCCAAGAAAACCACATGGCTCTGTGGTTGCCAGGAGTCAACACTGAGTCAACGGCACACTTTAACTTTAAAGATGTTAAGCAATGATTGTCTATAGGGAGTTCCACAGCCCAGGAGCGACTATAGAGAAGGTCTGCTCCTGAGTCACCACCAGATGAGCTGGTGGCAGACCTGTTTCTGCCTACATTGCAGGGAGCAGACCTCTCTCAGTGATCTTAATGTGCAGTGGGGATCATGCAGAAGATGTTGCCTTAAAAGGACAGCTTGTTTTTGTCTACATTTCTGATCATCCATTAAGTAGGATAAGGAGAGCTAGTCTTGTGGTAGAAAGCATGACTTGTCCCCTTAGCTAAGCAGGGTCTGCCCTAGTTGCATATGAATGGGAGACTAGAAGTGTGAGCACTATAAGATATTCCCTTCAGGGGATGGAGCAGCTCTGGGAATAGCATCTAGGCTCCGAGTTTCCTCCCTGGCATCTCCAAGATGGGGCTGAGAAAGATTCCTGCCTGCAACCTTGGAGAAGCCACTGCCAGTCTAGGTAAACAATACTGAGCTAGATGGCCCAATGGTCTGATTCAGTATATGGCAGCTTCCTATGTGATAATGAGATTAATTCATCTCGGCAGGCATGACTGCTTGTACATGAGTTCTGTGCCTGTAGAGAGCTGACAGATCACAACTTGATGATCAGTTATAGGTAAGCAATCTAACACACACACACACACACACACACACACACACACACACACACCCTGCCATAGCTCAGGACCTTTTAGAAGTCACACACACTTTCTGTTTTTAAAGAGAAATTTCTAACAATCCTGCCTTTCTCACTTCCTATCTGTTACATTATGACTAGTACATTTGATGTGCTCCTTCTTTACTGTTAGTGGATGTAATGCAAATTGTAGTAGAACCTCTAGGTGTTCCAGAATATTCAGTGCTTGTTCTATAATAATGCTTTCAAATGTCTCTTGAAGTATAATGTGTCATGATTCCATAATATCTATCTATCTATCTACCTATTTATTTAATATCTATACATACAATTCTGAGATTATATATATACACACACACCTCTCTCTCTCTCTCTCTCTCTCTCTCTCTCAAATGTACTCATGGCGAATGCCATGTGTTGCAGCTCTCGCAAGAGTTCACAAGCAGCTGCCTGGATAGCAATGGGCACAGGTGGGAGGGAAGAAAATGGTGGCGGCAGCCAGGCCAGCTGGTAGGGAAAGATGTAGGTGGGAGGACAGAGAAGAGAACAGCGGCTGGTGGGTGGGGCAGCCGATTGGCAGCCAGCCAGCCAGTGGGGAATGAGAGGCCCCCCTGCATAGTGTAAGGCCTGCTCGGCTCAATTTTATATTAAATAGATGTATGGATAGATTAACCACATTGTATTGAATAGATGCTTGACATGAGTTTTGGTTGACACAATTTAGGCCCTGGTCTTGACTCCTCTGAGTGAAGGCCAGGTTCCTCTGTTGCAGCAAACTTTCCATGCTGTCAAGGGCGGCCCCCCACCTAGTGCCTTTGTCTAATATTAGTGAAAGTCGGCCTGTCGGCTCGGACACACTTTCTCATTTTTCGATATCTCAGATCGAAACTGGCCAGGGCTCGATGTTCCATTAGGAGGAGGGGTCGTTTGGCACGCACCTTGTTCCTCTTTCGCATCTCCCCTGGCCGATGACATCTTCCCTGGCCAATGGTGTAAAATGTCAAATGAAATGGGTTAGCCGTGGGTCATCAATGGTCAGGACCCCCCTCTCTCTGGCCAATCACCATCGGGTGCGTGGGCAGATAGGGTGAGATACTTAGGACCCTCAGAGGGGGTGAGAGGGGTGGACGCTGAAGCCGAAGAGAATAGAGGAAGATTGCCCAACTCGACATGCCCGAAAACTCTGACAAAAAGGGAAACATCAGTTTCTCTCTTGGTAAGCTCAGAGGGTAAGCCGAAAAGAGTGAAGTGAAAGCTCTGATTATCTATAGGGTGTCAGTTAGATTTTAATTTAGTTGCTGTGAGAGAAAGAAAAGTCACTGTGTGTATGTACTGCAGTTCATCTGAATATTGGTAAGAAAAATAAATCTGTTTTGACTGAATATAACCTCTCCATTTCTCCTTGTGTCTTCTTGGGTCTTGGGATTCTTGACAGCCAGCACCATCAAAAGAACCCAGTGAATGTGAGGATTTTTGGAGCCCTCATTTATTCCTGGTTGCAGGAGTTTTGGGGAGACAAAGATCTCTTACAATAGACTGCACTGGGGCTGAATGTGAGGGGTGGGTGGCGGAGAGGTCAGCACAGCCTCTTTCTCTGACCCGCCTGCCGGTCCAAAGGAAAGCACTGGGGCCCAAATGTGAAGCGCAGAGAGGGCGGCACAGCCATCCCCTCCGGCACCAGGTCGGCCTGCACTGAAGAATGGCTGAGCAGGAGGCGGAGAGGGCGGCACAGCCTCCCTCTCCAGACCCACCTGCCGGCCAAATGGTAGGCCAGTGAGTGGGGGCCCAAAAAGTGGGGGAGAAAGCGGGGGGGAGTGGGAGAACTAGAGGTGCTGATGCTCTGTGCCCGGTTCAGCTACTTAACAATTATTTAGGAAAAAATAAAATATGCAGTCTGGGAAAGGCTGCATTGCCTTTTGGAGTTTGTCACTCCACAAAATAAAGTAAAATCTTGTGCTATTTGGAAATATAAGCTTGGAAGATGTACCATTTTAGATTAAGACAAACTCCTCAGTGTAACTGTTATTGGCCACTCCTCCCAAAACACTGAAAAGTATATCTATACTCTTCCTTTTCATAATAATCCAAGTAAAACGCCATGTGTCCTGCTCAAGAGGAAAGATGGAATATTTTCCAATGGCAATGGGGTGTAATTGGAAATGCTACAATGGATGTGTCAACAAAAAGGGGAAAAAATCCTGATAAAAGGAGCCTTAGGTTACAAATCACACAATAATAATGGTACTCAATCATCAAACTGTACTCAAAGCCTGAGAGAGAGAAATCTAGTTTATTAGAGTGATAGTTCACACACACACACACACACACACACACACACACCCTTAGGGTGAAAACTAAACTACTTCCCCCTCTGCAACTCAGAAAATATATGCTCCCCACCCACCCACCCCCCAAAAAATACACACCCAAGCCTCTTTTGAATCATGTGATTGGGAATGCAACAGGGTCTGATCGCTCCTGAAACACCCTCTAAGTATGCATCACATCGTTCTCTCTTGGCGGCAGCAAGAGAATGGAGGGAAGTGACTCTTCCCCCATGCCTCCCTCTTCTGGCATGCTGCAGTGGCTGTGAGCCAGATACAGGGAACACTGGGCATGGTTACTTCTTCAGAGTTACTGCCCTGAGTAGGGCTCAAGATTCTCTATGGCTCAGATAAAAATCTGATCTGGAAAAGAAGTTTTGGGTAGTGTGTGTTCGTTTATACCAAAACTGAGGATGGCTTCACCTATCAAGTGGTAGCAAATATGGATTTGGCAGCACATGTACAACATACAGATGGCCCTCATCCATGAGGAGAGGGGGTCTCTTCTTGCCTACAACTGCAGATAAGGAGCCCTTGATTGAATGGGAATTGGGGTGTGTGTGTTAGGTTCTTAGAGGTTTCAAAAAAGGCTTTAAAAGGTGGAGAGAAGACAGAAATAAGAGCAATAAAATAGCATGCCATGCACACCAGGTCTCCAGCTGTCCAACAATGCCCCCCTCCAACCCCCTAATTCTGCCAATTTCCCACCAAAAAATCATGTTTTTTAAAAAAGAAAAAGCCATAAAAGAGTTCAGCAAAGTGGTGGCTGGAACTGACTTGAAGGTCATTTCTGGCCACCTAGGCACCTTAGATAGGTGAATTTAAACTATTTGTAGAACTGCTGATAACAAGGATGGGTGTACATGGCCCGACCACGGATACATGAAACCATGGGTGCCAGGACTGCAGATAACAAGGGCCACCTGCAGTTATTCCTCTATCATAGCCAGAAGCATTTCTTTGCAAATGTTAGTTTTAACAATGCTTACAAAATGTTTTGCATATGTTTCTAAAACACGTAACAAGTAAAGTAGGTTTCAAGGCAGGGCCATAAGACTAGCTGAGGTGGTAAAGCCAGTGTGAATTGCCACATCTGTTGTATTAACCAGTCTTTTGCCATCTGCTCAACTTTGGCCCTCCTGCAGATGTTGGCCTACAACTCCCATAATCCCTGGCTATTGGCCAGTGGATTATCCCCATAATCCACTGGGGCTTATGGAAATTGTAGTCCAAAAACAGCTGAGGGGCCTAATTTGAGCAGGACTGACCTAGCATAAGCTACAACCTCACCATCTCAGTGTGTTCGTGAAACTTATCACTAGGACACACACAAAATTACTTGTGGCTTTACCACATCACCGACACAAACTGGGCATGTGAATTGGCTCTCACACTTGCTTGCTACTCTTCCATAAACCTAATACTAACACCCTGTGTGATCTTAACTCCTAGAACTACTGAGAGGGTTACCTAAGTAGATCTCAATACTTTCATACTCCATGGTTAGGACTGAAAAGGGTCAGGCACTCAGCTGCCAGTGGTGACTTGAAAATTCAACCTGGCCACAGGAACCTAGGTTGCTGGAGAGGGTAGAAAGCAGTGTTTATATGACAATATGACAAATATTTATAGACCACTTTTCAACAAAAGTTCCCAAAGCAGTGTGTGTGTGTATGTATAAATAAAATAAAATAAAATAAAATAAAATGGCTTCCTGTCCCCAAAGGGTTCATAATCTAACAAAGAAACACAAGACAGACACCAGCAACAGCCACTGGGAGGGATGCTGAGCTGGGGATGGATAGGGCCAGTTGTTCTCCTCCTGCTAAATAAAGAGTATCGCCACTTTAAAAGGGGGCATCTTTGCTCAGTTAGCAGGGGACTAACAATATGTGTGTGTGGTTTCTTCACAATACCCCCACCCCACACACATACACACTCTCCCTCTCCCCGCACCTGGACATCTAGAGCAATACTATCTACTCCAAGTGGCAGCAGTTTGTCTCTAGCATCTTGAGCAGAAGCCCACCCAGCGTGTAAGATGAGATTTATTTCCTTGAGAGGCCAGGCATGGAAGATAGGCCTTCTGCATGCAAAGCATATCTCCACACATAAACAGAGATGAGTATCAGCAGCCACCAGAGACATGGCTCGGAGAGTATCTCTTTCTCTTGCGACCATCTTCAAGGGCAGGTTTTAGTGATGAATGTTCCCTCCCCCACACAAGCACTCTGTGCAGTATAAGAGAAAGTGGGCTGGAGAGTGGTTGATATGCTGTGTGGAGGGGAAAGGCAGCTCACTCTGAACATGTTGAATCAAAACGGACAGGCCATCGCACCAAAGAGGTCTGAAAGGCAGAAGACATTTGCTGAGCAATATTGTACAAACGGGCACACTACGAAAGAACTGGCAGAAGCCACAGGCTTGGATATATGTATGCATTTAATGACAGCTTATTTGATCGTGGGGGTTCTGCCCTGAGTGGGACAAGGAGAGCAAATTAATTCCAGAAGACTAGCTGTGTTAGGCTCTAAGGTGCCAGGATACTTTTTGTCTCCCTTTTTGGCTGTTACTGAATACCTGATTTATGGTGGGAAAGAAAAACAAGTTACTTAGGACATTCCAAGCTCTAAAAGGCTGTCTGCTATGCCTTTTCATGTAGTGCCTCAAGGATTTGTCTATGATAAAATCTTTTTTAAACGGAGAGCTTAACTTATTCTTCTGTCTTTGGGGGTTACTACCTGTGTGTTGACACAACACATAAGATGACAAGCTTTTGACTTGGTTAACATCTGGAGACATTACTGCAATATGAATGTAAAAAAGGAAAGGAAAAATGAATGAAGTGCTACTCAACTCCCTTCTCTGACTTACTGCTGCTAAAATTCTGGATATTATGGCCAAAGATATTTTAAAATGCAAATTTACATAGAGTATAATGGAGCCCAAACTAGATACTTTCAAGCCCACTGACTTCTTTGGAAAGATTAAGTACGTGGGTAAATCTCTTTCACTTAAGTCAGCTGGACTTGCAAATGCTTTACTTTGACTGAATGCAATCTTATTTATTTAACTATTTCTGGCCTGTCCCATTACAGAGCTCCAGGTAGCTTAAAATAAAACAACTTTAAACCAGCCACAGATACAGCAACTATTTAAGGGAATGCTTCCTTCTTCATGAACCCCACTGCCTATTAAGATCATCGTGGGGGGGGGTGTTTGTCCAGTTACCACCAGCTTATTTGGTGGTGACCCAAAATCAGGCCTTCTCTAGGGTTGCCCCAGGACTCTGGAATACACTCCCAAATGAAATCAGAATCTCCCCATCTCTGGCTTTTTTTTGGAGACTCTTGAAAACGCACCTAATTTATCAGGCTTTCAATTTATTATGTGTTAATTCTTTATTAATGGTTATTTTAGTCTGTTTTATATGATTTAAGGTTTTAATTGTTGTGTTTTAATTTGTAAACCACCCAGAGTTTTTATATGGGTCAGTATATAAATGTGGTAGATTAGATAGATAAGATAAATTTAACAAGTCCCTAAAAACAGGTCTTTAAAAATGCATTGACTTGCTTGCTTGTAGAGCTTGTGCAACAGCTTTGTATCGATCAACACATTTTGCCAGTCACAGAGAAAGCTCCACTGAGCCCACACTTGGCCCATACCCTCAAACTGTCCTTAATTACCAGGCAGAGTCCCTATTTTCTAGACCCTGACCCTGGTGAAAGCACTGGCCCACATCTTCTGCAGTACTACGAGGGTGGAAGGAGAACTGTGCCCTCACAGAGGACTGGAGCCTAGCGCAGATCTCAGGGATATATTCCTGGCATCAAAAGGGGCTTTTAGAGAGGGTGGGGGGAGAAGCAAAAATCACTCCCCCGTGTCCCCTGCTTGTGCTCAGCTGCAGAGCGAGGCTTCGACCCCAGCTCAGTGCCGGATCAAGACGGGGGCTTAGGGGACACTTGCCCCAGGCCCTCCATTACAAAGGGGTTCATGGTTGCCTGAAGAGCTCCTGAACTTTTCGAGGCAGGGGGCCAGGGGCGCCATAAACGCCCCTTGGAGATATCCAGGAGGTGTGTGTATGTGAGACTATTTGGCTTGTGTGTGGGTTACCTCCTCACATTTTGTATATTTCCGGGATGGTTTGGCCTAGGACTTTGATATCTGGCACACAAGTAGGGCCAGGTGGGAGGGCTCTGCATATTTAATTTAAAATGGATTGGTCAATCCACTGATTTTCTAATAAATATGGGGGGAGTCAATCCCAAAAAAGTCCTATAAGTGGCCTGTATCATGGCAGAAAATTATTAATGCTTCTATAACTGAAGCTACACACCCCACCCCCAGACCATCATTCTACCCTCACGTTGAGGAATCTGCCCTTTGCCTTCATAAAAAAGGGTAAAGCGCCCCCCTTTTGTCCCACCCTTCAGATTTTCTGAAATACTACCACTTATCCTTGTGCAATCTCATGTTGTGATGCTATGTCCACTAGGAATAATGCAAGTAGCATTCTGACATGCGATTGTACAGAAGCCCTGTTGAAGAGCACAATAGACGTGTTTGACATCCAAAGTGGTTTAAGTGATCCTAAACCACCTATGTTACACTGCATAGCATGTAAGCCAGGATCACTAATATCACTAATGTAATTACAAAATTCCATCCCCCCTTACAAATGCACTATATGTCCACGCTGGTTTGTGATCCAGGTGTGTGTTTGAACTATGGAGCAAGGAACACATGCTGTGTCCCAGTTGGTTTGTGAATGGTCTCAGGGGCTTAACTATAATAGGGCAAGGGGAGACACTTGTCTGGGACCCCCCAGAGGCAAGTCACATGACTGACTCCCCCAGCTGCGCGCCCACCCGGGATTCCTTCAGTTGTATTCATCCTCCAAAATTGATGTGAGTGTTAAGACTTGGAGCTATCAGAACAGCATGTCTTTCTCTAGTATCATTAAATGACTTGCATCGTTCACAATTTACAAAACCTTTTAAAAAATAATTTAGGATGATGTTCTATTGTGGCACATAGGTATATATGCTTTTGGTATATTTACCAAAATATATATAGTGGTATATATAGTGGTAACTATATCTATCTATCTATCTATCTATCTATCTATCTATCTATCTATCTATCTATCTATATGCATGCTTTTTGTTACCACTATTCAACCTCATTTAAGATTTCTTTACTTCATGAGCTGAGCTTTGGGGGGGGGGGACATTTTAAAATCTTATCTTTGGGCCCACTACAACCTTGCTACGCTCCTGAATGGTCTAGAAGGTGTATGAATCCACTGGAGATTGCGCTGTCTTTTCTTTCTTTTTTTTAATTTTATTTTAGCAAATGTACTCTGCCCCAGAACTGTGGGTTTGTGGTCAATGATCACCAAGGTGTGTGGATTCTTTGAGGCTTGTGTAGTGCCCCCCCCCCGCCCCACCGCCAGTGCATCCCTAGCTGTGAAATGAGAGGGCAAAAGCATTTTTGGACTCTCCAGCTATTTCAGGAAACAAGGGCTAGGCTAACCTTCTGCACACTCAGCATGAAATTGGCAGTCAGAACATTTTGATGTTCTGTCAAAGTGAGATCAGTTTTACATGTTAAAGTGCCCTGAGATCAAGCTGTCTTCTAAGTGGGACTGAAGTTTCAGAAATCCTGCTCTAGGCATGCTACTGGCATCAGGTGGTGGATAGAAGCAAGTCTACAGCAGCTTTAGAAGAAACTTGAAGGAAGATGACGCATAGTGGAAAGAAGTGAAGAATGGAATGAGAGCGAACTTGAAAATGTAAAAAACCGATACAGTAAACAGGTGGCAGCTATGGGCATCCCCAGCCCCTTTAGTTCCTTAGACATGGTATTCTGCAGTGTCCAGGTGGGAATGCTGAACCCTCACCTGAGAGCCCTGTCTGGATTTACGTATCTTGGCTAACATATTGGGCAGCCTTAGAGATCTCACCCTAGATGGGGCATCACGCAGTGAAAGGGCATCTGCTTTGTAAGCAGAAGGTCCCAGGTTCAATCCTTGGCATCACCAGGCAGGTCCGGGAAGATGCCTGAAACATATTTCAATCAATATGGTTTTGTAATCAATCCATGATGTGCTGCTCATGTAGACAAGACCGCAAGGGCCCCCCTGTCTGAAGTACCCCAGGCTAGGGATGTGCGAATCAGTTCATGTACAAATCGAACTGAACCCAAATCTAGCTGATTTGGGTGATTTGAAGACAGAACAAATCACCCCTGTGTCCACTGGCTAGATTCGAGTCCAAATCGAATCGTGCCAGATTAGATTTGAATTGATTTGAGATTCAGAGTCCTCCTATTAATTCCTCCAGATTCCCAGCTTTCATTTAAAAAAAAAAAAAAAAAAAGCTAAGCTCTAGCCCTTGTAGAAGTGGTTATGGAACAAAATGTATGTTCACTATTTTTCAAGTGTTTGGATTTTTTTTGGTGTATAATAACTTTTCCTCAATGAATCCCTATGAGGATTCATTACACATCTTCATTTCTTCTATTCATCTTGACTGCCTTTGGACAGTGCCAGCTGTTAACTGCCATGTGCCCACTACACCCCCCTCCCCCCTGCAAGGCAGTGGGGTACTACTCAGTTTATGTTCTAGGAATTTTTTCAAGTGTTTAGACACTTTGGTGTCTAGTAACCTTTCCTCATAAAGAATCCCTATGAGAATTCATTACACACCAGAGTCTAAGCACCTAAAAAAACAAACCTAAAATATAAACTGAGTAACCAGTGAGTTGTGGGTTGGGGTTGCTGGCACATGGGATGCCATTAATTCCCCACCCCAACCCACAAAAGCTGTGGGATCAAAAAGAACAGAAGAAATGAAGGTGTGTAATGAAGACACCATAGAAGTTAAACTTCAAAAATTCCTAAAAAATAAAGTGAGTACCCCAGTGTGTGTGTGGTGGGAGTTGGGATGTACTTGACAGTTGGCACTGTCCAATGACAGTCATTCCTAAAAAATAAACTGAGTACCCCACTGCCTTGCAGGTGGGGCGGGGTGAAGTTAGCACATGACAGTTGACAGTTGGAACTGTCCAATGACAGTGAAAATAAACATAAGAAAATGAATGAATCCTCATAGGGATTCATTATGAGGAAATGTTATTATACACCAAAGAATCCAAACATTTGACAAATAGTGACCACACATTTTGCTCCATAACTCCACTTCTACAAGGGCTGGAGCTTAGCTTTTTAAATTATTATTATTAAAGCTGGGGATCCATGTTAGAGTTAGGATAGGGTGACTTCAAATCCCCATTATTTCCTATTGTGGAAATATACAAAATCAGTAAAAACTAAAAAAATCATTAAAATCAACCAAGTGTCCCACTGCCTTGAAATTTGGGTGGTAGGTAGCACCCATGCGGACCTACCCACCCAAATTTGGTGTCCCTAGACCTTTATAAGTGGTCCAAATTGATCTGAATATGAATAAAATCAAATCCAAATCAAATCTGGGGTGATTCGGGGGAACAGATTTGGACACAGAACAAAAAAATTGATTTGTGCACATCCCTGTCCCAGGTCCCCCAAAGCCTTAATATGGCCCTGCCGAGCTATGCTGCCACTCTGCACCTTCTTCTGCCCTTGTAGCACTGTGTAAGATGTCAAGTCACTGTCCCTATTTTGTACTTTGGAGAATGCCTTGTTTAAATGTTTGAGTCACACATGCACGTAAATGCATGCTCATGATACTAAGGTACCAAGCCATGCATAGCCTGACATTTCGCATACTGCAGACATTGTGCAGTATATTGATTTTGTTGATACATATTGTAGGATAAGAATGCTTTTCTAATTTATCTTTTCCAAAATAACAAATTGTCCTCTTTGCATTAAAGTCAGCTAAGGACTGGCTGCTACAGTGTAAATGCATGCACTAGGGAGCCAGCGTGGTGTAGTGCTGGACTAGGACCGGGGAGACCCGAGTTCATATCCCCATTCAGCCATGAGACTTGCTGGGTGACTCTGGGCCAGTCACTTCTCTCTCAGCCTAGCCTACCTCACCGGGTTGTTGTGAGGAGAAACTCAAGTATGTAGTACACTGCTCTGGGCTCCTTGGAGGAAGAGCGGGATATAAATGTAATAATAATAATAATAATAATAATAATAATAATAATAATAATAGAGCAGGCAGTGAAGATGTTCAACAATGGACAGCATCCTACTAATAGTTCTGTGAACCCACGTTCCACTCGCACAGGCTGTGGAACTTATACCCATCCTTCCTCTGCAGGCCCATCACTGAAATGTTGGGAAGTATATTGGCTTCAGCATTTGGGGGTTTTCCCCCTGAAAAGACTTGACTAAGGTCTTTCCATCATATGTTGCTGAGTTCTTACAGCACTTCACTTGTCAAAGATAGAGTTCCACTGCCATTTAATGTTTTGTAGCACAGCTCCTTACTTTCATGTTGGTGTAATGTATGATCAGATAGGCTCAATGCTTTCAGAGCTATGAAGGTTTTTCCAAAAGTAGTCTAAACCATGTCATATGGTGATCTGTGACCTTAAATGACCTTCTAATCCAGTGTTAAGGACAGCATCCATCCACATCAATGGATTCACCTTTATATGCAATAGATCTGGCACGAGAGCTTGTTTTTAACAGGTAGATGCCACAACAAGTTTTTCTTTTTTTAAAAAAAAGGTACTGTAGCTGGCCTACTAGTAGGCCTGAGTTTCCATATTTGTTTTGCATAAATCAATAATTAGATATATGTTCTCATCTTTTCTGTTGTAAAAGGTCTACATATTACGATGAGATAATCCTCAGTCCTAAATTGCCAACCTTTCTGTCCTCACAGGGTTGGGTCTATATAATGCAGCCAGTATATGGTATACTCCTTTTAAATCCCTTGTATTTAAGGTTGGTTAGAAACGGTTACGGTGTATATTTTCTCTACATTATTATGGGAGAGAAAAAGAAAACCTAACACATACATATTGTACTCACAAACTCAACAGCTCTCCGCTACAGTGTACAACAGAATCCCAGCCCCCACTGTCACAAAGACTCTGAACCTCAAGATAATAATGTGCTGCGTTTTAGAAACTGCATGCTGAACATGTGGATAGCCTAGTTCTTTGTTTACTTCAAAAGGGATAGCAATAGAAAAGGGACACTATGGACTAATAACCTAAATCAGTCAGTTTAATTGTCCTGGTTTACCGGATGTGGCTTGGGAACTTTTGTGGAAGTAGAAAGAGAATCCTTTGTGAGAGATTATTTTAAGACAACTGCAATCTGGAATATGTTATTTTAGCTGCTACTTTGATATGTGTGTTTAGCTTTCAGTTGCATCTTGGGGAACGGTATGCTTGCATGCATTCAAGAAATCCATGTGTAGAATGGAGTGGGGCTGGGTATTTTTTGCATTCTTCACTGAATCACTTAATCCCTTAAACTCAACACGCACCCTCCCTGCAAAGAACTTCTTTGGCAAGCATCACCAAGAGCTGTTGCTGCCAGGAAAAGCAAAGGAAGAAATTCTTGTGTGTGAAGGCTGGCACACGAAGCCTCTGTGCTTGAATAAACACAATTTGACACAGAACAGATATGTCTGTGTCGACACTAGATTGTACTTGGTTATATACCCTTACAAGATTAATTCTACATCATCTGTTCATATACACAGAAATATCCTTTAACCGTGCATGAAACCAATATTTACTTTCTCACTTTTTAAAGGCATGTATCTACAGGATATCCCTGTCTGACAAATCTTTGTACATAATTTCTCTGCTCTAATGTACCTGCGTATCACAGAATTCCATCAGTTCTTTTTGAAGGCCTGTCTAGAAATTTGGGTTAGATATTGCTACAGAAAACTTCTGCGTGCAATTTTCGTTCTTTTGGGTGGTTGGCCTCGTGATGAAAAATAGATTGGCTCCAACTTACTTAAAGTGAAGAGCACTAAAAGATCTCTCAAAACATTTTGGTGAGAACGTAATGAAATGGAGAAGAAAATGATAATCAGACAGAGAAGGAAACTGTCAGCGGAAAAATGCACACTAGCCACAGCCTACTGCTGTGATAAACTTGAAAACATACAGTTCATAAAAATATAACTCTCAGAGGAGCGTGAAGAATAATATTTGCCATGGCAACCAACCAGAACAGTCTTCTGGCACTCTCTGAATGAGCATTTATGAGGAGATTAATTCGATACATGCACTGATGAAAGGACTCCTGAGATCCATAACTGTCTCCCACAAATTACACTTATTGTGCAACTGGCTGTTTAGAACAGATTGCACATCATCCATATTGACCCAACACTTTCACAGCAAATTTATATGAAACAGATTAAGCACACTGATGCGTCATGCCATTCTGACCCACTCTATTTAATACATGTTTCATCAACAGTACAGCATAGCTCTGTTAGCTTTATTTAAAACATTCTGATATTTCAAAGCCAGTGTAAATATGGTTGACATCCCTTCACATTATCTATTTAAAAAACCATGATATATTCAGATAATCATGTATAAAAATACACAAAGAAGATATTTCTATGATATAGCCACAATATAATTGATGGTTGGCTATGTAATAACATTTCAAATTCATAATCAAACCAAAGCACTTCTATCAATAATATGGCTCCTAGAACACAACAGTATTTCTTTTGCAATAAAGACTGCATCTTCTGAGCACATGCAACTCGGGCGAGAGGAGAGATGTAAACAAGCTAGAAGATTTGAGATGTAAAAAAGCTAGAAAATTTGAAGCTTTGAAAAACACCAATTTGTTCACAATCCAACACTGAGTTAAGCACTCTTAAACACATTGAAATCAAATGGCTTAAGTACAGTTAATTCTGTATTGGACTGTAATCTGAGTGCTTTTAACAGAAATATTTAATATTTCTATCTAATAATACTAATACTTGGGGGACACTGACACACATGGAAATCATATCAATCTAACCCTGCCGCCCCACATTTTAAGAATATGTATTTATATAAGGATGTGTTATGTACAAATTCATACAGTTCATATATTTATAAAATAATGGTTTAGCTTTTATTTAATGCAGATGTACCCTGTGTTAGAGATGGGGCTGAAAAGTTAGTGCTTAAAGAAGTTTATGTTTTGTCCTGCAGTTTGCAAATATGAAGAAATAAAATCAAAATGGAAAATAAAAGCCATCAGCACTGGTAAATTCAGTTAAAGGCTTTGTAATTTAGGCTATTATCAGAATTACCAGGCAGAAATAGAAGAAATTCTGATTTATAGAAGAAAAAGCCCAGAAAACTAAGTATCCCTACAAGTAAGTAACATATCATGATATTAAACCTTACCGGTATATCTTGATATTTAGCCACACTCTTAAATAGTATTCATTCTCATAACATTAATCATGAAATCAGAGCAAATGTCACACTGTTGGGGGTGGTGGTGTGTGCATCAAAAGACAAACATAATGTTTCAATGAGTGTAAGAACTAGTTTTATTAAGCATGACAGATCTTAACGCTTTTGAGCTTTCCATCATGGGAACGCAATTTCCTTTTTCTTACTTCTCCAGAATGAGCTACTAATACAACTATCTCCTGCAGGAGTGAAATTATTGCTGCTTTCACCCACAGAGTACATGTGCTGAGCAATTGCCTAACAGTGTAGAATTTCATCTATAAAATGCTTTCATATGAAATATTTGTTAGTTTATGTACCAGGAGTGGCTCCTAACGAGCTAGAGGTGGCCAAACAAGGTGCATTGTCTCTGGTTCCTAGCAGCTCCGAGAGCCCCGCTGCCTGCAGGCTGGCCATTTGTCAGATAGAGCTGTGTGGGTGGGTTAATCATGACTCCAGGGGCGTAACTATAATAGGGCAAGGGGAGACAGTTGTCTGGGGGCCCACTGCCTTGGCCCCCCCCCAAGAGGCAAGTCACATGACTGACTCCCCCAGCCGCGCACCCGCCCGGGCTTCCTTCAGTTGTATTCATCCGCCGAAACTGATGGGTGTTAAGACCTGGAGCTACCAGAACAGCATGTCTTTCTCTAGTACCATTAAATGACTTGCATCGTCCACAATTTACAAAACCTTTAAAAAAATAATTTCGGATGATGTTCTATTGTGGCACATAGGAGAGATATATGTATAAATATTTTACTATGCTTTTTGTTACCATTATTCAGCCTCATTTAAGATTTCTTTACTTCATGAGCTGAGCTTCAGTGAGGGGGGGCCATTTTAAAATCTTGTCTCTGGGCCCACCTCAACCTTGCTACGCCCCTGCATGACTCTACCTGAAGAAGGGCCAGCCTGCAGGCAGTGGGGCTCTCAAACAGAGTTGCTGGGAACCAGATACAGCTGGCCCTCATTTGGCATCCCCCGGCTTGTTGGTAGAAGGCATGACTATGTACTAACATTTTAGAAATGTCATTTTAAGAGGAAATCTTAGATATACTATTTTAAATATTCCTTTATTTTAAAGTATTTTATAAGAAAAACTGTTTCATAAGAGAATTTCCCCACTTTTCCATATTGCATAAGGAATAAAAATTGCCTATTTGTTTTTAAGAGAAGGAGTTTCAGCTTGTCTATGTAATATAGTTGTGAGGGGCTTAATAAGGTGGCATGGATGCCACATAGGTGCATTTCGGAGCTCCATTAAGTGCCCATCCCAGCTGGCTTAAAAGATGTCAACTGACCTGTGGGTAGGGAAGGGAACATTTTAATGTTACCTAAGGCTACAGCTTGCTTTTTGGCATCCTTGGATCAAAATTTAACTTCACCTTGGAAATATTCACAGCCATGTACAGACTTCTAGGGAAAGTAAATAAAAATGCTAATATGTAGCTGCTGAGGACAAACCTTTGGAAAGCGATGATCAGATAAGGAATAGCAGCAGGCAGCACGTACAAGTTACAAAGCAATATTGGCAGCAAAATCATGTATACAGAGCCTAAACAGAAACAAAAAGCAAATCCTCTTCATGCCCCAATTAAAATCTGATCACTGTCATTTTAAAAGTCCACATTCGATCAAATAAGGTGGCCCCTGCTAACCAATGGTTGGCACTTATATTTAGCAGGGGATAGCAACGATCTCCGTTCAGCCCAGCAGAGCATCTCTTCAGTGAGTATTGTTGGTGTCTCCCTCATATTTGATTTTTAAGATTGTAAGCCTGTTTGGGGACAGGGAACCATTTTCTCATCCCTTTCTGCTATGTAAACCACATAGCAGGAGGTCTTGTTGAAAAGCGGTATATGAACATGTTTTAATAATGATAGCTGTTCCAATTCTTGCTAATCCAAACAGTGGACTGGGCGCTAGAAAGATCAGTACAGGTAGCACAGCAGAGGCATGAAACCACCAGGTAACAAACCCTAAAGTTATATATACAAATGCACGATGACAGTGTAAAGTAATGATATTTTTCATAATCCCTGACTCATGCAGTTTGCAGTTGGCTAATAATAGTGCCTGAGACAAAAATAAATGATTTGTTTAAAAAGGCCTGGCCTTAAGACACACAAGACAAAAATGGAAAGCAGAAGCCTTATTTTAACTATTATTCAATACCTTTTGGCATGGATTGTCACTACATGCTGTTTATATGACAAATGGGGTCTTGAATTGATTGGTGCTACCACATGGCAAAATATTCAATAATCATAATAGCCCTTTAGAAATTTAGTACTTTCAGGTCTCTCAGTCATTTACAGTTTTTATTGTGAATAATTTCTGGACTGTATTTATGTCAGTGGTTTCCAGCTCTGATGTGATTGAAGGTTCACATCACAGCAGTGTACTTGCCTGAGCTCAAAGCTTTTTGCAGCTAAGATAATTTTCTGAATGGCCATAAACTGTTAAATATAGTAACACATTTTCAGAAGGCAATATTGCCATTTAAACGCTCCCCAGCTTCTAAGATGATAGCAGATTGTTGCCTAGGCAACAGATCCTGTTCAACACTAACCAGGAGAGTCATGTTAAAGGAAAATGTGCAACGCTGAGTATTTCATACAATTACACGTGGCTCAATATTAATTGAAATCAATGAGAAAAATGATTTTGTTAAATGTAACATTGGCAGCAGTAAGTATTGTTAATTGCATTGTGTTGCTTTGGAGAACATTTTATTAGATGCTTTCTGTTCATGTTAACAGAGGGAACTAGGACTGTCCCATTCTGATTCTGGAGACGGCTCCCAATTCTTTAAGAACCACTGCTGCTAAACATCTCACTACACCTTATCCATCACCAAAAAGAGGGGACATAAAGCCTAGCTCCTTGGATACAATTACTGTGGCTGCACTGAGATCTAAGCTCAGGCTGGAAAACGCTGCCAGAGCCAGTGTTGTTTGCAACTGTGCAGACTGCTGCAAACTGCACATGTCAGACTGCTGCAGACCTCTGCACATGTGCAGTGATTGGAGGGGGGAGGGGTGCAAGCAATCTAATTTCTTCTGTTGGATCACCCTCAATCCCCTCAATCTTCACTAGCAAGTTTATATTTGATCTTTCAGAAAATGGAAAGCTTCTGAGTAAACCAGCTGGGTTGAATTATTTGTCTGAAATAACAGCAATAGGTTCAGTCTGACCCATTTCAAACTGGCTTTCGGGTGGGCTATGGGGTGGAGGACTCCCTTGGATGCACAGGCGTATCCATGGTGGGGCAGCCAGGGCATGTGCCCTGGGCGCCACTTGAGGGGGGTGCAACTGGTGCACCACCACGCTCCCAGCCACCACCAAAAAAAAAAATCATCCCCCCCTCAATTTTTTTTAAACAGAAGCCAGCGGGTGCTACTGAGGGACAGGCCCACTGCTCACCGCTGCCGCCATCTCCGGCTCTGGGTGTCCTAACCCGCACCCCACACACACACAGCAACGGGCGGCGCATGATGGGCAGGTCCTCCCATTGGCTGGTGGAGAGTATGCGCTCCATGCTGATTGGGCTGCCCGCGCCGCCACTCTGTCAGTTCAATCTCTGTGGCTGCATGCATGCCTGCAGCACACCACATGGGTCAGTGTGTTGGGACTTGGGTCAGGAGAGAGACTAGCAGCAACTGCTGCTGGGCATTGGCATGCATGCTGCTGCTGTACTTATTCGTGTGCTGCTGATGCTGTTTGTTTGTTGTTCCCCGTTGCCCACCAAACTGCCTGCCCTTCCTGCTGGCTGCTGCATCCATCCATCCATACACACACAGCAACAAGTAAGTGGATCTTCCTTCTTGATCTTCCTCCTCCATCCTGCTCTACCCCCAAAATCAATGCATATGTGTATAAAGAGTCCTCGAGTCAGAGGGTCGGTGGTGGGGAGGGTCTCTGGGGAACTCTCGGGCCAGAGCCATCTCATGTGCGTTGCCAAGGCAGGGGGGTCTGGGCATATCTGCAGCCGGCGTGCCGGGGATTGGGAAAACCTGGCTGGTTGCTGGACATATACCTTTATATGTTGGGGTTCAGATGTGGGTGCCTTCCTGAGCCTGGATAAAGAGTCTCAGACTGCAGGCTACTTCATATGAAAAATCCACTTTCAATTTATGCCATCTTACTAACGATTAACGTGCGAATGTTTACTGGTGTGCACTCCTCCTGACACAGTAGTCCTGAGGGACCTGATCACGGCACCACATGCTGAGCCCTCGCTCAGTCAGGCAAGCCCGCCTGGGCTCTGCTCCTGCATCTGATGTTGGAAACCCCTCCCTGGGGGTGTTTTGCCACTCCCGAGATGGCTGTTTCCTTGCTCCCCTCCTCTGCCCTTCCCGGGCTGGCCGCCACTCCAGCTCACCGCCTCCCTTCCTCCATCCCTTGTTGCTCAGTGCCGAGCACATCTTCTGGGCAGCAGAAACAGAAGCAGCCACGGCGAGGAGAAGGAGAAGAGGAAGAAAATAGAAGGGAATTGAGAGGCATAGGAAGAGGAGACGGTGGCAGGGCAGGGGAGGCCTTGGCTCTGTGTGTGTGGTTCGCATGGGGTGTGTGTGTGTGTGCGTGCGAGAGAGAGAGAGAGAGAGAGAGAGCGCGCACCGCATGCCCTACCCTGCTTCTGCACTGCCTAAGCCTCCCTTCCCTTGCTTCCTGCATAACCGCTGGCTTCTGGATCTATCCCTCTCCTCCCTCCCCGTGGGGAGGGAGGAGAGGGACAGATCCAGAAGCCAGCGGTTAACCACTGTGGCTTCTCTATTCCTCTCCTCCTCCCGCTCCCCACAATGTTTGGTTTTATTTGGGCATGATGATATCCCCACGTTAGCAAGCAGGGTGGGACAACAGAGACCTGCTGCCAGGGCAGGGCGGGGGGGGGGGGGGGCAACAGCAGAGCAGATGTTTACTTGGAGTCCTTGGACTAGTCTTTAAGGAGAGAGAGCTTAGCCCTGCAGCAATGGCCAGTTTTCTTGTCTGCTCCTCTTTGGGTGCAGCCTGGCAGGAGTCTTCTCCTCTTTGGGGCAGGGGTATTTTTTTCCTTCTTTGTCATTTTTACTGGCAATTTCTTCCCCACTGAATGCTTTTCTTTCTCTGGAAGTTCCTCTTCCTCCTTGTCCTCCCCACAACACACACATTACATTTGTTTTCTCTTCTAAACAACAATAACCTCTTTCCCATGTAGCCCCTCTGTTTCCCATACCCCCGCTTCCCCCACCTCTTTCCATTTTAAAATGGGAGACAGTAAGTGCCGGATATACAGGTGTGATTTAGCAAATCTAAGAATATCAAATCTGGTTTTAGATCACAGGATTTTCCATATATAATATGCTGGTTTCTCCTTCTCTTCCCAACCTCTTTAAATTAAATATATGCACATGAATTTGATTGTTGCAGAAGGATAAAAGAAATCTCACTTCCTCTGCAGTTTGAGTTATTGGAAGGAGGAAGGAGGGAACAGTTTGATTAACATGATTCCAGGATTATTCATAAGTTTACCCCTCATGAGTTAATTTGTTCGTTTCTCTCTCTTCTTTGCCCTAACCTTGAGATTCCCCAGCAATAGCTCTGCCTGCTCATTTTGTGTATATAACACAAAATATATTTGTATATATTGTTTTTTTGAGCTGATGTTATGGTAAAGTTATCTGAAAAATGGGTGTCAGATGTTTGGACGGGGGGGGGGGGAGACGCACTTTCAGTGCTTGCCCTAGGTGCTATTCTCCCTCGATACGCCTCTGCTTGGATGGCCTGGTGGATGATCTCCAATTGGGAATTGACAGAGGGTGTGTGACTCTATTGGTCCTTTTGGATTTCTCGGTGGTTTTCGATATTATCGACCATAGTATCCTTCTAGAACGTCTGAGGAGCTTGGGAGTGGAAGGGACTGCTTTGCAGTGGTTCTGCTCCTACTTTTTGGGCCGATTCCAGATGATTCCCTTGGAGACTGTTCTTCCAACTCTGAACTTTCCTACGGCATCCTCCAGGGCTCCATACTGTCTCCAATTTTTTTTTAACATACCAAGATACTGGTTATAACCTATAAAGCTCTAAACAGCTTAGGCCCTGGGTCCTGAGTATTTAAGAGAACATCTTCTTCACTATGAGCCCCATCGCCCATTGAGATCATCCAGAGTGCTTTGTCTGCAGTTGCCACCAGCTCATCTGGTGGCAACTGCAAAATTGGAGACAAAAGGACCAATCTGGTGGCTATGAAGGGACGGGCCTTCTCTGTTGCTAACTTAAGACTCTGGATTGAGCTCCTTGATGAAATAAGAGTCTCCCCATCTCTGACAACTTTTAAGAAGTCTTTAAATTGTTTTAAGATTTTCATTTTTGTCTTGTTTTATGTTGTTGTAAACAACCCAAAAACAGGATGGGATGGTCTACAAATGTGATAGATATACCATACGAAGAGTTAGCATATGAGATTAGACTCTAAATACTCCTTTTATTCGTTAGAAAACTAAGGAAGAAGGGTATACTTGAAGGCAGATGGATTTTGTCTTTGACATTAGCATCCAAAGTACAACATGGACTTGATATCTCCACTCATTTTGTGAAAGTGACATTAAACACAAGTGCAAGGTACAAAGGTGCTCTAGACCAGGGTTTCTTAACCTTGGGCCCCCAGATGTTGTTTGACTACAACTCCCATCATCCCCAGACATGGCTTTAATGGCTGAGGATGATGGGAGTTGTAGTCTAACATCATCTGGTGGCCCAAGGTTAAGAAACCCTGCTCTAGACTGAACCACTTTAGCTTTCGTTCAGGCAGGTCCCTTCCATTTTCATTTACAGAAGGTTTTCTTTGTTTGCCTTAGGCTTTCCTCCAAAAAGCCATACATTTTCTTCCCACTCCAATAATGTGCTTGAGAACCAAGCATTTTCAATGTTATAATAGAAATGTAGGGTATAATGAAGGAAAATTAAATGCAGTTTAATCTTGTTGGGAGGCCAAAGATTGTGTTTAAATAAAGAATATTACTGATGAAAACAGAACACAGTTCAGAAAAAAACTTTAATTCTTTATCTGTTTATGTCCTAATTAAATGAATTTAAACTAATTGCCTGGTGGGAATGCATACATTTTAGACTGATTCTTGGATTACTTCAATTATTCCTGCATTTACTGCAGTAGCCATTACAGTAGCATATAAACTAGGGCTTTCAAAACAGTCTGTGCATCCATAGACCTTGGAGCAGTTGTTGTGTGTCAGATCCACATACTGACATCTGTTAATTACCATAAGGATATCAGAAGAGTTTTGCTGAATCAAACTTAAGGTCCATCAAGTCCAGCTTCCTGTTTCCCATGGTGGCCAATCAGATGCTTTTGAGATGGCAACAAAGGAGGGTACTCCCTAGCAACTGGCATTCCTGATTAGTAGCATACTGCTTTTGAACATAAATGTACCCTATAGTCAACATCTCTAGTAGCTATTGATAGACTTGTTCTCCATACATTTGTCTAATTCCCTTTTAAAGCCATCTGTGTTAGAGGCCATCATCACATCTTGTGGCAGCAAACAGTATTATTTCTATACTGAGTGAAGAAGCATTTTATTTTGTCTGTTCTGAATCTCTGCCAATAAGTTTTATTGCATTCTAGTATTATAAGAGAGGGAGAAAACATCTCTCTAGTCATTTTCTTTACACCATACCTGATTTTATAAACCTCTAACATGTTACATCCCCTTGTTGCTTTTTTGGGGGGAGGGGGGGTTGTGCTAAAATGTCTCAAATGCTTTGGCCTCTTCTTATATGAAAGATGCTCCAGTCCACTGATCATTTCAGTTGTACTCTTCAGTACCTTTTCCAGTCCTAAGAGACCCTTTTTCAGATGGGTAGATCAAAACTGTAAAAACTGAGAGATAGGAAGATCTAAACTTAAATCCTCCTCTCTCCAAAAGTGATGAACACTGCCAATTGCTGATTAGGGGATGTGTTGTAGACCTCATTCTGGCAAGCTTTAAAAAATGTTATTTACAACGAACCAATCATTTACTGTGATGAAGAAGCAGTCTACTTGCAAATCACATTCCAGATTTGATCCTGTGCACAAAAAGTGGTGCTTTATCCAGAACCCACAACTGTACACATGGGGTACATGCTCTAATCTGAGCATGTATTATCTTTGCTGGATCAAGACGAGGGTGTTTTAAAACCTCAAGAAAAGCAGATAAAACTACAAATCTACAATGTACTTTTGGGGATTCTTTGCTATTATTTTAAACATATGCAAATAAATGTTACATTCTAAAAGGAAAACACACAATTGTCGGTTTGTTCTGAAATATTATTATCATTATTATTTTGATTTCTATATCACCCTTCCAAAAATGGCTCAGGGCAGTTTACACAGAGAAATAATACATAAATAAGATGGCTCCCTGTCCCCAAAGGGCTCACATTCTAAAACAAAACATAAGAGACACCAGCAACAGACACTGGATTATAAATATAAATATAATTAAATATAATAATATATAATTATAAATATTAGTATTTATAAAGCAAACCTCTGTTCTTAGATAAAATGAAAACCAAGTATTCAAGCTTCTTTTATATCACAATCCTCCTTACATTTGATTAGACTTATGAAAAGGATAAACTGCCCCAAACTGAAGATATTAATTAGTAAATAGTAATAACTACCATTTAAATTTAGTGCATTTATTTTCTCAATGAATTTTGAAAGGATGTTTAATGCTCCAATTATAATTCATTTCCAAAGTAGGATTGATTGACTGCATTACAGGATAACACTTATGTAACCTGCTTTATACGTGTTATATAACTTTTATATATTGTGAAAACCAAATGATCTCCAGGATCTCCCCCCCCCCCGACCGCATTAGACAGCTTTTTAAAAATCCTCTCTAATTTTAGAGCACAAGAGGTAATTTTTGTACACCAGTGCTGATGTCAAAGCTCATCCAAAAGAGGAGGATTTGGAAATGAGCATATGGCCTGATGACAGTCAAAGATAGCAAAAGGCTGCAAAGGATGCGTGCCAACAACATTTGGAAACGGACACAATATATAGATGTTTATGGGCAAATACTAGGAGCTTCCAAGCCAAGATGGAGAAGCTGGTGCATGGCAGCAAATGAGAACATAGCTATGTGTACACCATGGAAACCTGGTGGAACAATGAGATACAGTTATTCCTGGATACAAACTTTGTGGAAATGACAGGGAGGGGCATACTGTTGATGGTGTGGGTCTGTATGTCAAAGAAGGTCAAGAATCCAACAAACAAGAAAATTTAGGAGGGCTGGACTCCACAAAATTACTGGGATGGGAATACAGGTCTAAAAAGTAATTATAACTATCAGCACATCATTGCCCTCCTGATCAAAATTCTGAGGATGCTGTTGAGTTGGAGAAAGAGATTAAGAAAGAAAATTAGGGTTAAAAAAATTATAATAATGAGCAAGTTCAATTACCCTGACACAGACTGGATAAATTCATGATTGGATCATGGCAGAGACCAAATTTCTAGATACCTGTCTTAGAACAGTTGGTCATGGAACCAACCAGAGGGAAGATAATGCTGAACTTAATCTTCAGCAGTGCCCAGGTGTGAAAAATAAGTGGTGTTGGATAGGAAACAGTGATCACAGTGCTATCCAATTCATTCAACATGCAGGCAAGTGGGAAACTGCCAAGAAAACATATAAATATATCTGGCTGCAAAATAGGAAACTTCTCAAAAGTGAAATGATAAAAAACTGAAGGGAAAGTGCAAGAGGATCAAATATCTCCAGAACTTGTGAAGATTATTTAAAGCAACAATAAATTGAAACTCAGCTACATATCACAAAATGGGAAAAGATACCAAGTTTAAGAGGATGCCAAGATGGTTAACAAGGAGAATCTAGAAAGCTATAGAAGACAAGATGGCTTCCTTCAGAAAATGGGTCTTGCCCAAAAGAAGATAACAAAAAGGAAGATAAATTGTTTGCAGAGTTTGTAAGAAATGTAAGTTGTCAATAAGAAATGCAAAGGGGGGGGGGATATGAGGAGCATATGACTTTTTGTGTTTAAGCAAATATATCAGAAGCAAGGAACTTACCAGGGATGAGGGCTGAACTGTTAGATGGCAAGGGAGTGAAAGGAATGTTTGAGGATGCCATAGAGATTCTGAATAGAGATTGTGGAAAAGTGGAATGAATTCTTTGCATTTGGTTTTTTACTACAGAATATAGAGCGCAGATACCCATGCCTGAATTGTCCTTCTCAGGAAGGAAATATGAAGAACTACTCAAATAGCTCAAACAGAAGTGACAAGAGGTTATGTTCTAGAACAGGGATTCTCAGCGTTGGGTCTCCAGATGTTATTGGACTTCAACTCCCATAATTCCCAGCCCCAATGGCCTTTGGTTAGGGATTATGGTAGCTGAAGTCCAATAACATCTGGGGACCCAACATTGAGAATTCCTGTTCTAGAAGACCATATTGACAAATTAAAAATTCACAAATCACCAGGACTGGATAGCACACACCTGAGAGTTCTTAAATAGCTCAAATGTGAAAAATGTAACTTTTCCATAAAAATGAGTTATGCCAGAGGACTGGAAGGTAACCAATGTAACACTGATTTTTAAAAAAGAAATTGGGGGTGGGATCCAGGAAATTAAGGGCTGGTTAGCATAATATTTGTTCCAGGTTAATTGGTGGAAAGCATAAAAAAACAACCATATAGAAAAACAAGCCTTGCTGAAGAAGAATCAGCATAATTTCTTCAAAATTAACTCCTGCCTCACTTTATCTTGTTGAGGGTTTGTTTTTTTTAAATATATTTGGTTTACTCAAGAGCTTTGGGTTGCCACTGTTTACTTGCCTTTCAAAAAGGTTTGACAAAATTCCTCACCAAAGGCTCTAGAGTAACTTAAAAGGGACAGAAGTGGGGTCTCCCAAGACCCCAAACTAGAAATGGACTAGTGTTTTTAACCTGTTCATAACTGATCTGGAGTTAGAAGTGAGCAGTGAGGTAGTCAAGTTTACAAATGACACCACTATTCAGGATGGTGAAAACCAAGTCTGACTGTGAAGAGCTCCAGAAGAATATCTCCAAATATATCTCTAAATATATCTCCAAATATTTGGAGATATTTGAAGAATCTCTCCAAATGGACAACAAAATGACAAATGCAGTTCAGTGATGCACATTGGGGCAAAAGGAAATAAATAAATAAATCTCAGCTTAACATATGCACTGATGGGATCTGAGCTGCCAGTGACTAATTAGAAAAGAGATGGTCACTGTAGATATCAAAAGGAAAATGTTAACTCAATGTGCAGCAACTGTGAAAAAGGCAAATTCCATGCTTGAGATAATTAGGAAAGGAATAAAAAATAAGACTGATAATAATACAAGTGTCCTTTATAAAAGTCTATGGTGCAGCCTCATTTGGAATACTGTGTACAATTCTGGTCACTCACCACATCTCAAAAAAGATAATGTAGAGTTAGAAAAAGTGCAGAAGAGGGCAACCAAAATAATTAAAGAAGGTGTTCCAGCTCCCTAAGAGGAAAGACTACAGTGTTGGGACATTTAACTTAGAAAAAAGGCAACCATGGGGATACATGACTCTCATAACATTATGGATGGAGTGGAGAAGGTGAACAGAGAAAAGTTTTTGTGCCTCTCTCAGAACACTACAATGTCCTCCAGCAAAACTGATTGGCAGGAGGACAGGCAAAAGGAATGACAGTACTTCTTTACGCAGCATACAATCTGTACATTCATTGCCACAAGGTGTAGTTATGGCCACTAGCTTAGAGGCTTTAAAGGGAGGTTAGACAAAATGTATGAGGACAAGTCTATCTATGGATAGTAGTCACACAATGCTATATCCTTCGTACAGGTTCAGAAGCAGAATCCCTCTGAATACCAGATGCAGGGGAGCAGAAGGCGGAGAAGGTACACATATACTACATCTCTGATTTGTGGACTTCCCAGAGGCATTTGGTTGTTCGCTCTGGGAAACAGGATGCTAGAAAGAGGTAGGCATGTGGTTGGATCCAACAGGGATCTTCCTTCCCCCCACCCACTTATGTAAGAGTATTTACAACAGGGAAGAGTTATCTGAGAGGAAACATTTCCTTTCTGTGTGTGTATCTGTTAGCTGCTCCTAATCTAAACAATTCCCAAGAAACAATGTTTATTATATCTTGAAGAACGGTAATTTTGTCTGTTGGCAGGTATTTTAGAAAAGCAGATAATTGTTTTTGTGCTGTCCTTCTACATATGTTACTTTTTGGTAATCCAAAATAGCATTTCTTTTCAACATGTCTTTTTAACACACACAACTTTTAAAACACACAATGTTAATTTTCTGAACAAAACAGAAAGCATTTAAAAATAGGTTTTTACATAGTTCCATGGGCAGTTCAATGGACATCTGGAGCTGTGCTAGCAGGTATTACCATTTACTTCAATGTTTGGGGAACTACACTTGCAGAATGGAATGTGGATTTGCCTGAGCCTGAATGAAGATGTCATTGTACTGTGGGAGTCCTGTATGTGTGAAAGCCCCCGCCAGATTTATTTGTGCCAGCATTACTAAAACAGCAGCACCACACACATAAAGACTGCAAGATAAGCAAAAACCCACCCACCCCAAAAACACACCCTCACCCTTCCCTAACTTGCAGCTATGTAAGGGGAAATGAGTACACACAGACACTTACTCCAGGAGCAAGCATGGATGTGTGTGTCTCGCCATTTTCAACTTCCTTAAACAACTATGTCTCCAGCTACAGTCCCTGATTCCCTCATGATGGCTTCTGAGGGATGGACACTAATTTAAAAGACAGCATCAGGCCTTTATATTTAACAATAAAAGGATCTGACTGAAACCTGATACATAGTTTTAATGCTGAAGCTTTTGATCTTTGCTACATTCAAAATAAAAACCACTTTTCTTAAGATAAGAAGAGCGGCATTTATTTTGAAAGTAGCAAAGATTTTTTAAAGTCAGCATTAAAACAAAGTCACAGAAATATTTAGCTTTAACCCCCAAGTTGCCTAATATATTTTGAGTTTGCTGGAAAGTATTACACATATCCAAGTAGACTAACTTGAGCTGCTTTGCAGGGAAAGTGGCTGTTTATAGTTAAATGAGCTAACTGTGGAAGGTTTTTTTTTTTTAAATGCCTGTATGGAAATGAGAGTTACAGCATAAGCAAAAGAATATCACCACAGTACCATTATTTAGACTGTGTAGGATGCAATGGTGTGACCGCAACAGTGAATATATTATTACATTATATAAGGGCTGAAGTCATGAAGTGCTTCAGCTGAACAATAACGTGACTATAGTCCAAATCATTTTGGCATTATAGCTCCGCTGAGCTATTGAGTTATGCAGGAAGTCAGAATAGATTACCATTATCATACAGGTGAAACTCGGAAAATTAGAATATCGTGCAAAAGTCCATTAATTTCAGTAATGCAAATTAAAAGGTGAAACTGATATATGAGACAGACGCATTACATGCAAAGCGAGATAAGTCAAGCCTTAATTTGTTATAATTGTGATGATCATGGCGTACAGCTCATGAAAACCCCAAATCCACAATCTCAGAAAATTAGAATATTACATGGAACCAAGAAGACAAGGATTGAAGAATAGAACAATATCGGACCTCTGAAAAGTATAAGCATGCATATGTATTCAGTACTTGGTTTGGGCCCCTTTTGCAGCAATTACTGCCTCAATGCAGCGTGGCATGGATGCTATCAGCCTGTGGCACTGATGAGGTATTATGGAAGACCAGGATGCTTCATTAGCGGCCTTCAGCAATTCTGCATTGTTTGGTCTCATGTCTCTCATCCTTCTCTCGGCAATGCCCCATAGATTCTCTATGGGGTCAGGTCAGGCGAGTTTGCTGGCCAATCAAGCACAGTACACTGTATACTTTTCAGAGGTCCGATATTGTTCTATTCTTCAATCCTTGTCTTATTGGCTCCATGTAATATTCTAATTTTCTGAGATTGTGGATTTGGGGTTTTCATGAGCTGTACGCCATGATCATCACAATTATAACAAATCCTATGATCCACAGAAAGCAGGCTAAGGGAGCTTAGCCAACTTTCTGTGGATCGTAGGAACCACTGGGCTTGCAGGCAAGGCTGGTGCTCCCAAGGTGACTAGCCTGCCTAAAGCACTCTCCCCTTAAATGAGGTTAACGGAGCGAGCACTCCGTTAACCTCATTTCATTGCGCGTGTGTTGCCGCAGTGTGCGGCGACACATGAGTAGACCCCCGACCAGGAGGCTGGAAGCAGCTTCCCGGGCTCAAGGGTTTCTCCAAGATGCCCCGCGCCCTCATGCAGGGCATCCTAGAAATTCTAGGGGCCACGCAGCCCCCAATCCCCGCTGCACCCGCTGGTTCCATGACGCATCTGGACAGATCCAGCCACCCAGAGAGGAGGCAGTGATCATCTATGGGGAGGTAAGCACTTTTGAGCTTCCTCCCCGCAGAAGGCAGTAGGCTCCTGCAGCGATCATGAGGATCGCTTCTAAATCTAGATATCATTAAAAGCCAGGCTAAAAAGTTGGGTCTTTAAGGCTCTCCTGAAGGCCTTCAAGGAAGATAATCCTCTTATATCAATGGGGAGCACATTCCACAACCCAGAGACCACAACTGAGAAGGCCCGATCCCAGACCACACCAGGTGAACTGGTGGCACCCGAAGAAGGACTCCTCCTAATGATCTTAATGAGCGGTGGGGATCTTGTAGAGAAAGGTGTGCCTCAGGTAACCCGGACCTAAGCCATTCAGGGCTGTAAAGGTAACCAGCACTTTGCCCAGAAACATATCAGCTGCCAGTGCAACTGTTTAAGAACAAGCATAATGTGGTCTCTCTAAGATACCCCAGAGACCAATCTGGTTGCCGAATTTTGAACCAACTGAAGTTTCCAAACTATGTACAAAGTCAGCCCTATATAGAGTGCACTGCAGTAGTCCAACCTGGAGGTTACCAACTGGTGTACCACTGTTTTCAGATCATTCTTCTCAAATAACAGGTGAAGTTGTCAAAGCAATCTCAGCTGGTAAAAAGCACTCCTGGCCACAGCCTCAATCTGGGGCACCAAGGTAAGACTCGGGCCCAAGAGCACTCCCAAGCGACAAACCTGTTCTTTCTAGGGAAGTGTAACCTCATACAGAACAGGAAGCTCTATCCTGACTTGCAGATTATGACTCCCAACAATGAGCACTTCCATTTTGCTTCGATTCAGCTTCTGTTTATTATCCCTCATCCAGCCCATTACTGCCTGTAGGCAGGCATTTAAGGGGCTAATGCCATTTCCTGATATTGATGACAAGGAGAAATAGATGTGTGTGGCATCAGCATATTGATAACATCCAGTACCAAATCCCCTGATGAACTCACCTAGCGGTTTCATGTAGATGTTAAAAAGTATTGGTGACAGAATGGAGCCCCAAGGGACTCCATACAGTAGCTCATGATTTGAAGAGCAATTGTCACCAAGCAGCACCACCATCTGAAATATACCCAAGATATAGGAGCAGAACCGCTGTAAAACAGTGCAAGCCTAGCCCATAACAGAAAGTTATTGTATTTAATTCTTCAAGGGTTGTACTACTACACAACTGTCACGTAAGTTAATCAAAGGAGGTTTGCAATAATGAAAAATCCACTCTGTCAAGGGAAATCTTGAGCGAGCAGACTTTTGGAGTCCTCCTACTGTACATATGGAGGAAGCACCAGGACCAACTGTCATACACAAAATTGTTCTTGTTCTTAAAATAAGCTATAATTCTTTAAATAGAGAATGTCATTGTTCTATCAAAAATTGAAAGGTGAATTAAAAATAATAATAATGGATAGAGAAAAGCAATTCTTGAGGTGGGGTGCAGTGTCCCCTCTAACAGGGATTTCCAGATGTTGTTGACTACAACTCCCATAATCCCCAAGCAACAGCCATTGTGGCTGTGGATTCTGGGAGTTGTAGTCAAAAACATCTGGGAATCTCTCTTAAAGGGAACACTGGTGGGGTGGTGCACCCACTAGCCTCTACTTGCTACAGGGCTGGTAGGGTTCCAGTAGGCCAGTTTACATGTAGCTAAGCCCATCAATGGCCAATATGCATTTAAAAGTAACAAATGGACTCATGAAAATTCACAGAAATCTTCCCCTTCCAGCACTCACTATCTCACCCCAAATGGTGATCTACAACTGAAGGAGGGACAGAAGACTAAGCTCATATTCTGCTGGACACCCACCAGGATCAGAGTTCTCTCCCTCCTGCTGTGTAGGAGTGGGTTATTAGTATACATTTACAAAACATGAGAGAAGAGCATGATTTCAAGGAGTGATGTAGTAAATATTTTTCTTCGACGTGGTCTCTGTCTTCTACCCATATGGGCTATGTGTCTGTGCAGAGACCACGTTGGAATCTAACAAGCTCGATTTCTCCTGCTTTGGGCGGGAACCCCACCCCCCAGCCACTATATGTGGCTGCGTCACTCCTCATCCCCTCAGTCTTTCTTCGTCCGCGCTTCAGCAAACATTATGGTGTCTTTCAGCTCAGCAACTCGTTGGCTACTAGTAGTCTGGTTGTTTTTCTCCTGTTTTCTCTTGTTTCCTTTAGTTTTCCTCCCCCCTTCCCCGCTTTGTTTGTTTTGTACGATGGGCTGCGGAAAGGGCTTCAGGTCTCGGCCCAATCCATGTCCCGGTGGATAGTCTCCACTATTGAATTGTGTTCTCATCTGGCCCGTAAGCAGTTGCCTGCCCCTGTGAAGGCTCACTCTGTTAGGTCTGTGGTGGCCTCTGTGGCCTTTGATCAGGCGGTCCCATTGGACGCTATCTGCCAGGCAGCTACCTGGGCTTCACCCCATTCATTTATTCAGCATTACGCTATCTATGTTAGAGCTCATAATGATGCTGTATTTGGCAGGAGTGTCCTGCAATCGATTTCAGTTGAGTTGCTTGTCATGAAATAAATTCTTTCGGGTTGTTTACCTGTTGCCTCTATTTCTCCCCTCCTCTTTGGGTGCTTGCTTGTTATGCGCCCATGTGTGTAGAAAACAGAGACCATGTCGAAGAACTACAGGTTACTCACCTGTAACGTTGGTTCTTCTAGTGGTCATCTGTACTTCTACACATGTGGGCTATGTGCCTGCACAGAGACCATGTCAGAATCTAACAAGTTTGATTTCTCCTTATTTGGGCAGGAATCCCGCCTCCAACAGTTGTATGCGGCTGCGCCACTCCTCATCCCCTCAGTCAGAGAGTCAAGCTTCAGCAACCCTTGCGGGGAAGACGGGAGGGCGTGTAGAAGTACAGATGACCACTAGAAGAACCAATGTTTGAGGTGAGTAACCTGTAGTTATCCAAAACATTTTTTTCATATGGAAAAAACACATTTAAAAGAGGTGTCTACGGTTACCACAATGGATGAAAATAAGGAAATCTTTAGCAGTTTCTGAACCTACAAAGCTTTCTTCTCACTACAAAGGTATATCTTGCTGCCTTCCCTTAGACCTTTTCATAATTGGGGGTGGGGGGAGAAAGGAAGAATTATTTTAAATGGTATTACTAGGATATCAGTCAGATGTTAAGACTGGCATGAAGGTATCTCAGCAAGAATAATTAGCTGCATCATGTTACATGGAAATGGTTAATACCACATTGAGAAGAAAAACTCAACTTCCTAGAATTTTTTCCCAGTTCTATCAACAGCAAATAGCACATTGCATAACAGTCACACATATTTAATTACAATTTTCTCCCCATACAAGGTTAATTTGCAATTATCCCCTATTACAGACCTAAATTTATCATGCCACATGCACTTGGTGTGATCTCACATTTCCTGTTCTCACTCACAGGTAACACAAAGTTCAATATTTAAAAAGGTTATCTAGGCTAATAAAGTTAACTCTATGTTATGTCTTTATCCTTCAGATATTCTTTGGACACATTCTTGTTTGGGTAATGTAAAGATACTCTTTGTGTCTTAACCCAGACAAGACAAAAACGAGACTAGAAGTGTGAGCGCTGTAAGATTATGATTATCCCTTAGGGGATGGAGCCGCTCTGGGAAGGGCATCTAGCTCTTCCTTCCTTCCCTGGCATCTCCAAGATAGGGCTGAGAGAGATTCCTGCCTGCAACCTTGGAGAAGCCGCTGCCAGTCTGTGTAGACAATACTGAGCGAGATGGACCTATGGTCTGACTCAGTATATGGCAGCTTCCTATGTTCCTGTGATCTTGTCCAGTAGGAGAACTGATCTGGGGAAAGGAACTCAGCCTGTTCTGGATAGAGCAACACTCTTCCTGAGGAAGAAGGGGCACAGCCTAGAGCTGCTTCTCAATCCTGGTTTGCTCCTGGAGGCTCAAATGGTAGCTGTGGCCAGGAGGGTCCTGGGTGCACCTTCCTGGAGAAAGCACATCTGGCCACTATCATTCAGGCCTTGATCAGACCCAGATGCAGTGTGCTCTAGGTTAGGCTGCCCTTGAAAAAGATTTGGAAACTGCACTGGTGCAGAATTTTCCTCCCATCTTAGCCCTATTCAAACATTAAATAAGAAGTGGGTCGGAAGTCCCACCCTGGTGTATCATTCACCTCCCCAATCTCGCAGCTCATAGTTACATCAGCATGTGTGTGAAAGGGGGTGTGTTGTAACCATGAGTGCAGATGCTTCCATGATTTGCAGCCTGGACTGCCCCAGGGTGTTGATTACGGAAGCGCCTGCCCTCATGGTTACCTCTTCACGGCCTTCAGGACCTTCATGGTTGCACACAGGCTCTGGAACGTCCTTCATGTTTTCCCTGCCATCTGGCTTTTTGGAGGCTGGTTAAGATGTGTTTGTTCTGTTGAGCTTTGGGGGCTGTATGATTTATAGGAGTCCCTTGAACTGTGTTCTTTCTGTGTTTTGTTGTATTAACTTAGTTTATTGATTTAAAATGTTTGTATTGTGTTTGTATATTTCTATATGTGAGTTGCATTGGGGCTTATGTGAAACATGGCATAACAAACGAATGAATAAATAAATAAATAAATAAAAACAAGACCATCTGATACAGAATTAAAACAGTGGATTATTTTAGCTCAGTACAGTTAACCCTGACTGGCAGTGGCTTACCAGTATTTCAAGGGAAATGTTTTTTTCCTATTTCCAACACCTGCAATCTTCAGTTCAAGATGCTAAGGATTGAATCCAAGGTCTTCTATACAGCAAACATGCTCTGCACAAATAAGCTTCACTTCTACTTTCATATTTTATTTTGAAGGCCAGCTCTCAGCTTTGCACAGAGGAATGTTAACCAGCATTTTAACTCAGCATATGCAGAGTCTCTTCTCCATCAGACAGAGGTCTGATTAACACACAAATGTCACATCACTCAGTATCTCGCAGCTAAACATGTAAACAGCCTCCATTGGAAAGTACTATATTTGCGATGATGCAAAATATAGTGTGAAAGCTCTGCTACGTGATGGTTTTTTCACTCAAGCAAATAAACATTTGACATTGCAAGTCAATGTTTGATAATCATGCATGTGTAAACCAGTTCCAAGCACAGCAGAGAGAGGCAGTTTGCCCGGTCCTGAATAGCCCAGGCAGAGCTGGCCTTCCATCTGCCTGGCCTCATTACAATGATCTGGGTGATCACAGCCTGCCCAGACTTTAATAGACTTTGGCAAAGTCATCCTTTCACTGTTCTAATCTTGTCACATGATTTGAGTGAACTCTCCAGAAACAGTAGGGTGGCCTTTCCTCTTTTGATGGATATGGACAAGCACACATACCCCCTTGCTGTCCGCCAGGCCCACCCCCACCCCCCCACTGGTGGCAGACGGGGAACACTATTGTTCCTTGTCCTCAAGCTGTCAATACTATTCTCTTCAGGCAAGTCTTTTATAGCTAAAATGCCATTCACTATTGGCTCTCTGTTTTCTTTTTGTTTGTTTAATCAATCCTTGTTTAATGTTTTGTTACTGCTGTAATTTTGCTGACATATTCTTAATTGTAACCCGCTTTGAGAGCAGCAGTTGAAAAGCAGACTATATATTCATCAAATAAATACATGTTTAATCCTGCAGAGTTCTCCAGCAACATTTCATGAAGGTTCAGCAAGCTCTCAGTTGCCACCCACTACATGTCTTGGATGGATACTGAATCACAGCCTGGATTCCAGTTCTACAGCAGCCTATTTCAATAAGTTTAATATCTAACATAAATGATACAGAGGAGCCAATGTGTCCCAGTAAATACATTGGGGACCCTCTTGACGGCCTTAGACATTACAATTCCTTAGCCACAGTTGCTCAACTGTCAAACACAGATATTAATAGCCCAGGTCACAAAGTTGTTATGAAAGATTATAAAATACTTGGTGCACTCTACTGGTGACAGATAACACTGGCAACAGTAAATCTGTTCAGCATAAATATAGCAACATAGCACACTAATAAAAGACATCATCGATAACAATATAAATGCCAAACATTTCACAGCAACTCAGATAAAAGAGGAACAAGAACATGTCTGCCCACTCTACACTCTACTTTTGATAATCTCTCCCTCTACTTCCTCATAAACCTATAATTAACAAAATTATAAACAGTGGAAGAAGAAGACCAGGTTACAATGCAGCTTCTCTATTCTTTTGCAAAGATACAAAAGTTGCCTCAACATAATTACCATAATCTAATTTCAATAAATATCATGGGCACACTCCAAAACAGGGTTGAGTCAATTTAAATCAACTGATTTCAGTAGACTTAAGTTTGCTTAATTCTGAATTGGATCATGGCTTACATCATGGCAGTGGTTCAAGCACATTTTTCTTTCACAACTTCCACAATATTGCATACATTCTAAACACTATATGAAACAAACAAAAAAGTGGCCCCATATTACTGCAAACACCATAGGAGCAGATCCTAATTGGAGATGTTTAAAACCAGTGCTGCCATATGAAATCCAAATGATATGAATATATGTTTTTAAATGCTGCTAATTTTGCCAGTGCTCACCTAGAGATATATACTAATAAAGAACATTCCCAGTTTAGGAACACAGGTCAGATCACTGGTCCATCCAGCTCGGTATTGTCTACACCAGGGCTGCACAACTCAAATGCCCTAGTGGGCCGGAACCATCCACAACTTGGCGTGCAGGAGCCGAGGTCAATTTTTAGCACATTATTACATTAAAATTAAAAATATTATTAGTTACTTGTGGATCTATTCCCCCTGTCAATAGTTTTAGTTTTAACCAAGAATAGTGGCCAGAAAATTGGTCTTGTACCTGCTCAGTCAGTGGGGCCTGTGGATTGCAAACCAGCCCCAAATAAATGCCAATTACTCTCCCCTCCCTAAATTGTCATTGCTTTCAGGCTGCAATCCTAGGCATCAGGGGTGTAGCAAGACCCTCGGGGGCCAGGGGACAAAATCTGGGCAGGGGGGCCCCTGATTGCACGGGCGAAGCATGCGTGCACCTCAGCGCCCTAAGCCATGCCCCCTTCATCTGATGCCAGATGCAAGGGGTGGGGCAACCAACATTTCCCCGCTGCTGCTCGTACCTCCTCCTTCACCGCCCCCTGCCCCACTGCCGCATCTTATCTTGGCCTCTAGGAGGTGAGCCGAGTGGGGCAGGCCGAGCAGGGCCAGTAAAATAGTCCCCGCAGGCTGAATCCAGCCCCCAGGCCTTATGTTGTGCAGGCCTGGTCTATACTGACTAGCAGCAGCTTCCCCAAGGTTGCAGGCAGGAGTCTCTCTCAGCCATATTTTGGAGAAGCCAGGAAGGGAGCTTGGGACCTTCTGCATGCAAGTATGCAGACGCATTTCCCAGAGCAGCCCCATCCCCTAAGGGGAATATCTGACAGTGCTCACATGTAGTCTCCCATTCAAATGCAAACCAGGGCAGACAATTCATAGCGGACAATGAAAAGGGGGACAATTCATGCTTGCTTCCACAAGACCAGCTCTCCTCCCTTACACAAAAGTGACATTATACATTTTGCAAAAGATTTTTAAATATATCTATGATAACCTTGTGGAAACGTTCTTTAAAAAGAAATGTATGTCTTAATTTTCACACATGTAATTCATACATATTCAGATAAATGTAACAATGCGTAACAGCAGAGATAAGTGCTTTATTTCACTACATTCACTGAAAAGCTCAGTGATCAAAGAAATAGGATAGAATCCGGCAAGCGATATCTGCAATGATGAAAAAACCAAAGAGATCAATGGTAATTTGCAATTATTATTGTAAAGGCTTCTCATCTGACCAAGGATATATTAAACTAAGAGAAAAGGTGCCAATGATAGGTTAGGTCAGTTCACTGTATGTGTGGTAACTAGATCGGCAGAGAGTCAGGCGTAGTTCACACTGAAATTCAGGAAGTTCAACTCTCAGAAAACCTTTGGAGCTGAATTCTTCAAGCACAGACAAATATCATTGTAATACATTTGAAGAAAATATTCTTAACTGTGGACAAACAGGGATTGAAAGCAGTGGTAAATCTGTTGGTATATGTTTTATAGTCTAACCCCAAGATGACTACAGGAACTTGTGCTTAAGGTTTCAGTACATGACCTAGTTTTTCCTGTCTCAAAAAACTAAATAAATGCAGTGAAAAGGAATCACTCTTTGTACTATTATGCAAAGCCACTGTCTAGCCATGATTTCTTTCCAATAAACACATTCAAGAAAGGCAAAATTCAGCTGCAAAGCATTAGATTCAATCTTTATATGAATTCTGTTATGTGGTTATTAAGGAAGACAGCTTTGACCTGGATAGGAACACACACCAGGAACTGGAGCTCAGACATCTCAAACAGAACTTCTGACATAGCACTTAAATTTTAGGTTAAACATTTACTAAAACATATGCCTTAAAAGACTCAAGAATCAGAATGTATCTGAATTTCATCTGAAATGGATGAGCCTGCTTCCCTGTGGAATGGCCTCAAATTTCCATATACTTATCATAAGTACATCCCAGTATTTGCATGTATATATACCACTATCAGTTTGGATGGCTCTTGCAGTAGAAGCTGCCAATAACTGGACAATTGTTCATAGACTGGGTATATCATCTTGGAGAAAACGCCACTTAAAGACTACTCAGAATAGGAGGCAGAAGTAGTTAATGGGTTCTGAAGACAACAGTGGGTGAAATTTTATTATTGAGATTTCAATATTTTAAAATGGTTGAATTATCTGAGCTATTTTAATGCTTTTGGTTGGTTTGCTGTTTTTGGCCAAAGTAACAAGAAAAATTATGTTGGCTTGGCAGTGCAGTTACAGCTGGGGAAGACTGGGCAGATGGTGTCACAGCAAAAGAGATTTAACAAGAAACTGAGAAAGCTGAGGTGCCAGCTGTGCAAGTTTTAAAAGACAGACTAATGCCAAAAGAATGCAGCATCAAACACAGAGCTCGCTGAAAGTATATGGAGAATAGACATACCCCTCACTTTTGACATATTAAACAAACATTAAGTACCAAGAAAAGAAGAAAGGTTACTAATCAAAAAATTGTTGGTGATGATCTGTATCAATGTAACATGAAATACATCTGGAGCTGCCTAGCAGCACACTCCAGGACGGGGCTCCTTCCCCTGGGCTCACCACAGCCCCACATGGACAGCAGCCAGTGGCAACAGGAATGGGGGGCGGGGCCTTCAACACTGCTAGTTGCCACTGAGACCCATTGAAATTGCAAGGTCTTGTTAGTCATCACAACTAACTTGTCTCATTGATTCTAACAGACCTTCATCATGACTGACTAACTTTTTTTGTTGTAGTTTTTAACACTTTCTTTGTTGAGGGATTTTTTGGTTTTAAAAACACCTCCAGTTCCCCTTTCCCTTTTACCCCTTGCCCGTTTACCTCCCCACATTCTACTCCGCTGACAAACTTATAAGCATGTATACAAATAGTAAAAAAAGGAAAAGGAAAAGAAACCAAGCCCCATAAGCAAATATATATGCAAGGAAAACATACAAGATATGGTACACGCCTGATTTTTAGCTAGAAGTTGTACAGTTGACTTCCATTCCTGACATGATCCAAGGGGCAATGAGTTTGTGTATAACTCCAGGAATTCTGCCCACACATCCTCGGACATTTCCAGATTTTCTTGTATGTGGATCGCTCTAAGGCCACTTCTGTTAGAATTTCTTAATTTGGTGGGAACTTACACTATAGTGTGGCTCATTTGGGTCAAAAGGGGATTATATCAACTTGATCAGCTTATTACATAAGATTCCCATTTTAAACCCTTTTAGACGCTTCAAGAAAAAGATAGGCTCCTACCTACTGCTGCATGGCAGTATCTGAACCTGAAACACTGCTTAACAGCTTTGTTTGGCTAAGATGCATTAGAGGCACCTGAAACTCCAGGCCTAATGAATACATTATTGAGCCACCTAATGGCGCAGTGGGGAAATAACTTGATTAGCAAGCCAGAGGTTGCCGGTTCGAATCCCCGCTGGTATGTATCCCAGACTATGGGAAACGCCTATATCGGGCAGCAGCGATATCGGAAGATGCTGAAAACCCGTCTTGTATTCTACCAAAGACAACAACAGGGCTCTGTGGTTGCCAGGAGTCGACACTGACTCAATGGCACACTTTACCTTTACCTTTAATGAATACATTAGATTTCACTCTGAAGGAAGCTATTTTTCCCAATCTAGATAAGACCAGATTAAAATAGAAATCAAAGTGTATCTAACAACATCCCAGTTAAACTTGGCTTTTGGCTATAATAAAAACCTCATCAAAACACACATCTAACACACCTAATATGGTCTTGCCCAATAGTGACCAGCTTCTGGGCTCAAATTTGTACCAGGATGAATATGACCCTTAACTCCTCTGCATATTCCTGATGATACATATTATGATACATATTCCTGATGATACATATTATATTTGGATGGACCCCAAATAACTGGACCCACATACATAATTAGAAGACATGGCTAATTATAACTAATTTTCTATAGATACAACACAAAGGTCCCTCCAGCATCTCTTTTAGCTACAACAGCTTCTATTGCACTGTATTATTTATTATAAGCTGCCATGGGGATCTTTGAGATTGAAAGGCTAGGTAGAAATAGTTTGAAATCAAATTTAAAAATGAGGGATACATTGTATATATTGGCACATGTCCATATACTGCAGATGTTCAAATTTGAGCCATCATTAAATAACTGAAAATTAGTAGTGATGATACGTTATAAATTACTGGATTCATAGAGGGCACATAACAAAATATCACTGAACAATAAGATAGCAGTGACAGTCTCTATCTATGCCTAGTCTCCAGCTGTCCATTACCAGCATCTCTTACCTGCTGCTTGAGTGCCTCCAGAGATTCAAATTCTAGTCTTGCCAATTTTATCTGAATATCTCGTGGTTTATCAGGAATCACAAATGCCATAAGAAACTTCATAGCTATAATTAAATGCTGGGTGGAAAGATAAAAGAAAAGGTATTCAGATGAGTTCTTAGAATCAGGCATGTATTTGTGTGCAGAAGCTTTCTTTTTATTTTTTAACAGCTGACAATAATAAGTATAATATGAACATTATTACTCAGAAATAAAGAACCATCCTCCTGCACTGTTCCAGGTAGACAAGAAAGACAAATTCTAGCAAGTGACTTTTCCAAATACTCCTCAACTCCTCTGGAGTTTGATTTTATTTGCTGAATCTTGTATCTTTTGTATGGTTTTTAATGCTGCTTTATTTATAATTTAACTGATGCTCCATTTTTAATTTTATGTTGTTAATTGCTTTTAATCCCTTTGGGGGTGGGGGTGGAAGTGGGATATAATTTTTTAATCATTGTCAATAAAAACCCACAGTTGAGGATTTCTCTTTAATAACCTGGTCACATTGTCTGCTATGTCAGTTTCCACAGTACACAATAAATCCTTGAATGTCACTTGATTCCTTGGGTATCCCCACTCCACTCACAAAATTTTGTTTTGGGCTGTGAGCATAAAAAAATAATCTTTTCTGCAATAGCAAATCATATTATCTCTCAAGCAGGAGATGATGAGACTAGAGATTACACATATATGAATAGAGAGCAAAGCACAGAAAAATACTGCAAATGCACTTTTAAAGGTTGGCAAGAACAATTATGGAACTTATGTTTTATGTAAGCATAGCCCCATCTGCCTCTTGTCTTCATGAGAGTTATTGCCTCAGTCTTATTTTCTCTTAATACTTCCTTTATTCAATTCCATGTCGCCATTACTCAGTATTCCCTCAGAGTGACCACTGCCTATTCTTTCCCACTTTGTTTACCATCTTGTCTCTTGACCAATCTCACTCCCTTCTCTCAGCCATGAAGCTTCTTCTCAGTTGAACAGCTGTGAAGTTGCTTCAGAGTCCTCTCTCCAAGTATTCCTAACTTGCCTCAGTTCTCCTCTGCCTTTCCCCCTCAAATCTCATTCGTTACCTACACCATCAGCCTTCTCATTCTCAGTCTTTTGTATCCTTCCTTCAGCCTCCTTGCCTCTAGGTTCCTTCTCTTCTCGCTTTTCTACATCTCTGGCCCATGTGAGGCTTTAATCCTAGCTAAATTGATTTCTTCCCTCACAGAAGGTGGACTGCAAAACTATTCAGCTTGCTGAACAACTAAATATTCCATGTCACCACACTAGCTCAGCCAATCACAGTGTCAGAGGCTCCATCACCAGACGTCCAATATGGTATAGATTCTTCTACAAAGTCTGGCTAACCTCAAATTACTAGCCATTTACATTAATTCTGATATTTAATATCAGTTTAGTAAAACCTGTAACCAAACATCAATTTAGTAAAACCTGTAACCAGCTCCAATGTCTATAAATATGCAGGTATTTTGATTCAGTGCTTCTAGAATGACAATGAACTTTAGGGAGGATCTGAATGTTATAAACAATAATGAGTCTTGCATCAAGCTAAGCGATTCACTCCTGATTTCTTGCTTATGTTATAACCAGTTAAATTTAGAATATGCAAGAATAGGCGGCAACACATATTAGCAATAAGGTTATTATTCAGGTCTCATTCAAGAGTATAGTAATGCTTCCAAGTACTGAGAACACAGAAATATTATGTAACAGTGAAATACCAAGAGGATGGAATTTTATATTCTGTTTTATTATAAACAAATCATACAGTTTAAGAAAAGAATTAAGGTGCTTATAAATGTACTCATAAAGTCCAAAACATAGAAATTGTAAGTTAAGCCACCAACATTAACTTCTGCCCTCTAGTTTAACTGCTACAAATAGAGAGGGGAATAAGACCTTCTTGCCCCTGAAGGCAGCAATATGTCTAAATACATTTGACATATCATATCTTAAAAATAAATAAATATGAGCATCATTTTGAGTCTGTGTCTCTCTCCATCCCCTCCCCTTTTGCTTTTGAAGCTACAAAACTCCACAGAGACTCCAACCTGGAAAATGTCAATCTTGCAATGATCATGTACTGAGTAACTTGTACTTACTTAAACGAATTATTTAAAGAAGAAATTTAAAACCTCATTAATACACACAGATTTTCACCAAACCTTGACCACCAATGCCATATCCTTGCATTTTTGATGGAATCTAAATTGGCAAAAGGAGAAAATGAGGTGTGTTCTGTGTGGGCACAAAAATGCCCACATTGCAGGCAAAGTGGTGATCTCTTTAGTCCAAAGTAAATATTTCCATCAGCTATAACTTCAGTTCCACTTGGTGAGATTATACCCTTCAGGAGGTTGATTCGACTTGCCAAATTTACAATAATAGGACAGATCATTCTGATATTTTAAGAAATACATTTTTCAGGATCTGCAATAATGGGACATATTTTAAAACTTTTAATTATACGGTCACTCCTTCAGCTATATAACTCCCAAATAGTGGATATGAATAAATGAATAAATTTATTGTTGCAACCACAGGTCATAACATACATTAATCATAACAAAGAATAAAGAATAAAACAGCAATTTAACAAAATCCTATCCAACAGGATGGACAAAACAAAAACAAAAAAACCCCAAACACCACCAAAAACAATTATATAAAATTTAACAAAAATGTAAAACTAAATACTACAGGGCTTACTTCGTGGTACAACAACAAAAGTAAAGCTAATCCAAAATTATAACCTTGCCATATATTGACAGCGTTTAACAGGCACTAATCTCTTCCTAAACGTAGATGCCAGCAAGGCAAAGATAGTTGTTTAATAACTTGCATTGGGGCATTGCATTCACCAAAAGTAGTTTACACATTCCACCTCAGACCCATACATTTACTGATAATCTGACCCACTGTTTCCCCCTTTATTGTATTATAAAATACTAGCTGGGCCAGGCACAGAGCATCTGCGCCTCTGCTGGTCCACCCGGCTCACTTCACCCCCACCCCCACCTGGCCGTGGTTTCTGGCTGGCTTCAAGCTGGCCCGGCCCTTCCTCATCCAGGCAGCCGGGCCCGCCACCACCGCCTCCTCATCCCAGCGGCCAAGCCGGGGCGGCCCACCACCACCTCCTCATCCCGGCAGCTGTTGTCTCCTCGTCCCCGTCACTAGTCTGGCAGCTGCTTGTGAACTCTCGCGAGAGCTGCCACACATGGGCTTAGCAACGGGTATGCCTAGGAGAAATAAATATATTGAAGATAGTTTTAAAGATCCTCCACCTGTCTCTGACTGCAAGGGCAGAGGCGCTGTTCCACTGGGTCTTTACAAGATACTCTGAAGGCATGGTCTGGAATTGTAAGATAGTAAATGCATTTCTTAGTGGGACACTGGTGAGATTGACCAAATAATGCAAGCTAAACCTGTTTTTCTTAAAATGAGGCTACCATTCTGAAATTTTTTAACCCTGAATCAGATCAGCATCCCGACTACTATCCTGCTCAAAGAGCCAAGCATGGATTTTCTTCCAGTCCCAGAACTTAATCTTCTCCAATGATGGTAAAGGGTATTGCTTTAATATGTTAGACAGCATACTGCCCCTAAATAACTGGATATCACTAAATGATTTTCTGGAAGATTATATTATTTTATTTATTTAATTAATTATTGTTACATTTATATACAACCTTTCATTAAAACAACCCCAAGGTGGTTTACAGCAAAATTTAAAAACAAGATTATAAAAATGCAAAATGGACTCTAACAGCAATAGAAGGCAAGCCTTCTACTTCCATTCTTAGGTGTGCAGTCAGAGTACCTGGAAGCAGGCTGAGAATTTTCCTCATAAAGTTATTTTGAATTACTTCCAGCTGAACAACCAAATTCTCATTCCAGCCCCAGATCTCTACCCCACACAAAAGCTGAGCAATTACTGTATGCTGGGATACTTTAAATGCCAAAGGTATACGCTGGCTGCCCCTAGAGTAAAAGATTGTAAGATAGCCCCACTGTTTAGCACACAGTTCTAGGTGCAGCATTAAGATGTACCCTCCATGAACGGGACTCCTGAAAAAACACTCCCAGATATTTAAAAGAGGAGCATTGCTCAATTTGCTGAGCATTAACTAGCTGTGTACATTTCTTCTACTGCCCCAAACCACCACCTTTGTCTTTTCATAATTAATCCTTAGTATTTCTTTTTCACAATAACTGGCCAAATTGACTGACATTCTTATGAGCACAATTTTGGCATAAGATATTAGTGCCATGTTATCAGCATACATCGAAATGGAAACTTTATGCCCGTTAATAGAAAGGGAGGGAATTGGCAAGTCCATAGCCTGTACTATGCCATTAATATAAAATTAAATTTAAAAGGGGGGGGGCAACAGGTAACCCTGTTTGACTCCTTTCAAGCAAAACAGGATCAGTTAGAGACCCTTAGTGGCCCACTCTTACCCTGGTCATAAGGTTGGAGTACCATTCCATCAAAAGCCCAAGTAGTTGTTTATCAGTGTCCATCCTATCAAATTCCTCCCACAGTCTATCAATGGAATCATTAATGTCTATCATCATCCTGATCTTTTAATAATTACATTTTTCAGGATTTGAAATGATGGGACATTTTTAAAGAGCAGCAAAAAAAATCTTCCTTAATTATACAGTCACTCCTGCAGTTGTATAATTCCCTAGCAGTGATTATGGAAAATACTAGTATGGCTTCTATAAGTATTAGTCTTAATTTAAGATTCTGATTATTATATGTTCTTATTCATACATTGTTTATAATGCAGTTTTCATAAGATTATTTTTTCTTACACATTCCTGCCTGGGGTTTGGCCGATAATCTGTCTGCTAATCAGACTGAGTTTATTCTGACTTTAATTTAGGTCAATGGCGCTGATTAAAACATAATATTTAGGTCAATGGCGCTGATTAAAACATAATATTCCTGTAATCATACCACAACAGAAATGAAAATTCCAAGAATTCATTTCTGATTTGCATTTTTGTTTTAGAAGAGACACAGTTGAGGGATACACTGATGCAAAAATACAGCTGCTCCTGTTGCTTGTGGCAGTATTTTTTCACAGCGCAGGCCAGCTCTACTGGCTCTCTAAGAGCACTTGGCTGAAGTCCACAAAGAGTTTGATAGTGCTGCAATTATCAAGGGTGAGAGAGACATTGACATTTTGCTCCTTACCCATTTGGCAGATGGCAAAATAGGAGGCTATTTTACTGTTGACACCAGGGAGCCATGTTAATTCTGTCCTGTTTTCCTCATACCAAGATATACACCCTGTAATCATCATGTAGGAGCATGTATTTGAAAAACAATCTCTTTAATTCTTGCAATTTAGAACAGTGCTGTTGTTCTATAAGGGCTTAGAATAAGACATCACTATATGCTAATAAAACCAAGGTTGCTATAGTGTTGCCCAGTAAGAGCTTAACCAAATAGCAGAAAATGTTCTTGTCATTCGCAGCCGACACCCAACTACGGTTGGATTTATTTAATTTCAAAACCCCTGCAAGCTGAACTAATTCCTCCTATTCCTATTCAAATTATCAGTCGTGCCTAGGAGTGCCACAGTAAGAAGAGCAGGTTCTTCTTAGACCTGCAGAATTGTGACATAACTGTTTACAGGATTTGCTAAAGTAGTTCTGACATGATATTTACCAAAGCATAAAGAACAGGAGCAGTTAAGCCAGTAACTAGGGGGTGGATTATTTATTTATTTATTTACATTTTATATCCTGCTCTTCCTCCAAGGAGCCCAGAGCGGTGTACTACATACTTAAGTTTCTCCTCACAACCACCCTATGAAGTAGGTTAGGCTGAGAGAGAAGTGACTGGCCCAGAGTCACCCAGCAAGTATCATGGCTGAATGGGGATTTGAACTCGGGTCTTCCCGGTCCTAGTCCAGCACTCTAACCACTACACCACGCTTTGCCACCCCAGGGTCAAGAGTAAGGGGGCTTGGGGGGGGAGGGAAACTTATTTCTGTCTTTTACCTCTTAAAATGCCGGTATAGTGGTGGAGGCTTACTTGCAAATGAGACAGAGTGGGCGTGCAGAGGCCCAAAATTGCCTGTTATGTCTCATTTGCAAATAAGCCAGGCTTGAGGGAGGACCTATTTCGCCGCTGTCCTCCAGTGCACGACCTCACCTCCTGAGATGGTTTAGGAGGTGGACGGAGATTCCACTGCTACACAGCGCTCTCTCTCTCTCTCTCTCTCTCTCTCTCTCTCTCTCTCTCTCTCTCTCTCTCTATATATATATATATATATATAAAGTTTCCCTCCAAGATGCCACTCTCCAAGATTTGCCACCATAGGTAGCTTCCTATACTGCCTATGTGGTAATCCCCCATTGAGTGGATCCAATGTGCCTACTTGGACTTGGAAATAGTTCAATTTCTGCTGATTCCCCCCCCCCCACCTGCAGCTACAACCCCTCATATTGCTTCACACGCTGCTCCAGACCTTCAGGGGTGGCTTTTGGGGGTGTGCAAGAGGCTGCAGCAAGGAAATTGGAACCCAAGTCCAAAGTTCCAAGGTCAAGGCAATGACCAACAGAAATGGAGTTTTAGTTAGCTTAAAAATTAATACAGTAGATTGAGATGTAGATATATCCAGGGCTGAATATCCTGTGATTATGCACTACTGTAGCAAAAGCGTGGAACTGTATTGTAAATAATATAGCATCCTGAAAAAAATCTCAGTTATTTTTTTAAAAGACAAAGTTTCTAATCCTTACACCTCTGCAGAAATCTGGTAAAAATCTCAGAAATATTGCTCTCAAATTAGTAACCTGGGAAACATTAGAAAACTTAATATGAAACATGAAAACCCAACATATTTAAATAAATTACGCCCTGGCCATTCATTAATAATAACTAGACCACCAGACTATGTTTTCCCTCACATTTCAATGCACAGCCACATTAAAAAAACATATAAACAAAGAACAGTGAGCAGGATCCAGACAAGTTAGTCTGGATTAATGAGACAAGTTAGTAATATTACATTTATTTATGCTTTCTGGATCTTGACCAGCAAGTATCTATGATAGCATTTCTTAATAGAAGATTCTGCAACACAGCAGTCAAGAATGCAGTATAATAATGCACCCACTTGGATATTTCCATCCTATAACTGTTTTGGCACAATTCTTATCTCAATTTATGGATAGTGTCTAACAGGATCTGAGATCTGACTTGCCAAAAGTCAAATTAGCTAATGTAATGAAGAGTAAAGCCTTGATCAGTCTCTGAAATAAATTCTGCATAAGAAGTGGACAGAGAAAAATGAACATGCAATTCAACTCGACACTATGATTAATGGCATGCTTTATGAATAGCTCTTAACTGATTGCCAATGTTATACATTGGTCCTCTGTCTATCTGACCAGTTTACCTTATTGCAAAGATAGTTAATGTCCAGAAAATGTAAACTTGCTACAGCAAGTGGTGTAATGTAGGGACAAGTCACCAGGTAGCCTCAGCTCCTCTCATCGACATGGGGAAAATACTAGCGGCACACTACAAGTTTGATATAAGGATTATCAAGACTGCCATCCTATACACACTTACATTAGAGCACGTCCTCCTGAAGTCAGAAGGCTTTATTTTTTAGTAAACAGTTATGATTATGTTGTAAAATAAGGTAAGAAACATCTCCCAATGCCCACTTCTTGGAGCCAGCAACTCAAGTCAAAGACAAAGCAACTAGGAAGTAAGCAACCTAGGAAGTAAGCACCCCTGCTAACTTGGCAAAGAGGCACCTTTTAACGTGGTGATTCTCTTTATTGAGCAGGGGGAGAGTAAAAGGCCCTATCCACCCCCAGCACAGTACCTCCAGTGACTGTTGCTGGGGTGTGTCTTATGTTTCTTTTTAGACTGTGAGCCCTTTGGGGACAGGGATCCATCTTATTTATTTGTTGTTTCTCTGTGTAAACCGCACTGAGCCATTTTTGGAAGGGCAGTATAGAAATTGAATAAATTAATAACAACAACAACAACAATAAAGCAGAATACATTTGAACTGAACAGAGCACAGTGCCTGAAAAATCCAAACGTCAAGTGGCATGTTACGTGGGAGAGCCATAGTTGATCTCCCCCACCTCCGCCCCTTTGGAACTGAAATACCACTGCTGGGGCCAGGAAGGGGGTTGTTTAACCCTATCTCCCACACCCCAATCAAAAATCTGTTCCTCCTGAGCTGCTGCTTGTCCCACTGGGCAAACAAATACCTGTATTCTCTGACCTTCCTGTTAGATAGCTCTGTAAACATTCCTGAAGACTCAACTGATTGTATTAAGATTTCAACTATCCATTTCCCCTCCTGCTCACTTTCTTGTACTTCATCTACTTATTAATTAAAAGTAAAGAGTGCCATCGAGTTGGTGTCGACTCCTGGCGCCCACAGAGCCCTGAGGTTTTCTTTGGTAGAATACAGGAAGGGTTTACCATTGCCATCTCCTGTGCAGTATGAGATTATGCCTTTCAGCATCTTCCTATATCGCGGATGTATAGGTGTCTTCCATAGGAAACATACCAGTGGGGATTCAAACTGGCAACTTCTAGCTTGCTAGTCAAATCATTTCCCCACTGCACCATTAGGTGGCTGACACTTATTAATTAGGATATCATTAATGGGACCATTAATGAATTGTTATAATTAACAAATTTCTCATGAGGGAGTAGAGATGAAGCAATTCTGCCCCTAGGAAAAGAATTAAGAGTCTTTAACAGCTGGAGCTACATTTTTCCACAACCTCTTTGACCTGTCTAGCTACAGATGCTGTGACTGAGGACAGACTTTGCTCTTCAAGAAAAGCTCCCAGACTAACTATGACTGATGCATGAAGATCTGCTGTACCAAGTGCATGAATGTCTGTTGTATATGTAAATGCTATGTGTTATGCCTTACACATGTCCGTGTGGAAGTCTGTGAACAAGGGAAAGCTATTAATTAGGCATTATATACTAGTGGGTACATCTGTGCCCAAATAACCATTTCTGCTGGATTAGGCAAACAGCTCTTGACCTGAAGCAGCCTGTTTAATTCATTATGTTGATTTCCTCTTTCTTTGCTGGAGAGATTTCTTTCCTCTCACTCCAACATAAAGAATGAGTTATTGTAAAGCAGTGGTTCTCAAATTTTCCCATAGGTTTTCACTAACAGTGCAAATAGTAGTTTGAAGGTGGGGGGAGATTACATCGGGGGCGGGGGAGACCAGTGCAGGGGTTAAACCCTCACCCCTCGCATTACAGTCTTGATCCATCTTGGTGCCTCCTTTGGCTGCTATTTTAAAAATAAAATAAAAGAGATGGGACATCCAATGGGGATCTCTAGCATCTCATTTAGCGTGGCTCGGAGAAACACTGCTGTGATGCATTGTGCATAAAAAACACCTGAACTGTATATTCAAAGCCAGGGCAAATTGTTTTTATTCTCACACATCTGTGTGACATCATGGCTTTATAAGGATAGGTTTTTATTCATAGTAACACAGCTCTAGTTTTATAACTCACAACCCAATGTTGGCAATATGGCAAGTTGAATGGTGCATTCAGAACAAAACTTCTGAAATGTTTTCAACTTGCCATATTGCCAAGTTGACCGCAATGGTGATTATGATTATTGTGTTGGTTGTGAGTTTGTGAAGCTAGAGCTACTACTTCAAATATTTATATACTGCTTTTCAACAAAAAGGCTCAAAGCAGTTTACAAAGAAACTAATAATATGGCTTCCTGTCGCAAAAGGGCTCACAATCTAAAAAGAAACTCAAGTTAGACACCAGCAATAATCACTGGAAGGATGCTGTGCTTGGGCTGGCTAAGGACAGTTGCTCCCCACTGCTAAATAAAGAGAACTAGCTGGGCCGGGTGCAGAGCTTCTTTCTGCGGAGAAAGAATAGCTTTCTCTGGCCAGCCCACCCACCACCGCTTTTTCCTCCCCACCCCCACCCCAGCACACCCGGCTTTCTGGCCAGCCAGCCAGCTGCTTCTCACCCCTCCCACGCTTTTGGGCCGGCCAGCCCACTTCCTCCCACCGCCTGCTTCTTGCCCCCACCCCACATTTTCTGGCTGGTGGGTCAGCTAGCCAGCCAGCCCACTCCTTCTCTGCCCCACCCCCACACTTTCTGGCTAGGGGGCCGGCCGGAAAGCCAGCCTGCCACCTCCCCCCACCTGCCCACTCCCGGTAGCGGCTACCAACCCCCGCCGGCCAGGCCGGGTCAGCCCACCACCACCTTCTCCTCCTGGCAGCCAGCCCAGCCCACCATTGCTGCCTGCTCCCGTGGGCCGGGTTGGCCCGTTGCTGCCTTTTTCCTCCCAGTGGCCCACCCGGCCCGTTGCCACCTCCTGCTGCCGTGGGTGGGGCTGGCCCGCCGCCGCCTTCTCCTCCCGACGGCTGGGCCACCCGTCGCTGCTTCCTCCTGTTCCCGCCAGCCGGCCCAGCCGGCGTCACTATTCCCCCCCCCTTCCCCATTGCTAATCCTATCCGGCAGCCGCTCACAAACACGTGCGAGAGCTGCCACACATGGGATTAGCGACAGGAATGCCTAGGAGAAATAAATATATAGATCACCACTTTAAAATGCTTACTGTGGTATTATGAATAAATAAGAGCTAAACAAATATCCCTTAAAAACAGGTAAGAGATAATCCAAGCCTAAAATAACCTGGTGGCGCAGTGGTAAAACTGCCGCCCTGTAATCAGAAGGTTACAAGTTCGATCCTGACCAGGGGCTCAAGGTTGACTCAGCCTTCCATCCTTCTGAGGTCTGTAAAATGAGTACCCAGAATGTTGGGGGCAATATGCTAAAATCATTGTAAACCGCTTAGAGAGCTCCGGCTATAGAGGGGTATATAAATGTAAGTGCTATTGCTATTGCTATATGTACCATTGTTCTGAGGTCGTTCATCTCAAGAAACGGACGCAGCTGGCATATCAGCTTTGGCTGATAAAAAGCACCTCTGGCCACTGCCTCAACCTGGGACACCAGGGAGAGGCTCAGAAGCACCCCCAGACTGCGTAACTGTTTCATGTGGGGGAGTGTGACCCCATCCAGAACCAACATATCAAAATCATCTCCCAAGTTCCGACCCCGCACAATAAGCACCTCTGTCTTATCTGGATTCTGGTTTGATTTTGTTTCCCCCCCTGAAATACAGTCTTGGGGAGCTGAAAAATTGATTGCAGCAGCTGCATGGGGAAGCAGGTACTTGATCCTTCCCACGCAGACAGTTTTTTGCGACCAAACACATCTCTCAAGCTGCTTTTCCATGGAGGAGGGAATACAAGATTCCTGTATTTTTTCCTTCCAAAAAACAGGGAGGAAACAGGAAAAACAGGTTGGAAGGGCGTAATTTTGATTGCGAAAAGTTGCAAGTGAGGAAAAGGTAGTGCATCCTCTCCCACAGAGCTGTTGCTATTAAATTTGTGTGAGCGCACACAGAACTGCATTTCAGCATTAGAAATGTTAACCTGATTATGTAAACTATTATAGCAGTTACCGAGTTTGACACAATGGCTACATTCAGACATCGCGCAAAACAGGAGTTATAGGTTACCAGCAAACCTGTAACTCCAGTTTTGTGCATTGTCTGAATGCATGCAACCACAGCTTCGCAATCAAACCACAGGGTTCAGTTTACTTTCCAAACTGGAATTTGGAGCTGGGATTACTCCTCAGTTTCACTGCTCTAAACCTCTGTTAGAAGTTAAGGCTGTGTTGTCTACATGCATCCGTGCTATAACTGTGATTACAGGTTAGGTGACCAGTGAGAGGCCAGCTCGGAGCTTCACCAACAGCTCTAGAGCTTACCCAGCACTCCATGGTGTGTTCTCTGACTGCATGCCACGCCACTTCCTGCAAACTTCCTACTTCCTCTGCCTGCCAACAGACATACCAGGCCCTGCTGCTCTTATAATTAAAGGGCCAGCAGCACTACCTGGGGAGCACTGCTTGAAGTCTGCGATCCTTGTAGCAATGGTGGTGGTAGGTCTGTGCTGGATGCGCTGGACCTGTAGAACCACCACCACCCATGAGTGATTTCCTGGAGCTGTGAAGCCAGGCCCACAGCCTGCACCGGCATGGCTGTACAAGTGGGTGGAACCAATCTTGGAAGACCAGAAACGGGGAGGGGAAACTCTAACCTGCCTCTGGAGTTTCCCAAACTGGGATTGAGGGATTATCTGTGATGTGATCCCCAGTTTAGAACGTTAACTACAAACTGAAGTTCTAAGTCAGTTCCTGCAATGTCTGAATGCAGCCAATATGTCTTGAAATACCAGTACAACATTTCTATTCACCACAGAGAGCAAATTATTATACTTGTAGGGACTGTACAGTATCCCTATAGTTTGCAAATACACAAGTATTCTCTTAAAGTATAAGACAATAGAAATGCAAACTTGAAAACTGAGGCCATGATGGCCTCCTGAGATTTTTCTGATAGCATCTGAAATGTTAAATAATCTCATTCATGTTCTTTGTTCAATACTTCCAAAATAATTTTCACAGACAGCCTGCTGAGATTATGAAGAAAACAACAATTCCCATGGTCCAACTAGTGAGAAAATAAGAATTCCTCAGATATTATAAGAATAATCACAAATTTTTGAAGTCAGCTAAGAATCTTTTAATGTTCCATCTTTAGACACATTTTAAAGCTGGCTTTAATGACCTAAGAGGAAAAATGTTCGTGAAAGCTACTCTTCACATTTTACCTGTAAAAGTATTTGTTTTTAACTCTCTCATATTCTGTACTTAAATTACTTCATTAAAACTGAATGGAAGATTTGCCATAAGATACTACCTTCATGGGAATACAATGTAAGATCCACCCTCTATGCAGCCTGAAAAATGTGTGTGTCTATTCAAACAAAAGTACATAGTAGAAAAAATAGCAGTGATGACTGAGTTTAGTATGACATCTATTGGAGAAGCATTATTTTCTTTTAAGAGATGTCTTTGATCAAGTTTGATTCAGTGTACAAGTTACCTTTAAAACAGTCAAAATATATACAGTACTTGTTCGACTGAACACTATTTGACTAGGGATGTGTGAACTGTTCGAAATCGAACCGGAGTGGTTCGATGGTTCGAATTCAAACCAAACCAGCCATCAGGTTCAAGCTGCAGGTTCGAATTCGAACCAAACTGGGGGTGGTTCGATTTGAACTGGTTCGATCTGGTTCGAACCTCAAATAGTGGGTGGGGTGGTAGCTGGCACCCATGGGTACCTACCACCCAAACCCCAAAGCAATAGGACAATAGGACACATAAAAAATAGGATTTTTTATGAATTTTTGAAATTTTTCTTTAATTTTTTTTCTCATAGGGTATAATGGGAGTCGAACCAGCCCATTATTCCCTGTTGTGGAGCACGCATGTGTGCCAACAACCACCCAAACCCAAAAGCAATTGGACACTCCTATGATTTTTTTATGAATGGGGGTGGTTGACACCCTCTGTGCACTACATCACCACTCACTCTGGGCCACCCCAGCACCTCACAAGTGGCTTTAAGGTTTTTCTCCATAGGGAAGAATGGAGGTTTCAGCAGCCCCATAACTGCACTCGGGGGGTGCTGGGGTGGCCCAGAGCAAGGGTGCCAACCACCCCCATGGGTTGCCCATGGGTTTTGTTGTTTCTGAAGTGTTCTGAGTGTAGATTCTTCAGTAGCATATAAGATTTTCAATGACAAACCATGAACCCACTCTAATTTGCTAACCTTAAAAGACACATAAACTTCAAAAATCACTTAAAAATCAGCCCTTTGCCCAATTCCTTTCAAATAATTCTGATAGCTTCCTTGCCCCACTTGGGCACTATCACCCACCACACTCTGCTCTAGGCCACCCCTTTGCCCCCGATGTGAAGCTATACATTTGCTGACACCTCCATGGTTCTTTATGGAGAAAACCTTAAAGACGCGTAAACTTCAAAAATCACTTCAAAACCAGCCATTTGCCCAATTCCTTTCAAATAATTCTGATAGCTTCCTTGCCCACCTTGGGAACTACCACCCACCATACTCCGCTCTAGGACACCCCGTTCCCCCCAACGTGAAGCTATACATTTGCTGTAATCCTCACTATTCCCTATGAGGAATTCAAAAATACTTTTAAATTTCACCAGTAATCGGAGGAGTGTCAGATTGCCTTGGGGTGCCTACCACCCACCCCACTTTTGTGCCCCTAGGTGCTCCACAATAGGGGATAATGGGCTGGTTTGGGTCCTATTATACCCTATGAGAAAAATAATTAAAAATATTTCAAATATTCATAAAAAATCGTAGGGGTGTCTGATTTCTTCAGGGTTTGGGTGGTTGTTGGCATCCATGGGTGCCTGCTACCACCCCACCCACTTTTGGAGGTTTGAACCAGTTCGAACTCAAACCAAACGGGGGGTGGTGGTGTCAGAGTAAAACCAAAATCGAACCACCCCCTCCTGGTTCGAACCTGGTTCGAATTCGAACCTAACTAGGTAAACTGGTTTTGTGCACATCCCTATATTTGACAACTAATAACAGAGGTATTTATTTATTTATTTACATTTATATCCCGCTCTTCTTCCAAAGAGCCCAGAGCAGCCCAGAGCAGTGTACTATATACTTGAGTTTCTCCTCACAACAACACTTTGAAGTAGGTTAGGCTGACAGAGAAGTGACTGGCCCAGAGTCACCCAGCTAGTATCATGGCTGAATGGGGATTTGAACTCGGGTCTTCCCGGTCCTAGTCCAGCACTCTAACCACTACACCACGCTGGCTGGTATGAAGTGCACTATAATCAAACTGGTTGTCAAATTGATTCTTGGGTATTGTGCACAAGGATCTTCTATGAATGTTGAAGTTCCCATACATTTCAATGTGTGCTTGCACTGACTTCCTTCACTGTAATGAATGCAAAAGTCATTCCAACCAAGAAGCTCTGAACATGGATCAAGGTTCACAAAGCTAGAGCAGGTTAAGGGCAGGTATCACAAATGCAAGACATTTACAGAAGATTTTTAAAGATCCTTTTAAAGCAGAGATGGCACCAGGGTTCAGCATCAGGGAGCTACCTGGAGTCCTCAGAAAGATTCCCTTGGGTGGTGGTGCTGATGTCAGTGGAGCAACTCTCTTTAGGCTCACCCAGGTAGGAGGGGGCCCATGGAGGGCAGTTTGCTAATGGTCCCTTGAAACTGAGCGCCGGCTCTGCTTTAAAGTTTGGACACAGTATCAAAAGGTTAAGAGGAGGAGGAAAAATAGTTTTCTGCACAGAAAACAGAAGATGGTGAAAGGGAAGGGGTTGCATGAAAGGGCAGGGGATACAGAAGATAAGACTTGGAAGGAATCAATAAAGAGAGTCATTGGGCAGGTGGTACTTAAGAGGGACGAATGAGTAGGTCAAACTGAAGACAGGGTCAAGATTTCAATGACTCAGCATAACCCAATGACTGAAATATTTGAATATTCAGCTGCAATACTGTGCCCTATTCTCCTTCAGACTAAAATGCATGTAACTGGGCACAATGGACTCTTCCAGACGGTGATATATTTCAGCTTGAGCACAGATCTGTGGCAATCCGTGAAATAATTGTGTTTTTCCAAATTAGAATAAAAGGAATGATGGGGGGGGGGGAGTAACATATTACCAGAGTGCCAGTAGATGGCGCTAAGAATATTATGCAATGTCCTTGAACCTAGTGTGGATTTTCTCTCTCTCTTTTCCCCCCATAACTTTCTCTCAGATTGGAATATATTATTGTCTATATAAACCCAGGGTTGTCCTTGGTCTGCTGCTTTAAGTTCTGCTTGCATTTTGAGGCAACAGTTAAAAACCACAAGGGAAATGTATTAGAAATTAAAGCAATTACTGTGCTACTGAATATTGCTTTAACAAATTCAGTTCACCTTGAATACAATATTATGTAGTAAGTCTTTCATACACTGTAAATGTTTTATTTTCCTCACTTGAATGAGAGCAGGCACTATCTCATAAATTATTTCAGTATGCATAATACTACTATACGATTAATAATTCCGGCAACTGCTGAAGACAATCTTGAATCATTCATCCAGCTTTTGACAACACAATAGTTCTCCATATGGCTAAAGAACTTCCCCCTACCAATCACATAAATTAGATTAATAAAATCCTGGGAAATGTATTATTATTTATCTTTCAGGAAAAAGAATTTTTTTTAATGTGCTTTGCTGTTCCATTAAAAATTAATTTCAGTCTAAATTTTTCTACCAACATTTAGAAAAAACTAATTCCAGTCTAAATTTTTCTACCAACATTTAGAATTATAGAATCACAAATAGCAGGTCATTCTTTAAATAATACAAAAAAGATGTAACAGTGGTGCCTCCAGTACCTGGAACCATATAAGTCTGCCACACTTTTAAAACACACTTTTAAATTTATGTCTATACATATCAGCTAATTTGATGTTGGGCTAAATATAATCTTTATTAGTTAAATACCATACTTAAGACAGATCAGATTTACGTTACTGGTATTCACAGAAACAAACCAAGGAGAACAGGGTTGTGGAACTGCAGAATTTCAATTTCCCAGAATAATTCCAAAACAAATAACTCAATTTCCATTCTATCAAGACTTCTACTTCACTTACTATGCATTAAGGATATATTTATGGGTCTCAATAATGAGTCTCATTTTTTTCTGATTTTTTCAACTTAGTAGTAACACTCACAGAGCTAGGGATTATGCATAATATGATACGAACTATCAAAAGTTTGAAGAAAATCTTATCCCAGCAAAGCCTAATCAATAATATGACATGAGGACAACATGCAGCAATAGATACAAGCAGGATCATAATTGATTATGTTGAAAAAACATCTTTGAAGTGGGATGGCATATTATCTAATATATCTAGCACAAAAAATGTGAGCTGTGCTAAAGTCACTGTCAAAAAAGATTCAGATTAAGTTCATTACTGTCTGAGACCAGAAAACAAACATAAACAAGGGGGGAAATGCAGAGTTACAGAAAAACCAATGCAGCTTATAGCTTACATCACATCTATTTACAATATTACAGATACACTAAATCAATACTCAGAGACCAACACTTCCCCAGGGAATCAAATTACAGATTTAACCATCTGACTCCTAATGGAGCAGTAGGGATGTGCCCAAACCGGTTCGGTGCCTCCTTAGAGAAGAGCCAAACCAGCTCAGGCGCCCGTATTCAAACCGGTTCAGTTGGGCGGGGATTGGTTCCCTTAAAAAGCAAGTAAGCAGGTCCTTACCTTCTCCTCTGCCACCCCAGCACTTTTCCAGGCACAGCACTAGCTTTCCAAAAGGCTGTGCGCGGCAACCATGTGCATCCCGACGCCACATGCAGGCTTCTGGAAGCAGCGCTGCAGCCGCACACAGCCTTTTGGAAAGCAGGTAAGGACCTTCTTATCTGCCTTTTAAAGGAACCAATCCCTGCACCACCTATAGCTGCCTGAGCCGGTTTGGGCACATCCGTATGGAACAGGCCCTCGAGCAAAATTCTGCAACATTAAGAGTGATATTCGTGTTAGAGTCTGAAAGAAGGTATAAAATTTAACTGACCTGCCTGGAAATTTCTTAAAATTTCTTTTTTTTAAATGTCTTTTCTTTTAGAAAAAGAAAATAAATGTCTCTATAAAACTGGCAATATAATATCACATGGGCCACAGTTTCAACCTCTCCCATCTGGCAGGGACAAATCTAATCTACATAAGGAATTTGGAGGTATCTCCCCTCCAGTACAACTGACGGCAGTACATTAAGCCGGGCTAAGGTGAAAACTCTCCAGTACTTCCATATTACAAGATTGTAAAGATATTTTTCTGGGGAGAAATCTTTACTAAGGTTTCTAACTTCCAAACAATGGGAGGCCAGACTCCTGTCCCTTTGCAAATCCATGTCCCAAATGTGTTGTTTTATGGTCTCTTTTGCCTTAGAATAGCCCAGATACAGCCGGGCTGGCAGGGTGGGGGAAGAAACTGCGACTCCAGAGTTTCTCCTCAAAAACTCTCATCTAACCTGAATGGAAGCTATCACCCAGAGTTAAAGGAGCCAGTCCCATAGGGCAAAGCATTAGTTTGTACCAGAAATTAATCTTATTTAACCAGGCTTGTGCCTCTAATGAAACTGACCCCAACTCCATATGGAGAGCAGCATTGGGGACACTCTGAAGACAGCAAAAACTTTGACTGGATCACTTCAAGGGGACGAAAATCCTTATAAACACAGGACTGTGATTGTTACCTGCCACACTTACTCTATCCGGCTCCCAGGAGCCTCCCTGTTGGCTTACAACTCCCGGCTTAGAGATTGAAATTTGTATATGCTCAGGAGCTGCACCACAATGTGAGCTCCCTGTTTATGGTACACATGGGGACAAGTCACTTAGTTGGTAGTGGGCTAGTCGCCCCTGGATTGGGCTGCAAACAAAGCAAATTGAAATGGGGATAGGATGCACCCCCTCTCCTCAGATGGGGGTCCCAGCTAAGTATACTTGAGAGTTAACTATACTGAGTTAACCTTCAAGGACACCCTGCACTTAGAGTGAACCACCTCACTCCCCTCCTTTCACATAATCTGCTAACAAGCAGATTATGCTAAGCAGGAAGAAAGTATATATGACGGTGAAGTAATGTTCTCCCCATGACAAAGGAGATGAGTCGGTGATGTACACTTAGAGGCGCACCCATCAAAACTATTGATAGGATTATTGGAGAGCCCGTCCCAACACAGATCTTCCTTCATGCACCTGCATATTCTGATTTCCATCACAAACAGCCTTACTTGCAAAAGGCACCCCCCCATTGTTACACTCACGAGAGAAATGATCAGAAACAATACGTTCCAAAGAAGCCTGTCCAGGCCCTTCCACTCAGCAAAGATGACAATAGGCATGTGCCCTCAAGGTACATTTTGGGATATAAGTATCCCCAGTTCCATGACACAGTGTGCTTCCTCATGTATGACACTTGGGACTCCATGGCAACAGCATGCTCCCTTGTGCTTTACACTTGGGGCTCCATCGGATGTTCTCTACAATCTTTGTGCTCCTTTAGTTTTGCCACCTGGGACTCCACTGCAACAAGGACTCCCTTGTGCTTCACTCGGCATTGCATCCAGCCACCTTCGTGCTCCCTTGTATGCTATCCTTGGGACCCCACTGAGCATTCCATATGCTCTCTTGCAACCTACAAAGAGCTTGAAATCACTATCTGGATCAGTCCTTCTGCCAATCCTGGATAGCTTGCCTCACACCAATAGGAAGCTGGATCCACGGAGAAGCCATATTTGTGGGCATCGTACTAATCCTTGCAACTCTCTTGCTCTTGCTGTACCTGAAGGACGTGAGTTTCCAGCTGCTCAAAGCCCCCTTGCCTAGAGGCAGGTACAGCATAGTGGTTGTCCGGCTCTCAGGACCCCAATCTATAACTTATTTTCAAGCTTCCCCCTTCCCCCTCTCTTAGCATCTTCCTCTTGCCCTCCTGGGAAACTTACACAATTAGACCTTACGCTAAAATGCCTCATTGCAGTTGGTTTATTTAGAAACATACTTTATTGCTCTTTAAGTTAGAAACACCTCATGGTATTTAAATTGCTTGGTAACATATTTTTATCGGTCATAAGAACATAAGAACAGCCCTGCTGGATCAGACCCAAGGCCCATATAGTCCAGCATCCTGTTTCACACAGTGGCCCAACAGATGACGCTGGAAGACACAGTCAGGAGTTGAGGGCAGGCCCTCTCTCCTGCTGTTACTCCCCTGCAACTGGTACTCAGTGGCATCCTGCCTTTGAGGCTAGAGGTGGCCTATGGCCCTCCAACTAATCACACCATTCTTTTCCTGTATCCCTCTTATTTCAAATAAATTCCTCTTTTATAATTTTGAAACTATATCCTTGTCTCAAATCCAGTCATTCCTTGAGTCCAAACGTTTGCCCACATTAAGACAGGTGAAGCTGACCCCTTTAACAGCTAATTCCACACACAAGCCCAAACACTAGGGGTGCCAACCAATCGCCCCTGGGTCAATTTCATTAACCTGATCCATAAAACAGTTGAGCAGCTACCTTACCCTGGAACACTCTAACTGTGGAGGGATAAACAACCCTCCATTTGAAAAACAGAATCTGAGGATTGCTGCTACACTTCTTTGGGCAGCCTCCATGACATAGGCAATCTAGGCCCTCTAAGAGCCAGAGGCCTGGAAGAGAACTCTCAGATATTTATACAGCCTAACCTGTTCAATGTCAAGGCCATTTATCTGCCATCTATGTTTAGTTAGGCTCTTAGTAAAGATCATGACTTTTGTTTTAGAATAATTGATAGTCAACTTTTCCTCTGAGCAATAGGTGGCAAAAGCCCAGAGGGCTCTCCTCAGCCCTAATGTCGAAAAAGAGAGAATAGCAGTATTGTCTGCATATAACAGGGAAGGAATTGGCCTATTTGCCAATCTTGGAGGGTAAAAGCTCGGGCCAGTAAGAGCCTGGACCATTGAACTGATATAATAATTAAACAGGAAGGGAGCCAATAAGCAGCCCTGCTTCATCTCTGTTTGAAGGAACTAAGCATGACAGATGGCCCTGTGGATTACAGCAACCCTTAAATGGTTGCTTTCATGTAATCTACGAATGAGTGAAAGTAACCAATGGACTACTGTAGAGTCTTCCAGCTTCTCGCAGAGTCTGTTTCTGGGTAAGGCATCAAATGCTGATTTGAAGTCGACAAATGCAGTATATAAGGCTCCTTGGGGCTCAGAACTATGTTACTTGCTCAAGAGCTAAAACCCTAAAACCTGCCTGTTTTTTAACTAAGATGTTCTCAAGTCACCATCAAAGCGGGATGACAAAGTGATCAGAAATGTCCATTGATTTAATCCCATAAAATGTTTAATAATAATAGAAGGTCAATTCCTCTCCCCAAAAATAGTGGAAGTAAAGGGAGCTAAAATGCAACCCTGTTGCACACCTCTTTGGACTGGGATCTTCTGAGTCAAGTGACCCTGCACACCACAAGGCACCCTCAGCCAATTATTACTATACATACAGCATGTGTATAAGAGCTAGTAAATGGCAATCTATGGAGGAGGGAACAGAAGACGGCAACGATACCTGCTTCAATACCCTTAATTGAAAAGAAGCAGCTGTTGCCAACCTGACATCAGGTTTAATAAAAGGGAATGCAGAGTAGGGATGTGCCCAAACCGGATCCCTCCTTAGGGAAGCGCTGAACTGGCTCGTGCACCTGCATTCTAACCAGTTCAGTGAGGAGGGGATCAGTTCCTTTAAAAAGCAGGTAGGCAGGTCCTTAACTGCTCCTCTTCTGCCCCACTACTTTTCCAGGCATAGCACTCACTTTCCAAAAGGCCATGCATGACTGCAATGCTGCTCCCAACAGCCTGCACATGGTGTCAGCATGCACATGGCCGCCACACATGTGCGATGGCCATTTGCTTCTAATTTTTGCCACAATCTATCTCTAGCTATGGAATCAAAAGCCGCTTTAAAATCCACAAATGCCACAAACAAGGCTCCCTTTGATCTAACACAATATTTCCCAACAAAGTGTTGCATTCTGGGGTCAGAAGTCAGTAGTGCTGAAACTGGCATAAATTGCCCTGTACAGACAAGACAGAGTGGGGTACAAATACTTACAAAAAAACCAACAAAAAACTTTGTAGCTGCTTTGAATATAGAAAAGTGGGGTGAATGAATAAATAACCCGGCAATACAACTGTAAACTTCCAGTCACTTTCTAAAAGAGAAATGAGTAGCGCCTTAAAACCTCACTATGTTCCACAAGACAACAACAACAAATAAGGAGTTGTGGGGTTTTTTTTAAACACAGTCTCCTCCAGTTTCAGCCTTTAAACACAAATACACCAACCACAATATGCTATGATTTTTGAGTTTTTATTTGGGTAAGGATCTTTTGTTCCACAACAGTAACAAATGTGTTTTATTCTCTATATTACTTTTACTCATACACATTTGCCATATCAAATCAATGTTAAATGTTCTTTATTCTTCAGTTCAGTGAAGCAGAGTTTCTGTTAAGTAAAAACTGCAGTAACAAGTATGTTGGTCTTTTATTTTTATTTAGATTCATCAGCTTACATTCGGGGCACAGTCTGAAAATAGATTATTTCTACACCGTCCTCCTCCACTACCCTCCGAAGGCCACAACAATAAAACAAACTGGGAGGAATGCATCAGATATGCATTATTCTATGCTGTTTTACTTGTAAACATTTTTGGACAAATATAATTAACCCAATATCACCTTATAGACAGAATGGGAAATGTCACAAAAAGAAATATTTAAACAAACAAATAGAAACTATATTGGCTGAAATTCCTGTCTATGACTGTTTCATCTTCCCCTACAGAGGTCACCCACTTGAAGGACCTGGAGTCAGGAGGAGAGCCCAGTATCCTCTGCTGTCTCCACTGCCACCTAGAAGTAAATATTTCAGGATAGTTTAATGCCTATAGAAAGAGAGTGGAAGGAAGAGAAACTACACAGATCCATCTATGTGGTGGTCTTAGCAATCACCCCACAAATGCCCAATTAATTTCCTGGAAGCCATCAAAAGTGCCAAGGCAATCACTCATATTCCCTGTAGTTCTCTCCACTCTGCTTCCTTTTCTATAGGGACAAAGCCAGCCTTGACACCTTTAGTCCCACCCAACAAGGGGTAAAAAGCAGTAGAGAGGGCTGTGAGTCAATGAAGAAGCTAACAGTCACCTACAAACCAAATGTAGCCCAGTTGGGGAAAGCTGTTGATGGCTATAAATTTAAACATTCACCCCTAAAACGCATTTGAGTCTTTCAATCCAAGTAATATATGTTTGAAAAGGCTGCATTTGAAGAATCCTGTCCCAATTCATACAGCCCATATAAAAATCCACTTCACTTTATATTTTTTAACTTGCACATCATCTTGAGTATTTTACTTTTTAAAAAATGCTGCATTCCATCCAAACCATCATAAAATAACCTGTCATTGCATGCTGTCAGCAATGGAAGAAAAGGGCAGAACCATCAGACTGCATCTAAAGGTCCAAGTGCATCTGGCTTTCAGCAGAAGCTGTTTATACAAAATGTGGGTATTTCAAAAAGGGAACATCAAGCTTGCAAGACACAAAAGAAAAATGCATTTGAAAACAAAATAGAGAAGACCGAAAGATAGCTGTCATGCTAAAGACTTATATTCACTCATGTCTAAGAACATCTTCGGCTTTTTCTGCTATAGGCTTTAAAATTGCCCCTTTCTTTAACCGCTTTTAAAAACTACTTATTCATAGCTCCCTAAACAAACCCTACTACAAGTAATTTTTTTAAAAAAATGGAATAGTTTTGAAAATGAATGCTTTAAAAAACCTGTACCTATAAATTTCATTATTAAATGTAATCCTCCTTTTTTGCCTTACTACCGCTACCTAATTATCTGATGTGCACTCTCTCTCATCATGAAAGCACAGAAAGCAAGACATGTGCTTAAACTGACTACAGTTTCATCTTTAGGAGTTATCAAACATCTAGAATTATCATTAAAATCAGCAATGAGTTTATGCAGTGCTAACCCCTGTTAACTGAGCAAAGAAGCATCTTTTTAAAGTGATGATTCTCTTTATTTAGCAGAGGGAGAGCAACTGGCCCGATCCAGCCCCAGCACAACATCCCTCCAGTGGCTGTTGCTGGGGTCAGTCTTATGTTTTATTTTAGATTGTGAGCCCTTTGGGCACAGGGGACCATCTTATTTATGTATTATTTATTTTTCTATGTAAACCACTTTGAGAACTTGGGTTGAAGAGCGGTATATAAATATTCATAGTAGTAGTTGTGGTGGTAGTGATCTGTGTCTTGTTATATTAGTCTTTCAAAGTAGCTGTCTGGGGTTCCTTAACTTGGAGGCATTGTCGGCTTCAAAGGCTTCATAGCTTGGGGCTGGCAAAGTTTCTAGCCTGTACATTGACATTGCTTGGGTGGCTAGGACAAGTGGTCCTTGGCCTTGGGGATCGGACATCACTCTGAGCCCTGATGCATTTGCCCAATAGATTTAAGCAGGAGGCCCAGAAGGGGCTTTTATCTTAGCATGGACCTATGTTGCTGGGGAGTAGAACACCAACCCCTCTGCTTGCCATGTTGTAATTCAATAAAGTTGTGTCCCTTTTCTTCCAATTCCTGCCTTGTGTCTTTATGGGAGTGGGGGCAATCAACAGGAGTTGATCTGCTCTTTGTCTTGTTGAACCAGTCTTTCAAAGCACACGATTGACTGTATTCACACTCCTAGCCACCAAGATCCAAGGATGGGGCTACTCAAGGGTCCAGCCAGCCTGCTCAAGACCAATGATCTTCACATAATTGCCAACAGGTGGAAAAGAGAGGGAAAAGTAGGATACAGGGCAAAAAGACAGTCTTGGCTCCTAAAGAGGGCTGGGCTGAAGGCTCAAAAGCCAGGAGGAGAGCTGGTCTCGTGGTGGTCGCAAGCATGAATTGTCCCCTTTGCTAAGCACAGTCCATCATACTTTGTTGCATTTGAATGGAACTACATGTGAGCACTGTAAAATGAATGGGGCTGCTCTGGGAAGAGCACCTGCATGCTTGCATGCAGAAGGTCCCAAGTTTCCTCCCTGGCATCTCCAGATAGAACTGACAGAGAATCCTGCCTGCAACCTTGGAGAAGCTGCTGCTATGTAGACAATACTGAGCTAGATGGACCAATTTTCCTATTCGGTATAAGGCAGCTTCCTAAGTTATTATGTTCCTAGTACTGATTGGAGTAGACTCCCCTTTACTCCATTCCGAGGTGCTTGGGAAGAGTCATCTAAGAACTTCTACTACTAAGAACTCCTGAGACTGGGATTTAAAGACAATATAAGTGGTACAAATATATTTATTTAGAATCTTTTCAAGATTTTAGAACGGTCACTGATGTTTTGATGCATTTTTCTTTTCTTTTCTTTTTCTGGTCAGTGACCAAATAAATTATCATATCATATCGATTTTAGAACAGCATTTACACATTTTCTAAATGTGAATCTGCAGGCATTTTTGCAGAGGTGTTTTTTCATTCCCTTTGCTAACATAAGTATTATAAGATCCAGGGAGGTGTGCACAAAGGGACAAAAACCAACAATGTTTGGGGATCTTGTGCCAGCAGTTTAAGTAACTGCATAGGGCAATTTCCAATTCTGCTGTGGGAGGAAGCACAAATATAGTTTGGCAATGTGAATGCAATGTCAAACTCTTGTTTGTTTGACTCAGGAAGCCAGGGAGGACATCAAAGTTTGTGGAGGGAGGGTGGAGCAGGAAACACATGTGCCCAAAGCTCAAAATCCAACACCCAAACCAGTCCTAAATTTTGGTAAGGGACCCTAGAGAGCCTGAGCAAAGTTTTCACCAAGGAGGAATCTTATTACTAACATATTTTAATCAGTAGTAATGAAATATTCTGCTTGCTTAGCTGAGTATTATTGTTGGTGTTAACGGGATAACTATCTTTCCCTCCAATTTAAACCTGAATCAATTATCCCTTAATTCTTATATAAAACTATCATTGGTGCATGGTTGCAACAAACATGCATGCTCTATTTCTCATCAGAAGCAAAAAAGTAAAGATGTTTCTAAAATCCACACTACAGATATCAACACACAGGCCAGATCTACCTTCTCGAGAAAGGGATGCAGCTGGCGCACTAGCTGAAGCTGTGCAAAGGCACCCCTGGCCACCGCCTCCACCTGAGCTTCCAAAAGCAGAGCCGGGTCCAGTAGTACCCCCAAGCTGTGTACTTGCTCCTTCAAGGGGAGTGCAACCCCATCCAGAACAGGTAAATTCTCCTCATCCCGATTGGCTCTCCTACTGACCAACAGTACCCCTATCTTGTCCAGATTCAATTTCAGTTTATTAGCCCACATCCAACCCATCACGGCCTCCAGCCCATGATTCAGGACATCCACCGCCTCCCTAGGATCAGGTGACAAGGAGAGATAGAGCTGAGTATCATCTGCATATTGCTGACAACTCAGTCCAAGGCCCTGGATGACCTCTCCCAGTGGTTTCATGTAGATGTTAAACAGCATGGGGGACAAGATCGAACCCTGTGGGACCCCACAGCAGGGTGGCCAGAACCTCAGGGGTATACTCGTGAGTCAAATAGGCCGTAACCCAAAGTTTGGCTTTAAAAAAGCCAAATCTGGCAAATCTGGACAGGCCAATGACCACGGAGCTGAGCATTAGTCCCCCAGCACCACCTTCTGGACCCTCCCCTCAAGAAAGGACCGGAACCACTGCAATGCAGTACCTCCGACTCCCATACTCGAGAGGCGGCCCAGAAGGATACCATGGTTGATGATATTGAATGCCACCGAGAGGTCCAGCAGAACCAACAGGGACGCACTCCCCCTGTCTAGTTCCCATAGGTCATCCACTAGAGTGACCAAGGCAGTCTCAGTCCCATATCCAGGGCGGAAGCCAGATTGAAAAGGGTCCAGATAATCCATATCATCTTGTGGTAGCAAGCATGACTTGTCCCCTTAGCTAAGCAGAGTCCATCCTGGTTGCATTTGAATGGGAGACTACACATGTGAGCACTGTAAGATAGTCCCCTTAGAGGAAGGAGCTGTTCTGGGAAGAGCAGAAGGTTTCAAGTTCCCTCCCTGGCTTCTCCAAGATAGGGCTGAGAGACACTCCTGCATGCAACCTTGGAGAAGCCGCTGCCAGTTTGTGAAGACAATACTGAGCTAGATAGACCAATGGTTTGACTCAGTATATGGCAGCTTCCTATGTAAGAATTGTTTTGTGCAAAATAAAGTCATGCCCCAATGACCTACAGATACTAAATTTTGCATACAAAATTCTGCCACTGAAATTAGCTAAATGCACTACTTTTTACACCAGAATATGCTGGAGGAAAGATTTAAATTTTTTTAAGAAGAAATTCTAAATATAAACATATTTTAACTGTTATGGTTCTGAACAGATTTTAACACTCAGTAATCAACTCAATCATTCTAAAACAACATGTCCAAGAAAAGAAGATCGTTCTCAGATTCAGATTTACTATTATTCCAATTTACCATATGGTCATTATTCAATAAAATGAATAATGCTTGAAGTTGAAATCCTGCAGATTTCAAAAATTTTTCTTTTACTTCCCTTTCGCAACCACATTAAAAAAATTATATTACATATATTTAATTTCTTGAGTGTTTTCTATAAGTGTGATAATGCAAAATGATTTTGCCTGGTCAACAATGGGCCCTACGTGTGTGTGTGTGTGACACGTATGTGTACACACACACACACACACATATATATATAAAAACAGCTTGCAGTTTGAAAGCATTTCTCCAGTGATGGTGGCTCAGAGAGGCAGCAAGGGCAGGGGGAAATACCTTTTTCAAAAGCAGCTAACATTGCCACTGCTGGCATCCAGCATCCTGCAGGAAGCCCGGGAGGCTGACGCAGCATCCCACAAGGACTCCACTCCTCCCACGTTGCTCAGCTGGCCTCTGCATATGTGTGGCAGCCTTTTGAGTGGTCAGCATGGCACTATCCTGTGCTGACTACTCAAATGGCCACCACAGATGCACAGAGGCGAGCTGAGCAGAGAGAGCAGGTTGACCACTACACAGGATATTGCATCAGCCTCCCAGACTTCCTGCAGGATGCCAGGTGTCAGTGGCAGTGGCGTATGCCACTGTTTAAAGTATTTTCCACAGTCAACCCCCACCCCCGGAACTGGTATCACAGTTCTGTCTGTGACTCTACTCTTTTCCTATCTTTATGAGGTATCGTTCTAATGGGACCGTTTCCCCTCATTTCCCAGGGTTTTCCATTATTTTGGTAGTCTGGGCAAAGTCTGGAACATAATAGCATGTTTCTATATTTTGTAGTTTGGTCTGGGAGTTTCATGTCAGTCTGTGAGGCTCAAGCAGCTTCTCTCTCTCTCTCTCTCTCTCTCTCTCTCTCTCTCTCTCACACACACACACACACACACACACACACACACACACACAGATTTCTCAACATAGGGATTCAAACATATATGTCTGGAGAATATATAAATGGACTATATATGAAATAATTGCACTGATCTTCTAACCCGCATTTCAAGATGGTCTTAATGCTATATATATTTTCTGTTCTAAATGAGTGCCACACATTATTAGTAAATGCTGCAGCATGTGTCAGGTTTTACGCACCTCCATCCTAAAGAATCTCAGCATGAGGGAGCCAGTGCAGATGATTCTACAGTAAGAACAAGTGAGTTCAGTTAGTCTAGTAGAAGAAAAGAATAGCTTTTCCCCCATATTAAATGGACAAATGCCAAAACAAATGCCAACAAGACTCGAAAACCTGAGCAAATCTATTTCCCCCAAAAGAATATGCTGCAGCAGACAACAGACAGCCAAAAAAACTAGACAAGAAATTAAAGGAAAGGATATGATGTGGAGACCAGATTTTGGCATTATAACCTTGCAGATGTCAAGCATATTTAATGAAAGACTTGTCTACAGAACGTGAAAGATATTGAGAAAGAGGATAAAGAGGAGAAGGAACAAAAACCCAGCTGAGGCAGAAGACGACAAACTTTTGCAAGAAAGGGAAAAAAACAGGTAACCATTCTGAGTACCCAGAATGTTGGGGGCAATATGCTAAATCATTGTAAACCGCTTAGAGAGCTCCGGCTATAGAGCAGTATATAAATGTAAGTGCTATTGCTATTGCTGTTACCAATAATTCCTGAGTGGTTCTTGTGCATTCACATTAATGGAAGTTGTACCTGCACAGTCTACCCTTTAGGAAAGTTATTTAGCAACTTGAGATGCTCCAACATTGCTCTCAGGTGATTAGCACAACCAGAAGCACTCTTACCCCTAGACTTCCGGACCAAAGTCCAGGGCCTCCACACACCCCTGGGGGCCCAAAATCCATTTTAGTCTGTCCCAGTTGGTGTGGTCATGTTAAAAATGTGTTTAAAATACTCTGTGGGAGGGTGGGGTCTCCAAAAGCCTTTAGGGAAGGGTAGTTGGAGCATTGGATAATCAGTACCAAGATTACCACTACCCTGGCATCATCTAAGAACAAGGACTTGTGAAGAGCCAGCCGATCGCAGCCTCTCTAGGCTGCGCGGCTTGTTTGCCCTCAGCCCCACCTCTGGGAGCACGTGGCACTGGGAGCTAGCTCCCATTGGCCCCGGCTCTGGTCCAGAGGCGGGACTAGCCTCAATGAGCCGGCAGCAAGCATGCGCCGGCTCAGTCCTCCTGATCGCGCAGGGGGAGGACGCTTGTTGAGGGAGCTCCTGGGCCTCCACGTGGCTGGGCCTTCAACGTGGCTTGGCCCGGGACTACAGAGGCTGCGGACGTGGCGGCGGAGGCTTGGGGCGAGCGGTTCCGGCGCCAGCAGCGCGCCAGCGGGGGAATCTACACCGGCGGCGGAGGCACTCGGCCTCACCGCCAGCGGTACCGGGCCGGGGGGGGCGGCTCAGCAGAGAGGGCCATCAGGCCCCACTGCCACTGGGACCGGGCGGGCAGCAGCGGTTCGCGGGCTAACTGAGCCGCGTACGGCTGCAGAGGCCTTTAGGCCCCGACGCCAGCAGGACCGGGCGCAGAGAGGGCCATCAGGCCACACCACCACTGGGACTGGGCGGGCGGCAGTTCGCGGGCTAACGGCGGCGGAGGCCTTTAGGCCCCGACGCCAGCTGGATCGGGTGGGCGCCGAGCCGGGAGCGGCTTTTAAGCCCCGCGGCCATTGGGCTTTTAAGCCCCTTGAGATGACTCAGGGTGGGCCTGTGCAGTCCAGTGGTTAGGGCCCGCAGCGGGGCCTACTGGTGGCTTGGGCTGTGAAAGCCCCTTCGGTCAGCCCAGGGCGGGAATAAGCCATTATGCTCAACAGAGCCGGCCAATTTGTAGATTTATAGCCTGTGTTTACTGCATTTCTGCTTCAAAATTCCTTTGCCCTGATTTCCCCCTTGGTAGGAAATGAACAAGGCCAAGCTGATTTTGAACTGTTTAGTTCTGCCCAAATAGAAAGCTAGTGTCCATCTGACATCCAGAATGTGCAGATGCTTGTTCAACTCCATTTGCAGCTGTGGGAGAAAAGCTAGGTAGAACATACTGGCTTATATGAAATGTTGATGAATTCTTAGGCTGAAAGATATGTCAGATCTCAAAACCACTTTATCCTTATGAACTCCCAAGAATGGAGAGTCAAATCTCAGTGCTGAAAGCTCACTAACCCTCTGAGCTGATGTAACAGCTAAAATAAAGAAGTTTTCAAAGAAAATACTTTGAGACTGTAATCGTATGTTCAAATGCCTCTCATAAACCTTTTAAAAAATGTATGTATTGTATTTTTCTGGTTACAGGAACAGCATGGTAGAATCTATGCCTGGATGGTATGCTGAAATAGCTACTAGATGAAACAGCTACTAAACCTTCAATTAGGTATTGGAGACTACCAAGGCTTTTAAACAGGACATACACAATAAGATTTGAATCACAGCTGTGCTTTCAAGATTAAATTCTTAAATGTGCATATATGCAGAACCTTTTCCATTAGAATGTATAAGATTTTGTGGCAATGTCAATGATGATGCCACTGACAGAACCAGTACCAACAAAGTAGCCACTAACACCAATATGGACACTACCATCCTTGTTGAAGAGAAAACTGTGATCAATGTCGTCAACCCCATGATGTTATCGGTATCAAGAGAGGTGGCAACTGCAGCTCTAACCGTGTTATCAGGTAAAGTGTCCTGGTTCTGGCCTCTGTCTGGTGGTTACAGCTCTTCACTGGACTGCTTCAGTGTTGAAGGCTGACTTCCGGTCAAGATGGAGATGTGACCAGTCGCACTTCAGCATGCTCCGGAGCCTCCTGTCCGTCTGATTTTCTTAGCCTGAACTTCTTAATTTCTTCATAGCAGTGGGTACTTGCTCATTAAACAAATGATTATTTTTCCTTTTCTACTGGAGGAGTCTTAATGGCTTCTAAGGGAGGGAGGAAGAAAGTTCAACCTCCTTCTACACCTCCTTCCTCTCCTCCAGAAAGGTTTTCAGAGGAGGAAGGAGATACAAGTCTGCTGACTTAAAATCCAAATTAAAAAACATCACAGCTTCGATTATTTAACTTCAAGCCCCTGTTGATACTATTACCGCCAGGGGTGTTGGAAGGCAAAATCTCTCAATTAGAAGATAAAAGTCCCTCCACTGATTCCGCTTTGGGCACATTATAGAGGGTCAATAAGAGCCTGCAAGTCAGAGTATGCACCCTGGAATTAGACTCTCACCATATGAATTTGTGTATTTTCAGGATCAAATATGGGCTTATTAGCTTCATTATAGAGTTCCTTCACAAAATATTTTCCTTGTTGGAGGAGTATGAGTTGACAATTGAAAGAGCTTATCATATATCTACTCCTCCCTCACATACCACTGAGAAGTTTCATCAATTTATCATAAAGTTCCTTAAATCTACATTTAAAGAAGATCTTTTGATGAGTGCTCAAGAAGGAAAGGAATTTTATGTGGGATAACTCTTGAATCATGTTTTCCCCAGGTTTTCCTAAACAGGTGGCTGATAAACGTTGTTCTTTTCAAAAGGCACGCGAGATGACTAGAGAGAAAAACCTGAAATATCATGTTCACTTTCCAGCAGTGTTTTGCATTTATAATGAGAATAAACTGAGATCCTTCCATGATTCTCTAACTGCTGAAAAGTTTCTTTCTATATTGTATTATGTCAGAGCAAAATAATTGTTTTGACGATCTCCTATTCATATCTGAACATCTGCTAGTGGACTTTTATCTTCACTTCAAGGTCCCTGCATTAAATCCTGTTTGGCAGTCTATATCCTGATTTTCATTGCTTTTCACAGGGGGTCCACTGATGTGTGATGCAAGCCATGATTACCAGGCTAGATTTGGGAATGCAAACAGAATTTTTGTTGTTTTTCTCTTCTGTTTTCTTACTATATTTTTCTTCTTCACTTATTGGGTTAATTACTGCTGGTATTATGTTAAGTTTTGCCTATTAATAATTATGTCCTGGAACATTAACACCCTATTAAGTTCTGTTCATTCACCTCTTTATCCTTATACATATTTATCTTTTTCTATGAACCGGTCCAGGTTGTTGGCTTCTGTTGTTTTGGCTCCTTGTTGTGATGTTTTTAGTAATTGAGCATGGTAATTTCTACAGTTACTTGGAATGTCCATAGATTGCATCAGACTTCGGAGGTCCACCACATGTTGGCCAAGTAGGAGAAATTGCTATTGAGGTTGCTTTTCTACAAGAAACCCTTATTTTGCCAGTTGATAAACTGCTTTTGCAATAGGCATGGGAGGGGAACGTCTATGCAAGTGGTAATTCTACAAGGGTTAGACTAGTTAAGCTAATTATTGAATAGGAAATAATAGATGGTGACGGTCATACTTATTGCTAGCCGGGTGGTCAACACTTGGCGTTCATGAATTTATATGGTCCAGTTACGGATTCCCCAGAATTAATACTTGGCTGTTTTGCACATGTATATACTTTAACATTTGATCACTTGATTAGCAGTGGAGATTTGAATCAAACTCTGGATCTCCTTCTTTACTGTAATGCTCTAGGCCATCTAGGCTACTCTCTTGAACCTGTACCACACTTAAGGCCTATATGTCAGATTTAATTCTAGTAGACATATGGCATTTTCTTAGTCCCTCTCAATGAGAATATACTTTTCTTTCTCCTGTTTATAAAAACTGTTTTAGGTTGGATTATTTTCTGACATCTCATTCTTTAGTATCTCAAGTTCATACATGCATCATTGACACCATAGCAATCTCAGATCATGGCCCTGTTAAGTTGGTTGTTCATTTGGAAAGTTGTTCCAGTACCTCATTTAGGTGGCATATGAATATATCCGTGGTGAATGATCCTCAATTTACTAGACTAATGGAACAGGAGATGGAGGATTTTTTGTTTGTTTGTTTTAACAGGGGCTTTATTACATCATTATCCCTGGTCTGAGATACTTTTAAATCACATTTGCAGGGCCAGATATTGCTTATTCTTCACATTTAAAAAGGCAACAAAGGGCTCAGATGGTATCTCTTGAGAAGCAAGTGAAGGATTTATTAACCTTATATGCATTCCACCCTTCTCCTGACTCCCGAGTCATACAGAACATTACTTATGGCTAAATATGAATTTAATAAATTATACTCCTTAGAAACTGAATTTTTGTTGAATTGCACTAAGCAAAGATATTCGGAAGGCGGGGTCTAGTAAACATTTGGCTTCTATAAAGCAGCATGACATTATAGCTTCTATCTGTGATACTCAAAGCAATGTTTACACAGATGCAGTTTTTTTTATGCAGCAGTTTTTTTAGGTTTCACCCCAAGCTGTACAGTAGTAGTATACCAAATACTGATGCAGACATAGTGTTTCCTACAAATCTTTCACATTTAACATAAGATCAGATCAATCTTTTATCTGCACCTCTTTTTCTACAGGAAATAATGACTACAATTAAATCTATGAAATCCGGAAGGGCCCTGAGGCTGGATGGATTTTCCGTGGAGTTTTACAAGAAATATATTGGTTTCCTGGCTCCAATTTTATTTATTGGAAATAATGACATTTTTTAAAATAAGCACTTCCCACCTTCTTTTAATGAAGCATATATGCCTGTTCTCCTTTAGCCCAGTAAATATTTCTTATGAACTAGCTATAGACTTATCTTAGCATCAACATTTAACAAGAAGATAACAAGGATTTAACATCTCATTCACCCTACATCACATAGGGTGCAGACTGTGCTCCCTACCATTATTCATCCAGTTCAGACCAGGTTTATATCTGGCCACCAAAGATCAGATAATGTTAGAGAGTTGATGTATTAGCTCTATCCTTGGAGAAGCAAGACCCAGCCGCTATAATTTCTTTAGATATGGATAAGGCATTTGACATGGTCCATCTGGGGTTCTTCAAACATGTTTTGATTAAATTTGGATTTCCACCAAGTTTTTTAAATTTGGGTTACTATGCTGTACAGCGCTCCTTATTCACAAGTCATCACCAATGGGCTATTATCCCCTTCAAGTAGGCTAGAACGGGGCACACGTCAGGGTTGTCCTCTATCTCTTTTTTTAATTTGGTGTTAGAACCCCTGGCTTGTGCTATTAGAGGCTCAGATAACATAAAGGGTATTACACTAGATGTGATTGAGTACAAATTGATTTTATATGAAGATGACATTTTATGTTTTATTGATGAACCAGAGGTCTCAATTCCTAATCTTATTTCTTTGGTTCAAAAGTTTGGTAATGTATCTGGTGACTCCATAAACTGGGGCAAATCTGATTGAATGCCTTTAGGTTCTATAGATTTTCTTGATGAGTGTAGGGTTTGGGGTTTTAGGTGGCATCCAGAGTCTTTTGTCTATTTAGGTATCGTAATCTCTAGGAAATTCAATTAGTAAAGTTAAATTTCTCCAAATTTTTGGTTCAAATGAAAAATGACTTAGATCAGTGGGCTACGATTCTGTTGAGTATCTGGGGCAAAATAAATGTGGTTAAGATAAATCTAATGCCAAGGCTTGTGTTATATTAAGCAGTCTTCCAATTCTTATACATTAATCATATTTTAATCAAGTTCATAAATTAGCCAATGACTTCTTATGAAAAGGAATTTTCACTTCGTAAACTTCAACTACCTATTGAAGGCGGATTTAATTTTCCATATCTTCAGGCTTATTGTTGGGCATTTATTTTATCTTCAGTATTAGGGTGGAACAATGATTCACAAGTCTCGGTCACACCTTGGGCACAGCTTGAGAGTATTTGACCCCATTGAAATCTTGGCAGGTGCTCAGTTCATCATTTGTTCATGGGTCTGGGTCATTACCTGTGGTTAAAGCCGCAAGGCATATGTGAAGAACCCTGGGTTCTAGACATGGTTTTGATCCTTTCCAGCATGAAAAGCTTACGTTGTGGGTGAATCCCTGTTTGAAGATTGCTCGTAAATCTTTCTATTGGGCTAACAGGGCCTCCCGCAACGTCATTACACTAGATCAATTGCTATCTTCTGAAGCTGTTTTTCAATCTTTTGACACTTTGAGAGCTGAGTTTGATATATCTTCAAATGCTAGCTGGCAGTTTAATCATCTAAAGAATTTACTATCATGGTTCTTTGGTTCTAATGCAATTGCACCTTCTGAAACTCCATTTTTATTATTAGACCTGGAATATTTATTGGATGCACCTAAGCCTGTAACCTTGCTCTACCAGAAACTTAAAGATATTGATAAGACCAATATCAGTTATATCCAGGATCTTTGGAACAATGTTCTTGAATACCCTATCATATTAAATCAATGGCAGTTTTCTTTGACAGCAGTGAAACATGCCTCTTTAGATCTCAAAATGCGGCTAATACAGCAGAAACCTTTAATCCACATTTATTGGACACCTCAGAGAATGTTTAATAAGGGGTGGCTGCAAACCTCTAGATGTTGGAGGTATAATCTGTATGAGGGTACACTTATGCATCTGGTTGGTCCGGTTTGGTTTTTACGCCGTTTTGTCTCGAAATTCATAAAACAGTTAATATGATATTGCAATTATCATTGCCTGTTAAGGATGCTCATGTTTTGTTGGGGTACATCCCTAGCATATGGAATCTAGCATTGTATCAAGAATTGTTGATTCTTCATGCTTGGGGAGTCTCCGAAAGGATTATAATACAACTAGCTGGGCCGGGCGCACAGCATCTGCATCTCCACTGCCTGGCCAGCCTGCTTCTACCCCGCTGCCCGGCCCACTTCTCCCCCCGCCCTGCCTGCAGCTTCTGGCTGGTGGGCCAGTCAGCTGGCCCACTTCTTGCCCCCACACCCCCGGACGGCACTTTCTGGCTGGCAGGTCAGCTGGAAAGCCGGCCCAACACCTCCTCCCAACCAACACCTCCTGCTGGCTGGGCCAGGCCGGCCCGATGCCCACGTGCTCCCAGAATCCCTATTTTCTCCCCCATCCCCATCGCTAGTCCAGCAGCTGCTCGCAAACTCTCGCGAGAGGTGCCAAGCATGGGATTAGCGACGGGTATGTTTAAGAGAATTAAATATAGAGAAGAAGATAGATACTGGAAGGACAAATTCACTCCTGAATTGCAACTCTGGATCACTGATATGTGTTCCATGTCAGCATTTGAAATGGGGGGGGGGTTTCCCATCGGGAAGGTAAAGAAGAGGAATTTTCAGCTTTTTGGTCAAATTTTAATGAATTATTTATGCTTTGAAATATAAGACATATATCCTTGAAGAAGATGCGTCTCCTCCCCCCCTTTCCCCCCTCCTACGTTGATTGTATCTTATGTTTAAGAGATTTTTCTCTTTTTTCCTTTTTTCAGTTATATCACATGTATTATTACTATCCTTGATCATTTTTATGCACTATAATCTTTTTGCAATAAAGGGTGTTGTTGTTTTTTAATGTCGATGACTGATGCCCTTAAAACTCTATGATATAGCCCCATTCAAAATTGTAGCAGGGGCTGAAACTACTCTCAGGCTTAGCTGCAACAGGTCCATTGGCAGCACTGATGTTGGAGGAGATACAGACTTTGATGTTGATGGGCTTGTCAAAATTGTCCAAGAAGTCGATATCAAGGACATTACTAGGCTGGTTCAGATGATACTGTCCCTGCCCACATGACCAGGAAGGGGACATGCTATGAGCTTACCCTTTTGGAGGCACAAAGGATATCCTGACACCCTTCTGACACAGCCATTTATTGCATTTGGGGGCCGTTTATTCAGATGGGTTTAAACAAGTATCTGGAGAATATTGTACACACACAGATACAGATACATACACATACACACACACACACACACACACACACACACACACACAGAGCCCATCTCATTTATGCCCAACACCTATATTTTTGAGCTAAATTTTTAAATCCACAATGAAACAATCAAAACATGCAGAAATACAGGCGGAATTCCTTACACGCAGATTCGTTATCAGTGGTTTTGCATATCCACATTTGGGGAAATGGCACCCGACCTCGGCATATGCGGGGGGGGACGGGACGGACATTGACCTTGCATATCCACGGGTGGCCAGAAATGACCACCGAGATCATTTCCGGATGCCATTTCAGGAATCAGGGCCACAAACTGGCTCCTGTCAAAAACAACAACATGATTTTCGGTTCATTTTCTGTCATTTTCAGCCAGTAGAGGGGCGCAGTGTGACGGGGGGAGCAGCAGTAAGGAGCTCCACGCTGTGAAAATTGGCCGCTATTTGGCCATTTTCAGCCAAAAATGGCTGACCGGGAACCTAACCCCCCACAATCCCATAGGGATCAATGAGTACAGCCGCGGAACGGAACCCCGTGAATATCAAGGTCCAGATATAGATAGATAGATAGATAGATAGATAGATAGATAGATAGATAGATAGATATGGCCTGATGAACTCTTAAGCCAATGAGAAGTAAGAAGGCAGCAAGATGTACAAATGTGCAGTAAAGACCTGGGAGAAAATGGAATAAATGTGTTGCTAATAGGGGTGTGCAAGATTCAGAGGTCCGGCGGTCCGGCACAGGGGGGGCCTGTTGCTTTAAGCGGGGGGGTGGTAGTACTTCCCCCCCCCCAGCGCTCTTCCCCCTCCGGCGCTGTTCCGATCAAGGAATCTTCTTGGGGCGGCAGAGTTCCTCTCTGCCGCCCCTGCCTGCCCCTGTCGTTGTCTTAAAATGCCTCCAATGCTGCCCTCGTCGTTCCTAAAGCCCACAGACGAGCGCTAGCGGCGCGCATGCGCCCTGCGCGCTCGTCTCTGACGCTGCCGCGCGCGCCGTGACGTATGCGGCGCCGCATACGTCACGGCGCACGCGCGGCAGCGTCAGAGACGAGCACGCGACGCGCAGGGCGCATGCGCGCCGCTAGCGCTCGTCTGTGGGCTTTAGGAACGACGAGGGCAGCATTGGAGGCATTTTAAGACAACGACAGGGGCAGGCAGGGGCGGCAGAGAGGAACTCTGCCGCCCCAAGAAGATTCCTTGATCGGAACAGCACCGGAGGGGGAAGAGCGGCGGGGGGGGGGGTAAGTACTACCACCACCACCCCGCTTAAAGCAACAGGCCCCCCCTGTGCCGGACCGCCGGACCTCCGGATCGGTCCGGCGTTCTATGGAATGTTGCCGGACCGAACCGTGCACACTCCTAGTTGCTATGGGGAAAGATAAGATCAGGAGAGGGTTGGAGAACAGGGGTGCAAGGTGGAAAACAGGCAGTCTAGATAGGCACTGAGGAGAAAATAAAGCGGGAGAAGGGGTGTGAGGTGATAGTGGGGCCAGGCAGATTATTAGGGGAAGAACTAGTCAAGTAAGAAATGAGGAAGGGGTGAATATGTGGGAAGCAAGCAGCTACTTGAAAATGCTCTAGGAGAGTGGAAAACAGGAGTGTAGAAAGGCCACACAGAAAGGAGTAATAAATAAAGAAGGGTGAAAAAATGGGCTAGGGAGAACTTCAGTGAAGGTGAAAATGGAAGACAGAAATGAGAAGCAGCCTACATTTGAGAAAGAGAATTGGGAAAAATAAGATATATAGCACTTTGTATCTGTGGGAAAGTGCAGGTCAAAGAGATATGCAATAATGACCTTGGGGGAAATGGTTATTTGAAGTCTGCTTCAATACAGCTTTCATCACATAGTTAATATATGCAAGAAGGAAGATTGACAAGTCATGCCTAACAGTTCACCAACTCTTTCATCATTAATATTTAGTTTTATAGAAGTTAAAAAGATATAGTACAGAAAGTGGACCAAAGAGAATTTTTTTTTTAATCATGAAACTTTTGAATGCATTTATAGAGATTTGATCCAAGCTTCAATGAGCTGCATTTTCATTTAACTTCCTAAGGTAAAAGTAGTAGTAGGCTAATTATCCGTGTTTGTGATATACCTAATGCTTGTAATACATTTTTCTTCATTTGATCACACTGGAGAAATTTTTTCCTTATTCTTGTTTAATATTTAGAATGTCAAAATAAGTTTTCTCACCTGTTGTACAAGGCAGAGTTCAATGAACTGCTAATATACATGTGCCCTCTAGTGGCAGAGGGCCCTATTTTAATGCACTAAAAATTCTCTGACAATCCAACTCCCTAGTAGCAATTAGGAGATGCAGATTAATTGTTTAGGCCAAACTAATGCTTTCTAAAAGTAGTTCAGGATGATACACATATTATCTAAACAATGATAAAACAAATTAGTAATTCAATTCCGTAAAAACAATAGAAGGGTGGGTTTTTTAAAGCAATTAATTAGGTTTTACACACAAAAAAGTCCCGTCAAGTGTTTTGCTACAGATTTTGAAGAATGGCAAATTATATAAATTGTATAGGAGAGTATGCAGACCCTCTCAGGCTAAATGGAATAATTACCACCTACCACCAGAAACAAAAGGACTGTGAGATATTTCTAAACAAATTTCACCTTGTGGCTGCTTAGTCCACAACCCCAAAAATACCGGCTTTCCAAATTCTAGCTACTGAGACTATAGTTAGCCCCTAACAATTGACTGTGTACAAGTGATTTCCTTTCATCAATCTAGTGTAAGGAAGGTTTCAGTATCTAACTTAAATGACATGCCTACAAAGGCACTTTCCAGATAAGACCCTACAACGGGGTCACGTCATATCTTGGAAGTGTGCTTCCACACTTACTGCGTTGTAACACTGCAGTCCATACACGGGCAGCAGGGTGCCTTGTTTCTAATTTAATCACTGCAATACAGAGCTAAGACATCGTATATCCAGTGTAAGAAATTTGCTACTTTTTTCGGGTTGTTCGTTTCCGCAAGACTGCTCCCCCTGATGTTTACGTTTCGAATGTGACTTGTCTGAACGGAGGTATTTTGCTGCTGTTGAGCAGCTAGACTGGAAAGCACCAAGGTTAGTATCCAAAGCTACAACTGAACAAAACCTTTTCATGATCAATATACATACACAATTTTTCACAATCTGTGCTGTACATCATCCATTGTCCAAAGTGATCCAATGCTCCCTATTTGGACGGAACAAGGCAGTATCTATATCTTCCCATAATTATGTCTGATAAGGTCAAAGACAATACTGTCACTTTCCTAAGTTATATCATCTGTGTGGGCCTACATGTCTGTGCTGGCCATTTCCCCAGGAGTCCTCTGCACCACATCCTGGATAGCATCCCTCATTTGGACTCTGGGTCCAGGTCAAAAGTTCTATTGCAGAGAGGTCCATACTTCATTAAAGAGATATGAATTTTTGCATACGATTCCTTACTATGTCTAGATGCTGTCAGCATTCCTCTGGATGCAAGGAATACCGACCTTGGACAGCTTGCTAACTCCAACAACAATCTGAGGCATTTGCTCATCAGATGCTGTAGCTTGTCACTTGCAACCCAGATGCAGTTTGTCAGAAAACCTGAAAAAATTAAGTCCCCCAGGAATTCAGAAGCAGTCATCAATAGCTTCACATGTACAACCTGAATAATCGATCCACAAGATCAGATTACAAGTAAATAGTGCAGCCTGCTTTTGCAAGAAGCAAACCAATATACCTTTCCACACAGAGATTCACCCATAAGCACCCCAGCTTGCCATGTCATGGGGCTGTGTGCTTACCAGCCATGAGTGGGAATTCTTGAGAGAAATCTCATCAGGTCTACTGAAAATCCATAAACACCACAAACAGAAAAGACACAAAAAGAAAAGATTAAAAGAGCTGGCATAGATACAGGAAGGTAACATGCAATAGCTAATCCTGGGCCATGATTTTTACTTTTTAAAATTCTTTACAACAGGCTGTAAAACAACTGGCCTATTGCTTCATTACTACTGATGACCACCACTGAAAATACAGCTGGAAGTATGCTCAAGAGGTTCTTTGGCTCAATACCCCTGCCTCAGAGATTGAATCTCAAACTGCTCTAAATGTCTATGTCTAGCTTGTTCTTAAAAACCTCCAGTAACAGCAATTCTCTCACATCACTCACTAGGCAAGCTGTTGTACTGCTCCAGCACTTGTACAGGAAGCCCTTCTTAATGTGCAGCCTAAATCCTGTTGCCTGCAGTCTGTGCCAGTATAATTTCTTGTTTTGCCACAGAAAGACAAGATGAAGAGCAGAGCCCTATCCTAATCGAGGATTTCATATCTCTTAAAGACTTTTCAAATCCCTCCCAATCCTTTGTTCTCCAATTAAACCTATTATTTCAGTAATGCTTCACATATCACATTCTCTAAGAATATTTTTGTTGCTCTCCACTGGATTCTTTCCAACTTCTCTCTCTCTCTCTGTTTGCCACAATTTAAAAAAAAAGACAGTACTTGAGCAGAGGTCTCATCACTACCAATTACAGGGGAAAGAGCCTCATAACAAATTAAATAAATAAACACACAAAAAAAATTGTGGAATCTTTTTGATTACAACACAAAAGAGACGTGAATGTTGCTTGAATACTGCTTGACACAACACCTGTTCAAAGGTGACCCAAGGGCATTAGAAGATCTAGGCTGCAATTGCCTGCATATCCACTTTCGAATAGGTTCCACTGATTCCAAGCAAGTGTGTGGAAGACTGCACCTGAATTGCCTCTGTAAATTCTTTTTTTAGATTCCATATGTCCCTCTTGTCCACTAAAGGAAGAAATGCTGTCATCCGAAATCCTGAAGCTACATGTAAATCAGTGGTACTACTGGTTGCAAGAGGTAGAAGTAATTTCTGGATGGCAGTTAAGATGTGCACAAGGCAAACTATGTAAATCATGGTAAGAAAAAAAAAATTTCTTTGCTTGCATTTTATCAACCACCCCCACCCCAAATAGCTTACTTTTATGTTGTGACAGGTCCTTTTACTAGTATTAACCTTGATCAAGCATATTATAGAGTATGAATTCTCAGCAGCTTCTTACTGAGCCTGCTTTGTATTATCCACTATACAGATCCAGTTGATTATACGCATGCATTAGAAGTCTCCCGTGACTTCAAAAGAAGTGCTAACTGCATTAGAGAGGGAAAGCAGCTGCTGGCTGTGTCCCTTCGACAGTGCCAGAGTTAATGAAAAATGCCTCTGAGAATTACCACCCCACTAATTTCCTTCAGTAAAAGAAGTGACACTCCGGACTGACACTTCCTTCAAGTATGGAATGAAATCTGCGCAAAGAAAGGAGTACATAAATAATGCATTTTGACAGTTATTTTACATAATTTCTTGTGACAGCCCATAAGCCTTTATTTCACAAATTCCATTTCATGTATTTTGTAAAATTAATCCCAGAAAAATTGCACTGAGGGAGGGAATTCAGTCCAGAACCTCATTTAACAAAATATCATTTGAAAAAGACAATTAGTTTATCAGTGTGAAGTCATTTTTCAAAAATGGAAAGAGATTATGTCATTTAACAAAACTGAGATAGTCCTTAAATCCAATTGTTACAGGTAATTAATCTGCGATTTGGAATGGTTGCTGCTTTTGAACTATATTTGGAAACTGGTTTTTAGAAAAACCAGTTTCTTCTAATTTCCAACAATGCAGAAGGATGTATGGCAAGTGCAGGAACCCAAGTAATATGTACTGGACTTATGGCCAGATACGCAGCAGTGCTCTGGACCTGCAGATCTGTGCAGCTTCTAATAGATCCTCAGTATCTGCAAAGGTGATGTATCCCATGGCCTTTATGCATTTTCCTCAATGCTTCCACATTACTGCAGCTCAGAAGGCAGCAGATAGCAAATCAGTATGGTCACTGGCACAATTGTGAGATTGAGGTCTCCACTGAAACTGATTGTTGGTGAGGGATCTTTCCTCACCATACAATACCCCATTTCACTGCCTTTCCTCTCACTTCTCACCACACTGAAGTAGTACCAGCAGTAGATGCAAACACAGTCTGCATGCCCTGTTGCTTTATTAATAACGTTAAATAATTTTAGTGGAGAAAAGTCAACTATTTCAGTAGTGCAGAAACTGTCCTTCAATTTGGAAGACAAACACATTTACATTCAACTAACTTAGCGATGACTATATATACTGCAGTTCAACATATTTACACCAATCAAGACAATGACATCGGAACAAGGAGTTAGTATATTTAGGACTGGAGCCAAAGATTCTTTCTGGTTTTAAATATTACACTGCATACCAGCATTGCATCCAGACACTCCCCAGATCATACTGTGACAAACAGAAAAAGGCTTCCATGGACTTTTACGCACAGCAGGTTTCATCACGGGTTTAAGGGGAGGCTTTACTGCAAACTCAAAGTCCCCCCAAACTGCTGCAAATAGTGGATTTTTTTCACCCCGGATATAAATCGGGCTACACTCTAATGCGCAGTAAAAAAACACAACCCAAATTGTGTGTGAACTGCTCCCCAGCAACTCGCAAGAACTTCGGGGTAAATCTAGCTGATATGAGTGGTATGCACCACCTCCACTCAGGAGGAGCTGAGAGTTAAAGGGCTTCAAAAGCCCCGTGTGAAAAGCTTAAAGGCAAGCAGACATAGCCCTAATGTCATTGTGAGTTCTGAGTGAAGACTCGGCTATCCCAGAGTTCTTCTGTGTTGTTTCTCCAGTCAGGTTATTGTGTTTGTGTGGTCCATATCTCAACTGAAAGACGGCAGATAGCACTCAAGCAGCCACAGCACGCCATCATGTTTCTTCCGTTATTTCTAAAATGTAAGAATAACTTCTTTTCTGCAGTGGGATGCACAATAGCTTTTTGCCCATGCATGAAGTGGTATTAATAGTGACCTCACAAGAGTGTCATGAGAGCAAAGTAATGATTGCAAAGCATTTGACACTTTATATTTAGACCCCTCAAGGTTCAGGGACAGTATGCCTCTGAATACCAGTTACAGGGAGAAATGGCAGGAGAAGGAAATGTGCTTTTGTTTCCTGCTTGTGGGATTTCCAGAGCTGTTCACTGTGGGAAACAGGGCTTAGACTAATTTGTTCTTATGTAATTTTCAAAAGAGCCAACAATAAACACACATTTCCTAATAATTCACCACGACATGGCAGTGTAGAAATCTCAGAATGTTTAATCAAGGAAGTACTATCACGTCAAGATTTATATTTTTAGTGATTTTCCCCCATGTTGGTTATTTGATTACAGAAATAATTGTTTATTTTATCAATTGTAACAGTGAAGTTGCACCAGCATTCTGTGATCCCTCCGATGACCCATACAACATGGTGCCTCTCTACTTGGGCAATATTATACACACATTTTGGGCCATATAGAAATATTTTAAATTTTAAAAAATTAAATAAAAAAATTATAAGCAGTTCACAGACTCTCTAAGAAAAATACTTCAGAAAAAATGCTAATTCAGTGTACACTCCATATTCAAATGTTAATGGGGGAGGGATTAAATTTACTGATTTTTGTTAATTATGTCCACCAATATAAAGTAACACACATGTCATTTTCATTGAAGACATCATAACTTACAGAACTTCTCTTTCAAACAAATTCCAGGTACCTCATCTTAGCAGTTTTAAACCTGACACAAAGTTTTATTTCAATTTTTCTGCCTTGTTAAAGACAAATATTACTGCTCTTGCTGCAATATATTAAATTTAAGTAATCTTGATAAAGCAGATGGCATCTCAAATCAGTGGGCTGCTTCACATGCAGCAAAAAACCCAAAAACATCAAGGTGTGGCGTTACACAAGCAAACCCTGGGCTCACACATTCCATCATCCCACTGTGCCATAATTTGTCATTACATCTGAACCAGATTATAGTCTGTCCCAAATCAAGAAATCAGGGAGGAAATCATAGCACACAAGAAGAGGAGAGAGCGCATGAGCCCAAGGCTCACTCTTGGAAACCAAGCCACAGTTTGGTGTTAAGTGTAAACTGGGCCAGCAAATATTCACAGTGTTATCAAAGTAGTATCAGGGCCAAAGATGGCAGTCCAATGTAGTGGACTACCAATCCAACCTGAGGGCAAAAATATAGGTATTTTGGTCCAGACTACAAAAGTGCCTGAATAAATAAATAAATGAACATCTTTTTAAAAAGGGGGGCAAATGACCTACTAAAGCTTTAGAGAAACTTGCTAGTAGAAAATATAACTATTGACTTTTATTAACATTCCATAGTTAGTTAGTTTAGTTTAGTTTATTACGGTCACAGACCAGATTAATTCCTTAGTATTCCGATTTAATTATGCCCGATAATTCTTATGTATCACTGAACTAAATCATTGCACAAATTTCATAAGTACCATCTATGATATTAATCTTGAAAATAAAGATGCAATTTTGTTGCTGTTCTGGTAATGTATACCTGAATAAAATACTAAATGAGCAGTGTTACTCATTAGATGCTAGGGATTCCAATCTGAAATTTTATTTCAAAAAAAGACAGTTTGGGAAAAAGGGCCTTGCCATAAATTTGCATTTTTGCACAGTCTTAATGAAAATGTTAAGGAGAATCCAGACATCATCTCCTCTGCCAGCACATCCAGAAAGGGGAGGATTCCAAGATATCTCAGCCAGTGTGTCAGTTGCTGACATATTACATTTTCCTAGCACTCAAGTTGTTCGTCATGCTGCTGGGAATATATTATTTTCTTAGCCACTAAAGACTCTAATTTTATGCCACCCATCCTCCTCTTCCCCATCCCCACCCCCTCAGTCCCCAGCTCAGTATGAGAGAGAATCTTGGGGGATGAATTGGCTCTTCCAATACACGTGACTACCACCCCACATGAACTGAGGATCTAACCACACATCACGGTAGCAGACCTATAGATTAAAACATGGGACAAACCAAAATGCTGTAAAGTGGGGTGGTTTCAAGCAGAGAAACAGTGAGAAGGTCAGAAGTTCTAAACCCTTCACCTACCCACTGCTTTCCCTCTCACACATACAACCTTCTTCCCCTCCCAATATTCTTCTCCCACTTGGGCTCTAAGACCAAAATAAATATAGGCTTAAGAAAAGCGGCCGGGGAAAGGTTTGCAAAGTGAAAAATGAGTAGGCAGCTGAAGCAACCCCCTCCAGCCTACTGCTTTTTTGCCTGAAATCACTCCACCCCACTATTTACAACTGTTCAGTTTAATCCATATTCTCGGGCACAGGTGTGCCAAGGCAACATGCAGATAGACCCGGAGCACATGTGCCCAATTCCAGTGATGGAGTTCCATGCTAGATATCTCACTAGGAAGAGAGCCCCTAAATATAGCAAGTTTGAAAACCACTGACATTGCCTGGCTCATGGAAACTGAAGTTCTACTACTCAAAGAAATGCATACAATTTATGAGCACTTATTTCTATACTATAACCAAATGTGTAAACCCTCCACTTACCTCTGCCAACACCACAATCAGGATAAGTTCCATTTTTGAGTCTGGAAACAGTGCATTCACTTGGGGTGACATGCCAATCAGGACACAATTGGTAACTACAGATATAACAGTCATAGTCTGAAAAGCCAACTGAAATAAAAGAAAAGTAGAATTCCTTTAGTAACAATCCAACTAGTTTCTTCTTTCAGGATCTGAAGGAATCCTGACATTCTTCTGTTTTCTACTACTCAGAAGTGCCAATAGCCTGAGGCAGGTATCTGTATGAAATCTGTCCATAGCATTTTATGGAGAGACAAAACATCATAAAAAAGCTTAACATTCATCTTCCATCCTGCATCTTTCCCCATCTATTTTATCTGTCAAGTATTATGCTAATATAAAAATAATAGGTGTCAGTCACAAGATGATAAAATTTCAAAGAAAATAACTATGCTATGACTAGTTATAGATCTAGCCAGAAGGCAAATGAAGTTAAGTATAGGCTGATGTCTGAATACTAGAATTAATTTACAAGAAAGAAGGAGAGGTGACATTCCTGTATTTTGTGCTCTTGGGCAGATTCCTAGAACCATTTTTTTAAAAAAAAGATGATACAAGCTATGCAAATGTAGTTTGCTTTTATTTTTCTCTGGTATGTGGTTAAACAACTGTGCATTTTTTGCCAGTAACATAACTGCATGCAGAACAATGGCATTTGCATTAGAGTATTTAGCACATCCCAGTTCTATGAGCCACTGGGCTAATAGGATAGCACATATATTCTAGCACTGGAGAAAGGCACAATTCATCTAACACTGAAACAAGATGCAATCCAGGACAGCAAACACCACTCACATAGCTGTATATTAAAGGGGCTTCAATTCAGAGCAGTTGTGAGGAGAAGACAAGGCTGATGGACAGAGTTCAAAGAAGTTTCAGAGAGGAAGCACTTCCCATGGTGTACACACGTTCACTTTGGCCTACTGTTATCTCTGGTCAAACAGGTTTTTGAAACAATACAAAAACCTGCCAAACCTATTTAGCATAGGCAACAGTAGAATGACTGCACACACTATGAACAATGATTCCTCTTTCAATTTACCTATAACTTTTTGGAAAAAACTGTCTCCAGCCCAAGGCCATTTTCACAGGTTCTTGAGGATTGTGAGAGTAGACAGTAGTCCCCTGTGCTGACACAATACTAAATATTATTCAGATTCAGCTAGCAGAGTAAGGGGGTGGCTTTTCAACTGCAAAGATATTCAATTAGAAAGGGGTAGAAAAGAACATTCTTCTCTGGTCAATTTCTGTTCTTATCATAGGCAGAGTGGTCCCACCTTCTCAGGAAATAGATTTTAGGCTCTGCCTACTATAAATCCCAGAGGCAGGACCTTTCCCTGAACTGAATATCTTTCTCCTGCCATGTGAGAAAGCCTCCATGGCTCTATTCCTGCTCAAATGGGAAAAGATACTGCTGTTAACTATTTTTGGCACTAGTGGCTCTTTAAGATTGGACTATCAGCAGAACCCATGCACAACAGAAATTTATTCTCACCGATGTCGTTTCGTACCTATTCTTCTTTCCTTATTTGAACATTTCAGTTTATTGTAAACATAGCAACATTTATATCCTTGTATCCCCTTAGAAGACAAACGGAAACATGTTTCTCAGATATTCCAGCAAAAACAGGCAAAACACAACAATTAAGTTATGCAAACATTAGCAATTTAAAGGAATTACCTGCCAAACACCAATGTTTGCTGTGGGTTCTGAAAATGGGCGTTTAAAGATGCTGCACATTTTTAAGGCATCAGAGTATATCTCTGTGATGTTGTTTAGCACTGCAAAAACAGCTGCCAAAGGGTAGACACATGAAAAAAGGCTTACATAGCCAAACTGTAAAAACAACTCCAAATAATCATCAAAAGTACCCTGAAAAAGAGAGAGATAAATATAAAATTAGAAGCAGTTTTAAAGATCCTGGTATCTATGTATTCCCTAACTTTAATTAGAAAGATTAAAGTGGAGAGAGTAGGTGTAAAGTGGATAGAACAAGATTAAAGAGAGAACAGTGTAGGTTCCAATTGCCTGTTTTCATTTCCAAAGCATTTTCATTTAAAGTTCGATTAATCCTCCTGCATTCATCCCACAGATGTGAGCAGAGACCATTCCTTTAAGAAACCATGGAAGGATATGGACACCACTGCTCCCTGATCAACTAAGAAGAATGAAGGTGATGCCTTAATTATTACTTTATAGAATATCTAACATCTTTTCGTTTACAGGAGAGGAAAAACTCTGCTTGGCACATATTTTTGCCCCTGTTATTTTAACAAATATATTAGAACAAAACCTTACTTACTTCCATTAAAAAAAAAAAAAAAAAAACCTTAAACTTTTAAAGCCAGCAAAAGATAGGCAACTAGAGGTCCCAATGACAGGGTTAGAGCTCAGATATTTCTGCTTCTTCATCATTTCCAGACCAAAACTTTGCACAAATTGATACTGTAATAGACCGTTCATCTATTAGAAAGAGTCACATGCACTACTGTTTGCCTCCTGGACAGAAACTGGGAAAGAGTGCTCAATGGAAATTCAGTGGCAGACATCCTAAGGCTGCACGTGCATTAAGGGAGATGCAACTGTGCAACTTCTATTAACTCACTCAGCTATGCCGATCATGCAGAGAGGGAAATTCTGCCCAGCTCCCTTTCCTCCAGAAGTGTCCTGTGCCACCCTGAAATATGTCCTCGAGGGTCACACAACATGGGCACTTCCCAGGAGTCAGAAAGCCTTCTGCAGCATGGGCACTTCTTCCCACAGCACGTGTGCAGCCTTAGGATGTTGGCCACTGTGTTGAGTCCGACAGACCTCTGGCTCGATCCAGCATGGCCCTTCTCATGCTGTAATAGCTGGGTCATATTTTTATATTCCATCCAGAATATATTCCACTTTTAAAATCACATTAATAGTAACTTTTCAGCTGTAATTAATTTGAAGCTCAAATGCAAAAGAGGATATAGTCAAAGGCGCTGCCCAGAACCTTTGGATGGGACGGTATAAAAATGTAATAAACAAACAAACAAGCTTACCAAATAGGTATCCATTCCTTTTTCCAAATTAACTTGCTCAAGTAAAGACAGGTCAGTATCTATGTCCAACGCTTTCACCTTTTTCTTGACACTCTTAGTCCGTCTCTTTTGGAGCCAGTAAGGCAATACAGCTTCAACGAACTGATTAAGGATTTGTGAAGTTATCAGCAAAGTTGCCAGACTCTAAGAAAATAAAGCAAAGCAAACTGCAGCAGTGTTCTAAAAAGTTGTGGCCTGGTTCAGACGTCACATGGAGCCAGAACTGAGTCCTGGTTTCTTGCGACACCTGCTAGCTCAGGCATGTGTGCTCCCTCTTCCCCTTCACTTGAGGGGAAGGAAGATTCTATTCCAATCCCAGCTAAGAACAAGTCATTATATTTGAATTGGGAGATCCCAGCTTTGGATCCTGGATGATCTTAAAACTGGCTAGAATAAGCCAAGATCACCCAGTTCTGATGTATCAAGGAACTGTTGCTTGTTTTAAGCAGGATCAAAAGTAGAGAGTGGACTGAGAGAAAAACAGGTTGCTTACCTGTAACAGGTGATCTGGTAGTGATGCCTCGACATTCATAAAAAATGGGTTCTGTACCTGCGCAGGACAACTTCGGTAGTATTGATTAGCTCCTCGTGACGCCTTTTAACTGCCACAGCACGAGCCGTGCAGTACCTATACTGGCAGTTAGGCATCTGTTGCTCAGTTTCTGAATGACCGTTTGACAGTCTATAACAACCACGCAACTTCCTAGTTGCTTTTTCTCTGCTGGAATGTAATGCTCCAATTGCTTGCACTCTGTAGTGGGGCCGGCTGGGAGGGTTTTATGAATGTCGAGGCATCACTACCAGATCACCTGTTACAGGTAAGCAACCTGTTTATCTGGATAGTGATGCCTCGATAGGCATAAAAAATGGGTGAATCACGAGCTGCCCAAATGGAGGAGGGCATTGCATGCTATTGGAGCACTCTCCTTAGCATGGCCCTGCCAAACTGCGCCGCCTCTACAGAGCGAAGGTCTAGTGCATAATGTCTCACAAAGGTTTAATCCGAGGCCCAGGTGGCCGCCATACATATATCCTTGAACTTTATCCCCAAAAGGTGAGCCACGGAGGCAGCATGAGCCCTTGTAGAATGGGCTCTAATAGAGGATGGTGGGGTGACTCCCTGAACATCATAGGCCATCCTAATGAGCTCCACTAGCCAAAAAGACAGTTTTTGGCAAGATGGCTGAAGGCCCCTGTTCTCCCCATTTAAGGCAATGAAAAGATAGCTAGTCTTTCTTATCTCTTTTGTTCTTAGCAGGTAGAAAAGGATGGCTCTGTGTACGTCCAGCTTGTGTAAAGAAGTCTCCAGCGGAGTGGACGGATTGCTGAAAAAGGTAGGTAAGAGACAATGTCCACATTCAGATGAAAATCTGTAACTATCTTCGGACGGAACTCAGGGTCCAAACGCATAACCACTCTGTCAGGGAAGAACTGAGTATAAGGCTCATCCATCCGAAGGGCCCGCAACTCGCTCAAGAGTCTTGCCGACGTGATAGCCACCAAGAACAAAGCCTTTAATGTCACCAATTTTAAAGATGCGGTGGCCATTGGCTCAAAAGGGTCCCCTATTAAAGCCGAGAGAACCAAGGAGAGGCTCTACTTAGTAGACGGGTTTTTTTACGGGGCAGAGCTAGAACGATTGAGTTTCCCGCTCATCCCTTGCCGTTCCGTGAGTGAAGGTATCCCCCGTGTCAGTTCGTGAGTAAATGTATCCTTTAAAGTAAACTAAATCCGTTCATGTGGTTTAATAAAGAGTGGTTGAATTGTCCTAAAGTCGATACACTGAGTCTAACAACAAATATCTTCCAAGGAGCAACAAAGTTTCCGAGGTCCTAACACATAGACGGTCAGAAAGAAACTGAGCAACAGATGCCTAACTGCCAGTATAGGTACTGCACAGCTCGTGCTGTGGCAGTTAAAAGGCGTCGCGAGGAGCTAATCAATACTAACCGAAGTTGTCCTGCGCAGGCGTAGAACCCATTGTTTATGCCTGTCGAGGCATCACTATCCAGATCTTGTTTTCCCTCTCTCACAGAACCAGGGGTCATCCCATGAAACTGAAGGCCCAGAAATTCAGGACCAACAAAAGGAAGAACTTTTTCACACAGTGAATAATTAATCTATGGTATTCTCTGCCACAGGATGTGATGATTGCCACCAGCTTGGATGGGTTTAAAAGGGGCTTAGACAAATTAATGGAGGACAGGTAAATCAATGGCTACTAGTCTCATGGCTATAGGCCACCTCCAGCCTCAGAGGTAAGATGCCTCTAAATACCAGTTGCAATTGAGCAACAGCAAGAGAGAGGGCATGCCCTCACCTCTTGCCTGTGAGCTTCTCAGAGGCATTTGGTGGGCCACTGTGTTAAACAGGATGCTGAACTAGATAGGCCTTGGGCCTGATTCAGCAGAGCTGTTCTTATGACAGGAAACCACTGTCTTGACTCAGGCCTCTACAAATAGGATCAAACACCTTGATATGTTCTAATTCAGCAATTTCTTGCTGAAATCTCCCTTTCAAGTTCCTTAGTCGAAGGATGACAATTTTCAGGTCAGTAGCAACAAGTCTTGGGAAACTGAAATGTTCCCCTCCAGATCCTAAATGCTGCCATTTCTGCTATCTGATTTGGATTCATTTGCCTTATGTAGACAGCCATAGGGTTGACTCTGATAGTATACATACAATTGAGAGATGACCAAGTGAACGAGCCCTGATGGTATGGCTGATCTTTTAGGATCCTGTAATCCTGTTTGAGTGGATAAGATAACAGACTTGGCATTGTGGTTTGCTGTAGGCCCTGTGTCTGTGTCCCTAACACATAGCATCTTACTGCTGGCGAGTAGCAGTTTTAAATTAAAGGGCTGTAAACCAGGCTTGTCAGTGAACAAGGACAGACTTACCACCTGTGAGAGGGAAGCATCATTATCCAGGATGAGCTATAAATCATTGATGATATGTTGGAATGTTTTTAGCCAAGAGCTGTAAGTGGCAAAATTGTATTTTATCATTTTCCCCTTCTGTGCTAGGTCTGTAATTGGTTATTCCTGGGTATCAGTTATGCTTACTATAAGAACAGTTCAGCACTAGTACAAGCTTCCTAGAGAGTTTCAGAGCGATATTTCCTAATCTGCAAATATTAAGTATGGTTGTGATTCAGTCTGATGTACATTTATAAAACATACTGGAGGCACTAAACTAATCAGACAACTGAAAAGTATATAAGATCATTATGCAGGTAATCACATGCCCTGTAGTTAGTGAAAGATTTTAGAAGCTATACGAACATCTTTCATTAACAAGGCTCTTTCCGCAAAACTCACCTGTCTCAAAAGTTTCATATCAAACAAGACGAAAGCAATGTAGAATAACGAGGCAAAGCAGTTTAAAAAGTTGAACTGCAAAAGGCAAAAAAGAAAAAAGAAAATATGTAAATAGTACATTATCAGTGCTCTAATTCTATGATGGGCAGAGTAAAGTCCATGTGACATCATAATCAACCCTGCAGCCCATACAGCTCTGTGTTGCCATCATGTGGCAACATAGCTACACACCATTTATTTGGAAGAAGCAATTTACATTGCCAATTCTGGTCTTAAAACATTAAGTATTCTAGTTACAATTCACATTATGCGCTAAAAAGTGTGAATTTAGCTATTTCCCTAATCAGCTTTCAACATTTTTGTCAGTAACATTTTTTGCAATCTTGAGTACGAAGGCAGTTCAGTGTGGGATTATATTTCTTTTTAAATAAAAGAACAAGGTCTACTGCACAAGGCATTCACCAATACCCCTCTTAGGGTATAATGGACTTGATCCATCAAGTACAGATCCCACACAATCTCTATTCATTTGAATGAGGCTTGTACAGAATCAGCACCTGACAGACTGTGTCCTAGATTACAGGAAAAGGATTGTATCAACTATCAAGAAGTTACACAATACCCCGAGGTCATACTTGCTTCTGCAGAAAAACTCAGGCCTGGTATACACATAAACACATACAATTAACTGCTGATGCATGAACCAGCTACTCTGAGAAAGATTTAGCTATATATTCCCCATATAACTCACTGCAGCAGGACCCTTAAGAAGAGCTTTTATAAAATCATATACAGATGGTATCTTACATCCAGATTGAAACATATATACACATAATAGTTGAGAATATTTGTTGGATGTGTGAGAACACTGGAACACATGTTTTCAATGTATTGGAACTGCCCTAAGATAGTCCCATACTGGATATCTATCTTATCATATTGAAAACATGACAGGATATACTCTACCTCTAGGTCCACTGGTAGCACTTACTTTATTACTTAAAAACTATAATGTTAACAAGTTCACTTAGAAAATCGCCATACATTTACTGACAGCAGCAACGTTAGCAAAAAAAAAAAAAAGATTAGGTGAAAAGAGATAGCTCATCATCCATATCTGAAGGGTTATTAAGAGTTTGGGACATGGCACACATAATAAAATTGACTAATATAAAAGTTCAAGAGGGGAGATAATAGGATAATATATTTATTTAGAAGGCAAGGAATGATAAAGGTACAACATATACCTTAGGTATACCCTAAAGAGAACCAGAAATTTAAATACAGATGCTATATGATTTATTTAGAAGAAATGCAATGTATATAGCTATACAAAAACATGTTATTCAATACCATATAATTTTTAAAGAGGAAACAATCGTGACTAAAATGATGTGAAGTGGTATTCATGTTCTGCCTCTCATGGCTCATTCACATATACAAGTCATAACTTGATGCTGGAGTCACCAAGTGATGTCTGTGTGTGCAAAATGGCTGTCTGTCAGTTCATTTCCAAGATCAGAACAGTCTACTATCCCACAGATTTTGCAAATAAACTGAATTTTTCTTCACTGGATATACTACTTTCCTTCCCTTAGGTCAGATAAAAGTCCAAACAAACATATTGGATGGAATCATCAATTAAATTATACATCACTTCTGAAAACTCCAAACATGTTACTAGTTGTGCTTGGTTTTTAACTACAGTAGCCTCTGGGAAGACTCCAAATCTTAGGGGCCACTGCACCATTGTTCAAGAGCATTTCCTGCTCAAGCCATTAAAATGAACTGAACTCATGCCAAAGCAATAGCTTGAGGTGGTCACTGATCCCTCACTCCAAGTTACAGTCTCTGCCCACACTGCATGCCACCTGGAATGCCAGAACCTCCCAAAGCCCCCTTTTTGAGTGGTGAGATTGGCTGCAGCCCAGGGGAAAATTTATAACTCCACCCAGAACATGTACAGAAGTACTTTTTGCTCACACACAGTCATGTTTGGATCCAAACCGATATACTTTGGAAACTCCCACTCAACGGATGGAGCTTGAGCAAATATTCCCAAACTTGATTCATGTACCTTCAGCTATACGTACCACTAAGACTTTCAGGACTAGGTGATTCTGATGTGAAGATTCCAATCTATGGTTTTCTGAAATTTAACAAAAAGCCTCAATTAATGAAAAGTACATGAGTTACATTAGACAGCGTTTATACTACATGCAAGCAAGACTTTTTGTTCCTACAAATGAAAGATATACATTTAAGCCATAATCTGTGAAAAAGACGGGGAATGTGCAATACAGCGCTATATTCAGAACTGAAGTCTTATGCATATAAAATGTATGCTTCGTTATATTCAGACTACAACTCATCAAGAGCACTACATATAAAAGTTAAATAATAGTATTTCTGCTCTTATAAGGCTCACAGAAATCCAGGGGAGTGACAAGCTTTCTATTTATTTATATATCATATTTATATACTGACTGATATGAGTATCTCTAAGCAATGCACACATTTTAAAACAACAAATATAAAACAGAATGAAAACAGTTTAAAATTAATTTCAGTTAAAAGCCTGACAAAATGGATGTGTCTTGAGGGTCTTCCTAAAGCAATCAGAGATGGAGATGCTCTTATTTCACCCTGAGCCATTTTGGAAGGGCAGTATACAAATCAAATAATTTCAACAGGGAGCATATTCCAAAGCCCAGGGACAGCAACAGAGAAGGTCTGGTCCTGAGCTACCACCAAAGGAGCCAGTGGCAACCATAACCGGACCTCCCCAGATGATCTTAACAGGCAGCTGGGTTCATGACAAAGAAGTTGTTCTCTTTACCCTGAACCCAAGCCATTAAGGGCTTTATAGGTAATAACCAGCACTTTGTATTTCACCTGGAAACATATTGGCAGCCAATGCAGTTCTTTCAGAATCTGTGTTATATGGTTCCTTTGAGTTGTCCCAGAGACCAGTCTGGCTGCTGCATTCTGCACCAATTATAGTTTCCAGACTATGTATAAAGGCAGCCCCATGTTGAGTGCATTACAGTAGTCAAGCCCAAGGGTTACCAGCATATGCACCACTGTTTTAAGGTCATTTACCTCCATAAATGCGCATAGCTGATATATCAGCCGAAGCTGATAGAAAGCACTCCTGGCTACTGCCTCATCCTGAGAAACCAGAGAGCTTTGGATCCAGGAGCACTCCCAAGCTACGTAGCTGATCTTTCAGGAAGAGTGTAACCCCATCATGAACAGGCAGATCTAATCTATCTCTTGGGTCCCAACCCCACACAGTCAGTAGCTCCATCTTATTTGGATTCAACTTCAATTTGTCATCCCTCATCCAGTCCTCACCGCCTTCAAGCAGGCATTTAGGAAAGCTATGCCATTTCCTGATGAGGTCAATACAGGTATGGAGAAACAGATTTGGGTGTCATCAGCATATTGATAACACCCTGCACCAAATCTCCTGATGATCTCTCCCAGCGGTTTCATGTGGATGTTAAAAAGTATTGGAGACAGTATGGAGCCTTGTGGAACTCCATACTTTATTTCTTGCTTTGCAAAGCAGCCGTCTCCAAGCGACACCATCTGGAATCTACCAGAGAGGTAGGAATGGAACCACCATAAAACCCTATCCCACCACCCACACGTGCCCCAGAAGGATACTTTCGATGGTATTAAAAGCCGCCAAGAGATCCAAAAGCAAGGTTACACTCCTCTGTCAGTAGCCGATTGGAGATCATCAATCAGGCCGACCAAGGCAGTCTCAACCCCATAGCCTGCTCAAAAGCCAGTTTGAAATGGGTCTAGATACTCTGCATCATCCAAAACCTGCCTGGAACTGAGGCCACCACCCGCTCAATCACCTCTCCCAACCATAGAAGTTAGGAAACAGGTCTAATTAGCTAACTCTGAGGGATCCAGTGCAGATTTCTTCAAATAAGGTCTAATAATAACCTCTTTAAGACAAGGAGGCATCTTGCCCTACCTCAAATAAGCATTTATAATATTTACGAGACCCTCTCCGATAATACGATCGCCAGCTTGTAGGATGCACAATCCAAAGCAGTTTGTCCACATCCTCAGGAGTCACGAACTGAAAATGGTCCAATCCAATCCTATAAGAGGAGTTGCTGGACACCTCCACAGTAACCATGCAATCCCGTTAGGCCCAAAGATATTTTATCGATGAAAAAGTCATTGAAAACATCACAGCGAGTGACTGATGGTTCTAAGTTCAAACTCAAGAGGGAATGGGGCACATACTAGCCTCCTCCCCCCACCAACCCAAGTCTACTCTGCTGGATGTGAATTTGCAGAAGCAATTTCTAACTGATCTTTCTTCAATTCTTAAAACCCCTTTTTAGCTAATATTATTTTTTACCTGCTTAATGCTTTCTAAACTCAATTAAAACTAAGGACAATACTTTGAATTATGCGTTTTGCATTGTTTGATCTTAGTGTGGTGCCAGGAACCACAACTATCCCTTTCCCTTTAATTTTGTTCCACCAACCAAAGCACATATTCAATTTCTCTTTCTTCATCAAAAGCCAATATTCACAAAGCATTCCAACGGTGGTTTCATTAGGGGGTCCCAAGGGAGGCCCCAATGTTTTGAGGGGTGCCACAGACTTGCCCCACCTTGCCCTCTCACCTCCTCCACCACAAGGATGGTGGCAGAGGCACTAAACAGCGCACTGCAGGCATGTAAAAAGCAAGAAGGGAAGTGGCAGGGGGTGCGTATGTGCCACTTCCCAGCTGGCTTTTTGCACGCTGGGCAGCGGCATGCTATTTAGTTCCTCTGCCTCCATTAAAGTGGCAGCAGTGACAGTGAGGGCTGCCCCTCACTCCAGAGAAACTTTAAAAGGTTAAAAAAGAATTGTGGCACCTATGGTGCTGTGATGGTCTCCTTGGGGGGCATAGCAACACACCTGCATTCCAACAACCTACAAATCTACTTCCACTAAGGCAATGAATCAGTTTAATAATGTCACAATAGAAACGTAATTATATCGGAACAACTATATATGGATTTCATCACACTATAAGCACAAGACAGCACAATACAAGCATTTTTGTCTTCCAGCTGTCAAGTTCCATTAAACACTAGGAAAACTGTAATAACAATAGTAACAACAACAACAACACTTTATTTGTTAGCCACTCCATAACAAATTACTCTCTAGGCAGCTCACTACAGAGGATTAAAACATACAATAAAAACACGTAACACATTAAATCTTAACTTTACCCCACAAAAAGGTGAAAAGAAAATACAATGCAAAGCAGCTTAAAAACTCATTTTAAAATTAGTCAGAAATCAGAACAAATATTAAAATCCGAATTTAAAAACCTGAATTTAAAAGGCCTGTGTGAACAAAAAGGTCTCTACCTGGCATCTAAAATAACAAAGTGATTAAGCCAGGCAAACCTCACTGGGGAAGCTATTCCATAAATAGGGTACAACCATCAAAAAGGCCCTCTCCCTCATAGCCACCTGCCTCACCTCGTTTGGCAGGGACACCAGAGGAGGGCCTCTGAAGAAGATCTTAAGGTACAGGTACGGACATATGGGGTAAGGTACTCTCTCAGGTAACCTGGTCCCAAGTTGTTTAGGGCTTTAAAGGTTAAAACCAGCACTTTGAATTGGGCCTGGAAAAGGACTGGGAGCCAGTGCAGCTGACGAAACACTCGCGTAATATGATCAAAACGCCCAGTCTCAGTTAATAATCTTGCAGCCCTATTTTGTACCAGCTGCAGTTTCCAGACCATTTTCAAAGGCAACCCCACATACAACGCATTGCAGTAATTTAAGTGAGAGGTTACCAGAGCGTCAGTAACTAGGTAAAGTTGCGGTTGGCATATCAGCCGAAGCTGATAATAGGTGCTATAAACCACAGAGCCCACTTGAGCCTCTAGTGACAGTGCTGGATTGATGAGCACCCCAAGATTGCGAACCTGGTCCTTCAGGGGGAGTACCAGCAACCCCATATAGAACAGGCTGAACATAATTCACCCGGGCAGAGGAACCACCGACTAACAATACTTCAATCTTGTCTGGATTGAGTCTCAACTATTTCACCCTCATCCAATCCATTACTTCATCCAAGTACCAATTCAGGACAGTCACCGCTTCACCTGTGTCTGATGGAAAAGAGAGATACAACTGAGTGTCATCTGTATATTGATGACACGTCAAGCCAAATCTCCTGATGACCTCTCCCAGCAGCTTCATGTAGATGTTAAACAGCATAGGGGAAAGAATGGAACCTTGTGGAACCCCATAGCACAACTGTCAAAGGGTTGAGCAGTAGTCCTCCAGCACCACCTTTTGGGAACGGGCCTTGAGGTAGGAGTGGAACCACCTCCAATCAGTGTCTCCCACAACTAACTTGGCCATCTTATCCAAAAGGATACCATACTCAATGGTATTGAAAGCCACTGAGAGATCCAAGAGAATTAACAGGGTTGCACTCCCCCTGTCTATCTCTCTACATAGATTATCCCACAGGGTGACCAAAGCAGTTTCTGTTCCAAAAAGTTTATGTTCCAAAGCCTGAAGCCTGATGGAAATGTATCTAGATAGTCCATTTCCTCCAAGAGTGTCTGGAGCTGGTCAGCCATGACACGCTCAAGCACTTTGCCCAGGAAGGGAATACTGGCCATAGGCCTATAGTTGTTTACATCCTCTGAGTCCAGACTGGGGTTTTTATTAGGAGTGGTCAAATAATAGCTTGCTTTCAGTGAAGGTGAGACCACCTCCTCTTTCAATGAGGCGTTTAGAACCTGCTGGACCCAGCTAAAAATTCCCTCCTTAGTAGATTTAATAAGCCATGAAGGGCAAGGGTCGAGCATGCACATGGTTGGCCAAACCCAACTAAATACCTTGTCCACATCCTCAGGACCAATAATAGAACCTCCCCCCGCCCCTGCCAGCAAAACTAGGCCAGGTTTTACTCTGGGCACCTCTCCCAATGATCCTGCATCAGCCATAGTGTCCAACTCATGGTGAATGTGAGCAACTTTACCCTCAAAGTGCTGTGCAAATGCATCACAGTGTGCTACCGAGGGTTCTAATGCATCCTGCCCTGGGCCAGATTTCAAAAGGCCCCGCACCACCCGGAAGAGCCCTGCTGGACAACACTGAGAGGATGCAACGGTGGATGGAAAAAAGCGTTTCTTCTGATCCATCACTACAGAGTAGGCTCGATAATGAGCCATAAACTGAGTTCACTCAGACTCACCCCGAGTTTTCCTCCACTTACGTTGCAGCCGTCTCCCAGCTTGCTTCATCGCCCTCAGCCCAGGTGTATACTAAGGTGCTGCACGGGCTCTGCTTTGTGGGAGAGGGCACTTGGGAGCAGTGTTCCCTCTAACAGGGATCCCCAGATGTTGTTGACTACAGCTCCCATAATCCCCAAGCAAAAGCCACTGCAGCCAACTACATCTGGGAATCCCTTTTAGAGGTAACACTGCTTGGAAGTGATCGTATCGACTGCCCAAGCCACCTCTCCATTCCAGAGAGCAACTAGAGCTTTGACAGGCATACCTGCTATACCAGCTGGAAAATCCCCCAGAGCTCTCAGGAACTGATCGGAGTCCATCAGTCTCCGGGATGGACCATTTTTATAGGTACCCCACCCTTGCATATGCATTATGTAGTATGCATTAACTGTATGCATACAATGCAACTGTAATATGCATTAATGGCTTTGAACAGTCTTCTATATTTTTATTAGTTTGGACTTTGCTCTATTAATCCGTTTCTAGCACTGGCCTAAACATAGCACTCACTCATTAAGCTTATCTATTCAGTTACACTGAGGTTTATGCCCCTGTCATAAAGAATGTTTAAGCACAAAATGAAATAATTACCTCAAAGTCAACACGGTCATATGAAGGCTGTCAACTTAATCTAATAAAAATCTCTACTAAAAGTCAGATAATCAATCAACTCACAAAGTCTCAATCTAAGTACCTTTTTGAACCTACCAAAGGAAACTTCACCTAAGGGTCAAACTAGACATGCACCTTAATGTGCAATTAAGAAGCATGTTTACCACCAGAAGCACTCCATTTCCCCCCACTAAAAACAGCTGTGGGAGACAGACACCCAGCTGAGACTGTGGTGCACTGGAGGAGGAAATTAATTCTTCACCCTTACATCATTTTCTCACACAGAGCCAACATGGTGTAGTTGCTAGAGTGCTGGATTAGGACCATGGAGACTCAAACTCAAATTCCCAGTTCAGCCATAAAATCGATAGGATTACTCTGGGCCAGTCTCTTATCTCTCAGCCTAACCTACCTCACAGGGTTGTTGAGAATAAACATACATCATGTACACTGTTCTGGGCTGCTCAGAGGAAAAGCAGGATATAAAAAAATAATAATTTTCTCCACTGAAAATCCCTCCCCCACAAAGCAGCTCTTTACAACATAGAGCCACTACGGCAAAAGGGGGGCGGGGTTCAGCAGGAAAACAGCGTGAGACGTTCACCTCTTCCTTCGCACATGCAGCAGTCCCAATCAAAACTTTCCTCCAAGGTTAGACCAAGACAGAAACTCGTCTAAGGCAGTGTCCAACTTCACAGCTTAGTGGGAATTCAAACCCTGGTTTCACAGATTCAAACCCAAAACTGTAGATAATTACGTGAAAAGCAAGCTTCAGTACACACACACACACACACACACACACACACAGTATTTTTAGACAGGCAAGTTATTTTGAGCTTTTTTGTTTTCCTATTCAGATAAAATGTGGACTTCTTTCAAGGGAGCTAACAAAAACAGATAACCTTGGATCTGCTTGGTCCAAATACAACATGGCTATGCACATTTCCATCATTTCTATGCCTAACCTACCTCACAGGGTTGTTGTGAGGACAAACATGACCATGTACCCCACTCTGGGCTCTTTGGAGGAAGAGTGGGCTATAAATGTGAAAAATAATTAAAATAATTAAATAATTTCCTCAGATTTATTATTTAGGACTCTATACTGGCATTATGTTACTGTACTGACGTTATGTTACTGACAATGGAGTGGGTAGAATTCTTAGGTGTTCATCACAACTAGACAAACATTTTCCAAACAAATGAAATTCTATAGATATCACAGAACAAACAAACAAAATCACTAAACTGTTTTTGGCTTAATAATTTTAGGGTCACAAAGATCAGCTGGCGCAACAGGAACCAAGCTTCTTCACATTGATAGGTAGTATAATTCACATAACAGAAAAGCTCTGTTGAGTTGCAACAACCAAACTATCATATGATAATTAAAATGATCACATCTTAATACAGTACAGTAAAAGAAAAGGGAAAAGGGAACTTGAGAGTAAAATGTCTTACCCCATGAGGTCAAGAACTCTGCAGCATATCGATATATGCGGTTTAGAATTTCAATCACAACAGCATAAATTATGCTGGGGACATATAACATCAAGCTGCTCAATTCAGACTGGTTCTCTTCATGATATAAATATGCCTGGTGTTCCAAGTTAAAGTAAATCATCATGATATGAAGCGAGAGGTAGAGGCAAAGGCACACAAATGGCAAGGAAACCAAATAAATCCGTAATTGTCTTTTAAAGCTAGAGTACACTGGCTCTTCTCTCCCAGTCACAGGATTGATACCTAAAACTCCATGGAATCCTGGTCTGGGTTCCTCAAACTGTCGCTTCATCAACAGCGTTCCCCACCTGTAGGCCATAACAGCACAACAGCGCTTCCAAACTTCAAGGATAATCGTAGACCAAAGCAGATTGAATGCTGCAAGCATCACATACTTGTCATAATCTTCCCAGTCAAAGAAATAATAAGGAATTCCAATGACAGCCATTGGCACCAAAGCAAGTGTGAAGTATTCCAAAAAGGCAAAATAGACAGCAATTGTTTCACCAAAGTAACAACGAATTTCATCTGTAGAAAGAAAAAGAGAGCAAAAGCAAGCATCATGTGCAGAAAGTCTGCCAGGCTGAATTATGCAGTTGTTTAAAATATGACTACAAAAGACCTTTAGAACTTTTACCTCCAATTTCCGGCCCCCTAAGATGCAACCATATCAGAGTTGAAAAAGCTATCTTGCAAGCACAACAAATCAGGTGCAAATTAGGGCCACTTCAGGGTCATGTGGCTTACCACATGAATCTGGCTTCACTAAGCTGTTTTCTCCATGCTTTTACAAACCAACAAAAGGAATGTTTTATAATACCTGATCCATGTGGCAAGCTACTGCACATTAATGGACAGCTGCATAGAAAAGCTGCCACACAGAGACCACTTCAAGCAATTTAGGAACATAGGAAGCTGCCTTATACCAAGTCAGACCATAGTTCCATCTAGGTCAGTATTGTCTACACAGACTGGCAGCGGCTTCCCCAAGGTTGCAGACCGGAGTCTCTCTCAACCCTATCTTGGAGATGCCAGGGACAGAAATGGGAACCTTCTGCTCTTCCCAAAGTGGCCCATCCCCTAAGGGGAATATCTTACAATGCTCACATATTGTCTCCCATTCAAATGCAATCAGGACAGACCCTGCTTAGCAAAGGGGACAATTCATGCTTGTTACCACAAGACCAACTCTCCTCCTGCCCAGTGGCCCCACATGCTGCGCAACAGTCACTATTTGTGCTTTGTAGAAATACTGGCCCACATGCTGCTTACCAGAAAGTGGGTGGGGAAAAGGCTGCATGTTCTCAGCGAGGCTTTAGCATGCCTGGGTCAAAGGCTTCTTGTGTAGCTGACGAGGTGAGGAATGGAGGGAAGAGCGATTTTAACGTCTCTCCCCTCGCTGCAAAAGACCTTTCCACTTACAGAAATATGTTCCTAATGGCTGTGCAACCCTCAGGGACATATTTATGGATGATGATGATGATGATGATGATAGAAAGTATTTGTGCATGTGGAAAGATCTGCAGCGAGGTGAGATGTGGAAACCACTTCTCCCTCTCCCTCTATGTTCGCTTGACTGTGCAATAGTGTTTTACAAAAGTGAGGCTGAAGGCTCTCTGCAAACACATAGATTTTCTTTTGCCTGCCTCCTGCAGTGCAGTACATGGGCCAGTATTTGTACGAAGCACAAGTAGTCACAGTGCAATCCTATGCATGTTTACTCCAAAGCGAATCCCACCAAATCAAAAGGAGCTTATTCCCAAGTAAATGTGCAAAGGAGTCCAGCCTCAACTTGTGAATGTGAAGCACCCATTTTTGTATTAACTTATACTCAGAATAAAACTCATTACCTTTTGAATTGTACTGTATTAAATAAAAAAGCGATGACAGATTATTTGCCATGCATAGGATTAGGACATAATTCCCTTCTTGCCCACCCCACACCAGCTCCATGCTGTCCAGGGACTACAGATCTAAAAGGGAAGCACTCTGTCATCAGTCAGAAGACTACAGGCCCTTGGGGGACAACATTTACCCCCTGCCTCCAATGAAGAACTGTGCAAGGTGAGGACCAGTAGGGGTGTGTCCGAACCGGTCTGGAGGCCATTCTAATGGCCTCTGAACTGCCGGACCAGTTCGGACTGGGCCGGTCCGGGTCCGGGTGGGGGGGTCTCACTTTAAGGGCGGGAGGGCTTGCTTACCCCTCCCACCTCTTTGCCCCCGCCAGTGGCCGTAATCTATGGTAAAATTGGGGCGCTGGAAACCAGCCGCCCCAGCCGCCGCCGCTTCCGCCGCGCCCCCCACCCGTGAGCAGATTAGAGAAGGAAAGGCTACTGCCGCCCTGCCGCCCGCCACCCCCCCACGAGTGCTCACCAAGTTTAAAGAAATTAGAGAGGAGCTCGCGAACAGAGCTCCTCTCTTATCGAAGCCTCCGGCCCAACTGGGGCTTTGGGTGCGCGCGCACGCGCGCTAGAGCTCTTTATCCACTAGAGCTTTTGCCGGAGGCCCGGTCTACCCGGCTTCTTCCCGGCGGATAGACCGGGCCTCCGGCAAAAGCTCTAGCGGATAAAGAGCTCTAGCGCACGTGCGCGCGCGCCCAAAGCCCCAGTTGGGCCGGAGGCTTCGATAAGAGAGGAGCTCTGTTCGCGAGCTCCTCTCTAATTTCTTTAAACTTGGTGAGCACTCGTGGGGGGGTGGCGGGTGGAGGGGCGGGAGGGCGGCAGTAGCCTTTCCTTCTCTAATCTGCTCACGGGGGGGGGCGGCGGAAGTGGCGGCGGCTGGGGCGGCTGGTTTCCAGCGCCCCAATTTTACCATAGATTACAGCCACTGGCGGAGGCAAAGAGGAGGGAGGGGTAAACAAGCCCTCCCCGCCCTAAAATGCAGGCCCCCCTTCGGTGCTGGTCCGGACTGCTCCGGACCATGCACATCCCTAAGGACCAGTTGGGATCCAGCCATCAGTCATAAAAGGAGCAGTTGAAAGAAGTTCACTTTCCTTTTCCTGCCAGACAGAACTCTGTTCTGCTCCAAATTCTGGCTGCCTGGGGACTATAGATTAAAATGGAAGCACCCTCTGATTTCTGCCATTGGCCAGAAGATTAAGGCCTGCCAGGTTGCATGAATGCATGTTCAAAAATTCTTATTGTATTATTATAATCTAATGTAAGCTACTTTGAAGTTCATTCAATTGAAAGCTGGTGTACAAATCTTCTAGATCAGTGGTTCCCAACCTGAGGGCCTCCAGATGTTGACGAACTACAACTCCCATCATCCCCAGCCACAATAAATTGTAGCTGGGGCTGATGGAAGTCATAGTTCAGCAACATTTGGAGGCCCCCAGGTTGGGAACCTCTGTTCTACATAAAATCCGTGCAGCTACTAACCTCAGACTTTGCTTCTCAGAATCTCAATGGGTGGCTTGGTAACATCATTAAGACCACAATGAATGAAGTGACATTTTTTAAACCAGTGTCACTGGCTGACATCCAAATTAGGGTTGCACTAGCACAAGTTGTGCACCCTTAAGAAGTTTGAGGAACTGTGGGAAATTGTGGTGCTCTGCAATGTTGCACAACCACTAGTGAAGGACCTTCTCTGGGACAAGGTTGCACAACCTATTAGGCAACTTGTCCACATCTTCAACTAGCACAAGAATCAGTCTGGAAAACATTCCTTTCTCTCTGCAATATCCTTGTACTGGGACAAGATTGGTCTAGACGTAGGTCAGTGTGATGAGATGAGGTTTGAGGTATGTTTAAAGAAAGTTTAGTGCTATGTGGTTGTTTGGGTTTCGAATGTTATCTGGGCAAGAAGAGATTAAAGCTCCTACTAAGAGTCCAGCAGAGAAAAGCCTTGAAGCCAAGACTGGGAAACCCCTAGTTGGGGGTGGGGGGCAGTTTAAAAATCTTCTGTTAGAAAGCAATTTAGTGGTTCAAGTGAGCAATTGCAATTGAAGGTACACTGTGTAAAAGGGTCTGATGTGCAGTTTAGTGAAAAGGCTGGGGGGAAAGAACAAAGTATTGTTCTGTGTGACATATGTTTAAACAGGATCAGCTGTGTGAGTTGCAAAGGGAAACAGTTTAAAACAAAGATTCTTGTGAAAGCTGTATATGCCTGAAGTGAAAAGCTTCTGTAGCAGTCAAAACAACATTCCTGTAGCTAAGCAAGCTACTCTGTTTTCTAAGTTGAGAACTAAGCTAACATCAGAACCTTTAATTAATAAATTTCTATCTTATTCATCTTGAAAGAATCTGTAACTTAATCTCTACCACCACACTTAAATAACAGTGTGTTGCCTCAACAGAAGACCTTTACATACTAAGAACCTAAGATCCTATATACTCATATAGAAACGTTAAATGGTGGCAAAGAGAGAGAGAGAAGAATGGTGAGAGGAATAAAAATTATAAAATAAATTCACATAAGTACATTCTAGAAACCACCCAGTGCGGCCACACTTGGGAGTACTGCGTACAATTACTGTACTGGTCACCACATTGTAGAACTGGAAAAGGTGCTGAAGAGGGCAACCAAGATGATCAGGGACCTAGAGCACCTTCCTTATGAGGCAAGACTACAACACCTGGGGCTATTTATATAAATGGCGACTGCAGGGAGACATGATAGAGGTCTATAAAATCATGCATGGAGTGGAGAAAGTGGATAGAGAGAAATTTTTCTCCCTCTCACATAACCCTAGAACCAGGGGTCATCCCATGAAATTGATTGCCAGGAAATTTAGGACCAACAAACTGAGGTACTTTTTCACACAATGCATAATCAACTTGTGGAATTATCTGCCACAAGATGTGGTGACAGCCACCAACTAGTCAGAGGGCTGTAGGCCACCTCCAGCCTCAGAGGCAGGATGCCTCTGAATACCAATAGCAAGAGAGTAACAGCAGGAGAGAGGGCATGCCCATAACTGCTGCCTGTAGGCTCCCAGTGGCATCTGTTGGGCCACTGTGTAAAACAGGATGCCAGATTAGATGAGCCTTAGGCCTGATCCAGCAGGGCTGTTCTTATGTTCACCCCTCCCTTAGTATTAGTCAGCAATGCTAACTTACCTAAGGGCTGGTACCTAACTTTCACTTGACCACACCATGTGTGCTTGAGTTTCTTTAATTCTTCTGTGTCATGAAGTGGAAAAATCTGAATTAGAATACCATTAGTTATTAACCTTCGTACTGAAAGAAAGAAAATGAGAGAGAGAGTGTGTTAATTTTGGCATGCCTTTGGTAAATAGATGTGGTAAATATGCTTCATCCAAACTATCATATGCATAGCAAGTCAAATGATTCCTTGGAAAAAAATTAAAATCCTTATCATTTATTAGAGACCGTGGTCCCACTATCATATTTCCACCTACAAGACTACACAGGTTAAAAGGAAATTACTGAAGGCTCCTTCCCATGTGACACTAGGCATTCATGGGTTGAAACTATGAAAACCATGTACTCTTCAACATACTTTCATTCTAAATATCAGAGGTTACGCAATTCAAGACTGCCATACAAAGTTACTTACTAATTGATTTTCCTGGATAAAGCTTTGCCTGAGGATAGCCAGGGATCATATTTTCATCTTTAGCTCTCAGGTTTTCAAGTTCATGTTTGATGACATACTGACACTCTGCCATTGTTAGGAAGTCATGGTTGTCTTCTAAACCAGAAATAAATTGCATAGCTGAATACTACCTACTTATCTTGAAAAATGTCAAATGAAAGTAATTACTTTGGGTTCTGGATGTACAGTGAGTCACCAAAACAGAAGGTTCCTTAAGAAAATACCTAACCAAAACATTTAATAACCTCTATCATCCTTACAGATATACTGCCTAGAGATTTATCTAACAGGTGGTATATAAATATGATAAACAGACAAACAATATCCAGGAGAGCTCCACTTTAAAAGCACTGATATCTAACAATTTTTTTAAAAAAATGTATTTAATATTTAACATTGAATACTGAATTTTATTACTACATGAATGTAAATTGAATGACTTGCAGATATATGTGATATTAAGCAGAGTTGCATTAACAGAAATTTAATGTCCAAACAAATTTTATCAGATAACATAATTATTCTAGATAACTGATTTTAATGCTTAGAATAAGTTTTACTATCCAAATAGAAGAAAACATGCAATGACTAAAAACAATTTTAAAATATAGTTTACCTGCAAAATCTTTGAAGGCTTTTCTGGTGGTGTATGTAAAGGCTCTCATTGTATTATCATTACATTCTTTCACCAACCCCACTGTTTCAGCTCCTAGAAGCAGCCGCAAGGGAGATGCTCCAACAAGATATATGTTGTGGTTTCCTTCTATTTTTTCCCCATCCTCTACCAAGGGTTTAACCAGAAGCTGGGCTCCTTCAAAATAAGGCAAAAAATGAATCTGAGCATAGTTTGTAAAATCTGTGATTTTTAATTACATAAGGAACTGAGCTCACATTGTTCAGGTTCAAAGTGTTAACAAACAGAGCTGAGTACAAACAAGTTCATCTTGTAGGCTGGAAATAGCCCTGACAAGGGCCTTGAGAGATGTGCTAGACAATTTGAGAGACAAGAAAAACATGACGGTCTGAAAACCAGAAGCAAAACCCACTTTGGCCCCAGCATAATATCATGATGGCCACATGCTCACAGAATGACCCATATTCATGGAAGAAGTCTGTACAGCAAATTAGGATAGTAGTATTAAGTACTATACATTTCAAAAAGGAGAGAGTAAGGAACATACTCATTCAAATCACTGGTTCTTGTTTCACTTACTTTAATGTGAATGCTGCTTTAGTTGATGAGGCACTAGCCTCAGCTCATGAGGCTAACTATGCATTACATGAAGACATGTGTATCAGAACCCTAATGCTGTTTTGAGGGCTTGTTGGTTTTGTTAGACAGAAAAGCCATTTCAGAAGAGGGTGATGGAAAGTAGAGAGGGAGGGTGCTAGACGGGGAGAAAACATTAAACAACCTCTTCCTTCACCATTTCTCTCTCAATCACCCCATACTGATATATTTTTTTTAAAAAATCCAAGAGCACTAGAGTTCTAATTCACGTTCGTACGCAAGATGTGTACATCCCTTAAAATATAAGCAAAATCAGATTACTCATCTATTTTCTTTTATATTATGTGATCAAATAGAAGCACAAGTACTAGTGAGGGACATCCAGACTAAATTAATCATGTGTAGTCCCACTGAAATTAATGGAACACAGCCATGACTAAGTTGTCCTGTTAATTTCATGAATAATTTAGTCTAGATGTCAGCCCTAGTCTGGATGTCACGCTTCCCCATCTGTTAAGAAGTTTCAGTGGCAGCCTTTTATAATGCTAGTTTATGTGTGGGGAGAGAATATCAGGGATGTTGTGGAGGGGGGACGTGCAGGGATGGAGAGCCGGTACTTCTCAGCTTCTCTGGCTGTTAGGGTGGGCATAGCCATGAGGGCTGTCATGGAGAGCACCTACACTTCTGAATTTGCAGCAACATACTGGAGGCTAACAGTGTTTGGGGGGTACCAGGACAGGGAGCAGGCAGACAACCTGACACAACTGTACTAGTCTTGAAACAGCATCCATTTTCAAGAGAAACATTTACATAAGAACAGCCCTGCTGTATCAGGCCCAAGGCCTATCTAGTCCAGCATCCTGTTTCACATAAGTGGCCCACCTGATGCCTCTGGGGAGCCCACAGGCAAGAGGTGAGGGCATGCCCTCTCTCCTGAAACTGGTATTGAGAGGCAATATGCCTCTGAGGCTGGAGGTGGCCCGCAGCCGCCAAACTAGTAGCCACTGATAGACCTGTCCACCATGAATCTGTCAAAGCCCCTTTTAAAGCCATCCAAGCTGGTGGCCATCACCACATCCCATAGCGAAGAATTCCATAATTATGCACTGTGTGAAAAAGTACTTCCTCTTGTCAGTCCTAAATTCCCCAAATTTCAGCTTCATGGGATGACCCCTGGTTCTAGTGTTGTGCGAGAGGGAGAAAAATTTCTCTCTGTCCACTCCATGCATAATTTTATACACCCTGATCATGTCTCCCCATAGTCGCTTCTTTTCTAAAGTAAAGAGCCCCAGATGCTGTAGCCTAGTCTCATAAGGAAGGTGCTCCAGGCCCCTGATTGTCTTGGTTGCCCTCTTCTGCACATTTTCCAGTTCTACAATATCCTTCTTAAGATACGGTGCCCAAAACAGTACGCAGTACTCCAGATGTGGCTGCACCATGGATTTGAATAAGGGCATTATAATATTAGCATTTTAATTTTCAGTCTCCTTCCTAATGATCCCTAGCATGGAATTTGCCTTTCTCACCGCTGCCGTGAACTGTCGACACTTTCAATGATGAGCTGTCCACGATTTCACTACCCTAAATAGCTTAGTGTCATCTGCAAATATGGTCACTTTCCTGCTTACCTCAACTTCTAGATCATTTATGAATAAGTTAAAGCACACTGGTCCCAGTACTGATCCCTGGGGGACCCCACTTCTTTCTTACTTCCATTGTAACAACTGTCCATTTATTCATACCCTCTCCTTCCTGTCCTTCAACCAGTTAGCAATCCATACATGAACCTGTCCCCTTATCCCATGACTGCTAAGTTTACGCAAGAGCATTTGATGGGGTACTATGTCAAAAGCTTTTTGGAAGTCCAAGTATACTATATCCAGTGGATCACTTTTATCCACATGTCTGTTGACACTGTCAAAGAACTCCAAGAGGTTAGTGAGGCAAGACTTGCCCATCTGAACACCCACAAGGCTGCTCCTTGACACTCAACTACAGAACTCAGAATGGTTGAGTTATGCTCAAAACTGTTTCTTTATAATATTATTTCCCTGCTTCCCTACACCCTGGACATTGTTTATAAGTTACTAACTTGTTTTTTCGAAATTAGCTACATTGCTCTGCGATCCTCCTTTTCAATGTCATAAAAAATCTTTCTTTACTACAAAATAGAATTTCATTTTATTCAGGCTAGCAAGGAGGATGTTTATTCTCTTAAATCAATATTTAAATGCAATTACAATAACCTTTCATAAAACTCAAAGTACTCACCTCCATTTTTCTTCTTCTCTACAATCTTTTGTGTCAGCCATTCCTTCGTTTCATCTTTAATGTCTTTTGCAAGCTCAATTACCACCAAAGGTCTGAAATTAGTTGCAGATGTGTCATATGCAGACCAGCTTATCTTCATGTTTTGGGCAATCACCTTACCAAAACATAAAACAAAAAAGGGAAGGAGAAAGAGAGTAAAATAGGTTTGCAGGCTTCAGAAGAGAGAAACAATACAGTTTGTTGCAAAAAAAGCCACAAGGTAACTGTTACAATACTATGCCAGGCTTGCTTTTGTTGTTTTATAAAAGCAGCATTTCACCTTCAACCTAGAAAAGGTATTTCCAGTATTTCCACATAGTTTCCAGACTGTACTTTACAGGGACAGTTTTGACAAAACCCAGTTGTTTACAAGATCATATATCCTTTTACACCTATATAGCATATTAAAAAGTCATCTATATTATCTGGCATTCAAAACAGCAAAACCTATTCAGTTTAAATTATAGAATGTTTTGCCTTATACTTCTCATTTACTGAAAAAAAAGGATACATTTTAAGTGCATGGAAGTAGCTATCTATACATATAATACACTCAGGTTGTATGTGGCAAGCCCCACCCACACAGTGCTTTACCAATCAGAGGTAACAGAACAGCAGTATCGTGGTGATTGGGCAGTGGAGATTCCATAGGCAGATAGGGAAGAGGAGCAGGGAGGGGCAGGTGAACGAGGCGGAGAGGGGGCAGGTGAGAGAACGAGTGAAGGGGAAGGGCAGGAGAGAGTGAGAGAGAGCGCCGGGGAGGGAGTAAGTGAGTGGGAGGGGGCGGCTGAGAGTGGGTGGCTGACACTGACAAATAAATCAGGGGCTGTGGCATGGGGCAAGGACAGGCAGGTCTGGCTCTGAGGTGAAGGGGTGGCTACCCTGACTCCCTCCCCCATACTAACTACAGGAGGGGAGGGAGGGAGGGAGGAAAAGATGGCGCCCGAGTGGGCAGGTAAGGAAGTTGAAGTGGCGAAAGTGTACCAGATGGGGAGGAGCACATGCAAAGAAGCTAAGCCCCAAGCATTTCTGTGGAGGAGAGGGAAGAGGAAGAGGGATTCCCTGAGCAAAGGGGGAGTGGCCACCCGTCTGCCCACCTTCCTTCCCCAGTGTCACCTTTTGCCTCACGTACATGGAGGGGCTGGCTCAGGAGCTGGGCCGATGTGAAGCCCATAAGGACCTGTTCAGCTACTGCTGCTGCTCCTGTGTGGAGGAGCAGGAGCAGGGCTCAGGTGAGGGCGGGGAGGTCTCTGGGTGTGCGAATTGGGCATGGAGGGCCACGGCTGGCTGGAGTGGGAGGAGCCTAAAGTATGTGAGATGTGTTAAGGAGAGGGAAAGAGGCAAGGAGAACTACTGCGCAGAGGTAAACTGCAACATTTTGTGCACCGTTTTGTGCAACTGCAACGGTGTAAACTGCAATGTTTTGTGGCGCCCAATTCAAACTGCAGTAGAGATCCATTGTAAGGGGGCAAGCCTCCTACAACAGGCAATTACAGGTTTGGGGGTTTTGTTTTGATTTGTTTTGCAACACAGATGCAACGTTAGAGGGCTGTGACAGAGCAATAAAATCCAAAATATGGCATCGGAACTATGAACAGCACCTTCCTTACAATGCAGGGGCTGCTGTCAAAACACGGGCAATACGGAAGCACACTTAAGGGACCCGTTGCAACACTGTGATAGTGTGCAATCTGGAAATTGCCAGTCCAGCTAGTAATTTAGAAAAAGTGCAGTCCTGTGTTTACTCAGAAGTGAGCGAATTCAACAGGACTTACTCCCTAGCAAATGTGCATAGGAATAAAGCCTCAGTCCTATAACTGACACATTAGCTAAATAGGAAAAGACACTCATATGCTTTATGCACAGCAAATATCTCTTATGTTACTCAAGTCAATCCACTTCACTAGTGCAGCGATTAGTACTTTCCATCTTCAGCATTTATTTGCTGGTGTAGCAAGCTTTAAGACCAGGCCATAAGTGAATCACTGTCCTCTCTGCCGTAATCAATACAATAAAGATAGTTATTGTTTCAATCAAATTAATGTGCTGGCACTTAACTGACATCTGTAAAGAGCTTTGTACAATAAAGAAATGGATTGAGATCCAAAGATGCAGTGTACAGGAATGCAGACCCAACCCACTTTCCTAATTGAACAGCAGCATGCTTTGTTTGGAAGCAGTAAGCACCGCATTAAAAACAATAAAGTAAGCATTGACAGTTCCTCCCTGTATGTACATATCATGTATTTGGATCTTCCCCTCACCATTGTATTATCATCAGTACTTCTTTGGATTAAAAATATATTACCTGTTCTGTAGAGGTGTTGCACACAAATGGAAGTGTATGTTTCATTTCTGTTCGCTTCTGTTTTCAGAGCTAATCATTATATCTCATCACATATTTATACTGCATTTTCCTCAAGACATGGCTGTTTAAACTTTAAACTGCATTACAAATTATTCTATATGTCTTGTATAACCATATTTGTGTGTGTAACTTTATTTGTAAACGTTCAGTCAGCACAATGTAAGCACTAATAAAGATGTTCAATAGAAGCTCTCTTTAAATCAGAGGAATGAGAAACAACACTATAACAAGTTGGGTGTGCCAGAAAAGAAAAGCTTGTCCCTACAATTCTTCTTCCTCAAGATCAAGGGAGGGTGTCTCTTTCCAGCCTCTCTCATGATACAGCAGTACTGATGGTGTAAAGAAACATACTTTGGAAAGGAAGCAGGGATCAAAATAAAGATTCTAAAAACAAGTTCAAGGTAAGCTACTGAGGAAACCAGTAGTGCAATACAATATCACAGTACAATTTTAATAACATTCTTAAACAAAACATATAACAGTCATTTAGTGACTAGGGCTGTGATCCTATGCACACTTACTTGGAAAGAAATCTCAGTGAATGATTTGGACTAAGTCAAGATTCATAGGATTGGACTTGATGGCTTCTTCTATATAGAGATGCTGGGGACTTAGCTTGGTACCTTCATTATGCAAAGCATGAGCTCTGCTACTGATCTATGATAATTAACTAGAGGTAACAAATATTATGTCAGTCATTTCTCTAAATGTATTCCCTTGAATTTAATTCCAAGATTAATAATGTTATCATTCTCCCTACACACCTTTTATCATGCAAATTGTTCTGTACAAATTTTCAAGCAGAAATGTTCTTCTTTAGATATTTTTCAGGGGAGAAAAGACTCAATTTGCAACTATTTATTATTGACAGATTTAATAATAAACCACTACAGAATTAATACTAAAATTCTGTATGGAAAAATATACATAGGAAAGCATCTAAGCAGACTTAATTTAAGTTAGGGAGCATTAAGCCTCAGCTCTGGATCTTATGAATACACATAAAAGATGCTGCTCAAAGTGTGTGTCCTGAGTGAAGGAAGAAGAAAGATATATGAGTTCCTGTAGGTTTCCATCTCTTAAAAGTATCGGGGTTTCAAAAATTTGGGGGCTTTTGTTCTCTGGGGAAGGATCATAAAGCAGAGTATGAGACACTATATGGTAAAAAGGCACAATTCAGAGGGTTAAGGCCTATCAATATTTTTTCTGATAACACCATCGTGAATGAAATTAAATCAAGCAAGAGAACTGTTAGGTTTATGAGAAATTTCTGGGAAGGGAATCTGTAATTTTGGACACGGGTGTTAAAGCACCTGTTTTTAATTATCACTGTTTTTGTGTTTTTTTAGAAAAAGAAAAAAATGAAGTACAGATTTAAAGTGAACCCAAATTACCTGCTTCTTGTTTACTTATTCACTGCTGAATAATCATGAGGTGGGAATACACTGCCACTATTACTGAATCCACTAATTTCATTTAATTGTGTTTTTTCAGGCGATGGGGAGTATATCTTAGTTGAAGGTTTTACTAAGTTTTTGGTGTTCAACATCACAAAGTTCTACCTTTCCGTTTGGGTAAGCTCTTCCCCATAGTGTCGAAGCAGATTTTCCTTTTTAAAAAACCTGGAAATTCAGTAATCCATAAACCTTTGGTTTAAGATGAGAATTAAGATGCTTAACATTTTCACTAGTGCTCTAAGAAGAATGGAAATTGCAAGTTAAGGTGCCCATCTTAACTTCTGAATCATGTAAGCTGTAAAGACTTTGTACAGTCTGGTATACGATGATGGCTTTAGAAATAAGGCTCCATGCACCCACACTTTGCCTCCGTCTTTCTGCTGGATATTGGGCTCGGGAGAGGGGGATGCATCCAGGCAGACATTTAGCAGGTGCAGTTTCCCTAATCACTTCCTAGAGATGCCCCTGATGAATTTCTGGCTGGTGCATCTCTGATCAAGGCAAAGTGTGGGTGCATGGGGCCTCATTTCTAAAGCCATCATCATATACCAGACTAAACAAAGTCTTTACAGCTTATATGGTGTGGAAGTTAAGATAGGCACCTTAACTTGCAATTTCCTTTAAAAACAAGAAAGAACATGAGTGAAAGTGTAAAGCATCTTAAAACTCTCATCTTAAACCGAAGGTTTTTGGATTCCTGAATTTTCCATGAATTACCCTACAAGAAAGTATCCTTGAGACAAAGTATTGTGCATTCAATCAACTTCTTTCTACTTAGAAATTAAGCACCACTGACTTTAACTCAGGAGTTCTCAAACTTGGGTCCCAGATGTTGTTTGACTACAGCTCCATCACCCCCTGCCACCAGCCAGATGATGGGACTTGTAGTCCAACAAGCTCTGGGGCTCCAAGTTCGAGAACCCCTGCTTTAAGTCTATCTTGTATACATCAGGCTGGCTAGATTCACAGCCAAACCTCACACATGGTTACTCATAAGTAAGTTCCACTATGTTCCATGGCCTTTACTCCCGAGCAACCAGCACTGGATTGCAGCCTTAGACTCCTTTTTAAAAGCTTCTTGAGCTCATATCCATGTTTTTACTGTGACGTCAGTGTTAAGTCCAAGAATCCTGAAAAGCCAAGGATTCTTAAAGCGTTTCACGACCGGCGGCACTCCGAGCTCCTTTGAAGCAGCAGAGGATCGCGTTTACGAGCCGTAAAGCAGCCAGCAGCAACTAAGAGCTCCCTCCCTGCCTGTGAGGAACGTCCTTTTGCGGGCAGGCGCTCCCAGTCCCAAGCTTGCTGCGGCTCTGAACAAGGGAAGGGCAGGGCGCGCAAAGGCAGGCGCGGTGAGCAGCCAAACCTCACAAAGGAAGCAAGTCGAGGACACCAAAGGGGGCGGGGGGGGGGAGCCAAGATGGAAATTGAGAGACGCGAGAGGAAACGAAATGCATAAAGCCGTCATCTGGAGAAGGCCGAAGAGGTCAGCCGCCTGTTCCTCAGAACGACCCCGGCGGGTTGCCATCATCAACCTTCCCCTTGCCTGACCCGGGCCCCGCCTAAGAACTCCCCAGACGTCCTGCAACCTCATTGCCTTGAAAGGAGGACCCTGCTGCATCGGGGACAGGGAAGGCGGAAGGAAGAGAGATCCAATGAAAGGCTGCTGCTCTCTGAGGGTAGAGCGGATATGGGGGTCCGTCCATTTTAAGCCCGGCCCCCCGCCGCCCTCATACATTCATTCACTCACCCTCCACCTCTATTCCAGGTCGGAGTGAGGGAGGCACGGGAGAGGCGGCGCAGCGGCTCCACAGATTGTGACAGCCGCCAATGGGCGGGGCCATTCAAGGCCACGAGGCGTAGCTTGCGCGTGATGACGGGCGGCGTGGTGGGGGACTTCACTCGCCCCACCCACAAAGGACGTCGAGATCCGCTCTTCGCGTCCCTCCCTGGCGTGCCGCCGCCTTCAAGTTCAGACTGTCTTTGTTCTCTCGAATTCCCTCAGGCGTTCTCGTTCGTTCTCACATTATTGGGGAGGCGCGCTGGCACTGCTGCGCAATGCAAATGTGTCGAACTAGGAAAAGAGGCTGGAATACACAAGGGGTTTCTAAAAAGAGCTAAAACAATTATTTTACAGTACCTTTCAAAAACTGGGCACTGGAGAACAGAACAGTCCAACACACGACGTACTAAAATCACAGCCTACATAGGCAGCTGCCATATACTGAGTCAGACCATAGGTCCATCTCCCTCAGTATTGTCTTCAAAGACTGACAGAGGCTTCTCCACGGTTGCAGGCAGGAATCTCTCTCAGCCCTATAAAAATCTTGTCCTATTAAAAAATAAATAAATCTTGTCCTATCTTAGAGATGCCAGGGAGAGAACTTTGAAACTTCTGCTCTTCCCAGAGTAGCTCCATCCTCTAAGGGGAATATCGTACAGTGCTCATATCTTATAGTGCTCATACATGAAGTCTCCCATTCATATGCAACCAGGGCAGCCCCTGCTTAGCTAATGGGAGAAGTCCTGCTTTCTAATCACTACTAATTTTATTTATTTATCAAATTTGTACACCGCCCCAAACTTTCGTCTCAGGGTGGTTAACAATAGCATAAAACAAGTTAAAAACACAATCCATGCCTCTTCCTGTTAAAATGAGGAACTGAAATTACCCACACAGGACTAGATGGGCCTTTTTACAAGAAGTTGTTCTAGTAAGAACTAATCTACCTAGTTTCCTTTCACTATCCTTACAACTGGACTAAATTTGGTTCAGATTGGTTACATGCAGAGGTATGCCAGGGGTTCTGGGGTACCCCTGCAACCTATAAATCTGTGCCCCCCTCTATTTTTTTTTTTAAACAGTGGAATGAGTTTTGTTCTGACCAGCAGTATCAAGGGAGTGTGCGCACATGTGCATTATTATGTGCCTCTATAGATAATAAAAACACATGCATCACACACACACACTCTAGAGACATGAAAGGAAAGAAATGTATTTTACAGTTCTCTTATATTTATACAATCAGATTTTTACTTTCTTTCACTTCACGTTTAAGTATAATAAGGCAGAATCTAAAGCAAGGCAGAAGCAAAATTGAAAGATTTAAACCTAAAAAGGAGCATATACATTGCAAAGAATGATTTCTTTTTGGAAAGTGGTTTGATTCCTACTTGGAAGTTTATTGAGTGAGACATGAAACTTTACAACATTATTCCATTTGTATGATAGGTTGGTGCTCCTTCCAGACAGTATTTACTTGATCAAAGTAAGTAAATATTTGTAGGGACTTTAAAAAGGAGCTTATTTATAAGTTCCTATATTTAATAATTTTGATTGTTGATACTTATTTTGATGAAGTAAACACTGTCTGGAAGGAGCACCACCTATCATACCTATCATTATTCTATCAATCACCTATCATTATTCTATCAGTGGAATAATGCTGTAAAGTTTTACCAGTGGGCTTGAACAACTTCCCTACAGTGGCCCTCGCAGAGGCCATTTGCACATGCGCGGCGGCGGGCAACATGGCCACCGCATCAATCTATACAGGCCAAAACGGTCCTAAGAATCATTCGGTTCGGCTGGAGGGGGTGATGACCAAGGCTGGTGGAGGGAGGGGTAACCTTCGTGGACCCCCACCCCCGCTGCGGTCTAGGGAAGCCCCCTAAAGGGGCTAAAGGTAGATCATTTTTTAAAAAAATTAAAAATATATATTCGCAACCCCCCCTGGACCGGACTGAAATGGGGGGGGTCAAAGGGGTGCCGGACCGAACTGGTCCGGTCAGGTTCAAGTCTGGTTCGGAATCTAACCAAACCGGGCCAGCTGGTTTCATGCACACTAATTTGTGGAATCTGCTGCCATAGGATGTGGTGATCCTATGCGTTTTAAAAGAGGATAGACAAATTCTCTGAGAAGTATCACTGGCTGTTAGTCATGATGGCTGTGTGGAACCTCCATGTTCAGAGGCAGTATACCTAAATGCCAGTTTTTTGTGTGTGTGAGAGAGAGAGAAAGAGAGATAAATTGTAGATAAAATGTATAACATTTGTAGCTGATTCCCACAAATTTCCAACTGTTCTTTTCTTCTCTATTGCAAGCACTTTAATATAAAAATCTACATATTTTTTATTCCTCTATCAGTGTAGTCTCAGGGAAGCTCTCAGGGGTGGGGCCATTTATACAAACCAGGTGTCAATTCTGCTTTTTAAGAAATATATATATTCTGCTATTTTTAATTAGAAAGCTAGTAAATGCAGCCTGCAATCTAAAAGGATACATATATACAAAATGACACAGATAAGCAGCAGATAGGGGAACAATGGCTGTGTGTGAACAAACTATCATGAAACTATCTGTGTGTGAACAAACTGTGTGTGAACAAACTATCATGAAACTATCATGAAAATTAGTTCTAGTAAGAACTAATCAACGAACTTTCCTTTTACTATCTTTGCAACTGGACTAAATTTAGTTCAAACCAAGATTCACAAGTTAAATCTCTTGCACCTCAAATGTTCACGCATCCTCCGTCTTGGACTGGGGTGGATGGCATCATTACAAACTACACCATTGAGGTGTCCCTGTGTGTCACTCACTACAACTGTGCCTAATTTAGTCCAAATCGGTTAGACAGTCCTCAAGTTAGTGCACTTGTGTCTCAAAAGTTCACATCTGCCATCTTAGATAAGGGTGGATGACATCATCACAAACTATGGCATTGAGGTTTCCCCATGTGCCCCTACAGCTGTAGTAAATTTGGTTCAAATCAGTTAGGCAGTTCACAAGTTAGCCCAATTGTACCTCAAAAGTTTACGCATCCACCATCTTCAATTGTGATGTATGACATCATAGCAAACTACACCATTGAGGTATTCCTATGTGTCACTCACTATAACTGTACCTCATTTGGTTCAGATTGGTTAGAAAGTCCACAAGTTAGGCCACTTGCATCTCAAACATTCACATGCCCGCCATCTTGAATCAGGGTGAATGACATCATCACAAACTATGCCATTGGGCAGCCCTATGTGTCCCTACAGCTGTAGTAAATTTGGTTCAAATTGGTTAGGCAGTTCACATTAGCCCCTTTGCACCTCAAAAGTTTATGTGTCCACCATCTTGAATCAGGGTGGATGACATCATCACAAACGACACCATTGGGGCATCCCTATATGTCCCTATGATTTTGCTGCCCCGTTTGGGAGCAAAATTGGCAAGCGCTGCATTCACAGAATGGCGGGAGCAGCTCTCCCTGCCTTTAAAAGGCAGGGAGATCCATTCCCAGCCATGCTGTGAATGTGGCGCTGGCTGGATTTAGTTCGCAAATGGTGCAACCAGGCCCCATTTGTAAGCTAAACTATGCCTTCGCATCTGATGTCAGATGCAGGGTGTGTGGCTGGGGAGCGAGGAGCAGCCCCTGAAGAGTGGTGGCCCGGATTCTTTGAGCCCGTTCTCACAAAGGTGGCTCTGCCCCTGGCATGGAGGCTACATCTGCTACACTTGATTGCCCTCACCTATTTCCCCAATGCTGAGTACATGCATAGGAAAGAGCTACTATAGTTCTGAGACAATGAGAGAAGATACAGTCCAACTTTGGGCCCTGTTAGACAATATCTACACCAGCCCCCTCCATCACATGGAGAAGCACAGATGCACATGTATCTCCCTTGCCTCATGTGGCACTCTGTCCCACTGTTATCTAAATGCAAGCGGAAAGCAGCTTGTCTAAACCACCCCTCAACATGCAGATGAAATTAAAAGTAAAATTGCATAAGTGCATTGAAGAGTGGTTGAGCTAAACTACCCTGCACACAAGTCAGTGGGGGAAAGGCAGAGCATCAGATATGGGGGAGACATACATGCCCATGCTCCTCTCTCACACACTTCAGATAAGCCAGTGGACACATTGTCCAAACTGGCTTCCTGCTCCTCCACCTGTCTTCCTGCCCATTCTCTTTCCCTTCCTGCTACACCCAAAGACTGATTATGTTCAGGGATCATGGCCCTACCATTGGGCATAATGAAGTTATTTGTCTCAAGCAGCAGTTGTTGGGGTGTCATTAAGAGGGAATCAACAGAGTGAGTGTGACTTTGCTGGTTCTTTTGGATCTCTCAGCAGCATTCGATACCATCTACCATAATATCCTTCTAGATCGCCTGTGGGAGCTGGAGATAGGAGGCATTGCTTTGCCGTGGTTCCGCTCCTATCTCGAGTAGATTCCAGATGGTGGAGGAGCTTGGTGACAGTTCCTCCTCAAAAGAGGAGCTGCTATATGGAACCCCTCAAGGCTCCATTCTGTCACCAATGCTTTTTAATATCTACATGAACTCGCTGGGTGAGGTCATCAGGAGATTTGGTGCAGAGTGTTATCACTATGCTGATGACACCCAAATCTACTTCTCCTTGTGTGGAGGAACGAGGCCTAGACCTATTGGGTTTAGGTAAAAAAGCCCTTGTATTGTATAGTGTATTAGTATTCCCAAACCTTTCCTTGTAAATAAGCCCTGATGAATAAATTGTATTATATTATATTCCTAAAAACATGTATTGTTGTAATTGTAAATAGGATTTCTGTGCTTGCAAATCCCTATGCATGAAGAAGGTGCAGGGTCAAAAGGTCATTCTTGTTTCACTTTCGGTTTAGGATTCTGACAGTTGATTTTAGGAGAGAAAAGAGATTTCAAGTGACATCACGGGCATGCAATGCTCCATACACAAACTGCGCCAATGTGCCCACCAAGAAGGCCCACCTGCGCCCACCGCCACTGCAGGAGTGGCAGTGGCTGGCTCTGCTCAGCCCCCCACACCCAGTGATGAACAGGGTAAAATAGCAATGAGGCGGTGGGACAGGAGTGCTGGGGCTATGGGGAAGCCCCCGATCATTTGGAGGCCCCCCAGAAGGAAGAAGCAGCAGTAGGGGGGGAGGTATGTTGTTTTTTAAAGGGGGGCGCGGGGGGGGCTCTGAAGCCCTTCGGGTACAGGCACCAAAAGTACCTGGGTGCGCCCCTGGATCTGTGCTGTAATGACAAAGAGGTCAAATTTCCAGATACACTCAATGACTGCGCCCTGGAACAGTTGATCTTGGAACCAACCAGAGAGAAGGCGACCTTGGTCTTAATCCTGAGTAGCACCCAGGACCTGGTGCGTGATGTCAGTATCATCAACCCATTAGGGAACAGTGACCATAGTGCAATCAAATTTAGCATACATGTGGGGAGAGAATCACCAAGGAAGTCTAACACAGACACTTTGAATTTCAGAAGATGAAACTTCTCCAAATGAGGAATATGGTGAAAAGAAAGCTGAAAGGGAAAATCAGGAGTGTCACTTCGCTCCAGAATGCATGGAGTTTACTCAAAACCACAATACTAGAAGCCCAGTTAGATTGTATACCCAAAAGGAGGAAAGGTACCTCTAAGTCCAGGAAGACGCCAGCATGGCTAACAGGTAATGTCAAGGAAGCCATAAAGAGGAAGAAGACTTCCTTCTGGAATTGGAAGGCCTGTCCAAATGAAGAGAACAAAAAGGAACACAAACAATGCCAAAAGAAATGCGAGGTGAGAAATAAAGGAGGTGAAAAGAGAGTATGAGGAACATTTAGCTAAAAGCATCAAGGGCAATAACAAAAACTTCTTTAAATACATCAGAAGCCGGAAACCTGCCAGGGAGGCGGTTGGACCATTAAACAATGAGGGAGTGAAAGGGATTCTTAAGGAGGATATGGAGGTTGCAGAGAAGCAAAATGAGATCTTTGCGTCTGTCTTCATGGCAGAGGATACTGAGCATATACCTGTTCCTGAACCAGGCTTTTGGGGAATGGAGGCTAAAGAACTGAGTCAGACAGAAGTGACAAGAAATGATATTCTAAACTGTCTGGGAAAACTGAAAACTAGCAAATCACCAGGGCCGGATGGCATCCATTCAAGAGTCCTCAAAGAACTCAAATGTGAAATTGCCGACCTCTTTGCTAAAATATATAACTTATCCCTGAAATCAGACTCTGTACCGGAGGACTGGAAAGGAGCAAATGTTACATTGATTTTCAAAAAGGGATCCAGGGGCAATCTGGTAAATTAACAGGCCATTTAGCTTAACGTCCATTCCAGGCAAATTGATGGAAAACATCCTCAAGGATAAAATTGTAAAGGACATAGAAGAACAGGCGCTGCTGGGAGAGAACCAGCATAGCTTCTGCAAAGGTAAATCTTGCTTCTCAAACCTTTTGGAGTTCTTTGTGAGTGTCAACAAATGTGTGGATCAAGGTGATCCAGTTGACATAGTATACCTGGACTTTCAAAAAGCTTTTGACAAAATCCCTCATCCAAGACTCCTGAGGAAACTTAACAGTCATGGGATAAGGGGACAAGTACATGTGTGGATTGCTAACTGGTTGAAAGACAGGAAACAGAGGATAGGTATAAATGGAGAGTTTTCACAATGGAGGGAAGTAAGAAGCGGGGTCCCCCGGGGATCTGTACTGGGACTGGTGCTTTTTAATTTATTAATAAATGATCTAGAAGTAGGGGTAAGCAGCGAGGAGGCCAAATTTGCAGATGATACCAAACTTTTTCGGGTAGTGAAATCCAAAACGGATTGTGAGGAGCTCCAAAAGGATCTCTCCAAACTGGGTGAGTGGGCAACAAAATGGCAAATGCTGTTCAATGTTGGCGAGTTTAAGGTGATGCACATTGGTATGAAAAACACCAACTTCAAGTATACGCTGATGGGATCTGAGCTGTCAGTGACTGATCAGGAGAGAGATCTTGGGGTCCGTGGTGGACAGCTCGTTGACAGTGTCGACTCAATGTGCAGCAGCTGTGAAAACGGCCAGTTCCATGCTAGAGATCATTAGGAAGGGGATTGAAAATTAAACTGCTAATATTACAATGCTCTTATACAAAACTATGGTGCGGCCACACCTGAAATACTACGTACAATTCTGGTCACCACATCTAAAAAAGGACATTGTAGAACTGGAAAAGGTGCAGAAGAGGGCAACCAAGATGAACAGGGACCTAGAGCACTTTCCTTATGAGGCAAGGCTACAACAACTGGGGCTTTTCAGTTTAGAAAAAAGACGACTGCGGGGAGACATGATAGAGATCTATAAAATCATGCATGGTGTGGAGAAAGTGGATAGAGAGAAATTCTTATCCTTCTCACATAACCCTAGAACCAGGGGTCATCCCATGAAATTGGTTGCCAGGAAATTTGGGCCAACAAACGGAAAAACCTTTTCACACAATGCATAATCAACTTGTGGATCTCTGCCACAAGATGTGGTGACAGCCAACAACCTGGATGGCTTTAAGAGGGGTCCGGATAACTTCATGGTGGAGAGGTCTATCAATGGCTACTAGTCAGAGGGCTATAGGCCACTCCCAGCCTGAAAGGCAGGATGCCTCTGCGTACCAGTTGCAGGGGAGTAACAGCAGGAGGGAAGGCATGCCCTCAACTCCTGTCTGTAGGGGCATCTGGTTGGCCACTGTGTGAAACAGGATGCTGAACTAGATGGGCCTTGGACCTGATCCAGCAGGGCTGTTCTTATGGTCTTATGTACCCAGTCAGCAAGCCACTAAGAAAGAAAGCACAAAGGACTCTGAGTAGGGATCAGTATAAAGCCAGGTAGTGACTGCATTTTTCCAGTTTTTATTTTCCCCTGACCTGCTCTGTTAATAACTGTTTTGAATTTGTATTTTTTGTTGCAAAAGTAATGTTTTAATTGAACCAATTTTTCTAAAAGTAAACTTTGTTATTAAAAAAAATTAGAAGCTTGTTGATTGTCTCCACCAGGACGCCAAAGAAGAACTTATTTTCCCTCTGTTACTGTTGTGGTCCAGGCCTGATTTATATACTAAATATGCTCATTAGCTAGCATACAAAATTAGGCCTGTCTCATAGTGTCACCAAGTGACCAAGTTCTTTTATATAGTGACCATGTAGGATCTGGGCGCAAGGAAGAAAGGAGATCAAACCAATCCTAAATGATTCAATGGGCTTTATTGAGTATAAAGGAATAAAAATCTAGCTTAGCAGAAAGCAGAACATTCTTTCAATATTACTAACAGTATTTCAACTCTAACCAGCAACAATATTCACCCAGTGTTCCTAACTAACATATGTGTGTGTATTAAATCTTCCTAGAGCCTAATATAATTCAGATATAGACGGGAAAGGGTGGGGGGGAAGGTAAGTAAGGCTGAGGGCTGGCATGGTTTGGAGAGATCAGGAATTAGTAGAGGGACGAGGGGAAAGGAGAAGAAGGGGAAAGGATGGAGGGATCCAAGGCTTGTGGGGTGGCATATTACCTGGATCAGAGGCTTGAGAACGGTGGAGCTTCCCGCTGAAGGAGAGAAGCTTTTGGCTGGAGACAGGAGCTTTTAGATCAAGCATGCAGTTTGCTCAGAGCACGGCTGAGAGTCAGAGCACCATGGCTGGGGAAGTCTTGACTTCTCACTTCGCAGCAGAAGTCACAAACAGTCCCTTCTCCCATGGAAAGAGTTCCTGCCTCTAGCCCCGCGGCTTGGGCAGCAAACCCTTGGATTGCTCATGAGCAGATCTTGCTTGTAGGCACAAGACTGCCAGTAGGCACAAGACTGCCCGTTCTCTGTCCAGTAAGCTTCATTCTTTATAGTTGTATTTTCCTTTGATCTCTCATAGAGTCTATTTGAATTCTCCTCATCTTTTCCTGGGTCCCCCAAAAGGTGATAACTTGCTGTTACCTTCTGGATATCATCTTTTAATTACTCAGCCAGTCCAGAGAGATCTCAATCTCATCTTCTGTTAGCTGCTATCTTGAGGAGGGGACATTGCCCAAAGCAAATCTGCATCTCTGAGTTGCAGATGGGCCCCTTCTCTTGTTCCAGATTTGCTAGCCTGGTCCCAAAAGGTGTTAAAAGTCAGGAGTTAGTGAGAGAATTAGTTCTGTTTGTGTGAGACAGCAATTACATTATTTCTTGTGTACCTTTATCTAGTGTGTAATTATAACAAGAGAATATTTAAAGTAACATAAAAAGGGGTACATGTGTGAGACGAGTTAATCAATACATTTGACTGAGGCAGAAGCATCCTGTCAGTGAGGTAAGGGGATTACTGGACAGCAGGTTAATTTCAGCAGTGTGAGACTGGTAATTAAGCATGACCCATTGAGTCTCTTGTGAGTTCCACAAACACTGATAAACAATGCTAGATTACCCCTGCCTCTATAATTCATTTACCAGGCGTTACCCAGGCAGATCTAGGTGTCCGTTCACCCTGAGTCCAGGCATTAATTCATTTCTTAATATAAAATGAAATCAGACACAGGCCTCAATTCCACATACTTCTGAGTTGGTACCTTTTAATACATATTATTGCCTCGCAGATTTAAGCTCTGAGATTACAAAAACTGTAGCTAAATTTTTTTATATAGCAATTAGGTTAAGGTCTCAACTAAGTGTTTAACTGCAGGAGCTGCTTATTGCTTTTAAGTAACTTATTATGAATGACTGTATTTTGTTTTATTGTGTTTTAGCATTGATTATTGATCATTGTATTGGACGTATTTGCTACCTCTATTCTTGCTGGCCAATGGCTGTAATAAAATTGATGATGATGATTGTCTCCACCCAACATCTATAAGCCTTTCCACACTACTGAGGGTTTTTTGTTGTTGATTTGTTTTTGTTTTTGTTTTAATTTTTGATAAATGAGATGGACTGTTGTAGTGGACCCCGCCATACCAAAAGTCTACTTGGTGGCAGCAGTAAAATGATTAGGAGGAATACAGGGCTGTTCCTCCACACCTTGTTATCATTATCATCATCAGGAAATAGCATTCATTCCCTAAAGGCCTGCCTACAGGCAGTAATGGGCTCGATGAAGGATAACAAATTGAAACTGAATCCAAGCAAAACAGAGGTGCTCTTTGTAGGGGTACAGAATTAAGAGGGATGAGTTAAATCTTCCTGTGCTGGACAGGGTTACACTTCCCTGGAAGTAACAGGTACGCATCTTGGGCGTACTCTTGGATCCAGGGATCTCAGCCTGGTATCTCATGGGGGGGGGGCTATGGCCAGGAGTGCCTCCCATCAGATTAGGCTGATTCAACAGCTGTGTCTATTCTTTGAAGAGAATGATCTCGAAACAGTGGTGCATCAGCTGGTATACTCCAGGCTTGACTATCGCAATGTGCTCTACGTGGGGCTGCCTTTGTACATAATTTGGAAACTTCAGTTAGTTCAAACTGCAGCAGCCAGACTGGTCTCTGGGGTATCCATGTAGTTGCTCCTGGACTGTGGAATGTACTTTGGGCAGAAATCTGTAGCTTGGGTTCATTGTTGGCCTTCAAGAGAGTCCTTAACACTATTTGTTTGGTCTGGCCTTCCATGGTTTTTAAATTGTTTTTAATTGTGTGTTTAATGGTTTTAAACTGTTTTTAAATTGGTTTTGTGTTGATTATTTTTAAATGACCGATTTGCAGGTTTTGTTTTATTGCTGTGCACTACCCAGAGCCTTTTGGATAGGGTGGAATTATTTATTATATGCAATAAATAATTAAATTACATTACATTAAAGGGGACAAGAAACAGTTAGTCATTTCATTTATTATATTTTTATCACTGCAGGGGGATATTATTTGGATTTTTATTGCTTCAGACACAAGAATGTTTTGAGGTGTGTCTTGTAGTGCACCAAGAAAGCTGGGGAAGGGACCCTTGCAGGAATGAGAAAGAAGCCATATAGGCTACTTCCTGTCTCACTGCCTAAAACATATAGATTTATTGTGGCAACAGCCTACTTCATCAGATTCATGAAGTGGGCAAAGGCAACACTGGGGGTATGTATGTATGTGTATGTGTACACACACACACACACACACACACACAAGCTGAACTACAAAGGATAAGACAAATCAATAAAATAACTAAAGATAACATAAAAATAGCCCCAATACTCCATAACAGTTGAATTGTATGTTTGAATATTACAGCATATAAACACATGCAGTTGCTATAGCATATTATTAGGCATATGAAACATACATAGTAACAAGACCAAAAGGCAGCATTTCTTTTTAAGTCTTACCATGTTTTTATGTCAGATACAATTAATAAACCACATAGTTACAGCGTAAAATTATGTTACCAAACTAATACAACAAACATACATTGTTTAATCAAGAAAATAATGCCAATGGGGTTTGTCTTTGGCAGACAGACAAAGGCACATTTGTGTTTTTCTAGTTCCACTCAGTAGATGTCACTATACTCCTGAAGTGTTTTCTCCCAGCTAGGGCAGATGATTTAGCACACACACACACACGCCGCCCCCGCCAAATGTAGATAATTGATATAAGCTATACAGCCAACAAGGTACTGAGTAACAATGCTGCATCAACACTGCCCCACTCCTGCAAATATTGCTCAAATTACAGGGACTGAAGAGCAGCTCTCTTACCTTTTGTACCAACCCACTTAGCTATTGTCTTTAGATGGTTACAGGAGGGGCTGTGCTATGGCTACACTGGGTAAGGCAGGGGGTGGAGCTTATAATTTTATTCCCTACCAATTCTCCCATAATTCAAGCACTGGAAATGTATCTATTAAGTAATCATTTACCATTTTGTTTCATGTAACAAAAAAAATCATGGAGTTCTCCATGCACATAATTTTGGAAAATAGGTGACAACTGTGTGGGAAAAAATCATATTTTGAGGATGCTATGTTCTATTGTTAGAACATCCCCATCTCTGACAACTATATAAAAGTCCCTAAAGACTCATTTTTTCACCCATGCTTTATAACTTGACTGTGGTTTTAAATTGTGTTAAGGTTTTCATTTTACTTTGTTTTATGTTGTTGTAAATCACTCAGAGATGGAAGTTTGGGGCAGTCTACAAATTCGAGAAATAAATAAATAAATAAATAAATAACTAGTTAGATGATGGTTTTGATATAAAGACATAGGAGCATAATATGCTGTTCAATAGATGAAGAAAAGCAGATGTAGATAGTTGCATTCAGGGTGCTGTAATGAGGTGCTTGGAGATTGTCCAATAGTATTCATTGCAGGTGCTGTTCAGTGACGTCACCAGCCCAGACCAGTTCCATTTTATTCCACACTAGTCAGACCACCTCTGGAATATACTGGCTGGCATCCAGACCAGCCTAATGGGGTGGTGCTAATCCCCCCACAGCAAAGTATGGATGAACTTGTGCTTTAGTGCAAAAGCACAGATATTTCAAGGAGCTTGCTGTACTCTGGAAGTACTCTTTGGACCAGAACATGTCACTTAACTGTCAGCAACATGCAGGGGTGAATCTACAACTGAGCAAATGTGTTCAATGAACACAGGCCACCACTAGGAGAAGCCACATCCAGATTTCCAACTTAAATCATAATTTCCCCTTAGGGATCAATGGGAAATTCAAAAATATTAATAACCCCCAAATGGCAAACATTTTTATGTTCCTTACCTCAACCAGACTTTTTGTTATGGCTTTGTTGCTTTCTTAAGCTTATGGGAAACCATGACTAGCTTTATGCTTTTCAAGACAAACCATTTCCTGCAAATAAAGAATTGCCCCCCATCCAGTTCTCTGTACAAATCTATTCCCATGCAGGACAAAACTGTATTTTTACTTACCTTGGAGAAGTATCTCTTTTTCTCTGAAGAAAACAGGTAGATTGAAGTTTTGTGTGCATTGGAAAATTACCTTTCAATTTGCAAAACAGTAATCAAAATGATTAGATCAAAATTTAACAGCAATATATGTCTTCCGTGATTGGTTTGAAAAGACCGGTGGGTCTGAAAAGAAACCAAGTAGCCATTTTATTTGGAAAGAAAGTATCATTAAACCTTTTGTTATGTGCTTGTTGCTTTCTTGAACTGATTGAAAAGCATGCATTTCAAGCCAAGCCATTTCCTGCTAATAAAGCACATTGTGATGATGTTGCTTCTCATTCTCTAGGAAATAAACTAAATGACTGCTTTCTTTAGCAATAAAGCACTTACCTCTGTGTTGGTGATGTTAATATATGACATTTTTGGCTTCCCTTTTTCTGAAACAGTGCAGCAAGTTATGTTCCTTACTTTGCATCATTGCTTACATAGGAAACATAGGAACATAGGAAACTGCCATATACTGAGTCAGACCATTGGTCTATCTAGCTCAGTATTGTCTTCACAGACTGGCAGCGGCTTCTTCAAGGTTGCAGGCAGGAATCTCTCTCAGCCCTATCTTGGAGAAGCCAGAGAGGGAACATGAAACCTTCTGCTCTTCCCAGAGCAGCTTCATCCCCTGAGGGGAATATCTTGCAGTGCTCACCAGAGGCGTATCTAGGGAAAATAGTGTCTAGGGCAAGCACTGAAATTGTGCCCCCTGTCCAAACATTTGACACCCATCTTTCAGATAACTTTACCATAATATCAGCTCAAAAAATACAAGTCAAGCCCATTAATCTTTTAATATTTCAAAAACTATTTAGCAGTGGATGTAGCCGGACCAAAAAATGCTCAAAAACTACAAATTTCAGTATGCTGAGGCTCATGAAATACCCAAATACTATGTGGAGCTGTACTTGGAAAGCTAAACAGAAGTGCCTGTCTAATTCTCTACTATGCATTGTAGCATCACTATTACATAAGTTTTAAAAATAAATGGAGAATTTGATTTTTCCCAGATACTACGGCCTTGCAGAGGCCATTTGAGCATGCGTGGCGGCCATTTTGTTTTCAGTAGCCATTAAAAAAATTTTTTTCATTTAAAAAAATGGCGCCCCCCCTTCAAGTGGCGCCTGGGGCATGTGCCCTGCCTGCCCTACCCTAGATACGCCCCTGGTGCTCACACATCAAGTCTCCCATTCAGATGCAAGCAGGGCAGACCCTGCTTAGCTATGGGGACAAGTCATGCTTGCTACCACAAGACCAGCTCTCCTCTCCTATGTTTACCTTGCATCATGATTTTTGTTATGAGTTTCTTTTCTTAAGCTTGGAGGGATCTGTGATTTTTTTTTTAGCTTTTCCAGATGATTCCCAAAACGAAGGTGGTTGCTTGTATTGTTGTCCATTTGTATGTACAGTTTCCTGTTTAAGTTGGTCTATTTCCAGGATGAAGATACTTCTCCGGGCAACATGACATCTTTTCCTCACTGTCTCTAGGGGGTCCAACCGGGGCCTAGCTTCAAGGGTCCTCAAAATGGACAGACTGAGGCCTGTGTCAATCCCTGGAATTGCTACAAGGGTCACTCTGGTTAGAGGCATGAACTAGGTGAACCAGTCACCCAGAGGAAAGGGGGAAATTATTAAACATGTTCTTCGTAGATAATTGCTAAGTACCTTGAACGCTATCTTGTGCTTTTGCATTCCTGCCAACGTTTTGTTATTCTTTAGTAGTGCTGAAAATACTGGTTTTTATCTATCTGTCTGGAGCAGACTGAATATTGTTGTGCTATAGCGAACATTGCTTACTAAAACAATACTGAAATGCTTGGTAGAGGAAAAGTACTGAACATTGAACCACAATCCAGTGTTCGTATATGGTACCCACCCCTCCTTTTGTTATTTCCTTGACAACCCTGCCTGTCCTGATCCAGACACAGGCACAGAGGTGCCTGTGTAAATTATGTATATGTTTGGAGACAGAATTTTATGGATAAGAGCACCCCACCTCGGTGGAGAGGGGGACAACCAGGAGGTGCATATGCTGAGTCTAGAGCAATTGTTTACAGTACCAGGTTGACAAGCATGGAAGAATCCATCTGAAAGCTATAGGGGCAGATCTATGAATCTGAACCCTATAAGAGAGGTTGTTTGGGGGCAAAATGGCAGAGAGCAATAAGGAAAACTATCTACCTTGTCTGGCTGGCTGTCTAACTCTTGAGTATTGACAGAAATCAGTTTTCATAGAGAGAGCTTTCCTAGAGAGTACCACATAGCTGAAATGCAGAGCAAGTCTCTATGACATCATCATCCAGCCCTGATCTGAGATGCCTACTTCCTACTCTGTGTCAGCCTGAGTGACTTGAACCAGGATCCCATGCTTAACTGCTGAGCCTAGATGGGTAATTATTCAACTCCTTTGCCCTTTTGGAGATTTTCTCGCTTGAAATCCTCCCCCTCGTCCCCCACTGAGAAGCAGCAGCCGCTTGTCTGAGCTGCTGGTTCCCAACCTTTCTCCATTCCCTCCCATGTATTTCACACACACATCCTTGCATTAAGAATATAAGAACATAAAGAACACCCCTGCTGGGTCAGGCGCAAGGCCATTCTTGTCCAGCATCCTGTTTCACACACTGGCACACCAAAGGTCACTGGAAGCCTACAGGCAGGAGTTGAGGGCATGCCCTCTCTCCTGCTGTTACCCCACTGCAACTGGTACTCAGAGGAATCCTGCCTTTGAGGCTGGAGGTGGCCTATAGACCTCCAAATAGTAGCCATTGATAGACCTCTCATAAGGAAGGTGCTCCAGGCCCCTGATCATCTTGGTTGTCCTCTTCTGAACCTTTTCCAGTTCTACAAGGTCCTTTTTTAGATGTGGTGACCAGAATTGTATGCAGTACTCCAGGTGTGTATGCAGTACTCCAGTTGGGGTTTTTTGTCCCAATGTGCATCACTTACCACTTTGAACCACATTTGCCATTTTGTTGCCCACTCACCCAATTTGGAGAGATCCTTTTGGAGCTCCTCACAATCCGTTTTGGATTTCACTACCCAAAAGAGTTTGGTATAATCTGCAAATCTGGCCACCTCACTGCTTACCCCTATTTCTAGATCATTTATTAATAAATTAAAAAGCACCAGTCCCAGTACAGATCCCTGGGGGACCCCACTACTTACTTCCCTCCATTGTGAAAACTCTCCATTTATATTGTACCTACCCTCTGTTTCCTGTCTTTCAACCAGTTAGCAAACCACACATGTACTTGTCCCCTTATCCCATGACTGTTAAGTTTCCTCAGGAGTCTTGGATGAGGTACTTTATCAAAAGCTTTTTGGAAGTCCAGGTATACTATGCCAACTGGATTACCTTGATCCACAACTTGTTGACACTCTCAAAGAACTCCAAAAGGTTTGAGAAGCAAGATTTACCTTTGCAGAAGCTATGCTGGTTCTCTCCCAGCAGGGCCTGTTCTTCTATGTCCTTTACAATTTTATCCTTGAGGATGTTTTCCATCAATTTGCCTGGAATGGACATTAAGCTAGCCGGCCTGTAATTTACCAGATTGCCCCTGGATCCCTTTCTGAAAATCAGTGTTACACTTGCTCCTATCCAGTCCTGCGGTACAGAGTCTGATTGCAGGGATAAGTTATATATTTTAGCAAGGAGACCAGCAATTTCACATTTGAGTTCTTTGAGGACTCTTGGATGGATGCCATCAGGCCCTGGTGATCTGCTAGTCTTCAGTTTTCCCATACAGTTTAGATCATCATCTCTTGTCACGTCTATCTGACTCAGTTCTTTAGCCACCATCCCTCAAAAGCCTGGTTCAGGAACAGGTATATGCTCAGTATCCTCTGCCATGAATACAGATGCAAAGATCTCATGCAGCTTCTTTGCAACCTCCATACTGTATCCTCCTTAAGAATCCTTTTCACTCCCTCATTGTTTAATGGTCCAACCGCCTCCCTGGCAGGTTTCCTGCTTCTGATGTATTTAAAGAAGTTTTTGTTATTCCCCTTTCTTCTTTTTGCTAAATGTTCCTCAGGGGCGTAGCAAGGTTGGAGTGGGCCCAGAGACGATATTTTAAAATGCGCCCCCACCCCTCAAAGTCCAGGGCCTCCACACATCCAAGGCTCCCAAGGATTTTAATCTGATATTTCAAAATAAGTATGTTGCCTGGAAATACATTTCACTGAATACACACACGCACACTTCACAATATATAGTGATATACATTGAATACTATATATTTGTGCTACTTTTAATGCCTAGAACACACTAGAAACATTATTATTATTACATTAATAATACATTAAGAAACAATTATTAAAATGGGCCCCTCATTGCAGATTAGCAAAGGAGACTTTCAACCATTCAGTGTGAGCCCATGTATGTTTTCTCAGAATTCTGAACAAATTCAGTAAAGTTTGATTCCAGGAGGGTTTTCAAACGAGGCTTTTAAAGCCCTTTAACACACATCTCCTCTGGAATGGAGATGCTGCATTCACATGTTGGCCAGATTTACCCTGAAGTCCCTGCTAGTTATTGGGGAGCAGTTCACACACAAGAAAAATAAAATAAAATAAAAGCACAACACATACTTCACAGTTCTCACTCAGACCTTCTGGGTTGCAAAACAACTTGAACATAAGTGCATTTATGAATGAATGAATATAATATTGTTTGTTCCAGAAGTTTTTGTAATTTTCTGCCATGAAACAAGCCACTTATAGGACTTTTTAGATAGGTTTTTTTTTAAGCCAGCAAATTTTACAATCTGTTTTAAATTAAATATTCAGAGACTTCTCAACCCCTCTCCCCCTCCATACCAAAGCCCTATGGCAAGCAGATCCCTATATATCCGGGCAGGGTGGATAACCACAAAAAGGAATTCACATTCTACCTGGCAAAGGCTGGGCAGAGGGTCTGCTGCAGAGAACTGTGGTGGCCACTCTGCCTGCCTCCTTCCTTGCTTGCTTGGGGCCTGCCAGCCTACTGGAGTTCAGGCTTCAGTGAAGCCTACACAGAGGCCTTTCTGGAAGCCCTGCCCACCCGCTGATTAGCTGAGAGGGGAGAGAAGTAGCTCTAGCAGTTTATCCACTGCATAGATTGCCGGCCAGGACGACAAGCAGGAGAGAGGGCAAACAGGGGAAGTGGCTGAGGGCCCTTGGGGCTGGGCAGGGGGCAATGGGGAATCATATGAGGTGTCTCTGGGGGCTCCCCCCAGACAACTGTCTCCCCTTGCCTAATCGTAATTCCACCCATGATGTTCCTCAAACTCTATTTTCGCCTCCCTTATTGTCACCTTGCATTTCTTTTGCCAGAGTTCGTGTTCCTTTCTGTTCTCTTCATTTGGACAGGCCATCCAATTTTGGAAGGAAGTCTTCTTCCCTTATATGCCTTCCTTGATAGTACCTGTTAGCCATGCTGGCATCCTCCTGGACTTAGTGGTACCTTTCCTCCTTTGGGTTATACAGTTTAACTGGGCTTCTAGTATTGTGGTTTTGAGTAAACTCCATGCATTCTGGAGCAAAGAGACTCTCCAAATTTTCCCTTTCAGCTTTTCTTCCACCATACTCTTCATTTTTGAGAAGTTTCCTCTTCTGAAATTCAAAGTGTCTGTGTTGGACTTCCTTGCTGATTCTCTCCCCATATGTATGCTGAATTTGATCACACTATGGTCACTGTTCCCTAAAGGTTGATGACACTGACATCACGCAACAAGTCCTGGTCACCTTCTCTCTGGTTGGTTCCAAGACCAACTGTTCTAGGGCACAGTCATTGAGTGTATCTAGAAATCTGACCTCTCTATCATTACCTGGCTATGAAGTCACCCACTCTATATGTGGGTAATTGAAGACACCCATTATTACAGCCCTGCCTGTCCTTGACACCTCCCTGATTTCCTCCTGCAACTCCCAGTCACTGTCAGCGTTTTGATCCAGAGGGTGATAACACATCCTCAGTAGAACATTTCCTTTCAGGCCTTGTAATGTCCCCACAGGGTTTCTGTGGAGGAGTCCTCCTAAGTTTTCTACTTTGTTAGATTTGATCCCTTCTTTAACATACAGTGCAACTTCACCTCTAAGGCGCCCCTTCCTGTCCTTTCTATAGAGTTTATAACCAAGGATAACAGTGTCCCACTGGTGCTTGCTTTTCCACCATGTTTCTGTTATGCCCACTATATCTATTTCTGTGTTAGCAACCAAGCACTCCAGCTTGCCCATCTTGGCTCAGAGCCTTCTGGCATTGGCATATAGGCACCTATACACTGAATCTCTCACCTGATGTGTACTATCTTTCTTTTGACTCTCTGACCAACTGGCACAGGCTCCTGTCTGCTCTTTATGCAGCTCTGCTCTGTCCCCTTCTGTTTTCTCTGAATCCTTTGCACCCTCACACTTTAAAGGACGGCATTTACTGAAGCAGATAATGTCCAACTCTTGTCGGCTATTCCCCAGGTGTCATTTTAAAAGCTGCTCTGCAACCTTTTTGATTTTAAGCGCCAGCAGTCTGGTTCCATCTTGGTTCAAGTGCAGCCCGTCCCTTTTGTACAGGCCTTGCTTGCCCCAAAATGTATCCCAGTGCCTAACAAATCTAAAGCCCTCCTCCCGGCACCAATGTCTCATCCACGCATTGAAACCCCTCAGCTCTGCCTGTCTCACTGTACCTGCACGTGGAACAGGTAGCACTTCTGAGAATGCTATCTTGGGGGTCCTAGAGTTCAATATGCTACCTATCAGCCTAAATTTGGCCTCTAGGACCTCCCGAATACATTTCCCCACATCATCGGTGCCAACGTGCACCATGACAGTTGTCTCCTCCCCAGCACTGCCTAACTGCTTATCTAGATGCTGCATGATGTCTGCAACCTTCGCACTAGGGATGTGCATAAAACCAGTTCTCCCGGTTTGGTTCAGATCCGAACCTGGTCCGAACCGGACCGGGGTGGTTCGGTTTTGGTTCTGCCGAACCACCCCCGGTCCGCTTCGGATCTGAACCGGTTCGTATCTGAACTGGTTCGGATCACAAAAAGTGGCCAGTTTTGAAGAGGACCTTGTGTTCTACCTGCCACCCAAATTTCAAGTCGATTGGACCTTCCTCTGATTTTTTACAATTTTTTTAAAAAAATTATTTTTTGCCCATAACTCCCAATGTGGAGCACTTAGGGGCAAAAAGCTGGGGTGGGTGGTAGCCACCCATGGGTGTCCTCCACCCCAAAAATCCCAAGGCAATTGGTTGCTCCTAGTATTATTGATGAATTTTTGAAAATAAAATATTTCCCATTGGCTAGAATGGGGATTTGGGGCTGCCCCAGACCCGCCTCTGTGGGGTGGCAGCACCCCCAAAGTGGGTCTGGGGCCATGGCAAAAATGGCCTCAGTCCCTCCCAGCAATCCCCGGAGAGACAGGAGTGATGGTTCTGTTGTTTCTGAGGTATTCTGAGTGTGGATTCTATGATAGCAAATGAGATTTCCAATGAGACACCATGAATCCACTCTTATTTGCTATCACAGAATCCACACTCAGAACACCTCAGAAACAACAGAACCATCACTCCTATCTCTCCGGGGATTGCTGGGAGGGACTGAGGCCATTTTTGCCATGGCCCCGGACCCACTTTGGGGGTGCTGCCACCCCACAGAGGCGGGTCTGGGGCAGCCCCAAACCCCCATTCTAGCCAATGGGAAATATTTTTTCCTCAAAAATTCACCAATAATACTAGGAGCAACCCAACAATTGCCACCCTGTCTTTTTTGCCCCTCTCTCTGGGCGCCCTAACACGTAACACCTAGTCAGTCCACCTTAATGCCTACCTACTACCACCACACCTATCCAAGCAACTAAGAGGAGGACACTCAGAGAGACAACACCCACTCTCTGATCTAACAAAAAGGCCACTGCTGTGCTGCCTGCCAGCACAGCAGCAGCAGCAGTGGAGCAGCACACTAAGCACAAGAGCACACACAGAGAGAAGAAGCAGGAGGCAGAGCAGCAGACCTGCTGCTCTGCATGATGGGTGATGTGATGCCCAAAGAAACCACCGCCTCACTCAGTGCCTGCCACTGACTAGGCCCGACAGACAGAAGCCAGCCAACCTGCTCTGCTCTGCTCTGCTCTGATGCTCCCCATGGATGATGCACACACACCCTACATCTGCATCCAAATTACCAGACCAAGTGCGCAGAGTCAGCACAGGGCAGCAGCCACCAGCCCAGCAACAACGACAACTACTACTGCTACCACCACAACCAGTGCTGCTGCTACACTAACATTCCCAGTCCAGTCACGCACGCCACAGCCTGAGCCTAGCACACAGCCAACAGCTGCTGCCAGCCAGTGCCTAGCAAGCCCAGCCAACATGAGGAGGAGAGAGCTAAGTAGATGGCGCACGCACATCACCAACCCATCACGACGGCGCAACTGCAAGGGGAGAGGGCACAATTACAGGCAGGAGGAGGAGGAGGAGGCGAGGCAATCCTAGCACAGATTTGAAAGTTTAAAATCCACCAGGACAGGACATCTTCTTCTTTCTACCACAGTGTCCAGTTAGTGAGTGCTGTGCAGCAGCTCAGCTGAGCTGCGTGTGTGTGGATGATAGTAGCTAGTTCAGTTTCAGCAGACTGAGCATTGAGCTTGGGCAGTGGCCTTGGGAAGCAACACAATTACAAGACACTCACCTGCTGCTGCTGGTTCTAGAAGTTGCCTCTTCTCGTCTTTTCACCTCTTCTTCGTGTGTGTGTGTGTGTGCAGTGAGTGCATGCCTTTTGCCTTACTGGAAAGAAATGCTTCTCTGGTCCACCACCACATATTTGCTCAAGGACACAGAGGCCCAAGGCAGAGGTGGTGGCACCAGTGTGAGTGCATGTGTGCTGGTGGTGTTTGCCACCACAGGTGTTTTGTGTGTGTATGTGTGCGCTGCTAGCTAGGAGGGGGGAGGGAGGGAGGCAGGGAGGCAGGGGGGAGGAAAGGGGAGGGGGAGAGGGATGTAGAGGGGATTGAAGGGGGGGAGGGTCCGGCTCAGAGTTGGTCAGCCACATATTTATGCACACACGTGCTCACATGTGTGCTTCGGTGGGAGAGACCAGATTCTCATCATCTGCCAGACCGGGGTTGGGGGCAGGTGAGGTGGTGGTGGGCTGGAAGGGAGGGAGGATGGAGGGTGGTGAAGAGGAAGGGGGGAGGATGAGAGGGGAGGGATGGAGGGAGGCATGGGGGGGAGGGAGGAGGAAAAAAACATGTAGACAGACACACAGCACACAGAAAGCATCCACACACACAGAAAGTGCTAGGCATCCATTCACACACAGACAGACAGACACACAACAGGAAGAGACAGACTGAGCCTGCACCACACACACACACACACACACACACACACACACACACACACACACACAGACCCAATCCCCCCCTGCATAGTTATCAATTAATATGTTGTGTTGGCAGCCAGTTCATTGCTATTCTGATGGTTTTGGTTTTTTTGCCATCAGCCAACATCAACAGTGACCACAATCAAGATGAACATAAGATGATAATAATTCATTCCTTTCATTATAAAAAAATCATCCAATTATTTTCTCCATGTAAACCAAGCCCCCCACACATGATTTCTGCTAACATGTCATTTTCAATAAAATCAATTCATTAGCATTCATCATTTTGTTCTCCCTTTGTCACCTTTTTTTCTTTCTTTTGCATAATTTTGAGGGTTGATTTTAACATGGGGTTTTTAAAGAAAAATTTATTTACATGTTTATTTACATACAGTATTTACATATTTACACTGCATTTTAGAACGTATACCCACCGCTGCCGCTAAGTCTAGTACTGTTTGGGCTGTGCTACTTTGGGGGGGTGTGCCGTGCCCACGCCAGGTCCCCAAATGCTGACAGGTGGAGAGATAAGTGCCTGTGCTGGTCAGAATTGGGTTTCTTTTTAGGTGGGCGTGGGCATTATAAACGTCTGGCCAGTTGCAGCACTACAACTACTACTACCACTGCATCTCTGTGTGGGCACACTACACGCTGCGACTGGCTGGCACGGCTCAGCATCTGGCATGTCAGCTCAGCTAGAGGTGGTGGATGTGGGGAGGGGAGGGATAAGCACAGAGGTCGAGCCAGGCAGGTGACCAACCATAGGGCAACCCACGGTAATCACTCGCCCGGCTCAAACTCCAGCTCGGGGTAGCCCAACAGGGGGAGGTTCACCTTAATGAAGACCAGCTGCTCCACCAGACCAGGGTCCAAGCGGGAGCGAGAGGGTGTGACCACGTCCCTGGCACGTGAAAACACCTGCTCACTCTGGACACTGGTTGGGGGGCAGGAGAGGAGGCGCACAGCCACCACCGCCAGGTCCGGCCAGACTTGGCGGCGGCTCACCCAGAACTGTGCGCAGTCCACACCGTCTTCCTCCACAGGCTCCTCCAAGTACTGCACAACGCATTGCTCAGCACTGGAGGGGGGCCTGGCAGGTCGAGCCTCCCGCATACCAGGCATGGCGCCATAGCAGAACCACTGAAACCACTGGGCGGATCTCGAGTCGGTAGCAAGTGGCTGCTGCGATGGCGCCTCCTGGGATGCCGTGCTGCTGGACTGGGAAGGGGAAGGGGAAGCTGACGCCGGCTGGCCGCCCATGCTGCTGCTGGGTGCGGGTTGGGCCGCGAGCGCTGCCCCTGCACCACTACCAACATCCTGGTCTCTGCGGGCCCTAGCGGCCTCCTCCTCCCTAACCTTCTCTACCAGGATGCCCCTCCACCTGGGCAATTCATCGGCACTCACGGCATTGCCCTTGAGGGCTGGGTGACAGAGACAAGCGAGGACATACTCCTCCCTCTCTCCCAGCACATCAACGAGCCGCCTGTCAACCCCAGACCTCAGCCTCCCAGCCAGAGCACGACCCTCTGGCGTGGTCAGAGAGATCTGGAGTTCACCCATCAGCTTCTCCAGACCCATAGCTGTGGGCAGCGCCTGGCTCAAGGGAGTGGTGTCGCCACACAAGCCCTTCGTGGCAAGCTGGAAGGGCTGGAGTGCCGACACCGCCTCGGACATCTGCTTCCACTCTGTGTTCGAGAGGTCGCAGACATCCAAGGACTCGTCCCTCGCCAGGGCGACAAGGGCTCTCTCCTGCTCCAACAGGTGCTGGAACAGGAGGAAGGTGGAGTTCCACCGCGTCTCCACATCCAAAGGGATGAGATGGCGAGGAAGCCCAAGGTCATCCTGCTTCTGGCGAAGCAGTCTCCTGGACTTCTCGCTGCGGTGGAAGTGGGCGGCCAGCTTGCGAGACTTATCCACAAGCGTGGCCTTGGCAGCAACAGCAACTGGGATGGGGCGGGCCCCCTTCTCCTGGGACGCCTTCAGCTCCTTAAGGCCAAGGGCGTCCCTGACGGTCAGATGGAGCGTGTGTGCCATACACCGTATGTTCACACAGTCCATGACTGTCTCGACAGCGGCGGTAACGTTGGCTCCATTGTCGGTGACAATGAAGCCGCGGGAGAGGTGTGGACACCCGCCAATCCACTCCTCTATCTGGCGGTCGAGTACGGCCGCCACCTCCTCCGCGGTGTGCCTCGTGTCCATCGTCTCCACGTGCAGGACGGCCCACCTGTGCCGTAGTGCAGCGGGAGCCGCGCCGGACCCGGAAGCATCGCCCGCGGAGGTCCCCTCACTCTCCGATCCCCACCAGTGGCCAGTGAGGGCCTGGAAAGAAGCGTGCATCCCACTGACACTGGTCCAGAGGTCAGTCGTGAAATGCACGCTTGTCCCGGCCGGAGCTGCATGCAGCTCGGCCGACACGAGCTCCCTGCACCGGCGGTACAGGGAGGGGACCACGTTCCGGCTGAACGTGGTCCTTGAGGGGATGACGTATTCGGGAGCCAGGTACTGGAGAATCCGGCGGAAGCCATTGTTCTCGACCACCTTAAACGGCTGGTCATCGGTGGAGATCATCTCCCCTATGAGGCGGGTGAGGTGATGATGGTCCACGCGAACAATACGCTGGCTGCCCGACGACTGCGTCCACCGCTGGACGGGCAGTGTAGCCTGCCTTTTGGCTGGCACACTGCCGCTGCCCGCCCTAGTGGCAGATGCACAAGGCGCACTAGCGCTGCCAGCCTGTCCCCTGAGACCTGGGTGGTGACGCTCTATGTGTCTCCACAGAGGTGTCGTACCCAGGTGCGCAGGGTCCCTTCCACGGCTGACAAGCATCCTGCAGTGGACACAGCGGGCGTGGAATGGGTCATCTTGAGGGACCTCAAAATGCACCGATACACCACTGCCCTTGGCCTCCTGCGCCCTGGGCACCGTCCTAGGCCGTTTCTTGCAGGGTGGCTGCAGTCCTGGGGGGGGGGGGCAGCCGCCGCTGCCTGCCCACTGCTGCCACCCAACCCGCCCCTTCCGCCCTCCACAGCGGAGGAAGGGCCCGGCTCAACTTGCATCGGAGAGGCAGGCCTCTCCTCCACCACCTCGCCAGACCGCTCCCCACCAGAGTGTCGGGCTTCACGAGGGGGGCCCCCACTGAGCGGCGAAAGGATAGGGGGAAGGGGCCCCAGAGGGAGGGAGAACATGGCTACATCCTCGCCACCCTCTACCTGCTCTTCCACCTCCACAGTCTTCTCCACCACAACAACTGGTGGTACCTCAGCAGCACCTGGTGCCGCCGAGGAGGGACCCGCCACAGCCCTAACGGTACCTCTGCCTCTGCCGCGATTGCCGGCAGCAGGCGGGGGGAACTGAGTCCTGCGCACCAAAGATGGGGCCGGAGCGAAGCATTCTCCAATGGGGAGAACCGGGGTGTCCTCAGGCTCCCCGCGTCCTCTCCCTCCCCGTGCCACAGGCACACCCCGCACCTGGCCTCTCCCACCTCTGCCTGCCAACCTTGAGCGAGCCCTGCCCGCCACACGGCGCTCAGACATGCTAGGTCACAAGGAGGGAGACTTTAGGAGGAAGGCCAGACAGGGTCAAAAAAAAAAATTTGGAGGGGGTTAGGGGCCAAAAAAAAGACAGCTGATTTGGAGATGGCGGGGGGGAAGTTTGTTTTAGAAGAAGTAAGCCAATTGAGGGGAAAGGAAGACTTTTTGATATTGGGGGGGGAAGCCAATTGAAGTGAGGGGGAGGGTGTCCTTTTAAAATTTGGGAGTCAAGCCAATTGGGGAGATGGGTCTGGGAGGGTTTTTTTAAAAAATAGGGGATTAAAGGGTGGACCCCTGGTGTGGGTGGCATGGGAAGTTGGGTGGAGTAGTTGTGGTGTAGGTGGCAAGTTTTTAATTTTTTTTGAGGGGGAAAGTGGATGGGGGGAGGGCACAGCACCTCCCGGGGGCGGAGGGGAGGGACACAATCAACACTTGGGAACCTGCAGATCAAAGGAGGAAACCCTTATTTAGTGAACTGAAACACAAAGTGTGGTATGGTTCTGGGGGGTGGTTCTCAAGTAATGCTCCTGTGGGGGGAGCATCAAACTCAATGCAGTCTATTTAGTGACTCTAAATTGCACACAACCAAAACCAGAACCCAGTCGCACCTACACAGAGGTTGAACCCACCCACTGTGACTGTGCCTGCCCAATGCCATGGCAAGCAAGCAGCAGCAAACACTTGATGGCAGCATCATGGATTGAACATCATCATCATATGTGTGTATTGACCCAGCATGTAGTGGCAGCATCGGAACCCAGGACCCCACTCAGACTGCCCCAGAGGCAAGGAAGCACTCTGGCATGGCATTGGCCCAGCATGTAGTGGCAGCATCCGATCCCCTGACCCCACTCAGACTGCCCCAGAGGCAAGGAAACACTCTGGAAGAAGGCACCTGTTCAAAAACCAAATGCAAGACGCATGCAATGCAACGCAACACACAGCAGCAATTTCTTTATTGGGCATGAAGACACAAGTTACAACCGTACATCTCCTCTCCCTCCTCCCCACACCCAAATGCATTTCAAAATAGGGGTGTCCCTATTTAAAACCGCCAGCTAGGGAGAGAAATGGGGCAACAAAAGGTGCACAATTGCACACGCACTAACCCCTCTTCTTCCGGTCCTTCTCCTGCCGCTCACTGCTGGTCACGGATGCGCTGCCACCAGCCAGCCACCCTGGGCTGCGACACATGCAGGGCGGCCGCACGAGGCACAGGCAACCGGGGTAGTTCAACAATGGAGGGGCAGAAACGAGGAGACAACACTATTTATGTGTTGTTGCTCAACTCACCCCCAAGCAGAGACAAATGAAATAAAACAACTTTCAAAAGAAAAAAAACCGATGGCGGGGACCTCCAGGTGAGGTCGGAGGTAGGATATACTGTGTGGCTGCAGCTGTGGGAGGAAGAAGAAGTGAAGGGATGAGGAGAGAGAAAGAGAGAGAGAGGAAGAAGAGAGGAGGAGCTGTAATGTAGCAGCAGGGAGGGGGGATTCGGGTGTGGGAGGACAGCAGCAGCAGCGGTGACGGTCCCAAGAGGGGGAGAGACCACCAGAGGGTGTTTGGGGTGTGTGGTGTGTTTCAGGGGGTCTGGGGGATGTAGCGGGGAGTCAGGAGGGCGAGAGGGGGAGAGACCACCAGAGGGTGTTTGGGGTGTGTGGTGTGTTTCAGGGGGTCTGGGGGATGTAGCGGGGAGTCAGGAGGGCGAGAGGGGGAGAGACCACCAGAGGGTGTTTGGGGTGTGTGGTGTGTTTCAGGGGGTCTGGGGGATGTAGCGGGGAGTCAGGAGGGCGAGAGGGGGAGAGACCACCAGAGGGTGTTTGGGGTGTGTGGTGTGTTTCAGGGGGTCTGGGGGATGTAGTGGGGAGTCAGGAGGGCGAGAGGGGGAGAGACCACCAGAGGGTGTTTGGGGTGTGTGGTGTGTTTCAGGGGGTCTGGGGGATGTAGCGGGGAGTCAGGGGGGCGAGAGGGGGAGAGACCAGAGGGTGTTTGGGGTGTGTGGTGTGTTTCAGGGGGTCTGGGGGATGTAGCGGGGAGTCAGGGGGGCGAGAGGGGGAGAGACCACCAGAGGGTGTTTGGGGTGTGTGGTGTGTTTCAGGGGGTCTGGGGGATGTAGCGGGGAGTCAGGGGGGCAAGAGGGGGAGAGACCAGAGGGTGTTTGGGGTGTGTGGTGTGTTTCAGGGGGTCTGGGGTATGTAGCGGGGAGTCAGGGGGGCGAGAGGGGGAGAGACCAGAGGGCAGGGTGTGTTTTGGGGGAATTAGTGTGCGTCAAGGGGGCAGAATCAAGGGGTTTCTGGAGGGGAGGGAGGGGGGAAGCTGGGAGCAGAGGGCCACACAGAGGGGAACAATCAATGAATTAAAGCAAACCAATCAATATGAAAAAAAGGTCCAAAAAAGAAAACCTGGGACCAAAATGGGCAGAAAGTCGGGGGGGGGGGGGGGCGGAGAACCAACAACAACCAGCAGGGAGGAATCGGACACACACACACAGCAAAACCAGAACCAAAAGAAGCTAATTAATTTCAGAAAAAAATCCAAAGTAAGACAGGACTCAACAGGCGGCAGCACCAGCGAGGAGGGAAACAATCTTATCTGGGTGGGAGGGAGGGAGGGGGGAAGCTAGGAGCAGTGCCAGAGGGGAACAAATTAACAATCAAAATCAGAACCCAAGGAAATGGAATCAAATTGCAGCAATAATATAAACTAAATCCTCAGAAACAGAACTCAGACAGGCAGCCAGCAATAACAATGGCACAAGTTATTAATTAAAAACCAAAATCAGCAAATATATAAATTTACACAGAAGCAATAATTGAATGAAACTCAAAAAGTGGAACAAAAGTCAGGCAAGGCACAAAAACAGAAAAGCAATGCAGAAGATGGGGGGGGGGGGAGGGAAAGCCAAAACTTTGGGAGAAGGATTGAGAGAGAAAGGGTGAGAAGAGAACAGAAAACACAACAGGAAAAGTTGGAAAAAGTTGAGGGAAAAGTAAAGAGGTAACTTTGGACAGATGAGACAGAGGGCAGATGGACAAAAGGTGGCACACAACAACACACAGAGAGAGCAGAGAGACAGGCACACACTAATATGACACACAGTCAGGGACTCACAGATGACACCAGCAGCAAAAGAGCAAGGTCTCAGAGATGATCCCACAACTGCAGCCAAGAGAAGTTTCCAGAGAAGAGGATTGGGTTTATATAGGTTTGAAATTCCCTCCTTTGGGAGCCCCCACCTTTGCACTCCCCCCACGGCCAACAGGGTGCCAGCTCTCAACAGTGCAACAGCCAAGCAGCCTACCAGACCAAAGGACTCATTCTGGCCAATCAAATGATCAATAGTGCAGCCAATACAATGCCTGAAAATAGCATCACACAAAATGGATGCCAGGAGCAAAAGTTTCAGGAATGAGCCACAAAATGGAGGACACACTCTAAACTTGAAATAGACACTCCAGACACTCCATTGAAGCCTCTGGCACTCCCGAACCGGTTCGGGAAATCCGAACCGGTTCGGAACTGAACCGGCTCGGATTCGGTCCGGATCAGTCCCGATTCGGTCCGGGATCGAACCGCCGGATCCGGACTGAACCGCACATCTCTACTTCGCACCAGGCAGGCAAGTCACTGTGTGGTCAACACGTGAGTCACAAACCCATCTCTCTATACCTCTAATTATTGAATCGCCCACTACAAGGAGCCCCCCCCCCCTCGGGGAGTATCCCCTGTGCGAGAGAATATGGGCTCATAATCCACAAAAGGGGTCTCTTTTAAAGGAGCATTTCCCACTTCCTCAGACCGGTGTTTTCCTTCCCCGAGACCTTCATTCTCCTTGACAGCAGAGGAGCTATCAGTCCTGGAGTGGGGTGCCTTTACCATGTCCCTGAAGGTCTTGTCCGCACGCCTCTCAGTCTCTCTGAGCTTCTCCAGATCTGCCACCTGGGTCTCAAGGGAATTAATTTGTTCCCTGAGCGCCAGGAGCTCCTTGCACTGAGCACACACCCATGACTTTTGCCCATGGAGCGAACATTCATACATGTGACACTCTGTGCAATACACTGGGAAGTGCCCCCTCCCCTGTCGACTTTCTATCTTCATAACTGGTTTTGTTGGCTGTTTACAGTATTTAGTGATAGTTTATTAGAAGGATAGGTTTCAGCTGTATTGGTCAGCTATTTAACTGTCCAAACAGCCATTCTCAGGAATATGAGGGAGGGATCAGTACTTATATGAGGAAGGGGTTTGTATTTACCTTTTCTTCTCCACCGGGATCCTTGTGATCACAGGGACTTGTTCCAGGCAACCCCGCACACTTCCTGCTAAACTCCAATGCCGTTTGCTATCCCTGTATACCAGGCTTCTCCAACCTGAGGCCCTCCAGATGTTGCTGAACTACAATTCCCATCATCCCAGCCACAATAAGTTGTAGCTGGGGTGATGGGAATTGTAGTTTGGCAACATGTGGAGGGCTGCAGGTTGAGGAAGCCTTCTGTACGCTATGCTCTGTTCGCTATGCTCTCGGGCCTTCACCTCTTATGTAGAGAGTAGGCTTCAAACTAAGACAAAGGATGTGGCTCAAAGGAATGTGGAGCCTCCCACAGCCCTAGCTGACTCCACCACCTCCAGGCAGGGACAAAAAAAAACTGGATGCCACAGGATTTTGCTAGCCCTGGCAAATAACACACACACTAGGACTTATCCCTTAAAGAGAAACCAGCCCCTCAAAATCTCCCCTCCTCCTGTTAGTTTGAAGGTGGGGGAGGCTTGATGTTGTTCTGTTTAGAAAAGCTTGCTCACCTGCTGAATCTGCTGCTCTTCCCAGAATTTATTCATCTGCATTCATCTGGCTTAATGCATTCATCTAAGCCAACAATGTGACCTCTAATTGTCTAGGAAAGAAACCAAATGACTGCTTTCTTTAGCAATAAAGCACTTACCTCTGTGTTGGTAATGTTAATATATGACATTTTTGCTTCCCTTTTTCTGAAACAGTGCAACAAGTTATGTTCCTTATTTTGCATCATTGCTTACCTTGCATCATTTTTGTTATGAGTCTTTTCTTAAGCTTGGTGAAATCTATGATTTTTTTTTTTAGCTTTTACAGATGATTCTCAAAATGAAGGTGGTTTTATTGTTGTCCATTTGTCTGTACAGTTTTCTGTTCAAGTTGGTCTATTTCCAGGATGAAAATACTTCTCCAGGCAACATAACATATTTTCCTCATTGTCTCTAGAAGTAAGCCTTGGCAACATTTATTTAAAGAGCCAAATAAAGAAAGGAAGTAAAATAATTTGGCATTTAGAGATGCTGAAATGCTTCCCTCATCTGCCTGGATCGCTTGGTTTCAAACTGCCTCCAGCCATTATAAATTCCTGCTCTAGAACAGAAATATACTTTGTACCTTGCAGCATTACCACTCATTTGTATATTTAAAAGGAGCACAGCTGCTTTGCCATGATTAGCCCATCTATTCCTGGGATAGGAGGAGAACCAAGCTGCCCCTGTGAGATGCTTCTTCTTCTCTTTCATCCTCCACACCACTGAGCTTTAGCCATCCCCAAGGAAACAATGGGCACATCATAACAGAGAAACCACAGGCAATGTCATAATTGACACCTGCGGGGGGTGGAGCAAAGTGTCATCCTTTGGCAATGGAGAGAGATGTCTCTGGTGGGCACCTACAGGTGAAACTCGGAAAATTAGAATATCGTGCAAAAGTCCATTAATTTCAGTAATGCAAATTAAAAGGTGAAACTGATATATGAGACAGACGCATTACATGCAAAGCAAGATAAGTCAAGCCTTAATTTGTTATAATCGTGATGATCATGGTGTACAGCTCATGAAAACCCCAAATACACAATCTCAGAAAATTAGAATATTACATGGAACCAAGAAGACAAGGATTGAAGAATAGAACAATATCGGACCTCTGAAAAGTATACAGTGTACTGTGCTTGATTGGCCAGCAAACTCGCCTGACCTGACCCCATAGAGAATCTATGGGGCATTGCCAAGAGAAGGATGAGAGACATGAGACCAAACAATGCAGAATTGCTGAAGGCCGCTAATGAAGCATCCTGGTCTTCCATAATACCTCATCAGTGCCACAGGCTGATAGCATCCATGCCATGCCGCATTGAGGCAGTAATTGCTGCAAAAGGGGCCCAAACCAAGTACTGAATACATATGCATGCTTATACTTTTCAGAGGTCTGATATTGTTCTATTCTTCAATCCTTGTCTTCTTGGTTCCATGTAATATTCTAATTTTCTGAGATTGTGGATTTGGGGTTTTCATGAGCTGTACGCCATGATCATCACAATTATAACAAATTAAGGCTTGACTTATCTCGCTTTGCATGTAATGCATCTGTCTCATTTATCAGTTTCACCTTTTAATTTGAATTACTGAAATTAATGGACTTTTGCACGATATTCTAATTTTCCGAGTTTCACCTGTATCTACCTTACAAATATATACATGTTTTATATGACCAGTCCTATCCTGCAAGTTCAAGTCTGGAGAAAGTGCTGATAGTTAGTTATTAATCCTTTTGAGTTTGCCATTGATCCCTATGGGGAAATTATCTGATGTCCAACATTATGTCCATGTCCAATGCTTGCACAAAGGCCCCTTCAGAACTTATTATGGCACTGACAACATGTTTCTGGTCTTAGGAGAACTTCCAGAGCAAGGCAAGCACCTCAGTGTATTGGTGCTCTTGCACAAAAGTGCAAGACCTCCCTTGCATTACTACAAGCCCACAGCAGTACCGAGGGACTGCCCGTGTTAGGCTTCTCTGGATGTTGACCACTGTGTTCAGCTCTGGGAGCCACATTTTAAGAAAGATGTAATCAGACTGGACTGGGTTCACAGGAAGACAATGAAAATTGTAAGGAATTGGGGGCGGGATGGTGGAGCCCTATAACGAAAGGATGAAGGAATGATGTGTTTAGCCTGGAGAAGATGACTGAAGGTGGACATGATAGCACCCTTCAAATAACTGAAAGTTTATCACATAAAAGAGGACCGAGACTTGTCCACTAGATCTAATGGCCTTAAGTTTTAGCCATATGTTGAAGATGTTCTGGCTCTAGATTTCCTACACCAAGGGTTAGACTAGATGGTCAATAAGGTATCATCCAACTTTCTTTCTTTCTTAATTACATTTTACATCCTGCTCTTCCTCCAAGGAGCCCAGAGCAGTGTACTACATACTTAGGTTTCTCCTCACAACAAGCCTGTGAAGTAGGTTAGGCTTAGAGAGAAGTGACTGGCCCAGAGTCACCCAGCAAGTATCATGGCTCGGGTCTCCCCGGTCCTAGTCCAGCACTCTAACCACTACAACACACTGGCCGGATTTTATGATTCTAAAAGGTCATTCACATTATCTGTGAGTGGTGCGCGGAGGAAGGGGGAAGGCAGAATCACACCTACCTTCCCCCAGATGACCCTCTTCCTTTCCTTGGCTGTGCAGCTCATGAACCCCCATGACCAGTGCTACCAGGAGCCACGTGGCTATTTGGAGGCTGAGCCACGTGGCCTGGCCTCCAGGAACCTCTCAATGCACCTTGCAAGGAGCATGGTGCATAGGGGATTTCCTCGCAAGCCAGGTGCTCTAGGCATCCTGCAGCCCAAGCAGACATGCAATCAGGATCCCAGGTAGAAAGGGATGCCAAAGCTTATTGCTTCTGTTTGAATATAATTTAAACAGTTCTTTATGTCTTGTGTACTCTCTTCCAGTGGAAGAAAAATGAATATGTTCTATGACTTAACTATTGTGTATATTCTGAAACGATAAATATTTTTAAAGAGAATAACTTGAACATGTTAAAAGTGCCCCTTTTCCACTCCCAATATTTCTGAAATTGTCAGACACCTTTTAGGTCAAGTGATATGTGCTGCTCACACCCTTCTACCAGGGGAACAGCCTGAAGCAAAAACCCGGGCTACTTGGCAGGGCAGCACCGGGATCAGGCTCAATCCTGGCATTCCACATAAGCAGCCCTACCCTGGTAGGGCTGTAGAAGCTCGAGTAGGGCTGCTCATGTGAACAGCCTCTAAGGGTATTTTTGGTCACTGCCCAGTAAATCTGCACTGTATATTCCCAGCTTGACACCCTCCTCTATCACCCAGCAGCATCATTGGTCTGAACACAGGCCAACCTCCCTCTCCTTGTTTACTGCTGTTCAGCTACTCACCACCTGATCTGTAAACAGTTTGTTAAAACTCTTAACAGTGATGTGTAGCTGAGTGTTTTGGATTTCAGTCCTTTCGGTTGCTGTAGAAGACAAGAGGAAAAAAATGCAAGTGCTCCATTAACCTCATTTTTTTGCTTGTGTGCCGCTGCTGCTTGCAGAGACATACGAGTAGACCCCTGACCGGGAGGCTGCAGCCAGCCTCCCGGCCACGCGGGTCTCTCCAGAATGCCCCACATGCTATTACAGGGCAACCTTGAACTTCCAGGGGCCGCGTGGCCCCCGATCCCCACAGCCTCCACCGGCTCCGTGACAGAGCCAGTAGTCGTGTGGAGGTCGATCCGGCCACCCAGGGCTGCAGGCATGATCGTCTGTGGGGACTGCAGGCTGAGCCCGGTAAGGTGCTTCACATGAATCATGTGAAGCGCCTCAATACGTATGAAAATTAATTAGATACTACCAGTTACATGTGCTTGTTCCCTTGTAGTTACACCTGTAACTCAAATAGCCACTTTATCATGTGAAATTACAGTGCTCAGTTAGAAACTTGGACATGGCATGTGAGATTGTGATGTGGTTTAAGATAATTATAATAAGAATTGCAATCCCATCCTAAACACATAGGGCAACATCCAGACTAAGATAGTCATAACTGAGTCCCATTGGAATTAATGAGACTTAAGTTAGCCATGACTAATTTGTCTAACTTATTTCAGTGGTGCTTAGTCATGCCTAATTACCTATATTCTACCAAAGAAAACAACAAGGCTCTGAGGTTGCCAGGAGTCGACATCGACTTGACGCCACATTTTACTTTTAATTTAGCAGCCTGGCTGTTGCCCATTACTTGGAAGCAAGTTCCTTGGATTATCGTAGAACTTACTTCCAAATATGTTCTGGACTAGAGTTTTGAGAAGACTGTTAGTTGAATTAAGTGGAAATAGTAAGCCATTCTTCAAATGCCATAAAAGTCTTTTAGCAATGGCTGTATTTATGGTAGTTTCATTTTGCCTCTCACCCCTCTTGGTCACTCATCCATCCCTTTACTCCATCTCCCTCACCCCTCTGGGTTGTGGCTGCAGCGTTGCTGGTGCCTGTTGGCCAAGCTGCAGCCCCTGTTCCCAGAGACCTCCCCACTTTCACCTGAGCCCCATTCCTGCTTCTCCCCACAGGAGCAGCAGCAGCGGAGGCTGACTGGGCCCTTCCTCACTGCCACCACTGCCATGGCCACTTGTCCCCCTCAGGCCACCAACAGGCCTGAGCCCGTCCCTTGCCTGCATGGTGGCTGCTCGTTCCCCTCAGGTCACCGACAGGCTGGGACCCGTCCCTCGCACTTCTTTCTCTCTCCCCCTCCCTTCTTTCTCTCTCTCTTTTCTTGAGTTACGAGATCTTGTTCATCTTGTTTCTTCATCTAATTCATACAACAGCCTTCTTTTCCTGAAGGAGCTCTTTCCTCCCTCATGACCCCGCTCTTTGCAGACCCCTGCCCACTATCCACACACATATATATATACCTCTTGTTCATCTTGTTTCTTCATCTAATTCATACAACAGCCTTCTTTTCCAGAAGGAGCTCTTTCCTCCCTCATGACCCCGCTCTTTGCAGACCCCTGCCCACTATCCACACACACATATATACCTCTACTCTACAATCAAGAACATCTTGCGACCAGTAACAGTTTCATTCCAACTGATATTAACCATCACAGGTTCCTCCTCCCTATCTGCATATGGAATCCCCACTGCCCAATCAGGTGCTTCTGCTCATGAACTCTCGCAAGAGCTGCCATACAGGATTAGCCACAGGTATGCCTTAGAGAATGAAATATACAGAAGATAGAAATGCATTCAGTGGAAATGCGGTGAGGAGAGCTGCTCTTGTGGTAGCAAGCATGAATTGTCCCTTTGCTAATCAGGGTCTGCCCTGGTTTGCATTTCAATGGGGTGACTGCATGTAAAATATCTGATGGGGCTGTAGCTCAGTGGCAGAGCATCTGCTTGCATGCAGAGAGTCCCAGGTTCAATCCCTGGCATCTCCAGGTAGGGCTAGGAGACACTTCTGCCTGAAACCTTGGAGAGTCACTGCCAGTCAGGGTAGACAAGACTGAGCGAGATGGACCAATGGTCTGACTCCGTATAAGGCATCTTCCTATGGGCAGTATGGGGTTTCCAGGTAAAGTGACTCAGGACTGAGAGTACAGTACCAATTACCTACAATAATATACAATGTTTAACAGCAAACAGCTTAATCTGTGGTTTTAAAAAAATGCAAGCAAAGCCCATATAAACAAAATAAGACTCTATTAGTTGTTGCCTCACTGGAATGCTTGGATAGCATTATCTGTTATAGGCTCACTAGATAGCATTGGCTGCCTATGGGGTTCATGTGGGCATAAAAAGGGGGAAAGCATTACACTGCTCTTATTCATTTCAATGGAGCTCACACAGAAGAACTTCCTGCTGGATTGTGCCTTCTGACAATAGGAATTCTCAAACTGGCTAACTAGTTGAAAAACACACTCTCCTTCCCACACCCACCCCTGCCTTGCAGATATTGGGCAATGTTGCAACACTGTATATTTCAGATGGAAGGAACTAGGCAATAGTTCCGTGTAAGGAGAATAACATATTGCTAAAGAATGGATTTATGTTCAACGCAGTTCAAACAAGATTATCAAGAAAGGTCACCAAATTAATAAACATGTCTCTCTTTTTCTGACATGAGAAACATTCTTTATACTATATTACTCAGACCAATCAGGTACTGTAATAGTAAAATCATGTTACCTGTAAATAATGGCATTGTTATTGCTTGCACCCCACCCTAGGATGGTAACATGATCCCCAGCCAATTCACCCACACTATTATACAAACATTGAATTAAATGGATGCTAAAAGGTATCCTTGTCTTGTCCCACTGCAAATGGCAATGGGGTCAGTCAACCCTTATTCTGACTTTTGCTCTGGTATAAGCATGGACCACCTCAGCAAAAACAATAATCACAAATAAATTCCTGATAACACTAGCTTATCTAGCTTAAAAGCTTATCCTTTTAAAGTGGTGATTTTCTTCTGTTTAGTAGGGGAAGAGCAAGTGGCTCTATCCAGCTCCAACACAGCATCCCTTCAGTGGTTGTTACTGGTGTCTTTGTGTGTCTTTTTAAATTGTGAGCCCTTTAGGGACAGGGAACCATTTTATTTATGTCTTATCGGTTTTTCTATGTAAATTGCTTTGACCACTTTTGCTGAAAACAGTAAATAATTATCCATAGTAGTAGTAGCAGCATAAATAGGCAAAGGTCTGAAGTAAATGTATCTATACTGCAGAGGAAACAATGATGTTTTGCAAAATCATTTTCAAATTAACTGATTTTTTTTCTCCTTGTAATTAAAATAATCAACTTCTTATACAATGCCATAAAATGTACAAAGCACTTTTCAAAATATAAAAAAGAGACACCTTTGCCTTGAGGAGCTCACAGCACAAATGTTGTCAGTGGTGGGATGCAACCAAGAGAGGGTAAGGAAAAGACAGGGAAATGTAACAAACCAGAGAGAATGGGGTGGAACGTGAATCTATATATTTAATTCTCCTGGCTGTGCCTTTCGAACGTGCGTCCCGGCAGCCCAGCTGATTGGCTGGGCTGCGGGGGCGCCTGATTGGGTAAGGCACACCCAGGAGAATGGCGGCGGCGGCCACGGCCGGGGAGCCAGGCAGGCCCGGCCGCGGAGGCGAGGCGGCGGGACTGTCCGGGCCGGGCCCAGCCGCGGAGGCCGCACTCGGGTCAGCTAGTAAATCTAATTTCACATATTTAGGTTTTGTTTCCTCGGGAATTAGAACAAGGGACAAACCTACACCTTACATGAAATGCACAGCTTGAGCCTGCTCTGCATGTTTTTGTGTTCCAAACTTAAATAGCAGGCACAGGCAGCTGCAAACAGGATCAGGACAATGGTGCACAAGGAAAGACATTTCCCCTTGCACTGCAGTCCCAGCGGAAGTTGCTTTCAGTGCTTGGAGGGAAGCTTCCTCTGGAGCGTTTCCAGACCACCAGCTTTAGTGTGGGAGGAAGTGGTCTAAAATCGCACCACTTAGGATGAGAACAGTTAAAGCAGAAATAAATAGAAATGTTTTCAGGTCTAATTCAGAGTAAAGCTGGGTCGTTCATATTCCTATAACTTATGAAGTTTGGCTACGGTTCCTTATGTTTTTCCCAAGCAGTGATTGTTTATACTGCATGCTCTCCCTGCCATCCTTCTGGTCCATTTTTGGCCAATGGTGTTGCAGAGGGCACCCACCTCCTCTTTTCTATTCAAGTGCACAAGTAGAGAAGGAGCAGGTACAGGTGAAACTTGGAAAATTAGAATATTGTGCAAAAGTCCATTAATTTCAGTAATGCAAATTAAAAGGTGAAACTGATATATGAAACAGACGCATTACATGCAAAGCGAGATAAGTCAAGCCTTAATTTGTTATAATTGTGATGATCATGGCATACAGCTCATGAAAACCCCAAATCCACAATCCCAGAAAATTAGAATATTACATGGAACCAATAATACAAGGATTGAAGAATAGAACAATATCGGACCTCTGAAAAGTATAGTGTACTGTGCTTGATTGGCCAGCAAACTCGCCTGACCTGACCCCATAGAGAATCTATGGGGCATTGCCAAGAGAAGGATGAGAGACATGAGACCAAACAATGCAGAATTGCTGAAGGCCGCTAATGAAGCATCCTGGTCTTCCATAATACCTCATCAGTGCCACAGGCTGATAGCATCCATGCCACGCCGCATTGAGGCAGTAATTGCTGCAAAAGGGGCCCAAACCAAGTACTGAATACATATGCATGCTTATACTTTTCAGAGGTCTGATATTGTTCTGTTCTTCAATCCTTGTATTATTGGTTCCATGTAATATTCTAATTTTCTGGGATTGTGGATTTTGGGTTTTCATGAGCTGTACGCCATGATCATCACAATTATAACAAATTAAGGCTTGACTTATCTCGCTTTGCATGTAATGCGTCTGTCTCATATATCAGTTTCACCTTTTAATTTGCATTACTGAAATTAATGGACTTTTGCACGATATTCTAATTTTCCGAGTTTCACCTGTATGTGTGCATGTGTAGTGGAGACCGTGAATTCTTTAAAACCTTTTCTATTAAAAAAAGAAATCATAAGTTTGCCTTTTAAAAAAAAATCAGTTTGCTTTGGGTCTTGTGCAAGGCTGCCATGTATTTCTATAGACAGTTGCAAGGTTTTTTTTAACATAGATGTCAATGGGAAATTAGAAAGAAATTGTAAGTTGGGAAGGGCTGGCCATGGAGCTCTGAAACCAGGCACAGTTGTAGCACAGGATAATGGGACTCTGTGTACTAAATTTGAAGCTGATTGGTCAATTATTTGATTTTTAATTCTTTTTTTAGATAGGGAAGATGTTTCACTTTTTCTTTAAAAATCCCTGTTGATATTGCACAATACTGCAATCAGCCACCAGGTGGCATGTTTGTGCAAAATCAATGGGGGAATTAAAATAAGTTGTTCTAGTAAGAACTAATCCACCTACTTTCCTTTCACTATCTTTACATCTGGACAAAATTTTGTGCAAATCAAGGTCCATAAGTTAGATCTCTTGCACCTCAAATGTTGATGTGTCTGCCATCTTGGATCAGGGTGGATGTCATCATTACAAACGGCACCATTGAGGTATCCCTGTGTGTCATTCACTACAGCTGTTCCAAATTTGATTCAAAGCAGTTAGACAGTCCTCAAGTTAGTGCACTTGTGCCTCAAATGTTTATGCATCCTACATCTTGAATTGGAGTGGGTTACATAATCGCAAACTATACCATTGGGGCATCCCTATGTGTCCATTCAGCTGTAGCAAATTTGGTTCAAATTGGTTAGACTGTCCACAAGTTAGTGCACTTGCGCCTCCAAAGTTTACATGTCCACCATCTTGAACTGAAGTGGATGACATCATCACAGTCTTTGCAGTTGAGGTGTCCCTATGTGTCCCTACAGCTGCAGCATCTCCCTACAGCTGCAGCAAATTTGATGCAAATCGGTTAAGTGATTCACGAGTCAGCCCACTTGCACCTCAAAAGTTTACGTGTCCACCTTGGATTGGCATGGATGACATCATCACAAACTACGCCATTGAGGTGTCCCTATGTGTCACTCATTGCAACTATACCTAATTTGCTTTAAATTGGTTAGACAGTCCACAAGTTAGCTTGCTTGCACCTCAGATGTTCACGCGGCCACCATCTTGAACTGGAGTGGATGACATCATCACACACCACACACTTTGGGCATCCCTATGTGTCCCTACATCTGTAGCAAATTTGGTTCAAATCAGTTAGGCAGTTCATAAGTTAGCTTGCTTGCACCTCAAAGGTTTACACGTCCGCCATCTTGGATCGGGGTGGATGACATCATCACAAACTATGCTGTTGAGGTGTCCCTGTTGAGGGACCTACAACTATACCCAATTTTGTTCATATTGGTCCAGGTGTTGTGAAATTGATAGGGACACACAGACACAGAATAATGGGTGATCTCATAAGCCTACTGGAAAGTGGGCTAAAAAAGTGAAGCATCCGACCTGTCTAAAATTTCTATTAAAAATCAATGAATTGACCCATTCACTTCAAATTTAATACACAGAGTTCCACTATCCTGTGTTACAACTGTGCCTGGTTTCAGAGCTCCATGGCCAACCCTTCCCAACATACAATTTTTTTCTTCTAATTTCCCATTGACCTCTGTTTAAAAACCTTGTAGCTGGCTATAGAGACATGTGGCTGCCTTGCACAAGACCCACAGAAAGATTATTATTTTTTAAATGAGTCAGGATTTTCAGGAATGAAGAATTTTTATAATTAAAAAAGAAAGAAATGAAGTTGACTCCAGGACACAGGAAACAAGTTTCCCCAGAGTGCTAACATGTCAGCAGATACTCAACAAAGCGACACCTCCATCTCATCTTGATTCACTTTATCCGTGGGGTCTCTCCATACATCAGAACTATACTCCACAGAATAATGGAGTGTCCCAGTAAAATGTTTTAGAGAGTGCAACTATTTTTGGCCACAAATACTCTGAGCTGGGTCTCACGATCAGTGAGACCCAGTTTAGCAGGGAGAGCGGGGAATGCGGGCTAAGCCTGCTCTCCTCGCACACAAGCAGGGAGGGAGCCCTGGGCGGCCGAATCGGCCGCCCATACAATTGCCAGCTCCATGATGGAGACAGTGGGGGCTGGGGAGCTCCAGGGCTGTGCGGACCCTGGAAGCTCCAGTATGCCCTGCACGAGTGCACAGGGCATACAGGGGAGACCCCCGGAGCCGGGAGGCAGCTTTTCGCCTCCCCGCCAGGGGTCTCCTCATGAGTAGCCATGGCGCAGAGCCGCGCCACGGCTACTCACAATCAGAAAGCCTGGGTTTGCAGAACGCTCACTCCGCAAACCCGGGCTAAGGGCAGGGCTAAAAAAGCGGGCCAGCCGCTTGTAAGCCACCGGGCTGGTTTACACAATCAGCCAAAATCGGGCTAGGCTCTCCTAGCCTGATTTTGGCTGATCGTGAGAATAGCCCCTATGTGTTAAGCTCAATTCATAAAGATAAAACCTGAATAATTCTGCTTGCTGTATACCGCCCAAAACGCAGTTCTCTGGGCGGTGTACAACAAAACAATACAAACAACACATAAAAAGGTTAAAACATTACAATAATTTAAAACAATGTTAGAACTACTAAAAACCATCAAACTATTAAAACAGTATCTATTTAAAAGCTTGGGTGAATAAATGTTTCATGACCGCCTTTTAAAAAGTTGTAAGAGATGGGGAGGCCTTATTTCAGCAGGGAGCGCATTCCAAAGTCTCAGAGTAGCAACAGAGAAGGCCCATCGGGATGGAGCCGCTCTAGGAAGAGCATCTAGGTTCCAAGTTCCCTCTCTGGCATCTCCAAGATAGGGCTGACAGAGATTCTTGCCTGCAACCTTGGAGAAGCCTCTGCCAGTCTGTGTAGACAATACTGAGCTAGATGGACCAATGGTCTGACTCAGTTTATGGTAGCTTCCTATGTTCTCTATGAGTCCCATTTCACAGTGAGATCATTAGGAGAGGTTTGTCTACAGTTGTTACCAGCTCATCTTGGTGTTGCCAATCAGGGTTGGCATTCAGGGTTGGCAGTCAGGGTTGCCATATTTGCCTTTTTAAAAGGCAAATTCTGGGTTACGGCCCCTATTTCACATGAGTATACCCCTCTGGCAACAGTGCCTGAGGGGAATATCTTACAGTGCTCACACTTCTAGTCTCCCATTCAGACGCAACCAGTGCAGACCCTGCTTAGCTAAGGGGACAAGTCATGCTTGCTACCACAAGACCAGCAAAGAAGACACTGAGCCAGGTTTCACGATCAGTGAGACCCGGTTCTTGAGAATGTGCAGGGAGAAAAGGCTAAGCCCGCTATCCCCACACACGAGCAGGGAGGGAGTCCTGGGCGGCCAGATCAGCCGCCCACACGATTGCTGGCTCTGTGACAGAGCTGGCGGGGACTGGGGAGCTCCAGGGCCGCATGGCCCCCAGAAGCTCCTGTATGCCCTGCGCGAGCTCGCGGGGTATACTGGGGAGACCCCCAGAGCCGGGAGGCGGCTTTTCACCTCCCTTCCGGGGGTCTACTCGTGAGTAGCCGTGGCGCTGAGCCATGCCACGGCTACTCACGATCGGAAAGCCCAGGTTTGCGGAGCGCTCACTCAACAAACCCGGGCTTTGAGGAGGGCTACAAAAGTGGGCTAGCCACTTGTAAGCCACAGGGCTTGCCTGCGAGCCCGGTGGGTTACACAATCAGCAAAAATTGGGCTAGGCTCTCCTAGCCTGATTTTTGCTGATTGTGAGAATAGCCCCATTCTCTTAAATATCCAGGGCCTAAGCTGTTTAGGGTTTTATAGATTATAACCAAGACCTTGTATTTTGCCTGGAAACTTATTGGCAGCCAAAATGGGAGTGATATGGTATCTCCAAGATGACCCAGAGACCAACCTGGCTGCCGCATTCTGGACCAACTGCAGACTCCGGACTATGTACAAAGGCAGCCCCACATAGAGCGCATTGCAGTAGTCATGTCTGGAAGTGACCAGCAGATGTACTACTACATATACGTTCAGAGAAGGAGTTACAAGGCAGTAAGAGGAAATGGGTGGAGTTGCTTAAGGGAGCAGGAGAACTTCGAGCAGCTGAAGACAACAGAGTTGGAGGAGCAAAGGTCATAGGCAGCAACATATCAAGAAATAAGGGAAGTTAGATAGGGCGAGGCAAGGTACTGGATAATTTTAAAGATAATCACAAGGAGTACTGAGTGTAGGAGGGAAGGGAAAGCCAGTGTAGGACTGAGGAAGGCCATCACATAATCTGAATAATGGGGAAGGTGAATTATTATAGCAGCAGAATTAGTGGTGAAAGGGCTGAAGTATGACTATGGAAAACTAGAAAAAAGAAGGTTGCAAAAGTCATGGTGGGAGATGACCAGATCATGAACCAGAGTTTTAGCATAGATGATGGTCACTGTAGTAGGTTTTTACAAACTTGTCCAAGAAGAAGTCTGAACAATTAATATCCTAAAATTCACCAGACTACAAAATATTTAAGCTTGCATTTTTCACATTTAAATATTCTCTATTTTAACAACAACAACCTGCCCCCATAACAAATTGTTCTCTGGGTGGCTCACAACACAGCATTAAAACATGAAATAAAAACACATAACACATTAAATAATAACAGACTAAAGTGTGGGGGATAAAATAAAAATACATTACCAAGCAATTTAAAAATCCTTTTAAAAATCAAATTTGAAAATCAAAATTTGAAAGGCCTGTGAACAAAAAGGTTTTTACCTGGTGTTTAAAAGAACAAAGTGATGAAGCCAGGTGAACCTCTCGGTTGCCTTTTATTTAGCATCTGCATGAAATCACTGAAGGAGGATGTCGAGAGATTTGGGTTGTGGTGTCCTCAATGAGTAGTACATTTGTTGGTAACCTCAGACTTGACTTCTGTAATGCGCTCTATGTGGGGCTGCCTTTGTACATAGTCTGGAAACTTCAGTTGGTTCTGAATGCGGCAGCCAGGTTGGTCTCTGGGTCATCAGACCACATTACTCCTTTGCTGATGGAGTTACACTGGCTGCCGATAGGTTTCCGGGCAAAATACAAAGTGCTAGTTATCACTTATAAAGCCCTAAACGGCTTAGGTCCTGAATATTTAAGAGAGCGTCTTCTTCGCTACAAACATACGGTAAACATACGGTTTACAGCAACATAAAACAAAAGAAAAGAGAAATGAAAACCTTAAGAAAAATTAAATTAAACCCCACCACCTATTGAGGTCATCTGAGGAGGTCTGTCTCCAGTTACCACCAACTCGTTTGGTGGTCACACAGCGACGGGCCTTCTCGGTTGCTGACCCGAGATTGTGGAATGCGCTGCCTGCTGACATACGATCCTCCCCATCTCTGGCAATTTTTAAAAAACATTTGAAAAGCCATTATTTTACCCAAACTTTCTCAGTTTATTTTTTTGAAAATACTGTTTGTTTAATTTTATGGTTTTTAAATTATTATATTATTTTTAACTTTTATATATGTTGTTATATGTTGAACTGTTTTAACTTTTATATGTGTTTTAATTGTTGTTAGCCGCCCAGAGACATAAGTTTGAGTGGGGTATAAATTTGATAGATAAATAAATAAACATAATGAGCAGATGACACCCAGCTCTATCACACACTGACATCTGATCCCAGGAAGGGGATGGACATTCTTGAAGCAAGGGTTCAAAATTGTGATGGGTTGGATGTGAGCTAATAATCTAAAACTTAATCCAGGCAAGATGGAGATACTGTTGGTGGATAAGAGAGCCAATAAGCGGGAGGAAGATTCATTCTCCTTCACTAGAGGGTAGCACTCCTTCTAGGAGCAAGTTAGCTTGAGGGAATTCTCCTGGATCTGGTGTTGCACCCAGATGCTCAGGTGGATGAGTGGCCAGAAGGATCTTTACACAGCTTTGATTTGTGTGCCAGCTGCACCCCTTCCTTAAGAGGGCAAATCTGCCCACTATTACTCAGCTTTGGTCATGCCTCGAGCCCAAGATTATTAATATGTAGCATCAAATCTGCAAGCATGAATAACAGATCCCAGTCCAGACAGTGCCATGTCACATTAGAGTACCCCAGAGGAACAAACAGACTCAGAGACAAGGGCTTTTGAAAAACAGAAGGGGGAAATGTATTTTTACAAAGCAGAAGCACAATGCAAAAACCGGGTATTTTTGCTAATGCTGAAAAGGGGTGGGGAGGCAATTCCAACTTTCCAGTGTTAGAGGAGGGGAAGCAGATGCTCAGGTGGCCTGCTGGCTGGCAAGCAAAGAGGATTTGGTGCTGAAAAGGTGTGGGCTAGAGATATAAAGAGGAGCAGGAGGAGGAGACAGGAAGAATAGATCAATGTTATAATTTTCCTTTGCTGTCTTGTATGCAAAGCCAAGGGGATGGGTCTCATCAGGAAGATCCAAGGATCCTGTCTACAAAGGTACTATCAAGGTGTTAGACACCGGAAGAACCAAATGCACAGTTATGTCCTTCACTGTGGGCTGAGAGGCAGGAAGGCACTTCAAATCCAACTGGTGACAGGCAAGGCACCAATGTAGCTTCCCAGGGATACTAGAGAGAGCAATTCAGGAGTAGGGAATCAACCGCGTGAGTGAGGGGATGACTGCTCGGGATGCTAAAGAGGGCAGCTCAGGCTGCAGACTCAATCTGTGACATGAGCTCACCTGAGGGGAAGTTCAAGTAGAAGATGAGTATTAGGGATGTGCACGAACCAGTCCAGAGGCCATTCTGAGCTCATGTCACAGATTGAGTCTGCAGCCTGAGCTGCCCTCTTTAGCATCCCAAGCAGTCATCCCAAGCGCCCTTAAAGAGGCACCCCTGCCAGCATCGAACAGCACCTCCGCGGTTCCGTGCACACCACTAATGAGTATACAAGGGAGCATTTAGTCAGACTGAATTCACAGCAATAGACGGCAGAGTGATTACCACATTGTCCTGTCTGAAGAACACATGTTTCCAAAGGCAGAGGCTATTAATCATTTTTTCCTTTTGGGGTCTCCCAGCAGGTTTGCAAAGGTGGTATGGTTCAAGAATCAAGAAAGAAAGAAAATTAGGAATTTCTCTTGTGAAGTATGGGGGAAATGCACGAATGGGCAAGTAGTAGCCATTCATATGGATCACCAAGACAGACGGGTACTGGTATGCCGATCTAATTAACTCTTAGATGTGCATTTTACTCAATTTCTTAAGACCTGTCTTTTGTCTGGAGACCGCTGTTTATTCCATATGGAAATTAAGCTTCATTCAAGGATCCAAGGTGGGTGCTTTGCCTCTCCAGGCTGTTTGCACTGGTTCAAGTTGCAAGACCACACTAGTTTGGACCACATGGAGGCTTGCTTCCCTCTGGGCACCAATTGCTTGTTTCTGTAACAGTCTCACCAACGGCAAAGGCTGAATTCCAAAATGGAGGGGAGGCTCTCTTGTATCTTATTATCACCCTCATGTTGAAAGAGCTTCATTCATTGCTTCCAATTTGTTTCTGGATCCATTTGTTTCATGGATCCTCTGGGTCCTAGGCTAGATACTGGAAGGCCTACCTGCACCCAAGAGAATCGACTTGTCTGACAAGGTCATCTGCAGGAGGGCCTGCTCTGCGTGCCAGTACCTGGTAAAGCCTGGTTATTGTGCACACGAGATAGGGTCATCTCCCCAGTTGTTGCTCCCAGACTGCAGAATGTCCTCCCTGAGAGGAGATTCATGTTATTTCCTTTTTCCTGGCTTTTTGTAGCTGCCTGATGATGCTTCTCTTCAGGCAGGCCTTTGAATAGGAGGGAAAGATTTAGCCCCTTATTATCTACTTTGTTTTTGCTATGTTTTAGATACTGGATTGTTTGCTGTTTGTTTTTTAGATGTTTTTAGTGGTTTTATTGTATGCCTTAAGGCTGTTGGCAAAAAGTAGCTTTAGAGATAGAAGGAAGGAAGGAAGGAAGGAAGGAAGGAAGGAAGGAAGGACGGGCATATTGGCACTAATTTCAGCTTTCAAATTGAAAGCTTCATCCCATTGTCCCTAGACTACAGATGGACTTAAAGTGCAGCAACAGAAGTGGTGGCTTGTGCTGCTGCAGCAAAAACACATTTCCATCCCTTGAGAGCAGGGCAAAGCCAGCTGATTCTGATCCGTTTCCTGGAAAAACCTTCTCTCTAACAGTTCAGTAAGAAATGACTGGCATCCATTAATGCCAAACTTTATATCTCCAATGAGCTAAAAAAGTACACAGAACAGGGGCATAAACTTCGTGGGGGGTGGTGAGGCTCAAGCTCCCTCTGGGATTTCCTGCAGGGGGCAATGCCCCCGCTGGGGTGCCAGCTGGGGGCGGCAGGACTCAAGCCCTACTCCTGATTTCCTGGGGGAGGTAATCTCCCCAATCCACATGCCAAGTAATCTCCCCCACTCCACATGCCAAGGCGGGCGGGGCCTTCTTGGACGCCTGTCACTGCTCTGTGTGTGTGGAGGAACAAGAGGGGAGGAGGGGCTGGAGAGCGTGGGCGGAGGGGAGGAGAGGCGAGACCGAGGCATGAGGAAGAGGGAGGGGGAATCAGCCGACCCCAAAGCGCCGCACAGATGTTCTGTGCGGGGTTGGCTAGTATTTAGATAAACAAGAGTGTTGTCACATTACCAAAATAGCTAGTGCTAGGCATTCTTTTGACATGCTGGTTATATATGATTTAGAACAAAATGGGAAATGTTCTCTAAGGCAAACAGTTCAGCTCTTCAGGAAGTCAGACAGGACGGGTCAGTTTAATTCCACCCTTCCTCCAAGCAGCTCAGTGTGGCATATTGGTCTTCCTCCCACCCATTATATCCTGACACATCTCTAAAGTCGGTTAAGCTGACAGTGACTAGCTAGAGATCACCTAGTATGGATGTATAGTTCTGAAGCCAGGTCTACCCAGTCTCCTTGCAGTTTATAAACAGTACGGGCCTCTGTCCACGAAATCAGATCGCAACTAACCACAATCCTATGGCCATTTACAAGGGAGTATAAGTCCCACATTGGAGTCTGTGAGAGACTGGCTACTGAATATGACGAATATTTATATACCAATCTATTCAGGAGAAGATCTGCTGCCACTATCTACCTCCTTTCTCCCAGCTGAAGAGGCCCCCCTCCCTGTCCCAACTGTCCCCACAGGCAGTGCAACCAGGGACCATCTTGCTGAGGGGAGGAGAGAAGAAAGAAAGGAGACTAAGACGAAGGCCCATGTGTGGCTTGATACATTGTTGTTTAAGTGTTTTGTAAACAGCTCTGCGAGGTTCGCCTGAAAAGCAGTATATAAATGCTAAATAAATAAAAAGTTATACTAGCCAACCCTGCACAGAGCATCTGTGCGGCGCTTTGAGGCCGGCTGTTTCTCCCTCCCTCTTTCTCCTGCCCCGTCTCTCCTCTCTTCCCCTTCCCTCCAGCCCACGCTCTCCAGCCCTCCTCCTCTCCTGTTCCTCCCCACACACAGAGCCCCAAGAAGGGCCCCACCGCCACCGTTTTCTCTCCCTCCTGTCCACCTGCCGCCTTTCCCTTTCTCCTCCTCAGTACGAACTCTCACAGCGGGTCTCGAGTGTTCCGCCGCCAAATCATGTCCCAAGAGAATTAAATATATAGAAGTGTACTTTGGTTGGAGACTACCAACAGTCGGCCAACCGCTTCTCTTAATTTCGCGGGGAGTGTTTGTGTGCCTGGGAGCAGGCGGAAACAGCCGTTCCTCCCGGTAACGGGACCCTTCCGCAACGGATTAACCGTCTACCTGAACCTCCAATGCTTAATGCCAGCCAGAGGCCCAGCAGGGGTTCTTCCGCTCCCTCCTTCCCAACTTCTCCCTCTTAGACTAGGGCTAGGCTTGGCGTCCGCTCTGGCCGGCAAGGTGCTCTATGATGCGAATGGGAGGGGTGGGGGGGGAGGCTGACACGGTGACGTAGTGCCTGCCGGGCGGGTCCCGTGATGGCTGGCGGTGGCGCCGCTGCCGCCGTCGCTCTGTCACTCGCCGCTCTTCCGGCTGCTGCCCCAGGACCTGTTGTCGGACACCGCGCTGCCGCCGGTGCTGTCACCATGGCCGAGGATGAAAACCTGGAGACCCCTAGCGAAGAGTAAGTTAAAAGAAGCTGTCGAGCGCGCGGAGGTCACTGAAGGGGCTCCCTCTCCGCTCCCACCTAAAGCGCATGCGCGCGATGTCCGATTTGCCCTATTACCCAACGCGTTCCCGGGAGCGCTCCTACGGAGCGAGCCCTGACGGCGTAGCTGCCCTTTGTAGAGCTATCTCCGTTTCAAGGCTTCTTCGTGCACCTCGTCACGCTCTCCTGCTTGTGCCTCGTCTGCCTCTGTGCCGGACGAATCCATGGCCTGGGTTTATTTTCAACCTTGGCTGCTTCATCTTAATGCAGCATTGTTTGCCGCCCCTGCTGCGTTCGCTTAACGGGGGGTTACAGCAGGTCCAGTTTCTCCTGCAAGTGTATGATAACATGCGCATTCACACTTCCGCTGTTGAGGAGGTGTCCCTGTAAAGCACTTCATGTGCCCTTAAAAAGGTGGGGGGGGGAGTAAAGAGCAATGTGTCTGTTACTGACCATCCAATATAAGGGTAACCACCCACCTAATGGCGCAGTGGGGGAGTGAATTGCTTAGGGAGCAGGAGTTGCTGGTTCAAAATCCGACTGGTATGTTTCCCAGACTATGTTTCCCAGACTATGGGAAACACCTATATCTGGCAGCAGCACTAAAGGAAGATGCTGAAAGGCATCATCTCATACTGTGTGCGCGAAATGGCAGTAGTAAATCCCTCCTGTATTCTACCAAAGAAAATCACATGGCTTGTGGTCACCAGGAGTCAACACCAACTCAATGGCACAACTTTACCTTTACTTTACATAAGGATAACATTGAAACCAAATGCTCTCTTTCCACCTGCCCTTAATGTGCCTTGTGTTTGTTTGTTGGTACACACACACACACACACACACACACTCTACAGTCATTTGATGGTGATGATCAGGGCTCTGCCAGCACTTGCTTACCCCCTCCACCCAAAATCTGCCCTAGTCTAAGGCAAACCATTTGTATCTATACCCTAGTTCATAATAATCACCTTCTCCACTCTGCTTCATAACCAGAACTTCTTGTCCTGGTCCCAGTGCAGAGTCACTATGCACCTCCTCCTATGAAAGCTCCACTATCCTGTATATTTTTCATACAGGCAGTTGTGTTTTATAAAGAGGTTCTAACATTCAAAGAAGAGAGCCATATCTTTTGTCCTGGAAGCTCTACTTCCTAATTACAGATGTGGTTACCCTGTGATGAAGGCAGTTTATTTTGCTCATGCTCAGAAGCTTTATCTTCTTTGATGTGTCTTTTCAAAGATGTTCTGGGGCTAATCTTTTAAGTGGGTCCTGCCTCACATAAAACCAGTCCCAGTATGTTGTAGTAGCCCCACACATGCCTTTTCATTACACCTCCATCTACTATTACTTCAAAATAGGCTTGTGTTTGTTTCTTTCAACCACAATTAATATGGTCCCCCAATATGCAAAAAATTAATGTTATCACATACATATCCTGAGCTGCCTCTTTAAGTAATTTTGTTATTTTCCAATAGATGTTCTTCATGGGAAGATAAGGTGGTCTTATGCACTGGAATAGGAAATATATGTCTAGATTATAAGGAATAATTTAAAATGTTTTTGTTTATTGACAGTGTGCAACTGACAACCTCATAAATGCCTCAATTGTAACATGTTATCTCTGATCAAAATGTGCCCTATTATGCACCATAGTATCTTTCATTATGCCTTTCCCCCTTGTTACTGTTGAACTTACTCTACATAAAGCTTCAGTAATTCCCCTTTACCACATGCCTCTCCCCCCAGATACACCTATATCATATAAACTGTTTCTGCTAGTCTCCATCTAGCACTCTATATCACCTTGTTTCAATTATATCTAATTGCTCATATGTATTGTTTTTCATCTTGGCATAATCTCTTCTCTTTATATACTAATTCTTCTATGTAGCTGAACCAAAACATGACCTTATTCCCACATATGCCTACCAGTACTTTTATGAAGGTTGGTACTTCCTACGTTCCTGTATGGCCTTCTGTTGCCTCAGTATATATTAGTATGAGAAGTCCCAGGGAGCCATGTCGTTGCCTAGAAATTTAACCATGACATCTATACTCAGATATTTAGAGGCTAAGTTATTTAATAAAAGTTTTATTTGCCCCAGGTAGCCTTGTTTCTGTTCTAAGCATGCTACTTGTAAAGGGGATAAAGAGAAGCCTATTTACCTGCCCTTCCTCACAATGTCTGTTATAAAATCTAGCAATTTTATCATGTCCATTTTCTAGCTCCTAAATTTTTGGACTGACTTCTAGGAACATAGGAAGCTCCTTTATTTAATTAATTTTTATTATATATGTACAGTGCCTCAAGCCTCCATCTCAAGACGGTTTACAGCAACATAAAACAAAAGAAAAGAGAAATGAAAACCTTAAGAAAAATTAAAACCAGACATCTAGTTAAAAAGCTTGGGTGAAAAAAAATTGTTTTTAAAGACTTTTAAAAGTTGTTAGAGATGGGGGGGGGGGCTCTTATTTCAGCAGGGACCGCATTCCAGAGACTCTGGGCATCAACAGAGAAGGCCTGTCTCTTAGTGGTGTGCACGGAACCGCACCTCTACGATTCAGCGCCGGTGTGTGTGTGGTTCTTTAAGGGCGGGGGGTGCACTTATCCCTCGCGTCACTTTTCCCCTGCCGGCGCTCCTTTTTTTAAAGCAGTGTTTTGGGCGGCAGCGTGCCTCCCTGCTGCCCCTGCCCCTGTTTTCTGCCAGAGGTACACGCCCGTTCGATGTGCGCATCCGCTTGATGTGTGTGTGCAATGTGTGTACGCACACGGCATGTGCCTGTGCGCATGGTACGTCCGGCCACTTCTAGCCGAAAACGGGGGCAGGGGTGGCAGGGAGGTATGGCTTGTTATCATACAAGTCAAGTGTTGTCATGGGCAACTGTGCCCCCATTGGCTGCGGGGTGGGGGGAGAGTAGGGAGGAACCCAAAAGGATGGAATTTCAAATTCAAAATGTATTCAAAGGGACTGGGAGGCAGTGAGAGCAACTCACTTTTATGATGAGCTCCAGGTCTGGCCTTGAGACTAGCATGAGCTTCACCCACTGCTCTGGTCTGCTCAGAGCAAGGTGTAATCGGTCAAAATATGTGGCTGAAGTTCCTCTAGTTGAGCTTATGGCTATGCTTGCTGCTAAGTAAGGGTGCTGCTGTGGCAGCTGTTGTAATGCTAGAGCAACTTGTGGCAATGATGTTACTGCAGCATAGGCACTGTGGTTGGCAGTGGATTCTAGGTCAGTGATTCTTTTTTGGCCATTTTTGGACTGTGTTTGAAATGTGTGTTGTGTGCTGAGAAGGACAGATTCTCTTTCACTGTGTGCTTCTGCATCTGCAGTGTTTTTAAAGGCAGGGTTGCAGAATGCATTGCACTCTGAGTGAAGCTTGTTCCAGGTATAGGAAACAATGGAGAAACTTGATTGTTCCCCATGGGTAGCTCCCAGGGACACCAAAGTGGGTTTTGTGGTAGGGCATGTTGGATGCTACCTACAACCCATGAAGTGGGGAGTTTTAAACAAATTTTTAACCTTTCCCTCAAACCCCTATAGGAGCCTAGTAACTCTTTCACAAGAGTTACTAAGAACATCGTTTTGGCTTTAAAGTAGGTTTTCTTGGATTTTTGGAGAACAAACAATTTGGCATAGGCTGCCGAAAAAAACCACACACACACACACACCACAAAAAACAAAAACCACCCCTTTGCAATTCCAGCAGTCCCAAGAAATGTCTAATTTGAATAACTGAAGGCCAGGCTGAAAACATCTTTTTTGCTAGATGTGGCAATCTGTTTCTTTACAAGTCAGTTTTGGGGGCATGGCCACTTCTAGGATAAAAAGGAAAGAGGCAGTGGGCTATTTAAAGTGTGCCACAGGATGAATGCTGTAATGCTGATCTGTTTGATGATACTGCAGATGCAGTGAATTAATCAACTGAGTATTCCTTTATTATTATTATTATTATTATTATTATTATTATTATTATTATTATTACATTTATATCCCGTTCTTCCTCCAAGGAGCCCAGAGCCAAGTACTACATACTTAAGTTTCTCTTTCACAACAACCCTGTGAAGTAGGCTAGGCTGAGAGAGAAGTCACCCAGCTAGTATTATGGCTGAATGGGGGATTTGAACTTGGGTCTCCCCAGTCCTAGTCCAGCACTCTAACCACTACACCACGCTGGCTCTCTCTGAAAGTAATGGTCTTTTTGTGGCAGCGGGGTATCAGATTATTAAAAGACACTATTATTATTAAAAGGCATACCAAAGTCGGTTACCTTAATGCCAATGGAAAAGTGTTGGCCAGGCTCACAGGGCAACAGGGCATATTCCCAGTGCACCCCATCTTGGCAGCAGTGAATACTCCCACCCTTAATTACCCATTCTGCTAAAATATTGGCGCCCTCCCCACATACATTCCACCGCTCTCTCAGTGCCCCAGTCTAACCCTGGTGTTGGCACACAAAGCTAAGCTGAAAGAATGACAGATGCTCATGCAACCTCCCATTTATAATCAAAATGCAATCAACTCTCACGTAATCATTTTATCACTCATTCTTGCAAATGTGTAAGCTTTAATAACATAAATATGATCTTACAAAATATGATCTTACAAAATGGCTTGTGACAAGGAAGTGGTCAAATGACCAGCAAAAGTTCAGTGGATTGCTCACAACTCTTACCAACTCAAAAAATTGCAAAACTAAAAACTGGAGGGGAGGTTTCCTGAATTTTTACTACAAGGGCAGCAGAAGGTTCTTGAATGGTTCAGAATTCAGAAGTTCAGAAAAGACAGAAGTTGTCAAATAAGAGTTTCTAAATCTCCAGGCAAAATACAAAGTGTTAGTTATAACTTATAAAGCCCTAAACGGCTTAGGTCCTGGGTATTTAAGAGAGCGTCTTCTTCGCTATGAAACCCACTGCCCATTAAGATCATCTGAGGATGTCCGTCTCCAGTTACCGCCAACCCGTTTGGTGGTCACACAAAGATGGGCCTTCTCGGTTGCTGCCCCACGATTGTGGAATCTGCTCCCTGCTAAGTTACGAACCTCTCCATTTCTGGCAATTTTAAAAAAAACATTTGAAAACCCATTTTTTTACCCAAGCTTTCTCAAGTTTTTTTAAAAAATACTGTTTGTTTAATTTTATGGTTTTTAAATTATTGTATTTTAATTTTTATATGTGTTGATTATATGTTGAACTGTTTTAACTTTTATTTGTTAGTTAGTTAGTAAATTTATTACGGTCCTTAGACCAGCTTAACATTTAAAGTAATACAATTATAATTTACAAAATATTCAGATTGCTAATACAAGCTCTACGAAGTTTGGATGCAACAAAACAAAACTTGGCCACATTTATAGAAGTAACAAGTTTAAAATTTGACAGTAAAAAATCCAAGTAAAATTGATCTGTATGACCAGGATGGTTCTTTAAGAGAGGAGCAATAAACTTACTACGAGCATCTCTATAAAATTGACAATACAGAATAACATGAAGAACTGACTCTATATCCCCTGAGCCACAAGGGCAATGACACAGTGTGTATGGGACGCGTTTATATTTCCCGTCTAGGAGTGCGGAGGGAAGGGCGTTCAAACGAGCAAGGGTCAATGCTCTCCTAAACTTGGGTAAAAACATGTGATCTAAGTATTCAGACGGTTTGTGGCTGAAATTTTGAGAACCTATATAGATTCCCCTTGATAGTCGAGCACACTCCTCCTGCAGATCTATATCCAATAGTAGTTGCCTAACAAAACATATCGCCTGATCTAAACCTCTCGCTATAAGGTCTTCTTGGGACGTGCCCAGTTGATGTAATTTCATTTTTAGAGCAATTTCCCATTTAGATGTAAAGCTGTCAATTAATACTAAAGGTGCTAAACCGACTGGGAAGAAAACCAAATGCAGCCAGAATTTGATTATGCAAAGCCAGATTTTCATTTTCAAGGTGGTAACCCCAACCTCTCTACGGAGAGCCACGTTAGCTGTGCCTCTGGGGGCTTGAAGGATAGCCCTTAAGAATTTAGTTTGGACTGCTTCTAAGATTGTAAAGTTATCAAAAGGCCCAATTTGTGCGCCGTAAAGAATTTGGGGGTATATTTTAGCCTTCAATAATTTGACAGCCACTGGGACAAAAAGAGCACCTCTCGAGAAGTAAAAAGATTTAATCACATTTTCCGTCTGCTGGGCACTGTGAGAAACAAAGCTAAGATGAGCTTTCCGGGATCCACTGGAATGAAATACAACCCCTAAATACTTAAAAACCTTGAGCTGCTCAATGTTATGTCCATTTATGGACCATTTATGGGTTTGGGGGCGTTTTGCAAAAACCATCACCTTAGTCTTGGTATAGTTTACCTCCAAGGCCTCCTTCACAATATAGGAACTCAGGGAAGTTAAGGCACGGCGGTTAAGACACGGGGTTGTCTTTTTAACGAAAGGCGGTATATAAATGCAAAAATAAATAAAAATAAAATAAATAAACCCTATCTTGGTTTGAGATAATAGGACAATGTCGTCCTCATAAAGCAGTAACGAAACATGGCTATTCGCAAGTTTAGGGGGATGAAGAGCAAGGTCATTCATATGAAAAACTATTGAATTTATATAAAAATTAAATAAAACGGGCAAGAATACAACCTTGTCGTACTCCTCTGTAAGTAGGTATCTCGGCCGAGAGATGCCTTTTCCTGCTACACCGCACTCTGAGGCGGGTGTTCTGATGAAGATTGTAGATTAATAAAAGTAAACGTGAATCTATTGATGATTCCTTTAACTTTGTCCAAAGTCTGTTTCTGGAAATAGAATCAAAAGCTGCTTTAAAATCTATAAACGCAGCATACAGGGAGGACTTAGGCGAGGAGGAATATTTCTCAGCTAAGTATTGTAAAATAAATACTTGCTGTGTTGTAGAAAGCCCTTCTCGAAATCCCGCTTGTTCGGCAGATAAGATGTCCTGAGTATCCAGCCATTCCTGTAATTTCCCCAGGAGATGTCTAGCATAGAGTTTACTAATAATGCTAAGGAGACTAATCGGGCGATAGTTATTAGGATCTTCCCTTGATCCTTTCTTGTAAATTGGGACTATTATCGAGACACCCCAATCCTCAGGCATTTTTGCAGTCGCATCTATGAAGGTAAATAAGGAAGCAAGAAGAGGAGCCCACCAATCAAGGTTGTTGCGAATAATTTCAATTGTGATACAGTCTATTCCAGAAGCCTTACCCGTCTTACATTTTTTAACCAGAGCTTCAACTTCCGAGACAGCGACTGGACTCCATCTTGGAAGTTGGTCCGGGTTATAATCAATTATAGCCATGTGGGAGCCCTCTTTTTGGTATAATATTGAGAAATGATGTTCCCATATCCCAGCTGGAATTGCCAGATTTGAAACAGAAGGGGCCCTCCCTAAAGGGCATGCAATTAGCCGCCAGAATCTGGTCTGATTTTTTTAAGTTTAGAAGCGGCAATGAGGTCAGCCCATTCCTCTTTTTTGGCCTGGAGTTTCTTATCTCTTAGAAGGTTCTTATATTGCTTCTTAAGGGTTACCAAGGTTTGTGGTGCAACATTGGGGGTGCCTTTGGCATACAATTTGAAATGATAAACTTTTATATGTGTTTTAATTGTTGTTAGCCGCTCAGAGACGTAAGTTTGGGCGGGGTATAAATTAGATAGATAGATAGATAGATACTGGTGCAGTGGGGAAATGCTTGGCTCACAAGCAGAAGGTTACTGGTTTGAATCCCCACTGGTATGTTTCCCAGACTATGGGAAACACCTATATTGGGCAGCAGCAATATAGGAAGATGCTGAAAGGCATCATCTCATACAGAGCGGGAGGAGACAATGGTAAATCTCTGTATTCTACCAAGAGAAAACCACAGGGCTCTGTGGGCGCCAGGAGTCCAAATTGACTTGACAGCACACTTTACCTTTACCTTTAAATACCTTACATGCCAGGCAGGAGTGAAAGGGTTTCTTTCTACTTGTGAATAGTGGGAAGTTTTTTTTGATGGAAATGCAAGCAGGAATCTGACCCAGGAATGCAAGAATGCAAAACACCAGTGCAGGAAGAATGGTGCTTCCTGCTTTGGAGTGAAAGCATTCTTTTGCTCTGTATATTTTCCTTTGAACAGTGCTAGCTGTATATGAAACATGTCATATGTAAAACAACACTAATAGTTGTGTGAAACAACACAATCATGTGTGGAAAACTAAGGATTCTTCTTTCCATAATGGAAGGATGTGACTCTATACAGTTCTTTTCTGACTGTTTTTGGTTTCATCTGGCTCTAAGATTGTCAATATGTAATTAAAATGAGTGTTCAATATGAGATCCAGTAATACAAGCTTGAGTGAAAGAAGAAACTGTGGTGCAGGGGCGTAGCTAGGGGAGAGGGGGCCCATGTTCATCCCTCTCTCTGGCAGCCCCCCAGAGAGAGGGAGATAATGAAGAAAATAGGGAGGGATGGAGCTGGAGGGCCCTCAGGAGCTGGGGGCACGTGTTCTTTGAATCCTTTCGCTCAGTTATAGCTACGCCCTTGCTGTGGTGGAGGTTTATATCCCACATCACACACAGAAATAATTCAATACTTTTGAGTTTCCATCTCAAGACATGGAAAGAAGAATCCTTAATTTTTCACACATGGTAGTGTTGTATCACACAACTATTTTGCATATGACATGTTTCTTATATAGCTAGCACGACCTACAGCTAGCACTGTACGGAAGAAAATATATCAAGTTCTGTGAAGCATGAGAATGCTATAGCTCCAGAGCAGAAAGCACCATTCTCCCTGCACTGGTGTTTTGCATTCTTGCAGTCCTGGGTCAGCTTCCTGCTTACACTGGCATTAAAAAAAAACTCCCTGCTATTCATAAGCAGAAAGAAACTTTTTCACTCCTGCCTGGTATGTAAAGTATTTAGGAACTCTTATTTGACAACTTCTGTCGTCTTTTCTGAACTTCTGAATTCTTTACTTAAACAATTCAAGAACCTTCTGCTGCCCTTGTAGTAAAAATTCAAGAAACCTCCCCTCCAGTTTTCAGTTTTGCTTTTTTTTTTTTAAATTGGTGGGAGTTGTGAGCAATCCACTGAACTTCTGCTGGTCTTTTGACCATTTCCTTGTCACATGCCTTGACCACTTTTTTGTCACATGTAATATCACACTTACGTTATTAAAGCTTACACACTTGCAAGAATGAGTGATAAAATGTTGATTATGGGAGAGTTGATTGCATATTTATTATAAATGGGAGGTTGCGTGAGCATCTGTCATTCTTTCAGCTTAGCTTTGTGTGCCAACACTTTTCCATTGGCCTTAAGGTAATCGACTTTGATATGCCTTTTAATAATAATAGGGTCTTTTAATAATCTGATACCCTGCTGCTGCAGAAACGTCATTACTTTCATTAATGCTCAGCAGTAGGTCTAGGAAGAAGAATTTCAAATTATGTGTAGAATCACAAAGGCATAAGATGTTAGCCTTTCTGTTCCTCTCTCCTTAGTTAGCCTCTTTAACAAGGAATACTCAGGTGATTAAATCGCTGCATCTGCACTATCACCAAACAGACCAGCATTACAGGATTCATCCTGTGGCACACTTGAAATAGCTCACTGCCTCTTTCCTTTTTATCCTGGAAGTGGCTAGGGATGTGCACGGAACCGGCGGGGGTCGCTTCGATGGCGGTGTGTGTGTGCACTTACCCCCTCCCCGCCGCGTTTCCCCCACCAGCGTATGAATCCTTAGGAGTCCGTCAGGGCGGCAGCATACCTCCCTGCCGCCCCGTGCCGCCATTTACCGGATGTACCCAAAAGTAGGAACAGCAACTGCACACATCACTCATGTGCACGTGAGCAACTCATGCAGTCCCCGTTCCTACTTCCGGGTACATCCAGTAAACGGTGGCATGGGGCGGCAGGGAACTACGCTGCCGCCCCAACGGGCTCTTAAGGATACACACTGGCAAGGGAAACACGGGGTGGGGGAGGGAGTGCACCCACCCCTGCCTTAAAGCCAAACACACCCCGCTGTCAAACCTTCGAGCTGACAGGGGTTTGAACCAGTTCGGAGGCCCATGAAAGGGCCTCCAAACTGGTTCATGCACATCCCTAGAAGTGGCCATGCCCCCAAAACTGACCAGTAAAGAAACAGATTGCCACATCTAGCAAAAAAGATGTTTTCAGCCTGGCCTTTAGTTATTCAAATTAGACATTTCTTGGGATTGCTGGAATTGAAAAGGGGTGGGTTTTGGTTTTTGTGTGTGTGGGGGGTGTATGTGTGGTTTTTTCCAGCAGCCTGTGCCAAATTGTTTGTTTTCCAAAAATCCAAGAAAACCTACTTTAAAGCCAAAAGGATGTTCTTAGTAACTCCTGTGAAAGATTCCTATGGAATATTATGTGATTAGTGCAATGAAATTGTCTAATGTTGAGTGCATTATGTAATTATTTTTTTAAAAGATGTGCTTGTGTGTGAGAGAGAGAGATCCCATTACTCATAATTGCCACAAGTGACATTCTGATTAACTAAAGGAAGCTGTTCTTAGAGGCCTCTCTTGTTGGAAATTCTGCAGCACTTCTACATGCTGCATATGTTAATACAATCAACGTGTGGTGATCCTTCCTTCCTTAAAGAGAATGAAGTTTCTCCAATGTGTAAGCTTTTTGAATAGTGTGATATTCACATGAAGGCACTTTCAAACAGGGCAGACTCCTTTGCCATATGCAATCTGATGTGGTACAATCATGTGAGAGGACTTTAATCTTTATGCATTGTCTTGGAATTTGTCAGGCTGTTTCTCTCATGACACATGAGGTCATGGCCTTGATGCAGCAGGGCATATAGATACTGCGAACACAATCCATCAGTTGTGGCTTCTGGATTTATTGGCAATGGGAAGCAAATGATGACTTTGGATTACTTTGAGATGTGGGATGAGGAAACTAACTTAAATAAGGGGTTGCAGATTGATCTCATATGATGATACAAGAGGGTATGGATATCTTTTGGGTTGGATCAAAACATCTGTGAACAGAAGAAAAATCTCCACTAGCACAGTAATGTGAGCCATTTATTTATTATTAATATTTTATTGTAATAAACCATATACATGCAATATAATGGTACCCTGCCTGTCAGGAACTAAGGTGGTGAACACTTGTGCAAGAGTTTACCCATTGCTAGAGTGTAGGTTTTATAGCAGTTTTCTTGCATCTGCTTGTGCAAGCCAAGGATATTTTTGGATCTTTTCTCATGCAGGCTCTAGACAAGGCATAATGACGCCCTTCCATGATCAGCAGCTGCAGAAATATGGGTAGAAAAATTTCCCATACCTTATTTTTCTGGTGGAAATCTTTACAGTTTCTAAAATTATATTGGCTGACATCTGGATTAGCATTGCATACTTGCACATGCAGCAGTGTGAGTCCAAACTACTGGTGTGCTATCGCTTGAGTGGGATGGGGGTGACTTTTGCCAGTCTTCCCTTCCTTTTAAAGCCCACTATAAGTTAATATTTCTGAGAAATTTCCCAATTCAATTTTTTTAATGGAAAACCCACACCTCTGAGTATCTGCCTTCTGCACTGAAGGACACTTTGGGGTTTAACCCGGAGTCTTTTTGTGTGGATCTGTAACAGTCTTTGCAAACAGGCTGAATATAGTGGGTAGAGAGCATAGCTTTCCATTTCGACCTACTATGCCTTTCAGAGCAGCTGTGACTTTGTCCCACATTTGGTTGTAGTATCATCTTGCAACTCTTGAAAAAGAATTCATATAACCTGTGAGTTTGAGTACAATTGAAATACAACCTTAGGAAATGCAAGGAAGAAATATGTGACATAGGAAGCAGCAGGCAGGCACATTATACACATAAAAAGTTATATATTGTATCAGGAAGCAACCCTCTGCTATTTTAAGTGACACATCACTGATTTCCAGATATCAGTACCATGGAAGACATCCTTTATGCCTGAACATGCAGAAATTGCTCCTAATTTTATGGTGGCTGAGAATTCTCCCTTCTTTAAAACAAGAGAAAAGCATTATGGATGGCTGTCTTATTTACAAGCTTGTGCAAGTATTTGGCATGTCAAGGGCCAATGTAATTCTCCAGTTGTATGTTCAAGCGAGCCTGAGTGGCAGAATTTGTTTATTTATTATTTTTACTTGAATCAATCAAATGTTATATTTTCTCAATACAAAGTTCGAGAGGCAGTAGCTATACGAGGAAAGTGTTGTTTTTACCTCTGACCTAGTGTAGCAACGTCTTGCAATCATCTGCCAAAGGGTGTCATGGAACAGCTAGGGTACAGCATGCTTCCTAGAAATATTGTGCAGTAGCTCCCTCCCTTCTCCAGTGCCGGGAACTATAACCCACTGATTCATTTTAAAGATAAACTAACAAAAGAGGATTAAGTGTACCTACCATGAGAAATGAAGCCCAGTATGATAGAGCGTCAAAATCAGATACCCACCAGCAGTAACATGATAAACAACTGTTGGGGGGGGGCGTTATTTTTAAATATAAGGCAGCGTGTATGATTTATTTATTTTTTTAAATGACTGAATTAGGCATAGTGCAATCAGCTCAAATTACCCATGTACTGTAATTTCAGAGTTAACTTTTGTGTTCGTAATTCAGGACAAGGAGCTGTCCCCATCCTGGGTATCAGGGTAGCTCCTTCCTTTCCAGAGACTTGCTGCTGAGCCATGGGATCAGTTTCTCTTTGCCTGCTCACTTTTATTATTTGTCTTGCTAGGCTCCAAAAAAGAGGGTGCACTGGTTTGCTGTCATGCATTCTTCAGCTAAAAATGAAAGTGATTTGACTGATACATATGATTAAATCTGTGTCTTAATACAAACTTGGGGATGTGCCAAAATGTGATTTGTCCAAATTGCTGGCACTTCCCTTTACACAGCCCCTTTAAAGCAGAAGAGAGTGGTGGCAACTTGTGTGGTCAGCATGGTTACTGACCATGCAAATGGCTTCTGCGCATGCACAGAGGCCATATGCATGTCAGCTCACACAGGGGCAGCTGGGAGATGCCCCACTGGTGCGTGGGCATAGCAGGGGGGAACGCTGGGATGTCAGCAAGTGGAGGAGGAGCAGTTACGGACCTGCTCTGCTTTAAAGGGGCTGTGTAAGCGCTCGGCTTTAAAAGTAGGTGCCAGCAATTCAGACAGCTAAATCACGTTTCAGCATATCCTTAATACAAACCTTGACAATTTTTCTTTGGATCTAGGAGCCAACCCCAAAATTTAGGAGCCAGACAAAGGACACTTGACAAAATTACTGGGACTTACTGATGGGCATTGTGGAGGGAGAGTGTAAATGGAATTATCTTTATCCCCTTTACAACTAACCTCCTTAGAACAGAAACAAGGCTGCCTGAGACAAATAGGGATTTTATTAAATAAATCTACCTCTGAATATCCTAGTTTAGGCACCGCCATTACATTTCTAGGTGCCATGGCTCCCTGATAAAGACAGGGATTTATCAAGCCTTGTCTTATAATATTATAAGTTGTGTTAAAAATAACCTGTATATGTATTTTGCCTCATTTTTGAGCTTGTGAATTTAAAGGACTCTCTTTGATGCCAGTTTTGTACATTGCATCAGTTCTTGTATTTCCATAGCAATGTTGGTGTGTTCTGCTTCTCTCAAACATTCCCCCCCCCCCGCAGTTGTCTGAGTTCATCCTATATCCTGGGTTGTATTCCAAATCATGCCTCAGGAGACAGGAAATAGAATTCAAAACTTTTGCCCAATGTCTGGTATTTAGGTAGGATGCGCCAGGAAGACCCCTGTTCCTTCCTGTCTCGCCTCAGGTTGCGTCGTTTCTGAGAGCTCTGCTATCTAATGCATTCAGGCTGGTTTGCTGCTTACTTTTTTCTCCCCCCACCCTTCCTCCCTTGTTCTCCTTGGTGGGCAATGCTTAGAAGGGAGTTTTTGCTGTTTGGTGTTTTTTTCTTGAGCTAAGCTAAGCAGTTTACTTTACAATATATTGGTCCTTTTGGCTCAGCTTGTTTTGTAGTTTGTTTTACTTTGGGTTTTGCCCCCTCCCTGCTCCTATGGAGCCTGCTTCTACAGGGGAGGGGACCTCTTGGGAGACTCCCTTTCTGCAGAACCCCCCCCCCCCCACACACACACACCAAAAAAGGAATCCAGCAGCAAAACTCCGCAATCTCCACCCACACGGTGGCAAATGCTCACGCTCGTCTTCGCCACTCGATTCAGCAGCGTTTTCCTTGCCCTCCTCCTCCTTATCGCCTTTAGCGAGCCGGACGCAGCTCCCACTCTGGCGGAGGCAGAGTTTTTTACTCAAAGAGGGCAGCCTAGAAGGCCAATTATCTCAAAGGAGAGGGCTTGAAACCCTCCGAATGCTGAGGCATTCGAAGAAAAGCAAAACGCCACAGAAAAAAGAGCAAGCCTTTGGTGGCGCCCTGGAGCAAACGCCTCCCCAGCAGGCTGTTAGCTGTCAATGGCTTCTGCGATTTTTACTGCCCACCCTTCTTCAAGGGCTCCAGGGAGTGATATTCTCGGCGGTGTGGGCAGGCAATCTATGTACGCCCGCGATTACACAGACTGGCATACCACAGGGGGAGGGTGAACCCGGTTCGCCAGTCATTCCTCCCGCACCCCAGCCAGCTGCTCCAAATACTGCCAACCCAGTCGCGCCTACAGAGGGGAGATTACCAGAGCGACCCCCAGTGCCTGCAGGGTCTGTGAGTATAATTCCTCTTGCTGAGGATCAACAGGACATGCAGCTTCCCCTGCATTTCATTCGTGGCTTACAGATTGCATTTCGCTCTGAGTTTAATGTACTGCCCACTGTTCATCAAAAGGGCAATACTCTAGCTCAATGAGAGGGGTCGTTCCCCAAAATGAGAGGGGTCATTTCCCTAAATTTCCCTAACAGAGCCCCTGGTGGTGCAGTGGTAAAACTGCTGCCCTGTAACCAGAAGGTTACAAGTTCAATCCTGACCAGGGGCTCAAGGTTGACTCAGCCTTCCATCCTTCCGAGGTCGGTAAAATGAGTACCCAGAATGTTGGGGGCAATATGCTAAAATCATTGTAAACTGCTTAGAGAGCTCCAGCTATAGAGCGGTATATAAATGTAAGTGCTATTGATGTTGATGTTATAGCCTCACTAGTGTCTTCCACTGTAGATTTCCCAGTGGCACGATTGGTTTCAGATAACCCCGTGAATAAGAGGGGATGAACCACTGAAGATTCCAGAAGGTAAGAAATTTCACGTTTCTTTATGCAGGCACATGAGGGTCCTGCATTGGTTGTAAAGGCAGTCACCGACATCCCCACCAAGAACAAACAATGTAGGTAGGGTATTATAAGATATGAAGGTAGCATCCTTCGTGGCTGCCTCTAGCCGGGAATGTATCCTGCACACATCTAGCTCTATGGCAGCAGGGGTAGTTACGAGGCCCTGTCTCAGGTTACTAAGATGGAAAGTGGACCACTAATCCAAACTATGGCATATTTTCCATTCTCTGGGGCCAGTCTCTTCAGAGATTCCTCGGACCCTGTATTGGTTGAGTCTAGGGACAAAAGGAAAAGAAACAAAACACAAACAAACATTGCTGGTAGCCAGACAGGAGTACAGCTGTCCAGGCAAGTGTTTCATCGAGCAATTCTCATCCCTACAGAGCCCTCCAAAGGTACTCAGTCAACTCCCCTGAGAGCTCTGACCATTCGGTAACAACTCCAGGGCAACAGAAGGGCCAGCAACTACAATGCTTCAGAGGAAACAACAGGAACCAGGCCCTGGGACAACCTTTCAGATCCGGATTCCTACATGGTAGGAAACAATGACTCCTTCCTGCTGGAGGCCAGCTCTCGCCTTCTTGTGACATCAGGGAGACACTCGACATCAGGCGCCTGGGTCCCAGAGTCGTAGCCCACAGTCTCTATATTTGCACCTCTTCATCCTGGAATCCAGCAACAAGGCGACAGAGGTATCTAGCGATACAGCATCTGTTCCAGATTCAGGCCATCGAACCATCCCTACTCTGACACTTCCTCAGGGGGATTTACTTCATCCTACTCCTAGTTCAAGAGAAGGACAGCTCATGGAGGGCAGTCTAGACCTCTAGAGGCTGAACCTTCACATACAAACAGACCCCTCTGGATAGAATCCTTCCACACAATTGAGGAAGTGGCTTGTAAACAGGAGATTTTTGGCTTCCACAAACCTCTCGGTGGCATACCTCCATGTCCCCATCCCCCACAGATATTCAGTTTTCCACTCCCACGGCCAGCATTACCAGTACAAGCCATGCCATTCGGTGTGTTTTCCACTACGAGGTTCTGCACCAAGTTTATGGTAACATAATAGACAAAATGCAGGTGGAAGGAAACACTTCTTGTCCTTCTGCATTTAGATGATCTCCGAATCCGATCAGTGTCCATCTCCCAAAACTGCAGTGATGTACATCACACACTACACTTTCTGAGCCCTACAGCTTCATGATCAATGACCAGAAAAGCCTTTTAGTCCCTCCACGACCTCTCTTACATTTGGAAGCCATCTTCGACACCCGACTGGAAACTACCTCACTAACCACATAATGCCGGAACAAGATGGCAAAATTAATCTGCTGTCATCCAGAAACTCATCTTCTTCCTCTGCTGACGAAGTGTGACATTCTCTAAACTGGCAGGTCTCTCCAGCGATATGGCAAGGCCTACTCCTCACACCGTTGAACGGGATAGTTATTACTACAGATGCAAGTCTAGCTGGATGGGGAACACACTGCATCCATCAACCGACCCAGGGAGTGGGGTCACCCCACCAGATATCATGGAGCTCAGTCCATTAGTACGGAGAGCCATATGTCTAGCCCTCAAGATAATTCAGCCACCCTGTACTGAACCAACATGTGCTAATCGCATAGACTATGTAGCAGCATAAATTCACAAGATGAATCAGGGAGGCACCAGGTCTCGCAGAAGGATGAGGGAATCCAAACTACTATCCTCTTAGGCAGAAATGCACTTTGCTTCGCTTGCAGCAGAATGCCCCAGTGGGGCAACCTACCGATGGTGGATTGACTAAATTCCCATTCCACAGGCCCAGCAGAATGGTCACGGCACACAGAGGGCTTCCATCAGGTCATACAAAGTCCTCCCCCGCAGTAGGAGACCTTTTTTGCGTCAGCAACCTACCGCCATCGATATCATTTTTTGTCACCAATTCCACTCACCACTAGCAGAAGTGACTGGCCTGCTCACTGCCACCCTGGTTTCCCGGCCTACTGTAGGTTTTTTCTTCTGACTGTCATCCTAGCAGAGTAATGCAAAACTGATCTTGGAAAAAAGCAAATGTAATCCTCATTGCTCCCCATTGGCCAAAAAGACCGTGATTTGTGAATCTGGTTTTCCTTTTCCTCCAGGAAACTGTGGCCTCTTCCTTTCCACCCAGAACTACTCTCACAGGGCGCGGCGCTCCATCCAGAACTGACATGGCACCAACTATACGCATGGAGGGTGAGCGTACCTTGCTGTATCGGGCAAGATACAGAAGGAAGGTACAATCCACCATTTTGGCATCGAGAAGACCCTCCTTGAACAGGATCTATCAAACCAGGAGGGATGCCTTTTTCCAGATGGGCTCGCAGATAACTCCCTTCCTCTATCTCTTTAAGGATACCCAAGGTCCCATCGTTCCCCCAAGGAGTCATAGGAATGGGTCTTCGCGCCAACCCTTTCCACAGACTAGTCTCCCATTGGCATCTGTCCTACAGTTGACAATCTTGGGTCTCACTCCCTTCACTCCCTCTTCAGGCAGTTTCTAGAAGGGGCAACTAATCTTGCTCCTCCACCTGTTCATATTCTTCCGCCCTGGGAATTCAACAGGTCCTAAATGCCCGCACACGCCACCCTTCTGAACCCCTCAGTAAGGCTTCCCTAAGGATTCAGTTGTACAAAGTATTGTTTTGGGTAGCCAGCTCCTTGGCATGCAGGGTCTCCGACCTGGACACCCTCTCAACATGCAAGGAACCTTGCTCCTTTACTCTTGAGGCCGTCATCTTACAACTGGAGCCCACCTTTGTTCCTAAGCATAACTCCACACTGCACAGGTCGAAAGAGGTTGTGTTACCAGATTTGTCTGGAGCCAAAACATCTAAAAGGAAAACATTAGGGCTCACACTAGACATTCTCAGGGCGCTTCGAAATTGTCTGAAACGCCCAAGCCCCAGAGCAACTCTGTCTCTCTCTCTTTGTTTTCCTTCTCCCTAAATCCCTAGGACAAAAGTCCACCTAGGTGACTCTGGCCAAAGGGATCGGAGCATACGAAACACTCCTGGCATACGAAACACTCAACCTTCCATCTCCAGGGGGAATCATGGCTCATTCAACCTGCAGTGCCAGTATTCGGCAGCTCTTTCAGCCAATGCTCCCTCTACATTATCGTTAGACAGCCTTCGGGCATCTATTTCTCCATTGGTTAAAGTGTATCTTCATTTCTTTCCGCTCAAGTGGCCATGGCCTGCATGGTACTACAGCAAGTAGTCTGATAGTCCACTTTCCCCACCCTGTCCTTTTATACGGCTTGGGTATGTCCCAGGATATAGGATGAACTCAGACAACTGTGGAAAAAGAAACATTGGCCTTACCTCTGAAGGGTTCTTTTTCGCAGTGTCTGAGTTCATCCACCCCGCCCGCAGACTTCACTGCCATAAGGATGGGGGTACAGTAGTGGGAGGTAGTTTGCCTGTGGTTTAATGCTTCTTCTTCTCTTTGCCTGCATCCTTCCTCATTTCATTTGATTTCTCCTTTTAACCAGATCTGCTCTCTCTATCTACTTAGCACCGTAGAAGTTTTTCAGTTTATAGCTCTACAAAGACCTGGCTCGACAGTCTGGAACTGGGGTTTTCCTGGCGCCTCCTACCTAACTACCGGACATTAGTAGTGTGCATGGTTCGGTTCGGGCACAATTGAAAAGCCCTCTGGACCAGTTCGGAAGTCCAGCAGTCCGGAGGTTCGGAAGGGCGGGGGAGTGTCTCTTTAGGGGGTGGTGGTAGTACTTCTCCCCCCCCCCACTGCTCTTCCCCCTCCGGTGCTGGTGCTTTTTAAAATCTTCTTGGGGCGGCAGAGTTCCTCCCTGCCGCCCCTGCCCCCGCCGTCGTCCTTCTAAGCCAGGGTTTCTCAACGTGTGGGTCCCCAGATGTTATTGGACTTCAACTCCCATAATCCCCAGCCCCAGTGGCCTTTGGTTGGGAATTATGGGAGCTGGTCCAATTACATCTGGGGACCCACACGTTGAGAATCCCTGTTCTAAGCCATAAACAGAGAACAGCTAGCGGCATGCATGCGCCCTGCGCAGCGTGCGCATTCATCTCCGACGCTGGCGCGCGCCGCATATATTATGTGACGCGCGCGCCAGCAGCGGAGGCGCGCGCCAGCAGCGGAGGCGCGCGCCAGCAGCGGAGGCGCGCGCCAGCAGCGGAGGCGCGCACCGCGCAGGGCGCATGCACGCCACTAGCTGTTCTCCGTTTATGGCTTAGAAGGACGACGACGGGGGCAGGGGTGGCAGGGAGGAACTCTGCCGCCCCAAGAAGACTTTAAAAAGCACCAGCGCTGGAGAGAAAAGAGCGGCGGCGGGGGGGAATTACCACCCCTCCTTAAAGAGACACTCCCCCCCAGTGCCGGACCACGCTTCTGTGGTTCCATGCACATCTCTACCGGACATAGGGCAAAGGTTTTGAATTCTATTTCCTGTCTCCTGAGGCATGATTTGGAATACAACCCAGGATATAGGATGAACTCAGACACTGCAAAAAAGAACCCTTCACAGGTAAGACCAATGTTTCTTTCTCACCATATGGATGTAAGGATATCTGCAATTGCATTTTAATAACTTACAATGGAAGGTGAGCAGTGTTCCCTCTAACAAGGATTCCCAGACGTTGTTGACTACAACTCCCAAAATCCCCAGCTGCAGTGGCTTTTGCATGGGGATTCTGAGAGTTGTAGTCAACAACATCTGGGAATCCCTGTTAGAGGGAACACTGAAGGTGAGGCATGTGGTTTCTGCTGACACAGGAGGGCCTCTGTATCTGCGGATTCCTGTTTCCACAGTCAGGTAAGATACCCAGCCCCGGCATACAAGAGAAAGAAAGAAAAAACCACACGAACCTTGCATATCTGCAGGTCGGGGTGGCCAGAAATGACTGCGGAGGTCATTTCTGGCCGCCATTTTGTGTTTTGCAGCCCCAAAATGGCTCCTTTTAAAGAATTTTTTTTTAAAAAAACAGCATTTTTTCGCTGATTTGGGGGCATCCTGGGGCACAGTGTGACTTAGAGAGAGCAGCAAAGCATGGTAGGTAGCTTTCCCCCATCCCCCCTACCCAATTGGCCAGTTTTTGGCAATTTTCTGTGATTTTCCCCATGACCAGGAACCTAACCCCCACGATCCCATAGCCCCCAATGACTCGATATTCATGGTTTCTATATCCGCGGTAGCAGCCAGGAACAGAACTCCCATGAATATCAAGGTCGTCCTGTATAGTTCAGGTGCCAGTCAGCCAGGATGCTGTGTAAGTGAAGTGAGCTGTTGCCAGTCATGCTCCCTGTGATTGCTGTTTCCACTGCTGACATAGCACCACGGGCTGTGATGATATATTGGTGAAGTATTTATTTCTTTAAGACATTTGTATATCACCCAAAGCTTATGTCTCTGGGCAGTTTACAACAAAACAACATAAACTGAAACAAAATTAAAAATGTTAAAACATTAAAATAATTTAATAGTTTGACTTTGTGTTCAATTTTAAAAACTGTAAATCTAATTAAAAGCCTGGGCAAACAAATGTGTCTTAACTGCCTTTTAAAAAGTTATCAGAGATGGAGAGGCTCTTATTTCAGCAAGGAGCACATTCCAAAGCCTCGGGGCAGAAATAAAGAAAGCCTGAGTAGCCACCAGATGACCCAGAGGCAACTGCAGACGAATATCTCCTAAATATCTTAGTGGGCAGTGGGGTTCATGGCGAAAAAGATGTTCTCTCAAATACCCAGGGCCTAAGCTGTTTAGGACTTTATAGGTTACAACCAGAATCTTGTATTTTGCCCGGAACTTAACAGTGTAGCCAGTGTAGCTCTTTCAATACAAGAGTAATATGGTCTCTCCAAGATTACCCAGAGACCAACCAGGCTGTTGCATTCTGTACCAACTGCAGTTTCCAGACCACGTACAAATGCAGCCCCACATAGAGCCCATTGCAGTAGTCAGGTCTGGAGGTTACCAGCAAATGTGCCACTGTTCTGAGGTCATTCATCTCAAGAAATGGACGCAGCTGGCATATCAGTCAAAGCTGATAGAAAGCACCTCTGGCCACTGACTCTACCTGGGATACCAGGGAGAGATTTGGGTCCCGAAGCACCCCCAGACTGCGTACCTATTCCTTCTGAGGAAGTGTGACTGCATCTAGAACCAGCAGATCAAAATCATCTCCAGAGTTCCGACCTCGCACAATAAGTACCTCCGTCTTATCTGGATTCAGTCTCATTTTGTTATCCCTCATCTAGCCCCTCACTGCCTTCAGGCAGGCATTTAGGGAGGTTATGCCTTCTCCTGATGATGTTGACATGGAGAAATAGATTTGGGTTTCATCAGCATACTAATTGCGCCAAATCTCCTGATAATCTCTCCCAATGGTTTCATGTAGATGTTAAAAAAACCACAAAAACATTGGAGACAGTATAGAGCCCTGAGACACACCATATGAAAGTTCAGATTTTGAAGAGCAACAATCTCCAAGGGACACCATCTGAAATCTGCCTGAGAGGTAGGAGCAGAACCAACGCAAAGCAATGCCTCCCATCTCCAACCCACTCAGACACTCCAGAAGGATACTATGGTCAATAGTATCAAAAGCCACTGTGAGATCCAAAAGGACCAACAGAGTCACACTCCCTCTGTCAGTTCCTAATTGGAAATCATCCATCAAGCCAACCAAGTCTACACCCCATAGCCCATTGAAAGTCAGTTTGAAATGGCTCTAGATCATCCGTTTCCTCCAAGACTGCCTGGAGCCTTACCTTACCCATCAACGGAAGGTTGGAGATAGTTCTATAGTTGCTTAACTTTGAGGGATCCAGTGCAGGCTTTTTCAGAAGAGGTCTGATGATTGCCTCCTTAAGGTAAGGACTCATCATTCCCTCCCTCAGGGAAGCATTTATAATCTCTTCCAGGCCTTCTACAACAACCCCCCTGCCTGGTAGTCTAAGCCATGTTTTGAGGGGCAAGAGCAGGTGGTAGGCTGCACCTCTCTAAGCAGCTTGGCCACATCCTCAGGACAAGAGTCACAAACTCATCCAGCCTAGCCGCATAAGAGGAGTTGCTAGACAACTCCACATCAGACACTGCAGTAATTGTGGGATCTGAATCTAAGTTGGCCTGAATATGAAAGATGTAAGCTGATACAATCTTTGATTATGCATCCTTTAACTTTTGATGCACCACTTAATATGCTCTTTAGTTGGTATGTGGAACTGTTAGCTCTTACAGTAGAAGAAGTTGTATTCCTGTTGTGCCACCTTAGTGAGAGATGCTTTTTGTCTTATCTTTGTCATCCTCTTCTCCAAGTGTGAAAATGAAATTGGTATCCTATATAATAAAGAGCTTGGCATGCGTCCGTGTCTCCCTCGGCTGTTCTGGGCATGCGCGGAGCGCATGCCCAGAACACGCCGAGGGAGACACGACCGCCAGGACCAGGCGGCCATGATGGACGGGAGAAAGAGAAGCGGCGGCCGAGGAGAAGTGGCCGCTGCGTAGCCAGGCGGGGGAAGAGGCGGCCGAGGCGGCGGCAGAGCCACTGCCTCGGCCAGAGGACGCGGAGCTGCCGAGGTGGCGGCGGAGCCATGGCCGAGGCCTGGCGGCACCGCCGAAGCCAGGCGGGGGGAAGAGGCGGCGGGGGAAGCCGGCCGAGGTGGTGGCAGAGCCGCTGCCGAGGCCTGGCGGCGCCGCCGAAGCCGGGCAGGGGGAAGACCTTGGGGCCCTTGCCCGGCCGGGGAGACCGGCCGCAGCATGGAGGCTGGCGGCGGCGGGAGGGGGAATGGCGGTGGGGGGCCTGGAGCACACAACTCTCCTAGCGCCCGTTATTTAACGGGCCTAAAATAACTACGGTAGTTTAAAATAATGCACTTAACTGTTGTGCTTTAATTGGAGAGTTGTTGTATGCTTTTGCAGCACGTCAGTTGCTTGGAAAATTCTTTCATATATTGTTAGTTTAAAATGAGTTACCATCAAATGCAGCATTTTATGTCTGAAGAAAAGGGCTCTAGCATCCTCTCCAGTAGTACAAATTCTGTATTTTGTATGTTTGGATGGCAGGAAGTAAAAATTTATGACTATGAGCAATGGACTTTGTTTTCTCTGTTCCAGCATAGTCAATTGCATGATTATTACTCAGGCATGTTTGAGAAATTTCTGTTTGTGTTGCTAATGCCCTTGCCTGCGTTAGAAATTTTTAAAAGGATTTTCAGCATGCACAGCTGACAAAAGCTATGAGGTAAAACATTCAAGAATCTTGTGTTGACATTCATGAGGGGAGAAAAGGTAGTTCAGTTTAGTATGTCACACGCAATTTAATTCTCAAAATTCTCCATCAGCTCAGGTTTGCTGAAATGAAAGGAGCTTATGCATTGGTGGGATGATTTGGCAGTTAGCCTAGGAAGGAGAAGCTGCAGGTATTCATGGGTAGCTCCTTCTAATTCTGAAAGAAGAACTGAAACTATTTAGTTTCCATAGGTGGGGTTTGATGTTCCCTTGTTTTATCTTGTATTTTACTTAGATATGGTTTAAATATTGTATTTAATTTGAATTGTATAGTTTGATTCTTTTTGCGTGCACGCTATTGCATTGGGGACCTAACTCAGTTCTCTTGCATGCTACTATAATGTTAACTTACTATTTCTTTCAGGATAGCTCGGAATCAGCTTTAATAATGTATAAATGCATATGTGATCATTCTCAATAAGTAGAGGGAGGAATGAGACTTCTTTCTCTTTTGCTCTCTTCCTCCGGCAGCAGATCCCACTCTGAGTGTGAACTCACAGGGCCACCACAAACCCAGTTAGCCCAGGTACTCTGTAGGTTGAGTAGAGTTCACCTCAGTGCCTGTCTTTGGCTTGCCTCAAGCTGGGGATGAAGTGGTCCCTGTCTGTCCAACTCCCTCCCTCCTGAGTCAGGTCCGTGTGACTTCATTTTGTCTGCTGGTAAATCTTGGAGCTGAAGTAACATATGTGCAATAAGAGCATTTGGGGGCAGCGATTGTTTCCCTCTGTAGCATTTTTCTGCAAGCTTACAGATCACCTTGCTGATGTCTTGCTGGATCAGTCCAAGGGCTTATCTAGCCCAACATTCTGTTTCCATCGGTTGCCAGCCAGGTGCTTCTTCAAAGCCAAAAAGCAGGGCATGGAGGCAAAAATCTTGACCTCTTCTTTCCCCCTCCCACCTGCCATGCACCAGCAGTTTATATTCACTGGCACACTGCCTCTAATTCTGAAGGTTCCATTTAGCAATCTTGGCTAATAGCAGTAGATAAACCTCTCTTCCATGAACTTGACAAATCCCCTTTTAAAGCCATCTAAGCCAGTCATTAAGAATGGCTACATCTGCAGCAAGATCCATAAGCCAATAAAGTGTTGCATGAAGAAGAATCTACTGCCAATCACTTTCATTGGGTGAGCCTGAATTCTAGTGCTATGAGCATGTGCTCCGCTAACGCCGTTTTTCTGATCACGTGTCACCGTGCCGCAGCTCCATGCTGCAGCAACTCATGAGTAGCCTCCTGACCGGGGAGCTACAACAAGCCTCCCCGTGTTGGAGGGTGCTCCCCAGAATGTCCCATGCACTCGCGTAGGTCATTCTGGAACTTCCAGGGGCCAGGAGGCCCCCAAACCCTGCCCCCCCCAACTGGCTCCATGTACAGTATCTATTTTCTTTATACTCTCCACCCCCCACCCCTTTGAAAAATGTTCTTCACTTTGATTGTTGCACAAGGAAAACCTTGCATTCATTGGTTCACAGTTACTTCTTGTACTAGTATAATTATTCATCTAACACCTAGATAAGTAGATTTCTAAAAGCATGAGAACATGAGCATAAAGCCATGCATGATGTGGGCCAGTGTGGTGGCATTTTGTACGTGTGGAAAACTCAAAACAGCTTAAGCATCTCTTATGAAAATGCTCTAGGCAAAACTGTCTGACATTAAAGATTATTCTTAAAATAATATTGACAGATATTTAAAGAACACTGCAGGATTTATTTATATTTGCAATTTCTTTTTAATCAACTGGATTCCAAAGGGCTGTGCATTGTTCTGTGAACACACTAGAATTTTTCCAGTCCCCATCTTCCTCTCCAGTCCTTTGTGTGCTCTCAAAAGCGGCTCCTGAGGGTTGGGAGACCTTCCAGAGCAACATGTGTGATGAAAGATGAGATGCCGCCTGGTGGAGGTAGTGGGGTTACCAGTGCATGCACCCCTTGCACATATGCAGCTGATATCTGTGCACACATCAGGCTTTTTATATCTCAGCCCTTCTATGCTATTACAGACGTATTAGTTCAGGTTATCTGGAATTAGCCTATGTTAGCTGACTTCATATAAGTATGTATTCCCAGATGCTAGTATTGGAGAGAAGATTGAGAAACAGGATAAGTTGTTGTGTAAAGCTGCAATAACGTCAGGACCCTTTGTAGCAGAAGCTTTATAAATTTAATTTATTTTTATTTTTTTAAGATTGTGGGGAATGGACTGAAGGCAAGCAATACAATGATCTGCTGAAGCTAATTGAGTTTGCTTGTTATCAGTGTTTGAATGAGAAACCACCTTGAATTCTGTGATGGAACAAAGGCAGGATATATATGGAATAATTCTGAAAGTAATGATATTCTTAAGCTTTGAGTTAGAACAATGTGCGTATTGGTTGACATATTATACAAGGGAATTTGGGTGGCTGGAGCACATGTAAGTGCACATATAAGCACCAGTGACTGAGATGCACTGCATCGCAGCCACGCTCTGTGAATGCAGTTGTGTGACACAAAACCCATTGGAAATAATGGGTGTCATATCACACAACTGTGTTCATAGCAGGGTGGATTTGATTTAAATCAAACTGATTTAAATCACGATTTAAATCACGATTTAAATCACTAGCAGGGTGGATAAAAATAAAAAAAATCCAATTGAAATCAAAAAAATTGGATTTTTTTAATTTAAATCGGATTTTTTTTATTTTTATCCACCCTGCTAGTGATTTAAATCGTGATTTAAATCAGTTTGATTTAAATCAAATCCACCCTGGTTCATAGAATGCTTATGAGGGAGCTCTACTGCCCTGCAGTGCAGCCCCATCAGCAGTGCTTACATGCACACAGGTGCCCGTGTTCCCTTGTGCAGTATGTTGACTGCTATATACAGAATATGAGGAAGTTCCATATCCCATCAGTTGCAGAATAATGAACGACTGTCAGCTTTTCTTTTGATACAATCTATTAATCTTTGCTATCTGCAGTCACTTTATCAAGCCTCCCTTTTCATATGTGTTTGCGCTCGTGGCAAAAGGTAATCACGTACAAGAAAGAACTAAGACTGAAAGCTCTCTCTCTAGTGCGCTCTGCTCTGATCATCTGTCCACTCCTTCTTTCCACACCCTCCCTGGCGTTCCCTCTGGAAGAGCCAGAGCCAGCCATGTGTGTAGCCTCTATGCTTAAATTACATTTTGGGTTTTCCACAACCTCCACAGCAACATTTATATATCGCTTTTCAACAAAAGTTTCCAAAGCGGTTTACACAGAGAAATAATAAATAAGATGGATTATTTCACCTCCATAATGAAGTCACAAAGTTTACTGGGAGTTGTCATTTTAGTAAATCACTTGATCATTGCATAACTAGTAACATTAATGTGCTGATACCATTTTCATTCTTATTTCTCTAGGTCAGGATGGCTTTCCAGTTGGCTACCTGCATGGTGTCCTACATCACTAGTGCATCTTAAAGATGCTGAAGAGAAAATGTTGAAATGTAAGCACTCTTACACTTTATAGTGTAATTAAAAAAATATCTAACAATGTAGGTATCTGTCTTTTAAAAAACATCTAAGGGTATCTGTGCACCTTGCCTTTACTTTATGTTGTGTTATTTGTCTTTTGTTTCTCATTAATTCCTCTGCTGGTCTTTATGCATTTGTGTGGTACACATAAAATGTTGGCAGGGGAACAAGAGACAAGCTGAGCAGCAAATATATTGCTGCAGCTGGGGAGCTTTCCCTTAAGTGAATTTACTTGCAGGGAAGTGCAGTAGCTTGGTATTTTAAACAGCAGACTTGGATATCTGCTTGCAAGTAAATTTACTTTTGGTTGATTCACCAGCCTGCTATTTTCAGCGGTGAGTTGGAAGTTTGGTTTACATCTCAGGTCTAGACAGAGCACAAGTAGCACTATAGCTTTCCTATAGTCTTCCGAGGGAACATTGTCCCCTTCCAGATTGTTTCTTAAAATGGCAGGGTAGTTATTACCTCCTTATTGAGATATTGTCTCTTCTAGGATAAACATGTAGAAATGAAGCCCAAATTGGGGTTCCCACTTGGGATAAGGCACAAACTGCTTCAGTTACTTGAGGTATGTTGCAAGGCATATCTCAATGAGGTTTTGACTCATTTTACGCTGGACTTTTATCTGCCTTACTGCTTAATTGTGCTAAATCCGACTGATTTTATTATGTAATTGCTATTTTTAAAAGTCTTCTGTAAGCTGCTACAAGAGCCTAGCAACAGATACAGCCACAGATTGATTTATTCTGGTCCAATGAATGAACAATACAAGTAGTATAATTTTTAGGGTATTTTCAGCATTGTACAACTTTACTAGTCTTTTTGCTGTGCTAAAACAATAGCAAATCCAATTTCTTGTAAAAAGAACCATAATTGTAATATTTATTTGATCTTGAATTTTAAAATGATTGCTAGATATGTCAGATTGCTCACTGCCTTACAAAAAACAAATAAAGGCATGTCCATGTTAGTTATTTGTACCAGAAGCTCATGGTTGCTCACCACAGTGTCACTGAATCTCCTCCTCCCAAGTTTATTCAATCCTCGGTAAGAAATCTCATTCTGACATGCCTCCTGTGTCCTTGCCCCTTCTGGGCTTGAGGAAAGAAATATAAAAAGTAATGAACGTGGTTTTAGCACATTCTAGTGTGGTATCTTTACCATCTAGTCTGACCCTAGAAAGAATGAAAGTGTTTATCAAGAAGATACAACATTCAAGTTAGCAAAGTACAGCTGACCTTTTTTATAGGGTGAGAGAGAGGAGTATATGAAACATTTGCTGGGCTGCTTCCTGCCCCCACCCCCATTACAATTGAACAGGTTCCAAGTTATGCAGGGCACAAAATTAATTAGGGGTGCTCCAGACTGACAATTCTTGAGAAGTCTGCTACTGATATTTGTATGATATTGTAGTGGAAACAGCACTGCCTGCAGGCATTGATGCTATTTGTGCTGAGCTTTCTAATATTTTTGCACAAAAGCTTCGTAACTCATTAAAGAGGCAAACATTCCTGCATGACTGATCCTGATAGAAATCTTGCACCATTATGCTTCCTGCCACCTACTTTACTATCAGAATCATTTTGGTTTTTAAAAAAAATCATTTCATTTCTAGATATTTTTCTACTTAAATAAGGGAAGCACACTCTGACTTTTAGGACAGAAATAAAATCTACCGCTGTAGAAAACAAAACAAGTGAAAAGGAATTAAAATAACTTGCAAAAATGCACCAAGTAAATCTTAAGGGTTATACACAGGCTATGCTGCCCATGTGAGTGTTCAAGATGTAATTGTGTTGCCTTTTTTGCAGGCACTGCTCCTGCCATTCTGGTTGTGCTGTAAGATGCCATATGGGGATTGGGAGTAGCTGGCCCTTATGCTTCATGGAACTAGCTAGTATAATTGTATAATTAGGTAAAATTGTTTCTAATAATAAAATATAAGGTTTGTCTGTCTTCCTTCAGGTATCACAAGTTCATACAGTAAACAATATGTCTTCATATCCAATGGAAATAAAATATGGACGCTAACATTCTCTCAGAACCTTTCACAGAAAACTCCACTTGTTCTCCTCCATGGGTTTGGAGGAGGTGTTGGACTTTGGGCTCTGAACTTTGAAGACCTTTGTGAAAATAGGACCGTGTATGCGTTTGATCTCTTAGGATTTGGACGCAGTAGTAGACCACTGTTTGACACTGATGCAGAAGTAGCAGAAAAACAGTTTGTAGAATCTATTGAAGAATGGAGACGGAAAATAGGGTTGGACAGGATGATTTTGCTTGGACATAACCTGGGTGGATTCCTGGCAGCTGCTTACTCACTGAAGTACCCATCAAGGTATCTAACAATGATATATAAATGGAAGTTCTTCCTGTATCTTATTTAGAGGTTCTGTTATAAGTATCTTTGGTTTGACAGTAGAACATAGTACAGAACATAGTACAGTATATCTTGCATAAATGTGTGCAGCATGAAGCAGTCGGATTAGACAAAGTTCTCTATTATTTAGCTTCAAATAGGGCATGGTTGAGAAACTAGCTTCATAATTAGATTACCTTTAAACCGAAATGCAAACTGTACTCCCCTTGTAGTGTTGTGTCTCTTCACATGGCACCTGCATGTGACAGTTTATATGGTGCTTCCAGTTCACAAATTTGCCAATGTGCCTCTGGCTTTATATGCAGGGATGGCTTGCTTCCTGAATATATGGTGTGCTTGTCTAAGGTGTTATGTGGGCATCTGCCTGCCCCCACTATGATTTTTACACAAACATGTCACATTGACTAGTTCCGAGGCATGTTGGCAGTTTCTAATGTGTCTGAAGGGAAGCTCATTTCAGTTCCTTAGCAAGATTATTACACCATATACTCTTTCCCATTTTACATATTAAGATAATGAGCTGGATTTAAGCATGACTACAGAACAGAACCATCAAAGAGAATGGAAAGGGAGATGGAGAAAGTAGTGACAGATGACAGATGCGAACCGAAAAGGTGATGAGGAGTAGTGTTCTTAGTGAAAGAGCTGAGGCCCAGTATCTATTATGTATTTATTTAACACATTTGTTTTATTTTTTTACAGCTTTATTAACATAAAGCTTTATTAACATTATTTTACATTACAGCTTTATTAACATAAATAAGAGAGAAGGGGAAGAGTTGGAAGTGGGAAGAGTTGTCACAGAACTGGGCTTCTGTCCATGGCTTTCCATGTATTTACTGTACATATATTAACAAAACAATGCTGTATTTCCTTACTACTTAATCTTCTGTAGTAAAAGATTTTCTCTGAAACACTGTTCAGCTGCTTATTATGTGCAAATAGCCTGGCTGCTAGTGTGATGGTCTCAAAATGCATTTGGCAACAGTATTTGCTATAAATGTGCACAGACTTGGTAATAGCATGGACCTCAGTTCATCCGTATCCAGTAACCAATAATCTATTTTCCCTTCAAGGTAGCATTCTCTGCACAATCCTAACTGTTGGGGATAGTCAAGATTGAGGGGTGGATCTCTTCAAAAACAGTTAGATTAATCCTCTAGTTTCTAGTGTGTAATCTCCTGGGATGGAATAAATATGCCATTTTTTTGAAATTAAAACACAATGGTATACTGTGCTGTTTCTTTGGATTGTCATGTTTTAAAGAAATGAATGCATCTAGCCAGATTCTACTATGTGAAAACCAGAACATTCACAAATTCTGAAGAACTGGAAGACAAATATTTGTTAAGTGGGTTGCAGTTTTCATTAAAATAAACAAATACCATTCCTTTTGCTTAAGAACAACTAAGTTTAAGAGGGATAGAAAAATTGTTTTGGATATAGATTGACCTTTTACTTAAATGCCACTGAATGCAAGCCTGCCTTATGTAACTGCTGCAGTCATATGTGGAATTGGAAAATATCTGGAATGTAATATTATTTAAAGTTATTGGAATATGAATATATACAGTGTGTGTAATATATAAGAATTTTATATAAAATCAGACTTAACAGTTGTGTATCCATAATGAAAGTATGAGGATCAGTGTTCCCTCTAAGGTGTGCATATGTGCGTGCGCTCACAGGTTTTTTGATGTCCGCTCAGTTAATTTTAGATCCTGCTCAGGTTGAATCAGGAAGACCCCATTCTGAATGCACACGCGCGCACACTGTCTTGATACCGCTGCCCAGAACAAAACTCATTCCACACACAGATGAAAAAATTAGAGGGAACACTGATGAGGATTACGTTTATAATCTGGGAGGGTACTACATGGCTAGTAAGCCTAATAGTGGTGAACTTGTGAATTAACTCTTTTTCAGCAATACTATTCTATTAGAATGAAATATGCTAATCCACAGATAATTAGTGGAGAAGTACAAATAGAACAGTAGTATATTCACGTTCAAATGAAGCTACAACCTAATCTTAACAGTGTTTACTAGGAAGTTAGCCCCGTTGATTTTGGAAACAAATTAACTAGGAGGGTTCGTCTTTTTATCCTTTTTTTTTTTAATGGGCACGAATTATGTACAGGCAAATTATGCAAATGCCTGTACCTTCTGTAATACTATGCAAGCCTTGGGGATGGGAGGGAAACATGGAAGTGGAACATGAGGAGTGATATATCACAATTCACATAGCACCCAGTGATTCTTTTTGCAGAAAGGTTAGTATCCAATTGCATCCAATTGGGATGAAAGTCAAATCAAGCCCTTCTTGTATCTCAGTGGACACAGAGTCTGATTCATAATAATGCACTGTATCTTAAACCATTGCATGATGCTAAGTGACTAAAGGACTACACATTTTATTCCAGAATATGCCAATAGTGAGATTAATATAGTATTTGTGATCTTGTCACATTTGGTCATGGTAGTGATTACCATAATTGCAATATCACAAGATAAATTTCAGTTTCTTGTGATATTCTACTATGGTTTTTTTAGTCGTTCATGCCCTAAACTTTCTATTACTTTGCTGCTAAGTTGTTCTTAGCTGTGGCCATTTGTATGCATGAGTATATATCGCCTAGTATCATGAGAGCTATCTATAACCATGCATTGAAGTGTAAGGTATGGACAAACCCAATGAATATATTAGGTTGCACAATTATAAATGGTTATGTAAGTGGCGCAGATGGGAAATTCTTGACTAACAAGCAGAAGGTTGCCAGTTCGAATCCCCGCTGGTACGTTTCCCAGACTATGGGAAACACCTATATCGGGCAGCAGCAATATAGGAAGATGCTGAAAAGCAACATCTCACACTGCGCGGGAGGAGGCACTGGTAAACCCCTTCTGTATTCTACCAAAAGAAAGCTACAAGGCTCCGTGGGCGCCAGGAGTTGAAATCAATTTGACAGCACACTTTACCACATAAGCATGATGTAATGCTGACAACACAAAATCTACCCTTGATGTGTACATTTTTCCTTCTGTATGGGGACTATGCTAGTTAAAAGGAGTTAATGAAGTGATACCTGTCAAGAGGTCACTCAACGAAAGACGCTGGCCAGAAATATATGACACAATAGCCAGTAGCTCAAGTTTCAGTTTTACTGCTAAATAGTCAGGTTTAACAGTCTTACCAGGAATACAGAAGTGAGAAGCCCAAATTCCAAAGTCACAATTTCTCCGACAAAAGCTCCAAGCAGATCTGACATGTTGTTTCCAGCAGTTTGTTCCCGGCACAGGCTGCTCAATTTATAGTCAGCAGTCACGTGCACTTAATCAACACTCCACCCCCACCAGCTGCCATAGATTCAATCCGGCTCCTGCTATCTTCTCACCAGCCAACTACTCCTCTGTAATTCCTGTAATTCCCCCCGACCCCACCCCTTAAAAATGTTCTCCACCTTGGTTGTTGCACAGGGAAAACTTTGCATTCATTGGTTCACAGTTACTTCTTGTACCAGTATAATTATTCATCTAACAACTAGATAAGTAGATTTCTAAAAGCATGAGAACATGAGCATAAAGCCATGCATGATGTGGGCCAGTGTGGTGGCATTTTGTACGTGTGGAAAACTCAAAACAGCTTAAGCATCTCTTATGAAAATGCTCTAGGCAAAACTGTCTGACATTAAAGATTATTCTTAAAATAATATGGACAGATATTTAAAGAACATTGCAGAATATATTTATATTTGTAATTTTTTTAATCAACTGGATTCCAAAGGGCTGTGCATTGTTCTGTGAACACACTAGAATTTTTCCAGTCCCCATATTCCTCTCCAGTCCTTTGTGTGCTCTCAAAAGCGGCTCCTGAGGGTTGGGAGACCTTCCAGAGCAACATGTGTGATGAAAGATGAGATGCCGCCTGGTGGAGGTAGTGGGGTTACCAGTGCATGCACCCCTTGCACATATGCAGCTGATATCTGTGCACACATCAGGCTTTTTATATCTCAGCCCTTCTATGTTATTACAGATGTATTAGTTCAGTTTATCTGGAATTAGCCTATGTTAGCTGACTTCATATAAGTATGTATTCCCAGATGCTAGTATTGGAGAGAAGATTGAGAAACAGGATAAGTTGTTGTGTAAAGCTGCAATAACATCAGGACCCTTTGTAGCAGAAGCTTTATAAACTTGTTTCTCGTCTGCGTCCTCAAGGAGATAGTGGCCATTCAAACTCTGGCTCAGATCCTGAACCTTCTCTCCAAAGATCACCCAGCCCTGCTGGCCCCTTCTGCACCAAACACTTGCCCTGTCCTGTCTCAATTACCTCCCCATTCACATCACCGGCCTGCTCCTCCTCAGGCGCGCCCCCTCCCCCCCACTTTCTAGTAAGTCACCTACCTCCCACTCCTCTCCAGTGTCCTCGAATAGGGGGCATGACAATACCAAGTAGCTAACCTTTGCTGTGTATGTAAAGTAAGATGTGCCCTTGGTAGAATACAGATGGGATTTACCATTGCCATCTCCCACACAGTATGAGATGATGCCTTTCAGCATCTTCCTATATTGCTGCTGCCCGATATAGAACCAGTGGGGATTCGAACCAACAACCTTCTGCTTGTTGGTCAAGCATTTCCCCGCTGTGCCACTTAAGGTGACGTATGTAGAGTAGGAGCCATCTAAAACAACTTTCTCCTGAAAACTAAAGAAAATAATAACCTAGGTAGAGCTGATTCTAGAATATAACAGGTACTGTTTTAAATACTCTGCTGTTGACAAAACCTCTTACCTTTTTTATATCTACAGGGCAAAGCATCTGATATTAGTGGAGCCATGGGGTTTTCCAGAAAGGCCTTCCAATGCTGAACATGAGAGACCAATTCCTATCTGGATCAAAGCACTTGGAGCAGTTTTGAGCCCCTTCAATCCACTGGCTGGTCTCAGGATAGCAGGACCCTTTGGTGAGTGTTATTTAATAGTTTATTATACTGACACCAACTTAAGGAACTGAGTCACCATCTGTCATTAATTTTGAAACCCAAATAACTTAGGTGCCTTTTGGAAGGATTTTAGTAGCAAGATGTGCCAAATGGTGTTAACCTTTACTTTACTCCTCGCTCCCACTGTTGGAACATTATAGGGCCAGTTTGGACAAGTACTGCCTGCTACATGTGATAAGGACAGGGACACGCCAAGAGGATATCCTGCACACTCAGGCATCCCTTAATCACATGTGAATTGCCTCTCTGTTTGTGTTCCAAAACTCTGGAACACATGTAGAGAGGTGATCAAATGAACAGCCCCCTCCAGCGTTCTCTCTAATTTTTTTTTTTTATCTGTGTGCAGAATGAGGCTTTTTTCTGGGTGGCAGTATCAAAGCAGTGTGTGTGCACATGCATTCAGAGTGAAGCCTCTGACATTAAAAAAAACATGTGAGCATGTGCATATGCCTTAGAGGGAACACTGCCCACCTCATGTGATTAAGGGACTCCCTGAGAGCATGTCCTGTGACATCAGGGTGGGTGCACTTACAGCATGTCCTTGACCTTATTGCTTCTGCTCATCCGAACTGGCCCACGGACACATTTTCTAGGTAGAATTGCATAAATAAAAATTTCAAGCATATGGAAAGAAGAAGGAATCATGAAAACCTTGGCTTGTGAACCGTTGTACAAGAAAAATACATTGTTTGTACTTTATCCCTCTTCCTATCCCCAGCAAACATAAACTTTTGAATGTATATTGTCATGAAATAGATATAGATCAAGTCCCTTTTTATATACATTTTATTTAGGGCAGGTTTGTATGTTTGCCACTAAGTAGGTAAGGCAGGAACTAGAAGTTCCCAGTGAGTGTGGGCTCCCAGTTGGCATGTCTTGTGAAGCTGCCACTACTGATTCTTGTGCTGCATTTCCAAGACCCTCCCCACCTATTACACAGCTTCAAATCTTGGTTGCAGAAGTTGGGAAACTTTTGGTAATGAGGTGCAGGAACTGGCGCTTAGTGGTTTCACATTACATGCTTGCTAGAAGCATATGCGTACTTACCTGCTTAGTGGCAATCATGCAAAACCACCATGAGTGAGTGAGTGTGTATTCTCTTTTATATGAATATACAAAGATAGAGGTCTGCATATATTTCTGATATGGGAATAGTACTGTGAAGGCTGATTAGAAACACTTGTAAAGAAGAAGCAGTTCAGGGTTTCTTGCATAACTGGATATATAGACTGCAAAGAATGTGGAACTGTTCCTTCTTTAGATGTTGCCATTCTGTCTTTTTGCTTTTGTCGATGGCTCCATCACTGGTGCGATAAGGAGAAGCCTTATTAGTTCCTCTTGAGATTGCAACTTGTTGAGAAGTGCAAGGCCTCTTTTGGAAGTCTTTTGTGTAGAGTACAAAGTGGTGAAGGCTCTAAGAGGTATTAACCTTTTTATTGGAAAAATGAAAAAGAGAGATCTTTATATGTGGATACTACAAGAATGTCAAGACGTAGCTGGCTGTATAGCATTCCTAAATGATAATTCAAATAAGCAGTAGATATGCACTCTTAGTTAAATGTAAACATCACTTTCTTCATAGCCCTGTTCATTCCTTCAGTGTTTAGGGAGTGGGATTTTGCACACGCATGTGTGCGTGCACACACACACACCCTGTTACCTCTACATGGTTAGGTGAAAGTCTACAGGAGGAGCCTACATGCTTAGGCTTCCCTTGCAGGGCTTCACCTGAATGTGTGGTGATGAAGGCAGAGCTGACAGGTACTATTGCACTTAATAAGAACGTAAGTACAGCCCTGCTGGATCAGGCCCAAGGCCCATCCAGTCCAGCATCCTGTTTTACACAGTGGCCCACCAGATGCCTCTGAGAAGCCCACAGGCAAGAGGTGAAGGCATGCCCTCTCTCTTGCTGTTGCTCCCATGCAACTGCTATTTAGAGGCATCTTGCCTCTGAGTCTGGAGGTGGACTATAGCCCCGAGATTAGTAGCCATTGATTTGACCTGTCCTCCATTAATTTGTCTAAGCTCCTTTTAAACCCATTCAAGCTGGTGGCCATCATCACATCCTGTGGCAGAGAATTTCATAGATTAATTACTTGTGTTAATCTATGTGTTACTTACATTACAAAAAGTACTTACTTTTTTTGGTCCTAAAATTACCGGCCTTCAGTTTCATGGGATGACCCCTGGTTCTAGAGTTGTGAGAGAGGAGAACAATTTATCTCTGTCCACTCTTTCTAAAGTAAAGTTGTGCGTCAAGTTGGTGTCAACTCCTGGCGACCACAGAGCCATGTGGTTTTCTTTGGTAGAATACAGGAGGGGTTTACCATTGCCATCTCCCGTGCAGTATATGATGCCTTTCAGCATCTTCCTGTATCGTGTAGGTGTTTCCCATCGTCTGGGAAACATACCAGCAGGGATTCGAATCAGCAACTTCTTGCTCCCTAGTCAAGTTACCTCCCCGCTGCGCCATTAGGTGGCTGTCCACTCTCTCTACTCCATGCATAATTTTATACACCTCTATCATTTCTCCCTATAGTTGCCTCTTTTCAAAAAAAAACCCCAGAAGATGTAGCTCTGCCTCTTAAGGAAGGTGCTCCAGGTCCCTGATCATCTTGGTTGCCCTCTTCAGCACCTTTTCCAGTTCTACAATGTCCTCCTTAAAATACGGTGACTAGAACTGCATGCAGTATTCCAAACGTGGCTGCACCATAGATTTGTATAAGGCCATTCAAATATAAGCATTTTTATTTTCAATCTCCTTCCTAATTATCCCTAGCATGGAATTTGCCTTTCTCACAGCTTCCGCACATGGATTCAACACTTTCAACAACTTGTCCACCAAAATCCCAAGATCTCTCTCCTGGTCAGTCACTGACATCTCAGACCCCATCAGTGTATATGTGAAGCTGGGGTTTTTTTGCCCCAAGATGTATCACTTTACACTTGCTTACATTGAACTGCATTTGCCATTTTGTTGCCCACTTACCCAGAGTTTGGAGAGATCCTTTTGGAGCTCCTCACCATCTATTGAGGATTTCACTACCCTAAATAGTTTCGTGTCATCTGCAAATTTGACTACTTCACTGGTTACCCCAACTTCTAGATCACTTATGAACAGGTTAAAGAGCAATGGTCCCAATACAGATCCCCGGGGGACCCTACTTCTTACTTCCCTCCATTGTGAAAACTGTCCATTTATTCCTACCCTCTGTTTACTGTCCTTCAACCAGTTACCAATCCACACATGAACCTGTCCCCCTATCCTATGACTGCTAAGTTTACGCAAGAGCATTTGGTGGGGAACTTTGTCAAAAGCTTTTTGGAAGTCCATGTATGCTATGTCAACCGGATCATCTTAATCCTCATGCCTGTTGACAATCTCAAAGAACTCCAAAAGGTTAGTGAGGCAAGACTTGCAGAAGCCATGCTGGTTCTCCTTCAGCAAGGCCTTTTCTTCTATATATTTAATAATTTTGTCCTTAAATATGAAGGTAAATTCATCAATTTACCCAATGCAGAAGTTAAACTAACCTGTCAACTACATCTGATTTTCTTGAACTGAGCTTCAGACACCCTAACTATAATCTAGTGGAGTTTGCATATGTGTACTTTAAGTTTAGTGTAAGCTTATTGCTGAGCACAAAAGAGTGGTCTGTGGAGGAGGAGATTGGTGTACATCCTAGCCCAGTGGTTCCAAAACTGGGAGCCTCCAGATGTTGCTGAACTACAACTCCCATCAGCCCCAGCTACAATTTATTGTGGCTGGAGATTATGGGATCTGTAGTTCAGCAACATCTGGAGGCTCCCAGTTTGGGAGCCACTGCCCTAGCTCCCATTCAGACATTATTAAGTGCAGTAACAGTCACGGTTAAGGATCTGAAAGTGGGGAGGAAGTCCTGCCCCGCCTCTGTCACTCACCCCCTCCTGCTAGTTGCTCACGGTTATGGCACCATTTGTTAGAAAGGGGGAGAACCGTAACTGTTATGTTCAATGCTTCCATGAGCAGCAGCCTCAGGCAATCCAGGCTGCTGCTCACTAGGGATGTGCAAGCCAGCTCAAAGGCTCGCCCTTGAACTGAATCAGAGGGGAGCTGGTCCGAGGATAGGTTGAGCCAAGCCTGGCTTGAAAACCCACCTTGCGAGCCAGCTCAACGGGGATCCTTGTAAAGGGGAATCCCCAAAGGCGAAATAGGGGGTGGGGGGGGAGGGAAAAGGCTTCTTAAAATTTTAATTACCAAGCTGCCACCACTGTGAGGACTCCTTCCACCACCACCTCCGCCGGTCTCCCAAATGATAGGCCAGCCATGCTGTGGCCCGTTTGGGCCTCTGTGCAAGCACACGTGTGAAGAGGCCCAAAATGGGCCACAGCATGGCCAGCCTGATCTGGGAGGCCAGCAGGGAGAGGGAGTGAAAGGAGCTTCTGTTCCCATTGGTGCCGGCGGCTTGTTTTTATAAGTAATTAAAACTTTAAAATGAAACTTTTCCCTTGCCGGCGGCCATCTGGCTCACACATCCCTACCGCTCACAGAAGTGCCGGCCATCAAAGTTACAGCACTTTCCCCTTCATACAAATGGCACTGTAGCTGTGAGTGGCCAGCAGGAGGGGATGAGTGACAGCGGCGGGACAGGACTTCCTTCTCACTTTCAGAGCCATGACCATGAGAGCTGCTGTGCTCAATAACTTCTCACTGGGGCTCCTGTGTGTGTAAAGAGTATGTATTCTTGGCAATAGCAACATTGCTCTTAATTGTTCCACTGCCTGCCTGTCTAAAATGACTGATAATTATGGGATCAGAAAACAAATGAACTCTGTAAACACTGTTCAGTTGTAAAATGTTACTACTGAGCAGTTTGAAAGCTATCCTGTGTCCACGGTTAGTAGTTTTTATTATTTTTTTCTTGGTTTTTTTACAGGATTGAGCCTTGTACAGCGTATTAGGCCAGACTTCAAAAGAAAGTATTCTTCTATGTTTGATGATGATACCGTCACAGAATATATCTACCATTGTAATGTGCAGTCACCAAGGTAAAGATGAGCTAACAAACTGTTGAATTCATTTATTACAGAAACCCCCAACCTTTCACTGTTGATATTTCATATGCCACTGAACAGCATATAAAACATATGCTGGTGGGGAATTACTATAAATAAAACTGTAAATAAAACGTATGATGGTGGAGATTTACTGTAAATATCCTACAGGCAAATGAACAAGCAGTCCTAATTTTGAATTAAGTTAGCTTAGAAGTAACATTGAAAGTCAGTAAAGTTGAAAGTTTACTTCTAAATCAGAGATATGGAGCCAAAAAATGTATGGGTTTTGCAGAAATCATCATCCAATTTGATAGTCCTCTTAGAATCTCTGGTCAACATGCTGGGTACTACAGAAAATAATAAAAACCCTTAATGGCTTGAGTTCTACATAGCAAGGGCATAGTCACCTCTTTTGTTCTTCAAGGTCAACTATGAGTATTACCTTGATTGTGCTCCCTGTGTACCAAGCTGAACAGTGAGGTTACATAAGTGAGAATATATAAGAGGCATTCTTGGCGACTTCCCTAAAAGTGTCAAACTCCCAATCTTTTGCAGTCAGACCAAGCCTAAACCAGCAGGCTTTCAGAAAATATATAAGCTTTTCCTGTTTTGAGATGGTATACAGCAGGCAACATTCAAACCTTTTGTTCTACATAATGTATATACCACATAATGTATAAACCACAACAGATTAATTATCTGACTTCTCATTTGTTATTATCCAAACTATAATCCAGGAGAATCAAAATGGGTTTTTAAAGCCATAATTCTCTTCTCAAGATTAGACACACTTCTCCACCCCCCCCACACCTCCTTTGAATAACCTTGAAATTCACACTTAAAAGTACTGCAAGGTTGCTTGTATTCTGAGTAATTTCTTTTTTTCCATGGATAACTTTCAGTGGTGAAACAGCTTTCAAGAACATGACAGTTCCATATGGATGGGCAAAAAGGCCAATGCTACAACGGATTGCTGAGATGCACCCAAACATTCCTATCACTGTGATTTATGGAGCACGGTCATGTATAGATGGCAATTCTGGGACCACCATCCAGTCCTTGCGACCAAATTCCTATGTGAAAACCATAGTAAGTGGCACATTTTAGTTCTTTAGATTAACTTGTATTATACATTGACTGGTATTATAAACACTTCTTTCAGTATGCAAAGACCTGTGCCTTATTTGTGCCAGTGCAAATCTGTGGTGATGCACTGGGTCACAGTATGATTCCAGAAAGCACACTAGTGCAACAATGTGATCACTGCACTGGGAATGCCTTCATAGCCAAATGAGGCATGGAGACATCACACAAAGCAATTGTTAACACAGAACATGATGGAAAAAGAGTGTCATTGGTGATGATTTGCTTACTTGGTAACCTAAAAGCTTTGGCTATATGGAGGCAGCACAAGCCTGTGCTTCTATAATACTTGAAAAAAACTTTTTATAATGGAATAGCGAGTTGAGGGCTGTGTTGTAGGACTGCTTCACTGTGAACTCTCTTTGTGCTGTCCTGTTGTGATATCTACAGTGTTTAGGATAAGAGACCTGCAACATCCTGTTTTTTGAAGTCTTTATTTGAGTTTTGTCCAGATCATTGCTGTTTAAATTTTGGGCAAGTGTGTGTGTGTCCATCTTTAAAAAACAAAAACAAAACACCCCACTTTATGCAAAGCACTTGGTTTTTCTTGCAAGTGAACTTTAATTATTATTGTTGGTTTTTTTTAGATTCCTCATATCTCTTTTTATTACCTCTTCCATAGGCTATCCTTGGTGCAGGTCATTACGTGTATGCTGATCAACCTGAAGACTTCAACCAGAAAATAAAAGAGATCTGCAATTCTGTGGACTGATGGCATTCTGCTTTTTGGAAAACCAGCCACAGATAGAATTCAAAGCAATACCTTGTAGAATATTATAAATGTTAAGGAATACAGACTTTTTTTTTTTTAAAAAAAGGTTTTGTTTCCACCATCTCTTTCAAGATGTTTGTATGCTCTAAACTACTCAGTGCCTTTTGCTGGGACGGGGAGATATAAAAAAAACAACTTTGTACAGTTTAGTACTGTTCTTTTTATGTTTAGATAGGGTATTTGTGTCTATATAAAATATAACATTTTTAAACTGGATTTTTAAAAACTGTTCTACACATACAGCAGGGTTTTCTGTATTTAAGATTTTCATAAATGGTGAGTAAAAATGCAGTTCAGCTACTTCAGCATCCATATGTTGTGGTCTTCATACACTGATCTTTTTAAGAATGTGAAAGTTTTTCCTCTTTCAAACAGAAGAGTGTATATGTAGAATATCTTAACTGTTTATTGTAGCTTATGAAGTGGGACTTTGCCAAAACAATTCTCATCTGTGTTCTTTTTCTTGATGCTCAGTGCTAAGAGTTGAGGAAAAGCTGGGTAGTAGTGAAATTCCCCACCTCACCCTTGAAATATTTTTGTCAGTTCAGTAAATTTTGTTGTGTTCAGTTTCCTAGGGAGCTTCATTTTGGAAGATGCACTAATATTGCTAATACTTGTGCTTTTAAAGAGATGCTGTAGTGTAGAGCCCAGTGGATTTGAAGACTAAAATGCTTTTTTAGTTGCACGACTACTACAAATATACAACCTGCTTATTTGGAAAAGCAATTATTACAGGATTCACTGTTGGCCGAATTCTCAAGCTTTTGGAAGTTAGTAAGAATTCCACTTGAAAATCTCTCTCAGTCTTGCTTTTTCTTATAAATGATTGGAATAGTGAGCCAGTAACTGGAAAATGCATAACCATGTCAACACCAGCTATCCTATAGACATTAAACAATGCAAATAAATACAGAAACAGACTCTTACCTCACCATTTTAAATAAGAATACTTGATTGTACGCAGTATTTTATATTTAGGCTCTGGTTCTTTACAAGACTGTTTGCTTATCTTAAGGGCAAATGAAGTAGTTTGTAAATCCAAATGTTTGCACAATAACTTATTGGTTAGCTTTTCAATACTGAATCCTTGATCTTTTTTTCCATAGTGTCTTTGAACCAGTCTGAAGTTATTCTTAAAAATAAATTATTTTGCTTTCTCTTAAATATACAAGCCCAGTGCAGATATTGCTTGGAGGCGGAACTGAATCCTGGTTTTCCATGATATCCTCTAGTTTTATGCATGGACAGTACAATCCCTGCTTCAGATCCTAGTTTATCTGGCTAGAATGAGTCAGGATTGCCCAGTTCAGACATTACAACAGCCCCTGGCTTGCACTAAACCACAATCAGCAGTAGAATTATTTCTGTCCTTGAGCTCAAAGAGGAAAGTGGAGTTCACTGTGGCTAGGAGACAATGAGTGCTTTCTTATGATTGGAGAAAGGGCTCAAAAGAGGTGAGGGGAGAAAGCCTTGAAACACCTCCCCTGCAGACGATCCTCTCTCCCTTGCTGAGCGAGCAGATCACTCGCCCAGAGGATTCCGGGCTCCTGCCGACAGCAGTGAGTTTTTGGGGACAGAAGTGAGTGCGTTTTTGGGGCTGGAAGCGAGTGCACGGTACATTATGGGGAGCCTCCTGATGCCTATTGGGAGGCTACTTGTGTGTAGGAGCCGCACAGTTTAAACCCTGGCTAACAGCTGGGCACCCAACAGGGTTTGCCACTGGGAGCCACATGGCTCCCAGTGGTTCACACGCACCAGCAAATCTGGACTGGGCTTTCCTAGTCCAGTTTTGCCTGTGCATGTTTAGCCCCACTGTGTAAAACCTTCATTCTTTGCATGATGTTTGATTGTCTTATGGTAATGAAAAAGGGTTCCCTCTAAGAGGTTACTTCTTCAGCACTGTGATAATATTGGTCATATCCTGTAATTCTTGTGGCTATTTTTATGCTGAACTTTGGCACCATTGTGCAATTGTGCAATTGAGTTTGTGTGGGGGTTTTTGACCAGTAAACCTTGTCTTCAAAACTAAATAGCAGATCTTGATTTTTCTTTTAGTATGCAATTTTTACTTTAAGGAGCAGTATAGTAACTCTTCAGTGAAGAATTTAATTTTATACTTCTCGGTTTGTGTTGGACATTTAGAATGTGTAAGAAAGACCAGCTGAAGAAAAGGTTGTTCTTTAGACTTCCTTTTAAAAAGTAATTTTTGCCTGTATCAGATGACTTTCAGAACTGATACCACATGAAACAAACCAATTAAACCCTTCTGTTGACTGAATTTTGTAATTTTAGAAACTTAAATGTTGGGAGCACCACATTGCCATATTTTAGGAATATAGATAAAGGATTCAGTGCCAAATATAGACATTTCTTCACTTATCCTTACTCTTCCAGCTAGCTCTGCTAGTAAATAACTCTTTATGTATGTTTTGCACAATTAAATACTTCAGTTTACATTTTGTATGTCTTCCTCTTCTTTCTTTAAAGAAATACTCTTGTTACGTTTTTAAAAGGGGGGAAATAACTAAAACTAATAACTAACAGCCTCCCTGTCAGGGAACAGAAGTTAACTAATTAAGGGCCAAACTAAGCCCACAGCTGCACTGAGCAGGAAGCAATAAAATGGGCTGAATTTGCAAAGAAACTTGTAATTAAAAGGAACAGAAACCTTTAAAAGCAGCAATAGCATGTTCCCTGTTCCCAATCAGCTACTAAAAAAAGCAGAAGAAGAGGAAGAGAAGGGGTGGGGGAGAAAAGAAGCTGCAAATCAGGACTGAAAAACATAGGAGGATAACAGAAAATACATGGAATACAATAATTTGGCAACAATGACCTCTGGATTCTCCATAAAAAGTGAATTAACACAGGAAAATGACTTGACTAGCAAGCCAGAGGTTGCCAGTTTGAATCCCCGCTGGTATGTTTCCCAGTCTATGGGAAACACCTATATCGGGCAGCAGTGATATAGCAATATTCTGAAAGGCATCATCTCATACTGTGCAGGAGATGGCAATGGTAAACCCCTCATGTATTCTGCCAAAGACAACCACAGGGCTCTGTGGGCGCCAGGAGTCAACACCAACTCAACAGAACACTTTACTTTTATTTTACAGAGAAAATGGCTAATGTAGTAACACAATTTTTCCACAGAAACACAATAAAACCTGTGACACACCAAACCAAATGCAACCCCGCAGGGGCTTGATAAAGTTTCTGCTGCCTGCTTCAAACAGCAAAAACAGGGATTTGTTAAGCCCTGGCAAGCCAAAATACATGCCTAGTGGTCTATGTTTTGCTGCTCCCTCATATATTCCAAGGGACTGCCATAGTATTTCACAAGGTGGTATATCCATTTCGCCACTTGATGGCACACTTTTATAAGCATATCCACACAATAATAGTGGTTTTTCACCTTATGGTTACCTTACCATGTAAAATGTATCCTGTGAAATCAAACTTGTGCTAACATTTTAATTTTGCATTAGAAAAAAAAGCTATCCATTATTGACAAAAGCCAGTTCATGAAAAATGTTAAAAAATAACAAGTTCATCACCTTTTAAAATACAACAGCAACAGTGATCTTACAGATGAGAATGTGTACTGGCTATGTCTACAGGATATGTCTATGTGAACAGGAATAATGATGAAGCAAATATTTCTAATCATTTTTTCAGTGCATGTTTTCCAATTAAAATGTCATACCTAACACTTTAATATCTTGGTGCTTTGGTGTCAGAAGCAATTATGTCAACTAAAGCTTTTAAAAACATACTTGTTTTTATTACTGCTGTGCATTCAAGAAGCTGGTTGCACTTGGGTAAACAATTCTCTAGCAGCATTAAAGTAAATGCAAATCTCTTGTAAGAGATCTGTATAAAATTTTAAAATACCAAGATTTTTTTTTTTTTACACATACAGTACATTGTGCTCTTCTTCCAGAACTCAGAGCAATATGCATGGTTATTTTTATCCACACAACCTTGTGAGACCGGTTGGGCTTGAGAGATAAGTGACTAGTCCAAGGTCACCAGTGAGCTTCATGGTTGAAAGGGGACTTGAACCCAGGTTTTCCTAGTCCTATTCAACACTATACAGTGCTGGCTCAGATTTTAATATGCCAGATTTTGTGAATTAAAACTTCTCAGAGTGGTATGATGAACGTATTCATATTTGCTCAGGCTGCTTCACCTATTGTCGAAATTCTCTGTGGTGAGAGAATCCCTTTTTCAATATAGCAGAGTGCACAGAGGCACAAACACAGCGGATTTAGTTATGCATGCATGTGTGCTAAGAGTAAAGTAACTTGGAGCCAATTGCTAGTTTCAAATCAATATAAAAGGTATTTATTAAGGAACTCCATTCTAGATAGGAAAGTGAGGATTTAGGATCTCTAATCTATCTATCTAAATGGATGCAGATGGATTCACCATCTTCTCTGCACATATGGTGCAGGGCAAGAGACTTGCCATGTTGCAAGGTCAACAGCCAGGTAGCAAGAGAGAGAAGGAGGAAGGAAGTCCCCTAAGATTAGCAATCTACATTTCAAAGGGATAGCATCAGAGCAGCGGGAAGTGATGACCAAATGTCTTTGACCTTCTAGCCCTCTGACTTACTAGTCTGTCCTCCACTGTCTGAGGCAAAGAGACAGCGCAAAGTCCTTTACTTCCAACAGTACATTGTGCTCTTCTTCCAGAACTCAGAGCAATATGCATGGTTATTTTTATCCACACAACCTTGTGAGACCGGTTGGGCTTGAGAGATAAGTGACTAGTCCAAGGTCACCAGTGAGCTTCATGGTTGAAAGGGGACTTGAACCCAGGTTTTCCTAGTCCTATTCAACACTATACAGTGCTGGCTCAGATTTTAATATGCCAGATTTTGTGAATTAAAACTTCTCAGAGTGGTATGATGAACGTATTCATATTTCCTCAGGCTGTTTCACCTATTGTCCTTTTAAACCATGTCTACGGAATCTCTCTGGTTCTGGCATTCTGATCTGCCCAAAAATAAATTAGACTTTAGTACTGTTTGTGGTGTTATGGAAAATGCAGGAAAGCCACAACAAAGCTGAAATGTGTTTAAATGGAACAGACAGCACGCTCACACTTGCCTGGTTAACTCCCATGTTCTTTACCTCTTCACCCACCACTGTTTGTCGTGCTGTTCTTCAATTGTACAGAAACGCTTACCAGCAACTTTCACTCCCATTTCATTGTTGCTTTCACTGTCAGCCCTGAATGGGGGTGGGGCGGGGGAGAGTTTATCTCAAGCTGAATAGAACTGCCTGTGATAAACACAGGTGTGATTCATGACTAAAAGAGAACACTGACATCCCACTGGAAAGCATCCAGACTGTACTGCTGCTGACATAATAGGTACCAGCACAAGGTACCTTACCCACTCCCTCCTCCCTACCGAAACACCTGAGCCCCCTCAAAAAACATTGCTGATAGCTTGGGGGCCTTTGGCAATGGCACTGGGCATGCTGTGGGTGGGGGAGTACCCAGAAACTAGCACAAATACTATAGTTTCCAAATATTCCCCTTTCCCTCTTAAAACTAACTAGCAGACCCCGCACAAAGCATCTGTGCGCTCTTTGGGGCCAGCAGTTATCTCTCCTCCGCTTCTGCCCCAGTCTCTGCTTCTGGGCCCAGCCACCTCTCCTCCCCACTGCCATTTCTGCCCGCCCCCCACTTTCTTTCCCCCCTCCTGGGCCTTGCCTCCGCAGCCAGGCCGGGCCCGCCACCTCTGGCCTCCATGGCTGGGCTGCCGCCATGGCAACCAATCCTCCTGGGTACGCCTCAGCCAACCAGGTGCGTCTGCCGCCTAGCCAATCAGCTGGGCCCTGGGACGCACATTCCAAGGCACACCCAGGAGAATTAATATAATATAGATTAGGTACCAACTCCACTGATTGGGCGTAAACTGTAATAACTTGTGAAAGTTTGAATTTGGCTGGAATGTTTAGTGTGATTACTACAAATTTACTCACCAGTTATTTTCAAAGTACCAGTTGGACCTCCATATTCCAGAAGAGTCAAAGCCTCCGCCCCTTTAAGAGTTTTGCAGCAATACAACATTCAGCAGGTAGATTTTTCCATTGTTGTGATGGGGAAAGCTGCATTGATGGAACTTCAGGGCTTTAAAGAAAACATTTTGTCCTTTGGGAATGTGGGCACTTGGGTTACCACCTTTTTAAGGGCAGTGGCTCTGAGCTGGGCAGTATGCTACGGTTGCCGTGGCGTTCAGCCTCCCAGTGGTGAATTCTGCCTCCCTCTGCTGTGATATGTACAAGCTCTAACTGATCGATGTGACAACATCACAGCAAATGTTTCTACCCTTGCCAGCAGTCGTCATTAACATGGTGCAAGGAGAATGTGTATGGAGCACAGTGTGATGCAGCTGGATCTTATTGTAAGAGCGTGAACATCTTATGACTGAGCGTGTGTAGAATTTGCTAATAGGAGTCTGATCCCCATAGCAACCGTAATTCACAACTTAGACCTCTGTGCCTTTACTTAGCTGGCTACATAAAAGCAGACATTCAGCAAGTTCCTAGCATGGTATCTTCATGCATGGGAAAAGCTTCACCTGCTGAATTTCTGCTTCTGCTAGTAAAGGTTCAAAACCTCTGTCAATATAAAGATCATCTTGAGGGTGAAATTACATATTACCCTGCCAAACGGAGGAGAGTCTCACGATCAGTGAGACCCGCCTTAAAAGGGTTTGTGGGGAGAGCAGGCTTAGCGGAGCGCTCGCTCCGCTAACCTCGTCTAAGGGGAGGGGGAATTAGGAGGGTTTGCTGCTGGGAGCTGCACAGCTCCCGTGGCAGCACACGATCCTCCAAAAGCAGGCTAGGCTCCCTTAGCCCGCTTTTGGTAGATCGTGAAAATCTCCTCATGGAGTACTGGATGAGGGATATTTGCAAGGGAGAATTGGCAAGTGGAAGGGTGCTTAACAGGAGCGTAACTACTATTAGGCAGGGGGAGGCGGCTGCCTGGGGGCCCCCACACCTCGAGGGGCGCCCCAGAGGCAAGTCACATGTGTAGTGTGTGTGTGTATCAGCGAGGGGCCCATTTTAAAATTTTGTCTCTGGGCCCACTCCAGCCTTGTTATGCCCCTGGTGCTTAACACTTCTCACACCTATTGATTCTTGCCTACAGTTTATTTCCCCAATCCATTTTTCAACCTGCCAGGCTTTCTAGTCTTGAAGTATATAGCTGGATTGAAATGTGAAGAAAAAGCAAACAGGCTCAGGTGGTTGTGCGGGAAGGTCAGTGGACAGAGGAAAAAAGCCCCTGCAAATGCTTTCCCCACATCCTCACATTAGTCTTATGAGGCAAACTCAGCTCTGGAATGCTGCATTAGCCTCTTCACATGTGGTGGTGCCCTGACAGGCACATTCATAGTGGTTGCTGCCTAGGAGGAAGCTCCCAATCAGTAACTGTGCCCAAATTATGGAGGAGGAAATAGGGGAGCCCTCAATGAAATCCACAGACCTCATCCTCAACTCTCTCTGTTTTAGCCAAATCCTGTACCAGCAACAACACACAATTGCTGAGGGGACCATCACAAAAAGTAAGGCGGCCAGGCCACTCTAGCACATTTACAGCCACATAAAATAGTTATCTCCCAGAAAATGAGGAAAGGAAGGAATGATCCAATTGCTTATTCAGAGAAAAAAAAAGTGTGATATGTTCATTTCACAGATTTATAGGTTTTAACTGCTCACTACAAGCTCCCTGTGTCATGCTGACTGTACATCAGATTACAAATCTCTGCTCTGGCCTGACAAAGGGAAGAGACTTCCTCTGGTTTCTGCCACTGGCAGTGTTAAATGTTAAGCTGCTTCCTCCCTCCGAGTCATAAGGGATGCACCACATTTTAAAGGAGTGCATGAACACCAATCTCCTCCTCAGAGTTTCTCTGCAGATCCTCTTTGCTTTGTCTCCTAAAGCCGTGAACAAGAAATGACAGGCAAAGTTAATTTCTCTGCCACTTGTGGGAGAATCTGACAAAGCTACATGTCTTATCAGAGAAGGTGCCACTGAGAATAAAAAAGCAACACATGGAGCTTATTACTTTGAAGACAGAGAGATGACCTTTTTAAGAGACAAAACATGGGTTTCCTTCGCAGACATTACACACAGTGTGCATTCAGCATTTCTGCTTGGAGATTCTGGATCCATTTTATATCCACATTTTTAAAAATCAGGAGAAATGTTTGTCATTAATAAGTGGTGCTGAGCATTTTAGCTATGCCATAATTTATCTGATGAATGTTAGGCTGTTTAGCCTCTTTGCTTGATAGAATATACAATTAGCAAGCAGATTGGATTCTCTCTTTTTAAAAAAAAGGTTACAGGTGTGACCTTTACTAGCAGGTTATTTCCCATTCAATATTGGTTTTAAAATTATGAGAGAGGTTTCTTGCCTTCAAGGGTTTTTGTTTTTGTTTTTGTTTTAATCATTGCAATATATTGTTATTTCACCCTCTAAAAAAACCCAAGGATTTGGAAAGAATCATTAGAGTGCAACCAAACTCACTCTCCCAGGAGGCAGCTTTTCTGATGTAAAGTGTAAATCAAACATGCACAATCACATTACTCCTCTTTCCACACAAATTATATTGTAGTGGTTAGTGGTTAGACTAGGATCAGGGAGTTTTGAGTTCAAATCCACATTCAGCCACGGAACTCACTGGGTGACTGAGCCAGTCATTTCCCTCTCAGCTTAACCTACCTTACAGGTGTGTTGTGAGGATATACATAACCATGTACACCACTCTGGGCTGAATTAATGAATGAATATTTACACTCAGCCACGGTCCTTTTGCTTATATACACTTGACTAAAAATAATAATAACTGTGCTGTATCCTGAGATCCCAGAACATTTTCTTCGATCTCCAGCCTATATATTAAAGAATTACATACTTGGACTACCGCTTGCCCATTTCTCATGTGAATGCTTAAAGATATGGTTTTGCATAGAATAAGCAGTAATTTGATCATTCCTAACCAGGGACCATCTCTGGTTGAAACCTCAATAGTCCCATCCATCTTGACATGTTTTAAAGGGAATTCATGACAGGTTTGCATTATTTGCAATACTTGCATACATAGCCATCGCACCACAAATTCATCAAGAATGTTTTGGGATATGGATATCTATAATGTGTGTGTGTGTGTGTGTGTGTGTGTGTGTGTGTGTGTGTGTAACCATTTCTGAAGCACTTTGCAAATTCAAAGTGATGAATTGTTGCACTTAAATATGTATAGCAGTAATACTATGTTCTCAGGTTACACAGAACCACAAAGCAGATGAATGAATGCAGATGATTCTATGTCATTCATAAGCGTGCATCAACACAAGTTGATTGGTTCTGAACTAGAACCTCTTATACCCTCTCTAACTGCACAAGGGGCCCAAGAAATCCTATGAGAAGCAGTCCTGTCGGGTTCTGCATGGCTTTTGAGGGAAGGGAAGTAATATGTAACTTGTGCATTTTATTAAGAGGCTCCTACCTTTTGTCACTTTAAGTGGCGCAGCTGGGAAATGCTTGACTAACAAGCAGAAGGTTGCTGGTTTAAATCCCTGATGGTACTATATCGGGCAGCAGTGATATAGGAAGATGCAACATCTCATACTGCGTGGGAGGAGGCAATGGTAAACCCCTCCTGTGTTCTACCAAAGAAAACCACAGGGTTCTGTGGGCGCCAGGAGTAGAAATCAACTTGATGGCACACTTTACCTTTTACCTTTACTTTTTCATGAGGGAAAGAGTTAACCTCACCTGCTCTGCATAGTCCCAGTCAGGTTCAGGCCTTCCTCCCCAGCTGCTTTTTGTGAAAGAAGAGGCCCTACCAGAGGTGCACCTAGGCAATTTTGGAGCCTGGACTTAAAGGCCTTTGGAGGCCCCCCCACTCTGCTGCAAGTTAAGCATCATTTTTTAACCCATAGGTTCTTGAGAGCACAAAACACACCACCCAGGACAGACTCAAGATTATTTGGGGGCCTCCAGGGGGTGTGGAGGCCCTGGACTTTGGCTCTGAAGTCCAGGGGTAAGAGCGCGTCTGCTTCCAGTTATAAGCAAACATACCTTTTAAAAATCTGTCTCGGTGGATATGTAGTTTGGCCCTGATAATATGGAATTGTTTAATCCAGGCCTACAAATAAGTGTATAAGAGTTTGATTCAAAGTTTGGGCTATTAAACAATACAAAGAGCCACTAGGCTTGAAATAAAGAAAATTGTTTGAGTCAGGAAAAGCGTTCAAACCAGGAATGTGGGGCCCCTCTCAAGAATGTGAGTTAGGAGGCCAGAAATAATAACTGCCAGAACCTGTCAGGAGATAGATAGCATAGGTATGCAACTAGTCCATTAGCCAAATCCCTCACTCAAGCAAAAATAGACATCCCTGGCACCAGATACTGACAGGGAGTAAGGTTATCAGAAAGGCCAAGTAGCAATTTATCTTCCCAGGCTCTAAATAGCGCCTCTGGAATGTGTGTGCTTAATTACCAATGGCATGTATTAATTGCTTTACTGATCTGCTTGTTTGCTGAAACCTATATAAACTGGTCAACTGCACAGCTTCGATGCGCAGTATCAGTCAGACTCTCTGGCTTGTACTTTGTCTTTTGTGATCATGAAATAAAAAGCTTATTTTGAGCACACATCCTTGCTGCATTTATTATTTATTCGATTTCTATACCGCCCTTCCAAAAATGGCTCAGGGCAGTTTATACAGAGAAATAATAAATAAATATTTGACTTCATTCAGCATTTGACTTCATTCAGTCAGGCAACAAATATAATTGCGAGAACTCTGTCTAATCCTCTTTGGTTCTGGCAAGATGCCCCATTCTCTATCCATGTAATAGAAGGATGAACGCAAGTGGCTGAATCAAACAGGAGGGCAAGGTTCCAGAGGACCTTTTCCCGCAACACTGATAATATGTTTGTATTAGTGTGCATTTCTTCTTAAAGCACTTTATATGCATGAATTTATGAATCCTTACAACAGCCCTGCAAAGTAGGCCAATATTATCACCCCCATATTAGAGGAGGTTTAAGACTATGAATCATCAAGCACATTTAATTCCAGGATTAAATATGAATGCCTTGGGTCTCTTCCCACCTTCTTCTTCAGGGATACCCCCTCCCACAGTGGGTGTTGCTTCAGCTGCTGCTGTCTCTTCATATCCTCCATTTGGCATAAGTATATAACCTTCTGTTTTTTTTTATAGCTGTTGTCATCACAAGTTGGATTACTGGTGGATAAGCCCAACTCAATTTCAGAACCTTGAAAGTGCATACAGAGGGACTCTTCATGGGTTATAAAGGGTAACTAAGTCTTTTTTCAGTAGTATTCTGACCTGAGAGTAAGTGAAGAATAATAAAAGAAGGAATGGGGGGGGGAGTATTCCATAGAAAATACACAGGTAGGTGACTTGTTTTTTGGATTGGAGGTGAAAGTACTGGCAAACAACAGGACCAGGACATGACTAGGTATATCCATGTGCAACAGCCATGAGTGCAGAGTCCTGGGGTTGATACCTAGGATTTCTGTCCTTCTGATAACTTCTTAAACAATGAATTGAAGCTGGAAAACTCCATCACGGTCTTGTTTACTGCAGGTGAAATGTACTTGAATTCTTCTTAACTGTGTTGAAAGCTGATTTGGCTAACACATTGCATTTTGAAGAGGTTTTTTTTTTCAAGGATTCTAGGTCTAATGTTAGGGGTTTTTTCTTGCTGAGAAACAGTTTAACTATGTACAATGTTAGTGTTGTTCAACATCATTTTAAAAATGAGATAGTTGGATTTTGATGTGATCAGGTTGCCGCTTTCAGGTCCTGAGAGGGCTGCTGTGCCTTTTGATAGTTGCACAGAAGGGAGAATTCATCAGGTGTGGTTATTTTGCATCACAGCAGCCGGGTGGAAGAAGTCGCACCCTATGGAACTTCTGTGCGACTCTTAAAGGTACAGCAACCCTCTTGGGATCTACAGATAAGCTTAAATGGGATTAGGCCTTAAACAATAGTACAGTGCATCACTTCCTGACTAAGAGCATTTTGGAGGCCAAGCAAAAGCATGAGTGTGTGTTTGTGGGAGGGGGTTAAGAATGCATTATATTTCTTTCATTATGAAAATGGTAATTTGTGCAGATAGGAAGCTTTCAAAGACAGCTTTGAATACATGTAAAGAGCAGGCGTGTGTGTCATGCTGACAGTTAAAACTCAGGATTGAATGGAGGCAGATATCCTATCTTTATAAATAAAGGTTTCTGGGGATCCAGCAAGGCAAGAGTCAGAACAGTTCTCACCTTTCTTACTAATACAGTAATCCCTCGACCTACGAACTACTCAACTTACGTTTTTTTCGAGTTACGAGCGACAAAAAAGACCGGAAGTAGTTGCCGGTTTAGAATCAGCTTACTCGACCTACGAATGTTTAGATGCGGCTTCCTCGAATTACGAGTGTTTTGAGACTTCCGTGGTGCGCTCCTCGACTTACGAAAATTTCGACCTCCGAACCTGCGTTCGGAATGGATTATTTACGTAAGTCGAGGGACCACTGTAGTTGGCTCTACTTTACACTTGAGGAATAACTGTTTTCAAAGTTGATAGCAGGTTTAAAAGATAGTATTATAATTGTTAAGCCACCTAATGGTGCAGCGGGGAAATGACTTCATTATCAAGCCAGAGGTTGCCGGTTCGAATCCCCGCTGTTATGTTTCCCAGACTATGGGAAACACCTTTATCGGGCAGGAGTGAATAGGAAGATGCTGGAAGGCATCATCTCATACTGCGTGGCAGATGGCAATGGTAAACGCCTCCTGTATTCTACCAAAAGACAACCACAGGGCTCTGTGATCGCCAGGAGTCAAAATCTACTCAACAGCACATTTTACCTTTAAGACTACTCAATGAGCTATGGCTGAAGCCAAACAGGAACTAGAGGGTTTTTTTGGCTCACAACTCATTCTCTCAACCATTATGTTACACCAGTTAAAGTGGAGAGTCTGTGCCTTTCCAATAGACAGACTGCAGCAGATCCTAGAGCAGCTGGTTCTGGGCAGACATTCCAACAGTCCTATAGAGACTTTTGTTGATGCCCAGTCTGTTGCACAGAGCGTTTGGCTTCTAAATTCTATTTATTTATTTACTTATTGAGCGATACCCTGCCTTTTCTAATTGAAGTCAGTTCCAAGGCAGTTTTATATAGAGAGATAGAACACTCTTTTGTCACTTTCTTTGCTGCAGAGAGAGAGAAAGAAACTGGCAATTACATGCCTAGTGCAGATGCAAATACTGCTTGTCTTCACAGGATATTAAAAAAGAAGAGACCATATCAAAAGAAATCTTAATGCTGAGATGCAGCTTGGCTCAGAGCAAGGACATTTATCTTTTCTCTCAGTTTTACATTCAGTAGACAGAAGCAGCAGCTGCAGTACTAGGCTACTGTTTTGTCATGCACAGTGGAATCCTCCTTCCCAAACCAAGCAAGGATTTGACAGCTTTGCATTTGTTTCTTTGTTTTTACAAAATTCACCTGCCACATATGCAGGAGATCTTGAGATTGCCCCAGTGCTTGGTTATGGATGGTTCCAGAGTATGGAATCCAGCAATTAACATGACAATTTTTATTTTTATTTTTTTTATATACTGCCTGACTCCAAAGGCTCTAGGCAGTTCACAAAAATAAACACAATAAAAACAAAACCAACTATTAAAACAACAATCAAATTGTTTTTTAAAACACAGCAATTACAGCAATTAAAAAATCTAAACAGCAATTAAAAATTTAAAATGGTTAGAGATTATTAAAAGACTAGCTAAAAGTGTGTCCTAAGGGATCTTTTGAGGGCTGCTTAGGATGTTAAACCACGAATGTCTATAGGGAGCGCATTCCATAGCCCAGGAGTGATTACAGAGAAGGCCTGCTCCTGAGTAGTTTCTAAACAAACTGGTGGTATACAGAGATGGACCTCTCTTGGTGATCTTAATGTGCAGTGTGGATCATGCAGAAGGAGGCGCTCTCCCAGGTGACCCGGTCCTAAGCCATAAGAGCATATGACTTACCTTGAACCCACTGGTGTTATGATTGTGCTTTTTGAAAGATGTTTTGGAAATAGACTGCAATTCTAAACCTACTTACTAGGGAGTAAATTCCATCACTTCTGAGCAACCATGCACTACTGGAATTTATTTTGATTGAACATTCTGACATTAATAAGAGATGAAATTTCCTTACAATGGAAATTGTCAAAAAACCCTATTAGAGCTGAACTTTTATGGAAGATATGGTCCTTTGCAGAGATGACACCCTGACTTTCTGACAACTCTACTGAGAATTCAGAATGGTCAGGGTTGGAGAAATACCTTAGAAAAACAGTGGGAACTTTTTCTGCACTGTGCTGAAGTAGATGTCATCAAACCAAAGGGATTTGCCATCCCATGACACAGATTAGAACTACTGAATATTTTCTCCACTTGCTATTACTGATTTTGATTATTGTTTACTGTCTATTAGTAGACATATTTGAATGTTGGTAAATATATTGAAAATTAATGCTTGCAGTTTCCTAGCCACAGTGGCCAATAGCCAAGTATGATGGGAGTAGTAGTCCAACATCTGCAGGTGGGCTGAAGTTGTGCAGCTCTGATATAGGCTGACATGATGCACAGCATTACAGAGCCACTGCACACAGGGTTGCTGTGGAGAACAGACACTGTAGAGAACGGGCAGTTGCACAAGCAGTGCTACCGCAGTTTCTCCCATACAGAGGTGCACCTAGGTGATTTTGAAGCGTGGACTTAAGGGCCTTTGGAGCCCCCACGCCCGGCCTCCGCAGCTGCAAGTTAAGCATCATTTTGTAACATGTAGGTTCATGAGGGCACAAACCACACCTCCCAAGACAGACTAAAGAGGATTTGGTGGCCCCTAGGGGGAGTGGAGGCCCTGGACCTCGGTCCCGAAGTCCAGGGGTAAGAGCGCCTTTGCTCCCATATGCTCTACAGCATGGGGGCTGCCTTATGAGTCCACAGCAGCCCCCCCTCCCCACCCCAGCATGGTGTACAGTGGCTCTGTATCACTGCACACTGTGCCAGCCAACATCAATATCTACTTTCAAACAAACACACCTGCTTAGAGTTCACAGGCAGTGTGCCATTGCTTTATGATGGAACGACATCTGAATTACTCTCTTGGAAAGGAAAGAAGGTCAGGTGTAGTACTTTGCTGTCGGAATAGAACACAGGATGGACCACATCATGGCACTCTCAAATTTATTTTGCTTGACACCCTGGTTTGGCAGCTGCTTAAAAAGTGATATAGATGAAGAAGGAAATCTAGATTACTGCATGCAGGCAATAAATTATTCCTGTATCCTGTCTGGAAAATTAGCATCCATGTTAAAGCACTACATTTGTTTGTCACCTATTTGAACTAACTTGTCTTAAGTGCAGCTGTTTACCTCATATTTATTCATGTCATCTTCCAAGCCCCTCTTAACATTCTAATCTGTTTCACAAGTGTTTTTGAAATCTCCTGCCTTTGTTAAGATATGTTGAAACCAAGCAGGAAATGAAAGGTTCCTGATTTAAAATGGCTCCTGTATATTCTTTAACTTTCTCTACAGGGTGCACAATTAGAATTCTAAAATAAAGATAAAATTGAAGGGTACAATCAGTTGCAAAAATGCCCATGACTTCAGCAGAGGTTTTTCTATATGCTCTTAATTTTAAAAAAGCTGCAAGTGGTTTTATGAGACTGGTATCTGCATTGCAGGTCTTTTCCATACTAAGTTAGATGGGATTCAGTCACAGATATGTTTGAATAAAAATACATTCCAGTTACAATGCATTTGACTATTTAATTTAGAAAAAGTCATCCATTATCAAAAGAGGAGCCAAATAAAAGCTTGAGTCACACACAAAAGAATTAATATTTATTTATTTAGAATATTTATATATTACTTTTCAATTTTTTAAAAAAGTTCACAAGTGGTATACATAGCAAAAGGCATGAGAAGATGAGAATGAGAAAATGGTTTCATGTCCCTAAAGGGCTCATAATCTAAAAAGAAACACAAAAGAACCATCAGGAACAGCTGTCCTGGATTGAATTGGGATCATTGCTCTCCTTTCCTCAATATAAGTAAGCCACCACTTTAAAAGATGGCTCTCTGTCTTGTTTGCAGATGTTATGTGAGGATTGTAGGGATGTGGTAAGTCCCATTCAGACATTATGTTGTACAAGTGTGTAGAACCGTGAACCTGGGTAGAGGCCCCCTCAAATAAATGGTACAGATAGCAAGTGTACTGCTGTACATATTCAACAGAATGTGTTAATAACTGCACCAGTGTACAATCTGCACCTGTGTACAATGTACACTTGTACAAGTGTTGAACATACTTGTACAAGTGTAGAACATAACAAGTGAATAGCACTGTAGTGAGAAGATTAATAAAAAGTTAATAGTTTTAAAATAAAAGTTAATAGTTTAAACTTTTTAAATTTTAATTGTTGAAATGTTTTGATCTTTTTATTGGTTGTTTTTATTTTTTAAATTATTATTATTTTCTTGTAAACCACTCAGAGAACTTGCATTTTGGGCGGTATAAAAATATGTTAAACAAACAAACAAACAAATGTCAGGACCAGTGTTTCCTGTAACAGGGATTCCAAGATGCTGTTGACTACAGCTGCCTCCCATCATCTTGAGCTGCAATGGCTTTTGACTGGGGATGATGGGAGTTTTAGTCAACAACATCTGGAAATCCCTGTTACAGGGGATACTGGTCAGGACCCCTGTAGGACAGGACCCTGTAAGTGTTAGAATCAACAACAGAATCAATGCAGATGAGAAGAAGGCTGTGGGTGGTTATGCCACAATTGGGTCCAAAGCTCGGATCAGCCTCCAGACATCTGAGTACCCCGGTCAGGGTATCTGTGGGCACCAGCTACCAGAGGCTGTATCTCATTCATTTTTCTTGTAGTTTGTGCTCACAAATTAAAAATTTTCAGAGCAATAATTTACCCACTTTAAGCACTCACTTTATGACCAGGTGCAAAGGAAATGGCAGTGTTGTGCCATCCCAGATCTTCAAAAGACTGACCTAGAATAGTGTGCAGGGTGGGGTTTGTTTTTTAAACACCAACAATTAGAAACTTGAAATGTGGCTTATTCTGTCTCTGAGTTAACAAACGAGGATCTCAGATCACAGTGGTTGTAGTTTCTTCACAATAATCTAAACCATAGCAAAAATCATTACATCTTCTGTAGTTTCCAGGGAAGGTTATTCTACAGAATAGGAATGTACGCAAATAAGCCACAATTCGTATCTCCATTAAGCGTAATAGAAAAGGAACTCTAATCGCTCACCCTCTAAATTGTTTCAAACACAGATGCACCCTTTGATCACTTGATTGCATTAAAAAAAGTTGTTCTAGTAAGAACTAATCAGCCTACTTTCCTTTCACTGTCTCTACATCTGGACTAAATTTGGCGCAAATCAAGGTTCATAAGTTAGATCTCTTGCACCTCAAATGTTCATGTGTCCACCATCTTGGATCGGGGTAGATGTCATCATTACAAACTGCACCATTGAGGTATCCCTATGTGTCATTCACTACAGCTGTTCCAAATTTGATTCAAAGCGGTTAGACAGTCCTCAAGTTAGTGCACTTGTGCCTCAAAAGTTTATGCATCTGCCGTCTTAGATCAGGGTGGGTGACATCATCACAAACTACACCATTGGGGCATTCCTATGTGCCCATTCAGCTGTAGTAGATATGGTTCAAATTGGTTAGACTGTCCACAAGTTAGTGCACTTGTGCCTCCAAAGTTTACGTGTCCACCATCTTGAGTTGAGGTGGATGACATCGTCACAATCTTCACTGTTGAGTGCCCCTATGTGTCCCTACAGCTGCAACAAATTTGGTTCAAATTGGTTAAATGGTTCACAAGTTAGCCCACTTGTGCCTCAAAAGTTTATGTGTCTGCCATCTTGGATCGGGGTGGATGACATGATCACAAACTATGCCATTGAGGTGTCCCTATGTGTCACTCACTGCAACTGTACCTAATTTGCTTTAAATTAGTTAGATAGTCCACAAATTAGCCCACATGCACCTCAGATGTTCACATGCCCACCATCTTGAATTGGAGTGGATGACATCATCACACACCACACCCTTTGGGCATCCCTATGTGTCTCTACATCTGTAGCAAATTTGGTTCAAATTGGTTAGGCGGTTCACAAGTTAGCCCACTTGCGCCTCAAAAGTTTACACATTCGCCATCTTGGATTGGGGTGGATGACATCATCACAAACTGCGCCGTTGTGGTGCCCCATGTGTCCCTACAAGTGTACCCGATTTGGTTAATATTGGTCCAGGCGTTGCGAAGTTGATAGTGGAGGACACACGGACACACATAGAATGCCAGATGATCTCATAAGCCTACTGGAAAGTAGGCTAAAAAGTTTAATGGGCACTGTACAAAGTTCTCTTGCCCTCTGACCATTTTTCACTTCTAAAGTTCAGTACTTGGGAAGTATGCTGTAGCTTGCACTGAATCTGAACTCCAGTCAACTGAAGATTCAACCCCAAAGATATTCATGAAGTTACAGCCTTTCACACCACTTCCAAATTGCTTGCAAGATTTTTCAAAATGCACTTTTCTGCACATGCAATCCATCAAGGACAACTCAATATGCACATTTTTAGCTCTGCTACACCACCTTCTTAGATTTATTTTTCTTATTGCTTTACATAAATATTTATATTTTCTCTTGCATTGAGTTGGCAGAACAAAAATGTTGACTCATAGGATATTTCCCAGCCTTATCATCATTTCCCCAGTAATTTATTGTCTTTTAGCCATCAGTGTTATTTTTAAGACTTCTAAAAAGAGAATAAATGCAGTTTATTGATCTGGATCCAGACACAAAAAACATATGCCAGACTCATTTTATGATCACATTACCCCTAGTGTTCTGTTAATGTAAATAAAATAATGCCTATTTTGAATACGGCTTTGTTCAGCTGGGGCAAGCATTCCCAGACATGGTCAGCAGGGGGAAACCATCTTTCACTAAGCTGCCACAGCATCCCCTACACTCAATGCCCCTCATTATGTATTTGGCCACTTTCTCCGAGCTACTCTTTTGCCTCTTACTCCCAGCAATCAGGAAGTGATCCTTTTGTTTGGTTTGCAGACAGGTTATTGAAAAGTAACAAATAACTCCACTACTATCATTACGATTATAGTGAATAACGAGCATCCAATGGCTCCATAATGGGAGGAGGCCTCTTAAGAATGCTGCTCTTATTGCTGTTGAGTTTCACCTTGTGTAGCAGTAGGGAAATGCAAAATGCTTTCATGAGAAATCAGTCATGTCAGCGGTCGTCACTTACACAATATGCAATTTATTTTTCTTGCTGGGACACTTCATAGTCTTGCCCCTTGCTTGCTGACTCTTTATAGTCAATCTTAGTTGTTGCTGGCTTTTTTCTTTTCTTTTTCTTTTTGCATTGAAAAAGCATAGGAAATCATAAATATGCAGACAGGCAGCTAGGCAACTGATGATGTGCAGGAGGAAGAGGCTGTTCCACCATGCTCTGCTCTGACTGCAGAGCAGGCAGAGCTTGTTATATACTCATCAAGAAATCTGGTGACATTCTTGTGACACGGCCAGGGGTGGAAAACACATTCCTTCTGTTTCTGGCGCCTGGAAGACTGAGAAATTTACTGCTGTTGCTGGTAGTAGGATGTGTAAATGGAGACTGGAAGAATGAGCTGTTCTTAAACACAACCACTGCAGCATTTTCTTCCTTCTTTGAATAACATACAGAGAAAAAAACAAGTGGTACAAATGTGCCTGGGTCAATGAGGGAGTGGGGCTGTTACTGGCTGGGTAACAGCTTGCTCTTTGCTCTTCCCGCCACTCAGGCCTCTCTGAAGAAGGCAGCAGGGGGCAGAGGCATCTTCAGTTTTTCTCCCAGGGCCCACCTCCCTGAGTAGACAAAATGATTCTTCTGTTTCCAAAAAATGTCACAGTGATCGCTCTAGCTCAGGCTGTGGTACATGGTGAGGCAGGCTTTAACCCTTCCCCCCTGCACCATTTCTACATTGAAAATCACCCAACCAGGGGTCCTGACAGAGCCATTTGCTGCAGAGAGTAGGGAAGCTCTGAAGCCCATGCAAACCACTTTGGCTGTTCTCCCAACCAATTAAGCAGAGCCTCCTCCATCGAAAATGTGCTATTTTAGGGTTCTGTCATCCCAAGCAGATTTAGATCTGAAGCTGAATCTCCTTGTTTTGGACCCACCTGGAATTTACTTTGTTCAGTAACTGACAAAAGCAATAGGACAGGGGTGGGTCTTCTGCCCCTTGTCTCAAAATATGCTATCAGTTGGAGGAGTTTGCTGTTTTCAGACCTATTTCTGCCCCAAGAGTTAGTGCTGAACTAATTTTTTCAGAATACCCCAGAAAATCACTAGACTTTTATTTGAAAATTCATGACATTTTCTTGGCCTAAAAGAGCTAAAGGATATATATATATATATATATATATATATAGAGAGAGAGAGAGAGAGAGAGAGAGAGAGAGAGAGAGAGAGAGAGAGAGAGAGAGAGAGAGAGAGTTGTTCACACAACCAGTGGGAGGGTGGGAGAAGCACTTAGGCTGAGTAGGAGATCTGGGCGTGTTCCTGATTTTCAGCCATGTGCAGTGTCATAGCCAGCAGAAGGGCAGCCCCCCACCCCTCCCACTGGCAGCCCCCCCGCATGTGACGTCTGTGTGCATGATGTCACTCGCATAAGGGGCGTAGCCACTCACAAAGAGCGTGGGGCCCATCTCCTGAGAGCCGTGCGCACTCTCCCAAGCTCATTTCAAGCCAGCCTTTGCTGGCTGGCTGTGTTTATTTTCCTTTCTCTGCCTCCAGAGAGGGAGAGAAAGGGAAATAAACACATTCAGACAGCAAACACTGACTGGAAATGCAATCAGGAGGGCTGGGGCGGGACCTGCAGTGATCAGGCTATGCCCCCTTTGCGCATGATGTCACGCACAGGGGCGTAGCAAGGTTGCAGTGGGCCCAGAGACAAGGTTTTAAAATGTCACCCCACTGAAGCTCAGCTCATGAAGTAAAGAAATCTTAAATGAGGCTGAATAGTGGCAACAAAAAGCATAGCAAAATTTATATATAACCTATGTGCCACAATAGAACATCACCCTAAATTATTTTTTTTAAGGTTTTGTAAACTGTGGACCATGCAAGTCATTTAATGGTACTACAGAAAGACATGCTGTTTTGGTAGCTCCAGGGCTTGACACTCACATCAGTTTTGGAGGATGAATACAACTGAAAGAAGCCCAGGCAGGTGCACAGCTGGGGGAGTCAGTCATGTGACTTGGGGAGTCAGTCATGTGGCCCCAAGGCAGTGGGCCCCCAGACAACTGTCTCCCCTTGCCCTATTATATTTACGCCCCTGGTCACGCACACAGAGGGCACCAGCAGACCTTTTCATTGGCAACCCAGGTTCTTTGAACCCTACCGCTCAATAGTGGCTCCACCCCGGCCATGTGTTTGCAAACGTAAGGGTAAGAGGCAGGAAGAATGATCTTGTGTGAAGCAGCAGGTGGTTAGGGCAAATTTTACCACACCTCGATAAAAAGCACATGATCAGTCTTCCTGTTGGAGATGGAGTTCCAGTGACATTGACCTTTTGCACCAACTATCCCAATGACCACTAGGGGCACTGGGAGTAGAGTTAGTTAGTGAGGGTCTCCTTACCTGTGTGTCCTAAGGCAATTGCTGACTATTTTATTCAACTGGCAGCTAAGCCAACATCAGGGTTGTGAATGTTGTTTGCAGAGGGCTGAGGTAGGTCTTGCGAAGATCAGTGTAGTGGTGGTATCAGGAGGTCCATTCGAAAGGTAAATGAGATCAGGTACAAAGTAGAGGTGAAGCAGGATCAAGTCCAGGAACACACTGAGCACAAGGCAGGCAAGACTAAAAATGAATTTAGGGCAGGCAGCCTGTTCTTAATGTCTTAATAATATGGCTATTAATGGTGAGTTTGTCTTTGAATGAGTGTGAAATCCTTAGTATTAAGGCCCACTGGGAGTTTCTTGCTCTCTTTCGCTCATTTTAACTGTCTTTCTGAAATACTTGAATATATTCCAAGCAGTGACACAGTTTACTCTGCATATCCTTTAATTATTTTCAGAGTATCTGGGAAAAGCCAAATTCTCCATTTATTTTAAAAACTTATGTAATGGTGATGCTACAATGCATAGTAGAGAATTAGACAGGCACTTCTGTTTAGTTTTCCAAGTACACCTCCAAATAGTATTTGGGTATTTCATGAGCCCCAGCATACTGAAATTTGTAGTTTTCCAGCATTTTTTGGTCAGTGGTCTACGTCCACTGCTAAATATTTTTTGAAATATTAAAAGATTAACGAGCTTGACTTGTATTTTTCAGCTGATATTATGGTAAAATTATCTGAAAGATGGTTGTCAGATGTTTGGACAGGGGGCGCAATTTCAGTGCTTGCCCTAGGCGCTATTTTCCCTAGATACGCCTAATGTTACAGACCAGGCCTGATTGGTATACCAAATATGCTCATTAGCTAGTATACAAAATCAGGTCTGGCTTCAAGTTCTTTTATATGGTGACCCATGTTGGATCTGGGCGCAAGGAAAAAAGGAGATGCAAACCACTCAAACAGGAGTCAATGGGCTTTATTGACTATAAAAGGCTTAGCAACAATCTAGCAAAGCAGAAAGCAGAATACTCTATTAATATTAGCAACAGTATTTAAATGGAACATTCTAGCCATCACCAATATTCCACCCAGTGTTCCTAACTAAATATGTGTGTGCACTTAAATCTTCCTAGAGCCTAGTACAGTTTTAGATACAGGCAGAAAAGACGGGGAGGGAGAAGGAAGGCTGGGGGCTGATATGGTTTTTGGGTAATTAGTAGAGGAAAGGGGGGAAAGAGAAGGGAGTGGGGAAAAAGATGAAGGGAATTCCCAAGGCTTGTAGCATACTACCAGGATCCAAGGCTGGAGAGAGACGAATCACTTCAGCTGAAGCAGTGAGGCGCTGGCGGAGACAGGAGTTGTGCAGTTGCTTCAGGTCATAGCTGAGAGCTCCATGGCTGGGGAGCCTTGACTTCTCACTGCGCAGTGAGAGTCATAGCCACTGAGCACGGGCAGAGTTCCTGCTTAGCCCCACGGCTGGGCAGCCAACCCTGGGCAAGCGTGTGAGCAGCATTGCTGTAGGCAAAGATTGCTGAGCTCTCTGTCTCAAAAAGCCCCATTCTTTATAGTGTATTTTCTCTTTGATCTATACAAATCTCATCTTTTCCTGGGTTCCCCAGAAGGGGTGACAAAGCTGTTACTTTCAGGACAATGTCTTTTAATCACTCAGGATATTGGCCAGTTCAGAGAATTCTGAATCTCATCTTCTGAAATCTGTGCACTCAGGAAGGGTGGGGGGAAGCAAGTGTTAGTGGAAAGACTAAATCTACAGGTGTTCTCCCAGGATGGAATTTCTATAGACAGCAACTGAGTAATCCCCCTTGGGGCATGGCAGAGCCAATCATTGACAATGATTAGCATAGATTTCTTCCACAGACATTATCTGATAGTGAGTTACATTTTAGCATATTGATTAGCTCAAGCCCAGCCCTTTGTGTTTTGTTAAGTATCCAGTTTCACAATGCAATGCTGGAATGTCTCACCCAGAGGCAAAGCAGGCAGTTCACCCAATTTACAAAACAGTGCAGGATTCCTCCTGCCTCTACAAATCATTGACCAGGCAGTCATGAAATTCACCTCCAGTTCAGACATTGAATTGAACTCTTAATATAAATGAAATCAGACACACGCCTATATTCTATATACGTATTAGTATTTTGGGATGCTCATAACACTGTCCCTTAGCCCGATTTTGCATGACCGTGAGAATAGCCTCAATGTCTCAGTTTGACCCAAAGACCACAAACATGCAGGTCAAGTCAAGGAGACACAGAGGCTATTCTCACGACCACAGGAAGTGGGCTAAGGGCGCTCAACCTGCTTTCCTGTGGTTGTGGGAGCCATGCAGCTCCCAGCGGTTAGCCCGCTTAAGTCCCCACCCCTTAAATGAGGTTAGCAGAGAGAGTGCTCCACTAACCCCATTTTGGTGATCGTGAGTCGCCACGGAGCGGCTCCATGCCACAGCGTGGCTCCACACCACAGTGACCCATGAAGAAACCCCTGGTGGGAGGCTAAAACAAGCCTCCCGGTCTCAGGGGTCTCCCCAGGATGCCCCATGCACTCACATGGAGCATCCTGGGACTTCCAGGCGGCCCCTGATCCCCGCAGGCGCTACCAGCTCCCTGACGGAGCTGGGAATCATGTGGGTGGCCAATTTGGCCACCCAGGGCTTGGCCCGCTCTCCCCGCCTAACCCCATCCAGCTCTCCACTGCTTGTGCGGAGAGCCTCCAGATCTGCTGTGAGGCAGGAACTTCAGATTAGCCTGCAACCAATCACTTCCTGTTTCCTTTGAAGACTCTGCTGGGAGGTTGGGGACCATGATATGAGGCCAAATTAGTCTCACCTGGAGAGAAGATGCAGATACACCTTCCCCCCACCCCCACCTCTGCCTGTCAAAGCTGCACCTGCTAAAATTCTCTCTTCTGTTAATGGTGCAGAAGCCCTGTCCTCCTTTATATCTCAGCAGCCTAGCCTCAGGCCTGGTCTACACACACAGTTGGAAGAGGTGGTAGAATCTTGAGGTAGTAGAATGGACTTTACTACTTCAGACTGCAGATGGGGATGCAGCATTCGAACGTTGCTGCATCTGAATGCTGCATTCAAAATGCAACATTCCCCTGTGACTCAAACCTTAATTAATACATCAGAGAGAGAGAGAGAGAGAGAGAGAGAGAGAGAGATTCTAGTCCAGAACACTCCCTGTTGTTCTAGTGCTATATTTGTTTTTTCCACATAGGGGAGCATTTAAAAAATGTGACACTCCTGCATTCTGATGTGGAACAGGCTGGAGTCACTCTTGAATAACTAGTTTGTGGGAGCAAACGGGTGGCAAGGCAAAGAATGCTTTTTGGGGGGACAAGGATTTTGCTCTATATTAAAAATGTGTAGAGGTGAGGAAATTAATGTTAGTTCCTCATTAAGAAAGCTTATTTGACATTTTTGAACTTATTCAGAAAATGGGCCTGATCCCTCTTAGGAAATATTGTCTTTTGGGATTAGGCCAAACCTTCCAGTCTGCTTTCTAGGCTGGTTTTCTCTTCCTTTTCAAGATCACATGGCAGGGAAGACTGGATTAGGGAAGACAGGTCAATACCAGACTGACTGAAATCTGCAGGGGAGATGACCCTGCACGCCCTGCACACATGGACTTACCCAGCCCAGTTCCTGGACAAGAAGGAAGCTAAGGGGTTGATTTGGCTCCTGGGAGGCTGGAAGAGTCTCCTTACCTGGTTACACTGGCTTCAACAGCTTGTTCTGGGGTAGAAGAGTGAGCAAATGAGGCTTCTTTAAACAACGAAGGCCATTTAAAATTGGCAACAGGAACATAAGATACTATGACTGCACTGTCTGATATTTTACTGTAAAGTTCCAGTCTGGTGGATGGGAGAGCAAAAGGGGGAGCGGGAATTTGTTTTTTTAGGGGGAGTACCCCTCAAAACATCTGCTTCCACCCCCAGAGATGCTATTTGCCCCATTAGAGGAAATGTCAGTGTACAGCATGTGTACACGTCAATTAGGCTTCCTATAGCATAGCAAGTAGCAGCTGAAAGGTACATTTTCATCAGGAAAACAGCACTCTGGGAAAGAGTTAAAGTGTCTTCTACCAGTGTCAGAGTCCTGATCTGACTTGGGGCCCTATGGCTGCTGTTTGCAAACATTTATTTATTTAATTAAACACACACACACACACACACACACAGAGCCCAAAACTCACCTCTCTGAGTGGTTTACAATAAAACAACACCAATTAAACCAAATTAAAACATTAAAACAATGTTAAATTCTATAAGTGATTAAAAGCCTGGATGAACAAATGTGGCTTAACAGCCTTTCTAAAAGTTGTCAGAGATGGGGAAGCTCTTATTTCAGCAGGGAGCGCATTCCAGTGTCTTGGGGCAGCAATGGAGAAGGCCTGTCACTGAGTCGTCGCCATAGGAGCTGGTGGTAACTACAGATGGACCTCCCCAGTTGATCTCAATAAGCAGTGGGGCTCATAACAACCATATTGGATCTCCATCTAGCTTGGCCCTGAGACTGCAGAAACTCTCAGTGAATGTTCCGGGTGTGTGTGTGTGTGTGTGTGTGTGTGTGTGTGTGTGTGTGTGTAACATAATCATTAGGCTATTGGGGTTATAATAATTGGGGAATCACTGTCAGAAGGTTCCAGGGACTGGATAGCAATAGAGACCATTGGATTATAATTACCATTTCACACAAGGCCAACCATTAATTCCAATCCACTTTAATTATGTTTACCATAATGATCATATCTTTCCCCTGCCCTTCTCCTACTCTCACTTACACACACACACACACACACACACACACACACACACACACACACTGCAGTAGCTCATGTGCCATCAAAAAGATTCTTTGTGTCACCATAAAAATGGAGGATCTGTGTATCACCACCACCACCTAAAAAGGATTGTGGTTCAGGAATAAGCAGACTGTGGCTACGTAAGGCCTCTAACAACCTGTGCTGGTGTGAACTGGAACAATCTTGCAAGATTTAAGAGATTAATCTAGCACCTCACCTACAGAGAAGATGCTTGTAGGGGTATGTGTGTTGAAATATCAGAAATGGAGCCAATGAGTGAAATCTCTGCAGCAATTAACTTCCTAAGTAGACATCTAATTAGAGAAACATTTTACTTTCAATAATACATGAACAAAAAGATCAAGAGACAGCAATCTAAGTGGCATACGATGCCTAATGTAGAGTCTTAATCATGGGAGGGGGCAGTTTTGTGTCCTGCCCTCTCTTTTTTAAAGGCCCAGGGTAAGTGGGGGCGGCTTGCACGTGGCTACTAGGAGTAGGGCATGACTTTGTTCGTTGCAGCACTAACCATTTGGAGGCATCCATTGGCATAGATATCATCATCAATTCCGCATCTTCCTGAAAATGTACTTTTAAGCACCTTAATTGCATTTCAGAGATAACCCTACAGGCAAAGTGACAGGAAGAGAAACCATATAGAGCAGCTTGGCGGTCAGGCTCTTTGTTTTAAATCAATCAAACATCTGCGGCTAATGCAGCTTTGGGCTGCTCCTCAGGAAGCATTAGCCCTATTAGTCTGGGGCTGGCAGGAACACAGAATAATATATTTATGGACAGAGTACATGGGCATTACTGCCAGAGAGAAATTGCAGGAGGAGACAGAGAAGTGTGGTCAGCACTTCTGCCTTGCCAGCAGTAGGTCAGCTCCCACATTCAGAAGGCAGATTCGAAAGGGCCGTCATGATCCAGCTCCCTTTAGAGCCTCCTGGGTCGTGATTTTCAGCTTGTCACATTGGATTCCCAACAGCATTACCCTCTACCCTGACATCCCAAGCACCACTTCAGATTACAGTAGCAGGGGGTGGAGAGATTCAGCAAGACTCCCTCTTGAATACATTCAAGGTTGAATTGGAAAAAATAAAAATTAAAAAGCCACATATCCTATGAGCATTTGTTATTATTTTGACTGTCTTATGGTTACTATAGCAATGCTACAAACACAGGATAAACAATCAACACCTTCCTTGTTTTAACAAAGGAATTTGTATCTTTGGCTAGCAGACCCAATGCATAAGTCCTTTTTAATTGTTCATAACAATAGTCAGTCTGTATAGAACCAGTAAGGTGGTCGCAGATGCAGGTGCTCCTGAAGAATAAAATCATGCGATCTGAAACAAAACAGGGAGAGAGAGAGAGAGAGAGAGAGAGAGAGAGAGAGAGAGAGAGAGAGAGAGAGAGAGATACACACCCCATTCCCTGCTCTTCCCACAAATCAGAAAAGCAGAATATATTTACAAAATTGTCTGACACATTTTAACAGATTAAGCTCATAGCCTGACAGATCAGATTAATTATCATATGAAGTGCTCACCAGGCAGAAGAGAAATTGTCATTTCTGGAAAAACTGTTTATAATATTGGCAGGCTAGCCATCATGGATGTGAATGCTAGCAGATGAAAAACTTTGGTTAGGTCCAGGCAATTATTACAAATTTGCATATATGGTTTTTCCTTCCATGCTATGCTATGCCATTTTCCAGCATTTTCAGTTCCTTCACAGACAGGACCATGGCTATTGCTTTTCTGTTGTGTGGAAATACCACATTCACAGAAATAACCTTAGAGTAGCCCAGCACAGGAATGAGGTAGGTAGCCAGTCTCTCTCTCTCTCTCTCTCTCTCCTTCCACCCCACTCAACCCATTACATCATTGCTTCTCTATCTCCCTCTTAACATACCCCTAGATCCAGCCTCTCCCTCCCTCCCCAGCCCCCCTCCTTCCTAACACACACACACACACACACACACACCATCCAGCCCATCGCGTCCCCCACTTACCCCTCCCCTCCATGCAGCAGCAGCAGCGTGAGCCGGAACTACCCTCATTCTCCTCTGTCCTGCTCTCCAATCCTGCCCCTCCCACCCTCTACCCTTCCCCACACCAGGGAAGGGAGAGGAGGGAAGGAGTGTTTTGATCCAGCCAACAGAGTGCTGGCTAGACCATCTCGATGGAGGAGGGGGGGCATCTTTGAGCAGCTCTTTGCTGAGAGATGTGGCACTACTCAGTGAGGGGTCACTCCCATCATGTTGGGGGGGGGATGACTCAAGTGAGGCTGTAGAAGGTGGCAGGTGGCATTTTGCCACCCCACTTTCTCCTCAAAAACCTGCCACAATAAGCTACCGCTTCACTTTGCCTCATGGAAGGCCCGCCCCTGGGAATTTGGGCAGATGCTTCGTACAGAGGTGATTTCAAATAATTATATTGCAATTTAATAACAAAAATATGCTTCGTAGCATTCTTAGCCTGATGGTTAAACTAGTCTTTTACAGTATGGTTTTCTATCTCCTTTCTTGTTTCCCAGTCAATTCAGCTGACCTTTGAATACCCAGATCTTCCTTCCTGCCCACTCCATTACACATCAATTCTCCTCTTTGCAGGGCCGACACAACCAATGCAACCATAATACCATAACTCTTGGTTATAAATGTATCTACAGAAGGGATAGGCTTAGCAAGGGTTAGGATTGTTAGGAAGGGATTGGTCTTGGGGATGGTTGCTGCATCCAACCTCCATCTCAAATTCTCTAATTTGGTTGGCTGAACTAGCAAAACAGCTTTACTGGGGGAAATAACCCTGGCAAATTCCATTAGTAGAAGAGCTTACTGATGAGGCTGCAATCCTATGCACATCTACCTGGGAGTATGCTCTTTTGAACTCAGTAGGACTTCCGAGTGGTGGATTAACGGAGAGGTAGAGTAGGCATTTGCCTTCAGCAGCAAAATTTGAGGAGTGGGAAATTTTGTCACTCCTCAGATTTTGCTGCCCCTTTCTGTGGGCAGCGGCAGATGCTGCAAGGGTAGGGTGGGCAGGAGAAAGTCCTTTTTTGTTTAAGGTAAAAGGGCGGCAAAAGCCTTTTTGCCTATGGGTGGCAAAAGGTTTAATCTGACCCCTGGGACTTCCAAATAAATATGCATAGGACCAGACTGCACATTGAGTGAAATGTGCAATCCAATGAGATGCAAATAGCGACAAACTTGCAGACTTCTCTCTCTCGCTCTCTCTCAAAATGTTGTGCCCCCCTTCTCACAAGTGAATCAAGGCAGCTAACAAATAAAACTAAATACAACACAACCAATAAAAACATAAAAGGTATGATTAATTAAAACTGCCAGCACAAAGAAAGATACCCCAAAGACTAAAACCATATTATCTGTAACAGCAAGAAGGCCTGCTGAAAAAGGAATGCTTTAGCCCCACTCCTAATGAAAGGCTGCCAGTCACATCTCCTGGGGAAGGGTGTTCCACAGGGCAGAGGCCAATATGGAGAAGATCTTCTTTTGTGCAGCTACCAGATTCACCTAAGATGGAGGCAGCACCCACATAAATCTCTCTAAATTATCTTTAATTTTTCTATCTATCAAAATATATCCTTATTAAAAAAACTAGTTTTCTTCAATACAACAATTTTTCTTCTTACTGTTAATCTTAGGACTTTCCTTCTCCCCAAACTCAGCTGTATACCTTTTTCCTCATTCTTTTCCTTTTTCTCTTACTTGACTTTAAATAATATAATTTTCCTCTCTGTTCTCTTAAGCCAAAAACCATAATGCAGAAAAGGAGGACTAGATTATTGACAGATATACTGTGAACATAAGAAAAACAGCCCTGCTGGATCAGGCTCAAGGCCTATCTAGTCCAGCATCCTGTTTTGCACAATGGCCCACCAGATGCTGCTCGGAAGCCCACAGGCAAGAGCTGAGGGCATGCCCTCTCTCCTGCTGTTACTCCCCTGCAACTGGTATTTAGAGGCATCTTGCCTCTGAGGCTGGAGGTGTCCTATAGCCACCAGACTAGTAGCCACTGACAGACCTGTCCTCCATGAATTTATCTAAACCCCTCTTAGCCATCCAAGCTGTTGGCTGTCACCACATCTTGTAGCAGAGAATTCCATGGTTGATTATGCATTGTGCAAAAAAAAATTTCTTTTTGTTGGTCCTAAATTTATTGGCCTAAATTTATGTGGACTGTTACAATTCTATAGCCCTCTAGAAATTGCAAAAACCTAATGTATTATGACACCAACCCCATCAACAAAAAACACATATCTGTTTCCATGTATCATAATCCTCAAAATATGTTACTTTCAACATTTTTGTCCTGTGAGTTTTGTGAATTTAATCATTTATCCAGTCTCCAATGTTGGTCTCATTTCAGCACAGAAATGAAATCATATTTCGCATGGCATTGTCTTGAGGGAGTTGACTTTTAGGGTGGTGAGCAGGATCTTTCAAAGTGAGGAGAGCAGGTCCTTGCCTTCTCTCCACCACTGCATGCAACTTCAAGCTGTGATAGCGCTGCCCCAAGAACCGCTGCATGGCACTGGCATGCACATGGCATCCATACATGTGTGGGTGCCATGTGCATGCTGGCGCCATGTGCAGGTTCTTGGAACGAGCGCTACCATAGCAGGAAGCTGCATGCGGCAGTGGAGAGCAGGTAAGGGCCCACTCTCCTCTTTTTAAAAGATCCTGCTCGCCAGTCCCCTCCCCGAGCCACCAGACCAGTGTATGAACCTTGGTTTATGCACATTCCTATTGACTTTCAAAATATTTTCATTAATTATTAACTGGGCAGCATGGATTTGAGGTATATTATGAAGGCTAAGTGTCTCGGCATGGCACTGATGCACTTTAAAATTCCATGGATGGGTCGCTATGTTGGAGAATTCCTCATCAAATAAAGAAGACAATAAACAACGGGAAGCCAATAATTTCCTTCCCTTTTCCATCCTCAGCTCTTCCTTTCTGGCTGTTAATTTGATTTATTGCACTCTCTTGTTCGCCAGTCATGAATAATGAGTGATTTCATCTTCCTATGACATCGCTGGTAGATCTAAAAGTGTAAATGGGTTGCGGGGGTGGGGGTGGGGGCAGGGGGAGTAAAAACCAGAAGAGGAACCCACCTGTGTAATGAAACTCAAGAATTGAAAGGGTTAGAAGAATGCTTTGCTCGTCCTCTCAAGCTTTGACTTAAGCTCCCCACACTATCAAATACATCATGAACCACCTTGGGCAAGCCTTCCTCTGCCTATCTATGGCTAAAAGCATATTATAGACCAAATGGATGCCACACTAAGAGGAACCATGTAAACACCCAAGGGAAGATCATCATAGTGCTTCAAATATAAGTCAGAGGTGACCAAAAGCTCAATGAATGGATTGTGGGAAGCTGGTCTTGTGGTGGCAAGTATGAGAGGAGATCTGGTCTGGGAGAGGAGAGCTGGTCTTGTGGTAGCAAGCATGACTTGTCCCCATAAGCTAAGCAGGGTCTGCCCTGGTTGCATATGAATGGGAGACTAGAAGTGTGAGCACTGTAAGATATTCCCCTCAGGGGGTGGAGCCGCTCTGGGAAGAGCAGAAGATAGGGCTGAGAGAGATTCCTGCCTGCAACCTTGGAGAAGCCACTGCCAGTCTGTGAAGACAATACTGAGCTAGATAGACCAATGGTCTGACTCAGTATATGGCAGCTTCCTGTGTTCCTGTGTTCCTGAGTTGTCCCCTTTGCTAAGCAGAGTTTGCCTTGGTTTTGTGTTGGGATGGGTGACTATCTTGGCTAACTGAGCAAAGAGGAACCTTTTAAAGTGGTGGTTGTAAATGTACAAACTTGCAAACATGTAAGCAAAGCAAACGTTTGGGGGTAAAACACCATCGAGTGCTCTTTCCAACATACCGGCTGGTAACACTTTAAACCTTACATACAGTAACCAAACTGAAAGTGGAAACAAATGAGATGAGAGAGATGGAAATGGGCAAACATTTTTTTTAACCCTTTCAGTGACCAATGTATCTCATGGCTTCTTTCATCTCTTCCTTTACATTAATATTTGGTTGCAACTGCTCTATGAACATTGCTTCTTTAATCTTTTGTCTCATTAAATTCCCTTCAACTGCCGGTATTGATACTTTTGTTCATGTTACTTCTCTTTGAAGTTTTCCCTTCATATTCATTGCCCATGGTTTAGTTCGATTTTTATTATGCTGCATATCAGCTAAATGCTCTTTATATCTTTTCATTAATGCCCTTCCGGTTTCCCCACTATTTTTGTATGTAAACCACTTTGAGAACTTATGTTGAAAAGCAGTATCTAACTATTCTTCACAGTCGTAGTAGTAGTACATGTGAGCACCGTCTGCTGTAAGATATTCCCCTTAGGGCAGGCCTGCTCAACTTTGGGCTCACAGCTGTTTTTGGACTATCCCATAATAATAATCCCCAGCCACAGTGGCAATTAGCTGGGGAGTATGGGAGTTGTAAGCCAACGTCAGCAGGAGGGCCCAAGTTGAGCAGCCCTGCCTTAGGGAATGGTACCATAGCATCTAATGGCATGCATAAGGTTCCAGGTTCACTTCCTGACATCTCCAAGCAGGGCTGAGAAAAACTCCTGCCGGAAAGCTTGGAGATCCACCACCAGTCAATGTAGACAATACTGAGCTAGCTGGACCAATGGTCTGACTCTTTATAAGGCAGCTTCCTATGTTCCTATGAGTGCTCTGGATCTCCATTCACTTCAGTGCATCCCTGTTCCCTTGGCTCATTTTTATTTATTTACACTTATACCCCACACTTCCTCCAAGGAACTCAGAGTACATGGTTATTTTATCCTCACAACTACCCTGTGAGGTAGGTTAGGCTGAGAGATGGAATTGCCCTCTCGGTTGTAGTGAATGGGGATATTCTTCCATTTGGGACAACTGTGTGCAACAAATTTTTAGTTTGTTTGTGTGCTATGTGTTACAATAGATGTTGGCATATGCTAAATATTTAGTATATATCTTTTAACTCATCAAAGAATGGGAATATGTGCATGACGAATATGGATATACCAAACTTCATAGTCTTCAAACTTCCTGTATTTACAGTATGTGATGCATTTTCTGAATCATAGCTAAACTCAAGATTATGGAGGACCAGAAGTTGGAACATGGAAGGAGAAATGCCATGCCTGTCACATTTTTGGTGGATTTTTTTCTCTTGGCAGAGAAAAGTGTTTGAAAATTATATTAAGTGGGAAATGACAGTTTACATAACTTGACATAAAGCCATATTGGACTGAGGCGTTCGTGAACAGCCAAGGACTCATCAGCAGACCTAACATGCTTTACATGTTAAATGTGTCAGACGTTGACTTTTTTAAAATGAAAAATCAAGTTGTTTCTTCCCACAAACAGAAAATGGCATAAATCCCCTCAATTCTCATGCTTATCAAGCAACTCCACATGCTTTTAAGGGCAAAGTCGTTTTTCGGCACCCACAGTGACACTAGTCTCATTTGCTAGTGATTAATGCATTTCGTGAAATCCTCTCTGTTGGTATTTACTTCTAGGGTGGGGATCCATCTGCTGGAGGTAGAAGTGCTTTGTTGATTAAGTGCTTCAGTGGGGAGGACCATGGCTGATGAGCTCTGCTGCTCTCATCTGTACCAAGGCCATCGAGGAAAATTTATTTCTGGCAAATCTTTGAGAAAAGACAAAGACAAAGACTTTTCAAAATTGGGAACATAGAAATCTGCCATCTATGGCGACTTCTATGCCATCTATGGCTAGACCGATGGTCCATCTAGCTCATTATTGTCTACACAGTGACTGGCAGTGGCTCTCCAAGGTTTCAGGCAGGAATCTTTCCCAGCCCTACTTGGAGATGTCAGGAATTGAACCTGGGGCCTTCTGCATGCCAGCAGATGATCTACCACTGAACTATGGTCCCATCCCCTAAGGGAAGTAACTTATATCCCTGATGCCAGGAGTTAACCTGGGACACTCTACAGACAAGCAGATGCTCTACCACTGAGCTATGATACCATCTTATCTCCAGATTTTGAATAGTTCTGAACCAATGGGAGATGGAATGAAGGAGACTACTTAATGGTCATTGAAAGCATGCATAGGTGGTTTAAACAGAAGAGGATGCACTGCAAAGGGGTTTTAAAAAATACGTCTATATTGTGGTTTTAAATGGAGGATAGAGATGGTATCTGAAATGGACCTCAGCATTCTAGAGAAAATGTGTGACTATTTCTGCATTTGAGTTGAGGCACTGCTTGAGCTTAGCATGATCCTATCTACAGAATATAATCATATTATCTTGTGAGACAGAATGAATACTCCAGTGATCCTGGAACTAGTCCATGGAAGATGAATTCTGATTTCACGTAACTAAATGAAAAATAGGGATACATTCCTGGACATATGTAGAAGCAATTTTGCTTTCTCCCTGTGTTACTACAAGTTTGCTTGTGTGAAACTATGCATGTTTACTTGGAAATAAGCCACATCAGATTCGATGGGGCTTACTTCCAAATAAATATTCCTAGGCTTACAAACTTAATTTTATTTAATGAGAAGAATGCAAATCCAGAAGCAATTTCCTTAATTTCATGGTTTTCAAAGTGTGATGTTACTTGTAGAACAATAGACATGGGTAGTTGTTGCCCAGCAAAACATGGGAGGCAGGGATGAGAGATACGGATAGTTGTCAGAGGAGAAACATGAGACTCCATACCCTTTCTAGTATTTGTCAATTCATGCTCATAAATACTATCTCCTAACTAATGCAATATAAGAAACCTTGTGCTTAATTCCATGTGTGGTTTGTCAGTGAAAGGTATGAATGAGACAAACAGTGTATAGTCGATACGCTTTCTTGTTCCCTAGGATGCCGTCTACTGCCACCTAATGGTGTAGGGGGGAAATGACTTGACTAGCAAGCCAGAGGTTGCCAGTTCAAATCCCCGCTGGTATGTTTCCCAGACTATGGGAAACACCTATATCAGGCAGCAGCGATATAGGAAGATGCTGAAAGGCATCATCTCATACTGTGTGGGAGATGGCAATGGTAAACCCCTCCTGTATTCAACCAAAGACAACCACAGGGCTCTGTGGTCACCAGAAGTTGACACTTGATGGCACACTTTACCTTTAGGATGCCTTCTGTAGAGGTCCTAAATGTGCTGTGGGTATATGCATCTAGTCTCTTGCCTTCTGTTTTTGATCCTTTTCACTTAGGACCACATAGAAGAATAAACATTGCTATTACTGAGAGAGCCACGTTATGCCCCTGTTTCACATAAAAGATCTTGTCTTCCTTCTGCTTTAGGAAGGAAGGACCTCTGAAGGCACCAGCCAGCTCCAACAGCAAGGATCCATTTCCAAAGAAAGGAACCATTCACATTTGTTCCACTTTTGCATAGATATTCATTGGGTTATCTATTTATCCCAATGTGGAAGAGGGGGAGCTGAAATTAATTGTTTTTGTGTGGAGATTTTAAGCAATCAAAAAACACTTCCCCTTTTGGGTGAATTTTCTGAACTTCTTGCTAAAATGTTTGCACATCAATTTAAATGGCCCTCACTTGTTCTCTCCCTCTCAATTTGTCCTCATTTGTTCACAATGATGTAGCTACATTTAACCAATTGTGATTGCATTTACAGATGTCTAGTGGCATTATCCCATTGGGAGTATAATGTGGTTCATTCACTGTATGATCCCTGTTTGGTAGAATCACCCATCTGACTATTTCAGAATGGAGGAAGAAGAAGTTATCAGGAAGAAATAATGGTAAGGAACAAGATAATTTAAAAAAAAATGCATCGTCTAAACCTAAAATTTAATAGAAAGGCATACTTAAGTCCGGGGTTGGTCTCAGGGGTTGGCCAAGTCGGGAACAGGCCTGAGGGCCTGTGTGTACTGGAGGGCCCACCTGGCCAACCCCTAAAGTCCCCCAGGAATCACCTTCATGTAGCTTATGTGATCACAGAGGCAGCTTTAGTGAAGTATGATATATCAGTCCATTTAAAAGTAAAAGTAAAAGAGGTCTTGTCCAAGATGCATGAATGGATTAAATTCCAGCTCGCTTCCAGTTCCTCACAATTGCAAATGTGATATCTCAGCATAATCGATAGATTGACTATCGTATTTTAAAAAATGATAGAGGTAAACCACCAAAAGACAAAAGTGTTGGTGTTTGCTAAACGGCCAAAGAAATATACCTGGCACATGAATGGGAACACAATTGAACAAGTTCAATCTTATAAATACTTAGGTGTTGTATTCCACTCATCTGGTTCCCGTATTGCGCATCAAAAACATATTATTCAGAGCGCCCAATTATCAATCAATCTGATCAAATCATTTTATTTTTCACGGGGAGCTCTGTACATCCCTGTTGCAATAAAATTACTATTGGCCAAAGTGTATCCTCAGATAATGTATGGTGCACAATTGGGCCCATTTAGTAATTTTGCTCCGTTAGAAACACTGCAAACTAAGTTCATAAGAACTATATTACAGCTGCCATGTTGTGTCCCAAATACTGTTATTAGAAGGGAGGTGGGTCTGGTTAGATTTGAATCACATTATTGGAGATCTATCATACTCTACTGGTTAAAATTGGTTTTCATGAAAGTCGGCTTAGTGCATTTAATTCTGGAAGACTCCTTTAAATCCAATTAGAAATTGGCAATTACAGAAAAACTTCTATTATATGGATTCTCTCATGATGATTTTATTAGATTAGGTTTCGATCAGGCCAGAAGAGAAATTGTGCAACATATCCATGACGTGGAGTTGCAGATGGATCATGCAAAGTTACCGAGTAGCATTTACATAGGTAGCCAGTGCACTGAGCTCAAGCCTGCTACATATCTAAGTAGCATTTTAATTCCAAAATTTAGACAAGCTCTAACACTTGCCCGTGTAAATGCTCTCCCAACAGCTGTGCTCCATGGGAGATTCCAGGGTATACCATACACATCAAGATTATGCCCTTGTGGATCTGGTAAGGTTGAAACAACTGCTCATGTTTTACTGCATTGTGAATATTACAGAGACATAAGACGCCAACAAATTGCCCCACTTTTGATAAATTTTCCGGGTCGTGGAGAGGATTTCTATTTAAACTATTTGCTCACCAATCCTAATCCGGATGTTATTCATATCGTGGCCAAATATTGTTATATAATATGCCAAATGCGTATAAATGTAGTCTGATTTTATATTATCATCTTACTATTGTTATTATCATTACTATTTTAATATTGTTGTACTGCTGGTTTACGACCGAAATAAAGTTTTACTTTACTTACATTAATTCAAATATCCAAGAATAGTTCTAACCTCAAAATTGGAACTGATGACTATTCAGTCCATTGGTATCCCAATGTGTTTAATTTTACGCACCTCTTGAAAGCAATGTCAACAGCAAAACAAGTGGGGGCAAGGCAAACACTGCCAGTGTTTGCTTGATCTGGGTGAAGTGAAATGGAACATTATCTCAATATTTTTGTTTAAGCTGTGAATCATTGGAGCAGATTCACCCACATGAGTATGTTAATACATGCTAAATTGTCAGCTATGAACAATCAGCAGAGAAACAGAATGGCCCCTAGCTTAAATGAAGCCCAACATAAATAAATAAATCAACACATTCATTTCTTCATTGCCTCATTATATGTCAATTGTAACATTCAATTTGCACTCTCCTATAATGACCACTCGCAGCTCTGTGTTGGTTCAAACCTGTTCCTTTTACCAAAGTAGCGATAATACAATCCGTTGCATTGTGTGAAATAATTGTGCTTTTCTACTCACCTTTTTGTCAGTGATGATACAGGTTGCAATGGGTAATGACAATCAGCCACAGGTGGGCTTTAACTGCAAGGTTTTCTAGGTGTTTAGCTGTAGCCCAGTATCTTGATCTACTACAGCTCTTTGGGAAACCATGGGTCACTTTAAGCCCAAATAGCTTGAAGGACTCTTCATGCTTCACCCTTCCTCACTAAGATTGGCCCTTGCTTTCCTCTGACCCTATATAATTTTGGTTGTGCAACAAACACACTTTCCCATGCAGATAACAGATTCTGTTCTTTGGTTTGCCTCTGCCTGTGACTGCTATGCCTCTTTGACCCTACAAGCATCTTGTGGTTCCCCAGCACCACAAGGCTGCCTTTTGAAACCTGACCTTGACCTGCCTTTCTATTCAATAGTTCTACATGAAGCTTGAGTTTGAAGTCTCATCCCAACCCTTCAGGAGGACACAGAACTACTTCAGAGCATGGCAGGCTCTTGATAGCTGGGCTTTGTGGAAAGGTAATTCACTTTTTAAAGTAAAGTTGTGCCCTCGAGTCGGTGTTGACTCCTGGCGACCACAGAGCCCTGTGGTTGTCTTTGGTAGAATACAGGAGGGGTTTACCACTGTCTTCTCCTGCGCAGTCTGGGATGATGCCTTTCAGCATCTTCCTATACCGCTGCTGCCCGATATAGGTGTTTCCCATAGTGAAGAAACAAACCAGCGGGGATTCGAACCAACAGCCTCTTGCTCTACAGACAATCAGTCTGTCTTGGACGGTTTTTATAAATATAACTACTTACAAAAATTATATCCGTAATAGTACAATAAATTGGTGCAAAGGATAAATCTCTCTATATAAAATTGAATGTCTGTTTGTCTGTCTGTTCCTTATAAATCCCCACACACTTTGAGCTATCGGGACCAAACTTTGCAAAGTGACTCCCTATGACTCTAAGAGTAACATACCCCGACAACCGCCCCACAGACCAACAGATGGATACACAGTGGTTTAGGGTTAGGATTATGGCTGAAGGAGAGTTGTCCATCAGTATGCTCTAAGTTTCTATACCCAAGCAACGCTAGGCACTTAAAGCTAGTAATCCATATAACCGCAAATGTGTAAAAATTCTAGGAATAGTCCATTCTGCTGGAAGGGGGAATAAAATAGATTTCAAACATTGATCTATTGTGCTATTATAAATATAACTGTCATAAAGAAACTACATAGACCTATCTGCAATGTTGATATGCCTTTTCTTTCTTTCTTTCTTTCTTTCTTTCTTTCTTTCTTTCTTTCTTTCTTTCTTTCTTTCATACCCTATTATTCCTCCAGTCTAGGGGCACCTCTTCTTTTTGGGGGGCAAACAGTTTAATATGCATCAGGAAACCAAAGTCAATCCCATCTTACTGACTGCATGATAGATGCCACTGAACACATGCATTGGTCCTTGTATATGTTACTGGTTTAGGTCTACATGTTCAATATTTTATTGGTACACCTTAAAAATCTAGGAAATAAATCATTTCCCTCATCCATCATCCCTACCCGCTTCCCTGCAGGGAATGCTCTCCTCTCTCAACATTCTGCCCTCCATGAGCATTTCCCCATCCCCTTATTTTCCTGCCTCCCATGAGCATTTCCACTATCTCCTCATTCACAGGAGAGGTACTGGATCATCCTCATAATGTGCAAAGTGTCTCTACAGGACAACAAGGCTGCTGTAGTGTAGAGGCTAAGTGACTGAACTGCAAATCAGGACTTTTCTGGTTTGAATCTTACAGGTTTGTTGTAAGGATTATATAAATTATATTGAGATTTTATTTATTTATTTATTTATTTATTTATTTGATTTTTATACCGCCCTTCCAAGCTGGCTCAGGTTTACAATTAAAAAACAGAAATCATTAAAAACAATTAAAACAGAAATACAAATATAAACACCAATTTAAAAACAGCTTAAAAAACAATTAAACTATCAAAACAATTAAAACCCTGAAAACCAGGTTAACATTAAAACAATTAAAACTAATTAAAAACCCTGAAAAGCCAGGCCAAACAGATAGGTTTTAAGGGCTCTCTTGAAGGACAGTAAAGAATTAAGATTACGAATTTCTGCTGGGAGTGCATTCCACAGCCCAGGAGCAGCTACAGAGAAGGCCCGCCTCTGAGTTGCCACCAAACAAACCGGTGGTAACTGGAGACGGACCTCCCCAGATGACCTTAACGTGTGGTGGGGATCATATAAAAGAAGGCGCTCTCTAAGATATATTTATCAATATATCAGATTATACTGAGTGCCTTGCACATTTCCAGGGGCTGTTGCTGATGTCTCCCTGTTTGTTTTTTTATTGGGACAGGGAACCAGGGGCATAGCAAGGTTGGAGTGGGCCCAGAGATTTTAAAATGGGTCCCCCCCCTCACTGAAGCTCAGCTCATGATGTAAAGAAATCTTAAATGAGGCTGAATAGTGGTAACAAAAAGCATAGTAAAATTTGTGTGTGTGTGTGTGTGTGTGTGTGTATTATGTGCCACAATGGAACATCATTCTAAATTATTTTTTAAAAGGTTTTGTAAATTGTGGACGATGCAAGTCATTTACTGGTACTAGAGAAAGACATGCTGTTCTGGTAGCTCCAGGTCTTAATACTCACATCAATTTCGGAGGATGAATACAACTGAAGGAAGCCCGGGCGGGTGCGCAGCTGGGGGGAGTCAGTCATGTGACTTGCCTCTGGGGGGCCCCCAAGGCAGTGAGCCCTCAGACAACTGTCTCCCCTTGCTCTATTATAGTTACGCCCCTGCAGGGACCCTGCCCCAAAAGTTGTCCTTTGCGTTAGGGAACCATCTTTTTATTCCTTTTCTATGTAAACTGCTTTGAGAATTGTTTTTGGTTGAAAAGCGATGATCATCATTATCATCATACACCATCCCCCTACAGAAAACTACCACCTCAGAAGCTTAATTGCATTAAGTTACCCATAAAATAAGTGTCATTGTTTTCAGTGGAAGTCCAGGCCTCTAGACAGGCAAACAGCAGACAGTGTTCTACAGTTCTGTGTTTCAGGTCTTTGCCTTCTTTCCTTTTCATAATGATCATTTCAACCAGTGACATCTATTGGCTGTCTAAGAGACTGTATCACTAATGGAACATAGGAAGCTGCCATATACTGAGTCAGACCATTGGTCTATCTAGCTCAGTATTGTCTTCACAGACTGGTGGCGGCTTCTCCAAGGTTCAGGTAGGAATCTCTCTCAGCCCTAACTTGGAGATGCCAGGGAGGGAACTTGGAACCTTCTGATGCTCTTCCCAGAGCGGCTCCATCCCCTAAGGGGAATATCGTACATTGCTCGCACTTCTAGTCTCCCATTCATTTGTAACCAGGGCAGACCTTACTTAGCTAAGGAGACATGTCATGCTTGCTACCACAAGACCAGCTCTCCTCCCATGCTCCAAACCATGTTTAAAAACATAGCTCCTCACAAAGGTGGGGGGAGAAGCTCCAGAAATGTGACACAAACTATCAACAGCAGTCATTAACAGCTCAGTCATTAACAGCTAAAGAGAATGCAAGGAAGGAAGAAGTGCTGGGAAAGGGCAGGTGGAAGGAAAGCAAGAAGAATGGAGAGGTGGAAGGCCAGAAAAAGAAGTGCAGAGGAGTGGGGGGGAGGGGGAGAAAGACAATTTCTCCAGGCACAAAGAAAGAAAGAGGAGGGGAGGGAGGGAGATAACATAAATGGAGAAGGAGAAAGATGACACGCAAAACAAAAACCTGTTCCCCATCAGCCCACCCATCATTTTTGACAGGTCTTTGGCTAGTAACAACAAGAGACAGACAAAATGAACTTATTGCATTCCAAGATATTTGTTTTCAGGGCGAAGAACTGGGTGTTCGAGCCACTTTAATTGCCCTTCGAATGTATGTCTGTCTTCATCCAGAGAGTCACTTTTTTTTTAAGCACCTTGAAAATACTCTTCATCCTCTCTGGACGTAGTGCTCAAATTAAGGGTAGTGAAAGGGTAGTGGCCCTTCAGTGAAATTCCCAAGTCCCACCCCCTGACTCTCCTAAATTTTAATCAGATATGGCCCCTCCTGTAGCTAAGTGGGGAACAGTAGCTAAGGGGGTATCACAAACATTTAGAGGGGCACACTCTATCAGCCTTTTCTGTAATTTAAGCACTATCAGGAAGCACATGTTCAAATTTACCTGCCCTGAAGAGCTAAGACACACCCAGTGAACAAGAGGGAGCACCTGATGCTGTAATACTGTTGAAGCTAACTGTGGCTTGGATCAGAAACCACCATAAAGCAAGGGAGCCCCATGTTAAGCCATTCTGAGCTTTCCAAGGTACTGCAGGATGTAAGTGTATTCGTAGAAAACGCAGTGATCATAATGCTAAAAGAAACTTTTTGGTTCCCTGCATCAATATTTCTCAAGATCAAGATTAAGATAGAACATTGAAATGCCCTGAAGGATACCAAAAGCATGAATGACCCTGACATCCTTGACAAGCTATTCCCTGCGCTGATTTTAATGCAGAATAATGTACGTGTGTGGAGTAACTTCTCAAGGTTAACAGGTACACTCAATAGGTCCTGTTTGTGGAGGCTCCAAGTCAGTGAGAAAGATAAAAGGAAAAGTGGATGGGAGATATGTGACTTGTTAAGCAAAGGTGAGGAGCAAACATATGAAATTGATGAAGTGGAAAGCTATATTGTTCACTTCAAGGCTTCATTTAGTTCCTCTAGCCTGGTAGTTTCAGGAAAGTGAAACTCTTTCTGGAATCAATACTGCTATCATTTCACAAAATTACAGCGGTTCGACCAGAAAGCTAGTCATAAATCAACGTCATGCATAGACAGCCAGAGGAAACATTTCTCCTTTACAGATCTTAGTGGTTCAGGACCTGTTAAAGAAGATCCAATATTTCCAGGATTCCTCCTTCACTCTTGTACATGGACACATATAAAGTTATCTTTAAAACTTAATGCATCCACATTCCAGGCTGAAGTCAGGGAAGTCCCGAGGTTTACTTTCCCCACCCCCTCTAAAAGGATTAAGAATATTGAGAGAGCAGATCTGCAAGATTGTCATCTTGCACCCAGACCCAAGGAGACAAGGACACAGTTACATTTGGTGAAACTGGCCTCTTTATTAACATTCCAATTGCAGTGGACTTGTTAAGGCATTCAGCTGGGATTGGCACTCCACCCCCTCAGTGCGGGCACTCACAGGTCGGCCACGTGTGTGGCCGCCTTACTCTAAGGCCTAGGGCGCTGGCACCTTGGCTCGAGGCAGTTTGACCGCTGACAAGCGGGAACGCCCTTCTCAGCCAACCTAATGTCAGGTCCCTGCTGTCGGCACTATCCCTCCGACGCTGCACAGCCATACGGAAGGAAGCCGCCTAGAGCGGGGTAGGAGTTGAGCTGCATCCCCAATCTGTCAAGCCTCAGGGGATCAGCGCCTCCTAGTTGAAGCCCAAAAGCTTACCTAAGGTGCTGCACCAGTTATTTCCCAGTTTTTACCTGCACTGTACCTGCCATGCCCATGACAAAGTGACCCGCAAAAATACCTGTAACTAAACTCCTCACTAGCTACTATGCCCCCTGATATAGCCTGAGGCAGGCGAAAAAAGACGCACACCCACAGCCAATCAGGTGTATGCCCCCAAAATTCCTGCCTGGCCCCATAATGGTGACCAGCGAAGCTCAGTCTATATCCTAGGGTGGGAGGGAAGGTGCAGCTCCGAGAGACGGACTGGGCGGGTGCCTGCAAGCAGGCCATAGGCCTGCTCCGGCCCCGCCCCCAGGAGGATGCCTGACCAATGGGAGTCAGCTCCCAGCGTCACGTGCTCCTCCTAGGGGGCTGAGGCAAATGAGCCACGCAGCCTAGAGTGGCTGCGATCGGCTTGCTTTTCACTGAAATACGTGCTGCTCCCAGTACCTCATCCTCAATCTGAAAAGGCTTCCTGATTAAAAACAAATATTGTTATCATCTAGTGCTTTAAAAACAAATTCATGGCGTGCCACATACAGTATCTCCCCATTTCCCCAAATAATAAAATAAAATAAAATAAAATAAAATAAAAGGTAGGTCAGGTAAATCAAATCAACTGTATTACAGGACCAGCAAAAACAAAATACAATAACAAGAAACCAAACTATCACAAACAAAATCTGAAAAATTACTACTATATTCTATTTGATTTACTAAATCCCTATAAATTATCAGTAGATTCAGAAATTAACAGAATTAGAAATTATCTCATGATGAACTCTGCAAGCCGCCGCACAAAATTTACCAAAATTTGGTCCTGCTCCTTACGTACTGATGTACCTTCTAACTCACTTAAGAACAGCCTATGGTAAGTTAAGAATGTGTGTGCAATCTGCTGCAAAGTGTATTTGAAGAGGCTCAGAATTATTCTGGAAGTGGAAGCCATTATATGCAGATGTACTAACCCCATAACCAAAGGTATGCTGTGTTACCTTTTAAATTGTCAGTTCCTGTCTGAATACAGGGATGGATGCAGTATAAGGTCATTCACACAGCCATGGTTGGGCTTGGGAGGGAGGGCAAGGGGAAGGCAGGGTTTAACCTACCTTCCCAACAACAGACGATCTAGAATGGGCTGAGCATTGCTGTGTCGCCACACGCATGATCGCTGCCACAGTGACCAGCATGGCATTCCGGAGGCCAGGGAAACACTCCCTGGCCTCTGAGAATCCCACAATGCACTGCATACCAAGCATGGTGCATTGGGGAACTCCCCTGTGAGACAGGCGCTCTAGGCACCCATCTCTGTATCTCCTTGGGCTAAGTGTAGCCCAAGGAGACATGCAATCTCAGCAGCTGGGTTAAGGGTGCGCTCAAGCTCTTAACCGGCCTTCCTATTTAAGCAATGGGCCCAGGAGGTGCCGCTGCCAGTAGGGACTGCAGAGGAGCTGCAGAGAGAAGTGGTCCACCAGTCGAGGAGTGTATCTTATGCCTGCAGCATGTGGCACAGGGCCTTTCTGTGAACCACACGCGGGGTGGGGGGAACACCATTCCCTTTAACCTACCTGCCATTCCAAGAGAGGTTAGTCCTTACATTACTGCCTTGCAAACAGGGCCTTAAATAGGCAGGGGGCTTACTTTACTGTGAGAAGCCATCATGGAGAGAATCTACCCAAAATCACAGTTGGAATTCCACATGTCGAATCTGTCAGGATGGGAGAGGTCAGAAAACCATTTGACCCAGTTCCTGTTAAAGTGTACAAACACAGACTTTCACAAAGTGGGTATATGTTTAGCATTTATTAGGTATTTGTAGTAGTATTGGTGGTAGTAGTTACATTTATACTCATATATTCATATTATTATTATTATGAATAAGTGGCCACCTCTGGCCACATTACTCAGTCCCAGGTTTGCCTCCCCCCCCCGCCCCCACAACCTCTCCCAGTGGCATTGGAGCAAAAACATGCCAGCCACCATCACCATCCTGTTCATCCTTCCATCGCCATCACGCCCCACCCGGCCTTTTCAAAAGGCAGAGGGTGAGGAATCTGGAGCAGCAGGAAAGCTCTTGAATCACTGCAGGCCTCGAGGGGGGCTTGATAGCTGAGGACAAGAGTGATGCGTGAGAGACTGAGCCTGAAGTGCAGCTGGAAGAAGGCACGGCTGTTTTGACCAGGCAAGAATATAATGCCTGAAAATGGCAGGGCCTGGAATTTCACTCCGTACCCCTTTTCAGTACCTGAAGAGAGCTCTGAGGCCTATGTGCACATGGTTCCAGGTGGCTCACTCGACTAGATCCTAGCTTCTGAGGTTCCTGGTTCAAGCCGTGGAGTCCCTGAAAAGCACATCTGCATACCCTTTGGGAGAGGAGTATTTTTCTGCAACAGCAATAAGACACCTTAGGATCTTAGGAGGAGTTCACACAGGCATGATTCACATCGTAGAGCCAGCATACCCGAATGATTGGAGCACCAGATTGGGACCAGGGACTGGGAGTCCTGAGTTCAAATCCCTGTTCACCCATAGAACTCACTGGGTGACTCTGGGCCAGTCACTTATCTTCATCCTAACCTACCTCGCAAGGTTGTTGTGAGGACATACATAACCATATATACCGCTCTGGGCTCCTTGGAGGAAAAGTGGGGCTTAAATGTAATAAATAAAAACACATGTGTGGAACTGCCACCACAGATAGTTTCCTTATCAGTTCAACACAACAGTTATCAATGGAGGCAGTGATAGCAGCTGCCAGTCATCAAATGAGAGGTCATTGACTGATGAAATCCCTAGAGTGATATTAGGTGCACATGCAAATCAGCCTTAACAAATGTATTATGGTATAAGTTTTCACAGTGGGGAAATCAACTTCATCATCAGACATGGGAAGCAGCCGAAGTGGAGACTGGAGAGGTGTCTATATAATGGGAGATAATTGGCATTGCTTTTAGAGTAATCCTGGAGAATGTTGACAATTATCAGGAACAGGGCTGTCACTTTAACTTGGTGACAATCTCCAGTGTGAGACTCTCACTGTACTCTTGGAGTGCATTTGGAGGGGCCCCACAGTGGTGGTGCCATGGCAGCAGCATAAGCAGCGAGAAACCTGCCTCACTGCTCACTTGGCTCCAACCTCCCACTGGCTGCACCATCCAAGGGGTGGGGGCAGAGAGTGGCGCCGAGGCAGTGAGCAGCCTCCGCTCACCCACCTTGGCTCCCAGCGGCACAGCAGCTGGCATGGCTGCCACCATGTGTGCGGGGGGAGCAGCAGTGGCCAGCGAGAGGTGAAGGGCCTGATCCATACAGTGAGGCTGCCCACATGCCTGCCTTGGCTCTGGGATGGGGGGAGTGGCAGCGAGCAGCCTGCTCCGCTCAGCGAGGCTGCCTGTGCACCCACCTTGACTCTGGGGCGGGAGCGGCGGCAGCAACCAGCAAGCAGTCTTCTCTGCTCAGCAAGGCTGCCCGTGCCCCACCTCAGCTCAGCAACTCAGCAACAAGCATAGAGACTAGAGCAACTTCAGCCACATTTTTTGACTGAGTACACCTTGCAATGCAGATTGCAGAGCAGAGCAGAGTGAGCACAAGTTAGTCTCATGGCCAGACATGGAGCTCATCACAACAATCACCAAGAAATATTACACACACAGAGAGAAATGGGACTGTCCATTTCTATCTCACAAACAAACAGAACCACAACTCAAGGAAGACAGGCACCTAAGTTCTACCTTTGTCAATCTGAGATCCAGCAAAACCAGATAGTTATAGCAGCAATAGTGCAGCATATTATACTCAGTGCTGAGAAAAGAAAACCACAAAATCAAGCTTCCCTTCCTCCTCACTCCTGTCCTTATGTATCCTCTTCTTCAAGAGAAACTCAGTATAAGGGCTCTCTCTGCCTGCAAGTCACCTTGAATACATTTTGAATTTGAATTTCCTTCCTTTTGTGTCCCCGCAGCCAATGGGGGTACAGTTGCCCATGACAACATTTGATTTCTATGAGAACAGGCCAACGAAGAAGCAAGGAGATCACAAGCCAATCGGAAGCCAGTGCCAGAAAACCAATCAGCAAGGGGAAAACAGGCCTTCAAAATGGCGCTTAAAACATCAAAACATTTTGATTGAAACAGAGTTGTTTTGCTCTGAGCTCAAAACAGCCCTTTTAAAGGAGTCAAAACGTTTCGTGGTCAAAATGTTCTGCACTTTCCTATTAGCAAGGTAAAAATTTACAAGAAGAATGCAATGCTAACTCAGTAAATAAATAAGTGAAGGAATACACATAAACTGCCCTGAGGTTCTGTATAGGGCAGTATATAAATGTGACAAATAAACAGATAGATTGATAAATGGATAAACAAATAAAAAACAAGCACCATAAACCGATTCTGAAGTGCTAAACAGGGGGCATGCCCCTCGACACCAGGTGCTAGGGGACACCAATGGGATGGGGGCGGATTCCCTCTTTCTCCCACTTGTGGCCTTTTCTTATGTTCTCAACACAACTGCCATAGAATTTTTGCACAGGAAGTACATTTGCCCATGTGTCTAAAAAACAAACAAACTCCTTTGTAGACAAGATATACTTTTGATTCTTTTTCCAATTCCTTAAGCAAAACACCTACGGAAAGTGTAGCTTTGGTGGATCTGCTGATGCTTTTACGCTTAACTTAAGCATCGGTACAGATGGATGCCCCTGTTCATTAAATGAATGTGGGCTGTGCTGCAGCAGTGGCACACGGAGGCTGCAACCGTAAATATGCTTACCAGAGAGTAAGCCCCATTGAAAACAGTCGGACTTGCATGTAAACGTGTGCATGCACAACTGTAATCCTATGTGTACTTGCTTGGGAGTGAGTCCCAATGAATCAGACTGATTCTGAGCATGCACACACAAGACTGGATTGTTGGTGGATAAGAGGCTTTGCCAAATCCATGGAGGATTTCTGTGGCAGAGCCAGGTCTCGTTATGAAGGACCAACTCCTTCCCAGAGACCATCTATTCCATTCCCCCCCCCCATTTTATTGCAGCCAGTTAATATCATATTCATATTTGTTGGGGACAACAGTAGTTTGCTTTCATGTGCTTGTTTCACATCAAACTGATAGTTTTATATTACAGTGGATGTATCTGTGTGAAACCGTTTCAATTTGAGAGATAAAGGACCACCTGGTGGTAGGCTATTTCTATCTTGTTTAAAATGCCACTTCAAGTTAAAACAAGGCCCCACTGCTGCTCTTGAGAGTCTTTCATTCTGCCAAGCAATGAATACTTCCCCGAAGGTGCTGAACAAGAGCACTCAGCACTCTTCAGGAGACATAATATAAACTCTTGTTTCGTCTTTGGAGAAATAGAGTGCCTTCTTCCCTTCAACCACAAGGGGGAGCTTTAAACAAATAGAGCTCAGCTCGCTCAAGAGAGGAACGCTAATTAATATAACAACATGCAATTCTTCCTTCATCAAGCAATTGTTCCCATATAGGAATGTGCATGTATATTGTAATTATGAGGTGTGGTACAAGTGGTCATTTTGCTTACTGTGAACACACAGATAAAGCAGGTGTTGCGCATTGTGGGAAAACATTGTGTGCTTTAATGGGGTTCCCAGGGTTTGTACATATGCAACATTTTCTCCATAGGAGTGCTTTTCAAAGAATTCCTCTGGAGAAATAAATACTAGGTGCCAATGGATTCCCTGAGAACTGGGTGTTGGTTTTTTGTTTTGTTTTGTTGGGGGTTTTTTTTGGGGGGGGGGAACAATTCCAATCTAAGGGCATAATTCCATTGCTTTATCATTCCATTTGTTTGTTCTGTCACTCTTCCTGAATTCTAAATGGTTTTCATTATGCCAGAAGCACATCTGAGCATTTTTTGCAGGGTTTTTTTTTTTTTTTTAAAGAATCTGTTAATTCAGGAGAGAATTCAGGAGCCTATAAGAACTTCTAAAGAGTAAAAAAGCACATGGTCACAAAAATTGCTAAAAACCTTCACAATACAAAACATGCAACGTTTGGGACATGGAAGGTTATGAACAACAACAAAAAAGTGTGTACTCTACAACACAACACACTCTTTGGGACCCAGGAAGTGATTTTTCTGCATACAGTCGCATAGCAAATGCCCAGGATAGAAGTCAAGACCAGAATCAGGAAACAAAATGGCCGAACTTCTGATTCTGCAAACACAGTCTGCAGAATTTGAAATCTGGAATATCAGGGTTCTGAAATCAATGTTTCTCTGTATGCTGTTGCTGCTGGTGCTGTTATGTCTGTTGGATTGTATTTTTTTAGTTGTTGTATTTTGATTTTTGTATGTTTGCGTTAGCTGCTTTGGGTCTATTTAAAAAGGTGGGATACAATTTTTTGAAATAATAAAATAAAGTAATTGAGAGGAGAAAATGCCCATCCCAGACAATCCAGGTTTTGATTTGTGTTAGGAGGCAATTTAAAACTAAGGCAATTCAAGACTCCCATGTGAAAATTACAGAGAAATGTTTAGTCAGCTTTAGTTAGACTTAACCTCCCAACTTTCTTCTCCTTAAGGTACATAGAAGAGAGCTGGTCTTGTGGTAGTAAGCATGACTTTGTCTCATTAGCTAAGCAGTGTCTGCCCTGGTTGCATATGAATGGGAGACTAGAAGTGTGAGCACTGTAAAGATATTCCCTTTAGGGGATGGAGCTGCTCTAGGAAGAGCAGAAGGTTCCAAGTTCCCTCCCTGGCATCTCCAAGATAGGGCTGAGAATGATTCCTGCCTACAACCTTGGAGAAGCCACTGCCAGTCTGTGAAGACAATACTGAGCTAGATGGATCAATGGTCTTACTCAGTATATGGCAGCTTCCCATGTTACTATGTGCTGTGGAAATCTGATTGACATGCCTGAATCAATCTAATATTATTTTATTGCTGGTTCTCACAAACACAAAATAAGCTTACATACATTTCACTAAGAGTTTGTTCAGAAACAACTCAATTTTCCTTCTCCTTTTGCTCCCTTTTCCTTTCTGACCCCCCCCCCCCACACACACACATACACTCTATAGGATCACCATTGGGACAAACTTCTCAGCAACACAACTTAGATAGCAAATACGTGATCAATAGATAACAAATATGTAATTGATATTAGATAAATATGCAATCAAGAAATGCTTGGGCTGTTTGCTTATTAACAATTTTAAAGATAAGACATGAAAGAGCGGGTTGGGGTGGGAAGCAGCACAACCTGTGCAGAACTGCTGTGCTGAAATATCAAATAAGACAAAACCATTTATTCACTTAAAAAATACCTAGACGGGTCTTTCCTTCTCCGATGACATTTGCAATATAACCATGATATTCGAGACTGGAATCAATTTGTTTTCCCAAATATTTTGAAATGAACATTTTTGATGCCGTTAAACTATTCAAAATCAATTCTGGTTTGGCTAATGGGGAGGTTTTCTTTTCTTTTAAGGCTCATCCCTTACTTAGAGCATTCAAGTTCTGGCTCTCCCTCTCTTGCCTTCCCTGGACATATCAATAAGTAGCAACCATTTCAAGGCCATTTTCTAATTTGTCCCCCGTGCCCCACCCCAGCAGATTAAGAAGTGATGCATGTATCTGCTCACTAAACCCACGGTAAGGAATTCATGGGGGAAAGTGCTGGAGCTCTTCAGCTGCCTATACTGATATCAAATTTTAATAGAACATAATTGCAGTGTGGGTTACTCACTCTGTGATAGATCGTAGCATTACTTCCAATATATGCATAAATGTAGGTCCCAAAGAAAGAAAAATCAACCTCTCCACTTTTTTCAAAGACCAAGTGCACTTTTGTTTTTTAAAGGAGAAGATCACTACCAGGGGATCTGGGGCTTGAAGCAGAATGTTTGTTTATTAGTAGTTGTATTGGTTTCACCTGCTTAAAATTAATCATATTGATCAATTAATTAATTAAATTGATATACCTATATTTACCCAAATTGAAGACGACTCTGAATTTAAGATGACCCCTTTAAAACTAGAGGTTAAATACAAGTTATAGCTGCATATGCTTGAAAGGAACAGGACTCTCTGAATTTAAGATGACTTCATGATTTCTAAGATCAAAAAACTGGGCGGGGGACTAGTCTTGGATTCAGGTAAATACAGTAGATTTGCATTTTAATGAAACCCTTGGACATAATTTAAAATGCCTTTACATTATCCATGCATTGAAGTCACCATCAAAAGAGGCATCCCATCTTCTGATGCAAGAGAAGGGAAAATACCTCTTCTAAGATTATGCCTGCCACTCATTTTTTGTAAGTATGTGCATCGTGTGTGTGTGTGAGAGAGAGAGGGAGAGAGAGAGAGACTCGGCACCAACTCCTTCTTCAACATTGTAATAAAAATCGACCAACTTTGCAGGGTTGTTGTATAGCCACCCAATCCAAGACTGCAAAACATGATAACCAACAGCACAATTGTATGCATGTTTACTTAGAAGTAAATCCCAATGGGACATAGTCCTAGGTAAATCTGCATAGATTTGCATTCTAAATATGCTATGAGCAGCTTCACGCAACCAGCAGCAAGACTGTAACAGGGGGTAATGTTTGGGTTATGTTGGAAACCAAAACCATGCACTCCCAGCAGGTGTGACATCCAACCCCTCCCAGGTCCAGTTCCCCAGATTCTCCTCCCAACATTCTCCCAACTTCCACCCAACTTTGGTAACCAAGATTTGTAAAATGGGTGGAGAATGTTGGGAGAACGCCAGGTGGGAAGTATGGGAATTGGACTTGTGTGGGTTCAGATGTCATGCCCACCATGGGCAGCCGTGGGTGCTTTCAGTCCCCAGTATATCCCCAACATTTCCCCCAATTACAGATGTGTGTGAAGCTGTCGTATGTAAACAAGAGGTGGGGTTGAGAAAGGAGCAAGCTGGGCTGGCAGTTTATTGAAACAGCTGCGGCTCTTTGACTTCATTCTTCCAAACGGGGCCAGGACAGTTCTGAAACACAGATTGTAGCTGATTGACATACCATTGTCTGCAAAGGACGTCCCAGCAGTGACAATGCAATCAGTGCCATAGAACGGAAAGCGTTACAGGGAAAGGAGGATGGAATTAGCTGCAGAGCAGAGCATATGGTGCAGCCTGGTGCCCTGCAAGAATGTTGCTTCAAAAGACATTTTTCTTACAAAAACTAGGCCGCGTTGTTGCTCACATTGTAAGTAACCCATTTCCATTTTTAGCAGTGTGCTGTGTCTACCCTTTGAGTCGCGCTCCAGATCCGCGACAACAGCTGTGAGGTTCTGGCTCGTTAAAAACTGTTGATTCTTCAAGGCTGCAGAGCAGCCGCCCCGCCTCCCCAGCCCCTTCTTTCTCAGATCCGACTCACTTAATCTTTCCCCCCTAAACTGTTAAACAAAGAGACTGCCTCTTTCCATTTCCAGCTGTAAATGCGTCATTCAGCTGTTCCCAGCATGCGGCGTGCATTTATCACTTCCAGCTAGCTGTGACTGCGATGCGGAGAAATGGACATGATGCTCTGGATGACGACAGGTAATAGAGACGCTCTCCCTCCGCGCAGCCTAAGACAGGAAAGTGACTCGCTCCTGCCAGACTGATGGAGTCCATGGAAGTCTCGGAGACTCAGAGGGAAGCCCTCCGCAGCCATGCATTATTTACAAGTGCTATTGTGTCCTTGTTCCTTCCACCTTCGGCCTCTCCCAGAAGATCAAGTCCCCAGCGGAGAGAGGCGCTGCACGCCCAGGCTGGTTAATCTATTAGCACTGGGCGACAAATGCAATTTAGCCAGCCACAATGACAACAACCTCAGCCAACGGATTGGCTCTTTCTTCCGAGATGCAAGGTCGAGGTTGCCCCTTTGGGGCTGTGGATGCACAGGAAGGTCAGAAAAATATTTTTTAAATGATGCTCAGAAGCATCAGGAACGTACTGAGGCCCAGCAGACGGCCCTTCTTAGCAGGGCTATTTGCATCAGGAACATTTCACTGGTGCAGTTCATCCCTCCACATAAGCCTTTTCTTCAATACTTATGTTTATTACAGTGGATTTCTTCCTTTTAAAAAACCCACAAAAAAACCACACCCATAGCTCTGACTCAGAGATATTACAGGAGGTTGCAGCCACAATATAAATCAAAATTCACATTGGCTGGAATTGTGCCCAGTGTTTTAAAAATGTCTGGTCTGTTTCAAAATGTCTGGTCTCTATGATGCTAGTCAGGGAAGCAGGCCCTAGAGGTCTTAAATAGGAAGACTAACTTCCCAGTAGCAAGGGACGTCTTGTGTCTCCCCACAGTGCTCCCTCCCGCTGATTGGGAGGAGAGCTGGTCTTGTGGTAGCAAGTAAGGATGTTTACGGAACCAGCTGGCCCGGTTCGGTTCAAGTCTGGACTGGACTCGAACCTGACCGGACCAGTTCAGCCTGGCACCCCTTCGAACCCCCGCCCGGTCCAGTCCGGTCTGGGGGCTTCATGGACCTTTTTTTTTTAAATTAAAAAATATTTTTGGTACCTTTACTCCCTGTTCCTTGAGGAGATGGGGGGGGGGTCCGCGAAGGTTCCCCCTCCCTCCTCCAGCCTCAATGCAACCCAAACTGGCCCATTCAGCCAGCTCTTCAGCCCATTCGGGCCTTCCCCCTCGGCATGGTGGCCATTTTGGAGGCCGCTGTGCCTGTGCAATTGGTATCTGAGAGGCCTGGGTCATTTTAAAATACATTTGCGAACCCCCAAACAATCGGGGGGTGTTCGGTCCGGGGTCGGACCGAATAGGGGGTGGTTCAGTTCGACCCCGGACCATCGAACCAAACCAGCTCAACGTCAAACCTGTTTGACGGCAAACTGGTTTGCACATCCCTAGTAACAAGCATGACTTGTCCCCTTAGCTAAGCAGAGTCCACCCTGGTTGCATATGAATGTGAAGCTTGATTTGTGAGCACTATAAGATATTCCCTTCGGGATGGAGTCGCACTGCGAAGAGCAGAAGATTCCAAGTTCCCTCCCTGGCATCTCCAAGATAGGGCTGAGAGAGATTCTTGCCTGCAACCTTGGAGAAGCCGCTGCCAGTCTGTGTAGACAATACTAAGCTAGATAGACCAATGGTCTGACTCAGTATATGGCAGCTTCCTATGTTTCTATGTTCCACTATGCACAGGTGATGAGACAGAATTCTGGCTTTATGTCAGGTGAAGAAGCAGGAAGATTAGTCAGAACACTGGGCCACCCAGGGATGAGGCTGTAGCTCAGTGATTGAGCCTCTGCTATGCACGCAGAAAGTTCCAGGTTCAATCTCTGGCATCAGACACCAGTTAGAAAAACTCCTGCCTAGAACCTTGGAGAGCTGCTGCCAGTCAGTGCAGACAGTACTGAGTTAGATGGACCACTGGTCTGACTCAGTATGTGGCAACTTCCTATGTTCCTAACTTCGGTTGGACTAAGATCACTACCATGGATATTTACTGACATTTACAACATATCTGTGCTACAAAAGCCCAATGGATACTGCTCTGTACATGGTCTATGTGCAATAGGTGGTTCTTTAGCTATCCCAGGGGTATCTGCTGAGCCCTAATGTTTGAAATTTTGGCTCAGCCCAAAGCACCCCCTGACTGACCATTTTTGCTGCTTTTGCTGTTTTGTTGCTGTGGCAGCATTACTCCTGATGCTGCTTCTCCTGATGGCTGCCGTTTTTTTCAACCTAGAAATCATCCCTTATGATGATACATGGCCCCCGATTCCCACAGCCCCCGCCGGCTCCGTGATGGAGCAGGCGCTTGTGTGGGCGGCTGATCTGGCCGCCCAGGGCTGCAGCCTTGATAGTCTGCGGGGACAGTGGGCTGAGCCCAGTCTCCCCACAGAACCTCCTCCGGCGGGTCTCACTGATCGTGGGACTCGCCTCAGTGACGAGCAAACTGTTAGGAGGAGTGCAAACAACCACTAGCAAGTACACGCAACCTTACACTAGCAACCACTAGCAAGTACACGCAACTCCACCTCACCCCAAATTCCCAGTCGGTTCTCCCCTAATTGTGCCACTTGCTAATGAGGCAGCAGATTTGTGGGGAAGCATTATGGCTTAGCCTTAGGTCTTAATGCTGCTGTTGCTTCAGGAACATCGGAAGCTGCCATATACTGAGCCAGACCATTGGTCCTTCTATCTCCTCGGTATTGTCTACACAGACTGGCAGCAGCCTTTCCAAGGTTGCAGGCAGGAGTCTCTCTTAGCCCTGTCTTGGAGATGCCAGGAACGCTCCATTTAATAATGTTTTATCATGTTTTCTATGTTGATTGTTTCCATTTTTGTTTGCAAGTTGCCATGAGAGTTCTAGAGTGGAAGGGCAGGTACAGATTGATAAACAAAATAAATATAACATTTAATTGTAATTATTTTGGAAGCTCCTGCAGATGTTGCGGGAAGGCCGGATATTATGACTGCACTTTAAGGTCATCTGGAGAGATCTGGTCTGTGGCGACTCAGTATCAGGCTGTCTCCACAGCTGCTCTGAGGCTGTGAAAGACACTCCCTGCAGAAATCTGAGGCTGAACAAAATGATTGGCCTACAAGAGAGCCCTTAAGATCTATTTTTTTAGACTGGCCTTCCAGGATCTTGTTTTAAATTGTTTTAGATGGTTTTAATGCTTTGATTGTTAATTGCCATTTTAATTAACTGTAATTTTTGTTGTTTTTATTTATTGCAAACTGCTCAGAGCTTTTCAGATTGGTAGTATAAGAATAGAATGAATGAATGAATGAATGAATGAATGAACAAAGAAATAGATTTTTTAGAAAAATTAAATCAACTCATTCCTTTCAAATGCAGTGAAAGCAGTGTAAACATGCTAACCCATGAGGCTTCTGTCTCAGACTTTCTGTTCATAGTACATAAACTGATTCCAGGTTAACATGTAGAAATAAGTCCTGTTGTGTTGTTGTTTTTTTAAGGGGAAGGGGGTGCAATCTAGAACCCATTGAAACTGTAGATCTTACAGACATTTCCAAAGGAGTAACTTCAATTAAGTGCTTAACACAAGGGGAAAGCATCTGTAGTTAAGAGTTTGGCAGGAACTGGTTTTCAGCATTTGGTCAGTTCCTTCTCTGTTCCTCACCATGGGAACAAGATATTAGTACAACAAAGCCCAACAGCAAAGTCTAAAGCAGAGGTAATGAGGTCTCTCGTTCCGAATCAGCTGTATGTCGAGCTTTGTGGGGTGGTATGCAAGAAGTCTGGACAATCAGAAACTCACATACAATGTAGAAACATTGTTTGGTGTTTCCATAGGGGCACAGGTCACTAGATAGGTTAGAGCCAATCATTTCAGATAATCAGGAAACCCATGAGCCGATTTACACATACGGTGACACCTGACATTCATGCAAGCTCCTGCAGCCTTGGGAGCTCACACTCCCCCCACCATGCCCACATAAACCTCTACAACACAACTACTATTCCTATGAACATATATACCACTTTTCAATAAAAGTTTTCAAAGCAGTTTACATAGAAAAATGAATAATAAATAAGGTGGTTCCCTATCCCAAAATGGCTCACAGTCTTTTAAAACAGACACCAGCAACAGCCCCTGGATGCCATGCTAGGGTTGGATATGGTCAGTTGCTCTTCCTCTGCTAAATATTAGAGAACCACCACTTTAAAAGGTGCCTCTTTACTCAGTTAAAGGTAAAATTGTGCTGTCGAGTTGGTGTCGACTCCTGGCACCCACAGAGCCCTGTGGTTTTCTTTGGTAGAATAAAGGAGGGGTTTACCATTGCCTCCTCCCATGCAGTATGAGATGATGCCTTTCAGCATCTTCCTATATCGCTGCTGCCCAATATAGATACCAGCGGGAATTCGAACCAGCAATCTCTTGCTCCCTAGGCAAGTTACTTCCCCACTGCGCCATTAGGTGGGAGGGCAGTCTACGAGCTGATACTTCTGTTTCCAGGTTCTGATATGCTGAGGTTGGTCCTGATGTTAGAACCCACAAATATCCTGCTCTGTCAGAGAACCTTTAACTGAGATCCGAAATAAGTTACAGATGTCAGGTTCCCTGATCCTGAAATGCAGCAGAATAAGCCAAGATTGGTGGGTTCAAACATGACCAATCTCGGCATATTGGAACCTGAAACAGAAACAGAATCTGGAGTGGGGATGGTGGGTGGGAGGGGGAGCAAGTGCTCCCGGGGCTGCAGGCACTCATGTGAGCTTCAGGTGCCGCCATATGTGTTAATCTGCCCAATGTCTGGATCATGTGCATGAGATGTTGGGCCTTGAGCAGCCTTGAGAGGAAAGCACAAAGGAGGCAGTCTGGGTCCTAGATCCTGGGGTTTGAGAGAAATCCTGCACACAGCAGGCAGGCAAAGAACGCACTGTGCCAAACCATGCTGCTTGTTGCCCAGGCAAACTCCCAGCCTGACCTGGAAGCCTCATCGCTGTTCCAGGTCAAGGGAAGCCAATAGATTGCCTGAGTTGGGCAGACTAACCTTGGAGCTGCCCGAGAGCACATCATAACCCAGGGAGGAGCTTCTGACCTGCAGCAGTCCTGGATGGCTCACTGCACGGGCAACAGAGCACAGATCCCAAGGCTCCTGGTTCTGATCCCTGAGACTCCTGGCAGAATGTGTGTGCTGTGTCCATCACCCTGCATATAATCTAGGGCATTTGTGCACAAACATAGGGAACAAAGGTAGCTTCACCTGTCCTGGCTCTATTTATTTTATTTCAATTTCTATATGGATGGGAGAAAAGCACATTCTTCTTAGGCATCAGAGGGCTTTTGTAGATTTGATCTGTGATGGATCTGTTTCCTTTCCTCAGGCATGCATGCATGTTTGAAAATAAAGTGCATGGAAAGTCATGTATTGTCTCCGTTTTCTTTACAATGAGCCTTGTCTGATTTTCTTTCTCCAGCATCACCTTTCTCAGATCACACTACATTTCAGACAGATGGTTGCCAACAGCAACAGTAATGCACACACACCAAGATGCCTTTCAGGCCTAGTTTGTATAGCTGTGGGTGCCTTTCCTAGGTAGGGAGCCCTTGGTGTGAAAAAGCTCCTGGGCCTGGTAGAGTTCAGGAGATTTCAACCATGAGATGGGGTGTAGCTCAGTAGCAGAACATCTGAGCAGGTTCAGACCCTGGCAACTCCAGGTAGAGCTGAGAAAGACTCCTGACTGAAACCCTGGAGAGCTGCTGCCAGTCAGTGTAGACAATACAGAGCCGGATGGACTAACGGTCTGACTCAGTACAAGGCAGCTTCCTAAGTACCAGTTTGTTAATGTGGTGTAGTTTCACTGGACCATACGGAGAGCAATTTCACCCAGATAGCCTCCTATATTATGGAAGGGCCCCCACATTGTCCTCTGTTCTGGCTATAATGCTACAGTAAATCCCAAAAGAAACTATACACGTTCCAAGTTATGAACACCCAATTTAGAAACTTTTGGAACACAACCCATTTGTTAATTGGGGATCTCCATTAGCTCTTGACAAAGCTCTCAATAAAATGTGCAGACTGCTCCCTTTCACAATTAGAGATGTTGTCCATTGAATCAGAGACTGTTCCCCATTGCCCTGCAGATCATATGGATGTAACCCCAATATTCAAAACACCATACAAAGGGTGTTTGTATACTCAATATTCAAAACACCATACAAATCTGCATAGGAACATAGGCAGCTGCCATATACTGAGTCAGACCAATGGTCCATCTAGCTCAGTATTGTCTGCACAGACTGGCAGCAGCTTCTCCAGGGTTGCAGGCCGGAATCTCTCTCAGCCCTATCTTGGAGATGCCAGGGAGGGAACTTGGTGCCTCAGATGCTCTTCCCAGAGCAGCCTGTAAGAGGAATATCTTACAGTGCACACATGTGGTCTCTCATTCAAATGCAACCAGGGTGGACCCTTCTTAGCAAAGGGGACACGTCATGCTTGCTACCACAAGACCAGCTCTCCTCCTCCCATGTATATCCCAAATAATTCATTTATGGAGACAAATCTGAAACATCCAAATAAGCTTTCAGGTGTAATAATTTATGTATGACAAAAGCTATGGAAACTGCTGAATCAGAACTGGGCCTAAACTGGGATATAAACTTAAAAACAACCACAGCTGAATACAGATTCATCCTAAGGTATGAGGATATAAACTTCCTAATGTTATAAACTTCAAGATATAAACTTCCTAATGGAAAATGTCTGAAGTGACATATAACTTTATCTTTCTCTGAAGTGCTGTCTTTAAGAGTCCATGAATATCAGGACCGTCAAGCAACCAAGGTTTTATTAGTCTATTAATTGTCTTGTTTTGAGCAGATTAATCCGTTAATGAACTAATTAAATTAGATATTACAGTATTGTTTTTTAAAAGGCGGCATTGATAGGATTTCTAAGAAGGCTAACGGTTTTGAACAGGCTACAATCAGGTCTGTGCAAATTATTTCTTATATGCCAGTGTTGGCTTATAGCACCTGATGGGTCCTGCCTGCACTTTGAGATGCTTTGGGTTAGCTTTTATACACACGTGTGGTGACATATATGATGGAACCTGGGATTGATACTGAATTCTGCTAAACTGTATGGATCCTTGGAAACAGAAAAATGTTCTGACTTCTAGGCAAACTTAAAGAAATCCACATTACTACTATTACTTCTCCTAGTCACATTTATATACTGCTTTTCAACCCAAGTTTTCAAAGCTGTTTACACATAAACATAAACAAATAAAATGGCCTTGGCCAGAAGTGTCTCATCCAGGAAGGGGTCTGAGCAGAACAATCCTTGGTCCCAGTGACCACTTACACCTCCAAGGTAACGTCAGTGTCACCTTCGGATGTCACACAGAACCTGAGGCAAACTCACCTCAGGCTGGCCCAGTGTGACATCCGAATGACCAGAACTGCAGTTGCAGGACCCAACCATAGTTCCGATTCCTCCCCACAACCTCCGGATGAACCCTTGGTTTAAATAAGGTTCACTTACCAAACCGAGGGTCTGGAGGCTGGAGAGTGTCATCTGTTTTGAGCAAGCTGCCCAAACCAGAGTTAAGAGGAGGAAGTTCCTCCCACTCATAAAAACAATTGGCTGCTGCGGTTTTCCTTCCTGGGTTGGGGGAAGCCTGTGCAGCCAGTTCCACCCGCTTTGCCGTTTTCCTGTTTGCAGATCATAACCGTGTGGGAATGCTCCAGCAGGGGCTCGGAGGCTATTAGAGGCCAGGGAAACTGTGGCTCCATTGGACCCGCAGTTAAAAGATACATCCGAATGGGCCCTGGATCCTATGTCAGAACAAGATGGGAAGAGAAAACAAGGGCAGTAAAAAAAAAAAAACCCTTTCTTAAGGTGTTAGGGAGCCTTCAGTAGCCACTCAATGATCCTCCCACCTGGGCCAGGTGTAGAAGTAGCCAATTCACTCACGATATACACCCCGTGACATCATCATGCCATACCACACACATAAAACACACAGCTTGCCTGACACAAGGCTGCCCTGCTACTGTGGCACCGGCTGCAAGTGGCTGGAAACAGAGAGTAGGCAGGGCCCCCACAGAGGAGACCTTGAATCCCCTTATATCACAGACACTTGCCACTAATAGCCAACTTTTAGGAAGATAGGAAGGTAGTAGGAAGGTCGCTTTCTTGGAAGTGAGGCAGGGATGTGCACAAATTGTAAATTGTGATTCATTTTATATTTGAATCAAAACATGCTGTCTTGATTTGAACACGAATCTAACCTGCTTGAAACCAGGTTGATTCGATTCAGACTTGTTTGGATTCAAATCGAATCTGAATCGATTCAACCAGTGCTGGGGGGGGAGGGGGAGGAGAACCTCATTTAACTGCCTTTAAAAACAAAAACAAAGAGGGGCTGAAATTACCTTTACTGTTCAGAGCCTGCAGAGGGGGATGTGGTGACCTGACCCTCCTCCCCCCTGTGGCTGCTAGCACGAGCTGGCAGTGGCAGGGAGGCAGTGACTGGACCCAACAACCCTCCCCTGGTTGACTGCTCACACTGACTCTTAGCCAGCATCGGGCTAAGCCTCCTCTAAATGGCCTCTGCACTGGCACAGGGATGCCTGCTATCTATCTATCTATCTATCTAATATGCTAAGGTCGTATGTGGCAAACCCCATCCACTCCACACTGTGCTTTACCAATCAGAGGTAACAGAGCAGAAGCACCATGGTGACTGGGCAGTGGGGATTCCATATGCAGATAGGAAGAGGAGTGGGGAGGGGTGAGTGAGTGAGCAAGTGAGTGGGGAGGGGGTGAGTGAGTGAGCAAGTGAGTGGGGAGGTGGTGAGTGAGTGAGTGAGTGAGGAGGAGGCACTCAAGTGAGTGGCAGGGAGGGGTGAGTGAGTAAGTGAGCGAGTGGCAGGGAGGGGTTGAGTGAGTGACCTGAGTGGTGGGGAGGGGGCAAGTGAGCAATGTGAGCATCAGGGAGGGGCAAGTGAGCAAGTGAGGAGGAAGTGAGATAGTGAGCGGCGGGGAGGGGTGAGTGGGCGAGTGAGTGGTGGGGAGTGAGCAAGGCAAGTGGCAGGGATGGGGCGAGTGAGTGAGGGAGCAGGAAGCGAGACAGTGAGCAGCAGGGCGGGGCGAGTGAGCAGCGGGGAGGGGGTGAGTGAGCAAGCAAGCAGGGAGCAAGTGAGCATCAGGGAGGGGGTGAGCCAGTGAGTGAGCGACCAAGCAGTGGGGAGGGGCAAGCAAGTGTTCTAGCTAAAAGAACACCAGGCTATCCCTTTAAATGGCCTCCCAGTGTGCCTGAGCAGAGGCCATTTAAAGGAGGCTAGTCAATGTGAGTGGCCAACCAGGCATCCCCATGCGGCCACCAGCCCCTTCTCTGATGAAGGAGAGGTACGTGGAGGCGCCTGTAACCGCTCCTGGAGGGAGCAGTAACTAATGCACAGCTGGCAGCAGTGGGGAGGCAGCAATCGGACCCACCATCCCTGTGGCCACAAATAAATTAGAATATGTACTTCCAGGAAGTACTCAAACAAGGGGATAGATGGGTTGCCCCCCTTGACTTTTATGATGTCCTCCCTTAACTATTGTTTTTAGATGGACTCAGAAGGGGCCACAACATGGCTAAAATTGGGGAAATCCGGGGGTAGGGCTTGTGTATTGCCTTGAGGGAGAAAGAGCTGGTCTTGCGGTAGCGAATCTGACTTGTCCCCTTTGCTAAGTAGGGGTTGCCCTGGTTTGAGTGTGGATGAGTGACTACATGTGAGCGCTGTCTGCTGTAAGACATTCAGGGAAGGGGCTGGAGCTCAGGTAGAGCATCTCCTTTGCATGCAGAAGATCCCAGGTTCAATCCCTGGCATCTCCAGGCAAGGTTGGGAAAGACTCCCACCTGAAACCTTGGAGAACTGCCTGCAGCCAGTCAGTATCCTGAGCTAGATGAACCAATGGTCTTGATTCAGTTTGAGGTAGCTTCCTATGTTTCAGTGTTGGATTTCATTATGCTCTCTCTGCCTTTTCTCACTGTCTGCTTCAGAAACCTGCAGGGATAAACAGCATGGATACCTCACCTATCATCCTTGACCATTCTCCCTGGGTTAGAAGGTGAAGTTTGAGGCCGGTGTTCTGATTCTGGTTTGTGCAGTTGTGCACATTTGTGCAGTTGTGTCCATTCAAGCCCATTATGAGAAATACTAGAAAATAAAAGTATTGGGTGTGATGACTGCTGTTCATAAATAGTTATAACATACTGCTCACAAGAGGGTTTTTTTTTTAAAAAGGGTGAGGAGGGCCAAGGAGGGAGAGGGAAATGAAGCCATGATCACAGATCTCTAGGAACCATTCAGTTACTCCTTAAAAACCATTGGTGGACCACCACCTTCCTACACACACTGTCCTTCTAATACAATAATCCCATCAAGAGAAAACTAAAGTCTTTTGTTTGGAAAAATCGCCTTGAATCCATTCACTGCCATCTAGAGCTCCATGTCAAGTGTGCTCTTTCCCACTCATTTCAATGGAAGAGGGAAGCTCCTCCAGCTCTTGGTACAGAGGTTTTCTTCCAGTGAGGTTTTCCTCCTCACTGAAATGAATAGAGAAATTCTTGTCAATCTGGGAGTTTTGCATGCACACCAGAGTCCCTGCCCCTACAAGAAACTGCAGAGCTGGGTCAACTAAGCAAGGATGCACATAGACTGTTTATATTACTGCCATTTGCTTGTAAATGCAACTCTTCATCAGCTGCATCTATTCTCTTAACCTGCTCCCTGTTACTGGTGAGAGAAAAAACAGCCATGCAGGGAGAAAGAGAGGAGTGCATCCATGCACGCCACACCCATGCTACCTTGGAAAGGGCATGTGGTGCTGGAAAAGGAAGCGGCCTGAGGAGCCGCAACAGCGTTTGGCCCCCTTGCTCGGCTACAGCAGGCTCATAATCAATGCCATTAGCTCCTAAACAACAGCTTCAGAGCAGTGATAGATGCCCCACACGCTCACTTATGTGTAGAACTGAATTAGAGATAATGACATTCCAGTATGATCTGCTAGGAATCAGGAAGCAATCATTGAAAAACTGAAGAGCACAAATAAGGCTGTGTGTTAGCAAAATGACTACAAGATGGTGAACCTAAGAATCTGCAGGGTGCAGCAAGCCTGTGTAGTGTGAGCGAGGAATCCTGCAGTTTAAATGTTACCCTAGTCATGAGCTCACCAGGTGAAGCTCACCCTCAACCTCAGCTCATGATATAGATGGAGCATTTTCTTTGTTCGTTTGTTTATGTCTATTTAGTACACACACACAAACTAACAAACAGAAATATAATGTAACATGAGAATTATATTATGTCACATTATATTTCTGTTTGTTAATCAACAGAACAGGGGATTAGTATCTGCCCTGCCCCCAAAACCAGAATTTGGAGTCATCAGTTACCCACTGTGATGTGTTTAAAGAGTTTTTCGCAGATACAATCTCTCAGATTTGGGCCGACCTAGATGGAGACTCCACAATTAATTTGATGTCTGAGCTGAGGGGCCCAACAACTCCTCTTATGGGATTCGACTGGATCGGTTTCAGTCTGTGACTCCTGAGGATGTGGACAAGCTGCTTGGAGTGGTGAGGCCTACCACTTGTTCTCTTGACCCTTGTCCAACATGGCTTATTTGATCTAGCAGGGAGGTTGTTGTAAACAGCCTGGTGGAAATCATAAATGCTTCTCTGAGGGAGGACAGGATGCCTCCTTGTCTTAAGGAGGCAATCATTAGACCTCTTCTAAAGAAGCCTGCATTAGATCCCTCAGAGTTGAGGAATAATAGGCCTGTTTCCAACCTCCCACGGCTGGGCAAGGTAATTGAGAGGGTGGTGGCCTCTCAGCTCCAGACGGTCTTGGAGGAAACTGATTATCTAGACCCATTTCAAACTGGTTTTTGGGCGGGCTATGGGGTGGAGACTGCTTTGTTCGGCCTGATGGATGATCTCCAATTGGCAATTGACAGAGGAAGTGTGACTCTGTTGGTCCTTTTGGATCTCTCAGTGGCTTTCGATACTATTGACCATAGATAGTATCCTTCTGGAGCATCTGAGGGTGTTGGGGGTGGGAGGCACTGTTCTACAGTGGTTCCGCTCCTACCTCTCGGATAGATTCCAGATAGTGTCAATTGGAGACTGTTGCTCTTCAAAATCTGAGCTTAAGTATGGTGTCCCTCAAGGCTCTGTACTTTCTCCAATGCTTTTTAATATCTACATGAAACTGCTGGAAGAGATCATCAGGGGATTTGGAGCTGGGTGTTACCAGTATGCTGATGACACCCAGATCTACTTCTCCATGTCAACTTCTTCAGGAGCTGGCATATCCTCCCTAAATGCCTGCCTGGAAGCAGTAATGGGCTGGATGAGGGAGAATAAATTGAGACTGAATCCAGATAAGATGGAGGTACTTATTGTGTGGGGTCAGAACTCCAGAGATGATTTTGATCTACCTGTTCTAGATCGGGTCACACTTCCCCAAAAGGAACAGATTCGCAGTCTGGGAGAACTTCTGGATTCACACCTCTGCCTGGTTTTTTCAGGTTGAGGCGGTGGCCAGGGGTGCTTTCTATCAGCTCCGGCTGATACGCCAGCTGTGCCCATTTCTCGAGATCAACGACCTCAAAACTGTGGTACATCTGTTGGTAACCTCCAGACTTGACTTTTGTAATGCGCTCTATGTGGAGCTACCTTTGTACACAGCCCGGAAACTTCAGTTGGTTCAGAATGCGGCAGCCAGGTTGGTCTCTGGGTCATCTCGGAGATGACCATGTTACTCCTTTACTGATGGAGTTACACTGGCTGCCAATAGGTTTCCGGACAAAATACAAAGTGCTAGTTATAACTTACAAAGCCCTAAATGGCTTAGGCCCTGGGTATCTAAGAGAGCGTCTTCTTCATTATGAGCCCCACCGCCCATTGAGGTCATCTGAGGAGGTCCGTCTCCAGTTGCCGCCAACCTGTTTGGTGTCTACACAGAGACGGGCCTTCTCAGTCACTGCCCCGAGATTGTGGAATGCGCTCCCTGCTAGGATACAATCCTCCCCATCCCTGGCAATTTTCAAAAAACACCTGAAAACCAATCTTTTCACCCAAGCTTTCTCAGCTTCCTACATTTTGGGGGTTTTAATATCTGGTTTATTTTAAAATTCAAAACCTGATTTCGGGGTTTTTAATCACTGTAATTTTTAAATTGTTCTTTTAAAATGTTTTTAAATTGTTAATTGTTCTATTGTTTTTTAATTTGTTTTAGCTCTTTACTGTTTTAGTGGTTTGTTTTAATTGTAAACCACCCTGAGCCATTTTGGAAGGGCGGTATACAAATCAAATAAAACAACAACAACAACAACAAATGTATATAATTCCTTTTGATTAACTGCATCCTTCTAGGATCCAGAAAATACTTGTATGGAGTTCTGTTTGCAGTTTTTAAAATTCTCTTTCTATCCCCCACACCCCAGTCTTATACATATACATATACATATACATATACATATACATATACATATACATAACATTCCTGCCAAAGCAAAGCTGTTTTAAGGATGACAGTTCATATATTCAAGACAGGGGTGGCCAACATGAGCCTCTCCAGATGTTATTGGACTACAACTGCCATCACTCTGATGCAATTTACTACAACTGGGGATGATGGGAGTTGTAGTCCCACAACAGTTGTACATAGCAACCTAGGAAGCTGCCTTATACCAAGTCAGGTGGGTCCATCTAGTTCAGTATTGTCTACAAGGACAGTCAGCGGCTCTCAGGCAGGAGTCTCTGTAGGGTGTGAGCCTTCTGCATGCAAGTATGCATATACAGGTGAAACTCGGAAAATTAGAATATCGTGCAAAAGTCCATTAATTTCAGTAATGCAAATTAAAAGGTGAAACTGATATATGAGACAGACGCATTACATGCAAAGCGAGATAAGTCAAGCCTTAATTTGTTATAATTGTGATGATCATGGCGTACAGCTCATGAAAACCCCAAATCCACAATCTCAGAAAATTAGAATATTACATGGAACCAAGAAGACAAGGATTGAAGAATAGAACAATATCAGACCTCTGAAAAGTATAAGCATGCATATGTATTCAGTACTTGGTTTGGGCCCCTTTTGCAGCAATTACTGCCTCAATGCGGTGTGGCATGGATGCTATCAGCCTGTGGCACTGATGAGGTATTATGGAAGACCAGGATGCTTCATTAGCGGCCTTCAGCAATTCTGCATTGTTTGGTCTCATGTCTCTCATCCTTCTCTTGGCAATGCCCCATAGATTCTCTATGGGGTCAGGTCAGGCGAGTTTGCTGGCCAATCAAGCACAGTACACTGTATACTTTTCAAAGGTCCGATATTGTTCTATTCTTCAATCCTTGTCTTCTTGGTTCCATGTAATATTCTACTTTTCTGAGATTGTGGATTTGGGGTTTTCATGAGCTGTACGCCATGATCATCACAATTATAACAAATTAAGGCTTGACTTATCTCGCTTTGCATGCAATGCGTCTGTCTCATATATCAGTTTCACCTTTTAATTTGCATTACTGAAATTAATGGACTTTTGCACGATATTCTAATTTTCCGAGTTTCACCTGTACTCTTCCTCTGAGCTATGGCCCCATCCCCTAAGGGGAATACCTTACAGAGCTCACATCTGTATATATATATATATCCAAATGCAAACCAATGAGGACACGGCTTAGCAAAGGGGACAATTCATGCTTTCTGCCCACAACCAGTTCTCCTACCCTGTAAAGCCTCCAGTTGGCCACCACTGTTCTTCTAAGATAATATAAGTGAAGAACTTTGGATGCTCAAGAAAGCATTTAATTGTAAGTCCTTACAATTAAATCCAGTACAATTGCTGTTACATTGGTCTTATTGTTTGTGTATATCTGAGTGTGTCAGAACTTTACTAGCCTTTCAATATAATATTTCTGCACCAATCAGCAAGTCCTTGGGGAACCTAGAAGGCTCATAAATCAGACTACTATTTTTGGTTTTATTTAGGTAACTACCCCAGCTTTCTAGCAGGTCATCTCTTTCCAAGAATACGCCATCAACATGTCCTGATCTTGCAAAGTTAGGCAGGCAAGCAGGTGCTAACAAAAGCCCACTGATTAATTTCCTTTAAAAAAATTTTTGCAGGATTTTAAAAAGCAATCAGATATTTTGCATCAGTGTGACTAAAGGAATAATATATATTAAAAAATCAGACGGCAGATTTCCTTGCAAGAAAAGATCATGAAAAGATGGAAGTCACTTCATCTTAGGTGTAGGTTGCAGTTCTGTACTGCAATGTGAAATGATCCTGTATCTTTGCCAGGACAAGCCCATTACACATAAAGTCAAATTGATGCATATTATTTCCATGTAGTGATCCAAACACACTTTACATTAGGACCAGGGCAGGCCATTATTTCTGATTGCAGCAGCAGCAGCAGATCTATTTGAGTAGCTTTGCAGGAGGAATTTGCTTTATAAGAACTCACATTTTTGAACCCCAAAATAATGATCATTTATATGGAGTGTTCTCTCTCTTGTACAGTTATGCAGAGAAAAGAGAAAGTAGAATGATTTGGCTGGAGTAAGGTGACTAAACAATGCAGCTGGGAAATTTGAAGAATGGGTGAAAAGTTAAAAGACTGAAGACAGATGCTTAGAGTGGCACATGTGTATTAAACAAAGGAATCCAAAGGCGAGCTGTCTTGAAACATAATATAAATATAGAAAAAGAACTTCTTAAGGTGGAAACTAACACAGAGATATATACCTATTATAAGTCTCAAATGTGGCTATAAGGTAAATTCTACTTTTAAAATACATGTTTATTCCTGGTGGGCAGCTGCTTATGCTGAAATCAAGTTTGTAGCTATCAACCAAAGATAGCATTGCATTCTTGTGTGATGTTGGTGCGGCCGGTGATTCCGTCGATGCCCTGGTGGGAACCTGGAACAGGGAACTCAACAGGGCAGTAGACATGATTGCTCCTAAGCGTCCCTTCCGACCTGCTTCAAAAATGGCCCCTTGGTATACTGAGGAGTTGCGGGGGCTGAAGCGGTTGGGTAGGCGACTAGAGTGCAAGTGGAGGAGAACACGGTTCGAATCTGACAGGATACAGCATGTGACCCATTTGAAGAGTTATGCGGTCGCGGTGCGTGCGGCAAAAAAGAGCTTTTGGTCTGCGCGCATTGCGGCTGCAGGTTCGCACTCAGTGGAGCTATCCCGGGTTGTGAGGAGTTTGATTTCTGCTCCTTCTACTTCAAACCAGTCCCTGGGGTCGTTCTGCTGTGATGCCTTTAATGGGTTTTTTTTTAAGATCTCAAGATCTTAAAACAAGATCTCCTGTATTCAGGCCGACTTGGACTCCACTGTTTTTGCAGGATCTATGGAGGAGGTGTCCAGCAATCCCTCTTGCAGTATTAGATTGGATCAGTTTCAATCTGTGACTCCTGAGGATGTGGACAAGCTGCTTGGGGCGGTGAGGCCTACCACCTGTTCTCTGGATCCTTGCCCGACTTGGCTGCTTCTATCTAGCAGGGAGATTGTTGGAGATGGCCTAGTTAATATCATAAATGCATCACTGAGGGAGGGTAGTGTACCCCTTGTTTGAAGGAGACATTGATTAGACCACTCCTAAAGAAGGCTTCTCTGGATCCCTTAGTGATGGACAGTTACAGGCCAATCTCCAATCTCCCTTGGTTGGGCAAGGTGATTGAGAGGGTGGTGGCCGACCAGCTCCAGGCAGTCTTGTAGGAAACTGATTATCAAGATCCATTTCAAACTGGCTTTAGGGTTGGCTATGGGGTTGAGACAGCCTTGGTCAGCCTGATGGATGACCTTTACCAGGGAATCGACAGAGGGAGTGTGACTCTGCTGGTTCTTCTGGATCTCTCAGCGGCATTCAATACCATCGACCATGGTATCCTTCTGGATCGCCTGGAGGAGTTGGGGATAGGGGGCACTGCTTTGCAGTGGTTCCGCTCCATTCCAGATGGTGGAGCTTGGTGACAGCTGCTCCTCAAAATGGGAGCTGCTATATGGAGTCCCCCAGGGCGCCATTCTGTCACCAATGCTTTTTAATATCTACATGAAACTGCTGGGTTAGGTCATCAGGAGATTTGGCGCTGGGTGGTATCAGTATGCTGATGACACCCAAATCTACTTCTCCTTTTCATCTTCAGGAAATGGCACTCATTCTCTAAATGCCTGCCTACAGGCAGTAATGGCCTGGATGAGGGAGAACAAATTGAAGCTGAATCCAAGCAAGACGGAGGTGCTCATTGTGGGGGCTCAGAATCTGAGGGATGAGTTAGATCTCCCTGTGCTGGATGGGGTTGCACTCCCCCAAATGGAGCAGGTGCGCAGCTTGGGAGTATTCCTGGACCCAAGCCTCACCCTGGTATCTCAAGTGGAGGCCATGGCCAGGAGTGCTTTCTATCAGCTTCGGCTGATTCGACAGCTGCGCCCATTCCTTGGAGACGATGACCTCAAAACAGTAGTGCATCAGCTGGTAACCTCCCGGCTCAACTACTGCAATGCGCTCTACGTGGGGCTGCCTTTGTACGGAAACTTCAGTTAGTTCAGAATGCGGCAGCCAGGTTGTTGGTCTCTGGGGCAACCCGGAGAGACCATATTATGCCTGTTTTGAAACAGCTACACTGGCTGCCGATATGTTTCCGGGCAAAATACAAAGTGCTAGTTATTTCCTTTAAAGCCCTGAATGGCTTATGTCTGAGTTATCTAAGAGAGCGCCTTCTTTTACATGATCCCCACCGCACCTTAAGATCATCTGAGGAGGTCCGTCTCCAGTTGCCACCGGTTCGTCTGGTGGCGACGCAGAGGCGGGCCTTCTCTGTAGCTGCTCCTGGGCTGTGGAATGCACTCCCGGCAGAAATTCGTAATTTTAGATCACTGCCGTCCTTCAGGAGAGCTCTTAAAACCTACCTATTTGGCCTGGCTTCCAGGGTTTTAAATGATTAACTGTTTTAAATTGTTTTAAATTGTTGCCCTGATTTTCATGGATTTTAGCTGTTTTATTGGTTTTATTGTGTTATAATTGTTTGATTTTAATTGTTAATTTATTTTAATTGTTTTTATCATGCTGTGAACCACCCTGAGCCATTTTGGAAGGGCGCTATATAAATCTAATAAATAAATAAAGAAATAAAGAAATAAAGAAATAAAATGTTCTGGGGAATTTCTATTTGCTGCTATTCTCCAGAAAGTAGTATATTCAGCCTCTGCAGGGAGAATATTCAGAAGAGTATTTTTGGTATGCAAAGGTTATGAGCAAAAGTCAATTTGTGGTATATATATCACACATTAAATCAACTTGTGGTATATATATCACATTAAAAAGTTGATGTGAGACTTGGCCCTGAAGTTATTTTTCATACAAATCTAGTTCTCTGACTGCTTAGAAACATTTTGCATAGATGCTCCTGGTCTGAGAGAAGTGGATACCTGGATGATCTGTGGATGACAACATGCAGCTTAAAGGTATCTTGTGACCAGTGTTAGAAACATAGGAACATAGGAAGCTGCCATATCCTGAATCAGACCATTGCTCTATCTAGCTCAGTATTGTCTACACAGACTGGCAGTGACTTCTCCAAGGCTGCAGGCAGGAATCTCTCTCAGCCCTATCTTGGAGATGCTGCCAGGGAGGGAACTTGGAACCTTCTGCTCTTCCCAGAGCGGCTCCATCCCCTGAGGGGAATATCTTACAGGGCTCACACTTCTAGTCTCCCATTCATATGCAACCAGGGTGGACCCTGCTTAGCTAATTGGACAAGTCATGCTTGCTACCACAAGACCAGCTCTCCTCCCTGTAGATCAGCTCTCTTCCCTGTAACAGGGATTCCAAATGTTGTTGACTACAACTCCCATCATCTCCAACCAAAGGCCATTACAGCTGGGGATGAAGACAGTTGTAGTCAACATCCGTAGTCGAACATTGCTTATAGGCCATTTCAAAATGGAAGGAAGTTGGTTTCTAAGAATGTGGAATCCTATGACCAGTACAAAATTCCATTCATGCATTGTGCAGGCACAAAATATACACAGGGTGTCCCAGTCCAACCACTGAGGAGAATGAAATAATACTAGTGTGCCATCAGTCGCTCTTTGCTCTTTCTGCAACTCACCTTTCTGCAACTCACTCATAAAGATGGGGCCTGGGACTGGGTTTTTCTGGTACACATGTGGCTGGTTGAATTGCTGTAGTAATGGTGATAGAATAGTGTGCCTTCTTTGGTCCTGCCTTGGTTACAAGAGCCAGTATCCAATGAATTGGGTTGTGGATTCTATTGCACTGTCTTCTTATAGGCAGCTATCATGATATTCTCAAGGTAAGAACTACCCCAAGTCCCATGAGCTCTCTGTGTAAAAAAGCATTTTACATCTATTAGCTGGCCCAGAGAGATCCCACCCACCCCACTCACTCTCAAATATTTCATTGCCGAGTGTTGTATGCAAACAATGAGTTTGGAGCAGCATTCTGTTCAAGCGGCCACACAAAGCACAGCCTCATTTGCATTCTGAAAAGAGAAACCCAAGAAAAGAAGGTACTACTTCTTTTTCACTCCCCTTTGGTGGAGAGAAAACATTCATTTGCCATTTTTGCTCCTTGAATTATTCATTGAAACTGTGTGGCTTTCGTCTGCCAGGACGCTGATATTTCCTTTTGGTTTGCCATTGTAATCAGCAGTCCATTAAAGATCTCAACATGCCAGTCACAGGCTGTGTTTGGTAGCATTTGGAACAGAGCAGGGAGGGGCACTAGCCCTTCTGGGGGTCTCAGGGCTGGTGTCTGTTAAGTGGTTTTACCAACATGTTGACAAGGTACATTTGTTTAAAGAGGCAGTAAGCCCCATGCAAACCTTGATTGCTGGTGGCCTTTTCATCATGGACATCATTTATGGTCAACAACTGAATAAACTTCTATCTATGGTCCACAAAGTTGTTCACAGAGTCCATATAAGTCCAGTGGCCCACAGACAGTGATTCCTGAATCCCATCAGAATTTGAATCAGGAATCTTTTCCCTATATCATCAAGTCTAGGAGCTATAATTCTAACACTGCAGGAAGCAAAAGGAGACTTCATAGACAACCACCTTGTCAGGTGTCCTGAAAATTCCTCACTTCTTGCATCACCAGGAGGATATTCACACTTGGCTTCCGAGTAAATGTTGAGCGAAGCCACTTCAAAGTACACTCGCAGCATTGAGGGAAGCAGCCCTTCCCCTCTGCTCTCGGCCTTTGTTTTCACAAGTACACATAGCAGGCATCAGTGTTTTCCTTCCTAGCCAATGCGGCAGTGGCGGGGGGGGGGGGGAGTTCCCTGCAGAGAAAGGTCTGCATTTCTGAAGAGACCATGCCTCTTATCATGTTAATGATTCTACGTCAGCGCCTCTCCCTGTTTGCTCCAGCGTTTTCAGAAAAAGTTGCTTAAAACAAGCATTTTTAACATCCAGAAATACCTCAAGATAAGCTAGAATTCACATCACAAAGTCTGACTTGTGTCTGGAGTGGGTAGAAGGATCTTGTTGGGAGTTCAGGGTAAGTTTGGCTGGTGTGTGAATGCACACACTCTCTCCCGAAGGAGATTCGGAGCAGAAGTCCCATGTGTAAAGCCTCCTGGACTTCCAACAGAGGAGAGAATTATGGGCAGTTCAAACTCAGATACAAGCATCACAGTCCAAAAACCTTCAGGTCCTGAGAATCAGGTGGGCCAGCCAGACAACATATTTATTTGTTTGTTTATTTATTGTCAAATGTCTAAATTTGTTTCATTAAAAAATTTCAAGGAGGTTCACACAAAAGTTAAAACAAGACTACAAAAATTACAGAATTAAAATATCAGCTAGAATATAAAAAATACAAATCTGATTAAAAGATTTAAAAACAAACACAATAACCATAAAAGATACAGAGCAGCAGTGGGAATAGTCATATAAAAGCCTAGGTAAAAAGCCAAGATTCCACACGCTTTCTAAAAACTGTGGTTGAGACTGAGGAGCATATCGGCTCCTCTGGAGAGTGTTCCAGAGTCTGGGGGCAACAACTGAGAAGGCCCTATCCTGCGTGCACGACAGCTGAGGCTCCCTCATTGTTGGCACCCGGAGCAGAGCCCCCCGCCAGATGACCACATCAAGCAGGCAGCAACCTTTGGGAGCAGACGGTCCCTCAGGTATCCAAGACCCAAACGATTAAGGAATTTAAAGGTCAAAACCAGCATATATGATATGATGCCTCTGCCTGCTCTATATCTCCAACATCAGGTATATTCCCTCTGTCTGAGCACCAATGCTGAAGGATTCTCTGTACACCCCTCAGAACTGCCTGTTGTCCAACTGCTCCAGGTACTTCCTGCCTTTCTAGGCATTAAGGGAACTGGACCTTGCCAGCACTCACCTGGCTACCGAACACTTTTGGGATGTATGTTGCTACCTCTTGGGATGGCTGCAGCTTCAGGGGGCAAAAACATGAATCCCAGAACCACCCACACAGGGACTTAATAAGGAATTTAGAGGGGCAGGGGACTGTCTTTTAAACAGGAGCCATAGAGGGCAAGCTGGCTGCTTGAGCATTCCCTCTGGAGCAAAGAGGATGTGACTCAGTCTATCTCTTGTCTGCACTCAATCTCAAGTAAAGGAAAGGGATGAGGAGGAGGAGAGAGCAGGGCTGTCTTCACCCAATCCCTGGTAAAGGAAAGGGAGGAGGAGGAGGAGACAGCAGGGCTGATAGACATTTCGGGTCTCTGAACTAACCCAACTCAACTGTTGGGGTGTCACTGTTGGGTTGAGTCAGAATCCAACATTTGGGCTGTGCACAGGCCTAGTTAATACAGAACTGGTATAGTGTGCTTTGATCATGCACTCCAACCAACATTCTGGCAATTTTATTTTCTACTAGTTGAAATTTTCAAGCCGCCTTTAAAGGCAGCCCTGCATAGAGTACATTGAAAGAATCTAGTCTGGATGAGTAATCAAGGTTAGGTCAGCTTACTCCAAGTATATCATAAACAAAAATGATATTTGTTTGTTTGTTTGTTTGTTTGTTTGTCATATTTGTGCACCACCCCAAACTTTCGTCTCTGGGCAGTTAACAATAGCATAAAACAAGTTAAAATATATACAAAAACGTAAAACAATCCAACAATTTAAAAATCACATACAACTTAAAACCATAAAATTTTAAAGAACTGAAAAAGCTTGGGTGAAGAGGTGGGTTTTCAGGTGTTTTTTGAAAATTGTCAGAGATGGGGAGGATCATATCCCAGCAGGGAGCACATTCCACAATCTCGGGGCAGCGACCAAGATGGCCCGTCTCTGTGTAGCCACCAAACAGGTTGGCGGTAACTGGAGACAGACCTCCTCAGATGACCTCAATGGGCGGTGGGGCTTGTAATGAAAAAGACACTCTCTTAAATACCCAGGGCCTAAACTGTTTAGGGCTTTGTAAGTTATAACTAGCACTTTGTATTTTGTCGGGAAACCTATTGGCAGCCAGTGTAACTCCATCAGTAAAGGAGTAACACGGTCTCTCTGAGATGACCCAGAGACCAACCTGGCTGCCGCATTCTGAACCAACTGAAGTTTCCGGACTACCTACAAAGGCAGCCCCACGTAAAGCGCATTACAGAAGTCAAGTCTGAAGATTACCAACAGATGTACCACTGTTCTGAGGTTGTTGATATCGAGAAACGGGTGCAGCTGGCATATCAGCCGGAGCTGATAGAAAGCACCCCTGGCCACCGCCTCAACCTGAGAAACCAGGCAGAGGTGTGAATCCAGAAGTACTCCCAGACCACGTACCTGTTCCTTTTGGGGAAGTGTGACCCTATCCAGAACAGGGAGCTCAAAATTGTCCCTGGAGTTCTGAACCCGCACAATAAGTACCTCCATCTTATCTGGATTCAGTCTCAGTTTATTCTCCCTCATCCAGCCCATTACTGCTTTCAGGCAAGCATTTAGCGAAGTTATGCCATCTCCTGAAGAAGTTGACATGGAGAAGTAGATCTGGGTGTCATCAGTGTACTTGTAACACTCAGCTCCAAATCCCCTGATGATCTCTCCCAGCGGTTTGATGTCCCTTCATGTCTCCTCACCTGCTTCTCTACAGAATACCCTGGAGGAAGAAGCTGGGACCAGACTGGGGCCCTAGCCTCCCCCAACGAAGTCTCGGTGATACACACCAGGTCAGCCCCTTCACCCATAATCAAATCAAGGATGAGCCCAGGTTTATTTTGGACCGACCTGGCTTTGCAGAGGAACAAGGCTATGTGGGTTATTGGCAGTGCTCCCTGTGGTCACATTGCTGGCATGACAGCCAGAGGGGAGACACTATTAAATTTCTGGCTACCCTTTCCCTGGAACCACCTGCTGACCTGCCCACATTACTTCTTCTATTCCTCACCACCACTGGAATAGCTGCCCCACATTCAACAAAGGCGCCCCCTGTCTTCACATCTCTAGACAAACCCAGACACATTACAACTACTTCGACCCAATTTCACCAACAGTGAAGTGAGCAAGAATCTTCTCTAGCCATTCAAGTTAGTATGCCAGCCCAGCCCTCAGTCCCACCTCAAAGGGCTAACCCCCTTTGGCGGCTGCCTGCAGGTGGCCTGCACCAGTGGCTGCACCTCTGGCTGCAGCCCACTCTAATAAAGGCCAAGATCTCAGAAGCCCAATGGGTGTGTCTCACACCCACACCAATCAGGCAGTTTGGCCAGGTGCAGAGTATATCTGAACACAATTAGAGTGAGTTCAGCCCCTGATAACAAACAGGCTACAGCAAGGAGGACAAGAGCAAAGAAAAAGCCTTGGCCAGAGCCTTCCCCACCCAGAGGAGAGTGGAGCATAGAAGGCAGATAAGAACTCCTTACCTCCACAGCCGTCTTCCAGTCATCCTATTTGTTGTTTAATTTTGCTTTTATGAGCTTCTTTTAAAGACTGTAAGCTGCTTTGAGCCTGATCCACAGAAAATGGGAGAGAAAATATAATTAATACATTTAGATGGTAGGCTTTGTGGAACAGGGTCAGTCATTTGCTTAGGTTACTCTCTAAAGTGTGATAAGCACTGATGGCACTGAATCCAAATATAAGTTACTAAAGGTGGGGGTGTCGCATTCAGATTGGCTCTCAGAAGGCCACAAGGGGTGCACACATACCCCTTGCTTCTGGTGTAGTTCTGGGCTTTGTCTGCAGTGTTTTGCCAGTAATCTGGAGAAAAACCAAGACAGAATACTTCACTGTCTGAAGCAATGTCTCTCCTTAAAACTGCAATCAATTTATATTGTACAGTCTGCTGGCCTCTTTGATTCACTCCCATTTATTTTACATATTGACTTCCATCATGATGTTGATGCCACTGCCATGATGACTGATAGTGAGCTTCCCTTAGAACAAAGGAATGCTCACGTTCACGCTGGGTGCAGCCTTTAATAGGCCCCAGCGATGCTGCCAGGGCAAAATAACTTTCAATCCATGTAAAGTCCATGCAGGCAATTTGCTCTATTTTTAATTCCATTTGGCCTTACTGTTTGTTCAGCTCCTTAATACATTAATGATAAGACAGTATGATGAATATATAATATGCAACAATATCAAGACATTGAATCAATACTGCACTTTCCCCATCTAGCCCCTGAGAAATGATGCACATATAAATTAAACAGCAACAGCAAGAAGGTTATATTCTCCGAAGCCAACTTTTCGCACAATAATAACCCCCATTTATATTCTTGCATCTTTCAAAGTATAGAAAATCTAAACTGAAGAACTGTTGGCTTTCCAGGTTTACATTCATCTCTGTGTTACATTCACACAACAGTTTACCTGGGTAGAGGGCCACGCTTGCATAGTATATACACAAGGTCTACATGCATTAACTTGTATGCAAGTAACCACCAAAAAACGAATGAGTAATAAGTAGGGCATACATTCATTTTCAGAAGAAATAGAATTGGAAAATGAACCTAATTGGGCCCATTCAGATAATTTCCCATGTGTTCTAAAATGAGCATGATGGATGTTGTTTTTCTCCATTCTAAGGTAAAGGTAAAGTGTGCCGTCAAGTCAATTTCAACTCCTGGAGATATTCAACTCCTGGTTTTCTTTGGTAGAATACAAGAGGGGTTTACCATTGCCTCCTCCCGTGGAGTATGCTAGTGTCATGGATCTAAGAATGAAACCAGCCCTTCTTTCCTTTAGTCCTTTGATTTAGCTCTAGCCTAGAACATGATGACCTTCTTAACTGTAATTTTTTCAAACCTGAAACCCAGTGTTCTTCAGGATGTTTTTGTGAGAAAAAGGAGATTTTTAAGAAATGGTGGTTATCTAGTTGTTCTCTGTTCCTCAAATAGAAGGATTAGTGAAGGAATTTATATCTACATGAAAGGGGTTCAAATATATATCTGACTTGTAATAACAATACATCAAAAGAAGGAATAATCAAGGTTATATGTCCTAATAGGTTTCTGTTAGGAGAGATTGGAACATAGACATATTTCTCTTAATTATTATTTTCTGCTTTCTCATAATAAATTTTAGAATAAAAAAGCCTCCAGCCGCAGAGACAGGATGCCTCTGAATACCATTTGCAGGAGAGTAACAGCAGGAGAGCGGGCATGCCCTCAGCCTGTGGGAAACTGTGGAAGCCTGTGGGCTTCACAGCAGTATCTGGTGGGCCATTGTGCTAAACAGGATGCTGGACTAGATGGGCCTTGGGCCTGATCCAGCAGGGCTGTTCTTATGTTCTTAAAGGTGTATATTGGAAAGATGTTGGGATGTCAAGCAACTCAATCTGGCTCTGGAGCAGCTTTTAAATATGGTTGTGGTAGATTTTGAATAAAAATTAAGCTTCATGGAATTACTTTTGTAATCAATTCTATTTTGATGTTTTATTATTTGTTCATGTTCTGTCTTTTATAATTCCTTGCTTTAAGTAAACTAGAATCTTAACAGAACCTTTGTCTTTCAGGTTCTTTCTTTTTTCTTTTCTTTTCTTTTTAATTTTCTTTTTAATTTTTTAACATTCACATAACAGTTTACCTGGGTAGAGGTACCCTATGTGAACTCAGACCTATATAGTGCTATATTCTCTGAGTTGGAGATATTCATACTCCTTGGCTAGCTCAATAATAGCTTGAGACTAATTGAAATTATATGTGTGTGAAAAGCCGCTGTTAGAGGCAGTCTGTGACACTGGGACTTATGAGAAAGCTGAGAATTTTGGTAAATGTTCTTACTTGGGAATTGTTCATAATCCAGGTCTAGAGTCCTGGAGCATGAACATTAAGAACATGAGAACATAAGAACAGCCCTGCTGGATCAGACCCAAGGCCCATCTAGTCCAGCATCACAGTGGGCCACACAGTGGCCCATCAGATGCCTCTGGGGAGCCCACAGGCAAAAGGTGTGTGCATGCCCTCTCTCCTGCTGTTCCTCCCTCGCAACTGGCATTGAGAGGCATCATGCCTTTGAGGCTGGAGGTGGTCCACAGCCATTGATAGACCTGTCCTATCATATTACTGCAATAGTCACAATCCAGGAAAAAGAATATGATAACAAGAAACCCTGCATCTTTTCCAGGACTACATGCAGTAAGGAAGACCAAAAAACACAAAAACCTAATGGAAATGTTTTTCAAAGTGAAGTGGTCACAACCACTGCTCCCTTGCCACTGGAAAGAAAAGGCAGTTTAAAGAGACAATGCTCATGCCTACCTGTGAGTACAAGAGTTGGATGGGTGTAGTTTTAGGTTCCAGCAAGGAGGGGGAACCAAAGTCGAACTGGATCCAAATCAAATTGGGCCCTGTTTAGCATGATCTTATTCAATCCAATCCAATCCAATCCAACCTAAACAAAATGGCAGTTCTGGCCAGATTGAACCAGGCTGAATAGGGCCCAGTTCAGTCTTGAGTCTCCAAAACTTCACACAGCTCAATAACTGTGTCACCTTTTCTGCACCTTTATCAATTCTATGGTATCAATTTTGTGATGGGACTGGCAGACTTCACACAGCATTCTAAAACTTCTGTTTTAGAGCCCTGGATTTTCCTTAACAAGGCTTGTTCCTCTGTATGCTTAACGTTTCTATCCCTAATAATGCTTTCCACCAGTTTACTCAGAGTAGCTGCTGGCTAACTGGCCTGTAATTTCTCCCCACCCCACCTCTCTTTTTAAACATTTGCATTATGTTGGCAACTTTCCAGGCCTCCAGGAAGGAGGCCAATTTCAGTGACAACTTGCATATTTTTATTAGCAATCTCACATTTGACTTTTTAAAGAACTCTTGGGTGGATGCCATCTGGTCCTGATGATTTGTTCATTTTTAATTTGTCAATTAGCTCTAGAACTTCATCTCTTTTCAGTTCTACTCAACTCCTGAAAAAAATCCATTCAGGTCTTTGCATCTGTCCAACATTTTCCCCAATGAAAACCAACACAAAAAATTAATGCACCTTCTCCTTAATCTCCCTATCCTTCCTTAGCAGACTTTTCACTCATATTTGGGAATGCACTATCTGGGGGAATAAGTAAACACATTTTCCTGGGTACAAGATATTGTGCATTGAGTGCTATATCTCTGAAACATAAGTACACCTTATAGGGAAGTTGTGCAGACCATAGGAAATGAAAAGCAAATAGGCATTTAGTGCACAATAATCTAATTGACTGTAATTCAAAGCAGAATTCAATATCCTTAAACCCATTGATTTCAGTTGGATTGTAGCCGTTGGGTGAAAAGGCCAAGGAAGTCTTCTGAGGAGCTGTTGTGAAGTGCTTCTTAGAACACAAGAAAGGGCTGAACTACATATTACATATAAGAATATATAAGAACATAAGAACAACCCTGCTGGATCAGGCACAAGGACCATCCAGTCCATCATCCTGTTTCACACAGTGGCCCACCATATGCCTCTGGGGAGCCCACAGGCAAGAGGTATATGCATGCCCTCTCTCCTGCTGTTGCCCCCCTGCAACTGGTATTGAAAGGCATCGTACCTCTGAGGCTGGAGATGGCCCACAGCCATCAGACTAGTAGCCATTGATAGACCTGTCCTTCATGAATCTGTCTAAACCCCTTTTAAAGACATCCAAGCGGGCTCTTGGATATGTTTCCATCATTCTTTCGGACGACATTTAAAAATCCCATCTACTTCAAACTGCAGCCTCTGTAGCTGCATTGTATTTTTACAAGGGTCAGTTCTGATGATAAGCCCACCCCGATGTCACTAAAGACATGCTGGCATGATCTCAGCACATCCTCTAATCACGTGTGAGGGGTGTTCATCGGAATCGTCCCTCTACACGTGCAACAAACCCCTGTTTAAACAGGTTTTTGTAGCTCATGTAGATGGTCAGTTCCAATGAAAGCCCCTCATATGCAATTAGCGGATGTGCCAAAATCACATAAGCATGTCTGCCAGTGATGTGGGGGTGGGCACATTCATACCATTGCCCCCAACGTTATCACATGTAGTTCTGCCTTAAATGGGCAAGCATACTGGCTCTGAAGTGCTTTAAGTGGCCCCAGGGTATAGTTGAGAGACACATGATGCTGCAAGGTTGCTGAAATGAAGCAGATCTGGATCTGGTGAGTGCTTAGAAGGGGGACTGCCTGGGAATCCTCTGTTTGCCACATGGAAGACAGGTGGAATGTGTTGGGGTTCCCAGCACCTGACTATGCCTCCTCTCCATGTAGGGTCCCTCCCAGTTGACTCACTTCTGCATTTGTTACTACCCAAAGTGCCCAATTTCTCTGCTCCATCTGCAGCAAAGACACACCTCACGGGGCTAGAAGATGTGTCTGCATTAAATGAATGCCCAGATGGGTGAGACGCATTACAAAGGCACCACCTGGGAGATGAAAAGAGGAATCTTTACAGTAGTTCTCACAAGAGCAGGGTCAAGGAGAGCTCTCCTGAGCCTATGGGTGGAGGAAGGATATTTGAAGGCAGCAGAACAGAAGCCCGTGGAGGACCACTGGGCACCAAATGGTCAGGCTTCCTGATAAGGAGCTGGTGAAGGGTCACAGACCAACAGAGGGGAGGAGGACCAGGATGTTATGTGAACCCCTTCCCTCTCTTATTGAAGTTTCCAGGTTGGCAGGGTCAAGGGCAAAGCGACCAAAGCATATCAACGTAATAAGTTATTAGCATCTCTGGTTGGTGAACCAGAGAGGTACCTTGCCTAGCAAACTCTTGCTCCTAAGGAGTCTGGTGCAGCACTAAAGTAAAAGTGAAGTGTGACGTTGAGTCGATTTCGACCCCCGGTGCCCACAAAGCCCTGTGGTTCTTTTTTGGTAGAATAAAAGGGGGTTTACCATTGCCTCCTCCCGCGCAGTTTGAGATGATGCCTTTCAGCATCTTCCTATATCGCTGCTGCCCGATATAGTGTCAGCAGGGATTCGAACCGGCAACCATCTGCTTGTTAGTCAAGCATGTCCCCACTGCGCCACTTAAGGTGACTATGCAACACTAGCAAAGCAAGAAATAGGGCCAGTGGCAAGAGCCAGAGGTACAGAGCAGAGTAATCAAATGGGACTGCAGAGTAATCAAAGGTGGTAGCCTCTCTAGAAGAAAATCCTGGACCAGCAGACTGAATCATTACTTTATCTCACTAAACAGAAATCTTTGGAGCTGAAGGTCATAAAAGTGGTTCCTGATGCTTCTGGCTGTCACCCAATGATGCCAGTGTGTATATGTGCCAAGAGATCATTTCCTCTCCTTCCTGATGCCAGCAGGACTATGTAAGAGAAAAGGATGATACGTAATTAGCAAGTCCCACTTCCTCCCATTGCTGCATGAAGTGGGAGGATCTGTCACCCCATCATGACACAGACGAAGCTCATTGTATAGGGTGAGTCAGCTCTTGCAAAACGCTGCATCAGAGTTCTGGGTCTGCAGCATTAGAATGTAAATGCCACTAAATGCAGAACATCAGTCCACTGCGGTATGTGTGGAGGAGGAGGCACTTAGGCCACAGACTGCCAAAATCCATCCTTAAAAAGGCAGCTTCAGAAGATTGCACCTGAAAGGGTGTAGACACAGCTAATCTATACTAGCCACTGCCAATAGCATAGGAACAGCTCCTAATAAATTATTTGCAGTTATTTTGTTCTTTCTGCAATCAATCAGTCAATATCTTTATTACAGTCACTGTAATAAATAAAGCTCACAAAATAAACAAAAATGATAATATATAACATAAGTTAATCGACACCATAAACAGAAAACTAGATTACATCCAATTATAGGAAACTCCTAATGAACTCCTGAAGAAATTTGGGGGGGGGGGCTATCAAGTGGAACTTAGACACATGGTAATATATTGAGGCAGTTCCCACGATCAGTGGGAGCAGCCTGGAGAGGGTGAGCAGGGAGAGCGGACTTAGCGAGTGCCCAGGGCATGCTGGAGAGACCCCCCAAGCTGGGAGGCTGCTTTTCAGCCTCCTGGTTGGGGGTCTACTCGTGAGTTGCCGCAGCACGGAGCTGCGGCGCAGCAACTCGCGATCGGAAAGCCCGGGTTAGTGGAGCACTCGCTCTGCTAACCTGGGCTTAGGGGAGGGCTACTTAAGCGGGTGACCCGCTTTGACTGAACCAGGCTCGACTGCAAGCCCAGTGAAATCTCACGATCGGTGGGAAGCAGGCTGAGCACCCTTAGCCGGCTTCCCACTGATCGTCAGAATAGCTTCATTGTATCATTCTGGTCAGCTAAAAGGTAACTAAGATAAAAGAAATCAGTATGTTCCAGGTAGCAACTTATAACAGGTGTTATATATTTGTACCACAAGCCACGATGAAATTGGCAATTAAAAAGTACATGCACAGTGGTTTCAATAGCCCCCGATTTACAGTAACAAAGATGCTCATTATAAGCAATTTTTAAGAACATGAAACAAGGCCTGTTGGATCAGGCCCAAGGCCGATCTAGTCCAGCATCCTGTTTCACACAGTGGCCCACCAGATGCCACTGGAAGCCTACAGGCAGGAGTTGAGGGCATGCCTTCCCTCCTGCTGTTACTCCCCTGCAACTGGTACTCAGAGGCAACCTGCCTCTGAGGCTGGAGGTGGCCTACAGCCCTCTGACTAGTAGTCACTGATAGACCTGTCCTCCATGAATTTATCTAAACCTCTCTTAAAGCCATCCAGGCTGTTGGCTGTCACCACATCTTGTGCCGAGAATTCCATAGGCTGTTTATACATTGTTTGGAAAAGTACTTCCTTTTTTGATATCTTCCTTCCACAGCTCCAGTTTGTAGGATATTACAGTGTGCCAATGTTAGGGCTCTACAATATTTCAGTACTGTAACAAGTTAAGATACCTGCTAGAATTAAGACTAAAAACCTGATTGGCCAGGAAGATGCCATCAGGGATAAAACCCTGTTCAATCTGTCACTCCATGTCATACATTTGCTGTCTTTGTCTTAGCCCTTTCTTACCCCAGAAGTGTCAGTACAGAGGAAGAGAAACTGTAATAGTGTAACATCTCCTCTAGCTCTCTTTTCCATCTCGAAGAATAGATATCTGTTAACACAGGCAGAGCTAAATCTGCAGGATGGAAAACCAAAATACAAAGATATTAATTCCATCTTAACTAGTCCTGCTTCTAAAAAGAGAGCTGCACTGGGCACACGCTGAAGTACTTGAAAAATGTTTCGCAGAAATCTGGACTGCACAGATTCCACCCTTGAAAAATTAGAATACATACCAGGTTGAGCTCCATACAAGAGCTGAGCTCGAACCTTGGCTGAAAAACGTTTTATTGCAGCGGGGACAAACTGAGCACCCCGGAACGATAAAAAGACTGAATTGCTAGTGCAGACTTATTACTCGAGCATTCTGCAAAACATACTCTCTAGGGTTGCACCTCCTACCTGAAGCTTGAAAAATTACACTAAGATATTTAAAACATTTAGCTTGTTCTAAGCTATGCCCATTCAATGTCCAGTTCTGTATTTTTGATCTCTTTGTAAACACCATTATCTTTGTCTTGGTATAATTTATTTCTAAAGATGTTCTCTCTGCATACCAAAAGTGAAGTTGTCAGCAACAAAATCCCATGGATGTTAGTTCACCCAGGTGGCTTTACAGACAGGGCGGTTACCTCAAATCTCCATCGGAAGAGAGAGTGTGTGTACCAGCCAAACTTACCCCAAAGTCCCTTCGAGATCCTTGGACCCACCCCACAAACACATTGGGCTTTGTCTTGAGAATTCTAGCTTATCTCAGTGTATTTCCAAATTTTTAAAATGCTGGTTTTAAGCTACTTTTTCTGAAAATCCCAAGCCAAATAGGGAGAGGCACTGATGTAGATTCATTAGCATGATAAGAGCGATACTCTCTTTAGAAATGCAGTTATAGCTCTTTAGAAAGCTCTAAAGCACCCATTGGCTAGAAGGAAAACACGGAGGCATGCCATGTGAACTTGCAACAAAACAAAACCTGAGAGCAGAAGGGAGAGGCTGCTTCCCTCAAAGCCACGAGTGTGATCCAAAGTGGCTTTGCTCAACATTTACCCCGCAGCATGAAGCCATGTTCAAATAACTCCCAGGTGCCCTTGGAAATAAACTCCACTTTATTTTCCACCAGTAAAAAGTCTGTCACTGTTACTCTCCCTCTGTGTGTAGGGATTATCTCCATATTGAAGGGTATGGGGAGACATGCACCCCTGCAGTGGAGTCCCTGTTGGTGGAGGCCAGAGCACCCACTACCAGGGTTGGGAAATAGGTTTTGCCTCACTGTAGCACTGTCACCAAACGCACCCCAATGCTTTCCCCCCAAGGAGTGAATGACAGACATTCAATTAGATAGGGGGAAGTAAAGGGGTAAACTTAAAGGCACCAGGGTGTTCTCTGTCATGTTTAGTGTTGTTGCTGAATTTGTATTTCCTGGCTCAAAAATAGGAGTTTTGGCCGTTCATGAACGCTTGACTCATGTGCAAGCCAGGCATTACGACTTCAGTAGAATGGAGGAGAGGAGGACTGTCTCTCTCCGCTCTCTGCTGCCTGATGTGATGTGTTGCTTGTGAGCCAGGCGCCTGAGAGAGGACAGGGGGAGAAAGACCACCTCCCTCTCTCCATTCCACCTCCATCAACACAGCAGCAGGCCAGATAAGTGGATGGATGGAAAGGGAGATGAGTGTAGAGGCTCACTGGGAGTGGGCAGGGGGAGTGCGATAGATCCTGCCTTATTTCATTTTTGATTATATCAATGTGGGGTGCAATAGAATCCAATGCAGCATGCTCAAAGTGACCACGTAGCTGAGTGACTGAGAAGCTGAGTAGAACAGCTTTTTGACCACCCTCAGTAAAATGCTGGGGATGGACTGTGGGTACCCAACTCCCACACGATCACTTTCCCTTCCTCCTACCTTGTTTTTGGCTACCTTGCTTTTGGAGTGCACATGACTTTGGACTGGGAGCACACCACACATGGCTTTCCTACCCTGACTGGTGGCTTCTCCAGCCCTGTTTCAGGTTGTGTGAATGCACCTCAAGTAGGATTCTTCATTCTCATTCTATTCATTCAGCCTAATGCCATAAATGCAGTTTTGTATTTGCTTATCCTAGAGAATAGGGACACAATCTCAGTCTAACCTATCTCGCGCTGTGAAGATAAAAAGGCTAGGCCCATGGAAGAAGAGCAGAATAAAAATGTACACACACCCCCAAATAATATCACAAACTGGAGCTACCCAAACAGCAAGTACCTTCTGAGGTTGAGTGGGGTCAGGGCAGGGAGCTGAGGTTACTGTTGAGGACTTGGCTAGATTGGGCTTTGGTTCAATCTGACTAGAGGTTCCTTACTTCCATGGCTACAGAGACACTAAATAGTACCCTGGCTAGGCTGAGATCATATACACTGAAATATTGTGTGTGTGTGTGTGCGCGCGCGCGCGCCTGTGTGTAGAAAAAGTCCAGTTTCTTTCCTCAGAAACTCACTCAGACTAACAATAACAATTCATCAAATGGAAGTATATATAAATCCTGCCTTGACAACAGGATGTTATCATGTTTATTTTCAATGTAATTATTTGGGTATTTAATTACAGAACAGTTAATTACTTCACTTTAATTATATATCTCTTTTAATTAAATGGTAGCTTCCAAGCTTTGATAAGGGTGAGGCTGCTCTGCAGTGTATTCATTTTTTAAATTTTATCAGCCATATGTGCCATTCTTGGTTGCCTGTTCAGGATGAAGCCCCTGGTTCTTTTTACATCTCTTGTTCTGGTTTGCTTTTGGGGAGGGGGTGATCTAGCAGTCATGTTTAGTAGGGATGTGTACAAAATGTATTTTGCATTTTGTTTCGCACTTTAAATGAAATGCAAAATGGCTGAAACATTTTGTCAATACAGCAGTTGAACTGGCTGTTGTGATATAACAACTCAAAAGTTTTGAGAGTTTGGGCCATAAGATCTTATGGGGGTTTGGGGGGAAGGTTAAACATCTTCTTTAATATTTCCTGCTTGCCCATTTATTTTGTGGGTGGGGTGGTAGGTAGCACCCATCATGCCCTACCATGCAACCCACTTGGGTGTCCCTAGGAGCTACTCATAGGGAACAATGGGGTGTTTTGAGTTCTCCCATTATTCCCTAAGCCAGAACAAGCTGCACTCATAGAGTGCAATGCATTTTGCAGCCCTTTCTTGAAAAGCACTGCAGAAGCACACAGTAAAAGGGAACTGGTCCCTCACAACAAAGAACACACATTTCAAACACAGTCGAAAAATGGCCCAAAAAGAATCACTGACCAGCAATAGTGCCTGCACTGCAGTAACATCAATGGCACAAGTTGCTTTCTCACACATAATTATGAATTCTTACATTCCTAGCATTGCAACAGCTGCCGCAGCAGCACCCTTAGCAGCAAGCATAGCCATAAGCTCAACTAGAGCCAACTTCAGCCAAATTTTGACTGAGTACACCTGAGAGCCCCTGGTGGCGCAGTGGTAAAACTGCTGCCCTGTAACCAGAAGGTTACAAGTTCGATCCTGACCAGGGGCTCAAGGTTGACTCAGCCTTCCATCCTTCCGAGGTCGGTAAAATGAGTACCCAGAATGTTGGGGGGCAATATGCTAAATCATTGTAAACCGCTTGGAGAGCTTCCAGCTATAGAGTGGTATATAAATGTAAGTGCTATTGCTATTGCTATTGCTACACCTTGCAATGCAAACTGAAGAGGAGACCAGAGTGAAGAACAAGTTAGTCTCAAGGCATGGAGACATGGAGCTCATCACAGCAATTGCCAATAAATAGTGTACACACACACACACACACACACACACACACACACAGTTGCCACTGTCCATTTATTTCCACAACACTATCTCACAAACAAATCAAACCACAACTCAAGGAAGGCAAGTCAGGCACTCAAGTTCTGCCTTTGTCAATCTGAGATCCAGCAAAACCAGATAGTTATAGCAGCAATAGCACAGCATATTGTACTCAATGCTGAGAAAAGAAAACCACAAAATCAAACCTTCCTTTCTCCTCTCCTGATGTACTGTTTTCAAGAGAGGCATAGGGGCTCTCTCTGACTTGCAGTCCCTTTGAATACATTTGAAATTCCCTCCATTTTTATTTTCCTCTCCCTCCTCCCTCCCCCCAGCCAATGGGGGCATAATTGCCAATGATAGCACTATTCATAGGAAAACAAGCCAAACAAAAATCAAGGAGATTGCAAGCCAGTGCCAGAATAACCCGAATTTAAATAGTAACATTCATACCTTCAATTGTGAATGGCACACATATTTAAATGAGTGATTTCCCCTGCATCAAACCCAGAAGCAAGGGCCAAATCCTTTCCCAAACAATGCCCGTGTTTAATCTGGCCCTTTAAACATGTATTTAAATGTGCATACATAGATAAGAACAGCCCTGCTGGAACAGACCCAAGCCTACCTAATCCAGCATCCTGTTTCCCACAGTGGCCCACCAGATGCCTCTTTCCCTCCAGCTTGTTAGCAGGGGCTATTACTGATGGAGGGGAAAACAGGGCCACACCCACCAGCTCTGCCGTCAGTCTCCATGCATACAATGGAAAGTCTGAGCAGGAACGTTGCTCTCTGCCCAGTTCCAACTACATGAGGAGCCTAGGTGCATAGAGGTGTACATCCCCCACTTTTCAGGCGTCGTTCAAAAAGCAAAGCACAAAGCAAGCCATGCTCAAAATTCAGCCCATGCAGTGTTAGTCTGGATGTCAGTCACTGTCCTTGGTTTCTAGAACGAACAACTGAAAGTTGTGGAAATGCTCTGCTAGAGAAAACGACAGACAATCTAGAGCTCTAACGCACAATCCATGCAGATATTATTTAAAATGTTCTGATGACCGAAGCAGAAAATCCAAATGGTACCCTCTGTGGTAGCAAAACTGCTTCCTGGGGTGGGCTGCCTCATCCTTTCTAATAGCAGCGCCAGGCATGAATCCATCTCCCTTTGAGGTCAGTGGTGAAACTCTAGATTAAAGGAAATCATAACCTCTTCCTCCCCAGGCAATAATCCAGTGGAAGTAGTTAAGCTTAAATTCCCCTCCGGCCATTTGGACTCACTGCCCTATGGCTATAGTTCTGTATGCTGAAGCTCATGCCTTTTAACAAATTCTGTTCGAGCCACTTACAGTCTAGCTTGTGACTGCTGGGACCAAGTGGCTGCAGGGAGGGGACTGAGGTGCAAGGGGATGGTGTTGAGAACGTCTTGGCTGTCCTTGCTGCCCTCCATCTGTCTGTGCTGCCAGGACAGGATACATGTAGTTGGCATCTTCTCCTTTGACAGATATTGGAATAATTAAGCTTTGATTTGCTTAGGGCACTCCCAGATGGCAGCTTCCTGTGCTCCTACATTGGCACTGTTGTTGCACAGTGTCCCTTGGAAAAGCAGAGACTTCTTCACTGAGGCAATCCCTCAGTCGTGCTCCTTGCAGGGAACCAGACATATGGGCAATGCCAACCCACACTGGTCTGGCATTAGTGCCTCTCAGCCACGGGCTGTGCTGCAGGGAGCTGCACTACAGAGTGTACTGCAGGTGTACTGCAATGCAGGGATTTGAGGTGAGGAAATCATGCCTCCAGTCCTTTATTTCCACATGCCCTTGGAATCCTTTTCCACCCAGCAAAAAACGTGCTGTAAAACAGTTAATTCCTAAACATTTATTTAAAGGATTTTGACCTCACCTTTCAACAGAATGGCAGTTTGCAAATAGACAGAAAGCATAATAATGGTAAAAACCAAACCAAAAGCCTCCTCTCTCTCTCTCTCTCTCTCTCTCTCTCTCTCTCTCTCTCTCTCTCTGAGCCATGCACATTCTGGAGAAACATTCGCAAGATCAAGATAGGAGGAGGGGGAAGTGATTGAGGCCATTCTCAGGAGCAGCTAAGACCGAACGAGGGCAGCTAAGCCCAGGCTTGGCTGCCCATGAGAACCGATGGGAGGGGAGAGGCCCCCCACTGGTGCCACAGTGGCCTATGGAGCCCACCAGTTAGCTGAGGTTAAAGGTGTGAGTGCACCCTTAACTCAGGCTAACTGCTCATGTGCAAGCATCGGCTGCTCCCAGCTTCCAGACCTTCCAGGAGCAAGGTCCTGGCTGTCGCCAGGGGGATCCCCATAACACACCACAATGTCCCTTTGCAACTTCTTGAAATTCCTGGCCAGGATTGCTGCATATTTATTTTTATTGCTCGATTTATATATTGCTCTTCATTAAAATAGTCTCAAAGCAATTTGCAATATAATTAAAACAATGCACAATTGAAATACAAAAGTACATGCAAAATAAATATAAAAATAATATCTCTATTTAGAAATGTAAAAGCCTATAAAAACAGTAATACATAAAACACAAAGCAACAACGGTTAAAAACCATGCTTTCATTTAAAAGCCTGGGTGAAGGGCCACATCTTTACTAGTTTCCTAAAAACTGTGATGGAGGCTGAGGAGCGGATGCCAGCCAGGAGATCATTCCAAAGCCTGGGGGCAATGACTGAGAAGGCCCTGTGTCACATGCTCGACGGCTGAGCCTCCCTCACCAATGGCACATGGAGCAGAGCCCCCTCCAATTATCTTGTCAAGGGAGCAGAAACCCTTGGGAGCAGGAGGTCCGTCAGATATCCAGAGCTTTAAAGGTCAAAATTAGAACCTTGAATTGGATCCAGAAACAAACTGGTAGCCAGTGCAGCTCTTTTCTCATCCGAGATCCAAGGCGAAAAATAGCACCACCATATTAAGCAAATAAAAAAGTCTTTGCACGGCACCAAAAGAACAACAGATTTGGCACCAGGCAGGTCTCTCTGGGCAATACATTCCAGATACAGAACACCACAACTGAGACTGGTCACCAACTGCCTAACCCCTGAAGGCTGGGAACCTGAAGAAGGGCCTCCAAAGATTAACATAATGGTCAGACAGGACAGGCTCAGGCAGCAGTCCTCTGGGTGCCAAGATCCCAAGCAATCATAACTTAGACAAAGATCACAAACAAGTAGCCAGTATCACCATTTTGCACTTGCCACACTCAAGGGTGCAGACAGAGGGAAAACTTGAGGAGGAGATATGAGTTACTAGGTCAGGGGGAGTTCAGTAAAATGAGGTTGGGTGGGGACTGGAACATAGGAACATAGGAAACTGACATATACTGACTCAGACCATTGGTCTATCTAGCTCAGTATTGTCTTCACAGACTGGCAGCAGTTTCTCCAAGGTTGCAGGCAGGAATCTCTCTGAGCCCTATCTTGGAGAAGCTAGGGAGGGAACTTGAAACCTTCTGCTCTTCCCAGAGCGGCTCCATCCCCTGAGGGGAATATCTTGCAGTGCTCACACATCGTCTCCCATTCAGATGCAACCAGGGCAGACCCTGCTTAGCTATGGGGACAAGTCATGCTTGCTACCACAAGACCAGCTCTCCTCTCCTAGACCAGCTCTCCTCTCCTGCAAATGCTTAGGGGGGATCTGAGCATACTAGCACTTCAACCTGCACTTCAATCTGAGCACACTAGCACTTCATAAGAACATAAGAACAGCCCTGCTGTTCCATGATTATGTTCCATGACCATAACCACCATGATCAGTCCCAAGGCCCATCTAGTCCAACATCCTGTTTCGCACAGTGGCCCACCAGATGCTGCTGGAAGCCACAGGCAGGAGTTGAGGGCATGCCCTCTCTCCTGCTGTTACTCCCCTGCAACTGGTATTCAGAGGCATCCTGCCTTTGAGGCTGGAGGTGGCCCACAGCCCTCCGACTAGTAGCTGTTGATAGACCTCTCCTCCATGAAGTTATCCAAACCCTTCTTAATAAGAACAGGATGCTGGTTTTTCAGCCTGCTGGTTTTTCAATGACTTGTCATTCTCGATGTAGATTGAAACAGGTCCAGAAAGAGAGACATGTTACAAACTTTCAGACTTGTTATCAAATCAATAACCACCGTAAACATTTGAGATGTGGCACGTATGCTACATAATAATACTGAGCACTCATATTTAGTGTGTTTAAAACACTGAAAAGTGGTCCAGAAAGCCATTATTATTATCTCTTTCATATCATCAAAGCTGACCATTTTGACCAGCCCTTAGGGGATTATGCACAAACCTGACATCTTGCACACAGTCCCAGAAAGTCGATGCAGGATTTTTCACCATTTTGTCCATGCAGAGCCCAGGCCAGGAAAGGGTTGAGGCATAAAAGTCTCTTGCTGAATATGGATAACCTTTTCTAGATTGGAGCACGTGGGCCTGACTTTCAAGCAACGTCAGATCCTGGAAGCATACATTATTTCCGCAAATATCAAGACCCTAGGAGTTGCTGGTGCATTTGCTACCATAGAAAATAAAGGTCAAGGAGATGTCATTTTTTAAAAATCAGATGCTATTAAAAATCCTTCTCTTCACTCTTACAACTGCCCGCATTCATGCCAATTAGAGCCAGGAGTGATGGTGCTTTTTGAGATGTGCATAACTTTCTGCGGTAATAACAGAGAATCAAATGAGCGCACTGTCCTGATTTCCATTCTCTTTCATGAAGCATGAAGGATGGCCTGTTGTCTATATAAATGGAAGGAGATGCAGTGCAAATTTCAAGAACTGAACAAAGCTGTATTCTGCTTGTTAACATTCCCCTCTGCATGGCACAATAGGCAAAGGGCCAAACTACATGTGACATTAAGTCCTGTCATTATCAGGTGGGCTTAAAGCAGGACAAGGGCTGTAAGGGTCCCTTTGTTGTCAAAGAGCAGCTATGGGGGCCCTGGCTTGCACTGGGAAAGGGGGTTGCTGCAAATAGCCACTTGGAGGGCAAGTCACCTTTGCCATGCTGAGGTCAGGTTGTTGAGAGTCCTGGGGCAAAGACTAATTCTTTTTCCACTGTACCCCTAAACCCTTCAATAAACCAATTGTATTCATGAATCTCAATCTACTCTATGTCAGCTCATTTTTCCGGAACCAGAACTGTGCAGAAATTTATTCGGACACAGTTCTGCTCCATTCTAGTTTGCTACTTTCCCCGCCCTCAACAAGCCTGAATGAAGTTAGGGGAGTTCGCTAGTCAGCCCGGAGCAGTTCCATTAACATAGGCTCCATGGTGCATTAGGCCCCCCCACCTGCCTCCAATGGTATGTTAGGCCCCATGTCCCCCAAGCTTACCAACAGTACTAGTGGGTGATGGCTCCTTCCACCCTCCCCACTGGCGAATAGGGGGAAATTTTAGCGACAATAGCAACTCCTTCCCTTTCCACCTTTGAAGGTCAGAGGAAAAGGAAAAGCTGCTACTGTGTTCCACCCCCATTCACCAATAAGGATCGATGATGAGAGGAAGAGGAGTTGCCACTTTTGCTAGGTCTCTCAGTAGCAGCAGTGCCTCCTTCTCTCTTCCTCTCCACTAAGGAATGGGTTTTCTCCTTTGGAAGAGAAAGCCCTTTGGCCACTGGGGAGGGCAAAAGGAGCAGCTGCTGCCCATCCCTCTAGGTCAAGAGACGTGTACAACAGCTCTTCTTTCTCCCACCCTCCTCACAAGTGGTGGTGGTGGTGGTGTTCCCAAGAGGCTCTGTAATTCATCTTCCATTTGTAGATTAGGGTGCCGGGCACAGAAGGTACCGGGTAGATGCCGGGTGGTGCAACTTGCACCAGCTTTCAGCCAACTTGCACCATGCTGCCAGCAGTACTGGGCATTCAGGGACTGGCCTAGTTGGATGGCCCTCCAATAGGCTTGGGCTCTTGGCTGGTGCTTGATCTGGCCAACCTATAACTCTTCCTCTGCCTCTTTCTGGGATTTGTAGCAGGAAAGCAGCACCGGGGAAAGTATGAACCTCCTCACTCTTGACACACCATGATCAAGCTTATTTACTTTTTTGACAAAAAGGAGTCCACTTCCTATTTTAAGCTTCTCTGTAAATGGCAAGCATAATATTGCATATAGTTTGGTCCTAAGGATATGACCTACCCCTCCCTTTGAAACCACATGCTATTTAAGACCGATATGTTGCAACAGACATTTGGCTCTTAACTGTGTGTTTTATATAGAACTTGGTTTGCTGATGTTTATTTGATGTGCTCCCTTTATGCTGTTTACACTGTAGTATTGAATTTGCATTTGCCAGCATGGTGTAGTGGTTAGAGTGCTGGACTAGGTCCGAGGAGACCCGAATTCAAATCCCTGTTCAGCCATGAAACTAGCTGGGTGACTCTGGGCCAGTCACTTCTTTCTCAGCCTAACCTACTTCACAGGGTTGTTGTGAAAGAGAAACTTAAGTATGTAGTACACCACTCTGGGCTCCTTGGAGGAAGAGCGGGATATAAATGTAATAATAATAATAATAATATTCAGCCATCCCAGGTCCTTGGGAAGGACTCGATGTCTGGATAAAACAAACCAGTCAATAACACCTGTCTGACTGTGTAAACAAGAAATAATATTAATAATAATTTGGAAACTGCTTTCACCATCTTGCATATAAGAATGGGGGGAAATTATTGACATAGAATCAATACCTTTATCAGAACAGCAGGATCTAAAAGACAATATTTACCTTCTTTAGTCTTACTCATTGTATACTTTGTATACTCAAAACACAGTATCCTAAGACTGATGTTTTGTGATGTAACCAGAACCAGATTAACCGTGGGCCAACCAGCTAAAACTCAATATCAGCTGTGTGATTTAAAATAAATCTCTAGTTCTTCTGATCAGGTTGTCATCCCTTTTTCAACAGAGGCCCTAGAATCTTTAACAGCTGTTTGATATCAAGTAGGTGTATCATAGATCTGCATTTGTGCAGCTATTAAGAAGTCAAAGGAACCCTTTTGGGAACTGAAATTGTCCCTATATTTCCCTATATATGCAAAGGAAGTGGTGGGTTAGGTAGGTATTTCCGAGATATCTCTGAAATTTCCTTTGCTGTTGATCCTCCCATTTATGCCACAGTGAAAACAGTAACTCAAGGTGACCTTAATCTGTCATTATTTAAATGATCTTAGACATCTCTAATTCAATTAACTGTCATTACAATGTCATTATGCTATTAAGAATGATATTTCAGTGCCTGTAGTAGCAAGGTCAACTTTGATGGGTCAAAGTTGATCCCCCCCGCCCAACTGTATCTTTAATTTATGTGTAAAATGGATGCCTAGATCGGAATGTGAACACATGGTACATTAATTGCACATATTGTACTAACAGGATGGAACATGCAGCCTGTTGCTCCCTTGGCTGCAGTTATAAAGTCAGCCATTGAGATTGCAAGGCAGCAGGACTTTCGAGGAAGATTTAGGAGCTATCGTAGATAGCAAACTGAGCAGGAGTTGCTAACCATGTCATGTACTAGCACATGTCATGTACTAGTAAAGGTCAATATCATATTAGGCATCTTGAACAGAAGCATAATCCTCAGAAGATTATATTCAGTATCAGCATCTCTTGTTATCCTTTATTATGTTTTGGAGTTTCCCTCAATGCGCCAGAATGATCGCTTGATTTCCTTTATTTATACACTTCCTCATTTGAGATGTGAGTTGTTCACCAGATCATGCAATACCACTGAATATTTAAAAATTGCACTGAATTCCAGCATGAATACCTGTGCATTCTTCTCTACTGTGGGTTCAAAGGAAAAGCAGCGTTAAAGAGGAAATAGAGACCTGGAGATGCATAAACAGTGATGAGACAAAGCCCTCTTGATACCTTAGATTCAACACATGTTCAGTCTGCATACAGTATACACAAATGTTGATCTGTACATGCACACCTAGTACAATTTCTAAGAATCCGGTCCCCATAATTGTCCCCTGATAACTGAGCAAAGAGGTGATTCTTTTTAAAGTGGTGATTCTCTTTATTTAGCAGGGGGAGAGCAACTGGCCCTATCCACCCCCTGCATAGCATCCCTCCAGTGGCTGTAGCTTGTGGCTGTCTTATATTTCTTTTTAAGATTGTGAGCCCTTTGGGGACAGTGAACCATTTTTATTTATTTATATACGTTATATCTGTGTAAACCATTTTGGGAACTTTCTTTGAAAAGTGGTATGTAAATGTTCATTGTATTGTTTTGTTGTATAATTACCTTCAAAATGAAATATGGTTATCCACATGAAAAAATGTATGGTGTACTACTATGGCGTCTTCTACTATTATTTATATACCACTCTGCAACAACAGTTCTCAAAGAGGTTTACCCAGAATAATAAATAAATAAAGAATAATAAATAAAGAATATTATTACACAGAATAATAAATAAATAAATATGGTTCCTTGTCTCAAAAGGACTCACAAGCTAAAAAGAAACATAAGGTAAACACCAGCAACAGCCCCTGGAGGGCTGCTGACGTTGGACAAAACAATTGCTGTCTCCCAGATAAATATAGGAGAATCACCTCTTTAAAATGTGCCTTTTTACTGTGAACATAATGATGTCATTCACACAATCAAAAACGGAGGCTCTTCTCACGATCAAGTGGGAAGAGCCAAATCAGGCCCGCTCTCCAGGGGCGTAGCAAGGTTGGACTGGGCCCAGAGACGAGATTTTAAAATGCCCCCCCTCAAAGTCCAGGGCCTCTGCACACCCCAGACCCCCAAGGATTTAAGTCTGATATTTCAAAATAAGTATGCTGCCTGGAAATACATTTCACTGAATACACACACGGACACTTCACAATATATAGTGATATACATTGAGTACTATACATTTGTTTTACTTTTAATGCCTAGAACACACTAGCAACGCTAATTATTAAAATGGCCCCCTCGCTGCAGATTAGCAAAGGAGACTTTCAGCCATGCAGGGTGAGCCTATGTTTGTTTTCTCAGAATTCTGAACAAATTCAGTAAAGTTTGATTCCAGGAGGTTTTTCACACGAGGCTTTTAAAGCCCTTTAACACACATCTCCTCTGGAATGAAGGTGCTGCATTCACATGTTGGCCAGATTGACCCTGAAGTCCCTGCGAGTTATTGGGGAGCAGTTCACACACAAGAAAAATAAAATAAAATAAAAGCACCACACATGCTTCACAGTTCTCACTCAGACCTTCTGGGTTGCAAAACAACTTGAACATAAGTGCATTTATAAATGAGTGAATGAATGAATAAAATAAATATAATACTGTTTCTTCCAGAAGTTTTTGTAATTTTCTGCCATGAAACAAGCCACTTATAGGACTTTTTAGATAGTTTTTTTTAAGCCAGCAAATTTTCCAAGCTGTTTAAAAATAAATATTTCTCAGTCCCTCCCCCCCCATATCAAAGCCCTATGGCAAGCAGATGCCTATATATCTGGGGCAGGGAAAGTAACCACAAAAAGGAGTTCACACTCTACCTGGCAAATGCTGGGCTGGGCAGGGCAGCAAGGGGTCTTCTGCTGCAGAGACCAGTGGTGGCCACTCTGGCTGCCTCCTCCTTCCTGGCTGGCTTGGGCCCTACTGGAGTTCAGGCTTCACAGAGGCCTACAGGGAGGCCTCCGTGGAAGCCCCGCCCACCCGCCGATCAGCTGAGAGGCGGGAGAAAAGGAGCTCTTTGCAGCTTGTCTGCTGCCTCGATTGCCGGCCAGGAGAACAAGCTGGAGAGAGGGTGAACAGCACAAGTGGCTGAGGGGCCTTGGGGCTGGGCAGGGGGCAATGGGGAGTCACGTGAGGTGCCTCTGGGGGGTCCCTCCAGGCAGTGGGGCCCCCAGACAACTGTCTCCCCTTGCCCGATTGTTGTTACGCGCCTGCCGCTCTCCCCAGAAACGATCAGTAAGCCCTCCCTGGGTGGCCACAGCAGCCACCCACACAACTGCTGGCTCCATCACGGAGCCGGCGGGGGCTTGGGAGTTCGGGGGCCATGTGGCCCCTGGAAGTTCCAGCATGCCCTACGTGAGTGGGCAGGGTATGGTGGAGAGACCCCCGAGCCGGGAAGCTGATTTTTTGGCCTCCCGGTCAGGGGGGTCTACTCGTGAGTTGCCGCAGCTCGCTCAACAAACCTGGTTTAAGGGCAGGGGCAATTCAGCAGGTTACCTGCTTGTAAACCACCGGACTCGCCTGCTTGTAAACCACCGGACTCGCCTGCGTTTACACGACCAGCAAAACTCAGGCTAGGCTCTCACTGGTCGTGAGAATAGCCACACTGTGTTCTACCTGGGTTTTGGAGCTGTGTGTACTACTAATTTTCAATTATGTGGAAGCAAGGTAAGAGGAAAACTCTTACCTTGAGCAGAAGTGAATGAGGCTCTTCTCACGATCGGTGAGAAGAGCCTGGATGGGGTTTGCGGGGAGAACGGGCTAAGCCCGCTCTCCCTGCAGACGAGAAGTCAGTCTGCTCCAGGCGGCCAAATCAGCCGCCCACACAACTGCCGACTCCGTTTCGGAGCCAGCAGGGGCTGGGGGGATTGGGGGCTGTGCGGCCCCTGGAAGCTCCAGCATGCCCTGCGCGAGGGTGCAGGGCATGCTGGAGAGACCCCTGAGCCGGAGCCGTGCTGCAGCAACTCACGGGCAGAAAAACTGGGTTTAACTGCCGGACGATTTAAGCGGGTGACCCACTTAAGAACCACTGGGCTCACAGCCGAGCCTGGTGGTTCTCACGATGGGAGGAAATCTGACTAGCGGAGGCTAGCCCGATTTCCTCCCATCATGTGAATAGCCTCATAGTGTGGAAGCAAGGTAGGAGGAAAACCTGGATAGAAGTGATTGTGTGGAAGCAAGGTAAGAGGAAAACCTTGCTTTCACATAATCACTTCTACCCTCTGACCTTGCTTCCACACAACCGTGCTTCTACCCTCTGACCTTCCTCCAACCTTGCTTCCACACAACCAAAATCTGGGAGTACACACAGCTCCCAAACCTGGATAGAGCACAGTTTTTGATTGTGTGAATAACCTTTATGAAGCTATTCACAGGCACGTGCAAAACCAAGCTAAGGAAGCCCAGCCCGGTTTTGCACATGTGTGTGTACTGCCAGGATTGGGCCTGATCCCAGCAGCACCACAGCAGCAAACCCACCTATGGAGCCTCCCTCTAAAATGAGGTTAGGAGAGCAACCTTTCCTAGCACTCTCCTAACTCCATTTTTTCAATTGTCTGCCAGCTGTGACTGCTTGAAACCACAGCCGGCTGATTGTGGCACTCCTGGTCGGCTCTGGGGAGGGGCGGGATCCCCATAATTCACTGTGCACTTGTGTGGTGCATTATGGCATTATTTGGAGCAGCAGGACAATGGCTAGAATGGCAGACATCCCTACTGTATGTGCAGGGATGCATGCTGGAAAGTCAGTTTAGGACCCTTTTTAAAATGAGGTCTTAAATGGAAAGTAATACCCATCCAGTCAGCCATGAGACGAAAATATTTTAAATTCTTTAATACCACTCCATACTACTTCATATCCAAATCTGGCCATTGAGGATGCTTTAGACAGGAAAAGGAACTCAGAATATATAAGATGAAGAAATAAGGGCATGTGTTCACATTAGACATTAGGTAGAACTCTTGATGATACAATGATAACTTTATAACTGTTGTAACATTACATTTTGCAGTCTACAATACTAGAGTTAGCACCTACCTGGGGTGGTAGAAAATGCTTGCTTTCATAGGCTAATTAATTTAAGATATGTATATTTTAAATCTCTCATAGATTAATATTGAGGGAACCTACATAGCCTCCCTATAAGAAATGGTGGGTCAAAAGGCTACGGTCCAAGATTTGAAATAGGTCAAGTGAACACCCAGAGCTGTATTGTGCCACACAGACAGTATACGGCAGATGGTACATTTAGAAAACCCTATCGACTAAGAGGTAAAGATAATTCTCAAGGAGTTCACAAGTGATGCCTCTATTGTAGGCTGAATATGAACAAGATCAAAGAGGATGGAAAAGCCATGGCTAGGTAGCATCCAATCTGTGTTCGTGTGTGCAGCCTTTAACCTTCCCAACTAGGCAAATCTTCCCTTGACTTCAGGATCATCAGAACTGCGCACATTGGCTGAAGACAGAAGTATTATTCATGGTATACAGTACACATGTGCAAGTGTCTGTACGTGTTTTTGTTTGTACATGAGTTCATTGGAAAAAAATCAACATGGGGACTGGGCTCCTAAAAAATGTGCAATACAGATTATGGGTACTGCTGTAGGTACATTGACCGTAATGTGTTGTGAATAACTGTATGCATGTATAATTGTATACAGAATGTACATGCATTGAAGTAAAGTGTGAATAGGGCTGGATTTGAAACTGACATGACAGATGGGGCTCAGTGGAAGCACGTTGCTCTGCATGCAGAAGGTCTCAGGTTTCACCCCTGGCATCTCCAGGTAGGGCAGGAAAGACTCCTGCCTGAAACCTTGGAGAGCTGCTACCTGTCAGAGTAGAGTAGTCCAACGTTGCACACCTTCAGCCCTCCAGCTATTCTTGGACTACAACTCCCATTATCCCTGACTACTGACCACTGTGGCTGGGGATGATGGGAGTTGTAGTTCAATAATAACAGGAGGGCCAAAGTTGTGCAGCCCTGGTGTAGACAATGCTGAGCGAGATGGACCTGTGGTCTGACCTGGTAGAAAGGAGCTTCCTTGTGTGTGTGGTGTATACATTCATCTTACTATTATGGTTCTTCAAAAATCTGCAACAACCAGGTGTGAAGAGACAACAGGGGAACAAAAGAAATACGCATACATACACCATAGGCTATGATGCCTCAGTCATAAACTTCGATTTCCTGTTTTATAGCCACTTCTCTCACAAAGTAATTTTATATAGATTTAACTAAGAATTTATTCAGAAACAACTCCATTTTCTCCTTCTCCTTTCCCTCCTTTTTTCCTTTCTCTCTCTTATCCTTTCTGACTCCACCCCCCCGCCCACCTGCCCCCCAATCTCTACAGGCTCCCCACTGGGACAAACTTATTAACAACAAAACATAAAAGATACTGGAACAAATACAACACTTCTTTTTGTCTGTTTGGGGCTTTTATCTCTTCTAATGGAGATGACAGAAATGGGGAAGCAGAGGGAAGAGGATGCAGATCAGACAGTGTAAGTTCCTGAAAAGGGAGCTATGTCTGAGCAGAAGGAGGCCTCCTCGGTAGCATCAGAATGAAGTACTGCCTGTTTCTAATGACATCTGGTGTAAGTCTATTTCTGGCTCATTCTGTGATAATGTTTCTCTGCTTTAGATGCTTTACCATACTTAAACTTCTTGATCACTTGTTCATTAAGAGCAGTATTCCAGCAGAGCTGGCTGAGAAGTAGCATCTCATTTACCTCGGAAGATAAAAACAGGTACTTTAGTGCTTGAAGTCAAAATGCTTGGAGTCTAGTGATAGAATAATAATGAGGGTGGCGTGTATTATCAACCTAATGATGAGAAACTGAGAATGGAGAATGGCTTCTCCATTCTACTCTGCAAAGGAATCAGCAAAGTGAATGAAATTGTTGCCAGTAAGGAGAAAATATATGTTCCCTTTGGCAATTTGACAGTGTAATTTCACAATCAGAAAATGATTTAACATGAGTTTTGGAACAGAGGACTCAAAACTACCACTTACAATACTTTGCTGAGGAATTGATTTTTTTTTTTTTTAAGCTGATAAGCAAAGGAAATGAATCATCATCTTCTTAACATGGATGTATTTTTATGTTAACAAACATAAATAGGATATACAGGTCACAAATATTTTAGGATCTAAATATTTCAGATCTAAATATTTTCAGATATTGTCTGCATTCGGAAATGTGGATTAGATTAAGAAATGATAAAGTATAGACAGTGCACCAGAATGGCATCAGAATGACCTTTAGCACAAAGGCATTCCTCAAGTCTTGTTCTGTCCTTTCTAAACTAGATGGCCAATGCAGAGGAGGGCGAAATGAGGTAGTGAGTAAAACATCTCAGGGCTATCCACAGCCCCTAACTTCAGTGGTGCTTACCATTATATACACCCGTTAATTGGGATAAATCTGTTATGGAATTGCTTTAGAGTAGCATAGCAAATTAGATGAGCCCATTCTCCCAAACACTGGATGCTTCCATAGCTATATATTGGCAGAAGCGGTTCTATATTGTGGGGACTGTAGATATCTCTAGGTCTAAAACCCTGTTCACATGTTATGCTCAACATGTGTACGAGGTGTTTGTGTCTACAGGTGTTCATGAGAAAGAATGTACAGGATGACTGAACACAAGCAGAGGGGAGCAAGATTAGAGCAGTAGGCCAACTCTCTGACAGACCGACAAGACAGACAGACATTAACTTGAATTTCTGGATGGAGACAATGCACATTGAACGGCATAGACATATATATCTCTGCACAAGTGAGAACCCTCATTTCTCAAGGGCTAGCCACAGATTACATGCAGGACAGCACTCCAAGTTAGGAATTCTATCCTCAGGTCTTATTTTGTGTGGGAAATGCACTTTACGTTAGTTTTTGAAAATGTAAAAATTGCCCTGCAAATACCAATGCTAATATGGTCTATTATAAACAAATTGCAGTTTAAGAGACTGTGGCTGAGAGAGAAAGAGAGATTTATGTCAGTCCTGTTAAATGAACTGTTAAATATTGCAGGTTAGAGGTGGCGCTGAGGCTGGTTTCAGTTTGCAGCCAAATAGGCATCATACAAAACACCTTTTCTTCGGAGGCAAAAATCAGTTTAATTAAATTGTCCCCACAGATGCTGAAGCGGGTCTCATAATCAGTGAGACCCGCTTTTGCCGCTATTGCGGGGAGAGCAGACTAAGCCCGCTTTCCCTGCAGAAGATCACGGCAGGAGCCCTGGGCGGCCGGATTGGCCACCCACATGATTGCCGGCTCCGTGACGAAGCTGGTGGGGGCTGGGGGGAGTGGGGGCCGATCGGCCCCCGGAAGGTCCAGCACGACCTGCGCGAGTGCGCTGGGCATGCTGGCGAGACCTCCGGAGCCGGGAGGCAGCTTTTTGCCTCCCCTCTGGGGATCTCCTCATGAGTAACTATGGTGCAAAGCCACGCTGCGGCTACTCACAATTATTAAAACCAGGTTTGTGGAGCGTTCGCTCCGGTTACCAGTTACCCGCCTAGGAACCACCAGGCTTGCAGCCGAGCCCGGTGGTTCACATGATGGGGCAAAATCGATTTTGCCCCATCGTGTGAATAGCCTCGCTGTCTCAGCCCAAATCTAGCACTTACTTGCATGCAGATAGGTTTTAGTTATTTATTTCAGTTCCGGTTTGTGGTGGTGAGCAGGGAGAGCAGGCGAAGCTAAGCACACGAGCGCGGAGGGAGCCCTGGGCGGCCGGATCGGCCACCCACACAATTGCCAGCTCCATGACGGAGCTGGCAGTGGTTGGGGAGCTCGAGGGCCGCACAGCCCCCAGAAGACCCAGTATGCCCTGCGCGAGCACGCAGGGCATACTGGGGAGACCCCCGGAGCCGGGAGGCAGCTTTTTGCCTCCCTTCCAGGGTTCTAATCATGAGTAGGTGCAACATGAAGCCGCATCATGGCTACTCACAATCTAGAAAACCAGGTTTGCGGAGCACTCGCTCCGCAAACCTGGTTTTAGGGCAGGGGTTCTTGAGCGGATTGTCCACTCTAGAACCACCGGGCTTGCAGCCGAGCCCAGAGGTTCTTACGATCTGCAAAAATGGGGCTAGGCTAGGCTCTCCTAGCCCGATTTTTGCAGATCATGAGAATAGGCCCAATGTCAGTGTAAAGTGCAAAGTGATTTGAGATAAACTTTGGGATGGAGTTTTTAGCTCAATGGTTGGAGTTTTTAGCTCAATCAGCTTTGCATACAGAAGTTCCCAGGCTCAATCCCTGGAATCTCCAGGTCGTGCTGGGCAAGACTCTTGCCTGGAACCTAGGAGAGCCACTGCCAGTCAGAGCTGACAATACTGTTGCAGAGGAATGACTGATCTTGAATAAGTGATTACACAGGAAGCTTACTTTAACTGAGAAGCAGGGGTTTTGATATGTATTACTAATTAAACATAGGCTAACAAAACAATAAACGGTCTCTTATGTAATGGAGAGAGAGAAGCTCTCAGTTTGAATTCTGAACAACAAATGAAGAAAAAACAAACATTGGCCAAATTCAGACATAACACGAAACCAGAGTTAATCGGGGCAGAGGTTGGAACTCCATTACATCCAAATTCGTGAAACTAGGGTTTAGAGTCGAAAGTGACCTGTGTTTTGCCTTGCCACCGACAGCTCCAGTTTGGCTGCTGAAGCATTGTACCCGATCCCAGACGCCGCCATAACTGCAGTTTTGTGCTGATTTTGAAGCTGCAATTGTAGAGATGGTGCTCAGACCCATCCAGGATCACGGCCACTCTATGGCTGTGGTGCTTCTCACTGGCTGCCTCTCCGAGCACCAGCCTTGCTCCTCCTGTCGCCTATCCAGCTATGGAGTTGCTCAGAAACAGGGATGCCACCATGCCCCATCCCAAGCTTGTCAGCTTGTCAAACAGCACAATCACATTGGGGCATCCCCTCTTCCCACTCTATCCCATGCTCCCCACACCTGGCAAGCAGGAGGAAAAGGGGATGGGATGACAGGATGGGCACTAAGTACTTTGCTCCCTGAGAATGAAGCAATAATGATGCATGCTCACAAGCACAAACACTCCATGTGGCTACATAAGCAGGGCAGCCCATCACAGAGCTGAGAGAGGAACAAATGCCCAAGGCAGGGTGTAACCAGGGTTGGGTTTTGTCCCCTTGGGAGTTTGGGATCCCTAGGCTTGCTCATGAGCCGGTCCAAGCAGCAGGACCAGCATTGCTCCAGTGAAAGGAACAATTCCTCATATGCACTGAAGATGGATGCTGACCAGGGGCAGACCGCGCTCACTCAAGGGATTGCCAACTGCCAAGCCATGAGGACACCCCTTCACAACTCATGAGAGGAACCATAAGAGGGGAGTGAGTTGCCAAGTGGAATCGCTAATAATGTGTGATGACAAAAGAACCCCTTCTCCTACAGATAGCACTCTCACGAGAGTGTCAGGCCATTGGGGCTCTATAGTGAGTCAGGTTGCTCACCCTGTCATGGCAACTGCCTCCAAGTAGTTGTCAAAGCTTGCCCCCTGCCAACCCGTCCACCCGTGTGGGCATGTGTACCTTTGCCTCTGCCCCAAACGGTGACCCTGCTCTCCTGGAGTCCCTGGAAATCTGGGCTCCCCTGGGCCAGCAGATCTGCATATGGCACAAGGCTGGACCAAATCCAGGAATTTTGAATGGGTTTAAAGATCCATCCGTGCACTCAGTGTTCCCCCCGTCGGTGTGCGTGGCCAGTCTCTGTCAGTGGAGCATCAAAATCTCCTTTGGGTATGTGCAAGGCTTCACAGGAAAGGCGGGGGGTTGCAGATATTGCCAGTTGGGGGCCCCACACAAGCAAGGTCCCCTTTGGTGGGTTAGCTCAACCCACGAGCATGCAGTCCAATGGGAGACCTAGGGCTTACAACCCCATGGTCCTCCCCAGTAGATTAGCCTTCTCATAAGAGGGATAGCCCACCGACAGCAAGCTGCCGGTGGAGCAGGAGTGTGGTTTGGTCTGCAGGTACTGCTTTGATGGGGTGATCCTTGCAACAGCATCCTAGGTCACAGCGGGGCAGACCCCTCAGGATCCTTTGCCCTCCCTCTTATACGTAACCCCACCTAGGAAGTCTTCTTGTTCCCTTCCCTGAGTAACAGGGAAATAGTCCCCCTAGTCCCCCCGCCTCAAAGACTCTCTACAGAAATCATGCTTGTGCAGGGCTATTTAGGTGCAGAGTTCTTTGGAAGGCAACTGTGCCATTGCTGTCTGAAGAAGCACTGGCATGGCATGGCATGGCATTTAAAGGGGTTAAAATGCCCTTTCCATGCCGAGGACAGGTGGAGAACTCAAAAAATGCACGATCGCACACAGCACACACCCCTTCAAGCTCGTGGCCAATTGTGGCTGCTCTGCTGATGTGCTGACGCTTTGCCCACAGTCTGGCCATGGAGCTTGCTGGGATCAGCCTCAGTGGATGAGGAGCAGGGAGGGGCTCCCCTCTCCTGGAACTGGAGGTTGTTTGGACGAAACGTCTGTGGTGCGGTTTACAGTTGAAAACGTCTGTGGTGCAGTTTACAGTTGAAACCGCGAGTTCACTAAGCTTCGAGTTACGTTTGAATTCTGCCTGTGACTCCACCCCCAAGCCAGTACATGGCTACATTAAAATACAGACAAGCATACCCCATATAAAGAACAGAGACAATGTCTATGGAAAAATTTCAGCCGATACTGAGCTACATAGCCCAATAGTTGGACTCAGTATAAAGCAACTACCTGTGTTTCTGACTTCATTTACATGCTAATAAGGCTGAATTGGCTACAACTAGGGATATATCTAACGTTCCAATCTCAGAACATCCTGCTTCGAAACGGGCCAATTCAAGTGCTCGAAGTTCTGTTGTTCCAAGCGTTTTAAGAGCTCGACCTGTTGTTCCAACAGAATCTTTTGGGGAGTTTGCATTCTGTTCGGAGCTTGGAATGGAATACAAAATCTGTTTCATGCACATCCCTAGCTGAGACAACCCAGACAAGAACTGAGATTATGATGGACAGCTCACTAAGAATATTGACTTAGTAGTGAGTGGGCTGAGATGCATTACTGAACTATGACTGGCTTAGTGTTACTATTACAAGCCTCAGAATTTCCTCCCCTTTGGAAATTAGCAGTTTCATTCATGGTTTTAGAAGGAAAAAAACCCTCATGATTTGTCATTGCATCTGAACCTGACAAATTGCTCACACCGTTTGTTAACAAACCAGGGTCTGATTTTAATAGGATCTTAATAATCCTTAATAATAAATGGATTATTACAAGTGTTACAATGGATTATTACAAGTACAAGTGTGTTGCAGTTGTGTAATATACAAGGGTCTTTGTTTACAGTAGACATACAAACTGCTATCTTCTTTTTTAATCAGAGAAAGCTCTATGAAATGAATGACACTAGGCCCTTTGAGAATATGGCTGGTGCTATGTGTGACATAAATAACACTGAAAGGGATTTGATGGACTCAGTTGAGTGGCATGAAGTTATTTCATACAGTTCACTTTCACTGCATTAGGACAACATTTGCTGCATCATCAAATCACCGAGGAGACACCCCTGTCATACTGCCATGAGGCACACAGGTCACAGATGTAATTAAAGTGCTATCAAAAGCACGCTCCTCTATTAAAACCATGTGCCAAGGCTTTCTTCACTGCTGTTTCTGCTAGCCCACAGCAATTGGCAAGAGATGGTTAAAAGCCCTTTGCAGTTTTGCACAAGCGAGGCTGCAGCTCTAATTGGAATGGATATTGATTCCCACCCACCCACAAAAACCATCTCTTGCCCATCTGAACAACAAAGCTTTTCTAGTTCTGATATTCCAGATCATCCTTACAAAGCTGTCAGAGTGTAAGAGATTAGATTTGATTCCCCCACTTCCTGTTCACTGTAGCCTTTCCATTTGGGGCAGGGAGGAGGGAAGCACACTTGTTCATGGCACACCAATGAATATTGCATAGACCAAGACATGATACTGTGTTTTACAAGCCTCTGCACACAAAACTGACCTACCTTCCTTCACTGTGTTGCCCACTGAAGCATTCTGCAATTGTATTAAAGGCTTTCTTCCCTGACATAATGAATAACTCCTAACCTAGGGCAGAACCAATTCTGTACTTCCAGGAATTAAGAAAAACCCACACAACTGAATGCATATCCAGTGTTATATGGGCTGGTTCTCACAATCCCTGCAAGGTGGGGGAAACAGGAATTGGGAGTTTCGTGAAGCAGGCATGCTCCCGATTTCTGGTCATAAGAATCCAGAAATTTTCAGCAATGTCGGGTTGTCACTGCACCAACCCAACATTTAACTGGGATCAACAACCTGAAATAAAATCCTAGATTCCCAATCCCCATTAAATGTTGGGTTGGCACAGTGCCAACCTGATATTGCCAAAAATCACTAGGTTCTTACAACCAGAAATCAAGAGCACATGACCCTCATAAATCTCCCGATTCCAGGTCATCCAGCCTTGCACAGGTTTTGAGAACCCACCCTATGTATTGAACTCCAATCTCCCACCCCCACTAACAGAATTAGGGACAAATGGGGGAGATCTGCTTCACATGCTGACACTGGCTGAAGCCCAGTTGTGCATGTGGGGCAGGATCTTCTTAGTTGTGTCCCCAGGTTGTGGAACTTTCTCCTTTTGAAGATGCACTCCCTCACTTCCCTCATGGCCTTTCACGGGCAGTTGAAGGCTGCTCTCTTTATCCCAGTTTTTGGGGTATGAGAGGGCCATGAGTGGTCTTTTAAAAATTTCTGTGTTTCTGCTCTTAGCCTATATTTTAGTATTGTTTTTACTGTTTTTACTGCCTTTTACTGAAAGGCAGCCTGCGATAAATAAATAAATAAATTCCCATAACTTCTTGCATAAGTGCTCACACACATTTCATTTATTTTAAATATTTTTTTCCTCTGCCATTCTTCTGTAGACCAAGGCAGCTTCCAATTATGATGTTTTAATGTACATTATTTTAAACATACATCTTTAAATTTAATTAACTGCCTGAGTGGCTCAGAGAACCCCTCCTCACTCCCAACCCTTTGCTGAAAAATACAACTGAATCCCTTTAATTAAGCATTGCTGCCTTCTTAATTTTTCATTTTCTGTTCATCTCTTTAGTTGCGAGAGGAAGGAATTTGATGCAAAAACGCAGAATATGAAAAAGAAGGGATTAGTAGAAGGCAATATTATAGTCAAAGTAAGGAGCACTGGGTAATGAAGAATTCTCAATAAACCCAAAGGGAAAAAATTCTACAGTAACAATAGGAAACTCACAACATATCATGTTCCAATATCCTCTTACTTCAACATTTCATCATCTCATCTATATGAATATGAGCCCTATTGAAACATTAACACTGTACATGCTTACAGCTGTCTATACACATGGGGGTGTGTGTGTGTTTGTGTGTGTGTGTGTGTGTGTGTGTGTACAGATAGCAAGCTACAAAGCAGGCTACAGATCGAAAGTATACAGGGGAGGTGCCTCTCTAAGGGCAGATGGAGTGTTGCTTTCTCCCATCCCTTGCCCTTGCTCTGCTGAAGTACTGGACATTTGCAGTGCTTTCCATCTGGCCGCAGGAAACTGCTTTCTCTGTCCCTCCCCCCTCTCCAGTACCTCTGGAGTTAAAAACCAAAACGAAACCTTACTCTGCCAAGTAAACAAACAAACAAACAACACCACCACCACCACTCCCCCCCCCCCCCCCCCGCTTTTCAATGTAAAGTTGCCTCGGGCAGGCAGAGGCGCTCTTACCCCTGGACTTCAGGGGCCAAAGTCCAGGGCTTCCACAGCCCCTGCCCCCCCCATCTTCTTTAGTTTGTCCCAGTTGGTGTGGTCACCTGATCGAGCATGATGATGCTTAATTTACAGGGAAGGGAAGGCCTCCAAAGGCCTTTAGGTCCAGGCTCCAAAATTACCTAGGTGCACCTCTGCAAGCAGGGCGTCCGTCTGCAATGCTCTGCTCTTTCACAAAGCCTCACTCTCTCATTGGCTAGCTGCTGCTGGCTGCTTTATATACCGCTTTTCAACAACAACGTTTTCAAAGTGGTTTACACAGAAAAATAAACAATGACAACAATATAAGATTATTCTCTGCCCTTAAAGAACTCACTGTTTTTAGACAAACTATGTGCTCAAAAGCCAATTAGGACCGGCAGTTTTGTTCCCTAGTAGGGCATCTTCTATAAATGCCCACAGCCAATCCTGTTTTGGAGAAGCAGTTGCTCTGTCCAGTGCTACCTTGGGAGAAGGAAAGGCTACAACCCAAAGCATACCTACGTGGGAGTAATCCCACTGAAAATGATAGGAATGATTCTTGTGAAATCATGCCTAAGTGTTTAGGATCTGAAATGCCTCTCAGTCTCTCACAATAAATTGCAGTTGGCAATGATGGGAGTTGTAGTTCAGCAACATCTGGAATATCACAGGTTGGGAACCCCTGGTATACTGTACTCAGAACATGTGTGAATAGAGCTATGAAGTTGCCTTATACTAAATCAGACCATTGGCTTATCTAGGTCAGCACTCTATAACAGCTAGCAGCGAGATTCAGTGTGGTGGTGGCAGTGGGGGGCTTTCCCAGTCCTGAAGAGAAGAGAGCTGGTCTTGTGATAGCAAGCATGACTTGTCCCCTTAGCTAAGCAGGGTCCACCCTGGTTGCATATGAATGGGAGACTAGAAGTATGAGCACTGTAAGATAGTCTCCTTAGGGATGGAGCCGCCCCGGGAAGAGCATCTAAGTTCCAAGTTCCCTCCCTGGCATCTCCAAGATAGGGCTGAGAGAGATTCCTGCCTGCAACCTTGGAGAAGCCGCTGCCAGTCTGTGAAGACAATACTGAGCTAGGTGGACCAATGGTCTGACTCAGGATATGGCAGCTTCCTATGTTCCTATATACCTGGAGATGCTGGGGATTGAAACTGGGACCTCCTGCATGCAAAGATTGTGAGCCCTTTGGGGGCAGGGATCCATCTTATTTATTTATTATTTCTCTGTGTAAACTGCCCTGAGCTATTTTTGGATGGGTGGTATAGAAATTGAATGAATGAATGAATGAATGAAGCAAGCCTGAGCTCTCCCAATAAACTACAGCCCAAATATATGTAGAGAGGGGCTATTCAGAACTAGTGACATGACTCTAAAAATTATGAAATAGCAGTGGAGGGGGAATATCTGATTCAGGCACTCAGCTTCCTGTATTCTTCCATGGTTTCAAATAGCAACTCAGCCTGTACTTTAGGGAATAACCATTTAATCCCTGAAGTCTAGTTCTGTTCAGATAAGTGGATCTAGATGAACTTAAGTGGACGCTGAATTGCTTTCTAACACTGAATTACTGAGATGACTTAATGTGAAATAACAACCTTTAAGCATTCTGTCACACTTAACAGGATGGTTAAAGGGTGTGTGGTTTTTCTTCACCTTTTTCAGTACATGTTTAACTTATGGGTGAAGTGGGGAGTCAAATCTGCATTGCTGATTGTGAGTATTAAACCATGTTTGATTAATTAATAGTACGAGGGTGTCATGTTGTTGTTGTTGTTGTTACATTTATATCCTGCTCTTCCTCCAAGGAGCCCAGAGTGGTGTACTACATACTTGAGTTTCTCTTTCACAACAACCCTGTGAAGTAGGTAAGGCTGAGAGAGAAGTGACTGGCCCAGAGTCACCCAGCTAGTTTTATGGCTGAATGGGGATTTGAACTCGGGTCTCCCCGGTCCTAGTCGAGCACTCTAACCACTACAACACACTGGCTCTTATAAATGGCTGGCTCTTATGTTGTAAATTTGGCATTAAGCTTGGAGTCCTAAACCGTTTTATGCAGGACTAACTCTAACACAAAATACTGGTCATGTTAAGGGTAGAAGCATATCTAGGAGCCGGATTATATAGGACACTACGGATCTCAGTCAGGGCCCATGCATTTTGCAGCTTATACTACCAGAGCAGCTTGCAGAGAGAACTGCTGTCTTGATTTCTTTGTGGCATCATCTGGTAGATGATGGAAGTGTTTGCTGCAGCTCTTCAGCCCAGCAGGACCAGGTAACTGCTGACTCTGATCTACCTGGGCGCTTTCCAGATTAGACCCTACAATGTGGTCACGGTGTATTGCTGAAGTGTGCTTCCACACTTCCTGTGGTGTGACACCACAATCCCTACGCTGACAGTAGGGTGCCATTCATATTTCCAATGCTTTGTTTCAAATTTATCACTGCAATATGGTGCTATAACGTATATCCGGCATTAAAAAGTTGCTGTTTTTTCAGGTTGTTATTTTTCACAAGACTGCTTCCCACGCTGGGTGCTTTGCTATTTATGTTTTGAATGTGATCTGCCTGAACGGAAGCATTTCGCCACTGTTGAGCGGCTAATCTAGAAAGCGCCCTGCTTAGTCTGAGCTGCTGTAGATGGTCTACCTTGGTCAAGTCAGTCACCACTAAACCCAGAATCATGTTTATCAGTACTCCAGTCATGGGCGGAAGGTGGTGGGAGGAGCTTATTGAAGTCTACAAGCTCCACCCCTTGACTCCTCCCAATTTTACCCCAAAACCTGGCCTCAGAGCTTTCAAACCTGGCCTCAGAGCAGCTAAGGGGGCCATAGCCCCCTTAGATGTAGGGATGTGCGAACCGGTTTGTATCCGAACCGGTTCGGGTCCGAACCGGTTCCGGTTCGGAGGTTCGGATCGAACCGAACCACCCCTGGTTCGGTTCGAATCCGAACCGAACTGGGGTGGTTCGTTTCGAACCGGTTCGGACCGGTTCGGATCGGTTCGGAAAGCTGAAAATTGGTCAGATGGTAGCTGGCACCCAGGGGTACCTGTCACCCAAACCCCAAAGCAATCGGACACTCGTACGATTTTTTATGAATTTTTGAAAAATATTTTTATTTTTCTCTCATGGGATATAATGGGACCCGAACCAGGCCATTATTTCTTATTGTGGAGCACTCATGGGTGCCAACAACCATGCAAACCCTGAAGCAATCAGACACCCCTATGATTTTTTATGAATATTTGAAATATTTTTAATTATTTTTCTCATTGAGTATAATGGGACACGAACCAGTCCATATCCTGTGTTGTGGAGGACCTAGTAGCACAAAAGCAGGGTGGGTGGTAGACAGGCATGGGTGCCTACCACCCAAAAAATCTCAAGGCAATTGGACACTCCTCTGATTATTGGTGAATTGTTAAGTGTTTTTGAATTCCTCATAGAGAATAATTAGGATTGCAGCAAATGTATAGCTTCACGTCGGGGGGAAAGGGGTGTCGTAGAGTGCAGTGTGGTGGGTGGTAGTTCCTAGGGTGGGCAAGGAAGCTATCAGAATTATTTGAAAGGAATTGGGCAAAGAGGTGATTTTTAAGTGATTTTTGAAGTTTACGCGTCTTTAAGGTTTTTCCTCATAATAAGTTATAATGGAGCTTTCAGCAGCCCTATAAGTGCACATGGGGGTGCTGGGGTGGCCCAGAGCAAGTGGTGGTGTAGTGCACATAGGGTGCCAACCACCCCCATGGGTTTCTAACCCATGGGGTACAGGGATCTCTGGTAGGGGCACCCCCATGGGTACAGGGTTCTCTTGTTTCTGAGGTATTGAGTGTGGATTCTATGATAGCAAATGAGATTTTCAATGAGACACCATCAATCCACTCTAATATGCTATCATAGAATCCACACTCCGCCTCCTGCTTCTTCTCTGTGTGTGTGCTTAGTAGGGGTGTGCAATTTGGGATTTCGGGTGATTTGGCTCGGACCCGAACCAAATCACCCCTGTTCTGTTTTGTGCCCGAATCTGGGTCACCCGAATCACCCTTGATTTGGTTCGGATTCGGATTTAATCCGAATCCGAATCGATTCGGGGGGGTAAAAAGGGGCCCAGGGGCAAAATTTTGGGGTGGGGTGGTAGTGCCCAATGGGTAGAGTCTACCACCCCAATTTCAGGGGGATTGGGCAAAGGCTGATTTTTGGTGAATTTTTAAAGTTTTAGTGACTTTGGGGCAGTTCGGGGGCATAGCATGGGATCTGGGCAAAAGGAGTGGGGTGGGGTGGTAGTGCCTAATGGGTGCAGGCTACCACCCCAATTTCAGGGGGATTGGGCAAAGGGCTGATTTTTGGTAAATTTCTGAAAATTTCATATCTTTGGGGCATATTGGGGCATATTGGGGCAGAAAGTGGGGCCTGGGGCAGAATAGTGGGGTGTGATGGTAGTGCCTAATGGGTGGAGGCTACCACCCCAATTTCAGGGGGTTTGGACAAAGGGGTGATTTTTTGAGAATTTTTGAAGTTTTAGTGACTTTGGGGCAGTTTGGGGGCAGAAAGTGGATCTGCCCCAAAATAGTGGGGTGGGGTGGTAGTGCCTAATGGGTGGAGGCTACCACCCCAATTTCAGGGGGATTGGGCAGAGGGCTGATTTTTTGAGAATTTTTGAAGTTTGGGGGCAGAAAGTGGATCTGCCCCAAAGGAGTGGGGTGGGCTGGTAGATAGTGCCTAATGGGTGGAGGCTACCACCCATCCCCAATTTAAGAGTGATTGGGCAGAGGGGTGAATTATGGTGAATTTATTTGTATGAGGTTTGTCTTCATAAGGTGAAGTGTGCTAAATTGATTACTTCCTCATATTATTCATAGTAAAGGAAAGTGTGAAAAAGTGAAAGTGGGGTCATGAGAGTTGTTTAATTGAAAAATATCTCATTTGCTATGATAGAATGAGAATTCACACCTTTTCTATTCACCATAATTCACCCCTCTGCCCAATCACTCTTAAATTGGGGATGGGTGGTAGCCTCCACCCATTAGGCACTATCTACCAGCCCACCCCACTCCTTTGGGGCAGATCCACTTTCTGCCCCCAATCTGCCCCAAAGACACCCAAACTTCAAAAATTCTCAAAAAATCAGCCCTCTGCCCAATCCCCCTGAAATGGGGGTGGTAGCCTCCACCCATTAGGCACTACCACCCCACCCCACTATTTTGGGGCAGATCCACTTTCTGCCCCCAAACTGCCCCAAAGTCACTAAAACTTCAAAAATTCTCAAAAAATCACCCCTTTGTCCAAACCCCCTGAAATTGGGGTGGTAGCCTCCACCCATTAGGCACTACTATCACACCCCACTATTCTGCCCCAGCCCCCACTTTCTGCCCCAATATGCCCCAATCTGCCCCAAAGACATGAAATTTTCAGAAATTTACCAAAAATCAGCCCTTTGCCCAATCCCCCTGAAATTGGGGTGGTAGCCTGAACCCATTAGGCACTACCACCCCACCCCACTTCTTTTGCCCAGATCCCATGCTATGCCCCCGAACTGCCCCAAAGTCCCTAAAACTTTAAAAAATCACCAAAAATCAGAGGAAGGTCCAATCGACTTGAAATTTGGGTGGCAGGTAGAACACAAGGTCCCCTTTCAAACCAGCTATTTTTTGAGATCCGAACCGGTTCGGTTCGGATCCGAACCGGTTCGGATCCGAACCGAACCGGGGGGGTGGTTCGGCAAAACCAAAACCGAACCATCCTGGTCCGGTTCGGACCCGGTTCGGATCCGAACCGAACCGGGAGAACCGGTTTTATGCACATCCCTACTTAGATGGTGAGATGGAGTGGAGCCAGTCTTATGGTAGCAAGCATGAATTTTTTGTGAGCAGGGTTTGCTAAGCAGGGTTTGCCATGAATTGCATTTGGATGAGTGACAGCATTTGAGCACTGTGCTGTATGGGGGTGGGGCTTAAGGGTACTGTGGTTTATGGGGGTGGGGCTTAGGGAATGGGGCCATAACTCAGTGGTCATCAGTGGTCATCACCTTGCATGCAGAAGATCCCAGGTTCAATCCCTGGCATCTCTAGGTAGGTCTGGGAATGATTCCTGCCTAAAACCTTGGAGAGCAGCTGCCAGTCAGTGTAGACAATACTGAGCTAAATGGACCAATGGTTTGACTGAATGGACCAATGGTCAGTGCAATGCAGCTTCCTGTGTTCCTATACTGTATTCTTAATCCTTCTGACATCCTGCAATTAGAGCACTTTTTATAAATATTATGAAACACCCTAGACTCAGATAATTATAAACATAGTTATCATAATTTGGCGGGGGGGGGGAGTTGTATAAGTGGGTTAAGATCTTTGAATTAGATATTTTAAAATTGTATCCCAACTTAATCCCTATTGGATTAAATAGGAACTGGCTCAATCTGCAAGGCAACTGACCCCTCTTGCCCCTCACCAGATGCCCATGGATATACCTGTGTCTATTCAGATGGATTTTATTTTTTGAGGGTGTAAAATGAGAAAATTGCTTGTAGACCTAACACGCCTTCTCAATCTCCAGTGTTTTTCATCCTAGGAATCTGATTATTTTCTAAGTCCAGTGAATCAGTGGGGCTCTGTTTTAGTGTCTTTAGATTCTGTATTTTACACACTATTTACATTACACCTGCACCCTTAGGGACATGGCCTACATCTTTACTCAGATATGCATCGCACAGTACCTGTGTCATTAGGCATCTTTATCATTAGAATTTGGGCATGTCTGCAGTTGTCATCCTAATTCTTGTCCAAGCAGCTTTGCAGAAATTGATTTTGATGCCTAATAGCACTCTGTCTGCTCTCATCTTTGTGATCTGAATACCATAAGAATTCCACACCATTCTTTAGGAACTTTTAGCATGGTTCTTCCATGGTGAGCTGGAAGATCCTCAAGCAGTGATCCAGATCTTTCCGTATGTATGTAGTGTACTGAGAAAGTAGCAAATTACAGTTTAGATTCTTCTGCCAAGGGTTGCAAAAATGACAGTAATCTAAGGAATATGCAGCTTGATCCTATGGGTTTACACAGAAGTAACTATTCCTTAGTACAACAGGGCTTGCTCCCAAGTAAATGAGCATAGGGTTGCATCATTTTAAATATTGCTTTCTGTCTGATGACAATCCTGTTTTACAGGTTTTAATTTTTATAATGGAATTTCATTTTGTGAATATTGCGAAACCAGTAAGAGACTTCTCTTGAAAAGCAAGACACACACATTTGAAAGATAAATAAAATAGGTTTCGACTAAATTATAAAATAAACCACAACATGAAACAAGATGATGTAGATAAAGTTAACATTATTACTGTGACAGATTATGAAAGGTGATCTTTGTAATGTAAGTATATTGTATTTTGTATTTGTGACTTGTTTGTTATGTAAATTGGCTTAGCCTTCTTTATTTCAGGATATTTTCAGCAAATCCTGAATTTTGTTAATTCCCTATTGGTTGGTTTTAAAATCTGAATCAAAAATAACATGTACTTATCAAATAGATGCCTTGGAGAGGCTATTCTCTCACTCTTTTATAGCAAAAAAGGTTATTGCTTAATATAGTAATATATAATAAACATGAATTTAAAGAAGGTTTTATAAGCATATTCCGCCCTCCCCTTTTATAGCAAACAGAAATGTCTCCTGACCTAGAATCTTGCAAAACAGGTAATTCCCCTGTACAATATATTTCACGCTTCCCTAGTCTCTGACAGATTAGGGTAAATTAAATTTCATGCTAACCCATCTGAGCTGGGAAAGCTCTATTAAGTTTCACTGAATACAGATAATTACGATGATTTTTTTTTACTCTAATTGCACAATGCACAAACATAGCCACACACACACAAAAATCCTAAGGAGTGCATCCAGCAAAAACTAGCACTCTGTGGACATAAGGGTTATTTATGTTTTCACTTGTGAATCAAGGGGGCATCTGGCAAGATATTATTTATGGAAAGTTCATATGTATGGGTATAATAATTAAAAGGGAGATAATACAAATAAAAATCAGGATTTAATGTTTCAAGGAGCTGGGAGGGAAGCTCATAAACCATTAATTTTTTAACAAGACGGCATTCACTGTAGCCCTGCTCTTTCTCCATAATAAATTCAATTGTCATATGCAAGCTAAAGGCTGCCAGATGCTGACCATGCAATATACCAATGCCCGAGTTAGCTTCTTTTCCTCCATTTTTTCTTTATATGTCTATAAATTGATTGTAAAAATAAAAACCCACCCCTTTGCATGCAAGACTTTGGTCCAAAACCAATCATCCAGTTATGGAGCTAAAATATAAACACACAGCTCTTAGCCTTTGAGACACATCACTAACTTTAAAATATTCAAGTGTGGGTTTCATAGCTTTAAAGGTGGGGGCATTTTAATTTAGCCAGGAACGTTAATTACAAAGATAATTTTGGACAGATTTCCACAGCATGTGACATTCAACAACTCAGCCATCATGCAGAAAATCCAATGACCTTTTTGCAAAGAGTCAAAAACAAGTGTCCTGAGAAAAGCCAGATTCTGAGTCATTACTTTGATCTGATCTTTTTACTCTCCATAATTCTGCTTCGTCATTGTGCTCTTTCATACTCTCCAAGACTCTCAGTCCATATAAGAGTAGAATCTTGGCTTCATGGCAGCTGGGAGAAGAGGAGGCAAATGGTAACGATAACAAAGATGTTCCTTCCTTTAATAAAATTGTCTTGTGTGTCCATGCACTTTGTGATGGAAAAGTCTGGATATCCCTTCTTGATTAGGTATTGAGTAGATATCAAGTTCTGGTAGACACTGTTTCAACAGGAACCACCTAATGAAGATTTACTTATTTATTTATCTAAAATATTTCTATCCCACCCCTCTAGCAAATTGCTGCTCAGGTGAGGGGGCTTATAATAGCAATAGCAATAGCAATAGCACTTACATTTATATACCGCTCTATAGCCGGAGCTCTCTAAGCGGTTTACAACGATTTAGCATATTGCCCCCAACATTCTGGGTACTCATTTTACCGACCTCGGAAGGATGGAAGGCTGAGTCAACCTTGAGCCCCTGGTCAGGATCAAACTTGCAACCTTCTGGTTACAGGGCGGCAGTTTTACCACTGCGCCACCAGGGGCTCTTTATAGAATAATAAAATGTAATAAAACAATACTAACAAAGAAAACATACAAACAAAACAACAGCAAGATAAAATAATGAACAGGACTAACATTGAATTAAAACCAGAAACACAATGAAAACCAATTTTAAAATGCTTCTTTTAAAATGAGGGATTTCAGATTCTTTTTAAAAAATAATCAAGCAGAGCAACTCTAATAAGGCATTCCAAAGACATGAGATCACTACGGAGAAGGCCCTGTCATTGGTCCTCACCCACTACGGAGAAGGCCCTGTCATTGGTATTCACCCACTATGGAGAAGGCCCTGTCATTGGTATTCACCCACTGGCTCTGCATCAGTGGTAGCTGAAGCTAAGAGGAGGGCCTGAGATGACAATCTGAGGGTCCTGGCAGATTCATATGGGCAAATGAGATCCAACAGAGACCCAATCCCAAGCTCTATATTTGAGGATAGACAGAGCATAGTCACATAAACGAACGCATACCCTTAGCACAGATGTATAGTGATACTGGTATGGCAGTATCAGTCATTTAGAAGCTCATAGGATTAGGTTGTAAAAGACATAGGATGCATCACATGCAATGCAGAACCATGAGACCACTGGACCTGTGGTTCCGCACTCCCCCTCTCCCGTATGCATTCGGACATACTGAGGAGTAGGCTTCCTTCTTGCTTGAATGACAGCCTGCACAGCCAATCAGGGAGGGAGAAACTTCTTCCCTCAACTCCAGTCCAGCTGAATGCAGCCTCCAGTGCTGCATTCGGATGGCAGAGAGACTCTGTGGCCCCTTGGTTTGGAGCAGTGAAACTCACTACAAATGGATACTTCAAACTGGAGTCTGCTCAGTGTGACCTCAGGCTGCACTACCAACAGGGCCAGAGTTGCACTGGTTCGGATGTGGTGGTAGGGAAACCACAGGTCCCTACAACTCCAGTCCCTCTTTACATGTGAATGCGGCCATAGGGTTGCATCCAAAGGTTTCCTTTCTTTGGTGTTCTCCTCCAGAAGAACATTAGAGGAAGGAAAGCTTTGGATGCATGGATTCAGCCAGAAAGCTGCAGATAGCAGATGAAACAAAGCCAGATTCATTAATCAAATTGAGTCTGTAAGCTATTTTGTTACTTGCATTCATTGACATCTATAAATGGTTAATAAAACTAGTGTTTTTTCTGTAACTGGTCTCTTTCTTAGGACACTGTATAGGGGATCAGAAATCTAGACTGAGTTACAAGATCGGACATGTCCCGTCCCCCCCCCCATAATGTTCTGGAAATTACATGGCTCGGCAAGCTAGCCTTGGCCGTGACTGGACAATCTGTTCATTTGAGGCCTGGGAAGCTAAGAGGCAAGCAAGTCATATCTACTTTGTCAAACCACCTTCAAATCTTGGTTACAAAAGTCAGTTTGTGGCCCCAGATGAACCTACAGTCCCCACCTTAGTGTGAGTTCAGACAATCATGACAAGTCGGGTACTGACTTTGTATGTGGATTCCACGCTATGTGTGAACCCACTCATTGTCTCCCCCATTCCTTGGAAAAGGCTTTACCCCAAGCCAGGTTCCTGTTTGGAGAGATGTATTCCATCAGGGACCATTTCCTTTTCCTGGGAATTCTCCATTAGCCTATTTCTAGGAATAGAACTCCGCTGGATGCATGCTAGTTCTCTGATTTCTCTCTTTGTTGTGCTCTGAACTGTAATGATGAGAGAAGGACAAAAGGAGAGAAAAGTTGTTATGCCCTTTCATAATTCTCTAGCCTGCTTTTATCTTGGAATCTGAAAACCAAATTAAAAACCAAGTCTGAAAATTAAATAAAACTGTAACAAACTAACCACAAATTGGCACCTCCTATAAAATAAGAAATCAAGAACACATTTGCTGCCTCCCACATTATGCACAATTCTGCACTAGTAATAACTAAGCAGTATTTCTGCCATAACCAAATAATGGGAGAAAAGGAGAAGCCATTACAATTTGTCATGTAAAGAAACAGCAGCACTTCTGTTGTAATCAGTACAGACCACCTACTGAGTCAATAACGTTCTGCATATTTTAAAATAATTTTTAAAGACAGGGCTGCATTTTCAGCTGACTAGAAATCCCTAAACGCAAATGATCTGTAAATGTATGATGTGGTAGGAGCCAGTGGTGACAAACATAATATACAGCCAATTTGGGGCTGGGGGGAGCAAAACTGGCATTTCTGAGCATTGTAGTTTAAAAAAAAAAAGGAAGAAGAAACTAAAGATTTTGTGTCATTTTGATTGGTCCTAATAAAGGTATTAATAGAATCTGCTTTGGGGGCTTTTTCTTATAGACCAAAACAGCTACTTGCAATTTCTTCATGTCATAATTCCACTTAATCCCTTTCAAATTACAGAAACTACAAGTCAGTACGAGGTACTCTGCCACTGTGTTTGGTCTTTTTGATCACAAGTTAACTTTCAGATGACTAATGAATCACCACCATTTATTTATTTTTGAAGTATGAATTGAGGAAGATCTCTCTCCAAGTGGCTCCAGCTTTTGAAAAGCTTCTGAGGTATCAATAAAAGGGCAAAAGGCAAAATGCTCTTTAATACAGGACAACACAACTAACCCTCTTGGGCTCCATTATTCCTACCTAAAGGCCTCACACTCACACACATACACATATATAGCATTTATATGCTGCCTTCTGGCTGTAGACCCCAAGGTGGTTTACAACATCAATAAAAACATTTTTTAAAAACAATAAAACAAGATATACTGAGGAAAGGCTGCAAAGGTCTTTAGTATGTGTCTCATGCAATACAATGTGAGTTCAAAGATACCAATGAAAGTTTGTGAGGGAATCCTTAGAAATACAAGGGGTGTTTTTTCAAGCACCTTATCCCTTTGATCTGAATTTAAAAGCATAAAACAAAACCTAGTTTTCTAATTTTAGATGTAATCCACCCAGTGAATAAGAAGACATGTAAAGAGGAGAGCTGAAGACAGGAAATACATGATAAACTGAGCCTTTTATGGCATTTCTCTCCATGCAATCTACAAGCTGTACTTACAAGAAAAAAATAATTCTTTTAAATGCCCAAAGCCCTTGCAAAATGCATATTGTATGTAAATGATGACAGTATATTAAAAATATTACTTATACCAAGTTTTAAAACCATGACTAGTGATCAACGTCTGTTTTAAATGTTTGCACGTTATTTTTTTCCTTCTTTTTCCCCATTGTGTGTCAGTTGCGGTTGCCATGCTGTCAGTTGTGTTGCTATGGCGGCTGGAGTGTGTGTGTGTGTGTGTGTGTGTGTGTGTGTGTGTTTGTGCGTATCAAAAGGTGATTGGTTCATACACCAGGCTCATGTTGAGGTATTTCTATGGTGAACGACAAAGATAAATAGGCATATATTTATACTGTACCTTATGTGCACGGAATACCCTATGCACATAACAGGGCCGACATTGTGTGGGAAGAGTGTGCGGAATTAGCAGCTTATAGTACTAAAAGCCATACTAAAAGTAGATTTCTATTATTTAAGCCAGAGAAAAAGTCCAATAGCTACAAAATAATGATTGGCTGTAATCATAAATTACACTGGCTGCTAAAGAAGACAGAGTCATTTTCATCGCACCTCAAGTTTGCCTGTGGGCTCTGCATTTTGGTTCCTCTCTTAAATTCCTTAGATGAAATTTCTAAACCTCCTCCTCATCTACCCAGACATATACCTCCTCCTCACACTCCCAGATGTCCAGGTGCAAAAAAGGCCCTGGGCATCTAAGTAGATGCAGGATCAACATACAAAACTAAGTCTGTCAACTTATTAAAATGTTTAGAAGATTAGGGTTACTTATAATCAGTTGATCCACCAGTTAACCAGTAAAAATAATTATGGTATCTGAATGCAGCAGATATTTTATAGATGGTTCATGAAGATACAATACCCAACATTACAGTACAAATTTCAGCTATGTCACCCGATGGCCTTCAGCCCATCGCTCTCCCTTGGGCTCAGTTTCCCACCCGCAAAACCAGAGCAAGAGCAATTTGCCTCATGGGAGACTGAAGGTTCATAAAGATGTGGATTGTGAAGCCCTTTGTACAACTTAAAAGAACTATAATAGTAAAATAATCATATAATTATTATGTGATATAATTATTAGATAACTGAGCTTATTTGTTTGTTTGTTTGTTTGTTTGTTTGTTTGTTTGTTTGTTTGTAAACCACCTTGGGAACTTTTGTTGAAAAGTGGTATATTCATCATATTTGCAATTATTTATTTCATTTCTACCCAACCTTTCTTCCATTGTGGAACTCAAGTTGTCATACATGGGGATCGCAGGCAGTCACGCATCCAAGAACTAGACCTGCTTCGCTTCAGCAAGACAGCTATATTATGGGCCTGAGACCAAGCCTTGGGACCATTAGAGAGATTGCCATTGGAGCAGCTCTGCAGGACTAATATGACCCTTGCATGCTTTGCAAGGAGTGCCTCTCACACCCTCTTGCAAAGCTTGCAAAGAGCACAAGGAGAGAAAAGAAGGCTGCTCGCAACTGTCCCTTCTCCACATCACAACACCATTTCCAAAACTTTCAAGAGTCAGTTTTGAATGGAAGATGGCCTCCACTAGGAACATTTGGCACCTTGTCTCAGGTGGCCCAATACCTTGGGCCACCCCTGCTTCTCCTTGGGTCTCTGAATGGGCTATTTCACCACCAATCAGCAAGTCTCTTTCCCCTACATGTTCTCCTCCTCCTCCTTTCTCTTTGGCTGTTTGAATGGGCTATCTCAGCATCAATCAGACTGTCTCTTTCCTCTGCAACTCTTCATCATCTTCATCCTCCATTCTTCTACTTGGTTCTTTTAAAAATGTCTTCCCCAGATGTCCCATAAGAGCAAGATGAGAGGCACCTGTACTAGAACTTGCCAGTGCAACGAGGCTGCATGTTCAACATGTTATGTTGTAAAAGAACTGTGCCAGGCTCAAAAAGGCAAGAGAAATTTTGAGGTGTTGCCCCCCTCTCTTTATTATGAACCAAAAAAAAAAAGGTTTGTTGGTTTGAGAAGAAAGTTCCCCCATTCTGTACCATGGACAATAATACACCCTTGATGTATGTATTTGTATTTAGAAAACACAAAACCATGAATTGTCTAAATGTGCAGCTTTTCCCCACTGACATTCTGGTTTCTTGGCTCTTGGTTTACAAAGGAGTGGCCACACCTGGTCTATAATAAAGGCTCTGCAATCAAGTTGATTGGTTGATTGATTGATTAAGTGCCGTCAAGTCAGTGTCAACTCTTAATGACCACATAGATAGATTCTCTCCAGGATTATCTGTCTTCAATTTGGCCTTTAAGGTCTCTCAGTGGTGCATTCATTGCTGTCATAATCGAGTCCATCCACCTTGCTGCTGGTCATTCTCTTCTTCTCTTTCCTTCAACTTTTCCCAGCATTATGGATTTCTCAAGGGAGCTGGATCTTCGCATAATGCATCTGAAGTATGATAGTTTGAGCCTGGTCATTTGTGCTTTGAGTGAAAATTCTAGATTGATTTGTCCTATGATCCATTTATTTATTTTCCTGGCTGTCCATAGTATCCTCAAAAGTCTTCTCCAACACCAAAGTTCAAAAGCGCCAATGCTTTTTCTGTCTTGCTTCTTCATAGTCCAGCTCTCATATCCATAGAGCGTCACAGGAAAAACCATTGTCTGAACAATTCTAATCTTTGTAGGTGTAGACACATCACAGCATCTAAATATTTCCAAGGTCTTCATTGCTGCCCTAACAAGTGCTAGTCTGCGGCATATTTCTTGACTGCTGGATCCTTTACTGTTGACGGTCGATCCTAAAAGGCAGAAGCTATCCACCACTTCAATGTCTTCATTGTCAGTTCTGAGGCTGGTTGCTGTACCCTTTGTCAATAGTTTAGTCTTCTTGACATTTAGTTGTAGTCCAATTTTTTCACTGTGATCCCTTGACTTTCATTACTAGAGCTTGCAGATCATCCACATTCTAACTATCAGAGTGGTGTCATCAGCGTAGCACAGGTTACTGATGTTTCTTCCTCCAGCTTTAAAACCACGCTCATCTTCTTCCAATCCAGCTTCTCTCAGTACATGTTCAGCATATAAAATGAATAAAGAAGGAGAAAGTATACAGCCTTGTCTTACTCCTTTGCTGATCTGGAACCAGTCTGTTTCACCATGTTCTGTCTGGACTGTGGTTTCCTGCCTTGTGTATAAGTATCTCATGAGAACAATGAGATGTCTGAGACACCCATTTTCCTAAGGGTATTCTACAACTTGACATAATCAATGCAATTGCAGGCTTTTCTGTGGTCAATAAAGCACATATTGACTTCTTGTTGGTATTCTTTGGCTTTCTCAATTATCCAGCGTGCAGCAGCAATAAGGTCTTTTTGTTCCTCAGCCTTTTCTGAAACCAGCTTGAACAATCAGCATTTCCCTTTCCACATAGGGCTTTAATCTGCATTGGATGATCCTGAGCATTATTTTGCTAGCATGTGAAAATAAGGATATCGTGCGGTAGTTTGCGCAATCTGTTAAGTCTCCTTTCTTTGGTATGGTAGAGGTAGACTAACCTCTTCCAATCTGTTGGCCACTGTCGTTCTCAACATTTGCTGGAGTAGTTTGGTTAGAGCCTTGACTGATTCTTCTTCTGTTGCCTGCTATATTTCTGTATCTATTCCATCAATTCCTTTAGCTTTCTGACTTGGTAATGAACAGAGTGCTGATCTAACTTCATCTTCCCATACTAGAGGTTCTTGCAAGTAGGGAATAGTAGGCAATCACATTGGTGCCTTCTAATTGTGAGGGCTCCACAGTCATGGAGCACAAGTAAGAACCTGCAACATAATGTTGCAGTATATCCCTGCTGTGCATGTGAGCATGGTGAAAGTTTGTGTGAGCATGGTGTGAGCATGGTGAAACCTTTGTGTGAGCATGGTGAAAGTTTTAGGCACCTTTCCCCATCAGAAGGGGTTGTGACTGTCCTGAGGGAATATTTTTCAGGCTGAGAAATCTCCTCCTCTTTTTGTCCAAGCCCTCCTTTCCCCACCCCATATCAACACTGTATTCCATTAGCTCCACCTACCGGTTATCTGTTAACTGCCCTCTGAGTCAGTGAACATTCCACTCCATTGAGTTATACTGGGGCAGTTTGTGGGTGGGTTGGCCTCCTTTAGTTTGTTCCTTTCAGATTTTTGTAAAACCAATATCTGTGTGGGTTACCCCAAGTACACCCATACTGTATTTCACTTAATCCAATACTAGATTTCTTCCAAGTTCTTTGATGTTAGAAATTGGGGGGTTGTCTTAAATTCAGGGTCCTCTTCCATTTGGGTAAATAGTATAACCTATATTTAACCCATATTTTAAAGGGGGTCGACTTAAATTCAGGGTCATCTTCTATTTGGGTAAATACAGTACTTCCCTCTTGCTTGCAGGTGCTGTGGTTAAACAGCCATAAGAATCATAACATTTCCAGCTCTTTCAGAAACAGATATAAGATGTATGGCATTACATTCAAAGAGATGTATGACATGGAAGTGTGACTGTTGTGCACTGTGTCATCGTCTCCCCCCCCCGCCACAAGTGAAAATATAAGCAGACTTTTTTTTCTTTTTACTGAATTTGGTAGGACCACCAGGTGCTGGATGAAATTTGCTTAGGAGGGTGGAACACAGCCTGGGCTGCAAATGGGAAGGCCAGTCCTGGTTGACTTGTCCTCATGCAGAGCTTCCTCCATCAGCAGATATTCTACCTGGCTATACATCCTAGTCCAGTGTTTCTCAACGTTTTTGGAGTCATGGACCGGTACATCCTTTGTGCGCAGTTTCCAGAACCAGCAGTTCGCAAAGGAGTCACTCCCACCCCGCCCCCATCCCCAGACACCCCCCGAAAACAATTTCAAGCTGGGGAGGGCACCACCGCTGGGAGCTCTCCAGAGCTCATTTCTAGGCAGGCAGCCTTCGCTGCTGGGATAACACTCATTTAGCTTCCTCGAAATGAACGTTATTCTGGCAGTGAAGGCTGCATGCCTAGAAATGAGCTCTGGAGAGCTCCCAGCAGCAGTGGCCCCCACCGGCTCAAATTTGTTTGGTTTGGGGATTAATTCCTCAAGGACCAGCACAGACTGGCACTAAACTCCTCACGGACCGGCACCGATCCACGGACCAGTGGTTGAGAAACACTGTCCTAGTCTACCTAGTCTGAGATGCTGCATGTTGTTGCCCCTTGTGGCAGCTTGCTGCTATAGCAGGTTTTTAAGGCTTTACGCCCTGGGCAAGCCCTGCTCTGTGGAATCAGTCATTGGCAGCGCCCTCAGTAGCAGGAAGAGTATTCCTCTTATATTCTGTTATCTTCCTCTCTCCTCTCCATTCCTTCTTCATCTTATAGCATGTAAGGGTAACACTATCCCCATATTGAGGATAGCATTAATATCCCCTGCTGTGGAGAGCACAGAAGCACAAACATGTGCTTCCTGTAACAAGTAGTTGGACCCCAAGCAATAATTATAACATTAAATCACCTTGAGTGTGCTTTAGCAGAGAGGTGGGATACCATGTAAGTAAATAAATAAACGCCTATACTTCAGATTTGGGCTTGACATGAAGCAATGTGAAACAGTCAGTCACTGAAGAGCCGTACCACATTTCGGCACTAAATGACCCTCCCCATTCCCGCCTCCACACACATGCATTCCCCTCTGCCCTTCAGGGGGCTGAAGGCAACTTACCTTCTACAGGTTGTGTTGGGCAAATCAGCCAAGTTAGGACAGTCAAGTTATGGCTGGCGGTGGCAGCAACCACGGAAAAGAGAAAGTAGAAGAGGAGGCAGGGAGAAGAAGAGACTGGATTTTCATCCAGAGTTGGACTAGGAAGTGCCACCCCATAGAGTTGATTTGGCTAGAGAGGTGCTGGTGGTGGTCAGAAGAGCTGTGCAAGTTGAGAATGGGAGGATGGCTACAAATCTGCTGCTTCCCAAAATACATCTCTTGATGTGATTCACTTTACTTGTTTCATGAATGGGCCAGCTACAAGATGAGACCTACAGAAGAGGAGTAATAAAGTATAAAGTATAAGTATAAAGCAGCAAGCACCACCCCTGCCACAAATATAATATTGATTTAGACAGAGTGCAACAGACCTTATACAATATGTCACTACCAGGACCATGCCAGAGTAATGCAGTAATTTCTCTATATTTCCACATGCATTCAGGATGCCTTTTTTAAAGCTCGGTCATGGCAGCAGGGACATGTTTATATGGTGATTAGGAATCCCAGGCCCTGCTCCATAGCAAGGATGGGTTAGGCTATTTGGGTCATTAATATTAAGGGTAAAGTATAAATTATACAGTTAATATTCATCAGCTGCTTGTGAAATTGTTCAACAAATAATTACAATGAAGGTGGTGGGAGATGGAATGGATGGAAATGAATCTTTAATCTGAAAAATATAACCTAATTGTTTCATTAAATATTTAAAATGCACATTTTATACCACATTTTAATTTATACATGTATTCATTCAAGTTGTATTATTATAGTTCTTCTGTTAGATTAGTATAACATCCATGTTAATAGCTGTATAACAATACCTTTGTTTTAGATTCATCCTCTTGATTAAAAACTTCCATTTTATTTACCATCAAGCAGCATTTATGGTTTTCATTACAATTTACAATTCTTGCACAGATAATGCAGTTATAAATATGGTTACTTTTTATAAAAACTATTGATTCGAGAGAAAAAGTATTAAAAACATCTTGCTCTAGAGCACTTTCATTTAAATTCCATTGAAAAGTGGTGTATAAATAAAAGTAGTAATAATAGTAAGCCATATGCCTCCTACTGAATTCCAGTGGAGACAATACAAGGAACTGACCAAAGAAGCTTCCAGGTTGGTGATGCTATTTGCAGGAAGCCTGTGAGGTGGGAGGCAATGGCCAGGAAATTCCAGAAGGGGCTTGAGCCCCACTGCCTGCTCCAGAGTCTACAGTGCACCCATGGAGGATAGATCTATCCGTGTCTATCAGCAGTTGATAACAACCTCCCCCAGCCCTGCAGAATCAGAGCCTTTACAACTGCCTTGAAGCAAATATGAGTGACCTGATAACAGATCTTCCATATAACACATGGCCAGTGCTCAAGTTATTATCATTATTATATGCACATCCAGTATAATGTCTGAATAGGTCTACTGTATGTTGGAATTCTGTCCAGCATATTTTCATGAAATAAGACAAAATTTCTGCTGAAGTTCAGTTCTAACTTAAATTCACATTTCTGTTGCTCTGCACTGCAGCACCACCACCGTGGGCCTTGAACTACCTTATGTCCAGCCCTGTTCTACAGCAGTGAGAAACAGAAAGGAAGAGTCACACAAAACCAGCTCTTAATTGAATCAATTCATTTGGAAAGAATGGATTCCAAAATAGGATTTCTTGTCTTATTTTCTGTTCCCACTGACAGAGGAGGTATTTACAAGTGATTACAGATGTTAGTCATGTAAATCCTCCCTCAAAGACCCTGAAAATCATTTTTTAAAAGATGAGAAACAATTCAAAATGAAATCCTATTATTTTAAAAAGATATAAATATGTTTTAAAAGTGGAAATGAGATAGGGAGACACGAAAGAAGTGTAGGTATTCAGATATGGTGGCCAGAATGCATTATGTCTTCTCTTTCCACCCACAAAACTAGCAGTTTCTCAAGCAATATCTCCAAGTCCCACCATTAAAACAAAACAAAACAAAAATCAAGCACATCACCTCCATAGATAGACAGATGAACTTTATTACAGTCTTTGACCAATACAGAAACATGAAGAAAAAAACACATTGTCACATCCATACAACAATATAGCAACAACTATATACAAATATGTACATAGTATATACATAGTAAAGTATTCCACTACATTAGTCATTAGTTGTTGTATATTCATAGCTATTAAACAGAACTTAGCCATGCTATAAGTAACATTGGCTTGATGGTCTGACAAAAGACATGAGATATATACTTCATCTCACCTGCATAGGATTGTGCTGTAAATGGGCATTGCTGTGGGAGAAGGTTGATAGCCAAGCTGATGGCTACTGTTTAACAAAATAAATAAAAATAGGCACATTCATTCACATAACTGCCAGCAGGGGAGGAGGAATGCCCAGCCTGGGCAGAGGAGCTAGGCAGACTCCAGCTTTTCGGTTGTGTGCTTGCAAACATCAAGGTAGGAGAAGGGGTGTGTGACTGTGTGAAAGGCAGCAGCTCAGTAGGACAATCATGCCATACCCAGATTCTTTATTCTGTAAAATACTGTCCCCAGTATTTTACCAAGGCAGGAGGAAAGCTGTCCTATCCAACTGCTGCCTCACACACAATCATGCTCCCTTCTTCCTACCTTGATGTTTGCAAGCACATGACTGAAAATCAGGAGTGTGCCTGGCTCTTCTACCCAGGTCCGGCACTTCTCCTACCCTGCTGACGATCATGTGAATGAGCCTACTAGTTATTATAACCTATTTTAGAATGTTTAAAATGCTTCACATGCTTGTGTTCTGTTGTTGCAATAACTCTGTAGAGTAGGCTAAAATTATCACCATAGGACACATGGTAGGACTGAGGCTAGTGTAAGGTAGGGATGTATGAACCAGCTCGATCTTGAGCTGGCTCAATCTCAAACCAGCACAGTTCTAGGGGGCTCGACCTCAAACCAAACCGGGCCCAGTGCAGCCTGAGGTTAAGCCAACACACACACACCCCGGGCATAGGTGGAACTGGGGGGGGGGCAGGCAGGGCACGTGCCCTAGGTGCCACTGAGGTGGGGGCACCATGCCAATTCCTGCCACCCCCACCCCATTGCCCACCTGCCCAGCCCCAGGGCCCCTCAGCCACTTGCCTCCAGCTCCGGCTGATCGGCGAGGCCTAGGATTGGCAAGGCCTGCAAACTGCAGAGCTCTTCTCTCCCCACCTCTCAGCTGATCAGCGGGTGGGTGGGGCTTCCAGAGAGGCTTCCGAGTAGGCCTCCCTGAAGCCTGTACTCAGCAGGCCAAGCAAGCCAGGAAGGAGAAAGCAGGCAGAGTTCTCTGCAGCAGCAGCAGCAGACCCTCTGCCCAGACCATCCAGCACAGCTTTTGCCAGGTAGGCTGTGAATTCCTTTTTGTGGTCCCCCCACCCCTATAGGAATCAGCTTGCCATAGGGCTTTGATATGGGATTGGGGCAAGACTGAGAAGTCTCTGAATATTTAATTTAAAACAGACTGGAAAATGTGTTGGCTTTAAAAACAAAAACTATCTATAAAGGCCTATAAGTGGCTTGTTTCAGGGCAGAAAATTACAAAAACTTCTGGAACAAGTATATTTTATTTATTTTCATTCATTCATTCATTCATAAATGCACTTATGTTCAAGTTGTTTTGCAACCCGGAAGGTCTGAGTGAGAACTGTGAAGCATGTGTTGTAATTTTATTTTATTTTATTTTATTTTATTTTATTTTATTTTATTTTATTTTTCTTGTGTGTGAACTGCTCCCTGATAACTTGCAGGGACTTCAGGGTAAATCTGGCCAACATGTGAATGCAGCACCTCCATTCCAGAGGAGATGTGTGTTGAAGGGCTTTAAAAGCCTCGTGTGAAAAACCTCCTGGAATCAAACTTTACTGAATTTGTTCAGAATTCTGAGAAAACAAACATAGGCTCACCCTGCATGGTTGAAAGTCTCCTTTGCTAATCTGCAGTGAGGGGGCCATTTTAATAATTAGCATTGCTAGTGTGTTCTAGGCATTAAAAGTAGCACAAATATATAGTACTCAATGTATATCACTATATACTGTGAAGTGTGCATGTGTGTATTCAGTGAAATGTATTTCCAGGCAGCATACTTATTTTGAAATATCAGACTTAAATCCTTGGGGGCCTGGGGTGTGTGGAGGCCCTGGACTTTGAGGGGCTGGGGGCCCATTTTAAAATCTCATCTTGGCCCATTCCAACCTTGCTATGCCCCTGGCGGTCACTACACATGGGTTTCTGCACAACACCTCCACAGAAGAAACTCCCATGTAGAAAATGTGTCCTCTTGTAAATTGACCCTGAATTTTCCATCCATGACTGGGATATCTGAGAGTTAGAGTCAATAATAAAAGAACAGCACACTGCTTGTGACAGGAAGGGGCAAATGACAATGATTTCTTAGTCTGGCAGGGGCTGGTTTTGGCCCTGGCAGAACTTGGCTGTCTGCTCCTGTTGCAAATTCCTCTGTCTAGTGTGGCAAACTAATGCATCCTCCTCCCTCTTGGTGTCAAAGTAAGCACTAGTGTGGTGAATGCACATATACCGCATCATGAGCCAACAGTCATCATAAGACAAAGGCTGGCAGGAATCATTCACTGGTTTATAGACACACACACACACCCCACCACCTCCTTCTTCCCCTATTTTGCTAGTGGCTATTTGGGCAGGTGATCCTCTAGGACAAAGTCATGTTTTTTAAAGAATGAGATGAGACAGAGAAAATGACACTTGGAATCCTTGCATAACTCCTGACTGTTGTTCTAAGTCTTTTACAGAGATGGCTCATGTTTTCAGGTTTTGATCAACAACCATGTTTAGATGGTACAGTGCTCCTTTTAACAGGGATTTCCAGATATTGTTGACTACAAGTCCCATCATTCCTGTTTGGACAGGGGCGCAATTTCAGTGCTTGCCCTAGGCGCTATTTTCCCTAGTTACGCCTCTGACCCCGGGCCATTTCAGGCCTGGTTCAGGGGTGCCAGACACATTAACATTCATTTTTTAAAGGGAGATTTACCGCCGCCGAGGGCTTCAGTTTGGGCTTTGGTTTGGGCAAACCGGTGCACATCCCGAGTCTAAGGGTACCTGGCTCACAGCTCACACTGTCCTGACCACTTCACTTTGTTTGTTTGTTTGTTTATTAGATTTATATACCGCCCTTCCAAAATGGCTCAGGGCAGTTTACAGCATGATAAAAACAATTAAAACAAGTTAACAGTTAAAATTGAACTATTAAAACAGAATAAAACCAATTAAACAATTCAAACAGCTAAAACAACCCTAGAAATCAGGGCAGCAATTTAAAACAGTGTGTCAATCATTAAAAAAAAAAAAACCCTGGAAGGCCAGGCCAAACAGATAGGTTTTAAGGGCTCTCCTGAGGGACAGTAATGATCTCAAATTACGAATTTCTATATGACCTCTTTAAAGGGCATTTGAATGCTCCCTTGCTTGAGGGATGCAGCAAAGAAATGCTCAGGATCTACAAGTGATAAGAAATGATAAAATAATTAAAAGTTCACATAATGGTATGGAGATGCATTGGAGGGATGAGCTGGATTGCTTTGTTACTAATAATCCCAGAGGCATCACTGCTGCAACAACATTTGAAGCACACCCATGTGCACAATGGATCTGGAACTCCCTTGCTGAGACAGAGAAGAATCTGGATTGAAGATGAAGAGTGTCTGGAAATTCCATACTCTGTATCCAAAGTGATTTGACATGTGGCCACAGACCATAAAAAGATAGCAGCTAAGGAGAGGGAGCAACCCCAGAGGAGAGCTGGTCTTGTGGTAGCAAGCATGACTTGTCCCCATAGCTAAGCAGGGTCTGCCCTGGTTGCATATGAATGGGAGACTTGATGTGTGAGCACTGCAAGATATTCCCCTCAGGGGATGGAGCTGCTCTGGGAAGAGCAGAAGGTTTCAAGTTCCCTCCCTGGCTTCTCCAAGATAGGGCTTAGAGAGATTCCTGCCTGCAACCTTGGAGAAGCCGCTGCCAGTCTGTGAAGACAATACTGAGCTAGAGAGACCAATGGTCTGACTCAGTATATGGCAGTTTCCTATGTTCCTAGTAGAGATCCAGTCCTGAAGAAACTCTCCCAACCAACATGCATTCCAAAACAAAGATCCTTGGAATCTGCTAATGTGAGAAGATTTGCAGTGACCACTAAGCTCATAACCCTGAAAACAAGACATGGCACATATGCAATAGAACTGAGGGGGTGTAGGAGTTTTCTCTCTTTTGTCTGTCTTTACATGAAACTTCTGGAGGAGATAATCTGGAAGATGGTGTCACCATCTTGGGGATGACATCCAGCGCTAGCTCTCTTTTCCACCCCATTCCAAGGAGGCTGCTGAAGTTCTTAGTCATTGCTGGAAACATTATTGACATTAACCCCTGCTAACTTGGCAAAGAGGCATCTTTTAATGTGGTGATTCTCTTTATTTAGCAGGGGGAGAGTAACTGGCCCTATTCACCCCCAGCACAGTACCTCCAGTGACTGTTGCTGGTGTCTATCTTATGTTTCTTTTAGATTGTGAGCCCTTTCGGGACAGGGATCCATCTTATTTATTTATTATTTCTCTGTGTAAACCGCCCTGAGCCATTTTTGGAAGGGCGGTATAGAGAGCGAATTAATAAAATAAAATAAAATAAAATGTCAATAATGCAAAATATGGGAGCAAACAAACTGAAGCATATCCAGGCAAAACCAAGGTATTCCTGCCCAAAGGAATTACTGGTCCGGGAACAAGAGGTCAGATGGGCTATAATCCTCTTGAAGAATTAGGTATACAGTTTGGGGGTGTTCCAGGATTTGGCCTTGAATCAAATGAAGACCATGTCCAGGAATGCATTTGCCCAACTTAGGCTAATGCACCAAATGTGCCCATTCCTAGAGATACCAGATCTAGCCATGACAACATGTGCCATTTTCACATCTCAGCTAGACTACTGCAGTTTGTGAGGCTACCTTTGAAAAGTGTGTGGAAACTTCAGCTGGTCCAGAATGTTGTGGCCAGACTCTTGGCCAAAGGTACATATTGGGAGCATGTGACTTCCTTGTTACAACAGCTTTCCCACTTCTTGTCTATGTCCGAGCTCAATTCAGATTGTTGGTTTTGATCCTTAGGGCTTTAAGCAGCCTGAGACCAGATCCCTGAAGATTATTTCCTTCTATATGAACCTGCCCACATATTAAGAGCTAATGGGATGCCTCTCCTCTGCAGTCCACTAGCATCGAAATTATATTTGGTTGGGAAGCAGGCGGAGCCAGCTCCAGATGTCAGGGGATCCTCCACAAACTGCACTCTGGCTTGGCCCCGAGAGTCATAAACAGCCATAGATTGCAAGCATTGTGAGGTCCACTAGGAGAAAATCCCTTCTGGTACAAATCTGGCATTAGACATTTTTCAAGCAAGCCAGTTTACAAGGAGAATGGAACTCATGTTTTATTGCCACTGAAGAAGACCAAGAACTATTTGGCTTCAGCTAAGTGATTCCATATTCTCCTCCTGATGGGCAAATTAAGATCTTTTGAGAGCATCCCTTCTGCTCAATTGCAACAACTCTTTTATTTCTTTGAGGGACAGAACTCAACTACTGTACTAGCAAACCTGCAGCTAGCTATTTTATAAGGACTCTGTTGAATTTTTATGTGCATTTCAATATATGCTTTATAAAAACCCATTTATGTTTTTAAAGTGTGTGATTATATGCATAAATGTAATTTATATCTATTTTATATTTACTACAATCTCAGGATTAAATAGATTAGCACATCCACTTAGGATTCCTTTGTGTTTGCTCCCGAGAGTCACTCTACCACCACCACATACAAAAAGGAGATGAGCATGGAGGTGGTCTCAGGTATCCACAGTGGCCCTCAACAGCAGCTGCCAGTGAATGATGCTGACCTCTTGGACACAGGAGGCCTTATCTGTGGTTGGGCCCTGGGCCTTGGAGCATCTTTCCTAGAAAGCTATTTTGCCCCCTCGCTGATGGCTTTCAGTCCCTGGGTAAAAACCTTTCTTTTTCTTTTTCTTATAAAGCAGCCTTTTAATTTGCTAAATGGCAGTTTTTATTGTCCTGCTCTTTATTTTAATTCTGGAACTGCTTTATCTGCTCTCTTTTTTCTTTAATGGCTTATTTTTATAATATTTTTATCCTGTTTTGATTTTGTTGCTAGCTACTTTCATTTTATTACAAAATATCAGGGTATAAAATATATATAACAAGTACATAAACTAGAAAAAGGTGTATGTATGAGAGGGCATTACTCTGCACATCTGAACAGTCCTCAGGTTTGGGGGATCAGGAATTTCTGGTGGGAGTGAAGAATATATCTACATGTGCAGAATACAAACAGTATTTTATTTACCAGTCACATATATTCATGCATATATACAGCAATCTGCTTATGAGCATATAGGCAATTTCCTCCACCTCCTTAATGACAGAGCCAGCTCTGGCAGTGAATCAATTAAATAACTTGCCTTTAAGCAGGGAAAAAAAGTGCTGTGTAAACTACAACTCCCCAAATGCTTTATAGCGGCACTCTATGAACGAGCAGCACATCCACCAGTCGAACCTAGAGGAAATAAATTAAACGCAGCCTTCCAGTTGATAGACCTCGTCGGAGATAAAGGTTCACACCCAGGTGTAGTGTTCAGTTTTGAGCTGGATGTTCTCACTGCAAGTTACAATTAAAATCTCTTGATAAACAGAAGTGTCCTGAGCTGGGTGTGGACGTGTGCTTTTCAGATTCAATTAACCCTTAAGCACACTGGCATTTTCCTGACTGTCAGCAAAATGAATGCTTCGGAAGATATGATTGCAGAATCCAAAAGGGTAAGTAGGCAATGTTTGATAACACGTTGGGAAATGTTTTATAGCCTTGAAGGAATGGTGGCATTTCTGCACATCATTCAGAGCAGTCAGGATTAATGTGTCTCCTGCACTGTTTGCGAGAAGCTGCAGTGTGAAGCTTTGGATTAAAAGCCACTCCTTAATATATCTGAGCATGAGTGGAGTAGTTGTTGAATAGTGCAAGAGGAAGTGGGTGGGACTGTAGCTCAATGAGAGAACATCTGCTTTGCATGCAGAAGGTCCCAATTCCAATCCCTGACATCTCTGGGTAATGCTGGGAAAGACGCCTGTTGGAAACCTTGGAAAGCTGCAGCTAGCAGTCAGTCTAGACCAGGGATTCTCAACGTTGGGTCCTCAGATGTTATTGGACTTCAACTCCCATAATCCCCAAACAAAGGCCACTTGGGCTGGGGATTATGGGAGTTGAAGTCCAGTTTTATCTGCGGACCCAATGCTGAGAATCCCTGGTGTAGACAATAATGAGCCAGATGGACCAATGTTCTGACTCCGTGTAAGGCAGCTTCTTACATTGTTCCTTTGAAGCCAGTTCAGCTGAGAAAGGCCTGATCTATGCATAAAGCAGCAGGAGTGAGTAGACTGAGGGCCAAATGGGATGAGATGTAAAAATGTGACATTGTTCAGTCGAGGGTTTGTTTTTATTTGAAAATAGCAGCAGCTATTTTATATAAGGGGACCAGATCCAGATCAGGACTGTGGGCAGAGGCAGAGGCAGGGACATCGGAAGGTTGGCGACAACCCCTTTCCCACCACCTTACAGCCCCTCACCGCCCCTGCCTTTCTACTTTGACCTACCTGTTGGTGATGGTGATGGGCACTGCTTCCGGGTTTCGCTGCTGATTATGCCCCAACTGGGTGCTTAAGCATCCAGATGGTGAAGGAACCACTGACCGACTGGGAGAGGGGCAGGTGACAGGTAGTGCCGCCAGGATCCAATGCCAGCCACATCCCCTGTGTCAATGTGCTGATGCTGGTAGCACAAGGAGTGTGACCAGCACTGAAACCCAGAAGCAACACCTGTCGCTCTCTTAGCTAGTGAGCAGTCCTCTTTCCAGCGGGATGGGTGCTCTGAGTGAGCGAGGGGCCACCCAGAGGCAGGTGGGCCCTGGGTCCTGGCAGCCCAGGGAATTTGTCTCCCCCAATTCCATGGTGGCTATGCCACTGGGTAGAGTGCATTTAAGCCTTTGCTCCTGTTCTATTTCCTGCCAACAATCCCCACAAAGCTGCTATTGTTTCCAAAGGTGCCATATGCTCAGTGGCATTTCTGGGACCCCATAGCTTCTTGTGGGGGGTGGGATTTGAGGTAGAAAATAGCATGGGAACAAATGCCTTATCTCTGTGAAATAGTCCCAATCCAATTGGGCCCTCAGGTGGCTATTATTTTAAAGTAAGAATAACATTCCCAAATAGTCAATGATGCATTTAACATTGCATCTGGTTTGGCTCAGAGGTGCTTGGACTGTACCACTTCAAATTCCAGACAGGGGAATGGCACTTCAGAATGTTCCCTGATGTTTAAAAACCCCACAAAACCCTTCCTCCAAATAAAATAGTCAGCACATCAGAGTCAGACTATGACAGGAGGAAATCCTTGATTTGTTGGTTTACAAGGAACATGCAAGGAACCTTCTACATAAGAGGGATATTTAGTGGTTAGACTGCTGGACTAGGACCGGGGAGACCCGAGTTCAAATCCCCATTCAGCCATGAAACTAGCTGGGTGACTCTGGGCCAGTCACTTCTCTCTCAGCCTAACCTACTTCACAGGGTTGTTGTGAAAGAGAAACTCAGATATGTAGTACACCGCTCTGGGCTCCTTGGAGGAAGAGCGGGATATAAATGTAATAAATAATAATAATAAATAACCCCTACCTGAAGTCTAAGTAGTTCTGTCCATCTACAACCTAATTCTGCTAGATATGAAGAGCAGGCCAAAGTTTGAGCCGTTTCACACGATATGCATCAGCAAATCTGGGATTGTCATCAAGTGTACACTCTATGGGGAGCTGCAGCCAATTCCAACACATTGAAATGTGTATAATATACAGTTGGTTATTTGCTTTTTAGATGTTTAGCTAAACGCCTTAAAACATCTTAAGTGAATACACATAATGTGAGGTGTACATCCAGCTAAGATACCTTAAAGAAGGCCACATGTGCACAGCCAAACACACAGGTATTGTCAGTCCTGGACTTAATCCCCCTAAATTTTGCAGCAACAAAACAAATGTTTTGGCACTTAAAATAAATTTTTCAAATTAGCATACCTGCAGTTATTGTCCATCATCTTTTGATTGCAACATCCAGACAGATTGGCAAGGAGCAAGGTGGAAAAGAATGAGGGGTGGGTAAGTAGGTTTATGCCATAATGGGCTTAAATCAGGCACAATTGGCATAAACCTGGCACAATGAGGGATGGGTCAAGCAGGATTATGCCACAATTACAGCCTAATTCTTATCAAACTAGCAGATGAGGTGGTAAACTTGAGTCTCTGGACCCTGCTACTACAGGCTACAGGTCACATGATGGAATGTTCCTTCAAGCAAATAAAATAAAATAAAATAAAATAAAATAAAATACCAGCACTTGTGTGTGTGTGTGTGCACATGTGCATGTGCATATACACACACAGGTTCATGACATTTTGCTGCCCAAGGAGGAAGACAATATGGTGCCTCAAGATCTGTGTGTGGAGGGGTGCTCAATGTTCTTAGGTCATGCTGCCAAGGCAGCAAGTGAGGACTTTGCCACCAAGGCAGGCACTGGCAGGAGGGGCACTCCTAGCTCATGTGGAGGAGGAGAGGAGAAAGAAGAGGGGCACCTCAATGAGACAAAGAAGAGGAAATGAACAGCATGTCACAGTGGGGTGAGGAAGGGAGGGCAGTGGGGCAGCACCCATGGTGGTGGGGAGCAGTGTTTTCTGTCCCCTCTGTGCCTCACGACGCCTGAGGCAACCACTTCACCCTGCCTCACAGAAGGGCTGCCCTTGCACATATGTGTGCATGTGCATACACACACACACACACACACACACACACACACAGAGTATTCTAGCCTAGCCTAGCCTTTTCCCTCACATCCTGATTCGCCTTTTCTTTCTTTCTTTCTTTCTTTCTTTCTTTCTTTCTTTCTTTCTTTCTTTCTTTCTTTCTTTCTTTCTTTCTTCTGGCTGTTGGTGCTGTTTCTTTATACTGTATGGTTACTGTTGTTTGTTTGTTTTTAATTGTTGTAGATGCTGTTTTTTGTATGCTGTGAACGATCCTGGACTTTTTCCCCCCATGAAAGATGATTTATTCATTTCAAGCAGGCAAGCAAGCAAACAAATAAAATAACCTCTGATACACAGCTACAGACTAGGAGGCTGAAGGCATAGTCAAGGTGTAGACTGTAATGGTGCTCTACCAAGCTTGCATGAGGTTTAATATTTTCCTACAAAAGTTGCCATTTCTGGGGCACAAAAATGTTTATGAAAAATTCCTTGCCTTCCATTATTTCATCTATTTTTCCATGCCAATAGATAGCAATTGTTTCCCCAAACAATGTGCTTCAGAGATGGGAATGGACAAGAATCAGGGGAGAGAGGGAATGCATCATTCCTCTTATCTAAGCAACAGGGCTCTTTCTCACACATTGCCTTGCCATCTGCATTTGGGTGTGCAGTCAGATGCACATCCAGATGTCGATACTATTCCTCGGCACTGGTTTAATATCTGTGAGGTGTGCACTGCCTGGGTTGCAAATCACAGTGTAAGGGAACACTGGCTCAATTGTCTCAGCAGCAGAGATGTCTCCCAGCACCCATCCCTACACCTTCCCCTTGCAATCAGTTGGCACCTTTTCACCATGAAACATTGCTGAAAGGAAGTGCTTGTTTTGCACAGTGGCGGGGGCTGCTTTCAACATGCACCACCCTTCGTTTCAGCTCAGCACACTAGTCTGTAAGGCAACTGGCAGGCTATAGCCAGATAAGTAGACAATTTGTAGAGTGATGCAGGGCAGGTACAGGGTGGGTTACAGAGGCAGCCACTAAGTCTTTACCATGGAGAAAGGTTGCTCAGGCCAAAGAAATTGCCAGATGCTGGGGGTGTATTGGGCAAAGTGAGACTTCTGTCACCTGAAATACTGCTGAATCAGCTTAGATAATCATGCTAGCTGCTACATCAGCAGTGCCCAAGAACAATGGTAGACTTAAGGCACCAGTGGCTCCCTCTTCTGGAAAACTTCTACAGCAATGCAGGAAGCAAATTGTCAGGGTCTGGCTGCCAGAATTCACAGACTTGCCCATCTTATAAATGCAGACAATGCACTCATAGCAAGATCTTTTATAGTCATGAAGTCTGGCCCGCAACATGTATTATTTATTACTTTATTTAGATTTTTATTCTGCTTTTCAACCAGTGCTTCCACAATGGATTACAATATCAATAAAAAGCAATAACCTTATCAAAACTCCCATCAGCATCTCTGATGGAGGGTGGCTGCCTGACTGCAGATGGGCATAACTCTTGGAGGAGAGGAGCCAGATCAGAACTAGTCCCAGCCAATGGAGGCAGCCCAGCACTCTGACCTCTCCCTCTCAGGGGCATATCTAGCATAGGGCAGGCAGGGCACATGCCCCGGGCACCACTTGAAGGGGGCGCCATTTTTAAAAATTAATTTTTTAAAAAATGGCCACTGAAAACAAAATGGCCACTCTGCATGCTCAAATGGCCTCTGTGAGGCCCTAGGCCATGCCAGGCCTTGCAGAGGCCATTTGAGCATGCACAGCAGCCATTTTGTTTTCAGCAGCGCATATATATATATATATATATATATATATATATATATATATATATATATAGCTACAGGTTTTTTTTTAATGTAATATAATATAAGTAATTGTACACATATTCAGTTTGGCACTATGTACAGAGAATCAGGGCTTGTGAATAATGAGCTGAACCTTATAAGCTAGGATTGTATCCATTTGCTCTTACTTTGCTTCTTGTGATAAGTGAGTTAGATGTGATGTCTTAATAATATGGCTATTAATAGTGAGTTTGTCTTTGAATCGGTGTGAAATCCTTAGTATTAAGGCCCACAGGGAGTTTCTTGCTCTCTTTCTTTCATTTTAACTGTCTTTCTGAAATACTAGAATATATTCCAAGCAATTATTTTCAGAGTATCTGGGAAAATTCAAATTCTCCATTTATTTTTAAAACTTATGTAATAGTGATGCTACAATGCATAGTAGAGAATTAGACATTAGTTTTCCAAGTACACCTCCACATAGTATTTGGGTATTTCATGAGCCTCAGCATACTGAAATTTGTAGTTTTCCAGCAAGATTAACAAGCTTGACTTGTATTTTTCAGCTGATATTATGGTAAAGTTATCTGAAAGATGGGTGTCAGATGTTTGGACAGGGGGTGCAATTTCAGTGCTTGCCCTAGGTGCTATTTTCCCTAGGTATGCCTCTGCTCCCTCTGCTGGTGCCAGGTAGAAAAGAAGATGTGCCAATGTGTTCTCCATTTCTGATGCCAATCCATAGGTTTCTGGACTTCTGATCATATTGTCCCACTGGGCATAGCCATACTGGCAGGGGCGTATCTAGGGTAGGGCAGGCAGGGCACGTGCCCTGGGGCGCCACTTGAAGGGGGGCGCAAATTCTTAAAATTAAAATTTTTTTTTTAAAGGCCACCAAAAACAAAATGGACACTGCACATGCTCAAATGACCTCTGTGAGGCCCTAGGCCATGCCAGGCCTCACAGAGGCCATTTGAGCATGCACAGTGGCCATTTTGTTTTCAGCAGCCATTTTAAAAAAAAACACCAATTTTTTTTTTAAAATGGCCACAGCACATGCTCAAATGGTCTCTGTGAGGCCCTAGAGGCCAGCGGTGGGAGGGGTAACCTTTGCAGCTGCCCCCCTTCCATGGCCTATAGGAAGCACCCCGAAGGGGCTACAGGTTAAAAAATAATAATTTAATATAATATAAGTCACTGTACACATATTCAGTTTGGCACTATGTACAGAGAATCAGGGCTTGTGAATACAGAGCTGAAGCTTATGAGCTAGGATTGTATTCATTTGCTCTTACTTCTCTTCTTATAAGTGAGTTAAATGTGGTGTCTTAACAATATGGCTGTTAATAGTGAGTTTGTCTTTGAATCAGTGTGAAATCCTTAGTATTAAGGCCCACTGGGAGTTTCTTGATCTCTTTCTCTCATTTTAACTGTCTTTCTGAAAGACTAGAATATATTCCAAGCAGTGACACAGTTTACTCTGCATATCCTTTAATTATTTTCAGAGTATCTGGGAAAAGCCAAATTCTCCATTTATTTTTAAAACTGATCTAATAGTGATGCTGCAATGCATAGTAGAGAATTAGATAGGCACTTCTGTTTAGTTTTCCAAGTACACCTCCAAATAGTATTTGGGTATTTCATGAGCCCCAGCATACTGAAATTTGTAGTTTTCCAGCAGTTTTTGGTCTGGCTACGTCCACTGCTAAATAGTTTTTGAAATTTTAAAAGATTAACAAGCTTGACTTATATTTTTCAGCTGATATTATAGTAAAGTTATCTAAAAGATGGGTGTCAGATGTTTGGACAGGGGGCACAATTTCAGTGCTTGCCCTAGGCGCTATTTTCCCTAGATACGCCTCTGCATACTGGGCCAACTTTATCATGCAGTAGGGTTAAGAAAGCCACTTTAGGTGGTGATTTTGCGAGTATGACAGATTTGGAACCATTCTGCCCTGTTCACTCCTTTCTTTGGGGGCCAAAAGCACCACAGAGCCACCAACACCACTCTAGCCAGCCCAACTCTGTAGATTGAAATCTATCCTCCTCTCCCTTTCTTCTTTTCCTCTCCCTCTTCCATAGCTGGCCCCACTGCCAAGCACAGCAGCAATCTTGCTCGTTGTCAGTTCAGCAGCAAAGAGGGGAGATGACATGGAAGGAACAGCCAGATAAGTGAGTGAGTAATGAGTGTACATTTGTAGGGGAAATGAGGGGGGGGCAGCATTTGGCAGTATGCTTCAGGTGCTAAGATTTTTCGAGCCAGCCCTGTGACCTTAGCAGATAGTAATACATATGCTTTGCATACCAAAGGTCCCTCAATCCCATTGACTCTAGTTAAGGGGCTGGCGGGGAGATCCATCTAATCTGGGGCATTGGAAAACTGCTGACAGTTGCGTGATTCATATCTTAGATTGTGCACACATTCAGGTTCCTCTAGGCATGTACACAGTCTCATGTGAATAGCTATACATGCATTTATTTTTAAAGTCAAGATGGCAATTGGACCCCTTGAAAATGTAGAGTGCAGGTTGAGTGCACTGCTCATATCACTTGTGCATCAAATGCAACTCATAAATAACTATGTGCACACAGATCAACCATAACATGTACATGGTACACAAACTGTGCATATGTTGAATGTGGTATGAATAAGGCTAATCAGACTGTTCAATACTGGGCTAAAGGGCCCAATGGTAGTTTCTTTCTTATTCCCTCCAATTCTGTATGGCTCATTTCAGCAACCAATCCATGTTGACCGTTGTCCTCAAGCCTCTCCTCTGCCTGTCATGTCCTCAACCTTTCCTGTATCTCCTGGTTAATTGACACCATATCTTTGTTACTTTCTCAAGAGTCTCTGACCATCTGCCTCTCTCTGTTGTGGCACAATTAATCCCTTGATATACAATCCTAGTTGCAGCACCATCACGTGTTTCTTGAAATATGGTCAGCAGCACAAGTGTGTGGGAGGAAGGGAGTGTCCAGATTTTGGCATTTGCCCAGCCCTCCAGCAGATGTTGATCCCTTTCCTTAGTGGGTCCATGAGACAGACTATCCAATGGTACTTCTTCCTGTTCTTCCTGTGTCACACTGATAAAACTCCAAGGGTAAGTTGACTTGATGGAGTGGTGGATGTGATAAGAGGATCCTGCATTCATAAGAACAGCCCTGCTGGATCAGGCCCAAGGCCCATCTAGTCCAGTATCCTGTTTCACACAGTGGCCCACCAGGTGCCACTGGGAAGCCCACAGGCAAGAGCAGGGGCGTAGCAAGGTTGGAGTGGGCCCAGAGACAAGATTTTAAAATGCTGCCCTCCCTCACTGAAGCTCAGCTCATGAAGTAAAGAAATCTTAAATGAGGCTGAATAGTGGTAACAAAAAGCATAGCGTGTCTCTCTGTGTGTGTTTGTGTGTGTACACACACACATACCCAATGTGCCATAACAGAACATCATCCTAAATGATTTTTTAAAAGGTTTTGTAAATTGTGGATGATGCAAGTCATTTAATGGTACTAGAGAAAGACATGCTGTTCTGGTAGCTCCAGGTCTTAACACTCACATCAATTTTGGAGGATGAATACAACTGAAGGAAGCCCGGGCGGGTGCACGGCTGGGGGAGTCAGCCATGTGACTTGCCTCTGGGAGGGCCCCCCAAGGCAGTGGGCCCAAAGACAACTGTCTCCCCTTGCCATATTATAGTTATACCCCTGGGCAAGAGCTGAGGGCATGCCCTCTCTCCTGCTGTTACTCCCCTGCAGCTGGTTTTCAGAGGCATCCTGTCTCTGAGGCTGGAGGTGGCCTATAGCCCTCAGACTAGTAGCCACTTGCCAACATTGAACCACATTTGCCATTTTGTCACCCACTCACCCAGTCTGGAGAGATCCTTTTGGAGCTCCACAATCCTTTTGGATTTCACTACCCTAATTAGGATAGTGAAAAATCACAACTACAGTGGAAATAGTGACACAACTTTGTGACTTTTACGGAGTACCAAAAGTGGAAAAGCTGGGGCAGGTATATAGAGATATAAAGGTAAAGTAAGGTGTGCCGTTGAGTTGGTGTTGACTCCTGGCGACCACAGAGCCCTGTGGTTGTCTTTGGTAGAATATAGGAGGGGTTTACCATTGCCATCTCCCATGCAGTATGAGATTATGCCTTTCAGCATCTTCCTATATCTTTGCTGCCTGATACAGATGTTTCAGGGATTCGAACCAGCAACCTCTGGCTTGCTAGTCAAGTCATTTCCCCGCTGCACCATTAGGTGGCTATATACAAATATACATATACATTATTATGTATGTACCGCTTTTCAACATAAATACTCTCAAGGAAGATGGTTCCTTGTCCCCAAAGGGCTCACAATCTAAAAAGAAACACAAAGTAGATACCAACAACAGCCACTGGAAGGAAGCTGTGCTGGGGCTGGATAGGGACAGTTACTCTCACTCTGTAACATATAAAGAGAGGGCTGTGTCAGACAAAATGCAGAGCCAGGTTTGAACATAAGAACAGCCCTGATGGATAGGCCCAAGGCCTATCTAGTCCAGCATCCTGTTTCACACAGTGGCTCTCCTGAATCCTCTAGGGAGCCCACAGTCAAGAGGTATGTACATGCCCTCTCTCCTGCTGTTGCTCCCCTGCAACTGGTATTTAGAAGCATCGTGCCTCTAACGCTGGAGGGCAGGTGGCCAGCAGCCACCAGAGTCGTAGTAGACCTGTCCTCCATCAATTTGTCTAAACCTCTTTTAAAGCCATCCAAGCTGGTGGCCATCACCACATCCCATGGCAAAGAACTCCATAGATTAATTATGCACTGTGTGAAAAAGTACTTCCTCTTGTCGCTCCTAAATGTCCTAACTTCCTGTTTCATGGGATGACCCCTGGTTCTAGTACTGTGAGAGAGAGGGAGAAAAAATTCTCTCTGTCCACCCTCTCCACTCCATGCATAATTTTATACACCTCGGTCCTGTCTCCCTTCCCCTTAGTCACCTCTTTTCCAAGTAAAGAGCCCCAGATGCTGTAGCCTAGCCTCATAAGGAAGATGCTCCAGTTTGATTTTAATCAAGCCTCAAAAAACAAGCAGGGATTCGCTCCATAAGTTATCAAAAACAATGTGGTTTGTTTTGCCTGCTGGTGGGTTTTGTTGGGGTTTTTTTGTCCTCCCTGCACTCAGTCCTCCCAGACTCCATCCCAGAGTTCCCAGGCTGCCTGACTCATGGCAGTGCTTAGCCTTATCAGTCCCTCCCTTGCCATTGGTTGCCAGCTCAGCATGAGCCACTTCGGCTTTTCATCAAATTAGCTGCTAGCGTTCTAATACTACCATGGAATGGTTCCAAGATAGGCGATTGCTGGGAATCAGGTTAATAGACAGGAAAAGCAACCAATTAAGGGGCAAGTTAGTAAATTAAGGAGGGTATAGGCAAACTGCAAGACTGCACTGCTACTGCAATCTACAAAGTCAGGTGGCATAACCATCAGTTATTGAATGCCAGGTCAAAATAGTGAAGAAGAAGGATGCTAGACTAGAGAGGAGATGAACACAAGAGTATAATTATCCTGTGTTGGTCATGGTCACTGTGAGGGGGAGGGTCAGTGAAGAGAGGCAATTTGGAATTTTGGAAGAGCTAGCTAGCCAATCTTTCCCTAGTCCCCCAAAATGGCTGGAGATATTTATTTTTATTTAAATATGGATATCAGCTTGAGTGCTTCACTCCAGAATTAGGAGAAGGGATCCTAAGGCCCCACTTCTATGGTTAAAGGACAGAGATGAGAAGGGAGTGATATTATATTTCCATGGAGGAGGTTTGCAGAGAGGCTAGATTCAAAGCTTGAAAAGTAGTAAAATATAATGAGTGCAGCGAGGGATTTCACATAGTCAGCTCTTCGAATTAGAAATAAAAGGGGTTGAGAATCTCTGAGATTCATCCACAGCACTCTATCTGGGCTTTGCTTGGGGGAGTGTCAAAGTGGTGAGGTTTATTGCTTGCCATGTCCAACCAAAAAAGGCCCCTTACTGCCCAATCCCCTGGTCAATGTCTGTGCCCAGCATGCAATGCTATACAAAAGTGCCCGTTGCAGAGGGGTTATGGTAGTCACTAGGCATGTTTCACCCAAATGTTTATGGGCACGTTCAGAGGAGAAACCATGGAGAAGTGTTGGTCACCTAGAGAGGTCATGTTACTCAACTGCTTCTCGGCATCTCTGTGTCAGTGTCTCTGTGGGTGGAGGCAGAAGTCTTGCAACAAGCTGAGAATAAACCACCAGCGTGGGTTCTGGCGCAACACAATGATGAACTGACACATGGTTAAAACAAACAAGCCAACTTCAAACCTTGGTTACAAAGGTCAGCTTGCTGGGCCAAATGGAACCTTGGTTGAATTTGAGAGGTGCATTTGACAAAAAACCAAAACAAACCGGGAATGCCGAAATTCAACTGAGGTTGTGTGACTTTGCCCAGTACAATGTATGGAAGTCATGTTACTGGTTTCAATAAATAGCAATAAATAGCTTTTATGCTTTAGTTTCTCTACAGGAAGGATTCCTTGAGAAGATATACTGTGCCAAACCTTTTTTTAAAAAAACAACACTGATTATTCTCACTAGTCTCAAACAAAAGGTCACACTTGAAATGTATCAGGAGTAGCTACATTTAAAAATTGGATCGCCTCTGGAATCAATTGGATCACCTCTGGAAGTCTATTCCAGTAATAATCACTCACACACCCTCTCTTCCACTCAGAGTCATAGGCCATACCAGAAGAATGACACCATCCCTCCAGCATACCTCCACAGTTTTCCCTTACAGAGAGCAGAATACCCCAAGAAGCTGTTAACAGTAGACAGACATTCATATAAGAGAAGTTAGCCACCTTGGCTCCAAAATGTTCATGGTTCCTCCCTCCTTCTTTGCACTGCCTAAAAATCTGAGAAGTATATTCCTTCATAATTAACATGGTGGAACACTACCAAAGTTGATACTCTGCAGAGAGAGACCTCTTTTCCAGTATGTTGCCAATGTTTTAGTAGCTGTCATTCAGTGGTGGTTTTCAACCAGCTGTGGTCCGTAATTGCTTTTAATTCTAGGAGGATATCAAGCAGTGTTTGACGGAAAGAACCAGCTGCAATATTTTTGTCTAGTAAACTAAACTTTAGCAAAGAAACTTGGTCTGGTCTGACAGGTTGGATTTATCATGATGTGGACCAGAACCAACTCAGCATGCTTTTCAATTGCATTGCTGTGGAAGCTAAAGCTGCTCTGCAGTTGCAGGAGTTAATAATACTGGTCAAACAATATACAATATGTAGTTGATCATTTGACTGAGTAAATGCTCTTCACCAGTTGTACAGGAATGCCTTTCATCATTCACATCTCCCGTAGCAGTTATTTGCTGCTGAGAACTGCAGTGTGTGACTTGTCATGAGGAAGCCATCTGTAATACCATGGTGGTATTGAAATGGCTAGTATCACTCATGGTTGTGTATGAGAGAAGGAGGTTGATCCTACTACTAGGTGGAAGAAGATGCAGAGGGAAGCAGAAAGATACCCCCCCCCCCAAAAAAAATGTTAAGAGAGCAAAACCCAGGATTGCCCTCTGGCAATTCATGCTCCCATTCACATGTGACAACTGTGATAATCAGACAATGACCTGGTGATTTTAAACTTCTGTCACTTGGTCCCTCTTTCTGTGACCGCTCTTCCAACATCTGCAAACTGAAACCAATACCACAAAGGGGAACATTAAAGAAAGCACAACCTGGCTAAAACTGCAAATAGTTTTGCAGTTTGTAGTAAATAGGCAGATCCTACAATTGTGGACACAACTAAAAACTAACTGGAGAAAGAGGCACCTAAGCAGAGGGACAGCAATTGGCATTACCCTTACCCCAGCAGAGCATCCCTCCAGTGGCTATTCGTGGTGTCTACCTTGTGTTTCTTTTTAGTATGCAAAGTCCATATCTGAACTGTGCAGGCACACACTTTGGGTGGTGAAGCCAGCAGAGAGGCCAGCTGGTCAGCCATAGTACCGGCCACTGCCGCTCGGATCAGCAACCCCCCCCGCAAGGCCAACACAAATAGCAGGGGAGGGGCAGGGGCAGCAGCCACACAGTTTGACCAGAGAGGCCAGTGGAGAAGCTGGCCAGCCCCAGTGCTTGCCGCCACTGGGCCTGGGGCAGGAGCAGGGCAGAGGTGACCTGTTTGGGGGCCCCCTGACCCTCTGGGCCCAAGGGCATTTGTCCCTGTTTGTCCAATGAGCATTATGCCCATGCATCAGATGCAGGGGCATTATTTTGCTCTCAAATGGGGCTTTTAAAGGCAGGGAGAGCCACTCCAGCTGCACTGCAGATGCGGTGCTGGCTGGATTTTGCTCACAAACGGGGCCAGGTGGCCCTGTTTGCGAGCTAACCTACGCCCCCTGCATCTGACATCAGACTCATCTGACGCAGGGAGCGGGGGCTAGAGCCTTGGCAGCAGGCTGAACCTGTGCCTCGCTGGTCTCCCTCCACCCCATGCCTGCAGCAAGTGATGAACATGCAAAAAGTGTGCACTTGCCCTCCAGGGTTTAATATTTAACTTAAATTGCACTTTTGAGAGCTCACAGCCACCCTGCATGGTAGGATGATATGATCTTCCTCACACATTTCAAGGCCTAATATCAAGGCTTTTGCAGTAATTCAGTATTAATTCAGAATTAAGACAGTAATTCTGCCTGAGCCGGAGGCCACCAAATAAGTTAATGACTGAGTTGGGAATGGGAGTTGAATTCCAGCTCACACTCGGGCATGTATACTCAAAAGTAAGTCCCACTGAGTTGAATGAGACCTACTCCGAGGCTAGTGGCACTTCCTTAACAACTCGGGGCCTTGAAACAGGATGGTCAAGAGAAAAACGCAGCATCCAAATCAATTGCCCCTTAGGTTGCACCGCAGCACACACCGTGTTCCGGTTTCTCTTTTTCAAGGTGAGGAAATCGCACTTATTCTTCTCTGTCTAAAGGATCATAGGAACATAGGAAACGGCCATATACTGAGGCAGACCATTGGTCTATCTAGCTGAGTATTGTCTTCACAGACTGGCAGCGGCTTCTCCAAGGTTGCAAGCAGGGATCACTCTCAGCCCTATCTTGGAGAAGCCAGGGAGGGAACTTGGAACCTTCTGCTCTTCCCAGAGCTGCTTCATCCCCTGAGGGGACTATCTTGCAGTGCTCACACATCAAGTCTCCCATTCAGATGCAACCAGGGCAGACCCTGCTTAGCTATGGGGACAAGTCATGCTTGCTACCACAAGACCAGCTCTCCTCTCCTCATTTGACTGCTCTTTCCCGAAATATAACCGCTGTCTGGGAATCCAGCTCAAATTCTAACAAGATCTCTAGTTGCGTTTGTCAAAAAACAAACAAACAAAAACCCTACCCCACCCGGCCCACGTTGTCTTGAGATGCAGCTGCAAAGAGAAACCGTCTCTCCGCTTCCGCTTCAGCGGCGGAGATGCAAGGCGGGCGTGTAGACAAAATCGCTTGACATGAAGGCGGCAACTTGCAATAAAGGGGAGAAGGAAAGGAATCCTGCCGCCAACGTCGGCATCAGATCCAGACAGCGGATGCTGGAGGATTGTTTTGACTAGGAGTCCCCCCGCCCCCGTGTTTTGTTTTAAACAGGATCGAGACTACTAACACTTAAAAGCTATCATCTTCTCGAGCACAGGGGGGAAGCGGGGGCGCCTCTCCAGGAGCCTTTAAGAACAGAAGGGGCGTGGTTCTAGCACATTCAGCGCACCGTTAAAGCAACCCAGGAAGTCGCGGGCTTTACTAGGGTTTCCATCAAGATACGATAGCCACGTAGACGTTTCCATAGAGAGAGATGAGGTGTACACGCATTTGCGCTGCCCATGGAAAGTGGTATTAGGTGGAAAGGACATGTGGTTAGTTTGCCCAGTTGAAAAATCTGTCTTCATCTCGGCAGCAAGCTCGTCCGTTCTTTATATAAACCTTTAGTGTTTGGTCCCAGGATTAATCAGTAGAACAAACCTTACAGGAATTAAAAACGGAAATTGTTATAACAAAATAGTTATTAGCGCATATTAATTATAAAAAAACGAACAGGAAAGACGTTTGTATATTTGACCTTTCTAACCATTTTAGTATTCTAATTTTATATAGGATTATAACTCAACACAAACACCCGTTTTAGAGACTGACATTTTGAGGCAGCTGATGGGTTTTAAAATGGGTTAAAAAGCTGATTGATTTTTTTTTACCGTTAGTATCCGGCATCAGTCCTTTCCTTATAACCATCTCATCCAAACATTGCAACATTTCTGCATGGCTTTAATTTAATTTAATTTATTCGATTTCTATACCGCCCTTCCAAAAATGGCTCAGGGTGGTTTACACGGAGAAATAATAAATAAATAAGATAAGATGGATCCCTGTCCCCGAAGGGCTCACATTCTAAAAAACACAAGATAGACACCAGCAACAGTCACTGGAGGGATGCTGTGCTGGGGGTGGATAGGGCCAGCTACTCTCCCCTTGCTAAATAAAGAGAATCACCACATTAAAAGGTGACTCTTTGCCAAGTTTGGCTTTGAACAAAACAATATTTAAAATCTGAGTGATCTGAATAAGCACTATTCAAATGAAGCTGCGGTTCAAAATTAAAGTGGCATTTGAGCGTTTCCTGAACAATTAATTTGAGTATATTATTATCAACCAGTATTTATCTCTTTTAAACAAGGGGGGAAAGCACCTAGGGTGATATTGCTCTCTACATTGGATTTTGTGAGCAGTTAGACTAGTTTTTAATGGTATTATGTAGTATAACATTTAAGTTTCTTCTGTAAAGGCAATAAATATTGCAACGTACCGCAAGTGACAAGAGTGACAGCAAAACCAATTAGCGTGGTACCAGGATCCTCCCAGACAGAGCATGGCAGCCTAGTCTACGCCCCTGACTCAGCATTTTGTGGCTCTCCTCTGAGCACCTCTTGATTGTCAAACTTTCTGCAGTTTGTGAGCGAGGAGGAGAGACACTCTCAGGACTATAGGAAATCTGCAGAACCGCTTTGTCCACGAAGTACGGTCAAACCCAATCTATCTTGTCATTCACGGGGAGATCAGGGCGAAGCCGGAAACAACGTGGCTTCATTGATCAAAACGCACTGGAAGATTCGCTTAGCTGTGGACTTTTATTGTAAAACCTGAGTTGTTAAAACGAACTACAATTGTATGCTACTTAAGTCATTTTACGATATACCATTTGCTGCAGTGCTGGGTTATTGATAATCCAGTCCAAGTATATCTTTCCTCAGTTCCCCCAACAGAAGATCTTTTTATGCTATCCATTTGTACGATTCAATACTTACCTCTTTTCCACCCCCCTCACCAAGATAAATCTACTCCGTATACCTACGAAGTTTATGCCGCCCGCTCCTATCCAAACAATTGTTCCAAAATATATTGAAGGTCGATAGTTTCAAAAGCCCGACCATTTTCTAAAATCTCTGTTAATAGCTGCTGACGCTTCGGAATTCCGTAAAAAGCTTCCTATTGATCCGTTGGACAGTGTTTACTTCTGATTAGGAATTGGCCTCAATCACTAACAATGTTGACTCGTCATCGGGTATTGATTTCATTAAAAACGGAAGCACTGTCAGCTTTATTTCATAACAATTAAAGGCTTCTTTAAAGAATGACCCATATTTTCAAACAGATTTTATGTCTCTCCTGATAGAATTTTGGAAACCGCAGCCCCTCTTTTGAACAAGCTATAGCCCTACACAGTCCATTACAAATCTTAATTATTGTAAAGCATAGAGTTGTCACAACTGTTCTCAGTTTCATTCGCAGGATAGATGTGTAAATAGAGAGCAACAAGATGAATGAGCTTGGAAGTTATCTTGTGCAAGCTCCACTGGAATAAACGGTGGTGGGCTTACCCATTTATTTCAATGAGACTACGTTAGATAACATCCTTCTGATTGTGCCCAAACGTGCCTTCTTATCTGGCCCTTTCCAACCAAGACACAAGTCTCATTGAAGGCCTCTTTCCCATCCTATATTCTTGACTGAGCAGAAACTTTTATTACATTTGGTATATTTGATGGCAGCCCTGTTTTCGGGGGGGGGGGAGAGATGCGGACCCCATAAACATCCAGGCAACAGGAAAAGTCATTGCATCCCTTGCTATACGTTTAAGCATTAAAAAGGCTGTGTTATTTGCTTAAGCCATTAAATATTGATCTTGTAACACCAGGTACTAATCATCCAGTCTTATGATCCGGAATGCTTTTAATTGGTCTGAAGAAGAACCCATTGGCACTGCAGTCCCATTAAAGCAGTACAGCGTACAGCAAAAATATTGATACAAATATTTTAGTGAATAAATAATGGCACTTGTGTACTGGCGTCCATGGACGATGCAAATGATACAATATGTATTGAATTGCGGTGGGCTGTGGGTAGGAGGCATATTTCTGTGGAGTCTAATTCCTTTCTGCGATTAAAAAACAAAACAGGTTTAATACCATATAACTCAGAGGCTGCATTTTCTTCAGATAGGAAAAGCAATTATCTTTACGGATGATTAATAGTCAAGTCCCCCCTCCCCCAGCTCCGGTTCAGGCGTTCAACGTGTCCCTTCTCGCACCACTAGCTTGAATTGTTTTAATTTGACCTTTATAACGGTAAGCCTTCGTCACACGGAGCCCAATCAGATTGGAGCAGCACGCGCTCCCTTCAGCCTTCCAAGGAAGGAGTCTTCTGTTCGGTCCGGCCGTGCGTCCCTTTCCCCCCTGCGGCGGTGCTTTTAACTACGCCTCTTTCTTGCCCATCCATTGCAAGCCCCCTTAGCTCGCTCGGGCGAGCTCTACCACAAATCCTGAAGAGACACTTCTCAGGGGAAACGGAGGCGTTTTGCTTCTCCTGCTCCCAGATCTGTACAGCCTTTCCGGTGGAGGAGGGCGTCAGCAGGGCGAGGGTTAATCTAATAAACGGACGGGCTGCAGGGCTCAGGATTGCTTCGCGGTGAGCAGTGACAAATCTTAGCTATTTGTTAACATTTCCTCGCTCGATTGACCAGCCTCCTAGGTCGCTTGATACGATACACAGACGCACAACTGATACAGGGGGCCGAGGCTACCGCCGCGTGGGCGGCTCCCAGCTAGCTTCTGTGTGGTACGGCCTGTCGAAAAGCCTCTTTCAAGTCCGGTGGACTCAGCTTTCTGTCCCATTTACGTTTGAAATGTCTGCGGCTGCCTCTTTACTGACAGGGCCTCAAGCGAGGAGTGGCCCTAGCGTGTACTGTATAGAAGATGTAAGGCCCACATACGGTTTCAAACTCAGCCTTTCCGGAAAAGAGAGAAAATTCTTGACAGTGTGCTTTCTCCCTTCCTTACAGAGCTCAGACTTTGGGTGGGGGGCAGAGGCGTAGCTATAATTGAGTGGATGGATTCAAAGATTCCGGGCCCTCCAGCTCCTGAGAGCATCCTGGCTTACCCTTCCCTATTTTCTTCCTTACTCTGAGGGGTCGCCAGGGAGAGGTGCGAACACAAGCCCCCTCTCCTGGTGGGGGGAGTTATGGATCGTAAACCTGAGAGCAAGATTTGTTCGCTTTTATTATTGTATAGCGCGTAGTGCTGAAGAAGACGTTTTAAAAATAGGACATAATCTCCACCACAGGGTTTAGCATCAAAACCCGTTTGGGTCAGTCCTGGAACATGTGACGTAATAATGGCGTGCACAGAGTGTAATAATGGCGTGGCAGAGTGTAATTCCACCATAACCCTGCACCTTCAGTGCAGGTATAAACTTGTATCTTTCTTGTACAAATTAAATCCCGAATCTCCTGATCATTCACTTAGCTGCGGGTGCCTCCCAAATGTCCTGTCCCTTGACTCTACCCTGCACCCCTCAGTTGAAATATGCTGTACATCTGGCTTGCTTTTCTTTTTTTGCTCCATGCATAAGGTGAAAACATTCCAAGAAGGAAAGCCTTCTCCATATTATTTGTGATGTTTTGTAAACATAACATTCATTAAAAAATGAATTCAGAAAACATGTAACCAGAGACCTAAAAAATGCCTATTGTCTACTAGAATTGATTAACTGCCGTAGCAAGAGTTGCATTTTTAAGGGAAGCTGTTGCATGACTAACACCCCTAACAGGGCATTCCTGTGCATGTTTACGCAGAAGTGTGAGTCCTATTGTGTGCAATGGAACTCACTCCCTAGTAAAGATATTTACTGTACCCTCAATCTGTATATTCTGAAGTAAATCCAGTGGCACTTGTTTCCTGGAGAAAATATAGTTAGACTTGGAGTGTTACATTCTATCAAATGAAAGCAGCACTTGAGTGGGAGATAGAAAAATGCACTCTACCAAGAAAGAACCTGTAGCATGAACAGGATGAACCATCTTGATCATTACTCAGAAATATGCATTTTGTATTCTTAACATTAGGCGGGAGCAGAACTCTTAGGAACCACTTTGAAATACTGGGTGATCAAATAATGCATATAAATTTGGACAAGTGCTATCCACTTTTGTACTCGTTGGGACACTTCGCTCTGCGGGCACAGATCATGAGACCTAAAAGGGAAGATTTTTGAATCACTGTCCATGATGATGTTTGCAATTTTGTGTTTTGTAGATAAACAGATGACTCTGGCAAACCGCTGTAAAATAAAAATCTAATCGAATGCACAATGCAAATAGATCAGTATAGGGGGGAAATTCCTCTGGTTCGTCTTCGCTGCGACCAAGGAGGGCAGCACAGTACGCTTTGGAAGCGATGGTATAATGTACGTCCATCAAGCATATATTCAGCCCAAGCCTATGCGCGTCTACTCTGAAGTAAGCCCCACTGAGTTCAAAGGGGCTTACGCCCAAGGAAGCGTACATAGGACCGAAGGGGCTCTCTTTCGTCGTTCTCTGGTTATAACCGCAATGTAAAAATCGTAAAGATTCTGGCCGAGGATTTCAAGTAGGGTGACCACGCCCACTTCCATACAGCCGACAAGTAGACAAGAGTAGAATAATGGTTCACATTAAATTGCTCCCCACCACTACCACACACGTACAGACGTGGTTTGACTCTCAAGGCCACTCTTTGGGACAAATCTAAATTTCACAGATTCAGCCTCTCCGTATTCACCTCTAAGGAAAAGGAAAAGCAAAAGCAGAACGGGAGGGTATTCAGTGTCTTGCAAGATGTTCAATGGAGAGGAGAAAGGCAGGGGCGGAGGAAACTGGCAGGATTCCGCTCTCCTTCCCTAGCACATACGCATTGTGCACTCCCACCCCCGGGGAATCTGGGACTCTCTCCCTCGGAAATGCCCTCGTTTGTCGGCAGAAGAACTGTGCAGCCGACAACCGGGAGCAGCGATCGCCGTTCTTCTAACGGCATTCCGAGTGCGAGGCTTCCCCCATCTGCGAAAGGATATACGGGAATAAGAAGGGAGGCGGCGAATCAATGGAAGGAGCCGGAATCCACTCGGCGAGGCTTGAGAGCCAGCCAAGCCGGCAGCCACTCAGTCACGTGCAGCAGCGGCGACGGCCCCTGCCGCCGCCCTCCAGTTTCTGGTTCTCGAATGCTAATAAGCCGGGGAGTTCCAAATCCGAATGCGGCGGGGCTGAGGGTTCTTCCTCCGCTCTCAGCTAGCCCTCCCTGTCCCCCTCCCTCGGGGAACCACCCGATTCTGCAGTGTAGGGCGCAGCGCTGTCACCTGATCGCCAGGCGCGCCGCCCCTCCCTTCCCCCATAAGTAAGGAGGGAATGGTAGTGTCTGGTATATGACAGCGCAGCCCCTCCCCTGTGTGATCTCTGCCGGCTAGCCTCACCAGTGCTGCTGGGTGCCGCTGCCGGCAGAGACAGACGGAGGTTCCCAGGCACCGCAGCCGCTGCTGAGTCTTCCTAAACAGGTGAGTCAGTCCACCATCTCCTTAAACTGTGAGGAGAGAAAGAAGTGCTGCGAGCCATTGTATTCTCTACGATGGGTAGTGGTGGCGGTTAGTGAAGCTACTGTGGGTCTGAGTCGTGGTTGCCCATTTTTGCGGTCTGCAGAGCTCTCATTGGCTTCACTGCCGCGGGAGGGAGTGCTTCTGCATCAGGCGTGGACTTGGGAATGGGTTACTGTCCTTGAGGAAGAAGCTTGGATGCCCAAAGGTATCAATGCACGGGAAGATAAGGGGTCAAGAGATGCCCTAGAGATGTCTTACTGAGCTATTCAGTGGCATCTCTCTGGATTTTTAACTGAAACATGGATTTCTTTTTTAATCTAAAGAAGGAATTTCCTTTGCTTTGCTTATAAACATATTTTAGGGTTTAAGTATGGGAAAGCATGCAAATAAACTGATTTGTTTGTATGACAAGTTTCATCAGACTTGTAACTGCCTTACAAAACCAGCTAGGTCTGTTTCATGCTTATGATATACTTAAATACTTTTAAATCAAGGTGGAGTATCATGTATAACTCTGCTTGCTAATGATCATGGTACAGGCATTCTATGATTACTTGGTTTTTACAATTCTTGTTATTTTCTATTAACAAGGAGGAATAAAGATGGCAAATGGAGGGAGGGAATGGGGCACATTCCCTTTTCGTGAGCCTGGACATGGTCAATTGGATTTGTCATATGCCACAGTAGTGTATGTCAAATAATGAAAATGCAGCCTGGAAAGAAGATGCAGAATTTTCAAACTGGGGAAGAAAAGATGACAGTGACGTTTAGAATTGTGAGTGAAGAGGCACTAGAGGCTACTAAGACATACATAAGATCAGGTCACACCAGAATGCTTAATGCTACTTTAAAGAAACTGTTCATGTAGATCATTAAAGATTGACAGTTTGGTTATTAATCTAGTTGGAAAGCTGCATGGGAAATGGAATGAGTCGATGCAATCCAAGGATGTGTAAGACTGGGTGTGTCAGTAAGACTTTTTGCCAGTATTGTGTCTCATGGTTGCCCTGTCTGGACCGTATGTTTGCTGACTCCAAAATGAAGCTAGAGATAGCTAAAGGTCTTATTTCTGCCAGCAACCATGATAGATATGGAATAAACTAGCAGTAGCATGCGGTAACGCCCAATGAATGTGCCCTCCTCAGAGCCCCATTTTGTCCTTGATTAAGCAAAAGTATCTTTTCTCAGTAAGAATATGTTGGCTTTAAAAAATTGAACTCAGTTAAAGTCTAGAAGAAATTGGAAGATGGAGTGGTTCAGAATGACACATGAAACCTACATTCCATTTATTTGTGAACAAAAAGCCACAGAAATGCCCTAAAGCCACAGAAAAGCATGTTTCCCCCCCTTTGCTAGCAGTCTTCATTGTTATGCTATACATATTTGTAGAAAATAGCAACAGTAGCAGTAGAGATTTTTTTTTTTTGGTAATGCAGTGGAACTTCTGCATAAGCTTAAAAGGCTTTGGGTTCCGCCCCTGCCCCCCCCCCACGTTTAAAAGAGATGTTCTGTGATCAGCTTCTACATTGTAAGTTGTTAATAGATGTAGTCACTTATGTCTTTGTGTGTAACTCTAATGGTGTGAAGGTTAACTGCTTGAAATATGCAAGAACTTATTCAATGACTAGTTAAACTGGAGTAATGCTGTTGGTTTTCGGTGAAATGACAGTGATTTCCTTCCATAGTTTTTTTTTTTTTAAACTTATGCATGCACTGATGAAGAACCTAGATCAAAGAATGTTGGTTGGTGTCAGAGTTATGTTCTATTTAAAAAGTCTGTTCTCTGGAGAAGCTAGTTCCTTAGTGGAGCTGATGAAACATATCATCAGTCTGGTTTGCATTAGGTGTGGTGGCCTTTCATCTGGCATTTACCTGGGAGTAAGCTTCATTGAACACACTGGGACTTCTGCATAAACATTCATAGGATCGCCCTGCTTAAAAGCCATGGCTCAAGAAAGCAATTGTAATTGACTTATGTGCCCAATGTGGTTCATATGAGAGATATACAGAAAAGGTTGGGTCCCACAGAGGAAGGGACATAGTAGTTTGGTTGGCTTTAGCAAGAATACAAAATAGTTTACTCTGCTGGGGGGAAATTTATTGGAATTTGCTTAAATTTTAAGAAAATTAAGGGGGGGGGAAGGCTAGGTTCCCCCCCGCCCTTTTCAGGAATTACTTATGAAGTCTCTCTTTAACAGTGGATGGTATCCTAACTTGCAAGAGATGAAGTCCTATTGGAATTTAGTCCTTTAGAGTAACTCCTGAGTAGCACTGTTGAGTAATTTAATCAGAACATCAGTCAACATGCTTAGAGATGTGTTTGCTTGCGTTTGCTTGCTTGGAATCTAAATTCCTACATTCGTACCCTTTAAAATTGTAATGGGTATGAAAAAAATATGCCTTGAACATAGATCTTGGTGTTTATGCATAATTGAGGGTCAATAATTGCCAAAGGGATAACTAGAAGGTGAGACAGATACAAGATGTTTGTCAACGATTTCACAGAAATGCCTTAAGGATGCTAGTGTCAAAATGATTAACTTCTTTATAAAAGCCACACGTTGTAGAATTTACATTTGTTGGGTGCATTCTGGTTCTGCTTGCTTGCTTGCTCTGTAACTGCTGCAGGAGAATATTCTAGACCAAAATGGCTCCTCAAGTTGCCTCAGTGAATACATGCACAGAGCTATGGATTGGCGCATTCCAGAACACCCACCTATTGCTAAATGGGCATTCAAGCTGAATAAACAATTAGCTTTTCAAACTGACACAGCACATCCAAGCAGTGAAGTTCCTGGTGCAATGAAATGTGGCAATATAGAAATGGCGCTTGCCTTTTTCTGCAGATCTGTACTAAACTTTGACTATATGTGGAAACCACTTGGTAGAGCAGCTGATGGTGGAGAGCAGTGTGCAATAATGCTACATTTTTGTTAAAAGGGGGGTCCTATAGTTACATTTGTTGCGATTCTTTGACATTGCCTCCCTTTTTTTGCTGTGGAAACACATTGAAGATCAAATAACAACCAATTCCATACAGGAATAGTAAAACAATACCTTGATTAGGGCCAGAAGTCACAAAGTAGTGTTCATGCTTTGACTGGAACTCATGTTTAGGCTGGATGTTTAAGGAGGGGCATGGTGAGGGGGGGGGGATGTTGCTGAACATGGTGAAAACACCATTCTGCAGTTTGCCGTAGTCTAAGATAGAGTGGGATTTTATAGACTTGGTTAGATTGTACTTGGTGCAAATATACGTATGCAACAAGGCATACTGAGACAAAGGAGCAATGTTCATTCCTTTTTTGAAAACATCAAAGCAACAGTTATTCAGATCTGTCTTAGATACTTGCCTATGATAAGTACAGATTTCCTTCAGGCCCAGGAAGAGAAGTGGAAAAGGGAAGAGAGATCCCTTTTCAGGATATCATGATATAGAACTAAGCCTGCAGAACCGAACATACTTACTTGAGAATAAGCCCCTCTGAATTCAGTAGAACTTTTCTGGGTAAACATGTTTAGGATAGTCCAGTATGACAAGTGTGTGGATTGGCATGCAAATACACCTCCTTTGTTATCTAGTAACTCTTGTGGGCTTCTCTGCAAGGTTGACTTGACACAAAGTTTAATTAAGCAATGCAGACAGCATTAAAAAAAAAAACAAAACTAGTTTAGGCATACCCAGACATGGGCGTACCCAGGGACATGGGCATGTGTAGTGTTCCCTCTAAGGCATACGCATATGCACACACTCACAAGTTTTTTTGATGACCACTCAGTTAACTTTAGATCCTGCATGGGTTGGATCAGGAAGACTCCGTTCTGAATGCATGTGTGCACACACTACCTTGATTCTGCCACTCAGAACAAAACTCATTGCGCACACAGATGAAAAAAATTAGAGAGAACACTGGGCATGTGCAGTGGGATTTTGGGCTTTGAATAGCAGGCTCCTGTGCTTTATCTGAAACGGCTTTTGTTCTCTTAATTTCAAAAATTGTTTGTCATGTCATCCAAATTATTTTTGGGTACACACTGTCCTTTTGGATCTCAGTCAGCCACTTGCATGTGAAAAATAACAGGTAGGGTAACTATGTGTTAATTCAGGCTAAGAAAAAGCTGCCATGTTCTGTTGCAGATCAATAAATGCAAACAGAGTTCACTTGTCCTTGTGCTGGACGACCTAGTGCATTTGTGTATATTTAGTTCCCACAAAGCAAAGGGCTTAGGCTGGTGTAACTGTTGATAGTATTGTAGTAGCAATAAAAATATCTACATTACACCTTTTGGCTTCACTCATGACTTTTCCCAAGGAATCATGATAATTAGTCTGGTTGGTAGTTAAGAATATTCTGGTGGACATTTGCAAGTGTCCTCATGACACTACAATTCCCACAGTTATTTAAGCTTCTCTTCACATTGCAGCTTCAGCCTGTTGGATCATACTGTAGATAAACAAAATGCACAGAAAAAACATGTGAATAATTTAACTTTCTGACACAAGAGATGCACCTAGATGTGGAATCTGGGCTGAAAAGGGCGTTTGTGTCATTCTTGCATTTAGGAGTATGAAACTGTAACCCTACATTTCTGCTTGGCATATGACGGAATAGAACCACATATGTAGTCTTAGTCAGAAGTAGTGTGTGAAATCACATCCATTGCTTTACTTTTTAAAAATGAGACAATAATTAGAATGTTAAACTTGGATCTATAGCTGAAAAAGGCTCAGATTTAGATCCTCTTTGAGTAATATTTGCCTGAGTGCCTTCCACCTTTCTGAGTGTTTTCCATTTCAATTTGTGTTAAAATCCTACTCACTTTTTTCACCTATCTGTGGCTGTCAGCAGTTTTTTAGTTGACAGTGTATGCAGATTTATGGATTTCAATTTAACTACACAAACCTTCAAACATATTATTAACTTAACATCTATGGAAGAATGTTGGTATTTATTTTATTTATTTAACAAATTTCTATACTGCCCAAAACTTGTGTCTGTGAGCATCTACATTTTAATAGCAAGGTGCAGGTACAGACTTGTATTTTCTGCATCTGCACACAGTCTGCCATCTACATTGCTCATACAGTCGCCCCAATTATTGTATATCTTCAACTTTAATTATATGTGCAGAAATAGAAATAAGATTACTTCTACCAACATATTGCTGCAATTTGAACCATATAGCTCATAATGGCTAATTATATGGGCTAATTGATAGCGTTTACAATAATAGCTGACATCTCACTTTCTTTGGACTGTTAGAAATGTGTATTCACATTTAAATTAATGCACCCGATGTATCATTAGACAAAAGAGAGAGAAATTAACGCAACTACTTTATTTTTGCAAGAAGAAACATTTCTGTACTTTTAGATGTTGTGTTAGTACCTTTTTTTGAAAAAAGTGTTGAAATAGCTTAAAGATAACTGCTTAAAATGATTAACTTGCATTTATCAACACTGACATTTTTCCGCAATGATGAAAAATGGGCACTAATGTTCTAAGCTATTTTGACTTTTCTTTATTGTCATGCATGATTGGGTTACAAATGATGGCTTGTATGTGTGTGGTATGCTAAAAAAACTGAACACAGATAATCTAGTTGTAATAGAACAATCTTACAAGTAGAAAACATAATCAGTCTGAGACTGAGTTGGGTGGGGCACAATGCAGTATTCAACCCTCTGCCTTTTGTCTGGTAAAATGGCTGAGATGAAGTTTTTTGCCTACAAATAATCATTTTTACTTTACATTTAAATGGCAGAGAAGAAAGCTAATGTATCTTTCTATTGCCATGCAATAAACTAAGATATTAATACATTGCCTTGACTTTTGCAGAATCAGTTTCGATTGCAATATGACTTGACATTAATTTTAAAATGTTCAGTGCATGTTGATCTGTTACTACAACTTTTCGGTGGGCAAAATTTCACGTCTAAGTGGTTCCCCCTGCCAAAGATCTCTTGTACATTGTCATGAATGAGGCACAACTAATTCTGCAGTGTTTTCAAATGGAAACAACAGAGAATACATGAATATAGCTGCTTAGAAATCCAGCTTTCGAAAGCTCTATTAGAACCAGAAAGTTACAGAAAATCTGTAGAGTCTGTCAATTAAAAGGTAGATGCTTCTAAGCATTATGCCAAAATGTCTTCATAATTAAATGCTGCCTATTGTGATCTTTTTCTAAAGCCTTTTTAGAATGTTGCTCTAGTAATTTAGATCAATCCTTTTTAAAGAAAGAAAAGAAACTACCCATGTAACCGTGCTTAATAACTTAGGGGAAAAACAACCCCTGTACTTATTATTTTTCCACAAGATTCATTGTGGATTAATAGATGTCCCCTAATACTGAGCATTCACGGCACCATAGAACACAATGGAGGTTCCTCATTTCAGAACAGTACAGTCAGTCAGTCACGTAGCACTCTAAAGAAGAGACATCCCCTTATTTCTTATTCTTTATTGTTCCTGTTTAGAACTTGGTACTGCAAGGTTGATTCACACAACCAAAGTAATTGTATGAACAGATAGTAGATTTACAGAAGAGGAACAGCATTATATTAAGGAGAAAAATAGAGGGTTTATTATCCACACCACAGATTAAAAATGGCTTAACTGTTGTTCCTTTCAGCTAAGGATCCCTGGGAAATGTAGTAGGGACCAGAACATCCGGCACAACAGTTCTTGGCAGCCTCGGCAAACCACTGTTCCCAGGATTGCTTGGAGGAAGCTATGACACTATACCAGTACAACACTCAACATAGGTTTTTATGTAGATGTTAAGTGCACCCACACAACCAGAAGAGCAAGGTAGGAAAGCTCACGTTGATTAAGAGCAGGGTACAAAAGCTGGGCTACCTTGCTTTGAGCAACCTGGGTTGGACAGACTTTTGTGAGTTCACAAAATTGTGCAAAGCAGGGTAGAATGCCTCCTATCCTGACGTTGATGACTGTGTGAACAGGCCTAGTGTCTTGCAGTCATACTATACCTGTTTAATAGACATGGAGGCTGTTCTCATGTGCAGCCTAACCCAGGATGAGGATGCCCAGTCTGGGTTAGGCTGCACGTGAGAACTGCCAAGATCATGCTGGATCGCAGCGGGGCAGCACCACCTAGCCCCGTTGTTTACCCTGGCTGTTAGCTGAGGTTAAGGAAGTGAGCCTCCCTTACTCCGGGCTAACTGCTCATGTGTTCACTGGGGCTATGTTTAGCCCTAGTGGACACAAATGGGTGCCTAGTGCACCCGTCATTTGTGTGAATCCCGAAATGCAGTGCATGTGTTGCACGTTGCATTGTGGGATTCATGGAGGCCAGAACAAGAAGTTACAGCCCTGGATCCCTCTGTCCTGCTTCATGCTTCACAGAGCAGGGTTTCTCATGTGGGAGCACAGAATGCGCCCCCGCCACCAATCCCCTCTATCATTTGCAGGGAAGATAAACCTGTTGGAGCCTTCCCTGCCCCGCCCTACCTCCCCCCCCCATTCTTGGTGATTGTGAGAATCACCCCATAATATATATAGTAGGAGGCTGACGATGCATTTTGCATTACACTTAAATAACAGAATGCTAACAGAGTGCTTGCTGCTTAAAAAACAACAACAGCCAGACAGTCACTGGCAGGGGGTATTCAGCTCTCACACACCATGTGTACACTTCTCTGCTTAAAATATGTTCCTTCTGGTCGGTCTTCTTTGTAATGGTGTTGGGACTCTAATGTGCATGTTAGATGTAGTTAGCCCCTTCAGTTCCTCCTAGATGACTCCCTGGTCAGCTCTGGCCACAAAAAGCTTGCTCAGATAGATAGAGATATACCCACCCACCCACACATGCCTTTTCATCACTTTCAAAGGATGCTATGGCTCATGCTGGTAGATCTCTGGGATGACAGATGGTAGCAAAGCCACGGAGCAACCACTGGAAATGCCTCTTGGTGTGCCTTTGCTGTACAGACTTAGTAGAAAAAGATCACCACCAAGATGCCTTTTTGGGTTTTGTGAAGGGTCCTACTTTCTCTTGGGAACCTAACCTACTTAGTACTTTTAGATGTGCATGGGGTGCTTTGGGAAGTCAGTGCAGAAATTGGTTCACTGGCATAATGTGCTCCTGAGTGACTCTCACCAGGGGGAATACAGGCTGTTGAATTTTGCCCTAGCGGAACATTGTTCTCCAGACTAGATAAAACTTACTAGTGTGGACTATGAAACATACTTCTGGTGTTAGTGCCAGAGAATGGAAAAGATTACAAGTGGGTTTTGTACACTCCACACTTTAAAATCTCTTGCATTCCGTGCTAAGAAAAATTGAATTGTGCAACCTAAAGTTTGAACATTTCCACATTAGCCAATTTTGCATAATCATTATGCTTTTGCTAACCATGAGGAGGCTGAAGAAACTATCCCTGCAACCTCATCACTGGAGCTCCTGTTCAGCTCCACCTTTCTGAGACTTCATCCAGCTTTTTCATGCTTTCACATATCTTTTAAGAAATACTTTCAGCCTTAAGGGTTAAAAGCATACATTAAAAAAAACAACACACATATATGTTGAGTATTTCAGGATTTTTAATTCTGTATCCAGTTCACAGTTTTAAGCCTTTATTCTGTGATTGTATTGCAAAGCCCCAATATTGTTGCATAGAGCTTACAATTGTGACACAACAAATATCAATTGCTCATTGAGTTTCATGAGCTTTTCTTAAATATAAAAGACATGATTGAGAGAGATACAACATGTCTTATTTTCAGAGGCTATTTGTCTTGTTTAAAATCAATTTCAAAACATTTTCTACAATGTAACGAAAAGATAGATTGCCACACTCATAAAATGTGGCACATAACAGTACAGAATAAAGGGTCAAAGCTTTTACAAATGTGTGTGTAAAACCAGTTATGAATTTAACACTTAGATATTCATATAACTTTGCCCAGTTAGCTCCCCTGCTAGCTGGGCAAAGAGGCACCTTTTACTATGGTGATTCTTTATTCAGCAGGGGGAGAGTAAATGGCCCTATCCACCCCCAGCACAGTATCTCCAGCGATTGTTGCTGGTGTCTGTTGCTTGTGAGCCCTTTGGGGACAGGGATCCATCTTATTTATTTATTATTTCTCTGTATAAACCTCCCTGAGCCATTTTTGGAAGGGCAGTATAGAAATTGAATCATCATCATCATCATCATCATCATCATCATTATTATTATTAAATAATAATAATATAAAAAGCAGTGCCAGTGTGTCAGTTCAGTGCTCCTTCCAGCCCACTAGCTCACCTCTGATGCTGTCTAGCCCAGATTGCTTGAAAAAGGGTATAGCACCTACAAGTACTAAGACTATATTTTTCTGCCATCAGCAGTCTTAGCTGTAAGGGCATGGAGATTAACTTCCACCCTGATTGCAACCACAGTGATACATAAACTAGTGATATAACTAGTGATACATAAACCCATTGGGAATATCATTGTGATAGGTATCATTTGAATGGGTGGTTCTTACAAGGACCCCATTCTTGAGGAAAACCGAATAATCTGAAATGAAATTGGCTTGATTTGGACAGGAAGATGGAGTCTTCCATATAATCTGCTTTGCAGATATAAACTAGACTTTTCTTAAACTTAAAGTTTTGTAGTAGATCAAATGCAACCAGGAGCTTTAAGACATTGTCAGAGTATGGTTTATGAGATTTTGAAGAAGTCATCTTTTGTTGAAATGCCCAGTAGGCTGGGAGCCCCCCCCCCGCCCCCGCTGTATTGTTTTTGTCTTCAGGTTAGTTACAATTAAAAAATACTGTTGGCTTTCAGCAGCCTTCATTGTAATCTGCCAGCAGCTTAGTTGTGAAATCAGCTGCATGAAGATCTTTCTATCAATCTTGATTTAGACAACATTGAGACAATCCATCTAAGTGCCGATGATGGTTGGACCAAGATGCTTCAGGAGGTTTTACTCCACCCACCCTAAAGCACTACTAATTTATATTGTGGCCTCTTTAAGCTGAAAACAATTTGAGTGGGTGGATATCTTGAAAATCCTTCCTAATCACTGTTGATACTCATGAACATATATAGTTTAGATGTTGTTGCTAGTTATGCCAAAGAGTTCTATAAAATGGAAATAGTGGCATAATTCAATGTAGAACACGTGCACTGGATCCCGGATTCAGTATTTAATTGGACTGACTTTTATCTGAAGCTTTTGGAGTTGCTATAAGCCAGAGTAGAAAATACTGAGCTAGATTAACCAATAAAGCAGTTCTGTATGCTGGCAAAACCAGCTGAGCATACTATGGAAAGATACAATTGCTAGGCTTTAGGTTCTCAACACTCTTTAGGGTGGATTAACACCTATTTAAAAAAAAAACATTTGAAATTTAATCAACACACTTAAGTGTGTTTTAAATTAAAACGTTTAAATTTCAGTTTTAAAAAATCTCATTTTAAATCAAGTTTAATGCCATCATGTGTTAATCAACCCTTATATTCACTTCAAATTAAATACTGACCATCTATCAAACACTTTAACCCAGTATTGAGTTAAAAACTGCTTTTCTCTATTATTTTTAAAGGCAGAAAATAATTTAATTAAAGAGTTGAATTAATACAATAAGTCATATCTATTAGTGTGGGCTCTCTACTGTATCCAGAGACTAATGTTCTTCAAGATGGTAGGATCCAGGAGATGTCCTGGCCCTTATCAGGATAATCCACTGAGTTTGTATGGATGACTTATTAAATGCTCTGCAGTTACCTTCAGAGCTTCAGGAGCTCTGCAGTGGTTTTGGGAGTTCAAATAATGAAAACCTATGAGACTACCACACAGCATGGACACTTACCAACTTATTGGCCCTCTTCACAAATTACAATGTATGCATGTAGAGTGTGGAGGAGGAGATGATTGTGCTCTTTCCTCCCTCACACCCTACATGCAGCATTCAGCATCTTGGTGAAAGAGCCTATACATGATCAGAATCTCTGTTCACAAGTTATGCGTTCAACAGTGTAGTGAGTAAGGACATGGGGAACAATCCCACTCTTCCCTCCCCTTTCCATGCTTATCATAGCCCTGTGAAGAGTGCTGCTGAGACACACTATTTTGCCCAGTAAGTTTCAGCCCTTGATTATGGAAAGTTCTGGACACACACTGCCAAATTCTATGCTTGACTATCCTGCTTCTTTCAGTGGGACTGACTCCCAAATAAGTGTACATAGAATTGCAGCCTTAGCCTTCAGTTTAATTATCTGTCTTGATAAATCTGGATTAATGATCTGCTTTGCATGTGTACAAGAAGAGCCAGATGAAAATCTGCTTCTCATCTCTAAGCAGAAATTATGTAGGGTAAACAGCATGTAGAGTGATGGCCAAAGGCTTGGAATTAATATTCTTAGGCTGAATATTGTTATAGAAATCAGTGGGTGGCTTCATACGTCATGTTGAACATGCACACAACCTGCTTCTGGTATCAGGAACGATATGCTGAAGTTGGTGGGTTTGTACAACACAGTCTTCTACCCTACTTCCATACAGAACCTGACATCTGTCTCAGTTCAAATCTAAAGGACAGATGTCGAGTTCCATACTGCAAATAGAGTGAATATTCTGAGACTGGGCATGTCATACGAACCCACCAATCCCAACACGAGAAGTAGGGCTTGCATGTATTCCAAGGACTTCAGCATCGCAGCCAAATCACAAGTTCAACACGATGTGTGAGAAGGCTCCTAGTATGTATGCCTGTTGAAGAAATGCAATATCAATTAAATTAGCTAAATTGGTTGTTTTAAAATCTGGGGTGGTAGTGACTTAAACTAATCCACCTGTGTGCCCTACCCTTTTAGAAATGCATATTAGGATAAGTATACTTTGGGGAAAATAATTGTGCCTTGGAAGATTCATGATGTTGTGGATTTCAGTAGTATTCTTCTTGGGCTATATTTTCACTGCAAGTTAACGCCTGACCCATACTGCGTTTCAGATCCTATGGTCTGACTTTTCTCTTCCTAATGTTCTGCTATTAGAAGCACATCCTGTGTCCTCATGTATCGTACAAGGCCTTTCCTCCCTATAAAGTCGATGTTTATTACCACAGATGTCCTAGTTCTCCTCCCCCCGCCACCCCTTTAAAATATCTACTGAACTCAAAATTTATCAGTCCTCCAAGTCTCCCTCTTGGCCACAGAGACTGAATCCTGAGGAAAAGCAGCCCCAAATAAACCTGCAGCTAAGCCAACTCCAGAGTTTTCTTGAAAGTGTGTGATTTGTTCACTTGTTCCAGCTCTTTGCCTGGGTGAATTCCCTTAACCTCCATGTCTCCTGCAATTAACCTCTAGGAACTTGCGCTGTAAACTTATTTATGGCAGCCTGCACTTGTCATGAAGCAATGCCAACACTGAGTTACGTGGATACTTTGCAAAAATAGCAGGGCCATCCATGCATCCAGCACCCTTGTTTTGCCATGGCTGGTCAACCACTCGGTAATTGGGTCTTTCCCTTCATAATCTGCAGTTAACTTCCACTTGAGATGGTTCTGCCATATACTGCTTATGGTGGTGATTGAAAGCAAGTACAGTTTGGGTGTCAAAAGCAAGTTTTTTGGGTGACTCTTGTCAGCCAAAAAAGCTCCCAAACTTGGGTAGAACACAGCTTTTGACTGTGTGAATGAATTCATTAACTTGTAAATGTGTTCAGATATCTGTACACTTTTGAGTGTTTTTATGTGAATGACTGTACCTGTGTTCATTTTAAAAGTGAACTGGGATACAGGTCCTTCAAATGCATGCTACACACAGGAAGTATACTACTACACCTGTGTTCAGCATGTATGAGACTGCACCATATGAGTGCTGAACATAAAGTGGCAATAGGGCGATTGTAGTACTATGAATTGTAGTACCGTTGCCAGACTACACATTGCTTTGAACTCATAGTTTGCCCTTACATGTCTGTGCACTTGCTCTTTTGCAATAGCTACCTGTGAGCATGGGGACCTTGGTATAAAGTAAAGTGTGCCGTCGAGTTGGTGTTGATGCCTCGCTCTGTGGTTGTCTTTCGTAAAGGTTTACTATTGCCATCTCCCACGTAGTATCAGATGATGCATCTTTCTATATCGCTGCTGCCCGATATAAGTGTTTCCCATAGTCTGGGAAACATACCAGTGGGGATTCAAACTGGCAACCTCTGGCTTGCTAGTCAAGTCATTTCCCTGCTGTGCCATTAAGTGGCAGGTTTTTGACCTTTTGCCTCCACATTGCAATTCCAACAACCCCCCCCCCCCAATTGCTATTTTCTCCCTGGAAGTTTTTCACATGGGGCTTTTAAAGCCCTTTAACTCACATCTCCGGAATGGAGGGGGTGCATTCACATGGTAAAAAAATCTCTATTTGTGTTGGTTTTGTTGGACAACTTTGAGTTTGCCCCGTAAACTATCAGTAAAGCCTGCCCCTGGGGAGGAAATAGCCATTGGCACCAAAAGATGTGTTAAAGTGCTATATAGAAGCCAACCATTTGTTCCCTTTTTCCTTTCTCCTGAGAAGCTTCCCACTTTCTATCCTTTCCAGGTGTGAATTGCTGATATCTTTTTTCCCCTTCTGCTTTTTGTGATGCTGCCAACCTTGTCATTCTGTCCTATCTTATAGAATGAAAACTGTCACCACAATTGCATAAAATACTCAAAATGTGAAAACATCATTGGTGTGTTCAATATTGTTGGCAATCATTTTTCTAATACTACTTAACATTTTGTGTGTCTCTTTGGTGCTGCAGCAAATTGAGGTTTGGGGTGTCCCCCCCAGAACTAATAAAATAAAAATGAAGCAATAATCTAATTTGGTATCCAGTGGTTTGTGTAATGTGCATCACTTGACAGCAGGTTTGTGTATAATATAAATATATAATATTTAAATTTTCTACACTTATATCTTCTTCCTCCAAGGAGCCCAAAGTGGTATACATGTTTGTATTTACCCTCACAATAACCCTGAGAGAGTTGTGACTGGCCCAAAGTCACCCAGTGAGTTTCATGGCTGAGTGGGGACTTGAACCCGAGTCTCCCCCATCTTAGTTGAACATTTCAACCACTACACCACACTGGCTCTCCTTTAAAATCAGTTCTGTGCCCTGCACAAATTATGTACATAAGCCAATATATGTAGATCACCTCCCGTCTAGCTACAGCTATGTAAGGTGCTGAAGCGTTGTCACAGATCACTGAAGTTCTGCTGAAACCCCTCTGAATTCTGAGACTGTTTTTATTGGGTGTTGTCTACACATCTTGGAGCCTGGCATTTCAGCTTCCCTCTAAAGTGTCTAAAGCAAGACATTTTGCTTAAGAACAGACAGATGTTCAGGATGCTGATTTCTGCCCTAATAAAAACTCTGCATGTGTGGTTACATGGAACCACAGAATGTCGAGAGCCCTTTTGTCTTGCTGGCCAGCACTGGTAAATCATATGTCTCATTGGAGGCTTCTATAAAGCTGTTTCTGGACTTCAGAAAGTGCTTAATTGAGTGCCCCACTAGGATCATTCAAACATGGTTGCCTGCACTTGCCAAAAACGTATGTGCCTGATAATAAAGTGTGCAATGTCAGAACAGACATACAACACCTGGGAGTAGACATGCTACAGTTTTCCAGCCCAAGAAGCTGCTGTGGTGGATTCTAATTTGTGCCACTCTGTTATCACATTTGTGTTGGATAACTAATATAAACATTAAGACTGAAGTGTTAGAACTTGTCTGCCAGTGAAATACCTGGTATTGCTGATGGATTTGGAGTACTTACTGCTTTCTTAAATGTGGTGCTGGCACGATGACCTGTACGTTTTTAATTTAGTCTTTAATCTTAGATGCAAAAAAACTACAACACCTACAAACAAAAAACCAAAGAGCCTCAATTTCTTGCCTAAATTAAGCAAGGTTAATCAACTGGGAATGATGCTGGTTAAATAACCTCTAAATCTGTAGAGGTAACTGACACAGTCAAAAACTGTGTTCTACCTGGGTTTGGGAGCTGTGTGTGCTCCCAATTTTTGGTTGTGTGAAAACAAGGTTAGAGGAAAACCTGGGTAGAAGTGACTGTGTGGAAGCAAAGTAGGAGGAAAAGCTACTCAGGTTTTCCTCCTACCTTGCTTCCACACAACCAAAAAATGGAAGCACACACAACTCCCAAACCTGGGTAGAACACAGCTTTTGATTGTGTGGATGATCTTACTGTATGTCCTGTGGAGAGTGAAACAGGAATCAGCTTTATAATAGTAATTTTTTAAGCAACATTGTGTGCTCATTTTCATATGAACTCTTTAAAGTAAAATGGCTGCCTTTTACTTTAGACTCTGAAATAGTTATAACACAAAATTCAGAGTGTCATTACTCAACACTGCTGTGCATCAAACGAAATCCAGACTCTAATGCTGAAGGCACTGAGAGAAGCTGACTTTCATTTACAACATAATTTATAGTTTGTGAGCTTTTGAATTACATGGTAGCTTCACTATGTGAAATGCTTCCACATATGAAAGCAAAGTGGGAACAGTTGATGTTTGCACCTCAAACACATTTCTGAATTGGGTTTCAGTGATAGAAGGCTGACAAATGGTGAGGTAAATCATGTTAGTCTGAATTTTGTGAGGGGAAATGTGAGACAGTTTATGCTTAGGAAAGCTTCATGCAGGGCCCAAAGATGGGAGACCTTGTGTATTTGTTGGCAATATAGGAAGGTGAAAGCTGAATGGGGAAAGAGCCTAGGAGGCAAGATGGCGAAACAAAAGGAAATATGGTTGCTTAGTTACCAACTGGACCCACTGAAGGGATACTCTTAATCGGACTTGTGGTCAGTTTCCTTGTCTGTAAAGCCCTGAGCAGCTTCGGACCTTACTATTTAAAGGATCACCTTTCCCCAAATGAACCTGCCACAATGCTATTCTGGTCAGACTCTTTTTAGTGCTCCTCTTCCCTCTGAAGCAAGGAAGGGGGTGACCAGAAAAGGGGCCTCTTCTGTTGTGACATGTGGAACACCCTTTCTAGGGAGGCTCACCTGGTGCCAAATTTGCCTGGTGCTGAAAGGAAGAAAACTTCTTTTCCCCAGGCTTTCTAGCATGCCTCATAAGCTGGTTTTTGTTCTGTGTGTGTTTGTTCACCACCCCAAATTTATGTGTCTGGGATGGTTTACAACAACATAAAACAAAACACAAAAATTAAAACATTAAAACAATTTAAAATCACAATTCTAGTTGTTAAAGCTTGGGTGAATAAATGTGTCTTTAAAAAGTTGCCGGAGATGGAGAGGCTCTTATTTCAGCAGGGAGTGCATTCTAAAGTCTCGGGGTGGCAACAGAGAAGTCCTGTCCCTACGTAGCTACCAGAAGAACTGATGGCAACTGCAGATGGACCTCTCAATGGTGCTCATAGTGAAGAAGATGTTCAATCTTTTAATTGATTTTTTTTTAACGGGTTGTAGTGGTTTTTATCACTTTGTGTGGGTTTTATTGTTTGGGGCTGCCTTCCAACTTTGCTGCAGCTCTGAGTGTATGGCTCTGTTAGCATGTGCATATGTCAGTCATTTTTAAAAAATGATTGTTGTGAAACCCCACCCCACCCCGCCACAGAGTCTTGTCTTACTGAAGAGTTGCATAAAAATCCTTTTAAATGAAAAGGAGACCAGTTATAGGTGGGAGAATCAAATAGCTGTGGGGAAACAGGCAGGGAAGAAACTGAAGGGAATTGGGGAAACCTTAGCCTATTGAAAGCAGGAACTGTGTGCTGCAATTTCAAAGGGAAGTGTGGAGGGGCTATAGAGAACGTGTCAAGGGAGTAAGGAGGTATCTAATTTTACATTTTGATAATTGGGCAGATCTCTAACTGCTAATGAGCATGATTTTTTTTTTAAAGCACAGATGTCAAAATATGTCCTTGGAGCATTCTGTGCTCTGCCCTCCTCTTCCTATTACATCTCACCTGTCTGAAAGCTGAAGATCAGATTATACTAGGTTGGCCTACTTTCCCTACTGGCTACAGAGTGATCATAGTTTCTTCTTATCCATACTTCACAGTATCTTTGGTCCACAACTCTTCCTCATTCTCTTAATTCTGACTATTGAACTGTGTCCAGATCACATGTGCTAGGTGAAAAGCACACGCCCTGAGACACACATTGCTAACTCCTGATGTTCCTGAGCCAAACCTTGATGAGCTCTGTCTTGGATTAAGACCTCTCCAAAGGAAGGTTCACAGAGGTATGTTTACCATTTGACTACACAATCAAGTGATTACTTCCACATGTGAATAGGCTATCACATATAGAGCTTCACACCAGTGTTCTAACAGGAATTCCTAGATGTTGTTGACTACAACTCCCAGAATCCCCAGCCAAAGGCCATTGCAGCTGGGGATGCTGGGATCTGTAGTGAACAACATCTGGGAGTCCTTGATAGAGGAACACTGCTTCACTCTCATCCTGGCCACATGAGACTTTTCAGTGGAATCTGTTCACATATTTGGATTCGGCTTCCAGTAATCGAGTACAGAGATCAACTAATGCACATGCATCTGTGAAACAGCCCAAAGGAAGGTTCTCTTCCTCACGCTTGCAGATGAACTATGCTCTCATAACCGTATCTGAAACTGCTTCCCTTTATCTATATTTACTTTGCACAGAACTAAGGCAGTTTCACTGACCAAGTAGTACCACTCCCCTGCTTGCCTGGATTTTGGCTCAAATGCCAGGAGTGAGGCAAGATTCTCTTCACCACCTGCAGGACAATAGACTTTTAATATAGCACCTTTCAACAAAGCTCCCAAAGCAGTCTACATGGCAGTGAAAGGTGGCTCCCTGTCCCAAAGGAGCTTAATATATTAAAAGAAATTCAAGGGAGACACCAGCAATGTTCTCTGGGAGGGATGATATGTTGGACTAAACAGGGTCAGTTGATGTCCTTCTAAATATAAGAGAACTGTCACTTTATAAAATGACTAAGAAAGACTCCTGGCTTGTTAAGTGGCTCTATGCACACCGGTAAATAGTTGTATTCACTTAGGGTCTGCTTCAAATTGTAATTTACAGATTCTGGACTGCAGTGTGTGTCTTTCTTACCAAATGGTCATTACAGATTGTCTCTGTATTTGTGTTTTGGACCTAATCCATACACATATTAGAGATTTTAAACAGATAACACTTTATCTGTTGACAGTACTGCCTGTGTTATCCAGGTTGAATCCCATTTCTTTCAGTTTCACTGTACTTTTCTCTCACTATCAACTCTTGATAAAAAAAAATTCTGGTGTGAAATAGCCAGTTTGCAATAATGTCATCCCTTGCCAACCACAGTTTTACCAACCATGGTTTTGAGTATAAGCGAATAGGAAATTGTGACAGGTCTTGCCAACCACGACCTGAGTATCCACGGTCGACAAGGAGTGTTTTTTGTGGGGGGGGGGATTCAGTGATTATTGGGGGCTTCTGAGGTTCGATCTACTCATTCCTCTTGGTGACCCTTTCCAACCTTACTGTCTCGTGCCAATTTAAAATGCCTTTTGAGTGATTGGGGGTGGGGTTTCAAAAAATGTCCAGAGGTTCGATCTGCTCATTCTTCTTGGTGACTCTTGGCGATATTACAGGATTTGTTGTGATTTATTTTTTAAAGCATTTTGGGGGATATTTTTCTCCCTTTTATTTTTAGGTCTTTTAGCGGGCATGGTTCCCCAAACCCCTTGTTTCCCATAGACTTTAATGCCTCACCAACAGTGAATTTGCCAATGGCAAGGTTTTGCCAGAATGGAACCCTAGCGGTTGGCAAGGGATGATTGTACTGCATCTCTCAGCTGGCAGCTTATCACTACGGAGATCACTGATGCCACAAGCTTCTTGCAGAACTATGGGCAAATTCTCGGAATCGGATAAAGACAAACGTGTATCTGAAATCTGGAAAATGATCTTGCATGACTCCCTCACCTCTCTTCTCTTAATTCAATATTGCCTATAAACAGAACTGAAGGTCAGGTGCAAAATACTACCAATTCCTTTAAGCAAACAATTACATTATGATAGAAAGTGTAACTGATACCCCACCCCCCCGTGTCATTTGTCCATCTCAATGAAACTTGACAGATATAACTACTATACAACATGAAAAGACAATCTACTCAGAAGAGGAATCCAGATACCTTCATTCTCCTACCCCCACACTCCATCCCAAGAATGGAAGGCACCCAATAGGCTTGTTCACGCGATTGAAAACTGGGTAGGACAAACACCCTACCCAGTTTTGGAAGCTTTGCACTCTCCCGTTTTGTGATCATGTGTGTGGGGGAAACAAGGGAAGAAGTGCTGACAGTGCTTGTCAGCTAGTCTTCTGCTAGGCTTCATCCTTGCCATAAGGTAAACGCCAGCACAGTTTAAGAGCTGCAGCATGCCAATTTCATCTGAGGATTCAGCTGCAGTTGCTTGCTTCTTGCTGTGAAATGGGGTGATAGTTGTGCATTGTGGTTTTTGATTTGCAATATTTGTCAAAAGCCACACAGAATGCATGCATATTGAGAGGACATATATACTACTGGCAAGCCTGAGACTAGGTGTGTGCTATCAAGGTCCTAAACCTGTTAGACCTGTTTATATAGTCCAGCTTCAGCTGAACCTTGCCATGAGTGGGATTTTTGTATTTGTCAATACACCAAATATTTCAGAAACAATAAAGGTCATTGATACTCTTCTCCAAAGTAAGCCAGAATCGGTAGTGTGCTGGACTTCTCCCTGTTTGGGAGTACACATGTAACAAAATGTGTTATGATTGCAGTCCTAGGTATATATCGCTATATTCTCCATTAAGGCCTACTGCTTCTAGCCCATTAAACTGGTTGCATACACACATTCTGTTGGGACCCAGACTTTCTCTTAAAAAGCTAAGATTTCTTCCCCCCTTTTTGGTATGACAGAATCACAAAGCTGAGATAAACGCCACTTTTACTATTTGACCTTTCACACTATCCATTCAAAGCTCATGTATGTAAATCTAGATTTGTGGATTGTACATCCAGGGAGGCTCAAGAGAAAGAAAGCTTGTGCACAGTCTTTTGCTGTACATATAATCTTATGTTATATGTATCTTATTTAATATCTTATTTTTATAACCATATAACATAAAAATATATGCACAAGTAGATGCCACTCACAATGAAGGTTATACTCTGTGGGAAGGGTGCACTACTTTATTTAAAAATATAATATCCTGCCTTTCAAGGTGGCTCACGAATGAAATTCAAACAGTAAAATGTAAAATATGAAAACGTAAGAAAAGCTCTGCAAGGTCAGGCCCCTTTCTAGCTTGACAAAATATTTTAAGATGCAGTGACCAGAACTGTACACAGTATTCCAACTACAGTTGCCCCATAGAGGCTCTACTGTATTGGTGGCTTTATTTTTCAATGCCTTTCCTAATTGTCCTTAGCATGGAATTAGCTGCCTATACAGCTGCCATATACTGGGTTGACATTTTCAGTCAGTGAGCTGTCCACCACAGCCCCCAGATTCTTTTCCTGGTTAGGTCACTGTCAGTTCAGATCCCATCAGCATATATGTGAATTTGGGGATTTCTTTGCCCTAATGTGCATCACTTTACACTTACACTGAACTGCATAAATGTCATATAAACAATGTGCTGGAAAACAAAATTTACAGGTGGTCTCAAATCAGGAAATCCAGCCAGCATAAGTGTGTCTTGGCTAGCTGGTGAAATCAGGGCTGTCCTTAAAGAGCCCTGGTGGGTTGTCGGGCCTGGGGCAAATTAGCCAGTGTGGGGCCCCTTCCAGTTAATTTTAATGGGGTTAAAAGAGCGAGGCCTGGGGCAGTCACCCTGCTTGCTATGCCCTGGGTGAAATACTGCTAAAGACTGAGCTAGTTGGATCTGTCTCTGGAGGGGGTTCCACAGCATGGGGGCAGCTATCAAAAAGTCCCTTTCTCATATGGTCAACACACTTCTGAAGGAGAAGGCTTAAATAAGAGGGCCTTGCAAGATGTTCTTAGGGGATGATCAGAGAAGACCCCTTTTCAAGAAGGTAGTCCCTAAGAATGTAGGCCCCCCCTACTGTTAAGAACTTTATAGATTAGCACCTGCACCTTGTTTTCAGGCATGATTCAAACTGGTAACCAGCACTGCTGAAATGGAACTGGTGAGAGATGCTCTAATACCCTGCTAACTTGGCAAAGAGGAACCTGTTAACGTGGTGATTCTCTTTATTTATCGGGGGAGAGTAACTGGCCCTATCTACCCCCAGCACAGTACCTCCAGTGACTGTTGCTGGTGTCTGTCTTATGTTTCTTTTTAGATTGTGAGCCCTTTGGGGACAGGGATCAATCTTATTTATTTATTATTTCTCTAAGTAAACCACCCTAAGCCATTTTTGGAAGGGCGGTATAGAAAAATCCAATCCAATCAATCAATCAATAAAGATCTTGTGTTCATCAAGACCCTTGAACTGCATTCTGAACTAGTTGCAATTTCCAGGGCAGGCCCATATAACATATTACAGTAATTAAATCGTGATGCAACGAGGGCTTGGATAACTCTGGCTTGGTTATCTGAGACAGAAATGGATGCAGCAAGTGCACCAGCCAAAACTGTGCCAAAGCCACCCTTGGCCATGGCAGACACCTGGACAGCCAGGTACAAAGCTGGGTCCAACTCCAAGAGAACCCCCAATCTGTAAACCTGCTTCTTCAAGGGAGGTATGCAGTCAAAAACTATTGAACTAGTCTATAATTCATTCCTGTGCCTTCCTTGAGTTGTTGTTGTCCAGAAGAACATGACATGACCATTTAACTAGTGTATTGTGATCTCTGGTAATTTGCCTGAGAAGCCTTTATGGCTGAAAGGTAGTTGTATGCTCCCCAGTTCTCTGAGCAGTGTGAAGTTCTGGTGCAGTGCTATTTGGCTTTTGGTTTTCTTTTGGACAAGAGAATACTGAAGGCGTATAAAATATTAGTAGAGGCAAGCAGTGTGTGCATTGGACCAGGCAGCAGATTTGTTAGATCATATTAGATCCCGAGAAAGAGGCCCTGCACCCCAAGGTGCGTTCAGCATGTTCTCACTCTCTCTCTGCTACAAAAGAGAGGGCACAACCTCCCCCCCCCTGCCATTTTACACAAACCCTCTTGCATCTGCTTCTACACCACCCCAGTTAGTTGGAGGTGGGTAGGATGTGCCACCTTTCCCAAACTCCAGTGGTTTCCCCTTTCCAAACATTCCAGAGAGATCTGTACCCAGGGACATCTTACAACAGTCAACACCCATAAAGAAACCTCTACTTGCCATTTAAGGAACAATCTCATCTGCATCACTTTGTCAAATCTCAGACCCGCGTCAGCTGTACCTTTTTAAGGCAAACATGTAATAACCTTTAAAATGCATGGAATCATTCAAATGCAGGAATTGCCATGCACAGGATCTGGCTTCTTGCACATAAACACAGGCCTCCACAAATATGACTGAAGGGACCTGCTAAAAGGACACTACTGTGGCATCATAGTCTTTTAATAACACATGCTTGCATATTTTGCTCTTGGATACAGATTTAGTGACAATTCTGTCATTCTTAGGAACGTGAGATGTTAATATTGTAAAATTGCAGTGAAAACATTCATTGTCATGGCATCAATGCATGTTGCGGTGGATGGGGAGGAGGCAGCATTGAAAGGAGTCTGCTTTGTATAGACAAAAGGGTGTGGCTTAGGAACCAAATGATGGGAGAAGAAAATGTTCTTTGTTCTGCAGTCAGGTAATGCAGGTAGTTTTGCTTGCTTGTCTGCTGTGGCATACAAAATATAAATGCAATTAAACCTCCCAAGACTAAAAGCTGCAAATACAATAAAGAACTTGAGTCCTACTGAAAAATGTAGCAACTGTCAGTAACTTACTACAGCTACCACTGCTGGAATATACCAGCTATCAAGCTATACAGTGGTCTCCACCACCTGGTCACCATTTTTGTTACTATTGTCTTTACAATTAGTCATTCTGTTATAGTGTGTTCCTATATTATACACATTTGTGTGTTGACGTCTGGCTTAACTGAAACGATTTACCCAAACATGTGTATATATATCTGGTCTATGCTTTGTCACTTGTCTCTAGCATGGAAGTATACAATCTGGGTAGCATTCATTCTTAAAACTGTGTGTATGGGTGTGAACAGTGAATTGGTGCATTTCCGAAGGATGTTAGATGTAGGGGAAATGAACATTTTCATGTATTTGTCAAATCTGAAAGAATGAAGTCTCTTAATATCCTGTTTTTTTCCCATAATGCTTCAGACAAGTAAAAGAACACGGTGTATTTTCCATCCCTTTATCAGGCAGTGGCTGATCTAAAACATGCCTTAAATTCTAAGGAACTGAAGAGGGTAAATATTCACAGTAGAATTAATGCTGTAAAAAACTAAATCTCTGTGTAAGTTAGGACTAAAATGTTCTTTGTTTGCATAAAGGAAATGGAAACGCACACACAAACGATTACAATGAGAAATGAGCAGAGTTTTACTGCAATTCTTTTTACTAAATTCCATGCTTTAAAAAATCTTAAATACAGGAATTTCCCCATTTTCCCTGAAACTCCTGTTGTATAAAAGCAAGCCATTTTCCAAACTAAATACAGTGGTCCACATAGTGACTTGCTGGCCTATGTAGTACTGGCAGTTCATAATTTCTCCATCAAAAGAAACCTTTCAGATCGGTTGCCTCCTGTTGAGAGCTAATTTTCCAGCAGCCGGGCTCTATCCGGTTAAATAATTAGAGAGCGAGATGAAGACTATCGTGCTGAGGCTGTCTGTCTGTAATTCAGTTAATACAATCAATCCATGTGAGTCTTCATTTCTCTGCAATACTTGGTGGCGGTCTCTAAAATCAGTAGAGGCAGTGGGCAACAAAGCCAATCGCTTAACATTTGTCTTGGAAGAATTAATGACACTTCTCATGTATTCCTCAGAAGTAAGCAAACAGCTGCATTTTTTGCATCTGCAATAGAAGGATGCTGGCTGGCTGACGCCAAGGCCTCCTACTCAGCCATGAAAAGCCACAGTGTAAATATGTTAATAGCCTTGAAGATGCATTGTCTGCCTCTATAACGTGTAGATGGGGTGGGATCGGCTGAAACTTAAATATTTGTTAGTCTATTCTGCATGGGATAAAAAGGCTTTTTGCTGCAAATCCAGCTTCACTAAAGCTAAATTTAGCTAAGAAACACTTAATGTGACACTAGAGAGACCAAGAGATGCACACATGTTCAGCAATTTAATTAATGAACAGACAGTATTGTGAAATATCTTCCACTGTATTTGCCCCATCCACATGTAACCAAGCTGCATTATTGTTGCAAAATTCTGATAAATATATTGTACTTTTATTGATAAGTGCAGGGCCTTCTATGTACAGCTAGCAAAAGGGAGTTAGACTTAGTTTATTCCCCATTGGTAATGTCAGATAATTTTTAGAAAGATCTGAATTTAAAATGAGTGTCCAATATCTTTGTGGGGGATATTTGGGATCTTGCATACTTTAAAATGTAACTTCCCTATACCTGTTGGAGTGTGTGTGTGTACAGTTCCCAAGGAACCCAAATACTAACAAAAATACTACCTATAGTAGGGATAGTCCATGATCATATTCTCGTATGCATCAGCAAATCTGAGGACCAGAGGCTTTTGTCACTGAGTCAGTCTGAATATACTCTTCTTTGTCTCTACCACAGAAGATACCCAGCCTCCCGCCCCCAATTGTGTTGCAAGCATACCAAGGAGTAAATTCAGTACTTGAGTCACTGCATCACTTGTATAGACTCGGAAAATGCTCTGGATGAAATGTTGCAGGCGATTTAAAATTTAATTAATTAATTAGGAAATGGCCTGGTGGCAGGATGTCTTTGCCTGCTTGTCAACTTTATTGCAGTTTAGTGCTTGGACTCAATTTCTGGCTGCCAAACTGATATGTTGAAGGGTGGAGTATCACCAGTGAATAGCTGGAAGGGAGTGAGTGAGTGTGTGTAACACTACCTCTGCCAGTAGAAGGACCACAGAGGCAGTTGCAATCTCCTGATTATTATTTTCTTAAACCTCTCCTGAATTTCCATATTATAGGAAAGGAAAAGGCTTCCTTTCAATATAATGGAGCCATTAACATCTATTAATAATGCAGGCAGGGTAAGTAGCTGGAGTTGGAGCTCCCAAGGGGCCTTGTGAAACAGATGTGCACTGTATCTTCCCGGATTTGATGGCTGCTGGGGTCGAGGGGGTCGCTGTGGTTCCTGTTTATTTCCTCTGGCAGTGGTTTTCTAATTTAAGCACCTCTGTCTCCTGGCTACAGTCGCCTGCTGTGATGCAGAGGTGGGGGGGGGAGGGTGGTGGTGTTCAAGCACTGTCAGCCGGGTGCCTGGAAAAAGGCACCAGTATAATAGGTAGTGCCTCTCTCTGCAGCTTTCAAGCTGACTTTACTCTTTGCATTTTCTTGACAGAGGCATTTGCTGCGGAAGTGGCCAAGCTGCTATTCTTTTGTTACCATTGTAGAAAGGTAAGTGTCTTCTTGCTTCTCATTTGGAAGGCTGCTGTGTTGTGCATGCATTTTGCTGGAGACGGGAGCTAATGCTTCGTGTAAAGGAGCCTGTACTGTACCATATCGTTTGACACCCAGTCTGATGAGGATGGCTAAAAATGGAAACTGCCTTGTCTCCTTTTTTGTTTTGTTTTAAACAAGACTCTGCATTTTTTCAGCTTGAATCTCCTTTCTTCTTGTCGGCTGTGCTGAATAGACAGGAGTGCATGGAGAACTGATTTTCTTTCCACTGTTCTCACTCTTAAGGGAAATGTGGTACTTTCATTTTTTAAAGTTCCAAAACATGTAGCAATGTGTCTTCTTAAAGTACAATTTGCAGTTCCTGGGACTGCATACCATCAGTACAGCTAAACAAAGGCTTTTGTCTCAAGCTCTAATTTCTAATAGACTCTATATCAACATCAGTATTATTTGTGTGATTCAGGGGTTACTCTTGATGCAAGGCAAATGGCAGTTATAAATGTCTGTGCTTGGACACAGCTGGGTTGCAGCATTGTCCTATGTACTCGCTGGATAATGCAGAGGAATGCATTTCCGGATAGTTGTCAAGAGGCATGCTTTAAAACGCTGCTACTATCTCCACCGCTCATTCAGTCCCTGCAGCAACAAAATACTGCTGGAAGTTCCGGACTCTGCAAGGCAATAGCATAACCGAAATTAGCAGAGTCATTTCTGTTATACAGGCAACTCAACATTAGTATTTTGTTGGAAAGAATATCTCGGGATAAAAGGGAGGTCTACAGCGTTCATTTCCTCCTCCTTGTCTTGATACAATCCATGCCTGTGTTTAGTCTTATGGTTATGTATATATTGAATAGTGACAAATGATAGGGATATTGCCTGCATATTTCTTTCCTTCAAGGCAGCAGTTAAGCATGCAACAAATATTTGTATTGCTGCCTATAATTAGCCTATGAAATATGGCTAATAGGAACTATAAGCTGCTGTGAGGGAATAAAGAGCAATTTTGATTCTTCAGTTTCATTCATACACCACCTTTCCACTTAAGCACAGATAGGTATAAACTGTCGCCATGTAATGTGCCCCAATAAAATCAGTCCCGTAGCATCCATTTAGAAATGCTTTCAATTTTTTTTAATGAACTGGAAAATTCTTCTTTATTTTGAAATCTGTTTCTTAATTGCAGCCGTCTACATTTTTGCTAACCGTGAAAGAGTTCTCACTTCTCTCAAAGCTGCATATGCTTTGTTTTAATTTGCAAGTCTAGCAAACGCATGCATCCATGTCCATTACATTCCAGTAGTTTTAATTGAAGACTAGGGTATAACAAAGACAAGGAAAATACATAATTTTTAAAAAAAAGAAAGATCTGAGGACAACATACTCATTTCAGAGTTTTAAAAATACATGACCGCTTATGTATGAAAAGGACTATTTTTGACAAATATGTAAATTCAGTAATAAAATGGTTGAGAAGTTCCATATTAGGAATCTCTTGCTAATAGCCAAATAAAAACATTGATTCACTGTGATCAATTGTGGTTTTTATCAGGAACCTTTCTACTGGGCTGGACTTGGAGTAACAAAGCTGATATGTATGGTTAAAAATTAATTTGTCTATTTGGGCAACAACCACAGGGAGTAGAATAATATGGACCAATTGGTTTTAACGTTAGTGGGTGCGGTCAATACTACAATTTATCAATTATTCCAAAGCAAGACTGAAATGCTATGATACTTCTTGGATGGCAAATATAGGCTTTATTGATTATATGCCAATATTGAAAAAGAGTTTGTAAAACTTAGCTATTCAGATACTTTAGACTGTATTTAAAAAACCAGGAGCATTAAAGTTGGCTGATCTAACTAACCATGACTAAAGCTATACCCTGATAATTATCCTATTGTTTCTGTTTAGAATGATCACACTCAAATGACCAACTCAATATAGGAAAGAACTGGGCCCCAAACAACTGATTATTCTTATGAATAATCATAAGAATAGTTTGAATGGTTTTATTTGATAAGGGGCATGGGGGAAATCTTTTGTCTTGCTCTGAATTTGCAGACCATCTTTGTCAATGAGTGTTCTAAGATTTATTGCTGAAGTCTGGGCACAATTTCAGAACTGCTACAACTTTTAATACTATTAGTATTATGGTTGTATTTTGTAGCAACATCTGCTTTTGTTGATTGCTCTGATATGATTGTGATATGAGGATATTTATATTTTAAGGATATGCAAAACACAGACTGCTATATATCAAAAAGCCCTTGAGCTAAGGAAAAAAACTACATGTGGAAAAGTAATGCTTATAACTATTGGTATTTTCAAGTCTGCAGAAAAATTTGAGGCAGTAGAATGACTAAATCTAGGAATTTAAAATTATGCCTGCAAGAATCCTACTTTCTATGGAAACAAAGGAAATATCTCCTTTGCTTTAATATAGTTTATCATCTTTAATGCATTACCTGCTTAAGATGGTACTTAAGACAGTGAGCATAGAGAATATATCTGTAACCTTTGTAGGGGGAATTTACATAAAATGTCAAATTATATATGACGTTTGCTAACCCAGTAATATTTGATGCCTTTCAAAGCAAAATTGGGGAACTGCACATTCCTAACACACACTATTCCACAGAAAAAATCTATTACATGGATATCTACTGGTTGTGTTTGGTTTCAGCTCTGTAAAAGCATTTCATTCTGCTAGGAAGAATCAAAATGGAATGAAGCATACTATAATGTCGCCTGAAGAGTGTCAGACTTGAATTGGCAGTACTGTACTTGAGAAGCTGAAAAATAACTAGTTATTTTAAAATTAGAATAAACTATGACATTTTATATGCAGTTTTTCAGATATGCTCAGAAGAAACCCTCTCTGCTTTTGTTTTGTTTGAAGTATATTAAGAATCTTGGGGAATCTATAGGATTTTAAACATTGTTGTATAATATTGCATTCTTGTATAGAGTCCCCACCATCACTTGTGATTTCTGGTACTTGAACTAGTAAAACATCCTTTCTAAATCACTTAAGTCCCAACTTTGACCTTTTCGCCTCCTTGCGGTACAGCATTCTGTTTAACTGGCATACCAAAAATATATCTTTAGAATTCATGCTTTGGTTTTGTACTCCATCCCACATTTGTGTAGAAAGGGGATGAGATGAGCAAAACCCAGTTTAACTTTTAAATCCCTTTTAAAACATGAACACTGGGTCTGTCTTTCCTACAGTCATTAAGCAATTTTCATAATTGACTACTGATGTTCAAAAGCTTTTTCCATGATACGCAAAAAGGGCGGATGTTTAATCTAGAATAATAATACATTATTGACACTGTACTATTGTCAAACTGCAGGCACCTCACAACTGTAATACATGGTTTCCTGTATTTGGTTGACCTTTGATAATTCATCCTCCCTCTTGAACCTACAAACGTAGCTAGCTTAAGTATTTGGTGATGGAATAGTCTCTCAGCGTCACACAATATATCAATATTTTGGGAGAATATTTAATTCTAATGGGAGCACTGTTCCAGTCTAATGAGTTTTTCCATATCTCCTCTTCTAAATGTTTAAAGGTAAATGGCAATAGCAAGAGATCTAATAGATGCTGCATTTATTTAACCATACACAATAGGCTGTGCTTTCAATTCACATCAACTTTGTTTTAATCGGTAACATTTCTCTTGCCAAGAAATAAAGGAAGAGTTCACACAAGCATGTTTACTCAGTAATTGAAACATCAAGTAGTAACTTGTATGTGTGAAACAGCTATTGCTGATAATGCACTACAGGCATCAAAAAGTTCCCTCCCTCCAAGAAAATATTCTTTAGAGAAGAGCACTTTGGATGCACCTTTTATCTTCAATATTGCTTATATAATAATTTTAAGTGGACATAGTGGCTGACATGTTCAGCTGAAAGGGACAAGGCATGAATGTATGAAATGGGCTCTCAGCATAAAGCTATGCATCATATCAGTAGTGGCTGGTGGGCATTGGAGTGAGGGCGGGTGGAGCAGGGGAGAACCCAGTCACAGAGGCAGGAGCCTACCCCTGCCCCCCTCCACTCCAGCAGGCCTGGGTATTTATCCAAGACTTCCAGCACAGAGGAAAACGGAAAGTTTCCCCTTTACCAATACGCCCCCAATCAGAAAATCAAGAGTGAAAAGCAGAAATAAGAAACAATGTGTGGGGGGGAGAGAAGGCAGAAAGCAGGAATTGCATCCCCGCTCCCACCAAACAAAGTTAATAAAAGATCAGACTTACCAGCAACCAGGGAACCCTCCAGAATAGAGAGTTTCCTCCAGTCCCTCCTCCCCTGCCTGTAACTTCCTCTTTTGGTCTTACTGGCTGGAACAGCTGCTACTCAAGCTACTCCAGCCAGTCTGATTCCTAGGGGGCTCCTCTTAGCATTGCCCTCGGGAAGAAGGGGGAAACAGTGTTTAAAATATATTCCCCCTCTATTTTAGTTCTCCCAGGAGGCAGTGCCAGCCAGAGCCTCTTAGGAATCAGAGGAGCTGGAACAACTTGAGGAGCAGCTGTTTCAGCCAGTAAGAACAAAAGAGGAAGTTACAGGCAGGGGAGGAGGGACTGGAGGAAGCTCCTTGCCAGTAAATCCTGATATTGTACTAGCTTGCTTGTTTGTTTTTTGGGGGGAGAGCCCCTTTTTGCCCTTACTGACCAGCCACCAGTGCATCATGTTCCTTGCTTTATGAACCAACATGGTTCTGGATTCCTGGGTTGTGGCTTTTGGGGTCTTGTGTATGGAAAATGAGCACACAGGACCTCTAAATAACAGTGTCCAGACATGACACAGAAAGGTGTAGAGACCACAAACATTCACATTATTGGCAAAATGTTTTCCAAAGTGGTGAAATTTGGGGTTTGAAAAGAACTGCATTTATCAGGACTAGATATAACGCATAATTAACAACACAAAGGAAGATGGCTTCAGCTACGTGAACAACATGAATGGATATATATTGTTACATTCTTGTACTGAAACCCCTAATTTAGCACTGTGCAAAGACTCGGATGAGCAACTACTTTAAAAAGGGAACCCCACCTCTAGACTGTATAGTTTGCTCAGTAATTAGGGGTATGCATAAAACCAGTTTTGCTGGTTCAATTCGACCTCTGGACTGGTTTGGGGCGCCCCTGGCTCTTTACTGGTAAAGGGGAATCCTAACTGGATTCCCCTCCATCAATACGCCCCCGAACCAGTCTGGCTTGAACCGGGTCCGGTCTGAACTCTAACAGCTTGCCTGGTTTGAACTTGGACCACCCAAACTGGGTGAGTTAGATTCGAATCTACGGTTTGAATTGAGCCAGCTCACACACCCCACCCCCTACCCATAATATGGATCTGTAATTATGATGATGACTGAACTAAGGCATGTTATAAACCACCAGGAAGTAACAACAAACACTAACCCCATTGCACCATCACCTGATGATCTCCGCAATTTTCCCTATTTGATGCTCTCACTGATTTTGCCAATTGAGCCTCTACCCCCCACCCCCACCCCTGGGAACAACACCTCCCCATCTGAGCAGCCAAACTTTCAGACCTTTGGGAGGAGTTGTAGATCAGCCACCCTGCTCATCACCTATGTTCATATCTTGTTGTGTGACTGATAGTTGTGGCCTCTGCTGCACCATTCATGTGTTGCATATGAAAACTGTACTGAGTTGACTATGATCCCTTGCCTTTGCCTGCTGCTTTTGAAGTAGGAAGCCATTCAAAATCTTATCACCCCAACGATGATGCTAGAACCCATCCATTTATACATAAGTACTGCTATGAGCTTGCATGCCTGTAGTCCCAAATTGTTTGACTGAGTCTTTTTATAATAATAAAAATAATATTATTATAATAAACTTTATTATAATAAGTTATAGTAATTCTTTTGAACATCTAAAATGTTGTAATGGGAAAATTCTGGACCTGAGCAGTTTCTGCTAACTGAGCAAAGAGGCGCCTTTTAAAAGTGGTGATTCTCTTTTATTTAGCAGGGGGGAGAGCAACTGGCCCTATCCATCCCCAGCACAGCATCCCTCCAGTGGCTGTTGCTGTTGTCTGTCTTATGTTTCTTTTTTAGATTGTGAGACCTTTGGGGACAGTCATTTTATTTATTTCTCTGTAAACCACTTCGGGAATTTTTGTCGAAAAGCAGTATATAAATATTTGTCATCTCCCCGTTCAGACAACTCCCATTCCAGCAGACACACACACTGACTAATTCCATTTCAATTATGCATGTACAAGTGCATAGGATCTGAATGCCATCACTGAATAAACTGTGTCCTGTACACGTGTGTGTGTGTGTGTGTGTGTGCGCGCGCACACGCACACACACACACACACACACACACACACGTGTGCACACAGAATGTTCTGTCCTAGCATTCATTCTCTCTTCCTATAAAGTTGCCTGAAGTCCCTTGTGTGAGATAGCTGGAAGGCGGTTTGCTTCCTCCTGTACTCACTGCAGGGACAGACTAGAATTCCAGTTTCAGATTCCTCTGAGAACTCAAATGCAAACCAATTTCTGAAATTTGCTGTCTTTTGTGGCTGCCAATTCACAGAGCTGCTTTTTATTGTTATTGTGTTCACTGAGAGTTGAGGTAATTTTGTCAAATAGTCAGGATAGCATAGGGGTTAGAGTGTTGGACCAGGACTGGGAAGACCCGAGTTCGAATCCTCATTCAACCATGAAACTCACTGGGTGACTCTTGGCCAGTCATGTATCTCTCAGCCTAACCAACCTCACAGGGCTGTTGTGAAGCTAAAAATAACCATGTACACTGCTCTGAGCTCTTTGGAGGAAGAGCGGGATATAAATGTAAAAACAAACAAAATAAACTTTACCAGTTTTATTGCACAGTTTTGTCTGGCAATATTTTCTAACGAAAGAAGATCCTAAAGCTGTTGCTCTGGGACCGGGAGACTTGCAGTACAGGTGTTGTCATGTGTGTGGACATCCCACCTTCCTGGTTTCATTTATTTATTTTTTAAAAAATTACAGGTACCCTGACTTCCCTTGGGGGTGGGGTGTTTCCTAAAGTCTTGTCTAGTCACAAAGACCAACCACATACAGAGCTTGCAGTACTGTTTTTGGTTGTTGTTGGTTGGTGGTTTGGTTTTTTAAACTAATGTTTTAATGTTGTTTTTATCTTGTTGTAAACTGCCCAGAGACTTAAGTTTTGGGCGGTATAAAAATATGGATGATGATGATGATGTCATCTGATTGGGAAAACCTCATTGGTCTTAAGAGACACACAAACTGATAGCGAAAAAGTTTGGAATTCATACATTTTGAAGGCTCATGGAACAGAACTCAGATTTATTTTCAAATGTAATGATACTGTGGGGCATGACAGATGAATTTAGAACCCTTGGAAGGACAGTGTGTTTTCAGGGCTTGAAACAGGTGGTTAATCCTGTTCAGAAAAAGGCTCCAAACTGCCTCAGTTTGTCCATGAACTGGGAGAAATGATAGGGCTGTGCACACTACATGTATAGATATGATTAATATATTTTTAAAATATAATATTTGAATAAAACTGACAGACCAGTGTACTGCTGAAAGCCTATTCAGAGTGATAGTACATTCCAGTGGTAACCTCTTTTACTCCTGGCAGAATGTTTAGACGGCTGCTTGTACGCTTGGAACTAAACATACCTCTGTCTTGAATTTCTCGGCTAATAAGTGGAGCAAAGTGACTTCCATATCAAATGTAGTTTGACTACAGCACCTTGGGTATTATAATAGCTTTGCAAACTGTAACATCAAATGTGACATCAAATGCGGTTATCATGAACTGCTTCATTTTCAGACACTTACTGATCTTTGCTTACCTTGAATGCCATGAAGATGCATGAAGACACTTGCATATTCATACATTTCTTCTAGGAAAGACTATACAAAATATAAGGATATTGACTTTTCAAAAAACCAATAGTATCAGTCAACTAAAACACCACATGCTAGTGCAAGCATTCTCAAACTTGAGTCCGCAGATGATGTTGGACTACAATTCCTGTCACCCCCAGCCAAAGACCAGTATGGCTGGGGACGATGGGAGTTGTAGTCAACATCAGCTGGAGGCCCAGGTTTGAGAACAATTTTTAAAGACTGAACTTGCTGTCAAACAAGGGGCAGCCGCCCACATGATTGCCGGTTCTGTGACGGAGCCGGCGGGGGCTGGGGAGCTCGGGGCCACGCGGCCCCCGCAAGCCCCAGTATGCCATGCGCGAGTGCACAGGGCATAGAGGGGAGACCCCCGAGCCGGGCAGCTGCTTTTAAGCCTCCAGGCCGGGGGTCTACTCATAAATAGGCACGGCGCAAAGCCGCACCGCGGCTACTCACGATTCTAAAAACCAGGTTTGCGGAGCACTTGCTCCGCATTTTTTTTACCAGGAGTTACCTGCTCTGGAGCCACAGGGCTCGTAGCCAAGCCCAGTGGTTCTCACGTATAGCAAAAATCGAGCTAGGCTCTCCTAGCCCAATTTTTGCTAATCCTGTCAATGGCCCCTCTGTTAACAATCAGGTGTTATGCTATTAAAAGGTTTCTCTGCTTAATAACACGGCTATAACAATTGAATATGCCATGCTTCAGTGTGGTGAAGGGACCTTATTATATTCTGTTTTTCAGGGTCACAGCCATGTCTACAGCTTTTGTAGTTTGAGAAAGAACTGGCTGAACAATGGGCAGAACTCTGAAGTAAACCACTGAGGAGAGTGGCTAATGTTTAGGAAGCACTTTATGATTTTGCTGAGTAAATGCAAAACGCTAGCAGCCTATGCTAATGAGGCGAGAGAGGTAGATAACTTTGATCAGTAGCAGCTGTTGGGTTGGGCATTGGAGAACCTGGTCACCAAGGCAGAAGCCAACACATACACACCCGGCTGCTTTCCTCCATACCAGTGGGCTATTTACCCAAGCCTGCCAGCATTGAGGAAAACAAAGAGAGAGCAAGCAGAAAATCAGGAGCAAAAGTAGAAAAAAGAAGAGTTTTGTGGGGTGTGGGAGAAGAAGGCAGGAAGCAGAAATGGAAGGGCAAAAGGCAACTACAAAAGGCAGAAAGAGGGACAGAAGGAAGAAAGCAGGGATTGCATTCCCCCGCCCCCCAACCAAACAAGCTAGTAAAAGATCAGACTTAACAGCAGCCAGGGAATCTTCCAGAACAGGGAACCCTCCAGTCCCTCCTCCCCTGACCAGGATTCTCTAAATTTTTTTCATCTGTGTGCAGAATGAGTTTGTGCACATGTGCATTCAGAGTGGGGCCTTCCTGATTCAACCTGAGTGGGATGTAAATTAACTGAGCAGACATCAACAAACTTGTGAGCATGCGCACGCCTTAGAGGGAAGACTGCCTCTGACTGCAACTTCTGCTTTTGGTCTTACTGGCTGGAACAGTTGCTACTCAAGCTGTTCCAGCCAATCTGAATCCTAGGGGGCTCCTCCTGGCACTGCCCCCAGGAAGAAAGGAAAAATATATTTAAAATACACTTCCTAGTTGCTTCAGGGAGTATTTTTTAACCCATTATTTTAGTTGTTCCTGGGGGCAGTGCCAGGAGGAGCCCCCTAGGAATCTGATTGGCTGGAACAGCTAGAGTAGCAGCTGTTCCAGCCTGTAAGACCAAAAGAGGAAGTTACAGGCCAGGGATGAGGGGCTGGAAGAAGCTCCCTCCTCTGAAGGTTTCCCTGGCTGCTGATAAGTCTGATCCTTTATTAGCTTATTAGCACTGCCCCTCCTGCCCTTACTGAACAGCTACCACTGACTGTGATGATACTGAATCTATAGAGAAGTTAGTGGAGGATACACCACTTCAGGAAAAAGCATAAAGAGGTAGAATAGGTGTGTTGTTGAAGGAAAATATGCAGGGTGGAATGATTTAAACCATTTGAATCACCAAGAGAAAACCTCAGTTTAAATCATTGATTAAAATCAAGTTTCCCACTGATACTTCACATTTCTTAAACAATGAGGCAGATTTATCACAAACATGTTTACAACTCCATAGAGTTGCATATTTAGGAGGGTATACTTCATGCAACTGTTTAGATAATTTGATTTTTACTCATTTAGGCAATGGTAGAAAATACCTGGTTTCCATAATGGATACCTTTACTCATTACCTGTGTCAACCTGCCCTAAATCTCCTTGATGCACTGTTTACACTTGACACATTTTCCTTTTACACGGGGAAGGCGTTTCTTCAAAATATTCCCAGATAGGGTGTCTCTTACACCCAGAAGCTTTGACAGTTTTTCTGTGGCAAAAAGTGGAGCAACATAGGAAGCTGTATTCCGAATAGTTCTTGTCTTGTTCTTGTCTTCAACTGGCTGACAGAATGAGGAGAATGACTCAAAGTAGTCCCATTGAAACTAAGGATAGGTTAGGCATAGGAACTACTTTGAGTAACTTTTCTCATTCTGTTAGCCAGTAGAAAGAGAAAAAAACAAAACAGAAGGCATTATTTGGTACACAGTTTCCTATATTGCCCCATTCTTTGCTACAGAAAAACTATCATAACTTCTGGGTATAAGACACACTGTCTGGGAACAGTGATTAGTTTTTCTACTCCACGTCCTTTCCCGTATTGTGTCTCTTTTTTTTAACTCTTCTGCCTTGGCTCAGTTTACCACTGTGTCTCTTCAGCCTGTCTTTAGTCTGCTTAGAAAAAGAAATTGAAAACCCAGAAATTTCCAAGAGCTAGTAGTAGTGGGCACCATTGGGCAGACCAGAGCCATTTTCAAAAGATGAAACTAAAATGAATGCCCATGTTTGACTGGTAGGAAACTCAGTGTATATGGTAGTCTCACTAATTCGTTTTAGGAGGCTTTAAGTGAAGATGTAGCATATTTGTGATGAGATTTCATTTCAACCATGTTATTTTCTTACATAAGAACTCAAAATTTAGTCATTACATTTAAAAAAAAATTTTTTTTTAATCCACCCTGAAAACATGACATACCAGGGATATCTGCTCTCCTGCAAAACTGAATATAAGAATGCATGGGCTGGTTGAGATTAACCTTTTACATGTGATAAGGCTAGAGCCTTGTCGTGAACATACCTGCCCCTGCATTGCTCAGGGACATTCCAATGCATTTTTGGCACATATGTTACTCACATATAAGGGGTGGTAATCCGAATGGCCCCTCTACATGCGCTGCAATACTCTGTTTAAACAGGCAGGCAGAGCCTACCCCATGGAACAGCAAGTAGGGCATCCTGCTGGGCCCCCATAAGAATCACTGTATCTGCCTGCCCCCCCCCCCCCGCTGTCTGCCACTTTCCTGCCACTTTTCCTGCCACTCACCAGCTTCTGGGCATGTGAGGATTGGATCCCCCCCACACACACACACAAACAAACATCCAGAAGCGGGTGAGCAGCGAGAGAAGGGAGGTGGGGTGAGGCTGGCCCAGCCCCTTGACACTGGCATCTACATGGGGGTGGGGGCTAGCACTACCTAAAGCTCTGCCGGCACTACCCAGACATGTTCCTGTCTGAAGTACAGCAACAGAAGATCGTGTTAGTTGGTTTTGGCCATTGGCATGGCCAAAAGCCATACGACCTGCTCTCTTTCACGAAGCTGCCTTATAGGGAATGTTCCCTCTAGCAGATATTTTTAAAATTAGCCGGCACACTGTCCTTATTGATGTGCAGTCTCTCAATTTTCTTCTAATCTATTCCCTTTTCAATATCTAAAATATAGTTACTGCATGTTACAATAGACAAAGCATATCTTTAATTCAGAATACCCTATATTTTGATCCCCTCCCTCAAAGCATAGCATACAAAAAGTATTCCTGCTGCTGCAGTTTTTCTTAGCATTTATGCGCTCTCGCTCTCTCTCTCTCTCTCTCTCTCTCTCTCTCTCTCTCTCTCTCTCTCTAAATAAAATATCTCTGATGTCTTTAGAAGAATTGTGGAAACAAAGCTACATATCATGAGAACAGGGGAGGAATGACACTACAAGCTTTGTTTCTTAAAGTAGCTCTCCGGGTTTATTAAATGATATAGCTAGAACTGTGTGTTCATGCTAAGCTGCCCCCTCTTTCCTCTAAGATTGGACACTTGACTTCTCAGCCTTGTTCATATTGTATGAAAGTTCATGGCTACCCACATACACAACTGCAAATGATTTACTGAACAACCCACAATAGGGTGAGTGAATGATCTTAAAATACACTTGAATTATGTGCAGATAACTATCCATAGGAACCCAGTTCTTAGCACAGGGCATGCCTAGACTGTGTGTGTGTGTGTGTGTGTGTGTGTGTGGTGTACGATATTCCCATTCATTCCCTTCCTAGCCTCTTTAGTTCAACCTTCCCTTTGCTTTTAGATTTTTTTTTGTTAATAGCTTTTCTTTTGTTCATTTTACTGAACATATTAATTATGCTTCTATTACAGCACAGTTAGGTCACTGCATACCAAACATTATTCTGCATTTGAACACAAAGGAAATAACATCTTTTGAAAAAATACTTGCACAGCTATCCATTTGAGGTCAGAATACCTGGTGGTTGTATCTGTGTGGGAAGAATAAAGAAAAGGTTGAATAGGTGCTACCACCACCTTTCCTTATGTTTGTCTACTTTTTTTTTTTTTAGCACATTCCTGCTTCTGAGTAAATTTCCCTGCCCAGCAGGGTTGGGCATTTGACCCATCAAAACAGGCTTAGGCAATTGGTGGTCAAATATTGATTTAAGTATTTTTAAAGCATTGACTTTATTAGGATAAACAACAAGATAGTGGCTCTCCCTGACTCTCTAATATCTCACTGTTGGTAGCATCTCATGGTTCTTTATAGAGATGTGAAGGTCCAGGGGGTGGGTGGAAAACTGGAGGTAAAATGGTGGTGGGGGACCCTGTTTTTTTCCACCACCAGCCCCTGGAGATTTTTTAAAACAAAAAAAATGAAAATTGGGTTCTGAAGCATTTCTGGAATTATGAATAAAATGTTTAAGAAAAAGTGTTCAGAGATATTCATATAAGGAAAGGTGTTCTGGCCTTTTAATCTCCTAAGCTTATTGCTTGCTTCAGATTCCTCCATCTTCTGCAGTGTGTGATCAAATAATAAACATGTGAAGAGTTAGACTTGTCTCAATCCAGGCAATTCAGTTTTCATAAGTCATTAAGATGATAAAAATGAAGGCTCAGAAGAAGCAGAAACTGCTGATAGTTATTGTACAGAAAATGAGACTGATTAGACAAAGTTTCATGTGGCAGCATTGTAATTCAGTGAGTCTCTCCCCCCACATCTTGTCTTTCTGAAAGTGACAGGGAGCTCATCACTGCAGTGATGACATCGTTAAAAGTGATAGAGCCTCTGTGAGCTTGGTAGAAACAAGAACTTGGTTTGGGGATGCGTGGAATGAACATGCTCACCCCACTCTTCAATTGGTGGGGTGCTGCACTATACGCAAGCCAGGTTTTTATTTTCCTGTTTTCAACATTAATTTTTTGCCTGCGTCTCTTAAACAGTTTGGCAATTTTATGGGAAGCAGGCAAAAATCTGATGTTGAAACTAGAAGAAGCTGGCTTACAGAGATTCTGGATTCCTTGGAGTTCAGCAGATTGCAGTCCATTTGTAATTTAAAAAATTAAATAATTTAAAAGTAAATTACTACATTTGGGCTAATTGTCTGAAACTATACTTCTAAATGTAATATACCAAACATGATCAATGTTATGAGCAAAGCAGGTTTTTAAATAATAAATGCTCCTGAAGAAAAAGGTGACTTTAGACCTATAAAGGGCACTTTAAAAAAAAGTATTGCATGTTTCAATTTCCCCCAGATATGTGTGTGTGTGTGTGTGTGTGTGTGTGTGTGTGTGTGTGTGTGTGTGTGTGTGAAATGAAAAACAGGTTTTTTATAACTTCAAAATTTCTAGAAATTTCACAACTCTAGTTCCTTCAGATCTTCCAACAGCTTTGTTCTTCTAGACCTTGGTCCAGCCCCTCACAGGAGCTTTCTGGAGCCAGCAATCAGATTACACAGAGAGGTTACTTCCATCCTACAGCTCCCATCATCCCAGGGAACAGCACCACATTGATTGCTCTTTGTGTTCCCATTCCAAGATGCCTGTGGACCTAGTCCTGGCCTGACCAGGAGAAGCTTTGCTATGGTGCATATAGGTTTGCCTTGGACTGCTGCATGATTGGGTAGAAAGCAGCCCCACAGCACGGCTTCACTTGAGAACAAGTGGTGCCACAATGAAGCTTTTAACTAGCAAGCTGCCACCTATACACACTGGCTGACAGCCAGACTAAATTACTCATGAGTAGTCCCACTGAAGTGGGACAATTAGTCATAACATGGCCTATTAGTTCAATTGAAAGTAATAACAGGTCCAGTAATAGAAATTATTTTATTTCAGTGAGACTGCTCATGAGTAACTTGGTCTGGATCTCAGCCGGTGACTTGCTTAGCTCATGGATATTTGATCACAGTAAAACAAACAGCAGCCAGTTGACCATGGATGGGTTCAGAGGTAATGGGAAACCACAGGGATTCCCACAACATGAATGTGGCTTCTAACCCTCATGAGCCCATATGCGCCCCTTTTCCCCTTAATGAGTATGAGCCAAGAAAGTTTTACACCACCGCGTCCCTGCTCATGCAGAGTTGAGAACTGGTTTAATTCTGGCTTCCAAACCAGGATATGGAGCCAACTTCAATCTCTCGTTTCACATCCTGCTTTGGAAACCAGAGTTAAACCACAGTTCTTAGTTTTGCAGGAGCTTTGGCACCATGGCTTTAAATAAACCAGACTGTTGACATCATGACTACCGCAGAGCTGAGAGTGGGAAGGAGGGAGTATGCAAGTTTGGGAGGATCACAAGTTGTATTCATATAGCAGGAAACAATGGTTTCCCGTTATGGCTGAACTGCCCCAATATTTGAGTGGTCAGATAACTTGCCCAGATAATCCAATATCTGTATCAAAAAAATCTGACTTCTGCAACTTTTATGAACAATCCAAATTGAATGGAGTTAAATAATGAGGCTATTCTCATGGTCATACAAAATCAGGCTAAGGGAGCCTAGCCCCATTTTCTGTGACTGTGAGAACCACCAGGCTCGCAGCCAAGCCTGGTCTCACTAAAGCGGGTCACCCGCTAAAACTACCCTCCCCTAGCCCGGGCTTTTCAATCATGTGTTGCCATGGCACGGGTCTGCACTGTGGCAACTCATGAGTAGACCCCCGACCAGGAGTCTTAAAAGCAGCCTCCTGGCTTTGGGGTCTCTCCAGCATGCCCTGTGTGCTTGTGCAGGGCATGCTGGAGCTTCCGGGGGCCACGCGGCCCGCGGCCCCCACCAGCTCCATAACGGAGCCAGCAGTCATGTGGGCAGCTGATCTGGTTGCCCAGGGCTGCCTCCCTGCTCTCTCTGCTAACCCTCTCCCGCTAACCCTGATCGTGGGACCCGCCTCAATATCTCTCTGCAAGACTCATTTTGTTTTTCCCAGAATAAAGTGATGTGGCCGGAAAGGCAAAGAACTGAGCAAGGTAGTGATTTTTCTTTTGTCTTCCTAGAAATCTTGTTCAGTTGTCTCTCTGAGACAATTCTCTCAATTCTCTCTGAGACAATTCTCAAAGCATGTTGGCAATGCATATCTTCTCATCCATGCGGGCTAGAAACTTGATTCTAAAGAAATCAGAAAGCACAGTTCTTCATCCAATGCCACATTCTGCATTTTTATTGTATCCTCCGACAGAACCAAAGCAGAAAATCTTATAAGCAGGTCTACATATTGGTAATACACTTCATTGAGGGTTTGTGCTAGCAGTGTCTGGAGGCATCACCTGAGTATTCAACTATACCGGTCAGGCTCTGTAGTAGGGTACCTGCTGTGGCTCACAGACTGGCAAGGAGTTCCCTCCCAATGCCAAGGCAAGCTGGTCTTTCCTCCCATTGAGAAATGGGAGGCCATTGCGAAGGTCCTTGCAATGACCCAAGGACTGCTGGAACAATCTTGCAATGGGAGGAGAAACCTGATGGCAATGGAGCGGTAGAATGTAAGAGTCTCACTCTGCTCTCTTGCTGCCATTGGGCATCCCTTCTACTGGGAAATCATCTGAAAGCTCCTGAAGATGATGGATGTAGCAGAAGTGGGAGATTGCTACAGCAGTGGACTTCTGCAGAAAGATGTAGTAACCAAGATCAGCCTATGGGTGGGGGAGTGGCAAGGAGGAATCCTGGCTCTGTTTGAGTGTTCCTTAAAATGGCCTGAACATAAAACCACATGGCTCTGTGGTCACCAGGAGTCGACACCGACTAGATAGCACAACTTTACCTTTAAACATCTGAATTTCATTCTACCTTAATGTTGCTGTATTCTGCTTTTGCATTTGGCTTATGATTTGAGTATGCCCTTGAAGAGGTGATAACATAAGGGGAGCCCCCCACCCGTGTAATGTAATTTTGCATTACACTGCCTAGTAATGGGTGATCATTATTAAACAAATGCTGAGAAATCAAGAGATCAGTGAACACATAAAAAGGGGAGAGAGAGAGAACTGACAAAGCTGAATTTATGAAGACACTCTGTCTCTGTTTTCATTAGAGGGAAATAAATATATTTGAAGGTATGAAAGGAGCAATCTTGTGCTACATATTTCCAAATAATTGCTTCCCATTGCTTTTCAGTCTGGTCAGAGTTCATTAGTGCACCTCTCCAGGAACTGTTCCATCTCACTCTGGTAGAAAATGCATGTATTTAAATGGTTTCCTGAACCATGGTCATTGTTTGAATACCAAACTGAAAACTACAATTTTATTTATTCATTCATTTTTTACATTTATATCCCGCTCTTCCTCACTGTTCTCTCTCATTTTTTCCATCTCTGTGCACAATGAGTTTTGTTCTGGGTGGAAGTATCAACGCAGTGTGTGTGCACATGCATTCGGAATGTGGCCTTCCTGATTCAGCCTGAGCGGGATCTGAAATTAACTGAGTGGACATCAAAAAATGTGTGAGCGCACACACATCTGCATGCCTTAGAGCAGGGGTGTCAAACTGTGGCCCTCCAGCTATTGTTGGCCTACAACTCCCATCATCCCCAGTCACCATGGCCAGTAGCCAGGGATGATGGGAGTTGTAGGCCAACAACAGCTGGAGGGCCTCTGTTCGACACCCCTGCTTTAGAGGGAACACTGCACTTCCTCCAAGGATCCCAGAGCATGTTTGTCCTCACAACAACCTTGTGAGGTAGGTTAGGCTGAGAGAGATGCAACTGGCCCAGAGTTACTCAGTGAGTTTCATGGCTAAATGGGGATTTGAACTCAGGTCTCCTTGGTCCTAGTCCAACATTGTAACCACTGCACCACATTGGCTCTCACTATCTATCACTATCTAATTAATCTATATAATTTATCACTCTCTCTCCCTGTCTGACAACACATATTTTTAAAACTTTGAAAGAAACAGCAAAATATTGTGCAGTCATTTCTAGAGGTGTGCAAGAATAATTTTTTGAGATTCAATTTGACATCAAATAGCAAAAATTTGAATCAATTCATCAAAGTGGAACCCTATCTTGCTGCACTTCTCCACAAGAGCAGCCAGGGCAGCAGCAGCAAGATGAAGCCCAGCACCTACAGCAGCGATGTTTCACCTGACTGCAGCCCTAGAATGGCCAAGTGCATCCCTCACAACCAGGTTCAGAGTGTGCGCCACACAAACTGACCCTGCTCGGCTTCCTTTGATGTTGGTGGCATTGTCAGTTACCATGAAACCCCAGTGAAGACTTGGCTGCCCAGACAGCCATTCCCCCACAGGGCAATTCATGGCTGCCTGACAGCTCACCTGCAATGTAGTAGTAGTAAATTTATTACGGTCCTTAAACCAGCTTAACACTTAAAATAATACATTTATAATTTACAAAATATTCAAGTTGCTAATACAAGCTCTACAAAGTTTGGATGCAACAAAACAAAACTTGGCCACATTTACAGAAGTAACGGATTTAAAATTTGACAGCAAAAAATCCAAGTAAAATTGATCCGTATGGCCAGGATGATTCTTTAAGAGAGGAGCAATAAACTTAATACGAGCATCCCTATAAAATTGACAATACAGAATAACATGAACAACTGACTCTATATCCCCTGAGCCACAAGGGCAATGACACAATGCATACGGAACTCGTTTATATTTCCCGTCTAGGAGTGCAGAGGGAAGGGCATTCAAACGAGCAAGGGTCAATGCTCTCCTAAACTTAGGTATTATTATTATTATTATTATTATTATTACATTTATATCCCGCTCTTCCTCCAAGGAGCCCAGAGCGGTGTACTACATACTTGAGTTTCTCCTCACAACAACCCTGTGATGTAGGTAAGGCTGAGAGAGAAGTGACTGGCCCAGAGTCACCCAGCTAGTTTCATGGCTGAATGGGGATTTGAACTCAGGTCTCCCTGGTCCTAGTCCAGCACTCTAACCACTACACCACGCTGGCTCTCATATGGTAAAAACATATGATCTAAATATTCGGCCGGTTTGTGGCTGAAGTTTTGAGAGCCTATATAGATTCCCCTTGGTAGTCGAGCACATTCCTCCTGCAGCTCTATGTCCACTAGGCGGCACCTGCAATGTGGTCAGTGTCCAGCACCTCCACGTGCCGCACAGCCCAACTGTGCTTCACTGCATGGGAGGGGCCGGCCATGCCACCCGCAACAGATGTCCTTTCGCTCTCCTGCTCCCATAAGTGCGCCATGAGGGACAGGAAAGCAGCATCCCTCCCCCTGAGATTGCTCCACAGAGAAGTCCACTGTGGTGTCGGGCTCTGCTGTGTGCAGCAGCCCCGTTATGGTCTCCCTGCATGCCCCCCCACCTCCCTGCAAAAAGTGGTGCGTGAAGGGATTTGGTAGTTGGGGGCAAGCAGTCAGAGCAGCCAGCAGAATCCAGCATTCACCAACACCTGGAATGGCTGGTTGTCCAAAGCTCATCTCCCCAATGGCCTGGGTAATGAAATGAGGCTCTGGACGATAGACCACTTGCCCACTAACTGCACCCACTGTGCAGGCAACTTCCCCTGCTTGGGAGCAGGTGCAGGTGCCTTGCCACTCCTTGATACAGGCCTATTGCTGCCAGTGGGGCAGGGCGCCCAAGGCGATGCTGTCACAAGTGCGGCAGCATCCCTGTTGTCTCAAGACACTTGGGGTCTGTCCGTACCCCTGCTGGCCTGTGCCTTGTAGTGGATGCAAACAGCATGATGTGGGTCACCATGGCCAAACGCAAAGTGGTCCCACACCGTGCTGCTCACGGTCTAGCTCTAGGACCATTTTGGTGGTATTGGGGCTGCTTGTTCATTCTGGGATCCACCACCACCCTCCTCCGTCTGGTCCAGAAGGTCCAGGAGCAACCGGTGAGAAGGTCCAGGAGCAACCGGAATGATTTCTGCCTGCTCCTCCTCAGTCTCAGATGTGGGGTGTGTGTGTGTGATACTGCCAGTGGGGATTGGGGAGGATGGAGAGAACAATCCAGCTGGGCTAGCAGCTGACCAACACCTCTTCTTCCACTGCTACGGGAAGGAGAATTTCTTCCCTGACGGGGGAGAACCCCTCCTCTACTTCTACCTCTGCTGCCACAGTCAGCTACGCTGCAGGGCCAAGCCCATTTAGATAGCAGAGCCTGCAGACAACCACATCCGTGGCGGGGAGGACTTGGAGAGTAGGCCGCTCTCACTGTTGCCCAGCACGACCGACATCACCCCTCCGTCTGCCTGCCACTCTGCTGCTGGCTCTGCTTCACACCCTCCCGGACATCTTGGGGCTCTTAAAAATTCAAGCCCTACCTCTGATGCGGGGGAGAAGAGTGCCTTTAAGGGGGTGCTAATCACTTTGCTGTAGCTTTGCTTTCATTTTTATTAAATGAGCATGGTTTTTCTATATTCTCCTAGTGCTAGGACATGCAACTGTATGAAGCCAGTATACCTATAGCACTCATCATGGTAGCATGGATTCTGTGATGTGGGCTTAATCAGTTATATAAGTCCCAACCTCTCCTCCACAGACCCTTCTTCCCCCGTTCTTAAATACTAAACGGCACCATCTAAAAACATTAGTACCATGGGGTGGGGGATATTGATAGTGAATTGGAAGTATATGCAGGCTTAGCATCTGTTGGGGTAATAAAACGTTTGAGACTAGTGTGTGCTAGTGTGGTTGCATAGCTGCTGGTGTGCGAGTGCACATCTTTTGAATCCAAACAGAAAGGGAAGGATAATGACTCAAAACAAAACTAGCAGTTTGCAAAATGGCACCACCCCAGTGGCGCATTTAGGCATGGACCACGGGGTGGGGGTCATAGGAACATAGGAAACTGCCATACACTGAGTCAGACCATTGGTCTATCTAGCTCAGTATTGTCTTCACAGACTGGCAGTGGCTTCTCCAAGGTTGCAGGCAGGAATTGCTCTCATCCCTATCTTGGAGAAGCCAGGGAGGGAACTTGAAACTTTCTGCTCTTCCCAGAGCGGCTTCATCCCCTCAAGGGAATATCTTGCAGTGCTCACACATCAAGTCTCCCATTCAGATGCAAGCAGGGCAGACCCTGCTTAGCTATGGGGACAAGTCATGCTTGCTACCACAAGACCAGCTCTCCTCTTGTCCGTGGCCTCCTGCCTCCTGTGGGGCCCCCAAAGGCCCCAGAGCCCTGAAGCCCTGCTGCTTCTGCCCGGCCCCTGCCACTATTTCCCCCTCACTGCTATTTTCCCTTTACCACCGGGTGTGTGTGTGAGCAGAGCAAGCCGCCATCACCACCAACAGTGGCAGGGGCTTCCACAGGTGGGCCTCTTCAGCCTGCACAGACTGGCCTGCACAGTCTGGCCTCACAGCACTTCATACTCCTACTGCACATACTTCATACTCCTACTGCACATGCACACAGGCCGAGGAGGCCTGCCTGTACCTGCCTCCAGGAGGAGTGGCCTGCTCCACTCAGCTCATACACCCCCCCAGTGGTGAAGAGAGGAAATACCGGCGAGTGGAGACCAGGGGGAAATAGAGGCGGTGCGCAGGGTAGGGGCCAGGCAGCAGATCAGAGAGGTATTGTAAAAAGTGGGGGGTGGGGGGCTCACAGTAGGGGGGAGGGCTCTGAAGCCCTTCAGCCTCAGGTCTGGGTGCCAAAAATACCTTGGTGCACCCCTGCACCACCCCACTGAGAGTACACTCTAGGGAGCAACCTGAATGCTCCCTCCTGCTCCCCCACATCTCTGTCCTTGCCAGTGCTGCTGCTACCACTGCAGGCAACTTCTTATTATAGGTAAATGTCATTTTAAAAGGAGGGGGGAAAGCTACTCAGTGTGGAGGAGCACAAGGAGGGAAGCATTCAAATTCTCAGCTAAAAGACCTTTCTGTGGGCAGCACCATCTTGGATATCCCTGAGATGGTGGTGTTTGTAATGTGACTAACCTTAACAATGTGAGGGTTTTGCTCCGGCAGAACCAAGGAGTGGGACTATCAAGGGACCATCACAGTATTCTGTCTCAATCCTACTCAAGTGGGCCTCATCCAGACCCCCCCCCCATTCCATTTTATAATTTGACAACAGTTCTGTCCAAAATCCTTAGTAGGAGATGGCAGCTGGTAACTCTGGGGCTTCGTACATGTTGAGTTATGCTCTGTCACTAATATGCTCCTATCTAGAATATAACTTACTGTGCATTCATCTCTATTCCTCTGTCAACTGGATTCTTCCATATGCTAGATTTGCTTTGTTTCCTTGGCTTCTATAGACCATTGTTGTGCAGTCGTAAGAAAGACACCCTCTTTTGCTTCCACAACACAAAATATAGAAGACTAGGCTGTACCCCCATTAGAACTTGCACCAGGCTCACCATGCATCCCAAACCAAAGCAGATTCTTAATCATACTTGACTAACAATGCAAAATAAAATGTTAGACTAAGCTGTTAGGAACAGATTTGTTGTTAGAAGCAGGTTTTATGATTGCCAGAGGCACTAAAGCTATTGTGATGGCTCTAAAGATTCTGCAGGCACATTACACCAGCATTGAACTTAGTATCCAGAGACCAAATGAGCACCCTGGCACCGTTAGTGTACTAAATATAATCCACCACCCTAATAGTAAAGTAAAGTGCGCCGCTGAGTCGGTGTCGACTCCTGGTGACCACAGAGCCCTGTGTTTGTCTTTGGTAGAATACAGGTGTAACTCGGAAAATTAGAATATCGTGCAAAAGTCCATTAATTTCAGTAATGCAAATTAAAAGGTGAAACTGATATATGAGACAGACGCATTACATGCAAAGCGAGATAAGTCAAGCCTTAATTTGTTATAATTGTGATGATCATGGCGTACAGCTCATGAAAACCCCAAATCCACAATCCCAGAAAATTAGAATATTACATGGAACCAAGAAGACAAGGATTGTAGAATAGAACAATATCGGACCTCTGAAAAGTATAAGCATGTATATGTATTCAGTACTTGGTTTGGGCCCCTTTTGCAGCAATTACTGCCTCAGTGCGGCGTGGCATGGATGCTATCAGCCTGTGGCACTGTTATGGAAGACCAGGATGCTTTATTAGCGGCCTTCAGCTCTTCTGCATTGTTTGGTCTCATGTCTCTCATCCTTCTCTTGGCAATGCCCCATAGATTCTCTATGGGGTCAGGTCAGGCGAGTTTGCTGGCCAGTCAAGCACAGTACACTGTATACTTTTCAGAGGTCCAATATTGTTCTATTCTACAATCCTTGTCTTCTTGGTTCCATGTAATAGTCTAATTTTCTGGGATTGTGGATTTGGGGTTTTCATGAGCAGTACGCCATAATCATCACAATTATAACAAATTAAGGCTTGACTTATCTCGCTTTGCATGTAATGCGTCTGTCTCATATATCAGTTTCACCTTTTAATTTGCATTACTGAAATTAATGGACTTTTGCACAATATTCTAATTTTCCGAGTTTCACCTGTACAGGAGGGGTTTATCATTGCCATCTCCCACGCAGTATGGGATGATGCCTTTCAGCATCTTTCCTATATCGCTGCTACCCTATATAGGTGTTTCCGCAGCGGGGATTCGAACCAGCAACTTCTGGCTTGATAAACAAGTCATTTCCCCACTGTGCCATCTTAGCAAGCATGACTTGTCCCCTTAGCTAGGCAGGTTGTATATGAATGGGAGACTACATGTCTGAGCACTGTGAGATATTACCCTCAGGGGATGAAGCCACTCTGGGAAGAGCATCTAGGTTCCAAATTCCCTCCCTGGCATCTCCAAGATAGAGCTGAGAGAGATTCCTGCCTGCAACCTTGAAGATGCTGTTGCCAGTCTGTGTAGACAATACTGAGCTAGATGGACCAATGGTCTGACTCAGTATATGGTAGCTTCCTGTGTTCCTATACTATGGGGACAAGCAAGTCTTCCAGATCCTTGTCTCTGCTTCATGGCTAGTAAAATGATGTAACTACATATGTACACAGATTGCAGAAACTTGCCTTTTTTTGGAACCCGGGAGTATAACAGAACCGTTATTTTTTTAAAAATCCCAGAGAGGTGGTCCCCATCTCCAATGAACTGAACCCAAACTGAAAGTCTCTTATTTGTCTTGAACCCAAACTGAAACCAAAACCCTCGATGTCAAAAATGGTAATCTGTTTTAGGTTAGTCGCACGGCTTTCAACTGTGTGATTCAATATGCATTTCCCTGCTTCTTAAAATCCTTTTGTGTGCACATTACAAAATTTTTTTTTTAAAAAAATTCAGGAACAGTTCAACTCAAGTTGCATAGTTGTTGGACTGGGTCTCACGATCAGTGAGCCCCGGTTTCTTCCAGTGCGTGGGGAGAGCAGGCTAAGCCCGCTCTCCCCGCACACGAGCAGGAGGGAGCCCTGGGCGACTGGATTGGCTGCCCACGCGATTGCCGGCTGCGTGACGGAGCCGGCAGGGGCCAATCAGCCCCCGCAAGTTCCAGCACGCCCTGTGTGAGCCTGCAGGGCATGCTGGCAAGACCCCCAGAGCTGGGAGGCAGCTTTTCCCCTCCCCTCCAGGGGTTTTCTCGTGAGTAGCCGCAGCGCGAAGCCGTGCCGCTGCTACTCACGATCCGATAGCCTGGGTTTGCGGAGTGCTTGCTCTGCAAACCCGGGCTAAGGGGCGGGCTACTTGAGCGGGTTAGCTGCTCAAGAACCACCAGGCTCGCAGCCGAGCCCGGTGGTTCTCACAACTGAAGAAAATCGGGCTAGCGGAGGCTAGCCCGATTTTCTTCAATTGTGTGAATAGCCTTGTTATGTTACAGGAAGTACATTGTAAGCATAAGAATTTGATATTGCTCTGTGTGCTGGTTCCAAAGCTCTGTTGCCAGATTTGGCTTTTTTAAAGCCAAATTTTGGGTTACGGCCCATTTGACTCACGAGTATACCCCTGAGGTTCTGGCCACCCACTAGGTCACCTTGTTAAAGTTAGTACCTGAACCGAATCTACATTAGTAAGGTTTCAACTCTTTGCTTGGAAAAGTATTTTGAGTCAGTGTGGTACAGAATTTTATTGTTTGTGCAGCCCAGTAGTGGATGTTCACTCGGAAGTCTGTCTTTCTGAATTCATGTAGGACTTACTCAAAAGTAAGTGTGCATCGGATTGTAGATATGAAAGTCCAGAACAGTCCTGGCCAGAATGTACCATACCCCAAGAAAAGATGAAAATAAAATTAACCCAACAACGAGTCAGAAGTGAAACTCCTTAAATATTGTAAGAGTATTTAAGAGATCATCTTCTCCGTTATGAGCCCTGCCGCCTATTGAGATCATTTGGGGAGGTCTGTCTGCAGCTGCCACCAGCTCATCTAGTGGCTGGCTACTCAGGGACAGGAGGCTTTGGAATGCAAATAAGAGCCTCCCCATCTCTGACAGCTTTTAAAAGGGCTATTAAGACACATTTATTCACCCAGGCTTTTAATTAGATTTATAGAATCTTATCATTGTGTTGAATTGTTTTAATGTTTTAACTTTGTTTTTAATCTGTGTTCTTTTATTGTAAACACTGCAGAGACGTGAGTTTTGGGCAGCATACAAATATGCTAAATAAACAAGGCAGAAATGTAATCCTGGGTAGCACCAGAGGAGGAGGCAGGTACCTCCCCAACAAGCAGCTCAGTCCCCTCCCAATTGCTGGAGGCTTGCAGTACTTGAAGGAAAGGTACTTCTCAGGGTCATTTGCCAACCTCCACCTTGATTACCCACTCCCGCCAGCTGCCCAGCACCCTCCCTGGCACCAGTAAAGAGCCAGGGCACATGGGACCAGGGCCAGGGGAGCTGATGAGGGCTAATTATATCACCGCTCATTGCTGGGTAGTGACGTCATTAGCCCTTGTTGGCTTTTCACTGACCAGACCGAGCAAATGGGCAAACAAATCCCCCAGCCCCAGCCCCATGCATGCCAGATCTTGCCAGTGCCATGGAGGGAGGCATGCAGGTGCATATATAAAGAACCGTTCCCCTTAGATCACTTCCATTTGTTTAGGTTAGGAATGTTAACCTGAAATATACTGCTGTTTCTCTTTCAAAAATCCAATATGTAGGGCAAACTTAAGTGAGACAGTGGGGAAATGCTTGACTAACAAGCAGAAGGTTGCCGGTTCAAATCCCCGCTGCTACTATATCGGGCAGCAGCGATATAGGAAGATGCTGAAAGGCATCAGCTCATACTGCACAGGAGGAGGCAATGGTAAACCCCTCCTGTGTTCTACCAAAGACAACCACAGGGCTCTGTGGGCGCCTGGAGTCAAAATCAACTTGATGGCACACTTTACCTTTACTTTAGGGCAAACCTCTCCCCCAGAAATTGACGTTGTCCCATCTGTGTTCCTCCCCATTTTTTGTGGTGCTGCCACATAGCATAATTAAATATAAATATAAATAAATATATAAATATAAATGTAGTAGTAGTAATAATAATAATAATAATAATAATAATAATAATAATAATAATAATTTCACACCATTTCCTGGCTAGTGCACACACTCTTTCTGTGCAGTCTTCTAACATTAAAGGTAGAGTAAGGATTAGTCATCTTGGTCAAATGGCCTGTGAATTCAAGGCAAGCTTCTGGGTGGATTGGTGAGGGCCTCCCCAAGCCAATTGTACTGGAGTGATTGGTGGGCAGGCTATAGCTGGCATGTTGTGTCCTGCAGGCTGCTTCACCCAAGGCATATGTCCAATCCACCCAGTGGACAAATTGGCCTGGGACTGGCCTTGCTTTCCATAGACTCATGCTTTTTTCGTATTCAGACTACTTTAGAATTCAGCCTTTAAGCTTTAGCTGTTCTTCAGGATTACCCATTTTGCTGAAGATTTGCACTAAATAGATGGCGACTTACACACTTTTTTTTTTTTTGCAGCTGCAGAATACAAAAATGTAGGACAGAACTCTACCCCTACGACACACACATTTTTTTTAAAGCCCATGTGTATTAGGAGAAAGTTAGAAGGGTGGGGAATGACATTAATGAGCTGTTTCCCTGATAACTGATAATAGTCCTATAGACAAGACTGCTGGGAATGAAGAAGCTTAGTAGAGGCATTATAGAGAAATCAGGTGAGTTTTAATCAGCTCAGAAGCACTGGAGTGTCCCATGAGGGAAAATAACTGGAATTGGTAGCCTGAAACAAAATTCGCAATCAATGAAAAATGAACCCAAGAGTAAAATCTGCTACAGGAGTAATATGCTAGCATTCTACTTAAAACAGGCCCATATTCTGAGAATGAACATAGGGCACTGAAATATGGCTTTTTAAATGGATCTTTGCCCTGGACTTGCTTCCATAAGACACCTGTATTCTTGAATAGGTCAGTCCACGTTGGTAAAATTGGAAAGGGGAAGTCGGAATTCCCACAAAGTGTCAGGTGATGGTGGGGCAAGTGCCCCAGGTGGCAGGTGCATTAAGAGATGCTCCTGACGGAGTCTTCCAGCAGCGTTGGTAGTAAGGTGGGGAGTGATGTAAGAGAGATGGCAAATGCATGCAGGGAGGCTGGGAAAGCATAGGGATTCCTGGGGGATGTAGTTCCTCCCCTCTGGAGGAACTACCTTCTGCAGCCATCCCTGTGCTTTCCCACTCTCCTACATCACTCTCACCCTTATTTCCAACTTCCCAGAAGACACTCAGCAGCCCTGTCTAGCCTATGTTAGCTGCACATGTGCAGGAGTGCCCCTCAAAGCACCCCGACCCTACCACTTGGGACACTTGCTCCCTGTTGCCTGACCCCTTATGGAGGAGAGCAGGAATTCTAACCTCCCCTTTCTGATTTTGCCAACATATACAGACCTATTGTTGAGCTTACAAAACCACAAACTGGCATGGAAGATCTTTAGTAAGTACAGGATACAGCAAATCCAGACAGCTAGGAAGTATTGTCATAACCTTAAAAAGTAGCCATATAATACGGTACAGAGCAAACAGAGAAGACCTAAAGGGTTTGTTTTCAGAATGGGAAACTTGCCATGGAGGAAAGGAGTTGATATGATTCTCTCCCCCCACCCCCCAAAATCCCACAATTGGCAACAGCCCCACTGAAATTAATTGAATATCAGCTAGTTCTGTCTAACTCACCTCTGATTCCAGTGGTGTTTAGTTATGATTCAATAATCAGGATTAGCCCAATGCCTGAACTCACCAACTAGGTGAATTACCAGCCTGCTGGGCTTGGGGTGGAGTGAGAGAGGGGGAGAGGTGGGCAGGGCAGGATGGGAGCATCAAGCACCTGTGGCTCGTTTTCCCACCTCACCCAGCCCAGCTTGTTTGCAGTGGCTGCCACTGGTGGCAGGGGGATTCCTGGCTTGTGGGGGAGTGCAAGGAGAGGGAAAGAAAAGACACATACTCTAGCAGGACAGTGATGAAAAAATAAACAGCATGCTTCTATGGGGTGAGGAAGGGTGATGATGGCAGTAGCTGACAGAAGGCCCATAGTGTGGCACCGGTAATAGCCGGGTGGGGGAGAAATAATTTAGGATGATGTTCTATTGTGGCACATATGTGTTTATACATACACCTAACGCTTTTTGTTACCACTATTCAGCCTCATTTAAGATTACTTTACTTCATGAGCTGAGCTTCAGTGAGGGGGAGGCATTTAAAAATCTTGTCTCTGGGCCCACTCCAACCTTGCTATGCCCCTGGTTCCAAAGATGGAGGCAAAGGGAGTGGCTATCACGCGTAATTATAAAAATGATTGGATACATCTCTTCAGAACACCTTAGTAGCCGTAGCCACCTCCAGCCTCAGAGGCAGGATGCCTCTCAATACCAGTTGCAAGGGAGCAAGAGCAGGAGAGAGGGCATGCCCTCACCTCTTGCCTATGGGCTTATCAGAGGCATCTGGTGGGCCACTGTGGGAAACAGGGTTGTTGTTGTTGTTGTTGTTGTTGTTGTTGTTGTTGTTGTTGTTGTTGTTATTATTATTATTATTAGTAGTAGTAGTAATTTGATTGTCTAGTCCAGGATGCTGGACTAGAAAGGCCTTGGGCCTGATCCAGCAGGGATGCTGTTATGTTCATGGTGGCCACATCTCCCTGTGACTTCCTCCTCTATAGAGTGAGTAAGGCCTACAGGCCAAGGGTGCATATTAGAATGGAGGAGAAATGAGCCATTTTGTCAGTCACTTTTAGCAAATCACTTTTTATTTGAATTGTTTCCCCTGACATCTCTTCTCTTTTGAAGCATTTGATAGCTACTGTGGTTGGCAAAAGAGTGTGGTAACTTGATCTTATGCAAGTGCTAGATTAGCTTGGATTTGGGGGAAATGTAGAGATCATTTGCACGCACAACTAGGTCTCTCTAATTGATTTATGTACCTTTCAGTTTTCTCCAGTATATCCCACCCTGCACATCACTATGTGTGTGAAGAAATATCTGAAATTGGATACGAGTAAATGCTAGCGGAGCCTCTCCCTTCTCCCTCTTTAAGCACCAAATTGAAAATCTGTTTACCCAGATGCAATAAAGAGCCATTTGATAAAGCTAGCTAGCAAAAGAGTGTGTATTGGGAAGTCGGGGTGCATAATTCTGTATGTTAATTCATTTGACAGGAGCCTCTGGACCTGCTTTTATCGCTTCTGGGATGAATTAAAAAGAAATGCCTCTTGAAGGAACAGAGTTTTAGGTTTTCTTACCCACTTTTGCTCTCTCTCTTCACAGACAGTTGCTTGGGAAATTAATTATGCTATTCTCTTATACTAACCTTGACTGTATTTAATATCTGAAGGAAATGGCATTTGGGTTTTCTAATTTAGAAGCACAAAAGAGGTTGAAAGAGACAGGACTAGTACCTGATTCACTTTCTGAAAGAGCCACTCCTATTAAATTATGGTCTGCCAAAGCTGGGACCAAAGATAACATTATTGGACTTCTGTATTAAATATGATTAATGGGGCAACAAGAACATCATTTGGGTCACCTCATGTATATGCTTTAGTTTCATGACAAGGCTTTCACAGCATTGCCACAAAGTATATTATGTCTGTGCCCTTTTTTTAAAAAAATTGGTTTGTAAATTACTGTTTGATTTTTTTGTACGTGTATGTTTTCTTGGCCACCCTCCTCCTAGGATCCCAAACTCTTATAAGCATTAACATTTTGAAGGCTTGAGGGCATGCAATCATATGCACAAATTCTGACCCAAAGCAACAGTGCCACTGTCAGGTGGGACCATGTTGGCTCCTCCCAACTCTCAGGTTGGGTCATAAATCTGACATTTATTGCCCTTTCCTTCTCCACCACCTGTGACCTGGGTGTAGCAGAAGACAGGTTTTGTTAGGTCTTATTTGCTCCCGAGGGCTGCAGCCTCAGAAAAAAACCAAAACCCCTAAGAATCCCAGAAGCACTTGTACTACTTAGGAACAGAATTTAGAGGAGGGGAAATGTGCCTTTTAAACTGCAGAATAGCTGGCTTGCTCCAGAGCAAGGAGGACCTCACGAAGCCTGTCTTCTGATTCACCCTATGGGTTGCAGGCGGAGGAGGAAGAGAGAGGTGGTGGAGGGTCGGGGTCCAGTCGACATGTCTTATCTCCAACAGATTTCTGCCATAACAGTAGAGGCCTTCTGACAGTTCTGACTGTCAGAGGTTCTCTGCTATTGTGGCGAAACTCCCTTTGACAAGGCCCAACAAAGGGTATATTAGTCTGACCAACACAACTGTGAAGGCCTAAAAGAAAACTACTTCATTCTAAAGGATTGCCAAGAGAGTAATATAGGAACTTCTACATACAACATCAAAACTGTACTATTTATTTATTTATTCATTTCATTTCATTTCTAGACTGCCCCATCCAAAGGCTCTGGGCGGAGCACAATAATAATAATAATAATAATAATAATAATAATAATAATAATAATAATAATAATAATAGCTGAATTTTATCATCAATACTGTTGGTTATTATAGATATTGTCGCAAAATATAGGCTGTTCCCAGTAAAGTTGCTTTTTGTAATTGGCTGATCCCAGGTCCTTGGGAAGGACTCGATGTCTGGATAAAACAAACCAGTCAATAACACCTGTCTGACTGTGTAAAAAGAAATAATAATAGCTTTATTATATTCTGTTTTACCCAGGTCCTGAACCAGGATTTCTAAGGTATACATCAATGGCTCACAATATTGATTCAACAAATGGAAAAGTCATCATTTTTCCAAGATGGAACATCGCCTTACTTCAGCATCTGGGTCCATACTGTCCATGGCAACAGATCAATATCTTCAGTATCAGTATGTTATTTTTTGTTGTCTTTGAAAACTTATTATACATTTTATTTATTTTTTCAGGTGGAATAAGAACATAACAGCCTCACATACAGCAGATTGATGCAGAGTCCATTAAACTCTCCTAGGTGGGGAACTGTGAGGGCCAAGACCCGATTCAAACTGTGTTTCACCAGTGCAAAACTTCTCCGTGAAATTTGGACCTGTCCTAAGTCCACTCCAAAATGGGACTTTCTTATTTAAGTCAAAACTGGCCATAATGCATTGGAAGAAATACAAACATCCAGTTTCTAGTAGTCTTGCACATACTGATGGCAATATAAGATTATGTGATAACTGGAATTGTTGAACAATTTCAGCAATGTTGAACAACATTGTTCAAAATAATTATCCTTAAAAGCCTATTCAGATGTGATTTTCAAAGAGGCTGTACATGAGTACAAGCCTCCCAAAGCGTGTCGGAAGCCCTGCCACAGTATATCACTCCCTCCCCTCCCCCTTGCACTGCTCATGATTACAGCATTGATGCCCAAGCCTGCTAATCACAGAAGTGCCTCAGAGGCATGATGCCTCTCAATACCAGTTGCAGGGGAGCAGCAGCCGGTGAGAGGGCATGGACATACCTCTTGCCTGCAGGCTCCCCAGAGGCATCTGGTGGGTCACTGTGTGAAACAGGATACTGGACTAGATAGGCCTTGGACTTGCAATTGCTCATGTGCCTCCCTTTTAATGCTCTTCATAGCCCTCAATTCGGTTTTCTAGTTTTATTACTTGGGATTTTATATATTTTATATATTACTGATTTTTGTGCCTTTTAACCTTCATATAACTTTATGCCCCCCCTTTAAAGCTTTTTATCATTTTTATGACTGCATAGACTATTTTACTATTTCTCAGGTGTGATTCTGTTTTTACTATTTTTAGTATTCTGAGTCCTTTTAGTATTATTATGTACCATTTTACATGTAATCACTTTTTCACCCTTATCCTTTATGCTGGACCGTAATAAAGATTGATTGATTGATTGATTGATTGATTGATTGATAGGCCTTGGGCTTATGTTCTTATGAAGTGTTTGCCATCATGCTTACAGTGATTACCTCTTCAGACAAATGCTGTAATTGTGAGCAGTGTGGAGGGAGGTGAATGAGTGACACATCAGGGCAGGACGAACAACACACTTTGGGAGACTTGTACTCATGTAGAGCCTTAAAAATAAATAAATGTCTGACTAGGACTGAAGTGAAGATGTGCTGCCTTTCTATGATAGAATGATCCCCAATATCACTTTGTATAAACATTCAGTTATGCTTCTCAACATATCCAATCTTGCAACAAGTTTGAGGTAAATTAAAGCAGAGGGAAATGAACTTTCCCAAGTCTTTTTTTGTAGCACTGTAAATTAGCAGTATCAGCCAATGCCATCTATCTATTATTTATAATTTCATGGCATTTCTGTGATGCATTTTCACCTTTATTCTGAGTTTGTGGGGGAAATATTTTTAATCAACTCTGGTTGGAAATATGGGCAAGCCTTCGCATAAGATTATCTGATCACCAAGGTAGGAAGCCTACTCTGTGAAAAGCAGACGCAGCTTGAGGAGGTAAGCAAGCTTTTCTAAACAGAACAACATCTAGCCTTTCCCCCCTTCAAACTAACTAACAGGAGGAGGGAGATGTTGAGAGGCTGGTTTTTCTTTAAGGGATAAGAGTGAGTGTGTGTGTGTGTGTGTGTGTGTGAGAGAGAGAGAGAGAGAGAGAGTTGCCAGGGCTAGCATTTGCCAGGGCTAGCAAACAATGTTCTTGTTTGTCCGTGCCTGGAGGGGGTGGAGTCAGCTAGGGCTGTGGGAGGCTGTGGTCACATTCCTTTGACATTTCTTTGACCCACATCCTGTGTCTCAATTGGAAGCCTACTCTCTACATAAGAGGTGAAGGCCCGAGAGCATAGGGAACAGGGATAGCAAACTGAAAGTTGAGGTTTCACAGGAGTTTAGCGGGAAGTGAGCGGGGGAGCATGGAACAAGTCCTTGTAATCACAAAGAGCTCAGTGGAGAAGAGAACGTAAGTACAACTCCCTCCCTCATATTCTTGAGAAAGGCTGTTTGGACAGTTAAATAGCTGACCATTACAGCTGAGATCTATCCTTCTAATAAACTATCTCTAAATACTGTAAACAGCCAACAAAACCAGTATGAAGATAGAAAGTCAGCAGGGGAGAGGGCACTTCCCAGTATATTGCACAGAGTGCCACATGTATGACTATTTGCTCCATGGGCAGAAGTCATGGGTGTGTGCTTGGTGCAAGGAGCTCCTGGTTCTCAGGGAACAAATTTGTTCCCTTGAGACCAAGGTGGTGGATCTGGAGAAGCTCAGAAAGACAGAGAGGCATGTGGATGAGACCTTCAAGGATGTAGTAGAGGCATCCTACTCTAGGGCTGACAGCTCCTCTACTGTAAGGGAGAATGAAGGTCTTGGGCAAGGAGGGCATCGGTCTGAGGAAGAGGGAAATGCTCCTTTAGAAGGGACCCCATCTGTGGAAGATGAGCCCATATCCTCTCGCATAGAGGATACTCCTCCGGGTGGTGGGGGCCTCCTTGTAGTGGGTGATTTGATCATTAGAGGTATAGAGAGATGGGTTTGTGACCCACGTGTTGACCGCTTGGTGACTTGCCTGCCTGGTGCGAAGGTTGCGGATATCACGCAGCATCTAGATAGGCTGTTAGGCAGTGCTGGGAGGAGACAGCTATTGTGATGCATGTCGGCACCAGCAATGTGGGGAAATGTAGTCGGGAGGTCCTGGAAACCAAATTTAGGCTGATAGGTAGCGTATTGAAGTCCAGGACCCCCAAGGTGGCATTCTCAGAAATGCTACCTGTTCCACGCACAGGTACAGTGAGACAGGCAGAGCTGAGGTGTTTCAATGCATGGATGAGAAATTGGTGCCGGGAGGAGGGGTTTAGATTTGTTAGGCACTGGGATACATTTGGGGGGAAGCAAGGCTTGTACAAAAGGGATGGGCTGCACTTGAACCAAGATGGAACCAGACTGCTGGCACTTAAAATCAAAAGGTTTTCCGTGCAGCTCTTAAAATGACACCTGGGGAATAGCCGAGGGGAACTGGGCAGTATCCGGTGCAGCAAAAGCCATCCCTTAAAGTGTGCGGGTGCAAAGGATTCAGATAAAACAGAAGGGGACAGAGCAGAGCTGCATAAAGAGCAGATGGGAGCCTGTGCAAGCAGGTCAAAGAGTCAAAAGAATAGCACACATCAGGTGAGAGATCCAGCATATAGGTGATTATATGCCTGGAGAAGCCTCCAGCCAAGATGAGTGAGCTGGAGTGCTTGGTTGCTAACACAGAAATAGATATAGTGGGCAGAACAGAAACATGGTGGAACAATGAGAACCAGTGGGACACTGTTATCCCTGGATATAAACTCTATAGAAAGGACAGGGAAGGGCGCCTTGGAGGTGGAGTAGCACTGTATGTTAAAGAAGGGATTGAATCTAACAAACTAGAAAACCTAGGTGGACTGGAGTCCTCCACAGAAACCCTGTGGGTGACAATACAAGGCCTGAAAGGAAATGTGCTACCGGGGACGTGCTATTGCCCTCTGGATAGAAACGCTGACAGTGACTGCGAGTTGCAGCAGGAAATCGGGGAGGCATCAAGGACAGGCAGGTGCTTCCAGATTCAAAGCTCTCCCTGGTGTCCCAGGTCGAGGCGGTGGCCAGTGGTGCTTTCTATATTTTTCAGCTGATACTCCAGCTGCATCTGTTTCTTGAGATACATGTCCTCAGAACAGTGGTACATATGCTGGTAACCTCCAGGCTTGACTAGACTACAGCAGTGAGAGCTGAAAGGGAGACTTGATGTGTGAGCACTGTAATATATTCCCCTCAGGGAATGGAGCCGCTCTGGGAAGAGCGTCTAGGCTCCAAGTTCCCTCCCTGGCTTCTCTAAGAGAGGGCTGAGAGAGATTGCTGCCTGCAACCTTGGAGAAGCCGCTGCTAGTCTGTGAAGGGAATACTGAGCTAGATAGACCAATGGTCTGACTCAGTTTATGGTAGCTTCCTATGTTCCTCCATCTTTTAAATTTCTAAAAAGTTTCTAAAGACTTGTTTTTTCACCCAAGGTTTTTAAATGGTCTGTGGTTTTAAATTGTTTTAAGGTCTTGATTTTTAATCTGTTTTATGTTCTAAACTGCTGAGAGACAGAAGTTTGGGGTGGTCTACAAATCTGAAAAATAAGTAAATAAATAAGGGATGGAACATACGGCTACTAGACTGTGGGCTACTAGACTGTGGGCTATAGGCCACCTCCAGCCTCCGAGGCAGGATGCCTCTGAATACCAGTTGCAGAGGAGCAACAGTAGAAGAGAGGGCATGCCCTGCCTGTAGGCTTCCAGTGGCATCTGGTGGGCCACTATGTGAAACATGATGCTGGGCTAAATGGGCCTTGTGCCTGATCCAGCAGGGCTGTTCTTATTTTGGGAAGGAGAGGAACCTAGTCCAGTGAGATGCAGTTACAGTTCTAACCAGGATTGTGCAGGTTTTGACCATTTTGCAAGCCAGACTTGCAGAATGGACAAGGACAGATAATCAAGCAAATAAAATAATTGCTTAGCAGAAAAATGGAAAGATTCTAACAAACCATATTTTCATATAGTTCTAAATCCCATTTTTTAGACATGAAGCTTGCATTTATAAAAGATAAATATAAGGGTATGGTTCTTATAAATTAGCACATTTATCATTTTTGGGGGAAAATTAAGTATGCTCCTTTTGATATTTCCCCCCTTCAGTCAGGTGTTCTCATTACTTGCTTTTGGAAACTATTTCCTGTCATGAGAGACCTACATTATTTAAAAAGATTAAAAATGCATAGCAGATGTACAGCACTGATTCTAATGGAAGACTAGATTTCTATGTAGTCTCTCTATTTCAGTTTGAGTTTTGCCTGATTTTACATGGTAATGCACATTGGACATTGCTTATTCTCATGTTTTATTCCAGCTCAGAAGCATGAAGAATTCAGGCATGATATGCCCATAATTATTATGTAATTTTAAAAGCCAAGCTTATAGCCAGTAGTAATTAGCAGAGCATTGCTAAATATAATAGTGCCACTGCAGAAGCTGTTCAAAGCAAGAACCATGATGCATCAATCAGCAGCAGCAGCAGCGAGTGTGAATGTTGTTGCTGCTTAGTGTCTGGGTTTCACACTGCCCATCAGCCATTTGACCAACTGTGCTTTTCCTGCTGACTTGTACATAAATCAACTAGTCACCGGAGAGAGTGGGTAGGATCAGACTGGAGCAGCAGGACCTTGGATGGATCTAATGCCTGGCTGAGTCATAGTCTCCTCTGGCCTGGCTAAAACCTTTCCTAAGGCTCCATCTTCTCTGAGAGGGATGGCAGGACAGTCCTCATGCCTGGACCCTTGTAATCTGTCATCATTCAGTTAAGTCTTGTAGGTGGCGATTAGGAAGTCCCCATGGGTGAGGGTCATAGTTCATCTAGGAGTTTGGGCTCAAGGAATCTCCTATTATGTAGAGGGGAGCTATGTGAGCAGCTAATTTTGGGCTGATAGAATTTCTGCCTGGTGTCTCTGTAGTCTACACTACCAGACCCCAGGGCTTCCCATGACCTTTCTGGTGCCTCTCCTTATGAATTTGTGATCTGGTCTGCAATAGTCTTGCTTATCCCTCAGGATAAGCAAGGCACTTTCTCCATGGCTCATTCCGTTATTTTCTCATTACAGATTCTATATTGAAAACTGCATTACCCATTGTTAAAACAGGCCCTGTGGATATAATAATCCTAAACTTGCATATTTCTGAGTATTTCAGTGTGGACGAATAATCTCTAAATTAGGGCTGTACAAAGCTTTGGATTGCTGTCTGATTTGGGTTGACTAGCTAAATCCAAATCAAATAGCTAGACCTTTCTGAACAGAAGAGGCAGTATCCGAATGGATTCTATAAGATTCATAGAGACTTGGCCATTCGGAGGCTTATGCGCTGCTGTTTTTCAGTGGAAAACCATTTGTAACTTGTTGAAACTGACAAATCTTCTATATATGGAAAACTCTGAGGAGGAAAGTCTGATGACTTTGTTCATCCCCTTCCAGTCACAGTGCTTTGGAGGATGAATATAGAAAGAATACATCAAGCTCTGCTTGGTAAGCCAAAGTACCTTTTGCAAGCTGCTGGTTAACACGAAGTGCTGGTGCAATGACACTCAGCACACTCTTGAGAAGAAGGGTAATTTTCATCAACTACTCCTTCCCTCTGAAGCACACTTTGACTCCTGCAAACATTCCCCCCCCGCAAATTCAATTTTTATTAATTTTAACAACCGTAATATTATCATTCATTACAAATACACACAAAAAGGTGGACTTCCCGCCCATATTTCTTCGTGAATCATCAACTATAAAATTTACCCTTGCTATAATAATAATTCATTGACTCCTGCAGACATGACCCTGAGGGTCGCACAGCCCTCAAGCACATATTTTTAAGGAGTCACAGTGGGTTTCAGAGAGAAGGGGAGATTGACAATCACTTCTCTCCTGGAGAACATGCTGCACGTTCACTGGACCAGCACGTTGCTAGTCTGGATGTCAGCAATGTAGTGTATTAGTGTAATACACTAAGTATACTGTGTCTGACACAGAGGAAAATCAATAAAGCATGCCTGTTTGCTTGCAGATATAATGTCCTCAGAAGGGGCTACCTATTCCCTGCTATTTTCATCCCACTGTTGAATAAAACACAATTAAGGGTTTTTAAATCCAAAACTTTAAAGTTCATTTTTTAGGAAACCCCTGCACCCATTTATTTGAAATTTTGCCCACTTAAGGGACTGGTTTCATCCCATTCTGGAAATAAATGAATACAATATAGGCATTTCCGTGATTTTCCCTATTATAGCCTATGGACAAATATTTGGACAAACTGAATTTTAGGATCTGAATTTAAGGGAGATCATCACCAAACTGAATACTTGCCTATTCACACAGGCCGACTAGAAATGGCTATAAATATAAGTATAATATATTCTGTATTGTTACATACAAATTACAAATTCAGCTTCCTTGTATAGAATCGGACCATTGGTCCATCCAGGGCAATATTGTCGATAGCGAGTGGTAGTCTTTCTCCAGGGATTCAGTCAAGGGACTTTCCCAGCCCTACCTGGAGAGTCCAGGAATTTAACCTGAGGCTTCCTGCATGCAAAGCCTATGCACTACCTCAGCTACAGTCCTTTCCTTTAACACACGTGCACACACACATATACTTCATGCTCATTTTAATGTGAAAACTCAGTGACTCAGAGCATGAAGCTAACTTGCCACTAATTCGCCCAGCTGCTTTATGTTGATGCGGCAAGATAAGGCAGTGCTAATATTTCATTATTTTAAGTTCCCAATTCCATCAGGGGATGATTTTGGGGGTGGAAGCGGAAGAATAAGTAAGGGATCAGGGGTGAGAAATTAGCACATAGAAATTAACATTAACATTGGGCCATTATAAACCACAAATGCAAGTATCATTTTGATAGATGCATCTTTTATTAACACTGCCATTGTTATACATTGAATGAGTGTCCCTGTTCTGTTTTTCTTAATTGAGCTCTACTTTTTTTCAATACTAGATTTGTAAAAAGCTTTTTCCACCTATAGGAGGATTAATTTGAGGCATTTCACAGTACTTCATCTTATTTCTCCTTCTCCCCGCCCCACACCCCTGTCCTACTTCAGTATAGATGCGGGCATGAAATTCCCCCCAAAAGTGGCAAAATTGTCATATCCAGAATGACAGTGGCAGACATCCAGACTAATGACACACTGGGAAGAAAAGTGTTTTCCAATTGCACAAGGTTCATGAAGGGAAGGGGTTACTTCCTCTGATCTCCCCTTCTCTCTGTAGCCCTCTGTGTCTGCCAAAAATTGCTAAGGATAGGGAGATCCTCAGAATGTATTTTCAGGAGACTCAGGTGGTTGCATGAGGAAGGGAAGAGCACCAAAAATTGCCCCTTCCCCTCTTATGCAACAGAAAAAAACACGGCCTTGTGGTGCATCATTAGTTTGCATGTTAACCAATTTTGATTTGTAACATAGGGTTTTAGTTATATTACTAAATGGTTTTCCGTAATGATAATGAGATGTTGGGAAGTATCAATCAATCAATCATCTTTATTGCAGTCCAAGACCAGCATAAGATAGAACAATAGAGCATAATTCAGAAACAAATTATGGAACCATAAAATTATATTACTTTAAAATTACTACTCTAATAATAAAGTTATATTATAATACTGTAAAGCTGTTACCCTTAGAAAAGAAGGTAGCTATGAGATTATTAAATAGCTGTATTTTTTTAAAAAAATGAGCATATAAAATGTGAAATATATAAAATGCAAAAAGTAGTGGCTAAAACGGGGTATGTAAAATAAAGCATCTAAATAGGAACACTAAAAAAGATAAAATAGTCAATGGTTTAAAACTATGCAGAGCTGATAAAAGGGAATGGCCCAGCAGATCCTACATGCTGCCACGCAGAGCTTGGCAGCGTTAAACATGAAGGCCGGGTCTTCATCCGAAAGCAGCAACCAGGTATAGACATGGTCTGGGCGGCCAGGGTACTCGCGAAGTAGCGGAAATATAAGCTCTGCCTAAATGTCTTTGTAAAGGAGGCAAAAGAGGAGTACATGTTCTGTGGTCTCTACCTCCCCAGTGTCACAGGGACAAAGTCTCTCTGCAATTGGGATCTTTCTGTATTTGCCTTCCAATACAGCAGAGGGAAGGGTATGACAACAGACAATGGTATAAGTCCTTCTGTGGCTTGAGTTTTCTAGCTGTGACAGGTACATGGAGCGGGAAGCAGAGTATCTGAACCTTTCTGAGGACAGGAAGGATGAAACCCTGTCTAGGTCATCCTGGCACTCAGTGTCCATTATCCTCTGATGTCTATTTTCACCTGGTCACGGTCCATAGCAAGTAGGAGAGTGGGGGTAAAGCCCAAGAGCGACAATTTAGTCCACACAGCACTTTTCCAGGAAGGTTGAAAATTGTCCTGTAGGGTCAGAGGGGCCAAGGGTTGAGGGATAATTTAAGCCAGATTAATACATCAGGAAGTATACCTTTTTGCTTTCAGATATAATGTGGGAAGTGCCTTTGGGAGTCATACTGTGACTTTGGTCTTTTTAAAGTCATATGCTAGATCAGTAGCAAGTAATCACATTTCCTGAAAGTCAGAAGGGTCATGACAGCAGTGGCGGGTGGGATCTGGATGCCGCTGGTTTTCATGTGCATGTGAGATGTTCTTTTGACATTGGGGCAGCTTGGCAAACTATGTGCTCTGGTTATGAGCTCCACCAGCCTGCCCATTTCTGAATTAGAACTTTTTTACTTTCGGGGGGCATGAGAGTGAGGCTTGGACTTGCATGCCTTCCCCTCTGTTGCACATGGAACTTCTTTAAGGTCAACCCTGAATAAACAGACCCTGCTTACAGGAATTGATCACATGAGTGGAACCCACTTAATAGATACCCATTCATATTAAAGATTATGAGGCAAGTATCACGGTCAGTGCACAGGGCATCCTGAAGAGACCCTCAAGGCCGAGAGGCTTGCTTCAGCCTCCTGGTGGGGGATCTCCTCATGTGTTACTGCAGAGTGGAGCCGTGCTGCAGCAATACACGATCAAATAGACGGGGTTAGCGGAGCACTTGCTCCGCTAACCTCATCTAAGGGGAGGGCTACATAAGCGGGTTAAATGCTTTGAGGAAACTGGGTTCGCCTGTGAGCCTGGTGGTTCTTGCACTCGCCCCAAAGTGGGCTAGGCTCCCTTAGCCCACTTTTGGCCGATTCTGAGAATCTCTTCATTATGTGCTGCGGAAAGAGGTGAGTGATGAGGAAAAGGTGAGGAGAAAAATGACCTAGCACCAAGAAACAAAAAAATAAAATGGGGAGGGGGGGCAAATCCCAACATACTATGTAGATAACAATCAGCTGTTTGTTCAACCATGAAACCTCTTGTCATGCCTGACATGTTTTGAGCTTGAAAGAGCTCTTATTTTCAGAGGCAATAACATGGTATAGTATCTTTCTCTGAGGATCATATTTCACATCAGCAAGAGTCTCTCTCTTCTCCCCACTCTCCTTTTTGACTGATCCCAAGACTTGCTCCCAGAGACCCTGTTGGGTGCCAGGGCACAGTTTGAAGGTCCATGATGCAGCTTTTTATCTTCAGCAAGGTTAGTCTCAGACTGGCCAGTACCTGGGTGGGTGAGTCATTTAGACTTCCTGTATGCCACCTTGTTAGATGATGGAAGAAATGCAGGGGCGTAACTACCATTAGGCAAGGGGAGGCAGTCGTCTTGGGGCCCCACTGCCTCAAGGGGCCCTCCAGAGGCACATCACATGACTCCCCACCTGCCCATGTTTCACCCCCTCTGAATTATGTTGAGTCTCTTGGAGATCGGCAGGAGCAGAAAGTAAAAAAACTAGATTCAATGTGAACTAAATATTCACTGTATTTATAATGGGGATGTGAGTGTGAGTGCACGATCTATTGTGAAGTGTGTTTGTGTGTATATCCGCGAGGGGCCCATTTTAAAATCTTGTCTCTGGGCCCCCTCCAACCTTGCTACGCCCCTGAAGAAATGTGAGATATAAGTATAATAAATAGACTGCCTGTATAACTTTCAAGTCCAGGCAATGCATGAACTTGCCCTTGTAACTTTAAAAAATATGAATTTAGAGAGAGACTGCTGTTTCTTATGTAGAAACTATAAGGTATTTCTCTTGCCTGACTTGGCAGATCTCACCATGACACTTCGTAACATGATACTGGGAAAAGGCAAGTGAGTTACAAAATAAATTTTAGCATAAAATCTCCATACTGTTGATTGAACAGATCCAGCAATTACATGCATTCCTCTCTTCATATATACAGTGCAGTCCTATTTAGTATACTTGCAAGTAAGCTTAATTTTCTTTAGCATAAGCCTTAGTCCTTGTACTCTGTCAAGGTAAAGTGTACCGTTGAGTCAGTGTCGACTCCTGGAGACCACAGAACCCTGTAGCAGACAGTTAATAGTTTTTATCTGGCATAAGCTGCTGAACATAGTAAGGAGACACCATATAATTGGCATGCATTGTAGAGACTAACTTAGAGCATTATTCAGGATTGCCATGGCTGAGTTGCTCTTCACTCAGCAGCAGTTCAGTTGTTACATATTACTGGCTGCGGCAGGAGAGCTACAGGTGTAAATCAGCTCTGTCAAGTATTGCCGGGGCCCATTTTGTAATCAATGGTTTATTTTATCACCACTACCCCCGTGCCCTCCCCAAATCAAAAGCTGAACAAGATCCATAGCCACAAGATGTCAGGACTGTACTTGGATAATTCAGTGGAATCAATGAAATTAATCATCAGCTTTCCATCTGGTATTGAATCAGCTCAGGTACTGGAATGATAAATGACTTTATTATCTGTATGGAATCAACGTGAAATAACTGAGGCTTGGTATGAAAAACACTTTCGATTTCTGTACACTCAACGGTTGCATTTTTCAGTGCTGTTCTCCACCTATCTTCCGCCATAGCTGTCTGGGGAGTGGCGGGGGATGGACACTGAAATGGTCGATTCTCATGCAGTGAACACAAAGAACTACTAATAATACATTGATTGGGAGCCAAAGAGCCGTATAACTATCCTCATGCCTCCAAGGGGACTTTAGGCTTGTTCTTCTTGAACAGTGGGCCCCTGAAGGAGTCTTCAGACAAACCATCTTTCACACGTATGACTGAATGCATAAGGGGATATGTAGGAAGTTTTCACTCTAATGGTGAACATGTCAGGAGGGGGATGGCTAACAGGTGCACTGTTGGGGAAGCCAAGTGGATGTGAACCCACTCTCCCCCCCGCCAATAAATTCACAATGCTTGTGGGGAAACCATGTGTACAGGGTTTGTGTCATGTGGCAAACTATTTTTGAACTGGAGGAGAAACTTGGCCTCCAGAATCAGTTTGATAAAGCAGGGAGATCTCTGTTCAAAGAAGAAAAGTTAAAATATGACTAGGTATGCTCAAGGCTCCTTGGAGCCTTAGAGTGCACAGTAAATTATTATTTACTTAATAATTTACAATTTATCTATTCCACCTTTCAAAGTACATAAAGCCATCAAGGTGGCTTACAAACCAGTGCATTAAGCCAACCATCATAAAATAAAATTAGCAGCTTTAGCAAAAGCAGCACGCACAATAAAATAACCATAGTGAAAGAGCCACCAGAGCCAAGTAAGAGAAATCGAAGGAATCCTAAATATTAGTAGAAGTCTGAATGAATAGGATTGACTTCTCTGGCATCTGAATGATAGCAGTAAAGGCCACCATGTAAGCATACAGTATTTAGGAGGAGAGTGTTACCACAGATGGCGGCAGAATTAAGGTTTAAGGTTTACACTGGGCCTGAGGAATTATGAAAGCTAATCTCCCTTCTAATAGACATCTTGATGATCCAAATCAAAATCTCTCTCTCTCTCTCTCTCTCATTTTGAGCTTTCAATTTTGTTTCATATTTTTAATGTAGGGCATTTTTCTCTGACTAGTCACAGTTGACAATGGATATGTGTAATGTCCTTCTGTTGTATATTGATGTCAAGTTCTATTATATTCATACTCTTAATACTAGTATTAAAATAAAATACCTGTTTCCTCAACTTATCTGCCTGTCTTTAGAAGATGGGGGCCTCTGAAGTAGCAGGGTGGGTTCTTTCGATACTCAAGTCTGAGACGGCTTAGGGCTTGCTTGCTTGCTTGCTTTCATTACAAATTTCTTTTATACTGCCTCCTCCAAAGACTCTAGGCAGTGAACAACAATATCAATTATTATTATTAATATTATTATTATTATTATTATTATTATTTATTAAAGGGCAAAACACCTGGTGAAACAGGTGGGTCTTAGGAAGGAGCCAGGGAGGGGGCTGAACAAATCTGGGGGGCTTTATACATCAAAGCTTTCAGTGTGGCCCATAAAACTGGGTGGCATTGTTTTTATATTGTGCTTCCCCTAATTGTTCAAAGTGCTTTACACAATATAACTATTTCAACAGTCCTTACAAGAGTTCAGTATGGTTTATCCCTATATTGTCAGTGTGGGAACCTAACGTGCTCTTGCCCCTGGATTTCCGGGGTGAAGTCCAGGGACTCCACAGCCCCTGGAGGCCCCCCAATCTTCTTTGGTCTGTCCTGGGTGGTGTGGTCACCCAGCTGAGCATGATGATACTTAATTTGCAGGGGAGGGGAAGGCTCCAAAATTATCTGAGTGCACCTCTGGTTGAAACAGTGTTATCCTCATATTTGGCTGGCGGGGGGGCGCTGATAAATTGTAGTGTGCTTAAGGCTACCCTCAGAGTAGGGCAAAGCCAAAGAACAGAATGTGGCTCAGCTAAATTAGACTCCGCTGTACTCTACTCAAGTATACAGTGAATCAGTACTGAAAAGGGTAAAGTTAATCTTTAATTGTAAACCACCCAGAGATACAAGTTTTGGGCGGTATAGAAATATTTTAAATAAATAAATAAAGTGAGTAAGAAAACTCTTTGATTTTTAAATTTCTGAATGTTTTAATTTTTAAAATTCCTGTTTTAATAGCTGGTTTTTATTTTATTTTATTTTCGTTTTGTTTTTGTGAACTGACTGGAGCCTTTGGAATCAGGCGGTATGTTAAATAAATAAATCCAAGTATTGAGAGGGGCCATAAGTAGCAAAAAGGTATTGTGTGAAAACCAAAGAGATTCAAATTCCTCAATGTAGTAGACAATAGATTTTAAATGTGTTTGTTGTGAACCACCTAGACACATGAGTTTGGGGTGGTATACAAATATACTCAATAAATTTTTAAAATGCAGACAAAAACATCCATTAATATTAACAAAAGCTACTGAAAAAGAAAATGAAGGTTTTCTACAAGATGAAGTATAACTGTATCCTCTGGACACTAAAAAGTCATCGCACTCTAATATTTGGCAGAGCTATATCACTAATCAGGAGGGAAGCAGTGTGACAGCTCAGTCTAATGAAATTTGTGTCATTTTACTAAGATAGATTGCTGTGGTTCAACAGGCCCCCATTCAGTTAATTCTCTGGCTGCACAAACAAGTCTATAATACGCTCTTTTAATGCACAAAGCGGACACAGATTTGCCGTGTTCCAGACCTTAAAATCACAGAGGGGTTGATGAGGTGTCACCTCTTGGTCTGTTTCAGCAATACCCTTTTATAAAGCATATATCCTTTGCCAGCCCGTTGAATCCGTTTCTCTAGGGACAGGAGTTCTCTCCAACAGCCGCTGCTCAAATCAGCAGTTGTTTAATATTAGGATATCTGAAGGGGTTTCTGCCCAGTCCCTCTGTCAATAAAACAATTAGGACCAAGAGTGCAACCAAGTACATGTATGTCTATAAGCAAACAACAATTAGCCCCTGCCAGTGGCAGAACTAGAAAAAATTGAGGCGGGGGCACAGAAGGAATAACATGCATTTTTGGGTAGGCAAAATATCACACATGTTAGACTTCAGGTGGGGGGCATACTACTTGCCTGAGGTGGCACTTACCCATCCCCCTCCCCACCTGGAACCACCCTTGAACTGCACGATCAGTCTGATCCAACATGCTTACACGGCACTCCCTTGTCTGAAGTATTGTGGGAATCATAAGGACACACTCTCTCTCTCTCTCTCTCTCTCTCTCTCTCTCTCTCTCTCTCTCTCTCTCTCTCTCTCTCTCTCTCTCTGAAAACTGCCATGTTATGCTAAGTACATTTTCTCTCAGATACTCAAATGTATTCCGGCTCTGGCATTATGCTTTCATCCATCTTCAAGCACGGCACAGGTGTGACTTCCAGCACCTGTGTCTTAAGAGTAATGCAAGAACTGCCTCTGAGGAAAATTGTTAAATAGTTGCCATCTGCTAGTTTTATATTAGCCTAATTAAACTCTTTTTTCCCCCCTTTCCACTTGGCTCTTTTATAAAGTCCAGCACAGTCCTGGGCAGTGGGTAGCTCTTGTAGTGTAGTGCCTAAGAGGCTAAACACCAGTGGAGTGAAGGAAGGGTAGCAGAGAAATGGCTGCGCCATTTAGGGTGAGGAAAGAATGTGAACAACAGAAATGAGGCCAGGGAGCTGTGAAGTGGTGGGGCAAAGAGACCTGTGATGATGCTATCTGGTGCAGGGAGAAAGAGAGTAGCTGAGACTACCGTAGCTGTGACTACAGAGAGGTTTGTACATAAGAACAGCCCTGCTGGATCAGGCCCAAGACCTATTTAATCCAGCATCCTGTTTCCCACAGTGACCAACCAGATGCCTCTGGGAAGCCCACAGGTAAGAGGTGAGGGCATGCCCCCTCTTGTGCTGTTGCTAGCTTGCAACTGGTATTCAGAGGCATCCTACCTCTGACATTGGAAGCAGCCTATAACCATCAAGACTAGGACCCATTGCCCTCCATGAACTTGTCTAAGCCTGTTTTAAAGCCATCCAAGCTGGTGGCCATCACTGCATCACGTGGCAGAGAATTCCATAGATTAATTGTGTCAGGGGCGTAACTACCATTAGGCAAGGGGAGGCTGTCGTCTTGGGGCCCCACTGCCTTGAGGGGCCCCCAGAGGCACATCACATGACTCCCCACCCACTCATGTTGCACCCCCTATGGATTATGTTGGAGAACGGCAGGAGCAGAGAGTAAAAAAACTGGATTCAATGTGAACTAGATATTCACCGTATTCATAATGGGGATGTGAGTGTGAGTGCACGATATATTGTGAAGTGTGTTTGTGTGTGTATATCAGCAAGGGGCCCATTTTAAAATCTTGTCTCTGGGCCCCCTCCAACCTTGCTACGCCCCTGAATTGTGTGCTGTAGGTAAGGTAACTGAAAAAGGAGGTTCCAGAGAGATCTGTGTAAATGGGAATGACAAAGATGTGGATAAAAGATGGGGTGCAGAAAGTCTTGTGGGTAGAAAAATGAGGGTGCCGATCCATAATAGTTCAGAGAGAAGAGAGTGCTGAGTGTGTGCAAAGAGGAGGTAGGTAACTGACAGGCAAGGCTCCAGAAATGTTTGTGTTGGAATAGAGGGAGGCATGTGTATTTGTGGCTCTACTTTTCCCCCAAAGCAGAGTCTCTAGAGGGCAAGCCACCTAATGGCGCAGCGAGGAAGTAACTTGCCTAGGGAGCAAGAGGTTGCTGGTTCGAACTCCTGCTGGTATGTTTCCCAGAATATGGGAAACACCTATATCGGGCAGCAGCGAAATAGGAAGGTGCTGAAAGGCATCATCTCATACTGTGCGGGAGATGGCAATGGCAAACCCCTCCTGCATTCTACCAAAGACAACCACAGGGCTCTGTGGTTGCCAGGAGTTGACACCGACTCGATGGCACACTTTAACGTTATGAGGGTGCAATAAGCCAAAGTTAACACTGGAAAATATCAATAGAACAGAATCCCCTTGAACCACAGTCTCTGTGACAAACTGTTACTGATTTCACATAGTCCATTTCTGGAAGGTGAAGTGCCAAACACCACAGTCTGCTCTTGAATCAAACAGAGTTTTGCCTTGAATTCCCTTGCACTTGCTTACCAGTGTGATTGTGTGAAGGACTTAATAGAATTCCACATATACATGAGGAAAGTAGCATTTTGGCATAAGCAGATGAGCTCTAATAAATCACCCACCCACCCAATTCTTCTAGTGTCGATGAAATCAGCTAACTATGTAAGGGAAATCAGGGAAATCAGCTAACTATGTAAAGGGACACCTTTTACAGAAGTGGCTCTCTCACATTTAGCAGCAGGAAATAAACTGTCCCTATTCAACCCAGCACAGAATCACTCTAGTGTCCAATGTTGCTACTGCCTCTCATGTCCCCCCCCCCCCCCACCGATTGTGAACTTTTTTGGAACAGGAATTTCAGAAACCACCTTCTCGTTTTCTTTTACTATATAATCTGCTTTGGGGGGGAAATTGAAACGTGGTATATAAATATTTATAATAATATCCATGAGCACATGGTTGTGAAGGAAGACCAAACAGCTAGTTGTAGAAATTTGTTTCTTGGCTTATTGTTGATTTGAGCTTCTGTGATGAGTGAACTTCAGCAAACCACCACTACCTGTTACTTTACCTAAAAACTGCACTAATTTTGATCAGCAAGGATCCCAAATGTTTGGAGAACAATCAATTCCCCCCCCACCCACCCCCCCACACACTTGGCTCTTAATAATGCTGCCAATAAAAAAGTCACAGTTTTGTGGAAGAGGCTTCTGAAACAAAGCAGTTTGTTTCACAACTAGCAATCAGTGGCACATGTCCTAAGAGGGGTTTGGTTAGTGTATCCAGTTCATTTTATTTGGTTTCTCTGTGTCTCGGTCATGTATTATATAGACAGAAGTGCATCTAGGTAATTTTGGAGCCTGGACCTAAAGGCCTTTGGAGCCCCCACCCCATCCCCGCTGCAAGTTAAGCATCATCCCCCTACACACACACACACACACACACACACACACACACACACACACACACTCCCCATGACCCATGCAGTATTTTTTAACAAGCGGGTTCTTGTGGGCACAAACAGCAACTGAACTCACAAGAATGTAAGAATATAAAACAGGGATATTTATGCAAATATGCATTAGCAGAAACATTTAAACACACAACTTCCATCCCACATATTTTGTTCCCACTCCCCCCTCTGTCTGTAAAGCAGAGGTCACTTGGTTGCCCAGCACAGGTTACAGTGCTGCCCAGTACAGCGCAGCAACCACCCCGCCCAGGCAGATTAAAGATGATTTGGGACCACCAGGGGGTGAGGAAGCCCTAGACTTCCATCCGGAAGTCCAGTGGTAAGAGTACATCTGCATACAGAACAAATAGATGGGCTTTAGATGAGCACCATGGAGATACAGGACTGAAATGAACTCTATAGTCCCGAAGGTGAAAGCTTACATTAAAATATTCTTTCTTGAAGGTGTACCAGACTGCGTGAATTATAAACATACCATGTTCTAAATATATAGTCTTCCACTCTTCCATTTCAAATCTACCAACACAGCCACCATTTGTACACTATACCACTTGTGTTTCAATTCAGATTAAATTCAGTATGAATTTCATATATGAACCTCTCAAAAACAAAGTCTCTCTCTCTGGGTACAAAGAATTTCATATAAAACCCAGTATTAAGTGATGTTTAAGTTGGGGGAGAGTCACTAATTTGGGCTGTAAAAAGAACATGAACAACAAAAAGATCTCTCTCTCTCTCATACTATTGATTGGATTGCTGCTCCCCCACCCCCTTTCAGCATTGCCACTGTGCTGGCTTTAAATTATTCAGTTTACAGTTGTCAGGACGTTTTATTTTAATTTTTGGCTTTTATTTGTGTATGGATATTTATATATTTTCAGGAGGGAAATTGTCAAGCTTCAGGGCATTATTATAAATGCATGTTAAGTGTTTGTACATGCATGAGAGTATAAATTCTCCCCTTTGGAAAGTGCTAATAGAAATACGATAGCAATACAGCTTGAGAATGGTACCACTTCAGAATGCGATATTCTGAAGAAAGTCATGTGGTAAAGTGACTGTACTGACCACATGGCTGGACTAGTCTTTCAGACACTCAGGTTTTGAACAACACATGGGAGGGCTGTATCATAATACTGCACAGTTTGGGATAGGTAAACTTGGGGGTGGTGGTATTTTCACAGCAACATTTGAGACCACATTGCATTAAATACCTATTCTGTATTTATTCTGAATTGTGGGAATAGATAATTGGGCAATGGGCAGAGACTCTTTAAAGGTATACTGAAGAAGCAACTATCAAAATCTGGTCAGCCATCCCACAGCTTGACGAAAAAGAAGAATGTGCGAATTCACCATTTTACCCAGAAATCTGTTCTTAATAACAGGTTGCAGGTACTCTATCTAAACATTATGGGCAACATCCAGACTAAGCACCACTGACTGACCAATTGTACAACATTAGAACTGCAGAAAGATGCTGCAGTTGCACAACATTCACACACAAGATAGTGCTGCTACTCCAGGAGCTCATGTTGTTGAGCATTGTTTCTATTCACTCAAGTGTGATAGTGCAAGAAAGAAACCAGCGCTAACATGGTGCACAGCTTGCACACTTGCCCAAGAGCAGTTAACAGTCTGGGCTGTGCTTGTGCAAGATAATCTGTGCAATTGTGCTACTTGCACATTTGGACATATCTTCTTGTGCTCATGCAGATTTCCCACTTCCACCAAAGTAACACTGTGTAATGTTAGCCAAAGAAATTAATGGGACTTAGTAAGCAAGTAAGTAAATTTTATTTATGGTCACTGACCAAATATAAAACCAAAAAGTTACAAAGATTACTACGACAGAAAACAGATAACACAGTAGCAATTGGAGCAGTACCAAGTTGTCATCGCAGCAGTCTTATAAAGAGTCCGAGCTCCTTTTGAATCAATTAGGGAGCTACGCACCCTAATGGCTATATAACAGAATTTGCTACCATATAGGAGATAGAGGAATCGTTATCCGCAATTAAAAATTTAACTAAAAAATTATCAGTGTGTCCAGGGAATATAACCAATAGGGGTAAAATCAAACAGTGCCTAATATCCCAATAAAAGATACAATTCAGTAAACATGAACAATGGTTTTGATTTCACCAGAACTGCAAGGACAAAGCTGAGCCTCCGTGGGTAGATGTTGAAACCTCCCTGTAAGCAGAGCTAATGGGAAAGCATTGAAGCGGGCTCTCAAAAAGGCCCAGCGAAACTTAGAAAAGGTAATAGAGGACAAGCATGATGCAGAGGAGAAACCCACCCCGATCTTTAATGATCTATAGAACACAGGCAAACAAGCCACCTCATTCTGCAACTCAATGGGGCGATTCTCACGACCAACAAAAATCGGGCTAGGATTGCCTAGCCCGATTTTTGTTGGCTGTAAGAACCACCGGGCTCGCAGCCGAGCCCGGTGGTTCTTGAGCGGGTAACCCACTCGAGAACCCCTGCTAAAAAGCAGGTTTGCGGAGCAAGCGCTCCAGCAAACCTGCTTTTTAGGCTCGTGAGTAGCCACGGTGCGGCTTCACACCATGCCTACTCATGAGTAGACACCTGGCTGGGAGGCGAAAAGCCGCCTCCTGGCTCGGGGGTCTCCTCAGTATACCCTGTGCACTCGCGCATGGCATACTGGGGCTTGCGGGGGCCATGCGGCTCCCCCCACCCCCCGCTGGCTCCGTCACGGAGCCGGCCATCGTATGGGCAGCCGATCCAGCCGCCCAGGGCTCCCTGCCCGCTCATGAGCGGGGAGAGTAGGCTTAGCCCACTCTTCCCGCTCACCGGACAAAACCGGGTCTCACTGATCGTGAGACCTGGTCCACTATCTTCTAATTGCTAATGGGACTTAAGTTTGTCTTGAGTAGCTTGTCTCATTGTAGGAATGTACACATGGAGTCTAGTATCAAAACACTTGCTTAAAGATGTGGCATACCAATCACTGTCCCACCCATGTTGCAATGCAATCCTGGCACTGCATGAAACAACTAATTAGATGGAGTTTCAGGTCCAAGCTAAACACATAGATGAGATGGGATGCATGTGGTAGAAATCTCCCCTGGAACATTTTGGTCCGTCCACCACACCTGTCCACAGAAATAATACCCTCTGTTGCTTTGTTACCTCACTATCTCACATGTCCATTTATGTTCTTAAACTGACTTGGGGGAATTTAGCTCAAAAATGGATTTGCAAGTGTGAAGACAAATGGACTGCAATCTGGACACAAGCAAATGCCAACATTAGGGTATTCCAAAAGAGCAGTGGACTCTGAGACAAGGCTTTTGAAACAAGGAAATAATTTTATTGATAAAGTGGAGACACAATGAAAACAGTAGTATAGGGCAACTTCGATACTGTTACAGTTGTGCAGGAAGTGAAGTCAGCTCCCAAAGATGACAATGACGGCTATTACAAATAATGAAACTTTGTTAGCTGCCTCATAACAAATTGTTCTCTGGGTGCCTTTTTCAGTCAAAGTGGGGACAAGGAGAAACAGTGAGGTGCTAGTGTGGCACCAAGGTCTGGGACACTAGTGACCCCCCAGCTGGCAAAGAGGAGCACTGGAGTTCCCAGGCAGTCAGGTGGAGATGTTAGCTCACATAAGGAAGGACTCAGCCTCAAGGTCTCTCAAATTCCATTGAGGAATCTAGGGTCTCTCATGTAGTCAGGCATAAAGATGGTCCCGTGGCAAGCCCATGCATTGACTAATTCAAGGACTCTGGTTTCCAGCGTGTCCAGGGCAGTGTCTAGTGCAGGTCTCCCCATAACAGTCCCATGTATGGAACACGCAAGGATAGTGATTTCAGCTCAGTGTTAGTTCTGGACCTCGTGATCCAGAGTTACAGTTTTGGGCTCAGCAGCCCAGTGATTCAACTGGGTACTCGGCCAGGTAGGCTCTGGTGCATTAACAGACAGCTTGAGTCACTGGATTCCCATGACAGCAGAGGCAAAGACATCTGCAAAGAACCTTCACACAAATGTCTCAAGGACAGGACCTTAGAACATAAGAAAAGCCCTGCTGTACCAGGCAGAGGCCCTCCAATCCAGCATCCTGCCTCATGTAGTGACCAACCAGGTCCATCTGGGAAGCAGAGAAAAGAGGGCAATCATCCCCTCTCATTGGGAGGGGAAAACTTTTATAAAGGTTTGTCCTCTGTAAAGTCCTAAAGGCAGGAAAAACTTTAGGTTTCAAAGTGGTCAAAGGGCGCCAGAGGTGTATCTAGGGAAAATAGCGCTTAGGGCAAGCACTGAAATTGCGCCCCCTGTCCAAACATCTGACAACCATCTTTCAGATAACTTTACCATAATATCAGCTGAAAAATACAAGTCAAGCTCGTTAATCTTTTAATATTTCAAAAAATATTTAGCAGTGGATGTAGCCAGACCAAAAAATGCTGGAAAACTACAAATTTCAATATGCTGGGGCTCATGAAATACCCAAATACTATGTGGAGGTGTACTTGGAAAACTAAACAGAAGTACCTGTCTAATTCTCTACTATGCATTGTAGCATCACTATTACATAAGTTTTAAAAATAAATGGAGAATTTGACTTTTCCCAGATACTCTGAAAATAATTAAAGGGTATGCAGAGTAAACTGTGTCACTGCATGGAATAGATTCTAGTATTTCAGAAAGACAGTTAAAATGAGAGAAAGATAGCAAGAAACTCTCTGTGGGCCTTAATACTAAGGATATCACACTGATTCAAAGACAAACTCACTAGTAATAGCCATATGATTAAGACATCACATTTAACTCACTTATCACAAGAAGCAAAGTAAGAGCAAAATGAATACAATCCTAGCTCATAAGCTTCAGCTCAGTATTCACAAGCCCTGATTCTCTGTACATAGTGCCAAACTGAATATGTGTACAGTGACTTATATTATTAAAAATGTTACCTGTAGCCCCTTCGAGGGCTTCCTAAAGGCCATGGGGGGTCTGCAAAGCTTCCCCCTCCCCCCGCTGGCCTCTAGGGCCTCGCAGTGACCATTTGAGCATGTGCAGTGGCCATTTTTTAAAATTAAAAAAAATGGCTACTGAAAACAAAATGGCCACCATGCATGCTCAAATGGCCTCTGCAAGGCCTGGCATGGCCTAGGGCCTCACAGAGGCCATTTGAGCATGCGCGGTGGCCATTTTGTTTTCAGCGGCCATTTTTTAAAATAAAAAAAAACAGCGCCCCCCCTTCAGGTGGCGCCAAGGGTACATGCCCTACCTGCCCTACCCTAGATACACCCCTAAAGGGCGCAGACCTAAGGAGGGTGTAGTGTGGTGGCAGCTATTCAGAGGAAGTGCAGAACAAAAGGGCTGTGTTATACCAATCTGCATAACTGACTTGGGGCTTGACCTTTATTGCATTCTGGGATGCTTTGACGATTTAAAGGGTCTCTAGTCTCAAATTCTCTTTTCTGTAGCACTAAAGATCCTTTTGCTGAGACAGGGACTGGTTTCATTCAGAATGCATACAATTTAGTAAGGTGTGTGTCACTTTTTGCTAGGCAGTCTTTGCATGACACTGTTGCTTGATCCAATCAGAGACCAATTTCCTCTTTGGCACCAGGTGCCTGTGCATGCTCTGTTTCCACTGCTTACTGAAAAAAGTCAGTTTCCCAAAGAGAAAGGGAGAGGGAAAGAGGTTAAGCTGAATTTTATTTCTGTGAATGAAAATATATACTTTATTGTTTATTTTAAATTCATCTTTGAACTTGATGAAAGGTTAAATGTGTTATGTTTAATCAATTTTTCAAAGTCTGGGTCAAGATATGTATTTTTGGTAAAATAAATGTTTACAGATTTTGCCGGAGATGGTGTACATGATCATGAATATTAAGATAGTGTACCGTAATCTTCCTTACATAAAGATTATTCCAGTGTTGGAAATATCATGTGCAAAGCAAGTTTCAGACTAAGGCTAACAGAATTAATGCAGTTCTGATGGCAACCTAATGGCCCCTTGATTTTTCCCACCCCCACCTTATAAGAAGATCATTAATATCAGCCTGGAGCAAATCTTTAGCTTCAGTATTCAACTCCAGTTGAATCAATGAAGCTGCACTGATTTACAGCAGAGAATGCTATGATGACCCATAATGTTTTAATAGTTTAAATGTTAAACATCTCTAAATTATGCATATCTACAGTCTCCAGAGTTGATCTTCCAAAGAATAAGTGCTTTTCTGACTCAGATTTTTTTTTTTTAAAGACAAAAGCAGTAAATGTTACTGTAAGGAGGATTGCTTCTTCTACATGTGTGACTAGACGAAAGTAAATTTGCAGAATTTTAACTACAAATGCCTCCATATACACCGAGCTAGTTCTAAAGAAGTGATTCATGGCACAGACCAATATTCAGATGATTAATTGTCCATGAATTATTCATTTAAGACTTGCAGAATTAACATGTATTTTGAAATATTACAATAAACTCAGATCAACAGTTCAGTGGGGAAGTATATATATCACATCCATAGAGAATAATGAATTAGCCCTTAGATTGTCCAGAAAAAGATTTAAGTTTACCACAGCCTTTAAGGTAATTCACACATGTAATGTTTTATTGCAAAAGACCAACTGGCTCAAACTAGCTTAGGCCTGTTGTTGAAGTCCATGGCCACTATGCTGATCTGAATTAGCTAGGATGCTGGCCCAATATACATAGATTATGTCATCTTCATTAAAATTTACCAGATTATGCTGGCCTACACTCCACATCACCAAATGCCAGTGTCAGCCACCTTCTTCTTCACGAATATTCCTTTTTCCTTCTGAACCTGAGTTCCAACTGCACATCACAGCAGCTGGCAGGAGCATTAGCCAATGGACCATATAGCAGCATCATGAAATAGGTTGAGTGGGCCTACAGCTTAAAATACATGTTCCTCTCCCAACTGCATTGCTCTTAACAGTATCGAGCCTCTTCTTGAGAGACTTAGAAAGTCTGTTTACAAACAGGCCAGTTCAGACAAAATTGGAGACTCGGGATTAAATCCCACCTACACAAAGAATTCTGCTTCCACTTCTGATTAGGAACAAGCCAGGATTGCTTATTACATCCAAACCAAGTAACTCCAGCTTATTCTAACCAGAGTTCGGGGTGGGGTTGGAGATCTGAACCAGAGTTATATTAGTGGCTGTAAATGAAACTTCTGTCAATCTCCATTGCAATTTCTATATTTAACTAAAGAGTTGAAAAGTTAAACTCTCTAATTGACTACAGTGTCACATACAGTTCAGAGGCTGAAATAATAGAATGTGTAGCTCTTCCTTATTTTTGTATGAGAATATGAAGGTGTGTATAAATGGAGAAAAGAAACTGAGTGGTATAGATGTTTGTAAAGAATGGGGTAAGTTAACTGATAATGTGTTCTCTGTGTGATATAAGGAAAAGGTTACATTATTCTTTAACTGGGTATAATTAAATCCCACCATTATGATTGCAGATTTAGAAGGACTTCTATATATATATATGCCCATTTAGAATTCAGCCACAGCAAGTCTTGTACCTCTGTGTGTGCAACTATCAGTTGCAATATACAATATAAGAATAGCCCTTTATAAGATATAAGAATAGCCCTATATAAGAATAGCCCTACAATATAAGAAAAGCCCTTTGTGTCTTATTCTTACTCTGCAGTGGCCAGAAGAGCAGGAATGAGTCTTTCCTGCAAATTACTTGACTTCTCACCATCCTAACAGCAAGTATGTATGCACTGAGAAGTAAAGATCACTTCTGTACAGTTCTCAGTCCACTGTCAGTTATTATTAAACTCCAGGATTTCCATCATAGTTGGTTTCAGGCATGTAAAAGGATGGCCCTCAGGTGACTGGTGGGAGGGAAGCTTTGCAGATAGCTAATCTAGGAAGGTATTGGTGGGTTGGCTAGCAACTTTTGTAGACTTATTTACATGGGTAATTTATCTTCATGCTACCAAGTACGTGTAGACGTTATACCGAGTTAGACAACTGACAAAGGGGTATGAAGGATGCCGCTTTCGATATTAATGTGAGCCTTGGGTTATTTTTCAAGCATGAGCCATAATGTGGTACAGGCAAATCTGCCATTATTAAAACACCAAATAAGTCTCCAGGCTGTGGAACCCGCTTACGGATGAGACCCGCATGGCTCCCTCTCTCCCAGCCTTCAAGAGGAGAGTGAAGACTGCCCTTTTTATTCAGGATTTTGGTCAATGAGCTGTCCCTGCTCTATTTAAATTTTTTAGCTACATTTTGTTCTGTTTTTATGTTTTTAATTTTTATTGTTTTATCTGGTTTTTATGTTTTTTTTAATTGAATTTTATTGTTTTATCTTATTAACCGCCCTGGGGTCTTAGGACAAAGAAGGGCATAATATAAATATAAATAATAATGTTTTCAATGCAATTTAAAAATAACACTAATCTTTTACAAAGCATCGCCTTTAATAGTGCTTGATTGAAGGATGCTTATCCTTTTCAGTGCTACTGTTATGAGGCATGTGAATGATCCTGCCTATGGCCTTTACTCCTCTTCATTTTTATGTCAAACACTCCAACTATCCCTGTTCCATCTTTGGAGGGATAGCATGTTCATTTTGGCAGAGAGGGGTAGCTAGATTGGCCATTTTTCACATTTCAGCCCCTTATCCCAGGTCTAAAGAAGTTAAATCCGAGGCGGGAGTGACGGTGACTGCATTGTGTCTCTAATATTTATTTTATTTTATTTTATTTTATTTTATTTTATTTTATTTTATTTAAAGACTTCTATGCAATCCTTATTTTTTAAAAAGCTCTTGAGATGGTAGACCATCAAATCGTTCTTTCTAAAGCCCTCCCTTGAAACATCATAACAAAAATATACACAATCAGCAGAACAACAATCCACTTATAACATCCAACAGAAGCATGGCGAAAACCTTCTGTAACACAAAAATCAAAAGGGCCAATAAAGCCTCATTAGGGAGGAAGTCCTGTAATCTCGGTGCAACTGCCAAGAAGGTCCTGTCCCTTCCAACCTCACCTCAGATGGCAGGGAAACAGGGCCTCTCCAGATGGTCTCATCAAGTGGACAGATTTGTGTAGCATAAGGCTAATACACATGCATGAACATTGCAGCACAAGGTCATGCATTTCACACATGCTGTAGCTTCTGAGATATTTTGAACTGCTGAGAACATATTGGAGGACACACATGTTTTTCTAGTCTATACACAACCAAGCTAACAAATAAGCTCTTGGATTTTAAATCAGTGGACGATTGGCCATTGCAGAGTAAATGAATTTAGCATAGAGCTTACAGAGAAAAACCTTGAATGGTGCGGAAAAGTAGAAGGGGTGGGGCTCACAAGGTATGAGAATTGGGGCGTGATGATTTTCCTTTCATAACCTCTGAAATGTTGGAGAGCACGTTATGTATTTACTTATTCTACCCCGCCCTTCCCATAAACTCAAGCCGGCTCAGTTTTCATATAGACTCGTCTCTAAAAAAACACTGTGTCCACTGTGAATGCGCGATGTTTTTTCTGTGTATTTTCTGAATGGTATCTTTAGAAAATTAAATGGATCAAATTGCCTTTTATTGACACTACTGTTTTGGAAAATTGTCATCCCCTTTCATAGCAGAGACAACCTCCATAAATTGCAAACTGAATGGCGCCCGAGTGCTTTCTGTGTGTAAGTAGGGACAGCTGGTTACACAGTTTATAAGCAATTGGTGTCCAAAAGGCAGCCATTTGTGCTGTCTTTTTCTCCTTGGACAATTTGCCCAAATATACTAGCTGATTATGTGAAATACAGTATAGCTATTAACCAATAGAACAGAATGCTTCTGTTGCCTAGCAACCTAACTCAATCGGAGGAAAAAAGGAAATAAAAATAGAAAACATACATGCTCAATGCCAAGCAAAAATATTCTAACTTGCAGCAGTTTAAGCGATGGTTTGAAAGTTATTTTTAATAGCATAGCTTGCAAATGTATCAAACAGGCAAATTGTGCTGCTCGTTTCTCTTCTTTGGCTAAATATACATTCAAGGCACATAGAGTTGATTCTACCCTACTGCCACAAGGATATTCATAGCACCACAAAGTCTGTGTATGTATAACTAGTGAGGAAATAAACGGCTTAATGGAGAATACATTATTTTCAGAATGATTTTGTTGGGCTGCCGGAGGGGATTTCTAGCCACTTTACTGTCAGTGGGAATAACTTAAGCATCTGTTTAACTCAAATGTAATTTTTATCAACAACAAATTCTTTTTTTTTTAATAGAAATTATATGCAGCTGTCTCTTCCTGATATGCCATATTTGAAGAACATGCCTGCACTGAAAATGCGCTTTTACTAGGTGCCTTGTTGGCTAGAACAGTCCTGCCCGGCTATTTTTGGACTACAACTCCCATAATCCCCAGCCACAGTGGCCAATAGCCAGGGATTATGGGAGTTGTAGGCCAACATCTGCAGGAGGGCTGAAGTTGAGCAGTCCTGATCTAGAACTATGTGTGCAACAGAGCTCTTGCATAAGCGATCCCCCTTATTCGCTTTAAGGAAGAGGTCAGTGCCATGTGTGCATCCTTTTATGTACAAGAAGTTGAGTTCGCCCCTGAAAGCAGATGCAATCTGAGCCAATAACTGGCCAAGAAAGGATCTCCTCGCTCTGCAATTCCTCTGTGGACCATCAAAAAGACCAGATGTCTCCAATGAGGTTTCCTTCAGATCCAACAGTGAATGGTTTTGCTCATGTGTAGGGTCTGACAGATTATAATAGTCGAGATTGGGAAGGAATTTTTCTCCAGGTCAGATACCTGCAGAAAGAGGAGGAGAGCTGGTCTTATGGTAGCAAGCATGACTTGTCCCCTTAGCTAAGCAGGGTCCACCCTGGTTGTATTTGAATAGGAGACGACACGTGAGCACTGAAAGATATTCCCCTTAGGAGATGGAGCTGCTCTGGGAAGAGTATCTAGATTCCAAGTTCCCTCTCTGGCATCTTCAAGATAGGGCTGAGAGAGATTCCTGCCTGCAACTTTGGAGAGGCTGCTGCCAATCTGTGTAGACAATACTGAGCTAGATAGACCAAAGGTCTGACTCGGTATATGACAGCTTCCTATGTTCCTGTGTTACGTGGCTTGGCTTGTAATTTGTTCTGCTGGCTCATTAGGTGGCATACCTCCTCCTTGATTGTGGCACATAACATTCTATGATTTGGGCTGTGGCTGTAGGGGAGGAGGGTGGCAGGCTGGTGTGCAAGTGGCCCTCCCTTGTGGCCAGGAATTGGACTAGGTATGCTTGTGGCCCCTGCAAATTCTGTTCTTTCTGGTTATGACCAGCCTAAGCAAACATATCCACAGTGCCAGTTCAGGTATTTGACCTGGCAGCAAACTTCTATTCTCATGTATAGTGGCAGCCAATGAACATGTCTGCCACTACACAATTCAACTGATGCCTGTGAGCCAAGAATAAAGGACAGTGTCAGAAATCTGGCAAATCACGCATACATGTGTTTATGCAAAAACCAAGTTCACATTTTTATTTTAGACAGAATCCTTGAAGTACTTTACATGTTCCAGAATTTTGTAAACCAGAAGAGAGACAGGTCCCTGCCTCAAAGAGCTTACAATCTAAAATAAGCAGTGAGGAAAACAGAAGAACAGGAATGAGGGCGATGATGGTGTAAATGGATGGCAGTGAGCAAATGCAGTCACACTTAAGTGTGGTTACAACTGTGAATTAAGCCAGAAGCTTTACAGAAAAGATGGCTTTTGATGAGGTATTGGAGAGGGAGAGTGGTGGTGCTATGTAAATTTTGAAGGAGACAATTATAGTCATAGGGGACAGCAAGAGAGAATGAATGTCATTTGGAGGTGGAGGGTGTATGCTCATTCCCAAGGCATGGGCCCACTTTCCATTATGCATAAAAGTTTGTTGCCAGGCTTGAATGTCTGAACCAGCCCATAGACTGAACGGCATTATAACCAGAGGCCAGGTAGGGAAGCACTGTCGTGTGAAACATGTGTTATTTATTTAGACTGGTATCTTGTCAGTTTTGCACAGAATAGCTGGGGAAATAGGAGCCAAGGGCAGCTCCCAATCACTCAGAAAGTGGCCAAATTGTTGACTTGTTTGGTGTCGTGTGATAAAAGCGGCAAAGGAAGGTAAGCATAAGTAAGAGATAAACTGTGTCAGATTCTGCCCCCCCCTCCACCCCTGTGCAAAAGATAAGGTGCCTGTATATAGGCAAACACACTGTGTCCATGATCTACAAATAACTTCATTCTAGCATTCTTCACATCCCATTGAGGACACTCACGTGTATTGAGCCAAATCATGTGTTTTAGGAAGGATTGTACTTCTTGGTTTAAGATCAGCAAGTCAGGGAGAAAGTGCATTCATGAAAGGGGCATAACTATAATAGGGCAAGGGGACACAGTTGTCTGGGGGCCCACTGCCTTGGGGGGCCCCCAGAGGCAAGTCACATGACTGACTACCCCAGCCGTGCACCTGCCTGGGCTTCCTTCAGTTGTTATCATCCTCCGAAATTGATGTGAGTGTTAAGACCTGGAGCTACCAGAACAGCATGTCTTTCTCATAATTTAAGATGATGTTCTGTTGGCCCACTCCAACCTTGCTACACCCCTGATTCATGATACAGTTTCATGTATGTTAGATTCTGCAGAAAGTGCAGCAAATAGTTTGAACCTACAGAAATTGAAGTCAATTTTTACTGCCTGTGGGACTTACTTACTTATACTTTATTATGGTCATTATTATGCTGCCTGTGTGGAATTTTGGGAAGGACAGAGATTCAAGATTTTGGACAGCTAATCCTCAGAGATTTTACAGATAGTTTAGCTTCTATGAAGTTGTTGTTATTCAGAATATTTATACATCATTTTTCAATAAAAACATTCTGCAAGTGGTCTCATAGTTATATTATTAGGATTATGTATTTGTTTATTTTTAAATTTTAGTATATTTCTTTTATCCTAGGATTATACTCTTAGGATCAGGATATTAGGATTGGTTTGCTCATGGAAAAGGTTCTGACTACAGAATGAACATGGACCATTATTTCTTTCTTTTGCTCAGATGGGCAATGGAGCATTCCCTTATATGGAACTTAATTACAGGCAAAGCAGTGCTACAAAGTAATGGATTCTGTCTTCACCATATTCACTAGTTTTTCATTCTCCTTTCAGATTTTAAAATGCATGGCCAACAATCTAATATTCACCCTCAGGCAAGAAGTTTTGGTGCATTTGGATAATATACTTCTGCCACTTAGAACTGCTAGATCATTTTTTTTTGAGCACTCAGATTATAAATGAAGCTATTACTGTTGTCTGACAAAGTGTAGGACTGAGTGTGATGCTAATTTTTAAAAACCACACACCTTAATCAAATGCTGAAGAAAACTGCCAAATCCAAGAGGAAAACATTCCATTGGAACACAGTTTTCATTTGTGCAACTAAGACAGAGTCAGTTAAAGCGTTTCTGAAGCCACATGATACAGTTTAGCTGTCAATAAAGCAAATATATCCAGATGAAGAATGAATGCATATTAATGGTTTTGTATTTAATTAACTTAATTAGTACAATATAATTTTGGTTCTGCCTTTTCCTTATTATCTAGGGTGCTGTTAGTACGATGCTGTAATTTTCAGATTGTGAGTCCTTTGGGTACAGGGAACCATTTTATTTATTTTATTATTTATTTTCCATGTAAACTACTTTGAGAATTTTGGTTGACAAATGGTATAATAAATATCCGTAGTAATAGTAGTATAAGTAATGCCACTGAGAGCTTCTTCATGTGTAGCATTTAGACTCAAATTTTTATGTTGCATCGTCTTAGCATTTAACCAGGGGCTTATCTAAGGTAGGGCAGGCAGGGCATGTGCCCCGGGTGCCACTTGAAGGGGGCGCCATTTTTTAAAATTAAATTTTTTTTAAATGGCCACCAAAAACAAAATGGCCACCGTGCATGCTCAAATGGCCTCTGTGAGGCCCTAGGCCATGCCAGGAATCGGAGAGGCAATTTGAGCATGTGTGGTGGCCATTTTGTTTTCAGTTATCTTTAAAAAAACACAATTTTTTTTTTAAAGGCCACCGCACATGCTCAAATGGTCCCTGGAAGGCCCCAGAAGCCAGTGGCGGGAGGGGGAACCTTTGCAGACCCCACCCCATGGCCTTTAGGAAGCCCCCCAAAAGGGCTATAGGTAATTTTTAAAAAGATATATAATATATAAGTCACTGTACACATATTCAGTTTGGCACTATGTACAGTACAGAGAATCAGGGCTTGTGAATAATGAGCTGAAGATTATGAGCTAGGATTGTATTCGTTTTGCTCTTACTTTGCTTCTTGTGATAAGTGAGTTAAATGTGATGTCTTAATAATATGGCTATTAGTGGTGAGTTTGTCTTTGAATCAGTGTGAAATCCTTAGTATTAAGGCCCACTTGGAGTTTCTTGCTCTCTTTCTCTCATTTTAACTGTCTTTCTGAAATACTAGAATCTATTCCAAGCAGTGACACAGTTTACTCTGCATATCCTTGAATTATTTTCAGAGTATCTGGGGAAAGTCCAATTCTCCATTTATTTTTACAACTTATGTAATAGTGATGCTACAATGCATAGTAGAGAATTAGACAGGCACTTCTGTTTAGCTTTCCAAGTGCCCCTCCACATAGTATTTGGGTATTTCATGAGCCCCAGCATACTGAAATTTGTAGTTTTCCAGCATTTTTTGGTCAGTGGTCTACGTCCACTGCTAAATAGTTTTTGAAATATTAAAAGATTAACGAGCTTGACTTGTATTTTTCAGCTGATATTATGGTAAAGTTATCTGAAAGATGGTTGTCAGATGTTTGGACAGGGGGCGCAATTTCAGTGCTTGCCCTAGGCGCTATTTTCCCTAGAAACGCCTCTGCATTTAACGTTTGCGAATTCATTCATTCTGTGGCTAAGCAATACCTGCCATTATGAATATCAGTCTGATGGTAACACAAAATTCCTTTACAGATCTGTGTGCTGTTTCAGTGTAGCTGGGGAACCTAGTAACCAATGCCATCACACGGCAGGGCTGTTTTCACATGCAGGCAAAACTGGGTTAAGGAAGCCAAGCCCGGGTTTGCCTGCGTGCAAGAACTGCCAGGATCACGCTCAAGCTCACCTAGGCAGCCACCCACTTAAACGAGGTTAAGGGAGCGAGCACTCCCGTAACCCTGTTTTGTTAATCAGGTGGCAGCGTCGGCTGCTTTTAGCAGACACTGTGACACTGACAGCCGGCTGCCCATCGCTGGGGGAATCCCCATCATGTCCGCCCAGACAGTTGCCAGCTCCCCTTGGCAGCGCAGAGGGTCAGGAGCCAAGACGCATCTTGCACAGTGCATTATGGGAGTGCCAGGGCAACGTGTCCTGGCTGCCAACCTTCTGCACTGCCAGGGTTAGCTGGCAATTGTCTGGGCAGGCAATCCACACACCCAGCAAAAACCAGGGGATCATCAGCAGAGGAGGTAAGCTTTTCAAGGCTTCCTCCCCTTGCCCCTACAAGCCTTTTCTTGCCGATCATGAGAAAGGGCCCTATTTATGTAACAGGAAAGCCAATGTTCAGCAGGGGTTCTGACATAAACCTCCTGTTGCCCATCCCCTGCTGATCTCTTTTTCTGCCCACTGAAAGCCCTGCACCAGTAATTTCACAAGGAGGCCAACTGAGGCAAGCTCTAACACTAAGTCTCCCCAATTCCAGTGTGCTGGATTAGACCTAGTAGGATGCCTTGCACTATTCTCAAGGGGGCAGAACTTGACAGACATAACAGGAATTTCCCCTTTCCTGCATCAGCTTCCACATCTTGTTAAAGAAACTAAAAGCACATGTGTGCGCATAGAAGCAAGCTGCTTGGGGTCCTTTCATTTCAAGCGACAGAACCATCTTGCTTGCTTCCCTGTGGTTAGAGGAAGACATAAAACAATGGCTTTTAATGAGTCCTGTTCTATGTGATGAGTCAATAGTGCTGTGAAGAGGTAAAGCACCACTCGATGCCATCTGATCATGCATCTGTTCTTCCCCTGGAAAGGAAGTGTCAGTGCTGAAAAATCTGCTGACACAGCCACAGATGACAATGTCAGTGTGGAGCAGAAATGGCAGGGAAATGAAGATGTTGCTGCAATTAGCCTACACAAAAATTTGAAGCTGAGGGTCCCAAGCTTGTCGCATGCAACACTCACGTTCTGATGCAGCGGTTGCTTAGGGATGCCAGACCTCTAATGTGCATGCAGAGCTCCACTACCTTCAAGGCTTGTTGTACTCATTTCAATGAAGATTGCAGATCTATGCACATATGGATTTGCTGGCTCCATTTATTAAATGAAAAGGGTACTCCGGGTATATGCATTAGAAGGCACCATGGGGGGCTGGCTCAGATGATAGGGTGGCATTTACCAATTTGTAGTTTCTTCACACACATGTCTATGGCTGGCACCCTTACATTCATCTGAGAAAAGTTCCATGCAGTGCCAATATATGTCCATGAACCGCTGAACAGCACATGCCATGTCATTTAAGCCTGTGCAAAGCTACAATTCTCAAACATTTTAAAAGCAGTAATCATAACTTCTGAATTAATTAGCAGAGTGTTTTACGCATACACTAGATTCTTCACATAACTCGCCTTAGATGGATTAAAGCAGAACATAAAATCACAGATGAAACACGGAATATAAACATAATAAATTAGCTGGGTTTCCCCCCCCCCCACCCTTTCAGTGTTAAAGACATGGAAGCAAAAATTATCTTTCTAAAATAATGAAACCCCAAGTTTCTCCAGATGATACCGGGAGTGTTATACTGTGAATGTAAAAAATAAATAAATCATTATTGTAATTACCACCCATAACTATAGAAAGTTTATGTTTATTTCTTTGGGTTTTTCTTTTAATGGGGAGCTGGGGAAAAGCTTACATATTGAACAGGAATTCAAGCCCTGCTTATTCAGGATGCCTGGATTGTCATGCATCCAGTTTGATTGGCTGTCATCATTTTGCCTGGAACCAAAACACCCACAAAGTGTGACATGCCTGAGATTCAACAAGTCTGACAGTTAGTCCAACTTTAAGGGTCTGCCTGAATATGCTTGGGTTTTCCTTTAAAATTAATATGACATTTTTAGTAGTAAAATATGAGTGGAAATAAACAGAGCTGAGGTCTGGTTTGTGAGTAAGAGCGGGGAGCGATAGAATACATTCCTTATCAAATCAATTGAGAAGAATTTTTCTATGACTAGCTGAAGCAGTTGACCAAAATGCACCCCACAGCTAATTGAAGCAAATTAATTGTGCAGCAAATAATTGCCACCTTGTGCATGTCTTCCCTCCAAACCACTCAAGATACAGAAATTAAGTCATCATCTTCTGTTATCCCTGCTACCCATTATTTGCATCCAGAATTTTGCTCGGTGGTTTGATTTAATGTAACTTGACACTTGGACTTAATGTAGAATATACCCACCCATATTAGGTTTAGTTTATTAAACCCATCCAAATATTGCAGCACTGCAGAGAGAGGTTTACACAATTATGTACTCGTTGCTCATTTTTGTAATGAGCAGAAGAGCTCAGAAAATAAAGTTAATGATGTATTGAAAATGCTGTTGGCCATTCTGAGCTTTTTGTGATAAGGACGTTTAGACTAGCTAAATTGGTAGGTTTTTTGATGTTATAAAATGTTCTACGTGGGGAGTGCTGCTGTGTTATTAATTAAGAGCCAGACTCTAGATAGAATGTTGAGTTTGGTCTGGGGGAAACTTAGTTCAGAAGCCCCCAGCCATGTAGGTCACTGGGTGGCCTTCAGCAAATCATATCTTTCAGCCTTACTTACATCAGAGTGGTCAAGAATAAAATGGGATGGGCCCATCTACCAAATTTCTTGGAGGAAGAATGCATATAAAATCAGTTATTATATAGGATTTCCCCCCTCCCATTATAGAATCTGTAATTAACCAAAATAGCTTAGGACAGTCTTAAGAATATAATGCTAATCCAGGTCGTAGCTTCCCTCACATCAGGTTTTGCAATATAGCAGTAAACTAGCAAAGCACACCTCAATTTTCTATCTCAAAATGCACAGATTTCAGCTAATGCTATTAAGTCATTCCACTTTTCTAGGAGCGCTTCCTTTATTCCTGCGGCCATCAAACTCTTTATGACTAAGGTATACCCCCAGCTTTTGTACGGTGCACAGTTGGGCCCCTATGATAACTTTGCCCCACTAGAATTGGTTCAAACTAAATTTTTAAGAGCTATCCTTCAGGTCCCTTGCTGTGTCCCAAACTCTGCCCTCAGAAGTGAGGCTGGGGTTTCCACACTAAAATTGAGATGCTGGTTGACCATTATCAGGTTTTGGTTGAAGTTGGTCTTCTTTCCTGTTGGCCTGGCCCCCTTTGTATTAGTGGACAGTTATATATCGAAATGGAAGATGACTTTAAATTTGAAGTTACAACAATTTGGCTTACCTCAGGAAGAGCTCATCAGGTTGGCTTTTGATCAAGCCGTTTCATCTAGTTCACAACGGGCCCTAGACAAAGAACTGCAGGAAGAATCTGCAAATCTGCCAGCAGAGGCGTAACTAGGGAAAATAGCGCCTAGGGCAAGCACTGAAATTGCACCCCTGTCCAAACAGGAATGATGGTACTTGTAGTCAGCAGTATCTGGGAATCCCTGTTAAAAGGAACACTATACCATCTAGACATGGTTGTTGATCAAAACCTGAAAACATGAGCCATCTCTGTAAAAGACTTAGAACAACAGTCAGGAGTTATGCGAGGATTCCAAGTGTCATTTTCTCTGTCTCCTCTCATTCTTTAAAAAACATGACTCTGTCCTAGAGAATCACCTGCCCAAATAGCCACTAGCAAAATAGGGGAAGAAGAAGGTGGTGGGGTGTGTGTGTGTGTGTGTGTCTATAAACCAGTGAATGATTCCTGCCAGCCTTTGTCTTATAATGACTGTTGGCTCATGATGGGGTATATGTGCATTCACCACACCAGTGCTTACTTTGACTCCAAGGGGTGGAGGATACATTAGTTTGCCACACTAGACAAAGGCATTTGCAACAGGAGCAGACAGCCAAGTTCTGCTAGGGCCAAAACCAGCTCCTGCCAGACTAAGAAATCATTGTCATTTGCCCCTTCCTGTCACAAGCAGTGTGCTGTTCTTTTATTATTGACTCTAACTCTCAGATATCCCAGTCATGGATGGAAAATTCAGGGTCAATTTACAAGAGACACATTTTCTACATGGGAGTTTCTTCTGTGGAGGTGTTGTGCAGAAACCCATGTGTAGTGACTGCCAGGGGCATAGCAAGGTTGGAATGGGCCAAGATGAGATTTTAAAATGGGGCCCCAGCCCCTCAAAGTCCAGGGCCTTCACGCACCCCAGACCCCCAAGGATTTAAGTCTGATATTTCAAAATAAGTATGCTGCCTGGAAATACATTTCACTGAATACACACATGCACACTTCACAGTATATAGTGATATACATTGAGTACTATATATTTGTGCTACTTTTAATGCCTAGAACACACTAGCAACGCTAATTATTAAAATGGCCCCCTTGCTGCAGATTAGCAAAGGAGACTTTCAACCATGCAGGGTGAGCCTATGTTTGTTTTCTCAGAATTCCGAACAAATTTAGTAAAGTTTGATTCCAGGAGGTTTTTCACACGAGGCTTTTAAAGCCCTTTAACACACATCTCCTCTGGAATGAAGGTGCTGCATTCACATGTTGGCAAGATTTACCCTGAAGTCCCTGCAAGTTATTGGGGAGCAGTTCACACACAAGAAAAATAAAATAAAATAAAATAAAAGGACAACACATGCTTCACAGTTCTCACTCAGACCTTCTGGGTTGCAAAACAACTTGAACATAAGTGCATTTATGAATGAATGAATGAATGAAAATAAAAAATATATACTTGTTCCAGAAATTTTTGTAATTTTCTGCCCTGAAACAAGCCACTTATAGGCCTTTATAGATAGTTTTTGTTTTTAAAGCCAGCACATTTTCCAGTCTGTTTTAAATTAAATATTCAGAGACTTCTCAGTCTCGCCCCACCCCCCCATATCAAAGCCCTATGGCAAGCAGATTCCTATAGCGGGGGAGGGGGGCACAAAAAAGAATTCACAGCCTACCTGGCAAAAACTGTGCTGGATGGTCTGGGCAGAGGGTCTGCTGCTGCTGCTGCTGCTGCTGCAGAGAACTCTGCCTGCTTCCTCCTTCCTGGCTTGCTTAGCCTGCCGAGTACAGGCTTCAGGGAGGCCTACTCGGAGGCCTCTCTGGAAGCCCCACCCACCCGCCGATCAGCTGAGAGGCGGGGAGAGAAGAGCTCTGCAGTTTGCAGGCCTTGCCGATCCTAGGCCTCGCCGATCAGCCGGAGCTGGAGGAAAGTGGCTGAGGGGCCCTGGGGCTGGGCAGGTGGGCAATGGGGTGGGGGTGGCAGGAACTAGCGTGGCGCCCCCACCTCAGTGGCGCCTAGGGCACGTGCCCTGCCTGCCCCCCCAGTTCCGCCTATGTCTGCCAGGTGGATTATTTATTGGCACTCAGCTCTTAAAAACTAGTCATGCTGACTACCTAAATACTTTACTTATACCTAAATTTAGGAGAGCATTGACCCTTGCTCGTCTCAATGTACTCCCCACTGCTGTCCTAGAAGAAAAGTACAAAAAGCTACCTTATGCCTCACGTCTCTCCCCTTGTGGCTCGGGCAATATAGAGACTACTGCCCATGTTATCCTTTATTGCACCTTTTACAGGGATACTCGTTCTAAGTTTATTTCTCCTTTGTTAAAGAATTTGCCTGGCTGAATAGATCAATTTTATTTAGAGTTTTTGCTGTCCAGTTTTGAAGAAATGGTTCCTGTTAATGTGGCCAAGCTTACAAACTTATCGTTTGTAAGTTTCGCCAAGTTTGTATTGCCCAATCTGCTGTTTGTTGATTTTATGCTGGTCTATGACCAAAATAAAAACTGAACTGAACAATGGCAGTAAACTAGAAGGCGAGGAAAGGTACTCCCCCCCAAAAAAAGAAGTATAAAAATGGAGATTTTGCCCAGTTTTTCTCCTCCATTGTGTGCTTCTTTGGCACAGTGAAACAAAGATGCCTGCTAGAGAGCTTGAAATATTTTGGAACTTAAAAACAAAAAACAGTCTTTTAGGCCATACCCCAATCTTGGCCATCTCTGATCTTCAGTTTGGACTAGCAGGAATTAGCACAGTCCCTGATTTGACTTGGTAGATGTCAGGTAAACTAGATACTAGGGCTGCCAACTTGTCTTCTGGCAGGGCTCCTGTGCCTTCAGAACAGCCATGTGAGAACAAGAAATTCAGTAAGCAAAGTTTTTCTCATTGCATCTAAATCATAGGTTCCAACTGTCCCTAGTTTAGCAGGGAGAGTCCCTGTTTTCTGCAATCTATCCCTGGTGAATCATTGTCCTTATTCCTCTTGGGGATGCCTTGTTCAATTTTCGTCATGTGAGTTACCAGAATTGTCATTCTGAATGATTCATTTCCCTGCTCAGAATCTCTCCAAGTTAAATCGAAGTGGGGTGAGTGGATGCCTAATGTTTCCATTGCACCTGCATGTCAGTAGGTGGTGTACAACACTAAGGCAGTATGCCATGTATAGCACGTGACAGGTTGAATCCAGTCTTCAGCAGTGTGCAGTAGTGGTGGGAGGCCTGGACAGTAATCTTTGTTCTAAGACTTGGTTGTGATTAGCATATCCCTATTTTCATGTGCAAAGGGGCTTACTAACTGTATTTTGCCATTCTTTGAGGCTGGGTCACTGTCATAATAGCAGCACATGTGGGGAATGGAGATGGACTTGCACCAGGTTACCCAATGGATCCATTGGTTGTTATGACACATGGACACATAGGTTAGCCTTGAACTGAATGATCCCAAGACACATGTCAGTAACACACATGTCCATGCGTCATAACAGGCTTTACCAGTGACTTGCATCCAAATTTTCCAGGTCTGCAGCCACAGGGCTTAATGTCTAGAGATGAGATATGCCAGGGCTCCTGTTTGCCTAGAAGCTGCATGCTTTGACTAAAAGCCTTGATCTCTCATCCCAAAGGTGTAGAGACAACTGTGGTTACTAAGCGGTAAAGGAAATGCATCCTGCATATGTCAGAGCATCCTCTATAGTGTCACTTTACATGTTCAAATTCAAAACAGACCCTGGGACTGAGCTCTGATGTACAGTGGCTCCAATTAAGCCTTGCATGAACAACACTATAAAATGACCCGTGCAGGCTTTTCATGGATGCAATATAGGTGGCTCTTTGTGAATGTGGATAAAGAGCAAATAATCAGCACATTTAAGCCAAAGCCAGAGTCAGGGTTCTTGAGGTCAAGAGATCCCAATAAGTGGCTAAATATGCTAGTCTTGCTTTTAAAAGCTGACACAAAGACTTTAAAACAATGCAGACTGGTTAGCTATTGTCTCCCACAGTGTAGAAGGGAGAACAACTGAAGCTGGCAATATATTCTATATTTCAGAATATAGTGGGATGTTCCCTCTGTGGATTACTGTTCTGTGATTCCAAAAGCACCTTTATTTCTCTTATTAAGCTGATTAAAAATCTATATAACTTGGGTTAGATCACATATATTTCCCTCCCAGTTGTGTCCAAAACCTAATTTCTCCCCTCTATCTGCCGTGGTCATTTTTTATTTGTGTGCATATTGCAAACTTGAAAAACACAGTCTCCTAATTGGCATGCAGTTGTGCAAATTAAAGATGAGTGGTGGCCTAATACAAAGGGAAAGGGGATAAAATGGTTTCTAAAATAAAGTCAAAAGAATAAAAATAACTATTTGGCAGTAAAAGATTATGTGCCCTTTGGAATATGTCCCTGTTTTCTGTAGACTGCCCTTGCCAGTGAGTTTCTTATAGTGTTGTTGCTTCTTTTTGCTTCACTGGGTGGAGCGTAAATTGGCTTTTAGCTTGCCAATCTCCTTTTCATTTCTTTAATACCTTCCTGTATACATGAAGGTAATTATAGCTTTTTCTCCCAAGACCATAGCATGCTCCTTCCCCCCCACCCCGCCGGCCCCATTCCCTCTAGTTCTCATACAATTCATTCTCCATTTGTCTTATGGCATAAAACTGGAACAAAGGAGAAATATCAACACTTGCTCTATACGCTTCTCTGACACAGTGAAACAAAGATGCTTGATCTTGAAATATTTGGGAACCTTTTTTTAAATTTTAATTACAACTGATAATGTGGAGGATTCCAAGGAAATGAATGCAGGCACTGAATACATTGCGTGTCTTTGTGATGCCTCTCAAAACTGGCTGTCAAAATTCCCCATCAAGGAATATTGTAACCTAGCAATTATGCGCATCTATTAGCTAAGCACCCATTCTCTCTTGAGAATGCTTTGTGACTCTATCATTTCAAAGGAAGCACATATCTTATCTTGGTGACTGCTAAAGGGCCACAAACACACCTCCCCAAGGCAGATTCTCTCAGATAAAATTTTATTTATAGGCAGCAATGTGGTGGGCGTTGTAACGCCACTATCATCATGAACCCTTTTTAATTTTTGTAGACAACGGCTGCAGTCCGTTAGAGCCGTATGCATGAGAGGGGAAGACCTTGTACACAGCTGAAAATATTCACCATAGACTCTCTCATGACTGAAAGGCAGGTTCCTTCCAGTTTAAAATGAGGCTTGCTTCTTCAGCAGCATCAGCAACTGCAGTAGGATCTTAAAGAAAGCCTTCTCCCCTGTACACATGCAGAGCTTTACTGGACGGCAGCCATTGTTAACAAAAGCTGTTTTCACCAACATGTTATAGAGACAGTAGTGGTGTCATGGATAGAGTGCTGGCCTTAGAGTGGGGAGTTTTGGATTCAAATACCATTCAGTAATAGATTATCTTCCACCAGTCACTGAAGCGATTCCCACGATCAGTAGAAAGCGGGCTATGGGAACCTAGCCTGCTTTCTACTGATCGTCAGAGCCACTGGGTTTGCAGGCGAGCCCGGTGGTTCCAAGGCAGCTATTCCCCTTCCCCTTAAATGAGGTGAACGGAGGGCATCCTGGAGTTTCCGGGTGCCACGCGGCCCCCGATCCCTGCAGCCTCCACCGGCTCCGTGACGGAGCGGGCAATCGTGTGGGCAGCTGATCTGGCCGCCCAGGGCTTGGAGGCTGCTTGTCTACCAAGCTACCAGACCCGCCAGAAGCTCTTCTCACTGATCGTGAGAAGAGCTTCACTATCTTCCAGCCAAACCTACCTCCCAGGATTGTTGTGGGGTTAAAATGATACATGGAAAACCTGTGCTCGCTGCCTTGAGCTCCTTAGAAGGCGACACCAAGTTGCAGGGGGGCCTAAAGCAAAGTCCTGCCCTGAGCTCCTCATAGTACTTCTGCCCCACCCCCAGCATATCTATCCCACCCCATCTTCACTCCACGCCTGCCTAAATGGGGACAGAGGGAGGCACTCAGCAATGGGTAGCTCTTTCCCCATTCCCGCCTCCGTCAATGAGGGTGGTGCCAGTGAAATTCAGCAGGGGCAGAAGCAACTCTTCCTTCTACTCAGAATTGGAGGATGGGCGATGGACAAATTGCAACTCCACCCTTGCTAACTTGGCAAAGAGGCACCTTTTAACATGGTGATTCTCTTTATTGAGCAGGGGGAGAGTAACTGGCCCTATCCACCCCCAGCACAGTACCTCCAGTGACTGTTGCTGGTGTCTATCTTGTGTTTCGTTTTAGATTGTGAGTCCTTTGGGGACAGGGATCCATCTTGTTTGTTTGTTATTTCTCTGTGTAAACCGCCCTGAGCCATTTTTGGAAGGGCGGTATAGAAATTGAATAAATAAATAAAAATAAACTGCATTCCTCCTCCTCCACCACCCACCCTATTTGCTGAGGGGAAAGGGGGATGGACATCACTGTGGTGGAATGTTCCCATTTGCAGATGGGTAGATGGATGGAAGGAGACAGTGGTGGCATGAAAAGCTCACCGTGTGGCTGCTTCCTCTCAGCACTCCTTGTATGGCCTTAGGGCTTCTGCGGGTGCTAGGACTGGACTCAGCTGACCCGACACCAGCCCTGCTGCTTGCAGTGGAGAGAGGGCCATGTCCAAACCAGGAGAGCCTATGCAGGAGCAACTCCAGAGCAACTAGTCATGAGCAACATTATTAGGGCAGTGAGGATTTTGCTATACATTAAATACTTAGAGGCATAACTCTCCTCCCTACCGGATTGCACTGACTCCTGCTGTTTGTTCTAGGGTAGAGGAGTGAGTGAATGAGGCTTCTCTAAACAACTGACGCCTTTAAAAACAATTCAAGCTATAGAACTTATAATATGGTCTGATTATTATCTGGCACTCTGCTGTAAAGTTCCAGCCTGCTGATTGGGGGAGCAGGAAATATGGGGGGGGCCACCCACTACCCCTTGGAGTAATCCCTGAGCCTATGGTTATTTGAATGTGGAATCTGATTCTGGAAAATTAATCATCCTTTAAAATAAGTATTCAGATAACTTGCAGTCTATCCTTATTTAGGTGTTTATCCCACCTCATAATGATGGGAGATGCATTGTTTTTGGGACCAATATGCATAAGATATTTTACTCCAAAATGTAAAGTGTGAATGCAACAGATGTGTGATTACAAATATCTGCAATATACAAATCCATTTGACACAGAGCTGGTTACTGACTTTGATTTCCTGACAGCTACACACTCAGTGACAACCACAGGTTCTTGGGAATCTAGGTTCACAAACCCAGGTTGTCTAATAGCCCTAAGAGCAGAAGTAAAACAAGGTCATTAGAGCATGAAAATGTTAGGCTACTGCTAATACATCTCAGGCTCTTGACCATGGGTGGCCCTGGTCCAGATATACAGCACAGGAGGAGGGGGGGTTAATTATTATTATTATTATTACATTTATATCCCGCTCCTCCTCCAAGGAGCCCAGATACTTGAGTATGTTTCTCTTGTGAAAGAGAAACATACTTGAGTTTCTCTTTCACAACAACCCTGTGAAGTAGGTTAGGCTGAGAGAGAAGTGACTGGCCCAGAGTCACCCAGCTAGTTTCATGGTTGAATGGGGATTTGAACTCGGGTCTCCCCGGTCCTAGTCCAGCACTCTAACCACTACACCACGCTGGTTAACCATTTCTTCCACACTTTTAAAAGAAAATTGCCTCCCAAAGCTTCTGTTAGCCCTGGTAGGAAAATGTGTGTGCATGTGTGTTCTTTCTATCGAATCAAGCAACAGCTTTTTAGAGTTGATTTTCATCGTAGAAAGAAACCACAAGAGGAAGGGCTAAAATGCTCCCTTTGCAGTCTCAATCCAGAACAAGTCCTCCTGCAACTGTTATGAGCAAGATTTTAAAGAGGTGAAGTTGCATTCTCGCATCTCTGTCCATCGTATCTAGTTTGGCCCAGAGAACAATGGATGATCTGAGCACAATTATCCAGTTAATTCCCTGACTTTCTCAGTGGAGAGGAAGCATCTCTAATATGAGGCTTTTAAAAATTGAAACTGTGGAACAGGAACATGATAGGCAACTAGAAGTAAGACACACACACACCCCTCTCTCTCTCACACACACACGTACGTATATATTATATAGAGCAGCCGCAGACTAATTCTGCACTATCAGTTTGCTTGCCCTGGATTTAAGGAGTAGAAAATGACGTCTAAGGGAAACGATTCCTTAGAAATTCAAATGCAATTTCCCCTGCCCTATCTAATGCATAAACATGTTCTGGAGAAGTCACTATTCTTGGAAGTATGCTGTATCCAGGCAACCTATCTGTGGCCAGTCCTTGGAATAGACAAGGTGGTGGTGTTTTTTTAACTGGAAATTTATTGTGACAGTCCACACACTGCATTGAGAGAAGGGTGCATCAGTACCTGTCATGCATTCTTTCTTTTACCATATTCAGAGACTGTTGGGTGCTCTAAAATCCTGTCAAGATATCAAGGTTAAGTAAACAAATTATTCACACCTAACCCAAGTTTCCTGATCACCCTCTATTTCTATGCTCCTTCTTCCAAGTTAGTAACTATGTACTAACCATCTTTGATGCTTTTTTGAAAGTGATGTTATATTTGTTTGATCAAATATCCCAGAATGTGTCTTATCTTGGCTGTCTTTCCTGCAGTTCCTCCTCCTCTTATACAGTATAATATTTTCATCTCACCACTGCTTATATAGATTTGCAGATGATCTTCACCAAAGTGGGAGAAGTGGGGTAGGGGAGGCCACTGATATTGAACATGTTGGATGCTTCACTATTCCCAAAAGACATCCCAAGAATGGGGGATGTGGCCACCAATGCAAGATGGTAGCCTAATCTAGTAATTGCATGATCAGGCACCTGAAAAAGCATCCAAAAGTGAACCAAACAGGCAGATCTTAACAAATAATACAGAATTCACATAAGGAAATGACCCTCTTCCTTTAACTGTACACAAAAAAGAGACCAACTTGAAAATAGCTCAGCAAACCTAGTGCAAGGAGTAGGGTTGCCAACATTTCATTGCCAGAATGAGGGACACACGTTCCAGAATGAGAGACACAAGGGGGGGAGGTAGGAGGTGTATGCAGTGGTAATCAAGAGCCTGAGTATCATTGACATATATGTAATTGAATTATATGCTATTGAATAAATGAGGGACAAATGCTGTCCCTAAGGACCAAAATTTCATCCCTGAAATAAGGGACATCCTGCATAATGAGGGACAGTTGGCAACCTTAGCAAGGAAACATAAGGCACAGGCCTAGCATGCCTTCAAAACTTGCAGGGCCTGACATCACAGCAGAAATAGCAGCACAACATGCAAAACTGAAGCAAGGCCTGGAGCTATATGCACTTTTAATACACATGGAACAAAATACTGCTGATTTTAAAAGATCTTTCAAACACAGCTAATGAAGTATTTGAAGTGGGTAAAAACCTGCATCCAAGAGCAGCCCTGCTCACCAAAGCAACCAAAGCTCTTCATATTCATCTACAAATGGAGAGTTTGGGAGATCAGAGACACAGGAGGGGCATTCGGGTCTGCGGGATCAGTGAGTTACAGGGGGTAGAGAATGCTACACAATTGCTTGTGGACTGGTTTGCTGCTCTGATTCCTGACAGGCCCAGAGATCTTTAGCCCCCAAGCCCAGCTCTCCAAGAGATATTATTGCTCAGTTTCTCCACTTTCTCTCTCTCTCTCAAAAATAAGCCTTTGTGATAGCATTACATAAAATTAATTGATTGATTGATTAAGTCCTGTCAAGTCTTGTCAAGTCAGTGTCGATTCTTAGCGACCACATAGATAGATTCTCTCCAGGATTATCTGTCTTCAACTTGGCCTTTATGTCTCTCAGTGGTGCATTCATTGCTGTCGTAATCGAGTCCATCCACCATGCTGCTGGTCATCCTCTTCTTCTCTTTCCTTCAACTTTCCCCAGCATTATGGACTTCTCGAGGGAGCTGGGTCTTCGCATAATCTGTCCGAAGGATGATAGTTTGAGCCTGGTCATTTCTGCCTCGATTGAAAATTCTGGATTGATTTGTTCTGTGATCCATTTGTTTGTTTTCCTGGCTGTCCATGGTATCCTTAAAAGTCTTCTCCAACACCAAAGTTCAAAAGCATCAATGCTTTTTCTATCTTGCTTCTTCAAAGACCAGCTTTCGCATCCATAGGGTGTCATGGGGAAAGCCATTGTACAAATGATTCTAATCTTTGTAGGTATAGACACGTCACAGCATCTAAATATCCTTTCCAAGGCCTTCATTACAACCCTACAAAGTGCTAGTCTACACGTATTTCTTGACTGCTGGATCCTTTATTGTTGACGGTCAATCCTAAAAGGCAGAAGCTATCCACCACTTCAATGTCTTCATTGTCAATTCTGAGGCTGGTTGCTGTAGCCGTCGTCATTAGTTTAGTCTGCTTTACATTTAGTTGCAGTCCCGTTTTTTCACTGTGCTCCTTGACTTTCATTACTAGAGCTTGCAGATCATCCACATTCTCAGCTATCAGAGTGGTGTCTTCAACGTAGCGCAGGTTATTGAGGTTTCTTCCTCCAGCTTTAAAACCATGCTCATCTTCTTCCAATCCAGCTTTTCTCAGTATATGTTCAGCATATAAATTGAATAAGGAATTAGAAAGTATACAGCCTTGTCTTACTCCTTTGCCGATCTGGAACCAATCTGTTTCACCATGTCCTCTCTGGACTGTGGCTTCCTGCCCTGTGTATAGGTTTCTCAGGAAAACAATGAGGTGTTCTGGGATGCCCATTTTCCTAAGGATATTCCACAACTTGACATGGTCGATGTGATCAAAGGCTTTTCTCTATTCAATAAAGCACATACTGACCTCCTTCTGGTATTCTTTGGCTTTCTCAATTATCCAGTGTGCACCAGCAATTATGTCTCTTGTTCCTCAGCCTTTTCTGAAACCAGCTTGAACATCCGGCATTTCCTTTTCCATGTGGGGCTCCAATCTGTGTTGGATGATCCTGAGCATTATTTTGCTAGCATGTGAAATTAAGGATATTGTGTGATGGTTTGCGCAATCTGTTAAGTCTCCTTTCTTTGGTATGGATATGTAGATTGACCTCTTCCAATCTGTTGGCCACTGTGTCATTCTCCATATTTGCTGGCATAGTTTGGTTAGAGCCTTGACTGATTCTTCTTCTGATGTCTGCCATATTTCTGTAGCTATTCAATCAATTCCTGTAACCTTCCGACTTGGTAATGACCGGAGTGCTGATCTAACTTCATCTTCCCATACTAGAGGTTCTTGCAAGTAGGGAATATCTTCCAGAGTATCTTGGATTTTGATGTCCCTGCTGTACAGATTTACATAACATACATCACCTATCATGATCAAGCTTAGTGCTGCAGGATTTGAGCCTGGGAACCCTGAGAAGAAAGCAATTCAAGCCAAATACAGAACAGCTTAAACAGGCAAGTTTCCATTATACCTGGAGTTTCCCTTTTAAACTTCTAGTATCTTGTGGGGGAATTACACGAGGTGTTTCTACACACAGGGAAGCAAGGGAGTTGCTGCTGAATCTTGGCACAGAACCCCCCCAACTCAGCAGTAGAAGCAGAAGAAGAGAATACTGAAGCTGCAATGTTGGGCCTGCTAGATGCTCACCCCAACTGGGAAACTCAATCCTCAAGAAGAAATTAAAAGAACAACAAAGATCCCTCAGCAGCCAGTCTGACAGCTCTTTAGCCTTAGCGGCTCTGGCATATAACTTACATGGAGTGCTCATATATGAAAAATAAGTGATATAAAAACCAAGTTTGTATTATGATTATATACTGATTATGATTATATACAGTATCCAAGGTGAAAAATAACTGCCTGTTACTATTTTAGCACCAGTGAGTTTTATTGAAATACTAGATGCCTTAATTGTCATCTGTTCTGTAATGGACAGGAAATAGTTAGTCTTGAAGAAATGCCTGAGGAGCAGAGTTCCTTTGATTATATGCTAGCTGCTCCCATGTCCTTGCAGGATAGAGTCCAAGTGAGCTTTCTGAGGAAAGCATTCCTATGAATGACTGTTAGATTTCATATTATTTTATTTAGTTCTATGCAGAGCTTCCCTAAAACAGGAACAGCACTACCAAACAACGGATCTATGAAAACAATCTGTGAAAAGTTTACCACTAGACTAACCTAAGCAAGATGACATCTCTTAACATCTTGTCTTGGAATGTAAACGGGTTTGGGTTTGCTGTGAAGTACAGATGGGTAGCAGATGCCATCAAAAATCTAAAGCTGACCTAATCTGCATTCAGGATTCCCGTCACAAAAAGCAACAGCAAACTCTGTTCTCCCATTCAGGCACTCCTAAATCTCAAGGTATGGGGATACTGACTGCAAAACATTTGAATGTTACTTTAGACAAAATGTTAAGATCAAGAGGGAAGGATCATGTTGATAGCAGGAGAAATTGGAGGTCAGAAACTCCCTGTTGGATCTTTGTATGCTCCTAATAAAGTTCAGGGAGAATTTTTAAATATAGCAACACTTATAATAAAGGATTTTAGTGATAACTATGTTAGGCGGTGACTTAAAGTTCATTGGTAACCTTGCAAAGATAAACAATGCAAGAGCAGAACCAAACCATTCAAACAATAAATGCAACATTTTCTTAAATAATTAAACTTGGTTGATGCCTGGAGAGTTATAAATGGGATGCAGCATGACTATACTCACTATTCTCCAAGATATCAGTGTTATACAAGAATTGACTATGTGTTATTCAATATACTGACAAAAGACATTTCAGCTGCAGAAACTGGAAATATAACAATATCAGATCATGCACCTTTAACAGTACAATTGAACTATGTTTCCTCCCTAAAGACCCATTTGGAGCTTTAATACAATCCTAATACAAAACCAACTAAGCAGAGAATGATTCAAAAGGAAGATTTAACAATACTCCATTAATTCAATGTCATCTATGGTCCCCAAAACTGTGCACTTAAGGCTGGTCTTAGGGGTACATGCATCAGTGAAATAGCAGCTCTTAGAAAAAAGCAGAATGCCGCAAGACAACAACTTCTTTTGGATACAGCCAAACTAGAAGAATCCCATAAGGCCACAGGCAAAACAAATATTAACAGGTTCTGCTGGATCTCTCTCTGGCTTTTGATAATTAAAATTAATACTTTCATCCATAAAGGTAAAAGACCAACATTAACCAGAACATTATTGTACAGACAAACATTGTGCTTGAGTGAGGCAGTGAGGAATTAACATAATTCCCAACATAAGCCTACATTACTAACATAAGTCTTTATTACCAGGTATACCAACTGACTCAGGCAATCCATTTGTTATCCACAGCAAAACACTGGATGAACATGGAGGTACGTGCTTTAATAGGGGGAAACCTGGAGGAAATACTGCTTCTTTGGGGTAGAAGAAAACAGGTGACCCCAATATGTAACCCTTTTTGGTAAACTTGGTAAATATATGGAGACAACAGGCAAATAGATGTGCCAAATATTTGGACCTCAATATTCACGGGGATTCCATTCCTGGCTGCAGCCGTAGATATGGAAACCGCGAATATCGAGTTAAGGGAACCTATGGGATTGTAGGGGTTAGGCTCCTGGTCAGCCGAAAATCGGCTGAATTTCGCATGGGGGGAGCTGCTTACCTTGCTCTACTGCTCTCCCTGAGTCATGCTGTGTCCCCAAATCGGCCAAAAATTGGCACACACACCCTTTTTTTTTTTTTTTTTTACAAAGGGGAGCCATTTTGTGGCTCCATCAAACAAAATGGATGGACCCATGGATATGTGAGGATGGATGGACCAATGGATACATGATGGATCTCCCCCCCCCCCCCGCATATGCTGAAGTCAGCTTTCTTTTTCCCGACTGCGGATAGCGAGGTCCGCCTTTACTATCATTCAATTCCCATCTGCAATTTGTAAATCCCAGGAAAACTGGCAGCTTTAAGAAATGGTCCAAATATCAATTGACTAGAATGAAAGACCTTTACAATAAAAGGAAAGCATTTTCAGGATAGGAAATAAAGAACAGATTAGGAGATCTTCCAGTGCAATGGTTCCAGTTATTCCAGATCACATAATTCAGTCTTAAACCCACCATCCGAGAACAGGCCACAAGGCCTTTAACAGCATTTAGCCTCTGGACTTATTTCCAAAATCCATCAATTTCTTTTATTAAAAGCATTACGAACAGGAGATGGAGTTAAAATAATATGAGAAACTGATTTAAAACAAGAAATGTCACCGGAGGCCTAGAGTAAAATGTGATCTAAACAACCGTGGAGATCTGTCATCCCAATTAAGAGAAAACACACTTAAAACAGCTTTCAGATGGTATTTATTACCTCAGAAGTTGCACAGCAGCCAATCTGCATATGCCACAATGTGGGTCCGAACCTGGCCAAGCGCAATTGTGTCTTATCGCAAGGAATGGACCAGCCACCCTTAGCAGGAAAAGGGCATTTAAATCTGCTTAAAAGCCCTGCAAGCCCTTCTCCTGACAGAAACTGCATTGCCGTACTTGTAAGAGTCCCGCACCAAAACTGCCTCACTCAAGCACAATTGCTTGCAATGAAGGGATGCAGAGGGGCACTACTTTTCAATTACTCCAGGAATGGATCCCCTCCCTTCCTAGGAGGGAATATGTATATGAGGGAGGGCAAAAGATCCTGGGGCCTGGTTCACTGTGACCAAGGATGCTCTTGAGATGGCAGACCCCAGCAAAGCAGTCCAGAGATACCAAACCAAACTCCTGTCCCCATGTTGGCTTGCTGCCCGGGTATTAGCCCTTTCATGAGATGGCCAGTCCCTGGAGAGGACCTGAGGCTCCAATGCCTTTAGTCCTCCATTGGACTGCGCTCGGAGGAGGTAGGCTAGCCAAATAAAGAGGCCCCCACTTGAATGGGGGCTCTGGTTAATAATAGAAGTTTTACACAGCAACTCCTTCCTCTACAGGCAACCTTTTCATGCACCCAAAGAGGAATTTGCCGCTCCATGTGTCTGGGTGGTCCTGGGTGGGCAGACTAGGGAAACACCAGGACAGGGAATAGATCCTCACTTTCTTTTAAATTTCCCAGGCTTGGGAAAATGCGGCATATGCAGAAACATTGTGGCATATGCAGATTGGCAGCTGCCACAGGGAATCGTGGGAGAAGGGAACCGTGATTATCAGCAACCATAGGAGAATGGGGTTGCCATTCTGCACAAAAATTAAGGTGGATATGTTCCAATGGGCGGCCGGATTGGCTGAGTCCTGTTTGGACTTCTTCACAGCAGTCACCAAGACAGAGAGAGATGTTGCTGAGGTACCCATCACAATGGCTTGCTTGAGCCAAACAACCAGGCTGGGCAGCATCCACATGCATGTCTCCATGCCCTAACACTCTTGTGAGAGAGCGGTCCAGGGAGAGGGGCTGTCATCACAAATTATTAGTGATTCTACCTGATCCCCCTGTCCCCCAGAAGGTTCTTCACATGAGTTCTGAATGGGTATCCCCATGAAAGAGCAGTCCACTCAGGAGCAGCATCCATCATCACCATCACAGAGGAGGAATCTCTCCGTCACTTGAGGCAATGCTGCTCCTGCTAGACAGTTCTTCTCATGAGTAAGCCTAAGGATTGCACTTCCAAGGGGAAGGGGCTGGCCCTCCGTTCCCCAACTTTATTGCACAAAAAACAGAGCTCAGCCATTCAACAATTCCTGGGTGGGGTTGCCTTTTAAATCTGACCCCCAGATATCGCTGCACTGCCATATGTTATCTTCCCAGCGATGCAATAGGGTTGCCCGGTTTGTGGTGCTACCATGACTGCATGTGTTTGTGAACATCTGTATCGATTCATTTTCAGAAGCAAAGCGCATAGTGCCTGTCTTGCCATCCCTTCCCTTTTCTCTCCTGATTTCTGGAAGGGGAGAGGGGAGTTTGGTGAGGGAAACTTCATGTTGCTTTTGCCGTGAAACTGTGATACATTTTTGCTGTGATACATTCACGCATTCAGATATACAGGAATCCTAATCTCTGCCCCATTTGATTATGGTTTCGCGTTGCATGCAAATAGGGCCAATATAAATAAATCCATCAGCCCTATGTATTGGAGAGAGTGTGGGTTGAAGGGATCCCACTTTTATATGTGGTAGAAATGCCCAGTGGTAGCAAAATACTGGAAGGATGCCTTTCAGGAAGTCGCAATGATTGCGAGACAAAAACTCACTCCAGATCCCCAATTAGCTTTTCTGACCATTTCAGACCATTAAGATTCAGATCTCCTCCACAAAGCTTTAATTCTGCTACTACTGGCAGCAGCTAGAATGGAAATGGCTCTGAACTGGAGGATGGGTAAGGTGGGATCACTGAATGCATGGTACGCTGGAATATGGGCAATTACATTCACAGAAAAAAATCAGACAACTAAGAATACCTAAGGGAACAACCAAGGGAGATAAGTTTCTGAATATGTAGTGTGCCTTCATTAGTCATGTCAACAATACTCAGGATTGCCCCAAACCACCTTCTAGTCAAAATTCTTTTTGGCAGGATGTGTTGGGATAGGAAGCGACAGCATCAGAGATGTTCATGCTCTTTGAGACTATATTCTTACTATGTAAGAATGGCACACATACACAGCAAATGATATATTGGTTATTTCATATCATAATACCTGCTAGATCCACTACTGATAAATTGCTGCAATTATATAACTCTATGACTGACATGCTCTGTTTTCTGCATTTGTTTTTGTTTGTAATGACATTATTTTCTTTTTTCAATTTTATAATTTATGAAAAAAGTTATATATATATATATATATATATATATATATATATATATATATATATATATATATATATATATACAGAGAGAGAGAGAGAGCAAGCAACCCAAGATTCCCCTCTCTACTTTTGCACATGTTTGTGTAGCTGTCTGTCTGGATGCACAAGAACAACATCCAATTCGGAAGAAGTGTAGGAAGAAGCATTTATGTCTGGGGAATATTTTAATATTTAGCATTAATGCTACTTGGAATTTGCATCGTACTTTTAATCAAAGCACTTATCTTCTTAATATATATTAGCCTTGTTCACACAACCACCTGCCAGGTAGAAGTGCCCAGCCTGCGTAGGAGAGCCAGGCTTTCTCCCAATTTCCAGCCATGTTTCCAAACATTAAGATAGGAGGTGGAGAGAATGATCATGTGCAAGCTGGCAGCTGATAGGACGTCTTTTCCTCCTGCCTTTGTAAAAAGCTGGGGATGGAATCTGGGTAGAGTGTGCTCATCTCTGGAAGACAATCATTTTCCCCACCTCGTTTTCTTATTATTAATCTATGGAATTCTTTGCCATGGATGTGGTGATGGCCACTAGTTTTGATAGCTTTAAAGGGGATTAGACAAATTGGGATGTGGTGGTGGCCACTAGTTTTGATAGCTTTAAAGGGGATTAGACAAATTCATGGAGGACAGGCCTATCAATGGCTCCCAGTCTGGTGGCTATAGGTCACCTCCAGCCTCAGAGGTACAATGCCTCTCAATACCAGTTGCAGGGGAGCAACAGTAAGAGAGAGAGGGCATGCCCTCACCTCTTGCCTGTTGGCTTCCCAGAGGCATCTGGTGGGCCACTGTGGGAAACAGGATGCTGGACTAGAAGGCCCTGGGCCCGTTCCAGCAGGGCTGTACATATGCTCCTACCTTAATGTTTACAAGCACACGACCAAATGGGAGCATGTCCAGCTCTCCTACCCTGCTGGTGGTTGTGTTACATTATCTTGATGTAATCCTTACAACAACCTTGTAAGATATGCAAGTACTATTCTACCCATATTGCAGCTGGGGAGTGGCTTGTCTAAGGTTGCTAATACATTCATGGCAGAGACAGGATTCAACCTGGGGAAGTCCTGATCTGCAGTCCTAGCTACACCATTCTACAAAAACTGGGGCAATGGAGGCTAAAAACCAAACATTTTACACATGGCTACAAAGTTTGATCAATTAAACCAATTAAGCACATTTAATTAACTGAAAGGTGCTCTTGATTCATTGGGCAGCTTTTTTTTTTACTATTATTTGTAATACATGTACTCATAACAGCTCCAAGCACAAAACACCATCTTTTTAAACACTCCTCCTTTCCCTCTTAGGACCAAACAACACATTATGTTAAGGGAGGAGAGCTGGTCTTGTGGTAGCAAGCATGACTTGTCCCCTTAGCTAAGCGGGGCCCACCCTGGTTGCCTATGAATGGGAAACTAGAAGTGTGAGCACTGTAAAGATATTCCCTTTAGGGGATGGATCCGCTCTAGGAAGAGCAGAAGGTTTCAAGTTCCCTCCCTGGCTTCTCCATGATAGGGCTGAGAGAGATTCCTGCCTGCAACCTTGGAGAAGCCGCTGCCAGTCTGTGAAGACAATACTGAGCTAGGTGAACCAGTGGTCTGACTCAGTATATGGCAGCTTCCTATGTTCCTAAGTACATAGTTTGGCCCTGCATGTCTGTTTTTTCTTCTTTAAATAGCAGCACAGGGGAGGGGCAGTTGAGATCAGGTGGGGGAAAAATCTTCTTATGGTTCCAAGCCTGGTTGTCTCCCCACCACACTTGCTATTTAAAGTAGAAAAAAATAGCACACAGGCCAAACTACATGTTTAACAATGGTGACTGCTACCACACATGCATTCATCACCACCTTAAAATAAAGTAGGCATCTTGCTTCAGAACTAATGTTTTTGCCCATATGGAAAATCCATCAGTTAATTGGTTTATTTATTTAATTAGATTATTGTTTAATAATTCAAACAAGCATTATACTTGTACACTTACACTGAACCCTTTGTGGGCCAATCAGGTTCACACCTACAGTACTCAGCTTTGGCAAGGCTAAAAGCGAGCAGTAAGTGCTCCTGGACCATTCACTGGTCCAGCTGAGCTAAAATATCTAGAACTGCAGCAAGGGACAGAGCTGCCACAACCGATCCTGACTATTCATTCTGACAGCTGCTTGTTAAGAAAACAAGTTTGGTAAATAACTGCAGAACTGGAGTTTAGCAACCAGTGACTGGACGTCTATTCGTGCTATGAATGAACGTCATGTAAAATTGATGTTCGCTCTTTGGCAATGGCAACCTAATAGTCAGCCCTGCTTGTCTGTTATATCTTTATCCTCTGCTCTGCAGGTTAATCCTGCCAAATTTCTTTCCTATAGTACATGTCACACAGTGTATCGTATCCAACAATACAATTTTGCTAATCCTCTTTTATGAGCTTTGTTTCCCTGTCTGCTCGATCCAATAGTAGTTAAAAAGAAGGTTTTGCCAAGATCTCCCCCCACCCATATAGTTTCAATTAAATGGTTTAAGAGCCAAACATTGTGTTTGGACATCTGCCAATGTCCTTCAGACACAGAATGTCAAGATACTTAATTAAATAGGCCTCCAAACTCTTTCAAGACACCCCACCTTATCTAGCCAGCTTGCACATACTAAGTGGAAGTGTAAAAAATCAGTTCAAATCTCATTTAGTGCATTCTCCACACAATACAGACTTGAGGTCGGTCAAGTCACGGCACATTCATTGCCCATTATCTTAGAAACAGACTAAATAAACATGTAAATATGGTCTCATTAACAGTTCTTTTGTTGCCTTGTTTACCATTTAGTGGACTCATTAACATTAATTATAAGAGCAGGAGCACATCAGTGCTTTGTCAAGTCTATGTTAAGCAGCATAGGAATCTTATGTTTTCCAGGCAAGATTTACATGTTGATAGAAAGAGACAAAGATTCAAAATCTCCCATTTTTGTGCCAATATCTTTGGCCAATGTGCAGTTCTTTAAAACGTATTAGGGAATAGCAACATTCTAATGCTGATTTCAGTACCACTTGTTTCAGAACGTGTTGAACATAGAAAAGGCCTGCCATTCTCTAGATGACCTTACATATTATGCTAGCAAATTGCTTTTAAAAAAAAGTATTATCAGCTTTTTTTCAGGCACTATGTGTGTTAGGAGTTAATCATATGTGTGTGTGTGCACATATAATCTATTGAGTATGTGGATAGGCACAGAGTTTCCACAAGCTCCTGCTAAGGCGGGTGGGGGGGAATTGGTGTTGTTGGGATTGACCACAAGGCATGCCCAAAAATGTTAGTTTTGGGGAAGGGAACCATGGACCTCCCCCCACACCACCACCACAACAAAAAAAACCCCAAACCCAAATACCACCCCTGAAGAAGCAGAGCTCACATAAGTTTTACAGCCACAGAATGCTCCAAGATTCTGAAAAGAGGTTCTTCTCCTCCTGTCAATCAATAGGGCACAGCCAGTACCACTGGAAATTTGTGGGAGGAAAGAAGGATGACAGAAATAATTGGGGAAAGGGGATAAGAGAGGAAGGGAACACAGAAAACCATTGGCAGCGGGTTATATTTGGTGTTAATTACTCAAAACATTGGTTATCTTAAAAGGGGCAGGAAAAGGCCAAACACAAAAACAGAGAACATCCTAAAAACAAAGCAGAAGAATGCATGAATGCATATACTATAAAGGAAAGGAAAGATGGTGCCGTAGAATCAGTGTTGACTCCTGGCGACCACAGAGCCCTGTGGTTTTCTTGGTAGAATACAGGAGGGGTCTACCACTGTCTTCTCCTGCGCAGTCTGGGATGATGCCTTTCAGCACCTTTCTATATCGCTGCCACCCGATATATTCTGGGAAAGAGAGCAGGAGGCTGTTGGTTCAAATCCCCACATATACTATACCAGCAAAAAAGTGTTCTGCCAAGACCAGCCCTACACTTCACATTCCTGCTACCCATCAATGCCCTATGTTGACCCTTCCTCACCAATTTAACATACGAGACTTCAGAACTGACGTGATATTTTGTTGAGGGCCCTACTGGCTCATTATATATACAATATACAGTAAAAGCCACATTTTCATTGTATAACCTTACTCTGGGTATAAACTAGCATAGAATGGTTTGACTGCTGTGATTAATTGATTGATTCACAAACTGCAGTTATAACTGAGAATTGTAAATAGTACTTTCCCCTGTGTGGCATAAAAGCTTGCTAGCATTTTCTCCTCTGTCCAAGCAACAAATATAATGGATATTCAGAGCAATGCATGATTTAATTTTGATTAGTTGAAAAAAGAATTTATCTCAAATATCTTCAGCATTTCACATATATTGATGTGGTTTTTTCTGTCAATCATTTCAGTAGGCAAAACAAAGGCAGTTATAGATTCCAATTCATTTTACAGCAGAAGAATTAAGTTCCCTCCGAATTCTGAGTCAGTAATTCCAGCATATTGTTGGAGTTCACCATGGAGCTTTAGTATTTTTAGGATAAGGGATACTTAGCCCTTATCTTGACGAAGGGCTGATATCTGTATCAACCAGGAGCTTTCCCAGACAGCAGGCTTTACTGTGGGTTTTCTGCTAGGCTTTACTGTTCAAAGTTGCCCCCCGGAAACTATGCAAAAAGTCAATTTTTTGGTGGATAAAATTGTGGATACAAAATCAGGCTACACTCGAACATGCGATGAAAAACTTGTGTGTGAAGTGCTTCCTAACAGCTCGCAGGGACTTTGGGGTAAATTTGATGGATAAATGAATGCACACCTCCATTCCAGAGGAGAAGCAAACTAGAAGCCAGTATGAAAAACTTCCAGTCATCTACAAATCCAGTTGCCAGCTTGCCAGTGACTAATGATCCCAACCCTCTGGCAAGCAGTACCACACGGATCTCCTCCTCAGAGGTCTCATTTCCACTACCATTTTTAAGAGGGTAAGAAACAGCAGGAATACTTTCTGAGCAGTAAGAGGACTCCCACTGTTTCTTACCATCTCCATAGTCAACATCTGTCTATGATCTTCTGACTATCCTGACAGAAGACCCACCTCTCTTCTTAACCCTCTTCCTATCTGCCAGAAAAGATTTGAGAGAAGAGAGGAGTTTGATGGTGAGCAAAAATAATGGCTGGCTAGTGAGCCAACTCTAAATTTGTGGATTCCTTTATCAGTCATTCATTATGTCTGCTTGCTGTTCCTGCATGCCTTAAAAATTGTGTGTGTGTGTGTGTGTGTGTGTGTGTGTGTGTGTGTGTGTGTGTATAAAATGCTAGTTCTGGTAGAGTTTCCTCCTGCCTCACCCTAGTGAATTTCTTGCTATAATTATTTGTATTGGTTACTGCATTACAGTATTCCTAAGAGCCAAACTACATATTATAATGTGGTCCTAATTCACTGGTCCTAATGTGTTTAATTTCTCTTTATTACATAGCCACAGGGGCTGATCCAGTTAGGGACCATGGCATGAGAAGGCTTTGCCACTGTCATGGTCCTGAACTGGATCACCCCACAGCTGCTATTTTTGTTGGGGCAAAGGGCTGAAGCTTCTCCCAGTGCAGTTCTGACCTGGATCACTACCACCATACCTCGCTGCTGCTCTGTTATTAGACAAAAGTTAAGCTTTTCAGGACCAATTGTGTAGTAATGTAACATGTTTGATCCTAAGGCTCAGGATGGATAACCTTATCCATCCTCACAATACTAAGCAGTTGTCAGTCTTTGTGCTCACTACCAGGGCTGTCTTTTAGTAGAGCGAATTGGGGCGGCTGCCCGGAGCCCCCCATAATCTAGAGCCCCGCATCTGGCCCCTCCCCTGAGGTGGCCAATTCCCCATCTCTTCCCTGTCATGCAACTCTCTAGGCAGGCTGCAGTGGGGTGCTAAAGTGAAGAGCAACAGCGGCTGGTGAGGGAGCCCTCCCTTGCCAGCTGAACTGGATCTGTACTTTAATGTATAAGCGCAGCCTGCCTAGAAGCTAAGACAGCACTTCACAACTGGTCTAAGACCGGCTTGCAGTAGGCAAGGAAGTGGGGTCTGGCCCAGCTACAAGGTGGGTACAATTGGCAGGGTCATAGGCAGTGTTCTCTCTAACAGGGACTCCCAGATGTTGTTGACTACAACTCCCATAATCCCCAGACGCAATGGCTTTTGCTTGGGGATTATGGGAGTTGTAGTCAACAACATCTGGGAGTCCCTGTTAGAGGGAACACTGGTCACAGGCACAGGCTGGCCCAGCCAGCATCCTTCCTCGCACTTTCTCAGCTCAGCTTGCAGCCGGTTGACGAGATGGAGGCCTGCTTTCTCTCTTGCAAGCTTTCCACCTAGTGAAACCTACTGAACCCAAGGACCTATTGCTGCCCTCTCCGCTGCATTGGCTACCACTGCCTTGCTGCCTGCCTGCTCTCTCTACCACCCATTGCCATGAGGAGCTCACGCCGCTGCACTCCTGTGCGGTGGCAGTTTTAATCATTAAAATATAATTTTAATTTTAAAAAAACAAACCCTTGCCACTAAGGTGGCAAATTTTTGGCCACGTACGAGTGGCAAAGAGCTTAATCCATCCTGGATACAAATGGATATGTTAGAATTTCATACCAGGTCTCTTGGATCAATGTCCAATATGATTCCTTCACTGGGCTACAGTGGCTCTCTAAAAATGAAAATCAGCCTGGAACGGTGGTATGAATTATGCAAGAACATAAGAATCATCTTGATGGATCAGGCTGAAAGTATTTTATCTAGTCCAGCACTCTGCAGAATAAGATGGAGGCAGCCTAGAATTTGTCTCTGTACTTTATGGTCAATGGGAGCATTTCCATGCCTTAGAAACAGAGGCTGTTTTCCAGGTGTTTTCCCCTAACAAAGAACTGATGTTCAAAACACATTTGGATCTCAAAATAAAATATTGATTTTTGCACCAGTGGATTATTTTTTCCTTTGTTCTTATCTAAGCTAGCACTCTCAGAACAAAATGGAGACAACCTGGCTGGCTTCTGTCTCTGAATGTACAACTTCCACTCTTTGCTGTTACAGCTAATTACTTAAGGTCTGTATTAAGTCTCCCAATCCTCAGAGATAACATTTGGGGACGTTATGTGTTAGATTCCATCCTGGATTTAAACTTTTCCTTCTTCAGATCCCTTCCATTTATCCTATTGCCCAAGATGAGATTTTCCAAATCAAAATAATTATTAAAGCAGTGTGGAAACTCTTGCTAAAACCTACAGCTGCTAAATACCAGCACTATCATTTCTACACTTTAAAATAGCAGGAAAATGTGAAGATGTTGGCTCCTTGGAGTTTTCTTTGACACTCTTTCACTGTCCAAATGGCATGAAACTAACTGAACCCAGCCACATGTCTATCTAACAATGAGTATCCCTGCCTTTTTTTAAAAAAGACAAAACTAGGCACAGATTTCAGCTTCTTCTTCTCAGCAATATGCTGCTAGTTTTAGACAGCTGATGACTGCCAGGGGAGACTGATTAGAAGGAAATGTACACAGCAGCACTGCGAAGAGACAGCCACCTTAGACCATCAAACCAAATCCCCCTCCTCTAGAGTATAAATGCTCACAATAAAAGAAAATGTGTTGCATTTGCTAGCCATTCCCTATTGGCTTTACATGTCTTCTGTGCTAATTATAATGTGGAACAATTAAGCTATTTGCTAAATTAGCAATTCTTGCCCTATAGCCTTGTGGCTGGGCAGAGGTCCACTGAGAGGGCTTTCCATGTTACCTTGGTATGAATTTGTGCTGACAGAACAGTCCATTCGTCTTCACGTCTTTAGACAGCTGTGCTTACCTAGCAGAATGTAAACATCTTTGAACTTTGCTTACTGGATAAAATGAAGCATTAGTTTCCTACTGCATTTCCTCCTACTAGATCAATCATACATGTAGGCTAGACACAGCATCCCTGTGTTTGTAATTAATCTCGTAAAGGCAGAACATCTCTCAATCAATTGCTTGCTATATTTGTCTGCAGTCTTTGAGAGGGAAAAGAAGGAGTAAAAAGGGAAATATATATATGGGGCAGGGTCAGAATAATAATCAGATAACCATATCAGATGTGTATATAGGCAATACATATGTAATACATCTATAGATACAAGTAGGAAGATGCTTCTTTTCAGCATATTTTTGGAATTATTTTTAATGCTCATAAATCTCATAAGGGAACTTGGGACTGTTACTAGTGCTTATTGACAGACATGAGTTCTTCAACTAATTACAGAAAGGTTAAGAGTTTTTTCTTGATTTGTTCAGTAAAAACGCATGCAATCTAGTTTTTAACTGGAAAGATCTGGATTTGGTTTTGCAGTGCATTACCAAAATGCAAATTATTTACTTGAAATAATGCTACCATTCATTATGAAAAGAGTTTTACATTAACATGAACTTCTAGTTTGTATTAACATGGACTTTGAAATATGTTTGCTTTAAAGATTATTCCACTGTATGAAAGAGTGAAAAATTTGCCATTGGAAGAAGAAAATTCTTAAATTAAGAGACAGTAAAAAACAGAACGATCACACCCTGTGGATAATACTGCTGCTTTCTTTTACATGCTGATATATGTGATAATGTTATGAGGAGAGGAATTAAACAATGGGCAAAATACATCAGATACAAAATACAGTACCAAGCGATCAATTGCTTAGGTAACAATGGAAAAATACAATAGTTTTACCAAACATGAAGGTAGTACTTGGAAGTACAAACTTTGTGAGGAGTATTAGACTGAATATGTGTGGCTGCATTCTCACAGCCATGGTGATTCTGATTAAAGAGTTAACCAGGATTGCTGAACCCTGTGGAGCTTGTGAGAACACAGATTTCCCAGACAATTCTGGTCAAAGCATTGTGGTTAACGGCAGATAACCAGGATCAGATTTGCTTTAAAAATTGTGATTTTATGTTATGTGTGAACCCAGTCAGTAGGTGGCTTCACATGTACATTGAACTAGTAGTTCATCTCAGTCACCAGAGCCCAGTGAATGTACATGTGCCCTAGTTTTGGTGTTGGAAAAGATATTCCAAGATTGGGTGTGTCATATGAACCCATCAATCTCAGCATATTCTACCCTACTTGCAGAACTCATTCCTTAGATTTGAAGTAAGGAACAGGTGTCAGGTTCCCTGCAGCAAATAGGATGGAATATGTCAAGACTGATGGATCTGTATGACGCACCCAATCTCTGCATATCCTTCCCAACACCAAAAGTTGGGTGCATGCATGTTTCTGGGTCTCTGATGGCTTAGCTGAACTACTAGTTCAACTTGTGATGCTGCCCCATATGTAGGGAGATCAAGCACTCAGTTTCTCTTCCACATTTTAATGTTGCAAACAGAAAGCTTGGCACTTACAGGTTTATTCTCACAAGCATTTGAGCCTATGGCAGCTATGCTTTTTTCAGTTGAGTTTTCCTGTACTCTCACAGGGATGCTCTAGAAAAACTGCCTGTTGTTGCCTGCCACATATTCTGATAAGCCTGGGTTAGTTTTTGGAAGCTGTTGCAACCAACCCCATGTAGGAGACTGGAGTAATCTGCTCTGATAGTGTTAATACTTGAACAGCTTTAAATATTAATATGATGTTTACAATTTTTTACTCTATTATATTCCAACTACTGTAGCATATAATACACTTCTTAGCATTTTTATGAAAATGGATTTTTAGTTCAATTATGCTAGCCAATCATACAACACTATAAAACCATTATAGGTTTGCAAAAGGCCATAAAATACAAATGTTTGGAACAATAATTTACATTTTGACTTATTTTTTATGGTTCAGTTTTATTTTTTTATTTTAAACTTGAAGGAATAGAAGATTTTAAAACAACCTGTGTGAAGTGTTATCAGTTTATATTATTGCACAATCAGTGTTGCATGGATGTACAAAAAATGAAAATGCAGTAGGGAATTTTGTTTCTTTAAGCAATGATGTTTGTCCTCTAGAAAATGCATGAAATTAAAATAAGTGCTCATGTTTTGAACTATATACTTATGAATAATCAAATCCTTGTCATCTTTGTTGGAGAAAAGACTCCAACATACCCAATATGCATATGAGTTAGCTGGTGCCTTTGAAATCTGTGGCCATTTACAAGATTGCCTGTTCATTGTTTAGAGGAATTACCAACTAAATCAAGTGACAAATCACTGGTCTGAATCTTTCTGCCTCTATTAATCAGCTCCCTGTGCAGCAGGCTCCTTGCGGCCACGTACAATCAGGCAGCAGTGCTCTCTCTGGACTGTTGATGCAGGCACATAAACTGAAACGACAGACTGTTCCAGAATATCATTAAGAAACCTGGTCTAAGCTCTTCTTTCCCTCAGTGGCTCAGAGAGATGGGTCACTTTGAACTAATAAATTCCCTTAAATCTAGCCTGTATATCATGGGGTGGGCAGAAGGAGCCATTTGAGATCTTTGTACAGCTTTTGTAAAGTTTCTTAGTCTCTGTCTTCCTGAAGAAGTTTATTAACTTCTGGTCAAACATTACTCTTTGTCTGTCTTAAAGGAGAGAGAAGATTCCCCACCACCACCTGAAACCCTTGTATAGACTAATTAACACTGGGAGTGTGTGTGTGCAACAAACAGGAAACAGCTTGAACATACCAGGAAACTGGAATTGCCAGCCATGAACAACAGGCCGACAAATGAGGAAGAGACATGTGCCGAAGAAATTTTTCATAATTACAAGAGACATACAGCCCTCAATTAAGCTGTTGCTTTCCCAAGGCTCGCTGTCCAGCTAATTTTGGATGTACTTTTTCTTCGCTTAAAGCATTTTTTCTTTCCTTTCCTTTACTGTAAGGAGAAAGGAAATACAACATTTTAGGAGTGCCGTGTTGCTATATAAATATTTATCCCATTTTCAAAAAATTGACTGTGAGGTCATTCACACAGTAAAAATAGTGTGTTCTACCCGGGTTTGGGAGCTGTGTGTATTCCCAGTTTTTGGTTGTGTGGAAGCAAGGTAGGAGGAAAACCTGGGTTGGAGATATTGTGTGGAAGCAAGGTGGGAGGAAAACCTGGGTAGCTTTTCTGCCTACTTTGCTTCCATACAGTCACTTCTACCCAGGTTTTCCTCCTACCTTGCTTCCATACAACTGGAAATTGGGAGTACACACGGCTTCCAAACCCGGGTAGAACATAGTTTTTTATTGTGTGAATGACCTCTACATCTATTAAGAAGCAGCTTGACTGTGTACTGATCAACAAAAGCCTGGTTTACAGGTTTTCCGCAAAGGATCTCAAGTATTACTATTATGTCTGTTGGATCACAGTCAAAATGTCATGTGCATTTTAGTAATGAATAAGAAATAAAGCTGAAACCATAATTGGGATAAAATCTTGCCATCCATAACCTCAATTCACACTGCACATGACCACAGAATGCAATCAGCAAGATTCAATGGGAAGCTAGTAGAGGACATTCATAACAAGATTTATCATTGTTTTCAGCTAATCTCCTCAAATCTAGCCTGGTTTATACATTATCTTCCTACACTGCCCTGGGCAATGTGTCTTTCATCCACATGGTTGGGGTGAACTGTCTGGTTATACTCCACTTTGGCAATATAGTACCCATTCCAGAGGACAGGAAGCATGACCACACCACATTGCCACTACTTGCTCCAGAGGATAGGCAGCCTGATGGCAATGTACCATGTAAGCTGCAATCCACTATGCTATGTAACTTGCATAGTGAATTTGAGTGGAGGATACACACATTATTCAGAACAGTGTGGGAGAAGCCACAGAGGCAGTGGCAACCATGCTGCTGAAGGCATCAGACTGGGCCTATGTAACAAACCCAAACAGAGGCTTCTTCATAATCCCTTCACTCCCCAAACATAATGGTAATGCTCATCTTTATGCCCTGCTTATGAGCTCTTGGAGAGCGTAGCTGCCTGTTAGAAACAGAATGCAGGATGATGATTCAGCAAAACAATTATTAGGCTGGTTCTCATGACCATACACTGGGTAGGAAGATCATCCAGCCAGGCTCCAAGCCCCATTTGCACTCCCAAGAAACAATCATGTGACAGCAAAAATCTAGGAAAGGGGAAGTCATTGTATGTTAGCCGCAATCTGGCAGGGAATGGTGTGGGACGTGTCTTTCCTCCACCCTTGATAGTGCTAGGTACCCAATATGGGTTGGATGCCTCCCTCCTACCAGATCAAGGCTAGCAGATGATCATTTCCACCTCCTCCAGCCTCAATTTTTGATGACTCACAACCATTTCTCAGGAGAATGCACTGAACTTGGAGCCTGACTGGACACTCTTCCTACTTAGCTTTTGCTTGTGAGAACCAACCTCTTATGGTTTTTGTTTTTTTTAAGTACTATCTGAACTTCAAGTGATCGTGTATTCAGACTTTATACTTTAGGAACATAGGAAGCTGCCTTATACTGAGTCAGCCCATTGGTCCATCTAGCTTAATATTGTCTACACTGACAGCAGTTCTCCAAAGTTTCAGGCAAGTTCTCTCCCCCGCCCCCCGCCGTATCTGGACAAGTGAAGGAGTAAACTTGGGACTTTTGCCATCTCAAGCATGTGCTGAGCTACAGCCCCTCCCCAAACTTGTACTTTGCAGCTATTAATATGAAAAACAAGTCAAATTGGGAACCATAGAATTCTGTCTCCAGCTCAGTAGAGCTACAAGCTGCTTACACCTGTCCAATGGCAATGCCAGTTTGGGAATAAAGTAATGATATCCTCTTTAATTAATGGAAGAATTGATAATGCATGTCCGAGATTTCTTTCTTTCTTTTTTAATAGAATTGCAATCTTGACCCCAGGTGCCAAGTTGCTGGTGATACGTTATAAACACAGTTGTAGCTTTAAAGCTCCTTACAAACACTTATTTAAAATACGATGCAACCTCATGTCTGGAAAATGAGGCTTGCAAGAAGGTTTCGTGCTTTGGGGATAACTAATAATAAAGTGCTGCTTTATCCTGTCTACAGCTTTGGGTTATAGTTCATTTTCCATCTTGTTTACTGTTAGTAGTAAAATGTGCAATCCAGAGACAATAAGCATTATGTTTGATGTCTAGAACAACAAAACATTTGTAGTAGTCTTTGGTCTTCACTGCACTGTATCCTCTTTTTTCTAATCAGCAAAATGGTGAGATTTATAAGTATGGGATATTCTTGAATACAGATAATACATATGAGCAAAAACTAGATTTATTTTCTTGTGGCCTTTAAAAATGGTCAGTTTCATACCAAATGCTGCAGTGTACAAACTTAAATTTACAGGAATGAAACTAAGATGGCATTAATTTCAAATATATATAATTATTCCCCCCTTAATATGATTAGAAACATAATTTATCTTGTACAGTAATACTAACACGTGGACTCTTCAACCAAAATGTTGTTTTAGATCTCAAATCTCATGAGTTATATTGGTGAGGAAGGGACAGAGTAGGGCATTGGTGGGCAGCAGGTGAAACGTAGAATTGGGTGGTTCTTCTCAGAACAATTTTCTCTCACCCAGACTTCCAGTGTTATTGACTGTGCCCTGTGGGTTGAGGCCCTAGGGCCTGTGTGTAGGGACACCAGGAAGAGGCAACCACACCACGATCCTCTCACACTGCCACTATCTTTTTGCCACTTGCTTGAACATTCCCCAGGGGGTGTTCCCGTTTCTGCAGGGGCGTATCTAGGGTAGGGCAGGCAGGGCACGTGCCCCAGGCGCCACTTGAAGGGGGCGCCATTTTGTAAAATTAATTTAAAAAAAAAAAAAACGGCTGCCAAAAACAAAATGGCCACCGTGCATGCTCAAATGGCCTCTGTGAGGCCCTAGGTCATGCCAGGCTTTGCAGAGGCCATTTGAGCATGCGTGGTGGCCATTTTGTTTTCAGTGGCCTTTTTAAAAAAGATTATTTTTAAAAAAGGCCACTGCACATGCTCAGATGGTCCCTGTGAGGCCCTAGAGGCTAGTGGGGGGGAGGGGAAACCTTTGCAAACCCCCTAGCCTTTAGGAAGCCCCCCAAAGGGGCTACAGGTAAAAATAATAATAATACTAATAAACATATAATATAAGACACTACACATATTCAGATTGGCACTATGTACAGAGAATCAGGGCTTGTGAATACTGAGCTGACGCTTATGAGCTAGGATTGTATTCATTTGCTCTTACTTTGCTTCTTGTGATAAGTGAGTTAAATGTGATGTCTTGCTAATATGGCTATTAATGATGAGTTTGTCTTTGAATCAGTGTGAAATCCTTAATATTAAGGCCCACTGGGAGTTTCTTGCTCTCTTTCTCTCATTTTAACTGTCTTTCGGAAAGACTAGAATATATTCCAAGCAGTGACACAGTTTACATATCCTTTAATTATTTACAGAGTATCTGGGAAAAGTCCAGTTCTCCATTGATTTTTAAAACTTATGTAATGGTGATGCTACAATGCATAGTAGAGAATTAGACAGGCACTTCTGTTTAGTTTTCAAAGTACACCTCCACATAGTATTTGGGTATTTCATGAGCCCCCACATACTGAAACTTGTAGTTTTCCAGTATTTTTTGGTCTGGCTAAGTCCACTGCTAAATAGTTTTTGAAATATTAAAAGATTAACGAGCTTGACTTGTATTTTTCAGCTGATATTATGGTAAAGTTATCTGAAAGATGGGTGTCAGATGCTTGGACAGGGGGCGCAATTTCAGTGTTTGCCCTAGGCGCTATTTTCCCTAGATACGCCTCTGCGTTTCTGGATGGGAAGGTGGATGGGAGTAGGCAGCAGTGACACATGATTCACAACACTGTGGTGCCTTCTGCCCTCCCCCTTAGTGACTTTTCCCCAGAATTCCCTGCAAGTCCCCCCAACACAGAGCACTTGGGGCAGAAGGCCTATTAGCTGAGAAGCAGAATAAGTGTAGCTACCACAGCCAAGAAACAAGATGGTGGCTTCTCCCTTTTCTACCTTCCCTCTCAGCAAAGGGGAAAAGGAACGCAGTGACCACTCCTGCTCCTCCTTCTACCCTCTGGTGCTGCCACCATTGCATCCCATTGGTGCAATGGGATGCACCTACCCCCTCTCATTTGTCAAGGAGAAAATGGGAGACGCCAATTGCCCATCACCGAGTGCCCCTCCCTCCATATCCATTCAGTAAGAAACTCCCACAACTTGGCAACATCTCTTTTTAGGAGTGGGGGGCAGGGACAGGGTGGAGCCACCATTTGGCGAATGGGTTCAAAGAACCCGGGCTGCTGCCGCCAGGGGCTGCACCTCACGGCCCCAGAAACGCCCCCCGCATCTGATGCGGGGCCCCCGTTTGGGAATGAAATTGGCCCACGCTATGTTGGTAGCATGGCCAGAGTGACTTTCCCTGCCTTTAAAGGCAGGGAGGGTCGCTCCAGCCTGTGCTGCCCAATGCAGCGCGGGCTGATCTTGCCCAGTCACAGGGGCGGGGCTAGCTAGCCCCTTGTATCTGATGTAAGATGCAGGGCGCTGGGCCAGGGGGCCGTGGCGGTGGCCGAACATGGGCCACTGCCGGTCTCCCTCTGCACCTGGGCAGGGACTTAGAGGGCCACTCACAATTTCTCCCCATGAAGAATCCTTCTGGGGGGTGGGAAAAGATTATCCAGATAAACCGAGACAGTTCAAAAGTGTGCAACTCTTGCAATCTATCAAGCAATTTAATTATAATTTGTATTGATAAAAGATAGCCTGTCATTTATTCTGTGGTTTTCATTTTCTGGAAATGAATGTGGCTACAGACACGATCCATATACTATGGAATTCATCCACCAGAACTGTATTAATGCTATTATTTCATGTAAATATATTTTTCTGCTTTAGTAATAGTGTATAATTCATCCTCTTTTCTGTTAACATCTTTATCCTTTACAGATTATTATTCCTGCCAAACTCATTTGATATAGTAGAAAATATGCAGCATAAAATAACCAACAATACTGTACAATTAACTCACAAGAAGCCATATGCCCTCTGCCAAGAATTGCCATTTCACTAGCCAACTGATAACAGGCAAATCTGAATTCTACTTACAAAGCATTTCTTTATCTGGGTGAAAGCTGAATTCTGATATTAGTATAATATATTCATTATTACTCCTGTGTGTCTAGAATTCCCAGAAAGCATTTATTCAAATGTGCGTTCTCTTAAGAACAAGGTGCAGTGAGCCAAACTTCTACATTCAAAATATAATCAAAACATAAAACATAAATTCAGTTCTAGTTCTCAGGTAAAAATAATTGTATCAGATATATCCCATAACAACCTATATCCCATAGGAAGGCTCCTTGTGACTTCAGGGTGTTAGAAGTCCAGCAGAGAGGGGAAGGGAGAGTCCATTTACCTCCCACGCAGTGCTGCCTGGAGTGAGAGACCAGGTGGTTGCTGGGGCTCCTTCTGCTGTTGCCTGCCTGCTTTTGCTTCCTCTGTGGGGCTGCAGCCTCAGGTTAACATCTGTGGGAAGTGTGGGCAGGACTGGGACCAGCCCCTGAGTGACTCAGCTGTTCCTCTGGTCACCTGCTCAGTTTTGGGCTTTATAGGAAGGCTCCTTGTGGCAGCAGGTTGCCCTTTGGCAGAGGGTGAGGTCTTCTATTTAATTAGTTTTAAGCTGTTTCAGACTTGGGTTGAAATTGCTGTAATGTGTTTGGGTTCATCTGAAGATGGGGGGATAGGGGATTCCTTCCTTGACTCTGTGGGGAAGCTATCCTGGTGGTGGTGGGGAATAGAAGAAGTTACATTGATAGTTCAGCAGGCTGTTCCAGGGGAAGGGTTGTCGGAAATCTAATAGCTGTCTCCCCTTCTGGCTGTCCTGCCAGCTCTTTGACCTTGGGGAGCACTGCCAACAACCCACATAGCCTTTCCCTGATCCTCTGTAATGCCAGGTTGGTCCAAAATAAATCTGAACTCATCCATGATTTGATCATGGATGAAGGGGCTGAGCTTGTATGCATTACCGAGACTTGGTTGGGGGAGGTCAGTGGTCCAGTTTGGTCCCAGTTTCTCCCTTGAGGATATTCTGTAGAGGAGCAGGTGAGGGGACATGGGCGGGGAGGTGGAGTGACTGTGGTCTATAAGGATAACATCTCCCTTAACAGGGTCCCTGCCGAGGTATCTGACCATATTGAATGTGTGTACTTGATTTTGGGGACCAGGGATAGATTGGGACTTCTGTTGGTGTACCGATCGCCCCGCTGTCCAGCGGAATCCTTTACTGAGCTCACGGACTTGGCCTTGGAACTCACGTTGGAGTCTCCCAGACCTTTGGTGCTGGGGGAATCAATGTTCATTTCAGGACCAATCTGTCCAGGGTAGCTCAGGAGTTCATAGCGGCCATGACAACTATGCGCCTATCCCAAGTGGTCTTTAGACCGACGCATATTGCAGGTCACACGCTTGATTTGGTATTTTACGGATCAGGGTGGTGTTCTGTGGGTGGAGACTCCTGTGATTTCCCCATTGTCATGGATGGACCACCATCTGGTTAAGGTTGGACTTACAACCACTTCCCACCTTCTCAAGGGCGAGGGGCCCATTAGAATGGTCTGCCCGAAGAGGTTATTGGATCCAGTAAGATTCCAAGAAGCCTTGGAGGGATTCAGCGTTGGCTTTGCTGGTGATCCTGTTGATGCCCTGGTTGAGAATTGGAACAACTTGCTCACCAGGGCGGTAGACACGATAGCTCCCAAGTGTCCCCTCCGACCTGCTTCCAAACTGGCCCCTTGGTATACAGAAGACCTACGGGGGCGGAAGTGGCAAGGTAGGCGACTGGAGCACAAGTGGAAGAAGACTCGACTCGAATCTGACAGATTGTGACATAGAGCACATCTAAAGATCTATGCTCAGGCAATACATGCGGCAAAGAGGCGGTTCTTTTCTGCCCGTATTGCCTCTGCGAGTTCATGTCCAGCGGAGTGGTTCGGAGTTGTGAGGGGACTAGTATCTGCCCCCCCTCCCTTGAACCAGAATTTGGAGTCATCAGTTACCCACTGTGATGTGTTTAAAGAGTTTTTCTCAGATAAAATCTCTCGAGGTCTTCTGAGGAGGTCCGTCTCCAGTTACCGCCAACCTGTTTGGTGGCGACACAGACAGGCCTTCTCGGTCGCTGCCCTGAAATTGTGGAATGCACTCCCTGCTGAGATACAATTCTCCCCATCTCTGGCAATTTTCAAAAAACAGCTGAAAACCCATCTTTTCGCCCAAGCTTTCTCAGCTCCTAATACTTTTGGGTTTTAATCTCTGGTTTAATTCTTAAAATTTTTAATTGTTTTTAAGTTTTTGTATATGTTTTTAACTGGTTTTATGTTATTGTAAACCACCCAGAGATGAAGGTTTGAGGTGGTGTACAAATTTGATATAAACAAACAAACAAACAAACAAACAAACAAACATAATCAAAACATAAAACATAAATTCAGTTTTAGTTCTCGGGTAAAAATAATTGTATCAGATATATCCCATAACATTTTGCAGAGACAAATCTACTGTACATGTTTCTCCTGCTGTGCAGGAATGTCCACACCGTTACACAGATGTGTACCAAGAAAAACTGGATGTTTTATTATTAAGTCAATGTGCTTGCAGTCAATCTTGCTTATTTGCTTTTTAGAGGGCTTCCAAGACATCCTGAGATTCAATGATCTCACACTGAAATGATCAAAACTTCAGTCATGTTTTGACTGAACTATTTTGCTGCACCAGGAGCCAAGAGACTGCATCCTACCTTGCAGCTATGCCTATGGTAACAAGGGAGCCCTGATCTTGAAAACGTTCCTACGAGGAAACCAGACAATTTCAATGGGAGTATGTGCCAAAGTGAAGACCAAAATGAGCTCCAAAAAGGTTACTGAGTTCTTGCAGAAATGTGTCAAGCTTGAGGATAACAAAGGGGATGCTCAGCCCAAAGAGATTATAGAAGTCCAGACTCTCCCTATTCTTGCTCTGTCCTACCCTCAGGCAATAGAAGAAATATCAGTGGTCTTCAATACTTGTGCAATGCCAGCCAACCTGGGCCCGTGCACCAGAAGGAGACGTGAAAAGGGCAGTGGTCATGATGGGACGAGCACAACTCACTATGTTGACCACCCAAAGTCCAAGGTGCAGAACTATTACACCAACCTGGGGGATGCTTACGTTGAATGCTATGTCTGTAAGAAACAGGTGTCTTTCTACACCATGAGGGAACATCTGGTGAGGAAACACAACATATGTGATCCCTTGTTATCTCAGCTGAAGAATGACCAGGTTTCAGACCAAGATTGTGTGGCTCAGGAGAATGCAATAAAAAGGACCCGGCAGCTGACACCTAATCAGTACCACATCCTATACAGAACCCAGGACTGACGTTATTCTGGAACTAGTGCTAGAAATTATCTTTTAAGACCTCCATCCTCTCTCAGTAGTGAAGGACAAAGACTCTGGTCTTCGCATAGGCTACCTAGAATCTAGTTTTATTCTCCCATCCCCTATACAGCTCTGTAGCATGCTATGGCACCAATATAATGTTGTCAAGCAAAGCAACACATAGAACACTATTTGCAAACAGCATAGTCTATTGTGATCTGTGCTGAGTTCCGTCTATCCCAGCCCAACCAGACGTACTTGACAATCATGCCTAATTTTATTGATGGGGAATGGCAGCAGGCAAGGTGCATTTTGGAGACCCAATAGGTGAACAAGAACAAAATGGAGAGCAATTGGGGGGACATGCTGTACTCTGTCCTGACAGACTTTGGGCTGTCAAACAAGTCTGTTTTCTGTGCAATGCATGACAGCCTGCAAGATTTAGAATTAAAAGCATCATAACTCAAATGTGTCTGTGGATCGACTAGCCTGTGCTACGCTGCTCATCTGGTGCACCTGTGTGTCAAGGTGGGTTTTGAGGTGGAGCAGGTGCAAGAGGTCCTGAGTGCTGCCCATAAATTGTCTGGACTATCAGGTCTATGTTGAAGGAACACCCCAATGAAACAACAGTAGTCCAGAACGTGGCTGCTTCCTGCAAGAGTTTCAGTGGAAGCTCTTGCAGGTTCTGGTGCCTGTCATGAGGACACTTAAGACTGCCATTTTGTTCTTGCAGGAGGAGCAGAACTTCTCAATCTCCTCCCTGATGCCATGCATCCATGGCACTGTCACTTCCATTGGACAGCAGTTGAAAGAAGCAAGTGGTGTCATAAGACTGTGGATGAACAATATGAGATAAGAACTAATGCAGCGCTGGGGGATTTGGGATGATGAAGTTGCTGGAAAGCCCGGCAGTGGTGGCATCATTCTTACACCTGCATTTTAAGGAGATAAGATTCCCAAACTCCAGCCTGTGGAGCAAGCTGCACAAAATGATTAAAAGTGTGCTGGTATCAGTCCCCACTGTCAACCTAGTTCTGGGTGCCAAACTCAAATTACAAAGCTGAGGTTGGTGAAGCAGGCCGCCAGCTCTCTGCTCATAAAGAGAGAGGCCCAAGTGGGCATGTATGACATCCTTCTGGAAAAGATCCAATTGAGAGCATGCCTGAGTAGGGATGTGCATGAAACAGATTTTGCACTTTGTTTCAAGCTCAAAACAAAATGTAGGCAGCTGAAACATTTTGTCAAAACTGTGGTCAAATCAGTAGTTTTGACAGAACAAACCTTAAATATTTAAAGTGTTTTGGCCATAGGGAACAATGGGGAAACTTGAAACACCCCATTGTTCCCCATGGGTAGCTCCTGGGACACTAAAGTGGGTTGAGTGGTAGGGCATAATGGGTGCTACCTAACACCCAACTCACAAAAGAAATGGGCAAGCAGGCGATTTTAACAAATTCTTAACCTATTCCCCAAACTCCCATAGGATCCCGTTTCAAGTCAAAATGTTTTGATACGGAAACATTTTGCACATCCCTATGCCTGAGATCCAACAGCAGTTCGAGAACTATATTGTAGAACCTCTTGCAAGCAAAGCACCAACCCCTTGGACTGATGGAAAACAACCAATATCATTTCCCTTCCATAGCCCGATTAGCCCAGCAGTACCTGGCTGTACCAGCAACTGTTGTACTGCCAGATCAGGCCTTTGCTGCCATTGAAAGCACTCTGGAGCACCAGAGAGTCATACTTGCCTCTGAGAATCTGGACCAAATTCTCATCTTGCACCAAAATTTTTTATTTCTTTTAGAATGAGAAATGGCAATGATAGCTTGAATATAGGCAGTTCATGTATTTATTTATGTTATTGTTACATTTGTATACTTGTATAATTTGTATATTTGTATATTTCTGTGGTCACACAGAAAAATTAAAACAAGACTATAAACCTTACACAATTAAAATATTAAGCTATAAAATATAAAACCACAGATCTGACATAAAAGATTTAAAATACAAGCACAATATAACCATACAAAATACAAAGCAGCAGCTGCTGCTTATCATATAAAAAGCCTGGGTAAAAAGCCAAGATTTAAACATGCTTTCTTAAAAAATGTGATGGAGACCGTGGAGTAAATAGCCACCGGAAGAGCATTCCAGAGTCGGGGCGGGGGAAGCAACAGAGAAGGCCCTGACCTGCGTGCACGACAGCCGAGCCTCCCTCATTGTCAGCACTCGGAGCAGAGCCCCCTCAGATGACCTTGTCAAGTGGGTAGCAACCTTTGGGAGCAGGTGGTCCCCCAGGTATCCAGGGCCCAAACTGTTAAGACACATCTATTCACCTGGCCTTTTAATTAGACTAATCAGCTTTAACACTGTTCAGAAGTTTAAATTGTTTTAATTTGTGCTGTTTTTACCTTAAACTGTCCAGAGATGTGAGTTTTGGGAAGTATATACATATCTTGAATGAATTAAAAAAAAGATATATATATTTTTAAATGCCTGAAAAGATTGATAAAAGAAACAATCCAGTGCCCACTTAGTGTGCTAATTCTTAATAGCCCTTTATTATTTCACAGATGCTATTATTTAAATTTCTCGGGTTGCATCCACAGTTAGGCTTGTGCAACAGCCTGCGCAAGGGATCTTCCTTACCCGCCGCCTCTGCACAGGAGCCTTCTACCCTCAACCCTCAAAAAACTGCATCTCAGGGACAGAGGACTTTTGGGAATGATGTGGAATGTGTTGGGAATCCCCAGAAACCTGCAGAAGTAGGGCACTATAAAAAGTTAATGCGAGGGGCAGCCTACACAGTGCTGTGCAGAAAGGCTCTGTCCATCTCCAGCAAAAGATAAGCACTGAAAAGAGTTTCTTTCCTCCCCCACCCCCACCCCCCGCCCCATGCTCTACCTCCAGTTCAGAGATTCAAGCAATGATGGAAGAGGTGGAGGGAAGGCAGCAGACTTAGAACAAATAATATCGCTGGCCACACCCCTCAGGCATGGTTTATTCTACAGCTAGGCACGTTTTGTGTAGTGCCAAAAAAATGTGTGCACTGTGAAACACGCAGTGTGAAATGTGTGCAGTGTGAAATTTGCACAGTTGGGCATATAGACTTTAATCAGAAAGAGCTAATTTCTAACTAAAGTAATAGATGAGGAAAAGGAAGCCTGTGAGATTTTAAAGGATTCTATAGAGCAAATATAATATAACAACATGAATTTGAAGTTGGGTTTGTAGGAGACACTTCCATTTCTGGAAAACATGGAGATTTGTAGCAGCTTGGAGATCCTGAATGTATGTCCAAGAACTGGAGCTGGCAGGCTTGACTTCAAAGCATGTGCAGGCAGCTGGGGTAGGAATGTTAGACATTTTAGCTCCACCATTTACTGTTTCAGGTTATTTAGAGTATTTCTGGTTGAATCTCTTCTAAGATGACACTTCCCCTCAGAAGAGAATAAAGTATAGCAAGGATCCAACATAAAATTTCTGGGCTAGAAATTTCCATATTCATCAATACATTTGTATCTATACAATTCAGACAATCAAGATTGGGGTTTGGTGTATTATCTCTTGTTTGTTGTATTATCACCACTGATTGCTGTTGCAAATGCTTAAACTCCATATAGAATGTCACAAGACTTCCCACTACCTGTTATATTTAATGGCCCTTTTACCTGTATATGAACTTATTTTTCCCCTTTGTGCCCAAATAAGAGCCCCTGGTGGCGCAGTGGTAAAAACTGCCGCCCTGTAACCAGAAGGTTACAAGTTCGATCCTGACCAGGGGCTCAAGGTTGACTCAGCCTTCCATCCTTCTGAGGTCGGTAAAATGAGTACCCAGAATGTTGGGGGCAATATGCTAAATCATTGTAAACCGCTTAGAGAGCTTCTAGCCATAGAGCGGTATATAAATGTAAGTGCTATTGCTATTGCTATATCTGCCAGCTAAGGATAAAACTTTATGAATTTGGTGACGGGCTCTGCTCCATGAAAATTTGTACTCCAGTAAAATGGTTAATCTTTAAAGATGCCAAAGGAGTAAGGACTTGCTATGTTGGCTACATAGAACTTGAGCATGGCTACCCCTCTGAAAAGCCCAGAATGTTATCCCCAGCTTTCCCACTCTGCTTTATATCTTTTTACTGTAGGTTTTCTCCAGAACACTGGAAAATCAACATAAAAAACAATGTGAAGTCAGCCTTATATTATTACTCTAGCTTCACTTCATTTCATTTATATTTAAAGAGAAAATTATTAACACTACATCGAGTGATTTTAGTTGAGAAACTATCCTTCTATATGTTGAAAATGTTTAAAAGGGGGGAAAGGTTAAACCAGCTCTTCTAGTTTAAATCTAACAAAACGGCTTTGTTCTCTCTTTTGTAGGCGTGGGCACAAAGAAGGATAACCTAGAGAATGAAGTACGGTGGTCCAAAATGCAAGGCTTGGGGTAGCAGCTGGTGTTGTGAATCAGGCCGTCGTCAAGCAGAGAACGGCTACTTCACAACACCAGGGTTGTCCCTTGCCACAAGCAACTGCCCAAAGACCTTCTCAAAAAGAAGACTCCCATACAAGGACAAGAATGCAGAATGTACCCAACTTAATTGTGTAGATTTCATAACCTTCTTTTAAAAACCTTGGATGGCTTTTAACAGGGAAATATAGCTGGCTAATGATAGCTGGCAATCAAAATCTGAATGAAAGAAAAAAGTCTGCCTCTGGTAAATAGAATCATGTTTACTTTAGTGTGTTTTCTAGTAGTCTGGTACTGATCCCAAAAGACATATACCCAATATGGGTTTTAATCACGAATCATACTAAAGCAAGTTATGCATATCATTATGCAATAGGACCTGGCTTTGTTCACCTGCTCTCAATCTTTTTATACCTAAATATATGTTTATATAGATGGGGCGGTTCATAAATGTAAATAATAATAATATTTTGAATTTGAATCTTACTTGGACATCAGCACTTTCTTTTCTGGGCCTATTAACATCTTGCTTTTCCACTATTCCAGTGGCTCCTTTAGCAGTTCACTGAAGAACTATCACCTTCCACTGCTGAGCACTAGGGCACAGGAAGGGGAACCAAATACCTTCACTGGAGAGTGCTGCAAGACACAGGGACTGTTCCCTCAACACCATGCAGTGCAGGCCGTGTGGTTGTGGGGAAAGTAGCAACATCCAAAGTGGACATGGGCCATGATGTCAGCAGCCTATGCTGGGTACTTTGACACTCTCAGCAGCTGTGCACCTGCATGGGCCTGAAGTAATGCTCCCCATGCCTCTTCCATCACCTTGCAACACCCTTTAGTAAGGGCATCTGCTCTCCTTTGCCTTCCATGCATGCTCAGTGACAGAAAGTGGTAGCCTTCCAATCAGCCATCACCCAAGCTGCCACTGCACTATTCCAGCATTCTTGGTTTGGAGATGTAAATAAAAAGGTATTCCCTTCAGTTCAGGGGTGTAGTGGACCCGGGTTGTGTCAGGTTGCAGACCTGGTGCTTTTCTGGGTCCTGGCCCCCAGATGCTACCTCCCCCCGCAGCTACTTCTGTCTGTGCCGTTGGCAAAAAGTGGGCATTTAGTTCCCTTCCCTGCTGATGGCCCTGCCCACGTCACCGCTGCACATATCACTGACCATTGGGCCGCTGAAGCTCACCCGCCCCAACTATTCCCCATGACCCTTTCATCCAGCAGTGCATGCATGGCAGGCAGTCATGCAGGGGAGACTGGGAATGAGTACAGGGATGCCTAGGGGACTTCCATGGGAGAAGCTCTGGGTGGAACTAGAGTCCATAGGCATCCCTGCGCACATCCCCAGCCTCCCCCGCATGACTCCCTGCCCTCCCCAGAGACGCTCCCGGCATTCTCCCCAGTCACCCAGCCTTCCCTGTGCCAATGCTGGGTCAGGATTAAGAACCCCCAACCCACCACCACCGTACTGGGGCAATTGCCCCATAATTGGCTGCCTCCCTTGGTGGGGGGAGCGAATGGTGCTAGCAGGAGTTCTAATACTCGATAGCACAGGCCTATTTGCTAGTTTGAAACTACTCTGGTTGCGATTTTTAAAAATATATACCACTTTTCAACACACACACCCCCACATAGTCCTCAAAGACGTTTGCATAGCAAAAGCTATGAAGAAATGGATCTTTACTGCAAAATGGCTCTGAGTCTTAATGAAGCTATTCTGACGATCTCCAGAAAGCGAGCTAAGGGAGACTAGCCCGCTTCCTGGTGATCATTGGAACCACCGGGCTCACGAGCCCGGTGGTTCTAAGGTGGCTATCCCACCTAATTCCCCCTCCCCTTAAATGAGGTTACCGGAGTGAGCACTACATTAACCTTGTTTTTCTGCTCATGTGCCACCGCAGTGTGCGGTGACACACAAGTAGACCCCTGACCAGGAGGCTACAAGCAGCCTCCCGGGCTTGGGGGTCCCCCCCGAATGCCCCCTGTGCTCATGTGGGACATCTTGGGACTTCTGGGGGCCAAGTGGCCCCCAATTTCTGCAGCCCCCACCTGCTCCATGATGGAGCCGGTAGTCATGTGGGCGGCCGATCTGGCTGCCTAGGGCTCCGCAAGCAATTGTCTGTGGGGAGAGTGGGCTAAACCCAATCTCCCCGCAAACCGCCTCGAGGCACTTCACACTAATCGTGTGAAGTGCCTCAGCGACTATTATTTTGCCCTGTGTTTGTAACAGTAGCTCATACACAAATTTCCATATTGCCTTTTTTCTTTACAAGCTTATAGTGTGTGGGGTGGGTGGAAATTAACCCAAATTCTCGAAAGGGGCTTCAGACTGAGAATTAAACCAAAACACAAAAAACATCTTACATTATTGTGTGGTCTGTGCCTGTTTTTGTACACTTCCTTCAAAATAAGATTTTGTAAATCAGAACATGGGAGACTTGTTTTAAAAGTTTTCTGTCTCTTGAAAATGCTTGTTTATCCTTAATTCCTAAGAAACGGGTATCTCTGTATTTGTAGAGTTCCATATTCTGGTTTTCCAAATCCGGGTGCCTAATTTGCATATTGTGTAAATTGGCTTGAATAGTGACTGCATGTTTTGCTCCATGACTCCACTTCTACAGAGTTTAGAGCTTAGCTTTAAAAAAAAAATTAAATCTGAAATCTGGGCTAATCTGGGTGGGATGCTTAAAATCCAGGTGAAACCCAAAATTCTGAGGGTCATGGCAACTCTATGTACTTGCCATTCTGATGTCCCATTTTAAATCAGATTGGTGGATATATAGATCTAAATTGCAAGTTTGTGGCTGTTCCTTCTGTTTGGCACACACTGTGACTGCATCTGGTGATTTTATGATGCTAAGGAATTCTGTGTTATATCTGTGCTTTTGGCTTCAAAATACAAAACAGGTTAATTGAAGGAATCAAACAGGACTGCTCACGGCTGTGATTTTTTTAAACACCCATTTGAATTTGCTTCTGAGTTTACATGTTTAGGGTTGGAGAGTGCATGTAAGGAAAAATCAACATAAATATGCATGTGCTATGAATCACATATACATGTATGGCACTCGTAGCCTGCTCTTCCTCCAAGGAACTCGTAATGTACATGGTTTTATCTTCATAGCAATCCTATGAGGCAGGTTAAGAGCACAGAGAGTGTGTCTGGCCTAAGGAAACACAGAGCCCTTTCTCATGATCTGTGAGAAGGGCTGGGAGGGTGTGCGGAGCGGAAGGCTAGAGAAACTTACCTCCCCACAGCCGACTGCTCCTCCATTGCTAGATCGTGTGCCTAGACAATCCTCCATTGCTCTAGTTAGTGTGGAGTGTCTGGGGCCGGGAGTGTCATGCACAGGGAGTGCGCAGTGCATTTTGGAGATGTCCCTGGAGCTGGCCAGGAGCCTGCTCCTGTGTCAATGCCATACGGCGCCGGCACACAAATACTTAAGGTGTGCTTGCACCCTTAACCCTGGCTAAGCTGCAGGCTCCATAAGCAGGTTTGCCATTGCACTGTTGCAGGGAGCTAGATGACTCCCACCAGTTCTCATGCGCAGCCAACCCTAGGCTTGGCTGCATGTGAGAACAGCCTCACAGTGAACTTCATGGTTGAGTGGGAAAGGATTTGAACCCAGGTCTCCTCAATCATAGTCAGTGTTCCCTCTAAGAGAGATTCCCAGATGTTGTTGACTACAACTCCCAGAATCCCCACGCAAAAGCCATTAAGCCGTAGTCTTAATACTCTAACCACTACACCACTCTGCCTCTCAGTTGTGTTGGGTATTGATTACAGGAGAAATCTTGTGCAGGAGGGGGGGAAATTCAAATCCTCATTTTACCTGTGAAGCAAAGTAGTGGGAAAGAGGGAGTTGGGAGTGCCTGACATATTGGAGCAGAGTGAAGGCAGGCAGGGAGGAGGAGGGAACCTATATTTGTAGTTAAAAAGCCCCCCCCCACACACACACAAATACACACTAGATACAGACCAGTTGTGGGGATATTAAAAAAAACCCTCTTATTTATGTTATTCTGTATTTCTCTATTTTATATTTTATTCTACATTTGTGTCTTGTTTTAAACTTGGTCTCCATGCATACTGTCAATTATATATATTTTATGCTCATAATTTTGATGCTGCAGTTGGAAAAAACTGGGCAATAAACTAATTATTGGCTGGTCAAATGCAGCATGGGCTTAGCTGATGCCATCAAGCATAACTCAGGATTTAAAACTTGATGAGGGCCTGGGTGAGCCCAATACAAAAGTATAGCTGCTGGGGCAAGCTTAACACAAACGTATATAAACCATTCTGCACCACAGATAAAATGGAACAAGTATTACAATACTAACCACCTCATCCTCCACACTATCCTTTGCCATAAAAAGCTATCATAAATAAACCATTTGAAACCCTGGATAGTCACTGTTGGAGTAGACAATACTGAGCTAGGCAGAACAATGATTTGTCATGGTACATAGGAACCTAGGAAGCTGCCATATACTGAGTCAGACCATTGGTCCATCTAGTTCAGTATTGTCGTTACAGACTGGCAGCGGCTTCTCCAAGGTTGCAGGCAGGAGTCTCTCTCAACCCTATCTTGGAGATGCCAGGGAGGGAACTTTGGATCTTCTTCATGCACGTATGCAGTTGCGCTTCCTAGAGCGGTCCCATCCTGAGGGGAAGATCTTACAGTGCTCACATGTAGTCTCCCATTCAAATGCAAACCAGGGCAGATCCTGCTTAGCAAAGGGGACAATTTATGCTTGCTACCACAAGATCAGCTTATGTTCATATATGCTTCTTCCTCTGCTAGGAGGAATATGTCTAGACTTGAGACTTTGGTGAGCCTCCCAGAGGACTTCGGTCTTTCCATCTAAATCATTGTACTGTATAGAAGACTTTCCGCTACTTGCTCCTGATAACTGAATGAGATGCACAGATGGTAGATGTAGGAAACCTCCATAATTAGTTTAGGAGAGATGACATGGGAGCCACTTCCAACCACAGAAGTTGTCTCCAGAGAGCAAGTTGTTAGCATGTTACCACTACCATTAAAAAGGAATGAAAGATTTGGAATGGAAGAGAAACCAAATCCACATGGCAAGCTATTTGAGATCATGATGGAACTTGAGCAGGTCTCATGTTCTAGTAACTTAACAAAAGGGAAGTTGCTAGATAAACCACTGAGTATTAGAATAGAAATGTCAAAATATCAAGAACTGCTGTTACATAGGAAGAAAGGAAGCTGCCATATACTGAGTCAGATCATAGGGCAATCTAGCTCTGTATTTTCCACACAGACTGGCAGCGGCTTCTCTAAGGTTGCAGGCAGGAATCTCTCTCAGCCCTATCTTGGAGGTGCCAGGGAGGGAACTTGTTTGGACCCTTCTGCTCTTCCCAGAGCGGCTCCTTCCCCTAAGGGGGAGCTCTTACAGTGCTCATACATCACATCTCCCATTCATATGCAACCAGGGTGGACCCTACTTAGCTAAGGGACAAATCATGTTTACCTCAAGACCAGCTCTCCTCTCCTCTGGTTCCTTCTGGTTCCACCATAACAGAACAGCCATTGGAAACTGAGGAAACAGAAGTTTCTGGCAATGAATGGTCATCCTGCTCTGACCTTTGGGCGAACCTCTGTGGGAGGCTTCTGAGGAGGATGGATCCTGCCCCTAACACCACTGATCCAGACAACTCAACTTCACCCTGATGCTTATCTGCACATCTTTGCAGCCATTCACCTGCACCATATTGTGCCTAATTTTTCAAGAGAATGTTCCCCCAAAACTACTGCTTGGCATGAGAATGCTTAACAGACAAACAATCTTTAGGTAGGTGCAGAAACAGATTTGTTCAAAACAGAAAAATCAATTGAAAAAGTCCAAAATTCCAAACACATTTTTGACTACAGAGAGTCTTTCACTGGGAGGTGGGGGTGCGGGTTGTGTGTCTTAAGAAGACAGAAACTTCATATAAACAGAAACGTTTCTCTTTTTCCAAGATCTAGAATCAAAGATGCAAATTAAATGAGATTTTTTTAAAAAGTGCATGTTGTGTACCACATTGAAAATGATTAACCTGGAGTTGGGCAATTGCTATGACTTTTACTTTGTCTAGATGGAGACCCTGGGGCAGTGTTTTCAAAGTAGAAGATTTGGTGCGGGTGCAAAGATGGCTAGGAATTCTGAATGGGAATTCCTTTGATTGGGAAGACCAGCGCTATCACCTGCAGCAAAAGAGCAGCCTCCGTTGCATATGGCAGGGACATCATCATCTCCATGGCAAGGCACCTTTGGGCAAATTCCTATGGTCCAGTATCCTGGCAAGGCCCAACCCCATTATGCCTGCACCATGAGCCTGCACTGCTCCTGGGCCCTTTAAATCATTTTTCTTCTTCTCATCCATGTGCTGGAGCTCCCATTTTAATTCCCCACAATGTCCATAGCAATGGCATGTCGGGGGTATTTATGGGTGAATTAGTCCACCAACATAGGTGGGCTCATGGGAGGCCACTTTGCTCAGGACCCCCCACAAACCTGGAGCTGGCTGTGGCAATGCTAAGTCCCTTGCTGCTTCATCTGTGTAGGAAACAGCTCAGTATGGTTTAACAGCTGCAGACTCTGCCAGAGCCAGTTCAATATCTGAAAACAAAGGAAGCAAAAATACTGATTTCTCCCTTCCCCGGTATCAGAAGGCAGGTGCGTTACATGATAGCGGCTGCACCATATCTGACAGGCAAAGAACAGGAAGGAATGTGTAATTGAGGTCACCACAAGACAGAGGCAGCGCATTACAGCCGCTTCTCTATACGGGCCTTCAAATGGCGGAGATAATGTCATCCAAATGCACAATGGCGCTTTCAACAGCACGGCAGCGATAAAACCAGGAGACACACATGAAAATATAATAAATAAATGGGGCAGACTGTTTATTTCCCCCGAGAAGGACTGTGATTAAGGTGTCTGCCTTCTGATTGAACAATAAAAATGTAAGCATTTTTTCCCTTGAAGAGTTGTTCTGTGCTGTGATGCAGCCTATTAGTTAGTGTCATTGTTTGCAACCACAACACCCAACCTTTTTGCTGATCACGGATATTTATAATCATGATGAACATATTACATGTATTTATATTTAACCTCTTAATGAGCTCATTCAAGCCTTCTTGTCTGGTACCTTTTTAATTGTTAAAATAATGGGCAGCATCCACACTAAGTTGATCATTACTAATTACCCAGATTCTCTTTGTACCCGTTCTGGTATCTCAAGAAATCACAGCCCAGGGAACAGGCTTGGCAGAATGAGTGGGGTAAAAAGAAATTGCAATATTAAGAGCACATACCAACTTATACATGAAATCTAACAAATGTCAGAGTAAGAAGGAATATGAGCTGACAATCAATTTATTGGAAAATTGAGATTGTCTGTGATAAAGTTCAGGATATGGAGCACCTTATTCTACACTTGAAATAATATTGAATTTAAAATTTGACATTATAAAATTGATTAATGATACAACCTGAGCTTCTTGTAAAAACTTAAAATATTTATATTAACATGGTTTATATTTTACTGCTATTGTTTTGTTGCCATTATTGTCTGAAACACATGTCAAATATTCATACCTAGCTGACCTGGCGCAGAGCATCTATACCCCTAGTTCTCCCTGTCTCCCCTCCATCCCTTCAGCTGTTCTCCCGCCTCCCTTCAGCCCCATTTCGTTCTCCCCCCCCTCCGTTCTTCTCCCTACCCAGCAGCCAGCCGGCCTGGTCGACGCTTCTTCTTGGGAACCGCCCAGTCTGGCCGCTGCTTTCTGGCTGCAGTCTGGCTGCCGCTTTCTCTTGATGGCCACTTGCCTTCCTCTCCCCCTCCCTTCGCTTGCAAAATCTCACGAGAGCTGCCACACATGGGATTAGCAACAGGTATGCCTTAGAGAAGTATATCTAGGGATAGGTTATGCAGACTTCTAGAAACAGGTTTCTTTGTACTGATTTGTGTTTGTAAGCAAGAAAGAACCTTAGAGCCTGAAGTGATTGCCATCTTCGTAGAAAGAGATGGTGAATGATCTGGGGGTCCTTCTGGACTCACGGCTCCTGCTTGAACAGCAGGTGGAGGCCGTGGCCAGGGGTCCCTTTGCCCAGCTTTGGCTGGTTCGCCAGTTACAGCCTTTTCTCAACCAGCAGGCCCTGGCAACAGTGACACATGCCTTTGTTAGCTCTTGTTTAGATTACTGCAATGTGCTGTACCTAGGGTTGCCTTTGAAAATGATTCAGAAGCCTCAACTAGTCCAGAATGCAATGACCTGCCTCTTTATGGGTGGCCATAGATTTGATAGTGTCACACTTCTTTTACGGTTGCTGCACTGGTTGCCTGTTCGCTTCCATGTCCAATTCAAAGTGCTGGTTCTCATCTACAAAACCCTTATGGGCTTAACACCTGTATATCTCTGGGATTGCCTCTCTTGGCCGGTTGTATCCTGGCATGAGAGGTCTTCTCCTTAGTGCCCTGGGCCCTGGTGTAGTGTGTGGTGCCTGGGCCCATAGGAGGGCCTTTTCTGTGGCCACCCCTCTTCTTTGGAACACTCTTTCCCCTCCCCAGATTCTTTCAGCCCCCTCCCTGGCTGCTTTTAAGGCCCTTCTTAAGGCCCACCTATTTTGCCAGGTGTTTGCCCTTTAATAATAATAATAATAATAATTATTATTATTATGATGATGATGATGATTATTATTAATTGTTATTGGCATTGTTGTTCACTGCCTAGAGTCTTTGGAGGAGGAGGTATATAATAAAATTTTAATAAATAATAAATATAAAACTAGTGTGTACCTGAGAATGGCATGGCTTTGGGTAGAGGTAAACATTTGTTTGTTTATATTTATATACCATCCTTCATCCTAAGACCCAAAGGTAAAAACAATAACATTTCAATAAAAGCAACATAAAAATAGAACACACACAACTAAAATTTAGAAAAGGGGTGAACTTCACTGGCCAAAAGCCAGAATAAAAAGGGCAGTCTTCACTTTCACTTCACTTTCCTCCTAAAGAGGAGAGAAGGACCATACAGATCACGGCTGTGAGAGACTTCCACAGCCTGGGGGCAACAACTGACAAGGCCCTATCCTATGTGCTCAACAAAGGAGCCTCAGCAGGTGTTGACACGTGGAGCAGAGCCTTCCCAGCCAATCTATACAGGTGCACAGATTCAGCTGGAAGCAGGTAGTCAATAAGGTACTGTTTATCAGTGGTTGTGAAACTCACAAGAGACACAATGGGCCAAGCTCGATTACCTGTCTCACAGGTATCCAAATGCTGAAATTGACTTGCTCTCAGGTAATCCCTTACCTCCACTGACATGATGCTTCTGCCTTGGTCAAATGTATTGATTAACCAGCCTCAAACAAGTACCCCTTTTGCTGTTACTTTAAACATCTTTTTGTTATAATTACACACTAGATAGATGTACACAAGAAGTAATTTAATTGCTGTCTCACACAGATAAATGTAATTCTTTCACTAACTCCTCTGACTCTTAATATTCTTGGGACCAAGAGAGGCAAATTTGCTTTGGAAATGACAATAGAATAATACTCTGCTAAAAGGAGATATCCTGAGCTAATTTCGATAATTAAAAGACAATGGAGATCAAAAGGAAGAAACAACTATAAAGAATTGAGCTCACTGAACAGAGAGTGAGCAATCTTTGCCCAACAAGCAATACTTGCTCCAGAACAATCCTACCTAGGGTTCGTTGTTCTAAGCTGTGGGGCTAAAGCAGGAACTCTTCCCAGGGAGAAGGGACTGTCTGTGACTTCTGCTGTGCAGTGACTGCTGTGCAGTGAAAGTCAAGACATTCCCCAGCCATGATGCTTTCGCTCCCCACTTCACTCTGAGCATCTGCCACCAGCCTGCTTGACTGCTTGAAGCTTGCATCGCACCCCAGGCTCCTGTTCTCCAGCACCCGCATTTTTCCTCCATCTAAAGCCTCACCGCTCTCAAGCCTCAGACCCTGGTAATATGCTGCTTCTATAGCCTTGGATCCTGCTTTCTTTCCCCCTTCCCCTCCCTCATCCCTCTACTAATTCCTGATTTCCTCCACCATACCACTCCTGCACCTTCCTTACCTCCCCCCACCCTCTCAATTCATATTTGAATTATGTTAGGCTATAGGAAGTTTTAATACACACACACACGATAGTTAGGAACACTGGGTTGATGTTGTTGCTAGCCATGACTGAAATATTATTAGTAGTTCAGTTTGATTGTTCTGTTCTCTGCTCAGTTAGATTGATGCTGTTGTTCTTCAATAAAGCCCATTGAATTGTTTGAAGAATTTTTGGGTCTTCTTCTTTCTACCTTCACGCCCAGACTATACATGGTCACCGTATAAAGAACTGGTCACTTAGTGACACTGGTGAAATCAGCCTAATTTCATATGCTAGCTCCGGAGCATATCTGGTATACAAATCAGGCTTGGTTCACAACACCCCAAAGAATAAAGCTTAAAACACAGTTTATTAAAAGTGTCCCTCTAGATTTAAAGGACTCTTCTAAATAGCATTCAGCAAATGCTTTGTAAAATCTCTTGCTTATGGACATTTGTAAAAATGGGCATGTGAGTACTATTCTGATTCCATATAGTCTAAGCATTTTGCAGGTTTCTAGAAGTCTGCATAATTTTTTGTGAATATTTGACATGTGTATCAGTCAATAATGGCAACAAAACAATTGCAGTAAAATATAAACCATGTTAATATAAATATTTTTTACAAGAAGTTCAGGTTGTATCACTAACCAATTTTATAAAGTCAAATTTTAAATTCAATATTATTCCAAGTGTAGAATAAGGTGCACCATATCCTGAACTATCACAGACATCTCCATTTTCCAATGAATTGATTGTCAGCTCGTATTCCTCCTTCTTACTATGACATTTGTTAAATTCCATGTATAAGCTGGTATGCACTCTAAATACTGTAATTTCTTCATCTTCAAATATGCTTATGGATTTTTCTTACCCTACTGATTCTGCCAAGCCTGTTCCCTGGGCTGTGATTTCTTGAGATACTAGCACGGGTACAATGAAAATCTGGGTAATTAATAATGATCAACTTAGTGTGGATGCTGCCCATTATTATTTTTTAATAATTAAAAAGGTACCAGACACGAAGGTTTGAATGAGCTCATCAAGAGGTTAAATATAAATACATGTAATATGTTCATCATGATTATAAATTTCCATGATCAACAAATTATGGAAATACATAATTGTTATAATGACATAGAATAAACTATCTCAGAGGGTTGTTGTGAGGATAAACAAAACCATGTCCACCACTCTGGGCTCCTTGGAGGAAGAGTGGGATAGAAATGTATAAAAATAAAAATAAATTATCTTATAGTGTATACCACAAATACATCTTTTTAGATTTGAACATACAAATCATAACCTGATATTACTCATATTACTCTGTAAGCAGCCACTATAGAATACCTAACTTCATTTCCAGTTCTACGCAATGCTTGGTGGTGGCAGGGGTAGGGGCTTTGAAAAGAAGAACGGAACGACATACCTTTGTATTATGCACCTCTACATGGTGAATATTTTGCAGAGAGCATTGAATTGATGCTTTCCTTCCTTGCAAGTGCGAGACACAATAATGACACCATGTACTAAACTTTAATTTCAGCAAATGAGATTACTTAAAGACAAAGGTATCCAGAAGTTGACAAAGTGATAAAGGAAAGTCGTTACACTTTTGAGGAGACAGAACCAGAAGTAGGCTCCTGTTTGGACAGATGAGTTCACAGAAATGAAATCATCCCAAACCCAAAGAGGGATGACACATGGTGGGGGAAATGACAGAAAGCCAAATACCCCAGTGGAGTGAGTCATTCAGAGTGCAGTGAAGTCACCTATGCATTAAGCATTTTGAGAGGGGTTCTCAGAAGCAGTAGTGAGCAGCACATTGACCTTTCTAATGCAAGAATGTCAAAAGATTAGCAAGGTTCAACAGACACTGAATTGAGGGAACCAGCATAATACTTTCAGCATAGCACTAAGCCCTGTTTGGAACTTATGTTGTGCATTATGTCTATAAACATGTTTTTGTGTTAATTACTTATGTGCATTCACTTCAGAAGTGAACCAAGGTACAGACCCTCTTAAATGCAAGTGTACTGCTGTCCCTGCATTCAACATAATGTGTGAATAATTGTACACGTATGTACAGATCTTTAACTGCCTATACTAAAAACAGATTGTATATGCACTGAACATATAGTGTGAATAGGGCTCCATTTAAGCCATTATGTTGTACATGCTTACAAATATCTGTACATATTTGTCTGTGAATGACTGTATATGTGTTCACTTTAAGAGAGAACCTGGGTATCGGCCATCTCACATGCAGGGTACAGATAGTGTAGTGGTGTATGTACACTGAACATAGTATGTGAATAACTGTACGTGTGCATACACTGCACACAGACTATATGCATTGAACATGTAAATAGGGCTCATGAGTTATCAACATTGCCACCTGTCTTCTTTGATTCAAAATTGCAGCATATGAGGAAGTCTGACAAGGCAACTCTAACAAAAGCTCTTGAAGTCATGGCCACTAATAGTATCCTCACCATAGTATTCTCATAAAACTGCTCTTTACCTCGGGTCCGATGGAACGGTACCAGGGTGGGCAGAATTGCACTCAGTCTTGGGAGGGTCCAGGGCACATCGCTGGGGCAACACACAACCATACATTTATTTATTTATTTATTTATTTATGTATGTTATTTTTACATGTCTATACCGCCTTTCGTTAAAAAGAAAAACCCAAGGCGGTTTACAAAAATTAAAACATACAATAAAAGCAGTAAAAACATCAAGCAATAAAAACATCAAGCTAAAAACATATAAACAAGCATAAAAACATGACAACAGATAACAGATAAAAACACAAAGCCGCAGTAAAAACGATCATGTAAAAGCCTGGGTAAAAAGCCAAGTCTTTAAAAGCTTTCTAAAAGCCGTGATGGAGTCTGCGGAATGAATGGCCACCAGGAGAGCATTCCAGAGTCTAGGGGCAGCAACACAGAAGGCCCTGTCCCGAGTGCACAACAGCCGGGCCTCCCTCATTGTCGGCACCCGGAGCAGGGCCCCCTCAGATGTCCTTGTCAAGCGGGCAGCAACCCTTGGGAGCAGGCGGTCCTTCAAGTATCCTGGGCCCAAACCGTTAAGGTCTTTAAAGGTCAAAACCAGCACCTTGAATTGGACCCGGAAACGAACCGGCAGCCAGTGCAGCTCTTTCAAAATGGGGGTGATATGTTCCCAACGGGCAGCTCCAGATAACACCTTCGCTGCCGCGTTTTGCACTAGCTGCAGTTTCCGGATATTCTTCAAGGGCAGCCCCACGTAGAGCGTGTTACAGTAATCCAACCGCGACGTGACTAAGGCGTGGGTAACCGTGGCCAGATCTGCTTTCTCGAGAAAGGGACGCAGCTGGTGCACCAGCCGAAGCCATGCAAAGGCACCCCTGGCCACCGCCTCCACCTGAGCTTCCAAAAGCAGAGCCGGGTCCAGTAGTACCCACAAGCTGTGTACTTGCTCCTTCAAGGGGAGTACAACCCCATCCAGAACCGGTAAAATCTCCTCATCCCGATTGGCTCTCCTACTGACCAACAGTACCTCCGTCTTATCTGGATTCAATTTCAGTTTGTTAGCCCACATCCACCCCATCACGGCCTCCAGCCCCCGATTCAGGACATCCACCACCTCCCTAGGATCAGATGACAAGGACAGATAGAGCTGAGTGTCATCCGCATATTGCTGACAACTCAGTCCAAATCCCCGGATGACCTCTCCCAGCGGCTTCATGTAGATGTTCAACAGCATGGGGGACAAGACCGATCCCTGCGGGACCCCACAGGCCAATGGCCACGGGGCCGAGCAGTAGTCCCCCAGCACCACCTTCTGGACCCTCCCCTCAAGAAAGGACCGGAACCACTGCAACGCAGTGCCTCCGATTCCCATACTCGAGAGGTGGCCCAGAAGGATACCATGGTCGATGGTATCGAACGCTGCTGAGAGGTCCAGCAGAACCAACAGGGACGCACTCCCCCTGTCTAGTTCCCGGCATAGGTCATCCACTAGAGCGACCAAGGTAGTCTCAGTCCCATACCCGGGGCGGAAGCCAGATTGAAAAGGGTCCAGATAATCCGTATCATCCAAGACCCTCTGCAGCTGGTACGCCACCACACACTCCATCACCTTGCCCAAAAAGGGAAGGTTAGACACAGGCCTATAGTTGTCCAGGTTGGAGGGATCAAGGGAGGGCTTTTTTAATAGTGGTCTTACCACTGCCTCCTTGAGGCACGATGGCATCCTGCCCTCCCTTAATGAAGCATTAATGATCACCTCCAACCATCTGCCCGTCCCCTCCCTGGCAGCTTTTATTAGCCATGAAGGGCAAGGGTCAAGAGCGCACGAAGTCGCCCGCACACTGCCCAGGATCTTGTCCACATCCTCAGGCCGCACCAACCGAAAAGAATCCAACACAATGGGACCAGATGGTACCAAAGGCACGTCTGCCGGAACTGCCAAAACTCTGGAGTCCAGGTCAGCACGGATGCAAGTGACTTTCTCTGCAAAGTGACAGGCAAACCGATCACAAAGAGCTGTAGATGACTCCTCCCCCATTGTCCGGGGGGATGTGTGGAGCAAGGTTTTCACCACACGAAACAGCTCCGTTTGTCTGCACTGAGCAGACGCAATGGAGGCGGAGAAAAAGCATTTCTTTGCCGCCCCCACCGCCACGGCATAGTCCCTAAAATGGGCTCTAGCCCGTGTTCGGTCGGATTCATGACGACTCTTCCTCCAGCGTCGCTCCAGCCATCGCCCGAGTTGCTTCATTGCCCTAAGCTCTGAGGAAAACCAAGGAGCAGAACGGGCTCCACCAAGCCGGAGAGGGCGTTTAGGAGCAACCGTGTCAACAGCCCGGGCCATTTCTCCATTCCAGAGATCAACCAAGGCCTCGACAGGGTCACCAGCTCTGGACACTGGAAACTCCCCGAGGGCCGTCTGAAATCCAAGCGGATCCATAAGCCTCCGGGGGCGGACCATCTTAATCGGCCCACCACCCCTGCAGAGGGCAGACGGAGCAGTCAAACTAAACCCCACCAGGTGATGATCTGTCCATGACAAGGGAGTGGTCTCAAATTCCCCCACCTCCAGATCATTTATTTCCCGGTCGGCAAAAACCAGATCCAGAGTGTGTCCCGCCACGTGGGTAGGGCCCGATACCAATTGAGACAGGCCCATGGTTGCTATGGAGGCCATGAAATCCTGAGCCGCACCCACTAGGGGGGCCTCAGCGTGGACATTGAAATCCCCCAAAACAATAAGCCTGGGGGAACCCAAGGCCACCTCGGAGACCACCCCCGCCAGCTCAGGTAGGGAGACTGAAGTGCAGCGGGGTGGTCAGTACACCAGCAGAATCCCCAGCCTATCTCGGAGGCCCACCCTCAAGGACAAGCACTCAAAATTCTGAGATTGCTTGACTGGGCATCTGGAAACGGAGAGGATCTCTCTATAGATGACTGCAACGCCCCCTCCCCGACCCTCAAGGCGGGGTTGTTGCGTGATCTGGAAACCTGGAGGACAGAGCTGAGAGAGACCAACCCCGCCCAGCTCATCCAACCAGGTCTCCGTCACACATACCAGGTCAGCATGCTCATCCACAATCAGATCGTGGATGAGAGATGTTTTTGTGTTAACTGACCTGGCATTCAGCAGCAGCAGCCTAATCCTCGAAGGAGTGTTCTCAGAGCTCCCGAGGGTCAGAGGGTTGGGAGAAGGGCTGGAAAAAGGAACAGGCCTCAATTGCCTGGACCGATTTCCCCTGTAACGGCCTGCCCAACTCCCACCGCCATACCTCCCTCTGTCCGCTACCCGTGATATTGCCGCCCCCACTCCAGACCCACTTTTTCGCTCTCCCAGACACATCTCCCCAGACTAACCCACCACGGCCACTTGGCTTAATAAAAACCAGAACCAGGCTGATGTAAACTGCTGCTAGCTTCTCGATTAAGGGAAGATGGATCTTCAGGCAGAGGAGAGAGATCTTCTGGGCCCCCAGGCAGCTCGCCCCACGGCTGAGAGCCACAAGGACGAGAGCCCTTGGGCCAGCCTGCCCTATATAATGGCAGAAGCCCCAGCTCAGCAGCAGCCCAGGAGATGTTACACACCTGGAGAAGAGGTGGGGCAGAGGCAAAAGACAGTCAGTGCCCCACCCAAGCTGTTCCCCTCTTCCTTCTTCTTCTTCTACATGTCGAATCAGCAGTGGGTGGGGCATCAGCTATATATGCCAGCCCTGCCCACTGCTTGTTTTATTGAGTTGCACATACAACAGATTGGAAGATGGTATCCCTTTTCTTTCTGCAGTTACATTCAGGACTTCCTTGTCCCCAAACAGTTGTGAGGGTCTTCTTCCTCTGTTCAAAGCTCTGATTGTTCTTTTGCAGACTTCTGGCTGACACCTGCCTGTTTACACACTGAGCTGCAGCCACAATTTTATATTTTGGGCCTGCCACTGGGCTCACTCCTCTGGTCTTGGATCACAGCTGGGTTGCAGTGAGTTTGCTGAAGGCATGCCACTCAAGAGGTGAGAAATGTTGTGAAGCAGTTTGCTGCCACTCCTCGACCAGCACTACTGCTGCAGGCGGGCACTTTAAGTCAATTGTTCAACCAATTGGCAACAATCTTGAGTTGTTGAAGGGTAAAGCCTTGGTTTTGCAGGCTCGGCTCAGCCCAATTTCCAAAGCAAAGCAAGGCAAATCTTTATTACTGCCTTAGACCAGCAGAAGAAACACAATACAAATTACAAATTAAACCATAGAATATAAAACTTGTGTAGTGATCAGCCACCTCTCTCCTAAAGAGTTAACCAGAAGTGAACCCTGTCCTGACTGACAGGCTGGTGAACACCAGTGATCAGTCAATCAGCCACACCAGGTGGCTGGGACCTAGAGAGCCATTGGTAGGAAGGAGAGATCCTTTATTAGAAGAAGCAGGCTGGGGGCAAGAACAGCACATGTGGCCAGGGAGGATGGCTGCAAGGAGGCTGACTGCAGCTCTTGGAAGATAGAACTGCAGGGGCTTGAATTCTCATCTATGATTTAGTGAGTTCAAGACAAAGGAAGCCAGGGTTTTGGCTTCAGGAAGTTTAGTCTAGGGAAAGTTTGTTTAGTCAGATTTTGCATTAGACTTTCTGTTTCTTTGGTGTGTGCTTTGTATACCCCTGAAACTGTTCTATGATTGTTTACCTGTAATGTAACTAAACTAAGAAACACTAGCCTTCGTCCATTCAGCCAGGGTGTTGCAAAAGAGACTGGAAGCTTTTAAAGGTGCTTTTGTATTTCCCTACATACCTGTTCCTTGCAACTGGGTAACCACGAATTTAAAGTGTGCAGCCCCAACATCATTTGGGGTGCTTTTTGAAGTATTATTGTAATCTACTGAGTATATTTACCTGTAACTAAAAGCTAGCTGGGAGAGCTTCAGACAGAAGCAGACTGTAGCATTTGAATAAACTTGTTTTGTCTTTTTGTTCTTTTCTTTTACAAGCGTCTCCAAGTGGGGTTTTTAACTCAGGAGAAAGCAGGGGCTGAAACAAGGTCCTACTCTGGTGCATGCACATCCTCAGACATCCAGCAAACTACCAGTTTTCTCACCATGTATAGGCTTGTTCGTGGAGGATTTTTGTATACTTTTCCAATAGCAAGAGAAAGAGTTTCCCTGGGATTTCCAACCCAAGTCGGTGTGGGGGGGAGCTCTGGCAGCCTTTAGAACCTACCAAAAATTACAGGAAAGTTTTAGAAGCCTGAGCCAGAAAGCTCAGCATGGATAATTCAGCATCTTTCTTCCCCTCATGTGAGCTTGCTCTGAGACAAAGGCTTTAATCCTCTACACCTTGGGGAAACTGGTTAACTTCTAATTTCAATCTAAATTACCAGTTTAACTTAATTAGCTTAACTTATTTAACCAGTCAAACATAGATTGTGTTGGAAATTATCTCCCGTTGAATTCTGCAGGCCCCCACACAGAATTTGCACATATACACTCTATTTTATATTAGAATTCTGATCAGAGAGGATGAGGAGAACATATAACTCATCAAAGCAGCCTGGCAAATTTCTTAAAAGCCCAATTACCAGGAACTGCATTGGCCAACTCTATTTGCTACCAGCCTCCAAGCTTGGTTGGATAACCCTCCAAGGGGAGGCAGCATCTGCCTCCTCTGTAGAGGTGAGACACCTGCACTCTCATGATATTATCATTATATTATTTATAATTATTTATTAAATATATTATTAAATATATTATATTATTTATTATTAAATAAAATGTATTAAATAAATAAATAAATAATGTTGGTTCCATTGCAGATCCATTTTTGTTGTTAGTAATAATGTGTGGTTCTCATGCCCGTTCTCATGCCCTGCCTCCTTTTGAGGTCCGGGGGGTAACTAGTGTTGCACTTTCTTCAATGGACAGAAGGAGGAGGTCTGGTTACGGTTGCCACCAACGGACTTGGGGCCAGGCTTTCTCTGTGGTTGCCCCAGGGCTTTGGAATGCATTCCCTGTCAAAATAACAACTCCTCCATCTCTGATTGCTTTTTAAAAAACCCTTAAGACACACCACACCTGTTTTCTCATGCTTTTAATTAAAATTAATTTTAAATTGTTTAATAGTTTTTATCCTGTGAAATTATTTTAGTTATTTCACTCTGTGGATGGTTTTTAAACAACAACCCCACCCCATTAAAGTGTTTTGTTTGTTTTTGTTTTTATGTTGTAATTTTGATTGTGTAAGCCATCTAGAGATGTATATACCAGGCGGTTTATAAATATAATAAAAAAACAAATAAATGTATGGAACCTATAGAGAACTGCACTATGGGAGCATGACTTGACGTTGATAGGTATAACATTACCACTAATAAAGATATGGAACATCTAAGCCATGCATAGAAAAAAAACGCTGATCATGCCAGTTGCTGAGTGAGTTTGATCAAGGACATTTTCTCTCCCAAAATGGTGAAAAAAAGTGCTTTTTGGACATGCTTGGGAAGTACTTGTTTTAAAAAGGTCACCCTGTGGTTCTTGCCAAAGCTGGCATGGTGATACACTCATTGTAAAAGCTGCTTTTCAATTATCAGAAAGGAAATATATGGCAGTCATGTTGCCGATGATACAAGATGTCCTCCTCTTGCATCATGGAAAGGAAACATAGTGGTGCAGCCAACAACAGATGCAGGAAAATTCCATCACATTAATGCCATGCAAAAAGCAGCAGGAGCAGGGGGGGATGCAAATTCCCCCTTTTGCTCATGCTGTGAGTAATGGTGATAAAACAGCTCTATATTTGAAAAGAGTAAAATATGTATAATTTCCATCTCCTCCTCAAATCCAAATATTTGTTATATTGATATATTGCTCAACTGACCAATGTCTTTGAAAGAGTTTACAAAAACATTAAAAACTCTTAAAACTATAAAAAAAGCACACAACTCTAAAACAATTAAAACAGCCAGTATGCTGATACAGAGCCAGCAGAAGTCAAGAACCAGCAGCAATTACAAATTAAAAGCTTGCCAGAAGAGGACAGCTTTTGTCTGGCACATAAACAAATACAAAAAGTTACTCGGGGAACCTTTCTAGGGAGGATATTCCATAGACAAAGAATCACTGCTGAGAAGGCTCTTTCCCTGGTAGCCACCCACTGCACCCTTGTGGGTGGCAGCACCCAGAGAAGGGCCTCCAAAGATCAGGTGATCATAAAGAATGGGCAGGCACGTATCAGAAAAGGTGCTCATTTTTAATTAAAAACTTCATGAAAATATGCTCAGAGATCCTTGTAGAAGGATTTGCTACAAATAGAGAATTCTGCTCAGGCCCAATTGCAAAGAAAAGCACGGAGAGAAAAATCAAGGGGAAATTGTATTTTTTTTGGGGGGGGGAGGGTTGCTTTTATCCTTTATAAAGTGTGCAGCTATGAAATTTTAATGAATACAGAACAGGGGCTTTCCTACCGCGCCCCCCTTTTCCCCTTAAAGTCTTATACAGTGTGAACTGGACTGCAGGCAGTCATAGAATTCCAAATCATATAAAAAAACATTCACATTTCTTAAGGAAACTGGTTAATTTACCCATCTGTGAATAACAACAAAGCGTTGTGCTTAGCTTGCTTAACTAAATGAAGCTTGGTTCACTTGCTTGCAGCTGAAGACAAATTAGTCCAATTATATTGGAAAGGACACACAGTATATCTAGGAATTAAAACTGTGACTGGGTATTTAGGATAAAGGAAATGAATAGCCTACGTTATTTTCAGACAGTACAATTAGCAGTTCCTAAAGCTTATGCTATTAATTTTAAAGGAAATTCCCAAATATTCTAGGAATATTTTTCTAAAATATTCAAACATTTGCAAACATTTTTCATTTTCAGCTCTGGGCTGGTTTATATGCACATTTGTGTAAATGCAAAATTACTCACTTTAGGATGAACAATGTTATATAGTTCTGTGACTGGCTATCTGGTTTTTGTGTAAGAACAAGCAATCCAGGAATTTTCTGCTTTTATTAACAGAACAGCCAGTGGTGCTGTTGGGACTGGACCTTAGGGCCCAAGTCCAAGGCCCTGCTCTGAATGGAGCCCACCCCACCCACCCCCGCATCAGGAATCTCCTCCTGGTGTCCTGACCCTGACAGAGGAAGGAAGCAACCCACAGCTTCCACTTCAGTGTGTGTGTGGGGGGGGGGGGGAGGAGAAAAATACTGAGAAGGAAACTAGCAAGCCAACAAGCTAGGGGGACGGGACAAGCACAGCATGGCAACTTGTTCTGGGGCTTCTTGTCTTACAAAGGGAAGGGGGGCTAAGGCCATTAGGTCCAGGGTCCAAAATTACCTAGTTGCACCCCTGAGAACAGCACATTCTCCATTTCATGTCTTTCTTTCTTTCTAAATAATGTATTTACCTGAGTCCAAAACTCCCCAGCCAACAAGTTCTTTGATGTTAGAAACTGGGGAGTCATCTTAAATACATGGTGTTGTTCCTTTTGGGTTAATACAGGTATAACTTGTATTCAACCTCTATTTTTAAAGGGGGTCATCTTAAATTCAGGGTCATCTTCTATTCAGATAAATATGGTATCATCTGATGCACACACTTTTGCATACTAATATCTGACACATCGTATATGCAACAGCAATTTATATATGAAACAGGAGGGTACAACAGCAGGCTTGGAACATGAAGTTATTGCACTGAGTCCAGAGGCCAGAATCTGCCTATTATTTCAAGCTTCTTGGGATACTTATCTAAAAATGGCTGATGTGTAACAGTTAGTGCACAGTTGCTGCTAGTGTATATGCATCAGCTACACCTGGAAGAAAATTGGGTGACATCCCCTCCTTCGTATTTTGGCAAGTCTTGGGGTCTCTCAACCCCTATATTGACTGCTTGGGCAAAGCTTTTCCCACACAGTATACAGTGGAGGCATACTGTGGAGGCAGAGCAACAAGGAGAAAGATTTGCATGCATAATGGGCAACTCCCTTTTGCTCTGTTTACCATTGCCTATTATTATGCATCTACTTTAATAGGCATGTTTCTTTCATGATGTACTTAAATAAAATAAAGTGACGAGTAGCCCTGAAGACAAAATTAAGTAATCATGCTTGCTAATTACAAGAGCAGTATAATGCAATGGATAGTGTTGGGTTTGCATATTCAAGGCCCATGTTCAATCCCCATTTAGCCCTAAAGCACATGACTGTCTCTCTGCCTAACCTAACTCAGAGAGTTGTCTGGAGGTCAAGAATGTTTGAAGACAAGAATGAAAGGATATGGACACTGAAAAGTGCTATGGGGTGATTAATTTAAAAAACTGTACTCAATGACAACATTCTTGAGACTTGTGGCATCAATTTCAGATTAAGATAGTAAACTACACATCACATAATTATCATACATTACCTGTAAATATGTTTTCAAAATAAATGTTATATACAGTTAAAAGCAATTGAAATCCAGTCCAGAGATTCAGCATTTTGCTCTATAAATGAATCATTCATTCATTCATTCATTCATTCGATTTCTATACCGCCCTTCCAAAAATGGCTCAGGGTTGTTTACACAGATAAATAATAAATAAATAAGATGATCCCTGACCCCAAAGGGCTCACAATCTAAAAAGAAACATATGATAGACACCAGCAACAGTCACTGGAGATACTGTGCTGAGGTGGATAGGGCCAGTTACTCTCCCCCTGCTAAATAAAGAGAATCTCCACATTAAAAGGTGCTTCTTTGCCAAGTTAGCAGCAACATCAACTGCTTTGACCTCACAGACCTCTTTTAGACTTGCCCATGTTATTACCCTTGTAGCGGATTAAAGCCTTTGTTTCAGAACATATTCATGTGAGTGAAAGAAATGCTGAATCATCCCTGCTGAGCTGTTTGGCTAGGCTTTTCCTAAAACTATCCTGTATTATCAGTAGGTTCAAAAGGCTGCCACCACCACCCATTTTATCAACAGAGCTTGAACCTCCCTGGGCTTGGGGTGGAATCGCAGGGAAAACTCACTTGATTTTGCTATCGGATAAGTACAAAAACCTTCCATGTGCAAGACTACATGTGGTGAGAAAACTGATAGCTTCTGACCATTTGAGGACATGGTTGCACCAGAGAAGTCCCCCTTTGGCCCCACTTTCCCTGAGTTAAGAACCAACTCAGAGAGGCTTGTTAAAAATTAAAAAAAACTTTTAAAATAAGTTTTATTCAAGTACTGCAGACTGCTTACATCTAAGGCTTTCTTGTTTTCTTAGATACAGTTAAGAATACTTAGTAGATTACAAAAATAGGTTGTCTTAGGCACATGTAAATGTTTTTAGAGTCTTTTGCAATGCCCTAGGTAGGAAGGGCGTAGTCTAGTGTTTCTTATTTCAATTATGTTGCAGGTAACTATAATAAAACAGTATCAGGAATATGCAAAACATACACACCAAAGAAATATAAATTCTAATGCAAAGTCTGACTAAACAAACTTCTCCCTAAACGAAACTCCCCTTTCCCCTTGAACTCAACAAACTCCAGATGAGAATTCAAGCTTCCTGCCCTCCTGTCTTTCAAGGATCTGCAAAGTTATTTTCCTGCAACCAAACTCCATGACCACATGTCCTCCTCTAACAAAGAACTCCTAGCAACAGCTCTCTAGGTCCCACCCACCTGATGTGCTGATTGGCTGAGCCCTGGAGTTCAGCAGCTTGTCAGTCAAGACAGGGTTCACTTCCGGTTAACTCTTTGGGGGAGCAGAGTCTGATCACTACAGCCCTTTATCTGGCACCAGTGCTGCCGACTGGCTAGGCTGGTTCACTATATGTAAGGCTGATACACTACATGTATCAGTAAATCCAATCCCCACCTTTCTGGCTCATTTCTAGAGCAATTCTCTCTAACTTTTTTCATCTGTGTGCAGAATGAGTTTTGTTCTGGGCGGCAGTATTAAGGCAGTGTGTGATCACATGTATTCAGAATGGGACCTTCCTGATTCAACCTGAGTGGGAATTAACTGAGCAGACATCAAAAACCGTGCACATGTGTGCATGCCTTAGAGAGAATACTGCTCTAGAGTTAGGATGGTAGTGGGTCTCTGGGTTTAGCTGTGTAGTTAGACATAGATCTCCCTTTCCTCTAGTGGCATTTTTTGGGCTTTCATTTCTCTCTAGAATAGTCATTGCCTGATGCAGCACCTGAAGTCTTATGAGGGCCCCACTTAGCATCTTCTTTGTAGAGGAGGAAGCATCTTTTTTGTGGAGTAGCAGGAACAAATGCAAGGAGCAACAGGTCTTAAAACACAACGGTTCTCTGCTTCCAAACTATATGAGCTGAAAAGGTCCAAAAAAGAACAAATCACAGCTTGATAGTAAAAAAAACATAGGGTTTTAAAATGTGTCCACACACCCTTTTGATGATTGTGTCCAGGAATTCTCTCCAACAAATGTGGTACCCCTGGTTGCAACTCATGCCTTCACAGAACATTGGAATTTCTGCTAGGCAGTCTTATTCTTTTTTTTAAAATCAAATCTCATTGTTAAACAATAGAAAATGTTTAAGTAGCATAAAATTGCTTAAGAATTACACTATTTTAAAATTCTGTCAAATGGTTTCAACACTCTAATATGGCTTGCTCTAAACATTATCCCTATAATTGTATACAGGAGGAAAGACTATGACCCCAAAGTTCAGTGGGTCTCTAACAGTTTTGTTTTATCTTAGCAAACAATGCCATGTGTATCAGAAAGATTATTTCCCTGTTGACTGGACTCCAGCTACTTAGCAAATTGTCAGTCAAATACAGGAAGCTTGTGGGAGACAGAAAGATGGATTACATATGGAGAGAGTTCTGAGGCACTCCACAGGGAGCACTTCCAGTCACAGTGAGGTTTCAAATGCATTTTATGCTCACCACACTACTGTCTTAGGAATATTCCATATTCTATTTAAGACACCATTCTAGAAGTAAGTCCATATCTTCAGTAAAAGAGCACATTCAAGACCAAGGCCAGCATTTCAAAATTGAAAAAGGGAAAAAAACAGCATTAAAAACCTTATAGTGATATCAAGATGAATTAGAATTTACGATCTCAAGGGTTGAAATTGTTTCAAAAATATATCTCTCTCTCTCATATTGTTATAGTGCCTTGGTTGCCCCACTTGCTCAAGCAGTGGGAGGTTCCAGGGATTTGCAGCATGCCTTGGATTCTGGTATCCCTTGAAAGGAGAGTCACTGCAGATTTATGATGTCTTTGTAATATTTGGTTTATTTACACACATACACCAAATGAACTGGAAACAGCAAGACATTCCTAAAAGTCAGCAACAGGTTACATTAATTCCCAGAGAGCAGAAGTCCTACCTTCTAAGTTGCCTCAGTTTTCTTGCTATCTCATGCATCTTTTTAGGCTTTTAAAAATCCTCTCTCTGGCTTTATCTGCTAGAAACTGCTTTCAACTCACTCACATACCTCCAGGGTTGGGGGGGGCGGGGAGGGGAGTAGATGAAGAAATTTTACACCTTCCCAAGAGCCTCTGCCATAAGGCAGGAAAAATGTGACATACATTTGCAGGAGTCTTACTGGCAACTGCCTTTGAAGGTGATAATAGCTGTCAAAAGAACCATTCAGGAACATACTCCCGACCATCAGACAGTGATTAACTTACAAAAGAAGTGCCAGCCAGCAAACTCTTGTTTGTCCATTCAAGTCTTACAAAGAGTGGCACACTCCGTTTGCCATGAACCTGTCCTGATTACAGGAAGCAAGAGAGAGATCCTTGGTCTTTCTTCATAACATCAACTCAATTCATTCCAATCACAGGAACAGTTGTGCTGACCAGGGGTTGGGGTGGGGGCAAAGCAGCAGTTCTGCCATGCCTACAGTTCCTACCAATAGCACAGAAACTCTTTATGGCAATCCTATGAAGTGCTCTGAGATGCAGTGACTTACATTAAAGTGTGCCGTCGAGTCTTGGCGACCACAGAGCCCTGTGGTTGTTTTTGGTAGAATACAGGAGGGTTTTATCACTGCTGCCCAATATAGGTGAGTGACTTACATTACCGGGCTATAAGTCCACAAACAGAGGTTATTTGGAAAACAAGTAGGCAATGCATAAATATACCTGATCTAAATTCAAATAAGTTGTATCTTCCAGCAACAAACAAAAATCAGCTACAATAACAAGTTGCTCTAGTAAGAACTAATCTGCCTATTTTCCTTTCACTGTCCTTACAACTAGACTTAACGTGGTCCAAATTGGTAGGTAGTTCACAAGTTAGCTCACCTGCACCTCAAACATTCATGTATCCACCATCTTGAATTGGGGTAGATGACAATCACAAACTCTGTGTTTGAGGTGTCCCTACAACTGTACCAAATTTGGTCCAAATCGGTTCCCACTTTCACCTCATTCACATGTCCACCATCTTGAATCAGGGTGGACAACATCATTACAAACTACACTCATGAGCCGTCCCTATGTGTCCCTATACCTGTAGCAAATTTGGTTCAAATTGGTTAAGCAGTTCATAAGCCTACTTGTGCCTCAAATGTTCACATGTCCGTCATCTTGAATTAGGGTGGATGACAGCATCACAAACTATGCTGCTGAGGTGTCCCTGTGTGTCACTCACTACAACTGTACCAAATTTGGTTCAAATCAGTTAGACGGTCCACAAATTAGCCCAATTGCACCTCAAACGTTAATGCCTCCGCATCTTGAATTAGGGTGGATGACATCTTCACAAACTTTGCCACTGAGGCATCCCTATGTGTCCCTACAGCTGTAGCAAATTTGGTTCAAATTGGTTAGGCAGTTCACAAGTTAGCTCACTTGGGTCTCAAAGGTTTATGTGTCCGCCATCTTGAACTGGGGTGATAACATTGTCATAAACTATGCCGTTGAGGTGTCCCTACTACTGTACCCAATTTGGTTCATACTGGTCCAGGCATTGAGAAGCTGATAGAGGGGGATGTACACACAGACAGACAGACAGACAGACACACACACAGAATGTCGGGTAATCTCATAAGCCTACTGAAAAGTAGGATAACAAAAATGACCACTTTAAAATTTAAAGAAGAATAATGATGTATAACTTATTCACTTTTTAAAATGTAGTTATTTTAAAGTAGATCACAATGAGCAACACAGATTTTTTTGTTTGTTAAGCAAAACAATATGCAGGAGGTTCTTCTAACTACTGTATAATTCACACTGTTCCATGAAATTTCACATTAACGATTTTATGTGACAGTTTTGGTGGGAAGTGAACAAACTGAGCCTGTTAGCTTTTCTACAAGAAAAGTTTAGAAGATTCCTGCTGTGAAGTGAAGAAGTTTTAAAGTCACAAGCTCTTTGAAACTCATTGTAGAGTAATCAACAGTGGTTTAATCTATTCATCGAGTAATCAGCAATAGTTTAATGTATTCAGACTCTCTCCTGTGTAGACAGATTGTAAAGGAAAATTAATTATAACCAGAATAAATCTAACATTCCAAATTTACTATATATTGCACACATTTTTCTATTTAAACCTGAAGTGGTTTCAATTCACAAGCCAATCAAAACAAAGTTAGATTTAAATAGATTATAATTCCATTGGATTGAGCAAATGCTGTGTGTGTGTGTTGGCGGTGGTGTTTGATTTGGAAGAGAATGGCCATTATATTTCTAAGGTTCAAGAGCTGAACAGAAATATTAGAGCCAATAAATCCCGTTCTTTACCATAACATCAAAAACGACATACTGTATATATACACCATTCCCTGTCCAAAGCATCTTACTCTATTATGGAAACCTGATATTTGAAAAGAAAATAAGGAAAGAGGTCTCAGAGCTGCAACAGCAGGTGTTTCCTGCTGAAACAGGGAGGGATAAAGAACATAAATCTAATTTTCAACATGTATAACCCTAGGGGTGATATTCTGTCACTTTTGTTGCCATCTGCAGTAAAACATATTTGAAGTAAAACTGTATTGCACTTGACCCTACAGAGTGTGTCCATCCAAGTGTTTGATTCTTGCACAAATGTGTTAATGGCAGCCTTCCGGCAAAGCAAATGCTTAGACTGTGCCCTTCAAAGGGTTTGAGAGTGATCCTTACCCTGCTGTCTTCATCCTTAATTGGCCTCCACTGTGGGGAGCAATTAAAAATAAATGGTAGCTTGCTGTGCTGCTGGGAGGGATGTTCTGCAGCTCCGAACATGAGCATCCCTACAAAGGTCCAGTGTCTATGGCAGAAATGGGCAAAGGAAGAAACTAATGATTGTGTAAACAGCCTCTGTGGAGAAAGCTAATACTCAGCACCATGGCAGTATTTTAAAACTGTAGTTAGATTTGACTTTAAAAGTGAATTTCAGAATGTCTGATTAAAGTCCAGGAAAATACCACAAAGTAATATCAGCAACTATTAAATAAGACAAGATAAGGGTATGCTTCTTATTGCCCATCTGGAAATGCACATGGCACTGTCATAAAGAACATGGGCTAGAATATGAATGTCTCAGATAAGCCAAGGGTGTTCTTGTGCAAGCTGTTCTCCCTCAGTATCAACCTCCTATCTATAATATGGGCATAATAGTGGCCATCCACATAATATGTTGTAAGGACTGAAATAACAAATGACGTCCTTTTAACATTTAGTATTATATCATGCTTTTTAGATTGTTGGAAGATATAAGTGACTAAATACTCGACTATTAAAGTGGAACCTTATGTTGTATGCAGTTACTTCTGCCATTCTGTTGATAGTATCACCCGGAACTGAACACTCAAGTTGAAGGAGGAAACAGAAAGAACTAATCTGCCTGCTTCCCTTTCACTGTCCCTACAACTGGACTAAACTTGGTCCCAGAGGTGTAGCTATAGTTGAGTGGATGGGTTCAAAGAACCAGAGCCCCCCAGCTTCTGAGGGCCCCCCTCAGTACCACCCCACCCCTCATTTTCCTCATTATCTCCCTCACTCTGACGGACCACCGGGGAGAGGGGCAAACAAGGGCCCCCAGTCCCCTAGCTACACCCCTGCTTGGTCCAAACCAGTTAGGCAATTCACAAGTTAGCCCACTTGTGCTTCAAAGGTTTGTGTCTGCCATCTTGAATTGGAGTGGATGACATCATCACAAACTGCGTTTGATGTGTCCCTACAACTGTACCAAATTTGGTTCTCACCTGCAAATTGGTTCCCACTCAAACGTTCACTCATCCGTCATCTTGAATTGGGGTGAATTACAAACCAGCTGTTGAGGTGTCCCTGTGTGTCACTCACTACAACTGTACTAAATTGTATTCAGTTTGGTTAGGCAGTCCACAAGTTAGCCCTCTTGTGCCTCAAAGGTTCACACATCCACCATCTTGCATTGAGGTGGATGACATCATTACAAACAGCACCACTGAGGTGTCCCTATGTGTCACTCACTGCAACTGTACCAAATTTGGTTAAAATCAGTTAGGCAATCCACAAGTTAGCTCACTTGCACCTCAAACATTTATGCATCTGCCATCTTGAATTGGGGTGGATGACATTATCACAAACCATGCCATTGAGGTATCCCTATGTGTCCATACAGCAGTAACAAATATGGTTCAAATCGATTAGGCGGCCCAGAAGTTAGCCCACTTGTGCCTCAAATGTTTACGTGTTTGCCATCTTGAATTGGGGTGGATGACATAATCACAAACCACGCTGTTGAGGTGTCCCTATGTGTCCCTACAACTGTACCAGATTTCGTTCATATTGCTCCAGGCATTGCGAAGTTGATGGTCAGGGGTGGGGGACAGAAACATGCACGGAATGTCAGTTGATCTCATATGCCTACTGGAAAGTAGGCTAATGATGACAGTATTGAACCCCTTTCCATTCTCTCTGTTCAGACACTAAATCCATCTTTCTACTAGGATTAGTGTTTCTAAGCATTTCTAAGCATAGACTTAATTTCCGAGGCAAGCAGCAGTATCCAGCACTTTCTCCATAAAACTTTGTTCAAATAAAATTGTGAAATCCTTGTTCTGTTTCCTTACAGATTTCACTTCCCAGGTTGGTGGAATTCAAAGAAAGGATCTCTCTCTGAACTAAATAAACAGTGGTGATTCATAAAGCAGAAAGTGATCCCAGTCCTTAAAAAGCTCTGCTAAGTAGACAAGAACCAGCAATTTCAGCACCATGGATTCCCACACAATATAATGGCTACATATAATACATACAGAGACCATATAGATACAGACACTATATATCCTGATTTACAAACACTGTTAAAAAGGAGCTAAATTTCACAGTACTAATTATGCATCTGTGTACAGATGCATAATGAGAATACAGCATTTTTTTTTTTTAAATTAAGGTTGGATTTTGAAGTACACACTATGGCTCATAGAGTAAACTTCCACATGGCACACCAGTATGGCACCATCTAGTGGCAGACTAAGACATTTTGGAGGAATTCTTTAAGTAAAAATAATCTGAACACAGGTTGTTGAAGTTGTATGATTATTCAACACTGCACTCACAACAGTCAAAATTTCAGGAAATCACAATTTCATCACCCATCTTAATTACTAGTCAGTGTAGTTAGACTCTAGGGCTGGGGAGTCCCAGGTTAAGATCCCCATTCAGCCATAAAAGATTACTGGGGGACCTTGGGCTAGTCATTGTCTCTCAGCCTCCTACCTCACAGGGTTGTTGTGAGGATAGAATTGGAGGGATAGAACCTTGTGCACTGCTCTTAGTTCCTTGGAGAAAAAGGTAAGATAAAAATGTGAGGTGTATACATTGTAGTGGGAAAAGACTGTTGTAAAAATATATGGGCTCATCTACCTTAGATACTGGGTTTTAAAGGTGTGTTGATTATAGCTGCTTTGTACATGTCTCAGTGCTCAAAGGGTCTTAACTCTTAACCTCTTAACTCTTACCCTTAAAAGATTAGCACACACGTAACAACTAACACACTTCATAATAGCAAAACAACATTGTAATTATGAGCTGACTATACAATTGTCAAAGCCTGAAGAGACTATTTTGTAGAACAACCATCAGCTAGCCTGGCCATTTGGTTTATCATATGTTCATCTGCTTTCCCTTTTATCCAAAAAACAACACTTTATTAGCAGAGGAGGGGAGAAGGCAAGGGAGGGAGACAGGAGTAAACTTGTTTGAAGCAGCTTACGGTAGCCAAGCATATATTTGCCTGCATATTAGAACAGCCCTGCTGGATCAGGCCCAAGGCCCATCTAGTTCAGCATCTTGTTTCACAGTGGCCCACCAGATGCCTCTGGGAAGCCCACAGGCTGAGGGAAAGACCTCTCTCCTGCTGCTACTACTCCCCTACAACTGGTAATTCAAGGTATCTTGCCTCTGAGGCTGGCAAAATACATCTTGTCTGAGGCCTATAGCTCTCAGACTAGTAGCTCTTGATAGACCTATGTTCCATGAATTTATCTAAACCCCTCTTAAAGCCAGGGGTGTAACTATAATAGGGCAAGGAGAGACAGTTGTCTGGGGGCCCACTGCCTTGGGGGGCCCCCAGAGGCAAGTAACATGACGGACTCCCCCAGCCGCGCACCCGCCCGGGCTTCCTTCAGTTGTATTCATCCTCCAAAATTGATGTGAGTGTTAAGACCTGGAGCTACCAGAACAGCATGTCTTTCTCTAGTACCATTAAATGACTTGCATCGTCCACAATTTACAAAACCTTTAAAAAAATAATTTAGGATGATGTTCTATTGTGGCACATAGGTTATATAGATAGATATAGATATATAAATTTTACTATGCTTTTTGTTACCACTATTCAGCCTCATTTAAGATTTCTTTACTTCATGAGCTGAGCTTCATTGAGGGGGGGCCATTTTAAAATCTTGTCTCTGGGCCCACCTCAACCTTGCTACGCTCCTGCCTAAAGTCATTCAGGCTGTTGGCTATCACCACATTTTGTGGCAGAAAATTTCATAGGTTGATGGAATTCACACAAAGGTACTTCCTTTTGTCAGTCCTAAATTTCTTGACAATCAGTTTCATGGGATGACCCCTGGTTCTAGTGTTATGCAAGAGGGAGAAAAATCTCTATCAGCTTTCTCCACACCATGCATGAGTTTATAGATCTCTAATTCCCAAACCTAGCACAATGTAGCTATTACCAATATAAATGTTAAGATCCCAGTGAGCTCACAGGTGACCATGAGGTTATACAAAATATAGTGAGATCAGGGTTGTGAAAGAAGAGACTAGATTAGAACATATATGATCAATGTGATAAACCACAAATCCCAAATGAGTGTTAGCAGCCAACATTTATTTTAATGGTATCTTTTAAAATATATGCCACCCCAGGAGCCTTGTGCTGTGTGGCTTATACACTTTCTTAAGAAAATATTGTCTAGACAATTCATTACTGTTCCACTATTAAGTGGTGTCAAGTCAGTGTCAACTCTTAGTGACTACATAGAAAGGTTCCACTATAGATGAAGAAATGGTATGTATGATGCTAGATAGTTAGTGTAAGATACATACTTTTAGCACATGTGTATCCTGCCCTTCCTCCAAGAAACTCAGGGAGGTATACATGGGGTTATTCTCTTTTATTCTATGGTGGTGACTAAACTGAATAAAATTGCAAAAAGAAAAGAAAAGAATGGAACATGCTTGAGGTATATTGCATAAATGAATATGCAACTGTTAAAGAACAGGTGTTAATGGTCACTTTCTTCCCATGTTTGGAGCGTGAATATTTGCTGCAGCCATTAACTGAAGAGTGCATTTTCAACAATACTTGGGCCAATAAATCATATTTGAGAATATGTCTTGTTTGCCTGCCTGCACACACTCCTACTCTTGATTTGGACTACTTTCCGGTTCCCATAAAAGAGTGCCTCTCAGTTCCTGAAGTGTTAAAATCTAGCATTCTAACTACACCACACTGGCTCAGTAAATACTAGTATCTGTTTGGCCTATAGCTGCAATAAAAGAACTACTACTACTACTCGTACTCTAAGTAAATACTCGAAGCGCAGCTCAGAGGTCTTGTGCAAGCTCTTTTTCCAGCAAACATGAGATGTCCGTTGCTCTTGAAGACCTATCCAGGTGGCGCTAATCAACCAATCATCACTGGACCAGCTTCGTCCAAATACCACAAAGTTACAACAAAAGCCTTCAAGTGTGGGTGGGAGCGTCGGACTCTAGGAAACGCTTGTGTTATCAATTACCCAACACTTAAGGCCATTTCCCCAGAAAATAAAATTATAGAGCAACCAGTCTGAAAAGGGGACTGCCACAGGTATATGAGCACGTGCCAGGATACTTATCCCGCCCCACCGAGGAAGACTTAACCAGTGCAGTTTGCACACGTTTGGCTTAAGAAGTGGGCTTCCCAGTCAACCACCTGCGCTCCTCATGCAATCTTAAAGTATTAGCAACGCTCTTTTCAGAACTTAAGCCTCTCTTAAGCAAGGAAAGACGTACTAGCTATAAAGGAAGCCCTTCACACTCTCTCACACACACAGAGCCCTTTACTCGCAGAGGTCGTTTTGAATACAGGAGGAATGAAGTGGGGGGGGGTCGTGTTCCTGACAAAGGCTACAAATCCCCACGCGCCACTTTGCAGCTCCCTGCCACCCCCAGCTTCTTAAGACTGAGCATTTTCTTTGCAAATACGCTAGGAACGGGAAAGCTACGCCTATCTCTCTTTTCGCACAAGAACCTGGCTCAAGCCATGAGCGAGGCTTTGAAGTGTGCAGCCGAGGCCAGAGATCTCTCTGCAGCCCTTTTCTACCCTACCGAAGCGCGGGAGCGTGCGCGTGGCGTGCTAGCAAGCAACCAAGCTTTCCCCGCCGTCCGTTCACCAGCACGGCTCACACACCCCCCTCCGCGCGTGAGGAAAAACGACTGCTTCGGCCGCCTTCCTATCGCGTCTCTCTCTGAGGCGCCTGCGTGCAGCAGCCTTTGCCAACGCCCCCTTGCCGCTAATTTACGCCACAAGGTCTGCCGGTTCCGCCTCCTGGAGAGTGTGAGTTTGCAAGGGTAGAAAGAAGAGAAGGCTGGTTGGTTTAGATAGTCCTGTCTTGGGACTGGGAGAGCGCGCGACTCGGGTGGGGAGAGGAGCAGCATGTCCAGGGGTTGTTGTTTTTTGCCTAGGCCTGCCGTGACGGCGTTGCATAGAAATAACTGTTGAGGGGAAGGGAAGTCTGTTTGCCATTGGCGGAGGGAGGCGTCTTCTTCAGAGTGTGGCCTTCACAATTTTGTTATAGGACGGTGTAGGGTCTAGTAATGTTGTTCAGACTCCTGGAAGTGTCGCTTCGAAAGAATGCTAAATAGAGACTGGGCTTGTGTAGGCAACAGGGTGGGTGCTGCTAGGGGAGGAGGCTTGCAAGTCCCTACCTGGATTCCCCTAAAACGGTTTAGCATTTAAAATCCCGAGAAGGCGGGGGTGAAGCAGGCAGCTCAGCTGCTTTTGGCTCTTGATTTGTGTCACTATTAGTGTGTTCTTGACAGAACCTGGAAGAATTGTTGTCGCTGGTGTGATTTCCTCATGCAAAAGCCTTAGAGGTCTTGGAAGAAACATTATTTTAAAAACTTGCTAAGTTTGAACTTCATTGGGACACGTTAAGAGGAAGCCTAGAGTTTTTCTCTCTCTCTTTTTCCTAATCATTTTAAACTAGGATAGTGTGTTTATCCTGGTATTGATTTGGCGCATCGTAACTTAGGGCAAGGTTCTAGAAAAAATTATAATTGTTTTTTTCTAGCTGATAAGAGTGCATTGGTAGGAAAAGTTCTTTTTGGGGGTATTATTGTTAAGCATTCTGCCCATCCTTTTCCCCAAGAATGGTACAGAAGGGTCACAAGAGTAAGCAGGACCAAACTTCACTTTGTCTGTTCCCAGAAGTGGGGATGGAAGCCCAAGTTGGGCAACCAGCATCTACTATAGATGGTCCATATACAGATGCAAACAGACACACAGAACAATCCTTCTCTTTGCTGCCTCTGCTGCAGCCTAGTAATTTAACAGAGGAACTCATTCCTAATTCTGGGGTGAAACTGCAACAGAACAGACTTGTCACTAAAAGAAGGGGATGGGGGAGAGGTGGTAGAAAAAAGGCTACAAAGGCAGTGGGCTGTCAAACAAGGGCAAAGAGTGCTGAGGATATAAAATTGGAGAACATCTTGATGGAAGGAAGTGATTCAGAAATGACTGTCCAGAATAGGGGGAGACAGCAAAATCATGTTTCTTCTAGAGTTACTTTGCAAGGTGAATTAGCTTCAAAGGTTAGAAAGAAAAGAAGAGGTAGCTCCTCATTGGAAATGGGATCCTATGGAAAAGACATAACCCTAAAGAAAAATTGTATTAGCTGTTTGCTTGAACCTGAACTAAATACCCACAGCTGCATGGAGAAAGCAAAAGGCTTAAGAAAAAGGCACATCTTCATAAAATCAGAGATTAGCAAGGAAGTTCAAAATCTAACAGGGGAAAAAGGTTGCTTAGTAGGGCTCAAAACTCCTGAAGTAATAGGGAGCCTGCAGAAAAGCAGCAGCAGCTGTTCTGCCTCAAAACCAGAACCTCTGCAGAAATCATTGTACTTGAGAGAGATAACTAAGCCTGTGAGGCTAGAGCAGAAGACTGTTAAGAGCCGGGGCAAAAGGCAAAGGAAAAAGAGGAAGTGCTTATCCTCTAAGTCAGAGTTATGTGTCCAAAGTGTAAGCCTTCAGAAATGTCAAAGAAAGCAGAGGAATATTAGTTGCTGTAAATCACAACCGCAAAGCTTTGCTCCTGAGAGCAAAGCAAACACAGTGAAGATTAGATCATCCTCAGTCCCAAACCTGCCAAATGGTAACTCTGTGGAAGAGACAGAACATCTAGGTGAGAGAGCCTGGTTGGTAGAGCCTCAGGAATCAGGAAGAGCCTTGAGAAAAAGAGAGTCTTCCACTGCAGTGGCTTCAACAAAATCTCAGGATGTAGAGGCTCCGAAACAAAATAGCAGACAATTATTGGTGTGTCTAGCTAATCTAAAAGATAGTAAAAAGTGCAGATGCACTGCAGAAGAGGGGAGACAGAGAATAACTCGAGCTTTTTTAAAATCAAAGATGTGTGAAAATGATGATGAGAAGCTGTACTGGAAACTTGAAAAGTCTGTTACTACAGAGACTCCTGGGTGCAAGCAACTGAGACAAGGGAGCCTGAAGAAAAAAATGGCTATAGGACAAATGATAGATTCTGTACTTACCAAAGAGCCGTTAATTACCGGAGTAGAGGGTAGTTGTAAGAAACAGACAGGTGGAAATTGTGAAATTGTGACTTCAACTGAGCTAAAAATAAAGGTCAAAGCATCTAGTAAGGACACTTATTCCCTATTCTCTGTATATTTGTTGTCTTACATTTGGACATCTGTTGCTTCCCACCAATTTTCTGATAATTGTCTGAATCAGCTAATTTTACTGCCTTTTCAAATTTAATTAAAAATAGTAAACTTTTTCCCCCAATTTGGGGCAATGTGAACAAAAATTGATAAACTAGACACCATCATAGCTTTTGTTGAAACGTTTCACAAAGCAATTTTCTCCTTGCAGGAGAGAGAAATTTTCATGCTTAAAAGTAATCTGTAACACAGAATGAAAAATAGTCAGTACTAGGGAGTGCTGCTTACTGTGTTGGTATGAAGCCATTAAACTGTTAGTAGTTTAGTTCCTTAATCTTTAAATTTGTTTTGACTAGGAAAAATATGGAATACCACAATTTTAACTTTGTGAAAATTAAACTGATGAAACAATTTGATTTGCTTCAGTTTCAGATGTTTTTATAGATATTTGCAAGGGTATGTTCCGCAAAGTGCTGTATAAGTAGCGATTGTGTTAGAAAATAGAGGGGGCACTAAGAGTGACAAAATTTGAATTAAAACTCCCATTACCTCAGGTGTGCTTGATTATACTTCATGAATATGTTTGAGAGAACATATTCTACTTTATTAAGTGTGTAATTATATGCAGTACATTATTTTTATGTATGATTTTTAATTGCTGAGATACTGCAGCTGGTTCAGCATTCTGTGTATGTATGCATGATTGTTAAAATAGCAAATTTTCAACATTTCTTACGAAGGAAATATTTTATCTGGTTAAAAAATATTGCTGTCCTAATTAGTAAATAAAAATTGGCTTTTTAGATCTATAAAGCTATTTGATATGCTTACTATTATTAAAGAGTACTGTTTATAAAGGCCTTTTAAAGAAATGCATATTATTTTTGGTGATAGAATACTTGTATTAAATAACTTTTTTTTTAAAATTAGGTGAGCAAAGTCTAGAAGTTTTGCGCATACAGCATGAAAAACTGCTAGAGACTGATCTGAGTACGTCTCATGACTGCACTATACAAAATCTGCCAGAGCAAAGTCTTCCACTATCTAAACCAGATAAGGCTGAATGCAAGGGTCCTCTTAGCTCTTGTTCTGGGAAGGAAGCTACAATATGTTGTGATGCCACCTCTTCTCCTGTTACAAATGCCAGATGTCCACAGGTTTTGGATATAAAAGTAACTGAAAGGAAAGCAGAAAAGAACACATTCGCAGTGCACCAGGATGAAAAACCCAGATGTCTTGCTAAGAATAATACCTTGCCATGCAGAGTAGAAAAGAATCCCATTGTAAGATTGCTAGACTGCCATTATATTAAAGCACTGATAAAACATACAAATGACGAGAACATCCAAAGCTGCAAACTTCATTGTGAATCCCTAAATGTTGCACTTGGTCAGAGAGAAGTTCGTTCTTCTCGCAGGGGCATGGGACAGAATGATTTGAATAGTAGCCCTAACATAGTGCAAGCTGAAAGATCACTTGTGCAAAAAACCATATTGGTTGAAAAAGGAATGTGCCACAATAAGAACTCCTCAAGATGTTCAAATGGAAAAAAGCGATTCAGGGAGAATAAGTGGTGTATGGATTTTAAAAAATCAAGAAAAAAGATAAAAATGTCTGAGGACCTGGAAAAAGCAGCAGAGAATGTTCTTAAAAACATAAATACTGAAACATATGAACTGCAGATAGGTGCTAAAACTACTACAGCAGATTCTTCGATAGTTTCAGAAAAAATAAACTATAATGAAACTGCTTCTTTATCCATATTTGATCATACACCTAATTTCCTACTGGAACAGCATGCCCTAAAGCCTCAACATCAACTTGATAAGTTGTCTGGCAGTGAGAAAGTGAGTGGTGAAGCACACATTGTCCCATACCATGACAGTGGCTTTGAGAAATCTGGAGTTCTTAACAGAGAAAAGTATGTTCTTGAGTCAAAGAGCATAGAAACACAAACTGACATGAGCAATAACGTAGATGTTTATTCTATAGGGGAGACATTGGCAAGTGAAAAAATCACTAGTTGCAACAACAATGTAGCTTGCTGTATAAAAAGAGAAAAAAGAATGCCGAAAGAAAAAACAATAAGTAAACCTGAGAGGAAATTGCAGCTATTCAGCTGTCAAAGAGTAGTACCAATTTCTGGTAAAAATAATTGGCCCCATGAATCATGTGCTAGGACTTCCATATGGATTGGTGAGAATCATGCATCAGACTTGGAAAGAGGGTTTTTAAGAGGCACTGATTCAGTTGTGAACTCTGAGCAAGTGGAGTTCTGTAAGCCATTGTCAAATACTAGCAAAGCTTCTGAGAATAAGTTAATGAATTGTAAAACAGAACTTCCTGAGAAAATGCTAACTTCAGGATCTCTACTTGATATGTGCAGGGCTACTGGTAATGAGAATAGACTTGCCTCTGTGGATATGGAAGACCCTAAACAGTGCACATCTTTAAGCACTAAAAAGACAAAGAAATCTAAAATGTTTTCATATTCATCAGTGAAAGATGTTAAAGGAAGTTTAGTAAAGAGAAATATTTCAATGCATGTCCAAAATGGTCCGCTTGTACACAACAATAAAAGACAGACAAATGTGATGTACCTTGCCAAACAAGAACAATTACTGAAATCATTAAACACAAGGAACCTCTCAAACTTCAAAATTCCTTTACTTAAGGATAAAAGTGAATCTAGAAAAGCAGAATGTGCTAAATCATTAAAAAAAGAGATCTACAATTCTTTGGACATTCTAAAAGATACTTTTGCTTCTGTAAAGAAAGCCACAACTAAGGAGACATCATCTGATGTTAATTTTGGGCATTGGTTCTACTCTAAGCACATTAATGATACTACAGTAACTAAACTAGAGGAGCATGCAGACATATCTGTCAGTGATGTTCCTGAATGCCTGTCTAAAGAGAGAAGTACTTGTAATGAAGATGTAGAGGCTTTTCATGAGAGTGAGCTAGAATCATCAACTTTGAAAGATAGTCCTGACATCTTGAGTACTGGATATATAGAGAAACAAATGCTGGACTCTGTTGTAGCATCAGAAGTTAAGAAAGATAATTACAGCAAAAACTTTACACAGTATAAAGGTAACTTTCATGCAGACATTCTTCAGGCTTATGAAGATGACATCCTTGTGATTGATGTAATTCAGGATGACCCTGATCTGTTTGGAGATATAGATGAACAGAAAGCCACAAGCACAAAGGAGCATATTACTGAAAATCACTTGAATACCAGCATCATCTCAAAAGAAAAACTGGAGTTGGAATCGGAATCTTCTCAGCTTCAAAAGAGTAGGCATTTGAAATGCTGCCCTAGGTAGGGATGCTTAATTTTCTGTAAAAGTTTGTGTAATGGGTTAATTGAATCCTAATAAACTTAAGTTCTGTCCTTAAAGCTCAATTAACTTCAGTGGGCTTGCAAGGGGGAGTTCTAGGAGGATGAACAATTCCTAGCAATTGGATTGTCTTCTAAATCTTAAGCCTCTCCAATTTAGAATTTGAGTTAAGTGTCTTATTGCCACAAATAAGTCATGAACTATTTGATTACCAATGATAAACTAGTGATTACCAATGATGGATTATTTTAGCTTGACATTCTTCGTCTCTGACCTGGGCTGGTTCACCCCTCCTTAGGCAACCTGGTTGCCCCTGGCCAGTGTTCTTTCTAATTCTTTTCATCTGTGTGTGGGATGAATTTTGTTCTGGGTGGTAATATCAAGGCAGTATGTGCACGCATGCATGCAGCATGGGGCCTTCCTGGTTCAACCAGAGTGGGATCTAAAATTAACTGAGCGGACATCCAAAAATGTGTGGGCGCACACGCACATCTTAGAGGGAACACTTCCTCCCGGCTCCCGCCATATTGATGTCCAACTTAGTGTGGACACCTGATTGGCATAGCCCACTGCAGCCCAGAACTCCTGAGCTCAAGCAATCTGCCAGCCTCCACCTCCCTAGTAGCTGAGATTACAGGCTTGCACCATGCCTGGCTGTTATTTTAGCTTTTATTTTTCTTCCGTACGAAATATAAATATTAAATCAGTTATAAAGTAGAAGCCCAGACTACAAAAGACAGCTCAAGATCAAATGGGCTCAAAATGGAGGGGGCATTTCAGAAAAGTATTTTAAAATTGGGAGTCAAATGAATAATAGCCTATTAGAATTATTGAAATTGTTTTCTTTCTAAAGAAAGTTCTTAGTATTTAGGAATTGTTTTCTATATAGCTGTAATAAAGCATCAAATATTAGCTCCCTCCACCTGCAGCTTATTTAGCTGAACTTTATTTTGTTATGTATCCAGAAGTCAGGTTTTTTTTTGGTTAGCCAAACATGAATATGTTTTCCTGGCATAGTTATAGAACTATAGTTATATTAAAATGAGTGTTAGGTTATCTACACTCATTTTGTGCCACTTTTCACTTAAGCATTTAGACAGAGTACACAGCACATAATTTATAAGCCATCTTCTGCATGCTATGTTGTGTAAGTAAAAGTGAGTGACTCAGTAACTGCCAGTCTGAAACTTATGCCTGACCTTTTGTGAATTCTAATGTCTCATTTTGTGTTTATCATTGGAAGAATACAAGAAAGTTAGCCAACAAGAAAACAAAATTGGTTATTTGATAGCTAACCAATTAAGTACATCTTAGCTTGAACCAGTTGTATGTTTAATACAAGATGAGTTATATTTGATCATTTGCATGTGGGCCTCAATTTTAAAACTTGAATTGCAAAACTATGATTGATCTTACTTTTTAAGTTCAGTTTCAGTGAGTCTTAGATATGTAATTCTCAAATTCATTTTTGTAGTTAAAATGCTACTTTTGCCACTTGTTTGCTTTAGAGTCAGAAATGAAATCTAGACTTTTATTCAAATTCTAGAACTTAAATAGATGAAAGTCTTGTGAAAAATAGACTAGCATACTAAAATAACTTTATGTGAGAAGGGAATACTTGAAGAAATTAGCAAGAAGAATAGCAGTAGCCTCCACGAGAATATTTTGTATACATCCCTGACATTACTCAAGCTTTATAGCTTTGACTGGGCTGTAAGAGTCCTTTTTTCACCACCCAAGGGAACTGCCCTCTTCTGTCCTTGGCCAGAACAACCCCGTACTTCAGAAGGTCCAAAGTTGACCTAACATCTGAAGAACTGCAGCAGCTTAGAGAAACCACAATTTCCAATCTCTTTTCTTCGTGTTCCTATTGTTTTAAAAGATTTCCAACTGTCCTTGAATGCACATTCCTTTTTCTGTCAACTTCCTACTTCTATCTTGGTTGGCTCTTTCTCTGCAAGGTGGCTGAAGAACAGAATACAATTAAGTCTGTGTATACTTCTGCCAGGGCATTTGCCTCTGATTCTGACACCCTTGACACCTTTTAGCTTGGCTTTCTAGTTATGAGTCTCCTATAATGAACTACTATAAGTGGAGAAACTCCCATGAAACTTGGCTGCCACAGCCTAAGCAGAAAGAGAAATGTAAAGACAAAACACTAAGAGCCGAATTTTTGAAGGTGGTTGTGGTACAGAGAAAAGTAGACACAAAGGCTAGATTAATATGCCTTTGATTTAGCAAGCTTACTTTTTTCCCTTCACCTTGACGTGGGAAATTTTATTTTACAGAGAGGGTCCCATTCAGGATTATGGAACAATGAACACAGATGGCTGTATTTCTTTGAAGAGAGGTAAGAATAGGAGCTTTTAAAATGGGAAAAGCCTGAAAAAATCTAAAATTGGTAATAAAATGGCATTTGGTTTTCTCTAGATTTTCACCACTTCTAGTGGAGAAAGAACCATTCTCTGTCCCAGAGATGCATTTAGTCCCTTTGACACCATGGTACTCAGTCCAGTTTTACCCGTCAAGATAGGTAGAGGTTGAATGCACAAGTGGTAGGTGTGAAACACACAAGCAGCTTGTCCATATCCTCCAGCAAGAGAATCTTAAAAGTATCCCATCACAACTGGACCTTCCCTATTGGGAACCCCTGATATACCTAACCCTTCATAGGTGGTTTTCAAAAGGCCGCAAAAGTATTCCTCAAATTATTTTTGCAATGTTTCTAACGGAATTATGTAAATTTCCTAAACTGATTTTAATGCTGCAAGTATTGTTGGTATAATAGTGTTTCTCTGCTGCTGCATTTACAATTTTGTTTTTTTACATTTGTTTCAATGTCTTAGTATTGTTTTCTAATGAAAATTGTAAACTTGAGATCTGAGAAGTGGGATACCAAATACTTTATTATTGGGTCACATTCAGATGAACAGTCTAGTTTCACATGTTCCAGGTCTGAGTCCTGGCACTCAGGGCAACCTTGGACCAGATTAAAGACCTGTATATTCCAGAGGTAGGCGGATCTCAGGTTTGTGGAATCTTCTTTACTAGTCTACTTTCCAAAGTGACAAAGGCTTACGAGATCACTGTGTGTGTTTTTACAAGTATGTCCCTCTAATAATATTTGCGTTTACAGTCAGATACAGAACAAATTCACAGCATACAGGAGGGCCCCTAGGGGATCCTCGTGGAGTTTAATGGTGTTGGTTTTTTGGCTGATCCACCATGTTGTTTCAAGACAGTGGCTGCTCAAATAGTATAGAATATTATAATAGTATACTAGTTTAGAATATTATAATAGTATACTAGTATAGAATAGTATAAACTATTCAGGGAGTCCCCAGCTTACGAAACAGGTGTTCCAGATGTTCGTTTGTAATTTGGATGTTCATAACTTGGAACACACAAAGTTCCTATGAGAACAATTTGTCCATATGTGTAGGTTGGCATTTGTAAGTTCATTAATTTAATACAACTTCACTAACTTTATACATTATGGAGCTTTGTGAATATGGGTCTTTTGTAAGTTGGGTGTTTGTAAGTCAGAGAGTGTCTGTATTGCCTTGTAATTCATGTGCTGACAGATACGAACCAAACTGATAGCATATGGGAGGAGAACCTAAGTAAGAGTCAACATGTGGCATGTGAACATGGTTCAAAAGTCGTTTGGCCCAACGCAGACTCTAGAGTTCTGAAATTACTTATGGCAGAGCTCTGGAATTATTTATAAATTTCATATTTCTTTATAAAGTTATTAGAAAATTAATTAAGCTAGTAAGAAAGACTAACTTCTGTTTTGTAGACCACTGTTAACCCTTCAGTTTCTGGAAATAAAATTTTCTGGAAACTCTGACTTATATTATTTATGATTCTGGCAGTTTTGTGTTTGCTACAAAGTCTTGGTATTTTAAAAAGGATTATATCTTAATATATTCAGATAAATATATTGATGAAATCTGAATAATCAGCAGGCATCCACAAATTTGCTTGCCAGGGGCGAATGCCCACAGCTTCCTCGTGTCTTAAAAGGACAAAGTTAGAGAATGACTAATCCTTGAGTTGATTGTCCTTTCCTGGGATCTAAGTAGAGAAATTGCTCTGATTCTAAATTAAAACCTCACTCCTTTATTTAATTAATTTATTTTTATTTATTTATCATATTTTTATACCACCTGATATGTACATCTCTAGGCGGTGGACACAATTTAACACAATATAAAAAGAATAAAAGCAGTTAAAATTCCACAAAACACAGTAAAAAAAAATCTCAAAATAAAAATAAGTTATCAAAATTATTTTCAGTTAAAAGCCTGCAAAAACAGGTGCGTCATGAGGGTCTTCTTAAAAGCAACCAGAGAAGGAGATGCTCTTATTTCAAGAGGGAGCATATTCCAGAGCTCCGAGGCAGCCACAGATATAAAGCCTGGTCCTGTGTCACCACCAAATGAGACGGTGGCAACTGTAACCGGACCTCTCCAGGAGATCGTAATAGGCAGCAGGATTCATGACAAAGAAGTCACTCTCTTAAATACCTTTGAGATAGGCTGCTGCAGTTGAAGACTGATCCAAAGCCACTGAGCAGGTTCAGACACAGCTTCAACAACCTAGAGCTCTCTGATTTGGGACTTACAGGCACTGTACAGCTGGAGTCTACATTACCCAGCTCTAGACAAACAATATATTAATCTAAAAACAACTCATCAGTAATACATGACCTTCCGAGGCACATGGAGAAGAGTTTTGCAAGTAATCCTCCAGAACCTTTTAAACCAGACTGAAGCCACTTCTAAGTATGACACTTATTAAGTAAGGGTTACTTAACACAGAATAAAGAATTGGGGGTGGGGGGACAAGGGAGATTGATAGTAAATTCACACAGGAAATCGGAAGAAAATACAAAAAAAATTAGCTAACTAACTAGCCCTGACTGAGTTCTACCTTAGTCTAGGAGTAGGCAGGTACTCCTAGAGAGAACCTTAACTTTTACAGTGTCTCCCTTGGGACATTTGTAGCAGGTGACATGGTGCTTGGTTACTGGCGACTCATGAGAGTATTGGTGATGAAATGTTTGGGGTCTTGGCCCCTATTTTATAGTGATTAGAGGGGGAAGGCCTTCCCACTCTTCCAGAGACAGACACTCTTGAATCCAATGAAAAGAGCTAGTGTATCTCTGATGTAACACAGGCCAATCCAGGGTTGAGGTTTTCCCTCTAAACTGGAGGTTCCCTTTCCTTAATGGGCCTGAACTTTCATGTCTAAAGGTAGGTCTGGTTTAAGCTGGTCACCTGTTGGAAAAGGGGCGTAGGAGGATAGCTTGATGGGTCTGTCCCTTCAATGGCAAACAAAACAAAGATTGTCCTCATTCAATAACAAAAGGGAGGAATGTCCCCCATTCAGAGGGATGGTGGAGTGCAAGACATTCTTGAGCTAAGTTAGAAATCTGTGTTTTATCACAATGTACATCTGAGGTCCAGAATTACCTAAAAGAATGATTGAGGTTTTAAATTTCACTACCATTTGGTAATATGCTTGCATTTGTTTTCCAGCTGATGAAATTAAAGCAGATTCCTTAAGTGGAGCCAGTTCTATAGGAGGTATAAAAGGGTCATCTTTTGAGGATGCACAGCTAACTGAATTGGATAATCTTATAGAAAGTACTGACTTGGATGAAAAGGTACTGAAGAGCATTGATGTTTTGCTGTCTTTATATAAATTGCAAAATTATATTATATGAGTAACTTTCATAAATAGTAAGTTTCATTTTTTGCAACTAAAATCTATACTGAGTTCAGTGGTACTTATTCCTAAGAAGGTGTACAGCCTTGGATACTTCTGCCTGATAGTTTAGTACTGTTGAGATTCATTAGGTAGCCCCTTGTCAGGAGTGAATCTAGATAGTTCCTTAATTTCTGCTTCATTAATCCCAAGCTTTAATGCCACTGGTCCAGTTTAGATAATCCAAGCCATTGTTTGGATAGGAACATAGGCAGCTGCCATATACTGACTTGGACCATTGGTCCATCTAGCTCAGTATTGTTTACCCAGACTGGCAGCAGCTTCTCCAAGGTTGCAGGCAGGAGTCTCTCTTAGCCCTATCTTGGAAGTACCAGGGAGGGAACTTGGGACATGCTCTTCCCAGAGCAGCCCCATCCCCAAGGGGAATTTCTTACAGTGCTAGCACATGTCTCTCATTCAAATGCAACCATGGTGGACACTGCTTAGGAAAGGGGACAATTCATGCTTGCTGCCACGACCAGCAGTCCTATAATAGATGATAGGGTGTGTGCTCAGAACTTGTTTTGGTGGTTTGGTTCGAATTCGAACTGTCAAACCAGCTGGTGATCTGCTCCATTCGTTCCAATATGGGCCAATTTGAAGGGCTGCGCTTGTAAACGGGAATCCAGTGATGATTCTTCTTTACAGGTAAAGGGGAATCCTGCCTCTAAAAGGGTTCTATGGACAGCCAGCGGGGGATGGCAAGAGGGCACCTTACTGGCTGTGGTGGCAACAGCTCCCCCAAACCCCGCTTGCGCTCCCCCAAACCCCGCTTGCGCTCCCCCAAACCCCGCTTGCGCTCCCCCAAACCCCGCTTGCGCTCCCCCAAACCCCGCTTGCGCTCCCCCAAACCCCGCTTGCGCTCCCCCAAACCCCGCTTGCGCTCCCCCAAACCCCGCTTGCGCTCCCCCAAACCCCGCTTGCGCTCCCCCAAACCCCGCTTGCGCTCCCCCCTCAGCAGCACAGGCCGCCAGTGGCCCGGTTCCAGCCCCTGCACATGCGCGGAGGCCATTTGCGTTACCTCTGTGCATGTGCGGAACCAGGCCGCTACTGGAACGCTCTGCTGGAGGGGGGGCACTAGCAGAGTTTAGAGGTGCCCTCTTGCTGCCAAACCCCCCCCCCCCCCGGGCTGCACTTAGAATCCTTTTAGTGGCCATTAGAAAGACCTGGTAGGAGACAATAGATTAGAAACAATCAGAGCTTCTCCTCCATTGGACTGCAGATGTATAGTGGCTCCAGCAGCTTGCTATCCTTTTCTACAGTATCTCCAAGCAGCAGAAGGGGCTGTGGGGACGAGATGGCAACAGTCCTTGTTCTAGTCCAGATGTTTTTGCTGCCACTATTGATTCTTAAAATGTCCTGATGTGAATAGCCTCCAAAATAACCTCTAAGAACACCGTTCAGAAGATCAAACTGTATGTTACCTTTAGTGGTGTGCTGTGCAATATACCTGTGTATGCTTGTGTTGCATGCAACATCATTTGCCCGATGTCTTTCTGTGCATGTTTCTAGATAGGTGAGATGTTTCTGTAGATGTTTCTGTAGAGTTTCTAGATAGGTGAGATGTTAAGTTACAAAAAGTAGCGTGTTTTTGTAAATTCCAACTTTTATTTCTTCTTTTTTTCGCTCCCGTCTTTGGGTGTGTTTGCAAGACTGAGTAATACTTGCAGCAAAACTGAAGCACTAGTTGCAGAGACAGTGCAATATAAGAGACATAACTGAATAACACTAAAATAAGAGGCATAATACTAAAATATATTTTGGGGTAAGTTCAACTTCACACTGGAGGCAAAGTTAGACAATGAGTATAATTCGCAGTAATGACTGTTAGAGGATGGAAATGTGATTTCCAGTTTAACTGAATTATAACCTTCATTTTACAGTACAAATGTTCAGATAAACTGGCTGCTGTAAAAGAAGAAAAAGAAAATATTCAGCAAATTGCAAAAACGTATGTATTCACTATTCTAGTAGTAGTGTTTAAATAATCTTAATTATGTGAAGTAGAAAGTAAATAGCTTTCTTTCAAAACACACTGCTGAGAGTCAAACTATATATTACTTTAAACACGTGCTTTGTAGCTGTGTGCTTTCTTCTGTGTAAAATAGTGTGTGGGAGGCTGATGTAGACTGTAACCGTGGGTTAAGTCCTTGGTTGCACCATGGTTTGGACCACCCCTTGATCTGAGATTATGCATGGGGGTGAAGTTCAATCCAGATTGGGACCATGGCAGAATTGAGGATTTAATCCCCTTTCCCTTATCATGTTCCTGACACTGTTTCACACAAACAAGCACACAGTTGCCTAGCAGTGCTTAAAGTAATCTCTAATGTGGTCTTTGGCTTGTTTTCTTCTTTGATCTGAAGGTTGAGATTAAATAGAAGTTACAAAAATTAAAAATAGTTGGCATATGAGAAGCTTTAGACATGATGACTGCACTTGCAACTAGTGTTTAGAATCAATTAGCAGCTAATATTTTTGTTTGTGTCATCTGTTTATTGTATTTATATACCACCTGACTCTGAGGCTCTAGGAGTTAGTTTTACATGGTTTTTCATTATGTTACCATGAGGAAAAATAGAGCTGACAACACCTCAGTCCAAATGCCTGGATAACCTCACTCAGTGGTTTAATGTAGATAGTAAACAGCATGGAAGACAAAATAGTCCAGGACAAATGTCCTGGAGCAGAGTATCTCAGTAAACAGTAGCTTGGAGGCATGTTAATGTGAAGCTGGAATACAAACTGCTTTTCTGCTCCTCTCATTTGGCGCTTGATTCAAGCGCCGTTTGGGTGCGTTCTTTCTCTCTCCAAGTGAAGCAGAGAAAGAAGCACCCAGACAGCATTTAAACAAAGCCTCAGCTGAAAGCAGAAGAGGGGCTGTGCAGCCACTCCTCCCACATAATGGGAGGGGGAGAGCAAATGGACTGGTGGAAGTGAGTGGGGGTTGAGTGAGAGCCTTTAGTGGTCTCTGGAGGTGCCAAGGGGAGTGGGGGCAAGTGTCTGGCAGCCGCCAGAAGCACTCGCAGCAGCCCAATGATGGCTATTCCCCCACTCTTCATGGTAGTCATGTGCCTGAACCAGTGTCTTCAATACAGTGCACAGTTCACATGCATGCTTATCCATACTATTGGAATAAACATTTTGCAGTGGAAAGTTCTGTGAGCATGAAGACAAGGACGCCCACTCTAGGGATGTGCACAGAACCACAGAGGTGCAGTCCGGCACTGGAGCGTGTCTAGCTTTAAGAGTGGGGGGTAGTACTTACCCCTCCCGCTGCTTTCCCCCCTCCAGCGCTCCACTCCGGAGCAAAGTTTTAGGGTCGTCAGCGTTCCTCCCTGCTGCCCCTGGCCCTGTTGTTGCCCAGAAAAGGGGGAAGTTGCTGCCACACGTGCCTGTTGCGGTGCACCCGTCGCCACATGCGCCTCACATGTTGCATGCGCATGCAATGTGTAACGTGTGCGGCGTGCATGGCGACGGATGCATGGCAGCAACTTCCCCTTTTTCCGGGCAATGATGGGGCCAGGGGCGGCAGGGAGGAACACTGCCACCCCAAAAACCTTGCTTCGGAGTGGAGCGCCGGAGGGGGAAAAGCGGCGGGAGTGGTAAGTGCTACCCCTCACCCTTAAAGCTAAACACCCCCACCCAATTCTGAACCAGTTCGGAGGCCTCTAACATGGCCTCCGGACCGGTTCATGCACATCCCTAGCCCACTCACTGAAGCAGACAAAAAGAGCAAGGTCAAAGCAAGCAACTTGAGATTTAATGCCGTAACTTAGTGGTCAGGAGTGTTCCATTAGGAACTGAAAAGCACAACTTCAAATCCTCCTACTTGTTGTTGCTACTTTCCTCTCTGATCAGCTGTAAGCCTGGCCACAATTCGCATATCCCATCCAAGTCTAAGCGAACTAGATGCGGCAGCCGGTTCCATCTCCACGCCCTCCCCATCCACAGGGAGGGACGGGTGGGTATGGGCACTGCCCACCTGTCTGTCTGGCGTGCAAACATGCCGTAAGGAACCGTGAGTGGGGACTGCCTGACTGGCGTTTACCAGCTGATGCCCCCCCAATCAGCGCGCCGGAACTGAGGGAAACCCCAGACGGCAGGGGTGGTCTGCAGCTCCCCGTGTGTTCCCTTCCAGGAAGGGGAGCCGGCGAGGGCATTGGCTGCCGGACAACCCTACCCCCTGCTGAAGGGACTAGGACTATTTCCCCTCCACCCAGGCGCCGGGTACCTGTGGGCCCCTCAGGGGTGGTGGTTTAAAGACTTGGGTGGCCCCTCCGAGGCACGGGAGGGGATAGGAGGTGGGTCGCACCCCCCATTACCCTCGCAGCATGAGGTTCCTCGCACTGGGCCCGCGCTCCTGGTCCCTCCAGAGAAACACACCCCATGCCGTGAGAGAAAGAGGAAGGCGCAGCCCCACATTCCCTGCCGGGATAGCTTGAGCCACTTGGGGCTGACCCCCCCCCCCACTGAGGGGGAGAGATACGAACAAAAAGCTGACATGCGTGACAACTCTTAGCAGTGGTTCACTTGGCTCGTGTGCCGATGAAGAACGCAGCTAGCTGCGATAATTAATGTGAATTGCAGGACACATAGATGTGATGGTGGTGGTCTTAATGCAAAACATCTATATCCCTGCCATCCTTGAGGGGAGGGGAAAGACTCCAAAGGCAGCTGACAAATCTTACTAAAAACATTACAACCTAAATTAGGCCAGAAGAGGGGGCCATAGTTAAAGGATAAAGTATGTGCTTCATCATCTCAGATGACTGACAGGACTGGGAAATTCCTGCTTGAAACATTAGGAGTGCTAATCAGAGTAGAGAGGGCTGGTCAAAAATGATCAATGGCTTATTCAGTACAGGAGAGTTCTCTGTACCCTTGTTTGGTTTCCCCCTACTCACATAGTTCCAGATACCCAGCTCTTTTGCTGTCTTGCCTTGTATCTCTTCATAAATAAGTAGTATATGGGCACCTAGCTTCTGGTGCTGCCCTGCACTGAGAGAGGGGTGGTTGGTTAGAGAAAAAATAATGCAGTTTTTAATGTATTAATATTGAATATAAACTTTTTGCATAGTTACAAAAATACCTTTTCCCCTTCTGGAATTTAGTGAGAGTACTCTATATGTTGAACCTGTGAGCAGCGTCTCTAAGCTACAACTGCCTCTGCCACTTCCTACTATGAAAGCAATTGTTCCCCAATGGCAAGGCACAGCAGCGATACCGTGGATGAATGGTACTGTACTAATTCATAATGCATGATCATTTTACTGTTTGCTGTAGCAGTGGTTTTCTGTGTTCTTATAAAGGCCCAGTTCAGACATCACCATGGTTTGGCCATCAGATAATACTCTGGGTTCACTCTCTCCCTCTCTCCCTCTATTTGCCTCTCTTACTTCCTGATTCATCTATTGTCCCTCTCCAGTACTTATTGCTACTGTTTCTTTTTAGATTGTTAGGCTTTTAGAGATAGGGAACCATTTTATTTCTTTTTCTATGTAAACCACTTGGAGAATGTTGGTTGAAAAGCAGTATATACATATTCATAGCACAGAGGTCTGCTGTTAGAGGAAAGTAAAAAATATCACTAAGCATATATAAGTCCTTAACTTCAGCCTAAGCCGATTTTTATCATCACTTGGTCACTCTGTTTTCAGAAAGTTGTGATTTCCTGATCAGATGACAGCTTGAGAAATTTATTCATGCATGTAAACTAAGAGTATAATCCATATTATGTTGGAAATAAGTGGCAAAGCTCCCATTGCTTGTAATGTTTGTGTAATTTGGAACAAAGAGCTTGGCACTATAGTTCCTAACATTCTGGGTTCCAAATCACATTAATTCGTTGGATCTGCCCTGAACTTTGAAATCATAAAAGGCTCTCAGTCTGGAGGTTGGACTAAGTTACTGATATTGCCGAAACAGTTGTTTATACCCACTCTTCCTTCAATGATGCAAAAATTTACAGAAATAGATAGTTAAAAGTGAAGAATTCCTGTCATTTCAGTGTTCATATATCACACTAACACAAAAGTATTGTGCTATCTCTGCATGTTGAAGGGTTGCTTGTGAAAATATAACAGTCAAACAGCAAGCTTAGAGGCTACTTTGTTATAAAGGGAAATTTTGTTGTCATTATCAGTTATTGTTTAAAGCAAATTTCAAGTCAAGGTTATTTTTTGAATCCTGTAATTTTAGGTAGAAACGCCACATTGGCATAAACGCTGTAGTATGGAAAAAAGCCTGAAAAATTGCAGAAAGCCACCAGAAATGCCGCATCAGCGTAAACCTGTTAATTGAGCAAATTACCCCTGCTAATTGAGCAAAGAGGCACCTTTTAAAGTGGTGATTCTCTAAGATTTAGCTAGGGGAGAGCAACTAGCCCTATCCAGCCCCAGCACAGCATCCTTCCAGTGGCTGTTGCTGGTATCTGCCTTATGCTTCTTTTTAGATTGTGAGCCCTTTGGTGACAGGGGACCATTTTATTTATGTATTTTTCTTTGTAAACTGCTTTGTGAACTTTGGTTGAAGAATGGTATGTAAATATCAGTAGTAGTAGTAAACAATGCAGTTTGATGGGACACCATGCATTTTTTTGGTTGTTGGGTGCTTAAAATTTTACTACTGTACAGCTAAGTTTAAAATTTTTCTATAGTTAAGTATTGTGACCCATATCATCGTTGGTCTTAATGCAATGAAAGGAAATGAATGCCATAAAAGGAAATGAAGACATAAATGCTGAACAATTTTAATTTTAACACATCACATTGCAGAAGTAATTGCCCATTACACTTCATAAGAAATCTTTTATTTATTTTAAGCATATTATTTATTTTAAGCATTATAAACTTCAAAATAAGCATTGGTTGCTTCCCCTCATCACATTCCCAAAATGATAATTTTCAAATTGCACTTCAGAGGAAACCTTCAGAGTCCGAATTATTACTTTCCAAAATAAAAAGGTTTAAGATCTCATCTAATTTTTCAGGATAGTCTGCATGCTCGTCATTTTTATCCTCTTATGAAAAGTCAGTTGAATCACTTTCAGCATTTTCAGGTTGTAGAATTCCAGCTTCTATGAAACCAGAAATCACTGAAGAAGTTTTAACAGCTTTCCATGATTCCAAAACCCATTTTGCAACTCCACCGTAGACTGCATTACGTATTTTCCTGCCCTTTGTGAATGTATGCAGGCAGTTTTCCCAACGTTTTTGCATTTCACATTTAACTGCCTTGTTCATGAATAAGTCTAATGGCTGCAAGATTTTGGTCAAACCACCAGGAATCACAAGTAGCATAGCTGATATTTTTTTGCCTTCATTTAACGGAATCCAATAAATGTGCATGCATCGAGTCCATTATTAAAATGCCACATGGTTGGGGTGGAAAGCTCCTTTTCTTTCCTGCCAAATTTCATTAAGCCATTCTAACATTATTTCTTCGCACATCCACCCTTTCTCATTAGCATGAATAACATCTGAAGGAAAATCACCTTTTGGGATAGATTTCCGTTTAAAAATTAGCATTGGTTTTAGCTTGTTGCCATTTGTGGCGCAGGCTAATCTGCACATGAAAGATGTCTTCTCATTTCCGGTTGTCACTATGGAAACTGTGTTTTCTCCTCTTTCATTCACAGTCCTATGTGGGGGACAGTCAAACGTCAGTGGAACTTTATCCATATTTATTATTTGTGATTGCACAAATTTTTCCCACTCAGTAGCATTTGCAGCACACTTTTAAAACACTGATATCCCCACCACCACCACCAGTCCTTCAGCAGCTACTGACCCATTCTTGTTTTAGTGCACACAAATTCTTTTGCCTAATCTATAGCACCGAGACAGGCTACCTTTACAGGCAGTTATTCCCTTTTGTTCTGCCATTGATTTTGTTTGTAGGTGGATTTTCACAGTAGAGACTGGCAGTCCTGTTTCTCTCTGCTCTTTAATCCACCCCTTGAGGTTATTCTCCAAATCAGGCCAGGCTCCTTGCATATTTTGATTTCAGCATACTTGCCAGGTCGTAATTTTCTGATTCCCACCTATGAATGCAGCGTTCATCCACTTCAAATTCACAGGCTGCAGCTCTATTTCTGATCTGTTTTGCCCTTAGCACAACTGTTGGCTTGAAACTAGTAGTGTTACTATTATGACGTTTGGGCGCCATTTCCCCCCCACATAAAAGCCTCCAGAAATCCTGCCCAGAAATCTCATGTAAATGCTGCATCAGCAGAAGCACTTTCCTGGCTTGCACCCAAATTCTCACATAAATGCCACAGGTGGTGAAAAACAACTTTTAAAAATGTACCGCCACAGCGTTTCTACCAAAAATTACAGTATGTTTTGTAGCTATTCTACTCCCTTTAGAATGTTGTGATGAAGGGCAGCATCATGCAAGACTGTTTAAAAACATATATTACTTTAATGTAGGAAATCGGTATATATACTGTAGTAGTAGTGTGTGGCAAAATATGTTCATATAAGGAAGGTTGGAGTATGGGTGGCAGAGTGTACAGGAAACTTTTGTTACCCATGGTTTCACAGATTGTGGTTTTATGTATCCATGGATGGGTCTTAGAGACCCAGTTCCTTTTTCTGCAGCATAAATATTTTTTTAAAAAACAGCCATTTTTAGGCTCCAAAACACAAAATGGCAGCCAGGCCACCCACAGATACACGAGGTTGGTGTGTTTTTCCCCCACATTTCTGCGAACGCCGAGGTCAAGTGTCTCTTACCTGACGTTAGATATGCGAATCTGTAGATTATGAATCTGCAAATATCAAGGTTGCACCGTAGCAGAATACTCAGAAGTTGTATTATTTGGAATCCTTAGAATCTCAACTCTCTGTAAGGGTTTCTGTCACTCATAGTGGTTAAAAAGAGATAAATTATCACTATGAAGGAAATAGAAAATTCCATTATTGTCATATCTAGAATAAAACCAGAGAAGATCAAGAAAATAATGATATAACAATGTAATGAGTTTAGATTTAAGTTTGATTGTGCTGCATGCCCACTCTACTTTAGTTAGCAATATTCTCATCACCTTAGGTTTCAGATTGCCAAGGAAAGATCCTGTTTTACTATCAGCATATCCTAACAGTTATGAATCTTGGAAAGTAGACACAAATGCAGTGGTAAGTCGTAACTACATACAGTCTTGTGTCATAATCAGGCATTTAAATGTTTAACCATTATCTAGTGTTTAGAACAATTTCATACAGTGGACATCATGCAATATCCCTGTTCATCTGAGTTTTCTCTTCTTAAGCTCTAGTCACTCCATTATTATTTTTTCATCATTCTTCCTTTTAAATACCATTTCTGGCTTTAGATAGCTGCTAAAGACATTTGTTTTGTAACTTTTGAGAGTTTCTTTATTAATCATAAATCTGATTATTTTGTTAGCAGTGATTCCTGAATGTGATCTTAGATATTCCTCTTGTCCTTCAAAGCCTGACATAACATTTGATATTACATTTATTTTTATTTTTTATTTTTTATTTACACAATCAGACAGGTGTTATTGACTGGTTTGTTTTATCCAGACATCAAGTCCTTCCGAAGGACCTGGGATGGCTGAATTTTATTGTCAATGTTGTTGCTTTTATAGATATCGTCGCAGAATATAGGCTGTTCCCAGTAAAGCTGCTTTTTGTAATTGGCTGATGGTGATTTCTGTGGCCCCTATGGTGTTGAGGTGCTCTTCAAGGTCTTTTGGAACTGCACCCAGGGCACTAATTACCACTGGGATTATTTTGGTCTTTTTCTGCCACAGCCTTTCAATTTCAATTTGTAGATCTTTGTATTTGGTGATTTTTTCTATTTCTTTTTCTTCTATTCTGCTGTCCCCTATGCTATGTCGATTATTTTAACTTGTTTTTTTAATATTATTATTATTATTATTATTATTATTATTAATCTTCCATTATAACAGCTTCTGATACCTTTGGTTGATTCAAAGAACCACTGCAGGCATGCACAGCAACATAATTTAAATTCTTGGTTTAAATCATCAGGAGGAAAACTTGATTTAAATAGTTTCCCACTCATACATCTTCACATTTCTTAAGCAGTGATGCAAATCCTATCACTCCAACATGTTAATTTACAATTTCATAGTGCATTTACAACATGTAAGAGGATATGCTTTGTGTAACTTTTTAGATAGCTTAAAAAAAACACAACCCAACAGTTATGTCACCTGTATATTTGAAATGCAGGTGAACCCTGTTTTTCGACGTGGTCTCTGTCTTTTACACAAATGGGCTATGTGCCTGCTGCGACCTCATCGGAATTGAACAAGCTCAATTCTCCTGCTTTGGATGGGAACCCCGCCCCAGGCGCTATATGCCACTGCCCCACTCCTCATCCCCTCAGTCTTTCTTCATCCGGACTTCAGTGCACATCATGGAGTCTGCAGCTCGTCAAAGAATAGGATCGAGATATCCCTTGTTGTTTTCTCCCTGCTTCTTTAGTTTCTTAGTTTTTCTCTTGTTTTTTAATTTCTTTCGCAGAGTAGCATTTTTTCTTTAGTGTTTTGTTTTTGTGGGTTTTCCCCTTCCTTTGAGCTCCAATCCCAGCTGGGATGTGCATGGTGGCCAGCTGGCCTTCGCTGTTTATGCTGGGTACTTTTAACTTTTAAAAGTGTATCCAGTGCGGATCTAAGACACTCATACAAGGTGTTTCTTGTGTTTGGGGGAATCCCACATTGTCAAGACCTGTCTGCATTGCCAAAAATTTACAAAACAGGCTCACAAAAATAGGGCTTCTCACCTCCGTGCAGCCCTGTGGGACCTGGCTCTCCATTCCTCGTAAGTCCTAACATTTAAGCGGTCCATGAAAATGGCTGCATCTGTGCATTCAGAGCATGCGCTGTCTGCTCCTCCAGAGGCTGAAAACCCGCCTCCGGTACCGATTCCAGCATCCTCTACCGTCTGGCCATTAATGGCTCCGAGTGAACCAGTGCAATTGGAGGACCTTCCTCAGCATCAGGCACCTGTGGAACCAAAGTCCTCCCCGAATACCTCGGGATCTGTATCAAAAATAAAAAAGAAGCTGAAACTGCAGTGTCATTTGCCAGCATGTCAACATCTCCCTCCAGTACCCAAGAAGAAGAAGGCTGAAGAAGCTCCTGTGTCAAAGGCTCCTGTGGCCAGGAAGGCCAAAGTGCAGAAGTCATTGGTGTTGGCACGACCTAGCTCGCCCGTAGCTGTGGAGTCGGTGGACTTGGCCCCCGATCGGACTAAGTCTAGTAAGGGATCAGTGGTGACGAATGAACCTGAATATGCTTCATTGGAAGAGGAAGCCTATTCTCCACCCAAGCCAGCAGAAGATGCATTGTGGCTGCCTAAGCATCAGTCATCCCCTCGGAGACACCAAGAAGCTCTCCCTCCTAGAGACCCGGGTGCCCAATGGGACACGGAAGAATGCTCCTTTACATATAGACAGGAACGATCCTGGGACCGTTGTGATCATTTGTACCCGGATCGATACTGGACACCAGAGTACTGATCTCCTTTGGTGGAAGCTGAATCATCTTACAGCATGTGGTGTCAGCATTCTGGATCATACAGTCGATACCAAGTGTACTATCGGTCTGACTACTCGGACTATAATCGACCCCATTGTGGAAGGATCCACCTTTGGGAGAACTGCAGTAATGAGGGGTTGGCGTGAGCCCCCCTTGCACTCAGGAGGCTGCGTTCCCGCTCACCACAACGCTCCCCAAGAAACCGGAATGAGCATCATGAGCTGCTCCTTCGGTTCCAGTGATGAACCAGGCTACCATGCCTACCCATATATTGCCGGCAGAACTTGCATGTTGGTACCGGACATTCTAAGTAGCAAACCAGGTTCCCCTTCAAGTTCGGCGCCCATGGCACAAGACTCTTTGGCTCCCCAGGAACCCAAATATGAGAGCGTTGGTAGCTCCCAGGACTGTGAAGTCGTTTCCTTGGGTTTGCCCCCACTCAACATATCACCAGACTCAAAATCAGTCTCCCCATCAGAGGACCTCAAACTATACTCTGCTTATGTGGCCTGAATGGCCTCAGCCTTGGGTGTGAACCTTGGTAACCATCAAAGGGGAGAACTGGACCCGTTATTTAGCCTGATAGACTCAGAGGCCAAGGTACCAGCCGCCTTGCCCCTGAAGGTCATGTGAGCACACTAGAAGATGTACTATACAATGCACACTACAATGCTTTCTCAGCCTAACAGGCATCTAGAGAACTTCTACAGAGTGCAGCTACAGGATGAGACCACTTTTTTGAAGACTCATCCCACCCCACATTCGATTGTCATGGAGGGGTCCTTGCAGAGGACCAGAGGTCATAGCCAGTCTTACGCCAAGCAACAAAGGAGGAAGAAAATTGGACTCCTTTGGGAGAAGGCTTTATTCAGTCTCAGCCCTCTACTTGAGGGTGGCCAGTTATCAAGCTTATAACGTTAGATATAACCACTTTCTGTGGGAGAAAGTGGCTCCTTTCCTGGATCTCCTCCCGCAGGATAAGAGGGATCCTGCAAAAGCTTTTTTCCGTGAAGCCATTCAAGTGGCAAAACAGGAACTTTATTCAGCCTGACATTCAGCTGAATGTGCGGCTAAGGTGATGGCCACATTGGTGGTGCTCAGATGACATGCCTCGCTACATTCATCTGGTCTGCACTATGAGGCCCGTGCTAGGGTCGAGGACCTGCCCTTTGAGATCTCTAGTCTTTTTTTCCAGAGCAAACAGATGATACTGTATGCTACAAAAAATTCAAAAGTTGAGGAGCACAGCACATTCAATGTTGCATTCTTCACCGATCTCAAAACCTCAGAAAACTGCAAGGTGGTCGCCTTATCAGACACAAAGGGCCCCTTCCCAACAACAGTTGCCTTCGGAATGGTCCTTTTGTGGCAACAAGTTCTGGCCAAAACACAAGTCGAGCGGCCAGCCCATTATGCCGGCCTTTCAGAAGCAGTGCCCAAATGTCCCCCAAAAGAAGCAATGACTTGGGGCGCTTCAGGACTCGCCTGGCCCCATTCTCAGTGAGTTGGGACAAAGTGACTACAGGCCAGTGGGGCCTTACAGTTGTACATTTGGGCTATGCCCTGCGATGCTCAGCCAGTGTCCGGAATAGTAGTGACTCCTTGCACCCCGGAGTTGGATCAAGAGGTCGCTGCTCTCCTGAACAAGGACATGATAGAGAAGGTTGCCAACCCTGACAGCCCCAGGTTCTATTCCCAATACTTTCTTGTGCCAAAACTGGACATTGGTCAGCACCCTATACTAGACCTCAGGGCCCTGAACAAACATTTGGTCTACAAAAGGTTCTGAATGCTGTCAGTACTGATCATTATGACCATCCTGGAAAAGGACATGTGGATGCTTTCACTGGATTTAAAGGATGCGTACTATCACATATCAATACACCTGCAGCATTGGCGCTTCCTGCATTTTCAGATGGGGGGACCCCCTATCAATTCAAGGCCTTGCCGTTTGGCCTCACAACCACACTGAGGGTCTTTACAAAATGTCTGGCCCTGGTGGTGGTGTTCCTGAAGGAAGAAGGTGTACAGGTGCTGCCGTATGTAGACGATTGGCTCATCTTGGCGAGCACCAGGCGGACGGTTCTGGATGCCCTTGAGATACTCTGCAGGAGCTGGGTTTCCAAATAAGCTTCAAAGATCTCAGTTGGAACCCACCTGTCGAATTCAGTTAATTGGGCTGATATTTGACACAAACTTGGAGAAGATCTTCCTCCCAGTGGGCCGCATAGCAACCGCCTTTCTAGCCAGTCGCCCGCAGACCATGCGCTCCATACAGTGCCTGTTGGGTCACATGGCAGCGAGTACGCATCTTTGGATGCGTATCATCCAGAGATGGTTTTTGGACATGTTTGATCCCCTTCGGGATCCGGGCCACCTACAACGCATGCACCCTCGCTGAGTGCGGGCAGCAGCGGAATGGTGGGTGGAGTTCTGGCACTTGGGTGTTGGCACCCCCTTTCAGGCCCCTCAAGCCCAATGGGTGGTAATGACAGATGCCTCGGAGCTCGGTTAGGTGGCACACTAGAAGGGCTGCACCTGAGTGGACACTGGTCCGCCGAGGAGAGGACTCGACACATCAATTTGCTGGAGCTGTTTGCCATTTTCAATGCTCTCAAAAGCTTCCTGCCCCTGATTGGGGGGTCATTCAGTGACTATACCAACAGACAGTACACCTGCGAAAGCCTACGTCAATCAACAGGGCGGCACGTTCTCCAGGAGCCTTCTGTTTCTGGCTCTGCGCCTTTGGAATTGGTGCATGGCACATGTGGTGTCGCCTCAGGTGGTCCATATAAAGGGTTTCCTGAATGTCCAAGTGGACATGCTGAGCAGAATGACGGTGGTTTCATACGAGTGGACACTACACAAAGGTGTTCTCAGGGACATATTTGTGGAATGGGGAATTCCAACTCTGGACCTGTTTGTTTCCCGGGACACTGCGCAATGTGCCCTTTATTACTTCAGGGGAGGGATGGGGAGGGCTCGCTGGGAGATACATTTGTCCTAGCTTGGACAGGCCCTCTTCTGTATGTGTTCCCTCCATTTCCCTTCATCCCAAGGATCCTACACAGACTGAGGGTGGATCGAGCCAGGGCAATCCTGATAGCCCCGTGGTGGCCCAGGATCCTTGGTTTCTGGTCCTGAAGCGCTTGGCGGTGGAATGGATACACCTAGCTGCCCTGCTGGACCTGCTGTTGCAGGAAATAGGTCAGGTGTTCCACCCAGATGTTCAGTTCCTTCATCTAACAGCATGGAAGGTTCTGCCGACTTCCCGTTGAAGCTTAGGGAAGTTTTGGTGGCTGCCAGGAAGCAGTCCACATGAAAGTCATACGATCACAAGTGTACTCATTTCTGTTCCTTTTCTGTGTTACATAATTTTGATGCATTTAATCTGTCTATACAGGACATATGTAATGATCTGTTGTCACTTCAGGAAGATGGATTAAAGCTTTCATTGCTTAAGGTATATTTGGTTGCCATTGTGGCACGTTCCCCGGCGGTCCAGGTTTCTTGGTTTAAAGACCCACTGGTAAAGAGTTTCCTGAAAGGGTTAACGCACATGTTCCTGGATGATCCGGTCATGTCACCAGTTTGGCATCTATCGGTGGTGTTGGCTGGTCTGTTTCGACCACCGTTTGAGCCTTTGGCTTCAATTGACATACATCTCCTTCCTGGAAGTTCACCTTTTTGGTGGCCATTACTTCCGCCAGGAGGGTAAGTGAGTTGAGGGCCTTGAGGGTTGACCAATCATGCCTTCAATTTCATATGGACAAGTTCGAACTCAGGCCAGATGTGCAGTTTCTTCCCAAAGTGGTGTGCATGTTTCACCGTTCAGCCCTGCTCACTCTGGCTGTTTTTTCTGAATCCTTCCTTGGATGCAGAATGGCACCTACACAGTTTAGACGTTAGAAGGGCCCTGTCCTTCAATATCCAGAACTCTGCTGAATGGAGGAAAACTACTTCCTTGTTTGTTCTCTTTGACGGGTCTTCAGGTTTCGGCCCAGTCCATGTCTTGGTGGATAGTCTCCACAATTGAACTCTCTTATCAGTTGGCTCATAAGCAGTTACCTGCAACTGTTAAGGCACACTCAGTTAGGTCGGTGGCGACCTCTGTGGCCTTTGATCATTCGGTCCCATTGGACACTATTTGTCAGGCAGCTACCTGGGCTTCGCACCACCCATTTATACATCATTAGGCCATTGATACCAGGTCACGGAATGATGCTGTATTTGGCAGGAGTGTCCTGCAATCAATTTTCAGTTGATCTGTTTCTGAAATTATAAAAACAATTCTGGCATACTATATGTTGCTTCTATTCTTCTCTCCTCCTTGGGTGCTTGCTTGTTATGAGGCCATTTGTGTAAAAGATAGAGACCACGTTGAAGATCTACAGGTTACTCACCTGTAACGTTGGTTCTTCTAGTGGTCATCTGTACTTTTATACGTCCTCCCCACGGGGTTCACTGAAGCTGGACTCTGTGACTGAGGGGATGAGGAGTGGTACAGCCGTATATAGCGGCTGGGGGCAGGGTTCCTGCCCGAAGCAGGAGAATTGCGCTTGTTAAATTCCAACGAGGTCTCTGCGCAGGCACATAGCCCATTTGTGTAAAAGTACAGATGACCACTAGAAGAACCAACGTTACAGGTGAGTAACCTGTAGTTATCCATGGAGATTCTGTTCCACAGGGGAACCTCAGATATTATAACCCTGACTAGTGGGGCATTACGGCAATGGGAATAGAAAGGTTAGGTTTCTGGAGGTTGGAAAAAGACCAAACAAATGGGGGAAATTGCTAAATAAAGTGGCCTACCATATTCCACAGGCCTCCAGCCTTCCAGGAATGCCCCCACCCCCACCCCAGCCTGGCAAGTCAAAAATTCGTCATTTTGTTTCTTGAAAAATTGGGTGGGTGGGAATGTGTGGAGTTTTTTTTAATGAGCCACAAAATGCCTGACAGAAATGGCTTCAGAAATCATTTCCAGCTATCCCAACATTGCAGATATGTGGAACTTAACCCTTTGTGTTCCGTGTATGCCAGGGTTGGATGCCTGTTTTGGAACCACGGATACGTGGAACTGTAAATAGTGGTATCGCATATACAGTAGCAAGGTCCACCTGTATTACATAGTACCTGTTTTTTATGTAATGGGTCTATCTTTGCCCATCCCCAGTACAAACAATCCTACTATACAACCTGTATCTTTGCACATGTGAGTTCAGTCTGATTAGAAATGGAAACAAAAAGCCCAGACATTTCTAGAAGGAAGAGTTGGCATTTCCTGCGCAGACTAGAGCTATTTTCATGAAATGAATCTGAAATGACTGCCTATATTTGGTTGCTAGGCAATTCAGCATGTTTGAGAGAACTGTTAATTTCTTTTCAAGAGACTGTAAATGTAGTTGTAGCATGTTTGTCATGTTACGTTCTAAATGAGAAACTTAATATTTATACTTTTAAGTATAATACAATTTGAATTTTAAAAACCACTTTTTTTTTAACCACCTTGCTACTAGGGATGTGCACAGAACTGGTGACTGCTGGCTCAAAGGTGCAGGGGGCGGGGTAACTTTAAGGATGGGAGGGTCCATAGAGGGCCTCCAAACCAGTTCCGTGCACATCCCTACTTGCTACTAATGGGTCAAATGTCATGTGCAATAGTGTCTTAATTCTTTAATGTTATATACCCTTCTTTTCCTGTTTAAAAACAAATGCATGATAGCTTTTGTATGCATTTTATTTGAAAACATTGAGAATGTGTGAGGACGACATGAAGATAAAATTTAGTGTAATGTCTGGATTCCACATTCTGTGTTTGTGTGCAAATATGCAGTCTTTCCACTATGACTGCAGATTTGCACACAGTCATATAGAATGCACACAGATTGACAGCATTTTGTACTGGATATTGACTGGTCAGTATGCAGACTTATTAGCAACTAGTGTTTTCTAGCCTGTTGTAATAACGGGCGCTAGTAGGGGAGAGTTTTGCTGCCTCCCGCTGCCGTCTCTGCCTTCCCCGTAGCCCCTGCCCCCGCCCTCGCCCTCTCCCAGCCGGCCCCGCCGCCTCGCCGGGCCCCCGCCGCCGTTTTCCCTGGCCTTCCACTGCTGGGCCCGCCGCCTTCTCCGGATGAGTCCGCGGCTCTGGCTGGGCCCGCCGCCGCCTTCTCCGCTCGCCTGGCCTTCCCCTGCCGCCTCTTCCGCTCGCCATCCACCGCCTCCTGCAGGCTTTGCTTCTTCGGGGCGGCCACTCGCCTCGCCGGGCCGCCGCCGCCGTCTTCCCTGGCCTTCCCCTGCCGGGCCCGCCGCCTTCTCCGGGTGAGTCGGCGGCTCCGGCCGGGCCCGCCGCCGCCTCCTCTGCTTGCCTGGCTTTCCCCCGCCGCCTCCTCCACTCGCCGTCCACCGCCGCCTGCAGGCTTCGTTTTTTCGGGGCGGCCGCTTCTGGCCGCCCAAGATGGCCACCAGGTGCCGGTGGTCGTGTCTCCCTTGCCCTGTTCTGCGCCTGCGCTTCGCGCAGGCGCAGAACAGGGCAGGGAGGCACGGACACACGCTTGGTGTCCGTCCACGGACGGACACCAAGCGTTTTATTAGAGAGGATTGTATATTAACTGATGTAAACTGCAGCATAGATATATCAAAGATGCTTTAAGAAAAGCTATCAGTTTTCAAATAACTCTTGAGACTTTTAAAAAAGGATTAATCTCTCCTGTTACATTGCAGACTAATTTAGGGTTGGTCAGACTACCCCGTGGATATTGCAGATTACATTTCAATACACTGAATGGTTGTGACAGAAAAAAATGCTGGTTTTCACATGTTCCTGAACCAGGAAATGATAAGGTAAACACATTCTTGAGGGAGACGGGTAGGAAAAATTCAGTATGTTTCTTTGTATAAAATATGTTTCTTTTTACCTTTATTGTCTTATTATGATTTAATGTGTTATGTGTTGCATGTTTTAATCCTCTGTTGTGAGCTGCCCAGAGAATGTTATGGCATGGCTAACAAATAGATCTGGATAGTGATCCGTTGCATTCATAACAATGGGTTCTGCGCCTGCGCAGTGACCTCACAGACCGATTAGCTAGCTCCTCGCTCCGCCCCTAACTGCCCTGCACGAGACCGTGCTCTTCTTATCCCTGGCAGTTGGGGCGTGTCTCTTTCAGTTTCTGTTTGACCGCCATTGCGTCAACACCTCGGACTGTTAGCTCCTCGGCTAGTTAGTAAATTGATATATTGGTAAAAGACTAGGAACGGATTAGGACGATGAATTGGTTTTAGGAAATTTGGACTGTAATTGGACTTGGATTTGGATCACCCGCAAGGATGTAGTAAGCATAAAAACGAACGTTACGATAGTGGGATGGCTGAGGTCATGTCGACTAAGGACAGACCCAAAACGACTTTCAAACGCTGCACAGAGTGCAATGTGAAACTGCCTTCAACTGATACACATGATGCCTGTTTGTTGTGTCTGGGAGAGCAGCACAACCCCGCAGGTTGTAGAATTTGCTCATCATTTTCGAAGCAAACTTTGAAAAATCGAGCGCTAAGGCTTCGGGCGGCACTATATGATGATGCGCTGCGCCCGCCGACCCCTAGACCGTCGACATCGATGTCGGGGACCGCTTCGGTGTCGTCCACGATGTCGAAGACAAACCATCCTTCGATATCTAAAGCGAGCACTCCTATGGTGGACTCTGCCGGTAGGCAGTCGAAAGCCACTGTGTCTGCTGAGTTTAAGCAGCCGGCTGATGCAAAGAAGAAACGTCACCGGCATAAGCGACACAAGCAAAAATCGTCTACAGAGGAGGAACAGGGATTTTCGGCCCCTCGAAAAAGGACTAAGAAAACTCAGGTCCATAGTCGAACTCCGTCTCCATTGCCGCTCCAATCAGATTGCGATGATTGGGACTCTGCTGAGTCGACGGCTTCGACACCGTGGAAATCGGTATCGAGAGAGTGTCAAGGTTTACAGGCACCGATGGAGTCTATGTCGGTCTCGATGTCAACAGTCACACAACCGCAGCTGAATGCGCCAATGTACTCGGTATCGACATGTAACGTGGTGTCGACTGCGAAATCCCCATCGATACCAGCGTCCTCTACACTGACAGGGTCGGTACCGCAAATGCAGGACGGGACGCTTACCTTACCATGCACGGTATCGACTGTCGATTCGGTATCGGCTTCGACGTCGAGGGATGCTTTGATTCCAGAAAATATAGAGCAGACAGCCGCAAAACCTTTTCAACATCGACGGGGTGCGATGGAACTTACACCAGCTAGAACCCCATTGATTTCTCCAGCCATAACTCCGAGACAGGGGTACAGATCGGAGGACTTTCTGGATTTCGGAGAAGATGCTACAGAGAGGGAGATAGCGGCAGGATCTGGAGCAAGAAGGGACTTACTAGCCCTTTTGGAGTCGACTGATACAACGCCGACTGAGCCTACTTTCCTTGGTTTCCCGGATCGGGGAGTGAGAGAACTGTCGGCACAGAGTACTCCACTACTGCCGGTACCGAGGACTCCGTCGGGATCCCCACAGCGTGTACATTTGCCGGCTGTGTTGAGACCAGTGCAACGTGTTTCAGCAGCAACTAGCCCAATGCTTACGCAAAGGCCACCTATGGTGGACAGGGCGACAGTGACGGGACCGTCTCCGATGTTTGTACGCCCACCGGCTACGTGTTTCACCCAGCGGACTGTTGCACAATCTGATCACGCATGCGGTTTCACGCATTCCCCACCGGTGATTTATCCAGCGGACTACGCGGATTACAAGATATGGAAGGCACAGCAACAGTTGCGGGCAGTGGCAACTCAACCTGCGGTAGTGTCTGCTGTGGAAACTTTATCCGCAAGCATTCCAGTAGCGACATCTGCTCCTCCAGCAACACAACAACCAAAAGTACCCGTTGCACCATTGGAGAGGCCGGATTCCGGAGATGCGGATTCTTCGGATTCTACGGGGACTGATGAGGACGATCCTTCCATTCTAGAAGAGCCTATGGAACCTGAACTACCATCCGATGTAGCCCCGCACACTTCGGTTTCGCCATCGGAGGAGTTGAAGGCATATCACATTCAGATACGTGAGATGGCGGAGGCATTGGGCCTTGAATTGAGGCAGCCTGAGATGGACCTTAAGGATCCTGTATATAATATGATGGCACGTGCTAAAGTGTCTCACCCAGTTGCTTTGCCCATGATACCAGCGATAACGAAAGCGGCACAGACTGCATGGGAGGTCCTACAAACATCGACAGCTACCTTACGTAAACTTGAGGGCCTATATCGGGTGCAAGAGACTGACTGTGGCTACCTTATGAAGCACCCGGAACCAAATTCTTTGGTTATAGAGTGCGCCTCTTCGAAAGGGGGAGCGCGGCATTCGACGCCCGGTGATAAGGAGGGCAGAAAACTTGATGTTCTGGGACAGAAGGTCTATGCTACGTCAGGTTTGGCAATCAAGATTGCTAATTACTCGGCTTGTTTGACGAGATATGGTCACCACATTTGGGACACACTGTTCCAAGATTCAGCAATGATGTCACCTGAGGAATTTCAGGAGAATTTTAAAAGGACATATGAGAAAGCGACGGTCATTACGCGGCATTTGCTGAGCACGTTTAAACATGCTGCGGAAACTGAGTCACGTGCAATGACCACTGCTACTACCTTGAGGCGCCATGTGTGGCTACGATCAACGACTTTGCAGCAGGACATGCGTGATAAAATAGAACACTTACCATTTGATGGCAAAGGGCTCTTTGCCGAGACGACAGATTCCACGATGCAGTCGTGGAAACAATCAAAGTTCACTGCCAAGACGTTCATGGCAGCAGTGAGTGGTCAGGCATCAAAAAACTTTGCTTATGGACGTCAGCAAGGCCGCTCCAGATACAGACAGGACAGAAGGGACTATAAACGGTAGTATAAGCCTTATCAACGCAATAAGCCCTATGCCCAGCGCCAGAAAGGACAGAAGCCTGGCAAGGACCAACATAAGCAGTCTCTTTGATGGGACAGTCCATCCACCTCCTATGCTACCGACAACACTAGAAGCTCGGGAACCCAAGACCCACAACAACGGTCTTGTGCAGGTCAGCATTACCATCAAACTGGCCAGTCACGCGCAAGCGTGGCACAACATAACATCAGATCAATGGGTATTGAAAATCATAAAGTGTGGCTACGCGATAGAGTTCAAAGCTTTGCCACCTTTTCAAGGAATAACCTATACCAGGTCAACCCAGGTACTGATGGAGGAAGTACAAGTGTTGTTGGAAAAGCAGGCAATTGTGCCGGTGAGATGGGTGTACAGAATGCAGGGATTCTATTCCCGTTATTTCCAAGTCCCCAAGAAGGACGGGGGCATAAGGGCGATAATGGACTTAAGGCAACTGAATTGGTATGTAGACACGAGAAACTTCAGGATGATAACACTACAAGACATTTCACATTTTCTTGTGCAAGAAGAGTGGGCTGTCACTTTGGACTTGAAGGATGCCTATTTTCATATAGGTATTCGCGAAGGACATCGCAAGTACCTGCAGTTCACCGTAGGAGATACAGCGTACCAGTATCAGGTTTTGCCATTCGGCCTGTCCACAGCGCCAAGAGTGTTTACCAAAGTCATGGCGACTGTAGTTGCTTTCTTAAGGACCCAAGGGATAGTGGTGTATCCATACTTGGACGATTGGCTCCTGGTCAACGACGAAAGAGAGAGATTACTTTCCCAAGTCCAGTATGTACTCACTCTTCTGAGAGACCTAGGAATCACGGTGAACCAGAAGAAGTCACGGTTGCAGCCCCAGAGACGGGTAGACTACATTGGTGCGATTTTAGACATGCAAGAAAAAAGGGCTTATCTGCCGGAGTCCAGGTATGCCCAGATCAAGGAGCTTATACATCTTTTCCAACAGCAACCCAAGCAAAGGGCTGTGTTGATTCAGAGGCTCCTAGGGCTCATGGCGTCATGCAATACGACTGTTTGCAATACAAGGTTGCGTATGCGACCTCTACAGACTTGGTTTCTGATGAACTTTCGACCAAATCGCGACAGCCAGCACAAATGGCTAACATTCCCATGTGCGGTACTAAGGTCCTTGAAATGGTGGACACTTGCGAGCAACTTGCTTTCAGGCATGCCATACCAACCGCTCACGCCGGCATGCAGTGTAACAACGGATGCCTCCCTACAGGGATGGGGAGCACATTGCCTACAACATCAGATTCAGGGGCGGTGGACAAGTCTGCAGGCGAAAAAACACATAAACTACCTGGAACTTCTTGCAGTGTTCTTGGCCCTAAGGGCATTTCAATCCCTACTGCACGGGAAGGTGGTGCAGATCCACCTGGACAATACCACCGCAATGGCGTACCTAAACAAGCAGGGGGGTACGGTCTCTCGGGTGCTGTGTGTGCTGAGTCAAAACATCTGGAATTGGTGTATTGCTCGGGACATAATTCTGATAGCAATACACATAAAAGGGGTGGACAACGTTCAGGCAGATGGACTGAGCAGAGCCCTGGTATACAACCAGCAACACGAGTGGGAGATGAATATGGACTATCTGTCGGCACTGTTCAACAAATGGGGATGGCCGACTGTGGATCTGTTTGCGACGGCTGTAAACACAATGTGTCCAACATATTGCTCTCGTGCGGGAGTAGGCAAAGGGGACGCTTTCCAGTACAGATGGACGAAAAGTCTTTTTTACCTGTTTCCACCGCAACCACTAATATCGAGGGTGGTGGCGCAATTGCTCAGGGACAACACGAAGGCCATTTTGATAACGCCATGGTGGCCCAGACAACAATCGTTTTCAACAGTGCTACATATGTCAAGGGGAGTATACCACAAGTTTCCCAATCAGCCGGACTTGTTGTCTCAAGGTTCAGGGGCGATAAATCATCCCCAAGTAGAGACGCTTCAGCTCACAGCGTGGCGCATAGGTTATTTAAAAAGATTCTATTAAACACTAGAAAGAGGTCGACTCGCCGCAATTACGACAGTAAGTGGAGACGTTTTAAACTCTACGCTAGGGAGCGTGGTTTCTTACCAAGGCGAGCATCGGTAACTCAAGTGTTACTGTATATCACAACCCTCAAAATGATGGGCTTGGCGAATGCCTCTTTGAAGGTACACCTCTCAGTAATCTCTTCAGAGCATAGGGGATGGGACAAGTCTACGGTGTTTTCCCATCCGGAATGCAAGAAATTTCTGAAGGGGTTAAATAATCTGTACCCGCCAATTCGGCGCCCACATCAGCAGTGGGATTTGACTTTGGTGCTACAGGCGCTGACTCAGCCGCCGTCTGAACCTATGGCAACGGCCTCCTTACGTCTTCTTACCATTAAGACAGCCTTCTTAATAGCGATAACGACGGCACGGAGGGTAGGTGAGCTAGCTGCTCTTAGAATGGACAAACCATATATGCAAGTTTTTCCGCATAAGGTCTCTCTTCGGCTGGATCCGAAGTTCCGCCCCAAGATAACGTCTGATTTCCACATTAATGCGGATATAGTTCTTCCAACATTTTTCCAGAGCCCAGAATCACGGCTAGAAAAGGAGATGCATACTCTGGATGTCCGTAGGGCGCTCCTATACTACTTGGACGCCACTAAGTCTATTCGACGGACTAGGAAACTGTTTGTCTTGTACACGGGCTCGGTTAAGGGAAAGCCGGTCTCACGACAGAGGTTGGCTCAGTGGATTGTGAAGGCAGTAAAGCTAGCTTATACTGCGCAAGGCAAGGTACCACCAGGGACTATCACAGCTCACACTACGAGAGCCTATGTCTCCTCTGCAGCGGACTTGGCCGGTGTATCGATGAAGGATATATGCAAAGCAGCGACTTGGACGTCAAACCAACCCTTCATTCGGCATTATGCAGTGGACCTGCGACAATCAAAGGAAGGAGAGTTTGGGCGGAGTGTACTGAAGAGGGTCCTGCCGTAGATACTGCCCACCACCAAGGCAGCAGCTGGCTAATCACCCATTGTTATGAATGCAACAGATCACTATCCAGATAAACAGGTTGCTCACCTGTAACTGATGATCTGGAAGAGATCTGTTGTATTCATAAGACCCGCCCAGACCTCCCCACGGTTTTCGAGCAGGACCAGGTTGGGTTTCAGAGAAATTAAAAAAAAAAAAATGACTGTTGGTCCACCAGAAACTGAAAGAGACACGCCCCAACTGCCAGGGATAAGAAGAGCACGGTCTCGTGCAGGGCAGTTAGGGGCGGAGCGAGGAGCTAGCTAATCGGTCCGTGAGGTCACTGCGCAGGCGCAGAACCCATTGTTATGAATACAACGGATCTCTTCCAGATCATCAGTTACAGGTGAGCAACCTGTCTTTTTTATTATTACTATTATCATCATCATCTGAGGTCTGGTGTGGTAACTGAATTAACAAACTAAAGTTACAGAACAGCCTACATCCAGACTAATATGCTGTTGCACTAGTGTAAAAATGGAACACAATGAGGAAATGCCTGTTCTAAATTGGTTTGCAGAAGTTGTCAAGTTGCACAATGCATTGTACAATCTTTTATATGTCTTGGAGGAGGTTTTCCACTAGTGGATGCACAACATCGCTGAGTACCACAACTTTGTACAGCTTTGCAAAATTCTTAAATGTGCACGTTTCTCACTGTGCCAGTGCAACACTAGACTGGATGTCAGCCTCTGTTCCATTTTCAGAGCTTACTGCATCTACTGATGGGAGTGCTGAACTGATGGAAAACGGTAGACATGCAGCTTTAAACCACGATTTGCCTGTTAGGTCTGGAAGCTCAAACTAGGATTTGGTTTCTAAACTATATTAATGGAAAGTGTTGTTTGACATGGTGCATAATTTGAGTCATAAAAATTAAGTTGTTCTGTAATAACACCACTGAGATTTTAAGAGTTAAGTGGCCTAATTAGAAGATAATTTCCGGTGACTTTTATATAAATTAAACTAATACAGTACCTTGTGTAATCACATAAGGAAAAATAATGCCCTTCCATGGTCATTTGAGTTTTTATTGCAGAGAGGATGCAGATGCCTTGGACTATTATTGACCTGTGTTTTGTTACTATAGACCCAGGAAAACAAGTTCTCTAGTAAGACCTGCCCAAGCAGTTTTATAACCCCTCCCCCTCCTGATGAGAATAAACTCCCGAAGCCCATTGCGTCAAGAGCATAAAATTTTTCTATAAAAGTTCCAGGCATAATTCATGCTGAGTTTGAACTATAAATCCCACAAGAGCCTAGTAGCTGTACAGAGGCCTCCCCTTACTGGCCATTATTTCTAAGTATCCAAGTACACTGGACATGATGCCATCTGTGAACTAAATACTATGCAAATGTGCAAGGCTGATAAACACAGCTAACCTGATGACTAGCAGCTGAATGTGTAAATTCTCCTTTGAAAAGCGCTGTTTAAAATAATATGAAAGTTAACAGTGATGTTCTTTTTGTGATGGCTGCATTAACATAAGCATGTCATCAATAATGAACATGCATTGAGAAAATACAAATAAAATACAAAACAGCTTAAACTCATTTTAAAAATAGTTAAAAATCAGAACAAAACTTAAAATCCAAATTTAAAAGGCCTGTATGAACAAAAATGGTCTTTACCAGATGTCTAAAAGAACAAAGTGATGAAGCCAGGCAAACCTCACTGGGGAAGCTATTCCATAAATGGGGTGCATCCACCGAAAAGACCCTCCCTGGTAGCCACCCACCTCACCTCGTTTGGCAGGGACACCAGAGGAGGGCTTCAAAAGAAGATGAGTGTGTTTTAAAGTTGGAGGAAGAAGCATAAATAACTTGTGCTATGCTGATGACACCACTCTGATAGCTGAGAATGCGGATGATCTGCAAGCTCTAGTAATGAAAGTCAAGGAACACGGTGGGAAAAATGGAACTACGGCTAAATGTAAAGAAGACTAAACTAATGACAATGGGCACAGCAACCCAGCCTCAGAATTGATAAGGAAGACTTTGAAGTGGTGGATAGCTTCTGCCTTTTAGGATCAACCATCAATATTAAAGTATCCAGCAGTCAAGAAATATGCTGCAGACTAGCACTTAGTAAGGTTGCCTTTCCAAAGCCTTGGAAAGGATATTTAGATGCTATGATGAGTCTATACCTACACAGATTAGAATCGTATGGACAATGGTTTTCCCAGTGACACTCTATGGATGTGAAAGCTGGGCTCTGAAGGAGCAAGATAGAAAAAGCATTGACACTTTTGAACTTTGGTGCTGGAGAAGACTTTTGAGGATACCATGGACAGCCAGGAAAACAAACAATTGGATCCTAGAACAAATCAATCCAGAATTTTCACTCAAGGCACAAATGACCAGGTTCAAACTATCATACTTAGGCCACATTATGTGAAAACCCAGTTCACTTGAGAAGTCCATGGGAGAAGTTGAAGGAAAGGGGAGGACGACCAGCAGCAAGGTGGATGGACTCGATTACAACAGTAATGAATGTACCACTGAGAGACCTTAAAGGCCAAGTGGAAGACAAACCATCCTGGAGAGAATCTATGTGGGTCGCTAAGAGTCGACACCGACTTGATGGCCCTTAATCATCAATCAATCAGGGACATATGGGGCAAGGCAGTCTCTCAGGTAACCCAGTCCTGAGCCATTTAGGGCTTTAAAGGTTAAAAACAGCACTTTGAATTGGGCCCAGAAACGGACTGGGAGCCAGTACAGCTGACGAAGCACTGGCATAATATGATAAAAACATCCAGTACCAGTTAATAATCTTGCAGCTCTGTTTTGTACCTGATGCAGTTTCTGGTTCATTTTCAAAGGCAGTCCCAAGTACAATGCATTGCGGTAATCTAAGCAAGAGTTTACCAGAGCGCAAGTAACTGTGGCCAAGCTATCTCTGTCCTGGTAAAGTCGTAGTTGACATATCAGCCGAAGCTGATAACAGGTGCTATAAGCCACAGAGGCCACTTGAGCCTCTAGTGACAGTGCTGGATTGATGAGCACCTCCAGGCTACCAACCTGGTCCTTCAGCGGGAGTGCAACCCCATCTAGAACAGGCTGAACAATATTCACCTGGGCAGAGGAACCACCGATCAACAGTACTTCAGTCTTGTCTGGATTGAGTCACAGCTATTTCACTCTCATCCAGTCCATTACTACATCCCAAGTACCAATTCAGGACAGTCACCGCTTCACCTGTGTCTAATGAAAAAGAGAGATACAATTGATGACACCTCAAGCCAGATCTCCTGATGACCTTTCCCAGCAGCTTCATGTAGATGTTAAACAGCATAGAAGAAAGAATGGAACCTTGCGGAACCCCATAGCAAAACTGCCAAGGGGTTGAGCAGTAGTCCCCCAGCACCACTTTCTGGGAACAGGCCTTGAGGTAGGAGTGGAACCACCTCCAAACAGTGCCTCCCACACCCAACTCGGCCAACCTATCCAAAAGGATACCATGGTCAATGGTATCAAAAGCCACTGAGAGATCCAAGAGAATTAACAGGGTTGCACTCCCCCGTCTCTCTTTCTGCATAGGTCATGCCACAGGGCAACCAAAGCAGGTTCTGTTCCAAAGCTGGGCCTAAAGCCCGATTGAAAATGATCTAAATAGCCTGTTTCTTCCAAAGTGTCTGGAGCTGGTCAGCCACCACACACTCAAGCACCTTGCCCAGGAAGGGAATATTGGCCACAGGCCTATAGTTTACATCCTCCGAGTCCAGACTGGGTTTCTATAGGAGTGATCAAACAATAGCTTGCTTCAATGAAGCTGGGACCACCCCCTCTCTCAATGAGGTGCTTAGAACCTGCTGGACCCAGATAAAAATTTCCTCCTTACTAGATTTAATAAGCCATCAAGGGTTGAGCATGCATGTGGTCATCTGAATCAGACTAAACACCTTGTCCATATTCTCAGGACCAATAACTTAAATATCTCCAACAAAATTAGGCCAGGTTTTACTCTGGGCACCTTCCCAATGATCTTGCATCAGCCATAGTGTCCAACTCATGGCGAATGCAAGCGACTTTACCCTCAAAGTGCTGTGCAAATGAGTCACAGCATGCAACCAAGGGTTCTCATACATCTTGTCCAGGGCCAGATTATAAAAGGCCCTAAGCCACCAGGAAGAGTCCCACTGGATGACTTTGAGAGGATGCAGTGGTGGATGAAAAAAGCATTTCATGTGTTCCATCACTTTAATTTTTAAAAAAATTATATCAAGAAAAAAGAATACAGAAAAAAGAAAAGTACACAAATGTAGTACATCTCATATGTTTTAAATATCAATCCAGGAGTCAACTCTCTCTCATATCAACATCTTATCCTAACCACTCACAGTCCAGTTAGAACTTTCAACCACCAATTAAAAATGTCCAAACAAAACATCCAACTGAATAATTAAATATCAAAGTTAAGCAAAGCTGAAATGATAAAGGAGTCATTCATGGATTCAATAGCAGAGAAAATCCGAATCTAGGATGAGGTATCAGACCCTGTGACAAATTATAATGTATAAAAGGTTCCCAAGTAAAGCTATATTTATCTTCTGATTTATTTTGAATATATGAAGTAATTCTAACCATTGAGGCGTATTCCCAAAGTTTAAGATGCCATTCCTCTAGTGTCGGTAATGAGTGAGTTTTCCAATAAGAAGCATAAAACATTCTAGCAGCAGTTATATATAAAGACAGCTCTGTATATTCTGCAGATATATGAGGCTTGGTAATATTTAACATAAAAATATCTGGTAAAAAATGAAAATCTATTTTTAACACTGGTTGCATCTTACGGTGAATTAACTTCCAAAATTTCAGAGCTTTAGTGCATGTCCACCACGTGTGATAAAAAGTTCCCGGTTGATTCATACACTTCCAGCAATTTCCAGGATAGTTATTGTCTATCTTTGAAATCATCATTGGCGTGATATACCAACGAAAATACATTTTATACCAATTTTATGTTAAAGAGCTGTTCACTGTAAATTTAAGATTCACTTTCCATTGCTATTCCCATTGTTGCATGTCAGTTTTATTCATATTCTGCATCCATTTAATCATACAGTCTTTAACTTGTTCTGATTCAGAATCATACTTCACTAACAGCTTGTATATAAGACCCAATAAGTGCTCGGCATTTTTTAAATTATTATTTCAAATTCTGTTAAATCTCTGAGAATACCACCTTGCTTTAGTATTTGCTTCTGTACTGTGCTGTTTGTGAATATTGAAACCAGGAAGGTTTACTCATTCCATCACTTCCTCAGAGTAGGCTCGATAATGAGCCCTAACCTGTGTTTGCTCAGACTCACCCTGAGTTTTCCTCCACTTGCGTTCTAGCCGTCTCCCAGCTTGCTTCATCGCCCTCAGCTCAGGTGTATACCAAGGTGCTGCATGGGCTCTGCTTTGCAAGAGAGGGCACTTGGGAGCAATTGTGGCACCTGCCTGAGCCACCTTTCCATTCCATAGAGCAACTAGAGCTTTGACAGGAGCACCTGCCAGACCAGCTGGAAAATCCAAGTTAAACTTGGTAATGATGGTTTGGCTTTTCTTAATTAAGCCCAATTCTCTTAACAGCTGCTTTTCACAAAGAAGTCATGAGGAGGCAGTGAATAACATTCTGGGCTGCATGTGGGCAATGAATAAAATTCTAAACCTCCATGTGAGAACCAGATTAAGGTATCTTCTCAGCTATAAAGCTGGCATTGGAAAGACAAATTACTGTCTTGGAGCTTACAGAGGTGAGCAGGGTAGAACATTCAAATTAGCACCATATAAATTATCTAATCTTTACCTGTGATTCTCCATATTTAAATCATAGGGCAGCAAGTCCACATACTTAATATACATACCTGGATTCTTTGTCTCAACACATTGCAGCAGTTTCCAGCAATCTTTAACATGTCCATTCATAAGCCTGGGTTCTGTGCCTTTGCAGGAACTTGCGGATGGATGGTGAAGCTCCTCATGGCACTCTAAGTGTGCTCAGCACAACGATTTATTTGGTGGTTGGAGCATCACTTCCCTCAGTTCCTTTCTGACTGCCTTATCATTTGCCTCGTTAGACTCTGCTTCTCGTCAGTCTCAGTTCTGTAATACAAACCTTTTTCTGGTTATTTGGTGTTGGCTTTTGGGCTGTTTGAAGACTGCTTCTTGCCTTCTGATTTGGACTTATTTATTCATTTTTTCTAGATGGATTTTTGGTGTGACTTGGCCTGGTTTTAGACTAATTTTTGTCCTTATGAACCAAAAATAAAACTTTAAAAAAGTGTATGAAGTGTGGTGCAAAACTGCCATCTACGGATCACCACAACTCATGCTTGTTTTGTTGGGAGAGGAACATAACACTAAAACTTGGATGTTCAACATCTCCTTTACCAACTTATGTGCCTTCACGGGTTCCAGAGAGTAACTTGCTTGTTACCCAGCATACTACTGATCACTTCGCAGTGCCCGCTACTGTTCCATTATCTCATCAGAGGACTGCTGCCTTACTGAGTACAAAATCCATACAAACGACACCACTGCAAACAACTGCTATACCTACAATGGCTGCTACCACATCTCCTCCTGCTTTTTTAACTACCATAGATGTTAGTGACCATTCCTCAGGTGAGGATTATGATTCTCCTCCTGAATCAGAGGTTGAGTCCATGGTGACAGAGAACCTTTCTGATCCCTCGCCAGATAATTCCATATCCAACTTGTCCATCAGTGTCACACACTGAAAAATTCCATGGTGCTATGGTGCGACCACAACTGGAATACTGCGTACAATTCTGGTCACCACATCTAAAAAAGGACATTGTAGAACTGGAAAAGGTACAGAAGAGGGCAACCAAGATGATCAGGGGCCTAGAGCGCCTTTCTTATGAGGCAAGGCTACAGCACCTGGGGCTATTTAGTTTAGAAAAAAAGACAACTCCGGGGAGACATGATAGAGGTCTATAAAATCATGCACGGTGTGGAGAAAGTAGATAGAGGGAAATTCTTATCCCTCTCACATAACACTAGAACCAGGGGTCATCTCATGAAGTTGATTGCCAGGAAATCTAGGACCAACAGACAGAAGTACTTTTTCACACAATGCATAATCAACTTGTGGAATTCTCTGCCACAAGATGTGGTTGACAGCCCACAACCTGGATGGCTTTAAGAGGGGTTTGGATAAATTCATGGTGGAGAGGTCTATCATCGGCTACTAGTTGGAGTACTATAGGCCACCTCCAGCCTCCAAGGCAGGATGCCTCTGAGTACCAGTTGCAGGAGAGTAACGGCAGGAGAGAAGGCATGCCTTCAACTCCTGCCTGTAGGCTTCCAGCGGCATCTGGTGGGCCACTGTGAGAAACAGGGTGCTGGACTAGATGGGCCTTGGGCCTGATCCAGCAGGGCTGTTCTAATGCACTCTATATGCGATAGTGTCTATATAAGGATATTCAGTGTAAATTCAAGCAATTCTTTGCCTAGTCTATTGATCTTCTGAAACAACATCTTAGTACAGCCAAACATCTTGCAGAGACAGAATCTAGGTTCATGGTCACAACAGTCTCTATACATTGTCACACTTGGTTGCAGTCTGATAATCTGCAAAATGATAGGAAAGACAAAGTTAAACATCTCCCCTTGGGAAGGGTTGTTTATTGAGAGCACAGATGAAATAATGAAGAAACTTTTAAAATCTAAATAAATTGCTAAGACCTTCACACCTAATAATACCCATTCCACCTTTGCTACTAAGTAATGTCCTTATGGGAGACAGTGACAGGATTTCAAGTCAACTGACCATAAGGACTACAGAAAACCTTACCGCCATAACCAACGCAAAGGGTTCCCTGCAAAGGACAAGCAACATGTTTCTCATGGGAAGCCACAAGATCTCCTGAATCAGCACCTTTGATTGTCTGGAAATTCCACCTTTCCCACATCTTTCCTCCACTCCCTTGACCATCAGACTAGGCTGATGTACATCTGCATGGCACAACGTAACATCAGATGGCTGTGTGCTACGCATTGTCACCACGAGCTATGCAACAGAGATCAAGAACAAACAAACATTTCAAGGGATAAATTACATGCCTACAATTCCTGCATTGGTTGAGGCAGTGAAGGAACTTCTGGGAAAAGAGGCAGTTGCTCCTGTACAGTGGAAATCTGATAGAGACAAGTTCTACTCCTGTTATTTCCAAATTCTGAAGAAGGATGAGGGTATAAGGCCTATCATGGACTTGGAAATACTGTACAGATTTGTCAATGCAAGAAGTTCTGAATGATAACATTGCAAAGCATCTTGCCTCTCCTTTTACAAGGGAGAATGGCTTGCAACGTTGGACATAAAAGATGTGTACTTCCACATTGACATCCAGTCCAATCACAGAAGATATTTGTGCTTCATAGCAAGAAGTGCAGTGTGCCAGTACAATGTATTGCCGTTTGGACTATCCACTGTGCCTGCCCAGGGTTTTTACAAAGTGCATGGCTGTGGTCATAGTTCATCTGCTAAAAGAAGGAATCTCCATCCTCCCTTTTTTTGGATGACTGGCTCATAACAGCAAGCACTGCAAGCGGGTTACGTTATCAGATCCAATATGTTCTACATCTTTTGGAGGATCTGGGGATCTCAGTGAACTGGAAAAAGTCACACTTTGATTCAATACATAGGAGCGATACTGGACATTCAATCAAAGACATACTTGCCAAGCAAGAGACATAAATTGATAAGAGACTTCATGTCCATTTGCTGGGAGGCGCCATGTCAAAGTGAACATCAAATCCAGCATCTACTAGGCTTGATGACAACATGCACAGTGACTGTACCATATGCACACTTAAAGATGTGGCTGCTACAGCTGTGGTTCCTATCTCTGTTCAAGCCCAATCTGCACATTACAAAACAAAAAATAATCTCATATTGTTCTCATGCAGGCCTAGGTTGTCGCTCTGAGGGTGATGCACTCCAGAGACTGTGGAAAGGCACCCTGTTTTACATTTCTCCTCCACTGCTGAACAGTTCTGGCAAAGATTCTGCAAGAGGACGTGAAGTGCATTTTAATTGTTCCTTGGTGGCCACATCAGCAATAGTTTGTGATGCTACTTCACTTGTCTCGGAAGACTCTGAAATTGCTAATGAGACTGGACGCTGTCTCAAAACACGAGACGAAAGTTTGGGGCAGTGTACAAATGTAATAATAATAAAAATAAAACAGTGGCCTAATACTTCATCTGAACCTCGTAATGCTGCAACTGGTGGCATGGAGGATGGGGTTCTGAAGACGATACTGTTGAATGTTTGAAAAAGCTCCACCAGATGCTGTTAAGCTTACAAATGGAAACTAATCATTGCCTATGCTTCCTCTGAGGGCTTCATTCCAAAGGAGGCTACATTAAAACAAACACAGGTCCTCCTGTCTTTGACCTCCTTGAAGCAAGATGGATTAGCAGATATATCCATAAAGGTTCACGTAGCAGCCATCTCTAACAAATTTGCTGGTTGAGATGGCAATCTCCTGATTGCAAGTGATTTCTGAGGGGCATGAACAATGTCAAACCCCTGTCAGCCAGCCTCTGGGACGGTGGGGTTTGTCTTTGGTGCTTTCCTCTTTGACAGAAAAGGCCTTTGAGCCAATGGCAACAATACCTCTGAAGCTTAAAGCTCTTAAGACTGCTTTTTGAGTTGCAATAACAATGACAAAAAGGGTCAGTGAGCTGGCAGCATTAAGAGCTGATGCTCCCTATACTCAACTCTTCACAAACAAGGTGGTTATGTGTATGGATCCGATGTTTTTTACCAAAGGTTGTTTGGGACTTTCTTCTAAATAGTGAGATTGTGCTTCCCACTCCCCCCCCCCAGAATTCAAGCTCTGCTTTGGAATACGCCTTGAATGCTTTGGATGTAAGATAGGCATAGTTGTTTACCTGAACAGAATGAAAGTCCAGGTCTTTGTTCACATATTACAAGGGGAAATTGATGGGACAACCTATCTTTCGTCAGCCTTTGTTCCATTGGCTAGTGGAACTTATTTTAATGGCTTATAAAGTACAAGGGGTTGAGCTTCCATGCACAACTAAAGTCCATTCTGTCAGATCTTACACAGCCTCTGCTGCCCATTTATCTGGGATTAGGATGCAAGATATGTCAGGCAGCTGCTTGGTCCTCTAATCTGCCTTTCATGAAACATTATGCATTGGATTTTTGCTTGGCTGCTGCAGCCAACTTTGGAAGGAGTGCCTTGAAGAGGGTCTTGCAGTAGCTTACTGCAATTACCACTGCAATTACTTACTGTGATTAGCAAGCTCACCATCTTGGGTAAACTTGCTTAATCACCTAGGTTTATGAATCGGCTACAGATCACATTAAAAATAAGCAGGTTGCTTACCTGTAAGAACTGATCTTTAAGTGATCCATAGACATTCATAAGACCCTCCTGAGCTCTCCACAGCAGTAAGACAGGAGTTTTTCTTACCTGTTGTGTTGTATGATGTTGCTCTAAGTTACAGAATGGTTGTCTAACATGGCGGCCATCCAGGAACCGAAGGAAGCGGCACTTTAATTGCCAAATAAATGGTCGCACTGAACATGCAACACACTTAGAGTGCCCCGAGGAGATTGAGCATTCTACCTGCAAGGTCCTGCCCAGGCGCAGAACCCAGGCTTATGAATGTAGCCACAGGTAAGCAGCCTGTTTCTTTGATTTCACATTACTCCTCAAGTGGCTCTGGTTGTTGGAAAATTCTGCCATAGGTTGCCACTACAGTCTTCAACACAGCTGCTTGCAAAAAAGTCCTGCTGATTTCAGTGGAATTATCTTCTAAATAAATGTGCTTTGGATTGTAGACTATAGAAGTATTATCCACAGAGAATACTGATAAGTGAAATAGTCCCTTCAGAAAAGGACTGTATGTAAGCCAGTCTTTTGTTACTTAATTGCTGCATTTCCTTTGATTGCTAACTAGTTTGTATTGATATTCAATCATACTAAACTCTCAATGTGTGTGTTAATGATTTGCATAATAAACATTTGGCTTCTCATATTTTAGAAACTTCTAACGAACTTGTGGGTATGTTTCTTTTCTAGATTTGCAATGAAATACTTAAGAAATATATAAGTATTGGTGAAGTAGTTTTGCTGAAGCGTGCAGGTATGAAACACTGACTATATTCACCATTATAAAACAAGCAACTCATTGGGCCTAGGGTATAGATTTGTGCTAATATTTAGGTGATTCTATATAGAAGGCTATATAACACATTACATTAAAAACTCGAACCGCCTTATGCTGGTTCACAAACCCTCTGTTGAATTCAGTAGAAATGTGGCTGTAAACATAGTATCTAAATTTCTATTGTAAGAAAGTAGTTCCAAAAATATTTGCATTTGGGAGTTGATTTGTGAGTTGTCACACTGCTTGGCTGTGAATGATAGTATTGCAGCAGTTGTTGAGCCTAATATGTGGAACCAGGATGGATTGATTTAAATCAGGGTGACTTTAATTATTGATTTAAATTCTGAATTAAATCACCAAGAGGGAACTTCAGTTTAAATCATTGATGTAAAAATGTTTCTCAATGATAATTTCATATATTTCTTAAACAAAAGTGCAGATCTGATCTCTAAAACATATTAATTTGCAGCTCAGCAGAGCATTTACAACATCTACATGGACATGCTTTATGTAATTGTGTAGATAATTTATTTTCAATTAATTTAGAAAATAGCACACAACTGGTTTTTAATATAATGGAACTGCCTTGGCCCAGCCCCAGCACAAACAACCATCCTCCTGTCTAGCCTGTGTCTTTGCACATGTGACTTTAGTCTGGTTTATTTTTTATTTTTATTACCGTATTATTTTATTTATTTTATTTGTATACCGCCATTCCAAAATGGCTCAGGACGGTTAGAAATAGAAATTTGAAAGCCCAGAAGTTTCTAAAGGCAAGAGCCTGTAGTTGCTGGGTGGATGGTTCTAGTCTGCTAGGCAAACTAGAGCCATTTTCATGAGAGGAAACCAGGGCCAGCCCTAGGGTTTTTGGTGCCCTAGACAAAGTTGGACTTTGCCTGATTCCTCAGCTAAGGAGTACAGAGCCCTACCTTTAAATTGAGCCATGCAGGCTGCTCATTCACTGGTTTGAATGACCAGCCTGCATGGATAACCAAAGAATGACTAGCCTGCACTGGTTTGGAGATACCATGGGAGAGGAAACACTTGAGGAGCTGAAAGCCTGCTCAGTGCTCACCCTTCCTCTATTGCCACTCCTCCTTTCCCTCAACAGTGCAAGCCCTGTGATCCTCAAGGCCAACCAATCTCTCTGTCCCCCTGAGAGGCAACTTTTAACAGTATTGTGAAGAGCTTCCCTCTGCAACCAGCCAGGCCCAACCACAGCCAACCCAACCGACATGCACACCACTTACTACCTTATTTCCATCTGGGCACTTGAGAAACCAGGATGGAGGCTTTTGTTTGAGCAACCAGGGCAGAACAAGGCGGGGACAAAGTACACTGATGGCAGGGGTGGGGGAAGAAAAGCAAGCCAGGGACCAGCAAGGAGGCGAACCCTGCCCAGGACTTCTGCATGGGAGCTGTGGCATCCCCCAAGAATTGGTGTCCTAGGTGATCGCCTAGATCTGCCTCATGGATGGATCGGCTCTAAAGTAAACTGAAATGAATGCCCGTATTTGGTGTGTGTGTGTGAGAGAGAGAGAGAGAGAACGCTATTCATTTTTAAGAGACTGTAAGTGTAGGAGTGGCATGTTAGTGATGAAATTTAATCTTAAGCATGTTTTTTTTTAAGAGAATTTTAATTTATTAACATTTTAAAAAATCAAAACAATCTGATTTTTTTAATTTCTTTTTTTAAAAAAACATTAGTTTTTATTCACTCATCCAAACAAAGGCAAAAATTTGTAGTTAAATTTATGAGAACTGTTATTTCACGGAATAGTTCGTTATGAAACTGGTCTGTTTGTATAAGTGCTTTCTTTCAAGTTCTTGACATCCTTTTGATTTGTAGACTATACTTTTACTAGTATTTTAGTGCTGAAAAGGTCTCACTACCTGATACATATAAGACAAGAGACTTCCCAGAATTTCTCTGGAGTGGGGAATGTAGTAGTGTAGGCATCATTTTTCAAGGTAGAATGTCTGTTGACAGAGACCTTGTTTTTCCAACGCACAGCTCACAATATTTTGTTAGTGGAAAAATATTGTCTCAGGCATTCATGGGAGAATGTGTTCACATCAGTACAAGCAGTTAGGTTTATGACTTGTTACCTATTAACCCTGCTCTGTTTTGGGTAGCAGTATGACCCACTCAATAGTAAAACGGCCCTAGAGAGTGAAATGCTCACTTAAGTCTTGGCTGGGTCTGGAGGAAAATAATCAGTTGAAGATATAGTATGTATAGGCCACTTTCCCACACAATAGATGCCCTCAAAGCAGCTTACAATTGAGCAATACAAATTATAGCAATGTAGGTGGCATTAGAACTCAAATTTACTATAAGAGTTGCTGCGAAGTACAATAATTGTATATAGCAACTTTTATTCTGCATGTCATGAAATAATGCTGATATACAGGAAACAAGCTGCTTTTCTCTTGTAGAAAAAAACATCAAATTCTCCTGCTGAATATAGAATATAAAATCATTCCTCTTGCTGAATATCCACTTTAATTTTTTATTTTTATTTTTTCTTAACATGACTATTCATGTTAATTGATGACTCACAGTAAATTACTGAAACATTTAATAATCCCAAATTTCCTAATTTCTTTAGTCCAGATATTTACAGATTACTATAAAGAAATTACTCCAGGGATACATTTGGATTCACAAATACTAAATGACCTGCTAACATCTTTGCTGCAGGATCATTTGCTGAAAGAATTGTTTCGTGTACTGAATACTAGCATAATGATTAAAAAACTGGTAAGTAACCTGGCTCATTTTAAAGGCCCTTTAGACTCATGGTGTAATAATTTGTTGTAATAGGCTTTCAGTTTTGTTCACTTGCCTATTTGGTTCTGAGCTATTCATATTAAAAAACCATATGACTATTTTAGCATATGCCAGAAGGCTTGAGAAAGAAAAGATTTCTCTCATTTGTGCTACGTTATGGGGAAAAGAATCTGTGAAAAAGACTCCCTCTTTCTTACTTCTCCAAAATGCAGCACAAATGAGCTTGTAGTATCCTCCTTGCCAGAAAGACAAGGACACTTATCCTAGCAAGCTGTCAAGTGGGTTTGTGGATGTTTGACTCCAGTACAGATCATACTTGGATAAATTGAATTTCAAAAGAGTAGCTCCATGTGTTTTATCAAAATAAGCTGTTGGCACAAAGTTGGAAAGAAAAATCTAGCAGAATGTTTATGCTTCTATGTGGCTGGTATCCCACTCCAGAACAGTATTGACTGTATCTGAAAACTGGTGGATTGGCCCAGTGGGGTTATTCCCCACACAATCTTCACATCCTCTGACTTGCACTTCTGCAATACAGATGATACTGCACTGGTGTGGAGTTACAGCTGCTCAGAAGTGGCAATTACATCTCAGAGGTAAGACTTTGAAGTCTTGTAAATGAGACACGGCCAAAATGTTTCAGATTAAAATTGTCTTTAGGTTCTGTCAGTTAATTGATGTACTTGGCTCTAGTATTAAAACATTATTTTTGTTTAGCCAACTGTAGGCCTTCTCCTCAAAGTGTTTGAGTATGTGGCTTCGATGAAAACAAAAGAGACAGTGCCTGAACTAATTGACATCTCTTGTAAGGTATTAATTGAATAGTTTGATTCCTTCCTAAATATTAAAAATTATATTTTCTGTTCAGATGATTCTGCATTCTGTGCTAGTTTCTATCTGCTCGTCAGCTCATATAAAAAAGTAGTGTTTCCAAAAGAAAAAGGATTATGACTAGAGTGATAATGAAGGATGCCTTTCTGCTCCCATAATATGGATCTGGTATGGGTGGAGAGATGCATGTCTGATCTTGAAGATCACAGGAGGAGGTGTGGGGCAAATATGGTTCTACTGAATTCTGCTAGAATTCTAAATTGTTAAAAGATTTGGAGGCAGAATTCTTAGAGGGCTACAATTCTGGCAAGCCCCATAGCACACTGGTATAAGCTGAAGTTGGCCATCTTGGTAAAGGCTGTGGCCTGCACAGCATGAATAGGACTCTGTCCAATCAGTGTTAGCCTTAGGGCCCAGCTGCACATTACATTAAATTTGTAGCTTTTGCCCTCTGTGGTTGTAGCAGGTGTTTGTTGGTTTGTTTTTTATGTTTTGTGTTGAAATTGCATTATAGCTGGTTTGGGCGATCATGGTGCGCAGGGAGGATGTACTTAAAAAAAAAAAATCCCAATAAGCCCATCCAAAAACAACTCAGGGCAGTTCACAATTTAAAAAGATTGTTGTTTTAAAACAGTTTCAGTATGCTTAGAATTTACATAAAACTCATTTCAAGACCATTAAAACTATTTAAATAACAACAAGCTGAAAAGGTGGGTCCTTAGGGCTCTCTTGAAGGCCTCTGGGGATGATAAACCTCATATACCCACGGGGGAGCACATTCAACAACCTAGAGATGACTACTGAGAAGACCCAATCTTCCACTCCACTCCCCACCACTATGGCTGGTTTGTTTTTTGTTTTAAATTAAACACAGAGGTCTAGAGTATGTGTTGGGGTTTTGTGATTATTTAGCAAAGCACCAAGGAAACTACCATTCCAGTTACAGAGTCCAGAGTTTAGTTGTTGCAGCTATTTAAAGTAACACTCATGGAGATCACTGTAAAGTCTAAGTTACTTAACTTGTTTATTGGTGAAGTACTTTTGAGATAGGAAAGACCTATCCCAGTGGTTCCCAAACTCATTCCCAGATGTTGCTGAACTACAGCTCCAGCTACAATATGTGGCTGGGGCTGATGGGAGATGTTCAGGAATATCTGGAGGCTCCCAGTTTGGGAACCACTGACCTATCCATTACATAATGAATTGGTAGGGAGAGAGAGAGAGATGTTTCCATCTTCTCTCAAAGAGGAAAGGAAAATGACTGACTCACTATAGGAAGTACCCTAGGAGTCAAAGCAGGTGTCATATAGCAGAGGAAAGCAGGGACAGGTAAGAAGACCCTGACTAGCTACCTCTGCTCCCATTACCCCTAGTGGTCATTAGGATAGTTGGTGCAAAAGGTCGATGCACTGGAACTCCATCTCCAGCAGTATACATCTTCAACAGTATGTGTTTAATGTACATATGGTTTGGCCTCTAGGCCTTTTTTTAATGTGAATCAAAATTCAAAGAATGCCCTTCCATTCTTTCTTTCAAAATCATAAATAGGGATGCATTAGTGGCATAAAATTGGTACCTCATCAGGAATCCATTACCTGAATTGACTGCTTTGCTTCTTTAAGAAAAGGTCAGCCCTGCCTTTACCATAGGTATAGTATAATCTACATTGCCTGTGAGGCACTGCAGCTGTGAACCAGGCAGAATCTATCTGGATGTCAGGAATTCCATGGTGGTTGCTACTAAATATACTCAGATTTCTCCATAAAATTTCTTTCACGGGCTTTGCTTATTTTAAATATGTTCCATTTAAGACTTTATAAATAGGTGTATTACTTAACTGTGTTTACTACTCTGTCTCACAAAAGAGCATTATAAATTTCTAATTATTTAGGAAGTCTTCCTTCAGATATGTTCATGTTCAGTTTTTCATTTGCTACCACAGCTTGTTGATGCTGGAATGGTTCTTGATTATGAGCATTTTAGCTATATCACCAAGTTCCTAAAACAACTAGAAGTTTCCAGTAAGGAAATGGCTATACTTTTATCTAGGTATGTACTTTACGTTATACATTAGCTGTAATACAACATGCATAAATACATTTTTTTAATTAAAACTGTAGCTTGAAATGCATTTCCCCAACTACTGGTGTTGGAAACATAGGAAAATATCAACCTGTACATGTTATAAAGTCACTCTTCTCAACATGATATTCTATTAATGAGATTGTATTGTATTGTTTTAGAAATACTTTTATCATATGCTATTTTGTTTTCATATGATATAAGTGGTTCTTGAGGGTTCTTGTGTATAATGTTTGTGCAAATTCCCAAAAATAAATGCAACAAAATATTCTAACTGAATTTTTAGAATTCCCTGGAGCAATTTAATAGTTTTTGAAGCTATAGGTAGGGAAGAGCCGGAATTGGAGGAAAACACAATAAAGCAGCTGACCCCAGATGGAGAAATATACTGCATTATGAAAAACGGATGTACAAGAAAGTGGGCAAAACCCACCTAGGAAAAGCCATAATCTTCTTTCCTTTGCACCAAAAATGTGAATTTTTCTAGTCCACACAAGTCCCAGAACTGCCTCTGTATTGTAATTGTAAAAGATGGTGCAGTTACTTGTACCATGTACACTTATAAGCTTTTAATGTGCATTAGTTGAACACGTACCCCACCCTCAAAACCACTATTCAGATGCACCTAAGCACCTTTGTATAATGAAATAAGTATCTCCTTAGACTTAAAATTGACATGGGAGTAGATTTGCCCAAATTATTAAATTTACACATTACACTACACTATAATTATGGGTAAGATTCAACCTCTTTTGATATACTGAGAAGTGTCACTAGCAAAATTGAAAGTAACACACACTAACTTTTTCTTGCAGAACCTTATGTTGCGTATCGCAGCATGAAGGGTATACTTAGGCATTGCTTTGGTAATTTGTGAATGTACGTAAGGCAAGTGCCTCAAGCCAATAGAGCAAGAGGTTGCCATATATCAACAGTGACGTGTGTGTGCATGCTATACATTTTAGACTATACATTTCTATACATGTTAGACTATATATTTTAGGCTTAAAGAAGGATGATAAAATGTTTGTAGCATAACATTGTGAAGAGGCTTCATGTAATTAATGAAAATGTTATTACATCTTTATATTATGCATTGTCCTAACCTTTTACTGAACATGACTCTCATTGGAAGCTCCCTCCGCTTGTAAAAAGAGAGTAGCACTTGTGCAAAGACCCTTTTGCTCATGGAAGGATCCCTTGCATAAGTACAGGTCTCCTTTCTTAAGCAGATGGAGCTTCCTGCAATGGAACTGTGATCTATGAAAGGTTAGGATAAAACCCCATGTGTTCAGATTTTTATGGATTTTAGGAAGCAGTCCTCAATTCAAATGACTCTTCAGGTCATTTTATTACCATTGTTTTTTAATTTGGTCAGATTAATTTTTTATTTTTTCCACCCTTACTTCAAGAAACTGAGTAACTTATATGGGATTCCCAGATGGTCTATCTATGTGATGGATTATCAAAAACCTATTTGACTTCAGAGACTGAACTATATTGGGCACTTCCTGAGCATTCTCTGGGTCCTGTTGCTTTTATTTGTTAATGCAGGTTGCACTTCAGTTACATAAAACTGCCCTATACTGATTCAGATCATTGGTCCATCTCACCTAGTATTGTCTGCTGTGTCTGGCAGCAGTTCTCCGTGGTCTCAGGATAAGATCTTGCTAAACACCCGCTACCAGAGATCCTTCAAACTGGAAATGTCAAGGATTAAACCAGGGATCTGTATACATGCAAGGCATGTGCTCTACCATTAAGCTGTAGTTGCGCACCTAAGGGATAGACTACATGTTATGTTGTATGTGTAGTATTGCCTTGTGTATCTTGAAATTAAATAGCTGGGGGAAGGAGGCATAGGGAACATGGGGAGGGATATTTAACCCTTCCCTTTTCGGCCACAATCCCAACTAAAATACACACACGGCGCAAGCTGCTGTTTGTTAGTCCCAGGAGGGAAGCACCCATTGCTGCTAATGGCAACTTCTGAGGTGCAGTTTTCATTGTAACCCTGGGAAAGGATTAAAGACCTTCATGCTGAAATCCCAGTCTGGATTGCCCATTCCCCAGGAGCTACTGTTTCCCCCAGAAGGGAAGTTGCAGCCGCTATCTCTACTAAAAGAAGCAGCAACTATCCCCATTAAAAGTAGCCGGTGCTGTTGTCTGAGGCAGAATCTAACAGCAGCTAACAGGAAGGTTGAGGGAAAGAAAAGTGGGCTGCTGTTCAGATGATATACATCATAGTCAACATAGTCACCATCTTCTCCCTGCTTTTTAAAAAATATATAGCACAAAGTAGTACTCCCAAATCCTCTGCAACATTTCTAAGTATCCAAGTGTACATTTCTGCGCTTGAAGAAGCGTGATGAAGCTGCTTCTCTTAACCACCCTGTGTTCTGGTATGTTTAAATACCTAAAGGTGTATTTATTTTTATTTTATTGATTACATTTATGTCCCGCTCTTCCTTCAAGGAGCCCAGAGTGGTGTACATGGTTGTTTGTCCTCACAACAACCCTGTGATGTAGGTTAGACTGAGAGATATGCGACTGGCCCAGAGTCACCCAGTGAGTTTCATGGCTGAATGGGGATTTTTACTCGGGTCTCCCCAATCCTAATCCAACACTCTAACCACTGCACCACTTAGTACTGACCACATAGTATTGACTGCAGTGTGTGTTGTGAAGGCCTGAACAATGTAGGGTCTGAATTGTGTGTTTTATGTTAAAACCCAAATTTTAAGCATTCTTAATAGATACTATAACTATAAATTTTGTTCTGAAGATTCCAGGCAAGGCATTTCCACAAGGCCAGCATTTGTGATTTTGATACAGCAATAGCAGAATTCCAGGTACAGTAAATACATGTTTTGTTAAGAGAACAGTTAACATTAATGGTACTAATAAAATTATGTCAAAACTAGATATTGGACATCCTTTGATTGGAAGAAACAGCTGTGATTCGGGCAGCTTTCAATAGATAAACCTGCTAGAGAAAAATAAGTTAAAACACCCTTTTCTCCCTCTTGGTTTTTCCAAGCAGTTTGCGCTTCCTTGGCTGCGTTTGTGTGTCAAAAATAGAAAACAATATTTTGTTGTTAGAATCTTCATTTGATCCTAAGAGAGACTACTGTTAAGGAAAACTTTTAACAGCCACAGTTGAGTAGCAGACAAGCCATCTAAATATTTTGTCTAAGGTGATGCATTTAAGACTAATTATGACAGTTTTCCAAAAGTTTCAAAACTGGACATCATTTTACAGGGACAGCTAATCAAAATTAATGAATTAAATCCCATATTAAGCCATTTCCCCCCAGTGTAGGAGGTCATCCATCATAATTGGTTGTATACCTGATATGCTCAAGGAGACAGGACTACTTTTAATGTGAAACTAGTTTCTGGGCACCAGGACCCAATTGTTCAAGGCTGCAGGACTGTGAAAGAGCTCCTGAGCTTATCAAAAAGCTTCAGGCTAGTTTCCTATTTTTCTTCTTCAAATTTTTGATCTATTTTCTGCCCTTACCTCTTCCCTTTCCCCTTCAGCTTGTGCAAGGGTGGGAAGAGAACTGTTTTTCTTTAATTCTCCAAAATGCTAGATGTTTTTTCTGTTTCTAATTTGGCCCATTGAGCCGTATTTTTTTATTTACATTTTTATTTTTACAAGGTCAAACACTGAAAAGCATTCTCCGCCCTGCAGGAAGATTTCTAAGCCACCATCAGTGCAGCTTAGTTGAGCACCTCCTATTACAATCAGTCTGTGAGCAGCACCCACCCTGCCAGTTGCTTCCTACTCTTGAGAAGCCCTGCTCAGACGTTGGACACCGACCTCTGATTTTAGTGCCAATCCAGACTCACTGCTGCTGAAGCCTGCCTTGCATTTCTGGGAGGGGGAATCAGCCTTGCCATGCTTTCCCCCGCATCCCACCCAACCACTACTGCAGGGCGAGTGTCTCAACTGCCTCCAGTTCAGGCCTCTGTGCCTGCTGGACCAGCCTCATGTTTCCGAGAACATCCCTGCTGGCAGTCCTGCAACTCCAGTGAGTTAACCCCCTTCCTCCACCTCAGGGGCCTAAGGAGCCATTCCCACTTGATATCGCACAGTGTCTAAAAGATTTCTAACCAGGGGGATGTATTGCTCTATGCACCCCTCAGCCAGCCCCTCCCCCTCTTTCTCAGTCTGCTTTACCTAACATTGTCCCTCCTCCAGGAAAACAGTGATCCCCCCAGACCATCTTTTTCTTCCTCCCCTGACTCCAGTCCTAGCAGGGAGGCCATTCCTATCATGGAGAGAGGATGATTTATTTCCAGACATGTGGAGTCCAGGCATAGACAGCAGGCAACTCTTTCATTACCCAAGTCTCTGCCCCCGCCCAAACACACAGTTACTCACTCTCCTCCACAGCACCCTCTAGATGCACTACCTGTCCCTGTCCCCATACCTCCAGCTACTCTGGCTGTTTGACGATTTGCTTGACCCAATCCTGGTGGAAACCAGGGCCAAAAATGCCACTATGCCATCCAACTGTAAGGATTTTGACAGACCCTTTCACCATATGCAGATTTCTTTTCGTACTACTCGGCCCTTACAGGGGGGATCATGGTTCCCTTTCAGATATCACCATGATGCCATCTTCAAACCCCAAGACTGACCCCAGACCAGAAAATGCAGCAGAGGCCTCCCAGGCCCCAGACAACCTGCCCTTTCTCCTCCCTGCCACAGTCTAACAGAAACTGGTTGCAGGGCAGGCTTTTTTGCTTCACATGGGAATGGCTGGCCACCACACAGGATCGCTAGGTGATCAACACAGTGTCCCAATGAATACTCCCTTGACCTTTCCTCCATTCCTCCCAATTGCTGCATTGTCTCCCCCAGGTCCACGAATCTGGAGAAACATCTCTGGATGAGTCAGGCCATGCTCCTCCTTCTGCAAACACAGGCCATAGAACCAGTGTCCTTGACAGAAACATGTCAAGGCGTCTATTCCATCTTTTTTAATGTATGTTAAAAGGAGGAGGATTTTTGGAGGGCGGTGCTAGATCTCAAACAACTAAACAAGTTTGTCAAGAAGACGACATTCCGTATGGAATCACTCCACACCATCAAGGAAGCGGTCACACCCAACGGTTTCCTGGCGTCAGTAGAGCTCTCAAAGGTCTGCCTACGTCCCTATTCTAACAGATTGCCCAATTATTGTGCAGAGTCCATGTGCATCCTTCCTTGGACAATCTTATCTATTCCTCATCTCTTCTACAGGATATACATTTTACCCTAGATTGTCCATGCTACCACGGGTTCTAGTCAATCACGCAAAAAGCCATCTGAGTCCATCTCAGTACCTCCAACATCTGGGGGCTTTGTTTGACAAGAGCAAGCATCAATATCTTTCCCACTTGAATGCAGAGAGAAGATAGTATCCCTGCTTCTTCATCTCACACTCTGGTCTTCTGAGGACCTGATGCTCCAATACCAGGTACTGGTCTCAATGATTGCTTGTCTGAAGTGCACCCCATGGGCCAGATGGCACACCTGTCTGCTGCAGCAGATTCTCCTCACCTTTCAGGACATGATCATGGCACGCACCCACATACAGGTTCCCCTTCCCCTTGCGGTCGCAGATCCTTTCAATAGTGGCTTTCTCCAGGAATCGGCAGGGGTCTTACCCTGTCTGACCCAGTTCAGATCATGGTCATCACAGACACCAACCTGGTGGAATGGGGCACCCACTGCACCAACTAATATGCACAGGATCGTTGGATGATGGGCAAGAGTGGATGACAGGCACAATATCAATTGGTTAGAACTCCATGCAGTTCGTTTAACTCTGCTTCATTTCCTTCCTCTCTTTAGTGGCCGGCACGTCCTGATATGCATGGGCAATGTAACAACCAAATCCCATGTAAATCACCAAGGTGGCACCAGGTTGCGAGCACTGATGACGGTGTCCTACTGTCTGTTTCAATGGGCAGAGCTACATCTGGCCTTCATATCAGTAGAACACAGTGGCATCGCCAATCATCAGGCCATTTGGCTCAGTCTCCTGGACATCGATCCTGCTGAATGGATTCTTTACCCGGACATGCTCAGTGAACTGACTACTCATCTGGGACTGCCAGAGGTAGACCTGTTTGCTTCCCCAGTGAATCACCTCCTACTCTACTTCTACACCTGGTTTCTCTGGCTGAAGCAACAGACACAGCTCAGTGGCCACCAGCCTTTCTATATGCCTTTTCTCCAATAGCCATCATAACCAAGGACACTACTGGTGGAGCAGGCGGAATTAATCCTGATCGCCCCCCATTGGCCCCAGAGACTGTGGTTTTTGGATCTGGTCAGCCTTTCCATTCGCCCTTGATAGCACCTCCCCCTTCGGGAAGACCTCCTGTCCCAGGGTACTATCCTCCATCCAGATCCAGAGTGGCTCCAGCTGTGCACATGGAGGTTGAGTGTGCAGCCCTAACCACCAATGACTGTTCTCTAGCTGTTCAGAACTCCATCTTGGCTTCCCGTCACAGTAGGATCTACCAGGTGACATGGTCCGCTTTCTCAAGATGGGCCCACAGAAAACATCTTGACCCATATACAGCAGGAGTATTGGAGGTGTTGTCTTTCCTACAGGCTTGTTTGGACCTCCACCTTCACCCAAGTACCCTCAAATGCCAGACCTCTGCCCTGGCATCGGTACTTAATCTCTCCTTCTCAGACTCTGCAACCCTTCACCCTCATCCTCCGCTAGTTCCTCAGGGGCTTCCAATCTCACCCCACCACCTATTCACCACTACTCATCCTGGAATATGAATGAGGTGCTCAACACCCTGACTAAGCCCCGTTTGAGCCACTTCATTCGGTGTCCCTTAAGATTCTGTCCTACAAAGTCCTATCCCTGGTCACCATTACATCTGCTCGCAGGGTGTTAGAGCTGGGGGTCCTTTCAGTTCGAAAAGAGCTCTGCCTGTTCCAACCAGACTCTGTGGTCCTCAAACTTGACCCTACTTCCCTCCCAAAGGTCAACTCCAATTTCCATAGGTCCCAGGATGTGGTCCTTCTGTCCATCTCCCTCCTACCCCAGGGAGAAACTGTGGCATACCCTGGATGTTTTTAGAGTGCTCCGCATATACCTCGGGCATAACAAACACCTTTGAAGGTCCGACTCGTTTGCTTCTTTTCATCCCTTGTCCCTGGGTGCCAAGGTCTCCAAGGTCACTCTGGCCAGGTGGATTTGGACCTTCAATCGCCCTTACATAGGAATACTTCAGCCTTCCTGTACCTAAGGGTATCACAGTTCATTCCACCCACAGTGCATCCCCGTTGGTGGCCTCTGGCCCATGCACTGCTTCTGAATATATATTTAAGGAGGCTACATGGTCCTCCATTAACCTCTTCATTAGATATTACAAAATTTCCTCCTCCTAGATGGCCTAGGCCACTTTTGGCTTCAAGGTGCTTCAGCAGGATGTTTACTTACATCCTTTCCCTCTCATATAATTACCGCATGGGCACATCCCATTATGGTGGATGATCTCCTACACTTGGGAGAAAGGAACATTGGACTTACCGTGAAGGGTTCTTTTCCCCAGTGTATGGAAGTCATCCAATCCTCCTTTGGATGTATATAGTTCTTGTTTCTGGGCTGGGTTTTTAGTGTTTGGGTGGCAATGGCTCCCAGGACGATTCAGTGTTCAGGAAATTTTCCTGCTGTGTTTCATATGTGTAGTAACCTTTTTTTTGCCTTTCTAGGCTTTCTCTCTTTCTCAGTCTGATTTACTCTCTGCAGCAATCCTGGAACTGGGCTCTGGCATGCAGAAACTAGCCTCACATTAAAAGTAGTCCTATCTCCTTGAGAATGTCAGTAACAATCCATTATGATGGATGACACTGGGAAAAAGAATCCTTCACGGTAAGTCCAGTGTTCCTTTTTCCTACCCTTTGTTCAATAGCTATTTGGGATACTTGAGTTGTACAATATAATATACAAGGTTTCATAAAACTTAATTGAACAATCACCAAGTAGCAAATAAAGCCTAAAATACTGAATTCTAAATTAAAGCAAAAACGTATCTGCCATTATGTTTGTCAATGTTTGTCTTTGAGCCATTATGGTTAAATATCTTTTGTAATTCTTGATGTTTTTATTTGGAACAGCACTGTAAAGAAAAAGGTGACTGGACTAAATTGGGAACTTTGTACATTAATTTGAGGAGAGGGTGTGAAAACTTTGGAAACCTTGAAAAATACTCATTGTGCATTGCTAACATCTTAACAAATTCCATGAAGGGACAGAGACCAGGAATTCCTTTCTGTGAATTTGCAGCTGCAGGTAAAACTTGTAGAATAGTGACACCTTGAATTGCTCATATACTTCATTTAAACTAAAGAATAGAAGATTACATACTGAAATGCAGGTAGTACAAGCAATATATTGTCAAGTATTCTGGAGTCGCATGCAAATGGAACAGTCCTCATTTAATGAAAGTTGAAGATGCTTGGATTTTCCTTGTCTCTGCCCTACCAGTAAGACTTTTATGCTAAATATTTTTATGCTAAATATTGCATGTATTTATTTATGCTGCATATTGCATGTAAATATTGCATGTATTTATTTATGCCATTTATGCTAAATATTGCATGTATTACAGAAGGCATCTTTCCAGATGAGCTTATGTTTTACTATCACATAATACAGCAGAACCTTATCATCAGCGGGGGGGTCCATTCCATGGGCAGGGGGCAGATAGCAAAACCTTGGATAACGAGGCATTGAAGTCTGTGTAAAATGGGGGGTTAGGTTTCTGGATGTGAAAAAGTCACCTGAAAATAGCCCCCCAAATGAGAAAACTGGCCCAAAAAAGTGCCTTACTGTAATCTCTTGGCCCTCGGGAGTCCAAAGATGCCCCCCATGAGTTGAAACATCACCAAAATCGGGCAGAAAAATCACAGATTTTAAAATGGCTCCTGCACAAAAAAATGGTTGCCAGAAATTACCTCCGAGGTCATTTCTCGCCACCCCGACACACAGATACGCGAGTTTAACCCCCCTTTTGCTGGTTTTTTTCCTGCATATACAGAGATTGGGTGTCCATCACCCGACCGTAGATATGCAAAACTGCGAATGCTGGCTGGCGAGGTTCTCCTGTATTTTGTTTCGGTTAGGAGGGTGAGTGAGCTTTGCAGCTACCACTGTACAAAAGGGAAAGGAACAACACAGGCAAATGAAGCCAACAGTGGTTACTCACCTCCTTTAATTATTTGCAAGTCCATGTTTAAACTTCTCTAGCCTTCCATACAGATGCATCTGATAAGTGTTAACACCTTAATTATGTGGTCTAGGCCATCAAATCAGGCTTCCCAGAGATCCTAAACTGTGAAAGGTTTAGGATCTTCCCACTCCGTTCCTCCACTGCAGGCAGTTCAACAACACACCCCTGCTTGTTGCAGAGTAAAACTGGAATTGTTTTGCTTACAGCACCAGTTGAGGGAAGAGGGTGAACAAAAAGATCAGTAGGGAGGAATGAGCTTGGAAGTGCAGTTGAGGCTCAAGACTTCTGTGCGCCTGAGCCTGGATGCCAGTTGCCATCCCCCTCTTCCCCCTTCTCTCTTTTTGGTTAAGGTAGGACGGCATCTTGCTGACACCCCAGTAATCTGCCTGAGGCGACCACCTCTCCTCATGGAAGGGCTGCCCTGGCTATAATCTTTGTTATTACTTTGGAACTTTTTAATATATGGGCAGAATTTCCAAACTGAGATATGGCTACCCTTCCTGTGATGGAATATGAAGTGTCTTATGAGTCTTTTGTTGTCTCTTTTATGCACAGTTGCTTTCTTAGTAGGACATTTCTCCTTGTGAAGTGAATATTTCCAAGGCAGCTTTCCATTATTTCATTAGTGTTTCAGCATAACATAGGATGTCAAACTGGAATAAGTGGCAGACCCAAATTCACTGTCTAGCAGTGGGTCAGGGACCACACATAGGAACAACATAGCCTTGTAGAAAGCTGCCTTCTAGAAAGTCAAACCTTTGTCTGTCTAGCTGTGTATTATCTACACTGTCTGGCAGCAGCTCTCCAAGGTTTCAGACAGAAAGTCTCTCTCAGCCCTACCTGACAGTGACAGAGATAGAACCTGGGGCCTTCTGCATGCCGAGCAGATGCTGTAGCACTGAGTTATGGCCCCATCACAGCTACTATTTGACCAAAAATGTCAACTCGGCAAACATCAGCCCAGGTTTAACAGGTATGGGTATTATCCCTCACTTGGGCAACATGTAGGAATGGAGAGTTAGTTGACTGAGTGTTTTAGGATGTGCCCCTCTAAACTGAGCACATGCTCTTCCTCTCCTCTTCCCACACACATGCATTTTTTAATTTAGTTTTTTTTATTTATTATTTCTTACCTAAAAACCGTTTCCCTATTGGGGGACATTTCACTTTAATGGTAGAAAAAGTCATATCTAGTAGCAAATTCAACTACTTGCAAATGTGCAATTTTCTCTGTGGTATTCTGAATATTCTGCTAAAAATGTACAGATTTGCTCATGTGAGGGCTCAATGCAGGCAATATTTTAGTTGCAAGTAATGTTTATCTAAGTATATTATTTATACCAACTTTGTTCCATATAATTAATAATTTCAAGAAATCTAAAACAAAAATTGTTGTTCTTTTTCTGTTCTAGTTAATACTGATCCACGTCATAATGAAGCAGACAAAACTTTATTGGGAAGGATTGGTATCAGTGTTATGTTCTCATATTACAGAACACAGCAATGGTCAAAGGTACTTTATTTCATTATGTCAGTTCTTTAGCTGAGACTTTTAATTTGGAAAATAAGTAGACATGCCATATTTAGTACTCTTAGGTCAAATAAATGCTCAAATGATTGAATTCATAACTAGCGCATCTCCAAGATTTTTCTAGTATGACTTTATCCAAGAAAATTGAAAATGCTTTGCAACATCTCATCTTGACTGGTAATTCAAACTAGAAAGGGGGTGGGACTAGAACACAAGTTGTAAAGCTTCAAATTATTGTTGAATTTTAGTATCTTTAAGTATTTAAGAAGCAGAAACATTCCAGAAATCCCAAGCCTTTAGAGGATGACACAAATTAAACATTTGAGAGCATGTTCGAATCAGCCTTTGCACATTCTTAAAATCCCAATGATTTAAATACAAAACAAAACTCTTCCATTTTAAACCAATGGTACTTTTAGCTGTGTCATGTCCCAGATATAAAAATAAAAGGCAGTGTAACATTGTCATGTGAAAACAGTGCCATTAAACAAGTGTGTTCTGAGTAGAGATAGGGAAACCATCCCCAACTTGATTCAGAAATGATTCAGCAATTTCAGCAAATTGATTCAGCAATTTCAAATGGTGTCACAGAACTCTTGAGAAAAATCATGTTCGTGTTCTAAATTGGTTCCTAATTTGAAGATCTGCAATTCCTTTCAGATGCCTACATTTTCTGTCACCGCTTGGAAATGGGTGAGGGAAGGCAGCATGTGACCTAGCCAACTATTCACTCCCTTTCCTTCTATGTGCATCTACATGTTATTAGATGATGTAGGTCATGTGGACCATGCCATGTCTGATATTGCAATCATTATTCCTCATGCTACTCTTCCTCTTTTTTATTCTAGGCCAGGAAAGTTCTGGATGCATTGCATGCTTTACGAATACATTTCACATTTTTGAAAGGGCTTATTGGGCAAGAAAGATTGGCTCCAAGATGCCAAATTGTTAACACTGCTGTGGAAATCTTTCTTAAAAGTGGGAACCTAGATGGAGCAATATGGATATTAAAAGGTAAATTTCTATTTTAACAAAAATGAAACCAGGCTTGAAATAACATACATTAATCTTATTGTTTTTGTAGGTTCATTTTCTGCAGTTTAACATTTTAGCAAATAGACATGCTAATGCTGGGAGAGCCAAAACATATGGCTGAAGCTCATAAATTCTGATTACATTTTTGAGCCTTTGATGTCCTATTCTTAATGTCATGTTTTCTTAGATGGAGAAGTATTAAATCCATGAGCACCTCAAAGCTTTTAACAGTACAGCTTTTCCTAATTAATGATGCAATATTATGAGAGATTAAGGAAGTCATAAAATGTGGGATATTCAAAACTTTCATGCAAATTCCAAGCGTACTCTTGCTTCCCATACACATGCTGCTTCAGGCTTCTGCACTACTTCCTAGCATTATCATACCACACAGAGATCTTATACAAACCTCTCCCTGGTGTCCCAGGTTTAGGCAGTGGCCAGAAGTGATTTCTGTCAGCTTCAGATGATATGCCAGCTGTGTCGGTTGCTTGAGATAAATGACCTCAGAATGGTGGTACTTCTGCTAGTCACCTCCAGACTTGACTATTGCAGTGCACTTTATGTGGAGCAGCCTTTGTACATTGTCCGGAAACTGCAGTTGGTCCAGAATGTGGCAGCTAGCTTGGTCTCCGGGTCATCCCAGAGAAATCACATCACTCTTGTCTTGAAAGAGCTACATTGGCTGCTGACAAGTTTCCAGGCAAAATACAAGGTGCTGGTTGTAAAGAACCAAACCAGCCCACCTGAGAGAAGACTGTTGCTGGGTCATTCCTCCCTGAGGCCGTGGGCTGGCTGGGTTTTAAATTAACTCAAATTAAATTAACTTAAATTAAATTAAATCTCCAGTAGATAGGATCGCTGCCTCCAACCACTCTGTACTTAACAGGGTTTCTCTGACTGAAAGGAAGCAATACCTTCAGTCGCCTCTTTATATTATTAGCAGACAAATATAAAAATGTGGTTCCACTTATATATTATATAATATATATATACCCTTGCTAACTGGGCAAAGAGGCACCATTTAACATGGTGATTCTCTTTATTTAGCAGGGGGAGAGTAACTGGCCCTATCCACCCCCAGCACAGTACTTCCAGTGACTTTTGCTGGTGTGTGTCTTATGTTTCTTTTTAGAATGTGAGCCCTTTCGGGACAGGGAGCCATCTTATTTGTTTGTTGTTTCTCTTTGTAAACTGTCCTGAGCCATTTTTAGAAGGACGGTATAGAAATCGAATTGAGGAGGAGGACAACTTGAAGAAAGAAACAGTTTAATACTGGCTGCACAAGAACAAATGCAATAAGAGCAAAAGTAGAAAAGTCAACAACAAACAGCAAGTGCCGCCTTTGTAAAGAAGCAGATGAAACCGTGGACCACCTAATCAGCTATTGTGAAAAGATCACACAGACTGACTACAAACAAAGGCATGACAAGGTAGCAGGGATGATACATTGGAACATCTGCAAAAAATACAAGCTACCTGTAGCCAAAAATTGGTGGGACCATAAAATTGAAAAAGTTGAAGAAAATGAAGATGTAAAAATATTATGGGACTTCCGACTACAAACAGACAAACATCTGCCACACAATACACCAGATATCACTGTAGTTGAGAAGAAAGAAAAACAAGTGAAAATAATCGACATAGCAGTACCAGGGGATAGCAGAATAGAAGAAAAAGAAATAGAAAAAATCACCAAATACAAAGATCTACAAATTGAAATTGAAAGGCTGTGGCAGAAAAAGACCAAAATAATCCCAGTGGTCATTGGCACCCTGGGTGCAGTTACAAAAGACCTTGAAGAGCACCTCAACACCATAGGGGCCACAAATCAGCCTCAGTCAATTACAAAAAGCAACTTTACTGGGAACAGCCTATATTCTGTGACGATATCTATAGCAGCAGCAGCAGCATTGACAATAAAATTCAGCCATCCCAGGTCCATGGGAAGGACTTGATGTCTGGATAAAACAAACCAGTCAATAACACCTGTCTGACTGTGTAAATAAATATTTTAAGAGGGGGAAATAGCAGGCTTTGCAGTCCTTTTTATGGGGCTGTGTGAACAAGACGGCTTCCTCTCTCTCCCAGAGTCAGTCAAACACTCTGAGAGAGTTTGTAAACAAAGAAAACAGTTTATTGATTTACTACAAAAATAGGCAGGTTCAGGATTCCAAGCATAGCTTGCAAATAAGATCAACTTCTTAGTGATTACAAGAGTTTTTCCTATTGCTCAGATGCTTATAGGTAGTACTTGACTTATTCATTACTAGGCTGTTGTTGCAGTGAGGTAATTATAAAGTAGATAGATGGGCACACATATAAAAGTAAGTAACTTCTAACGTAAGTCTTACTAAAACACTTTCCCCTAAGTCTAACCTTCTGAAGCCATAAGCTTTGGCTTCCTTCCCTTGGATCTCACTAAAATCGAGGTGGGACCAACCCTACATTCCCTGACACACACACACACACCCCGGGACTTGCAAAACTCACCCTGAGACTCCATTGCTTTCCTCTTACCTGGGCATACCTTCTTCCCAGCAGTCCCTCAGGAGTCCTTTTAGTCCCACCCAACTTGTTAACCAATTGGGTCATGACCCAGGGTCTTAAGTCTGACAATCAAGGAAAACCACTTAATGCAGTTAACCCTTTAATTGCTGGCTGGCCTCCCACTACACTGGTTATAACCTATAAAGCCCTAAACAGCTTAGGTCCTGGGTATTTAAGAGAACATCTGCTTTGCCATGACCGCACCACCCATTGAGATAATCAGGAGAGGTTCATCAGCAGTTGCCACTGGCTCGTCTGGTGGCTACTCTGAGACAGACCTTCTCTGCTGCTGCCCTGAGGCTGTGGAATGCGCTCCCTATTGAAATAAGAGCCTCCTCATCTCTGACAACTTTTTAAAAGGCAGTCAGCACATTTGTTCACCCAGGCTTTTAATAGATACTGTTTTAATAGTTTTAACATTGTTCTAAATTTTAAATTGTGATGTTTTAACCTTTTTATTTGTTGTAATTCGTTTTGTTTTATTATAAGCCATCCAGAGACTTGAGTTTAAATAAATACAATTTTTGCAGCACCACCTGCTGGTCAGCTCTTGCAATCTGAGAAGAACCCTCCTTCTGCCACAAAAGTGGTAGTGGAAAAGAGGCAAGTTCTTCGTGGAGTGCAAGAACAGGCTGGCAAATGGCGCTGTGAAAATCATGCAAGGTCCCTTTTCAGCATATGTACAAGAGGATAAGATCATGCTATGAAGCAGCACGGAAGCCTGAAGCAGTGTGCGTGTGCACAGAATAAGATTGTGCTTGGAATTTGAGCAAATGCGTAGCACTTTATTTCCATAGAGAGAGACCCAAGGGTCTGTTCTACAACAGTGCAAGGTGCTGGTGAACCACAGCTGCGGTGCTCTTCCAGTGACTTTTTTGCAACTCAAAGGAGCTGCTTCAACAGCAGCCAACCAGGGAACAGAGTGCATGGACTTGTAACAGAAGGCTGGTCCTCAAGGTAAAAGAGGTGTTGCAGGAAGGAGCAAAAAAGCTGAGCCAGATGATTTTTAGACCTCAGGTATGGCTGAGTGGGTTGAGGGGTCTGCCCAGCATCCTTCTGTGCTCTCATTTTTATAGTGGTATAGCTATGCCCCTATAGCTTTTCTTTTATCAGCAGGGCTGTCCTTAGGGCAGGGCAAGCAGGGTGACCACTCTGGACCCCGCTCTTTTAACCCCCATTAAAATTAACTGGAAGGGGACCCCACACTGGCTGATTTGCCTCAGGCCCTGCACCCCGCCAAAGCTCTTTAAGGACAGCCCTGTTTATCAGTAATTATGGCCTTATTTGAACAGTTCTTAAAACATCTGTATTTATCTCTCCAGAATCCGAATGGGTGATAAACACACCTTCATGGCCATGTGATAGAATGGATGTCCTCAGTCGACATAATCTGCTATGTACAATAGTATCTGAATGTGTTACTAAGAGCCGTTATAAAGAAGCATTTGAAGTCTTGCAAAATCTACCAGGCTTTCAGAAATCTTGTGGTAAGTGTAAATGTTTCCTTTTTCAATCGCTAATAAGCTTTTATATCTGACTTTTATTCAGATGTTGCTTTGACCGATACTAAAATCAATTGGTATTGTTTATGCCCAAAGTTCTTGTTCTGGATGATTCATTTCATTAGACAAAGCCTGGTAATTCCTTCCTTTCTGCCTCAGAAAAGAGAAGCAACTGTTTAGTTTAAAGCAGCCATCTCTCTCTCCCCTCTAATTCTGTGTCTACTCACTTGAGCCTACAGAATTAAGAAATTCTTCTCATTCATTTCCTAAAACTCTTGGGCAAACAACAAAACAGGATATACTTGGCAAATATGTGGTTCTAGGCAGATATAATGTTGATAGACTGTTGCTTCACTTCCATCCATAGACTTTTACAGTGCTGAGAAAAAGCTTGTGAACACCCAAGGATGGTCTGTATGTTAGCACAGTTCTTATTCAAACATGATTAGATCCTAAGCTAAACCCTGAGAAGAGAGAAAGGCAACCCCATTAAATAAGTAACTCAAGCAAAAAGGATATATTTTGAATATTCACCCAACAGAAAGATTCAGTAACAAACAATCTTGTGTGAAAGAGTGTGTGAAACCTTCATTCAGTAACTAGTGACACTTCCTTAAGCAGCAATAACTGCAACTAAACATTTCCTGTAACTGGTGATCACTCTCACACAACTGCTTGGAGGAATCTCGGCCCATTCTTCCATACAAACTGTTTCAGTTCTGTAACGTTTGAGGTCTTCCTTGCATGAACAGTTCACTTGCCACAATGTTTCAATAGGGTTTAGGTCAGAACTTTGACTTGGCCACTCCAAAACATGAAATCTACTCTTCTTCAGCCATTCTGTAGTAGACGTACTTGAATGTTTAGGTTCATTGTCTTGCTGCGTGACCCACTTTAGGCTCAGTTTCAGCTCTTGGACAGATGGCCTGACGTTGTCCTCTAGCATTTTCTGATATGCATCTGAATTCATGGATCTGGTTCGAGATCCGTCGATGTTCATAAGAATGGGTTCTGCGCCTGCGCAGGAACCCCACGGTATCCATGCCTGAGCTCGTCGAAGCGCCCAAGCCACGCCCCCACGCTGCTGCGTGCTATATAAGGCGCGGCTGAGGCGCGTAGTCCCTCAGTTCTTTTCTGACCGCCTTGTGTCCTGGACCTGCGGTCCGTGCCTCTTCGTCTAGTTCCTCGGTTGTTCATCTATCCTCTTGACTCGGACTGGAAATATCGGAATTCTCTGGCTCTACTTACGGAACGGCTTTCGGAAATCTCTGGCTCTCGTTTTGGACTGGCTTCGGTGACTTCTGGCGAACGGACGCGGAACGGCTTCGACCTTGCTATGGCTGACGGAAAAAAAATCTTTCAAATGGTGTGAAGGCTGCAGGGCTAAGTTACCCTCCAAGGACCTTCATGACCTCTGCCTTTTGTGCCTTGGTGAGGAGCATAACGTCTCCTCGTGTAAAATCTGTCTGTCTTTCTCGAAACAGACTCGAAAGAATCGGGCTCTTCGCCTCCGTGCGGCGATTTACGATGAAGTTTTGAGCCCATCTACACCGGGCACTCCTCGACCGTCGACATCTAAGGCGCCAAAGCCTTCTTCGACGTCGAGCAGAGAAAAAACCTCTGACATAATTCCCGCCAAAACGTCGTCTATGTCGAAAAGCGCCTCGACTTCAGATAGACACTCGACACTCGAAAAGAAGACGTCATCAAAGAGCTCAGGCTCTTCTACCTCGAAGCCCTCACATCACTCCAAAGACCGTGATAAGGCTTCGAAACATCGACATGATGACCTCTCGACTCCGACTGACTCCAAACGTCGAAAGACTCACGAGAGCCCGCGGAGACACACACCATCTCCCTCTGCGGCGCAGTCATCAGAATCGAGGTCGAGACCTTCGACGTCGACTGACTCCGCAGTACAGACGGTGATTCTGGAGGAGCTACCCGTTTCCTCGACACCGATAGTTATCGACGTGGATGCCCCTTCGACGCATTCTCCCGTTACCGGCATGTCGACGTTGAGAGTGCTCGATACCGAACCACATCAACTGACTACGTCGAACCCTGTTTTCAACGCCGGACGAGTTTTGCCCGACGACGAACGGGCTTCGAACCTTCAGCGATCTCCACGAGCTTCGATACCGACAACAAGAACTCTCTCACCAGCTCCAACGCCTTTGGCTTCGTCTGCCTCTCCATCGACACCACAAGCCTCAGCCTTTGCGCCGTCCACCTTGCACACTCCAGTCCTGTCAACATCGATGCAAGTAACCCACCGATACCGACTTTCCAGATGGTGGATGTCAATGCTGAAGAATCTCTCCCAGCAGCAACCCGATCTCTTCTGTCTCTCCTGGACTCGACGTCGAGCGGCCGCTCGACATTTACCGGCTTCCCTTCAGTGGGCGTTGAAGCCGAGGGAGGAACACCTACCTTGTCTCATCCTCCAGCTCCACCATCCTCCAACTTGCCACACACTCCTTGGCACTCCTGTGGTTATAGACACCCTTCCTTAGGGGTCTCTTCTCCAGCTGGTCCCTACAGAGATGGCGTTAACCTACCCTGGAGACAAGTAGCACCTGCTCATCCCTTTGCAACTTTTGCGACAATTGCGACCCAAACGTGTGGCTCCATGAACAACCATTGCGCCACACAGACTTCACCACTCCACCTTAAGTCTACATCTACACAGACAAGTCTCCTAAAACTACAAAGTAATTCAGCCACGCAAACGGATCCTCACCGTGCTGAAGACGCTCAACTGCAGCCTGCCTCTCCCTCAGAACACTACGGCTCCTCTGACTTTGAGTCCGACCCTGAGGACACCAGTTCCATTGTGGAACCACCTACGGCTGTGGCACCGGTAACTTATGTTTCACCAAATGATGAAATGAAAGCATACCACAAACAGATTCGGGCCATGGCTGATGCTCTTGGTCTAGATATCCAGTCACAGTTGGCAACTATCGAGGACCCAGTATATAAATTTATGTTGAAGACTCAAATGACAGCCCCAGTTGCCCTTCCAATGTTACCAGTAATTACAAGGGCTGCGAAATGCGCTTGGGAAGTCCTCCACACTTCCACCCCGACGTCAAAGAAATTGGAAAGTCTCTATAGAATTCAAGATAGGGATAACGACTATCTGCTCAAACACCCGGCGCCAAACTCTCTAGTAATAGATTGTGCCACGGCGTCTAAGTCTGGCAAGAGGTACACAGTCCCTCCTGATAAGGAAGGTAGAAAACTGGACCTATTGGGAAGGAAGATCTATTCAACCTCTTGCCTTTCTATTAAGGTAGCAAACTATGCGGCCTGCACGACAATGTACACTCATGGTCTCTGGGAACAGTTGGAGAAAGATTTGGACTGCCTATCCTTAGAAGACTTTAAAGCTAAATTCCACCAAGTCTTAGAGAACTCTGGAGACCTAACACGCAGACAGCTCAGCATAGCCAAACATCTAGCTGAGAGCGAATCTCGGGCAATGGCGGCAGCAATAACCCTGAGAAGACACGCTTGGCTGCGGTCTACGGGACTCCAAATGGATATGAGAGAAAGAATAGAAGGATTACCATTTGATGGTACTGGCCTTTTCAGTGAAACAACTGACTCCACTATGGAGCAGTTGAAGAAATCAAAATTCACTGCAAAAACTTTCAGCTCGCATCCTTCGACCTCTTCCTCAACATCAACGTACAGGAACAACTATGGAAAATTCAAACCTTCCTACAGGTCACAAGACAGGCGTGACTTTAGGAAGCCCTACTCGTCTTACCAACGTCGCCCGTTCTATAATAAGAAAAGGGCTCCTCAATCACAGCGAGCGAAGCCACAAGAACCCCAAAAGCGTCTTTGAAACTGTGGACTGCCCATCGACACCAACCTCCCTACCGTCTCCATACACCCCCCCTTCCCTGCCAGCGGGGGCCTCTCCATCAGCACTGACGGATCTCTCCATCCTTCCGTCCCTGCCAACGATCAAACTGGCAAGCCATGCCCCCGCATGGCACAGCATAACATCGGACCGGTGGGTCCTGAAGATTATCACATATGGTTACGCAATAGAATTCAGGACTCTTCCACACTTCACGGGGGTGAGATGCACTCCCTCCTCGAGGCTGCTTCTGCAGGAGGTGAAGGAGCTTCTGGAAAAGGGGGCTATTGCCCCGGTGTCATGGGCAGACAGGCTAACGGGGTTCTATTCACACTATTTTCAGATCCCCAAGAGGGATGGGGGGATCCGTCCCATCATGGACCTCCGTTGTCTGAACAAGTTTATCCACGCCAAAAAGTTCCGTATGATGGCGTTGCAACAGATCCTCCCACTACTCCAGGGGGAAAAGTGGCTTGCGACGCTGGATCTCAGGGACGCCTATTTTCATATCAATATACGTCCGGACCACCGCAAATATCTACGTTTCACTGTCGGCGACAAAGTGTTTCAGTACAATGTATTGCCCTTCGGACTGTCCACCGCTCCGAGGGTTTTTACAAAATGTATGGCGGCAGTGATTGCCCATCTAAGAACCAGGGGTGTATCGGTCTACCCTTACCTGGACGACTGGCTCCTAACTGCAGAAGTCAAAGACGAGTTAGTTTTGCACATCCAATATGTAGTGAACCTACTTCACGATTTGGGCATCGAGATAAACTGGAAGAAATCGCATCTGGAACCATCACCTATAATCTCCTACATAGGGGCAATCCTAGACACAACACAACAAAGAGCTTTTCTCCCAGAGGAGAGATTCAACTGCATCCTGAACCAAATCTCCGAGTTTCAAGATCATCCCCTACAGCCAGCCCGTATGATTCAACGTCTGTTGGGCCTTATGTCAGCTTGCAATACAGTAATCTATTATGCGAGACTCAAGATGAGAAAGCTCCAACTCTGGTTTCTTTCAGTATTTCGTCCAATCAGAGACAGTCAATCAAAGCGCCTTCTACTTCCCCCGGATGTACTCCGGTCGCTCTCCTGGTGGACCAAGCGGAAGAACCTACTCGAGGGAGTACCCTTTCGATCCCCCTCCCCTTCGGTTTGGATGGCGACGGATGCCTCGCTCCAGGGCTGGGGGGCCCATTGCGACAACCACAAAATTCAAGGGAAGTGGTCCCCTCAACGTGCCAAATTGCACATCAACTTCCTAGAGCTTCTGGCTGTTTTTCAAGCACTACAGTCATTCTTACCTGTCCTTCAAGGGAAAATTGTTCAGATCCACCTCGACAACACAACCGCCCAGGCATATATAAACCGCCAGGGAGTTACGGTCTCCCGGAGTCTGTGTGCTCTCAGTGTTCAAATGTGGCACTGGTGTATTCTACACCGCATTTACCCCAAGGCTGTTCACATCAAGGGCCTGGACAACACCCTGGCAGACGACCTGAGCAGAGTCTTCTTGCAGGACCGTCAGCACGAATGGGAACTCCGCACGGATGTGATAACTCCCTTCTTCAACCGGTGGATGAGGCCCTCAGTGGACCTCTTTGCTTGCTCAGAGAACACGAAATGCGATCGCTTCTGTTCAAGGGCGGGCCACGACAGTCTGTCTCTCGGAGATGCTTTTCAGTTGGATTGGTCCCTAGAGACACCTTACATGTTTCCCCCCCTGCCATTGATACACAGAGTGGTAGCTTGTCTTCTCTGCAATCCAACCAACTGCATCCTAGTGACTCCATGGTGGCCAAGGCAACCTTGGTTTCCGCAAGTACGCAGACTGGCGAAGAACTGCTACAAGCACCTACCTTCCTATCAGGATCTCCTCACTCAAGACGGAGGTCTCGTCCTGCACCCGGACGTCAAAACCCTCCATCTAACAGTGTGGAAGATAGTCTGCTGACTCATATCCTACTCAACCAGCGCAAGGAATCTACGCGCCGCAACTACAAGCGCAAGTGGGACCGTTTTAGGTCATATGCACGCTCCAAGGGATTCCTTCCTAAACGAGCCTCAGTCCGGGAGGTTCTACGATACCTTACGTCTTTGAAAGCAAAAGGCCTGGCCAACGTGTCTTTGAGAGTCCATTTATCTGCCTTGTCCGCATACCATCCGGGCAGTGACAACTCTACACTGTTCTCGCACCCATTGAGCAAGGCCTTCCTGAAAGGCCTGTCAAATGTGTACCCTACAATCAGAAAGCCAGTAGAACCATGGAGTTTATCGCTGGTTCTTTCGTCACTGACTCAGGCTCCCTTTGAGCCCATGGCTACGTCCTCCCTTAAACATCTCTCTTGGAAGACAAGCTTCCTGATTGCTATCACAACAGCAAGACGTGTGAGTGAACTGGCGGCTCTCAGGGTGGACCCCCCTTATACTTTATTTCAACCAGACAAAGTCCGCATGCGTTTAGACTCTACTTTCCTACCAAAAGTTGTATCCGACTTCCACTTGAACCAGGATATCATCTTACCTACATTCTTTGGGAACCCTACTTCTGCTCTGGAGCGCTCGTTACATGCTCTAGACGTGCGCCGTGCGCTCCTATACTACATAGACAGCACAAAACCCTTTAGGCTCTCTACTCGTCTATTCATATCGTATAAAGGGCCAAGGAAAGGATCCCCAATTTCGAGACAAAGATTGTCCAGATGGCTGGTAGAGCTTATTCTCCTGACATATCATCTACAAGGTAAATCACCTCCAGAAGCCATTAAAGCCCACTCCACCAGGGCTGAAGCTTCCTCTGCTGCACACCTCTCTGGGGTCTCGTTCAGGGATATCTGTAAGGCCGCAACTTGGTCTCCGGAGTCTCCCTTTATTAAGCACTACGCCATAGATGTACGCTCTGCGGCAGAGGCCACCTTTGGGAGAAGTGTTTTGAAACAGGTGTTGTTGTGACTACTGCTCCCCCCTCCTACTGGAGCTTGCTAAACACCCATTCTTATGAACATCGACGGATCTCGAACCAGATAAACAGGTTGCTCACCTGTAACTGATGATCTGGTAGAGATCCGTCGATATTCATAAGACCCTCCCAACCTTCCCCTCTGCAGTAGTGCTACTTCTATGTGCGTATAGGTGTGTGGCTTCTATCCTCTTCAGGATATTCCCCCTTTTTAATGGATGAACTTACCTAATTTAAACAAAACAAAAAAGAAGGAAAGACTTTAGATGATCGTCCTCCACGGCGGTCGTCCAAGAACTGAGGGACTACGCGCCTCAGCCGCGCCTTATATAGCACGCAGCAGCGTGGGGGCGTGGCTTGGGCGCTTCGACGAGCTCAGGCATGGATACCGTGGGGTTCCTGCGCAGGCGCAGAACCCATTCTTATGAATATCGACGGATCTCTACCAGATCATCAGTTACAGGTGAGCAACCTGTTTTTCCATCAGTGATGGCAAGCTATTGCGCTCTTAGAAAAGATCACTGATAAGATTCGGTTAATGCAGGCTGTGAGAGTAGAATCACAGTTCCACCATATTTGGGCAGATTATATTTATTATATTTACAGTACTAGATCTGATTTTGGATTTTCTTTTGATATTTGGACAATATGCTTGTTAAATGTACTGTGTTATGTGATACTGTTCTATGTTATGTGAATACTGCAAATAATTTTTTAAAAAAAAATCAATGATGGCAAGCTGTCCAGATCCTGATGTAGCAAAGCAGCCCCAAACCATGATGCCTCCACCATCATGCTTGACTATTAGGATAGGGTTCTTACTTTGGAAGGCAGTGTTTGGTTTTCATCAAACAAGACGTTTGTGATAGTGTCCAAAAAGTTCAATTTTGTATTCATCTGTCTGGAAAACATTATCCCAGAAGCTTTGTGGGTCATCCAGATGTTCCTTGTTGAACCTGAGCTCAGGCAGCAATGCTTGTTTTAGAGAGCTGTGGTTTCTTCCTAGCTATCCTCCCACAAACACCAATCCCATTCAGTTTTTTCCTGATGGTTAATGCATGCATCCTCACATCAGCCGCAGCGAGAGAGGCTGGCAGATGTTTTGATGTTAGTCTGGGGTTCTTTGTGACTTGGTGGATTATTTCCAGTTTACTTTGGAGGTGATTTTGGTAGGATGACCGTTCTTGAGTAGTCTTCACCCTTTTCCATTTGTAGACTTCTGTCTGACATTGGATGGATGGAGCCCCAAATGCTTAGAAATGGCCTTGTAACCCTGTCCAACACATAAACATCAAACCACTCTCTTTCGTAGGTCATCTGGAATTTATTTTGATTGTGGCATGAGTTCTCACTGTCTATCATGGAGCAGACCTAACTCAGGGCCTTTAGGACCTTTATATAGGACAGTATTCCTGAACTCAGTATGCAGCTTTCCTCTGCAGTGTGGTTTACTTGTTACCCAATTAGTTATGCATCTGACTGTGATTAGCCCATTAATTGTGCTAAGGACATTAGGGGTTCACTTACTATTTCACACACTGATCCTGAATTTGTCTCATTGTTCCCACTTTGTACATTATTGTGTCTCAAACACAGCATTGTTTAATTCATACCCTTTTGTTGCATTAGGAAAGACTGATTTCAGTTATGCGAGGGTATCATGGTAAGGCCTTGCAGTGTGATTCTCACTCTATTTGGGGTTCACAAACTTTTTCTCAGCACTGTGTATCTGTGAACATTCTTTTTCTGCTTCCTATATTATTCTGGTGTTCTCAGAATGCCAATTTGGCATCCACTAGAAACAAGAAGAATTGGTTTGCATCTTCCTTGCAGTCAGAAAGCAGAGCCCATAGCCTGTCAGCTAGTTTTCAAGGGGGAAAGCGCCTACATAAGCAATTCTTTTTTCTTTTTTCTAACATTTTTTATATCCCGCTCTTCCTCCAAGGAGCCCAGAGCAGTGTACTACATACTTTAGTTTCTCCTCACAACAACCCTGTGAAGTAGGTTAGGCTGAGAGAGAAGTGACTGGCCCATAGTACCCAGCTAGTATCATGGCTGAATGGGGATTTGAACTCGGGTCTCCTCAGTCCTAGTCCAGCACTCTAAATTGGAATCCCAACTGGGAATCTGACTTGCTTGTCTTTTAGAATATATTCTAAAACCTCCAATAGAATTAGAAGTGACAGTGATGCTGTAATTCCTGCAGTTCAGAGACAAAGGATGGGTGGAAAATAAAACTTAACATCCCCATTCAATTGGAAGCAGGAAAAGGGCTCAAAATAAGCTCTGAGGTAAGATTGGAAGTGGTGCCAAGAACCAGTGGGCAACTTCGGATATAGTTGGGGTACAAAAAACTATTCCTGAGGTGGATAACTTATTGGCATATGGAAGAGCCATATAGTACAGTATGGTGCAATATAGTGCCATGGATAGATTTCTGCTGGGGAGATCAGAGTTCAATTTTCTGTTGAGCCATAAGGCTTGCTGAATAGTGTTGGGCCAGATTATCGTTCAACTTAATCTGTCCCACAAGGTTGTGAGGGAGAAAACCAGTGAGATGTCCCAATGTAGTGTTATACATTCTCCTCTTCCCTAAGTGGTGAGAAGTCCCAAGGGGATAGCAATACTGAGTTCTTGCTGCCTTTAGATTAGAGCTAACGAGAGGCTTATGATGACTTTGTAATATTTGGCTTCTTTCCAAATATACAAGTGAGCATCAAGTGGAGACAAGCAGCATGCATATTCCTACCATTCATCAAAAGATCGCATCTGATTTTCAGAACCTCTGCAAACCTCTCTTGGCTTCTCCATTCAGTCCCTCATCCAAACTATCTCTGTTTTATTCCAGACCGTGTATTTATCTACACACACACACACACACACACACACACACACACACCAGCACTTCCCATCCACTGTTGGAAGAGGGTAAGATCTGTTACCTTAAAACTCTCATGGCTACCCACTTTCAGAGTCATCTCTGTGGATCTTCCAGCCATTAAAACATTAACTTGCATACCAGGGCCATAGTTGGCAATCTGCTTAACAAAGGGGTCCCTCACTGCTGCCTCACTCAACTGCCTGCCGCTCTCCTTGTGGCTGACTCCCCAGCAGCACCATAATGTGCCTATCTTCACAATGGGGAGATAGCAGAATCCAGAAAATGACAGAAATGGGTTGGTGAGCCAGCAAGTCATTCTCTGGCTGAAGCAGACAAGTGCAGTACTACTGGAGAGACAGCAGCATCTGACAAGCAAGACAATGATGGTGGCTGTGTTAATGCAACTGTTCCAGGGTGATTGGCAAACACACCTAAATGTGTTTGGGCTTTGTGTGGGGAATTAGCGAGCTAGGCTGGAGCAGTCCCATGTCAGAATAATTTTTGTGCAAAGTTTTGGTCATGAGAAAATGAACTGACAGAGAGGTTGAAGTTCAAAAACAAAGAAAGGTTTTATTTGGGGTTCAGGGGTATAGTGCAATAAGAAAGTTGATTAAAGCAATATTATTACCATTTGTAAACTACTACAATTTGTAAATACATTACAAAATTAACCAGATAACTGCAAAGAGGCAATTTAGCTTAGTGTCTGAATTAAAATAACTTCTGGGCTAGCTAGAGAAAGGAGGCTTAAGAAAAACAGGTTTTTGGATTTAAGAAAAGAGCAAGGATAGAGAGAGCCTGGGGTGGGGGCAGTGATTATCATACAACCTCGTCCTTCCTTTAGTGGCGATTGGACCCTCATGGATCAGGCACAACCAAAGAACCTCTTTCCTCAGGAGTGGAACCAGGTGGCAAAGAAGCAAAAGCAGTTCAGGGGTTAGGCAGCAAGAGTAGATCCAAAAGGTGTTTGTTTTCGTGCAGCCAACTTCTAGTAGAAGCAAAGTGGGCTGGGCCAGTGAGGAAGGCCGATCTGGAGGCCGGAAGCATGAATGGCATGCAGAGCAAGACATAGCCAGGTGTTACAGCGGGTGCCAAGTCTAACCAAATAAAGCACGCAGGTTCAAGAAACCAGGGGCAGTTATAACCCAAAATGTGTTCTGAGGCAACATTCCAGTTGCTCTTCTTTCCTGGAAAGGGTAATTCTGATGAATCTCAAATGGATCCATTGTCTGTGTTTGCTTTGCTGGAGTACAATAATTTGAATGGGTGAAGAGCAACCTGTATGTAGATGGACTGGATGAATGTGCAAGCACAGTATCTCTCAGGTCAGAAGGACCTGGTAAACCAATCAGTAATTTTAATGAGAGCACCTCTGAGTTCCTATTGCCCACTCAGCCCTTTTGTGATGGGAGGGGAGTTGCATCTGCAGTGCCTTATCTGACTTTCCTGCTAAGGTGATTGGTGTTCGCGGCAACTGCAGAGGAGGGGAAGTAAAGGGTCAATCTTTGAACAGAAAGACCTTGAGGAGACTTACTTGGAAGTTAACTCCAGAGTCTACTTAGACATTCCCTAGTGTGGGGGAAGGTGCGAGGCTAATCCCCTTTTAATTTGCTTGGTAGCTGGTGAATCTGGGGGCGAATGCCAGGGCTGTCCTTAGGGCATGGCAAGCAGGGAGACCACCTGGGCCCTGTTCTTTTAACCCTCATTATAATTAACTGGAAGGGGACCCCGCACTGGCTGATTGGCCCCAGCCCCACACCTCACCAGGGCTCTCTAAGGACAGCCCTGACGACTGTCCCACTGCCTGCTAAGTGACTTGTCCCCATATGCCAACAAATGGGGAGCCCATGATCTCGTGAGACTCCTGAGCATGTTAAAAGTGAGAACCATAAGCCTGTGGTCTCAGACATAAGCAGAGAGGCTTCTGGGAGCCCACAGAATAGCAGTGCTATAGCAGCAGCTGCTGGAACAGCAGTATGGTAGCACCAAGGGACACACACACAGTGGGGGAAAGCCAAATGTTGCTGCTACTGCAGCAATGAGTGACTGATCAGCAGGGAGCTGCAAAAGGGAAGGGCAGGTGGAACATGCCCTAGGAGAGGGAGGAGAACGAAAGGGACAGCAGCAGCAGAAAACGGGAGAGATGATGGCAGACTAGCTGCAGGCAGTAGAGATGTGCATGGAACTGGCTGGTCTGGTTCAGTTCGAGACCAGACCGGACTCAAACCCTACCAGGCCAGTTCAGTCTGGCACCCCCTGAACCTCCCCCTGGGGGTTCGGGGGGGGGGGTTGTGAACGTTTTTCTGTTTATTTTATTTTTTTAACCTTACTCCTTTCTTGGGAGTTGCTGTGGAGGCAGTGCCAATCGTGCAGGCGTGCGGCCTTTAAAATGGCCACCGCGCCGAGGGGAGAAGGCTGAGAACCGGTTGGAGGGGGGCATATAGAAAGCCGGCGGGGGGAGGGGGAACCTCCGCGGGACACACACCCCCGCCACCTCCAGCCACTCCCTGGAAGGGAGTAAGGTTAAAAAATATATTACACACCCACCCCCGAACACTTAGGTGGTGTTCAGTCCGGGGTCGAACCAAATGGGGGGTGGTTCGGTTCGACACCAAACCATTGAGCCAGTTTGCACATCCCTAGCAGGCAGGTGGGGTGACACCTGTGGGGGATGGGATGAGGTGCTTGCACTTAGCTGCCCCACGGTGCACTTGTGCCTGAGGCCATTACTTCAGTTTGCCTAATAAAAGAGGTAGTCCTGAACCATTATGTTGTTGAAAACATACATAAGTTTAATAGTTGAATAAAATTCATCATTTATGTAAGTTGTGTATATACTGTTTCAGATCTGTAGAATGTAAATAGTTCGCTTTTCTCTTACAGATACTCTGGATGTCTCACAGTACAGCACTTTGTTTAACAAATTTCTAAGTACTTGTTCAGAAAACAAAAACCTTGGAATATCTTCTGCTGTAGTGGAGTTCATGTTTGCAAAGAAAATCCCTATTGAATTTAATTTACTTAGAGCAGTAATCACAGCACTGGGAAGAAGTTGTTTGTGGGTTAAAGCCAGGACATGTTATAAATGTAAGCTCACTTTAAAATAATTATTTACTGCATAATTGGGATAATTGGAAAAACATCACTTGGAAAAGTTTAGGTTGCAGTCTGGCTCACAATTATGCACAGATAGTGATTGGTATTGAAGAATATTGGCCAGAATTGCTATTTTACTAGATCTCTTTGGATATCATTTTGAAGATAGTTACTGATAAATTTCACAAAATATCTACTGTGGCAAACTGACAGCCAGGCTTTTCCATTACTATTTTGGTTGACTACTTATGCCTTTTTTAAACATATGGACTGATGCTGTACCTTTTTTCCAGGCAGATTTTTCAGTAAATGTAGACATCCCTAGGCAGATCCACCTATTTCTAACTTTCTTATGCTTGTCCTTTAGAATAGTTCTACAGTTAAATGGAAGAAATGCATGCAGAAATACAACTTCTCTTTTTGAAGGAAAGAAAGAAGTACAGACTGACCTCAGCCAAAGGCAGAAAACAAAATCTCAAATGACAGTTTACAGCACAATTAGTGGTAGACCATTGGAAAAGTTCATGGTGTCCTAATTTTATAGGAGATTTTTTAAAAAAGAAAATACTTTGGGCATTCTGAATAAATGTGGGGGAATTGCAGAAACACCCTCCTGCACACACACGCACACTTGTTAAGATGAAGATGGAAATAGCTCAGAATTTACAAGAAGCTCAAGGAATCTTATTAGGGAACCCTTTGCAATATTTAGAGGAATAAATATTCCTCTAAGTATATATTCCAAATAGAAATATACCAAGTAATAAATGAATCAAGTTTCTTATACATACATTTAAACATGCATGTTGTTAGTACAGTTTAACCCATCTTCATATTTTTACTGTCACATTTTAGGTGCTTTGGCATTGGGTTGCTACCCACCACTGGAGGGAAATCTTTACCGTAAACTTCTGCTGATTCCATTTTACATGACTGAAGTTGAGATGTTGTTAGCAATTGAAATCTTCTTGGTTTCAAATGCTAGTAGTATTCAGAGTCCTGGTGCTTCCAGTCAAATACTCCAAATAGTACTGAAAAGGTTAGTACATCTTCAGATGTGCAATTGTGTAGTCTCACAAGAAACTTTGCTGCTTGTCTTTCAGTTGAAAAGAAAAAAATCCTGTATTTATAATTTACATCAGTAATTTATACAGTATGAAGGGAATATGATAAATAAAGATATCTGAAGAAACAGACTTACTGGGTAATATAAAGCATTGCCATTAAGAACCAGAAAAGAGAACTTTGTTCCTTTAAATGTTAGTCAAAGTGACTGTGCAGTTGAGTCACATCTGAAGATAGAACAAATACCAGTATATTGCAAACCTTAGTAATATTCGCAGCACCTGCTTGCAATTATTGCAAGGAGTAGCATGGACATTTTCATGGCCATCTTATGTGAAGGATATTTTGCTGCCAACTTCAAACTACTATACTAAATTTGCAGTTATCCCCTTCTACTTCCAAAAAATTGAAGTATTCCCTTCTGTATCAGTGTCTTATACTATCTTGAATTTCCCATTGTAAAAATGAATCTTCAAATCCCATTTCTGGAGTTCACACTATTAGTTCACATTAGTTCACATTCAGATTAGTTCACACTAATCTTTCTCCTAAACACTTTTGCCTACCAATAAAGTTATTCAAGTTATGCTAGTGATAAGCATTAATTGATGTAGTATATCTTTTATTTCCTGGTAATTATTCAGGACTAGGGATGTGCACAAATGTTTCAGGGGAGCAGTAGCTCTAAGCATGAGTAAAGCAGGTTCTTACCTGCTCCTCCGCCACACCGCTGTTTTTCCAGATGCAGTGCTGTGCCACTCAGAAGTCTGTGCGACCACACACAGACTTCTAAGCAGCACTGCACCCAGAAAAGTGGCAGCGTGGCAGAGGAGCAGGTAAAGACCTGTTTTACTTATGCTTAAAGGTACCACTCTGCCCATCTGAAACGATTTGGTGGAATGCACCAAATCACTTTGTGCACATCCCTATTCATGACTTCATGGTCAGGGCAGAACTAGATCTTACAAGAAATACAGCATTGCCACCACTCTGTATCCTCCTTGCCTCTTGCCAATAATATGTAATATAGCATGTGACATGTCATTACTTGGTAACATTACTCCATGTCACCAACAGCCAGTTATGTGTGAGAGATGTGGGGATGTTCACATGAGGATATGTTATATGGTCTTATACCACACATTAGTGGGAAGAAGGGGGAAAGACATGCTCTAGGTTTTTGACATCTAATTCTGCTCTGTTGCTGATATTTAATGAAAATTTGTTCTCTACTCCTCAGTAAGGTTTCTAGCTCTGAATCTTCATCACCCTCTTCTTCCATTTTCTTTGATAGTGTTTCCACTTTCCCGTTTTCCACTTTTCCCTTGTTCTTTTTTCCTAAGGTCCTCTTGCTGATCTCCTCATTCTTCATTCAGATGTTTGAGGGGAAATAATTCCTCCACATTATGGTTTAGGCCAGGGGTCAGCAACCTGTGGCATGGGTGCCAACCAGCACACAAAATAGTTGTGAGCGGCATACACACTTCTAGGAAGACTAGCCACTGTGATTCCATCTGGCTGGCATGTTGTTATGTGCTGTAGCAGGCAATTGACATCCAGGATTGGCAGTGGAGGGGTGTCCGGCTGTGTAGGCTGGCTGGTGCTTTCTCTTGAATGCACATGCCGCCGCCGCCACCAGTCTTGGATGTCCACAGTTTCGTACAGCAAGTGTGACACGCCAGCCAGAGGCAACCATTGGGCTAGTTGCATAGCAACTATAGCAGCCAGTCTTCCTCGTGTGCTAACTTTTTCTTCCCTCCAGCAACTAACTTCTGTCCTTTGTCTGGTCCCACAATGGAGGGAGACATAGCACAAAGGTTTGTTGAAGGACAGAGAGGCAGACCAGCTGGCGATGCTTAATCATGGCTGGAGAATAGCACTGAACGCTTCCAGGAAGAAGAAAGGTGGTGATCAGCACAGTAGGGATGTGCACGAACCAGTTCGGCAGTCCTTTTAGACCACCAGACCGGTTCAGAAGGTCTAGCGTTTGGCCGAACCAGCAGCGGTGGGGGTTACCTTTAAACAGGAGGGAGGGTGCTCTTACCCCTCACCCCACCACATCCCCCTGCCAGCACTGTGACCAAAATGGTTGGCACGGGGCGGCTGTATACCTCCGTGCCACGTTGCACACCGTCCACTTCTGGTAGGACGCAGTCTGGGGCAGCAAGGAGGTACACAACTGCCCTGCGCCAGCAATTTTGGTCACAGTGCCAGTGGGGAAACGCAGTGGGGTGGCAGGGGGGAGAGCACCCTCCCTCCTGCTTAAAGGTAAACCCCACCCCGCTGACAAACCGGCATTTGGCTGGACCGTGCACATCCCTAGAGCACAAGGCTTCCAGTCCAGTGGTGAATCTAGTGACATGCAGGGTGGGGACAAGGCAGCATCACTGCTTGGGGCAGGGCTAATAAAGCAGAGATGCCAATTTAGCATCAAGGATGTACCTTCTCAAGCTGCCCCTTAAGATCTGGCATACCACTTCTGAAAGGTTGTCAGTCTCTTGTCTAGACCCCGCTGCCTGTAGTTAACACTTGCATTTAGTAGGGATTTGCAAATTGATTTGTACCCAAATTAGCTGATTCAGGTGATTTGGAGACAAAACAAATCACCCCTGTAGTCCAATGGCTAGATTCGGGTACAAATTGAATCGTGCCTGATTCGATTCAAAATTCGGATCCTTCCTATTAATTCCCCCAGATTCCCAGCTTTCTTTTAATTTAAAAAAAAAAAAAAAGCTAAACTCTAGCCCTTGCAGAAGTGGAGTTATGGAGCAAAATATGTGGACACTATTTTTCAAGTGTTTGGATTCTTTAGTGTATAGTAACTTCCCCTCAATCAATCCCTATTAGGATTCATTACACACCTTCATTTCTTCTGTTCATTTTGACTGTCTTTTTGACAGTGCCAACTGTCAACTGCCATGTGCCAACTACACCCCCTCCCACCCGCAAGGCAGTGGGGTAATACTCAGTTTATGTTCTAGGATTTTTTTCAAATGTTTAGGCTTTTTGGTGTCTAATAACCTTTCCTCATAATGAATCCCTATGAGGATTCATTACACACCAAAGAGTCTAAACACCTCAAAAATTCTTAAAATATAAACTGAGTACCCAGTGGGTTGTGGGGTAGTTGGAACATGGGATGCCACTAATTCCCCACCCCCACCTGCAAAGCAGTGAGGTCAAAATGAGCAGAAGAAATGAAGGTGTGTAATGAAGACACAGAAGAATCTAAACACTTCAAAAATACCTAAAATATAAACTGAGTACCCCAGTGTATATGTGCGTGTGGTGGTGGTGGTGGGGTGTAGTTGACACATGGCAGTTGACAGTTGGCACTGTCCAATGATAGTCAAAATGAACAAAAGAAACAAAGGTGTATAATGAATCCTCATAGGGATTTATTATGAGAAAAGGTTATTAGACACCAAGGAATCTAAACAGTTCGGTATTCCTAAAAAATTAAAATGAGTACCCCACTGCCTTGCAGATGGGGGGCGGTGTAGTTGGCATATGGCAGTTGACACTGTCCAGTGAGTCAAAATGAACAGAAGAAATGAAGGTGTGCAATGAATCCTCATACGGATTCATTATGAGGAGAAGTTATTATACACCAAAGAATCCAAACACTTGCAAAATAATGACTGCACATTTTGCTCCATAACTCTACGACGAGAGCTTAGTTTTTCTTTTTTAATGAATGCTGAGAATCCGTTTTATGGTTAGGATATGGCAACTTCAGATCCCCATTGTTTCCTATGGCAGAATATTCAAAATCAGTTAAAATTAAAAAATCATTAAATTAAAAAATCATTAAAAATCAACCAAGTGCCCCACTGCCTTGAAATTTGGGTGCTGGGGGCAGCCTTAGGAACCTACCCACCACCCAAATTTGGTGCCCCTAGGACCTTGTTAAGTGGTCTGAATCGGTCTGGATCAAAATTGAATCAAAGCAAATACAAATTGAATCTGGGGTGATTTGGAGGGGGTAGATTTGGATACAAAACAAATCAGGGGTGATTAGTTTTGGGCACAAGTCAAATAAAAAAAATCAATTTGTGCACATCCCTAGCATTTAGTTGAAAGATTTCACAAAAGTGGAATTGAGTACACTTTTGATTACCACTCTTGTGGCGACTGGGGAATGGGGTGAGGTAGTCTTGAAATGTGAGAGCTACCTAGCAGGTGAATGTTGATCATAATTTAAAATTCTCTTGCAGATGTGAAGGCAACAGTGTTGGAAGCACAGATGACTATCAAAGTGCAGTGGACAGGCTAATCCAAGCTGCTTGTATATCTAGTCCAAAGCTTTTCATAAAACATTTAACAGTAAATATTAACAAGGAGCAAGTTTATAGCTTGGAATACACGTATGTTCTCAAATGGTTGAAAGAGAACATGAAATGGGCAGGAAAAGCTTGGCTCTTTCAGTAGTCATTGATAGACTTCCGTTACAGTAATCATTGTTCAAAATAATAAATCAATAAAGATGGTTTTTGTTGTGTTCAGACACCTCTCATTAATATGTACAATTCAGCCATTCAATTTGTATCACAAAAAATTGCATACATGGCATTTTAACTTCAGATCTTAAACATAAAAATGGTCTCTAATTGTTTTTTAAAGACCTTTTCCCTGTTAACTTTAGGAACTATCTCACAAATAGACCAAACCACCCAAGTTCTGCCTTGGCCAATTGGTGAGCCAGCAAAACAGTTAGAGCAGCAATAGGTAGCACAGCATATACTCAGTGCTGAGAAAAGAAAACCACAAAATCAAATCTTCCTTCTGCCCTGATATATCCTCTTCTTAAGGACTCTCTGCCTCCCTGTCCCTTTGAATACATTTTGAAATTCCCTCCAAAAGTGTTCCCTCCTTCCAGCCAATGGGGGCACAGTAGCCCATGCCAACAAACCAACCAAGAAGCAAGGAGATGGGGAGAGGAGAGCTGGTCTTGTGGTAGCAAGCATGACTTGTCCACTTAGGTAAGCAGAGTCTTCCCTGGTAGCATATGAATGGGAGACTTGATGTGTGAGCACTTGTAAGATATTCCCCTTAAGGGATGGAGCCACACTGGGAAGAGCAGAAAGTTCCAAGGTTCCTCTCTGGCATCTCCAAGATAGGATTGAGAGAGATTCCTCCCTGCAACTTTGGAGAAGACACTGCCAGTCAATACAATACTGAGCTAGATGGATCTATGGTCTGACTCAGTATATGGCAGCTTCCTATGAGATCTCAAGCCAGTCTGAAGCCAGTGCCAGCAAAGCAATCAGCAAGGGTGGAAAGCCCACCAAAATGGCCACTCAAATCATGCTAATTGACTCTCATCGAATCGAGGCTGATTCGATTTGACCTTGAATCAGTCCCTTCATTTAAGGGGTGATTCAGTTCACAGTTGAATCTATAATAGGGCTGCTCTGGTGCTTTGCTGGAGGATATGAGGAGCTGCCTTATGTATGGTTCACAAGAGTGTTGAAACTTTACTTACAGGACTCCTGTGTCTTTAAGCAAAGAAGTTTAGTGGGCAACTATTCAACAGGCATAGTTTTATCCCATCAAAAGAATGGGTCATACACAACTTAGATTAGCTTATTTGTATGAAATGTGCCTTCTGAACTGTGAAGTGACACATCTACTGCATTGCTGTATCTTTTGTGCTCTCTTTGAGGGCGTCTTCACCCGATGAAGTGGATTTTGGCCCAGGAAAGCTTCAGTCTATTTAAGATGCTGCAAGATTCTTTGTTGGTCTCTTCTACATGGCAAGATAATAGCAACTATATTGGCAATATTTCATAGGAATTGTTATAACTTTATTAATTGGCCTTGTTTCTAGAAAGCCCAAGGTTGCATTATATTGCTACTTATTTTTGCTGGTGGTTAAATTTTGTTGAATGTACATCATCCAATACACTATTGGAAGTGTGGTATATCTTCTGGCAATGGAGGCTTCTTGCCCACCTGTACTGTATTTACCAGTCTTGGCTGCTCCTAAAGTTGTGTCATGCAAACCTGAAACAATAACAGCATACATAACTGTATGTAATAACTAGATTTAGTAGTATAGAACATTTCAGCTGGTTGCATTAGGTAAGTTAAATTTAGGAATGAAATCTCTGTAGAGCTGGGAAATGTGCACTGCACTGTGGTGAACATCTGAAAGAACTGGGAAAATGATCCTTATGGATGCATAACCGGAGTGCATGCAGGCAAGAGGGAGGTACTGACAGACTCAGGGTAACAGGAACTTACTCTGCTTAAAGTATACTTCCTTAAGACAGTCACAACAGGATGAAAAGGAGCTGGGACTGAACACCAGTTAACTGAACACTTAAAACCCAGGAAACAGGACAAATACAATTTGCATATAAAGTAAGACTTAGTTAGAGTAGGGACTCTTATCTTTGTTGCTAGCTCGCATCCCTACCCCAGCAGCTCAGGTAACATGTACACCAGGTCAGGGATATCCTGCAACATTTTGTCCATACGATATTTGGGGATCTAGGATTTAACTTGAAGGAGAGAGAAAAGCAAAAAAGTCCTCTAGGCCCTTGGAAGAGGGTTGGATACTGTACATACTCTGAGCTGGGGGTGAACCACAGAGGCAGTTGATTCTACTATCCTCTCCCTTTGCCCGCTGCACTCAACCTTGTCTTGCCTACCTCGAGGTTAACCCGCAGTGTGTGGTCTGGTTCCCGTGGTGGGTGAGACAAAGCAGCGTGGCCACAGGGAGGAAAGTGAGGTGCTGCTGCCTGCCCCTAGGAACACACGCTTGCTAATAGGGAACAACAGGCACCAATAGCAAATACATGCTTGCCAATAGAGTGTAACTGGAAATTATTATGCTTGCCAACAGCAAGCAGTAGGAAATCCACACTTTCCAATAGGGGCCTATAAGAAATGCAATTGAAAAGCATCCTAGTGGCAAGCTGGGGGTCTCCTATTGCTCCCTATTGGTATGCACGTGCTGCTCTTGGCAGGTTTTTTAGCATCACCCTCCCAGCTACGCTCACTTGAATCCTGAAACCGGTTCTGAGGCTAAGCTCTGGTTCTAGATAGGGCTTCGGCTTCTAACTGTAGCGCAGTGAGTGCAGCTAGTGCGTTCCACCTAAATATGGGCATATAAAAGAGCCAACACTTTTGAGAAGCTGAAGTGCAACTCCACCAGCCTCTCTGTGCAGGAATGATATACTAGCAGCTCCTTCAGAAAATGGCTGGACGCGCTCGCAAGGACACGGTTTTCCCCTGCCCATGCAAGCAGCACTTCTTCCCACTCCCCTTCTAAAGCCAGCGAGGCTGGGGTAGGCGGGTGAATTGGCAGCGTCTTCTCGGCTTGCGGGGCCAGGGGTAACCTGATTCCGGCGGTTCTCCAAGGGTGAACTACAACTCCCGTCGCCACTGCGGCTGGGAATGATGGGAGTTGTAGTCCAACAAGAGCTGGAGGCCCCAGCTCTAGGCGTATTGCATTTTTCTTTCTATTTAAAGGGAGGCGTGCCGCGCGGCACGGTTTGCAGCAAGTAGGCGGGGGGGAAGGAAGCCGAGTCAGTGACGACAGTGGGAGGTGGAGCCGTGACGACATTGACTCCGCCCATAGTGGACCCTCTGCGACTCAGGTGTCTGCCTTGGCCCGCGAGGTCACCCGCTGACAGAAACAGCCCACGGGTGACTGGCTGCCTGTTCCATGTGAGGCGATGGGGGGCGATTCCCCGCTAGCAGCAGCAGCAGCAGCAAAAGCAAGACGACTAAGGTGAGGAGTCTGTGCTTGGTTAGGGTGCCCCGATGGCTGGTGGGGGGGACGTCGTTGAGATATTTGGAGGCGGGGGGGGGGGGGGAGGAAGAAGACCTGAGATTGAGGAGAGAGCCGGCAGTGGGGCGTTCAGACAGGGTGGTTCAGTCGGGGCACCCGACTGGATCTGGGGAAAGGGTTGGGATTGCGTTTGGAAATGAGAATGTGGGTTTGTCTGAGGACGGAGAGTGGAGGCAGTGATTTGATTTGAGCAGGTAGGTTATATCAAGTACCACCACCCTTAGGAGAATACTAAGCCTTTCTAAAGCCTGAGTTGATTTCTCTTGTAAAAGTTTCGCTAGTTTAAGTTGTGTCCTGTAACACCGATATATATCAAGATCTAAAAAACAAACGAATCTTCTCATTCAGTGACATGGACAACAAGTTACATGGCATGTTTTAAAGTCCTGTAATGAAGAAAAGGAAGAACAGGGACTAATCAGAAATAGTTGAGTCTTTGAGGTCATGCTGCTTATGATTAAGCTAGTAGCCTCACAAGAACTTATTCTTAAATTCTTATTCTTAAGATACAGGTTGCACTCCTATTATACAGTATAGCGCAAGTGCTTGAGTGCTGATCAATGCGAATTGAATCAATTACCCTCAGCATGGCATAAGGTCCTGGAAGGTCACAGTGTAGTTTGGAGGTGTGTGGGTTAAAATGTTCTCTGTCTTTTAATTTACAAAATGTATATATTTCTGTGCACTTGGAGAGCTTGAGTACATCTTCTTCCTATTGCTTAAAACTAATCTATATTGTTATCACAATATAACATGAAAAGCAAAAGTTTACAAAACTTGAACCAAGAGAATCACAGTATAAAATGAGAGTTAAAAAGTGAGAGAATCATAGTATAAATAATGCTAAAATTAATGGAAGTTTGTGATTGGAAAACCTGATTCTGGAGTATCCAAATCCATTGTGAAGTATTACTGATGCTACAATTAAGATATCCACTAAACTCTTAACATTTATATCTCAAGCATAAATTCCTTAGTGGTAATTGGAAGATGCTAGCTTATTATTCTAAGATCATTCAAGTGTGCAATAAAAAAATAAGGGCAGACAGTACCAGTATCAGTAGACCACTTCTTTTTCCTTAAAAAACAAAAATTGGGCCTTTGCTAATTCCTTAGAAAAATAGCTATTTGTCTTAATATTTCTAAATGTTAGATTAACAGTCTTTTGTCAGGCTGACCAATTAACACAGTTTTTTCTCAGGTCAGCAAGACGTTTTTCTCTAATATCCTCTGTCAAAGGGCACTTAAACAGGTAGTGAGGCAGGCCATACAACTCTTTCAAACCACAGTGGCAGAAACGGAGATAGTATGGTGATTTGGTTAATCTAACATCACCTTAACTTGTGTAGCAGGGAAATGACTAACAAGCAGAAGGTTCCCAATTCAAATCCCTGCTGGTACTATGTCAGGCAGCAGCGATACAGGAAGATGCTGAACGGCATCATCTCATACTGCGCGGGAGGAGGCAATGGTAAATCCCTCCTGTATTATACCAAAGAAAACCACAGGGAAAACCACGAAATCGACTTGACAGCACACTTTACAGGGCTCTGTGAGGAGAGGGTAAGAAGAACCAGAACTCAGGCGGGCTGAATGTATCCAACCAAATCTATGGTTAAGAGTAATTTATACACAGAATGTTGAAGGTATCTGTTGAGAGAGAAAGTAGAAATTCAGATAAACATGTTTAAGACTGAGCTGTTAATTGGATTGTTAGTCACAAATATAGACATAATTACAAATGCAGGTTTTTGGCTAAGGTTAAAGGGACTGGCATTTGAGAAAGACATAAATGGATAACTACCTGTGAAAATACAGTCTGCAGCTAAAAGTCGGGGAGTCAGGCTGATTTCTCCTGAAAGTAATTGTATAATGATTGGCATTTAAAAAACAACAACAACAACACCTGCATCTATGGGCTGGGCATTTAGTGTGTTGGCCTTGTGCTGTGTTATTGTAAGTTGCTGCTGCTGTTAATATGTAACTGTTGGCCAGCCAATCAGCACATCCCATGGCACCTTTCCAATTTGCATAGGCTGCCTTAAGGTTCTTCCCCTCCTCTCCTTGTCCACAGGAGATTGCCTTTGTTCTGGGATTCCTTTTTTTTTTTTTTTTTGGTCATCTCTGTCATGCACAGTACAGACTCCAGAATGTGGCTAGTCATTCATTTATAGTGTGATCTGTTGATTGCCAGCAGAGTGCATTTTAAATGTTCAGTTTTGCAGCAGACATGGTCTGACCTTTCCCACCCCTTTTCTATTTTTAATCGCAGGAAGACTTTAAAATTTAGTTAGTTGGTTTATCATATTTTCTTATACTGCCTGATGTGCATCCCTGGGCAGTGTACATAAGTTAAAATACAATGTAAAAACAGGACAAACAATTGTGATATAAAATCATCAATTAATATTAATCAAAAGCCTGAGAAAGCAAGGGTCTTTTAGAAGGTTTTTTTAAAAAACAGCCAGAGATAGAGAAGCCCTGATTTTAACGAGTGCATTCCAGAGCCCTGGGGCAGCCAGAGAGAAGGCCCTGTCTGTGGAGAGGTTGGGTTTGTGAAATCTTGGAGAGATGGAGAGAGTTTACCTTGTGTAGTAGCATTTTAAAATCTTTCCTAGACAATCATGAATTGGCTTCAGCATTCTTGACTTCTAGAGCAGGGATTCTCAATGAAGTCCAATAACATTGAGACCCAGAGTTGAGAATCCCTGTTCTAGAGGACAAGGATTCTCAAAATCGATCAAGCCAATTTAAATGCTGTTGCTGTGGCTATTCGCTGAGCTAGCTTTGCCACACAATGGCCAGAGGACATCACACCATGAGAAACTAACAGTAAACCAACAGAATTTGGATAAATATATGAAATAGAATTGTTTACTCATAAATTAGTCCCATAGTGGAGCTTGCTCCCAAGTAAGTGTGCACTGGATTGCTGCTAATGACCTTTTGATCTTCAGAAAGCTGTAAAATATGTGATCATTTTCTGTTGTGTATTTTATTAACTGCTCTTATCATAGCTTATTCTTGCACAGTTAATGGAAATTAATGGGAATCAACTGATTGTTCATAACTTTTATGGGATGTAGTTCTGGACAGATTTGAGTTTGGGAAGTCATGCTTGACCAAATCTTGCTTTAGGCAGGTGACTTATCTTTCAGTTCCTCACTGGTGAACCAGGTACAAAAATGATCTTTCAAAGCAATAGTACGATGCAGTCTTATACATTTAGAGATCTGAGGAATTGGTAATACTGTGGCTTTCATTTTAAGGGATCAGAAGCAAACCGCAGGATCATGCTTTTTGTCTCTCTAGTACAAATTCCACCTGCTGGCCCTATACACAATTTACACTGGAGACCACATTAACCATGATTAATGCTAATAAGGGTTCATTCTTAAACAGAATATGAAACCAAAGTTTGAAGTTACTCAAAAAAAGTTATTAAGACTTGTGAGTATTGGTTGACATAATTGTTTTCCCTGTTTGCTTTTTATGTTTGCTTTTGCATAAGACTTTTTTTCCTTATAGAATAGTTCATGTTTAATTTTTAAATTAATTTAAAAATAGTTTAATTTTTAAATTAATTAAAAATTGGAATAAGAATTAAGAGGCTTCCCGTCACACAGTGATGCTTGCAAACCTGCCTTCCAGTGTTCTCTCTCATACATGTGCGTGTGCATGGTTTTTGATGTCTGCTCAGTTAATTTTAGATCCCACTCAGGTTTAATCAGGAAGGTTCCACTCTACATGCATGTGCACACACACTGCCTTGATACTGCTGCCCAGAACAAACTGCATTCTGCACGCAGATGAGAAAAATTATACAGAACACTGCTTCCTTCCCATTTTTCTCCATCATATTTATCAATCTGTTAGTGCCACTATAATTTCAAGAGAATAACTTCAAGAATTTCAAGATGAGTTTCTTCAACTGCTGTATCTAGCTGTAATGATAGGTACATTTTAATATAAAGCCAGTTGTAAAAGTTCACAATTTGGGGTTTAGTTGCTAAAAATATAAGCACTAAAGCCAGTTGTAAAAGTTCATAATTTGGAGTTTAGTTCCTAAAAGTATAAGCAGTGTTAAAAAGAATACTGTACACAAAATGAAATGCATTAATCACATACTGTGGTATTTTTGCTTTTCTTTAAAGGCGTTTAGTGTCAATTTGGAAACAAGATTAAGCACTGAGATGTTTTGCCACTGGGAGACAGTTAGGTAAGATGACACAATTCCTACTTCTTAAAATCAGTGTTTGTTTTACTTGATTTGAGTAAAGATCAGGAAGACCAGATCAGGAAGTTTCTAAATTTGCTTATTTTATTTAATATAGTAATTAAATTCATAAATTTAATTGTGAATACTTGAACAGAAATGTTTTCACAGAACTCACGTGTCTCATCTTTTTTCCTGTTGTGCAACTTAACAAAGTTTTCAAGAATACAAAATGGTGTTGGGTTTTTTTCTGGGTGGATTTTTTTTTTTTTTTGGTTTTTTTTTAATATTCTCTTAGCAGATAACCATAGATGTTGTATACTACTAACTTTTTTCATTGGGGATAGAACTGTATAAATTACATTGTCCTTGGGATGAAGGCAAATAACTGCTGCTGAGTTGGTCATTTTTGTTCTTTAAGTGTACAGATATGGGGCACAGCTACCCCTTGGATCAAATAATTCTCAGTCTTGCATTAACGAATAGTTTATCCCCACCAGTAGCACAGCAATAATCTTTCTTGTATTTCTCCCTGACTATATCCCACTGTGAAATCCCTTGTGTCTTCTGCTCTGGGAAGAGCGTCCTCATGCTCATATGCAGAAGGTTCCAGGTTCCCTCCCGGGCATCTCCAGATAGGGCTGAGAACGACTCCTGCCAACAGGAGAAGCCACTGCCTTAGGAACATAGGAAACTGCCATATACTGAGTCAGACCATTGGTCTATTTAGCTCAGTATTGTCTTCACAGACTGGCAGCGGCTTCTCCAAGGTTGTAGGCAGGAATCTCTCTGAGCCCTATCTTGGAGAAGCCAGGGAGGGAACTTGAAACCTTCTGCTCTTCCCAGAGCAGCTTCATCCCCTGAAGGGGATATCTTGCAGTGCTCACACATGTAGTCTCCCATTCATATGCAACCAGGGTAGACCCTGCTTAGCTATGGGGACAAGTCATGCTTGCTACCACAAGACCAGCTCTCTTCTCCTTGGAGAAGCTATTCACTGCCAGTCTGTGAAGACAATACTGAGCTAGATGGACCTATGGTCTGATTCAGTATATGGCAGCTTCCTATGTTGTTCATATGCAGCTAAACTGAGCACTCTGGTAATTCTGGAGCTTTGCTTAAGGAATGGGACTTTCATGCTATTCCTTGCACCCCTTAACAGTCTGCTGTTGAGGGACCCTACAGAACAGGATGGCCTATGGTGCAAGAGGCTGCAGAAAAGGTGGGAGGGGATCAGTAAAAATGACCCACACCCCTTGTATTCCTGAAAGTAGAATCTTTGACAGATATGGCAGAGCAATGGTTGTCTGCTGTAAACTAAGTCATTATATTAAAATACTCTTGCCTCTGCATGGAGTACTTTCCTTAATTTTAACAAGTCTGTAGACTATTTGGCATGGACAAAACAGAGTGTGTAAGGTTCGTGTGAACAAAGAATTCCATTCATGCAAGCACACTAAGACTGGAAGCATTATTGGACTTTTTGCATTCTTACTGCAACAAATTCATTATCTAATTAAAGTTTTGTGGTCTTCATGTGTTTACTTAGGTTGTGTGTCAAGAAACTACCACTGCAGCATATTATCCAGGCGAGAGCTTTATCGGGGGCTGATGCTGTTAATGCTCTGCGGCCGTTTTATTTTGCAGTGCACCCAGATTTCTTTGGCCAGCACCCCAGAGAGAGGGTAAAAACATTTTGCTCTAATGGTTTGACCCTTGTGATATCAAAAGCGAGCTATCTGATTTATTGCTTGGGTTATTTTTAAATACTTTTATGAGTCTGAGCTTTAGGGCAGGACAGGACAGAATTTCTTTATTACGGCCCAAGGCCAGCAAGAAAGGTTAGCATGTTTGACAGTAACTATTAAATCAAACGGAATTCAAATCATTATCTGCCACAATCTAGAGGCTAAGAAACAGAACATGGCTACATTATAAGTTACTTGAAACTTGTGATCCACTCAAAGAAGTTATAAGTAAAAATAGAGTGACCTGGAAATTCTAATTAAAAAGGAGAGATCAAACTATGATGTAAGTCAGAATAAAATCTGCAATATAAAAGTACATGTGTTATTGACTCAGTTTCTTCCTCACCCCAAGGATGCAAGCAGTGTGCAGTGGGGATTTTATGGTATCTGCCTTTCAGAAGTGCTGAGGGGAGGGCAATCTTGCCCTTTTAAAAGCCCCATAATAATTAGTATATGTGAGGGTAGATTGGCAAGCAGTCATGACTTTCCCCTGTGTATCCTGCAAAAGCTGGGTATCCGAGACAGATTAAACTGGAGCTCTAAATCTAAAATACAGTTGCTTCTTTTGCCTTCTCCCTATTTACCATACACAGAATGTCTGGAGACTGGCCACAGGTAAGGATTTTGTGGGCGATGCATTTCTGCCAGCTAGAGTGGAAATCATCACTCAGGGTGAGAGGAGCCAGCCCAACAAGAGTGCAGTTCAGTTTATACCAATAATTGATTACAACAATCTAGTCTCTAGCAAGACACACATCCAGCCTCCAAAACTGCTTTGGCAGCACACTTAGGGGTATTCAAAAGGGATTTAAGAAATCTTGATTGTACACACTTGAGCAGCCCAAAGTTGAGTTATGGGCCCAGTGGCTCCCCATATATAAAGGGCGCCAATGAAAAGGTTTAATAGCAGCAGGGAGGAATCTCTTTCCTTGTGTGTGATGATAATGTTGACCTGTTCAATTCATGGTTGTCAATTGCATGGTCCACTTATAAACTTTAGGTCTTTTAGAAAAGGCCATTATCTTGATTTTTTGATAATTAATCACCAAGCTTTCCTCTTTGCAGGGTTAAACTAGAGCAGCAATGACTCATTTCAAACCCACCTGTGTTTGTGATAGGATGACAGCATCATCCACAAGTAGTAGGATTGGAAGTTGCCTATTTGCCACTATGGGAACATGTAGATCTAAACCTTTTAGTCAGAGGATAAGTGAATTAATATTAATATTAAATATTAAACAAGACTGAAGCCAGTATGCATGCCTGGCAGACACCTCTGGTGGTGGGTATTGGATTAGAAAGGAGTCCTGCACGATTGCATCTGACTCTCTGAGTAGATCCCTCATAAAGTATATTAGCAACAACAGACATTTATCAATTGTTGAATTCCTAAGTTTGGACCAAAGGGAAGTATGCAATATTAAGTTGAAAGCCACCTTAAAGTTGACAAATGGGGCATAAAGCAATCCTTTTGGGCCAATTGCATATTTTTCAACAGGCAGTGATCTATAGTGGATCTACCTGGTCTGAAACCAGCTTGATCTTCCTCTGAAATGGACAATTTAGTCTTCAAGCTTCTAAGCTAAATTCTTGGCATATAACTTGCTGATAACATTTAAGAGACTAATAGATCTATAATTCGAAGGGTCATCTCTGCTGCCTTTCCTATAGATGGGTATTATAATGGCTATCCCCCAGTCTTTGGGAATAGATGCCGTTCAATCAATAAAAATGAACAGAGAGGCCAGCACCATAACAACCACTTTAAACAGATCCAGAGGAATAAAATCATCCCCCAGTGCCTTTCCTGGTCTCAACTGCTCTATTAGTGGTTTAATCTCACTAACTGACACCGGAGGCCATTGCTGTAGGGAGTCAGTAGACAAATTAAGAGTTGAGTTGAGAATATTCTAGAAGCCATATAAAGAGCCAGAACATGACTCCCAGGCCCCAACTGGGATAGAGCTTTAGGGCTGTTGTAAGGAATTCATGAGGGCCATTCCCCATTAAGGAACTAAATACAGGCAAGCTACATCCTTTCATGCTTCTGCTAAATATGAGGGCTGCTGCTGCTGCTTTTAGATTGTTGTTCTTGTGGGGTATTATCCTTGACTTTTACCTACTTGAAATAGTAGCTGGGTCCTCACTGTGCTTCGTGGCACTCTAAAAATGGACATTCTTGAACTAAATACAACTGAATCTGATTTATTCTATCCCAGTAGTTTTCAGATTGTGGAGCCCAGTCTGAAAACTACTGGGATAGAACAAAAGAGAAGGGGAAAATAAAAGTAAATAAAAAATTAAAATAAATAAAAGGGAAGCTAATGAGGAGCTTCTCAATCAGAAGATCAATACTGACGCTCACATTTCCCCAAAAGCTATCTTCCCCACCACTGCTTGTCTCCTCCTGCAGTACAATGCTACAGGGGAGTGTTTAATGTCTCCTAGTACATCTCATAAGGCAGGGGTTCCCAATGTGTGGTACTCCAGATGTTGCTGAACTACAACTCCAGCCCATCCATATTAAATTGGAGCCAGGGGTGATGGGAGTTGTAGTTCAGCAACAGGAGTACCACAGGTTAGGAACCCCTGTCAGAAGGCAACTGTGAAGCCCAGCAGGCCTGGTCAATATCCTGTATGAACTGGGTATGTGCCCTAGAAGTAGGGCTGGAGACTGTGCTTGGTTGGAGTGATTAAAAACCTCTTAACTGACTAAAAGGGGCTTCTGGTTGTTTTTTTAAATTGTAAATTATTTTTAATACCAATACATATAAAAAGCACCATCTTAAGAGGCATTCCCTTCTGTGTGTGAGAGATGGAAGAATGCATCTTCCAAACCTGCCTGCTGCGATACATGTGCACATTGTCTAAAAGGCAACACCACTTTCTTAGAATGCCCATGTGTTTCTTGTATACAGAGTGTGGAAAGGGTTTCCTGAAAGTAGAATGTTTGACAAATATGACAGAGCAGTAGTTGTCTGATGTGAACTAAGTCATAATATTAAAATGCTCTTGCCTTTGCACGCAGTACTTCCCTTAATTTTAACAAGTCTGTAGACTGTTTGGCATGGATACAACATGGCGTGTAAGATTATTGTGAACAAACCCTGTTCACCTGTGTGTATTTGTTTTAACATAGACAGCATTCAGAACAGAGTAATTCCTTTCTTGGTGGTTGTTTTCAGGAAATCAATGAAAATTCTTTGAAGAGATTAAATGGTTATTTGGAGAATCTCCAGAAACCAGGCTTCAGGACATTTAAACCAACCCAGCTCACTTTCTATGTTCGAGAGCGAGAACAAAACCCTTCCAAGGTTCAAGAATCATTTGGTGCTTCAGGTATATTGGTTACTCTGGCTTTTCTTTCTTTCTCTCTTTTTAATTTTTATTTTTTGCCTCTTACAATGTTAAAAGCTGTAAGACCCTTTAATAGCTTTTGAGCACTAGAATGCTTGATATATTCATAGAGCTCTTTCTGATGGCCATTAAACACTGGGTTGTGCTCCAAAACCTTCTGAAAATGTGTTCAAGTTCAGATTGGATTTAATAACCAGAATGGTTTGTGCATAACCTTAACAAATATTATTTTCATTTTGTCACAGCACAGTATGTTGAACATCAGTGCAACTGTGGGCCAGCGGTTCTCAGATTTGGGGCCTCAGATGTTGTTGGTCTACAGCTCTCATCGTCCCCAGCCCGAGTGATTTCTGGACATTGTGGCTGGGGATATTGGGGGTTGTAGCCCCAACAAGATCTGGGCACCCAAGTTTGAGAACCCTTGGTTGGTGTAGAGTCAAGGGAGCTTCATTTAAAAACTAAAGGTGTGGTTTAGAATATTCATGTAGTGTCCGTATGCAGAAGATGCAGATGGCTTCTTTGGCTGCTTTTATTTTGAAAGCATTAAATAGTTCTCCCTCTGTTATATTCTCTTTCATGAAGTGCTATCACAGACAACCTTTTGCACAGAAAATTGAGAATGATTAACAAAATCAAATATTCCTTTAGGATTTTCTACCAGTTGTCGAGCAAGGTGTATAGTGTGATAATGGGCCAATTACATAAGACGTTGGTGTTTTGGTGCTTGATATCCATGTGCCTATTGCTTTCTGTACTTTGTAGATGTTTGCTTCAATTACAGTGTGGTTTTGGGATTTTTAATCTGTCGTGCATTTCCTTCAAAAGAGTTGGGAGAGGCTCTTCCCAGTGGGGCCTATTTATATTAATCTTAGTATCTGGTGGCTTAATCTATTGGATTCAGCAGCACTGTTAGTAGAAATCAAATCACTATGGCTAACTGAAATTCACTAGGAAATTAATCACCAGCTATGGGTCGTGTTGGCAGAGGTGTACCTAGGTAATTTTGGAGCCTGGACCCAAAGGTTTCACTGGAGCTCCCCCACACCACCCCCTGCAAGTTAAGCATCATCCCCCTACACACACCCCATACCGTGACAGACACACTATTTTTAACACATGGGTTCTTGAGGGCACAAACAGCAACTGGATTCACAAGAATGCAAGAATATAAAACAGGTACATTTATGCAAATATGTGTGAGCAGAAACATTTCAACATGCAACCCAACATATTCCCATCCCATATTTCTTTCCCCACTCCCCTCTCTGTCTCTAAAACAGAGGTCACACGCGGCTGCCCAGTACGGCATGGCAACCATACTTCCAAGTCCACATCTTTATTTCGGTCTTTGACAGACTAAAGAGGATTTGGGAGCCCCCAGGGGGTGTGGAGGCCCTGGACTTCAGCCCGGTAGTCCAAGGGTTAGAGCGCCTCTGTGTGTTGGCTATGTTAGAGAAGCAAAGAGACAATGGAAGTGCACTCTATTGAATCCTACCGTGTTGTGGGGTTGCTTTTTACAGGATTTCGAGCTGTCAGTTTCACTTTGCGCACCAGGGACCTGCTAAGCACAGTACTGGACATCCTGAACTCTTGTAGTTTATCGACTGAGCATGTCCCAAGCCTGAATGGCAATGCAGATACTCGGTCTAACCAGAGAGCACAAGGAACATTCCGCAGGCCTATTAAGTGGGACAAGACTTACTACTCTTTTACTGGATTCAAGGATCCCGAAGAAGAACTTGAGCAGGCCCAGAGGATGGAAACTACTTTGCGGTATCTACATATGAAGTCACCTTTTGCTGAGTCAGGCCATTGGTCCATCTAGCCTAGTGCAGTCTGCTCTGACAGGCAGTGGCTCTCCAAAGTTCCCAGCAGAGGTCTTTTGTAGTCCAACTACCTGGGAACACTCTCTCGCGCACGCACACTCTCTCTCTCTCTTTTTAAATCTGCAGATATCATGTATTGAAATGAGAACCTTCTGCATGAAAGCATATGCTCTATCATTGAGCCGTGACCTCTGCACACAAATCTCTTTTTATTTAACAAATATTTTGATCGTTGTAGATAACAAAGCAGCCTTCAATGTACCACTAATTCTTAAATCCTAGAGAGGAGCAGAGAGCTTTTAGCATAGACTATGGATTCCTAAATCTTGTCAAAGTGAGTCTCCACAAGCTGTGGAATAAATATTCAGCCCCAAAAATGTGTCAGAGAATTTAGCATGCAACATTCCCAATCTTTCAGCTTTTGGGCAAGAAGATCAAAAGAATAGGCTAGAAGCAAGGTGGTGTGTGTCTGTACAGGTTTTAAGATATTAAAGCAAAAGTGTGGGAGAAAGGCAACTGGTTGGCCCATTGATTACCTAGAACTGACAATTGCCACAAGGGAAGTGATGGTCACTCTGGGAAGGGCCAAATATCCAATGGCACCTTGTTGGGGAGCTGTGCAGGGGAGGCTCATCTTGCATTATGAGAGCTGTTGGCAAACCCACCTGCACAGCTTGCCCAGAAATACATCCTCGCAAATGGTGGTATAACCTGGCTAAATTGTCTAGCAGTAGTATTAGGACTGCAGTCTTTGTTCTTTTGTTGATATTGGCTCTGCACTTTATTCTTAAACAGCAGCTAAACATTAAGAAATTAGAGGTGTACAATCAATCAATTTTATTACAGCCTTAAGCCAACCAAAAACAAAACAAAAAAAACCCAAAAAGAACATACAGAGGTGCAATAAATATCACAAAGAACATCGAAAATGTAAAAACAGGATTGCGAATAGAACTAAAAATACATTATAAAAAACCATGGCGGGAAGTCTGTCTCATAGCCCCATAAATGAATTTTGCTACTATTTTAGTGACTTCATCATTGGTGTCAGCCAGGCAGTAGTTAAGATAGGAGTAAGGCCTACCAGGGAACTGCTCAAAAATTGGAGACAATAATTCTCTCCTCGAATCATGGTATAGAGGACAATATAGCAAGATGTACATGACAGTTTCGAGGCTACCCTCTCCACACAGATACAGCCCCGAAGCAGAAGGATCTTTAGAAAACCTGCTAAGGAGTATAGCAGAAGGTAATCCATTCAACCTGGCCCAAGCAAAGGCCGACCTGAATTTAACAAAGTGAAGGGAAGATAGATATCTAACAGACTGGTTTCCAACTGGGGATTAGAGGTGTAGTTTTTCATGGTGTAGGCAGATGTGGGGGGGGGGAAGCCTCACCTGTTTAATTACTGCTTGAATTGCTGTTCATGGCATATGAGCAGAGCCAGTTTTAAAAGGATTTTTTTTTTTAAGTGAGATCATAAAACAGCTGCTGGAGATGCCAGTGTCAGAGCAGCTGCACAAACTTGCCTCCCCTTCTAGCTACTCCATCATGGACAATGGCCTTCCCTTCCTCTCCCCCACCACGTCGAAAGCAAAGGAAAATGGGGAGGTTGACTGACTTGCCATTGGAATGAGAAGAGAGGAAAACCCCGGCCAGACGGAAAGCAAATATTCCTCAGGGACCACCTTGTAGCAGCACAGTGAGGGGTTTAGGGACCCCAGCTCCTCTCACAGCACATGCCACCTGTCTGTCACCAATTCAAAGGTGGAGGAGGTGAGAGGCTGGCACGCTTGAGTGAATGAGCCGCGCACACAACCCTGGAAAGGTTTCTGTGGGCTGCTCCAGCCATCATTCCCCTTCTCTCGTGTGTGTGCCTCATTCCAGTCATCAAAAGCTGTTATCAGTTCCATAAATGCTGGACTAGACAGACCCTTCTAGCCATTAGTATTCGCCATGAGCAATTCCTGCGCTTACCAAGGAAGCTCATGGTGTCACAAACAAAGACTGTGCAATGGGGCAGGTGGGGTGTGAGTTTTTTTAATGGCTTCCTAGCCCCAAGTGGTTTTTGTTACGCAGTTCTATGGGAAAGACCTGTTAAGCCATTGATGGAACCACCCTAGAGAGAGTGGATGTAATGCACAGCCCATTCATTCAGATACTCTTACTTCTACTGGGACTTGGATAAATATGGATCGCAGGTTAGAATGAGAGACCCACGTTTCTTCTCGGGTACTAGAAGCAACATGTAACATTAACTCTTAGGTACTTTGAGTTTTACTTACCTAGTGATTGCTATGAAATGTTACCATGAACTTCCTACTGCACTGATTCAGGACGGTCTGCTGCTGCAGCATTAGAGACAGTTCAAGTAGTGGTGTCTTTATTGTATCTAGGGCAAGAAACGTTCTCACTCCTGCTTTCCACCTGTACAATACTGTGGAAGCAAAGCGCTATTTTCTCCGTTGACTCAGCAGTATGCAAATGCACACTTTCCAGCAGTAGCCTCTCATGGGGAAAACCAAACAGCAAGTATAAAGCAGTGAAGAGAGCACTGTCCTTAAAACAAATGAGTAATGGTCTTGTCAAAGAAAGTTCATTTGAATTATTTTTTATTAATTGTAAAGTAAAGCATGCTGTCAAGTCAGTGACGACTCCTGGCTCCCACCGAGCCCTGTGGTTGTCTTTGGAAGAATACAGGAGGGGCTTACCATTGCCTCTTCCCACGTAGTATGAGATGATGTGGGAGAGGAGAGCTGGTCTTGTGGTAGCAAGCATGACTTGTCCCCATAGCTAAGCAGGGTCTGCCCTGGTTGCATCTGAATGGGAGACTTGATGTGTGAGCACTGCAAGATATTCCCCTCAGGGGATGAAGCTGCTCTGGGAAGAGCAGAAGGTTTCAAGTTCCCTCCCTGGCTTCTCCAAGATAGGGCTGAGAGCGATTCCTGCCTGCAACCTTGGAGAAGCCGCTGCCAGTCTGTGAAGACAATACTCAGCTAGATAGACCAATGGTCTGACTCCGTATATGGCAGTTTCCTATGTTCCTATGCCTTTCAGCATCTTCCTATATCACTGCTGCCCAATATAGCTATTTCCCAAAGTCTGGGAAACATATCAGTACCACCCTTTTCCCCCAAGACCTGAGAGTATGTGTGAGGACTCTTAGACTGATAGCCACACTCATAAGTTTATTTAATTCTTGCCACCCTGGCCTCTGTCCCTCAAATCATGAGCAGGAGCTAGGCTACATGAGTTGTGACTAGGCACTATTGAAATAAATGAGATAAGACAGTAATGATGACTAACTTAAGTCCATTAACTTTAATGAGATTTAGCCATGACTAACATAGTCTGGCTCCTGCCCTCTGTGTGTGTATATGCATGCGCTTACACACTGTTCACTTACTGCTGGGAAAATTGACCATCTTGGAGTGCACAGTGGGGAAGGCTACTTGATGCTAACAGTATCAGTTAGGTTAGAGTGCTGGACTAGGACTGGGAAGACCTGAGTTCAAATCCCCGTTCAGCCATGAGACTTGCTGGGTGACTCTGGGCCAGTCACTTCTCTTTCAGCCTAACCTACTTCACAGGGTTGTTGTGAGGAAAAGCTCAAGTATGTAGTACACCGCTCTGGGCTCCTTAGAGGAAGAGCGGGATATAAAATGTAATATTAAAAAATTAAAATTAATTAAATTAGCAGGTAGACATAGGACATAGCTTTCAGTGAGTAGCCAAAGAAATGTTTAATGTGCTTTCTGGCTAAAAATGATTTACAGTCTTCAGGAAGGCTCTTGATTCTTTCCCTGCTCTCACACATTTTAAGATATATTTAAGCACTGTAAGACCAGCTTTAAACAGCAACTTGATCTGCTTGCCTTATTATGTAGTGTCACTGATCTTAACATGTTTTGGTGGTCCATGCTGTGTTTCCCCCCCAGTTCCTGGTTAAATAATAATCAAAAGAGTGCAGTGAAGAAGCTGAAGGATAGCTTACCGCTCAGGAAGGAACTGGACCGTTTGAAAGATGAACTTTCTCAGCAGCTACAGCTCTCCGATATTAGGTAACAAATTAACTTTACTGTGTGAAAAAGCACACTTTTGGATGACACACAAGGTGCACACAGCAATACAGCTAGGATGAGATGGAGTATTTGTATTTTTAATGTGCTGAGGAACTTATATTCTGAGGCTGTCACAAAAATTGAGGGGAAATTGGTTTCTTTTGAATTAAAATTGCACTATTTGGTGGCAGCCTCTCAAAAGCCTTGCTGAAAAGGGTTTCATACTCCATTTGCAGTTTGTGTTTAGTAGACTGCAGTGTGGCATTCTGCAAATCAATGTTCTTTGCTCCGCATATATGATGTTTACAATGCCTGCACTAGCACTTTAAGGGTCATTTCACGAGGCAACAAAACTGAAGCTACACGCTTCAATGGTTCATCAGTGTTTTTCTGAGAGAAATTGTTCCAGTAGCACATTGTTAAAAGGTTGCCATGGAAAGCAAGAAACTACTACATTTTATTTATAATTGAAGTTTTCTAATGTACTGACAGCCCATATTACCGTTTCTTTAAATAGGACTTTATGTAGTATAATAGTTAGAGCAAGGCTGCAGAACTTTGGCCCTCCTGCTGTTGCTGGACTACCACTCCCATCATCCCTGGCTACTGGCCACTGTGACTAAGCATGATGGGGGCTGTACTCCCATCACACTCTCACCCTAATTTACCTCACAGGATTGTTGTGAGGATAAAATGGGAAAGTCTCTTATATGTTACCCAAAGACCCTGGCTGGCAAGGAAAATACACTATATTCCATTGCTCCCCACCAAGAATGCTGAGAGGTGTGTCTGCTGTTCTTCTCTTTGTCAAAATGTAGATTCTGGATTTAGAGGATGAAGGGCATTGTGAGAACAGGGGATAGGGCCACGGTTGGGAAAGCAAGCCTGGCCACCCCACCCAACCTCCGCTGCTCTACTCCTGGCGGTAATTTCAGTCCTGGACAAAGAGTATCTGTGGTGGCACCATCAAAATATATGTACATAGTGTGTATATATAGGAAGACATACAAGTGGCAAAGTGCATTTCTGAAGTGGGGAGGGTTTGTCCCACGTTAGACATTTGAAAGAAAAATTAGTGTGTTTCTTAGTAATGCTCTCATTCCAAACATCAACAGAAGTGAGCCCATGGAGGAACTCCTCTTTATTTACTATATATAGACTGATAGTAAATATGGCCTTAACTTCAAGTTGCCACAGGAGTCGGCAGTGTAGGGGGGTGGCAGGGAGGTGAGCTACCAGTCTGAGTAGGGGGTGCTTGCCTGTGGGGTGGGGGTGAGTATCCTCTCGTCTCCTTTAGGTAAAGGTGCTGTCGAGTCGGTGTCGACTCCTGGCGACCACAGAGCTCTGTGGTTGTCTTTGGCAGAATACAGAAGGAGTGTACCATTGCCTCTTCCCACGCAGTATGAGATGTTGCCTTTCAGCATCTTCCTATATTGCTGCTGCCCAATATAGGTGCTTCCCATAGTCTTGGAAACATACCAGTGAGGATTCGAACCAGCGACCTCTGGCTTGCTAGTCAAGTCATTTCCCCGCTGTACCATTAGGTGGCTTTCATCTCCTTTACCTCATCCCATTTGATGGCCCTTTGCGATAGCTAGTTATACATTTTCCGAGCATGAGTTCAAATAGGAAAGTGCAATACTACTGCTGACCATTAATCACTTGCATGCATGTTTGCTTGGAAGTAAGCATCACTGTGTTTGGTACTTCCGATGTTGCAGCTTCTGGCAAGGGCAACTTCTCAAACACTTGCAATGTTCAGTTTCTTTCTCTTTTTTTTATCACCTTCCCATATTTTTGTGCCCTCACGGTATAGCTGTCTCTCAGGCACACCTAATGCATTGTAGTCATGGATAAACTGGTTTTGCTTGTATGAGATACTTCCATGCTGCTTGTCTGAGTGATGTTTTCCAAGTGCTTTTCATCCACCAGCTCTGTCTTGTGCGCTTAAGGTGCAGTGCAGTTTAAAAGGAATGCAAAAAAATCCCTGTGATGCTTTGTTGTAGATGGCAGAGGAGCTGGGGTGTTGCTCATCGGTGTAGCCAGCTACACAGTCTAAGTCGGCTAGCTCAACAGAGCCCAGAAGCCCCAAGGAATGCAAAAGGTATGTTTTTCTCTTGCTATTTTATTTATCCTTTCTTAATTGCTGTTTGTCCTGTTCATCAAAAATTATTGCAGATAAAGTCTGAATAACAGTTTAAAACTTGACGCTGGTGCAAATTCTAAAAAGCAGTTTAGAACTTGGTGCTAACACCGATTCGGCACTCTGGTGTAGCTTCCATAGGAGCATAATTCAGGGTGCAGGGCTTGACCTATAAAGATAAAAAGTTCAGTCATAAAGATGCCTGCTCCCATACATTCTATTGTAATGTCTGTGATAAGTAAGTGTCCACAATACTATTCTGGTTTCACCGTTTGGGTTAAATTGCATACATGAGTGTGAGAAGGAGGGCCTTAATATCTAGTGGGGGATACCAAATAGACACTTGGGAAACTCTATACTAAGACCCATTTTTGTGAAATGACTGACAAACAAGCTCTGAATGGTGACTAAAAACACCCCCTCCGCTTTCCAATAGGACGCACAGTGATATTTACAGACCGTTCAGGCATGAGTGCAGCAGGCTATGTTATGCTAGGAACTATGGATGTTCACCACCACTGGACCAAAGTAAGAACTAGTGTTTCAAAAGGGTTTTTATTAGGGGACCCATGTATTTATATATTTGTGGAGCAAAACCATACGCGCACATAATGCTTCTGCAGGCTGCTGAGGTAATTTAATTTGCATACACCTTTTTTTTCACCAGAATTTGATACTGATTTCTTAAATGCAATTCTGAAGTGTCACTTTGCTGCTGGAAAGTGGAGTTAGAGCATTGCCTGTATTTAATATCTTGCCAGGTGCTAAATATGTCTAAAACTAATTATTGCAAACTTAAAAGGTAACTAGCAATAACCAAATACAATGCCTCTGGAAATGAAAAACAGTAATACTTCTTTTTTTTAAAAAAAAGTCTTGATAGATTTTGAACATAACCTCTAACACTTTGAGCCAGAGCAGACTTCTCTCTGGCTGCTGCTTAATTCTAGTTAATAGATGAGGAGCAAGATGGAGATTCACCAACACTCTCCTCCTACTCTCTCCCACCTTAAGGGATATGTTGATAGTACCTTGACCAGGATTTAATCAGCATTGAACAATAGTTCCTAATCCTGGTTAAATAGGAACCGTGGTTAAAGTTGGTGCCGTTGTATCCCTTAACTGTAGTCAATGTGTAAGGGGGGATTTGTTTAGTGGGAGGAGGGGATGAGTGCATGATCCTGTCACTAGTTTCTAATCTCTAATCCATAGTTAAGAGGAAACCAGCATCTATTTGCCCTCTTCATAATTACAGATTATGAAATCTCATTTTTGCACTCATTAATACTTCTTAGTGTGTAATTGCCATGCTGATAAAACAACCAATGCACTGTACATATCTAATTATGATCTTGACTATATGTATAGCCATACATACATCTATCTCTCTTGAAGAGTTAAACAGTAAATGCTATTGAACACTAGTGAACAGTGGTGGGAATGTTTTGTTTTAATCATTGATATACCTCCTTCAGTAGAGCTCATTTTTATTCTTTGAGGTGTCAGTCTTTTGAGTTGAGATCTTATGATAGATATAACTTTAAAAAAATAGTTGGTGTTTGGTATTTAGTCATGTCGCAAACTTAAGGAGATTTTTAATTTGTGCAGATTTTTGAGAGGCTGCCAAGTTACTCTGCACTACAAAGAAAAGTGCTGCTTTTGGAGGACCGTATAAGCCATCTCTTGGGAGGCATACAAGTAACATACATAGAAGAGCTGCAGCCGATGCTGACGGTGGAAGAGTATTACTCTACTCTTGACAGTTTCCATAACCGAGTGCGTAACAGCAGGCTTCCGTTTCACCCTCGTAGTCTGTGTGGATTGCAAATGATTCTTGAGAGGTGCGTAGCTACAAAAATAAGCTTTGTTCCTTGAGCTGATTTTTTTCTTTTTTGTTCTACAGTTGACAGAATTTGAATGCATTTTGGCTAGAACCAAAGCACTGTGGGCAGTATTTTGCAGCGTCTGCTCACACACAGGTGCTTTTTATTCCCCCCTACACACACACCTCAAAAAGCACCCTTCCAGAGTGGTACCCCATGAAGTATGAGAGGATACCCCCCCCGCCCCAGAAAAAAAATTGATCTCTCACACTCACATTCTTTCTCCCCTTCCTTCCTTCCAGGCACGGAAGCACTTTCTGCTCACATGTTTGAGGAGAAAGGGTTGACCTCAGGCATAGAGCTTTAGCAAGTGTGTAAAGTTATTTCCATAATCCTTACAACCACCAATAAGTGAAGCTGATGATGATGATGTTCCCACTGTATAGATTGGAGTGTGGTTAAGAGATGGTGGCTTGCTTAAAATGCCTGCAATTTTAACGAGGAACTTCAGGGATCATAGTTCAAGCCATTCTGTATACCAGCTTTCATAGCTTTGCAAGCTGTGTCCTTCAGTTGTTTCAAGCTCATCTTTATTTTATGGGTTAAATTTGTCCTATAGTTACAAACATTACATTAAGCAAAGCCTCATGGTACAAGAAGTAAGTTTAACTGCTTTACAATGTCCTCAATGCTTGTTCTCCTCCTATTGCACAGTGACAGGTACGCGCCAAGCTTGCATGAACTCGGGCACTTTATCATCCCCACAGTCTGTGACCCAGCAGCCCTCCAGTGGTTTATCATCGCCAAAGCACAACAAGCAAGAGAAAATCTGAAAAGAAAGGAAGAGTAAGTACTTCTTAAAACACTCTGCTGCTTGTGTTCCATCCTGTGCCTGACATCTTGTGAGGTTTCCTGGGAGACTACCATGAAGAAAGCAACTCTCCAGAGGGTGTATACAGTGAACTTCCACTTTGAAAGAAAGAAAGAAAGAATTACTAGAGCCCTCCACTGTTCCCAATAATGTTTTGCTTCAGGAAAGTGTAAAACACCCTTGCAGCCTGCTTGTGTCTTGCCCAGCTTTTATGTTCTAAATTCTAGGTTCTCCAACTGTGGAGTAGCTCCCCCACCTTAGGGTAGCGGGAAAGAGTGAGCAGGAAACCTAATTGAAGGTACCCCCTCACTAGCTTTATTGTCCCCCTGCTCCCTCCCAAGATGAACCTTTAGTAAGCTTGCTTTATTTTAAAGAACTTATACCCTGCCTTTCCAGTCAGAGATAGCTCAAGGCCAGGGGTGTCGCTATAATTGAGCAGATGGGTTCAAAGAACTCAGGCCCCCCAGTTCCCAAGGGGCCCCCAGCTCCACCCCTCCCTATTTTCTTCATTATCTCTCTCACTCCGAGGGGCCACTGGGGAGAGGGGCAAATGTGGGACCCCTCTCCCCTAACTACTCCCCTGTTCAAGGCCACCTACATCAAGCAGACATTGTTGGGGGAGGAGGAGTTCTCGGGATGGGACAGAAAAGGAGAGGAGAAATGCCTCTGCTAAAAATTCATTTAATACTCCTCTTCCTCCATGTGTGCGCATATGCGCACGTGCGCACGCACACACACACCTCTGTACAGGGTTATATATAGCACATGTATTAACCCACCCTGAACCAATGGTTTATAATTTTGTGGGGAGTTTTTGTGCTAGTTTTTTAGTGTAAAAGTTTGCATGTTCCTTTTTGTATTTATGACTTTTGGATGGGGGGATATCTTTCCAATTTCAGGTTAATGGTGCTAGAAAAGGAGCTAATAGAGGCTTCTGCTGAGAGATTTGACCTTCAGCGACTATACAAGGAGCCCAGTGTTTCCAGTGTGCAGATGATCCATTCGTGCAATAGACTGCTGAAGGCTTCGCTGCCGTACCTTCAAGGCATGCGTCTCTGCATCTCCCATTTCTACTCTGTGCTGCAGGACGGAGACCTGTGTATCCCTTGGAACTGGAAAAATTGAACACCTCATGGCCATTTTTTTATATTTTGTGTAAGGGAAAAACAAACCTTGCTTAGAACTCTGGAATAAATTATTGAAAGGTGCATTTTCATGGCAGTATTACAAGTATTCCGATGAGTTTCTTTTGTTTTGAACTGCTGCTCACAAAGCTATAAACTACTGTCTGAGACAATTTGTTTCAAAACTGTACTATACGGTCTTGCAAAAGACTAAATGGTTTTCGTAAAATGGCTGTGATGATCCAGCTTGAGGCTATTGATGAAAGGATCTGTTGGGGAATGAACTATACAAAACTTGAATGAATTCTAAAGAACACAAAAAACATTTAGGTTTTATATATTGAAAAATTATGAATTATAGATATGTCCTATAATATACATGAACCTGCTGGTATGGATTTTAATATATAAGAAATTGTGCTTAGAGAAGCATTCTCCAAACTAAAGGTGGTGATTGAAGCTAATCTGTCATGCAAAATTCCTTCTTGGTAGGACAGATGGACTATAAAACCCTCAAAACCAATATTTGAGGCCATGCATTGGGTTGCCAATGTTCTAAGTTGTGTCCATATATAAAATATATTGTGATAAGAGTATTTATTTTGCAGAAGTACTGTACAGCTTGTTTAAGTTTTTATAAATGTCTATTAAAAACAGTTTATCCGTTTTCACCTTGCACTTTTAGCATGCTTTTTAAGATACATTTACAAATGACATTCACTGTTTTGGTTATCTTCTGTACATGATTTGTAAGCAGCCCTCTTTCTAAAGTAAGGGGCTGATTTGTGATTCTTTGGAGGCATATTAGTGGCACACTTGCAAATTATTTCAGCTGAAGGGTGAATAAACATCACACAGGAGCTGCCTGTGCCTATGGCTGAGTGCTGTAGAAACTCAACCAGAAGTGTGAAGGATCTTCCTGGAAGCAGCAGTCCTGCTCCTTACTCCATCTCTGTGCCAGCAGCAGGAAGCCAGTGAGCAGAGAGCAGGCTTTTTTAATCAGCTATTTGGACTAGTGAGGAACCAAGGACTGAAGTCCTTGATACTTGTGAACTACAGGGCAAAATAATAAGGGGAAATGTATGGGTGCATCTGCACAGATGTGATCCAGCTGTATTGCCTTGAACATCAGCAGTAAAATAAACTCGGATATTGTACATTTCAACCTACCTGAAATGTTTACAAGGGTATGTCTCTTTTCAAAATGTAAAACCAGCAGGTGAACTATTGAATGGGGAAAAGAAGAAATCAACATTTGCTACGGTAAATGGTGGAGCACCTCTGGTCCCAGTAACTTCAATGGATGGCGCACGGACCATCACATTTGCTATTGCTGGCTGTTAATAGTGTGAACGATTTATTGACCTATGTCAGTATTTTTAAACATGTCAGTGATGTCAGTGTGTTTTAAAAATAAAGCAGAGTCCTAAGATCGTGTGTCTGCATATGTTCTTTATGGCTGATTAATATTAAGGTCAAATTTAGTTAGCTGGGAATTAAAATATATTTTCTGTTATGTAAAACTGTGTGTAAATGTCAACTGGTGAGCAAGATGAACCAGATAAGTGAGTTTATTCACTCTAAGTCGGTAATTATCTAGACCCATTTCAAACTGGCTTTAGAGCTGGCTATGGGGTAGAGACAGCATTGGTCGGCCTGATGGATGACCTTTACCGGGCAGTCGACAGAGGGAATGTGACTCTGCTGATTCTTCTGGATCTCTCGGCAGCATTCGATACCATCGACCCTTCTGGATCGCCTGGGGGAGCTGGGGATAGGGGGCACTGCCTTGCCGTGGTTCCACTCCTATCTCTCTGGTAGATTCCAGATGGTGGAGCTTGGTGACAGTTGCTCCTCAAAACGGGAGCTGTTATATGGAGTCCCTCAGGGCTCCATTCTGTCACCAATTCTTTTTAACATCTACATGAAACCGTCTGAGGGGTGTGTTAGATCTTCCTGTGCTGGATGGGGTTAGACTCCACCAGAAGGAGCAGGTGCACAGCTTGGGAGTACTCCTGGACCCAGGCCTCACCCTGGTATCTCAGGTGGAGACCATGGCCAGGAGTGCTTTCTGTCAGCTTTGGCTGATTCGACAGCTGCGCCCATTCCTTGGAGAGGATGACCTCAAAACAGTGGTGCATCAGCTGGTAACCTCCCGGCTTGACTTTTGCAATGCGCTCTACGTGGGGCTGCCTTTGTACGTAGTCCGGAAACTTCAGTTAGTTCAGAATGCGGCAGCCAGACTGGTCTCTGGGGCAACCCAGAGAGACCATATTTTTCCTGTTTTGAAACAGTTACATTGGCTGCCAATATGTTTCTGGGCAAAATACAAAGTGCTGGTTATTACCTTTAAAGCCCTGAACGGCTTGGGTCCGAGATATCTTAGAGAGCGCCTTCTTTTACATGATCCCTACGGCACGTTAAGATCATTTGAGGAGGTCTGTCTCCAGTTACCACCGGTTCATTTGATGGCGAATCAGAGGTGGGCCTTCTCTGTAGCTGCTCCTGGGCTGTGGAATGCACTCTCAGCAGAAATCCTCAATCTTAATTCTTTATTGACCTTCAGGAGAGCCCTAAAAACCTATCTGTCTGGCCTGATCTTCCAGGGTTGTAATTAGTTTTAATTGTTTTAATGTTCTAACCTGGTTTTCAGGGTTTTAATTGTTCTTATTGTTTAATTTTTTAAGATGTTTTAACTGCTAATTGGTGTTTATGTTTATATTTCTGTTTTAATTGTTGTTGGTTTTAATGGTTTCTGTGTTAAGTGTAAACCACCCTGAGCCTTTTGGCAAGGGTGGTATAAAAATCAAATAGATAGATAGATAGATAATTAGGAATCATAGCATTTCTAATGCCATGCTCTGTAAGTTTCAAGGAACATAATCCTCAAAATAGTTCATAGAAAGGAAAGGTAACATTTTGGTGGCAGAGCAAAAAATTTATTGTCTAAAGAATACTAAATATTTGAAGCTTTAAAAATCAATGCAACATATGTCTGACTTCATACGATAAGTGGCTTATAACTTGCCTCCACAGTGTGACCCACTAACCATGGATAGTGCCCTATCAGGGGCGTAATAAATCTCTTCTGTGGGGAGATGAGGGTTGTATGTATAAGGCACCTCACAAAATATAAACGATGGCTTCTGGCAGTCTTCATTTATGATGTACGTGTATAACTCTGTCATTCATATTAAGGTAGTATGCAGCTGCTCTACAACCAAGAGATCACAGAGTGAATTTCCTCTTCAAAAGTGGGAAGAACTTTTAAGATCCCAACCGCTATTGCAGCCAGTTCTTCCTAGTGAGCTAAAAGCACTTCTCAGTGTTGTTCCTAGCCTTACCAGTAGGGGGAAGACTTTCCAAAAGAATCCTGAAAACCTGAGCTAGGGCCAACAGCTAGGAGTAATGCTCAATGGTGGGATGCTTTAAATCAAAGATGCATGGGTAAAGACCCAAGTTTCCATCCTATGCTCCCATCCCACAAGGAGAACAAGCTTACCTAGCCCATAGTCTGAATATTGAAGAACTTGTGTCTGGTTTCCCTTAGGACATGGCACTGAAACCACAGCTATCTTCTGGAAAGACCCTTATAAACAGAAAAGTGCTCTACTAACTAAAGCCTTCTCATTATATTATTATAAATTGGTTTTAACACCCACACTGTTTCCAGTCCCTAGGGCAGGGCACTGCCTTTGCCCATGGTAGCTGGAGCTGATGGGAGTTCTAGTCCAGCAACATATGGGGATGTGTGTCTGTGAATCCCCTGCCCTAGAGGGTAGTGGAGAGAGATGCGTGCTTAGAATAGTGTTGCTTATGTTGACCAGGCTACAGTGGACTGAATTATGCCAAGAAACTGGTGCTACCAAGGCTACAGTGATCCAAATCATGCGTGTTAAGCTACCGTTGTGTTTTATTCTAAGTATTGGCTATAAGGAAGAATGTGACTGTTGCAAACACTTACTGCTTCCCCAAGCTCCTTTAGGGTCTTTTTTTTTTATCTCTAGTTAATAAAATTATTATTGGGCTGGGCTACAAGACTGATGATATTATTTTAAGAAGCAAGGATGCATTTCAGACACCCTGCTGCATAGGCAATTCTTAGCAAACAGAATGAAAAATATTCCAGGGCAAGATTTCCTGACACATGCTGGACGTACAGCCATGGAACATTTTATTATAGAGCTGAGGCGGGAGATATTCTCCAGGGAAAACAAAAACTAGGTCTGTCTCAGGTTATTATAAGCTGAGAATGGATAGGCATTCTCTGTAGCTTGTTGCTAAGCAGCCAGGAGAAGTGGTTGTCCATAACTCTAGTTTGCTTTTAAAGAGAGAGAGAGAGTGTGTGTGTGTGTGTACACACACACATAGGCAAAGTGCATACATACACACACACCACACATGTAAGCTACCTTGCACTGCAGATGTAGGAAATGTGGCAATAGGCGTATAGGGAACCATTTGGGTTCTATGGATCAGCTTTAGCTGGCCTGGCTTAAATCACCAGCAAGCTGGTGCAGCATAGTAGTTAAGAGACTGAGCAGTGAATCAGGATTTCCCTGGTTTGAATATCGCCCTTTGCCACAAATTCACAAAGTGGCTCTAGGCAAGACACTCCCTCTCAGCTGCAATATGGGGATAACAACCTGCTTAGTGTTGCAATTCATGTGAACCAATTTGAACACGTGAAAGCACTATATATATGCTACATAGCAGAAGTAGGTAGTATGTACATTTTATCATACACATGCAGGAAGTATCTTGGGAGTATGGAAAGGTGGAGTATCAACATACAAGTAAATATATTTTTTCATCTACACTCAAGTATTCATGTCATGCTTTGGAAGTGGTGTATTTTGTAGTTTTGGTCTGCTCAAATGGGTTGGCTTGTGTTTACTGTGAGACCCTAAACCAGACTATACGATTAACTTCCTAGCACGAAAGACAGCAGGTCCAGTTCAGACATTTTAGGCTACAATCCTAAACAGACTTGAATCAAGGCCCGTTCACATCTCTGGGACTTAATGCTAGATGGATGGAAGGAATTAAGTTCAAGAATGGAATTATTAATCCAGTCTCTCTCCCTCCCTCTTCAGTCTCTTTTTGGAAGCTTAGCTGACTGAGTGCTGCTAACATTTATACATAGCAGAATAAGGGCTGAGACCCCAGTTGAGCTTGGATTTGTTTTTGTTTTTTCTTGCTTCTGGCCATAGCTACTTTGCAGATTAAAGGGAGCATGCACACATAAGAATCCTTTGAAAAAGGTCACAGGTCTACCAATCAGCTGTTTGGAAGGGCCCTCTGTCCATGCAGTTCCAGCTGTTGCGTTGATCCATACACACAGCACTTGTTTGTGCACATGGTTTGCCATCCAGCTGGGATACATGGACAAAGCAGGATTCATCCTTATGCATGCATGATGCTCCTAATTGGATTAGAAGATTAACGCTCGTTTACTAGCCATTCTCTCTTCTCAGGGGATTGTCATTTCTGGGGATGGGGAAGAGTGTCTATAATTTTCACACACAATTCTGAACCCAGTGCTAAACTACAAATCCCAGGATTCTTTGGGGAAACCATGGCCATTAAAGCAGCACAAAACCAACAGAATGTGTGTTTTGTGCACCCAGGGCGTCCTGGTTGGCTTTTTAGGGAATAACTAGATACATCGCTTCAGCCAAGCTTTGTAACTCTTTTAGTGTTTATGGCTATTTATTTTGATTTGAACTTTTAATATGTTTTGTTTGACATCTTGGTTTTATTGTTGTAAACCACCTAGAGACTTCAATAGTGGGCAGTATACAAATATAATAGATAAATAAATGAAACAAATAGGTCACATAACAACACAGGAAGTCTGCAGGACAAAGTTGTGTTGCTGGTCAATAGTCACATGACAAGTACTATCCATGGGGTGCCTGTGTCACTCAGTGTGTCACAGTCACCTTCCATATACTGACAGCACAGCAAATGTGTGTCCTGAGGGGAGGCTGAAGAGAGGGCCAGGCCAAGAAACTCATGTCATCAGCTCCTACAGTGGTCACCGATGGCCTGTGGCCATTCGCCTTTTGTTAATGTTTATGTTTTGCTTGCTTGTTTTGGTATTGCAACTTGTTCACCCCCTGGGCAGAAAGGCTATCTGTTATAAAGGCAATCATGAATGCAGGAGGTGGGAGGGACACAAACAGTTACAACATATTGAGGACTGAATGTTGGAGGAATGCAGTATTTTCACAGGGCCAGAGAATGATCTGAGAAGAGAGGGCTTGATCGAATCATGTACATTGGTCTGGATGGGAGGCCAGCAGGGGGTCCATATGGCAGTGGCTCCTAACTCTTTGGATGAAGAATTGGAGGCTAAAGCCCTAGTCAAACATTTATGTTGTATGAGTGTACAGATGTCTGTACACTCATATGGGGTTTTTTGGTGTGTGTGTGACTGTAGCCCTCTTCAGCTATACATGAGTAGAGCTGTCCAGAAGTGCTCCAGAAGTCCCTCCTAGCATGACACTCACCTGCCTGCTTGCACGTTTCTTGGTTACTGTGGCGTTTTAAGAAACAAACACCATAACCACCATAGCAGGTGTCTCCATGACTGGCAGGCTGGGCCTCTTCAATCAAACACTGTAGTTGTCTGAAGAAATACGCAGGCATACAGGTGAGTGAGGTGCTGAGCAGAACTTCCAGAGTGCTTCTGGGTGGCTGTACTTGCATACATTGTAGTATATTGTAAACCACTTTGAGATTACTTTAAAGCTGTGTAGTTTAGTTTAGTTGTTTATTTACGATCTTAGATCAAACATCAATATACACAGAATATACACAGTAAAAAGAGAAAACAATAATGGAAACAAAGTCTAAAATGTCATCAAATATATAAAATCAGGAATCTTTGACAGTAACCGATTGCTGTGCTCTAGCTTCTCTTAGTTTGGTCAATGTATAACAAAATTTAGCAACTGCCAGGGATATTGTTGGGTCCCTGTCTTCTAATAAGCATATAAGAATTGTCTCCACTGAGTGGCTTTGGAGATCTTTCAGATACTGAGATAAAAATAAATCTCTTTCATCAGTATAAAGTGGGCAATGTAACAGTGAATGCGACAATGTTTCGGGAGCAGCTCCGCAAAGGCATAGTCTCTCCTCACAGGGTTTTCTCTCAGATTTCCCTACTAGCATCGCTGAGGGTAAAGCATTCAAAAGCTGTGTATAAATCAAACAATAAATAAATACAGGGTTTAAAAAAAAATAACATTTGAATATGGCTTATGCCTGTGCTCATTCTGAACGCGAACCTGGGTACATGCACCCGGAAATGCACAATATGTAATGCTGTACCTACTGTGTAAGTAAAGTGTAATGCTTTACTTGTGGTTGGTGTAATGTGTGAATAACTGCCTGTGTATACCATACACTCATTGTATGAGTGTTGAACATGACATGTAAATAGAGCTTAAATGTAAATCAACACAAGCACCACCTAAGGGGAGGGTATCTTGCAGCAAAAAGAACAGCACCCCAAATCCCTTGAACAAGAAGATGATAAAGGCAACAACCTCATCTGGATCATAAACTTTCACAACCTTCTTTCCTTGTCTGGGAATCGCAAGTCACACAAGCTCGGGATCAGAACGCAGACCGAAAGGATGATTTACATGACTGGTGGTAACATTCTCTGACATTGCTCCCTCCCCTCCATCAAGAGAGTCTTTGAAGGACAAAGAAACAGACTCCAAGGAGCTAACCTGAGCCTCTGTGTTCAGCCTATAGTTCCTAATGCAGCTGGAGCTTGTTTCAGGGAGCACTGCACATCCTTTTTCATTCACAATGGGGTTACAGTGTGGGCTAGAACATTGGAGAGAGCCTAGCATGCCAGGGTCAGCTGCCCATTGCTTCCTTGCTCCTCCCCCACCCATGGGCCTAAAAATAGAGATAATCAGGTTTCAAAGAGGAAAAGGAATGGAAAGGTCAAGTGTCATGACCTCAGCTATATCCCGACACTGCTTTTCTTTCCAGCCAGGGTTTTCCTTAGCGGGGCCTCCAGCAACAGCCCTTTTGCAAGAGGAGCGAATCCATCTCCACAGACTGCTCTGGGAGCTAATCATGATCATCATTGATTGTCTTTGACTGCTTGGCTCTCCCCCCTGCCCCATCCTTACTTCCTGCCTGCTGCTCTTGGCTCCTAATTAAAAACAACAACAACATCATAAGCAAGAACAGAAACACCCTTAATTATAAAGTGTCTTTTATTAATGGCCCCGGCTGCTGCATCCATCAACAAAGGGATAATTGCCGCACTCCAAGCCCTCAGCACCGGATGTGGAAGACGGTTCCAGGGACATTGTAATCCTGAGGTTGCACTTCTGGGCAGATGCTGAAACCCTTGATAATAATCGTTTTCACACATAACCAGCTGAAAGGGGAGGGGATCAACTATATAAGATTCCAGGCTGAGTCCTCTGCAACATTGGCTGTTTCCTTTGTCTTTCATCACTTTGTAAACAGCTGTCTTGATCCAGCAGCAAGAAACATATCTGCAAAAAGTGCACACGCATTCTCCTGATCTGAAAGCCCAACCAGGAATTGGCCAATATATCTTTAATCAATCAAATGGAGTTTATTTCGGTCCGCAAGAAGAATAAAAACTACTGCAAACACTTGGTTTGAACATCAAACGTTTGTTCAACATACCAAGCATCAGCAATCATTAGTTCAACAATGATGACCCTGGAGATTCAACATGGTATAGTGGTTGGAGTATCAGACCAGGACTGTGGAGACCTGGGTTCAAATCCCCTCTCAGCCACAAAGCACAGTGGGAAACCATGGGCAAATAATTGACTCTCAGCCTAACCTACCTACCCCACCGGATCGTTGTGAGAGAAAATTGGAGTACCATGTATGCTGCCCTGAGTTTCTTGAAGAAACAGTGGGATATTCCTGTTGTGTGTGCATGTGTGTGCATGCACACACACACACACACACACACACACACACACACACACACATATATAACAGAGAGGGACCGAATCCAGTCCACTGCTTATACCCGAGCAGATATCAGTGGTATTTAACACAACCTAAGTAAGGCTGTCCAGCTCAGATCAAGCTTTCAGCCTGATAGCAGATTTAGCTGTCTGTTCTGATTGATACCCGCTGAGTCCTGCTTTCCAGTCCGTTAGGAATCCCACGTAAATTATGGCATGCAAATCTTTCCATCCATTCATAGTATGATACAAACGTATGGTGACATAAAAAGCATTAGAATGCTTCACATTTTCTAGGGAGTGGGATTTATATGTGGGCTAGTAAGTGGCGCAGTGGGGAAATGCTTGACTAACAAGCAGAAGATTGCTGGTTCGAATCCCTGCTGAAACATCTATATTGGGCAGCAGCGATATAGGAAGATGATGAAAGGCATCATCTCATACTGTGTGGGAGGAGGCAATGGTAAACCCCTCCTGTATTCTACCAAAGACAACAAAGGGTTCTGTGGGCGACAGGAGTCAAAATCGACTTGACGGCACACTTTACCTTTAGTGCTTAGCTTTGGGAGTGGCCGAGGGAAAGTAACGTTTTTAACAGCTTCCGACTTTGTGTGAAATTTTAACTTATTTTATTGTGTTCAGATTTTAATTTTGTTTTAAAGTCTATTGTTTTATTACAGACCACCCAGAGACATAAGTTTTGGGTAGGATGTAAATCTGTTAAATTATATAAATGAATAAATGACGTTGCCATTCTTTACAGACAAATGGTTGATTTCAGTCTTCTCCTCCATTTCCAAATTCTGAGCTTGGCTTCTCCTACAAGATTGGATAGCAAAACCTTAAAGCTGATCTATGAAAGATAAGACATCTTAAATACAAGCGAGATGAAGAAACTCCACATTACAAAAAGCTCAATTCTAAATGCATGAAAGTAGAGTTTTGCCTTGTGCCAAAACACTCCACCTGCCCACATTGCTCCAGGGTTTAAACAGCCATAACAATGCTTAAACCCATGAGATATAACCTTATCTATATCTCTCTAAATATAGCTCAGATGTATAGAGATTTCTAAAGAAGGGTGGAATAGTCCAGATGATAATATGCCTTTCCATGCAATAAATAGCACTCAAGATCCAAGATGCTCCCCAAATTATTAAACAAGGGACCACTAAGGACCATGGGAGTTGTGTGAATGCCATGGTCTGTTTTCATAGACCTTTTCCTTCTAAAGGTAAAGTGTACCGTCAAGTCGATTTCGACTCCTGGCGCCCACAGAGCCCTGTAGTTTTCTTTTGGAAGAATACAGGAGGGGTTTCCAATTGCCTCCTCCCACACAGTATGAGATGATGCCTTTCAGCATCTTCCTATATCGCTGCTGCCTGATAAAGGTGTTTCAGCAGGGATTTGAACCAGCAACCTTCTGCTTGTTAGTCAAGCATTTCCCCACTGTGCCATTAGGTGGCTGGTCCTTCTACTGCCACTCTTTTCCTGCCTCACACATCTGTATTTTCTTATTCCCTCATCTTTTCATCCCATTAAACCACTTCATTTGCGATTCAGCTCCACAGAAATAAATGGGAGACAGCTTCAAAGAAAAAGAAGGGATACTTCTGGTGTCCTGTGATTTCTAGCAGAAAGACCTTTTTTGCTTCTCAAACAAAGCTGTGGAATGTTTGTGGAAGTGGAGAAACGCATAAAGTTAAGTGACTGTAACTAAAGCAATGATAGTTGTTGGAGTTTTCAGAAGGTCTGAAACAATCACTCTGAGCATATGACCAGTTCCATGCATTCCACCGGCATGTTGTCTCTACAATTCTTATAAGGCTGCCAAGGGGATTCAACAAAGGGACGGTATGTTGCAAGACAGAATGATGACAGCAAGTCTGAGCTTGCCTACATCCCAGGAAAAATGCAGCTCAAGAGCCGAGGTCAGTGCTGGAGGCTGACACACATACCCCAGCCCTCCTCAAGGGTATTTGGAAAGAAAGCGAGCACTAATGTCCTTTCAAGCATAGAGTGCATCCACAATACTAAAACTAGCACACACTTTTCTGCATTTTTCTTTGTAAAGGCACTATACAGTGGGGAGAGAGTCTCTACCAATGTCATCTCAACTTGACTAGGAGTAAACCTTGTGATTTTTGGCAGTTGCTAAGCAACATTAAGCTAGATGCCTGCACCACTTCGCTGGTTCCCTGAGTAACACTCCTTTGTCGCCCTTGAATGTTGCACGGTTACAGGGTTACATTCCTTTCTCAGTAACAAAGCGACATCAGATATTGTAGAGGTCAAAGGTAACACCCTCCCTGCAAGGACTGTCCCCTGACTGTAATATAGTTTATCTGTAGATTTGTATCCCCCTACCTTTGTACAGGCAAATAAAACAAAGTGATGACAAACAGTAATTGTGAGCAAAGATGGGGAAGCAAAATAACACATTTCCCAGATAATTTACCTCCACAGCTCTATTCAAGAGAATTGAATGTTCCCAGAAGGCACACAGGAAACATCAGCTCTCTCCCTGCAGCGCCTGAGAGCAAGCAAACCTTGTGAATTTCCTCCAGTCACTGGATGCTAATAGCTACATCTGAACAGCCTGTAAAACTACAGTCCAGAAACACAAACTGACACGTTAACCTGAAGCAGAGCTACCCTGTGTGTGTCTAGTGTTAAAAGACTATATCAATATGAATTAACATGTCCAACTGTTATTCTCATCTTGATCTAAGCTTTGAAGCCAATTCATCTCAAAGTCTAGAAATAATCAATAGCTTGTGTGTGTGTGTGTGTGTGTGTGTGTGTGTGTGAGAGAGAGAGAGAGAGAGAGAGAGAGAGAGGTATTCTACACACACACATACACACAACTATAATTAAAAGCCCACCCCACGCCAGTTTAATTCTGGACATCCAAAACTCAGCCACTGTTTTCAATAATATTTAAGACTCTTGGATGCTGACATTGCTACAATTGTCCTACATGATACTAAGGGCATCTGTTGCTGAAATGTGAAACACTGTTGCTGAAATGTGACAGGGAATCTGAAGCAAGTAAGAAAGAAGTAATTGTCAATTTCACTTTGTTGCGGGGGCGGGGTGGGCCTTTGTCCCCCATGTTTGATAATGAAAGTGTGAGGAAATGCTCTTGGATGCATATTGATGCTTTTTATGTATCCTGATTGAGGACAATCAGAATAATACTCTGCCCTCCCTTCAAATTGCCACAAGGGTTAGGGTCCTCCAGTGGGGAGCAGTAGGGGAGGCAAGTGACCTACTGGGGGGAACTTGCCTCCCATCCCAGTGCAATCTATGATTCTTGCTGCAGGAGACCTGAATGATTACGATTTTCCTTCTTGCATTAACATCTACATCATCTTGGAATACAGACAGCGGTGTTTCCTAATAAACTATCCCTTCAACATTCCTTGGCATTTCTAACAATGGTCTACATTCTGCTATATCCTTAGGCTCTTTCCAGCAAGGCACTCATTATATATTCAGATCCTTGTAGATATGTCTGGATTTGAATTGTAACCTGTCTCAAAATGTGCACTGAGTCATAGCCAGAATTTCACTTCATGTTCTCATCCAATTATTTCTCTGTCCATCTTCTGCGTGTACAGGCATGGAAAGATTAACCCAGAAAGGAGAAAGAACTATGGATTTACAAACTGAGTTTTGAGATATGGGGCACAGCAGTTGCTATGACAACTAGGTGTAAAGAAGATCTTCCATTGTGAACCCTACATTTCAGGTTTTTAGCATTTTGTGGATTAAATGTTATATAAAAGCTGTTGTCTTCGATTTAGCTAATTTATTCTAGGTACTAATTTATTTTGTGCCTGGAAAAGCCACTTGTAATGGGTGACTGGAAGGGGACCTGGATGATCCTTCAAGTATTGTGAGGAGAGGAAATGCAGCTGTTTCATCTGTGACATGGAGAGAGTTTCCTCTCCCCCATATGCACTCTCTCATCTCTTGAGGTAAAATGTACAGGCTCTGCCAAGGGTAACCCCCATGCAGGGAGTAAGGTTAGCTGAGGATATAACTGAGGAAGTAAGCCTTTGTTGATAAGAAGTTGAGTTGGTTGAGATGTCAGGGTCGGCCCATTCTCCCTGCAGCCTACTGTGATGGCATGAAGAAGCCAGTGTTTGTCTGAGTCGGCTCATGTACTCTGATAATGTTCCAAGGCATATGACTGCTGTTAGGTGTATTTATTTAGAATTATTACATCTATGAGCCACCTAATGGCGCAGCAGGGAAGTAACCTGCCTAGCAAGCAAGAGGTTGCCGGTTCGAATCCCCACTGGTATGTTTCCCAGACTATAAGAAACACCAATAATGGGCAGCAGTGATAGAGGAAGATGCTGAAAGGCATCATCCCAGACTGCGCAGGAGAAGACAGTGGTAAACCCCTCCTGTATTCTATCAAAGACAACCACAGGGCTCTGAGGTTGCCAGGAGTGGACACTGACTCCACGGCACACTTTACTATTAGCCCTGCTGGTGATTACTCCTCCTGGCTCCCTCCCCCACCCCAAGAAGAAGCAGCTGCCACTGACAACCTGGATTATTTTTCTCCGAGTTAGTGGTGTGAAAACGATGGGGTGGGGAGCTGGTGTGTTTTTAATGTCCTAATCCAAGAATAGGAATGCCAAACAACAATCTCCTTCCTGAGGATACCTGATAACTTAGAATGGGTGGGCAGAGATGGTGACATTCCCAGTTGGTTTGAACAGCTGCGAGTTTTATGTGAGATCTCCTACGTTTGTCTCTGCCAGGATCTATTGCCACAAGCCATATCTGTATTGCTTCTCTTAATGGAAATAAAGTATATAGTTTTAGTTTTATTATAAATGCAAACAGTTCCTAACAAGAGCCTTAATATCTGGCACAAGTTCCACCACCTCCTTTCCCTGGAAGAGCTTAACATCATAAATAATAATAAACGTTATTTGTTAGCCACTCCATAACAAATTGTCCTCTGGGCAGCTCACAACACAGCATTAACATCAAATAAAAACACATCACACATTAAATCACAACAGACCAGACCAGAACAGACTGGGGCGGGGGGATATTAAATACAATACAAAACAACTAAAAACAATTAAAAATAAGTTTTAAAATCAACATTAAAAATCAACATTTAAAAGGCCTGAATGAACAAAAAGGACTTTACATGGCATCTAAAAGGACAAAGTGATGAAGCCAGATGAACCTCACTGGGGAGGCTGTTCCATAAAGAAGGTGCAACCACCAAAAAGGCCCTCTCCCTAGTAGCCACCCGCCTTACCTCACTGGCATCTTAAGGTCCAGGTTGGGACATATGGGACAAGGCACTCTGTCAGATAACCTGGTCCCAACTCCCAAGCCATTTAGATTAAAACCAGCACTTTGGATTGGGCCCAGAAACAGACTGGGAGCCAGTGCAACTGACGAAGCAATGGTGTAATATTATCAGAATGTCCAGCTCTAGTTAACAATCTTGCAGCCCTGTTTTGTACCAGCTGAGTTTCTCGACCCTTCTCAAAAGCACCTCCACATACAATGCATTGTAGTAATCTAAGCAAGAGGGTACCAGAGCATGACTAACTGTGGCCAAGCTATCTCTGTCCAGGTAAGGTCACAGTTGGCGTTTCAGCCAAAACTGATAAAAGGCGCTCTGAGCCACAGAGGCCACTTGAGCCTCTAGCGACAGTGCTGGATTGACCGCAAACCTGGTCCTTCAGTGGGAGTGCAACCCCATCTAGAACAGGCTGAACATTATTCACCCAGGCAGAGGAACCACCGACCATCAGTACTTCTGTCTTGTCTGGATTAAGTCTCAGCTTATTCACACTCATTCAGTCCATGACTGCATCCGAGCACCGATTCAGGACAGTCACCACCTCATTTGAAGTCTAATGAAAAAGAGAGATACAACTGAGTGTCATCTGCATATTGATGACACTTCAAGCCACATCTCCTGATGACTTCTCCCGCCAGTTTCATGTAGATGCTAAACAGCATAGGAGAAAGAATGGAACCATGCAGAACTCCAAAGCATAACTGCCAAGTTGCTGAGCAGTAACCCCCCCAGCACCACCTTTTGGAAATGGGCCTTGAGGTAGGAGTGGAACCACCTCCAAGTAGTGCCTCCCACAACCAACTCGGTCAGCCTATTCAAAAGGATACCATGGTCAATGGTATCGAACACCACTGAGAGATCCAAGAGAATTAACAGGGTTGCGCTCCCCCTGTGTGTCTCTCTCTCTATAGGTCATCCCACAGGGTGACCAAAGCAGTTTTTGTTTCAAAGCCAGGCCTGAAGCCTGATGGAGATGGATCTAGATAGTCTGTTTCCTCCAAGAGTCACTGGTCAGCCACGACATGCTCAAGCACCTTGCCCGGGAAGGGAATATTGGCCCCAGGCAGTTTTCCTTCTAATTTCTATCATCAGTGAGCAGAAAGAGTTTTCTTCTGGGCAGCAGTATGCACACATAAGGCAGTGTACACACATCAAGGCAGTGTGCACACCTATCTCTCTCTCTCTCTCTCTCTCTCTCTCTCTCTCTCTCTCTCTCTCTCTCTCTCTCTCTCTCATACACACACACATAATTAATGTGCTGCGCAAAGTGTGCCATGCATTTTTTCTCTCCCACCCCACCCCTAAGCCCCCACCTCCATAAAAATAACTTTTAAAACCTTAAAATCAGATAAACAGTACAAACCATAGAACACACACACACACACCAAGCAACCATACAAAAGACAAACAGAGAAGACAAAAACCATCACTGAACTTAGTGGCTTCAGAAGTCATTGAACTCCGTGACTTCTGAGTAAGTGTACACAGAACCAAGTAATATTTTACCCAAATATTTAAGTTGGCTGAAGGCTCAACATATTTAAAAGCAAAGGTTTTCACATACTACACATCACAAATAAAGTAATAGAATCCCAATTCTTGTTTGTTGATTATTAGTGCATGATTTTATGATGTAAAACCACTTTGTTAATAGTTGTTGAAAAACTAATATATAAATTCTTATAAGTACACAAAATTAACTTCAGGAATTTCTACCAAACATAATACTTAAAATTAAAATACAAATACTGGATATCCACACAAACACACTTAGCATCATTGCATTCTAGTTCATCTATTTTGCCCAAGTAGGCTCATCACTATGAAGATTTAGAGATCTTAGCAACACACTGGACTGAGTAGTTTGTTGATCTAGTTTATTGTAAATGTAAAAATAAATATCACATCACTAGCAAATCTCAAGCCTCCACTTTAACATCCTAACCAAAGTAATGAATGAAAACATTAACAACTCTCATGTTATTTTTGATCCCTGAAGATACTTGTGCTCTGAATGAGCTCTGTTCCATTACTCAACTGCCAGTTGTACTCAAATTATGCATTTGGCAGGATTGTTTGGGGACCAAATAGATGTTTACTTTGATAGATACTACTCTGTAAAAGGACTAATCTAAATTGTTTTCAAAAATGTTATCTTCTGCAGAGATACTGCCATGTGAATGGGGTATTATGCGGGGAAGGATATTTCACAATATGTCTTGAATCAAAATTCCCCTGTACAGCCAGTGCTTGTAACTTAATACATTAAATAGTTTGGTGAGCACTATAGAGAACCACCACCAGGGGCGGAGGGAGGCCAGTGGTTATGCCGCCGCTGTGGCCCCCCAGCCCCACCCCCTGCACCTGACATCAGATGCAGGGAGTGTTTAGCCACACCCTCCACATCTGACATCAGACATGGGGGTGTGGTCGTGGTCTCATTTGGGAGTTAAACCGGCCAGCACTGCATTCACAGTATGGCCAGAGCAGCTCTCCCTGCCTTTAAAAGGTCATATCCGGACAAGGAGGGCAATGGGGTGGCAGGGAGGTACACTGCCGACCCAATGGGCTTTTTTAAAAAAATGACGCCGGTGGGGGGGGGAGCAGCAGGAGGGGTAAGTGCACCCTCCCCCGCTCCTAAAGGGAAACCCCTGCCACCTTCGAACCGGCGGAACTTTGGAGGCCCATAAACGGCCTCCGAACCAGTTTCATGCACATCCCTAGGCCCTGTGGAGTCTGGAGAAGGGTGTGGCATCCCTCCTCTAAGGCTGTAGTTTCCTTGAGGGAGCAGTGGGGATGAGATGGGCCCAGGCGGGTTGGATCCCAGTAGGGCTGAGCAGGCAAGGCAGGGAGAACTGCAGGAAAGAACTCTAGGGAGACAGCGACGTTGGGTGTGGCAGGAAACAGGAAGCAAGGTCAGGAAGGGGGCGGGGCTGGACGTAGGCTTTAAGCCCTGTCAGCTCTGCAGTGGGGTATTTAAAGGCAAGGCAGCTGATGAGGAGGGGTTGATTCTGAGTATGGGAGCCAGGAATTCTCCAGGAGAGGGAATTGGCTGAATGCAGCAAGCCAGGAGGATGATGACTCAGGTGACAAGCTAACAAGCTAACCTCTCCTCTGGCTGTTCCTGAGGCTGACCTTTTTCGGGGTGCTCCAGTCATTCTGGAGTTCAAGAAGGGCTAGGAGCCCACCTCGTCCCCTGGGAGTCTGACAATCTGGCTTCCCCGCCCCCCGCCCCGATAATTGCCAAGTTTCACTTCAGTGCACTGTTGCACACCCACTCAATCCGCGCTGCTCCCAGTGGGAGGCCAGGAAATAACTGGAAGTTGGGAAAATGAGTTCCAGCCTCCAGGAATCCCAAAATGCACCATGCAAGCAGTGTGGTGCATTGGGGGATTCCCCCATTAGGAGGGTGCTCTAGGCACCTGACTCTGTGTATGCTTGGGCTGTGAGCACACAATCCTGGACTGGAGTTAGAGGGCGCATTTGCACCCTCTAATCCAGGTTAATGGATTCAAAACCCAGGCTTCTGAGGGAGGCAGCACCACGATTGGCCTCAGTCTCAGAGCTGCACACAAGTAGACCAACCCAAGTTGGGCTGCTTGTGTGTGGTGGGCTGGACCGCTCATGTGCACAACCTCTCAGTTTAAAATATTGTTACAAAAATAAAGGTTGGTCCACCTCACATCCCTGAGCAATATAAAGTTGCAGTGGTGGCCTCCTTACCGGGTCTGTTCCCTTGTGATGAGAAAGAAGGGCATTTTAGATGTATAGTGCGGACACCACCCACAGGGACTTCCTGGACCCAGAGAAGAACCCTTGCCATCGAAGATCCAAGACCAGAGGCTGTGATTGGCAGGACTGGCATCACCCCACCCGCCACACATAAGGAAGGCATGCGGTGTCCATACACAAGGACTTGTTGGACTTTCCCCTTGCTCAGCTTCCTAAACGGAACACTACTCAAACATGGAAGGACCCATGTACCTTTATATCTGCTAGCTATTATTGCAACCCTACTTTCTTTTGTATGTAACTGTGGGTTTTTTGGGGGGGAAATGGTAACCACTGCCATTTCCTTTTGTAAATTATTACAAAAGAAATTATTGTAATCTCTGAGCCTGATTAAACATTCTCTAATAAAAAGTCAATCTGTTTGTTTACAGATATACCAACTGAGCATCTTGGAAGCCAGAAAACTCCTATAAACAGGCAGCCCAACCACTAATCCTGCTTGCTTCCCCAAATTCTCAAAGAGCAATTGCACCCTAAAGATGCTCCAGTTGTAGCCCAGAAACTCTTAGCCAGCTGTCCTCTCCACATTCAAACTGCAATGTTGCTTCTAGCTGTCTCTTTGTCCCCCCACCCCCAAACTCTGATGGACACCACAAACCAGAGAGATTTCAGACCATGAAGGACCATCGAGCTCCTTTTGTATAGTCCTGATCACCCATCAGGTTAGTCATGTGAAACTATAGGGGACAGGCTCATTCTATTTGAATTGGACTGGGACTCAAATATGGTCATGATAATTCTCTACAATGCTTATGCCTATCTCAGAAGATTGCATTGTTGTTAAACGATATTATGTGCACTAACGCAGTGCACCACTGCAAAGCACTCCAGGTCACTGCCCCATTCTGCCACCAGATAAGTCCACAATAGGAAGCTTACCTGGGCTTCCTGAGACCTGAAGCCAGACCTATCAAAATGCATGTCAGAGGGTTCTGAGCAATATTTTGTGCAGGAGTTTATGCAAGAGGCTGACTAAATGTGTTGGCCTCACTACTGACTAGAGCTGTTGGCCTCACATTAATTGGAGATGGGTTTCTAGACTACATCCAACACTTTAGTGTGGCTGCATGTTGCAGGAAAGAGTTGTTATTGCGGGCTAGCTGTTCTTCAGCGTTAGCTTGTCCACTCTTTTGGAACTTTCCCTTGAGGAATCCCCGATAACTTTCCAAGAACCATAGGCTTCTCCAGCACATTAAAGCACTGTTGTTATCAGAGGAATATGGAACTAAGAGCCCATAGAAAAGTGACTCCCAAACTACTTAGGTCATGAATGAATACGAACTCTAACAACAATAGACTCTAACAGTATGGAGTCCCATAGTAGTGTGGCAGTCCCAGAGAACATTACCACCATTGTAAGAGCTCAGTACACAGGTACTGCACAAGAAGTGCTCAGGATCCTGTGATGGTAAACAGTAAACTGGAATAGATAATTGACATGGTCTACTTTTCCAGTGCCCAAGCCATTTAGAGCTTTTGCTGGAGAACCTGTGAAAGAGAGAGTGCAGATCGTGGAGCATTTGGGTACGATGTTACGATGCACCACATTTTGCATTCTAACAATGCAAAAGTGCCCATATCAGAAGGGGGCAAATATACCTCAACATCAGATAGGTGACCTTCATAGAACAGAAAGCGAAAGCAGCACCTCGGCTAGCAAGTCCAATAAACCAGAATATCATACAGGCTGAGTGCTTGCTTGAAAGTCATTTAGTCTGTAAGTCTAAGCAATCTTATTTGGAAGCAGGAAAGATATAATGGAGAGTGGAGCTTGCTCACACTAGCAGTAAGATTCATGTACCCTCTCCATGCCAAAGCACTGGAAAAATAAAGGGTTTATTCCACCACTGGCCTGGAGGGACAAAATTGTAGCAAAGCCATCCTATTCAAGGGTTAATAAATAATATTTTAAAATAAGCTGTAGACTTTATTATGCACATCTGAGTTCAAAAACACACACATACACATCCTTACTTTGTTGTTCACTTAGCCAGGCACAACTCAGGTTTTCAAAGGCAGTAATTAGATTTGAAAATACTTGAGGGGGAAATCTGAAGAAAAGACGTTAACATCTGAGATAACCAATACTAACTTTTGACTCCATTCAGACATCTGTGGGGCAGAGGGGTGGTGGATGAAATCACAGCCCTCTTGTTGCTGCAAAGTTTACTTTTTAAAGTCAGAAAACAATCATCAGAGTGACTCTTCTCTTGTTGTGCAGATTTTGGGAAAGCCCAGCAGCACACCTTTTGAATTAACGAGAGTTAAATTTAAGACCTTGGGAAAACAACTCCCCTCCCAACAGATCTCTGACTTCATTTCCTCCCATGGCTGTGCTTGTTTCTCTCCTGGTTTCATGGGTCACTTTGTATTCCCCCCACCATCTAATGTCAATTCTTGACCCACCAGGTTCTTTCATAGCAGCTCTGCCATTAATTCTCGCATGATAAGAGTCCAAAAGGGTAGAAGACTCCTAACGTCTCTCATGTTTTGTTAATGTAAGAGAATTCTAGCAGATAATTATCCTGAGAATTGAAAGCCTATTTAAAAATAGACTGTCATTGATGCTATTAAAATATATATCATTGACTTATAATGCAGTCTATAATTACAATCCTTTTTCTCCTGAACATTAGCAATTTCCGTTTCAAATCTCTATCCAACTTATTTTAAACCAAGCAAACATGAGAGGAATAAATGTGTGGAGCAGATATTCTCTTTATTTTCAGAAGCAACTTAACCAGTACTTACTGCCACTAATATTGTAGCTTAGTTATTCTTTGGGTTTAATCCTTTAACCTTTCACTTCTGATTGGCTTTGCTGTAAATTGACTGAAGGCTGCAACTTAATTGCCTCTCAGTTCACACTGTAGTACCAGATACTTCATCAAGTTATAATTAGCACAGCCTCACACTTATTTTTCCCAGGTAGCCCCTTTAAATGCCATCATAGAGGCTTTATTTCAGAGTAGTCTAGAATCTGTCTGCACTATGTACTGAAATTAAGTTTAAATTTCCTGAACAGATGTCACTCCCATCTCCATTAAAATTATTCAGGGAATTGTGAAAAGACAGATATATGTGAATCAGACAGATATTGTCAGAGTCTTTTAAACTCAGTGCCCCAAGTTTCTCTGGAAGAAGCCATGATAGATAAATAGGACCACCAATCCCACTAGCCTATCCCTTTAACAGATCCATATCATACAAAAAGATTCAGAAGCACATGGTTGGAGAATTAACCACTGGGAAATATGGGATCTCTGAGTTAAGGCCTGGCAACTCCACATTCAGATTGTGTAGATGTGGCTACAGCATGTGGCTTCAGCATTGACATGAATCAAAGGCTGACAGCCTCACTAACCATGTGGAGGAGGTGCTGTGTGCAAAATGCCTCTGCAGCATTTCATAATCCAGAGTCTGACTGTGTAGGCGGAAGAGCAATTTTTGTCAGTCTCTCCTTTCCTCAGAAACACTCTTTAACACCCATAAATATGTCCCTGAGGATCACACAGCAATCCCTTTTCTCATTTTAAAGAGCACTTTTTTGGAAAGTACAGATTGGTGGGAATTGCACTCTTGCCCACACAGCAGGACTTGGGATTACTAAACTCTGTGGAGGGCAGAGGTTCTTTGCACACAGCACTTCTGCACCATTCATGAGGATGCTGCTAAGTTTAAATGGGCAGTGTAGTAGCAGGTATATCTATTAAAAGCATCATCCACATGGGTAGAACCACACTGAACCCAGTGAAACCTTTTTGTACAAATAGCCAAACTGGCCTGGTGCTTGATGTCAGTGTCATTGATCCTTTAGGGAACAGTGACCATAGTGCGATCAAATTCAGCATACATGCAGGGAGAGAATCACCAAGGAAGTCTAACACAGACACGTTGAATTTCAGAAGAGGAAACTTATCCAAAATGAGGAATATGGTGAAAAGAAAGCTGAAAGGGAAAATCAGGAGAGTCACTTTGCTCCAGAGTGCATGGAGTTTACTCAAAGCTACAATACTAGAAGCCCAGTTAGATTGTATACCCCAAAGGAGGAAAGGTACCACCAAGTCCAAAACGAACAAATCGCCAGGGCCGGATGGCATCCATCCAAGAGTCCTCAAATAACTCAAATGTTAAATTGCTGAACTCCTTGCTAAAATATATAACTTATCCCAGCAATCAGGCTCTGTACCAGAGGACTGAAAAGTAGCCAATGTAACACCAATTTTCAAAAAGGGATCCAGGGGCGATCCAGGAAATTACAGGCCAGTTAGCCTAACGTCCGTTCCAGGCAAATGGATGGAAAGCATCCTCAACGATAAAATTGTAAAGCACATAGAAGAATAGGCCCTGCTGGGAGTGAACCAGCATGGCTTCCGCAAAGGGAAATCTTGTCTCACAAACCTTTTGGAGTTATTTGAGAGTGTCAACAAGTGTGTGGATCAAGCTGATCCAGTTGACATAGTATACCTGGACTTTCAAAAAGCTTTTGACAAAGTTCCTCATCAAAGACTCCTGAGGAAACTTAGCAGTCATGGGATAAGGGGACAAGTACATATGTGGATTGCTAACTGATTGAAAGACAGGAAACAGAGGGCAGGTATAAGTGGAGAGTTTTCACAATGGAGGGAAGTAAGAAGAGGGGTCCCCCAGGGATCTGTACTGGGACCAGTGCTTTTAAATTGATTCATAAATGATCTAGAAGCAGGGGTAACCAGCGAGGTGGCCAAATTTGCAGATGATACCAAACTCTTTCAGGTTGTGAAATCCAAAACGGATTGTGAGGAGCTCCAAAAAGATCTCTCCAAACTGGGGGAGTGGGTGACAAAGTGGCAAATGCGCTTCAGTGTTGGCAAGTGTAAAGTGATGCACATTGGGGTGAAAAACTCCAACTTCAAGCATACGCTAATGGGATCTGAGCTGTTGGTGAGTAACCAGGAGAGGGATCTTGGGGTCATGGAGGACAGCTCATTGAAAGTGTCAACTCAATGTGCGGCAGCTGTGAAAAAGGCCAATTCTATGCTAGAAATCATTAGGAAGGGGTTTGAAAATAGAACTGCTAATATTATAATGCCCTTATACAAAACTATGGTGCAGCCACACCTGGAGTACTATGTACAATTCTGGTCACCACATCTAAAAAAGGACATTGTAGAACTAGAAAAGGTGCAGAAGAAGGCAACCAAGATGATCAGGGGCCTAGAGCACCTTTCTTATGAGGCAAGGCTACAACACCTGGGGCTATTTAGTTTAGAAAAAAAGACAACTGCAGGGAGACATGATAGAGGTCTCCAAAATCATGCATGGTGTGGAGAAAGTGGATAGAGAGAAATTCTTCTCCCTCTCCCATAACACTAGAACCAGGGGTCATCCCATGAAATTGATTGCCAGGAAATCTAGGATCAACAAACAGAAGTACTTTTTCACACAATGCATAATCAACTTGTGGAATTCTCTGCCACAGGATGTGGTGACAGCCAACAACCTGGATGGCTTTAAGAGGGGTTTGGATAACTTCATGGAGGAGAGGTCTGTCATTGGCTAATAGTCGGAGGGCTATAGGCCACCTCCAGCCTCAAAAGCAAGATGCCTCTGAGTACCAGTTGCAGGGGAGTAACAGCAGGAGAGAGGGCATGCCTTCAACTCCTGCCTGTGGCTTCCAGCCGCATCTGGTGGGCCACTGTGTGTAACAGGATGCTGGACTAAATGGGCCTTGGGCCTGATCCAGCAGGGCTGTTCTTATATTCTTATGACCCCCAAGACTGGCTGCAGACTTGGAAGTCAGCTCCCCGGAATCAGTGAATGAATGAATGAAAGTAGTTGTGCTTCCAGAAACTGTGTCTGGGGTGGAAGGGCTGAATTAAAAAGGGCATCAAGTTTCTAACGCAACAAGACCATTCTGAAATGTACACTCTCCGTGCCTTTTTTTAGTGACAGGATGGTAAACAAAAGTGCTATCTGTGTTTAGAAAATACTGACTCAATATTTAATCTGAGAGTGTCAAGGGCACAATTGGTTTGCCTGCACAAGGCCAGCAGAGTCAGTTGGATCCTTTATCTCTAAATGTTCAAATAACTTGACTTTTTAAAAAGGGATGAAACTATATACTGCCTTCACTGACCTGTATTTTCTAAGCCTGACACACCCAGATGCAATCCTTTCATCTTCCAGGTGATATAAGAAATATAATAGATTATATAAGAAATAGATTGTGATGCCCACCTCAAAATCTTATTAGTTTTAAAGTCATTATCAGTGAACATTACATTGTAAAAATAATCTGAGCCACGGCTTACTTCATCCCTTTTTAAAAATAACATGGTTCAACTATGCAACTTGCATAATAAAAAAGGGTTTCTGAACATGCACAGAAGGACTGCATACAGACATAATGGGGAAACCATGGATTGCTTATGTTATAAGCTTTTGAGCTCACACACTCCTTCCTCCCATGCTTCTCTCCTGGTTTGTCAGCAAGCGCTCCGCAAACCCATTTGGGGGGATTGTGAGTAGCTGCGGTGCGGCTCCACACCGTGGCTACTCACGAGTAGACCCCTGGCAGGAGGCCGAAAAGCAGCCTCCCGGCTCGGGGGTCTACTCGCTTTTGCCGGTTTTGCGGGGAGAGCAGGCTAAGCCCACTCTCCCCACAGACAAGCAGGGCATACTGGACCCTCTGGGGGCCGCACGGCCCCCAAACTCCCCAGCCCCCGCCGGCTCTGTCATGGAGCCAGCAGTCGTATGGGTGGCCAATCCGGCGGCCCAGGGCTCCCGCCCTGCTCATCTGTGGGGAGAGTGGGCTTAGCCCGCTCTCCCCACAAAACCGGCAAAAGCAGGTCTCACTGATCGTGAGACCCACCTCAAGAGGAAGTGCTCCCTTCACCTCATATTTAGGTTGTGTGGCAGCTGCAGCTGCCACACTGTGGGGAGCAAAGAGAGGGGAGGGGGTCCCCATGATGCACTGTGCACCTGCACAGTGCATCCTGGTAGTTCCGGGGGGCTGGGATGACACATCCAGGCCCCTGACCCTTCCCTTTGCTTAGCCACATGGGTAATTGTCGGGGATGGGGAGCAACTCTCTCTAAGTTCAGAGAGAAGGATGCTGCCCTAGTACAGCATCCTTTGAGCAGCTGTTACTAGTTATCTTATGTTTATTTTAAGATTGTAAGCCCTTTGGGTGAGAGGAAACTATTATTATTATTTTGATGTAAATTGCTTTGAGAAGTTAACAAACAATTTCTTTGTTAAAAAATTGTATGCAAATAAACATAAAAATAATTATTTTGCCGGCTGAGAATTTAATACCTCTTCTGATTATTTTACTGCATATGCACGCATATGTGTGTGCGCATGCCCGCACATGCATACACACACACACACACACACACACGTTATCCATAGCATTATACTGGCACTGATGATCCAATATATACTGGTTAGGATCCAAATACTCCTGGCACTTGCATGGGTACAAGGTGGGGTCTACAGTATCTACCAATGCCCCCTACCAGGGGCATAGCTAGGGGGCTCATGTTTGCCTCTCTCCCCAGCAGCCGCTTGGAATGAGGGAGATAATGGAGAAAATTGGGAGTGGTGGAGGTGTGGGCCCCTCAAGAGTTGGAGAGCTATCAGGAGCTGGAGGGCAGGAATGTGCATGGAAATGGGCCATAAAGGGCCTCCGAACCGCTTTGAAGAACCTGTGTTTCCGCCAGTTCTATGAAGGCGGGGGTGCCTCTTTAAGAGCGGGGGAGGGTGCACTTACCCCTCCTGCTGCTTTCCCCCTGCCAGCGTCCTTTGTTTAGAAAGCTAGTCGGGACGGCAGTGTACCTCCCTGCCGCTTCGTTGCCCCCATTGGCCAAATATGGCTGGAAGTCCCTGATGCACCTGCACACATGGGTGATGGGCATGCATGTGTGCCGGCTCACACGGGCACACCGGGGACTTCCGGCCATAGCCGGCCAACGGGGTGGCAGGGAGGTACGCTGCTGCCCCAATTAGCTTTCTAAACAAAGGACACTGCTGGGGGGGAAGTGGTGGTGGGGGTAAGTGCACCCTCCCCGCTTTGAAAGCGGCACCCCTGCTGCCTTTGAACTGCCCCGCCGTGGTTCCATGCACATCCCTACTGGAGGGCCTGGGTTCTTTGAACCCATCTACTCAATTATAGCTACACCCCTGCCCCCTACACTACACCCCATGCCTGATGTCTAGGAGCAGCTTTTGGAGGGAGCATTCGTAGCTGGAGCTGGAAGGAGGTTTTGGGAAAACCTTCTTGCATGAGAAGAGCCCTGCTTTCTCTGGTTTCCACCCACAACCTCAATTTCATGGAAGCAATGGGAATTGACTTTCTGTGGGGTGTAGCTAGCCTAGTCCAGGGGGAGGTAGGTCATTCTGGCTGTATTGGTAGATCTCCAATAGATCTACCAATCTTAATAACAGCAACAATAAAAAGGCTCTCTTTTCTGAATACTGAAATTAAGAAAACTTGGGGGGAACTAGGAGTGGATTTGTATATGGAAGCACTGGGAGCTCCATTCTGGTACTGAACATAAACTATTGGGCTGATCATATGCTTTGACCCACCCTGTTCCTTACAATTGTCAATCCAGCCCTGTGGAACACTGGTGTGTTTTTGTATTGTTTTGTTTTGTTTTAACATTTTATATCCCACTCTTCCTCCAAGGAGCCCAGAGTGGTGTACTACGGTTTCTCCTCCCAACAACCCTGTGAAGTAGGTTAGGCTGAGAGAGAAGTGAGAGAAGCCCAGAGTCACCCAGCTAGTGTCATGGCTGAATGGGGATTTGAACTCGGGTCTTCCCAGTCCTAGTCCAGAACTCTAACCACTATACCACGCTGGCTCCAAATGGCACCTGGATCCAGGTGTCAGACTTCAAGATTCTAATAAAAAAGAGAGTAAATCGGCAAACTCATCTCTAGTCTAAGAGTGTGGTGATGTCTGCGTTCCTCAGTATATACACAACAGTGGAGTCCACTGGATCGATCCACTTGCAGTGGGGTCCAATGACAGCATTCTGGAGCTTGAGGAATAATATCTAGACCGTACACCCTGAAGTTTACAATGACACCCTACTATCTAAACTGTACACATCCTGGCCCCCGGCCCTCCTTGCTGCCTGGCGTATGTACACCCTATGTACACCCTACGGCTTGAAGTGGCCTACCTCACCCTGTCAAATAGTACAGCCCGCCCCACACACACACCATTTCCAGCACTGCAGTTCTTTTGTGTCAATTATGCCTCATTGCTCTTTTGCAGAATAATTGGCACTAGATACCAAGCCTTGGGTCACCGACATATTTCCTCCTCCCCTTCCCTGCTCCTCTTGATTGTCTTTGGGGCATCTTCAGCTTGTATATACACTCGTGTCTACATTATACCCTTCACAGCATTGAAGAAAGCACCCATGTGGTTAAAACTCCAGCCACAGGGGGCCAGTGTTGTTCTACATAAACAAAGCTGAGAGGCCACTGGGTGCTGGTTCTCTTTCGTATACTGGCCATAGCTTTAAGTACATGCAGAAAAAGGTCCTCCTTGTTGCTTTCCCTTTCAAATCCAGCGTCCTTTGTGTTATGCAACAGTGACAAAGCTGCCACTTGGCAGCATGGCTGCACTTCCGAGGCAGCAGTTTCGAGAATTGAGGAGGGAAAGCGGAAGTTAAATTCAAATCAAATCAAATCTTTATTGTTAGGGTCATTCGGCCAGCAAAACACAAAGTACAAAAGCAAGGAAGTTAAATTGCTCTTCCTCTTCGCCCATTTTGCTCTTGAGCTGCAATTTTTCTGGGATGAGTGTAAAATCTTATCATTAGTGGCAGTTTTCTATTTCTCATACTTCAAACATTCTGATTAGTTCATTACTTATTTGCATATGTTTGAGAGGTGGCATAGTGTAGTAGTTAGAGTGTTGGACCAGGACCGGGAAGACCTGAGTTCAAATCTCCATTCAACCATTGAACTCACTGGGTGACTCTGGGCCAGTCGTGTATCCAGGGGCGTAGCAAGGTTGGAGAGGGCCCAGAGACAAGATTTTAAAATGCGCCCCCTAACTGAAGCTCAGCTCATGAAGTAAATAAATCTTAAATGAGGCTGAATAGTTATAACAAAAAGCATATCCTAAATTATTTTTTTAAGGTTTTGTAAATTGTGGACAATGCAAGTCATTTAATGGTACTAGAGAAAGACATGCTGTTCTGGTAGCTCCAGGTCTTAACACCCATCAGTTTTGGCGGATGAATACAACTGAAGGAAGCCCGGGCGGGTGCGTGGCTGGGGGAGTCAGTCATGTTACTTGCCTCGGAGGGGGGGCAAGGCAGTGGGCCCCCAGACAACTGTCTCCCCTTGCCCTATTATAGTTACACCCCTGCATGTATCTCTCAGCCTAACCTACCTCACAGGGCTGTTGTGAAGATAAAAATAACCATGTACACTGCTCTGTTTTCCTTGGAGGAAGAGTGGGATACAAGTGTGAACTATATAGGGCAGGGGTCTATGTATAGAGTCACATCAACATATTGAAGACAAAGTAAAGATTCCACAAAAGTATTTTTATTAAAAATGAGTTCATCATGATATTTTGAAGGCAGAAATAATTATAAGGCAAGAGGTATGTGTCTGCTATGTCCCTTACAGGCCAGATCCTAACATACCCTTCTGGGTTCTTCAACAAATCACAAGTTGTTAATCTTTTGTCTTTTGGTAGAATTCAAAGTCTTAAGCCCCATTGCCCTTCTTCACTCATCAATTTCAAATCTGGAAATACTGTAAAAACATAAGCAACATTACGTAAAATAATGCAGGAAACACAATAATAGCATTTGCTCCAAAACAAATGGTTTGCTCAGGTGGTTACTCTTCAGTTCTATTCACTGCATTTACTGAAATAAAGTAATTAACCTACAGACATTATTTATGGGTTCCCATGAGTTGCTCAAAAGTGCTTTGTATCCGGGCAGTGCCAATATCAGCAATAAGTGCTGTGGCTCTCAGCTCTGCCTAGAATATTAATGTATTCCTATTCCACCCTTCCCGAAGGAGTGCAGGGCAGTACCTCTCTCCTTGACCTCCAACTTTTATCCTGGAAACAACCCTCTAAGATGAGTATGGCTAAAAGAGAATCAGTAGCCCCAGATCACCCAGTGAGCCTCGTGGCAGGGTGGATGTGAACTACCCCTCCCAATTATTATTTGTATGAGTTTATATCTTGATTTTACATTACTTATTCAAGATGGCTTACAGACGTCATGTTAAACTGACCACATACAATTAATATAGTGAATACATTTTGAAAAATCAATTAAATTTAGACAAACTAAAACAGTGCCATTAGACTTTAAAAAAAAGATAAAACAATTAAAAATATATTTATATTTAAAACTATGACAACTCACGCAATTTATAATAAATGTCAATAGGACTCCCTCTAGTAAGTTTAGTCAGATTGTCAGCCAGTTTTGCTTATTTTATTTTATTGTTATTTACATTATTTATATCCCACCCCTCCAATACATTGCTGCTCAGGGAGGCTCACAGCACTAATAAAATAGATACAATGTAAAATAAGACCAATAAAGTTAACCAACTTAAGTTAAACAAGTTAAGAGACCAGGCTAAAATCACAATTAAACTACATTTTTTAAAGTTTCAGATTAAAAGTTATGTATGAAGCTAAAAACTGGGAGCTATACAAACTAAATAACCTACCAAATATAAGCAGCAGATTGAAAATGAAAAGGCCTCTTTTAAAATATGTGTTTTTAATTTTGTTTTTTAACACAGAGGGAGGGAATTTTTGCAAAAAGCAATATGGCTACTTATTAGTGAAGGAAACATACTCTACATTTAGACAGAGGTGCGCTCTCATTCAAATAATTAAATTATATATTCTAGGACTAAATCTTAGTGTTGAAGAAATTTAAATGGCCCTGGGGTACTTTGGTTCCAATTAAGTCCTGGCCATTAGCACATGTAAATTTCAAGGGTCACATCCCACCCCCATCTATTTGCATGCAAACCTCCTTAACTGAAATCAGTGGGGAGCTGTTAAAAACACCAAAACAATCAATGGCCGAATGCAGCTCAATCCGAAGGATTCCAACACAAATGTTCATTTAGCAGAGGAAAAGAGAGAGCAGAGAGGGGCAGTGTCAAATTAATGGACTCTTTTCAGTTAACTGTTGCAATATAGCCCAAGAATCCATAAACGATGCACCTGGGTCTTCTTTGGAAAGCAGTCATTTGGTTTAGGAATCTTGGAATTGTAAAAAGACAATCCCTTTTGCCCATCATTTGACTTGTGAGCCTTTAAAATGCCCTCAAGTAAATCTCTCCATCTCTTCCTCACTATTTTTTTAAGCAACTCAGATTCATTACTACAGGAACAGAGCTCCTGATAAAATCAATGAATAGCTGTCACCAATCAATGATTATATGGGGAGTAGCCAATGTTCTTGGTGGGTGAGAATTTGCAAGCACATAATTGCCTGCTATGGTGGGACTTGATTGTTCAATTAATATTTGCTCTGTTGGGCACTTTAATAGGAAAAAACATCCATGCAAAGGTTTTAATAATAAAGTAGGACATCATCTTAATTTCAAATAATTTTTATTTAGTAAATTGATATACTATCAGATAACAAGATCAAACATATCACCACAGAAAAATACAAAAAAATTGACAGAGGAAACAAAATCCAATTGAAATATAGTATAATTAGCTGTACATCTATTGTTCAATACAAGTTCTGAAAATAGTACAAACAAAAAAACCCTGTTACAATTTACGGTATTAATCTTAGAATGTCTCCTGTCTTAATAAAACACAATTAACTAGTAGAAGAATGTCTCAGACTTAAATTAACTATTAAGCCAGAGAGTCTAACCAGAGGTTCTCCAGTTGCAAATGGACCACAACTCCCATAATCCTCAGTATAAATAGTTATCTATTTACAGGTGTCTGATGGAATTTTTCTGGGGGGTAGGGCAAAGTATATACATACAAACATATACACACAATATGTAAATATACATTGCATTAGAGGCCATTAAACCACCCTGTAGATTCCATTCATCTATTAAAGGATGCGTTACAGTTTTCCAATAGCTGGGACTTCTGTTGGTGGTGTGCGGTGCGGGGGAGATAGAGAGATGAAACGTGGTTTAAACATGATGTTGATGTTAATATCTTTATATCCATATCTGTCACCTCCAGCCTCAAAGGTAGGATGCCTCTGAGTACCAGTTGCAGGGGAGTAAAAGCAGGCTGGAGGGCATGCCCTCAACTCCAGCCTGTGGGCATCTGGTGGGCCACTGTGTGAAACAGATGCTGGACTAGATGGGCCTTGGGCCTGATCCAGCAGGGCTTATGTTCTTATGTTCTTATGCTATATCTCCTTCTGTATTTATGTACATCAGAAAACAAATCAAAATAATTTAGAAGTCTGGTTTTTTAGTTGCGTCTACAGAAACTCGGACCTGATGCCAGAACTTGTATCCGATGGCAATGTCTGGTGTTGTTTAGATTAAACGGAAATTAGAGAAGGCTGGGATCTCTCCTTCTCAAATGCTGTGCTATCTCTGTTTTTGTCATTGTTATAATATTAGCGGGTCACACATGATGACTGACAACAGGCAAGCTTTTGGTTTACACAGAATTCTTACACAGGAGGAATTGAGAATTCTTACACAGGAGAAATTGAGAGTTGGGTCATGCTCATTTATTCTATTGGTATCACCCAGATGATGAATGTATTGTGTGACATATGTTTGAAGTGCTAAAGGTTTTGTTATTGTTTGCTGTCTGCCCAGAGTAGCTACATATTTTTGTATTTGTTAATGATTACCCAGGAACTAAAAATATTAATATGACTGAGTGCTAGGGGTTGAGAGATAAAGATTATTTTAATTGGTAGAGGATTGGAACTAAATATTAAATTGTATTACCATAACAACTACATAGAATTGTTCAGTTAATGATTTACAACAAGAAACATTCTTTAATTTTAAAATAACATCACAACATTGCAGTAATAGGCTTTACTTTGAGATAACTAAATAAAGCAAAACAATAACATTCTGTTAACATTTTTTTAAATTAAAAAGAACTTTTCAAACATTTATTTTACGGTACACATTTTATTTGTGTAGACCTTGTTAATTATTTATTACCTTGCTGTGATTACATCAGCATGAAGATGGGTCAAAGCCTTTATCATTTGCAAATAATATCTTATATTCAAAATCTGAAAAATAAACATTTAACATTAAGGGAATCAACATTATATTTAACTGTTTGTAAATGTCAGTACTAGTCATTATTTCAAATATATATGCTTATTCTGAAGCATTAATTAAAGGCAGAACAGGTAAAGCATTGCATGGTGCTATGGGCTCAGGGATAGATAAATCAATTTCATGTGAAGAATAGTAACACACATTGAGATATTACAGCATTTCAGCTTTGTGTTCAGATATGAAAGAAAATGGCATTTTAGACTAATGTCTCAATTACAGTATATTTTTGCCATTTAAGCTGCAAATTTTGATTAGAATATTAACCCTGCTTGCTAGAAGCATGGGAGTTACATTGGTCCAATTAACCATATATGGTGGATGCCCAGTAGCAATTTTAAAACAAAATAATATAGCATGGCCAGTTCATAACAGAAATATAGCATGGACAGAAAGGACACTAGATGCACCCATCTTGCTGAAGCTAGGAAGATCTAGGTCTGGTCTGTGCTTGGAGGAGAGACCACCTGGGAACCTCATACATTTAATTCCATGATGGAAATTAATAGGATTAAATATTGCCCATGTAATTATTCATTACATATTGTATTATATATGTATTCAATAAAAATAATGGGGTTAAATTTATGCCTCAATCTTTTACTATATTTTCTTAGACATACTCAACAAAAACATGACAAAACAGAATTAATAGCAGATGGTTTATTTTATTTTATTTTTTCCTATACCGCCCTTCCAAAAAATGGCTCAGGGCAGTTTACACAGAGAAATAATAAATAAATACGATGGAACCCTGCCCCCAAAGGGCTCACAATCTAAAAAGAAACATAAGATAGACACCAGCAACAGTCACTGGAGGGATGCTGTGCTGGGGGTGGATAGGGCCAGTTACTCTCCCCCTGCTAAATAAAGAAAATCACCACGTTAAAAGATGCTTCTTTACCAAGTTAGCAGGGGTGCTGTCAGATTAGTGCTATTAGTGCTGACAGAATCCTCTATGTGAAATACATGAGGACCAACAAAACTCTACAATAGCCAAGCTGACCAATGGCTTAAATGTGAATGGAGACAGAATATTCACTTTTATTTTCCAGCGGTTACCTTTTTTTAATTACTGGACTAGTCGGAACCTGGCTGCAACAGTTATATTACATGTATTTAAGATACTTGACACTGTTGTACTTTTAAATTACGCAAAGATAATCATCTTTGAAATCGTATATACATACGATGTCCTTTTAAAATACACTTTTGAAAGTGGAAAGGCTTATTTTATTTACTTTCAGAACATAAACCCACCCTGTTTTTTTCTCTTTCTTTCAGTGCATCACATTTTCTGCAGCCCCAGGTGCTGAAGCACCTCCTGCTTTGTTTTTACACACATACAAGAAGAAGATGAGAGTGTGCACAGCTCCAGAACTAGGGGTAGAACTTTGTGCTACCCTATTTATTGTAGTGTGAACTGGCCTGTTATATCGTTCCTGCATTCCGATGTTTTTATGTGAATTACTGTACTTGCTTGCATGTTGAAAGTGAACCTGGGTATAGGCCACTAGAATGCATGATACCGATAGGAAGTGTATTGCTGTAGCTGTACCTACATTCAGCATCACACACAGAACTGTATGTGTATATAACAGATCTGTACTTGTGTACCCTGTATACAGATTGTACGAGTGTTGAACACAAAATATGAGAAGGTACCATAGGTATACACAACAAAAGGTACACAAAGGACAAATGGTAACTGACTCAGAGAAGATCAAACAGAGATGGAAAGAGTATACTGAATTCAAGTATACTGATGGAAAGAGCATACTGAAAATCTGTACAGCAGGTATGTCAACATCCAAGATACTCTAGAAGATATTCCCTACTTGCAAGAACCTCTAGTACGGAAAGATTAAGTTAGATCAGCACTCCGGTCATTACCAAGTCGGAAGGCTACAGGAAGTGATGGAATAGCTATAGAAATATGGCAGGCAATAGAAGAAGAATCAGTCAAGGCTCTAACCAAACTATGCCAGCAAATTGGGAGAACAACACAGTGGCCAACAGATTGGAAGAGGTCAATATACATACCCATACCAAAGAAAGGAGACTTAACAGATTGCGCAAACCATCACACAATATCCTTAATTTCACATGCTAGCAAAATGATGCTCAGGATCATCCAACACAGATTGGAGCCCCACATGGAAAGGGAAATGCTGGTTGTTCAAGCTGGTTTCAGAAAAGGCCAAGGAACAAGAGACATCATTGCTGATGCATGCTGGATAATTGAGAATATGTGCTTTATTGACTACAGAAAAGCCTTTGATTGCATTGACCATGTCAAATTCTGGAATATCCTTAGGAAAATGGGCATCCCAGGACATCTCACTGTTCTCATGAGAAACCTATACACAGGACAGGAAGCCACAGTCCAGACAGAACATGGTGAAACAGACTGGTTCCAGATCGGCAAAGGAGTCAGAAAAAGATGTATACTTTCTCCTTCTTTATTCAATTTATATGCTGAACATATACTGAGAGAAGCTGGATTGGAAGAAGATGAGCGTGGCTATAAAGTTGGAGGAAGAAAGTTAACATCAATAACCTGTGCTACGCTGATAACACCACTCTGATAGCTGAGAATGCGGATGATCTGCAAGCTCTAGTAATGAAAGTCAAGGAGCACAGTGAAAAATTGGACTACAATTAAATGTAAAGAAGACTAAACTAATAACAATGGGTACAGCAACCTACCTCAGAATTGGCAATGAAGAAATTTAAGTGGTGGATAGCTTCTGCCTTTTAGGATCGACCATCAACAGTAAAGGATCTAGCAGTCAAGACATACACTGCAGACTAGCATTTGGTAGGGTTGCAATGAAGGCCTTGGAAAGGATATTTAGATGCTGTGACGTGTCTACACCTACATAGATTAGAATCGTTCAGACAATGGTTTTTCCCGTTACACTATGGATTTGAAAGCTGGACTTTGAAGAAACAAGACAGAAAAAGCATTGATGCTTTTGAACTTTGGTGCTGGAGAAGACTTTTGAGGATACCATGGACAGTCAGGGAAACAAACAAATGGATCACAGAACAAATCATTCCAGAATTTTCACTCGAGGCAGAAATGACCAGGCTCAAACTATCATATTTCGGACACATTATGCGAAGACCCAGCTCCCTTGAGAAGTCTATAATGCTGGGGAAAGATGAAGGAAAGAGAAGAAGAGGATGACCAGCAGCAAGGTGGATGGACTAAATTATGACAGCAATTAATGCACCACTGAGAGACCTTAAAGGCCAAGTTGAAGACAGATCATCCTGGAGAGAATCTATCTATGTGGTCACTAAGAGTAGACACCGACTTGAGGGCACTTAATCAATCAATCAGTCACCATCTGTCAGTTAAGATGTATCTGTCCCACACTGGCTTTTGTTGTTGCTGTTGTTAATCTCTCACAAAAGTTAATCTTCTACATTGACAATAGGTGCTAGCATTAGCAGATTAACATATCCCAGTCCTAGATTGTTTACATTTAAGTAAGTACCACAGGTTTACTCACAGAACCTAATTACAGAGCCTAATTAATACTCCTTCAAGTCCAGCACTACAGATTGCTGATCTGCAATGTTAAATAATGAAGGCTCCAGTCCTAAACACATGTACTAGATGTAAATGCCATTGGACTACACAAAAGTTACTTCTGAGTAAATATGCTTGAGATTGCACTGTAACCAAATGAATGTTAATGTCCAACTTGGCTACTAATCTGGCTTTAACGGTTAAATGTTTCTTGCAGTGGGCTGTGCTTTAACCATGCATTTTATTGAGACATCCGTTCATGCTGACTTTAAGACATTGCTTAGCATTAAGTTCAATGTTAACATTTGTTATATTTATCTCTCATTGGTTTGTCTTTCTCTAAAGAACACTGATGATCCACGCTTCCTTTGATAATTAAAGTCTATCTGTTGACCAGTGAGCCCAAAGGACAGATATGTGTGGAACAAAAGAGTATTCTATTTTTAGCACTGGGAACATTGTATTGAACACACTAAAGGTATGGAAGGATCAATCTCGAAAACTTCACAGGTAAACAAAAGGTCATAGCAAGCCAGTACTGTCCACTTGGAAGGAAAGAGAGTTGATTACTGTTCTCACAGCATGCCTAGACATTTTTTTCTTAATGGGAAAATCTTACTCTGTCAGCTCAGATCAAGCAGAATACATTAATGTGAATGAATTTAACTAAACGACCTTATAAACCGCCCCCGCCCCCCAGTTTATATATATGTATATATTATGGTTTTCATGCACAACTATATTATACTCGCTTATAGAAGACAATGTGATTGCTGAATCAGATCCTTCTAGACACAGATGCCTTGGAAGGACCTGTTTCTCTGAGACACAAAGTTATCATACACCTTAAAATAGATGAATTGAAATAAAAAAGTTGTGATCACAAGTTTCTATATCACTTTCAACTAAGATAACATAACATGTTTGTTTGTTTGTTTGTTTAATACATTTCTATACCGCCCAAAACGCAAGTTCTCTGGGCGGTTTACAAAACAATACAAACAGCCAAAAAAAGATTTCTTGCCATTTCCTGTGAGCTGCTTTGTGGTCAGTTGGTAACACTGGATGACATACAGACTAAGTTACTAAATAGTACTACTCATGAGTTGTTTGAAGGGACATCTCAATAGGAGTTCCTCTAACAGATGTAGTCTGGTTGTCAGCCACTATCAGAAAAAGCAGGATATACGTGCATAGAGTCAATAAATACATTACTATATGGTGAAACCATTTCTGTCCTACCAAACAGTACAATTGTCTGGACTGGACATTTTGTATCTAAGCCAGTAGCAGCAAGCATGTATGGGCTAGCTGTTGCTCATATTAATTGCAGGGAAGGAGAAGGCAAGTGTCTTTATCATCTGCATTCTGTGGCTGTTGTTCCTATGGCAGTTTATAGGCTATAAGCTGTTCATATAAGCTGTGGCTGTTGTTCATACATATTGCATTGAAAAGTAGGTGATAAGTATCTTCAAATCAACGAATTTGTTCCAGAACGTATCTTTGGTCAGGAAGTTCTGTTGCCCCCATCAGATATCCACAGAACCCTTAATGAATCCAGTTTACTGCACTTAAAGCTTCCATTATGTCATGTAATGTTGCATTTTGCCTAGGGAGTATTACTTACAGCACGAGATATGACTGTTCTTGTGGGGAAGAGGGAGTGGTTGGGGGTTATGTGGCATATGTAATGTTGGGGTCATGTGGCATATGCCCTGGAGCCCTCAGTGATGGATAATTATAGGCCAGTCTCCAATCTCCCTTGGGTGGGCAAAGTCATTGAGAGAGTGGTGGCTGATCAACTTCAGGCAGTTCTGGATGATACTGATTATCTAGATCCATTTCAAACTGGCTTTAGAGCGGGCTATGGGGTAGAGATAGCCTTGGTCAGCCTGATGGATGATCTCTTCCAAATAATGTATGAAGGGAGTGTGACTCTGTTCGTTCTTTTGGATCTCTCCGCAGTTTTCAATACAATTTACCATGGTATCCTTCTGGAATATTTGTTGGATTTGGGAATATATGGTACTACTGCTTTGAAGTGGCTCTGTCTCTATCTCTCTGGTAGATTCCAGATGCTGTCACTCAGAGATAGCTGCTCTCTGAAACAAGAGCTATTGTATGCTATCTCTGATGCTTTTAATATATAAATGAAACCGCGGGGTGAAATCATCAGGAGGTTTGGAGCAGGGTGTTATTTATCAATACGCTGGTGATACCCAAATCTATTTCTCCATGACATTATCATCAGGAAATGACATAAGCCCCCTAAATGCCTGCCTAAAGGCAGTAATGGTCTGGATGAGGTATAATAAACTGAAACGGAATCCAAACAAGATGGAGGTACTAATGGCAAGGGGGTCATACTTTGAGGGACGTGATAGATTCTCATGTTCTGGATGAGGCTGCACTCCCTCGAAATGATCAGGTGTGTAGCTTGGGAGTATTTCTGGACACAGGCCTCACTCTGGTTTATCAGGTTGAGGCTATGGCCAGGAGAGCATTCTATCAGTTGATGCAACAGCTACATCTGTTCCTTGAAGATAATAATCTCAGAACTGTGGTGCACTCTCTGGTAACCTCTATGCTTTACTACTGCAATGCGCTCTACATGGGGCTGTCTTTGTATGTAGTTTGGAAACTTCAGTTGGTTAAAAATGCATCAGCTAGATTAGTCTCCGGGGTTTATCAGAGAGACCATATTATGCCTGTCTTAAAGCAGTTGCATTGACTGCCAATAGGTTACTGGGCAATTACTTTTAAAGCCCTAAACAGCTTAGGACCGGGTTACCTGGGAGAGTGCTCACTTCTGCATTATCCCCACCGCACATCAAAGTCATCAAGAGAGGTCTATCTCTGGATGCCACCAGTTTGTCTGGCAATGACTTGGGAATGTGCCTTCACAGTAGTCTCTCCTGGGCTATGGAATGTGCTCCCTATAGATGTTTGTGGCTTAACCTCTTTACCAGCTTTTAAAGAGCCCTTAAGACATCATTGTTAAAGCCAAGCTTTTAGTCATATCTGAATGTTTTCAGACTGTTTTCACAGTGTGTCTTACTTTGTTTTTGTTGCATTTATTTGTGTGAACCACCTAGAGCCTTTGGAGTCAGGTGGTATATAAATTAAATTGAATGAATTAATGAATGAATGAATGTTGTAATTGAAGCTTGATCGTGTACATGAAAATCAATTACCACTGTAAATAGCAACAACAATACATGTAAAATAAAGGCTCAGATTATTACAATGTCATTTTATCAGATTAACTTTTTGAAACACACAAACAAAACAGAAGCAACATGGATCTGTCTTGTTTATTTCAGAGGACCCACTTCTGCATATGGATGGACTGGAAATAATAATCATCAGGTAGCTTACCATGATGACCTGTAACTTCAATAGAAAATTCCAGCAATTCCAGTGTCAATAGAACATTCCAGTATGATCCGCCAAGAATTAAAGCAAACTAGCTGACCTGGTACAGAGCATCTGCACCTCTAGTTCTCTCTCTCTCCCCCCCCATCATCTTTTTATGCTTTCCCCCCTTCAGCCCCGTCGTCCTCCCCCAGCGGCTGTGGGGGGGAGGGAGGAGCGGCCACAGCTTCTCTCCACCCCCCTCACTTATCCCCCATGACTGGCTGTTTGCTGGGCTGCTGCTTCTCCCCCACTGGCAGCTGGCGGTTTGCAGGGCCACCATTTCTCTCTGCTCCCCCCTGCTTCTCTGGCGGCCAGCGGCTCACCAGGCTGCCACTTCTCTCCGCCCCCTCCCACGGCCGACCATTCGCCGGGCCGCTGCTTCTCACGGCCGGCGGCTCACTGGGCTGCCATTTCTCTCCACCCCCGCTTCTCCCCTGCTGGTGGCTGGTGGTTTGCTGGTCTGCTGATCCACCCTGGACCACCCCCCTGCTTCCTCGATGGCTTGCTGGGCTGCTGCTTCTCTCCGCCTGCCCCCCCCCCCCCCACAGCCAGCCATTTGCCAGTCTGCAGCTTCTCTCTGCCCCACCACTTATCCCCTGCTGGTGGCTGGTGGTTCACCGGGCCACCGCTTCTCTCTGCCCCCCCCCTCAGGCAGCTGGTGGCTTGCCAGGTCGCCATTTCTCTCCCCCTCTGCCTCCCCCTCAAGGTCAGCTGTTCGCCGGGCCGCCGCATCTTTCCCCCCGCTGTCCCCGTCGCTAATCAGCAGCTCGATCACAAACTCCCACGAGAGCTGCCACGCATGGGATCGGCGATGGGTATGCCTAAGAGTAATAAATATCTTGATTGTGCTTGACTCTGAAGAAACAAGAACTTTAAATGACATTTAAAATAAATTAGGGGTAACTGGTTTTGATATTACAATTCAATGTTATTTTGCATGTTATTTGCATGGGTCTCAGGTTAATATGTTATTTGCAAAATTAAAGGGCCCCGCCTTCCTCATTCTTCTTCAGAGAGGTGTGAGGAGAAAATCAAAGAGCAAGCTGCCACACAGTAATTGCCCCCCACCCTCAGGGGGACCCCGGAACTTTGTCTCCCCTCCTTGTTCTGTTGTAGCCCCTGGATTGGACGGTACTAGACTAGATGGACCAATCATCTATATATTGACTTCTCTTAGGCACACCCATCGCTAATCCTATGTGTGGCAGCTCTCATGAGAGAGCTGCCAATTAGCAGCGGGGGACAGTGGGGAGGGGAGCAGGGAGAAGACAGGCAGCTGGCAGACAAGCGAGCGGCCCCGGCAGGCCACCAGCTGGAATGGCCACGACCGGCGAGCAGGTCCAGCAGCCGTGAACAGCAGGTGGGCCGGGCAGGTGGCTGGGTAGAGTGGCTGTGACTGGTGGGCGGGCCTGGCGGCCGGGCAGCCATAGTGGCTGCAGCAGCCACAACTGGTGAGTGGGCCTAGCAGACAGGCGGCCACAACCGATGGGCAGGCAGCTGAAGTGGCCACGAATGTCAAGTGGGCCCAGCAGGCGGGCAGATGCAGCAGCTGCAGGTAGGGCATGGAGAAGAGGGGCGGCTGGGAAGAATGTGGTGGGGGTGGCAAGCAAAAAAGCGGCAGAGGTGGGGAGATTAGGGGCACAGATGCTCTGCACCAAATCAGCTAGTTGGACTTAATTTTACTAGGGCAGCTTTATATGTAGAGAACATGCACTGTAGACCGTCTCTCGGGTGCAGCTATGCATAACTCCAGACCAGCCTTGATACTTACAGGGATAGATCTGTGCATGATCAGGGACGCAACTATAATAGGGCAAGGGGAGACTGTCTGGGGGCCCACTGCCTTGGGGGGGCTCCCAGAGGCATGTCACATGACTGAGTCCCCCAGCCGGGCTTCCTTCAGTTGTATTCATCCTCCAAAATTGATGTGAGTGTTAAGACCTGGAGCTACCAGAACAGCATGTCTTTCTCTAGTACCATTAAATGACTTGCATCATCTACAATTTACAAAACCTTTTAAAAAACAATGTAGGGAGATGTTCTATTGTGGTGCGTGTACACACACACATACACACACACACACATTAAAAATAAATTTTACTATGCTATTTGTTACCACTATTTGCCTCATGTAAGATTTCTTTACTTCATGAGTTGAGCTTCAGTGAGGGGGGGTGCATTTTAAAATCTTGTCTCTGGGCCCACCTCAACCTTGCTACGCCCCTATGCACGATAATGGGAAAACATACTTCCAACTATGTTTACAACCCCACTTTAGGACACCTACAGTTTGTCCAATAGCCTTGCCTCATCAGAAGCAAATGCTATCTGCTGGGGCAGGATATAATTTAAAAAAACAAGAACAAAACATATGTTCATTTTGGAAGTGCTTTGTGTTGACTCTGACTGATTGTCCGCATTGCTGCTTATATTTTATGTTGAGGAAAGATGGGTTGCTTTGAGCTTTAGCCTTGACTTGGTGGGCTGGTTCAGATGATTGTTGGATGGCAAACGTGATCAGGATGGAGTCACACCAGAAGCATGTGAAGGACATCCCAATGTGCTCTTGAGGTGCCCCTTCATTGCATGTGGAGGAGGCATTCATCTTCTGAATCACCTCTTTATATATGCTCCAACCAAAGCCCAGTTTAAACAGGGTTTTGGAGCATGTGTAGGAGGTTGATTCAAATGGACGCTCCCCTCACAGGATTAAAGGATGTCCCAAAAGTGCATTGGGAGTCTTGGAGTCTCCAGCAATGATGTTGGGGTGGGCATGTCCTGAGTGTTCTCAGGAACCCCATCCTGATCACACATCCTTTTCAGGTACTGTGGGTGGTATTTGTCTGAAAATAATGAAACCATTCAGTGCTGATTTGAAGGGAAATTCAAAGGAAGAAGAAGACCTCCTCTAAAACCAGAGAATGCAAATTATCCTCACCCCCTTGTTCTTGTGAGCCCTGAAGAAACACGAGTAGCAAATAACACAGACTTGCTGACTAAGAGCTAACTCATCCCAAGGGGGTGGGAAGCCACAAATAGCTCAACAGGAAGTAATTTAAAATAAGAAAGGGGAAAGCAGCTCAGAATGAAGATCAGCCATCATGCTGCATAAACCAAACATCTTGGCCCTACTGAAGTAGATTTCAAAGCTATCATTAGTATCAGATTTTGATGTTGGTTTGAGTAAAGTGTTTTTAAAAGGCAAGCTACATTATTTTAAAATAGCCTGTCTTAATAAAGAAGGAAATCAGAAGGAAGGAATGCCATACAGGATTAGGAAGCATGTGTGAGATAGTTGTGCCTGGCTTGGCTCCTGGGGTTGCCACCTTTTCAAGCATCCTCTGTAGCTGTGCCTTTAGGAATGAGCAGACGAAGCTTTTTACCATATATAGATAAGTTTGTTATAACGTATATTTCTTTGGGGGGATTATATTTCAACTTCTTAACTCAAAGGAATTTCCAAAGCAGAGAACAATATTCACAGCCAAATACAAGCGCACAGAGCATCAAAACACTCAAGGAAAAATCCAAGCTAAGACAGTATGTAAATGTACTTATTGTTGTAACCACTGGTCATAACAGAACAAAACATAAAACATAATATACAATTAAAACAGAGCAAAAACCATTAAATAACGTAAGCATAACAGAAAAATAACAATAAATCTTAATAAAATGAAATTGAAATAGCCTATAAAAATGATCTGCAGTTACAGCAATAAAAAAGCATATTAGCTGATCAGGCCTTGGAAAGGATATATAAATGCCATGATGTGTCTACACCTACAAAGATTCTAATCATCTGGACAATGGTTTTCCCCAGGACACTCTATGGATGTGAAAGCTGGGCTTTGAAGAAACAAGATAGAAAAAGTATTGACACTTTTGAACTTTGGTGCTGGAGAAGACTTTTGAGGATACCATGGACAGCTAGGAAAACAAACAAATGGATCACAGAACAAATCAATCCAGAATTGTCACTCAAGGCACAAATGACGAGGCTCAAACTATCATACTTCGGACACATTATGCGAAGACCTAACTCCCTTGAGAAGTCTATAATGCTGGAGAAAGTTGAAGGAAAGAAAAGAAGAGGATGACCAGCAGCAAGGTGAATGGACTCGATTATGACAGCAATGAATGCACCACTGTGAGACCTCAAAGGCCAAGTTGAAGACAGGTCATCCTGGAGAGAATCTATCTATGAGGTTGCTACGAGTCGACACTGACTTGACGGCACGTAATCAATCAATCAATCAATCAGCTGATCTGGTGCAGAACATCTGTGCCCCTAGTTCTCCCTGTCTCTCCCCCCATCTTCATTTCGTCTTCAGCCCCAGTCCATTCTCCTCCCCCCACCCCACCTTCAGCCCCAGTCCCATTCTCCCCTTCCCAGTCAGCTTTCTTTCGCTGCCCTCCAGCGGCGCTTTTCCACCACCGGCCAGGCTGCCTGTTTCCCTCTCTGCCAGCCTGCCTGGCCGTCACTCACCTGACCCCGCCTCTATCCGGCAGCTGCTCATGAACCCTCATGAGAGCTGCCACACATGGGATTAGCAACGGGTATGTTTAAGAGACATAGATAGATAGTTTTTCTTCAGTAGAATACAGGAGGGGTTTACCATTGCCATCTCCCATGCAGTATGATATGATGCCATTCAGCACCTTCCTATATCGTTGCTGCCCAATATAGGTGTTTCCCATAGTCTGGGAAACATACCAGAGGAGATTCGAACCATCAACCTCTGGCTTGCTAGTCAAGTTCTTTCCCCACTGCGCCATTTGGCGGATAGATAAAATAAGACTAGACCTCTACAATGTAGAGAAAGGCTTAGTAGATATACATCTCTTTCTGTGCTGGTCTTTGACCGTAATAAAGATGATTGATTGATTGATTGATTGATCTCTTTTTAAGTTTAAAAGACAATAAGTCAAAGGTAGCAACTTGGTAACTAACATATGGAACCGCATCCACAATAAGGTAGTTTAAACAAGCCACCACATCTGAGCCCTTAAGTGTATAACTGCCTCAGCATTCCCCCACCCCCCGCCCAGTCACATAATAAAAGGGGCAGTGTAGGACAAAATGGATAGTGTCTTCCACTTGCCCTGAGCCGCAAGGGCAAAGACACTGCTCCACTGGGAGTTTGCGGAATCTACCTCCAAGATATGCTGTAGGCATGTTTTGAAAATGTATTGGTAAGTGCCTTCCTCAGTGGTGTGCAGGTGAACGTAACCAGGTACTGAGAGAAATGTCGATGTTTCTTATATTGACAGTAAGGTAAAGTGTGCTGTCAAGTCAGTGTCGACTCCTAGCGACCACAGAGTCCTGTGGCTGTCTTTGGTAGAATACAGGAGCGGTTTACCGTTGCCTCCTCTCACGCAGTATAAGATGATGCCTTTCAGCATCTTCCTATATCACTGCTGCCTGATATAGGTGTTTCCCATAGTCTGGGGACCATCCCAGCGGGGATTTGGACTGGCAACCTCTGGCTTGCTAGTCAAGTCATTTCCCCGCTGCGCCATGAGAGTGCCAAGATGAACACGTTGAGGATTGTACCACAGCGGCATCTTGGCTAGCATCAACTAAGTCAGTAGCACTTGTTGTTTGTTCATTTATTATTCATGTAGTTTAGTTTGTTATTAATCACATTCATTTTTTAAGACCAGCAAAGCTAACAATTTAATAAACACAGAACAAAATCATAATAATAAGTTATTGGAAAGAAACAATCTCTTTGCATGAGATGAAAAGTCTCTTTGTCATATGCTGAATGGTTGGGTGCTTGTTTGTGTATGTTTTAAATGGATGCCAGCGTTCGATAAAACTGTCTGAGTGAGAAGTGCCCCAAGTGACTCTGTACTGCTGTGTCAGTTGGTACATTAGGGCTGTATTCCAGAGCTGTGCATATTCTCATATTCTTGGTGAATGGCTGGCAATGCAGAGACTTTCCCATGGCCAATGGTCAGTGTGGAAGTTCAATTCTGGCTAACCATTATTTCAACAGCAGGGCAAATCATACAAACCAAACTAAACTCCATCACACTTGAAGGTGAAAAGCCAGCTTACAAATAGAAGTCTGAATTGTTTCATACTTTGAAATGAAAATACTGCTATTTGGAAAGACAACAATACTATCTGAAACATGACAATTTAAATACTGCTATGAAGGGCACAGCTACAAAAGTGGGTTGTAAAGCTGGCAATCCTCCCAGCTGAGGGCCAGATACAGCCTCACATGGACTAGAGGAATGTTGGGGATTGCACAGCTTCCTACTCTTTGAGTGTGTGTGTGTTGGCAATATATATCAAGGCCGGGTTTTTGTTTTAATAGCTGGCCTTGGAGGAAGGGGCGTTCCAGCCTAGGATTGCCACCTGTTCATAATTTGTATGGATGGTTCATTTTTCAGGACCTCAGTCCTTTATAAATAGAAAACTAAATATAGATGGAGTTTGTCTCTAATTTTTTGTGTAGGCAGAACTGTGTGTTTGGACAAATGCTGTTCAGTCCTGCCTTCAGTTTGATGATAAAACATTTGAGAATAAAAGGTTGGTGGAAGATGTAGTTGCCACATCAAGTGTGCTTCAAAGTAAAACTAGTGATGGGAAGAAATCTAATTAATGTAATTTAACAATTAGGAATCATGATTAATAACAATGGTTGAATTGTTGTAAAGTCCACTTAAAACTGACAATTAGGCATCAGAATTCCATTCCCCAACTCCATATCTAATAACAATGTGACCAGATATTAATCTCCAATTATGCTTATGCTATTGTTGCAATTAACTGTGTAGGCATACCATTGGCCCTTCTAGCGCAATACTGTCTACACTGACTGACAGTGGCAATCCTGTGTTTCCAAGGGACATTCCCTAGCCCTTCTTGGAGATGCCAGGAATTGAATCTAGGGTTAGGGTTAGGCCCTTTGCATGCAAAGCAGATGCTCTTCCACTGAGCTACAACCTTTCCTGCCGTTTATATATTATTATAATTTGTATAACTTTAAAGCTGCTCCCATTAAAGTTGTTCAGGCACAAATAGCTCTGAATCAAACAAGTTCTGCTCTCTGTTTCTTTCTGTTGGGCAGCTTAGTCCCAGAATCTCTCAGCATAGAAGAACAGAGACCACCTGCTCCCAGTTGAATCCACCCACCTGACTAGGTCAGCTGGGATGGCTCTGCCCTGCCTGAAGCTAATTTGTCAAGCATTAGGGACATGGCCTTCTCAGTGGTCACCCCCAAACTGTGGAATCTACTCTCAATTGAGATTAATATGGCTCCCAGTTTTTGTAGGAGACTGAAGACTGACCGTTTAATCCAGGCTTTTGGCCCATTAGTTGCCCCAGCTGTCTTTCTGTTGTTGTAGCTGTGTCAGTTTTATTCTGTTTTATTTGTTGAGGATGTTTTAATGGAAATCTCATGATTGTTTTTAACTTATTGTTTACCTTTCTTGTTTACTTTTTGTCTTAGGACAAAAGTCAGTATACAAATATAATTAATACATATGTACCATAACACACTTAATTTCAAACAACCAAAAACAACAAAAAAGAAAAAAGGGGGGGGGGAAAGCTGACAACAACAACAATCCAACATAATGCAAGTATAAAGTGCACACTTGTATGTTAAGGTCTGATGGCAACACTGGTGGCAGCTTCTCAGCCTGAATATATGGCTATTTCTGCTCTTGGCCCCAGAATTAACTTTATGTCACCATACTGCAGGATTAGCCTTCAAAATAGAGCAGTCACTTCCAGTCTCTTGAGATACAGTGATAATATCTATAATATCTAGTTGGTCCAGAATGTGGCAGCCTGATTGGTGTCTGGGACATCCCAGAGAGAGACCATATAACTCCTGTCTTGAAAGAGCTACACTGCCAATACGTTTCTGGGGAAAATACAAGGTGCTGGTTATAACCTGTAAAACCCTAAACTGCTTAGGCCCTGGGTATTGAAGATCGCATCTTATTCACTATGAGTCCCACCGCCCATTGAGATCATCGGGGAGGTTAATCTGTAGTTGCCACTGGCTTGCCTGGTGGCTACTCACGGACGCGCCTTCTTTGTTGCTGCCCCAAGGCTTTGGGATGTGCTCCCTGTTGGAATAAGAGCCTTCCTATCTCTTACAACATTTAAAAAAGTAGTCAAGACACATTTGTTCACCCAGGCTTTTAATTAGATAACTGTTTTCATTGTTTGTTGTTTGTCTTTAATAGTTTTAACATTGTTTTACATTTTAAATTATCGTAATGTTTTAACCTTGTTATTTGTATTGTTTTGTTGTAAACCACCCAGAGACGTGCATTTTGGGCAGTATACAAAGATGTTTAAAAACAAATAAATGAATAAATAACTAACATGAAGAAATAAATAATAGCAACCACTGTGTTCGGGTGTGCGTGACACATGGCTCTCTTCCCTCCCAGATCACTTGGGTCTGGTTATTTGCTTGGTATTATGGCAGGGGAAGGAGAATATGCCGTTTCCAACTGTTATCATGTCCATGCATTCTTAATGCTACTTGTTTTGGAAGTAACCTACCAGCTGGTTAAATTATACAAGTTTAATTCAGATGTTATGTAAAAGAGACACTGTACCTGGGTACAACTTCTCAAAGTCCCACTCCAGGCCCATCACTCCCTCCTGAAGCTGTTGCTCATGCTCACAGCAGCATTAATCTGAAGAGGCTAATGCCACTTACACTATAGCCAGCCCTTCCATTATCAGGAGGTGTGGACACCCGAGCCTCTTGATCACAGAAGCACCCGCCATCATGGAAACAGTATTTGCATCTTCAGATGAACACCAATGTAAATGTGAGCAGCAGGCTCTGGGGGTGAGCGAAGGGGTCCGAGTGGGACTTCTGGGACCAGAATGGGACTTCTGTAGAGTCGCCATCCCCCCCCCCAAATTCCGGGTTTCACCCAGGTTTTAAGCATCTCACCCAGATTGCTTAACCCACTGAGATTTGCCCAGATTTCAGATTTCAATTTTTTTTTAAAAGCTAAGCTCTAGCCCTTGTAGAAGCGGAGTTATGGAGCAAAACATGCAGTCACTATTCTGCTCAAAAATTATATTCAAGCCAATTTACATCATATGCAAATTAGGCACCCAGATCTGGAAAGACAGAATATGGCAACCCTAGACTTCTGGCCCCATTTGAGATGCTATACCTGGGTACAGCATCTCTTTTACTTCATGTCTGAATTACATACCATCTGAACACCTTGTTGCAGCATCTAATTTTGCAATGTCTGAATAAGGACACTACAGAATCTCATGGATCTGTACAATGACAGGATTTGCCAGCTTGTGCAAAGTTGACAAAAAGGCTACCAGACTCTCTTCCTCATCTGAAAGTTTTTCACATGCAGGGTGATTTTGGCATGGGAGTACCTCCAAATGAGCAATCTTCCACATACATCTTGAGGTGGAACTGGCCTATAGGAAACTCTTATGGTGGCTGGTTAAAAGTTTAATTGTGTCTCATGCTATGTCTACAAAGTGTCTACATTTTCTACACATCACTGTGCAACAAGGCCATGTGGTTTGCACCATAATGTGACTTACTAGCTATATATGAGCCTTCTGGTCACCTGAAGCTCAAATTCAGTGAGTTTATACAAGTTATTGTACCTGTATTCATCTCTCATTCACTCTCTACCACAGAAATTGGACAGATAGAGAAGAACATGCTAGGAAAAAGAATTTACACTTCATTGGGGAAAGGGGGGGACCCCACGGGGCCCACCCACCTTTATTCATGTTAATCAACCTGCAATTTAACTAATTCCCCTGGTGACCCCGAGAAGGCAGGTCAGGACCTACGATCTGGTAGACTTGGTTGCATGCTGATCTTCCAAATGCAGGATCTGTAGAGCTGACCAACATCACTGGCAAACACTGTGCTTAAAGCTGTGTGTTTTTCAGGGAAAAATAGTATGCCCACAGGCCTGGGAGTATGCCCTCAGGTGTGACCCTTGAGGGCATATCCCTGATACAAGTTTTAATCCAATCAAGTGCTGTATCCTCCAGTCCAGGTGGTACTATAGTGAGAAAGTAATCAGACAAATCTGCAACTGCAAATTAGGATTTTTGCATGACCTCACAACCTTCTATTGTGGTTGAGCAGCATTGTTCAAAACCACAGCAATAAAATGTGAACCAGTTCTCATATCATGGTCATCGTGTGGAAAGCTCTGGAAAATGTTTCTGTGGGTGCCATATTATACAAGAGCCAATTACATGGGGAACTTCTAGGGCAGGTTTTGGTTGGGGCCAGATAACCTTTTGAACAGACAAGTACAGGAGTGGGGCTGCGAAGAAAAGCCCCTTAATTTGGCCCAGTTTGAGGCAGAGTCTGAGCGGCTCCTCTTCCTGTCTGCTTCCTCAGAACAGCGGCTCCAGAAGTCTATCATGTGCTTCCATGTCCTCCTCACTTCTTTGCTGTTCACATGTTTTGTTACTGATCATACAATTTGCAAGAACTGAGCTCTTTGCACAAACACCACTTTCTTCTACAAGTTAATATGCTTTGCAACATTCAGCTACAAAACAGCAAGGCTGAAGCCCAATGTAGAGCCAGGCTGGACAGACTTCAGGCTTACTGGATCTCTTCTAGTGTTTTGATCGAATCTTGAGGTCCCCCAACTAGGACCACGTGCAAAATGGGAGCAGGGGCCAAACACTTTGGATTAAGGAGCAGATTTGTCTCAGAGGGCATGTTCAGCCCTGGAAGTCCTTTTCAGTACTAGAACTGAGCTCATAGCCCTCTCACACATAAACCCACTCCTGGTTCCCCCCACCCCACAAACTTTATCATTTTAAACAGATTAATGTAGTGTTTGAAAAGAAAGACTTTTTGTTATCTCCATTTCCTTGCTAGACAGTTTGGAGTCAGAAACTGTTGCCGATCTACAAGTAAAGTAAAGTTGTGCTCTCGATTCGGTGTCGACTCCTGGTGACCATAGAGCCCTGTGGGTTTCTTTGGTAGAATACAGGAGGGGTTTACCATTGCCTCCTCCCGCACAGTATGAGATGATGCCTACTGGAGATCACCTAAAAAACTACCATCAATTCAGATCTACCTCAATCCAAAGAATATGCCTATAAAGTGTAAAAGGCCAGGTATAATTTATGTCATTTCAGGTTAAAGTAGCCAGAGGAGTACCTAGGTAATTTTGGAGCCTGGACCTCCTAAAGGGCTTTGGAGGCACACCCACACACCCACAGCAAGTTAAGCATCACCCTCCCACTACACACACACTGTGACACAGGCAGTATTTTTAACACGTGGTTCTTGAGGGCACAAACAGCAACTGAACTCACAAGAAGGTGAGAATATAAAACAAGTATATTTATGCAAATATGCATCTGCAGAAAATTTTCAACACACAACGTAACCTATTCCCATCCCACATATTACTTTCCACACTCCCCTCTTTGTCTCTAAAGCAGAGACACGGTGCAGGTCACAATTATGCTCAGCCACCCAGTACAGCATGGGCCAGTGGTTCAGTGTGGCAACCACACTATCCAGGACAGACTGAAGAGGATTTGGGGTCCCCCAGGGGGTGACGAGGCCTTGGGCTTCGGTCTGGAAGTCCTGGGATAAAAGTGCCTCTGAAACTAGCCAGGTTGTCAAAACAAAATATTTATGTAAGAAAGTCACTGGCAGTCACACAAGCTGCCCTTGGCTTGGAGAACTACTGTAAAAAAGCTGATTGATCATTTGTGACTGGACCATGGATATGCTACCCATGCCGTCAAAATATATCTCCTATATTTTATTTGGTACCACTACCAAACATTACATTATTGGGAAGGAAAAAATCTGCCCCCATGAAGATGCATTACAATCCAGGCACCTTTTATAATCTGTCCACGGCATAAATAGCCAGACAAAACAATAGCTGTTCTGGTGAGGTGGCCACAGCATTCGGTTTAGATGTGAGTGTAAGAACGTGAGTTCAAATCCCTGCTAAAGTCTAGTGCTTTATTTTTTTATTTTTTTATTGTTAGATTTATATACTGCCTTTCATTAAAAACAATAACAATAACAAAAGTTAAAACACATAATAAAAATGAATGAAAAGTATTTAGCTAAAAATATAAAAACAATCTGATATTAAAATATACAATATACAAATACAAAAATTATACATGGATAAAAACATGCAGAAGCAGCAATAAAACAATAATGTAAGGGCCGGGATAAAAAGCCAAGATTTAACCAGCTTCCTAAAAACTGTGACAGAGTCTGAGAAGTGAATGGCCACTGGGAGAGCATTCCAAAGCCTGGGGGCAGCAACACAGAAGGCCCTGTCCCGAGTGCACGACAACCTAGCCTCCCTCATTGTCGGCACCCGGAGCAGAGCCCCCTCAGATGATCTCGTCAAGCGGGCAGAAACCCTTGGGAGCATGTGGTCCCCCAGATATCCAGGGCCCAAACCATTAAGGGCTTTAAAGGTCAAAACCAGCACCTTGAATTGGACCTGGAAACACACTGGTAACCAGTGCAGCTCTTTCAAAATAGGTGTGATGCGATTACACCGGGCAGCTCCAAATAGTACCCTAGCTGCTGCATTTTGTACAAGCTGCAGTTTCCGCATATTCTTCAAGGGCAGCCCCACGTAGAGCGCATTGCAGTAATCCAGCCATGATGTGACTAAGGCATGGCTAACCGTGGCCAGATCTGCCTTCTCGAGAAAAGGATGCAGCTGGCGCACTAGCCGAAGCCGTGCAAAGGCACCCCTGGCCACCACCTCCACCTGAGCCTCCAAAAGCAGAGCCGGGTCCAGTAGTACCGCCAAGCTGCATACTTGCTCCTTCAAGGGGAGTGCAACCCCATCCAGAACTGGTAAAATCTCCTCATCCCAATTGGCTCTCCTACTGGCCAACATTACCTCCGTCTTGTCTGGATTCAATCTCAGTTTATTAGCCCACATCCAGCCCATCACAGCCTCCAATCCCTGATTCAGGATATCCACCGCCTCCCTAGGATCCGGTGACAAGGAGAGATAGAGCCGAGTGTCATCTGCATATTGCTGACAACTCAGTCCAAGTCTCCGGATGACCTCTCCCAGCGGCTTAATGTAGATGTTCAACAGCATGGGGGACAAAATCAAACCCTGCAGGACCCCACAGGCCAATGGCCATGGGGCCGAGCAGTAGTCCCCCAGCACCACCTTCTGGACCCTCCCTCTAAGAAAGGACCGGAACCACTGCAACACAGTACCTCTGATTCCCATACTCGAGAGGTGGTCCAGAAGGATACCATGGTCGATGGTATCGAATGCCGCCGAGAGGTCCAGCAGAACCAACAGGGATGCATTCCCCCTGTCTAGCTCCTGGCGAAGGTCATCCACTAGAGCAACCAAGGCAGTTTCAGTTCCATATCTGGGGCGGAAGCCAGAATGAAAAGGGTCCAGATAATCCGTATCATCCAAGACCCTCTGCAGCTGGGACGCCACCACACGCTCTATCACCTTGCCCCAAAATGGAAGGTTAGATACAGGTCTATGTCCAGGTTGGAGGGATCAAGGGAAGGCTTTTTAAATAGTGGTCTTACCACTGCCTCCTTGAGGCATGATGGCTTCCTGCCCTCTCTTAATGAAGCATTATTTATCACCTCCAACCATCTGCCTGTACCCTCCCTGGCAGCTTTTATTAGCCATGACGGGCAAGGGTCAGGAGCGCATGATGTTGCCCGCACACTGCACAGGATCTTGTCCATATTGTCAGGCTGCACCAACTGAAAATAATCCAACACAACTGGACCAGATGGTGCCAAAGGCACGTCTGCCGGAACTGCCAAAACTCTGGAGCCCAGGTCAGCACGGATGCAAGCAACTTTATCTGCAAAGTGGCAAGCAAACTGATCACAATGAGCTGTAGATGATTCCTCCTCCATTACCTGGAGGGATGTGTGGAGCAATGTTTTTACCACATGAAACAGCTCTGTTTGTCTGCACTGAGCAGACGCAATGGAGGCAGAGGAAAAACAGTTCCTTCGCAGCCCCCACCACCACGGAGTAGTCCCTAAAATGGACTCTAGCCCGTGTTCAATCGGATTCGGCACGACTCTTCCTCCAGCATCATTCTAGCCATCATCCAAGTTGTTTCATCGCCCTAAGCTCTGAGGCTCCACCAAGCCAGAGAGGGCGTTTAGGAGCAACCGTGTCAACAGCCCGGGCTGTCTCTCCATTCCAGAGATCAACCAGGGCCTTGACAGGTTCACCAGTTCTGGACACTGGAAACTTCCCGAGGGCCATCTGGAATCCAAGCAGATCCATAAACTTCCAGGGGCAGACCATTCTAATATTTTTATTGTCTCTTATCGTATGTTTTAACTTTTGTAAACCGCCTTGGGGTTGTCTTTTAACGAAAGGCAATATATAAATGCAACAACAAACAAATAAATAAATAAATAAATAACAAGTCCACCACCCCTGCAGAGGGCAGATGGAGCAGTCAAACTAAACCCCACCAGATGATGATCTGTCCATGACAAGGGAGTTATCTCAAACTCCCCCACCTCCAGATCATTTATTCCCTGGTTGGCAAAAACCAGATCCAGAGTGTGTCCTGCCATGTGGGTAGGGCCCAATACCAGCTGAGACAGGCCCATAGTTGCCATGGAAACCATGAAATCCTGAGCCAAACCCACTAGGGGAGCCTCAGTGTGGACACTGGAATCCCCAAAAACAATAAGTTTGGGGGAACCCAAGGGCATCTCCGAGATCACCCCCACCAGCTCAGGTAGGGAGACTGAAGTGCAGCATGGGGTTGGTACACCAGCAGAATCCCCAGCCTATCTCGGAGGCCCTCCCTCAAGGACAAACACTCAAAATTCTGAGATTGCCTGACCGGGCACCTGGAAACGGGGAGGGTCTCTCGAAAGATGACTACAACGCCCCCTCCCCGACTCTTGAGGCGGGGCTGCTGCACAATCTGGAAACCTGGAGGACATCGCTGAGAGAGACCAACCCCACCCAGCTCATCCAACCAGGTCTCCATCACACATACCAGGTGAGCATGCACAACTACAATCAGATCGTGGATGAGAGATGTTTTAGCATTAACTGACCTGGAATTCAGCAGCAGCACTCTAATCCTTGAGGGAGTGTTCTCAGAGCTCCTAGGGGTCTCAGGGTTGGGAGAAGGGCTGGAGAAAGGAACAGGCCTCAGTTGCCTGGACTGTTTCCCCCTGTAACGGCCAGCCCAACTCCCACCGCCATACCTCCCTCTGCCCACTACCAGTGGTATTGCTGCCCCCACACCAACCCCACTTTCCTGCTCTCCCAGGCACATTCCTCAGTCCAGCCAACCACAGCTCCACTACTTAACGAAAACCAAATCCAGGACCCACACAACATATGCTGACTTCTTGATAGAAGAGATGTCCGGAAGATCTTCCAACCCAGGGCAGCTCACACCCCTGGCTCAGCCTGAGTTTTAAAGCAGCTGAATCAGCCCCATAGATGGTACACCCCTGGAGAAGGTGGGGCAGAAGCAAAAGCCCAATCAATGTCCTCCCCAAGATGTTCCCTCTTCCCTTCTGAGCGACACTCTCTTTCATTCTAAACCTTAGAGTGGTTTAGAATTAGTGTTTCAGTTGAAAATAAGGCCAACAAGTCTAAGCTGGTCCTTGTAGCTCTGCTTTTAACCATGGCAATAGCAATTAGTGAGTTATAATAACCATTTAGCAAACATCATTTTTGCCTTACGATTCCCGCTGGTCAAGCTGCTGTTAAAGACATGAGAACAGGGCAGGGCTTTTCTGGTCAGTTGGCAACCCTATTTCAAAGGTTGCTTGTATTTCCATGCATTGCATCATGGGAATGTAGGAAAGGAGAGGGAAAGAGAACATAGTTTGCCTTCTCACTTGACATTATTTCCTTCAGAATCTTAAGATTACCTTCTCCTGATGCAGTCACATCTGTTTCCTTCCTTTCCTGCTTCTCTGTTCTCTTTCACCTGCACTATACCCTAAGTCTTGGAAAGGTTTCCTGAAATGCACACGTCACCATCTAATTTTGCTTCCTGAAATGCTTCTCTCTTCTTTGTGCATATTATTTGGACTTGCAATTGTCTGCAAAGTGTTGGGTTATTTTAAAATACACATTAAATTGTATATATTATTTTCTAAGAAATGCAAAGCTTAAATCAAAAGTTATAAATATTATTCCAGAATTTTGGAGTAAGGTTTTAAGGCACTGGATTGTACAATATAGTGAACTCTGCTATATTGAACCTTATTTGATCACAATTCCCACTGCCCCTAAATCTTAATTTCAGCTTGTACTGGAAAGCAAATAGTGGAGTGGATGCCTGTATTAGTAGTTTGTTTTCCTAAATGTACAAATTATATTGTATGTATATATATATATATATATATATGCATTGTGATCAGTTAATGTATATTCATTATTTTTCTAATCTTGCATCACAGACAAAATAATAATGATCTGAGGCTGCCACACATTGATTTTATACAAATAATTGCTCATTTTGCAATCTGCACATGAATTAGTAACTGTAATAACTAGAGGTGTCTTCCAGTTAAAGATCTGAAGCTGATTAATTACTTGGCTTTTAATCAATTAATTGATTAAATTTAAATAAATGAAATTTGCATATTAACAACACACTTTTGAAGAAGCTGAAAGATGCGTGAGATAACTTTAACTTGTTAGGAATAAGTACAGTGTTCAATACATTATTTTTCATTCCCTTTATCAGTAAAAGGGAAGAGAGAGCCAGCATAGTGTAGTGGTTAGAGTGCTGGGCTAGGACCAGGGAGACCCGAGTTCAAATCCCCATTCAACCATGATACTTGCTGGGTGACTCTGGGCCAGTCACTTCTCTCTCAGCCTAACCTACTTCACAGGGTTGGTGTGAGGAGAAACTTAAGTATGTAGTACACCGCTCTGGGCTCTTTGGAGGAAAAATAATAATAAAACACCAGTACCGAAGTGGTTAAAAAGCAAACAACTGCTTGCTTCAGTTTTGATTGAGTGAAATTTCCCCCATGGATTAATCAACTGACACATGAGTTGATTAATCTACTATCTGAAGTGAACAAAGCTTGTGCCCTACTGAAGCTGCAATTCCAAATATGTTTTCTAGGAAGCAACTCACTAACCTCAGTTAGATTTACTTCTGAGTAAATGCTTGGGGCTGCATTGTAATAACAATAGTCTGTTTCATATGGCTTCTGGATATATGTTTATCATATCTATGCAAATTCTCAATTAATGTCAATGGGGATAATTAAATTGACCTCTGCAATGCTCTAGCTGAAAAACTTGACTTGTTGTTTGCAATTGTTATTTTATTTTATTTTATTTCTATACCGCCCTTCCAAAAATGGCTCAGAGCGGTTTACACAGAGAAATAATAAATAAAGAAGATGGATCCCTGTCCCCAGAGGGCTCACAATCTAAAAAGAAACATAAGATAGACACCAGCAACAGTCACTGGAGGTACTGTGCTGGGGGTGGATAGGGCCAGTTACTCTTTCCTTGCTAAATAAAGAGAATCACCACATTAAAAGGTGCCTCTTTGCCAAGTTAGCAGGGGTTAAGTTAAGTTAAACAATCTTCAAAACTGTGAACTTGCAACCTAAATGCCTATGGCCACAAAAATGAGTCAGTGTACTCTCCTTCACAGGAAAGCATGTTATTCTTAGAAACGGGAAGAGGCAATTCCACAGATGGGTCAAACGAAACACTTATTGAAGACGTGGACAACATCCATGACACATATACCTGCCAACATGTCTCTATTATTCAATACACCTTAATGGGAAAATAGGGACAGTTGGCAGGGAAGCACTATTTACATAAATGAGACAGGCTAGTTATGATTAACTTAAGTTGCATTCATCTCATTGAGACTTAGCAATTACTAACTTAGTCTGGATACTGCCATTTAGAGTTACATTTTAAGAAGAGTTAAGTAAGTTCAGAAATATTTCCTTCTTTTCTGCGTGCTTCACAGCCTCGACTTATAACCCCTCCCAGTGCTAATGTTTCCTTATATGTATAAGAGCAGGGGAAAGTAGGCATTTCCCAATGCTTCTTGAATGCTTGGAGGAAAGGTGGGGAACCTTTACCTGAACCTACAAGCCCCATTCCCAACCCTCCCAGTTAGCCAAATCGTGACCTCCCCGTGCCTTCACAAAAAGTCGCTGAGCATAAAACATAAGGGGCCTGGCCCTCCTTTTGGTCCTTCTGTAATTAAACCAGTACTCCATTTCCTTAGAGTCAGTAACGACCTTTCTATCCCAGTAAAGCTCAAGTGTGGCCCTTTCTAGCCCCCACCCCTTTAGCACAGAGCCAACTTGCCTCTTTCACTAGCCAATCCAATCAGTCACCTTGAGGGTCTGTTTGAACTGTGGGTCAAGGTATAGGACTAAAAATAAACCCCACATTATCTAGCAATCTATGACCCAACAGTTTTTATAGAGGGAGGAAACATTCTCTAGGCTTCCCCACAAAGAGAGATTATCAGTCAATAGTGCTGATTACCACAAAGCTGTACCAGAATAATGATCAAAGGAGTTATTCCATTACTAAGGAGAGACCCATACAGATTAATCTAATATCCCACTGGATATGAGCTAACTGGTAGAGTGTCTGCTTTACATGCAGAAGGTACCAGATTTGATCCCGCGCATCTCCAGTCAGTATAGACAGTACTGAACTAGATGGACCAATTGTCTAACTTGGTGTAAGGCAGGTCTCTACTTTCCTGTTTATGTTCCTCAGGACTCACAACAGCTTGCATCATATCAAACATCTGATCAGTCACAGCTATTCAGCATATACACAGTGACTAAGGGTACTGAATTCTGTATTTATATTTGTGTATGACATGTATGTTATCATAATAGAAAGAGTGCAAGTCTTAGTTGTATTTAAAACAAAGCCCTGTGTCTTAATATCATTTGTTGGTCGAGAGCAACCAAACAAATAATAGAAGCATAAATATGTTAATACCGTTTCATTTACTCTTGTGCAAGTGCTAGCAGAAGATTGCATGTGATGCAGTGCCACAGTTTGTGGGTTTGCAATATAGTCCAAGAAACATGGCAAACAAGGAAGATGCAGGCTGCAGCATATGAATTGATGTGGTGTAGAGAGAGCCAGCGCGGTGTAGTGGTTAGAGTGCTGGACTAGGACCGGGGAGACCCGAGTTCAAATCCCCATTCAGCCATAAAACTAGCTGGGTGACTCTGAGCCAGTCACTTCTCTCTCAGCCTAACCTACTTCACAGGGTTGTTGTGAAAGAGAAACTCAACTATGTAGTACACCGCTCTGGGCTCCTTGGAGGAAGAGCGGGATATAAATGTAAAATAATAATAATAATAATAATGTGCACCATCAAAAGGTATTGGAACGAATGTGAACAACTGTTGCACAAGAGTTTGGCAAAATATAATACATTGTCTGGGGTTGGGAGTAAATGTTCTAATGCAATATTCTTCCACTGAGTGAGAAACAGTGAGTGGAAGAGGCTTTCTGCTAGTGGAAGGTCACCTTTGGATCCAAGCCAGAATATAATCACATTTGGTTTGCTATTAGTACATAGATAACCCATTCCAATCTATTTATAAGAAGCCCCTCCCAGAGCCCCAAAGCAGGTAACCAATCAGCCAAACAAAAACAGATGCCTCAGGTAATGCCACTAAAGGTAAAGTGTGCCCTCGAGTTGGTGTCAACACCCGGCGATCACAGAGAAAGCCCTGCGTTTGTCTTTGGTAGAATACAGGAGGGGTTTACCATTGCCTCCTCCTGCGCAGTTTGAGATGATGCGATTCAACATCTCCCTATGCCACTACAATGCTCTTATTAAAGCCTATTACCTTTCCTACAATTTTCTCAGCCCTTTTGACATTTTACTTCAAATTTAGATCTGGACCAGATACTGGTAACAACTAATGATGAAATATCCAGTTACAGAGCCTATATTGCAACAAACTACAATTATCTTGTTTGTACCAGCTTAAGTAGCCCAGAGTCTAATTGCACTTTCAGCCTCTGGTTTCAATGATGTTCCAAGGAAAGGGAGTCTTCTGTGTATGGGCAAACTCACTAAGCCTATATGAATGAACTATTGGTGCTCCTGACTACTATTGCAATGCAACACAATGTTGCCCCATTCTCTTCTATTGTATTTTTGTAGTGTATTATATAACGTAGAAACATTCCTTGTTTAAATAGTCAGTGCTAAGTGCTAGACTAGATGGGATTATTTGCATAACACACAATTTCAGGGTTGAGAGATTAAAACAACAGAAAATGAACACATTCTATCACTTGAAGGTCAACCATGATTTAGCTTTGTATTAAACTATGTTAATATTTGCAGAGTGAGAGACCTTACACAAATACCAAACCAAGGCAGATCAAAGAGCTAGTCCCACAGAATATGTATGAATTATGGCCAAGTTCCAAGAATTATGTATTGAGTCGTGTGTGTATCCCAGGGAGCTTTGGACTTGGTTTTTTTGAGGAGTGGCTCTTCCCTTCCCATTCTGCATAGCAAACTACTTCTGACATTGGGGAGTTTTCTCACATGTAGTTGCTGATAGGGTGAGAGAGTCTGCTCTTCAATGCCTTGTACATCTGCATACTCATGAGAGTGCCTCAAATAGCACTGGATCTCAACCTATGTAATCTATTTAGTCAGCTCAGATTATTTAAAAATAAGCAATTCAATGCCTGAACAACAGTGAAAGACAGACTTCAACACCTTCGCTCCTGAACTACTCTATCTGTTTGAAATTGAATGCATGGAACCTGTTTTCTGCTGCTATGGCAGTGGGTTTTTTTGCTTGCAAATTCTGTGCTTACGTATTTACATGTTGGTACTCTATAGTTGACATACAGATTAGTGTTGCGCTAATGCAACAAGTATGTTGTGTACACTTTAGAAGTTTGTGGAACTGTGTGAAGTTGTGATGCTCTGTGATGTTGTGCAACCACGATTTGGGATACCGTCTTTGGAATATATACAAGGTTGTTCAACCTGTTGTGCTGTGTATTGTACAGCTCAACACCTTCTGCTAGGGTAAGGTCTATTCTGGAGCAGACATTTCTCTGCGCAACGTTCATGCATTACGTCTCTGTGCTCTACTGGTCTGGATATAAGTCTGATTACAATGAGTGGCACCCACAGTTTTCCTTCGTCTGGAACAGTAATTCTTTCTCTGGATCAAGCATTTCTGTTCCTGACTAAAGACAACTGTGGAATCCTATATTATCATATGTTTATATTGTTAGCCACCTTGGGCATCACAAGATGCAAAATGCAGACCAGAGTGTAAAGAACTACGAAATGTTTCCATATTTTACCCCCTGGTACAAAAATTATTCTTGCATGCAGAAGGTTCCAACTTCCCTCCCTGGCACCTCCAAGATAGGGCTGAGAGAGATTCCTGCCTGCAACCTTGGAGAAGCCTCTGCCAGTCTGTGAAGACAGTACTGAGCTAGATAGACCAATGGTCTGACTTGGTATAAGGCAGCTCCCTATGTTGCTAATATGTTGTATGTATATAGTTTTCAAAATGTTCAAAACATTTCACAACATTTTATCAGTCCATACAACAGTATTGTGAGGGAGATCAGGATGAGACAGAGAGTGTGGTTTGCCTTAAGGCCACTCAATGCATTAAATGCCAGTGGTGAGTTTGGGACTGGAGATGTCTTGATTTAGCTGTGTTTCTTAGTCACTAGGCTAACTAGCTCTTAAGTGTAGCATTGACCCAAAACAGAGCTATATTTTCTAGAGCTGGTAGAGTAGAGCGCAAGGATTCTCAGCATTGGGTCCCCATATGTTATTGGACTTCAACTCCCATAATCCCCAGTCTCAGTGGTCTTTTGTTGGGGATTATGGGAATTGAAGTCCAATACCATCTGGGGACCCAACGTTAAGAATCCCTGGTATAGTGTATGGGCTAAGGGACAAAGCTATAAATTGGGAAGCCCACAGTTCAAAGTTCATCTCTGCCATGGACTTACTAGGTAGCCTTAGCAAAGCCATCTCAACCTCAGCCCTGCATCTGCAACAGTGGAGTGAATACAAGGCTGCTGTGAAGATTACAATAATACATGTGAAGCACACTTCAAACACTCAAAACTGCTAGACAAAATGCCAAGTATAATTATTCTCATCATCATGATGGCCAACTTCTTCAGCTTAGGTGGAACAATTCCACCCTACTAAAACTTCTGGGGTGTAGAGTACCCCAGAGGCATAGCAAGGTTGAAGTGGGACCTGGGATAAGAAGTGAAGATGAGCCCCTGGACCCACTGCATTCTTCTCCTCCCCCACCTGTGACTTTGCTGCAAAAAAGCAAACAAAACATTATCAGCATGGCTTTTCTCTTGCTCCTATGCAAATAATATCACCCACTCTCTGCATGGCAATCAGGATCTAGCAGCTTGCCACTGAGTCAGAGAGGTGGGTCAGGGAGGTTTTTTGTTGCCAACCAGTGAGTCCCCCTCCCTCATGGACTCAGGGACATGTGTTCTCCTTGTTCAATTATAGGTATGTCCTGGACCACATCCGTACTGTAACTTTTTTCAAATGTACACTACAATCACACCAGGCTTTTTGTCCTGTAACTGGACACTCCACAGGCTTCTGTGCCATCACATACAGTATTAGGGTGGTATTGGGTATAGCCCATCAAGGCTGATGTCAACTACTCAAGACAGTAACAAAACTCATGATCACACACTGCATTTATGACAGCAGTAATAATGATTATCTCCAGATAAACTCTGTGGTTTCCTGACAGCATCTTAATTTAATGGTAGAAACTGTCTGTACAAAAGGCTATCATTAAAGTTTATGGTCTTTCAAAGATTGTTTGTGGTTGTTATAACTCCTTGGAGAAAAACTGCTGGTAGTTATATGGGTGAACAATAAGGACAACCACAAATTAAAATCGTAATCTTTTTTTAAAAGATATGAAAGAGAGATGTAGTTTGTAGACAGGTTTGTGGCTATCAATTGTACCATGTTGGAGGGAAAATGTACTCTCTGCTAATGCATAAAGTTGGGAATGTTGTTCATCTGATGGAGTCTCACAAAAATGTGGCAGGTGTCAACAGAATGAATCAGCTTATTTTAAAACTGGTTTGGCCAAGTATGGTTTTGGGAGCCAAAATGAAGGCAAGGACAACTCAGAGTTAGCGGAAATACATGAGAGTAAAAGTACATACCTGGGATTATCTTTGACCACAGCACTACCATTGTATACAGTCCTGGTACCTTACATCAAAGATCAATCAATTTTTATTTAGATCAGAGATCTAATACAGAGTTTAAAAGCAATAAAGGGAAATATTACAACCATACAGCAAACAATAAATATACTGTCAATGTGAAGATGTAAAAGAAGTAATTACATTTGTTCTGATGTAATATCTTCAAGATATTCTGATTTAATGTTTGAGCAACAGTGTTGAAGGCAAACATTAAAAGCTTATGTCCATCTGATAGCCACATATGCAGGGCAATCCTAAGCATGTTTACTCAGAAATACTAAGTCCCACTGACCTCAATGGAGCTTACTCTCTAGTAAGGGTGATTAAGATTTAAGCCCAAAGGTATGCAGAAACTAAATGAAGCTGATGTAGTATATCACAGAATCATGTAATAATAAGACCGAGGCCAAGATCTGATATACATATATAGCTCAGCATACTGAGTAAGGGTTGCTCACAAGGAAATGCTTCCATGCATGCACTGAGGGAAGAGATAGAGACAATTGCAAAAAGAGAGCATATCCGAAAACGGCCCCTTCCTACCGTGTGTGTGGAAGTGTTCCCCACATGCAACTCTTGCTCAGTATGATGAACATATGATTTATATGACAACCCACAAACATGAGATCTTAAATACTGATGTAGCCTTTTGACAGGGTTGAATGTATACAGGGATCCACAAATGTAGGCTTAGCTAACTAGCCAGGCATTATTTGTGGTTGCCACCAATCTCCTCTCTTCCCTCAGATCCTTTTCTGGCACACAGGCAGAGGTCTTAGGAGATAAGTTGGTCTTCTGTCATTTCCAGAGGGATAGGGAGATGGTAAGAAACAGTGGGAGCCCACTCCCATTGCTCAGAAAGAATCCCTGCTGTTTCTTACCTTATTGAAGATAGCAATGAAGATTAGACCTTTGATGAGATCTGTGCTGGGGAGCAGTTGTAGATGCCTGAATATCTATATATATGTAACAGTGTCAGAAGGCCACATTGATAATAAATTGCTATTTAAGCCTCCATTTCAATAGGTTGTCATTCCAAACCCATTTTCAGGTAATGATGTGTACTCACTATAGTTAAGGTTAGTGAACACAGAGAATGGAGATTACATTGTCAAGCTGAATATATTAATTCCACAGATGGCCCCAGTGGAAAGTGCAAAACAGTATGTTGATGAAATTTCTGTTAAATTGTTAAGGAATCCCCCCTCACCATCCACCATAATGTCATTGGTTGTCTCTAAGGCTAAATAAAGTGGAGCTTACCTTCAAATAAACATGCACAAATACAGTCCTTACATCTGAAAAAACTTAATTAGTATCAGGTTGAAATTACTGAACTTAGCATCTATTAATTATGTCTAAAGCCTACCAAATCTGCAATTGTTTGATTATACCAGCAGCAAAGCTTATATTAACTAGGAATGTGTGAAACATTTCGGGTACAAAATGTTTTGTACCCGAAATGGGCCATTTTTGGTGTTTTGTAGCCAAAACTAAACACCCAATGGCCAAGTCTGAAAGTTTTGTATACAAAATGAACCAACTTTTAATCCTCCGATTTTGCTGAGAATGTAGCTACTAATGTATTTTAGTTCTATGGTGGATGTGAAGTTATTAAGTAGAAATGAATTACCCAATTACAGAAAGAGAAGAACAGTCAAGAATTTTAGCATATGCAAAAGAATTAACTCAGAGACAAATGTGCAGCTTCATTCATTTATTCTCAAGCTGCATGACAGTTACACAGAAAAAGTATACTGTATTTACCCGAATCAAAGAGGACTCTGAATTTAAAATGACCCTCTTAAGAAATACAGGTTAGATTGTATTAACCTGAAAGGAAGAGGACTCTGAATTTAAGACAACCTTCTGATTTCTAACATTAAATAATTCAGAAAAAAACTAGCCTTGGTAAATACAGTGTATATTCTAGACATGGAGACTAACAACACAGGTCTATTAGACACTGTGCTCTCAAGTCATCAAGAAGCCTGATGCTAGTGGTTCCACTTTCTATGAGGTGATAGACAGACAGATAGGTTATTATCATTATTATTATTATTATTACATTTATATCCCGCTCTTCTTCCAAGGAGCCCAGAGCGGTGTACTACATAGTTGAGTTTCTCTTTCACAACAATCCTGTGAAGTAGGTTAGGCTGAGAGAGAAGTGACTGGCCCAGAGTCACCCAGCTAGTTTCATGGCTGATAGATAGACAGATAGATAGACAGATATAGAGAGAGAGTGTGTAAAAAAGTAAAACAAGGAGTCTGATAATGCTGTTTAAATTCACAAGTAGAACCATGATTGAAACTGGAGAAGCAGAGAAGGGCTGGGCCCACATATCACTGTGGGTAATCGTTTTCCTTTCCATATGAGGTGCAAATATCTTCAGGAGAAACAACTTTGTTGGTTTTGGTCCAGCGGAGTCAACATAGGTTAAAAAAATTAATGTAATCACTCATAAAATGAGGTAAATATTATCATGCATGGATGCCTTTTCCCCATAAGAACACACAGCAGCATAATCTAAATGGCAAGGAATTTATCTGGAAATAGAATAGGTACGATAACAGCAAAATCTTGTGCCATTGCAATGATAACAACTCCTATTTGCAACTAAAATCTATGCACAACTAAAATCACAAGAGAGGGCTAATTTATGCAACAATTTTTAGCTGTTATTCTTAGCTTTGTTTATGAATTGGATCTGGCAATTTAGCCTAGTCCTATGCCTTACTTTACATAGGATTGAAACACCACAATTTGCACCCAATTCATTTACATTGCTATTCACATTTATTGTGTGCAGTTTTCAGGATTTAATATAAACAGGCAATGCATTGTCTGATTTAATGAGGAAGGAAGACTTAACATAATTTTGCTGCTCTAAAATAGCACAAAGGACAAATTAATTAACTAGTAATATAGTTAATGTTAAATCATGGTGCAAAAGTATTAAATTGGTACATATTTATAGTATACTCCATTTGAGAACCAAATTGCAGATTTGCGTGTGTGTTACTGTAGGCTAATACCATGAAAAACAAAACAGAACAAGATAGAATAAAGAATAAATCATTTTAATTCCAGAATTAAGTAACTGTTAGGTTCCACACTCCAGTCTCACATTCTCAGTTAAGAACATTATACAGTGTTGAAAACCATCACACTGAGAATGTGCACTCTCCATGGGGTTTGCCATCTCCATGAAGAGAGCTTGGAAATACAGAAGAAATTTTGAGTCTGAGAAACACTAAGTTTGGAACGAAATAATATGCAACCTTTGAATACTGAGGGCCTTAAAAACTTCTGGACACAAGACTAGAAGCCCCTATCTGTACATCTAAGCAGCATGCATGTGACATGCATAAGCAATTCAAGTCATGCAAACTCAACCCTGCATATTGGTATTTGCATCAGTCATGCAAACTAAATTATGTTAATGGACAAGGCTCATCAGAGTTATTCTGAAAGGAAACAATTTAATTATAATAATATAAAATGTCTTCTGGCAGTCTGCATGTACTTTTAAAAACTCTGTAAGATGTTAATATCCATTATTTGTAAAAGTGTTGGAAGCAAAAGGTTTCTGCAAACCATACATCTCTCCATATGTATGTGTTGGAAATGGAAAATAAAAGAGTCTAGGGTTGCCATTTTCCCTTAACTGGGCATCTATTTTTTTTTGCCTGTGTATGGAACAGCTGCACATGGGAGTGATACTTTAAAAGATGAAGCACTCAGGCCTCAATTCTGAGGACACTTATGTCCTTTATAAGCTTGTGGAATCTGTGCACACTTTTGAAATGCAAGTTATTTCAGGTATGAGACCTAAAAAAAGGCATGTTTCCTTACAAACCTTTCTTCAGTTATGGTTGTATATCTGAGGCATTTCAGATATAATAAATAAATAAACAAATAAGAAGAATCCAAAAACAATTATCTTCCTTTCACAACTTTTCTTTGTAATTTATGTAATTAACATAAACTTGTTTAGTGTATAAAAGGTAATTTGTAATAGATGAATTTTCTTTTGGTAGAACATATCCTCAAATATCCGAAATATGTTTTGCTAGGGCTGCAGTGTTTAATCAGTTGGAACTGTAACTAAAAAGGTGCCTTTAATTAATCAATTAGGAGATAGCTAATTATTCTAAAGACAAGTGGTACAACAACTGTAAGTGGCAAGACCTCCCTTTGCTGTCATGCAAGCATGCTGAGACCTTTTTGTTTTGTTAAAGAAAACCATTATTTCCTTCTTCAGAAGGATTGCTTTAGTCAAATACAAATTTAAAATAAATTGATTAAAGCATTTCTGGTTGACGAAGTTTATTTGATCAGGTGACTAAAGCCCTTTTGCTTCCAGAGTAACAAGTCTGTAGATGCCTTCTAAAATTGCTTGATTTAACGAAAACCTGTTTCAAAATGCTAGTTTTGAGTGCTTCGGTTTCAGTAACGCTGGTTATTTTGTAGCTATTCAAGGCTTCTCAGAAACCTAGCATATGCTCTTTGCTGAGGAAACCATACTTCGACGCCCCTTTAATAAATGTATCTGTTGCAGCGATGCAACCTATTACTGGAGGAATGTGTTTTTAATAGTGCTATTTAAGGCACCCATTAACTTTTTTGTTTGATTTAGATTTTAATATAAAAAAGAGTTTCTTACCACCTTTAGACTACAAGCTTATCCGCTGTTACTTGGAAGTAAATCATTCTGAAATAAATCGGAATGGCGACGGAGCAGGATGGAATTAGAATACTTTAAAGTTCATAATTAAAATAAGAGTGTAAGGAGAGGGAGAGACTAAAGATTAAACTTGGAAGTCCTTAAAGGAAAAACTAAACTTGCAAGTTTCCCTGAAACTAGCTCCTAGTCCTTGCAGCCAATGTAGATCATTAAAAAAACTGAATAAAACTATCATTTAAAGAGAGAAGGAAAGAGAGAAATCGGCGCCCCATCCCCTCACCCCCTTGAGCAGCACCATGTCTGATTGCTAGAAGCTTCAGAACCTTCAAGTGGAGGAAGAAGCAGAAGCATACAAAAGGCAGCAGTAGAAAGAGGGTTAATGTTTCCTGTTTGCCTTTTAGACCCCCCCCCTCTCGTCCTTTCCTCTAACCACCCCCTCTGCTTTCAGGCGGAAGTGAGTTCGCTCCTTTGGAGATTAAAAGGATTCCGAACTCTGGATCAGTTTCAATAACAGGCATCCTGAAAGAGGCGGAATGCGAGCACGTCGGCGCCCTGCAAAAGCCATGCTCACCTAAATCAACGTAAGGGAGGGAATTAAATGACCATTTTAAAAAAGCAACAAGCCCCGGAGCCGCACAAGAGGGAGAAACCACCCATCCTCGACCGCGATGGCTCTGTTGGAATCAAACGCGTTTGTCTTTCTCTCTTGGGATCTCGGTGTTCCTGCATACTGTTAATTCAAACCCAGGGCCGGTTCTCTGTTGTGAGGTTGGAATTCTGGTGGTCGTGGGAGCGTAAACTCCGGATTTTTCTTTGAAAGAGGAACACTGAAAGCTTTTAAAGGAGCCCCCCCCACCCCCCAGAACACCATGCGAAGAGACGAAATGACAAAGGAAACGTGATCCCAGACATTGCAGTGACTCAGGCGGGTGAAAGAACCAGAGAGAGAGAAAGAGAGAGAGGAGGCAAAGGGGTGGGTGAATACGGGGCGGGAGGGGGTGTCGGAGCGTGGGGCCGCTCGGATAGCATTGCACCGCAGTTCCAATTTGTGCAAGCGAATATAATACGCCCCCCATGAATAATTCAGGGCGGCTGGCCGGGACCTGCCGCTGCTGCCCTTCTCCCAGGAGGCTTCTTTCGCTGGTCTAAGCGCGTGTGCGCCCAAGCGAGAGGGGAGAAGACGACCGCGTGCACGCTGCTGCTGGCGCTGCCCTGGCGGTGCTGGAGGGAAAGAGCTGGCCAAGGGCACCCCAAGAAAGGAAGAGGGGAGCCTAATCGATGTGATCACCCGATCTCCCCGGAGGGACTCGGTTGGAGACCTGGGAAAGGGGTGGAGCGGCCAAGAAGACAGGATCCCCAGCGTCAGATCGCCGCCTCGTTCTCTCTCACACACCCCTTTCTCTTGTGGAAGCCCGCTTGCTCATACGCCGCTACGCCGCTGGGATCGCCATCTCTGCTTCCCGCTCCTCAGACATGCGGTGGTGGAGCCGGCGTGGGCGGATCGGAGCCGGCGGAGCCTGCCTAGGCCACTTGTGTATCTCCCGAAGCCTCCTGGAGTCCCCAAGAAGAGATAAGTGAACCAAAATATCTCCCCCCCCCTCCGCTCCCCCGGCCTGGCTAAGAGAAAGTCCTCCTCCCCGCGTCGACATCTACCTCTTCTCTTCGAGCTTCTCTGATACCAACTAGAAGAAGAGCCGGACCCAGCAGCTCCCTTCCACCCCTCCCTCCCCAACCCAATTTTTCCGATAGAAGGAATCGAAGGAGAGCCGCCTGGATCCAGTTCACGCTGGATTTACAGGGGAAGGGGCCGATGCGCTTTTCTGCTCCGGGGGATCCCTCTTGCATACCACCGCTCGCCCACCACGCCGTCCAAGAAGTACTGAGCCAGAAGGAGGGAGGGGGGCGGCCTCGGGGACAGCCTTCAGGCCCTCCGTGTACTTTTGTGAGGGGCGACACATGAGGAGCGCTTGTGGGGTCTGAAGTGGCTTAAAGACCAGCGGGAAGGGGAGGGAGGGAGGGAGGAAGAGAGCAACTGGCTGAAACCGCTCCCGGCTCGCCAAGCCCGCGAAGAGGAGGCTCCAGCAGCAGCAGCAGCAGCGGTAGCCGTCGCAGCGCCCCCACACAGCGCCTAATTGATGCCACCCACCAGGGCTTGTAAAGCGGGTCGCCGCCGCTCGCCTCAGTTCATGCTGCCTCCTTGCTAGCCAAGCGCGCGCTGCGCTGCCCCCTCCCCTTCTGCCCAATGGCTTCGTTCCCCGAGTCGGATTTCCAGATCTGCCCGCTGTGCAAGGAGATGTGTGGCTCGCCGGCTCCCATCTCGTCCAACTCGTCCACCTCCTCGTCCTCTTCGCAGACCTCCAACTCCTCCGGAGGAGGAGGAGGAGGAGGGGGCGGCGGCGGCGGCTCGTCGTCGTCTTCCTCTTGTGCCCCGTCGAGGCGCCTGCACGTCCTGCCCTGCCTACACGCCTTCTGCCGCCAGTGCCTGGAGGCGCAGCGCCACCCCACCGCGGGGGACTCGCTCAAGCTGCGCTGCCCCATCTGCGACCAGAAGGTGGTGATCTCGGAGCCGTCGGGCATGGACGCGCTGCCCTCCTCCAACTTCCTCCTCAGTAACCTGCTCGACGTGGTCGTCGTGGCCGCTGCCGCCGAGGACCAAAAGAACAACGGCCGGCCCAGCGGTCCGGGCGGAGGCAGTGGGGGCGGAGGAGGAGGCGGCGGCGGCGGCCCGGGAGGAGGCGGCGGCGGCAGCGGCCCGGGAGGGGGCGGCGGGGGAAGCAACAGCAGCACCAACAACCGGCACCACCATCCCCGCCAGCAGCAAGCGCAGCAGCAACACCGCGTCTCGGCGGGCGGCTCGTCGCCAGGCTCGGGGGCAGGCTCGGCGTCGTCGGGGGGAGGCGGAGGCGCCTCGCTGCTGCTCCGGCAGCCCCACAGCCGGCAAGGCGAGCCCCGCTGCAGCTCGTGCGACGAGGGCGCCGCCGTCAGCTCCCGCTGCCTCGACTGCCAAGAGCACCTGTGCGACAACTGCGTGCGCGCCCACCAGCGCGTCCGCCTCACCAAGGACCACTTCATCGAGCGCTTCGGCCCCGGACCGCCCGCCTCCGCCGGGCCCGGGCCCGCGGCGGCAGCAGCAGCAGCCGCCGCCGCGCAGCTCGCCCTCAGCCAGCCCTATTCCGCCGCGCCTTACAACATCCTCTCCGTCTTCCCGGACAGGGTCAACTACTGCCAGCATCATGACGACGAGGTGAGCCTCCTTGCCCTCTCTGGTTGAGTCTTCATTGCCTTGGGGCTGGTAGAGCCCCTGTTAACCCGGGCCGTGGTAATTGCGGAGCCGCCTCCTTAGCTTCCCGCAGGTAGACCTACCGTCGGGTGCGGGTCACTTTCCCGATCCTCGAGGGTTGTGGTGAGAAGAGGGCGCTCTGCGCTTCCGGGGGTCCAGATTGGCAAACGTGAACCAGTCTGGCATTGAGCGCGTGTAAACAGGTCCTGAGGCGAAGACCTCGGGAGTCCTGGCTCAAATGGACCAGAAGCCAGAGTGGGGATGGCGCCCTCCCTTTCTCCTTTAAAATGCATGAGGAATGTACTGTTCCTTCTGTAGTCACAAATATGCTGAAAGAGGAAGGTTGGGCCAGTTTCTCAAAAGCAAGGCATACCTTTTGTGAGGCTGTGTTTTGTTGTTGTTTTGCAGTGGGAGGTGGTGGTCTGGAGGATTGAGAGGTAATGACACAAAAGGGATATTTGAGCACTCTTCTGATGCCCCCAGTTCACACTTATCACCAACGGGTGCAAGTGAATGCAGTTGTGACCCAAATTAGAATTTTGGTTCGATCCAAGAGGGATCAAAAAGCAAATAAAAAACCTCTTGTACTATTTAATCCAGATGGTGATTTTTAGAAGGGTGCATTAAAGGGTGGGGTTGGTAAAATAACTTGTTCTACAGTAAATGTGTTGTTGTTTGCTTAGCATAAGTTAATGAAATAAGGGATTCCTCCTGTGTGACTATTGAAGGGACATCTGGCAGTCCTTACAACCCCACTGCCTCTGTACCTTCATTTCTCCCACATGAGTTTCATATTGATTTGGAGCATTGGTGGGTTTTGTGCCGAGTATTGGGGTGTGTGTGTCTTAACTGGAACTCATCCAATACTTTCTATAGAACTGTCACAGCCTGCCCTCTCCCAAACCCATTTACAAGGATTGTCCTTCGTTTCTACAACATCTGGCATCTCTAATTCCCTTTTAAATAGCTTCTCTCTTTTCTACTTTCCTCCTGTGCCTGCACAGTGTACTTGGAACTTGCAGCCCTCATTTCCTTGTTCTTTCCATGCTTTGTTCACGTGGAGCTGTCCATGCTTAACTGGAGTAAATCTCCATAATACTGTACAAAGTAGCAGTTCTCTTTCTACGGACTTTAGGTGAAAGAGAGATCTTGGTCCTGGGTTTTTGTGTTTTAAATAATCCTGGGGGATGCTGTGGAACAGTGATGTGTGTTTTCTGTGGAAACGATGTTGAAAAATGGGGTATCCATGGTGTTCCAGTGGGATCTGGTACTAGAACTGGCAACTGTAGTTCTGGAGAGGACCCTACAGTTTAGAGCAGCCACCCCCCCCAACAACCTATGAATTACTCTCAGTGTGTGTGGTGGCATCATGGGTCTGCCATAGCAAAAACATCCCGAGAGGGCCAGGCTACCTTCTAAGGGTTCAACCAGCACCCCCTCCCCAAGTTGTTGACTTACAATGAGCAGATTGCTCTCATTCTGTTTATATGTCTCTCTGCTTGATACCACTGGTTCTTACTGTGGAAATGCTACAAGACCCATTGTGCTAGGAGCATAAGGTCACCCACCATCTTTTAGCATGTGAGGAGAATCATGAGACTCATTGTGAAGAGATGTGACAAACCAGTAATCTGCAGATTAAAAATCTAGTTCTGATTTTAGTACTTCAAAAACTGACTTTCAGCTACAGCTGAGCCTTTGAAACTTATGGATAGGTGGAATGTATGATGTGCAAGTACCTCTGAGCGTATGTGGAGTAACACTTTTTCAGGATTAGCAGGCAGAGATCCCTCACATGTGGGTTTAGTGAACAATGGATTTGACTTCAAATAGATTTGATGCCCAGCTTCTCTCTCAACTACTGCATCCTGCTCTTTGTTTTGGAGAAAATACACAGATTGTGTAAAGCTGTGTGTGTGTGGTCTAGTTTTTTTTTATATCATAAGTTGGCACTTCTCATTTACAAGTACAGTACTGCACATTGATTTGAGATTGCTTGGGACAGGGAAAATTACAAAACTCTTCAGTAACAAATGTTGATGTTATAAACAGAAATAGTGAATGGAGAAAATAAATACAAGTAGGTTGCTGATCCCAGCACTACTTTTTAACAGGAGTGTTTGAGAGTGTTCAAACTTGTGATCTTTCTGATTATAGAAATATTTAATGTTCAAAACTTCCCTCTCTTAAAAACATGGGGAAAGTGGGCGGATAGAGTACTTGAATTGCTGCTCCTGATGCTCAAACATGATGCATCTGCTTAAGTATTGTTTTGAAAATTTCTGGAGACAAGCCTTTCTATGCTGGTAAGAAGGAAACAATTTTGGAAATGGGATTTTCTGTCAAACACATGTTAAGAAAAGTAAAACAGCTTGTAGAACCATATTGCTCATAAAACTGAAGATTTGGTGCAAGAGCCAGATATGCAAATGTTTCATTCATTGCATGCATTTTTAATCTAGAAAGGGCAGATCAGTAAGGGGTGGTTGGGAGGAAAACGGAGAATAAAATTCATTTCTTCTTCATTTTCTGTTGCTTCTCTTAAAAAGCAACAGAGACATTAACTTTTAACAGTTGTAGGAATTGTAGCAATAGTTTATATACTGCTTTTAAAACTACATATTTCTTGTATACTGTATTGGAACATTAATATAATATAAATAAGACTGCAGCACACAAAATCTCTCCTTAGCTCAGTCCTTAAGTGCATCTATTTCCTGATAGTTTGATACTTTCAAATAGAATATTGATTGGCATTAGTTAGCATTTGCAGCTGTGAATAGGTTGCTCTAATATAGAATATGCTAGGGATTTCGATCTCAGAGAAGTAATATCTAGATGCGACTACATGGACTGAAATTCAACTTGTGGTGAGCCGACATTCCTCTTGGTAGTTTGCATAGCCCCACAGTGGAATTTTCCATTGGCTTCATTGTTAAAGAGGATAGCTTACTCCTTACTAAAGTTTTTAGTCCTGACTCCTCCTAAGATAAGATACGTGTCTGGGGACTCAATGAGTGAAGGATTCACTTGATTATTGCTATGTAAATACTTAGGTTTAACTGAAAATCAGAATGTATTTTAGGGAGGACTGGTTCTTAGGCAGATCGTCAACTACTGTTCATGTCAATAAACTGGCAACTTTTATCTAATGTAGTTATGTAGAAAACTGGAAAAGAGTGCCTGAATTTGTAAATGAAAAGCATTCTTAAGCAATCATTTTAAGAAGGGTTTAAGGAAATGCAAAAATCTCCTCATTAGCACTTAACTATCCCTCAGAGCTCTCTACTGTTTGACAAATCTCCTGGTTATTTGTGGACATCTGAAGGACAATTGGGACTCCAGATGCAAAACTGTAAGAGTGGAAAGGCTAGACATGCACAATATTAGAATATTTTGCTGAAAGTTGATAACTATTTCCAGTTACAATGGGCTGGCTTGCCTTAGACACTGTAAGAAAATTAAAATATTATATGTATAGTTCATATAGTAGTTATAATTAGATCCTTAAACTTGGGCTCCAAATGATAGATCTTCTAGCATGTGGAGAAATAAATTGTGTTATGGTTTTGACCTGTTTTTGCAAAATGCCACGTGTATTGATTATGCTATGAAGGCATACTCCTCAATCTTCAAATTAGTGTATGTTCAAGCAACAGCATTCTTTCATTTGTCTGTAATGGTTAATGATTGGTGGAGTGGGTGGCCAGTGAATAAGTGTTAGGAAACCCTGCAACTACAACTTCATTGATACTTTTAAAGGAAAGTTTGACAGTCTGCTGATTGTAATGAAAAAAATGTACTTGGATTCCCTTGTTGTGTTGGAAACCATAAAATAAAGGAAGAACCAGTGTTCCCTCTAACAGGGATTCCCAGATGTTGATTGCAGCTCTCAGAATCCCCAGCTGTAATGGCTTTTGCTTGGGGATTATGGGAATTGTAGTCAACAGCATCTGGGAATCCCTGTTAAAGAGGAACACTGGAAAGAAATGTGCCAAAATGTGAGGTTCTCCAGTTGAATATGCCACTTCTACTGAAATGGGCCATAAATTGCATACATCACACCAAAAACAGGGTGGGGAAAGGCACCAAACCAGATCTCTCCCCCCCACCCCCCACAAGAGAATCCTAAAATTGCCTCCAAATTGGATTTGTATTCCAGTCTGTTTATTTCTTGCAATGGAATTTAGTTATGAGAAGCAGGACATGCGTTCTCCTTTTAATTGATGAGAGTGACTGGAGTAAGAGCCCTTGATAAAGGCTTTGCTGAAATACATTGGACCATCAAAGCCTAATTTGGATTAATTGCTCACATTGCATTTGCCACTTGGAGAGCAATTTGCTCACCATGAGAGCAATTTGCTCACCATAAGAATTGAGGAACTGCTTCATACTACTGTAGGCACTTTTTTAATGGAATGCCTGCAGGGGCACAGAGAAGACTTGCCTAATCTATGTGGTGAGTCACTTGCCCCATGAATCAGTTTACTGCTGTCATTATTTTTCCTGATGGCCTCTCTTGATCCTGGATAACTTAAACAGAGTGATGCTTATGCGAGTTAACTCTGAGTGTTTCAATAACATTTAATCAAAACTAGCAAAAGGAAGGAAGCAAGGATTGTTGCTCAGGAGTACTTGTGCAACATCCAGTGCTCTTTTTAGATGTGGTTAGAAACACGTTACTATAGTAAGTGGTGAAAATATGCAGTACTTCAGGAAGGAATGAAATAAAACTGTATCACATTAAAATGTGATTAGGAAACTTGTAGCTAATCTTAATGGATTAAGATTTCTCCTGCTAACTGGGCAAAAAGGCACCTTTTAACGTGGTGATTCTCTTTATTTAGCAGGGGGAGAGTAACTGGCCCTATCCACCCCCAACACAGTACCTCCAGTGACTGTTGCTGGTGTTTATCTTGTGTTTCTTTTTAGATTGTGAGCCCTTTGGGGACAGGGAGCCATCTTCTTATTTATTATTTTGCTCTGTAAACCGCCTTGGAAACTGATATGTTGGATTCTGTAATAGAAGAATGTAAAAAAAAGCAAAATGACAAACAAGGTGGGTCAAATACTTCAAAATATAACATCTTGCTTTAGACTTCGGCAAGTGTTGAAAAGTCCCAGGTGCCTAATTATCAAAGCACCTAAAACTTGATGCTGATGTATAAGAATTAGAAGTACTTTTTGCAGTATGTGTGTTTGAATGTTTCTTAGTCGGAGGGTGTGGGTGTGGGTGTGTCTTATTCCTAAGTTTGTCAGTCTGCATGCTTCTGGTCCTCTTCTGCATTTCTAAGGGAGGCTTTCATGCACTTGGTCTGATAGGCTTCTCTATGTGTGACTGTTCTCTCGATTCCTGGTCTATTTTATTGTTTGCTAAGGAGGTACTAAAGTAGTACCCTTGAATGGGGTACACTTAAGCAAGGGGGAAACATATTTATCGCAAACTAGTTTTGCAGATTGTCATGGGGAAAGTGGGAGTTTGGAAAGGGAGGGTGTGTTGGAAATAGTAGGGTGTGTTGTTAACAAAAGGACCATGTAGGATATGGCTTAAACATTCTCAGAGTGTGTACATAATCTAGTTGTGGTTTAAAGCTTTTGATACAGATGTGGAAAGTTGTTAATCTGTGCAGAAAAGTTGAACAAAGATTCCGTTCAAAACAATGATTTTAGATTGTGAGAATGGGGTGCCTGTCAAAATCCCCTCCTACACAGCAACGAAGGAGGAGAGCTGGTCTTGTGGTAGCAAGCATGAATTGTCCCCTTAGCTAAGCAGGGTCTGCCCTGGTTGCATATGAATGGGAGACTTGATCTGTGAGATATTCCCCTTAGGGGATGGAGCTGCTCTGGGAAGAGCAGATGGTTCCAAGTTTCCTCCCTGGCTTCTCCAAGATAGGGCTGAGAGAGATTCCTGCCTGCAACCTTGGAGAAGCTGTTGCCAGTTTGTGTAGATAATACTGAGCTAGATGGACCAATGGTCTGACTTGCTATATGGTCGCTTCCTATGTTCTTATGACCCTATGTAGAAAGATTCTCTGCTGATTACTTGCTACTTCCCCTTTCTTGACGGGGAGGAGGTGAGGAGGAATAAAATCATCTTCCAGGCTTGATCAGTGTACACTAGCCTTGTTAATGGAAAGGAAAGATTGTGCCATTGGTGTCGACTCTACAGAGCCATGTGGTTTTCTTGGTAGAATACAGGAGTGGTTTACCATTGCCTTTCTCCTGTGCAGTATGAGATGATGCCTTTGCCATTTTCTCTGAAGTGAGCATCTGCCTCCAGCACCTTCCTATATCGCCCATATAGGTGACTACAGATCTGTGCTAGACACAGTCTGGGAAGCACATTGGTGGGGATTTGAACAAACAGCCTCTTGCTCCCTAGGCAAGCTGCTTCCCTACCGCAGCTGATGCCTTGTTAATAAGCCCCTCAAAACAACTCTTCCCACCCATATTCTTGCCTCCTCGGTGGTGGTGGGGTTTGGAGTATTCCCCCCACCTTGTATTTATTTTGCCACAGTGGCAGCTTCAGCCATTACTTGAAATTGTTGAAAGTGATTTCAGTAGTTGAGCACTTAGCATTTAAAAAAAAAAAAAAGTCTAGAATGAGGCAGGAAGTAACCCTGGATTGTTTCCTGTCTCATTATAGGCTTAAAAAAAGCAGTGGTGACTGGCACCAGCCAGCTGTGGGATTGTTCTCAGCAGTTCCGGGCACTGGTTTGAAACCCCTGATGTGGCTAAAATGCTCCACCCCCCCACACACACCCCAGTGTCTAGGTGGCTAATGGTGACTGGGTGCGTGGTTAGGGACAATACTGGTATACAAATGTTCTGTTTTCTCATTGACATTTTGGGTGACGGAACTATTTGTATCCCCAGCTTTCAGTTGGAGATATTTAACATCAGTTTAATCTAAATAGAGCCAGCGTGGTGTAGTGGTTAGAGTGCTGGACTTAGGACCAGGGAGACCCGAGTTCAAATCCCCATTCAGCCATGAGACTTGCTGGGTGACTGTGGCCCAGTCACTTCTCTCTCAGCCTAACCTACTTCACAGGGTTGTTGTGAGGAGAAACTTACGTATGTAGTACACTGCTCTGGGCTCCTTGGAGGAAGAGCGGGATATAAAATGTTTTTTAAAAAAAATACTCAAAAGGATGTAAAACTATTAAATGCCAAAGATAATTGTGTGTGGTTTCCAGAGTCAGATTATATGTAAAAGGACTGAGTATTGGCATTGATGAGATGAGGTAGTTTGGGTTGTATACATGGTATTAAAAAAAAAGTGAGACACAACAACTTCTTTGTTCTTCAATATGCCACTGTTGATTCAGGGTTCTGATAATGCTGGTGCCACCACTTTCTGCATTTTGGCTAAAATAAACAATGCATACACTTTAATATCCTTACCAGCACTACTAATTTTTGGCTTGCAACAACATCAGAATAATAGTGTACTTCAGAGACTTGTGTATTTCTAGGTAAATATTTGAACAGACTTACTGCAAGTTGCTAACTATCATAACGGGCGACCCCATCAAGACATTTTTAGTGAAGCCATGACAGCTCTAAAATGAGAGAGTTCAACGTTTTAGGCTCAAATATTTCTGAACACATTGATGAGAAGTGGAGCTTACGTTTGCAATCAAGGAGTTTCTTGTGGTGGGGGTACCACTCCAAATGTAGTGGCTGGTATGCAGCTCTCTGGCAGAGTAGAACATCACTGACCAGTGGAAGGCAAGTTGCACTCACTTGACCTCTTTGCTTGTGGAGGAAACCCTTGCATAAATGCCATTGTCCTGCTGCTCTCACAAGTAGCTGTCCTTGATGGTGTACTGCTCCACTGAATGTCTTTTATTAGTGTAAGCCTGATGTTGGTTTTGGCAAGCCAAGCACTGAAGTTCTTTAGCTCATAAGGCCAATTTTTAATATGGGTTTATATTATTTATAAGCTTATAATATTACATAATTTACAAGGTTTATATAGTTGTAATGAACTAAACGTATTACACCTGCAGTAAACTAAAATAAACTTGTTGTGCAGCTTCCAGACCTTTAGTGGAGCAGCACTACATTGACAGCAGCTCTTTCTGTGACTAAAAGGGGAGCTCTGATCATGCCAGGGGTCCTCCTTGTGTGAGTGGAATTTTCCATTCGTTCATAGAAGAAACTTTGGTCAACAGAGTGCCATTCCACTAGCCTGGGTTTCCAACCTTTTAAACAAGTGCACCTTGTTGAGGAGAGCTGATCTTGTGGTAGCCAATATGAATTGTCCCCTTTACTAAGCAGGTTTCACCCTGGTTTGCATTTGAATGGGAGACTACATGGGAACACTGTAAAATATTCCCCCTAGGGGATGGGGCCACTCTGGGACGAGCATCTGCATGCTTGTATGCAGAAGGTTCCAAGTTCCTTCCCTAGCATTTCCAAGATAGGGCTGAGAGGGGCTCCTGCCTGCAACCAGTGTTCATAGGAATGTAGGAAGCTGCCATATACTGAGTCAGACCATAGGTCCATCTCGCTCAGTATTGTCTGCACAGACTGGCAGTGGCTTCTCCAAGGTTGCAGGCAGGAATCTCTGTCAGCCCTATCTTGGAGATGCCAGGGAAAGAACTTGGAGCCTAGATGCTCTTCCCAGAGTGGCTTAGGGGAATATCTTACAGCTCTCACACTTCTAGTCTCCCTTTCGTATGCAACCAGGGTGGATCCTGCTTAGCTTAAGGGGACAAGTCATGCTTACTACCACAAGACCAGCTCTCTTCCCACTAAGGTTCCTTCTAAGGTGTGCGCATGTGCATCCACTCACAGATATTTTTTTTGTCCACTCAGTTTAATTTTAGATCCCGCTCAGAGTGGGACCTCCCTGATTCAACTTGAATATATGTGCACACACACTGCCTTGATACTGTAACCCAGAACAAAATTCATTCTGCACACAGATGAAAAAAATTAGAGACAATGCTGCTTGTAACCTTGGAGAAGCCACTGCCAGTCTGTGTAGACAATACTGAGCTACTGTAGGTGGACCAATAGTCTGCCTTTGTATAAGGCAGTTTCCTATGTTCCTCTTCTGTTGCAAACCTTCAGTTCTGGTACTCCATAGATTTTAGTGTGCGCACACACACAGGTGTGTACCTGTGTATGTGCATGTACCTGTGTATGTGCATGTTTGCAAGTGCGCGCACACACACACTCTCTTTCATTACAGTTAGGGAGACAGCAGTCACTGGCTCACATCCATACTAAGTTACTCATAAGCAGTCTTATTGAAACTAATGGGGCATGTTTATTTGTCCCATTAATTTCAATGAGAGTGCTCAATGCTGATTTTCTGAAGCCTGTCAATCAGGCTGAGTGGAGGGGTACACCTCCAGCTGGTGATCCTCAGATGGGAAACAAATAGTGGGGCTGCAGTGTGGGGAGACAGGAGAGATCTGAGTATGCCCCCTGGGAGCCCTTCAAGTACCCGTAGGAGTACTAGTACCACCCATTGGCCCTGGCCCCTGCACTAGGCCAAGTCCAGTTTGTTCATGTCAGAATTGCCCCTACAAGTTTCCACTTTCCTGATTATTGCATTGTGATTCTTTCAGTGGGTGTGTCACATCTTTAATGGGCTTTCTGAGATGGGATCTCCCCTTTTATTTATGAATGAACCCACCATGAGCTGCAGTTCTCTCTATAATTGTCAAATAGCTGTCTCTGTATTACTGTAGCTTTGCTTAAGGGCCAAAACGAATTTGTGTGATTGGGGTAAAGCCTACTTTACTGTCTTTTCTCTTATGCACACTGCATATAAAGGGTAGTTCTTGTGAAAACGTCTTTGTGTGTGAAAGAGGCAAGGCTGTTTGTTTGTTCATGGTGGCACTCATTTATTTATATCTATCTATCTATCTATCTATCTATCTATCTATCTATCTATCTATCTATTTGATTTATATACTGCCCTTCCAAAAATGGCTCAGGGAGGTTTACATCAAAATAAAAACAATTAAAATCAATTAACAATTAAAATCAAAACTAAACTGACTAAACAATTAAAACCATTTAAACATTAAAATCACTTAAAACCAACATCATAAATTTAAAACCATAAATCTAATTAAAAGTTTGGATTTAATTAAAACTCATTTTCATGCACATTTGAGGCAGAAGGAGTAGTGGTTACAGTGACTGCTGCCTCTCTTGGATTTAAAGTGCCCGGGAAGAGGCAGTAGCAACAGTTCCACAGATTTGTGGAGGAAATAGAGTGAGAGATAGGAGGGGGGAGGAATTTATTTATAAGGCTATATTCTAAAATAGAAGTCAAACAACTTCTAGCTTTGTATGATTAGGGAATATTTTTCATGTATTGTGTTACATCTTGGAAATGGGTTAGTACCTTATTGTGGTGTGTTGTCAATGAGTCTTTGCCATGTACAAAACAATATTGCCTACGGTGCTGACTCCAGTAACTTTAATATAGCCAGACTAATCTGAGCTCTGTCTCATGGAAGTATTAGTGTTACTTGCTATCATCAATGAGAAAAGGCTAGTTATTTTCTGAGCTATAAGAGGACAGTGATATAAAATATATGATGTGCTGGTGGCAGTTAGAATTGTGGCAAAGACGTGAGTTTTGATTAGGTTTTGTAGTTGGTTTAATCCGAGATGTTGCTTTCAGTGTGTTTCAAGTCCCCTTTGAAACTGGGGTGAGTTTCAAGGGGGAAGGAAGCTATTTATTGGTTAAATCGCCAATAGTGTGGTGATGCATGCCAGTTATTTGAAAAAAGCAGATGAGTATATTCTGAAAAACTGCCACTTAGGTCAGGCATCCCCAAACTGTGGCCCTCCAGATGTTGCTGAACTACAACTCCCAGCATCCCTAGACACAATTTTTTTGTGGCTGGGTATGCTGGGAGTTGTAGTTCAGCAACATCTGGAGGGCCGCAGTTTGGGGATGCCTGACTTAGGTAAACAAGTACTTGCTTTTGAAGTAATGTGGATTTGTGTCATAGTCTTTAAAAATGAATAATGTTTCAAAACACATTGAGAATACTGCTGAGGTTACTTCCGGAGGGCCAATTGTTTTAGGAGATTGTAGCAAAATTCACAAGGAGTCTTAAAAATTACACTTATTGTAGCATAAGTCTTAATTGACTACAATCCACTTCATTAAATGCCTGACATTTTATTCTAGTTATGTGTTTGCATACAGGGATGGGGATTATGGGAGTTGTAGTCCCAAAACAGCTGGGGGCGGGGCCTAAGATGAGCAGGCCTGATATAAGGTAAGCACAATGACTCACAACAGCAGTGATTTGTGATAACAGTCTGGGAAGATTCCTGCAATGTTACCAGAATGCTTTTCTTCCAAGATAGAATAGAATTGAACCTCTAGAGCAGGGGTGTCCTACCTTGGTTCCCCAGATGTTGATGGACCACAACTCCCATCATCCCCAGCCACAATGATGGCCATTGTGGAATGTGTGTACTGCTGCTCCGTCAGAACCGGATCTTTCTGGAATGTCTGTATTGCTGCTCTGGCAGAGCTCTGTGACCTTTTCAACTTAATGAGGGACCCGAATTGAGTGTCTTAACTGAAAATGTGCCTTACAACTACTAGGAATATATATGTACCACTTTTCAACAAACATTCTCAAAGTGGTTTATATAGTGCGGGGAAGTGTTACGCCAATAAGATGTCTCTTAATATTTAACTTCAGTAAAACAAATGTTGTGATGGTTTGGCTTCCACCTCTCAAACTTTGAATAACTAGAATGAAATCCTCCAACTTACTGAAGATTATCAATAACTTGTTGGAAACTTGCCTTGAACTAGGTTTTTCCCCACAAGTGCAACATTAAACCATCAACACTGAGCCATAATCAAGGAAATCTAACACAGAGGAGTTCTGGGACAACACAAAACATTGAAAACAATTTGGTATCTGTGTACATTTCTGTATCTAGAAATTTGCTGTCTTAACTGCGTATTAAATGAAAACCAGGAAGTTGCATTTCCTTAGAAATCCAGCAGTGGCATTGATGAATACCAGTAGTTGTCAAATGCAGCCCATTATGTTGCCCTTGTGGATTTTGGTGCAGGGTGGGGGAAAGATCAACTAGCTGTACTTCTCATGGGAAAAGAACAGCAGAGGAATGGATGTTGTCCACATCTATGTGCATACAAAGGCTCTAGCAAAACTATGGGTTCTAATCTAACCACTCAGTACAAAATCTGAACTAGATTAGTTCTCCTTTTCAGTTCTATATTTTAGGCTTCTTAATGAGTTAATTTGAAATCTCTTGCATGTTTCAAGAAATAGTAGATGAATAGAAACACCGGTTCTGTGACATGAGGAAGATTGAAAATTTAATTTCACAAATATCTTTCGCAGTATGGCATTTCTAAATAATGGTATGATTGCACATAGAGTTAAAATAAAATCCACTTTGGTGGTGTGCCAGCAACTATAATCCAGGAGTCCAGTGGTGTACAACTGGTGCAACACCTCGCACAAGGCACTTCCTTTTTCAGAAGCGATTCAGCTGGAAGGAATACAAAGTGCCTTCCATATCAAGTAACTGATATTGGGCTAGTTCAGATGAATACAGCACTTTATATGCAATAACAGGGGCATAACTATAATAAGGCAAGGGAAGACAGTTGTCTGGGCCCCCCCCCCCCCAGGCAAGTCACATGATGGACTCCCCCAGCCGCATACCCACCCAGGCTTCCTTCAGTTTTATTCATCCTCTGAAACTGATGTGAGTGTTAAGCCCTGGAGCTACCAGAACAGCATGTCTTTCTTTCTGGTACCATTAAATGACTTGCATCGTCCACAATTTACAAAACCTTAAAAAATAATAATTTAGGATTATGTTCTATTGTGGCACATAGGTTATCTATATCTATGCTTTTTGTTACCACTATTCAGCCTAATTTAAGATTTCTTTACTTCATGAGCTGAGCTTAAGTGAGGGAGCAGGCCCATTTTAAAATCTTGTCTCTGGGCCCACTACAACCTTGCTACGCCCCTGTGCAATAATAATATTGAGGCTGCACTGAGAATGTGCTCACCCTGACATCACAGGCAGATGTCCTGATGCGATCTCAGCAGTTCCTCTAACTGCTCGAGAGGGATGTTCTCTGAACTCTACTGTCCCTCTACCCACTCTCCCAAACCCTGTTTAAACAGGGTTTTGAAATGTGGGATTCTTCCATGATTTGGATGCCTAGGCAACTAAAGGATGTGCTTTGAGTGCATCAAGCATGTCTGCCAGAGTGTCTGTCAGGGCATGTTCTTGATGTGGTCCCGATACTGTTAAGTGTAAAAGGCTGTGTTTGTTTGAATTAGCCTATTTGCTTTGACCACTAGGTAGGTGGTTCACATAATGGATACTTAGGGCCAGACAAGAGAGTATAAGAGGCGGAGGTGCTGCCTTTTCTCTCTTCTTTGTCTTTTCCTTCTATCACAAATAACAGAGCTGTCATCAGCTGTGAGTCTCCCCACTTCAGTCATTGGCTGCTGAGATGTAGAGCATGACCTAGTAAAGTGGGTTCCTCCAGATGTTGATGAACTACAACTCCCAGTATCTCCAGCTGCAATTTATTATGGCTCGTGATACTGGGAGCTGTAGTTCATCAACATCTGGAGGAACCCAGGTTGGGAACCACTGACCTAATATGTTCACAGAGAGGGAGAAGAGGCATGGAACAACAACAGCACCATATACTTTTATTTGCCAGTTAATTGACAAGCTTGCCTGCTAGATTTAAACAATCAGAATAGAAGTCTGTTTAATAGTCTTTTTTCAGAAATACAGTGCCATTCTAGAGGTTTTCTTTGGCAGGAACAGCTGGCGAAATAAGAACAAATTTCAACAGTGATAAGTGCAGACTTGAAAGAAAGTATAACATAATTTACTAGGACAGGGAGGGGACTTCCTTGTTTCTTTCTCCTCAGGAAATGGAGAACCAAGCCTAGTGCAATTCCTCCCTGTTATCAAAGTTTGGCCATAACAAAGAAATGGTGGTCCTTGAGAAAAGGTTGTATTATCTGAGACTGGCATGGCTCAGCCAATAAGCTCTGTGCTTGAAGAAGAGTAAGGGGAGACTTTTGGTAGCAGCTCTTGGGCTGGATCCTCTTGTAGATCAGAAAAGACAAACAACAGGATTGTAGATTAACTTGGAAGACTTGCTCTGATCTTCAGCCTTATCTTGGAATGGAGATGAATAATAGAAATGAGCTTTGGTGTGTTGGTTAAATGGCTTCCTTTCTTGACCTTGCTTTGCTTTTGACTCTTTCCCCTTCCGCCTTCACTAAATATTGCACGTATTGGGAGTAGTGAATGCTCCTCTGGTTGTCCGGTGCACAATGTGGTCTCCATTAGACTGTTGTGGACCTGAAACATTTTGAAATTGGATATTGCATTGTATGAAGCTTTCATGTGTTCGAATAAAAGGAAACTCAAACCAATAAGCGATGACTTGAAATCCTAGCACCTTTCCAAAGTGTCCCTTGTACATTTTAAAGACACAAAAGCAGAAACTCCACTTCTCTTCCTTTTCTAAGTTAACCAGTGGTCCCTCTAATTTTTTTCATCTCTGTGCGGAATGCATTTTGTTCTGGGAGGCAGTATCGAGGCAGTGTGTGCACACCTGCATTCAGAATGGGGTCTTCCTGATTCAACCTGAGTGGGATCTAAAATGAACTAAGTGGACATCCAAAAACTTGTGAATGTGCACACGTGTGCATGCCTTAGGGAAGAGGGAAGCTAACACTTTTGATATCTGCATATATAATAAGCAAATTGAAACTTTTAAATGCATGCATTGGAAGTTTCTTGAGCATGCATCTCGAGATGGCACCTTTCCTTTCAAGTAGTTGGTGAAAGCTGTACTTCCTTGCATGTGCCTGTAAAGCAGATGAGAACAATATATTTAAAATACGGTTGTCCTATACATCTGTTGTCTGACTTCTTCCACACAAACATCCTTAAGTAAAGGAACAAATAGCATAACCAGAATTATTGACTCTTTGGCCTGTTTACTAAATTCTTTTGGCATGCTTGAATGTTGACTCAGTTGCCTGGAAGATTCTCTTTGATTAGTTGCAATTTTGATTTGTGAGCTTTTATTCTTGATACAGTTTCTAGTATTGAATACAGCGTGCTTCCTCATCCATTTGTCAGTAAAATTGAAACAATCTTGCATAGCTGAACTCTGCTTTCTGAATAAAAGTAGTTTGGGATTCTTTTAAAAATATATATCTGGGCACTGCTGTCACACTTGTAGCAGAATAGTGTACTTTTAAAGAGTTACCCTATATGTGTCTGCATGTGCAGATTCATGCAGTCACAAAGCTTAAGCTTGGTCTTATTGCATTCTAGTAAATACAGCTTGCATTCTTCAAGCAAAGATGCATGTTCCTGGCTGCTATCGGAAATCCTCACTTCTATCCAAATCAAAGGCTGATAAGGCGTGCACAGCAACAGGATTTCATTGTCTACTAATATTGTGTTCAGTTGTAGCTGAACTTTGGAATAGTGGTGTCCACAGAACTGCACCTCTGTGGTCCGGCACTGGGAAGGGGGGCTCTTTAAGGGTGGGGGAGGGTGTATTTACCCCTCCCACCACTCCCCCCCCAGCGCTCCCATTTTTTAAAGCATTTGGGGTGACAGAGTACCTCCCTGCTGCCCCTTCCCTCCAATCCTTGGCAAAAGGCTTCAAAAGCCTGGCTGCACGTGTGCATGTCGTGCACGTGTGTGTCAAGTCTGTGTGTTGTGTGTGTGCACACGCGAGATGCACGCACGCGATGCACAGATGTGGTGTGCACACATGCAGCCAGGCTTTTGAAGCCTTTTGCTGAGGAACAGGGGAAGGGACAGGAACGGGAGAAGGGGCATTTAAAAGCATTCCAAATGCTTTTAAAAACCAGGAGCGTTGGAGGGGGAAAAGCGGCGGGAGGGGTAAGCACACTCTCCCTTGCCCTTAAAGGTCCACCCCCCTCGGCGTTGAACCGCCAAACCGGCCACAGGTCTGGACCAGTCTGGAGGCCTTTAGAATGGCCTCTGGACTGGTCTGTGCACATCCCTACTCTGGAATATTGGCTTCTACTGTGAAATAATCCAGGTTTTGATGAAGCAAATTTTCCCAGTAAATTGAGCTCCTTGTATACCAAATTTCAGCTTCTTGGCAGTATGGAAGCACCCTAACGTTGCAGTTTTTAAAATCCATACTGAAAATGAAATATGAAGTAATTCTTAAAATTCATACTGAGCTTTTGTCATTCAGAAGCAAAAAATCAAAACATTAGTCAACACGCACCAAAATCAAAGGTACTGTAATGTCCTACTTTGATTGTGATCTGACCTATTTATTTAGTCTATTAAAAAAAAAAAATCACCACATTCAGCCACCCATCATCATATTAACTTCCCATGCTGTATCTCAAAGTATTTAAGTAGCCAATTGAAACACCAGAGTGAGGGGGGAGGAATAGATAAACTCACTTAATGTGGTTTTAATTATTATACTGAAACAAATGCAAAACTTCAGGTGGAAATACACTTTATTGGAAATACAAAATATGTACTCTCTTGCATACTTCCTAGGGAAAAGTCACTGAAAAGCATTAATTTTGAAATTGCTCAACTTGCCTAATATTTTATTGGCAGCCATTCGTTGTTGCTACTGAACTTTAGAAAACAATGACCAAAAGGTTCAAAGTTCCCTCCCTGGCATCTCCGAAGTAGGACTGAGAGAGACTCCTGCCTGTAATTTTGGAGAATCTGCTGCCAGTCTGTGCTTAGATGGACCAGTGGTCTGACTCAGTATATGGCAGCTTCTTATGTTCCTATTTTTAGAAATGGAGAACTTTCCACGAAAGAATGAAGCATGGGAAGTTTTTCTCTACCCGTATCTTTGGCTAGATTTCAGTTGCCATGACTCAATTCTCTTTAGTTACAGACAGAGCTATAGTAGTGCAGAAGAACTGAATTTTTGCCTATGTTGTTGAGTGGCTGGCAGCTCTGCACCTGTGACAATAGGCTATATACATCTTATTTTGCTCAAGAATGAGTACAGTCATCCCTCACCAACTGCGAGGGTTATGGTCTTGCAAAACACAGCGGTTGGCAAATTCATGGTTGGTGAGCAATAGGAATGAATGGGAAATGGGCTTAGGGGAACCATGGCCACAAAACCCCTTAAAAATAAAGGGGAAATTCTAATCACTTTAAAAATCACCAAAAATCTCTTAGAATTACTAAGAATCAGCAAGATGAAGGAGCAGATTGAACTTCTGGAAATTTTTTGAGCGCCCCCCCCCCCCCAATCACTGAAATGCACTTTAAAGCACTAGGAGTTGGCAAAGGTCACCAAGGGTCATGAAGAGGCATGAGCAGATTGAACCTCTGCCCCCCCATAGCTTCAAAAAGCCCGAAAGCACTAAAAAAGACACACACCTCACCAACCACAGATATTTGGTTGCATTTGAGAAGACCTGCCACAATTTCCCATTTGCGTATACTCAAAACTGAGGTTGGCGAGCGATAACTGTACTACTATTGGTTAAGTTGTTGCGTCTGCTCTCAGAACTCTTGTCATGGACAATACCCTTATAATGGACACAGGTGATTTACATGAGTCATAATAGTTCAGCTGGGAGAAAATCTTCTAAGGGCTCAGTGTAACAGTCTTATGTTCCCTAGAAGGTCAAAATACGTGCTTATTAGTAAAGGTGTTGTGAGCCAGGCCAGGACACATCATGTGGATCATCTTCACAGAAATACTTTTCTTTGGCCTTCAGCTCTTGTTCTAGCATGTTCCATTGATACCATTGTTTAGCACTCTTCTTTGCTGCTCCTTTCATCTTGTAAATATATTATTATAGAGAAATTGTCTTATTAATTGCATTATCCTCTGTCCCACTGTCCTTTTGCAGATAAAATATTTGATTTGCTCTTCCTAATTTCCACATTGGAGGGTTTTCTCTATTGCAGAAAGATTCATTGCAAAATTTCAATACTTTAAAATATTTCAAATGCTGCCTGTGGCTGACAATATATGTGAAGTTAACACGTAAGTAGACACTGTCTGTTAACATAAGTAGACACTGACTGACATCCAGACTAATGTTGTGCATGCTGGAAGCATTAGGGTGTGTGTGTGCGCATGCCCGCATGCGTGTAGTATGGGAGGAGATTTTTTCCAGTCTCCTCTACTCTCTCTCTGCTGAAAAAAATGTCTGCTGAAAAAATGTTCCTGAGGGACCCTGGTTTGGGCACTGGATACCTAAGAGACCACCTGCTTCCAAGGGTTGCCACCTGCTTGACGAGGACATCTGAGTGGGCTCTGCTCCAGGTCCTGACAATGACCAAGGCTCAGCTGTCGTGCACTCAGGAAAGGACCTTCTCTGTTGCTGGTCCCAGACTCTGGCGTGTGTGAAGCAGACCTAAAGACATTTTAAACGGTGTGTTCAACTAGAACAGCTTTGAGATTAGCTCTTGCATATATTTCAGTAAATATTTTTGTTCACCTGTTTCACAAAGTAGACTCAAAAATAAAGCTCATGGCTTCAGTGCTTGAAGTCTTTAGATGCTGCATTTTAAAGCAGTATATACAGTGGTATATAAATGTGGTGGTTGTTGCATCAGATCTGACATTCCTTTCTCATGCTACAGCTCAGTACTCTTGCTATGGAGTGTGTGTGTGTTTAAATGCTCCAAAAGTACTATTGATATATGATCCATTCATACATCTTATCATGAATGTAACTCATTCTGCTTGAGTAGTTATGGTGCCTGGATGTTCTTAATACAGTATGTCACATTAAGGCCACAGCAGGAAAAAATAGTGTTGTGCAAAAAGAACATTCAACTCTGCCAGATTGCCCCTATTGCTACCAGAAAATGGCATGGGCCACTTCTTGCAAAATCAAAAGTCAACACCATGCCTTGGTGGCAGCTGGGAAACTAATGATTTAATGCTTCTTTGACCTTTGACTTCCTAGGCCATTTGAATCTGACCCAATGTTTTAATTTCCCAGTACTGCTGGGCTTTTGTCTCTTTCCAGATGTATCTTGCATTTTAAAGCTTGTTACTAAATTAAAGATAACCTCTCTTCCTTCGCCTCTCTCCCCTCTGGCCTACCCCATGTCATTTAAGACCTTTATGCTTGAACAAGGTGGGTTGGGAGAGAATAGGTAGCTTGGGGGTTTGATCTCATTTTAGTCAATCTTAATTTATTCATTGCTGGTAGTAATAAGCATAGTAACACCAACTTGCCTTGTGACTGGCCTTGGCCAATAATAACAGTATTTGGATAATTCTAGGTTGTTTGTGTCTCTGAATTCAGTCTTGGAGGTTAACTTCATATTCTACCCAGCATGAAACTTGTTACTAAAACACTCATGTATTGAATTTTAAGAGACCCATTAAATATTGGGTTTCCCAAAGCAGCTTCTGCAAGGGAAGGTTAGAAAGATGTTTTCCACTGAAGGAAACTTTATTTATATCCCACGCTTGCTCAGAGGAACTCAGGGAAGTATATATATACACGTGGACAAATTTGTTGGTACCCTTACAGCTCATTGAAAAAGTGTTTAATGCCTCCTGAAAAGCAATTTCAATGAAAAGCAATTGCCCCATATATACCTGCATGCCTTTGATATGTCGAGTAAAGCAAAGCAAGTGTGAAAAGAGATAAAGTATTGCTTATTCTGCAAAGATATTCCAAAGTGTCCTGGACACATTTGTTGGTATCCCTAGAAAAGATAATAAATAATTGGATTAGAGTGGTTTTTCAAATTAGCTCTTTTCTTTAATTAGTATCACACATGTCAATTCATGCAATCAGTCATTCAGCCTATTTAAATGGAGAAAAGTAGTCACTCTGCTGTTTGGTATCATCATGTGTCCCACAATGAACATGGACCAGAGAAAGCAAAGGAGAGAGTTGTCTGAGGATATCAGAAAGAACATTATAGACAAGCATGTTAAAGGCAAGGGCTATAAGACCACCTCCAAGCAGTTTGATATTCCTGTGACAACAGTTGCAAATATGATTAAGAAGTTCAAGGTCCATGGGATTGTAGCCAACCTCCCTGGACATGGCCACAAGAGGAAAATCGACCCCAGAATGGGCAGAAGGATAGTGAGAATGGTGGACAAAAAGCCAAGGACAACTTCCTAAGAGATACAAGCTGATCTCCAAGGTCAAGGTCCATCAGTATCTGATCGCAGCATCCGTCACTTTTTGAGTGATGGTGGGCTCAATGGAAGAAGACCCAGGAGGACTCCACTGTTGAAAGAAAAACAGAAAAAAGCCAGACTGGAATTTGCTAAAATGCATATTGACAAGCCACAATGCTTCTGGGGAGAATGTCCTTTGGACAGATGAGACAAAACTGGAGCTTTTTGGCAAGTCACATCAGCTCTATGTCCACAGACGGAAAAATGAAGCTTTCAAAGAAAAGAACATCATACCTACTGTGAAACATGGAGGAGGCTCTGTTATGTTTTGGGGCTGCTTTGCTGCGTCCGGCACTTGGTGCCTTGAGTCTGTGCGGGGAACAATGAAATCTCAGGACTATCAAGACATTCTGGAGTGAAACGTACTGCCCAGTGTCAGAAAGCTCTGTCTCAGTCACAGGCCATGGATCCTCCAACAGGATAATGACCCAAAACACACAGCTAAAAGCACCCAAGAATGGCTAAGAACAAAACATTGGACTGTTCTGAAGTGGCCTTCTATGAGCCCTGATTTGAATCCTATCAAACACCTATGGAATGAACTGAAACATGCAGTCTGGAGAAGGCACCCTTCAAACCTGACACAGCTGGAGCAGTTTGCGCAGGAAAGAGTGGGCCAAACTACCTGTTGACAGGTGCAGAAGTCTCATTAAGAGCTACAGGAATTGCATGTTTGCAGTGATTGCCTCTAAAGGTTGTGCAACAAAATATTAGGTTCAGGGTCCCATCATTTTTGTCCATGCCATTTTCATTTGTGTTATTTGAAATATTCTGTTGCATCAAAATTCTAAAACAAAGTCTTATTTTTGTTAAATGTGGAATAAATAATGATGGGTGCCAATTACTCTTGTCAGTTTCAAGTTACTTCAGAGACAATTGTGGGCTCTTTTTTCGTGGAGGGGTAGCAACACATTTGTCCACATGTGTAGGCCCTTACTCCTCCACTTTATCTTTGTAGCAACTCTGTGAAATAGATTAGGCTGGGAGATCTAGACTTCTATATGTTTAAAAACAGGTAGGGCCCAAATGCATGCTACAGTCAGAAATTGCATGTCTGGAAGTCTGCATATCACCTGGAGAGAACACACAACCTAGGTGGAACAGTTAAGGATGGTGGTTCTTATTCATGAGTAAACTTGCAGCACCACTAGATCTTTATAGTGTGAGAGTTATCAAACAGGATAGTCATCTAACACATTCCCCCCTCCCCAAAAATATTTAGGCTGGACAAATCCTATGCACCAACAGCATTGTTTTACAGGCATTTTATATTGTCGATGGCCCTTCACATTTTCTTTTGCTGCTGTGCTCTCAAAGACATTGAATGAATACGAGAATTGCACCCCATGCCAGATCCAAGCTCTAGAACATGAGTATGAAAGTTTGACAAGGTATGATTACTTGAAGGGAGGTACTGTGGAATTTGTATGCACATTGCATGTAGACAACCAGCTGAGACCTCATCCAGACACAGAGAAGAGCACGTCCCCATATTTGGTTTTGACTTGGTTCTGCTTCTCATATGTTAAGAATTCTTCAAAGCGTGGTTTGTGAGATTTTACTTCTAAGGCAACCAGATCTGTTTTTATACATACATACATTCAGCCCCATACAGCTTAGTATGATGTCCTCATATTAAATTGTTTTTATTTAAAGTATAGCCCACCCCTCCAGTACAATATAGGGATGGGTCCGGACCGGTCCGGAGGCCATTGTAAAGGCCTCCAGACTGGTTCGGACCTGGCCAATCCGGTCCGGGTGGAGGGGGTTCCTTTAAGGGCGGGGAGGGTTTACTTACCCCTCCCGCCGCTTTGCCCCCTCCAGCGCTTGTATTTACTGTAGAAATTGGGGCGGCAGGATACCTCCCTGCCGCCCCTTGCCCTTTGCGCACGTCGCGCGCGAGCTTCACGTCTCCCTGACGCTGGAGGCCCGGTCTACCCAGCCTCGGCCCCTGCCGCCGGGTAGACTGGAACTCCGGCGTCGGGGAGACGTGAAGCTCACGTGTGACGTGCGCGTGCGCAAAAGGCTTGCAGGAGCCTTTTGCATTGCAGAGGGGCAAGGGGCGGCAGGGAGGTGTCCTGCCGCCCCAATTTCTACAGTAAATACAAGCGTTGGAGGGGGCAAAGCGGCAGGAGCGGTAAGTAAACCCTCCCCGCCCTTAAAGGAACTCCCTCCACAGTGCCGTACCGCAGCTGTGCGGTTCCGTGCACACTCCTAGTACAATACAGTTCATGACAGCTCACAACAGTAAAGGTAATACGAAATTTAAAACAAAAAAACAGAACATAGAACAAAACCATTTAAAACAAACCCAATTAAAAATAAAAACCCACCAGATTATAGCTAAGACTTTAAAAAGCCTCTCTTCACAGTTGGGTTTTAAGATCTTTTTAAAAAAAAAACCCTAAGAGTGGGAGCTTGGCAAAGTTCTTCTGGGAGGGCATTGCAATAGCTGAGGGGCCACAACTGAAAAGGTCCTGACTTTTGTCTCCCCCCCCCACACTTAGTACCAGTACAAGTGCATGTATATCTGTTGTTCATGCACATGTGCAGACATGCACATACTTTTTTCCTTAGCCGTGATAATAGTCAGTGATGAGATCTATCTAGATGATGTAGTGAAGATTTTGTGAGAAAGTGCAGCAAATTAAAGCCTTTGTCTCAGAGCAAGCTCATGTGAGGAAAATAAATGCTGAAGCATCCCTGCTTGAGCTGTCTGGCTGGGCTTCTCCTAAAACTATTCTGTATTATCGGTAGGTTCAAATTGCTGCCGCCATCACCCCTCTTATCGACAGAGCTTGAACTTCCTTGGGCTTGGTGTGGAATCCCAGGGAAAACTCTCTTTATTTTGTTGTTGGATAAGTACAAAACCTTTCCACTTGCAAGCCTACACATGGTGAGAAAACAAATAGCTGCTGAAGGTTTGAGGACATGTTTGCACCAGAGAACTCCCTCTTTTCCTGAGTTAACCAACTTGGAGAGGCTTGTAAAAAGAGAACTCCTTTAAAAAAACAACACCAGTTTTATTAAATTACTACAGACTGCTTCTGTCTGAGGCTTTCTTAGCTTTTAGATAAAGTTAAAAATGCTTAATAGGTTACAAAAATAGGTTGTCTTAATGCCGCACATGTAAATGTTTATAGAGTCTTTTGCAACACCCTAGGTAGGATGGACATAAGCTAGAATGGTATCAGGGACATGCAAAAGCACACACCCCAAAGAAATAGAAATTCTAGCACAAACTCTTATTAAACCACTTTCTCCTGCCCTAAACTTCCAAAGCCACTAGCCTTGGCTTCCTTTTTCCTTGAACTCACCAAACTCCAGTTTCAAGAATCAAGCCCCTGCAGTTCTGTCTACCAAGAGCTGCAGTTATCATCCTGCAGCCAATCTCCATGGCCACATGTCTTCCTGTGTACCTCCTGCTTAGCTTCTCTAACAAAGAGCTCCTTTCTTCCTGGCAACGGCTCTCTAGGTCCCACCCACCTGGTGTGCTGATTGGCTGAGCCCTGGAGTTCACCAGCCTGTCAGTCAAGACAGGGTTCACTTCTGGTAGAGGGAGGGAAGTCTGATCACTATAGAAGGTTTCTTTGATATTCAAATATTTTAATACCATTAACAGTTACTCCAAGTAAGTAGTCAGTATTAACAAATACTCCCAATTTTTAATTGGTGGCAAAGATGTTTCAGCATCTAGTTCTAAATAGTGCACCTTTATGGTGGTATATTAAATCTTGTTATGGCTTGTAGTCCCTAGAGCTTGCTGCAAAAGGGACTCTGGATCTGGTTTGCTTATCTGAAAGGAAAATTACTGGAAGTTTCGGCAGCATTGCTACATGTGAAGAGGTGGCCAATGCCAGAGTCTAGCGTTGGTGGAACAAGGGAAATGAAGGAGGCAATAAATCTCTTTGGATGACAACATGGTTACTCAGAATGAAATACCTCTTCTGGATTTGTGCTAGACAAATTCTCCTTGATTGTTCATTAAACTTAATGCTCTCAATGACTGGCAGTAATCTGGTTGTACGTAAGGTTGATATGTGCCCTTTTGACAAATGTTTGTACTGGGAAATGTTTTCTGACATGTTTAATGCATAAACATGTGTAAGACTGTGTTCATGTACATAAATATTTCATGATGTTAGACTTTGCAAATTAAACCAAACTGTAATCTCTAATGTTCGGAACTAAGTTTCTAAAAGGGTTGCGGGCTAGGTATTGCCTCTAGGGGTGGGAAATGCAAAGGCCCAGTGCAGTGTAATACTGCTGCTCTTAACCATGGCTAGGAGATGGGGAACAAGCATCGGGCTCGCACTTTTTTCTCCTCTCTTCCTTTGTTGGTAGGAAATACGGCTAGCTTGGGTACTATCCAGATACTGTACCATGATGTTCACAAGGGAAGGGGGATTTGTGCGGGAGGCAGAGAACAGATGAAGCTCTGCACTTGACTTCCAAAGTATTAACTGGTAACATTATTGTTGTTATTGGATGATGAAGAACTGAAAGAAAATAAAAGTGAATATAAGCAGTTTTAAAAGGTGCTTCTTGTTCAGTTAGCAAGGATATCATTCTGGGCCTAATTGGGTTGAAGAAACCACATGCGAAAATATTTTAAGTGGTTTGCAGCTTTGAAGGCTTTCAAGAAACCCGAGTGGTTTTGGGAAACAAAGGAATTGCCACCAAGGGAGGGGTGGAATATATTTTTTAAAAAATGGTTTATGCAGGACAAAGCAATGTTAAACACTGCTCCTATTCATTCCAAGTGAGCAAGAAAAAAATAACAAATAAAAAATAACCACAGAGAAAGAAAGGTATTTTGCTTAAAAGGTATGGATGTGCATTTCATACTTAAAGGCTTTCTAAGTTGGGATGATAGATTAATTTCGGTTATTGAACTAATAGAATATTCTTATGTTAAAACAAATGTTTCACCCTAATTTTGAATATTTGTAATAAAGAATACAGGGTGGTACTTAAACTATAAACCCAGACAAATGAATGCAATCTATCAACTCACATGCAGTTCCAAATCTTCTGAGGAGGTTCATCTCCAGTTACCACCAGCTCGTCTAGTTTCCAGTAGAATTACAGCCCACAATGAAATCACAAGACAGCTCATTAAAAATAATTTGTTTTATAAAATTATTTTTAAAACATTAAAAAAAATTGCACGGGTTGCAAATTCAGCTTAAAAAAACCCAGAATTTTGACATTTTAATCGGATGCTAATCTAATTCAGAGTTAAGTCCATACAGATGCCCAGATGTATTTCCTGAATTAAGTATTAGAATTATTTCAGCATTAATGTTTTGGTCTCCTAAATTTTTTTCCTTAAGAGTAGACCATTATGGGTGTGGTCCTTTTAATATTTGTTTATTATTATTTTATTAGATTTATCTTCCGCCCTTCCAAAATGGCTCAGGGTGGTTCACAACATGATAAAAACAATTAAAACAAATTAACAATTAAAATCAAACTATTAAAACACAATAAAACCAATAAAACAGCTAAAAGCCCTGAAAATCAGGGCAACAGTTTAAAACAGTTTAAAACAATTAATCATTTAAAACTCTTAATTATTTAAAATGACAGATAATATATCTTTCGGTTGTAAACTATTCCCCTTTACAACACATAAAGTGGGGACTGCTGTACTTTGCAGCATTGCAAATTATGACAGGATAATATTTATTACCCACCTAATGGTGCAGCAGGGAAATGACTTACCTAGCAAGCATGAGGTTGCTGGTTCGAATCCCCGCTGGTATGTTTCCCAGATTATAGGAAACACCTATATTGGGAAGCAGCAATATAGGAAGATGCTGAAAGGCATCATCTCATACTGTGCGGGAGGATGCAGTGGTAAACCCCTCCTGTATTCTATGAAAATAAAACCACAGGCCTTTGTGGCTGCTAGGAGTAAAAACCGACTCAATGGCACACTTAACCTTAATATTTATAAAACCACCTTATCTTGAAGAGTCAGCTGCAGTTCTTTTGAACCTTTTGAAAACTCAGTTTTTTTGTTTGCTACTGTAGCACAAGATCCATCTGTGGGGTGATCTGATCTTGCACATGGTATTAATACATAAAATGCTGTGTCCTTTAACACAAATGTGCATTCTGTAAAGTTAACTGTTCTGCTTGCAATTACCCTACTGCTTTAATTGCTCAGAAAAGTGTGCTCAGTACTGGTATGTGGTGATAGCCTAATAAGAAACCAAAGTAAATGAAGCCTGATGTCTATCTAGGCAACTAATTATCCAATGAGTTGTCTTCAGCTGAATGAAATTAAAGTACATCCAGAATGAGATAATTGCTAGAAAACACTGAAGTGTAACTCAATAACTGCACATGCTAATTATGTGACTTTCTTCTCGGAGTAGAATAACTTTCAGCAATTTTATTCTTGTTAATAATTTACTTTGATCCAAGACAAAGTAACATTGAGACCAGGAACTCTGTTGGGAAGCCCTGAAGGGTCACTTCCCTGTCCCTCAAATAGGTACCGAAGAAGCTACAAAGGTAAAGGATTAGGAACTTGTGTGCTGAAAACTACCTGTTTCATCATGCACCTCAAATGTTTTCCCCATAAGCTAAGACACAAGAAAAGGTTGTGAATTGAAGCAAGGCTTGGGCATACGTCTCTCCATACATACTATGCTCTTCAGCTATGTACACGGGAATTGACAGCTGAGGTGCCGAAGGGGAGAACGCTGCCCAACCTTTTCCTGTTTGACCTTCTTTTCACTATAAGCCAGAGCCCTTTGCCTGTGTGTTAGCTTCTGCAGGAATGAATCTGTGGGTGGGACACATGTTGCTGGTCTTCCAGGCCTTGCTCAGTTCAGAGTATGATCCCAATTAATTGCCAGTCAGGACAGGTTGCTGGTCTTAAAATTTATATCCAGCTTTTAATCTGGAAAGGAACCCCCTAGGCAGCTAACAAGTGAAAATAAGACAAACCAAAACCATTCAATAAAACAGAACTGTACGAAGCACTGCAGAATAAAAGTTTTCACCAAATACTGAACCACCATTAAAGAGAGGACAAGATTAGTCTCCGGGGTTTATTTATGTATCATATTTTTATACCGCCTGATGTGTACATCTCTAGGTGGTATACAAAATTTAAAATAATATTTAAAAATCAGCACAGATTAAAATACATGAAACAATTAAAACAGTACCATAAAACAATTATTAAAACAAATTATTAAAATTAAAATTCTAATTAAAAGCCTGTGAAAACAGGTGAGTCTTGAGGGTCTTTCTGAAAACAGAGACAGAGATGCTCTTATTTCAGCAGGGAGCATACTCCAAAGCTCCAGGGCAGCCACAGAGAAAGCCTCGTCCTGGGTCACCACCAAATGAGCGGGTGGCAACCATAACCAGGCCTCTCCAGAAGATCGTAACAAGCGGCAGGGTTCATGACAAAGGAGGCACTCTCTTAAATACCTTGGACCCAAGCCGTTAAAGGCTTTATAGGTAATAACGAGCACTTTGTATTTCACCTGGGAACATATCATCAGCCAGTGCCATTCCCTTTAAACCAGTGTAATATGGTCCCTTTGAGTTGTTCCAGAGACCAATCTGGGTTAAGGAATTCCATAATCTAGGCCTTGCAACCAATTTGGTATTTCTGCCAAAGCGTTGAGCATGGATTGCTTTCTAGGAAACTGAGCAGTCCAGGAAGTAATAGAGCAGAGATGTGCGGTTGAATTTTTTCCTCAGAAAAAATTTCCCATACTTTTATTTTTCTGTGGAGAACTTTATACTATGCAAATCTGGCAATTTCAAATAATAATAATAATTTTCAGGTGATTTATCTCCAAGAAGTGTGTGAGAAAGTATACATATGTTCTGTTGATTTGTAAGCAGGAGGTTAGATAATCCAAACGAAAAAGCAGATTTAAAATTCACCTAATTGGCCATGCTAACTGGCTAAGTCAACAAAAACAAAAATTCTTTAGTCAGTTACTGCAAGTAAAACTGATAAATTTCTGTTTCACTTTCAGTACAGCAAACGCACAGAGGAGTGTTTCATTTCCTTTGCTAAACTAAGGAAGTTGGAAGTGTTTGCATAAGATCTGTTAACACTTTAGTGCTTTGGCTCTGAAATCAGTCCTAATGATGCAACAATAATAAAAATAAAAATTTAAAATGTAGAAACTGTCCTGAAAAGCTACAAGGCATAATACATAATGCCAATACAATGAAGTAAACCACCAAGAGACATGAATTCATTTGTGTGTGCGTGCTCTCTGTCCCCTTGAGGCAAGCACGGAGGCTGCCATGTTAGAGTTCGTCACATGACACGGACCAGCCAATCAGATGGTAGGAGAGGCATTTTATGACGTCAGCTCCATAGAGCACCTTCTCAGTTGCTTGGACTGAGCAACTGTCCCTCTCATTCATTTCATTGAGAGAAGTCTGGTCGCTGTTTGGGGCCAAGTAGGAATTTTTTGGGTCACACTTGATTGGCCTTGGTGTGGCTTTTTTCACCTACTTCTCATTGAAACTGATTTAGGGTTGTCTCCTTTTGATTGGTCACTTTATGAGTGTGGGTTAGTTTACATTAATTGGTGTTCGACTGGAGGACCATTTAAGGTGAGTAGGCAAGCCCACGAACAGCCCTTTCAGGTTTTGCGGCCCTTGGGCTAGAATCCGCCCCTAGTCAGGGGCAGGCTGGCACCAGCACTCAAGAGTTTTGCTGCCTGGGTGGGTGGAGCTGCCTGATCTCTCCTCAGCGGGGTTTCACCCTGTGGCTGTTATGATGTCTGGATTCAGTCCGGGCAGAGCTAACACCTAGTCTGTTGCTTGGGGTTGGGCAGTCCTTATGAGACTGACCGTTAGTTGGGGCTGAGTTGTCATACCTCACTGCAGGATTTGTGTTATCTAAATTAATAAAAGTGGCCCTAGTTCATCCAGCTGTACATGTCTTGTCTTTATTGGGGCCTGGGCAGTGTTCTTTCTAATTTTTTTCATTTGTGTGTGGAGTGAACTTTGTTCTGTGTGGCATTATCAAGGCAGTGTTTGCACACATGCATGCAGAGTGGAGCCTTCCTGATTCAACCTGAGCAGGAGATCAAATTAATTGAGCAGACATTGGGGGGGGGGGAAACAAACCTGTGAGCACACACACGTGCATGCTCATGCCTTAGAGGGAACACTGGGCTTGGTGGTGCAAAATGATTGAACAACATCACCATAGGACTTCAGAAATCCTATGTAAGTAAACAATACAGTACACTAAATTATTGACTAGCATTGTTTTAAAACTGGGGTGTTCAGTATTTTCAAGACCTCCCTTTATCCTGAAGATGCTTTATAATAGAACCATTTATTTTTATTTTTTTATTTTTTTTATCCTTATGTGTATGGTGGACTGGTGGTAGTACCACTGGCCCAACCCAGGTTGAGATCCAGTTGTGAGTTACAATCCAGCAGCTGAAGACAGGCCTTGACAACTTTTCTTTGGATCGAGGACCCAGCTAATGGATACTTGACAAAATTACCAGACTTATTGATAGACATTGTGGAGGGGGAGCATAAATGGGCTTCTCTTTATCCTCTTTTACAAATAACATAATTGGAATAGGTCTGCCTGGAACAAATAAATATTTTTGTTAAATAACCCTGCCGAGGTGCCATAGTTAAATCTCTAGGTTGTGGGTTTCCCTGGCACCTAGGATTTGTCAAGCCCTGAGCTGAAGACCAGTATGTCTGTTTAGAGCACCAGGGAAATTTGCACAGTAGAAATTTTCTGAGACAAAAAATTGCATGGGAAAACATATTGGAAACTTTTCTAGAACATTTTCCAGTCCAAACTTTTCAGGGAAACCCACATCTCTTTAACAGATATCAATGTTGTAACAGTTGGTTAGAGTAGAAAGAGGTACTCCCTTTATTTGCATTTTTACCATAACAGTTGAAATTGAATTTATCTTTTAAAGTATGGTCCAGTGAACTATCTCAGTTTACTAAAAGTAGAAGCTAGTTTGCAGTGAAGAGGAATATTTCATGTTGGCATTTTCAGTGATGGACATTAGTTGCTAGTGATGTTACCTGAGAAGCCTTTATGGTGAACTAAATATTAGTGTGGCTAGAATCTTTTAGGTAGAAAATGAGTATCCTCCCATGGCATTTGATAGACATGTTGGGAATAGGGTTCACCCCAGGTAGCATGAAAACCTATACAGTCTTGTAGTAGTCATTGGAAAGAGTACATGGAGTGTGTAAGATTCCCCATTATCCTCCTGTGCATCCCCCCCACCATCAAAGCCCTCATTGAATGTTCAGTTTCAGAGTCATGCCTGCAAGTAGTATGAGAATGGTCCACATGCTCTTTCAGAATCTTGGGTCTAGTACTACTACACTACACATGATCTTAGCCAAATGGCCGGGGAGTGATGGTCCTATTATGGAGAATTGGAAGTCAAGCCTCTCGCCCACCCCCCTTGCATCCATACTTGAATAATTAGAGCATGACAAGTAAGCTGTAAGGCAAGTCCCTATCAGCTTTGCAGAGCGCCTAAGCCTCTCTTGCATCACTGCTTTCACTGGAAGCTAGGACAGAGAGAAATCCACATTCCATTGCTTTTGTTAACTGTGCCTAGCACTTGAGAACTTTTGGAGAGGGGAGGCAGGTGGGTGGGGTGTACTGGAAAGCTGACCAACAGGGAGGGGGAAGGGAGCTGGTACTGGAATTGTCCAGTGAGGTCAGAGTTTAACTTCGGGGGCCATTAATCAGATGTTGGTTGATTGCTATGGAATCCCAGGAGATGTTTAACTGAATCACTACCCATCCCCCACAACGCTCTTTGAAAACAGATGGACCAAAGTGGGGGGGGGGGGGCTGTATGACACCCAGGAATTCTTGGTGTTGTAAAATGTTTTTTACAGTGCTCTATAAAGCCCTTTCCTAGAGCAATCTGGTTTATGGCATTGCTCTGGTACCCCTTAGCCTGCTGGGGCTATAAAAGATGAATAGCCCTGTGATATGCTTCACCAGCTTCTGAAAATGAAATAGGTTCCTGTTACTGTTTTTGCTTTTTTTTTTTTCAAAGTGTGTATGACCAATGCAGGAAACATTTCCTGTGTTTAGGAAATGATCAATTAACTTGCAGTTAATGTCTCTTTAGAATGTAAATTGCTGTTAAGCAGCTCTTAGTGTTTTGCATGACTTTTGTTCCTCTTCTATCTTGTCAGGATACTGGCACATCTTTTTAGAATCTCTCCTGAAGAAGCAACCTTGTTTATTCCTGGGGTTGGAATATTGATAAAGCTTTACCAGAGATGTGGGTTTCATGGAAAATTCAATTGGAAAATTTTCTGGAGAAAATTCCCATGCAATTTTCCTTCTCATTTGCATAAAGTTTGCATTATTTCTCATGTTTATCTTGCTATTCAAATTTTCCCAGTTCCAGAAATAGATCATGATCTGATTTGGCATGTTTGACCTATTTTGAATAGTTAAAAAACCCCGTAACTTCACCACAATAATTTCCCACACTGTATCTCAAAAGCTTTTCAATTCATCATGTAGTTTAACTGAAATATGGGTGGGGGGAGATCAATAAAGGCACTTCATGTGCTTGTAATATTGAAATAAATTCAAAGTTTTATGTGGAAATAATTTTTTATTGGAACACTCAATAAATCAATAAAACTTATGTACCTTCTCACATCATTCCCAGGGATAATCATTTGAAAAACATTAATTACAACTTTGAAATGGCTGGACTTAACTAATATTGTATTGACATATATTCACTGTCAGTTATGCATTTTATGAAATAATGCTGGATATTGGATCTACCATTTCACATGCACAACATTGTGAGTGCTACTACTACTGTCCTATCACTTGAGTGAGGGAAAGGGCAATTTTCACCAACTTTCCCTTTCCTCTGAAGGAAGGCACAGTTTGCATTGCCAAAATATCTCTCTGAGGGTTGTGCAACCTTCAGGGACATATTTTGGTGGTGGACATTGGTCTTGAAAAGAAAGAAACTAGGAAAGTTGCCCCTTTCCTGTCTCAAGTGACAGTGCAGCAGTAGTCTGGAACACTGTTCCCTCTAACAGGGATTCCCAGATGTTGACTACAACTCTCATCATCTCCAGCTGCAGGGGCCTTTGGCTGGGGATTCTGGGAGTTGTAGTCAACAACATCTTGGAATCCTTGTTAGAGGGAACACTGGTCTGCAACTTGCACTGCTGCTCATGCTCCATGCTAGTTTTGATGTCAGTCAGTGGAATTTTAGAAATGGAAAAATTTCCATATGAAAAATAAAATATATGGGATTTTTCACCCCATGGGTACTACAGTAGTATATTTGAAATAAGAGGTGTGTTCTCCTGTAGAACAAATGGTATAATCTTGAAAGCATTAAACATTTGGGATTGGTATCCTTTTTTGTGACTCCAGAAGCTTAAAAGCTTTATAGCTGGAAATGTATGCAAGTTCTGGATTTGATTCTTTTTTTCCTGCCGTGTTTTCAGCCCCCCCCCCCTTAAAAACACACGTCCTAATCTAGTTTTTATGGAAGTTGGCCAGATATAGACATATTGTTGGCTGTATATTCATTCAGTATAGGTCTAGCCTGGAGAGAAGATTTTTAGGAGGGGAGAGGTACAGGGGGGGAAGTGTTCAGCTCCCCCCCCCCAATTGCTGTGTCTTAAATGCTCCCTTCTACCCCACATGCATATGTCATAGGACTTTGGTGTGACTTGATTCTAATTCATGGACTGGCTGCTTGCATACAAGTTCAGTTCATAATATAATCTATGAATTATTCAAGCAAGGGGGGCAATAACATTTTTTCCTTCTTGCTTCAAAAGAAAAAACAGGGAGGATATAAAAGAGTGATAAAGGCTGGGCAACCTGTTTAGGTTTCTACTGACTTGGTCTAAAGAACCTGTCCTTCTGCTTTTGTACATACTTTGTTGGTTAAACTTTCTCATTTGCTGTTTGCCTGAGGGTGAGACTAGATGAATATTCAAGTGGCTTGGGCTAAGCATGAGTGAGCCACAATGTTTTTTCTTGGTGTCTCTCGTATGGGCAAGTGGATAGATTAAAATCTGCTGTACAGTATTTGATGGGATTCTAAATATTCCACGAAATCACACAAGCACAGAAATTGGTGTTGGGCCCAGAATTCAGCATTCTGAGGATCTCCCTTTGCATATATTGTTAAAGTAGGATAAGTGATTGTGCGTGTGTGTGTTCAACAACAGCAACTATGACTGGGTAAACTTCAGTTTACCCTAAAGGTCCTCAGCAGGAGGTTGGTATCTATACCCCTGCCCTGGGTTACTGGGATTGCAGCTTCTTTCCTTCTTCCCCATTCAGTCCAATGGAGACATTGATTTCTTCAGTGGATTGGGTAGTTGGAGAGCTGTCAGCCAGCTCTGTGCAGTCAAGAGAATACCCCTGGGGCTGCCTGATGTTTGTAGCTAAGGGTTGTGGCAGGGCTCAAGCCCTCTGAATTTCCTGGGGCATGTCCCGTATTATCAGCAAGCTCTCATGCTCAAGTTCATCAGTCGAACACCACAGTCACCATGTTGTCTTTATAGCAACTCAGCAAGTTCTTAGGAGGCACAGTTTCCTCTCGGGGCCCTTTCACTCTGTGATTCTTTAATTAGAAGTAGTATAAGGAATAAGGAATATAGTACAGAAGAAAAGCTAGTGGTGCTCTAGGCATGCAGGTGCTCTGTCCAGAGTGACTCCATCCCCTAAGGAAATATTTTACAGTGCTCACATGTAGTGTCCCATTCAAATGCAATCCAGGGTGGATCTTGCTTAGAAAAGGGGAGAATTCATGCTTGTTACTACAAGACCTCTCCTCCTTTGTACCACATTCCTCCCCCCTGAAATTGAGACGTCTACGCCTCCGGTTGTGAGGTTCACACACACAGCTTATAGCTATGAATAAGGGACATTCCAGAGCTACTACCATAATTATTCCAAGATTTTGACTCTGGGAATGAAAGGGATTTGAAACAATTATGGAATAGTACTGAAGGAATCTATCTAATTAGATTTTTAAAAAATGTGGATGGAAGTGAAGGTTCTATGTCACCTCCCCCAGTGTGGTGTAGTACTAGTGGTTAGTATTGGACTAGGACTGGGGAGACCCAAGTTCAAATCCCTGTTCAGCCATGAAACTCACAGGTTGACTCGGGGCCAGTTACTTATCTCTCAGCCGTATCTAGTTCACTGGGTTGTTGGGGAAGATAAGCATAACATGTATTGCTTTGGGCTCCTTGGAGGAAGAGCTGGATATAAATGTAAATTGGTCTCTCTGCTGTGGTCTACAGAGGGGGGAATGCAGAACTCACTCCACCTTGTTTTCATTTTCAAAGTGGAAAAGAATTGGGGAAAGAGATGAGCCATGAGAAAATGACGTTACTTCAGATCTTTTGCTTCTTCCTGTGTGATCAGGTACCCGTGTTTCCCCGAAAATAAGACAGTGTCTTATATTAATTTTAGCCCCCCAAAATGCACTAGGGCAATTAGCGGTACATCAGAAATTACTGCTAGGTCTTACTTTCAGGGTAGGTCTTACTTTCGGGGAAACAGGGTATATTCCAAAGACTGACTTTGCATCCAGTTTGAGGAGACCCAGGAAGAGCATCTCTGTACTTTGATTTGCTTCAAAAGCAAGCCCTTTATTTCATTCACATCCTACCGTTTCCTTTGGTGGGAGGCTGTAGAAAACTTACTTCTAAGTTTTTAAGTATGGAAATGACAGATGCAAAATGTGGTGGATCAACTTAGAGAAGTCTTCAGGACACATAATCTGTGCTGGACATGTGGAACACTTCCTCCAAAGACTTTCCTCATTAATATATTGGGGTAAAGCTATGTTTTGTTGGCTTTTTCCAACCCAAGGCATGTAAACTCCGTGCATATGAGATAGTACCACTCGCCAGTGGTATCCTAGCTATAGGACTCCCTCTCTACCATCCCCAAAGTCTGACATTAGAATTATCCAGGAAGAGACTTGTTGTTTGTATATGCTTCCCTGAGATAGATATGAATAGGCCTGTCCTCAGTGACATTTCTAAATGTAGAAAAGCTGACAGGAAAGCCCCCCCTGCTAACTCAGTAAAGAGACACATTTTGATTCTCTTATATTTAGCAGGGGGAGAGCAACTGGCCCTATCCAACCCCAGCACAGCATCTCTCCAGTGGCCCCACAGATGGATCCATGTCCCCGAAGGGCTGAAAATCCTTGTGTTTCTTTTTAGATTGTGAGCCCTTCGGGGACATGGATCCATCTTTATTTATTTGTTGTTTTTTCCCCTGTGCTGGAGCTCATCTTTATGGGTTAAGTATGGAGCATGCGCAGAAGACAAGATTGACATCATTGTAGTTTTAACTTCCTGCTGCCAGGAGGTGCCTAGACCAAGTACCAGCCTTGTCTTTTGCTCAGAACGCAACATACGGAGAGAGCTCTTACAAAGTTAGGCCTTGTATTTTCTTCTGCTTCTGTCTTCCCCCATGTTCCCCTTATATTGTGCCAGGGCAGGAAAGGAGAGACCAAGGCCTATTTTTAATTGGAAAAAATCCCTCCAAAAAACCTTTTTCTTTTCCAATTTGACCAATACTTTGCTTGAGTCTTTTACTTTAGAATTCCCTTTCTTCCACTCTATGGAAAGAGCACAAGCTGAGGATCTCGTGTGTGTGTGTGTGTGTGTGTGTGTGTGTGTGTGTGTAGGTTCCCTTTCTGAAGGTCCCTCCATGACTACCCCCCAGCAGCCGGTTAGGGCAAAATCACTTTCCCCCAGTCCCCCTCCCCTTGCAGAGGTGGTGGGGACATATGAAGCGACCGAGAGTCTGCAAAAAGCTCCCCTCCCCAATCCAAGCACCTTAAGGAGGACGCTCAGCTGCCGAAAAAGAAAAGATCGCCTGCGGGCAATTCCCTGGTGTCCAGTAACATCACTTCTGGGGTGATTGGTGTCAAGGGGGAACCGGCTGGTCCGTGCTGTCCTCCCCCCCACCGGCCAAATAAAATGTTCATGAAAAGGATGGCTTGGCCCCAACTCCAACTGGGCCAGACAAGCCAAATCAGTCTGCTGGTGACAAAAACACAGCTCCACCTATGGAGGCGTTTCCAGGAATGCCACTGGATGCTTCACCAGCAGGCCTGAGCCCCAAACCACCAATCCCAGTAAGGAACTCTGTTCCAGGGCTGGTATTTACTATGCCACTTGATGTAGCCGATTGGCTAAGACTACTTTTGGGGGAGGGTGGCTCAGCCTTGTGCAGTACCTTAAACTTGCCACCTGCGATGTCACCTGAATACCCCAGGGAACCCACTGTACACATGAGACCCAGACTACCCAGAAAACGATTGTTGTCTTCCTCTCCTGACTAGTCCCCGGAGGGACGCTATGCCACCATCTGAGTGTGACATTTTTCTACAATAAAAATGGGGGGCCAAACGTAAAAGGAAGAAACATCATTATTCCTCTTCTGATAACCCCTCCTCTCCCAAACACCATGGTCTTTGTGCAACCAACCTACCCCCCATGCACCACCTCCCCCATGCACCAATCATGGTCTTTGTGCAACCAACCTACCCCCCATGCACCACCTCCCCCTCTACCCCAACCTAGCCTACCTATAGTGCCTCCCTCCCTACCAGCCAAGCCTAGAGACCAGGTGCCTGTCAAGCCAAATCTGAACCCGAGTCTAACCTTGATTCACCCACTCCCCCCCAGCCAGATGGGTCTGACAAGGAAGAAGGGGAACTATTGGGGCTGGAGATAGCTCAGCCATCTACACGATCTGCTTGCCTTTTTTCGTCCTCTGATTTTGATATCCTATTAATGAAAGCTAAAAGAGCCATCAATGATGTGGCCCCAACAGAATCAGTACAAGAGGCAACAAATCTGGATCAAAAGGTATTCCCCGCTGCTGACTGCCCATCTCCAACAGTCCCCTTCCCCAGCAGCTTTTATAAGGTCATGCTGGGAAAATGGCAGCAGCCAGCCTCCTCTAGGCTAGTAGGCAGCTATTCCAGAAAACACTGTTCCCTGCCCCAGGATGTGACTTCCTTCCTGGCAGTACCCTGCGTTGACACCTGGTTGCCCAGATGGTGTTGGGGTGATTCTTAACTACTGAGGGGCATGATCAGTTAAGATCTACTGAGGGCAGGAAGTGCGATTCCTACCTTAAGGTGCACAAGGCACCAGCAACAGTAATTAAAGCCGCCACTACTAATTCTATCTTTGCCCAGGCTTCAATCTTATGGGCCAAGGAGCTCATAGCCCTGGTCCCTCCTGAAAATGTTAAGCTTTGTCAGGGCAGTAGTAAAGCTAGCCAAGGCAGTGGCCCTAAGGGCAGACTCTAGCCTGGATTGCCTGCAGCAGGCCTACACATCCATGGTAGCTGGAGTGGCTGTGCACAGATCTCTGTGGCTAAAATTGTGGCAAGTAGACCCCAAGTCTAAGACTGTGCTCACGGCATCTCCCTTTACTGGATCAGAACTGTTTGGTCCAGCGCTGGACCTCACATTAGTATAGACTAAGGACAGAAAGAAAGCCATGCCTTCACTCAGGGACTCGTGCAGACCCGTTTCACAACCCTGCACAGATTTGACTGTCGTCCTCCTTTCCTTTCGCCCGTTCAGGCAGTACCAAGGCTCCTTCCCCTCCCAAGGGAGGGAATTCCACACATCCGGTTTCAAAGTTACAGGATGACCTCAGTGGAGGCAGTGCTTCAGAGGCCAAGGCAGGTCCCAAGGCTTCCGAGGACCTTCATCTAATTTTCAACAGAGCAGAAAATGACGATGCCTATCAGGTCGGGGGCAGACTACACCTTTTGCCCCCACATAGATGTCTACCACCCAAGACCAATGGGTGATAGACAGAATCTCCCTCAGTTATGCCATAGACTTCATGACCACCCCACTGGACTGCTTCATGGTCACTCCTTGATCCATGAGAGCGTCCAAACATCAACTGATGAACGAGGCCATACATCATCTTCCTCAGATTCAGGTGACTGAGCAGGTACCCTCCACAGAAGAATGTTCCGGCATTTACTCACTGTTATTTCTGGTCCCGAAAAAAGACTGATCCTGGAGGGCGGTCCAGGACCTAAAATGCCTGAACAAGTTTCTCAGGAAGAAAAAATGCAGGATGGAATCCCTCCACTCCATCAAGGAGGCCATCCAGCCTCACGAGTTCCTGGCACCAGTGGATTTATCTGAAGCGTACCTGCACGTGCCCATCTGCCCCTCATACAGGAGCTACCTAGGCTTTGTCTACAATGGGCAACATTGTCAATACAGGGACCTCCTCTTTGGCCTATCATCAGTGCCCAGGGTATTCATGAAAATCATGGTCACACTGATTGCATACCTACTCCTTCAGGGGGTGCATATTTGCCTGTTTCTCAATGACCTCCTGATCTGGGCTCCTCCTTTCTGACAAGCCTAGAGAGAAGTTCACCACTCACTTTAGTGCCTCAGAGACTGCAGTTTTACAGTGAACAAAGAAAAAAGCCACCTGACACTTGTCCAGATGCTTCAACACCTGGGGGTAGTATTCAACACAGCCCCGGACTCAGTCTCCCTACCCGAGGAACAGAGAAACAAACTCGTCTCTCTTCTTCAACCATTCCTACGATCCCAGACTGTGGACCTCATGCTCCTCTCACAAGTGTTGGGATCCATGGTAGCATGCATGGAATGCATGCCCTGGTCCAGGTAGCATTCCCGCTCTCTACAGTGGCTCCTCTTGCCTCATAAAGACTACATCATGGCAAGTACACACAAACAGGTTGCTCTTCCCAAGAAGGTACTCAGGTCCTTCGAATCGTTGATGTCTCCGGCTATGAGCAGCAGCCTACCACTAACCATTCCACAATGGATCACTGACTATGGATGCCAGTTTGATGGGATGGGGCGCTCACTGTCTAGGCATTCAGACCCGGGACTCATGGTCACAGGTAGATGCAAACAGAAACAGAAACCACTTGGAACTCAAAGCAGCAAGACTTGCCCTGTAAGAATTCCAACATCTTCTGGGGCATCATGTGTTCCTCAGGATGGACAACATCACCACGAAAGCTCACATCAACCACCAGGGGGCCATGAGGTCACAAGCAAAGAGCACTGATGGAGGAAACCGACTGCCTTTTCAGAGGGTGGAACTTCATTTGTCACATTGGAACACCTAAGCGGGACTGGCTCAGTCCAAGCCAGCTGGTTCAGTCGAAGGACAGTGGATCTGGCAGAATGGGCCCTCCATCCAGAGGTCTTCCAGCTGACCACAGCACACCTGGGCGAGCCTCTAGTGGATCTCTTCGCTTCTCCTCTGAATCACCAGCTCCTGTGCTGCTTCTCAAGATACCACTCTCTAGCGGCAGAAGCCATTGTCCAAAATATCATCCTAACCTAGCACCATCCATTCACCCGCCGGATCTACCATGGGTGGCATTCTCCAAATGAGCCCGCAGGAAGCATTTAAATCCACTCACTGCAGGGTTTCCTGATGTCCTTTACTTCCTTCAGGCAGGCATAGGTCATCACCTTAGGCCCAGTACCCTTAGATGCCAGGCTTCGGTACTGGCCTCTGTTCTCAACTTAGCAGAACCTGGTCTCTTCACTCTCACACCTCTTGCTTCCTAAAAGGAGCCTCTAACCTCACGCCTCCCCCTATCTAGCATTTTCCATCCTGGAATGTGAATAAGATCCTGAACGCACTGACCCAACCGCCTTTGAGCCCCGTCAAACATCTAAAACTTCTCTCATACAAGGTCCTCTTCCTGGTGGCCATCCCATCTGCTTGCAGGGTTTCCAAGTTGGGAGCCCTATCGGCCCGCAAGGAGTTGTGCCTGTTCCAGCCAGAGGCTGTGGTGTTGAATATGGATCCCACATTCATTGCCAAGGTCAGTTCAACTTTCCATCACTCCCAGGACATCATCCTCTCCTCCTTCTGTCCAGCAAAGAGAGGACTTGGAATAAACTGGATGTATGCAGGGCTCTGCTCAACTATCTTCGCCACATATCAGAATTTAGCAAGTCTGTTTCCTTTTTCATGTCTTTCCATTATTGTTATTTATCCATGACCCGACCCAACCCCCCCCCACCAAAACTGGTGGTCATTATGAGACTTTGCAGCGGAGAGCTGATGCTGCCAGGGTCCTAACTCCAACAGTTAGTACATCTCTTCAGCTGGCTATAATTTATTTTGTAAATTTTAGATGCTGCTCTTAATCATTACCAGCATGATTTTAAAAGGTAATACAGTTAACATCAATAAGCAATACCAACAAAGCTGCATATACTAATGAGCAGCATTAAAGCATTATTGCAAGTTTAAAAAAAAACCTTGGAAACTAAAAATATTTATCTGACACTAAAAAGATATCAAAGTTTGCCCCAGGAGAGCTTTCCATTGAAGAATGTTCCACCACTGAAAAGGTTCTTCCTTAGACACCACCCACCTCATTCCAGATAGCAGGAGCACTTGGAGAAGGGCCTCCAAAGATTATTGTAGGACACAGGCAGGCTGATGTGGTGGCAGTCTTTCTTCAGTTACCTGTATCTTAAGTTGTGTATAAGCATTAATGCTTCCAGTTGTTCTCTGAAACGTATCTGGAGGAAGCACAACTGGGTTAAACACTGGCAAATCGTGTTCCCAGCTACTGGCTCACATGCTATGCATTGTCCCATGGACATTTTGGGCACCATGGGCACTTCTGCAGCCTCCTAACACAGCATGTACACAGTTGCACAAGCATACAAATGTTGGAAATTGTACTAACACAATTGTTTGACCTAATGGCCATACCACCATACAACTGCATTTATATGCTTTCCAACACTGTTGTGCATGCTGTGTTAGGAGCACGTGTGACCCAAAATGCTGTGGGGAGACTATGCAGTGTGTGAGCCCCTGGTCCCAGTTAGTAGCCTAGTAGTGGTCATTTGGAAACGGTCCAGAAACTGCCGTTAGGTCAAAGGCAGTATTTGAAGCACTTGAATCTGGAGGCTACCAAAGCATGGGTAACCATGGCCAGGCTCTTTCTGTTCAAGAAGGGGCCACAGCTGGTGCACCAGTCTTAGCTGGTGAAAGGCACTCTGTGCCATTGACTCCCCTTTAGTCTCCAGTGTACTGATCCTGTGGTCTCTCCAATCTTTTTCATCTCTGTGCAGAATGAGTTTTGTGTTCTGGGCGGCACTATCAAGGCAGTGTGTGCGCACATGCATTCAGAATGGGGCCTTCCTGATTCAACCTGAGCGGGATCTAAAATTAACTGAGCGAACCTCAGAAAACTTCAGCACATGTGCACGCCATAGAGGAAACAGTGTACTGAACCTATCAGTACCCTTAGAGGGTGAATTCGTACTATCAAGGAAGTGCCACTCTTGTCAAGAACCAGTTGAACATCACATCCCTAAACATACTATCAACCAACAGTACCTCATCTTGTCAAGACTGAGCTTTCGTTTATTTGTCCTCACCTAATCCATTAGCAATCCTAGACACCAAAATGACACCTAACCAGCTCATCTGAATTAATGTGAAAGAAAATAGTTCAGTCCAGTACTCAGGTTGCAGGGGGTCAGCGTGGGACTGGCTCCTTTGCTACAGTTATCAGAAAGCTACATCAGGGGCCCTGAACTGGCTAAAATGGGAGGAAGTCCTGGGGTTGTGCTTGTGGATTTCATTAAGGGTTTCCTTCTTTAATCCGGGCACTGTTGGGTGGCTTCGGCATACTGATGCTGCCTCACTTCAGATTCCTGGATGACCTCCCAATGGTTTCATGTACATGATAAACATAAAGGACGAGCTAACACAGTGAGACCCCACAACACAAATGCTCAGGCCGGGCAGTATAGTGGTCTCCTGGCACAGTGACCTTCTAGATAGAAATGGAACCACCAAAACACTGTGTCTCCCCCACCCCCGACCTCCGGCCCAGAGTGCCTATCCATAAGGATAGGAACATAGGAAGCTGCCTTGTACTGAGTCAAACCATTGGTCCATCCAGCTCAGTACTAGAGAGACAGTCAGTGGCTTCTCCAAGGATGCAGGCAGGAGTCTCTCTCAGCCCTATCTGCCTGTCCACTCAGAACCGCATTCTGAGTTTAGGGTAAAATTTGTAGCTCATGCCGATGATGTTACATTACCGTTATCGAATGAAGATGAAATCTCTGTAATACTAGACCTCTTCTGGGAATATGGCAAGATCTCGGGCTCAGAATTAAATGCTGACAAAAGTGTATTTGTTAAAATGGACCCCGGACGCCAGCAACTCTCGTGCCTACCTATCTCTGAATGTAAAAGCGAAGGGGTCCCAGAGTCCAAACTGAAGTGGGTAGATACAGTAAACATTTTGGGGATTGAATATGGGATTAAGGAAAAAGTCTGGGCGGGAAATTAGACAGATTGGGAAGAAAAAGTAATGCTTAAAATCACCATGTGGAAAAAATGGAGCCTTGCCATGTACCAGAAAGCGGTTTACATCCAGACTTACCTGATACCCCCGGTGTATAACCTGGTGGTAGTCTATACCCCCCCCCCCACTGCGCGATCTCCTTCGGAGAGTTGAAGGCCAGATCTTCCGTCTAGTATGACACACAGTGTCCTTCCCTTTGGCCCGTGTGGTAGCATTTAAGGAGGTTGAGCAGGGAGGCCTAGCCCTACCTGCCCTGCAACCCTATTTTGTAACTGAATTCACGTTCTACAATTTTGGAAACTGGATTTTCATGAATCTCCATAGTATGTCCAACCTCCTGCAAAAAACCTGGGTCTCGCTTTTCGCTCTGCGTTGGCGCAAGTCAGCATGGGGCATAGCATGGTAGGGGAAAGGATCTTTCAGTGGCAATATCACACAAGTATTAAAAAGAGAACACCCAGACTACTTGAGAGATTTGTTATTCACACTTAAAAAATGGAAGGTTGAACTGGATCGTGTGGTAGCCAAAAGAGTGTGGCAGGGAGTAAGCAAGCTGTTAGAGTGGCCTGATTTGGAAAAACAGACTTGGGAAGAACTAACCTCGGGTTTGAGTGATAGAACCTCTTTTCGAGGTCCAGAAAGAAACCTTCAAGGAAACGGCACGGAACAGGTGCCCTCATACTAGGGAATTGGAATGTTCCCCTTCTCGTAATCAAGTTAGTAAACCTGTATGTCATTTATGCAATGCTCCTGCATAGGAATAGGGAGGGAAGACGCGACCAAGAGGTTCACACAGATGAGACAGTAAATCTCTTCTGGAAAAGTTTGTATGGTTATGTGCAAAAAGACAAGAGTATCTCTTCTAAACAGCAATGGGACAAATTATGGAAATAGACGTTGGACGTAACCGCCCCCCCCCCATTACCTGATGTGCCTTGTAATCCCCCATCCCCGAGTTACAGTACTACCTGCATATACTTCATAACCTTGTGGGTTTCCAAATCCTTGTGTGTAAATCTTTGTAGATATATCATGTACAAACAACCACTTTGTATATAATTGTGCTTTGGCAACGTACTGTATGCTTTGGTAGTTGGTTCAATAAAAAAAACTTGTTCTACTAAAAAATCTTCTCCTATCTTGGAGATGCCAGGGAGGGAATTTGGAACCTTCTATATGCAAGCATGCAGATGTTCTTCCTAGAGGGGCAACATCCCCTAAAGGGAATATTTACTTGCACATGTAGTCTCCTATTCAAATGCAAAACAGAACCTGCTTTGCAAAGGGGGCACTTCATGCTTGCTACCACAAGACCAGCTCTCCTCCCCTGAGAAAGCACTAATGTAGTCCCCCAGTACTACAAATTATGCAGTCGAGTTTCCTGCATTTGGGGAAATTGCAGGGGTTGACATACTTGGAGTGCAATGGACAAGTCTCACCCTGGAAAAAACCACCACCATGATCAAGGTATCTCCCCTGCCAGGTAAGTATGGTCAGTGGTATTAAAATCTGTTGACAAGTCCATGAGAATTCCTGTTAATTCTCATGGACTTGTCAACAGATTTTAATACCACTGACCATACTTACCTGGCAGGGGAGATACCTTGATCACCGTCATCACCTTCATCTCTCCTTTTCCCTGCATAAGCCATCCATTAGGGCATGGGCAGGTAACCTGGGCTCTTCAGCTGTTGTTGCACTCAATAAATTGTGACTGGGGATGATGGGAGTTGTAGTTCAACAGCTGGTGACATTGCCTAGGGTGAACAAAGCAATTCCTGGGCAAAAACAAAGTCTGAAACCAAATTGAAATGTATCTTGATAAAGATCTAGAGCCAAACTGCCCCCCACCAGCGCACACACACTTAATATGCCCAACATGGGCAAAAAAAGCAGCAACAGGGGGGAAATGGCAGAGGATGGGAAAGCATGCATTTTCTTAGGGATTTCTGACACCTAGGCAAATAGTTTTTTGTTGTGTGTTTTTTAAAAAGAAAGCAATTAACCAACTTGAAATCTAGTATCTCTCTCTAAAGGTAAAGTGTGCCATCAAGTAGATTTCAACTCCTGGTGCCCACAGAGCCCTGTGGTTTTCTTTTGGTAGAATACAGGAGGGGTTTACCATTGCCATCTCCCATGCAGTATGAGATGATGCCTTTCAGCATCTTTCTATATTGCTGCTGCCCAGTATAGGTGTTTCCCAGTATAGGTGTTTCCCATAGTCTGGGAAACATACCAGTGGGGATTCAAACCAGCAACCTCTGGGCTATTAGTCAAGCATTTCCCTGCTGTGCCACTTAAGGTGACCAAAGGTAAAGTGTGCTGTCAAGTAGATTTTGCCTCCTGGTACCCACAGAGCCCTGTGGTTTTCTTTGGTATAATACAGGAGGGGGTTACCACTGCCTCCTCCTGCACAGTATGAGATGATGCCTTTCAGCATCTTCCTATATTGCTGCTGCCCGATATAGTACCAGCAGGGATTCGAACCGGCAACCTTCTGCTTGTTAGTCAAGCATTTCCCCGCTGCAACACTCTCTCTAGTCCCCGTCTTTCTTGGGAACTACTTGGTTTGTCATTTAGAGCTTCAGAATGAGGGCTTGGAACTGTCACAGGGCTTCTAGGACTTGAAGTTTTATCATTGTGTTAGGGAGGGAAAGGCCTTTATCAATGAGAGGAATGAGAACTCTTTCCTTTCCTTTTTTTTGGGGGGGGGTCCCATCCTTCCCCTGGAGCTGCTTGCTGCTCTATCTCTTGCCAAAACTGGGGTAAGGGATTCCTTGAGTGGTCTTTCCCCTCCCTAAGAAGAAAGAGAGACAGGTAGGGAGCCACCGCCTCCCAGCTACAACTGCCACCACAGAGCGACCAGGCACCATCTTGCTCTGAGGAGAGGAGAAAAGAAAGAAGTGAGACTAAGACCTATGTAGAAATGTAAACAGGTGGCTTGATATATTGTTTCAAGTCCTTTGTAAAGCGTTTTGGGAGGTTAGCCTGAAAAGCAGTGTATAAATGCAAAACATGCAAATAAAAGGCATAGTGGGGTAAGTCGCCCTGTAAACCCACGGTCAGCATTCCAGTATGTTAACCACATTCCTATATTTTATTTTATTTATTTATTTACTTACATTTTATATCCCGCTCTTCCTCCAAGGAGCCCAGAGCGGTGTAGTACATACTTGAGTTTCTCTTTCACAACAACCCTGTGAAGTAGGTAAGGCTGAGAGAGAAGTGACTGGCCCAGCGTCACCCAGCTAGTTTCATGGCTGAATGGGGATTTGAACTTGGGTCACCCCGGTCCTAGTCCAGCACTCTAACCACTACACCACGCTGGCTATAGGTGCCAAGGTCCTGTTAGAGAACTGAGACAATCTATGGAAGTACTGGCCGTCTCTTCTGCTGCCCTTATCAGCTGGTTCAGCTCTTACCTGTACAGTTTGGCTCCTTGAGGAATCTCCCTAAGTACCTTATCTACCTGAATACAAGACTAGGTTTCCCCCCAAGTTTTTTTTTAATATTAGTAATCAGGAGGTTGTTTTAAACCCAGAGTCCTGTTCCTTTTGAGTAAAATGCAGGTATAACCTGTATTTTAACATCTACTTTTTAAGGGGATCATCTTAAATTCAGAATTAAATATGGTACACTTCCTAGGCCTTCATGCTGAAGGTCTGACTCAGTATATGGCAGCTTCGTATGTTCCTAAGGTTTAGTCAGAATGGAATTGGCTGTAACCTCTCTTAAAAGCAAGGACTGAAGCTTCAATCTTTCTGCACAGATTGGATTTGTTTCCTTTGTCCCTGAAGTTTGTTAAGGACTCCCCAAACCATTCATGGGATCCATGGGCACCACTGACTTACAGGTTAATCCTACCACTAGCACATCTGCAAGACAGACTTTTGAAAAATTGTACATATTCTTGGGAAGGAGGGTGTAGAATGTTTAGCCAAATTATTGGGCACCATGAGCAGAGCTGGATTGTCTCATTCAGTCCTGAAAATATGTAGTCTGGATAAGACGCCATCGCAACAGCCCTGGGGGATGGTACTTCAGAGGATCCTTATGGTTTGGCGCTATTGTGCAGTCCTGTACCTGCTGCTGAAGGAACCAAATTGCTTCAGAGCAGGGTTGGTTGGACTACAACTCCCATCATCCCTAGCCACAGTGGGCAATAGTCAGGGATGATGAGAGCTGTAGGCTAACATGAGGTCTGAAGTCATGCAGCTCTGCTTTAGAGAATAATGTGCCTTGGAGCAATCTTTTCTGAGGGGAAGGGGAATATCTGCTCATCTTCCTTCTTTCCTAAATCTGATGTGAGGAGTGAGGACTCCCGGGAGCACAAGAAGGGTGTGTGTGTGCATGTGCATTCCAATGGAAAATAAGGTCAGTTGGCAGCTAGAGGCAAGTTGCATGGTCTATTACAGGCAAAAGGTCAGATTCCTGAGGTGGCAGGTAGTAGGCAGATGGGCTGGTCGTCCAGGCAATGAAAGGAGTTTGTAGTATCACCTAGGTGATGCCTCTGGGTCATAAAGTTCAGCCTGCAATTGTTTTCAGCAGATATGCAGCCTTGGTGGCAAACGAGATAAAATGGTACACCTGAAAACCTTTTCAAACCCCCTGGCACCTTACTTAATTGTTGGACCACCTTTTTTCTAGCAATACACTGAAGGGTTTTGGACTGCTTAGGAATATCCTTTCCACAAGTGGTGTGATGGAGAATCCTCTTCCTAGGTTGGCAGGGATCTACTGTGATGGGGTTTGAGTAGGAGCCCATGGTGGGGCAGGAGGATTCCGGCCTAGGTGAAGGCACAGTTTGGTCCCCTTGGAGGCAGTGGATCTCTGGTGGCAATTGTGGTTGCTATATTTCTTATGTGCTGATTTCTGCTGAAGAGAAAGCCAATTGGTTCCTCTCCCTTTCCTCAATTGGATGAGTCTTATTTCTTGGCTAAGGTAGCAGCTGCATCTTTAAACAACCACACTGGTGGGACTCCAGGTGGAGCCTTTCATCCTGATAATCAGGTGATGAAGGAGTGACTAACTCAAGATTGTGGCTTGCCATTTCTTATCATTTGAAGATTCAGCTACTGTGCACCTGTACTGACTGTTGTGAGAGATTTGCTCCACATCCATTGTGCCTGCAGCGAGAGTGGTACCAAACCATTGTCATGTAGGCTGTTACTGAGAAATCACTTCTCATTCCATCTCTGGAATGAGATACCAGGTACCTCTCTGAAGGACATCTGTAGGGATACATCTTCCAGTTCCATAAGACACTACTGCAAACATCATTTTGCTTCAGCTTGTGTGCAGATTACTCTCCTAATGTTGTATAGAAATGAATTTTGCAGTGAGCCCAACTTTATGTGTTGCTACCTTTATTTTGGTGGTTTTAATGTGTTCTAACAGCTATGAATTTATTATCTTTGTTGGGTATAGTGCAGTGGTCCCTCTAATTTTTTTCATCTCTCTGAGGAATGAATTTTGTTCTTAGCGGCAGTGTGTGTGTGTGCACATGCATTCAGAGTGGGGCCTTCCTGATTCCACCTGAGCAGGATCTAAAATGAACTGAGCAAACATCCAAGAAATTGTGAGCACGCATATGTGTGCATGCCTTAGAGGGAACAGTGGTGCAGTGTTTCTGTGAGAGAGGAGAAATAAATTATATAACTTTATTTTAAAGCTGAGGGAGCATCATTTTAAAAATTGCATGTGCTGTGATGCAGTTTATGGAAGTTTCACTTGTATCATTTATTATGCTTGTTGATGTAATGCTAAGCCTGGCATTTACACAGACATACATGAGATTGATGGAGGCTCCCATGAGTTATTAAACTCATTCAGACACTCTACCCACAATGAAACATTCTTATTGTGGGCACGATAAGACAGCTGTAAGTGTGGAGAAGTTGATAAAGCTATCATAATGTCTTTTTAAAATCTTTACCTACAGATCAAAGATGGGGGTTTACCAAAGTGATATCTTTTGTAAGGTTTGTGTACTGGCTTTGCCTATCCTATGTTACATTTAGTTGGTGATGTGCCAGTTCAGAACTGAGTATGAATTGGGTGGTGGAGATTGTCCTAGGGTTTTCAGTAGTGCTGGCCCTACCCAATACAAGTAGAGTTTCTGTTTCCTTTTCCCTTTTGTGGGGGCAGGGATGGAGGCTATTCTTTAAATTCTCCTGAAAGAGAAGTTCCTTGCCCACTGCTTGTGGTAGGAGGTGTGTGAAAGAGCAAGATAAAATAATCCTTCCTCACTTACAGAAGCTTGAGGAAGGTCATTAGGGAGTGGATCAGTTAATCTTCTTTCATCCCTCACTGACACAGGTTGTTCCTGATTGGCTCAGTGTATGTAGCGCCATACAAAACACAACTTCCACCCCCAAAGCTCTGGAGATGATGTGAACGTAAACCTAACCCTTTCACCTTGTATCTCCTTCCCCTTGTGGTCGAAATTGGTAGCTCCAGAGAGACTGGGAGTAGACAAAGTTACTCCCATGTTTCTTTCCTATGAGGTGTTTCAGATGTGGGCCAGTATATGTGCATATTATTGGTTGGGATGTATATGTTCAGGATACTTGGCAGAGATGGATATGTGTGTGTTCATCAGAAGTAGAAAAGTTATTTGCACTATCTCAACAAATTGTAGCTGCATTAGTGAAGACGAACATAACATCATTCTTTTTCTTTTTTGCTGGGGTGAGGGTGGTGTGCTTTCCACATATGAGACAAGTCCAAAAGTAGCCTTTGAAAGGAAGGTCAGTTTTAAAACAACAAAAACATTATGGTGGTAGTCCTAGCCTGTGTTCAGAATGGGAGTACTGAGAGAGACTGCTAGAAAACTGTGTTGGAGGGATCAATCTTGCAAATGGAGAAAACAGAAGTGCCAAATGGCTAGTCTCTCTCCCTGCTCCCACTCCTTAAGAACTCAATATCTCTTGACACATTACCACCTCTGTGATGTGAGGAAAGCAAGCAACTGCATTACTGCCTGAGACACTTCAGCTGCAAGCCTATGAAGACTTGCAGTTGTGAGCCTGACTTGAAAAACCAGTTTTGTACTCTAGTTTTTACAATATATTTTGCTTATACTAACTGTAAACGGGGGGAAATAGAACTTGTGTTGGCACTGAGCAAAGCCTCGGAGAACCATAGCCACCGAACTGGCAATTCTTGATATGCCAGTGGACAAGAGGCTTTCTTTAACAATCTGTTAATTGTTTTGATTACTTTTTCCTCTCTGTTGTGGCTTGTGTGCCTGAATGACTTCTACACTGTGCCTTGTATTCATGAGGAAAGTAGCATCTGGATCTGCATGACAGGACTGCTCTCTGGCCTTTGACCTAGCTTTGCTTCTGGCATTAACTGTTTCAGAGGGCTAATAGTAGGTTTAGTTTGAAGCTGAACCCTTGCTCAGATTGACGCCATTTTCTCATCAGATGGCCCCTTTTGACTAGAAGCAGGGGTGGGGAGGAATGATACTTTTAACAAGCAGGAGAATTGTGATATTCATGTGACTTGATAGCTGACTTCCTTGCTTGAGGTTTCTGTTAGAGTTCTTCAGAACTAGTGATGGGATTTTGCTCAATTCATGGTTTTTTGTTTTACATGCCCTGTTAAATTCTGGAAAAGAAACAATAAAGCTATCTTTATGCCCTGCTGAAAGAGTAGTGGTGCTCATAACTCAGCACAGGTACAAGTATAACACTGAGATTTCTGTTCATAGCTTTTCTTTCAAAATGTTGTTTATGATTTCTTTGAGGCAGTTGGGGAAAACATGTAATTAGGTTGTGATGTGGGTGCTGTGAAGGTAAATTGAATTCCTAAATTCTCAAAAATTCTTCCTAGTACTTAGTAGTATGCCTGGGCAAGCACATTACACCGAAGAAGGTATCTGTTCTCTGGCTTTATTTCATAAACTTAGAGAGTGAAATGCGGGAATATTTGATCCTATTGGGCAGCAGCCTCTTTAGCTGCTCATACAAGGGGAAAGAGGTGACTGCCAGAGCCCCTTCATTCTGCAACCCTCTATCCCACCCCCACCCCTGCAAATGCCCTTGAGGGTCCTCAAACCCTCAAAGACATAGTTCAGGGGCAGTAAAGGGAAGAGAGAGTTGGCAAAAGTTAACTTCTCTTCTCCTCACTCCCCTGTGCAAACCAAACTGGTCTGGATGCTGACTTTCCTGAGCTAATTCCTGGAAAAGGCTAACTGCTACCCATTGATATGGACTGTGTTTAATTGTACCTTTTAAATGATGTTTGTTTCTACAGATGTAAATGTCAAAGTATTGTATGCTCTTGCATTGTATTTCCCATGAATTGTGAGAGGAGGAGGGTCTTCTGAATAATCAATTGCATTGTGATTTGAGGTTTCTTTTTGAGGCAGTTCTGCTTTTGTCATTTTCTTACACATGCCAGGCTTCCTGCTACTTCCCTCTGCTGGATGGAATGTGAAAACAGCTTAATGAGTTACTGGTGAATAAATTGGTGAATCCTTAATAGAATTGCTTTGGGAACTTTCACTGTAAGCTCATTGAGGGTACCTAATGGCTCTTTTAAAAAGGAGGGGAAGCTAAATTGTAACTGGATAACTTTGCTCTTGGGAAGGCTGTTCAGAAAATATTCTTTCTAATGAGAGAGCATTGCCATTAATAACTTCGGCCTACAAAGAGGCGCCTCTGTCTTCATGGTTCCTGATGTATTTTACAATTGTGAAAGTATTCATATAAATTGGTGGGGTTTCCCCGTTGTTACGGGCTGGCTCTGTTAACATACATGTTGCTTGATCTACTTTCCTGCAGGTGCTGCATTTCTACTGTGACACTTGTTCTGTTCCCATCTGCCGGGAATGTACCATGGGACGGCATGTAGGTCACAGCTTTATCTACCTCCAAGATGCCCTGCAGGACTCCAGGACCCTTACCATTCAGCTACTAGCTGATGCTCAACAGGGACGCCAGGCCATTCAGGTAAATGTGCAAATAGCACCAGGGGTTGTTGATACTATGGCTGTTCCTTAAAGGTCCCAGTGGCTGACATATGATCAACTGAGGGGCAGTACTTCCCAGATGATAAGTGAATCGTTTGATAACTACTACTGATGATTAAGCTTTTTAAAATTTTCTGTCCTACAAACCTCTTGCAAACTGCTGAACTGAACTCCCATCACTGGGTGGGCCCGTTTCCTGGTACCACTACTTCTGTCTTCAAAGAAACCCTGCTGTGGGTTTTTGTGTTGTTGTTTTTAAAGTCCTGGTCTTATGGGCTCCATTGTCTTAGAAATAGCTGCATTATAATAGTCTCCTTTACATCTGTATAGCTGATTTTTCTTTTCAGGGTGGGGGAGGAGCATCCTTGAACACTCCTATTCAAATTCATCATGTCTTTAGACAACTAAACTAGTTGAACTGGTGTAGCTCTCCTTGAAATGGGAGCTTGATAGAGAAGTTAGATTTCAACCTGGCATCCAGACTCTTGGCTGTTGCTAAATCTGTAATCTGCCTCAATCTTCTAGCCAGAAGCACTTTTTAATCTTGCACGAGTACTATGGACCTGGAATTTGGTGGGAATTGCCTCCTGGGTCACAACTGCCCATTCTATTCTATAGCTTGAAATTGTATATACGTCAAGGTATGTTGAATGGGGAAAGGTGGACTTTTCTCTGAATAGCACCATCTGCTGGAATGGAAAGTTTTTAAAATGCTTTTAAAAAGCTTTTGGAGGTCTACAAGTTCAGGGAATTTATGCAAATTAAATAAATTTTCCCTCAGGTGAGCAGGGTTTTTGGAAAAGGCAATTTTCAGATGGCTTGAGATGATGCAGCCCATAGCAACCTATTTAAGAATTATAGCAATATCTCTTGCAGGAGTTATCCTCAAATAGTTGTACATCAAGGCAGATTTCACTTCTTGTGTATCTGTTATATACTTTGAAGAATTCCCAGTGACCTACAGATGACAAACTTTGCATACACAAGCCTGCCACTTGAATGCACTATTATTTGTACCAAAATATGCTTGGGGGGAAAGGTTCAAATACTTTTTTTTATATTTTAAGAAGAAATTCTGAATATAATGATATTTTAACTGTTGTTCTCAACAGACTTTTAACAATCAGATCAATAATTAAAATGACATCATGCTCAAGAGAAGCAGAAGATCTTTCTCAATTTAAATTTATCATATATGGTCATTATTTTATTGAATAATGTTTGAAGTTAAAATCCTACTTCGCTTTTGCAAGCACATCAATACAATTCTATTAGATATATTCCTTGAACTTCCCTATAGGTGTAATCTACATAAAATTATAAAATGGCTTTGCTTGGTCAATGCCAGGCCTCACCTACTAGTATAACTTTATGATTTGAAGATCGCTCCCCCTGCCCGCCACAAATAGGAAAGAGAACACTAATCACTGTATCAACTTCCAGTGATGAATCTCAAGCTGCCAGCAAACACAAATGGATGCTGGATACTGAAGGACCACTTAAAGTTACTGTCTGTATAACAGCAGCAACAACAACTATAATAATTTATTTATTACATTTATAAACCACCCCATCCAAAGGCTCTGGGTGGTTCACAACAAATGTAAAAAGACATAAAAACACACACCACTTAAAACACAATGCTAAAAAACATTAAAAACTAATTAAAATACTTAAAAAAATTCTTTACAAACCTTGGAAGGCCTGGCTACACAAGGAAGTTTTTAGGGTCCCAGTCTCCTCCTTGCATTGTGAAACCTGCATTGTGAAACCTTGCCGTTGAAAACCTGGGGTTTTTGTACTTAATCGCTGGCATCTCCAAGCAGGCCTGGGAAACATTCCTGCCTGAAATCCTGGAGAGCTGTTGCCAGTCTGTGCTGACAATACTGATCTTGATGGACCAGTAATCTAACTCTGTATAAGCAGCTTCCTCAGTTCCTAAGGTTTGCTTAAGACAACCTAGTGAGTATGTGGCAGATAGAAGATTTGAATTAAGGGCTGCCCGATTCGTAGCTCGGTCTCTTAACCACTATATTCAGAAGGACAATGTGGAATAGTGGACCTTAAACTTCAGCATTTAAATAATGCTTCAGATGTTCAGCAACATCTGGAGCACCCTCACCCCCATTTGAGAACGACTGCTCTATGAGATACATAGGCATGTAGTCCAGCCCAAAGCAAGTTTCTCACAGAACACGTTTACACATGATGTCCCTAGACATAACTTAGGAATAAGTAATGGGGGATTTTACACTCCAAAACAAAGTCTTGACCCCAGTTCATACACTGTACACAACCAGGAGTCTCTTCCCTATGAGAGGCCCTAGCATAATGTCTGGTCCAGTGCTTTGTCTTTGCATGGGACACTGCCAGGCAAGTAAAGTCCCATATATGTATTTAAAAAAGAATAAGGAACTGGTCCCGTGGAGTCCAAATTTAGCTAGTGATGAGGCACTTGCAGCCTCATCTTGCAGAACCATCTTTAGCATTGTGTGGCTGTGAGAGTCTCCCCTCCAGTAACTGTGTGACCTAGTTTTATATATGCAGCAAAATGAAGTGGTAATACTTTTCCTGGACTTGCACTACTTGTAAGCTTTGTAAGTTTGAAAGCTAACCGGTAAAAATGCCTCCATATAGAAGTGTGTGTCTACCCACAATTTGGGTAGAAAGCTAGGCTGAATCCTTCCCTTCTTGCACACTTAGCTTCTCTACATGCAAGGAGGTGTGATTGTTGGCATGGTTTGCATGAAAACATTAAAATATACAGCTCTTTGTCTGAAGTGGGTACAGTCTAGGAGAAGTTTTTCCACTGACTGTTGTGTGAATTAACTGTGCCTGCCCTGAAATAGGACTGGAAGAACAGCCATCTTAAGTCACAATGGTCAGATCTTTGCATTTGTAGTGTTGCTTCTATTGAAGCATATGAATGAAGAGGCTTCAGGGACAACAGTTTGTTTGAAAAAGCACCTGAGAACATTTTGTAACTCTTCTCAGGATGGAGCCTTTTAAAAAGAGAGCCTTGATCCTTTACAGGGATGGGGTGGGTTTCCTCTCTCTTTTGCATTTGGGTCAGTGCTTGGTTGTTCAATGGATTCCTTCTGGTTATGGCTGTTGATAAAGAAATATTAAATGAACATGCCATATGGGCATGCCAAACATCTGCAAGAAAAGGAGCAAATTTTTGCATGCTGGAGGGGTTGTGGACGATTCTTGCTCTTTCTGCAACTGCTAAGATTTCATGGAGATCTTATCACCCTCATTCATTACAAAACTGCAGCTCTCACAATGTAAACAGATACGCTGCTGCCCCAGTAAATCATGCTCTGGAAATCTCTCTCCTCAACAATGGGAGCCTCAAGGGTATGAATTTGTATGGTTTTCAACCCCCACTTCTACTCAGGTGACAACTTGAGGCTATTGGAGTTACTGTTGTCTTTAATCCCTTCCTTTTAATCACTTTCCCTCAGGTGAATTCTGCTTATCTCACTGTGTTAACCATGCTTACTCATAAATCTGAACCTTATATTTTAAATAAAATTAGGATTAGGGTACAAATGTCAGCATTCATCCATCTTTGGCCCTGATGTCATGATAAAGTTACTAGTCATAATTGTTCGATCATACAGAGTGAAGTTTATCATGAATGTGAGATCTTTCAAGTGGTGCTAGAACAAATCTGGAGGGATGCCCTCAACCCCTGTCTGTGGGGTCCCCAGTGGTATCTGGTGGGCCACTGTGTGAAACAGGATGCTGGACTAGATGGGCCTTGAGCCTGATCCAGCAGGGCTGTTCTTATGTTCTGAAGGTTTTGCTAGGTTCATTATAAGCTGCATGGTTGATAGTGCTCCCCATATGTGTGCAGGGTTCACTTCGCTGTGTGTGTTTTAAGTGGGGAGCTGACAACAAGAAAGCCTTGTTGTATGCACTTGGGGTATCTCTGCTAGATTGCAACAATGCAGTGTGTCTGTGGCTGCAGACCTTATAGAGGAAACACTGACATTTTGCTGTTGGCAAAGTGCTGTGACCCAAGTGCTGTAAATAACTTGGGAGAGACTGGAAAAAATGTAGATAAAAGGCTTTTCAATAATGGTCTGTGCTCACCCTGACAATGAAGAGCGGGGGGAAAGGCAGGGGGTTGGGGTGAGATGCAGCTGCAGAATTGCCACAGTCCAGCAGAGCGGCTCCAAGTACGCATAACAGTGTTTTCTTAACAACTATGAGGAGTGTTGTATTAAACAGTCACTGCTTTACCCAAAGGGTTTGTTTTTCCATTGCTGAGTGCTGTCTCTCTTTTAGACTACAGCATAGGAAAGGAAGGGATTAAAGACAACAGTAACTCCATGAGCCTCGAGTTCTTCTCATTGCTGTCTTCCCATCAGACTGGAGCAAGGATTGTTGTGGGGTGTTTTCAGGGGAAATAATATATGGCAGGTATACCGACTTGAAGCTCTTCAGCAGGGCTGTAGCTATAACTGAACAAGGTGGGGCAAATATCCAAGGGGGCCTTGAGGGATGGGGGGCACTGCATGGGGAGTGTGCTCTTTTTATTTTATGTATATCCCACTCTTTCTCCAAGGAGCCCAGAATGGTGTACATGGTTATGTTTCTCCCTTGAAGTAGGAGGTCATGGCTCACATAGGGTTAACTTCTACTCCTTCGCTCCCAATAGACAGGAAATTTCAGGTATTTTCAGATAGCTGGAATTCATCCCCTTCTCCGAGCATACTCAGGTCCCAGTCCCCAGTTCCTCCCTGTCTTTGCTCCTGATCAGACTACACCTGGGCTCCTGCCCAATTTTAACCTTCCTTTATATTTCCCTTACTTAGTGAGCCTTTTAAACAAACTTCTGGAATGGATCTCTCACAAGCAGGGGATACTTTAGCAGGTTCCCTATCGGAGAGTGCGGAGTGGGGGTGGGGATAAAAGCAAGGTGGGGCAAAAGAAGGCCATTAAACAGTGCCGCCATATTTTCTCTGCCCCACATGGCCCAGAGAGGAAAAATAAACACCCAAAGAAAAAGGAGGGAAAGATAAACAAGGGACTCAACCCCCTGCTCTGCGGCAAAGCGAAAGGATTTTGATACAGCCTGCTTGCAGTGATTCACTGCAGCAGCCTGGGGGTCAGTGGGTGCACGTGGCTAGTGGGTCAGCAGGGGGGAGCGGGGTTGTGCTCTCCCTTGCCCCCAACCCCAATTCCACCCAGCTGGGCAGCCTCACCGGGACACACAAAATGGGGGAATCTGGCTTATCTCCCCCCCCCCCCGCTGGACTCTCCCAGCCCTGCATGACCCTTATTGGTGGAAATTCCGGCAAAAGTTCATGCCTTTCTCCGCTACAGGCAGGCCTCACTGCCTCACATCACCCAGGCCTGCCAACAGCTGTGTTGCCGGTGGTGACGGCAGCAGTGACCAGAGCTCAGACCCCATCGCAAGCTAACGCCGCCGTGCTACCACATTGAGGCGACGCAACCCCACCTTCTCTTTCTTCGCCGGATGCCGCACTGCAAGCAGGGATGGGGACATGCTGCCCCACCGCTCAGCTGGGCCGCAGCGCTGACAAGCAGGGACAGGGACACACTCCTCTCCGCCCCACCGCTCAGCTATTCTGCAGCGCTGCCTCTGCCAGGCAGGGACAGGGACGCACTCCATGCCGGCCTGCCACTCAGCTGGCCTGCAGCGCTGACACTCCCAACACCGGCGGCCGTAGACCGTGCCGCACCACAGCCACAGTCAGGCCGCATTCCGCTGCCGCCTTTTCTGACCACCACAGCAGTTGGCCCAGTCCCTGAAACATGGCCGAGAAGCCCAGCTCAAGTGAAGGGGGAAGCAGGGTGTGCCATTCAGGCGGCCCACAACACTCTGCCAGCAGCAGTGATGGAGCGGCAGACCTTGGGCACAGTGCCATTTGTGGGCCATAGCCCAGGTTTGGCATCCACTCCCCCAAACAAGGAGCTGGCGCTTGGGCGAAGCCTCTGGGCTCCTCACCCATGCCACCGATATTCTGGCACATACCAGAACATGTGAGGAGACAGCACAAAGGGAAGGATTGTCATGGCGCTTGCTTAATGAGCGCCTTGACATGCTACTGTGTTCAGCGGCCGATGAGCAGGTGACTAGACTGTGCCAGGAACAGGAAGCCCTAGATCATGTGGATGATGGGCCAAGTGGCATACGGGACACAGAGGCTACCGAACAGGGGCAATAGCCTGAATTGATAATCCTGGATCTTCACCCGGTAAGTGGCATGTGCGGAGATACGGACTTCCCGTGGGACATGTCCCAATGGGTGCAGGACAAAATGTCAAGAGAATTGAGAGCAAGCGCCAGAGGACTCTCTCATTCTGTTAAAGAGATGGTAGCCAACGAGATGAGACAATTTACAGGGGCCAATCCAGGCACATCGCCTCAGGCCATGGCTAGCCACACATGACCCAGATCTTTTTCTACCTCTTCTGACAGCAGCCCTGAAAAGGCAGCATCCTATAGGCTCTGCACTAGGGTAAGGCATCACCACTCATCAGCAGATGCATACATCGATGCACCTGAGACCAACCACCCCCGTACCAGTGGGAGGAGGGAAGTGTGTGCTTCTGCGCCAGTCACTGAAAGAACTACAGGCAGTCACACCACAGGGGTGGCACTAGAGTTGGGATCTATCCCAGGGGAGCCCAGTGGGGACAATGCCTCCGATAAAGAAGGGGAACTCTCCAAAGAGGAGGCCCCTCAGAACCCAAGTCCAATTCTGAGGTTCTTCTTCCAGGAAGCCTATGAGGTTATTTTACCAAAGGCCATGAGAGTCATTAATGCAGGAGCCCCTTCGTCTGAAACACGAGGCCACAGGGCAACTCTCAAACAACTCTCAAAGGATGTTTCCCCCACCACTAGACACCATCAACCAGTGGTGCCCTTTCCACCCCTCTTCTACAACACTATGTGGACTGAATGGGATAACCCCGCCTCCAGTAAACATGCAGGTTCATTTCCTAAGATAATCTATATACTACCCAAGGAGGTTATGGCAGAGCTTGCAGTACCAAAGGTGGACACACCTGTGGTGGCCCTGGTCTCTGGGGCAATCATGGATGGAGATGAACAGCTCAGAGGGCCAGAGGACAGGGAAGCAGGCACTCTCCTGTGCAAGGCCCACGAGGCATTGGCCACCTCCATTCAGGCCTCAGCCTCCACATCCATCTTTGCCTGTGTTTCAGTATTGTGGGTCAAGGACCGCCTTACCAAGATAGATCCCTGACAAACTGTACTTTGGAAGGGTCTGAATAAACTGGCAAAGGCAGCTGCCTTTCATGGCAGATGCAAGTCTAGATTCCATCCAAGCATCCTCTAGGACTATGGCAGTTAATGTGGGTTCTGCACACGGCCCTGTGGCTTAAGAACTGGCAGGCGGATGCTAAGTCCAAAGCCAATTTGGCGTCCAACTCCCTTCAAAGGGAGCACTCTTTTTGGGGAGGCACTGGACACGGTACTGGTGGAGACATAAGATAAGAAGGCCATGCCTTCAGGATGCAAGGAAGCATGTAGACACTTCCGCAATAACTGATATTCCTTTTGTTCCTCTAAGCAGGGTCCTCAATTTCAGGACCAGCAATCAAATGCTTCCAAGGATGACACCAGTGGGGGACCAACAACCAGTGGAACCAGAAAAGCAGATCAGATTTCCGTCGGCCACAATACCCCGCCTTCCAGACAGGAGGCCAGCCTAACCGGAAACAAACCTGACTATCCACCAGTAGGGGCCAGGTTGTAGTACTTCGCCTCCAGGTGGGCGAGGTCTGCACAAGACAAATGGGTACTAAACACACTGGGGTTGGAATATTGCCTGGAGTTCACCACACTGCCATGCAACCAGGTCATCATCTTTCCAAAGTCCAGGGACTAAAACAAACCCCGCTGGATGAAGCAGGCTATAGACCACCTGCTTCAGATCCAGACCATAGAGCCGGTGCCATCAACTGAATTATGTCGTGGCGTCTACTCAATTTTGTTCTTGATACCCAAGAGAAACGTGACATGTGTGGTCTTGAACCTCAGGCAGTTAAACCACTTCATTTGGAAGAGGCACGTCCACATGGAGTCCCTCCATTCCATCAGGGAGGCTGTTGCCCCGGGCAATTTCCTAGCATCTATAGACCTGATGGAGGCTTATATCCACATACCCATCTTCCCTGCCCACAGAAGTTACCTCAGATTCTGCTACAACCAGAAACACTTCCAATACAAGGCCCTACCCTTTGGACTTTCTTCGGCCCCAAGTGTCTTCACCAAGGTTCTGGCAGCCTTGGTGGGTCACATGAGGATGGAGGGACTCCAGGTCCATGCTTACCTAGACAATATTTTGATTCTAGCACAATTCCTCCAGCAGGTGGAGGCGGACATTCTAAGGGTCCAGCAGCTGCTCCAGTCACACGGGTTTCTGGGGAATGAGACCAAGAGCCACCTCCGGCCATTAGGGATGTGCGGAACTAGCCGGGTGGTCCACTGGTTCAGTTCACGGGTTCGTGATCGAACTGAACACCCCCCCCCCGCCGGTTCCACCGGGTCCGGTCCGGCAGGTCCGCAAACTTAAATCCTCCCCCCTAAAAAGTAAAAGTATGTCTCTGTAGCCCCTTCAGGGGTCTTGGTGTAGCGGTAGGTCCACATGGGTTCCTTCTCCCCCCGCCGGCCTTCTTCATCACCACTGTGACCGCGTAACTGTAGCCTTTTTGGCCCTTTTGGGCCTCCGTAAAAGCGAGCAGCTGCCATTTTGGTGGCTGCCGCGCATGCACAAATGCCCTCTGTGAGGCCATGGCCATTTGTGCATGCACATTTGCGCATGTGCGGCGTCAACCAAAATGGTGGCCACTTGCTTTTACGGAGGCCTGAAAGGGCCAAAAAGGCTATGGCTACCCGGCCGCGGTGGTGATGAAGGCTGGCGGTGGGGGGGGAGAGGGAACCTGCGCGGACCCCCCACGGCTACACCAAGTCCCCAAAGGGGCTACAGGTACATATTTTTACTTTTTAGATTTTTTTTTTAAAGTTCGCAGACCGATCCGGGACCAGACTGGCAGGTGGTGTCGATGGGGGCCAGACCGAACTGGCTGGTTCCATTCGAGGTTGATCTGGCTTGAACCGAACTGGGCCAGACGGTTCCGTGCACACCCCTACCGGCCATCCAATACGTTATTGCACCTGGGGCCTGGTTTGACACCAGAGCCGTGACCATATCCCTCCCCCCAGACAGGAGGGAAAAGATCCACAGCTAGATCCAACTGCTCCTGTGTCAGTCACGGGTAGAGGTCATGACACTGGCACACCTTCTGGGATCTATGATTGCATGCATAGAGTGTCTGCCATGGGCAAAGTGGCACGCATGCCCATTACAGTGAGTGCTGCTGCCATACCAGAACGAAATCATGAACCACATCAGTCGGAAGGTCCCTCTGTTGCTAGAATTGCGGCAGTCCCTCCTCTGGTGGCTGTGCCCAGCGGTGACAAGAGGAAATCCCCTGAGGGAGCCCGACAGGGTCACGATCGCTACGGATGCCAGCCTGACCGGCTGGGGGACACATCGCAGGGAGCAGATGACACAAGGTCTCTGGTCCCCAGTGGAGGCCTCCCACAGCATCAATTGGCTAGAACTAAGAGCCAGGACAAAAGCGAGGGCGGTCACGAGGTTACAACTAAGCAAAACAGAGGGAAAGGAACCCACCCCTGACTAAAGCGAGAATGTATTAAGAGATCATATATTACAATAAAACTGAAAATATATACTAATGACCAATGAGAAAAGGGTAAGAAAATAAATAGCTAAACCATGAGAGACAACTCATGAAACATAATTGATAATGGTTAAACATGAATAATGGTCAAATCCATCTAGTGGAGATACTCCTAAACAAGGCAAATGTGGGGCTGCTGAAGAACTGAATGAGGTAGGCAGGGCTCTAAGCTGACTGTCCTTAACTGGCTAACATCAACAAAAATAGCTGGGGGGAAAGCCAAGAAATACATGAAGAGCTCAAAAACTGGAAAAATGAAGTAAATAGCCTCAAACCTGTAAACATCTATGAAAATCAAAAAGCAAAAAACAAGAAACGATGAAAAACATAAACATAAACCATAAACCAGTTGCCAAGGAGAGATGCAAAGAACAAGTGAAACCAGTAACAGCCAGTACTGAGGGACAAGAGGAAAGTAATGTCTGAGCACGGCTGCCAGATGATATTGTAAGTGGTGTAGTCTCAATAACATCCGTGCAGAGGTTAAGAAATGCAAGTACCAAAAATGAGTCCAGTTGTGAACGTTGCCTCAGTAGAATGTAAGTTCCATAAATCTCAGCCTCAGCCTCCACATGCCATTGTAGATAAATGCAACTTTCATATGTCGAAATATGTATGTCCAGTCAGGTACGGATATTCAAACAAGCCGTTCCGTAAATTAGCTTCATCAGCTTCTCAGGCTGATCAAAGCCTATCTGTACTTTCAAGACCCTTGTCTCATTGGTCATTAGTATATATTTTCAGTTGTTTGATTGTAATATATGATCTCTTAATACATTCTCACTTTAGTCATGGGTGGGTTCCTTTTCCTCTTTTTTGCTTAGAACTAAGAGCCATCAGGCTGGCACTAGCCCGTTTCTCCTACCGCCTGCAGGGGAAACATGTTTTGGTGAGAACCAACAACATGATAGCCAAGGCCCATGTGAATCAACAAGGGGGGACCAGATCCAGATCCCTGATAGAGATGTGCACTGAACCGGGGTGGTTCGAAGGCGGCTGAGATCTCCCTTTAAGAGCGAGGGGAGGGTGCACTTACCTCTTCTGCTGCTTTCCCCCCACCGGCGTCAGTTTTTTTAAAAGCCCATCGGGACGGCAGCATAGCTCCCTGCCGCCCCATTGCTCGCATCTTCTGGATATGACTGGAAGTCATATGACACCTGTGCATGCCGGCACGGATATGCGCACGTCACACACACACACACACACACACACACACACACACACACATACACATGCTCGCGCCCGTGACTCCCAATCATATCTGGAAGACGAAAATGGGGCGGCAGAGAGGTATGCTGCTGCACGATGGGCTTTTAAAAAAACCAACGCCGGGGGCGGTGGGAGGGGTAAGTGCACCCTCCCCCCACTCGTAAAGGGAGACCACTGCCTTCGAACCAGTTGAACCGCTGGTTCTTTGAACCACTTCAGAGACCCATAAAGGGCCTCCTAACCGGTTCCATGAACATCCCTAATCTCTGATGGAGGAGGCCAATGCCCTTTTCCAATGGGCAGACGGCATCTGGCCTTGATCAAGGTGGAACACTTTATTTTATTTTATTTTATTTTATTTTTTACATTTTATATCCCGCTCTTCCTCCAAGGAGCCCAGAACGCTGTACCACATGCTTAAGTTTCCCCTCACAACAACCCTGTGAAGTAGGTTAGGCTGAGAGAGAAGTGTCTGGCCCAGAGTCACCCAGCTAGTATCATGGCTGAATGGGGAGTTGAACTCGGGTCTCCCCAGTCCTAGTCCAGCACTCTAACCACTACACCACGCTGGCTCTTATACCACTTGAGCAGCACATCCAATGTCCGGGCAGACTGGCTCAGTCACCAGACAGTGGATCCGTCAGAGTAGGCTCTCCATCCTGAGGTATATACAGATACAGATACAGCACTACCTGGAGTCGCCTCAGGTGGATCTGTTTGCATCCCCTGTGAACAACAAACTACTCCTTCTTCATGCAATTCCTCCACCACCTTGCAGAAGGCATAGATGCGTTCAACTCTCCATGGCCGCAGAGCCTCCTATATGCCTCCCCCCCCGTAAGCCTCATTCCAAGGTTGTTGGCAAGACTTCAAGAGAGAAGGGCACAGGTCATTTTAGTGGCCCCATTCTGGCCAATTCGCCCATGGTTTGCCGACCTTGTGCTCCTCTCTGTCGCAGCCCCAATGCCACTGCCACAACGGCTGGACCTTCTTTCCCAAGGGACATTGCTTCACCCAGACCCAGCATGGTTACAACTACATGCCTTGAGTTTGAGCACGCACAATTAGCAGAGAAACGCTATTCCAGGACGGTGCAACACATGATCCTGGCTGTTAGGCGGCAAAGCACCAATAGGATTTCCCAAACGACCTAGGCCACCTTCCCCAGATGGGCAAGGCTTAGACCAAGGTTTGAGGCCCAATACTCTTAAGATGACAGGCCTCTGCCCTAGCTTCGGTCCTGAAGTTGAGGAAGGCCGGGGGCCCAACACACTCCACCCTCAACCATCTCGTTTCTTGCAGGGAGCTACCAATATCGCTCCACCACCAATTCATCATTTCCCTTCATGGAACCTCAATAAAGTCCTGAATGCCCTCACATGGGCCCCGTTTGAACCGCTCTCTTCCATTCCACTTAAGTATCTGTCATACAAGGTCCTATTTCTAGTTGCGATCACTTCGGCATGCAGGGTGTCGTAATAATAATAATAATAATAATAATAATAATAATTAATAACAGAAAAGCAACAAGAACTAAAGCAAAAAATAACTGAGCACATGAACCAAACAACCACCAGGGTTCGACTTCCAGCTCTAAAAACAGTTGCCAAAAAACAACTTGCTCAGGTATTAAAAGATGTCAATGCTGCACTTGCAGAAATAACAACAAATAATTTGCAAGAAACAAACCAACTAATGTACAGTGCAGCAACAATAACAACACGAGCTCGGATATAAGATCAGTGGACCTGTCAAAAAAGAAAGCAGTACATCACCTAAATGGAATATTAGATTAGAAAATGAAATTGCCAGGCTCAGATCAGATGCTAGTAAATTGAAAGATATGAAAGACAAGAAGCTGAAGAATGAAAACACCAAACAGTATCTGATCCAAAAATACCACCTAGATTCAAGGAAAATTAGAGAAGTCCTGGTAATAATAAAGCAGCAAATAACAGCAGTGTCAAAGAAGATTAGCAGATATGAAGCCAGAATTACACAACACAGGCAGAATCTCCAATTCCAGTTGAATCAGAGACGTTTCTACCAAAGCATAGAAGGAGAAACTGCAAGAAATGTAGAAACCCCAAATAAAGAAGAAACAGTGCAATTCTGGGGAAAATTATGGGACAATCCAATAGATTATAATAAAAAAGCAGGCTGGATGAAAGAGGTCAAAAAATGTAACCAACAAATGCAAGATCTAATAATAACACCAGAATTAATAAGTGAAAGAGCAAAGAAAATTAAAAATTGGACTGCGCCAGGCGACGATGAACTGCATGGCTTTTGGCTTAAAACACCTAACAAGCCTTCATAAACAACTATCAAAACAGTTCAATCACATTTTGCAAGGAGGTGATATTGAACAATGGCTAACAACTGGGAAAACTCATCTCATCATGAAAGACCCAGCAAAAGGTGCAGTTCCAAGTAATTATAGACCGATCACCTGCCTGCCAACCATGTTCAAATTATTAACTGGAATAATAGCAGATGAAGTCATGCAACACTTATTAATTAACAAATAACTTCCAGTTGAACAGAAAGGAAATTGCCCAAACACCAGAGGCACAAAAGACCAGCTGCTGATTGACAAAATGATTTTATAAAATTGCAAGAGAAGAAAAACAAATCTAAGTGTTGCATGGATTGACTACAAGAAAGCCTTCGATTCATTGCCTCACACATGGACACCAAAATGTTTAGAAACAACTGGTGTCAGCAAAAACATTCAGATATTTATTAAAAAAACAATGAGCATGTGGCGTACACAGTTAACAATCAATGGCGAGACACTTGGACAGGTTAGCATTAGAAGAGGCATTTTTCAAGGGGACTCACTATCCCCTCTGTTGTTTGTAATCGCCATGACCCCACTTTCACAAATACTAAACAAAACAGGCCTCGGATACCAAACATCTAAAACATCAAGTAAAACCAACCATCTGCTGTACATGGACGATCTGAAGTTGTATGGAAAGTCCCAGTCAGAAATCGAATCACTGCTAAACACTGTCCGTATATTCAGTAGCGATATAGTAATGGAGTATGGACTAGACAAGTGTGCTGCATTAATAACTAAAAGAGGAAAAATAACAAAAACAGAAGGAATAGAACTACCCAATGGAAGCAACATCAAGAACCTGGAAGAGAAAGAACATTACAAATACTTGGGCATTCTCCAGGCTGATAACATTGCACACACTGAAGTTAAAAGAAAAATTGGAAGTGAATACATCAGGAGAGTTAGAAAAATCCTAAAATCCAAACTCAATGGCAGGAACACCATACAAGCCATAAACACCTGGGCTATACCTGTTATCAGATACACTGCAGGAATAATAGACTGGACCCAGGCAGAGCTAGAAACGCTAGATCGTAAGACCAGGAAAATCATGACCATCAATCATGCTCTGCACCCCCGCAGTGATGTAGATAGGCTATACCTCCCTCGCAGCTCAGGTGGAAGAGGAATGCTGCAAGTCCATCAAACAGTAGAGGAGAAGAAAAGAAGCCTTGAAGAATATATAAGGGACAGTGAAGAAAATGCACTTAAAATGGTCAAGAACGAGAAACTATTCAACACCAATGAAACAAAGCAGGCCTACAAGAAAGAACAAGTCAAGAACGGAGCAGAAAAATGGAGAAATAAGCCCCTGCGTGGTCAATATTTGCACAATATAAGCAGAAAATCAGACATCACCAAGACCTGGCAATGGCTTAAGAATGGCAACTTGGAAGAAAGAAACAGAGGGTTTAATACTGGCTGCACAAAAACAGGCACTAAGAGCAAAAGTAGAAAAATCCACAACAAACAGCAAGTGCCGCCTTTGTAAAGAAGCAGATGAAACAGTGGACCACCTAATCAGCTGTTGTAAAAAGATCGCACAGACTGACTACAAACAAAGGCATGACAAGGTAGCAGGGATGATACACTGGAACATCTGCAAAAAATACAAGCTACCTGTAGCCAAGAATTGGTGGGACCATAAAATTGAAAAAGTTGAAGAAAATGAAGATGTAAAAATATTATGCGACTTCCGACTATAAACAGACAAACATCTGCCACACAATACACCAGATATAACTGTAGTGGAGAAGAAAGAAAAACAAGTGAAAATAATCGACATAGCAATACCAGGGGATAGCAGAATAGAAGAAAAAGAAATAGAAAAAATCACCAAATACAAAGATCTACAAATTGAAATTGAAAGGCTGTGGCAGAAAAAGACCAAAATAATCCCAGTGGTAATTGGTGCCCTGGGTGCAGTTCCGAAAGACCTTGAAGAGCACCTCAACACCATAGGGGCCACAGAAATCACCATCAGCCAATTACAAAAAGCAGCTTCACTGGGAACAGCCTATATTCTGCGACAATATCTATAACAACAGCAACAACATTGACAATAAAATTCAGCCATCCTAGGTCCTTGGGAAGGACTCGATGTCTGGATAAAACAAACCAGTCAATAACACCTGTCTGACTGTGTAAATAAATAATAATAGATTGAAATTGAAAGGCTGTGGCAGAAAAAGACCCAAATAATCCCAGTGGTAATTGGCGCCCTGGGTGCAGTTCCAAAAGACCTTGAAGAGCACCTCAACACCATAGGGGCCACAGAAATCACCATCAGCCAATTACAAAAAGCAGCTTCACTGGGAACAGCCTATATTCTGTGACGATATCTATAATAACACCAACAACATTGATAATAAAATTCTGGCATCCCAGGTCCTTGGGAAGGACTCGATGTCTGGATAAAACAAACCAGTCAATAACACCTGTCTGACTGTGTAAAATAATAATAATAATAATAATTATTATTTATTTATTTATCTATCTATCTATCTATCTATTTATTTATTTATTGTTTACACAGACAGACAGGTGTTATTGACTGGTTTGTTGTTATTATTATATTTTATATCCTGCTCTTCCTCCAAGGAGCCCAGAGTGGTGTACTACATACTTAAGTTTCTGCTCACAACAACGCTGTGAAGTAGGTTAGGCTGAGAGAGAAGTGACTGTCCCAGAGTCACCCAGCAAGTATCGTGGCTGAATGGGGATTTGAACTTGGGTCTCCCTGCTCCTAGTTCAGCATTCTAACCACTATACCACACTGGCTCTCTCGATACAAAAGGACCTCTGCATTTTTCAGCCCGATGCAGTGGTTCTAAAAACTGATCCAACCTTTGTCCCAAAAATAAACTCAGTTTTTCACTGGTTGCAGGCAGTAGTTTTAACCTCCTTTTGTCTGAAGCCCAAACACCCACAAGAACGCTGTTGGCATTCCCTCGATGTTTGCAGAGCCCTACACACCTACATTCGAAGGACAAAGGACTTAAGGCGGTTTGAGGCCCTCTTTGTGTCCTTCCACGCTACTCCCTGGGTGCTAAGGCCTCCAAAGTGACCCTAGTGGGTTGGCTTAGGGCATGTATCTCCACAGCCTACCGGGCCCTGTCACTTCAAGTTCTCCAAGGCATCACAGCACCCTCTACCAGCAGTGCAGCCACCTTGGCGGCTTTCACAGCACAAGCACCACTGGGGGAAATCTGCTGCGTGGCCATGTGGTCTTCCATTTCCCCCTTTCTCAAGCATTACAAAATTAATTCATTTGTCACAGAGCAGGCGGCCTTCGGGTGCATGGTGCTCCAGCAGATGGCACAGAACTGATCCACTCCACCTCCTCCAAGAATCCATAACTGATTGGGTAGATCCCTGTGTGAGCCGTGACCTCCTACTTTGAGGGAGAAAGAAACATTGGACCTACCGTGAAGGGTTCTTTTTCCTCTGAAGTAGGAGGTCACACGGCCCACTTATGGATCAGGGACTAGCTTAGTGTCAGGCCACGCCTCTCTGCTTAATTTACTCTGGCGCCGCCCTTTTGGACTACCCTGACTAATACCTCGGGACTCGCTGCCCTCTGCCCTACACCAGTCCTTTGTATGCTAACTATCCGGTTTCCACAACGCTATGGAATTCTACAGCCAAGTCATGAAACGCAACAGTTGGAACTGGGGAATTGGACCTGAGCATGCTGGGAGAAGGGGACAGATTCCAGCTACTGGAAAATACCTGAGATGTCCTGTCTATTGGGAGCAAAGGAGTAGAAGTTAACCCTATGTGAGCTGTGACCTCCTACTTCAGAGGAGAAAGAGCCCTTCATGGTAGGTCCAATGTTTCTTTCTCCCCACAACAACCCTGTGAGGGAGGTTAGTCTGAGAGATACATGACTGGCCCAGATTCACCCAGTGAGTTTCTTGGCTGAATGGGGATTTGAACTCGGGTCTCTCCAGTCCTAGTCCAACACTCTAAACACTATACCACACTGGCTCCAGGCATAGGAGCGTGAGATAAGGCATGCTAAGGAGACAGGTCGGGAAGCAGGGGTTCATCTCCGTGTCCTTGCTGCACCCGTGTCTCTAACTGTTGTTGGACTACAACTCCTATCACTCCCTGCTGCAAAGCCTTCTATAGGCAACTTTCATTTCATCCAATAGCTGTTATGTTTATAGGGATATGATCACAGCCATTGGATGATGTTTCTGTTGCGAGGGAATAAGAGGAAACACAGCTCCCAGAAGTGTATGTGCTGGTTCTTGCCCCCCAGGGTATGTGAGGTGCGGGGTTGAGTGTGCTCAGTTACACAAAAGGGCCCTATTGAAGCCTGAACAGCATGCTTCTTCATGGCCTCTGGATTCCCCCTCCCCCCCCCCACTGCCAGGACAGACATATCTGTTAGCCTTTTATGTTTGAAGGATTTGAAACACACCTACTGTGGTTACATGAAGTTGTTTCTAGAGGTGGAAGGGAAGTGTGCTAGTAATTTTTCCCAGGGGAGGAGTAAAACATGTCTTTGATTTGCTCATGTTCTAGTTGGATTTATCCCCACACTTTTCTCAAGCCTTTCTCTTCAATATAACTGTTATAGCCACTTGTTGGTAAAAGAGGCACTCTGCTGATGCTCAGATGTTATGTTCCTGTGCCTGAACTACGAATCGGGTTCTGGTTCTAAGCCCTGACTAAAAATTAGTACTTGGGTTAGCTGTGAGGAGAAGAAGGAAACAAAAGCAAAACACTGATGCTACAGATGGCGCAGCAGGGAAATGATTTGACTAGCAAGCCAGAGGTTGCTGGTTCAAATCCCCACTGGTGTGTTTCCCAGACCATGGGAAACACCTATATCAGGCAGCAGTGATATAGGAAGATGCTGAAAGGCATCATCTCATACTGCGCAGGAGATGGCAATAGGAAACCCCTCCTGTATTCTGCCAAAGACAACCACAGGGTTTTGTGGTCACCAGGCGTCAACACAAACTTGATGGCACACTTTACCTTTTAGAGGTGAAATATTTAGTATATGGCAGATTGAATTGAGCTGTAGTTAACCTAATTCCCTTCTGTGGTGTGAAAAGATTATATGCCAGTTCTTTGTAGAGAGCTGTTCAGAACAGACTTTCTGTACATAACTTAAATCAACACTTGGTGGAATTTTGACTTGCACCTTAGCTACATTTTGAGTTGGTTGCCCATGAGCTAATTGGGGTAAAAGGCCTGGCCTCTAAAATACACAGTTTTGTTCCCAAAATATAACAGAAGGGGAAACTCTTAGATGACCTTAAAAAAAAAAAAGAAAATTGGAGACTGAGATCTGGGACAACAAACTACATGGTTGAATGGTTTTCTGTATGGGGCTATGCAGTTTCAATTTCTGTAACTTGAGAGAGCTTTTTAAATGTATGCAAGTTGATTGTGTCTAGTAAAGTAAAAGTAAAGTTGTGCCATTGAGTCAGTGTCAAATCCTGGCAACCACAGAGCCCTGTGGTTGTCTTTTGGTATAATACGGGATGGGTTTACCATTGCTATCTCCTGCGCAGTATGAGAATGACACCTTTCAGCATCTTCCTGTATTGCTGCTGCCCAATATAGGTGTTTCCCATAGTCTGGAAACATACCAGCGATTCGAACCAGCAACCTCTTGCACACTAGACAAGTTACTTCCCGCTGTGCCATTAGGTGGCTCGATTGTGCCTAGTATCCAACCAAAATTCAAAGCATCTATTGCCCAAGAGTGCATAATAATACAAAGAGAGTGGGAAAAGGAGGATATTTGTAGATTGTCTGTGGCCATGGGGAACATATAGCCAATAAACCTTCAACAACACAATCCCGCCCCCCGCCCCTGACATGCCTAATGCATTATAGGGTATCACATAATCAAAACATTCTCATTACTAGCCAACCCGCATAGAGCATCTGTGCAGTCTTTGGGGCTGACTGTTGCCTTCTCCCTCCTGCCCGACTCTCCCTCCCTCCCTTCTGCCCCACACTCTTGCCCCCTCCCTTCCCTCCCACCCCACTCTCTCTTGCCCTCTCTCCCCCTCCCACCCCCCTCTCTCACCTTCCTGCCCCAGTCTCCTGCCCTCCCTCCCTCCCCTCCCCCTGCTCCTTTCTCCTGTTCTCCCCTCCCTCTTGCCCTCCCCTTCCCCCTCCCTCTTGCCCTTCTCCCTTCCCTCTTGCCCTCCCCTTCCCCCTCCCTCTTGGCCTCTCCCTGCATTTTTTAAAGCTCTACTTACTGGGTCGCCACCACCGCTCCTCCTCCTGGGCGGCGAACAGGAAAGTCCCGCTGCCCGGTTCCCTCTCATGGGCTCCTGGCCTCGGCGGCCGGCCCCAGCACCACCTGGCCGTGAGCCGCCTCTGCGGCCTGGCCTGCCGCTGGGCCAAGTGCCACCTTTGTGGCTGGGCCCGCCACGCCAAGTGCCCCCTCCGCGGCCTGCCGGGCCCGCTGCTGCTGCTTGCCAGTCTTTGCGGCTGGCCACCTCTCCCCCCACCCCCACCTTCTGTCCCAGTATCGGGGGCCCCCCGCCGCCGCCTCGGCCCTCAGCCAGGCCCGGCCTGCCGGCCGCCTCACCAGCTCAGCCTGGCCTGCCAGCCGCCTCACCACCTTGGCCCGGCCTGCCGGCCGCACGGCTGTGCCCACCGCTGCCACCCACACGGCTGTGCCCGCCGCCGCCACCCACACGGCTGTGCCCGCCGCCGCCGCCACCCGTCGCCAGGCCCTGCCCGCCAGCGACCAATTCTTCTCTCTCCTGAGTGCGCCAGCCAATCAGCTAGGCTGACGGGATGCACATTCCATGGCACACCCAGGAGAAATATATGTATAGATTGGCAACAACAACCAGACCTGATCTCCTTGGCAGTATGGTATAATAGAATTTTGGGATACTCTGAAACTGAAGTGTGTAGAAATTCAGGTATTGATTTGGAAATGGGATTCATCCTCCTGTCTCAGAGAGAAGGTTGTCTCCAGCTAACAAGTTCCAAGAGAGCTGTTTTAAGCATGCTCTAGACTAGAGTTATTTTTGACTTTGAATGGGTGCACCCCTTGCGATATTACAGATTGCTTTACATTTCCTTGATGTTTAGAAAAATAAATGGTTTGTTGTGTGGTACGGAGCACTACTGTTTGAAGAACACACAGAAGCCCAAAGCCCGCTTGGCTGTGCAAAGCGAGCTGAACGTTTCTTCTGGAACAAGCCCATATCTTGAACCATCATTGTGTATCAGTGTAAAAACAAATAACTGGAGTGTAGAACCATTTAACGCATAGGAATGTGTTTAAGATAAAATATATTACTGAAGCTGGATTACTTCATACACTATTCAAAATGTTTTATAATCTTGTTTCCATCCCCTGCCCCCCAGTCATCTTTCGGACATCACAGGCAATGAAATGCCAGGTGTGATACTGGGCTTTCCACCAGCTTCTTGTTACAGCTCTTTGTGCCGCTTTAAGTCCATATAGGGCTGAATGCACCAGCTTCTGCATGGAACCTTCTTTTTCCTCCAGTTTTATGACTGGTAGCTAAGTTGGTCAAGGCTTGAATGGACTGAAGCTGGGAATATATTGGTAGAGGCATGGGGTGACAGGATAGCCCATGCAGTGCTCTTGAATTGACTGTTGCTAAGAAATCTTCTCTCCCTCCTTCTCCCACCCCCCTCTCATTTTAGCTCAGTATTGAGCAAGCCCAAGCTGTAGCAGAACAAGTTGAGATGAAGGCAAAGATGGTACAATCTGAAGTGAAGGCCGTGACATGCAGACACAAGAAGGCCCTAGAAGAAAGGGAATGCGAGCTGCTATGGAAGGTAAAAAAATAAATAAGAGGGAGGCTGTCTGATCTATGAATGTGCTCTAGCTTCTGCAGTATATGCTATCTGCATCCACTGGTGCACTACATTTTGACATACTTGTTTAGATGATATATTGATGATATATAAATGTGTTTTAGAATCGCCCACCTCTAAGATGCACCTAATTTCGACTGTCATTCAAGGCATACTTCTTATTTGAATTAGGTTGATGGAAAAAACTCAATAGAACTGCGAGTTCTGAAACTTTTGTAAAACAGTTGTTTAAAGCCAGACACATTTTGGATTGGAAGGCTTCTAGGGACTCAGACAAATTCTAAACACTTAAGTCAAACTCTTGTCCATAGACAAACTTGATTGTATTCATTCTTATCCAGAGAGTGAACAACACAATTAACTTACCACATAAGTTTCTTGCAAGACTGGGAGAAGGAGGTTCAGGTCCTAAACTGGATGGAAATGTATTTTTCTATAGTTTGAGGACTCATATTGGTGCTTTCCTGGCTATGGAGAACCAAGAAGATACTTTGTGCAAATTTAGCATGTCTTTCCCTTTTGCTCTGATGCATGGCGGACCCCCCCACCCCACTCCAAGTATCACTTTTCTACCAATTGTATCAGTGGCGGCTACACGGAAGCGGATAGCTTGCTCCACAGTTTTGTGTACCACAAAGGAGACAGCTGCTGCCTCCTAATCTCTCCTGCATTCTAGACCTTTCTTGCCCAAACTGCACTTCTTTTGAAAAGCCATCTCCACTTCTGGCAGGCAGTGTCATGCAGTCGCTGTGACAGCAGGGCCAAGTACAGCATGATATACTTTGAAGTATCACCAATAGGGATGTGCCCGGACCGGTTCGGAGGTCATGCTGGAGGCCTCCAAACCGGTCCGGTTCCGAGCCGGTTCAGCACGGAGGGGGGTTGTAGTTTTAAGGGTGGGGGTGGTACTCCCCCCCACACCGCTCTTTCTCCTCCGGCATTGTGTTTTTAGATAAAGATTCTGGGGCGGCAGCGCTCCTCCCTGCCGCCCCTGCCCCCGTCGTTAGCCTGCAAGTGCCAAAGTTAGTAACACGCATGTGCCCGTTCTGCCGTGTGTGCGCACCTGTCGCCGCCGCGAGCGCGCTCCGCAGGCGTCACACGTCGATGTGTGACGTCTGCGGGGTGCGTGCGCGGCGGTGACAGGTGCGCATGCGCGGCAGAACAGGCGCATGCGTGTTACTAACTTCGGCACTTGCAGGCTAACGACGGGGGCAGGGGCGGCAGGGAGGAGCGCTGCCGCCCCAGAATCTTTATCTAAAAAAACAGCGCCGGAGGGGGAAGAGTGGCGGGGGTGGGGAAGTATCACCCCGCCCGCCCTTAAAGCTACACACACACACCCCGTGCCAGACCGGACCGGTTCAGAGCCTTGCACATCCCTAATCACCAATGGTATCACTGACTGAACAAGCACTGCTCTAATGTACAGCATGAGGGTTACTTTCTGCGGTAAGATTCTGGTTGATCATAAGAATCTAGATTTTGTATTTGTTTCTCTCTTGCACACGCACACACACACACACACACCTCTGCCCCTATATCTAGCTCCTTATACCACTGGCATAAAAGATTATTTAGTTACACTTTTGGCCTCAGATAAGATATTTAAATATAAATATACTGGGTCTAAAGATAACTGCAGTGTGCTTAATCTGATTCCTCCCCCCCATCTCTTTAAATTACCTTAGCTTTTTAATTACAAATCCCAAACGAGCAGTCTTCCCACCCCATAGCCACAGAGCAAAGGAGCTGGTGTTTGAGAACTGAGATTTTTGTCACTTTTTGTCAATTTGTGTCACTTCAACACTTCAAACTGCCAAACAAAATAATAATACTCCTCCATTTATGATATGCAGTCAGCAGCTTAAATGTGTGTTTAATCTTTGTTTTTAGGTGGAGAAAATCCGGCAAGTGAAAGCTAAGTCACTCTACCTCCAGGTGGAAAAGTTGCGTCAAAACCTAAACAAGCTAGACAACACCATAAGTGCGGTCCAGCAGGTCCTAGAGGAAGGGCGGAGCATGGATATCCTCTTGGCTCGAGACCGCATGCTCACTCAGGTACAGGAGCTGAAGAATGTCAGGGGCTTCCTGCAGCCTCAAGAGGACGACAGGGTCATGTTCACGCCTCCTGATCAGGCATTGTTTATGGCCATCAAATCCATGGGGTTTGTCAGCAGTGGGGCTTTTGCTCCTCTGACCAAAGCCACTGGGGAAGGTCTCAAACGTGCACTGCAAGGCAAAGTGGCCTCTTTCACAGTAATAGGCTATGACCACGATGGCGAGCCTCGCCTTTCGGGAGGAGACATGATCTCTGCTGTGGTCATGGGGCCTGATGGAAATCTCTTTGGAGCAGATATTGGTGATCAGCAGAACGGAACCTATCTAGTCAACTACAGGCCACAGATGGAGGGAGAGCATCTGATCTCGGTCATGATGTGCAACCAGCATATAGAAAATAGCCCATTCAAGGTTATGGTAAAATCTGGGCGCAGCTATGTTGGCATTGGACTACCAGGGCTTTGCTTTGCTAGCGAAGGGGATAGTGATGGCAAGTTGTGTCGTCCTTGGGGAGTTAGTGTAGATAAGGAAGGCTATATCATTGTTGCCGATCGCAGCAACAACCGTATCCAGGTCTTTAAGCCCTGTGGTGCTTTCCACCACAAGTTTGGCACCTTGGGCTCCAGGCCTGGCCAGTTTGATAGGCCTGCCGGCGTCGCTTCCGACTCATCGCGGAGGATTGTTGTGGCGGACAAGGACAATCATCGCATCCAGATCTTCACCTTTGATGGCCAGTTCATTCTGAAGTTTGGGGAGAAAGGAACCAAGAACGGGCAGTTCAATTACCCATGGGATGTAGCAGTGAACTCCGAGGGCAAAATCCTGGTGTCCGACACAAGGAATCATCGGGTTCAGTTGTTTGGGCCTGACGGAGTGTTCCTGAACAAGTATGGTTTTGAAGGGGCACTCTGGAAGCACTTTGATTCCCCGAGGGGTGTGACATTCAATCACGAGGGCCACCTAGTTGTGACAGATTTCAACAATCATCGTCTACTTGTCATACATCCCGACTGCCAGTCAGCACGCTTCCTTGGATCCGAAGGCACAAATAATGGCCAGTTTCTGCGCCCACAAGGTGTGGCGGTAGATCAAGAAGGTCGTATCATTGTGGCAGATTCCAGGAACCATCGTGTACAGATATTTGAGCCGAATGGTAGTTTTTTATGCAAATTTGGCACTCAGGGAAGTGGCTTTGGTCAGATGGACCGTCCTTCAGGTATTACTGTCACCCCAGATGGCATGATTGTTGTGGTTGACTTTGGAAACAATCGAATTCTCATCTTCTAATCTGTGCTTATCTGTACTAGGAAGAAACTGTCTCAGGGAAAATCCTTTTAAGAGAACACACAAAAATTACAATGTTAGTTCAAACCTACCTCATCTTTAATTTTTATAGATGAATGTACTTCCCCTTTTATCTGCAGGGAGTTATCCTGTGATATTATAAACTCTTATCTACCTCATTATCTTTGTGTTCCTTTACCTCTACAGTATACAAACTGCAGTATACAATTGACCTTTTTTTCCCTGGATGGAACATCCTGCACAAACCTGTTTCTGTGCACACTAGGTGGCTTGTGTGGTAAACTCTGTAGACTCTGCCAAAAAGGCACACACATCTTTAAAAAGAAGAGAGAGAAAATCCAGTAGTTCTAGTGATTTTTAATTTTGTGTTCTGATCATACCTGGGGTGTGTGTGTGTGTGTGTGTGTGTTTTGGAGGGGTGAAGGGGCTTATGTTTTTAGATGCTGCTGCAGCAGAGAACACATTTCTTGTTCTCCTTTTTATACCTCAGTGCATTTGGCATACTGTTCAGCATAATATCTTGTTTCCAAAAGATGTTGGTTCGGTTTTCGCCCCCAGAAGTGGGATAGGATTCACCAAGAAAAAGCTAGGGTCTTTTTTATTATGTTTGCATGTATATTTTGAAAAAGCTAGTAACTCCACAGCGTGCCACCCACCCACAAGCTGTTAAGAAAATGCACAAATGTTTTAATATGTTAACCTTATTTGGTGGCAAAGGGCCACATAGAAAGTGTTTCTCAAGGTCTGGAGTCATCAAGTCTGCCTGTTCTGGCAGCAGCCCTCCTCACTGTTGGATAAGCTGCTCCTCAAAGTTTGGAACTTTGGGAATGACCTCTGCAGCATGAGGAGCTGCTGCTGGATGTTTGGGGCAGGGGTGTGTGCGTGTGCGTGCGTTGTGTGGCAGTGAATGCAGGAGCAAGCCCAGAGCAATTGTGGTACACCAATGCAAGCCTTCTCAGTTACAAAAGGAGATTTTTGGATTGTAGCTTTGGTATAGTTGGCTATCCAAGTTGAATGAGGATTTCCTTTTGAGCTTGTAACTTTCTTGTAGCCTTTTGGTCAGCTAGTATTTTTTAAAAGACCCCTCTTCCCCCTTACACTATGTATGTGTTGTCCGTATGTGTATCTAGCATGGTGATCTGTGGCAGTTGTGTTGCCTGCTGGCAGTGAGCCAAATACTTGAGTGTAATGTTCTGTTTCTTCTGAAGAGGCAAACTGTTTTGAAAGTTTGTGTTGAAGAATTAACTTTTTTTTAAGCATAGCTCTCTTTAGAGAAGTATATAATATTTCAGAGTTAAAGAACAGCACAAATTTGGAAACTCAGGATGTGTTTCAGCAGCCCCAGATGAAGGAAGACATATTGTCATAACTAAATCTTCTAACTGACTTGGCCATTTTTGCTTCCTGCCTCTTCCAGCCCTTCTCTTCCCTTAACCCTTTGAATGGAACATGTACATGGGAAATTTATCTTGCGAAGACACCCATGTCGCTCCTTCTGTAGGAGCAGAGATTATAGGTGGAAAGAAAACCGCTGTAAACCCTACCTCATTTGCTCCAGCGCCAAAGAATGCCATGTGAAATGGGGGTGCAGTATCTAAAACCAAAACTGAGTGACTTGAATCTAATTAGCCACACAATTTAGCACTGAAAAGGTCCAAGCATTCTTGTACTTCTCCAAGAAGAATTCTCCAAATTTCTTGTTCCAAATCATAGGAATGTGATTCCTTCTGTGTTGTGTCCTTCAGTATGCATTTTACCATCTTAAGACACATTCCTCTGTTCTTATTTGGGAGTAAGCCCCATTGATCCCAATATGGCTTACTATTGAGCAAGTGTGTGTTGGAGTGTGTAGCGATCTAAAGAGCTATATCTGTCCCTCTCTTGCCTCTCAACCAGGATCTTGGCTGAGAAGCTGAAATGCTGATATAGTCAATCTGGATATTTCCAGTGTAGCAATGAGACTTTGTCCTTTTTGTATTATCCTAGATTACCATTAGCAAGGAATAGTAAACAAAAGCTGTGGTGATTTAACATGCAGGCTGACATGCCCTAATGTCCTACTCCGATGTCCTAACTAATGTCCTACTCCGATATAGCCGTTACTGGCCAGATACAGTCATGGGGTCTCTGTACTAACAAAGATGTTGTGAGTTGCACTTTTCATGTTTTCCAAGAAGTTTAATTTTTAGATGTTAAGAAGCTGTATTCTGTCCTGTAATTGGACTGCAGACTGTAGAAAAGACAGAAAACTTGTGACCCTCTCCCTACCTGGCAAATTGGAGGGTGCCCCATTCTAGATGGCTTAAATTGGGGGACATTTCTGTACTACCACTGAGAACTAATGCACATATGACAGGAAAATTCCTTTGGTCACTTTCATTTCCCCTCTGCCTTATGCTTGGCTGCTCTTGTTAGTTGGCCAGATGTCCTATGTTGGCATGTTCAGATACTATGTAGCTGATCCTTTTCAATGTGGTATTTCTGAGAAAGGGAGAACCCAGTGGTATGGGACAAAACATTATCTTGTGACAAATATAATTGCAGCCATATACTCCTGTTACAAGCAGTATACATATTTTCAGTCTGCCACATTATTCTTGGAAGGTTGTACTTCTGCTTTGAGGGTCTTTTGGTCAGAACACCAACTATCTTATTTCCTTCTGAAAATGTAGGTGGTAGATTTTTAGCTGAAGACTCCGTGTAATTATCCAACTGAGTGAGTGAGTAAGATAGAGAGTATGTGTGTGTGAAGTTAATGGGATTTTTTGGTCAATGGGTTGAGGAAAGGGGTAGAACATGGATACCATGCAGTGCCCATGTGGTGATCCTAGATTAATATGATCGTCATGTAATGTTTGTGAAGGCACCCCAGGTTGGAAAATTTGTTTGTGACTAAAGCTGAGAAATAAGGTTAGATTTCCAGATATAGCTACCAAAGAGAACTGGTTAAAAAGCTTTAATTCTAGAGTTGGCAGAATCCTGTGTATTGCAAAGCAAATGCTTAGCTTTCCTCTTCTACTGGGGTTTACCCCCTTTATTTCTTGTAAAAGAAGCTACTTCTAGTATGAGTGTGTTGAATCCCTTTGTGCCATTCCATCCTTTCATGCTGTGGAAAGCCACTGGCTTGTGGAAATATGTTAAGCTTCATGACTTTTGTATGTGTGTGCTGCACAAGCTTGGAGAAGCCAGAAATCTCTTTACTTGTGGAGAAGAAATGTGTTTCTTTCTTCCATAAATATGCTACTTTCCTCTGCTGGTGGATCTGTGTTTTGGCACAAAGTCAAAGCAAAATAGTATCAGAAAATATTTCCAGTTTGCATATCCAAAAAGCTTTTAAAAAAATTTAATCTGCTGCTGCTTGTCTACCCACAGTGACTCTGTACTGCTACCACAGTAGGTAGTGCAAAGCACACACCTTGTCCCACTTGAAAGTATTAGTATCACTTCTGATGGAGTGTTTTTATAATGCTATGAAGCTAAGTAGTATAATAGAGGCAACACGTAATGCCAGCATAAAATGCCCCTTAAGGGGATTGGTTTTTATTGGAGATATAACTGACAGGATTTGAAGTCCATCTGTTTGCATGCTAGTGGGCTTATTTGGTAATCCAGATCCATCGAGATGGAGTACAAAACAGGGCTACCGTGTAAGCACGGGTTTGAAAATGGGCTGCAAACTTGTACTTAAGCTAGTAAACCTGGACAGGAAAGAAGTGAGGTAACTGTTTTACTACTATCTGAATCTGAGAAGACAGTTGTGCACTAAAACACTTGCAAAGGAATTTGAGCTGTGTTATAAACTGTCTCTCTTTTTTGCTCTGCCCCAAATATTTTCCAACAGATTCTTACTGCTCTCCTGATTTCAGCTTTGTGAATCAAATGGTCTGCCAGCCAAATATTTTCCAGTTACCTCTTGCTGAAAGCCCAATAGAAAGCTGTGTTGATAAACATAGCAGTACTTTCAGGAGGCTGATTGTTACCCTTAAGTATAACTTATTTGGGGTAACCTTCAAAAACAATACTATAAAATGCAGTGGGGACCTGAAATATTCTATAATTATTTGCCCTAATCAGATCTGAGAATAAAGGAGGCACCTTCCTTATGGCATTCCGTGGGAATTGTAAAAGCTCAGTTCTGTCTGTTTTTGTTAAGCCAAAATTAATTTATTGAAGAGAAGTCTCTCTGCTTGATTTTTAGCCATATCTCTGATTTCTTTTGAAGATCAGGAGATTCCTGTGTTCAGTTCTGGTTTAAATTAAGAAGTGCCAAAGCATTTTGTGGTGGTGTTTTATTTTTATTTTAAAGATGAGTATATCCAAATGGTGCCAAAAGGTAATAAGGTATTTTTAAAAAAGAAGGAAGGAAGATGCACACACAGGTTGCCACTGTGTAAAAATTAAACACTGGTACTTGCATTAGACAAACACTGTTTTTGGTCCTTGAGTTCTCAGGGAAACAGCAGAACTCAGGTTGCTATGGTACAAGATGCCTGTACAAGTATATTTAAAGTTCTACCTCACTTTGGAGAAAGAAGCAAAGCATCTACCTCAAATGTATCATCAAAAAGTTATTGAAGAAAGTGGTTTTTCAACATGAGGATAAAAGGGATTGACTCTAGGTAGCATAATAAGGTTGTCTCTGCGTGCATGCGTGTGTGTGTTTTTAGTCGATATACATACATATATTTAAACATAATGACTTTACATGTGACTGCCTTTTCCCTCAAAATGTTAGGCTGGCCATGCTAAAGAAAGTGTAAATAAAGAGGTGCTTTGGAAATCTCAGGCAAATCTACTGATAATCCTTCTCCATGAACTGATCGGCTATAGGAATTATATACTTTCCCATCTCTTTCAGTGTTATGACACAGTTGGCTGGCATAGTGAACTGGCTCCTGTTTGCAGAGTTCTTGTGACCACAGATCTCTTCTCTAGGAGAGAAGAATAGTTTCTCTTTGTTCATGCCTACAGGTAGCTTTTTAGAAAATAACCTTGTGGAGACCTAATAGGTCTGGCATCAAAACTTTCCTTGGCAATTGAGATTTCATCAAAGGATACAATCTATATTTAAAAACTATTACATATGACTGAAGGGAATGTGTGGGTGGTTTTCTTTCTTGATTTTGGAAGCTTTAACACAACAGGATGTTGAGGCAATGATTAAGATACTCCTACCAGAGGCAGCTTAGATGGGGCTACTTAGGGGCCTCATCCATTGTTTCTGATATCCAGCACAGCTAGAAAGGAAGCACATGAGTGCATTACAGGGGGGAAATCTTCTAAATCCTCACCTTCTTCCTCAGTCTTATCAGTGACAAATTGGAGAAATGTGTACAGGAAACCACTAGTAATTATGCTGTGTTGAGCTTGGTAAAGGTTACAGTGGAAAATGTACCTGCTTGTATATATTTAAGTGATCTTACGGGTTAACAAGCAAAGACTGGTTGGCATTTGGTTTCTTTCCATCACTGTTGAACCATAATGATTGTTCTTCAGGAAGAAATTAAAAGGAGCGGGGGGGGGGGGAAGCTTTGTGTACCTGCATGGTCTTGGACCTCTTCAATGATTGTATCAGCTTACAAACTCAGGTTGCCTTTTTAAATTTTGTTTGAAGCTCCTTCGTCAGAGCTTTGGTGACTGAATGTTAAGTATATGTATTAGATTAGATGGCGTTCTTTAAGCCACCAAACCAGTAAGTTCCTTTTGGTAGCTTTATAGAATACTGCTCAGTCTAGATAGTTTCTTTCCCAGGGAGAGATTGTTTTTAGCCCCTCCCCTTATGACGGTTTTTTAAAAAAATAGTTAATGTAATGTGTGCTCAGTCACCTAGACTGTTTGGGGTGACGTTTCTTACTGTATGTGATATTGCTTGTCTTGTGCCTCATCTGTTGTGCATCTGCTTAGATGGTGATTCACTTCTTGAAGTAACAAGTAGTGCAACATGCCCTGGTATGTGCACTTTGTTTTTTCTAAAGCATCTCAGTATTTTTCTGTGCCTAAATATAAAGCGGATGGTCTAAGACCAAAAGAAAACATGCCGCACAATCATGGAAAATCTCTGCAGACTAAATCCCTCCACTTGGTTTATTAAAAAAACAAACCTTTGATCTTGTAAATTCAAATTATTCAATAAATTTTGTTTTAATAGTTCAGGATTCTGTATAGAAAAGGTGCTTCTCTTGAGCCAGTTGCCTTTTAGTCGTTTGCTGCCCTGCTGCACACACTTTTTTTTTTTTTTTTGGTATACCTGTTAGGAAAAGGCACAGCTGAACTCTCACAGGAGTGTCATTTGTGTGTGCATCAGTGTTCAACTTGGCCAAGTTAATAATTTTTCCTCTTTAATTTTGAAGCCCCTAGGTTTTGGGGTTTTTTTGGAAATGCAGTCAGTTGGCTGTTCTGAACTCTAAAGTTGCAGACTGTAGAGTAAAGCAGGACAGGTGAGGCACAACCTTTGTTTAAATGGGCTAAAAATAGTAGAACTTGTGTGTTTTTTAATGGAGGCTTCTGAATGTATCTTTGCGGTCCATGGAGAAGGCTGAAGGATGTAGCAAGGAGACGATGTATCAGCTACTGGCAGCCTTAAAACAAAGTCATTGTCTCTCTCTGGACTTTAAAATGTTTCTATGCAGTTTATTTTTATTTTTGTTTAATCAAATAAATGTGAGTTTCACTTCATCTCTAGTCTGTCTAATCTTTTCATTCCAAGTGCTCGTATCTTATAGGACACAAATGTACATCCTATCTTTCAACTCAGACTCTTGACGCTGTAATAGAAGATAACTCCTCACAGTTCCTCTGAGGAACTTGCTGTGCTAATCTCCCTCACAGGGTTGTTTTGTCTATTCTGACTTGCTTAAGGCAATTCATTGGGCTTCAGAGCTGGCTTTTACATACCCAAGCACCTATCACAGAGCAGCAACACATGTTCCCTATTTTTCTACAAGACTACCTGAACACTTTGCTACTCACCCCCACTGAAATAACATCCTTGGGTTAAATTCACAGCCAAGAGCAAAGACCTGTTCTTGGATGTATTTAAGATCAAACTGCAAAGGGAAATTTGTGTTCTTTCACAAGGAACAATTTTAAGGTGGAAACCTTAATATGTCACTCTCTTTATTAAAACAAAGCAATTGTGCAATCGGCTTGTACACTGACCTATTTGTTAATAACACTACTCATCTGTGTGTGGAAACCATGCATGCATCTTAATATATGGGCCAGGGGTTGAGCAGACATTTTGAGTGAATAAATGGGATAATATTGCTCTGTGTGCTTCTACAGCTCTAGCATACATGGCTTGATTTGAGGACAACTGGTATTGCAGTCAGACACAATGCCTCCTTAATTTGGACAGCTTAACATACCACTTCAAACACTGTTAGTTATAGATGTTGCAGTACATTTTGACTCAAAATGGGCTGTTGTCGAGTGTTTTGAGCTTGAAACAGAACACTCTCTAAATAAAGGGCCTGTTTTGAGCTTGGAGCAGAACAACCCCATTTCACACACCATTTTGGAGGCCTGTTCTTTCCCTTGCTGATGAGTTTTCTGGCACTGGCTTCCAATCTCCTTGCATCTTGGTAGGCTTATCATACAAATCAAGAGTTCTCATGGGCAACTGTGCCCCTATTGGCTGGGGGGAGGGAACACAAAAGGAGGAAATTTCAAGATGTATTCAAAGGGACTGGGTGGCAGAGAACCCTTGCAATGTTCCTCTCTTGAAGAGGATACACCAGGAAAGGAGGAAAGAATCAAGGTTGGTTTGAGTTTTTCTTAGCACCAATTATATAATATGCTGTGCTATTAATGCTATAACTGGTTTTGCTAGATCTCAAAGGCAGGATGTGGGTGGGTGCCTGCCTTCCTTGAGTTGTGGTTTGTTTGACTGTGTTGTGGTAAGAAATGGACAGTGACAGTTCTCTGTAAGACTAACTTGTGCTCCACTCACTGCTCTGCAATCTTTATTGCAAGGTGTTCTCAGTCAAAATGTGAAAAGCTATGCATGCAGATGACCACTCCCTGTGTGTAGCCAAAGTGAAGGCCAAGGTATAACCTGGGTGAAGCAACTCAAATGTTCAAGATACTATACACACATTCAGCATTATGGTAAGATTACCGAGATTTTCACCTTTTGGAGAGAGCTCTAATAGCATGTGCACTCTGTATTTGAAGACTTGTGCTGCAGCTGCCCTATTTGTTATCTTACCTTTCATTAGGAGAAAAGAGGGCATAAGTGGTGGAAATATGTGCCACACACACGTGCTTGGAATCCTTTAAAGCAGAACTGAAGTAGGCTTGAAAGAAAAGTCCAGTTCCTAGGAGTAGCCCAAGGTGTGGAATAGAAATTTGATATCTCAAACTGAAGAGCCCTGGGAAATTGTGGCAGGTCTCATCAACCACAACCAGAGTATCCACTTTGGTGAGATTTTTTGGCAATTTTGAGGGGTCAGAGTGATTTTCAGGGGTCCCCTTCACTCCTTTTACTGACTCATGGCAATTTGGGGGGGATTTCCCCCTTATTTAACTGTATTTTGCAGTCTTTTAATGACAGTGAGTCTGCTAACCGTTTGCTATTTACGTCGTCAACCGTGAGGTTTTCCTGGAATGGAACCTTTGGTTGGTGAGGAATGATGTTATTTTTGTTAGTTGAAATTTGAGAACTGCTACATAAATGAAGATTAGAAACTTAGATGCAGAAAACTACTCAAAGTAGTGCTAATGAAATTAAAAGGACCAGCTAGGCACTGCCTAACTACTTTGAGTAACTTCTCAAGGAAATAGAAGGTATTCAACCCTCCAACTGTATGCAAAGAGGACTGCATATTACCCATTTGTTCAGCTCCCTTGCTCCAATTAAATGTGGGTTTTCAGAAGCAAAGAAGCTGCTTAAAGGGTCTTATCCATTTTATGGGCCCCCTCAGTGCTGTAGCTTGACAAATTTGACCCTCCTTTAATTTGAAGCATATTGCATGGATGTGGAGATTCACATGGCAAGACTTACTGGACACTTTTCGCTGGGGTACAGGATCCTATGGTAAGCAACCTCTCAGAGAGGTAAGGCAAAAAACAAACCCACACCTCCATTAGTACAATTTGAGTGCCATTTATATACACCAGCTATTCCAGTTACAAATCATTCTGATAAAACCAGGAGTTGCTTCCATGAAAAACATTTCTGAACTAAACTTCACATGGATCTTTCACAAGATTCACAAGCAAGACACCAGGTTTGCCAGCTCTGACAGGCCTTGAAATGCATTTTGTTGTAATATTTCAATGCATTTCCCCTTCACACTCCTTGAAGCACTCCTGTGCGAGTATGTTTAACAAAAGATTTTTTTTAGATTGTGAGCCCTTTGAGGACAGGGATGCATCTTATTTATTGTTTCTCTGTAAACTGCCCTGAGCCATTTTTAGGAGGATGGTATAGAAATTGAATGATCGTCATCGTCATCATCATCAATAAGATATCCCCTTGGTCTCAGCGGGCTTAATATTCACTCATCTTTGCTGTATGCATAAAGAAACCAAGTGAGTAGAGGTGTCTTTTAGCCACAGTTGAAGAATACTCTAAAGGTGTTCCATCCCCACTCAACACTAGCCAGCATTTTGTGTTAGAAACAGGAGAGCTAACGTAGCATGGTACTTCTAAATCCAGCTATTCACAGATCCAGAGGCCACTAGCCTTAGTATTCTGCAAACTGGCCACTGCAGAGCAGCTGAGAATTGCTAACTTAGATGACACCATAATTAACTGCAGTCTTATGCTTTGCCTGCAAGAACTACAGGCAGCTACTCACAACACTTCGCCTTCCAGAGCAGGAGACTGGGATTGAAACTAGAGAATTCACACAATCCTCCTAGAGACTAGGAGAATTACCAGTCAAACAAGGGATGTACACATTAACTGACAAGCTTGAGTACACACTTCAGGTTATTCTACTAAAGTTTCAGGGAAATCTCAAGAGAGTTTTAATTTTGTAGTTTAATTAAAAAGTCAAACCAGTACACTTGCAGGTACCTGAAAACAGATTTTTTAAAAATACAAACTTCCAAGTGGTTCCTTGCAGAGTTTCACTTCCTCTGAACAGTGGTGAATGCTGGCATCTGGATGGGCTGGACCAGGTGGGCAGGCTGAAATACAGGTTTCTTTCGCATCTCTGAGAGCATTTTCACTGAAGGGAGAAGCTGATTTCTTTTGATGATCTGCAGTGCTAGCTGAGTGTTGCCTAGAAAACAATTTCTATTTTGAAATATCTTTTAAAATGGGATGTTCATGAAGTATCAGCTATGATCATGGTAGCTAAATCTACCACTGAAGTTAAATAACCACTTCAAAGAACATAAATAGCAATAAGCTAATTTTAAGAATTGCCACATTTCCAGGCAAACACCTGTGCCTTTAACAGATATATTCAGGGTTTAAGAATTCAGTCATGCAGTTTTTCTCATGTCAGCAGCTTCATTATACACATCCCTTTTCTGTGCTTTTACTGTAGAAGGCACACTAAATATAGAACACAATGTGGACCGAAAATATTATTCAGCTCTTAAAGGCAGGAAAACCTCTACCAGGAAAGCAACTGGCAACCTTGCATCATGCATTGTCAGGATATACTGGTCCACAGACAAGTCTGTAGAACTGGACACACTTAAGAATATTTTCAGAAGTCTAATGCAATCTGGTTTCCCTTTTTTGAAAAGTTCTAAATGAGACTTAACCATTTTGCATATAAACTCTGAACATTGTTCTAATCTGGAGGAGAAAATGAATTTGAAGGGCCAAACTCCTCAGTCCAGCAGATGCCCAGGGATCATAGGAACATAGGAAACTGCCATTAACTGAGGCAGACCATTGGTCTATCTAGCTTAGTATTTTCTTCACAGACTGGCAGTGGCTTCTCCAAGGTGGCAGGCAGGAATCTCTCTCAGCCCTATCTTAGAGAAGTCAGGAAGGGAACTTGAAACCATCTGCTCTTCCCAGGGTGGCTCCATCCCCTCAGGGGAATATCTTACACATCAAGTCTCCTATTCAGATGCAACCAAGGCAGACCCTGCTTAGCTATGGGGACAAGTCATGCTTGCTACCACAAGACCAGGTCACAAACAATATTGTTGCAGTTTCAATGAAAACAGTGTTTAAAGAGCGAGTAGAAGATGGACAAAATGTAGACATCCTTACCATCCAGCCCCAATGTGCCTTCTACATCCTGCCTACCAAAACCCTTCCATCAGCACCCTAGCTGTCCCTACAGCTCCCATTTCCTGATCATGCCACTACTTGTCCTTCCAAATGCCTCCATCCTATCAACATAAACATAACTATTACTCAAGTCTCCTATTCCACAGGCCAACCTTTCCCACTGGCTGCTAATAAAGGCACTGACTGCAAATTCCACACCCTAAGGTGCTTCAATGCACTTCATAATGTTTGATACCTGTGCTGCCGATTTAAAACAGAGAGTGGGAGAGGCTGATGCAGAGAGAGGTAACAGCAAACATTGCCCTTGACAGAGCACAACTTCTTAGCCAGAAATCTTGATTCAATAATTTAAGCGGAGTGCTGAGGACCTGATTAGGCCCTTTATTATTTATTTGTTTGTTTTGTATACTGCCCTTCCAAAATGGTTCAGGGCGGTAGGCCCTTGAGCTGTCTGTCTTGACAGCCTTGCTTTAAGCATAAACCAGAGCACATTGAGCAACTTCATGAGCTGACAATGCACAAATTTAAGTTTGTAATTATACAAATACTTACCATTCTGAAGTTCAAGGTATACAGCCAGCAAGATAGCCTCTGGTGGGATCTCTTTAGGATGAATCAGTGAGGCAGCCTTATAGCAAGATAAGAAGTTAATACATGAAATATGCAATTTAAAAGCAACAAAAGTGGGTTTTAACAAGACTGGCTAACCCATGATGGGATTTTCAAATAGCATTAAATAGTGGAAATTCTGCAGACTTGTTAGCCATTCTGAAGTTACAGGGCTGGATCTTCTAGGTGTGCACAACTGGCCTGTGGTTCACAGCATTATTACTTCTACCAAGCCAAATGATACAGAGAATGGTTCTACTACCCAACAAAGTAAATTCCTGCACACGTATAAGCCAACAGTGTCACTATAGCTGCTCTGTGCATCATTGCTGCTTTCTGGGAGAGAGAAGCCAGAATGAAGCCTTGGGATTTGGGAACAGCAAGTTTTTAGGAACCCAGAAAGAAGTACGGGTGGCTCCTCCACGAGGCAGGATGAGGTGACGTGCACCCCAGAGCAGAGAGTATGGGCACCCTGCCCCCCAGCATAGTTGTCACCTCACTTGTCTGCTGTGATCTCTGCCCCAACTCACTTCTACCACCCCACCCCTCTGTTTCTCCCTCCCTCCCTCACCACCTTGCCTGCCCCAGTGTCACCCCTCGCTTGCCAGGCTGGCCTCGCCTTCCATGGTGTGCTGCAGCCCTTTTCTGTATTGTAGGCCTGAAGTGAGGCAGTGTGGACATCCAGCAGAAACCTCTCCTTGGCACTGCTGCTGTGCTAGTGCCAGCAACTTGCTCATGGTTTCCCCACTTTAACTGCTCCTAAAATGGAGTAAACAAAGCAGACCAGTTTGTTACTGGAGGGAAGGGGGAGAAAAAGAGCGTGCATGCAGGCACGCAGGTGAGCTGCTGGTGCCAGCACAGCAGCAGCAGCAAGGAGATGCCGCTGGATGCAAGCTTCATCCACACTTGTAGGATGTTAAGTGTAGATCCTTGATCGGCACTGGTCTGGAGCTCTGCTGAGATGAATGTTGGCTTTGGGACTCCCTGCAATGGTTGAGGAATTCCAAACAATTCCAAATAAGAATACAATAACTCAACAGAAAACTCCTCAAGTTTGATACCTGTCTGTGCTAAGATGTATAGAAAATCCACCTTAATTCACAACTAATTCCCTATTCAGACAGCTTGGTTTGAAGCAGAATCACCATAAGCCCATTGAAGTCACCCAAGTGGAAAGAGCTAGACTAGTATTCCAGTTAGGGCTGCAGAAGAAAATACAGTAAATATTAAGTGTGTCAATAGTTGTGAAGACTGATTTGGGGAGAAGTGGGCTGCCAAATACCCTGACAATGTAAGGAAGATGCTTTTTCTCCACCCTCCCCTTCTACTCTGCCACAGCACAGGGCTTCACTTCCTCACTTGGACAAGCCAATGACACGTGTATGCACGCACGCACGCATGCACACACACACACCCCTTCTAGATGCTGCTGGAGCACAGTGCTTTGTTTATCTGGCCACAGAGTAATATGCTATAGTGATGACTGGCTTTCCCAACCAGAGATGGGCTTTCCCTTTCCTGACTTTACATCTGGATAAGAGGGGCAGTACAGTAGGCAGAAGAGCATGCAGCTTAGTTTTCCTGGCTTGGAAACAGCACTGTGCTGTGGCAGCACCTTGGGGAGAGAGGGGAAAGGGAGTGTAGGGCTGCCGGGGTGGAGAGAGAAAAGAAAGCGCACACATGGCTCTGTCGGACATGCAGGGCCTGAATCTTGTTGGACTGGCATTTGCTGACTCTGTTTCTCCTGAGAAGGGTACAGCAAATTTGTTTTTTACCTGGTGCAGACATTTCCTAGCTTTGTCATACTCGCTTCTCAAGCAGTAAGCACTTCCAAGGTTGAACAGCATCATTGTTCGTGCAGAAGTGACAGAACTGGGGTAACACTGCGGGGTTTGCTTGCCAGCTAGGAAGACATGCCAAAGTTTGACTCTACACATTTGTTAAAGCCACCAACACTAAAAACTAGTACGCGTCAATTTAATCATGGCAACTGCTAGCAACTAATGTGAGTTTCCCAAGAAAAATACACATTAAGTACTCCTTCACAGCTAACTTGGCAGTCAGGTCTACCAACATTCCCTACAGTGAACACAACAGGAGAAGTGAAAACTTGTCTCCAGACACTTGGGAACTCATGGAGGACACTTGTGAAGCCTCAGCTGGCTATGGTTCCTTGCTGCGTGTCTAGTGCATATCTGGAAATAGGCATTTCCTCTTCATACTTTATATGTTTATCACAGCAAAAACTGTCACTGGAGTTCCAGATTGCCAGCTAAAGTGGGAAGCAACTAAGCCTTTCCCTTATGTGAGACTTGGATCACTTACTTGAGCCACTTGAGATTGCCTGCTCTGGAGTCTGATCTAGTCACATGGCCTTTAGTAGGCTAATGGATACAAGGTCCCTTCCTTGTAACATTGGGTTCAATTTTTTGGTCCCTTCCCATTCCTTTTTGGTCCCTTCCCATGCCTTTTTGGTCCCTTCCCATTCCACAGGCTCGCTCTTTCCATTTTATTTATTTATTATTTTTCTTTGTAAACCGCCCTGAGCCATTTTTGGAAGGGTGGTATATAAACTGAATCATCAACAACAAGTGATGCTCCAAATGGTATTTGAGATTTCCCATGTTTGAATTTGACCATGGCGTTTTCATTTGATTTAAACATCTTTCCCCCCCTCAATTTAGCAAGTCTGAAGCAATCTTTAAGACACAGTATACATCTTTGGGATTTCAGCAACAAATGTTGACAGATCCACACCACACATTGTAAAAAGGACATCTGAACATTTCTTAGATGCCTAGTCTACCCTATTCCCTACATTATTTCCTTTCCCTTGTTCATTCTACGATTTTCAGAGGCAGATACTGATTTGGCAAAGAAGTGGATACTTACAGGATTCCATAGCTTCAATTTCTCCTTTATCAGATCCTGCAGACAAACCAGAATGCACCATTAGCAAATCAAAGCGTTAGCAAGTAAAATTTGAGAAGCAACCATTAACATTGATTTTGTTTTCAACTATGAATTTCAACAAAGGGGGCTTTTCACCAGTTTGTCAGAACTTTAAAGGCAACTGAAGACATTCGAACTCCCCACCTATATTGAATAATTCAAGATACCAAGCCATCAGCATTTTCATCACAGGTATGACCTCAATTGCTATGAAGTAGATGAACATATATGGAAATCTATTTTTCTGTTCTACATGTATTTATATGCTTTAAGGGTTACTGCATGTCACTACAAGCAGGTACAATTGGTAAACACCATAGAATTAAACATGGTGCAGATGACATTAAGGCATGGTTGGGAATTCCATTCTTAAAGTAACCACTAATTTTTATAAAAATCTTAGCAAAACTAAGATTAGATAAACTGAAGATAGAATATTCTAAGGCACTTAACTTGCATAAAAACATTGATTTTAGGAAATGTGGAAGAGCCAGAGATCTTTTTAAAAATACATTAAAATGTAAGAACTGTTACAAGTTACAGCAGGAAGGCAGTTGAAAGCACAACCGGTTCTCATCAAGTATGGACTCATTAACCTTGCTCCTGCTCGTTTGAAGAAATCCCCAGGGACACATCAGTGACATTCTCAGGGTTCAAGTGAGTAATAGCATCAGAGATTCTGTCTAGCGAGATGAGAGCCTCGGCGGCATACAAATGGCCAAGAAACCTACAAACAGCAGAAGTGCACATATAACAAGAGTCAATCTGGCAACAAATCACTGCAGGAGAACAGAGAAAATGAATGTTTGAGTAGCTGGCCTGCTTCAGACACAACACAGAATGGAGCCAGGACCAAGTCCTGGTTTTGCATAATGACCCCTATCCTTGGGCAATTCTGGCTTAAACAAGCCAGGGTCTCTTGTTATGTCAGAACTGGGTGACTGTCTAGCCAGAATTTTAAAGTAAACAACATCTAATTTATTTTGAAATTCTGTCTGGAATAAGCCAGGATCACCAAGAAAGCCTTGCATATTTCTAAGTCAGGGCTGGAAGTAGAGTCCTCCTTCCCATTATGTGCAAGAAGTGGGGGTGGGGAGCACATGTGCCGGACGTTAGTAGACATAATGGAAAACCAGTAAACAATCCTTACTCCATTTTATGTCTGCATGAGGCCAGTGCCTCAGAGCACAGAAAGCCCTCACATTAACAAAGTGTTAGTAGTAGATACTTTCATGAAACAGCAAATCATTTCCAACATTTCTGTGTGGACGTTCTTAATTCCTGTTCCTTTGCCTGTCCCTCTACAGCCACAACCCATGTGACTGCAGAATCAGGACTACAAACAGAAATAATTCATCTGAGATTGTTTCATTCAGTTAATACTATGCATCATGAAAGGACATCTTCAAAGCCTAGCACAAGATATTTCTCACATCTCCATTCATGTTGCTATATACAGCCATCCCTCGCCAATTACAGTTTCCCCAAATGCAGTTCTGAGTATCCACAATTGAGAACTGCAACCCGTCTCGCCAACTGCAACCTAAGTATCCATGGTTTGGCAAGGTTTTTTGTGATTTTGTGGGGAGGGATTGCGATTTTTGCGGGTTCAGAGGTTCAAGTTGCTCATTCCTCTTGCTGACCCTGCTGACTACTTGCGATTTAAAGTAATTTTTACCCACTTGCGGGGGGGGTGTGTGTGTTCAAAAGTACTTTTTGTTCAAAAGTGTTCAAAAGTACTTTTCAAAAGTACTTTTAGCAATTTGAAGGGGTTAGTGTTCAAAAGTACTTTTAGCAATTTGAAGGGGTTAGACAATTTCCAGAGGTTCATTAAAAAAAAAAAGATTGTGAGCCCTTTGGGGACAGGGATCCATCTTATTTATTTATTATTTCTCTGTGTAAACCGCCCTGAGCCATTTTTGGAAGGGCGGTATAGAAATCAATCAATCAACAAAATAAATAAATCTGTGCACTCCCCTCTTGCTGACTCTTGGCAATTTTAAGAGAGTTTGGGGGATTTTTGAGCATTTTTTCTTTATTTTTTGGTCTTTTCACAGCCGTTGTTCCCCTAACTTCCTGTTTCCCATAGACTTTTATTTGTCATATTTTTATGCCACCTGATATGTACATTTCTAGGTGGTGTACAAAATGTAAAATATTTAAGTCAAAACAGATTAAAATACATGACAATAAAAAGAGCATAAAACAAATTGTTAAGATGATTAAAAACCAATTCTAATTAAAAGCCTGAGAAAACAGGCTTCTTGAGGGTCTTCCTGAAAAACAAACAGAGAAGGAGATACTCTTATTTCAGCAGAGAACATATACCACAGCCCTGGGGCAGCCACAGAGAAAGCCCAGTCCTGGGTCGCCAAACGGGCTGGTGGCAACTGTAACCGGACCTCTCCAGAAGATCATAACAGGCAGCATGGTTCATGACAAAGGCGGCAGGGTTCATGACTTTAATGCCTTGCCAACCGCAAATTTGCCAACAGAGAGGTTTTGCTTGAACAGAACCCTTGTGGTTGGCAAGGGACGGGGTACAGGACAGGGAAAGCGAAGCATCTTCCCACTCCACCGATATTCATCTTGCTGTTTTTTTATGCAATTGATGGCTTGAGGATATATGAACTTTCACTAATATACAGAAATAAATCATCCAGGCAATATTGCAAGGACAAGATTGGGAGAAACTTACTTAAGGGATCCAGACAGTTTTGTCTGCTGAAGAAGTTTGTCTGCATGATTCAGAGCCATAAGGTTATCCCCCAGTGCCAAAGCCACATAAGCACTGCAAGCAAGTATGGAGCACCTGGAAAAGAAGAGGAAACTGGATATATACAAAATATCAATGTAAGCCATATTCTAACCTACTTTACAAAAATCTGAACAAGAAAATAAAAATAGTAGGAGACACTTATACCTATCCACTTTTATCAGATATATATACAGTAGAAATTCTGTAGACCATAATTTGGTCTACTTATTCAAACACCCCATTCAACATCCCATGCATTATGTGGCAGCATAAAGGATCCTGAAATAAAACCACTTTCCCAGTATTACTGCTGAATTTAAAGAGAAATCATCAACAGATTCTGCTCTGTTAGGGCCCATGACATCTCAGCAAAAAAAAATGCCTCTTGGATGCTACAATCATACAGCTTTTTCCGAGGGGGGAAAGAAAAAAACAAGTTGGTGCTGAAATTCTTGCCCTGAAATTTGAGCCACACATTCCACAGCTTCAAACAAAAGGCCCACATCAGGATATCGGTATTAGGTCAGGCTTTTACAGCTTGTAATTCCCCCCCCCTCCCCTCTTAACACAGCACTTTGGGATATTTTCCACTTCACAAGGCAGAGTTCAAGGCAGGCTGTCTTGGCTTCAGGGCATGAGCCTTTGCCTGCCCTGCTTGAGAACAGATTCCATTCTGTTTGCATGGCGGAGGACGAGAGTGAGTGAATCCTCTTCGACAGATCTGATGAGGGAGTTGCAACAAGAGTACATTAAACCCACTAGCCGGTAGGTGGGCTATTACTGCCCAAGCCTTCTGGCAACTGTCAAGCCCACTTTTGATTCAGCAATAAGCCATGTTAATTCATGGCACGGCCTGGGGTTCCTTTATTCCCCTGTCCCAGGAGGCATGCACTTTAATTATGCAGGAGCAGGATGAGAAGCCTCCCCACTGCTCCCTCTCTCCGCTTCCTCCGCACCATGCCCAGATGTCACCTCAAACCTCAACACATGCAAATGCTTGCCAAAGAAAGCCGGCAGCTTTTCAAGCCCCAAATCTATTGGGTTGCTTTAGATCAATGGCTGCAATTCCCGAGATAAATAGGGTATTATTGCATATCAAGCAGTTAGACTACTGCTTGCTGTCTTTCTTGTAATAGGGAAACACTGCTTAAGAACAAATTGGAGGCAACATTTTGTCAGCAAGTCGATGCAAAAGTGATCATGTCCACATGGACTTGGTATAGGCTAAAACACTAGTGAGCAAACATTTTGCTAGGTTTTATGTCCACAGACATTCTGGGAACCACTCACCACTATTGATAGGCAGTAAAATGTACACAGTACTCCTCCAAATATTACTACGCACAAGCACTCACACTGCAGGAGCAGAGAACACAAATCGGGGGATATATATATATAGATATATATATTCCTCCCCCATCCACAAGTGGATGGATGACATAGATGAGCAGGGTGTTCAAAAGAATAGATGACCATAAGGAATGAGTGAAAGGAATGTCAAGGAACATCCTTCTGCAAATCTAAGCCATCCTTTCTAAGTTTTGAGCCTTTATTGGACGCCTACTGTAAAAAAAAAAATTCTTCCCTATATAGTCCGAAGTCCGTTATTCTTTAAGGGTGTGAGAATACACAGAATCCTTCCAGAATCTGTGCCAGACAGCAATGCCCAGTGCTGTGTAGCAGGATGACTATCATGCTGGTTTTTGCTTTTTAGAAGATTTTAATCAACAACTATTTTATTTCAGAAACACACACACACACACACACACACACACACACACACACACACACACACACAGAGAACATTCGTTCAGTGGGCATGCTGAAGACCAAAGTAATTTGCCTCTATCTTTCAAGATTGCACCAATCATTGTCAAACCAGCCAAGCTCAGTTAGACCAGAGTCACTGCATTGCAAGGCAAAACAAACTCTGTCCCACAAGGGTTTTTTACACATCTCCACAGGCTGCCTTTAATTACTATAGAAACCCTCCATATTTGTGAGCTTTTTTGTTCCCTCAAGATCTTTCTACACAGGAATCCAAGTTTTTTCTTTCTTAAAGCCTGCCAAATTATATCAACTGGTATGTTCTGAAACAACTAGACAACAAGATGCGTCAGCCCAGAAAGAATTTACTGACCTTCAGCTAAAGAATAAATTAAGCTTACACCACATGCAAGACTAACAGAATAAATTCAATTGTAAATGTGAATTTAAAAGCAATAATTTATTTCACTGTGCTGCAGGTTTAAAAATTCAGGCAAGCCTTAAAGCAAATAAATGGCATCTGCAAGCTGACTGGATCTTACCTTCTATAAGACCGAGCAATAGTGGCGCTAAATCAATATTTATTTAATAGCATTTCAGCAGTGAATATAAAGGTACTAAGTCACACACTAACTGATCATGAGGCTTTGAAACAAACCTGCAAATTCCCTCAAGACATTTGTGTCTTTCTGGCTATGACCAGAAGCCAACTGAAGTGATTAAGTTTCTCTTCTAGTATTTCCAGGATTAGGAAACTTTGGAAGCAGCCTCCAACACAGCACAAGGAGTTGCTACCATAAAAAGAAATCTGAGGAAACCCAGCATGCATACTGGGATTACCAGCATCTTTTCCAATAGAGCACCCATACCTTTAACTGTGGCTCAGTTTCTGCATACCAGACAGCTGCTAGAGGTAGAGGAATTCCATTAGGAAAGAAGTTGGCACCTGTGCTATGGATGCATGAAAACCTACATGAGCCTAAAGGGATACTCTGGCTTACAGTGTTAGGTCAATGGGCTACATTCTGCGTAGCCCTCTGTGGAGGTAAGAGACCGTTAGGGCTGTTTCAAAAGGCAGTCCCAATGGTGCAGAAACAAGCCTGCTGTGCAGTTTTCATGGCTCATTTTATCATCCCAAAACTAGAAATATCATTTCAGAATAGTTGACCTAAAAAGAGAAGTCTACATGTCAAATGCGGATCTGAACTTAAACAACTGTACAAGTTCTCTTGTTCCTTGGCAATGTATGAGATTTACACAGTAAGCCCCTGGGATCTAAACCTAATGCAGGCAAACACTAGAGGGAAATATATAGGAGGGGCTGTAATTTACAGGAAGACACTTGCCACCAGCCTCCGAGGACACATGGAGACTGCAGAGAGTATGTCATGGGGGTTCAAAGGCCTAGGTGAAAGAGGTATGACGGAAGATAATCCATTAACTTCTAGGACTGCTGCCTTCCGTCCCAGGTCACTGGGACTACTACCACTTCTATGGAAAACTGATGGGTCCAGCATTAGCTCTCATACTGGCATTTGGTTCAAAACCACTTTGTGCAAATCAGGGGTGGCCTGTATTATGCAAACTGAGGCAATTGTCTTTGTCTAGAGTTGCCAGCTCTGCTAACCCAGTGCCAGGCATGCTGCCTCCCAAAACACCTCCCAAGGGAGGCATGCAGCTCGCAAGATAGGTCTGGGGCAGCAGAAAAGACTGCCTGGCATGCTGACATGGGGCCAGTAGTAGAGATATGCACAAAACCACTTTGTATGGTGCGAATCCGAACCAGATTCCAACTGGACTGGGCATATTTGGTTTTGGCACCCCCTTGAGCCAGGCCCAGTTTGAATTCGAACCAGTTTGAGCGTGGTAGTAGGGATGATAAAACTGAGTTTTAAAAGTAATGACTTGTGGCCAGGGCCGGGCAGGCCACCGAGGGCCTGGCCGGGCAGGCCACCGAGGGCCTGGCCGGGCAGGCCACCGAGGGCCTGGCCGGGCAGGCCACCGAGGGCCTGGCCGGGCAGGCCACCGAGGGCCTGGCCGGGCAGGCCACCGAGGGCCTGGCCGGGCAGGCCACCGAGGGCCTGGCCGGGCAGGCCACCGAGGGCCTGGCCGGGCAGGCCACCGAGGGCCTGGCCGGGCAGGCCACCGAGGGCCTGGCCGGGCAGGCCACCGAGGGCCTGGCCGGGCAGGCCACCGAGGGCCTGGCCGGGCAGGCCACCGAGGGCCTGGCCGGGCAGGCCACCGAGGGCCTGGCCGGGCAGGCCACCGAGGGCCTGGCCGGGCAGGCCACCGAGGGCCTGGCCGGGCAGGCCACCGAGGGCCTGGCCGAGCAGGCCACCGAGGGCCTGGCCGAGCAGGCTGTTTGGGCCCTCTACATATGCAGTAGCAGCCATTATGGGGGCCGCCGCACATGCGCACTGGCCATTTGCGTGACCAAAAATGGCCCTGGAACGGGCTGAACTGGCCCAGGGAGACTCCGGGGGAGGGCAAGCTGCAGCACCCCCACCCCCCAGGCCACTGAAGCCCTCAGCAGTGGTAAGTCATTTTTTAAACTAAATTTTATCACCCCCTGCCACCATAAAACCAGGCCCAAACTGGATTGACTTCAAGCCAGGCCTGGCTCAAGCTTGAGTCAGCTTGATTTTGAGCCAGCTTGCACACCCCTAGTAGTAGTAGCCCACTATGCTGCCTCAAGTGCTGGCAAGACATAACTTCCCTGGCGCAAAACCAGTCTGCACAGGTCCTCTGTAGGCAAGAACACAGATAACTTGTCCCACAACTTTAGCATAGCACTTGCATACAGAAGCTTTTCTTTGGAAGCGCTGGTGCTACATCATTTAATAAGAAAATTAAGCTTGCTATTTATTTTTCTATTTTAACAAATGAATGACAGAATTGTTACTCTTTTCCATGATGGTGTAAATATTTTCTATTTTCAGTCAGCATGTAGAAGATTAAAAATAGCAAATAGTACAGACACTCAAAATTTATTCCTCAGATCAAGTCTTAACAGTAGCTAAACTAATGCTCCCCCCCCCCCACATTCTGTAACACTAGTTCTTACTAGAAATAATACAATCATTCTGGTTGTAATGATGAGATTTTCTTGACAGGCTGTCAAGTTTCATCAATAGAGAACAACAGCTGATTGTGAAAGATTATATTCCTTTCTTTACAGCACATGACAAGTCATCATAAGTGTAAGACTGTTCTCACAGCTTTAGAATTATATACCTATTTTACACCAAAACCTTCCGATTCCCATGTGGGATGTGCAGTTTAGCACAGCAACTAACGTTTCCATCAATATCAGTGAAAACATGGCCCACTTAATTAAAGAAAAACCAGTCATGCAGGCTACTGTATGCATTGTATTTCTGTACATACAGGTTCATATTAGGCTTCAGTGTAATGTGGGAATAGCCACATCTGGTGCACACAGTGGGAATCAGATAATTGTGAACCGCCCGGAGACGTGTGTGGGGCGGTATAAAAGTGTAATTAATTAATTAATTAAAATAATATACTACATCCATGTCCAAACACAGATCAAAATGAAACACACTGATGCATTTAAAACAAATAAATACATGCACCAAGATGAGCACAGATCTATGTGTAAGGAAATACAGCATGTATACCATCCCATATCCATGGATGTTCACCACTATACTGGGAAGAAGTTCATAAATGTAAGCTTTCCATGTATTATGAGCCAGACCAGTGGTGGTGGGGGGAGAGCAGCAGTGTTCCCTCTAAGGCGTGCATGCTCACAAGTTTTTTTTAATGTCTGCTCAGTTAATTTTAGATCTCGCTCAGGTTGAATCAGGAAGGCCCCACTCTGACTGCACATGTGCACACACTGCCTTGATACTGCCTAGAACAAAACTCATTCCGTGCACAGATGAACAAAATTAGAGAGAACACTGAAGTGCAGTGCATCTGGATTACAAAATTCAGCTGTTTATTTCCCCCAAGCAATTCTTACATGAAGATACATCTGAAAACACAACAGATCAGTATTTGATAGGTGACTCTTTCCCATGAATCTGTTTGCACCAGACACAATGCACAGTTTTGCTTCGATGCATATTTCAAAACACTACTCAACAGAAGTAGATTCTACCTAAATGCCAGGAAAACAATGTAGTTCTGTGGGGGCCATCTATTGTGATGTTACAGCAAAACCTTGCTATCCACCGAGTCACGTATCCGCGATCGGATAACTGACACCCGACAGCATACGCATGTTTAAAACCAGCCAAAAAAGCATTAATTCTGCGTATCCGTGGGTGGCCGGAAATTACCTTGGAAGTCATTTCTGGCTGTCATTTTAAGAAATGTGACTCATTTAAAAAAACAAAACACACATACACACTTTTCCCTATGCTTTTTCATGGAAAAAATAGGGCCCTTTTCTCCAGCTTTCTGAAGCCTAACCTCCCCATTCCCATTGATGTAATGCCTCTGTATTTGTGGTTTTGGTATCTGCGATAGCAGCGGACAACACACACACACACACACACACACACCCTGGATAGAGAGATCCACCTGTAGTCCTGAATCTGTGGTGGTGGCAGCATATTCTCAAGTGTTAGAACCCACCTTAGATTTTCTAATTCCTGTTTCCTCAGTGGAGAAGATGGTGGAGCTGGAACAAATTTGTCTCCTTCATGACTTTTACTGCTGAAATGACAATAGTAGTTGTAACATTAAAAGCTTTAACAAAAGGAAATCCAACAACAGACCTAACAGTGATCCACTTTTTTAACAACCCCAACAAGAACACAAATTAAGCATGTGGAAAAGGCTAGAGGGAAGGAAGGGGATCACGGCACCTTCTGAAGCATGAGACTATTGTCCCACTCTCCTCCTTCAAAAGGCAGGAAGTCCTGAACAAGACAGCAAGGAGTTCTGCGCTCTTCCTACCATACATTTCCTGCTGCTCTATTCCCCTGCCCTCTGAAAAAGGCAGAGTAGGGCAAGTAGGAGTAGTAACAGGAGCGGCTGCCACTGTCTCCAGGTAAGGGGAGATCAGAGGGTTGAATACTGGTGCACGGCGTGCTCTGTACACTGTGGGGGTGGCAATTCAGATGAGTGTGCAACATGGGCTGAGCTGGGGGCAATGGCTCACTACACGGCTTCATGCACTTGGGAGCCTTGGGCCAGGCTTGAAGGTTCCTCGATGAAGATGACATATGCACACCTGCTTTATTTTTATCTATCAATATATATCAATCATAAGGTGCCCAAGGGAAAGATTGCACAAATACTGTGTTACTATAAAAACAGGTTGCTTACCTGTAACTTATGATCTCTGTGGGGATCCATGGTCACTCACAACTGGGTCTTCTGTGCCTGTGCAAGAGGCCCACGGAAGAATCTATAGCTCCATTTAGACCCTTTTAGGCATAGGGATATCGGAGCCTATCAAGCTGGCTGTAGAGCGCCTCCCTCTTCAGTTCCTAAATCAGCCGCTGCGAAGGGACTGACAACATTGAGGGAGAAAGAAATAGCAGCCTAAGCCACAGTTGCACAGGTATATAATCATCATATGGTAAGAGTGCAGAGAGGATGGCCAGGCGGGTGTTGCGGGTGACCATGGATCCCCACCTGTTTTGGAAAGACAATGGCTGAGACTGAGCAAGAGACTTGGCCGTATAATGGGACTTCTTCAGCTTCTCCATCGTCTCATCTGTATCTTTGGAGAAGAGTCCCTCACCATTGAAGGGTAGGTTTTCAATTTTGTCTTTGATGTTAGGCTCAAGAGGTGTGGACCTGAGCCAGGCATGGCGATCAAGCACGATCGACTCAGCCAGGACCCTTTGACTCAGTTTCTATCAGGTGCTTGGCAGAACGAAGGTGTTGCCTTGTCAGATCAGCAGACTTTGAGTGGGTGGACATAAATTTAGCCCTGAATGACTCTGGCAGATCAACAGCAGCATCCTTTAAAGTACCCCAAAGTGATTGCTGATACTTGGACATGCATGCCAAGTGATTGGCAACCTTTAGTTAAAAACCATGAAGAAGAATAAAACTTCCTCGCAATCAAATCTAGTTTCCTTCCCTCTTTATCAACTGGCTTGGAGTGTTTTCGCAAAGACTTAGACACAAGTCTTGGGCACAAACCACCAGTTTGGGGCCGGGTGTTTGAATAAAAATGGGCAGGACGCTTCCTGGATCCTATAGAGGGATTCCAACGTCTTGCAGGGGAGTGTGAAAATCACAGGAGTAGCCCAGGCAGCCTTAGAGGCAGCGACCAGAGCCAGTAGCATGGGCAAGGTGTTAGGGTGAGCTACAGACGTAGATGAAAGGTAGTCACAGACAGGGTCTTTGATGGTGGCCTCGGGGGGGGGGGGGGCTCCAGCCCCAAAGCTTTAGCCTTTTCCTGTATTTGCATGCAATAAGATTTTGTTTCTTCAGCCAGAGAATTGGAAGACACATTTGCCACATTATCATCTGGGGATGTGCCTAGAGGGACCTTTGAGACATCCAAGTTAGAGCAATAAGACGATTCACCATCTGTATCTGGATCCTCAGGGCCAGAGGCTCCAGGGTGGGGCTCCACAGAGGCAACAGGATCCCTAGGAATACCCGAGTGTTCATGAGTCACGGGGCCAGATCCCTCAGAAGGACCGGTGCAGGTGTTACTGGCGGAGGCACAGGCGTAAAGAGCCCTAGGTGCCAGTGTAGCAGGCCTGGAAGGAGCAGCAGGCGTAGCAGGGTGCTTAAAGGAGTCATTAGCATCAGGGGTGTGAAGTACTGAGATAACCCCCTTAAGTGGCATCGACTTCCATAGTCTATATTCTTCAAAATCATATCAAAGTGCCTGAGAATTGTAGAGCGTGTGACTGGAAGCGTTCCCTTGGCCTCAAGTGAACTGAGTCACAGGCCCAAGGGGAGCTATTGTAGTCTAGCGGGTCCACAGCGATATGAGAGGCAGAAAAGTTGAAACATTCCCTCAATGGCATAGTTGTAGGACAAACAGGTGTTGAAGTGGTAGGGACACCTGATGGGGTTTCAGGTATTGGCAATGGAGAGCTTAATTCATCATTGTCAAGACCCTGAGACAAGGTAAACCCCTTGAAGGTAGAGCCTGAAGGTATGGAGTTAGCTGAACCCAGCATTTTTTCCAATTAGTGCCTAAGCAAGTGCATGAAGGGAAGGGGAATCCAGGGTAAGAGTAGTGGTTGTCAACATCTGGCGTGGTGAAAGGCACACAGGAGAATGAGCCAGCGTCGAGTAGTGATAGGTAACAATTGGCGAGGGTGGTCTCAATGGGACAGGTGAAAGATGCTGCAGAGAAGCTGAAGTCGCACTGAAGGAAACCAGTGCTGTCAGCACCACAGACATCGCAAAAGCTGTCAAATAAGTTACCGACACTGAAGCAGGTGGTCTTAATGCCGTGGAGGATGAATGTCTCGGAGCCGGAACAGACAAAGTCGAAGCCAACGCCTGTTGCGTCAACGGGGATCACCTGGAAGAGTCCACTCCCTTCGGCACCGTGGAGGCCAAAGTCGAAGATCTGGACTTGAAAGGCCTGGATGAATCAGTCTTGGAGATTGGAACCTGAGGTGAAAATGAGACATCTGGCTATGCCATGGAGGGCGATGGAGTCTTAGCTGGAGTAGAGACCAAACAGATCAATGACAGCTTCCAAGTTAGAGCTAGGGAAGATGACGACACTGGCTTTGCACTTTTCTTATGCAACTCCTCAGCAGACCGATGTCAGTCATGCTTATGTTTGCAGAAGTGCTCACAGCCTCTATCCAAAGGCTTCTTAAAGCAAGTGCCCCATTTTTTCTTGACACTGATTGCAGCAACGCTGAGGAGGAAGTCAACGGCATCAGGTGGCTAGGCACCGCGGACTTTGGAGGCGATGGGGGGCTCGGCCTCAGGGTGCCCGGATGGAATACATTTTCATAAAGAGAGGCTTAAAGGCACAATTCCCTGCTTAAACTGGTCTCTTTTTTTGGATGAAAGACAGACCTTGCAGATGCTAGTATTATGGACTATTGCCCAGACAGATGAGGCAGTCAGCGTGGCCATCCAAGGAAGGCATGGGTGCCTCTATAAGTTGCACACCTCTTAAAAAGTTTTAAAGGTAGACATAGCCAGAGTCAAACACAGTCCAAGGTCAGCCAGATCAGATTAAAAGTACTAAATCCAGAGGAAAAAGCCAAAGAGAAAACACAGTCCGAGGTCATAAAAATCCAGTAAGGTAGTAGGTCCGACAAACAGAAGAAAGGTCAAACGCAGTCCAGGTCAAACACAGGGAAAGCACAGAAAGCTGTCAGAAAAACAATCCGAGTCAAAAAGCCAAGAAAACAGTCCAAATAATACATTCACTTTCTCACAGGAATGAAGGGAACAGGAGCAGATCCTTTGCGAGGCACCACAAGCCGCAGACAAGAAGGAATTGAAGAGGGAGGTGCTCTACAGCTAGCTTTATAGGGTCTGATATCCCTGCGCCTTAAAGGGCCAGAGAGTGCCTAAATGGAGCTATAGATTCTTCCGTGGACCTCCTGCGCAGGCACAGAAGACCCAGTTGTGAGGGACCATGGATCTCTACAAAAATGATATTGTAGTCACAGAAGAATCCCTGCCTTTAAATAAATCTTTTAAATAAATAAACTTTGCAAATAAATCCCTATTATGTCCAAAGTATACAGATTCACAAGTGAAACCAAAATTAGGTTTTATTTTAGAACCAAACAAGAACTACAGTGAGGGAAATAAGTCTTTGATCCCCTGCTGATTTTGTCCATTTGCCCTTTGACACAGAAATGACCAGGCTATAATTGGAATGGTAGGTTTATTGTAGCTGTGAGAGACAGAATAACAACAAACAAACCCTCAAAAGCCCAGTGCCCAAAAGTCAGCGATGGATTTGCATTGTAGTGAGGGAAATAAGTATTCGATCCCCTATCAACCAGCAAGATTTCAGGCTCCCAGGTGTCTTTTCACTATATGCAGGTAACGAGCTGAGATGAGGAACACCCTCTGTAAGGGAGTGCTCCTAATCCCAGCTTGTTACAGTACCTGTATAAAAGACACCTGTCCATAGAAGCAAGCAATCACTCAGCTTCCAAACTCACCACCATGCCCAAGACCAAAGAGCTGTCGAAGGATGTCAGGGACAAGGTTGTAGACCTGCACAAGGCTGGACTGGGCTACAAGACTATCGCCAAGCAGCTTGGTGAGAAGGTGACTACAGTTGGCATGATAACTCGCAAATGGAAGAAACACAAAATAACTGTCAATCTCCCTCGGTCTGGGGCTCCATGCAAGATCTCACCTCGTGGAGTTGCAATGATCATGAGAACGGTGACAAAGCAGCCCAGAACTACACGGGGGGAACTTGTCAATGATCTCAGGGCAGCTGGAACCATAGTCACCAAGAAAACAATTGGTAACACACTACGCCGTGAAGGACTGAAATCTTGCAGTGCCCACAAGGTCCCCCTGCTCAAGGCAGCACATGTACAGGCCCGTCTGCAGTTTGCCAATGCACATCTGAATGATCCAGAGGAGAACTGGGCGAAAGTGTTGTGGTCAGATGAGACCAAAATCGAGCTCTTTGGCATCAACTCAACTCGCTGTGTTTGGAGGAGGAGGAATGCTGCCTATGAGCCCAAGAACACCATCCCCACCGTCAAATATGGAGGTGGACACATTATGCTTTGGGGGTGTTTTTCTGCTAAGGGGACAGGACACCTTCACCGCATCGAAGGGACGATGGACGGGACCATGTACCGTCAGATCTTGGGTGAGCACCTCCTTCCCTCAGCCAGGGCATTGAGAATGGGTCGTGGATGGGTATTCCAGCATGACAATGACCCAAAACACACAGCCAAGCCAACAAAGGAGTGGCTCAAGAAGAAGCACATGAAGGTCCTGGAGTGGCCCAGCCAGTCTCCAGACCTTAATCCCATAGAAAATCTGTGGAGGGAGCTGAAGATTCGGGTTGCCAAACATCAGCCTCGAAACCTTTCTGACTTGGAGAGGATCTGCAAAGAGGAGTGGGACAACATCCCTCCTGGGTTGTGTGCAAACCTGGTGGCCAACTACAAGAAACAGCTGACCTCTGTGATTGCCAACAAGGGTTTTGCCACCAAGTACTAAGACATCTTTTGTGAAGGGATCGAATACTTATTTCCCTCACTACAATGCAAATCCATTGCTGACTTTTGGGCACTGGGCTTTTGAGGGTTTGTTTGTTGTTATTCTGTCTCTCACAGCTACAATAAACCTACCATTCCAATTATAGCCTGGTCATTTCTGTGTCAGAGGGCAAACGGACAAAATCAGCAGGGGATCAAATACTTATTTCCCTCACTGTACATCATTCTCCAGTGGCAGAATCTTTCTTCAACAGCACCTGTACTTACTCGATTTTATTTACAGATAACTCATTTGTGTTAAATTCCTTCTCACTGCACAGTTTTAGTTGTTCTAACAGGAGCCATGGAGTCTCTGTCTATAGTAGCTGTCCACAGTTGTGCAAGACAGTTCGGTAAAACAAGCATTAGAACATCAACATACACTTACCTGCATGTCTCGTTCTCACTGTTCTCATTGTTCCCTCCCAACTGGTTGCCAACTTTAGATCCATTTTCCTGCTTTGGTTCCTGCTGATCTTCAGGAAGCAGCAGCAAGGCATTTCTTAGGCAAATGGCTGCAAATTCTATGCTGGCTACAGGAATAGCTGAAGATTGACCATCACTTTAGGAAAAAACAAAAGTCACCAAAGTAATATTTACTTTATGAAATGGCTGGATATTGCAGATTGTTACATCTCTTATTTGTAAGCAATGACAGTTTATCTAAATTTACTTATCCTGTGTTATGCTTGGCTTTTATATGTAGTTCAGTTTTATCTGAACATATGTCAATGAGGAAAAAAGACTATGTACTACATTAAACATAAGCAAGAATTTTGAAATTGTAGGTGAAAATGTCTGGACTACATCGGCAGGGGTGGGGAGGGTGGGAGGACACACCAGCAGCTTTGTATGTGAAATTTTAAAACAAGGCAGTATAGGGGGTATAGCCAAATAAATACATTTGTGTCTTACAGAAGTCTCAAAAATTCTGTATATATGGATTCCTTGCAACTTTTAAAGGCAAGACTGACATCATCAGGCACATATTCCATATTCTACAGTTCCAGTAGGGGAAGATAATCATAATTAATATACATTATTCCTTAAATTACGGCATCAAATAAGGACTGTAGTTATTTATTCTCTGTCCTTGAGATGCCTGGGACAACCCTCCTAACAGTTTATTAATCTGACTATATTTCATACCCCAAAGCCACAGCAAACTAGAGAGAGAGAGAACACACACAAACATTTAAGCATTAAAATCCCCCTACTGGGCATATAAAGTATCTTTTCACATTTGCAACTAGCCACATAATTAGCTCTATACCAACCGTATGCTTAGACACACACACACTTCAGAGGTTTTTCTAGCCAACTACCAATTTCCCTTTTGGAGAATGGCAACAGAAAATTGCACAAAGTACTTACTTATAAACAACATTTTGTACAGACTGTGATGCTAAGACTATTTTACGATGATAGCCTTGACCTACAATGGATTGTACAATGCCCTTTTTGCTTGGAAGACCCTTTGTTTCCTGTTCCGAATTCTAAGGGGGGAAAAAACATCAAGAGGTATATTGCCTAGAAGAAGGCTGGCATTTTCTCTATTACTATTTACTACCTAACACAAAAGTTTTGGACTAACATTTTACTACCATCTAAATAAAGCATTTCTTCAGTTGTCTTACAAACAAGATCCCATGGGCACAGAATCCAAGCCAAGGGTTATCCTTGGACTTTTGGTCAGCTCATTTAGCCACCTTTGTTAGAACTCCCATTCCAGTAGGCATTAATCCGATGTTATATTGTAGAAGTAAACAAATGTTGTTTCTATTACAAGAAATTGAGAGCCACCAGCAATGCAAGTGCTGCATTGCAAGAACCGAGTGGGGGTGGGTGAATGACTGAAACTTGTTTACTAACAAAAATAGCTGATTCCAACAAGCCACCGGGGGGGGGCGCTATTCAGAATCATTCTTTCAATAAAATTCAAATGCTTTTTAACACTTGGCTCCCGTCTATAGAGTAAAAGCATTGCAAGTTGTCCATCTTGATACCTAAGCAGCTGATGATTTAGAAGAGGACTGTAGGACTAATTACAACTCCCAGAACTACACTTCATTGTTCTGTGTACTTCTAAGCTACTTCTGATTAGAAAGAACCCCAAGCTCATCTTACTCCTTTATTGGCAGCAATGCAGCATTCCGCTATTCTTAACCAGAGGCGAGGGTTCGAGTGATAAACCTGGACAGCTTCTATCAGGCATTCAAAAGCAGCTAGTGGCCTTCCAATGTGTAAGAGCTGGATGCCACAGTTATACAGTAACTCATAACGTTTGTTAGTCAATAAGGTGCACATTGGTCGTCCTGAGAACTTTTTGCCTGTAGGGAAAAAGAAACCCAGTTAAGAATGCCATTTAAGAGGACAGGAGCCAAAAGGACATTACTAAATAAGGAACATATAAGAAAAGATTAAATGAACCTTGATCAAAACGACTGACCAATCATCATGGAGCTAACTTATACTAGTGCTGAAATCATCATTTGGATGTGAACCACCCTGAGCCCTTCTGGGATGGGCGGTATATAAATGATCAAAATAACATTTTCATTTAATAAAGTGATCTAAAGTGTTCATTTGTTTGGCACTACCCTGCAATTCATATTTTGTAGACTGAGAATTTGGGATCAGATAGCCCTATTCAGACATTATGTTGCACATGTTTTCCCCCGCCCCCTCCCCCGGACACCTGAACACAGCTGCATGTTTGTGTGTGAATGACTTGTGTTCATTTTAAAAGTAATCCTGCGTACAGGTATCTCAAATGCATGGTACAGACATGAAGTGTACTGCTGTATCCACGTTCACCATATGATGTGAAAACATACAAAATATGCATACAGAAGTGTGCCTGTGTAGACTGTAAACAAAAATTGCACAAATTTTGATCAAGTGTGTATAGGGCTACAGTGAGTTTCACATGGCCATCCAAATGAGTCTGTGACAGAGAACCTGAGCTCAATACTCCTAAGGTCCAAGGACAACTCTCTCCCCATTAAGTCACAATGGCCAATTTCAAAAAAGCATTCCCATTCATTCAATCAGAGACTGTGAGAATGGGGCCAACTCTTGTTACAACTATCACTCAGATTAAGAGGACCAATATATACTTTGTGCTCCACACACTGGTGGTGGAAAGATGTTTTCAGTACTAATGGTTGCAAGACCTTACTTAAGATGTATGCATGTACTTTTAAAGCAAGATCTTATAATCATTTAAAAAAACAACTTTTCTCGTCTTCTCCCCATCATCAATGGCAGTGACGCACAGTTTCTCAAACCTAAGTATAATATGCCAGACTGCTGGAAGAAGGAATTTGGGGAAAGGGTCCAGGATGTTGGGGAGCACCTGTGACTGCAGAGTTTGACTTCAGATTTCTCTGCAGCTTCAGAATTTTTCTCCTCTCCACTGTACCCAATGCTGCTGGCAAGCAGAGTGTGACAGAATGCAGGATGTGGTGTCCACAGCATCTGTGGTGGACAACAGAAAACTGGTCCATTTCCCACAAAAAAAGCTGCAACTATCCTGGGGCAGGAGCCAGAGGGCAACATGTCTTATCTTCTAACCACCCTGTGGCAGAGGTGGCACTAGGGCAAAGTGCATTTTTGGGTGGGTGAGCTCTGCCCCACATGCAGGATTTCCATAACAGAAATGTGGGGCAAATACCTTAGGGGGGGCTTGCTCCCCCACCACAAGTTCCCCCACCACCTCTGTGGAAGGATTAGGCTGATCTTGTTGAATATATCACAAGTTCCCCTTCATTTTTTGTTTCCCCCACTTCTTCCCCATGTGTCCTATCACTCACACATTGGAAGCAATACATTTTTTGAAAAATTTTCAGATAGTACTATCACTCTTGCCTTTGCCCGTCACCTACTGTAGCAGAGTCGTCTCTCAGGCACACTTAGCATGGGTTCCAATCACTAATCAAGCAGTTTTATATTCACAAATGAAGAATGGTAGAAAGTGTCAAGTGAGACTCTTTCCATGCATGCTTGACAGTAAAGCACACGGCTAATAAGGGTGGGATTTTAGGCACATAGATCGATTCCACAGCCCGGATGGCACATCAAGCCTACCTTACCTGGGTCTGTACCACCTGTTCCAAGTTGTGCACAGGCATTATCATTTTCCTGCAAAGCCTTTTTAAAATAGAAAATTCCTAAGTTGTGTTTCCCCATTGCAAAATGGATGCATCCAAGATTATTCCAGAACATGCACCGTAAGCATTCACCTAAGAATAGTTAAAGGGGAAGAACATAAAATTTAAATTCTGGGCTATAGGTAAAAAGGTTTCTAAGATTTTTTGATTTTTTATTTGCTTATCTTTAGAGTCACAAGAGTTAGATACTAACCCACACTAAAGGATATCTATATTCCTCAAACAAAACACTGAAGTACTTTAGATAGAACTGCTCATCCAACTACAAACTAAGGCTAAAAATATGGTAGCTTCTTCAAATAGAAGCCAATACTCAATTTTCTTTAAAGGCCATATTTTGCAATTCTCAGTGTGACTGTAGGCAGACAGATTCCAAAATAAAAGCATAATATTTACATGGGATTAGTGTGGCAATTATAAAGCCACTGCCATCAAGATACATTGTTTCATTCCCTAAGCAATTTAATGAGTGACAAGACACACTGAGAATACCTTCTATGTCATGTTTTAGAAAAGCAGAGTGTAAAACTACTTTGCCTGATTTCACTTCAAAACAGGTAGACTGAAAGTTCTTGATGCTTCATATGTAAATATTGGCAGTCATAACAGATGGTTTTTGTTAGGAGAAGTTCTTAGATGACATGATGTGCCCAACATTTTATAAATGCAATACAAATTAATCCAATTATATATTGGGTGGGGAAAATAACTAATCTCAGCACTGGAAAGGAAGCATTATCTATTCAAGTTGTGGAGCTTTCAAACTTTTGAACAAGTATAAAATGATCAAGTCAGCAGTTACGACCAACAACACACACAAATGTAAACTGCTTCTGGAGGGAACTAGCATATTAATTTAAAATACGAAGAGGATTCAGTGAAGCAACGCATCTTATTGCCTCCAAAAACTGTTGGAGCAACTGACCGAGCCACTATCACAAGTCAAGATGATAAAGCCAAAATTAAGCGGTGAACCAACATCCTCCCCAGTTTAAAATCTGCAAGAGCCCAAAATAAGATGCTCTTATTGGGAAGCTTCATTACAAAAGGGAAAAATATTGCCATTTCAAAATATGGTTTCAGTATTCTAGTGACAATAGTACTGATTACTTAGAAACCTTTAACTGATCTCTGAAATCTTGCACTTTAGTTTTGAAACACAAACCAGTATTAAGAAAAAGAATACATGGATGCCAGTTTGCTAGAGAAACTTGTATCCACACAAGCAATTCACTTTGCTTTAGGGAAAGCAAATGAATGTCAAATGAGGTCCTCTTTTGCAAACATACATGCTTGTTTTACCTGTCTTCATAAATCCTGGATGTTCAGCAATGTTTGAGCTGTTCAACAGCTTTACTGCTTTCCGATAATTGCCTCTTAAATACTCAAAGTTGCTTTTCAGAAAGAGAGAAGGAGCAGACTGTGAAGAGAACAGAATCCATGGTTATCCATATCTTTGAGTGAGAGAGAGCTAGAGCACACCTTAATACTCCCAGATATCTAGATAGAAAGAGAAGATACAAAAGTAGGTAATCATCCCTACACCCAAAGGCACCACTGATCACTCCGGATCCTCAAGTACCACAGTGGTCTGGCATTGGGTTGACCTACACCCAACATAGCAGGTGCTCATAAAAACAGAGATGCTGCTCATACAGAAGGAAAAACTCTACTAAAAGCACTAGGATTCAGAAGTGCAGAGATGAGACTGAGTGGGAAGTAATGAGAAGGGTGGGGGGATGGTGGGGCTGGGAGGTGTTTTGAGCCTTTTGAAAGACAAGCAGTTCAGATGATAACTAGTTCAGGAACACCCTAACCCCATTTTATATAGAAACAAGAGTCCCATCCATGTCCTTTTTTCTCAAATCCCAAGATGAGGTGAAACTTGCTTCGTTCCAGTCCCTCCCCTCAGCTTCCTGATCTGCCCTTCAAGTGCAATAGTGAAAGAAATAAACTTTTTTAGAAATATAGGCCTACTTGACTTATGGCAAAATGGTTGTGGGTACTTACATTTCCAGCTGTGTTCATAACAGACTTGATCTCTCTCTTGCATGCTTTTAAAGACTTCATCTGAATATATGCTCGCACCTTGTACTGTTAAAAATTTACATTTCAACATTACGCTGAACTAAAAACATAACTGCTACTTAGAAAAGCTTTGGGTACCACAGTTGGCATACATTATATTATGACATTAGTAGATGATACTAATAAATTTGATGATACTAATAAAGATGATACTAATAAATAAAGTTTTCTGAATAAAATGTCAAGCTTCTTAATGGACATTTAAAGTTAAATGATTTTGACCTAACACAGACTTTAAAGAATATGTCTTCAACAAGGCTGGTAATTAAAGTTAGATGCACACCAGCAATTTGCTTACTAGTATCTTCTCCCAGTCTAGGCAATGTAGAGGAAGTGCACAGCAAAAAGAAGGGAAAAATATATACTTATGAACTATGGACCAATTATTGTAATATTAGAATAAGGGCCATTTCACACATCTGAGCTGACTGCTTATTTTATCCACATCACATTTATGGTATCATGTAGACATAACCCTTATGCCACCAAGGGTGTATACCAACACAGTTAACAATGACCGATCTTTGCAATCAGAGCTGCAGGAAAAAGCACAGCTATGATTGCCAAAGCAACAGCTTTTGCACTAGCTGTTATTTATGTACAGCCTAGTCCACAGTGTATGCACAAGAAGGACTACAGAAGAGAAATAAGCACCTAGCGCACACACATCAAGCAGCCCCAAGTCAGTTCTGATTTTATTTTACTTTGTACTATTGTATAGCAGAATGCATGCCTTTCAAAAATGACATGTTCAAGAAAGAGTATTAGATACTAGATCTAGGGTTCTGGGCCTTACCTGATGTATTTTAGACTTAGCAGCTTCTGTCAAGGTACCACTTTCAGCTTTGTGATTGGAAACTTCCTTACCAGTATTATTACCTGTCTGGTCACAAACAGAAATGTGAAACAATGTCATCAGTTTTTGAAACCAATGAACATATAATTTGTTACATAAGAGAGTTTTCAAGATACTCGCTCCTGAAATCTCTTCTTGTGAAAGAGTACGCTTCTCCCTTAATCATGTTACTGATGGCATTATCATAAAAACAGTAGTTTCTTGCTTAACAGTTGCCCGATCATCACATGATAAGGCACCTGTGCATCTAAAGATCACTCCCTGTGCATACAAACTCAGTATATAGGCCACCAGAAAAAGAGGCAGATTAGCTTCAAGAATGAGCCATTCTATAACATTTACTATTACTTTATTTGCTAATGTAACCAGTTCCAATCCAAACTAGATTAATTTCAGAACTACATTAATTTCACTCAGCTCAATGGTAAGGATTTTTGATTGACTGATTAAGTGCCGTCAAGTCGGTGTTGACTCTTAACAACCACATAGATAGATTCCCTCCAGGATGATCGTGTTAATTTTACAGTGTTCTCCCATACCCACCTCATGTTTCCCATTTTTGTTGTTTCCACCTTGTGAAATCATTTTTTCCAGTACAGCAAGCAGATGCAGTGCTTTCTCAGCTTGGCAGGTCAGCAGGTATAGGTCTATAAGCAGGAAGCATACTGCCTGGGCAAACTTCTCCTCTACATAAACATAGAAGACAAAAGCAGACACATTTAGCTTTTCTTCTTGAGAAACAAACTGATGATAAAATCATTTCCAGAGGATTTTATTATCCTAACATATACAGATCATAATGTGTTGTGAAAGTCAAACGGAATAATTCCAGTTTAAATAGTATCCTTTGCAAAGTGTTCAATGCAGCAGACTATCACAAGAAATACACATAATTACACTTTAAATTCTGCAGCTATAAATAGGTAATTGAACATTGACAGCTATGAATGCAATTGTCTATTTGTTCCTGTGACTATGGTATGTGTGCAAGGAACAGTTGCCTACAAATTGCAATCTATCCAAAGGGCGGGGGAATAGTACCAGGAATGTTTTCCCCTTCTTGTAACATACTTTAAAGAATTATTTTTATATTCCAATTTAATATTTTTATTATGTAACTCATTTATAGTCTTAGATTGTTTTAAATCTTTTGTAAACCACCATGTTTACATGGTGTTTTGAATGAAATGTTTTGAATGAAAAGCAGTATAAAAATTTAACAAACAAATGATAAATACCAAAAGGTTCTATGAACTGGTAAAGCTTCTCTCCAACTATTATAGCTTCAGTGTACTGCCGCAGGTGATACAAAACAACAGCTTGATTGTAGTAGAGCATGCTGTTTTCAACATCATCTAAGCCATCCATTTCCTCGACAGCTGAGTGAACCTGTAAGTTGCAGAGGAAGAAGGGAGAAACCAAGCATAGCCCTAATTGACTCAGTCCTTTTGTAATGATGACCAAGTGAGGACACAGGTCAGATACAACAATTTGTACTACAAATTGGTCCAAAGCACAAAATGCAACCAAGGCTTCACAAAGCATTCAGGATATCATCAACAGAATGTAGTTTACTAAAATCAAACAGCACAGTAAAGAAGCTATCATTACATAGGAGCATGTTTTTTTACACAGGTACTACAGTTATGTTACTTATTCAGTATTTTCTATCCTACAGCAGTGGCAAGCAATACCTACCAATGGCAAAGAAAGTGCTTAAGGCTCATATTGACATGTGAATTCAAAACCCTGAATTCCATTTTACTCACCATTCTTTCTGAATCAACATTATTTCACATATTTAACAGCGACTACTGCTGTTTCTGATCTTTCCCCCTCTCTTTTAACTAAAGCACAAATGTAGTAAGATATTTTATTTCCATTCCAGCTATTCACCTTGGAATCCCAACTAGCAACTAGTTTTGGTGAAGGACCCCTTTTGAGAAGAAATGAGGGCCAAGGGCTCAGACTACCCACACAAGCATCACTGACACAGCCAACATGTATTTTGCCTCCCTTGTAGGAACAGAGGGCCAGCAGCACTTATCGGGGGTGGGTGGGGTGAATTTCACCCAGGGACCACCAGTTGCTGGATTCTTCCTTTAAGAGGTCTCTCATCTCAAAATGTCACAAAATAATTTAGAAAAACATCACATAATGTACCCAGAATGTTGGGGGCAATATGCTAAATCATTGTAAACCGCTTAGAGAGCTCCGGCTATAGAGCGGTATATAAATGTAAGTGCTATAACAGAAGAGGTTTATTTATTTAACATATTTGTATACCACCCACTCCCAAAGTCTCTAGGCGGTTTACAACAACAAAACCAAGAAATTTTAAAAACAAAACATATTGAAAGTTCAAATTAAAATAGCTGCCCATAAGAACTACTAGATAAAGTAAGGACAAGTTTCCCCCTTATGTATACAGCATTACCACCATTCAGGGTGGTAAAAGCTGTTCAGCCTTATCGAAAAGCTGTTCATATAACAACTGAAGAATACCACATTTATCTACATAAACATTCGTCAAACTTTCAATATATCTGAATATGCAATTCAAAGTTATTAAACTTGATGCACACAGTCAATCCTACTCACGTTTGTTTGAAAGCAAAATTAGTGGGACTTCAAGGAAACCTGCGCAAGATTATAGCCTTACACAATTCAGCTATCATATTTAATTTACTCTGAAATGTTCATTTATCTTCAGAAAAAGGTTAAAGGGTGAATTAGATATTATTTGGTATTCCCATCTCTTTTTCTCTTCTGGGTGAAAAAGCAGCTTGGGAAACCAGGATGGTTTTTGGTTTAAAAAGCATTAACTGCAGAAGAGAATTAGGGAACTCCCTACAATGTCTACTTTTATTTATTAGTTTGGCATTAAAATTCCCATTCCCTTGTTTACATTATTCTTTAGGGGAAATAGTGTGTGCTGAGAAACACTGCAAGGAATTTCAATTACAAAGAAGAAAAATGCTACTGCAAAAGAAGAAAAAGAACAAGAACACAGTACCTGGTTTTTCAGTTGGATAAGTGTTTGTTTCAAGCTATCCGTTGTTGTCTGATTATTTTTACAGAACTCTGCTACTGCCATGTTTAGTACTATTTTGTAATCATCTTTGTTTATGTCTTGCAAGCAGCTGAGGTGTTGCAGACAAGCCTCATAATTTCCAGTCTGTAAATAGTTAAAATATATATATAAGATTTGAGTAGACATTTTTATGAGAAAATAACTTAAAATTGAAAAGCACATGCTACCAACTGGGAAAATACAGTGTCTATTTATTCCGTTCTTATTATAGCAGTCAATTTCTGCTAAAATTGCAGCCTGAACAATACTGCATCTAAATAAATGGCTAACCACTATCATGTCTGGTTAAGCCCTCAGGAGAATTTTCAAAGTGGCCTTGGATACATACAAGAAGTGGCTGTTACAGGGTGGGTGGGCGTGGGGGCGGGCGTAGAGGAGACAGGAATACCAGCACAGGGCATATGAATCATTTTGTATGCCTATAGAAGTTCACTGGATTGCTACCAAAACGATTTACATTTCAGTGTTCTAAAATATGAACAAGTATAATCCAATTTTGGCCAAATCACATGAAACTGTGGAGACCGTTAATATGGAATAAGCATTTTCTTTTCTATTTTGGAAAATAAAAAATAGAATTATTTCTATTTCTCTGAATTATTTCAGTGCTACTTTTCAGTACTGAAAGTATATATTGGATAGGAAATGTACTACCACTGATGAAATTTGAAGTTGAAAGCACTTCTCTACTCTTAAGATGAGGACAGCATAAGAATATAAGAAAAGCCCTGCTGGATCAGGACCAAGGCCCATCTAGTCCAGCATCCTTTTTCACACAGTGGCCCACCAGATGCCACTGGAAGCCTACAGGCAGGAGTTGAGGGCATGACCTCTCTCCTGCTGTTACGCCCCTGCAACTGGTACTCAGAGGTTTTATTTCTCCTTGACATTTCAAGATTTACCATCTGCTCATAAAAATAATGCATGCTAAAAGCTAATTAAAAATTATAAGATAGCTTCACTTTCCCCAACAGTAAGATAAGAATATTATGGAGGCCATCATCACATGACTGATAATGAAATAGTTACTGTAAAGCATTCAGCATATGATTACTAAAGCTTGAAGTCAGAGATGCAATTCCCTTAACATATTTACTCTTTCCTTGCAAAAGACACATTCAAATAAGCCTCACAAGTTCATAATTAACACATCAGTCATCGAGTAAATCATAACAAAACATTATTTGCTGTACCAGTGTGAGTCACCAAAACGCTGAACTGTGCTTGGAAATAAACCAGCAGCAAGAACAGTAAACCAGGGTCAAGCCATGTGTCCCTTTTACATCCAGTGTGCTGCATTCTGCACTAGCTCCCAAACTATTCTCAATAGCACCCACCATTTTACTAAAGGCTGGAAGAGTAAATTTTTGAAATCACACAGGCATGGATGACAGTCACTAGTACCTGGCCTCCAAGAAGTGGCACATCAAGTCACAGTCTCACAATGACCTATCCTGGTTGCCTGTGAGGTGAGCCTGCAGGTCCTCAGGGAGCAAGCTGATCCGACCATAGTCAGGACACCTCTCCTGAACTCAACTTCCCTGCCTGGATAGTGGAAACCTTAGAAGGGCATCCTGGAGCCTCGCACTCATCGTCCTTCCTATCATAATCATTCCTAGGTTGCTGCTGACACTGGCATGCAGATGTCAGAGTGCAACGGTGTGGGAAGGGCTGGCTCTTTAGGGGGCTTTGAAGGTGCTGTTTCAGGGAATTCTAGCTCCAGGGCTCTTTCAGGATCTGACCCAGTGTCAAGGCCCACGGCTGGGTCTAGTGCTGCTCCTGACTCCTCAGAGTCTGACTCAGAGTCTCTATTCTGGGAAGGGGTTATGACTGTCTGGGCCAGTCCTGCTCAACTTCAGCCCTCCTGCAGATGTTTTCCTAAAGGTAAAGTGTGCTGTCAAATCAATTCCGACTCCTGGCACCCGCAGAGCCCTGTGGTTTTCTTTGGTTGAATACAGGAGGGGTTTACCATTGCCTCCTCCCATGCAGTATGAGATGATGCCTTTCAGCATCTTCCTATATCGCTGCTGATGTTTTCCTACAACTCCCTTAATCCCTGGCTACTGGCTACTGTGGCTGGGGATTATGGGAGTTGTAGTCCAAAAACAGCTGGAGGGCCAAAGTTGAGCAAGTCTGGTCTAGGCCATGACACCCAAGATTTACTTCTGACTGCTACCACAGCAGCTTCCAGAAGCAAAAACAGATGCAGGAGTCCTCCCAGACTGAACTTGTTTAAAAGTTTTTCACATGTTACTGACATCACTAATGTTTCCATTTGCCTTCTTCAGGCTACCTTATGGTATTCCTATTGTCTTACCAGAGAATTTAGCCTAAAGAAAGAGGTTAGAGGATGAAGTACTTCACAGATGGATTTCATTTTAACACTATAGTATGATAAAAAGGAAACATTATTCCAAGAATTATCTTACCATAAAAGCTTGCAGTGCACTGTTTGAAAGTTCCTTTTCTTGATCAGTAATGCCAGAAGAGGTACCTGCTCCTTCATGTTTCTCTGTTCCCTGATCTGCAAGACAACTTAAGTGTTAAAAACAAAAGTCAATTCTGATAAATATTCTCAAGCCATTCTAAGTTTCATTCTTATTGCATTATTTTTGCTCACATTCCTATACCTATTGCATCTGTGAGGATACCCAATCTGATAACTCTGAATCTTTCTCCTGTAATATCGTATAGCTATTTTAAGTTTGCATACGTTCCCCCCACCCCCAAAGCATCAAGAATGGTAGACTGAACAACCAATTCAAGGAGCAACTGAAGTGCTTGGTCTTCATCAAGGTAACTTATTTTGCACTTTAGAGGAATTAACTCACAGAACAATCAAGTTTCACTCTGACAGCACCTCTCTCTTTACCCTCATTACAAATCAGGGTACTTGGGTGTGCTCATGCTGGTGGCTGTGGCCAGGAGTGCTTTTGCCCAGTTTAAGCAGTGCGCCAGCTGAACCCTTTTCTGAAGAAGCTCAATAAGGTCACTATTATAATACCTTGGTTACATCCAGATTAGATTACTGTAATACTCTATGTAAGGCTGACTTTAAGGAGTGCTCAGAAACTTCAGCTGGTGCAATGCACAGCAGCCAGAATTTACGCGAGTCTCCTTTTCAGATCATATAACATGGATATCACACCAGCTTCACTGCACCCTCCGCAAACTACTTGCAAACTTAGATCTTCAGCAGACACCCCTTCACTATCTGAGGTGCAGCAGATGGACAAAGAGGAGAGGACATTCTCAGTGACAGCACTCAGGCTTTGAAGTTCTCTATCCTTGGAAATGCATGTGGGTCCCTGCCTCCTTAACTTTAGGCACCAGCTCAGAATATTATTGTCTTATCTAGTTGATCTGGAAACCACTTGGCTCTATTTATTCACCATCACTGATTAGTTTGCTGCTGCTCTTACACTTTAATGCTGTTTTGCTGGTGACTGCTTGCTATTAGTCAAGTTTTGCCATTTATATTATTATCATGGTTGTTAGCCACCTGGAGGGTGGCATTTGCAGACAGCAAGACAAAGGTTTGATGACATAAAGCAATAAGTCCTTTGAATATACCAAGGGTAGCCCAATGGACTGAGACAGAAGGGGAAGAAGTGTCACATTAAACACCAGGATTTAATCACAACAGTCCAAATGAAGTTGTAAACATTCAAGCTGATTTAGCGCCAATGGAGTCAGACATAATAAGCCATAATAATAAGCCAATGGAATCAGACTTAATAAGCTGCTGAGAGTGTGAGGTGCATAGCCTAAAAATGGGGTGAACTTTTAAAGTTTCAACATGTTGAAAATTTAATTGAAAACATTTGAGCAAATGGCCCTCATAGCAAAGAGTGTGTTTGTGATATTTCTGGCAGACAGTTCACAGGGACACTCCCACAAACATATACATAATATATGACCTTACTGACCTCTCTGGCTTCTTAAATTAGATAATTATATAGACAAGGAATCTGCCTCTTTGCTAAACAAGCACACCAGGGCAGAGGAGCAGGGCTGGCATCAGATCTCACATGGACCCCAAGTTCTTCTAGCTCGGGCTTGCTTTCCTGCCTTCCACACAGGACAAGCTTTGTCTCACTCAAGAGCAGCAGCAACTGCTGCCGACTGTGTGGCTCTCTCTCCTCTCCCCACTGTGCTCCGAGGCATGAGCGGCTATGTCTGGCCATCTCTCAGGAAGGATTTTCCTAACAGAGGCAATAATGCTTGTGAGGCGGTGGTGCCGCCCATAGCCACCACAGTTTCAAGGCACGCCTCAGAAGCACAGGGGATGTCACTCAACCATAAGGCGTCTGCCAGTCCTCGAAGAAGGAAATAGATTTTCCCACCAGTCCAGGAACCTGCTGTTCTGTGAAAGGGACTTAAGATTTTCTTTAAAACAAAACACAGAACCCCCACTCCTCATAACTTCGCTGAACTACAATTCCCAGGAGAGAATGAGTGAGTGTGTGAGAGAGAGAGGAGAAGGTGCAAGTGAAACTGGTGCAAAAGCGATGAAAGTTTGCAGTGTGGAGTGGAATACCTCTACAATGCAGAGGGAGAACAGACACTGACCTCTAGTTTTAATCAGGAATCATCAGCACTACCACATGAGCATTTGAGAAAATGTAGTCATATTCACACATTTGGTTCACAATTAATTATGTACAGTGTATTCATGTAAAGCTCTGGATACATATACAGTTACTCATGTTCAACACACAGCAGTAACTTCCTACCTGTACATGCATTTGAGAGGGTCTATATCCAGCTTCACATAAGTCCTCTTCAGGTGTGCGGGGAGGAAGCAGGGAATCCATACTAAATGACAGTGGTTTGAGTACATGTCCTGAAGCCCCATCCTGACACTGACCTGCTCATAACCCACACATGCTTTTTGTCAACACTTAAAAGTGCTTGTCTATGCAGACAGGTGCTATAAGTGTGGACAGCAGGCAGGTGAAGCTTCAGGGTGCACCCTCAGGACCGCATCCCTTTAATTAATGTCTGAATAAGTTAAGAAAAAATGTGTATGTGTACCGACATCTGTAGGCTTCCCAGCTCCAGAGTCACACTCAAGGCAGCGTGCATCAATAGAACTGATTAAATCTCACCATTCCTTCCATTTGTTCAGGGCTGTATATGTGGTCTGCCTGTATTTTATCCTCACAACAACCCTGTGAGGCAGATGAGGCTGAGAGAGAGTGATTGGTCCCATGTCAACTAATGAACTTCAGGGGTGATCAGAGGTTTGAACCTGTTAGTTGATGTCCAGAGGGGAGACACTTTACAGAGCATCAGCCAACTTGCAAGCTTTGCACAATATGCAAATTACTTGCAACATAAATTGCATAGTATGCAAATTAGGTTGCCCAGATTTGGGAAGCTTGCATATGGCCACCCCAGCAGCAAACCCTGGCACACCAGCTGCCCCTTACACCCAAGACTGACTTTTTAAAAAACCACATTTAATTTTATTACTTGTATCTGTGTCTATCTTATTGTTGTAAGGTGCCCCGAGCAGTATTGCACTGGAGAAGCGGGGTATAAATATTTTAAATAAATAATAATAATAAATAAGACACCTTAAGCAGAGATGCCGGAGTCCCCTCCTACTCTTTCGACATCGACAAACCACAGACCCTGGATGAGTCCTCGCCCCACTCCCGTCAAATCTGTCGCTGCCCCTGGAGAACCCCTCGCCCGCCCTACGTTGCAGAGCAACGCGGAGGAATACACTACGAGACTCTTCATCCAATGGCAAGGGAGAGGCAAGTCGTAAGTGACGCTGAACGGAGAGATCATTGCGCCAGGGCACATCCAAAAGACTTATTCCCTCGCCGAGGAAGAACAAGTCGCCCCTCGAAAACTGGCGCCCCTCCTCGAGACCGCAGGCCCAGCGCCCTCCGTGCTCACCTCCGCCTTTGTCCGCCGCCATCTGTGTCTCGCGATCTAAAAAGGCTCTGCTGCAGCAGTCTCGCTTCTCCGGCCTCGAATGCCTCAGAGGCGCCGGCTGAAGGCGGGGGGAGGAAGAACTGCCGCCGCCACACCACGACCAATTCCGCCCCCTTAGCGGCTGACACGAACCTCCTTTGCTTCCGGGTTCAGCGGGAGAGGGAGACTCTAGGCAGAGACGTCTTCTCGCTGCCCGGAGCGTAGAGACGTCACGCGGAGTCTCGCAGTGGGCGGGGTCAGGATCATTGGCGGCGTAGGGGCGGGGTCACTGCCAAAGGAAGAGGCGGATGAACTGAAGCAGCTGGTTGGGCAGAGTCGCGAGTGGCGGGATGGCGAGCCAATGCTGCTGTCGTTCTGAAAGGGGCGAGCCGTAGCCTGGAGCGTCCTCTTTTTCTGTTTTAAATGCCAAGGATCAGCTTTGCTGGAGTAAGTAAACGGTTTTTACGCAAAGAACGTTTTTCTTTTTCTCTCTGATTGATCGATCGATTGACTCTTTGCACCTTATCCATCTGACATGACAAGGCGGTTTACAAATGCAGTGAAAACAATTAGAGTGCTCTACAGTCACCGTATTCAGTCATTCAGTCGTTCGTTCGTTCGTTTATAATCGTCTCATTTATCGCATCTGGGACAGGAGATATCGTGCCCTGGCTGGTCAAATCACATGGCTTCCAGAAAAATCGCATTCTCTTCATTTTAGAAAGTGAGCACAGGAATATGTGGTCTTGGGCACATCCTCCAGCATAGTTCTTATGTTTGAATCTGTGTACAGGCTAATTATGATAACTGGATTTCCATCCAGTACTGGAGATTGCTACCTGAATACCAATCGGGGGCAGATGCCCCATGATGCAATGTGAAGCAATGGCCTCAGAAAGTGAATGTGCCATCCACGGCGCAGTGAGCACAGGCACCCTGTCCCATCCAGCATGATGAGCATCAAACCACCTACCTCCTGCAGCAACCTCTGCATTACTCCTCCATTCATTGCCACCACCCTATCCCCCATCCACCGCTCCTGCACCTTTCTCACTATCCCTGATGCCATCCCTCTTCCTCCTTGGCACTGAGGCAGCCTCACTTTCTGGAGTGCACCACTTCTTGGTGTTATAGACTGGCAGCAAAGGAGTGCAGATGGAGCTAGGTGTGTGCACGGAACTGGTTCGGAGGCCATTTATGGGCCTCCGAATCAATTCGAAAGACCAGCGGTTCAGCAAGTTTGAAGGGGGGGTCTCTTTAAGGATGGGGGAGGGTGCTCTTACCCCTCCACAACTCATTTCCCCTGTTTGCGCTGCCTTTTACAATGGTCCAGCAGGGCATCAGCGTACCTCCTTGCCTCCCCAGTGCCACCTCGGACCGGAAGTGACCGGAAGTGCACAGGGGCAACAAGGAGGCACCAGGGAGGCAAGGTACGCTGCTACCCCTCTGGACCATTTTAAAAGGCAGCGCCGGTGGGGGAAATGTGGCACCTTCCCCCATCCTTAAAGAGATCCCCCGCCCCTTGAACCGGTAGGCACCAGTTCTGTGCACACCACTAAACAGAGCTTGCATCCAGCAGCACTAGCAGCTCACTCACACTCTCATTCTCCTCTCCAGCCACAAACTTGTCTGCTTTGTCTCCTCCAAAATAATGTTTGCACTACTTGGATAAAAAACGTTTGTAATTGGATAAAAAATGTTGCCAACACATCCTGGAAACTGTCCATATTTTTGGAGCAAAGTATATAAAACTGTTTGCTTATGTTTTTAAACCATCTGCCCTAAGTTCCCAAGGTAGTTAATAATAAGATAAAAACAATAATACCAGTTCAATAAAAACAATCTGAATATGAAATGAACACAGCTGTGTCCTAAAAAAAGAGCTGAGGACACCCATTGGCCAAAAGCTTGGATAAAAAGGGCAATTTTCAATTTCTTCTGGGAGGGAGCCATGTGGATCTCAACCACAAGCAAGTTCCACAGCCTGGCTGCAATCACTGGGAAGGTCCTGTTCCATGTGCTTCACAAACAGGCCTCAGCAGGTGCAGAGTCCTCCTGGCCAACCTAATCAGTTGGGTGGATTCAGCTGGGAGTAGGCAGTTGCTCAGGTACCTGAGGTTCAAGCTGTGCATATGCTAATTTGTGACCCTGACATGTGAAAATACATGGGCCAAAATCCAGGGCACAGCTATGTACACTTAAGTGCAGTTGTGCACACTTAAATCCTAGTGAAATAGAGTTAAAGTGTGCATAGATGTTGATATCTATGAAGTTACTTTAGTCAGGCTTGCTTTCAAGGGTGCTTCATCTTTGAATGAGGGCTGGAGAGCAATGTGTGGGGGAACCCTTCAAAAGCAGTCTCCAAAGGAAAGGTTTATAAAACAATCCATAGTAGATTTTTATCCTTACAGTTTATATTATTTTTTTCTGTTTACAGAGATTGTTGCCACTAGGGGGCATTCTACTGCAGCTTATCTTTTTTAATGTTAAAGATAGTTGTCACTAGGGAGTCATTATATTGCAACCTAATATGTAGATTTTGGGGGGGGATTCCTTTAGAAAGATGACTTATGGCAATTGGGGCTGCCACCTGATAAATAAATCTGTTTTTCATCAGTCAGTCTACTAATTACATTTGCAAGTGGGTAAAAGCAAAACAATAGTTCTGAAGCAAGAAGCAGGGGCATAACTACTATTAGGCAAAGGGAGGTGGCTGCAGGGGGCCCCCATGCCTCGAGGGGCCCCCCAGAGGCAAGTCACATGACTCTATATTGTGAAGTGTGTGTGTGTGTGTCAGTGAGGGGCTTATTTTAAAATTTTGTCTCTGGGCCCACTCCAGCCTTGTTACGCCCCTGGCAAGAAGCATACATTGCACATGCATGTGCCTTTGCTCATTTCATCTGCGAATAGTACTATCAGAGAGGGTCTGGTGCATATTATAAATGCTTCTCTGAGAGAGGGCAGGATGCCTCCTTGCCTTAAGGAGGCTGTTATTAGACCTTACTTGAAGAAATCTGCACTGGATCCCTCAGATTTAGCCAATTATAGACCTGTCTCCAATCTTCCATGGTTGGGCAAGGTGATTGAGAGGGTGGTGGCTTCTCAGCTCCAGGCAGTCTTGGAGGAAACAGATTAACTTGACCCATTTCAAACTGGCTTCCAGGCGGGCTACGTGGAGGAGACTGTCTTGGTCAGCCTCAGAGGTTATCTCCAATTTGGTATTAACAGAGGGAGTATGACTCTGTTGACCCTTTTGTATCTCTCATCTCGGCAGCTTTTGATATCATTGACCATGCTATCCCGGGTCACCTGTGTGGCACTGTTTAACAGTGGTTCCATTGCTACTTCTCTGGCAGATTCCAGATGGTATAGCTTGGAGACTGTTGCTCTACAAAGCAGGAGTTAAGTATGGAGTAGTTCCACAAGACTCCATATGGTGTCTCCTGGAGATTTGGTGCAGAGTGTTATCAATATGCTGATAACACCCAAATCTATTTCTCCATATCAGCTTCATCAGGTAATGGCGTAACTTTCCTAAATGCCCACCTGGAGGCATTTTAATAATTTTATCCTGTTTTTATATTTGTTGTCTTTTAACTTATGTACATGCATGAACATGCCAGGCGGTATAGAAATATGACTAAATAAATAGATAGCAATATGACTAGATTGATAGATAAATGTGTCTAAGCAGGCATTATTTTAGAAGAGGCATTCTGTCCTATGTGAAAGAAAAGGGAAATACCTCTTTTAAGATGGTATTTGCCACCTGCAGTTTGTATAAGTATTTATTTTTTAAAATAACAATTTTTAAAATCTGCTCAATTAATTGGCACCTTTTTAGTGGAATAAACACTTTAAATTGATTAATCTTTTATCTATGATAGAATGTTATGATCCTTATGGCCTCATAACTGATGCACCTGTGGGCAAGAGGGAAGTACTGGTAGACTCAGGGTAACCCACAATATGTTAGTTCAACACACACAAAAGAAGAAAAAAACTGAGACAACCCAAGGAAAAAACTTAGGGACAACCTCCCAACTTCCCCATTGTAACTCAATGGAGCAGAATGTTTGCAGACTCAGAAGGCACTTAACAGACAACTAGGGGGGCATTGCCAATGAAACTCAATGGCAAGGAGGCAGGGCAGGAGGACTTGGAGGGAAAAACAGCAGGAAATGTCTCAGCTTGAAGGATACTCCCTTAGGGCAGTCACAACACCTGCTTCTGAGGGAGAAAGGTGTCTAAAATTCTTTGGTTTCTCACTGGCCTTTTCACTCCTCTGTGTTTCTGAGGAGGAAGGGGTTTGAAACCTATACATTCTTGGTGTGGTGGGTTTACCCCCTCAAAATAAAATAAAAGCAACTGTATGCATGTGAACTCTCTTCCTGAGGAACAGATAGAGAAGTTGCACACTGAATATATTAATCTGTTGATCACTGTATGTCTGTGTGCATGCATACTCGATAAACTCACAACATTCTCCTTTTTTTCACAACGAGAATATACTGCAACATTTTGTCGCAGTTCCATTCTTGACTAAGTAATGATTTTAACAAACTGCCCCTCTCCACTACACAGGGATGTTTCGGGAGGAAGGAAAGGAAAAACGGACCCCTTTCCCCTTCTCCATAGCACCCCACCACCAGCACACTATATAGCAATGAAGTGCTTAAGAACCCTGTAAGTTGTTATGAGGGTTTGCTTTTTGGATTTTCTGGACAGCCCCCCTGCACCCCCTCATGCAGTGTTTGGCATGGAGGACCTGTATTTTGAAGTCCGGGAGAGACGCATGTATACACTGGCAAGGGAGAGAGTGGGAAAGTCATGTGTGCAAGGAACCTGGCCACAGATCTAGCACTGTTCAAGGGTCATGCTGCGTGACCCTGATACCTCCAAATTGGCTTTTAGTATCAAAACCTTCCAAGCCCTTTTGAGACTGATACAGCAGAATCCCCATAATCTGACTCTGTCTGCCTTAGTAACACATTTGATTGCATTCCTTCCTGCATTCTTCAAAGGGCCATTAGGAGCCAACAATCCAGACCCTCCAGAATTGACCATTCCTTAACCTTAACAAATAAGAAGGTGCCATCTCGGACCCCTCTTAGCAGATGCCCATTCACAGACACTTCCTGATTACCTGTAGCAAAGGTTGGAACATTTACATATTTCCTGCTCGGCTGTCTCTTGTACCTCTTTTCTTGCCACTAGATGGGCAGGAATTCCCTGGAATTTTCCAGACACATGGTTTTTGCCCTATAAAAGGGGCTTCATTTTGACCCTTGCTCTCTTGCTTTCCGGATCCGACTCCAGCTTTGTCACTTCATGCCGTCCCGTTCATCCGGCAAGTACGTTAGGAGATGCATTGACCCATCCTTCCCATGTCTTCAGGGGTTTACTATTTTTTTCCCCAAGACCCTTTCCTATCCCCGGTATGAATGAATGCATATGGCTGGACTGCTGGACATAGACTAGGATGGCTAGACTGGCTTAGGTTTCCCCCCTTTTGTTCTAACTTTTCACTAGTTTTGTTGGGGAAGTGGGGGCAGGATGATCCATGGAGGAAGGCTGACTCATGATTAGGATGATCCATGGAGGAAGGCTGACTGTGTAATCAGCTGCTGAGCAGAATTCGCCCTTCTCCCATGGAATGCTCTCCCATGAGAGTGTTCAACCATGGCAAGATGCATGTGGACTATTGGAATTTTACCACCTAGCCCGGTTGGGATTCCCTTCCAAGTTCAGGGAATGGCCCCAAAGTAATATCCTTCTTGGTACTGGTGATTACCATGTACCGGGACTTTGAACACCCCATTTAAGAACCCTTTTTCTGGTTGGCAGAAATCTATGCTCCATCCCACAAGAAGATAAGAACAGCCCTGCTGGATCAGGCACAAGGCCCATCTAGTCTAGCATCTCATTCCACACAGTGGCCCACCAGATGCCTCTGGGGAGCCCACAGGCAAGAGGTTTGTGCATGCCCTCTCTCCTGCTGTTGCTCCCCTGCAACTGCTGTTGAGAGGCATTGTGTTGTGAGAGAGGGAGAAAAATTTCTCTCTGTCCACCCTCTCCACTCCATGCATAATTTTATACACTTTAATTATGTCTCCCCTTAGTCACCTCTTTTCCAAGGTAAAGAGCCCCAGATGCTGTAGCCTAGCTTCATAAGGAAGGTACTCCTAGCCCATGATCATCTGGGTTGCCAGCAGGGTGGATTTGATTTAAATCAAACTGATTTAAATCACAATTTAAATCATGATTTAAATCACTAGCAGGGTGGATTTAAATCAAAAAAATCCAATTTAAATCAAAAAAATCCAATTTTTTTGATTTAAATCGGATTTTTTAAATTTAAATTGGATTTTTTTGATTTTTATCCACCCTGCTAGTGATTTAAATCATGATTTAAATCGTGATTTAAATCAGTTTGATTTAAATCAAATCCACCCTGGTTGCCGGTGATGCCCACCTGGCTTGCCAGGTACTGCCTTTAGTTTCAGGTATCCTGCCCCAGATTTCCCCGCTGGTGTTAATTTGCATCTGCCACAACGTTGGGCCTGGTTGGGCCTAACCAGCCCGAGAATGTTGAGTTAATCTCTGGTCTTTCCAGATCTGCTAACTTGAAGCTGCTTGGGTGTTGCCCGGACCCCTTGTAAGTCCAGAAGGTTGAGTGGTATGGGGAGGGTCTGTATATGAGATCTATCTTTAGCCAGTAGTGCCAAGACCCCCACACAAGTGGGGCCTCCTAGAGTGAGAGGCTTGCACAAACTCAGGGGAGGGATAGCCAACTACAGAGTTGGGATCACTTCATGATGCCCCCTCTCCCATGGATCCACCCTTTCATGAAATGAATTATGCCTAGCTAGCAAGCTGGACCTAGGCTAAGAGCATGTTGGGCTTTCCCTCGCTTCTCAGCCTGGGTCTGGTTGCCTAAGGGCATCCCTGGTTACAGTGAACCACTTAACTGGCCGAACTGGCCCCAACACATAATTCTTTGCCTGCCTTCATCTACATATCCCCACCTGAGAGGCTGAACATAGGCCTTTCCATACAGTTTAAAGTAACTGGCTCTCCCTGATCTTTCCTAAGTCCACTACCCGAACTTTGTACCCGAGCTTTTACCTGGGTGAAAGGGTGTGACCACACCCTTTACTCCAGGTATCAGGCTGTAAGTCCAGGCACCCGCCTGGTTCCTTTGCTTCAATTTAAGTTGCCATCAGAGAATCTTAACTCCAGAAAGTCTACTCTCATTTTCTATGCAAGAATCCACACTAGATTGATAGCTGTTATGGTTTTTCTTAGCAAAAAGTCAAGTGTAAATCTTTAGAAAATTGATGTTTTGAAACACAAGTTGACACGTGTCTACCATGTCATGTGGGAATGCTGTGTGTGTAACATGTTCACATCTTCCTTTCATTTTCTTTAATCAAGTTTTATTATTGGATTAGTGCTGTGTCTTTCCTCGTCTCAAAATAAAATTGTCTGCTTTATAACCCTCCCTTCCAATCCCAAAGGGTGGGATAGCACCCCCAACACCCTATCGTAACACCCTAGCCCTCTGGTGCCGTATAACATGGAGGAGGCCTCCAGAGAATGGGAAAGAAAACAAGTTGCCTTCCTCCTCCCCTTCTAAAATGTCACCCGCCCATTATGAATAACAGTAACTGGGAGCAGTGACTGGGAACTGGCTGGACCCCTGAACAGGAACAGAGAATACATTAGGGCAGAGAATACATTGCAACATTTTGTTACAGGTCCCTCTTGTTTTATATAACAGTCATGCTACTAGGCATGATGGCATTAGAATATTGTAAAGTTTTACTCTTGTTGAGACAGAAGAAGCTTTGTATCTTGATTACTTTTAACCTAAGGACAAACAGCACTCCTCTGAAAAATTCAGCTGCTGGTGATTTCATAACAAGTCTGACCATCACATGGACATTTGTTTTTGTTTGTTTGATATGCATGTGCAATATGAGAAAGAATTCACATTTAACTTAGCTAAACCTTTTTTACTTTGACCACCTGCTGTTAACTTAGGGCATCATAGTTTGCCTTTTGTAGACAATAGGTGAAGACAGCCACATTATTGTTCAGGCAATGTTAGAGCTAAGTTGCAGAAAATAATGCCATGAAAAAATCTGTTTCTTTAAATGCTGGGTCAGTTGTGTGTGAATAGTCCTACTGCTTAAATAGTTGATTCACTTGTCTCTAGTCGGTCAGTTTAGACATCATAACCGGCCCCATTCACATATGAAGGCTATGCACATGAGCAGCCCTACCCAGGTTAGGGAAGCCCTATCTGGGTAGGGCTGCTTGTGTGCAGTGCCAGGATCAAGGCCGATCCTAGTGCTACCTCCCCCACAAGCCTGGGTTTTGTACCCGAGCTTTTACCTGGGTTAAAGGATGCAACCGTGCCCTTTACCCCAGGTGTCAGGTCTGCATGCAGCCTGAGCATCCACAGAGTTGGGCACCTGGGGCACTCATTTCCTGGGGAATTCCCCCAATGCACTGCTCTCATCTTGCAGTGCATTGTGGGATTCCTAGAGGCCAGGAAAATGAGTCCCAGCCTCCAGAGATCTGTGTTGCTCCATGCAGCACGGATCGTGTGGGCACACAGCAGTGCACCTACAGGAACATCAACGACCATCTGAGGGGAAGGTCGGTCCATCCCTGCCTCCCACCACCTGCCCACCCGCCCAGTCGTAATAATAGCTTGACTATATTCAATGTACATACCATTTTTGTATGTACAGTGATCTATATGCATATAACGTTATTCACATACTATGTTCATCACATGTGTAGTTCTTATGTGTATCCTGGATTTGAGGGGGGCCTGTACCCCGGTTAATTTTTAAAGTGAACACATGTACAATCATTCCCTCAAAACATGTATGTATATACAAACAACAGCTACTACTATTAATATTTATATACCTCTTTTCTACGAAAGCTGTCAAAGTGGTTTACATAGAACAAGAAACAATAAATAAATAAGATAGTCCCCTCTCCCAAAAGGGTTCACAATCTAAAAAATGTGTACACATATGCAATGTAATGTCTGAAAAGGGCCTATACTTTGACTCTTCTTGAGGGAAAGGTGTTTGTCTTGCTCCTAGTACCATGCAAATCTAGCCTGTGCAACTATGAGCATGTTAAACAATAATTCTTCATTTAGTCTGGCAATGGAGAGCAATACAACATGCTTAACTTCATCCAACTTAACTTCATCCATCATTTCAGCTGACTTTCAAATTGCTACATGGCTAGTTTTTATGGTCCTGCTGTTTATTTTATTCTGGAACTGTTTTATCTGCTGTATTTTTTTTTTACTCTAGTATTGTATTTTTGTGGTGTGTGGGGGTTTAATTAGACATTTTATTATGGAAAGGCAGAGCATAAATGTTGGAAAGGAAAGGGTCTCAGAACCAGACATCTGTCCCCAGGAATATCGCCTCTTCAAGGGCTATTAGCTGAACTTGGCTTAAATCTTCCTTCATAAGTGAGCTAAGCAGTCTTGCAATTATTGTTTAGGATATTAATTCTCTTTTGCTGGATCATTTGCAACTTGAATATGTATTTTATCTTCCTTCGGTTGCTAGTATTTTCCCTTGCTAATAATCTAAAACAGTGAAGAAGATGAGAGCTGATGCCTGAACTGAAATGAAGCATGTAGCATCCCAGTTTGGGGAGTCTTATTAAGAACAGAGACCTCCGGCAATCTGGTGTTCTCCCTCCCCTTTGCTCAGCTGGTGCCCTGCAATCTCTAGTGAGCTTCCAAACACAAAGCTGCTTTCAGACAACACTGCTCTGTCGCTCACTTGACTTTACTAGCCCTGTCAGAGTTAATTGGATTTGTGATGTGGTCAGATGTTTATTTCTTGACTCCTTTTCGCCTCTGCTCTTTCACACTCATACATTAGGAACTGCAGAAGTCTGGAATCCAAGGTTTGTAAGACATCACACACACACACACACACACACACACACACACAGCCTAGTAGAGAATAAGAACAGTTAGCTTGTATGTGTGATATATTTGTTTTAATTATAATAGTTGACTTTTATGTATCCACAGGAGGTTTCTCCCCCATTTAGAATGCATTATTGTTATTGAGTATTGGAAAGCATGCACGTTGACAAAATATTGAAGTAAATGTTTCAGGCATCAGTTTCAGAAGTATATGACCGTGGAATATATCAGGTAGAAAAAGATCAAATGAAGCATACATTTTAGTAAGTAAAACGGATATTATGCTCCTGCAGCTGCCTGTCTGGAAGTCTGTCTTCTCCCCTGAACTGCGTTGCACTGCCAAGCCAGGCTGGAGAGGTAATCTTGATAGGGACTTGGTAAAAGCCAGATGTAGTACTGCCATATTCTTCTTCAATGTATGCAGCCCATTCCACTGTTTTTGGGATGCAGCTTGACAGTTTGGGTGCCGTTCCAGGCTGTTTCAGGCAGTTGCGCCATTACAGTCCATTTTAGGCACTGAAAGGGTTCATTAAAGTGCAAGAATGGGAATATTTCAGTGCTGCAATATTCTTCTATAGTGTCTGCAGCGCATTTCACTATTTTGGGAATGCAGTGTGGCGGCCGTTCTAACAGCTTTTCCAAGCTGTTCCACCGTTCCAGCTCTGAAGGGGGTTAATAAATGTGTAATAGCCCAGGCGTCTGCAGGGCGTTCTGTGCTTTTCTGCTTAATTTTTAGCTCTGAAGGGGTTAATAAAAGTGTAATATTGGAAATGTTTCAGTGCTAAAATATTGTTCTCTAGTGTCTCCAACATATTCCTCTGGTTTTGGGATCCAGTTTGATTTCAAGGAATTCTGGCCTGTTCTACCCGGTTCTGGCATGTTCCGGCTTTTACCCAGACCCCTCTTGATAAACTGAGAGGAAGAAGAAGATAATAAGCACAAGGCTGACAGTCACTTTAGTTCCTTATTCAGAATACTTTTGCATCTCTATATTAAATTGGAGCTGGGAACCAGGAAGCAACTTTGGCCTTGTCTAATAGGCTGTGTTTGAGGAAATCCATTATATTTCAGATGGGAGAAAACCTCTATTATATGCCCATTCCTTAGTGACTGCAGTGGAGGAAACTTCAGAAAGAGTACACAGATTTGAGTGCCTCTGTGATGTACTGGAAACTCCTCGGATGTATAGTTATAGCTGAATAGGGCTGGAAGAGGTAAAGAATGCAAGGGTCTGAGTTAAGAAAGCAGAGAAGGTAATGGAGAGGGTCAACAGAATGGAGGAACAAGGGATGGAAGGATCAGGCAGCCTGAGGTACAGAGCGATCAGTAGCTAAGGGAAAGGAAAGAGTGAGTATAGAAGAAAAAGAGAGAAAACGGGAATCAAGAATATGCATAGAATTTGCTTTTTGTTTTGTTACTCCATTCATTTGTTGCATTGTACTTTAGTTCATTTTCTTATTCATTTATAACAATTAAATTGGTTTAGTTATTCATTTGTAAAAATTATATTTGTTTTTGTTACCAGCACTGCCCTGTTTTGGGGTTGCTTTGCTTAACATATAGTGTGGCTAAGTGGCAGTTTTAAAAACAAAAAAACAAACAAGTTGTTCTAGTAAGAACTAATCAGCCTACTTTCCTTTCACTGTCTCTGCAACCGGACTAGATTTGGTTCAAATTGAGGTCCACAAGTTAGATTTCTTGCACCTCAAATGTTCATGCATCCACCATCTTGGATCAGGGTGGATGACATCATTCCAAACTACACCATTGAGGTGTTCCTGTGTGTCATTCACTACAACTCTACCAAATTTGGTTCAAATCGGTTAGACAGTCCTCAAGTTAGTGCACCTGCGCCTCAAAAGTTCACACGTCCACCATCCTGGATTGGGGTGGATAACATCATCACAAATGACACTATTGGGCCATCCCTATGTGTCCATACAGCTGTCGCAAATTTGGTTCAAATCAGTTACTGTCCACAAGTTAGTGCACTTGTGCCTCAAAGGTTTACGCAACCACCATCTTGGATTGGGGTGGATAATATCATCAAACTACGCTGTCAAGGTGTCCCTATATGTCCCTACAGCTGTAGCAAATTTGGTTCAAATCAGTTAAGCAGTTTAAATGTTAGCCCACTTGCGCCTCCAAAGTTTACATGTCCACCATCTTGGATCGGGGTGGATGACATCATCAGAAACTATGCCATTGAGGTGTCCCTATGTGTCCCTACAACTGTACCCGATTTGGTTCATATTAGCATTGCGAAGTTGATGGGGGGGACACATACAGACACAGACTGACACAGACACAGACACAGAATGCCGGGTGATCTCATAAGCCTACTGGAAAGTAGGCTAAAAACTGACAGATGTGAGGAGGGAAGTTATTCAGTGGACATCTAACATGACCTTTTAATTTCAATGGAACTACTCATAGTAGTCACATTGAAATTAAAAGGATGGTGCCTAACTTGCCCCTTTCATTTCAATGGGATTACAATTTCCATATGTCAGCCAATGTTTTTAAACCCCCACCCCTACCGGCCTCTGCAAGTGAATGGGATTAAAAAAGGGCTTGGAAACATACCCTTGGCATTTGTTTTAGAAATAACAAAAAGGAACGGAATCAGGCCCACTTGGTTCATGCCATCCATTCATTCCAAAATGAATGCACACCTTAACCTGAAATGGGAATGGGAAATGGGGGAATGGGAAGAGGCAATTCGGATTTGAGGAAATGGGAGTGTGTTGGGACAGTGGAAAGGGGGCCAGTGGAAGGAAGGATGCAGGAATCAGGGGTCTAAGAGAAGAGGAGTGGAGGAAGAAGGGCCAAATGAGGAGGAGGAGGTCACAAAGCCTATGCAAAGAGTGAAGGACAGTATATATTGATATCTATGCATGCACTTGACTACATGTATCTTCTCTTTATGGCCATGTTCCATACATTTTCCCTCCTTGGTTGGGATTTTGTTAGTGTAATAAATATACTTCAAAGGTTATCTGTCCCTTGCAGAAATACTTGTGTCTCTATGAATTTATTGGATGTTTTGTTTTGTATTTTGACATCACATGTCTTTGCTTGAGGGCAGAAATGTTCTGAGGAGCAGAACATCCCCCTTTTTCTACTCTGGGATAGAAAATATTTGAACAGTGTTAGATCTGAAGATTTGGGATATCTTCCAGATTTAGATACCTTCACGACCATTTTGCCATTCAGATCCAGGTGATCGATATAGTCAATTCCCTGTCCCTCTCATACGAGGTACAGATAATTCAAGCACCTTGATTTACTGTGGAACTGGGGGTGATGTAATGGTTGGGACAATAGCCAGAACGGACTAAATATTATGTTGAATCATACTCTGTGGTGATGACGGCATCAATGGAAGCACCCTTCTCCACCACTATTGCATCTTATCTAGTGAAGCTATTTCAAGTGGCACAGGGTGGGGGTCTGTTAAATTGGGCAGGGTAATTAGGTGAACCCTCTTCTATGTGGGTGCCCCGAAGATGAGGAGAATCTGCTGATTAATTTCTGGAATCAATTCAAGATGCTGTTTTTGACTTTTAAAGCCCTAAATGACTTGGGTCCTAGCGATCTTAAGGACCACTGCTCCCAAACAAATCTGCCCACCTCACAAGATCTTTGTATGTGGGGGCTCTGCTCAGCTGAAGCCTAACTATGAGGCCTCCAAGATAAGTAGGGTTGACAATTCTGACGGAAGCTATTCCTGGAGATCCCCCCCCCCCACCGCCAGTATTTCCCCCCAAATTGTTCACAATATCAGGCCATTAATATATCTAGGATTGTTTCCAGTCATTTTCCGGAGATTGAAGCCAATCTCTGGAGATGCCAGGCCAATCCTGGGGACTTTGGCAACCCTATGGATAGTTCCATCTCAGTGGTTGCCCTCAGATTATGAACTTCTCTCCCTCTGGAGACCTGCTCTTTCACCTCCCTCATGACCTTCTGTAAACTGGTTAAGACCACCCTTTTCAGTCAGGTATTTTGGGCCTTAAGAAGACCCTGTAGACTTGTTAGTTGCTGCTGCTGCTGTATTTAGTGTCTTATTCTGCTGCTGTATTCTGTTTTTAGCGGGCGCATTTAGGTCTTCCTGTTTTTAACTTTAATTAAGTTACAAGCTGTTAATTATGTTTTTATATTTACTGTAAGTGACTTATATTTACTGTAACTTTGGGATCAGTTGATAAAAGGCAAACTAAAAGTGCAATAAACAAATACTAGCTGGGCCGGGTGCAGAGTATCTGCACCTCTAATTTGTCGCCTATTGCCATGGACCCCTGTTGTTGCCATTTTGTCACCTGCCCATTGCCGCCTCCTTCTTCCTCCCGCCCGCCTGTTGCTACCTCCTTCTTGCCCTGTCCTCATCCATCCCCACCACCTCCTTCCGTCTGCTGCCGCTGTTTTTTTGGCACCATTCCCCCACAGCCAGCTGGCTGCTACCACTGCCGCCATTTTCCCCCTCCCACCCATCCCGTAGCTAGCCTATCCGGCAGCTCTCCAGACTCTTGCAAGAGCTGCCACACATGGGATTAGCCACAGCAGTTCTCCAAACTCTCACAAGAGCTGCCCCAGATGGGATTAGCCACGGGTATGCCTTAGAGAGTGAAATATATGTTTTGGAGGCGCTGGGCTTGGCATGATATCGAAATCTGGTGTAAATTGAAAACTGCCTGTGTCATGATCCCAACTCGAAGCAGCAATGTAGCTACTGACACAGAGGGCAAGAAGCCAGCTGGTTTGGGTGCAGATTGTGGAGGTACTTTCTGGGTCCTGACAAGATCCCCGAGAGACTGTAGCTCATAAGCTAGATTCCACCAAGGGACCAACATTCTCATGCCCTAGGGCTTCATGTTCTAGAGAGCCCACTCATCAGTACAGGGAATGTGCCCAGTGAGAACCAGTGGAGAGTACTAGGCTCTAGAGAAGGGCTGCTCAAGAGCAGTAGTTTGTCCCTTTAGGGCTCTTCACCCCAGCAAACATGCAGAGTCTAGAACAGGCCTGCTCAACTTCACCCTGGCAAACAGGCAGAGTCTGGAACAGGCCTGCTCAGCTTTGGCCCCCAAATGGTTTTGGACTACAACTCCCATATTTTTTTAAATTGTTAGTTTTTAATTGTTTTTGTGTTTTTATATGTGTTTTTAAATGTTTATTATTGTGAACCGCCCAGACATATGAGTTTGGGGCAGTATAAAAGTGCAATAAATAAATAAATAATCAATCCCCAGCCACAGTGGCCAATAGCCAGGGATTATGGGAGTTCTAGGCCAACATCTGCAAGAAGGCTGAAGTTAAGCAGCCCTGGTCTAGAAGGTGGAGCCAGGAATAGGGAGTTGTACATCCAGGCTCAGCTGGGCTCTAGACTTCATTAGAACAAAACAGTCCTGCAACAGCCTGATTTACCTGCTATTATACTGGGTGGCCTCTGCCTCTTGCCTCATGGGTTCCCACTCAGTCAGGACACTGTTATATAAACATTGTAATAAAAAATAAAATAGCTTAACACAATAAAATGGGAGATAGCAAAACAACAACAACCCCAAAACATGTCAACAAGCAAACAAACTTGGTCAGTCCTTTGCATTTGAGAAGCTAGCGGTTGCTTGTTATGTGTGCTTGCACATGCTTTCCAAAGGGTGTATTAGGACAGCAATCAGGGTTGTCATTTAAAAATACAACTTACAAATGGTAAACTTATTTAATAATAAATCTTTAGCAGTTTTCAGATGAGGCTTCTCTGCATATCCCAGTGACCTGAACTGGATTGTCAGAAAATATCAAATCTATAATTGAATTTAAACATTTATTTAAATGTATATCAAATAAAGGCTTTCTTTCAGCAACTGCAAACTTCTATTGGTTTAATTCCACCATGCTTACTTATTAAGCTATGAATACCTGAAAATCCTTTAACGGATTAACTGCATCTCCCTGAGAAGCTTTCAGAAGTTGTTAAAAATAACTAGAGGCTGATTCTACTGACATACTTTTAAAAAGAAGCCTACCCTACATTTATTGAAACAGTGAGTTTATCTTTTCGACCAAGAAATGCCACCCACATCTCCTTCAACCACTTCTCCTAGAAAGATGCTGAAGGAGCAAACCCCACTAACTGAAATCATAACCCTTGGGACGGTTCAAGCAACATCCCCCGCAACACATGTGATAAGAGCCAGCGTGGTGTAGTGGTTAGAGTGCTGGACTCTGACTGGGGAGACCTGAGTTCAAATCCCCATTCAGCCGGGCCAGTCACTTCTGGGCCAGTCACTTCTCTCTCAGCCTAACCTACTTCACAGGGTTGTTGTGAAAGAGAAACTCAAGTATGTAGTACACCGCTCTGGGCTCCTTGGAGGAAGAGCGGGATATAAATGTAGTAATAATAATAATAAGGTCATGAGATGTCCCATGGGTGTGCCCACCCTGATGACACTGGACATCTTGACATGTTATCTGAGTATCCTTTAATCACATGAGGCAGGTGTGCATATGAATTGCCCCTCTATGTGAGCTTCAAATCTGGAGTGTATACAGGACAATTCAGATTAAGGGGTGCCCCAAGAGCACATTGGGAAGTCCTCCAGTTAAGTCAGGGTGGGTGCACTCTTGGTGTGTCCCTGACTTTATCAGGTGCAGGGGTGTAGTTATAATTGAGCGGATGGATTCAAAGAACCCACCGCACCCCCCTGAGGGCACCCCAGCTCCACCCCTCCCTATTTTCTTCATTATCTCTCTCACTCTGAGGGGCCGCCAGGGAGAGGGGCGAACACAGGCCCCCTCTCCCCTAGCAATGCACCTGATCAGGTGTGCCAGCAGGCTATCGTCCAAACCAATCTCTTGTTTACTTTCCTATCCACTGGGCAGCAGACGCTCAGATCCAACTAGATATGTTACTAGCCTTCTGTGTGTGTTGCTGATGGAAATGCACTTCTCGGTGTCGTTTTTGTTGCCATTCACCACTTGAAGCAAATGGCAATGAGTCGTCTGCGCCCCCTCACAACCCAGCCTCCACCTCACTGGCTCTGATACCCCACTGTTCCTCCTCACTTCCAGGTTGGCCTCACCTTCTGCCACTATTTAGTATTGTAGGCCAGTGTGAGGCAGTGTGGACAGAGCTTGTATCCAGCCGTGCCTTTCCTCATTGCTGCTGCTGCTGCTGCTATGTCAGCACCAACAGCTCACTTACTCACGCTCTCATTCTCTCTTCCTCCCAGCTTCAAACTCGTCTGCCTACAATACCAAGCAGGAGGAAAATGGGGTGACACCTGCAACAGGATGCGAGGTGGGGTACTTGTGCTTGCCACCTCATGGCACACTCCCCACCTGAGGCCATCATTTCATCTTGCCTCATAGGGGAGCTACTCCTGGTACTTCTAGATGCTGGTACTTTGGTATTCCCTGCACTGCCAGGCTGTGCTGAACTTTCTAAATATGTATTTTGATGCAAATGAAGACATACATCCAGCAGCAGTCATTTCATGAGGCAAGTTGAGGTAGTTGCCTCAAATAGTGGATGACTGCAGTGCTGGTGGTACAGCAAGAAGCTCCACCCAGCCCCCTGTTGCCTCACGTGCCTTCCATCTCTATCCAAGCAGCTTTTCACCAAATACTGTCTCAGGAAGAGCAATACAGAGACATGCGTTTTGGGTGGTGTAAAAATGTGTTAAATAAAATGTTAAATAAATAAATTAAATAAAATACTGGAGATGTCTCCAGTACTCTACTGCTGTTTCAACATTTTGCTCCATCCATCTTTTCTTAATTAGAACATAAGAACAGCCCTGCTGGATCAGGCCCAAGGCCCATCCAGTCCAGCACCTCGTTTCACACAGTGGCCCACCAGATGCCTCTGAGAAGCCCACAGGCAAGAGGTGAGGGCCAGTGTTCTCTCTCCCCCACAACCATCTGTATGAGGAATGAATTTTGTTCTGGGCGGCAGTATCAAGGCAATGTGCGTGCACATATATTAAGTGGGACCATCTTGATTCTATCTGAGCGGGATCTAAAATTAACTGAGTGGACATCAAAAAACTTGTGTGCGCACGCCTTAGAGGGAACACTGGTGAGGGCCTGCCCTCTCTGCATCATTGTTTTTTTTGCTCAGCTTTCCCACTTCCAACTTCATCCACAACCCTCACTATTTTAGCTATCCACAACTCCCTTGTTTTCTCTCTCCATCTTTGCTGCCATGGTGCTGATCTAATCAGTATGCCTGTGGTCCATTAATGATTCCTGTTACAATGTGATGCTGTATATTGCGGCACTCTTGACAAAATGTCAAGAGTCTGAGGTTTCTTGCCCCTAATATAATGGATGTTCATTCATTCATTCATTCAATTTCTATACCGCCCTTCCAAAAAATGGCTCAGGGCAGTTTACATAGAGACATAATAAATAAATAAGATGGATCCCTGTCCCCAAAGGGCTTACAATCTAAAAAGAAACGTAAGATAGACACCAGCAACAGTCACTGGAGGTACTGTGCTGGGGGTGGATAGGGCCAGTTACTCTCCCCCTGCTAAATAAAGAGAATCACCATGTTAAAAGGTGCCTCTTTGCCAAGTTAGCAAGGGTAACATGTTGTCCTTGCTCATTGGTTCTGAGTACTTTGCATGAGAGAGAATGAGAGAATAAGGACCAAGAGGTGTAAAGCTATGACATCATGAAATGTTTGTGAAGTCACATTACTTTCCTTTTCTTAATGAGACCTCTCCTCAAAACTTGACGTCATTGTGGTGTCAGCAACAAGCAATACAGTGCACGTAGTACTGTATTGCTTTTTCTGGTTGCACAATTATATAAAATGATAAGGAACTACTTGACAACCAGTCATTCAAACTGGTCATAGTGTAGATTCTAATTCAGAGTGTGGACTCTAAGCAGTGTTCCCTCTAAGGCGTGTGCACATGTGCACGCTAACGAGTTTTTTGATGTCCACTCAGTTAATTTTAGATCCCACTCAGGTTGAATCAGGAAGGCCCCAATCTGAATGCAGGTGTGCACACACTACCTCGATACTGCCACCCAAAACAAAACTAATTCTGTACACAGATCAAAAAAATTAGAGAGAACACTGTGAGTTGTTGCCTTTTAATTTCTACATGTGGAGTACTTACATTGAAGCTTTTCTCACAATCAGTGAGAAGAGCTTCTTCCGGATCTGCAGGGAGAGCGGGCTTAGCCTGCCCTCCCCGCAGACGATCAAAAGGCAGCCCTGAGTGGCTGGATCTGCCACTCTGTCCGCCCACACGATTGCCGGCTCCGTCACTGAACCGGCGGGGGCTGCAGGGATCGGGGGCCGCATGGCCCCTGGAAGTTCCAGGATGCCCCGCATGAGCATGTGGGGCATCCTGGAGAGACCCCCAAGCCCAGTCGGGGGTCTACTCGTGTGTCGCCACACACCGCGGTGACACACGAGCAACCAAATGAGGTTAATGGAGTGCTCGCTCCATTAACCTCATTTAAGGGGAGGGGGAATTAAGCGGGCTAGCTGCCTTGAGAGCACCAGGCTTGCCTGTGAGCCAGGTGGTTCCCACGATCCCTGGAAAGCGGGCTAAGCTCCCGTAGCCCGCTTTCCACTGATTGTGGGAATAGCCTCATTATGTGATTTGAGCTGATACACACACATGCATGTCTATAATTTGATATCAAATCACCCTTGAGGATTTACAATCCGAGTGCCTCAATTAAAGACTATTGTGTACAAAATGAAGCAGAGTTAACCAGGCTTGCTGAGCTCTGTGGAGCCGATTATGAGAACCCAGAATTTCTGGGCAATCTTGATCAAACTGCTTTGCTTAAACCGTGAGGCTATTCTCAATGGTATGCAAAACCGGGCAAAAGGAGCCCAGCCAGGTTTTGCACATGCGTGTGAACCACTGGGATTGGGCTGATCCCAGGAACAACCCAGCGGCAAACCTGCCTAATTAGCCACCCTTGGAAACAAGGTTAAGGGATTGAGTACTCCCTTAACCTCATTTTTTTAATCGTCTGGCTGCCAGACTGCGGGAAGCCCAGGGAGGGGAGGGGGGATCCCCATGATGTACTGTGCACTCACACGGTGCATCATGGTCATTCCAGGGGCCGGGATGACACATCCAAGCCTCTTGCCCTCCCTGCTGCTTCGACGCGTGGGGAGCGCACCCAGCAACGTCACCTCGGTTGTCTGCAGGAAAGGTAGGTTTAACCTGCCTTCCCCACAGCCGGCTCTGGAGTCCTCCTCATGGATCATGAAAAGTGGCTCAGTATGTGATTAAATGTGGTTTAATTACAGTAGTTTGTCTAGGATTGCCCCAAAATTCTGAGTTCTAAAGTCACCTCCATGGGGCTCAGCAATCCTGGTTAACTTTTAAACCAGGATTGCCTTGATTGTGTGAACATAGCCTCAGTTTTATATCTAAACAAAAACAATAAGATATTTCTTGATTATTGTTTATTTGCCCAGTAAATGCACAATTATTATTTGCCCAGTAAATGCATAATTTCTTTGCCCAGTAAATGCACAATTGTTACTACAAATTTCTGTGCTTCATAACTGAAACTCAGTCTTAGTGTGCGTGTATATGTGCACACGCTTGTTTGTTTTTTAAAGCCTCCTCCAAGGTGGTGTATTCCTCCCCAGTTATGGTTTGAGTATAATGTTTATAGAGGATACGGGGAAATTTTGTATTATTAGTAAAATGTGATAGTGGTCAGCATCTGAATAAGCCCAGTATTGGGCTGTTAGCCACACGGTATATTTATAATTCAGTATATTTACAATTTTATAATTACAGTAAATTTTACCAAGAAAACCACATGGATAGACAAAATGGAATGACTGTCGATGTAGTTCTGGATGATGGGCTCCTCGGGTCGGATGGTACTCAACATGCTACTGAGGAAGAGCTGAGAATCTCTCAGAGTACCGATGGTGTTTATGACACGGTTAGAAGAAAACCTTTTTGGACGTCTAGCAGCTGATGTTGCCATGCGGGAAAAGAAAATCCAGAGCTGCAAAGACAGAATTACAATGGGAACATGGAACGTAAGAAGCATGAATATGGGAACGCTTTACACAGTGAAAGATGAAATGAATTGACTACAGATTGACATCTTGGGCATCAGTGAATTAAAATGGATTGGAATGAGACACTTTCAGTCAGAAAACCATACTGTTTACTACTCAGGACATGAAAACCAGAAAAGGAACAGTGTTGCTTTCATAGTCAGAAAGGATATAGCAATGACAGGACTTGGATACAATGTGGTCAGTGACCGACTAATATCAATCAGATTTCATGGACAACCCTTTAACATGACAGTTCTTCAAGTCTATGCCCCAACAACTGATGCAGAAGAAGAGGAAGTTGATGAGTTTTATGCTCAAGTCCAGTCTGAAATTGACAGAACATGCAAGCAAGATATGATGCTGGTGGTTGGAGACTGGAATGCCAAAGTTGGAAAAGGTAAGGAGGAAAAGACAGTTTTCCTATATGGCCTAGGAAACAGAAACAAAACAGGAGAACGACTTATTAGTTTCTGCCAAGCCAATGATCTCTTCATTGTTAACACATTCTTCAAACAACCAAAGCGGCACCTATACACATGGACATCATCAGATGGAGTATATAGAAATCAAATTGCTTACATCATTGGTAGGGGTGAGTCCGAACCGGTCCGGCGGCCATTCTAAAGAATGGCCGAACTGCCGGACCGGTTCGGCCCTTGCTGGTTCGGGTCCAGGTGGGGGGCATTGCTTTAAGGGCGGGAGGGCTTGCTTACCCCTCCCGCCTCTTTGCCCCCTCCAGCGCCCATATTTAACAGACTAACGGGGCGCTGGAAACCAGCCGCCCCCGCCCCCGCCCCCCCCCGCCGCGAGCAGATTTACCCCCAAAACTACCAATACCCCTGCCGCCGCCGTCGCCCGCCAGCCCTCCCTCCCTCCCTCCCAGCTGACCGCCTGCCCGCCCGAGTCCTCACCCGATGCTTTAGTAAAAAAACGAGAGGAGCTACCGGACAGAGCTCCTCTCGCTAGGAAGGCCTGCTGCATACTGAAGGTGCTTTGCGCGTGCCGCAAAGGACGCCGATCGCCGGAGGCCCGGTCTACCCGGCCTTTTCCCAGTCAAGAAATACGCAGCAGACTAGCACTTGGTAGGGTAGCAATGAAGGCCTTGGAAAGGATATTTAGATGCTGTGACGAGTCTTCACCTACAAAGATTATAATTGTTCAGACAATGGTTATTCCCATGACACTCTATGGATGTGAAAGCTGGACTTTGAAGAAGCAAGATAGAAAAAGTATTGATGCTTTTGAACTTTGGTGCTGGAGAAGACTTTTGAGGATGCTATGGACAGGCAGGGAAGCAAACAAATGGATCATAGGACAAATCGATCCAAAATTTTCACTTAAGGCACTAATGACCAGGCTCAAACTATCATACTTCGGGCACATTATGTGAAAACCCAGCTCCCTTGAGAAGTCCATAATGCTGGGAAAAGTTGAAGAAAAGAGAAGAGGACGACCAGCAGCAAGGTGGATGGATGTGATTACCACAGCAATGAATGCACCACTGAGAGACCTTAAAGACCAAGTTGAAGACAGATCATCCTGGAGAGAATCTATCTGTGTGGTCGTTAAGAGTCGACACAGATTTGATGGCACTTAATCAATCAATCAAATATTTACAATTCAGCAATGGGAAATAGACTAGCACATTTATTGGTTATTTCTTACATGAATATTCACCATCGAGAGAAGGAGCATTAATTCTGATGTAATTCTGTATAAAAGGTACATAGATGATTCAGTTATTATTACTTCTACTGAAAAGCAGGCAGATGAAATATTTGAAAAATTGAATAAAGGAGGCAGTACCAAATGGTACAGAAAATCAGCCAAAAAGGACATTTTATTAAAGAATAAGTCAGCACACACTAAAATAGTGAAAATACAAACCATGAAGAATGTGATAGAGGGCAGAGGATGTTTCCACAGTTGAACATCAAAAGGAATCTAGAGAGAAAGCTGAAAATCTAATTAGGAAGAATGTCCCAGGGCCTTGCAGAGGCCATTTGCGCATGCACAGTAGCCGCCATTTTGACCATCGCACCATTTTACGAAGGCCCGAATGGGCTGAAAAACCAGCCAAAAAGGCTGGAGGGGGGCATTTCGAAGGCTGGTGGGGGGAGGGGGAACCTCTGCGGACCCCCCTCTCCGACCACCCCAAAGAGCTTCAAATGGTTAAACAAATTTGTGAATCCCCCCGAAGAGAACAGAGCTGGGAGGGGGGCGTTCAAGGGGGTGCGGAACCGAACCGGGCCAGCCAGTTCCATTCACACCCCTATTTGCCAGTACTTAAAATACCATTCATTACAGATAGATTTACATAGCAAATCCAGAGAATCCTGGAAACACAAGGAATTAAAGTGAATGTGGTTTGCGCAGCACCAATGACACTTAAACAATGGTTAGTTAACTAGATTGTATGATAGAAGACGAGATGTACACGATTGTGACATTTGTGAACAGGGGAGGAAATTGTGGAAAGAAAAGTGCAATATATAAAATTCAATGTTTAGGTTGCACTTAATTCTATATTGGGGAGGTTGCACTTCATTCTATAGTGGGAAATCCAGTAGACCACTGTAAGATAGATATAAAGAACATCTAGCCACCTTAAGTGGCACAGTGGGGAAATGCTTGACTAACAAGCAGAAGGTTGCCAGTTTGAATCCCCGCTGCTACTATATTGGACAGCAGTGCTATAGGAAGATGCTGAAAGGCATCAACTCATACTGCGCGGGAGGAGGTAATGGTATACCCCTCCTGTATTCTGCCAAAGAAAACCACAGGGCTCTGTGGGCACCAAGAGTCAAAATCGACTTGATAGCACACTTTACCTTAGCATTGTGCACAGAGAACAAAATCCTGGTCATTGCATATGAGGAAAAAGCATGAAGGCAAAATAGTGCCTTCTAAAATATATATATATTGGAGATTGAAAGGAACGTTCACAGGAGAAAAATAAAGGAAGCATTATTTATAGAGAAATTGAGGCTTGACATTAATGCTCAGGAGGCACTGGCTGATGCCATAAGGTTTATTAGCCTCTGAGAAGGATCAGGTGATTCCCCGTCTCTCCCCACCCCTGCTCATTATCTTTCTACCAGTCATGGAACAGAATTTTATCAGGGTCTAAGGAATTTAACAGCAGGGGGGTGGAGAAGGTTTTTATCTCTGCTCATTTGTTTGCTTAACTGAGGATGGTGTGTTACACCGAAACGTTTTATTTATGTATACCAACTTTTAGGTGTGTTTTTTTTCAAAATAAAGGGTCTTTTTGTTGAGAGTTGAGGAGTTATTATGTGCATTACATTGCTGACATATCAACTTGTACATCAGTTTACTAAAGATTATTTTCCTTATCTGCCCTTCGGTAGGATTCTTTGATTGTGTTTTTACTTCACTTTCAGCAGGAAATTGAGTAGTTTAAGAACTTTAAGTAAATAAACTTCCTACAGAGAATGTGATTAAAAGGGGGGGGGGGGATTAAAGGATCCAGATAGCAACTGATAAGCATGGAGCTGGGACAATGACAGTTGTTTAGCCTGACCTAATATATTGAATGAAGACTGTTTATATTCTACAGTTTGTTTGTTTTTATCAAGTTAATATTGTTATGGATTTGCCTTCATCTGATTTATGCCTGAGCAGGGCCTGAGATTGGGGGTGAAGAATGGGAGGGAGTATATTAATGTTCCTTAATGATCAATAGATTACGGAAGTATTATTTAAGAGAAATCTGAAGGTCTCTCTTTAACTATAGCCATCAGAGTTAGGAGGAAGTGATCCCCCCACCCCAACTAACCCATCAGGATCAAACCCTGGTTTAATATCCTGGTTTAACAAATCACTAGCGTTAGGAAGAAAAAAACCAACTCCTCAAGTCTGTATATTATGCAGCACTATGGTGTGCTCTACAATTAAAATGGAAGTGTTCATTCTTCTCTTGTGTCTGAGAGACGAGAGGAGGAGGGGAGTGCCAGTTGCCCAAAGCACATTCACATAGCTCTAAACCAGGGTGGACAGAACTGGGCTAAAAGGACCACTAATGTGACACAGCATAAATAAGATCATTTATGATCATTGGGAGGAGGCTGGCATGTGACCCAGACCAATAAAGAATCTTGTTAAATATAGATGGGGTTGCTGAGAACTGTTTGTTACATATCCCTCCCCCTCTTCCCTCTGCCAAACTACAGTTCCTTGAATTCGCTGAGGAGAAGGAACAAAACCCATTTTAACTAAATGTTTGTGGTGTAGTTATGCTGACATGGGAGGATTTCATTGTGCAGAGCTGGCTGCTTTTCTATCTGTGTGTGCCTTCTTCCACCACTGCTTTACCTCCCAGTTTTGCTTGTCCTGCATACAGAATAATATACCATACATCAGGAAGACTGTGGTATTTTTATTTCACAGAATGGTGCAAAGGGTTTTATCTCCTCCCCCCCAATCCTGAGCGTGTGTTAGTTCCTAAATCTGCACAATGACCAAGCATTTTCCTTTTTGTACATGTGGGATTTAATTGTATGTGGAACGCCGAAGCATTCATGACAAACAGTGGTATTTCCAGACTATGACCATCTGAAAAACAGTATGACAAGATATATAAATAGCTGAGAAGAATCAGTGCTATCCTTGGCTCCAAGAAAAAACCTCCATTACAGGAGAGAAAAACAATAATAAATAACTTTAAACATTTAGCATAAATGAATGCAGGAGGAAAGGGAAGAAAATGGATTCTGCCTTCAGCTAAATGAATGACATTTGGCAGGTCTGTCACTAGCTATGCATTTTCAGGAAGAAATAATGGTCTATAAGGATACTGGAGCCTTCAGGAACAGCATCTTTCTGCTCAGCTCTCTCCTATGACGATTCTCTTCTCATCATTATCATGTGTTCTTCCCTAGCATATTTGTGAGTGTGTACTTCAGGCTGTTATGCATTTATGTTGCCCTCTTATTCACATCCCCCCGCACCCCACATTAGCATTCATTTATTTTTAAAGTTGCTTCTGGGAGTGGCCTTGTTTGATACATTTTCCATTTTTTATGAGGTTTCTCCAAAGGGCAGCTTGCATATAGAATCACAGCATCAAATGACTTATGGTAAATGTTCACACAGATGCAGACAATGCCACTTTCTTAGCAGCTCAAGCCTTGCTTCCCCTTGCACCTTTGCAACATTTGACAGCCATACCAGTCAGCAAATCAACAATGGACCGATCAGTTCAAAAGTAGTCTGTTGAGTTCAAATTTAAAACCATAGGTAATCACATAAATTAAAAACACTTACATAGCAACCATCCTTGTGGCTGATAAAATATGAGGCAAAAACAAAAACCCAACTCCTACAATTTCCTGTACATCAAAATCAAATTATCTTCAATATATGAAGATTAATTAGATTACACATATTTATATCTAACTTTGAATGCTACCTCTAGAAAGACTGAGGCTCAGTAAATGGTATGTTTGTCCCAATCATACAGATTGAAACATTTTTTTCAACATCTGATATTCAAGAGTGAGTACAGACTAGACAACATTTTTTATCTGGAAGCCTTATAATGGAACAGTGCAATGAACTGTGTCAATATCCCTCCACCTCTCTTTGAACACAGACAAAGAGGCACTGGTCAAGGGTTTTTTTTACCATCAGGGTAAGCTGAAGAACCTCATTTGGAACCTCAGCCAAGGTTCAGTCTCTCTTTAATGGGTGGAAGATAAGATGGATCCCATTAAATACTTAGTACACAGTAGTCAGTCTTGCCTTTTCTCCCCATGTTTCAGGCAGGCTGTCCATCTTTTCAGATTTCTATAGCACTGTGCACGTATTTATTCAATCACAAGTACACCCCTTTTTAAAGCAGAATCCATGTTTAAAATGTTGAAAAACTATTTTGGGGGTTAATGACAATTCCAGTTTCCAGACAACCAGTGTGATGCATGCATGGCTGGCATTTGCAGTAAATACACCGAATCCATTTCACCTGAGCTTGATCCAAGAGATATTATTGTCACATAGAAAGAAAATGCAATGGGCACACTTGCAAAGTGGGCTTACCACTCAAATTATGAAGGTCTCTAAAAACTTATGTTTTGTTTTGTTTTTAACAACAAACCAGACATTTAAGAAACTAAAGGGTTCCATGGCAAACCCATGAAGCCCTGGTAAAAAAAGAAAGAAAAGAAAAGATGGCAGCCAACAGTGTAGCTGCTGAAAAGCTGCTGCCACTATTACCGTGTTTCCCCGAAAATAAGACTTTATATTAATTTTAGCCCCCCAAAATGCACTAGGGCAATTAGCGGTACATCAGAAATTACTGCTAGGTCTTACTTTCGGGGTAGGTCTTACTTTCAGGGAAACAGGGTACCAAGGTAAGACTTCCCCAAATCCTTGTAGGGCTTACCTCAACAGCAGCAGCAGCTTGGAGCATTCTTCAGTAGCTGTGCTGGGAACCATCATTTTCCTTTTTCTATAATGCAATGTATCTGCTTCTGCCTCCAGAGAGCAAGGGCATTGCATTATAGGTTAAAAATATGAGATGGTAGCTACCAGTGACTGTCCTGCCCCTCCACTAAGGGGACCGCAAAAGCACTTGGCTGAAGATTCCCATGAATCCAACATTGGCACTGTAGTCAACCACACAATTCTGAATACCCTAGTGGGAAACAGCTTTTCCCCAGTCGCCCTGTCTTATTTTCATCAAAAGTTGTTTGCTCACCATCTACAGTATAGTGAAGTAGGTGGCCATCTCACCACAAAAGGGAGAACTTATAGCTGTAAAACGCTTGGATTTCCACACCAGGCTGTTGCCATACAGAAAGAATTCTGGTTTGTAGCACATGCTGCCAGAATGCCAGGGAGCTGTGTTAATTTGCAGTATTGGGAGATGACACATGGATGCCTCTATCTCAATAGCTGAGAGCAATGTTACCATTCAGACAGGTCACTGTAAATTGCCATCAGTGTTAGTGGTTCCAACTGGTTCCATACAACTACAGTCCACTATCCTTACAGAAACATATATGGATCTGTGGAGCTGGGAGGCCACCTTGAAATCATGTGAAAGCAGCTCAGGGAGGTTTGGAGGAATAGTAGGCAATGATACTTCACTTTCCAGGAACAAAAACAGCTAGTGCTACCTGGCTTTGGTTGCTAGGCTGTACTCTTCCAGAGGGGCTGTTTTTGCCTGTGGCTACTATTTAACATTTAAAAAGCAGCAGTTGGAGCAGCCAGGGCAGCAGCAACAATAACTTGTAAGAACTGAAGAGAGAACATTCTACATCGTAGTCCACTCAGTGGCTTCGTCACCCACCACACTCACCACTGCCTTAATATGTATTAATTTTATTTTATTGTCAACTGTCTTGGAGGATTGTTGTCAGGCAGAAAGGTGGGCTCCAAATATATACACACAAATAATAATTTTTAAAAGAGTCAAGGGATCTGGACTATTATTTATGTATTTATTTAACTTGTATACCGCCCAAACTTTCATCTCTGGGCAGTTAACAATGACATAAAAACAATTAAAACAAATATAAAAGGTTAAAACAGTTTAACAATTTAAAAACAGCATAAAATTAAAACCTACAAATTAAAAAAGCTGAAAAAGCTTGGGTGAAGAGTTGGGTCTTCAGACTTTTTTAAAAACTGCCAGATGGGGAGGATTGTATCTGAGCAGGGAGCACATTCCACAATCTCGGGGCAGCAATCGAGAAGGCTCGTCTCCATGTGATCACCCGACGAGCTGGCGGTAAATGGAGACGGACCTCCTCAAGTGACCTCAATAGGCGGTGGGGCACATAACGAAGAAGACATTCTCTTAAATACCCAGGGCCTAAGCCATTTAGGGTTTTATAAGTTATAACTAGCACTTTGTATTCTGCCCGGAAACCTATTGGCAGCCAGTATAGCTCAATCAACATGGGAGTAATGTGGTCTCTCCGAGATGACCCAGAGACCAACCTGGCTGCCACATTCTAAACCAACTGAAGGTTCCGGACTACATACAAAGGCAGCCCCACGTAGAGCACATTACAGAAGTCCAGCCTGGAGGTTACGAACAAATGTACCACTGTTTTGAGGTCACTGATCTCGAGAAACGGGCACAGCTGGCATATCAGCTGAAGCTGATAGAAAGCACCCCTGGCCACCGCCTCAACCTGAGAAACCAGGGAGAGGTGTGGATCCAGAGGTACTCCCAGACTGCGAACCTGTTCCTTTTGGGAAGTGTGACCCCATCTAGAACAGGTAGATCAAAATCGTCTCTGGAGTTCTGACCCTGCACAATAAGTACCTCTGTCTTAACTGGATTCAGTCATTACTAAACCACATCATCTTAATGCCCAAGCATCAGAGCACTGAACAAACCATTTCATCTGTTTCCATTGGCTTAGCAATCAAGAGCCACACTCTATCTATAAAAATGACAGAGCATGATAATATCAGATGAAAGCATAGAAAATGAAATGCAGATTAAAGAAATGCAGAGTAAAGAAATGCAGAGTAAAGAGTAAAGAAATTAATACAATGAATACGACAAATATTTATATAACACTTTTCATCAGAAGTTCCCAAAGCAGTCTACATGGATATAAATAAATAAATAAAATGGCTACCCTGTCCCCAAAGGGCTCACAATCTAAAAAAGAAATATAAGATAGACACCAGCAACAGCCACTGGAGGGGTGCTGTGCTAAGAATGGATAGGGCCAGTTGCTCTCTCCCCCTGCTAAATAAAGAGAATAAACACTTTTTAAAAGTGCCTCTTTGCTCAGTTAGCAGGGGACATTGAAAATAGAGAAATTCATTTTAAATAGGGGCATCTAACCATTGATTGATTGATTGATTGATTGATTGAATGATAAAGTGCCGTCAAGTCGGTGTTGACTCTTAGTGACAACATAGATTCTCTCCCAGATGATCTGTCTTCAACTTGGCCTTTAAGGTCTCGCAGCGGTGCATTCATTGCTGTCGTAATTGATGCCATCCACCATCTAACCATACATGACTATAATACTGTTTGAGACTGCTGGTCATTCTCAGTGCTAGATCTAAACAAAAAATTAATAAAGCTTCAGTGATGTAATATTTTGCAGGGGAGGACATCTGAAAAATGACCTACACTATAAGTAGACGAGCAATGCTGTGATTCTGTAATGAAGGACATGATGACTGCTGTGTCTATAAATTTCTGATGCACCAGCATCATGTTTTGGAATGTCTCCAAACGATATATGTTGACAATCTTGTAATGGAGCTCTCATAGTGCAGTCTCCAAACTCACAGCACATTTTAAAAAAGATGTTGGGGTAATTATTCCGTTAGACTGTAACTGTACACTTCTATACAGAGTTAGAAATGTCAGCACAGGGTACATTATGTAACAGAATGTCTAGCTAACAGCCGAATCACCACATGTATTTACATAATGTGGTATCCCATCACTCAGTTACTTATCATAGGAACATAGCAAGCTGCCTTCTACCAAGTCAGACCATTGGTTCATCTAGCTCAGTACTGTCTACACAGACCGGCAGCTGCTTCTCCAAGGTTGCAGGCAGGAGTGTCTCTCAGCCCTGTCTTGGAGATGCCAGGAACTTGGGACATGCTTTTCCCAGAGTGGCCCCATCCTCTGAGGGGAATATCTTAGTGATCACACATCTCCTATTCAAATAAAAACCAGGGCAGACCCTGCTTAGCAAAGGGGACAATTCATGCTCTCTACTGCAAGACCAGCAGAAGAATGTATAAACTACCTCCATTGAATAGAATGTAAGAGGAGACAGAAATACTTTCTCTGTTGTAACCGATGTGCAACTTCTTCACTTGTGCAAGCTGCTACCAGACAGTGCTGTCATCTGGCAACAAACATGCATGTGTGAACTTATTCCAATTAACCAAAGCCATTTTCACAGTAGAGCCAGCCCTACCATGAAGGGCTGAAGTAATGCAGTTTTCTCACATGGTAGTTTTGGGGTGCTATTACAGGCAGAGGAGTGGGAGATGGATTTCTTGAGGAAAGCAAATTCAACAAAAACTGCACAAGAGTATGATTTGGCAGCAGTTCAGTTTCTATATCCTACCTACCTGCACCTAGGTTCCAAGTTCCCTCCCTGGCATCTCCAAGACAGGACAGAGAAATTCCTGCCTGCAACCTTGGAGAAGCTGCTGCCAGTCTTTGAAGACAATACTGAGCGAGATGGACCAATGGTCTGACTCAGTATATGGCAGCTTCCTATGTTCCCCTCTTGTGCTCAGGCCAGTGGCCCAGCTCACATATATTAGAGGGCTGACAGGCTTTCAGATAATGAAAAGCACAATTCAAGAATAACTGCTTGAGCTCTGTTGGGGTACAGCAAAATCATTCTTTTAATTTTTGTTAATTATCTTGAAACACAGAAAAATAGTGTTTTGTGGCACTTGAAAGACAAACAGATGTATACGCTCATGTAGTCCACAGCCCACTTCATCAGATGTCTGAAGCCTTTAAGATATTTGCCGAAGTGGGCTCTGTTCCAGGAAACAATAAATCTGCCCGTCCTTAAAGTGCCAGAAGACTTTTTTCTTTTTAGGTCAGAGAACGTGGCTTCCAGCCAGCCATGCCTTTTCTCGCTCGCTGAATACACGCTCAGCCATTGCCTCGGCCGCTCAGGCAGGCTTTATGCGGCGGCCCCTCTTGCGGACAACAAAGGCCGTAGTAGACGCTTGGATGGACCCCAAGAGGTGTAAGGCTGACACAAGCCCAGGGCGTGGCTGGTCGGCCTGGCGTGGGTGGGGCTGTCAGGGCGCGCGCGTTTGTGACACAGCCCGCCTGAGCCTTTTCTCCCTTTGTTTTCGTCACCCGCTAGTCAAGGGTAATAAATAACGCCGCCGGTGAAGAAAGGGTAGGCAGAGCATATTGCCCGAGGCGGCGGGGAGGACAACAGTAGCCCCAAAGCAACAGAGACGAAGAGAGTGCCAGCAGCAGCAGAGCAGCAGCAGCCCCGCCTCTTCACGCTTTGCAGACCCGCCTACAGTCCCAACATCCGGGTTCCCGTCAGTGTCGCTGCCGCCTGCTCCTTCTCCCCGCCCCCACAGACTCCCTCTGTGACTTTCTCTCTCATTGAGGAAAGGCGGCGGCGGCGGCGGCGGCGGCAGCAACGCAAAAGCGGCGGAGCTTGGCTCGGCGGGGGGTGGCGGCGTGGAGGGAAGGGAGCGCGCGCAAACGCTCGTGTGTGTCTGTGTGTACAGCGAAGATGGCGGCGGTGGTCGGAGGGAGAGCCGGCTCCTTCGGTTCCTCCTCGTCGTCGGGGCTGGGCTCGGGCTATGGGGCTGCTTCCTTCAATAGCGGCAGCGGCGGTGACTCGAGAGCGGGCGGAGACGAGGACGATGGACAGAATCTCTGGTAATAATTGACATCCCCCCTCCTCCTCCTCCTTCCAAAGGGGGAGCGTTACTACCTGGTAGCTCCTCCTCTTCCCCCGCTGCGGGCCAGGTGTCTTCGCCCCCCGCCTCTTGTCTAGGCTAGCATCTTCCCACGCCCCCTGCTTAACTGGGCAGGCAACGAGGCACCTCTTTAAAAGTGGCGATTCTCTTTTATTGAGCAGGGGGAGAGCAACTGGCCCTACCCACCTCCAGCACAGCATCCCTCCAGGGACTGTGGCTGGTGTCTTATATTAGTATTTATTTATTTACTTACCTTATATACCGCCTGACTCCAAAGGCTCTAGGCGGTTTACAAAAATAAACTGTTTCTTGTGCTTACTTTCTAGACTGTGAGCCTTTTTGGAGACGGGGTTCCAGCTCATTAATTCAATTAATTTAATTCTCTATGTAAACCGCTTTGGAACTTCTGTTGAAAGGCGCTATATACATATTGGTGGGAGTAGCCGTAGTCCCGGCCCCTGCCCACCTTGGCCGTCTCAGAGGTCCTCTCCGAGCATCGTGGAACGGGCCCCTCCCGCAGGGTCGGGGCTGCCCAGCAGCTTCCCCACCGGCCCTCGTGCAGCGCACGATCCCTTCCTCTGATTCCCCCCTCCCGAGTCTCCCGCCTTGCCCATCTCCTCCTGCTGCGCCTTTTTCCCCACAGACCTTCCCCTTTCCTCACAGGCCTCTTTGTTTTTCTTCCTCCCCGGCAGGTCTTGTATCCTCAGCGAGGTCTCCACTCGTTCCCGATCTAAACTGCCTGCGGGGAAAAACGTCGTGCTGCTGGGTAAGTGAACCCTTGGCGCCTCCCACCCCGCCTTTATTTTATTTTACATTATGTTTTTCTTCCACCTTTTGATTTATTAATTAGAGGGACTGGACCGCTTCTCGGTTGCTCCATCTAGGAGGAGGGCGTGTGCGGAGTGCTGCTTGCAAGGTGCCGCGTTGTGTTTGTATGGGGTGGAGATGGGAGGGGTAACTGCAGCGCCTCATTGAGCCCACGGGTCTCTCCAGCCCCCTCCCCCTTTGCGGGATCCGGCTGATTCCTCTCTGCTGAATGAAAATGCACCGTAGGCATTGTAGTGCTAAATCCCTTGTATTTTTCACTGCTTCTGTGAAGGACTGCATGCAGTGTAATGCTTGAAACCTAGTTTCCAAGATCAGTTGAGGGGCCTCTGCGGTTTGTTGGCTGACAGGCTGGAAGAGTATGCGTCGCCCACATGAATGAGGTTGGTCCAGAGCATTGTTGTCATAATGTGTGTCAGCAGCAGCCTTTCTCTCTCTTGCTGGCTTGGATTATGATTTCTTGTCCCCGCCCATTAGAAATATCCAGCTCCTCTTCCATGGGTGTGTATGTCTTGTTCCTGTCAATAGAGATAATGTTTTCACTGGAGAAGCTGAAAAAGTGAGAAGCTGAGATCTGGTATACTAAGTGCATTGGCATCCTGTCCCTCACTCCCCAGAACTTGCGTCATGATCAGCTGGGTCATCACTTTTTGGGTGATGCTCTGATTAGATTCTGGATCTTGGCACTGAATTCACTGGGGGGAAATGTACTTGCTTCCTTAACAATGTTTCAAATAATGTATCAACAGACAAAATGCTTTCTCCACCCCAGAAGCTTATAGCTTGAAATGGTATGCTAGGATGTTGCTTATAAGTAGAACCACTCATGAGTAAGCACTCCAACTGGCTGTGTTCAAGAAGTTTCTGATAGGGCCAAACTCCATGATTGGGACTAATATGAGTTATATTTATTATTTTCTTAGCTGCTGCAGGGTCCACCAATTGGGACTGCAGCATGTGGGGGAAGGGGGCTCTAACCATTTTCCCCGCTGTCATTGCACCTTGCTAGGACCACTTTTTGCTCCTTGACAAACTGCAGTTGTAGTTTGCAACAAAGGGAGCTTTCTTCCTTGGGTAAGTAGCTGCAGGTGGGTGGGGGTCCTGATACAGACTCTGTAGGGGAGAAAAGGTTAAAGCTCCCTCCTCACATTGTAGAATGCCAAAAGCTACCTCTTCTGCCATTTTAATTTGAGATCGTTGCAATTATTTTATGCACTAGATGTCTTGGAGCTAATTTTAAAGCTGTTAACCATGCTCTTAAAAAAAGCCCCCTCCTTGCATGCTGATTGCTCCATCTGCTGCTGCTATTGTATAAAAGAAGCAAGCTCATTGGCTCCAGCATATGCATAACACAGTTTGTAGCTTGGTCTTGGGTTAGTTTCATTCCTAAGTGAGGGAACCATGCTTCGTGTCCTCCCCCGAACAAAGTTGGCTATGAACTGTTCTGGATAGTACTCTCTCTTGGTGGTGGTGCTGTTTAAGAGTAAGCACCCTAACCTTCCTCTGAACTTGGTAGTTGGGGGTATATAAAGTACAGGGAGGACATTTAAATGTGTGGGATGTACAGATATGGAAACAGCAATCTATAGATATTTTAGGGTGGAGCTTGCTTGTTCACTTGCTTGAAAGAGAGTGGTTAGAGACACAGCTTTATTAGAACATTCTGGAAATGTAAGTTAAACTAAGGCTCTGTAAAATTATGAAGGAACTGGAGAGGAGCTAGAAATGGCAGTACACAGAACTGTAGATATGTGATGCTTAATGGGCATCAACTGTAGATATGTGATGCTTAATAGCCAGGGCTGGTGCAACCTGGTAAGCAGGGACCGCATCACAGGGAGGTGCCAATGTTGGGGGAGCATGTGCTGCTTCCATCCCCCCACTGCGCTGCCTTCTCCCCGCCACTGGTATACTCCCTCTGCTTTGGGCACAGCTTCACCCCAGAGTCGCCAGCCAAAAGAAACAATAGGCGCCTTGCAGCCGATGTCCAGGGCTTTGCTGGAGGTTCTCTCTCTTCTCGCTGCGCCAACCCAGCACCACACTCGCTCTGTCACTGCCAGCAGCACCCAAGAGAAAAGGCAGATGGAAGAAACATTGCATTCCAAATGTTCTCCACGCCTGCTGGCCCATTGAACAGCTCTGCTGTCTATGCTACTGAGTGGCCGTTGACTCGCCTAGCTATTGGTGGATGGAGGGAGCTGCGCAAAACAGAGAGAGAGACTTTGGGATGCCCACGCTCCGTTATCGCTTGGAGACCGCAGGAAGATGCCGGGAGGGTGAGAGAGCACGTTGGAAGAGGCAGACTGGGAGACTTGGGGGTGTAAGGGGCTTGCTGGGAAGCAGCACTTCGCTGTTGGCAAGCGCAAATGCAGATGGCAGGCATTCTAATGCCTTCTCCCAGAAATTTGCTGCCTTTCAAGTCATGAATGTTGAAGATCATGCAGATAGCTGGATAAAAATAAATCCCAATTACCAGGCTGCAATATTTGAAGGAATACCTACTAGGAGGCAGCTTCATATGTTACACAGCAACAAACCCAGATTTGCCACCAAGTGTACAATCAAGAAGTGCTACAGCCAGTACTGACCCTCTTGCAAGTATAGCCTATCCACACATCATACTCAACACTTGTACAATCTAGCCCTATTCGTTTTACCTGCATTCAGCTGTCTGTGCATTCATGCACATTTTTGTATTAATAACTATACCTCCGTTCATTTTAAAAGTGAGGCTGGGCACCAGGCCCTCAAATGTATGGTACAGAAAGGAAGTGTACTACTATATGTGTGTACAAATCTGTACACATGGTGCACTCATTGTTCAAGTGCTGCACATAGAGTGTGAATAGGCTGGTGTATAATGTTCACAGCTACAGTTATCCGCATGTGTTGAACAGTAACGCAGGTACAGCAGTACACTTGCTATCTGTATCCTGCATTTGAGGGGCCTGCACCCAGGTTCACTTTTAAAATGAACGCTGGTATAGTCATTCATTCGCACAAAAACATGTGCATATGTTCAGACATGGATGCAGCTACAACATAATGTCCGAATGTGTGCTAATAATGCATTTCTTTCCCAATATGCATGTTCAAGTGTACACTTTAGTGTTGACTCTGCTTCAGAGCCACTTGCACCTGGCCATAGCCTTGCAAATGCCACAATTATGATCTTTATATTCTGCAAAGATGATGAGTTGCGAAGGTGATTTCTTCTTCATTTATTGTTATTTAATGGATTTATATCCCACCTTTCCAATTCCTTGTCTAAGGCAGCTGACATTAAAGCTACATAAAACAACCCTAAAAAACTATCACAAGAACATTAAGTGGTCTACAAATGCAGTTATGACATATGAGGATATATATATATAACTAGCTGACCCAAGCGCAGAGCATCTGCGCCCCTAGTTCTCCCTTCCTCCCCCTCCATTTCAGGGCTCAGCCAGTCTCCCTCGCTGCTGGCAGCTCTCATTCGCCTCATGAGGAGGCTGGTGGCCCTGTTTTCGTTGCCTGCTTGGCCACTTGCAGTGGCGCCGTCTCCTCCTCCTCGAGGGCCCTCCCCCCATCAGCTCTCATCCTTATGAGGAGCCCAGAAGCCTTTTTTTGTCAGCTGCTCGGCCACTCGCAGTGGCAGCACCGCCTTCTCCTTGACCTCCCCCCGCCTCCCTCCCCCCTGCCAGCTCTCGTCATCCTTACGAGGAGGCCAACAGCCCCATGTTTGCCACCTGCTTGGCTGTCTTCAGCAGTTTGCAATGGCACCTCCTTCTCCTCGGTCACCCTCCCTTCCTCCTTGCCAGCTCTTGCAACTCCTGGCAGCTGCTTGCGAACTCTCGCGAGAGCTGCCACACACGGGATTAGCCACGGGTACACCTTAGAGAATTGTGTATGTGTGTATATACGCACAAACCCCCCCCCCCTTTAACTTGCTTGTTAGGAATTGAATCTAACTTGAACCCAGATCCAAAACCCGGTTTGGAGAGACTTGTTTCCGTTAACTTGCACCCAAAATCTTTTGCTTGAACCTGAAGCAGAATTGAGTCCTGAACACAAAAAGCAGTAACTAGTTCCAGATAAGTGGTTCAGTAATCAAACAGACAGCAGTGGCATGATTGTTTTTTCCCCCTTGGGTTAAAAAAAATGTCCTGCTGTACGCTTATAAGCCTTTTAAGTATTTAAAAATAAACCATTTAAAATAACATCTTTTTCAGATTACATAGTTATCATTTGGTCGGCTCAGATGTCATGCAGAACCTTAGTAAAAGCCCGTTACCACGTGACATCTCAGATCCTTGGAAATGCATCCCTCCCTCACCCTATTCCTATGCCAAGTGTCCACTTCCCATCTAGTTTAAAATAAACCAAGAATGGTCCTGCTGTCTGAGCTACTTACTTCAAATATGCTGAGATCTGTAACAACTTACTTCAGACTTTGGGTTCAGATATCAGTATATTTGAGATTAGTTAATTTGAATGTCACAATCAGCCTTGGTTTATTTTAACCTAGATAGGAAGTGGGCGCAGAGATGAGAGAGGGGAGTAGGCGTGCCTGTGGCTCAGAGATGTTACGCAGCTTTAACTGAGGTTCCGTGGGACATTTGAAGCGGCCCAATGTGTTCATTTTATACAGTTTCATTGAAAGCATTTGCCCCTTCACTGCATTTTTCTTATTACATCATTCAATTTGAAGGAAAAATAGTAGCATAGTGTGAACAAATTGAGAGTTTGTAAAGGAGTTTGGGGGAAAGGGGTGATATAGCCCCTTATATAGTCATTAATACTGATGGGTGGGCGTGCTGATTTATAGGTTGCAGGGGGTGCCAGAACCCCTAGCACTGACCCTGTTTGTGGACTCCTAGTTGTTTGCTGTAAGTAGATTCGTTGTGTGAAACAGGCCTGACAGATTTTTGTCAAAGTGATAGCTATTCAGGGTGAGTGAATTAAGAAATTGCTTTACTCATTTAAAATATAAGAATGGTCTTAACAAAGATAGAATATATTGACAGGATGTTGTCTCCAACAGTGGCTGGTCAGTGTTTCTGGGAAATTTTTAAGCAAGTCATAATGGGAGACCGTTATGCATCCTGCATCTGGATGGAGATGCTCCATCTAGCATCTGGATGGAGATTAAATTCCTGGATATCATGGCTTGGAGCCATTAACAGATTTATTTCTCCAGGGATGAAGCCCTTTTTAAAAAACTAACCCATCACACTAGCATTGCATCATCCTGTGGGAGTAAATTCTTTAAATTAACTATGCATCAGGACAGTCAGTTTCACTGAAGTTCTTTTAGTTCTGAGCAAGATAATATTTTTATATATACTGTTAATGCTGTTTATAACTTCACTAGTAGCTTTAAGCCCGTTTCATTAACGGGCGCTAGTAGAGAAGACTCACTTGCCCACTCTCTTGCCCTCCCTCCCCCTCCCACCCCTCTCTCACCCTGCCCTCCCTGTCAGCCTCCTGCCCCACTCCCTCTTGCCCTTCCCCCTCCTCACATCACATCCACTCACTTGGGCCCCAATTCCGCTGCTCAGACGCAGCTTCCTTCCTTTCTCCTTCCACTCCCTCCGTCTCTGGCGGGGCCGAGTGCGGCCGCCGCCGCCAGCAGGCCCGGCCCGCCGTGGCCGCTGCCACCAGCGGGCCGGGCCCAGTCCTCTCGCCGCCGCCGCTGCCATCAGCCCCAGTCCGCCAGCGGGCTCAGTTCCCCCGCCGCAGCCACCGCCTCCAGCGGGCCCAGTCTCCTTGCTGCAGCCGCTCGGCCATACCGTGTTCTCTGGCCGAGGCCGCGGCTCCGCCACCGCCTCAGCCGGCTTCCCCCCGCCGCTGCCTCGGCCGCCTCCTCCCGCCGCCTCCTCCCCGCTGCCTCCCCCCCCCCGCCCGGCTTCAGCGGCGGCCGGGCTGGACCCGACGCCGCCGCCTCTGCCCTCTCCGTGGCCGCCTCTGGCCGCCTCTGGCCTCCCCTCGGCTGGGCCGACCAACCGGCCAACATGGCCGCCTGGTGCCTGTGGTCGTGTCTCCCTCGGCTGTTCTGGGCATGCCCAGAACAGCTGAGGGAGACACGGGCACACACTCAAGGGTTTTATTATATAGGATTAAACACTCTTACCTTCCTCCCCCCCCAATTAAAAAAACTTTAGCTTTTTACTAAGAAGTATGTTTCATGATTATTTTCATGACTATTTTCGTTAAAGGATTCTTTATGACTCTACAACCGATTAGATATTTGACTGCCTTTACAAATGCCATGTCAATGGCATTTGGCCAGTGGCATTACAAATGCAATGTGAGGATAGCATTCAGGCCTTGCAAAACTGGCCAAAGTGTAGTACAGTATAGCTAAAATGGGCATCTAAAGCATTTGGTTTTTCATAAGAGATCGAGAATGGGACATGGTATCCTTGGGCTCCTTGCATATTGAGTGAAATTTCCTTTCTTTCCCTTTTCCCCACTTCAGTTAAGCATTCTGTGGACATAAACTTTAAATATAGATCTAGCCAGGGTTCTCTCTTCACCAGTATTTGGAGCAGGTTTCAGCTCCTAGATAATAGGGGATCCTGATTATCTTTGTGATGCTTAATTTTGCAATTAAGTTGAGGGGATCATGCAATCCCATGATCTATTCCTAGTCTTAACCACAGTTATAAGATTAAACAATGTTATGTCTGTCCTGGCCCATGTGACTTTTAGATATTTGCCCATATTGCTTTTTAAAATCATCCTACGAGACCGCAGTCTAGTGTTCTTTGCAAGTTTCACTTAATTTAGCCTGCCCCACCTTTTTTGAGTGAAAGTGCTTTTATTCAGCTTGTTTAGTTGTTTTCCCTTAGTATCTGGTTATACTAAATTTTATTTTAATGAAGACAGGTTGTTTGTTTGTTTGTTTGTTTAACTTTTATACCACCCCAAACTCGTGTGTCTGGTGGTTCACAATGATAAAACAGCTAAAAACACACATAAAAACAATTAAAAACTAACAATTTATAAGTCAATCACAGAATTAAAAAGCTGAAAAAGCTTGAGTAAAAATATGTGTCTTTAAGTATTTTTTAAAAATTGTCAGAGATGGGGAGGATCGTATCTCAATAGGGAGCGCAGTCCATAGTCTTGGGGCAGCAATGGAGAAGGCCCGTCTCCGTCTGGCAGCAACTGGAGACAGACCTCCATGGATGACCCAATGGACGGTGGGGCTCATAATGAAGAAGACATTCTCTCAGATACCCAGGGCCTAAGCTGTTTAGGGCTTTATAAGTTATAACTAGCACTTTATATTTTGCCTGGAAACCTATAGGCAGCCAGTGTAACTCCATCAGTGTGACTCCATATTACTTAACCAAGCACTGTAGAATGCCAAAAGCTACCTCTTCTGCCATTTTAATTTGAGATAATTGCAGTTCTTTATGCACAAAATGTCTTGCAGCTAATTTTTAAATTTGGTAGCCATGCTTCTTAACAAAAGCATGTCTGATCAAAGTCTCTGGTTCTCGATAACATTTCTTCCACTTCTGTGTATCTTTACTCTAAAGGAAGTCTTACTATGTTCAGTGTGGGGTGTATTCCTAGGTGAACGAGCATAGGATTGCAACCTTGGCTACTTAATAAACTGGTACTGTTTGTTCAGGAGCACTGACAATGTCAGCATTACACATTTGTGGCAAATGTTGTGTATAAACTATCCAAGTGTCTCTGTAAGTGCTGCTTTGAGGACTGAAAGAAGCTACTGTTGCAATAAGCTAGCTTTTCTGATGAACCTTTATACTTAACTGGTATTGGACTGTAGACACATTAACTTGATTAAAGCATTATTTGTAGTTTTGATGCTTTCCTTTATCCAACTACAGTCCATGGGTAGGGTTTAAAACGCCATAGGTATTAAAGCATAAATAACATCCAAAGTTATACTTTTTTCCTAGGGTTATACTTTTTCCCCACCCCAAGTTTTTGATACTATAAATCAGGAGGTTGTCTAAACTCAGAGTCCTGTTCCTTTTAAGTAAATGCAGGTAGAACCTGTATTTAACCTGTACTATTTAAGGGGGATGTTAGAAAATGGCTGAAGACTCACATCTTGTGTAAAAATGGCTAGATACAAATCTGAGATGTGGGAATGACAGCAAAGTTTCAGGATTTTTGCCAGGTTTAATTCGACCACTCACCTACCATACATACATCTTTAAAAAGTTGTATGTGTCTGATCACATTCTGGCCGTTTCCCTACACTCCTTTTTGGAGTGCAAGTTCCTCTGAACTTATTCTAACAGATTATTTGAGATGGATGGTGGTGTGCCAGTGACACTGTGCTCTACTTCCTTTGAAGTCGCAGTGGGGTAAATTCCCCATCTGGTGTTTTGTCTTGCCGCTTGAGACACCTGTGGTGATACACCTTTTAAAAATGGGCTCTCTTGTGTTCTAGCCTCGATTCCCCTGGAAATCTTAGATCTTGGCATCTTTGGGTTTTTGTTCTGTGTTTATTCATCTTACAGAGCAGCTGATTGGCTTAGTGGCACTAGGGGAATCTCGGAAAAGGACTTCCTGTTTTATCTGCCTCAGCCTAGTTCTGCCTGATCAAATTTGAAAAATTTGAGCTTTAATACAAACCTTGACTAATTTTCTTTGGACTTAGGAGCCAGACTCATTTTCCAGTCTTCAGGGTTTCAGATATATCTAAGACTGGAATTTACTTTGCAAGCAAAATCTTATACCAAAGATATCTCCAGTTGAGTGGAACTCTTCCTCTACAGTCCTTTCTCTTTTTCTCCACCATCGAAATGCATAGTTCTCATTTGTTTTACTGTGTAAACTGTTTTGAGAACTTTTTTTGTTGAAAAGCAGTATATATGTATATTTTTAATTAATAAGGCAAAAACACAGAAGATTAAAGCTAGTAAACATCCTAGCGTTCTCCAACCACCCAACCCCCAGCAGCCACCAGATGATAAAACAAATGCAGATCATTTTTGCTCGAACATTAACCCAGAATTTTCTCTTCTCTACATTCTTCGAAGCCATACTCAATGAGTTTTAAAAACCCAGTCCATATACTGAATCCAAGGTTAGTTCTCCCCCCCCACCCCATTTTTTTGATACTATAAATCAGGAGGTTGTCTAAACTCAGAGTCCTGTTCCTTTTGAGTAAATGCAGGTAGAACCTGTATTTAACCTGTACTATTTAAGGGGGATGTCTTAAATTCAAAGGCATCTTCGATTCGAGTAAATATGGTATATGCACATACACTGCTGTTCCAAGTGGGGGTGGGGAGTTGGAGTAGCCTGTGCTGGCACAAGAACATAGGAAACTGCCATATAGTGAGTCAGACCATTGGACCATCTAGCTCAGTATTGTCTGAATAGACTGGTACTAGTTTCTCCAAGGTTACAGGCAGGACTCTCTCTCAGCCCTATCTGGATATGCCAGGGAGGAAACTTGGAACCTTCTGCATGCAAGCATGTAGGTGCTCTTCCCATCCCCTTAGGGGAATATCTTACAGTGCTCACATATAGTCTCCCATTCAAATGCAACGTTGCTTAGCAGAGGGAACAACTCATGCTTGCTACCCAAAGACGAGTCGCCTTAAGTGGCGCAGTGGGGAAATGCTTGACTAACCAAGCAGAAGGTTGCCGGTTCGAATCCCCGCTGGTACTATATTGGGCAGCAGCGATATAGGAAGATGTTGAAAGGCATCTCATACTGTGCAGGAGGCGGCAATGGTAACCCCTCCTGTATTCTACCAAAGACAACCACAGGGCTCTGTGGACGCCAGGAGTCAAAATCGACTTGACGGCACACGTTACCTTTACCTTTACCACAAGACCAGCTCTCCTCCCATTCCTCCCTGGCAGAAGGAACAGACTGGAACAGAAACACACAATCTGCTCTACTTTCTCCTCTCTGCTGCTGCAAATGCTGTCTTCCATATCCAGGCAGTGGGTGGCTGCACCCTCCCCCTTCTGAGAAGAGAGATAGGGCAGTCAGATGGGGCTGTGGCTGTGATACTCTGGGGGTGGAAACACACTGGGGGACTGACTTGCTGGGGAGAGGAAGCAGAAAGGGCCCCTACCCAGCAATGGTTTTGTGGCTAGCTACTGCTGCCTTCCACTCCACTATTGCTCCTTCTCCCTGCCAGCAGCACAAAAGGGGTGTGTGTGGGGCGGGGAGAGATTGAGCTACTGCTAGTCCTTGGCAGATGGAACTGGTGGTAGCAGCAGGCCGCACACTGGAACTCCCTCTCTGCCTGTGCCAGAGTGCTCAGGGCCCTGGGCAAGCATCCCCCAAGTCCCCGACTTGAGATGACAATTTCTTTAGGTAGGAAAAAAGGAAAGGTTGTGCTGTTGAGTTAGTGTCAACTCCTGGCGACCACAGAGCCATGTGGTTTTCTTGGTAGAATACAGGAGGGGATTACCATTGCCTTCTCCCTCACAGTATGAGATGATGCCCATCAGCACCTTCCTATATTGCTGCTGCCCGATTATAGGAGTTCCTCATATTCTGGGAAACACACCAGTGGGGATTCAAACCAACAGCCTCCTGCTCTCTAGACAGGTTGCTTCCCTGCTGCGCCATTGGATGACTCTATGTCTCTAGGTGCCACGGTTAAATTTCTAGGCAGAGTGGAGAGTTGGTTTCTGGGTTTGTTGAGCCCCACCCTAATAATTGCTGCTTAACCTTTGAGTGTTGACAGTATGATGAGTGTTGTACAGAACACAGCAGTAACTAGCCTGCCTTGCTTTGCAAAGGTATTGGAATTTGTACTAATGGGCTGTATTAAAATTATATTCCAGCACTGTATTATATGTAGACTCCAGACAGTTTTAAAGTTGGTCCATTCTTAATTTGCCAACAAATGGAAAGAAGTTATAGAAATAAGGATATTTTGTAGCCTGTCATATTGAGAATACTCAGGATCTTAAAATTAAAGACAGTTTCTGCTGCAGGTGCTATATTAAAATTTGAACTTCATTAGGGAGATTTATTGTCTGCAACAATATTACACAATTTCTATTAGGCATACAGTAAGCCATATCTCTGGTATTGGAAATAACTCAGAATCAGTAAGGAGAGTGTTAGCAGCCATTGATCAGCACTGATGTAAGCAAGAATTCAACCTGCTATTAGATTTTCACTAAAATTCCAATTAAGATATGTTTGCCTAAATGATAGAGTGAAAACATGTTAGGAATAGGCTGCAATGCTCTAATGCTTGCAAGATCTAATGTTAAAATTTACATTACTGATAACTTTCTTTTTTAAATGCACTTTCAGATGAGGGTGCTGCACATTTAGTTTTTCTGTTAATTCTTAAGGGAGAAAACGAACAATGTGAGCAAAATAAGAATTGCATGGGTTTCCTGCATAACACCATTATCTTCACAGCATATTTGGTATAAAATCAGTTCATTGTTCAGATATATCCTGTGGTGTTGCAAAACAACCTGCAGCTGAAATTTATATGCAGTTGATCAATATATTTGTATTTTTTTTTTTGCATTGTTAAACCAAACATTAGGCTCTGATTGGTGCCTTTCCCCTCCATCACCACTCCCCTTGCGTGACAGAATGGTAAGAGTAGTTAGATGAAGCCACAGAGGCTTGGTGCTGTCCAGTCTTCCCTCTAACTGGGATTCCCAGATGTTGTTGACTATAACTCCCAGAATCCTCAGCTGCAATGTCTTTTGCTTGGGGATTATGGGAGTTGTAGTCAACAACATCTGGGAATCCCTGTTAGAGAGAACACTGGTGCTGTCTTGTGCCAATGCCATTGCTGATGCTTGCTTATCTTTTGAAGGAGCTGGGTCAGCAAGAAAAAAAGAGTGATTATTAGCCAGCTCCACAACCAAGGCAAATCACACCAGACAGTTCTGAACAGGCTGAAATTCTGAAGACTTACTTGGTAGTAAGTGTCATTGAAATGAGTTGGATTTATCTTCTGAATCAGAATTCTCAGAAGTATGCTATGGACCATTATTTAAAATATTTGGGCGTACAACCCACACATCTTTTGTAATGTAGATCTCTAGAGACAGAGCTATTGTGAAATTAAGCAAGTTCACTTATTTAAAGATTCAAGTGTTTTTTACTTTCTGAATATGGGGTTATTATGGGTTGAACAGTGTTCTTCCTCTGTAAGATTGCAAGTAAATGTTGATACCCTTTCATTAACAGTCTAAATATTCATCATTTACCCAATAATAATTCTACTGTTGTGTCTCACACAATAGTGCTTGACCTCAAAAGTCAGATATTTTTGCCTCTGGTTTGTGTTCATATAGAAAAGCAAGCTTGAACTATGGGGGATCATAGGTTCAGTTTGAGTTGAAATGTGTCGTCATATTAAAATAACCTGGTGTAGTATTAGGTGTCACTTAAATTCAGGTTTTTAGAAATTAGGAAAAAAAATTAAAAGATCATTCTGTGTGTGATGTGCTGTGGCTATATATTTTTTTCACTTTAACAGTTTGACTGCTGTAAGCTGCCTTGAGGTCTGTTTTGGTCAAAAGACAATGTAGAAAATGCAAAGAACAAATGAATCAAAATGTTGTTTTAAAATAAAACTAGAAAAAAGTCCTTCATAAGGATTCACTCAATATTCAGTAGTCCATAGTAGTAGAAAAGAAATATAGTCAGGATTCACACCATCATACTTTAGCTGCAGCAGTGGGTTGGCCTGGGTAGTGGCCTACTTAATAGCTTTATTTACAAACAGTAGGTTCCTGCTTGAGGCACATGTTTTGTAAACTGGCATGCTTGCTTGAGTTTCTGACCTAGATGTAATGATGAGCTTTTTGGACCAAGCCATGTTTGGAGGTATCCCTGTTAACTTGCTAATATTTTGTGCAAAACTGGAATGTGAAAAGACTCCTATCAAAGGGGTCACATTTTTACCTTAGCTTGATTTGTTGGCTGCATATTGGATGGTTATAGACCCTGGTTGAGAGGTCCAGAAAAGCTGGTGTGCATGTGCACATATTCTTTTCCCCTTCTAGTGGTAGCCTTGTGTTTCTGGGTTGCTGCTTCATAATTAAGATGTCTCCCCTGTGAGGCAGAGAAGATGAAGTACATACTTATTTCTTTTGTCAGATTATCAAGCCTTTACTTCTAATGTGGCTAAGTTTTGTCTAATAGCAATGAATATAGGCAAAACTGAATGACTAATGTAATGGATTTATTTATTATGTCATTGTATATTCATAAAAACTATGCTATTTCTATTGTAATGGGTATTATGTTCACGTTTCTGTACTGGTCAAAGACTGTAATAAAGTTTATCTATCTGGGTTGCTGTTTCAGAAGGTTCCTCCCAGTTTGGAGGACAGAGGCGGGTCTTCTCTGTAGCTGCTCCTGGGCTGTAGAATGCACTTCTGGCAGAAATCCGCAATCTGAATTCTTTATTGACCTTCAGGAGATCCCCTAAAACCTATCTGTTTGGCCTGGCCTTCCAGGGTTTTTAATTAGTTTTAATTGTTTTAATGCCTGATTTCCAGGGTTTTTTAATTGTTTTGTTTTTAATGATGTTTTAATTGTTAATTGATTTGTATATTGTTTATATTTCTGTTTTAACTATTAATTAATTAACTATTAACTATTTAATTGTAAATCGCCCTGAGCCACTTTGGAAGGGCGGTATAAAAATTGAATGAATGAATATTCTTTCAGGGGCTTGTCCCCAGGAGGGGAGCTGAAAGACTTCCATGTATATCTAGAACATCACTTACAGTGTTTTGAATTCCAGCCATTATTTACTCTGTTCACTGGAGTAAAGGGAAATTCTGAAGTCTACTTGTGTGTCATATTTGAAAATGGATAGTTTTTGCATATTCCTCAGCCAAGAAGTGATTTTAAAATTTACTATTGTTAAGAGACATTTCTTGCAGATATAGTCTACAGGCCTTTTTGCTTCATAGTGTTAAAGACCATGATTCCCAATTTACCTATGCCGCCTCAGTTCCAATATCCATTCCAGATGATATATCTGGCTTCTGCAATGTTCTTGGGACTTAGCAGCTGCCTTGTATTATAGTCCTGGGGCCAAACTCTACACACTGCTCTGTGAATAATCACATGTATACACACAATTTTTCTCCAACACTTTTATCCGATTTCCCTTAAGGAAAGTAAGTTTATTAGATCACATGTGTGTCCCATGTGTCCAGGGCTGATAGAAATCAATGAATTTTTGATTTAAATTGGATTTAAAAAAATTTTTTTAATAAAAAAAGAAAACCTAGGTCAAAGATATAATCATGAATCTTAATCATAACTCCTAATTATATTCTGTGAACTTGTTAGCAGTATATGGGGTTGATGGCAGACCTGAGCAATCCTATTCTGCAGCTGTTGTATATGTCCCACGTGCGCACACACGAACGCCCCTTGCCCCTCTCCTTTTCTCTCTAAAGTACAAGGACATTAGGACCACTCATACATTGTGTTCAACACTCGTACAATGCGTGTGTAGTGTACACAGGTACAGCTCTTACATAGGTACAGTCATTCATATGTTACATTGAACTCTGATACAGCAGTACACTTCCTATCTGTACCATGCATTTGAAGGGCCTGTATCCAGGTTCCCTTAATGAACCCAGGTACATAATTTACACAGACAAGTGTACAAACATCTGTACACTTGTACAGCATAATGTCTGAATTGGGTTAAGGAATGCCAGTGAATGAATAGAGGATGGCGGGGGGGGGTAGATCTGAGCGGGGAGGAGTCTAGATATAAATGAAAGTGATAAGGTAGGGGAATAGAAAGTGAAACCAAAAGTGAACAGGACATATGCAGTCCTGAGGAAATGTTTTTTCTGAATGTATCCTCCATTGTAGAAGGGAATACCTATCATGGTAGAAGGCCATAAAAGGGTTAGGGTTCCTGTACCTGTGGATAAGACAGGCATGCATGCGAAATTCAAACAGTGCAACAAAGAAATGCAAGGCCTGGTTGCCTGAATGAAACAGCATTATGAGAATTGTGTACCTACTTTCTAAAAATGAAACCTACATATATTCAGGGTGCACCAAGATGATTTGGGTGCCCGGAATGCCTGGATCCCCCAGTCGCAAGGCTCCCTCCGTTCGTGAGGGCCCCTGAAATCTCTTTTGGGCGGCCCGGCCCGCCAAACCTCCAGGTTTTAAAAAGAACTTTGTTCCCCTTACCACAGCTGAGGGGTTCCTGCAGGGGGGAGCGGAGCAGTCTTTCTCACTTCTCCCCCCTCCCCCAGCGGTGGAGAGACCGGAGGCTGCTGGCTGCGTCCGTTCAAGCCAGTGTTGTTAACAAAGTGCAAGGTGCACCTGCGCAGTTTGGAGATCGTCCCTTGCGACGATCTATAAATTGCACAGGCGCACCTTGCACGTTAAAGACACTGGCTTGAATGGATGTGGCCAGTGACCCTCTGGTCTCTCCGCTGCCGGGGAGGGGGGAGAAGGGAGAACTGCTACTCTCTCCCCCGCAGGCACCCCTCAGCCACGGTAAAGAGGAGGAAAAGTTAAAAAAAAAACCAAACCAACAAAAACTGGAGGTTTGGCAGGGTGAGGCGCAGGGTGGCTGCTGAGGCCCCTTGACCATTTGGAGGGCCGGATCAGGTCACCAAGGTCTGGTGGTTAGTACACCCCTGCATGTATTAAGGTTATACTGGCTGGGTGCAGAGCATCTGTGCCTTCAGCCAGCCCACCCACCCACCTGCCGCCGCCGCCGCCTTTTTGTTTCTCCTCACTGCCTGATTCTTGGCCCCCCGCCCCCATTTTCTGGCTGGCCAGCCAGCCCACTTCTTCTCTACCCTCACCCCCACCGCCACTTTCTGGCTGGCCAAGTGGCTGGCTGCTAGCACAGCCACCATTTTCTTTCCTCCAGCCCATCCTGTGGCTATCCGGCAGCTCCACACATGTGCTACCACACATGAGCTACCACACATGTGCTTAGCCGCGAGTATGCCTTAGAGAATTAAATATATAGAAGATAAGACAACAATGTACTTTTACTAGAAAATGATGATTAACTAGAACCTTCCTGACTAGTCATTTAAATTGTTTAAATCATTAAAATTGAGTCCTTCTGTGAAGTGATTTAAATAATGATTTAAATCTATTTGACTTAAATCAAATCAACCCTGCGAGTGTCCCTATCAACTCTGCAATGCCTGGACGGATTTGTACAAAGCATGCTACAGCTGTAGGGACACATAGGGTACAGTCGTAGTGGGTGACACATAGGGACACCTCAGTGGCATAATTTGTGATGATGTCATCCACCCCCATTCAAGATTGTGGATGTGCGAACATTTGAGGCGCAAGTGGGAACCAATTTGTGAAATGCCTAACCAATTCGAATCAAAATTGTTATAGTTGTAGGGACACCTGAATGGCATAGTTTGTGATAATATCCACCCCAGTTCAAGATGGCGGATGTGTGAACATTTGAGGCGCAAGTGGGAACCAATTTGCACCAAATTTAGTTCAGCTGTAGGGACACCTCAACAGTTTAGTTTGTGGTTGTCCAAATTCATTCATCCACCCCAATTCAAGATGGGTGCGTGAATGTTTGAGGTAGAAGTTGGTAATTATCTGTTTGCAACAGTGTGCAGGGTGAGGGAAGGGAGTGTGGGGCAAAGTTAGTTTAACGCTTTATCCTCCACTAGTTTTTTGCTCATCACATGGGTGTGTGTGTATTGATGAACGGAAGACGTTTGGAAAGGAAAAGGTTAAATATCTTCCCCTTGTATCAGTCTTCTACTGCAGATTACAACAGTCATGGCAGTGTTTTATAAACTAAGAAAACACTGAAGAAATAGTGTACATGACTGAGCATCATGTGTAATTTGGACCTCTTAGAAGGTGCTAAGAAGTAGCGCAGTGAGGAAATGCTTGGCTAACAAGCAGAAGGTTGCTGGTTCGAGTCCCTGCTGGTATGTTTCCCAGACTATGGGAAACACCTATATCGGGCAGCAGTCATCTCATACTGCATGGGAGGAGGCAATTGGAAACCACTCCTGTATTCTGCCAAAGAAACACAGGGTTCTGTGGGCGCCAGGAGTCAGAATCGACTTGACAACACAGTTTACCTTTTAGATAACTTGACAGCCTGTGTGTATTTACAGCATTTTATACCTTAAGATGTCTCAGTGAGTGCTTTGTCTTTCTATTCAGGTGCTTTGCTATCACAGGAACTCTCTGTCAAATATCTGTTAGGTGTCCTACAGTCAGTTAAATTAGTGTATGTTGGTTGCTCAGAATGAGTTAATATTGGTGCTCAGCTGTTCTGGTTTGGAGCCCAAATAATTTTATTAATGTGTACAATACAACTGGTAGCTTTTTGTGACGGTCCATCACAAATATTCTCCATAGTTTAATTTGTTAGCATAGTTTCTGAAGGAAAGAAAGCTTATAAGATCTCTCTTTGTGTGTCCTTTTTTGATTACAGTCTGATACAAACTAAACTTGCAGCATATGGGAATGGGTCCTAGGGGATCCCAGCAGGTTTTGTTTTTTATTGTTTTGGCTGATATGTCATGTTTTGAAATGGCATGATAGCCACTCAAGTATTGGCAACACTCTCTTGTAACCCCTGTGCTGATATTTGAATACAAACCAAATTCAAAGTACATGGGGAAAGGTCCTAGGTAATGGTCACCATGTTAAAAGAAGCAGAGAGCAGGCTCTGTTAGTTCTACTTACAACTATTTGTTTTCTGTTGAAATTAAATAATGAAGAAATAATTACTTTGAAGTGATACATTTTAATGTAAAAGGATTCTAGTCAGAATTGGTTAATTGCTTTATCTTCTGGCTGGCTTGTAGCATGTTAGTTTCTGGATGATGCAAGTGAATCCATTAGTACAGTATATGTGGGTACAGAAAATGAATTGAAGCATTTTTAAAGATCCTTGCACTCATGCAGGTCAACACAGTGGCTTCCTGGATTATACTTTTGCTTTAGTATTCAGTATTTAGTATTCCTTTAGTATTTGTAATTCTTAGTAACTATCAAGAAGTAACTTAGGAAAATGAGAGTACAGTATATCCTATATAAGGCCTCTTAACAAATGTAGTTATGTGTAAAACGAGAGCTCTTGCTGCTCTTTTAGGGTGGATGGAAGTGTAGAATACATTGATGTTCAAAAGAGTAAAGTGTGCACAATGGGAAAAGCAAACATTTAAAGTTGTGTTACTGTTGGATCTTTTTGTAAGCTTGTTATGAATAACAGTGCTAATTCTATTTTTTAAAGACTTGCTTTGTGCCATCTTAGTTACATGTGACAGAAGCAGCTGTTGTATTTCAAAGCAATGCACCTGCTGGAGATGTAGAGTATTAATTTTTTTTTAAACCCTCTTATTTCCCCACAAATTTAGCTTTAGGGAAGTTAACTTTGGTTTGGAACTTATTTCCATCCATTTAGGATTGCAGCTTAGGGAGTATTGCTAAACTAAAAATCTAAACGCAAGTAGAACTGAAAATACTTACTGAACAGGAAGAATCTGAAATATGGGTATTGCAAACATGTATTGGCATATATTCCACCATCAACTCAAATATTCTTTAGATTCAGTATAAAGGCATTGAGATTGTAATGACGTTCCACAGCCAGAATATGTACTGAAACCCTAGCTCCCACAGCAGACAAGTTACCTCACCCAACCTTACCTCACCCTACCCATCTTACCTTGCAATTATTCCCCTCAAGTGACTGATAGAAGGTGGCTGTGTACTGTATAGTTACAGCCTCAGTGTTTTGTTTTGTTTTTTAATGGTATGAGATCCAGAGTTGTCAGACCAGTTCATACACTTGCCTTGCTGCTGATCCAGTATGAGTGCTGTATATCACATCACATCTGCATATGTAACACAGATCTATGTATAGGCCAAATTTTTAAAATGTTTTACCCCAAATAATTTCACTAACAGGTAATATTTATGTTGCAGAAAGATGTTGAATATGTGATATTAACTCAGTGTTTAAAATTTTCTAGGGGAAGATGGAGCAGGTAAAACTAGTTTAATAGGAAAACTTCAGGGAATTGAGGAATACAAGAAAGGAAGAGGAATGGAATATTTGTACTTAAATGTACATGATGAAGACAGAGACGGTAAGTACCAGTTCTGATAATTTTAAGCTTACATTATGAAAGCATTACATTCTTGGTAGCTTGAGTTTAATCCACCTTTAAAAGGTGTCATATTTTCACTAGTCAGCAGTTACTGGTAGGAATGTGCATGGAACGGTTCAAAGATCCGTCAGTTCCGCCAGTTCGAAGGCGGTGGTGGGGAGGTGGAGTAGGGGAGGGTGCATTTAACCCTCGCGCTGCTTTTCCCTCCGCCGGCGTCTGTGTTTTGCAAAGCCAATTGGGGCGGCAGCGTATCTCCCTGCTGACCCGTTGCCCTCGTCTTCCAGATATGACCGGTAGTTGCTGATGCACGGCACAGACACATTCATGTCACCCGTGCCAGGACACGCTGGCGGCTTTTGGTCATATACGGAAGATGAGGGCAATGGGGAGGCAGGGAGGTATGCTGCCACCCCGACCGGCTTTGCAAAATACTGATGCTGGCGAGGGAAAGCGGCGGGAGGGGTAAGTGCACAACAGAGATCCCAACAGAGATCCCCACCGCCTTTGAGCCTCCCAGCCACGATTCCCTGCACATCCCTAGTTACTGGATGCCATTGCCTGCTATAACTCTCTTCGCTCCATATCCTCTCCCTGCCATTGAGAGGAGGAAGTGTTCTGGGAAGGCAGTTGGTAGGCTAAGAAGAGTGAACTTTGTGAGTTTTCAGTGGGGTAGGTGTTGGCCAGCTGGGAACTGACTGTGGTAAGATCCCCTTATTGCTTTTATTGCCCCTTACTTGCATCCACTCTCTCTAACCTTTTCCTAGCCCACATCTACATGAGCTGCTTCTCCATGGCTGGCATCTAGTCTAGTGGTGTCCTAGTGCAATGCAAGAAGTTGCACATATTTGAGTCTGTGGAGTTGTGCAAATTCATGATGATCAATGATGTTTCACAGTCGAGACACATGCAAAGTTGCATAATACGTTGTGAAACATGTGAGCACATTCTGCTAGCACAACAAAGTTGCAATGAATGTTCCTTTCTTTGCACAACATGCACTGTCATTATGTGTCGTCATTATGTGTCATTATGCTAGTGCAACACTGTCCTCAGTGTAGGCTAGTTTTCTCCTAATATTTCTGAGCCTTTCCTAACTGTTAAATAAGCCCTGCACCAGACCATGCAGTTTTTCCCAGTACCATGTTTCTTGCTTGTCTATTGGTGACTGTAGATTTGATAGTGTTACACTGTTCCCCTGTCTGCTGACAGCATCACTAAGTAGCACTCATAAGTACTAACAGGGATAGTGGACTATGGTACATGTCAACTAAACCTTATTTTCTGCTTTTGTTACAGATCAGACAAGATGTAATGTATGGATTTTGGATGGTGACCTGTATCATAAAGGTCTACTTAAATTTGCAATGGAAGCCAGCTCTCTTAAGGACACTCTGGTTATGCTGGTAGTGGACATGTCTAAGCCATGGACTGCTTTAGACTCTTTACAAAAATGGGCAAGTGTTGTAAGGGAGCATATTGACAAATTAAAAATTCCTCCTGAAGAAATTAAAGAGATGGAACAAAAAAGTGAGTATTTTAAGTGTGCACACTTGATAGCTGTTGAGGAGAGCGCGCTAAATTCATGTGTGTGTAAATGTGTTCTTTTCTTCACAGGCTGTCTGGTTAAGAAAGATCCCATGTAAAGAAGGAACCTAATTGCAATATGTCTGTCACAGTCAGCTGATCAATTATATTTGTATTTGCTCTACAGTTCTAAAACAGTATAAAGGTTCTCTGTAGACCATTCTCTCCTTCTCCTCCTCCAAATATTTATATACTGCTTTTTGACAAAAGTTCTCAAAGCAGTTTCCATAAAAGATAAATATAAATAAGATGGTTCCCTATCCCAAAAGGCCTCACAGTCTAAAAAGAAACATAAGGTAAACACCAATGATAAGCTTTTAAAGGATGCTGTGCTGGGTTGGATAGGGATGGTTGCTTTCCCTAATATAAGAAAATTGCCACTGAAAAGGTGCCCTTTGCTCAGTTACTTATTTCTAGCCTTATCTTCACAATTTGTGTTTGAATTACACAAGCACATGGTTAGTACAACTGGAAATTCTCTGCATTCCATGTCCATTGTAAACCTATCACATTGTGTGAAGTTCAGTGTCTGTACCTTGACTGAGGTGGCTTTACACTGATCAATAACTTATTTAAATGGTTGTATATGTCTTTCTCACCACAACACTATCTCACAAACAAAACAAACCACAACTGAAGGAAGGCAGGCACCCAAGTTCCGCCTTTGTCAATCTGAGATCCAGTAAAACCAAATAATTTTAGCAGCAATGGCACAGCATATTATACTCGGTGCTGAGAAAACCACAAAATCACAATTCCTCCTCCTCTCCTGTTGTCTTCTCTTCAAGAGAGGCACACTATAAGGGCTCTCTCTGCCTCGTAGTCCCTTTGAATACACTTGGAAACTCCCTCCTTTTGTGTTCTCTCCTCCCTCCACCAAGCCAGTGGGGGCAAAGTTGCACAGGAAAACACTTGATTTGTATGAGAACAAGCCAACCAAGAAGCAAGGAGATCACAAGCCAATCAGAAGCAAGTGCCAGAAAACCAACCAGCAAGGGGAAAGCAGGTCTCCAAAATGGTGCTCAAAACATTTGGGGTTGTTTCTTTCTGAGCTTGAAACAGGCCCTTTATTTAAAGGGAGTTTTGTTCCAAACTTGAAATGGCCCGTTTTGAGTCAAAAATTTTTTGACTTTGAGACATTTTGCACATCGCTACTATGTACTTAACCCCTTCATGTAACTAGTTGTTTGTAATTGTTTTATAAGCTTTTACTTTTTTAAAAACAAGTATCTTTTATAAACCTCTACATGTGGTGGAGGTGTGTGTGGCCTTCTAATGTTAAAACAAAACGAAAAAGACCAGACTTAAAAAAAACACACCAAAAAACTCCTGAATGATGATAACTTCCACAAACTGGAAGGCAGTATCCCATAGGAGAGGTCTGGGTTCCTAAAGAAGAGCTATCATTATGATCCTATACCAAAGCTTTATCTAAGCAAAATGCCTTTTCTGCAAAATGCTACTATTTGTCTTCTACCAGCTCTTTCATCCCCTCACACCAAACTACTAATCATGATATCATTTGCTGAAATAGATGAAGATGCAAGACACTACAAATTGAAGACAAGATGACAGCCTGTCTTCAAACTAGTTTTATAATTCACCCTATGAATTTATCCCATTTCCCCGTATTTTCTTGGATGTAATCTACATTCTGGTATCTGTCAATAAAACCTGAATATATCGAATAGTAAAACTAGATGGGTGTTGGGCACAGCCAAACAAATTGTTGACAGGTTTGTGCTAGTGATGAAGTTGACATTTAGGAATCCTGGAAGATATAAGGTCTGAATGTTAAGAATTCTTGCTATATAGCATGTTAATGTTTTGGATTGGGAAGATACAAGGAGTTCAGCTCAATACTGCTTGAAATTCTGTTTTTATTCCACCTTGGAATGCATAAAAGTATTTGTGAAAGTACTACATTCTCTTGAAAGCTGATTTCTAAATCTGAATAGGCAGTCATCTTTGAAACAATGGGCAGGTAACTCAACTTCTCACAATGAAAAGTTGAGAACATGTGTGCATGGCGTGTTATAGTCACCTGTTGTGGGACTCCTTGTTACAAGACTCTACATCCATGACTCCAGAGGAATAGATAAAGGAATTCCAGTAGAAATTTAATGAGATCTATGAAAAAACAGCAGTGACTAGACAACAGTTAAGCACCTTTAAACATCTGGCGCAAACAGTTGCGCACAATGGTGACAGCAGTTAGCATGCGCCGCCATGCCTTGCTCCGTTCCACGTCATTGCAACAGGACATGAAGGCGAGGGTAGAGAGCCTGGCCTTTGATGGAAAAGGCCTTTTTCACGATGATACAGATTCTACTATGGAGTCGTTAAAAAAGTCAAAATTCACGGCACGTACCTTCATGACATCTTCAGGCCCATCAGGCAGTTCATCAGAGTCGCTCTTTCTCTCGCCAAAGACCCTTCAAATATCAGGGCAGGAGAGATTTCAAGAGACAGTATAGACCTAGCCAGCGGTCTAAAGGCTTCCGCCAAAAATAAAAAAAACAATACTACCTGTCCGAATAAAGACAACCCGAAGCAGACCTTTTAATGGGACTGTCTATCCACTGCACACACTGACAATATCCTTCAACCACGACACTGGCTCCTTACCACCCATGAAAGCCAGGCATGCCAGGACCCTTACCAACGGTTCTGTAGTTGCCAGAAATACCATCAAACTGGCAAGCCATGCCCAAGCATGGCACAATATAACATCAGATCGCTGGGTGCTAAGGATAGTTCAGACAGGCTATGCGCTGGAGTTCAAGACCAAGCCGCCGTTCTCCGGTTTGATATTCACAGCAGCCACAGAGATACTGCAGGAGGAAGTGAAGGTGCTGTTAGAGAAGGTAGCGATTGCTCAGGTGCAGTGGCTGGACAGGCTGTTGGGTTTTTATTCCCGGTATTTTCAGATTCCAAGGAATGATGGTGGAATCAGGGCAATAATGGACCTTTGGGGTCTCAACGATTATATCCAGACCACTAAATTCAGAATGACAACTTTCCAAGCTATTCTTCCCTTCTTAGCCCGGGGAACTTGGGCGGCGACCTTAGATCTGAAAGATTCTTACTTTCATGTAGGCATCCAGGAAAATCACCGCAAATATCTCCGCTTCACAGTAGGGGATAAAATATACCAATATCAGGTTCTACCCTTTGATCTCTCGACAGCACCATGGGTATTCACCAAGGTGGTGGCAGTGGTGGTGGCCTACCTGAGGACACGGGATGATGGTCTATCCGTACTTGGACGACTGGCTCCTGGTGAGCCACGACAGAGAACTGCTTTTCGAACAGATTCAACACATGGTCCACCTACTCAAAGATCTGGGGATCAATATCAATTGGAAAAAATCGAACCTTGTCCCCAAGAAACAAATAAATTTCATAGGTGCGGTGTTGGATTTCGAGAAGAGAGCATATTTACCTCAGGAGTGCATTCAGCAAATACATTCGCTCATTCAGAGGTTTGTGCAAAACCCGCGACAGCCAGCAGTGCAGATTCAGAAACTGTTGGACCTAATGGCCTCCTGTGCCACAGCAGTTCTGTACACACAGTTGCGTATGCGCACATTGCAGCACTGGTATCTGTGCAACTTCCGTCCCAATGTGGACAGCCAAAACATGTGCTTAGAAATTCCGCAAGTGGTTTTGAAGGGGTTGCGTTGGTGGATGGAAACCAACAATCTGACACAAGGTGTACCATTCGAATCACTAGCCCCAAGCCACTGGATAACGACGGATGCGTCATTGATGGGATGGGGTGCGCATTGCAACAGCTATTGCGTCCAAGGGAGATGGATGTGTTTCCAGATCAGGCAACATATCAACTACCTAGAACTAATGGCGGTGTTCCTAGCTTTGAAGGCATTCCAGCCACAGTTGCGAGGGTCGGTGATCCAAATAACATTGGACAACACAACGGCAATCGCCTACATCAATCGCCAAGGGGGGATGGTCTCCATATCGTTATGGCTCCTTGCTCAAAGAATATGGAATTGGTGCGTTCACCAGGTCATCTCCCCGACTGCACTCCACATAAGAGGCGTAGGCAATCACTTGGCTGACAGCCTCAGCAGAATTATGGATTATAACCAGAGGCACAAGTGGGAGATAAAAACTTCATATCTCCAAAAGATATTCAGCACCTGGGGGGTTCCCACGACGGACTTATTTGCAATGCATGCCAACAAAAAGTGTGCAAACTATTGTTCACATGCAGGCATTGGACGGGGGTCCTTGGGGGATGCCTTCTTTATCTCTTCCCACCGCTGCCATTGATAGGACAGGCGTTGGGGCAGATTATTCAGGACAGAGCAAACTGCATACTACTGACACCATGGTGGCCACACCAACTGTGGTTTGCACCGCTTCTGCAATTGTCTCAAGGGACCTATCTCAGGCTCCCACAGGCGCCAGATCTGTTGCAAAGAGAACAAGGACAGGTCTTGCACCCAGAAGTTCACGCGTTAAAGATGACAGCCTGGAGGATCGCTCAATGAAGGATATCCTACTCAATAGTAGGAGGCAGTCCACACACAGGAATTATGCAAGCAAATGGAAACGCTTTAGAGCCAATACGAAGAGTAGAGGAGTTAGGCCTTTACAGGCCACTTCTTGGGATGTTTTGCTATACCTAACACCTTGAATCTAAAGGGCTTCACTAACGTGTCTATCAAGATAATTTGGCGGCCATTTTGCCGAGGCATGGGGGTTGGGATGGGTCAACTGTGTTCTCCCATCCAGATTACAAGCGCTTCATGAAGAGGTTAAATAATTTATATCCGCCTGTACGGCAACCGATGGAGCAATGGAGTTTGTCCTTGGTTTTATCAGCATTGACAGAGGGGCCATTTGAGCCCTTGGCGACGGTACCCCTCAGAATGATTAAATTGAAGACCACTTTCTTGGTGGCAATCACATCTGCTAAGCGGGTGGGTGAGCTAACAGCTTTCCGGGTAGATAAACCATACACTCAATTCTATCCTTACAAAGTGGTCATGAGATTGGGCCCGCGTTTTCACACTAAGATTGTGATGGACTTCCATATTAACCAAGAGGTTGTGTGACCTACCTTCTTTCAAAATGCGGAGACACCATTGGAAATAGCGCTCCATTCCTTGGATGTGAGGAGAGCCCTCTTATTTTATTTACAAAGGACACAGAGTTACAGGAAAACAAGGAGACTCTTTATAGGGTTCAAAGGAAAATGCAAGGGCTGCCCAATTTCTAGGCAGCGCCTGGCACATTGGTTGGTGGAGACTATTTGCCTAGCAGGGTGTCAGGGTGCCAGGGTGTTGCCCCACCAAAGACTGTGCGTGCGCACTCGACTAGGGCATACGCAACATCAACGGCCCACTTGTCTGGCATTAAGATGTCGGATATCTGCATGGCGGCCACATGGTCGTCACAACTGCCATTCATCACACTATGCTTTGGATTTGAGGATGGTGAAAGACATGGATTTTGGGAGAAATGTTCTAAAAAGGGTGTTAGCATGAGCTAGGGTTTACTGCACCCACCTCCTTGAGGGAAAGCTGGCTAATCACCCATTCCTTATGACCACAACGGATCACGATCCAGATATACAGGTTGCTTACCTGTAACTTAAGATCTGGAAGTGATCCGTTGTAGTCATAAACCCCTCCCGACCATCCCCGCTGCAGTACTAAATGAAGGAAAGCAACATCAAAGTTCAACTTGTGGATTGTCACTATTTTTCTGCGAGAAACTGGAAAATGGACGCCACATCCGCCTCTTTTAATGACTTGGCACGGCATGTGCAGGTGGGAGGGGGTGTTATGAGGAGCTAATCAATCAGTCTGTGAGGTCCCTGCGCAGGCGTAGAACCCATTCCTTATGACTACAATGGATCACTTCCAGATCTTAAGTTACAGGTAAGCAACCTGTATTTCTCTAAAGTTTAAACAAAATAACTAACTTTGACTGCTGCAACCCCATTTGTTTAGCAGATATATAGAAATAAATGGGGTTTAAGTTAGTCCTTATTTAGGGATGTGCCCAAACCGGTTCAGCGCCTCCTTGAGGAAGCACTGAACATCCTTGAGGGAAGCACTGGTTCAGGCACCAGCATTTGAACCGGTTTGGCGGGGTGGGGGTCAGTTCCTTTTAAAAGCAGGTAAGCAAGACTGTACCTGCTCCTCCACGGCCCTACCACTTTTCTGGGCATGGTGCTTGATGTTCAAAAGGCCATGTGTGGCTGCAGTGCTGCTCCCAGCAGCCTACGCACAGTGCCAGCATGTACATAGCTGCCATGCGTGTGCTAATGCCACACACAGGCTGCTTGGAGCAGCGCTGCAGCTGCATGCGACCTTTGGAACAGCGGGCATTGTGCCCTGAAAAATGGTGGGGCTGCGGAGGCACAGGTATGGTCTTGCTTACTGTCTTTTAAAAGGAACTGATCCTTGCCCTGCCCGTGGTTGCATAAGCAGTTGGTGCACATCTCTATCCTTATTAACTTGGTCTCAGTTATTTCAGTGGTGCTTAGTAATGACTGATTAGTCAGGATACTGTCGTCTTATGCAGTAACTATGTTGTCTTCGTGGTTTGGGTTTTTTTAGCCTACTTTCCAGTAGGCTTATGAGATCACCTGGCATTCTCTGTGTGTGTGTCCATGTGTCCCCCACCCCAACTTCGCAGCACCTGGACCAATATGAGCCAAATCAGCTACAGTTGTAGGGACATCTCCAGAGACGTGGTTTGTGATGTCATGCACAAGATGTAACCCATTCAAGATGGCAGACGCGTAAACTTTTGAGGTGTAAGTGAGCTAACTTGTGAACCGCTTAACTGATTTGAACCAAATTTGCTACAGTTGTAGGGACACATAGGGATTCTCCAATGGTGTAGTTTGTGATGATGTCACCTATCCCGATCCAAGATGGCAGATGCATAAACTTTTGAAGCGCAAGTACACTAACTTGAGGACTATCTGATTTGAACCAAATTTGGAACAGCTGTAGTAAGTGACACACAGGGACACCTCAGTGGTGCAGTTTGTAATGATGACATCCACCTCGAACCAAGATGGCGGATAAATGAACATTTGAGGCCCAAGAAAACTAACCTGTGGACCTCTATTTGTACCAAATTTAGTCCAGATGTAGAGACAGTGAAAGGAAAGTAGGCTGATTAGTTCTTACTAGAAAAACTTGTTAGTTTGTACAACAATTTGGATTGTTTTTCTTGAATGATTAATATTGTTCTTTGAAAGGAATAGGCTTTATGAATTTTTCTTGTTAAAAAAACCAAACCAAGAAGGCCAGGTTCTTTTTGAACTTCTGATTATTTATTGGATACTTCCTATGCATAGAACAAAGATAACTGGCACTTTTGAAACCAGCAGCACTAAGCAATATGTGGTTCAATTCAAATGCAACAAACAAAAATAGTTTATCTCTGGCTTTTGCAACTTGCCCCTTCCTTTTCCCTTCCTTCGTGGGTGAAGGGGGGGGGGGATAGAAATTTTCCTTTACATTCTGCAGCAAACTGTGACTTGCAATTTAGTCCAAAAACAGCAAACTGTGACTTGTACAAGCCACAGTATGTTCACAAATCAGGTTATTAAATGAAACTTGCTCTGGCTTGTGCATGTAACAACAAACCATGGCTAATATATTACTTTGTTCTTGGAAAGAGTTTGTATTCATATGAGTCATTTCCCCTTAAAGGGACCTAATCCAAATTTTCTCTTTTGTTTCAGTGGTAAGAGACTTTCAAGAATACACAGAACCAGGTGAAGACTTTCCAGCTTCTCCACAGAGGAGAAATACTTCATTACAAGAAGACAAAGATGACAGTGTGATTTTACCATTGGGTGCAGATACGCTAACATGTAACTTAGGCATTCCTGTAGTAGTAGTTTGTACAAAGGTTTGTTAAATATTTCAGATTATTTTTGCATATCTTTAAAGAGCCAGCATAGGTTATACTTCATAAAATAAGTGGGCAGTACTGTTAAACAACATCGTTCTAAATACTTGGTTTACTTGGTTTAATATATAGTTTTCTGTTAGCATAAGTAATCTTTACTTTCTCAAGTGTATCTCAGGAGTTTATTTTAATTAAGAGTCTGCATTCCATAAGGACTCATAATGGACAGCAACCTTTATTAAACATATTTATTAGTTTAAAATAGTTCTAATCTATACAGCCCCTTTATTTCGAGCCAGTCACATATAAATGTAAAAGGCCATAAAAAGGTCTTGAATTGTTTAAATGAATAAAAGGGAACATCTTGCATCACTTTCAGAAAGCTCAGGGTGTGTGTGCCGGTATGCGTGCCTGCCTGCTCTGGTTTGAACTTGCAATATGGGTGATGTACTTACAATACCCTTTTTAGATCTTATTGATAGCAACAGAACATAAGGGAGTAGGTGGTTTTTGAAAGGTCCAGGCCAGGGTTTCTTAACCTTGGGCCCCCAGATGTTGTTGGACTACAACTCCCAGAATCCCCAGCCACAAAGGCCATGTTTGGGGATTCTGGGAGTTGTAGTCCAACATCATCCGGGGGCCCAAGATTAAGAAACCCTGGTCTATACCATCTAAGGCTCTATATATCAAAGCCAGTACTTAAAAAGCCAGGGCAAATGTTGGGCTACTGTCCATGGATGGCGGGGGTAGTGAATGCCTCTCTGAAGCAGGGGGTGGTGCCCCCTCAGCTGAAGGAGGTAGGACCCAGATGACCTGAATAACCTTTGACTAGTTTCTAATCTCCCCTTCTTGGTCAAGGTGTTGGTGAGCTTGGTGGCGTCTCGGCTCCAGGCTGCCCTGGATGAATCTGATTGCTTAGATTCTGTCCAGTCTGGCTTCCAACCTGGATATGGGACAGAAACTGCTTTGGTCTCCCTGATGGATGACCTACGCCGGGAGATAGACAGAGGGAATGTGACTCTGTTGATTCTCTTGGACCTCTCAGCAGCTTTTGATACAATCGACCATGGTATCCTTCTCGGACGTCTCTCTGGATTGGGACGGGGGCGCGGTTATACGGTGGCTCTGCTCCTACCTTGAAGGTGGCCCTGGGGGATGCCTGCGCCACCCCGTGGCCTTTGGTCTATGGGGTGCTACAGGGATCTATTCTGTTCCCTATGCTGTTTAGCATTTACATGAAATCTCTGGGAGAGGTCATCCATGGGTGTGGGCCACGGTGCCATCAGTATGCTGATGACACCCCACTCTACCTATCAGCAGACACCAGGGAGGCAGTGGATGCTCTGAACTTGGGGCTTGGAGGCTGTTCTGGACTGGATTGGGGCAAACAAGCTGAAAACTAATCCAGATAAGATGGAAGTGTTCTAGGTGGGTAAAACTGATCATCCGAGTAGTGAGGTAAATATGTTCTTGGACGGGCTCACACTAGCTCTGAAAGGCAAAGTCTGCAGCTTGGTGGTGTTTCTAGCTCATATGCTGTCCTTGGAGGCTGGCACACAAGCTGCAACCCTACTTGGAGGAGTCGGACCTGACCTCAGTCACTCATGTTTTAGTACAGGGGTGCGGAACCTTGGCCCTCCAGCTGTTGTTGAACTACAACTCCCATCATCCCCAGCCACAATTATTGTGGCTGAGGATGGTGGGAGTTGCAGTTCAAAAACAGCTGGAGGGCCAAGGTTCCGCACCCCTGCTTTAGTAACATCCAGAATGGACTACTGCAGTGTGCTTTATGTGGGGCTGCCATTGAAGACTGTTTGGAAGCTTCAGCTGGTGCAGAATGCTGCCACAAGGATGTTGATGGGTGCGCTTCATGAGTATCACACGCATCCTGTGGTAGCTTCATTGGTTACCAGTTCACTTCCAAGCTAGATTCAAGGTTCTGGTCTTGACCTTTAAAGCTCTACACAGCTTGGGGTCATGGTATCCGTCGGACCACATTTGCCCATATGAACCTGCCAGGGCCCTCCACTCATCGTCTTGGGCCCTGCTCATGACTGAAAGAGATCTGGTTGGCAGGGACTAGACAGGGCCTTCTTAGTAGTGGTCCCTCCGCTCTGGAACACCTTCCCAGTAGAGCTTTGCCACGTTCCCTCCCTCAGTGTCTCAAAACAACAACTAAAAACACATCTTTTAATGAGGCTTTTTAATGTTTCACCTGTTGCTTATATCTGATAGGTTTTTTAGTTTTTTTAAAAAAACTTTTTAATTTGAAATTTTATAATCTATAATTCTGATTTTGGTTTTAACTTGAAATTTTAACTTAATTAAATTTGGTTAATTCTATTTGTCTGATTTTTACATTATAACTATCTTATAAATGTGAGCTGCCCCAAGCAGTAGTGCAGGACATAATTTTTTAAAATAAATAAATATTGACATAATGTGATATTGGGAGCTTGTTAAGGAATAGGCTTTGATGAAGCCTCTTAGAAGTAACCCATTTAACACACTCCCTCTGCAACCCCAGCCTCAAAGTAGCATCTGTATAAACTTAAGTCAAATCCTTTCCAATGGAATCTTAAATTCTACTCCTTATGCAAAAGCAGTAGGCAGGAATGTCCTCTACTGCTATACGGTAGTCTTTGAGCCATTGGCATGAGACACGTGAATGCTCCTTCATATATCAGTTATACATTTGGGATATAAAGAATTAATGTATGTGGACAATACACTGCAGTTGGCACTCAAAGCTGGATTGTTAGTGCTGGCCATTTTGGACCTGATAACAGGGGAGCAAAAATGTTAACTTCTGAGATCAGTGGAATCAAATCAGAGCTGTTGGTGGTTGGTGCGCTTGGATCCCAGCCTTATCTTTAAACTATTTTCAGTTGGCCTATATTGGGAGAAAAATAAGCTGGAAAGGGGAGATATACTGGTACCATAGTCAAATTAGGCATTCTGATTTTTATTCATGTTTTGCCATATCTCTTTTCCATATCATGGAAATAAGCTGATCAGTCTTCTCAGGCAATAATGATTTGCACATGAATTCATCAGAACCTAGTTTGTTTTGTATCCAACACTTTGCTTGGCTTTTCTTTTTACATCTTAGTTTTTTAAATTTTTGATTGTCAAACCTTAATATTGATGGAAATCCAAAAAAGCCAGGGCATGTCAAATTCCAGCCATGGTACCTAGAAACTTAAACGTGGCATATAGACCAGGATAGACAGAGGTAGAGTTGTTTAACAAAATCTTTGACCCAGGCAGCCCTGTTTCTCTTCTAAGTATGTTACTTGTACAGTGAATAAAGAGAAGTCCGTCTACCTTCCCCGCTCCATAGTGTCTGCTGCTAAGTTTGGTAATTTTTTCTGCTAAATTTCGATAATTTGATAATTTTGGGAGACATTGTCTCCCAAATTTTTGGGCTGGCTCCTAGATCCCAAGAAAACTTGTCAAGGCCTGAAGGAAGCATGTGGCTAGTTCTCCTGTCAAGGAGGCTTTGTGCCTAAGTTTCTCAAATAGCCCCTATGCTACATAGCAAGCCATTTTTGAAACTGCTGCAAAAGCATTTTCTGATGTGGTATGGGCAGGGGGCAGGGCTGTTAAGAGGGCAGGGGGATGGAGTCAGAACTGCCAGTGAGCAGAACCAAGCCCTGAGACATACCTTAAGTAGTTTCCATTAGAAATATTCCAGGAAGTGGGGGGGGGGGCGCGGCAGCAGGGAGAAGTATTATATAAATTAAGGCTCTTTTACAGATACTGGAGAGGCGCATATATGTAATACAAGGATTATATATTTCTACTAAATTTAGCCCCTCGAGATTTCTCTTGAAACATATATTTTTAGATGGGTCTAAAATTATAATTGGCCTAGTCACAAAACTCTTACTAAAATTTGAAGTGGGCCTCCTTTAGGCAATGCCAGTGATAGATGCTACACAAAATTTTGGCTGGTACAGTAACTTAGCTGTGGGATGCTTGAATAGCAAGATGGTGGATTCTCTTCCTGTACTAGAAAGCTGAATATAAACACTGCTTATTGTTCTCAAATTGTGGATTTCTAGAACTGTGGTAGTGATAGGATGGTGCAAGAGCAATACTGATCCGAGACTGTTTTTGGTTCTGCAGTGTGATGCCATTAGTCTGCTGGAAAAAGAACATGACTACAGAGATGAGCACTTGGATTTTATTCAGTCACATATCCGAAGGTTTTGTTTACAATGTATCCTTTAAAAATGAAGGTGTATAATTAAAATTGGACCTGGAGTCAGATAGTCTGCATAGCTCCATGATTTGCTGGGTAGCTTTTATCAACTCCCTCCTTGGCCTCAGATTCTCATATGGAATACGAATAATGGTACTGTGAAGTAAACAAGATAAACATAGCAAAGCATTTTTAGTAGTGCATTTATGTGCTAGAATTGGAGAGTTGTGTTGGGTATGCCCAAGGGCTTGGGCATGTCTGGTGTCTGTCTTGCCTTATTTTATAGTTAGAATAGCAGGCCATATCTGAAACAGTTTTTAAAAGTATTTCAAAAATCATTTAGCAGATAGAGTGAGGAGCAGCTTTTCGAAAAACACATGGCAAAAATCCCCTTGCGTATGCAGTAGTAGCTTTGCTATTCCTTTGAATTCTGCTCATGATATAGTATTGTGTGTTCATAGCAACTGTAATCTTCAGTTAGTCTTGCAACGTACCTAAACATGCTATTCTTCAGTCACAAGATTTTTAGAAGTTTTGAGGGCTGATTGATCAAGCCTGGTGACTTTCTTGCACTGTTACTGCTTTGATGTAGGAAAAGTTGTATCCCATAAAAGATAGCTTACTGTATAGTTTATATACCATCAGTGTATATGGCAATATGTCTGTCAGAAGAGTATGTATCATTTTCTCCTACATAGGAATGATCTTTGTGTAAGAAAATAATCATGTGAAATAGCTGCAAATTGCTCTGCCATTTGAAGAGTTTGAATTTAATAGATTTCCCATTACAACCTTTTAATATCAACATTGGCTTATTTTATTCTGTTTTGTGTAGATTTTATATTTACATTTTAGGGAGGAAATTTTAATCTGTCTGACAAGGCAAAGTAATATACTTGGTTTTTGAAATATAATAGTTATTGGAAATCTAAGAATGTAATAATTCCAACACTTTTGTATAAGGTTGCATATAACAAAAGAATTAAAGCTATCACAATTGATTTCAAATTGCCATTGCCGAGCAAATACACATGTTGTATTTTCTTTAACAAGTATTCAGATGGTGCAGCACTTATTTACACGTCAGTAAAGGAAAATAAGAATATTGATTTAGTATATAAATATATTGTCCAGAAATTATATGGATTTCCCTTCAACATACCTGCTGTTGTGGTGGAAAAAGATGCAGTATTTATGTAAGTTAAGCTAATTATTAAATATATACTATAAGTGGTAAATGCAGAGTGCTCCTGTTCAGAGCTATAGCCAGCCTTGTCGTGCTGTTTGATGTGGAGAGAGGTTTCAGGAGGAGAAGATGAGAAAAGGACACCTTTTCTTTCCTCCTGAAATTTCTTCATATGGTGCAAGGAGGGGAGTTTCCAACCTCAAGATGTTCTGACATTCATTTTCACCTCTGGGATACTGTGCTCTAACAGGGGTTCAAGCAGACAACCTCCTCCACTTTCCTGTTTTCTTCCTTCAGACGCACTCAACATTCCATGGCTCTTTCATTGCACTGACAATTGAGCATGCTTGGTTCTCATTGGGGGGGGGGTGTCTCTGTGTGCGAGTGTTGGAATTTTAGCATTCGATGATACCTTTGTGGCCTTCAAGTGCAACCTCCTGCTTGATGCAGGAATCTGCTATGCCATCCCTGGCTACTGGAATTCTGTTTGAAAAACTCTTGTGAAGAAGAGTCCACCACTATGCAAGGCAATCAGACCGGTTTCACAGTTATGAAATGGCTGCTAATATTGATTGATTGATTGATTGAATTTATATACCGCCTAGTATAAACATCTCAAGGCACTGTTCAGAATTAAAACATAAAATATAATATAAAACATTTAAAATGCATAAAAAGATAAAAATCATAATAGATAAAAACACATTAAAATTTAAAAGTTTAGTCTCAGTTGAAGGCCTGGGAAAATAGGTACGTCTTCAGGGTTCTCCTAAAAATAAACAGAGAAATCGATGCTCTTATTTCAGCAGTGAGCGCGTTCCAAAGCCCTAGGGCAGCTATAGAGAAGGCACGGCCCCAGGTAGCCACCAAACGAGTTGGTGGCAACCATAATCTGACCTCTTCAGATGATCTTAATAGGTGACAGGGTTCACAACAGTGAAGGTGCTCTCTTAAGTACCCTGGACCTAAGCTAGGAACCTAGGAAGCTGCCATATAGTGAGTCAGACCATTGGTCCATCTAGCTCAGTATTGTCTTCACAGACTGGCAGCAGCTTCTCCAATGTTGCAGGCAGGAATCTCTCTCAGCCCTATCATGAAGATGCCAGGGAGGGAACTTGGAGCCTTCTGCTCTTCCCAAAGCAGCTCCATCCTCTAAAGGGAATATCTTACAGTGCTCATACTTTCATATGCAACCAGGGCAGACCCTGCTTAGCTATAAGGGGACAAGTCATGCTTGCTACCACAAAACCAGCTCTCCTCTCCTAAAGCTGTAAAGGGCTTTAGAGATAATAACAAGCACTAATGCCTAGTACGAATTTGCTTCCTTGTCATTTCAAACCTATTGTTTCTAGTCCTGCTCCCAGGAGCAACAGAGAACAAGTCTGCTGCTTCTGTGTGATGACCCTTTGGATATCATATCATTCAGTATTCTCTGCTCCAGGCTAAGCCTAGCCAGTGCCTTTAATGTTCCTCATATAATGGCATTTCATTTCATTTAGTTATTTGCCCTGAATCTAAATAACAGTGAGCAGTAGGAAAATATGACTGTGTGCTGTTTTACAAACTCTTGTGCTAGTGGAAGATTTCTTGCAATGCAGAGCCACAATGTACTCTCAAGGGTTGTATTACAGTACAAGAAACATAGTGAATAAGGAAGATAGGGGTTGTATCATATAAACTGTAGTGGACTATTAAAAAGGTCTTGAAAAGAGCTCGTGCAAAGTCCTGCATAGCAACTTGTCTGCATTGATTTTTTTGGATCCAAATCCTCTGGATTTGGAGGGTCACTTTTCTTGTAAAATACTTTCCCACTAAGTTGGAAAACAGCCATTCTGGGAGCAGAAGAGGCTAATGGAAGGGTGCCTTTGGACCCGCAACAATATAGTTCTGCAACCTGGGAAGTCCCTACAGTATGTGGGAATCCCTGCCTTGCATGCAAGTTCCCAGTTTCACTACCATACTGCTAGTTTAAGACCAGCGAGTCTTTTATTTCAGTGATGGGTTCGTTCCATCCACCACTCATGCCACCTTAGTGTTGCTGTGAACACTTTTGAGTGTAATAGTGCTTAGTATTTAAAACAAATTGGGCAACACCGAGATTAACTTAGTCATGACTACCTTGTTCCACTGTTTTCAATGACTAACTTAGTCATGTGGCTAGTTTGAATGTTGTCCAGTATGCCGTATGCACTTTACTGCACCTATACCACAACATGGATCTAGGGAATTTTGTATCACTGGGCTAAGAGCATTGCTTGGCTGCCTTAAAAATGAAAATATCTCTTGTGCCTTAAAAAGGGTGAGGTTTTTTGTAGAGGACAGGTTTGGATAGAAAGGGGTCCAAGCTTTGAACAATTGGCGATGTAATCTTATTTGCTTTCAGTCCTGCAGGATGGGATAATGAAAAGAAGATAGGAATATTGCATGAGAACTTGCAGAACTTAAAAGCAAGTGACAGCTTTGAGGATATCATCACAAAACCACCTGTCAGAAAGGTAATTACTTCTCCGTGATTGGAGTGAATGTTTTTTGCTAAAGTCTACAACTTTAACACACTGCCTCACTTTGAAGAATACGAAATTCCTTGAAGTTACAACTATGCCACCCACTGCTTGTGCTACAATGACTTTCAGGCTGTGGCTTAATTACTAACCCCTGCTAACTGGGCAAAAGAGGCACCTTTTAAAGTGTTGGCTCTCTCATATTTAGCAGGGGAGGGCCACTGTCCCTGTCTAACCCCAGCACAGCATCTCTCTAGAGGCTATTGCTGGTATCTACCTTGTGTTTTGTTTTAGGTTATGAGCTCTTTTAGGACAGGGAACCATCTTATTCTTTTTTATATACAAGCCACTTTGAGAACTATCTTTATTGAAAGGCAGCATCTAAATATTCTTCATCATCATCATCATCATCAAATAAATGAATGAAATAAATGGATTTTGAACTAAATTCCATTAAAAATCAGTGGGACTGCTTCAGCTTCTGCTGTTTACTGCTTTTCAGTGTAAAAAACAAATGGAATGAGAAAATGGTTCTCTGAGGCTCATAATCTAAAAAACAAAACATAGCAGCAGCAGCAATTACCCCAGCAGAGAAGTCATACTGAATTCAGTAGGAACACTTGGTATCCTCTGCAAGATAAGAGAGCCCTCACTTGCAAAGGTGCCTCTTGGCCCAGTTAGCAGGGATTGCATTTATTCAGAATCTTATTTCAGCGGAGACACTGCCACTGCCTTTGCCTTGCATTCCCCACCTGCAATGGAGTGTCCCCCAGGAGGTCCTGTGTCACTTTGGGAACTCTGGGGGATGTTCTCATTTGTCGGTGTCTCCCAGAGATATGGACAAATGCCCATATTTATTTATTTATATCTATGTAAGCCACTTTGGGAACTTAGTTGAAAAGCAGTATGGATGCTGCCACCTTCTCCTATCCACTGAAGAAAATGGTTTATCCCAGAGGATCGTGCAGTGATGCCGGGTCCTATGGGAGTAAGCCCTTTCACCTGTGGGGAGGGTGAAAGGAGGTTGAGCTAAGAGATTCAGCAGCAGTGGCATTTGGGTGGAGTGTTGGCAGTGGCAGTTTGCTTGCTTCCTACTGTTATTTATATACTGCTTTGTGATACATAACTTTCAAAGCGATTTACCTAGAATAAGATAAGATGATGGTTCCTTGTCCCTCAAAGGGTTCACAGTCTAAAAATACAAGGTAGACACCAGCAACTGCCACCAATGAAATGCTGTGCTAGTGTTGAATAAGACCAGTTGCTCTCCCCCTGCTAAATATAGTAAAATTGCTGCTAAGAGTGCCTCTTTGCCTAGTTAGCAAGAGATCCTGCTGATGCATGCACCCCACCCCACCCCACCCCGAGCATTGAGCCACTACCAAGTTCCATTTGCCAGTAAATTTTCCTGATTGAGTACTAGTGGAGTGGGGTGGGAGAACCTGGGGCTTTGCCCCAATGGTCTACTGCAGCCTGGCTCTGGCCCTGATTATTAGATGCATTTTAGCAATTCTGCATTGACATCATTGCATGATGTGCTTTTTTACCCCAGAAGGACATTCAGAGCAGCATTCCACAATTTAAAGAATGCAACAGAGATAATTTGACAAAGTTAAAAAAAAAACCACACACAGAGCAACAATATTTGAGCAGTAGAGGGACAGGAGCAGAACCAAACAGCTTCATAAAAATAGCTAATAATGAGAAGCAATTTGTCATTATTGAGGGTGCATATTAATCAGATTGTCTTTACCAGCTGATGGGAGAGATGCCACAGTTTGAGTGCTGCATCGGAGAAAACCCCCTCCTGCATCTCTACCAACTACACTTTTCAAGATGGTGGGGCATGGTGCAGTGTCTCCCCAAAGATACCAAGGAGCAGGCGAGATTGTGTGGGAGCAGGCATTCTCTTAAATAATTGAAAGTAAATTGTTGGTATGAGAGTGCCACCATGAAGCAACATGAAGATGCACCCTTCCCCACCTGTTATAATGAATGCTGCTACAGTAGCATGTGTGCAAGTTCTGCTGGCACAAAAAGCACATATCTTTGGGGACTGGAGATCGGGGTCAGATGAAAAGCTCTTCAGTTTCTGCTTAGGATGTTATAGGGTAGTCATTAGGACTTGTGTTTAGGAGAAGTGAAAGATGGGTTTGAAACATGTAGCTGTATCATTCAGGTTGGACTTTCTGGTCAGTTAACATATTGGACTTGCATTGCCTTGCATATCTTCACTTATATAAAATATACATACAAGCAAGCTTTGAAAACAGCAACTACTTTTCTGTTACAAATTTGCCATTTTTGTATCAATAAAAAAGCTGATCTAAATGTGTCATAAGGACTGTTAAGGAATATGAGTGTGTGTATGTGAAAAATAAATAAAATATAAAGTAGTTGTGTCCTAAGGTTTCCTTCATCTGGAGTAGGGATCTTTGGGATATGGTCACAAATAACTGTCTTCCTGATATAAGGCGGCTACTGCCTCTTGAAAATCAAACAAGCTAAAATTAGAAAACAAAAAGCAAGAGCAACATCCATTTCAAGAATTCAAGTTTTATAGCCTGAGAGAACAGGTTTTAGCTTTTTAAACAAAGAACTTTAGAGCTTTTCCGGATTATCAGACCAAGGATCCCACTCGACTTGCATTTGCTTCTCAACAGTGGCCAGCCAGAAGTTTCTGGGAAGCCCCTAGTGGGCCATGATGACAACAGCCCTCCTTCATTTGTCCCCAGCAGTGTTCTGCACAGCCTCTGAACATGGAGGTTCTGTTTAGGTGTCATGATGAACAGCTGTTGATGGGTCTATTTTTCATGAACTTGTCTAGAAGATATTGCTTGTTGGGTTGCTCTGTGCATCTGGCTCCAAGCTGTGATGCCGCGATGGAGAGATACCTGCCCCAAACCCCATAAGTTTTTGACATACAAGAAAAGCACTAAGAGCCAGGATTCTCTGACAGATTACAAGCAGAGGGGAAACTCACAAGAGGTGACATTCCCACAGTTATGCTGGGTCCAGACTACTCATAGCTTAAATGTCACAACCAGTCCTTTGACCTTGATCACATATAGGCAGCCACTGCAGGTGAGCTAACACAAGTTTAACATGCTCTCTGTGACTGGCTCCTATTCATAAATGAGCAGCTCCATTAGGCAGTTCCTGAAGCCTCCAAATAGTTTGCAAGGGTAGCCCTATGTAGAGCATTTTACAGCAATTTATAAATGCTCCTAATTTCTCAGAGATGTCTGGTGGGCCACTGTGGGAAACAGGATGCTGGACTAGATAGGCCTTGGGCCTGATCCAGCAGGGCTGCTCTTATGAATGCAGAAAATGTATTAAGACTATTCTGCAACAATTTCTTGCATTTACTCTGATAGTCTCTTGATTCCACTGTCTATACTTCTTACTCTAGAAAAAAAAAATTAACGATACATTATAACCCCCTTTTTTATTGTAGTTTGTACATGAGAAAGAAATAGTAGCAGAAGATGACCAAGTATTTCTGATGAAGCAACAGGTACTGACTGATTGGTGCTCACTCTGCGTTTCATCCTATCTATCTATCTATCTATCTATCTATCTATCTATCTATCTCTCCTAAATGTACCAGTCGCTAATCCCATATGTGGCAGCTCTCGCGAGAGTTCGCGAGCGAGCTGCCAATTAGCGATGGGGATAGGCAGAAAGAAACTGCTAGCCAGGAGAACGGCCGAGCAGCCAGGGAGGAGAAGTGGTGGTCCGGCCGGCAAGCTGTCAAGGGAGCAGAAGCGGCTGCTGCCGAAGGTGGACAAGTGGTGGCCTGGCTGGCTGCTGAGGAAGGAGAAGTGGCCGCCTGGCTACCAAGGGAGGATGAAAAGGGACTGAAGTGGGAGAGCATGAAATGAAGATGGGGGGAGCTGGGGAGAACAAAGGGTGCACATGCTCTGCGCCAGGTCAGTTAGTTTAAAATACCTTGAATTGGATTAGATTTGTATTTGAATGTGTCAATTGTGTTCAAACCTGCTCCTCTTTTTTCATTTTATATTGCAGTCTCTGTTAGCAAAACAGCCACCTACTGCAGCTGGAAGACCAGTGGTTAGTAATGCATATTTAAATACTAAAATGTTAAGCAGTACATTTTATGGTAGCTCATATTAGGGATGTGCATGAACCAGTTCAGCGGTCCATTTCCAGACCACCGGACCAGTTCAGAGGTCCAGTGTTCGGACTGGCTCGGCAGTGGGGGGTTACCTTTAAGGAGCAGGGCAGGTGCCCTTCCCCCCCACCCCGCTGCAAGTCCCCCACTGGCGCTGGTGACAAAACTGTTGGTGTGGGGCTGCTGCATACCTCCTTGCAGCCCCAGTCAGTGTCAAACTGGAAGTTCCCAACGCACATGCTCAAGGAGCTACAAGGAGGGATGCAGCAGCCCCGCACCAGCGGTTTTGGCAGCAGTGCCGGTGAGGGAATTGTGTGTGGGTGGGGTGAGGGGCACCCTCCCTACTCCTTAAAGGTAACCCCCCGTTTGTGCACATCTCTACCTCATTTGGCATTCTATATCAGTAAGTTTTACCCTTTTGCCTCTTAAGGTATCCTTTCTTTCCCCACCCCAAATGTTTGTGTAGATTTTTCAGATGACTTTGTGAGGATGCAGAAGAAAATGTCAGCATGGTTTCATTGGCTAAATGTGCATTTCTGTCAACTTTGGTGTGTGTAAACACTATTCATGTAGTGATGGTCAGAAGTAAATGCTGGACTTCTGTTTTTCTTTCCCAATAGGAATTCTCAAATGCCTTACCTAATCTAAAGGATGGTTCTTACCATCAAGGCTTTAGCAAGTTTTATAGCAAAAAAGAAGGAATTATTTCACCACAGTCGTCATGCACAGCACTCATACGTCTGTGCACACATGTGCCCCTATGCACTTCTCCTACCTTTTGAACTAGATTGTGGTTGGCAATGCAATATCAATTTTTCCATGGCTTTTAGAAAAGTAGGGAAGTATCTTTTTTAAATTGCTTATACAGATGGCATAATCTGCAACTATGTGACTCACCAATAGCGTTTCAGCTTCTAATTTAAAATTAATTTGTTTAGGAACACTTTGTCTTTTTAAAATGCTCATGTAACTTAAAATTTACTCTCTCTTTTTGTAATTTGAGTGGAATGCAAGTGTTTCATCTTGAGTACTTCATACTCTTTTCAAATTCTATTTAGGATACCTCACCAAGAGTACCTGGAGGATCGCCGAGGACACCAAACAGATCAGTAACCTCCAATGTTGCCAGTGTTACACCCATTCCTGCTGGATCCAAAAAAATTGATCCTAGTATGAAAGGTGAGATAAATAACCTAGTATGAACATGGGGATAAATAACATTACAAATTTTTCAGAATATCTGACTTTGTATCATATGGTGGTTGTAAATACTAGCCTCCTTCTAAAATTCTTCACATTTTCTTTTTCTGCAGAGCATTGTCTGATAACTATTAAATTTTAAATGAAGGGAAACAATTGCTTGCATTTTAATCAGATGAAAACTGTGATAATTTTTGACATGCAAAAGATGCTTAAACTTTTCAAGATATGCATCTTTGTGAATAGGATGGAACTGAAATTCTAGTTCCATCTAGTGGGAATTTATTTTATTTATTTGATTGATTGATTGAGTTCTATACTGCCCTTCCAAAAATGGCTCAGGGCGGTTTACACAGATAAATAATAAATAAATAAGATGTATAAATTAAATGAATAAATTTTCTCTTATATTGAGAAAAATGGCATTGTCCACTAATATCAAATCTGTAGAACTCTTCTGTTGATTTAGATGATTTGTAATATACTCTTGTGGGTTGTTTGCCCTTTGTATACTTGATGTGTTGTATAGAAACTTCTAGGATCTGGAAGTGATTGGTTGTCGTCATGAGAAACGACGCCGGCGCAGGGACCTTCCAGATGGATTAATTAGCTCCTCTCTGGCTCTCTGCACTCCCTGCAGTGCACATGCTCAGTGCCTTCCTTTACCTGGCAGTCGGGCGCCATTTTGATTCAGTTTCTTTTTGACCACTGATGTGTCGAGACCTTTGGGTTGTTGCTCCTCAGAGATTAGAAAATAAAGCTTTATTTGATCAGATTTGACTGTGTCTTTCGATCTACGGACTGTGAGTTTACTATTGTTTGGTTTCTGGACGTCGGACTTGGTGGTTTAGAATTCTACAGCTGACCTTACCAGACAGCAGCTAAGTACACTCAGAAACTTGGAGAAAACTGAATGTAGGACAATGACCACTGCAGTCTCTCTCTCAGACGCCATGCCTGGTTACATTTTTCAACCTTGCAGAATGACATGAGAGATCGCATTGATGATGGAGACTTTAAAGAAGTCAAAGTCTACAGCAAAGAGCTTTTTGTCTGTTGTGACTACTCAAGGGTCTTCCCGCTACCAGAACTTCAACCAACAACGTTCTGGCTTCCAGTGTCAAGACCATAAAGATTATAAGAAACAGTACAAGCTGTACCACAAAAAGGTTCTTTGGACAAAAGAACAAAAACCGGAGACTCCGTGCTGGAAAAGATGCCTCTAAGCAGGCCCTAATAAGGGACTCCACAGTACAACCCCACAGACCCACCAGTACCTTCCTGCTGCAACATTGTAAAGTTGGCAGATGACTTACCTATATGGACAGTTGATTGGACACTTCAAGGATCATCTAAACATCAGGCGCGCTCGGCAAGAAACAGAATCAAAATGGCGCCTGATTGCTGAGTAAAGCAAGGCATGGCAGGAGGGGTGCCAGAGAAGAGCTAATTAACCCATCCAGAAGGTCCTTGTGCAGGTGCAGTAATGCATTTCTCATGACTGACAACGGATCAGCTCCAGATCATAAGTTACAGGTAAGCAACCTATTTTGGATCCAAAGAAGGCTAGATACAAAAAAAAAAACCCTGACATTAAGTAAAGGATTGTATCCCTTAATGGGAATGTACTCATAACTAACCTTTAGATCCAATTCCCTTTTTCATTGTTTGTATGTAAAATTTCAGGGAAAGCTGTAAACCAAAGAAAATACTTCATATTGAATAAATACTTCATCTGCATATCGCCATGATCATTACATATGCAGAATGTTTTGTATGAGCAATGGGAGAGGGATAATTTTAGCTAATTCCTTTCGCAGCCCCATTCCTCCTACTAGAGGCACTCTAAGGACCAGGCCACAGGGATCTGGCCCAGTCCTCGCTGCCTGGGGGTGGGGCTCCAAATGCTCCTTCCACTGCCGCAGCAGGCTGCCCTGCCCACAGCAGTCCCCCAGTCTTCTCCCCTCACCCCCTGCCAGCAGCAGTGACCGGACAGTGATGCCTGCACAGTTGTGAGAGCTCGTCGTGAGCCCATGCCCAGCATTGCTCTCCAGTTGCCACCGGTGGGGGAGAGGAGAGGACTACTGGCACCTCCAAGCAGCCACGCCATGGCCGCACAGTGTCTGGAAAATGTTTTTTTAAGGAATGTTTGGTGGGCGCAGAAGGCCCCCAAAAGTAGGCTTGGGGGCCCTCTTGCGCTGGGTGTACTTGGCTGGGGGGGGGCCTCCCGCCAGGGGTGGTCTGGGCACCAAAATGACCTAGATGCACCCCTGCCTTCCACAGCCATCTGAGCCTTCTGAAAATGTGTCTGAGGGTACCACCACTCTTAGGGATGTATTCTTGGGAGGCACAGGTGATTGCAGAGGGAAGGGAGGATTGGTGATTGCCTATTCCCCATTGCATACACAAAATGTTCTCTGGGAGTGGTGTTAGTCTGGATGTTAACTGTTATCAGTATGTTTGGAAGAGCAAACGTTTGTCTCTTTCTCTCTCGCTCTCTTTTGAAATAAGCTGGAGCTACAAGTGAAGGAGTCCTTGCTAACTTCTTCAACAGTTTGCTGACTAAGAAAACTGGCTCGCCCGGTGGACCTGGTGGTGGTAGTCCTGCAGGAGTAGGGGGATCTGGAGGTGGTGGCAGCAGCAGTTTACCACCATCTGCAAAAAAGTCAGGTAAAGATTTTCGCTTTAAGAACAGAAGCAATGTCCTTTGCAACAGGCATGTTATTGGGGTGAGTGTGAGATATAGGTGTGGTCTCACATGTCACTGCATGACTTATGGTATGGAGTGTGCTGTTGGAATATAGTTTCTCTTGGCTTGTTAGACTATGTCATCCAAAAAGAATTGTAAATAAAATAAAATTGCCCAGAGCAGAAATATAACATGGAGGGTGGAGAATAGAAATACAGCCTTATTTCAGTTGCTTAAGTTTGTCATGTAACTTGCAATTCCATTGTATACTTAGGTATAACGCTTTGCATCAGTTGGAACCAGTGGCAGATCTGAGTGGGGGAAGAGTGTTTTAAAGGATCTTGAGGAGATGTTGCTTTAGTTGCATGCTTCTCTCTTAAAACCACTAACTGAGGATAGCTGGGGGAGCTCAGAGTAGAAGGTTGCAGCAGAACTAGAGCTAGAAGCCATAATCTGGTGGCAATGGTATCTTCTCGTTGGCAAGGACAGAGAAGGGGATGTAGCAAAGCCTCTCTTCTCTTTTACATGAATCACTGTGGATAGTGCCAGGACAAAGAGGCAGTTGAGGAAAAGTTTTAAATAGCTCTTCCCCACCCCCAGTTAAATTATAGACCTGCCACTGATAGGAATGCTCCTCCAAACTTTTGATATGCTAATTTACTAACTGTAAAAGAAATACTAACTGGATTGGTGTGTTGAATGTAAGCTAATTTTTTTTTTTAATGCTGGTTGAAGTTATCACAGAAAAACTCCAGACATACTTTGATGAAATCTGCTTCAGTTGCATTGCATAGCAGATACTGATCTCTTTTTATTGCCCCTTCTGTGTGTTTTGAGGGAGTGGGTCCTAGTGGAGCCAGGAGAAAGCTGAAAGAGCATGTGTGGCCTTCTTTCCTTCACCTTAGTTACAAAAAAAAGGAAATAAAGCAAAATAGTACTAACTACTTTTTTTAAAAAACCCTAATTTTAGAAGATAGTTGCGCTAAGAAGGCAGCAAGCCAGTTCTTCAAGCATCATCAACATCCCAGTTTAATGGAATGCTTGATGACAGTCAAATTGGTCATCAGTTGGCAATACTTGACTGGTCAATGAAACCAGAGTTGCCAACTCTCTTTCTCAGACCTGAAAACAGATTGTTGTACCTCAGAAGCTGCATGTTTGAAGTGGCTTTTGGCTACTACAAAGAGTTTTCAGCAGTACTGAGCGCTCTAATCCTGAAAATAAACGATCCTCTCTTATTCAGAAATATTGCATAGTATTTTAGACATAACTACTATGTAAAATGTATATAGTACTACACTCATTGACAACCAAATTTGTGCGTAACAGTTCCGTTTCTTTTAAAGATGCCACTTAGATTCTGATTCGTGTACTTTATAGTGAGCTTCAAGTGTAATGCTTTATAATGAATCTTAAGTAGAGCCCCTGGTGAATCTTAAGTAGAGCCCCTGGTGGCGCAGTGGTAAAACTGCCGCCCTGTAACCAGAAGGTTACAAGTTCGATCCTGACCAGGGGCTTAAGGTTGACTCGGCCTTCCATCCTTCCGAGGTCGGTAAAATGAGTACCCAGAATGTTGGGGGCAATATGCTAAATCATTGTAAACCGCTTAGAGAGCTTCAGCTATAAAGCGGTATATAAATGTAAGTGCTAAGTAGGCAACTTGCCGCTGCCTGGTTATTTTTTAGATGAAACAAATGCAGTTTATTTAAAGGAATCAGAAGATGCACTCCTTGTAGAAGCTGCATTTCAATAATTGTTTTGTGCCCTCCTCTATATGTAGGCCAGAAGCCTGTCTTAACAGATGTTCAAGCTGAATTGGACAGAATGTCACGAAAACCAGATTTGGTCTCTCCAACGTCACCTGCATCCCCTACAGAAGGTGAAGCATCTTGAAGACACCAAATATAGCCCATTATTCAGTTGTCTGGGATAATTTAAACTTGCCTCTGCCTCTTCCTTCAGTGACTGGAACTAGGGAGCTGAAAAACTTTCAGAGAAGGACAAGCGGTTGATGTCTTTGTGTTGCCCAATTTTGTAAAAAGGAACTGTACAGATGGAAAATTATTACACAGTGTAAGACTGCTCTTCAGTACAATGTGGCATACAGAAGTTTTTGATTCCTGGATTCTGTTTAAAAAGTCAGTGTCACTCTGTAAAATTGAACATGTCCACTTAATCATTTGTAATGCAACAGACAGCTTGAAGAGTTGGAAAGGATATGCAACATGGGCACTTAATTTATATTGATCTCCCAACCTTTTTAGTTAATGAAATTTTATAAATTAACTTCCAGGGAAAGGATTTACTAGTTTTGTTGGAAAGAGATCAATCAGTTGTTGTTCTTTTGTGCACCATCAATAAACTAACTCAAATAAAATTTAACACTTGATTTGGAATATGACTGCAGACTGTTGTGATCTCATTTGAGATTTAAATAATGTCTTACTATTGGAACTAAACTGTCATATTGGATCACTGTATTATACTATTGAGGATTTCCAATGAACCTCTGAGTGTTCTTTAAATTCCAGAGTTTTAAAAAGATGAATGAATTTAGATATCTAAAAAGTAATTTTGGTAGTTTAGTGGTGGGAATTCCTGAGGGACCTGGAACTCTGGAGCATACTGTCTGTAGAAAGCAACAAAAGTTACCATAGGAAACACAATAACTGACTTCAGATATTTCTTTATCTATCAACTAGCCTTCTTTCATTATTTGGATAGCTATGGGATTTGTAGTCCTTCTCCCCATATGGATCCAAATGGATTGCATTTAATTAGAGAGTAAACAGTTGTTTTCCTTTGTTGATAAAGCTGCCATCAGTCTCACGTATCATACCCTTTTCTGTAAGTTGCTTCCAGACCAGTACATTTTAACATTTCTGGGAGAGAGTATTAACTGTTTGTCTAAAGCAATATTGTGTCTTCAAATATCTGTTACATTTATATACTTCTGTTGCATGGGGCTTCCAGTGGTCTCCCTCCAAGGGGTTGATAGGTTTATATCTGCTTAGCTTTAGCAGTGCTGCAGTAGCTGATGCTTGGATGATCTCGGACCTTCCTTGGGCCCTAAACCAACATGTCTAAGAATCTGTTTCAATGTCTATAATTGCAAATTAAAGGCTATACACAGATTTGGGGTTAGAGTCTGCTGTTAATGCAGTGTCTTGCAGGAGATCCTAGATAGTTGCCAGCAGAAAAGCATGGTGGATTGGTATTTATCCTGGACTAGTGCCTTTAATTAAGGTCCCTAAAACAGCAAGAACTTCACAGAACTACTTTGTGTGTCGCTAGTATTTTTCCTCCTCTTGAGCAGCAGACCCACATGTCATAACCACATCCAGCTGCTTCTGAAACTTCCTTCACTATCACAGTTTGATATGTGGGACTGCTGTTCAAAGAAACAAACCCAGAGCACACTTCTGTATATATTGGCACATTGCCAATATATGTAGCAACGAAGAAACTAAGCCTGGATCTGCATATGGTCCTATATTTGAAAGTGCTGCTTTTAAAACTTGATTACAGAGAAGATTTCTCTCTGGTGCAGAATTTCTACATCCCGAGTCTAAACATATTACTCAATAAGGCAGAGATCTGCAAAATATTTTTTAGAAGAATTCCACAACTGCCTGATAATAAAGAGGAGAGCTCAAACAATGGTGGGGGGAAAGGATTGTAACTGCTGAACAAATACATAATCCATTAAGGAGCAGTTTATAGAAGACTATATGTTTTTCACTTCTAATTAAATGCATGGCACAGATTGTACCTTTTAAACAGATTACTACTCTAAATAAAGAATGAACATATTGATGTGCATTTAAGATGTGCATGAATTTACGCTACAGATGAGGTAAGTTAATTTATCTACAATCTTAATTTACAGTTTAATACCAAAATCTTGAATTGTAACAATATTAAAACTTTTGGGCACGTTAAAACCATATTTCTGAAAAGGTTTTTATATACAAGGTTTAAAGTATCTGGCCTCTATTTTGTTCACATAAGAATATCTTGTAGCAAACTATAACACCTTTAAAATAACAGACAAATGTTTTTCTGCATGTATATTGCACAGCATTTGTTAGAATTTGCTGATGTGCTAAGGCAGCAAACAAAAGCACAGGCAAAGAAGATTTTTCTGTATTATATGCAGCTTCTACAAATGTTTGCATTTTAGTGATAAGATAAACTTTAAAAGGACAAGAAAATAGGTATCAGTAGACTTGTAATTAATAGGCAGCATCCAAACTAAGTTGGTCATAACTAAATCCCATTGAAATTAATGAGACTTAAGTTTGTCGAGGCTAACTTGTTTCATTGATTTCAGTGGGGCTTAATCATGACTGAGTAGTCTGGATCTGCCTCTTGTTGACAGCCGATCTGTATGATGAGGGAGTAAAATGAAGATAGCAATACTGTAAATGGGATAAAATATACTAACCTTACTAAAATATACTAATACTAGGAGGTGAGGCCCATCATTGACTGAACAAAGTCATTTTGTGTAGGTTACATTGATAGGGAAGTTCAAGAAATTAAATGTCACAGATTTTTTTTTATGAATGTGCTTGGAAAAAGTAAAAATAGTGTAAATTAATAGGAATTCAACTTCAAACATTTTATTGAATGAATAATTACTATACATAGTAAATTTGAATCTAAGAAAGATATTCTGCTTCTCTTGGGCATGATGTTTTTGAATTATTGATCTGATTGTGTGTTAATCTGAACAGTAATAGTTAAAATATCATCATATTCAGAATGTCTTCTAAAAAATACCAAAAATGTTAAACCTTTCACTAAGCATATACCAGGTGAAAAATTTGGTATCTGTAGGTAACCGTGAAGTATGACTTCATTTTGCATAAACAAATCCAGAAGCTCTTCAAAATATAGAATAGCTCAAGTACATTAAGTCTAACCCTGGCCACTAAATACCAGCCAAATGGAAAAGTAGAATGGTTTTAGAATGTGCTCTGTCTCCTTTCCAGGGAAAAAAGTTATTGTGAAGCCACCACGTAGAATGCCATTCTCCATTCCTTCTTCGTTGAAACTTTGCACCTGGTTGGTGTCAAATAGATCAGAATCAGTGCTCACTATGGCATATGTGGACAGAAACATTTCAGGTAGGTTGGATACTAGCTGCCCAGACTTTCTAGTGGGCATTAGCATTTTGATTTTGTGCTTATAATATGTTGTGGCTGTATAACATAGACAAACTTAGGATCACATTTTGCAGAGGGAAAAACATGGTTTTTTAAATTGATGCCATGACACAAAGCAAAGATAACTGTGTATGTAGCATATAAAATACAGTTAGTCTTAACACAGGCTTTTGTAAGCATAGCGGAAAACTACAGAAAACTTCTACTTAACCAAAGTGGTGCAAATGAAAACATCCAGATTCGCATTTATTTTCTTTGGCTGAAGTAAAAGTTTAACATAAAATGTTTTCCCAAATGTATGCTATAATCAAGCTGAGCTGGCATTTTGATATAAATGCTAGGCCTGTGTTGACCTTAAGTGGCGCAGCAGGGAAATGCTTGACTAACAAGCAGAAGGTTGCCAGTTTGAATCCCTGCTGGTACTATATTGGGCAGCAGCAATATAGGAAGATGCTGAATGGCATCATCTCATACTGTGGGGGAGGAGGCAATGGTAAATCCCTCCTGTATTCTACCAAAGAAAACTAGAAGGCTCTGTGGGCGCCAGGAGTCGAAATCAACTTGATGGCACACTTTACTTTACCTTTACTAGGCCTGTGCACCATGAATACTGGCAGATTCGATCTGACCAGACCCAACAGGAAAATTGTTGGGAGGGCTGACGCAGCCCACCAAAACAGTTGAGTTGGGCTGGATTTCCCAAAGGTTCCCTATAGGGGGTTTCCCAGTTTCCCTTTCTCCTGATTTCCAGTTAGCAACCCCTCACAACCAGCCCCGCTAGTTAAATGGTCTGTGCAGCCTCTTGGCTAAGAAGTGGCTCGCTAACTATATAAGTTGGTCAGACAGGAATGTTGTAGTCCATGCGCCACAGTAGGGAGCTCAGTGAGAGCTTTTGACTGTCGGGACTCCTTGTAGTCATGTCTGAACTCATTCCAATAATGCCTGATAGAGGGCATATTGGTTCTGTCAGATGAATGTGACTGCACACAGCCCTAATAAATACCAACAATGCTTAGTTATTGAATGTTTATGTTTAAACTGGTAAAAAGATCCTATCCAAAAAAACCTCGTGAATGTTACTGACCTGGTTCGGATGTCACACAATGTCCCACAGCCTCAGGTGCATGCACTCTGCCTTGGCCTTGTATGTGAAGGGCGGGGGATGGGTGGGCACGCAGCCAAAGCGAGGAAATGTTGCACAAAACCAGGATTCAATCTGGGCTCCATGAGATATCAGAACCAAAACACTGGCTCTTTGGCAATCATGACGACTCAACAAATATTGGACATGGCTTTCAAACATGAGTGTGTGAAATGGGAACTCATTTTGAGTCAGGGTTCAACCTTGGAACATGTGAAATAAGTGCATTTGAGAATGTGCAGAATTCCTTTCCCTCACCACTGAATAATCCTAACCATTTCCCACAGATAAGGGTATATGGTGGGAGCTTTCAGGACAGAAGTGTAGCAGTCGAACTTTGGCCCGCTTAAGAAATTAATAACTAGAGAGAATCCTTCTTTAAATAGACTATGGCATCTTCAGGGCAGTGTAATATGAATGAAAGAATAATGGTTGATATAGCTGAGACCATGAAAAATTCAACTTACACAAAGAAAATCTAGGGAATGTAAGTACTTTAAGATGCCTTGCTTGTTCACAATTAACTCCCTTGTTTGAAACCTTAAGTACAGCATGAAGAACACATCTGTAAGACATCCATATTCTGAATAATACTATACATTTAAAAGGAAAGTATTAAAAAGTACAGTTGCACATCTTTTGAAATACTCTTTTTCTTCAGCTTGTTTATGATAAACTTTGGGGTTTTTTATTTTTACGATATTAGGCTTGTTGATTACACCACTCTTTGCCTAAGAAATGTAAACCTCAATCAACTAAAGAAATCTTGCACCCTAATTTTAAGCCAACTAGTAAGTTGCCACACATCTACAGAAATGTGGGTTTATTGCTTTAAGCCATGTGATTTGGCAGCCAAAGATTATTGGGTTAAGTCTGTCCTGATCACAACATACCAACAGAACTTATGGCAGGATTCAGAATAATTTCACAACGACTAGCACAACTGCTGATCACTCTGAACTGTTACAAGAAGAAAGCATCACTTCAGTGACTGTGCAATTCTCAGGTTAATGTTATGTGAGACCCATACTCAACACATGCTGTGTTTTCCAAACAAATGACAAACACAAAAGGCTGGCCTTAAGGTTTTTGGTGCTCTAGACAAAGTTTGACTTTGGCACTCCCACAGCTGAGAAGTGAGGAGCCCCAGCTTGAACAATGCAGGCTGCCCATTCACTGGGATGAGAGACTGTTCTGGACAGGGGAGAGAACAAAACAAGCCAAGGTTGGGAGTGCTCTTTTGCCCTGCTCCAGGGAGGAGAGCGAATGGGTACTCCCAGCAAGTCAATGGTTGCTTGGAGAAGGAAAGGGGTGCATGTAGCACCTTCCCGCCGCAAAAATTGGGGCCCTAGGCGACAGTCTAGTGGATTGGCCAACCCGGCCAACCTGCACAGGTTAAATGGCTTATATGATGACAGTTCTGTCTTGCAAAATTTATTAAAGAAAATGTCTGGAAAGATGCCAGTACAGTAGAGTTCCAAGAACACAGAACTTCAATTATGCAGAAAAGATATTTTTACTTTCACATGCCTTTCAGTCAGTTCATCACAGACATCCTGAACAGCAACTACTCTGCATTCCAAGAAGTCTCATTTATTTATTTATTTTGCTTTGGCCTAACTTAACTGAATTTAACTGCTGTTAAGTGACATGACCTCTGAAAAATGATACAGTTCTTCAAAAATGATTTCCAGTAAGACCGAAGTTCCATTTCTTCCTATATCCAGAGGGAGAAAGGCCCTGGAAGAATAATTTTGAGTCTTTTTTTAAAACTAAAGCAAATAAATAGCCTTAAATAATCTCCTTAGAACATCTTGAGTGTTTATTTTTAAGGAAATGCTTACTAAAATTCCAAGCCTTTCCTGATTTTATGATTACAATAACAATTTGCTTTTCTTGGACTGCAGCTCAAGAGTTCACACTGATCTGTATGAAAATTACTCCTATAACCACCACCACCCCTGCCAATTTACTTTAGTGAAATAAACATGTAGCTGTGGTTCCAGATTGTCAAGGCACAGGACATATGAAAACTTAAAAAGGAAGCAGGAAGGTCAAATCAACTTTCAAGCTGCTCATCCAGTTACACACTTCTACATTGGTGTGAATGTAATCTCTTAATGTAAACTTGTCCTGTGTCTACCAGATATGCATCATGTAGGCCTAGCTTTGTTTTGTTGTGAATACAGTACACAGACTGTCTTCATGTTTCTGAAAAACGGGTGGGGGAGAGGACACCCTTAAGTTAGAATTTTCAGAGAATCTCAAGTAGTGATCATAGACAATTCTGTGTCGAATCAGTGCATGAAGGTGGGGAGCGACATTGCTTTTGCTAGACCTGTCCCCTGACATGTTTCGTTGACACAGTGTATACACAAAATAAGCTATCCTGTGCAAATAAAAAATAAAAAAAATTGCAGGTAACTTACAAATGTGCAGATAGAGTCCCCGCCCCCATACTCTCACCTTGCCAGTACAGAGCCTGTACTCATACGACACTACCACTATAGAGGGGTTAGGGTAGAGCCAAAGGACATGGTCTAGCCAGCCCCTGCCCCAGTGTGTTGATAGTGCATGAAATTGTCTGAGCAGGGCTACAAATTTCTTTACTTGATAGATAGCATTTATGTGGCCAAAGTTCTGTGTATTCACAGACAGGTAAATGTATCCATGTTGTGTACTAACATTTCCGTGTGGTAGTTAAGATGTTTTATACCAAATCACATCATTGGTCCATCTAGCTTAGTATCATCTACCACACTGACTGATGGCAGTTCTCCCAGGTTGCAGACAGGGAGCTTTCCCAACTCTACCTAGAGATGCCGGGGATTGAACCATTCTGCGTGCAAAGCATGTGCTCTGCCACTGAGCTTTGGCTCTTCCTTGTTATATGCCCTAAACACCTACTATATGTACCTGAATCCAAGACTAGGTTTTTTCCAAGTTAAGACTATCAGGAGGTCATCTTTAATTCTGTTCCTTTTCAAGAAAATGAAGGAATAACCTGTATTTAACCTCTGCTTTTTAAGAGGATCATCTTAAATTCAGAGTAATTTGCTATTTGGGTAAATATGGTAAAGGGCCTGTCTTTATACTGTATTGTGTTTATGACAGTGACTAGTTAAGCTGGTGTGGTGACACAAACATTCCAAGTATTTGAGAAACAAGCTATTTGCAGTCCAGGTTCTATGACAATAAAGGAAGTCATTCTCAGCTGCTGGGTTGGTAGGGCCCAGGGGTTACCTCAGGATGCATGGGCTCGTATGGGGTAAGAGGCCTAACAGGCCCTGGACTCAGCAGAGAACATAAGAACAGCCCTGCTGGATCAGGCTCAAGGCCCATCTAGTCCAGCATCCTGTTTCGCACAGTGGCCCACCAGATGCCACTGGAAGCCACAGGCAGGAGTTGAGGGTGTGCCCTCTCTCCTGCCATTACTCCCCTGCAACTGGTATTCAGAGGCACCCTGAGAGCAGGCTGAGCAGGGATGGCCGGCATTGCTGGTGGCTCCATAGGCTCGTCTTGCGGTGTGGGTGGCTGTTTGGGTGGGGGTGAGCTTGGAGGCCCTCCACCTCTCAGGGGCTGGGTGTTATTATGCTCTTCTTGTGGGGGGGGGCTTCTCTGGCAGCTTGAAGGGGCTCATTGGTGTAGGAGGGCCTGCCGGAGTGTTTGTTTCTGATCAGCTGCCATGGTGCTGATCGAGTCAGTACGCCTGTGGTCCATTAATAATTCCTGTTACAATGTGATGCTGTAAATTGCGGCACTCTTGACAACATGTCAAGAGTCTGAGGTTTCCTGCCCCTGATATAATGGATGTTCATTCATTCATTTATTCATTCATTTGATTTCTATACCGCCCTTCCAAAAAATGGCTCAGGGCGGTATATACAGAGAAATAATAATAAATAAGATGGATCCCTGTCCCCAAAGGGCTCACAATCTAAAAAGAAACATAAGATAGACACCAGCAACAGTCACTGGAGGTACTGTGCTGGGGGTGGATAGGGCCAGTTATTCTCCCCCTGCTAAACAAAGAGAACCACGGCGGCTGAGTGCAACATCCTAAGCCATTTTGGATACGACCAGCGAGTCCTAGATACCATCTTCCACATCCAGAAAGACTTCAACCAACCGGATTTACCAATCCACTTGGCGCATTTTTCTCCAGTGGTGTAGACAATGCAAGCTCTCTGCAATAGCATGTGGACTTCCAGAACTTCTGCCATTTCTCCAGGATGGCCTGGATAAGGGCTTGAAGGCAAACACCATCAAATGACATGCAGCTGCTTTGGGGACTCTACTCTCACCTTTCAGGGTAAGGGGTCTGACCTCCCACGCACACTTGAAATGTTTTGAGAGGGGCCGCCTTGTCCTCTGGTCCAGTGGAACACAGGTTTCCTTCATGGGACCTACACAAAGTCCTCAGTGTACTGCAAACAACTCCTTTTGAACCACTCCGATTGATACCTCTACGCATCCTCTCAATAAAGCTGACTTTTCGGATAGACATTACCTCAGCTAGACGGGTTTCCAGTCCCTGTCCAACAATCCAAGGTTTTGTGTTCTCTCTCCAGATTCTGTCACCTTGATCCTGGATTCTAATGTCCTGCCCAAGATGGCTTCAGCCTTCCATAGGTCGCAGGACCTGGTCCTCCTGTCATTCTGCTCCAACCCCTCATCTGAGAGAGAGAGAATGGCACAAACTTTACGTCTGCTGCTGTCTGAAGGCTTATCTGTCACGGACTTCCTCACTCCACTCCATAGAGGTGTTATTTGTGTCTTTCCTGCCAATGGGACAGCAAGTTTAGGCATTACCTTGGCCAGGTGGATCAAGGCCTGTATTTCCCTGGCATATGAGGTTCAACACCTTCCTACACTGCTGAAGATTACAACTCACTCCACTTGGTCAGCAGTCACCTCAGCAGCATTCTCCACAAACGCTCCACTAGAAGACATCTGCAGAGCGGCAATATGGTCCTCTCCTTCCATGTTTACAAGACACTACAAACTGTACCTCATATGTTCCTCTTAGGCTGCCTTTGGCAGGTGCATGCTCCAGCACATTCTCCCACCCCAGTAGCTGAGGTCACCCCCCTCCCAGGGTCCAGCTGTGCCATGTCCCACGTGAGAGGTCCTCACCCAGCAGCTGAGAAAGGAGCATTGGTCACTTACCATGAAGGCTTCTTCTTGCTCAGCTTCTATAGTTGAGGACATCTCAACCCACCCTAGGCATCCACGGCTATCTCACACAAGCCCTAGAGGCAGGAGTAGTGTTGTGAAGGCAGATCTGAGGACTGGAAGATGTTCTAGGAGGTGCAGAAGCTAAGGTGCATGTAGCTCAGAGGCAGATTTGTTAAAGGAAGGTTACACATTAGGCAACTGTGTCGAAACATAGAGAGAAAGCCAAGGGAAGGGGAAGGGGATTAAGAAGGGCAGAGGAGATGAAGAACTGAGGTAAGAAAACTCAAATAAAAGAGCAAGCTCCAAATGTGGGGTAGGTTTGGGGTAGCAGGGAGAGGGAGAGAGAGAGAAGTGCTGGGGTGCTTGTCAAGAGAGGGGTAACTAAACATAATAGAACACAACAGGCGGTTTGAAAATTAGAGACCTTCAGAAAAGTGAGAGGTTGAGACCACTGAGTTTTATTCGTTTATTCCATTTATATAATGCTTATCCAAGATGGCTCGGGGCACTTCATAATCTGAAATAAAGCCATTTAAAGTTAATGTAAAACTAATTAAAAGCTATTTAAGTATTATTAAAAGCTAAGCTTAAAAAAGAGATCTTCACAGCTCTTGAACACCTCTAAGGATGATAGACTTTTTCTTCCCCCATGGAATATTTTACACAAGCTACAAGTAGCTACTGAGAAAGTATAACTCCAAGCTGCTGCCAGATGAATTGGCAGCACCGGAGATGGAGCTCTCCTGATGGGTATCCTGCAGTAAAAGGCAAGCTGGAAGAAAGGAGGAGCCAAATAGATAGTAGGGCCTCCCAAAGGGTCCAGAGCTGAGAGGAGCTCTGCACGTGGTAGGAAGGCACAGGTGGTTTGGAGGGCTGGGAACTGTGGGATATTGGATTTCTAGATCTAGAGCTTACACCTTGACAAAATGCATTGCCTTCTAATAACTGCATAAAATGAAAATTCTGTCACTTATAGTTTATGTTGTCACACCACATTGTGATTTGGCAACTTTGAGGGCAACATGGGCTAAGAAGCAGTGCAAGCTGGGCGGGGGGGATTTCACTTGTTGATTATAACTAGCTACTCAGTCCCGTAGCTGCTAATTTATAGTATTTCTATAGTATAATGGAACTGCTGCATACAGGGAATCAAAGTAGACCTGAACCAAAATGCTGCTTCAGAGATGGCTTTTAAGTGAACCAGAACAGATTCTGAACCTAAAACATCTTGGTTGCCTTGAAACTGAGCTGAACCCCTAAGCACAAAAAGTGATAACTGGTTCAATAATAATAACAACAACAACAATAACAACAACTAGCTGACCCCGCACAGACCATCTGTGTGCTCTTTGGTGGTTACCTCTCCCCCCTGCTTCTGCCCCAGTCTCCGCTTCCGGGCCCAGCCTCCTCTCCTCCCCACTGCCACTTCTCCCCTCCCACATACTTTCTTTCTTCCCTCCAGGGCCTTGCCTCCATGGCCGGGCTGGGCCCACCACCTCTGGCCTCCACGGCCGGGCCACTGCCATGACAACCAATTCTCCTGGGTGCGCCTCAGCCAATCAGGCGCGTCCGCCGCCCAGCCAGTCAGCTGGGATGCACATTCCAAGGCACACCCAGGAGAATTAATATAATAGATAATTCGATTTCTATACCGCCCTTTCTATACTGCCCTTTCCTCCAGGTGTGTTGGATCTCCTCTGGGCTGCTGTTGCTGGGGCTCTGTTCCTATATAGGGCAGGCTGGCCCAAGGGCTTGGGTGAAAGAAGAAGGGAACAGCTTGGGTGGGGCACTGACTGTGCTGTTTTTGCCTCTGCCCCACCTTTCCTCCAGGTGTGTTGGATCTCCTCTGGGCTGCTGCTGCTGGGGCTCTGTTCCTATATATATGGCAGGCTGGCCCAAGGGCACAAGCCTCTTGGCGCGAGCCGAAGGGCGAGAGCACAAGGGCTCTCAGCCATGGGGCGAGCTGCCGGGGGCCCGGAAGACCGACCTTCCTGTTACGAAGAAGTCAGCAAGAGTTGAATCTATAGTTGGTTTTTTATTAAGCCAAGGAGATGTAGTGGTTAGTCTGGGAAAGTGGAAAAATGGGGATGGAGTGGGGGCAGCAATATCATGGGTAGCGGGCAGAGGGAGGTATGGCAGTGGGAGTTGGGCAGGCCGTTACAGGGGGAAACGGTCCAGGCAATTGAGGCCTGTTCCTTTTTCCAGCCCTTCTCCCAACTCTGAGACCCCTGGGAGCTCTGAGAACACTCCCTCGAGGATTAGGGTACTGCTGCTGAATGCCAGGTCAGTTAATGCTAAAACATCTCTCATCCACGATTTGATTGTGGATGAGCATGCTGACCCGGTATGTGTGATGGAGACCTGGTTGGATGAGCTGGGCGGGGTTGGTCTCTCTCAGCTCTGTCCTCCAGGTTTCCAGATCATGCAACAGCCCCGCCTTGAGGGTCGGGGAGGGGGCGTTGCAGTCATCTATAGAGAGATCCTCCCCGTTTCCAGATGCCCAGTCAAGCAATCTCAGAATTTTGAGTGCTTGTCCTTGAGGGTGGGCCTCTGAGATAGGCTGGGGATTCTGCTGGTGTACTGACCACCCCGCTGCACTTCAGTTTCTCTACCTGAGCTGGCAGGGGTGGTCTCGGAGGTGGCCTTGGGTTCCCCCAGGCTTATTGTTTTGGGGGATTTCAATGTCCACGCTGAGGCCCCCCTAGTGGGTGCGGCTCAGGATTCCATGGTCTCCATGGCAACCATGGGCCTGTCTCAGTTGGTATCGGGCCCTACCCACGTGGCAGGACATACTCTGGATCTGGTTTTTGCCGACCGGGAAATAAATGATCTGGAGGTGGGGGAATTTGAGACCACTCCCTTGTCATGGACAGATCATCATCTGGTGGGGTTTAGTCTGACTGTTCCATCTGCCCTCTGCAGGGGTGGTGGGCCGATTAGGATGGTCCGCCCCCGGAGGCTTGTGGATCCGCTTGGATTCCAGACGGCCCTCGGGGAGTTTCCAGTGTCCAGAGCTGGTGACCCTGTTGAGGCCCTGGTTGATCTCTGGAATGGAGAGAAAGCCCGGGCTGTTGACAGGGTTGCTCCTAAACGCCCTCTCCGGCTTGGTGGAGCCCGATCTGCTCCTTGGTTTTCCTCGCAGCTTAGGGCGATGAAACAACTCGGATGACAGCTGGAGCGACGCTGGAGGAAGAGTCGTGACGAATCCGACCAAACACTGGCTAGAGCCCATTTTAGGGACTACACCGTGGCAGTGGAGGCTGCGAAGAAACGTTTTTTCCTCCGCCTCCATTGCATCTGCTCAGTGCAGACAAACAGAGCTGTTTCGTGTGGTAAAAACATTGCTCCACACATCCCCCCAGGTAATGGGGGAGCAATCATCCACAGCTCACTGTAATCAGTTTGCCACTTTGCAGATAAAGTTGATCGTATCCGTGCCTATTTGGACTCCAGAGATTTGGCAGTTCCTGCAGACGTGCCTCTGGTACCATCTGGTCCAGTTGTGTTGGATTCTTTTCAGTTGGTGCAGCCTGAGGATGTGGACAAGATCCTGGGCAGTGTGCGGGCGACATCGTGTGCTCTTGAGCCTTGCCCTTCATGGCTAATAAAAGCTGCCAGGGAGGGTACAGGTAGATGGTTGGAGGTGACCATTAATGCCTCATTAAGGGACGGCAGGATGCCACTGTGCCTCAAGGAGGCGGTGGTAAGACCACTACTAAAAAAGCCCTCCCTTGATTCCTCCAACCTGGACATAGACCTGTGTCTAACCTTCCCTTTTTGGGCAAGGTGATAGAGCGTGTGGTGGCGTCCCAGCTGCAGAGGGTCTTGGATGATATGGATTATCTGGACCCTTTTCAATCTGGCTTCCACCCCGCGTATGGGACTGAGACTGCCTTGGTCGCTCTAGTGGATGACCTACGCCGGGAACTAGACAGGGGGAGTGCGTCCCTGTTGGTTCTGCTGGACCTCTCGGTGGCTTTCGATACCATCGATCATGGTATCCTTCTGGGCTGCCTCTTTATGGGAATTGGAGGTACTGCATTGCAGTGGTTCTGGTCCTTTCTTGGGGGGAGGGTCCAGAAGGTGGTGCTGGGGAACTACTGCTCGGCTCCGTGGCCACTGGCCTGTGGGGTCCCACAGGGTTCGGTCTTGTCCCCCATGCTGTTTAACATCTACATGAAACCGCTGGGAGAGGTCATCTGGGGACTTGGACTGAGTTGTCAGCAATATGTGGATGACACTCAGCTGTATCTCTCCTTGTCATCTGATCCTAGGGAGATGGTGGATGTCCTGAATTGGGGATTGGAGGCCGTGATGGGTTGGATGTGGGCTAATAAACTGAAATTGAATCCGGACAAGATGGAGGTACTGTTGGTCAGTAGGAAAGCCAATTGGGATGAGGAGATTCTACCAGTTCTGGATGGGGTTGCACTCCCCTTGAAAGAGGAAGTATTCAGCTTGGGGGTACTACTGGACCCAGCTCTGCTTTTGGAAGCTCAGGTGGAGGCGGTGGCGCCAGCTGCATCCCTTTCTCAAGAAGGCAGATCTGGCCACGGTTACCCATGCCTTAGTCACGTCACGGCTGGATTACTGTAACGCGCTCTATGTGGGGCTGCCCTTAAAGAATATCCGGAAACTGCAGCTAGTGCAAAACGCAGCAGCTAGGGTTTTGTCCAGAGCTGCCCGGTGGGAGCACATCACACCCATCCTGAAAGAGCTGCACTGGCTGCCAGTTCGTTTCCGGGTCCAATTCAAGGTGCTGGTTTTGACCTTTAAAGCCCTTAACGGTTTGGGCCCGGGGAATCTGAGGGGCCACCTGCTCCCAAGGATTGCTGCCCGCCTGACAAGGTCATCTGAGAGGGCTCTGCTCTGGGTGCCTACAATGAAGGAGGTTTATCTGTCGTGCACTCGGGACAGGGCCTTCTCTGTTGCTGCCCCCAGACTTTGGAATGCTCTCCCAGTGGCCATTTGCTCCTCGGACTCCATCACAGTTTTTAGAAAGCTTCTTAAATCTTGGCTTTTTACCCAGGCTTTTACAGTGAGGGAAATAAGTATTTGATCCCCTGCTGATTTTGTCCGTTTGCCCTCTGACACAGAAATGACCAGGCTATAATTGGAATGGTAGGTTTATTGTAGCTGTGAGAGACAGAATAACAACAAACAAACCCTCAAAAGCCCAGTGCCCAAAAGTCAGCGATGGATTTGCATTGTAGTGAGGGAAATAAGTATTCGATCCCCTATCAACCAGCAAGATTTCAGGCTCCTAGGTGTCTTTTCACTATATGCAGGTAACGAGCTGAGATGAGGAACACCCTCTGTAAGGGAGTGCTCCTAATCCCAGCTTGTTACAGTACCTGTATAAAAGACACCTGTCCATAGAAGCAAGCAATCACTCAGCTTCCAAACTCACCACCATGCCCAAGACCAAAGAGCTGTCGAAGGATGTCAGGGACAAGGTTGTAGACCTGCACAAGGCTGGACTGGGCTACAAGACTATCGCCAAGCAGCTTGGTGAGAAGGTGACTACAGTTGGCATGATAACTCGCAAATGGAAGAAACACAAAATAACTGTCAATCTCCCTCGGTCTGGGGCTCTATGCAAGATCTCACCTCGTGGAGTTGCAATGATCATGAGAACGGTGACAAAGCAGCCCAGAACTACATGGGGGGAACTTGTCAATGATCTCAGGGCAGCTGGAACCATAGTCACCAAGAAAACAATTGGTAACACACTACGCCGTCAAGGACTGAAATCTTGCAGTGCCCGCAAGGTCCCCCTGCTCAAGGCAGCACATGTACAGGCCCGTCTGCAGTTTGCCAATGCACATCTGAATTATCCAGAGGAGAACTGGGCGAAAATGTTGTGGTCAGATGAGACCAAAATCGAGCTCTTTGGCATCAACTCAACTCGCCGTGTGTGGAGGAGGAGGAATGCTGCCTATGAGTCCAAGAACACCATCCCCACCGTCAAACATGGAGGTGGACACATTATGCTTTGGGGGTGTTTTTCTGCTAAGGGGACAGGACACCTTCACCGCATCGAAGGGACGATGGACGGGACCATGTACCGTCAGATCTTGGGTGAGCACCTCCTTCCCTCAGCCAGGGCATTGAGAATGGGTCATGGATGGGTATTCCAGCATGACAATGACCCAAAACACACAGCCAAGGCAACAAAGGAGTGGCTCAAGAAGAAGCACATGAAGGTCCTGGAGTGGCCCAGCCAGTCTCCAGACCTTAATCCCATAGAAAATCTGTGGAGGGAGCTGAAGGTTCGGGTTGCCAAACATCAGCCTCGAAACCTTTCTGACTTGGAGAGGATCTGCAAAGAGGAGTGGGACAACATCCCTCCTGGGTTGTGTGCAAACCTGGTGGCCAACTACAAGAAACATCTGACCTCTGTGATTGCCAACAAGGGTTTTGCCACCAAGTACTAAGACATCTTTTGTGAAGGGATCGAATACTTATTTCCCTCACTACAATGCAAATCCATTGCTGACTTTTGGGCACTGGGCTTTTGAGGGTTTGTTTGTTGTTATTCTGTCTCTCACAGCTACAATAAACCTACCATTCCAATTATAGCCTGGTCATTTCTGTGTCAGAGGGCAAACGGACAAAATCAGCAGGGGATCAAATACTTATTTCCCTCACTGTACATGACTGTTTCTACTGCTGCTTCTATGTATTTTTACTCATTTATAGTTTTTATGCTTGTATTTTATAGTTTTTAAATTAGATTTGTTTTATATTTTTAGCTTAATATTTTAATTGTCATTTTTATTGTATGTTTTTAACTTTTGTAAACTGCCTTTGGGTTGTTTTTAATGAAAGGCAGTATATAAATTCAACAATAAACAAACAAACAAATCTGACAGGAGAGGAGAGCTGGTCTTGTGGTAGCAAGCATGACTTGTCCCCATAGCTAAGCAGGGTCTGCCCTGGTTGCATCTGAATGGGAGACTTGATGTGTGAGCACTGCAAGATATTCCCCTCGGGATGAAGCCGCTCTGGGTAGAGCATCTAGGTTCCAAGTTCCCTCTCTGGCTTCTCCAAGATAGGGCTGAGAGAGATTCCTGCCTGCAACCTTGGAGAAGCTACTGCCAGTCTGTGAAGACAATACTGAGCTAGATAGACCAATGGTCTGACTCAGTATATGGCAGTTTCCTATGTTCCTATGACATTGGCAGCTTCAGGCATTGCGAAATGGCTACAACTTGCAGCTCGCGCTAAGAGTGTGCGCTCCACAGGAACCTTCGTGTCCCGCCAGCTTGCATGCCATTGTTGCATGTGAAGCTGCCCTAAATGAAATCGCAGTTCTAAAGTAAAGACAAAAACCTCTCTTTTCTCTTACAACCTTCATTAACCTTATCAAAAGCACTTCAAAACTATCTCCAGCAGTTGGTAAAATTTTACCTGTTTCATGCAACCTCCAATTTTTACTAAACAAAGAGCAATAGACTTTGAAGAATATTCCAGCATCTTTAAGTAAGAGTAGAAACATCTGGCTTAGGGCAGGAAAGTGTGTGAATGTGTTTCTGTTCACAGGCCTTTTATTTCAAATAAAACATGACTGTGTCAAAAGATTATAAATCCAGGTCCAGGGGCGTAGCAAGATTGGAGTGGGCCCAGAGACAAGATTTTAAAATGCCCCCCCCCCCCCGAAGCTCAGCTCATGAAGTAAAGAAACATTAAATGAGGCTGAATAGTGGTAACAAAAAGCAGTAGTAAAAATTTTTGTAGTAAAAAGGATGAATACAACTGAAGGAAGCCCGGACGGGTGCATGGCTGGGGGAGTCAGTCATGTTACTTGCCTCGGGGGGGGGGCAAAGCAGTGGGCCCCTAGACAACTGTCTCCCCTTGCCCTATTTTAGTTACCTGGACAGGGGTGTCCAGGTCCACACTCCTACATTCGTGTGTGTGCAAACAAGCTCTCTCGCACACATACACACTCTCTCTCCCTCTCTCTCTCTCTCAACAAAGCTACAATAGTAAAACTCCACTAATAGATTAATCTTAGAAGGTCTGAGACAACTGTGTCTTGCGTCTTACAGGAATGATCATGCATATTATGAGTATACCACAGCAACTCCCATGTATATAACTATGTACATATATTATAAAGATGAGTTGCACAGACTGATAGGATTGCAATCTGCCCCTTTGTTATTTAGCCAACTAGGTATCACCTTTATGTGCCACATTTCAGATTAATGTTCACTGTGACTACTGCTCTGACAGATGCATTTCCAAACAAGACTTAGTGGGATCCATAATTTAAACCACTATGAAAGTCATCCTCTCTTATCCCCATACACATTTTATATATCCGTACTTATATATAGCCATGCCCCTGGGCTTGAGATGTTTTATCAGGAAAAGAAAATTTGCCCATTTACAGGAGTTTTCCACCCAGTGTTACACCTGGCAGCAATTTTTATATGAAAGTGGGCCACTCAAGGACCACAAATAAAGGTAAGCAACTCCTGTTTCCTGTATTTTTACCAAGGTCACACAATTTTATTTCCTAAACATCTTTGACTAAGATTGAGCCTAGTATTGCAACTCCATGCTAAACGTGTCTAGACATAGATAGATAGATAGATAGATAGATAGATAGATAGATAGATAGATAGATAGATGTGACTACCCAGGAGACACTTCTCTCTCGTTATATATTAAACTTGCCATATATGGAAGGGGATATGGCAGGTTTAATATATAGAGATGGGAAAGAATAGGAATAGTAACAGTTCCCTGGTAGTTGCCTCTCACTTTTTTGTTCTGACCAGGTGCAGCATACCCTAGGCAGGTTACCTGGAGACATATACTGAATTATAGAAATATATTTGTATGTCTATGGGTGTCTACAAGAGGGGAACTGCAAACTTCTTAACAAGTTTAAAGAAATAAATTACTGATGTAACTTAAAATGTATTTTTAAAAATATACAATCTACATTGCTTTCTCTGTAACATGTTTTCAAGACTCTCACATAACCTTTGTGTTTAAAGAGGGTTAGAAGGATGGGTTGAACTACTCTCTTTCAGTGCATGTTACGGATTATGATGATGATGTAAAGCATTTTGTACCATATAGTATACAATCTTAGCCCTGCCCCCACTTTGTAGAATATGTCCCTGATTTCCAGATTTTAGAATTCTACATATATGTTGCTTGGGAAAATCACATGGATGTTTATAGAGCTTACTGAGTAAAAGTGTCTAGGATAAAGCTCAGAGTGCTTTGCTCAAGGAAAATAATTGTGACTCGATCCCAAGTCTCCCAGCTCTAGGAGTTCAACTCTCTATCCACAGTTGTACACAGGCACTCTCACTGCCCAGCCTTCTTCTTGGGAGGGTGTAATTTGTGCCAACTGATGTGGCATTGAAACTGGAGGATCTTCCTTTGTTAAACTTTAATTCTTATATTCCAAAGAGTGAGAAACTGGGGAGGGGTGTATGGATAGCTTTGTCAGTGTTCCTTTTATGCTTTTATTTGTGCAATATATTTCTGAAAACTCAGTAAACCCCTTTGAAAATCAGAAGGCTGCCTGGTTGGTCTTCCACTTTCTATTCTGCATTTTAAAAATGAGTAATGCAGTTATTAAGTGCTAATTCACTACATTGTAATAGCCACTTAGTAAGCAAATCCTTCATATTGTCCTGCTAAGTAGCAGGGAGTATCACATTTCTCTGTGTGATCAAAAATCCATGGCCTTTCCCCGACAAAAGGCTTTACTGTGGGCTTAAAGGTAAAATGACTCCTGGCAACACAGAGCTCCCTGTGGTTGTCTTTGGTAGATAGAATACAGGAGGAGTTTACTATTGCTGCCTCCTGCACAGTATGAGATGATGCCTTTCAGCATCTTCTGTATCGCTTCTGCCTGATATAGGTGTTTCCCATAGTCTGTGAAACATACCAGTGGAGCTTCAAACTGGCAACCTCTGGCTTGCTAGTTAAGTCATTTCCCACTGCACCATTAGGTGGCACTGTGGGCTTAAGAGGGGTGGAATACTCTGAGATATGGGACATATAAAACTTTTTGAATTTGCCCAAAAACTAGATGCAAAAAGTGGAATTTTTTACACTGGACATAAATTGGGCTAAGCTCCAATGTGCAATGAAAAACCCAAATCATGTAAGGAATGCCCCTGGTAGCTCACAGGGACTTCAAAGTAAATCTGGACAATATGTGAACACATACCTGCCCTTCCAAAATCACTGCCTTGTCAGGGCTCCAGGCAACCAGGAGCCTGGTAAAATTGTCCTAACCACTTAGTATGACAATGCAGACAGAGAACTTACCAAGTGCCAAGTGGAAAGTTTATTTTACTTAAAATATTTATATACCACTTTTTTCAGTTTGCATCAGCACATCATAAAACAATATAAACCTATAACTAAATACAAACAATACTTTTTAATGTACTGCAGAAAATCTTGAAAATAGTCTTGGTAAAATAGTTGCTTGGTAAATAGTCTTATTTTCACCCAATCCTCCTACATAATGTGCTAGAACATATTCCTAAAGCCACTTTGACAAATACCTTAACACTCATTTTAAAGTCAAATGTACTTTCCAGTGTGTACTATTTCCCTAATACTCACTGGGTTGTGCGGAAACTTACTTCTGCTTTTGGTTTCCTTTACCAACTGTCACAAGTGGTTTTTTCCCCAGACTGTACTACCTACCTCTTGGGCTTAATTTTTTTTTTTTTTTTTGGTAGTTGAAGTTTTTTGTTTTGCATTTTCCATGGGTATAAGGAATATGTTAAAACTTATACAGCCTAGAAAATCATTTTGCCTAAAGGACACCTTCAGCCTGTGTTTATATGCAGGTATTAATGAGGGATGGAAAGCGGAAAACCATTCTAATGTGCAATTGCAGGGATTATAAACCTCCTTGGGATTGTTCTTAATGAAAGGTGGTATATAAATTTAACAATAAATAAATAAATAAAATCTACACGTTGTATAGATATGATAAATCCAACCGCCTCCCCATCTCCCCAATACAAAATCCCGCTTGTGAGTGCTCTATATTGTGAAATACATAATTACCACTTTTTCAAGAGAAGTAGCCTTTCAACTTTCACATGGATACTGTTCTAGTAGCGATTTGTAAACCAAGGAAGCTCAAGTGTCTGTTAAGAAGTCACTTCCCCGCCTCCCTGGTTATTTAGTGGTGCGAGAAAAGTACTCTGTGCGTGCTCAGAGGCACTTCCTCCTTTTACTGCACATGTTCCTGACCTTGAAAATAGGTTTGTTAACAGCCAGGCCGCGGCTCTTGGCTTGAGCCTTTTGTTATTCGCGGGAATAACCGAAATTAGGGTGAGTTATCCGCCAGCTCCATGGAGGGCTGGTAGAGGGGGGCGCCGCCTTCCCCTGCCCTCGTCTCGGTTCCGTGTCTCAGACAGAGTGGAGTGGAGCTGCCGCCCGCCCGCCACGCCTCCACGGAGGCTCCCCGAGCACTCATTGGCCTGTTGCTTCCAGGGCCCGTGTTTACCTTGGGGGCAGGAAGAAGCTGCCTGCCGGCGTCTGCGAGGAAGGCGGCTCGGGGAATTCCGCTGTGGGGCACCCTCCCTCCACCCCTTCCCCAGTCCGCTCGAGGCGACTCCGCCTCCTCTGGGCTGAGGTGGGGCCGCCTTTTCCTTTCGGTTTCTTGCAGGACCTACTACAGCTACTGCGACTCGCTCGCTCGCTTCTTCCGCGGTCATGGAGAACGGCACCCCGGTCTACGCCGAAACCACCGTCCCTGCCGAGCAGCCGGCGACCAAGGGAGCGCGCTGCAGTGGGGGCTCTGTCGCCCACCTGGGCTGCCTGCGCCTCATCCTGAAAGTCCTGGAGTTGGTGAGTCCGCGGGCGAAGCAGGGACTGGGAGGACTCCGCCCGGCCCTCCGGTCTTGCTTGCCTGCCCTCGCTCACGCGCAACGGGCGGAGCGGACTGGTCTCCTGCTCCTGGCGCTTCTGGGGAGCGGGATGTTTCCGGACTGGCGCTGAGGAATGCAAACTTGGGCCTGAAGCGTTGCCATCCGCTGTCCTTTACAATTAATTGGTAATCCGCTACACTGTTACTTTGCTTGGCGGCCGTAGCCCGGCTGGGACGCAACAGTAGTGTGCGCGTGCAGGTAATCGGTACATCCTTCGTGTTTCTTTATGAGGCGCTTGTACGTTCAGTCACTTTAAAAGTGAACCTGGATACAGGTCACCTCAAATACAGGGGGCAGATTGAAAGTGCGCGGGTATCCGTGCGTTGAACATGGAACTGCGCGTGTGTACAGTGTACACGCATTGTGCATGCATTGAACATGACCTGTGAGCAAGAAATATGTGTTGCCATCACAAAAGCTCAGTCCTTCATTGGAAAGGAAGACAAGGGGCAAGCTTGCCTGGCTCACGTAGCCAGTTTCTCACACAGTGTAGCTGGCTATCAGTTACATTGTGTTATCATCCAAGATGGCTTTAAGAGGGGTTTGGATAACTTCATGGAGGAGAGGTCTTATCATCGGCTACTAGTTGGAGGGCTATAGACCACCTCCAGCCTCAAAGGCAGGATGCCTCTGAGTACCAGTTGCAGGGGAGTAACAGCAAGAGGGAGGGCCTGCCCTCAACTCCTGCCTGTAGGCTTCCAGTGGCTTCTGGTGGGCCACTGTGTGAAACAGGATGCTGGATTGGATGAGGCTTGGGCCTGATCTAGCAGGGCTGTTATGTTCTCAATACAAAGACATTGCTGCACACATACCCCCAGGTAATGGGGGAGGAATCCTCTACAGCCCATTGTGATCAGTTTTCATGTCACTTTGCAGATAACATTGCTTGCATCTGTGCTGATTTGGACTCCAGAGTTTTGGCCGTTCTGGCAGACGTGCCTCTGGTACCATCTGGTCCTATTGTGTTGGATTATTTTCATTTGGTGCAGCCTGAGGATGTGGACAAGATCCTGGTCAATGTGTGGGCAACATTGTGCTCTCTTGAGCCTTACCCTTCATGGCTAATAAAAGCTGTCAGGGAGGGTAAAGGCAGATGGAGGTGATTATTAATGTTTCATTAAGGGAGAACAGAATGCCTCAAGGAGATGATGGTAGGACTGTTATTTTTTAAAAAAGTCCTCCCTTGATTTCTCCAACCCAGACAACTATAGACCTGTCTCTAACCTTCCCTTTTTGAGCAAGGTGATAGAGTATGTGGTGGTGTCCCGGCTGCAGAGGGTCTTGGATGATAGGGATTATCTAGACTCTTTTTCAATCTGGCTTCCACCCCAGATATGAACTGAAACTGCTTTGGTCGTTCTAGTGGATGACCTATGCCGGGAACTAGACATGAGGAGTGCGTCCCTATTGGTTCTGCTGGACCTCTCAAATGGCATTTGATACCATCGACCATAGTATCCTTCTGGACCACCTCTTGAGTATGGGAATCGGGGGTACTGCTTTGGAGTGGCTCCAGTCCTTACTTGGGGGAGGGTCCAGAAGGTGGTGCTGGGGGACTATTGCTCAGCTCTGTGGCCATTGGCCAATCCAATCCCGCAGGGTTTGGTTTTGTCTCCCATGCTGTTTAACATCTACAAGAAACCTCTGGGAGAGGTCATTTGGGGTCTTGGACTGAGTTGTAAGCAATATGCAGATGACTCTCAGCTCTATCTCTCCTTGTCACCTCATCCTAGGGAGGCAGTGGATGTCTTGAATCGGGGGCCGGAAGCCATGATGGGTTGGATGTGGGCTAATAAATTGAGACTGAATCCAGACAAAGTGGAGGTAATGTTGGTCAGCAGGAGAGCCATTCAGGATGAGGAGATTCTACCAGTTCTGGATGGGGTTGCACTCCCCTTGAAGGAGCAAGTGCACAGCTTGGGGGTATTGCTGGACCCTGCTCTGTTTTGGAAACTCAGGTTGAGTCAGTAGCCAGGGGTGCCTCTGCACAGCTTCAGCTAGTGTGCTAGCTGCGTCCCTTTCTCGAGAAGGCAGATCTGGCCACAGTTACCCATGTCTTAGTCACGTCACAGCTGGATTACTGTAATGCTCTCTATGTGGGGTTGCCCTTGAATAATAATCGGAAACTGCAGCTAGTGCAAAATGCGGCAGCTAGGATTTTATCTGGAGCTGCCCGCTGGGATCACATCATGCCCATTTTGAAAGTGTTTCCGGGTCCAATTCATGGTGCTGGTTTTGATCTTTAAAGCCCTTAATGGTTTGGGCCCTGGATACCTGAGGGACCGCCTGCTCCCAAAGGTTACTATCCGCTTGATGAGGTCAGCTGAGGGGGCTCTGCTCCGGGTGCCAACTACGAGGGAGGCTCGGCTGTTGTGCACATGGGACAGGGTCTTCTCTGTTGCTGCCCCCAGACTCTGGAATGTTTTCCAGGTGGTGCTTCACTCATTGGTCTCCACCACCGTTTTTAGAAAGTGTTTGAAATCTTGGCTTTTTACCTAGGCTCTTATATTATTGTCTCTGCTGCTGCTTCTTTGTATTTTGTATGGTTATTTTATGCTTGTGTATTAAATCTTTTTAGTCAGATCTGTTTTTATATTTTAGCTTATATTTTAATTGTGTATTTTTTATAGTCTTGTTTTAATTTTTGTGTAAACCACCTTGGGGTTGTTTTAACGAAAGGTGGCATATAAACTTAACAATAATAAAAATGTGTGCCCCTCTTTGAGCTACTCTGGTATATCTCTCCCAAGACTCCACTCACAAGGTCCTTTGTCTGGTCTCCATTACATCTGCATTCAGCGTTTCCAAACTGGGGGCACTCTTGGTACAAAAGGAATTCTGCATTGTCCAACTAGACTCTGTGGTCCTGGGAACCAATCCTACTTTTATCCCAAAGTCAGTTCTCCCTTTCACTGTGCTGGGATGTTATCCCATCTCACTGCCATCCATCTGAAGAGCATCCTAAGGAGTGGCTGTGGCATAATCTTGATGTGCTCAGGGCTCTGTGCATATATATTCTTAAAATCAGGGAATTGCATAGCTCCCTTTTTTCATCTCTCTTTACCCTAGCTCCCTGGGTTCTAAGGCAGCCAAGGCCAACCTTGCACACCAGACCAGAGCGTGCACCATTGTGGCATAGCAAGCACTGTCATTGTATTAGGAGTACTTCTTAGTTGCTGTCATGTACCTTTCTTCATGAATATGAAATATACTAAGTAATGCTTGGAGTGTGTGTGTGTTCTAGTTTTAAGCTGCTATATCAAATGGTGGATTTAAACTTGCATTTTGGCTTGATTGTCCTTTGTGTTTCTGTGTGCACTACCTGAAGCACCTTAACTGGTTTTTCAGAAAGGTTGATTATTACATCTTATTTTCATAGGGCGATTTATGGGCAGGTGGGTGGTGGAGGAGCTGAATTCTGCTCCCACTACCACCTACATTTTTCAACTCCAACCTCTGTTTAAGCACTGCTTTTCATGGCAGTTAATAGTTTGAAAATATATTGCAGGGGTTTGGTTCCAGACTTAGTAGTTAGTGAAGGGCAACCAATGGGTTCAGATACCTTTCCATGGATAAAAGTGACTTTAGATATATTGCAGGGCTTGACAAATCCCAGGCACCAGGGAGTCATGGCACCTAGAAATTTAACTGTGGCACCTAGTCAGGTAATTTCAACAATTTTCTGTCTCCTAAATTTTTGGGCTGGCTCCTAGATCCAAAGAAAGTTTGTCAAGGCCTGGTTTATTGAGGTAGTTAAGTGATTTTGCAATGTATTTAAATTTACTGTGAACACATTGTTGAGCAAGAAATGTTGACCAAATCATCTTTAAATGACATAACAGTTCCAAACCTAAGACATAAACCTCTTTTCTAACAACACTGTTTGATCTTATCAGTAGCAACTTCTGAGTTCAGTGGCAGACAGAGCGCTCCAAGAACAGTTAGAATAGCTTCTTCTTCATAGACAATGAAATCTCCTTTGGTGATGTAACCTCCAATACTGATTAAACAAATGTTGACGGAAAAAATCCAGCATCCCGTAGACAAGACTAGAAATTTCTGGCACAGGACTGTCAATTCACAGGAGCATAGTGTATTATATATTTTGAAGGGTGGGTGGGTTGGCTGGTGGCTGGCTGGCTGGTTGGTTTGTGCGACATAAATGAGCTACAGATACCAGATTTTGCATATACAATCCTGCCACTGAAATTAGCTGGATGCACTACTTTTTACACCAGAATATGCTCAGGGAAAAGTTTGTTTAAAAAAAAATTTTTTTAGAAGAAATTATGCATATAATCATATTTTAACTGCTGGTATTCTCAAAAGATTTTTAACACTCAATAATCAATTCCAAAATGATTACATGCCCAAGATAAGTAGAAGATCTTTCTCAGATTCAAATGTACAGTACTGTGATTCAAATTTTCCATATAGGGTAAATATTCAATGGATAATATTGGAAGTTGAAATCCTACATTAATAATTCTTTTACATATATTTAATTTCTTGAACTTCCCTGTCAGTATAATCCATGTAAAATGACTTTGCTTGGTCAATGATGGGCCTCACCGACTAGTTAAATATAATTGGCAGCATCCAGACTAACTTAATTAAGACTAAAGCCCATTGTAATTGATGGGACTTCTAAACTTAACTCAGTGATTTCAGTGATGCTTAAGGTAATAACTATTTAGTCTGAATGCTGCCCTTCATATTTAATATAAAGGTCCTGTGAACTTGTGACATGATAGCTTCCAGTCTTACAGAGGTGATCATTGATGTTAAGAGTATAGAAGAACCTCTCTTATCTGTATTTGTTCTCCAGCCAAGCAAATTTGGCTGTGGTGCATTTTTTGGATAAAAGATGTTGTCCTTTTATTTATCCTCCTTTTTTTTTTTAATCCATGACTTTATTTTCTGTAGTACCCTCCATGCACTATTTTTAATTGGGGAAAATGCAGCCCCCCACTAACCTAGCAATTGCTATAGTATGTGTAGAATGTGGCAAGAGTGGCAGGTACTTACTGGACAGTACCCCTGACATCACTGATAACAAACAGTGCTGCCTCAGGCCCGTGAATGATTTTTAATTCATTGGTGTGTTTTTAATTTGTGGGTTTAAAAAAAGCATGTAGGGAATGTGAGCTCTGCACTGATGGAAAGCTGCTACTTTTAAGTTTAAAAGTGCACTGTACATTATTTAACCCCTTCTCTTCATACAGCTCTGCTATTTCACTAATCTGGGTGGATTTGACAAATGATAGGCTTCCAGGAGGGAATATTTTTTCAGTAGTTTACCAAAAATGTGGAAGTACCAGTATGACTATCACCCCACAGCATTAGCTGTACATCCATCCAGCAAAACTACCCTCCATATCCATTACTAGAAAGGTGGGAGGGGAGAACTGGGAATCACACTCCAGGTTTTCTTCTTAATCTGGAAGGATCCCAGTTATCACTTAAGTGGTGACAACAGTACTAGACTGTGTGTGTGTGTGTGTGTGTGTGTGTGTGTGTGTGTGTGCGCGCTTTCCTCCAGCAATTGGTAGATTAAATTTCATTCCCATTTGCAACTCAAGTGAAGTGGCAACAGCGTTACTAGCTCTGGAGGTTTCAGGTGTTTTCTTAAAGGAACCAGACTTCTAAAGCTTCCTTTCCCACTGATTAAGCTGTACACTAAAGCCAGAGAAGCCAAAAGACAAGTCAGCCTCTATGTATTCTAAGAATTGTCCTTAAATGTAATCGGGCGTGGAGCCTGCTGAACGGTGGCTTGTGTCTGGCCCTGCCCAGTGGCCCTTCATGCGCACGGGAGCATGGCTCAAGCTCCAGAGAGTCCCAAGTGAGCTCACCCACACCCAGGCTCAGAAGAGCCCCGAGCAAGCTCTCCCCTGTCCATTTCAGGCAGCGTATGCTGCCTGACGGCCTTTATTTCCTTTTCTCTTCCTCCAGCAAGGGAGAGAAAGAGAAATAAATGCTGTCAGGCAGCAAGCGCTACCTGAAATGGATGGCGGGGGGAGCTCGCTCAGGGCTCTTTGGAGCCTGGGCATGGGAGAACTCAATCAGGGCTTTCCGGATCCCGAGGAACACCCCCCTGTGGGCTTTGCCCTTTCCCATTGGTGGCCCAGGTTCTTTGAACCTGTTTGCACAATTATGGCTCCGCCCCTGAATGCAGTCTCTTCTAGGCATGAAGTAGGACTTGGTCGCTTGAGCCCATGATGTCAGTGGTTTGTGTAGTCAATGTTGAGCTTAATTGCTGCATGTTGAGAGGTTGAAGTGGAATACCAACATGCAGCGTACTCATCCTTGTGCCAGGAAGACAATGATGGGTGGCCCTTTCTCAGTCAGATCAGCCCACAAGGATGTGATTGAGTTCAAATAGGAGAGAATTGCTGGTCTTGTGGTAGCAAGCATGACTTGTCCCCTTAGCTAAGCAGGGTCTGCCCTGGTTGCATATGAATGGGAGGCTTGATGTGTGAGCACTGAAAGATATTCCCCTTAGGGGATGGAACCGCTCTGGGTAGAGCATCTAGGTTCCAAGTTCACTCCCTAGCTTCTCCTGCTGCAACCTTGGAGAAGCCGCTGCCAGTCTGTGAAAACAATACTGAGCTAGATAGACCAATGGTCTGACTCAGTATATGGCAGCTTCCTATGTTCCTGTGTTTTTATATGTAAACTGGTGCTGCCACAGGCTTAGAAGGTCACGTGAGTAAGCCTTCTACTTATATTTGCTGTGAAAGAGGTTAAGAGCTTGGCCCCTCAGTAAGGATGTGTAGCTCAGATCCTTAGTTCTGAGATTGGACTGCCTGCTGCTTAGAGCTGCTGCACATGCATAGTATCTCTTGACATTGATGCCAATGGCTGCCAGGACTTTTGGTGGAAGCAGCTGTGAAACTGGGAGACTGCACATACCCGGCCTCTGGGGCCCTAGCTAAGCCTCCCTGACTCACACTGAGGATGAAATTTAAAAGCAGTCACTGCCTCTGACTGTGTAAAATCAAAGTTGCAAGTGCTCCCCAACCCTAACCCCCTGCCTGCAACTTGCTCTTTTTAGGGCCTCAGCTTCTGTCTTTCTAGTTCTCAAATGACAAACAGGTTGGTTCAGCACAGTAGCAGATTATTGTGTCACAGGTTTCCTGAATATGTCCAAATATTGCGCTAGTATAGTGACTAGATCTCTCTCTCTCTCTTCTTCTCTCCCCCTCCCCCCTGTGTGTGTGTGTGTGTGTGTGTTCTGTGTAAAGATGTGAGTCCTTCCTTTCTATTTAGTTTTTAGCAAGATAAATATCAGCCCTGTAATCTTCGGATTCAATCTTAGGGTAGCCCTGTAATCCCAGGGCTCAAAATGCACCCAGTGTCTGGTTTACCTTGCTCCTTAAAGCTAAGCACTGGTGCTTAAGAAATGCTTGTGCAGGGCTGACAAAATAAATGTGTGTGTGGTCTTCTAAACAAAGCATCACCAAGAAGTGTTAAAATGCTTTTCCAGGCCCACTTTGTCTGTCATTGATTGTGATGAACACAGCCACAGCACTTCATTCTTTTCACTGTGTACTTCTTATCAGGCAACTTCTGATGGAATTCACTTTAATAAAACCATAGAATTTTAGAGTTAGAGGGGATGTTGCTTCTAGTCAAACTCTCTGCTCGTTTCTAGGGGTATTGCTTCTAGCCCAACTCTCTGCTCAGTGCAGGGAGCTACTGCAGTAACCCTGACAAATGATTATCCAGTGTCTGTATGAAAACCTCGAAAGAGAGCCAGCCCCTATGCATGGCAGTCTGTTTCACTCTTGAACAGCTCTAAGGAAAGTCTTCCTAAATCTGCTTCCTTGAAATTTCAACCCATTTCTCCTAGTCCTGCCCTCCAGGAGCAACAGAGAACAAATCAGCTCCTCCGCTTATATGATATTCCTCCAGATATTTGAAGACAGCTATAGTATCTCCCCTTAACCTGTGCCAGGCTAAACATACCTAGCACCCTCTCACAGGCTTCATTTCTAGACCTCCCACCGTCTTTATTTTCCTCCTCTGAACCAGCTTCAGTTTATCCATGTCTTTAAAATGTGGTTTCCAGAATTGGACACAGTAGCCCAATTCAGTCATTATGCTGTGCGAGTCTACAGATGTCTGTACATTTGCACATGTGTTTTGTGTGAAGGACTGTACTTTTGTTCATTTTAAAAATGAACCTGGATGCAGGCCCTTCAAATGCATGGTACAGATGGAAAGTGTACTTCTGTGCCTGCAATCAACATAACAAGTGAATGACTGTATCTGCGTACAGATCTGTACCTGTGTACACTCATATGAGTGCTGAACGTAGTGTGAATGGGCCTAGAATTTAAATAGACATCTGAGCAGTGCAAAATAGAATTGATCTCTTACTTCTTGGGATCTGGATGGTATTCCTCTGTTAATGGAGCCCAATAGTGTATTAGCTCTTTTTAGCAGCTGCATCACATTGCTGGCTCATGTTCAACTTGTGGTCCTCAGACACCCAGATCCTTTTCATATAGATTCTGCCAAGCCAGGCATCCTCCACCCTATACTTGTGCATTTGGATTTTCTTAGCTAAATGTAAGACTTCACTTTTTTTGTCTGTTGAACTTCATCTTGTTTTCTGACCTAATCAGTTTGCACAATGCATTGTTTCTGTATTTCCTTGCTATTTTTGCATTATGAACAGCTACTATTAACACTGATTGTATTACACTATATTCTACTGTTCATTCCCTGCCAGCAAGTATTGCAGTTGTTGTTAGTGGTTGTAATATCTGGGTTTTAAATGATTTCATGTTGACGCTAGCAAGGAAATAGAACCATATGCTCAACTGGTTATTAGTTACCTTTTCGGCTACTAACAGGGCTCGCAAACGATGAATTGTTGGTTTTAATAGGTTGCATGTAAATAAATTTGATTGCTTGATTAAGTGCCATCAAGTTGGTGCTGACTCTTAGTGACCACATAGATTCTCTCCAGGATGATCTGTCTTCAGCTTGGCCTTTAAGGTCTCTCGGTGCATTCATTGCTGTTGTAATTGAGTCCCTCCATCTTGCTGCTGGTCGCTCTCTTCTTCTCTTTCCTTCGACTTTCCCCAGCATTTTAGACTTCTCAAGGGAGCTGGGTTTTTGCATAATGTGAACAAAGAATGATAGTTTGAACCTAGTCATTTGTGCCTTGAGTGAACATTCTGGATTGATTTATTTTATGATCTATTTGTTTGTTTTCCAGGCTGTCCATGGGTAAAATAAATTTACATATTACCAAACCCCAGCAGAAGTGTGTCTTTGAAGAAACTGGAGCTTAAGAAGTGTTTCCCAGATATGAGAAATTGCAATATAATAATACATGAAGAGTGACTAATCATTGTCTCAAGGGAAATTCATTTGCAATAATTCTTTTATCTTCATATGTGGAAGGATGGACTATTCCATAGTTAAACCAACAGACCAGAACTAAGTGGCTTTTAAAAACCTAACAAATTGAAATCCTATCAGTACTGTGGCAGATCCAGATTTAAAATATGAATTCACATTCATGTTCTTAGTGCTAGAAGGAAACTCATAGAGGATTCACTCTGAAATGCAAAATATCTGCTAGCTTGGGCAGAAACTGGATAGAAAAGCCACATGTTACTTTTTAATCGCATGCACTGTATCGAGTGCTCTGTATTCTACACCTTCTCCTCTTCTCCCTCTTAGACGGCAGAATTTGGTACTGTTATGCCATGCCCAGTTCTAGGGATGTGCTCGAAATGTGATTCGGTGTCTGAATCGCAGCACAGTCCCTTTAAAACTGAGGGCTTCCACAGCAGTGTTCATTCTCATTTTTTTCATCTGTGTGCGGAGTGGGTTTTGTTCTGGGCAGCAGTATCAAGGCAGTGTGTGCGCACATGCATTCAGAATGGGGCCTTCCGGATTCAACCTGGGCAGGATCTAAAATTAACGGAGTGGACATCAGAAAATGTATGAGTGTGTGCTCATGTGCATGCCTTCGAGGGAACAGTGTTCCACAACCACTTTAACACAGAGGAGAGGAGGTCCATACCTGCTGCTCTTCCACTCACCACCATTGCTGTAGATTTGGCACTCCCTCCCCCTCCTCCCCCCCGCCCAGCTATCATTCTCCCCCAGCTGCCCCCGTGCACTGCCAGCATGCACATGGCCTCCATGACCATGTAAATGACCACTGCACTGCACAGGGGCAGCTTAGGGACAGCACCGCCAGCATGCACTAATATCTGGGGGGGAGCACCACAAGTATGGTAATGGTGGCGAGCAGAGGATGAGCAGGGACGGACCTGTTCTCCTCCATGTTAAAGGTGCTGTAGAAGCCCTGTGGAAGCCAGTTTAAGGGATTTTGCTATGATGCAGATGCCGAGTAACATTTCGGCACATCCGTACGGCTCTCCCACCCACTTCTTGCTTTGCTTAACATCCAGCCTGATAAAGAGTTCTGGAAAACATAAAAGGTTGTGTAAGGCTTTGTGTCGTTTTAGTTAGTCATGAAAGTATTACTCGATTGTGGCTTTTGGGTTTTTCTAATGGCTCAACATGGCTGCCCTCAGTATTTTAAATTTTTTTTTGGTCACTTGTCTCTAACATTTATTTATTTATTTATTTATTAGATTTCTATACCACCCTTCCAAAAATGGCTCAGGGTGGTTTACACAGAGAAATAACAAGTAAACATATTGTTCTTGCATTTACCTTTCTGCTTCACTATCTCTTGTTTGGAATTCACATGAAAGTGTGTGTGTGTGTGTGTGTGAGAGAGACAGACAGACAGACAGACAGACACCATATATTAAAATGAATTTCCGTGTTCGAACAGAATTATCCTGAACTGATCCACAGACAGGAACATAGGAAGCTGCTTACACAGAGTCAGACCATTGGTCCATCCAGCTCAGTATTGCCTACACAGATTGGCAGCAGTTTCTCCAAGGTTGCAGGCAGGAGTCTATCCTAGCCCTGTCTTGGAGATTCCAGGGCAGGAACTTGAAACCTTCTGCATGCAGGTTCTCTTCCCAGAGCAGCCCCATCCCTTAAGGGGAATAACTTACAGTGCTCACATGTAGTCTCCCATTCAAATGCAAACCAGGTTGGACCCTGCTTAGCAAAGGGGAGAATTGATGCTTGCTACTACAAGATCAGCTTTCCTCCCATAGACCATCTCTGGCAACTTCATTGCTGGTTCCTAGGTCACAGATGCTGGCATATTCAATTTATATATGAAGTTAACATAGTTTTGTTTTTGTTTTTAAATCTTTATACTGCCTGATATGTGTTTCTCTAGGCAGTGTACAAAAATAGTACTCTTACTTTTCTGAAAGTGATTAGCCCTCTCTTGTATTTAGCTTACAAGAGAGAAACAGAACTTCACACCTAGATTCCTTTCCCTAAGATGTCACTTATTTTACTAAAAGAAATTGTATTTCATGAACAGCTGGTATCTCCATAAACAATTACCTTAGTAGTAACACTTGCATGTTCTGACCGAGGTCCTATCAGCCACTCCCTGCCTATGTGCTAATGCACATGTGAATTTATTTCCTATCATATTTAGGCTAGGAAATGCTCAGTTTTTGGATAATTGTTTGAACATGCAAATTGATTTCAGTATATGATTCCCCCATGGTGCAGCGGGGAAGCAACCTGCCTAGAGAGCAGGAGGCTGTTGGTTCAAATCCCCACTGGTATGATTCACAGAATATGGGAATCTCCTTTATCGGGCAGCAGTGATATAGGAAGGTGCTGAAAGGCATAATCTTGTACTGTGCAGAAGAAGGCAATGATAAACCCCTTCTGTATTCTACCAAAGAAAACCACACGGCTCTGTGGTCGCCAGGAGTCAACACCGACTCGACGGCACAAACATTCCTTTCCTTTCCATCTCTGTTATGAGTTAAACCTAGTATTACAGCTCCTAGTCTTGCAGATTATGACTACTAACCACCTCCTAGCCTTGCAGATTATGACTACTAACCATGTGTACGACACAAACAATAACCTGTTGTCAGAGCAGCTGCTCATGAAACGTCTTAGCATTACTTGCAGGAACGGGCTACAATTTGGGTTTTTGTTTTTGCACAAAAGTTTTTCTTGATGACTTTCAATCCCCGCTACCAAGCAAAGAGGTGTCTTTTAAAGTTAAGGCATTGACTTACAACACGGGAATAGCAACCTCCCTCTTGTGGGTTCCCTAACCTTCTTTGTGGGTTCCCCAAGCAATTAATACTGTTATATAGTTAAAAGGACTTCATACTACCAGTCTTAAAAACCAATTGACCATGTATATGATGTCATATTTCTTAATCTGGTGATATGCAAGCATTATTGGTTACAGAAGTAGTTCCCCATGTCCCACAATAATTACAGCTCCACGATAGGGACTAGAACTTGGATCCAGTTTTAGTATTTAAACATGGAAATATGCCCGTGCCCCCCAGTATGGAAGTGCCCACCATCACGGATGCGGCATTCACCACTTCAGAGTGGTGCGCTGCCAAGGATGACAGATGGGGCTGGAGCAGGATTTGCGACTCCATTTTACCCACTGTCCTCACTCACAGCATTTTACTAATAATGTCTGAATAGGACTATTGGTTTTAGGTGATGTAGATGGGTGTCATGCCACCTTAAGTGGTTCAGTGAGGAAATGCTTGACTAACATGCAGAAGGTTGCCGGTTCAAATCCCTGCTGGTATCGGGCAGGAGCAATATAGGAAGATGCTGAAAGGCATCATCTCACACTGTGTGGGAGGAGGCAATGGTAAACCCCTCCTGTATTCTAACAAAGAAAACCACAGGCCTTGTGGGCACCAGGCATCGAAATTGACTTGACAGCATACTTTACTTACCTTAGATGGGTGTCATAGGAGGCCTAATTTTAGAAGAAGCATTCCCTTCTATGTGAGACAATAAGGGAATGCATCTTTTAAGATGGTACTTGAAGTTTTGGTTAAAAATAACAACACCTTAGGCTTTTAAAAAAATTGCTGTCCAGTTAACTGGAGAACCCTTTTGGTTGGTAAAAAGCTTTTAAATCAATCTAACATCCATGAATTGCTGCCACACTTATTTTTGCCGTGAAAATTAATGGCATTATTTCTGCATGTTTGGAGGCTGTTTTGAAGAGACCAGCTAGCCACGTGAGTTCTGTATGGTTCCTTTTCTTGTTATGGAAGAATGATTATTAATACCACTGAACTGAGTATGAAAACTGAAAGCAAGGCAAAGTGAGTCACATTGTCTTCTACGCACAAACATAAGCAGATGAAAGCCAGAGGCAATCTGGGGATAAACTGTGCATAGTGAAATGACTTGACTAACAAGCCAGAGGTTGCCGGTTCGAGTTCCTACTGGTATGTTTCCCAGACTATGGGAAACACCTATATTGGATAGCAGCGATATAGGAAGATGCTGAAAGGCATCATCTCATACTGCATGGGAAATGGCATTGGTAAACCCCTCCTGTATGCTACCAAAGGCAACCACAGGGCTCTGTGGTTGCCAGGAGTTGATACCGACTCAACGGCACACTTTACCTTTTAGTGAGATAAACAGTAAGGATGAGACAGTAAGAATTTATATACAGCTTCTGAGAAAGACATGGGAATGCTGAGAATCTGGAGTGGCTCATACCCATGTGTGCTTGAAAATGACATATGTAATCATCCTGGAGAGAATCTATGTGGTCGCTAAGAGTCGACACCGACTTGATGGCACTTAATCAATCAATCAATAAACTTCTACTTTGTTTTTAGATACAGGAATGAGTTAGAGGCACTCTTGCTTGATCTAGTAATATTGTTAATTCAGAGGGCGGGGTATGGCTTTCCTGCTGTCGACATACTTAGTCACAAGAATATGCAGTGACCCACTATCATACCTAGCTTCCTGCTCTTTTGAGATACTTTCTAGCTTGGTGCTGGAGAAGCTGATTTCTGAATGCTTTGTGTGTATGTTTTAGGCAGAAACACAATATTCTTTTCAATTTGGTCCTATTTTTCTTCTCAAATTAAACATATTTATAGGGGTTTTCTTTACCATCTCAACTCAGTGATTTGCTATGACTCCTTGCTCTGTGTGTGGGTGGTGGGGAGAGGGAGAGAGAGAAAGAGAACACAATTAAGAGACAATGGTTGACCGCACCCTTTTAGCTGATGCAGAGAAAACAGTTCAGAGATGGTGCTGAGACTGGCCTATATCTCCTTGCAGAAGTTCGACATGCGGTAAGGATTTTAAGAACATACCTTGCAAAGTTGGTAAAGATAAGGATTCTAAAAAACTTTCCTAAACTGAGGAGTGATGTCTTGCAGTCTGTTGAACAGATTATCTAATATTTCTTTTTTCTTCCCCCCCCCCAGGTGCTGTCCTTTCTGGCCTTTGTATGTGAAGAAGTTGTGAAAGAGTGCAACAGTTGTGGTGGGCTTTACTTCTTTGAGTTTGTCAGCTGTAGCGCCTTTCTCTTGAGTGTCTCGATTCTCCTTCTGTATTGCACGTCTCTCTATGAGAAAATTGGAAAAGATAAAGTAAAACAACTGGTAAAGAAAGCCGCTTTTTACAAATGTTCTACATTTGTTGTTGTGTTGATAGAAGCCCTGTTCAGCTCTCATTTCTATATGCTCAGGATTACGCCACATGGTCTTCGGTTTTCTCTCTCCCTCTTAAAAGAGCCAGGGGGAGTTGTAGGTTGAACAGTCCAAAACATGAATTGGCGACTTAAAGCATTTTATATGAAGTACACTGAAAGAACATTTAGCTAGGGACTATGGAACTTGGCCAATAAAAATGGTAATTTGTTTCAAAGGAACTATTGGGGGGCGGGGTGCCTGTGTGTTGTTTCTCTTGTAGCTGGACTTCCTTTAAAGAACTATGATGTGCTCATCAGATTGTCGTCTTAGCACAAACCAGTTATACCTCATCAGGCAGAAAGGGAAGATGTATTGCTCCAGGGGCATAACTATAATAGGGCAAGGGGAGACAGTTGTCTGGGGGGCCCTTGCTTTGTCCCCCCCCCCCCCCGAGGCAAGTCACATGACTGACTCCCCCAGCCACGCACCTGCCCGGGCTTCCTTCAGTTGTATTCATCCTCTGAAATTGATGTGACCTGGAGGTACCAGAACAGCATGTCTTTCTCTGGTACCATTAAATGACTTGCATCGTCCACAGTTTACAAAACCCTATTTAGGATGATGTTCTATTGTGGCACATAGGAGAGAGAGAGAGAGAGATAAATTTTACTTTTTGTGACACTGTTCAGCCTCATTTAAGATTTCTTTATTTCATGAGCTGAGCTTCAGTGGGGGGGGGGCATTTTAAAATCTTGTCTCTGGGCCCACTCCAACCTTGCTCAGCCCCTGTATTGCTCCATTTCCATGGCCCAACATCCTTTACATGTAAAGCTGTTACCTGACTGGGGAGGTGGTAGAGCACATGTTTTTCATGCAAAAGTCCAATCTCTAGCATTTCCAGGTTGGGCTAGGAAAGATTTTTCTTGTCTGAAACCTTGGAGAGCTGCTGCCTGTCAGTGTAGATGAGATGAGTTAGGTGGGCCGATGGTCTGATTCAGTCTAAGGCAGATTCGTATGCTTGTGTGTCTGTGGCAGAGAATAGTGGAAGGGCAAGGAATGGGCTCTCATGTTTTGCAATTCACATGAGTTTACAAAAGCATTTTTATTTAAAGAGGTTATTTGTTGAGCTGCATTTAAAACAAATCTACCCAATAATAGTATATTTTATGGATGGTCCTACTAAGGGTGTACATGAAACCAGCAGAGGCAATTCGGTCCAGATTTGAACTGAACTGGTTTATTAGAACCAGCAGAAGTTTGGTTCATGCTGTCGAACCGGCTTGAACCAGTTCGACCCAGTTTGTCCTGGTTCAAGTGCTCTGCTTGTGAAGGGGAATCTGGTAAGGATTATGTCCTTACATAAATGGCCTCCATGCATGTGTGGAGACCGGAACTGGGCTGGCCCGCAGTGCAAGGGGTTGTGGGGGAGCACCGGTGGGCCAAGAAGGGTTTGAACTTGGTTCAAACTCGGACCGGTCCCCTCTTCTTGGGGGCTGGGCCGGTTCAATGTTGAGCTGGGCCGGTTTGAATCAAACCAGGTTCTCACACCTCTAGGTCCTACACTCAAGAGAGGTTGTGAGGGAAGGGAGCTGCTCTCTCTGCATGAACATAGCATGCAGAGAGTGACTAGCAAAACTTGAGGCTAGTGCTGTTTGGATGGTCAAAGCAAGGCAGCAGGTGGTGGGTGCTGAGTGAGCAAGGAATTGGTGAGGGAAAGGAGTGGAGGGGAACCAAGAGTTGCTGGTAAGACCGCTCCATTCACTCCACCTTCCTTGCACAACCCGAAGAGCCAAGTGCTAATGCTGCCTAAATAGGATGCATGTGACTCAGTGACCCTCCTTGGTATGTGGCTCTTGTCCGCACACTGTGGCACGACTCTCCAACCACCTCACAGAACACTTAATCTCTCAGGGTCATGCACAAAGAAATACATTTAAGTTAGAATTAAAGGCTCTTAAAGTTTTGGGCTGGCTCCTAGATTGAAAGAAAAACTGTCAAGTCCTGGCGTAGACAATACTAAGCTAGATAGACTGATGGTCTGACCTGGGTTAACACAATTTCCTTTGCTCCCAGTGAATACCACTGGCATCAAACATGGGCTAGACAAAGTAGATTCTGGTGAAAATGTAGTCAGAAGAAAGAGAAACTTTGGCCAGGTTCAGAAATAACCTAGGAAATAATGGTTTCCTGCTATAAGAATGAGCCTAAGGGTGCCATGACTCACACATTCCCCTCTCCTCTCTTATAGGAAGAGGAAAGTGAAACTTTTGGTTTTAATTCAGCTACAGCTCTGCATTATGTAATCTAGGGAACTGTGGTTAATGCAGAATGGTCAAAACCAAAACCAAAAGCTTTCCTCCCATCTGTTGGTTTGTGAACCTGCAGCTGTTTCAGGTTCGTTCTTGTAGCTGGAAAACATCTGAATCCAGCCTATATTTTTGAAGCTAGTTTGATGAAGTGTGGTTACTTTGAGCTGGGGGGGAAACTCCGCTCAGCCACAAACTTACTGGATAGTCTGGGACTAATCACTGCTTCTCAGCTTCATGTCCCCATCTATAAAATGGGACTGCTGATAGTCCCCTGGTTCACTTGCTGTGAGGGCCAACAGATAAAGATGAAAGTATTACTTATTTGCAGTATTATTTTTAATGTGCATTAGAAAAGAAAAGCTGGAAAAAAAGAAATGACTTTTGATAATAGTTTTATATTTTCTTTATTTGTAGGATTTTTGGATCATTCCAGCAGTGGGGCTCTTTTTTCTTTTAGCTTCAATTATCTTTGCTGCACTCAATGATGCGACATCTACTGAAATGGCTGCAGTTGTAAGTACATCAGTCTTCTTCCCAGTACTTGCATTCTATATGATCTGTGTGGTAGGCATCTACAAATTCACTTGCCAGCTCGCCACTGGTGAGTGCCCCCAGCTCTCTGGCGAACAGGACACCAGCAGCACACAGTTCTCCTCCCCAGAGATCTCCTTTCCAATGCAATTTTTGGGATGATGGAATCCCTTCTCAATCCCATCAGGAATCCATTTTGAGCAGTTGGAGAGGCGCCCCCACTGTTCTAACCCTCTTCACATCCCAGGGCAAATGAGAGAAGTCCCGCTTCTTTCCTAAGCCCTCTGAATGAAGCTGAATGAAAATCTTGGCTCTAGTATAACTTATGAGACCATTAAGACAGATGCTGTCTCACATGTGGCTTCACAGAAGCCTTCCTAATATTGGTGCATTTAGAAGTTTGGGGTGTATGTTGTTTGTTTTTTCAAAACCTTTTGTGTATCTTGTGCATCCCTACAGTTTCAGTCTTACCTTCCTTTGGGCACTTATAATATACTTGTAAATGCCAAGTTATTGTGAACTGAAATTGAAGGTCTACAATGGAGCAATGATTGCTTCAAACTTCCTGAAGTCTACCTTAGGGCCTGTTCACTCTGGAGTTATTTCACCGCCCCCAAAATTGTGTGTTTTGCATGATAAATACAATTGAATTTTTGTGCACACTGAACACCATATGCTGTGCTGGGCTGAATTTCTGTGCTAAAATGGGCAACCTGGAGAATAAGTGCTAACCTTGTCATGATGTGCTTTATTCATTTGAACAAAGGCTGGGCATTTTCTCTCATCAGAGTGGTTGCCCCTCCTATTCTAAGTTTATATTAAAAGCAAGTGTGGGGTGTGTTTGTGTGTACATGCGCATGTGCGATTACATGTGTGTTTTTGTACACCCATATTTTAAGGGTACCTCACTTTTTCTCAACACTTCTTTAGCACTTCACATACCCTAGTAGAGTTTTAAGAGAAGGCATCCATCCGGCAGTGTAATTAGTGCAGTTCAACAACTGAACTAGTGCAGCCCATAACACCTTAAAACTAAGCTTGCCCCCAAAGTGCATAGAATAGTATTCATGAGAAGAGGATGTGCACATGTGCTGCACACAGCATGCAGCGCACAAAGCTCTCAGTGGATGTTGCCAAGTGATCACCCAAGAAAGAAACCAAAGGAAATGGAAGGTTAAGGGAGGTGTATTGTTACAAACACAGCATGCATGTGTGAGTACATAATTCTGCAAGACTAGCAAAAGAAGAGCCTTCAGAATAGCTAAAACAATACAAGATTCCCAGTGCTGTTGAAGGAATCCGAATACAAAGAATATTTATATACCGCTTTTCAACAAAAGTTCCCAAAGCAGTTTACATAGATATAAGTAAGTAAATAAATAAAATGGCTGACTGTCCCTAAAGGACTCACAATCTAAAAAATAAACATAAGCTAGACACCAGCATCAGCCACTGGAGGGATGCTGTGCTGGGGATGAATAGGGCCAGTTGCTCTCCCCCTGCTAAACAAAGAGAATCACCATTTTTTAAAAGGTGCCTCTCTTGTTAGCACTTAACTATGCTAGTGATGAGTAGCAGGAAAGCATAATGCAGGGGGCACACAGAAAATGTTCATTTGAGGAGATCTATAAATCTTTGCACTTGTGCAGTTCTGTCTGGTCAGCGTAGCGAAGATTCATGACAAAGTGGCATTTTGCCAACCTGTCATCGTGGGGCTGGCTGCTCACCTCCTGCAGCCCATGCTTGATCAGACAATGCAGCCCATGGCTAGGCAGGCAGAGTTACCGCTGGGGCTGCTGTGTGCTGGCCTGGGCTGTAGGTCTTGCTTAACTTACAGTGTCTGTTGGCAGAGCTGAGAAGCCTTTCCCTGCTTGTGAAGTAGGTGAGGTGCTCTTCAATACTGTCATGTTATAAACCAGGGGGAAATGGACTGTGAAGATCGTCAGTATGTTCTTGTATGTCTTAGAATCGCAACTGACATGTCTATATTGCCCCCACTTCATTTCGCAGGTGTTTGGATTTTTCGCAAGTATAGTGTTTATTGTGGATGCTGGTCACATGATTCTGCAGAATCTTAAAGCAAGAGGACAAAGACAACCAGAAAATAGAGCCAACACACTCAATGCAACAGAGAATCAGCCACTGAATAACCAACAAGTCTAAGCTCTGTTATGCCGTTTATTATTATAAGTACTGAGTGAAGCTGAAACGGTTCTTCTTTTAAAGGTGTGTCCAGACTGTTAACTTTCATTTATATACTTCACTGTCCCAGTGCTTAGTCTTTGTACAATTCTTATACATGCACACATCCTGCATTGCGGACACTTGTATTTTTCTTAAAGAATACTGAATTTGCAGAACTGCACCTGTTCAATCTTCTGCCCATGCACTACCATTAAATAAGAAGCAGTAGGCTGAAAAACAAGGCAATGTTGATTGAGATAGGATTGTGAAATAGCTAAAAGAATATAGAGAATAAACGGATAGGTGAAAAAGTGGGTGGGTGCAGTGGTACAAATTCAGAATAATAAATGTTTCATAAAGAAAAGGGCTCCAATAATGGAGGAGGAGAGATGGGATAATGGCTAAAATGAGGAATTGTGTAAGTCTTCTGTCCAGATCAATTGAAGGAATGCAGTCTTTTGGAGTTCTTTTAAAGATACTTTCATGCTTATATACAGGGAAAAACTAGGAAGTGGGGGGAAATAGATATTATGTCCACCACCTAACAAACATTATTGATGTACTCTCCAAACCTTTGTAAGATAAACCTTTGTCTTTACCTCTTCCTTACTTCACCTAGCCATCTCTCTTCCACAAACTTAGATAGGGTTTTTTATTGACAGTGCCTTGAGCAATAAGAATTTTATCATACTTTCCAGGATAGGAAGAACTGGTGTCTACATTCTGTCCATTTTGTAGTACAGACAGCCCTTGTTATTCATGGCGGTTCTGTTCTGGCCTACTTAATAATGAAATTAAATAAATGGGAATTGTGGGGTTATGTTCTGGAGCCACGGAAAATGACTGAAATAAGGATGGAGCACAGCACAGTACCTTGGCCACCTCAGCTCTCCCACTCCCTGGCTCCTCTAGCAATGCCCCACGGCTTCTTCATTAATGCATAAACATGATGTTTCGTCACCCCACTGTTGAAAACCAGCATAGCAGCACAAGCCCCTTGGCCTATTTGGTTGGTAGGTAGCCAAAGAGGCAGCACAAAATTAAATCCAATTCAAGTCAATGCACACAGAGGAATGAGAAGAGAATCAATTTTAAATGGGTAATTAAAATCAACATTTAATTTTTAATTTAAATTGAATTTTAATTGTAATTTAAATATAGCGTTGTAATTCTCAAAATCAAAATTAATTTTTTAATTTGAAATTTTTAATTAAATTTCATCAAAATTAAAATGGCTAAAAGTGATAATTGGCATCTTGTGAGGGCAACACAATGCTACACGAGGTTCCAGAAAATGGCCCAAAAAAGGCTCCACAGGAATGGCTCCCAGTCCCAAAAGCCTCCACAAGCTCCAGAGCAATGGCTCCCTAAAGACGCCAAATGCTACCCCAAATGGCTTTTAGAAGCAAAAAAACTCAAAACATGCACACCAAAGCACTCCACTGTCCTCCTCAAACCTCCTCTCACAACCCATGAGCATGTGCAGCAAGAGCATGACCAAGAACAGAACTGCGCCGCTGAAAACCGCAGATATGCAAAGCTGCGTACCACTGATAATGAGGTCAGCTATATATTGCCCAACCGCAGATACGGAACTGCAAATAATGAGGGCTACCTGTATAGCAAACTAATACAACTTGTTAGTATGACTTTTTAAAATTCAGATGTAAATTATATATAATGACAATTTTCTTTAAATATATATTTCTTTCTGTAAAAGGTAGAAATGTTATGAATGTTCATTACGTTAAAATAGAAATTTAAAAAATTAGGAAGTAGAAACAAAAAATTAGCCTGCTGGGAAAATATTAAGAGGAAAACATTTTCACTCAAAAGGAGAAAACAGAATGGTGACAAAACAGTTTGAAACCACAAAAGGAGATATGGCTAATATTAAAAGGGCCAATGAGTATATTTATATTTTATGAGTATATTTTAAAAGTGGTTTTCATTTTTCTCAAATCTTATTAGTAAAATGTTTAAATTTGTGACATTCACAATATCTCTCTTGTGTACTTGGTTACATGTGCAGTCTCGTATGTATATGGATGAAATTTATTGAGGATTGTAATATTCTGCAGTAAAATGTTGGGACCCAGGGCCAGATGGTGTGCTTGCTGTTGGTGAAAACAAGTCAAGCAATGAACCCCTCAAAGATGTAGCAGCCCATATGACTGCACAGGATGCTGTTGATGAGTAGAGGGAAGCATGGGCAAACCTTTGCATTGATGTCCTGGGCCCAACAGGCTAACTCCATGTGGAGACTTTTAGAGAAAACCATTTATACCTGTCGACTGTTAATGGGTATATTATATAACAGTCTTAGACTTGTCATTCAGCCTGTGCTTACAGGTGGGAAGAAACGGCCTACATGTCACAACCAGTTAGGCAAATTAAGGCAGCCAACTTCTTCCTAGAGTGAGATGCTGACATGACTTCCCCCATATTTATCAGGATAGATCTGGTACCCCAGCAACTGTTTAAGCAGCACTGAAATTACAAAAGGGAAACAACTTCTACCCAAGTCTGTCCTGGAACAGGAGTTGTCGTGTACTTATGGCATTTTCGATAGAATTAGAGGGTGTTTCTCACAACTTGCTGCTTTCTAAAAGTGTGCAACATGGTCCACTTACATGAAAGCCACTTGATTGTGAATGTTACTGTTAATTCATTAGAATTGTTTTTGGGCAAAATGTTTCAAGAGGTCAGTCTGAAGTTTCATTGTCCAATACTTCACTGATGCCTTCCCCATTCCCTTCACTGGAGGTTGTGTTGTCAGAGCTTCCTTGAAGGCTGGGATGCAAGAACATGGTGGTCGTTATATATTTTCAGTTGCATTAGCTTGCAAGTGCTCACATCTGCTCATTAAAAGGTATTTCACTCCAAAACTATTGGAATTAATTCTAAAGGGTTGAGAAAACTGCTAGGAGATGGTTTCTGTCGAACCTACAGGAAAGGAACCTACATTTCAGTTTGCTGCTAAAATAAACATCTGTTAAGCTATGACATGTTATCCCCATTTTGGCATTAGTAATCTTTAATTTTCCATGCAGTTGGGTGATAGAAGAAAATGCTACTGCTTACACCCATGTGCCTCTCTTAATTTAAAGGAATTTATTAACATAGAAGAAAAGCTGCAGTGATAATTGCTTAATAATGCAGGTTTGTAAATAACCACTTGCTGGTAAGGATCACTTCCAAGTGACCTGGCAAGGAAGTTGTAAACTGGAAGCAAGTTGGATTCCTCCTGCTTCCCTTCAAGCTGTTATTGTTTATCATGGTATCTGTGGACATCTGTAGACAGGTGACCTAATAAATGTTTAGGGAACTATTTGTATCAGCACAAAGCATTTAATGGTTTTATCTGTAAAATGCCTATGTTTCAAATTATCTTCATTCAATGTCTTAGATTTCTGTTGTGTTGTTCATCTTGTGAAGAGTTCAGACACTGTAATGAATTGGTAGGAATCTCATGACTGCGTAAGAGAGCCAGTGGGATTTATTGTGTAGTAGACCTGTTGAGGCTCCTTCTCTGTTTTGAAATAAAATCAGGATTACCTCTTCCTAGCATTTGATCAATATGTTTGCGGTTTCTGCTTCAAAGCCAATGCAAATAGGATTTATTTAAGCTCCCATCCCTCAGACCATGCACATGCACTCACTGCTCTAAATACTGATGACTCCGATGTCACCCCATCCCTTTTTATGTAGCCATTGGGAGGCATAAGGCAAAGCCTTTAAACGCATTAGCTGACATCTAGACCAACGCTGCTAGTGCAAATGTGTTACACTAGTGCAAGGATGTTGCACTAGTTAGTAGGGGGCTTGCATTCCAGGATAGTGTTGTGCTGGTACAAAAAGGTGTGCTTGTGCAACCTGGGACACACCTCCTGCTGTGCGACCTCTTCCTCAGTCCGTATGTGTCGCAGGAAATGACGCGTAGCCTGCCGCTGTCCTTGTTGCAGGAGTGGACTAAGAGTGCAAGAGATGGAGCAACCTTGAAGCATTCACTCAACTGTGTGATGCTCTTGCATGGGTGTATCTTTGTTCATTGCACTCGTGAGCATTATCCATGGGATGTTATCCACTGTGTTTGCAGCCCTAGAATAGAAGACTTGTACAACATAGGCTGGGATCCAAAGAGCTGCTTTAGGCACACCCATGAGTTTGGACATGTCCTGTGATATTTCCTCTTTGAACCATCCACCTCCTTGCCATATTAGAAACCTCTTGTGAAACACTCCATAATTCAGAAGTAGTTTGCATATATCATGGAGGGCTGCTGTTTGAGAAATAAAAACCTAAAGGTCCATTGGGTGTGTAGAAATATTTCTGCTATTCTTTGGATCCCAGCCACAGTAATAATCTTCTAAATTCCACCCGTAATATGGGAAATGTTTGTCAGATAGCTGGGAAGACACTGTAAAGTTTAAAAACTTTGTATAGAATAAAAATTATTTGTGTAAAACAAAAGGGTTAGATAATCTTAAACTGGAATGTGTATTATGACATCTTTTTAATAGCAAATTTATTGACCGCCTGACTTCCTTAGACTTGAGGCAGTTTACATAAATTAAAACAACAACTACCGTAAGACAAGAGCAGAAGGGCAGTGTGGGGGGGGAGGGGGAGAGAAGAAAAAGAACCCTTCCTCCCCACACATATTAAAAACTAAAAGCCTGGCAAAATAAATAGGCTTTCAGGAGCTTCTTAAAGGACAGAAGAGAGGGGGCATTAAGACATTGTCTTCTCACTTGTGGATAATGGAAATCTTTCTTAAAGTGCTTACTTTATCATATTATTTACTGTTGCTGCCTTCATTCTGTATTGTGGCCTGGCCCTTTTAGTATCTATTTTGGATTCATTTAATCATTTTGTAATTACATTTGTAATAAAAGTTGTAGAAAACAACATTGCTTTTCAATATTTGTCATTTCTGCTGTTGCTAATTTGATAGGAAGAGCCCACTTACAGTATACTTGAGGACATGGAAATAAATTGGCTCATCCTTTGTTCTTCTTCATGAGAGTTGGACCATTGACCTGAGTTACAGGGACAGACTCCAGCCCCACATCCCAGCACACTCCACCCAGTACTGACTGCTGTGACCTCCTTCAGTTCTGTGGCGCTTTATGCACAGTACATAGTGGATTGTTGCTTTTTTTTAATTGCTCAGCTCCCCTTTTGCTCTTCTCCACCAAACGATGACACCTCCCTGTTGTTGATCCTGTGCAGTGGCGTCCTAGCAGCCGCCATGGTAGGCTTGTCTTCCAGTAGTGAGCTGTGAACATGGTATAAATACATCTGGTTTTGATACTGATGTCCTCCCTTCTACAATATACCCAAGCAATATGTGAATTGGGCACTCCATGCAGAAGCCTGTATGTGTGAGTCTGAGTTGCACAAGTCTCTCTCCTACCACTGTAGTGGGCAAGAAGCATGTCACTCATGCAACTGCATGTGTGAAGCACCTGCATTTCACCGGACATGTATGCATCCACTCTACCATGCAGACTTGCCTTCTGAGTAAATATTGGAACCAGGCATAGGCAAGGGTGCCTGCCCATGTGAACCTGGTCACATGTGGTTATAGGATCTCTTACTCTGTGTTTCTCTATCATTGGAGATAAGTATAAAGGACAGGTTTTTTTCTAGAGTGGGACCAAGATTATGGAATGCCATCCTGAATGTCATTCTGGCCAATTTCTGCGCGCTTCTCAAAGGGTGTTGAAAATGTATTTATCTCAGTGTGCTGGGATGTGTGTGTGTGTGTGTGTGTGTGTGTGTGTGTGTGTAATTTATTTACCTACCTACCTAGTGAACTCAATATATTGGAAATAAATACTTCAGGCCCTGTCTACACTGCAAACCTGGGGAAATAGTTGCTTTTTGCATTCCTTCTATAAATATTTTCCATAGAGATTGGCTCTTTTTTTCCTGCAACTTTTATTTGTGTTATGAAACAGTCACCCAGGAACTTGTAGGAGAGTGAAAGATACCCATCACCACACACTGGAAAATTAAATGACATCAACAATGTTGGTGGTGTTATTTCTTTTGCTCTTGGCAAGAAATTGTTGCAAAATTACACGCTATCTTCCCACCTTTGACTTCCCTGGTTTGATAAATTGATTTTCAGTGAAAGCTTTAATTTGCGCAGGTAGTAAGTTATCAAAATAGTCTTTGTTTTCAAACTACTTAGTTAATTTAGGGCCTGCTGTATTCTTCTTGCAGTAAAGCGTGCCCCAGAGAGAGCAAAAATAAAGTGCCTAAATTTTTGTCTGTTTTTCTCTTCTCTGTTGTGTGGCATAGGTGGGACATCTTTGTTTTTCTATCTTTAGTAAGACCAATGAAAATCTTAATAAAAATGGGAGAATTCCTGCAGTAAATCCAGTCTCTTAATCTTTTAAAGACATCAATTATTTTTCCATTTCTAAACCACCTTTCTACCACAGTTCATTTGGAATAGTCCTTTAAAAAACAAAAATAAAAAACCCTAACTTGTGTTTGCCTACTGCTTGTGTATTCTGAACTCTGCCAACAGCATAATTACTTTGCTGTCATGCATGATAAACTGCTGAGTGTGCAGTATTAATGGAGGTTTTCCCTGAGCCTGTAGCGTTAATAACTTCAGCTTTTGGCCTGCTCTCTGATCACACACAAGCAAGCCACCAACAAGTAACCTATCACGTGAACCCTCTCTGGTTGCTTAGAGTCTTTATTAAAGAGATGTTGATTTCTTCATATAATATTTGAGTTTGCTGACACATACATACTACTTGGCAAATAGTGTCATTATGACTCTGATGCTGGCAAGTTAAAACTTAAGTGGCCTAACTGATCTGTACCTGTTATGGCTGGGGGTGGTGGTGGGGGTTGCTTTTAGCAGGCCCCAAATCTCCTGCAAATCTTTTAAGGGAAAAATATAATCCCAGCATTACCTTCCTGTACCTGATTTGTCTTTCTGTAGCATCATCTCATACTGAGGAGGCAATGGTAAATCCCTCCTGTATTCTACCAAGGAGCCAGCGTAGTGTAGTGGTTAGAGTTTTGGACTAGGACTGGGGAGACCCGAGTTCAACTCCCCATTCAGCCATGATACTAGCTGGGTGACTCTGGGCCAGTCACTTCTCTCTCAGCCTAACCTACTTCACAGGGTGGTTGTGAGGAGAAACTTAAGTATGTAGTACACTGCTCTGGGATTCTTGGAGAAAGAGTGGGATATAAAATGTTAATAATAATAATAATAATCACAGGGCTCTGTGGTCGCCAGGAGTCGACACCAACTCGACGGCACACTTTACCTTTACCATCTATTCACCCTAAGAAATAACATCTACATCCTGGTATTTTGGTAAAATGAGCATGATGTTTATATAGGTGAGCAGAGTGGTGGATGAACTCAAGCATAAAAATGACTTTTATATACAAGAATAAGAGTACTGGTGGTCAAGATGCAGGTACTTAGCTTTCTTGTAACTGGGCCAGTTCAATGATACTAGGCCAGCACACAAGAAGAAAGAGGGACTGCAGATCTGTACTGTTCTGTCCCATCCAGACATGGACGTTCCAACACCCTCCTGGTTCATCTCTTCATGTTTGGGAGCTGTTCATCTGAATGACCTCTAAAGATGCACTGCACATACTTGTTTAAATTTGTACTTGTAGCACATGTTTAAGGGCCATTCAGTTATTCCATTATGCAGTTTTTTGGAGTTATGTCAGTTCTTCGGTTGTTTGGAGGAAGGGATTTCTTTCTATCCCAGCTTCCCAAACTGTGGAAACGATTGTAGTGAAGTAAAAGATACTAAAATGCACAATTTCTACTAAACCCAGTCAATAAGAAGCAAAGGCCTGAAAACATAGCCAGTAGCAACGGCGTGATTTAAAGGCTGTCGTGGCTGCAAAAACCCTCTAGAACAGAACTGTCTCACATTACCATTTCCGAGTTAGCAAGGTGTGCCCCCTGCAGAAGATGTAGTTCCAAAATCTTGGTGCCATCACTGGGATGGTCTTGTTTCATTTATCCACCCACTTTTGAGGTCAGATGATTGGAGGAGTACAAAGCAGTAGGGATGTGCATAAAACCGGTTCTCCCGGTTCGGTTCGGGTCCGAACCGGGTCCGGACCGGACCGGGGAGGTTCGGTTTTGGTTTTGCCGGACCACCCCCCGGTCCGGTCCGGTTTCGAACCGGTTCGGATCACAAAAAGTGGCTGGTTTTGAAGGGGACATTGTGTTCTACGTGCCACCCAAATTTCAAGTCGATTGGACCTTCCTCTGATTTTTTACAATTTTTTTTTAAAATTAATTCTTGCCCATAACTCACAATGTGGAGCCCTTAGGGGCAAAAAAGCTGGGGTGGGTGGTAGCCACCCATGGGTGTCCTCCACCCCAAAAATCCCAAGGCAATTGGTTGCTCCTAGTATTATTGGTGAATTTTTGAAGAAAAATTTTTTTTGATTGGCTAGAATGGGGGTTTGGGGCTGCCCCAGACCCGCCTCTGTGGGGTGGCAGCACCCCCAAAGTGGGTCCGGGGCCATGGCAAAAATGCCCTCAGTCCCTCCCTGCAATCCCCGTAGAGATAGGAGTGATGGTTCTGTTGTTTTTCTGAGGTGTTCTGAGTGAGTGTGGATTCTGTGATAGCAAATGAGATTTCCAATGAGACACCATGAATCCACTCTCATTTGCTATCACAGAATCCACACTCACTCAGAACACCTCAGAAAAACAACAGAACCATCACTCCTATCTCTACGGGGATTGCTGGGAGGGACTGAGGGCATTTTTGCCATGGCCCCGGACCCACTTTGGCGGTGCTGCCACCCCACAGAGGCGGGTCTGGGGCAGCCCCAAACCCCCATTCTAGCCAATGGAAAAAAAAATTTCTTCAAAAATTCACCAATAATACTAGGAGCAACCCAACAATTGCCACCCCATCTTTTTGGCCCCTCTCTCTGGGCGCCCTAACACGTAACACCTAGTCAGTCCATCTTAATGCCTACCTACTACCACCACTCCTATCCAAGCAAGTAAGAGGAGGACACTCAGAGAGACAACACCCACTCTCTGATCTAACAAAAAGGCCACTGCTGTGCTGCCTGCCAGCACAGCAGCAGCAGCGGAGCAGCACACTAAGCACAAGAGCAGCACACACAGAGAAGAAGCAGGAGGCGGAGCAGCAGAGCAGCAGACCTGCCGCTCTGCATGATGGGTGATGTGACGCCCAAAGAAACCACCGCCTCACTCAGTGCCTGCCACTGACTAGGCCCGACAGACAGAAGCCAGCCAACCTGCTCTGCTCTGCTCTGCTGCTCCCCATGGATGATGCACACACACCCTACATCTGCATCCAAATTACCAGACCAGACCAAGTGCGCAGAGTCAGCACAGGCCAGCAGCCACCAGCCCAGCAACAGCAACAGCTACTACTGCTACCACCACAACCAGTGTTGCCGCTACAATAACATTCCCAGTCCAGTCACGCGTGCCACAGCCTGAGCCTAGCACACAGCCAACAGCTGCTGCCAGCCAGTGCCTGGCAAGCCCAGCCAACATGAGGAGGAGAGAGCTAACAAGTAGACGGCGCACGCACATCACCAACCCATCACGACGGCGCAACTGCAAGGGGAGAGGGCACAATTACAGGCAGGAGGAGGAGGAGGAGGAGGAGGAGGCGGGCGAGGCAATCCTAGCACAGATTTGAAAGTTTAAAATCCACCAGGACATCTTCTAGAATCTAGACTTCTGTTTTTTCTACCACCAGCTGTAGTGTCTAGTTAGTCAGTGTGCTGTGCAGCTGAGCTGAGCTGAGCTGCGTGTGAGGAAGGATGATTGTAGCTAGTTCTTTAGTTTCAGCAGACTGAGCATTGAGCATGGGCAGTGGCCTTGGGAAGCAACACAATTACACGACACTCACCTGCTGCTGCTGGTTCTAGAAGTTGCCTCTTCTCGTCTTTTCACCTCTTCGTGTGTGTGTGTGTGTGTGTGTGCAGTGAGTGCATGCCTTTTGCCTTACTGGAAAGAAATGCTTCTCTGGTCCACCACCACATATCTGCTCAAGGACACAGAGGCCCAAGGCAGAGGTGGTGGCACCAGTGTGAGTGCATGTGTGCTGGTGGTGTTTGCCACCACAGGTGTTTTGTGTGTGTATGTGTGCGCTGCTAGCTAGGAGGGGGGAGGGAGGCAGGGAGGGAGGCAGGGAGGCAGGGGGGAGGAAAGGGGAGGGGGAGAGGGATGTAGAGGGGATTGAAGGGGGGAGGGTCCGGCTCAGAGTTGGTCAGCCACATATTTGTGCACACACGTGCTCACGTGTGTGCTTCGGTGGGAGGGACCAGACTCTCATCATCTGCCAGACCGGGGTTGGGGGCAGGTGAGGCGGTGGTGGGCTGGAAGGGAGGGAGGATGGAAGGTGGTGAAGAGGAAAGGGAGAGGATGAGAGGGGAAGGATGGAGGGAGGCATGGGGGGGGGGAGGAAAAAAAACATGTAGACAGACACACACCACACTACACACAGAAAGCATCCACACAGAGAGACAGTGCTAGGCATCCATTCACACAGACAGACAGACAGACAGACAGACACACAACAGGAAGAGACAGACTGCGCCTGCACCACACACACACACACACAGAGACCCAATTCCCCCCCTGCACAGTTATCAATCAATATGTTGTGTTGGCAGCCAGTTCATTGATATTCTGATGGTTTTGGGTTTTTTGCCATCAGCCAACATCAACAGTGACCACAATCAAGATGAACATAAGATGATAATAATTCATTCGTTTCATTTGAAAAAATCACCCAATCATTTTCTCCATGTAAACCAAGCCCCCCACACATGATTTCTGGCAACATTTTCAATAAAATCAATTCATTTGGCATTCATCATTTTGTTCTCTCTCTGTCACCTTTTTTTCTTTCTTTTGCATAATTTTGAGGCTTGATTTTGACATGGGGTTTTTAAAGAAAAAATTATTTACATGTTTATTTACATACAGTATTTACATATCTACACTGCATTTTAGAACGTATACCCGCCGCTGCCGCTAAGTCTAGTACTCCGTGGGCTGTGCTACTTTGGGGGGGTGTGCCGTGCCCACGCCAGGTCCCCAAATGCTGACAGGTGGATAGATAAAGGGCCTGTGCTGGTCAGCACTGGGTTTCTTTTTAGGTGGGCGTGGGCATTGTAAACATCTGGCCAGTCGCAGCACTACAACTACTACTACAACTGCATCTCTGTGTGGGCACACTACACGCTGCGACTGGCTGGCACGGCTCAGCATCTGTCACGTCAGCTCAGCTAGAGGTGGAAGGGGGGGGGTAGGGATAAGCACAGAGGTCGAGCCAGGCAGGTGACCAACCATGGGGCAACCCACGGTAATCACTCGCCCGGCTCAAACTCCAGCTTGGGGTAGCCCAACAGGGGGAGGTTCACCTTAAGGAAGACCAGCTGCTTCACCAGACCAGGGTCCAAGCGGGAGCGAGAGGGTGTCACCACGTCCCCGGCACGTGAAAACACCCGCTCGCTCTGGACACTGGTTGGGGGGCAGGAGAGGAGGCGCACAGCCACCACCGCCAGGTCCGGCCAGACTTGGCGGCGGCTCGCCCAGAACTGTGCGCAGTCCACGCCGTCTCCCTCCACAGGCTCCTCCAAGTACTGCGCAACGCATTGCTCAGCACTGGAGGGGGACCTGGCAGGTCGAGCCTCCTGCATACCAGGCATGGCGCCATAGCAGAACCGCTGAAACCACTGGGCGGATCTCGAGTCAGTAGCAAATGGCTGCTGCGATGGCGCCGCCTGGGATGCCGCGCTGCTGGACTGGGAAGAGGGAGGGGAAGGGGAAGCTGACGCCGGCTGGCCACCCATGCTGCTGCTGGGTGCGGGTTGGGCCACGAGGGCTGCCCCCGCACCACTACCAACACCCTGGTCTCTGCGGGCCCTAGCGGCCTCCTCCTCCCTAACCTTCTCGACCAGGATGCCCTTCCACCTGGGCAAGTCGTTGGCACTCACGGCATTGCCCTTGAGGGCTGGGTGACAGAGACAAGTGAGGACATACTCCTCCCTGTCTCCCAGCACATCAACGAGCCGCTTGTCAACCCCAGACCTCAGCCGACCCTCTGGCGTGGTCAGAGACATATGGAGTCCACCCATCAGCTTCTCGAGACCAACAGCTGTGGGCAGCGCCTGGCTCAAGGGAGTGGTGTCGCCACACAAGCCCTTCGTGGCAAGCTGGAAGGGCTCGAGTGCCGACACCGCCTCGGACATCTGCTTCCACTCTGCCTTCGAGAAGTCGCAGACATCCAAGGACTCGTCCCTCGCCAGGGCGACAAGGGCTCTCTCCTGCTCCAACAGGAGCTGGAACAGGAGGAAGGTGGAGTTCCACCACGTCTCCACATCCGTAGGGATGAGATGGCGAGGAAGGCCAAGGTCATCCTGCTTCTGGTGAAGCAGTCTCCTGGACTTCTCGCTGCGGTGGAAGTGGGTGGCCAGCTTGCGGGACTTATCCACAAGCGTGGCCGTGGCAGCAACAGCAGCTGGGATGGGGCGGGCCCCCTTCTCCTGGGACGCCTTCAGCTCCTTAAGGCCAAGGGCGTCCCTGACGGTCAGATGGAGCGTGTGTGCCATACACCGTATGTTCACACAGTCCATGACTGTCTCGACAGCGGCGGTAACGTTGGCTCCATTGTCGGTGACAATGAAGCCGCGGGAGAGGTGTGGACACCCGCCAATCCACTCCTCTATCTGGCGGTCGAGTACGGCCGCCACCTCCTCCGCGGTGTGCCTCGTGTCCATCGTCTCCACGTGCAGGACGGCCCACCTGTGCCGTAGTGCAGCGGGAGCCGCGCCGGACCCGGAAGCATCGCCCGCGGAGGTCCCCTCACTCTCCGGTCCCCACCAGTGGGCAGTGAGGGCCAGGAAAGAAGCGTGCATCCCACTGACACTGGTCCAGAGGTCAGTCATGAAATGCACGCTTGTCCCGGCCGGAGCTGCACGCAGCTCGGCCGACACGAGCTCCCTGCACCGGCGGTACAGGGATGGGACCACGTTCCGGCTGAACGTGGTCCTTGAGGGGATGACGTATTCGGGAGCCAGGTATTGGAGAATCCGGCGGAAGCCGTTGTTCTCGACCACCTGAAACGGCTGGTCATCGGTGGAAATCATCTCCCCTATGAGGCGGGTGAGGTGATGATGGTCCACGCGAACAATACGCTGGCTGCCCGAGGACTGCGTCCACCGCTGGACGGGCAGTGTAGCCTGCCTGCTGGCTGGCACACTGCCGCTGCCCGCCCTAGTGGCAGATGCACAAGGCGCACTAGCACTGCCAGCCTGTCCCCTGAGACCTGGGTGGTGACGCTCTAGGTGTCTCCACATAGGCGTCGTACCCAGGTGCGCAGGGTCCCTTCCACGGCTGACAAGCATCCTGCAGTGGACACAGCGGGCGTGGAATGGGTCATCTTGAGGGACCTCAAAATGCACCCATGCACCACTGCCCTTGGCCTCCTGCGCCCTGGGCGCCGTCCTAGGCCGTTTCTCGCAGGGTGGCTGCAGTCCTGGGGGGGGCGGCCGCCGCTGCCTGCCCACTGCTGCCACCCAACCCACCCCTTCCGCCCTCCACAGCGGAGGAAGGGCCCGGCTGAACTGGCATCGGAGAGGCAGGCCTCTCCTCCACCACCTCGCCAGACCGCTCCCCACCAGAGTGTCGGGCTTCACGAGGGGGGGCCCCACTGAGCGGCGAAAGGATAGGGGGAAGGGGCCCCAGAGGGAGGGAGAACCTGGCTGCATCGCTGCCAGCCGCACGGTCCTCACCGCCCTCTACCTGCTCTTCCAACTCCACAGTCTCCTCCACCTCAACAACTGGCGGTAGCTCAGCAGCACCTGGTGCCGCTGGCGAGGAGGGACCCACCACAGCCCTAACGGTGCCTCTGCCTCTGCCACGATTGGCGGCAGCAGGCGTGGGGAACTGAATCCTGCGCACCAAAGATGGGGCCGGAGCAAAGAATTCTCCAATGGGGAGAACTGGGGTGTCCTCAGGCTCCCCGCGTCCTTTCCCTCCCCGTGCCGCAGGCGCACCCCGCACCTGGCCTCTCCCACCTCTGCCTGCCAGCCTTGAGCGAGCCCTGCCCGCCACACGGCGCTCAGACATGCTGCTAGGTCAGAAGGAGGGAGACTTTAGGAGGAAGGCCAGACAGGGTCAAAAAAATAATTTGGAGGGGCTTAGGGGCCAAAAAAAAGGCAGCTGATTTGGAGGCGGCGGGGGGGAAGTTTGTTTTCAAAAAAGGAAGCCAATTGGGGGGAAAGGAAGACTTTTTGATATGGGGGGGGGAAGCCAATCAAAGTGAGGGGGAGGGTGTCCTTTTGGGAGTCAACCACCAAGCCAATTGGGGAGATGGGTCTGGGAGGGTTTTTTTTAGAAAAATAGGGGGTTAAAGGGTGGAACCCCGGTGTGGGAGGGTGGCACGGGCAGTTGGGTGGAGTAGTTGTGGTGTGGGTGGCAAGTTTTTAACTTTTTGGGGGGGGGAGAGTGGATGGGGGGAGGGCACAGCACCTACCGGGGGTGGGGGAGGGATGCAGTCAACGCTTGGGAACCTGCAGATCAAAGGAGGAAACCCTTATTTAGTGAACTGGAACACAAAGTGTGGGTTCTGGGGGGTGGTTCTCAAGTAATGCTCCTGTGGGGGGAGCATCAAACTCAATGCAGCCTATTTAGTGACTCTAAATTGCACACAACCAAAACCAGAACCCAGTCACACCAACACAGAGGTTGAACCCACCCACTCTGTGACTCTGCCTGCCCAATGCCATGGCAAGCAAGCAGCAGCAAACACTTGATGGCAGCCTCATGGATTGAACATCATGATCATCATCATACGTGTGTATTGGCCCAGCATGTAGTGGCAGCATCAGAGCCCAGCCAGGACCCCACTCAGACTGCCCCAGAGGCAAGGAAGCACTCTGGCATGGCATGGGCCCAGCATGTAGTGGCAGCATCAGAGCCCAGCCAGGACCCCACTCAGACTGCCCCAGAGTCAAGGAAGCACTCTGGCATGGCATGGGCCCAGCATGTAGTGGCAGCATCAGAGCCCAGCCAGGACCCCACTCAGACTGCCCCAGAGGCAAGGAAGCACTCTGGCATGGCATGGGCCCAGCATGTAGTGGCAGCATCGCATCAGAACCCTGGACCCCACTCAGACTGCCCCAGAGGCAAGGAAGCACTCTGGAAGGCACCTGTTCAAAAACCACCTGCAAGACGCATGCAATGCAACGCAACACACAGCAGCAATTTCTTTATTGGGCATGGGCATGAAGACACAAGTTTTACAACAGTACATCTCCTCTCCAAGGTTCCCTCCCTCCTCCCCACACCCAAATGCATTTCAGAATAGGGGTGTCCCTATTTAAAACCGCCAGCTAGGGAGAGAAAGGGGCAACAAAAGGTGCACAATCGCACACGCACTAACCCCTCTTCTTCCGGTCCTTCTCCTGCCGCTCACTGCTGGTCACGGATTCGCCGCCGCCAGCCAGCCACCCTGGGCTGAGACACAGCAGGGCGGCCGCACGAGGCACACAGGCAACCGGGGTAGTTCAACAACGATGGAGGGGCAGAAGTGAGGAGACAACACTATTTGTGTCGCTCAACTCACCCCCAAGCAGAGACAAAATCAACCAAAAACTATAAAAAGAAAAAAAAAAACCGATGGCAGCCGCCAGGTGGGTAGGCTACTGTGTGCGGCTGCAGCTGTGGGAGAGGAGGTGGAAAGTGAAGGGGAGCAGAGAGAGAAAAGACTAAGAGAGAGAGAAAAGAGAGGGGGGGCAGGGACAAAGAGAAAGAGAGGAGAGAGAGAGAAAAGAAAGAGAGAGAGAGGAGAAAGAGAGATGATAGAGAGAAAGAGGAGAGAGGAGAAGCGCAGCGCAGCAGGGAGGGGGGATTCAGGTGTGGGGGGAGGACACAGCAGTAGCAGCGGTCCAAAGAGGTGGGGGGAGCAGAGAGGGTGTGTGTGGTTGGGGGCTAGTGTGTGGCAGGGGGCCTGGGGTAAGTGGAGAGAGTCGGGGGCAAGGAGAAAAAGAGGTGGGGTGGGGGGAGCAGAGAGGGTGTGTGTGGTTGGGGGCTAGTGTGTGGCAGGGGGCCTGGGGTAAGTGGAGAGAGTCGGGGGCAAGGAGAAAAAGAGGTGGGGTGGGGGGAGCAGAGAGGGTGTGTGTGGTTGGGGGCTAGTGTGTGGCAGGGGGCCTGGGGTAAGTGGAGAGAGTCAGGGGCAAGGAGAAAAAGAGGTGGGGTGGGGGGAGAAGAGAGGGTGTGTGTGGTTGGGGGCTAGTGTGTGGCAGGGGGCCTGGGGTAAGTGGAGAGAGTCGGGGGCAAGGAGGAAAAGAGGTGGGGTGGGGGGAGCAGAGAGGGTGTGTGTGGTTGGGGGCTAGTGTGTGGCAGGGGGCCTGGGGTAAGTGGAGAGAGTCGGGGGCAAGGAGAAAAAGAGGTGGGGTGGGGGGAGCAGAGAGGGTGTGTGTGGTTGGGGGCTAGTGTGTGGCAGGGGGCCTGGGGTAAGTGGAGAGAGTCGGGGGCAAGGAGAAAAAGAGGTGGGGTGGGGGGAGCAGAGAGGGTGTGTGTGGTTGGGGGCTAGTGTGTGGCAGGGGGCCTGGGGTAAGTGGAGAGAGTCGGGGGCAAGGAGGAAAAGAGGTGGGGTGGGGGGAGCAGAGAGGGTGTGTGTGGTTGGGGGCTAGTGTGTGGCAGGGGGCCTGGGGTAAGTGGAGAGAGTCGGGGGCAAGGAGAAAAAGAGGTGGGGTGGGGGGAGCAGAGAGGCTGTGTGTGGTTGGGGGCTAGTGTGTGGCAGGGGGCCTGGGGTAAGTGGAGAGAGTCAGGGGCAAGGAGAAAAAAGGGTTGCGGTTGGGGGAGCAGAGAGGGTGTGTGTGGTTGGGGGCTAGTGTGTGGCAGAGGGGTGTTGGGGGGAAGGGGAGGGGGCAACAACAAACAGCAAAGGAGAAACTGGGACAACTCGGGCAGCAGCAGCGATTAGGCTGGATGGGGTGGTTGGGGGAGGAGCTGGGCCTGGGCTAGGGTCTGGGAGGAGGGAGGGTGGGGGGGGCAGGCAGGGGGGGAGGAGGAGGAGGAGGGTAGCAAAATATATAAAGCAATATATATCAAGAGAACACAAGCCAGAAGTTTAAAAAAAAATGAAAAGAAAGACTATAACCAGCAGAAAAAACTTGGGGGTGTGGGTGTGGGGAGGGGGAACCAAACACAGACTCTGAGGGGGGCCACTAAGTGAACAGAGACAATGAAACCACAATTGCTGCAAATTAATAATAGCAAATGAATAAGTGGAACCAAGCAAAGAAAACTGGACTCTGTTTGGCAGCAGCAAACTTGGGAGAAGGCTGGGTGGGGTGGGGTTGGGGTGGGGTGTGGTTGGCCTTGGAGGGGCAAGTTGGGAGCAGGGAACCAAAACTGATTATATGGGACAACAAGAAACAACAACAGAATCCTCTGGGGGTGGGGGGGAGGGATTCAGGGAACCCACTCGCAGGGCAGCAGCAGTCAGCAGAAACAAACAAAATGGTACAATTTAAGCAAAACCAGCAAGCAATATATAAATGAAACCAATGCAATGCAATGTGAAAATCAAAAAGTTGGACAAAAACAAGGCAGGACAAAGAGCAATAATTAATGGAAGAAGTTTTAAAGCAATGAGGATGCAGTGGGTGGGAGTGGGGGAGGGGGAGGGTAGGCCCAAAGGATGAGAAGGAAAAGGGGGGGAGGGGGGGAGAAAAGCAGACAGACAAGGAACAGGGAAAATTGGGGGAAATTAAGAAGAAAGTAAAGTGAAGTAACACACAGTATACAGACAAGAGACAGACAGAGAGAGGAGACACACAGAGAGTCACAAAGGGCAGGTGGACACAGAGCACACACAGAGAGACACAGGACACAGTCAGGACTCACAGAGACACCAGAGCAGCCAGCAAAGGGCAAGCAGGTCTCAGAGATGATCCCACAACCGCAGCCAAGAGAAGTTTCCAGAGAAGAGGCTTGGGTTTATATAGGTTTGAAATTCCCTCCTTTGGGAGCCCCCACCTTTGCACTCCCCCCACGGCCAACAGGGTGCCAGCTCTCAACAGTGCAACAGCCAAGCAGCCTACCAGACCAAAGGACTCATTCTGGCCAATCAGGGATCAATAGCGCAGCCAATACAATGCCTGGAAATAGCATCACAAAATGGATGCAAGGAGGAGCAAAAGTTTCGGGAAGGAGACACAAAATGGAGGACACACTTGGAAATTTAAAGAGACACTCCAGAGACTCAATTACATTCCCGAACCGGTTCGGGAAACCCGAGCCGGTTCGGTACCGAACCGGCTCGAATTCGGTCCGGCTCGGTCCCGGAAGGGCCCGATTCGGTCCGGGATCGAGCCGCCGGATCCGGACTGGTTCGGGACGAACCGGTCCGGATCCGGACCGAACCGCACATCCCTACAAAGCAGGGGCTCTCACTGGTGCAGGCAAGATACACGGGCCTCAGACAGCATGGGACTTGAAAGGTCAAGTCCAGTCTTTTAAACTGGGCCTCGGAACTATAACTGGGTGGCAGTACAGCTGGTAATATTTCACAGAGCATCCATTGTCACTTAATACTCTGGCAAACACATTTTGGGCCATCTGTACTTTCCAAGCACAATATAAAAGGTGGCAGGGGTGAGAATATAACTAGCTTGGTGGAGCAAAGGGATGGTAAAGAATATGATTAGGGGAGTGAAGATCTTGCTATACTGTATATTAAATACTTACAGAGGTAAGGTAGTAGTTTATTTAATTGAGTGATAAAGCTGAATACACCTGTAGTGACAAGAAGCAAATCTGTCTATAACTTTCTTCAGATCAAGAGATGTTGACAACTCCCCCCCCCGCCACAATAGCCATAATAGCCAAGTCTTTTAACTGCTAATTTGTTATGCGGTTCCTCAGGTAATTTTTCACTTGGTAAAGGCCTGAGAATTCTTTCACATGCAGAACATGATGCAGGTATACGCACACCAAATACACATCATTTGTGAAGCTCATGAGAAGCAAGTTTGCACAGTGTTTTATTTTTAAATACAATTTTATTTTATTTTTAAAGTTAGCAGCTGCAGCAAACTCAGTTTTGGACTTCTGCTCTTCTTCATAGTGTGCAATTGCTTTTAGCAAGCGTCTCAAGAGGCAGGTATGATGGACAGTAGGAAATATTTTGTGGGGAGCACTCACAATCCTGTAGAATCCCTGGGAATAATCCCTGAAAGGCAACCCCACATCACTCAATATGGATGTTGTTCAGACTGGATCCTTTTTTGGCCAGCCAAGATAGCCAAAGCTGGTCAAAAGCACACTTGGCCACTACCACAAACTGACCACCCAATAACACTGCCAGATCCAAGCAGGGCTCTTGTTCACATTGATGTGGGTTTTCTAGAAATTTTTCTAATACGCTAAATTAAGTAGGCCCTGGTTCAGCAAATTATTTTTTATATTTAGTAAACAAGACTAATTTTACATGCTGTATATGTATCTTCCGTAGATGGCAATGGTTAAACCCTTCCTGTAGTCTACCAAAGAAAACCACATGGCTGTGGTCGCCAGGAGTTGACAACAACTCGATAGCACAACTTTATATGTTTCTTAACACCATTTTCAATAAAGTGTTGAAACTAAAATATTTGATTTGTGGGCGGGGGGAATAGTGCCCAATCTTATGCATGCCTACTCAGAAATAAATCCTGTTAAGTTTCAGGTAAGACCATGATTTACTCCCAGGTAAGTGTGCATACTATTGCAGCCCTACAGTGGTTTGAATGTTATTCTGAAATGCAAAGTTTTCTTTGGAAATTTTTTTTATTGGAATATCTGTAAATAGTTTCAGAGATGGTAACTCAATAAGGATATATTTCCTTACATTGTTTACATTTAATGGAAAAACTGAAGACATTTAAAATTGTTAACATACTTATTTTAGCTATGCCAAAGAATTAAGTATTGATATTTCTCATATATGCACGCATGCTTCCTAGGGATCATAAGTATAATAATCGTGGGGGGGAGGGGTGTTTCGTTAACACAAACTGCCAAATTTGACTGGAATTGTATTGGTTCATTAGGTTACTGATTAATTTTATGTTTTAAAAAATTGCTGTGACAAGGCTTTTTTTTTAACCTCACAACACTGCTTGTTTAGGTTATCCAAGTTGGTGCAAGGTAAGGCATCCAAACAAGCATATAGCATCACTTGAGAACTGGTCCGCCTTCCTCACCGCTCTGTTTACCGCTGGTTAACTTATCATTGCCATTGAAACAGTCTTACACTACCTTGTTCTCTAAATGTTTTTACTTTTGCTGAAAAGTCTAAACATTGATTGCCCAAGAAGACTTGTGTGTGTGTGTTATAACAGAGATCAACATGAGTACCGAAGGCTTTGATCCATTGGAGCTAGGTATTTGGCTTTACCCAGCCAGCTTAATTAGTATTGAGAACTGGCTACAGTGCCTGCTAGTGCTAAATATGTACTTAGTAGCAGTTAGGTATACCACCTTAAGTGGCGCAGTGGGGAAATGCTTGCCTAACAAGTAGAAGGTTGCTGGTTTGAATCCCAGCAACCTATATCGGGCAGCAGTGATATAGGAAGATACTGAAAGGCATCATTTCATACTGCACAGGAGGAAGAAAACCACAGGGCTCTGTGGGCACCAGGAGTTGAAATTGACTTGACAGCACACTTTACCTTTTTGCAGTTAGGTAGTTGCCATGCCATACAAAAGAAAAAGTGAGGCAGTTCCTACACAGCAAATTTACAATCCATACTAACTCAGAGATGGATTGAGAGTATGCATAATTTTCCTCACTAATGGGTAACCACACCTAGGCCACACACATATCTAGGACTGATGATCTGCTAGAGCCCCTTTTCACAAATTAAGCTGTGAAATTGTTGATTTGGACCCAAAGATTCCCCTGCCCTGATGGAAAGGGTTTCCTTTCTCCAAGGAAGGTGACTTCTGTTGGAAGGGAGCCTTTGGATAGAAAGCAGTATCACCTTATCTAGTTTCAGAGTGACAAATTAGCTGCTGTCTAAAACAAACAAACAAAAAAACTTGCTTCTGGTATACATTGAAATATCAGTGGCCTTTCCAGATGGCAATCCTGCTCCCTTTTCCTGTTATATTTGTGATCCAGCCTTCTGGGTGTGCCAATGTTCTCTTCTAATGCAGGAGCCTTTTGTGGGGAGGGATAATTGTTCTCCATGGTTCTTAGAAAGAAAACCAACAAACCGTTTTAACCTACACTCTAGGGCACATACACCAAATTGATAGGATGGGGTGTGGAGACTGAGAGACAACATCCAGAGAAGCAGCCATGTTGGTCTTGCAGCAAAACCTGCAAAGCATCTTTTGGCATTTTAAAGGCTGATTATGGTATACACTTTCATGGACTGTTGTACACTTCATCAGATGCATAATCTACTGTCCTCAGGAGGTGTGTGGGTACATATATATGATTTACAATAAATTATAGGAAATATGTAAACAGTGGGGTTAAGTGTTGTAATTTATTTTCTCTCTGTGTGTGTTTTTGTGTATATACATGTGCGTGTGTGCTTTAATTTACACGTACACACACCCTACCTACCTGCCCATTGAGAATAACACTTCTAGTCAACTCTAGTCTATGAAAACTTTTGCTACAACAAACATTAGTCTTTGAAGCCCACAGTGTTACAGAGCATCAATATAAGCTGGTGTCCGTCACCCCCTTTTTCTGCTCTGCAGCTGTAGTGGGGGAGCAAACTAGATCCTAAACAAGTAGAAAAGAACAATAATTATTCCGCACAATAATTAACTGCTTATTTATCATGCAGAACTGAAAACACTATATTTTAAAATTAATTTTATTTAACATATACCACCCAAAATGTACGTCTCAGTTTACAACAAAGCAAAATAAATGACAATGGAAAAAGTAAAAAAAAAAATGACAACAGAAAAGTTAAAACATTACAACAATTTAAAAACAAGGTTAAAACAAAACAATATTTACTTAAAAGCCTGGGTGAACAAATGCTTCTTTAAAGACGTTTAAAAAGCTGTCAGAGATGGGGAGGCTCTTATTTCAGCAGGGAGCGTGTTCCAAAGCTTTGGGGCAGCAGTAGAGAAGGCCTGTCCCCGAGTAGCCACCAGACAAGCTGGTGGCAACTAGCTCCATTTAAGTGGAGGTACGCTTCACAGAAGTCCAAGTATGAATCCCAAATACTTTCCGGCACTGATGAGAAAGGGAGACTTCAGGCAGAAAATTATCAAAGTTGGTCATGAGGGGTGGTATGCATACAGCAGCAGCTCTATTTCACCATGAACTAAGAAATATGTTATATTTTTGAGTTATAATGAAGGGATTTTACAGTATTTGGCCATGAATAAACTACTTAAAGTGAAACAAGAGGAACACTAGAATACAAAACAATCTGGTTCATTTTCAAGGAAGTATTCACAGTAAGTTGGTCAAAATTCACTTGATAGAATGCCCTTTCTGACTGCAAGCATCAGAAGTCAGGAATGGCAGAGGTACAAAATAAGCTGTCAGGCACAACCTCATATGTAACAGGAGCTATTTCATAGTAGATTTACAGCATTTGCCAACCATGGGAGGAAACATTGAACATTTTTTCCACTCTGAAAAAGTTTATGTGGGTCATCATTCAGTTCTTCCCAGGTGGTTTGAATGCCGTCTGTTTCGAGCTGGCTCACAACAAATGGTGTGAAATTCAGTTTTTGGCATTGGCCCTTAGATGCCAGAAAGGATACATTCTTGCTTTTAAAAAAACCAAGACCTAAGCATTTGGCAGATGATCCACAAGCTGCAAACAAGAAGACAATGCAGTATAGAAATTGCTAGCTGGACAAAGTTTGGACATTTACAGTTTGAACAGAGGAACATGAAAGAAGTTTTAGAAGGGGGGATTCTGGTTGTCAGTCCTTTAAGTGAAAAGGTTTGGGAGCCATTCCGAAGCATATCCTTAAAGATCACCAGGATGCCGTTCCATCTTGCACACACTTGCTCTCTTCTCTCGGCACAATACTTCTCTCACCTTTGGTATACACATCTTGCAGTAGTGGAAGACTCAAACAGAAGCATCTTACAAAAAAGAAAAAAGGATGGAATCAACGTGAGTTGCTATAAACAAGTTAAACACACCCAGTTAGGTCAGCTTTATAAATATTTGAGATATGAAAATAACAGAAATAGGGTTTTCTAACACATCAGGGCAAAGGGGCTCAGACCAGCCAAATATCCTTCAGTCTGTCTGAACTGAAGCTTGTACTGTGAGCTACCACCATCTTGCCAAGTAAATGCAGATACATTCAATTTGTATCAAATATTGAGCCAGACGAGTTACTTTGTCTATTTAACTGCTGCCATAAATAAAATGGAAAAGAAACACCATGAGAAAAATAGGAGACATGGAATAAATTTAAAAGCCTCAAGTGTTTTCAGCTGATACCTGTTAGAGATCGCTCATTAACTTACAGCGCCGGTTCAGACATAATGGGGAACCATGGTTTCCCACAACATGAACAAACCCTGGAGAGCCATGGGCTCTTGTCCCATCCCATAACCTCCTTGGATCCATGGTGGAAGCATGACACCAACATCCTGGCGTCACAGCTCATATGATGCTGGGAACTGTAGTTCAACTCTGGTTAACATGCCAGGGAATGAAATCCACTTCAGACTTTGTTTTTACATCCTGACTTGTTAACCAGAGTTAAACCACAGTTCCTAGATTGCATGAATTACAGAGCTAGGGTTTAAACAAGCCAGAATTCCTGGTTGTATGAGTAAGTAAATGAGAGGAGAAGGGAGAACGCAAACTTATGGTGTTCCAGGGCTTGCTTTCGTAATGGGAAACTATGGTTTCCTCTCAGGTCTGAACTACCCTATAGCGTAAACACAAAATCTGAGCATTAATTCATTTCATCTTTTAACCACTGTGATGCATTTAATGGGTTTTTTTTTTGCAGATAAAATCTCATATCTGGGCTGACCTGGACACCACAATGGATGCAGAAACTATGTGGGGGCATCCATTGACTCCTCTTGAATGGTTAAATTGGATCAGTTTCAGTTTGACTTTTCAGGACAAGCTGCTTGGAGCAGTATGTCTTACCACCTATTCTCTTGATCCTTGCCCAACACAGATATCTGGCAGGGAAGTTCTTGGAGATGCTCTGGTAGATATTATAAATGCATCTCGAGGGACATCAAGATGCCTCCTTGTTCTAAGGAGGCATTTATTAGACCTCTTTTATAGAAGCCTATGTTGGTCCCTTCAGAGTTAAGCAATTTATAAGCTCATCTCCAACCTCCCATGGTTGGGCAAGCTGATTGAGATGGTGGTGGCTTCCACCCTCACTGAAGATAGCTGGAAGTCAAGTCACTTTCAGCTGCATGCCATTCTTTTCTGGCATCCTCCCAACTAGACATCACTAATCGGTCACAGGCACTAAAATTTAATGAGCCTGATTCTGCTTGCAGGATACCAGCTAGAGAATTGAGCTGTACCAGAGTTAAATGTATGGTGTGGACCTAGGCTGGTGCAATGTAATTTATTGGATACTTACCTGTTGACTGAGTGACACATGAGACTTTGTAAGATAGCCATATACTAAGGAAGCACAGAACTGAAGCTATGAAGCCAAAGACCTGTTTAAAAACCAAAACAAAAAGCCATACATTCAGTAATTGATCCAGCTTAAAAATCCCACTTTCTAAATGCTAAAGCTGTATTTAACATTTATCGATCAAGGATTACACTTACTTGTATGCACTGTGTCAACACAAAACCTGTTTAGTACTAATCAGGCATCTAGTTTACTTGCTCTCCTTTTAGGAGCACTCCATCCACTAGATGAAATGTACTCTCCAGTACCAGCTAATTATTGCAGCAAAAAGAATAACAACAACAACAATAATAATAAGCAGTTATGGTTTAGAAAAGTTGAAATCTCCATGACTCTATGTTGTAGCCATTCTAGTATGGAATCTGGCAACAAACTAGAGAAACTTCACATTGTTTAAATGGACCAAGCTTGGTTGGGGTGGGCTGGGGTGAGTAGGGTCTGGCAATATAGGGACACAATCTACTGGGAATTTCTGTTGCATGGATGTGACCCAAATTAAAAATAAAGATTTGCCTGCCTTGTAGCATGAGTTATTTATTCCACAGGTTCCTTTGTCTGCTATCTGCCTACTTTTTGCTTGCAACACATTGTCGTCTGGGTGGTGCAAGATAATGAGCCAGTGCAGTGTAATGGTTAGAGTGGTGGACTGGGACTAGGGAGACCTGAGTTCAAATCCCCATTCAGCCATGAAACTCACTGGGTGACTCTTGGCCAGTCAGGTATTTCTCAGCCTAAGCTACCTCACAGGGTTGTTGTGAGGAGAAACAGAACCATGTACACCATTCTGGGCTTCTTGGAGGAAGAGTGGGATATAGATGGAAAAATGTAAAGTGAGTTGCAGAAGGAGCTAGAGCAGGGATGTGAGGCTCTCCAGATGTTGCTGAACTACAACACCCATCACCCCCAGCCACATTTTATTACAGCTGGGGAAAACAGGAGTTGTAGTTCAGCAACATCTGGAAAGCCACATGTTGCCTACACCTGCGCTAGAGCAGAGATTATCAATGTTGGGCCCCCAGATGTTATTGGACATCAACTCCCATAATCCCCAGCCCCAGTGGCCTTTGCCTAGGGATTATGGGAGTTGAAGTCCAATAACATCTGGAGAGCCAACGTTGAGAATCCCTGCGCTAGAGGGTGCATCTAATTCCACTGAAACATGGCGTGGACTCGATGGTCATAAGATTCCTTAAAAAACAAAGTATTCCTGAAGCGCTAGAAGAACAGAGATTACCTTTAGGCTGTGACATAGCCAGGGTCTGATAGCATAAGGCAGTGAGGTTTAGCTTCCGCTAAAATAAATTAGCAGACAAGTTATACTATGTGTTTAAATGACTAGAGGCAGAGGCACAATGGAGAAAATGTAGTATTAAAATAGACACTACTAACGGGGGAGGACTGGGACAAGAAAAACATCCAAAAGAAAGTCCTATAAGTGGCTTGTTTCATGGTTGTCTCAGTTCCAGACATTACAAAAATGTTTGGAACTGAAGCCCCTGCTTGGACCATAATTCTACCCCAATGTGAAGGAATCTGCCCATTGCCTTCATAAAAACAGGTAAACATCACCCCTTTTCATACCCCCTTCTATATTTCCAGAATGGCTTGGTCTAGAGTTCTGAAATTGGGCAGATGTAGCCCAAAATGGCAGGACTCTATTTTTATTTCCAGAAAATTGGTCAATTCTGTGATTTTTAATGATTTTTCTGTACTGCAGTAAAGCTGCCAGAAAGAGTTATCTCTATCCATAGAGTACTTCACAACTAGTGAAAGTGGAACTAACTCTAACAACTGAATAAACAATTTTAAAACACAAATCCACTATGCTCAAGCTGGTTTGTGATCCAAAAGGTCTGCATGAGAACTGTGAAGCAAGGGGCATGTGTTGTGGCTTTAATTTATTTTTCTTACAAATGAACTATATGTCCAAGTTGGTTGTGTGTTTGAACTGTGGAGCGAGGGACATGTGTTGTGTCCCAGTTAGTTGGTCAAGAAGCTATGTGAATCCATTGGTGTTGTCATAGTCCTGGGCGTGGGGGGCAAATGTACTGTGGCCCAGACCTGCGGGTTTGTGGTGAAATTAAAAATATGTGGAGGATGCTTATTTTTCAGCCCGCCCACCCCGCCACATAAGCTCATAGGTTCAGGGTCCAGAATTACCTAGCTGCACCTCTGCCTAAGATGTGCATTGCATTTCAGTGGCAGGTTATGTGGAAAACGTAGGATGCAGCCTAAGACTAGATCACAACAGGGACAGAAGTTTAGGCAGTAAATTTCTTATACATATCAAAGCATATGTTATCAAAGAGCCTCACCGCTCCAGCTACAAGTCCTGAGAGGTTGTGGCTTTTTGTTGCTACCACAATAGATGCAATGAGAAGCAGGATGGTACCTATCAGGTAATGGAGAAACTCCTGGAGAAAGAAAATACATCCAGTTGAAAAGAGAATTTTATCAAGGGAACATTTCAGTGTGACTCACCTAAAGCAGTCCTGTACTAGCCAATGAATTATTGTGCTTTTTAACCAGTGTGAGAAAGGAAATGAAACCGCCCTATTCATTCTTTCTAACCTAGATCACATTTCCTTGATGAAGAGACAATATTGCAGGTGCTGCTTTGCTGAAACTGATAAGGCGATTACTTACTTTTTTCCAAAGAGCAAGCCCGTTTTCGGAAACACACACACTGTTGGAGCCTTGGATTTTTGCATATCAGATGTACAGTCCATAATGGTCCCGTCAGTTTACATAGCTAACAACCAGTGTGTTCTCTTACAGGTAATATACTTGGCATAGCTGGTGATGCAGGTGTGTCCAGGGAAATATATTTGTCTGTCTCTGGAAGACTTTTTTCATTCCTTGTAGAGTACGCCTGCTTCAACATCCAGCCACTTGCTCAGGAAAGTGTCATCTGAACATGTCCCAGTTCATTCCAATTGCTATCTTAATTCAGTTTCCAGGGCAGAGAATACCCCAAGCACTGCTGATAAACGAATGGATGGGATACACAGGACAGGGTTTTCTCTGTTTTTGTCCCCAGACTCTGGAATGCTCTCCTGTTGGGTCTCTCTGGCTTCTGTGGCTGCTTTTAAAAAACAACTAAGGATTTTATTTGTTCAGGCTTTTGCCCCTTAGAGGTTGCCAGTCTCTCTGTTCCCCTGGTCCAGTATCAGAAACTTACTCAAGAGATTCAGGGCTTAAAGTTTATTTGATGTCTTGGGTAAGTCCTAGACCCTTTAATGGTGCATAAGGGTAGTAGGTTACTTTTGGGGGGTGGACAGAGGGGCTATGGGAATCATTATTTGTGATTCTCACAACAATTTGCAAATTGAAATTTAAAAGGTTTCTTTTTATTCTTATTTATTTTTTAATTTATTTAGTATATTTGTACATCATCTCAAACTCACATCTCCAGGTGGTTTACAATTCTTGTTAAAAACATACAGGGGTCTTGACAATGGCATCTTGATGGGAGGATTTCAGCAGCCGGGCTGCTGATGCCTCCTTCGCCTATTTGGTCCATAATTCTTCAATCAGAATGATTGAAGACCAGAGGGCATGTGGAGCTTGACCTTCTCCTTGTCTAGGAAGATTCCAGGTTTGATAATGCCTGGGAGACGCCTGGACTGCCTTGGAGGACGGATCTGTCCACCTCAAGCCCCAGACTGATTAGGACATGGCACATTCACCATGCTATCTTAAAGACCACCTACCTTTAACTACTTTTTACGCTAAATCTCTGAGCCTATAAGATTCTTTTTTCCCCTCCTTTTCTTATGTATTTTAGACATTTTTTACTTTTTCCTGTGTTTTTCTTTTAAATCCGTTAAAGACTCCCATGGACTCCTTAGAAGGTTACTCCGATGTTCCAGACTTAAGAGGAGAGAGTTAGACTGAAGAGACAAAGAATGTTATCGTTCCTCTGCTTACAATTTTGGATGTATAAAAGTACTGAAGAAAACTGCAGTTTGAATTTTGGTTACTGCTGAAGGTGCCTTAAGTTTCAGATGTTTATGTTGCAGTTTAACCATTTTATTGAAGCAATCATAATTAGCACATAAGAAGATTTAACAACTGCAGCAGTGAAACCCTGATTGGAATGTCTATACAAGATTTACGGTTTATTTACATCTTAATTGGATTTACAACATTTATCAGAGTGGGAGGCTTTTGTCGTCCCCCCTCCCCTTTTGTTTGCTGTAAAGAATAGACTGGACTGTGATTGATGGGCTCAGAAATATTCTGAGTGTTTGCAAGATATCTGAGTTTTTATTTTTTATAAGTTAGCTATTTGAATGCCATACATTGACTTTTTTCTATTTGTCAGACGGGGAAGATTTTGTTGGATGTGTTAAAATTGGATATTTCAGAACTTTAATTAGCCGAGGGAAAGGATTGGATCAAAGTAATTTAAGTTCTGTTTTTTGATTTACTCTGTTATTCCGCTATGAAAATTTTTCAGCTTCTTTATCTTGGAAGGATTTATAGTAAAGAGTCCAGATCTTCCTTTTCCCTCCCTCCCTCCTCCCCCCCCCACCAATGTGGAAGAACATATTTTCTCACCAGATCTTGTTAGCATATGTAGTTTTGGGAACTAAAATCTACGGAGACACATTCATTGTTCTGAACTGGAAGGATCTTTAGCAAAATGTATTGGTTTTCTCAGCGCAGCAATTTATTCTCCCATCAATCCTGTTATAGTTGTGTTTAGTCTTCTATTTCCACGATAGACGGAACTTGTTACAAGATGTTACTACAACTTCTTACCACGAGGGAACAAGATTGTTATACGTTTTCACTAAACTGACTTTATTACAATTAAGATATTTTACTTCTCATATTTGAAATTAAAATTGAATCAATACAAAGAAGATATTAAGACATGAAGAAGATCAGCATGGCCCTTATGAATGGATGGTATCTAAATGTTTGAAATAGTCCTTATTTTGTGCCTTACTAGGTACCTCAGTACCCAAAGTAACTGTAATTTTTATTTTAATAATATTGGCTTTTATTCTAAATAAATAGGATTTAAAAAAAATTTAAACAATTGGAAACATTATAAATCTCCTGTTTGAGCATTTTCAAGTATTTTGAGAAAACTGGAGCTTGAATTAAATACAACTCTTTATAAGATATTAGGGACTTGGTTTATTCTGTTTTTGACAGAAAATCTGGGACATTAAGATTTATAATCTCCTTGAACTTTGAACTTCTTCTAAAAGTATTGTTTGTACTGGATTATGATCCTTAATTTCACAATTTGTAATTGGTTTGGCTTTTTCTTTGGCAATTAATTCTAGGGATTTCTGTTAGGGCTTCTTCAAAGACTGGTCATTGGTTTCCCCGTATACAGTTACGTAAAAATGCATGGAAGAGGGGTTCTGAAGGAGAGGTCTTGCTTAGTTACATAAAGATCGGTGTTATTCCCTGTGATAATAATTACGAGGCTTGGAATAGGGAGACGGAAGTGAGAGGTCTTATCTAGTTATATCCTAAAGATAAATGGTTGAAGTTATAATTATTATCATCATTTGCCTGTTTTGGAGGATAGATATAAATAATTATTTTATCATGACTAATATACTTTATATTAAACAGATCAACTAGTTTTTAAAACTCAAGGAGAACTTTTCATTGAAGGGATTTAATGCAGGAGAATAGGGTTCTATACTAGAGGTTAGATCTTTTTAACAGTTTTCAAAGATTATCACTAGGCAAATAGAAGTTTTTAGTTGTATATTTCTATCCCCCCCCCATTTTTCTATGTTGGTTCGTTTGTTAAACTTTGGCTTGCAACACATCAGCAACGTTAACATTAGTGTGCTTCAACACATTAATGCTGATATTATAATAAACAATTATTGATAATTGATAATAATTGACAATATTAATTATTGTTATTATAATATATTAATAATATTTTTAACTTATATTTTTAAACTTTTTGAGAAAGTCTGTTCCATGGGGGCTTGCTGAGTTTTGTTTTGTTCCGTTTTTTTCCTCCTCTTCCCCCGCCCTTTGTCTTTTTGTCTCCCTCCCTCCCTCTTTCTTTCTTGATTTGAAGTATATGAAAGGTTATGGACTTATTAATACAAGTAAACCTGTAATTCATTTTTTGAAGATTTTCTAGGGAGAAATAACATTAGGGAAGGGTATCTATAAATATATGTATCTTTTTGTTACAAATGGATCCTTTTGATGTTCTTAGAAGTGTTGCTGTCAGTTTCAGTTCCATCTCCACAGAGGCCCTACAGAAGTCTCAGTTCGATCACCAAAGTAGCATTTTTAGTTTTCATATGGTTGCTCCTTTTTGGTTCAGCTTTGGAAATAGGTAACCGTCCAATCAGTAACATACATTAAAGCTCTGAACATGTTTTGTTTACAGGAAATCTAACCAGAATATAGAAAATTGTTGGTGTAATTTGAAATAATATTCAAAATAACTGTAACATGTTTATTTTAGTAATATTGGTCTTTATTTTTAAATAATTTGATCTCTTTTCTCTCTCTCTCCTACTTATAGTCAAATTACCATTTTCTCCAAGACAAGATTATTATTTAGGTATTAGTTGACTGACAGGTCGGGTGGGAGTTGCTCAATTACTATTTTCTCTTTTTCTTACAATTTTCTTCTTTATATCAACTGGGGTGTGTTAGAAAGTTATTGATGGGCAAGATCTAGCTTATTTTTGCATTTGTTCTGTATGTAAACAATTAACTATGATAAGTATGAATGAATGTAGCACATACATGGGTATGAATATGTGTGATATGCCATATTATGTGTTATTGGACAAGTTGGTGGCTCAGAGTTGTAACCTTTTTCATATTTTTCTATATAATAAAAAGCATTTTTTAAAAAAAAAACATACAGGGGTGTACCTGCTGCCAGTTCTGGGTTCTCTCTGCTTTCCAAACCCCTTCTTTGTATTTTGCAACTCAGTCACCTCCAGATTTACCTGCAGTGGGATTAGCATAAAGTATTTCCTGCAGTCTGGAGTTAGGAAATCTTTATTCCTTCTTGTCTAGTGTAAAGAAAAAGATCAGATGCCTTGGGGGTTGTGCATGTAACTCTGCTAACACTAATGTTGCCGATAATTGCCAAGACTTTGGAAACTTAGAAGTCAGAAGGTGCACAACCACCCACACATATCTGGAGGCTGCACAGATCTTGCCCTGGCAATGAAACTTGGTAAAATTGAGAATGTATGAACCCTTAAAAGTCTTACTAGATATCAACACATATGCTGGTAACCTCTAGGCTTGACTACTGTAATGCACTCTACGTGGGGCTGCCTTTGTACATAGTTCAGAAACTACAATTGGTTCAGAATGCGGCAGCCAGGTTGGTCTCTGGGTTTACCCGAAGGGATCATATAACACTGATTCTAAAAGAACTGCCCTGGCTGCCAATATGTTTCAGAATGAAAACAAAGTATTGGTTATTACCTATAAAGCCCTCAACGGCTTAGGCCCAGGATACTTAAGAGAGAGCCTTCTCTGTCATGAACCCTGTCACCTATTAAGATCATCTGGAGAGGTCCGGTTACGGTTGCCACCAACTTGTCTGGTGGCAACTCAGTACTGCACCTTCTCTGTGGCTGCCCCTGGGCTTTGGAACGTGCTCCCTGCTGAAATAAGAGCATCTCCTCTGTTTGTTTTTAGGAGGACCCTGAAAACATACCTATTTTCCCAGGCATTTAACTGAACGATAATTTTTAAAATTTTAATGTGCTTTATCTATTATGATTTTTATCTTTTTATGAATTTTAAATGTTTATATTTTGGATTATGTTTAATTTTGTATGCCACCTTGAGGTTTTATATCAGGCAGCATATACATTCAATAAACAAACACACACCAGTGGGATGTGTTTTTGCTATCTAGTTCAAAAATACTGAACTATTGTTCTTCACTTGAGAACAATATTTTAGCTCTAAAACATTTGCAATATTACACTTTCATTAACCCCTTCAAGGGCAAAAATGGAACAGAACAGTGCAACAGCCCAGGCTATTGCACTTTTATTAAACCCGCCACAGTCAGAACGGTGTGGAAAAACCCAGAACAGTCCCCTATCAGTCAAACTGCATCCCAAAAGCAGAGGTATGTGCTGCAGACACCAGAGAACAATATTGTAGCACTGAAATAATTGCGATATTACAGTTTTATGACCCCTTCCATGCCAAAAATGGTCTGCAATGGTGCAACTGCCTGAAATCCCCAAACTGTCAGGCTGCATCTCAAAAAGAGTGGAATTGGCTGCAGACATTGAAGAATATTGTAGTACCAAAACATTCCCAGTCTTCACTTCTATGAATTCCTTCAGTGTCAAAAATGGACTGGAACAGCAGAATTGACTGAATCAACCGCCCCCAAACTGTCAGACTGCATCCCAAAAACAGAGCAGTGGGCTGCAGACACAAGAGAAGAATACTGGAATACCACAATCTTCCCAATCTTGCACTTTTATGAAGTCCTTCAGTCAAGTGTATAAGGAGCACACTGGCAGCCGTGGGACAAGGTCCTGCCAGCAGCAACCTTCTTCACTGAATTCTGCATGCACGTTAGTACGTGCACCCTAGCCATGCCCCTTGCATCCACATCAAATGCAGGGATGGGGCTATTCAGCCCTTTTACAGTCAGCCATTCATTGAATCACTGACTGGGAGCTATATATTTTTCTCTGTGAGGCAGAGAAAGCAGCTCCCAGTCAGCGATTCTACAAACAGGGTCAAGAACAGGAGGCTGCCCTGGACAGCTGGCTGGGGTGGGCAAACTCAACAACGGGGCCAAAAGGCCCTGTCTGGGCACTGACCATGCCTCCTGTGTCCAATGTGGATACAGGAGGAGAAGCCACCAGGGATCCTTTCCAGACAGCGTTTCACTGAAATGAAGAGACACAGGGGAAAGAGAGTTTCGATGAGACGCTGGCTGGAATTGAGAGGCATGGCCCTCGTGCTCCCAGCTGATGAACTTGCTAGCTGAGTGCAGGAGGATTGGGAGCAGGGAGGTGCCCCAGGTGGCTCCCCCAGAACCTGGTGGCCCATGGACAATCATCCCCCACTGCCCCATTGTCCCCACACCTCCCAGCCTTCAGTGCCAAAAACAGACCGGACCAGCGTAATGGCCTGAAAACAGCCTGGACTAGTCCCCAAACTGTCAAGCTGCATCTCCAAAACAGTGGAATGAGTTGCAGACTCTGGAGAAGAATATTGTAGCACTGAAATATATATATAATTTTGAATTTTTTAAATTCTTTATTAAAACAAATTTACAATGCTAAACCAATATTGATCCAAACATAAACAGCAAAACGTAATACAACAAACCACAATCCTCCAATCCATCCACACTCTAATATCGTCCATGGTAGGAATACAACCATAATTAGTGTAAAGAATAAAATCTGACCAAATTAAATAAAAAGAATTTTGTATTCTGGTTTGCACGGGACCAAATAATATGGGTTAGCTTTTCTGAGATCGCGATATGCCTTTGGTTCTTTTACCTAATGTCCATCAACAAGGCTTGGTTTTTCCAATGGTTGGCTATAGCTAACCTGGCAGCAGTTACTATAAATAAAATTAATTTTTTGGATTTCACATCTATATTGACCCTAGAAAACACATAATAGACATAATCCTATTTCTGATTTGTAATCTGGCACATCTCCTTGAATACCTCTGTCCAAAAGAATAAGGCCCTAGGACAGGTCTACCAGAGATGAAAATAGGTTCCCTTCATCCCGCAACCACTCCAGCAAAGCAGAGAGCAGTCTTTTTGGATGTATGCTATTTTAACTGGGGTCAGGTACCATCTATGGAAAACCTTGAGAAAGTTCTCTTTAATTTGGGCAGAAGAGGAAATAACTGGCTTCAATTTCCATATGTTCATCCACTCCTGCTCTTTGATTTCCTGTTGGAAATCATTTTCCCAAGACATCTTAGGCAGTGGGTTAAATGTGTGGTTTATAATGAAATCATATCATGTTGAAACCACACCTTTGAGGGAGTCCAGGGCTTCCCAAACCATACTTCATTAGCTGCCTATTAGCTTGTGCTGTTATTTCTGGGGTGGGTATAATGGATCTGCAGTGTAAAAGATGTATCCATGTACAGTGCAAATGACCCAACAATTCCCCTCTAGCTTCTAGGTCAATAGGATTTCTCCACTGGTAAAAGTTACATAATCTGGCAACTTCCAGATCAGCAACTTCCATCAGTTGAGGAGATGTGAACAATCCATCAAATGGCAAAAAATTGGAATGAGAGGGGAATATGGGGACGCTAAACTCTTATGCCATTTTGCCCAACTCTTGAAAGTGGCACTCAGAAAAGGACTGCTTTAAACTTAATAATCCAATCTGGTATTAGAGGCATACTTTTAACTCTGTAAGAGTATTGATCAGAAACTTGCATCTTAGCCCAAGAATTAATTTCAACATTAGTCAACATCCATAAGATGTTTTGGAGGGGAAAAGCCTCATAACAGACAGATAGGTATGGAATTCCTATTCCACCATTAGCTATTTTTGTGTAAAGAACACTATATCTAAGTCATGCTTTTTTGTTAGCATGAATAAAAGAGAAAAAAATTCTTTGCCATCTATGCAGGGTGCTAGCAGATATTGTAACTGGTAAGATTTGAAACAAGAACAATAATTTGCATAGTAGATGCATTTTAAATGCTGCTACTAGCCCCATCCAGGAGAGGTTAATCCCTTTCCACTTCTGAATTTTATTTTTAATATATTTTTAATACTGGAGTGAAGTTCAAATGTTTAAGATTTGTGAGATTCTTGGAAATGTGCACTCCCAAGAATCGAATATTGTTTAGAGACTTTGATAATACCCAAGGATTTAATTAGGCCCTTTTGAGACTTCGTGCTGATCCCAGGACACAAGATTTCTGATTTAGAAAGATTTTTAATCCTGCTACTTTTTCAAAATTAAACAACTCACCCTATATAGATGAGGTAGCCTGTAAGGGATCTGATAATATTAAGGCAACATTGTCGGCATATGTTCAATACTATCAATAGTCAGTCCTTTAATCGGCTGGTTAATGGCTCTATGGCGAGTACAAATAGAAAAGGGGGAAGGGGACATCCCTGTTTTGTGCCCCTGTTAATACTGACTATTTCAGAATCTAAGTGACAGTGACATAAGTTTCACTATATAGTTGTCTGATGATATTGGTGAATCCTGTTCCCATTTTAAGATGATCTATTAACTTAATCAAAAAAGACCATGACAGCTGGTCAAAAGCCTTGAACATGTCTAGGGTAAGTATGGCTGAAGGAATGTTAATCCTTTTACTAAAATATATACAGTACATTATGCAACAAACGGGATCTGCAATCAGCCTTCCTTTTATAAAACCAGACTGGTCTGGAAGAGCATCTAGGTCCCAAGTTCCCTCCCTGGCTTCTCCAAGATAGGGTTGAGAGAGATTCCTGCCTGCAACCTTGGAGAAGCCGCTGCCAATCTATAAAGACAATACTGAGCTAAATAGACCAATGGTGTGACTTAGTATATGGCAGCTTCCTATGTTCCTATATACTGGGCTATAAATTTGTTTAATCTTTTTTCTAAGCAGGATGTAAAGATCTTGATTGAGCACTAAAATATTTCCACTTGCCCTTTTATGAACCCTTTGAGTGCCAAAAATAGACTTAAACAGTGGAACAGCCAGAAACAGCACCCAACAGTCTTTCAACCCATTTCTTGATTCTATGATTATGTTTATTTATTTACTTTCAATTTATATACCGCTTTTCATTAAAATAATCTCAAAGTGGTTTACAATATAATTAAAACAATGAATGATTAAAATACAAAGGTACAAATAGATGATCTCAAAAACTACAAAAGTACAGATAATACAAATATAAAAAAATCTTTATTTAAAAATTTAATAACCCATTAAAAATAATACATAAAACAAAACAGCAGCAGTAAAAACAATACTTTCATTCAGAAGCCTGGGTGAAGAGCTACATCTTAAAATTTTCCCTAAAAACTGTCAGGGAGACTGAGGAGCAGATCCCAGCAAAGAGAGAATTCCAAAGACTGGGGACAAGAAGGCCCTGTCCCATGTGCTTGAGAACTGAGCCTCTCTCACCATCGGCGGCAAGCAGAGCAGAACCCAGTCTGATGATCTTTTCACGTGGGCAGAAACCCTTGGGAGCAGGCAGTCCTTCAGATATCCAAGGCCCAAACCATTAAGGGTTTTAAAGGTCAAAACCAGCACCTTGAATTGGACCCGGAAACAAACTGGTAGCAAGTGCAGCTCTTTCAGGATGGGTGTAATATAATCCCAACGGGCAGCTCCAGATACAATCCTCATTGCCGGATTTTGCACTAGTTGCAGTTTCCGAATATTTTTCAAGGGCAGCCTCATGTAAAGCGCTACAGGAATCAAGCCCTGATGTGACTAGGGATGTGCACAGAACTAGCGGGGAGTGGTTCAAAGGTGGGGGGCATACCTTTAAGGGCAAGGGAGGGTGCCCTTACCCCTTCCGCTACATTTTAGTGCTCAATTTTAAAAGTCCCTAGTGGGGGCAGCAGCGTACCTCCTTGTCTTCCTCGGCTGGAAGTTAATGGAATATGCAGTGTGCGTGTGCACGCTGGGCGTATGCACTCACACGTGATGCTCTTTCGCACATTGGGTGCATGCGCAATTGAGCATGGTGTGAGTGCACACGCACCTGATGTGCACATGCGTGATGGGTACTTCTGTTAACTTCCGGCCGAGGACGACACAGGGATGGCAGGGAAGTACGCTTCCACCCTAACAGGGAGAGGGGTAAGGTCTCCCTCCCCCATCCTTAAAGTTATGCTTCGAACTGACAGAACCCTGGCTGATCAAACTGGTTTGGAGGCCCATAAAGGGCCTCCAAACCGGTTCTTTGCACATCCCTTGATGTGACTAGGGCGTGGGTAACTGTGGCCAGATCTGCCTTCTTGAGAAAGACGCAGCCGACACACTAGCGGAAGCTGGGCAAAAGCATCTCTGGCCACCGCCTCCACCTGAGCTTCCAAAAGCAGAGCCAAGCCCAGTAGTACTCCCAAGCTGCACACTTGCTCTTTCAAGGGGAGTGCAACCCCATCCAGAACCGGTCAGATCCCTTCTTATGTTATTATTATTATTATTATTATTATTATTTCAATTTCTATACCGCCCTTCCAAAAATGGCTCAGGGCGGTTTACACAGAGATTAAATAAATAAGATGGCTCCCTGTCCCCAAAGGGCTCACATTCTAAAACGAAACATAAGACACACACCAGCAACAGTCACTGGAGGTAGTACTGTGCTGGGGGTGGATAGGGCCAGTTACTCTCCCCCTGCTAAATAAAGAGAATCACTATGGTAAAAGGTGCCTCTTTGCCCAGTTAGCAGGGGTTCTATGTTGAGCGCTATATACTTTTATGAGATATGGCTCTATTTATGAATAAGAGATACATGCTCCGATACATTTCAAAGATCTTTCATTGTTCCAAAGATATAACATATTAGTATCTGAAGCCACATTCTTTTGAAAATATGATCCAAGGAATATATAGAACTAGCCAACTCCGCACAGAGCATCTGTGCGCTCTTTGGGGCTGGCGGTTACTTCATCTTCCCTACCTTCTGCCCCAGTCTTCGCTTCCAGGCCCATCCGCCTCTCTTCCCTATGGCCACGTCTGCCCCCCACTTTCTTTCTCCCATCCTGGGCCTTGCCTTGGCAGTAGAAGGTCCTTGATCTTGATGGGAAACTGTGCAATAAACCAAAGAAGGATACAATGATCCTTTGCCAAGGTGTATAACAGGACTGGTATCATCTGTCATGAGATACAAATGTCCAAAGTGTTGTGACTGACATTAGTGACAAAGTGGGGGTGCGGGGAATCAAAGAAGGTTATACTCTTTTCTTTTACACAGCCTCCATTATGATGGAACTTATTAGGGATGCTAACAGAGAAGAATTAGAAATGTTTTATTTTTAGTAATGCTAAGATTTTTTTTCAGCACAAAACAGTAGTTGCTGATATTGCCATCTATATATATAATTCTCCTGGGTGTGCCTTAGAATGTGCGTCCCAGCGCCCAGCTGATTGGCAGGACGGGAGACGCGCCTGATTGGCTGAGGCACACCCAGGAGGATTGGTCGCCACTAATAAATGTGTAATATTGGAAATATTTCAGTGCTAAAATATTGTTCTCCAGTGTCTTGAACACATCCCCCTGGTTTTGGGATCCAGTTTAATTTTTAAGGGGTTGTTCTGGCCTGTTCCGCACTGTTCCGGCTTTCACCCAGACCTCCTGGTTACTGGCACCCATGCACTGGTTCTCCACGAGATATCAACAAAGCACTTCCCGTCCAGTTGCAATTCCCATCCTCCAATAAAAAAGCCCCCTATTAGCCTATAAAAACATAGGAAGCTGCCTTATACTGAGTCAAACCAGTGGTCCATCTAGCTCAGTATTGTCTACCCAGGCTAGCAGTGGCTTCTCCAAGGCTGGAGGTAAAAGTCTCTCTCAGCCATATCTGGAGATGCCAGGGTGGGAACTTGAACCTTCTGTATGCATATGCTCTTCCCAGAGCATCCCAGTCTCCTAAGGGGAACATCTTACAGTGCTCACATGTAACCTAGGTGATTTTGGTGCCGGGACCAGCCCTTTGCCAAGGCCCCCAGAAACTTACTTTTGGGGGCCTCCTGAGGTGAACCTACATGGTTTGCTTTTTAAAAAGAAATCAAAGCCGCCACACGGCTGAGGGGTGGTTGCCGGGGACGGGGGTTGGCTGAGCAGTCGACCTCCTCCTCCCCACCTGGCGGCAGTGCCAGCAGCAGCGGTGGGGGGAACAACCACTGGGCATGTCCTTTTGGCCCAGCAGCTGTAATGAACTGCGAGGTGCACCTGCACAGTTCAGAGGAAGATCGTTGTAAGCCTGTGATGTCACAGGCTTGCAACAATCTTTCTCTAAACTGCACAGGCACACCTCGCAGTTCACTACAGCCGCAGGGCCGAGAGGACGTGCCCAGCAGTTGCTCCCTCCGCTGCTGGGGGTGGGAAGGAGGAGGTCAGCTGCTCAGCCAACCCCACCCCCGCAACCACCCCTCAGCCACGTGGCAGCTTTTTTTAAAAAAACCACCACATAGAATCACCATGGGCAGTTGTGGGGTGGCTCTAGGAGCCCCCCTAGACATTTGGAGCCCCCCTCCCAGACCTTGGAGGCCACGGACTGGGGCCCCTATGTCTGGGGGTTAGAGTGCCTCTGCATATAATATCCCATTCAAATGCAAACCAGGGTGGACCCAGCTTAGCAAAGGCAGCAATTCATGCTTGCTACCACAAGACCAGCCCTCCTCCATAGGCGCCTGGTGGGAAGAAGGACTGACAGAAGAAATATAAGCGCAGTATTCTCCAGCCCCTGAGAAGCTAGTTATTCAAGCAATAATTCAAGAGTGCTAGACCCCACAAAACCATACAACTCACCCAGGGGCGTAATGAGGCTGGAGTGAGCCCAGAGACAAAATTTTAAAATGGGCCCCTCGCTGATGCACGCACGCACGCACAAACACACACACACTCACTCTCTCTCTCTCTCTCTTCACATGTGACTTGCCTCTGGGTGGGCCCTCGAGGCATGGGGCCCCCCAGGCAGCCGCCTCCCCTTGCCTAATGGTAGTTACACCCCTGAACTCACCATGTGATCTTGGACTAGTCATTATCTCTCACAGCCAAACCTACTTTCAGGGCTGTTACGAGGATAAAGTGGAGATGGCACCACAAATGCCACCTTGAGCTCCTTGAGAGAAGAGCAGGATATAAATGTAATATTTATACTGGGAGGGTGGGCCCTTCCTAAAAAGAAAAAAAGCTCAGGAAGTTCAAATCTGAAGGACCAATTCAGAGGATTGGGTGGGAACTACACACTCAGCCACCTACTGGAGAGGAGAAAGCTTTGCTCTGCTAGTTGGTCTGTCCCAGGAGGGCCCTGAGGAAGCAGCAGGCTGACAGGTGCTGAGGATCTGGGAAGGTCTGTAAGTATTGTTAGGACCAAGTCAGTTAGACACATTAGGGAAGTTCTTTTTGTTAACTGATTGCTTGGAATCTGCATTGCCAGGTTAATGTAAACACTCTCTTCCAATCTGTTTTGTGAAAAGACAATTATTCTTATTGCATACCTTTTTCTTTTAATCTGACAATAAATCCTTGTTGCAGAAGTGTGCTACTCTTCAATTTGGGTCTGCCTTAGTCATATGCCTTTGGAGGTCTAGGATTGCTCAACCCTTTTTTGGGAGGGCTTTGTCACTTTATCCCCTCAGGAACCTTATATGGAGAGTGGATTTTCCCACATCAAAATAAAGTGGATGGTGGCAGCCTACTGTGAATCCCTTTCAGACAAGGATTCCCTCATCCTCCTCTGGCTCTGGTAGGAGTCATGACACAGACAATCAGGGGCGGATTAAGCTTTTTGCCACCTGCAGACAGCCAAGGGGCTTGACAGCTATACTTGTAAAGGGGAATCCAGCAAGGATTCCCCTTTACAAGTAAAGGTCTTGGCGTTTGGGGTGGGGGTGGGGAGTTAAACCTTTTCCCCTTGTGCAGAGAGCCACAAAATGGGTCAAAAATGGCCTGACCCGTCATTTGGGAGGCAGGCGGGCCCATGGGGAGAGCCCTCATCGCAATCCTCACTGCGCTGCCACCATCCTTCCACCATCCTGATGTGCAGTGGCAATTTTTGTAAAGGTAGTTTTAACTTTCCCCTGACCCAAGCCCTTTACTTGCACACCATTCCTAAAATTTGCCCCCCCTCAAAATTTGCCCCCATAGGCAATTCCCTATATTGCCTATGCATTAATCCGCCCCTGCAGACATTGAAAAGGGGGAGAAAGATGGGGCTGGGGCCAAAGAGAAGAGGGAGCTGAGGGGGTGGAAAAAAGTATGGTAGGCAGGCAAACAGGGTCCAGTTTCTCTCTCTGCTCACTTCTCCTTCCAGGGCAGAGAAAGAGTCACAATGTCAGACCGCCCTCCCTCCCAAAATAATTTTGGCTCCTCCTCTCCTTCCTCCAGAACTCACAGAGACAACATTTTGGCTCCCACTCTCCTCTCTCCGATTTACCTTCTTGGCTATGTAGCACTGCCAGCCACATTTTTGTGGGCACATTGAAAACCTCAGTGCCCATTTATCATACAAAAACTATAATATGTGCCCTTAATTGATTCCATATGTTTAAAAGGGGCATTTCAAGGATAAAACACTACCAAAAATTGTAAATAGGTGGTGTTTGGGTTTTTTAAAGCACAAATTCAGCATTGAATCTAATTTTTCAAAATGTTTAAAGGCAAAGTAAAACAAGTTAAAGGTATTAAATATGCACCCCACAAAAGTTGCCAACACCCAGACCCCTGCTTTATAAAGCTAGTTTCTACAACAACATGTTCACCATTTTAAACTGAATTCATACCAGATTTGGAAGGATGGTGATGCTTGGCTCCTAGATATAATATGAGTGAACTCTGAAAAGGATTGAGCACATGGTCAGGTTTTAGGAGTGATAAGATGTTCAAAGCTTCTAAGGATGAATGCGGTTTTTACTTCTCACCTTAACTCTACAGGGATCACTGTGCCCATATAATGTTGGTGAAAAAAAATTGTTTCAGTTATGTGAAACTTACCGTAAGTGGCCAGTTGATGCAGGTCAGCTTCCGGTAAATTCTGAAGACATAGACAATGTAGAAGATGAGAATCATAATGAAGTCAAACATACTGATGATTTCAAAAAAGGTGTATGCACTGTAATCAGAAGTCCATGTTGCGTATTTTATGCAGAGGAATCCGATCAGTAGTGATATCTGAAAGGCAAGGAAAGGCAGAGTCAAAGAAGCCCAGGGTAATGAGAGGGAACAACAAACTGAAGTTGAGTCCAAACAAGATGGAGGTACTTGTTTGTGGGGCTGGCCACTGACTTTGAGAATTTCCTTACAATAATGTTCCATTTTAAACAAAAAGTTCTATTAATATTCTAATAAAAGTCAGCAGTTTGCCAAATTTTGCAGCTTATGCATTTTAAGTGTGTCATTAGCAGCAATTCATTCCACTAGATGCAAAAGATCAAGAGAAAACTGCAGATTTCTCCTCTGTGTTAGGTAATACCATAAGCAAGAGCTATTGTATGGAGTCCCACAGGGCTCCATTCTATCTCCAATGCTTTTTAACATCTACATGAAACTGCTGGGAGAAAACATCAGGAGATTTGGTGCAGGATGCTATAAATAATGCTGATGACACTCAGATCTATTTCTCCATATCAGGAGATGGCTTAACTTTTTTAAATGCTTGCTTGGAATTGGTAATGGGCTGGATGAGAGGGAACAACAAACTGAAGTTGAGGCCAAACAAGATGGAGGTACTTGTTTGTGGGAGGCCAGAACTTAGGAAGTAGTTTAGATCTGCCTGTTCTGGATGGGGTTACACTCCTGAAAGATCAGGTACATAGCTTGGGAGTCCTTCTTTCCTTGATATCTCAGCTTGAAGTAATGGTCAGGTGTGCTTTTTATCAGCTTCAGCTGATACGCCAGCTATGTCCATTTCTTGAGACAAACAACCTTAAAACATGGTGCATATGCTGGTACCATTCAGGCTTGACTACTGCAATATGCTCTACACTGGGCTGCCTTTGTACATAGTTCAGAAACTGCAACTGGTGCAGAATGTGGCATCCAGGTTGGTCTTCGGGGCCACCCGTAGAGACCACATTACTCCTTTTTTAAAAGAACCACACCGGCTGCCAATTAGTTTCTGGGCAAAATACAAAGTGCTAGTTATTACCTATAAAGCCCTGAATGGCTTGGTCCAGGGTATTTAAGAGAGCGCCTTCTTCTTCATGAGCCTTGCCACCTATTACGATAATTGGAGGAGGCTCCGTTGCTGTTGCCACTGGCTTGCTTGGTGGTGATCCCAAACTGGGCTTTAGCAGATATTAAAGGCAATAGGATTCTGTTCTGAGCTAGTTCATGCTTTTAACTGAATCACAGCTAGGGGGAAAAAACACAACTCTGTCCACACTCTGTGGCAAAGACCCTTCCCATCTCTGACAACCTTTTAGAAGTCTCTAAAGACTTATTTTTTTCACCCAAGCCTTTTCAACTGTACTGAGGTTTTAAATTGTTTTAAGGTTTTTATTTTTAACCAGTCTTATGTTATTGTAAAGCTCCAAGAGCTGGAATTTTGGGGCTGTCTACAAATCAGTAAATAAATCAAATAAATAGTCTTTGCAACATTTAATAGTCCAGAGTCCTCACTGTAGGTGTTGGGAAGGAGGCATTTTTTGTTGCTCTCTCCTACCACATGAAGCACTCTTAAAAACCTCTAAGTATGTGGCTGTGGGTCAATGCAGCCCTCAGGGATATATTTAGAGAGTGTTTCTTGGGGAAGAATAAAGCAGCAAAAATGTCCACCCTCTTGTAGCAGAATTCTGGATTACTAAATACTGCGGAGGTGCTTTGAACAGAATCTCATCATTGGGGGGGTGTGTGTGTGGATCAGGCATCCCCAAACTGCAGCCCTCCAGATGTTGCTGAACTACAACTTCCAGCATACCCAGCCACAAAAAATTGTGTCTAGGGATGCGGGGAGTTGTAGTTCAGCAACATCTGGAGGGCCGCAGTTTGGGGATGCCTGATATAGAACGTTATAAATAACGCACAGCACTTCCGGTCAGTGAAACAACAGGGCAGCAAGAAGGTATGCTGCCGCCCCACCGGACTATTTATACACAGAGTGCTGGAGGGGAAATCATGGCGGGGGGAGGGGAAGTGCACCCTCCCGCATCCTTAAAGACACCCCCGCCCCAGCATCAGCTTGAAGGAAGCCGGTTCCATGCACATCCCTAGTTTCAGACACTATCTATAATATTTAAGAGTTTGGTAAAAATATGGCCTTATAGTAGGAGATGTTCTCTTGCCAGTGGATATTTATTTATTTATTTATCATATTTTTATACCGCTCTTCAACCAAAGTTCTCAAAGTGGTTTACACAGAAAAATAAATAATACATCAATAAGATGGTCCCCTGTCCCCAAAGGGCTCACAATCTAATGGATAATTAAGATATGCCTAATATCAACTTTAAAAGGTGCTTAAGGATACAGTCACTGAAAAAGTGGTAACATGCCTAACTCCATTACCCTTGGAATTGGCCCACTGCTTTTGGTGCAGATCTTTACCAAGAACCACCCTGAGACAGTTCTCTGCTGCTGCCTCCTCTTCCTAGCCCAGTGCACAACCTCCTACCTTCCTCAAACAGGTAGGTGGCATTTGGCGTTCTGCCTCAGGTGCATCAAAGTCCTGGGCTGTCACTCTCAAGAGAGAAGAGCTGGTCTTGTGGTAGCAAGCATGACTTGTCCCTTTAGCTAAGCAGGGTCCACCCTGGTTCCATATGAATGGGAGACTTGATGTGTGAGCACTGTAAGATAGGGGATGGGGCCACACTGAGAAGAGCAGAAGGTTCCAAGTTCCCTCCCTGGCTCCTCCAAGATAGGGTTGAGAGAGATTCCTGCCTGCAACCTTGGAGAAGCTGCTGCCAGTCTGTGAAGACAATACTGAGCTAGATGGACCAATGGTCTGACTTAGTATATACAGGGGCGTAGCTATAATTGAGCAAAAGGGTTCAAAGAACATGGGCCCCCAGCTCCTGAGGGCCCTCCAGCTCCACCCCTTCCTATTTTCTTCATTATCTCCCTCCCTCTGGGGGGGACCTCCAGAGAGAGGGATGAACACGGGCCCCCTCTCCCCTAGCTACGCCCCTGAGTAGCTTCCTATGTTCCTAAGATTGATATACTTACATATGCCATCACTGAACAGTGTATTATAGGCAAAGGAGTTATCATACTTCATTATAACAAGCTGCCTTAAGTCAAGTTTTAAATTCTCCAAGTTTAACCAAGTATAAACACAACCACAGTTCAGCTTTATGAAAAGCTTTGTAGGCTCCAGACTGGTGGATTAAATAACCAATGCTTCCCTTGTATGGATGGCTCCATCCAGTGCACAGATGGAGATCCCAGGTGCATAAAGATTTCACCATTCATTTAAAGTAGGGCAGTTCTACACACACACACACACACACACACACACACACACACACACACACACACTGACCCCATGCTGAAATAAGCATGGAGACCTACATACTTCCTGAGCACTTCACAGTCTGTAATAAGTGGGATTAAAAAAAAAAAAGCAATAGAGTAAAACTTCTTTTTCCCTTTCAGGGGGAAAAAATATCAAGAAACCAGAGGACAAAGCCATTCTACTTGAGGAAAGGGGAAAACAAAAGAACAAACCTCCTGGGAAAACTCACACCTTTTCCAACAAAAGCTGGATATCAGCCCTCACCAAAGTACAGATCAATATGAATTTGCAGGATAAGAGTCTCAGTATAAGAGGCAGTAACTGGACAGTTATGTATTTGACTAGAATGCCATTTTAAATTTTCAAATAACTGGCTCACCATAAGCAATGGTTTCTCTACTTGTACCCTGTTATTCTTTTGCAAGTTGAGAATAACTCATTGACAACAAAACATCATGATTTCCAATATACATTTGCACAGGAAACACACTTTTGAGATTTCCTGTTTTAACCCAGGTGGATCCTATAGCTATCGTAGAAGATCTTTAATGTGTTTCCAAAGTTTCTCATTTATGGAAACTCTAAAATAATGTTTTAAAATAATGGTGTCTTGTAATATTTATAGGTTCTTCATTTTATTTTAAAAATGCTACTAAACAGTTTTCACATTTTGAGCACTAGTACAAGGCAAATCAAGGGCAGCTTAAATAGCAACTCCTGATATGAGAAAATATTGTTTCCTTTTCTCTTTCTAGTGAGTGATGACTTTTAATGAACAGGTTTTCAGATGTTGTTCCAGCAAGCCCCCCAAATCAATAAGCCTCCTTGTGTTTAACAAAGAAAAAAATTAAGGTAAACTGTCTAGAACACCTCTGGTGGCAAAGCAGCAGGAAAACATACAAAGCTGATTTGATCCCTGCTGTCACCTAGTATCAAAAGCCTACAGACATTACATATTTATTTGTATACTTAAGAACCAAACTACATGTTATGGAGGTAGCCACTTTTGCTGTTCATGAATCTGTCCCATGCTTGTATAAAACACGGGTGAGGAGAGCAGAACCCTCTTTCTCTTTGTCTGCCTAACCTCCTCGTTATCGGTTGCCCCCATCAGTTTTGATATCAGAAGTGTGCTTGGTTGGGAAATAAGTTATCTACAGTGGAACAGGGAAATAAGGCTATGGGAAACAGGATGCTGGGCAAGACAGACCTTTGGCCTGATCCAGCAAAGCTAATTTTATGTTTCTTGGGGGAGACAGGCTGTTCCACTCACCCTTTAATGTTCACATTAGAACAGAGGAGACACATGAGCAAACAAACATAGCTGCCACATCACATCAAGCATGGTTTCAAGAGATTTAAAAACACACTTAAAGTGCAGAGTGTGAAGACAACAATGTGTTTGCAGAGGTGTATATTCTACAGTCAACAGCCAGCTATAATTGCCTGAAGCACCCTGTTGATGATTGTACCTTCTGTAGGAAACTTGGATTTCCTTCTGTTTACATTTGAAATAGCTTGGAGAAGAGCTGCCTGCACTTGCAGTCTGTCCAAGAGCCAGCGGAGCACTTCAGAGTTTCAACGTCTCAAACAAACAAAAATGGTATAGACACCCATTTTCTAAATGCAATAAACTTCCTCAATGTGTACAGTTCACAATTTCTTATTAAAGGCACTGTTAAAAGCATTTTAAAACTTCCTGTTCTTCTTGACACAAAACAGTAAAGACAGCAACCTTCTATAAAAATGCCTTCCTTCTCACGATTTGCTAAATTACTAGAGTGAACAGGAAAGGTGCCACCAGAAAGCTAAGTTGGGGTGGGTGGGTGATAAGTTGGGAAGTGGGCATGGAGCCCACTTCTATGCTCCTAAATTAATATGAATGGTTGTTTCACATATTACATTATACTTTCCTACATTAAAAATAGTTCCATGTAGAAAAATGTGTTTGCAACAATCCTACACGTGCCTAATATCTCTGCATGATCAAGCAGTACAGACATACTGGGAAGTCTCCGCTAATCTGCATGAGAGCACACTGGCAAGCCCCATCATCACACACAGACGTGCTCCATAGTGCCCTGTTCAGGCCTGTAGCCAGCCTAACATTTCTGGGGTGGGATCACAAGAGTGTGGGGGGTCAGGTTATATGGCAACAGCTGAAAAGCCAAGGCTGCCCGCCTTTATCTTATCATATTTCTATACCGCCTGATATGCACATCTCTAGGCGGTGTACAAAAACATAATAAAAACAATAAAATAGATATTAAAACAAGTTTTAAAATTATTAAAATTAATTCTAATTAAAAGCCTGAGAAAACAGGAGAGTCTTGAGGTTCTTTCTGAAGAGAGAGAAGGAGATGCTCTTATTTCAGTAGGGAGCATATTCCCAAACCCTGGGGCAGCCACAGAGAAAGCTTATGCCCTTTGCAGAGCATCAGCTATGCCTATGTACATTCTGTACATACAGTCTCTCTCTTTCTCACTCTCTCTTGCAGAGCCCCAGACAAGATCCACACATCCCATCCCCCAGCCTCTCTTTTTGCTTTGCTAGCAGCAGCCTTATGCTAGGAGCCATCATGGGGGAGGGGGAAGACAAGACATAGGCACACACTGACACACACCTCCAAAATTACCTAGGTGCACCTCAGGCACCTGTAAACACCTCCCCCCCCGCATAATGACTTAATTTCAATCAAGTCAAGAAAACAGATCTTCTTACATTACCAAGACAGACACAGCCAGACACTTGCCCGATATGCCCAGCTGAAGCGGAGGACTAGAGACTAGTCCTCTCTCTCTCTCTCTCTCTCTCTCTCTCTCTCTCTCTCTCTCTCTCTCTCTCCCTCCTCCATGTTCTGCTGCTCGGAGTGTTCTGCAGCTGCAGTCTCTCTCAGCAGCAGCCGTCGCATCAGTCGTTTCCAGTCTCTCCCGCTGTCTCTCTCAGCGCCTTGAGCTGGCCTCACTCGCACTGGCTCTTTAAGCAAGCGTGCAGGTGGGAGAAGACAAAAGCACAGCCTAGCAGCTGCTTGCTTGCTCGCTTGGCGGGAACGGGAGGAGGAGGAGCGGCTGGAGTGCCGGCACAGCAGGCTGCAAGGCGACCTATTCTTCTCCCTCCTCAGGTGAGCTCCTGGTGGCCGCTGAGGAGGAAGAATTTGGGGGGGGGGAGACAGGTGCACTCCACGCCACCATCTGGCTACGGGTCTGGCCCTGCTGTCCACAAGTATAGCATTTGTCCGAAGAGGAAAACTCTGTACTAAGAAAATATTTTTCCAGTGATAAAGGTACACCGATACCCCATATAATTTGAACAACTGAAGAGGACCAGTGTGGGTGCCCCAGTGTTCCTTATTACGAGGAGACTCTCTTCTGAAGACAGTGTTTGCCTCCACAGACAAATGCTGTATTCAGGGACAGCAGGGGGGCAGAGCTACAGAGCACATTAACATGTGGATGGGGCTTTCCAGCACACATTCTTTGTGGATGCTGATCCCAGCTACTAAATTAAAATGCCTGACATGGGCTCTTATGTAATGTTAAATCATCTCATTTAAAGGGAGGAGAGCTGGTCTTATGGTAGCAAGCATGAATTATCCCCCTTCACACGCACACTGGGCACTTTGCATGGGCACCAACGTTGTGTTTTTAAAAGGTCCTGCAGGGTGGCAGCATACCTCCTTGTCATCCCAGTGTGCGTTGTCGGCAGGAGGAATGTGGTGTGTGTGTGTGTGTGTGTGTAAGAGCACCCTCCCTGCTCCTTAAAAGGTAAAACCCCTGCCGCCAAACCAGCTGAACCGATTCAGAGGTCCATAAAAGGACCTTCAAACCGGTTCGTGCACATCTCTACTGGGTTGCTGTGAGAATCAATAGAATAAGCCCCAAGCAAGCCGCCCTGAGCAACTTGGCTTGGGTGCAAGAAACAATAAAACAGCAAGTTATCATGCAGGAAAATAGTAACATGAAACAACCCTATTCGTTAACAGTGGCAGAACCACACCGTCTCTGAAGAGTGGCTAGGGCAGGATGCTGAAGTTGGTTCCTGGTTTCCTATTCACAGAAAAAGAGCTGCACAAGGAAGCTAAACAAAGACCTAAGTTTTCATACAGTTACACTCCCAAATAAGCATTGGGTTACCACAGGCATATACCACCTTACCGGAAGACTATCCTCTGCAAGATACACATGAAACTAACTAAACTCAAAGTGTTGTTTTTGTACAAAGTACACTAGTTGACACATGATGCCCTCAAGCAACATTTACAAATAAGGAACTGGGTGTGTAACACTCCAGAATAAGTCTTGGGACCCTCCACGCTCTTGTATAACTAGGAGACTTTCCTCTGGGAGGGGGCATCCATAGCATCATATCTGGCCCATTGCTATATTCGTACAGGACGATGCCAAACACACTACTCTCCAGTCCAGTAATGTCCAAGGAGTATACTGCAGCAGTTCCTTCTTAGTATTAGTCTGAGTATTTATATGCAGCTTTTCAGCAAAAAGGCGACAAAGCAATTTACACAGCAACCGTTTCTACATCTCTTGGACATACATTGCTTTTGGGGGTTATCCTGCGACAAGTAAAGAGCAGCCAACTTCAGCATTCCGGCAAGAATCTCTAAAGAGAGAGAAACTGCCACTCAAAGCTTGGGAGGGGATCTGAAAGCCACGCCCCGTCACCCCGGCCTGGCTGCTGCGCTCAATGCTAGAACTGAGGGGGCTTCCTCCGGCTTTTCAGGGGCGAGAGAAAAGCCCTCCGCAAATGGTCAGGGTGGGGGGCGGCTCCCCCTCAGTACTACTTCATGGCACATGTGCCATGGCGGGGCTTGCATTTCTGGAGGAAGCAGAGCGTTGCTCCCGTTTCTGCCCTCGTGGCAGCAACATGAGCAACCCACTTCGTCCGCTGCGGGGCGGAGTGAGCGGCCCCGATTTTCCGCGCGCCCCAAGTTCAGGCAGCTTTGCAGAAGCCAAGCATCTCCTGCGAGGAGAACCTGTGGCAAAGAAGCCCGGTGAGAAGCTTGAGGAAACGGGCAGGGGGTGGGGAGCTGGAGCTGCTACTACTACTACTTGGGCCGAGCGAGAGTCTCCCTCCCTGGGACCCTCCACGCCCTTACCATTTGGGCCAGCTTCAGCATAGCTGAGCAGGAGCGCGCGTAGCCTCTGTCCACCAGCCCGGAGGAGGTCGATGCAAAGGCAGGGGGCGGCGAGGAGGTAGAGGCGCCCCCGCTGCTGACATCGGTGCGGACCACCCGCACCCCGTGAGACATCTCGCGCCTGGCCTGGGGCGAAATGTAGCGACTTTCCTTCTGGCGCTCTTCCTTCTCTAGCGCTGCGGCCACCGCTTGCGCAGGCGGGACAAGGCGGGGCCGGCCGCTGCCTGGCTCTGGCGCCTCTGTGCACAGCTGGAGCTTGTGACCAGTGGGGAAGAGAGACCAGGCAGGCCCCGGGGCCCTTTCCCTCGCTCCCCCAGGCAGCCTGGTGGAAGTCGGCGGGACGCCAGGAGGACAGAGGCGAGGCGGCAGCGATGCCTGCCTCAGGAAGTGGCCGGTCCCTTCAGCCGAACAAAGTTTGGGGCCCAGCAGTGAGACAGGAGGAGAAGGCTGGAGAGGCCGCCACGCAAGGATTCTCCGTCCGTCATGCAGGAGAACTCCGTCAACCCCTAGGCTCCAGCTGTTGTTTCCACCTACCAATGTGGAGTCGGCATGGCAACAGTAAAAGGCGGCGGGTCGGTGGGTGTCCTTTGGTTCCTGAGGAAAGGGGTGGCTCACCGTCTAGGTGTCAGCTTGCACTTTGCTCTCCCGCGCCTCCTGCCTCCCTGGAGAAGGTGCTAACATGCGGGCAGGAGCCCGTCTTCACTTTTTGCCCCAGGGCTCACTTCATCCTTGCTATGCCTGTTGTCAGAGGTGCATCTTGGTAATTTTGGAGCCACACCGTCCAGGACAGACTAAAGATGCGGGGTGGGCAGGAACTGTGGAGGCTCTGGGCTCCCGCCGAAGTCCAATGGAAAGAGCACCGCTGCCTGTTATTAGATGTACTGTATTTACCTGAATCCAAGACTAGGGTTTCCCCCAAATTCTATGATGTTAGAAATCAGGGAGTCGTTTTAAAGTCCCCTTCTTTTTATTTATAATTATTTGTTCAGTTTCTATACTGCTCTTCCAAAATGGCTCAGGGTGGTTTACAATTAAAACAACTAAAATCAATTAACAGTTTAAAAAGAGATAAATATATTTAACCTCTATTTTTAAGGGGCTCATCTTAAATTCAGTCATCTTGTATTCAGGTAAATATAATATATACTGCTTTTCAACAAAGAAAAAGAATCTCAAGCCAGTTATGTAGAAAGAAAAAATGTCAGTTTCTTATCCCCAAAGGGCTCACAATCTGTCCCTGGTAAATTGCTGTCCCTATTTTTGCCTGTTGTGGGGTTGCATTGTTCAGGTTTCTTTGTTTGCTTTTCATATGGTTGCCAGAATGGTCTTTCTTCAGGATTCAGTTCCCTCTCCAGAGTCTCTAGAAATTAAATTGCCAAGTGTTGTTGGATGGGTGAGTGTATCGTGTTTGTAGTGCATCTACATGTAAATGAGTGCACAGCATAAAAGCGTATCACTGATGAAATCTAGCCTTTGGCAGTATGCAATAGCAGATCAGGAGCGTGTGCAGCTTTTGCATGGGAATTGGTTGTTAAAAGTGCAACCCTATTTTCATCTGGGAAACACTGGAGGGGATATGCTTGACTCATATACGTTGGTCATCTGGAAGAATATTTTCTGCATGTATATTAGTACCTGCTTTCAATTTGTGGCCAGCTTGTAATCAGAATTGTACACAATACATCCTACATTCATAGATACATGTTTTTCTTGGTGATGTATTGAGAGGAGCAAGGAGTGGGAAGAGAGTTTAGTGAGTTCATTAATATATGTATTGCAAATATTTATATTCCACCTTTCCGCTTTAAAAACACATCTTCAAGGTGGCTAACAGCACAAACCAAGAGGTCAAACTGAGCCTTTATCTTTTTCTAAACTGGAACAGAATCTGAACCACCCAGAGACTTGCATTTTGCGTGGTATACAAATGTGTTAAATAAAATAATTAAAATAAACCATCACTGGAAGGTCTGTGTTGTTTTTGAACCAGAACAGAACCACATTTTTTTCCTGGTTGATTGATTGATTAAGTGCCATCAAGTCGGTGTTGACTCTTAGCAACCACATAGATTCTCTCCAGGATGATCTGTCTTCAACTTAAGGTCTCTCAATGGTGCATTCATTGCTGTCATAATCAAGTCAATCCACCTTGCTGCTGGTTGTCGTCTTCTTCTTTCCTTCAACTTTCCCCAGCATTATGGACTTTTCAAGGGAGCTGGGTTTTTACATGTGTCCAAAGTATGATAGTTAGAGTCTGGTAATTTGTGCCTTGAATGATAATTCTGGATTGATTTGTTCTATGATCCATTTGTTTGTTTTCCTGGCTATCCATGGTATCCTCAAAAGTCTTCACCAGCACCAAAGTTCAAAAGCATCAATGCTTTTCCTATCTTGCGTCTTCAAAGTCTACCTCTCACATCCATAGAGTGTCATGGGAAAAACCATTGTCCGAACGATTCTAATCTTTGTAGGTATAGACACATCACGGCATCTAAATATCCTTTCCAAGGGCTTAATTGCAACCCTACCAAGTGCTAGTCTGTGGCGTATTTCTTGACTGTTTTACTGTTGATAGTCGATCCTAAAAGGCAGAAACTATCCACCACCTCAATGTCTTCATTATTCTGAACAGGTTACTAGTTCAGAATAAGGGTTTAACCAAACACCACACCTGATGTGGTGCATTTGCTGGCTCCACCAGAATCTGAATGCACACATCAGTAAAGCATATATTTGGGAGCATCTGTGTATTTGGGACTGCTACAGGCATCTGTATTCTGCCTTCTTCCATGGCTGTGCCTGGGAAGCATTAGGCAGGAATTGGACTGGAGATCTACATGCTGCTCTCCCTTTGTGACAGAAGTTTGGTCTAAATACAGTTACAACATGGAAGAACATAACAAATACATAAGTGGAATGATAAAATATACTTTGCAAACAGTAACAATTAAGGACAGTGGAGTGGACATTCTTCATCATTGTTCCTCCATAGTCTTCATCAATCACCACTGCCATTTTTAGAAACAATAATCTTATGTGTATTTTCTATGTTACTCGGCAGGTCCAGTTGTGAAGCTCTGAATATAATTTACTAGAGCTTAACAGATAATTGTAAAAGATCCATCTGTGAAAATTCTTTTTTACTAAAAGATGCTGCAGAGAGGTTGCAGGACTGAAAACTGTCTCCTACAGCAATGATGAAGTGATAGTTGAACTTTCTTAGTAACTTTGCCTTTTATAAAACCTGAGAACAGTAGTGTAATGGGACTTTAAACAATGTGTTACAGAAACATTAGTAATTGACACAAATAATAAATATAGTTGAGGTATATAATATAAAAGCAAATTCTGGAATGCCATTAACATGAGGTTTTCTCTTTTCCCAGACTCTCCTTGCAGAGTTATGGCATGGTTAGATGCTGGTTTTATTCTTAGACATGAATGTAAAATGCTGAAACTGTGATTGGAAGATCTATATATTTAATTCTCCTGGGTGTGCCTTGGAATGTGCGTCCCAGCACCCAGCTGATTGGCTGGGTGGCGGAGGCGCCTGGTTGGCTGAGGCGCACCCAGGAGGATTGGTCACTGTGGTGGTGGCGGGCTGGCCACAGAGGCCAGAGGCAGTGGCAGGCCCAGCCCGGCTGCGGAGGCAATGTCCAGGAGGGGGGAAAGAAAGGGGGGGCAGAAGTGGCAGTGGGGAGGAGAGGCAGCTGGGCCCGGCATTGGCCGGCCATGGTTAGGAAGCGGAGACTGGGGCAGAAGGGGGGGGAGTGAGCCAGCATGGTGTAGTGGTTAGAGTGCTGGACTAGGACCGGGGAGACCCGAGTTCAAATCCCCATTCAGCCATGATACTAACTGGGTGACTCTGGGCCAGTCACTTCTCTCTCAGCCTAACCTACTTCACAGGGTTGTTGTGAGAAGAAACTCAAGTATGTAGTACACCGCTCTCGGCTCATTGGAGGAAGAGCGGGATATAAATGTAAAAAAACAAAAAAAAACAACTGCTGGCCCCAAAGAGCACACTGATGCTCTGTGCGGGGTCAGCTAGTTGTTAATAATAGCAATAGCAATAGCAATAGCACTTGGAACAAGTCATGCTTGCTTCCATAAGACCAGCTCTCTTCCCATAGCCCCTTGGTCTGATTTAGCAGAGTGGTTCTTATAGAAGTCTTGTCTTTAATTACCAGATGTACAACGTGGCTACAGTGACTAAGCGATGAGGCAAAAACAGTTCCTCCATATGCAAATTCACCTTCTTCTCTATTGTGACATTTAAAACAAGTTCCAAATATGAACATGTTGCTCAAATTAAACTCAGGTAATACAGGAAATACCTCCTGATGATTCTCAATAAATTTTGTTTCAACTTCCCTACATACAAGGACCAAAGCAAATTCAAAGCTATCAGCAACCTCTCACCATATTTGGAATATTAGTTCTAACTTTTGATTCCTCCCACATCAATACACAGAAAGTTCATTGCAGTATCCAGCCTCATTAGAGGAAGTGAATAACCTTCCTATGAACCGTGGTCCTATTAGCATGGGGAGCTCTTCTGGAAGACAGCTCGTCTAGTCAGCCTTTTTCCTTCCAGTGTGAATGTACAAAGTTTTCTGGAAGGAAGGAGGATTACTAAAACTCAAATGTACATGCATGTACAGGTTTCCTTTCCCCTTTTTAATTGTCCTACTTGCACTTACAAAAGGAGTCATAGTGCATTCACTTGGTTCAAAACTGTAAAGTGGCAGAATGCCAGTTGGAGGGGCAATTACCAAGTCTGATTAAGAACACTACCACAACAATAATTAAAAAAATGTTTTCATTTTCATGTACATAGAAGAGTTTACAGGAAATACAAGTATCACATGGATATCATGGCTCCAAGTTTTTAAGTTGGAAATCATTCACGTTTTAAAAGATTAGCTTGCTTGCTATTTTTATGACCCTTAAACCATTACATTTTAAACAGTTAATTAAAATAAACTTGTTCTAACACATGCTCTTACCAGACAAAATAACTGAAGAATTCTCTTGTTAGCAACTACATATTTTTAAATGTCTGAAATAAATGTGCAAAAAAATGAGATTCCTGAGGATGATCTGTTTCTTCCATAAAGTCATTTTACTAACAAGACTCAACTGCTTAGAATATTGGCTCACATTCTACGCAGTAGAACAGGGACGGTTCAGCACTGCCCATGCTGCTGCTTGTGTCTCAAGCACAGCCCACACTGTTGTGGAAATAAGATCTTCCTCTGAAACTTAAAATTGTGCAACTGCAGTTGCGTGACATTATCAATTATATTAATTCTCTTAGGTGTGCCTTGTAATGTGCATCCCAGCGCCCAGCTGATTGGCTTGGCGGCGGATGCACCTGATTGGCTGAGGCGCACCCAGGAGGATTGGTGCTGCAGCAGTGGCCTGGCCATGAAGGCCAGAGGCAGTGGGCCCAGCCCGGCCGCGGAGGCAAGGCCCAGGAGGGGGGGAAGAAAGTTGGGGGGCAGAAGTGCTGGTGGGGAGGAGAGGAGGCTGGGCCCGGAAGCGGAGACTGGGGCAGAAGCGGGGGAGAGATAACTGCCGGCCCCAAAGAGCGCACAGATGCTCTGTGCAGGGCCGGCTAGTGTCCATTATTTCCAAGGGATATAGCATTGGATGATTGCGATCACAAAATTCCAGCAGTGTGGGTGGTCTTTGAGATGTATACAGCAGTGTGAGCAGTGCTGAACATATGTGCAGCACAGAATGTGAGTCACAGTTTAAAAAACCAACTGAAGTTTCCATCGTTTAGATGTAACTATATTGGAATGTATCATTATTGAAAACTAATTCGTCTATTGCCCCATATTTGAAGAAAGATATTTACAAGATCACTTAGGAAATACTAGAGGCACTGAATTTACAATAGGGCTGGGCTTGGGTGCTCGTGAAAACTGCTGGGAGCCACACAGATCCTGGTGCTGCCTTGTTGCCAAACCTGGCTCCGTAGCCCAGCTGTCAGCCAGGGTTAAGGGCACAAGTGCATCCTTACCCTGGCTGCTGAGATTGCGTATCTGCTGGGAAGCTTGCAGCACAAGCAGACACAAAGATGAGTGCCTAGAGCACCTGTATGTTGGGGGAATCCTTCAGTGCTCATTGTGTGGTGCACTGAGGGATATCTGGAGGCCGGGACATGTTGTCTGGGACTCCAGAGATCTATGCTGCTTGATGCAATGTGGATCATCTTGGAGCGCAGTCTGCACTCCCAGCAACATTTACTTCATTGTCGGGGTGGGTGGGTGGTGGGTGGAAGTGAGTTGGACCCGGCCCGCCTGACCGGTTGTGTGAAAGACTTCAGTATCTATTTGTACTTTCCAGACATTTTCATCGACAGCTTCCACTTTAACAGCTTCAGAGAAGCTTGTAATGGTGGCTTTTGGCAAAGTTAGGTATGTTGGTTGTATACCTATTTGCAAGATTGTGTTCTATTTGTTGGCTAACCAGAGGCTAAACACTTTCCTTCATGCTAATTTAGGAGATACATTAAAGTATTCCATGGAAAACTTAATGCAGATCTCTAAATCTTCAGGAATGTGTACAGCGGCTCTTAAGCAGGAAAGTTTTCCTAAATACAGAAGCATTTCTAATCATATAAAAATATTTTAAATTATTCTTGCTTATATTTAATCAATTATGCCTGATGAATGCCACTTAATCCAGAAGTTTTAACTCCATTTACAATGTAAAAAACCACAGTGATAAGCATTAACAATTTTGTTACAGAAGCATACATACTGTAATGTTCATCATCATCAATACACAGTATAACATCGACTCATAATACTTTATCAAACCAAGATACAATTGCTCCCTGCTACAAAACCAGCGTGATTTAAATAAATCTGTTTTAATCACACTTTCAAAACACTGTCCATAAAAATTAAGGTTGAAATCCTGCAAATAATTACACCTCACTGGACTCTGGCTCAGTTCATTTGGACATTGGGAATATGCTGCAAACTCCAGTGCTGCCTTCTCCACTCCCTCAAGTGCATCAATCCTCTCCCCTGCTTTCTAGTTTCTGTTAGTCATAGGTTGCTTGAGTTGGATGTCACAGCATAATTACAGTTACCACGAAGCAGGAAGTGGAAGAAGCAACCAACTTGCATGATGAAAGAGGGAGGGGAGGAGGAAGTGTGTGAGCCCGTGGCATGTTCAATATACGCATCAGTAGTTTGGCCTTGATGTCTGAGTTGAGCTATTGAGATTCACTTCTGAGTAAAAATGTGTAGGATCAGGTGGCATGCCTGCATTTTTTTTTTTTTAAACACTCCAAAAATTCTGTCACATATCCTCTACCGAGAATATTTATTGCAAGGTCCGTGATCTCCAAGACACAAAGCTAAAATAAGCATTCCCACCATAGCAGGAAGCGACAACGAAGGCAAAGAACTGTAGAGAGAGAAGAGAGGAAAAAACAGTTAGAATATAGTAGGAGTCATCTAACAGATTTTTGTTAAAAACATGTATTCAAATAATTAATAGGATACAACCAAATTGTCCTTCACTGTCCTGCAGGACCCCAAACACTGCAGCCAATTTTGCAGGGTTCTGTTCAACTAGTTACATGAACAGTCCTTATTGACTTCCATGCACGTATAAAAATTGAAGATGACTTTTAGTTGCAGAGCCGCATTAATTTAAATGAAAGTAAATAATGGTGTGGATTTTTGTCAATTGGTATATCTAAATAAGTATATCTAAATAACGCTGCACAATGGTGCCTAATTCTGCCAAGCATCTGTTACACTGAGAAATTTTATTTCAACAATTCCATGAAGTAAAGTAACTTAAGCTTGATTTATATTAACAGAAGCACTACATTATAAAATTCTGCAAACAGTCAATTCAGGGTACCACACTGGCTCAACAGTAATTTCTGTCACATGGGAAGAGGGTAATTTGCACCAATCCCCCTTCCTCCACACTACAACCACCTGGTTCCCCAAAATATGCCTCTGAGGGTCCCACAATCCTCAGGGACATGTTTTCATGAGGTATAAGCAACTACACAGGGAGGGAAGGATTGTCAAAAGTCACCCTAACCCCTGCAAAACAGAAAATGGTGTTGTGCCAGCATGGCATTGATCTGGACATCAGCTACTGTACTTGTCCAGTGAATATACTCTCTTCCATTCTCTGAGTTCCTGACAATAAAAACATTAATTTATTTGTGTAGGAAAGTGCAAATATGCATTGGAATAAGCCATTACATGATTAGCTGTGCACTGATGCAGATACAGTAGATGTATTTACAGAATAATGACATTTCCATGTCTGAGGAAGTTTGAGACTGATATTACCAGCAAAAGCCACACTGATGGCTTTTGCTCATAATATCAGGATGTGTTTGCTGGTAACATGGCAGGATGTATACTTGAAAATGCGTTCTCTTATTTTTAGTACAAATCCATTTTATCCAATGTGGGAGGTGACAGTATCAATAGTGATCTTCGTGACTATGACAATGGTTACGAATTCAGAGATTTTCTCGATCTCCCAATGCTCACTCACTTTCAATCACATCTTTGCAGCCATAAGGACTAGAAAATATATATTTATGTTTTAAAATGAGATTCTCAGAATGCTGAATTCCACATTCCGTACCACATTCTGTATTTGTGTGATGCCTGCCTGGAATCACAGACTAATGCTGACCCTACCAGTAGTTATTTTTGATGTTCTCAAGGTAGAAATAAGAACTTTCTTCTAACTGGAATAAGAGCACCAGAGAAAAACATACATACATAGTCATCAGTGTGATAAAAACTTGGAAATCGCTATTAAGAGCCATGAAGATTTGTACACTTGCTATGTTTATGTCACATAAATCTGTCATCAAGACAGACAGCTGGATTTTCAAGATATGCACATTCAGTACTCTTGAAAATTCAGAGGCCACTGATTATAGTTTCTAAGCAACTTACAGATGCTGCACCAGTCTTTTGCTGTTCTTTTAACAAAGCTTAGCTAGCTATTCCTGTTTCAAGTTGCAATTTTATTCTTGATGGGCTTTTGTTTTAACATAAACCCCAACATCTGCCCACAAACATACCCAGAGAACTATTCATGATTTTAAAATTAAAGGCTAACTTACTGAAGAAGCTGCCCAGCTGTTATAGTTGTGGCTGTCCAGTTCTTTGGTAACTGCGCATGCATCTACAATGGCAGCAATGAGGTATAAAAGAAAGGCACTCCCATTAAAACAGAGACCCTATACAATGGCAAAGAAAAACAAGATGGTAGTTTTTTTTCATGTACAATATTCCGTGCTCACTTTTTGTTTAATTGAAAGTCATGTGGACCATGTAGGGTTTTGTTTTTTTTAAATAAGAGAACTTAATCATGTGTCTACAGACCAGGAGCTACAGACCTCTCCCTGCTGCTGAAAACCTAGATTTCATTGTTCACATTCAGCGGAAGCTCCTGCTTTCACACCAACTTTTTTTCCTGGGACCTGTCCCAGGAACAGCTAGTGCAGTTTGCACCATATTCTGGGCAGAACCACTGATTCGTGCTTCATTTCCACACTGTGTTCTGGTGTGGGGGGTGGAGAGGATGTCCTCATTAAAGAGGACCTCACTTCAATGTGATGTTCTGTATGATTTCTGAGCAGACATCACAAGGGATATCACTTCAGTGTTCACTTCCTCTGGAGCAATTCTGCTACTGCTGCTTGAAAGGAGAAATAGCTTAAGCAACAGTTTGCAGTTACAGTTACTTCTGTCTATAGGTCTACCCAAGTGTTCACATGACAGGCTGAGTGCTTGCTGCTGTTTTGCCACACCAGGCTATGCTCTAGGTTTCACCACTTTTTGAGGGGAGGCTGTAGGTACCTGGGACAGGGCCTTCTCTGTGGTTGCACCCAAGCTGCAAGATTCCTTCCCCGTGATGCCTGGACACCTCAATCTCCATGTTTCAAAAGATTATTGAGACCATCATTTTTTCCACTAAGCTTATGACCTACCATGAGGTGTTCACAGATTTGCTGGATTCCTGTTTCATAGTATCTGCTGTTCTTCTGTTGATTTGCTGATTTATCTGGTTGTTTTTATTGAACTGATTGTAAATTGCATATTGAGTACTGTTTTCCTGTGTGATTGTTCACTACTCTGGGTACTTTTTTAAAAAAGTCAAAGCTATTTTACAAATAAATAAATAAATGTGACCTGTACACCTACAACCGTGTGTTTTATTGCGTGGCCTTCAGGCTACTGGTGGCCCCTGACTTGCCTCCACCTCCAATACCCCCACTGATGAGGCGTGCATGCTCCCCCACGCTTTTTTCCACTTCTGAGCAGTGGCAGGAGGCAGAAAAGACAAGGTGCTTAGAGCACCTTCAGTGTGAGCCCTCCCCACTCACTTCTGGGGTGTGCACTGCTGGGGGGGGGGGGCAATGGGCCAAGCAGAGCCCCATGGAAGACAGGGCAGGGGGCACATGCTAGCAGCGGGGATGCACACACTAGCACCCCCCTCTCCGCATAACCAGTGAAAACCACTGACCTACAAAGAACAGCGTAAAAATGTTCAGGGTGGAAAACGGACAAGATAGATAAGTGGTCATTCCTCCTGCTGAAAAGAAACTAGGTGCTGTGAAAATACTATTAGAGAAAATCACATTCTGGCAACTTAAAAAGTAAAAGATCGTCTATGCAATCATTTCCTCCTCCTACACACAATGCCCTTCAGTACATAGACACACAGAGTGTCTATGCAAGTTGCTTCTCCATTCATTTTGGTGGAGAGGGCAGCTTAACATGCATATCCTTTTGCATGCAGGGGGAATGAGATGGCTGTGACAGAAGTCCCTACCTTGGCTGGATATCTAAATTTTGCTCAACTACATTTTTTTCTAGGAACCTAGTCCCTCAACTCCATTTCTCAAGCAGCCCACTTATTGCAATATGTGTTGTTCTCTAGGCCTTCCCTGGAAATGAAACAGCCAGAATAGTGGTGACTGTGAACATTAATCTGAAATAACGCATATAAAAAGACCAAACCTACTGACCTGGCTGACTAATACTTAGCATTTGAGTGCTTTTTTAATGTGCAAAGCACTTCACATGTATTATCTTGATATAATCATTCAAACCAACCCTGTAAGTTAAGTATTATTATCTCCACATTGCAGCTGCAGAGCTGAGGCTGAGAGGAAATGGCTTGCCTATGACCACCTACTGAGTACATGGATAAACGTTAAGATCTGAACAAGGGTCTTCCTGCTTCATAGCTCAATCTCTTAGATGCTACCTTACCATAGCTCCAACTAACACAACATTTTGAATGACCACTTAACATAAGAACAGCCCTGCTGGATCAAGCTCAAGCCTCATCTAGTCCAGCATTCTGTTTCATACAGTGACCCACCAGGTGCCTCTGGAAGCCTACAGGCAGGAGTTGAAGGCATGCCCTCTCTCCTGCTGTTACTCCGCTGCAACTGGTATTCAGAGGCATCCTGCCTCTGAGGCTGGAGGTGGCCTATAGCCCTCTGACTAGTAGCCAAACTAGTCACCCAGTTTAGAGAGATCATTTTGGAGCTCCTCACAATCTGTTTTGGATTTCATTACCCTAAATAGTTTGGTATCATCTGCAAATTTGGCTACCTTGCTGCTTACTCCAACTTCTAGATCATTTATGAATAAATTAAAAAGTACTGCTGCCAGTACAGATCCCTGGGGGACCTTACTTCCCTCCATTGTGAAAACTCTCCATTTATACCTACCCTCTGTTTTCTGTCCTTTAACCATTTAGCAATCCACACATGTACTTTCCCCCTTATCCCATGACTGCTAAGTTTCCTCAGGAGTCTTTGATGATGAACTTGTCAAAAACTTTTTTGGAAATCCAGGTATACTATCACTTTTATCCACACACCTGTTGACACTCTCAAAGAACTCCAAAAGGTTCGTGAGGCAAGATTTACCTTTGCAGAAGCCATGCTGGTTTTCTCCTAGCAGGGCCTGTTCTTGTTTTATCCTTGAGGATGCTCTCCATCAATTTGCCTGGAATGGACATTAAGCTAACTGGCCTGTAATTTCCCGGTTGGCCCCGGGATCCCTTTCTGAAAATCGGTGTTACATTGGCTACTTTCCAGTCCTCCAGTACAGAGCCTGAATGTAGGGATCAGCTATATATTTTAGCAAAGAGGTTGGCAATTTCACATTTGAGTTCTTTGAGGACTCTTGGATAGATGCCCTGGCGATTTGCTAGTTTTCAATTTGTCCAGACAGCTTAGAACATAATCTCTTGTCACGTCTATCTGACTCAGTTCTTTAGCCTCCGTACCCGAAAAGCCTGGTTCAGGAACAGGTATATGATCAGTATCCTATGCCGTGAAGACAGACACAAAGAATTCATTTAGCTTCTCTGCAACCTCCATATCCTCAATAATCCCTTTCATTCCCTCATTGTCTAATGGTCCAACCCCCTCGCTGGCAGGTTTCCTGTATCTGATGTATTTAAAGAAGTTTTTGTTATTCCCCTTGATGATTTTTGCTAAATGTTCCTTAAACTCTCTTTTCGCCTCCCTTGTTGTCACCTTGCATTTCTTTTGCCAGAGTTTGTGTTCCTTTTTGTTCTCTTCATTTGGACAGACCTTCCAGTTACAGAAGGGAGTCTTCTTCCCCTTTATGGTTTCCTTGACTTTAACTTTTAGCCATGCTGGCATCCTCCTGGACTTAGTGGTACCTTTCCTCCTTTGGGGTATACAATCTAACTGGGCTTCTAGCATTGTGGTTTTGAGTAAACCACGCATTCTGGAGTGAAGTGACTCTCCTGATTTTCCCTTTCAGCTTTCTTTTCACCATACTCCTCATTTTGGAGAAGTTTCCTCTTCTGAAATTCAAAGTGCCTGTGTTAGACTTCCTTGCTGATTCTCTCCATGCATGTATACTGAATTTGATTGCACTATGGTCGCTGATGACACTGACATCATGCAGCAGGTCCTGGGTACCACCCAGGATTAAGTCCAAGGTCACCTTCTCTGGTTCATTCAAAGACCAACTGTTCTAGGGCATAGTCATTCAGCATATCTAGAATTTTGAACCTTTTTGATTTAAAGCACTAGCAGTCTGGTTCAATCTTGATTCAAGTGCAGCCCTTCCCTTTTGTACAGGCCTTGCTTGCCCCAAAATGTATCCCAGTGCCTAACAAATCTAAACCCCTCCTCCCGGCACCAATGTCTCATCCATGCATTGAGACCCCTCAGCTCTGCATGTCTCACTGTACCTGCATGTGGAACAGGTAGTATTTCTCAGAATGCTACCTTGCGGGTCCTGGAGTTCAATATGCTACCTATCAGCCTAAATTAGGCTTCCAGGACCTCCCAACTACATTTCCCCACATCGTTGGTGCCAACGTGCAAAACAGCTGTCTCCTCCCCAGCACTGCCTAATAGCCGATCTAGACGCTCCGTGATGTCCACAACCTTCGCACCACCAGGCAGGCAAGTCACCGTGTGGTCAACATGCAGGTAACAAACCCATCTTTCTATACTTCTAATGATCGAATCGCCCACTAACAAGGAGGCCCCCACTCCCCGGAGGAGTATCCCCTGTGCGTGAGGATATGGGCTCATGATCCACGGAAGGGGTCCCTTCTAAAGGAGCATTTCCCTCTTCCTCAGACCGATGTCCTCCTTCCCCGAGACCTTCATTCTCCCTGACAACAGTGGAGCTATCAGCCTTGGAGTGGGATGCCTCTACCATGTCACCAAAGGTCTCATCTGTAGGCCTCTCTGAGTTTCTCCAGATCCACCACCTTGGTCTTATTTATTAATTAATTTATTTATCAAATTTGTTCACCGCTCCAAACTTTCATCTCTGGGCAGTTAACAATAGCATAAAAGAAGTTAAAAACATACAAAAAACTTAAAACAATTTAACAATTTAAAAATAAACTAGAGATTAAAACCTAAAAATTTAAGAAGCTGAGAAAGCTTGGGCGAAAAGATAGGTTTTCAGGTGTTTTTTGAAAATTGCCAGTGATAGGGAGGATCATATCTCAGCAGGGAGTACATTCCACAATCTCGGGGCAGCGACCAAGAAGGCCCGTCTCTGTGTAGACACCAAAGAGGTTGGCGGCAACTGGAGACGGACCTCCTCAGATGACCTCAATGGGCGGTGGGGCTTGTAGTAAAGAAGACGCTATCTTAGATACCCAGGGCCTAAGCCGTTTAGGGCTTTATAAGTTATAACTAGCACTTTGTATTTTGTCCAGAAACCTATTGGCAGCCAGTGAAGCTCCATCAGCAGAGGAGTAATGTGGTCTCTCCGAGATGACCCAGAGACCAACCTGGCTGCCGCATTCTGAACCAAATGAAGTTTCCAGACTGCATACAAAGGCAGCCCCACATAGAGTGCATTACAGAAGTCAAGTCTGGAGGTTACCAACAGATGTGCCACTGTTTTGAGGTCATTGATCTCGAGAAACGGGCGCAGATGGTGTATCAGCCAAAGCTGATAGAAAGCACCCCTGGCTACTGCCTGAACCTGAGAAACCAGGGAGAGGTATGAATCCAGAAGTACTCCCAGACTGCGAACCTGTTCCTTTTGGGGAAGTGTGACCCCATCTAGAACAGGTAGATCAAAATCATCTCTACAGTTCTGACCCTGCACAAAAAGTACCTCCATCTTATCTGGATTTAGCTTCAGTATATTCTCCCTCATCCAGCCCATTACTGCTTCCAGGCAGGCATTTAGGGAGGATATGCCAGCTCCTTTCCAAATCTGCTATTAACCCAGGCAAAAAATAAGGAATTCAGTAGCTAGGCAAAGTGAGTTGCTGACCGACATCACCTGGAGTCTGCCATTCTATCAGAGACAATGGCTGGATATCATAAACTCATTTCTGGACTTAACTCTCCTCAGCAACTCCATTCAGCAGCAGTAGGTGGCACAACCAAATCAGTTAAACAGACAAAAGGTGAAAACTACAGCACAGTATCTGTAATGGGAAAAGCTGTTTATTTTAAAAGAAATTGGGGATGACATGGCATTTAGCCATACATGGGTGTCCAGAGCCAGGGTCAAGGGAAGGCAGTTGCCCTCTACCCCCAGGCTGAGCCAGTTCAATTGATTTCTATGGGGCTTACTCTCAGGTATTTGGGTATAGGATTACAGGTTCTGCCCCACTTCCGCTCCTGGAAAAAGTCCTGTGGGCACCCATTTAGCCATAAAAGAAAACAATATTTCCAAAGCTGGTTGATTGGGGGGGCGGGGGTTGGTACAAGGTTCTTTTTGGAAAATGCCTTCCTACAGTGGCTGGCAAAGATAGGACACTAGTCCTTTTTTATCCAAGCCATTTCACTGTGTCTAATGTGGCAGTTGGCTGGCTGCCATTGTGCACAGGTATATTAGTCCCAGATTAAAGAACTGAGAAGAATCAGGAAGTTTGCTGCATGGATAGTGTTCCCCAGAAACTAAGCTCTGCAAACTTAGCTCATGAAAGAACACACAAGTCCAGCCACCATTCCATAGCGAAAAGCAGCTTTAGGTTTACTGTGATAATTATCAAACTTTGGGGTGGGGGTGTGTTTTTTAAAAAGACCATTTGAGTCATCAACGGGAGCCTAGGCACCTGTAGTGGTGGTAAACATCTCTACAGGTTTGTTTTTGGGGTGTAGGGGCTAGACCTTTTAGGACACCAATTAGCTTGGAAGGTGGGGAGGTAGAGGAAGAACCTCTTCTTGACCCCCCTCCAGTGTTCCCTCTAACAGAAATTCTCAGATGTTGTTGTCTACAACTCCCATAATCCCCAGCCAAAGGCCACTGCAGCTGGGGATGCTGGGAGTTGTAGTGAACAACATCTGAGAATCCCTTTTAGAGGGAACACTGCCCCTCTTCATTGAAGGGAATAAGGAAGCTCTTTCAAGGGCAGGGGAGAGTGGTGTGTACCAGAGAAAAATAAAATCTAGACAAAAACATAAATTATAAACTATAATGTAATATCTATATTAATAATATTTATATAAAAAGAAATACATTAAACCAAACTACTAATGACTGAAAGCTGGCATACTCACAACAGTGGTCCATGGAACTTGGGGAATCCTAGTGTATGTCATTGTCATGTAGATGATTAAAAAGAAGAGTGTAAGAACCCAGTAAAATACAGCCACAAACATCACCCAGCCAAATACAGGATACAAGAAATACTCTGTTCCAGCAATCAGGGTCCATACTAGCAATCCTAACACCTGCAAAAATAGAAAGAAAACAATGTTATCCAGACTGAAGGGAATACATCTAATAAGTGCAAAAGATGTGTCTACTTCTAGAATGTGAATGACCTTCATGCTTTTAAATCATACAATCCTATTTTAAAGATTTGCACAGTTGTACCTGCTTGTGGCCATAACATACATTATGGCTACTATGAAAACATTGCCAAAAATAGTGGCTGATGCAGGTAGCTCACAAAGTGATGGGGAGTGTCATAGGAACATAGGAAGCTACCATATACTGAGTCAGACCATAGGTCCATCTCGCTCAGTATTGTCTACATAGACTGGCAGTGGGTTCTCCAAGGCTTCAGGCAGGAGTCCCTCTCAGACCTATCTTGGAGATGCCAGGTGAGGACTTCCAAGTATTCTAGTTGGGGATTATTTGCTGTACAGGGGCAGTGTTCAGCATCATCTCTATGGAAATTGATCTGAGGGACTGATTGCTGAATTTATATACCGCTTTTCATTATAATAATCCCAAAGCACTTTACATTATCTAGAGAACATTATCTGTTCTCCAGACCTTCAAAATAACCGTAGTCTTCCATTTTTTACTAGATGTCATACTAACATCTTTCATATAATTGTAAGCACATATAAGGACAGGTGCCATTTCCTTAATTTGATTAGTAGCTGCCAACATATTCATCATGATTTTCATATGGGATATAAAGATGCTAACTGCATATCCCAAAGGAAAAATACAAATTTGCCTTTTTTACCACTGGGGGTCACCATTGTTCCACAGAAATGTTTCATCAGCAATCTTTAAAAGTGTTGTAGTTTTAGGCAGAACAAACCTGAGAAATAAAAGTGGTAGCAATTTATGTATCTACTGCTTCAAATAATCCAAGTGGACCACACCTCCAATAATTATAATAAATGAACATATGAATATAAAAACAGCCCTGCTGGATTGGGCCCAAGGCCTATCTAGTGCAGCATCCTGTTTCACACAGTGGCCCACCAGATGCCTCTGAGAAGCCCACAGGCAAGAGGTATGTGCATGTCCTCTCTCTTGCTGTCGCTCTCCTGCAACTGGAATTTAGAGGCATCGTGCCTCTGAGGCTGGAGGTGGCCTATAGCTACGGGACTAGTAGCCACTGGTAGACCTGTCCTCCATGAATTTATCTAAACCCTGCTTGAAGCCACCCAACCTAGTGGCTATCACCACATTCCATGGTGGAGAATTCCAGAGATGAATTATGTGCTGTGTGAAAAAGTATTTCCTTTCGCTGGTCCTGAATTTCCTGGCCTTCAGTTTCATGGGATGACGCCTGTATTGTGAGAGAGGGGAAAATTTTCTCTGTCCACTCCATGCATTTATACACCTCGATCATGTCTCTCCATAGTCACTTTTTTTTTTTTCCAAACTAAAAAGCTGCAGATGCTGCAGCCTAGCCTCATAAGGAAGGTGCTCTGGGCCCGTGTTCCCTCTATCCCCCCACTCCATCAGTAAGTGGAATGAGTTTTGTTCTGGGCAGCAGTATCAAGGCAGTGTGCACACATGTGCCACTATAGATCTCTCACACACACCATAAATATGGAAGGAAAGGAAGGAAAAGAGTTTAGCTTTAATTTAGCAGATGGGTTCAAAGAACCCAGGCCCCCAAGCTCCTAAGGGCCACCATGCGCCACCCCATCCTATTTTCTTCATTATCTCCCTCACTCTGAGGGGCTGCCAGGGAGCGAGCGAACATGGGTCCCCTCTCCCCTAGCTACGCCCCTGCATTGGTGGTAACGTGTTTTTTTTAACTTATCTAAGTTTTGTTTATTTAAATTTGAGTTTATCCTTGTTTTCTTGCTCTTAGCTGTAAAATGTTGATGGCCTGAGTATTAGTTGCCCCTACAATTGGATAGTTAGTCAGAGCAGGCTTCCCATTTCCTTCCAAATATCCTGGAGATTGCAGCTAACGAATGCCTTAGATCAGGGATTCTCAGCGTTAGGTCCCCAGATGTTATTGAACTTCAACTCCCATAGTCCCCAGCCAAAGGCCGCTGTAGCTGGGAATTATGGGAGTTAAAGTCCAATAATATCTGGGGAACCAAAGTTGAGAATCCCCGCCTTAGATTAACCAAACTAGCTGCTTGCCAAAGAGAGTGTTCAATAAGGGCCTTAACTGTAGATTAATTTGTACATTTTTGTTCCATCTTTTGGAGCTGATATGTGGGTAAATAATATCAGGAATTTAAAGATAGATAGCAATAGCAATAGCAATAGCACTTACATTTATATACCGCTCTATAGCCAGAGCTCTCTAAGCGGTTTACAATGATTTCAGCATATTGCCCCCAACATTCTGGGTACTCATTTTACCGACCTCGGAAGGATGGAAGGCTGAGTCAACCTTGAGCCCCTGGTCAGGATCGAACTTGTAACCTTCTGGTTACAGGGCGGCAGTTTTACCACTGCGCCACCAGTGATAAACATGGGAATATAGGAAGCTGCTATATACCGAGTCAGATCATTTGTCCATCTAGCTCAGTATTGTCTACACAGACTGGCAGCAGCTTCTCCAAGATTGTAGGCAGGAATCTCTCTCAGCTCTGCTTTGGAGATACCAAGAAGGGAACTTAGAACCTTCTGTGTTCAAGCATGCAGGATTGAATCCAGGGCTTGGCCAACAGCCTCCCCACATTTTCATAATTAAATCCTTTCATGCTCTCTAAAAGGTATCCAACACTTTCCTTCTCACAAGTTTGCTTCAAAGCGCAGCAGAATGTCATATATGGAATTACCTCAAATTTTTAGGATTTAAAAAGCAAGCAAGCATTTCAAGAGCTTTTAAGATGAGTTTCCTGTGATGAGGGAAGTGTATAAAAATAGATATTTGGTGGGGGAGGGAGAAATGCTTAATGTTCAATTTAGCAACTTGTGAACCCACTTTCAAGAAGTTGGGGGTATTTCAGTCCATTACAAGCTTATTAAAAAGACCGTGTAAGTTATTTATATATGAACTCCTGTTAAAAGCACAACGCAAAATAAAATATTTATTATAAGGAGAAACATATTGCAAAAGAACAATTTTCTCATATATTTTGCTATTTAAGCCATTTTGAGAACTTTGATGCCAAGATTAACATTAAAATATTTTAAATAATAAATAGAAGGCAAAGTTACACGGGGGAAAAATCCACACACAACCAGATCAAAGCTATAAGCAGTTTGATGTCTACAAGCTTTACTAAACAGCCAGCACATCTCTCTCTCTCTCTCTCTCTCTCTCTCACACACACACACACACACACACACACTCACTCATGAGTTTACAAACCAGGGAGGGAAGTGGGAGTGGAAGAAAAAAATACAATCAAACTGTTTTCAAATACACACAAGCACATACAGCCTGGAAGGAAAGAAACACATACAATAATCAATGGAAATCTTCAAGTGGGAAGACTTCTCTCATATTTGCACACAGTCCATACAGGGTGGAGGAAGAGAAAAACATTGGCTTAAGCAAGGGGGACAAATAAAATAAAACAAATATAAGTTTGTGGGGTGGTGGTTGTTTCTGTTTTACTTCCCTTGAGATTGACTCCTTCAGTTCAGCCAGCCCAGCTTTGTCCACTTCCCATTCAGCTCCTCCCCCCTCCCCATGCTTTCACTTTCTATTTACATTCAAATGTTGCAGAAGAATGCAGCTGAACCAGTTAGCTGAGAGGGTGGGTCTAAGACAGACACTAAAATTAACCCCTTTTTTACCATGCTACTGCTGATCTCGCTATTCTGCTGCCATGCTGAAATCCCTCCAAATTTCCAAGGGACTGTGCAGGGAATAGGATCAGCTGAGCGTGGGGGGAAGAGAGTCCTGCGCAGGGGCGGGGCATGCAGTTTAGAGGGAACAATGCTCCAGGCCACTGATCATCTTGGTTGCCCTCTTCTGTACCTTTTCCAGTTCTACAATGTCCTCAAGATATGGTGACCAAAACTGCACTTAGTACTCCAAATGTGGCCGCACCATAGATTTGTATAAGGGTATTATATTAGCATTTTTATTTTCAATTTCTTTCCTAATGATCCCTAGCATGGAATTGGCCTTTTTCACAGCGGCCGTGCACTGAGTCGACACTTTCAATGTGTGGTCCACCATGACCCCAAGTTCTCTCTCCTGGTCAGTCACCAACAGCTCAGACCCCAGTGGTGTATATGTGAAGTTGGAGTTTTTTCCCAAATTTACACTTGCTTACACTGAACCGCATTTGACATTTTGTCACTCACCCAATTTGTAGAGATCCTTTTGGAGCTCTTCACAATTTATTTATGTTTGTTTGTTTGTTTGTTTCATTTATAGACCGCCCCATCCAGAGGCTCTGGGCAGTGTACAACAACTTTTAAAAGACATAAACCCCACAATTAAAACAATGCTAAAAACAATATAAAAACAATTCAAAATGATTAAAACTATTTAAAACCAATTAAAATACAATTAAAAAACACAACACTTTACAAGCCTTGGACGGGCATGCCAAATAAATAGGTTTTTAGTGCTCTCTTAAAGGCCAACAGCGAGCCTAAACTGCGGATATCTGCGGGAGTGCATTCCATAGACCAGGAGCAGCTACAGAAAAGGCCCTGTTCCGAGTCGCCACCAGACATACCAGTAGCAACCGGAGACTGACCTCTCCAGATGACCCTCAATGAGCATTGGGAATCATACAGAAGAAGGCGCTCTCTCAGGTAACCCGGACCCAAGCCATTCAGAGCTTTAAAGGTAATAACCAGCACTTTGTATTTCGCCGGGAAACATATTGGCAGCCAGTGCAGCAGTTTTAAGACAGGCATAATATGGTCTCTCTGGGTTACCCCAGAGACCAATCTGGCTGCTGCATTTTGAACTAACTGAAGTTTCCAAACTACGTACAAAGGCAGCCCCATGTAGAGCGCATTGCAGTAGTCGAGCCTGGAGGTTACCAGCTGATGCACCACTGTTTTGAGATCGTTAACCCAGAGAGACCATATTATGCCTGGCCGGGTAAAATACAAAGTGCTGGTTATTACCTTTAAAGCCCTGAACGACTTGGGTCCAAGCTACCTTAAAAGAGCACCTTCTTCTGTATGATCTCCATTGCAAATTGAGGTCATCTCGAGAGGTCTGTCTCCAGTTACCACTGAAGACTTGGAACTGTCTGGTGGCGACTTGGAGCCAGGCCTTCTCTGTAGATGCTCCTGGCCTATGGAATGCACTCCTGGCAGATATCCGTAATTTAGGCTCGTTGCTGGCCTTTAAGATGTTGGAGCTAGGACCCTGGCAGCACCAGTTCTCAGCTGCAATGTCTCATGACCTCGGGGGCAGGGTTGTGGTCATGGATAAAAGTGCTGGACTCTTCCCCTCTTTGTTCTTCCAGTGTTAGTCTCTATTTTGTCTCTCTAGAGATCGCTGTTTGTTTTGGTCTTCAGCCATAGGTCTTGTTTGTTTTGGTCTTCAGCTGAAATAAGCTGTAGGCTTTTTCACACTTGTTTGTAAACTTTTCGTTAAATAAATCCTTGTAGTTCTTTAATTCTAAAGAGCTGTCTCAAGACCTCTTGCTTTGATGCTTTCTCATCAAACTGGCTTTGCTCTGCTATTTGGGGACTGAACTGCCATTCTTCGCCTACATAAGAGAACCCTAATTACTTGTCTGGCCTGGCCTTCTAGATTTTAAAATTATTGCTAAGTATTTTAATTGGTTTTAAATGGTCCTGAACTGTTTCAAAATTGTTTTTATATTGTTTTAAGCAGTGTGTTTTAAAAATGGTGTTTGTTTTTATGTTTCTTAAAACTTGTTGTGCACTGCCCAGAGCATTTGGATGGGGCAGACTAGAAATGAAATGAGATGAAATGAAATTGCACACACACACACATACACCCCGAGTCCCTTACCTGGCACTGGCATGTGCAATCTCTCTTATCATAATTTGACCTTTTTGATCAGCTGTCCTGTGCTTCTGTCTGCTCTACTCCTGGTTCTACTCTGTTCCCTTCTGGTTTATCTGAAACATTTGCACCCTTGCACCTTAGGGAATTTTGCTTGCAATATCAGATACCACCCAGTTCCTGTTGGCAACCCCCAGGTGTCATTTTAAAAGCAGCTATGCAACCTTTTTTATTTTAAGCACCAGAAGTCTGGTTCCATCTTGGTTCAAGTGGAGCTTGTCCCTTTTGTACAGGCTTTGCTTGTCCCAAAATGTATCCCAGTGCCTAACAAATCTAAACCCCTCCTCCCAGCACCACCATCTCATCCATGCATTGGGACCCCTCAGCTCCGTCTGTCTCACTGACCCTGCGTGTGGAACAGGCTTCAGGGAACGCTACCCTGGGGGTCCTGGACTTCAACATGCTACCTAGCAGCCTAAAGTTGCCTTCCAGGAACTCCCAACTGCATTTCCCAACACTGTTGGTGCCAACGTGTACTATGACAGCTGATTCCTCCTTATGTTACAAGTCCTTTGAGTTGCATGTCATCCCCTCCCCCGCCTCCACCCCCGCTCACAGCTTCGAGATATAATGGATTAAGGAGTGTTTGACATTTTCAGTGGGTTCAGGGAAACTAAACACTATTTCATTGAGCCTGACAAACTCCAAAACAATATTACACTTTTGTTGATTAGAATTTAAAAGGTCAGACCAGCTCTTGACTGATTACTCATGTTGAATCTATATCCGCAGATAGGTAAGTAATACAGCAAGCAGATTTCCAGTGTTTAAATGTGTCTTGCAAATTGATTAAATATTCAGACTCAGCCACCTAAAATAATATGAGGCCATAACAGCATCTACAAAAATCCATCCATTATTAGTTAGTTTTCTCATACAGTTTGGCATGCTGAAAAGCTAACTGATTACCGCAATAATGTAAGCCTGTCTCATACTATTCTTATTGTCCCTTATGTTATGTTCCAAGCCCTTGTTCCTATGGTAATTTGTAGAGTCCATGTGGCTTCTTGTTGTATGCCTGCCTGTTGACTTCTTAGCAAAGAAGAAGTGAGTTTGCACATACAGTACTTCTCATTTCCTCAGATAACAATGCATGGAACATGAAATGCAAAACATTAGAAGTATGTCTTTTAATGCCAATGAGTTATTTACTAAACACAACAGTACAATACTTATGTAGGTTAAAAAGTTTCTTTCTCAAGATGACCCTATTTCCAAGAACCTTCTGAAGGCAGAAGTAGAGAACTGAGTAAACAGAGTTATTCAAAGTGGGAATTAGACTGTACTTTTTGTAAATACAGTTTAGTTTAGACAGCCAACCCACCCACCCCCCACATTTATTTTATACTAGTACGTGAGGCCCATCGTTGACTGGGCAAAATTATTTTTCATATGTTACACTAATAGGAAAGTTCAAGAAATAAAATATATGTCATAGAATATAATTGTTTATTAATGTGCTTGCAAAAAGGAGGTAAAAGAAAAGTTTGAAATTTGTAAGAGTAATATCATATATGGTAAATTTGAATCAGAACCTGAGAAAATCTGCTTCTCTTGAGCATGATTTCATTTGGGAATTATTGATCTGATTATTGAGTATAAAAAAAATCTGTTGAGAACAATAACAGTTAAAATGATGACGACTATATTCAGTATTTCTTCCCAAAAAAGTTATTTATACCTTTTCCCCATCATATTCTGATGTAAAACATAGTGCAACTAATTTAAGTGGCAGGACTGTGTATGAAATGTTTGGTATCTATAGGTAATTGGGAAATATGATTTTATTTCGTTCAAAAACTTCCACAAACTCTTCAAAATATATTATACTGCACAGTTGTGCTACTATAGTTAAGATGTAGAGTAATTTCAAAGTTCCACCATTATAAGCCCTGGATATTCTATTGCTTATAAAATCAAAACTATTTGTCTGATCTGGCTATCAGCATACACTCACTAGGTGACAAGGGATACCTCCCCAGCAAATTTGGTGAAGATCTGTTGAAAAATGGTTTAGATAGAGCAGTTTAACTTTTTCTCTCCTTTCAACAGGGGTTTAAAGGGTTGGCAACATGCTTTTGGACTGAGGTGGTGGTATTTAAAATTTTTGTAGCCCATTTGCATAGTTTCAGCCTTTAGTCTGCATGCCAGAAATGTGCCTTTTGTATATCTCTCTGGGACCCTATCAATGTTTGTTTGACAATTGAGCTTCAAAGATGTGTTTTAAGAGGCTGAAGCATCTTCACTGCTAGAAGAGTCTGTGCAGCAGGACTTCCGAAGCTGCAGTGCCCACAGCATTGCCCACAACTGGTATGGTGGTCAGCTCCTTCGCTGTCTGAGCCTTGGGAGCACAGCCCTTCAGTTTCCTTCCCTGCCCTCTTCATTCCTTCCTCCACTGCAGCTATACCTTTTAATACTGCAAATTTGCCTTAGAAAAAGCACTGTTCAACTCCGTCTGTCGGTTACTCCATGGTCATCCATTCTTCAAAACCACAGGTGTTTCATCCCAACCTCCAGCCAAAACCGTTGTACTGCTCTGTGCATCCAGGTGTAAGTAGAAGGCGGAGGGGAAGGAGGCGTGCTCTGTATAGCTAGGCTGTGAAGGGCTCCACTGGACTGCAGTGTGTGTGTGTGTGTGTGTGTGTGTGTGTGTGTGTGTGGTTGAGGTGTATGCAACAATTGTCGGTTCTCCAAAACCATATGCTTTTCATCCCAGTGTGTGTGTGTGTTTTTAATGCCTTCAGAGTGTGTGTGTCTGTGTACGTGGTGTTATTATTTTTTCAATTTCTATACCGCCCTTCCAAAAATGGCTCAGGGTGATTTACACAGAGAAAAATACATAAATAAGATGGATCCCTGTCCCCAAAGGGCTCACAATCTAAAAAGAAACATCAGATAGACACCAGCAACAGTCACTGGCGGTACTGTGCTGGGACTGGATAGGGCCAGTTACTCTCCCTCTGCTAAATAAAGAGAATCACCTCCACCTGCAGAGTAAGTGTGTTGAATGCCTGCAGAGAACTGAACAGAAGATAATTTATACGTAATCTATTGCCATATGCCTAATCGTAGTTAAATGTTTGACCTTTCCTGTGGGAATGGTCTTAAAGTTTTGTTATATGCTCCAAATTATGTTTCACAAGAAACAGAGCATCTGTTATGATATTCTGCAGGCGGGCCAGTAATGGCAGAGGGTTTTTTTTTAGCACTACTAAATGCTTGGGGCACGCCTCCAAATGGAAGACAGCAGTTCTGACTAGTGAGCTGTTGCTGAGCTTTTTGCTACTATGAATTCTAAGCAACACCCAATATAAGCAAACAGGGAACAGATTTTATACACACACAACTGGGGCTCTTAAAAAAACACCAATATATGTATGGATTGCACTGTCCTCAGAAGCTATTAAAAGCCCGGGTCAACATGATGTGCAATAAAATATCAGTGTTTCCGACCCTGCTGTGCATCTGCACCCTAGTGGTACTGCACAAAAGTTTGCCCAACTACATAAAAGAGTGCACACACACTTGCATCATGCTACTTCAATGGTTGTCAATGGAAGTAGTGCTGCACAAGTAGGCACGTGCTGTTTTAGGCACTTACACAAGTGCACTTTTGCACAACACTGCTGGGTCTGCCTGCCTTCCACATGTGCAGCAACCCCAGCAGATTGGAAACACCAGCTCCACACTGTATGTCATGTCAGCCCCGGTGTATAAATAACTATGTTCCAGAGCAGATTAGACATAATCCTGACTGTCAATGGTAATCAGATAAATAATTCAGAGCATGCAATGCATCCTTGTTAAAGCATGCAAAAACTTCTGTTGGTGGGAGACTGGAGCAGCTTTGGGGGCAAGATCATTCCATAACTGTGATAATACAGCAAGATTTATGGCTGAGTAGGGTTTGAATCCGAGTCTTCCTAATCTAAACCTGTGTAGCAACACAGGTTTAGATTAGGAAGACTCAGATTCAAGCCCTACTCAGCCCTAAATCTTGCTGGGTAACCTTGGACAGATTGCTATACTTTAGCCTAATCTACCTCACAAGGTTGTTGTGAGGATAAAATGAGAGGAAAACAATATATGCTTCCCTGAGCTCCTTAGGAAAAAGGCAAGACAAAGAATTCAGAGTTTCTCCTTGAGCTCCTTAAGAAAAGGACTTGACACAACACAGTAAAGTTTATGATGTTATGCCCCCGAAATATTATCACAAGAAGAAGGAGCAGTAAAAGATAATATAAGGGAGAAATTTTGCAGTTCTAGCCCTGCAGTTCTTGAACTTCTGCCTAGCACTTCTGTATTCAGGAAATAAAGCAAAGACAATAGCAGTGGCAGGATATTGTACATTTAAATCCATTTGCCAATATTCTGACTTCTAAACTTTGATTGTATTGCAGAGTTAAATTCTGTGGGAAACATGCCTCTCTCCACAACTCAAAACTAATCAAGGTGAATTTTTTCACAGAGACCTTCTAATTGAGAACTTGGATAATCAAGAAATCTTGACTCTATTTCAGAAATCTGTTGTGATACAGAGAGACCACATACAATACTTGATGCGTCACTAGTTTAGACTATGTGTTAGCAATGACCTTTTGCCATTTACAAAGTCCAAACTGGATGGCGTCTACAAAAAATAAATGGACAGAAATCAGAAATTTTAAAAAATTGGTAATACACTACAGTACTCTTCAACTGGTGTGTATAGGGTGTGTGTGTGGAATTTCAGTCTCTCAGATCACTTAGGCGTTTTTTACATAGCAGGCTTTACTGTGAGTTCGAAGTTCCCCCAAATCCGACACAAGAAGTAGATTTTTTTACCCTCTTAACATGCAATGAAAAATTCGAATCTTGTGTGAAGTGCTCCCTGATAGCTTGCAAGGACTTCAGGATAAATCTGGCTGATATGTGAATGCACACCCTCCATTCCAGAGGAGATGTGAGCTAAAAACGGTGTGAAAAACACTTGGTAACAGATAGCTGAAAGTTGTCCTACTTCAACAAAAAGGTTTCCAAAGGGAGGTTACATTGTAAAGCTGCTGAACTGGAATTCATATGCAGATTTGACAGTGTCAAACTTGATCTCAAGAGAAACTGGAGTAGCTAGCTGACTGCAGAAAATAATTGTCCCTCTTTAGATATTTTTGTACCCCATTCATCTTGCTTTGCCATCTCATTAACAGCCAGGAGTGGGCCACACCCACTCTCACTGAACCTCTTGTTCTTTTCACTGGATCTCTCTTATATTTGTGTTCTGCATAGTCCTATGTGACACACCCCTCTCTTGCATTGCTGGGACTCCTGGCCTCATCTTGCAATATACATTTCTTCTCTCCCCACACCACTCTGCTTCTGCCAGTCCCCATTAATATGAATACATATCTCTGCCAACTGAGGACTTTGTGCAGCCAGCAGAGTCAAAGCTTATGCCACAATAGATTCGTTTTAAAGTATTGAAACAAGTAATAGTAAATACTATTAATTACTATGACTAATAAAAATGATACTACAAATCAAACTTATAGAACACATATACCACCTAAAGCACACTGAGGCTGTTCACATGAGCAGCCCTACCCAGGACTGGGAAGCTCTAACTGGGTAGGGCTGCTTGTGTGAAGTGTCGGGATCATGGCCAGTCCTGGTGCTGCCTCTCCACGTAACCCAGGGTTTTTACCTTGACTTTTATCTGGGTAGAATGGGGCGAGTGTGCCCTCCCCCTCCCCTCGGACCCCCAGTCATGTGTCTGCTCAGGTTGCCTGCAGCCCAAGCAGGCACAGGGCCAGGCCTCTAGAGCACCCAGCTGAGAAAGAATCACTCAATGCGCCACGCTCCTCACAAGGTGCCTTTAGGGATTTTTGGAGGCCAGGCTGCATTTTCCCAGCCTGAAATGGCTGCGCAGCTCCCGGGAGGAAAGCTCGTGTGGGCACGTGAGCTGCGTGGCCAGAAAAGAGCTGGAGATCATCTGGGAGGAAGGTAGGTGCTATCCTGCCTTCCCCCTGCCCTCCCCGTCTGACTTGAAGGTTGCATGAACCACCTCACTGCATATCAAGATGCAAACATTGGTAAGCATGATTTCAATGTGAACAATGCAATAGGCTCTCTTAGATCTTAGGGAGACAGATCCCTGGTCTGTCTCGTTCTTGACTCATGCTGGTCTCTCAGTGGGACCTTGGTACAAAAGGGATCCGTTCTCTTGAAATCACACAATGCAAATAAAGAAAGCTTCCTTGCATTTTTGTTGCTCCTCATAAAATGACTCACCTTGCAACCTACATTTCAAAATAGCACACATGAGTATTCCATCTCTTGAGGACAAAAACTTGACGGCTGGTTATAAATTCAGTGGTACCTTCCTGTTTGGATTACTCTAATGGACTCTATGGAGAAGCCTTTGAAGTATCTGGTAATTTCAGCAGGGTCAGAAAGCAGTAGACTAAGCATGTATTACCTGAAGTCTGAACCAGCTCCACTGACTGCCAAATAGTTTCCAGGTTCAATTTAAAGTATCAGTTTTAAATGTTAAGACTCTGAATGGCCTAGGCTACTGGAGGGAGTAGTTTTTATTATTAATTTATTATTATTATTATTATTACATTTATATCCCGCTCTTCCTCCAAGGAGCCCAGAGCGGTGTACTACATACTTAAGTTTCTCCTCACAACAACCCTGTGAAGTAGGTTAGGCTGAGAGAGAAGTGACTGGCCCAGAGTCACCAAGCTAGTATCATGGCTGAATGGGGATTTGAACTCGGGTCTCCCTGGTCCTAGTCCAGCACTCTAGCCACTACACCACGCTGGCTCATATCATATTTCCCCCATATCTGCCTTCCTGAGCACTCAGGCATCAAGTGAGTCTCTGTTCCATGTCTCTAGTCTTCAGGGATTACAGCTGGGGAGTAGGAGAAGCAGGGCCTTTCCAGGTACAGTATCCAATCTTTGGAATTTGTTCACCAGGAGGCTTTTACACACAGGGCTTCTACCCCAAATCTCCTTCAGAAGAGAGTATGTGCGTTCACACACCAGACAAACTTACCCTGAAGTCCCTTCGTGATCCTTGGACCCACTCCACAAACAAATTGGGCGTTGTGATGTGAATTCTAGCTTATTTCCAAATTTTATTTCCGTATTTCCAGATTTTTAAATGCTGGTTTTAAGCTACTTTTTCTGTAAACGGTGGAGCAAATAGGGAGAGGCACTGACGTAGAATCATTAGCATGGTAAGAGGGATGTTCTCTTTAAAAATGCAGATATCGCTCTTTAGGAAGTTCTCCCCCCGCCCTTGGCTAGAAGGAAAACATGGAGCATGTCATGTGAACTTGTTTCAAAACAAAATCCTAGAGCAAAGGGAAGGGGCTGCTTCCTTCAATGCCACGAGTGTAGTTCGAAGTGGCTTCGCTCAACATTTACTCCGAAGCATGAAGCCATGTGCGAATAACTCCCTGATCACTTGCTTGAATTTTTTTAAAGAATGGCAAAAGCTTTTTGTTTGTTTTGGAGGACTTCTGGGACTAGCTAATATGTTTTATATGGTGTTTTAATTTTATTCTCTGTTTTGATCTGCCTTCTTTAGGGCTTTTGGGACATGTGGCTTTATTATCTTTTCCTAATTTTAATTGGCCCTCATGGCATTGTCTGTGTGAGCCTCTTGGCACCACGGCTGCCTGCTAGTTTAACCTCCTCTCCTGTCCACCTCACGACATACCACCACACCATCTCCTGCCTCCCTGGCTGCTGCACATTGGTAGGGTTAAAAAAAAAAGCGTAACAATTAGAAAGACAGGGCACATGCAATTTTAATTTTATTCTTTGTTTTTGACATGTTTTGATGAACATTTGGTTTGGCTAGTTTGATTCTTGTTTTTATTGACAATTAATTATTTAAACAGTGCCTTATGGGACTTATTCGAGTCAGAATGGCAGAATATGAAAACAAATAATTCATCATACAGCTTATTTTTATATCTCTAAAATTAACATTTTAATGTTAATTTGCATTACAGAATCAATAATAAGATAACCACACTTGGCTTTCCATACTATGTTTCTTTTAGCTTTCATTGGTTATTTATTAAATGTTATGCTCAAATGTTTTATTTGATCCATTCGAGGAGAAGGGGAAGACTAAATGAATTGAGCAACTATAGCTAATACATACCAAAGTATCAGAGCATCACAAACCAGAACTTTTAAACTGTGTTTTCATTCCATTTATCTCAATGGGACACAGAAATTACTAAAATTTGCCAGATTGTGCCCATTGGGCAGCATCCAAACTAGTTAGTCATGGCTAAGCAGCATGGAAAACAAAGAGAAAAGTCTCATTAATTTCAGTGGGGCTTGGTCATAATTATTTTAGTCTGAATACTTCCCATTACGGTTACCCCACTTTGCAACAAATATTTGCCTTTGTAATTGGTTCTCAATATGCATTATTTATTTACCCAACTTTGATTTTTATATCAATTTTTTTAAAAATTCAAAGCAGCTAATATTCACACAATGTATGTATACAATTTAAGATAGAAAAGCATGGTTTAAAAGACTTTAAACAATGAATCACAAAACCACAAAATTACATGCCTAATAGGAAACAAAAATTCTTCCTTACCTGTCTCCTAAAAAAACTAGATAGATTGTGGCTTGGGTTCAGATGTCACATTCTCAGTTACAGCTATCTCTGGCTTGTGGGGTAGGGCAAAAATAGTGGGGGGGGGAGGGGGAGGTGATGCATCAATATTGTTCCAGTCCTGCAGGAACTAGAAGAGCCTCTGTTGCTGTGCTAAGACTTGGGCCCCCCATAAGCCTGGGACCCTGAGTGGCCTGTCTCTTTCCTTTCCCCCAACCCACTGATTCAGGCAGCCCTGCTCCTAATCCAACAAATCATGGTTTGTTGGATCAGGAATGAGCTTGAGTTCCTCCTCCTCCTCCTCCTCCCTCCCCTTGTGCCCATTAGTTCTTCGTTTGTTAAGCCACAGTTTGCTATGACATCCAAACTAGGAATTGATTAGCACTTCCTGTGCTCAAACCAGCTTCAAACTTGTGTTTTGTAATCCTGTTGTAAGGACTACTCATCACTTGTTCCCACTCCAACATGTTGGGCCAATAAGGTGATGTCCAAACCAGGCCTGTAGCAGGCCTCTTTAGGAACTTACATTCAAGCATACTTGTCTGAGAACAAGTCCAATTCCAGTGCATGGACGTAACCTCTAAAGCTATAAGAAAGATTGAACATTACATACAATAGGTGAACAAACATAATGTGGTATGTACAACAGACTACTGAGATAGGCAATTTCACAGAAGATTCTCCCTGAAAAAAACAATACAGGGCTAATTATTTTTATTTTCAGCATCAAAGCTTATCCCTTAGTATTAATTTTTTTTAAAGCAATAGTGTTTCAGCAATTCAAATATTCTAGAAACAACTAGGAAGCATAATTAAGGTTGGCCTGAAACAAACAATCAAGGTTGTTTTTACAAGACAGTAAAAGTTGTCTCCCACAATATATTATTGCTAGAGCCTTAGCCTATACCTGAACAAGACCTATGTGAGATTCTTTTGTATACTGTATAGTCATACCATTAATGTCAATCTTTGTTGTTCTTAAAATATCCACCTTCCTGTTACACCACCTATATATAGCTGTCCCAGTATTGTTTTGTGAATCTGTTTTTAAACATAGGAAATGCTCCCTAAACACTGGTTAGAAAAGAAAACTGAAGTAGCTGCTGTTACAAGAAAGCTTGGTACTCCATAGGGAAAACTTTGAAGAATATTTGTTGGCCAGACAATGAATCCATTGTTTTTACCTTTTACTGGTGGGGGAAGGCTATTGTGAAACAATTCTTCATTTTAGTGGCCTACATGTCCCACAGCGTAATCCCACAGCATGTCCCACATGCGGGCAATGTAGACCCACCTATGCTGCTGTATGGCTCTAAATCACCTTGTGATGCAGCTGCGCAAAAGGGCAGTACCAGCACTGCTAACTCTTCTGCTATTGCATGTTGCATGCCCCTTCTATTGGGGATAAAGGAAGCAGTGTGACACATGTAATTGCACAAGAGTAAGCAGAACTGGTTCTACCCTCTTGTGAAGCAGCATTGTCCATGTTATGTTGAAGGATATGTAAGCATCTGTGTCTTCTTTTTCATCCATCTATGTGGGACCATTCATGTTTTTAACCAGGAGACTGGATCAGTGTTCTCTCTAATTTTTTCCATCTATGTGCAGAATAAGTTTTGTTCTGGGCAGCAGTATCAAGGCAGAGTGTGCACATGTGCATTCAGAGTGGGGCATTCCTGATTCAACCTGAGCAGGATCTAAAATTAACAGAGCAGACATCTAAAAACTTGTGGGCACACGCATATGCGTACGTCTTAGAGGGAACACTGGACTGGACCTTTCCTCTATTTATGCACCACTAGAAGTAAAAAGCAGAGTATTGTTGTTGAAGTGCTGGACAAGGACTGGGAAGACCCAGGTTCAAATTCCTACACAATCATGAAGCTCACTGGGTGACTTCAGCCAGTCACCATCTTTTAGCCCAACCTTTTTCATAGGGTTGTTGTGAAGATAAAATGTGTGTGGGGTACAAAACCAAGTATGCTGCCCTGAGCCTCTTGGAGGAAGAGCAAGATAGCAATCAAATAAATAGATGTGCAAGTACTTAGATGTGCAAGCTCCTTTCTGGACAATTTGCAGCACAAGACATTTAAGACAAAACTCTTATAGTAAGAATCCAATCTTCTTAAAAAGAATGCAGGGACATAAACCTGCCTATGTCTACAGACTGAAATTGGTCAAGAGACCAATAGTCCAAGTAACCTGATAAGTAAATCTGGAAATACATTAATGAAAATGTTTGCTTTGAGAGAAGTAGTGTGTGTCTGGACAGTGCCTAGCATAACAAGGCACCAATTTATATTCAGCTCCTGTATATTTCTAGGCACTTGCATAAACTCATGTTCTTCTCCTGGTTCATAGACAATATTTCTTAATGCATATCTGAGTACAACAGAGTGGTCAAAACTGAAGCACACGTGTCCACAGAGCTTGATACATGCAAGAACAGTTCCCTTTTTTAATGAGCAAGGTGATATTTGATGTGTAGAACAAGAATTCCTGCCTGCAGGAGGAATTTTTCTTTTTATAGACACTAAAGGGAAATCTCTATGACAGAAAGGCTTTGGTTGGGCTGGCATACTTTATGGTGTCCCTTTTTTTGATGGATTCCAACAGAACAACTCGAGAAGCCTCTAGAACAATTGGATCTCACTGTCAAAATGTTGTTAAAGTTGACTGCCCAATCTGTCTCAGTCCTCCAAATACTTCATTTCTAAAACATGTTTCTACTTGTTTTACTCAATGCATGTGAAATGACACAATGCAACAGTTGCTTTCTAGATAAAAAGCAAGTAGGAGCTCCACAAGCATCACCTATATAAACAGTTTGTAAATTTTTAGGATGAAAGTTGGTAGACAAGGAGAGAGAAAAGAGAGACCCAAGAATTGAAACTCATTCAGCTGGACAAACTTATTCTCATGGACATCACATTCAGCTACAGACTTTCTCAATGTGGCATATAATAACAGGAAATCAATATGGCCAACATAAAGTTAAAATGATTAGTCTTATGAGCTTCCTACAAACAAATGTCATGAAAACAGCAGGCATGGTTTATAGTGTATAGCAGCACTTTTGTACCAGTGGCTGTGGTGAGAGGAAAAATATCACGTCCCCCCAACTTACTAACAACACCATTAATGGGAGTTTTGTACAGTTTGAGTCTCTGGTTCATGAAACTGATGTGCAAAACTAAGCCACATGGAAAAACTAAAAAAAACTGCAAAGCATTAGAAAATTCAAACATTATTTTTACTAGTCTGCTTGTGCATCTAACTGCTGTCATGAGTAGTCTAATCACATAAACCATATAACACTGACAGAACAGACTTGTGAAACTTCACAGATCAGATTTGGCATTTCGGAGTACTCTGTTCCATAACACATCCTGTTCAATGAAGCTGATCTGTGGAATGCCACATATCCTCTCCTCCAATATTACACTGCTCATGCAAGCAGAGCAGACTATGTAGATGAGGAGTCAAATGTACAAGTTAGCTTGCAGTTTCAACATCCTATCCAGCTCTTAAGCAGAACACTCAACACTGCACCTCCAACCAGAAAACACCATAAATTAGTAATGCATTTCTGTTGCAATGCTTTGTAAATCCTCCAGCAAGCCTTGTGCAAATGGAAAATTAAAGAACTGCCGCATCTCTAGTGCCAAGATAGGAAGTTCATTTACTGGGAAGGAAAACAAAGTGAGAGTATTTAAAGTCAATTATATTGACTTCTAGACCTACAGATCTCACTTGGCACTTAAAAGCTGCTATGTCAAGACCAATGTTGTTAGATATTGTATACTATGCAGAGTCCAAACTGCTCGTATCCTCAAGTAATGGAATCATTAATAGTAGAACTCTCAAAGCATGAAATTGGTCTCTCTGCAGAGGTTCAAACTGTATCTACTAAAGTTGAGAATTTCTCCATGAATCTTCTCTATGAAGGTTTTTTGCATCTGTCTTGACCTTGGCCTAAGTTCAGAACATTTGTCCTCATCTTTGTTCCAGTCATCATCTCACAGACAGTTGTGTCCTATTTTTACAGCTGCTGGGAGCAAACACCTCCATTTTTTTGCTGTGATTATCTTTGGAGTATGGAAGTCCTGTGGATTGTCAAGAGGTAGCAGAACTTTTGCTATATTAAGCTGTCATTGCCATGTGACTAGTGAAAAAGAAAACCGCCTTGGGGTTTTCTTTTAACGGAAGGCGGTATAAAAATGTAAAAATAAATAAATAAATAAATAAATAAATAAGGTGATTTCTACCTTTAAAGCCCTCCCAAGTAAACCTGGCTTTGGGCAATACTTTGATCACTACAGAGAAGGTGGTGTGTGCTTTCTGTTGAACTCCATGTGTGTTCTCAGAGAACTCTTGGTCTGGAGGTGGAATGGGACAATCTCTTCTTCATTATCCCATCTTTCCCAGACTTCTGACTCTACTGAGCATGCCTGGAACCTCCAGAATGTGGTGGGGAAGTCACAAGAGGGGCATCTCTATGCTCTGTCCCAGATCTTCCATCTTGTTCTCCTCATCCAATATTCATCTTTTATTTGTAAAAATTCTGCAGTTTTTACTGTTTTCCCTAATTTATTCTACTGCTTCTATCCATGGGAAAGGAGAGGGACTCTGGACTTCTCATTATTAAGAGCCTTATTAAGTTCACTACAGGTCAGGAATCCTTTATCCAGACTTCTGAAATCCGGAAAGCTCCAAAATCTCCAAAAGCACCATGGAGAGAGAGAGAGAAGCTTGTAGCTTCCATCTCTTCCAGTTTGCAGGAGCGATAGGGCCCTTGATTCCTCAGCTCATTAGAGATCCTTATCTCTTCCCCTCAGGCTTTGCTATCTGTCTTTTGTTTACTGCCTCTCAAGCTTCCCTCCCAGCAGGAGGGAAGGAAAGGAAAGGATGGGGGGGGGGAGGGAGGAAGACAAAAGAAGGTGTTTTTTTTTTAAAGGTGTGTGTGTGTGTGTGTGTGTGTGTGTGTGTATATATGAATGAGTTTAGGAGATAACTGGGGCACACAGATGAGTAAAGATCTAGCAGAATAAACAGGAACAAACAGGAATAGATGAGAAAAAGAGAGAAACATTGGCTTCAGCAACGGAGAAGAGCCCTCCTTTGGGGCAGAGCCAAGCTGGTTTTGTGAATGGGATCGCACTGCCGCTCACATGCTTCTCAAGCTGGTCTAAGAGAGGAGAAGGAGGGGTATAGTATAGTATATTAAATAAAACCTTTTAAAAAACCAAAAAACCAGCAACCTTTCATGCCCAAGATATCTCATTTATGAAAATATTCCAAAATCCGGAAAAATCCAAAACCCAGAACACCTCTGGTCCCAAGCAGTACGGATAAAGGATTCTCGACCTGTAGAAGTCTTATTAAGGAAGTCCTTTGCTTTCTAAGATTTTGCCAGACATTGAAATGAAAGCTAATATGTTCTGGATGGTGTTACAGTCCCCCTGTAAGATCAGGTACGTAGCTTAGGAGTGCCACTGGATCCAAAACGCTCTCTGATTTCTCAGGTTGAGGCAGTGGCCTAGAGCACTTTTTATCAGCTTCAGCTGTTATGTCAGCTACACCCATTTCTGGAGGTAAATGACCTTAGAACAGTGGTGCTTATGCTGGTAACCAGGGGTGTGCGAGCTGCCTCAAAATTGAGCCAGTTCTCACTCTAATTTGTTTTGATTCGAAGGTCCGACCTTGGACTGAAGCGACCTGCTCAGGCGGTTCAGGCCTGGATTGGTGGGGAGGTGGCCAGGGGGCTTCCATAATTGTTAAAATGTTTGTTAAAAATACTGCCATACTTACTTAAAATACTTACTGCCATCAAGGCCTCAAGGGGGGTGCTGTGATGGCTATGGGGAGGCTGCAGCAACTCCCCTTACCCTCACGTGTCTCCCGGGGCTAGTTTGGGCCCATTTCAGCCCTCTGCACACATGCACACTGTGCCCCCCCTTTTTTTGCCACTGTGCACACACACGGGCCATTTGTGTGACTGTGTGGGCTTTCTCTGTGGCTGCCCCGGGGCTTTGGAATATGCTCCCTGTCGAAATAAGAGCATCTCAATCTCCAATTGCTTTTAGGAAGACCCTCAGCACACACCTGTTTTCTCAGGCTGAAATTAATTTTAAACTGATGAATTGTTTTTATCAAATAAAATTGTATAAACTTTATTCTGTGAAATTGTTGTTTTTACTCTGTGTTAATTGTGTACACCGCCTAGAGACACACATATCAGGTGGTATATAAATATGATAATTAAATATATAATCGAATCAATTCTGAAACTTTTATTTCCTTCCACAATCTCCTACGAAGAATATAAGCAACAATATGTAACTAACTTAAAAGAATTCAGCTGCACTTCACTTGGGTCTGATGAAGTGAGTTCTAATGGCTCCAACAATGACACTTTCTGAGCAGGCTCATCGTTCAGAGATTATCTCACTCTGCAAATATTTGCCCCCAAAGCCCTCTTCTGTCCGATGAAAAGACAGGCCATTTGACTTAGCACAATGTGTCTGGTCATGTCTGATAATAACCAGATTCTGGAAAGAAATACTCAAAGTGCCCCTTAAAGTATTATGCATACCATTTTAAATTGCTTGGCTTGATTATTCTAGTAGATAATCAATCAATGGCATCTTGCTCTTAGGATGTTACTGCTTTTGTAAAAATAAAAGTGGAAAATAATTATTCAAAAATGCATCACTTGGTGTAATCTGTTAAGGTAAATGTTTCTGTGTGAAAGGCTGATGTTTTAGGAAAAAAGAGAGGTGAAGAATCTGTACTCATGTTTTAAAATGTATACATGAGTGATCCATTAGAATCTAACATACAAGAACAGTAGTATTATCTATAATATAGATAGAATCAAAACAGGCTTTTTTCACTAGCAACAGTGCAATCTCATAGCAGGCCACTTGCTTAGGTGGACAGGCGTAGGAACTCTGGAAGCTGCCTTACACCGTGTCAGACTATTGGTCCTTCTAGCTCTGTATAGTCTACTCTACACTGACTGGCAGCAGCTCTCCAAGATTTCAGGCAGGAATCTTCCCAGTCTCACCTGGAGGCTTTCCCATCAGCAATATGGGACCTGCAACAAAATGTGTATTTTGTTTTTAAAATTTATAAATCACCTATGTGACAGTCTTGTTAGGGTCAGCTTTGTTGAACTCCACCTCCAAGGTTTCCATGAGACAGTCTCTCTCCCATCACCTGCTTCCATTTGCTATTCTGGCAGGCTGTTCTCATGCACACCCTAACCCAGGCTAAGATGTGGGATTGGGCCCAATCCTGGTGGAGCAGTGCTGCCTAGCCCAGCTTTAAAACCCAGCTCTTAGCTGGGGTTAAGGGCTCAAGCGAGCCCTTAACTCAAGATCTGGGACCATGTGTTCTCTGGGGCTATGTTCAGCCCCAGCGGACACAGTACCCATCTCCTAGGGGAATCCCCCAATGCATCATGCATGTTGTACAGTGCATTGTGGGATATCTGAAGGCTGGGATGCATCATCCCAGCCTCTGGAGCTCTGCTCTGTGCCATGCAGTGCAGATTGTCTGGGAGCGCGGTCTACGTTCCCAGCAACAATCAAGCACTTGTCATGGGCATGGGGGGAGGGGGGGAGAAGAGATTAGTTCAACCACCCTTCTGCCTCACCCACTGCATGAATGACCTCAGGGTTTGCTTGCATTTTGTAGATAACAGAGGATGTTGAAAAAAATCTGTGCATCCGGGGGACTGAAAATAAAGGGAGTGGTGGTGGGTATAAGTAATGTAAGACAGGAATACCTGTGCCTCACCTGGCATCCTCTCTCCCTTGTATATTTCTCTTCTTCTTCTTGCCCTTCCCTGCTGCCCCCTTTAACATAATTTTCTCCCTATTTGGCACTGGCAGTGGGTAAATGCTTTGTGGTACACTTCAGGAAAAAGTGTTTTGGGGAAGAAATATTTGTGAGGAGGTTTGCCATCTATTTCTGCCACAGTTCCTGCTTCTGTTAACAGTTCCATCACAAACAGTTGTTCAATAGGTGTAGATGTCTCCAGTACTAAAGATGCTTCCAGTAGTGTAGATGTCTCCAGTAGTTAGGAAGATACTCATTAGGGAGGAAAAAACTACTGGATTAAAATTGGCATGTGTGCATGGAAGATTTTGTTTGCGATATAAATTCCAGTCATTCATAAGGCATCAAGAAGACATCTGAAATCCTAAGGCTGAAAATAGAGTCTTACTCCGAAATGTTTTGGTCTGGCTCCTATATCCAAAGAAAATTTGTCAAGGCTTGCCTTAATCATCTGGACATTTTGGAAAGACGTCCTTAAAAATTCTACCAGTACTTCAACTTCCACTTCCAACCCGCCATCAACCCCAACTTGCACCAGTTCATTTTCTGGACACCACAGTGCAATTACGCAGCATCCTATACTGGAAGCCAACTGACTGCTTAATTTACCTTTCTAGCTTTCAGTCACCATCCAGAGTGCACCACACAATCCATTGTCTGGAGCTAAGCTCCAAGATATAACCATGTTTGTTCCAATTAATCAAACAGTGACAAGAACCTGCAGGATTTACATCAACATTTTTTCTCCCTTTTTAAAAATGAACATTTTATTGGTTTTCTTTTTGCCTACCAATATACAGAATAAATCCAAAAATTCAACCAAGCGAACATACACAACTCAAAACTATATATCATCCTGGGGAAGTCAAGAAACAGATTGACAAAACCAGACAGATAACCAGGAGTCAACTTCACAGCAGAGGAAGTAACTGGTAGCCATTAGCAGCCCACAGGTAAGGCCTCAACAGCTCATCAAGGATCTAGTTTATCCCAAAAAATAACCTCTCACAGGCCTTTACAGACGTCTCCCAATGTGAAGTAACTATGCACCAGTAACAATGGACCATCCAACAAATACAAATTGAGGAACTAGCTAATGCAAAAAACCCCCACAAAAAACCACTACAAACTTTGTTGCCATACTCAGTACTACGGGGTACCTACTCAGTATCACAGGGCCCAACAATGTCAGCCATAACACCAAGAACGTATTTACCTATACATCTAAAGCAGGCCTGCTCAACTTAGGCCCCCCAGCTGTTTTTGGACTACAATTCCCATAATGCCCAGTCACAGTGGCCAATAGTCGGGGATTATGGGAATATTAGGCCTACATCTGCAGAAGGGCCGAAGTTGAGCAGCCCTGATCTAAAGTGATATGTCAGTATGTACCAACAATGCCCCTCTGTGCCATTTAGAAATTGTAACACTCAGAAGTGTTCAATCTCCTTGGACATTTAGTGACAGACTTAAAAGCTGCCAAACTTCAGCAAAAAGGTTTCAAGGGAGAGTCTAAGACAGGGCTGCACAACTTTGGCCCTGCTGCAGAAGTTGGACTACAACTCCCATAATCCCCAACCACAGTGGCCAATAATCAGGGATGGTGGAAGTTGTAGTCCAACAGCAGCTTGAAGGCTGAAGTAAGAAGTAAGCTGAAGGCTGTGCAGCCCTACTCTAGGATGAAAAGGCTGCATGGGAACTGATTAGCTGATTTGACACTATTTACACTGATAACAGTCTCAGCAAAGTCTGGGAGTGGCCAGCCTACTGAGATTTGTATGTACATTATTCATCTTGCTCTGCCAATTTGTTACCAGTTGGGGATGGGTCTCATTCACTTTCCTTTTCATTTGTGCTCTGCATAGTAATATGACACACCTACTGCTATCTCTTGGAATGCTGGGCCTCCTGGCCTTACTTTATGATGAAGTTTCCCTCCCAACTTCATGGTGTGGGTGTGTGTGTGTGTGTGTGTGTGTGTGTGTGTATATAATCTGCCAACTAATTTCATTTCATGCATCTAACAAAATGGGCATTGGCCCACAAAAGCTTATGCTGCAATAAATATATTAGTCCTTTCAAGTGCCACAAGACTCAATATTTTTGCTAAGCATATTAGCAGACTAATATGGCTACCACTCTGGAATAATTCCTCATAGTAATACAGCAGCTATAGGATTCTCTGGATGGAGCACAGCATGATTATATGTAGCAACATACTCTGCTGTTTCATGTTCCGTAATCATTCAACTAGTACAATGATAAGATGTTAACTATTCAAAAGAATATTTGGAAAAAATAAGTGCAGCTGCTGGTTCACAGCTTGATTCAAAATGTTCTAAGAACAATTGTTCATTTGTTTCTGTTTTCTGTCTCTATGGTATCAGTCATGCGTATCTAAGTATGGATTCTTCTACAGTCTACCTGAAATTTGCTGGCACCTTGGTTACTGTGGTCTTTAGCAAATCTGAGACCAAAACTGAAAACTTATATGAAGTGCAATTTTAAAGTTACATTGATTTAGATGGAAGAGTTAAGCAGGTACTTAGCTCTTCTCATTCAAGTCTATTCTTTTGCCAGATAAGCTAGGAACACAGCGAGTTGTACAATAAACTATGCTGCAACTGTTTGGTCTTAGTTGTACTTGGGAACTTCCGTCATCTTATTTTTTGAGACATTGGACTTATTTGCAGTGATTCCTAGAACTCGCTCTTACCTAGTCAGTTACTAAGCTCAAACAGCCTGTACACGAGGCTGGTTCACACGATCCATCAAATGTCTGTTAAATGAAAACCAGAGATTCCAGTGGTGTGTGAACTCCTGCGAAATTTTTCATGTGTACTCAGGATTTATTTATTTTTGGACAATCTTGATTTGCAAGTGTGCCAACCTAACAATAAGCTGAGATCCGAAATCTTAGATTTGAACTGGGCTTGTCAATGTTGGCTTAATGTTGGGTTGCCGCAGTGCCAACTGGAGATGGTCAAAAAAACCTTCACACGACATGCTCTGTGGAAGCAAACATACTTCCAGGATCTCAGGTTTTCATTTAACAGACGTCAGATTGATCGCAAGAACCAGCTCAGAGTATTTTTTATATTAAAGTAATGAATCTGAAAACATTATATTCATCTCTGAATTCAAAGCCCTTATGTTTATGTATCTAAGATCACTAGTCTAGTCCCCTAGAGGTAATTTGATTGATATTAACTGTCCCACATAATTCATTCTCTAGGGATGAGGTCTAGTAAAATGCAACATAAATGCTTTTAGATATTGGAACATTTAGAACTGAGTTATTTCTCATTTCCATCTGCAGAACTGCCTTTGACACCTTGAGGTGCGTCCACAGTGTTTTTTCCCTCCAGGATATGTCTCACAAAACAGCTGGTGCCTCTTCTCCATTCTTAGAACCTCCTCCATTCCTTTCCAATGGGCCTACTCAGGAGGAGGGGGAGGCCAGCTCAAGCATCTCCTCTAGAGCAGGACTGGAATGAAGATCCAGAAAGATGTACGGTTCTTGCTGCCTATGTAATACCTTCATGTGTTTGGCACCAGCCGTTTGCGGGTTCAACAGCTCCCTTTGTGAGCTTGTGCCTCCAAAAGCCTTCCTAGACCTGGCTAGGAACAGGAATGTGGGCTGCCAGCCCACATCTTCCTGCATGGGTAATATCCAGCAAAGTAAATGTGTGATGTAACATCATTTGCATTCACTGCTTCCCTACTCCCAGCAAAAATCAGCTAATGAATTAGAGCAGGGAAATCCTGAATGTGAGGACATCACACAGAGCGTTTCTTCTATCAGACATTACCAAGGAGATGTGTGGGGTAGACTGATTGCTAGCAGCAGCCATGGGTTCCCCATAATGTCTTGTTCCCCATAAGGTCTTGTCCACCCCCAGCACAACAGTACCTCCAGTGAGTGTTGCTGGTGTCCATCTTACACTTCTCTTTAGATTGGGAGGGCTTTGGGGACAGGGATCCATTTTATTAATTTATTATTTCTCTATGTCAACTGCTTTGGCAACTTGCATTGAAAAGCAGTATATAAATATTTGTTTGTTTTTTTGTTACGCCTGGACTGCTCCACCATGCCCCATCAAGCTTACTTAACATGGCAGGCTGGTGTGACTACTTCAAAATGGCTTTGTTTTTTGTGCATGTGGACTGCAAACACATAAGAGAAGCCCAACAGCATATGCAGACAAGGAAGCACAAACTGGGACATGGGGGCAAGGGTAAATAAAAAGCAGGGGGAGAGAAAAAGAAGAAACAAAATGTAACCAAGACTAGAGTATGGATGTGAACAAGTTTTTGTCACAAGCAACTTCACGTGCTGTATTCTGTGTAGGAGAATATGTATGTACCTTGTCTCATTTGAAGTGAAGGACAAGTGGGAGATTCCCACCCCCCACTGCCAACCTCAGGAGGACCAACAGGATAGCCCCTGAATGCACCATTCAGATCATTGTCTGACTTATGTTAAAACAATTAAATAAAGGCAATTTTAGGCCACCGTTACAGTGTATAGTAAATGGAGCAAAAATGTAGTACACGAAACAGACCTTACCCTTTGAAAAGCATTGCTCTAATAATTTTAGCCTCCATCTCTAAATTGCAGGAATTTAGTTCTATATTTTTTAAAATTGACACTAACAGAAATACAAATTTATGAGAGGGACAAAATGAAACGCACACTTTCTCGGAGTATATTACTGTGCACATGAATGAATGAGGCAATTCAGGGATTGCTCACAAACATATGTTCCTTAAAGACTCTTCACAGGGGAAAAAAATGCCTTTTTTAAAGACTAAGAATTCCCTTTGTTCATCAAGTGTATGTCTCTGGATTGTTGGGTTTGGGGTGGGTGGTTTCCAGGCTTTTTTTCAGGTCTTCCATTCAGTCTGAGTGTGAAATGTTTATCATCCCCTTGTCAATCTCTCTATTATTTTCTTTGTGCTCAAGGCACATTCCATGTCTCACCTTTCATGGTTTTAGCATTCCCCCCCCCCATCTAATCCTCACCCTTCTTGAACATCCCCCACACCCCCCACTAAAGCACAACAAATAGTCTTTTCTCAAGGAAATACTGTTTGTGAATAAGGAAATTGTAGGGCTGACAGGAAACAGAGTTTAAGAGAAGCATATGTTTTAAAGGCAACCTGGGGGTACAGGGGAATGTGTGTGTGTGTGTGTGTGTGCACGTACGTACACACACCCCACATATACATCTCAGGTCTCATACACTCAGAAAATATCAGTTTTATTTTTAAAATGCACATTATCTTTTTTTTTTTTTTAAGAAAAGGTATAGTCTTTTGAAATTATAAATACATTGACTCAGAATTTGACTTCCATGGGAGTTTTGACTGAACACAAAGGGCATAAGTGAACCTAGGATTCATATGCCACATTTTTTACAAATATTTCTAAAATGATAAAATAAACCAGATCTGCAGTGCAATGTCAGATCCAGTCAGGAGACCAAGACTTCTACTACTACGACAACAAATATTTATATGCCGCACTTCAACCAAAGTTCTCAAAGTGGTTTATATAGAAAAAGAAATAATACATACATGAGATGGCCCCCTGTCCCCAAAGGGCTCACAATCTAAAAAGAAACATAAGACAGACACCAGCAACAGCCACTGGAGGGATGCTGTGCTGGGGTTGGATAGGGCCAGTTGTCTCCCCTTACTAAATAGAAGAGAATCACCACTTTAAAAAGTGTCTCTTTGCTCAGTTAGCATCTTCTAACACCCAGATGAGTTTGGAAAGAAGATTGCTGTTGGATTTCAGCAGTTAAACCAATTTTGTTGTCAGTGCTGATGCCACCAAGCTCTGCATATCATCTAAATCAGCAAATACCAGGGAGGCAGTAGACCTGAACTGGTCTTCAGAGGTCTGGATGGGGGCAAGTAAGCTGAAACTTAATCTGGAAAAGTCAGAGTTGCTCTGAGTAAGCAAAACTGATTATCTGAATTGTGAGGTGAATCTGATCACACTCCCCTGAAAATTGAAATTAGCAGCTTGAAAGTTTTCCTGGACCCAATGCTGTCCTTGAGCTCAGGTGGCAGATGTCGAGGAGTGCCTTTTACCAGCTACAGCTGGTACACCAACTGCTCCTCTAATGGGAGAAGTCAGACCTGTTCTCTCAGTCATTCATGCATTGGTTACAGCCAATCCAATCCAGACTGGATTACCACAATGCACTCTATAGGGCTGCCACCTTTTGAAGACAGGGGTATAGCTATAATTGAGTGGATGGGTTCAAAGAACCAGGGCCCCCCAACTCCTGAGAGCTCCCTAGCTCAACTCCTTCCTATTTTCTCCAGTGTCTCCCTCACTATGAGGGGCCATAGGGAGAGGGTAAACACTAGGGATGTGCATGAACCTGTTCGGTTCATGCTGAACAGGTTTGGAACCCCTGTGTTCGAACTGGTTCAAACGCAGAGGCAGTTTAAGGCACAGGGAGGGTGCTCTTACATCCCCTGCCATGCTTCAACCTCTGGCGCTGCTTCAAAAACCGCTGTCATGGAGCAGCTGCATACCCTCTTGCCACCCCTGTCAGCATAATACCAGAAGTGGCCCGCGTGTGCAGGCCACTTCCAGTATAACGCTGACCGGGGCAGCAAGAGGGTATACAGCCACCCTGTGACAGCAGTTTTTGAAGCAGCACCAGAGGGGAAAGTGTGTGTGTGTGGGGGGAGAAGAGCACCCTCCCTGCGCCTTAAAGCTACCTCCCACCTCCCGCGAGTGCACAGAACCAATTCCATGCACATGCCTAGTGAACACGGGCCCCCTCTCCCTTAACTAAACCTCTGCTTGAAGAGTTTGGAAGCTTCAGCTGGTCAAGAGTCCTACTGCAAGGATACTTTTGGGCACTAGTTGCTTCAGAAGTATTGCACCTCCCGTGGCAGCTTCACTGTTTGCCAGTTTGCTTCTGGACTACATTTAAAGTGCTGTTTTTTACCTTTAAAGTCCTAGACAACTTGGGGTCAGGGTATCTCCCAGGTTACATTCACCCACATGAATCTACCAGGAACCTCCATTCTTCATCACAGGCACTGCTTGTGGCTCCACAATTGACTTGGCTGATGGAACTAGGGACAGGGTCTTTTCAGCTGTGGCCTCTCGGCTTTGGAGTACCCTTCCAAAAGAGCTTCATTGGGCTCTCTCTTTTAGGGCTTTTCAAAAGTATTTAAAGACCCTGCTCTTTAGAGAGGCTTTTTACTGTGCATTTGTTGTCTGGGTTATAAACTCATTTTTTAATAAGCATTTTAGCTCAATTTCATACTGCTCTGCTGCCATTCTTTTATTTTTATTTACTATGATCTATTATTCCTGTGAACTGCCCCAAGCAGCATTGTGCTGAAGGTGCGGGATATAAATTTTTTAATCAATCAGTGCTACTGTTACAACTGGCTAGACTAGCAGGCATGACAGATTTTAACTGATATTGTAGTTCAATGACATTTATTTTTAAAAAAAGATTGAGATCATGTAGACTTCCGTGATTTCTACATGCTTATATCTCAATATTAAGGACCAGATCCACTTGTGTGCAACAACAACCAGGGCTGCACACGGAGAGTTCTAGAAAAACAATAAGCAATAATGCAGTTCAGATGTTTAGCAGGGAGGGGTTGTGGTGCGTGGTTACATTGATAGATTGAGTGATTGATTAAGTGCCATCAAGTCAGTGTCGAAACCACATAGATTCACTCCAGGATGATCTGGTCTTCAACTTGGCCTTTAAGGTCTCTCAGTGGTGCATTCATTGATGTCATAATCGAGTCCATCCACCTTGCTGCTGGTCATCCCCTTCTCTTTCCTTCAACTTTTCCCAGCATTACGAACTTCTCAAGGGAGCTGGGTTTTCACATAATGTGTCTGAAGTATGATAGTTTGAGCCTGGTCATTTGTGTCTCGAGTGAAAATTCTGGACTGATTTGTTCTAGTATCCATTTGTTTGTTTTCCTGGCTATCCATGGTATCCTCAAAAGTCTTCTCCAGCACCAAAGTTAAAAAGCGTCAATACTTTTTCTATCTTGCTTCTTCAAAGTCCATCTTTCGCATCCATAGAGGGTCACAGGGAAAACCATTGTCTGAATGATTCTAATCTTTGTAGGTATAGACACATAACATCATCTAAATATCCTTTCGAAGGCCTTCATTACAACCTTAACAAGTGCTAGCCTGTGGCGTGTATCTTGACTGCTGGATACTTTACTGTTGATGGTTGATCCTAAAAGGCAGAAGCTATCCACCACTTCAATGTCTTCATTATCAATGAAGTATATGGTTAAATACACCCTTCAATTTTCTTGCTGTTAATACTATTGTCAACTTTCTAAAAGGACTGCCTGGGCACAGGCATGGCAGCTAGATCAGGGGAGAACCCAGTGCTTGGTATACAAGATTCTTCATTCAAATAAGGATAAATGTGCAGAGGTATGCTTCTCTATGGTTATGACTCCTAGTTGGATCAGCGCACAAGCATGTGGCAACTAAAGCTAAGACAGAAGCAAAGTAAGAGGACCCATGCTTTTGGGACTGGAACTTGGTGCTGACTCCATGGCTGGAGGAGCTGCAGCTATTGGCCCTTCTGAAACTAAGTGATACTGACCAACTACAGTAATCCCTCATCAACCACGAGGGTTCCGTTCCAGGAAAACCTCACAGTTGGGGAATTTGCAGTAGACGAGCCATTGAAATAAATGGCAAACAGGGTATGGGGAATCACGGTTGCGAAAGGACCACAAAATACAGGAACAAAACAGGAACCCCCGCCAATCACCAGGATTGATTAAGAGGAGTGAAGGGGACCCCCCAAATGACCCCAATCCCTAAAAGTGACCCCAATCCACAAAAATGACCCACTGACCCCACAAAATCACACACACAAAAAAACCCAATTGAAAAAAATCTCGCCAAACCACAGATACTCAGGTCACAGTTGGCAAGCCTGGTGTCATGGCTCAGACTTCTGACTCAGAAGAGTAAGAGCAGGAGGATTTGCCTGCTAGTGAGGGCTCAGAGGCACAGCAACAGGATTTAGCTGGGAGACCAGACTCTGGAGCTGAGGATTCGGAACAGCTGCCAGACATGATTTCTGATGAGGAGGAGCCTGGGATTTCACCTGTCTTGAGAAGACGCCTCAAGAGGCAAGCTCAGTGGGAGTCACGCAGGCATAGGAGATAACAAGAGAGGAAGCAGAAGTGCTGACTCAGGGAAGCCTGATGGCTGCTAGTTCTCTTGAACCATATATATTTAGCAGTCTGTCAGTTGCTCAGATGCTGTTAACAATGTCGCTGACCACAGTCCATGTGCTATTCTGAATTCCTACTTTCCCGAATTCCAGTTTGCCCTTGTTTATGCTTTCCTGCTTTGTTCTGTTAATTCCTTGTTTCTGGTTTCCTTTGCTCTTTCAGTCTTCGCTCTGTGTTTTCTTTTCAGTTATTACTCAGTTATTGTTAGAGAGGGGTACCTAGTTCAGTTCAGGGGAACTTAATTCATTTACTATTTTCTTTGTGAGCCTTTTATTTTCCTTTGTGTAGCTTTGCTGCTACTTTCTGTTAACTCACAGGGGGAGCGCTGAAGGGGGTTGTAAATCCTGTTGGGTGAGCCAAGCTAACAGATTTACGACAACTGGTCACTATTTCCTGGTCATGCATACTCAAATCCACGACTGGGAAACTCGCGGTTGGCGAGGGATACTGAATAAATATACCTCTCACATTCCCCGAAAGTTAACAAATCAGAATGTTCAGGTTGCTAAGGATATTGTTACCAAAGTGTTTTACTTTCTCAGCGGGAGTTCAGAGAGAACATATTGTAAGGAACTGTGACTTATAGCAGGCTGATTTTTTTTTAGAGAAGATTGGAGTCCAACTTCTTGACTCAGTGCTATATTATTATACTATATTATATATACTATATAGTATATAGATTATACTATATCCTGCTCAGATGGACCACGATTTGCAAAGATGTGGTTTTCACAAAATATCATCAAATATCTATTTTGTTTCTTTAAAGGAACAGGATCATCAATCCTTTAAAATTTTCTAGTGGAGGTGCAACAACAGAACCCCAGTGCAATCTTTGGCAACAATTTTGTCAAGCTTTGTCCATATATATGGAATAATACAGCACTGAGTCAAGAAGTTGGACTCCAATCTTCTCTTAAAAAAATCAGCCTGCTATAAGTCACAGTTCCTTACAATACGTTCTCTCTGAACCCCTGCTGAGAAAGTAAAACACTTTGGTAACAATATCCTTAGCAACCTGAACATTCTGCAAAGTGATCTGTAACAGCTTGGAAGCATGTGAGCATTTACTCATAAGATTGCTGGAAAGGCAAACATATATACTATCAGGCCTGTCACCTGCACAACAGGCATAAATCAATGAGTGAAGTTATTCCCAGAAAAGCTTTGCCTGTGGACTCCTATCATACACAGCTGTTAAAACATGGAGCTATAGTTCAGAAAAGTGGAACCAACCCTATATATTAGCAATCTACCATTTTGTCTTTTATCTGGACATCCCCACAAATGCTTAGCAGCATAAGCATACCATTTCGGAGTATGCCTTCTACCAAGAAGAGCAAACATCAAAACCATTGCACGCTTCCTCTACTGTTTTAAACCAGAAGATTCCTTCCTTTCTAAATGGCAACTACATTTTAGTAGTGCACAGTTCCCTATCCCAATACCTGTGATCCAGAAAAAAATATTTTGATCAATATTTCCTTTCATATTTTCAAGATTAGACATTACAAAAGACACAGGTTGAGTACTGAAAAGGGCATCCTCATCTGTCTTGAGTCGTCTCCCTCCCCACACCCTAAAATGTAGTATCACTTAGTGCATATTGTGATATGGACTACATGTGGGCAGTATCTTCCCTGTCCCCACCGATGTCAGCTAATTATGTTAAACATAGACAAAGGGAAGTGGTCCGTCCCATGACATCACATCCTTGCATAAGCAATAATACAAAGAATTATTTAGACTTTGTACAATGATGAGGGAAAGAGTTCAATAGGGGTATGGTATGCCATTCTCTGTAGCAGTCCCATGACTTCTACAAGAGGGAGGCAGCCACCAGTTACAAGAAAAGGTACTGTGAAAGCTGTCTGTTAAGTCTATGTGCAATATTCATACAGGGGAGTTGCTACTCTAAAAAGCCCCAAAAGTTCACAGCAGAGTCCTCTGAATGTTTAGGCAAAGATAAGCAGGAGTGTGTAAACAGGTTCAAATCCAAACCAGTTCATTATCAAACCGGTTCGGTTCAAAGGTTTGACTCCACCACAGACCCAACATCCTCCCCCCGGTTTGGGGGCTTGTTGAGCCATTTAATTCTCTCATCTTTAAAAATTACTCCCTCCAGGGGGCTTCTCCAAGGTGGCAGGGGGGTTCCACGGAGGTTCCCCCTTCCCCCACCAGTCTTCCTTTATGCAAAAATTGCCCGGTTCCGGCAGTCTTCAGCCCTTTCCAGGGCTATTCCCCAGCCTGCCGGCCATTTTGGAGGCCACCGCGCATGAGCAGTGGGACCCTGCATGGCTGGGTCATGACCCAGACCACGCAGGGTCCCACTGTGCATGCGTGACAGCCTCCAAAATGGCCACCATGCCGGGGAATAGCCCCAAGAAGTGCTGAAGACTGCTGGAACGGGGCAATTTTTCCATAAAGGAAGGCTGGCGGGGGAGGGGGACCTTGAAGAAGCCCCTCAGAGTGGGTAAGTTAAAAAAAGAAAAGAAAATTTTGAAAAAAGTTCAAAGAATCACCCCCAAACCAAACCGGGGGGTGGGGGTGGTGTTCCAATGGGGGGCAAAACCAAACCGGCCCAGTCCGGTTCGAATTCAAACCAAACTGGGCCAGGCGGTTTTGTGCACACCCCTAAAGATAAGTCCCCTAAAGATAAAGTTCAATAGGGTTTGCTTCCTAATAACTTACCCCTAAAGATAAGTTCAATAGGGTTTGCTTCCAAGTAAGTGTGAATAGAATCGCTGTTTTAATAAAGATATTGTAAGGGTAAACATGTCCTATGGATTGCAGCCTTTATGCGGTACAAATACAGATAACCCAGAGCCTTGACGTTTCACTGAACTGCCTGGAAAAAAATGAAGCAGAAAAAGTGGACTTCAATCCAAGTACATCTTATCAAAGAAAAGCACAGTGAGTTTGAGAACAGTGCTGCAAGCTGGGAGAAGAAAAGCACAGTGAAGGAGAACAGTGTTTTGAGGAATATAAACAGAATGACAATGACTGCATTTTTAAAAATGATTTCAGAAAATTCTTAACATTTTGCAAACGCATTCATCTATATAACAAAGAATTTCTTCCTCGGTGTAATCTACAATTCTTAGAAACACACACACAGATGTAATAACAAGCAGACTTCAGCCCTTGCTGCTAGTGTTTTGTAACAGAGTTCTTCACCACACTGTGAAGTTATTCCTACCATTCTTAAAAGATCCTATATCCTATTTGGTTGCTTTTGTTTGGAAACAATGGAGAAAGGAATTAGTCACTCTGGCCACTGGACTGTTTATCTGTAAAAACACAGCAGTTTTACACTCTCAAAGTAGCAAGGCATATGTGATCAAACAAATGGTCTTCACATCATCATCAAAGCCAAACAGTCAAGCAGAACAATTCATAAGAGGAAGGGTGAAGCACTTTCAAAGAAAAGTGGAACAAAATGTTTTAGATCCCCTAATCATTAACCACTTAAAATTAATTTGAACTGGGAAAAACACACAGTGGCATGCCATGCAATTATTTGGAGCAATAATGTTCACAATCATAGTGGCAGTGTTTCTGACTGTACTCTTGAGTTTATGGATCATTGTTTGAAAATAAAAATACCTTTTGTCACTGAAAATATTTCCATTTCACAGGCTGAGATGTCAAAAAACATATACTAAAGGCATTTAACACCACCACTATCAAGGGCACCCCACAGTCTGTAATAACCCACAGGTTACTTGGGTAGAACATCACACTGAAGGTGTGACAGCCAATTAATGCAGCAGGAGAGAGTCACCTCCCAATTCTTCTATAAAACAGGATTTAAAGGCGAGACCCCTGGAGGTGTAAATAACCTGTTCAACAAAGGCCCAGGGGGAAAAGAAAAAGAAATGTTACAGTTATAAGTTGATTTATGTGGGTGGATCTTTACACTTACACAAAGTGGCACTTGAAGGAGAACTCCTCACTTCACTGCAAAACACTCCTTGAAAGCAGTTGCTTGGGCTTGTAAACATGGAGCCAAATATTCTGCCTTTATTGCGACTCTCAAAAAGATGCCATGCTCCAGCCTTTCAAAGCAACCATACTAATAAAATTAGAGTTACAGGCCGATGATACACAAGTCTAACAGGGATGTTAGAGATCAGTTGTTGCTATGGTCACAGAAGCAGCAGCACCTCTGTTTCTGACCGGCTGATGGGGCCAGAGTTTGTGATAGAGCATCTGCTTTGCATGCAGAAGGTCCCAGGTTTAATACCTGGTTTCCCAGGTAAGGCTGGGAAATATACCATATCAGGTATATACATATGATAAACAAACAAATCATGAAGAAGCTGCCACCAGTCAGTGTAGACAACACCGAGCTAGAGGGACCAATGATCTGATAAGTTAGCTTACTATGACAAATGATGACAATAAAAAAAATGCAGGCCTACTCATGTGTGAAATATTGGGGCTATAGCTCAGTGGTAAAGCTTTGCATGCAGAAGGTCCCACATAACTTCACATCCAAGAATTTCTGTGATTCTCGAATGTGAAGTTATTTTTGGATGCAATTCTCTGTTAGTGCAATTTTGGCTTAAATTTTAAAAAAAACTATTAAAAAATGACCAGTTTAGTTGAAATGAAATACACAAAGTACTGCTATCCTTCACTACCTATGTGCCAGTTTTCAGAGCTTTCTGCCCAGCCATTACCATGTTCCAAATTCTCTCTTTTCCCCATAGATGTCTGTATATTTTGGTTTGAGAAGTCGCTCTTGCACAACTGTTCTACTTTAAAAGGATTTCTCACTTGTTTTCTTCCTTTTGAAATAATGCGGGGTGCACAGGAGCACCTTGTCAATTTTTTTTTTAAAAAGCTCATAGAGCAGTTATCACAGCTGCAATCGGGATGGGGGGATTGCTAGAACTGCAGAAAGCAGGCTTCCCTATATGTCCAATATTGGACCCAATATCGCTATTGAATATACTGCACAGGCCTAATAGCAATCAGATAGCATTACACAAGAACCCTATACAGACTCTGCATCATAGGATCACAAGTCAACTCCCATAAAGATCAATTCAATCTTATGGATTTTATTTTACATAGGCTGGAATTTACTCTTTATTTTCTTTCTTGGAAATATGTTATACAAAGCTCCAAAAAGATCAAGACTTAAAACAACTTTAACTTGCCTTATTCAGTACCCATCCTTTCTTGCATTCAGTACCATCCTATCTTTGTTTCATTACATTTCCATCTTGCATACATGTGATGTGATTGGGAAGCTATGGTCAGTCACAGCTTCCTAGTGTGTTCACATGGAGCAAAACACATGTGATCATCACACATGATGATTTTCATACAGATTTTGCCATTTTTCCTACACTGAAGTGCCTTCCGCATCTGAAAAAATACATGCTTTTGAAGTGGTTGACAGCAGGAAGTCAAACCATTAAATCAGTTCCCGCTCAGGTTTCATCAATATTTTAAACTCTCAAATTCAGTTCTGATTCAGATATTACTTTAAGAAGGGGTTCAGGAATCCATTAAAGACACTTTGAATGGGTTTTGAACAAATTTTGATTCATTTCATTCAGAATATCAATTTTTTAATGCTTACAATATAATTCTAAAAAATGAATTATGGTTTAAGTGTGCCGGCGATGTCGACTCCTGGCGACCACAGAGCACTGTGGTTTTTCTTTGGTAGAGTGCAGGAGGGGTTTACCATTGCCATCTCCCGCACAGTCTGAGATTATGCCTCTCAGCATCTTCCTATATCGCTGCTGCCCAATATAGGAGTTTCCGGTAGTCTGGGAAACATACCAGTGGGGATTCAAACCGGCAACCTCTGGCTTGCTATTCAAGTTATTTCCCCACTGTGCCATTAGGTAAATACAAGTATGCAATTATAACTATTTAACTTGAGAGATAAATATATCAAGTTAAATAGTCATAATTGCATACTTGTATTCATTTTATAGAGTTACATTGCAAGCATAAGAATTTGGTATTAGTTGCATTTTGAAAGATTTTAAGATAAACAAAATGCATGCAGGAAGGTAAAAACAAGAAAATAAGACATCAGTCATACAACTGATGTATGAAATTCCTGATTACTGAACCACTTATTTTGAACCTGTTATCACTTTTAGGTTCAAGGCAAGCAAGATATTTTCAATTCAGGTTCAATTTTACTTCACAAGAAAAAATATCTCTGAACCAGTTCTTAGGTTCAGGTTTGGTTTGACTCCTTCTCAGAGACAGGATGCTACAGTGTCTACACCAAACACAGCTTCTTCCAAACATCTTTCTGCAATGAATATGCTTTCCCAAAAGAGCGAGAACATGGACCACATAAAGCAGTAACTACCACAGGGGAAAGAATGTAAATGAAATTACCTTGTGGGGGAGGGCAGGAAGGTTGAGTGAGCACACACTAAAATTCTGAGGGACTAGTCTAATACTGAAATGCTCCTGAACTGGTATGTAACACCAGATCTTGAACTGGTGTCCAACATCAGCAATGGACCGGATGTGGGTAAACAAACTGAGACCTAATCAAGACAAGACTGAAATGCTCATGACTACTAGGATTGCTAATCCTGGAACAAGAACACAGCCTACTCTGGATGGTATTGCACTCCCCTTGAAGAACTTTGTTCAGAGAATACTCCTAGATCTAGCCTTGCATTTGGAAAACCAGGTGGCAGGTGTGGCCAGGAGTACCTTTGCACAGCTATTGGGTGCACCAATAGTACCCATTCCTGGAGAAGGAAGACCTAGCTGGGATCATGCATGCCTTACTTTACTTTAAAGGTAGATTGCTCTAACATGGGATTACCTTTGAATAGTGTGCAGAAAATCCAGCTGAGCAAAAGGCTGCTGTAGAATTTTGACCTGCATAATGCAAATCTATTATTATGCCATTCCAGGAGTTGCAAGTCAACAAATCTAGCTCAGAGTACTGGTTATTACCTTTAAAGCTCTAAATGCTTTCAGACCAGGACACTGAAAGGACTGCCTCTCTCATGTCAGTGGGGAGGTGCTGCTCCTTATCCAAACACCATCAGAAGTTCAGTTGGTGGTTATACAGGCGGGCGAGGGTCTTTGCTGGGACTCCTTACCATGGAAGTCCTTCTTGGCTTCTTCCATAATGGTATTCAGAAGCCAGGAAAATTTGTTCAGGATGTACAGGATGCTTAATTTCTATGCTTTCCCCCTTTTGTAACTGTTATATTTATGGTCATTTTATCTGAGGTTGTGTGTTGTTTTTGTTCCACAGGGGTAGCTGTTTTTGTTGCTGTCTCTGCAATACACTAAGACTTCTCTAGTACCTTAAAAGTGAACAAATGAATTTTAAGCCTAAGCTTAGGGACATAAGAAGCTGCCTTATATCAAGTCAGACCATTTGGTCCATCTAGCTCAGTATTGTCTACATAGACTGTCAGCGGCTTCTCCAAAGTTGCAGGCAGGATTCTCTCTCAGCCCTATCTTGGAGATGCCGGGGGGGGGGGGGGACTTGGAACCTTCTGCATGCAAGTGCTCTTCCCATAAAGGGAATATCTTACAGTGCTCACATGTAGTCTCCCATTCCAGGGTGGACCCTGCTTAGCAAAGAGGACAATTTATGCTTGTGCTTGCTACCACAAGACCAGCTCTCCTCCCATAGACCAGCTTTCATAGACTCAAGTCCACTAGTCCATGAAAGTGTATGCTAAAATCAGTTTGTCAAAGGCAGGGCTTGAAAAATCCATGGCACCCAGCAATGTATCTGTGGTGCCTAGACTAGGAAATTCAGAGGTAGAGTTATTTAATAAAGTATTTGTCCTAGGCAACCCTTTTCTGTGCTAAATATGTAATGTTTTTTGTAAAGAGGATAGAGAGAAGGCAATTTACCCTCCCCTTCTACAGTGTTCATCACTAAGTCTGGTAATTTTGTCATGTCCATTGTCTAGTTCCCAGATTTGAGGGCTGTGTCCATGGGCATCCCCCTGATTTGTTTTATGGGTAATTTTTCTCTCGCTTCGAACATCCATGGTTGCGTCCTAGATTCAAGGGGAAAAATTTCAAGGCCTGCTTTAAAGTGACAAAAGACTCTTCGGTTGTTTTAATTGTGTTGTTACTGTTTTAAATTATGGGGATTGTAAGCTCCTTGGATGGCTTTTGGACATGATGGAAAAGCAGGATATAATTTTTATTTTATAAATACAAGAGGTGGATAACACAAATACCTGTTGCAGTACCTTAACCCAACTTGCCACACCATACTACACACTCAGGTAATGAATCTCTCAGGACACCTCAAATTTCCATCTCTCTCCCAGCTGTTCTCTTCTAGCACACATTCTTGGAATGGATTTCTGGGCTGATAGCTGCATTCCAGAGCAGCTTTCTTCCTCTTCACTACCAAAGGCTTAAGAGAATGAAATTCTGGTCACAGTTACTGAAGTGTTTACAGAGGATAAAGTCTGACCTGAACATACAAAATCACTCTGCTTCAGCTTCTCAGGATTCAGCCAATACCCCCAAATTTAGATATACAGTGCATATAGTTATCCAATTTTCACAACAATCATGTGATCACATATATGCTATCAGTTGTTTTAGCCCCTCTGTATCAACAAATCTACAGGGGGGGGGACCAAACTCACTCCAGGGCATATTCTTTGTGCTAAAGCTCTCCTGCCCAAAAGGTATTTCAGGCCTGAATTAATTCACAACAAACTGAGAATAGGCTTGTAAGGGTGTCAGTGGGGGACAATCACAGAGCAAGGATTAGAAAGAGAAAGAAGCACTTTTGAAAAGGGAGGGTGCTTAGGCAGATTCCAAACCATCAGATTAGATTAGATCACCTGTGTATGTTCCAAGACTCCCATAAGGGGGAATACAGGAATATTCTAATATCTTTAATATTAAGATAAAATGTGCTCTTCTTGCCTTTCTTTCTTTCAAGCCTTGGGGCTGGTCTACATCTCACAATTACCATGCAGAAACACCTCCATTATAATGTGAAGCACTAAGGAAACATATCCCACTTCCTCATCACATGAGAGGTCTCCACACAAGCGTTGCACAGTGCTGTTGGGGAATACATTGTTTCAGGCCTTAAGAACCTGTTTTTCAGTGCCAAGTTTCAGACTCAGATGAAATAAGAGAGTACATCTAAGCATGTATAGAGTTCCCTTCACCACTGAGTAACTATTACAAGTTGCCCACATTAGCAATTCCCAGTCAAAGAAGAAAAGAGGCAGAGCTGAACTTTCCTTTGTTATTAAACTCCCTTTTATAAGTGTGTGTGTGTATAAAAATTCATAATCCTTCTGTATTAAAGATCTAGGACTGTGGTCTAATATTCCACCCATACCCCCCAATTGGGGTAATATCTGCATCAGTGGTCATGTAATTACTATAAAACCATTATCACTGTGGAAACTGAAGTGGGAAGGAAAAAGATAATAATAAATGAAATCCCATCCCAAAGAGCGGAATACTGTGACTTCTTCGGCGAGATGCTACTGGGGTTGTCCGTTCTCCAGGATTGGCCTGGAAGGACTATCCAGGAAGCAGCATTAATCTCCAGGTGACTATGGAAAGAAACCCTGGAGATTTTCAACTGGTATGTGTAATTATTTTGGGGTGGGTGGAAAAAGAGGCCTCCCATGAGTAGCTTCAATCGGAATTGGCAACCTTAGATGCCGCCCAATCCGACGCGTGTTTACGCAGAAACAAGTTCGGAGTTCCATGGGAGATTCTGCCAAGAAAACAAGTCAACTCCTCCTTATTTACTTACGATCTCAGCCACCATGAGGATCCCGGGCAAGGTCTTCAGGAACTCCCTGTCGTAGGCGAGGGTGCTGGAAGTGGACGAGAAGTTCACCGTGAAGGAGCTGCTGGTGGTGGTGACCGTGTGAGAGCGAGGACGCGGCGGCTGCTCCTGGTGATGGTGCAGCTCGTGGGGCTGTTGCTCCATCTTCAGCCGCGGGGGTCACAACTCCCAACGTGCCACCGCCGCCCAGCGCCCCGCCACTCTTCCTCAGCCGCCCAAGCCAGGGCGACTCTCCTCGCCCGCAGAAAGCGCCTGGGACTGCTGCACTTGCCGGAGGCTGCCCCCTGAGAAGCACGTTCCGCGCAGGGCTGCTCGGGAATGGCCGGACACAGGAGCCTGAGGGAAAGAGGCAGCTTTGTCTGGCGCTGGCGGCGCGGCTCCAGGGGGCAGAGCTTATGGGGCGGACGCGAGGGGGAGGCTTGTCTTCCTCTCCGCACCGCCGCCGCAAGTGAGTGTGAAGAGGAGAGAAAGGAATGGGGCCCTTCCAAGCCCACGTGTCAATATTTTGTTTCCTTCTCCCCGCCCCCTCAGTTACCTCCCGCTCCACGTTTTCTCCTCTTGGCCCCAATATGAATTTCCTCAAATGAACTTAAATTGGACTATAATATTTACGTGTGCAGGATTATTAAGGCGCAAGGGGGGGCAAAGGGGGAAGTGCCCCCTCAAGTAGTTTGCCCCCCTCATTTCATGGAACGTGGGAAGCTGCCATATACTGAGTCAGGCCATTGGTCCATCTAGCTCAGTAGTGTCTTCAAAGACTGGCAGCGGCTTCTCCAAGGTGGCAAGCAGGAATCTCTCTCAGCCCTATCTTAGAGAAGTCAGGAAGGGAACTTGAAACCTTCTGCTCTTCCCAGAGCGGCTCCATCCCTAAGGAGAATATCTTACAGTGCTCACACTTCTAGTCCCCCATTCATATGCAACCAGGGCAGACCCTGCATAGCTAAGGGGACAAATCATGCTTGCTACCACAAGACCAGCTCTCCTCTGTTTTATGTGGGACACAGCTCGCCCACCAATAAGTGCACTTTGCCCCTTCTGTGCACTCCCCCTCCACCCAAAAAATTTTCTGGTGCCGCCCAGCATGATTAAGGTGGCAATTCTAAACACACTTGCCAAGGAGTAAGCCAGGAACACTTTCTTCCGAATGAGCACACGTAGGATTGCTTTGTATGAGCCCCTGGTGGCGCAGTGGTAAAACTGCCGCCCTGTAACCAGAAGGTTACAAGTTCGATCCTGACCAGGGGCTCAAGGTTGACTCAGCCTTCCATCCTTCCGAGGTCGGTAAAATGAGTACCCAGAATGTTGGGGGCAATATGCTAAATCATTGTAAACTGCTTAGAGAGCTCTGGCTATAGAGCAGTATATAAATGTAAGTGCTATTGCTATTGTAAGGCTGCCGTGCTGTGCACACTTTGCCACTGCAAGGCTGCAGTCTAACTGACTGCAATCAATGGGATTTTCTTCTGAGTACACATGGATAGCTGGGCTACCCAAAGTTCCTTGTACTGAGCAATCACAGCAGTGTCTACAGGTTGAAAGCATTTCATTTAACAGGAATGGAAAGCAACCGGCTTCCTGAAGTGCTGTACCACACACAGGAATTTGTGTAGAAGGAAGTCTTGTGTGTTTAGGTACAACAACAAGCAAGGCATCTCTGCCTGGGAACAAGATTAAATTAATACACAGCTGCTTTGCAGGGCCTTTTTGTCTGTGGTGTTGTGTGTTTTTTGAACTTTTAATGAGATTTGTATATTAATGAGATTTGTATTTTAGGTTTGTATTAAATTAAAAATTTAATATTTTTATTGTGTAACTTTTATAGTCTTATATTGTTTTAGATTTTTGTAAACCACCTTGAAATTGTTTTAATGAAAGGCAGTATAGACATTTAACAATAAATACATAAATAAAAATGCTGTTCTGTTCCAAAGAGTTCACAATCTTACACACACAGCCTCTTTGCCCAGTTAGCAGGTGCTATATTCATCTTTATTTTATTAGCTGGTTTCTTACTTTTAGCCCAATTCTATGCATTCACCATGCATGTCAGTATTTACTTGCTGAAGCAAAGCTGCAGCTTATATTAATTGAACAAACACATCTTAATTAACAAAAAGGCATTCTTGGTTAAGCAGTCAACACATATCTTGTTTTTAAAAGTTAATTATGTTTAACATATGTACTTATATTTAATACATGTACTTATAAAAGTTAATTATGTTTAATGTATGCACTACAATGGTGTCTGCAGGCAGCAGCCACCATTGCAGGAGAGGCATTTTCCCTTTCTCTTCCACACACAAGACAGAATGCCTTTTCTAAGACAAAACCTTCTGTGACATGCACATGCACCAACTAAAAACAAAGCAAGCTTGCATTTTCTTCAAATCTGCTGTGTTAGCCATATGCATTAATTAAGCAATTAACATTTTATTTGATTAACCAGCTCAGATTTAACACATGACAAGAGATACAGGTGGTCCTTGTTATCCACAGGGGTTCTGTTCTGGCCTACAACCATGGATAATGAGACCTTGAGTCAATGGGAACTGGAGGATTAGATTCCTTGAGATTAAAAAAGGGCTTAAAAAGAAGAGGCAGAAGTAAGAGCAATAAAGCACTGTACTATGCTCTCCAGATATCCAGCAATACCCCACCAAAGCCCCCAATTCCTCAGATTTTCCTGAAAAATTTGAATTTTTCATGAAATGGCTCCCTTCTGCAAAATGGTTACCTTGGGAATCAAGGATAGGCAAATTTCACCTATTTTTTTAACTGCTGATAATGAGGTTGGGTCAATATAGCCTGACCGCAGATACACGAAACCGTGGATGATAATGAGGGCCACCTGTATGTGAGGCTCACATAACTCATATATCTTTGCTAACTGGGTAAGGAAGCACCTTCTAAGTAGTCGTTCCTTTATATTTAGAATTAATATACCATATGCTATGTTTAGCATATTCAGCTTAGTGTAGTGACTCTTCCAGTGGCCATTGCTGGTGTCTACTTTGTGTTTAATTTAGTTTGTGAACCCTTTTGGGACAGAGAACCATTTTATTATTTCTCTTGTTATATAATCACTGAACTCTTATTGAAAAGTAGAATAATAATAATAATGGTTGTACTCCCCTCACTTGTACATATCTTGGGTTTTGTTTTAAAATGACATTTACTGTCCTTTTAAAGGTGTTTTACTGTCCTCAATGACAAGGATTTTCAGTTTCATAGTATTTATTTATTAATATTTATTTATTTATTACATTTTATATCCCGCTCTTCCTTCAAGGAGCCCAGAGCGGTGTACTACATACTCAAGTTTCTCCTCACAACAACCCTGTGAAGTAGGTTAGGCTGAGAGAGGAGGGACTGGCCCAGAGTCACCCAGCAAGTCTCATGGCTGAATGGGGATTTGAACTCAGGTCTCCCCGGTCCTAGTCCGGCACTCTAGCCACTACCCCACACTGGCTCCATAATACAGAGGGAGGACTGCATAACTGAATGTTTCATCACATAAAATTTTCCTTACTCATGCAGATCTAGAATATGATCCAGAAAGATAATAGCCTAGCCGCCTTCTTGCCTTACTAGTTTTCTGTGTGCATGGCTTTACTTTTTACAAAGGGATCATGAATATTCCGTTTCCTTGCCCGAATTTGGTACAGCTGCAGGAGAGGTTTTTCATGTGGGTTTTTTTGGTCTCTGAATGGTCCCTTAGTTCTGAGATGTAGCCCGTTTCAGATGTCTTTATGCACGTGTGTGTGTGTGGGGGGGGGAGTTGTGATTATGCCTGCCAGCCTAATCCCTTCAGCATGCCATACATGACAGCTGTACATGGTTCACATGACAGCTGTACGTGGTTCATTTGATGCTTCAGGTAATACAATGATGCATTCAGCATATGGGATCAAGGAGATAGGATCCACTTGTGGGTTTCATTTTATAATACAAGATAAATGTTGGAGAATACAAGTATAGCTCATCCATCATGAGGTTCCGCTCCCACAAGAATGTCATTACAGAAGTAGTTTGTTGTTTCCCACATTCTGTGGTTGTGGATGGAGCACTGAGGACATTTCACTGTTAGGCTGCTACTATTACAACAACAAATATTTATATACCGCTTTTCAAAAAAAGTTCTCTAAGTGGTTTACACAGAGAATTAATTAATGTAATTTAATTAAGGTGATGGCTCTTGTCCCAAAGGACTCACAATCTAAACAATAAACATAAGATAGACACCAGCAATGGCCACTATTGGGATGCTGTACTGGGGTTGGATAGGGCCAGTTGCTGCTAAACAGAAGATAATCACCACTTTAAAAAGGTGCCTCTTTGCTCAGTTAGCAGGGGACAGGCTCTACCTACACACACACACACACACACACACTTTCAAAACATAACTTTCAGAACACTTTCAGAATGCCTGGAGATTTCTATATCAGGCGGTATAGAAATATGATAAATAAATTTTATATAGATATAGATATGATCGGTTCTTTTTCTTCTCTTCCCAGCAGAATGCTTCACACAGTCTTTGCATATCCATCCATTCCATCAAGCTGGCAAACAGGCAAGCAGGGGCGTATCTAGGGCAGGGTAGGCAGGGCACGTGCCTGTCCCGAGGTGCCACTTGAAGGGGGCACCATTTTTTAAAATTAAAAAAAAATGGCCACAGAAAACAAAATGGCCAGCACACATGCTCAAATGGCCTCTGCGAGGCCCTAGGCAATGCCAGGCCTCACCGATGCCATTTGAGCATGTGCGGTGGCCATTTTGATTTTGGTGGCCATTTTTTAAAAAAATATTATTTTTAAAAATGGCCACCGCACATGCTCAAATGGTCCCTGCGAGGCCCTGGGCCTTGGCAGGCCTCGCAGAGGCCATTTGAGCATGCATGGCAGCCTCCAAAATGGCCACAACACTGATCTTTGCAGGCCCAAACAGGCCCGAAAATCAGCCCGGGACAGGCTGCGATAGTAAATTAAGAGGCCAGCTGGGGGAGGGGGAACTTTTGCAGCCCCCCACAGCCTTTAGGAAGCCCCCCGAAGGGGCTACAGGTGAATTTTTTCAAAACAAAAAAAATAATATGTCACTGTACACATATCCAGTTTGGCACTAAGTACAGAGAATCAGGGCTTCTGAATACTGAGTTGAAGCTTATGAGCTAGGATTGTATTCATTTGCTCTTACTATGCTTCTTGTGATAAGAGAGTTAAATGTGATGTCTTAATAATATGGCTATTAATGGTGAGTCTCTTGCTCTCATTTTAACTGTCTTTCTGAAATACTAGAATATATTCCAAGCAGTGACACAGTTTACTCTGCATATCCTTGAATCATTTTCAGAGTATCTGGGAAAAGTCAAATTCTCCATTTATTTTTAAAACTCATATAATAGTGATGCTACAATGCATAGTAGAGAATTAGACAGGCACTTCTGTTTAGTTTTCCAAGTACACCTCCACATAGTATTTGGGTATTTCATGAGCCCCAGCATCCTGAAATTTGTAGTTTTCCAGCTTTTTTGGGTCTGCCTATGTCAACTGCTAAATAGTTTTTGAAATATTAAAAGATTAACGAGCTTGACTTGTATTTTTTAGCTGATATTATGGTAAAGTTATCTGAAAGATGGGTGTCAGATGTTTGGACAGGGGGCGCAATTTCAGTGCTTGCCCTTGGTGCTGTATTCCCTAGATACACCTCTGCAGGCAAGAGTTAATGTAGCTTTCCTAAACACATCCGAGCAATGATTCCCTACAGGAAATGTCTCCTATCTCATTACTGTGCATTTTAGTCCCAATGACTGGCACTCATTGGGTTGAATTGGAATTCATTGGAATTCAGCAAGAACTAGATGTCTAAGTCCCTCTTGCAATTATTTCTAAACTGTACTCCTGGGTAGCCATCTGGCATTCTTAATTTGCAGGTTTTCATCCAGCAGATACATTATTACAAAAATCAGTTCCAGCACATAGGACACACTTAGCAATCCACTTAGCAGCCACACACCTAAAGACATCCTTTTCCCCACTTAGCTGAATGATCTTAGCCATGTTATATCTCAAAGAAACCTTGTGTCTCCAAGAGGCTTATTTTGACTCTGCATCTTTACTCAGGATGGAAAATTGCTGAGAGACTCACTAAACAAGGCTATATTTCCTTACATGTTGATAGCATCAGAGACAAAATAATTGAATGCTGCAGCTTGAACAATCACCCTTTTATTGCAGAGCAGTCAGAATGAGAGAAGGGGCCCGTTTACCTTATTTTCATAATGAACCTTTCAAGTAAGAGTGCAGCAAGGTCGCTATGGTACTTCTGTCAACACTTAACCTATATTTGCCTGCAACTATACCTTATCATACACTAATGATAAGAATACCAGTGAGGTATAAAGTTTCATCCAATGAATTATTAAGTGCATCTGTATGAACTGTAGCATACAAGTGCAGTGCAGAGCAGTGATCTTCACTATTTTTCAAGCAGGACCAGTTTGACAAAAGACCTTCAGTGTGAGAGCCATTTCCCACTCTGCTGACCTCTGCACAGTACTGCACTCTTCTCAGTACAGCTGGGAGGCACAGAGACACAGACACCTCTCTAAAGAACTCTGTGAGGAAAGCCCTGGGAAGGGCTACACTTCTCTGAGTTCCAAGATGGTACAGGGGTTCAGAGAGATCTGTTCCCCGCCCCCCAAGGAGCCCACTGACTCTGGGCAAGGCACAGCACTGCATGGTGGGAATCAGGGGCAGATTACCACATAGGCAGTATAAGCAGCTGCCTCTGGCGGCAAATATTGGGGAGAGGCATCTTGGCGGGGAGGGAAAGTTAACCCCCCTTTTAAAATTGCCGCTGTGCAGCAGCGGGGCAGTCGGGATGGCGGCGAGAGCTCTGTCTGCCTCCCCAAACCATGACGGGTGAGGTCGGGTGCTGGAGGCAGGCGGCAAAGATAGCAGAGAGACCTCCTCCTCACAGGGGCCCGCCTTCTTCCCAAATGATACAGATCAGGTCAATTTGTGCATGCACAGAGTCACCCGATCTGGGTCATTTGCAAAGAAGATGGGCCCGAGTGAGGAGCTCTTTTGCCACCGTCTCTGCCACCTGCCTCCAGCCCCCGACCTCACCCATCATGGTTTGGGAGGTGGGCGGAGCTCTCGCCGCAGTCCCCACTACGCTGCCACAGCACAGTGCCAGTTTTTAAAGTAAGGGGGGGATTAACTTTCCCTCCCCCCCACAAGCCCCCTTATCCTTGCCCCTGGGAAGGCAAATCTTTGGCTGCCTATGGGCGGCAAAAAGCCTAATCTGCCGCTGGTGGGAATGGTTGTCTCCACATGCTGCCAGGGGGACTGTGCAGAGTATTCAGCTTTGGCCGATACTTCGCACAAGTCCAAATAAACCATTGGTCAGGGAGATGCAATTACTGTTGATGGGAGCCACCACTGCCTCCTGGGCCTTAGAATGAAGAACACTGGTGTAGACGATAATGATCACAATCCAGCAAAACCATTGTTCAGCCAGCAGGGAATTTTTGCCAGGGTGCATAAAACTGGCTCACCAAAGGCTGATATGATGGCAGTTAGGAACATAGGAAACTGCCATAAACTGAGACAGACCATTGGCCTATCTAGCTCAGTACTGTCTTCCACAGACTGGCAGTGGCTTCTCCAAGGTTGCAGGCAGGGATCTCTCTCAGCCATATCTTGGAGAAGCCAGGGAGGGAACTTGAAACCTTCTGCTCTTCCCAGAGCGGCTTCATCCCCTGAGGGGAATATCTTGCAAAACTGTGATTGGTATGGCCATGACAAGAGGCTCTCATCCAGGATTGCATAGAAACATCCAGAGGCACTCTTCCCCTGGACTTCCAAGCAGAAGTCCAGGGCCTCCACACCCCTGGGGCTCCCCAAATCTTTTTTAGTCTGTCCCAGGTGGTGTGGTCGGCCGGGCAGTTGAGCATGACCTCTGCTTTAGAGACAGAGTGGGGAGTGAGAAAATAAATATGTGGGATGGGGATATATTAAGTTGTGTGTTGAAATGTTTCTACTAACGCATATTTGCATAAATATACCTGTTTGCATAAATACCCCTGCTAACTTGGCAAAGAGGCACCTTTTAAAGTGGTGATTCTCTTTATTTAGCAGGGGGAGAGTAACTGGCCCTATTCACCCCCAGCACAGTACTTCCAGGGACTGTTGCTGGTGTGTGTCTTTTTAGAATGTGAGCCCTTTGGGGACAGGGAGCCATCTTATTTGTTTGTTATTTCTCTTTGTAAACCGCCCTGAGCCATTTTTGGAAGGGCGGTATAGAAATCGAATTATTATTATTATTTCTTGTTTACACAGTCAGACAGGTGTTATTGACTGGTTTGTTTTATGCAGACATTGAGTTCTTCCCAAGGACCTGGGATGGCTGAATTTTATTGTCAATTGTTATAGATATCATCGCAGAATAAATAATAATAAATAATAATAATAATAATAATTATTATTATTATTATTATTATTTTCTTACATTCTTGTGAATTTCATTGCTGTTTGTGCCCTCAAGAACCCACGTGTTAAAAATACTGTGTGCATCTCTGTGTGTGTGTAGGGGGATGATGCTTAACTTGCAGGGGATGGCCCTTCAAAAGTCTTTAAGTCCAGGCTCCAAAATTAACTGGGTGCACCTCTGGAAACATCCTGTGCTTTCAATCAGATGAATTACAGTAAATTATGATTAATTCCATCCTTAGGCACTGCTAAGTACCCTAGAGGTAAAGGTAAAGTGTGGCATTGAGTCGGTGTCGACTCCTGGCGACCACAGAGCCCTGTGGTTGTCTTTGGTAGAATACAAGAGGGGTTTACCATTGCCATCTGAGGTATCTGCAGAGAAAATGCAGCCTGTAGTTCCTTGTCAGGCATTCCTAGACCACTAAGGAATTAATGGCAAATGACCAGAGCACAGCAGTGAAGGAGAACAATCCCAGAACTAGAAATGCACTTAAATATGATTAGTGTGGGAACTGCTTTACTATGTTTTTCAAAATCATAAAAACCTAACCTTCCATTGTGCAGATGAGATGAGAGAATGAGGCTGAGTGATTCACCCAATGACTGAACAGGGATTTGTCCCAAATGCTTCTAATCCAAGTTCAGCAGTAATATTCTCACTGGCAGCACATCTGACCATTCCCCCACCCTTAGATTATTAACAATATGTACCTGTTACATACATACTGTAACTATGCTAACAACAACAAAACCACAGCAGGAATTCTAATAGTATTCTTCTTGTTCCTGGGTCATCCCTCATCTTAAGCTGAAGGATAGTGGAAGTCCCTGCTGGAACCTCAAATAACAATGTTTAGCCAACACCCAGAAGAATTGTCATTACCAATCTGAGAAATATATTAACTACATTTTTATCTTGCCCTTCCTTCAAGGACCTCCGAGAACAGCATAAATCACCACCAGCAGCGCACTTTATCCTCTCAGCAACCAAATGATTTTTCATCATGCACTTTAAAAAATGATATAAATTGATTGAATGTATTTGATGCGAAAAATAATAAATATAGCCTTAGAACAAAGTAAGGAATTTAATCCAACACACACTGATTTTTAACAAAATGTTGAAACAGACTGGCACAATGCATGCCCCCATCACCCACAACTTGTCTTTGCTAATATAAACTTGTATTTGCTAATATAAACCTTATCTAGGTGTTGATAGCTCAGTTAACAACAAACAAGTCATGTAATCGTTTGTTAAAACTAGGCACATCTGGTAGGAACAGAAGTTATACAAAGGAACAGATACCACAACACAAGGCACAGAAAAACTAAGAATATGCCCATCTAAGACTCTCTCTCACCTGTGTGTGTGAGAGAGCGAGAGTTTTTAATTTTATTTTATTTTGGGTTTTTTTTTACACTTTATATCCCGCTCTTCCTCCAAGGAGCCTAGAGCGGTGTACTACATACTTAAGTTTCTCCTCACAACAACCCTGTGAAATAAGTTAGGCTGAGAGAGAAGTGACTGTCCCAGAGTCACCCAGCAAGTATCATGGCTGAATGGGGAGTTGAAAAATGATGCACTAAAAGAGAGTCTTATAACAGAAACAGAAACTGAAGAACACTTCTCATTACATTGGAATGGTTGTATCCAATCCCCTTTCTTTGTAGCAGAGTTGCCAGTCCTAGAGGATTGGCCTGAAGTCTCCAGGAATTTCCAGGTGACTGTTTAAATTTTATTGTGAACAATACTGGGGGTGGGAAAGAACTGAGAAAATATATCCATGAATAGCTTATGTTTACCTCAGAAGTGGCATCCCTGCTTAGCAGGGGTTGGGGTGGGATGAATGAGAGAAAAAGCAAATCATATGCTAATAAAAGTGAAGTAAAAGAACAGTTTAATGTTCAAAGAATTTCAACTTCAAACATTCTTAATTTTATTGGATAATTACTATACATAGTAAATTTGAATCATAGTAAATTTAAATCTGAGAAATATCTTCTGCTTCTCTTGTGTGTGATGTCATTTTTGAATGATTGATCTGATTATTAAGTGTTAAATATCTGTTAACAACCACAGTTAAAACTATCATTATATTCAGCATTTCTGATGATGATGATGATAAACAAACCTTCCCATCATCATATTCTGGTGTAAAATATAGCTCATTCAGCTAATCTAAGTGGCAGGATTGTGTATGCAAAATTTGATATCTTTAGGTAATCGCAAAGTATGACTTTGTTTTGCACAAACAAATAAGCTCTTCAAAACATATGTAGGATTACAGGATAGTTGTGTTTTTTCTAATATATCTCTAAAAGAACACACACCCTCTTTGCACATGTTATTTGATTGTGTTGAGCAGTAGCTGATTCTTTCATGGAATCACAAAATGCCAGCACACTGCTTTTCCTCTATCCCTCCATAACTGCTTACCTAGATAGCAAATAGGTTATCTGCAACAGTGTATCTGTAATGTGAACCCACATCCATTGTAAGAGTAAAACATATAGTTAAAATGCTGATATTTAGAAAAAGAATTTGGGTATAATACTTGCATATCTTGTTGTAGAAACTCAATACAGAACAGGCAGGCTATTGCAGATTACATGAATACAGCATCCAACAGGCAAGGAAACAACTCCAGCAATGTGTAACCTTGTGGGTGGATTATAGGCAGTTATACTTGGTGTGAAAACAAAGTTGTTATAAGGACACCCTGTTTTAATCTCTGAAATGATGGAAGAGTTTAATTAGATGTACATGTACATAGTAAAACATGAGTGAGTACTACAGCTATTTTGATGACTTTTAAAACATGTTTGGGATATTGTCAGGGGACAATTCCCTCCCCCAATTTTTGAAGGAACCCCCCCCCAGATTCATATTTTGACAAATAAAAATCCACAAAGTTGGGGTTGATCTTGGAAATAGTTGGAAAATCCATAGTCTTCTCTCAAATTAATATTCATACAAGTACACCTTCAGTTTTATAAAATTAGGTTAAAATTGATAAAATAACAAAATCTTCAAATGAGAGGAGAGAATATTTGTCACCTCATAAACAATTTATGAAGTTTGGGATTCTCCCTGTAACTGCATCATTTTGCTACGTTTTATTTTGTAAGTTTATCTGGAAGATGGTTATAATTTAGGTAAAACAAAGTAATAATCTTGTGGCACCTTAAAGATGAACAAATTCATTGTGGCATAAACGTTTGTGGACCTGGACCACAGCCCACTTAATCAGAAGTATGAAGTGTTATCCCTGATTGGCATAGCTCAAATGCATAGCACAATCAGTGCAGTGACCACTCACAGAAGTGGTAATTCAAGATAACACACTTATCTGAGCTTTGCTATAGTAATATAACACCTCTAGTGCAAGAAAACTCTAGTCATGACTGAGCACTAAAGAGCCCTATTCAGACATTACATTGTACTTACATACAGGTGTCTGTACACATGTACATGTTTTTAATGTGAATGACTACATGCATTAATTTTAAAAATTTGCAGCCCCTCACAAATGCAGGGTATAGATACAGATAAGCACAAGTTCAGGTACAGTTAGGAAGTGTGCTATTAAACGTGTGCTGAAAATAATGTGTGAATATCTATACATACTTACACTGTGACTGTATACAGATTGTACATTTGTTGAACATAATGTGTCACTAGAGCAAAAAAATAGCATAATACTTGTGGATAGTGGGCAAGATCCAGATTAAGTTATCATAATGACATGAATGGAATGAAACATAGTAATGACTAATTTGTTTAATTTATTTCAGTGGTGTAGCGACTAACTTAGTCTAGATTTTGCCCACTGTCTAAATTCTGCATTTTCACACTGGAGTTTCCCTTTGAAGTTTTTTGTAGGAGAATTGTGACTTTCAGGTCAGCAGTAGAGAGTGCTGAGAAATTGGTGTTATTTTGCTGGTTTCTAAAGGATGCTATTTTTTAATGTCAAATCTGTTTCCATCTATTCTTTTGCATAAGTGGAGGCTGATTGGTTTGTCCTAAGACTTCTAATGTTATATCGTTAGTTTGGGGGGTTATTATTAGGCATGTGCCCAAAACGTTTCGGAGGCCATTGTAAAGGGCCCCGAAACGTTTCGGCGCTAGGGCGGTATTTGGTGTTTCGGCACCAGCGGGGATAGTACTTTAAGGGCGGGGGAGGGTGTACTCACCCCCACACACACCACATTTCCCCCGCCGGCACTCTGTAAACTTCAAGCCCCTCAGGGCGGCAGCGTTCTTCCTTGCCGTCCCGTTCTCCCCATTGGCTGGAAGTGGCTGGAAGTTGCAAGCGCGAGTGCGCCTGTCGTATGTGCATGCGCGCGCACGCGCGCTCGCAACTTCTGGCCACTTCCGGCTGATGGAGGGAACGGGGCAGCAGGGAGGAACGCTGCCGCCCCGAGGGGCTTGAAGTTTACAGAGAGCTGGCGGGGGAAATGCGGCAGGGGGTGGTGGTGAGTACACCCTCCTCCGCCCTTAAAGTACTACCCCCGCCGGTGCTGAAGACCTTTCGTGCACATCCCTAGTTATTATGAATGTGGCTTTTGAGCTTGGCTGACACCCTCTAGTGCAGGAGTTCCCAGTCTTGGGTCCCCAGATGTTGTTGGACCATAATTCCCATAATCTCCAGTCACTATAGTCTTTGGTTGGGATCCTCTGCTCTAGTGTATCTATTAATTACCATAAAGTAAGAATTTTCAAAAATTCAAAATATTTAATGGGAAGGGAGCTAGGGGGTGCCTTTAGCCTGGATAAGAATTTATTAGATTCTAAGCCTGAAGGCAAGACCTTGCTTATTTGAGCCAATTTTAGAGCTTTTAGAACTAATTTATGTTCATCCACCTAGAGATGTACATGTCAGGTGGTATATAAATATGATAGATGAATGTGAGCTGTCCATGTGGTTTTCAAAACAAACACCAGTGCAAGGTTTAAGGCAACTTTCTTTGTGAGACAAATGCTTAGAGGTCAGTGCAGAACTTGCAGACTCACACACAGGAACAGGAGCAGCAAGGAGAATAAAAACTCCTAGCTAGCCCAACCAATGCTGAGGAAGCTACAGTGCCCCCTCTGGCTTCATAGCAGATTACATGCAAACTATACACAGTAAGTTAGGTTGCCGCTGTTGCATATCCCAATATGAATGAATGACATACTTCACTCTTCCTCCAAGATCACCACCAGCAAGCTTCATAACTACATTGGAATTTGAGCCAAGTTCTTCCAAGTCCAATTCCAACACTCAAACAACACATCGTGCAGGTTTCTCCAAAGGATAAAAACAAGATTATTGGTATGATTACAGCTATTGCTGCTTTCTGCCTTGTGTGCATATGTGTTTAGAGAGAAAAGCTCTAATTATATTTTATTATACGTGCACACGTGTACACAGATACAAACACACTTACATACCCCGTGCCAGCTGGAGAGACCCAGTCCCAGACAAGGGATTTGCTTTGGCACCAGACAATTGACGTGAGAAGTCTGAAGCAGCCAGTTCAAAACCTTTGTATAAACAGACCATTTGTAGTGTTGACTGTACAGTGGCTGAATGCTTGTCAAACAACTGCAGGAAAAATCTGCTTTCAGCAACTGAAAAAAAAGTTTTATAGATAAATACTCCACGACCTGTGGAGTTGAGATCCTTGTCCTGCTCCTCTAGAGTTCCCATCAGATCAAAAAGGTTGCTATTCCTAGTTAATTTTAATCTTAAAGCAAATCACAAGCACAATGCATACTCCAGGGGGGGGCTGGGGCAGTCCATTGCAGCAAAAACAGTCTTGTAGCACCTTAAGGTTAATACATTTGCAAAACAATGCATCATTGACATTGCATCCTCTTCCTGTGCTATTCAATAGCTGTTTTATCACTTATGGTATATTGTTCTGTTTTTGTCCATGTTTGGTGGTACTATTTCAGCTGATGTTCCCAAGACATAATTGCTCTGTTCAAAGGTGAACTCAGGGACGTAAGAAAGCTGGTGATGGCCTCAGAACAGGATGGTGTAGCAGAATTCCCTAGCCCGGGTTCAGAGTGCGAGAATTGACACCAGCAGTTGAGAAAAAGCAGAATTTATTTGCCAGCAAATTGATCTCAGTGGAATCGCTCCCAACCTGAGATAAAGATTACATTCCAGGTTCAGTTCTTATACTCATCTTAATTACATTCAGTGGATACAATCTTCATTGGTTAGTATCATTTATCCATCATATTACAATTATTATAATCATGCTCATATTACAATTTGGCAACATTCCTCTATTATAATTAAGCCTTTCTTCTTCTACATATTGATAAGCAAACTATCTCACTCTTGTCCAGATGCGACCTTGAAGGTGTAATAGCTAGCGCCCAGCTATCTAGAGATACAAAGAGGGGCCTCTTGTCTGAATTCCACAGGAGACAGATTTATGACTTTGTAGCAACTTGCAATTAAAGCCGTTGGTAACACAGACCCTTTAACCATCTCTTGACCAGCACAAACCTGAGTTCTGCCTCAATGGGAGGGTGGGCACTAGGACTCTCCACCACGCCCCCTGCTGCTGCCCCACATGTGTGCCACTGGCTACACTATCCCATGCCAGCCATGCACCTTTTGCTAGTGAGGGAGGAAAGAAGCACTCAGCCAGGCTGGTGAAGAAAGTACTGACTGGCTAGATAGGCTGGCCATCCATGCCCGGTGCTGGCAATGCCCCCTGCACCAGTATGCTGATGCAGATGAAAGGGTGAGTGCAGGGTAGCATGCCTGGCGGCAGTCCACAGAGCAGCAGAGGGTGAACTTGGGGGGCACCCTGGCAGCCCCTGCATGCTTCACAGGCCAGGGACATTTGTCTCCCCTTGTCCTTTAGTAGCCATTGGTGAACCCAATGCTTAGATACACCATTCCAATGAAAGTTCATTTGAACAAGAGCAACAGATTTCCAGAAACGTATTCTTCCACCCCGCCAGCAATTGTCCTGTATTCAGGGGGGTAAGAAGCTCACTGGTGGCTGGGGGACAAGGTTCAGTCTTTAGAAATTGGTGCACATGCACCCTGACCACATCCCCTGCTTCAGTGTCAGGTACAGGGGGCGTGGCCAGTATTGGGAACAGGACCGCTCAGCCTCACTCTCAATTTCCCCCAGTCAGAACTGGGAGCAAGGCTGAGTGGCCCTGTTCTCAATACTGGCCACACACCCTGCATCTGAAGTTGACTCAGGGGGTGTGGCCACTGCCCAGAAGAGGAGCTTCTCCGCCTTTTCCTGACGCTCCCCAGTCAGTGCTTCATTCCGGTGCTGATTGGCTGGGGCTTTCTTTCTATGTCTCATTGAGAGTGAGGCAGGGAAAGAAGTCCCCAGCCATCCAGCACCAGAACAAAGCACCAGCTGGGCAGGAAAGGGGTGCACCTCGTGGCCCCTGCTGGAGAGTGCTTCATTCATTGGCTGGGTGCGGAAGGGCCAAGGGGGTGCCTTGGTGGCCCCCCAGACTTCAGTAGCCTTGGGACGCTCATCTCTCCTTGCTCCATGGCCCCTCCCTATGGCCCTGGCTATATTATATCCGTTCAAGACAAGATTATGTTGGTGGGATCATTTAAAGGTTGACTACTGCTGCATTAATAAAGAGCATTTTTCTGTGTGCCTTGAGACAATTTCACAATGCCTTGGTGTCTTAAGCTACATCTTTCCAAACGTCTGTCTTGAACAAAACAAAGAGTGGTTGCTATTTTTCTTGGAAAAGAGCCAAAGGTGACTCTTGTGTCCGGGTGTATGTTAGAAATGATTCTATGCCACCATCTCTCATTTGCTAGGCATTTTTTAAACCTACACTCAAGACACATATGTCTTTCAAAAAGAATAGCATATCCATCTTATTGCTTTGTGTCTTTGAATACTGGGGTGACTCAGAGATGAGGCACGGGGGGTGGTGGTGGGGGGCAGTAATAAATTTCAATGCCTAAAGCAAATAGCAATCCACTTGTAATACCTTCACTGAAAATAATGGCTTCAGCTGTGTTAATGTACACTTTCCAAACCAAACCAGCATTGCATAAAAAGCTCTTAGCAACAGTGCTAATATGAAGAGTTAAGTGCTATGCAACACTAAATAAATCACTGTGTCAAGAGCACATGTGACATGATGGCATGTTTGAGGTCTGAGCTATAGCAACTTGAGAGCTGTGACGTGAGGGATTTTTTTGTTAGAATTTGGAGCAGTTTTCCTACTCCATTCCTTCAGTGGGTAGCTTTATACGCAGTTTTCCTACTCCATTCGTTCAGTGGGCAGCTTCCACTGCAAGCCAGTAACATTTAGGTCAATTCCAGGAACCGAAAGCACACACTCCCACCAGGCATGGTGTCTGAACCTGCCCAAGTCCAGTTCCCACTCTGGCTTACTGAGTTCTGCCCAACTTCAGGCTGACTCCTGTCTCCTGTATGAAGTCAGTTTGACCAAGTTAGACAGAACTTGGTAAGCTGGTGTGGAAATCAGACTTGGGTTCAGATGTCATTCCCAACAGGAGTATGTGCTCCCTGTTTCTGGAATTTCACCCAGATTTTATCAGCTTACTGTGTTGCAGGGGATCATGTGAAGCTGCCCAGTAAGTTATTATGGAGGGTATAACTTCTGGTATGTAAAGTTTGAGGAACAGCCAAGAAAAGTCTTTTAATGTGATGGGGGCCATCCTCCAGTGGTCCAAAATGTAACAATAAATTTGCTCTCTAGTAATTTTTTTTTATCTTTTAGGCAGTTGGGTGAAAGTATTAATGGGAAAGTCTCTCTTCTGTGGTCCCAAAAGTTAGACTCTATAAAATATTAAGAGGTATTAGATGGTAGTTAAGGTTTGTTAAGATTTATCCTTAGCTGGCCTGAGTGTCTAGTATCAGGTAGAAAGGTAGCAGATGTGTATGCATATTTTAAATAAATGCATAAATGCAAATGAATGTTCCTCTGAACCAGGCTAGAACTAGGGATGCCAACCCTCGAGGATTGGCCTGGGGTCTCTAGGAATTGGCATCAATCTCTGCGGCTACTGAAAACAATCCTGAAGATGTCCATGGCTTGGTATAGGGAAAGATATTAGAAGACTATACAGGGAAAAATCTCAGTCAGTAGACTGAAGCTATTGAAGGAATCCCTCAGTTGGATCAATTTGGATCACTTGGGTCAGAGTTGGATCACTTTCCCTCAGTTGGCTCAATTATAGTATCTGAGTCAGAATAAGGCAGCTTTATATGTGGTTGCTTGAGAAAATATTATAACATATTATAATCTAAAGCAGTTCAGGTAAGGCTCAGTATCACTGCACCCACAAATGAGTACATCTGTGATGTACAAACGAGTAGAGCATTAAAGTCTCCTGTTGGGAAATGGTTGCCCAAAGTCCACAGTGGAAACTTCTTCCATCTACAAGGAAATTATGGGAAACTGAATAAATATGACAAATGGGGTCATTTAGCTGATGAGTGAGGCCTCATAAACTTTCTGCTTCACCATTCAGAAACAGGAAGAATTGATCTACTACTCTCTGAATCCAAAGCACAGGAATTTCCCAATGAGTCTATCCTATTACTTCCTGAGCAGATAAAATGCCAACCCTGAGTGCTTCTTTGCAAATTTCTGTAGACCTCATAGAAACTACTTCTGTAACAGCATTTCTTCATTGTGCTATGAACACAAAAACCTAAATCAAACAAGAGCTGTTTATAGCAGGAGTGGCCAACCTGAGGCTTTCCAGCCATTGAGGGGCCACAACAACTCTCACCCTCCCTAACTTGCAGTTTTGCAACTGCAGCTGAGAAGGATGGGAGTTGTAGTCCCACAACAGCTGGAGAGCCTCAGGTTGGCCACCCCTGCTTTAGAGCATGGTAAAGAGTTTGCAATTTATCCTGCATTTTAAGTGCTGTTGTAGCATCTGTGTGGCTCGTACTCCAAGGCTTCTCGCTTACACATAGTAGTGAAAGTATAGCTTGTTCAAACCAATTTAAGAAACAGACTATTGACAGCTTCACATAACCACCTGAAAGTCAGTAAGCCAGAATCCAGAGGATCCTGGTGAACCTGTGCAGGTGTGCCATTTGAACTCACCAAAGTCCAGGTTCCCTTGCTGTGTTACCTAGATCTTCATGATTTCCACCTGGCTTCTGTAACCAAGATCTGAAGCTGGACAGAAGTGGGAGAAACTCAATAACGGGACATGCTTGGGCAGGTTTGGATGATACACTTGCTGAAACTTCTGGTTCCTGGCTAATTGAATTTTAGGCAGTCGTGTTAAGCCACCTTATGTAAAGGCTCCATACACTGGGGGAAGGGGAGATAATATAGTTACTTCAATCAGCTGTGGGTTACATCTGCAGAGCTGGTTGCCTGAACACTTATACAAGTATAAAGATTTATGTACAGCAGGGCTGCACAAATTTGGCCCTCCAGCTGTTGTTGGACTACAGCTCCCATCATCCCTGACACTTGGCACTGAGGCTGGGGATAATGGGAGATGTCGTCCAATACCACCTGGAGGTCCAAGGTTGTGCAGGTTTGCTGTACAGTAGGGCACAAAGTGACAGATTAGCTTTTGGGCAGTTCCACCCCAGGGATAAATAGTGCCCTGGGTAAGGAGTGCTTTTGGTGTCCCCCACAATGAATTTATCAGTGTTGCCAACTGATGTGGCTTGTGCAGGTTTGCAAACCCCAGTAGTATAACCGACCTTTCCCAGCAATGCCCAGAAAAAGGGTACAGAGCTACCTCAGTAATGTTGTTGCTTTGCTGCCTGTGCTCTCTTGCTCCAGTTTGGGGAGCCCACTGAAGCCTCCACAGTTTTCCGCAGCTTCACTATGCTCAGCTCAGCACCCCCTTCAAGTAGGCACCCTGAGCAACTGCTCAGCTCGCCCACTCCTAAGGCTGGCCCTGCATGTGGGATATTCCCCCCCCCACACAAAACCCCCCTCAATACTGCAGTACATTTCCCATAACATTCCTGGTATCACGCTACTTGAATGCAAGTCTCTGAAAATAATTTGAGCCAAATTTGAAAAAAGATCCTAAGACAAATTCCTGTCCCCATGGATGCTGAAGTGAACTCGTATGCTGAAATAATTATTGCATTCTCCTCTATGGAAATTGATTAATACCTTGGATTTAATAGAGTTGTTACAAACAAGGTCAGACTTGCACGTACATGTAACTGAACACACATGCACCCACACAAATACAGAGCTCAGAACTGAATTAACAATGCCTTTAGTACTCTTGGTAGCAACGCTTTGATAGTGCCTACAGGAAATGAATGTTCAGAGCTCCTTTTAGAAAAACATCATCTTGACTAACTCTAGAGAATGTAATAGAAGGTATAATTAACAAGGAATTAATGGCATTGGCAACTGTAATTTAATCCCACAATAGCTAAGTGCTACTCTACCGTTACTGGTTTTTATGCTTTTATATCGCTATAATACATATCGTACATGATGCTACAATGAATGCCATGGTGTGATCAGTGTAGCAATCAAAATATATTGATTTCCAAAAATAGTAGTTGGCAGCATGTCTTTTTCAGTGTTTCCTCCTACTTTATTCAGGCCAACCAGAGGATATCCTTTCTGAACTTTTATTCAAAAACCCCAACTACAGCATTAAAAAAAAAAAAAAATTTAAAAAAAACCCTAAAAACACTTGAAACCTAGGCTTCATTTTTCTGCTGCATTTTTAAAAAAATAAACCACAAAGTAATGTCCAAGTTACCTGAAAGATGAAAGAACAGCAAGAGAATGTTGAAGAAGTAGTGCCCAGATAGAGGATGACTATTTACATGGCTTGGCATTACTTCAGCATTATCACATATGGCATGATCTTTTGAATCAGGATGCCAGAACTTTCAGATAAGTGCAATTTGGATAATTGGGAGTTTCCTGTACCAGGAACACCATGAAATATTACTATTTGTTTTTTTAAGCATGGACCATAATTTTTGTATTTCACTGCTTAATCCCAGTAAACTATGAGCAAATTAAGGGCTGCGCCACAAGATGAGTTAAAAAAGCGGAAATGGTTTTTTTCTTTGAGCCAAAAAGCCGTAGCAATTCTGCCAAGAGAGCGCGGTGACAGCCAGAATTAAAGCTCGCATAATCCTACCATGCTATCTCGGATGCTCTAGTGCAGGGATTCTCAACGTTGGGTCCCCAGATGTTATTGGACTTCAACTCAAAGGCCAAAGGCAACTGGGACTGGGGATTATGGGAGTTGAAGTCCAATAACATCTGGGGACCCAACGTTGAGAATCCCTGCTCTAGTGTGAAGAATGGTAGTCGTGTGACTTGCTCCTGGCAGTAGGCCATGGCTAATTTCACACAGTTTGCAGTTATGTACTAATCTGAGGCCTTTGCTCCGGACTAGTTCACATGCTTGTTTTTGAGGTGGTAGAGCCTGTGGAGTTCCATAATAGCTCTACTACTTGGCATAAAGCCTTGATATATAATTTGTTTCTCACGTGAATGTCTTATAAGGTTCGTTAATACCTTAGGGACTGTCTTTTTCCATATGAACCTACTCACCAATTAATGTCAAGTCCAGAGTTTTCAACCCTGGGTCCCCAGATGTTGTTGGGCTAGAACTCCCATAATTCCAGACGCAATGGCCTTTGCCACAATGGGGACCCCTTCTGGCAAACTAGACACTGTTCCTTAATTACATGGTCTTTCTACATGCATTACAAACACTACTTCAAAGTCAAATGAACCCCCTCCCCGACATTTCAGGAATGATGCTCTGGCACACTGGCACTGAGGAGGAGGACGAGGAAGCACATGCTCATGGCATGCACACATCCTTATTACGTGAGGAGGGCTGGCTGCCCAAAAGATCTTCTGAACTGGACCCAAGTATTTCCAGCAATTGCCCCTAAACTTTGGAATCTTCTCCTTGAAGAGATGAATGAAGCTTCCTCTTTATGTTCTTTAGGAAGTGGCTGGAAAACCTCCATGCATCAACAAATTATTGCCCAGCTTGTTTTGATTCGGTTACTCTGCTTCTTTTTACTCTATGGTGGTTTTAACAGAATTGTATTGGGGCATGGGTGGGTTTTACACCACTTTGGAAAAGCAGTACATCCATGCTTCAATAAACAAACCCCGTAAGAATTGGATTTGCTGTTACTTCTCCTTGTCACAGAGCTAAGAACTCTAGCTGGATTATGTTGTCCTGTGAATATCCTTCCAGTCTCGGGTGGGGGCTGTAAATCAGTGGTAGAACATATGCTTTATGCCAGGTTCAGTCCCCAGGTAAGGCTGGGAAAGACCCTTGCCTGAAACCACGGAGAGCCAGTCAGTCGAGCTAGAGCAACTTAGCCCCCCCCAACTGTTTTTGGACTACAACTCCCATCATTCCCAGCCACAGTGGCCAATAGCCAGGGATTATGTGAGTTATAGGCCAACATCTCCAGGAGGGCCGAAGCTGAGCAGCCCTGAGCGAGAGAGACCAATGGTCTGATACAGCGGAAGGAAGCTTCCTACACTGCACTGCAGTTGGTTACTAAATTGGTACCTTCCTTTTTCATCAGATTGGAGTGCAATCCAACTCTAAAGCTGTATTTGAGCAGTTTTGGCTGGTCCAATTATGTCAGAGATGTGGAAATGAATAGGGCAACCCTGTATGCTCAGCTGTTCTGCCACTACTGTAGCACAACTTTGCAGTTATGCCATAGTGTAGGGGTAGGCAACCTTAGCTTTCCAGCTGTTGCTGAAATACAACTCCCATCATCCCCAGCTGCAATTAATTGTGGCTGAGGACGATGGGAACTGCAATTCAGCTACAGCTGGAGAACCAAGGTTGTCTAACCCTGCACCATTATGTGGATGGAGATACTGTCAATCAAGCATATCTCACCCTCATGACCCATCAGCTGGTTGAAGTTTCTGTTTGTAAGAAAATATACTTTGTTTTTGAGAGAGCTACAGAAGCAGCAACCTTTTTGGCCTTAAAAGCACAAGGAGTATGTGTGTGTATAATTACAACATACAGAATGAGAACTTTGAAATTCATCAAGAGATTATTGAGAAGAAATGCTCTCTCCATCCCAGCATGTGGGAGTAATGTTTTGCACAACAGTGACCTCTAGTGTGACACTTTGTTACAGTTAATTATTTATTATTATTATTTTTACATTTTAGATCCCGCTCTTCCTCCAAGGAGTCCAGAGCGGTGTACTACATACTTAGGTTTCTCCTCACAACAACCCTGTGAAGTAGGTTAGGCTGAGAGAGAAGTGACTGGCCCAGAGTCACCCAGCAAGTATCATGGCTGAATGAGGATTTGAACTTGGGTCTCCCCGGTCCTAGTACAGCACTCTAACTACTACACCACGCAGTTAACTGCTGAAGAAGAGGACTCTAGTTTACATACAAGGTACCACAATACTTACTTTCTATTTTATTTTGTCACAACAGGATCGCACAGTAGGAAAATGTGGAGCTGTAAATAATTCAGTGTGGACATTTAACTTGAGTACCCAGAATGTTGGGGGCAATATGCTAAATCATTGTAAACCGCTTAGAGAGCTCCGGCTATAGAGCGGTATATAAATGTAAGTGCTATTGCTATTGCTATTGAGTTCTATAATTCTCTATGCATCTCTGATATCCTGTGCCACCCACCCCTTATCTCAGTTGATACAAAGTTTCCCCCAGGGGACGTGGGGGGATAACTGTCACCAAAACAAAGTGTGCTGTCGAGCCGGTGTTGACTCCTGGAGACCAGAGCCCTGTGGTTGTCTTTTGGTAGAATACAGGAGGGGTTTATCATTGCCTCCTCCCGCACAGAATGAGATGATGCCTTTCAGCATCTTCCTATATCCCTGCTGGCTGATACAGGGAAACATACCAATGGGGATTCAAACCAGCAACCTCTGGCTTGCTAATCAAGTCATTTCCCTGCTGCACCATAAGCTGGCTTCACCAAAATACAAGGCTCATGAACACACAGGTTTGGTTCCGCTCTTTCAGTGCTATCACAGGAAGAGGTCACTCCTGGCACACTGAATGCTTCTCTAGTTTTAGCTCATTATCAGAATGTTTATATAGAAGTACAGTACTCTAGAGGAATAGAGCTGGAGGTACAGCTTATGAGGGCCGGTGGCAGAGGCTAAAATTAGTGCATGCCAAAGTATGTGGCTTGTGGATTTCATCAAGGCCCCTACTCCCCCCTCCCAATAATTAGACATGTAGCAGTCCATGTGCTCACACACCACATGATGAAGACTTCACACAGCCAGTGTTCTATTTTCTCTGTTAAAAATCAGAATCCATCTTTGCTGCGTTAAATAAGTTAGAGCTATACAACAGGTCGTTGATTATCAGTGATTACATTCTTCTCTACCACCGCAAATGCCAAAACTACAATAATTGAAACCTTGTGACTATGGGAATGATGGAGTTGGGTTCCTCAGTACTTAAAAATGAAAAGAAGCAGAAGAGCACAGTGCCTTGGCCACTCAAGCTCCTCCAGTAATGACTCCCAAACCCCACCAAATTCTGCCCCCCAAACCCTCCAAATTCCAGGGGAAAAGTCATCCCAGCATGGCTCCACACTGCCTCCAAGTCATAAAGGCCACCGGAAATGCACACACACAGGAACCATGAATGGCTGGAATTCACCCCCGCAATAATGGAAACCAGGTATATATAGCCCATAGTTGAAACCACAGAGAACCTGCAATAATCGAGGGTCTCCTGTATTCTGATGCATGAGAGTGAGCACAATATCTTCCATTGCTAGAGTAAGATAACTCGAGTGCTAAGATAAAGAACTGAGCCTTCTCCCAAACCTTTTGTTCTCCTATGGTGACTTTTATGAAAAACAACATAGAAAACAGCAATGTAAAGACACATTTGCAGCACAGAAGAATTTAGCTTGGCAAATATAAGGGATGGAATAACTAATGACTACAGGAATGAATGCACAGTAATAACATTTTATTGAAAAAATAAAATAATTGGTGGGCAGGGTTTGGAAAAATCATTCAGTAATGCTTATAAAGTCAAATGCCTTTATAGAAAAACAGGTCTTCAATTTATTATGGAATAAAACAGTGTTAAGTATTTCAACAGTTTGGGTAACTTATGACATTCAGGTTACATAGCCCTTTATACATAATACAAAACATAATTGTTACATACATTGTATGTTAAAAATAAGGACAAAGCCATAATTAAACTAGATTAAATATTAACAGATGACATGCTTCACATAAAGATCTATTAAGCTTTATACAGGTTGAGCATCCCTTATCCGGACATCTAAAATCCGGAATGCTTCAAAATCTGGACACCACGCCGTAACAAAAACAAAAAACAAAACCACCTGCAGCTTTAACCTCTCACTGAGTGGAGCCCCACCGGAGGTGCGCTTATGCTTTTTCTTTTTCTCTGGACCCACCTGGTCCTTTAAATGCTTTGTCTTTGCCGCTGCTTTTTTGGGTGGCAGAGTGGCCGTGATGAGGGCCGCCATGGGAGCCAAAGCTACCGCTGCTTCGGATACCTTAGGGAGAGTCGCCGCCGTGGTCCCAGCGAGCGAGGGAACTGTCACGAGCTCCGAGAGAGCCCCTTCCGACAGGGAGCCTCTCAGGGAGTCTCCCAACTGAGAAATCCCCATGGATTTTAAAGGCACAAATCACCAAAAGGCAAGGGAAACTGAAAAAACTAACTGAAAGCCAACCAAACCTAAACAACTGAGGAAAGGGAAAGGAAAAAGAGAGGAAAATGGCGACTCCCTTCCCCCCCTCGCACAGAGTAGAAAGGAAGGAGAAGAATAAGGATCGCCAGAGAAGGATAAACAAATGTAAAAGGGTAAAAGCCTTAAGGCTCACAAGTCAGAAATCACTAAAGAAAGCTAGCAGCTCAAAAAATACCCCATCCTCCACTAGGAAGGGGGAAGTTTGGCGCCTGCTCTGTCCCATGCCCAAGATATCTCATTATGCAAATATTCCAAAATCTGGAAAAATCCAAAATCTGGAACACTTCTGGTCCCAAGCAGGATAAGGGATACCCAACCAGTACCACTATTTATATCCAAAATGCCCTATAAACAACTACATCATCCACTCTCTCAAATGCAACTTCACATGATTTTAAACAATTCCCACACTACCACAAAATTCAAGCCATTCTTAAGTTCTGACTATCTTTCTTCATAAATAGAATCATGGAATTAAGGAAAAATGTATCCAATAAAATTAAATGCTGCATGTTTTAATTTCTCAATAGTGTAGAGCACTGTAACCTATTAGGAGTTCTTGAAATTCCATTATAATAAAGCCACTTTCCATCTACACTAAGGTGCTGATCTACATGATACACTTTTCCTACACAGAAAGCACTTGCTTTCTGTGTAGCGGGATGGAAAGAGCATGAAATCCATATACAAATAGCAAGTGCATGCAGGTGAGATTACTACGAATGGAGCTTTCCATGATCCACAACTATAAGCAGTTTCCATCTCATTTTCTACATGTGAGCACTGTCTGTGTAGGAAAAAGTGTAACATGTGAAACTTCAAGTGGTATAATGCACTTGGGACAGTTATGCCTAGACATTCATTTTGTCTGAAAGTGAGAAGTCTCAAAGACTGCACAACAAGCCTATTCAGAACACATTTGTTGACTTTAAACAGGACTACTTTATAATAAAAAGGACTGGGATTTCCATGAGTCATAACAGATGCATTCTGAATTCTCAGCAAGGAAGAGTAGTCACCAAACCCAATCTTTCCAGGGCTAGGAGCGTGCATAAAGGTTACAGCACAGGATTAATTTTTAGTACTTTACATATTACTATTATTCCCCAGAGCTCTTATCTTAGTATGTTTTTATAACTAGCTTTTCCAGAGGTGTAGGTTCTGTATTTCTTTCAACATCAGAATGATAAATGGTAACCATAAAAGGGCAATTCAGTGATATAACAGATTCTCTAATTCAGCATATTACAACTAGGTAATTTTAGTCTTTTAAATTCCTTTTAAGACACCAGGAAGTCAAGGCAGTCAAGACTATAAATAGCTTCCAGAAAGTTATCTCATTTGAAGGCAATGGGGTACAGTTAAAAACGGATTTCAAAAGGTGAGTCAAGCAGACAGCAGTTATAAGAGGCACTGAAATAAATACTTTTATAAAACTTAACACAGGTTGTGGTACAATCATGTGCTAACTAGAATTTCCCAATATGTCCCTTGGTGTGTGGTAATCTGAGCAGCAACTTGTAGTTGGTGGATTAGCTCAACTAATAAGTCTTAAGAATGCTATACCAAGAATACAGCACAAGGAACAGAAACACATGCAGAGCTGACAGATAAAACCACAAGGTCACTAATGTAGGAATCTTCCTGTGGAAATTCCCTGTGGAGTGGACAAACAACAAGAAGGGTTTTTGTTTTGCTTAATAATGACCATTTCTGATCAGCATGCCAACAGACTAGTGGCAAGATCACATCTTATCACCTCCTGAAAATTCCTTTGAAAGGTGAGCCAAGCCAGGTGGCAATGAGTTGAAGACTCATTACTTACATATACTGTGTCAGAACATTCACACACAATGATTGTTCACACAGACATGAGTTCCCCATGTCATCAGGCCTGAATTCAGCCAGGACAAGGACAGCTGCAGATATATATGCTCATGTCCAAAGCCACAAGGTTTTAAAATGTGCGATGTCAAGCATCAAAGCTTAGTCCGTAAATGCTTTTTCTTGCTACACAGATTTAGAAATAGGAAGAAGAAAGAAAAGCAAATCTAATAGAAGATAAAATGGGTGAAGAAAAAATATCCCTTTAAAAGAGATTATGTCCACTTTAATTGTATTTTAATGTTTAGGTTTCTAAAAATCTTTTCCAAGAATCAAGTTAAAAAGATCAAGTGCCTCACCAAATAAATGCTATTAAATAGATTTTCATTAAAATGTTCATGAAATAAACTAATGTCATTGAAAGGCATGCAAACCTGATTAGAAGCTGGATGTGCACTACAGAATCCTAGTATGTTTTAGCAAACAGTCCCAAAATGAAATGCACTTCAGGCCACTTTCAATTCTCATAAGAGGTTTGTTTTCCCTCAATCACTGGTGGGCACTCGATGAAGTCTTTCATGACAAGGAATCATTGTTATGGAGGTTACAAAAACATCAAGCATCTTCCACAGTACAAAGATATATATATATATATCTACATGAATAATTAGGAGTGTGCAAGTCGTGCATTGCATGTCTGAAAGCCACTTGAATTTTAGCCAGTAAAAATTAGAGTGGGCCATCTGGGAGCAGAATGATTACATCAAACAAGAACAATCTACAAAAGTTCATAGACATTCATGTTGCTATGAGAGCTTAATGGAGTAGCGACGTTTCATTAAGTCAATTTGTGCCCACACAACTATGAAAAGGCAGGACCTGGGACAACAGCAAAGTAGAATTTATATATGCTCTGGATGACTCTGAAGACATGAAATCATCTCTTGGACAGGTTTCCCTTCATAGCAGATTTGATAAACAGCAGCAAATAATGGAAACCTAAAATAACAGGGAAACAAGACAAGAAGACAACATCTTTCTAGATGGAAAGAAACAAGGAAACCAAAGAACATCTAGCATCCATTATGTGTTGACCACAGAGCATAATTTGACTTGTGATTTAAAGAAGCTAGTCTTTTCAGATTAAGTGGATATGGCTTTGTTACCTAGTTTTCAGCCAATTTGTTTAAAACTTCAGAGTTTGGCAATCTCCTCTTTTAATTACAATTCATCAGCTAAAGTTCAGTAGGTCATTTTACGTTTAATTCAGTACAATAAGCAATTTCCTGATTGGCAAATCTCCCAAAGACCACAATCAGTGCTGAAGCAGACTTGAGGAATGTAGGAAAAGTACACCTGATGCTTTAGACAGCTTTCCATCTAACCCAATATCCAATCTCCAAGAATGATCTATGTGATTCAAGGAATTTTTGAAATTGCACCCACTGCCTATATAAGTATGGTAGTCTTGTTCTGTAGTTATTCAAACTGTGTAAAGTGTACTCCAGTACAGAGGGTACAGGAGCACACTGACTACCCCTACCTCCAACATGCTGAGGTACCCCATATGCATACCCCATATGCATATTTATTTGCTTGTACCCAGGCAAAGCTTTTCCTCATGACCTGGAATGCTGGCCAGACAAAAGACTGTACTCTGGAATTGTGCATGGGATATATATGGATAAGCAATATTTTATTTTATTTTAATTATTTTATTTATTTATTTAGAGATTTAGTATTCCACCCAATCCACATGACTCAGGGCTACACTGAGTCACTACAAACAAGAACAGCATCTGAGATTTAAAAAACACACAAATAAAATAAAAAGGCAAACAGCTAGCAGAAAAGAAATGTCTTCAATAAGGTTTTAAAGGCTAAAAGGGGAGAATACTAATATGCTGGTGTAGGAGGCAGGGCATGTTAGCCTTGTAACTTCTGAATGTGTCTCAGGAGGAGGAGGAGGAGGAGGAGGATGACGACAACAATAACGGGCCTTGGGGAGAATGGAGGGGGAGGTCCTAATTTTAGGATCTTAGGGTAAATGTCTCCAGGAATTTTTAGTAATTACACAAAAGATATTCTGCTGTTAGCAGTTGAATAAAAGTATCAATTCTAGCAGTAAATGAAATTAGGATTCATGTTTTAGAATAGGAAAGACAAAATAATGCAAGTTATATTTAAACTTTACCATGTGGGAGTCATTTAAGTATAGAGAATGGTACTTAGTTTATTCCCTCCATCCCATAAGAGCCTAACATCCATACATGGACCAAGTCTGAGACAAATTTTTCATTCTGTAGACACATTTCTTTTCTTTGCATATAAGCAATGCATTAGAAGTAGTGAGGGATACCCAGGGTAGTACGTAGCAGTTTATTTACAAAGTTCATTAATAAACTCTGCTCGCGAGAAGGCATGTTTAAAAGTTAAACATTCTTCATCTGGACATTTTTAGTGAACGATTGAATTGTACTTCTCAGAACACACACTTCCAAACTCATGTGGCTTATTTCTGCATAAGCTTAGGAGAAACTAGACTCTCTCCATGCCATGCAATTTAACTAACCCCAACATATTCCATTTACTACAAAAAGGCATGCTTTTGGTTTCAAAGAGCTTCTCGCTATTGGCCAATAATTTGGCAATTTCAAAACTGTTGACGCCAACACATTTTAGGTCTGAGATATAATTAATTCTTTAGCTTGTTCAAGAGTAACAAAACAGAACAGAAAGTTACCAAGTGTTAGTGCTAGGAAGGTCTGAATGCAAAATGATAGCATAGGTTACACTTACTTCTCCACCAATCCTTTCTGTTGGAGGATGCGATACACTTCTGCAGAAGTCTGTGGCCCTTGAAGTTTTTGCCCATTCAGCATCTCTTGCTCTAACTCTTCAATAGACTGGATAATTTTTTTTAAAAGGTTAACCACTGTAATATTCGTTTACATAGATAATCATTTGAAAAGAAGCAAGCCTTAAAAACATACACAACCCTCTTAGAACAGGGTTAGGCAATGTGTGACTCTCCAGATGCTATTACAACTCCCATCTTCCCCAGCTGTAATAAATTGTGGCCAGGGATGATGGGAGTTGTGGCAGAGGGGTGATGGCTGTTGCCTACCCCTGCATTAGAAGAAGTTCAGGAAGAAATCCAACTTTATTCAGCAAAGAATGGGTGCTGGTACAAGTTAGCTCTTTTAAGGATTAAGCACAACACCAATTCTAAGTCCAAACCAAAAGGGACAGAGGATCCTGCAACCAAACCCTTTTTTGCAGTGAACCCACTATCTGCAACATACTTGAGCACCATTGGGACTGAGGAGGGCTCAGCCTATCTAATATCTTTAACTAAGCTAGTTGCCCTGTAACAGCTTCTAATGAGTTGTGACTAAGGGCATTGGCCACTTCATGGGACTTCTCTTTTGCATATTTAAATTCTTGCAGTTTTTATAGGAATAGATTGGTAGGGGCAACCTACCCACCCAGATGGGATGTTTTAATGGATGTGCCAAAAACCAAAGAGGACAGAAGTTGTTTGACAGGCATACAACCACAGGGGAACGGACAAGGAAGTGGGAGGAAACATGGGCAGGATGGGCTGCATCGGGTGGAGGTCTCTCTTGGTCAGTGCAGCAGGAGTTGGGTGGAAGAGATGCGGGGGACAGAATGTATTGCCTTATAAACAGAATTTTGAATTGCTTTTAACACACAAATGTTTTTAAAGTATTGTTACTTTAAACATGCTGACCATCTATATATTCCCATGAGTGGCAGCTCTCACGAGAATTCGCAAGCAGCTACCGCTAAGCCACGGGGACGGGGGAGAAAATGGTGATGGCGGCAGTGGCCGGCAGAGAGGGCAGTGCAGCCTCCCTTTCCGGCCTACCTGCCAGCCAAAAGGCAGGAGCGCCAGTTGGGGGAAGAGGACAATGGGGGTGGGGCACAGGGCGAGAACTAGAGGCACAGATGCTCTGCGCCCAGCTAGTTTATATTGTTTTTGTACTGTAACCCACCTTGAGCCTTAAGAACACAGCAGGATTACAAAAAAATAAATAAATCTAAATTATACTTACTCCTAAATTCAACTAGCTTTGTATCTATCTGGCACAGAGTAATATATTGTCTCTGAAGCCCATCACACCATCCCATTCCCCAAAGTGATCATAACAAAAGGTCCATGTACTTTTGTCTTCAATAGCAGATGCCCCAAGGCAGTTCACAAGTAGGGCATGACGGAGAGTGTTATTCCTTATTTGTTTCCAGCATCTCATAACCAGGAGTATGCATGGAGATTTTCTGGCTAACTGCCATAGACAAATCTATCTAGATCTATCCCCTCCAGAGCAGGAGTTCTCAACCTTGGGAGTCCCCAGTTGTTGATGGATTGTGGAAATGTTTCAGCCTCACATCTCTGACAACCAATTGTTTTAATCTAGGTTTCCACCTGTCACAAGATCATTCCAGACCTGCCTGACAAGGAAGATTCTAGAGTCAGTCATGGGACACAGGACAGGGCCCAAGCAAAATAACAAGTACTGTACCTTTCCAGTTTTAACAAATGCTTCTGCCACTCTGCGGTTGCGACCACCATAACATGTTGTGATAAGATCTGCAACCCCACAGCTCTCCAGGAAAGTGGCAGTAGACACCTGCCCCTTGCAGAAGATCTTTGCAAATGCAATCATTTCCATTAGTCCTAGTCGAATGACAGCAGCTTTGGTATTATCGCCACAGCGCAGACCATCACAAAAGCCAGCTCCCACTGCCACTATGTTCTAATGGATGAAGGAAAATGAGTGGGGTGGGGGGAGGAAGAAACACACAGCAACATTTAGCATCTTCAATTAAGCAAAAGAAAAAGAAAGGGGACAGGAGCAAAAGCTAACATGGTCCAGCAAATAAAGGGTTGGTCCTAGACTAAGAGGATGCTGTTCCAAATTGCACATTAGCTGGCCACCTTAGTTATAGACTATGGAATGAGAACTGTATTATATAGCTTTGGATCAATAGAGTACAGTGTACCCTCCTGACCACTAGGGGATACATGCACAATGCAAGGGCTACTGTGACAGACAGAAACTCAATTCAGATATCATGCCACACCACAGTTAAAAGGTATCCCAGTGGGTATTCCACTAGTAATAAAGCGTTTAAGCATTTTTCAGTGCACTCAAATGCTTTGAAAGCCTTATTAAGCCTTGTCGCTGTCCTTATTAAGCAAAGTGCCAGGGACTTCCTCATCCAATGACTTAATAGAAGAGTGTCATTCTGAACTGGTACATCATTTATAGGTGATGTACCAGAGGCTACAATACTCCCCACATTTTGACACAATGGCTGAAATAAGTCACCTCTATTTGGTAGAATTTAGCATAGCACGATCAACTCTGCTATATGCAAAATAGAGTTTCATTCTTTTTATCTTCCTTTGAGGATACCTAAAAATACACCAGTAGAATCTGTGCATGTTTTGAATTCCCAAGCTCAATCCCTGACATCTCTACTAAAAAGAGAATCTCATTTAATAGGACAGGGACAATCCTCTGCCAAGAGCTACTGCAAGTCAGAATGGAGCATACTGAGCTAGACAGACGAATGGTTGACTCTGTATAGAGCAGCTCCATATGTTCAGATGGTGGATGTTGTAGGTTACCTACAGCTGTGTGAGATTGGTTTTACCTTTCAGCATACAGCACAGGAAGACAGGCAATGGATCACAAGGCTGAGTTCAGATTCAATGAACTGCAGAGAACTTTGCCAGAACGGATATAATTTAGAATAGATTGCCTAGGTGCATCTTGCCAAGCTTAATGGAGGGCTGAAATGAATAATGGATTGTCTCTAGCATTTGCTCATCTCCAAGACACGGAACAGCCTAAATGAAGCTTCTGAACACTAGAGAAAGTACTACATGTAGCTGCTAGAATGATATGGAATATTATTGATTTTTTTTAAAAAAATGATTAAGTCAACAACAATTCTGGGATGCACAGCACCATTAAGAGAGAGAGTGAATGAGTGAGTGAATAAGAAGTATTTTCAGGAGGTTCAAGGAGTGAGTATTATCTTGTTTTCCTGACCAAACAAACTTCCTGGCTTTCCAAAGGCAACTCTGAAACTCTTGCAAGGAGTTATATATAGATAGATAGAGATAGAGAGAGTGCAAAATGAAAACAGTAGAATGTGTGTAGAAAAGCAGACAATTTGTATACAATTCACATTAAAAAAGCATTTTAACGTAATATCCATTTAGATCAGGGGTAGGCAACTTTGGCTCTGTAGCTGTTGTTAAACTACAACTCCTACCATCCCCAGCCATAATAAACGGTGTTGTGAAAGTGGTAGTTCAAAAACAGCTGGAGGGCCAAGATTACCTTACTCCTTAATCCATTAGCTATGGATTAGGACCATAGCTAATGCTTCCTGTATTATATTTTCTCTGGGCATAATCTGATTCCAGTATTGTACACACACAGTCTAGTTCTAGCATTCAAAGATACCTGTTGCCTCGCTTTTCCCCCTCCCAGACATGTTTGTCATAATTAAGCTTTATTCATTAACATTGTCTTCTAGATTTTGTTTCCAGGTTTCTATAAGGTGGTAGTTGCACTGTTCTCCAAGCTTTTGCCACAAGATCAGAGCTGCTGTTAGCCAATTGCTCTGAAGGTCCCTGTGATGTTTTCCCCCTCAAATATCCTTGCAAACAGCCCAAAAGGACAGTGGGAGAAAATAAAACATTGTCTATGAAAAGCGCAAGCTGCAGGATATAATCACATCCTATACTAGCAAATCACTATGCCTGCATGAAGACATCAACTGTCTCTTGACAGGACAGAAATGGCACTAGGAAATAGAGGGAGTCCATATGCCACTCCACCCCACACCTGACACACAACCTCCCAAAACTGGCCCTTGGTTTTACATGCATATTTTCCTCAGCCACTGTGGAATATCCCTGAGAGCAGAGAGCAGAGAACCTATAAGTCAGCCCAGGGCTTGCAAGAGGCAGCAGAATAATGTTGATTGGTGTGTTCAGTAGAGCCCTTAAAACCTATCTGTTTGGCCTAGCTTTCCAGGGTTTTTAATTTGTTGTAAATTGTTTTTAACTGCTGTAAATGTTCAGCCTGGTTCTCCAGGGTTTTCAACTGTTTACATGTTTTAATTGTTAATTAGTTTTATGCTGTTTTTATAGTTTTGTTTTTAATTGTTAATTGATTTTAATTGTTTTATTTTGATGTAAACTGCCCTGGGCCACTTTTGGAAGGGCAGTATATAAATCGAATGAATGAATGGTGGGAGCAACTTTGATACTGAAAGGATTGTGAATTGAGGGGAATTTGGGTCTTTGGATCCCAGTCATAACCCCCAACCACACCCCATGGATTATTCTGATGTAAAATGGGAAACATTTGTGAGGAGATGGGAACTGGGATCCAAACAATACAATTCTCTCCTCGCTTACAATCCATTTAGTGGCAAAGTGGCAATTCTCCCTTCATGGCTGAAAGCATCACTTTAAAAACAAAACAAAACAAAACAAAATTGGCAAGTGGGAAGACCCAGATTACTTGCATCTGGTAGCAGTTTGAGTAGGAAGAAGAAAGAGCAAAGCCATTGGTTTTTAAAAGAAGATAAATATGGTGTACTAGTGCTGGCAGCATTATCGTGGGCCATATTGCCTATTATTCAAATTGTGTGCTTGCCCGCCCCAGAATCCCTGTTTAATTATCAGGACTGATGCTTGTCTTTCAGATTCTGGGATGAAGAAACCATAACAGGAGAGCAAGGAGTGTTGAAACACAGGAAGCTGCCTTATACAGAGTCAGATCGTTGGTCCATCTAGCTCATAACTGTCTACACTGACAAGCAATGGCTCTCCATTTAGCAGGGATCTTCCCCAGTCAGTGCTACCTGGAGATGCCAGGGATGTAACCTGGGACCATGTGCTTGCAAAGCCACTACCACTGAGCTATGATGCCATCCCCTAACCTTTGCCTGTATTATATATTTCCCTTGCCTATATTTGGAAGTGTCTTACTGAACTTCTTGGGCAACATTCAGACCAGTTAGTCAGTCATGACTAAGGACCACAGAAACTCATGAAACAAGCTAGTCATGACTAACTTAAGTCCCATTAGCTTCAATTGGACACTTAGTTTGGATGTTGCAACTCTTTAGCAGCAATGTTTGTGACACTAGGCCTAGGCAAGTTACTGCTTAGCCTTAATTCCTCTCCTTTGATATAAATGTTACACTGCTCCAGTGGCTTCTAAATACAACAATCAGGTGGGAGGAAGCAATTTTACGCATTGCCTGAAACTTGGTACATCCAAAACGCACCCCCCCAAACACCCCCCCACCCCCCAATATATTACTCATGGACACAGAGGAAGTAAGCATGAGAGCCAGCCCTGGACCCAAATTCCCAGAGCACCCTTCTCTCTACTTTTAAGGAGGGGGGGGAGGGAAAGGTAAGGGCTTCTCATGTTAATATTGTTCCTTTTCACTTCCTCAGCTTCAAATTCATTGTACCTTTAGTGCACCACAAAGCTCAACAGTATCTGCATCGTCCACCACAGTTATTCGGAAGTTTGGAGTCTGAAGAAGTTCTTTGAAAAGGAAGCCATTCTCCAGAATTTTACAGCCTATTGGAAGGAGAAAGGACAAGCTATTATTGAATTTTAGTTATGTTTGTACAGGCAATCAGGATATTAGAGTCCCTCACTTAGTTGATGCTTCCTCGCCCAGGCGGTTGCTGACATCTCCTGTGGCTCCTGGTGGCAGATGCAAGAGTTACTGTGGTGGGGAGCAAAGATTCCCCTCAATCCTCAGATATTCCAGCTAGCATGTTGCTACTGCCTCAGGGCCATGGCGGGTCTCAGAGGAAATAGCCCAGGCCTGAAAATGACTGCGAGAGCAGCCAGATGTTAGAGTTTCTCACAGGGAAATGTAGTAGTTGGTCTGCTTTCTATATTAATGTTTTTCAGATACACTACAGTAAATGTGGGACAGGGTGGCTATCTTAATGCCTGGCTGGTACCAAGCTAACCAAAGCAAAAAATAAATATATTTATATTTATTATTATTAATAGATATATAGCCTTTTTACAAAAGTCCTTGTTATTTATCACAAAATAATTAAGAAATGTATATTTCATGCCTCGAAACATCCTGGAACATTAATGGCCAAATACGTCAAGCAAGGGTCCTGTCACTGGTGAAGCAAGTGCACATGAGATGGGCAGGGAATGGTCAAAGCATAGTGCAACCTCCCCTTCATGACTATGCTGGGGAATTGTTCCTGTGGTAAGGAAATCCCCTACTAACTAGGCACAGACACAACTTTTAAAGTTGCCACTCTCTCATTTAGCAGAGGGAGAGCAACTGTCTCCATTCGTCCACACAGCAGAGCATCTCTGTAGTGGCTGACACTGGTGTCACCTTTCTTTTTTTCTTTTTCGACTGTGAGCCCCTTTGGGACAGAGAACCATCATTTCTTTTCTGTGCAAACCATTTTGAGAATGCTTTTGTTGAAAAGCAGTATATAAACATCCTAAACAACACCACATGTACTACCCAGATAGTTACAAAACCAAGTACCTGCCATAATACAGGAGGCATGCTAGTAATTTCAGCTGCAGAACCAAGAAGAATACATGCAAAATTTTACGGGGGCGGGGAGTAGATATCTGCTATGAAGGGACAATGAAAGATGAAACTGATTTCTTCTCTTCCTTCTTCCTAACCATATAATCTTTCTGTTAGCATTTGCTACAGAGATAAAGTCAGCAATTACATTTGAGAAGATGCAGAACCTCCTAATGATAATGCAATAGAAATATTTTATTTATCATATTATCCCTCAAAATTACCTATTGTGGTCTCACAGAACTTCTCTGCTGCTACCTCATTGGCAATGTTTGCTCCCATCAGCACACAGATGTCTATTCCCATTTTCTCTCGGATAATGTCAGAGATGAGTTTGAGTCCCTCTGGGCCTTCATCTATTCCCTACAGTAAACAATAGAAGGAAGTTAAAGACAGTAGCCACAATAGGGAAGAAGGCTATGACAATTATCCTTCCCAGGATAATTGCAAGGTACAATGAAGTCGATATGCCATTCACATCAGACTGAACCCTTATTACTGCAGTGACTACTATGCCACAGTCTCATTAACTAGCAACAATCCACACAGTTTTCAGAAGTTGAATACTGATCCAAAATGAGATTTCTATACTGTACTAGGCCAAACCATTCTGCATTTCTTGGTCTTGGCATTCTCCAAGCGAAATGGTAAATCACCATCCACAAATATGCACAACGTTGGACAGAATTACTCTGCAACACACTAGCAGACATTTTAGATTCACTTAGTTTCCCAGACTGCATTTACTAAACATGTGGCAAATAAGACACATCAGATTGTGGGAGGAAGGTACTTGATTGCATTTACTTCTGCCAACAGGCTGAGAGGAAAAACAACACCCAAATCTAAATGTGTACAGTAAATAATTTATACAGCTTCTGGAACAAACATGGAAATCACCAATCACTTCAAGGGGTGCCATTCTAGAAGGTGACTCAATCTTGGGGAGGGGTGATGCTTTTCACTGGAAAGGAGGGCACAGAAAACCTCATGCAGTGCTTTGGATGCTGATAAAACTCTAGCTGGCTGTTGAGGTAAAGACTTCATGTAGTGTAGTGGTTAGAGTGTTGGCCTAGGACTTAGGAGGCCCAGGTTCGACTCCCTCACTCAGCCATGAAAGCTCACTGGGTGACTCTGAGCCAGTCACGGTCTCTCAACCTAAAGGCAAGAAGCCAAGTAAACAGATGTATGGATGGTTGGTTCCCTTCTCCCAAGCCTTTATCATGGAGGGAGGAAAAAAAATGAGAAGGAATATTTCCCATACAAGAACATCCTATTGAATTTTACCTACTCTAATTTTAGAGGATTCCTTTATCTAGTAAAAATGACTGCAGCATATCTATTATACCTTAATGAGAGTTATACCAACTGCTTTCTTGGCTACATGCCCTGTGATCTCATCGCAGATTTTATGAATGAACTGATGGGGAATTACAAAAACCAGTAAGTCCGCATCTTGTACAGCCTCATTCAGGTTTGGGACAGCAACCTGTACAAAATATTGATGGGGTGAGGGGAGGGAAGAGAAAAGATGAGCAACAATTATTTTAAATGACTGTCTCAATTTGCACAGTAAATGTATACAGCTAAGGAGAATAAATATATACCCAACCGATAACAACAGAAATTCATAAGCAGAAAGGCATAAACAAAATTTGGACATATCCCTGCCCAATATAGCCTAGCTGCAGCCTGCTGATCACAGAAATGCCAGTGATCACACTTAGAGCGTTTGCCTCTTCAGACAAATGCCCTAAGCATGCAGAGAGCAAGCGGGAACATGACTGAAGTGATCGAGATGCGCTTCTGACTCCCTTTGCCCAATGTACATACAGTAGACTTTTAAAAACTGCATCTGAATAGGGCTATAGTCATTCACACTAAAACATGTCTGTACACTCATACACCTGTATATTCCTACAACATAATGTCTGAATAGAGCTAATATTTTCTATTGGAATAACTTCAATATTTAGAGAAGCATGCTAGCTTTGGAGTTTCACAGAACACTTCAGGCAGAAGAATTCTGTGAGAAAGCTTGCATTTTTCTTAACAATCCTCCGTTGAATATCTGTGCTTCCTGAACATATGTATCTGGGGGGTCATATAGCCCTCAGAGACATATTTTTGGGGAGCACAGATGGCAGCAGAGAGAAGGGAGGAATGGCAAAAATTGCCCTTGCTGTGTTGTGTGTGTGTGAAATGTTATTTGGCATGCAAAACATTGGTATGAATGTCAGCCAAGATTATCTATGATTTGAAGCCAACAAAACAACCATCATCTACTCAATTGCTCTAGATAGTGGTGTTTTTTGTTTTTAAAGAGCATGTATTCTCCTCCTCGACTGCCACAGAGCATTCTCAATGTTGGGTCCCCAGATGGTTTTGGACTTCAACTCCCATAATCCTCAACCAAAGGCCACTGGGACTGGGAATTATGGGAGTTGAAGTCCAAAAACATCTGGGGACCCAACCTTGAGCATTCCTGCCATAGAGGGCTCCCCTCTTAAAAACTCACAGCAAGGGATTATGGATATGAAAGTAATATTGAAGAACTCAAACAGTATTACTTTGTACCTGGAGAAAAGCAATATTCCTTGCAGGCAGCAAATTGCAATTGCAATTGCTGCATGCTGGCAGTGTCAAAGGCACCTCTTGGAGACTGTATGAGTGACAATTATTCTTTTGCAGCAGCAACATGTAGATGTCAATGAGAGGACACTGATGCTCTGTTTTCCTTTGGGCCCTGGTTCCACTGTGCCTATGACTTACCACATTATCTGGTAGCTTATATCCAGGAAGATACTTTACATTTTCATGGTCATTATTTATTATTTCTGTCAGTTTTCTTCCATTAACATTTTCTTCAAAGACCCACATTTTCACTGTAGAAGCAAACTTCTGCAGATTCTTTACATTGTTGCCTATTATTTTAGCTACAGCAGACCCCCTGGAAGAAAGAGAGAAAAGACTTAATACACATTATGCCAGCTTAATACCGAGGAAGGAAGTTCAGTGTTATTAGTCAGTTCATGAGCCCCATTACTATTTAAAATTTTGGAACGGAGGATAACAGTGAGAGAGAAACGCAATCATGGCTATTCAGTTAAGCTGCTTTATGTCTGTCAACATGCAGTTTGAATCTATTAAGTTAAAAACCCATGCACTCCTAGCTGCTTTTCCTGCTTAGCTCACATTCAAGTGGGAATAATTAAATGCAAATTTAAAAGACTCCTATCCAAGACATTTTAACTGAGGATATGGAACACACACCTCTAATACTATCAATGGATTTGGCTATTTCAGGTAGAGTGTACAAGAAGCATTTATTAAGCATTATATAAATATTTTGACTCAAAGGGGTGGGGGTGGGGATTTCTCTCTTGTGCCAATACTGAATCTATAAAATGTAAATCAGGAAAGCAAAGACACTACAGCATTTTCACCAATTATGTATGAATGAGGGATAGTTGTAACTGCTTTATGTCTGCCAACATAAAGGGATAGTTGTAAGGTGTGCAATTAACATACAAAAATAATATTGAACTTTACTCTGTAAATAATGTAACTGGAAACCATCATCCAACAAACATGCAACATAATTGGAAAGGAACCTAGATACTGCGATATCAAGGATATCATATCTATTAGCATTTGATTTAAATATGCCCAATGTAATTGCCATCTGCTGATAGATTTCTCCTTTTTATTTTGTTCTAATATGGTGTAGGGGAGGGACATTTCTCCCCAAATATCATATTTTGCTAAAGTTGTACATCTGCTTTATTAATATTTTGCACTGTAAACATTTAGAGTTCTTGTAAATTCTTACATAATAGTTGGGAAATTTAAGCAAGCAATAAGTTATCATTTCCATGAGATTACCTTTGGTTTAATAATATAATTGTCATCCGAAGGATACGAGAAGCAGTCTTTGAACTCTTAGTGAGCTGGAATCCAACTGTAGTTTGAACTGACATACACATTTTACCATGCACATTGAAATAAAATTAATCTTTTATGTTTTTTTAAAAAATCTGAACTCAAGATATACACCTAACCTTACCAATAATATGGCATTTCATTTGATGGGTTCAAGGAATAAATATCCTTCATGGATAACCTCTTCTCAGAAACATATCTTGAAATGTTTCTAGATAGCATTCCATAATATAAATTTTCCATTGTAAAAATCCTGCTGAACTATTTATCCTGCAAAACTTATTTTAGTTTTACCTATCACTGTCCTATACTGTTGCAAAAGATCCTGTGCTAAGTCTTGAATTTTATTGGATTAATGGATTCATCCTCCTCCAAATACTGAATAGTCAAATTGCCCTTAATGATTGCCAGTAACTATTTCATGATTCGACTTCTACATTTTATTTCACCTCAGTTATTATTACTTATTATTATTATTATTTTAACATTTATATCCCGCTCTTCCTCCAAGGAGCCCAGAGTGGTGTACTACATACTTGAGTTTCTCTTTCACAACAACCCTGTGAAGTAGGTTAGGCTGAGAGAGAAGTGACTGGCCCAGAGCCACCCAGCTAGTTTCACGGCTGAATGGGGATTTGAACTTGGGTTATGAAAATGGAAGAGAGAGTTAGGCAAGATTACAAATTAATCTAAACAACCATAAAAGCCATTCTGTATCAGCTCACATCCCCATTCATTTTTCTTCAAAAAGATATCAGAATGCCAACTTTTTTACCCTGAATGTCCTTCGTTTGAGCTAACAGAGCATTTTTAAAAGAAGGCAAGACAAAAAATTAAGTTCCTGCAATTCTGATGCTTGCACAGTTAGCATGCAAATGTTTGTGCCTAAGGTGGTCCGATTGTATAGTGAAGCAAGACTTCTGCATTAATTACAAGGTTGGCACCTTCAAAGAGAAGGTTTTATTACTTCAACTTTTAAACTAGATAATTTAAAAAGGATAACACCTCCAAATACAGGACACAATACATGCCCTCAGGACAATGCAGATCTGCTCTAAAGATGCCAAGTAACACTCATGCCCAAACCTTTTATTTAGCCAATACACTTTTCCATTCTCAGCTTTTCTTATAGTTTGAAAACTTATGTACCATCTTGTGTGTGTGTGTGTGCGCGCACACATGTCTGCCTGTATAAGAAAATTTTGCACATATATAAGCCACTTAAGAACAAAACAGATTTTAACATTTTAGTGCCTTTTTGGTAGCAAGGTCTTGTCAAGCCATGTGGCAGAATGTAAGATTTAACAAGCTGTTCTGGTAAGAACTAATCTGCTTACTTCCCTTTCACTATAATCTTAATTGAAAATTATCATCTTCACAAGTTAGCCCACTTCAGCCTTAAACGCTCACCATCTTGAACTGAGGTGGATGGCATCATCACAAACTACGCTGCAGAGGTTTCCCTATGTGTCACTCACTACAACTGTAACAAATTTGGTTCAAATTGGTTCAGGCAGTCCAAACATTAGTCCAGCTACACCTCAAACAGTCACATCTGCCATCTTGAATGGGGTGGATGACATCATCACAAACTATGTTGTTGAGATGTTCCTATAGCTGTTCCAAATAGGCGAGACAGTCTGCAAGTTAGCCCACTTGCACCTCAAACATTTACACTTCCGCCATCCTGAATCGGAGCCATTGACATCATTACAAATTACACCATTAAAGTGTCCTTATGTCTCTCTTCAGCTGAAACACATTTGGTTCAAATCGGTTAGGCGGTTTACAAGTTAACCCACTTGTGCCTCAAACATTTATGCATCCACCATCTTGAATCAGAGTGGATGATGTCATCACAAACTATGCTGTTGAGGAGTCCCTATGTATCCTTACAACTGTACCCAATTTGGTTCATATTGGTCCATGCATTGCGAAGTTGATGGTGGGAGGGGCACCACACACACACACACACAGCCAGGTGTTCTCATAAGTTTACTTTCCTTAAGGAAAGTGGGCTAAAAATGCATTAAGATTATTTTTCTCTCTTACATGTACACCAGTCTCTTTCACATACACATCTCTTTTCATGACTGATGCCTAAAAATCACCACATGGGCTGTGGTAAAATTAGAAACAGAAGCAATCTGTCAGTCTTAATGAAGGCTTTTATGGACTGCCAAACAATGCACAGAGGATGAAGTCCAACATTGTTTTCACTACTTATCAGCTGCACCAAAAAAAAGAAGAAGAAGAAAAAAGGGGGGGGGGACAGATAGTCTATGATATCTATGGTATGTTACTCATTCTATAAAAGGGCATCAAAACTATTTGTTACATATTAATTTGAACATTATGTGATCTCTTGGCTGGCAAAACATTTGGATCACTATTCTGCTATATACTGTGGATGGAATCAAGCAGCAAATTTGATTCAAAACAATTAGGTGGTTCACAAGTTAGCCCACTTGCACCTCAAACGTTTACATGTCTCCCATCTTGAATTGGGGTGGATGACATCATCACAAACTATGCTGTTGAGGTATCCCTACAACTGTACCCAGTTTTGTTCATATTGGTCCAGGGATTGCAAAATTGATAGCAGGGGGATGGACACACAAACACAAACACAAGATGTTGGGTGATCTCATAAGCTTACTTTCCTTAAGCAAAGTAGGCTAAAAACCTGGTACCATATAAGTCCCAGAAGCATCAAAGGGCTGTCACACAAGATAGCAATAGAGAGATTTGAACCATTCTGAGCCACCACAAAGCTGATCCCAAAGAAACCCAACAAAATGGTGCATGTTTCAGTTTTATTTGACAGAGGTACTCAAAGATAAGGAAAGGTGGTGATGGCTAGGCTTTCTCTAAGCAAAACAACAACAAAAGACGATTAGGCCATGATTAGGACGATTAGTTCTAGGCCTAGGCCAGTTTGGCTAGTAACTGGAAACAGTTCTTAGCACAATTATTAATATTAATAATTCATATTATTATTAATAAAATAATAATAATAATAATATATTATTTATATCTGGAGGAAATTTATATCTGTGCTAGGCTGGAAAGAAAACTACATCTTATACCTCCTTCCTCCCCTTTCTTTATGTACTAATTAGGTATTTAATCAGATTGGGAAAGGTTTTGGATATAAAAGAGTATGGATTTTAAACAGTGGGACATAGAACACTGAAGCTGACATATATACTTCAAAACATCTGTTCTTAGTTGCAGTTCTTTTTAATATTTTCACTTACACAATAAAAATAAGGTCTGGAGAGAAGTATATCTTAAAATATATGGCACAGAGTAGGACAAACATCTAATATTAGACATCACAGCTGGATTACTGCAGTACACTCTGTGTGGGGCTGCCCTTGAAGAATATCCGGAAACTTCAGTTGATGTAGAATGCAGCAGCTAGGGTTCTTTCTGGAACCATTTGCTCAAAGCATATTAAATGTATTTTGAAATAGGCGCACTGGCTGTCAGTTTGTATCCATATCCAAATCAAGGTGCTGGGTATCACCTTTAAAGGTTTGGGTACTGGATATCTGAAGGACTGCCTGCTCCCAAAGGTTTCTGCCCATCCAACAAGGTCATCAGAGGGGATTATGCTCTGCCTACCAACATTGAGGGAGGCTAACATGGGACAGGGCCTTCGCTGTTGTTGCCCCCAGGCTCTGGAATGGTCTCCCAGTGCGTTCTGTGGCTGCTTTTAAAAAGCACTAAGACTTTTTAATTTGTTCAGGCTATAACCCTTAGGGGTTGCCAATCTCTGCTCTCCTGCTATTTTGTCTTTGGTTTGTTTTTGTTTTTTAAATGGCTGCCACCTTTTGGTGTTTTTATGGTTCTTATTAATTTTAATGTTTCAATGTGATTTTTATTGTATTTTAACTTTTGTAAACCACCTTTGGATTAGTTTTATGTAAGGAGGTATAGAAATCCTTGCAGGGAGGCAATATTTGGAATGTCTTTTAAAAAATTTTCCAGAATAAGATCTTGGGTTTTATTTTCTGTCCCAATATGCTCTCTTCTGCAGAAACTGCATATTTTACCATTTTAAGATTGAAACAAGTTATAGACAGGACTTACTATCTTTCTCAGAGGCATTTCCCCCTCTTTTTTGACAATGAGCCAGAGGAAGAGTTCTGTGTAATTTGAAAGAATGAATACTGAATGGTGAACACTGGTTTGTCCTAATAAAGCTGTCTTTATTAGGACCCCTAATAAAGGGGTCTGACCCCTGCTAACTGGGCAAAGAGACACCTTTTTAATGTGGTGATTCTCTTTATTTAGCAGCGGGAGAGTAACTGGCCCTATCCCCCAGCACAGTACCTCCAGTGACTGTTGCTGGTGTCGTGTTTCTTTTTAGATTGTGAGCCCTTTGAGGACAGGGATCCATCTTATTTATTTATTATTTCTCTACGTAAACCGCCCTGAGCCATTTTTGGAAGGCAGTATAGAAATCGAATAAAATACAATAATAAAATAAGTAATCTGCTTTGGAAACATTTTTTGAAAAGTGGTATATAAATATTTGTTGTTGTTGTGACACTTATTCTAATAAGTTAATAGGTCAACAGGTATTGATCAAAACGTGCTTGATCACTGTTTTATTGGTCACTTTTCAAAGTTGCCATCAATATGCTACCGAAAATAAATATCACATTGTTAGTGTCTTAACAACAAAGTGCACAAAACAAGTTCATAAACAAGTTACAAGAATCACCATAAGTAGACCTCAGCTCCCTCTTTTGTAGTTTGTAAAAGAGGCAAGATAACAAAGAAGCCATGTTCTAATGACATTCATTATCCTACAGTTTTAATCAAAACAAGATGACAATTATTGATTCAAGGAAGCCAACAACAATAATTATAGGAGCACAACACTGCAAAACAGTAGACCACCACCACTCATTTCCTCATTCTCTGCTGTTGAATTCAGTCTGTTGTCTGTAGTGTTGCAGCTCAGTTAAATGACAGCTTTTCCAGGAGTTTAGAACATAAATTAATCTTTTTGCAACCTTAGAACTGGATCACAAACGCATGTCCTTCAGGCAGCAGAGTCCAGCATGAACCCACTGACTGTTCAGCAGTTCGAATGGCCTCTGTCAGCTGATGTTGTTGAAGATTTCAGTGAGCATAAGATAAAAGCCATGTTAAAAACATCACTCTATAGCAACTGGATAGAAATTTCATATTTACAGAGCAATAAGCAGCCAAAGGGTAGAGTTACTACTGAACTGTACAACTGACCTAAGTGGAATACAGAACCCAAGTACTAAAGGAGACTAGTGTCATCTTTCTGACTAGTTCATTAAACATTTGAATGGTTAATCATCTTCATCAAGTTAACAAACATAAATATAGTTTAACTAAAGACATTTTAGAAGTGGATTTTGATCTTCATAGAAATGTCCCAGCTAACAGCTTCCAGTTATCGGAAGCATGGATGACAATTAAACCAATGGCAGATAACTTTTGCCAAACATAAGCAATGGAAGCTGATAGTTTTTGTCCACCCCCTTTTCACCAGGCTCTTAAACCACACGTAAAGTTTTCACAACGAATGCATTTCAAAGTAAAATGCATTTTCAAGCGCCACTTGTGAATGTCGGTAGTGTGCGATAAAAAGTAGAAGAGTTGTTTCATGTTCATTCTAACCAGTTTAGGTTTTATATTCAAATTACAGACATAGGAACAGATTTAAGTTGTAGGAAATGGAAACAGACTTGTTGATGAATAAGGAGTTTTCTGCAACATGTAACTAGTGTATGTGCTATTAGTTAAGACACTATGCGGCTCACTAAATGGAAATGTCACCATTGCACAGTTGCATTCACTTTGGTGCGTATACATACATATATATTTAAATTTACTTTTACATTTATATCCAGATCTTCCTCCAAGGAGCCTAGAGTGGTGTACCTGGTTATGTTTATCCACCCAACAACCCTCTTGGGGTAGAGGTAAGTCACAGGCCCAGAGTCACCCAGTGAGGTTCACGGTTGAACAGGGATTTGAACTTGGGTCTCCCCACTCCTAGTCCAACACTTGACCACTTCACCATGCTGCAACCTATTGAGAATATGTACAGCATAGTCACATGACAGCCTCCAATTCAGATGTCTTAGCACTAAACTAGAAGCATGAGATTACCCTGCAAAAAAAGGAAAAACGATACCATGCTGCATGGTGTTTTGTGGGCCATTTCCCAGTCTGCATTGTACCACCTGTCTGCACTACCTCTTAAGCCTTGCCACCTGGACAGGTGGACTGTCATGCCCTTATAGAATGCTATCTTTCCCTGTAGCTTCAGAAACACCTTACCAGGTTGAAACCTCTGTAATGTGCCAGCACACCTTCAGTCCCAGGGTCCCAGCCCTAGAACACCTTGGACTCTCGTGGGCCAACCATTTTCATTCGAAAAGGGAACCTGTACATTCGGCCATTAAGCAAAGGCGTGGCGTATAACCGCTTCAACTACCACCCAATGAGGAAATAGAGAGCTAGGCTCAAAGATCAGAAAAATTACTATATTACATGCTGCAACCTTCCCAAACTCTCACTTTGGAGCGGGTTCCTCTGACATGACATACAGAACGACAAGGCTTGTCAAGAGGCGCGCATACACACACACACACACACACACACACACACACCATTAAAGCAACAAACACTGAAGGTAATCAAGAAGAGGTTCCCTGCAGTTTTGTAGACAAATTGCCCCCCACTCACCAGTTTCCTGAGCCCACGATGCAGACTTTCAAGGCCGACGGAGCAAAAGCCATTGGAGCTCCTTAAAGACACACTGCTGTCTACCACTTCAAAAGAAGAGACAGGTCGCGCAGCACGAGCGACACCACTCGGAAGCCCTCCAATGGCCGCTGCAAACAATCTTCCTCTAGCCATGCAAAACGGACCCAAGAGAGGCAACTCCGCCTTCGAAAACGGTCGAGGACCACCCTCCCTCACCCGAGGCTTGCTGGGAATTGTAGTCTCCTGTTTACTTAAGAGAGGAAATGTTGCTTTGAAGCTGGAAAAAGCACCCCAAGCAAACAGTGTTTACAGTTCTAATTAAGTTTGCTTGTGTAGATATAGCGGGCTGTTTTGCATTCATTGCCTCCCCCCCCCTCTCTTTTTTAAAAGGCGGAGGGAGTCAAGGGAATTTACCCCTGCAGAACAGACAGGCACGTCACCGTTATAGCTGTCTCAAGGAGTTCCGCGTACGATCTCTCTTACTCATGCTGCAGCTCCCCGATTATCTAATTTCTTTAACAGAATTAAATAAGAGCATATTTTCTGTGCATCAGATGTGAGGTGTAGCATAATGCCATATGGGAAAGAAGAGTAAAAGTCGTCTTAGAGTACAGTTTTCTTAAGCAAACATCATATGGAGTCCGATCTCATGCACGTTTATGTGGGACTCGGTGGAGTATCCCAATAGGACTTATTCCGAAGTAAACACACAGGCTTGGCCCGCACAAGCCTGTGTGCTACAGTAGTCGGAAAATCGTATTCAGACCGAAGATTTTTCCTCCTTAGAGGGAGAGAGGGCAAAAGGGCGCGGCTTATCTTACACAGAAGGGTTAAAGAATTTGGAAGCACTAAGTAGAGATATATGAGCCACCTAATGGCGCAGTGGGGAAATGACTTGACTAGCAAGCCAGAGGTTGCCGGTTTGAATCCCCACTGGTATGTTTCCCAGACTACCGGGGACTCAGCAGCGATATAGGAAGATGCTGAGAGGCATAATAACCTCAGACTGCACGGGAGATGGCAATGGTAAACCCCTCCAAAGACAACCTCCTGTCACTGTGATCGCCAGCGACTTGACAGCACACTTTACCTTTAGCAATAGCAATAGCACTTACATTTATATACCGCTCTATAGCTGGAAGCTCTCTAAGCGGTTTACAATGATTTAGCATATTGCCCCCAACATTTCTGGGTCCTCATTTTACCGACCTTGGAAGGATGGAAGGCTGAGTCAACCTTGAGCCCCTGGTCAGGATCAAACTTGTAACCTTCTGGTTACAGGGCGGCAGTTTTACCACTGCGCCACCAGGGGCTTTAAGCAGAGATATAGATTCAATGAGTAAACAGGAGTAAAGATCAAAGGGGAATGGGCTGGTTTGAGCAAAAGGGTAATTAAGGAGCCCAGAGATGCCTGGTCAGTGTACCGAGGAAGGCAGGAAGCTCAAAGGGGAGTGGTGTGATTGCTGCCAAAGTGCAAGATCAAAAGGAAGCAAAACAAGATCAAAGCAACAGAGATCACTTTTACATATACATCTGGGTTGTACTATTCCTTAGCAGCATTTCGGCCAAAGAGCATACATGCTTACTACTCCTGCTATTATACTACTACTATTATGCTACATAAGAGAAACAAAAACATTATCGTAGTGGTTTGCCTAGCAAAAGGGATGAGAAGAGGGTTCCCTGTTCTAAGGAAGCTTATAGTCTAAAAAGAAACACAAGGGAGATACCTTCAGCAGCCACTGGGAGGGACACACTGCTAGTTTGAACAGGGACAGTTGCTCTCCCCCTGCTAAATATAAGAGGCTCAACTATAAAAGATGAACTTTCCTCTTTGGCCAGTTAGCAGATATGAGGAAAGTCCAAACCTTACCTGATTGAAACAGGGTCTGAATAGGATCTCTGATGGCATTAGCAGTCTGTCATACTTAGTGCTTGTTGAGTTTGCAAAGTGCTTCACCTCTAATATTTTGATATAATCCTTACAACAACCCTAAAGGAGGTGTGTGTGTTTGTGTTTGTAAGCAACTTTAAAGGGGATTGGGAGTTCTGGGGGCCTTGCTCTTTGCTCCCCAGACACAGGGATGGTCGGGGCAACAGGAGAAAGACAGGAGCCCACAACCACCTGGCTCTTCCACCACTAACTGGGCCAAAGGCAGGCCCAGAGAGCACAGCAGTGATCCTTTGGCTGAGATGTCAGGAAAAAAAAATCCCCTCACAGAAGATGAATTGTTGCAAGTGACTTCCAAGAGGGAATTCTTTTCTGGCCCATTGGCCAAAGCAGCACCGCTATTGTGAGTAGCTATGTGAGTGGCAGAGGAAACAGGTGGTTGTAGACTCCTGTCTGCCTTCCTGCAGCACCTCACAGATGAAAGAACGTCTCTTCAGAACCACTTTAAGTTCCCACTGATGTCTTCTGAATTCTGGATTAGTGTGCAAGCTGAGTACAAATAATTAAGCTAGAAAGCCATGAAGATATGGATTCCTTTCACAACATCCTACTTGGGTGAATCAGAGTTTTCTCTAAGGACAGCCCTGCCTCCGCCTACTACTAAATATCCACAATATCCACTACTACTAGTAATAGTACTAGTAGCAGCAGCAGCTCTTTGAAACATACATGCCAACATGCCCCTATTTTCCTGTTCACCTGAATGAGAAAATAGGGACATGTTGGCTGGTATGCCTTTGGTGAGAGAGAGCAAAATACTTGTATACAAATAAGAAAAAACCCAACTGTATGACTCAGCCATATAAGACCTTGAGAATTACTTGTGGATATTTTCCTTTCAGTGCCCAAGTATTATTATTATTATTATTATTAATAATAATAATAATAATAATAATAATAATAATAATAATAATTCAATTTCTATACCGCCCTTCCAAAAATGGCTCAGGGCGGTTTACACAGAGATATAATAAATAAATAAGATGGATGGCTATAATGCCTCTAGATTTGGTTCAGACTTACAATACAGCCCCCACGCCCCTACATAAGGCCTTGTCTGCTCTGAAAAATTGTATTGATTGGTTTCCTTTAGCTTCTTTAGGTCCCTTTTTTCCAAGCTCTTAACATTTCTGACTGCCTGGTTTCAGTTCTTTATCTAACTAGACATGGCAGTATGGCGAGGATGTCTATTAATTATCACAAGGGACAAATGCCCTTAACAGTATATGCTGTTCCTGGGACTGAGTATCACTTCTTCTATGCATTCTAGAGGTCTAACTCATTAACGTCTGAATCCTGTGAATCCTATTGGCAAGTCGCAGGATCATTACGGTGTTTAGGCTTCTCTCCTGCTGTCAGGCAGCTGCTGCACTTTGTCAGCTCATCTTGTTTATGAATTAGGAAATACCAGCAGAGAATTAAGGAATGCTGGGATTTGTAGTTCTGGAGACAGCATCTTACATAGGGTGGCACACTTTTCTCTTCTTCTCAGTCTACAAACCCTTTTTTGATTGATTGATGGATTACATACCATTAAGTCAGTACCACATAGACAGATTCTCTCCAGGATTATCTGTCTTCAACTTGGCCTTTAAGGTGTCTCAGTGGTGCATTCATTGCTGTCGTAATCGAGTCCATCCACTTTGCTGCTGGTCGTCCTCTTCTTCTCTTTCCTTCAACTTTCCCCAGCATTATGGACTTCTCAAGGGAGCTGGATCTTCGCATAATGTTTCTGTCAGAGTGTTTCGCATAATGTTTCTGTCAGCTATCAGAGTGGTGTCATCAGCATAGTGCAAGTTATTGATGTTTTTTCTTCCAACTTTCAAACCACACTCATCAGGGGCGTAGCAAGGTTGGAGTGGACCCAGAGACAAGATTTTAAAATGGACCCCCCACCTCACTGAAGCTCAGCTCATGAAGTAAAGAAATCTTAAAGGAGGCTGAATAGTGGTAACAAAAAGCATAGTAAAATTTATATATTATATAAATTATATATAATTTATGTGCCACAATAGAACATCGTCCTAAATTATTTTTTAAAAGGTTTTGTAAATTGTGGACGATACAAGTCATTTAATGGTACTAGAGACAGACATGCAGTTCTGGTAGCTCCAAGTCTTAACACTCACATCAATTTTGGAGGATGAATACAACTGAAGGAAGCCCGGGCGGGTGCGCGGCTGGGGGAGTCAGTCATGTGACTTGCCTCTGTGGGCCCTCCCCAGGCAGTTGGCCCCCAGACAACTGTCTCCTCTTCTCCTATTATAGTTACGCCCCTGACACTCATCTTCCAATCCAGCTTCTCTCAGTATATGTTCAGTATATAAGTTGAATAAAGAAGGAGAAAGTAGACAGCCTTGTCTTACTCCTTTGCTGATCTGGAACCAGTCTGTTTCATCATGTTCCATCTGGCTTCCTGTCCTGTGTATAGGTTTCTCATGAGAACAATGAGATGTTCTGGGACACCCATTTTCCTAAGGCTATTCTACAACTTGACATGGTTGATGCAATCAAAGGCTTTTCTGTAGTCAATAAAGCACATCTTGACTTCTTTTTGGTATTCTTTGGCTTTCTCAGTTATCCAGTGTTCATAAGCAATGATGTCTCTTGTTCTTTGGCCTTTTCTGAAACCAGCTTGAACATCTGGCATTTCCATTTCCACATAGGGCTCTAATCTGTGTTGGATGATCCTGAGCATTATTTTGCTAGCATGTGAAATTAAGGACATTGTGTGATGATTTGTGCAATCTGCTAAGTCTCCTTTCTTTGGTATGAGTATGTAGACCTCTTCCAATCTGTTGGCCACTGTGTTGTTCTCCAAATTTGCTGGCATAGTTTGGTTAGAGCCTTGACTGATTCTTCTTCTGTTGCTTGAGTATAAGTGCATGTTCTCTGTCCCTCTCTCTCTTTTGAGAACAGGGTTTGGGCCAACAGCCCACCTGTTCTAACACTGATTCTAAGTGTTTCTAACAGAACAACAGGAAAAAAGAGTTTGCATAAACATCCTTAAGCATGACTTACAATTGCACTGAAATTGTTTCCCTCTTGAGAATGGTCTTGGAGCCCAGGCCAGACTCCCTCAGACTTCTTTGCCCATACAGTTAGCACCCTTATCTCCCTCCCCTTATGCTTGGGGCCTCTTTCTCTTGCATTCTGATATTCAGAAAGAAGTTTGAATCCTCCAGTAAACTTTGAAATAATGGGTGATCAAATAATGTGGATTTGGAAACTAAGAATAAATTTTAACGATTTAAATGAAACTTTAAGGATTTTAATGTGAGTGGAAGTGACTATCAGAGGTTATGTTTGCAAGTTTGTGTTTGAGGGTCATTTAGCTTTTGCTTGCAAAATACCAGACATAAAACCAGACCTACAGTACCTTTTAGAGAACAGTATGCTGTTGGAAACTTTGGAAAAAATACAAGTGTATATGAATGATGTGATACACGGTTCACTGAAAGCTTAATGCAGCATGTCCAAGAAGAGTAAGAAGACTAAGAAATATTGGATGGAAGGATCTCTTCTTAAAGAATGGGAAAGTACAATTAGAAATCAAAGTGCCTTTGGATCTTAACCAGCTATAGCTGGGGCAGGATTTTTAAAAACATTGTTAAAGCTTGAATTGAAATAGGCATATTGACATTTTAACATCTGTGTAGGAAAAAATGTTTTTGGAGTGCAGATTTAGTGGTCTATATGCTTGCTAGTTAAAGAGGTGGCACTTGTAATATTGAGATGGTATCATTAAGCTCTTCAAGAAAGCTGCACCAATGCAAAAGCATGAATGGGGCAGTACTGTTGCACCCCTGGCAGCCACTGCTCCCAGCTGCAGTACAGCATTGTCCCCCAAAGGTATCATGGAGGACAGAGAGGTTTAGAAAGGGGATGTGGGAATTGTAGGTAGGTCAGGTCTTGGATAAGACTGGAGACGACACCAGTCCTGTGCACACTTACCGGGGAATAAGCCCCAGTGAATACAAGTGGGCTTATTTACATTACTGCATCAGTGGCTGGATGCAGTAGTGGACTGGATGAGGGTGAACAAGTTGAGACTCAGTCTGGACAAGACAGAAGTACTGCTGGTTGGTGGTTCTTTTGCCTGGGTGAATGATATTCACCCTGATCTAGATGCGGTTGCACTCCCCTTGAAGGACCAGGTTCACAGCTTGGGGGTGCTGACTGATCCAGGCTCAAGTGGCCTTTGTGGATCAGAGTGCCTTTTATCAGCTTTGGCTGATATGTCAACTGTGACCTTACCTGGATAGAGATAGCTTGGCCACAGTTACTCAGGCTCTGGTGACCTCTCACTTAGATTACTGCAATGCATTGTATGTGGGGCTACCTTTGAAAACGGTCTGCAAACTGCAGCTGGTACAAAACTGGGCTGCAAGATTGTTAACTGGGACTGGACATTTTGATCATATTACACCAGTGCTTGGTCAGCTGCACTGGCTCCCAGTCTGTTTCTGGGCCCAATCCAAAGTGCTGGTTTTAACCTTTAAAGCCCTTAATGGCTTGGGATGGGGCTACCTGAGAGAGCGCCTTGCTCCATATGTCCCAACACAGACCTTAAGATTTCCTTCGGAGGCCCTGCTCTGAGGGCCCCTGCCAAACGAGGTGAGGCATGTGGCAACTAGGGAGAGGGCCTTTTTGGTGGTTGGAACAGCTTCTCCTGTAGGGTTTGCTTGGCTTAATCACTTTATTTTTTTAGACACTATTTTTTTAGTTCACTCAGGCCTTACATTTTGATCTTTAAATTTCATTTTTAAAAAAAGTTTTAACATCGTTTTGTATTGTATTCCCCCTGCCCCTTGTGTTGTGATTTCATGTGCTGTGTGTTTTTGCTTGACATTTTTATGCTATGTTGTGAGCCACCCAGAGAACAATTTGTTATGGGGCGGCTAACAAATAAAGTTTATGTTATTTTTATTTATTTATTTGTTTCTACTACTTCTGGATATAGACATAGAGTTGTACTGTCAGTTGTACAGTATGTCATTGAGCTCTTTTGGTCCTCAGTTAAGTTGGCAGAAATCAGTGCCCTTGACATTCTGTAGCAATTCTTTACAACTGGAAGCATAGCAGTGAACTTGCTTCTAACAGGATGTTGCTGTGGCTGAATTAGTGCAAACCATCACATATATGTGCATCTGGACTGAGATATGTAGAACAGTGATAAGTTTACTCAAATTCAAAAGAGTGTGAATTGCACTACCATATTAGCTATTCCTTCCTAGTAAAATGCCTGTCATTGTTATGGGCCTGGGGTGTGTGTGTGTGTGTGTGTGAGAGAGAGAGAGAGAGAGAGGGAGGGAGGGAGGGAGATACAGACAGAGATCTCATATATTGGAAAGATCCCAGGAGACACAGTATGTGTTTGTGCACATCTGTAGCATCTGCCACAGTAGAGCTTAAGCCACTTGAGTCAAAGGTGAAGTGGAAGGTGGCTTTGTCTCTATCTTGGCTTAGACTCAAAGATTACTGTGACCTTGGGCCAGTGTGGGATCTATCTGTATTAAGTTGTGTTTGAAGGCTGGCAGTCTGAGAGCCTGCACACTGCTGCCCTGTGTGGCAACCAGGCAAACTACACTAGCCTTGCCAGAGCATGGAGTTCTCAGTCCCTGGAATAACCACTCCTCTCCACCCCACCCCACCCTCCAACCGGCTGCTCATTAGATCCTTCCTGGACAGGAAGAATATAACAGCTTCCTGTCTGAGCTCACGTTTTGCTTCAGTTTCAAATCCCAGCTAGCTTGGCAAAGAGGCACCTTTTAACGTGGTGATTCTCTTTTATTTAGCAGGGGAAGAGTAACTGGCCATATCCATCCCCAGCACAGTACCTCCAGTGACTGTTGCTGGTGTCTATCTTATGTTTCTTTTTAGATTGTGAGCCCTTTGGGGACAGGGATCCATCTTATTTTTTATTTATTATTTCTCTGTGTAAACCACCCTGAGCCATTTTTGGAAGGGTGGGTAGAAATCAAATTATTATTATTAATAATAATATCCATGGTTTCTGATTCTGGCTTCAGCTGACTCATGTTTTATCTCCTGATCCTGATTAGGGTTGCCATATTCTGGCTTTCCAAATCCGGGTGCCTAATTTGCATATTATGAAAATTGGCTTGGAAGTCCAGCAGTTGAACAGAATAGTGACTGCACGTTTTGCTCCATAACTCTGCTTCTACAAGGGCTAGAGCTCAGTTGTTGTTTTAAATGAAAGCTGGAATCCAGGTGAATCTGGGTGGGCTAAGTAATCCAGGTGAGATGCTTAAAATCCAGGTGAAATCCAAGAGTCCGGAGGGCATGGCAACTCTAATCCTGGTGTGTGCTTGACTGAGATTGTTTCCTGGCTTGCTTCTTGGCCCCAGTTCTTGGTCCATTTCCTGTCTCTGTGCTGAAAGTCTATATGACTCTCTGGTGGTCATATAGGCAGCTACTCTCAGCTACCCCTGACAGCCAGTCACTCTTTCTCATCCTAACCTACCTCACAGGATCGCTGTGAGAATAAATGTGGGGAGATCATGTGTGCTGTCTCCGGCTCCTTGGAGGAAGGGTTGGACAACAGTGTGATACATAAAACACCCTGCCAAGATGTCACAGTCTCCTTTCCCCATAGGACTGGCTGGATGTCTGTGTCTCAAAGCATGGCTGCCAGCAGTCATTCGCCAGCAGTCAGTCTCTGACACCTTTCTTCCTGTGCCACCAATGTTCTGTTTCCACTGCAAACCTAGCAGATTGAACTGTGTATTTGAGGGGCCCTTCTAGTCTGAATTAACAGCCTGCCTGCATACTCAGTCAGCTGGCCCCAAGGGCCCAGCCAATCCCTATCTATCAGGCCCTATAACATTCTAGTTCAATGCTTTATTCTCAGTCTGAGCAACGTGTCTCTTGCGGGAGGACACACTGTTCTGGAGTGCTGCTCTAGAACAAGACTCCTGTCTGTCTTTGGACCATGCAGATGGTTTGTGAACCACTTAGATTGAGAGCTAACTCCCCCCAGTCCTTGGGGCTCATTCTTGTTAAGGTCTGACAGACATTAATTTAGAGATGAGAACAGAGTAAAGGTGTGCATCTGGAGCTGGGTGGGGTGAAACTTGCCCCTTACCCCTGGCCCTGGTGACTCATGTTCTTGGGTGGGAGCATGTTTTGACTCTCTTCAACAATCTCGTTGACTGTAGCCTGCAGTTTGCTTTGTCCTATTTAACCTAATGACCGCCATTGAAGACTAGTGACCATTTTCCAGTTGGCCCCTGTAATGATAAAAAAGTGGGGAAGAGATACAAAATCCCTCCTCTAGCTGTGAAGATTCCTGGATAGGCTGCCACCATCCACTTTTTAATATGATTAGATTCACCCATCCAAAGGAATATTCTGGGGGAGGCAAGTGGAAAACCCCTCCCTACAAGAAAGGCTTGAGCAGTCTTAGACCTTCGGGAGCATGTGGCTAGGGCAGCAGCCAATAAGGAGTGACACTCTATAACAGCAAGGATTTATTAATAATTGGAAGATAAGGAAAGTGATAGAGGCCTCAACAATCACGCTTCTATTCAAATAAAACCCTTCCCCAGGAACTACAAGGACCATGCAGTCAGATCCAAGCACTTAAATATAAATAAATTTGCGGACACATCTAGCTAAACTGGTCCCTATCCTTCCTACTTACTTCCAGGCAAGAATTCCCAGTTGATTGCCAGCTCAAGGCTGTTAAACTCCCTTAGTCCTACAGTAGCTGTTGATCAGACCTCCTTCAGAAGCCTCCAGGGAAGAACTGAACTGCTCTCACACACCCGTCCCCTACCCTTTATAGGCAGTTGTCCAGTAAACCCTACCCTCCTCATTCTGCATTTGGCCACAGGGATTTGATACTCCCAGGCTTTCTTCCTTATTTGGAGACGCCCACCCTAGCAGGCCACCTAATGGTGCAGTGGGGAAGTAACTTGCTGAGGGAGCAAGAGGTTGCTGGTTCAAATCCCTGAAGATATGTTTCCCAGAGTATAGTAAACACCTATATCGGGCAGCAGCAATATAGGACGATTCTGAAAGGTAACATCTCACACTGCATGGGAGATAGCAATAGTAAACCCCTCCTGTATGCTACCAAATAAAACCACATGGCTCTGTGGTCACCAGGAGTTGACACCGACTCGACAGCATAACTTTACCTTTTTACCCTAGAAGCAGTTACTCTAATTGAGGCCTAGTCCTCCATCAAGTCCTCCTATCACATCAGCCCCAATTTCCTGACGACATAAAACTGTATCAAGGAAGTATAATTGACATCACTAGAATCCAAGGGCACTATATATTTAGATTGCAGCTTTGGATTGTAGAATTCTCAAAATCTAAAGAGCTTGGTATAAAAGTATTGAAGAAGACATGAGACAAAATGTATGCTTAACCTACTCAATATTTATTATAAGCAATCCAATCATGAGAATTCTCAAACATATTAAATTATATTTAAGTTGATAAATTGTATTGTTATTAACACAGAAAATGACATTAAACTAGCACATATGCATTTTTAATAGCTCGAGCACCTTTGGGATTTTATACCAAATTGAATTAAATAACCTAGCATACTTTAGCTTTGCTTTCAGAATGGAAATACTAAATTATTATGACTTCTATGTCAAGAGGTAGCAGATGTTCAGGAAATGTCAGGCTGACATTAATAAACCTGTCCTGGACTTGGATGAATGACAAATAGCATGGAGACAATCCTTTCCCACCAGGAATGTCTACTTTCCACTAGCACTTACACTCACAAAATGGTTCTACTCAATTAACAAAGCAGAAGGTGCTTTCTTATGGTCAATGCTGTCTTCCTTAGAACCCTGCAAACTACCACAATAGCATATTCCATTGAGAGGGGAGATTTTTGCTCCAACCCAAAATCTCCTTCAAATCTTTTGGGTGATATACTGTAGTTTAAACAAAGATTGAATAGAATCATCAGTCGTTCTCAGAAATGAGACTTAATTAAATCAGCTCTAATGCAAATAAAAAACAGCAGCCGCTAATGTTTTCCTTGCTGGTTACAAGTTATTTGAGTTGATACTCTTTTTTTTGCTAAGAAATAATTTTAAAAGTATGAAATTACATCTTTCATGTTAATATACTGAAAATCTTATAATAGTCCTAAAAGCTAACTACAGTCAAATACATTCCATTTTTCTTTCACATATGATCCCATGTTAACAACATTCATACACTCATATAAACCTTTTTATCTCACATGTGAAAACTAACATGTGGTCCAACTGTACAAACTCTTTTCTTAAATGGGGAATTTGTTCCAGGCTGCTTTTCTGGTTTGGTTTTGCTTCCTGTCTGTGTTTCAAGGGTGTTCATGGGTTTGCTTGTGATTATGTTTTTATTTAGCATTGTCCATATACTTGTCACTTTACATAGAATGAAAGGAGAGGTCCCTGCCCCTGTAAGCCCTGCTTATAGTCTAGAAGATGTTGACACAAGGGAGACAGTAGAGAAAGGGTCTGGGAAACGGAGGTAGGGTACGCAGGGGGAGAATATGCTAGCATTTCAGTTACCCATGGACTTAAGCTTAGGAGGGAATAGTGACTAATATGATGTGAAGAAATATTGGTGTGCACCAGATTTTCATGATTGTGGTGGATGGAATATATGCAATCAGTTCATAATAATGTATCCCCAGGTGATGATTTATGGGTGGGTAATGGGTGGGTTCACACATAACACAGAACCTACTTGCAAAATCAGTAACTGACTTGTCTGTAACTGTCTGAACCCACTCCAAAGCAGGAACTTCAGGTTCATTCAGGAACTCAAACCAAGATGTGTAACCAAAATTTGAAGTTGGCTTGCCAAACCAAGTGCTACTAGGGGTGTGCACAGAATCGCCAAACTGCGGTCCGGCACTGGGGTGGGGGGTAGCTTTAAGAGCGGGGGGAGGGTTTACTTACCCCTTCCGCTGCTTTCCGGATCTGGCGCCGTAATTGTAGGAGTAATTGGGGTGGCAGGATACCTCCCTGCCACCCCTTCCCCGCTGTCGCTGTAAAAAACTCCCAGGAGTCCTTTGCGCACGTGCATGTTGTGCGCGCGCTTCACGTCTCTGGGACGTGCGCGCGCGCAAAGGACTCCTGGGAGTTTTTTACAGCGACAGTGGGGAAGGGGCAGCAGGGAGTATCCTGCTGCCCCAAATACTCCTACTCCTACAAGAGCCCCTGGTGGCACAGTGGTAAAAACTGCCGCCCTGTAACCAGAAGGCTACAAGTTCGATCCTGACCAGGGGCTCAAGGTTGACTCAGCCTTCCATCCTTCTGAGGTCGGTAAAATGAGTACCCAGAATGTTGGGGGGGGCAATATGCTAAATCATTGTAAACCGCTTAGAGAGCTTCCAGCTATAGAGCGGTATATAAATGTAAGTGCTATTGCTATTGCTAATTACGGCGCCAGAGCGGGAAAGCGGCGGGAGGGGTAAGTAAACCCTCCTGCCACTCTTAAAGCTACCCCCCCACCCGAACCGGACTGCCCAGGTCTGGACCGGTCCAGATCGGTCCGGAGGCCTTTACAATGGCCTCCGGACCGGTCTGGGCCCATCCCTAAGTGCTACTCCCATTGGGCTGTGAGTTATGTCTGAACCCATGTTCTTCATGAACCTCTGGTTCATTCTATACAAGCCCACCTCCTTTGCCATCTGGCCCAATGACTGTAAGACATTGGAAGGCAGGCTGGGATAGCATCCCAGGCCTTGTGAGGAGGGTGTGCCTCTGGCTTAACTTGGCTATTTCTAATAAACCTGAATGAATAGCTTTATTACAACCATTGATCAGTTATATATATAAACAGATGATACTACATTCAGATAAGAAGTAAATCATACTGTACAGAATACATCACCATAGAAGCCTCCTGTAACAGCATCCAAAAAGAAGGGCTGGAGATTAGCTGTTGACAGATCTTAACAGCAGCTGCACAAAATTTGGCAACCTTGTAGGTGATAGAAGGTTTCTTATCTGCAAGGAGGAGTGTGGCGTAAAATTCAGCAGTCTGGCCAGGAAAGTGTGATAGCAAGGGAGAAATAAGACTGCACCAGCTAATTATAAAAAGGACATAGCAGCAGCACATGATGGACAGATTCAACCTCACCTGAGCCACAGGGGCATAACCGACTGGCCAGAGAGGTTTTAAAAAACCTTCTAGATAAAACTGCTGACAGTAAGGCATCATATCTTGCTCTGAGGAAAACTCTGTGATGGCTCGGTAAAGAAAGGGACCATAGCTCAATAGCAGGTTCCCGGTTAAAGTCACCAAGGCGCCCTCTTATGGTCTCTTGAATGGAGCTTAAATTGTTCCGATGTTCAAGACCCTCTGTTTGAGAATCTCCTTGGCCTGACTGTAATCTAGTAATGACAAATTACCAAGTGGTTGTCCTTGAAGTAAGTGGCCAAGAGCCTAAGTGCTCTCCTAAGGCCCACAGGAGTTTGTGAGATGATAGCAGTGTCATCTGCATACAGCAGGATTGGGATAGCTACGCCTGCAATAGCTGGGGAATGTAGCACTGGATCAGAGAGATTATTAGCTAGGATATTTATGTAAAGATTGAGCAGGGAGGGTGCCAAAATGCACCCTTGTTTAACTCCTTTACTAGTGGTTATTAAATATGAAAGTGAGCCTTGAGGGTTACACCTCACCCTTACACTGGTTTTATCGTAGAGCTTCTAAATCTAAATCTTCTAAATCTGTGTCTATCTTATTGTTGTGAGCCACCCTGAGCAGTAGTGCACTAGAGGGGCAGGGTATAAATATTTCAAATAAATAAATAATAAATAAATAAATTAGAAAGAGTAAGCGTCTATAAATATTAGTGTCTCTGAGTTTTCTCCAGAGGCTTATTTTCGAGATTGAATCAAAGGCTGCTTTGAAATCTACAAAGGCCACATACAAGGAGGTTTGTTGCTATATTTCTCAATCAGATGGCATAATACCAGGGCTTGTTCCATGGTTGACTGCCCTGTTCTAAAACCAGCCTGTTCATCACCCAAAATACCTTCATTCTCCATTCAGTCTTGCAACGTCCAGTCTAAATGCCTCATGTAAAGCTTACTCACAATGCTCAGCAGGCTAATTGGGTGATAGTTGGCACATTTATCCCTTTTTTAAAAATATGGGCACTGTTATGGCTATGCCCCAGTCTTCAGGTATGAGCACAATTCTATCTACGCATGTAAAGAGGGCTGCCAATACAGGGGCCCACCAATCTGCATTAAACTTAATCATTTCAGAAGAGATACAATCACAGCCCAAGGCCTTGCCAACTTTTAAAGAATGAATAAGTTTCTTAACTTTGGCAACTGAAACAGGTGGCCATTCAGGGAGTGGATGATTTTTTAAATCTGATGGGACTAGTTCCTCCTCCTGGGCCAAATTGAAAGCTTTAAAGTGTAATTCCCATGTCTCCATAGGGACCTGACTAGTCAAATGGGAGGAATAATGGTCTGAGCAGCCCACTGTAATACTCCAGAAGAGAGGGGAATTCCTCTCTCTAACTGAAGCAGTCAGCCACTGCCAGGACAACCTTTGAGCCTCTTTTCTTAGCTTTGATCAAGGATTTATATTGTTTTTTCAGGACTAGTAGTGCTGAAGGAGTTGCACATTGAGGGTTTTGTCGGTACCATTTATAGTTTGCCACTAGCTCCTTCTTGGAAGCTACACACTTTTGGTCATACCTGTCAGGAGCCTGTCTGTCTGGCGTTGAAGTCACAGTCTCTGTCAAGGTAACTGGAAGATCCTCTGAACCCTATTTGGTCTGCAAGAGAAACACACAAGAACACTTTACTACAGTATCACGTTCAGACAGCCTCCCCTGCAAACTCAGTTCATTCACCAGATTGCATGGTTCCAGAGCAAAAGGGGTGCAAGGCGTTCCCAGAAGGGCATTGTTGCTAGGTACAGTTGTCAGGACTCTGTCAGGTAGCAGCAGTAAAGCAGGGAAAGCCTGGGTCTCTAGAGGCCAACATGAAGCTGGGGTTTCTCTGAGTCTGAGGCTTGGCTGAAGCAGGCTCCAAGAAGCACGTTGTCTTTCAGTGTTTGGCTGCAGCCTTCAGACTTAATTTATAGCCTGGCTTAATTGCTCTCCACATTCGGCCAGCTGGCACAGATTCAGGGCTTATCTGGCTTGTTGAGCAGCTGTCTGCTTCTCCTGAGTTCTTCCACCTGTTGTCGGTGTTTCATCAATCTTCTCTCGCGATGAGGCAGCGGAGGAGTTTTGCTGTTTACCTCAGTGTTCTGCTGTCCACCCACTGTCTCTGCTGCCTCTGAAGCTTCGACTGGACCTGCCTCAGGTATCTCCTGTGAGCTGAAAGCCAGGCTCTGCCCTTCAGGTATCCCTGCAGCTGCTGGAGGACTGACAGCTTCCTCTTTCTCCTCTCTATCTGAGGATGGGGGCGTGACAGTACCAACCTCTAGACCTACCCGTTGGCAGACAGTTATAATTAGTTCTTTCACATACAAGATGATTTCGTATCATATGGGTGAGTGTCCCATAATGATAATATATCAACCCTGTCTCTTTCCTTATTAATTCATCACGAAGTCCCACCATGTCATCTGAATTTAACAAAATGTCCATAATTTGAGCCCATCTCTCTTCCCATTTAATCTGTACTTCCCCAACCACCACTTCCAAAGTGAAACTGAATTTATCCTTACAATGAAATGTCCCAGCTGGCAGGTTAGTCCTTAGAATCAAAGGGACATGGTCACTATCAGGGTGAGAGTCAACCTCCAATTGAACAACACAACTAACCAGGTTATACGATGTAAGCCAGTAATCCACAGTTCACATCCTTTTCCCAGACCAGTAGGTAAATTCTGCTGGGTGTTTTCCACTTGCTGCTCCATTTAGAATACACAGATCAAACCAATTGGCCAACTGAGCCAAACACAGGCCTGCAAAATTGTATTTCCCATCCTTGGCCAGCTGGGTGGGGGTGGGGGGTGGGGGTGGGGGGAGAAGGGAATCTCCCATATTTTCTTGTGGGACAGCATGGTAATAGTTCTATAAAGCTGTGTTATCCTGCCCCATCCTTGCATTGATGTCACCTCCCACTAGAATATAAGCTAGGAGGTTGGCCTCAATGCATTCCTCTAGATATTTGCCTAGGCTTTGCCATTGCTGCCCTACCTGGGAATGCTTACACAGAGGAGTTAAGTATATATTATTCAGAACCAATTGAACGTGATTAAATTGCAGTAAAACTGCAGTAACCCACTGGGCATGAAAGGGCATGGGGGTAATCTTCATATGAAGTCCTGTTGCAATCAATAGGGCCAATCCTCCTTTGGGTCTACTTTCCTTTTCACTGGGCAGGGCATTGACATATTGCACATAGAAACCATTCACCTCAATCTTATCCATGGCCCAAGTCTCCTGCAGGAAAGGAATATTGAATTTAGACCGGTATTCTATGGAAGAGATATCTGTAGATTTACATGCCCAACCAGCTACATTCCATGTGCAGAGGGAAAATCTACCCTGAACTGATAATTGTCACTTGGGTAATTCAGCAGTGGCTGGGACAGAAGCCTGCTCTCCAGGCAGATTTAATTGCTGAACTAGATTAGTAGAGCTCGGGGCCTTATCAGACTCGGTTGGGCAGACATCCAGGGGAGATTGCTCTGTTATTCGGAGGCCTGATGGAGACATCTTGGGACTGGATTGATCCTTCTTCAAGGATTCTATAAATTCAGGCAAAGATGGAAGGGGCCTCAGAAGTTCATCCAACTTTTCTAATGATGAAATAGGCTCAGAGGGGAATTGCTGATTTCCCTCTGGTTCCATAGAATCTGCATTGGAGTGCCTCTGAATGTTCTCCGGAGCTATTCCTGTCGGATAGTTTTGATTTGCAAGGAGTGTCTTAGAAATATCTGTTGAATCAGAAGCCAAGAGTCTTACTATGGGCTTCCCATCCTGGGTCTTGGGATGCTCCAATTGCAGTGCTGTAGGACTGTGAACTTCTGCATCAATCCCATCCACATCATTTATCTCCTGACTCAATTGTCTCACATGCACAAATTGTAGCTTTGTCAGGAATTCTGTTTCATGCACAAGCTCAGCAGGTTTCAGGACACCCCCCCCCAATTTAACAGTTCATTAGAAGACACATCTTCTAGGATAACAGCACATTGTTTGAGGGGGTTCACCTGTATAAATTCAGAGTTCACAAACACTATTAAGTCCTTGTCTAGGGAGACATTGATTAAAGCAAATTGATCAAGTTTCCCTACAACCTCCGTTTTGCCAGGAATAGAAATTCCAGAGTTATCAAATATTTTACACTCAGTTTGCTGTTGATCAACTTTTGCAAGAGGACTCACAATTGTTTGAACTGAAGACAGAGCCTGTTTGAGATACAGCAAATTTTCATTGATTTCATTTTTATTCGAATCATTTGAAGAGAAGGTTAAGTCCTCTCGATGACTGTCCAGAGTTTCAACTGTACTGCCTTGTTTATGTGAAAGTACCTCAGCAGCTGGTTGGGGGAGCACATTTCCCACAGTGGACTTATCAATGTTATGCAAATTCAGTCTGTCTGTCAAAGATCTTGCAGATTTAATCCTTGCCAGTAGTAGTAATGGGAAAATGGAAGTGTTTTGGAAAACACGGGCAGGAGAGATTTGATAGCCAGTCAGAAAAGCTCTCATTTTGAAAAGCATCAAAGGAACAGTAGATTGACTGAAAGTTAACAGAATTCTTTTGCACTTCGGGGAAGAGGGCAACCATTCAATATCTAAGATAACACTTTGAAGGTGACAATGAAGTAATTAACCTAAAGAGAATTTCATAGCCTTCCGGGTGGACCAACACCTTCCCACATTGTATTTATTAATAATTATCTGAAGTGCAACCTGTTTAGTCTGAAGATTTCTGGTATCAGATGTCTTTTCAGAGTCACTCCCTATGCCCACCACATTTCTGTTCACAGACGTCTTTGTGATCAAGCTAGCTGTACTACCGGTAGATGAATGCTTTTGCATAAGGGCATCAACTGAAGTTATAATACAATCTACCTTCTGGCTAACTGAGTTTAAATTTTCAAATATTGCAAGAATGGTCTGAGCTGTTAGTAAACATTGATCTCTGATAAAATCTACTGATAATCTGGGGCGCTCATCTGATTCCAGCCCTGATGCAAGAGATAGGTTCATTAAAAGTCCTTTATCATTTACCTAGGTATTATTCCCCTACAACTGTCTTTCTTTGATAACTGTTGCTGCTTCAATTAGCTCAATTTCCTGTTGCCCCAAGAGTGCAAATCTATACGATGTGGAAATAGAGTAGTTCAAACTTACAGACTCTTTTGGTGTCTCACTGTCCTTTGTTGCCATAAATGTATCCAGACATGTTTGCTTCAAAGTTTTCACTCGTTCCTGCACATCTGGACTGATACATTGCTTTTTTTATTTTTTATTTTTCTTTTTTCTTTTTGGCCCATTTTTTAGGTTAGCTCAAAAGTTTACAACATAAAATAAACCCTTAGTAAAAACCAAATAATCTAAAGTTAAACAAAAGCTAAGCAATCAGCCAGCCAGCTAGCTGGTCAACAGTGCTCTGGCTGATTAAGTGTGTAAATCCTCCAGAAGACAAAACCATTTATGGTTTTTAAAATTTTTATGTAGATTTTAAATGATTGTAATGTTAATGATTTTAATGTTTAAATGATTTTAATTGTTTAATTTAGTTTAGATTTTAATTGTTTTTGTTTTGATGTAAACCTCCCTGAGCCATTTTTGGAAGGGCCATATATAAATCAAATAAATAAACAAATAAACAAACAAACAAAGGAGCAGAATTTAAAAAGAAAAAAAGGGGGGGGATCTAAATAACTCCTCTTCTAAGAGAATCCATATATAAAACAGCTTTAAAAAGGTTTAAAAATCCAAACATAGGGCAAAAAAGAAAAGAAAAAATCCCCACTGAATGGAGCTAACAGAACCAGCTGCTTTCACATCGCCATCTTGGCCACACACCCCAATAAACCTAGATATGTGGTTGTCTGCAGCGCAAACATCAAGTTCCTACCATATCCTGGGCTGGGAGAACCTCAGGTTCTGCATTATTATGAGTGAACCCATCCTATGCTTTAGTTACTTGCTTATATGGAATCTGACTGTGAACTGGAACTCAGTGTTTATATATACATAATTACAAAAATTAAAACACATATTACCAAAGCATTCTGTCCAGTGTGTCTGTTGCTGGTGATGAATTCACATGGAGAACTGCAGCATGTAAGCCCAAGTCCTCCACAGTTATGTTTCCCCAAACTAATGGTGATTCACCAACAACAGAAAAATGTGTGGCTGCAGCTGTGGGAATTGCTAATGGAAAGCTAAGGCAATTCCTTGGTGGACTCAGTTTACATGTTACAGTTCTCCAGGCAAATGCATTCCTAAGGATAATCCAGGTGCAGTGTGTAAAGATTTTTTCGATAGTAAGTGTGTGGAAATTAACAGCACAGGACAGAGGCTTGTCACTACTGGAGAAGCGTCATATTGATAACCTTAGCCGTCACACTTCCTGTTATCTACATATTTGAAAGCACAAAATTAAGTGGCAAAGTACTGCTTGCCAAAATAGCAAAATGTATGGTATGATAGGTTAGAGGAAATGAGGGAGGGAACAAACAGAAATCAGACGAAAGCAAACGTAGTTTGAACATAGGCCAGCAAAATGAAAAACAACTTAGGAATTATCTTGCTCCAAAAATAGTGCCATCCAGGGAGCACAATGACAACAGAACTATTCAGTTATCTGTGGGACTCCTGGTTCTGCTCAACACAATCACTGGTGTTCTTTGCTCATGTTACCTTGGAGCACTTCCAGTGGTTACTACACTTTGTAACATCATGTGCTAGTCTCAAGTGTCTCTGTAAAATGAAGAAAGGTGCCCTGCAATCTAAGTGCTCTTTATTGTAGTCCCTTGTTAATATCAGTCCACTTGGAAAGTCAGAAACACACTTTCTGCTCAAGTATTACAATATATGAGTCAGAATTAAGAATACTAGGATGAACAAAGAATAGTTTTATTGTTACTGAACAAACAGTTTTAGTCTAGACAATTCATAATGTTTCTCTGGATTTCTTATTAGGATCTAACACTTGATCTGCATGCAGCCTGCATAGCAGCTCCATGGAGAGATTCTACTTATCTAGTTAATGGATCAATAGAAAACACCATGAAATCTTCTTTATGATATCTCTTTGTTCGCCCTATGAGGTTTACTTGATTAAACCTCTCCGCAGAACAGTTTCTTCTCTGGTCTAGCTCTTCCAAATATGAGCCTCATGTACTCAGCATTGTGATGGTATTGGGTTCTGTGTGGCTTATCTCTGTAGTTTATCTTCATATTCATATTTTTGGAATTTATATTCCTTTGGGTTTCCAGTATGTTGTGACCCACCCTGGAATAAGGGTATAATAGATGAGCCCCTGGTGGCGCAGTGGTAAAACTGCCGCCCTGTAACCAGAAGGTTACAAGTTCGATCCTGACCAGGGGCTCAAGGTTGACTCAGCCTTCCATCCTTCCGAGGTCGGTAAAATGAGTACCCAGAATGTTGGGGGCAATATGCTAAATCATTGTAAACCGCGTAGAGAGCTCTGGCTATAGAGCGGTATATAAATGTAAGTGCTATTGCTATTGCTATTGCTATAATAGTAATCTAAATGAATCTAAATGAACAAGAAAGCAAACAAATACATAAATGCAATTATTTAATAATTACATGAGTAATTAGCATTTTCCTAATTTGCCTCCTCTCCCAGCAAGGGGAAAAAAAGACTGACATTCTGACTCAATTTACTTGAACAAGTTCCATTGAAATTAAGAAGACATATCTCTTTTTATGATATATGTGGCTGCCCCAGCTCTTTGGAATATGCTCCCTGTCAAAACAAGAGCATCTCCATCTCTGATTGCTTTTAGAAAGACCCTCAAGACAGACCTGTTTTCTCAGGCTTTTAAGTGAAATTAATTTTAAACTGTTTAATTGTTTTTGTCCCAATAAATTGTTTTAACTTTTTATTCTGTGAAATTGTTTTGTTTTTATTCTGTTTTAAATTGTGTACACCACCTAGAGATACACATATCAGGTGGTATATAAATATGATAGATAAATAAATAATCTGTCCCTTTAATGTGACTTCCACTTCCTCGACTTAATTTTGTCAGGATGTTAGCCACTGATAATCTCTATATGTTCGATTTACATGCACTTTTAACCAACATTGAGGCCACACCCCTAATTGAGGCTGATTGTGAGGCAGCGTCTAATTTGACGTTGTTCTGGAAGCGCAGGTGGCGGCTGTGTGCAGAAGCACCTTTTACCAACTATGGCTGGTACACCAGCTACAACCCTACTTGGAGAAATCAGATCTGACCTCAATCACTCGTGCATTGGTAACATCCAGATTAGACTACTACAATGAGCTCTACATGAGGCTGCCCTTGAAGACTTTTTGGAAGCTTCAGCTGGTCCAGAATGCTGCTGCAAGGATGTTTGTGGGCGCAAGTTGCTTCATGAGTATCAAACCCATCCTGCAGCAGCTTCATTGGTTACTGGTCCACTTCCGGGCTTGATTCAAGGTGCTGGTCTTGACCTTTAAAGCACTACCCAGCTTGGGGCTGGGGTACCTGTTGGAACATATTCACCCATATGAAACTGCTAGGGCCCTCTTTTTGTCTCAGGCCCTGCTCATGGCCCCGCCACTAACAGAGATCCTGGTTGGCGGGGACTAGAGACAGGGCCTTTTGGGTTGTGGCCTTTCAGCTTTGTAGCACTCTCCCTGAAGAGCTTTGCCATGCTCCTCCCTCAGGGTTTTTTTTAAAACGAGAAACATATTTTTAAAGAGGCTTTTTAATATTTCATCGTTGGTTATATCTGGTGGGTTCTTTAGTTTCTAGCATTCTCAATTTTTAGCTTTTAAAGTAACTTTTAATTTGAAACTTAATAATACTGATTGTGGTTTTTAACCTGACTTTTAACTTGTGTACTTAATTTGGTGAATTTTATTAGTTTTATTTTACATTGTATCTATTTTATTGTTGTGATGTGCCCCGAGCAGTGGCATACTGGAGGGTCAGGGTATAAATATTCCAAATGAATGAATGAATGAATGAATGAATACATAAAATATATAGGCTAAAATTGAATATGTAATAACTCTATTGCCATAATCATGTGGTTTCATAATTAATACTCTAATCCAGTAGTGGCTTGTCCTAAAGAGCCAGGAGAGCACTAAATTAGGTGCATCTGCCTCTGCTTCCTGGCAGTTCCATTTATGCCTCTCCCATTGACCAGCCAACACAGCTTTACCTAGTGAATGGCCAGTGTCCCACTGAAGGCAATGGAATTTACTCCCAAGAGTGTGAATGAGATTGCAGCCTACAGGAGTCTCTTGTAGTGTTGTGAGTTTGAAGCTATTAATATTGCTTGCAATTCCTTTTGTTAATCACTGGTTGGTGGGTGAAGAGGCCTAGACTTGCAGAGATCCTCAACTTTGGGCCCCCAGATGTTAGTGGACTTCAACTCCCCTAATCCCAAGCCCCAGTGGCCTTTGGTTGGGGATTATGGGAGTTGAAGTCCAATAACATCTGGGGGCCCAACGTTGAGGATCCCTGGCTAGAGAATGCTCCAGAATGGCTGCTAATGGAACAGACTATTCTGAATGAGCCACACCATGATGGGTCTGGCAAGAGGAATGTAGGAACCATCTGAAAATAAATGTTGAAGGTGATATCACACTGTCCCCCTTCCCCCCACCTCTTAAAGGGTTGTGTGTATGTGTGTGTGTATTAAAACGGCAGTCAGGCAGCTGTAGGAGAGCAGAGATTATTATAGGCTGGAATGGAAGTAGCTGGGCAGAAGCTGCACCATCTTACAATGCAAAGCTCACTGTATGAAAAACTGATGCAATCTGTTGCTGACTTCTAAGAACGATCTTCTGTCTTCCCAACTTAATCCAGTGCCCTGTATATTTGTGTAAATAAACCCAGTATTAGAAAGACACCATGTACCTGCAATGTTTCTGCTGCAAAGCTCTGGAACTTCTCATTTCTTGGGGAAGTGAGGGCAACTAAGGCAGCTAGCTTACCATTCTTTCACAACAGCCTTGATTGTGAATCTAGACATGTAAGTTCTATATGAATGCAACCCACTCAAAGTTTAGTATTTTTAAGTTCCTGTTTATTTAAATGGAAGAGTTCACCACATATTTAAACCTCTCCCATTGAAATCAATGGATTGTCCCCACTGATTTTAGTGGGAGAATTAACTGCTCTTCCATTTCAATCAATTGATCTTAAACAGAGCTTGTTCAGGTTGCACTGTGCCCAAAATATTTGACCATTCAAATATACAGATCTGTGTCCCTGCCACCCTGCTCCTGTCTTTTACATTCTGATGAATATTTACTCACTAAAGTATTCTCACCTCTGACAATAAGGAGTGTAGGGGTTGTTATGGAGATGTTTACCTTTCTATGTTCATTCAGAGTGCCAGAAACATTAACCAGATGATATGACATGCATGGGAAAGTGCAAACAGTCATCACAATGATTCCTTTTACAATTTTCTATCTGCCTTTCATGTTCTCTTGAGTTTTGATAGTAAGAGCTTCTGCGTTTTCCTGAATTAAACAAGAGGAGCAGGAGAAGGGGAAGTACAGTGATGAGGGAGAGCAACACTTGGGACAGGAAGTGAAGGCACTGAAACTTGCCTCATCCCAGAATGTGACTCCGAGAGAGGTTCATGAATGCAGGAATTGAATGTTTTCTAAGCAGAGGTGCACCTAGGTAATTTCGGAACCTGGACCTAAAAGCCTTTGGAGCCCCCCCCCCGCAAATTAAGCATCATCATGCTTGGCCAGGCAACCACACCTCCCGGAACAGACTAAAGAGGATTTGGGGGGTCCCAGGGGCTATGGATTTTGGCCCTGAAGTCCAGGGGTAAGTGTGCCTCTGGTTCTAAGTGGCACAATCAGTTTACAGAGAGTAATGGTGAGTTCCAAAAGATTGGTGAATGCCCCTTGTGAGTGTGCATTGTAGAACACATGCTCCTCACTCAGCTCAGATTTCCAACCTTGCCAGCAGGAGGGTGGGGAGAAGCCTTAAAATATGTCACTGAGGGAGAACTTCTCCCATTGAAATTCTGGATCAGGGTTTGTCTGGTTCAGCGTCTGATTACTTCCCACAAGCAATTGACATTAAAAAACAAAACAAAAGGATTTTAAACACTAGTAGTGTTAAAAGAAAGGAGAGCTGGTCTTGTGGTAGCAAGCATGACTTATCCCCTTAGCTAAGCAGGGTCCACCCTGGTTGGATATGAATGGGAGACTAGACTAGAGCTCCGGCTATAAAGCGGTATATAAATGTAAGTGCTATTGGTATTGCTATTGCTAGGTGTGAGCACTGTAAGATACCCCCCTCAGGGGATGGAGCCGCTTTGGGAAGAGCAGAAGGTTTCAAGTTCCCTCCCTGGCTTCTCCAAGATAGGGCTGAGAGAGATTCCTACCTGCAACCTTGGAGAAGCTGCTGCCAGTCTGTGAAGACAATACTGAGCTAGATGGACCAATGGTTTGACTCAGTTTATGGCAGTTTCCTATGTTCCTATGTAGAGCAGATGGTAAACTCCGAGGGCCCATATCGTTTTCTCTTCATCTTCTTACTTTGAGGTGAGTCCATTCTGCCTTCTCTTCATGTGCGTCTGTCACTTAGTTTGAGCCCTTGTGCAGATTTGCATCAGAATGTTTTAAATGTAGTTTCAAGGGTGAATTGTAAGCAAACAAACAAAGAATGTAGCACAAAGATGTGACGAACTTGCAAGGAGATGTTCACAAATGACTTACCTTGAACAATGTCAGTATTTGATACAATTTATTGGAAGGGGGATTTCCCCAGGGCTTTCCGGGTTCTGAACTCCAGCATATTTTCAAAGCCTAGGGCAATGGTTTTCAAACTAGTCTCCAGGGAACCTTAGAGTTCCTTAGAAGCTCATTGTGGGTTCCTTTATCATAAGATGAATGATGGTGGGCAAGCTTCCCTCAAAGACAAATTGTCCACTACTATTGATCTTCCCTTCACTCTGCAACCACAGGGAGCACTGGATGTGTTCCAGGTTGCACTTTCAAGTTCACCTTGGGTGATGTTGGGTCTGGTGAGTGCCCTTTGTGAGCAAAGTGTGTTCCCTAGAATGTGGTCCAGGTATCCTCTCAGTACAGTAGTTCTGTGGCTGGTGTGGATAGGTTCTCAGCAGATAAGCTGATGCAGTGAAAATTTCTAGTATGAAAAACTAAAGTAGTATTTCCCAATCCTTTTTTGCCTGAGGCACACTTGTAAAAAGAAAGAGAAAAAGATTGAGGCACACTGCCCCCCCCCAGTTCAGACACATACAGTATACACCTCTTTTTTTGTGGCAGCAAAGCTGCCACACTGTTTTTATTTATTTGTTTGTTATTATGCACCAGAAGGGATGAGGTCCTCCTGGGACATTACGGGACAACTCACTTGCAATAGCGGGGAGTTTAAATTCCCTGCTTCTGGAAGTGACTCATTCCCCTTCAGGCATGTAGTGAGGGAGGGGAGAGGATACTCATATTTGCCCCTTTCCCAAGTGGTCCCTCTCACATCCCAGCCATGCTCTCTGTGTGTGGCATCATATGAAGGGTGTGTGGTCAGCATTTGGAAGGGCCCACATGGCCCTCCTGAGTTCATTTCCCAGCTGACAACAAAATGGGCTGGGTGCTTTCTTTGTTCTCTCCATTGCTCAGAGTGTCTGGGAAATGCTCAGGAGGGCTGTGTGCTGGCCCTTCTGGGTGCTGGCCACGCCCCCTGTGTATGACATCACATGCAGGGGGCATGGTCAGCACCTCCTGAGTTCATTTCTCAGTCAGCAACAAAGCAGGCTAGGTGTTTTATTCATTCTTGGAGCGAGGAAGAGAATGAAGAAAACACCTAGCCTACTTTGAGGGGGAGGGGTGAGCCAGGCAGCTCTCAGGAGCTGGGGGGCTCAGGTTCTTTGAACCCCTCTGCCCAGTTATAGCTCTGCCCCTGCTCCCTTTATATACTGGGAGGGATGTGTATTATGGGGTGAGTGTATTATGGGGTGAGTCACCTCCCAAAGCAAGCATGTCATTTAAATTCCCTGCTTTTGGAGTTGACTCAGAGAGGCAGTGTGGCACATCAGTCAGTATTCCGCAGCACACTGCTTGGGAAACATTGCCCTAGGGGATCGTAATGGGAGGAAGAATATCTTGTTGCTGCTCGATGTTGTGGTGTGCCACTGCAACCACTGCTGCCATGTCCTGGTTCTAAGGACCAAATGAGAGAAGGCTTTCATCATGTCATTGATGTTTGCTTTTTCTGTAGACAGCACGTAGGGAGGGTGTAGTTTGGGACCCAGTGTTGGGGATAGGGGGCTTAGCCCAATCCCTACCATAGTCCTGAACTGGATCAGTCCCACTGCGTGTGCTGTTTGTCCCCAGAAAAAGTCTTCCATGAAAAAGCATCACGCTCCCACCCCCGGCAAATAGTAGGAGGGTGGGGAACAATCGGAATTGGAAATGTGGCAGGTGAAGGCTTAAAGTCCCCAAGCATACATTGGTCCTAATCTAGATTGAGCCACCCTGCCCCCGTATGCATGTTATTTACATGCAAAACAAGCAAGCACACCAGGGCAAATGATGTGATTAAAGCAATTCCTACTAATTTGTCCCTAACAAATCTTTTAATGCATTTTTTTACTTTCTTTTTAGAACAAGTGTAAACCATTATTTCTTTATTTATGAACAAGGATCAAATACTCAAGATAGATAACTCAGATTAAAATTTAAACAACCGGTTTACGCATATAGAAAGCTTTGGGAGCCCTAATCTTAATTTGACCCTGATGTTAACTAAGAAGTAAATTGCTCTGGTCAGTTGTTAATTGTCGCCGAGTTTTAACTGCTGCCACACAAAATTTTGCTACATAAAGGGTATTGTCTGCCTTCTTATCTGAAAGGAGGAATGAACTGTAAAAATTATCATCTCTACCCGAGGAATCCTTTAACAGAGGTGTTATAAATCTAGATTTTGATCTGCCTGTTCTGGATGGGGTCACACTTCCCCAGAAGGAACAGGTACACAGTCTGGGAGTGTTTCTGGATCCAAGTCTCTCCCTAGTGTCCCACATTGAGGCAGTGGCCAGAGGTGCCTTCTATCAGCTTCGGCTGATACGCCAGATGCATCCATTTCTTGAGGTAGATGACCTCAAAACAGTGGTACATCTGCTGGTAACCTCCAGATTGGATTACTGTAATGCACTCTATGTGGGGCTGCCCTTGTATGTCGTCTGGAAACCTCAGTTGGTTCAGAATGCAACAGCCAGGCTGGTCTCTGGGTCATCTAGGAGAGACCATATTACTTCTGTATTGAAGGAGTTACACTGGCTGCCGATATGTTTCCGGGCAAAATACAAGGTGTTAATTATAACCTATAAAGCCCTAAGCAGCTTGGGCGCTGGGTATTTAAGAGAACGTCTTCTTCGTTATAAACCCCACCGCCCATTGAGATCATCAGGAGAGGTCCATCTGCATTTGCCACTGGCTTGTCTGGTGGCTACTCAGGGATGGGCCTTCTCAGTTGCTGCCCTGAGGCTTTGGAATGCACTCCCTAGTGAAATAAGAGCCTCTCCATCTCTGACAATTTTTAAAAAGTCTTTAAAGATGCATCTGTTCACCCAGGCTTTTAACTGATACTGTTTTGATTGTTTTTAATGTTGTTTTATAATATTGTTTTAAAATTTTAAATTGTTGTGTTTTAAATTTCTTGTTTTATTTTTAACTAATGTTTTACTTTTGTTATTATCTTGTTGTAAACCACCCAGTGACATAAGTTTGGGGCAGTATAAAAATTTGTAAAATAAATAAATAAATAAATAAATAAATAAATAAATAAATAAATAAAACTATTTCTGCTTCACTTCTCTGACACTTTCCAGAGCCACTGCTGGTCTTTAATATATAAATGGTTCCTAGGTAAAGCCTTTGGTGAAGTCCATGAGTCTAAAATTGCCCATTGAAAGTTCTAAAACATTAAAAAAAAGAAAGAAAAAAGACCAGCTTGTTCCATCAGCTCTGCATGGGAACTTCTCACCCGTCACCATTTTAAACAAGTGTCTAAACAACATATCCCTTGTGTCCATGTGTGTCCCCCCATCAACTTCGCAACACCTGGACCAATATTAACCAAATTGGGTACAGTTGTAGGGACACATAGGGACACCTTAACAGCATAGTTTGTGATGATGTCATCCATCCCGATCCAAGATGGCGAATGCATAAACTTTTGAGGCTCAAGTGGGCTAACTTGTGAACCGCCTAACTGATTTGAACCAAATTTGCTAGAGCTGTAGGGACACAGGGATGCCCTAATGGCATGGTGTGTGATGATGTCACCCACTCCAATTCAAGATGGTGGCTGTGTGGACATCTGAGGTGCAAGCAGGCTAATTTGTGGACTGCCTAACCTATTTGAACAACATTGGGTACAATTGCAGTAAGTGACACACAGGTATACCTCAATGGCATAGCCATGATGTCATCCACCCTGATCCAAAATGGTGGACGCACAAACCTTTGAGGTGCAAATGGGCTAACTTGTGAACCGCTTAACCAATTTGAGCCAAATTTGCTGCAGCTGTAGAGACACCTCAATGGCATAGTTTGTGATGCTGTCATCTACCTCAATCCAAGATGGCAGACACATGAACATTTGAAGTGCAAGTGGGCTAACATGTGGACTGTCTAACTGATTTGAACCAAATTAGGTACAGTTGTAGTGAGTGACATACAGAGACACCTCAGTGGTGTAGTTTGTGATGATGTGATCCACCCTGATTCAAGATGGTGGAACCATAAACTTTTGAGGCACAAGTGAGCTAACTTTGAGGCACAAGTGCACTGTCTAACCAATTTGAACCAAATTTGTAACAGCTGCAGTGAGTGACACACAGGGACACTTCAATGGTGCAGTTTGTAATGATGACATCCACCCTGATCCAAGATGGCAGACACATGGACATTTGAGGCGCAAGAGAGCTAACTTGTGGACCTCGATTTGCATCAAATTTAGTCCAGCTGAAGAGATAGTGAAAGGAAAGTAGGCTGATTAGTTTTTACTAGAACAACTAGTTTAGAAGTAACATAAGCAAGAAATTATTATTAATTATTATTATTATATAATAATAATAATAATTATTATTATTACATTTATATCCCGCTTTTCCTCCAAGGAGCCCAGAGCGGTGTACTACATACTTGAGTTTCTCCTCACAACAACCCTGTGAAGTAGGTTAGGCTGAGAGAGAAGTGACTGGCCCAAAGTCACCCAGCAAGTATCATGGTTGAATGGGGATTTGAACTCGGGTCTCCCCGGTCCTAGTCCAGCACTCTAACCACTACACCATGCTGGCTCCCCACAGTTCAAAAAATTCCATGCTAATAAATCTATTGCCAACTCATATGTTTATAGTGAATGAATTACAAGCATTTGTTTAACCCAGGGGTTCCTAACAGGGGGTATTAGTACCCCTGGATCGATTCTACTGAGGATTCTCAGAACCCTCATGCATTTCTATGTTGCAGCAGTGCTTTGTGTTCCCCATCTGAGGGTGGCCAGCTTGAAGACACATAGCTAATGTGTCCTCAGCCAGAGGCGCTCTTACCCCTGAACCTTGGGGCTCTGGTCTGTGGCCTCCTGAGTCCTGGAGGGGCTCCTAATGTCCTGGGTGACCTCCTGCTGCCACTCTGCGCCCACCCCACTGCTGCCCTGTGCTCGCTGTGCCATTCCTTTCCATTTTTGCTGCCACCATGTGCACAGCCAGGGGTGGTGGGGATGAGCTGAGCGGTAGTCGGCCTCTCCCATGGTGAGTCCTTGGCCTCTCCCATGGCGCAGCAGCTGGTAGGCCCACCCTTCTGGGCCTTGAGTGCACCTGCGCAGTGGGAGTATCAAGGTAGTGGTGTACATGGAACCTTGGAGGTGCGGTTCGACGCCGGGGGGTGGTTATTTAGGGCGGAGGAGGGTGCACGTACCCCTCCCACCGCTTTTCTGCTGCCAGGGCAATCCATGAGGTGGCAGTGTACGTCCCTGCCACCCTTTCCCTTGTTCTTGGCCGGAAGTAGCACCTGCGTGTGTGCCCATCATGCACATGCGTGCACCTGCTGCGCACATCGCGCATGTGTGATGGGCTCACGAGCAGACGCCACTTCCGGCCAAGAATGGGGGGAGGGATGGCAGGGAGGTACGCTGCTGCCCCATGGATTGCCCTAAAAGTGCAGTGCCAGTAGCGGAAAAGCGGTGGGAGGGGTAAGTGCACCCTCCCCCGCCCTTAAAGAACCACCCTCAGCATCGAACCTTCGAGCTGGTGCTGCCTTCAAACTGGTTCAAAGGACTCTAGAATGGCCTCTGGACTGGTTCATGCACATCCCTACCTACAGGCAGGCTAGGCCTAGGCAGACTGGCCCACCAGCCGCTGTACCACTGCTGCCGCCACCACGGCGGAGGCCAAGGCCTGCTCGGCTCAGCCCCCATCCCTTGGCTATGCACATGGCAATGGCAAAAATGGAAAGGAGCGGCATGGCTCCCAAGGACAGAGGTCCCCCAGGACAAAGGCACCCCAGGATGGAAGTTTGGTTTTAATTTTTTTTTAAGTGGGGGGCCTCATGGTGGTGGTAGGGTGTTCATAGTGGTGGGTGCTCCGAAGCCCTTCAGGTCAGGGCACCAAAATTTCCTAGGTTTGCCACTGTCCTCAGCTGTCTACTGCAGAAGGGGAGGGAGGAGGGTGCAGACCCTCCTCTTCTGCTCCTGATTCTCTCAGCCTGAGCCTGATTCTCTGAGCCTGCTATAAGCCTGATGGACAGATTTCATAAAATTAGCACTGATTACTCCCATTGAAATTTATGGGACAATTAAACTTGTCCCATTAATCTCATTAAGGCTGCTTATGAGTAACTTTGTGTGGATGTTAGCCAGTAGGAGCCTCTGTCTTCCTAACAGTAACACTTAAATTTGTGTTTTAAGGTCTGTACACACACACACACATTTAAATGTTACTGTTATAAAATGGTAAAATAGTCACTGCTAGCTAACATCCAGATTAAGGTACTCATAAGCTGTTTTACTGAAATTTCAATGGGAACTCTCATAAGTAACTTAGACTGGATGCAGGCCAGTAACTGGAGTAGGCTTTCTCAACTGTAACATTTAAATTTGTGTTCTCTCTCTCTCTCTGGGGTACCTGAGCTGCAACAGAAGGAGTACACTTGGGGGAAAGGGTTGGGAACCCTGGGTTTAACCTAATGCAGAATCTACAGTACATCTTGTGTACTAGGAAACAAGGAAATATAATGTCACACCAATTCTTACAGGATCCTTTGCTGCTTTAGGCTGTTCCGTTCTGCCTTTTTCTGACATTTAGTAAAGCAGACTTTGAAGGTGGAAAAGGGAGTTTCATGCATTTTTTCATCCAGGGTGTGGTCTGCAATCCAAAACAGTGAGTGTAGTTATCTAATGGTGTCACTTGGGATGGGCTGTGGTTTATATTAGTAATGAGACATCTTTGCTTTGCTAAATGATTTCCTGTTGTGATTGAATAGAGGAGCTCTAAGCAAGATCTTTTTTGGATGGGATGAAGGCAAAAAAGGACCCCTGATCTGCATCCAAATGGGTATGGAAGAAGCCTTTTCCACCTGGTGCTAGCATATATTTATGTTAGCAGCAAGATGTAGTAAAGAAAAGGATCAGAATAGTTCTGTAAGGAAGGAAGAACTTTTGCCTCCTTTGACTTGTAGAGAATACTGTCAGTTCAGCAACAGCTGCAGTGGGGATTAGGATGGGATTTTCTAGAAACCCATTAAATCCTGTGCATATACATTTGGAAGTAGTGTCTCGATTTAAGCAGAACTTGTTCCATGAAAATGTACTTTGAATAATAGCTGAATAATTTTTATGCTTCTTGTGTGTTGAAGGAAAAATCTTCTGGATCATCTGAACAGGAAGAAAGAACAAATGCCACATCTGTGGCACTCACTTTTCTTCTAAGTTGCAACGAACCGAATGAACTTTCCCCCAGAGATCACAATAGAAATTTACCTGACGCATGTGCGTCATTACCTTTGAATCTCATACTTATTAGACATGGATGGCTGTGTTTTTGAACACAGGCCCACATTTTTGGCACCAGTTTCTGTGTCTTCAGTTTGACAATAACTCATACACAATTCAAGCAACCGTGCTAATTTATTTTCTTGCTCCATGATCATGGTTTTTTGTCCCTTTAAAAAAAGGCTAATGATGGAATAACTTTCACATTGTGTTAGCTTACATTTTGGGAAGCTTCCAATATTCGTATGCCAGCTATGCGCTTTAAGAAGTGAGAAGATTCTAAAAATAAACATGAATCACGAAAGCTGAGTAACTGAGTTAACATGTCCTTAAACCACAAATGGGTGCAGTTGATCTTGGAAAATAAAGGATGAGACCAGGGCTATGCTATTCACGCCCATGCACTGACAGGTTCATGTCCTGATTTTAAATGTTTTCACCAGCATACAGCTGAGTAACCTCATATTTTCATGGTATGCAGTTACAGTTGCAAACAGCTATTTTGTCTTGTACAGCCATTCCAAAGTCACTGTGGCTAGGGGTCATGAAATGTAGTCCAACGACATCTGGGGGTCCAAGGTTTGGAACCCCTCTGGTCTAGTAGATGCTGCTAGACTTGGTGCCTAGAAGAGCTGGGTTCAGTTTCCACTTCAGTAATAGAATCCCACTGTGTGGACTTGGGCACGTTCTCTCCCTATAAAGTACAAATAATATTGATCTACTTTACAAAATTGTTGTGAGGTTAAAGATAAGAGCTGGAAACCTCTTTACCCATTAAAAGTCTTACATTTATTTCAGTATTAAAAGCTACTATCTCAAGCACTTATGCACTGGCACAATAAAGCTGCAGATATATTTTTTAAAAGTTATATCCCACCTTTAAGTATTTCTGCTTCCAAGGCAACTAAAAATGACCCTAAAAGCACTTTTAGTTGGAAGCAAATCCCATGGAAGTAAATTAATAACAATTTAAAAAATGGTGAGGATCAGGCTGTAGGTCTTATAATGGAACTATCCTTCATCAAGAACATTGTGACTGAATCAAGGTAGGGATGTGCACGTACCGGTTCACAGGCCATGTTGGAGGCCTGCGAACCAGTTCGCTTGTCCGGTGGTTCAATGAACCACTGGCGGGTGTGTGTGCGTGTTGCTTTAAGGGTGTGTAGGAGGGGGGTTGTACTTACACCCCCCCCCGCCGCTTTTCCCCCTCCGGCGCGTGTGTGCATATCAGTGGCGCGTGTGTGCACGCTGGCAGCGTGTGCATGTGCCGTGTTGCTTCTGGGTTTGGACAACAACAAGGGGGCAGGGGCAGCAGGGAGGAATGCTGCCAACCTGAAGATTTGGCTTAAAACTGGAGCGCCGGAGGGGGAAAAGCGGCAGGAGGGGTAAGTACAACCCCCCACCCTTAAAGCAACACACACACCCCGGCGTCGGACCGTGCCTCTGAGGTCCATGCACAACACTAAATCAAGGTTATCTTTCTGGCTCTTCTTCCTGCATCCTTTAACTGGGGGAGCCAGAGATTGATTGAATCAGATCACAGGCATCCCATGTCTGTGCCCTTTATACTGATTTTCTTTCATGTAACTGTAAATTTCATGTGCATCTATTACAGGGACTGTAGTACATCACAAATGCTGTAGAGAGGTTTAAAATATCTCTCCCTCTCTCTATTATTGCTTCTCTGCCTGTAGGTTCACAAGATACATGTATCATACTGGAGTCACAAGGGTTGGCTTGGAATCAGGGGTGGCTCTTCCATGAGGCAGAGAGAGGTGGTCACCTCAGGCATGCATTCAGGGAAAGGCACAGGGGGCTGCCGGAAATGGTGGCGGGCTGGGAGAAAGCTGCTTAACCCGGTGACCATTGTCCAGATGATTGACGTCCAAGGTTAAGTGAACCACAGGTTTGCTTAACCTTGTCTAAATGCCAGGTTTCAGAGTGGGGTTTGTTGTGGGTGCAGTGCCGGGAGCGACCTTGCTCCCAGCACTTCACACATGCAGCCTAACCCAGGCTGGGTTGCCCTAGCCTGGGCTAGGCTGCACACGTGAATACCCTTTAAGTATTTAAGTGCAACACAACATCAGTTAAAAGGTACTACAAGCAGAAACACTGACGGTAATGTTTAGGATCAGGCTGCCAGCGAATCCATTACAGCAGGCCTGCTCAACTTAGGCCTCCCAGCTGTTTTTGGACTACAACTCCCATAAACCCCAGCCACAGTGGCCAATAGCCAGGGATTATGGGAGTTGTAGGCCAACAGCTGCAGGGGGCCGAAGTTGAGCAGCCTTGCATTACAGCAATGTACTGTATATAATTATTTTACTTTTTTACATTTAATATCCCGCTCTTCCTACATACTTAAGTTTCTCCTCACAACAACCCTGTGAAGTAGGTTAGGCTGAGAGAGAAGTGACTGGCCCAGAGTCACCCAGCAAGTATCATGGCTGAATGGGGAGTTGAACTTGGGTCTCCCTGGTCCTAGTCCAGCACTCTAACCACTACACCACACTGGCTCATACTAGCCACAATATCTTTATTAATTTCATTTTTACATTTATATTCCCCTTGTCCTCTAGGAACCCAGAGCAGTGTGCATGGTTGTTCACCCTCACAACAGCCCTGTGAGGTAGGTTAGGCTGAGAGATACATGACTGGCCCAGAATCACCCTGTAAGATTCATGGCTGCATGGGGATTTGAACTCAGGACCTCCTGGTCCTAGTCCAACACGCTAACCACTATGCCATGCTGCAATCATATACTAGGCCAGTTCACAGGATCATAAGTAGGGTAGAAGAAGTCTCCTACCCTATCCAAAGGCTCACTGCCCAGAGCCTTTGGATGGGGCAGTATATAAATGTAATAAATAATACCCTAATTCAGGAGCTGTGCACACACCCGTTTGCTGATCATTTCTCAGTTACAACCAAGGTCAGAGGTGCTGTTTGTGCTCACGTGCTCAGTAGCCGCAGGGTCAGAGGGCTCCCTCCTACCTAGCAGCTGTGCCCAGCTGCTGAATGAGGTAGGAGGAAAAGCCCTCCAACCCAGCTGCTGCTCAGCCCACAAGCATGAACAGCGCCTCTGACCTTGGTTGCAAAGGAGAGACCATTGACAAACGGGTGTCTGTACAGGAGAAGCCTCCTACCCTAATTTGGGAGCTGTACGCATCCCTAATTATGATTGTGTAACCTGCCCTACTGAATATATCAGCACATATAAATGCATGTTACACACTGTAAGGTGTACCTCTTTTAGGACCAAGGCCAAAAGGATAGGCTGGTTGGTCTTTGTTGTAATCTAGGTTCTTGTGAACAGAGGCACACCTAGATAAAATTGGCGCCCGGGCTGCCCACGCCGCGAGGCCCCCCCTGCCCCCTCCTGCTGCCACCCCATGCCTGCCACGCCAAACGTCACCTTATTTTCAGCTGCCAATGTGCACAGCAGGGGGGTGAGGGGGTGAGCCGAGCAGGCCTCCCCCGCCCAGTGGCCGCTGCAGCAGGTGGAACAGCTGCTGGGCTTGCCTGTCTGGCCCAGCAGTCCTTGAAAACTGCAAGGCACAGAAAAGAGCACCTCACAGTTTTCAAGAACCACTGGGCCAGACAGGCAGGCTCAGTGGCTGCTCCGCCCGCTGCCATGGGGTGGGGGTGGCCTGCCCGGCTCACCCCCACGCCTCCCCCTGCACATTGGCGGCTAAAAATAAGGTACCTTTTGGTGGTTCGGCGTGGTGGGGGAGTGGTGGGGCAGGCACAAGATTGTGGCAGGAGGCCCCCCCTGCTCCCTTGGAGCCCCCCCCACCTTGGAGGCCACAGACTGGGTCCCCAAGGTCTGGGAGTTAGAGCACCTCTGCTGGTGAATGCTGAGAGTCCCCTATGGGGAAGGACCTGTGGCTCAGAGGCCCAGGTTCAATCTCTGGCATCTTCAGATGAGGCAGGGGGGAAAACGACTGAAACTCTGGAGAACTGCTGCTGCCAGTCCGTGTAAAGAATACTCAGCTAGACAGACCGATAGTATGACTGAGTATGAGGCAGCTTCCTATGTAATCCTATAAGACAGAAGGAGCCAGGGAGGCAAAGGTTCTGCACGTGCCATTCACACTTGGATTGCACACACTGGATTGCGGCATCGTTTTACATTATGTTCACTGTCCACATTTTTCTCTGTGTTCATTACATCTCTCACCATTAGGTGGTCTGTGGCAAATAGTGCATGGCAGGCCCCGCCCACACAGTGCTTTACCAATCAGAGGTAACAGAGCAGGAGCGCCATGGTGATTGGGCAGTGGGAATTCCATATGCAAATAGGGAAGAGGAGGCTATGATGGTTAAAGTCATTTGGAATGCAGCTGTTACTGATGGGAAGATTGTAGAGGAGAGAAGAGTGTGTGTGTGTACAGAAGGACAGTCACAGACAGATTTAGCTATGGACCTTGGGGATTAGGTCTGTGGCCTCCTATCTTGGGGGGGGCTCCAAATGTTCTGGGGGCCTCCCCAGAGCCCCACCTCTGCCCCATGCTCACCTCGCTACTGCCCACCACACAACTTAAATCTTTTTATTTTTAAAGAAGTCCACTGCTGTGCAGTGGGGGGACAGCCATTTGAGGGGAAACCAAGGTGGGGGTGGCAAAGGCAGTGCACAATAAAATGCACGTGTGTGTGCAGAGGCCCCAAACAGGCTGAAAATGGCCAGAGATGTCATTTGGGAGGCAGGCGGGCTTGGGAACATAGGAACATAGGAAACTGCCATATACTGAGTATATGGTAGTTTCTCCATATACTCATTGTCTTCACAGACTGGCCCAGAGGCGTAACTAGGGAAAACGGCGCCCGGGGCAAGCATTGAAATGGCGCCCCCCGCGCCCCCAACATGCTACATTATACTTAGGTTTTTCCTCACAAGCGCCCGCCGCCAAGCCAGGCCACTGACTGGCCGCCAGGCTCCAGCAAAGCAATGGGGGGGGGGGTGCGGGCGGCGCGGAAGGGACCGCTCGTGGGGGAGGGGGTGCCGACGCGCTCCCTTGACTGCTGCAGCGCTGCTGCACTGAGCAGGAAACATTTGTATTAACAAAAAATTAAAAAAAAAAATTAAAAAAAATTTTTTTGTCATGGCGGTGCCCCCCATGTGACCAAAAAAGATGGTGCCCGGGGCACGTGCCCCCCCTGCCCCCCCTATAGTTACGCCTCTGCTGGCAGCGGCTTCTCCAAGGTTGCAGGCAGGAATCTCTCTCAGCCCTATCTTGGAGAAGCCAGGGAGGGAACTTGGAACCTTCTGCTCTTCCCAGAGCGGCTTCATCCCCTGAGGGGAATATCTTACAATGCTCACACATCAAGTCTCCCATTCAGATGCAACCAGGGAAGACCCTGCTTAGCTATGGGGACAAGTCATGCTTGCTACCACAAGACCAGCTCTCCTCTCTCTTGCTCTTGCTGCCACCTCCCCCACCTTGGTCTCCCCTTGAGTGGCCATCTCCACTGCACAATGGCAGATGGTTAAAAGTTTTTTTTTAAAAAAATATTAACTTGCTCCCTAAGCCCTCAAGCGGTGTGTGTGTGTGTGTGTGCGCGCGCTCTGAAGCCTGGCCCTTTGGGTCCGGGCTTCAAATTACCTAGGTGCACCCCTGAGGATAGTGGGCAGAGGTCTGGAAAGAGAGGGGCTGTGAGGGAGGAAAGAGCCTCTTCAGGAGAAGGAGGCTGCCACTCTGCAAATTAGATGAGGAAACAAGATGAACAAGCTCTGTTAACTCAGGAAGGAGGAGAGAGAAGCGGAGGCGGGGGGGAAGAAGGGAGGTGAAGAGAGAAAGCAGGAACGGTGAGGGATGGGCCTTGGTCTGTCAGCTGAGGGGAATGAGTGGTCGTGGCGGCATCTAGGAAGGGCCCGGTCAACCTTTGCCGCTGCTTGGAGCTACAGAGGCCATTGGTGGAGGTAGGCAGGCAGGTGAGGGACAGTCCTGAGGGGAACAAACAGCCATAGCAGTGGCAGTGAGGAAGGGCCCAGTCAACTACTGCTGCTACTCCTGCGTGGGGCTCAGGTGAGGAGGGCTCTGGGCTTAGGGGGCTGTGGCTTGGCCAGTTGGTGCCAGAGGCGCTGCATCCACAGCCAAGAGGGGTGAGAGGGAAGGAGCAACGTGATGGAGGAACAACCAAGAGGGGTGAGGGGAATGGAAGCAATGGGATGGAGGAGGAAGAGCAAGAGTGCGGCTCAGGTGAGGATGGAGAGAACTCTGAGGTGAGAAGGCTGTGGCTGGGGGTGAGGGGAGCAATCAAGTACTAGCGTGCAGATGCTCTGCATGGGTTAAGCTAGTTCAGATGATTTCTATTTGTGCATCTGTGTGCTGTGCTGTGATAGGCGCAGATACTAGGTCATTCGATACAGATTCATTATCATCCCATTCTCCTTTGATCTAAACAGCTCTATTAAGGCTGCAAAACATGTTAGCAAACAGGGGTGGTCTTTTCCAGGGATGTGCACGGAATTGGCAACTGCTGGCTCAAAGGTGGTGGTGGGGATAGCTTTAAGGACATGGGAGGGTGCTCTTACCCCCCTGCCGTGTTTCCCCCGCTGGCGCTGTGCTTTAAAACATTCCCGCAGGGCGGCAGCATACCTCCTTGCTGCACCAGAGTGTGGCAGACTGGAAGTACCTGGAAGTTCCTGGTGCGTGTGTGGGTGCAACGTGTGCTTGCGCACAGGGTACTTCTGGTCTGTCATGCAGCGGGGCATATGCTGCCACTCTGTGGGCCCGTTTTAAAGCACAGCACCAGCCGGGGAAATGTATCAGGGGGCAGGGGCATAGCTAGAAGAGAGGGGGCCCCTGTTCATCCCTCTCTCTGGCGGCCCCCCAGAGTGAGGGAGATAATGAAGAATATAGGGAGGGATGGAGCTGGAGGGCCCTTAGGATTTGGGGCCCCGTGTTCTTTGAACCCTTTCGCTCAATTATAGCTATGCCCCTGTCAGGGGGGTAAGAGCACCCTCCCCGGTCCTTTAAGTTATCACCCCCACCTTCTAACCGGCCGAACCGCCAGACCTTTGAACCAGTTCAGAGGTCTGTAGAAGGGATCAGCTCTGTTGAAGCCAGGTGAGTGGTGGAGGCGATCCCCCGCTGCAGGGGGTGCTGGGTGGCATGCTGCTTCTCCAAGCAGCGTTCAGGTGCGGCGAGAGTGGAGGTAAGTACCAATTCATTTACTCTTATTCTCGCTGCCCCTCCACCGGAGCCCTCACCGGCTGCTACTGCCACCTCCCACAGCACTTTCAAAGCTTGTAAGGGTCTATTTCAAAGGGGACATGCCCCCACCAGAGTCATGAGGCAAGACAGCATTTGTGCTGCAATACCTTTGACCACCCCTATTAGCAACCTAATCCTATGTATGTTAACTTAGAAGCAAGCAAGTCCCATTGGGTTCAACAGGACTCCCTTGAAAGTAAGTGTACACACAGGACTACAGTCCTAAAGCCATTCACTGCTAAAATAAGTACCGCTGAGTTCAGGCCTAATCGACACATGCCACAGACTCATGTGGCAAAGCGGAGGCTGGGGTGCCTAATTCGGATCAGTGGCCTCCCTCCCTATAGCTTCGCACTGAGCCCGGCGCAGGGAGGCAGGCCGCGTGCTGGACAGCCCCTCCCCTGCGTGGCTGAACTAGGCGCCAGGCGCGAGCGGGGTTGCCTCTGCTTCTCCTCCCATCATCATCACGCAGCTGGGTGGCGATCTCCTGCCGTCCCTCCTCGGCTGGGGCAAGCGAGCGGCCAGGCACAGATTCACGGCCGCGGCGGGCGTGAGAGGCCGGGCCTGAGGGAATCTCGGGCACGGGGCGGATCTCTCCACGGCCGGACACACAGCGCTGGCGCCACCTCCGCTCCCACCGGCTTTAGCAGCAGCCGCCCGTAGAAGCAGAAGCAGGGCGAGCGCGAGCGGGGAAGGCGGCCGTGGCTCCCTCGGTGGGCCTCCTTCCTCCCCATCTCCCCGCGGATGAGCCAGGTCTCTCCTAGCTTGCCGGTGGCTGCGGCAACGGCGGCTCTGTGCAGCCGAGGCCGGAGGAGCTGCCTGAGACCTCCCCTGCGGGCTCCATGGAGAAGGCAGCGGCGACGGCGCAGGGCAGCGGCGAAATCTTAGCAGCGGCTGCCAGCGGCGGAAGCAACAGCAGCAGCCGGAGCAGCAGCCGCCCCACGTCGGCGGGCTCCTCTCCTTGTTCCACCGCGAGCCGAGGGCTCTCGGGCCGGCAAGCAGCGGCGGCGGCAGCCGGGAGGCCGGATGGAGGCGGCGGGAGCAGCAGCAGCCCGAGTTCGGCAGCGGCCAGCCCAGGGGGCGGGCTGGCGCTCGGCAGGAGGACGGAGCCGGTGCTGGAGGGGACCCTGAGCAAATACACCAACCTCATCCAGGGCTGGCAAAGCAGGTAACGCTGCTGGGGCTCGCGTCGTGGGAACCTGCTCGCCGCTGCCGCCTCCTCTCACTGTGCGCCTCTCCGGGACGTGGGGAATATAGCAGGGCTTCGGCTCCTCGCCCCTCCCGAAGTCCAGCTGACTCGGTGTGGGGCTGACCTAGTTTTAGGAGTATCCCCCCCCCCCACCGCGGCCACCATTCCCCTGCCCAGAGGTTATGGAGACCCTCGGCTCAACCGCACCCTTCCCTTCCCTCCACGTAGGATTGTTAGTTCCACCGCCACCCCAGCTTGCCCGCCCTCCTTCCTGATAGGACGGCGGAGCCTCTTCCCAACGCATCCTCCTCCCCCGGCATCCATGCCTTATGGATTGCTAATCGGTGGAAGTTTGTCCTTTCCCCCATTTCCTGAGGGGCGGTCTGTGTGTGTGTTTGTGTCTCCGAGCACTTTCTAGTTCTGGCTGCTTGTAAAATTCCAAGGAGGCTACTTCCAGCACTAAATTTAATCTTTCTTAATTTGTTGGGACCTTTCCATAACTTCTCATCATCACGGTGTTCCATATAGCAAACCTCAGCTTTAGACCTGATGAGTGGTAGTTAGCCACTAGCCTAGAGTTTGAAAAGCCTGTGTTTGGGTGGCACCAGCTCTTGGTGAACTGGCTGTACTGATGCACCTGCATTCACATACAGGATGCCACACTTTTGAAGTTTCCTGATGCATGCAAATAGCTGAATCTTGCAAGTGGCAATGGTGCATGGAAGCAGCTCATCACTGGCTGGTGGCTACAATGCAGAGGTTGTTCACAGATTATACAGGAAACGGCTGTATAAATCCAAAATACTTGTACTGATCATAAACACATACTGAAGACATCCCTTTAGCAAACTTTAATAATCCTGTTATGTTTATAACCCTGGATTTCCTAAAGATTTGCAGCAAGCGAACTCCCTCCATTTGACTCCATACTTCTGGGTGGAATGGAGGTTACAAAATATCTTTGCTGGTATGGTCTCTAAGGATAGCTGTTACTCCATTAATCAAGATGGAGTTGTGATATTTTCCCTCCTTTTCTGAGGAGGTATAAGATTAGCTGGTCTGGATTAATCATTGTTTTCATGCTTGGAATGGTAGGGGTGGTGAGAAAGTGGTAGGTATTCTACCTGGTTCCATAGAAACTTATGAATGAAGCAAGAATTCTGGCTTTTTTTGGCAACTCAAATATGGAATTGGGATTTGAAAGCCATTCCTATTTAATACAAATATGAAGGTGTGAAGTTGTGTACTTGGCAGCAAGCATTTTGTTCTTTAGTTTGCACATCAAGTTATTTCCCTCACCTAGATAATATTACTGTTGGAAGTACAAGTCCTAGTATTCTTTCTGCAAATAAACCATAATTGCAATTAACTTAAATTACTGTTGAATAATCTGTTAGGGTGATGGTAGACAAAATGACAGTAACGCTTTACAGATAGAATTGTTTCAACTTAATTCTTAGGAACCCCTAAAAAAATTTGCACTTGGGACAGATAATAGAGATGAACTTGGAGCCAGCGTGGTGTAGTGGTTAGAGTGCTGGACTAGGACCGGGGAGGCCCAAGTTCAAATCCCCATTCAGCCATGAAACTAGCTGGGTGACTCTGGGCCAGTCACTTCTCTCTCAGCCTAACCTACTTCACAGGGTTGTTGTGAAAGAGAAACTCAAGTATGGGCTCGCTCTGGGCTCCTTGGAGGAAGAGCGGGATATAAATGTAATAATAATAATAATAATACTAATAATTTTATGGTAATACTAATGGCAGTTGTGCACAAAAGTATGCTAAACGTAATGGAACACAATCCTATGCATTTCTGCTCAGAAATAAGTCAGAATTATAGAGTTGGAGGGGGCTTTTTAAGCCATCTAGTCCAACTCACTTATTGATGCAGGAAATCCAGTGCTAGAATGTCCCCAACAGATGGCTGTCTAGCTTCTGCTTGAAGGCCTCCAGTCTACCATCTGCTTAAGTAAACCATTCCATTGTTGAGCCTTTTTTTAACCATTAAGGAGTTTCTCCTAATATTCAACTGAAAAATCTACTCCTATGAGTTCATAGAGCTCGTCCAACCTTCTGGGGAGTATAGAACACGCTCTTGCTCTCTTCTATGTGTCAGCCCTTCGCACGTTTGAAGGGTGCTATCGTGACCCACCTACCCCATCTTACCTTCTGCAGACTAAACGTACTCATTTCCTTCAGCCTCTCCTCAAATGGTTTGTCTTCCATATCCCGGTTGTCTTGCGACCCATTGCAATTTATCTACATCTTTTTTCAAGTGTTGTGTACAGAACTGGATACATTACTTGAGATGAGGTTTGACGACTATGAGATAAAGGGGATAGGGCGATAGCTCAGTGGCCCCTGCATCTATTATTATTTATTATTATTTATTTGATTTCTATACTAGGGATGTGCCTGGCTCCGAACCGATCCGGTTTGGCACGGGCGGGTTGTACCTTTAAGGGCGGGGGGTAGTACTTCTCCCCCCCGCCCCTCTTCCCCCTCCGGCGCTGTAGTTTTTGTTAAAGTTTCTGGGGTGGCAGCGTTCCTCCCTGCCGCCCCTGCCCCCGTCGTTAGCCTTCCAGAGTCTAAGTCAGTAACATGCATGCGCCCGTTCCGGTGCACGTGCGCACCTGCCGCCGCCACGCGCGCACTCCGTAGATGTCACATCTACGGAGCGCATGCGCGGCGGCGGCAGGTGCGCACGCGCTTAGACTCTGGAAGGCTAACGACGGGGGCAGGGGCGACAGGGAGGAATGCTGCCACCCCAGAAACTTTAACAAAAACTACAGCGCCGGAGGGGGAAGAGCAGCGGGGGGGGGGGGAGAAGTACTACCACCCGCCCTTAAAGGTACAACCCCCCTCTGTGCCGAGCCGCCGGACCGGCTCGGATCAGAACCGGTTCGGAGGCCTCCAGCATGGCCTCCGAACTGGTTCGGGCACAGCCCTATTCTATACTGCCCTTCCAAAAATGGCTCAAGGCGGTTTACATAGAGAAATAATAAATAAATAAGATGGATCCCTGTCCCCAAAGGGCTCACAATCTAAAAAGAAACTTAAGATAGACACCAGCAACAGTCACTGGAGGTACTGTGCTGGGGGTGGATGCATGCAGAAGCTCTTAGGTTCAATACTTGGTATCTCTTGGTAGTGCTGGGAAAGGCTTCTGCTGGTCAGTGTCGACAATACTGAGCTAGATACAGGCCCATAGCAAGTTGCCCAGGGACAAAGGGTGGCCTGCTCCCCCCGGCAGTGAAGCTTATGGGCAGTATGAGTGGAGAGCAGCGGTGGGGGCCCTTGTGGGTCCCCTGACCAGTCTAGGCCCAGGGACAGTTGTACCCTCTTGTTCACTGGACGCTACGACTAAGGCTAGATGAACCAATGGTCTGACTCGGTATAAGGCAGCTTTCTATATTCCTAACTATTACATCTTGTGGCTTGGTAACTATGGTTCTATTAATGAAGTCTAAAATTTCATTAGCCTTTTTTGCAGCTGCATCATTGCCAACTCATCATGTTCAGCTTGAGACCATGTACTACGGCCAAGCCACATTTCTCTCATCCCATCCCTGTGCCTTTGGTCCCCCAATGCAGAGCGTATCATTTGACTCTGCTGAATTTCATTTTATTAGTTTCAGCCCATGTCTCCATTCCATCAAGGTAATTTTGAATTGTATTCCTTTATTTTGAAGTATTGGTTGTCTCCTTTCTTGATTTTGAATTGCAAATTTGATGAGGATTCCCTCTACCCCTTTATCCAAGTGACTGATAAAAACATTGAAGAGTTACCTGACCAAGGACAGACCCCCGCATAGGACTTCAAAATCTCCTCTGGTTTGATGAGGGGCCGTTATCATTCATTCATTCATTCATTCATTCATCCATCCATCCATCCATCCATCCATCCATCCATCCATTTATTTATTTATTTATTTATTTATTTAATTATTTATTTACAGTCAGACAGGTGTTATTGACTGGTTTGTTTTATCCAGACATCGAGTTCTTCCCAAGGACCTGGGATGGCTGATTTTTATTATCAATGTTGTTGCTGTTATTATAGATATTGTCGCAGAATATAGGCTGTTCCCAGTAAAGTTGCTTTTTGTAATTGGCTGATGGTGATTTCTGTGGCCCCTATGGTGTTGAGGTGCTCTTTGAGTTGTTTTGGAATTGCGCCTAGGGCGTCAATTACTACTGGGATTATTTTAATTGACGCCCTAGGTGCAATTATTATTATTATTATTATTTTACATTTTATATCCCACTCTTCCTCCAAGGAGCCCAGAGTGGTGTACTACATACTTAGGTTTCTTCTCACAACAACCCTGTGAAGTAGGTCAGACTGAGAGAGAATTGACTGGCCCAGAGTCACCCAGCAAGTATCATGGCTGAATGGGGATTTGAACTCTGGTCTCCCCAGTCCTAGTCCAGCACTCTAGCCACTACACCATGCTGGCTCTTGATTAAGTACACTTTGAAAATTGTTTTCTAACCAATTAGGTGGATTCACAGTTCTTCCATCTAGCCTGCGTTTGACAGCTTGCCAAAATATCCATGGGGAATTTTCTAAAATGCTTTTCTGAAATCAATACAATTTACATCCATAGCATTCCCACAATTCAGTAAGGTAGTAACCTGCTTTAAAAAAAAAAAAAGGATAAGATTGATCTGGTAGGATTTATTCATGAAAAATCCATGTTGACTTCTATTCACTGCATTGTCATCATGATCCTTATAGACCAGCTACCTTGTAATCTGTTTTAATATCTGTCCTGATATTGAAGTCCCCACTGACTTTCTGACTCCTCCTTTTCCTCTGTTTTGAAGACTGGGACAGCATGAGCCCATCTCTGGTCTGGAATACTCATCTGTATTCATTCTTATTGACTACTTGATTATGAAAATTCAGTTTCTTGCATATCCTTTTAAGCCTACTTTTCTTAAGGAAAGTAAGCTTATGAGATCACCCGGTATTCTGTCCTCCCCACTGCCCCCATTCAACTCGCAATGCCTGGACCAATATGAACCAAATTGGGTACAATTGTAGGAACACATGGGGCACCTCAATGGCGTAGTTGGTGATATGCACCCCAATTCATGATGGCAGATGTGAGAACGTTTGAGGCGCAGGTGGACTGACTTGTAAACCGCCTATCCAATTTCGACCAAAATTAGTCCAGTTGTAGGGCTAGTGAAAAGAAAGTAGGCAGACTAGTACTTACCAGAACTACTTGTTTAATTTTCAGCTCCACTAAGTTTCTTGTGCAGCCACATGGGCATCTTCAGATGTCTCTGATTTTTTGTTTTCATTGGACTATTTTGTAACTGTGTTGATTGAGTTTAAATGGACATGCCTAAGAGTATGCAGGCCTGCAGCAGCCTTAAGGTTTGGCGTGGGGGGAGCTGCCGCAAAAAAAGTAGTGGAGGGGCAACATATCTGGTGCAAGCAACATTATGTTTTTTTAAAGAAGTATTTGTAAAAAAAAAAAAAAAAACGGGGGGGGCGCCCTTGCCCTTGCCCTCTCCCTCTCCGCCTTGGCTATGGGTCTGGGAGTATGTATGAAATTGTAGCTTTTAGCTCTTTTAGCTTACCTATCCACTTTCCCTGTTGGGGTGTGTGTGTGTGTGCTGTAGATCTAAATCTTGCCCTGTTCATGGGATGAATAGATAAAAAAAAGTGGCTTTTATTTTTGGGGAAAGCAACAATTGGAGTTGGATAGTGTCAATACCCTGCGCCCCCCCCCAGCATAGCTCCCACATACATTATGAGCAAAGTGCCCTCTAGTACGGAGTCACCCTGGCTTCAGTGGGATTGCAGGTGGACACAACAATTGTGTTTGTGAAGAATAGGAGTGTTGCCATGTTTCTTCAGTAGTATGTGGGAGGATGTAATGCTGATTGCTTTCTCTTTTGCTTATCAGAGCTGAGGTTCTGTTTTCCTAAGATAATTCAGTAAAAGAAAAATTGTCTACTACTTCCTTTCTTGTTTAACGGATAACTTAAATAACTGCTTAAAACAATATATTGGCAGATAAGTTTACTCAGTTTAGTAAAAACTGTTATACCCCTGGCCAGCAACTAATTTTGGTAGAGCACTACTTTGAGAAAGGGGGTAGTAGGCCAAGACCCTGACCCTGTCCCTAGTGTGACCTTGTTAGCAAGTCCTATCTTCTGTATATTTAATTCTCTAAGGCATACTCGTGGATAATTCCATTTGTGGCAGCTCTTGCGAGAGTTTGGAGAGCTGCCGGATAGCCACAGGTACGGGTGGGAGGGAAGAAAATGGTTGGAGAGTGAGGGGCTGTCAGGCAGGCAGGGGGGAGAAGAAGTGGGCCGGCCAGCCCACCAGCCAGAAAGTGGCAAGGGGTGGGGTGAAGAAGCGGGTGGTGGTGGGGAACTGGCCAGAGAGTGGCCGAGGAGAGAAGAAGAAGTGGTCCGGCTGGGCAGAAAGCCACAAGGGTGGGTGGAGGGGGGGGTAGAAAAAGGTGGCGGTTGGTGGGTGAGTTGGTCAGAGGCACAGATGCTTTGTGCCCGGCCCAGCTAGTTCTCATTATTTCTGCTACACACATGTGCCCCACTCTTTTGATTGCTGGATTGGTAGTGGGGTGGGGGGGAGGCAGATGTTCTGAGTGGGGCCTGCATTTGATCTAATCCTGAAGATACCAGTTGCTGATCTTTGTTCTGCACAATTATTCTCTTAGTGACCAAGGAATTTTTTTTTAAAATCATCAGCGTTTCTTATTTCAGCTGATAATGATAGAAGAAAGGTGTCTGTAGACCCTACACTCTTATCTTAAATATGAATACTTGGGAATAGCTAGCTAGAAAAAATTAGAATCCAACGCAAACACATTTCAGTATTTTCTCTGCCTTTTGCAATATCCTTCTTCATAGGAGATTATCAAAAATGTATGCTGTATTTTATGTGTGGACATACCATAGTATTTTGTTATGGCATCTTGATATATGCTCTTATTTTCAGTTATTTTCCTGAAAAACCTGACCAGTGCTTTCAGTGTTTACTGTGATCTTTGCATAGTTAAAGCACTTCTGGGCCTCATTACTGTATACATGAAGTTCAATGTTTTTTTGTTCCAGTGTGCATATATAATCTTCTATTTTTCCTAGAATCCAGACTCCAGAGACCGACACTGAAATAAATTCAGAAGCAAACTAAAAGCAAATCATAAGCTGTTAGTGCTTATAAATTGACTTAAACTAATATACACATACATATTTATATCACAACACCGAATCCCAATTCCCTGAAAAGGTGGTTATTCATTAGGGTAGAAGCAAAGCAAGAACAAGAGTCTCACAAATTTTGTAATCCATACGACAAGTGAAGATCGGTGGGCTTATCTCCAGTTCTCAGACCTTAGTCTCTCTTGCTCCTGGTGGTGGCCCTGTGGCTGACTGAATGCTGCTTAAGAGCAGAAGACTGGCATTCATTCTTTCGGTCGCTCAGTTTCTGTTCTTTTTCTTATCTCCTTGTCTCACTTTCTTCATAAGCCCTTCTTCTTCACAGTCTAATTTCTCCTCAAGATCTGCTTCTCTTCCTCACAAGGTCTCTCCATGGAATCCCCATGCCTGCTCTTGCCCTTTTCAGATGTTTTATCCGTGTTCTTCATTGCAAGACCCAGGAGCCAGAGGTGGCTCCCATTGACCTTAAGTGCTGCTCCCTGACTAATTGTTAGGCCCAAAGTTTCAACTGAAGCCAAATACTCTGCACAGCTCCCCTGGCTCTGTCCATTGCACAGCTCCCCCAGCACTGTACAGAGGTGACTGTATCTACTGTGCAGTACTGCACTTTGCCTAGTGCTGCTGAGGCTCCTTTAAGGGAAACTGAGGCCTCCCTTCAGTCTAGGAAGGTGTGCATAGAGCACTGAGAACTGCAGTCCTTCCCAGCGCTTTCCCTGTAGAGCTCTACAGGGAAAGCTCTGAGAAGGACTACATTTCCCAGCAGTCTATTCTGGCCTTGGGCCGAAATAAACAAATACATACATACATTTCCCAGCAGTCAGTGCGCACCTTCTGAGATGGCATTGAGGCTTGACCAGGCTCTATTTCTGTTAAAGTCCTACACCCTCCCACCTAGCATTGGGGAAAAGTGCAGTACTTGCTGAGGTCACTGCAGTGGGAAATGGTTCTTGCACTGAAGTTTTGTTTTTGGCTAGAGTGGCTCCTGCTTTAGAAATAGTGAAGATCACTGTGTTATATGCTTGTAAACAGCCTCCCAAGTGCATACCTGGAAATCTCATCCTGACCCTGTCACTGAGAATCTTCACGCCACTGTCAGGACCTGAAGTTGGGACTGGGAGATTAGTGTTTAAAATACATAGATGTTACAATTAACAATATATTTGTGAACCTTTGATTTGTTTTAGAAATTCTAAGAACACAAGAACAGCCCTGCTGGAAGAGGCTGAAGGCCCATCTAGTCCAGCATCCTATTTCACACAGTGGCCCACCAGATGCCTTGGAGAAGCCCACAGGCAGGGGGTGAGGGCTTGCCCCCTCTCCTGCCATTGCTCTCCTGCAACTGGTATTCAGGGGCATCTTGCCTCTAAGCCTGGAGGTGACCTATAGCCACCAGACTGGTAGTCATTGATAGACCTGCCCTCCATGACTTGGTCTAAGCCCCTGGTTCTAGTGTTGTGAGAGAAGGAGAAAAATTTCTCTTTATCCATTCTCTCTTCTGCATGCATAATTTTATACAGCTCTATCATGCCTCCCCATAGTTGCCTCTTTTCCTAAGGAAAAAGCCCCAGATGCTGTTGCCTTGACTCATAGGAAGCTGCTCCAGGCACCTCATCATCTTGGTTGCCCTCTTCTGCACCTTTCTAGTTCTCCAAAATCCTTCTTAAGATATGGTAACCAGAACTGAACACAGTACTCCAGATGGGGCCTCACCATGGATTTGTATAGGGGCATTATAAAACTAGCAAGTTAGAGCACTGGTCCCAGTACAGATCCTTGGGGAACCTTACTTCCCTCCATTGTGGAAACTGTTGATTTATTCCTACTCTATGTGGTGCAGCAGGGAAATGCTTGACTAACAAGCAGAAGGTTGCCGGTTCAAATCAGGCAGCAGCGATATAGCAAGAAGCTGAAAGGCATAATCTCATACTGTGCAGGAGGAGGCAATGGTAAACCCCTTCTGTATTCTACCAAAAGAAAACCACAGGGCTCTGTGGGTGCCAGGAATCAAAATCGACTTGATGGCACACTTTACATTTACCTGTTTTCTGTCCTTCAACCAGTTACCAATCCACACTTGTCCCCTTATCTCATGACTACTGTACTAAGTTTTATGCAAGAGCCTTTGGTGGGGGACTGTCAAAAGCTTTTTGGAATTCTAAGTATACTATGTCAAACGGATCGCCTTTATCCACATGCATGACACTCTCAAAGAACTCCAAAATGTTAGTGAGGCATGACTTACCCTTGCAGAAGCCATGCTGGTTCTCCTTCAGCACAGCCTTTTCTTCTATATGGTTAACAGTTTTGCCTTTAAGTATGCTTTCCATTAACTTACCTGGCACAGAAGTTAAACTAACGGACACGTAATTTCCTGGATCTCCCCCACCCCGGTCCCTTTTTGAAAATTAGCTACTTTCAAGTCCGAGCCTGATTGTAGGGACAAGTTACATATTTTTGCTAGGAGATCAGCAATTTCACATTTGAGTTCCTTCAGAAGTCTTGGGTGTCATCTGGCCCTGGCGATTTGTTCTCTTTTAGTTTTTCAGGACAGTTTATTGTCTTGACTAGTTTATTGTCTTGATTGTCAAGACTATTTATAGTGCTGCCACCACCAAATTAAATCCTAATTTGGGTTTCTAACTCTAACTTTGGTATTGCGCCCGAGTGGTAACGTGGGGAGAATAAGGAGACACAGATGAAACAATTTTAAAGTTCCAAACCAAAGAAAATAACTTTATTCTTGTACAATAGCTTCAGTGGTTTAGTATTCACTACAGTGTAGGGTCAGATGCGTAGTAGTTTCTGAGACAAAGTAACAGCCTTGGAACTAACAAGTCTGTACACCACCTCTTATGTTTCAAACTTGTATTCAAACTCGGGAACGACTGTGTCGGTATATCAGCAAAGGCTTTACTTTCAAGTTACTGAGGTGACTGTTTGCAAATAACAAGCGTCTTCAAACCTTCAGCACCTTTACTGGGATACAACCTCCCTGGCTGTATCTCCTGTGTAATCAACCATACACTCCCAGCATTTACATTTGATAGTCAAGCTTGCTTTACAGAGGTCATACCTGGTGTGTGTAAAACCCACCCACCCGCCTTCCAATTCCACCCTCAGTCCTACCCTAGAGACCCTAACCAGAGATCCTGTCTCTCGCCCTAACTGTCCCTATCTGAACTTCTCAGTTAACTCCAACTTGATTTTATAGCCACCTGTTCACTCCATTCCAAAGCCTCTCTCTAGAGGAGGTTCCCAAGTTTAAATTCCTTTTGATTAACAGTGTTTACTAGCCAATCGCCACAGCCACCGTGTCCACACATGGCAGTTGTCTGAAGAGGCAAACGCTGTAACAGGTGCGGGCTGTGAACGTCCTTCCGGGGGGTTTGTGTGTGTGGCAGGCGGCTTCTTTAAGTGTAAACGGAGCCGGTGCTCTGTGCCGCCCAGCAGCCCCCGCGGCGGGGAATCGCCTCCGCCACTCACCTGGCCGCTGGCAGGGGCTCGCCTCCATGGGAGCCAGGTAAGTGGCGGAAGCGATTGCCCCCCACCCCAGAGGCACGTTCACGGCCCATGCCTGCGTTGTAAGCACGATGAGGCTTGTATTTGTGATTGGAAGACTGAGATACTCCCACCTTCTGATCATGGAAACAAGCTCCATCACGCTTATGGCATTTGCCTTTTCAAGCACCATAAGTGTATATGTGAGGTGGTGTGAGACTCCTCAGCATGTCAGTGTTGAGGCAGGGCTTGCAGGTGTCCTCTTGTGACAGTGTACACAGGTACAGCATTCCGTTTTTTCTAATGTCAGAAGAGGGCTTGAGTCTCTCTCCTACACCAATCCCTCAAGGTAAAAAAAAACCCCAAGAACTTTCCATTCAGCAGAATACTATACAGACAGGCACACACACATGGTCTTGTCACTTGGTTGTACCATCTCATCTGCCATTTAGTTGTCCGCTCACCCAGTCTGAAGATATTCGTAAGAGCTATCCAGTCTGTCTGAGGTTTCTTCATTCTGAATAATTTGGTGTAACTTGCAAAGCTTGTTACCTAATTATTGGTTGGGCAAGGTGATTTTTGAGTGGTTGCTTCTCAGCTACAGGCAGTTTGGATGACACAGATTATCTAGACCCATTCCAGACTGGCTTTTGGGTGGGCTATGGGGTTGAGACTGCTATGGTCGCCCAGTTGGATGATCTTTTCAGATCTATTTTCAGAATAGTTTTCAACAGAAGGAGTGTGACTCTGCTGATCCTTTTGGATCTATTGGCAGCTTTCAATACCATTGACCATGGTATCCTTCTGGGCTGCCTGAGGAAAGTGGAATTGGGTGGCACTGTTCTACAGTGGTTCCATTCCTACCTCTCTGGCAGATTCCAGATGGTGTTGCTTAGAGACTGTTATTCTGTAAACTGAGAGCTAATGTGTGGAGTTCTACAAGGCTCCATATTGTCTCCAATGCTTTTTAATATCTATATGAAACCACTGGGAGAGATCATCAGGAGGTTTGGTCTGGGATGTTATCAATATGCTGATGACACCCAGATCTATTTCTCCATACCAACTTCATCAGGAAATGGCATGACCCCCTAAATGCCTGCCTGAAGGCAATAATGGGCTGGATGAAGGATAACAAGCTGAACCTGAATCCTTATAAAATGGAGGTACTGTCTGTAGGGGGTCAGGACCTGAGAGATGGTTTAGTTCTACCTGTTCTGGATTGGATTTCACTCCTCCTGAAAGATCAGGTTCATAGTCCGGAAGTGCTCCTAAATGCCAAACTCTCCCTGATTTCGCAGGTTGAGGCAGTGGCCAGGAGTGCTTTTTATTAGCTTTGACTGATACACCTGAGACTTCCATTTCTGGAGACAAATGACCTTAAAACAGTGGTACATATGCTGGTAACCTCTAGCTTGACTACTGTAATGCACTCTATGTGGGACTGCCCTTGTACATAGTTCAGAAACTACAATTGGTACAGAATGCAGCAGCCAGACTGGTCTCTGGGTTTACCCAAAGTGACCATATAACACTGATTTGGAAAGAACTGTACTAGCTGCCAATTTGTTTCTGAATGAAATACAAAGTGCTGGTTATTGCCGAAAAAGCCCTCAATGTCTTGGGTCCAGGGTTCTTAAGAGAGCATCTTCTCTGTCACCTATTAAGATCATCTGGAGAGATGTGGTTACAGTTCCCGCAGACTCGTTTGTTGGCAGCTCGGGACCGGGCCTTCTCTGTGGCTGCCCCAGGGCTTTGGAATGCACTCCCTGCTGAGTGCACTCCCTTCTCTGTTTGTTTTTAGGAGGATCCTGAAGATGTACCTCTTTTTCCAGGCTTTTAATTGAAATCTAAATTTTAATGTGTTTTTATTCATTGAGATTTTTATCTGTTTTATGAATTTTAACTGTTTTATATTTTAATATTTTAATTTGTACGCTGCCTAGATATTTCTATATCAGGCAGTATAGAAATACAATAAATAAATATTGCTTAGTTCCAGGTCATTTGTGACTAAATTCAGTTGTGCTGGTCTGAGTACAGATCTGTGGGAAGGGGGTGTAGTTTTACTTCTGCTTTGTGAAAACTACTTATCTGTTCCTACACTTGAGTTTCTTCCTTATGCAGGTCAGGATCTGTGACAGACCTTCTAAATTGTGACTGATAAGAGTCTTTGGTGAGAGGCTTTCCCCAAAGCTTTTTTGCAAATAGGGGTGTGCATGAACAGTTCATGCTGAACCGGTTTGCCTTGAACCAGGGCCTGTTCATTGGTTTGGTCCATGATCAAACTGAACCAGGCCTGGTTTGCGTGAACGATAAGGAGGCCGGGCGGGGTTGACGAGCGAGTAAGTAAGTTGTTTACCTGGCTGGCGCAGTGGCTCACTGCTGCTTGCCCTCCCAGCGGCCCCAAGCAGTGTGCGCCCCCTTTTTACCAAGCCGCTGGCTTGGTGGCTCAGTAAAAGAGGGGGGAGTGCACTGCTTGGGGCCACTAGGAGGGCAAGTCATGGCACCAGCCAGCCGTGCAGGCCAGGTAAGCCACTTACTTGCTTACCCCTCCCCACCTGGCTTCTCCTTGTCCTGAAAGGGTCCTCCAACCTCTGTACTTGTAAAGGGGAATTTTCACCTGATTCCCCTCTATAAATATATTCCCCAAACTGGTTCATCCCAGTTTGGATTTGAACCGAACTGGCCAAACTGGTTTTGTGCACACCCAATGTGCAAATCCAAGTGCATCATGTTCTTTAGATCTTTACTATCTACAGGTGAAACTCGAAAAATTAGAATATCGTGCAAAAGTTCATTAATTTCAGTAATGCAAATTAAAAGGTGAAACTGATATATGAGATAGACGCATTACATGCAAAGCGAGATAAGTCAAGCCTTAATTTGTTATAATTGTGATGATCATGGCGTACAGCTCATGAAAACCCCAAATCCACAATCCCAGAAAATTAGAATATTACATGAAACCAATAAAACAAGGATTGTAAATAGAACAATATCGGACCTCCTGAAAAGTATAAGCATGCATATGCATTCAGTACTTGGTTTGGGCCCCTTTTGCAGCAATTACTGCCTCAATGCGGCGTGGCATGGATGCTATCAGCCTGTGGCACTGCTGAGGTGTTATGGAAGACCAGGATGCTTCAATAGCGGCCTTCAGCTCTTCTGCATTGTTTGGTCTCATGTCTCTCATCCTTCTCTTGGCAATGCCCCATAGATTCTCTATGGGGTTCAGGTCAGGCGAGTTTGCTGGCCAATCAAGCACAGTAATCCCATGGTCATTGAACCAGGTTTTGGTACTTTTGGCAGTGTGGGCAGGTGCCAAGTCCTGCTGGAAAATGAAGTCAGCATCCCCATACAGCTGGTCTGCGGAAGGAAGCATGAAGTGCTCCAAAATCTCCTGATAGACAGCTGCATTGACCCTGGACTTAATGAAGCACAGTGGACCAACACCAGCAGATGACATGGCTCCCCAAATCAACACAGACTGTGGAAACTTCACACTGGACTTCAAGCATCTTGCATTGTGTGCCTCTCCATTCTTCCTCCAGACTCTGGGTCCTTGGTTTCCAAATGAGATGCAAAAGTTGCTCTCATCAGAAAAGAGGATTTTGGACCACTGAGCAACAGACCAGTTCTTTTTTTTCTTGAGCCCAGGTAAGACGCTTCTGACGTTGTTTGTTGTTGAGGAGCGGCTTGACAAGAGGAATACGACATTTGAAGCCCATGTCCAGGATCCGTCTGTGTGTGGTGGCTCTTGATGCACTAACTCCAGCCTCAGTCCACTCCTTGTGAAAGTCTCCAACACTTTTGAATGGCCTTTTCCTGACAATCCTCTCCAGGCTGCGGTCATCCCTGCTGCTTGTGCACCTTTTTCTTCCACACTTTTCCCTTCCATATAACTTTCTATTAATGTGCTTTGATACAGCACTTTGGGAACATCCAACTTCTTTTGCAATTACCTTTTGAGGCTTTCCCTCCTTATGGAGGGTGTCAATGATGGTTTTCTGCACAACTGTCAAGTCAGCAGTCTTTCCCATGATTGTGATTCCTAATCAACCAGACTGAGAGACCATTTAAAGGCTCAGGAACCCTTTGCAGGTGTTATGGATTGATTAGCTGATTGGAGTGGGACACCTGGAGCCTAGATTGTTGAACCTTTTCACAATATTCTAATTTTCTGGGATTGTGGATTTGGGGTTCTCATGAGCTGTACGCCATGATCATCACAAATAACAAATTAAGGCTTGACTTATCTCGCTTTGCATGTAATGCGTCTATCTCTTATATCAGTTTCACCTTTTAATTTGCATTACTGAAATTAATGAACTTTTGCACGATATTCTAATTTTTCGAGTTTCACCTGTACATGCTTATAGAGACTATAAAAACGCTTAACAGTTTAGTGCAGGCCTTGACAATTTTTCTTTGGATTCAGGAGCCAGGCTAAATATTTAGGAGCCCGACAGTGGGCTCTTGACAAAATTACTGGGCTTAGTGACTGGTATTGTCAAAGGGGAGGTTAAATTGAATTCTCTTTATCCCCTCCACAAGCAAAACCCTTAGAACAGAAACAGGGCTGCCTGGGAAATATAAATATTTTATTAAATCTTCAATTATTTATGTATTATTATTTATTAAATAACTTTGCCATTAAATATCCAAGTTTAGGCATTACAGTTCAGTTTCTAGGTGCTATGGCTTCCTGGCTTCTGGGATTTGTCAAGATTTCCTTTCACAAAAGCTGTGTTCACTGAGCTAAATGGACCAATGGTCTGACTTGGCATAAGGCAGCTTCCCATGTTCCCGGAAAGGTGGGATTCTAACATACGCCTTCAAGGCTATGTGTAGCCCACATGTCACTTAGCCCTGGCCTGTACTAGTAGAATTAGCTACCAAGGATCAACACTAGGATTTTCAGAATAGTTTTCGATGATGACCATCCAGTGTCAATGTCTGCAAATAAAAATACCATGGTTGGAGGGGTGTGTGTGTGAGAGAAAGATAAGCAAGTCCCTTCCTAATGTCACAGTCCTTGCCCCAGAATTAGTGAGTGGCTTAACGTAATAAAAAGAATGCAGGAAATTACAGACCTATCACTTGTGTCCTTGGTAAATGAATGAAAATCATTAAGGCAAGTAGAATTAAATATATGCTGGTCTGTATGAAACAGGTAGCTGTCTTCTCTGAATTCTAGCCCATGCTAGCTGAACTGTTCAAGTCTTATAGAATGCATAAGAGTTGGCCATTGTTCATTTTTCTGTGTTGTATTTTAAAAACAAATGCCTTTTCTAGAGGGTAAGATAATACATGTGCAGTGAAATCCTATGCATGCGTACTCAGAAACAAATCCCACGGTGTTCAGTGGCACTTATCTGCCAGGTAAGAATTGCAGCCATAGGGTAAGCATCAACAGCGGCACTTGGGGAAGGACACTAAAATATTAGGCAGCTGGTGGTGACAGTGTTCTGACATGTTTCTGATATTCAGAGGCATATTTAGTGTTAATTCCTGCTCACAGTCTATAAATAGTGGAGGAAATACTTAACAAAAAAAATCAAAAGGAGATGACGAACATGTTCTATTTCTATCAATAAGAACTTGGAATAGCCAGATTATTTTGGATGTTAACCTTGTGTGAAGGTTGGCAACAAATTACCCTAACCATGCTTCATATCTGCATTGCATAGTATGAGTGGGTTCTGTGTAAATATATTCTCTAGAGCTGCTCGGTTGTCTTTAAAAGTCTATGGGAGGGTTTGTGTACTGAACAGGAGCTATAGAAGCTTACTAGATGATTTAATATGCAGAGCTTGCTTTCCTTCAGTTCATTTAAGTTTAAGTGCATGCTTGTCAGCTTATATTTTGTCCTTAGCTTGATAAATGGTTAATTGTCCCTTGAAACCCTTCTAGCAAAAAATGTTTATATTTGCTTCTAATCTGTCCCACATTACAGATGGGTGCAGATCTTTAAATTTATTTTTAAAACTGGAATTCCTTCACGATGTAAAAATTGGAAATACTTTCAATACAAACATTAGGAGTGAGTTTTCCAGCTAGATAATGACAACTGTAAATTGAGAAATTTTGAAACCACTAGATTCATCTAGGTCAGTTCAGTGGGCTGTCTAGTATAGTATCTGGTGCTGTCTAATTTTCGGTGATTCATTTTATTTATTTAGTTATATCTATGCAAACTGCTTTGGGAACTTGTGTTGCTAAGCGGTATATAAATATCCATCATATTCATACTTAGATGCTTCACAGTAGGATCCAGGTAACCACATCTAAGAGCACAAGCCTATCCTGACCCTCTGGTGTACACAACTGCTTTGCTTTTAAGGGCTCCAGGTATGTGCTTTTAAAGGGCTCCAATTCATCAAGTGGAGGAAGTACTGCTGCCCTAACCACATTTATTTAAGATGAAATTTTTTCAGTTCTATTTTCCAAACATGCATTCTCCTCCCATCCCTTACAAGTGACCTGAAGGAGGAATTGATGGATTCTTTGGAGCTGTAAAGAAACCCCCGGCTATCAAAGCAAAGTTGCCATCTAAAAATGTGTCTTTACAGAAAATAAACATGATGGTGGTTTTACAGACAAGATTATGTTTCTGTAATGGACTGTACTAAAGATGAGATGCAATGAAGAGTGAACATTTCTGCAGTGGCTAAAGTGTTGGTCTTGGATGTGGGCAGTTCGCTAACCCTTAGTCTACCTCTCACAGGGTTGTTGAGTCTCTGTTCGGAGCTTCTTGGAGGAAGGAGTTGGTAGGGATATAAATGTAGCAAGTAGATATGAGCTCTGTAGGGTGTCGGCTTTTTACGCAGCCAATTTCCACTGATGACTGCACCCAGAGGCTACCCTAAACATCTTTGTCTCTAACCCAAGACTAGAAACGTTCAGCCCAAGCTGATCATTAACATGTCACTATTGGTGACTAGAAGTTGTTTCCAGGTGATCAGAGCTCCTGATTCACATCACATTCTGCAGAAGGAGCCTAGCCAAATAGCAAAAGCTGAGCTGCCCCAAAGGGAGTGGTATCAAAAGGTGCTTGCAGTCCATTTTTCTGAGGTCTTTTTCCTTTCTTTCAAAAAGTGGGTTTTAAGCACATGCATGCACTTTATTAATAGGCAGTCTGTTAATTCTTTAGATAAGTTTGTAACTTTTTGCAAGAGTGGTTCAGTATGCCATAATGAGGCCAAGAGAGCACAGATTATTTTATTAAAGATATTTATATCTTGCCAAATCAAAGAGACTTTTAAAGCAGTTTAGCAAAGGGGAATCATGATTTGGGTTCATTAGGGATCCCTTTTAAATGAAGGAGACCTGAGAGGAAAATGGAAAAGAAAGCATGGCTGTGGTGTGCTTAGGAAGACTTAAGTTCACCCCCTCTTTTTATTTATCAGCCCTTCTGCTACTGGAGTAGAAATATTCTCTTGATGCCCCGAGTACTGGGAGTCTGCCTTTCTATCACCTTGATTTTTAGCCTTGCAAATGCTGGAACAAAAGTTACTATTCCTATCTCACAGTATCTTATGTTGGCAATATGTAGAGCAGGGACACACACACACACACACACACACCACTCTTCCTCCAAAGAGCCCAGAGCAACCTACATGGTTATGTTTTTCCTCCCAAATCCCAAGGTGCCAGCCAGGGAACCATGGCATCTAAAAATTTAACCATGGTGCCTAGACTAAGATATTCAGAGGTAGTTATTTAATACAATCTTAATTTGTCCCAGGCCAGCACTGTTTCTGTTCTTGATATGTTACTTGTAAAGAGAAGCCCATTGACTCTCCTCCCCACAAAAAGATTCATAATTAAGTCTAGAAAGTTTGTCAAGCGTCCATTGTCTGGCTCCTAAATTTTTGGGCTGGTTCCTAGATCCAAAGAAAATGGTCAAGGCCTGATTTAGTATGTTGATAGCCTGAAACACAGACTAAGAATCTCTCATTGGTTTACAAAGTTTGTCTTAATTGGTTACCTGGAATTGATTCTTACTAGCTGTGGGTGATTAGGTGAGTGACTGTTTTGTGCACCTGCTTGAGGAATAACTACAGTATGAACAATCCTGGAGGAGGTGGAGATCTTCTAGATGGGCAAATGGAAATGCAGTTGAAGAAGAAGAAAAATGTAACTGTTTGAAATAGAAGGGTTTGCTGCAAGTTGATACAAGTCTTAGAAATTGGCATGGAAACCTACTTATTAGCTCCTTTTCTCAGATTTTGATTCCAGAGATTCTTGGCTCAGCTTCAATTTTTTGCAGCTTATTTCCCATTTTCTAAAGAGACCAGAGGCATTTGTTATGAGATTACTCTCTGTGAAATGCTTGGATGTTTAGGTGTTAAATCTTGTATTAAAAGT